>NC_051850.1:149340614-154340614 GCF_905115235.1 Hermetia illucens | reverse complement strand
TGCATTGCGAAAAGAACAACAATAACAACGTATTTAATTTATAAATCTCAAAAGATCGGGATGGGAATGGATAAATTGAAAGTAGGAAATTAAGGAAGGCTAGGGAATGTTAGGACAGGAGAAAACAAAGGAATATTGCGTGTTATTAAACGTATTCTACCACCGATTTGTCCCTGAGCAAGGCAAAGAAAATGTTTTCAATGTCTCAAAGCCTACACAGTAGCTAGATTAGGTCGCTGCAACTCAGATCCGGACAACGAAAAGTGTGCAAGCTTTTTATCTGTCCCTTGCGCTGTGAAATGAATTGTAATATTTATCTGAATGTATTTATGGGGTGTTTCCAGCGATTTATTATTTGAAATAATAAAAAACTCATTGTTTATTTTTCTTGGTTTAGATATTTATTCTTGCAAATACCGATATTTCGGGAACCACTTGTTTCCTTCATCAGTGCTAACAAGTCTCTAATATTTACTTTCGAATCCTTTCATGGTTAGGCCGCCTCCAATTTATGACTCCTGTACTAATGCAATGTAGATGTCTCCTGAGGTGCACTTCGAGTTCTACAGTTGTATCTGCGCTACCCTCAACATGATCCATTTGCATAGGGGGATCGCCAGTTCCCATCGGAATTACGATCTACATATTATCCAAGAGCTTGTTGGTGGTGTCAACTGGATTCAGGTTGTTGCCTAGTTTTGTGGAATGGAACAATTTTACCTTTGCAGGGTATCTCTGCACCTTGATCATCATCTAGTCGTTCATGAGGATCCGCGGGTTTTAAGGACGCAGCGGTTGAACGAACTTGTCCTTATTCAAGAGGATCTTCGGCAACCAGATGCGAGCCACAGGTCTCCTGAATCTCACGCCCTTCCAATTATCGCTGATCTTGGCGATTTGTGAATTGAGTAATTTCCAAAAGAGTGCTTGCGTACTTTAACTTGATACCTACGGGCCACGTGGGAGAAATCAAAGCAGCTAGCTGTGCACGTACTTTTCAATTACCACCTAGGATACCCTGGCCTCAACGCTTGTTTCAATTGCGTTCTGCCAGCAACACCCACGAGGGATTGCTGGCCACATTGAGGACAAGTTTCGCACTGCGTGGTTTGTTAACAGGCCGTTGCTGTTTCGCTGTTCGCATAGGTGGCTTGTGAGCTTCGTTCAACCTCATGCTGGGATTAGATGCGCTTAGCGAGGTCATTTTCATTACGGTGTTCAGCACTAGATGCCCCCTCATTCTTCACGATCTTGCTTAGAATATGGACGGCCTTCTGATATTGGCCCTTGAGCAGGAATCCAGTGGACCTCCGCTTTCTCCTTGGTTTCCGATAGCCGACATTCTTGTTGACCCTTGTTCCTTTGGGGACCGCAACATCAGTGGTTTCAGGGTTAGAGCACTATCACTAGTCTCGCCACGTCGTGTTCCACGACAGTGATTTCCAAGGTGGAAACTGCTTCCGGCCTTATTCCTGGAGGTCCCTGCTGTTGGTTTTAGCACAACGGTACTACGGCTGGCACCGATTGTGCTACTCTCAACGGCTGCTGCCTGGCTGGATGCCAACACCTCGTCCTTCGATGATGCGCCTGGCATCAACAGCCCGTCTTCCTTTATCGTCATCCGTTCTTGCTTTATAATGGTTGAGTCCACATCTTGGTGTCACGATTAATCACGCAAAAATTTCCACCCTGACTAGACTGGCACCAGGGCGAAGGTCTTACTTGAAATTGAAGGTGCACAAGGCTTTCGGTGTATGCTATTCCGCCTTGGTTTGGGATCCTATTAGTACCTTTTACAGCGTAGAAAGTATGTCCCCAGGCTATTGCTTCGATCTTCCCTCCTCTAGATCCGCTTGTTCCTGAAAAATGAATAGCAGGCGAACAGATCCTCGTTACTTGGATGAACCTACTCCCAGCGAAGCCCTAAATAGCCTTAGTTCGTCCGAAAAAGGATTCCAGCGGAGGTCGTGTTAATCAGACCAGGCCGTCGAAAAAAAGTTATACACTAGATTTTAGTTTTACGTTTTCGAGTGGTCTTCACGAAAGGCTGCTTCAAAGGCGAGGCTATAGATCCAGTTAGATATTTATTGTAGCCGCCTAGGTTGTGATAAAAGCTTTTGATGCTGATATAACTGGAGACTGCTTGATCTTTAGGACAGTCAGCGATTTCCTGCGCGAAAAAGGACGAATCTAGTCTACAGACAATGAAGCGCTATCACTGAAGGTAGACTTATCATAGTTTCTGGCTAGACCAGTTAGAAGATGGAAGTGGTGGTAAGTTGTTCATGCATACGGAATTGAATTGTGGTTTTCCTAGTAGACGAAGCAATTTAAAACATAACTTAGTGAATCCTGTCCAATCGGCTTTTCTCTGGAAATTTCACCACAGGCTCCGGTTCAGTAAAACAACATAAAATACTAGAATAATTAATTTCTTTCACAACATCACTGGTTTTAAATATTGATGTGAGCACATATATCCTTTAAGCAGATGAGCCGCTGATGCATACGTATGTCGATAGTAAACAAGTAACATTGAAAGAGCAGGATTCAGTACGTTGGCAAAAATGGCGCGCGTTTCCAATTCATATGGTTTCCTTTTGAATAATTAGCAGATAATGCACATGTAGTGCAACGTACATTGAGTACGTAAATATTTGCGAGGTTTACTACTCAAATGGACTCATAGCATTCGCATGGTCCCATGAACTTCCACTAGAAAATGTCTATCCTGAACATACTCGTCAATTAAAGTTGCGTTGCTGCTTCCTCGAAAGGGAGAGGTTCTATAAATACACGATAACAGCTATGTGCATGGTCGGAGCTTTGCTAATTATGCGCTGAGTGGGTCTGAAGTTGCTTGTTCACTCAATTAGTTTTCATATGGTACCATTAAGGACTCTTAAAAGCACATACTACGTACGTATGCACCTCTTATTCTTGGTCTGCCTTTGCCTATTTTCGGAACACGGTATGAGTTTTGTGGATGTCTCACCGTTACTGCTCTAGGGGGAGTACTTAGTGGTATTTTAACCACGACGTGCAACAAGTTACCCTGAGCGTTTTCAAGAAAATCCTAATCTTCTTAGCTCTTACAATTAAATTTTCCTCTTGGAAATGATGCATTCGTGTGGGAGTGCTATCAAGTCTTAAGGCAGCACATATAGTGAACTTCAGACCACATAACTCAATTTGCCAGAGTCATTAGTTAATGATCATCATTTTCGTCTGTATGAAATATTTGTGAATATAGGGGAATGAGACCTAAATTCTGTAGACTGATTACAGACGAAACACCACAAATCAGTAATAAACTGAGTAATATGCCCATTGGGGGTTACTAACAGCCTATTTTTCCTTC
Source organism: Hermetia illucens (assembly GCF_905115235.1). NCBI lineage: Eukaryota > Metazoa > Arthropoda > Insecta > Diptera > Stratiomyidae > Hermetia > Hermetia illucens. The sequence goes on along the minus strand of NC_051850.1, from coordinate 154,337,253 downwards.
AATTCTCCTGCAGATATACTTCCTCTGTTTGCTACTTGAATAATTTTCAACCCCTCCTTATACTTTCCCGAAAATTTAAATTTCAAACCAGAGGAAAGAGGCAAGTAACATTTGAAAAAAGGTTGAAGAAACCCGGGGATTTGTAAAGTCTTAAAATGTTTCCTTTGTTATTGTATTACTCATCTCAAGTGAAGTCCTTAGAAATTTTCATTTTCCTTTTACAAGAGGCACAAGTCATTACGTTTCTGACTTCTTTGGAGTAGCAATAACGAGACGAAATCCGAGGCGAAACGTTTTGTGGTTTGGTACATAAATGTTGTAAGATGCGTGTATGTATATTCCCAGTTGCTTCCAGGTTAGAAAAAAGTATCCTTAAATAATTGGGAGGAATGAATCCATGACTCATCTTGAATTATGGAAAAAGTTCTAGTGAATTCGCTGAGTACATTTTTGACGTGGAACGAAAGGGTCGACCAAGTTAGAAAATTGAGCAATTTATCATCTCCGAGCGTGCAAGTATATGTACACAAGAAAATGTGTTTTGTTAAAGGATATTCCTCCTTGAGGAACGTTTACAAATTTCATAAATTGGTGTCGTGATGAATGACAACACTAGAAAGTTATTGCCAAGAGACTCAAGTTGACTAATATACCTCCATTTGTATATATTCTACCAAATGTATCATTTTATATCTGCATAAAGCGCAAAGGAGAGGCTTCGTAAGATATATCGTAGGTGTAGATTGTGAAAATAGGAAGAGTCGTATCTCTAAGCACTCAGGCCTCATATATTACGCCCATTGCACCATTCTTTAATACATATTCACATCGGTTAATGCCTGGGGCTGATGCAAACTTAGCCAAATCTAAGAACGCCAAACCAGTGGTAAATGCCCAAAAAACTGGAAAGGGTACTGATCCGAGCCCAATGCTTGCACAAAGGAAGGTTTATCCTGACACTGCCTTGCTTTACTTTGTTTCTAAAGTTGTATTCAGTGAGCCAACTACTGTAGTGACAAATTCTGTGGTAGTGGATGAGGTTTCTGAGGTTTCTGTCAAGTTATTACTATTAATCCCTCTGAAATCTGTGTGCTTACCTCAAGTCTGAACACTAACAACATTTCCTGTCAGGGAATTGAACCTCCACCTTCGGAATCTGTTGCAGTGGAAGCTCCAGACTTGGCTCCCCAAAATTTGGTGAACCAATCTCCTACTAATAAAGCGGGAGTTCCGTTCTTATGTGATCTCCGCTCCGCTCCTCTTCACTGTTTTACTCTCTACAGGCGAGCATAAAAGTCCTCTTCAAGGATCCTCTTAGGGCTAATAGGCTGGTCCGGGATGATCGTTTGATACAGATATGGGGAGATCAGAAACATCCCCCCTTGTAATGATATGCAGACGATTGTAAATAATGAATCTTCGGTAAAAATTGTTAATGTTGAGAAGCTAACTCGTAGAAGTCTTGAGCCGGGAGGTGATAGAGCGCATTCAACTACTGTGAGGGTAACTTTCCAGAGGAACGACATACCTGATCATATCTTTTACGCCTACGCAAGAGTCGAGCTCCCCTAATTCAAACTAAGGGCTTCACAATGATTTAAGTGTGATTGACCGGATCACATCGAAAATTTTCTGCAAGGCCCGAACCTCCAGATGTTTTAATTGTGCTGCAGAAAATTGCTCAGGGACCTGTGAGGACAAAAAATGCCTATTGTGTGGAGAGGTTTCTGACTAGGGAAGGTTAGGAGGTGCCCCAAATGGGTAGAATATGTCAACAATGCAGAAATCGCTTCGCTCAGACACATAACTGTTACAGAAGCTGCTCGTGAGACAAACAATTATTATAGCCCACTGCAAGGTTCGGATAGTTATGATAGTTTTTTCCCCTCTCTTCCCAGTAAAGGGAGCTCCAGTACCAAAAGCACCACTTTGAACTCTAATAGAGTTGCCAGAGGCTCAACTAAGTTTAGTAATATTGTAAAGAAGAGAAGTCCCGGCTTGACCCAGCAGAAGGCCCCAGCAGCAACACTTCGCAATGTTTTCAAACCAACGACTGCCAGCCGAAGATGTGGCGGGCCCTGAGATTAAATTGTACTTTAAAAGGAAACGAATGGTGTATAGGCGATTCAGGGCTAGATCCAGCACATTTCGATAGCAAAAGGAGGTAAAGATCACCAGATGTCGGGGCTGTGATGCTGGAGGTGAAGAACGCCTATAAGAAGGTTGATCTAGCTTCCCTTAAGAAAATTATTATATTTTATGGGAGACAATGATAATATCCACAGCGTTCAAGTCGGAAATAGCATTCCCCAAGGATACGTTTTGGCAAGTTGATTAATTTTTCAACTGGTTTTTCTTGGGGCCTCACACCTCGTAAGGCCATCAATCTCTATAGATCCGTGAGAAGACCCATTATACACTATGCCGCTAGGTCTACTATGAATCCGCCAAAATATTTCGAAAACAAGCTCAACTCAATATCGGCTTGTATCATGAGAAGATGCTTGGGGCTGATCAGAACCACCCTATTGCACCAGAAGACCCCTCCTGACAGCCTAAGAACTACTTAAATTAAAGAAAAGAAATCCTGAAACCTATCATTTGGTGGTTCAGAGCTCGAATGCTGAAAATGATTTCTCCTCGATCTTTAACTCGATCCGGAACTTTTTTGACGCTATAATTCCCAATGGTACTCTTTCAACATCTAATAAGATTCAGGTTTTTGTGTCTTGAATTGGGAGCACCTGTGGCAAAGCCTAGGTGGCAGCGCGGTGGAGGATCTGAAATGAAGGGGTTTTCTGGTCCTGGCGTCTGATGTTGGGTTCATGCATAGTGGATCTGCCTGTGCGGTGGTTGGCCCGGATGGGACGCAAGCCTCACGTTTCTCCTTGCTCACCTGACCGACCACGAGCGATAACACCACGACAGGATTGTAGAATTTTAAAGGAGGCTTCCAATTCAGCTCTTACTACGAGGGATATCAGCAGACGAGCTAGCGTAAAAGCGCAATGTCCGCAATATACAGAGTGTAAATAAAAAGTCACCGTTTATTAAACGCCGGCAACTGAAGCAAAAACCACCGTTAATCTCTCTTCACAAGAAGCACCGTCTCGCGTTTTACACCCGCCAAATTTTCAGATAAAGAAATTCTATCTTCTGAAGATAAAGAAATTCAATTTGGATGGTCGTAGTCCAGTAGTTAAGCAAATAATGAGAAATTTTCAGGTGTTCTATCTTATTGTTGCGTCCTGTATATGGGGAGCACCCCTTAAACTCAACATAAATTGGTTCAACCATTTCCAAATCAATCGGGTGTTACAGACAGACAGACGGACAGACAGACATCGACTCGATTCTAATCTTTCTATTTTACAAAAAACCTCCTCCCAAAATGTTTTTTTCGAGGAAGCTGGACGACTACATGTAATGAACAGGGTTGTTTCGTTATCTTCCTCTCATTACTTACAAACGCTCGAACCGATTTTATCTGAGTATTACTCAGGGGATAGTTCTACCCTCTTAGCGGCTTCAGTTTCTTTGACAGGGATCTTTGTCTGCTGGCATAAGCCAGCAAATCCTTATGACTTTCTCCTTAAAAGTATATTTAAGAGAGAGTGGTTTGACCCCCGCTAGGAAACGAAATCTGAGAGCATCCTTATTGCTAAAGAAGTTTCAGTTGATTAAGTTCATATGTTATCTGATGGCAGGTCCAATCAAACGTCCAAGGGAAACTTTCTATTTCCTTTTACCAATAGAATGGCCTAAATATTTTTCCCGCAGAAATATGATCGTCATGTTTCGGAGGAGCTAAACCAATCTTATAATCAGTTTTTTGAAAAAACTCCTAGATTCGAACCCTCTCCATGGCTGACTCGTCGGCGAAGGCTATTATGTAAGTAATTCCAAAGAACCTTCCCCAACCACTACTTTTTTACAAAATACAACAGAGCATCGTTTCTCAAAGACAAATCTTGAAATTGTAAGATATCCGCCAACAGAACCATTTTACATTTGTCCGTGGCTGTTTTTACGCGATCGGGGAATAAATTTTAGACAGTCTTGAGTCCTACTGATGGCCTAATTCTCATCATTTCAATAATATTTAGGTAACTGAGCCATATGATGGGATTGGCACTTCCAGCTTTCTATTCTTAACAAAATTTAGCTTTATCCGCAATAGTATGAATTGTACGAGTATGTAGGGAAGATTTTGTGGATTTGTTATTATTTAAGTTCAAGATGGTCCTATTTGAACGTAGTTCGTAGTGTACACCCATTGAATATGCCTGACTATTCATTTTAAGGTATCACTACATTTTGCACGTTTTCTTTGTTCGTACATGGAGGAGGAAACATCTTAGAAAGGCACGTTTTGTAATTTCACGATTGTGACCTCAGCATCTCCGTACTATAGTCCCCGGGTTTACGCTCCTGCCAAGCGCTTCATTAAGGTTCCATCGCGAATCTTGGTGTACGAAACACTACGGACTCTGCATTCTCCGCTATGGCATCGCACCCACGGCAATTCGGTGAATCGTCCAATTTAACAGGATCTGGATAATGCACCAGTTTACCTCCCCGTGTTTCCGCTCAAACCACATCCTAATTTTGGGAAAGAGCCTGTGCGTCCAGCGACCCCGCTTCCTGCTACAGTTCGTTATTAGAACCGCTTCAGTTTGCATATTCGCCAAGGTAATCTCAGCTTTTCCTAGCAAGAACTTTACCGCTCTCACTGTCTCCGCCGCCATCATCAAGGTTTGCTTTTTCTACTAAGGAGGGAATATGCCTTTTTTGTAGGTCTCGTAGGTCTTAGCAAAAATGTAGGACCTAGTCTTGACTACTAGCCTCAAAACTATGATAGGGAGGCTATTCAAACCTGAAATCTTGTTGTCGCTGAATCGGAAACTTATCTTCCCCAAAAGCTTTCGCCGCCCCGGTGGATAAACCACCCGATATTCAGTGAGAGCTCTTTTTCAAGTTTGATTCGCTGTTGATTTTCATGCAAATTACCTGGTGATCGCTGTGAGTATAATCCTCACCGACTTTAAAAACAAGTCTACTGGCTAAAAGGGCGTTCACGTATATCAGGTCCAGTATAGACATAATCAAGTCTTTTATTACTCTGCCCACTGACAGAAGTTTGAGAGTTGCTTCCACTAGTAGGCGGTTGATGGCCGTTTATGTTCCACAGTAGGCTTTCTTTAGCATTTTCACCACTGATTCTTGAAGTCCAACCAAGTTGAATTGCTTTTCCGAAGTCTCCCGAACCTCCTCCTCGGTAGTGATCCCTTCTTGCAGGTCTCATTGGTCTTATCTTCCTTCCATCTCTTCGTTTCTGCAGTGCCACTTTTCTACAGGCTTCCGTATCCTCCTTGTGAGATCCACTCGTTTCTCCAGAATTGTGGCTGCGTGAGTTTCGCTGTTTCTTTATGAGTTGAAACCTCTTTCCTCTTCGGACTTTGCTGGCCTGCTGATTTCTTCAACCGTTCGCAAAGTCTCTTCCTCGGGTTCATTATTTTGTATAATATTGAGGAAAAATTAACGCTACCTGAACCAATTACTTGTATTCTCTCCGAACAAATTTAGCCGCAACACACCACGCTATACGCCGACAAACTTGAAGCAAGGTTTGATGCTTTTCAATGATGAACTACTCATTGCTATGAGGATTAGCTCTTAAATTATTCGCCGTCCTCGATATACTAGTCTTGTGAATGAACGGATTGAAAGTATCACAACAGCGCTGCTATTTGAGTTTACCTAAAGTAGATACTTTAGAAAGTCTTATTATTTCGGGCCCGCAACACACAAAAATGGCGGCTCTCCTGGAAGTGGTTCACTTGCAGACTTTATTTTATCCATAGGCAAGGAGAGAAACCTAAGTTTGGATGTAGATTTCCCTTCGGTTTTACTTTATTGATAACTTTTCATGTATGACCGTAATGCTTTAGGATACTGCGGAGCTCTTCTCTTTGTAAAGACGAAACTAATTGAAGTTGGTATGCCGTTGGTACCTAAAGTTTACTGCTCTCGGTCATATTCTAATGGCTATGATCTCTTGTCATTTGAAACGCTATTCGCACCTAGGCTCAGGACTGGATTACTGCTTATCTTCAGGTAGTTTCACCACTGTAACTGGGTAATCGCCAGATCAAGATTGGTTACTGAATCTGAATTCAAATCTAGTCGGGATTTTTTGAGAAGTTTGTTATCCTTTTCAGTAGCTGTATAACTTGGTGGTTTGAATGTTAGACTTTGAACTATCCTGAACTCTCTCCTGTATACAATGATGTCGGTTTACTCAATTAATGCTATGGTTCGCCGTTCGACTGCTGTGTCCGTAGCTTAACTAGCTGGAGCTAGGCAGCGCTGCTGAATTTTCACTTCCTCCTTGCGACTTCTCCCATGCAAATTGGAGACTAGGCCGAGTTTGGCGGCATGGCACTCTATGAGGCCTTCTTGTAGAAGAGCAATTTTTTTCTGACAGCGCAACTATCGACACTTCACTATCTGGAGTAAGCGACTGTCAATTAGTGGCACTAGATTCCACCCTTTACCACCCTTTAGAGCGGAGGTCAGTTCGTCAGCGTGCTCATTTCTCTCAGTGACCGAAAACCCAGCACAAACTGACTAGGAGCATGTCGGCTAGACGGACATGCTTTGCCGGATCAGTTTGGTGGATGTTGGTACTGAGTATAAATCCTTGATTGCAACCTGGCTATAGGTTAGAATGACTGGTTTATGTTATCTACAGATCTCCAGGATCGTAAGTAACTACGCTTGAAATACATTGACTATCAGTGAGAAATACCAAGTCCTAACGCCGTTAAACATCTACGAATCAGTAATCTAGATTCCGTACATTATTTCGTTATGAACTTCCAGACTTCAAAATCATCTTCTTTATCTGTTTGTAATTTGAAAGTATTCGTGTCAGTTAGGATTATATACTTTTTTAGTTTAATGAGCTAGGTAGCATTCACCTCAATTGTCAATTGTTGTATCCAAAACAATGGCTCCTGCTCTTTCTTGAGTGATCATAACGTATTTTGAAACATTTCAGGAGCTTAATGAAATAATATCACAATTCAAAGATGGCGGTCAGGACATGACGCAACGGTTTGTGGGCTTGCTCAATGTGAGAGTTCTGTTTAACTGAATGGCATGACGAAAAATTCTTTCCGAGATGGGAACGCTAACCTAGACTTATGGAATTTACTACATCGGTTGAAAATGAATCTTTAAGTCGTTGGCATCTTAGGTTCATGTCAGCATTTCCACGACATCACATCCATCCAGATTTTGTAGAACTTAGTTTGTATCCGAAAATAGCTTAAAACATTTTCTGGTTTTCTTGTGTAAGAATCTCTTAGTGTACGACAGCCCATTTGTCTTTTTTCACCTTGATGTGATGCTGTACAGGGACCGGCGTTCTATGATACCTTAGAATGCAGTTAATTTACAAAAATGCGTCAATTTTAATCTAGGATAACTTTATTAATAGTACTACAATTTTCACCAAATATTCCAGTATCTTCTTCTTTTTTTTTAGCTTTTGGCCCGTTCACAAGTGGGGTCGTTGTGATCGATTGCGCCATTTTGTTTTATCAAAGGTCTGATTTGGATGCAGTGGTGAGGCTTTCAAATTACTATCTAGCGTATCAAGCCACCGCTGTTTCAGCCGGTCTTTTAGTCGTTTACGATCCCCTTCAATGTTCAGACCAATCTTGGCAAATGAGATACCAAGACGCTTCTCTCGCAATTTTTTCCACGATTGGTGCTACGCCGTATTGGTCGCGGATATCCTCATTACGAATGTGTGACGTCTTTGTCTTCATTACTGTAAGACGCGGTTCATTCCCTTTCATAGTCGGCGGACAGTCAGAACCATAGAGGGCGACAAGGCGGAAGACATTGCGGTAAATTTTAGGTTTGAGACGTTTGTTGATACGTCGATCAGAAAGAACGCAGGAAAACATCATCTGCATAAAGCAATGTATAGGGCGTTCGATGTTGAAATGAAACTTTGGCTTGCATCATAAAGTATTAGTTTAGACTTGTCAACTGATGCCCTATACACATATATCTACTCCATGGTTAAAGAAGAAAATTGAAAATGTTCTTTCCATTCATGAGAAGCATCCACCATTACCAGATGGAGATAGAGGGAGCATAAAAATCCCCCCCCCCCCCCCCAAATTTACTGCCGAATGGTGTAACCGCTTCAGAATAAAGTGTATGTAGTAGAGAAAGGGATGGACAGACATATGGACTGACAACATACTGGGTAATAGATACTTTAGTGAACTATAGACTATTTTTTCTCATTTAATATTTGAGCCAGATGCTGCCAAAACCCACATTCGTAACAGGACGTCCTATTTTTCCAGCAGGGAGTTAGTCTAATTTACTGAGTGCTGAGGCCACGAAAACTCAGAACGTCCCACTTGCCCTGTGCCGTTTAAAAAAAATCATTGTTTGCTTCTGCCCTCTGTAATTCATGACGGGATGGGCATTGAAATCCGGAGTTACTGGAAACGCCCAATGGTGTCGCACTATATGCTTCGAAACCTTGAAAACAAAATCGAAAAGAAGAAACTATCATCAACGAATCGTTTCTTTTCCGTCTGAGCGTTTGGGAAGTGTCCTACCTACGAAGCCTGTCATTTTCGCTGTTCACTCCTTTGCGGAGCATTGAGCATATATTCAGTATCTTATTGGTATTTTTCCAAATGAGACTGCGCTTTTATTTCATTATCATCACAGTTAAGGTGTGGTAAAGACAAACACAGACAACCAAGATGCAACTGATTCAAATCCAAAGCGCTAGATATAGAGGTTAACGCTCAAACAAATCGAATATGATATTATCAAACTTGTTATTATTATGTCTAAATTGTCAAGGGAATTAAATTTTCAAGCGACCATGTTTTACTTAAAAGTAGTCAGCTCTTCCAGTGAACTCAAGGAAGCACGCCCAAGGAGCGACGTATTCCTTATATCTTTCCATGCAGGCGCATTCAATTGTTCTGGTAAAGGACAGATTCTCTAACCAGTAATTCTCTTCAGAATCCAATGTCTCAACCTTGCTTTTAATTTTTTCTGTATTTTATAATATTATCAAATTGGGCTTTTTATTATAAGTTCTTCATTGGGATTATTAGGATTGATAGCTCATTACAGAACTTTTTACCCCCCGCACATAAAACAAAGACAAATGAGGAATTTCAGAACCAATTAAATGAGAGCCCGTCAATCAAGCCAATGAAATGCGAAAGTTTTCAGACTAAACTCCTCAAGAATTTCGCGTAGAATAGGCAGCCCAAGCTAACCTTGTTATAATTAAATTTCGACTTCCAACTTCTTAAGGTGCTTCCCATCTTTGTTTCTGGTCCAAAGCGTAGGAACTGAAATGAGATATTGTCACTTCATTGTGCATTCCCACCCTCATAGTTTCATATCAGAAGTAGCGACATGTAGACGCCGTCAGTAATATACTTCCAACTTTCTCGTTCCAGAGAGACAAAATATTGTGAAACGCTTCTGGTTGTGTTGATAGAAAGTGAGTGTTTTGTTCGTTCACTTCCAGTTGAGCCATGTAACTACTGAGATGGAAAATAATATCTTATCCAAGATAATTAGGTTTTGATGCCAAGTAGCCACTGGCGAATAGAAACATAACACTAATGGAGGTTCCAGAAAACTTTGGTAAAGTTCCTAATGCTGATATGTTTAAGTGAATTGAAAAGGAAAGAATTCGAGTTCTAATTCTAGAGATTATGGGGATGGGTAGGAATTGAGTGGGGTTTAGCTTAATTTGCAGATATTTGTGAAACACAAATAACTTTTTTGATTTAGTGTAACTTGAGTTCAAGTTTTTAGAAAAAAATTTTCAAAACAAATCTAACTTTTTTCATTGGAAGAAACGTACCTACTCTCAGCCCTGCAAATCAGCCGGCCCTGCTGTTGAAAAGGACAAAGCCTGAAGAAGAAGAACAAGAAGAAGACTCTTAGAGTCCGGATCGGTTAGGTCATCTGCCGATTTATTTGACTTTTTGTAATTTGGGCGAGTCCGGATGGCTCGATTGTTGTGGCTGACGGTCGCGGTTCAAATCTCACTGATGGCAGAGGGATTTGTTATCGTGACTGGATGTCGGACACTAGCCAACTCAGCTGTGTATTAGTACCTGAGTCAAATCAGGGTAATAATCTCGGGCAAGGGTAATGCAAACCATATTGCCTCCTACAGTGTACTGTAGTGCACCGTCACGGTCTTGAATGAAGTGTTCTAACACAATGTAAGGCCCTGATTCAATCTGGATTGTCACCGCTAACGATTATTATTATTATTGTAATTTGACAAAAGGGCAGAAAAGGTACTTATGCAAGCGCCAGATCCAAGCTACAGGTCATATTGCTGAGGATTGTGAACAAAGACTCACCTGTTTGCTCGGCCGGTAAATAAATCAAGAGTGCCTACATTACAACCATTAACCCTATCAACAATCCGCAAATAAGACTATTACTGCCAAAACTTAACCATTGAAAAGCGAGCCAGAGCCTGCTTTCCCAGAGTGCACTCGAGATCGAAATCAACATCTTCATGGCCTACGAAATCGAACCATAAAAAAAATAAAAAAAATTTTCCTCAAAACAGTTTCGCATTTGCCAAAATAGGTGGTATATCAATCTACAATCGTTATGCGTACTAAAAAAATGCAAAGTAAAAGGAACCCTCGCGAAAACCTGAGTATCTCGTGCCAAACTCTAATGACAAATCAAAGGCAAACTTTTCCATCGTTTACTAACCTTAACCCGCTGTGCGAAATATTGAGGTACCTATTCTGTGTAAGTAGACTCTGTCGAAGTTTCAATGGTATCTTAAGAGGAACAAAATAATCCGAAAATAAAGCGTCTGGCCTAACCGCATCCCAACAAATCTCTTAGGTCAGAAGTCTAAATAGCTCCACATATGTTTGCTCAAGTATTTATCGATTTGGCTTGGGGATTGTAACGCGTATCCGGATAGCTGAGTAGTTAGAGCACAAGGCTGTCATACGGAAGGTTGCGGTTCGAATCTCACTGGTGACAGTGGGATTTGTATCGTGATTTGACGTCGGATACCAGTCGACTCAGCTGTGAATGAGTACTTGAGTCAAATCAAGGTAATAATCTCGGGCGAGCGCAATGCTGACCACATTGTCTCCTACAGTATCCTGTAGTGTACGGTAACAGTCTTGAATGAAGTGCTCTAAAACACTTCAAGGCCCGGATCCAATATGGATTGTAGCGCCAACGATTATTATTTCCGAGTTATCACAATCTCGGCAGATGCCGGATTTTACCTAATACTAGCACTAAGTGCCAAGCATTTAGGCTCGGACGATCCTACCTACTTAAAAACTAAAGGGGCACTGGTGGTGGTGACCGGTGGTAGGTCAGTGGGAGAATCCGTCGAGTACCCCCCGCAACATCGAGCAAGTATGCAGAATGGTGTACTTCTGCATGGTTTGAACCAGACTGTGCGAAAGTCCCAGGACATCAAGGGAAGCCGTGAGGGATTTAGCTACAATACCTGTAGCTGACAATATTATGGGAACTACAACCACCCGCTCGAGACGCCAAATTTCTTTGATTTCCCGAGCCAATGGCTCATAGTTCACCTTCTTCTCCACGTATTTCCATTCAATGTTGCTATTATGGGGGATAGCAACATGAATAATATACGCGGAGCGACCCGTCTTGTCAACTAGCAGTACGTCAGGCTTGTTGTGTGCGGTATGGCGATCAGTCAGAACTTGCCGGTCCCAATACATGCTGCAAGCAGAACTATCAAGTACTGCTTGCGGCTCATATCGGTAAACCGGACATGTTCCCGTGATCAGCCCATGCTTATATGCAAGGTTTTGATGGATAACCTTACATACAGCATTATGCCTGGTGATGTATTGCACCGGTGCCATAACAGTACAGCCAGAAATGAGATGGTCCAACGTCTCTAACGCCGAACCACACATTCTGCACTGGTCGTTCTCCACCCGTTCTTTCATGATGAGCTTTTTATAAGCTCGGGTGGTGACCACGCCATCCTGAATGGCACACATAAACCCCTCCGTCTCAGCAAAGAGCTCCCCAGCACACAGCCATCTGTTCGACAGATGCAAATCGACAAATGGCTGCCAAAGACAATTCACGTGTTTACCGTGCATTGCCTTTGACTTCCATTCATCGATCCGCTCTTGGTCCGACTTCACCCCACTCAGAGGATTGAAGGATCGATCCTTCAAGTTAAGTGGAGTCAGTCCACAGTCTGCCTTACAGACAGCCGCATGCAAGGGACTCGCTTGTTCTTTGCTGTAAAAACAAGCGCGCAGCGAGTCGACTTGGCGATGATGTTGTGCCGCCACGTCAACCACACCCCTACCTCCGATGTCACGAGGCAGATTCATCCGCTCCACGGCAGACTTTGGGTGATGCATTCGGAATTTGGACATAGTTGTCCGTATCCGCCGCTGGACGTTTTCCAGATCGGTCTTCGTCCACGGCAATATTCCGAATGCATAAGCCAGTGAAGGGATAGCGAATACATTCAACGCGCTTATTTTATTCTTCCCCGAGAGATGCGATTTCAGCACCAGCTTTACACGTCGCAGGAATTCGGACAGGAATTCAGATCACCAACTCGAGCATGGGTTCCTTGCAGAATTCCTAGGTACTTGTAGAAGTCTGTCTCGGTCATAGCTTCGATGTGGAGGTCACCAATGGTATGTCCGGCATGCGGCTCGTGATGACCTTTGCGAATGGCTTGGATTCGACATTTGTCTAATCCAAACTCCATCCGAATATCAAGGCTGAACATGTCTATTATTCGCAACAGACTTCTAAGATGGTTGTCAGTACCAGCATACAGCTTGATGTCATCTAGGTACATCAAGTGTGTCAGTTCGCACTTAGCACGTAGGCCATATTTTATTGCAAAACCATGCCCTCTAGCATCATTCAGTAGCCATGAAAGGGTGTTCAGTGCAATACAAAACCAAAGAGGACTCAATGAATCCCCCTGGAAGATGCCCCTCCGAATACGGATGGGCTCTGAGATGTACGGACTGACAAGGTGGTATGCCACCCTTCCATGACTGTCGCCAAAAACTTTATTAGTTTCGCATCAATGCGATACAGATGTAGGATGTCGATTAGCCAGGTATGCGGAACGCTATCAAAAGCCTTGGCATAATCGATATAGCAACTGAAGAGGTTTCTTTGGCCTCTAGTTGCTTGTCCTACAACTACCAAGTCGATAATGAGTTGCTCTTTGCAACCCCTTGACCCAACTCGGCAGCCCTTCTGCTCCTCGGACAGAATGTTGTTGGTCTCGAGGTGCGCATTGATCCTTCCACTAATAATGGACGTGATGAATTTGTAGAGGGTTGGTAAGCAAGTGATCGGTCTTGTGTCTGCGGGGTCCTGCACCGTGTCCTTCTTAGGGATAAGGTAGGTAATTCCCGCAGTGAGGAAAGGTGGAAATTCCTCCGGCCTCCTTATTATTATTATTATTGTAACGTGGATCTAAGGCACTTTTTGTTAACGACCTGTGAGGATTGGAGGTTTAAGGACACTGATCCGCCTGCCGCTTACGACACGTAAGGCTACGTTTGCAGCCTGCGGGACTGAAAGGTCAAAATTCACCACTTTTCAATTGTTTTATTGCTCTGGATTCATAGTTCTTTAAACCGGTAAAATCAAAACTTTTTGGATTGCCCGGAGTGAGGTGACATCAGTTCGTCAACTTCTTTCCTGGCTAGCCTCTACGTATAGTTCTTTACTTTTCGGATTAAATGGCTATTCGTAATTTTTACCACACCTCGTAAAGTCCAGTTTGCTTCCCTTTTTATCGTACTATACAATAAAAGTTTTGTTATTTTTATAAGCGTGGCTGGTGCTTGTCATAACCCTTCAATTTGTAGCCTAGTCTTTCAAATGTCATTCCCATTTGCTAGAAGCTGGCATTCCTTTGTTAGTTGTTTTGGAACCTTGGATCTCGGCAGGATCGTCCCATATAGGCCAACGTAATAGAAACTTTTATGGCTAGAGGCTTATTCATCTGAGGTTTAGTGCTTTCCTTAGCTGTAGGTATATGACAATTCTTTTTGTTAATTTGTAGGAGGTTGCTATGTCCGACAGTACCCAAACGTTCATTTTTGGTCACACTGAGTTCAAACAAGGAGTAACTCCAAAAATAAAACATATATTGTATAGCAGGAAAATATTTAGAGAACTTTAGTTAAGCAGCAATGATTGGTGTAGGTTTGTCGATGGCAAAAAACCATCATGGTTGCCCGGAGTCTACCTAGAGGGAGAGCTACTTCAAAACCCAAAAATTTGGCGAAATTGGCCGTGCAGGTGCACCCGCACATATTTATGCTCTACTGAAGTGTTCCTCTCGTCATATACTTGCTCACCTCTTTACTAGCCAGCCTCGGGAATTTGGGAGGGGGGTCCTTTGAAAGCTTCAGTCCTCTACGTATTATTTTACAAATTCCCGTGTCCTTAAACCGATGTCTGGCTCCACACCGGAACCTGAACAGAACAAACAGTGGGCAACGGGCATACCTATCAGAGGTAAACACGCGAGCTAAAGCTGGATGTAAAACAACAAAAAATAACGTCTCGACTGCTCACGTGGAGGCACGAAGTTTGGGGCGGAGTACCACGAGTACAAGAAAGGTTCACGACGGACCGCAGTCTCAATCGATATTTTTCCTGGCCTTTGTTGTTCCCATCCTGTCATGGCATCCTCAGGCCATCATTTTGGATGATGCAACTTACGAATGCGAGTTTTGCGGGTTAGGCAGGAGGAGGGGAGAGACAGCCACACAAAACCCTTAAAAAATGAAAAAATCGTAAATTTATAATAAATGTTAGTACACCCTTCGCCTTTAATACAAAAGCTTTACAAATATTTGGGTAGCACTAAATTCTAAATTAATTGTGTCTAGTCTCTGCCGAATCATAAGATTAAATTTAACAAAAATGCTACTATTATGAAAACATGAACAAGTGGCTCAGGCAGTACTGCGCCTCCATCAACGATACCTGGAAGGGTGCACGACAAACCCTGAAAAGAGTCTCTGAACTGCCATCGAACAAACAAAAAGTGCTTCCTCTGGCTTCCAGAAGAATAGCGTAATGGTGCTAAGATTTTAGCAGCATAGATGAGTTGCCGCATTTGTCAAATAAACTCCCAGCATTGTAAACCTGCTACTGAACCTATCAGTCGTCGGATCAATCGCTGCAAGATAATATACCCCATACAAGAACCACGGGTTGTTGATTGGGAAACCACTTCCAACATGCTGACTTGCTGGTTTCAAACGACCTCCAACCTATCTTGGTGAACGACCTATATCATGGCAACACCACGACGGACAAATTAACCATAAAAAGTCAACAGGGAGGTAAAGGGATTCTATGATGCTCTGCATATTTTCCCTATGGTGCCTCAGCAATGGACTCACGGTGAATGCTAGAAAGACTGGACTATGTATGTTCACTAGGAATGTCGCGTAGGACAGCTAGACGCAACCCACCTTAGGAGGGACGGAAATCCACTGGGTATAAACAGTCAAGTATTTAGGAGTAGTTCTCGATTCCAAACTAAAGTGGAACCACCATATGCAGGAACAATATCAGGAATCCTGCAGGACTGCGATAGATAAAAACTGGAGTAATGAGTACTACGCGGAAAAAAATGGGGGTCGCCCTATTGGAATCTGCTCCGACAGTCAGGCAGCATTATCAGCACTAAACGGCAACGACACATTAAATCAATTAGTGTAGAGTTGTTATCAGCTGCTGTTGGAACTTAGCCGACTGAACCAAACATTCCTAATCTGGGCACTCAAACATCACTAGTAATGAAGAAGCTGACAGACTGGTTCGCCAAAGGTTTGGATCCACAATGGAAGGACCAGAGCCAAATTTTGTCATCCAGCCATTCCCTGTCAAGTTTGCTCTAAATGCAAGGATTCACATAGCCGAAAATCCTTGTGAAAGAAATTGAGGCCGCTAAAGCGGCATTTTTCTTTTCTCTTCAGAAGTGGGACATGAAAACCTTAGTAGAGCTACCACATGAAAAAAATCGGAGTGGTGGTCTTGTCTATATGCAGCCAATATGAGGAGGAAGAAGGGGGGCGCTGCACTTCGTATCGGTTCGGGCCCCTTAGACCTCAGACGAAGATACCTTGGTAAGATCCTCTGCCACGAAGAGTCGGTGCATTCTCTGTCTATTGAGATGACAAAAGGGAGAGCTATTCACTACAGAAGGATTCTTTCCCAGCAGAATTATTGTCTTCAGAGTCCCTAAGGGGTCCTGCCTAGAAGCACAGAATAAAGATGTGCTCGACTGCGGACCTATTTTTCGGTATAGCTCGGCCATTAACATTTTGTTTTAATTATTCAGGTTGTTAACTACCTATGTTAAAGGCAAATCGAATACAGAACAGATAAGTTCACGCACGGTCACGTAGAAAAACACACAATTCAAAACGTCTGCTACCTACATCCGCTAAAATTGGATAGCAAAGTCAAGTCACGCTTTTGAGTTCTTTTGAGTTATTATTATTGAATTACTCACTTAGTCCAAACAAAAGTCAGTTCACAATAATACCAGAGTTTTTGGCATATTTCTCACAAATTTACAAGAAAATATGAATTTATTAGTATACACAATCAAACGACCGCTTGCTGTCACTTCCACTTAACTCGTCAGCACTGGCTCAGGTGGCGTTCATCGATCCAGTATCCACCTAACGGAAGTTTTTTTTATAAGGTATTACTCGTAATTGTATACACCAAATTTCACCTTAGCCAGAAAGAAGCGTTAGTAATGCATTTCGCAACGTGACTAATTCTATGTATAAACAGCATCGAAAAAGATTAATGATTATTTTCGAAATATTGGAAAACGTTTTGTAGAAAATTAAAAGATGGTCGAGTTTTGCAAATAAAATTGAGGACAAAAGTTATCAGAATCTAAATAAAATAAAATACATCTGATTTTTTCCTGAAACAGGATATACTATTTATTAGTATATACGTATTTCGGGCACAATTTGTGCCTTTCTTCAGTATTTAATCAGTTAAGATATAAATTTCATTCAGCACTATAAATTTAAAATTTAACATTTGGATCTAATAATTGCTACTCGATTACTTAATTATAGATGGTAGAAACACTAATGTTGCACGGTGTTACCGTTGCTACCTATCTCGAAAGCTTTGATTGCACGTTGCCAGTGCCGGATTCCCTTAAACAGACGGAAAAAGAAGGATGGCAACGAATTCCGGGAAATCACAGCCACAGACTCGCCCACACAAAATATCACCAAGTGGCTGTTAAATAGGTTTAAGGAACTAGGGGAAGTACCCGTTGGAAAAGCCAACAGGAATAGAGAGGTATTTACGACACCGGATGAACGACTAGTGTCATTCGGCGAGACAGCCTTGTATCTGGAGAAGTGACTACTGAGTAAAAATCTAACATCTTTGGCGTGGAAAAGAAAAACAGGGATGCTCATTAAACTTGTGGCCGTATTCATGTTGGAGAGCTACCTGACATTCAGAGGAAAGTTCTACAAACGCACCAGAGGGGTGGCAATGAGGAACCCCCTTTCATCCTTTTTGAGTGACGTATTCATGGACAGGACTGAGAATGACATACATTTCAAACACCTGCTCCCAAAGATCTGGTCAATGTATATAGGTGCCGTTTTCATCATTGTCCATGAAAATAAAGTGGAGGAGATGCTGGACGTCCTGATTAAGGTACATCGGAAGCTTAGATTTACAATGGAGGTAGAGGTCAATAGAGAACTCCCGTTTCTTGATTTGAGGATCATTAGATAGGAGAAGAGATCTGTTTTGACATTTACGGGAAGCCTCCACGCACGCAGCAAACGATTTCAGATAATTCGAACCACTCCAATTCATATAAAGTGGCCCCTTTCTATGCCATGTTCCACCGATTGTTCACCGTGCCCCTCAGTGCTGTAAGATTTACTAATAATAATCGTTGGCGCAACAATCCATATTGGATCAGGTCCTGGAAGTGTGTTGGAGCACTTCATTCAAGACTGTAACAGTACACTACAGTACACTGTAGGAGGCAATGTGGTTGGCATTGCGCTCGCCCGAGACTATTACCCTGACTCAGATACTCATTGACAGCTGAGTCGACTGGTATCCGCCGTCAAATCACGATAATAATCCCACTGCCACCAATGAGATTTGAACCGCGACCTTCCGTATGACAGCCTTGTGCTCTAACCACTCAGCTACCCGGACACTGTAAGATTTAGGGAACAAAAGGAGTATATAATCGACACCGTAGTGAAGAATGGCTTCCAACGGTCGATTAATGAAAGCCTCATCTGAAAAAATCAAAACGGTAAGAAATAAGGGCAATGGCATACCTCTGTAATAATTTGGAAGGGGAAAGAAGAATAAGTGTCATACACTCCACGGCTTCGTCGAAACTGATAAAAACGATGAAAGAGCTAAACATCGACATGGCGCCATCGAGTAGGATTTACTAGCCCAAAAGACAGCTGGAATATCGGTATAAAGTGTCATGTCCGGATTGTGAGAAGTGCTGCATAGGACAAACTAAAAGACAGGTTTCGGTACGCTAGGGAGAGCACAAGTGAGAAACGGACACGGCCAGAAAAAATAATAAGAGGGCACAACGCTGAAATCAATGATAGCGCCGTACATGATTAAAGCGAGACATAGCATCACATGGGACAACGTAGAAGTCACCAAAGAATACGGGAACAGAAGGAAGTTGGACGCACAAGAGAGTTTGGCGATCCTAAGGGAACCAGAAGGGAACAGATTGAACCACGACACGGGCATGGTGGAATCGAAGCTTCTGAGAAAGGTGACAAAGGGGACTCCGGGCAACTTTAGTGTCTCCAAAATCTCTTAAGTAATCAGGTAGCAATTATAAGACCTAAATGTTAAATTTTAATATTTATGGTGCAGAATAGGAATTAAGGTCTTAGTTGATAAGGTGCTAAAGAAGGGCCCAGGAAAAAATCAATTGTGTTTTAAATAAATTGGCAGGAGGCCTACCATTTCTATTGCAGTCACCAAGTTCATGGTCCAGGAAAACATTGAATGAGCCCATCTTTTCATTCAGGTCATGCATGTATTGAATTTTCCCTAAAAACTATTTATTCTTTCTATGAAAGCTCCATTGATGTACCTTATTTGCACTATTGTAATGGGGGAATCTTTCCAAGTAGTGCTCAAGAATGCCGCTTCTTTCTAAACTCATTTAGAACCATAATACTCATCCAAGTGAAACGCTGTATTTTTGCCAATGCAGGGTAGGCGACGATTTTGAAGATGACAGCGTTTTCAATATGAGCCATCACCGAGTCAGTCGTCGGATTCAACCCCGATAATTTCTGTTAGATATTTCTCAACTGTGGATACTTTCGGGACCTTCCCTCTTAAGAAAATGTTCGCAGGAAGTTCAGCGGAATGAAGTTGGTCATAACAATGTATCCATCTCTTATTCAATGCTTTTA
Organism: Hermetia illucens; assembly: GCF_905115235.1. NCBI lineage: Eukaryota > Metazoa > Arthropoda > Insecta > Diptera > Stratiomyidae > Hermetia > Hermetia illucens. The sequence goes on along the minus strand of NC_051850.1, from coordinate 154,317,661 downwards.
TATTCGTACTACGTAAAAATATCTAATTCATCTTCATTAATGCTGCTCGAAAAGCACAATCTGAATCACTGACTGAAACGGCTAACACAAAAAAGCTAGACAAATTCTTCAAATTCGTCCAAAATGAAGTGACACACAGAAAGTTATGTAACAAATGGGCTTCTATATTAACACTGAAAGTAGCAGGGGTAAAAGCATTACCTTGCGAAAAGGACTACGAACGAGAAACTGCAAAAAAAGAAACAGAAGGAAAACCGAAGCAACCACTGTTATTTATTATTTACATGATACGTCAGGATAATGTAACACTCCCAGCATTTTACGGAGCTTTAAAAGAAATCCCTTTGGACAAGCCCTGAACAGGCTTTGCATATCGTCCGTAATTTACTTTGTCGAATTTAACTACTTGTAAAATTCTGTGGAAGCATAGGAAGTATTCCCATTTTCTGTAGACATTTCTAGGTATGTTCGAATGTAGATTCGTAAGAGGACGATCCTTTCTTGGAATTTGTTCTTTCAATATGTACTCGAAAGGAAAAGCTGAAACCATATATAAACCTATAATAAAAAACTTTATCTAAATTCTGTTGGCGTCGTTGTCTATTTTCTTATGGAATTATGGAGATTTCGTTGGGCCTTTTCTTGTTAGATTTACGGGTGCCACGCTTGAAATGTCGGGCTTTAATGCTGTACTTTCTAGTCACTGTCCTAGTTTGAAGGAGCGTAGATTGAAATAGGACTTTGCGAAATGAATTCAAACTATATTCGGCGGTGTTAATATGGGAGAAGCGTCTCCTTTGTTTCTAGGGCGCCCTTCGTGTTAACTGTGCGTTGGGGTTTTAAAAGTTACGATTAAGAAATGATTATCAGAAAAAGAGCATTTCACCTGGGAGTTTAACAAAAATCGACTTCAAAGATATAATACGTTTCGAGAATCGAAGGCTTCTATCAAAAACAAATCGAAAAGAAGCTGAATTGTCTGCGGAATATGTAAATATCTTTATATAAACTTCATTTAAATAGATGCTAAGATAGGGTCAAGATTGTCATAGCTTTTCGCTTGTGCAACCGGTGCAGATAGAAGCCAAATATGCATACACCCGATAGCTGCCTACTAGAGGGGCCGGGGAATTATGGAATGAGAGAGTAAGCCAACTGGAAATGCTACGACGGTTCCTTCATGTCTTTCAATTAAATTTATTATATTGTGTATTTACTGGAATAAATTGTTATTTCTCATAATTTGTAGTGCTCTATCTCCCGAGAGTCATTCCTTCTTTTTGTCAGACGTCCAACCTTCCGGAGCGAGAAACGCACATTGGGACTTTTATGAAAAACTTGAATTAGTTGTACAGTGGAGTTTCGGGATGTGCCGCGTTACCTTCCTTGAAATTGCCTTCGCTAATTGACATTTTAGACAGTTCCGTTGTCTAATCATCATCTTTTGAGTGTGGGCATTTTGAGATGCATATTTGATGATAAAAAAACAGCGGAGAGAACAGCAGCTCGAAAAACATGGTTGCCATCTGATTAACGGATCAGAAACTCAAACCTTAATCGGGATGTCGCTTCCATTTATAAGTACAGCGTATAATTATCCGATGGAAAATGCGTTAAAAGTGTAACCTACGAGAGATTTGACAGTTTTGGTTCCATCTGGTGTCAAGGGCGAAAGCTTTGACTAACTCGTAGGACGAAGCTATGACGCTGCTAATTTCTATATTTATTCCGGGAAAGCCCGTTTCCCAAATGTACCGCGAACTATTCGCCAAAGAACAGGATGGAGTGCCGCATATCTACACTTTTGTATGGAAGGCCAGAGCTGTCCTAGAGTGGAGTACTCTAAACCTGTTTGTTAAACAGTCGAGCTCGTGAAAAATTGGCCTACAATTCACAAGAAAATCCTTCAAGACCAATTGAAAGTGGAAAGAGACATTCGAAGTACCGAAAGTTTCAAAAGTCAAAGAGTGAGTGACCGGAGACGACCAAGAGGGGAGAGCCATCTCAGAAACCAAAAAAGTTGGCAAAATTGACCGCGAAGGCCCGCCCACAAATATTGAACCTCCATCGAAGTGCTCGGTCGACATGTGCTTGGGGGAGATGGTCCTTTGAGGATGAAGTCTTCTACACCTCCATGCTTACCTTCTCAAGACACAGAGGGAAATCTGATATCCGACAGAATAGGCACATTGGAGCGATGGGTTGAGTATTTTGATGAACTATTCAACAACCAGAACATCGGCGAGTTGGAGGTCCCTGAAGACGACGGAAAAATACTGCCACCACCAAGTATAGAACAAACAATCCGTGCAATTCATCGGCTTAAAAATCAGCCAGATGGAATTACAGCCGAATTGGTTAAATATGGAGGCGACCAATTACACCAAGTGGTTCATCAACTTGTACTCAAGGTGTAGGACAGCGAATCAATGCGTGACGACTGGCAAAGAGGCATTATCTGTCTCATACATAAAAAGGAAGACATCACACAGTGCAGCAATTACAGAGGTATCACGTTGTTGAATACCATCAATAAGATATTCTCTGCTATCTTGCTAGGCCGGATAGCCCCATACGTCCAGAACATAATTGGGCCATACCAAAGAGGCTTCACTCCAGGCAAATCAGCAACAGATCGGATTTTCTCTGGGCGGTAAGCTATGGAAAAACTGTTGGAATATGGACATCAGTTGCACCATGTTTTCATCGACTTTAAAGCCGCCTATGACAGCATAGCCAGGGTAAAACTGTACACGGCCATGAGAGAATTCGGTATCCCGACGAAATTTATAAGTCTAACTAGGCAGACCCAATATACGAGGTCAGATAAAAGCAGCAGGATCACTCTCGAGTCCATTCAGCATCAACAACGATCAAAGACTACGGGATGCCTTATCAAGCGCCCTCTTTAACCTGGCTCTGGAAAAAGTGATTCGCGATGCAGATGTCAATGCGAGAGGCACCATCCTCATCAAGTTCACCCAACTACTGGCCTACGCTGACGATATGGGCATTATGGGAAGAACAATCCGTGATGTACAGTTTATCTTCATCCAGATCGAGCAGGCGGCGCGAGATCTCGGGCTGCACGTTAATGAAGGCAAAACGAAGTACATGGCGTCAACGTCAGCGCGAAAAACCAAAGGACGAACAACATCGAATTGTACTGGTCAAACGAAAGCAATAAAAGTAGGAGACGACAACTTTGAAACCGTTTTTTCCTATCTAGGGTCGAAAATCACAACCGATAGCAGCTTCCGAGGGATGAAATCCATGCATGGTTGCTGGCAGTCAACAGGACCTATTTCAGCTTACAAAAACTATTTCGCTCAAAACGTCTCACCATAGGGCCAGAGATCTTACTGTACAAGATTACGATCTTGCCAATCCTTATGTATGCCTCGGAGATCTGGGTTCTTAGCAATAAAAATTGTGAATTCTTGGCCGCGTTCGAGGGAATTTTCCGAAAAATTTTTGGCCCACTTCATGGGGATGGACAATTCCATAGTCTACATAGCAAAGGAATCTATGAGCGATACCATGACCGTCAAGTTGTGGATAAAATCCGGCTGAATAGGTTACGGTCGGTGGGTCACTTAATCCGGATGGATGAGGATGATTCAACCCGGAAAGTCTATAAAGGAAATATCTATGGTAAAAGAAGAAGAAAAGAAGACGGGGCTAAACCTGCCTGAGATGGAGCGGTGGCGTAGTCAGGACGCCAGGCAGCTTTTAGGGATATCAAATTAATGAACCTCGGCGCAAAACCAGGATGTCTGGAGTTTCTTACTAACGCAGGCCTGGAGCGGATACCGGTTGTTACGCCGTTGATGATGATGATGCACCTCCCGGTCCTGAAATAAGATTTTGGATGCTGCCTAGAAAGTGCACTTCAAGCAGATGGTCAAATGCGTCTTCATCGCTTTCTGCTTACCTCCTGTTCTTTACCTATAGATAATCCAACTGCAGGCTACGTTCTTTGGCAAGGATCCACTTTAGCTTTGAGGTTGCCTTAAGAGATTTGTTCGTGGATGATGATGAGGAGACAATCTACTACTTTCCCTACGATGGAACCTGCTTTTCTACTACTAAATCTCTGCTTCCTTTTGCAATATTGGTCACAGTGAGGTTCAGGAGGGAGAAGACCTCGAGTGAAACCTTTCTCCTGCCTGCCTTCCACTTGTTTCCTGTCTTTCCATTCCACTAACCACGCCTTGAAGCCGCGAGCAGTAATCTTCGAGTTATAACGCTTAACATGTTTAGATAGTCCATCTTCACATTCAAGAATTCTGGCGTTGTTGTGCTTGTGGTTGGGTGCCGCACATGTAGGCGTCATAGATCTTAACACGTTCACGGCTTCATTTTATTCTGGATAGTTCGGTTCTACTTTTTCATTTTGATCTACTACGGCAGTCATTCCAGCTTAGCACTAATAAAAGTTCAGCTGCAGGGTTTTCCCTTGAGCAGATTTACTTATGGCAATCGAGGAGACTGGGCACCTGGTGCTACATATTATACAATTATGCGATCTTTGAGTTCCTTGTGAAGTAAATAATGCGGGGCTTTGTTGCAATCCTTCGCCAGATGGTTTTCTTATCTGCATCTTTGACATAACTCCAACCTGCCGTAAAAGATGGTGTAGTTCTTTGACATATTACTATTTGTTCTCGTAGTCTGTATACTACCCATCTGATACAGACTCTATCTGCTGAGAATGCCTTGTTGGGCGATGGTGCAGATATAGTGATAACCGCTGTCTGCTTTTATCATATGCCTTTCTCAAGCTCTTTACTTCGAACTCCCGCACAGTCTTTAATCCTTTTTCTTCAGACCTATGTACATTTTTCTTCTAGTGATGAGTTTTTCTAGGTCCCTGATCTCCAGAACTATTGGGAATTACAGTGTCGCTAAGTTTCTCTGAGCAAAGTCTGCTTTAACTCCATGGATAATATCAGCTAACTCGATTCCGTACTTTTTCCTCGGTTTCATCTTAGACAGTCTTTGAATTATGTACGATGTAGAGTGCCCATTTTGGAAAAATCTCTCATTTGAGGATATCATGGTATGGGATATCATGGTGAAGCCGGGTCGTTGCTTCCATTTCTGGCAGAACTAGGGAACTTCAACTGAAATACTTTTTCAAGTCCAGGTCGCTCTTTCGTTCCCCGCTGGTTCCACGGTTTGTAATTATATGATGTTTGTTTGAAGCATTCCAGTCGTTGGATATTGACAACAGCCTACTTGCTCACATTTCTGTGTTACCAGTGCGTTTTCGAATACTTGCATCATAATTCCATCTAATTTATATTACCGGTTTAGCTGGTAGTAAGGTTAGGCAGCAGAGCTTTAAATTGTTTTTTTAGAGTGGCTTTCTCTGTTTTGCACATACTGCTATGTGTTTTGATCTCATTGCTGCGTTTGGTTGAAAACCTTGGATTAGTTCTGTTTGAATACTGAATTACGACTTGGTGCACTTTCAGTATCACATTGACCTGTCGATTAATATTTGTCGAAATTCAAATGTCAAGCATATGTAGATTTATATAGTACATATATATTGATCTATTTTATAATATGCTCACTTAAAGTCAACAAAGACCTGATACACATTAGTTGTAAAGGAAGTTTCTAGTCCTCGTTGTGATTGTCCAGTTCTAGAATGTCCTCGGTATGCTCGTGACTGTTTCCGCATCTTCGCTTTCCGCTTCTTTAAATCAATTTTGAAGGAAATTTATAGGACATACAGGCCTAGGCATTCATTTATATTTTCAAAACCGATAGCAGTTGATTTTAGTGTTTAAACTGTCTAAGAACGTATTCCGAACATATTGCTTACCGAATGGCAGCTACAGCGGTATAGTCGATCTTCCTCAGGAAACTGGTTCCTCTCTAGCGATTTTTGTAATGAATATGCTTTATATTGGGCAAGGTGTCGGATAGTAGCTGATTAGCTACTGATTTATATACGAGTAGCTTGCGTGAATTCATGCAAAAATGCGCAAATCGTTTCTCCTCTTCTTTTATCGGGTTCATCGCTTGACATGTATTTTACTCCGGTAAGGGCATTAGTAAGTCAATAACGCCCAACCTGCTGGTGCAGCTGGATTAACTTCCCTCGACTGTAAGAGACTTATTCAGTGGTGATCATCACATGGAGATGATCTTGGTAGTAGAGCTATTAGCGTTAGTTGAGCAAGCATTTTCGAGGGTTTTTTGTTCCATCGTCTTCGCCCTGAGGTTTATACTAAGCTTTGACCTCCACGATAAAGAGGAATCGTTAGTTTTATTCTACAGCGAGGCGCGCTGGTGTCCGGTTTCTGACAGACTTCAAAGTACAGTATTTCGGTTCAGCTTAAGGAGAACAATTGTACAATACTATGCACCAACGGAGACTTCCTTATATACTGGAGAGGGATGCTTTCTATGAGCATTTAAATGCAGTTCAGGGGAGGCTTCCTAAAGGTGACATTGAAATCGTAAAGATAACATTGTGATCGTAATGGGTAATCGGAATGGCACTTTCTCGGACATTTGATGGGAAAACACAATCTTGGCAACCTCAACGATAATATTGAGAGGTTCATGAATTTCGGCAACTTTCACCGCCTCGTCATTGGTGGCACATTGTTCGAGCATAGAGCCTATCATAAGGTCAGTTGGGTTCCAACTGATCGACACCGTATGGGCAACCAGATCGATCAGTTCGTGATCAGTAGTAAATTTTGGGGTTGTCTCGTGGATGTGCGTAACAAGAAAGGCCTCGAAAGGGGTTACCATCTGATGGTCGCTTCCGTTTGCTTTTATATCACGTCTCGCTCAAACTCCGATACGAAGCGAAATCCGGGAAGTTCAATGTAGTGTGCTCTGTAGCAAAAGACGATTTGATATTGCGCTAGTCAGCGAAGCGGAAGGTGCTGCGGAACGTAGTGATTTCAGAATTGAATACCGCATTACGAAAGAGCTTGCATGTGGTCGCAAATCTTTCGATGCATTGACCACATTAATAATCTACGAATCATTTTAGAACAGTGCGCGGAGTTTAGATCTTTGTTGCACCTGCTCTTCATCGATTTCAAAACAGATTTCTATAGCGTGAATAGGGAGTATATTTGGAGTACTCTATGCAGGAGAGGCAAGATAACTAATAGCTGTTATTAGAGCGACATATAATAATAATAATAATCGTTGGCGCAACAATGCATATTGGATCAGGGCATTGAAATGTATTAGAGCACTTAATTCGAGACCGTAACGGTACCCTACAGTGCATTGTAGGAGGCAATCTTTTCAGCATTGCGCTCGCCCGAGATTGTTACCTTGATTTGACTTAGGTACTCATTCACAGCTGAGTCAACTGGTATCCGACATCCAGTCACGATTACAAATCCCTTTGCCACTAGTGAGATTTGAACCGTGACCTTCTGCTACGGCAGCCCAGCGCTCTAACCACTTGAGCCATCCGGACATCATAGCGACATATTGTATGATGACACAAAGTTTTAGATGTTGCATCGAAGTGAAATCTCGGAGGATTTTGAGGCTCAAAGCGAGTTCACCGGAGTTGCATACTGTCACCGATATATATTGCTGCCATACCCGGAGAAGGTAGAGGAATGGACGATGACATCTTCCTCCAAACATCTCGACTTCATTGGCGACATCTGTTTGCTTTCGCATCGTTCTCATTGGATCATGAACATTGGGCAAATGGTTGTGGATTTGGAAAGAGAGGCAAGTAAAGTTGGACTGAAGATAAACACCAACAAAACTAAGCTTCTCAGTCTGACGGGTCATCGCACTCTCCCTATCTGCATTAATGAACAGAGTATCGAAGGCATCGATCAATTTGTAGGGACACTAGCAAGCGTGATTTCTGTCTACAATGGCACCAAACTAGATGTTTCCAGAAGCATTAACAGCGCTAGATCCGCTTTCGCAGTTATCTGAACACAAAGACCACGTTGAGATTGCTCTGCGATAGTGTTCTTTCTATGTTGTTATATGGGAGACATGGAAAGTTAACTCCACTGTTAGTCAAAAGTTCCAAGCTTTCGTCAATACCTGCCTGCGTCTAATCATATGAGTACATTGACCTGGCACTATCTCAAACGAAGAACTTGAGCGAAGTACCGGCTTGGTACTAGTACGCGATGTCATCGAAGGACGGAACTGGTAATAGGATAGTTCACACATTAAGGAGGGTCGACAATTCCATTGCTCGCTACGGCCCTACCCTATGGCTCTCCCAAGATGGCCAACGGGTAGGGCGCCCCAAGGGCACTTGGCGCAGAGCGATTGAGGAGGAGTGCGAGCGCCTCATGAAGTCGTGGGGGGAACTAAAGCGCATTTCAGGTAACCGCGAACGATAGCGCGTAAGTGTGGTTAATACGCTATATCGCACCAACGGGTGAATGGCAACCATATATATTAATGTTCCAAATAAATATTAGGTTAAAAAAACCTCATAATTTTGAATATATTAAGAGTACAAATTAGGACATTCCCTCACTGACTTTTAACTATTTTGATAGCTAATTCTTAAGCCCTTCGAAGCAATTAAGTTTTCATGGCAATTTAATGAAAATATAAAAGGCATTTTTAGTGAACTGCAACTTCCCATTTGTATCTATTACCTTGAACACAATGATGGGACACTGGTCAAGAAAACTAAATTAGAATATTACAATCCTTCACCGTCATTCACTACATCACCCCGTAAACATTAATGGGAAATAGTTCGACTACTGCCAGTGAATGCACAATGGAGTGCTTCAACACAAGGACGCTCCTTTCATATCAGCTGTCGAATAGATTGATAATGGACTTCCTTCAGTGGAGAAATTTCCGGTCTCGTCAGTTCTAAGTGAAGGAAACTTGAGTGGATATTGGAAAAGTATAGAGCGAACAGTTGCAATATTGAAAATCGATCGGCAGAAACCAATGGATTCATATCAATAAAGTGACCAACGGAATTGCGACGAAAATTCAGATGTGCTTCCGTCTTTCAATATTCAGCAATGTCGGGAGGGTTCAATCTCAATATCAATATTTGTGGGGATTTTATCACTGCTAAGGAAGAATGACGTACCATTTGGAGCTTCATATTTATGCTCTGTGCCTCTTTTTTATCAGAATTCACTGACCCTGTTTCCTGAACTATCCAATATCGGTTTTTCCTGAATTTGCATTCGCAGACTAGCAGCAATGTAATCAAGAGCAGTATTTTGGTATGTATTTCGCTGCCGTATTTTTCTTGACTTACAAAGGACCTTCTCCCATCAACTCTATCTTTGTAACTTTTTTCACCTGAATAGTACGCATAGAACACAGAAGAAGTATGCCATCAGCTACCGTGTGTATCTATTCCCTTTCACTTTAATCAAGCTGCAATGAATGTTTTCGATAGTCGCTCTTGAAGGGCTAAGTTGATTTTATAAAAAACGAAATTTCGAAATTAGTGGCCATTGGCGTTGCTGCAAAAGTGTAAATGTTTTAATTGGGAATTGTGTATCGTATACAAAGGAAATTTTGAGTTAACGTAAGGTGAAGAAGATCGGAAAAACCGGAAATTCGATGTTCATCTTTCGAGTAGAAAATTCAAGCAGTTTTCAAACTAGATGCAGCTATTTCCAGAATCCTTCTCTAATTGCCTCGTGGATTCCGCTTCCTTATTACAGGATAGACGCACACCATGGTGTACAATTCCTAATCTGAAAATACATACTCGTATGTCCAGCTAGCGAATTATGGCATGTCAAAATGCGCACAATAGTCTTCCTGCTTTTCGGCTGCACTAACTTTGCAGGATGTTTGTTAGGTTCCGACAGAAAGAGAGCTTGGTGTGTTGAGCAGTATTTAGGCTTGGCCACCTGTCATTTTGGGGGGTTTGTTTCCAGTTTATGAAGACAGCCTTACTCAATGCTACTGATACTCCAATGGCTGGTTCCGATCCCGGCATGGGGGAAATTGAACTCCCATTCCTCTGAGATTTTAGTTAGTTCACCGTATCGAATCCAGGAATAGAGTCCAATTGGATTCTGCATTCTTTAACGATGTTCGAGGTGATCAAGGGCCTGGCGAACCTTTACATATTGCCCCAAAGGAAATCCCACATTTCGTTTTTGCTCAGTGTCGAAGACAGTTTTCTCTACCACTCAACTTCAAATCTTCGACCAAACAGATCTAACGTGATCCGGAAATTAAAAGGCAACGTACTGGTCTATGAGCTGCTCTCATTGCAGTGATTCGAATAAATAAATCCAAAGGCTGCGAACTGAGTAATGCATTTAGAGCTGCACAGGATGTCATGTTAATGGCACCGGTAATAATCAGCAACACATTTCTCTGCAGTGAGGCTAGCTTACAAGGAAAACTTTTTTACCTCACCTTAACTCACCACACTACGGATGAATGAGTGAACATAGGCCTAATGATAGCAACAGATCTCCACATTATCACATGAGGTCTAAGTCCCCATGTCGAGGCAAAGATTTGTCCGCACAGAGAGCTCATTTTATCATTACCTCTGCATGTTTGTTCCAAATAACCGTGCCGAGATTCCGATTACGAGCTTCCAAAGCCACGTCACTATCATAAGTTTGAGCGTATCTTGGCAAATTAGTCAGTCGATCATCATACTCCACAGAAATAGCGATTGCACATCTCCTTGGGGCAGCCTTCACTTACTTCTGTTGTTAGGTAGCGATTGAAACTAACCTCAGCACATAGCAATCTCTGCGTTAGTATAGCATAGATCCCCTCATTCAAATACAATATCATCGCCAACTTGCCCTCTGGCAAAATCATCAATCAATCTCAACCGGTACTCACCTTTCACAGTTGCCTTCTGCGCCTTTGAAACTGAAAAATCAAGTGCAGACACAGAGGAGTTTCCATATTTGCAGGATGTTAGTTGTCATTAAATTGGTGCGAACTTAGCGACTTCCCACGAATGTCAGGGCTCTCTCCAAACAAGAACGAAGTCAAGGTGATCTGCCGAAGTTCCTTGGATTTAAATAGTCATCTATCCTAGGCCTTGATACCGGGCTCTCTCCAAACAAGAACGAAGTCAAGGTGATCTGCCGAAGTTCCTTGGCTTTAAATAGTCATCTATCCTAGGCCTTGATATGAAGACCACCTTATCTGTCTGCCAAGCAATAGACAAGTAATCCAAAGAAAGACATTCAAGAAAAATATTTCTCAGCAGTCACTCGAAGTACTCTATACCCTCCTTTGGCGTTACTGGTATCCATGCCAGGTGGCTTAAAGTGTTCACAGGACAGTATGGCCGATTTCACTTTTTCATTGGCAATAACTTCTTTCACAGTGATCCAATTCCCCTTGCAACACATTTTAAGTTTGAACCGCCAACTTTCCCTCTTCCACTTCGGTCACCAGTTCTTTGGGATGGGGTGTACTTCCAAGAGGATCTGTAGTGATTCTAGTCCAGTCCGTAAAAATATCACCCGATTTTCGAACAGAGTTCAATTTGGCCGACTCATTCCTTCAGGGGATTCTACACAGATTTACTCTGTAGTCGCTGTGCAAGTGCGAGCCGCAATAGCGGCATTCCACCTCTGTATACACTATCCTCCGCGTGGAGTTCCATTGTGCGAAACCGCAGCGAAGGTGCTGCAATTTGATCTATTTGATCTGAAAATGGAAATGATGCTCTACAGTTTCTTGATATGATTGAATTTCAATCTATTCAGGAAAAGGTGAAGCACCAGTCACCATATTGTGTACCCTAAGAACCGTCAGACTCTTTTGCTCCACTTCGAATCATTATCATGATCAACGGCATAACAAGTGGTATCTGGTATAGACCTGCTTTAGTAAGCAACTCCAGTCACTCCGGTTTTGCGCCGAAGTCCACCTATTCGATATCCCTAATAGCTGCCTGGCGTTATGACCATCTCAGGCGGGGTCTGCCTCGTCTTCTTTTTCTACCATAGATATTTCTCTTATAGACTTTCCGGGTGGGATCATTCTCATCCATTCGGATTAAGTGACCCGCGCACCTAACCTATTGAGCCGGATTTTATACACAACCGGACGGTTATGGTATCGCCCATAGATTTCGTCATTGTGTAGCCTACAGAATCGTCCATCCTCATGTAGGGGGCCAACAATTCTTCAGAGGATTCTTCTCTCGAACGCGGCCAAGAGTTCGCAATTGTTCTTGCTAAGAACCCAAGTTTCCGAGGAATACATGAGGACTGGCAAGATCATTGTATTGTGCAGAAAGAGCTTTGAGCCTATGGTTGGACGTTTCGAACGGAACAGTTTTTGTAAGCTGAAATAGGCTCTGTTGGTTGCCTAGAACCGTGCGTGGATTTCATCGTCATACCTGTTATCGGTTGTGATTTTCAACCCTAGATAGGAAAAATTATTAACGGTGTCAAAGTTATAGTCTCTTACCTTTATTCTTCTCGCTCTTTCACCATTTCGTACTCGAAATGAGATGATAAGCTGAAACCCTCCACGTTTATAGATTTGCCCTTCCTGGCATTCATTAACTTTACTTTCCAGTGTTCGAAGATTCAGTCTGTAATCCCCCTCGTTAGTTGCTGAAGTTTCCTTCTGCCTAGCCTCCCTCTTCCACTTACAAGTAGATTTAGGCAGTAACGCCGCAAACGATCCGCTCGCAGACGGATTTCCAGTTTCTACCAAAGTTAGACTCGCCGTACTTTCCTTTCTGGCTGACTGCGCCATATGCACTAAATGCAAGGTTTCCATTGAATTTGAGAACATGCTTGCTGCAGATTTCTCTGTCGCGGGACCTGAATCTGGTGAAGTATCCAAAATACGTGTTTCGGCCGCGACGTCATTGCTCATGATCGCGAGTGGAATCGAAGTCTGTGACTTACCACTTAGAAAGCTCATTTGAGCTGCAGTTTCCATATTCATGTTTCTGGCCATCCTATTATTATTATTTTACAGGAAATTTCGCTGCTTACTCGAAGATCTATTGTGCTTCCCTTACTGGTTACAGTGTATCTATAAACTATGGTATGTCAGGAATTTTAATATATTCCCAACTTCCAGGCATTTCAACTTGGCATCTGGTATTAATTATTCCCCAAGCTATGTCTATCTACTTTGCACAAGGGCCGGACACTATCCCAGAACATGTATGGAGGTGTCACACTTTGTACAGAAGCAACAGGAATAGATATCCCTAATTTCCCCAGGTGCCTAGTGACCAGTGAGTATTCCCACTATAATCTGTGGTGGGGTTTAAACAAACAGTCCTTTATGCGCTTGGGTTCGTGTCTTCCTATAAGTACCCTGGATTCCTACATTCCTGTTAGGCTCCCCCAGTATATTTTCCCCAGCCGTTCCTTTTCATTTTTGAATGTCATAGCCGTGACCCGTTTCCGATTTCTCAGGACGGTTATGGACTGTGTATAGGAGTACCTGCTCCCTTCCTGGCCAGTTCGTCGTGGACTGGAACCAAGAGTATTCACACCTTATTGTGCGTGCCATGCATATCTAATCTCCCAAGGCATTCCCATACCAGTTTATAGTTAATCTAGTTTGACCTAAGATCGCGCTTGGCTGCTAGTCAGAATAGCAATGTTCTTCCCCCTGTAGTTCCTTTGAAGATTAAAAGAGGCTCATAGACAGCTATGGCGTATATTCCCGCCTGGAATATGCTAGTGTGTTTACCCATTAGTTCCAAGTACATTTTCCTTGATCAATGTAAGGCAAATTGGTCTGAAACGTTTAGGGTGAAAAGGAATAAAGACCGCTTTTGCCCTTGGTATATATCCCGGGCTATGCTGCCGCTTACCAGTCTTAGAAGAGATTCTAAGATGATTTCTAGACCTCTCTAGTGCTAGAAAAGATGACATCTTCCCAGCTCCGGGTGATTTCAGTAGCTTAAGGGTTCCCACTACCTACTTTACCCTAGCTTCCGAGCATACCGCTTTTGATAGTTTACAGTTCTTCTTTCTTCCCTTTTTGTTTATTGTTGAGGTGTCAGACAGAATTTTGTCACCTTCCGCCGTGGTATAGGACCCTGGAAAATGATTTCTGAGGATCAGGTGTACTCTGCTCTCCTCATTTTCTCATCGTCCTTCTTCAGACACACAGATGATAGTGCCTTGTCTTGGCTATAGCTTTGTATGGGCTGGTTGCTTCTGTGGTTTGCTCAATCCCTTCACAGAATTCCCTGAAGCTGCTCCGTTTTGCTTCGGTGATTGCGTTGCTATACGTAGTCAGCGCATTTTTGTACCTCGGCCAGTCCACAATTTGTTTTAACCGTTGAAGTGTTTTCAGACCTGCGTTCTCATTCTGGCTTGGTTCCTGTTCTGCCAGGGTACATCTCTTTATTGCTTAACTGTTTTAACCGGACAGCTGGCCTCATACGTGTCAATGACGACTTTGTTGAAGCCTTCCACCACTGTTTCCACTTCCAGTTCGCTTGTGATATTACCGCGCCTTTATAAATTAGCGATGAAGTAGTTAAGATGCGTTGCATAGGAGTCCCCATCCGGTCTCCGGGAAATCCTTATTATTCTATAATTCGAAGTTACCCTCAATGCCAAATCTGATTATTCTGTTATCTGACATGTAGGGCTCATCCGATACCCTCCAATTCCTGACCAACTCTTTTAGCAGAGTATTCCCTTGAGTTACGTCTAGTACCTCTTGTCTAGTGCTGATCACGAATGTTGGAGTGTTCCATATGTTATACATCTCTAACTTATTACTTAGAGTAAATTCAAGAAAATACTCACCTCATCGATTGAAATCGCTGCTTCCCCGAACTTCTTGATAGGCATTGGCAGAATTGGAGAAATGGTAACGCCCTCCTCTCACAGTACTTCACCATCCTTCATGTAATAGTAAAGTATTACAGGCTCCCTCACCTCGGCAAGATTATATCCGAGGGAAGTTGTTAAAGCTCTCTTGACTCTTGACTCACAAGGAAATGAAATTCTGAACTCCTACCCGCATTCGAGACCAAGATCTTCCGAAGAATCCTGGCGATGGACGACTCTACGCCCATGAGATTATCAAATGTTCTAGCTATTGCGAATGAAGAAATCTTTGAATGATATTTTAATCATGCAAAAAGCAATTCCTTTTCAATCGAATTAGAAGGACAAAGCACACGAGTATTGTCTATATAGGAAACTTACCTCTTTCATCAGTGGCTTAAACTTCTTCACCAAAAGTTTCACTTTCAGTATAGTTTATCTGAAATGAAAGTACAGTAATACTATTTTCCGAACTTATTCTATAAATGGAACATAAATGAGTCAAACTGTTTGCACTTTTGTAAATATACCCTTACTCAATTGCTACGAATATTACCATTGTATTGCTCCCTGAAATCATTGTTGCTGCTTCGAAGGTACTTTCGGCGTCAATTTTTCTGGTTTCCCGAGTTAACTATCTGTGAAATTGGTTCATTTTTCCAGGATATCAGTATTTCCGCTTCGTTACGGACAACTAACTCCAATGAACACAGCAAACGTGTAAATATACCAACTAACACAAGAATTCCGAGAACGCAGAGCAGGATATTGTTGGCAGTTCCAAAGAGGAATACAATAATGAAGCCTGGAATTCTTGGAAAAAAGGCAAAATTCAAAAGGATTCTCACTCTTCCATCATCATTTCAGTTAAATAAAATGGGTTTCTCTTGAATTTAATTTTAAAGAGATGTCTTTAATCGCATTTCGGTTATTCCTGCGATACGTGTGTATGGTTGCTATCTGATAGGATACTACTTGTAAAAATTCAGATTCAATTTGAAAGTTGCGGATTCCCTATCAATGTCATCTTCCAACCTTCTCCTCGTCCTGTATAATTTTCCAATTCACAAAACTTTATTACTTACCCTCTTGCCCTTAGAAATCATAAAGATCTATCAAGGGAAAGCGGCCCCATGTACTAATTTGCATGTTTGATTAGAGCCCAGAAATCCTCGCATGACGGTAAAATATTTATCTGATTACCCAACGGGAACCATTACCCAAACTCAAAGGTAGTGAAAGTCACCTGTTCCATTTGTTTGTCACTTTGTGGAGAAAGGAGGTCTTCAAGATTTGAAAATTCAGCAGAAATAGATATTGTACACAACGGGGGATGTGAATGTTGTCACCCCTTGTTTTTGTTTCGGATAATGAAGGAAAAATTCAAATTGGATATTGATGGTGGAAAGGAAGATCAAGTTTATGTTTAGAAATGAGCAATTTTAAAATTTGACTTGTGTTATAGTTTTAGTAATGACAGCGGATCTACGGTCGCACTGAAGTCAGAGAGACGTATCCCCATGTTCACATGACTTGAAGCACAGAGAAATCAAAATTCTATAATAATTAATGTTCAGAATTTAGCCGAAACTAAAGGCTGGTTTCCACCTGCAACAGTGTGACAAATGTAGAAGCTACAGATGAAGGACCTTCGGTGAGCGCGACTCGTAGCACCGCTCCTCTAAACAAACCTGTGTTCTGCTTCGCTGCATCTATATAGTTATACAGATGGATTGCTTTCCATCCAATGTCAGTCCCAGAAACTAGCTCATCTAGACGACGTCGAAAACTTCCAGCAGCAATTATCAACATCCCCCCTCTCGACGGTTTCATGTTATCCAATTCATTAGGCGAGTGCTTGGAAGTTCCGTATTAGTTCCCAGAGATCTAAGTGTGGGACTGGATCTCAAAAATATGCTCGGAGGGTTGTTTTCAGCTACTCCCAGTTAAGGCTTCTAACAGGCTAGCAATATCTCCAGTAGCCTTATGTGCAAATAGTATGTGTTCATGCTGGTATAATATAATAGTTGGAAATTTCTATTCAAAACCTATCGAATGAGGGGCTCCACCTGGGGTATAGATCGCTCTATAGGGATAGCATCTGATTGACTGGATCATCGCGATCAAAAAGTAAAAGCGTACCAGTTTGCATTACAAGTGCTTATTCTATTTATGTAATAATAATGCTGCGCTCGCATTCCTAGTTTGTGGAAAAGTTGGCTCAGCATTTCTGCATTTGTCAGCACATAGTTGCGTTCCTATGCATTCACTTGCAGATGATATTTCCTCAGTCTGTGGGAATTCGTTATTAACTCTTCCCGGCTTAAATTCGAATGTTCCCAGTCGATCAAAAAAATTATTGATTGTTAAATTTGGAAAGCTTGCTTTGATGAAGGGGCACTTGAAGTTGCCATGGTATCGCAGTTACTGAAATGGATGGTAGGTTACTAACTGAGGGACTGGCTGGCGGAGTACAATTTTAGTGTTGGTCCTAAGACAGAATCTGCGGAAAATGATTACTAAGAGTATTGCAATTGCAGGAATGCTTATAGTTGATCCAGTTGTCCAGCTGATTTTGTTCCTGCAGCAGATGGGTCATACTTGGCTCCAGTCGTAAAAAGAGTGGGAACGTCTGGTTTGACCATGAATGTAAGCTAGCAACGGAACGGAAGAATGCTGCATACCGAGTAATGTTGCATTCTCAAAGGACGCGGGCACGCGCGGAGACTTATCACGAACTCCGGCGAGCGGAGAGGGGATTTCACAGACGGAAAAAGGAAGCCTCGGAGAACCAACAAGTCTGCGAACTCGAAAAGTACAGGAAGCAACCGCACCAGGTACGAAAGTTTTACCAACAAGTCAGCAGGGTGAATCCTTATACACATCGTTGTTCATCCTGCCGAGATAAAGAGGGAAATCTGATTTCGCACAGAATGGGCATATTGGAGCGATTGGTTGAGTACTTTGATGAACTACTGAACAACCAGAACATCGGCGAGTTGAAGGCCCCCCCAACTGAATACGACAGACAAATACTGCCACCACCAAGCATAGAAAAAACAGTCCATGCAATTCATCGGCTTAAAAAACATAAGTCGCCAGGAGCCGATGGAATTATAGCCGAATTGGTTAAATATGGAGGCGACGAATTACACCAAGTGGTTCATCAACTTGTGCTCAAGGTGTGGGACAGCGAATCAATGTCTGACGACTGGCAAAGAGGCATTATCTGCCTCAGACATAAAAAGGGGGATATCGCACAGTGCAGCAATTATAGAGGTATCACGTTGCTGAGTTCCATCTATAAGATTTTCTCCGCTATCTTGCTAGGCTTCATCCAGATCGAGCAGACGGTGATTGGCGCGAGATCTTGTGCTCCATATCAATGAAGGCAAGACAAAGTATATGGTGGCAACGTCAGCACCGAAAACCAACCAACCAACAACATCAAACCACACTGGTCAAACGGGAAGAATAAAGATAGGAGACTACAACTTTGAGACCGTTGATAATTTCTCCTATCTAGGGTCGAAAATAACAACCCATAACAGCTACGATGATGAAATCGGCACACGGCTGTTGTCAGCCAACAGAGCCTACTTCAGCTTACAAAACTATTCAAACTTCTTACTGTACAAGACAATAATCTTACCAGTCCTCATGTATCCCTCGGAGACTTGGCTTCTTAGCAAGAAAAATTGCAAACTCTTGGCCACGTTCGAAAGAAGAAGCCTCCGAAGAATTTTTGGCCCCCTACATGAGGATGGACGATTCCGTAGCCTACATAACGACGAAATCTATGAGCGAAGCCATGACCGTCAGGTTGTGGATAAAATCCGGCTCAATAGGCTGCGGTGGGCAGGTCACTTAATCCGAATGGATGAGGATGATCCAGCCCGGAAAGTCTATGGTAGAAAAAGAAGACGAGGTAGACCCTATCTGAGATGAAGGGATGGCTTAGGTCAGGACGCCAGACAGCTTTTAGGGATATCGAATTGGTGGACGTCGCCGCAAAACCGGGATGCCTGGAGTTCCTTATTAAGGAAGGCCTAGACCGGATACCAGTTGTTGTGCCGTTGATGATGATGTTGATGATTTAAGGTGAAGTGTACAAATTTAGTTCATCTCTTTAAGTGCGATTGTTTCTACTACGGAAACTTAATACACATTTTTTTGTTTATTGTTTGTTTGTGTAGGATAGTCAATATAGATTCAATTTTCTGGAATTTCCCGCAATCTGAGTATTTTCCTTTAATGAAATTTAATAAGTAAATTTTCATATAATAATTAACAGCCATCTAATGAGGATACCAACACATCTTGGTTGGTCAAGGGAGGATCAACGTTGCCTAGGTTGTAGGGAACAAAAACAATTTATGATTTTTTCGGATCAGTGGATTCTCGATAGAGGCAGCACGTTTACGTTCAAGAAATACTGCAATCGAGAAAGGGTACAATATACTTTAGTAACGACAACGGATCTACTGTCGCACTAAAATCATCAATGAGCAGATTTAAGTGTACCGGAATTTTACAACTACAATTAATGGTTGGAATCCAGCCGAGACTAATAGATGGCTTCCACCAGCAACAGTGTGACAATGGCGGAAGTTGGGGCTGGAGGACGTTAGGTTTTCTGTTGCTCCCAGTTAAGATTGCTAACAGACTAATAGTATCTCCAGTAGCCTAAGCACAAAGAGCATGTGCGTATTATGGCGTAATATTCGATTTCCAGTCAAAACAAATAGAGTGGAGGTCTCCACTTGAGAGATCGCTCGATAGGGATAGCACCTGACTGCACGGAGAACTTCAAATTCCACAAGTGAACTACATATATATACTAAAGGATCTGCCAACAGTACACTTCAGAGATCAGATGGCAGCGTCGGATAGCACGGTAATTTTGCAGTGCACAAAAGACAAACCTCAGGGTTCACGTTCCCTGAGATTATGGGATTTTTACCCATTAAAACCACCTCTCGCCAAGCTATGACTGACATTTCCCCATCCAGCAGCTTTCTTGGCATATTTAGGTTTCGGTTTTATTTGGAGAAGACCCTGTGGTCCACTTTGGTTGGCTTCGCTGAGGAACTGGCTGTTCCTCAGTAGTTTATATAGTTTATATCTTTAGACATCCTTTTTGTTAGTAAGTCGTTTGGCTTTACTATTTTCAGACGTCTCATTATATCAGCGATATCAGTCAATCGTTATCGTTATTCTCATGTGATCGTAGTCCGAGGCTATGTTTTATTGCTTGGTCATTGACGGCTTCACTAACCAACTGTATTTTCAGGTCCTTATACAGATTCTCATTACGAATGAACCAGGAAGCGGCTATTTTGGAACATTTGTTTGACTTTTAGGTTTAATTCTTTAGCATAGCCTCAGAGCTAGATGCTGCTTGTTGTCGATGGTCAGCTCGGTACATCTGTCTGCATCTGGCCTTTAGCTCGTCCTTTTTCTTAAGATGTGTCTTTTCAGTCTGAGTTTAGCATCGAGTGTCCTACCTAAATATTTGACCTCACCTGCCTGTAGCATGCACATTTTGTCCGTTTGTGATGACTTTATCTGGATTCTGTTTTTTGTTTGTGAAGTTAATGTACGTTGGTTTGCTTTCGTTCAATTTTATTTTCCATTTCTACAATGTTGTCAATAGCTGTTTGTAACTTTATTTTTGTTTCTTCCGTAGTTTTACACGTACTAAGAATAGCAGTGCTATCTGCAAATGTCGCTATTTTGGGTTCTTCACAGCAAGGTAAATCATCGGTTTACAGGAGAAACAGTGTTGGGCCCAAGATAGTGTCCTGCGTGGTACACCAGCTGTATATGTTCAGTTTAGAGTGGGTTCCTTCGTATTTCACTCTGAATAGGCCTTCTGATACATATGATTTTAAGATATAAAAAAATTCTTCTGGGAAATCCATATTCAATTTCTACAGCAGACCTTGATGCCACCCCTTATCAAACGCCTGGGCGACATCGAGAAAAGTGGCTGAACACACCTGCATTTTCTATCGGATTCGTGATCCTGTGCACCGACTGGATTATGGAATGCTTTTCGCGGAAACCGAATTCGTGGGGTGGTATTAGATTTCGATCCATAATGATTTGCTTCAGTCTCTTGAGGAGAAGCCTTTCAAATAGCTTGACTATAATCAGGAGTAACGATATTGGTCGATACGATTAGACTCTACTTGGTTCCCTCGCAGGTTTGGGGACCATTATAACTTCCGCCACTTTCCATTGTTGAGGTGCGTATTTAAATCTAAAAGCAGCATTCATTATTTGTAACAAGTTGACTATACCCTTTTCTGGCAATTCTTTTAGTGCAGTAAACATCATGGTGTGCACGTGAAAAAGTGTGTGCTGCCAATCCTCCATGCATGAACGTCGATTCAGCTAAGAGAAGCATTCGAGGAACTTTCGACCGCATTCGGGAGAAGAATCCACTTCCTTTGGCCTACATGAGGATGAACGATTCCGTAGCATAAATAGCGACGAAATCTATGAGCGGTATCATGACCGTCAGGTTGTGGATAAAATCCAGCTCAATAGTTTCGGTGACCTTTCCAGTCTTTCTGAATTCCTCGGAGGCCTGAGTTCTTAGCAAGAAAAATTGCGAAATCTTGTCCTTGTTCGAGAGAAGAATCATCCGAAGAATTTTTGGCCCCTTACATGAGGATAGACGATCCCATAGCCTACATAACGACGAAATTTATGAGGGATACAACGACCGCCAGGTTGTGGTGGGTTGGTGGGCAGTTCACCTAATCCGTATGGACGATGATGATCCAGCCCGTAAAATCTATAAGGGCCTGCGATGGGATGCTGGCGAAGGTTAGGACGCATACAACGTTTAAGGATATTGGTGGACCTCGGCGCAAAACCGGGGTGTTTGGAGTTCCTTATTAAGGTAGACCAAAACGGAATACCAGTTGTTGCGCCGTTGATGGTGATGAGCTGTGTTCATTGTTTCAGTCTTCCTTTAATATGTACTTCCTCGAAACTGACGTGTTTCAAATGATACTATATGTAGCATTGTTTGGCAGTACATTGAAGCAATTCTGTGAGTATGTGACGAGTTTGCGCTGACACGTATTTTTAATTACTGTAATCTTACCTCTCACAAGGATGACATTCCCTGCGATATCTCCTACTGACAAACTATACGCTGGAAACTATAGAAATATATACTGTCGGCAGTATTCCTTTCCGAAGGACGTGATCTGCGATTTCGATACTTCAATTCACGAAGGAATCCTCCTCCACAACGATTTATCTAATATTGAACTAAGTCCAAATATATACAGTAAAAAATTCTTAAAACCGCGCAATCCACAAGCACCTCAGTAAACTCATCCTCAGTCTCCTAGAACTGCATCCTCACTCCGCAAGGGGAAAATTTTCTACAACCAATAGTTGATTGGACCCTTGGTAATTCTTGGATTTATTTTCTGGTCTGATACTTCCTCACAACGCATGGTAGGATTTCGTTTACACACCAAATGTGGTTGCACTTCTTACCCCTTGATCGCCAAGTGTATAGAAATTTAAAATCACCGACGAAAACTTCGCATTCCCTACAACAATTATACGTAAGGTAGAGTAATCCTCTATACAAGTCGCCTATCCCTCCATCCAAACAGAAATAAATGCTTATTTCGCTCCTTATCCACTTCCTTTTCTTCCCAAGCCAATTTTTCCTGGTTTTAATATGTTAATACTTATTAATATGCCTGAGATCCGCGGGGAAGATATCTATACACTCATATTTAGTGAGCTATATCGAAGTTACGCTGGTGGCATTTGGGTTAAAGTCCCAACGAACCAATGGCTGACGAAGAAAATCCTTTCTAGGAAATAATGGAGCGTTCAGAAGAGCGAAAGCAAAAGAAATCAAGACCGAGTCGAGCTCTAAAAAAACTCCTGGAGAATTCGGAGTAGGTTATCCTAGTGGACGGCGAAAGCTTATGAGGGGGACATTTTCTCCACGACGCTTGCTGGATTATACAGTCAGAGAAGAAGTCACCCAGATGGGGGGGATGGGGCCTAGAAAGTGGTCATGAAAAGGATGCAAAGATCACCTCAGGAGAAATGCCCTGAAAAAAATTGTTTCAACTCTGTTTCGTCACCTTCAAAACAGCGGAAGGCAAATTGTGATTCAGTTCAACGAGTACATGTTACCTTCAGTAACCAAGAAGAAGCTATTGGAAATATGTGGCAGGATCGCTAACAACAAGTTCCCAGGTCTGGTTGGTATCACTAACAGAGCTGTGAAGCGAGTTATAAAGACTGAGCTTGACCGTTTCGCCAACCCTTTCAAGGTGTGTCTTAAAGAAACGAACATCAATCAGAGGCCTGGAGATCCAACATCATATCACCCGAACTATACTATGGGGAAGATGATTAAGAGAGTCAACAAACGATTATCCACCGTTGAAAACGGCAATGGTATATTGCAGTGCCAGCATGGGTTTCGCACGCCCGGTGGTGGTGGTGAATCTTGAAAAGAGATCTGCAGCTGCGGTGCCATGTTGACATTGGATGTCAAAAATGCATTCAACTGCGCTGGCTGAACTGAATTGAGGCATAGATGTTCTGGATATTTGGCGAAACTGGTCGAGAATGACCTCTAAGAGGAATCTCACTCTACATTGGTCAGATGAAGGTCCCAAAGAGTCGCAGGGGATAGTACTTTAGGGCTCGGTACTTGGTCCGATGCTGTTAGAACAGGATAATGTCGTGTATGTATGACACTTCGAGAGATTGAAGGTAATGGAGAGATAAGACCGGAATAGTATGAGCGCATTCTGATACCTTATTAAATACGTAAATATATGACTGTCGATACAACTGAGAAAAATTCAATGAAAGATTCCACCGAATCAAAAATTTAAGAGCAAGCACGAACAAAAAATCAATCTCTCAAATGTATTTTGTGCAAATACTTCTTTCAATCATTGATGTGAACATATATTCCGACGAAAAGGTAAAACGTTGCTCCTAAAAATCACCTGGTTAGGCAACAAACATTCCTTTTGCATACCCATTACTTAGTAGCGTCTGTTTGTCCACAGAAACTCAGTCTTACCTCCAAGTGCACGTACCAAATAGAAATGTTTCTTGTTTGTCAATTCACCAATTCGCCCGGGGGTGAATCGACACTCACCACCCGCTTTTTGTGTACCAAATATTCTTGCTCGTACCAACATGCATACGTGATGGTGTACGAACGAACCAATATTCGCCTTCCTAGGACAAACAATGGGGGCGAGGAACTTTCTCACCAGGAGTGTGTAATTCGGTTTGAATCTGACAATGTACGTGGTATTGTACAGAGGTGACAATGCGATCTTTTGCTTCCTGGATTGGTACTTTCCAAGAATATATGAACACACTCCATTGAGGTGAGTGAAACGCAGACGTGGCTCCCAAAAGGATGTGCTTGAGGTGTGTAAGATGCTATCTGAGGCGTATATAATATTGGCTCAAAGAAATTTGTTAGGCATCGAGGGTGGGTATTGAATGCTTCAAGGACCGGAGAATGTGGGTTTTATGGGCATTCAATTGGGAGATGAACTTTGACGTATTGAGTTCTGAAGCTGATAGAATTGCAAAGTTTGGAGTTTATGTAAATCTCATATTCTGATATTTACTTCCTATCTACATTTGAATCCCAAATGGCTATCAAATGCTATTTATGTCGAAATCAAAAATTATATTAAACCCAAGAATACTTTAAGAATTTGCCCCTATTTCTGAACGTACCATTCTATATATGTATGTATGTTTTTAAGCTAGCTATAAATCGAAGGATACGATAAAAGCTACCTAAAGATAGCTATTAATTAAGTAGGAAATCTTGAAGTTAATAATACCTCAGTTTTATTAAAGTACTTCCTTTGTTTTCTATAGTTCGCTTTAAGTAAAACTATTAAAAGAAAAAGTTTCCCGTTTTACTACAGATTTATTGAGGTTTTTGAAAAATGCAAACACGTGTTTCGGACGCAACATGTGTCCTTCTTCAGTGTTGTGCTATGAAGAGGCTTGTCCTATTTACCGAGGCCAAAGCGGTAAAACAGTAATAAGAACGAAAACTCGTTAAACTTCAGGAACTCACAGCGAGAATATAAGAGCTTCGTTAGGTGTTCGAAACGAGACTCTTTTAGAGCGCACTGTGAGGAACTGGATGGCGAAAGAGAGGCTGTGCAGAGTCCTTAAAAAGGATGAGTCGGCCAAGTTAGACCCTCTTAGAAAACCCGACGGTACTTTCAAGAGCTCGAGACTAGAATCAGTACAGACCCTCCTGGAAGTACACCACTAGGGAGAACAGGTGAGAGAAGTGGTAGGGGGAGAGTTGACGGTTCTTGCAACCCCTTCAACACACAAGTGCTGTAAAATGAAACACTGAGAAAGCGGTTGTTACCTATGAAAATGTGGGAGCTGCCATACTATCCTTTGAACATTTCAAAGCACCTCGCATTGATGACATCTATCCAGCAATGCTAAAAGAGCTTATGGAGCACTTACAGCAACCTCTAAGAAATATTTCTCGAGGATGTCTTGATCTGGGCTACGTGCCTTCCTCTTGGCAAAAGGTTAAGGTAGTCTGCATACTGAAACCTGCGAAAGATGACTATACACATCCAAAGAATTTCAGACAGATCAGCTTGACTTCATTCTTGCTGAAAGATTTGAGCGTCACATTCGTGGGAACGCACTTAGGTCGGACCCGCTTAATGAAAACCAACATGCTTATCAGCATGGAAAGTCTTGTGAGTTTCCTCTTCATTCTTTGGTTACAAAGGTAGAGGATGCAAATCTGAATGGTGAGTATGCGATGGGGGTGTTCGTGGATATTGAAGAGGCGTTGATGCTGCCAAAGCGCATGATGTTGATGCTGCTTTCATTAAGTGGATCCATTCTATGCTAACGCAGAGGTTGCTGTGTTTTGAGATGGGTGTCGATCGTTATCCAACAGCAGAAGCAACGAAAGGCTGCACTCAAGGATATGTTCTTTCGCCACTTCCGTGGAGTATGCTGATCGACTCACTACTATGCGAGTTTCAAAATTTGCCAATGCACGTTCAAGTTTATGCTGATGACGTGGCTGTGCTTGCTGTTGATCGGGATCTTGGAACGGTTTAAAAATGTACAACGTGCCATTGATCTGATAGACTCTTGGTGCCTCAGACATGGTCTCTCAGTTAATCCAAATAAAACCACAATGGCTTTATTCACAAAAAGGAGAAAACTAGATGGACTTTGCCTCCCTGAGATGAGGGGTACTACCCTTCAACTCTCCGAAGAAGTGAAATATCTGGGAATCACTCTAGATAAAAAACTTCTTTGGAACAAACATGTAGAGATAAAGATGAAACGACCTTTCACAGCTTATGGGCTGTGCAGACGGACCTTTGCTTCGACATGAGGACTCAGGCCTCATCTGGTAATGCGGATATGCGTTGCTATGATTAGGCCGATGTTTTCTTATGCATCCCTAGTGTAGTGGGTTAAGTTGAGACAAAAAAGTTTTCACCGTAAACTAGCCGCACTGCGAAGAACTGTATGTCTGGGTATCACTGGTGCCATGAGCACGACATCCGGCGCAGCTCTGAATGCAATACTCAATTTGCAGCCCCTGGATATATTTATTCAAAGCACTGCAATGAGAACAGCTCATAGACTAATTCGATTGCATCTATGGAAAAACAACGGATGTAGGAGACGCAAAGCATTGGAAGAGTTACTGGGAGTACTAAATCCAGTTCCTGCAATGCCTTCCGATTCTCGTTGCCCTGAAACGTAGAGAGAACTGGGAAGTATCAGAGGAATACGGAAGTCTTCTACACCGATGGCTCAAAAACAGAGGAGGGTTCGAGAGCCGCAGTCTACCTGTCGAATAAAAACGAAAAGTGGGCTTTTCCTTTGGGACAATATGCAACGATTTTTCAAGCCGAAGTCTATGTGATCTTAACGGCGCCAAACTGGATGATTAACAAGTGGTTGAAGGGCAGGCGCATCGCAATCTGCTGTGATAGCCAAGCAGCATTGAGAGCGTTGAGCAGTGCTTGGATCACCTCGAAAATCGTTCAGAAATGCAGAAATCGTTTGAACTCAATCTCTAGATTCAATACAATTGAACTACTCTGGGTACCTAGTCACTGTCTCGTAGGGGAAAATGAAATCTCGGATGCTTTAGCGAGAGAGGAGTCAATTTCCCCCATACCGGAACCGGAACCAGCAATTGGAGTACCAGTAGCATTGGCTAAAGCTGTCATCAAAAACTGGGAACAAAGTCCCATAATGACAGATGGCAGAGCCTAAATGCTGCCAGACACACACGAAACTTTTCCTGTCAGAACCGTACCGTGCGGTACGCATGTTCCCGCAAAGTCTATCCTGTCGAAAATCAGGAGGACTTACAGTAGTATTGTGGGCATTCTGACAGACCTTAATTTACTAGCTGAGCACATGTTCAGGATAGTAATCATTTAAAATGATACGTGTCCATCCGCGGAGCATTTCCTATTTCAATGCTCCGCCTATGGATGCATCAGACCCTAGATTTTGGGTGTCGATGTTCTCCAGTCGCGACGGGTAACATTGCGAGTCTGGGATGTTAAGACCCAGTTTTTCACAATCAACATAAATTTTATCCCTATCTATAAACATGGCATTTATCTTATCGTTGATGATTACTATCTATAGTAAACCGCTATATCTATCGAGCATCCCACAGGCAACCAAAGCGTTTGAACTATCTCTCCACTTCAGTTTATCATACAGAGAACCCATCCCCAGAAAGCCACAATCTTCTACTAGAAGTAACTATTCATTATGGCTAGCTAAGTTAGACCTTTGATCATTTTCGAAATACTTTAGGAGAGGTATCTTCTCACTTTAAATCAAGTAATCATGGAAGACACACATATTTTCCACGATTTTACCAGATATTCGGAAGCAGCGTACATACAGGATATATCCCAAGGAAGCTTTCTTAATACAGGCATGATATGCGATGAAATTTTTAGTGAACTGTCCCATCCCAACGCTTTGGTTGTTAAGTATCCGCAAATAGAGATCATCGAGACGAATCGATTTCACATAAACTAATGCTCACAAATTGCTATCTAATATAATAGAGAAAATAATAATTTCCATAGAGGAGCTCAAGGTATCTTTCAAACCGATCACCACAGCAGCTTGCGACCTTTCTCGTTTCACTAAAAACAGCATACACCGTTCCTAGCTTTAACTCCTACACAAGAAGACTTCACACAGGAGATTTGTCTCCTGGTGCATTGCTTGAATTTGCATGGTGGAAGAAAAGCATTGTACATTTTCGAAGTTCTTCAATCACCTGCTAGTGGTGCTAACATCGCGTTTGTGATGCCTAAGATGGGGAAACGTACATAAAACAACCATTTAGGCGTCATCAACAAACACATACCTATTTGGATTGACATTCCATGCCGCCTAGATTTCAATTTTCTCCTGCTGTATGAAGTCTTCTTGATCCTATGCCTCCCTCCATCTTCTCCTATCTGCTCCATCACACTTCCCAAGATTATACAAAGGACAATGATCGGAGTTTTGTTGTCTTTCCTCCAAAATACGTATGATAAGTTCCATAAATTTAACCGTGGGGTAGATTGAGTTAGTGATAAAGGTATACAAGGGTCACCTTTAATGACGGCACGGTTCAATCATTTAGCACTTCCACATCTTCTCTTTACATTAACTTGACATTACAAACTGGGTGAATCTATAGCCATCTATGCAACACTGTTGTTGCTGGTTTTCGGGTGCTTTTTTCGACGTTTGGTTAGGCGACGGTCTCCACCTACTACATTTTGGATCAGATCGGTACTAATTGATAATGAAATCCCTTTATTACTTTATCGCAACTTTGTTCCAGCTTCCAGGAAGTAAACAACTCCTTCTATCCCGGATAATCCTTTCAAACATTTCCCCAACCCCTAAAGTTCCCACAATAATATTTATTGCCCTCGAAACTTGTTCTTACTCTAAACTGCTTCCAATTATTTTAGTCATCCAAACTTTTATAACCTCCCATAAAGTTCACTTGATTGTTCCTATCCCTCACTTAATACACAATATCATTTACTACAGCAATAAAATCGGCGCCTAGGACGAAATGCCCTACCGTAACCTCGTGGCGGACTGACAGGGTATTTACTCCTTAAGTATTCACCATATTGCGTAAGCCCCGAAGGCATCCAATGGTTTATTATCGCCACGTCAGAAAAGGGATTTGAATTGTGAAGCTGCCGACATTTTAACAATTTTATAGCTTACTTTCTTCCTAGAAATTGATTGCGGTCCTTCGTGGCGTAAGGACAAAACCCATGTGACAGCAAAATCCAATCACGGAATCTGCACGGGCTCAATATTTAATTACGCAAAGTAAACTCTTAGCGAGGAAATTTCATTAGGAAATAGTTGAACCTTTATTTGTTCACCGCAGTTATGTCCTTTGAGAATGTATGCGTACCCACGAAAACAGGATCTGGATGTTAAAAGATTCAGAAGATAGCTTGAATGCAATTTATTTGGTTTTAGTTGTGGCAAGACAATCATCCTCACATTCATCCATAGACGAGACTGAATAGATCTTCATGGAATTTTCTGCTTACGTCCTTTATGGGGTTCCCGCTGAATGTGATGGGGGAAACTAAAAACTGGATTCGGATACGTGAGAAGCTGAGTACAAAAGCAGCTACATACCTTAAAACATTCATATGAATTTTATCTCTGGAAGAACGTAGCTAATAGTTAAAGTTTTTATTAGCGGCGAAAACATTCAGATTGAAACTCAAAAAGGATTTCAAAAACGGAGATAATTTTTCCACAAGAACATAATAGCCACGTTGCTGCAGGCAGCAAACTTAACACATAATAGTTTTTATGGTTCACAATTTTCGGGGAAAACAGAATTTTACTTCGGTTTTGTACGTATTATGACGAAAGTATCTCAAATGTTTTTAAGAGGTTCCAATATCAAAGTAACTTTCAAGCAAGTGTTTGTGATATTCAGCGAGGAATAGCCTAAAGTTTACCCTTAAAGTCAACACAGTTTTAGCATTAAAACAATACGTATAAGATCATATGTAAGTAAATACCACTCGAATGTCAATAAACGTTATATAATTAATTATATTAGTACGTTACGCAAGGCGATCTGGTCTGATTATGCTTCAGGTTAAGGTTGCGTAATTCGGCACGTCCCCACACCCCCTTTGAACGAGTCAAGAGTATGTAGGACCGGGCTGGGAGTAGGCTCATCGACCTGACAATGATCTACTTGCCAGTTGGTGATGTGTTAGGGGCAAGCGGATTTGGTATGCGGATGTGTCGAGCAACCGCTCGGGGATTATACTCCCTGCATTGGAGAAGGTGACTCCAAGCCAAGGTGAAATAGCATACGCCAAGGGCTGCGGAGCTTGGATTTTAATATGTGAACTCTGAATACCTTGGGCACTTTCAGTTGGTGACCGGGCTAGCCAGAGTGGGCATTCCTCCCAGATAACTAGTGTGACCAAGACATGGACTCACATAAAAACACAAAAACAGAAGATGGAAGAAGGTAGAGCTGCTGGCATCCAGCCAGTACAGTCCCTAAACTGAAACTAACCCCAGCAACCTCGCGGGATGAGGCGGTAGACAAACTAATGGTTTCCACCTTGAAATCTACTGCTGCCTAGCTGGGTGTAGCGAATACCTAAAACCGTCGACGTCGGGGCCCCGCCCAAAAGCAAAGACTGACAAGAATGTCGATCACGGAAACCGGCTAAGAAGCGGAGCCCATTGGAGTCCTACCTTAGAACCAGTACTAGTGCATATTCTGAGCAAGATTGCGAAGAATTAGGAGGCCAGTACTGTCTGCTAGCGAGATGAAAACGACCTCGTTAAATACCGATTGTTGAAGAATATAACAGAAAACTCCTGGCATACAAGTAGAAGGCGAAACCCATGACTTTAAAATGCAATCAATCTCAAGATGAGACGAAGAACAAAAACACAACACTTCCTCCAGAGTTCGCAAGGGCTGGCACGCTAAGCAACCTTTGCAAACAGCAGCAACAGCCAGTCGACAGGCTACGAAATGCAAAATCCTTCAGTGACGTGGCCAGGAGTCACCTACGAACGACGCTGGTGGATGGTAATTCCGCTCGTTGAAGGTGTGGACCAGTGTTGAGACCAGGTTGCCGGAGATGGTCATTGAGCAGCTCCTGAACGATAAAGAACACATGGAAATCATCCCCTTGCTTCGATTTCCAGAATTCCCATGAACGACGGGACAGTTATCAAGGAGCAGGAACCTCAGGCAAAGAGTCCAGCTTTTATGCTCCGTATAAACGGGAAGTGCCTGGAATTACTTTAAAAGCCGGATCACAAAAAGCGTTTCTGAGCCAAGAACGCAAAGCCAAAAGTCCAGTCCGCGAAACCGGACGACGACCGGTATACAGTCGATGCAAGTCGATGGTCCGAGGGGATTGACGAATCCCCTACGCAAGCAGCTCATGCTGAGAGTAGCGGAGATAAATGTGCAGCACTCGAAGTGCGTCTTACCTAATCTACTGGTCTTCCTCTTCCGCAGCACAAGACAGGTTAATCGGAGTAGCCGCCATGTATCCTCGCGAAGAAGAGTCTGCACACTTTTCTGAGTCCAAACCTGAGCTCCAGCGACCTAACCGTGGTCAAACTGGAGCAGACGGGGCAGAGAAGGTGTATATTTATTCGGCTTACATAGCTCAAGACCAATCGGCTCCGCCAGAAGAACTACAACACTTGACGTGTACCATAGCAGCATAGAAGGCCAACCTGTTGATAAGCCTCGACGCCAATGCATGATGTACGCTTTGGGGCAGCCCGGAAATCAACGAAAGAGAACATTCTTTGACTTTATCATTATCACAAATCTACCGGTGTGTAACACGAGCAATACACTAACCTTCAATTTTGCCAGTGCGGAGAACTATGACGGTAGGAAGTCCTTGATATCATCGTACTAGAAGAACTGAAGAATGTTTGACATTTTTCATTTTTCAGTTTAGATCTCGCCGTAGAGATTTCCAAACCTTTCAGATACACCAGGAGGATTGACTGGAGAAAGTATGGTCAAGTTATCAAGAACACACTCCCCGGTGCGCAAAATGGTAAGATTGGCACGACGGACGAACTGGAGTCAAAGGTCGGGGCTCTTCAAAATGCATTTGAAACCGCCTTTAAAATCTTGTACCCAGCTTTATATAACAAAAAGACATTGACACCGTAATGCAATTAAGATCTGTCCAGCTTTAGGAAGCTGACCAGTCAGATTATCAATATCTACTAACGGATCTGCGAGACTCAGTAAGATTCTGTTCCTTTCTTACAAAGTCGGAAGGCTCCTGAGCGGAATCTTCTGGTGAACTCCTGGACCTACTGACTCTGACGCACTTCCTAATGAGCAAAACTGTGAGCCTGGATGGTATTCGGCCCTAGGATATAATTCACGAATCTCAGCACGGTTGGGCGGTCACTGTAGTACAAACAGCATACTCTGGATATAAAGAAAGTATTCAATAACGTTAGTATCAACAGCATCTTACGCATTGGAGGGTATTGAATATCCATGATAAGAGCTAGGATAATCCAGGCGGATTTAATAGGTAACAGAGGCACACCCCAGAGTGGTGCCACCTTTCCGGTGCTTCGGTTCATACTGATGGGCGAAATTCTACGCAAATGGACCGGAACAGTGTGAAGGGAGTGGCGTATACCGACCAATGCGTGTGATATTGTTGTCAAAACAGAATTGATGCTACTCACTACCAAGATCAGGGCACCCGAATTCCACCTCACGCGGCTAAATAAACAAAGATTGGTTCTTTCCGCCAATGTACAGGATCTGTTTGTATTCCTCGATACGAAGTTACACTGAAGAGTAAGTAAGGAGACTGAACATAGAACTGCGGGTTAAGGATGTTTGTCTGGATGTACACAGCTGTGGCATGTCGCATTATAGGGTAGTAGTTTAGTTTACTAGGGAGAGCCGCAGCTCCGATCACTCGGGCCATTGTTAGGCCCATTGTACTATTCCCGTAAATCGCCTATTCAATGGCTTCCCACCTACGGCGTTTACAGGCTTTAGCGAATCTGAGAACATTCTCCAGAAGCAGAGAGTGTACAAATTATTCATTGAAAAAAAAACCTTACCAAGGTGTCTTTGTCTGAGATCTGAGGAGGCCGGGCAGCTGCATAAAAAGTAAAGGGCCTTCTCCTCCTCCTCCTCACATTGACTGCACATAGTTCAAACCACCACCTCAATCTTTTGCATATAGTAGTTTAAGGAGCAGTGTCCCGTTAAAAGCGCTACTAGGGTTTTCATGTCCAAATTCTTAAGGGACAACAGAAACACCGCTCTAGTGACCCCAGGCACATTCACAACGATTTTTGCCTGCCGGAAAGAGATCAAATTTCTCCAATCGGCTGTGTGAATCCTTGAAATTTCACCCTTCAGAGTAGATTTGACAGTGGGTGGCCAGATTCCAAAATCTGGTTCTGGCCCCACCATTGTGAATGCAGATCCTCGGCGAGCCAGTCAGTTTCCTCATTACCAGCGATGTTAAAGTGTCCCGGCACTCACATCTGGAATGTTTCTTTCAGTCGACCAAGATTTAGTAGCACCTGATGACAACTCCACACCAACTGGTTTGATAGGTCGTTGCTGTCTAGTGCTGATAATGCCGCCCGACTATCGGAACAGATTCGAATGGTGCAACCCCTCCATTTTTTTCGCAGTCATTCTTCTGCTGCCAATGACATGGCATACATCTCCGCCTGGAATATGGTCGTCACTTTTCCGAGGGGTCGGGTCAGTTCTATAATCGGATTCCCCGAGAGCACCCTTGCACCCGATCCGCCCTCCATAACTGACCCGTCGGTGAAGATTATTGGCCCCTCCCTTATTTGATATCGGTCTCGGGATTGCTCAAGTGGTTAGCGAACTGGCCTGTCATAGCAGAAGGCCGCGGTTCAAAGATCACTGGTGGCAGAGAGATTTGTTATCGCGATTGGATGTCGGATCCCAGTCGACTCAGCTGTGAATGAATACCTAAGTAAAATCAGGGTAATAATTTTAGGCGGGCGGAATGCGGACCAATTGCCTCCTACAGTGCGTTACGGTTTTAAATGAAGTGCGGTAACACACTTTAAGATCCTAATCCAATATGGGTTGTTGCGCCAATGATTATTATAATTATTATTTGATATCCCACATGGTCCTATTCTGTGAAAAAAATGCATGTATGCACCTTAAACTAAACAGGAAATGGCGCTACTTCCTATATGTAAAGGGATTCACAGGCCACATATTCTCCCCAAGCTTCGTGGCAATAAATCCAGCCGTCTCTGAGTAAATCGGTTGCGCCAGGAAGACAGCCACACATTGAATTGATTTCAATAAGGTTTTGTTTCACACAAAACCGTTCTCGACAAATTGCGTGTTAATCGGTGTAGCCGTTTCTGAAAAAAGTGCGTGTGACAGAAAGACAGACAGACGGGCATGCAACACTTATCGAATAACATCAGGAGAAGTAGCATATGTACTAGCAGGGATAATCCCCATAGACATCTTGGCAAATGAAGGTCGACATCTGAAGTAGGCATTATCATTATCAGTGGCAGTGACTTGCCCAGAACTGAGCGAATTAAATATCTCGGGTCGATGTTATCAGCCAATGGGGAACTGCGTTATCAAATTGTCACGCATTAGCGCAACCTGGATGAAGTGGCGTTCCACAACTGATGTTCTTTGTGATCGACGTATCAACGAACGTCTCAAATCCAAAATTTATCGCAGCGTCATCCACCCTGTCACTCTCTGTGATTCTGAGTGTTGGCCGACTATGAATGGCAATGAACGGCGTTTGTGGTATTGGAGACGAAGATGTTGCGTTGGACCAGCCACGCCATGATCACATCCGAAATGAGGATATCCGCAACCAATACGGGGTTGCACCAATCGTGGAGAAATTGCGAGAGGCGTCTTCTATAGTATCGCGCTAACGATTGGTCTGAACATCAAAGTCGATGATAAGCGTCCAAAAACGGCGGCCGCAACAACAGTGGCTTGATTCGCTGAATGGGAATTTGAAAGCCTGAGGACTGCTTCCTGATCAGGCGAATGACAGAGAAAAATGGCACAACCGATCACAACAAGCCGACCTCACTTGTGAATGGGGCAAAGGTTGTAGAAGAAGAAGGAAAAATTGTTACAAATGTATTTTCTGAAAAAATAATTTTCGCTGATTCTCCCACAAAAACCTAAAAATAAATTTTACACGCTAAGAAAGCTTTAATGATTCGACACCGGCGTTGACTATAAAACCAGATACGTTTCGCAAGGTCCTCTCCAAAATTCATACTTCATTTTGCTTTACACCGAACGATAAGCTTTTATTCTACAACCACATTCCATTTTTCAACAATAACACTGGCATTATCAAAAATTTACTCAATATCCATTCACCTAAATGCCTCATAATGATAGCGATAAGAACGCTGTGCGCCCGACCATTTTTGTTGTCAGCAAGAAAATTCAATCCCAAACATCCCTAGCTACAAGGATCAGTTCTAACATCTGCCATTAATAGAGGATGATTCCAATTTAGTTCCGTTCTGTTCAGCTCCTTTCATCTCGCCTGAAATTGCGTATTACCTCATGCTTTTTGTATTAAACCTGAATTTATCTTCCATTTACTTACAGAGAGCGTCGAGATTCACCCCATCACATCCAGACGTCGACATCAACGTGGAGCTGAGCTGGATCAAATTCAACAAGGATATGAACTGCGCCCCCATCCGCCCACGCAATAGTCCTTACCTCCGTCATCGTGTCACTTTATCATCAAAATTGTAAGAGTTTTGGTATCGTTGGGAAGGAAATAAAGAAGTACCATTACCGGGTATCCGGACTCTCGTCGTTTCGACTGTGATTGGCATCACAGCAGCAGGGTCGGGTTATGCCATCCCGGAGCCCGTCACAATGGCAATCGCGAAGGAAACAATCGCTTGGCAAGCTTCGACGTGCCCATCCCGCCTCAGGTGCCACCTGGAATGTACAGGTTGTCCGGGGCAAGATGACATCGAAATGCCTATGGCATGCATGTCGAGCCCTCGCCCTCGGTATGGTGCTGATGCTGTTGGGGGCAGGAATGGCCACTGTAGGTAGGTACATTTGCTATGACCGTGAGAATCATCGACTAATGTTCTAGACATATTAAATTAACGTCCTTCCCACACGAAACAGTGGGTAATTGAAGGCTATTTGGTAGGACGTGATATTTGAACTGATGAGTGAATGTGAATGCCCTGGAGTAATAACTCCAATTTGTACTGAGTGTTCATAAAAGAAAACATGGAATTCAAGAGAAGTATGGAGTAAGAGGGTATGGCTTACGGTTAATAGCTTATTCTTTAGACTTTGTTTTGAAAAAAGAAAATGGCGAGCAACCTTTTATTGTTCGAATAATTAGTTTGGCTGTGAATGAGTATTAAAAATTAGGAAAGTTTTATTTGATATCTCTATAACATCTCTAGAACAGGCTGGAGGTGCCAAACTTGAAAGAAGCAGAAGGTATTCTACACTTTTTAGGATTTAAACATTTGCAGAATGATCATTTCCACTCGCAAGAGTTCCCACCAAAATAATTCAAAGTATTCCCTCGAATAGTGTTTCGTCAAACTGTGCTCGTAGTGTGTTAGCAGCTTATAACGTACTCAAAGGATATAGTGCCGAGAGAGAGAGCCTCTCCATTCCACCCAAATCAGGCCTAAAACCGGACTAAATGGTACAATACTACCGATCGGAGCTAGCTTAAGATGCTTTAGAGGGTACATTCTTTTTGGCCTTGATACAACCGGAAAGTTGCTATTTTCCCAAAGATAATTCCCCCAAAAGTGATACACTAGGGGTAAGGTTTTTACGCAGCAAATGCCACCAACAGTTCCATGGAGTTCAATGATAACAATGCAGGCAAAAGGGTTGCTTCGACAAGTACTTTATGAACTACCCCCCTTTTTTTGTATCGCCGGAATTTGAAATTTTAGAGAAACACTGCTGCGCCAGGTTTCAGCAATGTGTGGAATTCTTATCAACTACGAGCACCCCATTCTCCCCTTCTTCTTCTCCCATGGAATTGCCGGAACGCGGTAGTTCGCGAAGAAGACTGCGCTCGAAACGATTACCCTTTCCCAAGGTCCACCTGAATTCTTTTGATTAAGAAGTTCACCGCGCGAAAATTTCCTTCCGACTAAACACTAATTCCATGACAGTGATCTGAGGGCTTATGCTGATTTGCAAAAAGTCGTCCAGGTTGCTCCCCTCTGTGGATCCTCAGCTATGCAAACACCTTCAGGGCAAAATGGAGAATCATCCAAATGGAATCGCTCTAGAAACATTGAATCGCTGCAGACATTTCTTGTAAAAACTTAGTCTGAACAGGCATTGGGTCAGATTAATCTCGACGTGTCCCCGCGACAAGACGCGCTTAGTTCCAGTTAACCTTAAATCATATTTACCTTCCTCCGATTGTTCACACATCTTTCTTTTTCTCACACCCTTTATTGTAAAATTTCTTCATGGGTTTGTATGTAACGACTAAATGGATTTGGCGATAATCAACGGCCATTCTAAGTATCCGGAGACCAGGAGGGGAGAGCTACCCCAAAAAACTAAAATAATGGAGAAAATTACCGTGAAAGTCCGCCCACAAATATTGAAGCCCCATCGAAGTGTTCCGTCGACATGTGCTTGCTTGCCTCTATGCTAGCTAGGTTGGGGAATGTGGGGGAGGGGGTCCTTAAAGAACTTCGAATCCTCATGTGTCATCATACAAAAGTTCACGTAACCTTCTAACCGATTCGTGGGTCCCCACCGGATCCTGAAAATCTAACATTGCGCATGCGTACTGAAAGATCAACACTGCTGCACTCAATTAAAAACAAAACCGAACAAATGGCTTAATAAGGAGGCCAGCATTCCAGCTTTGCGTCAAAGTCCACCAATTCGATATCCCTGTCGTCATCACGCCATCTCAGAAGGTTCTGCCATGACTTTTTTTTATCACCATATATATTGCCCTTCTAGACTTTCCCGACTAGATAATCCTTATCCTTATCCATTAGATTAGGCGACCCGTCCAGCGTGATCCATTGGGTCGGATTTTGTTCACAGCTAGACGGTCATGATATCGCTCACAGATTTTGTGGTTATCTAGGCTACACAATCGTCCATCTTGTTGTAGGGGGCCAAAAATTCTTTGGGGGATTCTTTTCCCGAAGACGACCAAGAGTTTCCAACTTTTCTTGCTAAGAACATAACGACTGTCAAGATCATTGTCTTGTACAATAAGAGCTTTAACCCTATCCAGTTTTTGTGCGCTAAATAGGCTCTGTTGGCTGCCAACAACCGTCCGCAGAATTTATCCCCGTAACTGCTATCAGTTGTGATTTTCGATAGTAGAAATTATCAACGGACTCAAAGTACTAGACTCCTGTCTTTACTGTTCAGGTTTGACCAGTGCGATTTGATATTGTTGGTTGTTCGGGTTTCAGTGGTGACGTTGTCACCATGTACTCCAGCCCAAGATTTCCTGCCGAATACCGCCTATTCGATCTGAATGAAGGCACATCTCGGATTGTTCTTTCTTTGATGTTTATATTGTCTGTATATGTCAACGGTTACGTCCGCTTAAAGAGGGTGGTATCTCTCGCATTTACCTCACCATCATGGATCACTTTTTCCAGGCCCAGGTTTAAAAGGAACCATAATAAGGCATCCCCTTGTCTTGGACCGTTGTTGATATTGAATGGTCCCGGGAGTGATTATTCTACTTTTACCTGGCCTCGCTCATTGGTCAGGGTTAGCTTAGTCAGTCTTATCAATTTCGTCTGTATCCAGGATGTGTAATTGGTCGCCTTCCTACTTAACCATCAGCTCCAGACGTCTTATTTTTTTTAGCCCATGGATTGCACAGATTTTCTCTTCCATGGTTGGCGGGACCTCCAACTAGCCGATATTCTGGTTGTTGAACAGTTCATCAAAATGCTGAACCCATATGTCCATACGGTCGGAAAACTTTCGCGGCTGATGCGGTTGCTCCCTGTACTTTCCGAGTTCACAGACTTTTTGGGTCTCCTAAACGTCCAAGTTCCGACTTTTTCTGCGATAATGGTCAAATATGCCTGTCGCCATATTAATGATAAATTTCTTCAGGTGTTGCGGAAGATCATTTGTCGAGGCTTCATCTCCAGGAGCTGTTTTCTGCGGTTATTGCTGCTTTCATTTCCCCCATGTAGGTGTTACAGAGGGTTGTGTTTAATGCTCATCTACGCCAACTTCAGCAACAATTCTAAGGGTACAAGTTTGACATTCTGTAGTTAAGTCAGTAAGGTGGTGGAATTTCTGGAGAAGGAACATTTCAATAGTATAATGGCACGCCCTACCGGAGACACGTCATATGGAGGAGATGGAAGCTAACTGTGAGCAGCTCAATATGTCCCAGAAGAGGCTTGCTAAACATTTTCTCTTGTTGAGTTATGGAATAATAAAACAATGACTTGGGGAATGGAGAATAGCCAGAAGTTCGGGACTCTTTGCATCTTCCACAGCCTCACCATTAGTGGTATATTCTCCGGGCGCCGAGCCTGCCATAAAGCCATTTAGGTTCGCGGTCAGCAATAAATTTAAAAGTTATCTGGATGTTCGGACAAGAGAGGGGCTGACACCGGCCTCGAGCGAGATTATCCCTTGATGATCACTTGCTTTACCTTGCATATTACATCCGAATCTTCTCGCAAGGGTGGAGAGCTTTGAAGCACGAGGTTCAACCCCGTCCGCTTTCAACATCCGACTATCGGGCAGCAGTGGACCAACTACCTTTCTGGTCAAAAGACAGACATCTTGAACAATTCGCCAGAAATTACTAATCATCTTTCGGTGGAACAGTCAAAGAACTCAGCAGCAGACTCCTCATTGACAAATATAGGTAGATGGAAAGGAGGATAGAACACTTTGGTAAATTCGCAAGCACACATATTACCCATCAATTCGCCCTTCCAAAACCACTTATCCATTAATACTGAGAATCTGAGGTGTTTTCCAGCGGGCAGAAAAAGGGAGAATCATTATTGAAATTTCAATGGCTTCAGTGTTTACCCTCACCTGATTGTCAGAGAGGATACAAGGCGGTATTGTTAATAGAGGTTAAATCACCATGTCAACGATATAGTGATCAATGTTGAGAGGTGGCGCCGTCCAATCAACACGTCGCCAGTTTAGTTGAAAATGTTCCTCTCTGGAGAGGCCCACATTTGTTTGTTTGTTTTTGGACTGCTTTCCTCGCATACCAGGCACATCCAACAACCATTTCATCCATCCCTGCTAATTGAATAGTCCACAGTTCGTTGTCATTGTTATCCTAATGTAAGCTATCGGAGCCAACGTATCGCCTGAGTACTGGCTCCGCCAGTACGAGACTGTTAAAATCTCCAGGTATGATTTTGATATCTAAGCTGGGTCAGGCTTCGTTGGTTCGTTCTATTGTCTCGTAGAAGATATACTTCTCCGACTCTGCAGTCTCCTCTGTATGGGCGTGAACGTTAATGAGGCTTATATTTCTAAATTTGCAGGCGCAGAGTGCATAGCCTTTCGCTTATGTTTACAGAGCCGATAACAGCAGGCTTCATTTTTTGGCTGTGAATGAGTGACTGAGTCAAATCAGAGCAGTAACCACAGGCGAGCGGTCTTGAAGGAAGCGCTCTAACATACTTCAAGGCCCTGATTCAATTGGATTGTCACGTTAACAGTCATTATTATTATTATGGACTACTGTTAAAAGTGAGTACACTCTATTGGACGACTATAAACCTACCACAATCGCATGAGAACTTTTTGCCCCGTCAATTGTTTCGCGCCTGTTCGCCATGGAATGATATACTTAATAAAAGATATGATCTCACCCTAAAGGATGACTTTTTGTTGAACTTGGAACCTATTCTTGTGAAATCTGCGCGGAGTGCTGAATGTATGAATGAATGATAAAGGTAACCTACAAGACCATATTGCGCTGTTGTCGTTTACGTGCATATGACAGCAGATCCCTTCCATTTGTCAGTAATAAATCACAATGCTCCAGGTACCTGCCATTACAGTTTATTAGCCATTTCTTTTTTGTTATGGACTCCAAAAGATCTGTCAAAAGAAAACTTTACCAAGGGTTCAAATAACCCATTCATCTTTCCTGACTCTTTACACGGTATTCCAAAAGGACATTATTCACCCCTTTAAAATAAACCCTAGCATCATTCAGTATATAGACGTCCGCAACTACACAATATAAACTCTGGAATGCTTTCTTACAGGATACTATGCTGACCAGCTATCGGTTGGACATGAAATCCGGGGGAATGCCACAATAAGAGTTAAGAACGAATCAAGGGGTTTCCACCTTAACAATTTATCTTATGTCGGCCCGATTGTAATGGGCTTCGGAGGATTTATCGTTGTAGCTGCGTGTGTTATGACCTTCGAAGCCCGCGATTCTGCGGCCAAAGTAGTTCCAGCACGTTTGAAAGTAACAGGAAACAGTAGAAATAATGTTAGAAGCAATACAAGCAGTGCAACATCAGCGAGGCGGGCTAATGGTAAGTACGATCGAATGCAATAACAAATTCTGTCCTCAACTAAAAAACTATTGAAGTTAATCAAAAAGTTTGGTTCAATCATTGAATGGCAACTATCATTTCAAGCGTATATATTGAAGAGCAAATACCTTCATCAACTTTGAGAAGGAAATGAACGGAGAGAAGCGTCAGGAGCATTGCTAGAATTCTCCATCCATGCATGCCTCCGGCAGCAGCTTTGATACAAAGAATCAAGGAAATCAAAAACATTGAACTATTTACGCTAGTTGCCATATATGTTCATATGTATGTAGATATCCAACCATACATGGTCCTTGTATGCAACTTCTCCCCACTGGCAGGGCTAGAACTACTAAGGCCACTATTGAAAAGAAGCTCAAGTGAATGATTTAGTGCTGAAAGTGGTGCTTCTCTAATTTTGCGGCGCCACAGGCTTCTGTATGGATAGGATGGATGGTAACAAGCAGAATTCAAACTTTTTGCTTTTCCTCTTCCACAGAAATGATGCACCAAGCAACACGGTGGGATTATCATTTAGGGGTTTTTCGCACATCCCCGGCAGATCCCCCGCAGCCCCTAACACCCATGGATAGACAAGCGATGACAGCGGCTCTTATACATTTTTCAAAGACTTTAGGGTAAGATTTTTTTGCAGCTATGGTTTCGTGATTATTGGCTTTATTTTGAAATGGGATAATATTTGAAAAATGCATCTAAAAGTTTCGAAAGATGTCATTGACTGATATAATATGAACTTGCTTCATACTAGTATCCTAGATTCTACTGAAAATTTCAAGTTTTTTGCAACCAAAATTAAATATAGTCATCCTCAATCAATTGTTTGCTTGGCATGTTTTCACGCACCAGCCGCAAGATGATTCGCTAAACTTCACCAGCACCTTATTAATCTTTTTCACAGTAATTCACCACGACAATCACCCAAATCACGCCGAATCTCACGAAGTGGTTCCGTGCCCAATCTCACATCGAGCCAAAGTTTAAATGTCAATTCAGCACAACTATCGCCATCATATCGTAAGAAATTAGCATTAGGTCAGGGCTCACACCATCACCATCATCAGCAACATCACCACCGTCACGGCCATCAAGGTCGTCACCTTCCCAATCACAAGACGAATCGCATTAGCAGTAGTTTGATTAACCGAGCATCACGAGAATCGACCAACTCACTTCTACATCCTGGAATGTTACAATACCATCGACATGCCTTATCCGTGGACGAGACAGGACCTTACTTTAGATCGAGTGTGACACCGCACGACTCACAATCATCGATGATTATCCCAGATAGTCACGAGGCGCGGATTAGAGATAGAACCTTCAGGTCGGATACGGCAAAGAAACATGTCCTTGCCCGACAAAAACCAATAGAGAAGGAAGAGCCCCATAGTCCAAAGACTGCTTACACCAACGGTAGGAGGTAAGTTTTTCAATATAACTCTGTTTTTAGCTCCTTTTTCTGTTTACAACTTCTGAACATCTTAAGGTATTGTAACAGTATAAAGGCTGCAAAGTTTGTGAATGTATAGAAGTATGTAATGCTATTAGGCACCTTTCAACAGGATAAATGGAATGAATAGCATAGACAAGATATGGTAGATATTGTGCAGGAAACGAGCATAGTGAATAGAAGGGATACTGAAGCAGAATGTTTATTTTGTGGAATAGCCAATTCGATGTTCAGAACACCGCATAATGGGAACTTTAGCTTTCTCAGGTAGCTTCCCTTCTTGTTATTAGGAATCAATATCGCTAGCTTTGGATCCAGAACTACCACATTTTCAACCTTTCATATTTTCAAGATTAGACCATTTTCAAAGTAAGTTAATGAAGGTGCATAGAAATATTAACACAACACGCATTTGTTTCCCTTTTGCATATATTATGGGAATGAACATTTTCTGCCCCAACTCCGCCATGGTATTAACATAGTACGCTGGTCCCAAGCCCAGGTAAAGAAGGAGAGTTTGAGGCAACATCCTCTGTACTATCCCCAGTAAAACAAAAATAAAATGCTGAGATCAGGGAAAGAGATAAATAGAGTATAGTTGGAGTTATTCCACTATGCTAAATCCTACCTGATCTTGGTGACAGGTCCCGCGACAGGCCGACCAAGAAAATGAATACAATGTCGTTAGAAACAAGATGATCAGATTGAGTCACAAGCTTCGGAGAAATGCTAGGGCGACCACCTCAGTCGATGCGACAGGACGGGCCCCTGTCCTGTCGAGAAATCGGCAGGGGTTCTTGACGCATGGACGGCGTCAGGACGTAAGCAAGTTAGTCCGAACAAAACAAATACGTGTCTGCTCGCTAAATGTTGGTATCCTAACTGGAAAGACAGAGGAACTTGCAAGACCCCTTCCGAAAAGGCGCATTTATATCTGCGCTCTGCAAGAAACCCGATGGTCTGGTGCCAAAAGCTGCGACATTGAACGCGAACGCGGTAAAAATGGCTATGAACTTCTCTATTTTGGTAACCCACACACTCAATATGGTGTTGGCATTGCCATCTCAGAGGGTGTCCGTGATGCCATTAAAGAAGTCGAACGATTTGATGATCGGCTGATGTTGAGTTCACCATTATATCAGCTGATCGCACTATTCACTTCTTCACCGCGTACACACCACAGACAGGTCGACCTGATGCCGAGAAAGATGCCTTCTGGCAACTTCTCGATAAAAAGACTTGTCACGTGATTGCCGGCGACCTTAATAGTCATGTAGGAGAAAAGGTAGACAGTAACAGGTGCCATGGGGGAAAGGGGTTCGGAGCACGAAATGAGGGTGGTGAGCGACCCCTGACAACCATGACCTTGTACTTGGCTCATCAAACGATTGTCCCATCTTCCTACATTTTATAGTGGGAACAGTAAAACACACATTGACTATATTCTCATAAGACGCCGATATTTTACAACTGTCACTGATTGCAAAGCCGTTCCCTATGAGACCATCGCACCTCAATATCGGCCATTGATTGCGGTCCTGCGAATTAAGCCACCGATAAAACAAATGGTGGCGATTTGGTGAGAAGAAAGAAGCAACGATCTCACTAACACGATTACCGACCAT
Organism: Hermetia illucens; assembly: GCF_905115235.1. Taxonomy (NCBI): domain Eukaryota; kingdom Metazoa; phylum Arthropoda; class Insecta; order Diptera; family Stratiomyidae; genus Hermetia; species Hermetia illucens. Next base: position 154,273,082 of record NC_051850.1, on the reverse strand, counting down.
TACGAATGTTGAAGAATCGTGGAACCAAATGAAAGACACGATCCACACGGGGTCACCAAGCCGGGTAAGCGGTACATCAACCGAGATACTCGGCTTTGGAATGATGATGTCGAAATGAAGGTCCGTCAAAAGAAACGCCTCTACCACAAATTTTTCGACGATAAAACGCTTGCTAATTGGCAAATTTATAAGAATGCCAACCGGGAAGCAAAAAAAGCAGCCGCTGTCACCCGGACGGACCATTACAAAAATCTTTACAATAAACTGGGCACTCGCGATGACGAGAGAGACCTTTATCGATTGCCAAAAGCCGTAACGAGCGTACACAGGATATCGAACACTTCTGTTACGTTAATGACAAGAACGGTACTTTGCTTACCAACCATCGAGCCGCGACGGTTAGATGGCGAGAATACTTCGAGCAGATTTCAACTGGAGAATTCGTTCATCCTCCACTTCCACAATCATTGCCGAGATTTGGACCAGTTCCACCTGCCAGCACAACCTTATCGGCCAAACCAAAACCAAGTGGCCGAGGAGAACCTCCATAGTGGTGGCACCGGGAAACGCTGTAATCACTTCGGTTTGCCGGCCGTGATTCAGTAGACGAATGCTCCAAAGGCCTAATTAGGGCGATCAGACCCGAGTCTGCACGGGGACTCATCTGAAGTGGCAAATTGGTCACGAAACCTTACCAGGGGTATACTGGTACCATGGGAACCGGGAAAGCCTCTGGACTCACATACTTCGGGTGAACTCCTGTTGTATATGAGGACAGCTCGGTTATTTGCGGTTGGCCCCCTAGTGGGAGTTTCATGGGGGCTGTGGTTGTGCTCGAGCGAGAAGAGACCTTCGGGCCTCGACGTGGTGTTGCATATCATGACGGGTGCCGTACTCCCTAGTTCGGTAGAGATTTAGGTAATTCTTGCATCCACCATAGACTGGTACCGTTGGTGCTTGTCACAGCGGGGCTCTGATTGTGGTCCCAAAATCAATTCATATCTTAGGAAGACCGTAGGATTAAGTCTCCACGACAGCTACCTACGTTAAAACCCCAAGGACTTAACGCGCAACTGGTGCTCAGAGGTGGCGGTGAGAAAGACGGGGCGGCAACCCTGTCGGCCAAACCAGAACCAAGTGCCCGAGGAGAACCTCCATAGTGGTGGCACCGGGAAACGCTGTACTCACTTTGGCTTGCCGGTTGTGGCTTAATCACTACGATCAGACCCGAATCTGCACGGGGACTCGTCTGAAGTGGCAAATTGGTCACGAAACCTTACCAGGGGTATACTGGTACCATGGGAACCGGGAAAGACCCTGGACTCTCATACTTCGGGTGAACTTCCGTTGTATTTGAGTACAGCTCGGTTGTTTGCGGTTGGCCCCCTAGTGGAAGTTTCATGGGGGTTGTGGTTATGCTCAAGCGAGAAGAGACTTTCGGGCCTCAGGGTGGTGTTGCGTTTCAACACGGGTGCCGTACTCCTTAGTTCGGTAGAGATTTAGGTAGGTCTTGCATCCACCAGTATGAATGCTAAGCCATGTATTTGGTATAAACTGGTACCGTTGTTGCTTGTCTCAGCGGGGCTCTGATTGTGGTCACAAAATCAATCAGTGTCTTAAGAAGACCGTCGGATTAAGTCGTCAAGACAGATGCTCACTTTAAACCCTCAAGGACCTAACTGTCAGCGCAACTGAAGTCGAGGAGTCAATAAAACAAATGAAATCGGGAAAAACCACAGGAGCTGACGACATCGCATCTGAGCTCTGGAAAGCGAAGAGCTGGGACCCAACACTGTGGCTCAGTGAATTCTTTAATCGGGTTATTCAGGAAGAAAGAACACCATCTGACTTGCAAGAAAGTACCACTGGAAAAAGAAAGGTAGTCCAGCTGGATGTTTAAACTACCGTCCGATCTGCTTAGTTTCCCATACCATGGAGATTTTTGAACGCATTCTTGACAACCGTATTCGCGAAATAGTTGAAATAACCGTGAATCAAACCGGATTTTTCAAAAACTGCGGAACTACTGCCGTAATACACATAATACATGGAGAAACACCGTGAAAAGCGTCGCCCTCTTTACAGTGCATTTCTGGATCTAGAGAAAGCGTTTGACCGTGCGCCACACGAACTCATCTGGTATTCTTTACGACAACACTTAGGACCGGAAGAACTCGTGCGCTGGGTTCAATTGATTTACCACAATCCGAAAGGTAAAGTTCGAAGTATGGCGGGTCTATCAAAACAGTTTCGTGGTGTTCATCAAAGAAGCGCCCTCTCACCACTCCTCTTTGTTCTTGATATGGACACCGTCCAGCGCACTATAGACTGCTTTATGCAGATGATGTTTTCGTAGCATCTGATAGCAAAAATGATCTCGAGCAACTTGTCTAAAATGGAATGATCGCCTCATACAACACGGTCTCAGATTGAATCTAAACAAAGTTAAATTTTTGAGCATCGATCCCAATGAAACAGGCACAATCACTGTCAGCGGCAGTGATCTGCCCAGAACTGAGCGATTTAAATACCTCGAGTCAAAGCTGTCAACCAATGGAGAACTACGTTAAAAAATTGCTTCACGCGTTAACGCAACCTGGATGAAGTGATATTCCACAATTGCTATGTTGGTGTTCTTTGTGATCGACGGATCAACGAATCTAAATCTAAAATGTACCGCAGTGTCGTCCATCCTGTCGCTATCTATGATTCTGAGGGTTTTTTTATTTGGAGTAGGGTAGGGGAATGCGTTTACGCACAGAGTGTTGGACTCCCGCAACAGCACGCTGGCGGACTGCCAACTAAAAACCTCCCTGTAATCAGAAAACTAGCCTGGAGAAGTTTGACCCATTACTTCAGGTTAGCCATCCCGCTCTCCTGGCTTTGGGAGCCTTCAAGTTAGGGAATTCCTTTCACCAACGGGAGGGGAAGGGAGTTGTTGTTAGTTTAGGGAACCCCTTAGCGTCCGTCCCTCCGCCGTTCGAGTTTAATCTTCTTCGCAATAAGAAAAGCCCGAACATAATGCGCAATACGATTCCAGCTCCCAGCGCCCTTCTGCATCTCTCTGACAATGTTGTCTGGCTCCCTTGTGTCTGCATAAAGCTGCTGACGAAAGCCGTCCCACCTCTCGCAAGAGAAAAAGGTGTGTTCAGCGCCGTCCGCAACTCCATTACAGAACACACAATCAGGAGATCGCGCCTTCCCAATCCTGTGCAGGTAAGACTGAAAACCTTTTGTTGGGTAATCAATCTCACCGTGCGTTTTGTACAACCACGGATCTAATTTGCCGATGAGCCGGGCAGTCCATCTGCCCCTTGGCACATTTTGTCAAGAAAGTTGCCACTCGGTAAGGGTGCGTTGACGTTCTAGACGGGCAACCACCTTTCTTATTTTTTCGCCCTTACGGCGGTAGATAGCTTTGCGCTCCTTGGCAAGGAGGGGAACGGGGATCACTTCCGCGATCACTATCACAGCCGGTTCGGAGACGGTGCGATAAGCAGACGCCACTCGCAAAGCTCCTCGCCTCTGCACTTGAATGATGCGTTTACGATGCACCTCCTTGTCAAGGGCATCAGCCCATACCTCCGCACCATAGAGAAGAACCGGCTGCGTTGCTCCCATAAGGAGACGTTTCCTAATTGATATAGGGCCGCTGACATTCGTCATTAGCCGACTCAAGACCGCGACTCCATCTGCAGCCCTGTCCGCTGCTGCTTTGATTTTCTCGAAGAAACTCATCTTCAAGTCGAGCATTAAACCAAGGTATCTAACCGCTGGTTTTGACTCTATAGTCAACTGCCGATCGATATGGAACGCAGGGTCGAGATTCTCCTTCTGGTCAGGATGACTACTCCGGTTTTTTCGCAGCGCAAGGTTGAAACCGTGAGCAGTCATCCACCCGCTTATCCGTCGCATCAATATGATTCTGAGTGTTGACCGAAGATAGAAGACAATGAACGGCGTCTTGCGTTAATGGAGACGAAGATGTTGCGTTGGACTAGTGGCGTGATACTTCTGATCACATCCGAAATGAGGATATCCGCAATCGTTATGGGGTTGCATCGATCCTGGAAAAATTACGAGATAGGCGCCTTTGATGGTATCACAATTTGTGCTAATGAGAATTCACTTACCAAGATTGGTCTGAACATCGAAATCGATGATAAACAACCACAAGGCAGGCCGAAATAACGGTGGCTTGATACGCTAGATCGGGATTTAAAAGCCTCGAGATTGCACCCAGATTAGGCATTCGATAGAGCCAAATGGCGAAACCGATCACGACGAGCCGACTCCGCTTGTGAACGGGCTGAAGGCTAAAGGCTGAAGAAAAGGAATGATCATTTTCCGCCCCCGGAAATTTGATCTTTAATAATAACATTAAGAAATCGTACATCCTCTCTCTTTTTTTGTGCATAAAGAAGGCGCAAAAAGTAAGTACAAATAGTAAAATTATAGTTTTGACAGTTTTTACGAAATTTTCAGACACTATAGCACTACCCAACACACTGAATTTTTCAGCAACAACCCCGCACCGATCACCAACCTTCCACCTAACCTTCCAATTCCATTTAAAGAGCACAGACAGGACTTTTGTCTACGCATCTTTTTTATTTCGAAATATTCCGCATTCAGGCGGTACGGTAAGAATTGAAAACAGCTCAAAGTTCTCCTGTGTCAATATTGGCGCAGGTAGCAAAGGATTATTGGTCGTCTTTCAGAATAATATCCTTGATAGTACTGTGTCCGTTTTTGGATATCGAAGAAGCATTCGATAACACATGGCACACAGAAATACAAGATGCCTGATCCGCATGGGAGTGACAAACACCCTGGTTTTCTGGATGGGTAAAATGTAAGAGAGTCGGCAAATAGAAGTACCTACCGACAGAAATTCTGTTGTCATTAATATTACTCCAGGTTGTCCATAGGGCGAGGTACTATCACCGATTATGTGGAGTATGATAGTGGACGAATTCCCGGACGAGCTAACAAAAATATTGGCATATAAGTCCAGGGTTACGCGGACGATATCATTTTAATCTGCAGGAGCAAATATGAGGATTCCTGGCTATGGAGAAAGTGATTCGCGATGCAGGTGTCAATGGAAGAGGCACCATCCTCTTCAATTCCACCTAACTACTGGTCTATGCTGACGATATCGACATGGGAAGAACAACCGAGATGCACAGTATACCTTCATCCAGATCGAGCAGGCTGCGGGAAAACTTGGGTTGATATTAAATAATACTTGACGAAATACACGGTGGCAGTCAGCACCAAAGAACAAAAGGGCGACAACATAAAATCGCACTGGTCAAATTAGAACAATAAAGATAGGAGAATGCAATTTTGAGACTTTGAGAGATGTTTTCTCCTATCAACAGAGCCTATTTTTGGTTACAAAAACTGTTCCGCTCGAAAATCTCACCACAGGTTCAAAGTTCTTATTTTATAAGACAACGATTTCTCCAGCCCTCATGTATTCCTCAGGAACCTGGGTTCCTAGCGACAAAAATTGCGAGATCCTGGCCGCTTTCGAGAGAAGAATCCTCCGAAAAACTTTTGGCCCCCTACATGATGATGGACGATTCCGTTGCCTACATAACGACGAAATCTATTAGCGATACCACGACTGTCTGAGTGTGGATAAAATCCGGCTCAAAAGGTTGCGGTGGGCTGGTCACTTCATCCGTATGAAGGGAAATGATCAAGCCCGGAAAGTCTATAAGGAGAATATCTATGGTAGAAAAAGAAGACGAAGCAGACCCTGGCTGAAATGGAGTGATGGCGTAAGTCAGCACGCCAGACACCTTATAGGAATATCGAATTGGTGGATCTCGGCACAAAACCAGGGTGTCTGGAGTTCCTTATTAAAGCAGGCCTAGATCGGATTCCAGTTGTTTCGCCGTTGATGATGATGATGATTCGGAATCTGAGCATTATTCCATATCCGCCGCTGGACGTTTTCTAGATCAGTCTCCATCCACCCCAATATTTCGAATGCATACCCCACATGTCGCAGGATTTCGGACAGCAGAGCATTCTTCAACTAACAACTCGAGCATGGCATTCCTTGCAGAATTCCCAAGTATTTCATTAGTCATAGCTTGGATGTTGAGGTCAAGAACGCTATGAGCTGCATGTGGCTCTTGATCTTGTCCGAGGATGTCTTGGATTTGACACTTCTCTAAACTAAATTCCATCCGAATATCACGGCTAAACGTGGCTACTAATCACAAAGGAATCCTAAGTTGGCCATAAGGACCTAATGTGATGTCATTTAAGTACATCAAATGGCTCATCTGGCACTTAGCACTAAGACCATATTTGATTCCAAAACCATGCCTTCTAGCATCAGTATCCATGAAAATGAGTGCAATGCCATATAAAACCAAATAGGACTTAATTAATTCTTCTGGAAAATTGCTCCCCATATACGGATGGACTTTGAGGTGTTGGTCGGAAGGAACTGGCAAAGGGGTACGTCACCCTTCTGATGACTGGGACCAAACATTTTTATAGATTTGGATTGTTGCAGCACAGACGTAGAATAGTAATTAGCCAGTTGTGCGGGACGCTGTCAAGAGCCTTGGTGTAATCGATATAGAGATTTCTTTGGCCTCTAGTTGCCTGTTCTGCAGCTATCAAGTCGATAATGAGTTTCTCTTGGCAACCCTTTGACCCAACTCGGCCGCCCTTCTGTTCCTCGGGCAGAATTTTGTTTGTCTCGAGGAGTGAATTTGTAGATGGTTCGTAGGCAGGTAATCGGTCTGCGGGGTCCTACACCTCGTCCTTTTTAGGAGTAAAGTAGGTAATCCCCATAGTGGGGAAGGGTGAAAATTATTCAGACCGACATTTCTAATGTCGTGATTTATTCTATATATCAACCAAACGGTTATACTGGTAACATTTCTATGCCAACAATTCTACACCCAAGAGCCGTTCCAGTTCTTCGAGCCGTTTACCTCATCTTAGGAAACTTCCTCCCAATTCATGTCTGACCTAGTGGCATGACGAGTATCTTCTATGGAAATGAACTCGGCGTGCTTAGCATGGTGGGCGAGTAACCCCCAAAGCCCACTCCTTTATTCGCCAAAAATTCCACTGTCTGAACGCTCTGTTGGAGTTCGTTGAGAGGTCTGAAAAAAAACCGCTGGTTCGTCGTGTACTTTGCATTCTGAGCACATTTGGAGTGACCTTCACCATACCGTCGCAACTGACTTCATTCGACAGAAAGTTTCTGCTTTAGTGTGTCCATAATTTCAACTGCGGATGTCTAAACCCCCTATATTTTACTCTTCACCCGTTTGCAATTGATTCGAATCAGCCTAGTAATGTCTTGCCATGAGTCCCGTCGACGTTCCAGATAAGTTTTCCATGTTGAATCTCTTTGGTCAGTCGAACCAATAACACGAAGCGAATCTTCCGACATGCAGTTTGACAGCCGCAACAGCTTTACAATATAAAAGGGACTGTAGTTGCAGGAGCGACATATTAAAACAAAATCGAGATGCAATCTCATATCGATTTGACGGGTAGAATTGTCCGCGTTGCTGGAAATGCATAAAACCTGGGAATACCTGGTCTATGCAAAGGATACACTTCCGAGAATTCGACGGCGGATGGAACGGCGAAGAAGAGTGCTTCGGCAAGTACTGAAATTGTTTCCCCCAATGCGAAGTGGGGTTGTTGATGCCGCAGACTCTGTCTCCATCTACGCCTGGCCACTAGTTCCTGCGATGACTTCAAGTCTCGTAGGCTTCTTGATAATGGCCGTGGTTATGTCACTGCGAGTAATAAAGCGGTACTGGTCACGTATGCATATTGCGGAAAGCACTTATCGAATCTTTGATCACCGCCATTCTTATGTCATGGCAAGAACGGATGATGAAGAGGTGCATTTCCGAAGTCCACAGATTTTGGCAAAGTAGCTTCAGAGGTCGGAACTATGCTTCTGGTCACCGTGGCGCCTAGACGTCAAACCGCTCCACAATTAATCCAATCATCAAGTCAAACGGTTTCCTCCGGTTATGTGAACCGGACCATAAATTTCTTCTTCTCCTTGTCTATGGTAGCGCATTTTATACCTAACCGACAAGTGTAGTGATGTCTTCCTCCGTTAGTTATTTACAAGACTACAAAGTTCCTATACGTTTCTTACCTAGCCCCTGAGTTACTGTCTTGACCTACAGTCAATCAGACTGAAGCTATCCATCCCTCCTCCCTTCATACTTGGACTTGGAACCCGCTTGTGGCTATTATTACTATTAGGTGCTATTACACAGGCGGTTTGGGCGAAGGCTGTCGCTGTCGCCTAAATAGGGCTAATTTAATGTTTCCAAGGATAATTGGTGACACTTGGCGACGAAAACATTATGAACGGTTGGTCATGATTGGAGTGGTGAGATCCATCCTGCTTTGTAAGGCACCTGACTGCACATGCCATTGATTAGATCATTAAAAAAGCACACTTTATTTGGGAGAACATCGGGTGAACCAGGGCACGTCAAAAGTATTCACATAGTTTTGGTTGAGCTGCCTTAAATGTGCACAAACATTTGTGACTAAAAATAATAAATTTTAGCTAAGCAATTATCACTGGTGTTCTTTGATGAGAAAAGGCAATTTCGTTATATAAACCATTCATTTTGTACTTTGGATAGATAGTAGCTGGAATTAGCAGCTAATGAGATAGCGCATGATATTTCATACCTCAAAAATGTTACATCCAGAGGAAAGAAGTATTGCCTTGACTGTAATACGATAGAAAATTCACTCCAAGTTTTTCACAATGTGGTACAAGTATTTCATAGCCCTAAAGTCTAAGCATTATCCTTTATCAAGTCCAACATTAGGTTTAAGTTCCTTGTCGCTCCAAATTAGTTCCTCTATGCTAATTATGTCACAAAACTAGATGGAAATAATTTAACATGTTTCCTCATTGTGACAGGTAGTACGCTTTGAACCAAACCACATCCACTGGTTAGCAATATTACCTAAGTCAGAATATTTGCCATAGTTGATAGGTTACATGTGAAAAGGCTGATGAGAACATCTGAACACCTCATTCGGTTGCTAATTTAGTGCTTCGTCGTTCCATCATGAAGTTCCATAGAGATACCATGTAAAGCCTTATATTCAATTATCCTTTCCCAAACGCTTTCTACAACCCTGTTGCTGCCACAAGGATTACCTACATATATGATCCTATTTCGTTATATTTCCAGGCGAAGCTCCACGGCATCTGACATATCCTTCGCATCTCGCTGCGTGTACCGCAGAACATCATCAGCGAGCCGCACTCCCAGCATAGATTCCCGTAGTGTGCAGGTCGAATTGCATAGTCCTGAAAAGAGTCGTCAGAGTCCTCGAACACCCAGAAGATTAAATTCCGGTCAATCATCCACGCCGTCGGTGGAACGTGAATTCAGGTAAGGCTTTAATCGAACGCACAAACTGGTAACCAATGCAGTTCCAAATTCAATGGCTGCATTCCAATTTGCATATTTTCGAAGCAGATGTGCACTGAGCTGGATGCACACAAAACCGATTACAGGGATAAAACTGCCAATAATTTCGTTGTATACGAAACATTTTACAATGCCATTGACTATCCGCTCCTGCAAGTTTGTTTGCGTTTTGCAAACATGAACGAGTCCTGCGAAAACTAACAAAAATTTATAATATTATTCGTGGTTGTTTCCCGAGTAAACGGATGGTTGCAAGCCTAGTGAATCTCTGGAGTTGAATATTTTTTGCGACGTGAATAATTGAATTATTTAACATTTCCAAATTGGAACTCGAACAAACAAGAAATTTCATTTTCAATGAATTTGAAGATTCCACAATATCCAACTCTCCTCCCATCGTATCCCAACTATCCCATTATGGCAGCTGAAATGTATCACATTATTTCCCTAACGCAAAATAGTCAATCAATAGTTCTGCTTCCATACAACAACTACAAAGCTTGCAATTACTTCCACCATAAAGTTTGTCTCAACGTCTACATCCATTTCCAATTTTCATTTGCTGTCTATATCCATTTCAATTTTCTTTGGAGGATAAGGAGGATGACAAAAGTTGTTACAACAATAGTTTATTGGTCCATTTCGTGTAATCGGATTAGATGATAGCGTTGAAAAAATAACATGGAAAGTCCACATAGGAATCAGGCTCTTATGCCTGCCATCATGAGGAGCCGCTACATCCTGAACAAAGGAGCTGGCTTCTCCTACGTAGAAAAAGTTTTATGTTACAAGCAATATCGTATAACGACGCAAATAATGTCTCTTAATGTTGCTTCTACTACTATTCTGCAAATCACCACGTTTTCTTCTTAATTAGGAGTTTCTACAATAGCGGTAAACCAAGATTCTGGACTTCGGAAGGGAACTTCAAGTTGAATTGTCTCCTGTTCTCTTATCGATAAGATAAGAGGAAATAATCAACCCATTTTGCTTTTCAAGTTAGCAAAATGAGAAAATCTTAAAAATGAGACATTTTTCGAGTCCTCTGGAAGATACCCGTATTGTGTAAATCGTTTTTTTTGTCGATGGAGGTGGAAATTTCTCATCCAATGCGAAGCGATGTTAATACTTCCTATATTCACAGTGTCCCATAAAGAACTGCGTTAGGTGGTAATTAAGTTCTCGATGTAATCGTTCGATTCAGTTTCACATGGGATCAGTGTATGACTCCAGCGGCCCTTTTAAGGTTTTGTTTGTAAAACAAAACCTTATTCAAATCGGTTCAATGTCTGTCTGTCTGTCTGTCTTCTTTTTTTTTTTGTTGAGGAGGTGGAAATCTTCAAAAAGACACTGGTTTGGACACACCAGCATGTGGTATTTTTACCCACTAAAACCACCCCCGACTCCCTCCCTTCCCCGCGGAACCACCATAAGGTATTACATCACGGGGCGGAATCAGCTCACTCTAGCTTAGTCACCTTTCTTCTATACGCGGCGCACGTGACCGCGCTTTTCTGCTTTCCTCTGCCTTTCGCAATTTATCTTGAATCGATGCGATCATGGAGTTGATCGCATCCCAATTCTCTTGATGTGCTAGCATTTTCGGCACCAGATTTGCTGGTTCCAGCACTTCTCCTAGATTCCTCCTTTCTTCCTTAAATCTCGGACAATGGAAGAATACATGCTCTGGGTCCTCTGGGACTCCATCAGAATTAGGACAGTCGGGTGAGGTCTCCAATTCAAACCTGTGCAGGTATTGGAGATATCCTCCATGTCCCGTTTGAAACTGGGTGAAATTATAATTAATCTCACCGTGTAGTCTCTCCAACCACTCCTTGATGGCAGGAATGAGCCTGTAAGTCCACCGACACTTTCCCGAGCGTTCCCACCGCTCTTGTCATCTATTTATGGATCTCTCCCTTTCAGCTTTCTTCGTCTGCAATAAGGGAGAGATTGGCTTCGCATGGTATATATTCACCATATTTTCTGCCAAGATATCAATCGGCATCATTTCAGAGATGACGAATGCTGCATCATCTGAGACAGTCCTGAAGGCAGAGCATACCCTCAGAGCTGTCCTCCTGTAGACTGCATTCAGTTTGCTAGTGTGGCATGCGCAACGCCTCGCTCCAAACTGGGGTCGCATAGAGCATGATTGAGGTCAGCACCCTAGCTATAAGCAACGTAGAGGTATGCCGTGGCCCTTCCACGTTCGGCATCATCCTCGCAAGAGCCATACTCGCAGTGGATGATTTACCACAAACATACTGTACGTGTTTCTTATAGCTGAGCTTCCTGTCTATCACCACCCCCAAGTATTTGATGGTCGGCTTGGAAGTGATGATATGATTCCCGATTTTAATACAGGCGTAATTTCTCTTCCGGCCCTTAGTGATGAGGACCGCTTCCGCAAGCGTCAGACCAGAGCTCTCTAACCAGCATTTGATAGCACTGATTGCCTCGCTTGAGTATAACTCAGCATCTTCGAGATGCTTTGCGGCAACAACCAGCGCTATGTCGTCAGCGTAACCCACCACTGTGGCTTCCCCCGGAAGGGGAAGATTAAGTACATCGTTGTACATGATGCTCCACAGTAGTGGGCCCAATACGGAGCCCTGTAGGACACCCGCGGAAACAATGTGCTCCTGGGGTCCGTCATCGGTGTCATACCAGAGCCTCCTTTCAGTTAAATAACTATCGACGATAGCAGCGAGATAGGCGGGAATACCAACCTTCGCTAAAGATTTCCGTATTAGATTCCAATTGGCCGAATTGAATGCATTTTTCACATCTAGGGTTACTACCACGCAATATTTGCTGGTACTACCCTTTCCGTGAATTGCATCTTCGGCCAAGCCAGTAACCAATTTGATGACATCAATGGTTGATCTGGCTTTACGGAACCCATACTGCCGATCTGAAAGGCCCCCTTGGCTCTCAACAACCGGGAGTAATTTATTATAGATTACTCGCTCTAGCATTTTCCCCACCGTGTCCAGGATACATATGGGTCGATATGAGGATGGGTCGATATGAGGATGGTTCACCTGGAGGTTTACCTGGCTTAGGCAGAAGTACCGACTTCTGTCGCTTCCATGCCACTGGAAATATCCCCTCGGACATGCACGCTTCGAACAACTCAGCGAACATGTCCGGTCTGGATTTCACGGCAAGCTTAAGGGCCTTATTCGGTACTCCGACCAGGCCTGGCGCTTTATTGTCTACCGCAGATATCCAACAGCTCGTCTCTGGTGACTGGCGGAATTGCCGCCCCATTCAGAGGTCGCTGGAATGTGTCGGTGCTCTGTGTCTGTCTGTCTGTCTGTCACAGGCATTTTTCTCAGAAACGGCTAAACCGCTTGACACGAAATTTGGTGAGAAGTTGGGATCTGTGGACCCCCAGACATGCAGTGAGTAATATCCTCCTACGTAGAGATTTAGGGGGGGGGCCCATACATGTAAAAGGGGGGTGTACAATTTTTTTTCACCAAATATAGTCATGTGGGATATCAAATGAAAGGTCTTGATTAGTACTTTTCGAAGCCGGTCTTAGTTTGGGATCTGTTGAAAGGGCGGGGAGTGGGAGGGGTGGAAAGTGATGATTTCTTTAACGGAGCCATTCTCAGAAACTACCCAACCGAAAAATCTGAAAAAAATCATGAAGCTGCCTCTATACGGTGCCCAGGCCTCAAAATACTCTCCATTTCGATATCTGTTCAAATTAAGTTAATAATAGTATATTACCATATTTTTCGGAAAATTGAGTAAAACCCCCCTTAAGTTTGTCTCAGAGTTATAAAAGTTGGTAGTAGTATAAAATATAATGAAGCATATTATCTCCAAGTTTGATCAAAATCATAGTAATAGTAACAAAGTTACAGTAGCCCAAAGTTACCGTGTAAATTTACAACCCGAAGTACTAAATCTGTATGCTAAATGCATATTCTTAAGGGGCTACGTACAAATGGGATAGTTCTGCAGTCAAATATACTCACAGAAGAAGCAAACAAAACCTTTCATACCTGAAGCGCCCAGCTTCCGGTTTCCCGACTTGTTTTCAGAATCATTCCACCGTGGCTCCCATCTCCTGTACAGCGCCGTCCTAGTGGCATTTCGTTAGTCTGCAGTCACATTGGGTGGATTCGTCCTCCTTTTCTAGCAGAGCCAGCACGCCTCATTTGCTAGAAGATCCAAGATAAACATTCCAGCGAGGGAACAAACTACCTCATCCGATATTGTCCTATATGCACTGTATATCCTCAACGTGATTGGCCAGTGTGCCGAGACACCCTTCTCCAGTTCACCGGACAAGACCCTCGTACAGCAGGATCGATTTCACCGCCCTTGTGAAAAGCAGTTGAAAACTATATTTTGGCCCTCCAATATTAGACATCATCCTTACTAATGATGAACTAACTTTACTACCGCCAGCTCCAATTTAACCATTCATAATCATGCTTTAATGACATGAATAATTTCACTTTCATAAACTTCCAGGTCCTTGAGGTGCTTTACATCTACCAGACCCTAAAGTCCTCTGCAAAATCAATGAACCAATTCTGAGACCTGATTAACATGAGCCTTGCTGTCATAACACTTTCTTCTGCCTCGTACTAAAGAAGATAGACCACCCCGATCAATTGCATATCATCTTCTCCAACATCTTCCCCGTAGTGTCTAAAAGATAGACAGGGTGATATGAGGAAGATACGTCGAGAGGCTTTAGACGCTGGGACCGGAAACACTCCTTCCACCATGAACAACTCAATCGTGCTTACGTATGTAGGCTCGACTTTGGCAGGTAACTTTTGGGTTTTGTTCGCGACCCTATCCAATCTCGCAACCTTCATTATCATTATCATCAACGGCGCAACAACCGGTAATCGGTTCAGGCCTGCCTTAGTAAGGAACTCCAGACACCCCGGTTTTGCACCGAGTGCCACCAGTTCGATATCCTTAACAGCTGTCTGGCGTCGTGACTTACGTCATCGCTCCATCTCAGGCAGAGCCCGCCTTGTCTTCTTTCTCCACTATAGATATTGCTCTTATAGACTTTCCGGCCTGGATCATCCTCATCTTTAAGGATTAGGTTGTTGAGCCAGATTTTATCCTCAACGTGACGGTTGTGGTATCGCTCATAGATTTCGTCGTTATGTAGGCTACGGAATCGTCCATCCTCATGTAAGTAGCCAAAAATTCTTCGCAAGATTCTTCTCTCGAACGCGGCCAAGAGTTCGCAATTTTTCTTGCTAAGAACCCAAGTTTCCGAGGAATACATGAGGACTGGCAAGATCATTGTCTTGTACAGTAAGAGCTTTGACTCTATGGTGAGACGTTTCGAGTGAAACAGCTTTTGTAAGCTGAAATAAGCTCTGTTGGCAGCCAACAACAATGCGCCGATTTTATCGTCATAGCTGTTATCGGTTGTGATTTTCGGCCCTAGATAGGCGAAATTATCAACTGTCTCAAAGTTTCATTTTTATATCTTTATTGCTTTCATTTGACTAGTGCGATTCAATGTTGCGCGTTCTTTATTCTTTGGCGGCGACGTTTCACCATGTATTACGTTTTGCCTTCATTAATGTGCTGCCCGAGATCTCGCGTCGTCTGCTCAATCAAGATGAAGGTAGACTGTACATCTCGGGTTGTTCTTCCCATAATGTCAGTATTGTCAGCGTAGGCCAGTAGTTGGATAGACTTGAACAGAATGGTGTCTTTTGCGTTGATATCTGCATCGTGAACCACTTTCTTGAGGGCCTGGTTAAAGCGGACGCATGATAGGGCTTCTCTTTGTCTTAGACCGTTATTGAGACTGAATGGTCTCGAGAATGATTCTGCTGCTTTTATGTGGCCTCGCACATTGGTCAGGATCGACCTAGTCAGTCATATCAATTTCGTCGGGATATCGAATTCCCTCAGGGCCGTGTACAGTTTTACCCTGGCTATGCAGTTATAGGCGGCCATCGATGAAAAGATGGTGTAACTTATGTCCATATTTCAACAGTTTTTCCATCGCTTGCCGCGGAGGGACAATCTAATTTAATGCTGATTTACCTGGAGTGAAATCGCTTTGGTATAGGCCAATGATGTTCTGGGCGTATGGGGCTATCCGGCCTAGTAAGATAGAGGGTGTAGCATTGCCCAGTAAGCAGCATTCTTCTATTTCGTTGCTAGCTTACATTCATCGTCGAATCAACCGTTCCCACTTCTCTTGCGGCTGGGACAACACATGTTTATGGCCGTATCATTCTTCAAGTGATAGTGAAGATCATTTTTGATGCTTCATCTCCAGGACATCTGCGGTTACTGCGGCATCCACTTCCCCTTTAAAGGTGTTAGGAAGGGCTGTGTTGTGGATGGCTTCAGTATTCAGTCTCATCTGATTATCAGAGGGGATTGTAGGTGGTGTTGTAATTCGAGCTCGGAGAACTACGCCAACGAGTTACTTATCCGAGTCTATATTAATAGAAATTGTTGGCGCAACAATTCATATTGGATTAAGGCCTTGAGGTGTGTTAGAGCACTTCATTCAAAACCGTAACGGTACACTACAGTACAATGTAGGAGGCAATGTGGTCAGTATTGCGAGTCTATATTAACCCCCCTATATGTTTTTACATTCATCAAGGCTGAGAGGTGGCGGCGTTCAATCAGCACGTGGTCAATTTGGTTGAAAGTGGTTCCATCTGGAGAGGCCATTCTCCGCGCAAACCAGGTACTTCCAAAAACCATTCCGTGCGATACTGCTAACTAAATAAGCTATGGGAGCCGACGTGTCGCCCTCCGTTCGTCCCTACTTGACTGTTAAAATCTCCAAGTATGATTTTGATATCATACTTGGGACAGGCTTCGAGGGTCCGCTCAACTGCCTTGTCGAAGGTATTCTTCTCTGCATCTGCAGTCTCCTCTGCTGGGACGTGAACGCTAATGAGGCTTATATTTCTAAATTTGCCTCGTAAGCGGAGAGTGCATAGCCATTCGCTTATATTTTCAAAGCCGATAACAGGAAGTTTCAGTTTTTGGTTGACTAAGAAACCTACTCTGAACACATGGTTTACTCTATACAGTCTATACAGAGAATGCACATTCCGTGAGAAAACGTGCAAATCGTTATTCCGTTGTCGTTTGCGGGTTCGTCGTTGTAAGATCCATCCTGTCCGAGGCTCCTGCCGTTGCTTCGTAACTTCGGTTTTCCCTGTAGGGTTGTCAACCTTACCCAACCCACAACCTGGAGGACCAGTTGATACAATTTATTCTGCTCATAACCGCCGAGACTCGCCTTCATCCTTCTCCGGCTATCATTTTTCATTAAGGGGGTCATCTCGTGTGAAGGCCGTTTTTTTCGCATTTTTTAGAAATATTTTGTGAAGAACTGGATAAAGATACAGATACGAATTTTTCACCATATATTTATATCCTGAGCATGTGTAATAATTTTTTCACCCCGATAGCATAGTTCATTATTGAAATACAGAGCAATTTAAACACCCATCTCCAAAGAAAGGTGTTTTTCTGCTGCCACGCTAGAGGGCGCTGCAACCATCTGAAAAAAACAATAAAGTAAATTCAGGAAAGTCTATTAGTGGTAGATGTTAATCCTTTGCTGGAATATTACCGGCAACTACCGCAAGATGCTTTCTCATGACCTGAGTGCCTTAATTACGATAACCATAACCACATCGACCACATTCCGATCAGTAGTAGATTAAGGAAGGAATCGACCCCCGAAGCGATTAAGCTGTAGTCTCTTCCCTGGCCAATATGGCCGAATGTTAGCCTAACTCAACTAAAGCCAATAAATGATGTCCACAAATTCATTACTTCGCCAATTTCTCAAATCAGGCCTAAATTAATATATTTTTACCGAAGATAACAGAAGTTGAAATATATATAAACGGCAAAGTTTCAGAACTAACTAAAACAGATAATCTTGCAATTAAAAGCTGAGCGGAAAAAGTTACATCTTCTCCCATTTATGAGTTTGGTAGTTTCTCCTTGACAAAATTCCATTCAGCCGCATGTAAGAAGGCTACAGCTCCGGCACCTTTTATATTTTTACATGAATTAAATATGGACACTACTTCAAAGCCCAACTCAGGATGCCATCGAACACGTGTAGGGTAGTGGCTTTTCTGGTACACCCACCGCCTTCTCACAAGGAATTCCTCATAGAAAATTCCGAGAATATGTTGAGCAAGTGCTTCCGGAACTGGGGCAACATATATATGAAGAAAAACACGCCTAGAAATTGGTGGAGTTATTTAAAAAATCATGGAATCGTTTATTTTTCAGGGACTATTCGTTTTGATTACTTTGTTTCTGCGACGAAAACAAACATCATAATTACGAATTTTCCCTGGTTGACCATTGCATCAATGGAGCCATTTTTTCAGAGCATACAATTGGCTCCTGTATCAGCCTATCAATGTAAGATGTACCTTTGAACTAAAATTGTAAGAAAATGGAGAAATGGGGAAATTTGAAATGGAGTGCACCTCAACGTCTCCTTTTTCGAACACATCCAGAAGGCAATGAACGAACATGCTCATGTCAGGTATCCGTCGCGTTTTCTACTTAGTTCCTGGACCTTCTTCGGGCAATGCAAGATAATATGTAACATGTCGTCGGATATAGTAGCAGATTCGGGGGCATAGTCAAGACATACGTTAATCGGAAGTGATGAAAATATTTTTTTTAGCCACCATAGTATACGGTGGAAGGAACTACCTGAGATAATAATTTTGTTCGACACATTTCCCTTGACTCATTTGTTAGTACACTAAATAAGTTTATGAACTCAACGTATCTTTTCAAAAGTATACTTCTTTTACGGACGCCTCCTGTATTCTTTTCCGGTGGCGTTCGTAGCCACGTCGGACTGATTGACCTTTCCTGTCCCTTATAAATAACGCGTTCCTTTCACTAGGGGTAGGTAGGTAGGTATCAGTGGCAGCTCTGAGGAGCCCAATTAGCGCTGTGTTGCGCCGCTTTGATGCCACAAATTCCTAAGACCGTGACTGTTGTTATGAGAGCAGGCAGGCAAAGTCCAGCCGGCTCGGATCTTCAGAGCCATCCCGTAGCATTCACGAAGGAAAGCAGCTCTCCCACTGTCCTGCCAGAAATCTCTCTGGGGTTCCCGAAGAATGGTTTACCCAGTGTCCGTAGTCTGACTCTAGCTGAGCAATCGTAGAAAAAGTGCATCAGGGTTTCCCTTCCTTGTCCGCAGTTCGGCAATGCGAATTTTAGGGTATGCCGAGTCTGATGGCATTGTTTCCCATGAGCTAGTACCCCGTGCAGACCACCGTAATCTTGAGTACATTTCCACACGTCTGGCACAGAAGCTCTCGTGATCGGGCCATGTTATAAGGGGGCCAAATCCTCCTTGACTTGGCACAGCGGGTAAGCCTTCGCCAGCTTAGGAGCGCGTCTGCTAATTAGTGCGAGTAGACTTCACCCTTGGCAGCCTCCAGCGAGACAGCGACTGTATTCACCGAGGGGTTGCCAAGAGCAGAACCCTGCCTGGGCCAATCCGTCAGTCCGCTCATTCCCCTCTGTGTGATCTGTGATCTTGAGCGTGTCGCCCAGATTGTTCTGCGCGTATTTGCACTGCCTCATCAGCCTGGAGGATGTCATCGTTGAGTACAAGCTCTCAATGGCCGTTTGGCTATCAGTCAGAATGGCTATGTTACGCTTGGGGCTGGGATCATGCTCCAGGCATCGACAGACCTCCAGTATCGCAGTACTTCCTCTTGGAATACACAAAACCTGGCGAAACCTGGGAGACCATACGACTCGGAAACGCTGTGTGTATTCGGGAAAACCCCCCGACGTCGAGGGTTTCAGGTTAGGAGTACTATCGGTACTCGCTACACCCAGTTTGACGGCAGTGGATTCCAGGCTGGAAGCCTCTCTGCCGCCTCGCTCAGAGAGGTCCCTGCGGTTGGTTTCAGCACAGTGGTGCTACGGCTGCCACCGAGTGTACTGCTCTCGACTGCTACTGTCCCTGGTTGGATGCCAGCAGTTTGTAGGGAAAAACTTGCGCACAGTGTTGATCAGTACATTTGCCCAGAAAAGAGCCGCATATCAGCTATATGTAGCTTTCATTGCCTTTGCAATAAGCAGTCTACTATCATATTTTGGCCCACTGACATTGGGTAGTATATTTTTGAGGAACCCCAACTGCTACAACGTACTCTCTCGGCCCACCATTGGTCTTCTATCAGAAGAACTTTTCCTTTTTCCCCTTTAGTCCTTTTGCATATAGATACGTAAGATTATAAACAAAGATACATTCTGTAAGGCGGTGAAGGTGATACTAGGAGAAATTTCTGAAGTTTTCTAGTATAGAACCTACTACTCTCTGCAAATTCGAAATATTGACGGCCGCACCGAAAGAGAAGAGGCCATCAAGCGCGAATGTTCGTCGCTCTTCCCGTGCATAGTACGTTGCGAAAGCAAACACTGGGAGATCTATCGAGGCACTTGTAGCAGGTAGAGCAGCGCTGGAGTATACCCTGGGGGATGGTAGGGCTGCAGCTGAGTCTGTGCACAAAAGACCGAGTTCATGTACCATATTATGTGCACCCTATTTCTTGCAAATCTCGCACGGGTTGATGGAAGTAGCGTGGAAGGCGTCGAGGTTTGTTCACTTTTCTCTATAAAAGAGTTGGAAGTGGCAGTCCTCTTTATGAAAGACAAGAAGGCGACAGGATCCGATGGTATCCTGTCGAAGCTATTCAAACTGTTATCCCAACATTGATTACAGCTACTGCTCAAACAGAGGGGCACTTGCACCGATCATGAAGAGAAAGGCGATTCTGGACTACCATGTGCATACCAACCACTTTGTATGCTTGATAGGACCGGGAAAGTGCTCGGAAAACTCATCAGGAGCAGACCTGCTAAAGTGCTATGTGCGGCCGAAGATTTATCCCCAACGCAGTTTCGTTTTAGAGAAATGGAAATCCACACTTAATGCTGTCGTGCGAGCCGTAAATGTGGCTCATCATACGGAGGCACACAACTGCCGAACTCGACGGGTGTAGCTTCTCGAAACGCTGGATGTCAGAAATGCTTTTAATTCCGCAAGGTGAAAAAACATTCTCTGCACATTAGAAAATGCATTCTACGTGCCGAACTATAGTATCTCTTGTAAAAATTTAGGGATCATTCGAAAAACCGCTCCCTGCTCTATGAGACGCAATGGAGAGGAGAATGGAGATCAAGTCGAAGTTAGCGCAGGGACCCATCCTACGACAAACTGCTAAGTCACGACATGCCAAAAAATTCATGGTTGGTTGGCTATTCCGAATGCACTGTTTAACAGGCGCAAAGCAGATTTGGCATATTGAAGTGACGGCTAAGCGGATGGATGAGTGTTTTTGGTTTCAGCTTTGCATTGGAAAAAACAGAAGTAGCCGTCCTGAATATAAAGAGACCCCCCACCTTACCGGTGAGTCGATTATCGAGTCAAAACCAGCGGCTAAATACCTTGTATTAATGCTCGGTACAAAGTAGAGTTTTTTCGAGCAAATAAAATCAGTAGCGGATAAGGCTGCGCTTGGACTTTCGGTCTTGAATCGGTTAATGACAAGCGTTGAGAAATCCTACATCTAGCAGGGGACGTCTTCTAGTGTATGCAGCGCAATTTCTACGGCACGAAGGCATGGTCTGGTGTTCTTGGCAAAGAGGTACCGAGTGTTGTCTTCGTATAGCACTGTCTCAAAACCCGTAGTGCTAGTGATCGCGGGAGTAATTCCCGTTGCCCTTTTTTCTAAGGAGTGTAAAGCCATGTGCAAGGTAGAAGCGTCAATTGAGGTGATTCCTCGGGGGGAACACAGGACGGGCTCTCCCTAGATGGCACTGCCAGAGAGATGCTGAGGAGCGCTGACCGGTGGGCCCATGTTACACATTACGTTCGGATTCTTCTTGTAGCAAAGAAGATAGAGCTCGATCGGTGCGGGGCGGATGGCAGTAGGTAGCTTAAGCTCACAGTTTCCTTTCTCTTCCACCCTCTCGTTGGTGAAATGCCCTTATTTGAAGGCTCCCCAACGCGGAAGAGCGAGAGAACTAGCCCGAAGTAATGTGTCAGAAGTTGTTCAATGTGATGTGACAAACGGTTCCAGGCTAGTTCTTAACCCGAAGGCATACCGTTGCGGGAGTCTGTGTTTAAACGCGTCCACCTACATTATCCCAAAAAAAGGCGTATCTTCATCTCAGAAACCTCGGTGAACTAGCCAACCATCCAAGTTTCTTACGGATCTCGAGAACAGTTTCTCCCACCAACGAAATACTGAAACATGTATACTAGCCTTAGAAGGTAGACATAAAAAATTCGGGGTTGGAGAGTCAAGCCGAATTAAACTTTTCGCAATTATTTTTGATGTTAAGTAGAACACTACCTTAGTAGGTAATGTGATATCATATCACTTTTTGAAACAGGTGATATTACAAAGCAATATCAGGTGATATTACAAAGTAATAGCACAAATTTAACCGTACATATGATATTACATTAAATATTAACGTTCAACAGCCCATAGTACCAAATATTACTTATTACGAGTATAATTTGGCATGCATTTATTACGTTCAAAACGTAACGAATACGGTAACACCAAATAAGTATCATTGAAGAAGGAATGGATCTTTCATGCAAGATGGAAACTACAAAAGATCAAAATAATAATAATAATCGTTGGCGCAACAATCCATATTGGATCATGGCCTTGAAGTGTGTTAGAGCACTTCATTCAACACCGTAACGGTACACTAGGAGGCAATGTGGTCAGCATTGCGCTCGCCAGAGATTATTACCCTGATTTGACTCAGGTACTCATTCACAGCTGAGTCGACTGGTATCCGACGTCAAATCACGATGCAAATTCCACTGCCACCAGTGAGATTTGAACCGCGACCTTCCGTATGACAGCCTAGTGCTCTAACCAATGAGCTATCCCGACACAAAGATCAAAAGAAGAAGAAAAGTAATGATATAAGATAAAAGTAGAATAGTTTCATATGCTATCTTTGCATGGCATGATTAAAGTTTGCCTATCAAACTCAAAATCACAATCACCTTTTCACATCAAAGCTGGCCAAGGGAACTGATTCGCAATTGATAGTGCCTATCAGCGCTAGATAGTCTCCTCGGCCACTTGTACTAGGAAATATTACGTAGACCAACGCTAAAAAGCAGCCAATATTTTTCTAATCGGTAACATTACAATCTATAGCTAGCCAAGAATCTGCATTCGCATGCACCCGAAATCATTTTCCAACCCAAAACCAGCCCGAAACTAGTTCAAAAGCCAACCCAAGAGCCAACCTAAAGCAAGCCCAAAGCCAACGCAAAAACCATCCAAAAGCCAGCCCGAAGCCAGCCCAAAATTAGCCTGAAGTCAATCCAAAGTAAGCCCAAAACAAAAAACATGCCAAAAACCAGCGCAAAACAAGGTCGAAGCCAACCTAACATAAACTAAAAGCCAACCTGAAAACAGATCGAAAGTCAACCGGAAGTCAGCCAAAAACCAGCCTATCGCAAATCCAGTCAGTCCGAAACCACTCCAAAAGTCAGCCAAAAGCCAGCCCGATACTCGACAACTTTTGTAATGGGATGATGTTCTGTAATATGATGGTGCTAGGTAATGTGATGATCCTAGGCAATGCGATGGTGATAGATAATGCAATGATGCTTGATAACGCGATGATATTTCATGATGCGGTAATGGTCGGTGGGGTTGTAATGTTTGGATTGCCCTTGGTGATAGTAATGTAATATCATACTTCAAGGTGATATTACTTTTGAAATATTACATACACCACCTACCCATCTCTACTGTCAAGATTTTGTTCCCGAAGACATTATGATAATCTGCTCCGGCAACCAGGTCTACCATTAACACAATGGCGTCTTCATCTCATCCTGTCTGCTTAAAAAAATACATCTTCTTCTGCCAATCCGAATTTAATTATCCTTGAAATTGCGTTTGAGGTCATCTGTAGCTGCCTATCTTCTGGATGATGACGGTATTAATCTAACACGGGGGTCTCGTCAAAATTTCAATTTCCTACCCAGAGTATGTTATACATTCAAAAACATCCAATTATACCTTATAAAGGATGGGCTCCAACTTAATCTCACGTCCTTAAGCAAACCTCCCCATAAAGGTAAATACTCTTTGCGGATTAATATAAATCACAGAATTTTTGGGAACGTATCAAACCGAGAAAGTCAATACCATTTCAGTTACATTTTTCTCATTTCCGAGACAACTTACTCCCACGTCACGTTCGTGGTTGTACATATTTGCTGCCTATTGCAATTGAGATTATATTTATTTTTCCCTCAAAAGGACTGCTAGGAAATATGTACATAGCTACATTCCAAGCCGAAAGGAAACTCAAAGAGCAACCAATAAAAATAACGCAATAAATATCAAAGTGTAATTTTATTTATCGCAACCTCATAAAATGCTCTGCGTTATGTTGATTTATATCCGTGGAATGTGCAATAAAAGCATTCGGTACTTGAATTTCATGACTATTCATCTAGTAATGTTCCTTGATTTATAGGTGGATTTAGTCAGCAAGTTGCTTAGAGGATATTTCATCAACAATAATTTTATGAACGAAACTGTATACTGCAGGATAGGTGTCGACAGGAATGATATACATAGTGTAAGCAACATGAATCCACTGAGGTTGGACCAAGTCTTTGAAACAGTCAGAGAGCAAACAGATATTATTAGCGTAGCCGAGGTGTCTGATGAGAGTTTCATGATCCACTGAACCCCATTACTCTTCCAGGACAAGGCAGCAAGCAGAACGTCACTGACAACAGAAAGGAATAGTATCGATGGCGAAATGCAACCCTGGTGGACACCGCATTGGATATCAAATTCCTCTAAGATGTCACCTCGATGCAGTACGTTACAGAAGGCGCAATCATATGTTACTCCGATTATAGTTCCTCCAGCATAACCCTCCTGAACAGAGCACTACATTGCAGAAAGAAAATGAGCAGTGATAAACAGCTTTGCGGGGAGACCGTCAAGCCCAGTTGCTTTATTCCGTTTGATTACATTGATTGCCAAGATGATTTCACTTCTATTTGAAGGAGCAGTCCGTATCCGCATCCAGTTTACCCGAGATATGCTGAACTTCAACGGGTATCCAGCTGCTTGTCACCGTCGAATGTTCCTTTCCTCAGAAGCTTTCGGATCACATTTCATTTCTTTCGGTTCTGGAGCTGTTGCTGTCTGCGGCAGTTTCTGCTTCCCTCAACCTCCTTGATGTAGTGACGCATACTACAGTGAACTTTCTGGGATTTCTCATGCTGTCGGAGCTCTATCGGTTCACCCTCACCATCACTTGCAGCAATCAATAGAGCTGGTAGCTTCCGAAAGAAAAAAAATATTTTTAATGGTTACGCAGCACTCATCAATATACTCAGGCCGATTACTTCTGGTATCTGCCATCTGATCAGCAAGATAGCTCTCCCAATATCGATCAACAGTTAGTGCCTCTCTTATTAGATTCATCCAAAAGGAAACTTTTAAATTTACTGCTGATTGTAATGTGGTCAATCTACTTGCCCAAAGTTGTTCGTTTGTTACGACCCAACTGACCTTATACCAAATCCTGTGCTCAAACAATGTGTCAGCAATGACGAGGCGGTGGTAGCTGCGAAAATTCACAAAACCGTGAGATAACCCTGGCATTTAGATCCCCGACCATGATCAGAATGTCATGTTAGGACCGCATTTAATATCTCACAGAAGGCCTCCTTCTCTTTCTTCAAAGGTCTCTGTTCCTCATTCTGGACCTGTATCTTGCAGTTAGTACCCTGTCTAAAAAACAGCTCTCAAATGATGTGTTTCCGCCTTGCGATTGCCGTAAGCATTAACCTAACACCGAATTCCCGCCTACTTCCGCTAGGCTTTCCAGAGGACAAAAGCGCGGTGCCGAAACATAGGGAGAAGAATGCTCTGCAGAATCTCACCATCTAATTTCCTTTTACTCCGAGATCTCCAGCCTGTTACGCTTGAAGCCACGCAAAAGTTGGAGAAAAACGAGGGTCTGGACAATGGTATCGAGGAGCACATGAACGTTCCAAAAACAAATTCGTGTCTTAATATAATAGCCAAATGTCGTTACCGACAAGTCCTCCTTTTCCGAGGCATGAATAACGTTTGTATGAAAATAAAAAAACCAAATCTACAGGTCGCTAACTCATAGACTGAAGATAAAGTGTAGATAATTTATTTTGCTGAACGTGCAACATATGCACCTGAAATTCAACCATCACATTCGTTGACTGGCGGATGCTTCCTCACGCAGATGTCTCATGCTTCTTCATTACAGGATTGACACGTACCATCTTGGATAATTCCCATTCTGAACATTTGTCCTACTAGTGAATTATGGCCAGTCAGAATGCCCACAATACTTCTGAAAGTCTTCCTGCTTTTCGACTGGATAAACTTTGCAGTATGTTTGTTTGGTTCTGACAGGAAAAGTTTGGTGTGTTTAGCAACATTTAGGCTATGAAAAGCGTATTCCCAGTTTTTGATAGCAGCATCGGCCAATGCTACTGACACCAAAATTGCTGGTTCCGGTCTGGGGATGGGGAAAGTTGAAACCTCTTCTGCTAAAGCATTCGAGATTTCATTTCCCTCTACACCACAATGACCAGGTATCCAGAGTAATTCCACCGTATTGAATCTAGAAATAGAGTTCAATCGGTTTCTACATTAATAATAATCGTTGGCACAACAATCCATATTGGATCAGGGCCTTGAAGTGTGTTAGAGCACTTCATTCAAGACCGTAACGGTACACTACAGTACACTGTAGGAGGCAATGTGGTCAGCATTGCGCTCGCCCGAGATTATTACCCTGATTTGACTCAGGTACTCATTCACAGCTGAGTCGACAGGTGTCCGACGTCAAATCACGATACAAACCCCACTGCCATCAGTGAGATTTGAACCGCGACCCTCCGTACGACAGCCTTGTGCTCTAACCACTCAGCTATCCGGACACACATTCCTGAACGAATTTTGAAGTGATCAAAGCACTATTCAACGCTAGCAATGCAGCTTAACTATCGTTACAGACTGCAATGCTGCTGGCCTTTAACCATATATATTTTCCCAAAAGAAAAGCCCACTTCTCGTTTTTATTCAAGAGGTAGATTCCTGCTCCTGAACCCTGTTCTGCTTTTGAGCCACAGGTGTAGAAGACATCAATATATCCTAAGACGTATTCTTTTGGTTAGCCATTTCAAGATAACTCCATATCTTCTATCAAACAGATGTACGGGGATTTGAGAACCGGAAGCCATTGCAAAACCAAGATTTAGGTCTCCCATGAACTCTTCCAATACTCTGTACCCAACCCCTCCTCGTCCATTGTTTTCCCATAGGAATTCCCATGAGGAATGCATTCAGAGCTGGACCAGATGTGGTGCTCATGGGACCGGTGATACCCAGACACACAGTTCTTTGCAGTGTGGCTAGTTTACAGCGAAAACCTTTTGTATCATCTCAACCCACCACACTACGGCTGCATAAGCGAAAATCGGGCTAATGATAGTGACATACATCCACATTACTACCTGAGGCCTAAGTCCCCATGTCGAGGCAAATATCCGGCTACACAGCCCATAAGAAACTTCTTGTTTAGAATAACTCCCAGATATTTCTCTTCTTCGGAAAGGTGAAGCGTTGCACCCCTCATCTCTGCAGCTAATAACATTATGGTTTTATTCGGATTTACTGAAAGTCCATGCCTGAGATACCAACTGTCAATCAAATCAACGCCTCGTGTATTTCAACTCCCCATTTCAAGATCTCAACCAAGAGCTAGCATAGTCACGTCATCCGCGTAAGCTTAAACCTGTATTGGCAGATTTTGCAGTTCGCATACTAGTGAGTTGATCAGTATACTCCACAGAAGCAGCGATAACACACCTCCTTGAGGGCAGCCTTTCGTCGCTTGCGTTGTTAGGTAGGGATCAACACTCACCTAAGCACACAGCAATCTCTGCATTATCATAGCGTAAATCCACTTTATTAGAGTTTCGTCAACACTATGCTCTCTGGCGGCATCACAGAGCTTTTGATAGGGTGCACAGTCAAAAGCCCCTTCAATGTATACGAACACCCCCACCGCGTACTTACCCTTCAGAATTGCATTCTCTATCTTTGAAACCAAAAAGTGAACTCACAGGACTTTCCACGTTGGTAAGTATGTTGGTTTTCATTCAGTGGGTGCGACCTTAGCGCCTTCTCGCGAATGTGACGCTCAACCAGTCTTTCCATATATTTCAGCGAAAATGATGTTAAACTGATTTGCCTGAAGTTCTTTGGAATAGAATAGTCATCTTTCCCAGCCTTTGGTATGAAGACTACCTCCACCTTCCGCCAAGAGGAAGGCACGTAGCCCAAAGCAAGACATCCTCGAAAAATATTTCTTAAAAGTTGCTCTACGCGCTCCATACCCTCGTTAGCATTGCTGGGTAGATGCCATCCATACCAGGTGCTTTGAAGTGTGCAAATGATAGGATAGAAGCTTTCGCTTTTTCATTGGTAACAACCGCTCTCGCAGTGTCCCAATTCCCTTTGCAATACCTTCGTGTTGAAGGGTTTGCAGAAACCGGCAATTCACTTCTTTCCACTTCTAAGACCTGTGTGGCGACCCGGGTGGTGTACTTCTAAGAGAGTCTGTATAGACTCAACTCTGGAGTTCGAGCAACTACCTTCCGGTTTTCTAAGAGAGTCCAATTTGGCCGATTTATACTTATTAAGGACTCTGCACAACCAGGAAGTCTCCCCTTCACCTTCCAGTTCCTCACAGTATGCTCTAAAACAGTCTCGTTTCGAGCGTTTTACGAGCCTCTTATATTCGCGGTCTGGGTTCCGGAAGTTTAGCCAGTCTTCATCTTTATTGCTTTTGCAAGCACGATTTAGAAATCGTCCAGTTGATTTCCTGAGCCTCTGCAGTTCTTGGTTACCCAATGGAGCCGTTTTACCACGTTGGCTACGAGAAACAGGGAAAGCCTCTTCAAAGTACTCTAAAAGTGTGCGATTCAGAGTTTTCAATTGATCTTCTATCGCGAAATTAGTCCTTAGTCACCTAGGGAGCTCAACTTTGTCGCCAAGAAGTTCATTGAACTTTGTCCAATCCGTCTGTCTTTGTATTAAAGGTTGTTTGCTTGCAATAGTGAGACTAAATTCTAAGTAACGGTGATCTGAAAGTAAGACTTCATCTAGTACTCGCCAGTTTCTAATCAACTCTAACAACTTTGAAGTGCAGATTGTTAGGTCAATTACTTCAGCTCTTCTTGGCCCCACGAACGTAGGAGCGCACCCTACGTTCGCGGTCATCAGACCAGCTGAAGTGATAAAATCAAACAGCTTCTCTCTTCTTGGATTCCATTTGCTACCTCCTGAGCGTTCGCATGAAAACCTATTAAAAGTTCAACGCCACTTGATTCTGCATACACTACTAGCTCTCTTAGTTCTTGCGTCGGCGGAGGGCACAAAGAATCATAGGAGAAGTAAGCAGACGCAATTATGACGTTTCTCCTCTAACCATTAACCTTATATTTTAGGTTGACCGCAACAAGGTCCTGGGAACAGAATTGTCTCAGCATGGTTGCCTCTAACAATTTTGACATCACAACGCAAGCCCTCGATCTTGAGGATCTTTCATCGAAGAAAATCCTAGTTCTCTTGACTGATCCAATACCACAGATTCTGTTAAACCGAACCCATGGCTCTTGAACCAGAAATATAGAAGGACAGTCTTGCAACTTTGCCAGCCTTGCCGCCGGTAGATAGGAGGAAGCTTTGGCATGCTGCAGGTTAATTTGACTAAATCTTATGTTTGTAGCCATAAGTGCAATCTAATATGAAAACCGCCGCTAATTGAAAAGTCTGCTGCATTCAGTCTGAATCTCACCGGGTGTAACGCTAGTCCTCACCTTCCGATGAAATTTTGCGCTTCCTTGCGTCCGATTCCTCTGGATGTCGCCACACTTAGTGGTGTAGTAACATTCATGTCGTCATTCCCAAGAAACTTCGCCTTCTTTCGCAGTGCCTTCCGTTATCGTTGGGAGCCTTTTCAGGTTCACTGTGCCCGGCTGCATGGATCTGTTTCCACATACCGGGATTGGACCAGTTGCGTCCACATTATCAGCTTCCCTTTCTTCTGTTTTTCCTGGTACAGGCAGAGGAGAAGTTTCTGACAGGCAAGCCTGCAGTCCCTCCTCCTTTGCGGCTCAAGTTTCTTTCTGCCCAGCCTTCGTCTCCCCTCTTTTAGAAGAATTAGACAACAATTTCACCGACAGACCGACTGTAGTCAGATTTTCAGTTCCTTTCATTAAAGGATTTTCTGTAGTATCATTTTTGGCTGACTGCGCCGTAGATACCGGGTGTAGGTTTTACACTGAAATGGAGACTCTGTCTTCCACAGATTTCTCCGTGGGGAACACGAATTTCATGAGGCCTCCAAAATTCGTGTCTTAGCCACGACCTGATTTCTTAAAGTCGCGGGTGAATTCGAAGTCTGTGACTTCTTATCACTTGTAGAGTTACAATCCTTTGTTTCCATCTTCATGTGTTTTTGGACACCTTTAGTGTAGTAGTAAACTACCACAAGCTCCCCCACCACGCTAAGGTGGTGTCCGAGGGTGAGTCTGACTAACTTACTTATATCCTGACACCGTCCATGCGCCAAGAACTCTTGCCCATTTCTCGACAGGAGCGGGGCCCGTGCTGCCGCGTTGACTGAGGAGGACGACCTAGCATTTGTTCGCGGCTCATTGTTCCTCAATCCGATTGTTTTATTTTCAATGTATTGGCTGTCTGTATATACCATAGCGGAGTTTCTGAAAGAAAAGTATTTACATGAGCACATATTTACACATAAACTGGTGTGCATCTATCCACCATCTGAAGTCGTGCTTGATGGAAGGTCTGGTCATTTCCCATGGACCAAAAGGTCCTCAGTGCGCTTCGTAACGAACTTAGAAATCCTTCAATTGATTGGGATGTTCCTCAACTTACGAGGCCGCATGCAAGGTCTTTTCAAGGATTCCGATAGGTGCCATTAGGTTTTCTCTGTTCAGCAAGTTAGGAGAGTCTCTAACAAGAGCAAGGATACGAGCTGAAAACCGTTGGAAGAAAATCACATTGTCCATTAAAATGTTCTCTATAAAAGGATTCAACTTGGCATATCCAGATCGCAGCTTGATATATTGTGATATATTTTCCAAATGTGTAATCTATGGGAAAACATTCCAAAGATTCCAATGGAGTGCGCCATACCAGAACTAGTTGGCTTATCTCATCCAATAAGCCATACGACTGTCACAGAATAGATATATGACCGCAATTTAATGGAGTGCATCTCATAGCATGGCTCCCAAACAACCAATCAATTTTCAGCCATCTTATAAAAGCCACAAATCATCATTTTATGTCCCCCAGGACTACTCCTTATTTAATGCCATTCCGAACGTAATAAATTGAAAAATTGTCGACTCTGACAATAAAGATAAAGGAAACATAAAATCAATCTAGGATTATTGGTAAAATTTCCACTGTGACAAAGGGAGCCTCACAAGATTGCTGAATTGCTTTTCAGCCAGTTTCCAGTTTTACCTTGAACATAATTAATCTAAACACTGACTTTTCTCAATATTACAGAAGTCAACTGTCTATTTGCTCCGAACCCACCACAACGATTCGTCAACTTTCTGGTCAATCCAGTCTGGAACCGTGTGTCCTCGAAGAAAGTCCTGAATTGGAAGAAAGTCAACATTTGGAGGAAACTGCCTCGGGGCCGTCAACATCATTACAAACAAAAATAGAGGAGGACATCGCAATTGAAAACAGTCAAGATTGCTTGGTACATGCGAATCTGAAAAAGTCAAGGCCGAACTCCTTGATTTTGGATGCTTCAGGTGAAAATTCGAAAAGTTCAAAAGCCATTGAGGCTAAGAAGTTCTTATATCGAAGTCGTTCCTCTCGAACTTTCTATCGACCGAAACCACGTCTAATCAACGAATACGATCCGATTTATTTCATAAGTACAGACGGGAGTATACGCACTAGGCCTTATGATAAAGACGAAGAATTATATGATTCCTTGCAAGTCATTAATGAACGCCGGAGCAAAATCTTAACGACGACAACCACTACGACCACAAGCACCATATCCTCTGATATAATAGAGTCATCTGGGGAAAATTGCATACTGGAAGCCAGCAATACTTTGGAGGAGTTTGATGAAGATAATAAATCACTCGAATCGCTGTCAGATGCCGCTACTTCGATGGTAGATCCAAAAACTCAAGATAAAAGTGTAGCGCCACCGCTTGAGGAAAAGGACATAGTACTCGTTCATAATGCAATGCTTCTCGAAAATGATGAATGTAGCAAGCATGACGCTACCAAGACGGTCCTTAACCCAACCTCACCTGCCGGAGGCAAGTCTGAGCTGATAGAGAACAAATGCGAGGAGCATGGCCAAGAAACGACTGAAAATGAAGTCCTTGATACTCGGATCATTATGGAGGCGGATGCTGAGTAGTAACCCTCGCCGCTGATGCATCATTATTCCGAGCTGAATGACTGGATACTCATCACTGTTCCCGTCTAAACGCGAATATAACCGACTGTTAACGGCCACCAGGGTAAAGTAAACTTTTGTATTTCTCATTCTTAGGCATCGTGGTTCAACCTGCCTCCAGGACGAGAGGGTTTTTCTGCATTGCGTCGAATAATGAAAACATTAACAATTCCGAATATTCCCCGCAATATTAAAACAGTGAAGCAAGAGGCGAGTTTTAAACTGTGCGGAAGATACAATGTAAAACCAAATTTCTATACGTTTAGACAGCAACTAACTCTGAGATATTGCACCTGAACACGCGATACGCCTTTTCGTATTCTGCACAACAATAAATGATAGGGTTAGGAGTTATTGTGATCCAGATGAGGCTTATAATTACATGTACTCGTGCTAATTCGTTCACCTCTTTACCATGAAATCATGCACCGCCTCGGATTTTTGCCAAATTCATTTTCGGATAATATGCAAAACAGTATCTTATTGAATTATACAAAGTCGTAATTAAAGATTTCGCAGCGTTTCCTGAGAAGAGACTCTTTTGTCCAGTTTCTATGGCTGAAATGTTTGAAAGGAAGCGTGTTAACGGCAGCTAGATGGGAGAATGCCAGCATGAATCCCTGGACCGTAGAAATGCTTCCCCTTTCTTTCCAATGTGAATTTAATCAAAAGCAATGTTAATTAGCAATCCCGATTTTAAAATGTGCTAAATTCCTTATTGATGGCTATTTTTACCTGCAAATAATATACAAATCAATGGTTAACAGGAACATACCCTACCTAGAACTAAGCAAACTACTTTCAATATATGAAATTGAAGCGAAACTCCATAAATGGTTTCCTTTTGAAGATTTTTGTAGAAGGCGAACTTGCAGATATTTCAATATTCGATTTTCACACAGTAAAAGTATCTACATTATTCCGCGTGTGCGCTGTATCAAAACAGGTAAACTAATGTGTGTAAAATGTTGTTATGAACGCATTATTAGCTTTAAGGAAGTGAAGTAGCAATTGACCCTTTGGGACTTTTCCCGCAAGCACAGGTTCAACCCTAAAGTGTATGTAACGTGGAATTAACGAGTAAAGTGTTATTTCTTATTGTAGTATTGTAATAAATGAGTGTTTGTAATGACAATGTTAAAATGTTGATTATATGTTAAGAGGAAAATGTTCAAAAGATAAATGTGTTATCAGAATAGATAATTTAAAATAAAAGGAGTGTTTTTAAAAGTAAGCCGCTAGTATTATATACTTTCTCAAAGACAGTGATATGTTACAACCCTGTAATCCATAACAGGAACGTGAGCAATACCTATTGGTGTAAAACCTACGATTCTACTACTCGATTCTACTCTCTCTCGATTGAACGAATTAATAGATAACTTGTGGAAGAGCCTTCGAAACGCAAGCTGTACCAACATTAACAGTTTTACTAGGAAACCCTATCTCCACCTCCACGTAAGTCCAAAAAAAGGATATACTGTACCAACTGATCCTCCAGGTTGAGAGTTAGGTAGGGCTGAGAATCCTACAAGGAGAATCAGGATAACATAGAAAGTGCACTCCCTATACAGAATAGGAGCGACCAAGCAGCTAGCGGACACCCTATCCTAATATGAGGTTGATGTCACAGCGTTACAAGAGGCGCTGGACAGGGACAGGGTTCCTGAAGAAGCAACGACACTGTATATTATAGTGGTCATCCAGTAAACTATGTCCTCGGAGCAGGCTTCCTAATCAGCCAAAAAACCAAACCTCTTATTATTGGCTTCAACATAAGTGAACAGCTATGCACTCTGCACTTGGCGGCCTGGTCTGATTATGCTTCAGGTTAAAGTTGCATAATTCGGCAAGTTCTCATATGACCTCCTCTCGGTGATCGCTGGCTACCGTCTTTGGACGGGCGAAAAGTGTGTAGGGCCGGGCTGGGCCTAGGCTCATCCAACTGACGAGGATCTGTTTGTGTGCTGGTCATGTGTTACGGGCAAGTGAATCTGGCGGGGAGTGAGCTGAAACAGCAGCCCGGCGATCGTCCTCCCTCCATTGGAGGTGCTAAAAGGACCCCAAACCAAAATGGAACAGAATACGCTGCTGTGTGGCTTATGGGGAGGTTGGTCTTTAGTATGCGAACTCCGAATACCTTGGGCACCTTCAATTTCAAACAAGTCTCTTACCCTGATGGTCGAACTAGCCAAGGTGGACATTCTTCCCGGACTACTCGTGGGACCAAAACACGGAATCAATTAAAAAAAATTAAACAAATCGAAGAGGGAAAAGAGATGGTGATGCAGGTGCATCATCGAAGAAGAGCCACTGACATCCAGCCAGGAGACAGTAACCGTCGAGAGCAGTACAATCTCTGCAAGCCGTAGCACCATTGTGCTGAAACCAACTGCAGAGATCTCCCGCAGCGAGGGGATGGACTAATAGTGCCCAGCTTAGAATAAACTGCCGTCAAACTAGGTGTAGCGAGTACCAAACAACGTACTTCTAACCCCAAACCGTCCACCGACAAGAACGTCGGCCACCAGAAACGGGCTAATAAGCGAAGGACCACTGGAGTCCTGCCGGTACCAGAAGGCATATTCACAGCAAGATTGTCAAGAATTTGGAAGCCGGTACTGTCGACGAATGAGATAAAAAGGACCTCGCTGAATACCACAACTGAATACTAACGGAAAGTGTCTAGAGGCACTGGAAAAGGTAGACTGAAAAGTTCGGTTCGAAGTTAGGAACGCAAAGTGTTCGGCTCTACAAAGCCGGAGGGCAACCGGAACCCCGCCAACGAGCTGTAGGAGGGGACGCAAGCTGATTATGCTGCCCTGCCCCAGCTAATTTGCTGGTCTTCTAAGATAATAAAAAACTTCTTGTTTCTTTTTCGTTGGTGTAGATATTTACTCATGCAAATACCGATATCGGGAACTGCTAACAAGACTTGTTAGCACTGATGAAGGGAACAAGTGGTTCCCAAAATATCGTTATTTGCAAGAATAAATATCTACACCAACGAAAAAGAAACAAGTTCTTTATTATTTTAGATAACTAACTGTTGGAAATACCGCTTAATTACACTCAGATTGCTGGTCTTTCTCCTAGAATAAGACATCGACATCGCGTTAGTACAGGAGCCTTAGATCGTAGGCGACTGAATCATAAAAGCCAATATTATAATTTATTCCACAGCACAGGAGACGCTGATCAGAACAGACCTAAAGAATGTATCCTTGCGTTCCCGGACCTGAGTTCCAGTGACCTAGCCGTGGTCAAACTGGACCAGGCGGTATAGAGAACGTTTATATTTCTTCAGCTTACTTGGCTCACGACCGTTCTGTTCCGCCATAAGAACTACAATATTTAATGACCACCATAGCAGCAAAGACGGATTAACTGCAACGCCAATGCAAGGCATACGCTCTGATGCAGCTTGGAAATCAACGAAACAGGTGGGTCATTCTTTGATCTTATTATTAACTCAAATCTTTCGGTGTGTAACAGGGGTAGTACACCAAACTTCCATTTTCCCTGCTCGGAGAACTGTGGCGGTTGGGAGGAGGTCCTTGATATCACCCTACTAACCGACAATAGGATTTTTAGGGTGGAGAACTAGAAAATGTCTGGCAAAAGATCTTTCTCGGATCATAATTGGATGAGGTTTTTAGTCTAGATCTCACCGCAATGGTCTCCAAACCCTTCAGAGACCCCAGGAGGATCGACTGAAAGGAGTTTGGTCAAGTTATCAAGAACAAACTCTCCGGTGTGGAAATTCGCCACCTTTAAAGTCTCGTGCCCTGCTGTTCAGCCTCACGAAGCCGACCAGGGATATTTTCAACATCTGCTACAGGCATAAATAATGGCACCCATGCAAGGACTGCCTGGTTGGACTATTGTCAGAATATTGAAAGCACCAGTGAATCCCCAAGGTTCAGTAAGATTCTGTCTAAGAACATCCATCCTTTCTTGAAAAGTTGGAAGGCTCCTAGACGGAATCTTCTGGTGAAACCTTGGAGCTGCTAGTTTAGATGCACTTTCATCCAGCGAGGACGACTGTGAGTCAAAGCCTTGTTTGGAAGGTCTGCAGCCACCCCAGCCTTGCGAGGCTATCAAGTCTGTAATTATCGAAAAGATCGGCTGGGCTGTAAACAGCTTCTCCGCATACACATGAATTTCCTGGTTCAGATGACATAATACCAAACATGCTGCAGCAGGAAAGAGTTGTGCAGTAGCTGTGTCTCTTTAGATACGTGCCACAGCGCACGAGTGGTTTTCATACCGAAACCGGGCAGGAGCGGCCATGACTCTGTGAAGGATTTTGGACCAATCAGCCTCACTTCTTTCGTATTCAAGACCCTAGAGTGTTTGGGGTCTTTCCCCCAATTGATAGAAAAATATTGTTATTTTATTTTTACAATTCATTTATTACTTCATCGCTAAAAATGTATCACAGATTTGTCACTTAATTGTTGAAAACAATCGTTTATTAGAGCAAATTTAATTAAAGCGAATGTACGGCTTAAAACGAATTTACAGCTTAAAATAGGGCTCCTTGCTGATCAGTGGACAAGACAAAAGCGCCCGGTTTGACAAATGTCATTCTAGACTTTCTTTACCCCAATTTCCTGCCTAGCCGTCAGCTGTTTCCACGACAATTGAATACAAAGCCAGAGGCGAATTCACAATGGCGCTCAGGTTCGCGCTTTCAATGTGTCGGAGAGAATGCCTTTATCTAAGTCCCAGCATGTCTACCTCAAAGGCAAATCCACAGAAACCGCCCACCATGAGGTAATTGGCGCGGTTGAGCGGTCACAAGCAGTATACCTTAGCTGCATTCTTGGATATTTTGGGTTTGGGTTTACCAACCATGTACCCGGAGAATAAGAGTGTAGAGAGGATATATAGAAGGAAAAAAATGCCCCTCCTTCCCACTTCTGTTAAAATTATGGCACCCCGAAAAGGACTATTTTCGAATCATAAATAAGCTGGTAGGGTAATGATCGCCCGAATGTGGAAGGGCGGCTACAGAAGGGGCACCCCCCACCCTTCTACCCCTTCCGATAACAATACAGATATATGCAATACCATTTTAATGGCATGTTACTCGTACCGTTTCCAACTTGGAACTAATGTTTGAACAAATTTTCACTAAGTGTGTGAGAAATACAATTGCACAATGCAACGTTGCACATCGCTCTGTCGCGCAATTTGTTTGACTGTGTATGGGCCCTATTAAGCTTAGTCTATATGTTTTTTCGGATGGTTTTATGACCGACACGCTCCTAGGAAAAGGTGCAAATTCATTGTTGAAAAAGACTGTTACCCTCGCCTTAGACTTGAAGAAACATATGAGGCACAGGCTCTCCTCCTTTTCTTTACGTTGGTTGCAAATATCAGAGCCTATTCC
Source organism: Hermetia illucens (assembly GCF_905115235.1). NCBI lineage: Eukaryota > Metazoa > Arthropoda > Insecta > Diptera > Stratiomyidae > Hermetia > Hermetia illucens. Next base: position 154,235,570 of record NC_051850.1, on the reverse strand, counting down.
CACCCGAACTAATAATTTTGGAGGAGTGATTCGCTGCTGACCGCTTTAGTAATTTCTCGTCTTTTTTCCTCAAGGGAAAATATACTCACAAAAGCAGCTCTAGCTTTACCGCTATGAAATTAAGCCCCAGTGAATCAATCTATCAGTGTCCTCATTATCATTCATGTTCAAGGACATCGCAGCCACCTTATTAAATGGTAGTTCACTGTTAACTGTTTTCATTTCACTAATTCACTCATTTTTAAGTGAACACGAGGTCGCTTTACATTTCCAGTAATGCAGCATATGGTTGCCATTCACCACTTAGTGAGGTATACCTCGTCAACCACGCCTATTTACCATAGTTCATGGCCCGCTGAAATATACCTTAACAACTTCTAGGACTTCCCGAATCACCTGCACTTTACCTTAACTGTTCTGCTCCAAATGTTCTTGAGGCGACCTACTAGTCAGCCATCTTGGGCAAATGCTGTCGCAAGCCTTCTCGCAATTGATGAAAGCTAGGTGAAGCGAAGAGTATTCATGTGGTCAATGCGGGAGGATCCAGAACAGAAACGAACCTGTTCTCTTCATGGAAGAGGAAGCGAGCGTTAACCTCGATCGCGGGATCAATAAAAGGTCTGTGACCAAGTTCTTTCGTGATGCGGTATACGCTATTTAAATTATTGCGATCTACGCCATTTTCTGCTTCCTTGACCAGTGCAATAACAAATTCCATTTTGTCATGAGCAGGTTATGCTCTCTAAACAGACCTTATATCGTCTCTTCGGGATGTAGTCGACGACCTGTGTGGCACCCGAGAAAAGAGCATTTTTGTTAACTCTCCAACCGTGCGATAAGTATTGGACACAACAGCAAACGTAAGCAATCATTAGATGGGGGTCACTTTCAGTCTTGAGGCTAGTTTGTGGACTCGGGTATGTACAGCTGGCCAAATCTAGATTAAGCAGTTTTCCAAAGTTGGCTTCCATTATGACCGTCACATTTGCAAACGTTCCACATCTTTCGCGTTGCCACCCTCGGTTCTCAATGCTGGCCGGCTACCAAAGACAATGAACTATGCCTCGCGGTAATGGAGACCTTGTGGTTTACGCCATAATTTGGTCCAAAGCGAGGGCATCCTGATCAATATGAGATGGCATTTATCTTCTAAAAATTATGAAAGAGCCGTATTCGATGGTCTGGTAATATTATTCATACCAACTAAAATTTATTAACTAAGATTGACCTGAACAGTGAAATCGATTGGAAATGTCCAAAAAGCCTACCGAAACAACAATGCCTAGACACGCCAGATCGAATGAGATGATAAGTAATTTGAGAATCTATTGACTCCGAACAGACCAAACCTATAACCGAGGTAAGTGGCAAATCCAATGATGAGTCCACCGCACCCCCTAACTGGGCAAGGCTAAAAAAAGAAGTTACTTGTTGAATTCATTATACTTTTCACAAACTAAAAACTAATTTTGTATCGCATATTACACAGTTTATTAGTATTGGATTTGCTTCTCTATTTTGTGCCTCATGCAGAACCAGGTAAGATACCGGTTTTTATTCTGTTTTTGAATTCGAATAGCCTGATTCCCATTATTTGATAATGCCAGTCGACCTCCGCCGACTAAAATTCTTCCTAAAAAGGTCTACATTCCAGCAAAAGCAAGAAACAGAAAACCCGGCATAACATTATTCGACTATCGCACCCTACAAATATCTAAATTTAACATAAGCATAAAAATGAATTTCATTAAACCGGTGAACGGTACCAGCACTTTCATTCCCCCAATGCGACAATGTGAATGTATGCTGTGACAATGATTTATTTGCTCTCTTATTATGCATAACAAAGTAACGATGATTCCAATAATAGCCTAAGAAAAGCCAGCGGTCGCCATACGAATAATTGTAATAATAACAATAGTTCATTGCCGCAACGAATATTGTTCGAATCTATTTCAAGGCCAGCAATGGCAGCGGCTAGTAACACCAGTATCAGGTGCGATGGGGTGGTTACTGACCTCCTTCGAAATGGGGTTGGGTCAAGTGCAAGAACATAGCAGTTCAGCGTGTTTCCGATAATGACGACACATTTTCAGCTTGTTGGCCCATCATTCTTGTAGCGTGACTGGAAAGGCACATAAGGAAAAATCAGTTCAGGAAATTTCTTTACTTAAGGGGGTTGAGGAAGAACTCCTTACTCAGTAGGAAACAATTTACAGAAAGTGACTCTTTGCTTTTGGCTGGATTACATGCTGAAATAGAATCTCAAACCTTGATTCCCTACGATCCTTAACACGGCTTAATTAACCACTTCGATGGATTTGACCTACAGATGGTCAAAAAAAATATTATTTATGCCGGGGAAAAGTTAGACGCTTGCTGTTACTAATGTTGCGATTAACCAAAAACGGGGAACGGGGATCCTCTTTGAAGAAATTCCATACCCTCACGCCACTGACACGAGTTCAAATTTCTTGATTCACCTGTGTAAAACCTTGAGGTTTCATAATTCAGAGCATGACGATAAAAGCCAGGTCAGGCCCCACCATCGAGGAGCCAGTCCCCTGTCGAGTCATTGTGCCGAATTCGGCAAGATTTATAATAGAATCCACGTGAGCTCACTTCTAGTTCTGTAGAAGCAGTTTTTTCTATGAGGTCATTACTACTGTAATGAAAGGTGAATGTAATGTCTTTTCACAGATACAAAGATCATGACTCAATCTAGATTATAAAATATTCTTCATGAAAGATTTCATTTAATTACTATGCACATCGTATCTAACACTATTGAGCACACGTTGCAGCTTTAAATACCATATGGAAAATCCGGAAGCCTATAACAACCTGCCATAGTAAGAACTCCAGACATCCCGACTTGACACCAAGGACCGCCAATTCGAGCCCCCTAAAAGCTGTCTGCTTCCTGCCCTATGCTACCGCTTTATCTCAGGCAATGTATGGCACGTCTTCTTTTTTAGCATAGGTTTCCCTTGCAGACTTTCCGGAACCATACTTACCTATACCGATAATGAAGCCGCTCCGGTATAGGCCTATGATATTCTGGAAACTGCCCGGCATAGCAGGTCCTATAGATGGTGCTCATTCAAGGTGATACTTCTATAATTGCTGCACTGTGGGAAATCCGCTATTTATGGGCAGGATGGGACAGAGAATGCCTCGTTGCTAGTTATCAGCCATTGATTCGGTCTTCCAAACCTTGAGCACAAGTTAAAGAACCGCTTGCTTTAGTTGGTCGCCTCCATATGTAATCACTTCGGCTGTAATTCCATCTAATGATTCTTAAGCTGTTGATTTGCATGGACTGTTTCTTCCATGGTTGTCGGTGAAAGTATTTGTCCATCGCTTTTGGTTGGCGGGACCTCCAACTCGCCAATATTCTTTTGACCGGTTCACATACTCTAATATACTTATACAGGATGTGCATCGGGGAATATATGATTTCATCCTGCTGCCCTGTTGCTAAAACTGCCTCGCCTGGTCAGGTTACTCTCGGTACTTTTCAAGTCCATGGACCTGTTGAATTTCCAAGGCTTCCTTTTTCAGTCTGAGAAGTCACTTCTCCGCCCAACGGAATTCGTGATAGGTTAGGTCCCTGCGCGCTTCCCCGTTCCTTGAAATCTTCCAGTCCCCTCTGTAAATGTATGATCGTTGATGAGGCTTATGTTTCAAAATTTGCCTCGCAAGCGCAGAGTGCACAATCAAGTCGATAACGACTTAGAAAACATTTTCCGCGATTTATTGGATGGCCACTGTAATATCTGCTGTAGTGGCTCTTTTCCAGACAACCGATCAATGTCCAACGCTATGACATCAACCATATTTTGGGGCTGGGTATCGGCTAGCTGCTTGGCAGCTCCTTTTCTGTGCAAAGAGCGCACATTCCATGATAAAGTGTACAAACAATTTGTCCGTTTTCGTTTCCGGGTCAATCGTTGTGTAGTCCATTCAGTCCAATGTTCCTTTTGTGGATTCATAACAATTGCTTTCCGAGTAAGGTGTAGAGTTGAGTAACCCTATTCAACCTCAAAACTGGAGGACCATTTGGTACAATTTGTCCAGTTTTTAGGAACGGAGGACTTACTTTCATGCTTCTCCGTCTGCAGGTTTTCATTAAGAAAGTCTTAAGGGTCGCCACGTGGGGCTGAAGATAAGGTTTGGCAGTATGCTCCATCGTAGGTAACATTTCACGTTTTCACTGTGGGACCGTGACCACCTGAGAAAAATGCATTAGCAGTTAGACAAATCCATGCAAAAGCAGTTTTGGATACTGTAGCTAAATTATAGCAGGATTTCCACCAACTTTCTACCTTTCCATTTCAGACATAAAGACTGACAAACGGATAAACAGAGAAAGAGTGGTCCACGAACATGAGGATGTGCCAAAATTTGAAGTAAATACCCGAATAAGATTATGGATGTAAGGAACGAGTTACTGACAATTTTGAGGGCAGAGAGGATGTAGACGCTACTCTGGTTGATAATGGGACGACCAGAGCAAATAACTTAAGAAGTAATAAGGAGGAGGCGATAAAATGCTACGATCTCCACCTAAACCCGTGCAGACGGATGAAAGGCCATTGATAGTGTCAACAGCTTTGCTCAACAACGAGAAAATTGATGCAGTGCTAGCGAAAGTACATTGGGTGATACTCTGCCTGAAGGAGATGGGTAATACCCCGAATACGTTCAACAAATTCGACGGGCCGAAGCACAACGTACACCACCACCGACATAACTTGAACGCTCTAATTGCAGGTTTATGTTAATACACCACTGGTGGTCCGAAACCTTAAGGACCGCTGCAAAAAGGCCAAGGGCGAATTGTGTTCAAAGGCCCAATGTACGGGGAATGCTGCACTGTTATAAACTCGCATGTTAATATTACCAATCAAACAAGGCCAAAATTGAAAGCTGCCGAGTGCATAAAGAAAGACAGAGGCAGGACGGAGGATTTTGACGTAAGGCTCCCAACACCAGAAATGTGCAAAAACTCCAAGTATCCAGCAACAGATGGAGCATAACATTTTGATTTCAAATCGGGTTCGCAACTGAACCCCAGAAGGTAGCAGCAAATTTTTGGACCATTGTGAAGCTGGGTGAAACGGAGGAAACCCCATTCGAACGCAATTGTTATCGAAATTTTGCGGAAAGTCAAGGGAGATCCGGCACTAAATGGCCTAGGCGACAATGCCATAATGATCAGAAGAACGCAGAAGGGTGAACTTCTTCTTGAGCTCCAGAAAACACAAGACGAAAGAACGCTCAACTACCAGAACTTCGTTTGCAAGTCCTTAGGCAGGTAGGTAGGCGTAGGTTATTTTGAGACAATTGACCCAAGGGATAGCTGTGGAGTGCAGAAAACTCGACTAGAGATTACAACGAAGAAGGATATGTGGAGACAATTCATGCAGCAATTTCAGAATCTAAACGGAGTACCAGCGCAATAAAAAATTTACGGAAAGCATATGGCGGCACGCAAACAACAACTATCAGCAGTGCATCGTTCAACCGTGCCAATTACCTCGTTTGGAGCGGCTTCTATGGATTTGCCTTTGAGGTAAGCGTGCTGGTGCTGATTTAGAGAATGACGTTCTTTCCATAATCGACCTTAAGTGGACATCCAGGATGCGCTTTAGGTTCTTCAACATCAAAGAGAAGAGACTGATTGGTCGGAAGTCCTTCGCGGATTCATGACTACGTCGGCCCACTTTCAGTATGAAAACCACTAGTGCGCATCTCCACCACTGTGGTATGTATCCCAAAGAGATATTGCTCGGGCAAATATTGACAAACCACGGCACAACCCTTTCTTGCTGCTTCTGTAACATGACCGGCATTATGCCATTTAGACTCGGAGATCTATATTCAGAAAAGCCGTTTATAGCCCAGCCGATCTTATCCTCGGCAATGGCGGATTTGATAGTGTCTCTGACTCACAGCCCTCCTCGCTGGCGGGGAAGTGCACCTGAACCAGCAATTCCAAGGTTTCACCAGAAGATTTCGTCCAGGAGCCTTTCGACTTTTTAAGAAAGGATGGGCCCCTATGTTCCTTGGACAGAATCCTTCTGAGCTTCGAAGATTCATTGTTGCTCTTGGCAGTCTTAATTACTGACTTGTACTTCTTTAGTCCTTGTATGACTGCTATATTTGTTCCTGTAGCAGATGTTGAAAATCTACCCTGGTCTGCTTCCTGAGGCTGGACCTCATCGTTTCATCACGGTGGTAGTGTCTACTTATTATAATATATATAGCAGGCCACGATTATTTAAAGGCGGTTTCGAATGCCTTTTCTAGAGCCCCATCCTTTGGCTTCATTTCGTCTGTCGTGGCAATCTTATCAATTTACGCATGGGAGAGTTTTTTCTTCATAACTTGACCAAACTTCCAGTCGATCCTCCTGGGGTCTCTGAAAGGTTTGGAGACCTCTGTGGTGGGATCTAGTCTGAAAAGTACCCCACTGTGATCTGAGAAAGATCTCTGGTTAGACACTCTGCAGTTCTCCACCCTAAGAATCCCATGATCGGTTAGTAGAATGATATTAAGTTCCTCGTTCCCAACCGCCATAGTTCTACGAGCTGGGGAAATGGAATTTTGGGGTACTGCGTCTGTTACATACCAATAGATTTCTATTAATAATAAAACCAAAGAATGTCTCACCTCTTTCGTTGATTTTCAAACTGCCGCAAAGTATATGCCTTGCCATAACATCGCTTCCTATCAACAGGTTGGCCTTCTTTGCTGCTATGATGGACGTTAAATGGTGTAGTTCTCCTGGGGAAGCTGCTCGGTGACTTTCAATGCTATGCACCTTTTTGTAAAAAAAAAACAGCACAGATCATGAAGGCCAGTCTTGAAGATCTTACTAGCATCAATCAGTAAGACTGATCAGATAATAAAAGAGCAGTATGCAATGAGGGCTACGAATTCACATGAGGACAAAACCATCCTCCTCGAATTTAAAATTGTGGCGTAAGAGAAGGAGGTAAGTTGTGCTTGGCAAGAACCGTTTATAAGTCCTCAGATTTCACACGATTTCAAAAAATAAATCCTATCAAAAACGAGCCCACATTTGCCGTCGATTTGACTTGGTTTTTATGATTAGTAAGGGATAAAAATCATCCCTCCTCCCCCATCTTTTCCCTGAAGCCAACCATTTAAAATGGTATATATTTTTTCTCAAATTTCAAACCATTTCACGATTACCATTGACAGTCTTAATTATAACTAAGTTGACCGAGATTAACTTTATCTCTTAATTTCCATTGCTAATTCTTCTCTCTGGCTTTCGTCTTTTTGACCCCTTAAGCAGGAAAATCAACTGACTCTTTTTGGAAAACTTCCCAATCTTTTTTGTCATGTTATCCGGTTAAATAAAACCTACATTTAATCCGAAAGTGCCTAACAAAGTCATTGGTAAACTCACTTTAGGTAACAATTTGAAAAACAACAATAACTGGAGGAAAACAACACAAGGCAATTTTCCTATTCCTAAGTACTGAACTCCCTTAATAATACAGTCTTAGCTAACTTTACCCCCCAGTAGGCTAATCCACGTGACGACTTCACGAGTTCAAAATTTGTTATTGCAACGTGTTCCCCCGGAGCAGACAAGGGAAAATAGCTCCTAACTTCCCGAGCTTAGTAAGGAAATGACGTCAAGTTTACAAGTATAACGGTGTTCAAAAGGAATTTATGAGAAACAGGATAGGAGAAGACGCTTCCACCTGTCCTATTGTAGGAGCACTAAGCCGTTTATGTGGCTTTTGGTACGCTATTTTTAGTGGCCGAGACCTTGTACGGTGCCAAAATCATATCCTGTCTCAGTATGTCTACTTAACTAACATTCACCGCCCAAAGAACATTACAAATTCACGTTGCATGGATAAGTAGCTGACTTAATTTAACTCCGTGGGGTATGTGGGGGGCTTCTTAGTATTTTAGTCGAGAACACAGCAAGTGACAGTCACCTTTGTCCACTTTTGGCTTTCCCACGACGGGATGCATAACCAGCTAATTTTATTCATGAAAGTGAGAACTGTATCAACGGTTTGGTGGGAGTAAATTAAATGTCCTTTGAACTAAAGGAGTAGTACCTCTTCCCTAAGAGTTTACCTTAAAATTAAAATAATAGGATATGCAAAGGAGGAAGGGATTAATTGTGGTTTTCTATTAAAATTTATTGAAATGCCGTACCATTACTTTTAGCACTGTTGAATGTACCTGGACTTCCAACATTGTCACGCTTTCATGTTCCAAAAAGTCTACACTCATAATATGTAAATGGGAAGCTTTACCACTTTGCAACTACCTTTCCTTCACCTTTCTGAAGAAGGGAAAACTTCGGAATAGAACACTGTAAGGACCGTTCCGTAGGAAAACCACCAAACTGCAAAAATTAGACGTAACATTGTGGTAATTATCGTGGATTGTCAGCAGACGGCCAAAGAGATTTTCGGGGACGATAAACACAGCCCTAATGGCTTTCTTACGTTCACTCAAATCATTTACCTTGGTGAAATCCTTGGGATTTACAAAACAACCCAACCGAGGCTATTTATATTACGCATTTCTGTAAGAGATTCAAAAATAATAACGACTTCGTCACGAGGGTTTATATGTAAAAGGATGAGTAATTCATTGCCAAGTTCACGAGGACTCTCAAAATTTAATACGATCTAAAAATGTATGGAGCGGGCAACGGAAAATCAATGGAAATGTCGTCAAAAATTCTAATAATCCAACCTAACAGTTAATGGTTATCCTGTCCCGTCGTCATTAAGTTCACACAATCATCTTACACGTCTGTTGAATCCGCAAGCTGGGTTTTTACCATTGTTTGGGTTGTTGTCCTCCGAACACAATGGTTCATAAAAAGGTCATGCTAATTAAAAAATCGATCAGAATATGTAGCTGGAAAGTACACTGACGTGCATACAGAATTTCCAGGGAATGCGTGACCCTCTCGGAAGTCGCATGTCATGGGGTATATTTACGGACGATGGATAATTTGCCTTTTCAATCGAACATTGTCGTCAGAGTTGAACAAACAAAAGTCGGTGACCGTCTGGAAGAGTAATTGTTTCCTAGTTTGGAATGTTTAAAATAAGAGGAGGATATGTTTTTCTCGAATGTAAACTACCCGCTTCCATGAAACACATGTTATCTAAATTTATTATGTAGGTTGAATGAACCTGCCATTGAAGTAATCAGTGAAGAATACCAGGGCATATTTCACTTAAATCCTTGGTTTTGTTACATATCAACATCTCTCTACATCCTGGTACGCAATACCACGTTGTGTCGCGGTTTGGATAAGGACGCACCCTTGGCTTACCACTTCTACTATCGCAAGACGGCGATTAGGATTTATGATGTTCCTATACTCCTTTATAATGGCGACGAACTTCTCCCAAATTTAGACTTCCCCTTTTAAAGATGGCACCCTCAGGATCAGATCAAAGATGGTTCCCAGAATGCACTAGTCTGATGGCGGTGGTAGACGCAATTCCAACGCAGAACGGATACATCCTAAATGCTACTGCTAAATACGAGAAATGTTCTCAAAGTACTGCCTCATGACCCATGGGTTGTAGCCAAGATTCAAGCCAGGAGAATCCTGTCAGTACTAAAACGCACTAAAATAACACAGTTTTCGGTTGACAACTAATGGAGGATATCAATTTCGATGTTTGCCCATTTTTAAAACACTGCCAATCATAACAAACCATAAGAAATATAGTATATCGTTAATGTAAGTAAGCTTTGAGAGATCAAGTTAAGATATTACTCAAATATCAGAAGAGAAAACACGGACCAGGTGTCTCTTCTTTCATAGTTCACACCACTGACGCCGTATTGAGTTCTCTCAGCTCGTCTAAATTTATGGCTTAATTTGAATGATCTTCTTTAGAAACACAATGGGGCGAAAACTAATCAGCTTTCTAAGTTGAAGGGGAGATTTCCAATTTTAACGGCGAGCAGTGAAGTTTCATCAGGGTCGAGGAAGACTATCTAACTGCAGAACAAGGATTTGCACAGTCTTTTTGAGAAATCTTTATCTGTCAAATGCTTTCATATGCAATAATTTCTTTTGTGGGAGGCATGAATTGGTAATTAAGACAGGCCGCACCAGTCCTCAAAACTGCGGTAAGGTTTTGTACCCTCTGCCGTATTACCATAACTTAAAGAATCTTTCAATCCAAATTACTGCAGGAATGCCTGCCTGTCCTGTGAAACGCACTATATTTCTCGAATCTGTGGTAATGTTTCGCGCTTTCCCGCATAATGGTAAAACGAAGACAATTCAGAAAACCAACCAATCAAAAGTAGTGTTGAAGATGAAAAACTGCGATTTAGGTAGTGAATTCCACTCTATAAATTTGCTAACATCAGAAATAAATTGGTACATCTACCGAGCCTTCCACCAGTGATAACCGCGAGCCATTTTCTAGGCCCGTTGCCGATAAATCCATCTACTTTTCCAGTACAAGCAATGTGTTTGCCATACAGACAAGTTGGATGTAATCATGCCTGCTGCTGCAAACCTTCACGGTCATTAGATGCATTGAAACCATTGCATCCCCATTCAGATTTTACGAAACTTTCAACGTCTATTCCAATAAGAGAGGCATATACGGCCGGAAATCATCATTCTACTTATGAATAATTCCGAAAGTGTTACTTTCAGCCAAAAGCATTCATTGTCTGTCTTTTAAAAGGTATATTCAAGACGCTTTTGAACCTCAATTCAGCTTCATCATCCCCGATAGCTGACTTTTAGTCGACTCGTGATCCTGGCTGCTTCTGCTTTTCAAGGCGATATTCAAGGGGGCCTTTTCTAGCCAGGATTTTAACATTTCCACTTTTTTGGAGGATTTGCTCGCCACTGTCATAGTCACTTTGTTCGCCGCTCCACTAAGTTTTCAGCCGTACTTACTAGTAACCTAAGGAAAGGTTGAAACCCAGGCAAATTCAAAATGATTCTTTCTACTAGCAAGCAAAAAATGCCACGATCCTTCTTGACGTCTCAAATAATTGAACTAAGAACAGATTTTAGGCCGCAGTAACCAAATTTCGAGTAAGCTGACTGAGCTTAAGATTCAAGAAACGCAATATATAGAGGCGATACGTTGGCTCCCATAGCTAATAGAAAGTCACCAATGACAACGGACTGCAAAACTCTCTAAATAGTACTGTCGCAGTGGTTGTTGGAAGAACATGGTTTGTGCGAAAAGCGTCAACAAACACACGTGTGCCTCTCCAGATGGGACCACTTTCAATCAAATTGACTATGTGCTGATTGAACGCCGCCACCTCTCAGCTTTAATAAATGTCAGAATATATAGGGGGCCAAAACAGATTCAGATCACTATCTCGTTGGCATAGTGGTCCGGGCTTAAATGACAAAACCACCTACAATCCCCTCTGACAATCAAGTGAGAGTGAATGCTGAAGCCATCCACAACACAGCCCTCCGCAACACCTATAAGGGTGAAATGGATGCCGCAATAACCGCAGTCAACAGAGATCCTGGAGATGAAGCATCAACAAATGATCTTCACAACCACCTGAAAAGCGTTACCATTGATACGTCCACAAACATACTTAGCCCCAGTCGCAAGAAAAGTCGGAACGGCTGGTTTGGCGAAGAATGTAAGCTAGCTACGGAACGGAAGAATGCCGCAAACCGAGTATGTTGCATTCTCCTAGAACCCGGGCACGCGCAGAGACTTACCAAGAACTCTGTTGAGCGAAGAAGCGACTTCACACACGGAACAAGGAAGCCTGGCAGAATCAACAGATCTGTGAAATCGAAAGCGCGGAGAGCAGTCCACCAACAAGTCAACAGGCTGAGGTCTCATACACCTCGATGTGCATCCTGTGGAGACATAGGGGGAAATTTGATTGCTGACAGAATGGGCATATTGGAGCGATGATGAACTGCTCAACAACCAAAATATCGGCAAGTTTGAGGTCCCGCCAACTGAAGACGACGGACACATACTGCCACCATCAAGCACGGCAGAAACAGTCCGTGTAATCCATACGCTGAAAAATCATAAGTCGCTATGAGCCGATGTAATTACAGCCAAATTGGAGGCGACCAAATACACCAAGCGGTTCATCAACTGATGCTCAATGTGTGGGACAGCGAATCAATACCTGACAATTAGCAACATACATAAAAGGGGGATATCACACAGTGCAGCAATTACAGAGGTATCACATTGCTGAGCACCATCTATAAGATATTCTCTGCTATCTTACTAGGCCGGATAGCCCAATACGCCCAGAACATCACTGGCCCATACCAAAGAGGCTTCACTCCAGGCGAATCAGCAACAGATCAGATTTTCTCTCTGCAGCAAGCGATGGTAATACTGTTGGAATATGTACATCAGTTGCAGCATCTTTTCCATCGGCTTCAAGTCCGCCAGGGTAAAACTGTACACGGCCATGAGAGAAATGGTTACCCATCGAAACTGATTTGGCTCACCCTAATAATATGCGAGGCAAGATAAAAGCAGCAGGGTCACTCTCGAGACCACTCAACATCAACAACACTCTAAGATATGGAGATGCCCTGTCATGCATCTTCTTTAATCTGGGGTTTGAAAAAAAGTGCTATGGAGCCATCAATGCAAGAGGCCCCATCCTCTTTAAGCCCACCCAACTACTGGTTTACGCTAGTGATATTGACATTATAGGAAGAGCAGCCGGAGATGAGCAAACTACCTCCATCTAGATCAAGCTGATGGCGATTGGTGCGGGATCGTGGGTTGTACACTAATGAAGGCAAGACGAAATAGATGGTGGCAACGCCAGCTCCAGACCGTTGATAATTTCTCCTATCTAGGGTCGAAAATCACAACCGATAACAGCTATGACGATGAAATCGGCGCACGGTTGTTGCCAGCCAACAGAGCCTATTTCAGCTTACAGAAACTGTTCCGCTCGAAACGTCTCACCATAGGGTCAAAGCTCTTACTGTACTAGACAATGATCTTGCCAGTCCTCATGTTTTCCTCAGAGACTTATGTTCGTAGCAAGAAAAATTGCGACTTCTAGACCACGTTCGAGAGAAAAATTCTGCGAAGAATTTTTGGCCCCCTACATGAGGATGGACGATTCCGTCGCCTACATAGCGGCGAAATTTATGAACGTACCTTGACCGTTGTGGATAAAATCCGGCGGTGGGCGGGTCACCTTTTCCGTATGGATGAGGATTATCCTGCTCGGAAGGTCTACAAGGGCAATATCTATAATAGAAAAAGAAGACGTGAAAAATCTTGAACCATTCTACACATTGCTACGGACTAGCTCTTCCGTCTTAGGGTGACTTCATGGCAGGGAAATCTTTTCACCTACGGGAGAAGAAAGGAGGAAATGAAGGACCCCCTGTCACCCGGTTATTCTGCTGGTCGAGATCAATTATCTTCGTGAACCTTCGTGAATTTTCCATTCCACTTTCACAAAAAAAAAGGTATAATCAATGTCGTCCAATGCCGCATTGCAATACCCACAGCAGTAGTTTTCAACAAACCGCCCAGGTCATATGCCTTTCGATTCTCCTTCCCAAGAGATTCGTCACGCATTCAGTAAATCCTGCTATCTGCAAAAAGCAACCACCTCCACGGAGTCCTCTCCCTTGCGCTTATGAAAGGTCTTGCATTCCCTTATAAGAAGGCCGACAAGGGTTCACTCCTGTGATCATTCTCACATCTGATTCTGAGACAGTACCGCAGCCAGAAGGGATTTACGAGACCCCCAGCACCAAATAGCAGCAGCACATACCTTCGCACCGTAAAATAGAATGAACTGCATTGCATTGAGAAGAAATTTCCTACTCTGGTGGTAAAACCCTTAATATTTGCCATTAGCCGAGTTAAGGTCGACACTCCTGCTTAAACTTACCTTTGAGTCGAGCGTCAGTCCAAGTACTTAAGTATTGTGTGTGTGCGTTTATGTATGAGGTGGAGGAGGCGAAGTCTTTGAGCACCCAAACCTAAGTGGCCTATTGTACTCGATTCCTCCATCTAATGGAGTATCCCGGATTCGTTTATGTATCGCAGGATTTCCATTATTGGATGTGCTACCCGTTGCAGCTGGAGAACATTAGCACCAACAATTTGGTGTCTGATGCGGGGCATTCATATAGAAAATGTTTTACAGATCCCGCTTCCTCATTACAGGATGAACACCTACCATCTTGGAGAATCCCTATTCAGAATATACGTCCAGCTACTCTTGTAAGTCTTCCTGATTTTCGGTACGATAAACTTTGAAGTATGTTGTTTATGTTGTTCGGTTCTGACTGTAAAAGTCTAGTGTGCGCACCGGCTCTACCTGCCATTAAGGGAAGCGAAGGTGCCCCAGGTTTCGATAGCAGCATTAGCCAATGCACAGTCCATAAGCTGCGAGAGCTGAAAACGAGTGCAATTCTTTGGAATTTTAACGATCATCCCCCTTCTTCCACTGTCTGTCAGACTTGTGTAGGTGGAGCGATAACAAACCCTGCGTGGAGGTCGTCGAGTCCAATGGCTTTATTAAATTTGAGTACGTTGATGGCTGAGATGGTTTCTCTTCTGTTTGGACGGCTAGTCCGTGCTAGTATGTGATGATGAGTAGTCATTAAATCTACAAGGGAGAAGCCTCACGGGATATGATACGGTTAGGAACCGGGTTCAAGAGTTCTATCCACCTCTTCAGCTGCTCGTCATCGTGAAAAATAAGCCGACCGTTAACATCCTTCACACGATCACCGAACATTTGCGACCACAAGCAAGTTCTTTCGTGATGTGGTATACACTTCTGCAATCATTACATTCTGCGGCATCTTCTGTTTCCTTGGCAATAACCAATTTCCTTTTGTCACTGTGCATACTATGCTGAACTGCTCGAGATTCCGCTCCATATCGAAATTCAAGCGCGTCACGCTTGCCACCGTACGATGTCGGTGAGATGAAACCCAACTCACCTTATGACTCTATGCCAAAACAATACGCCACCAATGATGGAGCTGCAGATATCCACAAACCTCCCACCATTATCGTTACGATCGCTAAGACCGTGTTTCCACCTCAGATTACCTATTACGATCACAATGTCACCTTTAAGAAGCTTCTCCTGAACTGCGTATATTTCTCCACTATATCAGAAGTTTCCTTTATCTGGACTGAAGTCTCCTTACCCCCGGCCGGAATTTCGTTATCAAAATCCTGTTGAAAACCGACTCCCAGATGAAAAAAAGACAGCGAGCCAGATCAAACTCTGCTCCCACTTGGCTTTCTAAAGTAAAAAAGCACATCGCCATTGGTGTGACAAAGGATCCCTATCTGAGCAGGATAATGAATCGATTGCCTCTTTTCTGTTAGATAGCCTAGATTTCGGATTTCCAAACAGCATTTGGGTACTAGGCTGAATACCCTTCTCTTCCAGGAGCCGCTTGCCGCCCCACAGAACATTCCTTGGTCAGTGGTCTTCGGACCTAATTCAAAGAGGATTACGCAGCCTTCATTTTCCATATTCTTGTTCAATCCTATAGCGGATCTCGCTGAAGACTTCCATAAATGTGTTGCTCACCGTGTGCTAATAGAGTTCTCCTTCATTTTATCGCCCTCTTTTTTGTTGCTCCACCACTTTAGACAGATGGTTTTCTATCGTCACGGCACACTGTTTCTTCTTGCCCTTCTCATACCTTGGATATTACTTGGATGAAGTCTCCTCCAGATGCGCCTTTCCCCTTCGCTTTTCTCCATGATGCTTACAGTGCAAGCAACGGAGGTTGCGGTTTCTTCTTTCCCTTTCTGTAGGAAAAAATATGATGATTTTTTTAGAGGAATATAACAGGCTGCATACGCTTGACAACTGCATTTCCTGTTTAGCTTAGATAGTTGCCATCAATATACCGGAATTGGACCAGTTATTTGACCACATCACTAGCTTTCCTTTCTTTCACGTTTCCTGGCTGAGGCGGAAGAGAAAATTTTGGCAAGCCGTAGTCCTTTACGGTTGAAGTTTCCTTCTGTCGGGCGTTCCTCTTCAGTTTTATAAAAGAATAAGCAACAATGTCACCGACAGGCAGCAGGAGTCAGGTTTCTAGTTCCTCTCATCCAGGGAGTTGTTGTGCTATCCTTTCTGGAGAGCATGTTTTCCACAGATTTCTCCGTGGAAGAACATGAATCTGATGAGGCCTCCAAAATCCGTTTCTCAGTGGCGTCCAGATTTCTCAAAGTTGTGGGTGGATTCGAAGTTTGTGCCTCCCTAAGACCTGACGAGTTACAATCCATTGATTCCATCTTCATGTGTTTTGGAAACCCTTAGCGCAGTACTTTACCACAGGCTCCCCCAACACGACAAGGTGACAGAGGATTAATTCCTAACAAAAAGAGGTGACAGCTCTGTTTTTATCCCCTAAGAATAATAATGCAACTCTAAAATACCAAAAGCAATATTTTGTCTCAAACTGCACCTTAAGTTTTCTTTGGTAACACTTCAATTTTATTAACTTAGTTGAATTCCAACTAAACTAACCTAATCCCATAGAAAATGTATATCATTATTCATTACTGCAATCATTAATTACATTTGCTCCTTCTCCTACCTTAGAGTTATCTAAAATTTATGTAGTCGTCAAACCCCATCACCCACCAAATTCTATGCGTATATGTATGTATATGGGGATATTAATATTCAACAAGCTTGTCTGGATATATCCATTTGCTAATGGTCAACCACAACATTAAATCTCTACCCTTTCCTATGTAGGTTCCTTCAACGGCATCCTTTCTCCGAACCTAACCAGAGTCTTCCCGTTACTATCGAATGTATGCTGATACGCCCAACAGTAACAACACAACCTTTCATCCTAACTACACAAATAAGCACATTTGTATAAATAGGGCCAGAATACTTTATTCTTTTAGACATCTTGAAAGCTGTATATCTTTCAAGTTCAAAGGTCGAATACGGCAAAAAGATAAACGAAAATTGAAATGAAGAGCAACACGAAACCTCTCAAGAAATGGAGTCATGTGGTGTCCATTGAAACTCTACCAGATTATAGAGTGAAAATACCTTAGATGATATTGACCTAAGCACAGAATTTATTCGGCATAAAAAGGAGTCCTGAGTTCAGGTAAAGTATCAAAAAATCAGAACTTGACCTGGATCCTTTTTATCATAATTTTATCACCTTTCTTGTCGGTCATCAGTATCGAAGGGTATGGTATTGTGCTCTGACTATATTGTCCGGTATTTCAGGATACTTGTGGAAAGAAGAAGAGAGAAGAATTCAAGTGGGTAAAACATAAGCGAAGGACTGAATTTTTTTCGGACAAGATACTTGAATATTTTATTGGCACAATTAAAGTTTGTTCTGAAAGATACTCTAGAGATATTTTGAATGATTCTCTTAGCTTTATATCTCAATTCTGATCGCAAAAAGAAATTGTTCTTACTATCCTTCCCTAATTCAGGATATGAAATGAATTAATTACGACAATTTCCAATCAATAAAGACTAAATATTTTTATAAAAACGGTTGGATGCAAGTAGCCAGTTTATTATGAGCCTCTAAATTTTCATTTTCATTATGAGCCACTAAATTAGTTTCGATGTACTTCACCTATTACGGTATATTTGATCGGATTTCACTAATAGACAGAGGAATTGGAGTGGAAATTCACTAACTTCATTTCATTTTGGGGGTAAGTAACCCACGAAGGTAATTCCAAAGTTGTGGTGAGAGTTAAAAACTGGCTTACTTCTCCCTACTTTACAGGAAAATCGACTAAAAGGAATAAAATTTCCTGGCTTTATTGTTAATAAAACATAAAACGTAAGATCATTTCATATGTTCAGAATAAAAAGGACCTTAACTGTAAAAGGAAAAAAATATTAACAATAGTGTAGAGCCTTGAGGGAACGGTCAAGCAGTGCACTGCCGCATGGACTGACGCGGAATATAGCTTTCTGAGGCCAACCTATCTCTCTTTGAGGGTGAACTGCCTCTCTCCTAGGGTGATGTGTGGCTTTCCAGGGGCCAAGCCCCTCGTCTACCGAGACCTTTATTGAGTGGTGATAGCCACACTCTGTACGAGGTGACCCTACTGTTAACAAAACCCTATGGATCTAGACTGGGGAGTGGAAAAACACCTCCTCCAATTCAGGGTGTCATGCGAACCATGCCCATTGGATAGTTTGCTGTCGGGGGTAACTGACTGTATTCGAACGAAGCTTCACTAACACCTGGCCACCTCAGTGAGAAAGTTAGATTTTATAGTGCTACGGGGGCAAAGGCAAGCAGACCCTCTAATCCCCATACACAAACTGATTACCCAGGCGGAGGCGCATCTCCGAAATACTGAAAGGCAGTTGATTACACCCAAGAAGGGAGAAGTTGGAACGTCAAACAGTGTATCCAAGGTCAATATTGGTATACTACGAGGACAAAAACCAATCAACACCACTGTTCAAAAAGCAGGGTCATGCAAAAGCACGTCTGACATAAAATATCAGATGTCAGGAAGGAGACAGGTTTCATTGCCGCAGGTGTTAAATGGTATCTGAAGAGGCCGTTAAGAAGACTCAGAATTAGCCTAAGCCATCCTTACCGAAGCCAAGAAATCGGGGAGCAACAGAGGTTAGCCCGCATGAAAGGAATACTCCCCAGAAATATAAACCTGAACGCACGAGGGGAGAAAACCTGGACAGGTCATGGGTGAAGGCAGGAATCAGGAAGCCCGCCATTAGGTATGCTAGTGTGGTCAAAGGCATTCGACTGGCCATACTACCAAAAATGTTTCTCAAAAAAATACTCACTCGTGAGGAGCAGGAAACCATCGAAGATCTTGTCGACAGGCAGATGTGCAAGGGATGGATTACGAAACTTGTGTTCACCGGGATACGCTTTCGACCAAGTCATATACTGGTGAACTCCACGACGGAAGACGCTGCAGAGTGGCTTAGGACCAGAGTTCCTAAATTGCCAGACTGGGAAAGAACAGAACAGATTATAGAGCGTCCTCAGAAGCAAGGTAGAGGACAAGAGTAGACTCCTCATGGTTGATGACCGATCCCTGGAGATAATCAGAAGCTGGACTACCTAGATCTTCTAGAGCTTATGGTGGACAGTTAAGTCCTTGAGGGTTTTATGTGAGCACCTGTCTGGAAGACTTAATCCCACAGCCTTCTTAGGACACGGATTGATTTTGTGACCACAGCCTCGCTGAGACAAGCAACAACAGTACCAGTATATACCAAGTGCATGGCTTAGCATTCATACTCGTGGATGCAAGAATTACCTAAATCTCTACCGAACTAAGGAGTACGGCACCCGTGTTGAAACGCAACACCACGTCGAGACCCGAAGGTCTATTCTCGCTTCAGCATAACCACAACGCCCATGAAACTCCAACTAGGGGGCCAACCGCAAACAACCGAGCTGTACTCACATACAATGGGAGTTCACCCGAAGTATGAGAATCCAGAAGCTATCCCGGTTCCCATGGTACCATTATACCCCTGATAAGGTTTCGTGACCAAATTGCCACTTCAGATGAGTCCCCGTGCAGACTCGGGTCTGATCGCCCTGATTAGGCCTTTGGAGCATTCGCGTACTGCATCACGGCCGGCAAGCCAAAGTCAGTACAGTGTCTCCCGGTGCCACCACTATGGAGGTTCTCCTCGGCCACTTGGTTGTGGTTTGGCCGGCAGGGTTGCCGCTCTGTTTTTCTCCCCACCATCTCTGAGCACCCTTATAGTGGACAGCAATGCGCAGGTAAGCGCCATGTCGGAGGAGGAGGGCATACTCCCATAGTGACGAAGAGCTCCAAACAATAATGGAGCCAATGGCCGCACTAAGATAGCCCAGATAAACCTCCACTATGCGAAAGCTGCATCTGCGGTAATTGCAAGGGCAAGTTTCAAAGACAATATTGAAATAGTGCTGGCTCAGGAGCCCTGGGTGTACCCTCTATATCTGATCACAGAATAATCAGATTCGACATTGAGGGTAACTCCGAAATAAAAAGAATAATAAGGAACCCCAGGAGAACGAATTGGGAATCCTATGCAACGCACTTGAGCAATAACATTTCCCACCTTCAAGGAGCCAACTGGAACTAGAAACATTGGTCGTCATTGACACTTAGCTTTCTTAGCTGTCCGGCTAAGACAGTTAAGTCATCAAGGGATATACCATGGTGGAACAGGAACCTGGCTGATATTCTCTTATTGACATCACATAAACTATTTTCAAATCATTACAGGGTTAAGCTTAAATCTTCATTGATTCTATAAGGCTTTCGGCAGTCTCAAGGACGCGTGTATTTGGAGGGCTCTACATACGAGAAGCTAACAGTTATTATAAGAGCGTCGTATGACGGCATAAAATACCATGTGCTGCACAGAAGCAAAATCTGATAAATATGAAGTCCAAGTGCTGAAAACTGTCCCAGAACGTGTATGGAAGTTTCATTGGACTCCACACAGAACCTGCACTCAGTGTCCGCAGATATCCCTAGCTTCCCTAGGTGATAGTTTAGCCGACAGTGACCACTAAGAATTCCCATTATGTTTCAGAGGTTCTTTTTGGTGGGGTTTAAGCAATCCTTTGTGCGCTTGGGTTCGTATTCCCCAATAAGCACCCTGGACTGCTCCATTCCTGATAGGGCCGCTCAGTATAGTTTTCTCAACCGTGCCTCTTCATTTCTTAGTGTCATAGCCATGAAACCGTTTCCGATTCCACAGAAGGGTTCTGGCCTGTCTAAAGGCGTCCCTGCTCCCTTCTTGGCTAGTTCGTCCGCTGCCTCATTGCCTTCCAACCCAACATGGCCTGGAACCCAAAGTATTCAGACGTTGTTGGATGAGCCGGACGTATTCAGTCTCATAAGGCATTCCCATACCAGTTTAGAGTTCACCTGGTTGGACTTAAGTGCCTTGATCAATGCTTGGCTGTCGGTGAGAATAGCAACGTTGTGTCCACTGAAGTTCCTTTGGAGATTAAAGGAGGCACATCTGTCTATTGCGTATATTTCCGCCTGGAATATGCTAGTGTGTTACACATTGGCTCTAAGTACATTTTCTTTGGACCAATAACACCGGCACCCGCATCCTTTGCTGTGAGGGATCTGTCAGGGTAGCAAGCAGCCAATTACTGGTTTAAGCCATATGTCCCAGCCACGCTTCCCCGGTTTGCCTTGTTACTCCACCGTTTTCAAACTTCTTATGAAATGAAACCTCAGTGTCACGTTATACTTTGGTATCAATAATTTGGGATACCTAGTAGAAAGAATGTCAATCTTCCTTTGATTTAAGCAGCTCCCCGCTTCACTGATACTCCCGACCATTCTGATCTTTCACCTCTATTGTTGCGGCTTTCGGAAAAAAAACTGTCACCATGTGTACTCCTGGTGTATCATCTCCAGCATATGTTGAAAGTTTTTCTCCTTCCCAGGCTCTTAATTTACGAACTATGGTTCTAAGTCAATTTTCAGTGTCCTCCGTCTCGCAGTACACCAGTATGTGACCTGATCGAAAACGTATCCCCGTTGACACAAGTTTCGCAATCCATCCCTTGCACATCTGTCTGTCGACAAGGTCTTTGATAGTTTCCTGCTCCTCACGAGTGAGTATTTGCTCTGTCTTTACCATAATTTCTACCTTCGAAGAACATGTTATCAAAGTTTGCGTACTGGAAATCGTAGGATCCTTCGCCTCGCACTATTACTATTGTCGTATACAAACCACCTTCAGTGTTAACTTTGTCATTCAGGTCACTCATATGGTCATTGCAAAACCTTAAAGGAACTTCTCACGAGCTTCATTAACCTGCTCATAAAAATAATCTTTATTCAGAGCAAAAGGAGTGTTCTTCAGTCTTAACCATGATTTCGCAGGATCTGAAACTGCCTACAACAAGAGAAAGTAACGTTTAACCCATTCAATGAATCTTCTACAATCCATTGGGTTTCGTACCACTCTTAGAGTAATAACACTTTATTACTCAATTCCTAATTACCAAATGCTGTTCATCCAAATCAGGTATGCATATACTCTGATTCTCAGTAAGCTTTGAACAATTAATTATCTTGCCCGTCACGTTCCATTTACATTTAGTATATTGAAATTGTACTGAAGCCTTTCACACATCCGTGATTTTCTACAGGTGTACATACGTGCCTTCATGTACATGCCCACATATAAGTATATTCATAAGTACGGCAAGCAGCAGGTCAAGGATCGATGGCGTTTACCAGCAACATTTTGTCGTACACCCCCATAACACTCAGAGTTCCATGTGATATAAATCCTCTCGTATTTACGCTACCATGAAAATACTACAATGTATTTGGAAGTCATCAATCACTGAGTGCGAATGTTGTAAAATGTGTATGTTTACCATATCCTTAACCTGTAGGATTAGTAAAATTGAATACACGTCTGCCCCCAGTATTCTGTGAAGTCATCGAAATTGTCTACCACTGAAAAGTAAGTCACGGAGAATGAACTCTGGAACATGATGGAGTAAAGTAGAGACCTTGGCTGCTGTGTGGTTACCGGAGTTGAAATTCCCAGGACTGTTTGCTAACTTCTTTGAAAGTTCCGTTGGAGTGGTAGTTCAAAGTATGTCGCCGGTAATATTGATAACCATCTGTAAAGCTTCTAGTGCATATGGGAAAGGGCTTATGTTTTACAAAGTTCAGAAACATCAATTACTTTAATGACCAAGTTTCCTTTTCACATTTAAAGGACATAAGAACGTAAAAAAGCTTGCGAACTTTACTTAATTTGGTTACACATATCTTCACTGAATAACTAATAAACCTAAATTATCGCCTTAATATTATGCATAGATTTTATCTGATTACAGCAATCATGACTTGATTTTCAACCCAACTTCAACCATCAAACACCAAAAACTTTGCAAATCGATTTCATACCACTTCCGCCATTTACACGCCATTCAAAACGCTAAAAATTTCTCCAACTTTTTCTCGCGCTGAAAAAAGTGCGACCAACTTATTTCCATAAAATAAGCTGTTGAGAGCGACATGTAGCTGGAAGGCCACAAATAGCCGAACTACACAAAGGAAACATTGGGAGCCCTTCTGCATGTGTATGGATCTCACCCCTTCAGGACCACAACCACGCTTTTGCCAGGCAAACTTCATCAGCTACACAAAACGGAGGCGAAAGCAAGAATGTTTGCAAAACGAAAATGTGGGCAGTAAAAAATGGTGGTAAATGTTATTTCTCTTCTGAGAATTGGAAAGTCGCTGCTCACTTTCTCCCTCTCGCAATTTAACTGACCACAGAAAAACGTGAACATGAAAATTATGGAATAGAGTAAAAGTTTGGCAGAGAGCCAACGGGAAGGCCGACTGCAAAATTTCAGGTTTGAGGTTCTAAATGGCGATGGAATTTCAAAAGCTCGATATTTAGATTTAAATGGGCAGAATGTAGTCGGCAGTAAAAAAAATGTCTGGGATGGATTTTTTCTTTCAGACCAAAATTGTTAGGCCATAAAGCCATCACAGAATGCGTGCCACAGAACAGTTCATTACATCGTCCAGTAGAAGACTTACTCCATGGGTACAATTTATTTGGATCCCTACGGCCGACAAAGCCTAAAAAACGAATTAATTTTCGCTGAACAGCGATATCAACTTTCCTTCAACTTACCGATCGAAAACCCCATGCCCCATGCACGAAGGAGTGGAGAAATGCGTAATATTTTGAAAAAAAAGAAATCTGAGCACCTAACAGACATCCAGGCGTCTCAGGGAAAAGGTAACGAAGAACCAAATGTCCTACCAAGCTAGGAACGTAAAATAGGGAAATGCTCCCAAGAAACCCATCCACAAAGCTAAGGATCTTAGATATGAAAGGGAAGAAATGCCAAGCTTGTGTTCTATGACACAGGAAAATAGCTCAAGACCCTGAATTGCCTAACTAAAAGAGTGCAGAATGGGGATCGTATAGCAGAAGCACACTAGTGACAGTCTTCCTTCCCAAAACTGCAACAATGGAGACAGGAAGGGTAAGTAGATATTTATCAAAGGCCGCTCCGAGGATCCCAATTAGTACTGTGATGCGCCGTTTTGATGCCACAAACTCCTAAAACCGTGACTGCTATTATGCTGCAGAGCCAGCCCGTAGCATTCACGAAGGAAAGCAGCTCTTTCACCTTGCAGCTAGAAATCTCTCTGAAGTCTCCAAAGAATGGCTTTCGATGTTCTGACAGTAGTTCAATCAAGACCACCTCTTGGCGGGAGATGTAACCCGTGTGTACACCTTTGGCGTCCAAGAGATGCTCAATGATCATCCCCGACAGCATGGCCTCAACACTGGTCCACACTTCTGACGCTAGTTTGCCGATAGCGGAATTGCCAGCAACACACGTAAGTGGCCCCTGGCCATGTCGCTGAGAGGTTTAGCAGTTCGTAATTCATCGGCAGGCTGTTGCTGCTTACTTTTCTTCAGAAGTTACTTAAGGTCAGGGCTCTTGCCCACTCTGCTTCGTTTATGTTTTTGTTCACCTCCTGCTCGTCTGCCAGGCATTTGCTGTTATATTCCTCAACAATCGCCTGGTATTTAGCAAGGTCCTTTTCATACCGCTCGTCGACAATACCGGTCTCTTTATTCTTAGCAACCTTGCTGAGAATATGCATGGGCCTTTGCTTCTTAGCCGGTTTCCGGTGACCGACATTCTTGTCGCCCTTACTTTTAAGGGATACCCCGACGTCGTCGGTTTCGGAACATTCGGCTATACCCAGCTTGACGGCAGTGGAATCCAGGCTGGAAACCACTAGTTCGTTTGCCGCCTCACTGCAGGAGGTGCCGGCCGTTGGTTTCAGGACAGCGATACTACGGTTGGCACCGATTGTACTGCTCTCGACGGCTAGTGTCTCCTGGTCATCAGCTCGTCCTCCAATGATACGCCTGGCATCATCTCCTCTTCTTCCTTCGTCTGTTTATTTTGTTTTTAATGGTTGAGGCATGGGGTCCCACGAGTAGTCCGGGAAGAATGTACACCCTGGTTAGCCCGGCCACCTGCGTAAGGATTTTATATGGTCACGCAGCTCTCGGCGTATCCAGTTCCATCTTGGCTTGGGTTTCTATTAACCCCTTCTTCAGTGCGAGGAAGACGATTCCCGATTTGTTGTTTCAGCTCATCCCTCCGCCGCATGTACTTGCTCCTAATCCATGGTCAGCACCATGGACAAATTCACCCCCAGTTCGGTCTTATATATTCTTGGCCCGTCCGAATGCGGTTTCTAGCGGGCACCGCGAGGAGTTCGTGTGAGGACCTGACGAATTATGCAATTTAACCCTGAAGCATATTCAGACCAGGCCACCGGAGACAGGAAACCTTCTAAGATTCATTATGGTCAAAATGAGGGTCTCCACGCAGTATTTAGGAACAAAACAAAATACAAAAAACGGTCGATATATATAGATGACCGACTTTAAGAAGCAATGGAGAGCAGAAGTGTCGTACTGATCGTAAATTCAATGCACTTGCATTAAAAGAAACTAAAGATGATTACTTCGAAGGACACTTCCAGGGGAAGTCTGTCGAGAACAAAAGGGTAGAAGCGAACGTGAAGGTAGACCGGCGGTTTATTGAGGAAGGTAAGCAGGGCGATTTAGATATTGATCCTCCAAAGGTCAACGCTAACAGCGAAACACAGCAAATGCCATGCCAAAGAAGGAGGATGATATCCCAACACTGAAAGAAAGCTCCAATCCGTTGATGGAACGAATGGCCAGTACTTCGATAGCCCAAGTAACTCTCGTCATGCATAAGCTGTTCCCGCGCTAATTTCAAGGGCAATTTACAAAGTTGACAATGGAATAGTGATGGCTCAAGAAATGTACTATCTGGGATTCCAAGAACTTGCATCACACCAACATTCAAACTAAAGTATATGTTATTTGAAATAATAAAAATCCTGTTGTTTCTTTTTCGTTGGTGTAGATATTTATTCTTGCAAATACCGATATTTCGGGAACCACTTGTTCCGTTCACCAGTACTAACAAGTCAAGACTTGTTTACAAGTTATTTATGTCGGATCACGGGATGGTCAAATTTGACGTTGAGGCAATTCTGAAATATATACAATAATAAGGAATTCATGCGAAACTGATTGGAATGTAAAAGCCTTGCATATCTGGAGATAGGCGGTAATATCAGGAATGAACTAGAACTGGAAACAATGGCAGAATATGCCAACAGTCATCATTTACGTATGAGGACCTCTCTCAGGTGAGAAAGTCACCTTATTAAAGGATAAACCCTGGAGGGAGAGGAATCTGACCAGAATGAGAACAGATATCCAAAAACACTTCAACCGAGTGAGACAAATGCCTAAAACGTGATCAGGGAAAAGCGAAATAATCGCAGAGAATTCTACAAGAGTATTAAATAACCCATAGCATATTGTCTATACAAGGTTTTAGCCAAAGGCGAGATAATATCCTCTGCTTTTCTCAGAAAGGAAGATGAAACTTAAGCGGCAATGAGGAGGAGAAAATGTCCTTAATTTTTACTCCTGAAATCTCCACTCTACAAGAAACCCAATAGAGGCATAGAGCGCGAACGCGGTAAAAGTGGTTATAAGGCCGGCCATTCCTGTCTAGTTCGGCCTGTCAACCACACCAGAAGGACCATCCTCCTACATATTATCGTGGGAATGGAAAAACGCAAATCGACTATATTCTTATAAGATGCCGACATTTTACCACCGTCACTTATTGCAAAACCGTTCCTTATGAGACCATCACACCTCAACATCAGCCGTTGATTGCTGAATTCAGCCACTAATAAAACAACGTGAGTAACGCCATTATGAATATCGAAAAATCGTTGAACCAAGTTAAAAAAAAACCATCCACAAAGCGGTCTATGCAACCTTCGGGGTCACTAAGCCAGGTAAGTGATTCGTCAACCGAGATACTTGGCTCTGGAATGATAGCAGCGCGCTCGCGAGCCTCACAAAATCCACGACGACGAGCAAAGTGAATGACGTTTCGTTTGCTTGTCAGCCCTTAACTGTCAAATCGGAATTTTGAGGAGGAAATACTTTATATAATTGTATGTATTGTATGCAATGTGATTTAAGGGTATATTCTCTTTGTTCCTTAGCTGATTCTCAATATTTTTAAGTAACAACGCGAAGACCATCCAAATCTGACATAACAATCGTGGCTAGACGCAAACCTCAAAACTCAAACGTCAAACGGAACGCAGCTAATGTCCAACTGAAGGTTGGCCGTTTCTGAAAAAAACGCCTCTACCACAAATTTCTGGACGAGAAAACACTAGCCAATTGGCAAATGAATAAAAACACCAACCGGAAACCACAGAAACCGATCGCTGTCACCCGAGCGGTCCATTACAGAGATCTTTACGATAAACTGGACACTCAGGGTGGCGAGAGAGATCTATATTCACTTATCAAAAGCAGACACGAACACACGTAAAATATCGAAAATTGAAAAGAATAGAACTTTGCTTACTGACCGAAGAGTCACGAGGGATAGATGGAAAGAATGTCGATCGACGTATGAACGAACGTCTCAAATCTAAAATATACCACAATGTCGTCTCCCACATCGCCCTCTATGACTCTGAGTGTTGGCCAATTATAAAAAACACTGAACGACGTTTTGCAGCAATGGAGGCGAAGATGTTGCGTTGGATCACATCCGAAAGGAAGATATCTGGGATGGATATGGGGTTGCACTGATATTGGAAAAAATGCGAGGTGATATGGTCACCTAATACCTGCTAATGAGAATTCACTTGCCAAGATTGGTCTGAACATCGAAGTCAATGGCAAGCGACCAAAAGGCTGTACGAAACATCGGTGGCTGACACGCTGGATGGTGATTTGAGAGCCACGCGATGGTATCCATATTAAGCCTTTGATAGAACACAATGCTGCAAATATTCACGACGAGCCGACCCCGCTTATGAAAGCATCCTGGATACCGTGAACTTGGGAGGGCACCTAGCCGACCACAACGAAAGGCACTGCAAAAGCAGACGAATTTACTTGGGAATGGGAACGTGGGCATTGCTGCACCACCGAATGCAGCCGATTTTTCAGTTAGTCACGGTTTTCATATTAGACTACACTTACATCCATAAACATAAAGATTAGTCAAATTAACCTGCAGCATGCCGTAGGTAGATGCTACATACTGCAGCAAGGCTGGCAAAGTTACAGCACTGTCCTTATATATTTCTGGTACAACACAACAACAAAATCTGCGGCATTGGATTAGTAAAGGGTACCAGGATCTTCTTCGATGAGAGATCCTCAAGACAGAAACCTGCGTTCTGATATCAAAATTGTTAGCGGCCATGCTGAGACAATTCTGCTCCCAAGTCCTAGTCGTGGTCAACTTACAATACCTGGTTAATCGCAAGAGGAGGATTGTTCGTGTCGTCCGTCGATGCAAGAATTATGGAATTTGGTAGTCTATGCAGAATGAAGTGCCCTGATCTCTTAATAGATTGTGATGCGAACGCTCGACATATTTATTGCGTCAGTAGCAAAGGCAACCCTAGAGGAGAGAAGCTGATGAATGCGTACGTACGGTGCACCCCTACGTTCGAGGGGCCAAGAAGAAGTAATTGACCTAACAACCTACAGTCCAAAGTTGTTAGAGTTGATTATAGACTGGCGAGTGCTAGATGAAATCTCACCCTTACATGACTTAGAATTTAGAATGAGTATTGTAGGGGAATAGTCTGTAATATAAAGACGGAATGCTAGGAAAACAGATTAGACAAAGTTCAATGAACTTCTTGGCAGCAAAGTCAGGCTCCCTAGGCGACTAAAGGTTGTTTTCGATGAAAAGGCTAGAGCTATTGCATTATACTTTGAACATTTCAAAGCACTTGGCATGGATGGCATCTATCCAGCGGTGCCTAAGGAGCATATACAGTACGTAGAGCAACTTTTAAAAAGTATTTTTCGAGATATCTTGCTCTGGGCTACGTACTCTCCTCTTGGCAATAGGTTCATACCTACAGAACTTACACTAATGAAACTTACCTACCTAAATTGAAGTTGATGGGCTGCTTCTAGAGAGTAGATAACGCGGACTATACTTGGTTTATTTGGAGACGAATGAGATAGAATTTGGGGATTGAAGGGAAAGTGATTTTTTGTAACTCATTCGAAGTCCACCTTTATCACCCTTCTCTACTACCAAAAATCCCCCCCCCCCCCCTGGAACCATGATTGGCTCTTTTTAAGGTTTTATGTAAACAAAAAACCTTATGAAAATCGGTTCACTATATGTCTGTCCGCCCGTCACACGCATTTTTCTCGGCGTGATTGAGCGGTTGTAGCGATTGACACCAAATTTGGTAGAAAGGTGGGAAATGTGAACGGTCACGCATATAATGAGTTACATCCTTTTACGTCGAATTTAAAGGGGGTCCCCATACATGCAAAAGCGGGGTTTAAAATCAAATTAAAGGTCTCGGTTAGTACTTTTCGAAGCCGGTCTTAGTTTTGGCATTTGTTGGAAAGGTTTCTTTAACGGAACCATTCTCAGAGTAGTACTTCTGTGATAATGTCCAATATTTAAGGTTTTGCCTTGACTATAAATAGCTTTCTACAACTGCGAAGTATACGAAGTACACCACCAACAACTCTTTCTAGCTTTACCGATATTACTGTTCCTTAACTCTCAGTACCTTCTCAACAAATACAGCAATCCATGTACCAGATTCACTCATCCGGGGTTATGTTTTTCGAGTCAAGATCAGGCTACCGATTGCAATTCGAGTTAATTTCAATTTACTAGACAATATGAAGCTCCTTCCAAGGAGTCATTACGAAGTTTTTCAAGTGTCTGTCTGGCATTGACATAAGGGATCTCATACCGAACCAAATCCAAAAGAGATGAAAGGGAAAACGAAGAAGCTTTATCTTTTTTTTTGGATAAAATGTTTTCAGCGAAGAACAGGCTAACAAGTTTCCAGAAAACCATATTTATTAAATAAAGATTACATTAAAGCTTAATAAGGAAAATCCTATGGTTTCATAATTTGGGATAGTGTCTACCAAATCCCACATATGAAGTTACGTGTAAAGTTTTACATATACCGCGGAGAGAAGCGTATTTATCCTTTAATAGTAACGCTATGAATCTTAACTATGCACTACAGAATTTTAAGGTCATAAACACAGGCTCCCACCTCTTGTTTACAAATTAGCCAAGGTCCTACCCTCATTTTATCGTCAACTGTAACTCATAACAATGGTAACGAAAACCTCAATATATGAGTATTTCATTACCAGGAGTTAACTCCTTTTCTTTCCAATTCAAAGTATTGTACACGCCACGTAATATTCGCTTACATTCTTTATCCTTTTAAAGCCCACTTGGACGGCAGCCTGTGGTCAGTACCGAGTTGAACGTTGACAAGTGGATACCAACCGACACACTAAGGACGCGTTCCTAAACAATACCCCAGTGAATATTGACCCAGCTAACGCTGACAAAGGCCAGGCCGTTATATTTCAGTTGAAAGCCATGACGTCAGTTCAAATTTCGTGCTAGCCACGAGTCCAGTGAAAGTTATTTATCCTGTGCAAGAATACAAAGTGATCTTTATCCTTGAAACTTAGATAGGAATAAACTCGAGACAGTGTCAATTGAATCATTAATTTCGTACGAGAATCGATTGGCCGCAAACAGTTGATAGATTAAATATTAACATGGGTTGTGCTAGTAGTTCGCCGTTGGCTGGAGCCAATGGAAAAATAATGGAGGTTGCCAAAGGAGCCGCTTCAGATGCAGTTCATGCCGGAGAGGATGCAATTAACGGTCAGTAGAGTCTTAATATTACCTTCAAACGTTCTCTCACTGCCCCCCCCCCTCTCTTGCCCAATCCTTCATTTTGCCATGCAGGCATGCATAAGTTCTTCTGACATAAATGCATTTACAGCCAACAAGGAATTTCGTGAAGGAATTTCATTGCTAATTAAAAGCTTCATTTAACGTGCCCATTCCGCAGAATGACTAATTGATATTAATGCAGAAATGAATAACAAACTTTTTATAACTTTTATTTGCATTTATGTGTTTTGTTCTCGGCCTTCATGGACACATTACTGGTCATCAATTTGCAGGCTATGGCATTACCGCCATAAAAATAGGAATACTTTATTGTTATTTGTCTCGGAATGATAATCAAGGCAATACATATTCCAGGGGTTCGTGGACACGTAGCCTGAAGGGAGGGGTAGGCGACTTGTCTAATAAAGTGAACATATGAATAATTCATCCTCATGCATTTGAGGGGTTGAAATCCCACTTTTATAGTTGTGACTTTATATCTTATCAATCGCGATTTATCTGTTATAAGGGACACCATTAGGATAGGATTCCAATGCTTTCAATGGAATATAGATGTTATTATTGGGTTAGACATGAACGAGATGATGTGGTTGAAAACATGCGAATGTACTCTGATGGTTGATTCTACCACAGCAAGAAAGCCAGGCTTTTATACGAACGGAAGAACTAGACGTGGACTAACATATGAACCTCGAACAATCTCAGGGTCAAGCGATGAGAACTTGAAAAATTCATTTAGTTTAATTCCTAAGTATTAAATTTGAGAGATTTCGATCTGATAACCGTATTGTTCTCAACTCTGAGTTTCAAGCTGTTAGCTTCTTTCTGCATAGGCCCAGAAGCAAAGTATCGACATTTTCCGTTTTTGCCTGGTTGATTTTGATACCCTAGCTATCATGGTATTTACAGAGATCCTTTAAATGTTTCTCGTTAGTTCCAACTGCATTGGTGAGATTGGAATTCGAAAAGGAAATTGTCATCGGCTTATGAGGTCTGGTCGCTGACCCATACTAACAAAAAAGTACGTATCTTCAAAGAAATTGGTCGCAAGTCTAACCATCGGGATAGAAAACTTGGAAATGGGAAACAGAGCACAGAGTTTAAAGCCATTTACTGTCATTGTTCTTAAAGTTAAGTAGGGTGCTCACAATTGTTGAGGTAGCCCCGAGCATGCTGCTTTTCATATTTAAATCGGAGTCCAAACTGATGGTTAGGAATAGTATTTTAGAGGTTACCAATCCCAAACCTTTCTGGTTTGTGAGAGATCCCTTTTTTCCAGATGACAATTATTTTTCAGCCACTTCTGAGTAACTGTTCTTTATGCAGTCATCGAGGACTGTAAGAAAAAAACTTAATAGGAGTTGATGCAAGGTTCCTGTTAACGAACTTCATCAGGCTCAGCTGACTTTTTATCACTTTAGACCGTGAGTTTAGATAAACTCAAAAAAATTTCGGCAGAAGAAGGAATGTATAGGAGTTAAGTCTTTGTATCCTGTTCCGCAAACAAAGTTATAGGCAGGTTGTTTCTTGGAGGAGAAGGACTTTCGTTTTTCTGGCACCGTTTTAGATGGCTACTTTTGTCTTCGTGAGAACGAATTTGATTTGTATTTCCCCGTTAACCTATCTATATGTTAAAACATGTCTGGCCCGGGTTTAAGGTCTATTGATTTGCGACAGAATTTTTTGCTACAAAATTTGTTCATTCACTATAGCTCGGTCACCTTTCGTCTCTACGCGGCGTACGTAACCGCGCTTTTCTAGTCTCCTCTGCCTTTCACAGTTTGCTCTGTATAGATGCGGCCATGGAATTGATCGCATCCCAATCTTCCTGACATGCTGGCATCCTTCGCACCAGTTTTTCTGATACGAACACCTCTCCTAGAGTCTCCTCTAGGATTTTTCTTTCTTCCACAAATCTCGCACAATGGAAGAATACGTGCTCTGGGTCCTCTAGAACTTCATTGCAGTTTGGACAATCGGGAGCGGTATCCAGTTTAAACATGCTCCGCGAGAAACTGGATAAATTATTATTATTCTGTTAAGGGAAAGTCGCCCCGCGTCTTTAAAGAACTATCGTGCCCTTTTTACTGGTTATAGTGTACCTATTGATCATAGTATCTCAAGCAGGCCTATAACCGTTAGGGACTTTAGTATGTTCCCCACTTCCAGATCTTTCGGCTTTGCATCTGGTATTAAGTGTTCTCCCAGATGTCTCGAACTACTTTGCACAAGTGCCGGACACTATCCCAGGACGTGTATAGAGGTTTCGTCCTCCTCCTCGCAAAACCTGCAGGCAGTGTCCGTAGATATCCCTAGCTTCCTAGGTGATAGTCCAGCCGACTATGACCAGTGAGAATTCCCACTATGATTCGGTGGTTCTTTTTGGTGAGGTTTAAGCAATTCTTTGTGCGCATGGGTTCGTGTCCGCCAATAAGAACCCTGCACTGCTCCATCCCTGGTAGGCCCGCCCAGTATCGTTCCCTCAACCGTTCCTCTTCATTTCTAAGATGCATGCCATGAAACCGTTTCCGATTCCACAGAAGGGTTCTGGCCCGTGTAAAAGCATCCCTGCTCCCTTCTTGGCTAGTTCTTTCACTGCCTCGTTGCCTTCCAACCCAGCATGGCTTGGAACCTAAAGTATCCAGACCTTGTTGGACGAGCCGAGTGTATTCAGTCTCTCAAGGCTTTCCCATACCAGTTTAGAGTTCACCTGGTTGGACCTAAATGCCTTGATCGCTGGTTGGCTATCGGTGAGATTAGCAATGTTCTGCCCCCTGTAGTTCCTTTGCAGATTAAAGGAGGCACATTTGTCTATGGCGTATATTTCCGCCTGGAATACGCTAGTATACCTGCCCATTGGCTCAAAGTACATTTTCCTTGGACAAATGACACCGGCACCCGCTCCCTCTGCTCTGAGGGATCCGTCAGCGTACCAAGTAATCAGTTGCTGGTTTAAGCCGTATGTCGCAGCCACGCTCTCCCAGTTTGCCTTGTTACGTGTTTCAAACTTCCTATTAAAGTGAAACCTCGCTGTAATGTTATCCCTTGGTATCAGTAATTCGGGATACCGCCTAGAAAGAATATCAATCCTCCTTCGATTTAGACAGCTCCCTGAATATTGATGATTGAATATTGATCTCCTTGCCTGCATCTGTATGTGCAGATGGATAGGTGTTAATCCCAGAAGGACCTCCAGGGATGCCGTTGGGCATGTCCTCATTGCCCCACTGATACACAGGCAAGCCAACCTTTTGAGCTTATGTAATTCCCTGGCTTGTGTGCTGAGTTGTGCTCTTTCTGCCCAGATTACCGCTCCATAGGTAATCATTGGCCTTACTATTGCATATATACCAAAGTAGTATCTTCGGACTACAACCCCATTTTTTCCTGCTATGGATCTGCAAGTCATCAGAGCCCTCGTGGCATTCTGGCAAGTGTTTCCGACATGTGTCTTCCAGAGCAATTTTTGGTCTAGCGTAATTCCCAAATATTACGCCTCCTAGTGAATGGTACTATGGTGCACCAGGCACTAGTAACCCTTAGTCCAGTTTGGATTCTATCACATAGGGTATCTTCATATTTGCCCCTCCAGATTGGAACAATGTCGTCCGCGTAACCCTGGACTTGTATTTCAGTATTTGTTAACACGTCCAGGAGCTCATCCACTACCATACTCCACATCAGCGGCGATAGTACTCCACCCTGTGGACAGCCTTGAGTGGTCTTCATGATAATAGAATTTGTACCTGTCGATACCTCTATTTGCCTGCTTCCTAGCATTTTGCCGATCCTGGGTAAAACTGGGTAAAATTATAATTAATCTTACCATGCCTGCATGTGTGTCCACCGACCCTTTCCCGAGCGTTCCCAACGATCACGCCATCTATTTAGAGATTTCTTCCTTTCGGCGTTCGTCGTCTGCAATAAACGAGAGATAGACTTCGCACTGTGTATATTCGTCATCTCATCTGCCAAGATGTCAGTGGGCATCGTTTCAGAGCTGACGAATGCTGCATCATCTGAGACAATCCTGAATACCGAGCACACCCTTAAGGCTGTACTCTTGTAGACTGAACTCATTGTTAGCGTTAAATGTAACCTGCAATGCCTTTCCCCAAACTGGAGCTGCATAGAGCAGGATCGAACTCACTACCCTAGCTAGAAGCAACCTGGAAACATGTTTATAGCTAAGCTTCCCGTCTATCATCACTCCCAAGTATTTGATGGCAGGTTTAGAAGTGATGATATGATTCCCAATTTTAATACGCACATAATTTCTTCTTTTTCGTCTAGCCAACCCTTACAACACTGATCGCTTCGCATGAGTATAACTCAGCATCTTCGAGATGCTTTGCGACCACAACCAGTGCTATACCGTCGGTGTAACCCACCACCGTGGCTTCTTCTGGAAGGGCATGATTAAGTATTATAAATCTTTGACACCGTCACACGGGACATCCAACGTCCAGAGCCCTATACACTGCTTTATGCAGACGATGTTTTCCTAGCATCTAATAGTAAAAATGATCTCGAGCAATTTGTTCAGAAATGGAATGATCGCCTCATAAAACACGATCTCAGATTGAATATGAATTAAACTGAGTTTTTGACGACCGATCCCCATGAAACAGCCATGTCATTGTCAGCGGCAGTGACCTGCCCAGAACTGAGCGATTTAAATATCTCGGGTCAATGTTCTCAGCCAATGGAGAACTGCGTTATGAGTTGCTTCACGCAATAACGCACCCTGGATGAAGTGGCGTTCGACAACTGGTGTTCTTTGTGATGTCGTCTTGCGGTAATGGAGACGAAAATGTTTCGTTAGACTAGTGCCGTAACACGCTTTGATTACATCCGAAATGATAATATACGCGATCGATATGGGTTTGCACCGATCTTGGAAAAACTGCAAGAGAGGCGTCTTCAATGGTATGGTCACGTAATTCACGCTAACGAGAATGCACTTGCCAAGATTGGTCTGAACATCGAAGTCGATTGTAATCGACCAAAACACCGGCCGAAACAACGGTGGCTTGATACGCTGAATGGGGATCAGGCATTTGATAAATTCAAATGGTGAAACCGATCAGGACGAGCCGAACCCCAATCGGGACAAAGGCTGAAGAAAAAGGACAAGAATGAGCATGTGAACTTATAGATAACAACCCTGTAAGCGCTACCCATTTCTCGTCAACCTCTAAGTAGAGACCTTTTCTTATGGTTTCGTGATGCATTGCGTTATATAAAATGCTGACGAACCCACAATTAGATTAAACTCTTTTTCCTATATTTTTACTTTCGTTTGCCAGCATCACGTCCAACTTCTCAAAAGCTTTTATAAATGGTGCTCCTTTACATATATTTCTCTATTTATCTAATCAGGGACCATTGCGTTCAAATCACAGACAACCACCTATGACTGTAATCCTCTCGTTTTCAAGCATGCATGCACACCCAGGAGGTTTGAAGTTCATATTTTCCTCCCACCATTCCAATCTATGACCTTAACGTAACCGCTATGGAAATTATCATCCCTAAATCATTAGTGACCTGGGCGAGCAATAACTGAGACTTGA
Source organism: Hermetia illucens (assembly GCF_905115235.1). Lineage (NCBI taxonomy): Eukaryota > Metazoa > Arthropoda > Insecta > Diptera > Stratiomyidae > Hermetia > Hermetia illucens. The sequence continues at coordinate 154,199,081 of NC_051850.1, read as the reverse complement.
ATTAAAAGCAAATACTGAGACTGGAGTTAAAGTTAACATTCTAAGGATTTACCATTTCCGAATCTATACCTGTTATATACCCGTTTGCAATTGAAATCCTTGTTGCACTCTTTGGCAATATGTTCTTTGTCAAGATCAGCCCTATTCATTGGTTTGCAAAACTTTTACATAAATAATAATTAGAAACCACCATCATCATCCATGAAAGTAATTTCAGTGAAACCACCTTCCATCCTGCGATGGGTGTCCGTTAAAGTTCCTTTAGTTGGATGGATTTTGAAGTTTTTCTTTGCAAAACAAAACCTCATTCAAATCGGTTCAATGTCTGCCTGTTTGCAAAACATAACCTTATTAAAATTAGTACAATGTCTGTCTGTCTGTCTGAACTGAACTGTGGACCCCCAGACATGCAATGAGTTATATCCCTCTAGGTTGAATTTAGGGGAGGGGTCCCCAAACATGTAAAAGGGGTGTAACCATTTTCTTCACCGAATGTAGTCATCTGGGGTAACAAATGAAAGGTCTTAATTAGTACTTTTCGAAGCCGGTCTTAATTTTGAGATTTGTTAGAAAAGCGGGGAGTGGAAGGGGTGGAAATGGATGATTTCTTTAACGGACCCATTTTCAGAAACTACCGAACTGAAAAATCTAAAAAAATTCATGAAGCTGCCTCTATATGATGCCCAGGAATGAAAATATTCTCCATATCGATATCTGTTCAAATTAAGTTAATAATAGTATATTAGCATATTTTTGGGAAAATTGAGTAAAACCTCCCCCTTAGGTTTATCACAGAGTTATAGAACAGGTAGTAGTATAAAATATAATATGAAGCATATTATTCCCAGGTTTGATCAAAATCATACTATTAGTAACAAAGTTGTCTTTACCATGTAAATTTACAACCCGAAGTACTAATTCTGACTAAGTGCTAAATGCATATACATAACGGGCTACGTACAAATTGGATAGTTCTACACTCAAATATACTTACAGAAGAAGCAAACAAAACCTTTCATACCTGAAACGCCCAGCTTCCGGTTTCCCGACTTGTTTCTTTTGAAACTGTGCACATTTCTCCTCTAGGTGTGACTTCTTGATCCTTACGCCATATGCAAATCCCGTGTTTTTCGGCACATAGTTGCAGAACAAACACAGACCAATGCATTTGATTGCATAGACAACACAGAAGAGAGATTCTAAATTCTTCGGAATATGCAGATATATCCACCCAGGATCAGCTGTGATCCTTTTCAATCCGTGGAGGACTAAAAATTGCTCTTGTTAGAGGTGATAACCGCCTCTGAGCAAATTTGCATTTACCCCTTTCCCTTTTTTTGTAGCCGGGGTCAGTCCACAGGCTGAAGACAACCGCTTAACGGAAATTGTAGGTTATGTTGATCATTCTTAGAAATGAAAATGAGAATGTGAAAGCCAATTTTGTGTTTTAAACACTTCTTGGTTCCCTTGAGCAACGCCTTCTCTTCTAGCAGTTTCTAATTTGTCCTTCAGTTAGTAGCGGTGGGGTTAGTGGCACTTTTGTAACCTGTGTAACTATCTGGGATTTGTTTGTAACACCCATCTTTCTCGGAAACTGTTTCATTCATGCAATTTCTACGATTGTTCAAACTGTGAACCTATATTCAATGTCACAATCGCACGTTGATTTCACTTTTTCGCCGAATAGCGCTATGTGCAATAGCAAATTAAGGGTTTTTATCAGTACTTTACGATATCAGCCACAATTTCTGAATTAAATATAAAGGAGAGGAAGTGGTGGTCAAAAGACCCAGTTCTAAATCTCCCCTTCAGTTTACGAAAAGCTCATAAAATTTCTCAGAAAGATAGGTCACGATATAGAACATAATACTGGAAAGTTTGATCAAAATCCTACTATTAATAACCAAGTCAAAATTGTCAAAAGTGAATATTTCGGCGTACCAAATGCATATATGTGTACTACAAGCTACGTACAACAACAACTGGAGTAGTCATGCACCGAATCCTCGTCCATAAGGAATACAGGGGCCCATCCATACCTGAAGGGCCGAGCTTTCGGTTTCCAACTATTAACAACTACTATAAAATTAAAGCTTCTCCATATATTAAAGAAGAAACCTACACAAATTGAAAACAAAACTCTTTTATCTCCAATTAACAATTCTTAACCGAAGAAATTCTGAAGAGATTGCCCCATGACAGTTCTAGAAAGAACTGAATGTTACCTTAAAGTCGACTTTAGAGATTGGAATTAGAGAGCCTAAATCTCTCCTAGTTCCCGTTCATAACGACAAATAAAATAAAATATAAAAAATATATTTTCACGGTCGAAGAGGAATTTCCAACCTTCTTCAATATACATACCGTATATAAATATATAGTACAAAAGCTAGCTACGCTACCTGAAGTACTCACAAATATCTCATAAGACATATGTTAGAAGGACTCGTGCAAATGAAGCTTATTAACGAAACAATTCTACAGAAAAACTAATTAATCCTCACCAATTCTGTTTGAAATGTATTAAGTAAAACAGATAAATGTATCTCTGAATCTGCACTTTTAGTTTAAAATTAATTATTTTGTACATTTCCAGAAAGGAAAACTTTTCAAAACCCACCCGTATTATAATAAAGTGCACAACATTTAATAATAGATTATTTCCGCGCTTTCTCCCTTTTGAATATCAAAAGAGTCCTTTCTCGGAACTATAAAATATTCAAAAGTATTCGTTGCCCATTTCACTATTCAAAATTCCTCTTGGACGTGCTACATAGCTTTTGATTCCAGCTATATTTTTTCCATCCTGAATGTTGAATCTATCATCCCGTGGAGTCGAATCTGGGAGGACCCAGTCGGTCAATATCAATTCTGGTGATGTGACTGAATGTATTGGTTTAGATTTTTTTCTATTCGATTTCGATTTTGTCCGTTGTTTTCAATAAGCTACGTCGTACCACGACCGGCATCATGCAAATGCGATGACCCTTTCCATGTAGAATTCCAATGGAAATTTAAATACTATTTATCACCAAAACGTGGGCGCCAAGTTAGATAGACTGTTATTTATGAGTGTCCTGATAGATATTTTAGTGAAGATATATATACAATGTCTAGAGTTCTTGCTCTTATATCCAATTTTGTTTCGTTACTTTAAATAGTTTACATATTTTGAAAGATTATTTTATCTGATTGCAGTTATTGCATCATCTACAAATGCGACACTGCCTAGAATTTTCATCCTCTCTTTCCTTCCTAGCCCAAAAAAACATATATTCCGGCACTTAGATGTTCTCAATAATTCAAACTAAAGAAAATTTTCTTAATTTTTTTATCAAATCACCTATCCTTTTGTCTATGCGGCGAGTACAGTCGCTGTCTCGCTCGCAGCTGTCAAGAGCAAAGTCAACTCGCACTACTACGTGGTCCTTAGATAGCGAAGGCTTACCAGCTGTGCCAAGTCAAGGAGGGTTTGGATTACGAGAGGTCCTGAGCCAGATGTGTGCACATGCATTCAAGATTACGGCGATTTGCATGGGACACTGGTCCAAAGGCGAGCTTGCCACCGAGCTCGGCATACCCTACAATTCGCATTACCGAAGCTGCGAAAAAGGGAGGAAAGCCATCATGCACTTTCTCTGCGATTGCCCAGCCCTAGCTAGAATCAGGCTACGGAGACTGGGTAAACCATTCTTTGGGGACCTCAGAGAGATTTCCAGCTGCAGGGTGGGAGAGCTGCTTTTCTTCGTGAATGCTACGGACTGACTCTGAAGATCCCAGCCGACTAGACTCTGCCTCCCTGCTCTCATAACAGCAGCCAAGACATCACTCCCTTATAACTAAATCAATATTAAGAGTCTAATTGATTGCAATAACTAATCCCGTTCTTTTGCCACACAGCTATCTTTAGAATAGCAACTCCCTAGCACCTGTAGCAAATCATTTCATTCACTAACTATGCTTCACTCTACTACTAAACTTCACCCGCAAATAACGACGAAATCTATGAGCGATACCATGACCGTCAGGTTATGGGTAAAATCCGGCTCAATAGGTTACCGTGGGCGGGTCACTTAATCCGTATGGATGAGGATGATCCAGCCCGGAAAGTTAAGGACTCAATCCTAGAATGCATAACCAAATCACAAAACAATTTAAAGTTACCAGCATTCCGAATACTGGCAACAGAAATGAATGTTAAATTGATCCATGAGCCTAAATGTATTAAGCAGTCATAGAAAAAGATTTAGAAAATTACATGCAAAGTGTACAAAGGGTGTCACATTGTTATCGGCAAAAATGTTACATAATTCGAAGCTATGGTTGTAAATAATATTTAAATATATAAAAATGAAGAGAACTTCTAGAAAGTGCCTACTAATTTCTGGGTTTTCTAATTTTCCCAGCTGGAATGGTTGGGTTATATTAATACCACTGGGAATCTCAATGGAATGTTGCTTTTCTTCCATAATTTAAAATATGTTAATTAATTAGTAAGTTTAGTTTAGTGGAGGGCCGTAGCTCCAGGCACTCAGACCTTTTTTAGGTCCATTGTACTGTTGTACTATCCCGGCAGATCGCCTATAGCGTTCGCGGGCTTTTGCGAATCTGAAAACATTCTCCAGAGACAGAGAATGCGCAGACTCTTCTTTGAAGAAAACCTTACCAAGGTATGTTCGTCTGAAATCTGAGGAGGCCGGTCAACTGCATACGAAGTGCAGGGACATCTCTTGCTCCTCCTCACATTGGCTCCATATGGCCAAGACCACAACTCCTATTTCTCCCATGTGGTAGTTTAAGGAGCAGTGTACCGTTAAAAACCCTACTCAGATTTTCATGTCGCACTTCTAAACGGACAACAAAAATGGCGCTCTAACGACCTTGGGTTCCTTCGCAAAGATTTTCGCCTGCCGGCAGAAATTCAAATATCTCTATTCGGCTGCGTGAATCCTTGCCACTTCCCCATTTAGGATAGACTTGATAGTAGATGCCCGGATGCAAAAAGCTGGTTCTAACCCCACCATTGTGGATCCAGTACCTTGCGGAACCAGCCTGTCAGCTTCCTCATGTTTGAGTGCCCTGACACCCGCATTAGGAATATTTCATTCAGTCGGTCAAGTTTCAATAGTACCTGATGACAACTCTATATCAACTGGCTCGATATACTGCCCGGCTGGCGGAACAAAAAAAGCGAATGATGCGACCCCTCCATTTTTTCTGCAAACATTCTTCTGCTGCCAATCAAATGGTTTATATCTTCGCCTGGAATATGGTCGTCAGTTCCATAATCGGATTTCCCGAGAACCCCGCTGCGCCCGATCCGTTTTTCATGACTGACCCGTCGGTGAAGATTACTGCGTCTGTAATCGGAAAAGATTCATGGCCATTTATCGATCATTCTTCCCTTTTAGTGATTACGACGCAGACGAATCTAGAAACCATATAATCAGAGCCACATGATATTTGCCAAGAAATTTCCAGATGGAGGCATGACCGTGTAATTAGCCGCTTCGAGTACCGCGGTCGGCATACTACTCATTGTCCCAGTAATACTTAGCCAACTGAGCCTCTGAATATGCGTCAGCAGCTTCCTGTTGTTAGAAAAGTTCACTCTTGGTCATCAAAAGATGCATGCATACATCAAAATGGGTTTTATTTTGAATGTATACATACAATGGATCCGTTTTAGTGAAAGTCCCCAGGTCTTACCTATCGCAATCCTGCAACCCCAGAGCAATCTGCAGGATTTCTGACATTATCCCTGGATATGGTGCTTCCGCGCTAACTTGAAGTCGCAATGTCCTCCTAAATATTTGACTGTTTGTACCAGCGAGATTTCCACCTCTATTAAGGTGGGTAGGGTGTAGCTACTCCACCTGACGTTCCTAGTGAACATAACTAGTCCAGTCTTCCTAGCGTTCACGGTGAGTCAATTATGCCGCTTGCCGATAATGATTACGACTAGATGGTCCGCCAATGCTTGTGCGAAGACCCTTGTGTTCTCCAGGAGCCACAGGAAGGAGGAACTATAACAAAGGAGAGATAACCCTTTCCTTTGGGCAACCCCGAAGACGCCCTACTTCAGTAGACTTCTATATGACCAATATGTGGATCTCTCACTACTCTAGCCTGTGCAGGATCCAACTGATTAACAGCGGATCGATTTCATGCTGTCTTGCCGCGTTACAAATCGCCACGAATGAGGCATAATTGAAGGTGCCTTCGATGTCCATGAATGCGTCTAATGCGTACTCTTTATCGGGTATCGTCTTCTCAATTGTTGCCGTTAGTGCTGTCTCCGTGGATTTGCCATTCTGGTAAGCATATTGCCTACAATGAAGTGACCACCTAAAGAAATATGTTCTCTTATGAACCGGCTTACTAACGGTTGGAAGTTGTTGGGTCTGTGTATGTGGGTTTCCCTGGTTTGGCAATAAATATTACCTTCATATCACGCCAGTTGGTTGGAATATAGGCGTGTCCTAGGCAAGCACGGTATATATTCCGAATGTGCAGACCCATCCATTCCCTCTATTACTAGAGCAGGAATAATGGCATCCATACCTACAGACTTGCATCTATGGAAGGAGTTAAATGCCCAGTTCACTCGTTCTAGCGAAACTACTTTACATGCCAGAGTCTTCCGGTTGAGAGTTTTATGTATCTGTCGACCCGGAGATGAGATTTTAAGTGCTGCCTGGAAAGTACACTTTAAGCAAATGGTTTGTCGTTTCTTCATCTCTTCCTATGTACGTTTTGCTCTTTAAACGTAGATAACCCAACTGCTGGCTATGTTCTTTGATCCGCTTTAGCTTTGAGATTGCATCAAAAGAGTTGGTACCTTCGCAAAAGCCCCACTATGATGATCATTTGACCGACCTTATACTCTTCTTTAGAGCCTTCTGTGCCTATTTAAACCGAATCCAGCAAGCAGCTGAATCACACTTCAGAGCTCGGTTTAGGAGCACCCTTGTGGTTCTTCTCTGTTTCGCCAATTCCGAGTTCCACCATGGTGTTTTACCTTTCTTTGACATCATTAGTAGACAGCTCTCTTCGAAAGCTTCTCTCATGCTAGTTGTGATCATCTTCGTTTTTTCTGAATTCCAGCAACGGATTTGATGCGTCTCCCAGGGATCGTAACTCGGGCGCTCTGTTCTGTCTGTTGCCCCATCTGTCTTACGTGGATTCCGAAATGGAGTGGGTGGAGGTGGATCCATGCCCATTACGAAATTAATACTCTTGTGATCCGAGAGTGTAATATCGTTTGATACTCTCCACTCTCCTACAAGAGCTGCAATGTCACGGGATGCCACCGTGATATCGATTGTCTCTTGCCTGACCACGTTGAAGAAAATGGGTTCATTACCCAGATTGACGATCTGCATTTCGGTTCCTACCGGAAGCCTCGCGATCCTCTCGCGTTGATGTTGGAACTTCTCCAGCATACTTGCCGGGCGCTAACATCACCTCCTGCTATTATTCCCTTGCCTTTACTTTTAACATATTGGTTAATTCTGATGAATGTTCCACGAGAAGCTTCGTCTACGTCATAAGAGAAATAAGTAGAGCACCATAGAACCTCCTTATTTCCTTGTTGGCTTTTTATGGTCAATTTGATCGTTATGGTGTCGCCATCACATAGGTCATTAACCAAAACAGCGGAGGTCTTTTGACTCACTGGCATACAACAAGTCAACATGTTTAAACCCCTAATTTCCCCACCAACCAACCACGGTTCTTGTATGAGCTATATACTAGTCTTGCAACTGTTGATCCGACGACTGATAAATGCAGTCGCTATTTTACGATGCTGCTAATTTATTTGAGAGATAAGGCACCTCATCTACGATTCAGATGAAGATGCCGTGGACTGGGCGTCCCTTTCCATGGTTTTAGGAGTCGAAACTTATATTATGACAGCCCCAAGCCCGAAGTAGAGCCCACAGCCCGTTTGTTCCCGAACCTTCTTAATATCCGGTTCAAGAACGACGACAACGAGGAAAGTTTCTGGCCTATCGGCATCCAGGTGAATGTTTTGCGATTATTTTGGACTTCGAATTTGTTCCACAACCCCAGCCCCATTACACTCCTCTTCTGGAACCCAAAGAAAGCATTTTTTAAACGATGGTAGCTCGGATACCCTCCACAGTCCATCGGCTTCGATAGCCTTGACATGAAGACTTGACCATTGCTGACCGAACATTCTATACAGTCATTTGAGTCGAAGAGTTGGGATCGTCAGAAGACCGCTGTCGCTTTGCTCTTAGCCACAGATGTCCCAGATGTTCCTTTCCGTTCAACATTAGCACAACCTCGGGGTTGCATTTTGAGCGGAGGCAGTTTACCCGAAGGCGATTTACCCGGAGGCCCGAAGGTTTTTTTTTCCGGAGGCGTTATTTCGCTCGAAGGCCGTTTGTCCGGAGACTATTTACTGCACGAAGACAGATGCTTACCCGAATGTAAGACTTTAGTCTCAACATGTGACGCCAAATGGAGGAAGGATCAGGAGTGCTGATAGAAGGGGACTTGCTTCTGCCCATCCCTTAAGGATCGGGTACTTACAGGATTGGTTCTCACTTGAATAAATGTAGAATCTGGACTAAGGTTCTCAACTGAAGAACTCAAAGTTGCCCCTTCGCTCAGGATTGGATCGTCATGATCAAACTGCTGTTGTTTTCTTTTGTATTTCAGGTTTTAAATTTCTTCATATTTGGCTACTGGGGAAAATAAATCGATCTCGGCAGAGCCCCTTTTTGCCGAAACATGGCTAGTTATAACTGGGCGTCGCCCGGTACCCAGAGTTCACAATTCACGGCAACATCTTAACCACTGTGTCCATTCAGCCCTTGACACGGTAGTCATACCTTCCCCCTTTGGGTTTTGATTACCATTTAGCTTCAGGTGTTTCCCGGAGGATTCTCCTACACCACGACAAGGTAGGTAATCGTCCAGGGAATTTAAGTACCTTATTTCAAACAAAAGTAAAGCTTTTCGCCATCAGGAGGACAGAGCTACACAACAGTTCGAAAAATTCACAAATCGGCCAGCAACTAAGCGCTAATCTTACCAACACGAATTTGCCTACCTCTTTACCATCCACTTCGGTAGAAAGGATCGAATATTTGATACTAGCTTCTTCGCATTTTTTTTTTTATCATTTGTCCCTTTCAGCAGTGGAGTCAGCTATCCAGGCCTTCACACATCACTGAAAAAAGCGATGTCTTAAATCCATGCCATGCCTGAACGATTGTGCCCCTGTTGGGGTTTTTGTTACTTTTGAAATATTATACACATATTGATAGCGGCCTTTTTCTTGGGTGAAAGCAACTAACTATTTCATTTTTGAATATCTATTGCAACCTTCTTTCCTGCTTCTCGTAAAAGGCGACTAGCAGGGATGGCAATTTCGTTGTCGTTGGCCAGGTCCCGAAGGAGCGCCATTAGATCTGGCTGACCGCGGAACCGTCGAAGCGGACCGATGAATAGAAGAGATTGAAGGCACTATTGACCACTGCGTGTGATGATGAGCGTGACGCGCTCGAACTCCTATACCGAGTGAAATTCCTGATAAATCGGGAGTAGTGTACACCATGACAAAAGGGAATTTGTTATTGTGCTGATCAGGGAAGCTGAAGATGCCGGAGAATGCAATTATTTCAGAAGCATGTAAGGACAAACGAACTTGCTTGTGATTGCAAATTTCCTTATGCGCGATGACCAACAGCTGAAGAGGTGAAAAGAACACTTCACCACCGTTCTTAAACGTATCACATCCGGTGAGGTTCCCCCTCTCGTGGATGAAATGGTTAATCACCTTAACATGCGGATACCGACTGTTCTTCCAAATCTTGAGTATCTCAGATTTTTCCAGATAGTGAAAGAACATGATGACGATCATCAATTCAAAAGAAGAGCGCCCTTTTGAGTGTGACAATTAGATCTCCTCCTTGTCGTCGCAAAGACAATACCTAAAATCATGCTGGAATCAATAGAGAGGAGGTTGGGTTCCGCTCCAGGTCCTCCTGTCTTGAGTAAATTAACACCCTACGGATTATTACGCCTCACTTGCTCTTCATCGATTTCGAGAAAGCTTTCGATACTGTAAGCAAGGAGCGTATGTAATGTGCTCTCGGTAGGAGGAGCATTCCCAAGTAACTAACAACTACTATCAGAATGGCATAAGATGGAGCAAAATGATAAAAGAAAACCGTGACCTTCCGCCACAAAAGCCACTTGCGTCATGCGGACACGCAATAGATAGGCCACACATTAAGGAGGGAGGGCGAGTGGGTCGCGCCAGGAGCATTTGGAGACAGAACAGTAGAAGAAGAGTGTGATACTCTCAGTAAGTTTTGGGTGGAGTTGAAGTGCATCGTAATCGTAAACAATGGTGCATAGGCTTGGTTAATATACTATGCCATATCAAGGGGTGAATGGCAACCATATATTTTACAGTCCCAGATGACAATGACGCAAATCTCTGCTAGATGGACGGAGTTACATCACTGAATGCAAGAACTATTTATCCACAAGTTTAAAATGTCAATTCCATATATTGATTCCATAGAGGAGAATCGTAAAGGAGAAAAATATTTAAACTGGAGATGGCTAGAATAGAGGTTAATTTTCTAAAGTAGATTTTGTGATCAGCGATTTAAGTGAACATTAATCCTATTAGTATCTAGCACGTAATGTATATGCATATATTATGTCAGAATATAAACTTTCGCGTGCTTTTTTCGCCTGTTTTAACTTTATTAATAATAGTCCGATTTCCACCAAACTTGGTATGATCATGCTCTATATTATAAAACTTGTAGACCCCTCTTTTGCATGCATGGAGACCCCCCTCCCCCCCCGCTTAGGACGATGTAGGCCATTATGCAAGTGTGGGTTCACCGTTACTACCTTTTCACCAAATTTGGTGTCAATCGGTATAACAGTTTCTGAGGAAAATGCGTGTGACAAACAGGCAGACGAGCAGGCGGACAGATAGACTGTAAACCGATTTTAATAAGGTTTTGTTTTACACACAACCAAAAAAAACACCATAGTTTGTCTCTTGTTTTTCCTTTTGAATGCCAAGAATAACGACAGCCACTTTCAGATTATGGAAGCAAAGATGTTGTGGTGATTCAGCGGCATAACTCGCCGTGATTACCTTCAGTGTAAAGGTATCCCTAGCCGATAGAGCATCGCGTCCCTCGTCAAACAGTTGGAAGAGGCTTCGAAGGTAATTTGGTGAAGTCATCTGAGCCAGAGCCAATTCACTGGCTAAAATGGCCAGAACATGCAAATTAATGGAAGACGACCCAACAGTCTCCCGAGTTAAACAACGAATTAAAAGTCTCCCGAATCGATCCGGATCGAACTTCCGATATAAGAAAAGGTCAAGCCGACGCACGGTCTCTGTACTGAGCCAAAGACTGTGGAAGAAAATGAAAAAGATCATTTTCGACCACTTCAGATGAGCTGCTAGCAGACCCATGACTGACCCGTCCCTCTTGAAATGTTTTTACATTTTTATATGAGTCCTACATTGGGCACCATAAAAACTCTGTTGGAGCTACATTTTCATTACACTTTTCTGGAATCGATAAGCGTTCTAAATTGGGGTCTCGTGTTTGTAAAACGAGCAAATATTTGTAGTCTTGGTGACTATTTCCCACTATCGATCAAGTCGAATGGTTTATATTTTGCAAATATGTAAATTTATTTCAATTCTACATAACTGACTCTAAATTGAAACGAAGTCTAACGTGCATTCCCGTAATTACGTTCAAGTCATAAATTTTCCCATAAATAGCCGGAAAATTTCCGACAACCACAGGCGCAGAACAGCAATTCTTCAACATACAAGATCCTGCTGATTTCTCATAAATACACAGACTAACGACGGTCATAGTCATAATTCTATATTTAACAATGTCTAAATCCTGTTGGTATCATGAGCAGATTTTTCGCCCATTTCTCCGTTCTCCAATATTTGTTCGCATAATGCTAAATAAGGACATAACACATTCGTGCCACGTGGGAGAACTAATAGCAATTATTCAAATCCAATGATTTCAACAATGCCAGGATCGGATATTTGGAGCTATGTGTGGGCCGTGGAGTTAGCCTCTGGTGTAGGGGCTGATGAATGTCCCACGTGGGCTATTTATTATGTGACCGACGTGAGTTTTCACCAAGCCGGCAGTAATAATAAATAATAAGCTATCAAAGATAAAAGATTAAGCGGTCCGGAATCATAAGAAACACGTTATATTCGAATTGGGCTGACGACATGAAATTATATTTATGAAGTCTTCTAGGTGAATGACTCGGAATTATTTCTCGCAATAAATGACAAACTGAATGGCCGAACTATGTAGGACTTAGGGTTGCTTATCGCTTAATTCGGTTGAAATATTGGACTGAAATGTCAGAGTAGTTTATGATAAATCTCTTACTAGAGCAAAAACGAAAGCGGATTCTTAGCAAAAAACCTGAAAGCATACGTGATTCATTCTACTTACTCGTGCAAATTTCAAAGAAGATAGTCTCTAAATTATCCTAGCAGAACTGTAAAACACTATAAGCATAAAGTCGGCCTTCTACATCGCTGTTCACATCGGTTTTATGTATTCCACCCCCACCTCCGTCCACATCAATTCTAAGGCATTTTCAAATAAAAGTTTCACTTCATTGTCACGTACCCCATCGACTTCAAATGCCAATAGATCCTAACAATAGACCCGAGTTCGCCGATTTGCATATTTTCCTTAGAATTCAAACCAAGGAATTCAATAAATTTTTTATGGATTTCTATTCAAACTCAGCGGGAAGCTCGCAATAAGGAGGAAATTAGGGTCGGGAAATGTTAATTTTAATCGGATTGACAGTTCCTCGAAATTGCGAATTGAATAAAAACAATTTGTGTTTCATAAAAATAGGAATAATACAGAGACTTTCTTTATTCGCAAGGTATCTTTGGTCTTTAACATAAGCACATTAAATGGAAGAGAGATAACGGTGGGTTACAGAGTAGGCATAATAGAACGCTTATTCCGTACACCAGCAGTGCAGATGACGGTGAAGCCATGACTCCTGGCCACTTCTTAGTTCAACGATCGATCAACGCTCTCCCAACGGTTGACCGCGTCGACAGGGCCTTTATAAACGATAGCAACAGCTTAAAGCCATTCACCGAATATTCTGGAGGAAGTTGTCTCTCGAGTACCCGCACCACTGACAGACCCGAACTGAATGGGACAAAGAATGAAGTGACCATTAGCACGTATCTGAGCTATCCACCCTGGAGACGACGGCATACTCCGAGCAGATCTGGTACAGTACCACGGATCTATGAGAAAATAAGTGGGAACAGTGAACTTGTGTCCGCTGCTGGTTCAGATACCCAACGACTCGAACCCTGTGAAACGCGAATTTCGCAGTAATTCGCGTCACTCAATTATGGAGTGCTGAAAAATCCAAGCCAAAGTCAATTGTGGTACGACGAATCACCTTAAATGGTGAAAGATAGCCCCGTATTCCCGGGAGCGTGCATTGCTCAATCTGACGATACTGGACTTCCCAATACAGAGGATGATCAAAGATCATCAAGAGTGTGTGAAGTGAAATTCCAGAAGTTTTATCTACCACACAACCACCAAATATGAAGATATCATCCAGAAGATCGAGAAAGTATTCAATTACCGGCAGAAAGAAGACAAAATAGAATTTTTCGGGGTAAGGTTTTATCGCCCCCATTGGCGTAAACACCGAGGTATATCGCGGCAGAGATGAACCTCAGCGCAATCACTTCGTGAGGCTCTAGACACTCACGCTTCGATAGAGGCTTATCATCCGGCCGTTTCCGACCGACTGGACAAGTTTACAGCGGAAATTAAACTCTGTCATCAGAGCAGTTCACTAAATGAGTCGTTGGTTTAGACTGATCGATCCGACGACCTATACACAAAATACACCAGAATTTTATCTGCATTCTATAACCGTGAAGATCTACTAGGCCTGGTAACTAAGGACGCTTTAGCCAAAGAAAATGTTGATCCTTAGAGTGGGCGACCAGATGAGAATCTTCAGCTCACCTGCATTATTGGATTGCAGTTCGCTGAACCAAAGGGGAAAGATGAGGTTTTGTTGTGTTTTGTGTTTACCCAAGATCACGAAAGACATTTACGAGATGCCTAACTACGCGATTGGCACAACTTAGGCGAAGTTAATTGCGAGCAACAACTGGTTATTTGTCGCAGCGATGCTACAACGATCTCGCTAACTTATGATGGGCAATGCCACGACCTTGTATCGAGATTCCTCTGCAGGGTCCATCTATAATGTACCGACAACAACGTGAGTTGTTGGTCAGTTATCATCATCGAGGGAGTTGTGAAGCTCCCGTTAGTCATGTATCGCCGCCCAATTCTTGCTGAGTAGTCCGGGTCGTCCCAGAACCTAGCCCAGATTGAACTCACAGAAGCGATAGAAGGGGAACCACAATATCAACCATTACGGAGCCTAGTCTGCAGGCGGCCTCAGAATGTTAAACTTATTATATTATATCCTTCATCCATATGATTTCATTTCCATTTTATCCATATGTCTATCAATATCCAATATATTCCTCGGCTTAAAAGTAAACGATCTGACTCCCAATGCCAATCGAAACTCAATTTCTCTTCAAGCGATTTAATGATGATGAGTATTATTTTCATTTTCTGGTTCGCTAGTTTGCCTTCACATGAGTACAACCCGCCATTTTCAATATGTTCTCTAACCACCACCTACTTTTAGAGTTTTCCACAACTGTTGATTGTCGAAGGTTAGATACATTGTTATACATGCCAGGCCACAATAGTGGTCGTATTACAGACGCCCGTGGAATAGCCGCGGAGACAATACACTTTATGAATCTACCATTACTGTTTTATGTGAGCTGTCTTTACTTTGGTAAAACGGTGCACCGCGGCGCTAATTGGGTTCCTCGAAGCGGCCACTGATACCTAGCTACCGACTAGCCAGAACAGTCACTAGCCGAACTAGCACTTGCCCCATATATGGTACAGTAACTAGATGACTAGCCAGGAATTTTAGCAGCTTTGGGACCCAACATAAATTTCTGCAATTAGTGCTCCACATAAATTAGTGAAAGTTGCGCACCTTGTTTTTATCGTGAACTTGAAGACCTTATTAGCCTCGCCTACACCAGGCCTAAAGTTTCGCTTCAGCATGATCTACTGAAACAGCAAACCGACAACAAAGTCTCTTTACTTGTCATCATCAACGGCGCGAAAACTGGTCCTCGGCCTGCCTTAGTAAGGAACTCCAGGCATCTCGGTTTTATGCTGAACTGAAGGTTTTGTGTTTCTACCATAGATCTTGCCCTTATAGACGTTCCGAACTGGATTATCCTCAAATATATGAGTTAAGTGACCCACCCAACCCAACTTATTCAACCAGTCATGGTATCGCTTATATAGTCTATGGAATCATCACCGTCATGTAGTGGAAAGCCAAAAATTCTTCGTAGGACTCTTCTTTGAAACATGGCCAAAAATTCACAAATTTCCTTGCTGTTAACTCAAGTCTCCAAGAATATGTTAAAACTGACAATCGATATCTTGCATCGTGAGAAATTTGTCCTTCTGGTGAGACGTTTCGAACATTCGAATTGATCGTCGTAGCTGTTATCGGTTGTGATTTTCGATCCTGAACAGAAGAAATTATGGACGATCTCAAAGTTATAGTCTCCTATTTTTATTGCTCTCCTTTTACCAGTGGAATTTGGTGTTTTGTTGGTTTCTGGTGCTGACGTTGCGACAATGCAGTTCGTCTCGCCGTAATTGAGTTTGCAGCCCGAGATCTCACGCCAATCGCCGCCTGCTCAGTCTGAATGAAGGTAGACTGTACATCTCGGCTTGTCCTTCCCATAATGTCAGTATCGTCACCATAGACCAGTAGTTAAGTGGACTTGAAGAGAAAGATACCTCTGGCATTTACATCAACAAGTCAAATTAATTTTCAAAGAGCCACGTTAAAACCGATGCATGATTGGGCATCCCCTTGTCTTAGACCATTGATGACGGGGAATGGCCCCGAGAGTGATCCTGCAACCTTTATCTGGCGTGTATCGATATACTGAAGTCTCTCATGGGCGCGTACAATTTTACCATGACTATGCTGTCATATGCGGATTGGAGGTCGATAAAAAATGGTGCAACTGATATCCGTATTCCAACAGTTTTTCCATCGCTGCATGTCCGTTGTCTTCAGTTGGCCGGACCCCTAACTTGCAGACATCAAGTTCATCAATGTACTCAACAGATCGCTCCAATATGCTCATACTGCCGCAAATAAGGTTTCTGTTTTTGTCCCGATATAGTAAACATCGATGGGAATACAACTTTTTTCTGACTTGTTAGTAAAACTACCGCACCTGATGCGGATGCCTGCGTTCATTGAAAGTAGTAGCAGTATTACCTGGTATGGGGTAATCCTCCGTCCCGTTGCTAACTTACATTAATCGCTAAACCAGCAGTTCCGTTTTTCTCCTTTTTGTTTTTTGTTTTTTTGGTAACTGGGGCCAATATAGCTTGTGGCCGTGCCAATGATAACTTTCTTCAAGTAGTTGTAAAGGTCATTTGTTGATGCTTAATCTCCAGGACTTTTGTTAACTGTGATTATAGTGACATCCATTTCCCCCTTATAGGTGCCACCGAAGACTTTTTTGTGGATGGCTTCAGTGTTTTCTCTGATCTAATTGTCAAAATGGATTCCAGGCGGTGTTGTTATTAAAGCCCAAAACACCATGCCAACGAGATAGTTATCCAAGTTTATAAGTGCCCTAAACCCCTATATTTTCTGACATTCATCAAAGCTGAGAGGTGACGGCGTTCAATCAACACGTGGTCAATTTGGTTGAAAGTGGCCCCGTCTGGAGTGATCCATATAACTTTGTAGACCACTTTCGACGCAAACCTGCTATGGCTTACTTGGTTGGTAAAATTCCCAATTATGATTCTTATATCAAACCTGGGACGACTTCAAGAGTTGGTTCTAGTGCCTAGTAGAAGGCATTCTTCTCCCACTCTATAATTTTCTTTGTAAGGGCGTGAACCCTAATATGGCTTATGTTTACCTCGCAATCGCTCATGTTTTCAAAACCGATAACAGCAGGTTTTTGTTTGGCAGACAACGAAACCTACTCTGGGAACAGGATTTACTGGATAACACTATAATATACGGCGAAGTGGCTCTTCTCCCATTTAATGTTCCCTGTCCAACGTATCTCTTGTAAAACGGCGGCATCAGCAATTCATCGAGATAAAGTGTTTGCTACCTGCTTTACAGCTTCTTTTCTGCACATTAAATGCACATTCCATGAGAAAATACGTAAATTGTTTGCCCGTTTCTGGGTCCGTTGTTCTAGTATCCGTCCATTCCTTTCGTAGCTCCGTAGCTACCAGCAATCAATACGGGGAACTGAAGATTGGGTTTGGCAGTAACTATTGGTATTGCTTGAGCAAGCATTTTACAAGTTTTATGCTTCACCGTGGGTATCAATCCACGGTCGCCCTGGGACCTATGCGATCCTTTGACCGCCGCGGATCGTCCGAGTCTAACTGCTTGGCATTTGATATTGTGAAAACCTAACTTAATTCTGAGCATTTGGCCAGCAATATAGAGGTCCTATTGAATTCATTGCCAATGTCCCATTTAACCGCCTACGTTCTGCATCGAATAGACCATTCAATACACTTTTGCATGCCTTTCCAAATTACCTTTATAAGTAGGCCCCTAGGAAGAAAATTCCGGCCCAGGGTGTATAGAGGCGCCAATATTATTAAACTGTTTATTTGACTTCTCCAAAGTCTTTATTCCAGGGTCAGAATTTTATCAGAGAGTGGAAATATGTTTGTACGAAATGTAAATCATTCCTGTCCAGGTCCTCCCGAAAAGTCTATACTCTCCCTTTACTATCGTCTTTCACTCGTCGGCCACTCTAACATACGATATCCTTAAAATGTGACCTATCCACTGCCGGCTTTCAATCAATATGTCCACTAGTGCCTGGTCGGTACGTCGAAGCAGGTCTTCATTCGAGATCGTGTTGAGCCAGGGAACGCCAACTTTTGGTTGCCCGACTTGTTTGCCGTTTCTTTTGAGATTCTCGGTAACCAGGACTAGGTTTTTTCCTATATTCGCTGCTTGTGATTCCCACGGGTTTTTATTCGGTGCTTCTATTTTGTTGTCAATGATTACCCACCTTTAAACCTACGGTTTGGATTTCGTCTCCCTTCCAGAGGTGCCCACTTTTCTTGGCTTTAACGAAGACATATCTTTACTTCATATGATTTAATCCAACATTCACTGCCTTCCGGTTTTAAAAAGCGGCTCCCATGAACCACAAAACTTCAGGAGGGGGGGGGGGGGGCAGACTTCTTGAGAAAGCATGTACTAATTTGCTAGGATTTCATCGCAAACTAATTAGGTTCATTTGTGGTTTTACAGTCAAATTCGCATATCTTGAGAAAAGCCTGCATGGTGGAACTTCATTAATCAATTCCAATTTCTACACACATATCATGTCCTTGTGCATGGCACATGTTGCCGTTTTCCCTACTTCTCTCCTCAATTAAACACTCAGCTCATTACCAAATTACAACACTATTCCGACCTCATTTAGTTTTACAATAACATTTTGGTAATTAAAGGTGCGAAACTCCCTTCTGTTTTCCTGGGATTCCCTATTTCTTCTAGTCATTCCCTCCTACCCAGAAGCACAATTGAAGTCAAAAGGAAACATTCCAAAAATTAATTACACAGAAACATTTTTCGCGTGAGTTCGCTGTTGCATGCTCTTCGTCCTTTGCTTGATTGGACCCTATTTACGCCACTTTCCTAGACTTGAATTTCACAACACAGGAAGCAACCATATGGGGAGACGGCACTGTACGGGAGAACTCATTATTTCTACTGCCATTAGGCATAATTGTTGTAGTTTAACCTTAACATTTACCAGCAGATAATGTGGAACTAAATTGAAACGAAAATGAGAAATGAACATTCATTTCCATATAAATGGAACTTTTAATGAAAGTTATATTCACATGAATAATGAATGAAAGTGCGTTAATAAAGGATCATAACGAATTCACCAAACTAGGTATGTATTGTTGCCTATATCCATGTAAACAATGGTCGCACAAATTTGGATGCAAAAAATTATGGGAAGTGGTATGAACCTGTGGTCACTGTCAATCTGTTCTCACCCGTTCTCATAAATAAAAAAATTAATTCATAAACGCTTATTAAAATCGCAGTTAACGAGGTGGGTTAACTTTAGTTTATTTAAGGACAATAAAACTACTACCAAACCTTGCGTCTTACAAATCCCACCAACAAAACATTCTTAATTAATTTTTAAGCCATTGAAAATCCCGTCCTTACAACCCACCCTTACAAGTCCATCCTGCTGGATGGCAGTAAATCCTTTTGCACTGTGGATGACGATGCTCATTAAAATGGGAGGCGAAAATTACATCCCCGACTATAATGAGTCAAATAGTAATTTATGAACGCCCGAAGTAAAGCATAGTCTAAACGTACGTAGCATAATAGCTCTTTGGAGGAAAGTTTACCACAAGGTTGAAGCGCGGCCGTTTTGTCTGGTTCTACCGTGAGTCCTTTATTAAAAAACAAACTTTCAGTCTAAGAAATGTGAAGGATAATTCCGGTACACATGTGTTCAAGCGCAACAACTGATGAATAAGTAGGAAAAGTTTAGAAAAGTTAGTGAAAGGAATAACCCGAGCACCAGCATGGGGCCTGGCAACTTGTCAGAAGTTGGTAATATGATATTATAAAATAGTTGATTATGCTGACGCCAAAAGTTCTCGACATAACAATAAAGGTCACGGATGAAAATCTTTGATATGTTTATAATCTAGTAAGGTTTTATATAGAAGGAAGGGTTGTGTCGTTTCAATCGTACAACTTAAACAAAAGCGGATTATTTTTACATATTCCTTGCCTTTTGCAAGAGCAATAATAATCTTTTGTCCGGATAGTTGAGTGGTTAGTGCACAAGGCTCTCGTATGAAAGGTCGGGTTTCAAATCTCACTGGTGACAGTGGTGGTAATCCACCCCTCCATGACTGTCGCCAAAAACTTTATTAATTTCGGATCAATGCGATTCAGATGTAGGACATCGATTAGCCAGATATGCTGAGCGCTATCGAAAGCCTTGGCATAATCCATATAGCAACTGAAGAGGTTTCTTTAGCTTCTATTTGCTTGTCCTACAACTACCGAGTCGATAATGAGTTGCTTTTTGCAAGTCCTGGACCCAGCTCGGCAGCCCTTCTGCTCTTCGGACACAATGTTGTTGACCTCGAAGTGCGCATTGACCCTTCCACTAATAATGGACGTTGTGAATTTGTAAGGGGTTGGTAAGCAAGTAATCGATCTTGTGTCTGCGGGGTCCTGCACCGTGTCCTTTTTAAGGATAAGGTAGGTAATCCCCGCAGTGAGGAGGTGTGGAAATTCCCCCAGCCGACTTATGACCTCATTTATACTGTGTGCCAACCGACTGTGAATGCTGGTAAATTTCTTATTCCAGAAATTATGCACCCGATCCAGACTTGGGCCCCTCAAGTTCTTCCTTTATGGCTCGTCGAACTTCCTCTTCGGTAACATCCGCAAAATTCATGCCAGGCGTATTGGCATGGCACTCAGCATGCTCAGTATGCTAGGCGGGTAACCCCCAAAGTACACCCCAACACTCTTTCGCTTCCGTCACCGAAAACTGTACTGTCTAGATGCTCTAATGGGGTTCGTTGAGAGATCGGAAAAAGCTCCGCTGGTTCCTCGCGTATGTTGCATTCTGGACCCATCTGGAATGACTTCCGCCATACCATTGTAACCGATTGCATATGGCAGAAAGTTTCTGCTTTAGTGTGTCCAGAATTTCAACTACGTGTGTCTCACTGGGGGTGGCACAGTTCCGGTAAACCCTCTGCACTTTATTTCTCACCCGTTTGCTGGCATTGCCAGTGCTGATTTGAATTAGTCTAGCAATGTCCTGCCTTAGTGAGTCCCGCCGACGTTCCAGACGAATTTTCCATGGTGGATATCTTTGGTCACTCAAACCAATAACATGGAAGCGAATCTTCTAACCGTGCAATCTGATAGCCGTAACTTCACCGAAATGCACAAGTGATTGTAGATACAGCAGCGACCTATCAGCACAAAGTCGCGATGCAATCTCACCATTGATTTGAGATATTATAGAATTCCTGTAGTTACTGGATATACATAAAGCCTAGGAATACCTGGTCTATGCAAAGGATCCATTTCCGAGAATTCTATACACGCTCTTTGGAATTCGTCCCGAACCTCAGCGGAAATCTCAGCTGGACGGTGGAAAAGAGTACTTCGGCGAGTACTGAAACTATTGCTTGCAGTGCGGCGTGGTGTTGTTGATGCCACCGCCTCTGCCCCCATTCACTCTCGGTCACCAGTTTCCGTGATAATCTCAAGTCGAACTCGCTCCCTGATAATGACTGGGAATGTATCGCTGCAAGTTATAAAGCGGTATTGGTCTGCGACTCGCAGAGTCACGTACGCGAATTGCGGGAAACGGTCGACGAATCTCTGATGCAACAAGAGGCGGTAAGATATTGTACCCGCTACGCCGTTATTTCGTAGTAGGAGCGGATAATGCAGTCCATTTCATCCGCTACCTACGCGAGCCTGCTGAAGTGGCGAGACAGCTGCCTGGTCGTCATGACGCCTAGACGTCGAATCGCCCCTCAACTACCAGTTTCGACGCCATGCTGTCCATTATGAGAGCCCGACTCAGTCACCAAGTCAGACGACTCCCGCCGGTTATCTGTACCGGACCTTAAATTCCTTCTTCTTCTCATAGATGGATTTGCATTTTATACCTAACTGCCAGGTGCGGGGATAGCTTCCCCAGTGAGTAATCTGCAAGACTGCAAATTTCCTGCATTTTCCTCACGTATCCCCTGAGTGGCCATTCAGACTGAAGCTATCCATCCCTCCTCCTTTTACAACCGGGCTTGTGGTTAAGGTGGAGTTAACAATAGACATTTAACATAGTAATATGGCATGTCATGCAATCATACATAACATAAACAACTCCTGTTTGTTTGAAAAATGGACTAAACATCATCATGTTTTTTCCCTACATTTATTTTTGGACTTTTCACCTAGATAAGAAATAAAATAAGTTCGAAATACCAGAAGCTTGACTGACGGGTGTAAAGGTTTTCTGTTCATCTTATGTAAGAAATTTCCTATGCACGTTTTCTCATTCGTACATACTTAAAATCCAAAATATTGATTTAATTTCCAAATACCAACTCCGCGGTTAATACGAGTTCACTTTATATGATGAAGACGTCATAGTCATCTTAGAGTACAATAAACTCACTTGAAATACAAAACTTTGACCCTTTATAACTTCGTTAATAATAGTTGGATTTGCTTCAAACTTTCTCAAATTGTGTATTATATTATTACTTATAATGGTGCCATTCTGTACTGTTAAGATGAATTTAGGGGGGATTTTCGGATAAATTTCTGAAATATCTTATAATGCTTTTATTACCTTTATTTGAGTAAATATCAGAATGGGGTGTATTTTGAAGCCTAGATAGATGTGCTATTGGGATTTTTTCCAGATTTTTCGGTCGGAGGTTCTGAGAACGCATAAATTTTCAGCCCTCACACGCCTATGATTCACCCAGTATCAAAAATAAAATCAAACTACTAATTGAACCCTTTCATTTTATACCCTACATAACTATATTCTGTGCAAAATAGTTCGCATCCCCCCTTTTGTAGCCTCCCTTAAACCCAGGGCAAAACAATACTTCTCGTTCGATGTAAAGGGACTCGAATTTTGTGACAATAGGTTCAGCCGTTTCCAAATAAATTGGGTGTGACAGATAGGCAGGCGAATAGATGAACACACATCGAGTCAATTCTGATAAGGTTTTGTATGAAAACTTTGTAGTATCCGCCTTCGTGCGACAGATGCAGTTCTTTCTTCACCTTTTTCTTTCGGAGACAACCAAAAAGGGAATAGATCCGCTAATATGCAATATTCTCCCCTTTTCTACCATTTTTAACAACCTTTACCTTTCCTGATATACTTTTCCTTTTTCACATCCTCGACATTGATGCAAATGCAATTATTTAAAATTTTAAAAATTTAAAAAACAAAAAAATTAATCAATTTTTTTCATTTCCCAAAAAAAACACCAGCGGTTACTTTTCCGTAAAATTGCTTAACCTCATTTATATATTTATATACAAATTATCAATTTGCATATAACAACCATGTCGAATATTGCATGACCGGTCAAAAGGGAACATCGATCTTGCCATTAAAATTGACCGTTTCATATATGTTGGAATGCAGATCTAACGATTAGTCTGATTGCGGCGAGTGAGGATGCATTTTTGTTGCAGAGATTAGGGGAACTGAAGACCGGCTGATGGATTTCCAGCAGATGAGCTGCATTTTGTAGGCAAGTCTCAGACAGTGAAGTTGTAATTTTGGTGAAAATTAAACCGTGAGCGGTTAATATTGAGAAAGAAATTAAAGCCAAAGTGCTGGTGAAAATACTTGCTACGTGCGATATCGGTTAATTTAGTATTGGATGCTGTACAAAAGAAAGCAGAATCTTGTGATTGTCTGCAAAGATTCCAACTTAGCCCGACATTGGGCAGTGGTACTGGTTCAGGTATGGGAATTTTGCTTAGTTCAAAAATCGGTGAAGAACACCCAGATAGGAAAATGAATCATATCACATTGCCTATACATCAATTGGTCGAAAATACGGACGAGACGTACCGCATCAATAACGAAACTCTCTACGACATTTGCTTTAGGAGACAGGATTTGAATGCCAGTGATTGGTGAACAACAGGCGTGACCCGAGGGAGTCCATTGAAAAGGGATTGTGTGCGCTGTGAGTTGATTAGTCAATATTGGCGTGCCTTTTTCTGATTTTCCGGTATCGGAAAGGACTCCGCGCACATTATTTAGTTGAACATAAGTACCGATTCTCCTAGTTTCCCACACTCGAGAGTGTGCAGTGGGAAAAGTTGTGCATGGCCTGCTTGTGGTTGTTCGGCTGTTCCATGCGCAGGACAATGCGCCGTGGACTTCGTCCAAGACCAAGGAGGACAGCCGCAAGTAGCACAACCAGATGCCTGCGCACCGATCGTATCAGAAATCACCATCTCGAAAGAACTCGCGAGGAACGGTTTAGTCCCACTAACTCCATGCAACGATGTTGCCAGCGGGCCTGTTTCGCGTCCGTCGAGATCCGAGCTCACACCCTTTGTCCAACCAAATATGGAAGATTGGGTTTTTGAACGTGGTTCTTGCTAAAGTCACATGTTGAAAGAATTCCGTAAGGAAGCGTTACCGATCCAGATTAAAATATTCAGATTGGAGAATTAAAAAACTTTCCACGTGATATGTTGAGTAGACAACAGAGAAGAACAAAAGTAATCACCCCCATTCTGAGAACATTGCTGACTCCAGTCTTCAACGGGTTCCGTGCATAGACTTAAACCAAGCAACAGGAATCGCACCCAAGTAAGGTTACTTCAAAAAGATATACAAATATGTATATGTATGTCTTGCCAACAAAGAAATTCAAATCCAAATTTAATATTGTCAGATTCCTGAGATTCTGACTCTCACTCTCTTTGTTTCCTATAGTTCGTTATAAGTAAAACTATTAAAAGAAAAAGTTTGCAGTGCAAATAATATCTGCTCGGCCTTAACTGAACAGGGTTTCCGCAGAGCTCCGATTTTTCAGGTGTTTGTAACCGAGTGCCCACGGGTCCTCATTCACCTCGTCGACCAGATCCTGCCAGCAACGAACTTTGTTCCTGTTTATTGCGCTGCGGAGTTTCTTTTTGGTGATTTGTCATAATAGTGCATGCCTCCTGTTTCCCTTCAGAAATCAAGAACTCTAAGGAGACTGCCGTCCCAAACCCAGATAGCAGCGGTGCCTGATATGTCAGGGTGGCATGAAGCTGGGTTCTTGTTTCGGTATTGCTCACTGATGAGCTATAAATCAACTTTGATCTCCGCAGCGAACTGCGCTAGCAACTCATGAGCGGTTGAACTCCGATGTATATTGATTTGTAGGAGGAACATCATGTTGACCGCGTCCTAGTTATTTCCAGTTCTGTTCTGAAGACGTGACAACTCCGCGAGCCCGCAATATGCGCAACGTTCTCATCAGACACCACGGTCCCTGCATAGGACGCAAATCTCCTTTTCGTTGCAGGTATTCGCTTTATGGAAGGCCTGACTGCGTTTGTGGCATATTGTCCTTCTGTTAGGTCCCCGATAGGTTAAAGACGTGTACCCATAATCCAAACATCTTTTACATATGGTTGGGCGGCCGGATTCATATCCCATTGTTTAGTAGCTTCCTCGGGTACTTGCACCGCAACTTGCACCACAGCAGGTTTTTGGCCTCAGTGTGCAAAGGTGATATAAATCCGGACTCGGTCGTTTCTGTGAGGCAGTCAAGGTCTCGGATTTCCAGAGCACATGAGTTCCAGGTTGGAAACCAAATTTTCCTCTCCCAAAAGCCCCTTGATTAGTGCAGAACGTAAGTTTATTTGTAGTCCTCGGTCCTAATTCGACTAGGACGCCACCGCCTTCTTTTTTAGAATGGAAGCCACTTCTGCTCTGCTATCTTCGGGTTTGGTCTCGTAACGGGTTTCACTGAGGACTGCAAACAACGCATTTTCGTGCTACGTACAAACGCAGGCTGCTCATTCTTCATTCCCAATATCTCCCCGTTCGTATTGTTTGTATTCGCCATTTAAGTTTTTACCAACGCATCGTGTGCAAAAGAGCAGGCCGCAATACTAAAGAACGGGTACTCCAGTTTCCTGAGGCCTGACCTATGATTAGCTGATCCCGGGGCTCATGGACGGGTCAGCACTCGCTCGGGATAACACGGTGTACTAATACCAGTTCAATGCACACTACCTGACCAGGGTCCCGAAGGGGCTAAGTGCTGATACACGCTACAACTACCAGCTTGGCTGAGCTAGGCTCACATCACCCCATCGATGTCAACAAGGAGTCATCGGCGGCTCCGGGAACCCCTAGTTAGTCAAGACGTATATTGGTCTGAGTGAAATTATGCGGTGTTCCCAACGATTAATTATCTAAAATAATAAGAACTTGTTGTTTCTTTTTCGTTGGTGTGAATATTTATTCTTGCAAATACGTTCAAACTTGTTAGCACTGATGAAGGGAACAAATGGTTCCCGAAATATATTTGCAAGAATAAATATTCACACCAACGAAAAAGAAACAACAAGTTTTTATTATTTCAGGTATATTGGTCATTCATGCCAACTAGGAGGTCAGAACAACAGAACTACTTGCTCGAGTACCTCGGGGATGCCACTCCCCGGATAGTAAGCGATCCGTTAAGAATCATTAACGATCCCTGGGGAAAGTGTACCGCTACGGTCTTGAATGAAGTGCTCTAACCCACTTCAAGGCCCCGATCCAATTGGATTGTTGCGCCAACGGTTATTGTTTTTATTATTATTCACATCCTACCCATTATAATATCACCTTCGTATAACTGTCTGAACCTATTTTTCCTGCGGATCAGCTCTTTATCAACTCTTGTCCATTGATTGGAGCCCATTCTCTATCAATGATTTAAAATTAAATACTGTATTTGAATCAGATACTAGCGGAAACGTAAACTTAAAAAGCAAGAAAAACGATACACTTTAAGAAGACTCGCGACATAATGCATGTGTGTTCAACTGATTACATCAGTTACCAGGGCAATATCCAATAAATAAGCCCCACAGCTACATATTTCGGGACTTATGTAATATATGGAAGAAATGGATTAGAGATACCATTTTCCTGATGGGCATAGACCATGAGTAGTTCTAAACGAAAGGACTCAACTAATACTTTCCAAATGAAGTTTTAATTCTGATTTCAGTAGTAAACCCCCGTATGGGGGCTCGCACTGGTGAAGGGACTACAGAGTGAATCCTACTTGCTAATAACTTCTCCTACACCTTCCAAGGAACAAGCAGAAGAGAGGGAAACCAGAGACGTGAACGGAACTGACTTGATGCCAGTTAGAGTGATCGAATCTATGCAAACCGGGGACTGCAAACCAATCAAGACGCTAAGTGGAAAACAAACGAATGCCCTGTGGGATGAGATGATATTTTTCATGGATGAGGACATGGGAACTGCGGTACCTCTAAGTACGGCTTTTCTCAGAGAAATCAAACACGAGGGGATCGACTCTCTGGCGGCACGGTGTGGGGAAACCCCGTCGCACGCAGACTGCCGCATACGTTTCTAACTGTTTTCCATAACACAATAGACTAATTTTACTACCTGTTAGCAGCGAGAATGACAAAGCTGCAGGATTTCCCCATCATCTTTCTGGTGTAAGAGCCATGGGTTTGATTTAACAGAATCTGTGACATTGGATCAGTAAAGGGAGCTGGGATCTTCTACGATGAAAGATCCATAAGACCGAGAGCTTGCGTCCTGATGTCAAGACGGTTAGAGGCAACCATGCTGAGACAGTACTGTTCCCAGGACCCAGCTGCGATCATTATACAATACCAGATAAATGGCGAGAGGAAAACCTCACAGTTGCCTCCGCTTATTTACTCTATGATCCTTTATATCCTCCACCCACTCAAGAGTTTAGGGATCTGGTGGCGTATGCAGAATTAAGTGATCTCGAACTTATTAGGTTGCATGCGAATGCTCAACATATTTGTTGGGCCAGTAGCAAATGCATTCCAAGAGAAGAGAAGCTATTTGATTTCATCACTTCAGCTGGTCTTATGACTGCAAACGTAGGGTGCGCCCTACGTTCGTGGGACCGAGAAGGAGCGCAATAATTGACCTAACAATCTGTACATCAAAAGTGTTAGAGTTGATTACACACTGGCGAGTGCTAGACGAGGTGTCACTGTCAGATCACCGATACCTAGAATTCAATCTGACTATTGCGGGCGAAAAACCGGGAAGTCTAGAGTTCCTTATTAAGGCAGGCCTAGACCGGATACCGGTTGTTGCGCCGTTGATGATGATGAATGCGGGCGAACAGTCTGCAGGGGGGTAGTCATGTTAGTTAGAAAATATTCACCCTCGGAAACTTCCAAACCACTCAAACAATGTTAATAGAATTATATCAATCAATTTTGCAAATTTACTGTATAGCCCCTCTTAAGTTCTTCCTAGAATAATAAAATTGTATAGGCCACAAGAAGAAGCACCATACTGAAAAGTTTGATGGAAACCCAATTATTATTAACAAAGCAACAGTAGGTCAGAATTTCGTTTTACAGATGATATTGCAACACTTTAAGAGTTAAAATGTCAGCATCACATCGGAGCGAATAGTCCAGTTCAAGCGCAAAGTGGCTAATTGTCCTGCTAAGAGCACTTAACACCCCGAAGTGTTCAGGTATATAGTCCTACTCAGTAGAGTGCAATTTCGCTTGGAAAATAGCAAGACCTCAAGGTTAGTGTTTGTTTGAAGATTGAGGGAGTCCTCATCGACCTGATGAGTGGGAAGTAAGTGACTTCCACTCTTGTGTTCCAATGACCCCTCTTTTGGGTTAAACAGCCAAGTTATTAAAAAAATAACCGACTATTTCGCCAACGGATGGAACAATTATCACCTGTCGTTGCTTCCAAGTCAAATATGATGCAGCGCCTTGGACAAAACTCTTGGTCACTGCAGTCTTTAAGATCCGGGTGTTCCTTTCAAAATATGGAAATCAAAGCAGGTTTCCCAGTTTGTATGAGAGTTTAATTGTTTTATAACAATAACGTAATATTTTAGCGTGGACAACGAAACATAAGGATATTGTATAGGGAAACCTGCAGACTTTCTGAGAGCAATGTTACACTCAAAAGGCCCACTTGTACCTTTTAAAGTTCAATACAAATCACAAGAGCAATCGATTTGATAACAATCAATAAATCAAATTCTTCCAAAGGGCAACCATAGTCACGAGCTCTCTGTAGCTTGAATGGGACTCTCCACACAAGGCTCTGAAAGCTTTCGGTAAATATCGCTATTCAATAAAATGCAAATATACTTGAACCAGCAGTATCCCTTCATAGAGTCACTTATTACAAAAAAGTTTCCTCACGCTCCTGAATTTGTTATCAACCATACTTCATACATAAAACCCATTCTTCCATAAAACAACAACAAGTGAAATGTAAATATCAAAAATTTTTCCATTGTTCCTGTTTTCACGGTGGAGGCTCGTAAAAATTACGTCAAGCCAGGCAATTACTTTACCACTTTAGTCAAACTTGACTCCTGGAACGATAATAAAACTCGAAATAAAGGAGACCAGGAAAAGCGTTACTAAGCTCCGTAATCTTTGCTCGTGGAAAGTTAAGTTCAGCATTTATCGATTAAGAAGGTAAGCGCAGTTTGCTCTTTATCAAGGCACTAGAATCCATAATTGAGGAAAAACTTGTTCGTTTCTATAATTTTAGTCTTTGTCTGGAAAACGAGTCAAATACATACATAGAACACAACTTCGGATTGAGCCTTGATGGGAAGTTAGAAGGTAGGGTGAGGGTGAGTGATATTGTTCACTTCAATGAGAATGACAAAGGGCTTTTGCTTCCAAGATAAAAAGGACGATAAAAACATATGTTTCGCACTCTCTCAAAAATTGGGTTGGGAGGTCATTCTACCCAGTTACAGATTGGATAAGATATTTAGGTGCAGCCGCTCTTGCCTATATTTGTGACCCAGTGTGGAGGGTTATTCTTAATGATTAAACTAAGCCATTCATAATATTCGACATTCTGTTTGAAACTGACCTCCTTACTCCCCTAGCGATCTCCAAAATATTACATAAAACAGAAAGTAGAATCCTAAAGCATCCCTCACTCCACTATGTCCCTCTAATCCTGCTTATTATGACATACTTCCCGAAGGTTAGATCTAAATCTCTGCTTAAGCCACGGACTAGCTGAGCCAAAACATCCCTACCAAGGGGTCAGATCGATAATGTACTTTAAATGTAGCGCACTCCGGTTCGGTTCCTTGTGCATGTCTGACGGTGCGTAATACTCCTGGCATTCATAAACATAATAGCAATAATGAAACTGTTGCATGAAATCCTCAAGAGTTAGCTATGGAGGCACTGAAGTAAACGCGTTTTACGACGTGAAGCATATTAATGGCATTATGCAAATGTTCACGCTGATTACAGGTAATTTTCCTCCCACCATTGCTCTGGAAGAATCCCTCCGAATCCGCGACTGAAATAGCTTTTCGGAAAGGGAGCTAACTGTGGCCTTTCCAAAGAAAGCTAAATAAATAAGTCCTTTCTTTCTGGAAAATTTAAGGGCATTCGCGGAATTGATTCGGTGGTGCTTCCTCGACGGAAAACGATCAAATTAAAAATCGCTCAGTGGTTAATGGAGAAAAGGAAGAACAAAGCTTTTGTAATTTGCAGGGATTTCGCTAAAAGGTAAAGATGTTATTGCGCAATACTTCGGGAATAAGGTCAAATTTTCATGGAGGCAGTTTTATTACTCACGAATAATTCTGTAGGTTTTGGATGTTCGTCAATGTTAAGTAAGCAAAAGCAGAAAATGAGTACAATAACAATTGAAATATTCATTACTATTAACTTTGAAGCTAGATACTGGCAGCTATAGAAAAAGTAATAATCGAAAACCGATATACATGTATTATGCGCATTTGTGCTTCTTTATTCTATGACATCACCAGTCCAAAATGTATTATTAATGGTAATTACATGAACAATGACGATGCTAGTTATTTTAATTAACTGGCTATCAGGAAAACCTTTTCAGCAGTATTCAATCGCTGCCCATACGCCACCTCAAGGATACCAGCTCAAGGCTCTATGTTCATAACAATATTAATACGAAAGCTTACAGTAAGTTCTTACTATAGATCAGTTGCGAAATGCAACTCAACAACAAGCCAGCAAACTACCTCTTCAGTTGATGTAAACGACCATGAACCAAAATAAAGCCCATTTACAACAAACTTCGACGAAATGAAGCAAATTTAAAAATAAAAGATCGACCAAAGCACAGGCATCAGCTGTCAAAGTATTTCTAGATTCGCAGGAGATCCAATAACCTCCGGTGATGTTTCCTTCATTAAATTACTCCTAAAAACTCTGCTGCTCATTGGGATTTACTGAGCGCTCTTCAAATCGTAGAGGTAAAATCCTCCAAAAGTAGCTCTAAAATCGACATAGTACTGACTATGTATGTACAATTTAGGAAATTGTGAAAAATCGGCTCATTTAATATATTCCACTGTAACCAGAGTCAAATATTTAAATTAACTTCATCATCATCAGCCACACAACCAGTATCCAGTCTAGGCCTGCCTTAGTAAGGAACTCCAGACATCCCGGCTTGCACCGAAATCCACCAATTCGATATCCCTAAAAGCCGTCTGGCATCCTAGCGTATGCAGAGTCTTACTTTTGTTTTTGTCATAGCCGAAACGTTCAACCTTACTTCTACTTTCGTAATCGTGTCAGTCAATCGCCCTCCCAGTACCAGTATCAACACGGCCTTTGGTAGGCTCCTCTCATTTTGTGAGAAGCATTATAATGTACTCATCACTGGGGATCTTAAGGCCAGATCCAAAAATCTGAATGACTACCCCAGTAATCGCAAAGTGTGTGTGTGTCGTGGCGAACAAGCTACAGCTTTTGAGCACTCAAGCCGTGTTGGGCCATCGTACTCGTCACCCCCATCTAACGAAATATTCTGGATTCATTAACGTATCGCAGGTTATCCGTGAGTGCATGTGATGCTACCCGTCGCAACTGGAGAACATCGGGACCAAAGATTTGATGCCTGATGCGTCCATAGGCGGGACATTCAGATAGGAAATGCTCCGTGGATTCCACTGTCATCTTGAATAATTCCTATTCTGAACATATGCCCAGCTAGTGAATTATGGCCTGTCAGAATGCGCACAATACTCTTGCAGGTTCTCCTGCAGGATATACTTTGCGGTACGCAAGTTCGATTCTGGCAGGAAAAGTTTGGTGTGTCGAGCGGCATTTAGGCTCTGCCACCTGTCATTATGCGAAGCTTGTTTCCACTTTTTGAAGACAGACTTAGCCAAAGTTACTTATACTCCAATTGCTGGTTCCGGTTTCGGCATAGGGTGTGCCGCTTGTTCAAAACCTTTTTGTCTCACCTTAACCCACCACACTACGAATACGTAAACGAACATCGGCCTAATGATGGCAACGTATATCCACATTACCACATGAGGCCTGAGTCCCCATGTCGAAGTAAAGGTCCGTCTGCACAGCCCATAAGCTGTGAGAGCTCGTTTCATCTTTATCGCTACATGTCTGTTCCAAGGAAGTTTTTTATCTAAAGTGACTCCCAGATATTTCACTCCTGCAGAGAGTTGAAGGGTAGTACCCCTCCTCTCAGGGAGGCAAAGACCATCCAGTTTTGTCCATTTTGTCAATAATACCATTGTGGTTTATGGCACCAACTGTTTATCAAATCAAAGGGGCGTTGTATATATATACACACCGTTCCAATATCGCTATCAACAGCAAGCACAGCCACGTTATCAGCATAAGCTTGAGCGCGTATTGGCAAATTTTGCAGTTCGCATAGTAGTGAGTCAAACAGCATACTCCACAGAAGTGGCGAAAGCACACCTCCTTGGGGACAGCCTTTCGTTGCTTCTGCTGTCAGATAGCGATCGACGCCCACCAAACCATGCGGTCTGGCGGCATCACAAAGTTTTTGAAAAGGCGTACAGTCAAAAGCCCCTTCAATGTCCACGTACACCCCCATTGCGTACTCACCATTCAAAGTTGCATCCTCTATCTCTGTAACCAAAGAATGAAGAGCAGACTTACAGGACTTTCCACGCTGGTAAGCATGTTGGTTTTGATTAAGTGGGTGCGACCTAAGTGCGTTTCCGCGAATGTGATGCTCCAACAGTCTCTCCAAACCTTTCAACAAGAATGCAGTCCCCGGTTCCACCAAGGAACCGTTTTAGCGCTTTTGCCTCGGGATATAGGACGAGCCTCTGCAAGTCTTCAATTCATCTTCCAACGTCAAAGGAACCCTGAAACCAAGAAAACCAAGAACCAAGAAATTTATTGAACTTTGTTCAATCCGTGTTCCTAGGGTTCCGTTTTTGTACTGCAAACTGTTCACCCGCAATAGTCAGATTGAATTCTAGGTATCCGTGATCTGACAGTGAGACCTCATCTAGCACTCGCCAGTGTGTAATCAACTCTCACACTTTTAAGGTACAGATTGTTGGGTCAATTACTTCGCTTCTTCTTGGTCCCACGAACGTAAGGGCGCACCCTACGTTTGCAGTCGTAAGACCAGCTGAAGTGATGAAACCAAATAGCTTCTCTCCTCTTGGATTGCATTTGCTACTGTCTCAACAAATATGTTGAGCATTCGTATCGCAACCTGTTAAGAGTTCGAGACCACTTGATTCTGCATACGCCACCAGATTCCTAAGCTTTTCGCCGGTGGAGGATACAAAGAATCATAGAGTAAATAAGCGGAGGCAACTATGATATTTTTCCTCTCACCATTTATCTAATATTGTACGATGACCGTAACAAAGTCCTCGGAACAGAACTGTCTTAACATGGTTGCCTCTAAAGCGTTTGACCGTGTGCCCCACAAACTCATCTGGTATGCTCTACGACAACACTTAGTGCCAGAAGAACTCATGCGCTGGTTTCAATTGGTCTACTGCGAATCGAAAAGTACAGTTCGAAATCTGGCGGGCTTATCAAAATCGCTCCGTGTCTCTGTGGATGTTCATCAAGGAACCGCCCTCTCACCACCCCTCTTCGTTCTTGTTATGGACACTGTGATATAGAGCATCCAAAGACCACCGTCCTAAACACTGCTTTATGCAGGTAATGTTTTCTAGCGTCTAATAGCAAAAATAATATCGAGCAACTTGGAAATATCGGCTGGCAAAATGGAATTATCGCCTCAGGCAAAACACGATCGTAGATTGAATTCGAAACAGAGGTGTCAGTGGTAGTGGCCTGCCAAGAACTGAGAGATTTAAAGATCTTGGGTCAATGTATCAGCCAATAGGGAACTGCGTTATGAAATTGCTTCACGCATTAGCGCGACCTAGATGAATTGACATTCCACAACCGGTGTTCTTTGTGATCGATGTACCAACGAACGTCTCAAAACTAAAATTTACCGCAGTGTCGTCCGCCCCGTCGGTCTCTATGGTTCTGAGTGTTGGCCGACTATAAAAAAACATTGAAAGGCATCTTGCGATAATGGAGGCGAAGATGTTGTGTCGGGCTTGTGGCGTGGCAAGCTTTGATGTCCTTTTTGTTGTATTGTACGCAGAGCGGTAGTTAGCTGGTGAAAGGTTCCGTTACGATTCTCCGCTTCGGGCTGGTTCCATTTAACCCGTTGGGGAGTTTCGTCCCAACATACTCGAGGAGGGCGATCAGACCCGAGTCTGCAAGGGACTCATCTGAAGTGGCTCTGCCACGAAGCCTCACCGGATGCTATCTGCTACCATCGGAACTGGGATGGCCCTCTGGGAGCATATGCTCCAGGAGAATTCCTGGAGGATGTGTTCTCGGCCCGGTTGTGGTTATGCCTACATCGCGGGCAGAGCTCCTCGGAGCTCAAGCGTGGAGTTGCGCTGTACAACTCGGGTGGCGTACCCCTTAGTTGCGGCAGAGGTGGTAGATAGGCCTCGCATCAACTGGTATGAATGCTGAGCCTGCACGCAGTATAAACCAGTACCGCTGTGCTAGTCATGGCGGGGCTCTGATTGCGGTCACAAAATCAATCCGTGTCCGAAAAGGACCTTGGGATTATGCCTAACGTCACGTACCCAGGACTTTCATATCCGAAACGAGGATATCCGCGATCGATATGGACTTGCACCGATTGTGTAAAAATTGCAGCAGATGAAGATGAAGATTTAAAGGCCTTGG
Organism: Hermetia illucens; assembly: GCF_905115235.1. Lineage (NCBI taxonomy): Eukaryota > Metazoa > Arthropoda > Insecta > Diptera > Stratiomyidae > Hermetia > Hermetia illucens. The sequence continues at coordinate 154,163,996 of NC_051850.1, read as the reverse complement.
GAATGCATCCAAATCAGGCTTTCGATAGAGCCAAATAGCGCAACCGGTCATGACGAGCCGACCCCCACTTGTGAACGGTACAAAGGCTAAAGAAAAAGAACAAAAATCCTAAAACACATCAAAGAACAGTTCGCAAGCTTGATGGGCGAAAAGCAGGCTGGTTTCCGCTGCAGATCATCTTAGATTGACCACATGACACCCTGCAGTTCATTTTGGAACAGTGCGCGGAATTTAGATCTTCGCAGCACCTGCTCTTCATCGATTTTTAGACAGGTTTCGATAGTGTAATTGAAAAGTGTATCTGCTCTACGCAGGAGAGACATTTCGGACATTATCAGGGCAATATAAGATAACGCCAAATACCCTGTGCTACACCAACTTAAAATCTCAGAGAAATTTAAGGTCCAAAGAGAAGCCCGCCAGGGTTGCATCTTGTTACCGATATCATTTCTTTTTGTTATTGGTGACATTTTTCATGCTGTGTTGTCCCGAGAATGTGGAAGAGTTCAATAAGAGGTGACATCTCTCCTCAAATACCTTCGGTTACGCTGATGGTATCTGTTTGCTCTCCTACCGGGCTATGGACCTTGACTAAATGGGTCTAGATTTGGAAAGAGAAGCAAGTAGAGTTGGGCTAAAGATAAATACCAACAAAACCGAAATTCTCAATCTCGTCATCGTACTCTCCCCATCTGTATTAATGAGGAAAGCATCAAAAGCGTTGATCAGTTTATATGTATATCTAATACTCGTCGTTTCTGCCGGCGGTTATGCCGAACTAGATGTCGCTCGATGCATTAGCAGCGCTAGATCTATGCCGTTATCACAACGCCAATATCCAGTGGGGACTGTTCTGTGCTTGTGTTTTTTCTGTGTCCCTATATAGGAGTAGCACATGAAAAGTGACCACCAGTACGAATTATCGGAGTACGCTAGCCTGGCACTATTTTAAACAAAGGATTTGATCGGCACAGATCTCTCACCCTTACGCGATATGATCGGAAGGCGGAAGCAGCAGTGGATAGGTCACACATTAAGAAAGAGCGACAATTGCTTTGCTGGCTTCGCCATGCATTGAAGCCCAATCTCCCAAGATAGCTGACAAGTCGGCCGCGCCAAGAGTACTTGGCGCAAAATAGTATAAAAATAGTGCGGGGCTCTCGGGAAATCATGGAGGAGCTGCAGCGCATTTCAGGTAACCGGAAATGATGGTGCGTGGGTGTAGTTGACATGCTATATCCCACCAAAGGATAAATGGCAACCGTATACGAAATTACAATATATTCCTAACACGGAGGTCCACGTCATCCATCTCCACTATTTGTTTTAAAAAGGAGAATCGAAGTTCCTGCGCTGAGGCCTTTAGTAGGCTAATTGTGGTAATCCCTTTAGACAATCACAAACATCCATGACTACAGCTGGGATTCGAACGCAAGGCACAACGTCAAAATCGTGGATCTGATGCCCCAACCATTCAAAAATTTTGAGAGCCCACAGTGGCCATTAGATTTAAGTTATTTTTGTTATTTTAAAAGATTGTTTTTTTATTGTTCATTTTTCCAATCCATATACTATTGTTACCTATTTCTTAAAAATAAAAATGATTTTAAAAAAACGATGCCCCAACCATTCCGGTCATTGCTCCGTCAACCCCTCTATTACTAGAACAGGAATAACAGCAATATCCAGTTGACTCACCCAAATGACATTATTCTACATACTAAATAGCAATCTCTAGGTTGACAACTATGAACGACCACCGGTCCGAATTTGTAGCCTTGGATGCTTACTGAAAGTAATCTTCAAGCAAATGGTCTGTCACTCCCTTATCAGTTTCAGTTAGCTTTCCGCTCGTGCCGTGCGCTGCTCAATAGCTGGCTTCGCTTTTTGACTAACATCGTCCTTATCTTCGAGGCTTTCGCGAATAAGTTTGGCTCTTCGTATAAGATCCTCTTATATCTTATCTTATATTCTTCAAAGCTTTCTTAGCCTTTTTGCCCGGATTTCTACCGTCAAGTCACTCGATCTTCAAAGCGTGTTAAAGGACAGCTTTCCACGAAAATGTTCCTCAATCTAATAAGCGCTACTTTTTCAAATACTTTCCAAGGATCGCGTCTAGATCGCTGAGTACTAATTTGTACAAGACCCAGTAAGCATTACGCAGATTTGCAAATGAAGTAACTAGAAATCATTCTATGCTGATAACAAATTCTAGGTGTCTATGTCCCGAGAGAATGGTATCCCTTAATGCCAGCCCTTATGTCAAAAAAGCCACTACATCAGAGATGCCGCCGTCATAGTGATAACTACTCATTTGCCCACAGTGACGTCCGCACTCCTCCTCTACCGTTGCTGCAAATGCTCTTAGGGCGGCCTACTCGTAAAGTGGAGTCCATTGCATAGCGTAGCCAGCAATGAAATATCTCCCCCCCCCTTTCTCTATGTAGAAGCAAATCTAGAAGGTAGTAGTAATAAGGACATGTCAGCTTGAATTTCCCAACTATTAGGAGTAGGCATGTAACTCACGATAAGTTGATCGTGGAGAATCGATTGATTTTCGACCTTATTTAATCCCAATCGAGCGAATTTTCCCAACACTTCGTTCGTATCTTTAAATTGAATCTTATAAAACTCTATGAAGGAAAAATTTCCATATTCAAATCACTTCATCTTATGATAAGTACAAAATATTGTACAATCCAGGACGTAGAAGGACAACAAGTAAATAAGCAGTGAAAATACACATGACATTTACATTTGAGCAAAACCAACGCAAAACCGCTCTCAGTACCGCATTCTGCTTTCCCATTGAATAAAGCATATGAGAACATACTCCCTTACTTACATACGTGCATATATTTATAAGTGCATATTACATGTATCCACTCAGCAACAAAGTGGCCATGTGAAATAATTAATACCTGTCCACAAGCCAAGCGAATCAAACCATCACACATACTCGTATGCCTGCATCAGGACGAGAGCCCAGCAAACTTTATTAATAATGTAAAATACTTGAAGCACCTCTTCCTCTGCCAAGTTAATTATCTCTCAATCAAGCCTCCCCTGAAGGGGTGCGTAATGTAACAGGGCCAACTTCTCAAATTAGAGCAACATGTGGATGGATATCTTCATGCATGTTTCTCCACCTGTAGGATTTGTTTGCTAGAGAAGCTTGCGTCTGCTGGGGAAGTTGCTTCGGCATTAAATGGAAGATCCAAAGTAAATCCCTCGAGCTTATAATGTGTAATTTTCCCGAAGAAATTGAAAATATGAACTTACTCTGATTTCATATCCTTATTAAAGTAAGAAATTAGGATGAGGATAGAAAAAGGACACTCTCCTCTGTAAATACATTCATTCCAGACTGAGTGAATTATGTAGCTCTGAAAGTTCAAGTTTGTGTATCATTTTTTTAAGTACCCCCACTTGGGCAAATAAATCCAAGTTCGCATTTTCAAACGCCTATAAAGTTCAGTACTAAGATACATTTCCATAAATTATTAATACTTTGCGGTCACGAACAGACTTCACCAGCAGCAACACAGCAAACAGCCGAGGTTACACAAATCCTTTTCAACACAAGCACACTCTTTAGACTCTCTATACGTATAATCGCAGCAAACCAGCTGTACTGGAAGTGCTACATCCACTTTGAAGTGGTAAAACATAAAAATTGATTTTCTGTTTTCCAACAACTTTTCCTCTCGTTATAACTATTTAACTCTTCAGCATTATACCCATTGCACCTGTTCGGCTCTTCCACCGAGTTCGCCGTTTCAGATCGAAGAAAAGTTGAATCCTCACTATTGAGGTGAGTGAAACCTAGCTCGTTTTTCTATTTGTGGGAGGCAGAGTTCGACCACCCACCCACATCCTTTCCACCTGTTCCATAAACTTTTTAAGGTAAGCCATTCATTACCTGATCGTCTTGCTCCCATCCAATTTAAGGCTAAGGCGAACAAATTATTAGAAAGGAGGCTAGGGAGCGTTTAGAAAGGTAATCGTTCGCAACGTGCGTGGCAATGAAAAATAGAAATGAATAAATATGTGAATAAGTGGTCATTTATTGCCGTCTGAAATGCGAGGAAATTGAAAAGCATGGGGAGAAGAAAAAATCGATTCTATCATATAATAACAATCCCGAAAGGAACTTGGATGGGCAGATGGCAAATCTCGCTTTTGCCATTGTTGTTTCATGTAAATCGGACATTTTTCTAATTAAAACTTTGCGGAGTTATCCCAGATAAAGGCCAAATGTAGCTTTCATGGGATTTATAACTCTCCTTTGTGTTGAGAGTGAGCACAATGAGCTTAGTTAGTATTTATGACTGTTATCCAATTAAAAGAGTAAATCAACTGAAGCGTGCGGTACCCTCCTACGTACATGATTGCCTGCACACGAACAATGGATGGCCTTCGACATAATGTTTTGTAGTTACTTTTTATAATTTCATGTACAATAAAAATACCATTCCCCTTTTAAACCTGATAACCATCCAAGTGGTATGGCTTTGAACAAATACTGTGCACCTACCTCAATTTTGATTGAGTAGGAATAGTTTTGAAGCTGCACCTAATAAAGGAAGCTATTTCATGGTTCATTTGCCCGACCGGAATAGATAGAAAGTGGGTTACATATAATAGAAGATTACTAATAAAATTGTAGCCCTCCCCCCCCCCCTCCTGGTCTGGTTAAAGTATTTCGCTGGCTCGCCGTGGTCAAATCTGGATAAAAACATGCTCCGCAATAGATGGTCCAAACACCTTTGGAGCTAGGAAGGGGGAAGAATCACTTACGCCCCGATACCTTCAGCCTCTAGGCATAGCAAGTTATAGGCGAGGTATACTGCACTCGAACTAAGCCACGAAGTTGATTTCGCTAGGATATTGATTCCCCCCAAGTTGAAGGGCTGCGCTCGCCCGAGATTATTGCCCCGATTTGACTCAGGTACCCATTCACAGCTGGTATCCAACGTCAAATCACGATACAAATTCCATTGCCAACAGTGAGACTTGAACCATGACCTTCCGTACGACAGCAGTGTGCTCTAATCCCTCAGCTATCCGGACAGGTTTACAATTGGATTCCCGAAAATGTGAACGCTTTTCGACGACGGTATCGGGGTTTTCCGAAACACTCACCTGCTCAGATTTCAGTGATACAGGGGGTTAATCGAGGTATTATAAGATTGGGTACCCTGGGGAGCACGGTTCTCCCTACTGCCCCACTTTGTTATCGCACTCTAGCAAACCTACCGGAAGTCATCTTGAATCCAGTGCCCGATGTCTTATCAGCATCAAAAAGACTATGAACTGCAAAATTTTCGCTCCAGAATGAGGAGCAGTTCAATAAGGGTAGTTTGTATCAGCCTCCAATACAGAAAATAAGAATCTTCCCTTAATGTGACGCTACGACCCCGATGGGTGATCCAAATGCCAAGGTGGGCTAGTACAACATCATACGTGAACATCTTATAGAGAAATATGGTCTTGGAGACTGCTCTTCAAATGATAAAAGGTTCGTGGCTTTCTGCAGCTTAAAACGCCTCATCATCAATGGCACATTGTTTCAGCATAGATCCTGACAAATCAGGTTTCAACTGACAACAGTAGATTTGACAGTTGTTTACTGGATTTGTACAACAAGCAGGACGCACTGAGGAAGATCACATGTTGTCTCCTAAATTCGTTATTTGTTTGTAGTCATGCTCCCCACTCTCGCAAAGATGAAAGCTCAAGTTATCCTGAAATGCGTCAGACAATGTCTCAAAAGTTTGATTGAAAGAGACCAGTTTGGTTTCCACTGTGTATCCTATTACACTGACCATAATAACTGAACATACTGAACAGGAAGCATATAGTATATGGAATGAAGAAACTAATAGCCACTAACAGAGCGACATATAACGTAGAATTTGAGAGGAATCTGAATTCAAAAGTGGAGTCCGAGAGCTTTGCATTCTGTCTCCGAAACTATTTCCTCTGTTTTAAGTAGCTTCCACTTTCTTTTTTCTTCTCCGGTGAAAGTAAAGCGCTTCATTAAAACTTCGCATCTGTAAGCATCTGTGAGCTTCCGGGTTGAAAACCTCGATGCCCACTTAGATGTTGGGTAAGAAAGTAGTCAATCTCACCGTGCGTTTGGTTCAGCCACGGACCTAGATCGTCAATGAGCCGCGCAGTCCGTCTGCCTTTTGGTTCATTTTGCCAAGAGAGTTGCCACTCGGTAAGGGTGCGTTGACGTTCTTCACAAGCAACCACCGTCCTTAAGTTTTCGCCTTTGCGACTGTAGATAGCTTTACGCTCCTTGGCATGGAGGGCAACGGGAATCACTACCACAATCACCATCACGACCGGTTCTGAGACAATGCGACAGACACCACTCGCAAAGTTTTCTGTTTCTGGACTTGAACAAGGCGCTAACGATGCACCTCTTGGTCAAGGGTATTAACCCATATCTCTGCGCTATAGAGCAGAACGGATTGCTGTGCTCCCACAACAAGACGTCTCTTAGTAGATATAAAGCCACCAACATTGGCCATTAGCTGGCTCAAAGCCGAGACTCCAGCTGGAGCCCTGTCCGCTGCTACTCTGATTTGTTCCAAGAAGCTCATCTTCGAGTCAAGCATTAAACCAAGGTATTTAATCGCTGGTTTTACCTCTATAGCCAACACGCCGAACGATATGGGACGCAGGGTCGAGATTCTCTTTCTAGACAAGATTTTTCCAGCGCAAGGCTAAAACCATGAGCAGCATCCATCCGCTTACCTGTCGCATCAATATGCCAAGTCTACTTTCCGCCTCTTAAACAGTGGCTTGCACATCTGTCCATCTTACGGAATTGATATCAAACGTTATGAAGAGCAATATCCGTCGATATGGGCGGCTGTGTGCCCCGGCTCAATGAACCACATCCACGACCTCCATAACAGCACCCACTGTGGATGTGTTTTGAACTCGAACTGTCTTGCAGATGAATCCGCGGTAGCGTGAATCGCCTCAGTGAGTCTACTCCTGACGAGCTTTCCGTGGACTTTCCCGGCCATGTCAAGCATACACAGTGGCCAATATGCACACGGCAGTTCCGAGTTTCCTTTACCATTTCTGATCAGCGCGAGTCTCACTACCTTCCAGCGACAAGGAAAAATGCCCTCCTAGCCCAGCTCGTTGGCCAGGTTCTGCCAGCTGCGAGCTTTGCTTTTATTTATCGCGCTGCGGAGTCTCCTTTTTGCTGATCTGTACTCTGCCTCTATGGCGCATGCCTCTTCGCTGGCGTGTAAACGTTGCACCAAATGGCGAGCTTATGGAACTCCCTCTGTAGGTCAGCAATTTCTGCCGTCCAGGATTGTTACCTCTGAACATTCACACTTTATGGCATCCTCCACTTCGACCTTTATTGTGAGGTAGTGAAGATCTCGAATTTCGCACGAGAGCCTTCTCCCTAAGTAACCCCTTGACTGCTCCGCAGAACGGACTCTTGCTAGTCACCTTCGGGTCTAGTCCGACGAGGACTCCGCCACTCTTCGTTTTCCGTAGGCAAGGCACTTCTGCTCCGTTGCCTTCGGGTTTCATCCTGTAGCGGAATTAACTAAGAACTTCTGCAAATGCCTTGCCTTCCATCGGCTTAATGAGGAGAGCCGACGGTGGAATAAGTGGAATAAGTGGTCCACCAATTCGATATCCCTAAAAGCTCTCTGGCATCCTGACCTACGCCTTCACTCCATCTTAGGCAGGGTTTGCCTCGTCTTCTTTTTCTCCCATAGATATTGCCCTTATAGACTTTCCGGGCTGGATCATCCTTATCCATACGGATTAAGTGACGCACCCACCGTAATCTATTCAGCCGGATTTTATCCACAACCTGACGGTCACGGTATCGCTCATAGAGTTCGTCGTTGTGTAGGCTACGGAATTGTCCATCCTCACGTAGGGGGCCAAAAATTCTTCGGAGAATTCTTCTCGCGAACGCGGCCAAGAGTTCGCAATTTCTTTTGCTAAGAACCCAAGTCTCCGAGGAATACACAAGGACAGAGAAGATCATTGTATTGTAAAGTAAGAGCTTTGACCCTATGGTGAGACGTTTCGAGCGGAACAGTTTTTGTAACCTGAAATAGGCTATGTTGGCTGACAACAACCATCCGCGGATTTCATCATCATAGCTGTTATCTGTTGTGATTTTCGACTCTAGATAGGAGAAATTATCAACGGTCTCAAAATTGTAGTCGCGTATCTTTATTCTTCCCGTTTGACCAATGCGATTTGATGTTGTTGGTTGGTTGGTTTTTGATGCTGACGTTGCCACTATATACTTTGTCTTGCCTTCATTCATGTGCAGCCCAAGATCTCGCCCCAATAGCCGCCTGCTCGATCTGGATGAAGGCAGTTTGTATGTCTCGGGTCGTTCTTCCCATGATGTCGATATCGTCAGCATAGGCCAGTAGTTGGGTGGACTTAAAGAGGATCATACCCCTTGCATTTACCTCAGCTCCACGGATCACTTCTTCCAGGGCCAGGTTAAAGAAGACGCGTGATAGGGCATCCCCTTGTCGTAGACCGTTGTTGATGTCGAATGGTCTTGAAAGTGATCATATTGCTTTTATCTGGCTTAGTCAAGGTCAGCCTAGACAGTCGTAACAATTTGATAGGCAACTTTAAAGTCGATCAAAATATGGTGTTACCGCACAGAGCAAATCTGATCCTGTCCAACGCATCTCCTGCAATGCTGTTACATCAGCCTTATTTTGAGATAGGGTATCGGCTAGCTGCTTGGCAGCTCCATCTCTGTACAGGGAGCGCACATTCCATAAGAAAATGCGCAAATCGTTATTCCGTTGTCGTTGCCGGGTTTGTAGTTATAAAATCTATCCAGTTCGAGGCTCCTGTTATGGCTTCGTAACAACCCCCAATCTGGAGGACCAGTTGGTACAATTTGTCCCGTTTTTAGGTGTGGGAGACTCGCCTTGATCCTCCTCCGTCTGCAGCTTTTCGTTAAGAAAGAGCTCCCAGCGGTCACCACGTGGAGATAGGGTTTGGTAGTAGAGCTATTGGTGTTGGTTCAGCAAGCGTTTCCCAGGTTTTATGCTTCATCGTGAGTACCAATCCACGTTTCGCCCTGGGACCTATACTACCCTTTAAACACCAAGCCTTCATACAATCAATAAACATACATATACATAAATATACGGGTGGCTACCAAATATAAATTCAAATTTCAAATGGGAGAGAAATAAGTTGCAGAGAAATGATGAAGTTCATACAACTTTAACCAACTATCGCCTCTCCATTTGCATAGTGAATGCTAATTCCAAAACAAATGAGGTCTCGCAACGAAATATTGCCAATTTTATAACCAAACAGACAAACCGATGCTCCGGCAAAATTATCAAATGTATTTGCAGCAACGGAGACACTTGAATGGCTAAAGTTCATTCATTCTGCAATTAAGCGTTCATTGCTCCAAAACTTTAGTGTTGGGGGTAATAAATTTGACTTGAGAACTTTTCTTCTGCGTAGTTAAAATCGCAACAAATAGAAGGAAAGAAGGAAAAGTTCTCGAATATTGAATTCGTGTGTATCTTTCTGGGAAAACTGAGCAAGTTTTGTGGAAAGTTTTTAAGCTGATAAAAAAACGAAAACTTAATTAAGACTTGTCATGACAAGGCCACAGCCAAACTGAAACTTTTTCCAGCGACTACACTCGGAATCAGTTATCTAAAAGTAACACAATTGGAAAATAATAGTTAAGGAATACTGTCTATAAGTGATAGTTGCCCAATATAGAATTCACTCAATAAAAAGAGCGACAAAATTAACTTGAATAATCTTATACCACGCAATATCCTTCCATTAAGTAGAGAAAATTCAATTAACGCCAACAAATTTCATTTCAGATGTAAAATCAACAGTAACGGAAACCGTATCGAATGTTAAGGAAGTCGTCGTTGAAGCTGTCCAGAATGTAGGACACGGAATTGAATCAGCTATAAACGGCAAAAAGGACAATAGCAACAACGATGACCGTGACATTAAAGACATTGGCGTGATGAACAACACAGGTATGGATACAAATTCAGCCGATGATGACCCCCACACCCACCATATCCCTCTCAAAGGTCCCTCGAAATCAATAACATCAACAATGAATCCCGTCGCCCTAGATAAGCTCACGGACGTTATCAATACTAAATCAAAAGAGTATCATGACGAGGCGGAAAAACTAACTGATGACCTTATCAAAGAAACCAATGATATTGTAAGTGATACGATAGACACGACAAATCAACACGTTTCGAAATCAATTAATCAAGTAGTGAACACCGCCACCACCGCCCTACAAGGTAGTCCTGTACATTCCCTTAACAGTTTGGAAACTAATTCCCCCGAACCGGAAATAGAGAAAGCGATGGCGAACGGAAATAAAATGAATCCACCCACCCCCAAACCCACATATTCTGAACTTGAAAAGCTCCAATCGGAAATATCTTCGTCGATAATACACAGTGGGATGAATATTATTGGACTGGCGACCGCGAAACTAGATAATTCAGTACCAAAAGTTAATGAAAGTAACGGTCAGGTTATGGTCAGTGCAGAGTGAGTAGTCTAACGCTTTTCCAGCAATAACAAGTGAAAAATCGTATTTTTACGACAATGTAATATTTTTCTAAAGCACTTTTTCACAAGTTTTCTCATTGTAAGATGAAATCTTTTTAATATTTTAGTCATAAATTTTGAAATCATATCATATTTATGTGCACTGTTGTCAAATCCTTCAATGATATTTATAACTGACAAGAGTCCTAGGTCGGACAAGTACGACAATTAATACTATCAAATAAAATTGTTAAGATATTATATATTTTCCTTCGTTTAAATGTAACGATAAACATGATTACATGAAGATACCGATTGTGACATCGAATCGGAAAGTTATTTTTTAATAAAACTTTTTGTAAATAACATCCTCGAGTCTTTTTCTTTCTAAATATAAGAACGCAATATAATTTTATAAGCATAGTTCTTGTTATTTCCATGTAGGAGATTAACTGCTTACATACATGTATCTCCATTACTAAATGATACTACACTTTGCCCAAGCAAAGTGAATCGATATATCTAAGGAACGCTATAGCACCATTATCAAATAATTTTTAAAAATTTTATTTTATAATGACCTATTAACACATTTGATGCATTACTTAAGAAAAGAGACCTTCAGAATGCATTAATTATATAATAGATGCCTGTAAAATAAGAGAAAACCCAGTCATACTTCAAAATCAATCTAAATACCAGAAAACATCGTCAAAAAAACTCACCCTTAACTACTGCAGGGGTTTTATCAATACAGAATAGTCACGCAAATCAAAAAATTGAGTGAAGTGGCTTTCACCATTAGCGTAGAATAGTAGCAGAAAAATGTTGAAAAAACAATGTATTAACAGGACCTTCTACAAAACAAAACGTTGCTTCATAACACCATCATTAGCTGTCTAAATCTTGGCACCACGTTGTACGTCCTTAAGTATAAATATTACTATTTGACTTCTAAGCGAATATCTCCCTACGTTACTTATACAACCTCAAACTGAATGTCCTCCTGCATTTTACCCTTCTTTTGCTACTCACTTCGAAAACTTATTATACCAGAAGCCTTTTGCTTAACATATTCTCTAAGATTTCTTCATAAGCCGACGTCGTCATCATAACCTGTTAGGACCCTCCAGGAAAAGTAGACCTGCACTCCTAATTCGTCTATAGAAAAATAAACAAACATCAAATTTTAGGACGTTTCCCCTGAAACAGCATTCATCAATCCAATTCTGTCTTCGGAAAGCCAAACTAGTTCTGCGTTTGCTACTAACAGAAAGACGAAAACCTTTGCCGGCATTTCACTATCTATTGCGAAGTTTAATGAACCGTAAACTCCCTAAATAGATACGATACCCAACAAAAAAAATCGTCCTGAACTGCCTTCTGTCTGTCTTTTTCTTCAATGACGGTATAGCCTAAATCGCACCGTCACTTCCAAAATGCACCTCCTGCAGGCGACATGATCCTTCAACTGGGCCCCCCAATTAGCAGGTTTCAACAATTTGTTACTGGTGATCGCCGAATGCTTCCTTCCATCTCCTGTGGTTTTCCTACCGGTCGACTTCCTTCAACCTTGTTCTAGAATTTCCTTTCACATACTCACCAGTTGTTCATTTGTTGAACGTGATCGGACTACTGCAATTTTTAAGGTTTTGTTTGCAAAAAAAAACCTTATTAAAACCGGTTCAATGTCTGTCTTTTTTTTCCCGATGGAAAAAGCTTCAAAAACTACCGCAGGCTCCTACCACACGGTTATGTGGGACTCTTACTCACTAAAACCACCTCTTTCTTCTTCCACTCTCCCCGCGGGACTCCCATTTAATATTACGCCGCGGGGCTGGATCACAATTTATTCTGCGCTCATGTTAATATTCGTGTTCTTCTCGCGTTCATTCTTTCGGATGACTTCTTCCTGCCTAAGCTTCTTTCTGATGGCTGCAATCACTTTTTCGACTTCGGTCAATATCCCCATGGCTTTCACCATAAGTTCCATGATATTTTCGGGTGTAAAGTGCTCCCCGGTTGTAGCTTCGAATCTGGGGCAGTGAAAAAAAACGTGTTCTGGGCAATATGGTGAATCATCATGCCCAAATCGATGCAGATATGCTCGATAGCCTCCGTGTCCGCACAAGAATTGAAACCTACTTCGCCGTGAGGTCGCTCGATCCATTTCGGGGTATCCCATATGATTTTGTGAGTCCAACGGCCTTTTTCTGACTCGTCCCACTTCTCTTGCCATTCCACGACAGTTTCAGTTCGTGCGAACTGTCGCCGATGGGCAGGGGATTCTCCGGTGAGATACGTTCGATCATAAAGTCATTGTATTCCTTTCGCCAGAACTTCAATCAGGACCATTCCTGCTATCACGCAAGCTGCTTCATTGGAAATTGTTCTGTAAGCGCAACATGTTCGGAGTACACTTATGCGATACGCAGCTCCAATCTTTCTCTTATTTACTATATTTTCCAGTGCATCTGCCTATACTGGGGCTGCATACAGTAGGATCGAACTGACCACCTTCGAAATAAGGAGTCGACGGCTCGGCCTTGGGCGACCTAAATTTGGTAGCATTCTCGCAACCAGCGCTCCGATGTTATATGCCTTGGTTGCTGCCCTCTCAACATGCAATCTGAAATTTAACCTCTGGTCAATCATTACACCTAAGTACTTAACCGCAGACTTGGAATGAATTGCACTTTTACAGCTTAGTAATAATTACTACTTCCGTCTTATGCTCTGCGAGCTATAGACCAGCATTCTCTAACCAGGATTTAATCTCTTAGACTGCTTCATTTGCATAAAGCTCGACTTCTTCGAGAAGGCGTGCAACAACCGTCACACCAATGAACCAATGAAGGCCACACCAGTAGGAAGGTCTAACGTCAGTACTCCATTATACATACTAATCCACAAGAGTGGCCCTAGGGTAGACCCTTGTGGAACTTCGCATGTCGTTTGGTATGATTTCATTCCTTCATCTGATTCGCAGCACAGAATCCTATAGGTTAGGAAGTCGGCAACGATACGCACCTGGTACTTCGCCACGCCTAAGTTGATTAGAGACTCAAGTATCTTGCTCCCTCTAGCCGACTTGAAGGCATTCTTCACATCTAGTGCAACCACTGCACAACATTTGCCCTCGTCAAGTGCGGTCTTAGCTGTGTTAGCTACTAGGACAAGTGCATCCGTTGTAGACCTCCCCTTTCGAAAACCGAACTGATTTTCGGAGAGACCACCATCCTTTTCGGCAATCGGAAGCAATCTGTTATAGATTACTCGTTCGAATAGTTTGCCAGTATTATTTAGGAGGCATATTGGCCTGTAGAACGAAGCTTAACGCAAAAGTTTGTTTGACTTGAGGACTAGAGTTAATTTCTGCTTCTTCCATTGTGTAGGAAATGCTCCTTCTTTAAGGCATGTGGTGAACGCCTCGGCAAACGTATTTGGAGCTATTTTGACTGCTGCCTTGATTGGGGATGCTATCCAAGCCAGGTGCTTTATTTCCAACAATTTTATCTGCAGCTTCGAGGACCTCCTTTTCGCTTACCATGGGAACTTCGGCGGTGTCTATCTCGACAGTGGGAAAGTTAGCGGTACTCACATTCTGGGGAAAAAGATCCGTTACTATTTCATCAAGTAGAGTAGGGCAGGAAATCGGTGGGGAGCGTTTGCCTTTTACTTTTGATATTATGGTTTTATAGGCGCCACCCCAGGGGTTCGTGTCAGCTTCACTACACAGTCGCTTAAAGTGTTACTTTTTATGATGGCCACATGTAATTCCTTCCGAGCGTTTTTATATTCTTCATGTAATTGCTCGTATCCAGATCTCTGTTTCTTCTGTTTCGCTCACTGGGCCTTCTAGCCTTGAGGCAGGCCTTGCGGCATTCTCCAATTTCAGAATTCCACCAAAAGTTCGGAACCCGCTTCTGGGATACTACATACCTGTCTGTCCGTCTGTCTGTCTGTCACAAGCACTTTTCTCAGAAACGGCTATACCGATTGACACGAAATTTGGTGAGAAGGTGGGAACTGTAGACCCCCAGACATGCGTCAGTGACATCCTTCTACGTTGAGATTTAGGGAGGGTAGGGGGGGATGTAAAAATTTTTTCCACCGAATATAGCCATGTGGGATATCAAACGAAAGGTCTCGTACAGTACTTTCCGAAGCCGGTATTAGTTTTGAGATTTGCGGGGAGTGGGAGGGGTGGAAAGTGATGATTTCTTTAACGGACCCACTCTCGGAAACTACTCAGCCGAAAAATCTGAAAAAATTCATGAAGCTGCCTCTGTATGGTGCCCAGGCCTCAAAATACTCGATACGATATCCGTTCGGGTTAAGTTAATAAAGTATATTACCATATTTTTGGGGAAATTGAGTAAAACCCCCATTAAATTTATCCTAGAGTTATAAAAGTTGGTAGTAGTATCAAATATAATATGAAGCATAAAGTTACAGTAGCTCAAAGTTGACTTTACCGTGTAAATTTACTGCAACTAAATATCAATATCGCACTAAAGTGGGTAGTCAGACGTGCTAAAGGTATATACATAACGGGCTACGTCCAAAAGGGAAAGTTCTACATTCAAATATACTCACAGAAGAAGCAAACAAAACCTTTCATACCCAGCTTCCGGTTTCGCGACTTGTTTTTATTATCTATCTGTAGGGCTGAATAGTAAGATTTGTTGACCATCATTATTCGCAAAATAGATCCCTGCGCACACTCCTCAAATTTAATTCCGCCACTACCAAGTTTACATTTCGTCTATTCTTAGGCAAACTTCTGGTGCCACCTCAATTAATTCGCGGAATATCTTTTTGGTCAGTGGAAATAAACGTTCGACAACGAATCCCACCATGAACGAAGATTTGTGGGACAATGTTTCCTTATTTTCTTTAATTCACGGATACTGTATTCAACGGCCATATTAAAAAGTACGAGGACAAGGCCATCTCCTTATTCCGCGGCTCATTTAGAACCAATGTTCACTACGGTGAGCGGTCACTTAATCCGTATGGATGAGGATGATTCACCCCGGAAAGTCTATAAAGGCAATATCTATGATAGAAAAAGAAGACGAGGCAGACCTTGCCTGAGATGGAGCGATGGCGTAAGTCAGGACGCCAGACAGCTTTTAGGGATATCGAATTGGTGGACCTCGGCGCAATACCGGGGTGTCTGGAGCTCCTTATTAAGGTAGGCCTGGACCGGATACCGGTTGTTGCGCCAGTGATGAGGATGATAAAGCATGACTTCCGCGTGTTTCATCGAAATCGTACTATTACTGATAAAGTTAGCGTAACTTCAAATTGCCATTTTCGTGTAAATTTACTACAACCCAAAGTACACACTAAAGTGAGTAGTTTCACATGCCAAATATATATATACACTATGAGCTACATACAAATGGGATAATTCTGCTTACATAAAAAACAAACAAAACCTTTCATACTTGAGGCGACGAGCTTCCGGTTTCCGACTTGTTTTAATGTTAAAAATAAAAAGAAACTCTTTTGCGAGTAGAACAGTACAGTTTATGTGATGATCCATAATATTTTATGTCGCCCGTTCGGACGACTGGCTAGCTTTTGTAAAATCCGTTGCAGTCTTATCATTATGGTATAGAATTGGACGAGGCCCCCCACGTTCGACCCTGAGGCAGTTATGTCGGTCTAGAGTTATTCACTTTTGTAGACACCTTGACACATCTATTGTCAGTGTCCACCAGGTCCGCCTTTTTCAACCTCAAGCTTGAGGAGCTAATTGAGTAAAGGTAATGCAGAAAAATCCAGGATCACAAAGATGGAAAAGGTCTACGAATTTCGTAATGCTAAAGGTTATTGAGGCTGGCTAGATAGAACCCAAATACTAAATTAAACCCATTTATTATAGGAGAACTACTGAAACTATCGATTTCTTTTCGTTTGTCTAACATGTAATTCATCATAATTATAAGGAAACAAAATGTATAACGAACGAAAGAAAGGACTATCAGACGAGTTTCTCCTCGTCGCAAGGTACACAAAAAAAAACCTTCCAATCTGAAAGGCGAATCCTTAGAATCCAATCTTCTTTATTAAAGATCAGATCTACTAACCATTCAGCCTAGAACCACTGTTGCTGTGTCCTAGTCCTAACTTCACCAGACTTAAAACCCATGATTTCTTGTTAGTGGTGTCTTTCTCGAAAAACTCATTAAACCTTTCCCACATACCAAACAATTTTAACAGAGTAATGGCCGAATGTACCTCACAACTCTGGACTCCGTTCTGAACTTCAAATTCCTCTGAGATTTCACCTCGATGTAGCATATGACATTTTGTTGCATCATATGTCGCTCTTATAATAACTATTAGTTTCTCCGGGATGCCCCTCCTCCTTAGAATCTTCCAAATACACTCGCTGTTCACGCTATTGAAAACCTTCTCGAAATCGATGAAGAGCTGGTAGAACGCTGATCTAAAATCGGCATAATGCTCCACATGATCTGAAGGATATAAATGTGGTCAGCGGAAACCAGCCTAATCTCAATTAAACTTTCAAGATATCGGTGTGTTTCAACATGATTTTTGCTTATGTTCACAACAGCAAGAAGAACACAAATACCCCTCTAATTATTGGAGTCATGGCAGGAGCTCAGTGGTTAGAGCATAAGGCTGTCATACGGAAGGTCGCGGTTCAAATCTCAATGATAGTAACAAGATTTGACGTTGGATAGCAGTCGACTCAGCTGTAAATGAGTACCTGAGTCAAATCAGAGTAGTAATCTCGGGCGAGTGCAATGCTGACCACATTGCCTCCTATAGGATGCTGTAATTCTATAGTGCACCGTTACGGTCTTGCAAGAAGTGTTTTAACACACTTCAAAACCCTGATCCAATTGGATTGTTGCCCCAAGGATTATTATTATTGATTGGTTGACACGCTGGACGGTGATCTGAAAGCCTCACGACTGCGTCAGGATCAGGCTTTTGACAGAACAACAGCCCGTATCCGCTTGTAACGGTGGCTTGCTACATACTCCTTCCATTTCTTCAGCCACTTATTATTGGAGATGGGAGGCATATCTTTAAGGTCCTGGACGATTACAACCACCTTTTCCTTAATGCGGTATATGGAAGCGAAATTATTATTCTGGCAGCTTCTGCCTCACTCACCAACGCAATGGTTGAATTTGTGGGTCTTTCTGCAAATATGCAACATCTGCACTTGGTGTGCACGAAACGCGAAATCAATATTTGTTTTGATGCGTTGAACTACTCCACTTCAGCACTTGTTATATTTATTTTATTTTACTACATTAGATTAAATATGACGAAATCTATGAGCGACACCATGACCATCCGGTTGTGGATAAAATCCGGCTCAATAGGTTACGGCGGGCGGGTCACTTAATCCGTGTGTAGAGGTTTCAGCGACTGAACTCAGAAGCCCATCATAGGGCGAACCGAACGCGATGTTGATTTGCAGCGCAAACAGGCTTCAGCCTGGATAAGGATACAGCTTTTTTATGTCCTCCGATCACGAACTGGAAGAAATGTTCTCCCCGCTCGAGAACACGGCATGGGCCTTCGTATGGAGGCCGCAGTGGCTTCCAGACAGCATCCGTCCTGACCAGGACGTGCGTGCACGTGTCCAGCTCCTTGGGCGCGTAGGCAGATGGGGACGAGTGTCGTGCGGGAGGTGTGGCTTTAATATGGCGAAGGTTGTCTTTCAGCAGGCGCAGCAATTCAGAATCTATGAGACCCGATCTCTTGTCGAAGACCGGATAACTTGGAAGTTTTGGGTTCTCCGCGGGGCTGGCAGCAAATCCCTCTCGGCGGGTTGTTCGTAGGCCGAGTAGGACGAGAGGCAAGACCTAAGTCCAGGACGTATCATCGCGAGCCATAATGGCGCTTTCAGCGTCCGGTGCCAACGCTCTAGCATCCCATTGGATTGCGGGTGGTAAGTCGTAGTTAGCTGGCGTTTGAATCCCAGGAGTTTGCTTAACTCCGAGAAAAGGGTGGACTCAAATTGCATTCCCTGGTCAGTGATGGTCACTGCAGGGACGCCAAAGCGAGGGATCCACTCTTGACAGAGGGCTTCGGCGCAAGATTGCGCCGTAATGTCCTTCAGAGGTATTGCCTCAGGCAACCGCCTAAACCTGTCGATGATTGTAAGGCAATACTTGTAACCGCACGAGTCTCATCACTCCGGTAAGAAGGTATCGGGGGTCATTGAATAGTAATAAATAATTGACTACATGAGTGGATAAATTTAAAGACTCTCACCACTCTCAATAAGAAGATTATGCATATTCCTTATTCTATATTTTTCCATTATTATAGAAAAAAAATGTTACTGGATAAAATCTCAACCAAACACTATTTTACGAAAATTGTTTTTTTTTTGTTGATTTACATCCTTATGCTACCAAAACACACTGAGCACAACTGAAATATTTATCTTATGTTTCATTTATGCAGTTTATTAGTGCTATAATAAGAAAGATAGAGATAATCACTTTCTTCAGTCGTTTTATTTACTGCTTTGATTGTGAACAAACTCATAGTCACGATTTTGAATAGAAAAATGCAACCTGTCCTAATAAACACCCCACAGAAAGAGAAATATGTTGTTCTAGTTGCGTAAACTAACAAAAACTAGTAGGACGACTACAAAATATTGTAAAAAGTATGCAAAACCTCAACAGGGAAGAAAAAACTGAACCTAAACCTGTAAAGGAGCATCGAAAACCGAAACCAATACCACCCAGCAATCAAGAAAAGATACTAACGGAAGAAACAGCGTGGGAGAAATTAGCCGATCAAATGGTTAAGGTTCCAATTCGAAAAGTCCGTGCATATAAAGAAGCAGCCAAATCCACGGTAAAAAGGTCATCAAGTGTAGATAATATTTTCAAACACCTCGATTTCTAGAGAAGAGGACGGATAAAGACATAGATATCTACATGACTTGCCATTATGTAAGTATGCAGATACGATTCACGAATCAAACACATACACACATACATAGGTCATCAATTTTCTTGACTGAGTTTTCTTATGAGATGTATAAATTGCCAGATATAGACGTGTCGAAGTCTTATGATAGCTACGTGGATTTAAGATTTGATTGATATCCAAATAGGTTAAAATGTAAATGTACTAAATCTGTGAAAAAAATCTAAGTCATTTTACACCGCTAGCCATTAGGTACTTATAGGAAATTTTGTTACATTCTACTAACCAATAAATCATTTTATAAAGAAAGCAAAAAGTTGTTTATTTTCCGCCCCAGTTTTCCATAAAAAATCAAACAAAATTTTTGAAAAAATTGATGTTAGTGCTCGGAATTTTCTAAACTAACTTATGTGAGTTGTGTAATTTGGAGTAAGGATTTTCTGCACAATTGCTCTTGTATTCTAGACTTACCAAACATTGCTTTTCAATTGAATGCTATAGTGATGTTTCGGGTGGAAGTAAGTTTTCAAGTTCCAATGAGCAAAATATTTGTAAAGCAGTTTGGAAGGCATCCATCCGAACATGAAATGCAACATACCTGAATGAACTCGAATTCAAAACAACCACAATTTATAAGGGATTCAGATAGGACAAACTTCCTAGTTCTCTGATGGTAAAGTAAAATGATGTTGTATAGCTTTGTATATATAAATATATATGAATGAGAGTTGCTTAATTTCCCAGGAAATGTCTGAAAGGTAAGTCAATACGATTATTAATTTCATTTGAACAGACGCTGGAGTAGCCTTCTTTGCAAGTCTCTGTCTCTAGGGATATACACATGCAGAAATAAGACTACTTTCAAAAAGTGAATGTTTAGGAATAGCGCCTAAAAGGAGCGTATGATAATGATTGGAACTGAACGGTGGAAGAATTTCCTAATTCACTGTGAATCACCAAAAAGGTTAAACGCAGAAAGAATAGTGGAGGAGGCATAGCATACAGATGACAAAAGAAAATTACCACTTTGTTGATCAGAGAAGGTGGATGAATTCTTACCCGTCATATATTAAAATATAAATGCTTAAAGGACAGTAGCAGTGACGTCGATGAAAACAGCCAGCCAGCCTTAACCGATATCACGTTAAAATATAACATCTGCAACTCCAACGAAGAGAATAAAAATAAACAATCGACCGTGTGCGTGAAGCGAATCTGTCGCTAACTTAGATACCGTGATCGAACGTCAGAAAACACCTATCAATTCCATTCTCTTTTGTTACTATCTATAGATTGAAGGCGGCTTACGATTTTGCACCAGCACAAAGCCAACTCATCAGATGCTGCCTCACCTCTGTCCTAGGAGCAGCATGACTGAAGCGGTTTTTGTCTAGGGATTGAAGAGTCCTAAGTTCACATCAACTTGATGTTGGACAGGACTAAATGGAGAACCGTCTTCCTCCTCTTATAGTTTTTGATTAAGCCGATTAGCTCGAAAAGACGAGTTCGTGAGCCAAAAAATGGGAGTAAGTTGCTCTCCATTTGGTCGGACACCCCAATCCCTAAACAAAAAAAAACTTTTAATGTTAGGTACGTAGATTTGGTCCCGATTAAAGAAGAAGCTTGATTGTGTTAAGCTGCAGGACTAACAAATAAAAAATTGAAATAAATAATAATTGAAGTTGAAACACTTTAGAACTTTGACCCACAAAGCGAAATGTTTAGTTGACTAATTCCTGGACATAGAAAACCGTATTTCGGTACCCACTTGCTGCTTTCTGCCTCTACATGCCTCTCTTTCCAAATCCAGAGTCATTTGGGCAAGGTTCATGAACCGGTGAGAGTGCAAACAGAAGTCATCAGCGTCGTCGAGGTGTTTGAGGAAATATGCATCGTCCATTGAATTCCTCCACGTCCACCGAACAGAACAGCGTGAAGTACGTCACCGATAACTACAAAAAATAATATCGATGACCCTGGCAAACTCTGTTTTGGACCTCAAAATAATCAGACCTAAGTGCAGCACGTGAAATTTTGAGCCATCATATGTCGCTCTAATAATAGCTATTAGTTTCTTCGAAATGCCCCTCCAATGTAGGGCGCTCCAGATATACTCCCTGTTTACACTATCAAATGCTTCATCGAAATTCTTCATCGATTACATGTGCGACGAAGATCCAAATTCCGAGTTGTGATCTGTAGGAGTTTGATGTGGTCAATGCAAGAGGATCCCGAGCGGAAACCAGCCTGCTCTCTGTCGATCAAGCTTTCGAAATGTTCTTTGATGCGTGCCAGTATTATTTTAGCTATTATTTTTGCGACAGCAGGGAGCACGCCGATACCCTTCCAATTGTCACACTCACGCTGGGGCCCCTTCTTTGGAATTTTAACGATAATCCCCTTCTTCCACTCTCTGGCAAAGGCCTCGGATTCTCAAGATTTTTGTACTTGTGGAAGCAACAAATCAGTAATAACTGCAGATGCAGCGGCAAACCCAACGGCTTTACTCCGTTTGAGTGCATTGACGGGCGAAATGATTTCTCTTCTGCTTGGAGGAACATTCCGAACCAGCATGTTACGGTGACTAGCCATTTCATCACCAACAGGAGAAGCTTCACCAAATGTAATACGGTGTTCTTTCCACCGCTTCAGTGGTTCAACATCGTGGATGAGAAGTCGACCGTTGATGTCGTTCACAGGATCATCGAAAGATTTGCGACCACATGTAAGCTCTTTCGTAATGCGGTACATAGTGCTAAAATCATTGCGATTTGCAGCACCTTCCGCTTTCCTGACCAACGCAATAGCTAATTCTCGTACCACTCGGAATTTCGCTCGGTATCGGAGTTCGAGCGCGTCATGTCCGCCATCATTCGCAGCGTTCAACAATCCGACACACAAGCGAACATAAGCGACCATCAGATGGTGATCCCTTTCGAGGCCGGTGTCAGCGCCTCTCTCGTGACGCACATCCAGAAGACAACTCCTAAATCTATTGCTAATTGCAAAGTGGTCGTTCCAATTGCTCGTAGGGCAACCCAACTGACCTTATGGCAGTCTCTGTGCTTGAAAAATGCGCCACCAATGATGAAGCGGTAGAATTTGCAGAACCTCCCACCATTACCGTTACGGTTGTCAAGACCGTGCTTCCCCATCACATACCCAAGCAGGGTTTTGTCAGATCACATCTTGACATTCATATCACATATCACGGTCACAATGTCACCTTTCGGAAGACTCATTTAATTGCTTGTAGAAATCGTCCTTTTCCACTACATAGGAAGTCTCCGTTGGTGCGCAGCATCGTACAATTGCGATGCCCCCTAACCTGGACCTAAATCTTGCACTTAAAAGTCTATCAGAAACCGGCTTCCAGGTCAAGATAACGCGTCTTGCAGCAGAAGTCAGAAGCAGCCCGACACTGGATGGATGGTCTTCTATCACTTAGCACATTGCCATTAATGTTGCAAGAGGGACAGAAGTACTCTCCAGAATCCCACCATCTTACCTCGCTTAGCCCCAGAATGTTCAGTTTATATCGCTGAAATTCCCACTCAAGTTGTAGAAAGTGAGCATTCTGAGGGCCCTCGCTACCGCTGTCGAGGAGTGTGCGCACATTCCAAAAGCCAATCAAAGCCCCTTTTCGATAGCCAAAGGTCGTTGCTGTGAGGTGAGTCTCTATCCGAGACGTTGTTGACGTTTCGGTAGCAATAAAGTTTTAAAATTCCCAGGTTGCCGGCCCACAAATTTCTATCACTTGTAGCCGCCACTTACAACAAGCAGGGAAGGCTTTGAATGTATTTTTAAGCCCCAACTCACGGGGCAACCTGCTTTATGCAGATGATATTTTCCTGGCGTCTAATAGCAAAAATAATCTCGAGCAACTTGTCCAGAAATGGAATAATCGCTTCATGCAACACAATCGCAGAATGAATCTGAATAAAACTCAATTTTTGTCGAACGAAATCCATGTAACAGACACTATCACTGTCAGTGGCAGTAACCTGTCCAGAACTGAGCAATTTAAATATATCGGATCAATGCTAGCAGCCAATGGAGAACTGCGTTATGAAATTATTTCACGCATTGATGCAAATTGGATGAAGTGGCGTTCAGCATTTGGTGTTCATTGCGATGTGTGTGCATCTGATTCGCAATTGTAGTTAAAAATTCCATTGCCTGCTATTTTTTAGAAAGCAAGTTAAATAAATCATTTGATGGAAAGTACTGTGATGATAATGATCAACCACATACGCTCCACACTCCTAGTTTAATATTATTAGCAAATTTGAAGGACTTAACCTATAACAGATAAAAAAAGGCTGGGGAGAATTAGATTCTTGAGGAATGGAATTTTAATATTTCACTCGAATATCAATTATCCTCGTTAATGTCAGCATCTTATTTGCATGGCTTACGATGCAGTTAATTCGTACAAAATTGATAAGTTTAAAGTGCTATAACTTCTCTCTCATACCTCTTTGAATATTCCAGAAACGTGCGGGAATACTTTTTTTAAGTCACTTTTATGCGAAACTTCTTACTGACATTTAACTTATCTTTTACTAAACATTTTGTATCCTTGATAATTGAAATTGAGATTTTTCAAAGTGATTTTTGTCACACTGCCACCTAAACTTGTTCGTCATGAACAAGAATCGTTTCTATCCGTTTGATGATACTCGTCTCCCCAAGGGCTCTGATTTCATTTTCATTTTCACCCACTTTGTTTAATCTGACTAATGCAATCACAAGCTTCCTTAATTTCCCGACATGTTCTTCCAATTTTAGTAATTTCTCCTCATTCTTTTCCTCATTACTGTTGTTCGAGAGAATAAACAGAGGTAGTTCTCAACTCGAATCTCGCTTTTCTCCTATCCTTTGGAGGATAATTTTTTTTTAGCAACTCCCCGTCAAAAGTAGTTCCAATATCATATTTCAGCATATCATCCTGCCTCAGCATCTTCAGTCTTCATACAGATAAGCATTTTTCACAGGATCTTACTCACTATGCAACCGACTGTTAGCATCCAGCCCATTGAAATTGCTTTTGTACCTTTCCGTAATATTGGTGATGCTCAAGTGTACACCATTTGCTCCTTTGCAGTATTCCAAAACGATATCCTCTATCTTTGTTGTTGACACTATAATCAACTTTCTTGTTACTTCGCCATTTCTTCCTTTCAAAACTCTGTATAAGCATTCATTCTACAGTTTCAAATTATGTTATTCTTGCCAGTAACCTTTCGATCTTTGAGTTCCTTTTGTCATAACACTTCACGTTGGTTATCGCTGCCGAAAACTCAACCCTTCTTTTACTGTAATCCGCAAACGATGAACACCATATCGCCTTTAATCACTCACGTATCCTTTTTGCTTTTCCCTTTTGACAATTTTGCTCTTCCAAACATCTGCATTTCTCGGCGACTTTTTCGTTGGAAACATATCCATACCATTTCCACTTGTCTCTCTATTATGATAAAGTTTACTATTGGGAAAGGGCCTCCCAATTTTATAGTTTGAATACTAAGATCGTTTTACGGAAACCAGACTGTCAATATCAAAAGCTTCCAGGTCATCAACTACCCAGAGCAGTCATTGCCCAATACAATACAATCCCCATAACGCCTAAAAGATATATGAAACAATAACAGTAGTCTGAAGATTTACTTAAGTTAGATACCAGATTAATCTCCTGGAACTCCTATAATCTCCTGCGTAATGCAAGTTCCGCGCAACTTTGGGGTGGGTTGAACATAACCCTCTGGTGACCACAAAATAAATTGCGCTATCTTGGCTTGTCGCTAGGTGCGGGTAAGCAGGTTGCAGGTTGTCCTTGATCCCGTCAAGGTACGACTTGGAGGAGTCCAGCAACTATACATATCTACTAGGTCAGGTAGGATTTAGCGCAGTAGAATTACTGCAACTATACTTTATTTATATCTTTCCCTGATCTCAGCATTTTATTTTTGTTTTACTGAGGTTAGTACGAAGTAGAATACTTTGCCTCAACCCCTCATCTTTTATCAGAAAAATGTGGCAAAACTGCGGAACGCAGCGCATACTGTACGGAGGTTGATGCGGGCTACTCATACATGCAAAAGCAGATAGATAGCTTAAAATGGAACAAAGATTCATTTTAGAAACTACTCAACCCAGAAATCAAAGAAGAAGGACATGTAATGGACGATGTCAAAATACTAAGAGAGGTCAAGCAGGGTAAGCTTGGCCCGTATGAAAGTTTCTTCACAGAAAGAGAAACGCAGGAAACCCGTCTAAATACTGACCTAGGCAACGCACCCAGTCTGTGCAACAAATTATTAGCACTGATGAAGGAAACAAGTGGTTCTCGAAATATCGGTATTTGCAAGACGAATAAATAACACTAGCGAATAGAAAAAAGCAAGATTTAATTATTTCAAATTCTAGAGAGCAATGAAACAAACACCATTTTTTCAACTACATATATTTTTTTCATTTTCAATTATTATTACAATGTACATCATAGCTTCAAGTTCTCCTTGGATTCATATAGTCACGACGAGACTGTTTTCACGTCTCCAGTTAATGCAATGCATTCGATTTCCACAAGAGCATCCAAGGGTAAACGAGCGACTTGAAAAGCAGAACGGGCTGGACAATCGTGACTGAAAACTATAAAGAAAATAAAAAAAATTTAAAAAAAAGTGAGAAAAGTAAATAAATGTTTATTTAGACTAGAAAAACTGTGTATATTATGAAATATGATTTAATTCTAATCCCTGAATTGTGTTTATACAATTTCTAATTTTTTTGTTCATATATTTGACCGATATAGAGCTTGTGGGAAGAACAACCCGAGATGTTCGAAATGCTTCTATCCAGCTCGAGCTCGGCGATCGGTGCGAAATATTGACAACGAAATAAACGCAAAATTGTTGCCAGCCAACAAAGCCTATTTCAGTTTACAAAAACCGCTCTACTCGAAACGTCTCATCATAGAGTCAAAGCTTTTGCTGTAGAAACAATGATCCTGCCACGTCTTCTTTTTCTCCAGCCTTTGTCCCGTTCCCAAGCGGGGTCGGCTCGTCGTAATCAGTTTCGCAATTTCACTTTATCAAATGCCTGATCTGGATGCAATCTCGAGGCTTTGAAACCCCCATCCAACGTATTAAGCCACCGTTGTTGCGACCAACCTTTTGGTCGTTTACCATCGATGTTCAGACCAACCTTGGCAAGTGAATTCTCGTTAGCGCAAATTACTTGACCATACCATCCAATACGCCCCTCTCGCAGTTTTTCCACGATCGGTGCAACCCTATATCGATCACGGATATCCTCATTTCAGATATGATGAAAACGTGTTACGCCACTAGTCCAAAGCAACATCATCGTCTCCAATACCGCAAGACGCCGTTGATTGTCTTTTATAGTCGATCCTATCATGTATTCATAGGATAGTTGAATTCTTAGCAAGAAAAATGCTAAACCCTTAGCCGTGTCCGAGAAAATCCTCTGAAAAATTGTTGGCCCCCTACAGGAGGATAGTCAATTTCGTATCCAATATAACGTCGAAATTTATATGCGATATCACAACCGTCTGATTGTCGAGAAAGTTTGGGTCAATAGGTTGCAGTTGCCAAATCAGTTATTCCGTAGGAGTGAGAATGGTCCAACTCGGAAAGTCTAGAAGGGTAATATCTATGGTAGAAAATGAAGACCTAGCAGACCCTGTCCCAGATGGAGCGGTGACATATGCCGGAACGCCAAACAGCTTGAAGGGATAACAATTTTGTACAAAACCGGAATGTCAAAAGTTCCTGGCTAGGGCTGGCCTAGACCAGATACCAGTTGTTACGCCGTTGATGATGATATTTGACTCAGTGTTTAATGTAAAATCCATTACGTTACTTTCAATGTGAAAGCTGTACACCGCTCATTTCCGCCTCTTCCAGTGTTAACTTTTACGCTGAACTATTTTTTATTTAAAATTTCCTTGGCTAACGCAAGCCAGTCAAAGACGAAATTTGATAACATCATGGAGCTTATTAATTGGAGAGACGTTCACTTTCTATGCGCTAGTGAAAGCTGAGATGTCTGCGCTCTTAAATTTCAATAAGAATTGTGAAGCCAGAAAAAAGTGGAAAATGTCTACCCTTTGCTTGCCCCATTTTGGGGATGTCTATTGGATTCTTGGCATTTCATTCTTATTACCAAAAATCAGATATGTTTAATTTCCCAAAATTGAGGTAAAAATTAGAGTATATCCTCAAAACAGTCAAGCATAGAAGCTTCATTCCGTTTCAGTGCATTCATGATCGAGATGATTTTTTTTCTATTTGGAGGAGCGTTTCACATCCGCATGTTACGATGACTAGCCATTTCATTCACAAAAGAAGGAAATTCACCGGATACCATAGGGTTAAGAGGCGTTGTGAATTGTTCTTTCCACCCCTTCAAATATCCGTAATCGTTGATGAGAAGTCGACCGTTAACGTCCTCCAGAGGACCATGGAAAGGTTTGCGATCACCTGCAAATCCTTTCCTGAAGCGGTATATACTTTTGAAATCACTTCGTTCCGCGGCATCTTCGCTTCCCTGATCATTGCAATAATAAATTCCTCTTTGTCATAGCGCTCACTTCCCCTGATTCTACACGGTATCTTTCGAACACGTCAGGATCGCCATCGTGATATATCGCTCGAAGCGATCAACAGAGTATCCAATCCTTTTCGTTTATCACTCAAATCAATGATTCGGCAGTCAACCAGATCGTATAATGCCCCTTCGGCACGTGACCGACGGCCTGCGTAGAACCCGAAAAAAGAGCATTTTTAATGGCCCAATGCTCATCAATATTCTTAGAGGGGTTATTTAAGGTACATATCTGCCGTCCGATCAGCAAAATACCTTGTCCACAATCAAACGACAGCTAAGGTCATATAAGCTTAAAATTAAACTTGGGGAGGTCGCTGCTCTTCAACACTGCGAGAAGGGCCAGATGCAACACGCAAATGAAGGTCAGCGGCCATTAGATTGTGATTCTTCTCTAAACCGATATCAGCACCTCTCTCGTTGCGCACATCCATAAGACAACTCACAAATCTACTGTTGATCGCAAAGTGATTGATCTGATTGCTGGTATGGTGGTATAGTTCAATTGAAACCCGAGTGACCTTATGGCAAGCTTCGTGCTCGAACAATGTGCCACCAATGACAAGGCGGTGGAAGCTGCAAAAATCCACAAACCTCCCACCATTATCGTTAAGGTCGTCAAAATCTTGTTTCCACACCATATGTCCAAGTGTTATCAGAGCTCACCTTGGCATTCAGATTACCCATTACGATCACAATATCACCTTTAGGAAGTCTGTCCTGTCTTCACTATCTCGGAAGTCTCCGTGGGTACATAGCACTGCACAATTGTGATGCTAGATCGGAATCACACAGTCAAAATCTTGTCAGAAAAAAGTCAGGAGACACCGGATTTGCACATTGTACAAAAGCACATTGCTATTAGTATAACCTAGAATGTCCAGCTTATATCGCTGGAATTCTCTCTCGAGTTGAAAAAAGCGAGCATTCTGTGGATCCTCGAAACCTTTAGTGAGGAGTGTGTGCACATTCCAGAAGCCAATCATTAACCGCGAACCAAAGGTTCTGTGCGTGAAGCCAGTCATGTCAACATGTTTGATATATAATAAATCCTTAGTAAGGACGTAACATTTTATTAAGATAACGTTAGTCTGAACTATCCTCCCTGATCGTTGTGAAAATGATGCACTCTCCAATTTCGATCCACCAGCACTTAAACGCAGGTGCTCAACAAGTGAATCGGATTAAAATTTTATTTAAGAATCGAGGGATTCCTAAGTCCGCCAGCCACTCAATGGCGGGCCGGATCAGTTGGAAAACAACATGCTATCCTAAATACCAAATAATATATAACGGAATTTTAAAGTTGTAACTGCCCAAAGGAGCGACATTGTAGTGACTATCGTGGCACAAGATATTGATGAGATCGAAGTACTCACAAACGAGGGAATTTTTTAAATCAGATCTTGGCTATAGGAAGCTGGTCTGACACTCGCAGAGCTTAAAAACGAGGTAGTTTTGATCACCAAGCGAATTAAGCAAACGTTGATAAAGGTCAGGATTGTTGAACACATCATACAGTCGCAGCCAACGCTTGAATACCTAGGAGTCAGCAACCAAAGCATCCGGGTCTGTCAGTCTGGGCACCGTCTTTGAAGTTGGAAGCAAATAGAAGGAAAATTGCAACCCCATACCAATTGAGTGCATTGCGAACGTCATCTGCTTACCGTACAACATCAGACGAAGCAGTCTTTATGATAGCAGGCATGATCCCCATCGACATCTTGACAAACGAAGGTCGACGCCTCTATGAACCATAATACGCAATCGGCAAGTCCTATACCTATCGTCGGCAGTTAGCGCAAAGTGAATCTATTTTGGAATGGCAAAAAAGATGAAATGATTCACTTAAAGGACGCTGAACACACAGGATTATTTCAGATGTCTCAAAATGGATCAAACGAAGGTACAGTAAGGTCAGTTACCACCTAACACAGTTCGTAACTGATCCTGAACCGCGAAGTAATACCGAAATGGAAGTCCCGCGGGGTAAGCGAAGGAGAATGAGGTGGTTTTAGTGAATAAAAGTCCCACATAACCGTATGGCAGGAGCAGGCAATAGGTTTTGAACCTTTCTACCAGAAGCCGGGTGGTTTGGGTATAAAGGTTTTGTGTTCATCTTATGTGAGAAACTCGCTATGCACGATTTTCCATCCAGCTAAGAATACAAAATATTCCGTCATATTTTGCCAAACTCAACGATTCACATAAATACTGTGTTCACCATTTAGGATGACAAATATTGTTTATTACCGCATGATGCATGCATATATATGTGCGCATCTAAATTTATGTAACGTATCTTCACACATTTCCACTTTACTCGGTGCACAAAAGCATACATATACATAAATAAATTAAAAACCGCTGGTAACCAGAACACCCATGTCCATTATATTGGTTACTACCGACAAGCTTTATTAGCATATACATATACAGACACATATCTACCAAACGTAATTGACACTGAAATTCAAATAACTAGAAAAAGTCGAAAAAGGAAAATTAAAACGTTATCACGATCCCGCCATTCATACAAGTTCACTTTATATGACGATGAGGTCGAAAAGTACTAAGTGAGCCCTTTCATTTGATACCCCAAGTGACCATGTTCTGTAAGAAAAAAATTACACCCTCCCTTCGCATGTATTGGGAGTCCACCACCACACAAATTCAACACAAAATGGCGCCACTCGCTGCATGTAAAGGGACCTACAGACTACATATTCTCACCAAATTTCGAAATAATCGGTTGAGCCATTTCTGAGTAAATTGGGTGTGATAGGCAGATAAGCAGACAAACGGACACAATTTGAAACGAGTTTAATAAGGTGTTGTGTTCACACAAAACATTAAAAAGACAGACAGACAGTAAAGTAATAAGATTTGGCTTTACGCAAAACCTTAAAAAATGAAAAGATTAACCCGAAGATAAAATCCACGCAGAATTGCGGCTTTTACCCTGGCTTTTATTGAGGTACGGCCTATAGGGTCCCCACCCTAGCTTAACACTTCATGTATATCTCCTGTCAATTCCTTGGTGGAGCGTAGGGCCTCTTCCTAATTACCACACTTTTCTCCCCCATCCAATAGCTTATCTAATGTTAGATGCCCCTTTGTTGCCTATAGTTAGGGAGAAAAAAATGCTTCATTGGAACTGATTTTAGATATTGAGGAACGGTCAAAATTTGTCACTTTTTCACTTTATAAAATACCCTCGTGATTGATAATGGGCAACTTTGTTATCCATTCTAGTCATGCCCAGCATTTAGGTATCACCCAACGTGGGACATTCAAATCGTTAAATTTCAGGGAATAAAACTCCAGGGAATTCTCTAGCCCGGCTCATTTTCAGAAAACACGATAGAGATGACATCAGCATTTCAGCTTGCTTCCTGGCTAAGCTCCACGTTCACTTGAATTCAATTTTATTAGTTACATCTATAAAACAACTGGTCTCGCTCCTCAATTTTATCCCACCGCATGATAATTCATATCCTTTGTGTCGTCGTTTATCTCAGAGGTTATGATTTTTCTGTGTTTCTAGGCCCTTAGGTCTCCGAAGTAATTGTCCTTTCTGAAATTCTGAAAATATGGGCTTCAGCGGCAGAACAAGCAGGATTGGATTACGGAATTTTTCGAAACTCCTTTGACTTGCCCTTGTTTTGTTGTACACACTACAACGTGGAGAATTCTTCTTTCATATAGACATATTGTTTTACTATCACGAAATTGGGCTCATTCATTGCATCCTGTGATTTGGCAACTCGACCTGACTTCGAGACTTCGAGCTATTGCGTACTTATGCACCATCCATTTTCGGACACCTCCCATTTGAAAATAAAACTGAATAGAAGATGGATCGAATAATCATCTTTTCATTAAGCTCTACGTCTTGAAGGTAGAGGCCCTAATTCTGAGGGCTTTAAAATCAGTCGTGAAACTGAAATACATCTAGCTAATCAGCTGGAGCATTCCTTAACAATAGATAGATTGATCGAATCGCTAGGTTGTTGCCTGCGACTCTCGATTTTCTGACTAGTGCGGTTTGTGAGCTGCTCAGGAAAGTATACCAAGGCGAAAAAGTACGGGAAATCTCGTTTTTTGAAAAAAATATTTATTTATTCGTCTACATTAATGTTGTCGCCTTCAAAAAGTCCCCATTAGATATTATGCACTTGTGCCAGCACTTCTCAAAGTTGATCTTTGGAATAGCCTTTATTCTTTCAGCGATTTAATGCCATTTAATGCCATCGATGCTTGCAAAACGACGGCCTTTTAAGGTTCTCTTTATTTTTGGAAATGGAAAAAAAATCACACTGAGCCATGTCGGGCGAATATGGAGGTTAGGGCATCATTAGAGGATTATGTTTGGCCAAAAATTCACGAACAAGCAATGAAGTGTGAACAAGTGCGTTATCATGGTGCAAAAGCCATGATTTGTTCTGTCACAAATCCGGACGTTTTTTTTCGAATTCACGCGAACGGCATTGAACTTGTAGATAGTACTCCTTATTGACCGTTTGAACTCGTGGCAAGAATGGACTATGCCATTAAAATCGAAGAACACAGTGAGCATCACCTTCATGTTCGACCGCACTTGTCGAGCCTTTTTCTGTCTTGGCGATCCAGAATGCCTCCACTGGGAGGACTGAGGCTTGGTTTCTATGTCATATCCGTAAACTCATATTGAAACTCGTTTCAGTAATCTTGCATTGTCGTTGACCTTATTTAGTGGAGACTGAGCAACTTACATACGCCGCTACTTTTGATCAAAATTCATCAAATTTGGAACAAATTTTGCTGCTAAAATACCCAAAACACTTGAAAAAATTTCATGACATGAGCCAATCGATATGTCAACTTCATCAGCGACCTCTGTGATTATGATTCGATAATCGTTCATAAACATTTCTTTCATTTTTTCTACGTTTTCATAGGTTACTGATGTGCTGGGGTGTCCGGGGTGTTCATCAACTTCAACGTCTTCATCACCTTCTTGGAACCGCTTATACCACTCGTAAACTCTTATTTTACTCATTGCAGCATAGGTCTTTGTTAACATTTCACACACTTTACTACATTTAATTTCATTTTTTAAGCAAAATTTTATACAAATTGTTTGAGCCATTTTTTTAACTAGCGAAAATCGCCGAGCTCATACAAATACGTCTAACAATAGCGGCTACCACAAACATAGTAAACAATGAATACAGCTTTATCGTATTTCCGGGGCATGTATACCAACATAACAAAAATAAAACAAAATGAGCACGCCTCGTACACGAAGGTGAAAAAACGTTTCTCATTGAGGTATTCTACTCAATCTTATAACTTTTCTGATGAGTTCGCAGAGAACTGAAGTTTCAGGTCTACTTTGGACAAATTAACAAATATTAGGTTGTTGCACATGAAATGGCCGATTTGGCAATCAAATGAAGTTAGTTGCAATTTGGTTGTATCATCGAACAATAAAGTATAAACACTCCTACATTTAATTGTGATAACAGTGAATAAAAAGGAAAAACGGATGGAAAAGAGCCAAGAACGTATACTTTTTCTGTATGAGTTCAAACTCGGTCATAAAGCAGCGGAGGCGACCAGGAACATTAACAGCGCATTTGGAGCTGATATGGTAAGCGAACGAACCACACGGCGGTGGTTCGAAAAATTCCGGTCAGGCGACGTAAACCTTCAAAGTAAGCCACGTGGACATCCAGGCCCATCGATTGACAACGACGAGCTGCGTTTGTTAGCCGAATCCAACACACGTCAATCTGTGAGAGACATTGCAGAGAAACTGGACGTAGACTATTCGACAGCTTCCCAGAACTTGCAACAACTTGGAAAGGTGAAAAAGCTCGACAAATGGGTTCCGCATGCCTTTTCGGAAAATAACAAGGCGCTTCGAATGGAATCTTTATTCTTTATTCTCCCGCAACAGAAGCAATCCCTTTTGCACAGAATAGTGACATGTGATGAAAAGTAGATATTATACGACAATCGTCGCCGATCAGCACAATGGCTATATCCTGATGAGCCACCGAAGCATATGCCGAAATCGAGCCTCTATCCGAAGAAGGTAATGGTGACTTTTTGGTGGTCTACAGCTGGAGTTATCCACTACTCTCTTTTGGCACCTGGAAAAACGATAAATGGACAGAAATACTGTGCCCAACTCGAGGAAATGCACCAAAAATTGAGTATTAAACGGCCGAGATTAGTCAACAGAGATGATATGATACTCCTTCACGACAATGCACGACCTCACAAATCCAGAGCAACGGTTCAAAAATTGAACAACTTGCAGTATGAGACTCTGCTTCATCCACCATATTCACCGGACCTTTCGCCGACTACCACTTTTTTAAGCATTTGGATAATTTTTTGGCGGAATAACTATTGTGGAACGAAGAGATCATCAAAATTGCCTTCAATGAGTTTATCAACCCCTCAAAATTGGACTTCTACGAAACTGGCATACATGCTCTTGTATCTCACTGGGAGAAGTGTTTTGAATCGACTGGCACCTATTTTGATTAAATAAATCAATTTTTGTAAGCTTTACAGTCGTTTCAAATTTTAGTACCAAAACGGCCATTTCATTTGCAACAATCTAATAGCTACAAGACGCAGAGTTGGATACTGTATATATGCCTTGCTCCTGAAAAGTAATTTGTAAATATTTCAGGAACCAAAATAATTTTCCACATTGAGCATAACTTTCACATAAGCAATTAGAAATATTATCTATACGTCATCTTATACAAGATGTCCAAAAACTTACCTGATGTAACATATAATTGTAGTTATTTACCATGCATAGTAACAACAATAAACATATTTATTTTATTTGCACCAATAAATCTATTTGAACCAAGCGTTCATACAAAATTCATGAAAATGATTTATGCGGTTTCAGTTTTGACCTTTCCCGTCAATGCAATACATTCAACCTCAACTAATGCATCCAATGGTAGACGCCCTACTTGGAAGCATGAGCGTGGTGGATAATCACGTGTGAAAACTGAAAATAGGCAATGGATACTTTGTTCATAATCGAAATTAAATAAAGTCAGTTAATTCTGATGATGGTGTTGGAACACTCAGTCCGTAGGCACTATCCAAAGAGGCCAATCAAATAAATTTCATTGTGGCTACAGTATCACGTTCGTCCTGTTGTATCTCATATTCGCCAATGTGTAAATGCCATCATTAATGTTGTTTTTGTTTTAATAGTGCATACCCTGAATCTAAATGAATTTCATGTAAACTTGATAGTGTTAATATATGAAACCTGGTTAAATTGATTGGGGTGTTCTGTGGTCAGTATCTACATATATAGAAAGCCGATGGGCATTGCGTCTGTATTTGATTTATTTTCCTGAAATTTACTTAGTCAATTATGGGAGAATTTATCGATATGTAAACTAATACACCTGGTTGTGTGCCTAAAATTGTAGATCGTCAACGTCTTTAACACCTAATTTTTAGAGGGGCGAAAGTAGCACTAAATTGTGATAAAATTTAAGCGTGAAGGTCACAAAGATATTTTCTAAATTTAGGTATATTTCAAAACATTCTTGATAAATATATTTTTCAAAATATGTTAATCTCGCACATCACTTTGTGCTAATTCAAGGTTAACTAATGTAACTAGAGCGTTAGAAGGCGTAAAAAAAGCTCTTTAAGTACTATCAAGATCTGTTAAGTGAATGCAAAAATGGATCGAAAGCGCATCTCTACAGAAGACTTCCCCAGCACTTCACTACACAAAGAACAGTGGTGTCAACCACTGGTAAGAATACAATTGAAAGCAATGTTATCACCAAAAAGGCTAAATTGTTGAACAAACCCAAAATTCGATCGTAGATCATCTGGTTTCATTTGCACTGCAACAAGTAGTCGACAGGCACTGATATACCTTTCCCTTTACCTTTGGAAATTGGGGTAGATTTTTTCCTTCCTCCATGTTTCCATATTCTCTATTCACCAAAATACCCCCAGAGGATATCACGCCGAAAACTTTGAATTTACAAATATATCTGAATAAGTAAAGATCACATATGTACAATTTCCACCCAGTGAGTCTTGAATTGATCGCATTTTAGAGGATCTCATAAAGTGACAACTTCTCCTTTCCCAAAAATAATAACTTTTGATATTCTTTCCTATCTCTAGTTCACTTTATTGATTTATTTATATATATAATAAAAAAGATACCCGAAATGAACACTGCATGAACAGATTCACATAGCAGCAAAGGCACTTCTTCTAACCCGGTCAACAAGGTCGGAGCACCAATTTGTAAACCATTATAGCTTCACAGCATTCCTAGTAAAGGGAAGTTGAAGTAACACAGCAGCTCTGCGAATTGCTAGAAGCCGCAGCTCCGAACACTCAGGCCTTTTTTTAGCCTATGGTACTATGGAAATCACCTATTCACTGGCCTCCAATCTGCGGCATTCGGAGGAAACAGTTGAGAGTGTGCAGATTCTTCATTGAACAAAACGTTTCCGCGGTGTCTTCGTCTGAGTGCAGGGCCGTCTCTTCCTCCTTCTCACATTAGCTGCATATAGGCAAAACCACCACCCCATTTTTTTTTCATACGGTAGTTTAAGGGGCAGTGTCCTGTTAAAATCCCTACTAGGATTTTCATATCCCACTTCTTAAAAATGACACTAGAACGGCCCCGGGTTCAAATTTCTCCACTCGTTTCAGACCCTTGGCAAGCCAATCTGCCAGTGGTCTGGCACCCAAATCAGGAATGTTTCGTTTAGTCGCCCCAGTTTCAGTAGTAACCAGAGCCACCGGCCGGGGAATTTATATATGGACGCATGACCGTATGATTGGCCGTCTTTCCACGCTCCAATGGTATCGAGTCTATATGCGTCATTGACTGCTTTCCGTTTCACCTCTAAAGGAATGGGGGGTAGATTTAGGATAGCTTCAAATGCCGTGGTCGGCACTGTGCTCATTGTTCCAGTAATATTTAAGCAACCGATCCTTTGCAGCAGCGCCAGCTGCTTCCTGCTGTTAGTTCAGTCTCGACCAACAGATGATGCATACACACATCAAAGTTTTATTATGGATGTATATATGAAATAAAACCGTTGCAGTGAAAGTCCCCAGGTCTTACCTATCACAGTACTACAGCAAGAGAACAATCTGCAGGATTTCTGATATTGTCCATAGATATAGTGTTTTCACATTAGCTTGCAGTCAAAATGTACACCTAAATACTTTACGGTTTCTATCAGCTAGACTTCCGTCACTACTGAGTCGGGTAGCTGCTGTGGTTTTCCCTAGTTTGGAAGTAAATATCACCTTCACCTCGCGCCAGTTAATTGGAATATAAGCGTATGCTAGGCATGCATGGTACATATTCCGAATATGTAGGCCCAGGGCACCCATTCCTTCTATTACTAGCGCATGAATAATGCTATCCGAGACCGTATCTATAGAACCAGTTGAATTCCCATCTTACTCGCTCCAATAAGATTGCTTCCCATGCGTCCAGTCTCTGGGTTTAGGACTGCATGCGCCTGTCAGCCCAGAGATAACATTTTGGACGCTGCCTAGGAAGAGCACTCCAAGCAGATGGTTTACCGTTTCTTCATTGCTGTCTGTGTACCTCCTGCTCTGTAAACGTATACAACCCAACTGTAGGCTACCTTCTTTGGCAAGGATCCACTCAAGTTTTGAGGTTGTCTCAAGAGATTTAATCTCTTCGGAAAAGCGTCTCCATGATGATCACTTGGCCGACCTTATGCTCTTCTTTAAAGCTTAGCTTCTTAATCCTCTCTATACCGATTCCACCCAGCGGCTGAATCAGACTTTAAAGCTCGGTTGAGGAGCACTCTTCCCACTCTCCTCTTTTTCGTCAAATCCAAGTTTCACCATGGTGTTTTACCCTACTTTGGTATATTGAGTGGGTAGCTCTCTTCGAAAGCTTCTCTTACCCAAGTTGTGATCGTCTGGGTTGTTTTTTCGATTCCAGCAATGTATTAACATGCATCTCCCAGGAAACGTGAGTCGGGTACTTAATTCAGTCTTTAAGGTTGCTAAATTTGTTTCACGTGGATTACGAAGTGGAGTGGGTGGAGATGAACTCATGACCATTACGAAATCAATGCGCCTGAGATCCGAGAGTGTGATCTCCACTCTCAGACAAGAGCCAAAATATCAGAGGTTGCCACCATGATGCCGATGATGATGATCTCGCTTGATTACATTGGAAAAAGTGGGCTCATTGAGCAAATTGAGGATCTGCAGACCGGTTTCTACCAGATACTTTAACAGTCTCGATCCTCTTGTGTTGATGTTTGAACTTCCCCAGCAGATGTGGTGGGCATTGACATCACATCCTGCTATTATCCACATTCCTTTACTTTTCACATTTTGGATAGCTCTGATGAATGTTCCACTCGGAAATTCTTCTGCGTCGTAGGGGAAATATGCAGAGCTCCATAGAATCTCCTTCTTATATTTTTTTTGGCCGTTGTGGTAATGGCGACAACCTAGGTCGTTTATCAAGTTAGCCTGGAGGTCTTTTGAAGCAACCATGCATAGGCACATAAGAGGTCAACATGTCGGAAGTTTAAGCCCCTGACTACCTCACCAACAACTCATGGTTCTTGTGTGAGGCATACAAATGTCTTGTAGCTATTGATCCAATAACTAACACGTGCAATCTCCGCTTTACAATGCTTCAAATTCGGACATGGTAGTTCATACGTTATAAGCTGAATCGCGTCAATATCTATCGAAATAGATCGTCAATACAAAGCTTGAAAAAGTTTCATGTATCGTTCACAGCTCTTGAATTTCATAGAGATAGTTTACGGTGGTGTGAAAACCGGACCGTCAGGATAACTAGTGTAGGCAGGATTGGTTTAAATAGAACATGTCGAAAAGCGGAAGCTCGGCGCTTCAGGTATGAAAGGTTTTGTTGATTTTTTTATGTAAGAATATTTGGCTACACGATGGTTTCACTTATATATAGCTCGTAGGGAATATACGTTGAATATACCCGATATTCAATTCGATGTGGCACTGAAATTTTATCTCCCGGGGAAAGGGAAACTTTGACCTACTATAAATTTGTTAATAATGGTAGGATTTCTATCAAGCTTTCGAGTATGCTGCTTCCTAATAAAATCTATCTTACTGGGAAATTTTATGAATCTAAGGTGAACTCAAGGGGGTAATAATATACTATTATTAACTTTATTTTAGCAGATATCTCAAAGGGGAGTATTTTGGGCAGGCATTATTTAACATGGCTCTGGAGCATTTAATCCGAAAGATGCCTGTGGATTAAATTGGTACACTATTGTACAAACCATCACATTTAGTGGCTTAAGCGGATGACATAAATATCCTGGCACCATCAAAAAGGAGTGCGGAGGTACCCCAGTGAAACCTGATAGAAAAGCGAAGGTGAGTAGCTTAAAAATAAATGAAGAGAAGACCAAAATCAGAGACATAAAGCAGAAGAAAGACAAAATGCTACACTAAACGATTGAAAATTCGAACAAATTGACAGTTTTGTGTACATAAACACTTAAAACAATGAGTTGTATCTTCCATACGATGAATGAACCAGAAACCGTTATCCATTTTAAATTCGAAAGCTACAGGAGGCAAGCCACTTAGAGAATATGAACGACAGAAGAATTACCAGGCGGCTACTCCAAGGTGGATAGTGCAATGACCGACATAGTTAAACATCAACCTCTCGACGTTGTTACCCCAGGTTCACATCCCGGTTCATCATGGATTCTGTATTCTAATAAAAAATCTCCCGCTGCAGTATCACTTGTCACAACGTTAAATGTGATGATTATGAAACTGAACAACCAAATTAGGAAATTAAGAAAAAAATACAATACAATCTGGCAGACTGCGAAGATATCCACAAAGGAGTGGAAGATACTCCGCAAAGGAGTGGAACTCAGTGGACAATGCAAGTTACATACTGGTCGGATTTCAAAATTGGAGGCCACTCTCGCCTAACGAACGAAAACGGAGACGAAAAATTTGGCAGCCAAGGATCGACAATAGGCTATATTGCCGTACAAGAAAAATATGAAGAAATTGATAAGAGATGCGAAGGAGGAAGGCAGATATTGGGAATGTCAGCTGATGAAATTGTAGGGAGGTAAAATCTCAGTTTGCTTTAAACGTTACACTAACGATGGACAAATTTTGAATAGGTAACATTATATATGGGATCCGTTTAGATTTAATTCCAATTTGCTTTTACGGCACCAAGGAACTGTGTATCTAGATTTGATTGAAAGCTATTTTATTCATTAAGCAAATCAAAATCGTTCTAAATCGTACGAGACGCAAAAAGCTGGATATTGATTAAAGAAGGTTGGTAAAAATCGAAAACGGCAATGTACCAATGGTGAGGCACTAATATTAGAGAAGAAGGAGCCGAGGAGTTCTCCGACAATCTACCACTACCACAGCCTCAACACTGCGAACAGTAAACTCGAGAATATTGATCAAAAACTGAAAGAAACTTATTCATTATTATTTGGCAAAATCCAATCTGAGATATAATTATTGCGATGGTAATGAATTATAGGAGTCAGAGAAAGAATTCATGAAGGTCAATAGACCTAAATACGAAAAAATATTAGGTTTAGAATGAGTAGAACATCAGAGTTAGGCAATCTGATAAAAGTAAGATTAAGCTCAGCATAGAGAATAATGCCCGTAAGAGCCTCGAAGAACTCTTCGAAATAATAAACTAGTAAAATATTAGAGAAATATTGGAAAAAAATATATATATATACTCATTCAAGTAGACATTAAAAGAAGTAACGAGGATAACACCTAATTGATGCTTAACAATAACAATAATAATCAAGATACTACCTCCGTTGGGATTATCAAACAGTAAACAACCCCGATGGCAACGAAGGAAGAAATATCCATTTAAGAGCTCAACACTAATCATACCAAAATCATGCCTGATTCTATAGATGGTGTTATCCATTGAAGTTACAATAGATTTCAAAAAGTCTTATAATTTGACTTTTTTTGCGCGTCTCACCTAATTCGCATAAGTAAGGGTGATCCGGACGGAAGGCTATGATATAATATCGATGGTACCAAAATAAGACGTAATAGACCTTGCCTCAGATGGAACAGGATCGTAATAGTAGTAATATCGATATTAATATCGAATTGAGAGACCTCGGTACAAAACGGGTATGTTTGTAGTTCCCTACCAAACCAGGTATAGACCGAGCACCTGTTGTTGCCCCGTTGATCATGATGAAATATACTGCCATAAACAGGAGACTGCCAGAAGTATTCAAGAGCTATGAAATCTGTTCTTACAATTCTCTTTCTTCTCATCTTCGAAATACCTTACGAAAAAATCTGCCCCCCTCAATATCAAGGTCGGCTCTTCTGGACAAATTCCTTCCCACTTTCCTCATGGCACCAGTGTAGTCGAGAGGTTATTAAATCCCTGTCTATGCTACTTCAGTGTTTCGTACGGCTTTTGGATCGTTTCCGATGTTCAGACCAGTTATAGCTAACGAGAGTCTATCATCGAAGACATTGCCCTAACAACTACTTGAATTTACTTCACCAATATACCATTTACCGAAAACACCGATCCGACGTACTTCAAAAGATTAGTGCAGAACACGTTACCATTACTGATGTGATCGCTTTTTCGTTTCATTGGGGGTTAGTCTACAGAAACTACCCATATATATGAAGAGGGGGGGGGGGTACATTTTTTTCACAGAATATGGTCATGTGGGGTATCAATGAAACGGTGTAATTTTTCACAGAATAAGGTCATGTGGAGCATCAACTGAAAGGGCTCAGTTAGTACTGATATTGGGTGAAA
Source organism: Hermetia illucens (assembly GCF_905115235.1). NCBI lineage: Eukaryota > Metazoa > Arthropoda > Insecta > Diptera > Stratiomyidae > Hermetia > Hermetia illucens. The sequence goes on along the minus strand of NC_051850.1, from coordinate 154,121,941 downwards.
TATAGGGGAATGAGACCTCAAAATGTGTACTCCGGAAAGTGTAACAGGTCTCGTCCTCACAGACTATCCAACGGAAAAATCTGAAAAAATGCATGATCAGACAACTGTACGAAATCTAGGCCTCAAGATACGAAGAAACCAGCTTCCGGTATTCCGATTTGTTTCGTTCGACATCGAGGATTGCTCTTCTGGATGGGCACGGCTGGAGTCGGGTGATTTTCAAATACCCTAGAGTATATCTTGGACCTACCTAGCCACGGTATAGTTATTTATTGACTAATTTGTTAATGCTTAGCGTGGAGTAGATAGCCCATAGTCCAACATAGTTTAATATCTAGATCCCAACTAGGTAGCTACATCGAGGGATACTAACAGCCAACGCCATTAAGGAGGCAACCTCATTCAGAGCGTGCTAGGGTCACGCCACTGACTACGCTTCCTATAACAATATTTTAATCGGGACATGGGAATCTCCTTTTAGCCTATAAACGTAGCAAAGTGTGAATGTAAAGAAAATTACTACGTGAAAATGAACACAATAAATAAGAAAAAAAATAACAAAAGTTTATACATATGTAAATATAAACAAGTCGGAAGCTGGGCACTTTGGGTAAAAGGTTTTGTGTTCATATTATGTGAGGAACTCCCTGCCATACAAATAACTAAAAAAAACTAAAACAGGAAAATGCATCCCATAGACCCCACCGTTTCTATAACTTTACTTTATATGATGATGATGGTGTATGGACTCTTAGAGGGCAATAAATATTCGTGAAATGCAAAAATTTCAACGCCAATAACTTTGTTAATAATAGTTGGTTTTCATTCAAACTTCCCAAAGTTATGCCTTATATAATCCCTTATCCTAACCCCAAATCTTGTACTTCTAGGAAGGAGTTACAAATTTTTCGGCTGGATAGGTTTTGAAAACGAGGTTTGTTTCACTTTTTGGGGCACACATTCGGAGCCCTCGCTCCCTTATGTTTCACCCAATATCAGAAATAAAGTTTCGAAAAGTACTAATAGAACCCTTTCATTTGATATCCCACATGACCATATTCTGTGAAAAGAAATTTTACACCCCCCTTTCGCATGTATGAGGAGCCCTACTTCAAACTCAACGCAAAATGGCTCGACTTGCCACAGACTAGACCTCTCAACAAATTTCATGGCAACTGATTCAGCCGTTTCCGAATAAATCTGCTGTGACAGACAGACATTGAATCGATTTTAATATGATTTTGTTTCACGCAAAATAAGCTTGAATCAATCAAAACCAGTAGGTCCCCCACCAAGCAAAAATAAAATGCAATTCCCACACAAAAATGAAATACAAACCCTAAATTAATACTATGTACATTAATTCTGCATTAAACATTGGCAACAATTAATTCAAAAGTCAACTCAATTTGTACAAAAGGAACTAACCCGAATACCTGTCCATACTTTCAATTACCACTTCATTCTGAGCTTTTCCACAGGACTCCATTATACGATACAACTATAAAAACAGTTGGTATAAAATAAATAGATCCTACTCTAAAGGACGTTCAATGAAATTACTATAAAAAGACTGAACAATAGAAAAAAACTCATTAAAACCTCTAGAAGGGGTGCACACAGAGAGTAATTGAATGAAATTAATTTACGCAATAAGTCAGTGCTAATGATAGAAAGTCCTTTCATTGAAATGTTCTACCTAGACAGTCATCCATCTTGGACTTTCATTTCCACTGCTTTGTTGTTAAGAGCTTCATTGTTATGGATAATAGCATTGACTTTGCCGTGGAGAAGAAATAATGTAAACGGGCAAAGGAAATAGAAAATAGGGTTTTAGGAATGTTCTATTTTCAATTTTAAAAAAATTGGAACTGTTTCATAAAAATCGTGAATTTAGAACAATCTAAAAGGCAAGATGTATAAATAAAAAGTCTAGATGACCCTCAGGTCTTCACCAAATGTAAATGTTCTATGTGGAAAATAAGCAGATATAAAGACAATGAAAATAATTTAAAGATTTTTACGTTACAGCTAAGAATTTTTATTTTGGCAACATATACCATAGTTCAGGAATGAAAATACCCAGGACAGTCCTGCCTGCACTGTAAAAGTTACAATAATAGCACACGCCGAGGTCTGCGTAACCAAGGAGGAGCTTGGTCTCCATTAAGCAGACTCTGAATACTTCAGGCACTTTCAGCTTCAATTAAAAGCCGTACCTTGATGACGAAAGCACCAGCATTGGAAATCACCTAAGGAACGAAAACCTACAAGAATTTAATAACAGACGCTTGGGAAACCAGTGGAAAGTGAAACGCAACCGCTTATAGGTGCCGCTATATGAAAAAGGGAGCAGAGGGTATTCCCTACTTTGTTTCGTCCATGGGAACCGCATAATAACATGAAAGAACTAGCTCGCCAAGGACTTTCTCGATTCGTACGGCATTAATATCAGCTGAAGCAGAGGTCCCATATGACAAAATTATCAGGAAACCTGTTACTCACTAGCTGGCGAAGATCCGCATAGATAAAGGCAAGCTCGCCCCATCCCTGCACTTTCCGACTGGCTGGTGACTAAGGAGAACAAACCCCAGGTGAAGGGTAAACTTCACAAAATTGGAGCTAATGGGAGCGGAGAAGATGTACATCTCCTCGGCTTATCTGCCTCGATTCAGAAGTTTCAGAGACCCCAGAAAGATCGAGAGAAGTAGCTTCGGTGAAGTTATCGAGACAAAATTCGCCAATGCTCCAAACAGTAACATTGGCACGACAGACGAACTAAATAAAGTCAAAGGTCGGCGCACTGCAGAATCATTCAAAATTGTATTGATCAAAACAAAACATCAAAACACAGATTATTAAATCGGTAATCATAGAGGACAACGTCAATTAATTTATAGAATCTCCAGACCCAGACGACATAACGCCAGTCATATTCCAAAAGGTTGTGTCGTGGTTTGTAGAATTTGATCTGAGCTGTATTTCGTTCGGACTTATACGATCAATCTTACCTCTCCCGTGCTGAAGACCTTCAAGATACGCTTCAAATCTCAGCACGCCAACCCCAATGGCAAAGACGGCTCTCCACAAGGTAATTAGTACGATCATTACATTACCAGGGATATACCTTAACTGGCTTCCTGGGTATAACGGAAGAATTCAGCAACATGAATACCAAAGTATCATGGAGGCTCTAACCAGGATAGGCTTGGAGAGGTGTCTTACACAATGAAAAGTATCTATGCCAAGAACCAGCATAATCTAATCTACTATTTGTGGCGAGGTTATGACACAGTATTCTTCACCAACAGATTGACGGATCTTTCAGTCATCGCAAGTGTACCCCAAGTGGAAGTACTAGTGATACTGGAAACGTGTCGATAGCTGGGACATTATGAGAGCCCTAAAAATAACACAGTCATTTTTATCAATTGCCAAGTGGCCGTTAAGATTTTCTACTCAGTGGCGGCTTCTTCCAATCTAGTGTGAAGACGCAGGGATGCTCTAAGTCACCCTCCTCCTGGACGGCAATCATAAGGACACTGAGGGGAATGCTCCCCTCTCAACAGTCCCTCGGTGGGCGCAGTCGGGGTCCGGTCCCTGCACTAGTTAACAGTCGCTGACTTCAGATGGGGAAGATACACCAGCTACGCTAAATCAAGAAGCATCTGGCCCCCTACCGCAAAACCCGATCCAAAAAGCCTTTGAGCCAAACTCGCAAGAAACCAAACCCCCTGGTTTTCACAGGCCACTGGCCTATAGAAAACTATGCCAGCACTCTTTGCATACCCTACAATTCACATTGTAGAAGTCACTAATTGGAGGAAGATACACTGCACATCCTTTACTAGCTCAAGCAAGACCCAGACAGCGGACACCAGGTAAAGAATTCTCTTACGGACCTGAAACACACATTTGGCTGTGGATTGAGGTTTGTTTGTGTAAGTATCAAAGAACACCTCAAAAATTTGATTGACAGATGGTTTCCGCGCTGCATTCTCCTGGATTGGCAACATCTACACGTTTCAGATTATTTTCGAACAGTATGAAGAGCTTTTATCTTTGCTTCACCAAGTCTTCACCGACTTAGAGAAAGCTTCGATAGTTGATGCTATAGGGAGTATATTTAGTGGTAGCAACCCAGTCGTCCGAATCAACACCAAGTGACCGAGAAGGACCTCCACGTGGTGGCACCAGGAAACGCTGTATTAACAATGACTTGCTGGTCGAGTTGAAGTAAGCGAATACTCCAAGGCCTCGGGCAATCAAAGTCTGTAGGAAGACTTATCTGCAGCTTCCGCCACAAAATCTCATCAGAGGTTATCTGGTACCATGGGAGCCGGTATAGCCCCCTCAGTTCATATGCCTCAGGAGAATTCCTGGGCATGTGTTCTCAGCCCGATTATTTGCGGTTGGCACCCTATGTTACATCCGCAACACAGGCAAAGACCTTCAGGACTCAAGCTTCGAGTTGCGTTTACAACTCAGATACAGTACTCCTTACTTCGGTAGGTGTTGTATCCACCAGTATGAATGCAGGGCCATGTACTCAGTACGAACTGGGACCATTGTTGCTGGTCACAGCAGAGCTCCGATCGTGGTCACAGAATCAATCTGCGTCTTAAGAAGACCGTGAAGTTAGGCCCAGCTCCTGTGCCAGACGCGTGCAAATGCATTCAAGGTGAAGGCGGTCTGCATGGGGCACTGGCCCACAGAAGACCATGCGCCAGGCTCGGCATACCCTACAACTTGCATTGGCGAAGCTGCGGAAAAGGGAGGAGGAGACCCTCAGGCACTTCCTCTGCGATTGCTCAACTCTAGCTAGAGTCTGGCTACGAACACTGGGTAAACCATTTTTGGGGATCTCAGAGCGATTTCTAGCTGCAGAGTGGGAGAGCTGCTTTCCTTCGTGAATGCTACGGGCTGGCTCCGAAAATCCCAGCCGGCTGGATTCTGCCTCCCTGCTCTCATAACAGCAATCACGGTCTTAGGAGCACTGATACCTATCTACCTACCTAGGCCTAAACAACGGTAACTCACGTTAAAGCTTCCGGAAAAACTCATAGTTATTATTAGAATGACATATGATACCGCAAAATGTCATGTCTTGGATTGAGGTAAAATTTGAAAACGAAAAGAAAGTCTGATTTTAATGGACCTTGGCTACGCTGATTGCTATATCTGCCTGCTGTCTCACCGAGTCATGGACCTTGGCCAAATTGAATTTGAAAAAAAGGCAAGCGGCTAAAGATAAAGACCAACAATTCCAAGGTTCTTAAAATGATCCTTTGTGAAATTTTGAGCCCCCTACATTTCTATAGATCATTCCGGTAGAAGTAGAGTAATGAAATCTGTAACCGACGACGTGACTATACAGTCATAAAGAAAATCAAGCCGTCTATGACTCGTACGTTGCTGAACACCAAAAACAATAACAAACGGAAAGAAACAAATATTTAGCCCAAGCAATTGTTTCGATGTTAAATTCAGAGGATCATATTATGTGGAATACCTAAGATAAAATGTCGGAGCAAGGAAATTGATAAAATATTTTACTGTAAAGGTCGCCATCCACATTCAGTTCGGCCTGTCAGTTACGCCTGAATAGTCCGCCTGTTCATATGGACTCTTCAGACGGAGATCGAATGAAAAATGATTCGGCCAACCGGCTGTGTGCGAGAATTTTAAAGATCGCTGATAAAATTTTTTTATAAATGCTCATATATAAAAATATCTAAAATTTTCGTCCCAAGATTTTCCACGTCTACGGAGGGTGCTTTCAGTTCAACTGGTGGCCGAGTGCACTGCGAGGCTACGTTCAGTTCAACATGTCAGTTACGCTTGAAGAGCCCGTAGTGCACCCGACCGTTGAACTGAAAGCACCATTCAAGCCGAACAGTAGTATGAAAAGCGTTCAGACAGATTTTAGATATTTTTATGTGTGAGCATTTATAAAATGTGGTTACCAGCAATGAAGAGGCCTATAACGCCCGCCAACCACGTACACTTTGGTCTGTCAGTTACGCCTGAATAGTCCTTATTTGACCGGCAGCCGTAACGTGGAGAATTTCATGTTCGTTTAGGCTGTGAGCCAGAACCCGATCACTGATCACCGGATGCCTCAACAATCAAAACTGACAGGCCAACTGCATTCAATCCACGGCAGGTAATAGCCCCCCGTCAACAGTGGACTCTTCAGGTGTAACTAGCAGGCCGAACTGAACGCGAATGGCGAAGTTAAGAAATAGAAATAGAAGCTGGCGGTACGGGTATAAAGGTTTTGTGTTCATCTTATGTGAGAAACTTTCTACGCACATTTTTCCATTCGTTTATGGCTAAAAGCGCCACTTGCTGTATATAAAGGGTACAACAGACCACACGCTCTCACCAATTTACATGACAATCGATCCAGCCGTATCCAAATAAATCGGGTGTGACAGACAGACGGACAGACAGACATCGACTCGATTCTAATAAGGTTTTGTTTCACACAAATCCTTAAAAAGGAGGGTAAGTAGGAAGGAGTACCTAAATAAATAAACTCTTTTTAGGAATAGGACCAGTGGAATGTACAGACAGATTGTGGTCGGTGAGAACAGCGAACACTGCAAAATATGGTAAGTCAAAATTGCAGATCAATAGACCCGTCAGAAAGTAAATTTCTGTTCCTACATCGAATCACGTTTCGCGGAGACATGGGAATGGATAAATAAACTTAATGGAGTGGTAGTTCAAAATAATTAAGGTGATTCTCCAAAGTATACTGAGGTGCACTTCATAAGCTGATGGCCACCAGAGCAAGAATTACCCACAGAATAGTGAGTTCGGTTTAGTATATTATAAATTATGTATTATAATCATCATCATCATCATCAACAGCGCAACAACCGGTATCCGGTATAGGCCTGCCTTAATAACGAACTCCAAACATACCGGTTTTGCGTCGAGGTCCACCAATTCGATATCCTAAAAGCTGTCTGGGGTCCTGACCTACGCCATCGTTCCATCTCAGGCAGGGTCTGCCTCGTCTCGTTTTTCTACCATGGATATTGCCCTTATAGATCATCCTCATCCATACGGATTAAGTGAGCCACCCACCGTAACCTATTGAGCCGGATTTTATCCATAATCGGACGGTCATGGTATCGTTCATAGATTTCGTCGTTATGTAGGCAACGGAATCGTCCATTCTCATGTAGGGGGCCAAAAATTCTTCGAAGGATACTTCTCTCGAACGCGGCCAAAAGTTCGCAATTTTTCTTGCTAAGAACCCAAGTCTCCGAAGAATACATGAGGACTGGCAAGATCATAGTCTTGTACAATAAGAGCTTTGGCCCTATGGTGAGACGTTTCGAACAAAACAGTTTTTGTAAGATGAAATAGGCTCTATTGGCTGTCAAGAACTGTGCGCGGATTTCATCGTCATAGCTGTTATCGGTTGTGATTTTCGACCCTAGATAGGAGAAATTATCAACGGTCTCAAAGTGGTAGTCTCCTATCTTTATTCTTCCCGTTTGACCAGTGCGGTTGGATGTTGTTGGTTGGTTGGTTTTTGGTGCTGACGTTGCCGCCTAAATTTTGTCTTGCCTTCATTGATGTGCAGCCCAAGATCTCGCATCAATCGCCGCCTGGTCCATCTGGATGAAAGCAGTTTGTATGTCTCGGGTAGTTCTTTCCATGATGTCGATATTGTCAGCATGGGCTAGTAGTTGGGTGGACTTAAAGAGAATCATGCCCCTCGCATTTATCTCAGCATCACGGATCACTTTCTCCAGCGCCAGGTTAAAAGGGACGCATGATAGGGCTTCCCCTTGTCGCAGACCGTTGTTGATGTCGAATGGTCTTGAGAGTGATCCTGTTGCTTTTATCTGGCTTGGTTAACATTTTCGTCGGGATTTCGAATTCTCTCATGGCCGTGTACAGTTTTACCCTGGCTATGCTATCATTGGCGGCTTTAAAGTCGATGAAAGATGGTACAACTGATGCTCATATTCCAACAGTTTTTTTCCATCGCTTGGCGCAGAGAGAAAATCTGATCTGTTGCTGATTTGCCTGGAGTGAAGCCTCTTTGATATGGGCCAATGATATTGTGGGCGTATGGGGCTATCTTATAGATAGTACTCAGCAGCGTGATCCCTCAATAATTGCTGCACTGTGTGATATCTCCCTTTTTATGAAGGAGACAGATAATGCCTCTTTGCGAATCGTCAGGCATTGATTCGCTGTTCCATATCTTGAGCACAAGTTGATGAACCACTTGGTGTAATTGGTCGCGTCCACATTTAACCAATTCGACTATAATTCCATCGGGTCCTGGCGACTTATGATTTCTAAGCCGATGAATTGCATGGACTGTTTCTTCCATACTTGGAGGTGGTATTATCTGTCCGTCGTCTTCAGTTAGCGGGACCTCCAACTCGCCGATGTTCTGGTTGTTCAGTAGTTCATCAAAGTACTAAACCCATCGCTCCAATATGCCCATTCTGTCGGAAATCAGATTTCCCTCTTTTTCTCGGCAGGATGAACATCGAGGTGCCGACTTGTTGGTAAAACTTCCGCACCCGGCACGCTTACTCACTGAACTTTTCTAGTTCACAGACTTGTTGGTTCTCCCAGGCTTCTTTTTTCCGTCTCCGTTCGCCGGAGTTCATGATAAGTCTCTGCGCGCGAAAGCATCCTTTCAGAATGCAACATTACTCGGTGTGCAGCATTCTTCCGTTCCGTGGCTAGCTTACATTCATCGTCAAACCAGCCGTTCCGACTCCTTTTGCGGCTGGGGCCAAGTATGCTTGTGACCGTATCCATGATAACGTTCTTCAGGTGATTGTGAAGATCATTTGTTGATGCTTCATCTCCAGGTCCTCTGTTGACTGCGGTTATTGCGGCATCCATTTCCCTCTTATATGTGTTGCGGAGGGCTTTGCTGTGGATGGCTTCAGTGTTAACTCTCACCTGATAGTCAGAGGGGATTCTGGGTGGTGTTGTTATTCGAGATCGGAGCACGATGCCAACGAGATAGTGATCCGAATTTATATTGGCCCCCCTATATGTTCTGACATTCATCAAGACAGAGGTAGCGGCGTTCGATCAACACGTGGTCAATTTGGTTGAAAGTGGTGCCGTCTGGAGAGGCCCAAGTACGTTTGTGGACAGCTTCCCGCGCAAAACAGGTACTTCCAACAATCATTTCATGTGACACTGCTAATTGGATAATCCGCAGTCCGGTATCATTTGTATTTTGATGTAAGCTATGGGATCCAACGTATCGCCTGAATACGGGTTCCTTCCCTACTTGGCTGTTAAAATCCCCAAGTATGATTTTGATATCATATTTGGGACAGGCTTCGAGGGTTCGTTCTACTGCCTCGTAGAAGGTATCCTTCTCCGACTCTGCAGTCTCCTCTGTAGGGGCGTGAACGTTTAGGAGGCTTATATTTCTAAATTTGCCTCGCAAGCGCATAGTGCATAGCCGTACGCTTATGTTTTCAAAGCCGATAGCCATGGCCAATATTCAAGGCGAGTTAAAAGCAGCAAGACCACTCTTGAGGTCTTTCGCCAACAGCAGCGGAATAAAACAAGCGAATGCAATATTATGCATTTTTTTTTAAAACTTATAAAAAATAACCCGGGCCACTGAGGTGAATATCAGAGGCAGATCCTGGGCAGCACATTAATGAAAAAAAAAGCGGAACAACAACATCAAATAGAATTGGTCAATAAAACAATGGAGATAAGAGACCACAACTTTGAAAACATCCAAAATTTTTTCTAAGGTCGAAAATCACAACTGATAAGAGCTATGATGACGAAATCCGCGCACAGTTGTTGGCCTCCAACAACTTACAAAATTTTTATTGGAAAGTAACCATCTCTATCGAACATGATCGGAACATTGCCATTGTCAAAGGACAAGGTTACTAGAGGGCGGGAATAGTTGCGTTATTATGGAAAATTTTCATCAAGCTTTGAGACCTAGGGTTTTTTAGTAAATTATCGAGGTCTATATTCCTCTGAACATTGGCAGCTTGAAAAGGAGAAGTGCCATCGACAAAAAAGTGCCTGGAAATTGTTGTGTTTTAGAAACGGATTAAAGAATATTGCATATGCTGCCAGCAGAGGGAACCATGCGTCCCAAACTTAGCTTTTAAGGCCGCATTGATCATCACCGCATCATCGGCATGGAAGAATCGCTAAATAGGCGACAATAGTGGTATGAAAAAACGTTTCGAAAGAATGGCAACTAACAAACCGACCATCAAAAGGTAGGCGCAGAGAAAAACTGGGAAGGTTAATTTCAACAAGGCGAAAAGAGAGAATCCCCCACTATAGCAAATTGATTCACTAGGTCTCATCAATAGGCTTCCAAAAGCATTTCAAACAAACAATTACCATAATCAATTCATTGTTACTGGAAAGAAATAAAAAAAAATAATATTTTTTTGCCGATCAACTACCACCTTCTGACCACTAGTGATTCCCTTATCTGTCATACATGTTGCTATCGCTTAATTGCTCCAAGAGTTCAAGTTGGAGTTTATCAGTATTCGTCGGAAAACAGAAGAAAACCCAGACGAAAATAAGCACTCATATGTGCACACTCTTATGGGCACTGTTTCTCTCTATCTTTCTCTCTCATACTAATCTATTTTTAACTAGCATATTTAGCTTTTCTTCTATTTTAGATTGTAGATGCGAATTCTGAAACTACAAAGCCATTTTTGATCCCACTTACTAAGTCTTCGGATCGCGGTTGTTGCTCTAGCAAACTTTCTAATCAAACAAATGTATATTGTCTCAATCAAAAGATAATACTATCGACTATTAAATTCTCTCATTTTATCTGCAATCCTTATCTTTGTTTGCTTTCAGATAGACAGAAAAGAAAGATGCATCCTAATATGCAAGCTTGAGACTACACTATTGCAAAATTACTGCTAGCCAACCTTTTGACTGATAAAACGAAACAATTAATCAACAACTCTTCAACTTCCATATCAATAGATACTACTTCACATTTGATAGTAAAAAACGAGAATACCGAGTAACTGATATGACTTTGTCAGTCAGAAAATGAAGGTTACTGGTCCGGAGTTCATGGTTAAATGTGAGAAGAACATGAAAAGTATAAGGTTCGATAAACTAGCGGGAAGCCAAAGGTGGTAATTATTCAATTGAGAATCAGAATTTAGTTAGATGATAAGCTAAAAAGTAAATTATAACCTATCCCTCGAGCAAGCTGTCGAGAAATAAATCATGAACATATTTTACTATAAAAAGCATTCCCTATCGTAATTTACAACCCTTCCCAGTCCACTCACCTTTCTTATAGACCTCATTCATCGTCCCGAAATCTTCCAGATCCTTCATGAAGATTGTTGTCTTCACGACTTTATCAATTCCTGAATTTGCAGCTTCCAATACTTGTTTCAAGTTCTCAAGGGCCTGAGTTGTCTGCTCCACGATGCCTCCAGCCACGAGTTTGTTGGTGTTTTTATCCATTCCCAAACATCCTGATACATAGACTGTTCGGTCCGCCACCACCGCTTGGCTAAATTAGACAATTGGAGAAAAGGGTAGACATGAACAAGTGCCACAATCCAGTAAGACCCAGCTACATATTATTAATGACGATTTTGCAGACAAGAGGCCCTCATGCCCCGAGTTGACTCCATTGGAAAACATAGTACTTGACTTACTTGTATGGCGCAACAGGTCTGGGAGCATTGGCTGTGCTGATAAGTTTACGAACAATTGTTGCCATTGTGGGGCTGCTGTTGTTGGTTGCGGCACTGCTTTGGGGAGTTCTACATCGACACTGAGTGGAAAATTTACTCTTTCACAAGCCCAAGCTCCAATGGCTCCAAAGTCGTTTTTCAGCCGTGGGGGCTCGTTGCCGGCCGGTTTTCAGTCATTTGTATTGTTGGAATGAAGAGAAACTGTTTACGCTCTCAATTTGATGGCAAGATTCATTTACTTTCATGAGTTGATAATAAATTCAAATACGATAATGTAATGACATCTATGTTCGAAAACAACAGTAACTTGCAAAAAAAGTTGCGAAATAAGTGTGAATTGGAAAATAATAATTTTTCAATATTTTCTACTAAATATAGAATATGACAAAAATTTGTCCCAAATAGTAGTCAAAATTATCAAGTATTCTCATAACCATTATCAAAATATTCAAAATATGCATAGTGTGGTATAAAACAAAACCCTATTAAAATCGATTCGGTATCTGGCCTATCACGCGAAATCCGACAAACGATTTTAAGGATTGTGAGGCATTGAGTCCTTGTCCACTCGATATTTCCTTGGTTTCTCGCTTTGGGCAAAGAAGCTAGTCAAGTGTCTAATCAATTGCTTCTAGCCTGGACGAAACCGCCTTCTGCATGCAGAAGGGGAATGCTCTTCCGCGGGGCTTAAGGGTATCCTGCTTAAGCGCCAATTAGGTAGAAGAGTTTTAATGTTTCTTTTCACCGAATATAACCGCCAGCGGTATTAAATAGGATTTAGTCTGCAGGGCCATCCAATTATGGAGGTCAACCTTCAGTGACATTCCCCTTTTTTCAAAAATTGGGTCGTCCAAAAAAATCTAATAAAATTTATAAAACTGTATGTAGTGATGAAGATGGCCCCGAAAACCATCCTGGTGGCCGGAGTCGACCAATAGCAGAGATCTATCCCAAAAACCTAAAAATTTGACAAAATTGACCCTGAGTCTCGCCCCTAATACTCAAGCTCCCCTGAAGTGTTCCGTCGGAACGCGCTTACTTGCCTCTTTGTTAGTCAGGCTCGCGGGCATGGGGGAGCTCCTTTGAGCACTTCAGTCCCACATGTGCCAATTAACAAAACTTCATGTATCCTTATACCGATACGGAGGTCCGCACTGCAACTTAAAAAAACAACGTCAGGATATCGCGAGTCTCTAACGAATATAAACATTTGAGGTAAAAAAGCTCGAAATGAAACAAAAAAATTACTTCTCGATCTCCCGCGTAGAGCCATAAAAATCAGGACATCGGTGCCGCAATTGAGATATCGCATTTTTATGCATTTCCATTTTACTGAGTGCACAAAAGCACGTACGTAAATTAAAAACCGCTGGTAACCAGTAGATGTCTATTATATTGGTTACTACCCAGAAACTTTATTACATATATATACATATACACGCACATGCCTAAGTCGGGTAATTACACTGATATGCAAATAACCAAAAAAGGCAAAAATGGACAACTAAAACGTCCCCATGGACCCCGCGGTTCATGTAAGTTCACTTCGCATGATAATGACCTCATATACACTAATGATCAAAAAAAAGTGGCCACCTACCTGGTGTCGAAAGAGTGTCAAATATTGCCGCCGCATGTAATATTTCGGGGTTTTTCGTAATTTTGCAATGAAGCAGGTATAAAAAGGGACATCAGAACATCAAAGGACATCAGTTCCTAACAAACAGACGAAGTGCAAGGATACAAAATTTAGAAATAGTGAAAAATCATGCAAAGGTGGAAATAGTGCTTGAAATACATTTTTAATAATTTGTCGAATTAAAATGTCTCCAAAACAGCGGTAAGTAATTATTATCATTAACTTAGTAGAAAAGGATAGTAAGAAAAAACTCATCAAAAATTAGGCTTGCCTCAAGGACTTTTCACAAGGATAATCCTGGTAGAGTCCTGGAAGCAAGCGGAGAAATCAGTTTGAAGATTAAAAATTCATATATTTGAATTATTTTCAAAAAATCATTTTGTTTGAAAAGAAACTCAAGAAAAGTGTATACATTTTTTCTACAGGCAATTAACGGAGGAAGAAAAAGGACGCATCGTAGGACTAAGCGAGTCTGGCAAATCACAACGCGAAATCGTGAAAATTTTTAAAAAATCGGATGTCGAAGTTTCGAGAAGCGGCGTGCAACAAGTTTTGCGACGTAAACAAGCAAGCGGCAGTGTAGCACGTAAGAAAGGACACGAGAGCGTTGGAACAACACGCGCTGAGGAATCGGAAATCGTCGATCGCACAAATATCTAAAGATTTTGTGCCAGCCAGCGGAAACTTAGTAAGTCGCCACACGATTTCACGCCGTTTGAAAGATGTTGGCATTCGCAGTCGGCGCTGTCGAAAAGTTCCGGCTCTTAAACCGAGGCACAAAGCTGCAAGATTGGTTTGGGCCAAAGACCATCGAAACACCGACTGGACTAAAATCATTTGGTCGGACGAATCAAGATTTTGCCTTCGATCGGACAGGCCGCAACGCTGTCTTCGTAGGTCAGGCGAGGAATACAGTGAGGATTGCATCCAGGAAACGCAGAAAGGCAACCCTGGAATAATGGTATGGGGCTGTTTTTCCTCAAAAACAGTAGGTGTACTGCACCGGGTACCAGTGAATACAAAAATCAACTCAGCTGAATATAAAAATATTTTAGAAACATCACTGGTACCAAGTCTAGCGAGGTTCAGAACACCTCGTCTATTAACTTTCCAACAAGATAATGCACCATGCCATAAGACAAGGCTCATATCCGATTGGTTGGCCCAAAAACATATAAGGACTCTTGATTGGCCTGCTCAAAGCCCTGATTTAAATCCCATCGAAAATATATGGGACCATATTGATCGTGAGATTCACGACAAGACAATTAACAACTTAAACGAGCTATGGGCAGCTGTTTTGGGTGCCTGGAATAGAATCTCCGAGGAGTATTTAGAAGTACTATCATAATTAATTCTATGCCAAACAGAATTGATAATGTTATTAAAAATAAAGGAGGACATACCTCTTATTAATAATAAAAAATTTGTTTTTTATTTATAAATAGCCTTTACACTTCCTACCATAGTATTTGTAAAACAGATATTTGAAATTGTTATCAATTGGGGAGAAACTAGGGTTCAAGTTTGGATTTTCGGAAAAAGTTTGGGTGGCCACTTTTTTTTTATCATTAGTGTACGTCTTAGGCTGCAATAAATTTACCTGAAATGCTATAACTTTGTTAATAATGGTCAAAGGGTTGTATAGGTCCCAGGGCGAAACGTGGATTGGTACCCACGATGGTGGCCGATGGAGCATAAAACCTGGGAAACGCCTGCTCAATCAACACCCCAACAGCTCTACTACCAAACCCTATCTCCGCCTCCACGTGGTAACCGCTGGGAGTTCTTTCTTAACAAAAAGCTGCAGACGGAGAAGAATGAAGGCGAACCTCCCGCGCCTAAAAACCAGACAAAATGTACCAATTGGTCCTCCAGATTGGGGGTAGGGCTGACAACCCTACACGGAAAATCGAAGTTACGAAGCCACAACAGGAGCCTCGGACTGGATGGATAACGCAAACCCGGCAACGACAAAAGAATAACGATTTGCGCATTTTCTCATGGAACGTGCACTTCCTATACAGAGATGAAGCTGCCAAGCAGCTAGCACTGTTCCAATATAGGGCTGATGTAACAGCGTTATAGGAAATGCGTTGGACAGGGACCAGTTTCCTCGAGGAGTAGGGATAGGTTTCTTAGTCAGGCAAAAAATGAAACCTGCTGTTATCGACTTTGAAAACATAAGCGAACGGCTATTCACTATGTGCTTCCGAGGCAAATTTAGAAATATAAGTCTCATTTACATTCACGCCCCTACAGAGAAGACTGCAGACTACGAGGCAGTAGAACGAACCCTCGAAGCCTGTCCCAGATATTATATCAGGGCAATATAGACTCGGATCACTATCTCGTTGGCATGGTGCTCCGAGCTCGAATAACCACACCATCCAGAATCCCCTCTAACAATCAGTTGAGAGTTAACAGTGAAGCTATCACCAACCCAGTCCTCCGTAACACCTACAAGAGGGAAATGGATGCCGCAATAACCGCAGTCAACAGAGGACCTGGAGATGAAGCATAAACAAATGATCTTCACAACCACGTGAAGAACGTTATCATAAATACGGCAAACATACTTGGCCCCAGCCGCAAAAGGAGTCGGAACGGCTGGTTTGACGATGAATGTAAGCTAGCAACGGAACGGAAGAATGCGGCTTACCGAGTAATGTTGCATTCTCAAAGGACGCGGGCACGTGCGGAGATTTATTACGAACTCCGGTGAGGGGAGAAGTGTCTTAACAGACGGGAAAAGGAAGCCTAGGAGAACCAACAGGTCTGCGAACTCGAAAATTACAGGGAGCAACCGCACCAGGCGCGGAAGTCTTACCAACAAGTTAACAGGGTGAAGCCTTATACACCTCGATGTTCATCCTGCAGAAGAAAGAATGGGCATATTGGAGCGACGGGTTGAATATTTTGATGAACTACTCAACAACCAGAACATCGCCGAGTTAGAGGTCCCGCCAATTGAAGACGACGGACAAATGCCACCAAGCATGGAAGAAATAGTCGGGGTACTCCACCGGCTTAAAAATCATAAGTCGCCAGGAGCCGATAGAATTACAGCCGAATTGGTTAAATATGGAGGTAACAAACTACACCAAGTGGTTTGAATTAGGAGGTAGTTTGTTTGCCGAAGTCTTAAAATCAAGGATTGCCTTCGAAGATATTTTTCCGTTTTATTAGCGAAAAGTATTTAATTTAAACAAATATCTATTTCCGGGACCAACTGTCCCCTTCTTGAGTATTTTATCTTCTGAAAAATGTTTCCACCATTTGGCTTTTATAGATAGCTATTCTTGTGATTATAACCTCTGAATTAGGCTTTTATTCTTTTCTAGTCCTTCCTAAAAGTTCCACCAAGGTGGAAAAATTGTTGCCCATGTTCCTGTTTAGCCTTTTTTTTGGAGAGGAATTTTCGAGATGTGGAGACTCCCGTAGGAATTTAGTCTCCTAAAGTCGTTCACCTCTTTAAAGATATTGGCGTTGTCCAACGACATATGGTATCCCAACGAAATTGATAAGACTGACCCTGACCAATGTGCGGGCCAGACAAAAGCAGCAGGATCACTCTCAAGACCATTCGACATCAACAATAGTCTACGACAAGAGGATGCCCTATCATGCGTCCTCTTTAACCTGGCCCTGGAGAAAGTAATACGTGATGCTGAGGTAAATGCGAGGAGTACGATCCTCTTTAAGTCCACCCAACTACTGGTCTATGCTGACGATATCGACATTATGGGAAAAACTATCCGACACGTACAAACAGCCTTCATCCAGATTGAGCAAGCGGTGAATGGCGCAAGATCTTGGGCTGCACAACAATGAAGGCAAGACAAAGTATATGGTGGCAACGTTAGCACCAAAAACCAACCAACCAACAACATCAAACCGCACTGGTCAAACGGGAAGAATAAAGATAGGAGAATACAACTTTGAGACCGTTGACAACTTCTGCTATCTAGGGCCGAAAATCACAACCGATAACAGCTACGATGATGAAATCCGCGCGTGGTGGTTGGCAGCCAACAGAGCCTATTTCAACTTACAAAAACTATTCCGCTCGAAACGTCTTACCATAGGGTCAAAGCTCTTACTTTACAATACAATGATCTTCCCTGTGTATTCCTCGGAGACTTGGGTTCTTAACAAGAAAAATTGCGAACTCTTGGCTGCGTTCGAGAGAAGTATCCTCCGAAGAATTTTTGGCCCCCTACATGAGAATGGACGATTCCGTAGCCTACTAGTTGACTACATGGCTACTAGAGTAATCTATACAGAGGACCACGAACGGTTTGGTAATATTTCTGACCCTGCCGGAGGCCGGAGATCTTCGACAATGCTGACGAGAAACGTCGTGACTCGAATAGTCGATGAGAAAAAAAAGAAGTCGTCTTTACTGGAGGAAAGCAGGATTCGACGCCGATGTGGCCCGCACTCTTGTATTATCACCCTCGAAAGAAGCGGCCGTCGTCATTAACAAATAAAGCAGACATATCGGACCGAGAAACAGCAACCAGCAACAGTGGACCATCAATCCCTACGCCGCTCAACCTCCACCATTCAGACGGCGCCGAAGAGAGTGACTCTACCGCACAATTCTAAGACGATTCGCAAAAAGTTCAAAGAACATGGCCCAAAGACTGTTCGGCGGCAAGTCTTCTTGGACCGTTAATCAAGAACCGCAACGCTCCAACATAATGAACTCATTTTCGCGGCTCTTCGCAGAGTAGCCCTGTCCGTGGATCCCGATTAAAGAGCTCAAGGAAAGCCAGGACCTTTATGGGCCTATCCTATGTGACGAAATCCAGGCCTTCCTTGGTAAAACTAGACCAACCTAGGTTGAGAATGACCACAATAAAAACTTTAGCGGTCCTCTTCAATGTCATGATTCTAACCAAAAGGGTTCCTCCGGTGCTCAATCGCAATTGCACCGCCATGGTCCTAAAAAAGGACACCAAACTGGATGACATCAGCTGGATGCCGATGACGAAATTCAAATCAATGAGCTTCAAACTGGATTCACCCACATCAATGGCTGTTAGGTTAATAGCTAGTGTCTGAGGAATTTTCTTAGGAGTAGAGCAAAAAAGGGCAAACCATTCGCTGTGATCCTCGTCGATCTCAGAAAAGCCTTTGACATAATACCACACAATGTGGTATCCTGAGCCATCGAGAGAATGGGTATAGACGACAGATCTAGACAGCCACTGATGTCGAATCCGTCGACAGCCGCAACTACAATTTGTCTCGGAGGATCCCCGATAGCTGAAACGCAAATACACAGAGGGCTAAAACTGGGCGGCCCAACTTCGCAAGCGCTTTTTAATTTCGTCACTATGTAAAATGTCACCCAAAGGAACACCATGCCTCGCATAAACTCGCATACTGGCGGACAGTGGGAGAAATACCGAGGACCTTTTATCGGGAACAATCAACTTCTTCGCCGAGAGAGATCTTGAGTTCAACCTGAATGAATGTTTTTCCATAGTGGCTTCAAATGTCCCCGGAAAAAGGAAGATCTTCCACCACACCGCACAACTGGGCGACAAGTCCATTGGGTCGCTATCGACGGTGAAAGTCTTCAGTTATCCTAGGGCCAAATATGAGGCAAGAGGAGCCGTAAACTTCAACTTGTAGGTCCTCGGTCGGCAATTAACAGTCGTTACGACAGTTTCTCTCAAGCCAGAACAAAGGCTTCAAGTAATAAAATATCTGATTGCCCGCTTTATCGCCCCGGGAATCACTTTAAAAGTACTAAACCGGGCGGACAAAGCAAACCGCCAGATAATAAGGAAGACAGTTTATCTACATGCCCACTGCCACAATCTGGCAATTCGCGCCTCCACTAAATGCCGTGGACTGATGGAGTACCAGATGGAGCTGTCTGATCTATCTTACATGGCGTCCTTAAAGGGGGAATCGAGTACCACACAACCTTCACGAGGCTCGTCTGGCGTTGATAATTGTCCTCCAAGAAGACCACGACTGGTCACCACCACAGCCGAAAACCAACTCGTCGTGGAATTCAGATGAAATTCATGAACTAGGTATTGTTAAATGAACGAAATGAATGAAAGAGTAAAGAGTGACTCAAACAGAGACAGTTTACCACAAAGAGGCATGGGAATGACAGTATTTGCGTCAATTTAAAATCAGTCCATAAGTCTTCCAGAAGACCTATCATATAATAACAGTTCAGTTGGAATTGCTGAGAAAGTTTTCGTTCTTGTTCTTGTAATGGAGCATTCTGAAAAACCTTTGACCAATATTGAGAAACTTGTGCATATTTTGCAGTGAAATTTATAAAAAACATCAATGAAATTGATCAATCAGAGAATTTACTTATTTTTATTGAACTGCCACTGTGTTTTACAATAATATCGACATTAGACTAGAACTATAATAATAAATACAAAAATAACTTAAAAGCAATTATTACTTGCGAAAAATTAGCGCGGTCAAATCTAAATAAAGCAACAAACAAAGTTTTAACAAATATATTGAAAACAAATCAAAGTAGCTACAATATGTAAACACAGAAATATTTTTATAAAAAATGTGCCCATGTCTTAAAAGCTTTTACTTATGTATATAATAGAAATAGAGTCTTTCCAAATATCATGTCTTGTATGTATAAATAAAAAAGGGTAACGTCGAAACAGACGATATCCGAGCTTTGGTTCACTCATAGCCGGTAACAGACACGAACTGCCATTGACCCTGCAAAAAATTTAAGAATAAGAGAGACAGAAAATAATTTATTTTTATGGAAATTTACCGGTATTCCTAGATGCCACCCTGTTCCAGCCGGATTATCCTTTGTTATACCGCATCGCTTACAAACAAATCCACTCAAAGACGTTGCCCACACTTCTGTTCCCACCGAAATACTCTTGAATCCAACACTGCCTTCCGAATGTGGCGGATGATTGGGAACATTGGGTAGAATCTGCCAATGCGTACCTTCTGGGAAAGTCTTCGTAAGCTCCTTGCGCACTGCCAGACGACCAGTTGAGTCCAAAGCCCAAATTCCTTGCAGCCCAACAGATATTTGCTTAAATGCTACTCCGGACGGGCTTTCGACTGGCTGCCAAGCTTCACCTTGAGGTTTCTCAACACTAATACCAAATCGGAAGAATGCTGATCCATTTTTACCAATCGCCCAAACTTTTCCATTCGGTCCGCAGCTAATGGAAATGAGCGGTTGCTCGCTTGGCACATGCTCCCATGAATAGCCACTGGGATTGGATTGAGAAACACCTTTTCGTAATAAAACATCTCCGTTGACCGCAATAGCCCAAACCGTGACCGGCCCGTCAACGGTATCGTCTTCTGGTTGCAACGATACGTCTAGTATCTTCGTATTTCCTAACTCCTGCCAGGGCCCACTCGTCGTGAGGCGACATTTCCTATACCACCGTCTTCGTCGAACATAATCTGTGAATTGCTTGACTCCGTGGTAAGAAGCGGGAAAATCGACGGCATATTGCCAGCCATCCCTGTCCACTCCACCTGGTGCATGAAAATCTACCAACCAATCCGATACCCATTGCCAGTGCATGGATAGTAGTTTTGTGTGCTCCTTGCTCCTTTTGTGCTTTCCTGTTACGTCACTCCACATGTGACGATCTGTTGGAAGTCCAGTAGATGTGTATCCACTTAGCGGATTCCAGCGCTGATTTTCGTAAATATAGTAGTTATGAGTATCAGTCATTGGATGAATCTTTCCGGTGCTTGCTTCAAGTCCCTTGAGGAATTGCCCACCCCAGCCTCCAGTATAAACCCAAGCAGTATTATCACAACTTATGCCCCACGTTACACCCGCTTGGCATGTCCTGACTCGTCGAATATGACCACCAATCTGCCGCCAGAAAATGTCAGTCAGAGGAGTGATGACAGAAGGGCTTTGATACGTGATCGCGAAGAGTTTCACGCGTCCACTAACGTACAAGGAGGTCACAGATTCAGGATCAATTCGGTGTTGGAATTCGCAATATGGAGCATCGTTTACGGTGATCTGATATCCTGAAGCTGTTGAAACTATGACGAGTTTGAATTCAGCCCCCGGGGCAAATACCATTTTAGGATTTCTCAACTCCATCTGCCATTCAGAATTCTCCATGGAATTCAAGCATGTTACCTTCTCATTAAATCTGAAAACATTCAAAACTTAGTTAGGGCTACAAAGAAAGGAATACCAGCAGTACCTAGGATTCAAATGCATTGCAATCATACGTAATTTCTCTACTTTGTGACGCACTTTTATATTGGGGTGGCACTGCAAGTCAAATCGAATTTGATCGCCATCGTCATACACGCACCCGGTAATAATGAGTTCAGTTCCCGGAGCCATTCTAAGGACATCGAAAACAAAGCAGAATAAATCAAGCTAATCTTTAGATCAAAGACTGCACTCACCCGTTGTATAAAGTGTTGTAATATGGAGTCTCCCTAGCTGTTAAGTCAGATTCTAGCTGATAGCATTCCTTCTCAGCATTCCATTGCGACGCTTTCAAATTGCCAGGATCGAATACGAAAACATCTCCCAAATTACTTGTTATCCAAATGGAATTATTGTTTGGCCGTCCATGCACTTCATTGATCTGACAACAAACCGATGTCAAATAAGACAGCCAGTCCTCCATTTCTGTGTCACCAGAAAACTGTAATTTCAATGGTGAAGATCCTGCTGGAAGTCGCGGAGCATGCAAAGCAATGCGGGGATTCCCGGGCTCACTACAGCACTGAACACAAGTTATTTCTGACAAAGAAAATTGCATTTTCGTTGTCACACCGTCGGGATTGAGTACGGTGAGCGTGCCGGAATCAAGTCCATTTCCAGCCGAACTAACCCACTCCAACTCTATTAGACAATCTTCGAATATTCCTCCTGGTTTTTGTGCGCGTGCTTCACCACTTTTCACCCATGACGACATTTCGACGGCTTTCTCATACTTCTCTAAGTCCAAATCCTTCCATGCTTCCGACCGTCTCTTGAGTTGATCAAGATTATGTAGCCTCCATTCCTGTGACAATTCAGCTTGATCTGAGTTTCCATAGTTATCATTAAACCAAGTTGGCAATTGAGAAGGATCGACGGAGACCGCTCCAGCAGAACAACATGTCCAAATCACATCACACTCGGCCCAATATTGAGACCCTCCATGATCATCATCGTCTCCAAAAACCCCAGCATCGCGGGAAACATCAGCATTGAATACAACGGAGTCCGTTTCAGGGTGAGCTTCAGTTCCCACAATGGAACCAACGCTGCGAACCGGAGACCAAGCTCGAGGATTTTTCAATTGCGTCTCAAAAGGCTTGCCTGAAATTTCTTGAACGTCACTGGCCGGAGCGCTCGAGGACGCTTGCTCGGTAGTTACTTGCATGCTCCTCCGATTACCATTATAGCTGCCTACATTCGGGGGAGAATTCGCTGGTTTTTGCCAAAGCTCTGGTTTGTGACGCTGATTGTCTGTTGGCGCACTACGCGATGTTTCTTCGATATTCTCTATAATAGCCGATGTTTCTACGTGAGCTTTTTCCTTGAATAAACTACTAAGACTACGATGTTTTGAGCCGGGAGAAGAGCTGCCACTCTTTCGGGACATTAAACTTGCCGTACTTGAAGTTCGACTTAGTTGCATTGGACATTGTATCAGTCTCCATTTTTTGCCTGTGGGATCAGAAGAGGATACTCCCGATCGAAAATAAAGCGCCCTGTCCTCAGACCCAACAGCAAATACTTGATCATTCGCTGCCACCGATACCATTGAAATATTTCCAACCATTTCCACCCAGCCACTACCTATCGCTGCATCTTCACTAATTCCTGCCGCTTCACCTTTCACTCCGCGTCGGAACCAAACGTGATTATCATTTGTAACACACCAAACCGAATCGGTTCCCACAGATACTTGAGTTATTTTCAAACCAGTCCCGGGCGGCTTTACTTCAAGCCACGATTCTCCAGTAAGAGAATTTTTTGTAACGCCGGAGCGAACTATAGCTCGACCGTTATACAGAACGGCCCACACTAGTCCAGTCGATCCCACACTAATTTGTGCTACTTCACAGCCTGAAGGTGTGGTGATTGCGGTCCATCGAAGACCCTCCGGTGCCGTCGTCGTTGCACCTGAGCGAAACATTACCTGAAAAGTTTATGAATAGTTAATATAGAGACTGAGTAAGGTCACAAAGCTCGTACCCGACCATGGGCGGTCACAGCCCAAACTAAAAGTGTACCCGTATCTGCACTGGGGACATTTGTTCCCCCTATGGCAACATCGATGAATGGCTCTTGGGTGGGATCCTTGTGAAGTGGAGCAATGGCACACCATGAGTTTAAAGCACTATACCGTCTGAAGCGAACCTGTAGGAATTATTCTAAGCTTAGTATTTTTCACGTACCTTACATCCATTTAAGAAGTACACTATTCAGAAAGAATATCGCTATCTCTGAGATACTTAAACAAATTGAAATCTTGGAAGCTAGACGTTCATTAAGTCACCATCTCTACAATGCTAAAATCATAAGAACTCACAAACTTTATAGGTGAGCCATTGAAATAACCCCTGAATCGTAGCTAAGTCTTCACTCTAAGATATGAACCTGCAAAAATATTAGTACAGTGAACTTTCGACTATCTGCGGGTTTGGGTGGTGGGGCAGCTCCGGATAATTCCAAAATAGGCAAAATATCATCGAAACAATAAAAATCGACGCAAAAATATTTTTTACCAAAAAAAGGTCCGAAAAATTATTATGTATTTTCCCCAAGTTAAATTATATACATAACAGTACGGAGCTGGCCATTTAAAGTAGGAACAATAGGCAACCCTAGACCTATTGATAGCGTTGTCACATCGACTAATGTTACATCACGTTGAAAATCCTCGTCGAAGGAGAATTATATCATGGAGCAGCACACTTCAAAAAATGCACTGCCATCCAAAAGGCGAACAAAGCATTCCGATGAAAATATCGAAGCCGTAAGAACCACTCTTGAGAAGTCTCCAGCATCGTCGAGCATACGGTGTTTTTAGAAATTAGGCATCTCTCGAGCCAGTCTTGGAGACATAAATCATAATAATTTAAAGAGGTTTTCATATAAAATTCAAATGGCTGAAAAATTAAACGTAGCTGATTACCCTCGTCGCCTTATTTGTGCCAAGTGGAGCGTCAAAATAGCTGAAAACCAACGTGACTTCTGATAAGACAACTTTCTCGTTAAAGGAGGAGTAACGTTAATTCGGGCAAAAACAGGCCCAGTTACAATCTGTTTATTAAAACCAATGGTACATTAAGGTATGGCACCCAATGGCAACAGTCATTTGGAATCGTCTCCGAAAAAAAGTTGAATTGTGGTGCCCCTCATAACTCGGTTCTGGATCATATGAAGTCAAAAATCAAAGTTCTTTCATTAGATAATCGCTTTCCCTAGTTAATGCTGGGAGGATTTTTCGAAATTTCAATTGTTCACTTTTTGGGAACACTTTGAAGTGAAACTCACGATTTTTACGAAAAAAATTTGCTACTGCAAACTAAAAAACATTAAGAAATTTAAAAAAAAAAACTCTCGAGCGTTACCTCGTAAATGCACCGACTTTGAAAACGTGAGTTGTGAGAAGAACGCTTTAAAATATCGCCTTAGTTTACACTGAATCAGCGATGCTAGTGTCATAAAGAATGTTGCCATCATCCATAATGTCAAAGCAACTTTTTGTTCCTGTCTACGACGAATCTTGTTTCGTTAGTTTGTTTTCAGCTCCCGGCTGCGCTCGGCTTGTTGCGTCCATTCATGGGCGCTTGGTCCACTAAGTTTCATACCCTACATGGAGGTTAGTAAAGCAAAGAATCTTCATTGAAGACACAAGCTGCCACACAAGCTCCAATTTCAACGATGACAGAGGCTCAACTCAAGTGCTTTAGTGAGATTTTCCAAATAAGTTCCTTCAAACTCTCATTGTTGTTCTGCGTAAAGCCTCGACAAATCGCTCTAGTAGAGCGCCTTTGCTCAGATCTTCATAGATAGGCTTGATGGCATCCACACCATTCTTTCCCTAAAAACCGGACAAATTGTGCCAACTGGTCCTCCAGGTTGGGGATTAGGTAGGGCTGACAACCCTACACAGAAAAGAACGCATAGTGCTTCGAGCTTGAATTGCGACACCACCTACAATTCTCTCTGACAGTCAGGGGAGAGTAAACACTGAAGCCATCCACAGCACCGCCCTCCGCAACACCATTAAGGAGATCCTCGAGATAAAGCATCAACAAATGATCTTCACAATCACCTGAAGAACGTTATCATAAATACGGCCACAAACATACTTGGCCCCAGCCGCAAAAAAAGTCGGAACGGCTGGTTTGACGATGAATGTAAGCTAGCAACGGAACGGAAGAATGCTGCATACCGAGTAATGTCGCATTCTCAAAGGACGCGGGCACGCGCGGAGAAGCGACTTCACAGACGAAAGAAGGAAGCCTGGGAGAACCAACAGGTCTGTGAACTCGAAAAGTACAGGGAGGAACCGCACCAGGCAAGTCAGCAGGATGAAGCCTTATACACCTTGATGCTCACCCTGGCGAGACAAAGAGGGAAGTCTGATTTCCGACAGAATGGGCATATTAGAGCGATGCGTTGAGTATTTTGATGAACTGCTCAACAACCAAAATTTCGACGAGTTGGGGGTCCCGCTAACTGAAGGCGACGGACAAATGTTGCCACCACCATGCATAGAAGAAACAGTCCGTGCAATCCACCGTCTTGCAAACCATAAGTCGCCAGGAGGGTGGAATTACAGCCGAATTGGTTAAATATGGAGGCGACCAGTTACACCAAGTGGTTCATCAACTTGTGCTCAAGGTATGGGACAGCGAATCAATGCCTGACAACTGTCAACGAGGCGTTATCGGTCTCATACATAAAAAGTAGGATATCATGCAGTGCAGCAATTATAGAGTTGCTGAGTACGATCTACAAGGTATTCTCCACTACCTTGCTAGGCCGGATAGCCCCAATACACCCAGAACATCATTGGCCCATACCAAAGAGGCTTCAGTCCAAGGCAATCAGCAACAGACCAAATTTTCTCTCTGCCGGCGAGATAAAAGCAGCAGGATCACTCTCGACACCATTCGACATCAACAACCGTCTAAGACAAGGGGATGCCCTATCGTGCATCCTCTTTAACCTGGCCCCGGAGAAAGTGATCCGTGATGCTGAGGTAAATGCGAGGGGTATGATCCTCTTTAAGTCCATCCAACTACTGGCCTAAGCTGACGACATCGATATCATGGGGAAAATGACTCGAGGCATACAAAATGTCTTCATCCAGATCGAGCAGGTGGCAATCGGTGTGAGATCTTGGGCTGCACATCAATGAAGGCAAGACAAAATATATGGTGGCAAAGTCAGTTTCGAAAACCAACATCCAACCAACCAACATCAAATTGCACTGATCAAACGGGAGGAATGAAGATAGGAGACTACAACTAATATAATAATTTCTCCTATCTAGGGTCGAAAATCACAACCGGTAAAAGCTATGACGATGAAATCCGCGGACGGTTGTTGGCAACCAAGAGAGCATATTTCAACTTACAAAGACTTTCGCTTAAAATGTCTTACCATAGAGTCAAAACTCTTACTGTACAAGACAATGATCTTGCCAGTCCTCATGTATTCCTCGGAGACTTGGGTTATTAATAAGAAAAATTGCGAACTATTGGCTGCGTTCGAAGAATTTTTGGCCCCCTACAAATCAGCGGATTTGTCGTCGTTGATATTGTTTCGCCTCGATTAAGAAGATGATAATTCACACTTGATACGAAAGTGTCTGTTGAATTAACGAGCGCATAAATTCGCAAGAAAAGCTGCATCTAAGGCCAATTTCTACCAACAGAATATATTTTAAAGACGCGTTTTATGTAGAATTAGAAATAAATTTTTTTTAATCATAATTTCGTCTATTTCTCTTAAAACTTCTTAGAAACTTAGGTCTCAATCCTTTGAAAAGAGTGAATATTTCCGCCAAACCACCTCCTCCACCTCCTCCTCCTAATTTTTTAATTTGAGGATCCCTCCCTTTCCCCAGTTCTTTTTAACTCTCTATAGAGTCCACGTAACATTAAAAGGATTGCCAAACAGAAAGGTGGTGTCAAACAGCTCGCGGACTGCGTACGGCGGAATAGTTTTATTCAAAAGTGGTTGAATGTACCCCGATGCGATTTTCGTTTCCAAGATGATGTCCCATGAAGAAGAACTTCTACCTTTTTTCGGTATCCATCTGTAATTATTCACGTGTCCGCAGTCCGCCGCGGTAAACCGCTTGTTGTTTGACTAGGATGATGCAATATTTAATAAAACAAAGTTTGCATCTTCAATAATCATAGCTGGAAGATGTCATGGTAGAGTGCGGACTCTAAAGACCCCAAGGCATGAGAATTTGATTCATCGTGAATTTTCCTTTCCGATCGCGGCATTCACATCAAGAGTTCTCTGACTCCACGGGCGGGTTCGGTTTTACTTTTCCAATTTCAACTTCCTTTTAATATTTCAAATTCTGATGCGATCCCCCACATCGCATAACGACACGTGAAATTTAGGTAATGACATGAGAGCAACTGAAATATCAAAAGCATTCCACAAGTCATTTCAAGTGGCTATTGCGATATTAAAGGTCCTTTCTTGGGTCCGTGAATAAAATACCTTTAGTGAAGTCACGATTTTCCATAATTCATTTTTGCACCCAGTCACAAAAGTTATCTCGGACTACGTAGTTCTGAGGATGCACGTTTAAATTTTGAATGATGTGGCATACCGTCGAAATTGAAAGCCCCAACTCTTGAGATAATCGCATAAGGCTGCATGTTGGATTTTCGCCGCCGGTCCCGATTTCCCGTATTACGCACCTCTTACTCGAACTTCAAGTCTACAGAAAACGTTTGCTTCCGGATACCGCAATGCTCTTCTATTCTCTAGCTGCTGTTTAACTGTTGTCATTACATCCTTCAAGTGATAAGTACTAAGTGAATGTCAAAATATTCCTCTGATGAGAACTCTATTTTGAATTGAAATGGTTAGCATAGACTCCCTATTTTATTGGTGAGATTGTTTCCGAGTTATCCTTGCTTTAAGTCAGGGTAATAATGGTAATATTGAAATTCCTCAAAAATTAGATTAAACCGGAAAATTTTGAGGACGTCAAACAAAAAGTTTGCCTTTGAAGAGCTACTACTCCTAAATTAAATTATTTATTTTAATAAATTAATTTCCATATTCTGCAGCCAAGTTTTAGCTACGATTCTGTCATTTCGATATCCCGTAGGCCATATTTTTAAGAAGTTTAAATGTCTGTAGAAGGGCTAAGAAATTGAAATCGGCCTGAGGGCGAGATTTGCCCTAACTCCCTTATCCTTCAGTTAATATTGAACGTTTGGCTAGCAAAAAGCACTACTTGGCCATATTATGAAAAAAATACAAACCCCTTTCACGTGTATGGGACCTTTAAAATTTGACCGAAAAATTATGTCACTAATTCCCACTATATTTCGTGGTAGTACGTTCTGCTATTTTCGAGTTAGTTAAGTATGACAGACAGACGGACAGACATCCAATGAATCTATTTCAATAAGGTTCCGTTTTGTTCAAAACTTTAAAAACCACTCAGACATGCAACGAACTCCACTACTTACCCACTTCCGCCTCCTAACATACGAATTCCATGATTTTTTCGCCTGATATGTGGCTGGAAAATCTATAGCGTACGCCCAACCATCATGATCCAATGGTTGACCATCCAAATCACACTCCAAATGCCAATCACCTTCCCACTGCCATGCCATTGATGGTAGACGGATACGATCAATATTTCTATCTATGCTACCATCTGCCGAGGAAAAATGATACCGGTCCGTTGGCAATAGCCTGTGACTGAATCCTTCAATGGGTAGCCATCGTTCGTTCTCATATGACACCTCCTTAACTCGAATCGGTATATCGAGACCATGTACATGTACGTAAACTTGACGATCGCCACCTATGGCCCACATGAAATGCGGGACGGCACATACTTTCTTGAATTCTAATCCAAGATAAAGAAACTCTCGCCATGCTGACGAGCCTGTTGACAGAGCATAGATACGACCCTCGTTATTGATTGCGAAAAGAAGTGTGCTGGGCATCCTACGCTGGGGCCAAAGTGATGTTTGAGATTGCCTGAAATAAATTAATCTTTCTTAAGACCACAATCATTTTTCTTATCCGCCATATTTCATTTGCAATTTTATGTATTGAAAGCGATAATAAAGCAATAAAGCCATTTAGAATAGAAAGTAAAATTATTTGTGGACAAAAAATAAAATTTGTACGGAGTTATCTCACCTGAGTGACTGCATGTTTCTTGAATATCAGCAAAACATCGAACGGTAAAGAAAATTGCATGCTCTAGTGAGAAAAGAAATACAACTTATCAAACTCAAAATTACACACATAAAACTTAAAAAATCGTGCGTTACACATTACAGATGCCTAGAGTGATTCACTGCTAACAATAAAAATGTTACGAGAGTGGTGATATGCATGTTTTATTCAAAACAACGACACATTTCCATTGGAAATTGGAAGGGACGTGATTAATTCTATCAACATTGATTGTGCATAAAGAAAATATTACGGTGTAAGTTCTATCGACACAATTTAATTTAATCACTTGTTACAACCGAACAAAATAGATTGATAAACAGTCACTCAATCATGCTCCAAATATAAAATCTTCCGACATCAATATTCTATGAAATCGATTAACGGAAATATTATATAAAAGTGGAGGGCCAGTCACAACTCCCAACGAACAATATTTCCTTTCTCCTTTCTTGATGGTCCCCGGTACGAGGTAAGGAAAATGTCACTGATGGAACTCTCTCAAGTAGCTAAATATTCGGTACCTCTGAAAAACACGACTTGATACTTCAATAACATTCAGGATTACTAAGCGAAACTCTGAGGCTTATATCAATACAGCACATGCTTTACTTATCTCGTCACAGAACGCTATACTTAGTTGGGCATAAGATTATGATTACAGTAAATTTTCACATGGTTAAATGCAATTTTTCATTGGGAAAAAGCATTATACTAGAGTTCACATTCAATGCATATAATTAGTGTTAATTATTTTGGCATGTAACATGTAACGAAACGTCTAAAACTAGACAACAAATTCGCTTGAAGTTTTAACCCACATATTTTATACATATGTGGCTATGATCCCTACCAAAATCAAGCTGAAATATTGAATTTTACATCTGTGGAACAAAATGGATAAAAAACAGCTGGTAGTTATCAGTGGCCGCACCGAGGAGACCAATTGCCGCTGTGGTGTCCTGTTTTGATGCCACAAACTCTTAGGTACATGACTGGTGTTGTAAAGGCAACCGGCTCAGGTCTTTAGAGCTAGCTCGTAATAGTCATGAAAGACAGCAGCTCTCCCTAACAATCGCAAAAAAAGAGCCTAAGGGTTTCTCCCTCGCCAGTTTTGGCAGTGGGAATTGTATGTCGAGTCTGGCGGCATGGTCCCCTATAAACGCACTTGCACCCGCCTTGCCCAAAAGCCCTTGCGATCGGGTCTTGGTACAAGTGGACCAAATCCTCTTCGGATTGGTGCAGGGAGTGAGGTTTTCCATTCGAATTCAGTAGTGGTTAAGTAAAGCGAGTACCTTCTGCTCCTGATAGTCGCCAGACGGAAGCCAACTGTGTCTTCCGAAGAGCAGAGTCGCGTTTGATCACTCCGTCAGCCCGCTTGTTCCCCTCTATGCTCCTGTGAGCGGGGACTGTTCAGCGCGTACCTGCACTGGCTCACCGACCTAGAGGATGACGCCACTGAGTAAATAGCCTTAATGGTGCTTGACTTCGGGTTAGAATGGCCATGTTACACTTGGAGGTCGCATCACGCCTCAGCCATCAACAGGCTTCCAGTTTCGCCATTACTTCCAATTGGAAGAAATCATACGACTCGGCTGTGTGTATCCGAAAACACCTGCACCGACTCCACAAACCATCTTTGATCCGTCGATGAAGAATACGGTGTCATAACCTTGGAACACCTGGTCAGTCCTCCATTTTGCCTGGTTGGAAAGTCCACAGTATAACTCTTCGTGAAGCTCGCCTTGCGTGTGGGGTAGTCAGTTACAAACGCAGAGTTCTCGAGGTACTTTGTCTAGGATGTTACTATCGCCGTACAGCTTCAATATCCAATATCCGGATTCTTGTAGTCTGACGGCATTGCATGCTACAGCGTATTTAATGTGGAGATCCAGAGGCATCTGCCAGGCAGGACTGCGGGGCTCCAATTGCACCTACACACCCGATTCTTTGAATCCTGCCAACGCACAATAGACCCGTACATTAAGACGAACAGGAAATATAACGAACCATGGCTACGTATATCTTGTAAGCGTAGAAAGCTACAAAAGGCTAAAGGCAAAACTCTCTTGGAATAAAACAAATGTGTTTATAGTATGCACTGTGTTTTATTGAGTGGAAAGCATATTTGGCGGTTTAAGTGCGAACCCTGAAAGTGGCGATACTGACCCCGTCTTAATGAGTTATATCTGTTTAGAGCCCCCAAGAAAGGAGGTTCTTCCCAATTTTTCCTGTGAGCACATTGTTAAATTATAGTCCACAACCAATATACCAATCGATTAAGTAACTCTTCAAGAGTAAGAAATAAATATATCATTGACATTTTTTTACAAAATGGCGGATGTAGGACCGTACAAACAAACCAAGTTTTTTTGAAGGTCTTCCGCGCTAGGGGGTAGAACTCCTTTGGATCACCATTTCTGGAAGCATACTAATCTTTTTTCATAAACTAGATAAGTGCAGCTAAAGAAGTACACCTGATTATAATTTTAGGTTTTTTTTCGCAGAATGCCGAAGTTTGGAAAGCAAATTCGTATTTTCGACGAAAAAATCGACTTGAATTATTGATAAAAATGTTCATGCCTGGAATGACTTCCGATAGTACAAAGTTCCATCACATGCAGATGCAGATCATTCACTAGCAGAGGGTAAGTATGAGGCTACCAAGAAAGGAGTAATCAAGATCTTTTCCGAGTCTCAAGAATTATATTTGCGACGTTCACTACGGAGACATCCCAGAGGCGATGATAAACCGCCCCGCTTCCTATAACGAACCCGAAGTGTTGTCTACGAACAATGCTCAAATAGTATTCTTGAAACCCTTTCCTTAGACTATCTCCCAGATAAAGTTCGATGCATTTTTGCTCTGAGGAAGAGCTCAATGATTTAACTAAGTTAGCAGAACACGCAAACCGCATTATGGGCACCGCCTAACATCAATTAGTTGCTTCAATCCAGATATAACTGCGAAATCTGCGATACAAGCAACAGCTCACCAGCAAACTCATCAAGCAAAATGGATCAGGTACAAGCCGTTATCGACGTCCTGACAAGAAAGCCCGGAAACCTCTCTCGTCCGCCGAAACGTAGAAGAAGTTTCAAAGTGACAGAACCAATACCCGTTGCCGATGATCACCAAATTTCTGAAAGGAAGAAAAACTCTTTTCCTATTATCGAAAGTTTAGAGGAGAAGCATGTCATTGTACCCGTGTCAATGGAATGTGCCGGAAAACTAACCGCGCCGGTACGTATTGAGGCTACTGTCAGCGAAACCAGCTCTAACAAACGCCTCAATATTTTGGATAAAATCTTGGGACACACGTTTTCTTGTTGATACTGGAGTGGATGTGCTTTCACGAATACACTATGGAGATCCCTTGCAAAAACAATGAAAAGCAATTTTGCACTGTACGCAGCGAATGCCACAAAAACTTCAATCTTCGACGCTCATTTCCATGGACTTTCATTGTTGCAGACATTTTTCAACCAATTCTCGAAAATGACTCTTCACATCACTATCATGTATTGCCTGGCATAAAGCGCAAACTTCGACTTGGCGGAAACACAGAACTCTCAACGAAAGGAAAACTGGCAGAATATCCAAGTTCCTACATATCTACCGGCGAATATCATCAACTTTTAAAAGGGTATAAAGGCAGAACTCGACATCTTTCACCCGAAAACTCAGATACGGACGAAAGGAGATTAACAACTGGATTGCCGGCGGAATCATTTCTCCTTCAGATAGCCATTATAGAAGTGCAATATACCCGACAAAAAAGAATTTGTGGAGAATTCCATGAATCTAATAAAATGACTATGCCAGATAAATATCCGATACCTAGGATCCAAGACTGTACAACGTTTCACGAAAGTAAAATCTTTTCTACTCTTGACCTGGGCAGACTATACTTTCAAATCTTCAGGAGACAAGAAAAGACTGAAATTATTACACTGTTTGATCTTAAATTTGAATTCATGCCTTTCGGTCTCAAGAACGCTGCCCAGATATTCCATTATTTCATGGATAACGTTTTGCAAGACTGATTTTGTTATATCAATAACATTATCATCTTTTCACGCACGCCAGAGGAGCTCTATGATCATCTTTGTCAAGTATTACAACGCCTGAATGACCATGGCCTAATTATAAACAAGTCGAGAAATCGGAAGCTGAACGCTTCAGTTATAAAAGGTTTTGTGTATTGCTTATATAAGCATTGGTCATTTGCCCCATTTGTACTTAACTCGTAATGTTTATGCATTTAGTTTATCAGACCATTCACTTTAGTATGAGACTGCCATCCAAAGTCATAGAATGCAAGAAATTTGCACAATAGTGACAACTTTGACCCATTATAGTTAGTAATGGTGCGATTTCCACCAAACTTGTGTCATGCTTTGGTGGCTCTAGAATAAAGCTAAGGTTCTAAAAAATATACTTATAATAAATATAGTTATATACCATTATTAATAATACTATTATATTTTTTTTCAGATAGTTGATTTGTGTAGTTTCTGAGAATGTGTCATTGCAGTAAATGACCCTTTTCAGACCCCCGTACTCCTTCAGTTTGAAACTAATGTCAAAACTAATATTAACCTAGTAAAGTGCTAATCAAGACCTTTCATTTCATATCCAAAACCACTATGTTCGGTGGTACACCTCCCTTTTGCCTGAATGGGATCCCCCCTTCAACTCAACGTGGAACTATGCTACCCCCTGCATGCAATGGGATTCACACGCGCCAACGTTAACCACTTGATTTCTATTTGAAAAAATTGAGCACAACGCAAACTAAGAACAGCGCTTACGATAAGGAACTGTTGGCGATATACTCCGCAGTTCAGTTTTTTCGTCACACGCTTGAAGGGCGCAATGCGGCAATGTTCACGGACCATAAGCCAATAATATTCGCTTTTGACCAAAAACCCGTAAAAGCATCGCCACGTCAACAAAGACAACTAGATTTTATTGGCCACTTCAACGCCAGACTCGTTCACATATCTGAATCTGATAACAATGCAGCGGATATACTATCCCAGATTAGTAATATTCAACTTCCCGTAATAGTTTTCGTGTCCGGATAGCTGAGTTGTTAGAGCCCAAGGCTGTCGTACGAAAGGTCGCGGTTCAAATCTCACTGGTGGCAGTGGGATTTGTATCGTGATTTGACGTCGGATACCAGTTGACTCAACTGTGAATGAGTATCTGAGTCAAATCAGAGTAACAATCTCGGACGAGCGTGATGCTGACCACTTTGCCTCCTACAGTGTTCTGTAGTGTACCGTTAAGGTTTTGAATGAAGCGCTCTAACACACTTCAAGGCCCTGATCCAATATGGATTGTTGTGCCGACGATTATTATTATTATAATAGTTTTCACGGAAGAAATTGCTGCAGCTCAAGCCGAGGAGACTAAACTCCAGAACCCTTGATAGAGTCAATATTAAACATAAAACGACGCTCTGACTCACAGTCCTCCTCACTGACAGAAAAGTGCGTCTGAACTAACAGTCCCAGGGTTTCAACAGAAGATTCCGTCGACGAGCCTTTCGATTTTTTAAGAAACGATAGACACCTACGTTCCTTGGTCAGTATCTAACTGATTCTAGCAGATTCACTGATGCATTCAATATTCTGACAATAGTTCATCTAGAACCACTTTCTGGGAGTCTTGATGGCCGACTTGTACCTTGTCAGTTCTTGTATAATAACCAGTATATTTGCCTGAGTAGATATAGAAAAAAAGCTTCCTGATCTTCATTCCACCACGGTGGAAATATCTTATTATCGTATTTTGCAGGGCACGAGACTGTAAAGACGGTTTGGAATGCCTTTTTCAGTACCCCGACCTTTGAGTTCAGTTCATCTGTCGTGACAATGTTACCAATTCACCTCATTGGATTGGTTTCGCTGGAAACTTCATTCTTGATTCTATATCAAGTCATCAAAATTACCAATTGGAGAGTGAACGCCATCTTTCCACGTTTCGAGCGTCCGCTTTAATACATGGTATCCGAGCATGACCATTTGGTGCGTGAGAAGTTCTCCGTGTCTCGTCGCTTCCTATGCTCGACTCGCCGTGTATGCTATGCGTTCGAGAGGGCCGATTAGAATGCGTTCACTTTACGAAATGGATTGTCGACCTCATGCAAGTTTATCGCAGCAAAACAAAAAAAAAACTCCCTAGGGACACAGCGACGACAATTATTTCCATAACCGCAACACTCCTTCAAACTACTAAGGTTTAAAAAAAGTAGCTGTTGGTCATCTCCACTCTATATGGTCAGGCCTAATGTGGAGATTATTGGCGCCTGAATGCTCAGACGATTGCGGATCGATACCCCATTCTACTCATCCAAAACTCTGCGCATTATTTAGCAAACTGTCGTGTTTTATCGACCTTGGATGACGCCAAGGCTTATCATCAAATCCCCTCCAGACGATACTTCAAAGACAGTAATTTGTACACCTTTCGGATTTTTCGAGTTCACACGCTTGCCTTTTGGCCTGTGCAATGCTGCGCAACGCTTTTAAAGATTTATCCACACCGTTCTACGAAACTTGGACTTTTGTTTCGTTTACTTGGATGATATTCTGGTTGCATCTTCTACCGAGTCCAAGCATTTGGCACATCTTGAGTGTATTTTCCAGCGTCTGAAAAGTGCAGATTTCCCCAATAGCAAGGAAAATTTCTAGGCCATTCCATCACCCCTGACAGCATACAACACGACCTAGACAAGGTGCAATTGATCGCGACCTTTCCCTGCCATAGACGCTTAAAGATCTTAGTAGGCTTTTAGGTATGGTAAACTTCTACCGTCGTTTTCTGGCCACCAAGCTTTATTCAATGCCTTCCTGTCTGGTCCTAAGATCAAAGAATCGCGAGAGGTTTTGTGGTCTCCAGGAGCCAGGCATTTGAAACAACCAAGCAACAGCTGGTAGACGCTACACTTTTGGCAATCCCTTAACAATATGCACCCGTAGCCGTGTTCATTGATTCCTCAAACATTGCAGTAGGTGCTGCTCTTCACCAGATGGTGAACCAAAGCTGGCAACCATTGGGTTTCTTCTCAAAACTGTTGGACTATGATGGTGCATTACTAGCCGCGTATCTGAGCATAAATTACTTCCGTTTTTCCCTTGAAAGCAAGCCATTCACCATGAGCCTCTCACATAGCCTCATTTAACTTTCATGAGCCAATTTACTTCGGACATTTAACATGTGTCCGATAAAGACAACTTAATCGCCGATATTTCGTCCCAGATCTAAGAGATCAACATCCTAGCCGCAGTCGATTTTTCGGTAATTGCTATGGCCCAGAAGCACGACACCCAGCACAACATGTTAAAAGAGAGTGAAATTATGCGGTGTTTCCAACGATTAATTAATTGAAATAATAAAAACTTGTTGTTTCTTTTTCGTTGGTGTGGGTATTTATTCTTGCAAATACCGATATTTCGGGAACCACTTGTTCCCTTCATCAGTGGAAACAAGTTTCAACTTGTTGAAACAAGTGGTTCCCGAAATATCGGTATTTGCAAGAATAAATACCCACACCAACGAAAAAGAAACAACAAGTTTTTATTATTTCAATGTTAAAAGAGTTCTCTATTATCCAAAAAGGGCTCTAGTTCATATATTCTGGTCACTTTTCGTAATGAACTATTTCGCTTGGTAAACGACCTTGCGCACAACGCAACTATTTCTGGCTGTCCATGAATAAGGACTTTAATTCTTGGGCTAGAAAGTGCATCGCATGGCAGAAGCACAGTCATGTGCCGAGGGCCTCTGTCGAGAGTGGATTTCGCACTTTGGTGTTCCATCCGTAATAATCACCAGAGGAAATGCAGTTACAACCTGCTCCCCTCAAACGTCAACCAATAACTACATATCATCCGCAGAGCGATACACAGAGCGATATTCCAGTTGACATGGAATTTTCAAACAAACTGAATTAATTATTAACGTTGTGAATTTTTTCGACTGAGTAGTTGTTTCTAAGCATTCAGGTTTTTCCGTTATTAAGAGTAGGGAAAATCTCGTAGCATTGTAGTAGGAGTATTTTTTGTTATAATATTTTGTCTAATTTAATAAATCCTATTCAATCTAATAGAATTTAGGGGTCGAAAAATAATTTAAATTCAAATATTCATAAGAAAGGTAGTGCATAAATTCTAAAATATTTCACTAAACTGTAGACGAGCGATAACTTTGCACTCCTTGGCGAAGTTGACGACTCTATAGTCATCTCGCCGATCGATTTGGGACGCAAGGTCGGGATTCTCCTTCTGGTCAAGACGACTAGTCCGGTTTTTCCAGTGCAAGGCAATGGTGAGCAGTCATCCATCCGCTTACCCGTTGCATCAATATACTAAATCTGCTTTGCGCCTGTTCAACAGTGCGTCCGGCAACAAGTGCCGCAACGTCGTCTGCATAACGGACCAGACGCGACTTTTCGAGCATATCGAATCTTAGCAGACTATCATAGCAAGCGTTCCAGAGGTCCGACCCTAGGATGGATCCCTTGCTGTACTCGACGTGATTTCCATCCTCCCTTGGGCCTCTAGCGTCTCATAGAGCAGGGAGCGGTCTTTCAGATAATCCCTCAATATCCGCAAGAGATAGTTCGGCACGTGGAATGAGTTTTCTAATGTGCCTAGCATATCTGTCCATCTTACGGAATTGAAAGCATTTCTGACATCAAGTGTTATGAGATCATCTAGATCGGCGGCTGTGTGCCTCGGTTCGATGAACAGCATTTACAACCTCCATAACAGCATCTATTGTGGATCTCCCTGTTCTGAACCCGAACTGCCTTGGGGATAAGTCCCCGGCATCGCGGATCGCTTCAGCGAGTCTACTCCTGATGAGCTCATCGGGCACTTTCCCGGCCGTGACAAGCATACACAGCGGTCAGTATGCAGACGAGAGCTCCGAGTCTTCTTTGCTGATCAGCGCGAGTCTGACCACTTTCGACAAGCGACAAGGAAAAAATGCTCTGCTTCAAGCAAGCGAACGGAAGAGGTTATGGCTCTTGTTACTGAACGCTGCTAGTGATGGCGGACGTGATGCGCTCGAACTCCGATACCGAGATAAATCCGAAGAAGAAGAAGCGTAGCCTACGTCACGACAAGCGAACATTTGCTGTTGTGCTGCTCTGGGAAGCGCAAGGTGTCGCAGATCGCAATGATTTCAAGAATCCTGCATTGTTTGATTTCCACATGCCTACATCGAGGCTTTGCCATAGTGCTACCGTAGTTTCTGTACGGTGTGTTGATTATTGCCACGTCCACATTTGACTTGGACACGTTTTGAGTGTGACAATTGGAAGGATATCTGCGTGCTCCCTGCCGTTGCAAAGATGATAGCTAAAATAATCCAAAGAACATCTCGAAAGCTTGATCGACAGAGAGCAGGCTAGTTTCCGTTCGGGATCCTCCAGCATTGACCAAATCAACACCCTACGGAACATTTTGGAGCAGTACGCGGAATATAGATCTTCGCTGCGCCTGCTCTTCATTGGTTTCGAGAAAGCTTTTGACAGCGTGGACAGAGAGTGTATCTAGAGTGCTCTACGAAGGAGGGGCATTCCGGGGAAACTAATAGTTTTTTTTCTAATAGTCAGAGCGACATATGATCGCGCAAAATGTCACATGGTGTCACGGGGCAAAATCTCCAAGGATTTTCAGGTCCAGACCGAAGTCCGCCAGTGTTGCATCCTGGAATGCAATGAACGATGACATCTTTCCTCAAACACCTAGAATGCACTGCTGACATCTGTTTGCTCTCTAACCGGGTCATGGAGCTTGTCAGGTGCAATGCCACTGTGAGAAAATTTCGTTCTCACAACTCAGTTCCCATAACAAATCTAACTTCTAAGACAACAAACAAATGTACACAATCAAAACATTGATTGGTTCTCAAAACATTCGGCTACAAATTGCAACCTAGCATCTTATCCACCTGACTATAAATATAAGTCGCTTGATTATAATTACGCTTTTTCTGTCTAGTTCTCGTCTCGTGGAGACATTATAATCAGATAAAATAAACTACTATATATAATAAAACAGTGATTTTTATATTGCATGATTTTATATTGCATATACGCGGATAATAAAATTATAATATCACAAAACAGTGATTTTTTATTGCATATTCGCGCCTAACAAGCTTGTCCAAATGGCTCTGGATTTCGAGAGAGAAGTAGAGTTGGATTTTAGGTAAAGACCACTCTACCAAGAGATCGGAAGAGTGGGTCCCAGCAGTGCTGGGAATATTTGTATTCGTATTCATAGAAAATCATCGTACGAATTTATTCGTATTCGTTTTTACGAATACAAATATGCCCAACATTGGCCCCAAGTGCACTTGGCGTAAAACAGTAGAGGACGAGTGCGAGTGTCTCGGGAAGTCGTGTGGGGACCTGAAGCGCATTACAGGTAACCGCGAGCCATGGCGCGTAGGGGTGGATGACGTGCTATACCCCGCCAAGGGGTGAAGGGCAACCATATATACATACATTCACTTTATTATAAATATCCAAGTAAAGGTTACTCCCCGAGAACAAGTTTTACTAATTCAACCCTAATTCGTGTAACCGCCATTGGCGACATTGATATCGCTAATATGAACAATCAACGGAATTTAGCGATGATCACGTAATTCAGTAGAATGCGAATGTAGATGAGATACATCCAGTGATGTCAGACTTCACTTACAGTACGAACTTCATTAATTTACCGATCACCTACGCGATATATCATCAAGCGAACTGTTATGGGACCACGATTCTGTTGAAGATTTGGCGCAAACTACGCGTCAATCTCGTAAATTTGGCGCAGACTACGTACGCAAGAATTTTTTAATTCAAATGAGGAGTCTCAGATTGCCGTAGCTGTTAATTTGCTACCCGGACCACAAATCCTTAAATCCCACCGATTAGGCAGTAAGTCCCCAGCCCGTAAATATTTCGTGTTGACTTGCTCGTTTGCGGCACGCACTGTCGTTAACTGACACCTGTAAGTAAACAGAAACAAACAACCAACCTGGCAGCCAGCCAATGCCGAGATTCTGCAGTCGCGCTCGTCAATTATTGACTTTTCACTTACTTTTTTCGGTCCCGTCCCGTCGCGCAACAGCCCCCCATCCTCAGTCGACGGGACTCTGGCTGGAAGCAGCTGAAGCCACTTCAGTAATCACTTTGAAGACAGACAAATATTTGCGAAGCGATTTGGGTCCCGGAGACTGTTCACTGTGAATTATCGCGGGGTCGAAGTGAGAACTTGAGGGACTTGTGCAGCCCCGAGTACTCGTCGCGGAATCGACAACTTGACTCACTTCGCAGTTCATTTCGATGCGCTAATTGGGGCTAAATGCTTGGCCGATTGTCTCGACGGTCACGAACGCACACAAAACTAAAATTTCATGCAAAACGACAAACACGGCGGACGACTCACCTTTCCTATTGTTGTCACCGAGGGCGATGCGATGGAGACGGTGGGCCAGCGACGATGGGAGATGTTCACTTTGTTTTCACGCTTTTGTCTTCTGAATCATTTCCGAGCGGGACGTTCCGATGGTTTTTCGACGGCGAACTGTCTGCAAATTTAGATTTATAACATTTTACCACCTACCGGCCGGGAGGTGAGGAGAAATTTATTTTTAATCCGTTCCACGATGCGACACCTGAAAATTTTGTTTGGGGAAGAAAGCGGAGTCGATGACAAGTCGAATTGGGCGAGTGGCAAAAAGTGGTGGCACCTGCGCAATTGTTGTGTTTTGGTGGTCAGCTGATTACTGGAGAAGTCAGCTGGTGGTTGAGGGATTGGGTGAGAGGGAAATTTTGTTCGAGACTAGAACCGAATCGAAGGGCAATATTCTGTTGGAGTACCGTTTAGAAATTTTTTAAGGACTTAGTTTTGGTAATAAGGGGGTCATATTAGTGCGTTTGAAACTGCCGTTAACTATTTACAAGAAAGAAGCGCCGAACTCAAGTGGTTCAGTATCTGATTTGCATCGGGAAATACCGAAAACACCACTTTCAACGGCAAATCGCAAACACATGGTTCCGGTTGCCCATTCATTCCCAACAGTTACCTGCCCTGCTCATCAGTTCATCTACCTCCCGTAACGGAACGCCACAATCACCTCCAATTCCAACTGGAATGTGCCATTTTTGACATATGGCAAAGAATTTTTATCACCGCTGCCGAAAACTTCAAAATCTCCATTGAGTTGTGTCAAGTTTATCGGGAATTGTTAATAAATTTCGCGCTATTCGGACTCAGCATAGTTGACGGAGTGAAGAACAGGATCGAAGATGGCGAACGAGAGCAATTTGACGGATGTGCAGCGACAAATGTTCGAGAAAATCGCGAAAAATGAGGCGTCGGAGTTCAGAGCGCTACTGACACAAAACAAAGGTTCCGTAAACTTTGTGGACGAGAACGGGATGAGTCCGTTGCAGCACGCCTGCTACAAGGGCAACAAGGAAATCGTACAAATGCTACTCGATCAGGTTTGTATGCGGGAATGCGGTGTTTTGGTAGTTTGTTGGCTAGACCTGGTGCGGTTTGGAGGTTAGGACAGCAGGAGGCTGGCCGCTGATTGTAGGGACAGAAAATTGAGAAAATGATGTGGATTTCGATCTAGAAAACTCAACTAGAGGATTATTGGATTAGGGAAGTTCTCCTTTTAGCACCAGACATGCTGATACGAAGTCCAAACCGCTAAGGCGCCAATGTTCACTTCGACGTCTGCCGCTCAAGTGAATCATTCTTTGAAGCTTTTATGAGTAATGTTAGGCTTGGAACGTCAATCATTCGAGAATATCGGAAACAAGCCCCCGTACGGGCTCTCGGGAGGGCTCTTCATGGATCCCAATACATTCCCTCTCAGCTTTCATGCCTACACTATCAAATCCAATGGCCGCCTATTTCGCGGCGCTGTAACAAATGATATCTTGCGAACGTCCTTGAAACCCTTTCAAACATTAGATTATTATTGACTTGATCTAGACAATTTTTTATCTACAAGGCGGGCATTCTGAGGAGGATTTTCTCAATATGTAACCCAATTGGCAACACTTTTGCCAGACCTTTGATAATTTTTAGTTTTAATTTTGTTATCAGTTGATCCAAGAATGGTGCCGCAGCACAAGTGGCGTCCTCCCTCCAAGATATATTGCCTCCAATAGAGTCCCCTGATCAGTTGGTGCGTTGTCGCCGATAATCGAATCTTTCCACTCGTTGACGAGACTTCCCTATTGGCCTGCATTCTGCCCTTACACATCCCTTCAAGCTGAGCTCGGGAATCCTACTACCCTCTAGGCATTGTATGTGCCAACCCATCGTAGCTGACTAAATTTTTCTCGAGGAGAGCGGTCTGAACCCCGCCCACAAGAGACTCATCTTTTTTATTTTTATGAGCGGAGGTGAAAATCTTGAAAAGACGCTGCTGCGCCAGATTGCAGCAGTGTGTGGGATTCTCACCCACTAAAACAACTCCCACTTCTCCGCCCATATCCTCGCGGGAACACCGTGAAGTATTACTTCGCGAGGGGGTCTCTGATTTACACCAGCGCAATTAAATCACGAGTCCGCCGCGCTTTCCGAGCGTTTTCTGCGGACCTCAGCATCTCCTCCACGAAATTATGGGGTCGTTTAACCTCCTTCTTTCATTCACGAATCTCGGACAGTGGAACATAACATGCTCCGGGTCCTCGGGTGTGACGGCGTATTCGGGACAGTCTGGGGACTCATCCAATCCGAAGCGATGCAAGTACTTCCTGTATCCACCGTGTCCCGTAAGGAACTGCATTAGGTGTTAATTTAATTTTCCATGCTTACCCTCGATCCATCTCTCAATACACGGGGTCCAGCGGCCCTTTTCAGAATGCCATCTACTGTACAGCTCCTTTTAGGAAGCCCGCGATCACCTCGACGAGATTCACCCTCCTTGTCCGGTAGAGACAGTGCGCATCATTCGCCAGAAGATCACTGCCTCACCTTATACCGTTCTATATGCACTACACACCCTCAGCGCGATTGGCCGGTATGCCGAGCTTTTTTTTGGGAGTAGAGTAGGTGAATGCATTTACGTACAGAATGTTGGACTCCCGCAACAGTACGCTGGCGGACTACCAACTAAACACCTCCCTGTCATCAGAGAACTAGCCTGGAATCGTTTAACACATTACTTCGGGCTAGCCCTCCCGCTCTCCTGGCCTTGGGAGCCTTCAAGTCATTGAATTCGTTCCACCAAGGGGACGGGAGAAAGGGAGTTGTTAGTTCAGGGAACCCCTTAGCGTCCGATCCCTCCGCCGGTCGAGTTCAATCTTCTTGGCAATAAGAAGAGCCCGAACATAATGCGCAACACGATTCCAGCTGCCAGCGCTCTCAGCATCTCTCTGGCAAAGTTGTCTGGAGAGAACTCCCCTGTGTTTGCACACAGCTGATGACGAAAGCCGGCCCACCTCTCGGAAGAGAAAAAGGTGTTCAGCGTCGTCCGCCACTTCATTGCAGAACACACAATCAGGAGATCGCGCCTTCCCAATCCTGTGCAGGTAGGACTGAAAACCTCCATACCCGCTTAGAAGTTGGGGGAGGAAGTAATCAATCTCACCGTGCGTTCGGTTTAACCACAGGTCTAAATTGTTGATGAGCCGTGCAGTCCATCTGCCTCTTGGCTGACTTTGCCAAGAAAGTTATCACTCGGTAAGGGTGCCTTGACGTTCTTCACGGGCAACCACCTCTCTTAAGTTCTCGTCCTTACGGTGGTAGATAGCTTTGCGCTCCTTGGCAAGGAGGACAATAAGAATCACTCCTACGATCACCATCACCGCCGGTTCGGAGACGGCGCGATAAGCAAACGCCACTCGCAAAGCTTCCCGCCTCTGCACTTGAGCAAGGCGCTTACGATACACCTCCTTGTCATGGGCATCAGCCCATACTTCCGCACCATAGACCAGATCCGACTGCGTTGCTCCCATAAGGAGACGTCTGCTGGTAGATATGGGGCCCCAACATTCGCCATTACAAAAATGTCAGGCGATGATGGCTTTACGGTTTCTTACCAGGGTAGAATGAATGGTTTC
Source organism: Hermetia illucens (assembly GCF_905115235.1). Taxonomy (NCBI): domain Eukaryota; kingdom Metazoa; phylum Arthropoda; class Insecta; order Diptera; family Stratiomyidae; genus Hermetia; species Hermetia illucens. The sequence goes on along the minus strand of NC_051850.1, from coordinate 154,077,028 downwards.
ACTTGCATACAGTTCCACGCCCTGGTGGTCTTTCGCAACTACTACCACTGCCAGGTTGTCTGCAAAACCAACCAATGTTGCCTCCCTTGGCACGCGAAGGCCGAACACTCCGTCATACATTATGTTCCAGAGCAGGGCCCCCAGTATGCAGCCTTGGGAAACACAGGCTGTCATGATATATTCCTTCGGTCCGTCTCGTACCAAAGATGTCTCTCCGAAAGGTAACTCTCGATTATCCGAGCTAAGTAACCAGAGACACCAAGTTTAGCCAGGGTGTCCTTAATCCAACCCCAGTTGGCTGAGTTAAAGGCATTCCTGACATCCAGCGTTACCACCGCGCAGCACTTACCACAACCCATACTGCCGCTCCGATAGACCACCCGCTAGCTCGACGAACGGAAGCAGCCTGTTGTATATCACCCTCGCGATATGAAAAGGGTGGCCAGGTGGTTTTTTGGGGCTTCGGTAGCAGAACCAACCTCTGCCTCTTCCATCGAGCGGGAAACACTCCTTCAACCACGCATGGTTCAAATGTGCTTATGAACCATGCGCGCCTGATTTTAGCAGCCAACTTCAGGAGTTTGTTCGGAATCCCGTCCAATCCCGGAGCCTTATTGTCTCCAATTCGTCCACAGATCTCCCGTAGTTCCTCTTCGGTCACCCCGGGGATTGTGAAGACGTCCTGTTGAACCGTTGGATGAGGTTCGCTTTCTTCTTGTTGTGGGAATGCGATTATTTTGAACAAGAGTCGCCGGCTGGGGAGTGATTTTTGTCCACGAATTTTGTTTATTGCAACCTTGTAAGCAGCGCCCCACGGGTTTGTATTTGCCTACTTGTAGAAATTTCTCTTACTTTCCCGTATAGCCTTCTTAAGGCTACTTCGAAGATCGCGGTATCCTTTCTCCGACTGCTGATGTTCTGGCTTCCCTCGGGTCCTTTGACAAAGCCTCCTCGGTCGCAGACACGATGCTCTCAACAGCGCAATTTCTTGGTTCCACCAGTAGTTTGATTTCCTACTGTGATGGAACTTGCGTCGAGGCATTGTAGATTCGTAGGCCTCAGTTATAAGTTGACATAACTGGCTCACTTTTTCCAGCGCCGTTCCCTTTGGGTCGTAACCTCCTAAAGTCGCCAGGAATGTCTCTTCCTCGAAAGCTCCAGGAGACCACCCAGCTATCCTGGTTTTTCCGCGTTTGATGCTCACTCGGCTGTCACCTCCCCCGTTCCTGATGTCGAGAAAGTTGGCCTGTTGGTCACTGTGGATATAGTGCTCACTCACTCGCCAGACCATCCCTCTCGCCAACGAGGTACTAAGGTAGGTTAGAACGACAATTGAGCCTAGTCCTCTGCCTCGGAAGGTGGGCACGCATCCAACGTTGACATGTACGATGTCCAGTCCTGCGTAGGTCTCAAGCAAGATTTGGCCCCTGGTGTTCTTTACCCGACTTCCTCAGTCTAAAACCCATGCGTTGAAGTCGCCGGCAATGATTTTGAGCTGTGGTCTCTAGCCTCCAACACCAGGCCCTCTAGCATCTCCTCATATTGTGCTAATGTTGCACTAGGAAGAGCATAGCAGCATGTAGATATGGACGCCGATCTCCACACTGTGCTCTCTTTCAGTTCAACCTTGATACTCTGGACCGTTTGTGTTCAGCTAACAGCTCTACCAATTCTGATATTGTTTTTCTTATCACCTCTCATAATACACGTAGTGCGGACATTTTTGAAGTACCCTTCGCGGAGTTGGACGTCTATTTTCTCTCCCCGATCTCAAGGCTATGCCGGCCCTACAGCTTGGGTCCTTTCCCTGTCTCCTTCTTTAGCTTTAAGCGTAAGGTAACCCATTTACTTGCTCCTCCCTCTGAGGACCATATGTAACAAGGAATTTGTTTTCTGTAAAATTAAATGGCTGCGGGCTTATGTCTACTGCGCAGATACTCACGTGCAAACCCCATCTTTTCGTTTAGCCTTCACCTCAGCGGGGGGCGTCTCTGTGTTCTATCAAAGGTCTGATCTGGCTGCAGTTACAAGGCTTTCAAATTCTCATCCGACATATCAAGCCACCTTTATTTCGGCCGGCGTTTTGGTCGCTTACCATCGACTTCGACGTTCAGACCAATACCATACCATCGAATACGCGTCTCTCGCAGTTTTTCTAAGATCGGTGCAACCCCATATCGATCGCGGATATCCTCATTTCAGATATGATAAAGGCATGTCACGTAACCAGTCCAACGCAACTTCTTCGTCTCCAGTATCGCAAGACACCGTTCATTGTATTTATAGTCGGCTAACAGTCAGACTGCGTTCGTAGGTATGTCGATCACAAAGAACACCACTTGTAGAAAGCCACTTCATCCAGGTGACGCTAATGCGTGAAGCAATTTCATAACGTAGTTCATATTGACTCAAGATATTTAAATCGCGCAGTTGTGGGAAATTCACTGCCACTGACAGCTATAGTGCCTATTTCATTCTTCATCGTGGCACTACAACCCGACATCAAATTTCGAATGCCGCGAATCCTGCCGCGCCACAACATGATTACAATTCTAATTATGGCCCGCAATTCCAATTTTAATCGTATAATCATGTCAATTTCTGATTATAATCGTGAATTATGATTTTGCTCAACTTTGAACTTTTTTAATGAAATGGCAAATAACTGAAAGAGAATATATCACCACTTTCGCAAATCTACTGATAAAATAAATATCTGAAATTATTTTCAGATCGTTCAATCTGGCAATCGGGAAAATCGTATAATATAAAATTGAAAGACAAAACTTGCACGATAATTTCATTAATTTATCCAATATATGATGACTTAATTCTTTCTTAAATATTGGGCACCAATTATAAATGGAAATATCGATAACTCAATTCGTGGCTACAATACACTCAAATAAAAGTAAACCAGATCATTATGGCGTTTTTTTATTGATGGAGGTTGGAGTGTTAGGAAAGCGTGTTTGTGGGGTTCGCACCGGCTAATATTACTATCACCTTTTCACTCAGTACGTTCCTGAAGTTTTTTTGTATCGCAACTACGGAAAATGGAGCATAACATATTCCGGCTCCTCGTCTGTACCGGGGCATTCAGGACAGTCGGGAGATTTGTTCAAACTGAAACGATGTAAACACTTCCTATAACCACCGTGTCCCACAAGGAACTATGTGAGGGTGATATTCAGTTCTTTGCGTTTTCATTCCGCCCACCTTTCAATATATGCAATCAGTGTATGAACTGTCCTACTGCCGCTGCCATTACCTGTGCAACTCCTTTCTAGTGGCTTTTCGGGAATCCGCAGATTCACATTTGTTATCTAGGATAAACAGTGCGTCTTATTTGCTAGAAAAGTCACGGATATCATTCTCCCGATAACGCACATTGCTTCACGCTATGTAGTCCTATATGCGACAGACATTCCGGTTTTGCGCCTAAGTCCATCAATTCTTCTTTTTTTTCTTCAGCCTTTCTCCCGTTCACAAGTGGGGTTGGCTCGCCGTGATCGGTTTCGCCATTTGGCTCTATCAAATGCCTGATCTGGATGCAATCTCTTGTTCTGACTAGCTTACTTACGTCCTGACGCGTCCATGCGTCAAGAACCGTTGCCCATTCCTCGACAGGACCGGGGCCCGTCCTACCGCGTCGACTGAGATGGACGCCCTACTCACTCGATCCAATCATCTTGTTTCCAACGACATTGGACGCATTTTCTTGGCCAGCCTGTCGCGGGACCTGTCACCAAGAGAGATCAAGTAGGATTTAGAATAGTGGAGTAACCCCAACTATGCTCTATTTATCTCTTTCCCTGATCTCAGCATTTTATTTTTGTTTTACTGAGGATAGTACAAAGTACGTTGCCTCAAACCCTCCTCCTTTACCTGGGCTTCGTACCAGCACACTATGTCAATAGCATGGCGGACCTACATCAATTCAATATTTGTAAAAGCTGTCTAGTGTCCTGGCCTACGCCAACACTCCATCTTAGGCAGGGTTTTATCCGCAATAAATTTCGGCGTTATGTAGACTACGGAATTGTGCACCCTCATGTAGGGGCCCAAAAATTCTTCGAAAGATTCTTCTCTTGAATACCACTAAGAGTTCGCAATTTTTCTTGTTAAGAACCCAAGTCTCCGAGGAATACATGAGAACTGGCTATTTTGTATAAGTAGATCTTGAAATAAGTAGTATTTTTACATCTGGGATCTATCCATAGTAATTTCCTCTCCGCGTTGAAGGAAATCTAGATTTTGAATGGGGGGTTTCACATATTTTTGAACATATTAAATAATATCGTAGCAGATGAGGTATGGAAAGTGTGGCTGCCGCCTGTCTTTAGCTATAGCTGGACACTTTCAAAGGTAATGCATAATAGCCTTATGTAAAACACTGTGACCCTCTATGAATTCACAAGTGTCTAGCTTGTTGGCTTCCATATCCCAGTCTTGCCGATGGAATGCCAACTCTTCCTCGATTTAGCACGGATGGTGAAACTGCACCATCTAGAATTAACAATCGGCAAGTATTGCGAGCATATTCCATTTCTCATCACCACCAGCGTGACGCAGACTGCGTTCGACGAGGAGAATTCTATCTGACTAGTTTGTCAACCCAGCTATTCTCCTCTGTGCTCCAGTTTCCGGGAATCCTAAGGAGGGAGATTTTGCGTGAATATCCTAGATTAGCCATCTTGTTCTTGTACTGACCCTCGGGCTTGGAAAATGCCTCTACCGAATCTAAAGAATTGTTGGCATCTCGACCTCCAATCTTGAAAGTCGGTCACGCCTCATTTGTCCACTATTTCCTTCTAAAAAGCGCTGGCATCTCCTGGAAAATTGCGATTCACATATGTTATGTATCTTAAGAAACCTTTTGTTTCAATTTCACAGCTCACTTTTGATCTGCTTGTGAAAAAACATGGTGTTATTGTAGCACATCGCTGATCTTCTACTTTGTTTTTATTAGAAATCTCACAGCAAAATTTCAGATTAAACCTTCGTGAACCGTAGTCTGTAGAATGTAAGGCTGAAGGCTTATTACAGAAGAAAATAGTCAAAATGCAGGACTGTACTGAAATCTACTTTATTCTAGGGAGCAGATGTAAATTACTGCCAGCATGGCGCCAACTATACGTCTCTACATTTTGCTGCACTCAATGGAAATCCAGAAATCGTTCTACTACTCCTCGAGGCTGGCGTGAAGCCAAACACTGAAAACTCAGTGAACAGGACAGCAGCTCAAATGGCAGCTTTCGTTGGCAATCACCATTGCGTGGCCATTATAAATAACTTTGTACCAAAATCGGAAGTGGAATACTACTCCATATTACAGGGACAACAAACTGAGCCTTATTTACCGCCGGCCCTAGTAGATGGTTTTCATAAATTCGTCATCCAAGTTAATCTTCATCCCGTTCGGATAGCGCTGAATCTACAAAAAGTGGGAACACTCGCAGATCACCTGAAGAAAATTAAAAAAGTCCTGGAATTGATGACTGAGCGTGAAATTAAGAAGAAGTACGACAGGAGTGAAGTGATGGCTTTCAAATACCACTACTTGGGTTGGATAGTTGGGGAAATTATCCGCTGCCAGGAGCATTTTCATTCACGCCGGGAGCAAGGCAGTACTGAGTCGCGGCATGACTTTGTTGAAATGTTTGCAAAGCGAGTGCTGAAAGAGAACAAACCGGGACAACCGGACTACATTGAGTATACCATTCGGGATTGCGCCCGGGAATTCCCGTTCCGAGAATGTACAATATTCAAGCAGGTGGTGACACAGTTGGCGAATCCAGAAGCGCCGCCAGCTTTAGAGGTTCTAAAGAACGCTATCAATGGGCATCGCGGTTTCATGGTAAGTGTCAATGGATTCTTCCCATTTTTATTATTTCGTAGGAGCGAGGTTCTGGATGGATTTTAATTAAAACAATTCTTCTTTTCTTTTGACAGGACGACATTACATACTGCAGCTCATGTGGTGAAGAGAAGCCGGACAAGAAATGTTCAAAATGCAAAGAAGTGCAATACTGTGATCGTGAGTGTCAACGCCTCCACTGGTTCGTGCATAAGAAGTCATGCGCCAGACCGACCTCGTCGAGTGCTTCGGCAGAGCGATCATCAGCCCAGACTAATAAACGAGAAATAGACACTGCTGAAATCACTGAACAACTACAAGGCTTGGTTGCTAGCTAAGCGACCACCCGTACTACCCTTTAGTCACGCAAAAGGAACTAAGATAGCAGGCAGGCGTTCACTTCTCCGCAACATGTACCCTAGGTGTGCTCTATTCTGTTCGCATTCTCGTTGCAGTTGCGAAGTAAATATAAGTCAGTTTGTATAGTTGTATTCAAGTGTATCAAAAATGAAGAAAAAGTCTTACGAAACGGATGAATCCTCGTCTGTGGACGAGTGAACGCTGCCCCTGATCAGTCTTTTACTACAACTACTATTGATTTCAAATCATAGACAAATATTATTTTAATATTGATATAATTATATTTGATGACCAAATCGCCATTTTATAAATCGTCGAGTGAATGTGTTTTTGCGGAATGTGATTTAATATCGACAAAATACACAAAATATTTTTGAGTTCTGTTTGCTAAGTACCTAATCACCGGAATCCAACGTTTTCCAGAGTTTGAGAAATGAGAAATGAACCTAGAATGGTGGACATGAACGACAAAAGGAACAAAATTAGTTGTGAAGGAGTTGGTACCTTAAATTTTTTGTTAGATTTAGATTAAAGTCGAGTGAGTATAGTCAACGGCGGCGGCGAATTCCAAGTAACTACGCGAGACTCATTTAAAATTTGCTCTTCTGAGATGTAGTTATGAAGATTTAACGCTCAATTGACGGATATCAAGTCGCTGATTAATTTGTAAATAAAATTCTATGAACATTATGCTCTTAATGTTTAAAAATATGGAGATTGTGAAGAGAAGGAAAAACAATACTAAAACGCATTTTTATAATAATGTCTTGACAAAGTGATTATGAAATAAGAAAAACGTGAGAGACAAACATAAATTATGTGGCCATGAATGCATAAAATAAAACAACACCCATACACAATTTATATATTTTTTTTTGTTTTCTAACATTCTGTATTTTGTTATGTATAAAACTGTATTGACGATAAACATATTTTGATTGTCAATTGATTGAAATAGACACAGTAATAAAAAAAATCACAAGAACAAGCGTTTTTTGGATGATTTTAAAAAGCTCCAGACCCGAGGCTTTGCTGTCGCCTATTCGACTGCAGACCTCCAGCAGCTCGTCCCTGGTGACTGGTGGAATGGGTGTCTCATTCAGGGGGTGCTACAAGGTCTCAGTACCCCTTCTTGCTAGGAAAATAACCCCTGGATTATTTTCAACAAGAACGTAGGCCATGTGATCTACGGAGATGATCGACCTCTGAATGGTCCTGTCACGATTTTATAGGCGCTATCCCACGGCTTTATGTCCGCCTCCGAACAGAGCTCCCTAAAACATTCCCTCTTACTCCACTGGATGCCAAGCTTGAGGTTCTTGCGAACCCAAAGTACATTTGGGGTGTCTATTGCACTCCTTGACCATATGACCTTTCTCCCCACACCTTCGACATCGATCGGACCGACTAATGCCGCTAGTGCATGCCTTCGCGAAGTGTCCAAACATTAGGCATTTGAAGCACCTCTTTAAAGAGATCTGTTCCCTTAGTCGGCAACCTCCCCCGCGGCCAACAACTTCTGCACTGACTCCACTGGCAGTCGCATTGTGGCCGTTTGAGTACCGTCATAAGTTTTTCTTAGGCTCACGATAGATTCTTCGCTGAATCCCTCCAACTAGAATTGTTGCTTCAAGGCAGTGCGCATCTCTCCTCTGGAGATCGAGATCCTTGCCCTGTATATAGATCTCATTTTGGGAACGAACTGCGACATTCTCCCCAAGTGAATTGATAACTTGGTTACGAAAGCCGTCAGTTTTTCCCACGCTTGATTTTTTCAGTTTAAACATGAGATCCCCTTTCTGGGTCCTCCGAATTTTGCTGACATTTCCGCCTAGGTCTTCTAGGTCGGGGTACTTTCGGCCCTTCTCAACTTTTTGTTCTGTTTGTCAAGACCGCTTTTGTCCTTTTTGGTGCCTGTTGATTCCCTAAAACTACGCCCTCTTTGTCTCGCACTCTCTTACTTGATCAAAGGTCGATGACCTTATGCTTTGGTGTCACTTGGTTCGCCTGCGACACTGTGGGAGCTGGGATGTTCGGCTTCTCCATAGACTTTCTTTCTTCTTCATGCGACCTATTGTAAAGCACCCTAATGGTCCTCATCATGTTCTTAATGGCTTAATGCACGTTGTGCCTGTCCTTGATTAATTCGAAAAACTTAATTTTTTTAACCGAACGCTTTCTTTCGAGCCATCGCAACAACAGCAACCGGCAACTGCATTCACAACAGCAGCATCAGCACTTTCAGCAAAGCCCTCGAATGTATCAAGCTCCTATCTCTGGCTAAATGAGCAGCTCATACGCCGACTGTCAGTGAGTGAGAAGCGAAGCTGAATCACTTGCTGGACGAGCTAACGCTGGGCGACTGTACCCCCAGCCAGTTACTTCGTGGAACTCGGGGTTGCTGCAGGTGTTGTTCGTCACAGCGGATAAAGTCCACGAGGTGTACCTACGCCTCGTAGTCGCGGAAGTCTCTAGAGACACACGTCAGGAAGTGGAAGACCTGAAGTGATGACGACACTTGCGGACGTCGTGTCCAAACTGACAACGACTGTAGGTACTGTGCGTTCGGAGGGTAGCTCTTGATGACTGTGACTACGGGTCGAGGTCTGCTTTTCGCAACGGAAGTTCAGGTAGTCGCACGCGGCGACCCTCATCGGCCCCAACGATTTGCTGGTACCGCCATAAATTCGAAGCTCAAGCGACTAAATGTACCACCGGATATAATTGTTGCATTAATAATAATAATAATCGTTGGCGCAACAATCCATATTGGATCAGGGCCTTGAAGTGTGTTAGAGCACTTCATTCAAGACCGTAACGGTACACCACAGTACACTGTGGGAGGCAATGTGGTCAGCATTGCGCTCGCCCGAGATTATTACCCTGATTTGACTCAGGTACTCATTCACAGCTGAGTCGACTGGTGTCCGACATCCAATCACGATAACAAATTCCTCTGCCCCCAGCGAGATTTGAACCGCGACCTTCCGCTACGACAGCCCAGCGCTCTAACCACTTGAGCCATCCGACCCAATTGTTGCATTGAGCAACAAAAATTAGGCCCGCTGGGTGCCTCGGCGCCGGCTACCCGAAGCGTAGTACCACGTCGCCTTACAATATTCGAGCGTTGCTTTCTGGTTGACATAGGCACTGTGGCGTCGGTTTTCCCGTACCCCATCTAAACACGTTGATACAGCAGAACTTGCGACTGGCTGCCGCGAACTCCTCTCCCATCCGACAGGCAAATGGATTGCGCCGAACGTTTTCGTGACGATTTGTTTCGGCAGACATTAGCACCCCCAGTTTAGACGCACTATGGGGTGTTGGTGAACCTACAGAACAAAGCCTTAATAGAATCCGCAACCTGTTCAAAGTCGTCTGGACATTTTTTCACCTGCGCGAACGACACTCTTTCCATTACTTTGGAAGGCGTTGCCAATCTTCGCATTAGCCCATTACTTCGAAAATACTATTCAAAATATAATAGTTTCTCCCAGCCAGTTAAGCACAATATGAAGCACCACATCAACACTACTGGCTATCACCCCAAAAGTTAGCTGTTGCAATGAAAGAATTATTTTGCAGGTCTTCCAATAGCTGTTAATCATCTCCACTCTATTTGATTATAGGCGTCTGAATGCTCAGATAATTCCCGACCGGTATTCTATTCCACACCAAGTTTTTGTTACTCCCGAAGACATACCGGCTGTCTGCACACCTTTTGGACTCTTTGAGTTCACCAGGGTGACTTTTAGCTCGTGCAACGCTGCGCAGAGATTTCAGAGATTCATCTACTCTGCCCTACGAACTTGAACTTCGGTTTCGTTTGCATGGATACTGTTTTGGTCACCTCTTCTTCCAAATCTGAGCATTTGGACTATCTCGAGTGCATTTTTCAAGCTTTCCTTTAGGCTGGACTCGTTATAAACATTGAAAAATGCAATGACGCGTAGTATTCACTCTAATTGACCTGGGACTTGAATGTTGGCAAAAGAGACTCCTGATAGCTAATTTAGTGCGAGTACAGACGATTTATACTGTGAATATTTCTTTTTGAAGCGAGAGCAAATTAAAAGTGATAGAACTGATTCAGTATATAAAGGTGGCTAATAGACCATGACAGCTTTCCTCAATCACGTCGGCTATACTTATGATGCCTGTTTGCTCTCACCAAATCATGGATTTAGAAAGAGAGACAATTAGAGTTGGACTGATGATAAAAACCAATAAAACCAAGATTTCCAGTCTGACGGGTCATCGCACTCTCCATAGTTTTTGCCTGTGACACCAATGCACTAAGCACTAAGTGTCAAGCATTTAGGCTCGGACTGTCTTACCTACCTTAAAACTAAAGAAGCGCTGGTGGTAGGTCAATGGGAGAATCTGTCGAGAACTCCCCGCAGCATTGAGAACGTATGCAGAATGGTGTATTTCTGCATGGATTGAACCAGACTGTGTGAGAGTTCCAGGACATTAAGGCAAAGCGTGAGGTATTTAGGTACAATACCTGTAGCTGAGGGCTCCTTCGTCTGTCCTCCTCCTTAGCGCCGCAAAACTCCCACATTATATGGACATCCTCCAGAATAATGGCCTGAGGATGTCAAGGAAGAGGGGAACCTCAAGCACCGTGTCTCAATAAACATCTGAAGCAGAAGAAACAGCGATCGAGACTGCGATCGATTGCGGCACTCGGGTACGGATATCGTTTTTTTAAATTTCATTTTCAGGTTTTAGCTCGCGTTTTGATTTAACTCGTTAGGCTTACCCAAATTCCTATGTTTCTGCGGTTATTTTTAAGATCCGGAGCGGATCCACGCATTGATATAGACACGTAAATTTTCGATAATGACACGCGAGGGATCATCATCATCATTGGCGCAACAACCGGTATCCAGTCTAGGCCTGCCTTAATAAGGAACTCCAGGCATCTCGGTTTTGAGCCGAGGTCCACGAATTCGATATCCCTAAAAGCTGTCCTGACCTACGTCATCGCCCCGTCACAGGCAGGGTCTGCCTCGTCTTCTTTTTCTACCATAGATATTGCCCTTATAAACTTTTCGGGCTGGATCATCCTCGTCCATACGGATTAAGTGACCCGCCCACCGTAACCTATTGAGCCGGATTTTATCCACAACCGGACGGTCATGGTATCGCTCATAGATTTCGTCGTTATGTAGGCTACGGAATCGTCCATCTTCATGTAGGGGGCCAAAAATTCTTCGGAGGATTCTTCTCTCGAACGCGGCCAAGAGTTCGCAATTTTTCTTGCTAAAAACCTAAGTTTCCGAGGAATACATGAGGACTGGCAAGATCATAGTCTTGTATAGTAAGAGCTTTGACCCTATGGTGAGACGTTTCGAGTGGAACAGTCTTTGTAAGCTGAGCTCTGTTGGCTGACAACAACCGTGCGCGGATTTCATCATCGTAGCTGTTATCGGTTGCGATTTTCGACCTTAGATAGGCGAAATTATTAACGATCTTAAAGTTGTCATCTCCTATCTTTATTCTTCCCGTTTGACCAATGCGGTTTGATGTTGCTGGTTGGTTGGTTGAGGGATCGTAGCGCTCAAAGGACCCCATCCCCCCACATTCCCGAGTCTAGCTAGAACACAGGCGTGCAATTACGTGTCGACTGAGATCTCCGATGGAATTTCAGTATTTGCGGATGGACCTTCACTGTCAATTTCGCCAACTTTTTAGGTTTTTAGGATAGTTTTTCCTTCGAGGTCGTCTTCGGCCACTCAGGATCCAAATCCCCATTAGTTCATTACATATTGTCCCGACAATACTCCGCCCATAAACATATGGAGAAGATGATTGTGGGACAGGATCAAAGAAGAAAAACTAACTGCGTAAAATACGTTGTCATTTAGGCTTGGACTCCACATCTGTTATATCCATATACTCATATTGGACAATTTGAATATATGAAGTTCATAAACTGCTCATATTCCATTCATAAGTTCCCACTAGACAGTGAAATAGTACCTTCAAGATCTGTGGACAATGGCTGCATTGTTTAGTTGCTTATCTAAAAACGATATGGGTATCCTCCCGTCTACTCGCTTTTCTTCTATTTGGAAAAATCCAGGTCATCAACAGCTCCTATTGAGCCGGATTTTATCCACAACCTGACGGTCACGGTATCGCTCATAGATTTCGTCATTGTGTAGCCTACGGAATCGTCCATTCTCATGTAGGGGCCAAAAATTCTTCGGAGGATTCTTCTCTCGAATGCGGCCAAGAGTACACAACTTTTCTTACTAAGAACCCAAGTCTCCGAGGAATACATGAGGATTGGCAAGATCATTGTCTTGTGTAGTAAGAGCTTTGACCCTATGGTGAGACGTTTCGAGCGGAAGAGTTTTTGCGAGCTGAAATACGCTCTGTTGGCTGCCAACAACCGTGCGCGGATTTCATCGTCGTAGCTGTTAGCGGTTGTGATTTTCGACCCTAGATAGGCGAAATTATTAACGATCTTAATGCAGTTTGATGTTGTTGGTTGGTTGGTTAAGGGATCGTAGCGCCCAAAGGACCCTATCCCACCACATTCCCGAGTCTGGCTAGCACAGAGGCGTGCAAAAACGTGTGGACCGAGATCTCCAATCGAGCTTCAGTATTCGTGGATGGACCTTCACGGTCAATTTCGCCATCATTTTAGGTTTCTGGGATAGCTCTTCCCTCGAGGTCGTCTTTGGCTACTCAGGATGGTCGTTTGACCATCGCAAATCCCCATTGGTTCATTACATATCGTCCGGGCAATACTCCGCAAATGAACATATAGAGAAGAAGCTTGTGGGACAGGATCAAAGAAGATAAACTAACTGCGTAAAATACGTTTTCATTTAGGCTTGGACTCTACCTCTGTTATATCCATATACTCATATTGGACCATTTGAATATATGAAGTTCATAAAATGCTCATGTTCCATTCATAGGTTCCCACTAGATAGCAAAGTAGTACCTTCAAGGCCTGTGGACAATGGCTGCATTGTTTATTTGCTTATCTAAAGACGATATGAGTATCCTCTCGTCTACTCGCTTTTCTTCTATTTGGAAAAACTCCAGGTCATCAACAGCTCTACGCTTGTATTGAGATGAGCCATTAAGCATTTCCCTATTTATTTGCATTCCTGGATTATTGAGAGCATGTGACAAACTCTTCCTAACAACCAAAGTCGAAACTGATACTTTTACAGATTATCGACAACAATCTTATCTCCGTCCTGATCCGGCTAATCGCGATTAGGGTAATCACCTGCAAACTCAAATTGCCCTTGCAGTACGTACGCAGTGCGCATATTTCACCTTTTCCCGACAGACAGAAAGCACCGGTTATCCTTCTCGACTTTCGCCCATATTTCATTGCATTCCCACAGGAGAGCATGTCGGTTTGTCATGATTATCTTGGCGCCACTCGAAATCGATAAACTGTCCTTAAGTGGTCTCCGATCGGCATTTTCAAAGTGTAATTAATCCTTCAAGTGTGCGCCTCTCCTCCATGAAGCAGAGAAAGAAATTTACGCTGATGTGAACCCACTGCTGCAATGCGAGTAATATCTCCATGTTATTCAGCTCCTTACAAATGAGTGCATCACTAAAGAGGCAAATTGGAGCAGGCAAAGAAGCCGCGCCAGATTTCAAGTATGGGGTCTCAAAGGGTAGTCTACATAACATATTGTTAGTGATACTGATGTAATCAGCTACTCAGTCGAGAGCCATGTGGTCCGATTAGTACCCTATTATTAGGAGAATGTCGCGTGGTCCAGAGGCAATTATTGGGACTTTCTCCTGGTCCTTGCTGATATGGATGCTGCGCCAGATGCTTTCATTAGTGAAAGAGGTAGCCGTGCACATCTGCCTATGCTCACCGCACGTTTTAGTGATAAGGATAATTAAAAGGAGGCGATTTTGAATATCTCTAGCTTTCATGGCGGATGAGTTTTAGTGCTTGAGGGGGAGAAGATATGTAAGTGACTTTTATGGACCACATAACGCAATTATTTTTATTTGATAAAGTGACTTCTGTTTCACTCTCTGAAGAAACTAGTTAGTTTCAACCAAGTTTATTGGGTGGAGCTGAAAAAAAATAAGTTGGTGGTTATTATTCAAGTGTCTTCAATTTATAGACACGAAACAACGGAGGTAGTAGTTGATTTTGGGCTGTTATTATCACTGTTTTCGTAGTTCTGTTGAGTCTCGTTGGTTGTGCTGATTTATATGGCTTAAATCATTAAAAATAAACTACTTTTAAAATAAACTTTTCTTCGGACTCTTTACATTTAGGTTTTCCACTCATTCTAGCCGGAAATGAAATTTTGTGTTTCTACAGTGAAACCAACTACCATGAGTCTCTGGTAGTTGTAGAGACCTTGTAATCTGAGAAACCGTATCTTCTCTCTTTTAAGTAACAGACATAGTAAATGAGAGCGATACGACGAGAATTAGGAAAATAGGCAGGGGTGGGGGAATTTTCAATTAACAGAGGGCATAAATATGTCGATGAATATTTGGTCCAGCAAGAGCGAACTCTTTGGTCTGAATTTGCGAAGCAAACATAATCCATAACACAGAGTGTCGTCAGCGAAGTGTCCGGGCACGTTGTTCTGATTCCTTAGTTGGCGTAACTGAGGAAATAGCAGCGGCCAGCAATGGAGGTATCAAGGGTTGAAACACTTGACAAGATACCGGGATATTCATGGTCAAATACAGAGGAAGTTTCACAGGCAAGGTGCAGAAACGGCAGCCCCAGTACCCTGCAGTGCGTTTGATTCGAAAAGAGATTCAACGAGTACCGTTGAAACTGGCCAGATGGCTTTGGATATCAGTCGAGTGGGAGCGGACTAGACCAGGTAATGGCACTTGCTCAAGGGCCCATATATTGTTAGGCGGCGTGGCGCTGCGTTCTGGGTAGCCGTCACCAGAGTCCCCAACGAGTTCAGTTTTCTGAAGCCGTGACAGTGCACGGGCTTTTACACTTCCTTGCTTTGTCGGCAAAGATGCTGCGGTACCAGCAAATTGCAGGACTCGTTGACGCCCCCTCGTTCGACTACCCGATCGCCCATTTCGGTTGGTGGGCGGCGAACGAGTTCGGAACCTACTTTCCGAATACAAAGCTGCCTTTTGCTGCTTAGAGACAGTAGTCGACGTTGCTACCGTTTGCAGAAGCTTAGAAATTTGCCCTGTGCTTCCCGCGACACTTCACTGACCATGGGACGCGCATGTGCCTCATAGGTTTTATCAGCAGTGTTTGTTAGCACTTCTAAAGATCCGGACTCCGCACAGGCCAAGATGGCCTGGGTGCTCAGAGGCTCCACCTCGACCTTATCCCCGCCCAATTGCTTCATCTTACGCAATAGTTCGCTCGGGAAGCGGTCGCCTAAGGTTAGCTTCATCAGCAAGTGATTCAGCTTCCAAACTCCATCCGAATATCACGGCTGAACATGTCTATTATTCGCAACACACTTCTAAGATAGTCGTCAGTACCACCAAACTCCATCCGAATATCACGGCTGAACATGTCTATTATTCGCAACGCACTTCTAAGATAGTCGTCAGTACCAGCATCTACCAGCAGAGTACCAGCAGAGAATCTAACTCAAGTTTGATGTAATCTAAGTACATCAAATGTGTCAGTTCGCACTTAACACGCAGGCCATATTTGATTGCAAAACCACGCCCTCTAGCTTCATTCAGTAGCCATGAAAGGGGGTTCAGTACCATACAAAACCAAAAGAGGACTCAACGAATCCCCTGATAGATGCCCCTCCGTATACGGATGGGCTCTAAGGTATTAGCACCCTCAGATGTACGCACTAATAAGGTAGTATGCTGCCCTTCCTTGACTGTCGCCTAAAACTTTATTAGTTTCGGATCAATGTGATACAGATGTGGGATATCGATTAGCCAGGTATGCGGAACGCTATCAAAAGCCATACCATCGTAACTGACTGCATATGACAGAAAGTTTCTGTTTTAGCATGTCCAGAATTTTAACTACTGGTGCCTCACTGGGGATGCTATAGTTCCGGTAAACCCTCTGCACTTTATTTCTCACCCGTCGGCTGGCATTGCCAGTGCTGATCTGAATCAGTCTAGCAATGTCCTGCCTTAGTGAGTCCCGCTGACGCACCAGACGAATTTTCCATGGTGGATCTCTTTGGTCACTCAAACCAATAATACGAAAGTGAATCTTCTGACCGTTCAATCTGATAGCCGCAACTGCACCACAATTCACAAATGATTGTAGTTGCAGCAGCGACATATCAGCACACAGCCACGATACAATCTAATCATTGATTTGAGATAGAATTCCCGGAGTTGCTAGAAATGCATAGAGCCTGGGAATACCTGGTCTATGCAAGGGATCCATATCCGAGAATTCTATATAGGCTCTTTGGAATTCGTCCCGAACCTTAGTGGAAACCTCAGCTGGACGGTGGAGAAGAGTGCTTCGGCGGGTACTGAAACTGTTGCATGCAGTGCGGCATGGTGTTATTGATGCCGCCGCCTCTGCCGCCATCGACTCTCGGTCACCAGTTTTCCCGATGACCTCAAGTTGAACACGCTCACTGATGGTGGCCGCGATTGTGTCGTTGCGAGTAATAAAGCGATACTGGTCTGCGACTGGCTGCACAGTCACGTGCTCGAATTGCGGAAAACGCTCGACGAATCTCTGGTGCAACAAGGGGCGGTAAGATGTTGTACCCGCCCCCGCTGTTATTTTGTAGTAGGAGCGGATGATGAGGAGGTTCATGGCGCTTAGACGCCGAACCGCCCCACGACTAGCGGTTTCGACGCCGTGCTGTCCGTTACGAGTGCCCGACCAAGTCAACAAATCAGAAAACTCCCCGGTTACCCGTACCGGACCTCAAATTTCTTCTTCTTCTTATTTTTGGTGGTCATAAAGCATCTTATTCTACATGTAAAAATTAAATAAGAGTCAAATATTTCAAAATATCTAATTCAATAGCCAAAAAATCGGCCATTTAAAAAAAAATTAAAACTCGAGTATCTGGAAAATTGTTCAGTTTGGGGTCGGGTGTTTCATAGTGAAATTAGTCAGAAATAATGGACACTACACACCGTCAATGGATGTAGGTCGACTTATCCTTTATATCGAAAGTATACTAACCACTTCTATTATAATATAGTAGATAGATAGAAGAAAATAGTAGATAATAGTAGTATTGTAGAGATGGGTAGGTGATGTATGTAATATTACAAAAGTGATATCATATTAAACTGTGATATCACGTTACCATCGCCCAGCTCGATCCAAACATTACCAAACATTATAACATCACCTAACGTTACCGTATCACCAAGTAAGCATCACCACCTTACTTCATCACAAAAGTGATGTTGTAACATACATCACCTAGCTGGGGTTGACTTTGGGCCGGCTTTGGGCTCAGTTCAGTCTGCCTTTGGACAAGAAAATGGTTTCGGACGCATGTGAATATGGAGATGCAGATTCTTGGCTTCAAGTAATTGATTTGAAATGCTATGGTTTGTAATAAATATCGGGTACTGAGTGATGTGTGTATGGTGTTGGTCCACGAAATATTTCCTAGTACAAGTGATCGAGACGACTATGGGTTGCTGATTGCGAATATCGGTTGCGAATCTGTTCTCTCGGCTTTTGTGTGTTATAGGTAAACTTTAATTGTGCCAAGCAAAAATAACATCTAAGGGAAATAATGTTCGTTGGCAAAAATCATGATTTCCAGTTCTGCAGCAGATTAATGTAAAAAAAATTGTACTATCTATTATCTTATATCCTTATGGGATCTTTTGTTTTTTTTCTTCTCTTGCATGAAAAGCTCATTCATTCTTCAAAGATACTTATTTGGCACTCTCGGATACTTTACGTTGTGAATGTAGTAAATGTAGGTCAAATTATTGCAGTAATAAGTAATATTTAGTTCAATGGGCTGCCGAGTGTTAATGTCTATGTCTATCTCAAACATCAGACAGACATTTGTAAGATAAATGTCTGAGTCGGCATTAGACATCAGTCAGGCAAATGTCTTCGTCAGACAAATGTCTGCGTTAGACAAATGTCTGTTTCAGACAGAACCTTTTTCAAGATCAGACAAATGTTTGATTCTGTTTCACAAATCAAACGGACATTAGTCAGACAAATGTCTAAGTGTGGATCAGTCATCAGACAGACAAATTTTTGTGTCTGTATCAGACAAATGTCTGCTTCAACCAAACGTCTGCTTCAGGCTGGGAAGTACACAGAAAGCGATGAAGAAACGGCAAGTCATTTGCTTGAAGTACACTTCCCAGGCAGCATCCAAAATCTAATCTCGGGGCCAACAGGTGCATACAGCCCTCAACCGAGAGACTGGAATCTGGCATGCAAAGTAGTATCACTGGAGCGAGTGAAATGGGCATTTAACTCGTTCCATAGATACAAGTCTGCAGGTTCGGATGGCATCATCTCTGCGCTAGTAATACAAGGAATGGATGCCATGGGTCTACATATTCGGAATATATATCGCGCATGCCTGGCACACGCTTATATTCCAATTAAATGGTGGGATGTGAAGGCGTTGTTCATTCCCAAACCAGGAAAACCCACCTACACAGACACAAAAAGCTTTCGACCGATCAGCCTAACGTCCTTTCTGCTAAAAGGACTAGAAAGACTAGTAGCTCGGTTCATAAGGGATACACACATTCCTAAGTGGCCACTTCGCCATAGGTAACACGCCTGCCAGAAAGGCAAATCCACGGAGACAGCACTCCATGAACTTACGGCAAAAATTGGAAAGGCGATGTCCGAAAAAGAATACGCCTTAGGCGCATTCATGGACATCGAAGGTGCCTTCAATTATGCCTCATTCGCGGCAATTTGTGATGCGGCAAGACAGCATGGAATCGAACCGCTGCTAATCAGTTGGATCCTTCACATGCTAGAGTGGAGAAAAATCCACATATCGGTCGGCCAGAAGTCTATTGAAGCAGGATGTCTCAGGGGCTGCCCACAGGCAGGGGTTCTCTCTCCACTGTTATGGCTCTTGGTGATGGATACTCTGCTGTGGCTCCTGGAGGACAAAAAAGTCTTCGCGCAAGCATTTGCGGACGACCTAGCCGTAATAATTACCGGCAAGTTTGCGGACACCGTATGTGACCGCTTGAATGCAACTCTGCATGTAATCCACAGCTGGTGCCTCCGCAATGGACTCACGGTGAACGCTAGGAAGACTGGACTAGTTATGTTCACTAGGAACGTCAGGTGGGGTAGCTATACGCTACCCACCTTAGCAGGGGCGGAAATCCGGTAGCCCTGATGCCGACCGATCATATGGTTTCCAGATTCGTCTTTGAAAAGACATACATTGTCGTAATCACCGAAAGAGAAGAATGGTCGACAAGTGGCCATGAGTCTTTTCAGATTACAGATCTAATAATCTTCACCGACAGGTCAGTCATGGAGGATGGATCGGCTGCAGGGGTGTTCTCGGAGAATCCGATTATAGAACAGGCCCGACCTCTCGGAAAAATGACGACCATATTCCAGGCGGAGATATATGCCGACATGAAAACCCTAGTGGGGCTTTTGACGGGACACTGCCCCTTAAACTACCATATGGAAAAGATTGGGGTAGTGGTTTCGGCTGTGTGTAGCCAATGTGAGGAGGAGGAGGAGGAGACGGCCCTGCACTTTTTATGCAGCTGCCCGGCATCCTCAGATCTCAGACGAAGACACCTTGGCAAGGTTTTCTTCAATGAAGAATCTGCACACTCTCTGCCTCTGGAGAATGTTCTCAGATTCACTAAAGCTTGCGAACACCGTAGGCGGGAAGCCATTGAATAGGCAACTACGGGGATAGTACAATGGGCCTAATAATGGCCTGAGTGCTCGGAGCTGCGGCTCCTCCCAGTTAACTAAACTAAACTAAACTAAAAGGCTGTCTGTTTCTGTTTCTTCTGAAACAGATATTTGTCTGACGCAGACATTTGTCTATTTGGTGTCTGACGCAGACTGAGACATCTGCCTGACAAATGCTTATTTGATGCGTAGGACAGACACAGACCTTTGTCTACTACAGAAAACGATTTTGTGTGAACTAGACATTTGTTTGACACAGACATTTGTCTGTCTGATATCTGAAACATGCACAGACATTTGTCTGTTTGTTGTCTGAGGCAGCCGGAGGCATTTTCCTACGCCAAACATAAGTTAATAATAGTGTTTTCAATACATCCACCTTGTAAATACACTAGGCAATATTCTGTCGCGTCGTGTCTTTCCCAGTGGGTGCGCTCCTTTACCATTATTCTACCTACCATCTTCTAAACTCTATTCAACTTAACTTTTACTTAGTATAATTTTATTTGGAAATCTTCGTTAGTGTACTGAACCCTAAAAAGAAATCCTCGCTAGAAAATCTCGTCGTCTTCAGTAGCAACTGAAATGGAATAATGATGTCCGCTCCTTAACATTTTCAAACCGCCACAAATAGAATCTTTATCTTAAGCGTGTTTTAATGTTATGTTGGGAGCTTCTGTTTCATAGTCATTAATCTACAGATTCATTATGTGCTCTCAAATTTGTTACATTTTATCATAATCCATTTACCTATTGAAGTAGGGGAAACTTGCTAATGCTTAAGTCTATGAATCGAGTTCTTTTATTGAATATGGGCTTCATTCAGATGAAAACTCTATTTGTATTCGTTTATGTATATACCAAAGATATTAAGATCCACTATGGGTTGCAAAGTACATAGATAGCAGGGAAGCGGAGCTACGACGCGTTATGCGCAATTCTATCAAATAAAGTTTTGTTAAGTAGCTTACAGGAAAGAGGTTTAAAAACAAAGCTGTTTTGATAAATGCTATCAACTGAAGGTAAATGCAATTCGTAATCAATCTCGTTTTATATAAAAGTATTCTATAAATCTGTGCTAAGATCCGGGATATTAACTTTGTACACCTTAATCAAGGATTAATGCAGCATAAGCGTTGTTAAAGTTCTAGTTAACTCATAGCTTTGTCTGTGTACTGATTATAAATATGATCAAGAGATTAGTAAAACCTGAACAACTTCAGGTAAGTTGAGAATAGCCAGATATTCATGCCCTCATTTGATCATCATCATCAACAGCGCAACAGCGCCTGCCTTAATAAGGAACTCCAGATATCCCGGTTTTAGCTTGAGGTCCACCAATTCGATATCCCTAAAAGCTCTCTGGTGCCCTGACCTACACTATCGCTCCATTTCACGCAGGGTCTGTCTCGTCTTCTTTTTCTACCATAGATATTGCCTTTATAGGCTTTCCGGGCTGGATCATCCTCATCCATACGGATTAAGTGATCCGCCCACCGTAACTTGTTCAGCCAGATTTCATCCACAACCGGACGGTCATGGTATCGCTCATAGATCTCGTCGTTATGTAGGCGGAATCGTCCATCTTCATGTAGGGGGCCAACAATTTTTCGGAGGATTCTTCTCTCGAACGCGGCCAAAAATTTGCAATTTTTTTGCTAAGAACCCAAGTCTCTGAGGAATACATGAGGACTGGCAAGATCATTTTGGAAACTGAAATAGGCTCTGTTGGCTGACAATAACCGTGCGCGGATTTCATCGTTATACCTGATATCGGTTCTGATTTTCGACCCTAGATAGGCGAAATTTTCAACGGTCTCAAAGTTGTAGTCTCTTATCTTCATTGTTTTCGTTTGACCAGTGCGATTCGATGTTGTTCGTTCTTTTGGTTTTGATGCTGATGTTGCCACCATGTACTTCGTCTTGCCTTCATTAATGTGCAGCCCAAGATCTCGCACCAATCGCCGCCTGCTCGATCCGGATGAAGGCAGACTGTATATCTCGGGTTGTTCTTCCCATGATGTCAATATCGTCAGCGTAGGCCAGTAGTTGGGTGGACTTGAAGAGGATGGTGCTTTTCGCATTTACATCGGCATCGCGAATCACTTTCTCCAGGGCCAAGTTGAAGAGGACGCATGATAGGGCATCCCCTTGTCTTAGACCCTTGTTGATGTTCAATGGTCTTGAGAGTGATTCTGCTGCTTTTATCTGGCCTCTTACATTGGTCAGGGTCAGCCTAGTCAGTCTTATCAATTTCGTCGGGATACCGAATTCTCTCAAGGCCGTGTACAGTTTTACCCTGGCAGTTGGATGTTGTCATAGGCGGCTTTAAAATTGATGAAAAGATGGTGCAACTAATGTCCGTATTTCAACAGTTTTTCCATCGTTTGCCGCAGAGAGAAAATCTGATCTGTTTCTGATTTGCCTGGAGTGAAGCCTCTTTGGTTCTGGGCGTATGGGGCTATCCGACCTAGCAAGATAGTGGAGAATATCTTGTAGATGCTATCCAGCAAGGTGATGCCTCTATAATTGATACACTGCGTGAAATCTCCCTTTTTATGTATGAGACAGATAATGCCTCGTTGCTAGTCGCCAACATTGATTCGCTGTCCCATACTTTGAGCATCAGTTGATGAACCGCTTGGTGTAATTGATCGCCTCCATATTTTACCAATTCGGCAATAACTCCATCGGCTCCTGGGGATTTATGGTTTTTGAGCCGATGAATTGCACGGACTGTAATCTAACGAGATCACAGTTAATAACAGTCATTCACTCTGACAGTTGGTGATGGGGTAGAATGAAAGGATGAACGCAGATATCCATGACAGACCAGGATTCGAACCCGGGCGACAAGGAGCTGACCTTCAATTAGTTAGATCGGCGAGTCATCCTTATACCCCAGATATGGTAAAATGGCATGAAGCAAAGAAATGTAAATGTAAATTTCAATACCTTGTAGACGAATTTTGGGAAGGCCGGTAACTATTATAGCGTTTACCTAATAACTTTGGATTTCTCGAGAAATGTACTTAAATGAACTCTCATCTCTAGAAAGCAGCTATGGTATACTTATCTGTTAACAAATGTTTAAAACAATTAGTAGTATATAGCCTGCAAACTGCTTCTTAAAAGCAGCGTCTGCAACTGCAGTGCAATACAGAACCAAAAGGAAAGCAAACCTGGCGATATATATTATATATATATATTTATACTTAATGCTATCCAATCCTAAATCACTTGAGGGAACCTACTACCAAAGTTTTGGAGAACATCTTTTTTTCTGATTTACGTTCGGATAAGTTCGAAGTAGTACTTACACGCAAAACTAGCCAAGCCGTACAAAAGCAAGCATTAATGCAGCTCCAGGGAACTGCCCATTGGACCTGTACTTGTATGCCATTGCTCTACCTATCTGAGTGAGGTTTAAAAATACACTCGAAGTCTTCCCTGCTTGATCTCCTATCTTTATTGCTCTCGGTTTCCTGGAGAAGAGCCGCTACACTATATAATAAAGCCGCCATTCAGTAAACCATGTGCTCGGAGTGGGTTTCTTAGTCAGCCAAAAAATGAGACCTGCTGTTATCGGCTTTGGTAATATAAGCGAAATGCTATGCACTCTGCGTTTGCGAGGCAAATTTAGAAATATAAGCCTCATTAACGTTCACGCCCCTACAGAGGTGACTGCAGAGTCGGGGAAGGACGCCTTCTACGAGGCAGTTGAGAGGACCCTCGAAGTCTGTCCCAAGTATGATATCAAAATCATACTTGGAGATTTCAACAGTCCAGTAGGGACGGAGTCCGTATTCAGGCGATACGTTGGCTCCCATAGCTTACATAGGGTTACCAAAAATAACGAACTGCGGATTATCCAGTTAACAGTAACGCACGAAATGGTTGTTGGAAGTACCTAGTTTGCAGGGGGCCTTTCCAGACAGGACCACTTTCAACCAACTTGACCTGATGCTGATTGAACGCGGCCAAATGTCGGCCTTGATGCCAACATATATCGGGGCCAATATAGACTCGGACCGCTATCTCGTTGGCATGGTTCTCCGAGCTCGAATTACGACACCACCTACAATCCCCTCTGACAATCAGGTGAAAGTGAATATTAAAGTCATGAAGAACGTTATTATTGATACGGCCGAGTAATGTTGCATTCTCAAAGAACGCGGGCACCCGCGGAAACTTATTACGAACTCGTCGAGTGGAGAAGCGACTTCACAGACGGAAAAAGGAAGCCTGGGAGAACCAACAAGTCTGTGAACTGGAAAAGTACAGGAAGCAACCGCACCAGGCGCGGAAGTTTTACCAACAAGTCAGCAGGATGAAGCCCTCGATGCTCGTCCTGCCGAGACAAAGAGGGAAATCTGATTTCCGGCAGAATGGGCATATTGATGAACTACTAAACAACCAGAACATCGGCGAGTTGGAGGTCCCGCCAACTGAAGACTACCGATAAATACTGCCACCACCAAGTGTAGGAGAAACAGTGCGTGAATTAATCGGCTTCAAAATCACAAATCGACAGGAGCCGATGAAATTACAGTTGAATTAGTTAAATATGGAGGCGACCAGTTACACCAAGTGGCTCATCAACTTATGCTCAAGGTATAGGACAGCGAATCAATGCCTGACGACTGGCAAAGAGGCATTATCTGTTTCATACATAAAAAGGGAGATATTACACAGTGCAGCAATTATAGAGGTATCACGTTGCTGAGTACCATCTATAAGATATTCTCCGTTATCTTGCTAGGCCGGATAGCCCCATACGCCCAGAACATCATTGGCCTATACCAAACACGCTTCACTCCAGGCAAATCAGAAACAGATCAGATTTTCTCTCTGCGGCAAGCGAAGGGAAAACTGTCGGAATGTGGACATCAGTTACACCATCTTTTCATCTACTTTAAAACCGTCTATGACAGCATAGCCAGGGTAAAACTGTACACGGCCATGAGAGAATTCGTTATCCCGACGAAATTGATAAGACTGACTAGCCTGCCCCTGACCAATGTGCGAGGCCCGATAAAGTAGCAGGATCACTCTCAAGACCATTCGACATAAACAACGGCCTACGACAAGGGGATGCCTTGTCATGTGTCCTCTTCAACCTGGCCAGTGATCCATGATGCTGATGTAAATGCAAAAGGTACGATCCTCTTTAAGTCCACCCAACTATTGGCTCATGCTGACGATATCGACATCGTGGGAGGAACGACCCAAGACGTACAAACTGCCTCCATTCAGATCGAACAGGGGGCGCGAGATCTTGGACCACACATCAATGAAAGCAAGGCAAAATATATGGTGGCAACGTCGGCACCGAAAACCAACCAACCAACAACATCAAACCGCACTGGTCAAACGGGAGGATACTCATATCGTTTTTAGATAAGCAACTAAACAATGCAGCCATTGTGCACAGATCTTGAAGGTACTATTTCACTGTCTAGTAGGAACCTATGAATGGAACATGAGCAGTTTATGAACTTCATTTATTCAAATTGTCCAATATGAGTATATGGATATAACAGAAGTGGAGTCCAAGCCTAAATGACAACGTATTTTACGCAGTTAGTTTATCTTCTTTGATCCTGTCCCACAATAATCTTTTCCATATGTTTATTGGCGGAGTATTGTCGGGATGATATGTAATGAACTAATGGGGATTTACGATGGTCAAACGATCATCTTGAGTGGCCGAAGACGACCTCGTGGGAAGAGCTATCCTAAAAACCTAAAAAGTTGGCGAAATTGACAGTGAAGGTCCATCCGCAAATACTGAAGCTCCATCGGAGATCTCGGTCAACACGTACTTGCACGCCTCTGTGCTAGCTAGGCGTGGGAATGTGGGGGGATGGGCTACTTTCAGCGCTGCGATCCTTCAACCAACCAACCAACAACATCAAAGCGCACTGGTCAAACAGGAAGAATAAAAGTAGGAGACTACAACTTTAAGATCGATAATAATTTCGCCTATCAAGGGTTGAAGATCACAACCGAAGATAGCTACGACGACGAAATCCACGCGCGGTTGTTGGCAGACAACAGAGCCTATTTCAGCTTACAAAAACTGTTCCGTTCGAAACGTCTCACCATAGGGTGAAAACTCTTACTGTACAAGACAATAATCTTGCCAGTCCTCATGTATTCCTCAGAGACTTGGGTTCTTAGCAAAAAAAATTGCGAACTCTTGGCCTCGTCCGAGGGGAGAATCTTCCAACGAATTTTTGGCCCCCTACATGAAGATGGACGATTCCGTAACCTATATAACGACGAGATCTATAAGCGATACCATGACCGTCAGATTGTGGAGAAAATCCGGCTCAACTGGTTACGGTGGACGGATCACTTAATCCGTATGGATGAGGATGATCCAGCCCGGAAAGTCTATAAGGGCAATATCTATGGTAAAAAAAGAAGACGAGGCAGACCCTGCGTGAGGTGGAGCGATGGCGTAGATCAGGACACCAGACATCTTTTAGGTATATCGAATTGATGGAGTTCGGCCCAAAACCGGGATATCTGGAGTTTCTTCTTAAGGCAGGTATAGACCGGATACCGGTTGTTGCGCCGTTGATGATGATGATGAACAGGCGAAATACTTTCTACTTCGCTTTGACAACTTGCAATTTCTCTTTGCCTTTAATATGATTAACGAAAGTTAAATTTGGATTTATTTATTTATCTATTTAAGAAGTTCTAAGCCCACCATCAACTTAATGGTAAACTACGTTAAGTGCACAGCAAATTGTTGTGCTACTTCTTATGCGCGTACCCCTCCTTCATGGACAAGTACCTAATGAAAGAAAAGAGGTAAAAGGCTTGCCGGTTTCGTGCAAGAAGGAGGCACACCGAATAAATATAAGCAGAATACAATACCGGACTACTGCTTTTCGGGCACGCTGCTGACAAGATGGAGGCCGTCTGATAAATTATGCCTCTATCTTGGATGACAACATCAATTTTTTTTAAATTTCATCTTCATATATAGCATCTTGTGCCATCTTCTTTGGTCTCCTGGGCTTTACTCTTTTGGATCTGACGCTTTCATTCCCCTGCTGCCGTAAATACTGACTCGGAATAGCGAAGTCCTTTAGCCGCAATTTGCTTTCCACAGTCTCCAGAAGTATGTCATGGGGCTTATAATCGTCTTGCACAAAATGTTTTGGACACACTTGAGCGTTTTTGAAGTCGATCTTCCTACATTTTTCGCAAAGTTTTTTCCATTCTTCGCAAATTGTCTCATTCTGCAGAAAACGAAAAAAAACCGCACGGTGCTTCCTCTTTTGCCTTAATAACTATTACAACCATTTATCGTGCACCTCACCATTTTCATTTTTTCACAAAAATTTGTCTCAAGCATTTTTAATAGAAAAATTAAAACCGCAAATTTTAACACTTCTCAATAAAGTATTCGCACCGATTTTCAAACGGAAACGAACTACTCGATAATCACGACCCAAGTGGCATTACCAAATTAAACAGGGAAACCGGAACTGGACGCTTTAGGTATGATAGGCTTTGTGTATTTTTCTTATAAAGCAATTTGAATGTGCATTTGTCGCATTGAAAACCTAGCACGTAATATCATGCACTTTCGCATGATATTTACATTCAAAGTCTTAAATTTGCACAGAAACGACAACTTTGACCTGTTATAATTTTGTTGGTAATAGTGCGATTTCTACCAAATTTGGCAGACTTGGTTCATGCTATAGCCTATATTACTGCAAAATTTCGTGATTCGTGATTCGTGAAGTTAAGGGGGGTTTCGCAGCCAATTACTAAAAATTATATTATTAACTTTAGTTGAACAGGTGTCGGTATGGAAGGTTTTTCGGAGCCCAGGCACCATATAGTTCCAACCTCCTGATTTTTTTTCAGATTTTTCGGTTAAGTGGTTTCTGAGAATGGGTTCGTTAAAGAAATCATCATTTTCGACCCCCGCACTCCCCGCTTTTGCAACAAATGTCAAAACTAAGATCAGCTTCGGAAAGTACTAACCGAGACCTTTCATTTGATACCCCACATAACTATATTTGGTGCAAAAACAATTTACACCCCCTTTTTGCATGTATTAAATTCGACGTAGAACGATGCAACTTACTGTATGCGCGGGCGTTCACAGTTTCCATCTTTCCACCAAATTTGTTAATCGCTATAGTCATCTCCGAGAAAAATGCGTGTGACGGACAAACAGACAGACAGACAGACGGACGAAGAAGAACCGCCTTAAGGGAGTGTTCTGCCTTCAGGACCGTTTCAGACGATGCAGTGTTCGTCATCTTGGGAATGATGCCGATTGACATCCTGGCAACCGAGATGATGAACATTTATAACACCAGGTCCATCTCTCCCTTATCGCAGGTGAAAAAAACCGAAAGGGAGAGATCCATAAGCAGATGGCCACAGTGATGGGACCAGCCACAAAAGGGTCGTTGGACTTAGAGGTTGATCCCTTAAAACGGGGAGTGGCTGGAGAGAAAGCATGGGGAGATCAATTATAATCTCACCCAGTTTCTCACCGGCCATGGAGGATACCGTCAATACCTGTACAGGTTTAAATTGGACACCTCACTTAATTATCCAAACTGCGACGGGGTCCCAGAGAACCCAGCGCACGTATTCTTCCAATGTCCCAAGTTCGTGGAAGAAAGAAGGAACCTAGAGGAAACTCTAAGTGAAGTGCTATCATCGGAAAATTTTGTCCGGAAAATGGTAGCCTGTCAGGAAGACTGGGATGCTATTAATTCCATGATCCAGGACAAACTGCGAAAAGTAGAAGAAGTGAGGAAGGCGCGGTTACGAACCTCGCGGGAAGACGGAAAGAAACCTAACTAAAGGTGGTTCCACGGGGTAGGGGGAACCGGGGGTGGTTTTAGTGGGTAAAAATCCCACACTCTGGCGGGCCCAGGCCAGTCTTTTGCAGATTTCCACCTCCTTAAAAAAAACCAGATAAACAGACAGACAACCTTAAAAATAGCGAACATGATGTTCGGATGATGCCTTGTTTAGTCTGTGTACACTGATAATGAATCTTCTGTCATTTAAGATGATTGCCAATTGTTTTTACGTGGGCCAGTGTGTTAGCCCAACCGTCATTGTTTTCGGTTCCTGGCAATGGGCCTATGCCCTCCCAACTTTCCAAGAAGTTTTCATTACTTCTTTAACAATCTGCAGCACGCGATTAAAATTAGACTTGTCAACCACCCCATTAAAGTTGATTCCACTGCAAAGTGTAGCCATGAATGGAGTCGTCGCTTTTACCGAATCTGTCACCTATCTTTTGTCATAAATTAATGATAAACTACCAATTGACAATCTTTCGTTGATCTCTCAGAATTAACGCACGTTTGCAAAATAATAACTGCCAATCAAGTTAGAGAACTTTATATCCCTGTAAAAGGTAAAACTGCAGAACTTGACTCACGCTATCAAAAACCAAAGATGTTGGTTATGTCAACGGGCTGTTAGCTGAAAATATAAAATCATAACATAATTCAATTTGATTATTCAATCAACAAATTCCACACTTGTATTGATTTCTTTTTAGTTGGAAATAAATAAGGTTAACTATGAACACGTCAATAAATCTTAACGAGACGTCTGAGAGCTTCGGAATTGCCCATTGAACCTGTAACTGGAAACGATTCTGCCCAAGCCTTCAAAATACTAAAATTAAACTGAACTTACGGGAAATATCAAATTAACCATTTTTTCTATCACTTCAATGGATCGTTAAAATTTACCTTTCACGAAACAAATTCTCTAAGTATCTCACAAGTGGTGCTACCATATCGGCCTATTGGACGCCCATATACGACTATAATAGCGATATACGCCTATAATGGGCTAGTGCAATAAAATGCATTTTGTTATGTATTCGTCACAGCATGGACGCTGGTTGCCGCGGCATCACTTAAAATGCCACACCACACAAAGTCAGTAAATTTCATGAATATTTATAACTATAAATCGAGTAAATTAGTCATTAACGATGTGCATTTTTAATCACAGAGTTTTTCGTCGGCCAGGTAAGAGCCAGCCGATCGATCGGCGAATACCATTGATTTATATGTGGTCCTTAAGGGTGATTTGATATAGCATCCCAATGCGGACTGGAAATGGAGAGGATTTGAAGTCGGAAAGAAAAGCCACGCCGGTTGCTCCATATGCATTTTAAATGTTAGTAAGGTTTTGCCGGGCCGGCTCGTCTGTACATAGGTAATGGATAGGATAACGACATATTGATCGCAACGTGCGGAATACTCCTGTAATTAGATTAATACCTTTACTGGTCGCGAATTTTAAACGCTCTGCCACCCATTTGAGAAGCCTTGCCGGGGGTAAAAAGTGCTCGTGGCCAGACACTTGGTACCCAAATTCTGATGCTGATTAAATTTCGTTTAAAGTTTCGAGAATCGATTATGTAAATTGTTGGAAAAAAAATCTGGGCAAGTTCCATTTAGAGTATGTGCGACAGACGGCAAGCGCGCAAAATAATGCGGTTTTAGTAGTGGTGTTACCACTTGTAGTAAACCCACAAATGAGCTTCTTTTGATAGTTTAAATTGCCTAAGATACTGCTCAATCTGCCAACAAATAAAACCGAAATATAGTCTTTTAGGGCTTTACCATTTAGTCAAGTCCTACAGGCTTGACGAGAGGCGGTTGCAAGGGCGGATTCCCGCCGGGCCGTGAGTTTTCTCCGGTGTAAGAAATAGGGAGAAGAAGGGATAATAGGGGCCCGAATAATTTTAACCTCAACCTTTGAACTTTGAACTTCATACCCCTAGGCAGAAAGGAGGGTATGAAGGAAGAAGCAAAATCTCTTTCCTCTCAAACCCTTTTGACAAATTGGGCCTGTCGCTCCCTCTTAAAAATTATTTACGCTTCAAATAGGGATGTTTTGGTATCAACAAGGTAAGTTTGATTTGTCAGTATCACCCTGGCAGAGTTGGGGGGATAAAGAGGACGAGTAAAAGAGAGCCAAAGCTCCCACGGATCTTCATATGATGGACTTAATCTCAACCCAGGATACCATGAAAAAGACATTTATTTTCAAAAATATGCAATCAACTGAATCTGTTTTGTTAAGTGGAGAGATAAATATCTGCGAGTTGACTATTTTCAACTAAGTGGACAATGGTAGTAGTGACGTGCAGATGGACCTTTTTAGTCAAAATTTTCGATAGAAATATCCAGAAAATTGAAATTCCTCATTTGTAGAAAAGAGAACTTTATTAAAATTGGTTCACTGTCAATGTGTCTGTCTGTCGGTCATTCTCTCTTTTTTAAGGCCTAGCAAAACTCAACCAATATCTCCGCTATAACTTCAAAGCGAACTTCAAGGCATTACTCGTATGTCATCTAGGACCGCAGCTTTGTTGACCCCTATTTTGCTGCAGATTTCCTGCAGTTCATCTCTAGTGATTGCTACATTGTCGCTGCATCCACAGATAGTTCGAAGTTGTCAGGGCTTTTTCTTGATATAGGAAGAACCTCTAGATCATTGCTGACTACGGTAAGTGATCTGCGGAGATGAACGGGATGCATTCCCCTGGCATGGATACGTCACATACCTGGACGATACATTGCCTTATTAGGCTGGTGTAGCCGTACTTACGATAAATGTTTACTTATTGATTGCTTTTGTAGACCTTCGCTCTTTTCGATCTTGGCTTTGAATGTGCAGGTTTCTTACCTTGTAGCCATTCAATATTCCAAAAATGATTGATTGATGTATGTTACGCGCTCAGTGGACCTAACAAAATTTCGAGGATTTGCTATTTTTAGCACTATGCTGGTTATCCTGGTTCTCTTTTTCTCGACACATTATATACTTGGGGTCCTATTGTACTCCTTGGCAATATGCCTTTTTTCTCCACACCTTCTGCATAGAAGAAACCGATTAATAGCTTGGCGAGGTTGGCTCTCTCAGACAGCAGACAACCCATCCAATTTAAACTTTTCCGGATGCCAACTACTTCAGCACACCCTTCACTGGTTACCTTATTGTGGCTAATTGGGTACTGCCATAGACTTTTCTCTAACTCGAAATGGATGCTTCCCCAAGTTATTTCAATTTAAACTGTTGTTTAACGGAATGTAGATTTCTCCTCTGAACCTCACTTCATCGTGATTCCTGCAAGGTATATATATGATAGTATGTATATCTCATTTCAGGCATGCCGTGCGACATTCAACCTAAGTGAATATCTAATTGGTTACGAAAGCCATCAGTATTGCTAAGTCGAAATTTTGCTGCCTAAACATAAGATTGCATTTCTGCATCCTTCGTATATTGTCGACATTTCCCCCTAGGTCAGGGTCAGCTTCCTTCCTTAATACCTCCGCTTACGGCAGATTGTCTTCGCTCATGTTATCGATTGCCTCTGGCCTACTGATTTCAGCACTTACTGGCTTTCTTGTTATAACGTATAAATCCGTTAGATCGGCCTATTATGGCACGCGATACTTCAGACTATGACGGATATTGAGGGGTGTTTCTCGGTCGTCCTGGATATTTTTGTTCGTATTGGAGCTGTGTCGCTGCTGTAAGCTTATCACTTGCACAGCATATTAAGTGTCATGGTAATGAAACTGAAGCACAGTCTCATTCGAATCTGAGAGGAGAAATAAATACTGCAGCCCAAGTCGCAAATATGGCTCCTTTTTACATTTCCCGTTTGCTGAAAAGCCAACTAGGATTACGGTGATCTTCTGCAGTTTCTATGTCTGTTTCATATTGTCTATAAGGAGCTACAATCCTGAATTTTTTTTAACTTCATTCCAGTCGAACTTTGAGGCTACATTGACTTTAAAGTACGCTCGCACTTCGTTGGAAAGAACAACTAGGTGGGATCTATTGTGATCCGTTCTGTGATACGAGGCAACGTTTTGTAGAATAGTACAGCATTAACCACCATTTGTTGGAGGATTCAATGTCAGACCTTGCTGTTTTTTATGTGTCCTTCGTGGATGAGTTCCGCTTTGAACATGTCGATATTTGCTGGGCTGAAGTTGCATTCGACATAGGATCCGACCCTCCACTCATTAAGTGAAAAGGTGACAACCTATTGTCTGATGTGACAGAATCTTGATGTTATTGACTGGCGGATTGTTTGCCGTAGACGAATTGATGCTGATGGTGATTTGGATGCATATAATTCTAGTATAATGTTTTCACATTAAGTACACCTCTTGTTTAGACAATATTCCACATTTTTTACATAGTTGCTTTTACGTGAAAGGTAGAACCACGTATTCAATGGAAAAAGAATTATTAGCGGACTTATAGGGTCGCTTTCGTATATTCCATGCCCGCTCTTGCCTGATGCTCGTGTGGATATCGAAATGATTTTTAAATTCCTGCTTAAATCACTTTAGTCAGAATGTTATATTTTATCATCTTTTATTTCAGAAATCGACTCTCACATAAGTGCACAGCTTCGGGAGTGATACAGCTTTTAAATCGGACCAATATTGCTTCAGACATTTTGCATGATTTAAGTTTTGTGTACTTTCCTCATCTTAATTGTTGAGTTTTTCATAAAATCCTCGTTGGTTTTGGGAGAACAAGATGTTATGTGTCGTTCGCTGAGAGTCGCTTTCATACTTGTTGGTGAAGCTGTGGCGTCTCCCCATATATCTATACACCCTTTGTGATGAATTTGTGAGGTGTGTCACAATGATGTAAATCAATCAATCCGTCGAACCTCCTTTTGATTTCTATGATTTCTGTCTCGGAAAACCCTGGGGGAGTGAAGGGCGTTGAAATTGCGAACGGTGGCGCATAGGTGTGATTGACGCGATATATTCCACTAAGGGTTAAATCGAAACTATATATATATTTACAAGTGGAGTGTTCAAGTTGTTGATTTGATTAGCGTAGTTAAGTAATGAATCCATACTGACCTGAAGTGAAGGGTAAGCAGGGAAGTAACCGTGGCCGAGGAGTACAATTAACGTTGTGGTGCGCCGTTTAAATACCACGAACTCCTAACACCATGACTTCTGTGGTAAGGGCAAGGGATCAGGGCAAGGGAGCCAGCTCATGACATTCACGAAGGAAAGTAGCTCTCCCACACAGCAGTTAGAGATCTTCCTGAGGTCCTGAAAGAATGGTTTACCTAGTGTGAAGGGAATGCTTGAACATTCCCCTTCTTCTCCTCAGCTTTTTCAATGCGAATTGCAAGGTATGTCTTGCCTTACCATTGCCTCGTGCAGACCGCCGTAATCCTCATTGACTTGGCATAGGTGTTGACCCTTTGCGGCTGCTAAGTAATATGAGTAGATTCCACCCTTCACAGTCACCAGCGGGGTACAGACTGTGCTCCTGAGGAACTACAAAAAGCAGAACAAGAAAACAACATCCAAGTATAGATTTGATCGATTACGAAAAATATGTGGATTTTAGGATGCAAATTTACTTTGATAACTACCCCAGGGAAGGTCTCGTTGCAACACACTTAAATGATGCCAGCTTATAGACCAATAAAGTAAGGAATCTACTCAACCAGTATCAAGATGAAGGTCTTTAACATCTTAACATCGTTATCTTTGATCGATATATGGGAAGAAAGGTATTCTCACAAATATTCCCACGACTTGTCAAGGCTCCTAGTCGTAGCATCCTGAGAAAGTAGATGACTTTGTGAATTATTCCGTGAAAGCTCAAGGTGAAGTCAGTACATCAATTAGCTTCCTTATTGTCCTGAACTCTTCCAGAATTCTTCCTTCCCAAACAAACTCACTGGTTAAATTTCACAAATCGATTTTGTCAAGCAGCAAGAACAAAAAGTCAGGCGGATTTGATGAAATTTAGCTCATAGTTTCTGAGAAATGCTCTATATCAATCACATTCTTGCTGTTCACCTTATTCAACCATTGCTTGCTGAACGCGCCTGCACCAAGGTACTGGCCCAATTCCAAAAGGATTGAATATCTTCTCCTACTCCAGGCCTATTTCGACTCTGCTAAAATTATCGATAACAAACTTCGAGTTTGGCAACCGATTAGGTTACCCACTTGAGCAAGCTCTCATAATTCTCGGAATCAACGTCTCACCTGGCATCGATCACAAAACACTTAGAATAGGGTTACTGTTGACATAAGCGAGGCTTTTTACCCCGTATTATAATACAGATTCTTTCATAAGCTCACTTCCATCAATATCTCTGTAAGTTATTTTTTGGCTTACTATTACATGGTTGCGATTTACTCCTTGGTGGGGTATAACTCGTCAACCACACCTACGCGAAATGATTCGTGGTTACCTGAAATTCGCTTTAGCTCCCCCCACGATTTTCTGAGACGCCTGCCTTCCACTTACAGTCAATTATTGTAATATCCTATTATTAACTTTATTTGAACAGATATCGGTATGGAGGCTATTTCGGAGCCTAGGCACCATATAGTGGCAGTTTCTCCATTTTTTTTCAGTTTTTTTGGTTGGGTTGTTTCCTAGAATGGGCCCGTGAAAGAAACGACCATTTTCGACCCCGCACCCCCCCACCTTTCCAACAAGTATCAAATCTAAGACCGGCTTCGTAAAATACTATCCGACTATATTTGACGGAAAAAATGTACACCTCCCTTTTGCATATATGGAGAGCCTCCCCCCTTAAGTTCGGCCTAGAATGATGAAATTCACTGTACGCATGACCGATGACAGTTCCCACCTTCCCACCAAATATGGTGTCAATCGCTACAACAGTTTCCGATAAAAGTGCAGGCAGACAGATAGACAGTAAACCGATTTTAATAATAACTTCGACTCGATTTTAATACGGTTTTGTTTTACACAAAACGTTAAAAATGAACTTAATTTATAGTTGACTTGACTCCGTTGTAATATCCCAGAGTTTGGTAACTCAGTTCTTACTTACTGCCAGAAGCAAGTAATGCACTTAATGCAGATGGTGCACCTATCTCTGATATCACTCCATACTTTCACATTGCACATGATCCCCATGCATTTTTTTGCATTGAGTTCTGGGTACTCTCTTCCAAACAACAATTTTTTTCATCAGTTGCAATCATAAACGCTTTGAAGCCTCACTTAAAACATTCCTCAATACTCCCGGGGGGTACTTCACTATCCTCAGCCGTGGAACGTTCTTGAGCACACCAGGAGTGAGAAATGCGTGCATTGTTTTGCGTTTACAAGAAGTCGCCATTTTGCAGTTTGCGCTTACGCGAACTCCTCTGGGGACGTAATGAATGCCTGAAATGTTTTTACAGTGTTAATTAATGAAATTGCCAAGATCGTATCGGAATACTTTTGCACAATTGTTGCAATTAGTTAATTAAATGAAAATACTTTTCCGCACAACCTAAGCACTGTGCATTGCCCACTGAACCTACTTGAATGAGGTGAGTGAGAAGTTCGTAAATGACTCTTGCACTTGACACATTTTATGCTAATTATCCTACAAAGAAATAATGTACGTATTGTTTTACATCGCTAATAAATTGCAGGGTAAAATCTTCAAGTATAAAACGCAGAAGGAAGGAAGCTGAGTACTCTATTGAATATTGATAAGGTCTTCGAGTGTGACATATATGGGGACCCATCAAGAGAAAATCAAATCTGCAGACATTGATGACTGTCTAATCTCTAAGAATCAAGTACCATTCCTGCACCTAAAGCATCAGTGCCTCCATATTTTGCGCTTTGTGTGAACAATTATCTTCCCATTTTATCGCAATTTTCTGATACATTTTTTATTATTTAACCTATTATATAGTATTCTACAATGCAGCTTACTCCTTTCAGAAGAGTCTTAAAGTCTTAGTATCACAATCGTGGAAATAAAATAAAAAATACACTCTATAATTATATCTTGAGTCGTTCACGAGTTAGAAGAAGAAGGGTGTCCTTTAAAATGTCTTTTGCCAACCGATGATGATCTCAACTTTTTAATTGAATTTAATTTGCAGCCAAGGCTATTGAAGTCGATAGATAGGCTTTGTAAGGGACAACAAAAATCCAGGCGAAGCGAACAACTTTAGAGAAAACCTATCTTTTAAGTTGCTTTTTTTAGGTAAACTTTGCAAATGAGACCGTAAGTCCCTAAGTTAGGCAGTACCGGGCGGTACTTTCAACTACTCTTTCAACAATATGTGACTGACTTTGAGTTGTCGTTCTTCTTTCCTAGATGAAGAATGGAGCGGCGTTAAATGATGACAGCTCTGCTACCAAACCATATTTCCAACTTCATGTGGTGGTTAACTAATGGAAAGCCTGTGCCAACTGACCCGGCAGATTAAGGGTTTGGACGCTACTCGTAGAAACCACCTGGAGCCATGACAGGAGCCTCGGAATGGATTGGAAACACAACAATGTATTCGGAAGCGAAATAGAGCTACCAGTTTATTGCACAGAGCGAAAGTTTCCCAGTTGCTAGTCGATACTCTGTCCTAATATAAGCCTGACATAATCGTGGTTCAAGAAATTCGGTGGATAGAGACAGGTTTTCTGCAGAAATACGACTAACATATACGAGTATATTATAGCTGGGATTTCCCTGTTCTCGACCGTGAAAAAATAAACAAACAGCTGTTCACTTTGGACTTGAAGATTTTAATGAATTACTCAACAGCCGGAATATTTGCGAATTTGAGGTCCTGCCACCTGAAGGCTGTTACTACGAAGAATAGAAGGAACGGTGTATATGCATTTAAAATGTGAGACTATTCACTTAAGTCTGATATAGCCAGCGTATTAGAGCAACTTTATGCTATTTTTCGAATTTTTCTGTTGAGTAATTTCTGAGAAGGGATCGCTTTAAAACTGACGTCGAAATTAATATCGGCTTTTGAAAGTACTAATCGAGACCTTTTATTTGATATCTCACATGACTATATTTGGTCAAAAAAAAATATACACTTCCTCCTGCAGGCATGGACGTTCATAGTTACAAATTTTTCACGAAATTTCGCGTTAATAGATATCCGCGTATGGCAAACAAATAGACAGAGTAATTCATAAAAAAAGTAGTCTCAGCGAATATTGCGTTGTGGTGACCTTGGGCGTCAAAAATACAGAAATCTCCGACACGAAAATTGGTGCAATTGTCGATGACGACTCTCCGCGGATGTCTCATAGACCCAGGGTATCGTATTTTTTTTTGGGGTAGGGTAGGTGAATGCA
This sequence comes from Hermetia illucens, assembly GCF_905115235.1. NCBI lineage: Eukaryota > Metazoa > Arthropoda > Insecta > Diptera > Stratiomyidae > Hermetia > Hermetia illucens. Next base: position 154,038,794 of record NC_051850.1, on the reverse strand, counting down.
TTTACGCACACAGTATTGGACTCCCGATTCGGTACGTCGTCGGACTACCAACTAAACACTTCCCCATCGTCAGAGAACTAGCCTGGAACCGTTTGTCACATTACTTTGGGACAGCCCCCGAACTCTCCCGCCTTGCGGAGCCTTCAAATCAGGGAATTCCTTTCACCAACGGAAGGGGAGAGGAGGAAGGGAACTGTCAGTTCAAGGAGCTAACTGCCATCCGGCTCCTCCACCGGTCGAGTTCTATCTTCTTAGCAATGAGAAGGGCCCGAACGTAATGGGCAACACGGTTCCACCTGTCAGCAGTCCTCAGCATCTCTTCGACAATGTTGTCTGGAGAGAGATCCCCTGTGTTTAACTAGAGCTGCTGACGAATCCCATCCCACCTTCCACAAGAAAAAAAAGTGTGGTGGGCATCGTCCACAACTCTATTGCAAAACACACAATCCGGAGAACACACCTTTCCAATCTTGTGCAGGTAAGACTGAAAACTTCCATGCCCACTTAAAAATTGGGTAAGGAAATAGTCAGTCTCGCCATGCTTCCGATTCAGCCACGCACCTAAGTTACCGATGAGCCGCGCAGTCCATCTGCCTCTAGTTTCATTTTGCCAAGAGAGCTGCCAGTCGTCTAGAGTGTGTTGCCATTCTTCGCGAGCAACCACCTCCCTTGGCTCATCTCCCTTGCGCTTGTATATGGCCTGACGCTCCTAGCAAGAAGGGCAACGGGGATAATTCCCGCGATCATCATCACGGCCGGTTCAGAGACTGTGCGGTACGCAGACGCCACCCGTAAAGCTCCTCGTCTCTGTACTTGCGCGAGGCGTCTACGATATACCTCCTTGTTAAGAGCGCCAGCCCATACCTCTGCGCCGTAGAGCAGGACAGACTGCGTTGAGCTCATCAGGAGACGGCGCCTACTAGACGTAGGACCCCCAATGTTTGCCATTAGCCTACTTAACGTCGAAACTCCAGCCGCAGCCTTGTTCGCTGCTGCTTGGATTTGCTCAGAAAAGCTCATCTTTGAGTCAAGGGTCAACCCGAGGGTATCGTATTAGGCCCACTAATTTGGTACATCATATACAGCGATGTACTTAATCTCCCGGTTCGGGGGATGTCCTGGTGGTTATGCAGAAGACATAATGCTGGTTGTAGCCGCCAAGTATCTTAAAGATGCTGAGTTGTACTCATGCGAAGCAATCAGTGCTATTAACCCTTGGCTGACACTTGCGGAGGGAAAGAAGGAATCGTTTGCATCACCAAGCGTCATAAAAGAAATTACGTTCGCATTTAAATCGGGAATCATACCATCACTTTCAAGTCCGACCTCAAATACTCGGTAGTGATGGTAGATATGCTTAGTTGGAAGTTATAAACAACACGCATGCGTACTACATGCTTGACATAAAGGAGCACTCCAAGTATAGCAAGGATAATGCCGAACGTAGGATTTAGAGTATACTTCCAGGTTTCTTATAGCGAGTGTGCTGTGCTCAATTTTGTTCCATGCAGCTCCACCTTGGGGGAAGGAGGTAAAAATCCCACACACTGGCATCGTCTTTTGAAGATTTCCACTTTCTTATAGAAATGAACCGATTATACTAATTTTTGTTTACACAAAACTTTTCAGTGCAGCAATTATAAAGACATTACAATAAAGCGTGATAAATAAAAGCAAAGCTCGCTAGTGGCAAGGCTTAGACGGCATGGAAACTAGGTTATAAACTGGTCACCCGAGAAATCGGGGCTATGTGGAAACCTTGTTCACATAATGCCAAAAAGATGGATCGCGTTGAATGGGAATTATTCTCCAGGCATCCCGTTTGGCTTGATGTCAATAGCATGGAAAGTGTCGAGGATTGCCCTGTTTTTACTGCCAAAGAGCTGAAAAGGGAGGGGGGGACTACATCTTGCGGATATTGAAAGATTATCTGAGGGACCGCTCTATACTCCATGAGACGCTGGGAAAGGATGGAGATCAGGTAGGAACGCATCCTATGAGAGTATACTAAGATTCAACATGCCAGAGGAGTATAGGCGCAAAGCAGACTGGGCATATTGATGCGACGGGTAAGCATGTTTATGGTTTTAGCCTTCCGCTGGAAAAAACGGATGAAGTCATTTTAAGTAAAAAGACGACCCCGATGAAACATCCCCGTTGATCGGCGAAATCAAAAAAGCGGCGAACACGACTACAGCTGAGTTTCGGTTCTAAGCCGACTGGTATTCGCGGTAAGAAGGTGTATCGTAAATACTTTGCGTAGGTACATAGATTGGGAGCTTCGCTGGTGACGTCTACTTACCGTACAGCCTCAGAATCGGCTGTGATGGTAATCGCGGAAGTGAACCCCCTTGATGGTTTACTGGGAAGTAAGCCCCGTAGTCGAACCGAAAACATGGTGAGATTAATAATTTCTTCACCCCGCTTCTAAGCGGGCATGAAGGTTCTCAGTCTTACTTACAAGGCTTTTAGTGGGTTTTGCAATGGGGTAGTGGACGATTTCTTTTTTTTTTTGTATGGTATGTATGTATGAGTGTATTGGTCGGCAATTTTATGCAGACACAAGGATGCTCTCCTCGACCAATATTGTCAGAGAGATGCGAGCAGTCGCGAGCAGTCACGACGGATCCTTCTCGTTGGTAAAAGCAAATGCCTAAATTAAAGGATTTTTAAGGCAGGAAAATGGGAGAGTTGGTCGGAAGTTAGAGTCAAACGTTGCCAGGTTAGTTCTTTGAAGACAGGAAGGTTTTTAATTGGTAGACTGGCTTATCTTTGCGGGAGTCCAACACTCAGTGCGTAAACATATTCACATATTCTAGCCAAAAAAAACACGTTGCTGAGTAGCACCAAAAAGCGTCTCCGGACCACCTTGTTGTGGTCGGGTAGGTTATAATAATTCACTACTACATTAAAAGTGTTCGAAACGTGAATATGGAAGTGACGGATATTGACTCTCTAAGCGGTAAGAAGTCACAGACTTCGAATTCACCTGTCGTTACCGAGGCACGGTTCATGTTCCCCACGGAGAATTATGTGGAAGACGTGCTTTCTACTTCAGTGTAATTGGTCTAACAATCTGAACTTCAAAGGTGTAAAATTTGCTTACAAACTGGTTTGTGCTAGACAAAGTCTCATTGTCGGACCTCTGTTAATCAGAATTTAATTTGACTATTACAGTTGAATAGTCTGTAATACAAAGGCGGATTCCTAGGCCAAAGTTCAATAAACTTCTTGGTAATAAAGCCCTGCTTCGAGGAGGCTTGCCCTTTTACTCGAGGCAAACGCTGCAAAGGGTTCGTTGGTCGAATCCAGAAATGCAAAAATTTTGACAATCACGCGTATAGACTAGTAAGAAAGAAAACTGGTTAAACTAGAGAGACCCCCAGCGTGAATATAAGAGGCTGGTTAAGTGAGTATGCAATGGGGACCTTCAGGGACATTGAATTGTGCGTGACTGTCTGCTATTCTCAGGATTTTGTGATGTTTCCTGCAACTCAGCTACCAGTAAAACAGTAAACTAGTAAAACAATAAAGAAGCATTCGACGAGGGCGCAATACTTCTAGTTACCAGAATTGTGGGAATTATGTATATGAGAAGATCGGCAAAAATAAGGAGTCAGGATTGGATCGGTTCCAGCACGTACTTGATAGACTGTTGTACACGAACCTAGGCAATACCCTTGCGGCCTTCCTAGAAGAAGGAGTACTGTGTTCTAAGAAAAACGAAAGGGTGGTGTTCCTTTCAGAACCCAAAAATTCACCTGGTGAACCAGCGTCATATCGGACGATTTTCTTAATGATGCCATGGAGTCAAAATAAAGGTACATCGGCTGGGGGAGGTGTTTCTGGATACATGACGAGTTTAGCCGAGAATTGCCTCTAGTAGAAGACTCTGGTACAGGTTAAATAGGGAAGCTGGTGGCAGCGGGTAGTGGGTCGTCTGTTGGGAAAGGTGATGTTAAATAATGTGATCGAGTTTCCTTTTAAAGGAAAGGCTATGATTGTGTTTTTTTCCGGAAGACTTAACCCCAACAGTTACAGTGAAGTGAGGCGGCACATTGGAAGCGCGAACCGCGAATGCATCGCCGTGGTGAATTCGCCTCTGCCGACGCTCTAAACTGCCGCCGATACAGTTGACGTTGTGACAGGAGGTCAGGCGCGAAAACTTCGCTAACTGCCTACCCGTCAAAGCGATCAGGTGCAGAAAAAGAAAGACATAGAGTAAAGAAAAGATAAAATTAAATATATATGTAAGCTGGTTTTAGTTAGGCTTAAGAGGATTGTAACGTACTAAAAGTGATTAATAGAACAAACGTAGAGAAAGAAAACTTAGCATCGATTACGACTTGTCTGAAGGAGTGCATTGTATAACGTCGGGTCGATCAGCGGGCAGGTCACGTATGCTCATTGTCTCTTTCGATATGAAGGGAGTAGTCCATAAAGAGTATCTACTTGTCGTTCTCCGTGAGGTATTGACCAGAAACAAAATTGTAACGCTACTGCATCCTCCCTACGGACCTGATGTGTTTCTCCTTGAATGTTACTTGTTTTCCCAGACGAAAAAGGATATTAAAACGCTTTGTGACGGAATTTCGGGTCACTTCGATTTGAGTCCTGAGGATCGTTCCAGTTGCCGAGTTCCAGAAGGCCAAGGAAGCTTGGAAACCCCGTTGGCAGTGGGGTGTTCACGGAAAAGGTTGTCATAAAATTCCTTGTTCTAAGATCAGTTCCGATATTTTTGGGATGCGTCCTGTATAACGGGGTAGATTGCATTCCTCAATCTACTTGCGGGGCCACATTCAAATTGCTACTGACAGGGAGATCGGAAATAGTTTGGTAAACAATTAATGCCGAGAGTCATATCAACATGGGTTTTGAGGCCCAGCTAAATGATTTGTTATTCAAAACTTGGGAGTAAACCAGGGGAAGTGCCAGGGACAGTACGGATGATCCTCAAATAATACAACGTCATCAAAGTAATATTCTCTCAAATTATCTAAATATTGATTTATCCATAGCTCGCGAATTCTTCAACACTGGCTTCGGTGTGGAAAACCAAATACGTCAATGATATTGGCGGATACAAAACCGAGCTTTAAGAACATCAACAAGCGGGTGTGCACCGTTACTTAATAACAGAAGCAACGCCAGGCTGCCATCAAGGAGGTGTGATACTTCTGCAGAGTATGCTGATCGACTCAGAGCTGTGTGAACTGCAAAAGCTGTCAATAGACGTTCAATAACAATCTTGTGCTGACTGTTAATGGAAATTTTGGAATAACAACGCACCGTTGATTTGATTGGAAATTGGTGTTTCAGGCATGACCTTTAAGGAAACACAAATGAAACCACAATGGTACACTTTAAAAAATGGAGGAATCTAGATGATGATCTGCCTTCCAAAGATGGGAGAATAACCCTCAATTCTCTGAAGAAGAAATTTCTGGGGGTTACTCAAGATAAGAAGATTCCTTCGAATAAACCTGTTCAAGCAAACATGAAACTAGTTTTTGCTGCTTATCGGCTGTGGAGGAGAACCTTTGCCTCGATATGGGAATTAAGAACTCCTGTGATACTGTGCTAACCTTAAGGTGAGACAAAAGAGTATTCACTGAAAGTTAGCTTTGGTAGAAAGGATGGTATGCCTGGTTATTACCGATACCATCAGCACGACATTTGAAGTTATTCTTGATGCACTACTTAATTTCTAACCCTTGGATATATATATTCAAAACATTGCGATGAGAGCAGCAAGGGGGAGATAGCGAATATGGGGGAATAGTGTAGACTGAATCCTGCCCTTATAATGACTTCGGATTCGCGGAGCCCCATATATCTGTTTAATAGAAGATATAGAGTCAGCCCCATGCACTGAGAAAACTGGACTAGACCAGAAGAATGCGTGGCAGGATATACTGAGGCAAAGGAGGGAAGAATAAGGTTTTAGAGAATGGGTCTACCTTTCAGATAAAAACGAGAGGTGGGCATCCTTTGATGTATTCCTACACTGAAGTATATGCGGTTCTAAGAAGGACCATCTGGGTGATTAGCGATAACCAAGCAACATTGAAAATGTTGAGCAGTTCTTTGATCATCTCAAAAATCAATCAGGAATGCGGACATCGTTTAAACTATATATCTAGATGGAACTACCTAGTGCCTGATCAGTGAGTATAGGACTATTAGCAGATGATACATGTTCATCCTGGGGAAAGCGAAATTCACGGTATACTTCTATGGGACTGTCCCGTTCCGGTTCTGATGTATTCCATATAGATCTCGTCCACACTGGGTTTGGGGAAGAAATAGGAAGGCTTGGACTGGAAATAAATACCAACAAGGCGCTTAGTCTGACGAGTCTCTGCGCTCTATAAGGGATGTCGGCATGATCGAACAATTTGTAGAATAATTTCTGCCGACAGTGCCACCGAACTCAATTTGGGGCGACGATTTAGTGGGATAAATCCGCTTTGATGTTTTGTCCGAAACCTGAAAATGCACTTAACTAAACGTCAACGTTAAGTTGAGGGTGTTTTATGCCAATGTTGTCTTTGTGGTACTATATAGAAGACCCACGTGGAAGATAATCGCCATTATTGCTCAAAACGTCCAAGCTTTCTTAATATCTTGTCTATGTCGACTTTGTAAATCCACCTGTTCCATCGCTTACGCTACATATTTAACCTATCACAGCTTCATACTCTACGGCAAACTTCCTACTCAGGTAATTGTTAACACAAATTTACCTTTACACCTTCTTGGCTATCCGCAGCTCGTTCTAATGATATTAATCGAAATTTAAAGTCTCAATTCGTCTAACTAATGGACAAATATCAATTTACGATGTTTCATTAACATTGCACCAGAGGAAGAATGTAAAAATGTCGGATTGACGTCAATGACTGACCTAACGTACATTTTCAGAAAGTGAGTCTGAATTTTTCTGCAAATAGCGTGCATCGACGTCAATTCACCTAAAAATAATTCCAACCGGTAGCAGAACAACGAAAGTATCTCCTGGGAGAGGTCATAAGATTCTGGTGTTACTTTTCAACTTCCTCGGCTTCTCGGTGGCAACAAAGTTTGAACTGTTGAATAATAATGGATACGTACGAGTATTTGATTTCTCCTAACGAATTTCACACATGCCTCGTTCAAATGCTACATGTCATTGTTTTCCTCACCTCTTGACACCTTCTAATTAGGCTAAGATGTGTGCGAGATGAATAAATTATCAGATGAGTTCGAGAGGATCATTTGGATTGGTTTTCACGTTGGTGCCTTTGGCATATTGGAGTTGTTATGAAGTTGACCAAATACAAAGATGACGTTTGGAAACATTGTATAGAACGGAAATTCGTGTTCAACAGCAGAAAAGCGTTAACGAGCCAAATAAATATTGACTCGTTTTGGTATACTCCACGATTTTATTTTCGGTTGAAAAGAAGAGGTTAAGGGGGGTACTTGTCCCTGGGGTGCATAAAATACTCAAACTTTAGACAATTTAATACTAAGTGAGAAATATTTAACAGATGGATTGGTCTACTTGATCGCACAACTCGTCAGATGCTGCCTTCCCCGTGGTGCCGCGTTGGGAGTTAACATGATGTAATTCGCTTTGCTCGATGTGTTGGCAATTATTTGATAGTGGGAAGACCCCAGACAGTAGCCCCTATATGTAGGAACTCGTGGTGAACACTGTCTCTGACGTCAAAGAACACAATGCGGTTTGAATATGTGACCAAAAATTTATCAAACAATAGCTGCTTATTTAATATCATGGCACTGCCTCCAAAGCTCTGATAAAGCCTTACGTATTTTTCAACGCTTTGGTTAGAATGTTCTGCTAGTCTATTTTTAGACAGGTCTGAGACAGTATTAAACCAAACCCTAGCTGGTGCCAAGTCAGGCGCTAGATATCGTACAGACATTAAAAAAGGGGCAACATTAATTTCCTAACAAGCACCTGTCTAAATTCGTCCTGAACTTTTCTAAGTTGTGGGGAATATAGCCAGGGTCACGCTAGCTGACTAGATTTTTTAAGATAATATTCTAGTCCGGATAGCTGAATGGTTAGAGCACGGAAGTACGGAAGGTCGCGGTTCAAATATCACTGGTGGCAGTGGAATTTCTATCGCGATTTGACGTCAGATGCCAGTCGACTCAGCTGTGGATGAGTACCTGAGTCAAATCAGAGTAATAATTTTGGGCGAGGGCAATGCTGCCCACATTGCCTCCTATAGGGTACTGTAATCCTATAGTGTACCGCTACGGTCTTGAATGAATCGCTCTAACACACTTCAAGGCCCTGATCCTATTGTTGATTAGCTCACGTGTGTCTTCCTGGGTTGGGCTTACCTTGAATTATGCCTTCCCGGTTCTCTTCTCAGTGTATTGGCTTTTTGATTCGTAAAAGCGGTGACTCTCGATTATCTACTGAATTATTGAAACAAATTCCGGTTGAGGTCGTTTATAGAACTAGTCACTGATGAGTTGGGCTTTATTTATTTCCCAGGAATTTATGGAAACCTTTCAATATCCCAATGGAATATTGTTTCAGGTTACTGAAACTCAACTCAATTGAACGCTTAATTTAGGTTATTAGACCAAATTATGGGATAACCACTCTCATTTATTTTTTTTCGCGAACTTGCGCGTTTCGTTTTTCTCGCGTACCACATAAGGAATAATCCGCAAGTGGGGCCTGATTTCTTGGCGACGGTACTCTTTTTATAAAGCGCAGCTATTTTCGGTAGTTAGGGCTTGGAAGAAGTCATCCATCACTTTGACTTTATCGTATTTATGGTAAAAGCTCGTTGTAATTTGAAGTCCTCGTACTTGCCAGGAAAGTGCTTAAGGACAAACAGCAGGCTCTTACTTTCAAGAAATCTTCAAGAGTCAGCCTGAACACTAGAAACACAATCAGGCATTAAGAGATCGTGGTTCATTATAGCTTAAGGAAGTCTTATGGCATCCTGTCGAAATTTCAAGTTTAAAAACTTATATTGGGTTAAGCTGAATTGCAAACATTTTAAATCATCTACTACTGTCTTAAATGCGTTATTCGCAGTCTATTTATTCCCTTTATTGAATTATTATGTCATGTATTACTATATTAACAATTAGTGGGTAAACTAGGTCGATAGTTGGACGTCTTCTTGGCACCGGCATAGTGCTCCTTAAGATGAAATGGGTAAGCCATTAGATTGCCCGATAAAGGAATAGCTATTCATATCTGTAGTTGAACGAAGAGGATATTAATGGGAAATGGGTCCTTGGCGATGTTGGAATGGTAGGTGGCCAGAAAGAAGGATGACCTATACCGGAATTAGAAGGCGAATCGTTTTTAAAATAATAGCACCAGATAATATAGGATGGAAGATGTACGGCGTAAAAACTGTATGGTGAAGTAGTTACAAAACACAAAGACATGGTAACCAGAATTGGCTGTATGGATTTCGGATGGTAAAGCATATTTCGGTGCAATTTCAGATGCGCCGGGTCTCCTACTCGTTATCCTACATTTTTGAACTAGCTAGCAGAAGTAAGCAAACGTGTGTTAGCTGGAGCTTCGTTGAATTCAGGCCTGAATGGTAAAAATCTGCATCTTGTTTCGTTTTTTTGATAATTTACTTTGGGGTTTGAACTTCCGCAACTCCTTGGTCCTTTGCAGTGTATTAGCTTAGTTGAAATTAGTATCACTGCTCACTTGCTGTAACCGCACCTTACTTATAATACCCGCCATCAATGTGCGAACTAGTTAATTTATTAAATATGCCGAAACAGGACAGATTTCGGCGCTGCGAATCACAGAGTGGGTTCAAAACGGCCTATTTAATGGTCAAGTGCAATTGTGATTCGATGCGAGTAAGCTGAACGTCACAACTGTGAAGGATGGCTTTCCATTGCTCCTGTTTACCTGCGGTAGTTGGACGCTTTCACAGAGAGTTTCGATCAACATTTGCTACGAAGTTACAAATTTATTGTGAAGGGACATCTCTGCTGTAATGTAGGCTCAGGGACTTTGGGGTAGGGCAGATAAATCAAAGGCCGCACCTCGTTTCAAGTAAGGATAAAGGGGAGTATCGAACGGGGATTCAATACGCCGAACATCCAGGGGAAAAATCTGCACTGTCTTGAAGGAAGTTAGAGGGGCAGTACTCAACAGGGAACAATACTATTAGCAACGAGTTGAGGTAACGCAGAAGTAGTTGATTGTCGGAGAAATTCGAATTGGATGGGTTATCCGCGATTCGAGAGCACCGACCTCACTGAAGAGGGACTTTAAATGTGTTATATTGAAATCCTGAGATGCACCAGCGACATTGATTGCTAATTGGAGGGAGGCAGGATATATTGCGAGAAGTACATTAACAACCCTAAACGTATATTGCGCGAAGATAAGGCGCGACCGGGTAATATATATCTTGCTCGAAGCGACATTTACTTATGCTGCTTGCGCAGATTATTTACGAATCCGAGGTACAAATTATTGAACTTTACAGAAACCTTGATGGTAATATATGAGCCGTAGATTCGACTGATGTAACGACAATATGAGCAATATCCATACAGTGCATTATGAATCAGTTGGCTAGTGGTTTTATGTGGGTGAAGATATGCGATATGTGCTCGATGAACTTTGACGTTGTCTGAATTTGAAGAGATACTAAACCGCTTTGTTTTTTTCCGAAGTTCAAAGTTGATTAACGGTGGTTTGGCCTTTGAGTGAGCAAGTGAAAAAGCAGAAGAAGCAGCTTAAGAGTAGTTAGACGAATTACTGGCTTACGGAGATGAACTTTTTGAAAAGGAGGTCTGGTTAATTTGTTAATCTGACTTTTGTCAGCGTGTGGTATGTCCTTCCTCGTTACTCAGGACTACTCTTGGAAATCATTTTTTAACATAAATGGAGAAGATACCGAAGAAAAAGTAGAAGTCTTAACTATTGGTGGAACAGAATCTGGAAAGACTCCGATCGGCCCACTACCGAGCCAAACGAACTGCTGATTGAGAGGAGAATACACGCCTAAAACGAAGGCCGCAGACTATCCAGTGGGTCAAGAAAGAATGTTTTAAGGCAGACATGAACCCGTGGGAAGCGTCTCTGGAATTGTGATGGGACGATATAAGGACCATTTATTCCCATTGATTCTCCCAAGAAAAGAGGAGCACGAACCATGCACATAGATCTCTGGATGCAAAGGTAACTCTCTCAAGGGCTACAGACGAGCTCATGTTAAGTTGTAATAGTGTAGATTATAACAAAGTCCTGTATGTCTCATACTAAATGTGAACTCCAGATTGAACATATTCTTTGAGTTTTTCGAAGCGTGGGTATCCGAAAACATATTTCTGCATTATGAAAAGGATAAAAGCGATGGCTGAAGCGAACCATCTGAGATTAAAATATGCCGTCCAGATATTATACCACTTGCTAAGAAGCAAGAAAGCAGTAGTAGCAGTTCCGTGAAGTTAAAACATTACCTTCAGTCAATTAAAGCCGGTCAAAGTGTAGGATAGGTCCCAGGGCAAAACGTGGATTGGTACCCACGATGGTGAATAAAACCTACGAAACGCCTGCTGATCCAACACCAACAGCTTTACAACAGCTGCACTACCAATCTCCATGCTGTGATCGCTGGAAGTTCTTTCTTCTAAGCGACTGAAGCGACTTCACAAACGGCAAAAGGAATCCTTTGAGAACCAACAGATTTGTGAACTAAAAAAGTACAGGGAGCAACCGCACCAGGCGCGCAAATTTTACCAATATGCGATGCTCATCCTGCCGAGACAAAGAGGATAATCTGATTGTGACATATTGAGTGGGCATATTGAAGGGATGGGTTGAGCATTTTGATGAACTGCTCAACAACCAGAACATCAGCGAGTTGGTGGTACCGCTAACTGACAAATACTACCACCACCAAACAGTCCGCGCAATCAATCGGCTTAAAAACCATAAGTCGCCAAGAGCCGATGGAATTACAGTCGAATTGGTTAAATATTTAGGCAACCAATTACAACAAGCGGTTCATCAACTGATGCTCAATGTACGGGATAGCGAACCAATACGATTGGCAAAGAGGCATTTTCTGTCTCATACATAAAAGGTGCAGCAATTTTAGAGATATTACGCTGCTGAGTACCATCTATACGATATTCTCCGTTTTCTTGCTAGGTCAGATAGGCCCATACACCCCGAACATCATTGACTCATACCACCCCAGGCAAATCAGCAACAGATCAGATTTTCTCTCTGCGGCAAGTGATGGAAAAACTATCGGGATATGGCTATCAGTTTCACCATCTTTTCATCAAGTTTAAGGCCGCTTTTGATAGCAAAGCTAGGGTAAAACTGTACACGGCAATGAGAGAATTTCGCGAAATTTATAAGACTGACTAAGCTGTTCTTAATCTACAGACCATTCAACATCAAGAACGGTCTAAGACAAGGGGATGTCTTGTCATGCTTCCTCTTTAACCTGGTCCTGGAAAAAGTGATCCGCGGTGCAAATGTTAATAATCCTCTTCAAGTCCATCCAAGTACTGGCATATGCTGACGATATTGACATTATGGGAAGAACCACCCGAGATGTACAGTCTATCTTCATCCAGATCGGACAGGCGGCGCGAGATCTTGGGCAGCACATCAACCAAGGCAAAACGAAGTTCATGGTGGCAACGTCAGCGCCAAAGAGCAAAGAACCAAAAGCATCGAATCACATTGATCAAACGAAAGCAATAAAGATAGGAGACTACAAATTTGAGACTGTTGATAATTTTTTCTATCTAGGGTCGAAAATCGCAATCGCTAACAGCTACAATGATGAAATCCGCGCAAGAATTTTTGGCCCCCTACATGAGAATGGACGATTTCGTAGTCTACATAACAACGAAATCTATGAGTAATACCATGACCGTCTGGTTGTGGATAAAACCCGACCCCACAGGTGGCGGTGGGCAAGTCATCTAATCCGGATGGATGAGGATGATCCAGCCCGGAAAGTCTGCAAGGACAATATCTATGGACGGAGCGATGGCGTAGACCAGGACACTAGACAGCTTTTAGGGGTATCGAATTGGTGAACTTCGGCATGCTTGGACCGGATACCTGTTGTTGCGTTGTTGATGATGATTAATTAGAGCTTAATATGGAAGTCCCTAGCGACAATAGGCGTTCCTAGCTATCTCGCTGCTATCGTCAACAAATATTCAGCGGAAAGATGGAGAACTAAAGGAGCATATTGTCTGCCCGGGTGTTTTGCAGGACTCTGTACTGGGTCCACTAGTGTGGAGAATCATGTTCATCTATCGGCACTCGAGGAGGCCAAGGTGTTGGATTAGGTGGACGACTTTACGATTGGTTATGGTTGCCAAGTATTTCAGGATGCTGAGTTATATAGTCAAGCACGTCCGAGATAGCTAGCCACCAAATACTTGAGAGTGAAGATAGATACGAAAGTCAGCACTAAATAAAGCGTACAACAAAGCGTTCACGGAAAATATCTGGCAACGATGATGACCTAGGAACGGTGAGAGGTTGTTTATAGCCAGGGTGGTGAGTTCAGTCCTGCTTTATGCAGCCAAGTTTTGCAAACGGCAGGTCTGGCTTTTAGGACAGTCTAAACCGATGCAGTATTTATCATCTCGGAAATGATGCGATCGACATCTTGGCAGATGAGATGATGAATAAGTATAACGTGAAATCTATCTCTTCTTCGTCATAGAAAAAGGACGACCAAAGGGAGCGATCCAATGAATAGTAGTTCCTGTGATACAAACGGTCGAAAAGGATCAGTGGACACAGAAGTTGATCCTGCCATCGGAAAGTGCTTGGAAAAAAGCATGGGGAGATCCACTATTATCTCATCCACTTTCACACAGGTTGACAATAGACACTTCACCTGATTGTTGAAATTTCGATGGACTGTCAGAGGACTCGTAGTGTGTATTTGTCCACTTTGAAATTCGTGGTCGAAGGGAGAACAGCGTGTTTAAAAGAACGAATCCTCATCGGACTGTAACGGATCCAAAAAAAAATATCTATCATGACTAAGCAACGGTTATTTTCTGGGACGAGCGATCTTTTTGACTATCCGCAGCGGTGGAATGTGAATGGTCTGAGGAAGGTAGATTCGTTAAATGCACCAACATCATATTTATTTTTATGAATACCTCTCGGCGCAAGATTTTGCTCAGATGATTTGGCATGGTCTATCCATTCTTCTTATTCACAGCAAAGCTACGTAAACTTTGCTGGTGATATTAATCTGCGGTTTCTCCGGAGAATCATTTCATTTAGCTACTAGGATAAGTAAATTTGTTATACACAGTTATCTTTGAATCCTGCAAACTTAGGACTTTCTCCCATAAGTGAAAGAAAGAGGCTCTTGTTAGGTTCCCAAATTAACGACAACTGAATTGGGTGTCATACCTACAAGACTGGTTCATCATATCTAATCACTATTGATTCATCATACCTCCCTTACGAAAAAGTTAAACAATCTGAGGAATTCAGGATTGCGTCTTCTTCTGAACTTGATACTGGAGTTCACCAAAAAAGTTCAACATATGTATTCATAGTCCAACACGGATGACATCAATTTTACTTACTAAACACGATCATCCCCCTTAAACTATCTACCAATTCCTCACTCAATATTCAATAGTCCGATCATTGTCTAGTAACAAGAGATCTTATGCCTCCGAGAAATTCTAGACTACATTAAGAGTATCTTAACGTCGTCGTCTTGGTCCAGTGTCCAGCATCTTCGGTTCATTATGTGTTTGTTCATAGTAGCACGTCTCGAGTCATATTTGGCAGTTAGCAGATCGAGTTTTGATGGAAGGTATCCAAGCGTAGCCATTGTCAAAGAAATACCATTTAGTTGGGTGTTAACAAGTGACAAAGTCAACAAAGTCTTACAAAATACTGAGGTCGAATATGGGCCGGGAAGCCTCCGCCGCCGGGGGTACATTTCGAACCTGGACACTTCATATTTGAGGAGGGCATGCGGGAGTAGCGCGGCACTGAATTCTACGGAATAGTCCCGCAGGCATGGCATTAATTGAAAGGTGTTTTAATCGCGTTTATAAATTATTTATAATTTTATGTTTGCTCATGAATTAGCATATGTCAATATGCTACCATGGCTGCTGTTGCGACTGCATAAGCGGAAAGATGATGATAATCTCGTATCTTCGCAAGGGCGAGCGGGACCCTCGAGATGGACTTAGTCAATTTTGGTCCAAAGCACTTCTTGGCTGTCGTTATTTTTGGGGCATCTTATTTGGTTATGTGTCGTCACAGTGTTGACTTTAGTGATAATACGCTCTTGTCACGCTGTAACGCTTCGGATTCGGGCCCAGTGTTTGGACTACACTTTTGTTGGGTTTTCTTATTTTCCTCAAGATTTCGACGATTCTGTTGTGCTCGCACTCGAATATATTAAACACAAATTTTTATGTGTACCTGGCGAGAAGCTGTGTGTACATTACTTGGTAGCAACTTTAAGTGAACGAGTTGTAGGTGTAGCAGAAACGTTTAGTCAGGCGTTTTTTTAGTGGCGGAGGCTCTGTTGACATCGTAGGCTGCCACTACCTTACAACCGCCTGAATCAAATTGAAAACAATCTTTTTATCACATTTTCGATGGAACTGACCTGACAATTTTAGGGTATTTTCATCCGAGTGGAAATTTAGCGAAAACAAGAATTTTTAATTTTGTTGATAGAAGTCATTCTGTTGGGGTGCTACATTTCCAGCCTCCCGCGTAGCACGCTGTAGTGCTGAGAAATTGTTTATTTGAATTTTTTGAAGGACGATGAAATCAACTGGAATATATTCTTATTTCGGCAATTAGTCGGCTCATTAGCGGCAGAATAAATTTAGAATTCCGGAAATCACATGAGGGGGACGTGATATTCGTAAGATGCGGTGACTTGGAGTTTTCTGTATTTTGAATTGGTTCGTGACACAATTCCGGACTTCGACTTGTTGACAAGTGTTTCGATATTTTCTGGGAAGAATCCCAAATTGAAAATTCATCGATTTGTGGGGTGTTAAAAATCTACCAATTATAAGGTATTGATAAATAGTACAGAGAGTGTGTGCTCAGTTGGAATTTGCATATTTTTACACTGAAATGAAAAATAAACCCACATAGTGTATTGTTGATACTTTATTAAAACGCAGAATATTTGGAGTGCAAATTTAGTTGCCGCTTTAATATTAATAACTTTACAAATGGGCTGAACACTCACACTGAGGGACTAGCTATCGCCTATAATGGGAGCGCAAATTATGTCACCATGATTTGCATACTAGATCACAGGCGATATGTCATCTAGTTGTTATATATGTACCTAGGCTTGATAGGATGCAAACAAAGAAGGGGCGATTACCCCCGGGGGTCCGGAATTCATATTTGTATGATAAAAATTAGCTAAAGCTGAAGGAATAATAAAAGACGCATATAACTTTCACCTTGAGGCAGAATATTTTTAGCTTATTGATCATCATTCCTAGTTTCTGATAATGCGCCGGGTCTCTCTTAAATTTATAAGGAAGTCAAAACTTATCAAGTGTATATGAAATAATAAAAACTTGTTTTTCGTATGGACTAGAGTTAATTTATTGGTCTTGCAAATACCTATATTTCGGGAACCACTTGTTCCCTTCAACAAGTCTCAACTTTTCTGTATAACGCATTTCATCATTATCAACCGCACCACAACCGGTATCCGGTCTAGGCTTAGAGAAAAAAGCAAACGGCATTTTAACGTACAGACTTAACTACAGTCCGCAAACTAGGATTATTAAAAAATATTAAAAACTAAATTTTTGGTGCCGTGTTAAACTTTTTTTTTTTAAATTTTGATGTTTTTTACGGATTCTTCAATGAACAAAAAAAAAACTACTGAATGAATCGCAATTATCCTAGTTTTGCGGACCGTAGAAATATGTTCTGAATTAGTCCTGAAAATTTCAAAGAATTTCGTTGGATAGATTTTGGGCTGTGGTGGCAGCCGATTTTCAACATGCAGTTTCGAAACAAACGCATTTAAAAAGTAGAATGCGTTTTTTACCCATAAAACCTTAACTGACCATTAATCTGCTATACCTAATCCATAAACCTTAGGTTTCTTGAAGAAACACATGTACAGCCTTGGCTTCAATTCTTGTTCTTTTAGCGAAGTCATTCGAACGTCATTCGGATGGATAATTACGAGCTTTATTACGGCGATCGACATAAATCTGGCATGTGACTTGTCACGTGTTTAACACTGTAACTTCCGAACGACTCCGAATATCAACAAATTACTTTGCCCATATATTCTACACTATGTCTAGATATAATCGGGGATGACCCCCTTAATAAGGGACTCTAGACACCCTGGTTTTGCGCCGATATCCATAAAAACTGTCTGGCGTCTTCGATTGCGCCGTCACTCCATCTGAGACAGGGTTTACCATGTCTGATTTTTCTACCATAGATATTACCTTTATAGACGTTCTGGGCTGGATTAAGTGACCCGTCCATCGTAACCTATTCAGCCCGATTTTATCCACATCCAAACAGTCATGTTATCACTCATGAATTTAGTCGTTGTATAGGGTACGGAATGGTACAGCCCCATGTAGGCGGCCAAAAATTCTTTAAAGGTTTCTTCCCTCGAACGGAGCTAAAGAGTGGACAATTTTTTTGCCAAGACCCAGGTATCCGAAGAATACATGAGGACTGGTAAGTTCATCGTCTTGAACAGTAAGACCTTTGACCCTGTGGTGACACTTTTCGAGCGGAATAGTTTTTGTAAGTTGATATAGGCTCTGCTGGCTGCCGCCAATTGTGCTTGAATCTCATAACAATGTATCTCATTTGCGGTCCTTCTAAAGAAATTTTTTTCCAAAATGCAACCAAATTCCCATTTTCTCTTATTGTTTGTTATTGGCATGGAACTTTGTAATAATAGTCACTTAGTCGGATTTCCAAGTTCTCAAGCTCTGTGAAAAATCGAGTTGAAATGATTTGCCAAAACTTAGAGAGTCAAAAAAATTATGATGTTTCGATAAACTGCTCCGGATCTTCTAGAAAGACCAGCAATGATCTCTGAGGATGGGCAAAGGACCAACCGGAGATGGCTTTTGTGTACTACAGGGCAGGGGTAAACTCCATCATTGGAAAGTGGCAAAAAATGGCCTCACTAGTCCGTCAGTACCTAAGTCTAGTTCCACAGAACTGTTCGCCGACCCGCGGCCGCATACCTCTATGCTAATCGTTAAAAAGTGAGTAGAATATTGACGATTCTGCTATTAAATTCATACATTTCCACCATTTTATCTACTATAATTACTTACTCCTTGACCCGGGTGTTGCCAATTTGTTCGCCTCTCTAACTTAAGGTTTGACTGACAGCCATGCCTCATCTAAAGAGAATAAGTTTCAACTACCTCTACCTCAATAACATTGTAGAAAAATATTACCTTTTGCTATGTTTTGCCGAGTTGCATCCCTGATGTTCCGGAGCCGGGTGGTCTTCAATCGCCTTAGCATCTCGGCAATTATCCGGATTTTAAGGTTGGAACCGTGCAACGCGGAGACTGAATTTCTCGAGGCAGATACATTTTTAATTGCAACTCAGTTCTCGCCATTTTGTATCATGTTATAGTACTGGACAAGATATCAAAATATTCAATCAAGCAACTTATTTTTTTCTCTGCCAAACGACTGCTGAGATGTCAAAGTATCTTACTTTCCAGGCTTTGACAATGCTCCAGTTAAAATACATGTGACGGAGAGACGACATCGCATCAGTTAAGATGCCAATTCTGATACTGTGAATCCATCCAGAATGAGGAACTGAAGGCCCTTTTTCTTTCATCACGACTTTTCGGAGTGTATTATGTTTGACAAACGGTGTGATGTTCTAAGTATTACATCGGTATCTAATTGTAAGTAAATCATTGAGTAGTAATGATCATAGAGTATAATTAGGCTAGTAGTCCAGATTTGGTCTCATAGTGTTCGCGCTTTGTTAGGAGAGCACTTCCGTCATCCGAGTTTCAGTACCTTCTGAAGAGAATTTTGAAGTTAGTTCTATCTCCTCAGCATTTCAAGATTGAAGGCAACATACCGATGGTCAAGCCTAAAAAGTTTTCTCAACTTTTCTCGTTGTTTGCCAGTACTAAGCTGTTGAAAAATGACAAGAATAATCCCGTTTGAACAGAGGTATTTCTCTTCTCCCAGCCTCGAAATCCCGGAAAAGATGAAGGTCGAGTCAGATGAATACATGTTACCTAGTGGCGAACAGACTGTACGGTTTGCAGGCTGACAAGATTTTCGATGACGCCTTGCATGCCAACAGCTTTGTTGTCCACTTTTTTCACATACATATCCTTCAAATCCTTAAAGATTTCAAAAGAACATTATTTAATTAAACTGGTCCTTACTTTGATGCCTTAGATCTGCACTGGTATGTTTATATCAGGTGTCCGTCGCAGTCACGGTCTATCAAGAATGGACCAAGTTCCAGGACTTTCACATCGCAGCTGTTGCAGCTTTTACTGCAAGTTAAAATGTCTCTGTTCTCAGGATAAACCAACTGTTCATCATCAACGGCGCAACAACCAGTATCCGGTCTGGGCCTGCCTTAATAAGGAACTCCAGACATCCCGGTGTTGCGCCGAGGTCCACCAATTCGATATCCCTAAAAGCTGTCTGGCGTCCTGACCTACGCCATCGCTCCATCTTAGACAGGGTCGGCCTCGTCTTCTTTTTTTACCATAGATATTGCCCTTATAGACTTTCCGGACTGGATCATCCTCATCCATACGGATTAAGTGACCCGCCCACCGTAACCTATTCAGCCGGATTTTATCCACAACCTGACGGTTATGGCCTAGGTCCCTTTTCAGAGCTTTCGCAGATTATTTTGGAGGTTGAGGCGAAGAGGGGAAACTCTCGAAATTTGTATTTAGAGTTGTCTCTAAGGCTTTAAAGCACCGCGTCATCCTTCTGTGCTCGGTGATTGCCCGAAAACCGACCGTGGCAGGGATTTTAACCTCGGAAGTGGCGTGTCAAAGCGTTTGTCACTACACTGTCTTGGCCGGACACGTGTTAGATATCCGAAGTAAACTGGCTTATGAAGTTTAGTTTTCAGAGTTGGCGAGGAGACGCTTTGTCGGGCTTCTGCATAAAGGTCAAGGTAAGAGACTTGTGGTCCGTGAACACTATGAACGACCTGCCTTCTAGGGAGTATCGGAAGTATTTTATTGCCATGTACGCGGCTATTGAGCTGTATTCAGTTTCTTAGAAAAGAAAGGGGTGTATCTGATTGATAAAATGTCAGGAGTGTAGCGTCCGCCAGCTGTCGTATGACTAGCTCTAATTCCTGGACGGCCTCTGTATACCACTCAATCACTGGTGAATCTTTGGTCTTGGGTCCAGACAAGTAGACATGGAGGATCGCTTGATGTTGTGCGGCTTTGGGAAGGAAACGACGATAAAAGTTTAACATCTCCAAAAACCTTCGCAGATCCTTGACCGTTTTAAATTGTGAAAAGTCTGTGATGGCCTGAACCATGCCTTGGATTCCTTCAAGGGAAATTATGAGGCCTAAAAACTTCACCTGCTGTTGAAGGAATTTGTTCTTTTGAACGTTAAACACAAGGCCGGCCTCAAGGAGACGTTGAACGAGTCCGAAGGATGTGCATATTGCCATGTTCGGAATATCTTCTGGAGTTACAGGGATTTGATGGTAAGTCCTTGGCAAGTCTAAGGTCGTAAAAACACGGCAGTTAGCGAGGTTGTGTGCAAAGTCGTGGATGAGTGGTATGAAGTAGCGATCTGCAATAATTTGAGAATTCAGACTTCTGTAATTACCACATGGTCTCGCCGTTGGAATTTGGGACCATGTGTAGTGGAGAACTCCAACAGCTATTTGATGGTTGCGGAAAACTTAGCTCTAGCGCATTAATTCCATGATAATCTGCTTCTTATCTCGGGGTCACCAATTTGGTTAATCACCAATTTATTATTGTTTTTACCACAATTTGCTCCGCCAGGCCGCCGTCAATAGGTAGGCGAGCCATTCAGGCGGGTGAATTTCCAGCCGCGGCGAGTTTCGCTAACCTGGTGTGGAACTCGGACGAATCTCCGTTAAGCGGCTCCATACTACTTCGGAGACCTTCCATGAATATAGGTGAACTAGCATCCACTAACAAGGTACTGAAATCTGTTTGTTAGATCAACGCTCTAACCTAACCTTCAACCCAAAGAAGGTGAGCGGAGTTGGTCTCTGGTGTTAGCTATTCGACTTGCGCAGTCCAAACTAAGCTGTCGTTAAGACTTTGTACCCAGTGGCGATATTAGGCTAGTGGGCCATTACAGAGAGGCGTTAAATACTCTCGGAAGCATGCTCAAAGTTGTGTGTGCCAGGCACAGGAACATAGAAGGGAATGGGAAGGCCGACGAACTTTCTGCCGTTCTTCACAGTCCCTCGACGGTTGCAGTCGGTATCCAGCTGGCGAAGGGTGGAATCTGCTCGTGCTATTTGACAGTCGTTGACTTCAGAAGACGAAAACTTAGCATCTCGCACTCCTACATCATCATCATCATCATCATCATCAGACTCAGCATACAACATAGTTGCGAAGAGGAGGAAGAGACCCTCAGCTATTTCCTTTGCGATTAATCATGTCCAGCAAAAGCTAGGTTGGGATGACTAAAGAAACCGTTCTTTGGGTACCTCAAAGAGATCTCGGGTTATAGTGAGGGAAGTTGATATCCTTCGTAAAAGCTGCATGCTGGCTTTGAATATTTGGGTCACCTATTCTTAGCTCCCTTTGCCCCCTTCCTAAGCGAGCATCACTCCTTTCCTCATGCAGAAAGCAACCTTGTGCAGCAAATTGGTGTTATTTGCACTATTTGTTCCATTTGCTTTTCCCATGCTGGAAAACTTTTTCTAGGGTATTCTATTATTCTCCTTATTCCCCGATGTCAGATTTCATTCGAAATTTATTTGAGTTCGCTGATCTCAATCAAGAAAGATATGTTCCACTAAAATGCTAGACAAACCATTGGTCATAATTGGCTAATTCAAGCTACAAACTATCATTTGTTTTCAAATCGCGAGGAGAATAGGCATAGTTCAGATCTGCGCTGTAAAATGATATCTTAAGAAAAGTTTGTGAAAATTAACTCAGGAAAATTGCTTACTTCCCATTCCAGGTGAGCATCTGTAGCAAATTCCTCAACATTCTTCACAAAACAAAAGCGGAACTGTTTTTGTAGACGCTCATTATAATTAAGATGCATTTATTGCTATCTTAACAAATTAGATAACAATTATACGACTTTGAACAACGTACATGAACGAAATTCCGCTTTAAATAATTAGATTCCAAGCAGTTTTATGTGTGCATATTTGAAACTCTTTAAAATTCATTAGATATGCAAGAAATGTAGCCAAATTCCAGATTACAAAAGCAATCGGCATATTTCAAACATTTTGTCCGTAGGCCGACCAGGTTGCGGAAGAAGCCTCTTCAAAGAGAGCCCCCATAAGCTACGAAATTTCATATCTTTATTAACATCATCTAACAAATTTACAATCAAATTCCGGTACCATTTTCCATAGATCTAAACCTGAAAGTGCCTCAAAAGCGCTGAATTATGCCGCCTTCGTTTTATTCTAAATTACCCCATATAATGTAAATAGGCATTTAATTAAATTGAGTATTCACATGGTTGAGAACAGCAGTTTCACGTAAAGGTAGTAATGGGCCCCAAGATAATAAGCAGGTGCCACTAATAACAATCATGTCTGCACTCTAATCTCGAAAATGTAACTGACCATCAGCGAACCATCAAGCAAACATACGTACATATGTAGCCAATGGCTGGGCTTGCTGCCTCCTTGCAGGCGAGGTTTAATGCCTTGAAAATTGTTGTGCACATCATAAAATTTTATATCTTAGCGAAAACTGTTCTTCATGTAAGCGGAAGATTTTCAGGTATTTTGAACTAATTAAAGATGATACAAATTTTTAATGGGCTAATTCATAAAACAGTTTGTAACAGGAAAATTGGCCAGTGTTTTCAGGGAGGGAGTTGCTTTTGAGCCTCTGTAGGTACCAGTACCGTTTTTCATAAGAATTAGCTCGATATGCAAAGCTTTCTTTAGATGAAAGTAACGATTTTTGAAACAAAGTACACAAATCACTATAATCCAGAAAATGCCAACTAGGATATCATTTTATTAAGAAGGTTCCTCTATTTTTCAAAATAAACCAATCACCTCAAAATAAAATATTTTAAAAGGAATCAGAATCAATTCATATGTGCCATTCCAGCACAACCTGTATCCACAATAAAAACATCTTGTATCTATCAAAAAACATGGTCCTAATGAGAGTAAAGCTAGTCCTTGACAAGATCATGATCCTCATCATGATGTATTGCGATATTGATCGAGGACTCTTGTATCATGTCACCCATTGATCCTGCTGGTGCTACAAAAAGGATGAAAAGACGATCGAGCGTTTGATGTGACAGACCCCCCTATACATTGGTGTACCCTCTCAAGACGTCTTGTTTGTTACCGATCACGATCTAATGATCACGCAAGTCATGTTCTCCCTCGTCGAATTTGCTGCTGGTTTGGATGAATCCTCCGTGCAGGCATAAAAACAATTCCATAAAATGTCACTTGGCTTGCAAAGGAGCGCGTTACGTGCGACAGCAATGATATATGACAGGCAGCTACCTGTTGTACTGTTCCAATTTCTATCACATGTCGAAATCTTGTCCGATGTTGAGAATCATAAATTTCCGAAAATATCTTGGAAGTTTTTCATTCGATGTGACTTTTTTTCACAAAGGACAATGATGTTAAATGATGGCGCTTGGGACAGGTGAACGTCTGATGCGGGTGCTGGCTTCAAAGGATAAAATTGAATATACGAAATTGCCGATGGACATGATAGTGCGCAATTTATGTGTCGAATAAATATCGAAATCAATATATGAAACAAGTTCTACTCTTAAGAAGTAACGTTTACATGTGCAACATCTATCCTGAATTGGTTAATTCTTTTTGATGAATATTCGAAAACGAAAGATTAAGCTAAGCAAGAATGTCTTTTATATGCAAGAAATAATAGAAGTTTCAAAGTCGATGTATCATATATCAGTTGAGGTTGGACACATCCCTTAAATATGTTATTTCGCCAAATTCCTGAGGCCGCTAAAGGAAAAAGGAGAGAAGAATCGCCACAGTCTGAATAGCTGTCTCACGGAATAGGGGGGAAATTACATGTCTTATTATTACGCTGCCAACTGAACTCTTTTAATCTCTTTTAATCTTTTAATCTAACTGAGATCAGTGAGATCCTCTTTGAGTTAGGGATCAAGAATTTACTCATAGTATTCGCTGCTTGTCATAAAAGACAACTAAGGTGCGGGTTATAGCCTATCGAAATAATGATCAGGACAAGAATGCTATTAAAAATGAATTTCGCCAAATAAGTCTTGTGAAATATGAATCAAAATAAGCAGATTTCAATAAAATAACGATTCCAAAGAAAACTCCTCCGTAGCCGGTCCCAAGCCCAGGAATATATAGCTACAGTCTGAATGGCTGTACGCCACCGCGACCAACGTGGTCATAAAGCTCACAACGTCTCAGGGGTTGAGTGAAAAAAGTACTTGCATATTACTCACTGAGGAAGCTATCACCACACCTGGCAGTTAGGTATAAAATGCACCATCAAAAATGAGGAGAAGGAGAGTTTTTTCCAGTACGGATAACCGGGGGGAATTGTCTGACTTGGTGATAGGGTCGGACCCACGTAATGGACAGCATGGCAGCGAAACCGCTAATAGTGGGGCAGTTGGAAGTCTAGGTGCCTCGTTGACCAGGAGAAAGGCTTCGCCTGCTGCAGCTGATTCACCACAATCTGTGGCAACTACTTCAGCAGGCAACGGATGAAGTGGACTGAGGAGATAAACCTTTTTTTTCCACTCCTACTACCAGATAACGGCAGGGCAGGTGCAACATCTTCCCGCCCCTTCTTGTACCAGAGATTCATCGAGCGCTTCCCGCAAGCTCGTGATACGTCGCTGCTGCTATCACAACCATTTGTGTACTGTGGTGCAGTTGCGGCCGTCGGATTGCACGGTCAGAAGATTCGTTTTCGCGTTATTGGTTTGGGTGACCGGAAAGATCTACCATAGAAAATTTATCCATAAGATCGGCGGGACTCACTTAGGCAAAACATTGCTTTTAAACTTATAAAATGACATCCAAGTCAGGTTCCACTTTCAACACCTTAAGTCCAAAAAGCAACTCGCCGGCTTGAGCCAGGATATTAAATTCCCACAGCTCTGCCTTAAACACAGGGTAGTACCGAACACAGGGTAGACCAAGTTTCCATCAAGACAGGACTCCCTAACAGAAATAACGACAAACATACCAGAACATTCGAAAGAACCCTCATCAAGGAGAGCATTAAATCAAAGTTCTCAAAATTGCATAGGGTCACTCTCTCACTCTCACTCTCTCTCACCATACGCATCTAAAACTAACGCATGAGATGTCAGCACAACATATTCCAATAGACACCACACTTATCAAACTTCACCGAGCATACGAATGCGAGCAAAATCAAAAGAAGAATATACTTTCCCAGAAACTAATGTCCCTGAGAAATGCGACCGGAGCATATAGGACAGAAAATAAGTCACCGACTTTGTAGTTAACAAATCGTCGGAAGTTTTTACGGATGACGAATTGATGGTACTGAATAAAGGATTGAACTACGCGACACCGGACTTGAAGATGAACGTCGAAGATACCATTATAGACGTAGCTGTTTCTGGAAAAGGAAGATCGAGAGAAGGAAGGTTTCTCGTTAAAAATATTATTCACCAATATAGCAAAGGGACAAATAAACTACACAACAAGGAAGGGGGGATCATTAAAAAATGAAACAGGAAACCAGTTTTTTACCTAAAAACAGATGAAGGTAATAAACTGGTAATACTAGACCGAACGACCTACGAAGACTTGGCACTTCAGAAACTAAATAACGGCAACTTCTTCAAACTAAGAACAAATCCCCTACCAGAGTCAATCAAAAGAGTGGAGAAAACACTAAGGGAATGTGTTGACCTTGTTAAAAACTTAGCCGCATTACGTATGTCTAATCCCTCTTTGCCCAGATTTAGAATACAACCCAAGGTACATAAAAATAGGAACGAAACACGGGAAATTATCGCGGACACTAATTCCCCTACCTACAATATTGCAAAATGATTGCTACAAGAAGTAAACGCTATCAGTGACTATCGTAGCAAATATGCCATAAAAAACAGCTTCCAGTTGGTCGAGAAACTGAAGGATACCAAAATCAGGCAACATGAAATCCTAGTTTCGTTTGATGTGAAAGCACTTTTTCCGAGTATACCCGTCAAACAGGCCCTACACAACTTCGAAACGTGGCTCAATAAACACCGCACCTCAACCAAGGAAAAGATGGATAATCACTAATATACAAAGCTAGCGTCTATATGTATGAATGAAAACTATTTTACCTTCTGGAATGAATACTATAAAACCACCGCAGGTTCGGCAATGGGTGACCCATTTTCCCCTCTTCTAAGCGAAATGTTTATGGCAGGTCTAGAAGAACTAATGCAAAAGCTTGGGATAATGCCCACTTTTTGGGTTAGATGTGTTGATGATGTACTAGCCATCGTGGACAAATCACTGTTGAATGGATTGCTAGAAAAAATCAACCAGCTCCATAAAAATAGTACATTCACTATGGAAACTGAACAAATGGGGGAAATACCATTCCTGGACATCAAAATCATTAGAAACAGGGAAGACCTCGGGAGCCCACAACCACCCAAGGAGTCATTCCTAGCAGCTCTTTCCATTCATACCAGCACAAATTTGCGGTCTTCCACAGCATGGTACATAGAATACTAAACATCCCCCTAACCAGGTCGAGATATATTAAAGAACTGACTTATAAAAAAGACACCGCGAGAAAGACATTATAGACGCTATAATAAGGAAGAAACAGGCTATCTATAACAGGACACAATTGACGTACGGATTAAGTGACCCGCCCACTGTAACCTATTGAGCCGGATTTTATCCACAACTTGACGGTCATGGTATCGCTCATAGATTTCGTCATTATGTAGGATACGGGATCGTCCATCCTCATGTAGGGGGCCAAACATTTTTCGGAGGATTCTTCTCTCGAACGCGGCCAAGAGTTCGCAATTTTTTTTGCTAGGAACCCAAGTCTCCGAGGAATACATGAGGACTGGCAAGATCATTGTCTTGTTCAGTAAGAGCTTTGACCCTATGGTGAGACGTTTCAAGCGAAACAGTTTTTATAAGCGTCATAGTTGTTATCGGTTGTGATTTTCGACCCTAGATAGGAGAAATTATCAACGGTCTGAAAGTTGTATTTTCCTATCTTTATTTTTCCCGTTTGACCAGTGCGGTTTGATATTGTTGGTTGGTTGGTTTGTGGTGCTGACGTTGCCACCATATATTTTGTCTTGCCTTCATTGATGTTCACCCCAAGACCTCGCGCCACCTGCTCGATTTGGATGAAGGCAATATGTACGATTCGAGTCGTTCTTCTATTTGTCAGCCTACATCAGTATTTGGGTGGTCTTAAAGAGGATCGTACCCCTTGCATTTACCTCAGCATCGCGGATCACTTTCTCGAGGGCCAGGTTAAAGACGACGCATGATAGGGCATCCCCTTCTCGTAGACCAGAGTAATCCAGCTGCTTTTATCTGGCCTCGCACATTGGTCGGCCTAGTCAGTCTTATCAATTTCGTTGGGATACCGAATTCCGCATGGCCGTGTATAGTTTTACCCTGGCTATGTTATCATAGGCGGCTTTAAAGTCGATGAAAAGATGGTGTAAATGATGTCCATATTCCAACAGTTTTTCCATCGCTTGCCGCAGACCGAAAATCTGATCTGTTTCTGATTTGCCTGGAGTGAAGCGTTTTTGGTATGGGCCAATGATGATCCGGCCTAGCAAGAAATCGGAGAATGTCTTATAGATGATAGTCAGCAACATGATACCTTTATAATTGCTGCACTGAGTGATATCTCCCTTTTTATGTATGAGACAGATAATGCCTCTTTGCCAATCGTCAGGCATTGATTCGCTATCCCATACTTTGAGCATCAATCACTTGGTGTAATTCGTCGCCTCCAATTCGGTTGTAATTCTATCGGTTCCTGGCGACTTATAATTTTTAAGCCGATGAATTGCACGGACTGTTTCTTCTATATTTGGTACTAGCAGTATTTGTCTGTCGTCTTCAGTTCGCGGGACCTCCAACACGTCGATGTTCTGGTTGTTCAGTTGTTCATCAAAGTACCCAACCCATCATTCTAATATGCCCATTCTGGCGGAAATCAGATTTCCCTCTTTGTCTCGGCAGGATGAGCATCAAGGTGTATAAGGTTTCAACTTGGTGACTTGTTGGTAAAACTATCGCGCCTGGTGCGGTTGCTCCCTCTACTTTTCGAGTTCACAGACCTGTTGGCTTCTCAGGCTTCCTTTTATTGCCCTTTAAGTCGCTTCTCCGTTCGCCGGAGTTCGTGATAAGTCTCTGCGCGTGCCCGCGTTTTTTGAGAATGCAACATTACTCGACATGCGGCATTCTTCCGTTCCATTGGTAGCTTACATTCATCGTCAAATCAACCGTTCCGACTCTTTTTGCGGCTGGGGTCAAGTATGTCTGTGGCCGTATTTATAATATGATAACGTATATCGATTATGCCAATTATTAGATAACATCAAGTTGTATCCTGGTACTGATGGTTACCTTACTGTAATTAGCCATGGTATTTAGATGGAATTTGGATTAGACGAACATCGAATTCATAGCGTTATCAAATGTAATTTCGAACCGCATGCCGGACGTAGCTTTAGTAACCTCCACATCCAAGCTATGACTGAAACAGGCTTCTACAAGTACCTAGAGGCCGTGGTTGAATTGGCGGCACAACATCGCCGTCAAGTCGACTTGCTACGCGCTTAGTTTTACAGCAAAGAGCAGGGGACTGACTTCAGTTAACTTGAACGATCGATATTTCAATCCGGATGAGTGAGGTGAAGTCAAACCAGGAGCCGGTCGATAAAGGAAAACCATGCACGGCGAACACATGAATCGCCTCTGGCCACGATTTATAGACCTGTATTTATTGAACAGATGGCTGTGTGCTGGGAAGCTCTTTGCGAAAGCGGAGAGACTTATGTGAGCCATTCAAGATAGCGTGGTCGCCACCCGAGCCACACAAACGGCCTAACATGCTGTTATTTGACAAGACGGCTCGCTTCTCATATATTATTGATTTTGCTCTCCCCCATAATAGCAACATTGAACGGAAATACTTGGATAAGAAGGTGAACTATGAGCCACTGATATTGTTCGATGTTGTGGGTGGTTCTCGACGGATTCTCCCGTTGACCTACCACCGTCCACCACCACCAGAGCCCCATTATATTTAGTTTTTAGTAGGTTGGGTCGGGATCAATGGGCTCAATGCTCAATCTGTCTAATCGAGGAAGAGGGAAAGCGACTGAGGAGAAAATCAGAAACTTTCAGTAAGCCACGGACAATAATCTCAGGCCGTGGTTCAGTTTCCACCCCAAGGGCTTTTGTGGAGTATTTTAATGAGCAAGAAATTGAGCACGTGCTAGTAACCACCGGAACGGTACGAAGAAATGATCGAGCAGAAAGAATAAAACGTAGGTATTAACTAAACTGTCTATACCTAAGCCGCTTCAATGGTATAAACTGCTGATTGAAGAAGAAGTCGCATTTCCTACAAATCGGTTGAAACTACGGGAAGAAACTAAAAACGCGTTGTTGAAAGTCCAAAAGTCTTATAACGAACGGAGAGTTAACGCAAGCCAGTAAAGCATAAAGCAGCTAATAATTTCATGAAGCCTAGAAGGGGCAATTGTGCCTTGGTAGCTGACGACTTGGTCTACTTATCTATGGGGTCATAATACTTAAGACAGTAAATGAGGAGGTTACATCGAGAAAGATCTTAAGGATTCGGTCGACCAACGGCTGCCATGCCACAGAGGTGAGCTAACCTATGACCTTTTGCGTTCATTAACGATTTAACATATAATTGGAGTCGTTTTGGTGGAATACGGCTGGCGATAGATTTATGAATTGTTTTCTGGGTGCGTTCAGTAAGAGTGGCGGTGACGATAGCCTCGAGCGAGATTACCATTTGAAGGTTGTGTCTTGCGGCTGTCGGTTAGACCGTATGGCAAATATCCTGGGTAGTCCAGGGAAGAATATAGACCGGAGAGTTAATACTGCCAAGATGGCGAGAACATGATCTTGCGGAAGATATTCTTATACCTAAACAGCAAATGTGGTACTAGGTAGTTGCGAGTTATTTATTTAGTAATATAGAGAGGGGTGGGGAGTTGGGAAAGGAGTAAGCCGCTCCGGAAACTAAGGTAATAACAGAGTTATTTTCGTCGTTTTCTGGCGATACCTGATCATCGTTCGGATCGGAACGTCTACTTCTATCCTCAAGCTTCCCCGAATAATCCTCTGATTGTCCCAAGCCCTACACATAGATTGTAACCTGCAGCATTCATATCCTGCAGTTGCTTTACGTTATATTTCGTGCAAACATAGTGCCGAAACATAACATAACATATCACAGATCTAATTCTTAACGAGTTGTCTCACTGAACTCATTTGATCGGCTCAACTAGCAACAAGGAACCGCCCAATTCTAGCTTCATTTTGACTTTTATTGTCTTCATCCTGTTCTTGGTGCAGAACAAAGACACAATCGCTTCACTATTAAAGATGAGGATTCAATTGTATACCACCGCCGCGTACGCAGACTCATTCCTCGAAGGGATCAATTTGGTCCTTTGAACTACTAGTCTTCTAGCCATGAAAAATTACTAATTTTTTAAGTTAAATAGCGATTGTAGAAACAGAAAGAATGTTGATGTTACTCAACATTTTGAATTTATACGAAAAAATTTATGACAGTGCAAATTCGTAAATCGTGCGAAGCGATTCAGGTGACCATCACACTTGCGAGAAAGGCGATTTATCTGAATTTATTCACGTGATCATTTCATGCATCCATTTCCCCCCAACCCTTGGAGACTTAATCACATTACTAAATGTCAGCTTTATTATGCCATGTAATGCTGAGTATTTCAAAATAAATTTGTTCAGTTTGGAAACGAATATTGTGTACACCAAGAAATTACCACTTCCATCGGAAAGTTACAGCCATGCCGTGGAGATTTTCGGATTAAACGATAAGCAAGCGAAAGGCAAACAGCAACCGGCTCAAAAAAGAACAGAAATTTATCATTCTGAGCCGAAATTAAGTAATCATGATAATGGCAAACAAATCATATCAAATTATACACGAATGATTTATTTTGACTGTTAGTTAGCATCCGCGTGCCACTCCACTAAAATAATGTTTTCCAACGGCCCCGGCTCAACGCAGATAAGAGAATTAATATTTATAACTAACAATGGCCAACAGAAGGAAGGTTATTTCCCGGTGAAGTATGTTAATGATCTTATGCCGCATCTGGACGTGTATTTTGTAACATGGATGGATCTGATGCTAGTATGGTACGCAAAAGAATACTTGAGATCTAGAAATAGGCTACGCAGTCGAAATCTACTCTTTTTTAGGTGGTCCGACTTCTTTAGTAGCAAAGCGGAAAAATTTAGATTTACTTGAATTTAAATTGCGCGCATCTTCATATTAACTTCCATTTGCCTTACTGGGGTTTTAATAAGAAAATAAGTCAACAAGTACAGTGTTTTTAGGAAAGAAAATATGATTTCTTTTGGTATATGGTTATATTTCCATACTTGATACCTCAAGTTCCTTAGGTGGAATTAGTTGGGGAGTTGCAAATGACTACTTTTGTAGACGCACAAATGACTTAAAAGTAAAACAATTCTATTTATTTGAGAATACTCTAGCCTTATGTAAAAGACTTCAGAGCAGTGCATTCCAGATTGTTCGCTTGAAGTTCAAGTGCAAGTTCACCTAACATTGGGCTACGGTAACTCCCTTAATAATAGCACTTGAATTTCGCCAAACTTTGCAAAATCGTCTGTTTGTTATATTACCTACTTGATAATTAACTGTTAACAGAAAAACAGATGGAAATAAAATTCCCATATTGCACCCCCATCTAAGAACTACCCATTTCCAGCAATGCTTAACCTTAGTGACCAGATGGCCACAATTTTATCAACCACCTTTAGCTAGATAGATCCCTCCAGTTACCAAGAATTTGTTGAATATTATGCGATGTCCTATTATACCATGAATGAACATAAGCAATGCTTTCGGTCTCACTTCTGAAGTAATTGTTAGTTTTTTTCATAACTCCTGCGATCATTTATGCTGAAACAAAAACATTTCATACATTCCCATTTTGCAAAGGGGAGATCGACTTTTCCACCCAATAGCTTCTTCCATCATACCTCTTGGAATTTGGCGGATTATAAGTGACTTTACGGGCCTTGCGACTGAAACTAAATGTCAAATAAGACGGAGATGATTGTTATGTAGATATTTTCTCTTGTTCCAAAATATTTCCATTGGGTTGACTACTTTTCTTGATACTGAGCTCGAAGGGGGTGATGGATCACTTAACAGCTCAACTGCTACTTTCATGCAGAAGTGACATACGCTTTACTATTAACTGCGATAAAAAGCCCAGAATTGGTTAGTGCTCTTCCCTAATAGCAGTAATCATTTATTAGAGCGATTAATGATTTTATAGAACTCTATTTTAATGATATAGAGATCAATTCCTCTCATATATTTATTGAATTCTGATACAATAGCTGTTTTCGCGACATCAATATATTGTTTTGCATTTGCGCTCCAACGATGGCATGTTTGAATTTTTTCATTCTGAAAAAATGTAAATAACAATTGCACCGCTTTGTAATGAAGTAATTCCATGTATCATAATCATTTCATAAGACTCTCTACCGAGCCTTTTTTTAAATCAGATCCGACTTTTTCCTGACTAGAATATAACGACTTCTTTCAAAAATACAAATACAAGTGTGAATACAGCTTGGAGTTTTTAAATTTCAAGACCGCGTTCCCATAATTAAGAAAATGTTGACTACAAAGTTTGTCCCAAAAGTACCCGGTCTCGCATAGAGATGGCGGTAGTTGTTTGAAAAATGTCATTGTTTTAGAACGTACATAATATGTAAGACATATGTTTCCAGTTTGAAGACGCAAAATTGTTTAATATTTGCTTAGCAGCCATCAGTAGTGAATGTTTCGAGTCAATTTGCGAAAATGGAGGAAATTAGTCATGTTTATATCACACAGTACTTTTATTTGAAAAGCCTCAGCGCAACCAAAATGAACTAGATTTCACTCTGAATTTTTGCCAGAAAGCCGAAGAAGCATGCCAGAGTATGAACAAAGGTACCTCGAATATAAACAGGCACGCAAAAAGTTCCGGTGGGCAATCATGGAAAGTAAAAATTATTGCTTCAAGCGACTCTGTGATGAGGCAGACTCCGATCCATGGGGAGGAGCGTACAAGTTGGTTGTGTCGTCAATAAAAGGTCCCCCTATTATGTGCCCTAGATTATTGTGGGAGATAGTTTCGACATTGTTTCTCGAACATCTGGAACCTCCAGTAATCACAAACATTGGACGCAGTGAAAAGGGTCCTGGATACCGCAGCCTTCGGCATTGATCGAATCCCCCACAACGTGCTGAAACTGGCAATGAGAATAGCACCAAGCATGTTTGCACGGGTATTTACAGACTGTCTAAAAGAAGAGTTCTTTCCCGCAGAGTGAAGAATACAAAAGCTTGTATTGATCCCGAAGGCAGGTAAGCCGATAGATGAATCAACATCCTATAGACCTATCTGTGTTCTGAATACAATAGGCAAGGTCTTCGAGCGGGTAATCTATAACCGGCCATATCCACTAATTGATTGGGACTTCTCCCACTCCTTCCCCTAGTACACCATTCACGTTGAAGTCGGCTGGGCGTATAACGATATTTGCAAGGGACAGGAGCTGGCTGTAATGGCATACTTTTTTAAATCTTCCGATCTTTATTTTGGAATTTCATGCAGGAATGTGAGACGGCAAATTGCTGTTCATGATTGAGAAAATGATGAAATGGCTGGAATATAATGGTTCCGGTACTTTATGAAGCGCCATCCCATGTTCGCCATACGGAACCGAACTAATGTTGGAAAGTTTTTCAATCATTTGAAAATACTGTATGAGAGCTATCACTCTGTATTTGGGAAAATTTAGAATGTCGACGAGACCGGTGTTATGACGATCCAAAACCCTAACCGAGTCATATGTCTTAAAGGGCAGAAGCAAATTGAATGTATCATGTCAAGTGAGCGTTGCACCCTGATCACGATGGCACTAAGTGTAAGCGTAAGTGGGAAATACAGCATCATCATTTTTAATTTTTCTCGGTTCCAATTCAAACCTCATTTTTTGAACGATGTTCCGTGATTTTGGACAGGAATTGAAAATCCTTCTGGTAAATTGAAACATTTAAATCTAACATTTGTTTTGGAGATATTATTGTTCCTGGAAGTTACAAGTATTTGCATTATTTTAGGATGGATGAGTGAGGAACACTTTTTGAAATTTTTGTCATCAACCAAAGACATCCCAGTTCCCTACCACACGGCAGCCATCGGCTCCAACCGCTCGATCAAACAATTTTCGGTCTATTCAAGAAGGCTAGCAATTATTTTGTTGATGGGTGGATTAATCCTGGACGATCCATGTCAATATATATATGGGATTGCTTCTTCAGCTATGGATGCTGGGGTGACACGCAGCAACATCATTTTCGGCTTCAGATCAACAGGGATTTGGCCCATGAATGAATATATTTTTGACGAAGCTGACTTCATGCCTTTCGAAGTAACTGACCAGCCAGCTCCTACTCATCCTGATGTGCATCCTGTTGAAGAAACCTCAAGGCACCAGTAAGGACCGTCTGAAGAAGAGGGATGGAACAACGATATGGAAGAGATATCAGGTTCAACAAGAATGTCCATTCAAGCATTGAAGAAGAAACTGACTTTGAAAGGGCTCTTGAACCAATTCGTCCTTATTCAAAGGTGGTACCGCGTGCACCATCTAATCGGGAGAAAACGACACACTACGGCAATTTTAACTGATCAGGCGACAATGGAACAGTTGACCAGTGAGCAAGTTGTAGCGCGGAAAAAAAGCAGAACTTGAACACTGCTCCCAAAAAACGCGGCCCATTCCACGCTGGGGCAAAATGGAAAAAAATTACACTTCGGAAAAAAGGCCATGAGATGATTGTTTCAAGAAGTATTAAAAAAATATTAAAATCATAGAGGGCAGATTACCCTACAAAATGAATATAAATATATGTATACGTGTGACAATTTAATACATGAAAAAAAAAAATAAATGCCGAAAATTTACCTTTTTGCCCCAGTCTCCCCTAATCATAATAAATGCCACTAGCGAATAGGAAAAAGCAAGTCTTAATTATTTCTTTGATTGCTTCACTATTACCTCCCAAGTATTCCATGTAGCCACGATCCGCCTTTGTTAAAGCGCCGATTCCTGAATGATTGCTCGTGATACGTGATGTAGTACTTGAGTGACCCTATGACTATCCCCCAGATACCCACCAAAGTTTTCTTTTCGTCTCTGGACGGACCCCATAAAAACGTCTCCCTTACGTTGCTAAGCAACTAACTTAAGTTTCTTTAGGCTACTTTGTAGGCGTGTTCTTCCCTTCTTAATAAGTTTAACCTATTGCTCTTTAGGCAATCGTTCGCCAGCTAAATATGCCACCAAAAGTTAAGTTTGGGATGCTGCACGGTTCCAAGCAGAAAAGCACTTTTGCGCTTGCAGGTCCTGAGCTGGATGGTTGCTGGATGAGGATAATCCGCATAAAATGGTAAGACATGTTATCCACGAATGTTAGTCCCAGAATAGATCCTCCTTTTCGATAGGTATTTGCATCACTTTCTTTGGTCAGCACCATGTGCAGCTGCGCAAGCCTAACAGTGAAATATACTACCTTGGGTTCCTCCTGGTCATCCGCAATCATGAATGTGAGAGTCGAGGTAACCGAAACATATTTTTGAACTTTGTCAAAATATGACCTGCAGAAGCGGACCTATTTTTTTTTTTTTGTGTGTACACGGAGGTGGAAAATCTGAGAAAGACACGTCGGCCGCAGCTCCGCCGCCCGAACGCCGGAACTACAGCGGGCGCGTGTGGGATTCATACCCACTAAAGACCACCTCCGGTCTCTCCAGCCCCAGCCTCGCGGGACCACCATTAAGGTATTACTTCGCGGGGTAGGTTTGCCCTTAGGCATTCATCCTTCTCCTATTTGCAACTTTCTTCCTTCTTTGTTCCTTCAGCAACTCCTCCTGCATTTGGATGATTGCGGAGCCAACTGCAAGCCACGTCTCCTCGGACTCCAGTATCTCAGTAACCAAGCTCTCCGGGGTTCTGCTCCTGCCCAGCACCTGGGTTAAGCTCCTTCTCTCCATCGCAAATCGTGGGCAGTGAAACATCACATGCTCTGGATCCTCCGGTATGCCATCGCACCTGGGACAGTTCGGAGAATCATCCAACCCAAAGCGGTGCAGATACTGCCTGCAGCAACCACCGTGTCCCGTGAGGAACTGGGTAATGTGGTAATTGGTCTCCCCATGTTTTCGCTCAAGCCACACCCTAATGTAGGGAAATGATCCTGTGCGTCCACCGACCTTTCGTAGACTCGTCCCATCTGCGACTCTGATCTTGCCGCATTACTACGCTGTGCATGCCCCTCCATACGCCTTGCATGGTACAGGACACTCATTTCTTTGGCCAGAATGTCAACCGGGATCATGCCTGCCACCACCAATACTGCCTCATCTGATGTGGTTCTAAAAGCACTGCAAACCCTCAAAGCCATCCGCCGGTAAACCGAGTTCACCTGCTTCCGTCTCTGAGAGTTTGCAAGCGCCTCTGCACACACACGCGACGAGTAGAGCAGGATGAAGCGCATAACTCCGGCTAGCACCAACCTCCGACAATGTTTCGGTCCACCAATATTTGGCAACATTTTTGCAAGTGCCGTGGTTGCACTGGCTGCCTTTTGGCATGCATAATCTAGGTGTTCCCTAAAACTCCATTTGGTGTCAATTATTACCCCCAGGTATTTAATAGCCGGCTTTGATACCACTTTTATGTCCACAGACCTCCACTTTCACAGTGTTATTTTTTCTGCAGTTCGTTATTAAGACCGCTTCCGTTTTTGCGTCCGCCAAGGTCAGCCCGCCCTTTTCTAGCCAGGACGTTACTGCTCTCACTGTTTCCGTTGCGTAAACCTCCACATCTTCTGGTTTTTTTGCTGCAACAACCACAGCTAGGTCATCAGCAAAGCCGACAATCGTAATCCCCTCAGGGACGGGAAGAGCAAGCACCCCATTATACATGATATTCCACAACAGGGGACCAAGTACCGATCCCTGTGGTACTCCGGCTGTGACAATGTACTCTTTGTGGCCCTCATCCGTCCCGTACCAGAGAGTCCTCTCTGAGAGGTAGTTTTCCATCAAATTCGCTAAGTATCCGGGGACACCTATGTCAGCCAACGCCCCTTTAATTCTATTCCAGTTGGCCGAGTTGAATGCGTTTTTGACATCCAACGCCACCACGGCACAGCAGCCGCCAGAAATCAGTGCACCTTTTGCCAGGTTTACCACCATGTTAATTGTCGTTGGAAACTAAACTGGCGTTCCGACAAACCATTGCTGGCTTCGACGATGAGCAGGAGTCTGTTGTAGATGACCCTCTCCATCATCTTCCCCATTGTATCCAACAGCCAGATAGGACGATATGACGCTGGATTTCCAGGTGGCTTGCCAGGCTTCGGAAGCAACACCAACTTTTGCTTTTTCCACTGGGCAGGGAATATTCCTTCTTAGGACTAATTCGTATGGTTTGGTTGCCGGATGTTCTCGTTACGACTCCACTAGGACATATACCATTGTCAATGTTCCTGTAGGATTCACTCCGGAAATGATCTGCGATTACGAATCCCCCTTTCCCATTACAACTGTCCCTTCTATACTCCCAAAATATCTATCTAATTTTGTTCAAGTCTGTATTCTGGGCTTACTAAAAAAGCCCCGGACCCAGGAGGAATCACTCATTTTTCTCCTCCGTCTCATTCGGCTTCACGGAAAGAAAACATTTTTCCAAAACTGAAGCTTCATCCTTAAGAGCAGACTAAGCGCGGAGAAATCTCTAGAACAACGACAAAAAGGATATGAAGACTTATATTGTTTGTCCTTCTACAAAAGGCAGAAACATAGCGATTCTTTCTATGCTATTACACTGCCGTCTATAAGGGTATTGCCTTGCCACTACATTAGAGTAACTTACCCGGGAAACACTTCCCTTACACAGCTTTTGGGCGGTTTGCGCATATTTTAGCTAGACAGGTCCATGTATTTCTGGCAAGAACTCCCTTATAAATCGACGAAATAATCAAGATTGCGTCTTACTAACGGATCGCAGTCACACAAAAATTACAGAACAAATGTCTTCAAAATGTTAATTATACCCAAGCATGCACTGCATGGAATAACTCATGCTACAAAACAATAAATTCCGCATTGGTTTTGCTATCAAATTGGATTCCTTGTCATTTATGTAACATACATATTTGCACATAAATTATTAAAGATTGATTTATGATTTGATCACGTTGTAACGTCAGAGAAATTAGCACGAAAAAGCTTGAATTGCAATGCGACCAAAGATATTTCATAATCAAAGATCCATCTCCGCAAAAATTCCTTGCTTCTGGCTACTTTCAGCCAGCACAAGTCCGATATCGAAGATATCTCTAATCCGTCAAAGGTATTTGGCGTTTATGAAGCGCGGTCTATGACCAAGCACAAATACACCACCGAAAACCACACCAAAGGAATGCATGTATGGCGCAGAGGCAAAAAGTAGGCAAAGAAAAAATCTCTTCATAATCGGTCAATTAAAAACTCCCCATGACTTCTTTGTTTTACAGCCGTTATAAGATATTGGCGCCAGCCGATAGACAAGCACATAGCGCCGCCGCCGTCAAACATACAAAAATCTGAACAAGAGCCCAACCAGCCCAAGATACTCTAAACTCTAGCCGCCATGGTCTTAGAGGAGCAGCCATCATCCATCCAGAAAATATTATAACAGCCAAAAACCCATAACTTTGGTCTTGGGCAACTTCTTGACGGCGACAAACCTTGTGTTTGGGATGTTTGTATGATGCACGGGTGTGGTGACGACGACGACACTGATTGTGGAAAAAAGTGCTGACGTCTCCTAAGCTAATATATCCTTGCGTTGCGGTGTACGAACGGCGGGAGTGGTCCTTTTTTGCGGTAAGCAATCCTTGGGCGGGTGACCGTTTTGTTGGTTTCAAAAGATTTCGCAAAAGTTATCAACACGAATTATCTGATAACATTCCTTAATTTTGAGCAAATTAAACCACGAAATCTTAAGACACTTTTGACCTCATAATATTACAAGGACCTGTTCACCTAGACCCGTCGAGTTAATATTTCCAACCTCTTTCAAAAATGTTCAATCCCTAAGAAAACTGAAGCGGTCACACCGACCCTTGAATCCTTGCGAAGGTACCACTTTGCTAAAATAGGGCTCTCCAGACGTAAAGAGTTTATTTATGGCCATTCTGGAGACACGTTCAACTGCGTAACGCCAGGAACAATTGTTGAGCCCTCGACGTCGGCAGGACAAGTGCAAAATTCCTATTGTAAGGATCATGTTACACAGTGCCAAAGTGCCGAACGACAGGTTGCCTGTTGATTTGTTTGAATAGATGAAGGTTCGGCAATCATCTCTTGGCGCATGGTGACAGGATCGGCTCGTTAGTTGTTTTCCGGATAGTCGAATAAATTTCCAGATTTACGGATCCTGTGCTCTGATAAGGTCGTAGGAGTGTTAAAACTCAGGAAGAGCCATAAATTACATGCAGCCTGTGATTTGCCGAAAAACGTATTTGGAGCGTGCACGTATGTGATTGCACGCAGTGCACTTCCTATGCTATGGGACCTTATGCCTACTGCTCCTTGATGAGTAGAAATCAGCTTTTACTTTGGCCGTATCTAATTAGCTAGGTTCTCTACAATATCAAGTAAAAATTAAATTAAGATTATGACATTAAAATTCAAGATATTTTCTGAAGTATTTCAATTAAAACACGGAGCACACCCCCTAATTTGAATAATTTCGACCATAGGCTACTTGTATTTTGCAGATTCCAATTTGCTCCTTCGAATTGTTGCTGTCCATACCTTCGATATACCAATTACAATGGACCCGTGCATCCGCATCTCCATCGCCACATGCTTTATTTTTATTAAATACACAAAAGTATCTGCCGCCATAAGTAAATCATATTCGTAATCGCGATGAGATAGAGCGTGATTAAGACCCGCCGAATTTTTCAGTTTATTAATCTGGGGCCGGACTTGTGGTCCATTCCTGTCCGGGTGGTCCAGACGAATTCTTAATGATATCGCTAGAAATTATGTGGCTTAGTTTTTATATTCAGGTTTAGCTTAAGATTGGCCGAGGCCGAATTCATGTCGCCTGTCGAATACCTGCCATCATATTTCTGTGGGCAGATACAAGTAATATTTGTTCACTATATACAATGATTGAGTGAAATGTTTTTGTTGCTTGGGCTTGGAGCACATAAATTATGTAATAGGGTCTGAATGTAAAATGAAGTGATCTGATGAAGATGCGTGGAGAAGATGGTACTACGCTTTTGAGGATGCGATCGGAAATGAAGTTAGGCTTCGTCCTCTGATCGCTCAACCTGTTAAGAACATAGACAGAAAAAACAAAAAGTATTTTAAAATTAGCAATCAGATTCACCAAAAATGACATAAAAAATAATTGTATCTTTGTTACGTATTTCTTGTATTTGTTTGCTTACACAATTTACAACAAACTTTCAGGACTGGAAAACTAGTCATAAACAGTTTTTCTTATTAATATAATGGAATGCAATTTTCTTCAAAGAGACTTGAGTAGATTTCTTTTTAATTTTAATTAAATTAAAATCGGTTTACTGTCTGTCTATCTGTCTGTCTTAGTTAGTTTAGTTTAAGTGGGGAGCCGCAGCTCCGAGCACTCATGCCATTGTTAGGCCCATTGTACTATCCCGGTAAATCGCCTATTCAACGGCTTCCCGCGTATGGTGTTCGCAGGCCTTAACGAATCGGAGAAAATTTTCCAGAGGCAGAGAATGTGGCGATTCTTCATCGAATTCTTCATTGAAGAAAACCTTGCCAAGGTGTCTTCGTCTGAGATTTGAGGATGCCGGGCAGCTGCATAAAAAGTGCAGGGCCGTCCCTTCCTCCACTTCACATTGGCTGCACATAGCCGAAACTATTACCCCATATGGTAGTTTAAGCAGCAGTGGCCCGTCAAAAGCCCTACTAGGGTTTTCATGTCCCACTTCTTAAGAGACAACAAAAATGTCGCTCTAGTGACCCTAGGCTCTTTCACAAGAATTTTCGCCTGCCGACAAGAGTCCAAATTTCTCCACTCGGCTGCGTGAATCTTTGCAATTTCACCCTTCAGAGTAGACTTGACAGTAAATGGTCGGATTCCAAGAGCTGGTTCTGGCCCCACCATTGGGGATCCAGACCCTCGGTGAGCCAGTCTGTCAGCCTCCTCATTACCAGCGATGTTAGAGTGCCCCCGCACCCACATTAGGCATGTTTCGTTCAGTCGGCCAAGTTTCAGTAGCACCTGATGACAACTCCACACCAACTGACTTGATATGTTGTTACCATTTAGTGTTGATAATGCCGCCCGCCCCCCTCCACTTTTGTCGCAGGCATTCTTCTGCAGCCAATGAAATGGCATATATCTCCACCTGGAACATGGTCGTCATTTTGCCGAGGGGTCGGGCCAGTTCTATAATCGGATTCTCCGAGAACACCCCTGCGCCCGATCCATCCTCCACGACTGACCCGTCGGTGAAGATTATTAAGTCTGTAATCTGAAAAGACTCATGGCCACTTCTCGACCATTCTTCTCTTTCGGTGATTACGACAGTGTATGTCTTTTCAAAGAGGAATCTGGAAACCATATGATGGGTCGGCATCAGGACTACCGGATGTTTTTCAAGGAATTTCCAGACAGACGCATGTGTGATTGGCCGCCTTTCAACGCTTCAATGGTATCGAGCTTAGCGTTAGCACCTTCCTGCTGTTAGCAAATTTCAGTCTTGGCCACCAGACGATGCATGCATACATCAAAATAGGTTTTATTATGGATGTATCATCCAGTGTATCCGTTCTGGTGAAAATCCCCAAGTGTTACTTATCGCATTCCTACAGCACCAGAGCAAACTCCAGGATTTCTGATATTGTTCCTGGATATAATGCTTCCACGTTAACTTACAGTCGAAATGTACTCCTAAATACTTGACTGTTTGTGGCAGCTGGATTTCCGCCCCTGCTAAGGTGGGTAGCGTATAGCTGCCCACCTGACATTCCTAGTGAACATAACTAGTCCAGTCGTCCTAGCGTTCACCGTGAGTCCATCGCGGGAGCACCAGCTGTGGATTTCATGCAGAGTTGTATTCAAGCGGTCACATACTGTGTCCGCAAACGTCCTATTAGCATGCGTCTGTATAGGTGGGTTTTCCTGGTTTGGGAATGAATAAAAACTTCACATCACGCCATTTAATTGGAATATAATCCTGTGCTAGGCATACGCGATATATATTCCGAATATGTAGACCCAGAGCATCGATTCTCTCTATTACTAGCGCAGGAATGATGCCATCTGTGTACCTCTCGTTCTGTAAACGTAAATAACCCAGTTTCTGGCTACGTTCTTTGACCAGAATCCGCTTCAGCTTTGAGGTTGCCTCAAGAGAGTCTCTTTACAAAAACGTCTCCATGGTGATCGTTTAGCCGATCTTGTGCTCTTCTTTAGAGCCTTCTGTGCCTCTTTATAGCGATTCCAGCTAGCGCCTGAATCACACTTCAGAGCACTATTGAGGAGCATCCTTGTTGTTCTCCTCTGTTTTACCAAATCCGAGTTCCACCATGGTGTTTTATCCTTCTTTGGCATCTTCAGTGGACAGCTGTCTTCGAAAGCTTCTCTGATGCTAGTTATGACTATCTGGGTTATCTTCTCAATTCCAGCAATGGATTTGATGCGCTTCCCAGGGATGGCGACTCGGGCACTCAATTCTATTTTATAAATCACCCAATCTGTCTTCCGCGGATTCCGAAATGGAGTGGGTGGAGGTGGATCCATGCCCATTACGAAATCAATTCGTCTGTGATCCGAGAGTGTGATATCGTTTGATATTCTCCACTCTCCGATCAGAGCCGCGATGTCAGGAGATGCCACTGTGATGCCAATGACCTCTCGCCTGACCACGTTGAAGAAAGTGGGTTGATTACCCAAATTAGGAATCTGCAAATCGGTTCCTACTAGATACTCCAGTAGTCTCGATCCTCTTCCATTGATGTTCCCCAGCATATGTGGTGAGCGTTGACATCACATCCTGCTATTACCCCCATTGCCACTACTTTTGGCATATTGGATAGCTCTGATGAATGTTCCACTGGGAACGTTTCTGCGTCATAGGGAAGATATGCAGAGCACCATAGTATCTCTTTATCTCCCTGTTAACTGTTTATGCTTGTCTAGGTATTATTCATCATATGATCTGCCTGTCTTTCTGTCCGCCTGTCTTTTTTTTGCCGATGGAAGGTGAAAAGCTACAAAAGCTACCGGAGGCTCCTGCCACACGGTTATGTGGGACTCTTAACCACTAAAACCACCCTCTTCTCCTTCCACTCTCCCCGCGGGACTCCCATTTGGTATTACGTCACTGGGCTGGATCAGAATTTATTCGGCGCTCATATTAATATTCTTATTTCTCTCGCATTCATTCTTTCGGCTGACTTCTTCCTGCCTAAGCTTCTTACCGATGGCTGCAATCACTTTTTCTACTTCGGTGCATATCCCCTTTGCTTTCATCATAAGTTCCATTATATTTTCGGGTGTAAAGTGCTCCCCAGTTGTAGCTTCGAATCTGGGGCAATGCAAAAAGACATGTTCTGCGTCCTTTCTATTATTTGGGCACTTTGGGCAATATGGCGAATCATCACGCCCAAAGCGGAACAGATATGCTCGATAGCCTCCGTGTCCGGTCAAGAATTCACTTAGGTTGAAACCTACTTCGCCGTGGGGATGTTCGATCAATTTCCGGATATCCCATATGATTTTGTGAGTCCAACGGTCTTT
This sequence comes from Hermetia illucens, assembly GCF_905115235.1. NCBI lineage: Eukaryota > Metazoa > Arthropoda > Insecta > Diptera > Stratiomyidae > Hermetia > Hermetia illucens. Next base: position 153,994,344 of record NC_051850.1, on the reverse strand, counting down.
TTCTGACTCGTCCCACTTCTCTTGCCATTCCGCGACATTTTTAGTTCGTGCGAACTGTCGCTGATGGGCAGGGGATTCTCCGGTGAGATACATTCGATCGTAAAGTCGTTGTATTTCTTTCGCCAGAACTTCAATCGGGACCATTCCTGCTATCACGCAGGCTGCTCCATCGGATATTGTTCTGCAAGCGCAACATGTTCGGAGTACACTTATGCGATACGCAGCTCCAATCTTTCTCTTGTTTGCTATATTTTTCAGTGCATCTGCCCATACCGGGGCTGCATACAATAGGATCGAACTGACCACCTTCGAAATAAGGAGTCGACGGGTCGGCCTTGGGCCACCTATATTTGGTAGCACTGTCGCAACCAGCGCTCCAATGTTATATGCCTTGGTTGCTGCACCTCCACATGCAATCTGAAGTTTAACCTCTGGTCGATCATTACGCCTAAGTACTTAATCGCAGGCTTGAAATGAATTGTTTCCGTTCCAACCTTGATCTTTATGGAACTGCACTTTTTCCGCTTAGTGATAATTACTACTTTCGTTTTACGCTCTGCGAGCTGTGGACCAGCATTCTCTAGCCAGATTTGCATAAAGCGCGAACTTCTTCGAGAAGGCGTGCAACAACCGTCACACCAATATCGTCCGCGATACCAATGGAGGCCACACCAGTACGAAGTCTAGCGTCAGTACTCCGTTATACATAATAATCCACAAGAGTGGCCCTAGGACAGACCCTTGTGGAACTCCGCATGTCGTTTGATATAATTTTATTCCTTCATCTGATTCGCAGTCCAGAATCGTATTCGTTAGGCAATCGGCAACGATACGCACCAGGTCCTCCGCCACGCCTAAGCTGGTTAGGGACTCAAGTATTTTGCTCCATCTAGCGGAATTGAAGGCGTTCTTCACATCAAGTGTAATCACTGCACAACATTTGCCCTCGTCAAATGCGGTCTTAGCTGTGTTAGCTACTAGGACAACTGCATCCGTTGTAGACCTCCTCTTTCGAAAATCGAACTGATTTTCGTAGAGACCACCATCCTTTTCGGCAATTGGAAGTGGTCTGTTATAGATTACTCGTTCGAATAGTTTGCCAGTATTATTTGGAAGGCATATCGGCCTGTAGGACGAAGCTTCCCCCAAAGGTTTGTTTGGGGACTAGTATTAATTTCTGCTTCTTCCATTGTGTAGGAAATGCTCCTTCTTTAAGGCATGTGGTAAACGCCTCGGCAAACATGTTTGGAATTATTGCTATCCAAGCCAGGTGCTTTATTTCCTACAATTTTATCCGCAGCATCGAGGACCTCCTTTTCACTTGTCATGGGAACTTCGGCGGTGTCTATCTCGACAGTGAGAAGGTTAGCGGTACTCACATTCTGTGGGAAAAGTTCCGTTACTATTTCATTAAGCAGAATAGGGCAAGAAATCAGTGGGGAGCGTTTGGCTTTGATTTTCGATATTAATGTTTTATAGGCGCCACTCCAGCGATTCTTGTCAGCTTCCTTACACAGTCACTTAAAGTGTTCACTTTCACTTTTTATTATGGCCACATGTCATTTCTTGCGAGCGTTTTTGTATTCTTCATGTAACTGCTCGTATCCAGATCGGTTTCTATTTCGCCGACTGCGCCTCCTGGCCTTAAGGCAGGCCTTGCGGCATTCTCCGATTTCAGAGTTCTACCAAAAGTTTGGAACTCGCTTCTGGGATACAACATACGTTGGTATGAGGCGTCACATTCTCGCTGCAACTTTTGGCCGATCTGTAAAGCTTTATCTTCTGTGCTCCCTGCAAGCGCTGTATTTTGCAGCAGAACTTCTTCGAAAATCTCCTCGTCAAACTTATTAGTTGCCCACCTTTTAGTTCTTGCCCGAAACCACTTCATTTGTGTACCATGTTTGACTTCAAAAATGATGGCCTGGTTGTCGCTATGCGTATATTCTTCACTGACATACTACTGGAGAACCGCTAAAACATCACTAACAAAAGTGACATCTATCTCTTTCGGAAAGTGTTCACGCATCCAGTGTTAGCAACTAAAAGATTCAGACGAAAAAGAGCTTCAAGTAATATACGTCCTCTTGCATTCGTTTCTCGCCTGCCCCATTTTTCCGCCCATGCGTTGAAAGCGCCAGCCAGTTTGCATCCATTGCTAGCCTCTCCACCAGAAAATGGAGCTCCTCCCTCGTAAGGCTTGGAGCCGCATAACAGCTGTAAATAGATATTCCGCCTATTTTTGCTCTAGTGAAGCCACTCTCGAGAATCTTCGTGGTTCCTATTGTGGCCCGATTTCCGCATGTCCATATCGCTGCCTTTCGCTCTTATCCGCGACCCAAACTGCATTGTCTAGATTTTTGCACTGCTCGCAGATAACAACCAAGTCTGTCTGTCTGTCTTTTTTTGGGGAGGTGGAAATCTGCGAAAGACAAGCAAGCGTGTGGGATTTTTACCCACTAAACCCTCCCCCCCCCCCCCCCCCCCCCCGACTCCCGACTCCCCCTAAGCCCCGTGGAACCACCGTACAGTATTACATCACAGGGTGGAGTCAGCTCATTTTATCTTGGTCTCCTTTCGTCTATACGCAGCGTACGTAACCGCGCTTTTCTAGTCTCCTCTGCCTTTCGCGGTTTGCTCTGGATAGATGCGATCATGGAGTTGACCGCATCCCAATTTTCTTCATCATCATTCATCAAATTTTCTGGTACCAGCACTTCTCCTAGAGTCTCCTCTAAATTCCTCCTTTCTTCCACAAATCTCGGACCGTGGAAGAATACATGCTCTGGATCCTCTGGAACTCCATCGCAATTTGGACGACTACCTCCGTGCCCCGTGAAAAACTGGGTGAGATTATAATTAATCCATTGATCCATTGAGATTATAATTAATCTCACCGTGTCGTCTGTACAGATGGTAGAAATGAGCCTGTGAGTCCATCGACCCTTTCCCGAGCGTTCCCACCGCTCTTGCCATCTATTTATGGATCTCTCTCTCTTAGCGTTCTCCGTCCGCCATATGGGAGAGATTGGCCTCGCATTGTATATATTCGCCATCTCATCTGCCAAGATGTCAATCGACATCATTCCAGAGATGACGAATGCTGCATCATCTGAGACAGTCCTGAAGGCAGAGCATACCCTCAGGGCTGTCCTCCTGTGACTGCATTCAGTTTGTTAGTGTTAACTGACATCCGAAACGCCTCCCTCCAACTGGGGTCACATAGAATGTGATTGAGGTCACCACCCTGGCTATAAGCAACCTAGAGGTATGCCGTGGCCCTCCCACGTATGGCATCATCCTCCTCACTACGTTGTTTCTGCGGGACACCCGCGCAAATATAAGCATAATAAACAACGGCAACAAGTGATTGTTTATCCTTTACTTGTCAACAACTAAAGGTTCACGCTTACGATATTCAATGTACACGGCGGTCAAAGGGTAGTATAGGTCCCAGGGCGAAACGTGGATTGGTATCCACGATGGAGCATAAAACCTGGGAAACGCCAGCTGAACCAACACCGACAGCTCTACTACCACAACCTATCTCAAACTCCACGTGGTGATCGCTAGGAGTTCTTTCTTTATGAAAAACTGCAGACGGAGGAGGATGAAGGTGAGTCTCCCGCGCCTAAAAACGGGACAAAATGTACCAACTGGTCCTCCAGGCTGGTGGTTGGGTAGGTCTGACAACCCTACACGGAAAACCGATGTTACGAAGCCACGAAAGGAGCCTTGGATAGGATGCGCATTTTCTCATGGAACGTGCGCTCCCTGTACAGACAGAATGCTGCTAAGCAGCTAGCTGATACCTTGTGCCGATATAAGGCTGATGTAACAGCGTTGCAAGAGGTGCGATGGACATGAACCGGATTCCTGGAGAAGAGCCGCTACATCATATATTATAGCGGCCATCCAGTAAACCATGTGCTCGGCTTTGAAAACATAAGCGAAAGGTCATGCATTCTGCGCTTGCGAGGCAAATTTAGAAATATAAGCCTCATAAACGTTCACGCCTCTACAAAGAAGACTGCAGAGTCGGAGACGGATACCTTCTACCAGGCGGCTGAGCGGACCGTCGAAGCCTGTCCCAAGTATGATATCAGAATCATACTTGGAGATTTCAAGAGTCAAGTAGGGACGGAGCCGGTATTCAGGCGATACGTTAGCTCCCATTGCTTACATAGGGATACCAATGATAACGGACTGCGCATTATTCAGTTAACATTGTTACACGAAATGGTTGTTGGAAGTACCTGTTTGCCCAAAAAGTGGTTCACAAACATACGTGGGCCTCTTCAGACGAGACCCCTTTCAACCAAATTGACCACGAGCTGATTGAAAACTCTCAGCCTCGATGAATGTCAGAACATGTAGGGGGGCCAATATAGACTCGGATCACTATCTCGTTGACATAGTGCTCCGAGCTCGAATTACGACACCACCTAAAATCCCCTCTGACAATCAGGAGAGTGAACACTAAAGCCATCCACAACACAGCCCTCCACAACACCTATAAGAGGGAAATGGAAGCCGCAATAACCGCAGTCAACAGAGGTCCTGAAGATGAAGCATCAACAAATGATCTTCACAACCACCTGAAGAACATTATCATTGATACGGCCACAAACATACTTGGCCCCAGCTGCAATAAGGTCGGAACGGCTGGTTTGACGATGAATGTAAGCTAGCAATGGAACGGAAGAATGCCGCATACCACACAGACTTATCACGAACTCCGTTGAGCGGAGAAGCGACTTCACTGACGGAAAAAGGAAGCCTGGGAGAGCCAACAAGTCTGTGAACTCGAAAAGTGCAGGGAGCAACCGCACCAGGCGCGCAAGTTTTGCCAACAAGTCAGCATGATGAAGCCTTGTACACCACGATGTTCATCCTGCCGAGACAAAGAGGGAAATCTGATTTCCGACAGAATGGTCATATTGGAGCGATGTATTGACTACCTTGATGAGCTACTGAACAACCAGAACATCGGCGAGTTGGAGGTCTCGCCAGCTGAAGACGACGGACAAATACTACCACCACAAAGCATAGAAAAACAGTCTGTGCAATTCACCGACTTAAAAATCATAAGTCGCCAGGAGCCGATGGAATTACAGCCGAATTGGCTGGGTGCGGCCAATTACACGAAGTGGTTCATTAACTCGTGCTCAAGGTGTGGGACAGCGATTCAATGCCTGACGACTAGCAAAGAGGCAATATCTGTCTCATACATAAAAAGGGGGGTATCATACAGTGCAGTAATTATAGAGGTATCACGTTGCTGAGTACCATCTATAAGATATTCTCCTCTATCTTGCTAGGCCGGATAGCCCCATACGCCCAGAACATCATTGGCCCATACGAAAGAGGCTTCACTCCAGGAAACTCAGCAACAGATCAGATTTTCTCTGTGTTGGAACTGTTGGAATATGGACATTAGTTGCACCATCTATTCATCGACTTTAAGGCCGCCTATGATAGCATAGCCAGGGTAAAACTGTACACGGCCATGAGAGAATTCGGTATCCCGACGAAATAGGTAAGACTGACTAGGCTGACCCTGACCAATGTGCGAGACCAGATAAAAGCAGCAGGATCACTCTCAAGACCATTCGACATCAACAACGGTCTACGACAAGGGGATGCCTTATAATGCGTCCTCTTTAACCTGGCCTTCGAGAAAGTGATCCGTGATGCTGAGGTAAATGCAAGGGGTACGATCCTTTTTAAATCCAGCCAACTACTGGTCGATGCTGACGATATCGACATCATGGGAAGAACCACCCGAGACGTACAAACTGCCTTCATCCAGATCGAGCAGGTGCCACGAGATCTTGTTCTGCACATCAATGAAGGCAAGACAAAATATATGGTGGCAACGTTAGCATAGCAAAACCAACCAACCAACAACATCGAACCGCGCTGGCCAAACGGGAAGAATAAAGATAGTAGACTACAACTTTAAGACCGTTGATAATTTCTACTATCTAGGGTCGAAAATCACAACCGATAATAGCTACGATGATGAAATGCGCGCACGGTTGTTGTCAGCCAACAGAGCCTATTTCAGCTTACAAAAACTGTTCCCTTCGAAACGTCTCACCATAGGGTCAAAGCTCTTACTGTACAAAACAACGATCTTGCCAGTCCTTATGTATTCCTCGGAGACTTGGGTTTCTAGTGAGAAGAATTGCAAACTCTTGGCCGCGTTCGAGAGAAGAATCCTCCGAAGAATTGTTGGCCCCCTACATAAAAATGGACGATTCCGTAGCCATACCATGACCGTCAAGTTGTGGATAAAATCCGGCTCAATAGGTTACAGTGGGCGGGTCACTTAATCCGTATGAGTGAGGATGACCCAGCCCGGAAAGTCTATAAGGGCAATATCTATGGTAGAAAACGGAGACGAGGCAGACCCTGCCTAAGATGGAACGATGGCGTAGGTCAGGACACCAGACAGCTTTTAGGGATATCGAATTGGTGGACCTCGACGCAAAACCGGGATGCCTGGAGTTCCTTATTGAGGCAGGTCTAGGCCGGATACCGTTTGATGTGCCGTTGATGATGATGATGATGAAATGTATGCCACTCGCTGTATGCGTGGGATTTCATAGTTCCCATCTGTCTACCAAAATTTCGTTCGGATCGGATTAGCCATTTTGGAAAAAAGTGCGTGTGAGAGGCAGACAGACATTGAATCGATTTTAATAAGGTTTTGTTTTACACAAGACCTTAAAAATGGAGAGGCTGCTCCTATATGATGCCTAGGCTCTAAAATACCTTGCATACCGATATCGACTAATAGACTATTCAGCCTCGAAACTCTATTGAAAAAGCATTTCCACACGTTGGGAGATGGTCGCCGAAATTTTACGGACATAATTTTTGGAAGTGAGTAACTTCAATTAAAACGTTAGATTGTATGAATTACGTACTTGATATAATGATGTTGCTTGCTACTCCTTCAGGACAAGAATTGCATTAACCGATATGACTTGCAAATTTTATTAATTTAATGAATACATATTTTAATTTTCTTTTGGAGATCGGTGGATATTTATTTATTTTATATGGAAAGTTATTTATATGATTGGGAATTTTATTTATTCTTCTAGAAATGTATTTATTCGATCCGGAATTCTAGGTATTTGATATGAAAATTCATTTATTTGATCGGAAAATATATATATTTCACCAAGAACTTCATTTCCTTGTCTCGAAAATGAAAAAAATTGACCTGGAAATACTATATATCGTTTGCTCTGTAATACTACAACATTAGACAATCTCATTGAATTACTATATACATAGCATGTACGGCTTGCCAAATTGTTTGCATTATCGCCGTTAAAGTTGGTTTCGAGTTTACTTCCACTATATCATATATTTTATGGCTGTTTCCTTTTGCTCCATCTATCTACTTCTTTTGCTTTCAAGAAAACTAGAAACAAGAATAAATACAGAATTTGTTAGTTCCGTTGTCGAATTCTAGGAATAGTATATTAAAATGCCAAGCATCCAAATAAAACCTAAGAAAAACGGATGTCGTTTGAATTTACATAAAATTAAGTGGTTAATTACACTATACCGAACCTTACACTTTTTTATTATAACTTACAATTAATTTTATCGAAATTTGCGGCGATCTGTAATCAATGATACCTGGACAGATGTTGAACTTTTTAATTAAAATTGATAATTTTAAACTAACATAGTATTATAATATCGATATATACTCTTCCTCTCTGGACACTATTATACTCGTATCTTATAGTAATAAAAATTATAAAATTTTGAATAGTTGTCCTACCTTGCTACCCTGCTAAGAAGCGAAAACTAGAAATAGAATTTATGAGCGTGTTTATATTTCTCTTCAGCTGCATATATTCCTTTAAATGAACTAATTTAAAGCTTAGAATGGATTCCACATAGTCTGCATTAGCATTTTTTATAGTTACAAAACTTGTATAATATTATATAAATGGAGAGGAAATTGTTCCAGCTGCAACCTTGCGATTCAACAACTATAAAGAATTCCTTTATACAGAAATTAGTGTCTAATTTCTGAATAGAAAACTATTTTTATTATATTCAAGTTAATTGATTCTTTTTATTTTGAAAATAAAATTCGATCTCGTCCTATTCAAATTCTAATAAAAACAATTTATTTGTATGAATAATAGTGTCCATAACTCCTTATGCCTTTATTATAGTTTAAATGTTCCATGTTTTCTTGGCCTTTCTTTGGAGTTGCTTCCAGAATATATTAAATTAAAACTTTTATCAAAAGCTGTTCAGAAACTAATACGGCGAGTGATCATTAATAATTCTAAACTAATTGGAAACCCTCGAGTTTTCTATCCTACCCATTATGCACTATAGTAGTTGCTATAGAATAATTAATTACATGTCATTGCAATTTTATGAATTATAAAATAACTATCTTTTCCGGCGACCACAAACTGAATAAAACGGAATTCAAATGGTTGAAATATGATTAGCAACAGAAACACAAAACCGAAACCATCTTTTATACCATCCTTTAACGATTGTTAAGGTCATTTTATGAACGAGACCTATAAAACTGATTCGCAATAAATCGTTGGTGCTATCAAATCGATTGAAATGCCAAGGCTTTAATTGTTGTCACCCCGAGCTTTATGTGAGTGGAGAATGAACACAATATCTTATAGCCAATGAAATATTACTGACAAACTTTTTTCAAAGACAATTTATTGGTTATCAAATATTTTAGAGACATCTTTTATGATATTGAATTTAAGATGGAAGTGGTGAATTTCACTGGTTGAACGGCGTGTTTAGGACCTGCATGTGAGGAAAAGATACTAATCGTAAAGTTTATGTTGACCAAATGTTTTCACTATTCAAATTAGGCAAAGGTTTTTATAGAGTGAAGTAAATATAAAGTGATTTATTATAATGACTCTAATGTTTATACTGACCGCTAATTTGGAGCTAACAGGTGATTGGAAATTTGGGCCGACATTGGCCAAATTTTGCCATCCCATTTCGAACAGGTTTTTCGATGAGAGTAGTTTATAGTTAACTTCTGATTTGATTGAGCAAATTTCCCAAAATAATTTTAATGAAACAGAGATATTAAGTAAACAGGAGCAATCTCCGCCCATATCCTCGCGGGAAGTAGTACTTCGCGAGGAGGGCTCTGGTTTACACCAGTGCAACTAAGACACGCGTCCGTCGCGCTTTCCGAGTTCGTTCCAGTTTCTCCAACTTCCTCTGTATCGCAGTACTGTTCCGCTTATCGCACTCCAATTTGCTGGGGACCTCAGCATCTCCTCCTTCTCGAAATTATGGGGTCCGATAATTGCGTTGAGGACATTGTTTAACCTGCTTCTTTCATTCGCGAATCTCGGACAGGGGAGCATAACATGCTCCGGGTCCTAGGGTGTAGCGGCGCATTGTCCCGTAAGGGACTGCGTTGGCTGGTAATTTAACTCTCCATGCTTGCGCTCCACCCATCTCTCAATACATGGGATCAGTGTATGGGTTCAGCGGCCCTTTTCGGAATCATCTTGCCGTTGCTTCCATCTCCTGTACAGCTCCTTCCTAGTGGCTTTTAGGAAGCACGTAGTCACTTCGGCCGGATTTACCCTCCTTGTCCGGTAAAGACAATGTGCCTCATTCGCCAGAAGGTCCAAAGGAATCACTCCCGCGATAACACACACTGCCTCACTTGATATCGTTCTATATGCACTGCACACCCTCAGCGCAATTGGCCGGTATGCCAAACTTATCTCCTCTGGCTCGCTGTGTTATTCAGAGCCGCGTATAGCAGGATGCATTTCACCACCCCTGTGATAAGCAGTCGCGACTAGATTTCGGCCCTCCAATATTTGGCATCATCCTTCACCATCATCATGGCGTAACAACCGGTATCCGGTCTCGGCCTGCCTTAATAAGGAAGTCCAGAGATCCCGATTCTGCGCCGAGGTCCACCAGATCGATATCCCTAAAAGCTGTCTGGCGTCCTGACCTACGCCATCACTCCGTCTCAGCCAGGGTCTTGTAGACTTTCCGGGCTGGATCATCCTCATCGGTACGGATTAAGTGACCCGCCCACCATAACCTATTGAACCGGATTTTATCCACAACCGGACGGTCGTGGTATCGCTCATAAATTTCGTCGTTATGTAGGCTACGGAATCGTTCATCCTCATATAGGGGGCCAAAAATTCTTCGGAGGATTCTTTTCTCGAACGCAGCCAAGAGTTCGCAATTCTTCTTGCTAAGAACCCAAGCCTCCGTGGAATACATGAGAACTGGCAAGATCATAGTCTTGTACAGTAAGAATTTTGACCCTATGGTGAGACGTTTCGAGCGGAACAGTTTCTGGAGCTGAAATAGGCTCTGTTGGCTGACAACAACCGTGCGCGGATTTCATCGTCGTAGCTGTTATCGGTTGTGATTTTCGATCCTAAATAGGCAAAATTATCAACGGTTGTATTCTCCTATGTTTATCCTTTCCGTTTGACCAGTGCGGTTGTTGGTTGGTTAGTTTTCGGTGCTGACGTTGCCACCATATACTTTGTCTTGCCTTCATTGATGTGCAGTCCAAGATCTCGTGCCAGTCGCCGCCTGCTTGATCTGGATGAAGGCAGTTCTCGTCTCGGTCTGGATGAAGGCGTCTCGGATCGTTCTTCCCCTGATGTCGATATCGTCAGCATAGGCCAGTAGTTGAATGAACTTAAAGAGGATCGTACCTCTTGCATTTACCTCAGCATCACGGTTCACTTTCTCGAGGGCCAGGTAAAATAGGACGCATGGTAGGGCATCCCCTTGTCGTAGACCGTTGTTGATGTCGAATGGTCTTGAGAGTGAACCTGCTGCTTTTATCTGGCCTCGCACATTGGTCAGAGTGAGTCTAGTCAGTCTAGTCAGTCTTATCAAATTCGTCGGGATACCGAATTCTCTCAGGGCCGTGTATAGTTGGACCCTGGCTATGCTATCATAGGCGGCTTTAGAGTCGGTGGAGAGATGGTGCAAATGTTGTCCATATTCCAACAAATTTTCCATCGCTTGCCGCACAGAGAAAATTTGATCTGTTGCTGGTTTGCGTAGAGTGAAGCCTCTTTGGTATGACCAATGATGTTCGGGGTGGTAGGGGCTATCTGGCCTAGCAAGATAGCGGAAAATATCTTATAGATGGTACTCAGCAACGTGATACCTCTATAATTGCTGCACTGTGTGATATCACCCTTTTTATGTATGAGACAGATAATGCCTCGTTGCCAATCGTCAGGCGTTGATTCGCTGTCCCACGCTGTCGCTATGCCAGCAGGATTGTTTTCTGAGTCTATATTGGCCACCCTATATGTTCTGACATTCATTAAGGCTGAGAGGTCGTGGCGTTCGATCAGCATGTGGGCAATTTGGTTGAAAGTGGTCCTGTCTGGAGAGGCCCATATATGTACTTGCACAACTATTTCTTGCGATACTCCTAACTGAATAATCCGCAGTCCGTTATCATTGGTATCCCTATGAAAGCTGTGGGAATATATCGCCTGAATGCAAGCTTCGTCCCTACTTGACTGTTGAAATCTCCAAGTATGATTTTGATATCATACTTGGGACAGGCTTCGATGGTCCGCTCAACTGCCTCGTAGAAGGCATCCTTCTCCGACTCTACAGCCTCCGCCTGTTAATGAGGCTTATATTTGTAAATTTTCTTAGCAAACGCGGAGTGCATAACCTTTGGTTTATATTTTCAAAACCGATAACAGCCGGTTTCATTTTTTGGCTGACTAAGAAACCTACTTCGACCACATGGTTTACTTGATGGCCGCTATAATATATGGTGTAGTGACTCTTCTCCTGAAAGCTGGTCCCTGTCCAACACATTTCTTTCAACGCTGTTGCAGCAGCCGTATATTGGGATAGGGTATCTGCCAGCTGCCTGGCAGCTCCAAATCTGTACAGGTTCCATGAGAAAATGCGCAAATTATTATTGCGTTGTTGTTGCCGGGTTCGACGTTGTAAAGTCTATCCTATCCGAGGCTTCGTAACGTTGGTTTTCCGTGTATGGTTGTCAGCCTCACCCAACCATCAACCTGGAGGACGAGTTGGTACAATTTGTCCCGATTTTAGGCGCGGCGGACTCACCTTCATCCTTCCATCCTCCACGTGGAGGTAGAGATAGGGTTTGGTAGATTTTATGCTCCACCGTGGGTACCAATCCAGGTTTTGCCCTGGGACCTATACTACCCTTTGACCCTTTCTTCGGTCGTGTGTATCATTTTTTCGGCTTATTTTATAATGAAAAAAAAACAATATAAAATAAACCGAAAAACTTACACACACAACCGAAGAAATATGAATCTAAGTTTTTGACCCATTCGTAGAAAATGTTGAAAAAATTTGGACCTTAATTTTTTTTAGCTTAATAATATCACAAACGTGATATCACCTTAAAGTATAATATCACTTTAACATCACCGAGTGCGATCCCAACTTGACCAAACATCACAACATCGCCTAGTTGTAAAGTGATGATGATATTTTCTTCTGATAGTTAACCGTGTCCGCGATGGTGTGCTATTACATCACAAAACTTGATCAAGCGTCACGGTTTTTCGTAGATATTTGCGGCTGATAGATTCCAACTGACCGTTATGAATCTATTTGTATTAAGTTTCCTTGTTCTCTTGACTGGTTGGTTTTGAGTTTGTGTATGATAACTTTTACCTACGGAGATTCTTTGTAATGCCAAGCAAAGTAATTGAAAGTACATATACTTTGAAGTAATAAGTGATGCGATATCACCCATTCACTACTAAGGTAATGTTTCGTGCAACTCTAGTGATCACAAAGTAAAGAAGATCAAACAAATTATTTAATATTTTGATTTAGTGTATATCATGAAGATGGAAATATCGCCTCGATCATAAGGCACCCCTTCGATATCAACATATAACAAAATATCCGAGGTAGAACCCTTTCAAAATAAAAATAGATTCGAAGTACCATATAATGAAAATTCGAAGATCCTTTATGTCCTTTTCAGAACCTGAAGCAAGAACTTAACGTGTGCCCCATGAATCTCCAACAAGATACACACCCATAGTCCCATAAACGCACTATATGCTCTGTTTTCTACTCTGTTTCGTATCCGAAAAAGGATATCACAATATAGGATTGAATCTGTGAAAAATTTCTCAAACAGACACATTATGACATTGAAGAACCGGCACCTCCTAAACCTAGATGAGAAGAAAACGTGAACATAATAAGAATAGTTAAAAATGAAATTCACTTTGATAATTTGGAAACAGAGAAATTTGTCTCTAATTCCCAGTTGACATTCCACATTTCGAGTTTGTTGTGTGAACTTTAACCAATTGTACTAATTAACTGAAAATATTCAAGGTCGACCAATTCACATGACCCAAATGCGGCCACAATTTTTTATCAAAAGATCCCATCACCGATTAGTGTAAAATCCCTTTTCTTTCTTTAAAAATCCCAGAAATTCTATTCCCATCGTCTTTTAACAATTTCAAGAATTTCTGAAGATCTTGAAGTAAGTGTAAAATAACTTTCTCAGCCCTTTATGTGTTCAATAAAAATTACACTTTTCCCTTTATGAATCGTATAAGATGCCATAAGATGCACTTTCCTGGAGTTTTTCCAGTATGGGGAGACTCGTACGCATATGTACATATTTCCCGAAATCCACGGAATGTATCACAGTATCATCACTAATTTTAGCTGTTCTCTCCAACCACGCATACGTTCAACAGCGCACAGTAGTAGAAATTAAGAAGATCTTTCTGTTAGCATCTAATTATTCTAGGAAACGCAATAAACAGAAATCTCACCTGTCTTGATGTTTCGATCTGTATTTCGACTGCCGTTCCGTTGGCAGTGTAATTCGGTAGAAACTCTTTTCTACTTACCGGCAATTATAGATGTCTACTTGTCTTTCAGCTTGTTTCGGTTAAATTGGCAGTTAAACGTAGTAGTAAATCCGGCACGGGTGCCATTAAGCCATTTTAGAGGAATTGGAAGATGCACTTGTTAAGTTTTTTTCGGTCTTTACGAGCGTTTTTTATTGGAGTTCGTAAAGGTTGGGTACTAAGTTTGGGTTAATTATTCAATTATGTCTCGTTACTGCTTTGAACTGTGACTACTATTTGGAAAAAAGTAAATATTGTTCACTTAATATATTAGAAGGAACCAAGAGAAATTATTTTTTAAAAGCAGGAGCAGAATCTGAATTAATTACGCGAAGCAGCATTCCTGCATCTATTGTAGGTCTTGAATCTGCAATCTGTTCAAATGCTTATTTATCTTCTCCAAGGTAACACCGTAATTTTTTTCATGTTACATGTATCAATATTTCGTTGATCAGATGCTTCCGCCCTAAGTGCTACTTGGAAGTAAATACTTGCATCTTACCAGTGCATTTTCGGGGCAACGTTGAGAATAAATTAATACTTATAGAAGTAATACATACTACTTATCGGAATACCTGCACAACCATATCAGGCTTGGACGAGTTGAATACATCACTAGCAAGCGGGAATTTAAACATACAAACGATCAGAAGGTGCTGAATATTTAAGTATGATCCCGGGACCAGTAGATAAAGTCAGCAGTAGAAAAGGGTGGGGAATGGCCACCAAAATCAAAGGTATACAAGACACCATTAAAGGCATTCTTAATTGTCTTCTTCTTTTTGTTCACCCTTTGTCCCGTTCACAAGCGGCGTCGCCTCGTCGTGATCGGTTTCGTCATTTGGTTCTATCCAATGACTGATCCGGAAGCAATCGCGAGGCTTTCAAAATCCCATCCAGCGCATTAAACCACCACCGACTTCGATGTTCAGTTTATGCAAATTACATGAGTATACCACCGAAGACGCCATTCTCGCAATTTTTCCACGATCGGTGCAACGCCATATCAATCACGGATATCTTCATTTCGCATGTGATCAAAGCGAGTCACACCACTAATCCAACACAACATCTTCGTCTCCATTACCGCGAGACAACGTTCATTGACTTTTATAAACGGCCAACACACAGAACCATAGAGGACGACCTTGTGGCAAAATTTTAGATTTGAGACGTTCGTTGATACGTCGATCACAAAGAACACCAGTTCTGAATCGCCACTCCATTCAGGTTCCACTAATACGTGAAGCAATTCCATAACACAGTTCTCCATTGGCTGATAGCTAGAAAGCGCAGCCATAAAATAATTGTCGACGGTTTGAACGCATGAGCTTTAGTGAATCCCAGCGATCAAACTTTATTTGAAACCTTTGTCGATCTGAACATTGTAATGGTCATGGTTGGGTGAAGGGTGAATCAGTTGCATCACCGGTTACGATACGAGCAGTGCGAACAGCTTAAGAGGAAACTTCTCCTAACTGTTAGGACTGCATCCTCGCAAGGCATTAAGCTATGCTTGTAGTCGGTAGGTGTATACCGCAAAATGTTACAGCTAAACTTCGCTGACGAAGACACGAACGAGTGGCTCAGGCAGTACTGCTCCTCCTTCAACGGTGTGTGGGAGGGTGCGCGACTAACCTCGAAAAGGTTCTCTGAGCTTCCATCAATCAAAAAGTGCTTCCTCTGGCTTCCAGAACAAGAGCGGAATGGAGCTGGGGTTCTGGAATAACTTGGTGTGCAGAATAATCTCAACACTTCCACCTGGATGTTGCTAGGTAGCAAAACAGAAGAGACAGCCGATAGGCTGGCAACTTTTCTCACTATCGGCGTTCGCGAACCCGATGTTAAGAAGGTTCGGGAAAAATCGGGCTGCCGAATCTACTACGGGCTAGGGACCGTCACGTTACAAGGGTCGACTCCTAAAACCATTGAAGAGGACGTGCAGCTCTCGGCATCTTCATCTGAAACGTAGATGAGGTGCCATCTTTCCCAAATAAATTTGCAGCATTGTAAAGCGGCGACTGCACTTATCAGTCGTCGGACCAATAGCTGCAAAACATTTATATACCTTAGACGAGAACTGTGGGTTGTTGGTGGGGTAGTCAGGGGCCTAAACTTCCAACATGCTGACCTGTTGTACGTCAATGGAAGTGATCGACCCCGCTCTTACGTAGTAGTCTCAAAAGACTTCCAGGTAATTTGGTTAACGATCTATGTGATGGCGACCCCAGATCATCTGCTAACCATAAAAAGTCAACAGGGAGATAAGATATGGTGCTCTGCACATTTCCCCTATAACGCAGAAGACGTTCCCAGTGGAACATTCATCAGAGCTATTCAATATGCGAAAAGTAGGGACATGTTGTAATAGCAGGATGTGATGTCAACGCTCACCACATATGCTGGGGTAGTACCAATAGCAATGCAAGAGGATCGAGACTACTGGAGTATCTAGTAGGAACCGATTTGCGGATCCTTAATTTGGGTAATGAACCCACTTTCTTCAACGGGGTCAGGCGAGAGGTCATCGACATCACGGTGGCATCTCCTGACATCGCGGCTCTGGTCGGAGAGTGGAGAGTATCAAACTATATCACACTCTCGGATCACAGACGCATTTATTTCGTAATGAGCATGGATCCACCTCCACTCACTCGATTTCGGAATCCGCGGAAGACAGATTGGGTGATGTATAAAATAGAATTGAGTGCCCAAGTCACGATCCCTGGGAAGCGCATCAAATCGATTGTTAGAATTGAGAAGACAACCCAGATGATCACAATTAGCATGAGAGAACCTTTCGAAAAAAGCTGTCCATTTAAAATGCCAAAGAAGGGTAAAATACCATGGTGGAACTCAGATTTGACAAAACAGAGGCGAACGACAAGGATGTTTCTCAATCGTGCTCTTAATTGTGATTCAGACGCTGGCTGGAATCGCTATAAAGAGGTAGAAAAGGCCCTAAAGAAGAGCGGCATCAGCTAAACGATCATCATGGAGATGCTTTTGGGAAGAGACTAACTCTCTTGAGGCAACCTCAATGCTGAAGCGGATTTTGGTTAAAGACCGTAGCCAGAAACTGGATTATTTACGTTTATAGAACGGGAGATACACAGAAAGCGATGAAAAAACGGCAAACCATTTGTTTGAAGTGCACTTCCCACGCGGCATCGAAAAACTAATCTCGAGGTCAACAGGTGCACACAGCCCTCAACCGATAGACTGCAATCCGGCATGCAAAGTAGTATCACTGGAGCGAATAAAATGAGCATTTAACTTGTTCCATAAATACAAGTTTGCAGGTCTGGATGGCATCATTCCTGCGCTAGTAATTGAGAGAATGGATGCCCTGGGTCTACATATTCGGAATATATATCGCGTATGCCTAGCATATGCTTATATTCCAATTAACTGACGTGGTATGAAGGGGTTATTCATTCTCAAATCAAAGAAACCCACCTACACAGACCCAAAACACTCCCTACCGATCAGTCTAACGTCTTTTCTACTAAAAGGACTGGAAAGACTAGTAGATCAGTTCATAAGGAATACACACATATCTAAGTGGCCACTTCACCATAGGCAACACGAATACAAGAAAGGCAAATCCACGGAGGCAGCACTCCATGAACTTACCACAAAAATTGAAAAGGCGATGTCCGAAAAAGAATACGCCTTAGGCGCATTCATGAAAATCGAAGGTGCCTTCAATTATGCCTCATTCATGGCAATTTGTGATGCGGCAAGACAGCATGGAATCGAACCGCTACTAATCAGTTGGATCCTTCACATGCTACAGTGGAGAAAAATCCACATCTACGAAGCAGGATGTCTTAGGGGCTACCCACAGGGAGGAGTTCTCTCCCCATGTTACGGCTCTTGGTAACGGATACCCTGCTGTGGCTCCTGGAGGACAAAAAGTTTTCGGGCAAGCATTTGCGGACGACCTAACCGTAATAATTACCGGTAAGTTTGCGGACACAGTATGTGATCGGGAAGGCTATTTTGATACGAGATTGTCCGAAAGAAATGTGGCAGCAAATGTTTTACAAGGTTCCATGTTGGGATCCCTGCTATGGAATATAATGTGTCATGGAATGCTTGGTCTTCAAGTCCCAGTCATCACACTCTTTTCATTTGCACCAGGAGACGGAGTACTGAATTGAATGTTTGAATGAAATAACATGGATATTGTAGCTCCTAATATTGTCTGACGAGTGATCATAGAAAAATATGATAGGAATAAATCCAGCATAATTACTGTGATATTTTTTATAGCTCGCTATAAATACACAATGCCTTTTTGCAGTTCAAACCATCTTGTGTATATATTAACGCCTCATATATATTCAATCTACTTTCTACCGTGAACAGTTACAAATAATTGGCACTTCAATGTTAGTGCTTCATAATTACACCGAAATTATCCTTCAAAAGTATTGTATGAAACTTTCGAAACTAAAGAAAAAACCTCGGAAAAATTAAATTAGATCGGCTTTTTATGGACATAAACAAAAAAAAAGGTAGCTTTTAGCCATCGCCCCTTTTTGTTCCTTACGTGAATACTGGCTGTTAGACAAACAAATTTAAATCTATTTGTTATAAACCGGCAAAGTAATGCCTTGCACACCTATCACGGAGTCTAGTGATCGATCATATTCAAAACAGATACTGAAAATATGAGTTTTTGTCGGTAGCCCAAGTCTGAGCTGTAGCTGAGACTAGGAAGCGTATCATAAACAATGACCCGAAATCACAATTTCTACTAAAATGCAATCTAATATTCATACGAAATTACATGCTGCCAAAAACACATTAGAGCAATAACATGGAGCTACGATCATAATGTACCTTTTTCGATAAGATCACACCGCACTTACCTCTTGCACAGTGATCTTTTGAAATTAGGCGTTTCAGACCTGCACCAACCATTATCAGATCATGGATTGATGAAAGCAATGGGTAGACTCCATTATAGCCATTCGTAACTAGTAACTAACACTTAATTATGGCTTTGATCACGGTGATGAATGATTGATATCGTGATATCGAACGATAGAGGATAGCAGGGTGAAGGGTGCGGTTGAGGTAGGGCAGGGTATGAAGGTTAGTCTACGGTTGACCAAAAATTAGAACCGTATATACCACTCTCGAAACTCCCTTATCCAAGCAAGTTACTACTAAGTGAATGTAAGATATAACATCCATTATGCCCATAATAAACATAAAGATCGAAACCACACTACACTTCGCACGAAATCTCCTATTCCGAACCACCCATCCCATTCTGCTCCCCTACCACAATGAGTTTCTTTACAGATACGTATAGTGTTAATGCAAACGTTATTAGGCATATTAGGTAAGTTGAACAACCACTTAAGTGGTCGGCAGTGTGTGCTCCAGTTTTGATGCAGCTAATTATTATGGAAGTTTCGAAATTGCTCTGTGCTCTGAATTTTAAGCACTTGTTACACCTACCTAGACCTACCCAAAGCATTTTTCAAATCATCCCTGGAACCCTTTTCT
Source organism: Hermetia illucens (assembly GCF_905115235.1). NCBI lineage: Eukaryota > Metazoa > Arthropoda > Insecta > Diptera > Stratiomyidae > Hermetia > Hermetia illucens. The sequence continues at coordinate 153,974,887 of NC_051850.1, read as the reverse complement.
CTAATAAGACCCTGGCGTATTTACGAAAATTACAGCATGTAACAAAGCGAGAAATGAATTAATTACTATGGATTTATGTTAATTTGGGAGCTAGACGTTTCAATTTGAATATTCGTCTGTTACCGGCAAATAAAGGTTGGGTTGGTAGAAACATTTTGAAATCGAAGCAGTTAATTTCGGGTTTGAGATGGAGTTGATTTTAGTATTTAAGTTAAAAGGGAGACCTACAATTTAGCTGGGATGTCTCATGACAAACAGAAGTTGATGAAAGAACCCACTTTACACATTATACTTGAGAATTCTTGGGAACTTTCTCGTCAGCCACTTGGAGTAGGGCCGGTAAACCAAGGCACGGATTGGAGACAACATCCAATGATCAGCATCGCAAAGATGATATAGTGCATTTCCTTGTAAATTGTGGTCAATTATCGTCATCATCATCATGAACAACGGCGCAACAACCAGTATCCGGTCTACGCCTGCCTTAATAAGGAACTCCAGACATCTCGGTTTTGCGCCGAGGTGCACCAATTCCATATCCCTAAAAGCTGTCTGGCGTCCTGACCTACCCCATCGCCCCATCTCATTCAGGGTCTGCCTCGTCTTCTTTTTCTACCATAGATATTCCCCTTATAGACTTTCTATACGGACATCCATACGGATTAAGTGACCCGCCCACCGCAGCCTATTGAGCCGAATTTTATCCACAACCTGACGGTCATTGTATCGCTCATAGATTTCATCTTTATGTAGGGTACGGAATCCTCCATCCTCCTCCTAGAGGCCAAAAATTCTTCGGAGGATTGTTCTCTCGAACACGGCCTAGAGTTCGCAATTTTTCTTGCTAAGAACACAAGTCTCCGAGGAATACTATGAGGACTAGCAAGATCATTATCTTGAACAGTAATAGCGTTGACCCTATGGTGAGACATTTCGAGCCGAACAGTTTTTGCAAGCTGAAATAGGCTCTGTTGGCTAACAACAACCGTGCGCCGATTTCATCGTCGTGCTGATGCTCCCACCATATATTTTGTCTTGCCTTCATTGATGAGCAGCCCAAGATCTCGCCTCAGTCGCCTGCTCGATCTGGATGAAGATAGTTTGTACGTCTCGGGTGGTTCTTCCCATGATGTCGATATCGTGAGCATAGGGCAGTAATTGGGTGGACTTAAAGAGGATCGTACCTCTTGCATTTACCTCAGCATCAGGTATCACTTCCTCAAGAGCCAGGTTAAAGAGGACGCATGATAGGGCATCCCCTTCTCGTAGACCGTTGTTGATGTCGAATGGTCTCGTGAGTGATCCTGCTGCTTTTATCTAGCCTCGCATATTGGAGAAGTTCAGCCTAGTCAGTCTTATAAATTTCGTCGGGATACCAAATTCTCTCATGGCCGTGTACAGTTTTACCCTGGCTATGCTGTCATAGGCAGCTTTAAAGTCGATGAGAAGATGGTGCAACTGATGTTCATATTCCCACAGGTTTTCCATCGTTTGCCGCACAGAGAAAATCTGATTTGTTGCTGATCTGCCTGGAGTGAAGCCTCTTTGGTATGGGCGAATGATGTTCTGGGTGTATAGGGCTATCCGGCCTAGCAAGATAGAGGAGAATATCTTATAGATGGTACTCAGCAACGTGATATCTCTATAATTGCTGCACTGCGTGACATCTCCCTTTTTATGTATGAGACAGATAATGCCTCTTTGCCAGTCGTCAGGCATTGATTCGCTGTCCCACACTTTGAGCACAAGTTTTTAAGTCGATGAATTGCACGGACTGTTTCTTCTATACTTGGTGGTGGCACTTTTTGTCCGTCTCCCAGGCTTCCTTTTTCCGTCTGTGAAGTCGCTTCTCCGCTCGCCGGAGTGGTCCGTGATAAGTCTTCGCACGTGCTCGCGTTCTTTGAGAATGCAACATTATCGGGTATGCGGTATTCCTCCGTTCCATAGCTAGCTTACATTTATCGTCAAACCAGCCGTTCCGACTATTTTTTGCGGTTGGGGCCAAGTATGTTTGTAGGTGTATCAATGATAACGTTCTTCAGATGGTTGTGAAGATCATTTGTTGATGCTTCATCTCCAGGACCTCTGTTGACTGCGGTTATTGCGGCTTCCATTTCGCCCTTATAGGTGTTGCGGAGGGCTGTGTTGTGAATGGCTTCAGTATTCACTCTCACCTGATTGTCAGAGGGGATTGTAGGTGGTGTCATAATTCGAGCTCGGAGCACCATACCAAGCGGCGTTCAACCAGCAGGTGGTCAATTTGGTAGAAAGTGGTCCCGTCTGGAGAGGCCCATGTATGTTTGTTGACCGCTTTGCACGCAAACCAGGTACTTCCAAAAAGCATTTCGTGTGACACTGCTAACTGAATAATCCGCAGTCTGTTATCATTGGTATCCCTATGTAAGCTATGGGAGCCGACGTATCGCCTGGATATGGGTTCCGTCCCTACTTGACTGTTGAAATCTCCAAGTATGATTTTGATATCATACTTGGGATAGACTTTGAGGGTCCGCTCAACCGCCTTGTCGAAAGTATCCTTCTCTGATTCAGCAGTCTCATCTGTAGGGGCGTGAACGCTTATGAGGTTTATATTTCTAAACTTGCCTCGCAAACGCAGAGTGCATGGCCTTTCGCTTATGTTTTCAAAGCGGAGCACATGGTTTACTGGATGGCCGCTATAATATATGATGTAGCGGCTCTTCTCCAGGAAACCGGTCCATGTCCATCGCAGCTCTTGCAACGCTGTTACATCAGCCTTATATTGGGGCAGGGTATCGGCTAGCTGCTTAGCAGCATTCGCTCTGTACAGGGAGCGCACTTTCCATGAGAAAATGCGCAAATCGTTAATCCGTTGTCATTGCCGGGTTCATCGTTGTAAAATCCATCCTGTCCGAGCTCCTTCCGTGGCTCCGTAACATCGGGTTTCCGTGTAGGGTTGTTAGCCCTACCAAACCCCCAACCTGGAGGACCAGTAGATACATTTTGTCCCGCTTTTAGGCGCGGGAGACTCGCCTTCATCCTCCTCCGTCTGCAGTTTTTCATAAAGTAAGAACTCCCAGCGATCACCATGTGGAGGTGGAGATAGGGTTTGGTAGTAGAGCTGTTGGTGTTGGTTCAGCAGGCATTTCCCAGGTTTTATGCTCCATTGTGGGTACCAATCCACGCCCTGGGACATATACTACTCTTTGACCTCGGGCAATTATGCATAAATAAATTGTTAGCTTTTTGATACCGTTGAACAGAGTCGTAAAATTTCGGATCTTGATGGACCATTGCATCTCTGAAAAGCGCATATTTCTCGAGCTGCATCCATACGTGCCGTATAAAAACAAACGACCTGTGGTACGTGAGCAAAAGGGACGCCAAAATCACTTTAATTTTTTGTGGATATTTAAAATTTGAATTACGTGGTTAGTGTACCCGAAACAGACTTTTCCATAGAATAGTTTCCAGTGAAAACGAACTTGCATTTACTTGTTTTCAATTTGCAGCTCTATCTCTTCATCAATCTTACTAATTACACTTACAGAAGATGCTCTGCTCATCCACTGGGAGTTCTCAGTCTTTCAATTATAAATCTTCATTCCACCAAGTGTACATTGCATCACTTAATGATATGGCATTGTACGAATGCCTCATTGGACGGTTAAGTTGCGAAACAGGTTACCAAATGAAAACTTGCACACCTCACGTTCAATCGCATGAATGAATTTCCCTCGGCGATTGTCCATTTACCGCCATCATCGCTATTGAATAAGTGCTGAGTCAAATGCCCTGAAAAATTGCACTCCATCGTACATTTACTGGTCACCATTTTTACGCAAAGGGAACAACAAAACTGACTTTGGCTTGGTTATTGAAATGTAAATTTATCAAATTTTAGAAGCATTCATGTGCCCAAAATTGTATTCTAGATCTATAGATATAATTAGAAATTTACGGAAGTAGAATTAGTCATGAACGCATTAGAGCCATTACTCGTATTTTAAGAAATATTCACAGAAGAGTTGTAAGTTCAGATAAAATGGAGCAGAATAAAATATGACTATACCATCAACTGAAATGTGTGAAAATAAAAAAAGTAAGGGTCGGTGACATGATCTTCTGCTTTTCACGTACTAAGGATCGTTGATCTCTAACGATCTCGAATATGATCTTTCGACATAAGATTGTCGAGACGCACTTCTAAATATTTTAGTGTTTATATCACCTGGCACTGTAGTGGGTAGCCCAGTGTTTCCAGCTCTTACCGTGAATCCATTACGGTGGCGCAAAGTGTAAAATAACTCTAAAGTTAAACTCATACTACAGCTAGATCATCCGCCAGTTCATAAGCAAAAGTTTAATGCCTTCCGGCAAGAAGAAAAAAACCTCTCTTTTTGTGGATATTTCTCTACTATGAGGAATCTAACGTCTGTCTTATCGCGTCACAAAGCGCCAGGGACAGGACGCACTCCTTTCCGCATACCGCATTCGTTGTCGCCCAAGAGCTGATATTGGATGCTGCCTAGAAAGCACGGATAGTTTGATAGTTTTCTTCATTGCTTTTTCTGCACTTGGGGCTAAGCTTCTACCAGCTAAGCATTCTTTCCTGTCATTTGGGTTGCCGATTTGGAACGGTGGCAGAACTGGTGATTTACCAGGAGTCAAATGTCATGAATACTGACAAAATAGACCAGCTTCCACGCATCCGTTGTGGACTGGGTCCCAATTGGGATGATGTAATGAACCAGGGGGTAATGGCGACGCAAGAGAAACAGGAGCTGGGGGTCGATCCATCCTCGGAGGAATCTTATGCGTGGAAGAACGCTATTCCTTGTCCAATACTCCTTTAACAAACACACTCAGCCTCGACATTAACTTGGCTTCTAGATATGACATCGACGGCGATTCCGACGTCAGATCATAGCCTCTAGTCTGGGCCGCCGTGCTAGAAGTTCCCTGTTGAGTATCGTCTGTTGCAGGATAGGCGGAGTCTTCAAAGGTGGCCGAAGTCCAACGCTGCTTCGCTCGCACCCTCTATTTCATTACAAATGGCGCCCAGCGTGGAGCACAACATTTCCTGGATCCAGGCCTAATATTTCCTATTTACAGGTTTTCTGAATTAATTGAAGATAGCCTATTCCGCTCACAACTTGGTTTGGTGGTATCGAATAGAGAATCAATAGATTCTCAACATTGTTCCCGGCTAGGCTCCACGTGCACTTGCCTTCACATTTCTAGTTTTAGGTTTCACGCCTTTCCCCCCCCGGAAGCAAGTGTTCCTAAGCCTCAATTTCCTTTCCCACCTTGTAAAGTAGACGGGTATCTCTTCGTTTCAGAATTTGGAAAGCTAAATATTCTTTCTTCTTCGTAGGGATGAAGTGACGGATGAGATGAATCCTTGATGGAATACGGAGGTAGTCGGCTATATGCCGTGCCGTTCCGTCCTCAATGATTCATCTTCACTTTGTTCTCTGACTTCAGACGAGGAAGATTGAATTCTCGCTATACATTTTGTTTGCTTTTTAAGGTTTTGTGTAAAACAAAACCTTATTAAAATCGGTTTACTGTCAATCTGTTCGTCTGTCTGTCTATCTGCCCGTCACACGCATTTTTCTCGGAACCCGTTATAGCGATAGACACCAAATTTGGCGGAAAGGTGAACATGCTCACGCATACAGTGAACTACATCATTCTTGGCGGAACGGAAGGGGGGAGGAGTCTCCATATATGCAAAAGAAGAGCGCAAATTTTTGTTCACCAAATATAGTCACGTGGGGTATCAAATGAAAGGTCTTGATTAGTACTTTCCGATGCCGCTCTTAGTTTTGACATCTGTTTGAAAAGTGGGGAGTGCAGGGGCCGAATATGATCATTCCTTTCACGGACCCATTCTCGGAAATTACCCAACTGAAAAATCTGAAAAAAAAACAGGAGGCTATCGTTATATGGTGCCTAGGCCTCCTTACATAACGATTCCTGTTCAAATAAAGTTGATGATAGTATATCATTATAATTTTTACTAATTGGCTGCAAAACCCCCCCTTAAGTTCATCCTAGCACCACGGAGCAATGTAGGCTATGACATATAGCATGACCTTGCCCAGTTAGGTGGAAATCGCACTATCACTAGCAAATTTATAATAGGTTGATGTCATCGGTGCTGTGCAAATCCAAGACTTTGAATGTTAGTATCACACGAAAGTGGGTATTCGTATATAATCATCATCATCAACGATGCAATAACCGGTATCCGGTCCAGGTCTACCTTAATAAGGATCTCCAGCCATCCCGGTTTTGCGCCGAGGTCCACCAATTCGATATCCCTGAAACCTGTCTGACGTCCTGGCCTACGCCATCGCTCCGTCTCAGACAGGGTCTGCCTTGTCTTCTTTTTCTACCATAGATATTGCCCTTATAGACTTTCCGGGCTGGATCATCCTCATCCATACAGATTAAGTGACCGCCCACCGTAACCTATTGAGCCGGATTTTATCCACAACTTGACGGTCATGGTATCGCTCATAGATTTCATCGTTAGGCTACGGAATCGTTCATCCTAATGTAAGGGGCAAACATTTTTCGGAGGATTCTTCTCTCAAACGCGGCCAAGAGTTCGCAATTTTTTTGCTAAGAACCCAAGTATCTGAGGAATGCATAAGGACTGGTAAGATCATTGTCTTGTACAGTAAGAGCTTTGAGCCACCCTGTAATTCCTCTTGCCTTCATTAATGTGCAGTCCACGATCTTGAGCCGCCTGCTCGATCTGGATAAAGGTAGACTGTATAACTTGGGTTGTTCTTCCCATGATGTGAGTGTCGTCAGGGTAGGCCAGTAGGTACGTGGACTTGAAGAGGATGGTGCCTCTCGCATTTCCATCGGCATCGCGAATCACTTTCTCCAGGGCCAGGTTAAAGAGGACGCATGATAGGGCATCCCGTTATCTTCAACAGTTCTTGATGTTAATGGTCTCGAGAGTGATGCTGCTGCTTTTATCTGGCCTCACACATTGGTCAGGGTCAGCCTAGTCAGCCTTATCAATCTCGTCGGGATACCGAATTCTCTCATGGCCGTATAGAGTTTTACCCTGGCTATGCTACAATAAGCGGCTTTAAAGTCGATGAAAGATGGTGCAACTTATGTCCATATTCCAACAGAATTTTCATCGTTTGCCTCAGAGAGAAAAACTGATCTGTTGCTGATTTGCCTGGAGTGAAGGTTCTTTGGTATGGACCAATGATGTTCTGGGCGCATGGGGCTATCCGAACTTGCAAGCTAGAGGAGAATATCTGGTAGTACTCAATAACGTGATACCTGTATAATTACTGCACTGTGTGATATCTCCCTTTCTATGTATGAGACAAATAATACCTCGTTGCCAATCGTCAGGCTTTGATTCGCTGTCCCATACTTTGAGCATCAGTTGATGAACCACTTGGTGTAATTAGTCGCCTCCATATTTAACAAATTCGGCTGCAATTCCATCAGCTCCTGGCGACTTATTGTTTTTAAGCCGATGAAGTGCAAGGACTGTTTCTTCTATACTTGGTGGCGATTTTTCTGTGCAACATAAAATAATAAAAATAGTAATACGATAAAAAACACACACAAAGATTATTGTTTTCTCTTTCATAACTCATTTAAAAATATCAGCTGGTTTTCAGGATATTTGACTTCAAAGTGTATCGCCGTAACTTTTTAATTGATTAACTGTAGGTCCTTTCCGAATTTCATGTTTTTTAGAAACTACATTAAATTTCTTCAGATTAACAACCGCTTACTTTAGGAATACTTATTTTATTTTAGGAAATAACTTAACGCTGCAATGTGCGAACTTCAATTTCGACATGAACGGCGCACTCCAGAAAAAACTGTGTTCTGTTACAAAAAAATCCAATCAAGTGAGAGACAGTGTATATTCCCATATTAATAGATAAATTCCTCTCAGAATACTTCAGCGATTTTCTAGCTTTCCAGCCTAGGGTTCTCTGTTTTCAAAATCAATTACGTTTTGTTTTGCTGCAAATAATTTCCTTTTCACACTAACTTAATCTTGGTGCCAGAAACTTTTCCCTGCTAAGTGTTTAAGACTTCCTGTACCTAATGCATTGTATCCATTTCTTCGCATTCGGTTCGAAGATTTTATTTCATACCAACTAGATATGAATTTGTGCCAAAATATTTCCCATTCATAACGACACCCTGATTTTTAATTCCAGCCTCCTTTCCGCGAAATAATATAAATATTTAAACGAAAACCAGAGGAAATCTCGCAAAAGCCGCCAAAGTGCTGAGAGTGCTGACATATCGGACCGCCTACAGATCAGCTGTAATCGGTTTGTCGGCTCGCCAACATCTTACAAGACCCTCATGTCTTACACATACTCCCATGTACATTTGTACCTGCATAATTTACAGGTACATAGAGCGGATGTTTAATTGGATGCCGTAAGAGCCAGAGCTCAAGTGGTATTCCTCTGTTTACCATTTTGTTTGTTGTGCTGCAACCACAAATCATGAGCAGTGCAACGGAGCGCTGCTGGGCATGCACTCGTATGGATGCAAGTTGGTTCTCCAGGTGTGCCAGGTAAGAGGTCCAGCAGTTGAGGTTGCCGCCGAATGTAACGCTTCATATCACGGGCCGGCCGTAATAAGCTCTATTATTTCTAGAAGTTTAGAATGTTTGCTGCGTACCTAAGTGTCCGCGAAGTCTTTAGACGGATTCACTTGAAGGCGACACCCTGGCATCGGGTCGGATAAGCACTCATTTCCGTCACGGAAGTGGCATTATACAGCGATTCCAAGGAGTGATAAAGAACACTTGAACGTGACGTGGAGGAAAGTGGCTATTGTCGCCTCATCCGAGACAGATTCGTTTTATGTCTTCTGCGATAGTTCAAATGATTTTCAGTTAATTGGAGTTTGGTCCTAAAATGGCTTCTTGGTGCACGTGAATAGGTTGCGAATTGATCTTGAATTCGCTCTAGTCATGGATGTAAGCCCAACAAATATCTCGATACGAACTGCACTTGAAACTTACTCGAATCGAAAATAACATGTTATTAACCTATTTCTCTAAGAAGCTAAATTAACCTAACTTATGAACTTAACTTAATTTAAGGTACAAACTATGGACTAAACTAACTTATCACTAGTGAAGTATTGTATGAAAGTTGACAAAATATTTTGAAGGAAAAGTCGAAAAAACGTCCATTCATTAAATTTTATCTAAAAACGAGCGGGCGGGGGAAAGAACTAAGATGTGGGATGGGACTGGGCAGACAGGAGTGGCACTAAGGATGGGTGGGTTTTGAAAATTGGGATGAGGAGTAGTTACTAGTGTAGAAGATCACTCTATCGTCGAGGTCGAAGAGGAGGTTTCGGGTCTGGAGAGATAGGAGGATTTGAGGGAACAGATGAGTTCGTAGAAGATTCTCTTCGAGGATCTCGATCTGCATGAGGCAAGGGTATTTTTCAAATTGACAATTGACAAAACTCTCAAATTTAGAGGAGAAAAATGTATCGGTGGAAAAATCAGCAAGCCGAGGATAACGGTGTTAGTTGGACCAAGTATAACGGAAGCTAAGAAGAGCCTGATCAAAAATAGGGACTAACGGTTTCGTCCCGGGTAGAGGCAACTCATCAGATGCTGCCTCACCTCTGCCCCAGAAGCAGTGAGCCCGAAAATGACAGCATGTGGAAAACGCTCCTTTATATGTTCGCAAAAACACGAAAAAGGTGCGAATTATATCCAAGTTAAAACCGTCAATAGTTTGAGCCTAAGCTAGTCTAGAGCTAGATTATTGGTTAGGATAAAGAGGGACCTAAGTCCACATGCCAGTAATTCCATTGGAGCGTAGGAAGTCGCCATTCCCCTCTACTTTCTAAAATGTCTGAATGTTCTCTTAATGTACCAAACTTCATTCCGAAGACCTTTAGCTATCAAAAATGGACTATGATTGGTTTCTGGAATGTGCGTACCCTCCGCTTTTTCCAACTTGAGCTTCCTCCAATTTGAACGGGAATTCCAGCGATATAAACTGGACATTCTGGGCCTGAGCGAAGTAAGATGGTGGACTCTGGATTGTACTCCTCCCTCTTGCCAAACTAATGGCAATGTGCTTTCGTACTCTGGAAAGCGAAGTAGTAGCAGGCGCAAATCTGGTGTTGGGTTGCTTCTGAGAGCTAGCTCAAAGGGTACCCTTTTGACCTGGCAACCGGTTTCTGACAAACTTCTCACTGCTAGATTCCGGTCCAGGTTAAGGGGCATCACAATTGTGCAATGCTATTCATCAAAGGGAGAGCAAGAGATCTTTTCTCCCTTATTCTATAATAATCGTTCTAGTGACAATCAATGGATCCGGGCGTTGAAGTGTGTTAGAACACTTCATTCAAGTCCGTAACGGTACAGTGCAGGACAATACCTTGTAGGAGGCAGCGTCGTCTACCCCCAGGTACGCACACATAGCTGAGTCGACTATTTTCTGACATACAGTCACGATACAAATCTCTCTGTATTCTTGTGAACTGGGACCTTTCGTTACAACAGGCTAGCGCTCTAACCACTAAGCCATCCGGACACTCCTCACTCATTTTAACAATAAAATCATTAATGCAACAATCCATATTGTACCAGGGCCTTGAAGTGTGTTAGATTAAGATCATAACGGTACACTACAGGACACTGCAGGAAGGAATGTGGTCAGCATCATGAAGAAAGTGCGGCTGTAGTAAGGAAAAATACTGGACATCATCTAGATGATAAAATAGACTACCACGAGTTACAGTCAATAAACATTACCTTTCATACGAGCAACAAATACCCTTAAAGTTGTAGCTATATTTGTCATCCAAGATACACCCCTATGGAAGAAGTTTATACCAAAATCTTTCAACTTTGAATTGCCCTGTGAGCTGGGACTTAAATATACATTCCAAGCCTTTTCTGTCTGTCATAAAAGGTGACTAGAAGGGAAAGAAATTTATGGGTTAGCAACGGAAGTATTTGGAAAGTTTCTTGCTGCGAAAACGTCAACATCTTTGGCTGTCGAAAGCGGACTATGATTGAAATCCAAAATGTGCAAACCCTCCATGACAACAATATCGAGAATAAACAAAATGCTGGTTTTTTCCAACTCGAACGAAAATTCCAACGATATAAGCCAGAAATTTTGGGCCGAAGCAAAGTAAAATGGTAGGAATCTGGGGACTACTTATCTCCCTCTTGTCCCACTAAAGGTAACGTGCTTTTGTACTCTGAAAAGCTAACAGGTAGCAGGCCCGAATCCGATGTAAGATTATTTCTAATAGCTACCGCAAGGTTCAAGCCAGTTTCTGATAGGATTCTGAATGCAAGATTCTGGTCCTGGTTAAGGAGTATCGTAACTGTACAATACTATGCACCAATGCAGACTTCCAAAGTAGTGGAGAAAATGCTTTCTATGAGTAATTATACGCAGTTCAGGAGAGGCTTCTTAAAGATGGCATTGTGATCGTGAAGTGTGATCTACATGCCAAGGTGGGGGTGATGAGCTCCAATAACACCTTGCTCGGACATGTGATGGGGAAGAACAGTTTTGGCGACTATAACGATAGTGGTTGTGGGTTTGTGGATGTCTTCCACCGCCTCCTTATTGTCCAAGCACAGACTTCGCCGAACCCCAAGTTCAACAACTACCTCTGTTGCTAGATGATGTGAGGACTATCTTGCTGGTTGGACGGCAGAATTCTTCAGTGAACCGCCTTTCATCAAAAATGCTCTGTTCTTTTGTCGGCAGCTAGACAGGCCATTTTCTGAAGCGAAGCCATAAGATTTCGCTGACTGCGGAATCGTGGAAGCGGATCGGGAAGGGATTTAAAGCTCTATTGACTCCTGTAAGTGACGGCAGAACTCCGATACCGAGTGAAATCCCGGAAAGATCAACGTAATGTGTGCCGTGAGAAGAGAGGTGGTCTCCCCTCATAGTTATTTATTGCTGCCCGTGTAGTTTCTGTAGATCTACTACTTCCACTCGTGTGGAAATCTTGGGAATCGGAGACCTTTCCCTGAGTGTGGAAAAAAAGGAACGATTATTAAAATTCTAAAGAAAGGCACTCGTTTTGAGTGTGGTAATTAGATAGCTAGAAAAATCATGAAACGCATTAAAGAATATCTCGAAAGTTCGACAGAGGATAAGCTGATTTTTTATCCGGATCCTCCTGCAGTGACCACATCAGCACACTACGAACCATTTTGGAACAGTGCGTTTAGTCTAGATATTTGTTTCATCTGTTCTTAATCGATTTCTAGAAAGCTTTCGATAGCGTAAACAGGGAGTATATGTTGCGTGCTCTATGCAAGAGAGGCATTCCGGAGGAACTAATCACAATTATTATCACGTTACATCTTGGCATCGATATTATTTCTTCTTGCTACCAGTAATGCTCTTCATGCTGCTTTGTCCAGGGGACGTGGAGAATTTTAATAGACTACGACATCTTCCCTCAAACACCTCCATTACGCTGAGTACAACTATTTCCTCTCTCACCGGGTCATGGAACTTTCCCGTTGGCTCTGCATTTGGAAAGACAGGCAAGTAGAATTGGACTGAAGATAAACACCAACAACACCAAGGTTCACAGTCAATCGGAGAGTATTGAAGACGTTGATCGTATCATCGGAATACGCTGGCCTAATACTATTTGGAAGGAATCCACTCTCACAAGATGGCCAACGAGTGGTTCACCCGAATTGCATTTGGCGCAAAAGAATAGAGGAGCAGTGTAGAGTCTCGGGAAGTTCTGAGGAGAGCTGAAGTGCATTTCGCACCATAGACCACGAAAGGGTCAGTGGCCACCATATATATTGTCCAATTGATGAAGAATTCCGGGGCACCAGCAAACGAGCAGCAGATAAGCACTAAAAGCAGTTGTTTGTTCAATCTAGGTTAGAAATAAATATATATTATTTCAGGGTTGCGAAATGTGGAATTAAATGTGTTGAAAGGAATTTGGAAAGAAAGTTAAAGTAATATTTTTGAAATAAAATTTAGAAAAGGGAATTAATTTTAGTATTCAAAAGGGATGCAAAAAATAGCAACATAGATGGTGAAAAGAATGGAAATGCTAGGGGATGTTGCAAAAAAATGGGGATAATTCATATACCGCGTGCCCACTAGACAGTACAGGAATCCATTTTGCGATATATTCATAATGTGACTACCACATTCATATTTGATGTAACCAATGGTAATTCTACCTGTGGGTATCTAATGAGGAAGGGGTAACAATCCTCCATTTCCATGGTTAACTGTCCCTGCAACCTGGTGCATTTTCCTTGACGAACAACCTAACTTTAATATACACAACGTGACTTTTCATTTGAACCCAATCTGTAAAATCGAATCTATAAAAAAGTAAAGTTCTTTAGTTTTATATGTATGAATGGATATCACCTTTTTCATAGCCCTTATATTTCAAATCAATTCTGTGCCAATCACTTCAACCATTTTCTTGAAAATCGCATTTGATAGACAGATGTGAACGCACGAAAAGACATTCAGACAGACAATGATTTTCTTTTGATGAAGCTCCATTTTTAACGATATCTGAAAAATCGACAATCCAAATTCAAAAATATCTAACAGCCTCTGACGTCTGTTTAGATTGGATGAAATTTTCGTCACTGGAGGTTGGGATTTGTAGAGTGACACTTGATTAACTCTTTCATAATGTTTTGCTTTTACCAATCAACAGAGAAATCAAACAACCTTTTTGAAAAGGAGGTCATGCAGGTACATATGAGTGTATGTATATATGTTCCCATGTCAGGCTACTGTTTCGAGCTGATTACCCCAAATTCCATTAGGACTCAATTTGCAAAGTATTAGATACAAAATGTGTCAATTCCGTGCCTCACAAGCTCTAAAAAGAAACGAAGGATTAGTCTTTGACTGATCTCTTTTCCCGTATGTATCCGTGGGAAAACATGCATGTGATTTGAAATGACGACTTGGATAAATCAAAAGTAAATATGTCACGAAATAATTGAAACGAAAAATAAAATCTCATATCGCCTGAAAATCAAGTCGGTCTTGAGATGCGGAAAGAAAAAACTGGCTCAGAAGTGAAGGTGATACACGTAACAGATTTTACCTCAAATGCATTTAGTGTAAATTAACATCTAAATTTGCATATCGCAAAAAATGCATTGTTTTCTCCACAGAATAATGAAATCCCTTCACTTTTCGCGTTACACTTGTACACTCATTATGGACTATTTTGGCTGATCAAACTGAAGGTTGCTACTGAATTCCGCTGAAATTCACTTGATATAAATCATCTCTAATTTTAGTAACACATACAAGGGAAATATGATAAATGAACGGCACTCATGTTTAGAAACCGTGAAATCTGTACTTGATTCTGCTGCTATAAAGATAAATCCCAGTAAAATTTGTTAATGGCTTATACAAGGCGATAACAGAGCGGACGTAACCACCGGAAAAATCCCTGCAATCAATTTTAACCTTTTTCGGTTTTAAGGATTGCACATCCTGTTGAAAGGGTCTGTCCACTTGCAAAAACAAATACATTTCATGCCCGCAGTTCTTACCAACAATGAGTGAAAGGAAAACAGACGAAAATTATACACATTGCCATAAGTTGATGCAATTAACAAGGGCTGTAAGGAAGGGTCCGAAAATTCCTGAACAAAGCCAATTATGAAAAATGCAGAGGTTCCGGGTTCCGTCCTATTCAGTCTAGACAAGAGACACAAAGGAAGGCACTTAGCATGTGAGGCAGAAAGGACATCGTACGCGATTTCTTATAAAAACAAATTAGAGAAACTCGAAAAGTGACTTATGAAGAATGGACAATGCAATTTTTATGGTGCCAACTGACGATATCCTATCATTAGTGAAGTCATGCAGTCACCAGAAGAAAAATATTTACTTCCGTTTGGGTGTCCGGAAATGGACATGTGTTCGCCTGTAGTCCAGATATTGACGTAATCTCGATTTGTAGGTAGCTTAGGGCGTAGAGGAAATGCCAAAATTATCTCTGGTTCATGCATTCCAGAAATTCTGATAGTGTGCTATCATGTAGAGATTGATACCGTACCCAAAAATGCCTTGACCTGTATAACATATATCGCAAAACTTGTTGAAAAATGAAATTGTTAGCGTCTCGTGCAATAGATTTTTTCATGTAGGATTCCAGGTAAGGTGACATTTATCATTTTCACTTAAAAATGATACTCAGCACAAAGTAAGTGCTACAATGTGTCATGTCATTAAAATGTCAAATAGAAAACAACAACCGTGACTGAAAGCCAATTTCAGTAATCTAGAGTTCCGGACTATCAAGCGAACCTAGAAAATACCAACGTGATTTAAAAAGATGACCCAATTTGGTTTAACTTACTTAGCCTACACAGGATCAGATACAGAAACATCCTGAAACCGATCAAATTATAAAAATTATCTAAAATATCTTTATGAGTGATACCGCGACCTTTTGTGGATAAAATCCGGCTCGACAGGTTGCCCGGAAAGTCTGTAAGGGCAATATCTATGGTAGAAAAAGAAGACGTGGCAGACCCTGCCTCAGGAGGAGCAATGGCGTAGAAACGGAATTTCATCTATTAAAAACATATTCATGGACTCACAGTCGTTTGGCGGATTCCAAGGGAAGGTAACAATTAGTTATAAGTTGAGCATGACAGCGAACATGAAATTGGAAGAACAATGACCTTATAGGTCGTTCAGCATGAAAGTAAGGCACGAAGAGTAAAGTTCGAAATGTGGCAGGTACATATGTTACATATATCAAAATTGCTTTGAATCTCCTTTAGTGTTCGTCAAGGAAGCGCAAGGCCCTGCGAGTTGGGACTTAGTACACTCAAAGTCTCCCTGCTTGCCACAAGGGGTGACTAAAAGAGGTAGAAATTTATAGGCTAGCAACTGAAGAATTTTGAAATCTTATTGCTACGTCAACAATGCCTCGAATAGGGACTAATCCCACGCCGAAGACCTTCGGCTATCGAAAATGGACTTTGATTGGTTTCTTGAATGTATGCACGCTCATCAACAATGGTAGCGAGCGTCCCCAGATCGTTCGATTTCTCTGGACATTCTGACCTAAGCAAAGAAAGATGGTGGGGCACTGCAAATTACTCCTCTCCCTCTTACCACACAAGTGGCAATATGCTTCTGTATCCAGGAGGGTCAAGTAGTACCAGACGAAAATCAAGTGCCGGGCTGCTTCCGACGGCTACCGCAAGGTACGATCTCTCACCTGGGAACCGGTTTCCGAAAGACTTCTAAAACCACGATTCCGGTCCAAGTTAAGAGCCATCATAATTGTACAATGATATGCCCCACCAGAGACTCCTTATATAGTGGTGAAGGATGCTTTCTAAAAGCAGTTACACGCAGTTCAGGAGGGGCTTCTCAAAGGTTACATTGTGATCGTAGTGAGTGCCCAGATTGACAAAGTGACACTGACACTGACATAGACGCAGAACTGGATATTGGATCCACTTTCGCTGCCCTATTTAAAATCTGGAAGTGCATTTATTCCAACACCAAGATCAAGGCTGTTCTGTGGTTGTCTTCTTTCGGTGTTACTATATAGGAGTAGCATATGGAAAGTGAATCCCATTGTTACTCAAAAGCTTTCGTCAACACCTATCTGCATCATGTCATCGGAATACGCTCGGCCGATACTATCACAAACGGAGAACTTGGTCAGTGAAAAGGCCTGGAACTCGTAACTACTTTGATCGGAAGGCGGAAGTGGCGGTGAATAGGTTACACATTAAGGAGGGTCACACTTGGCCAACGGGTGAGTCGCTCCGAGAGCACTTGGCGCAGAACAGTGGAGAAGAAATGCAGGGATTTCAGTAAATCGGGGGGAGGGGGGCTGCACAGTATTTCTGGTAACCCCGAACAATGGCGCGTAGATGTGGTTGACATGCTATGCCCTATCAAGGAGTAAATGCGTCATCTCACCGCCCCTCTTTGTTCTTATTATGGATACTGGTACACGGGGCATTCAGCTTTCAGCGCCCTACACACTGTTCTATGCAAATGATATTCTCCTAGTGTCTAATAGCAAAGCTGATCTCGAGCAATTTGTCCAAAAATGGAATGATCGGTTCATGCAACACGGTCTCAGATTGAATCTAAATAAAACTGAATTTTTGTTGACCGATCGCCATGAAACAGGCACTATCACTATCGGGGGCAGTGACCTATCCAGAATTGAGCGATTTAAATATCTCGGGTGAATCAGCCAATAGGAAATTGCGTTCTGAAATCGTTTCATTTATTAGCGCAACCTGCGCGAAGTGACGTTCCACAACTGGTG
Source organism: Hermetia illucens (assembly GCF_905115235.1). Classification (NCBI taxonomy): domain Eukaryota; kingdom Metazoa; phylum Arthropoda; class Insecta; order Diptera; family Stratiomyidae; genus Hermetia; species Hermetia illucens. The sequence goes on along the minus strand of NC_051850.1, from coordinate 153,957,553 downwards.
TTCTTTATAATCGTCACAATGTCTCCACCCTGTCATCGTATATGGTTCTGAGTATTGGTTGACTATAGAAGGCTCGTGGTAATAGAGGCGAAAGTGTTTCGCTGCGCCTGTGGCACCATACTATTATCACATCCGAATTAAGGTCATTCGCGATCGATATGGCACTGCACGATCATAGAGAAACTGCGAGAGAAGCGTCCTGGATGGTATGGACATGTAATCCAGAAATGGCTAAAGGGCCGTCCGATACTGACGTTGGCTTAATACGCTAGGTGGTGATTCTAGAGCTTCTTGTTTCCATCCAGATCAGGCGTATGACTGAGAAAAATTGTGCAACTGATCAAGACGAGTAACCTCACTTCTGAATGAAAGAAGGGTAAGCTCGCTCCCTTTTCATAACTAGTTGTCTTATCGAACAAGCCAAAAAGTACAAGATATGGCGCATACTATTTTCAAAAGTGGAAGGAGTCTGGAATGTTAGAATGCAGCATAGTTTTTGGCATCCATAAAAATCTCGCCTGCAAAATCACCCAACTAATCAATGGAAGAATTGGTGCGCTTCGAGTGAAAGCTAGCATTTGACCGATCAATCTATATGCTACAGGAGAAGATAAGGACAACTGCACTCAAGCGACGTGAAGATAGTCCTGGGCTACTTCAACGCAAAAGTCGGAAAGCTGGTGCTCGGTGGAGTTAATGAGGGTCATATCTCCCACAATTTAACTATCAAGCAAGGAAATATGCTCAAAAAGTTTGCCTCCAACAGAAACATCACTCTCATCGACTTGTTTTCCTCACCGCAAAACCCACAAAAGAAAATGGGGCTCGCCAGAGAGAATGACATTTAACCAGATTGATTACGTTCTGTTTAAGAAATGAACTGCACCTAGCATACTTGACGTTCATACCGCGAGGGAAATTGTGGCACCGATCATTAGCTCATCGGGCCAAGAGCATAATTTAAGATCCGCTTACAACTGGCCGAAAAGAATCAAAGCAGGATTTCAGCCCAGAACCATATTTAGCAGGAACACAGCGGGCTGACGTGATAAATGGGTGGCTTCATGGAGACCCAGAATAAAAGGAGCTCAAAATTTCGTGAACCTATTTGATACTCCGCATACCGAAGGAGCAGAGGCTGCATGACCTGTCCCATCACCTACGCTCGAACAAGTCAACTACAACACTGGGGAACAATACAGCGCTGGGTGTGGGTGGAATGCTTGCGGAACTTCTAAAGACACAAAGTGTGACGAGAGCGACTAAGACTCATGAGCTCATATTTGGTCTAATGAAATTGTGCCGGCAATGTCAAAAATATGTCAGATTTCCGAAAAAGGTTAGCAGGAAGGATCTTTTCAATGGTAGACCTCATTTTTGGAAAGATTTGCATAATAATATTGGATGGTATGCCTGTATTCCTACATCGGGTCAAGCAGTGGACTAGATGGTACACTGATCCAGAAGATGGTTCTGTGGGAGTCAACCTGCCTCCCTTTGAAGGTGATATCTCTTCTCGTGGGGGACATGTAACTCTTCAGAAACCAGGCTTATCGTCTGTTTCTATGAGTGGAGATGAATGTCTTTAAACACACACTGCCAAAAACATTTCCTGAGCAAATACTCACACGTGGGGAGCAGCAAACTATCTAAGACCTTGTGATTATATACTGGTGGACTACGCGACGGAGAACACTGTGGGATGGCTAAGGACAATAGTCTCTAAATTTCCAGACTGAAAAGAGCAAAATTGTCTTCATATACTAGGGATGATATATCAGGGGCACACATGGTGACACATGATGATCTCCATACGCGAATATAGAGAGTCTTCAGAAGCAGAGTAGACGCCAAAGGTAACCTCCTCACGGTCGGGGTAGATGATCGATATATGGAGGCAATCAAACCATAAAAATACCATACCAACTATAGATTTGAGAACATAATTGTGCATACGCACAGGAAAAAGCCGGGGAACGATACTTCGGAGGGGACATGGAAAACTTACCGGAATCCCGGAAGGAATGTCGGAGGCCATAGAGGCTGAAAAGACCGGATCATGCAGGGAAGTAGACCTGCTATTCCTGGTAGGAAGATCAACGGAAACTGCACTGCACAATGTGATATACAAAATATTTGGGTATTACACTAGATCAAAACTTACTCTGGAAGACGCATGATCCACATGATGATGAACCACACGTCGGTAAGCTACAAAAGCTTTGATGACTTGCATGTCCACAGGAAATGGGGTTGCATTACGAAGATACTACTTTGTATTAAACACCGCAATAGTAAAGGCTATGTTTACCTATGGGGCGGTAATTTGGGCAGAAAGAACTGAACTCAGCACAACATCCAGGGAGTAATACAAACTGCAAAGGCTGGCTTGTGTGTGTATCAGGGGGGCAATAAGAGTATGCCCAATGGCATCCCTTTTTTTGAGGTGGTGGAAATCTTCAAAAGACATTGGTCTGGACACACCAGCGTGTGGGATTTTTACCCACTAAAACCACCCTCGACTCCCTCCCTGCCCCGCGGAACCACCCTAAGGTATTATATCACGAGGCGGAGTCCACCTACCCTTCCCCCGAGCGTTTCTACCGCTCTTGTCATCTATTTATGGATCTCTCCCTCTTAGCGTTCTTCGTCTGCAATAAGGGAGAGATTGGCTTCGCATGGTATATATTCGCCACCTCATCTGCCAAGATGTCAATCGGTATCATTCCTGAGATGGCGAATGCTGCATTATCTGAAATAGTCCTGAAGGCAGAGCATACATTCAGGGCTGTCCTCCTGTAGACTGCACTCAGTTTGTTAGTGTTAACTGACATCCGCAACGCCTCCTTCCAAACTGGGGTCGCATAGAGCATGATTGAGGTCACCACCCTGGCTATAAGCAACCTAGAGGTATGCCGTGGCACTCCCATGTTCAACATCATCCTCACCAGGGCCATACTAGCAGCGGACGATCTGTCACAAACATACTCCACGTGTTGCTTATAGCTGAGCTTCCTGTCTAACACCACCCCCAAGTATTTGATGGTCGGCTTGGAAGTGATGATATGATTGCCGATTCTTATGCAGGCGTAGTTTCTCTTCCGGCGCTTCGTGATGAGGACCGCTTCTGTTTTTTCCTCCGCTAGTGTCAGACCTGAGCTCTCTAGCCAACTTTTAACAGCACTGATTGCTTCGGTTGAGTATAACTCAGCATCTTCGAGATACTTTGCGACAACAACCAGTGCTATGTCATCAGCGTGACCCACCACTGTGGCTTCCTCCGGAAGGGGAAGATTAAGTATATCGTTGTACATGATGTTCCACAGTAGTGGGCCCAATACGGAGCCCTGCGGGTCTGTAGGTCCTTTTGGGATTGACTCCTCTCCATCTGCATATACAAATGTAGATAAGGAGGCCGACCTATCAAGTATCAGTGAGGTGGAGACTTGCCTAAATCGAAGGAAAATTGATATTCTTCCTCGGCGGTGCTTCCAAGGGATATGACGACGAGTTTTCATTTCAATATGAAGTTTAAAACACTATGATGTAACAGGTCAAACTGGAAGAGCGTGACAGTGACCTACTGCTTAAACTGATTACCTGGTGCAGTTATAGATCCCTTACAGACAAAGGAGCAGACGCCGGGGTTATTGGTAGTATTCTGCGCGAACCTACCGGGAATGGAGCAAACCAGGTTGCTTATGGAGGCTTAGGTACTTGGGCAGAATCAAATAAAGGTTTGGCTGCTGGAGAGGTACTTAATATTTAAGTACAGAACTTTTCTCTTTCATTTTTTAGCCGTTGTTTCGTGGTTTCATCCCTTGCTTATTGCCTCCAGGAATTTCGTATTAACACCGTTCACCACGATTCGCTAAACTTGTAATAAATTAAAAAGTTGAAAAAGTTTATTAGCATTACCATTTATCAAAACAGTTATCCTTCTATCCTCAAGTAAAATTCTACCATCTTTCTCTCGGCATACCCTTTTCTTACCCTTCCGTACCATTGTTTTGAGAAATAGTATCGATCTGCCTTCATATTCAATAGGTAATCTTGGCCTATCAAACCTGCAGATGTAGGAAATAGATATTTCTATTCATTGCTAATTTATTAAGTCAATGTGGCTTGGCTATCTGTATTATCGCACTGCATCTTTAATAAAATTAATGGGAACTTGGCTTTTACTCAGTTATATAATAGAAAGAATATCTTAAAGCCTCTTATTCGTTGAGTGGGGCCATATATTCTTGGAACTCATGAATTAGTCTTATAATAGCAACGGTAATCGCTAGTGAGAAAAGCCAATTTCAACCTAGGCCTTGAAGCGTATTAAAAAATCTTATTTGAAGACCACAAAGATATCTGCGAGATAATTTCGACACGCATTGCGCTCGTTTGTATTATTACCCTGACTTGACACAGGTAGTCTCCCACATCCAAATCTACTAATATCCGACATTCAGCGTAACATGCAAATCCATCCGCGACCAATTAAATTACAAAGCTCAAATTCGCTCAGGAGAAACTATGTACGCACTACCAACAAAGTTTTAGATAGCATTCCACAGTCTTCTAATTCGCCATAACACGTTATATCACAAAAAGATTTACTATACTTACTCCTTGTTCTCGAGCCATAACAAAACAGGGGCTAAATAAACTTATTAAATTCACTAAGATATCTCTGGGCTTTGAGTAGATACTTTCAAAATACATTTCAGCTGCACCAAATTAAGATCTATCCAAATTATTACTATATTATACTAAACCAAGAGCAAAGTTTATCAAACTTGCTCTAAAAACGTCCACCTATGCAAATCATCCTTGGCTTCCTTCGCTTGAAAAAGACAAGATAGTTGTCAACATTCATATGCGCTTGCAGATAATGCTTCCAGTAAACAATTTATTTTGACCAAAACATGGTTTTCCATTTATTTCTTCTCCGAAATATCCATTTAAAATTCAAGAGCTTGCCTCATTTTTTTCACGAATTTAATAATTTTAATTCTCAGCTTAGAGTGGTAGATTGCATGCATGCTTTTCGGTGTTTGCCTATATTCCAAACTGTCATGATTAAAACCATAAATTTTGCACTTTTTAAGATACAAACAAATATTAGTCCAACTTGAAATATTTACCAATGGCTTTTACCCAGGCATCACATGAAATTAAAGTGGGTAATGAGTTTTTATCGGCAAACAATGTATTTTATCGCGATTCGCTACTAAAGTATCTTTAACGTGTTCTAGTTTGGGACCAATGTTATGCAGATTTTCTAAGGTATTGCCGCTTCTATTGTTCTACACGTGAGCGCTGTTCTTCCAGAAGTGCTACTATGTGCGCAAAGATTAAGAAAACATGAGGTAGAAATAATACGGACTAAGCCTCAGTTGGATAAATCCAAAGATTTCATTTTGAGGCCAAATCTTTTGGTTTGAAATTCATACTGTTATTCTGAGAAGAAGGTAATTAGCTGATCATTAAAACCAACAAATATTTATTAACACTATACCCAGCTTAGTTGTTTATGCTGTACTCGTAGATGGATTAGTAAACGTAAGAGCCTTCTTGGTTTTCTGGAGCAAGTACGGAATGTTTAATTAGATACTGTTTGTACCAGGCGTGATCACACGCAAATTGGTCTTTATGGAGTATTTCTCCTGTTCCATTCTATTATAGTAGTTTAGTTCTGAATTTCCAAATAATAAATAAAAATAAAAAAATGATATTGCATTTTTTCATCTTCGTTACAATGACATAGTTGATGGCTTAATTCCGGCACAGATACTTCCACGACTGTTTGAAAGAGAAAAAGAGAAGGGTCATTATAGTCCTAATAGACTCCGTAATCCATAGCCGCCTACGGGAATAAGTGGGACCTTATTAATAATTTCACTATTAACTTAATGCATCTTATATCCAACTGACATTATTTATGGATGAAGGAAGAAATCTTCAAAAGACGCTGTTTCGTCAGGTCGCAGTAGCGTATTGGATTCGTACTCACTGTAACCACCTCCACTCTTCCATCCATTACCCCATGAAGTTACCGCAAAGTATTACTTCCTGAGGTGCGCTCTGGTCTATATCAGCACATTTAGGTTACGCAGTCGACACGCTTATCGAGCTTCTTCCAGTTGTTGACGTTTCTTTTGCAATGAATCTTGGTTGTTGGGCGTTTACTGCAATTCGATTGGATCGATCGGGTATGGGCATGCACTTAGAATTGTCAGGGGATTTCTACAATTCAAAGCAATGCAAATACGTTCTATAACAACAGTTTTCCCTAAGAAATAGTGTCAAGAGGTAATTTAATACTCTGTGTTTGCCGGAACGGAAAAGCCTGACAGCAACTAGCGGTAGGTACAGGATGGCGTTTGATTTGATTGATAGCGGCCTTGTGGTTTTTTTGTATATGCATACCTATGTGACGAGCCATAAACAACAATGTAATGTGACACATGCAGCCATACGCTCGCATCCACCTGGGACACAACCCCAGTCTTTTTGGCCCCTTGCTTTCGTTCGACCCATTTCGCAATACAGTTTCTTCTTAGTAGCTCTTCGAAAGTCCTGAGCCACTCGGATGAATTCGATCGGGGATAATGCCCCTCATTCGCTAGAATATCGATGGTGATCATTCCCTCAATGACACATACTGCCCCCCCCCCCCCCCCTAATGCGGTACTATTCGCATTTTACATCATCAGCGGGATTAACCAGTATGCCGCACTTATCCTACTTCGGTTCACAACTGTCCAATCCTCCCGCCCAGATAATTTGTCCCTCCGATCATAAACATCATCTTCGCTAGAAATAAACTGCCATCCCTCACAACCCCTAGGTATTTAATGTTCGATTTTGAGACTGAGCAACCCGGTTGTTAACAGGATTGTTTTTTAAATTTGAGGCTTTCATGAACAAATACACTTATATACAGGGGTGTTCTGAACACTTTCCGACCTCAACGTGAAGGTGGCAGCACTCGTCAATAAAAGCTGGGAATGTGGCTGCGCATCTTTCAATAGATCATCATCATCATCAATGGCGCAGCAACCGGTTTCCAGTCTAGGCTTGCCTTAATAAGGAACTCCAGACATCCCGGTTTTCTGCCGATATACCTAAAGGCTATCTGGCGTCCTGACCTACGCCATCGTTCCATCTCAGGCAGGGTCTGCCTCGTCTTCTTTTTTCTACCATAAATATAGACTTTTCGGGCTGGATCATGCTCATCCATACAGATTACATCACCCATCGTAACCTATTGAGTCGGATTTGATCCACAACCCGCCGATAAGATTTCGTCGCTATATAGGCTACGGAATCGTCCATCCTCATGTAGGGAGTCCAAAATTCTTCGGAGGATTTTTCTCTCGAACGCGGCCAAAAGTTCGCACTTTCTCTTACTAAGAGCCCAAGTCTCCGAGGAATACATGAGGACTGGCAAAATGTCTTGTACAGTAAGACAAGACCCTCTAGTGTTTTCCAGCGGAACAGTTTTTGTAAGCTGAAATAGGTTCTGTTGCCAATAACCGTGCGCGGATGTCATCATAGTAGCTGCTATCAGTTGTGATTTTTGACCCTAGATAGCAGAAATTATCAACGGTCTCAAGGTTGTAGTCCCCTATCTTTATTCCTCCCGCTTGACCATTGCGGTTTGACGTTGTTGATTGGCCGGTTTTTGGTGCTTACATTGCCACCATATATTTCGTCTTGCCTTCATTGATGTATAGCCCAAGATCTAACGCCGCCTGCTCAATTTGGATGAAGGTAGTTTGTACGTCTCGGGTTGTTCTTCCCATGATGTCGATATCGTCAGCATAGGATAGTAGTTGGGTTGACTTAAAGAGGATTGCACCCTTCGGTCCTGAACGAGGTTAAAGAGGACTTGTCGTAGACCGTTGTTGATGTCGAATGCGATGCGTTTATCTGGCCTCGCACATTGATTAGGGTCAGTCTTATCCTGGCTATGCTATCATACGCGGCTTTAAAATCGAGTTTTTCCATCGCTTGCCGCACAAAGAAAATCTGATCAATGACGCTCTGGACGTATGGCGCTATCTGTCCTAGCAGGATAGTGGAGAATATCTAATAGATGGTACTCAACAACGTGAGACATCTAGAATTGCTGCGTTGTGTGATATATCCCTTTTTTTTTTTTGTGCGTACACGGAGGTGGAAAATCTTAGAAAGACACGTCCGCCGCAGCTCCGCCGCCCGAACGGCGGAAATACAGCGGGCGCGTGTGGAATTCACACCCACTAAAAACCACCCCCGGTCTCTCCAGCCCCAGCCCCGCGGGACCACCATGGAGGTATTACCTCGCGGGGTAGGTTTGCTCTTAGGCACTCATCCTTCTCCTATTTGCAGCTTTCCTCCTTCTTTGTTCTTTCAGCAACTCCTCCTGCATTTGGATGATTGCGGAGCTAACCGCAAGCCACTTCTCCTCGGACCCCAGCATCTCAGTAACTAAGCTCTCCGAGGTCCCGCTCCTGCCCAGCACCTGGTTTAAGCTCCTTCTCTCCATCGCAAATCGTGGGCAGTGAAACATCACATGCTCTGGATCCTCCGGTATGCCATCGCATCTGGGACAGTTCGGAGAATCATCCAACCCAAAGCGGTGCAGATACTGCCTGTAGCAACCACCGTGTCCCGTGAGGAACTGGGTAATGTGGTAGTTGGTATCCCCATGTTTTCGCTCAAGCCACACCCTAATGTTGGGAATGAGCCTGTGCGTCCACCGACCTTTCGCAGACTCGTCCCATCTGCGTTGCCAGAGATCAAGCGACTCTGACCTTGCCGCATTTCTACGCTGTGCATGCCTCTCCATATGTCTTGCATTGTACAGGACACTCATTTCTTTGGCCAGAATATCAACCGGGATCATGCCTGCCACCACCAATACTGCCTCATCTGATGTGGTTCTAAAAGCACTGCAAACCCTCAAAGCCATCCGCCGGTAAACCGAGTTCACCTGCTTCCGTCTCTGAGAGTTTGCAAGCGCCTCCGCCCACACAGGCGGCGAGTAGAGCAGGATGGAGCGCACCACTCCGGCTAGCACCAACCTCCGGCAATTTTTCGGCCCACCAATATTTGGCAACATTTTTGCAAGTGCCGTGGTGGCACTGGCTGCCTTTTGGCATGCATACTCTAGGTGGTCCCTAAAACTCAATTTGGTGTCAATTATTACCCCCAGGTATTTGATAGCCGGCTTTGATACGACCGTATGTCCACCGACCTCCAATTTTACAGTATTATTTTTCCTGCGTTTCGTTATCAAGACCACTTCCGTTTTCGCGTCCGCCAAGGTCAGCCCGGCCTTTTCTAGCCAGGACTTTACCGCTCGTGATATATCCCTCTTTATGTATGAGACAGATAATGCCTCGTTGCCAATCGTCAGGCATAGATTCGCTGTCCCACACTTTCAGCATTAGTTGATGAACCATTAGATTTAATCGGTCGCCTCCATATTCAACCAATTCGGCTGTAATTTCATCGGCTCCTGGCGACTTATGATTTTTAAGCCGATGAATTACACAGATTGTTTCTTCGATACTTGGTGGTGGCAATATTTATCCGGCGTCTTCAGTTGACGGGAGCACCAACTCGCCGATGTTCTGGTTGTTCAGCAGTTCATCAAAGTACTCAATCCATTCAAATCAGATTTCCCTGTTTCTCGGCACATGAGACTCGAGGTGTGTCAGACTTCAGGCTGCTAACTTGTTGGTAAAACTTCCGCCCCTGGGCGGTTGCTCCCTGCACTTCTCGAGTTCACAGACCTGTTGATTTTCCCAGGCTTCCTTTTTCCTTCTGTGGAGTCGCTTCTCCGGTCGACGGAGTTCGTGATAAGTCTCTGTGCGTGCCTGCGTCGTATGAGAATGCAACATTACTCGGTATGCAGCATCTGCAAGAACTCTGTTGACTGCTGTTATTGCGGCATTCATTTCTCTCTTATAGTTGTTGCGGAGAGCTGTGCTGTAGATGGCTTCAGAGTTAACTCTCACCTGATTATCAGAGGGGATTCTGGGTGGTGTTATTATTCGAGGTCGGAGCACATGTCTACGAGATAGTTATCCGAGTCTATATTGACCTCCCTATATACATTCATCTAGGCTGAGACGGGGCGGCGTTCGATCAACACGTGATCAATTTGGTTGAAAATGGTCCCGTCTGGAGAGGCGCACGTTTCTTTATGAACTGCTTTCCGCGCAAACCAGGTACTTCCAACAACCATTTCTTGTGACACTGCTAACTCAATAATCCGCAGTCCGTTATCATTTGCAGTTTTATGTAAACTATGGGAGCCAACGTTTCGCCTGAATATGGACTCCTTTCCTACTTCTCTGTTAAAATCCCCAAGAATGATTTGGATATCATATTTGGGATAGGCCTCGAATGTTCGTTCTACTGCCTCATAGAAGGTATTCTTCTCAAGCTCTGGAGACTTCACCTCTGTAGGGGTGTGATGAGGCTTATATTTCTAAATTTGCCTAGCAAACGCAGAGTGCATAGCCATTCGCTTATATTTCCAAAGCCGATAACAGTAGGTTTCATTTTTTGGCTGACTAAGAAACCTATACCAAGCACATGGTTTACTGGATGGCCACTATAATGTATAGTGTAACGACTCTCCAGGAAACCGGTCCCTGCTCAACGCATCTCCTGCAACGCTGTTACATTAGCCCTATATTGGGACAGGGTATCGCCTAGCTGCTTGGCAGCTCCATCTCTGGACATAGAGTGCACGTTCCATGAAAAAATGCGCAAATCGTTAATCCGTTGTCGTTGCCGGGTTCGTCGTCTTGAAGTCAATCCAGTCTGAGCCTCTTTTTGGCGCTTCGTAACGAGCCGTGAAATTTTGGGAAGCTGAATTCAAACATAGCCGTGCAAACTCAGGAGGCGATGAACGTTCGGGACGTCCAAAACTGGCAACCACTGACGATAACGTCGCTAAAGTTCACCAAATGGCACTAAAAGAAGGTCGAATTAAAGTGAGCCTGATATTAGAGGCTATGAATATCTCAAAAGAAGGTGTCTATGACATATTGAATGAAGATTTAGGCAAGCGAAAGTTGTCTGCGCATTGAGGGCCGCCTTTGCTCACGTTAGACTAAAAACGTGCTCCAATGAAGGTTTATAACGCTTTGTTGGCGAAGTTAGGTCCAATAAATCAGAGTTTTGGCGAAGATTAATTACTGCATATGAAACAAAATCAAAACAATGAATGGCGAAAGGAGAAACGGCTCCAAAAAAAGTGATGGCGACTACTTTTTGGGTTAGTCGTGGAGTTATCATAATCGATTATCTTCAAACACGAAAACCCATTACAAGAGCATACTACTTACCATCACTCAATAAGCTAAAGACAGAAATTGCGGACAAACTGCCACACTTGCGTGTACAGGTAGCAACCGCATCAGGCGCGCAAGTTTTACCAACAAGTCAGCAGGATGAAGCCTTATACACCTCGATGCTCATCCTGCCGAGACAAAGAGGGAAATCTGATTTCCGACAGAATGGGCATATTGGAACGATGGTTGAGTACTTTGATGAGCTTCTGAACAGCCAGAAAATCGGCGAGTTGGAGGCCCCGGACAAATACTGCCACCACCAAGTACAGAAGAAACAGTCTGTGCAATTCATTGGCTTAAAAATCATAAGTCGCTAAGAGCCGATGGAATTACACGCGAATTGGCTGGGGGCGACCAATTACACCAAGTAGTTCATCAACTTGTGTTCAAGTTGTGGGACAGCGAATCAATGCCTGACGACTGGCAAAGAGGCATTTTCTGTTTCATACAAAAAGGGAGATATCACATAGTGCAGCAATTATAGAGGTATCACGTTGCTGAGTACCATTCATAAGATATTCTCCGCTACCTTGCTAGGCCGGATAGCCCCATACGCTCAGAACATCATTGTCCCATACCACAGAGGCTTCACTTCAGGCAAATCAGCAACAAATCAGATTTTCTCTCTGCGGTAAGCGATTGAAAAGCTGTTTGAATATGGACATCCGTTGCACCATCTCTTTATCGACTTTAAAGCCGCCTATGATAGCATAGCCAGGGTAAAACTGTACATGGCCATGAGAGAATTTGGTATCCCGACGAAATTGACAAGACTGTTTAGGCTGTCCCTGACCAATGTGCGAGGCCAGACAAAAGCAGCAGTATCACTCTCAAGACCATTCGACATCAACAACGGTCTACGACAAGGGGATGCCCTATCATGCGTCCTCTTTAGCCTGGCCCTGGAAAAGTGATCCATGATGCCGAAGTAAATGCAAGGGGTACGATACTGGTCAAACGGGAAGAACAAAGATAGGAGACTACAACTTTGAGACCGTTGATAATTTCTCCTATCTAGGGTCGAAAATCACAACGACGAAATCCTTGCGAAGTTGTTGGCAGCCTTCAGAGCCTATTTCAGCTTACAAAAGCTGTTTCGGTCGAAACGTCTCACCATAGGGTAAAAGCTCTTACTGTACAAAACAATGATCTTGTCAATCCTCATGTATTCCTCGGAGACTTGGGTTCTTAGCAAAAAATATTGCGAACTCTTGGAGGCGTTCGAGAGAAGAATCCTCCGAAGAATTTTTGGGACCCTACATGAAGATGGACGATTCGGTAGCATATATAACGACGAAATCTGTGAGCGACACCATGACCATCAGGTTGTGGATAAAATCCGTCTCAATAGGTTATAGTGGGCGGGTCACTTAATCCGTATGGATAAGGATGATCCAGCCCGGAAAGTCTATAAGGGTAATATCTATGGTAGAAAAAGAAGACGAGGCAGAACCTGCCAGAGATGGAGCGATGGCGTAGGCGAGGAAGCGAGACAGCTTTTAGGGATATCGAATTGGTGGACCTCGGCACAAAACCGAGAGGAGTTCCTTATTAAGGCAGGCCTAGATCGGATACCGGTTGTTGCACCGTTGATGATGATGATACAGAAAAATAAACTCAAAGGAAAAATGTCTTACATCATTGTTAGGTAGGAAACTTTTCCGATCACTCTTGTATAATTGGTTCTCTAAAGTTTCTTATAAAGAAAACAACCCAACTTGCTTGAAACTTCCACTTAGAAATATTCCACCGCATCTTAAATTGCAAGAATCTATCTTTATCGATATTATGTAGAATCTCATAAAGCGGAAATGGTTAAACGTAATTAAATATAAGAAAGTATCTTATCTGATTGATCGCAAATAGATTTATGATTCTCAAGTCCGTAAACGTGTAAAATTAATTTTATGAGAAAAATGAACACGTCGGCATATTACTTTTTGATATAAATAACATTGAAACTTACTTGCACACATTTAAGATCTCAGTATGTACTACCAAGAAGGTGCGATCTTTTCTCCATCTTCAACTTCGATAAGCCTCCATATCTCTACGGTTCGCAACAAAAATACAAAGTCCATGCACCACCTCAGGAGATTTAGTGAAGAAATGAGGGAAAGAACGCGGTGAAATTGCTTGCGAACAAGTCTGGCGGCCAGCGTGTGTGGGAATCTTATCGGACCGGACAAATGTACTTGGCTACAGGAACAAGTGGCGGCGACTTTATCTTCGGCTCCTTTTTAAGAACTTCTCAAGATCCAGTCCCGATGCAGCCACGCTTGTCCTAGCCGCGGTGGATTTTTCTTGGAGATTAACCAAGCCGCCGATGTTTTTATGGTGACAAGAGTTGAACGCAAACTTGAAGCTTGGACTCGTGTGATCGGAAACATCTTGACCCCCCAATAACTGCTGTAACTAAGAGCCAATTGTGACAAACACTAGCGACCAATTTCCGTTGCATATATCATTGTCCTCATTCGGGGCAAGGCCACCAAAAATCTCTCAGTTTCACTTCTTCCTTCAGATTTTAAATTTCAACGGGGCTTCTGGGTAATTTGGCATCGTAATTCCGGTCTTCGCGAATTTTAATTAACCGAATTGTCTTCGCATAATTAACCGAAACAAATGTCCTCAACGGACTACTGCAAATTTACGATCAAACTGGCGCAAGAGGTTGATCGCGTATGAGCCCTTGCCTGTTTCTGGGAAGTACTTTTTAAGGAGATAAGTTACTATAAAAATATCCAATTATGGAATTGTACTGAAATTATTAAATAATGGCAAACTTGTCAAAATAAGATTTTTATAAATATTTATGTCGATAGATACTTTTATTTATCTTTATAGATACTTTTATCTATCAATTTAAGTATTCCTAAAGAAGATTTTATTTTGAAAAGTATGTCCTTGGTTTAAACTTATTTTCATGAGAGAAGCAGCAATTCATATATTTCAATAAATATCTTAGAAAGCGAACATGGTCAATGAAGTTGAAGCAGTTTATGCAAAATCCAGATTTCTAAGCATTTGATGTGGTGGTTGCCGTTTCATTTACAATAGGACTCCAAATTTCCAAATCCACGAATTCAATCTTTGAGGAGTTATCCTACCCCTCATACAAATCGATACACGTTACATGTGTTAAAGCACTTCAGACAATGTTAATTTTACGATTAACACACTAGATGAAAAGGAACACCCTGAAAAGCGACAAGTGCTTCTTGACATCTCCTTAGAGACGAAAATTGCTTTGGGAAAAAAGTATCAACTTTGTAGTTTTTGTAGGAAAGCGGAAAGAAGGCGACAAATCGCCGTGGAGATAATCTTCTTGCTCTTGGAGTGGCGCCAATCTGAAATTGTGGAAATTTAAATGGGTCCACATATAAGCCATTGGATACTGGTTTCAAGTGAGGCAGTTATCCTGGAAAAGGCAGAAACCAATTTTTAATGTTGTCTATTTTCGTGTGAGCGTTTTTCTGGAAATTAATTGAGCTTGAAATTAAAATGTTTTAATTGTGATTTTCTGGAATTGGCGGAAGTGTAGATAATGAACGGAGTTCATTCGGAATTAGCCTTCACCTGATAGAAAAGAAGGCCATAGTGACGAGGTTTCACACGAAAGCTAGACGTGGAATTTCTCGTCGTTGCCAAGCAGAATATTTGTTGTTTCGACGTGACATTCTAGAATAACATTGAAGTTTCCGAAAGTCCTTCACCTCGACTTTGCTATACCTTTATCCGTCAGGCATCGATTTGCAAGATGTTAATCCGTCCTATTACCAATGTAAGAGTACCTATATACTGTGTAGACTGAATCCAGCCAAATATTGTCCCCAGAAGGAGGAGGTAATATAAAACTTAGCATACGCTTAAAAATATAATCGAAACAGGACTCTAAAGCCCGCTATCCGGGAACAGTTTGGCAGCCGGTTACAACTGAAGCGTTCGTAATGAACCCGTCCACCAGCTGAACTGAATACACTATCCACGTACCGGCAAGGTGCAACATAATTAGTTCAACTCTGGACGTGGAAGGCCTTGAGAGGAGAATTCGAAATATTTTTGTGTGTAAGCATTTATTGTTGCTCACACTCTAAACAAAACAATAAAAACGAACGTAACTGTAACCCCACATTGGGCGCCAACTTTGCATCACCTTGGCACCAGTACCGTCACCAAGGCTGTCTACCAACCAAACCCCCCTAACAGGTTTGCCAGTCGTGAACACCGACTGCGCGAGGTAATACATGGAACCGGACCGCATGGACTGGAGTTAACCCGAATGCTAGCAGTTCGGCGAGATAAGGGCCGAGGTTCTTGCTTCTCAAAGATCTCCCTATTAAGACACAGAGATTTTATTACATGCCTTGACCCAATAGTCAAAAAAAATTAAACCCACCAGGGGTAAACTACTCTAATAGAGACGTGTAGTCTCAAGGCTGATTGGCATATTGGATCAGGGCCTTGAAGTGTGTTAGAGCACTTCATTCAAAACCGTAATGGTACACTACAGTACACTTTAGGATTAATACCACCGAAAATTTCTTCGCAAAAGGAGCTAAACTGCCAAAAGTCCTAATAATAGAGGGGAATAAATCACAAAAAACCTAACGTACGCTGGATGGACGGGGATGGACGGGGATGGACTAGCCCTGAGCCAATTCGGGCATCTACGCGACGAGTGACTACCATCGTACCGCATGTCGACCTTGCAACGGCCCAGCCCAACCTAACCGTTCGCCCCTTGCCGCTTCCAATGTAATGGGGGGATAATTTACATTTTTCTCGGAGTCGGTTACAGCGATTGACACCAAATTTGGTAGAAAGCTGGTAACTGTGAACGCTCAAGCATACAGTGAGTTTAATCCTTTTACCACGAATGTAAGGGGGTCCCCATACATGCAAAAGGGGGGTGTAAATTTTTTTTCGTCAAATAAAGTCATGCGGGGTATCAAATTAAAGGTCTCGGTTAGTACTTTTCAAAACCGATCTTAGTTTTGACATCTATTGGAAAGGTGGGGAGGGAGTTCAAAGTGATCAGTCCTTTAAGGCGGCCATTCTCAGAAAGTACCAAACCGAAATCTGATCAGAAGGCTGCCATTATGTGATGCCTGGGCTTCGAAATACCTTCCACACTGATATCTGTACAAATAAAGTTAGTAATAGTATGTTACTATAATTTTTAGAAATTGGCTACAAAGCCCCTCTTAAGTTCATCCTAGCACCACGAATATAACATAGAGCATGATCTTACCAAGTTTGGTGGAAATCGCACTATTACTAACAAAGTTATAATACGTCAAAGTTGTCGTTTCTTTGCAAATTCTAGACTATGAATGTCAATATCATCCGAAAGTGGATATTCTCACATAATATATGCATATATTACGTGCTACGTACTAAGAAATACACAAAACCTTTCGTACCTGAAGCGTCCAGTTTCCAGTTTCCCGACTTATTTTAAGTTTAAAAGGGGGTCCTCCATACATGCAAAAAGGAGATTTAAAAAATTTAATCACCGGATATAGTCGTGTAGGATATCAAATGAAAGTACATTCCGGAACTGATATTACTTTTGATGTAAATTGTAGAGTGCGTGAGTAAGGAGTCGAAATGTACACAATTAAAGTGAGACAGGATTCCTTTTTAGGAAACTACCCAACCCAAAAATCTGGGTGGTGCGTTAAGATGAAATCTAGGCCTCAAAATCTGTACGATCTCTGCTCAAATAAACTTATATTATATATTATATAACTTTTAAAAATTGACTGAAACCATCCTTTAAGGGGGAATACCAAATTTTGCAGCAGCTTAGATGGCAATATCTTGAATACACAAGCTAACTTCATGGAAATCTGGCCAAGGCCAAAGTTATAGTAGTTCAAACTTATCAATTTCGTGCGAATTTACTGCATCCTACGCCATACAAATAAGATGCTGATGCCATAATTAACAAGAATAATTGACATTCGAGTGAAATATTAAAATTCCATTCATGAAGAATCTACTTCTCCCCAGCCCTTTTAAGCTTTTGTGTAAAACAAAACCTTATTAAAATCGGTTTACTGTCTGCCTGTCTGTCTGTCCGTCATACGCACCTTCCAGAGACGGTTGTAGCGATTCACGTCAAATTTGGTGATGGCGCATAGAGTAAGTTACATAATTCTACATCGAATTTAAGAGGGGTCCCCATACATGCAAAAGGGGGGCGTGAATTTTTTTCATCAGATATAGTCATGTGGATTCAAAGGATTTCAGGGAGTATACGAGAAAATTGATCACTATCTTTGTAGCACGTTCATTATATGTAGCACCACTGGAAGGATTTTAGGGTTTAAATTTACTCTCTACACTCTCTCTCTACTTCAGGTTAGAACTTAATTCTGGAAGGAAGGTCGTCAGAAGAATTATTATAAAAATAAACGATTTTTATGTTGTTTCAAAAGTTTAGATATCGTGTTTGATGTTTGAGTTCCATTGAAATATTTTTTTGCAAAAGCCCTTTTGAATCGATTTTGGTTGAAATGTTTATTTGAAGACATAATCTCTGCTAGGTTTATAAATTAATTTCAAGTTTATGCACATTTTTAAGAGGATAGTGTCTTCTCTCTTCTTTTCTTCTCTTTTGGGAATTTTCAACAACTCGTTTTGGTTTCAGAATCTCAATCAATATTTGCTTTTGGAGGTAATGTATGTATGTTTAACAATCAGTTTTCCCCTTTAAATTACACAATATTGAGACACTCTATACAAAACCAATCTCCCCATACACAATCGGAGGGAGCGCTCCCTGTGGGGCCTAGAATATGGTCGCCTTGTCGTCCCCGAGTTCTTCCGCCAACATGGTTCTAAATGTTCGCAAATAAACCGGCTTCTCGCCGAACAACTAACTTTTTCACACTTCAATTATTTACCAATGGGGCTACATTCCAAAGTTTTGGAGCACTCCTTGGCCAGAGATAGTCTTTTCTGGGCGTATTCACTAAAGTTCGCGCAACTTCCTGAATATGATTGCTATTTACCTCTTGGTGGGGTATTGCACGTTAACCTCACCTACACGTCAGCGCTCGCGATTACCTGAAATGTGTTCCGGCTCCCTCACGACTTCCTGAGACGCCTGAACTCCTTCTTTACTGTTTTGCGCCAAATAACCTTGGGCCATAATTACCGCGCTTCCTAAGTGTCAGACCTATCCACTGCCATTGTCTCAACTTGATCTTGGTGTTGAGATAATTACATCATCATCATCAACGGCGCAACAACCGGTATCCGGTCTAGGCCTGCCTTAATAAGGAACTCCAGACATTCCGGTTTTGCGCCGAGGTCCACCAATTCGATATCCCTAAAAGCTGCCTGGTGTCCTGATCTACGCCATCGCTCCATCTCAGGCAGGGTCTGCCTCGTCTCCTTTTTCTACCATAGATATTGCCCTTAAGACTTTCCGAGCTGAATTATTCTTCATCCATACGGATTAAGTGACCCACCCACCGTAATCTATTGAGCCGGATTTTATCCACAACCGGACGGTCATGGTATCGTTCATAGATTTCGTCGTTTTGTAGACTACGGAATCGTCCATCCTCATGTAGGGGGCCAAAAATTCTTCGGAGGATTCTTCTCTCGAACGCGGTCCAGAGTTCGCAATTTTTCTTGCTAAGAACCCAAGTTTCCGAGGAATACATGAGGAGTGGCAAGATCATAGTCTTGTACAGTAAGAGCTTTGACCCTATGGTGAGACGTTTCGAGCGGAACAGTCTTTGTAAGCTGAAATAGGCTCTGTTGGCTGACAGCAACCGTGAGCGGATTTCATCATCGTAGTTGTTATCGGTTGTGACTTTCGACCCTAGATAGGAGAAATTGTCAACGGTCTCAAAGTTGTATTCTCCTATCCTTATTCTTGTTCGTGTTTGTGTTTGACCAGTACGGTTTGATGTTGTTGGTTGATTCGTCTTCGGTGTTGACGTTGCCACCATATATTTTGTCACATCAATGAAGGATGTGCAGCCCAAGATCTCGCGCCAATTGTCGCCTGCTCGATCTGGATGAAGGCAGTTTGTACGTCTCGGGTGGTTCTTCCCATGATGTCGATATCGTCAGCATAGGCCAGTAGTTGGGTGGACTTGAAGAGGATCGTACCTCTTGCATTCACCTCAGCATCACGGATCACTTTCTCGAGGGCCAGGTTAAAGAGGACGCATGATAGCGCATCCCCTTTTCGTAGACCGTTGTTGATGTCGAATGGTCTTGAGAGTGATTTGTCCGTCGTCTTCAGTTGGCGGGACCTCCAACTCGCCGATGTTCAGGTTGTTCAGTAGCTCATCAAAGTACTCAACCCATCGCTCTAATATGCCCATTCTGTCGGAAATCAGATTTCCCTCTTTGTCTCGGCAGGATGAGCATCGAGGTGTATAAGGCTTCATCCTGCTGACTTGTTGGTAAAACTTCCGCGCCTGGTGCGGTTGCTCCCTGTACTTTTCTAGTTCACAGACTTGTTGGTTCTCCCAGGCTTCCTTTTTCCGTCTGTGAAGTCGCTTCTCCGCTCGACGGAGTTCGTGATAAGTCTCTGCGCGTGCCCGCGTTCTTTGGGAATGCAACATTACTCGGTATGCGGCATTCTTCCGTTCCGTTGCTAGCTTACATTCATCGTCAAACCAGCCGTTCCGACTCCTTTTGCGGCTGGGGCCAAGTATAATATATTTGTGGCCGTATCCATGATAACGTTCTTCAGGTGGTTGTGAAGATCATTAGTTGATGCTTCATCTCCAGGTCCTCTGTTGACTGCGGTTATTGCGGCATCCATTTCCCTCTTATAGGTGTCGCGGAGGGTTGTGTTGTGGATGACTTCAGTGTTGACTCTCACCTGATTGTCAGAGGGGATTCTAGGTGGTATTGTTATTCGAGCTCGGAGCACCATGCCAACGAGATAGTGATCCGAGTCTTTATTGGCCCCCTATATGTTCTGACATTCATCAAGGCTGAGAGGTGGCGGCGTTCGATCAACACGTGATCAATTTGGTTGAAAGTGGTCCCGTCTGGAGAGGCCCACATATGTTTGTGGATCGCTTTCCGCGCAAACCAGGTACTTCCAACAACCATTTCGTGTGACCCTGCTAATTGAATAGTCCGCAGTCCGTTATCATTTGTTTTTTCGTGTAAGCTATGGGAGCCAACGTATCGCCTGAATACGGGCTCCTTCCCTACTTGGCTGTTAAAATCCCCAAGTATGATTTTGATATCGTATCTGGGACAGGCTTCGAGGGTTCTTTCTACTGCCTCGTAGAAGGTATCCATCTCCGACTCTGCAGTCTCCTCTGTAGGGGCGTGAACGTTTATGAGGCTTATATTTCTAAACTTGCCTCGCAAGCGCAGAGTGCATAGCCGCTCGCTTATGCTTTCAAAGCCGATAACAGCAGGTTTCATTTTTTGGCTGACTAAGAAACCCACTCCGAGCACATGGTTTACTGGATGACCGCTATAATATATGGTGTAGTGGCTCTTCTCCAGGAAACCGGTCCCTGTCCATCGCATCTCTTACAACGCTGTTACATCAGCCCTATATTGGGACCGGGGTTTCGGCTAGCTGCTTATCAGCTTCATCTCTGTACAGGGAGCGCACGTTCCATGAGAAAATGCACAAATTGTTGTTCCTTTGTCGTTGCCGGGTCCGTCGTTTTAAAATCCGTCCTATCCGAGGCTCCTGTTGTGGCTTCGTAACATGTTGTTTTCCGTGTAGGGTTGTCAGCCCTACCCAACCCCCAACCTGGAGGACCAGTTGGTACAATTTGTCCCGTTTTTAGGCGCGGGAGACTCGCCTTCATTCTTCTCCCTCTGCAGCTTTTCGTCAAGAAAGAGCTACCAGCGGTCACCACGTGGAGGTGGAGATAGGGTTTGGTAGTAGAGCTGTTGGTGTTAGTTCAGCAGGCATTTCCCAGGTTTTATGTTCCATCGTGGGTACCAATCCACGTTTCGCCCCGGGACCTATACTACCCTTTGACCAGATAATTACATATCCTGGCTAAACAATGCAACGAAAGCGGATTTGGCGTTGTTCAGGGGTCTGGTAACATCCAGGTGCCACTGTCGGCAGAAACCACGTTTCTTAAATATATCTGCTAATCAACATCTTCGATGCTCTTCCCATTAATGTTGATAGGGAGAGTGTGATGACCCCCCAGACTGAGAACCTTGGTTTTTTTGGTGTTTATCTCTACTCCAATCTCTATTTCCAAATCCAGAGCCATTTGGCAAAAGCCCATAACCCGGTGAAAGAGCAAACAGAGGTTATCAGCGTAGTCGAGGCGTATGAGGAAGAATGTCATCATCCATTAAATTTCTCCGGTTCACTGCACAATGCAGCATGAAGAATGTCACTGCTAACAGGATCGGTGACTGGATACAATCCTGGCGGACTCCGCTTTTGATCCCAAATTCCTCCGAGATTCCACTTCGATGCAGCATGTCGCATTTTGTACCATTACATCTCGTTCTGATAATAGCTATTAGTTTCTCCTGAAAACCCATCCTGCGTAGAGGCACAAGATATACTCACTATTAATGCTGTCGAAATCTTTCCCGAAATCGATGAAAAGCAGGCGAAGCAAAAATCTTGATTCCACATATTGTTCCAAAATGATCCGTAGGGTGACGATGTGGTCAATGTAGGAGGATCCGGAACGATCGAATATTCGATATGTTTTTTGATGCGTTCCATTATTACTTTAACTATTATATTCGCAACTGCAGGGAACATACTCCCTTCTCACACCCAAAACGGTTGCCCTTCTTTCGATCGCAACCATCATCCGCTTCTTCCACTCTTTGGCAAAGGTCTCGAATTCCTAAGGTTTCCGTACGGGTGGAAGTAGCTGATCGTTGAAAACCGCAGGTTCAGCGATAAATAACTCGGCGAGGAAACCCTTAAGTCCCGCTGTTTTACTCAATTTGAGTGTATGGATGACCGAAATAAATTTTCTTCTACTTGAAGGAACAGTCCGTACCGCATATTACGATAACTAACCATTTCATCCGCAAGAGGTGGAAATTCACCGAATGTGATACGGTTAAGGATCGTGGTGAAGTGTTCTTTCCAACTCTTCAGTTGCTTGTTATCCTTCACAGGACAACTGAAAAATTTGCGACCATTATATATGCAAATTCTTTCGTGATGCGGTATACACTTCTCAAATCATTGCATTTTACGGCCTCTTCCGCTTTCCTTACCAGCGCAATAACAAACTCCCTTACTTCACGGTGCAGACAACGCTGAACTTCCCAAGATTTCGGACGATATCGGAGTTCCAGCTCGTTACTCGCAGCGACCAATAGGGCCTTCAACATAATGATGCTCCTTTGGGACGTGGCCGACAACCTCACAAGAACCCGAGACAAAACATTTATGATGGCAGCCCAATGTTCATCGATATTCTCAGGCGGGTTACTCAGTGAATCTACCGTCCGATCAGCAAGATCCCCACCATCGAGCGGTAGCTGGATCATAAATGCACTCGGTGTTGACGTGGGGGTCGCAGTACTCTAACCTTGCGAGAAGTGGCGAATACATTACGCTAGCAAAAGTAAACGACTATCAGATGGAGATCCCTTTCACATCCAAGAGACAACTCTTAAATCTCCTGCTGATCGCAAAATGGTTAATCTGACTACTAATACGGTGTCAGTCAGTTGAAACCCAGCTGACCTTATGGCAGGCTCCGCAGTGCGACAATGTATCACCAATGCAGAGGTGGTGGTAGGTGCAGAGATCCAAAAACTTCCCACCGTTTTCATTTCATGTTTCTCCATCACATGTCCGAACAAGGTGTTGGCAAAATCCTCCTTGATATTCAGTGCACCCATCACGATGACAATGTCACCTTTAGGAAGCTTCTGCGTGTAATTGCTCGTAGAAAACATCCTTCTCCACTATATTGGAAGTCTCCATTAGTGCAAAGCATTTTACAGTTGTTGTGCTCATTAACCTGAACTGGAATCTTTTTAGTCAGAAGTCTGTCTGAGACCGGCTCCCAGATCAAGAGAGCGCGCCTTGCAGTAACCGTCAGAGGCAACGCGACCTTCAAAGTCCCAGCATCTTACTTGAATTAGGGCCAGAAGGTTCAGCTTATATCTTTGGAATCCCGGCTCAAGTTAGAAAAAGTGAGCATTCAGAGGATCCTGGCTACAGTTATCGAGGAGCACATTCCAGAAACCAATCATAGTCCGTCTTCGATAGCGAAAGGTCTTCAGCGTGAGGTAAACCCCTATTCGAGGCGTTGCTGACGTTTCAATAGCAGTAAAATTTTTATATTTGCAGGTTACAAGGCTATACATTTTTATCCCTTTTAATCGCTTCTTGTGACAAGCAGGGAAGACATTGAATGCATTTTTAAGCCTCAACTCGCAGTACTATATTATTATTAATAATGGCACCAAGATTCTGTACTTCTAGGATGAACTCCATCTCCCCCTCTAAAATATGGTGTTACACTATTGTTAACTTTATTTGAGCAGGTATCGGAATGGAATGTATTTTGAGGCTTAGATTTTATTTCGGTACACCATTGTGAATTTTTTCAGATTTTCCAGTTGGATAGGTTTTAAGTTCGGAGGGCATAAATTTTGAAGCCTCAGTCCCCTATGTTTCACCTAATATCAGAGGCCAGTTTCGGAAAGTACTAATCAAGCCTTTTCATTTGATACATTATCATAATTTGAGGACAAATTCTCACCAAACAATAGCCTCAGCCGTTTCCGAATAAATCGGGTATGACAGACAAACAGAGAGACAGACAGACAGATAGACATTGCATCAATTTTTTCACATAAAACCTTAAGAAAGGGCATCCTGCGTCTTAGATCTAAGGACGTGACAGGCGGCAATTCGGACCACAATCTGGTGTGATGCATCGGAAAAAGAGCAGGACCCTAAAATTCGGCGCATGCAAACAGGAACCGCTGACGTGATTGGACATCAAAAGTGACGACTAATTTAATGCGAAATACCGGTTTGCGA
Organism: Hermetia illucens; assembly: GCF_905115235.1. Taxonomy (NCBI): domain Eukaryota; kingdom Metazoa; phylum Arthropoda; class Insecta; order Diptera; family Stratiomyidae; genus Hermetia; species Hermetia illucens. Next base: position 153,933,196 of record NC_051850.1, on the reverse strand, counting down.
TTAAAAAGAAGGATTAAGCTTACCCACTATATGTGGAAAGAGCCAAGGAAGAAGATATCGGGATATTTGGATGGAAGAAAATTATCTAACCACGAACGGTAGAACATATTCTGTAAATTTTGCAAAAAATCTACCATCAAAGACATGATAACTACAGAAAAATATCCTTATTGGGCAAGCTGTTCTTGTGTTACAGGGACTTAAGACATACCCAAGTGATCATCAAGGTGGTGAATAACATACCTTAGATCGAACATTTTCGGTGAAGCAAAAAGTAGCAGAAAGTGAAAGGCGATAAATAAATTAGCCGCTTCTTAACTTGAAATACTATACATAATTGATATGCAAAGGAGAGGAGGAGGGAATCGTCCCAGTTGTCAACAAATAATTGAATTGTTAATATACTACTACTATATATAATGATAGGTAACCAACTAATCCCTGCATTAAACATTTCAAGTGCCTCAAATTAACCTTGCAGCTGGATGACTCCTTTGTTCATGATTTCCAAAGTATGCACAATTGAATAAAGGAAGTCTGATCGTAGAGACTTTGAATATCATCGACCATACTGAAATGATAAAATATAATACATGAAAATAAATGTAATGAAATGTAATCCAGAGTCCAATGGGAGGTCAGCTGAGAGCTTGAAACTCAGTAAAAGGGGACAATAAGATCGAGAAAGTCAATAATCGACTGGAATGGTTGAACTTGATGCCAGTTCTTTGGACCATTTAAATAAACCAATTGCAGAAAAATGTTTCCCTTTTTTTCATCACGATAATCTAGCGATTAACACTTCCATTGCCCAAATAATTACTCATTACATTTATTGGAACATAAAACGTTGCGGGAAGAAAATGTCGAGTATAAGTTCAAAAATATACCTCCCTCTCCTCGCATAATTCATCTAAGTTTGTTAAAGTCTCTATTCCAAGGTTCGTATTCTTGGAAAGCTTGGGTAAGCCCGCCATCCACGTACAGTTTGGCCTGTCGATTGCGCCGCAAGAGCCTGCAATGCACCCACCTACCTACCAGTTGAACTGAATGTCCTATCCACGTACCGGCAACCCGCCACATCATTAATTCAACTCTGGATGTGGAACGCCTTGAGACAAAAATTTGAGTTATTTTTGTGTGAGAGTACTTCGCAAAAATGTTCATTTGCGATAAAAACGTGCATAAACTTCTCGTTCGCATCCTAAACCAACAAGAAATCATCGCTCACAGCTTAAACAAATCTCCCCGATTGGCCGAATCATTTTTTATTTGACCACCAGCTACTGAACAGTCAAAATGGGCAGACCAAATGCATCCCATCCATGTTACGACCGCCGGTCAAATGCGGACTATTCAGGCGTAACTGACAGGCCGAACTGTATGTGGACAGCCGGCTTCAATCACCATATCCCCGAGAGGAACAAGGGAATTCTTCCAAGGAATCTCTTACTCACCCGGAAAGCAGTTGACATAAATCATACATTATTTCTACAGATAAAAATTGGTTGACAGAGTGATAGACCTTGATTACCTTATATCTTGATCATTTTGATCATTGCTTCGGGAATTTATCGGAAAAATCGTTGTTCCGCCTGTAAGTTCAAACAAAATGGCAAAGTCATTCTATAAATTAACAAAATAATCATGACGCTTGTAGAAAAAGTCTCTATAGTCCATAGAGTAAAAATAAAATGTTTAGTGTTTTTTATTGTTATTGATTGAACATTAATGAAACTATCAATTTGGGCAATTATTGAAAAATTTATTAGTTCCCATCATCCCCTTTTAAAATATGCTATACTCCCGTGGTTGTAAAAAGTCACGTTTTACTAAAATGTTTTTCGTTCATTGGCAACTCAAAGGTTTCCCCAGTATATATGCGTACTTAAACTCTTGAAACCGTATTAAGTATTACATTACTAAAAAATTGCCAATTTTTAGAACCATGTAACACCACCAACGACCACCAAACTTTATTCTTCAAATGGGGGCGCTGTAAAATTGCGAGAATTTTTGGAAAAACTATAATAGTTAAAAGGCGAATAAGGGAACCCTATCTTTTAATAATCTGTCAAAGTTAATTAATCTATTGAATTTTAAAATTTTGTATAAAACAATAACAATTTTTTTCGAAAAACCTAAAAAAACCTATTAACATGAAATTTGAGGAAAAACGGCCTCTTGATCTGGTTGCTTCAGACTCGAAACCCGATTTGTCATGGATGTTTCTGCTCATTTTCTCCTGTTATAGGTTCATCACTATTCTCGGATATATATGTATGTGATGATAATAAAACAGAAGCACCTTCTCACAGAAATGTTCAAACAAATTCATCAAGTAAGAAGTGCATCCTCGGAGCTTAAAGCAGCAATGGAAGTCACAAAATAGAGTGTATCACCGAAAATCTTGGTACAACTCCTATCACAGTTAGCAAAGTTGCAAATTTTTATTTTGATGAGAATTTATTGCACACGACATCATAGATTGTCAATATTTAAAGTCAGGTCGGCCTACCTACTGAAAGGGACAAAAGCTAAAAAATAAAAAGTAAAAGTCGCGCGCCTCTCTATTATTGTATACATAAACAAATAATAAAACATTTTATACCTGGAACTCTCTGTTTCCGGTACCTGACTTGTTTTTAACTAAGCCGGACGGATTTTTGAGTTATTTTTCATTCACAACATAATTTCAAAATCCATTAATGACAAAACCTTCTCTTAGGTAACAAAATCTTCTTAACCAGCAAAATAAAGATTTGTAACTCTGAAGGGTTCTCTAAAAGCTGTGCCAGCTACCACTTATTGAATGGTTATCATAATTGTTTTACTGCTTCATTTCCTTGTTATTGTCAACTTGCCATTATTTTTTATGAAAATAAAATTATGACTAATTTATTACCTATTTGTTTTCGGATGCCAGCCTTTTCATGCAGATATTTTAAGTGACTAATCCCTGGCATGAAGGTAAAAGGTAGGTAAATTGTTTTCTGTTTAGATTGACCACCAGCCCCAAAGTTATTATTATTAGTTGCAATCTATTTTCGTCGTAGTAAACAAGATAATTTTATTTCGATTTGAAAACTACCTTTTTATCAAACAATGCAACTGTTAAATTCAGGTATAAATACAACCGGTTTGGAGATAATTATTTTAGGTGCAGGTTAAATGAAAAAAGCCAGGATGAAACGTAGTAGAAAAAAACAATTCTAAAATTTGGACGATATTATAAATGTAAAACCTCATTCGAGCAATTTCAAATATAGAGGTTCTGTACATTTTTCCAGATTTTTTCCCTGCAATTCTCTTTATTAAAACTTCTGATTTTTGTTTTTTTTCTTCAAGATATTTTATTTTTAAAATTTTAGACTTAAACGTTGACTATTCTATCCAAAATAAAATAAAAATCAACAAACTATTATACAATTGAGAAAAGTGACCAATCGAGAAAATGATGCTGACGTTATTAATGAATTTTACAAGATGCGAAGTGAATTTTCTATTTTGCATCATTACAACGGAATATATACATATATATTCAAATTTAGCAAACTATATGCTTACTTATATTATAGACTAGATATTAATGGAACAAAAAATCTGATGGTCTTATCACTAATTATGTGAAATTAATTTTCAACAAAAAAATTTCAGGACAGCTACTATTTTTTGGTCGAATTTCGTAAATTTACAACTAAGAGTAGTCAAATTCTTATGGTTCAAATTTTATAAATAATAAACAAACGTTTCTACTCTGGAAAAAAATAAAAATAAAAACGGAATAGTATTTTTTACATAAACTACAAAGTGGTTACTTTAGACTTCCAAAAGTCGAAAGTTTTTTTGAAAAGAATGAGAAGGTGTAATTAAATATTAGAGAGTTTCCATTCTGTGAAATTGATGAAGGTTTGATAACGAAAAAATCGCGTTGTAAAACAAATCAAAAGTAAAAGATAACTATTAAATGGATGCCTTGATTCATATACAAGGTTAAAAAAAATTATATGCCATTGAAGAGTTTTTAATGATTATTTAGTGCTAAATATTTTTATGGTTTTTCATAATATTTATCTAAAGTAAAAGAAAAATTAACAAACGTTACAAAATAGGGTGTATCACCGAAAATCTTGGTACAACTCCTATCACAGTTAGCAGAATGGTAAATTGTGTTTTTGATAAGAATTTATTGCACACGATATCATAGATTGTCAATATTACTTTGAAGTCAGGCCGGCCTACCTACTGAAAGGGACAAAAGCTAAAAAACAAAAAGTGGTGCACCTACCTATTATTGCATACATAAACAAATAAAAAAATATTTCATACCTGGAACCCTCTGTTTCCGGTGTCTGACTTGTTTTTAACAAAGCCTGACAGATTTTTGTGTTATTTTTAATTCACAACAGAATTTCAAAATCCATTGATGACAAAACCTTTTCTTAGGTAACAAAACCTTGTTTAACCAGCAAAATAAAGATTTGTAACTCTGAAGGGTTCTCTAAAAGCTCTGCCAGCTACCTCTTATTGAATAGTTATCAGCAAATTATAAATGTACATAACAATTATGTGCATCATAATTGTTTTACTGCCTAATTTCCCTGTTTTCGTCAACCTGGGATTATTTTTTATGAAAATAAAATTATGACTAATAGACTAATAGTTAATAAATCTATTTGTTTTAGGATGCCAGCGTTTTCATTTAGATATTTTAAGTGACTAATCTCTGAAATGGAAGTAAAAGCTAGGTAAATTGTTTTGTGTTTACATTGACCACAGGTCCCAAAATTATTATTGTTAGTTGCAATCTATTTTCGCCGTAGTAAACAAGATAATTTTATTTCGATTTCTAAACTACCTTTTTTCAGACCATGCAACTGTTAAATTCAGGTATAAATAAAACTGGTTTGGAGATAATTATTTTAGGTGCGACGATCATAACAGGTTAAATGAAAAAAGCCAGGATGAAACAGAAACGTAGGAGAAAAAAACAATTTCAAAATTTGGGCGATATTAAGAATGTAAAACCTCATTCCATCAATTTCAAATTTAAAGGTTCTGTACATTTTTTCAGATGTATTCCCTGCAATTTTCTTTCTTAAAATTTCTGATTTTTGTTTGCGTTTCAAGATTTTTTAAATGTATTGCCTTTGGAAATTTTTAATTCTTCTATACTACACTTTTGAAATGTTTTTCAATTTTAGACTTAAATGTTGACTATTCTATCTAAAATAAAATAAAAATCAATAACCTACAATTGAAAAAAGTGACCAATCGAGAAAATGATTCTGACATTATTCATGAATTTTACAAGATCCGAAGCGATTTTTTCTATTTTGCATCATTACAACGGAATATATATAATACATATATGTACAAATTTTAACAAACTATGTGCTTACTTATATTACACACTAGATATTAATGGAACAAAAAATTTGATGGTCTTATCACTTGTTATGTGAAATTCTACTATTTTTTAGTGGGATTTCGTAAATTTACAACTAAGAGTAGTCAAATTCTTGTGGTTAAAATTTTATAAATAATAAACAAACGTTTCTAGTCTGGAAAAAAAATAAAAATAAAAACGGAATAGTATTTTTTTACACAAACCACACAGTGGTTACTTTAGCCTTCCAGAATATTAAATATCAAAGAGTTTTCTTTCTGTGAAATTGATGAAGGTTTGATAACGAAAAATCGCGGTAGTAAAATAAGTCAGAAGTATAAAATAATTATCAAATGTTTGCCTTGATTTATATGCAAGTTTAAAAAAAGTATATACCATTGAAGGGTTTGAAATGATTATTTAGTGCTAAATATTTTATGGTTGTTGACAATATTTATACAAGGTAAAAGAAAAATTAACAAACGTTTTCACGGTAGCCTTGTATGACCTTCTCTTAGTTTTCATTTTTAAAATTCAACATAGCAAAACCCATATATAAAAATCAATCTTAAACTAACAAGGAATATTCACTAAATTATTTACCTTTAAAGGTTTCAATTTATAGGGGGACCTGCGTCACAGTATTTTATCTATTATTGTTTTTTTTTTAAATAATAATGCATCTAGCATTATTAGGCACTATTTTCAGAATATTATGCAAAATTTTCGTAAAAAAACATTGAAAATTAAGCCAATGGTAATCACGAGAACCGAATCGCCTTAAAAAAAAATTTGCATTCAGTAGTCAAGAAAACTTATGGTTACTTTATTTGAAATTAAAACACCAAAAAGATTTCTTTAGTATTATACATAAGTTTATCTTAGATTCGAATGAAGAAATTAACAAAATATGTATTCGGATTTGAATTTTTGGCAAGCAAAAAACTGGTGATTTTCGCCAAAAAAATCATAATCATCATTATCAACGGCGCAACAACCGGTATCCGGTCTAGGTTGGCCTTAGTAAGGAACTCCAGACACCCGGGTTTTGCGCCGAGGTTTGCCAATTCGATATCTCTAAAAGCAGTCTGGGGTCCTGACCTACGTCATCGCTCCATCCGAGGCATGGTCTGCCTTGTTTTCTTTTTCTACCATAGATATTGCCCTTATAGACTTTCCGGGCTAGATCATCCTCATCCATACGGATTAAGTGACCCGCCCACCGTAACCTATTGAGCCGGATTTTATCCACATCCTGACAGGGTCATCGTCGTTATGTAGGCTACAGAATCGTCCATCCTCATGTAAGGGGCCAACAATTCTTCGGAGGATTCTTCTCTCGAACGCGGCCAAGAGCAATTTTTCTTGCTAAGAATCCAAGTGACGAATACATGAGGACTGGCAAGATCATTGGCTTGTACAGTAAGACCTTTGACCCTATGATGAGACGTTTCGAGCGGAACAGTTTTTGTAAGCTGAAATATGCCCTGTTGGCAGCCAACAACCATGCACGGATTTCATCATCGTAGCTGTTATCGGTTATGATTTCCGACCCTGGATAGGAGAAATTATCAACAGCCTCAAAGTTGTATTCTCCTATCTTTATTCTTCCCGTTTGACCAATGCGGTTTGATGTTGTTGGTTGGTTGTATTTTAATGCTGACGTTGCCGTTCTTCACAATAAAAATCTAAAAAACGGCCTTTACACGGGATGACCCCCTTAAGTTAGGGAATAATTCGGCTTGGAAGAATTTTCACCTACAGAGACTCGATTGCATTTGAACTTGCTTTCAATAGAAGGAAATAAAGTTTACTTTTTAACGGATTTCATTAGTAAAATCATCTGTGTCCTTGGACGAGTTCACCTTAGAATATTATTGCAGCTGTTTTCTTCGAAATTCTTGAATTAAAAGGAACAATTTTCATATTACGGAGTTGCAGCCGAAAGAGTAGCATCTTTAGAACAATTCTTGCATTTTGTTTCCATATACTATGTGCTTTCAAACAAAATAAGTACAGTAGAGACTCACAAAGGTTGATACTTGCAAAAGTTAAATATACGGAAAAATTAAGTGGGCTTCGATCACCACATGAAACTTAAAAAGTTAACGTTTACGTTAAACTTAAAGTAAAAGTTAACGTTTACGTTAAAGTTAAAGTAAAAGTTAACTTTTCCAAGTTCTTTTTCAATTTGACTTTGTGCTGATTGTCACTGTTTGAATGTTCGCAAGAAGCAATACAATGTTAATGCAATCGGTATTAACCGTTATGGAATGTGTGTTTTCAACTTGTAAAAACATGTATGTATTGCTATGTAATTGCTTTACGTAAATGTCCACTTGAATAACGAAACTTCTGTACCCTCCCAAATTTATTTTCGTCACACTGCCCAACATCCAAACTTGTTTGTCCCAAATAAGGTTCGCTGCTATCTGCCTGGTATTCTGAATCCTGTTCGTCTCTTCAGGTGTTCCAATTTCATTTTCGTTCGGCTTTGCCACTTTGTTTAATTTAATAATCGGCATCATGAATTTCCATGCTCTCCCAACAAGGGCTTCCCAATTTCGATTGCGACTTTAGTTTTTTCCCTTCTGGTGCTTTAAACTCTGAAACAACACTTGTTGATCCTCGAAGGAGACACCAGAACTGGTTCTAACATAAAATCTCGCTTGTCTCTTATTACTTGGAGGGTGCAATTTCTCCTTGCTGATTCCTGATGAGGGTTTAGCTTCAACCACAAAAATTCTTTTCGAATGTAGTTCCAATCTCATCTATCAGCATGTACTTCCGTCTTCGTCTCTTTGGCCCTTTTACAAACTCATGTTGTACACATAATTTTACGCAATATGATTCTAAACATTTAGTCCAAAAGAACACGCCATTTGTTATAGTTTCGGTGGTAACGAAATGCTCACTGCTAACTATTTCATCATATCTCAAAAGGATACCTTGCTCACACAGCAATCAACATCTGTATGACGCCTAGAACCTCACCTTCCGAAACGTTGAACATGCATTTATTCACCTGATGGAGATTCCGCGGTCCTATTCCATAAACCTTAACTACCCAACCTTGGCTGCTATTTCGTCCCGAACTCGTCTTTCGTTCTGATCCTGCACATTATCTTCTCTACTTTTACGTGGTGACCATAGTCTTGCCATACCTGCTCAATCAGTCAGTTCTTTCGCCGTTGTACCACTCAAATGATAAACACTACTGGATCGCACTACGATACTCACGGGTGTATCTCCTTATTTTTCAATTTTGCCAATCTTCTGTTACCTATCACTTCGATTTCTTCGCATTAATTATTCCAAAACTCTTGTCTTATCCAGTTATCCATCCCTTCTGATAGTTTGCACTTCTGGCGATGCTTCTGACAATTCCTTGTAACGTCCGTTCTTCTATTCCAGTTATAACCGCTGCTTCTAAAATTGCGCAAAAGTGTTATACTAATCAATTTTATAACCAGATTCTCTGCTCTCCCGGGGTATAACTGTTGCTTTTCGCCCCTTCCTCCGGGTTTGCAATGTCCCACCAGGAATGCTCAACTTGCTTAAAAATTTCTTCCTGCTGTTCCATACCTTCTCGCATTTCCTCCTCCTGTTATTTTACATCTTCACTTATAACCTCCTGTCTTTGATCTACTGCTTCTCGGTAGTTTCACTCCTGCTCTTTAGTTACCTCCTGCCCAATGACTTCTTGTAGTTTCCGAATATCCTAATTGGTATCCTTATGTAACTTGGCAGCTCCTTCCTGCCATTTTGCTTCTTCTAGGATCCTGTTCTGCATCGGCTCTACAGTCAAATTCAACCTTCTCGTAAATTCTTCCATCTTTTCGTTCAATCTTTTTGTACTTTTTTCCAACCGTTCTTCACATATATGTCTGGAATGCTCCCACGATTTCCTTCATACTTCCTTTCTGTTCTTTCGCAATTTGTTCTATCTTTTCTTCACATCGTCATTTTGCAGTTTCGTCTTTCCATATTGGATAAAAATTGCAATAGAATTACCAAATAGTTGTCATTTATCTTGGAGGTTCCAGCTGTTTCCTCGCGATTTTTGATATACAAAATTGAATTATACCGGAATGTGCACTCCTTAACGCTAGCATCCCGCGACTCCAAAGCTTCAAGAAATCTCTTCTGTAATTCTACTTTGATCCCTGTTGTGGGAAACCCCAGAAAAGCTATGCTGCGCCCCACGTAAACCCTCTAATTTACTCAAACCGGCTTAGAAAATTTCACCGCTTTCACCAATTGTTACGTAATACATAATTCGGTGCACATGTATCGCAGAAGCGGTTAACAATTGTCAAAAAATGCTGAACCTTTAAAAACTAGAACGAGTTATTTCAGCCAGTCGCTTAACAATGGAGTTTAGTTTTTCTAATGCGGCAATTTCCAAAATAAAGGCAAGCATAGGATGCATAGTAGCGTCAATTATCTGTTAGAAAATATCCAGGAAAAAGTTAAGTACGAAGATATGGAAAATAGGCCGCGTAAGCGCTTCTTAGACCAAAACGAAGGCAACTGTTCTATTAGTAGCTCTATTTTGAAAGGCGAAAGAGATTTTTTCATAAAAGCCGTCAACAGTCACATCAGCAATGGTATGCATATGAAAAAGTCTGAAGTGTTGATAAAGTATGTACAAAATTCCAGTTTTCATTTTAAAAAATTTGCCAAGAAAAGCAATTGTCCTTTTGGCCTTCATTTTTAACTCATGCCTCAAGCTTTCATCATCATCAACGGCGCAACAACCGGTATCCGGTTTAGGCCTGCCTTAATAAGGAACTCCAGGCATCCCGATTTTGTGCCGAGGTCCACCAATTTCGTTTGTAAACCTCTTTCCGTGCAAACCAAATACTTTCAGCATCCATGTCATGTGACACTGCTAATACAAGAATTTTCAATCCGCAATCATAGGTTGTAATCATCATCATCATCGTCAACGGCACAACAACCGTTATCCGGTCTAGGCCTACCTTAATAAGGAACTCCAGACATCCCGGTTTTGGGCCGAGGTCCACATATTCGATATCCCTAAAAGCTGTCTGGAGTCCTGACCTACGCTATCGCTCCATCTCAGGCAGGGTCCGCCTCGTCTTCTTTTTCTACCGTAGATATTGCCCTTATAGACTTTCCGGGTGGGATTATCCTCATCCATACGCATTAAGTGACCCGCCCACCGTAACATGTTGAGCCGGAATTTATCCACAACCAGTCGGTCGCGGTATCGCTTATAGATTTCGTCGTAATGTAAGCTACGGAATCGTCCATCCTCATGTAGGGGGCCAAAAATTCTTCGGAGGATTCTTCTCTCGAACGCGGCCAAAAGTTCGCAATTCTTCTTGTTAAGAACCCAAGTCTCCGGGGAATACATGAGGACTGACAAGATCACTGTCTTGTACAGAAAGAGCTTTGGCCCTATGGTGAGACGTATCGAGCGGAACAGTTTTTATAAGCTGAAATAGGCTCTCTTGGCTGCCAACAACCGTGCGCGGATTTTATCGTCATAGCTGTTATCGGTTGTAATTTTCGACCCTAGATAGGAGAAATTTTCAACGGTCTCAAAGTTGTAGTCTTTTCATTGTTTTCGTTTGACCAGTGCGATTCGATGTTGTTCGTTCTCTTGGTTTAGCCGCTGACGTTGCCACTATTAATGTGCAGCCCAAGATCTCGCGTCGATTGCCGCCTGCTCGATCTGGACGAAGGCAGTTTGTACGTCTCGGGACGTTCTCCGCAAGATGTCGATATCGTCAGCATAGGCCAGTAGTTGGGTGGACTTAAAGAGGATCGTACCCCTCACATTTACCTCAACATGATAGGGCATCCCCTTGCCGTCGACCGTTGTTCATGTTGAATGGTCTCGAGAGTGATCCTGATGCTTTTATCTGGCCTCGCACATTGATCAGGGTCAGCCTAGTCAGTTTTAACAATTTCGTTGGGATACCGAATTCTCCCATGGCCATGTACAATTTTACTTCGGCTATGCGACTTTAAAGTCGATAAAAAGGTGGTGCAACTGATCACCATATTCAAGCAGTTTCTCCATCGCTTGCCGCATAGAGAGAAAATCTGATCTGTTGCTGATTTGCCTGCAGTGAAGCCTCTTTGGTATGGGCCAATAATGTTCTGAGCGTATGGGGCTATCCGACCTAGCAAGATAGCGGAGAATATTTTATAGATGGTACTCAGCAACGTCATATCTCTATAATTGCTGCACTGTGTGATATCCCCCTTTTTAGGTATGAGACAAATAATGCCCCGTTGCCGATATTTTGGTTGTTGAGCAGTTCATTAAAATACTCGACCCATCGCTCTAATATGCCCATTCTGTCGGAAATCACGTTTGCCTCTTTGTCACGGCAGAATGAGCATCGAGGTGTATAAGGCTTCATCCTGCTGACTTGTTGGTAAAACTTCCCTCCTGATGCGGTTGCTCCCTGTAGTTTTCTAGTTCACAGACTTGTTAGTTCTCCCAGGCTTCCTTTTTCCGTGTGTCAAGTCGCTTCCCCGCTCGCCGGAGTTCGTGATCGTCTCTGCGCGTGTCCGCGTTCTTTGAGAATGCAACATTACTCGGTATGCAACATTCTTCCGTTCCGTAGCTAGCTTTTATTCATCGTCAAACCTGCCGTTCCGACTTTTCTTGCCGCTGCGGCCAAGTATTTTTGTGTCCGTAGCTTTCATACTTCCCAAAAGTTTAGAAAACAGCAATCATTACCCCGATAGGGGCGAAGAACAAAACTGATCCGAAAAACTATCGTCCAATAAGTCCGCTTCCCATAATGTGTAAACTATTCGAAAAAATGCTCGCCTCGAAACTTCAGCAATACTCAGAAATAGATAATATTAATCCGGATTTTCAATTCGGTGTCTGACCTGGATTTTCTACTAATCGCCAGCTTTTCAGAGTAACTAGTGATTCCATCAAGCTCTCCATGAAACAAACTCCGTAGAAATGGTCATTCTCCACATTGAGAAAGCATTCGATTCAGTGTGACATGAAGGGCTCATATGCAAGATAGTTACGCTTAAGTTCCCTCTATATCTTATTTTAATCGTCAAATCCTTCCTTGGGAATCGTACGTTTAGCGTGAAGGAAAATGCTAACATTTCTCGTTAAAGAGAAATTCCAGCAGATGTGCCACAAGGCTCTTGTTTAAGTTCGATTCTGTTCAACATATCTACAGCAGACATCCCAAAAACACCATCATGCCAACTGACAGTTTTCGCTGGCGATACCTGTATTATTAGAAAATTTAGAGACACCAAAAGAGTAAACTTGCCAGGAAAGAATCTGAATTTCATTGATGCAAACAATTCCTGGAGTTTCTCCATCGACTATTTAGGCTTAACCCTTGACAAGAAGCTCACATTCATAAGGCATGAAAATATATTACTGAGAATCTCAAAGTGCGTACATTCGTTATATTCACTTATCTGCAGGAAATCCCATCTTTCGCAATGGAACAAACCACTATACTACCAATTGTCACCTACGCTCCCCCAGTATATCATCATTGCGCAAAGAGTCACATTGCAAACCTTCAAACCGCTCAAAACAAATGCTTGAAATTAATTTTGAACAAACCTTGGCACTATTTCACTAACCATCTTCATCTTATAATTTCATCATTCATTCATTCATCTAATATTGTCAATTCTAGAGTGAAACTAACATCAGCTTTCATCTGTTCAACACTCTCATAACGCCTTCTCTGTAGTTCTGATACCTATTTAGAACGATCTGTTAGGATAAGATAATTTTAGTGTTTAGATTTTAGTTAGTGATAAGGTTGACAAACAAGGTTTTTCTTTTTCTCAGAATTTTCCTTGTAGTACATACAATATAGATTAAATCCTTTAGTTAGTTAGCTAAAATATAGACAAAAATTATAAAGGCTCTAAATCCTGATCTTTGAAATTATTATCCAGGTATACACCTGGATTATATGGAATAAAGATATATATTGAATAATAATAAAGCATGTAGACACATTATGAAAATTTGCTGTTTATTTGTTATTTCATGTACATTATTTTAGCGTACCTAAAAAGTTCATAATTTACAACAGTTGATAGGCCTAAAATCCAAACAGGTTAACTTTTTTGAAACCCTACCGTATTTATCTCTCAAAAAATTTGAGAAATGTTCTTCCAATTTCGTGGTTTAATTGACTTGAAATTAATTATTATATTCGATTAAAATGGAACCAAGTCTAATCGAATTTTTGTAAATTGTAATATTACTCATTAGAATATCAGTGTATTTAGATCTAGCAATAAACGATCATTGGAGTTTCTAGAACTTTTCTTGGATCTCATATCCGTTCAAAGTCAGTGCCTTCTTCCTGGCACCAATTCTTTCACATATTCAAAAACTTAACCGTTCATTTACCTTATATTTTCCGCAACCTAATTACACATTTTTTTCTGCAACAAAATTGCCAAAAGGCCTTTCAATTCTTCACCAATCTTCATTACAATGACGGCTTAAGTGAAAATCAAATTTTCACGCCATTGAGTCAAGATTCATTCCCTCCCCAGGCGCTGTTCCATACAACAGTCACCACAACCCACCATACATGAGGCGCCGAAACGATCACTTCTCTTCTCCCGAAAAGAATGAGAAGCATAAAGTGGGAGGGGCGCGCACCTCCGCTAGGCCTAGTTCGCTCCTCTCAAAACACTGATAAAAAAAAGACTGTCTGTTTTCCAAGATACCACTATGCCCATTATATTATATATTTACTTGTGATCATGAGTGGGAACGTGGGAATGTGATCGCACCAGCCAATCACCACTCCCGACCCAGGCATCAAAGCCGGTCTTGGCACTACCTGCCTGCGTGAGCGGTCTGCCCTGTCATTGGTCAAAACAGAGCTTCTTCAAAATGGTATTAGAAGGTGGAACTGGGTGCGGTCTCAAGATCGGATGGTGTTGATCGTTTTCAGCCCGAGGCGTGTTTCTTTTCAACGCCACACACGATCAGTAGCTTGTGCATGTGCAATGATCATGGAAACAGCCAACCAAGCGATCTTGCAGGCCCCTTCTTCGCTCTCTAAAGACTTGATAAGATCGCGACTAAGAAGGTGTTTCTTAGGTTTTTTTATGACAGGCCGGGGTTCTGGCATAGTCGTGGTGTGTGCGGCATATGTGATCTTGGCTGGGAACGAGTGATCACACTGTTACAAACAGGTTGGTCATAAAATCACTCAAAGTGGTTTTGTTGTTTGGTGAGGTTTTGTTGGCTGGACCTGGTATATTCCATGTTTGAGTTGTCTATTGAAGGCTTGGAGTTGTAGAAGGAAAAGTAAAAGAAGAACATGCCTCCGGTTATTGTTGTTGGCCGACTGTTGGGATAGTGGTGAATATCGGAGTGTCGATTTCGAATCAAAAACCAGTTTAGTTGTAACGCGATCATCGCTTTGTTAAGACGTGTTTTACCGACTCAAGTTGTTAATGACTGGAGAAGTACTTTTGAGGTGCAGCGCAGAACTCGGCACAATCACAATTCCTTACTCCAGTAGTCACAACCTGACTATTCGAGCCGTAAATATTCCGAAATGTGTGAATGAATTCAAGTTATTATCTCAGTGAGTGAACGTGCCCGTTGTTTACTTAACACAATTTTTGAATATTTTGCCGCGTGATCACGACCATAGTATTACTCAGTGGAATTTGAATTTCATATGTTTGGATTTTGTTCTCTTGGAGTAACCTAACTGAAAGATTAAAATATAAAGTGATAACGAACGAATTATAAAGTCATTGTGTGGAATGTGGTAGAGAACGAACCGAGCAAACAGTTAAGTGAACTAGATCTTCGTTAAAAATAAGTTTAGTGTTCCGTATCAAGAAGTAACCGCACCTTATCAAACATCACAAAATGATAACCATGAATGAATTAGTGGATTTACGCATGCAGCAGCACATCGCGCATGAGATCTATAGACAGCAGATCATGCAACGGATACCAGGTAAGTCCAGTGTATAATTATCTTCATTCGATGCCTCCGTTTTAATAGTAGTAAGTAGAGCTCCTAAGATTCTAAGAAACGGTCTAAGTTGTCTACCGTCGGCATATGAGAAAGTATAAATCCTAATAACGTTAAAGTTGCATGCGACTGTTTTAGAGCAATGGAAAGATATGTAGCGAAAAAGACTTTTAAGGGGTCATGATCAGTTTAGAACAATCGTTTTTGTTTTCTTCTCCGTTACAGATCCGTTCCCAGCTATGATACCGGTCCCGATGCCGCGTCATATAATGTTACCGCCACGTGTTACATTACCCGGTGTAGAAGCAAACTTACAAAATAATGATTTATGGAATCAATTTCATCAAATTGGCACCGAAATGATTATCACGAAAAGTGGAAGGTTAGTATCTAATTTACTTTTTTTTTTCTTAAGAGTAGAGGTTAGTAATATTAAGGAAATTAGTAATATTAAGGAACACATCCAACAAAGTTAAGGAAAGGCAACTAAATCTATATTTATAAGGAATCAATTTACATAATGTGTAATTGACACTTATCTTTTGCACAATACAGCCAGATTGCATAACTATTTATTGCGATTTGAAAGAATCTTTCCTTTTTCACTCATATGGATTGCGCTAAAGTCATAGAATTAGAATTATTCAATAGCAAATTCTATCATTTCTAAAGAGTTAAGACATAGCCTGAAAATAGCGCAAACTATCAAATTCTTTAGGAATTATCAAATAATTTCTACTCAATTTTTACCAGCACCTGTGACTAGCGTGGCCCAAATGAATCACAGCTCGCCACTTGTAAGCAAGTACCTGTTTGATATCAAAGAAATCAAAACAAACTACCTGCCCACCGCGGAAGGTGATTCACTCCTCAGCCCTTGTAAACGGAGGCGCCTAAAACTTCAAAATCTGAAGTGTTATGGGGTTGTTTACTTTCCATAAAATTGAAGTGCAACTACCTGTTCACTTGCCGAGTAATGGAAAGCACCCTTGTTTTTAATGAAAGAAGGTCCTTGAGCCTTGTTTTTCTTACTTTGTTTTGTTTTTCTAATCTATGGTCATAAACGACTCATCTAATGATTATTACCTGAATGACTGTATGGAAATGAATTGATAATTATTGGGGTTATATTCAGGTAGCTTACAAGTGAATCTGGATAACATAAAACTGAAGTGCAATCAGGTACCAAACTTTATTGTGTGTTACAGGTGGCGCTTAGCTTAATGGCTCCTAGACAGGTTATCGCCAGTGATGCGAATTTTGCTGGACCTGTGGTTTGAAATTCGGGAAAAGTGTCCACAGTAGAGAAATAAGAGGCTAGTACAGATGAATTAATGTAATGAAATCATATTCATCAACATCATGAACATGTATATTTTCAATAGGTATGTACACTGACAACATGCTTTCCTCAAATTTAAAAATTCAAGGAAATATAAAAAACTGTTCAGCTAATAGCACAATACGTTGGACATTATCCGCCCCCCCTTTCCCCCCTTTATTTCCTGCATTTCATTTAAAATTTCTTTTCTTAAAAACTGAAAAACCGAATCGCTTCCTGCCCTTCTGCCCTTCCTTCAAGCCTGTATACATCGCATTTCGGGAATTCGGCTATCAAGTACTGATCAGGGATTGGAGAAAGAATTAGTGACTTTGAAAAGCGGGAAAAATCGCTCTCCTGAAAAGTTCGCTCTTTATGAAGGTAATACCTCTTGCCATCATTACAATCAAGTTATTGCAATGTCAAAAAAAGTGACTGACGGTTTTGCCCGGGGCAGGGGCATCTCATCAGACGATGCCTCGCCTCTGCCCTGGGAGCAGCGTGACCGAAAGTAGCGACAGGTGAGAATCGCTTCCTTTATATATAATCGGAAACACGATATGAGTGCGAATTATATTAAAATTGAATCCGTCATAAGTTCAGACCTAAACCAGGCCGAACTGTTTTTTTTTGTTAAGGATGCTGGGAGTCCTGAGTCTGCATTCACTTGATGACAGACCAGACCACTTGGGAAGCAACTTACTTCCTCTCTTGTGGTCCACGGACTCCTCTTTTTTGGGTTTAACAGGTTTATCAAAAAAGTGACTGACGGTTGTCCAGGGCAGAGGAAATTCATCAGACGCTGCCTCACCTCTGCCCTGGGAGCAGCGTGTGCAATGTTTTTTTTTTGTTTCCATCATCCAGCAGCGTTTGAATAAAGACAATCACGAAGTTAGGAAAAAACGCTAATTCCCTATTCTACCAAATATTTCGAATTGTACCAAAATTCATAATTAGCGCAAAAATGTTCAGAAAACCATGCCAAATAGAACTCCTCAAATGTTTGCCACAGTCGATTTACAATTGGCTCGAGTTCGTTCTCCATTTAAATCCGCCTCATGAGATCATAAATGACGATAAATTCTTTTGACGAGGAACTAACTCCTTTTTCTCAAAAAAAAAAAATAAAATAAATAAATAGTCTATTTTATATATCAGATCACCAAATGCAATTCTCGGCTTCTAGTTCTTCCAGGTCGCGAGCAAAGTTGTCGTTTCGTTGTCGCTCTATAATACTTCTTGGTCTTTGGTTTCCCGCAGGCTCTAATTGTCTAGACCCATCGATCACGTTCATTGCATAGTATCGGCAGGCTTATCTCTTCCTAAGTTCTTCCACTGATCTTCGTTTCTCACTTTTTTCAGCGAATTTTCCTTTGAAGTATTCAGTCTCCTTCCATGCGTTGTATGTAGCCAACCCGTTGTAGCCTACCCCGTCTTATAACCGTGGAAGCTTCCGCCATTTAGTTAGTAGAGCTCAGGTTGTGCCTTATTCGCTGTTGATACCATTCATATCAATTTTCTCTATTGGGGGTCTTGTTTGCATTTGCGTCATTACTTTCAAATTTATCTCCTTGATTTGAGGCCTACCTGCTTCGCTTCATGGTTCAGGTATAGCCTCTTCAGTGGGAATGAGTAAAGTGGACAAAATATTGATGTTGTTTGCGTAGGCTTCTTTTTTTAACCTTATAAAATAGGGCACTCTTTATATCAGCAGGTGTATTCGCAACGTAGGTGGTGCTATCTAACATCAATTTAGTCAACGCATCTCCTTTATTCTACTATTATTATTATTAACTTTATTTGACCAGATATCGGTATGGAAGGTACTTGGGAGCCCAGGCACCATATAGTGGCAGATTTTCCGGTTGAGTAGTTTCTGAGAATGCCCCCCTTAAAGAAATCTTCACTTTCAACCTCCCGCACTCCTCAGCTTTCTAAAAAATGTCAAAACTAAGGCCGGCTTCGAAAAGTCCTAATCGAGACCATTAATTTGATACTCCACATGACTATATTTGATGAAAAAAAAAATGTACACCCCCCTTTGGCATGTATGGGGACCCCGCCTTAAATTCGACGTAAAAGGATGTAACTTACTGTATGCATGAGCGCTCACCTTTCTACCAAATTTGGTGTCAATCGCTACAACCGTCTCCAAGAAAAATGCGTGTGGCCAACAGACAGACAGTCAACTGATTTTAATAAGGTTTTGTTTTACACAAAAGAGATTACACCCTGCTGATATTCACCAAAGAGCCTAAACAGATCTTGCTTTAAAAGAGCTTAGCCATGATGTGAGACGAATCAAGCGGGCATTTGTAAGGGTTTGGCTTTTGGTTCCTCCTCTTCCTCTTTTTTGCGCAATGTTCCACTCGGTAGCTGAATTGGCTCATCTAGATCGGCTCTGCCAGTTTTCTTCGGTTTCTGTTTGCCTTTGGAGCGTGTTATTCTATTGTCCTAAGGTAATATCTTTGTTTCCATTACCACTAATCATGTGGGAAAAATTAATCTATTAAGGGTGCAGAATAAACCTCAAACGTGATGATCTGCAGAAAAATAAGGGGCATCGTTTGGTAAATAATCCACTATTTGCATAAGCTGACCATTAATTTTGGTCAAATGCAACGATCTCTACAAGGTTGCTACTAGGAAGGTAATCTATCCAGCTCTTAAAGAGCAGCTAGTTGTAAAGACGATGCAAGGGTCTGACCTTATGGCCCTAAGAAAATTTAATAGTGGAACGCAGATAGCAGCCATTAATATATCGGTATCAGCAAGTAAGGCACTCTCCGTCAGATACTTCTGCATGATGATAACTGAAAATAGCGATGGGAAGGTACTTCAAACGTTTTAGCTCCGGACGCAGGCTTGGATTTGCACTTAAATGGCACGTAATATTCAAGGTTCAGCCATCAGACGAACCTTAGTATGATGCGTCAATGCAAATTCTGTAACTCGCAACTAGCCTAGGTAACAGGTAGTGCAGGCGAAAAATAAGTTAAAATCTATCTATTACGGCGTGCAGGAGACAAAGACAAACGGAAATGCTGCACCACGGGCTTAGAGTAGCCGAGCTATGCTGGATATAATAAAATATCGCATAATAAGCTTCATATCATAAGGATTAAGACACTTACAACTTCTACATCGAAAAGACTGGCAAACGACTCGGAACATCACAGCCCGAAG
The DNA here is from genome assembly GCF_905115235.1 of Hermetia illucens. Classification (NCBI taxonomy): domain Eukaryota; kingdom Metazoa; phylum Arthropoda; class Insecta; order Diptera; family Stratiomyidae; genus Hermetia; species Hermetia illucens. The sequence goes on along the minus strand of NC_051850.1, from coordinate 153,913,299 downwards.
ATTATTGCCGGTGACTTCAATGAAAAAAAAGAAATGCAAGAAAAAAGCCATAGACTTTCTTCCACTTGTACATCATCGTGGTGGCCAATTTGACAGAGATAAACATGTTTAGACACGCAGAGTCAGTTTCAAATAAAGGGTTTCAGGGCATCGAACGAATATTTCTAATGAAAAGATTCCAAGGTAATGCAAACCCTGGTGTTGAACGAATCCCTAATAAGAAAAGAAGCCAATACCCTCCAAGATAGTGCCATTCACTAACCTAGGTTATCCTTTTGAGGTCAAAATTCTTGAGGATATTGAAAGTATTGAAATCTAGGAGAAAATGAGCATATAGATAAAATTACCACGGAGGCGCAGTTCACGGAAGTCGATTGGAAAACTGACAATTTTGAGTGTTGTATATATTGAAAACTATTCGGTAATCATACTGAACAAGTGATTCCAGTCTCTATTCGGATTGTTTGTCTTCTCGATTTCATTTTCAATGAGATTCGTCTGGAGTTTGATTATTATCATGCAACATAGTGCCGCGCAACTGACGAGGGACTAGCACAAAGACGAACACAAACATCCATGACAAACTAGGATTCGAACCAAAGTTCCTTATTTACTGGCTTGAATTTCTAACAGATACTTGGCACGAGCCTCGATATTTCAATTTCACTTTTATTTCTTGTAGATGTTTTTGAACGTTGAAGGTAAATCTTTTTTCTCTCTGGTGACTAGACAAAAGGATGTTCTTTGAGTAGATCGCTACTACCATCACAAAGCATAAACTCGGGGACCATCGTGAGTTGGGAAAATTCTAGACTCTTCTGGTCATCGACAAGCGAGGATTCTATTTTCCTACAAGGGTATATCAGCGTTATCATAGTTGGTTATTTGTCGCGATTCCTATTTTGTCGTTGAGGAGGTATAGACCCTCATGGTGAGTTCAAAGGACCGGAAGACTTATACTTTCGCCGTTTTTTGTGCCAATTCACTGTTGGTACTTATTTTTTTCAATGCAGAGAGAAGAGGGCTGTTTCCCAAGGCCCTTAATTTTCTTGTACTCCCAATTATCGATAAACAAATGTTGATAAATTGAATCAAATCCCGATTTTGAATGCAGCCGCATTGAGAACTGAGAAATATGATAAGTGAAAGTCAACAGAAGATTTTCCCTTTTTTCACTAAAATTGTTTGCATTGAAGAAGGTAATAAATACATGTAAAGATTGGTTAACAAACACATTTCACACTCATGATGATTATCGTGAAAAGATTTTACTTTGGATCTTTACGTTTTCAGAACTTAATTCAGTTCAAATTTGAACTCAATCCGTTTTCAGCTGTAAAATCACAAAAATTTACAAAACCCGAATTCAATCGTTTTCCCTCAGGCCCAGAAAATTTTGAAGGTTAGGCGTGTATCCAGTAAATTTCCTACACTATCGGCTAAAGTTGCAATAGCACATCAGGTCATAGCATCACGTTCACTTAATATGAATATTCAAGTAGGTAATACGAAAATTAGGCGAAAAACAAATAACCTGTAAATTGAGCTGGCGCCTAAACTAATGACTTCTTTGTGATAACAAAAATGCCGACAAAATTTAGATACGCATGTTTATTACGCCTGTACCTTCTACAAGTAGGGACCACACGTCCGCAACACTCACATGTTTCCACATCTGCCTTTAGTGTGAATATAAGAGCCCTTAGGCAAGATATGTAAATTATGACCACACGTTGCCTTCTATTGTGTAGGAAATTTGAATTCGCACTAATATCTTTCTATTGATTGTTTCCGTTTGCTATGCCTGGGTCCGATGCTAATTAAATTTATCATCCACTCATGGTCTCATGAGCATTCGTCTGCTTTGCTCCCAGAACAGAATTTATCACCTGCTCGAGATTGTAAGATGGAACCTTAATTAAAAAAATGTGTTAAAAAGTATCGGTTCGGTACTAAAATTCCCAGAGTTACCTATGGAAATCCTGTGAGCACTCGCATTCCTATGCGCCACCACTATGGTCGTACATATGTTATGTGTAAATGTGTGAAATACGAGGAAACATTTGCATTTGCACCTTTGCTCCTTCAAATAATGGCGCTAAGTCCTAAACAAATATTTTTGGAACACTCTAGTATGTAAAAACAAAGTCGGAACGTCCTTCGGGAAAAAGTTAAGTGGAATTTGGTCAAATAAAAATTTTGACTTGGTACTCGGATTGAGTGAACAAATATTGGTTGTAGAGGATGGATGGTGGATGGTATTCAGGGGCGTAGGAAATAAGAGTTTTTAAGGAAGGGAGAAGTTTCAGGCACCGTTTAGTTTGTGGGTGGCAAATATGGGGATGGGAGCTAATTTCTATGTCATAATGCGAAATTGAGTCTATGTGCTAATTGGGTTATTTCCATGAATAATAGTTCGAAAACGGCCTGGAAAATAAACCCCTAACGTTGTTCTTGTGTAACTTTAAATTTATGGAAGTTCTTTTCTCCATAATAATTCTAAGGACTTTTCTTAAAACAAAAAATACTACAAGAATTTTCATATTAAAACCAACACTTATCCCTCCTAACTAGGCGCCAACCGGCGCTTAAAAATTTTCTTACACCTTGCAACACTATCCCGCCTCTTCCTGCATCTAAACCGGCAAATATTTAATTATCACGATAGTCCTTAAAAAAGATATAAAACACCATACAAAGGAACAAATAGTAGCTGAATGTTTACTCATACTTTTATGGCTGCCTTCAAGATAAGCGTAAAGTGGAAATGCATTTTCACAAAAGGAACAAAACTCATGAGTAGTTCAACTCCGGCGCCTAAATCATCAAATACAATAAAATTTCAAGGTGAAGAAAAACCAGGCACGGTATCATCTCAGATATGGACATTTTATTCCTATTTGTGTAAAAGAAAATTCAGGGAGGAAGTTTATATTTCATCCAATTTGATAACATGCGTGGCTGGATAAAGTCTTGTGAATTATGATTATACAAGTACGTACTATCTGAGAACAAAGCAGATTAAGTCAGGTGCTAGGTACGTTTTAAAGATGCTGAGAAGGATTTTGAGGGATTTGTGTGATATCTTAAATGTGGTGTACGAGTGGAAATAAATATTGTTTGAGAACTAGCAAGTATGATTCAGATGTACAAGTTTCTTGTACGTTTTCTTAAATCTTTGAAGTGTAGAGGGGATCAATTTGAAGATTCTGAAGATAGTTTAGTTTGCTAGATTATTTGGAGCCTTTGTTGGCTAATATACACTTCAAGTTACAAAAACGAACGTAGATTTTTCTTTAAAAGTGCCTTTCGATTATTTTCAAAATTGAAGCTGAATAGGAGAAGGGGTGGTTTTCTCGGACACAGGATTTTCTCTGGGCTCCGAAATAGATCAAAATTGCCGTCTTTTTCTCAAGGCCGGTTTATATCGAATTCGCCTTTTCGGAGTTATTTGGTAGTCAGTATTTCAAGTAACAAGAAAAAGGAAAGGCAAGTTTACTTTAACAAGCACCGCATTTCGGGAATCAGTTATTGCCTTTCTCAGTGTTTCTTCTCTTCTTTTTCTTCAGCCTTTGTTCCGTTCACAAGCGAGGTCGGCTCGTCGTGATCGGTTTCGCTATTTCGCTCTATCGAATGCCTGATCTGGGTGCAATCTCGAGGCTTTTAAATCCCCATCCAGCGTATCAAGCCACCGTTCTTTCGGTCTGCCTTTTGGTCGTTTACCATCGACTTCGATGTTCAGACCAATCTTGGCAAGTGAATTCTCGTTAGCACGAATTGCGTGACCATACCATCGGAGACGCCTCTCTCGCAACTTTTTCACGATCGATGCAACCCCATAACGATCGTGGATATCCTCATTTCGGATGTGCTCAAAATGTGTCACGCCACTAGTCCAATGCAACATCTTCGTCTCCATTACCACAAGACGCCGTTCATTTTCTTTTATAGTCGGCCCACACAGAACCATAGAGGGCGACAGGACGGACGACACTGTGGTAAATTTTAGATTTTAGACGTTTGTTTATGCGTCGCCCTTTCTCAATGTTTATTTCCTTAAATAAATAATTGCGTTACATCATTGCTCACTTCGTCTGTCTTAATTTCCTTAAATAACCAATGAGGAAGGCAACAACTGAAATGCAACTTTTAGGTAAACAAAGAAAATTGTAGCCAAAAAGGAAGATCCTCTTTTTCACTCCGGAATAGAATCATAGAAGTGAATAAGCTAAATGGATAGAAAAATATCTTGTGTATCTTTCACTTTGGTGCTGGATTTTTGGAATAATTCTTTTATCTATTCACTAACCTTTACTAAAGCGCAACTCCCCAGGTGAAGTTTCATGTCAAATTCGTGCAAAATGGTATTGTTTGTAGCACGTAGACCTATTTAAATTGGCGAGATTTAGGTGAAGATCCAATTCTGATTACCTCAATCTTTTCACACTGTTTCCATTGCCACCTAAAAAACCAGACCCAGTCTAGGTGACTTACTCTCTGTCTATACTTACCGCAAAAGTAGAAATGCATAAAAATCATTCAGCTTACGAATGCAAAATATATATATCAACATTTAGATAAGATTTGCAAACATTTAAAGGTGTCGTTCGCAAATTTACTACACTTTACTTTGCCACCTTCTGTGAATCGTTATAAGGTCATTATAACACAGTATAGTACAATATACAGATGAAAAACCTACAGAGTAAATAAATAAACAAGCAAAAGCATTATATGACTAAATTTCTATTTTTCATCTCCATTTGATCTTAGCTATTCTAGGAATTTATGAATTTTTGTGGAATTTTCACACTCCCTGAAAAGATAACAACTTTCTTCTTAGTTTTTTTTTTCGTACTTTCTACGAAATGATAGCAATTAGAGCTTCCATCTTAGGAAGTATTACTGACTCCATTAAAAGTAATATTGAAAAAAAGGCGTGTGCATTTTATAAAGAAATGTTATCTGAACTTTATCAGCAGAAAAAAAAGTTAAGTTACTCGAAAGAGTACACCCATATGCGGTAGGTGGGAGTATTTATGCATCTAATTCCATCTATATTTCAAAGGTGAAACAACGAGTTTTATCAATGCAAACGTGGTTTCTCTCAAGAATTTTTATTATGGATATAATGCATTTATGAGCATACTATGAAACTAGTACAGTTCAAAAACCTGCAAAATAATACTCCAATTAAAATTGGAATTTCAAGCGAGTTATTATGAGAGAGGGTTCAACTGACGGCCGTTGTCGTGAAGCTGGGACCAAAAACTCCGACTAGACTCTCGTAGGAGCGTAATATTTTAATGATACTTGCTTATCAAGAAATTTACCATTGAAGTCTTACGAGAAACCATGTCAAAAGTTCACTTCCAAATCCGTTCCAAACGATTTGGTATCACCCATCAGTGGGCAATCATGTTACGTCCTTATTTCTTGCATGCAGCACAGAACAGTCCTCTCTACAAACTTTTTACTTCGTAAATACCATACCCTCCTAGATGTGCTTAATACACTCTTTACATGTGATACCTTTTCTCCCATTTTCACGACTGCAAGCTAAGCAAGGCTTCACTTTCCGCTATATGATAGATAATGTCAAATTCTATAGCACTCATTGCGTAGATACAGAATATACGAAGTCTGTTTAGAGAAAAAAAACAATAAATTTTTTAAAGGACTTCCTTCCCCTATTCACGCAGTTTCCCCAACAGTGTTTCCATTGCCCAAAGCAGTCTGTGATAACTTCCTTTAAAGTGGCTATTATGGTCTGCGAGTAACTTGTTGTGGTTACGTCAAAAGTCTGAAAGCGGTACCCTACCAACACTAATTCCATTTTGAAACCAAACAAATTACGGTGACCTAGGTCTGGTGAGTAAAAAAGGCGACGAAGAGCTAGTTTGCTCAAGCCAGTCAAATTTTTGGCACGAAATTGACGAATTAACAAAGCTGAGTGAGCTGGTCTACCATATGTCAGACTGCATGAACAATTAACTGTGTCCTTACAAGTTTAGCCTCTTTTTGCCAATTTGTTCATGTAATTGTTGTTAAATGGCTGGATAATATGCTCAGCTCAGTGTTTCACTCTAATTCACATCCAAAAAAATAGTGAGCAACACTTCGACATGGGATCAGAACTGATGTTCTGAGCTGGGGCGTAAGAATCCTTTGGCAATCCATTGTGACGATGTGATTGCTATTTTCATGCTGTAACCATAAAATCAGCATTCGTGTTCTCTGGTGGTCTTTTATATCAAAGGTTTGCCATGATTGACTTGCTCGAAAGGTTGCTGACAATCCATTCAATTTGCCTCTTTTTTCGGTGATGAAACAAGGAACAAATTTCCTGTGACTGATTTTCTAATTTTCAGGCACAACTAGTTCAGTTGTTGAGGCATAACTAATTCAATCCAAATGTTAACTTCCTTCTGATGATCAATCTAAGATTTCGACCCACCAGATCGTTTATTTCTTGAACAGGGGAGTCATCAGTTGAAGTCTAACGTTTCCTGGTCGAACTGATTAACTACCACTTTTAACTCATTACGATATTGCGTCAACAATCACCAAAATATATGGTTACTACGGAATTTGTGTTCAATGCAATGATTTATCTAGCAATCACATAACACTAAATTTAAAAGCGGTGGAGATCACGATATGGAGCATATTGGAAAGTTTGATAGAAGCCCAACTATTATTAACAAAGTTGTAATAAGTCAAAAATGTTATCTGAAGCGCTGAACTTTCGTTTTCCCCGACTTGTTATTTCAGTGAATAAATTTCTCTCTGAATTTCTATTATAATCAAGAAACTCTAAACATTTGACAGTGAAAGGATCTACCCTTTATTCTAGAAACAATATAAACGGCACAAAGACGAAAGAAAAGATGCTGAAAAGGCCTACGAGTCCATCCTCGGATTTCTTCTTATTCAAGTGATGCTTTAACGACCAGCCAAAATGGTATTCAGATAGTTTTAAATTTGAGCTATAACGTGGACGTTGCTTGTTATCCAACCAAACTCTCGCAGAAATTTCTGCATTATCTTTTTCTTTTCGCATTTTAATTTAGAAACGCCATTTGAAAAAATTGAAGTTGCTCTTTTTAGACAATTTCTGAGCGGTTTTTGAAGTGTACCCCCATAACTGTCGGTATTGATAATATTATACTTATTCCGTCGAACAGATCCCTCGAAAACCCCAAAATGCAGATAGATGAAATTTTAGGCGACGAACGGCATACCACTGACATAGTGGTCGCCTGGAAGGGAACAGAAGACTTTTTCGCTCGGGTTTCTCTTAAAGAGCCCAAGATTCGTGGTTAGTGAAGAAAGCCATCTCATCCGGAGGCAAATGCAAATTTGTACTCCATGTTTGAAGTCGATTACAGTATGCGGCAGCACTTTTTTGGAGCAAAGGTGACGATTCTTCAAGTTATAGGCATATCCAAATGCTCTTCCCCTAGTCGAAAATACTGCATTCCGAGCAACTTATGTGATTTTCACCTTCTCACCGCGGTCGAAGCACGACAATCTAGCAATCGTAGGTAGTGACCAGTCCAAATACAGGCTTCATCTGCTTTAACTTTTGAACAAGACTTCAGTAATGGGATTGGCTCACCTAGATCGAATTCGTTATTTTTGGTGAGGTTGAGGTTTTCAAACCTTAATCTAGCCTATCAAGCCATTGATGTTGAAGTCTTTTGTTCGTTTCTTATGGACTTCGATACTCAGACCATTGTTACCTTGCGTTCACATCAGCTCGAATTATATGGCATACACCGCAAGATCTTTGTCTCCTATGCACTCAATTTTGATTGTATTCTGTTCATCCTGCAATGTTAATGGGCTGTTTGGGTTCCAGCAATAAAACACGTAACTAAGTATTCGGAGTCCGAGTGACAGTTGTTAACACTCTCCATGAACTCAACTCGTATCATAACCGGGGGCAGTTCACATGGAAAGCTAGACTCAATTTTCGAGTATACGTATCGCATTTAGATACAGTGATCAAACGGGACGGAGCAGCCTTGAAGTTAAACGGATGGCAAATGGATACTGCCTCAAGACGGGCCATCCATTTCCAGTTCTTCTATACGAGAAAAACAACAAGAAATTTTCAGCTTTAGCTTGGAGTACCGTTGAAATTTATGGTCCAAAAATAGTGCAGCCACCCTTTCTAAAAAAATGGCTTTCCAGAGAAGGAAATAAGACTAATAATAAAGTCCAGGACTAATGCTGCAGTTCCGATAAATGCAACCAGGATTACAAATCACAATTCCAATAGCAATGTACATGGCACGTTCAGAAAGCAAGTGTACTGGGACTTTCGCGGCCATAGGGAATGGGTTTTGGACATGTTGACATGCACTGCAACCTGATTCCTGAGAACAATTTGAGGCAAGTATCTTCAAAAGTCTGCACTCACGATCATCTTTTGTCAAAAATGTCCACCCGATCTCTCACCAAGTACGAAGTCCGGGCCGTGATTCGCTACCTAAACGGAAAAACTCCGTTGTTGAGTTAAGACTTCTCTAAAACCATTTGTGGGGATTGCTCACTACACGCTTAAAACATCTAAAACCAAAAGACAGTCTCATTAGTGGTGTTGATCCTTTTTCACCCAGGGCCAAATTCAAAACCAAAAATTTCAACCAAAAAGTCATGGCATCCGTGTTTTATAACCAAAAAGAAATAATCTTTATTGAATATTTACCTCTGAAGGAGACCATCAATGTGACAAGATACTGTGAAACCGTAAAATAATTGAAAAGGGGAGGACATACTGGCACAGGGAGTTGGGTCTGCTGTATGTATGGCACTTTGAAATCTCGCAGTGACAAAGCCACGAAGCAAGGTCAGGAGGTGCCTCATAATGTATTGGGGTGTCAAGGATTTCAGCACGATTTGGAACTGCTGGTCGAAGACTGGTTTTTTACATTTTCTGGCGGTTTTAGCTCTTTAATATTATTCAAAGTTATGAACACTGCGTGTATAACTAAATACGCCACTTCCAATAGAAAGGTGAAGCAGCGTCTGATAAGCTGCCCCTAACTTGAAGGAAACCGTGAGTCGTTTGTTTTTTTGAAAAAATGGGTGCCTAGCCGATAAAGAGAGGTTCTTTAGAAGTTTTGCTCTTATTGCGCGGGTCCACCAGCAAGCAAATACAGATTCAGGATTCCGAACAGACAAAAAAGAGGTTATATTTGACAAATATTTTCAAAGCAGTAGAAAGAAAATTCTGCCCCGGAGTAAAACTTCTGCGAAAAACCGGGCTTCGCGGTGAAGATTATACGGATCTGGGGTGAAAACTAAGCGGGTCCCTTTCATTGAAATTTGTATTCCAGGCCCTCGAGCGAATTCCGAACCTGGGGGAAGTCCCCCACTTCACCCCCTTCCCCCTCCCCCTCCTCGAAAGACCTACCCTAACCCTAATTAGAACTTAAGCTAATTTCTACATGTAGTCACATTTTTCCACTTGTTAATTAGTAACTGAACAGTTCCATCTACTTTTATAGTTGTAGCAGGTCCACCTATCCTTTGTGCGCTTCATGCTCCCTTCGCTGAGGGTCAGATACAGATAAGGAGAGTCGAACCAAGAAGAAATATTGCTATTAAATCATTTGCCGACGTACTTAAATTAAGCCCTCCCCACAGATTTCATGCTTCAAATAATCCCCTCTTTAGTGTTACAAATTAAGATGTAAACAAACATCATTTGAATTTTATTCTAATTGAATTTTCGGCTTTAAATTCCAACCCCCTGAACTTCATTTACTGTATTTCTTGGCTGACCTTACCCTCTTTTCAAAATTTATGGATCTTCTCACTCATCAATCTCGCAAACAGATCGCGATCCTTTCCCTCCTATACGTATTCTCGTAAAGATAGGGTTTTAAACTACATTTACATTAATATAAATAACCATATCATTTTCTCCGGCTTCAGCTTTGGGCTGGATTTTTTTCTTACTTCATAACCATTCAAGTGCGCCTAGTCATTTTTCATCATGTCTCCTTCTTCAACTTTGCGTGAAGATCTGAGTTTGTGATGTGTATTTATGACGCTTGCTTGGAAGATCTTCCCATGTATCTGATGTATCTGTTGGTAGTGTAATGTATCTTTTTCAGGTTTCTCTCTCGGTTCGTTTTTGTTGGTGCACGGAGTAGTCATATTTTTATTCTTTTCATCTCGTCAAATCGTCAACGACAGCAACAAACCTCAATTTCTATCTTGTAATACATCTACTGGTTCTACTACCAAATCTCTCTGAATGTCTTTCTAGCTCTCCCGGTTGTTCGGTTTCGTTTATGCGGCGCTCGGTGTAGGATTTTTTTTTTGTAATATATTCTGAATAATTTTCAAGTTTTTAAGTTCTTGGCGCCTACTTGACCCATCCAAATTGAAGACTGATGTCATAAATTAATGCTAACACATATCATACCTTCGCCTTTGATGGTGGCTATCATGCAGACTGGACGGAATGACTGTGGACTGGACAACGTGGTTTGTGGGTTTTGTAAGCATTTGGGTGTATGTATGTTTACTTAAATTAAATTTAGTTGATCCTGTACATGATTCCTGGTAGATCTTCGATTCTTGCAGTTTGTGAAAGACGGTTTTTGTATGGATAACCTGATTTTTGTGTGAAATCGATCTTTTCTTAAAATAATGAAAATATTTGAAAATGTTGGAGGATCTTTGAAAATGAAATTCCAACTATTTTAATTTAAAAATTCAAGATGAAAATATGCATATTTAATCAATGAACGCCCCAAACAATTCACGGCGAACTCATAAATTTGTATTAAGTCGAAAAGGTTAGCTTCTGGTATTTAAAACGGATTTTCCTCATCTTTTGAAACGTTCATCAACAGCTATTCTCTCCAAAATATCTCCAGACAACACGCGTCTAAACTTTTTCCCAAACGCCAATTGAAGGTCAGTTGCATTCTAGACTCTTTAACATGTCAAAGATGCAAAAAATACGGTCCATGCAAAGCTTGAAATTACATCTTAAATCATGTTAAAAATTCAAAAAGATATTGTCCCAAATATGACGGAAACATCAAAAGCATCTTTTTATAATACAATAATTCTTTCTTTCTGACAATTTTCGGCGCATCACCATCTTATCCCCATCAAGTTTTCAACAGTCTATTTTAATACATCGTTTTCATTTCTTCAGATTCAAATCCAAAGTTAATAATGATCTTTGCGGTCCGCGGGTCTAATCGATAACATTCATTATCATTTCTATTCTAATAATATGTTCCCAAAAAGTGTGAAGACACACTTGCTTGCTGCCGAAATACAATATTAAGCGGTATCAAACTATTCCAAACAATAAAAATCGTATTGGAATCTAAAATTTCTGTTCATTTCAAGATGGTGTGGACGTTTTTTTTTTGTATCTTACGTTTTCTCTTGAATTATTTGACGTGATGAGCGGGCAGGCCGTTTTCCCAAAAAAGATTCTTTCTGTCCGATAAATTAGCTTGATATTCACCGTTTTTAAAGTATTTTCATGTAAATTTGGTGAAGATGAGGTGGTGATTAGCAAATGATGAGGTTTGATTTTTAACCCTTTTTATTGATTAGGATTTGGAATTTTCATAGAGGAGATATTATTTTGAAGGCTTATATTTCTTATAAAATCTACTTTCAATTTTGCTTGGCAAAGAATCCGTTTAATTGGAAGCGAAATTCTTCGGAATAATGATTTTCCTCTAAAAGTATGAACAGCACTTCGGGAACCATTTGTTCCATTCTTTAGTATGGGAAGGGAATAAATAGTTCCCGAAATACCCTTAATGAAGAATTTTAGCCAATAATAAAAAAAATTCTTCTAATGCAATATAGGAAAGCTACAATTTGTTCCCGAAATCCTGTTTATGACATAATTCAGCGAAAATCTATAGTTGAAAACAGGATCATCGTTTACTGTTTTACATTTAAAAGTGCACCCAACAAACACTCCAGATTTTAATTTTTGGATTACCTTTAGCAAACTTCTCATATCATTGTGAAAGATACTCCAGTTAACCGTTCGAGAGAGGCCAAATTAAATGTGTAAATCAAAGAAAATTCTGATCTAATTCGTTCATTGTTCAAATTGATAAAGAAGGATCCTTGCTTTCGGAGGTGAATTTCATATGATTTGCCTAGCGCAAATGACATCAATCCAAGACCTGAATTTAGTGAAAAGACGGGAAACGGTGATTGTAAGCGGTAACGACGCTCTTCCGACTAACCGGCTCTCTCATTCTATCATCCCCTACTTCCTCTAGGTGATGCTTACTGGGTGTATGCTTAGTTGCCTAACTAGCTTTAACTAGCTATAACCTCATTCTAGTCGTGAATTCGCCCCGAGAGGGTCCCCTTTTCTAACTGCTAAGGCCGGCTCCAAAATTTCATCTGTTTTTAAATTTGTCAACACCTATACGTGATATGTTCCAACTCTTGTAGTTTGTTGGTTATAACTTTGCCCGCATTACTCAATATCTATATCATAACTCAAATCGATTTGCCATTTTCAAATCTATTTATAAGCTCTATTCTGGTATCTGCATAAGCCTTCTGATGGTTCTCTCCTGTTTGTCATGTGTTTCTTTCGCTTCTATTCACATTTCCATCATTCGGATATCGGTTAGTTGAGAAGAGTCTGAAGGTCGCCAGAGGGTTAATCTATTGTGCGAAGCTCGCTATTAAAGGATAAGAAGCGGCTTTTTTACCAGCAATTGCAAATCACACGTAGTTCATAGCGTAAAAAAGACGATTCTCCCCTTTTTAGCTACAATTTATTGTAGTTGTTCCCTTCCGTGTTTAACGCGGAAACAACTAATTCCCGAATTACTGGCTACCAAATTACTCCCAAGAAGTTTAATTTGGCAATTCTATCTCTCAGCCATATTCGCTGAAGAAGTGTGGAACTTTCTTCAATGCCAATCATGAAGACAACATGCTGCATCACGGCAGAGGCGTAGTGAACGTACCTGTCAGAAATTATTTTTCTGAGCAACCTTAGTCGTAGGAAAACCTCATTGATCAAAGTCGAAGCACACTCGTCTGCAGTAGTCAATTCAGTGCGAACAGCTCAGCCTACTTGATGTATATATCTTCAAGGATGGAAACCCAGTTCTTTTAATTTGATTCAGAATGGCCCAAACAAATCCAACGAGATCTCAAAGCGATGATTATACAACAGTACCTGTAACAATTCTAAAGGCATTTGGTTGCTTCCCTTATATCTTTGATATTCTGGACATGAGCGATTATCTGCGAATCCTTAATGTAGCCATGAACTTCTTCAAAATCCATATCACCGCCAGGATCTCCATCATTAGTACCTCCACCTTCAAGCTGCTGCTGCCACATTGTATGACAAATAGTTTGGTTTTATCCAACTGGCAAAGGCCAGGTAACTCTTCAGAAACTGATTCACCTCTCTGTCCTGCAGAACACTATATGACCGAAAAGAGCTGCTGATGTTTTTTTGTTACGATTATAATGATTCATAAACACGACGTGAGTATGAACGTTATCCAGCGGCATGCCGTCGGTTTAGAGCTTAGATTTGTAGGCCATATATGATTCAAATCTACGTCGCTTTTATGAATCATAATCACAGCAAGCGAACACTAGCAACCACTTTCGACTAAGCTGGTCTGTGGGGCAGAGGTGAGGCAGTATTTAAAGAGTTACGTTTGCCCATGAGAAGAAATCGTCTGTAAATTTTGAATTAGGCCTTAAGATGTTCTCCAGAACTAGTTGATGGCACGATCACGTTTTTTGTTGAAGATGCTGGGAATCCTGAGTCCGCACCCACTTAGTGACGGACCGGACCACTTGGGAAGTAACTTACTTCCTCGTTTGTAGTCCACGGACTCCTCTTTTTTCAGTTAAACCCAAGTTTTCAAAAAAAGAACAAAAAGTTGACTGATGGTGTCATCAAGGGCAGAGGCAACTCATCAGACGCTGCCTCACCTCTGTCCTGGGAGCGACGTGACCGAAAGTAACGACCGATGGTAATTGTTCCACCTACATATAATCGCAAATACTTAATGGGTACGAATTATATACGGGTAACGCGTGCGAATCTCTGGCAGCTATGGCATTCAGGTGTTGGTAATTTACACAGAGGCGGCACTGTGATATTTTTTTAAAAGGAATACCACTGATGTCCACAGCTTCTACCAAGAAACTTATAAAACTTTACTCACAAAACATTTTTCGTTGCGGAATGCATCAGGTACGGTGGTAAGATTAAAGGAGAGTGGTCACTTTCCTTTGGCCAGACCGTTTTTCTACTGGATATAATTCGCACCCATGAAATTTTTGGAGATTAATGAAAGGGAGCGAACTACATTTGTTAACCACTTCGGTCACGCTGCTCCCAGGCAAAGGCCGCGTCTGATGAGTTTCCCTCTGCCCTGGACGAAATCGTATTCGTCGGTAAAAAAGACGTATGAATGTTTTTTAATAAGAGATGAGTGCATATGATTCACCGTAACGTATGGCTTTTTTCCTATGAGCATGCTCTAGAGACCCATCATGAATTTATTTTCACCTCCGATCAGAGTCCCTTCACAGGGATTCCTTACTTTGCTACCCAGCAAACTTGACTTAAACGCACCTCGTCAAAGGCTGCTCGTCCATTGGTTGATCGGCATTCTGTTCTCCTCTAACATTTTAGTGGTTGCAGCGATGATAATAATTAAATTGCACCCGGGCAACGTGAACTATCTTAAAACTGATTCAGATCGTTTTGCTGGTTCGTTGAAATGTCACCTACGATTGGACAAAAGCTAAAAACAACAAACTGCTCTTCCTCGGATTTTTTCTAATCACGCCCAAGTAATTGCTGACTTGGGCGTAAAAGATCAAGTATGTTCTCCACTTCGTCAAAATAACATTCACATATTCTCCATTTATCTTGGTTGACACAAAGTTGCCCTCAGGCGCTCTCATTTGATTTGGCCAACGCTCCTTTTGTTTAAAACCTCCATTTCCTTCGTACAATCTGGACTTCGTCCTACACAAATAAATAATTAAAATAATAATTAAATTATTTTTTTTTTGTAAGGAAAACAAAGCTAATTTTTAATTTGTCTATTAAAATTAATATAATAAAAAGCCACTGATGCTATTATCTCTGTGAGCTTGTTCGGGGACATATAAGGAATCAAAATTCATGTAGTTGGTCCTAACTACAGAAGAAGTTAAGGACACGTTTTTTAATGTGAGTGTGCTATCTTCTTGAGAAAAACTAGAAAATGAAAGGAGATCAACTGCCTGACGCATTACAGCAAAGTATCTACCGTGCCGATATCTTCAGATATTTACAATAAAATTTCAGAGGGTTAAATTCCATCTCAAAATTCGATATTCATATAGTAAGCAGTTAGTTAGTAATGTAGTAGCACCTAACTGCCTTTCAGATTCAAATTTGAAATGATAATGATGAATAGAGCAAAAAAAACTTGAAACACTCTTCTGCCACTACACATTTGATTATCAGATTTCAATCAGAACTGAAGAAGTTTTTTAAGTTCATCCAAGTCGTTTCGATTTTTCTTAATTCCTTTGTAAGCTGCCGCCGTCTGTTCATTATCACTGGGAGTCGTAATTTTTTTATTTCGCTCAGTCTCTTCTTCTGGAATCTTATCAAACGCATTTCGCTATTATTCTTATATTGGATTTATTGTTATTTTAATGTCGCCGTGTTTCCAGTTTTGGTCTGATTTTCTGTAAATTTTTTTTTTTCGATTTAAGGCCAAAGCTTGGCGATTGTTAAGAAACGCGGGCCTTTCTTCTCATTCATCATGTCAATGGGGTTTATTTATCTTCTCTCTAGGCGTTATTTTAAAAATTTAGTGTTTTGTTTTCCATTCTTTTTTATTTCGCTTCTGAGGTGAAAGATTAATAGAATTTACATATGAAGATAGAACGCCGCCAGTTTAAGATTTTTTATTGTTTATTGATAATAGCGACAACCTACTGTTACTTTTAGTAGCTGAGGCCGCCATAATCTTCGAATCTTTTTTGAATTTCTCGCTTCCTTTTCTATTCTAGATAATTTCATACAAAAATCTAAATTCATTTAGATTTGAATCAACGAGTCTCATTGTTTAAAAGAACATTTTATGGAGAATTTTTCGTAATTAGTATAATTTGTGAGACTCCAGCTTTGAGTTGAATCAATTATTTGTGTTCAATCAATCGACGGAGCTCATTTACGACTTCTTAATATTTTCTTCTAAGAATTGCATAAATATGTTATTAACAAATGCAAACGAATCGGTTTCGCACATTGAAAATAATAATTATTGCTCAAAAATGTAAATTAACAGCTAATTAAAAGTAACTATTGAAGAATTCTTTTTTGTGCAGATTCTTGTTTTTGTTTCCTCCTCCCTGCTGTGAACTTATTAAGATTTAATTGTCTTTTTTGTTTATCCGCTGAATGAAATAAACTCAGAACAAGATGATTTAATTAGTTTTGTTACATTCACGTCTGCATCACGCCATGTTTTATATTTTATTATTGTGATGTGTTTTTGTTGCTGAATAATATAAGTCTGTCACTCCTTCATGGTAGAATTACCATTTGGGTGTCTGCAATTTAGGGGTCTGAATTTTGAGGGGTTCAATTTATGGTTTTGTTTTCTCCAACTATTTATATTTTCAACGGCTGGTGCTCTGAGAGTATTCAACAAATAAACAAATTATATAAAAAAAACATATTCAGGGATGTTCACAGTTCACTATCCTTCTGCCATTAAAGTCCTTTCCTTCCTCCAAATTCTGAGCCATTATCAACATACAATATTTATCTAAACATATCCCGGCCAACTGTTGCAGAATGCATCCATCGAAAATAGAAAAAAAAATTGTTGATGCACCCTCATCCCTCTAAATTGTATGTTTGTTCTCTCTTCTATAAAGAAAACAAATATCAAACAAAAATGACCATTAGGAGATGAAAAATATGTTCCATAACATCAAGCATCCAAAATTCTCTGTTTCCAGTTATAGAGACAACACTAACTGATCACAATTTGACGGGATGGTTAATAACTATAATAAACATAAGTCAAAATGGATGAAAAATCGTTTCGGCCTTCTTTTTTTTTCTCCTCTGACCAAGATATCTTCAATGCCTTTTGCTTGTTCCTATCCTGTTTTGGTTGCTTTTCTCCGTTGGCTTGTTAGTAAAAGTGATGTTGCAAACAAACGGGCATATCTAGGCACTAGATGCGCTTGAGCCACTTGTCATGTGCATACTTTTTTAAGGAAGACTTGTGAACAGTAAAGGCGCTCGATCGGAACCCTGCGGTATTCCATGTTTTAATGATCTTTTGTCTTTTAGTCAGCATGAGGTAGTGGCGCCAGCGGCTAGTACTGGTTTTTGACCGACTGACTATTCCTCTTGTGTTGTTCTTTCCCTTTGGACTTGAGCAATTTATATCGACATCGGATTTCGGACCGTCTTTCTCTCATTCATTTTTGTATAAAAAATAACACAACATGGTATTTTGAGTGAAAAAATTGGCTGAATTTGTCCTAATATATATACAGAATGTTTCTTTATTCCTTTTCCTGGATAAGTTGTCCTCTTTGAGATTGAGGTTGAGAAAGGTGCCGAATTATGTGTGACGAATGATGTAATTTTTCAGGTCGACATTACGTGTTTTTGTGTAATACAACAACCAGTAGTTGACGAGATTTACTAGGCGATAACAGCCTTGGGCTCTTATGTAGGCCAAAATTTATGGCCTTAGGATGAAAAAAATAAGTACCTTTTCTTGCTTTGAAGCTAAACAGATCCAGATGTCTCACATTTCAAGAGCGGTCAACACCGTGTAAACAAACAAAATTTTCGAAAATATATCCCAATTTCTTTAAAATATTTTTAGCTCTGTAAAGATATTCGTTCCACCCAGAATGCGAACGTATTTTCATGAAACATCCTTACAACAGCTAAAGCAAATATAAACATTTTTTTTCATTGATTGAACCCACACTTTTCACATTTATTCCTGAAAATTGTAATACACCAAAACTAACATTTAAACTTTCTCTCCATTTTCTTTCAGACGTATGTTCCCTTCAATGCGATTATCGGTCTCAGGATTGGAGGACGATGCCAACTATTGTGTCCTTTTGGAAATGGTACCCATTGGTGATTGTCGATACAAATTTTCCGGATCACAATGGGTTCCAGCCGGTGGTGCTGAACCACAAAGCCCGCAACGTATGTATTTGCATCCGGATAGTCCAGCCCAAGGATCACATTGGCAAGCGCAACCAATTCTATTCAACAAAGTGAAACTGACAAATAATACATTGGACAATAATGGACATGTAAGTATTAATGCTCACAAGCAAATGAAATGTTTATTTAAGAAATATATATCTGTTTGAAGATCGTGTGGGATACTGTGCTTAGTGTCAATCAAAAAATTTGGTAGCTCTACTTTCTGGTAATATCAATTATAGGCGGTTAATTGAGTAACAAAAGTTTTTTGGGGGATTAAGGGAAATGAAAGACCCAGAAGATAGGTTTCAGTAGTTCGTCTCATTGTGAGCCCTTTTGTGAAGGGATTTTAATTTTTTTCATTGAAGGGCATTGTCTGCATTAAGTGTTGTCCTTTGTCGACACTTACAATCGGATGTGCCTCTTTATTATTGCATATCTAGGTAATGCCGCCTAACGAAATTTTACAGTGCCATGGTACATACAATCACATCCAATATGCACAAATTTCCAGATCATTTGATTTGTTGAAGCAATTTTAGGGTTTAGTGAACATTTTGAATGTGATGTTCAGCGTTTTCCAAAGATATATATTTTAAGGTTTTGTGTAGAGATACCAGTGTGTGGAGTTTTTACCTGCTGAAATCACCTCCTACTCTCTAGTTTCCTTGTGAAATCACACTAAGGTACAAGGTCTGTTAAAAAAACACACTGACTGACACCATCAGACGTCTCTTTCAAAGTATTCACCTTCCCAATGAACACACTTATATCAGCTACTGGGAGACAAGGATCAAGGTCAGTGAGCAGAGCAGTGGGAAAGAACAATGATTGAGTGTTTGACCAAAGACTTACGAGTTCTCCCGACCGCCACCCCTACACATTTCTGGCATCTTTGGCCCCCAGACATTTTATAACTTTAATGTAGTAAGTTTAGTTCACTGTAGAGCCTTGGGAGGGATTCAGATAGTAATAAACTCCTTTAGCTTCGAAGAAAAATATCATCTTGACAATGGATCGTACTTGATCATCTTTTTTTGGGTCTTGGAGACGTTTCACCCGCCTTCATTTGAATGTCATAATCCTATAACTAAAATTTATCACTTGTTATGATGCTCGATAAAAGGTTATCATCTTCTTCTGAAAGGTCAAGCCAACCCTAGACATAACAAAAACCAACTTATATGCTCGACTCTCGATGTGTGAATCTCCAGTTGACGTGAAATCACATCCTGGAAGCTCATCATCTGCAACCCCTTAAAACGGTCATGCCACTTGGATCATGCCGTGCGCTTCATCACCATGAGCTGTGTTGAGCATAGTAAGTGTTTCAATTGCAGGTTTTCCAAATGGAGTCCAACTGAATAAACCTCATATCACATCATAAAGTGGTACCTCTCCTTTCCATTAGTTTGCACACAGTCTCCTTCTCCTCATGCATTTTTCTCTCTTCATTTTATATTCAAGAAAAAGACTGTGTTTTAATTTCACTGTCGTCACACTTATGCCGAGCAGGTAGTGAGCTTCCAATATAATAGTAGCGCTAGCTTATTCAATCTGGCTTCCTCCTTCCGCTCGCAGCGATCGCAAACGCGCATTCCTCTCGATTTTTGTGAGATGGATTCGGTCATCGAGTTAATAACATCCCAAACCTTCAATTTCAATTTGCCCTCTGCTTTCGTTCATAAATCTGATCATTTGACCAACCAGGTGGACTGCCTAGTTCAAACCTTCAGAGATATTCACGGTATTCTTCACATTCCATGAGGACCTGAGGAAAGCATGTTACAATTGATCTTTATATACTTTCCCTGCAACCATCTCTTGATGGCAGGGATCATTCTATACATCCATTTATCCTTTCCTGAGCGGTTCAAACACTTTTGCCTTCCATCTACCGATCTCTTCCTTTCTGCCCCCATTTGCATAGTTATCAAACGGTCTCATTCCCAAGATGAAAAATTTTACATTATTCGGAACAGTCCTAAAAACAAAATGTATCCACAGACCTTTCCTCTTGGGAACTGCGCTCAGCTCGCATGTTCCATCCACCCGTTCGGTGGGGCTTCTGACCTCAGCAACATGAAAGATCCCATCTAGTAGTTCACAAAGCAGGTATTAAGTAGTTTTGAAGTTGTTCAAAGAGGAGCGAAACGGGAGCATCGTTCCCCTGGTGTAATCAGTCTTGGGCATGACATTAGGAGGCAGAATACCACTATACAACGATCAGCATTCAGACAGATTTGAATGCTCGTACATTTAAATTGGAAGACCAAGAAGGAGCTGCATAATTTGCTACAGATCCATCGTTTGATTTTGTAAGTCACCAGTATGGATGCACTTGAAAGCAAATGATCCCAATCACAATTTTTGGGACTCGAATCTTTAACTGCGGAAGCCATAAGGAACTGTCGAAATCCTTTGAGACAGTATCGAGAGGTTTAGTATTGAGTACTCAGCGACTGTCGTGACAGTTTCCTTGATTTCTTGAGCTTTTAACGTTTTTAATGACTGAGGCAACTTTAAGAGGAGTCAATTAAAGAAGCTGTCGGTTTGAAAACCTTTCTGGATAATAGTTGGTGAGAGCTCTAACAGTGGACAACAGTATATTGATCCCATGATTGATCCTTTGTGATTATTGTGACGTTCAGTAGTCCACTCCATTTAGATTTTCTATGCTCGGCTCCTTGTTTATCGGTATTCCAGTTCTAGCATATAATTCTTGGATCTCCAAGGTAGGTTCTATGCTTTTCGTCTGATATTCTGAGGTAGAAGGAGAAAATTGAACGGATCTTGGAAATTGGTCCTGCCGGAGTTGGTTTTGCAACCGATTTTAGTAAAACTTGCCTAAAGCTAGTTCCAACAGCTCCCATTTCAGTAGGGTGGGCAAGTCTAGGAATGCTGGAATAGTATAGTTTCAAAGCTGTTACTCTCAGTTTTAATATAGTTGATGCAAAGCGGTGTGAAATGGAGTGGTTACTAAGCATCAGTAATGAAGCCAGCACTACCAACTGATATGTCAGGAAAGCTCGTACATTTACCGGCAATACGAACTGCAATGTTGGTCTTCAGCGAGGAAGGTCAAATGTTTCAAATTGATTAGCAATCAAGACACCTCTGACCCATGGTGGCCGTTGTCCTCGCGAAGTGCAAAGTGACGCTGACTAGTCACAAATAATTCCAAAATTGAGCTTGTGGGTCTGTAATCAGGTTGGCTTAAGATGATCTCATCAGTCGTAGCAATTGGAATTCACCGAGATGGTGTTCGGATGAGGGTTTTGTTGTATACGCAGAAGAACCATGCACCAGCGTTGCTTTCAATCTCGCTACGTGTAATAAGAATTAAGAGCGGTTGCGTCGCAATATATTGCTCATAATTCACATGAAAAAGGATAGTGGGATATTTTTCTGCTCATAGTAATTGTCAAATTACTCCTTCGGTCCCAATTCGCCATTTTCAATAAAAGGAAGAGATTGAAGAAAATTTCGGTCCTCGGTTAAACATTTTTATTGAGATTACGCAGATACTGTATTTCCAGCACAGACTATTTTTTGTGTACCAAATTTTCTGTGATAGACGATTCAATATTTTTACCATACAGATTAAATTTGGTGCGCGGTTTGCTACCAAATAATATCTTCAACTCTTTGAAATGAACTATCTGTCCATGTAAGTTCTATCCCCTGAAACTCTGATTTCACCCCATCCATGATCTAAACTCATATTGACAAAATATTAAGAAAACCGGGGATCCTTCCATTATAAAACAATATCAAAGTAAAGCAAAATCATTAACAAATTTTTCTTTTTCTTCTATTTCCAGGTTGTCCTAACGAGTATGCATAAATATCAGCCCCGAATTCACATAATCCGCACATCAGACCCTACACAAATCCCATGGGCGCCACAACAGGCCTTCGTATTTCCTGAAACAGAATTTGTAGCCGTCACCGCCTATCAGGTATGTACTCGTATCAACTCACTATCTTGCACATATGCTTTAAAGTCACTCTTAAGTGTTAATGGGAAGCTAAACCTACAAAAAAAAAATTCCAAAACAAGATCCTAGGCGTCATAACCGAGAAATCATTTCCAAAATTTCTATCCCAAAAAAAAAAATTGAAATATCTCAAGATCTAGACAAACTCGTGTTGAAAGCGAAAAATCAATATTCGTCCTAAAAGCCTCTCACTTAAAACATTTTGCCTATGCCTGTCTGGAAATTGTTGTAGAAACTCAAGTCCAGGTTCCGAATAATATTTCCGACAACAACTTAAGTAGACTTGCGCGAAATGACCGTGTCTGGTTTGTGTTTAAAAACAAAAGATCCTTCTATGACCCTTGAAAGTGAGTGGTTGTCCCAATCCGCCTACGTCCGACAGGGATTGTTCGCTTGAGATAGACGGGTCATGTCGTTAGTCATGGCTTGTCGGGAATTTTGAAAAGTTAATTAAGATTTAATGCTAATTACTGGCGCCTAGTTCGTTTCATATATCATTGGCTCTTGACTGGTCTCTAATCAACTATTTTGTCCCTTTTTGTTGCAGAATGATCGGATTACGAAATTGAAGATCGATAACAATCCGTTCGCGAAAGGTTTCCGCGAAACTGGACAATCAAGATGCAAACGAAAAATGACATCATCCGAGGGAGGCTCAAGCGGCGAAGGTTCGTCACAATCAGAAATCTCCGAATCACCGACCAAAAATTCTGAATCATTGGACGACTCCAACTACGATCTTGATAACAACAATCATGCCGCGAGTGTTAAACGTATGCGATCGACCGGGTCAGCGTGCTCAGTATCTTCGATGGACGACAGCGTGCATTCCATGAGCGGAAGTTCAAGTGGCGCGAGCTCCCCAGCGAATACCAATGACGACCCCCGAATCCAACACCCAGCTGCATTGCCCGTCGCCAGGAATGACCTTATTCTGCAGCAATTCCATCAAAATATGCAGTCCCTCATTCAACCCTCGCTGGTCGACCTAGCCTGCTCGTACTTCGGACGGCAACCTTACTACCCAAGCCATCATATGCCCGGCTACTATTCACCTCAAATTGCAGAAGCGCAGCCTTGCAATGGATCACCAGTTCCGGCAGATGTTGCACCGATAATGTCACCACCATTAATTCCGAATAACAATAACAACATTAGCAACAACACTACCAGCTACAAAGAAATTTCCTCGCCGAAAGTTCCAAGGAAAACCAGCTTCACAATATCAGCGATATTAGGAAGCGATCACTAAAGATTAAGTGTTGCAATCGAAAGTGCTAATTCAGTTTCATTTCCTCATCGGTAAATGGTATTTGGAATATCAAGTGCAATTATTCTACTTCGGAATGGCGAAGTGCATTTTCACCGACTTACCTTATTTATAACACAAATCATTGTACATACAAGCATGAAAATCAAAATCGGGAAAAGTTTCTTTACTGTTATTCAGGGCTGTGGTAATTTTCAAAGAAGACTGCATTTCATTTCAAATAAAAATAAAATAAAATAAAATCATTTTTTCCTATGGAACAATGTAAATTTGTAGATTTTATTATGAGCATGAAAACCATTATTTTACTAAGAATAAAAATGAAAAAAAAACAATAAATTCTCTTTTAATTTGTATGTATAGAATGCTGCAAGTAAATTTCCTCCTTTAGTTATGAATTAGTTCTAATCTAGATAGATAAGTTATATTAAATATTTAGTTGTTTGGCGAAATATTGTATTTAAAAATAAAACCCCATTGAATTGAAAACGTGCATTTTCTCTCACTCCAACCGTCTTTCACCTATTCCGCAGGAAATGCAATTTTCTTTTCCACAATCAACGCTGGAAAATATCTACTAAAAACCGAAATTTCAAGGACAACATCTCATCGGCCAACCGCCATGGCTGCTCACCTGTTACAAATAAACCATCTGAAATCGGTTAATTATCACCGAAAACTTCCATTTCGTCTGAGAAATTAACTATGATATTTCAAGATTCCTGCGTTGGCGTATGCTTTATAAAAACACAAAAACTAATAACACTTAATTTTTGCATTTTTGACAACATCATAAACACACTTTGGACCATTGTAAAATATGCAAATGGGAATGTCTAAAGAGACAGTAATGGAGTCAGTAATCTTGAAAAATGCTACCACGGAACGTATACACGAAAATCAAATTATAGATATGTAGGTGATATTCTGGAAATAAAAATAGAGGGCTTAGCGGAATTTATGTCTGCCTGTTGACTTTTGTATTAATGAGATTTGCTAAGATATATTGAAAAATTCGGTTGTTATCTATGTTCATTTGAAAGACCTTTGCGGCAGAGGTGAGGAGAGAAGCCAGGATTTAAATCTTATTAACGTTTTAATTTTCAACACCTATATATAAAAGCAACAGTTTGTATAACTGTTTTGTAATGATATGTGCATACTAAATGGAGTTTGGAAAGATTCTGGGTTTGGCAAGGACATTCAAATAGATTGAAGATTGATTTGTTGGAGTTCCGATTGAGAAGGGCCCTTAAAGCGAGATTTTAGGGCCTATTTTGGGATTTAGTTATTTTTTTACTGGATTGAATTGAAAGAAATCACAGAATTCGGTGGATGTTGTCGTAGTAAAGAATCCGAAAGCTCTTTGGCCACAGACCTTTTCGTTGATGGCGAATTGCTTCGTACGATCGTTCCATAATACTCTTTGTTCACTACCTAATCTTCCGGAAATGCACAACACCGCGGCTCCAATAATGACTGATTTGGTAGAGGAGTACCTAGTGAATGCAGAATTGGGTTCATTTTTAATGCAAAATTCAAAACAAATTCGTTATTGCCAATTCAATTCCATTTTTAACGTGTTGTGGAAAACAATACGAAGCCACAAGGGAGCCTCGGACTGGATTAACAGAGCAACGACAAACCCGGCAACGAAAACGGAACCATTTGCGCATTTTCTCATGGAACATGCGCGCATGCAGCTAGCGGATACCCTGATGTGACAACATTGCAGGAGATGCGTTACACAGGGACCGGTTTCCCGGAGAAGAGCCACTATACCATATATTATAGTGGCCTTCCAGTAAACCGTGTGCTCGGTGAAGGTTTCTTAGTCAGCCAAAAAATGAAACCTGCTGTAATCAGCTCTGAAAACATAAACGAACGACTATGCACTCTGTGCTTGTGAGGCAAATTTATAAAGGCTGCAGAGTCGGAGAAGGATTCATTCTACGAGGCAGTAGAACGAACCCTCGAAGGCTGTCCCGGGTATGATATCAAAATCATACTTGGTGATTTCAACAGCCAAGTAAGGATGGAGCCCATATTCAGGCGATACGTTGGCTTTCATAGCTTACATAAAGATACCAACGACAGCGAACTGCGGATTATTCAATTAGCAGTGTCACACGAAATTGTTGTTGAAAATACCTGGTTTACGCAGAAAGTGGTTCATAAGCAGGTCGTGGATGCCGCAATAACCGCAGACAGCAGAGATCCTGGAGATGAAGCATCAGCGTTACCATTGACATTGCCACCAAGATACTTGGCCCCAGCCACAAGAAAAGTCAGAACGCTGGTTTGCCGATTAATGAAAAGCTAGCAACCGAACGAAAAATGCTGCATACTGAGTAATGTTTCATTCTCAAAGAACGCAGGCACGTGCACAGACTTATCACGAACTGCGTCGAACGGAGAAGCGACTTCACAGACTGAAAAAGGAAGCCTGGGAGAACCAACAAATCTGTGAGCTAAAAAAGTACAGGGAGACACTGCACCAGGCGGGGAGGGGGTTAGGGTCAGTAGGATGAAGCCTTATACACCTTGATGGTCATCCTGCCAAAACCAGGAGGGAAATCTGATTTCCGAGATAATAGGCATATTGTAGCGATTGTGCTGAATATTTTGATAAAAAGCTGAATAACCACAACATCGGCGGGTTGGAGGTCCCGCCAACTGAAGACAACGGACAAATGCTGCCACCACCAAGTATAGAAGAAACAGTCCGTGCAATTCATCGGCTTAAAAATCATATGTTGCAGGAGTCGACGAAATTAGAGGCGAATTGGTTAAATATGGAGGCCACTAATTACACCAAGCGGCTTACCAAATAGTGCCCAAAGTGTGGGACAGTAAATTAATGCTTGACGGAGGAATTACCTACTCCATACATAAACACGTTGGGAAAGTAGACGCTTCTGGTATAAAAGGTTTTGTGTTTTCCTATGTGAGGAACGATGAGTGCATGACACTTCAGCGTGCACACACAAAATTTCATTGCCCTCTATTTTTTAAAAAGCGATTTAAATAAATCATTTGATGGAAAGCATTGGATTGATAATAGTCAACCTCATAAACTTCACACATCATCATCATCATGACCAATTCGATCATGGAGTTTAATATTATTAATTAATGTGGAGAACTCAACCTATAACAGATACAGAAAAGGGCTGGGGAGAAGTTGATTCTTCAGGAATGGAATTTTAATATTTCGCTCGAATGTCAATTATTTTCGTTAATTATGACGTCAGCATCTTATATGCATGGGTTAGGATGCAGTTAATTTGCACAAAATTGATAAGTTTGAACTGCTCTAACTTTGACACTAAGCGCCGGATTTTCATGAAACTTGACAAGTGTATGCAATAATACTGTATGCTGTATGCTGTACTCCTAGAATGAACTTAAGGGGGGTTTTCAGTCAATTTCTAAAAATTGGCAATATACTATTAGTAAGTTTATTTGAGCAGATTTCGAAATGGCACATATTTTGAGGCCTAGATTTCGTCTAAGCGCATCACTTTGATTTTTTCGGATTTTTGGGTTGGGTAGTTTCCGAAAATGAGTTCTGTCTCACTTTAAGTGTGTACTTTTTGACTTCTTACTCGCACACTTTACAATTCACGTCAAAATATAATATCAGTTTCAAAAGGTACTAACTGAGACCTTTCATTTGATACCCCATACGACTATATCCGATCAAAAAAATGTTTAAAACCCCCGTTTGCATGCATGGCCCCCCTCTAAGCTTCACCTAAATTTATGTCACTCGCTGTATGCGTAAGATTTCATAGTTCCCATCGGCCCACCAAATTTCGTTCGGAAAAGTGAAGTGACAGACAGTAAACCGATTTCAATTAGATTCTGTTTTACACAAAACCTTAAAAAGGAGATATCACCCAATGCAAAAATTATAGAAGTATCACGTCGCTGAGTACGATCCATAAGATGTTCTGGGCGAAGCAGCCCATAGCCCATAGCAAAGAGGCTTCACTCCAGGCAAATCAGCAACAGATCAGTTTTTCTCTCTGCGGCAACCGATGGAAAAACTGCTGGAATATGGACAACAGTTGCATCATCTGTTCATCGACTTTAAAGCCGCCTATGATAGCATAGCCAGGGTAAAACTGTACACGGCCATGAGAGAATTCGGTATCCCAACGAAATTGATAAGACTGGCTACGCTGACCCTGGCCGATGTGCGAGGCCAGATAAAAGCAGCAAAATCATTCTCGAGATCATTCAACATCGACAACGGTCTATGACAAGGGGATGCATTATTATGCATTCTCTTTAATCCGGCCCTGGAAAAAGTGATACGCGATACTGATGTTAATGTGAGAAACACTATCCACCAACACTAAGTCCACGTAACTACTGGCCTATGCAGACGATATTGACATCATTGGAAGAACAATCCGTGTGTTGACATTAAGGGATACTCGACGAAATACATGGTAGCAACGTAAGCACCAAAGAATAAAGAGGCGATAACAACAAATCGCACTGGTGAAATGAGAACAATAAAGATAGGAGAATACAACTTTGAAACTTTGAGAGATAGTTTCTCCTATCTAAAGTCGAAAATCACAACCGATAACAGGTATGATGATAAAATCCGCGCACGATTGTTGGCAGTCAACAGAGCCTATTTCAGCTTACAGAAACTGTTCCGCTCGAAACGTCTCACCATAGGGTCAAAGTTCTTACTGTACAAGACAATGATCTTGCCAGTCCTCATTTACTCTTCGGAGACTTGGGTTCTCAACAAGAAAAATTGCGCACTCTTGGCCGCGTTCGAGAGAAGAATCCTCTGAAGGAAACCGGAATGTCAGGAGTTTCTTACTAAAGCAGCTCCAGCCCGGATATCGATTATTGCGCCATTGATGATGATGATGGTAAACCGTGAAACCCGCAAGAGACCTTCGAAAGAGGCGTAGGCACATCTGTGCTCTGAAAAAAAACTAAATGTTGGGCCAGTAAAAGCTTCAACATAGATCGCGAACATGATAAAATTGTCACGAGCATTTCTACTTTGGTTGTGCAGGGACTCAATATGGTGTCGGTATTACCATCTCTGACCATTCCTTCGCTTACTAATCGTCCGATCTACTTCAGCACCGCGTATGCACCATAGGCAGATCGACATGATAACGCGAAATGTCCCTTCTGCCAATTACTTGCCACGACCGTTGTAACGTGCCTGCCGACGACTTTATCGCCATTGCGGGTAATCTTAGTGGTCATATTAGTAAAAAGGCAGACGGCATGGAGGAAACGGGTTTTTAACACATAATGAGGGTAGCGACCCTATTATCGATTTTGTGGACACCTTGTACTTGCCCATACATGGTCTATTAAACAGTTATCTCCTTTTCCTAGATTTTATAGTGGAAACAGTCAAACGCAAAATGACCGTATTCTCATAAAGCGCAGTCATTTTCGTCACTATTCGTTTTCTATAAGATCATTGTACCTCAACATGGGCCGTTCATTGCTGCCCTCCAAATAAATCCACTGCCGGAACATAGTGAGAAACGTGCTGGCCCGCAACAAAGTAAATGGTGGCGATTTTCGCTAGATAAGAGAGATTTTCGCTAGATAAGAGAAGGAGTGTTGTCAACTCACGCAATTGTGGACGCTCTGAAAAGAGTAAGCTTCGAGACGTCTACCGAGAGAATGAAGGCAGATTTTTCAATAACTACCATGGCAGTACGGGTGTCACCATTTTAGCGTAAGGACCCTGCAGTATGGTTCCCCCAGTTCGAAGCGGAATTATCTCTACCCAACATCAAAATGGGTGCCGCACGGTTTAATCACGCACTTGTCGGGCTGGATGAAATTGATTCCACAAAAGGCTGAAAGAAGAGCTCAGCCTGCCAGTTAGTGAGACGGTCAAACTTAATCACTTACTGACAGATTCAACGCTTGGTGACCACGCGCCAAGCCCCAACTGCTACGCGAAATGAAGCAGTTGTGTGCTGAGAAAATAGGCACCGAGCGGTTCTTGAAGACGTTGTCGCCTCACGTATTAGCGACTTAATGCACTCCTAAAATTGATAGACAAGGGGTAGCTTTCTCCAAACTACAACTTTTATCTGAGTGTAATTATGCGGTGTTTCCAGCGATTAATTATTTGAAATAATAAAAAACTGGTTGTTTCGTTTTCGCTGGTGTAGCTATTTATTCTTGCAAATACCGATATTTCTGTCTGAGACTTGTTAGCACTGATGAAGGGTCTCAGCCTTGTTAGCACTGATGAAGGGAACAAGTGGTTCCCCAAATATCGGTTTTTGTTCTTGATTGAGGTTTGGTACTCCTCAGAGGATTTTTACTTATGTTTTTCACCCTTCCGTATCACTAGTACAAGAATAGAATATGAGTTCACGATGTTAGGCATTTAGCTTGCGATTCGTCTTTTGCAAATTTGATATAAATGCCTTCTTTTTCAAAACCTTTTAACTCGCTCTCTTATGTAGAGGCCGTGTAGTACCAAAAACTAATGTGGAATACTCTCTGTGATTATTAAAATTGAATGCATAAAAAACAGCTTCCGTTAAAAAATTCATTCCAAGTAGAGCCCATAGAATTCTTCATTCTGCTATTTGCACTTGGACCCTACTTAATTTTTCCCTCAGGAATTTAAAGAAAATGAATTAATCACTTCACTTGGAAAACAAAAGACTTAAGCGAGTAACGCGGATAATTTATTGAAGCTTTTTTCAACTTTGCTTCGAAAAGAATCACCATCTGATGCCTGCTTACGTTCGTTACTTCTTGCTGGGTTGAAGAGCTGCGCTTGTATGATCCAGCAATTGCTCGAGAGTGGGAGCTACCTTGGTGATCGGATGGCAGATACATTGAGTAACCCGCCTGAGAAAATCGATGAGCATTGGGCTGTCATCAAAAGTGTTATTTTCTCGGGTACTACATAGGTGGTCGGCCATTTCCCGAAGAGACGTCACAAGATCTATCTGACTGGAGAATCGCCGAAGCGGAACGATGACCAGGAGAAGTTGAAGGCTGCGATCAATGTAGTGGTGGTGGGCGTGACGCTTTCGAACTTCGACGCCGAGCGAAATCCCCGTAGCTTCACATAGTGTGCGCTGTAACAAAATTTTGTATAAATTGAATGAATTGAATTTGTAATTGCGTTAGTCAGGAAAGCGACAGATTCCACAGAACGCAATGATTTCAAAAGTGTAAACCGCATCACGAAAAAGCTTGCATATGGTCGCAAATCTTTCGTGGTCCTGTGAAGGAAGTTAACATTAAACTTCCTATTCAAAATGACGAGCAACTGAAGAGAAGGAAAGAACATTTCATCATGGTTTTTAACCGCATCACACCCGATGAGATTCCTCCTTCTGTCGATGAAATGGTTAGTCATCGTAATAATCCATATCTAGTTTGTTCCTCCAAACAGAAAAGAAATCATTTGACAGTCTACCCGCAGGAGTTATTTATCGCTGAACCAGCAGTTACTGTAGGTCTACAGCACTACTTCCACTTGTAAGGAAATTTTGGGAATCCGAGAGCTTTCCCAGAGAGTGGATGAAGGGAATGATCATTAAGATACCGAAGAAGAGCACCTGTTTTAAATTTGACAATTGAGGGGGGATATCTGCGTGCTCCCTGCTGTCAAAGATAATAGCTAAAATAATCCTGAAACGCATTCAAGAACATCTCGAAAGTTTGATCGACAAATTGCAGGTTTCGCTCCGGATCCTCCTGCATCAACTACGTCAACACCACGCAAAATGTCACGTGCTGCACCAAGGCTAAATTTCAGAAGATTTTGAAATACAAAACGGGGTCCACTGGGGTTGCGTTTTGTCACCCATATTGTTTCTTCTTGTTTTAGGTGACTTTCTCCATGATGTCTTGTCCGGAGGACGTGGACGAATTTAATGGACATATGTTATTTCCTCAAACACTTCGATTACGCTAATGACATTTATTTGCTAACTCACCGGGTCATGGACCTTGGCTAAATGGTTCTCAATTTGGGAAGAAAGGCAAATAAAGTTGGATTAAAGGTAAACACCAACAAAACTCTCAGTCTGATGGGTTATCGCAATGTCTCTATTTGCATTGATGGGCAATGCATCGAAGGCATCGATCAATTTGTATATCTACCAAGCGTGGCACCGGACTCGATATTGCCCGATGCATTAACAGCGATAGATCCCCTTTCGCTGCGGCACTCGATGGGAAAGTGACGGAATATTCCTTTCATCAATTTTAAGGCTGCCAATGATAGTATGAAGAACTCGAAATGCCAGCAAAACTAATAAGTTTGACTAAGCTGACCCTGGTTAATGTGTGACATAGGATAAAAACAGCAGACATTTTCGAGACCTTCCACCATTAAGAAAGAATTTAGAAAAGGGATGCTCTACCATCCTTGTATCTAACCCTATCCTTGAAGAAAGTACCTAGAGCACTGAAGTGAGTGGTAGGGGCACTAGCTCAATGTGTGAAACATTTTGAGATGTGCGAACTACAAAAAATATAAACAACAATAACATTCAAGAGGACTGGCCAAAAAAGGAAGGAAATTACAACTTTGCAAATTTCTCCTATTGGGGTCGAAATCCACAGACGCAGATCGAAAGATATCACCATGGAGGTAAAGCTTTAAAAGACCATGATCTTATTAGTTATCATGTATTCCCCGGAGACTTCGGTTTTATTAAGAAAGAATGCGAGCTCTCAGCCTCGTTCAAGAGAAGAGTCCACTGAAGGATTGTTTGGTCCTCTACAGGATGATTCTTAAACTTACACAACGAAAAAATCGAGAGGTCATATTACGACTATTCGGTTGGGGTTAAATCCGCCGTCATAGAGTATGGCCCACATGGTTGAATATGGTCCAGTTTAGAAAGTCTATAGGGATAAAATCAACTTTGCCTTAGATGGCAGACGGCATTGGCCAGGTTGAGGTTAGTGTAGTGGCTCTTCTCCAGGAAACCGGTCCCTGTACAACGCATCTCCTGCAACGCTGTTACAGCGCCCGATATGGATAATTTATTTATGCATAGTATTTGATATTAAGTGCGTAGTTTGTTGTCTAAATGAGTCTAGCGGTGCGGCCTTAAGGACGTCAACACCTGCGACGGGTTGATGGAGTCGATTTTCTTGTTTTAGAATAAATTGATTCCTAAATATGTTTAGGATGTGACGGAAAAGTGATTTCCCAATATTCGAAGTTGTTGGAAAGTTTTAACTGTTAGAAGAACAGGGGTTATGAACACTTAGTTAATTGTTGGAACGCTTAGCCGATTTTTTCTCTTTTTTAAGAGTGGTTCAACTAACATTTTTATGGAGATATACTCCTAAACGTTTTTCATACGCTGCTGAAACGTTAACAGATATATTATAAAGGATTCTAGGTTTTATTTTTGTCGTCAAAAAAAAAAAACTTAAAAATGTTTAAAAAAACCGATTGTGAAATGGGATGAAAGTTTCATCCTCCGTCTTTGGTGTACAGCCCCTCAATTTGACCGATTTGCACCATCTTTTAAATAAATGGACAACGGTTTTGTCCAGGATAGAAACGAGAAACTAGTTGGTGCTGTCCGGCAAACTTTGGACTCTTTCAACTAAAGCAAATGACTAGACATGGATTAGCTTGGGCCTCAACCAAGTTGTGTTGTTGGTTATAATATGCAGCCATGGTGTTTCAGTGGATTCATGGAAAGGATCAACCGACATTTGAGAGTTACTTATGACCACGTTGCTCTCACGGTCAGTGAAAGTTGGTGTATGATTGAGGGTTTAAATAAACATCTGTAATGAACTTAGAGGAAATAGGATGATCAAACGACCATCCTGAGTGACCGAAAACGACCTAGAGCGAAGAACTATCCCAGAAACGGCCGGACACAGCACCGTGCTGCGATCTCCGCTAGCCAACCTATTGCCACACGCTCACTCGTTCCTTCCTCCTTACAAAGAGAGAAGATGAAACAAAATCATGACGAAATCTGCACCAATCTAATCTTCGTTGTTTGATGTCGGAAAATTGACCGGAGACGTAGTATTAGGGACATTCTCCAAATAATGGCCTGACAATGTCAAAGATGGAAGGAACCTCTGGGGCCGCGCCTTATTAACCATCTAAGACAGGAAAAGCAAGGATCGATCCGCCACGGATCTTCCCTCTCGATAGCGGCACTCTCGTCCGAGGACTTACGGCTCCACGCGCATAGTCGAGCCGTTTTTTGTTATTTTCCAGGTTTAGCTCGCGTTCTGGTTAATCTCGTTAGGCCGTTGCGAATTTCCTTATTATTTGCGTTATTTTTAGATCCGGTACGGAGCCACGCATCGGAATAGACGTTGATTTTGTAAAAATGATACGTGAGGGATCAAAGCACCGTCGTGCTCCTCGGTTGTAACCAGGAATGGTTTGTCGCGGAGCAAAGCTGATTTAGAACTCGTTAGTAACTTACGTACACTTGTGTAGCTCGAGGTGATGCTATGGAATCCTGATAATTCGTTCATCGATTATTCGTATTCTACTGTATTGTGATCTTCCTGGCCATTATATTGTGACTTTTAAGTGGGGGCAGATCATAAAGTTCAAGAGTTCCAGAAAGATCGCAATGAAGCTCCCACAAGGGGCAGAGCAATGCTCCGGATTATCTGATTACGATTAGTAGTTTTCCCACTGTGTTTTCCACTGTCTAGTAAACATAAGCGCGGGGACTTTTGATCTAAACTATGACTTCAACCTCAAACACTAGAGGGAACATTCCTCTACCTACATAGCAACCATACCAACAAACGTATTATAAAGTGTTTCGCACAAAATTTGTTTTTGATTTCCCGCCAAATTAAAGTGACTATCGGCTAACATCCAAAATTAAGCTCTGATTAAATTAAATCAAATTACAGTTTTCGCCAGCTTAAACGAATCACCTGCTTTCTTCTCTCTCTCTAGCTAGAAGCGAAGATCCAATTTGGCGAACAATGTAAAACTATCTAAACAGTAGCTTAATGCATTCCATAAAATTTCCAAAGCTGATAGCCGTTCGAGATAATCAAACACAAAGACCATCTACTGTTAATGATTTCGCGAAATTTACGACACAAAGATAATGCCAATTTGCATAAATCTATTTATTGCGTATCAGAAAAACTTTCAGGTGCGATTGACCCCACCTGAAGTCTTCCAATCGAGCATTTCAATAATTTCCTGTTTGAATCAGTGATCGGGTCGGCTAAGACAAAGGAACAAACAATCTTTTCTATTCTCTCACGCTTCATCTGAATTCGGTGTCAGATAGTTCTTTATTTGGTCTTGGCTTCTATTCTTTTTTCCTCCTTCATTACTGGATTCTATTTTATAAGTAATGTGAAAGATATTGAAGATAAGGCGAATTTCCAGAAATCCGTTAATAGGCTAATATCACCTCTCGATCACACATGAAAGAGGAGACGATCGTGCAACCGAAAAGTGATCTTCTGTGGCTTATCAAAACTTTTAACACATTTCCATTGAGTTTGTGTGGTCATTCTACGAAACCTGTCTTTAGCAATTTGCCGATGGCCAGGACGGTAGGTAAGGGAACGGTGAGAAGCTTAGAAGGTGCTTTGCCGACAAAAAGACAACATCACATGCTACCGATTGCGATGACGCCGATGATGCGGTGGTGATGATGATGACGACGGTGATGATGGTCCCTCTGATCTTGCCATGCGCTGAACATGGTAGGGAAAGGTGTTTACAGTGAAATCTAGGCGAACAAAACACTGCTTTTCCTGGAAAAATTGTGACTCGGGACAAAAAATATTAAATATTGTTTACTTCTTTCGTCTTATTGAAGTGAACTCCGAGGTCCCCATCTTTGGGATCAAAGTTTCATCAAAACTGGTTTTCCTATTAGCAGTGATCTAATTTGCATTTTCGCAATCTTCATGCTCTCTAGACCTAAGCTTCATAAATACTGCTTCATACTCTAATCCGGAGTTACTTGCCGACTGTAACACTTCCTGATCTGCCTCCAAATGAAATCCCCTTGAACCTATTTTCGTAAGCGTCACTGTATCAATTACCATATACATATTTGTTGGTCATTCGTTTTACATCGATGAACTTGTTTTCTGGATTCTTTTACTTTCGAAATTGCCCTTATCTCGTCCCCAACTTACAGTGGCAAGATGGTGAGGTAGAGCGCTAATGATGAGCGTGGTTCACAAGAGATAATAATTCTGGCGACACTTTTTCGATACCTTCGCACCATATCAGCGACGGAGGTCTCTCACAGATTTCCGAAGACGCGGTCTTAATGTACTTAAAGATGTGGTTGTTGAGGTAGTTTTTTGGGTAGCAAGCATGAGGGCAAAGTGACCTATCAGTTATCGGGTCTCTTGGAAGGAGCAATTACATAAATCCATCAGAGGTTTTCAACGAATGAGTCACGGGCCGAAAAGTCACTTTCAGTTGATAACCTTGTCGTAAATAAAGATGCTCTTACGTGTGTTCGGTCAGACCGTAGTGTTCCATTGTACTGGACTTCTTCGTTTAAAGGAGCATCCCGGATTCATTTATATATTGCAGTATTTCCATTAGTGAATGTGATGCTATCCGGGCAGCTTAAGTAAATCAGCACCAAACATCTGATGTCTGATACGTCCATAAGCGGGCCAGCCACCTAGAAAATATCTACTAACACTTACTTCAGAACAAAGCAATCTTTGCATAGTATAAATCAATTTAACTGAAGTAACATCGACACCATGCTCTTTGGCAGCATCACAAGGGTTGTGGAGGGAACAAAGTTAAAAATCCTTTCAATGTCTACGAACATCCCCATGGTGTATTCGCCTTGCAGAGTTGCATACTCTATCGTTGAAACCCAAAGAATGAAGATAGAATCACGATGACCACGCTGGTAAACATGTTAGTTATTTCCCAGGCTTCGGTATAAAGCCTGTTTTAACTATTTTCTACCAAGGGGTAGGTACCTAGCCCAGAGCAAGACATGCTTAAAAAGTCATTCTAGGTGCTCTATGTCCTGTTTTGACTTCGGTGGGTAGATGGCGTCTAAGCCAGGTGCTTTCGACTGCTTGAACGGCAATATATCGGCTCTTATTTTTTCACTGGCAGTCACAATTTTCCAATTCGTCTTGCATCACTTTCTCACGTTATTCACTTCACTCCTGTCTCTCCTGTTACTTCCGACACCTGTCCTCTCAGATGAAGTTCTTCCAAGAGAGTCGGAACTGACTCAGGTCTGCACAGCCGTGAAGTCTCTCCTCGGCATTCCAATTCCCCAAAGTGTGTTCTAAAGGAGTTTGTTAAGCTTCACCCTCAACTTCAAAAAAAGTGAAGCAGGTGAAGACGAGGGCTGGAGCTACCGGTGAAACTCAGGTAATCGCAATTCCGGAGGAAGACAATGAATTTTCAAAGGACAATGTGGAAACCTGGAGAAAGGTGGTGCCTCGGGCAAGTAGATAACTGAGAAAGATAAGACCGGAAATTATTATTATCTCCAATTTTGGTGGGGACCATGCGCCAACATTGTCAGAGGAGTGAAGCGAGACTCCGAACCTAACAATTTGGAGGATCCTGTTAGTCACATTGGATGGTACCGAAAAGGAGATCTTATATTGAAGCTCAGGGAAGGTCGCGGTTCAAATCTCGCTGGTAGCAGTGGCATTTGTATCGTGATTTGACGTCGGATACCAGTCGACTCAGCTGTGAATGAGCACCTGAGTCAAATCAGGGTAATAATCTCGGGCAGTCGCAATGCTGACCACATTGCCTCCTATAGGGTATTGTAATTCTGCAGTGTACCGTTAAGGTCTTGAATGAAGTGCTCTAACACACTTCAGGATCAAATTGGGTTGTTGGGCCAACGATTATTATTATTATTTTGAATGGGACAACTGCAAAACGAATGTGAGAAGACGTTCTATGCTCGAAACATTCGAGGAGGTAGACCTTCTACTCGCGAATGTCGCTGCTTGAAAAACGCTATTTGAAGGAGCAAAAGGAAGTGGTTCGAGCAATTGTGCGACCATGCCAATTTAAACCTTTGGGGGAGAAGAACTGCAGGCTGAACATGAAATGGCTACAAAGACCACCTTAGGTGATTCGCCTGCTCTTTCTAGAAAAGATTTTTGCCACAATATTTTCCTACCACAAAAACAGCGGGTTCAGTTCAATGAGTACATATAATAACGAACAGTAGACACAAGAAAGTGTAAGTCGGTGTAGATACGGTCGTGTAGAAACCAGCTATCAAATATCTGGGTGGCGGGTGGTAGATTATTTCCGGACCGGCCTTTAGTGAACACCAAGAGTATGGTTATCAAAAGGCAGCTAATGCTAACGCGGCATTTACAAAAATGTTGCCAAATATTGGCGGTCCGAAATACTGTCGGAAATTGTTTCTAGCCTGAATAGTGCAATCGATTCTGCTTTTCGTGTCACTGCTGTGAGCGGAGGCGCTTGCAAATTCTCACAAAAGAAAGCAGGTGAATTTGGTGTACCGGCTGATAGTTTTGACGTTTCCAGTACTTTTAGACCCACATTAGTATGCTATAACATGCAAGACAGATACTTCCTTACTGGTTTAACGTTAGTACCTCTCGAGTTGATTCAATCGCACGGTATTTTGAAGACACGTGTTAATTTTGTGACCACAATTAAAGCCCCGTTGAGACAAGCACTACGGCACAAGTCGCTTGGACATAACGACAACCCCTAAGAAACTCCCACTAGGGGGGGTTGCTGCCCCGTCTTCCTTGTTGCCACCTTAGAGCATCGTACGGAGGAAGTGACGGAACGCAGGAATGCAGCAAGGTCAGAGTCGTATAATATCTAGCAACGCAGATGTGACTAGTGTCTATGAAAGGCTTGAATGAAAACACGGGGAGACCAACTACCACACCCAGTTCTTTATGGTATACGCTTTGCTCTATACGCAGTGGCATAGTGAAGGATTCGGAACATGTGATCTTTTACTGACCAAGGTTCGCAATGGAATTGGAATCAAACGCCGGGTAGGGGCGTGAACCTAGAGAATATAGTTTTGGGGATGCTAAGGTTGAATAAGAACTATCTTAGGGTTTGGTTCGTGGAAACACAGAAGGAGCTGCGGAAGAAAGAATGAAGAAAGAAAACCGAAAGGACCAGAAGCGCGAGTACCTAAAAGGAAAACCACGCAGCAAAGTAACATCTACACAGTGGTCCCGCGGGACTAGAGCTGACGAAAGCCCGGAGGTGGTTTCCAGTTGCTGCGAGTCCAACACACGTCATGCGGCTAAACTGAAGCTGGCGAGTTTTCCGTACAAACAAGGAAAAAGCTTCACGAACGTTGGAACAAACCCTAGATTCACAATGATGGGTTGAAGTGATTAAATCAAACAGCCTTGTGTCCTCTAGGATTGAATTTGCTATTCTTCCAATGAATATATAATATAGTCAGTATTAGCATCACAACCTTTTAAAAGTTCAAACCGTTAGGCTGCACATACCCTACGCTTGCGTCTGATCAATACCACAGACACAATTCTGCAACTTTTTCAGTCT
This sequence comes from Hermetia illucens, assembly GCF_905115235.1. Classification (NCBI taxonomy): domain Eukaryota; kingdom Metazoa; phylum Arthropoda; class Insecta; order Diptera; family Stratiomyidae; genus Hermetia; species Hermetia illucens. The sequence continues at coordinate 153,874,222 of NC_051850.1, read as the reverse complement.
TGCGGACAACAGAAAAGATTTTTTTACTTAAGCGTAGGTTTATATGTAATAGAAAACAGTTACAACAGCTGCTGTCAAAAATTCTGTGCTCACATGATCAATTTCGTCGAAAATTGCAGCATTTAGAGGCGTGATAATGCCTATGGTCTCATGCACATTCTTTTGTCTTCGATATATCGCTTTCTCTGTGGTGTCCAGTTGGCACAGATTAGATTCTATAAAGTGCCATCGAGCTAGCTTCATTTACGACTCTAGCTTCCCTTTCTGTCTCTTATTCTGTTTAAAAGTATAGGAAAAGGTTCTAATAAGGACCTTCTTTGTAGTGTCTAAGTGAGCCACCATACCAGGTTCTGTCAATATTTCCGCCAGATCTATTAAAGAGAAACGCATAATAAAATAACAATGACCCTCTATGGTCCCTTGATATGATTGAAGTTCAACCTTTCTAAGAAGTAACCTTCAGTCTCTTTTGGTCTAGTTCGGGCGCTAAGCTGAAGCTCGCCGTTTGTGGATTTACCCTTTTCGATATTCCCTTGCCTTCAAGTGTCTGAGATTAATGTCCGGCTTTGGTCATCTAGCATGCGAATTATGTCCCCTCGATTCCATATACGGCGGAGTATCCAACATCGTACATGATATGTCCAGTTCAGCTTGATGTTCACGATGCTAAACTTGGACCGATCGCCAGGGATAATAGCAGGAATTGCCTGCTGGAGGCACTTTGAGGTAGCCTCATGGATCCTAGTCGTATCGGAAAGCGTAGAACTAATCCCTAGTGCGGAACACAATGCTGATGAAAGGGTCCACTGCGTTCAGTATGGGTCTCACCAACGTAAGCTTGACCCCACCGTCGAAGATTACGCTTGTTTGCATCCGATTTCTGTAGATCTTGCCACGCCTGGTGGTGCAGCCACGTACATGTCTTCATTCCCAAGAAGCTACACCTACTTTCTGGGTGCATTCCTCTGCCATTGGCTGGTATCCTTCGCATTAGATCTGTTGCGACAACATCATCAGCACCCTTTCTTTAGTTCTTCCTAGAACGGATGGAGGAGAGGGTTCTGACAGACAGAATTAAGCTTGCGCCGCAGATGGCCTTCCTCTTCAGAGAGTGTGCCTTCCACAAATTTCTCAGCAGATGAACATGAATCTATTAAGCCCTCCTTGGCCGTGTCTTGATTGTTCATAATCATGGATGGATTCGAAGACTAAAACCTTAGATCCCATCGTCATGTTTGGATACTCTTAGTGTAGTATCAAACTAGTATAAGCAACTCCTTCCAAGATTAGGTAGAACTGCATTGCCCATAATACAACTAAATTTATCCACAAGAGAGCCGGACCCAAGAACAACATTTTTCTTTTCAGATTCATCAAATGTTTTGAAAGCTGTAAGAGATTGAAAAGTAAACCATTAAATTTTATATTCATAATGAGTGCAATGTCTTTGAGCTCTCCTCACCCTCCAAGCGAGCCGAATAGGTTTCATTATTCTCTACCAACACCTCACCCATCAAAAAAGGTTCCACACCACTCTGACTCAAAGCCATACATTAGTCGCATCGGTGACCAACAGCAGCTACTTTACAGGTTTAAAAAGTATTTTTATATCACCTTTTTTAGATAGTGTAACATCAAAAAAGTCTTTTTTTCCGAGATCTGAAAACGCGCCGCTAATGTTGTCATGTCGCGGTATATTCAATCAGAAAAAGAATAACACATTGGAGGAGTCAGGAGTCAGTCGATGAAAAGAACTCAACGACAACGATGAATACCTACTACTAGCGCTCACAAATTTGGATAATGGATTTCTTATCGGACGATGTTTTAACTACTGGACTTTTCTTCAGGTAGAAGATATTTTGCTCTTTGGATGTGGATTGAAAGTATCTTTTTTTTCGGCGGATATTTGTGTACTCTTCCAAAGTTTTATTTGGTTCAAAACAACATACTAGAGACCAAAGATTCCAGTCAGTTATTCGATGAAAATTAAATCAAAAACTTAACATTTCTTCAGGCACATGTCGAGAAACTTATTAATCTTTTGTTTTACTCTTCCCAGAAATAGATTTCCCGGAGCTTGTTGCTCATTAGCTTGAAACTGTGTGGGCCCCTAAATTGCTTTATTTTACATATTTTTGTTTTGAAGAAACTGTCTCAGATGCAAAATAGATGGTTTTATTGGTATCGAACTCTCTTCCATCATTACTCAATATACTGTAAAACGATCAATATCAAAGGCTGGAGCCATTAAATCTGTTATCTTATTGAGTAGTTTCACACTTTAGTTTATATGGTGGCTACCATGTGTTTATGAATGATCTAGAATCCAATTTGAGTTTTGAATGCTCGGAAGCCAATAAAATTGTGACCTCGAAGGTGTTGGCTGTTAATTTATGAAAATTACGATAATAATGGTGACTTCTAAAGGTTTCGTGCCGTTTGCAGATACGTTGCCAAGGTTATTACATTCCATTATTTGCCTCACGCCTTCTGTTTTTAATAAAATCTTTAAGATTTAGCTACTGTCGTTGCGCAGATTCCGCCACATATTTAGTTACAACTCACTGAAAAAAACAGTATTAAGATTTAAATATCAAAGTAGATGCATCTTATCTTCAGACTCTCGAAATGATCTGAAATTTTACGACCCATAACTAGCAGAATTTGCAAATTTTATACTGGCATTCGAGGAATCACTCAAATTTACCAAATAACATAGGAAAGTGACCAGATGGATTCAAACGGTAGAGTTAATGTCCTGGGAGTTTGTTTATATCTTCATTTTAATTCCGTCACAGTCCAATTTATGATCATTTTTGGCGGTCTTCTGTAACTTTCCTTTACAATTCTCACGATCTTTGCAGTTCTGTTCTCCAATCGTTGAAAACAAGCACAAAGATACTGGTCACATCACTACCTCGACTTGGGGCTACTGCTGACGATGGACGACACCAGATGACCACACTCCTTTAACCTTCTTTAGAAACTTTCGCCAACATGTCAAAGCACAGGTTTGATGAACGTTTCATTTCAAATTTTCAAAATTTTGATTCATATCCAAATCCATTTACTTGTTTATATAAGATGCACACCTCGACGTGCTTTTGGCGTTTATGTCTTCCGTCTCTTGTTCATAACTTCGTGGAATGTAGAGTAACATAGTTACTTTGTTATTGTTTTTCCCCTGCCCTTTTAGTGCTTCAGTTCCATTATCATCAGATTTAATGATGTTCAAGTGATAAGCTCACATCAGCGAGACAAACATAAGACGAATAAAAACATGGGATTCGGACCTAGGGTAATGATATTGAGAGGGTACGCTCTTGCCCCTGAACCAGCACTCGTTATCATTGCAGACCATGATTTGACATCTGAACAGTAAAGGAGTTTATAGTGGAAATGTCCTAAGGATCGAGGAATTGATTGAGGCAGCAGACCCATTTGAAAGAGGGGTTTATATAGAGTGCGAGAAAGTCCCGGTACCATGTTAATGATGTTAGGGCGTTTCGTGCAGCGGGTTGGTCACTTGCGCTATATTTAAATAGGCTTAATCGAGTTTTCACCTGGTCCGCATTTAGTTGCTCAATTTCACGGCTTTTACCTTCTATTTCTCTATATTTTGCCCCTTTCACGAGCAGGTTCGGCTCATCGTGATCGTCTGCGCCATTTTGTTTAATCAAAGCCTGATCTGGATGCAGTTGCGAGGTTTTCAAATCTCCACCCAGTATATCAAGCGACCGTTGTTTCGGCCTGCCTTTTGATCGCTTACCATCGACTTCAATGTTCAGACCAATCTTGGCAAGTGTTAGCGTTGTTAACGCAAATTACGTGACCATACCATTGAAGACGTCTCTCTTGTAATTTTTCCAAGATCGGTGCAACCCCATATCGGTCGCGGACATCCTCATTTGTAATCAAAGCGTATCACGCTACTAGCCCAATATAACAACTTTGCCTCCATTACCGCAAGACGCCGTTCATTGTCTTTTATAGTCAGCAACACTCAGAATCATAGAGAGCAACAGAAGGACGACATTGAGGTAAATTTTAGATTTGAGATTGAGATTGATGCGTTGATCACAAAGAACACAATCCGCCACTTCATCCAGGTTGCGCTAAAGGGTGAAGCGATTTCAAAACGCCATCGGCTGTTAGCATTGACTAAAGATATTAAATCGTTCAGTTCTGGGCTGACACTGACAATGATTGCGCTTGAAACCGTATTGCATGAGGCGATCATTCCTCTTTTGGACTAGTTGTTCGAGATCATTTCTGCTATTAGACGCTTGGAAAACATCATCTCTATAAAATAGTGTATAGAGCGCAATCTGCAAAAAGGAGTGGTGAGACGGCGCTTTCTCGATGGACACCGAAAGAGCCACGAATTGGTTTTGATGTACCTGCCACTTCGAACGAGTAAGCTTCGTGAAAATTTCTAGCCTTCCCGCCTGTCACGTCAAACCTAAATGATTGACAACTTTACACTGTTTTATCAAAATGTAAGGGGTCCAAGGACCAAGTTCTCGGATTTCAAACTATCAGCCTTAGTATTTTAACATCACGTCATTTGCATTTCAGAAACCTGGTTGGATGACAGGATTTTAGATTCCGAACTCCTCGAAGGTTACTCTGTCTTTCGTTGTAACCGAGACTGCGCTGGGTTTGGCAGTATGTTAATAGCTGTTAAGTGCCCTCTCCGTGCCTTTCTCAACCCCCTCTTGCATTGCCCCTGACGTCCACCATCTTGCTCTCGAGTTTGATGCTCAGATATTCCGACTCCACTCCCCTGTCGTACGCAAGCCTACCAAATTCAACTTTGGTAAGGCGATCTTCGAAGATCTAAACTCAGCCCTGGTGACAATTAACTGGGATTCATTGCTCTCTCCAGTAACGTGGACAACAGCAACAGCAACTCCAGAAACGAATATTTCATTCGTGTTGACAACTCACTAAAGCGCGGAAACCTCAAACCTTTCTGGTTCCACATTCGCAGCTCCCGCTATCCTGCCCTGCTATGCCCTCCATCCATTAAGTTCTCTCCCTCCTCAGCTAACTCCCACCAACTATCTTGTGATTTACTCTACCGCTACTTTTCCTCAGACTATGTTCCTCTTCCTTCCTCTCCTCCTCCTCTTGTTAGTAGATGTAGCCTGCCCCGCATCGCCTACCATTCCCCTTATTACCCCTTTCCTTGTCGAGTACTCCATTGCCCAACTTGATGCGAATGTTGGCCTGGCTTCCTGGTCTTTCAAACCTCTTTTTGCTTAAAACTGGTCAGTTTACCTCCCTTCCACTATCCCCTATTTTCAACAAAAACCTCGAAGAGAATCGGTTTGGGGAAAGGGGCTCTCATCATCCCCATTCACAACAGTGGCGATCGTACGCTTGCCGAGAATTAATATTCCTCCTCCAAAATCTGTGGAATTTGTCTGCGACTGGTTGTCCAGCCATTTTGGCCACGACAAAGTCAAAAAGTAACACGACTTTGTTAAGCGTAGGTCCACTACTTCGAACTTGCTTCACTTTACCAAATTTGTCGTGAAATGTCTAAATTCACGGCAAGAAGTGCATACCATTTAGACTGATTTCGCTATGTTTTATGGTTTGCCTCTTTCCATATTGACACTGTGGTAGTTTCGTGCCAGGCAGACGGTATTCTACCTTCCTAAATAACCCGATAAAAGAATTCACTGAGCCATAGTGTTGGATCCCAGCTCCTCGCTTTCCAGAGCGCAGATGCGATGTCGTCAGGTCCTATGGCTTTCCCCAATTTCATTGGTTTTATTGCATCCTTGACTTCAGTTGCGCCGACAGGTGGGTCGTTTATAAAGAACGAAATAATAAAGGGCCCGGACGTCGGATGCCAGAGAAGAGGGAAAATGAACGGGATGTGTAGTCATCAAAAAAACGTGGCAGGATCGATTGAAAAGGCATGTCGAAAACCAAGCAATGATACAAAGGATATGGGAACACTGAGAAAGGAAAGTTTGGACAAAAGTATCTTGTGATTTGCTGTCTCGAAATATTTAGATAGAATGCACTTCCTGCCGTGAATTCAGATATTTGGTCACAAAGTTGGCTAAGTCAGGCAAATTGGAGGCAGTGAACCTGCGCTTAACAAAGCCGTATTGCTCTTTCATTATAAGGTGGCCAAAGTGAGCGGGTAATCATTCGTTGTCATACCATTCCAAGATTTTGGAACAGAGGGAGTGCGGAGAAATGGGACGGTACTCACCACCAAGAGTCCGATCACCACCACACCAGCGGTTAACTGGCCAAGTGCAGTCAGTCTTTATCACACTGAATGATAAAGTAGCCTTTGAAGAGCTCGAAATCTAAAATCTTGTCAGCCAGTCAAGTTGAAATGCTACGGTAGGTAACTTGAAATTCAACAGCTTGGTCTTTAAGGAGTGAGGCAAGTGAGCTGGACATTTTTTCCGAAGCTTGGTCCTCTCATAAGGCTTCTTGAAGACTCCTTATCGAGAAGTTGAAGAGTGGGCGATGGCATCAATTTCGTGGGGATATGTTATTTTGAAGCAAGCTACCACTCGTTGGAGAGAACCATCCTTCGTCAGTTTCACACACAATAGAGGTAGTGGAGTTAAATTGTGAATCTTACTTCTGATGTAGGCCAGAATTTCGTCCGAAGTGGTGGGACAAGCTAACTCCAACACGAATAGTTGTTTCGGTGGTAAGGCAACGTTCAGCAGGGGCTGCGGGATATAAGAAGGGGATGATGGCAGGTATGGATGGCGGTTCTTTGGTGACAGGCATTGATGAAGCGCTAGGAGCACGCGACGGTGCCGGTTTAGCAACAATAGGATCAAGTCCCTTAGATAGAAGTCGGTTGTTAGGAATAATTTGGATTGGAGACACCGTCGGGGTAGTGCGATCATTTATAGTTGTTAAGCACATTCATAGGGCAATAACTAAATCTACCGCTGACATCGATATCGTTCTGATTAGATATTCGATAACTGTCAGTAAAAATTCATCTGACCCGGAGCCCCTCGATGCCGTTGTTGAGAAATGTGGACACAATATATTTTCTAAAGGTCGTAGCTGAGAGTTTAGTCTCTATCCCAGGTACCATTGGCGTTTCGATAAGAGGATTTCGAAATTTGCAAGTTGCTACCAAACAAATGTTTGCCTCTTTTAGCTTCCTTTTATCACAAGCATGGAATTCGTTGAGTTTGCCCTTAACCCCTCCCCCTCCTCTAGGTGGCTTTAAAAATTTTCCTTCATCACCTCGTCTTTGTCTTCTTTTGGGGTATGAGGACTGATAAGGCAGACCTTTAAAAATTTAGTACTCAATCGGAGCCCTGGCGATCGATCGTTGATGGGGCTGAACTTTCACATTCTTGGAGATTTCTTCCTAAAATGCGACTATATGTAATTTGTATTTTTCCATCTTTTCCAATAGAGCTTTAATTGCTGCTGGTCTGCATAGGGATCAGCCGCATCACGTTTCAATAATCTGGGTTTTGTTCATAGGTCGTTGTGTTTTTGTCCTTCCAATCCATGACATTGTATCAGGTTTCTGGACAGTTAGTTTTTTTATGTAGCCCCGTAGGCCAACTACCAACCTAAAGGACCAGGTCAATGTTTTGTTAAATTCCTCGTTGAAGAAGTGATATCAGGTAGGACTTAGTATGGTGAAGTATTCATATCGTTGTCACTGTCTCTGATATCTATTGAAAGTTCGGAGCGTTCGAGACAAATAGAGGCAAAGTTTTATTGATTTCAGATAATCCAAAGCGCATTAATTTTCACCTAATACTCTTCTTAACATCTGGCAGTGTTAAAACATAAATGGCAACGAGAAATGAGAGTCAGATATTTACACATATAGAGTAGTGGTATTAAACTACTTCTTCTTCCGCGTGAATGGAATATTATATCTTATCCCCAAAGCGCAGATAATGTCCCACTGAATGTTTTTTTAAAGACCTGACATCTCCCAATTCGGTGGTAAATTTTATATGGTTTTCCGCTAGAACCAGTCGATGGTTAATTTGTCACAATTTTTCTTAACTTATACATAAATTACAAAATTAGATAATCAAAACCATTAAATCACCTCAAAAGATACATTTGGAATGTTTATTTATTGCTTTTTACCCATTGATCGTGTTGCGATCGCCATCAAGTAATTTTCTGTTCAAGTAAATCAATTTCTACTCGCATTCAGTTACTCATTATGGTCACCTGGTTTACCTTTTTCCGATCTCACATGGTATCACACCTACCGAATTCTGGAGCTATCCGCATGATAGTTAGGTGACATATTAAGTATGCACGATCGCCGTCTGGCCCGCCAGGTAAACTACATTTCACCCGTGCATGTGTGCGTGTGTAGATGTGAAGTGATCTACTTCGAACATGTTATCTGTTATGTTTCACTATGGTAATTAGTAGCGTGACACTTTAGTCAAGAACGGCTTGTCCACTAGTTGTTTTCCCAATTGTAAATAGGCACTGGCACCACTTTGCATGATCAATTGGTTGACATACTGGTGTTTAGTATCTCTTAAATTTGCATAGAACTCAGATTTTTCCGTCTGATAGATTGGTACAGGGTTGGTGAACTTCTTGGTTAGAGAATATATGGGGCTATAATTGGCGCATCTGAATCTCTAAACTTGGTTTGCAGCGAAAAGATAGGATTAGGCCGCATTGTCATTTGGTGAATGATAGAGTGTCTCCACTGGTAACAGTTTGAGAGGGAGAATACCCTCATAATCCATCTGTGGCACGTCTCCCAGTAGCCAGTTAATGTATCTTTATTGCAAAATCCGGAGATATCGCAACCTGGCAACTCACAATTTTCACGACAAGTCTCATTATGACCAAGATGTTTTCTTGTAAATAGTTGTGGCTTTTTTTATGTAGCACGCCTAGGAGAGCTACTCTCCAAACCAATTGGACAATAATTTGCAGGTTGAGGCTGTCCGGCAAAAGGGCGTATGTGGATACACCTGAATCTGAAAACGAGAAAAAAGCCTCAAATTTACAAGAGTGAACGCTCTGAAGTTTTTGTGGTTTTCTTTCCCATTTTGAACTGTCGTTACTTAATACTTGAGAAACGCACGATTTTGTAAGGCTCGAAACTTCATAGTCAACCACGTACAAGTGTACAAAATGCAAATTGAATGGACCACCCGATCATGATTTCCGTACTTCTTGGAGATTTCTTCTATGAAGTTGATTGTTTACCACACAATATTGGTTTTCGTATTAGTCGATGATGGGTGGTCAGTTCTCTTACAACTTCATAAGTAGTTATTCTGATTTCTAAAAAACGGTTAAGTAGTCACAGGAAAATGTGTAAGTATCGAAAGTGCCACCTATAAGTACTTTGAGATTGGAATAAAATTTGGACTTTCGCTGTTTTTTCAAAATGTGAAATCGGACAAAACTTGAATTTGTGGAAAAATTAGGCCCACGGAGCCTGAGCTTGGTGTGGTCATTTAGTGAAATATTCATAACTTTGCTAATTAGGCCTATTAGTGACATGAAGTATAAAAGAGACTGATACTGACTGTTTGTTTTTTTATTGAAACCGAAGGGTATCTTGACCACAAATATATTTGTTTCAATTTGGTAGGAGTTGCATTAATGAGCAGTACATTAACTATAGCCAAATTGTTGGAAGCAGAGAGAGTAGACTTGATTCCCTGCTAGCAGATGTATGTAGATATGAAGGTGTCGCTCATCGAAAATTTAGGAGAAGACGCAATAAAATTGTTTACAATTATGTAGGTGGCGAATAATTGAAGCTAACTAAAATTCGAATTCCGCAAAAAAAAATCCACCTAAATAAATAACGAAATTGTAAAGCCTTTCAACCGAGCGAACTAGTAAACTAAATACTAAACAGAATAAAAGCACACACTTCCATGAAGTATTCTGACTTGCAGCACACGCTTCCGGGGGCCTGTGGCGTGCGATTTATTTTTATAGAATATTTTATCGCGTCTCACATCGGCTATTTTTGTTTTCGGTCACGAGTTAATGCGAGTTACATAACTTGCAAATTGAAATCAATGAAGCATTGTGAACCACGAGAGTGACTTCAGGCTCTTTTTCAAATGACTGACATAGCATTGCATAAGGATGCGTAATATTCATATGTTGCACACTCCCCTTCGGACACCACCTTGCCGTGGTGGTAGTTTACTGTGGTAGTTTACTTCTACACTAAGAGTGTCCAAAAACACATGGAGATGGAAACAAAGGATTGTAACTCTCCAAGTGGTAAGAAGTCACAGACTTCGAATCCACCCGCGACTCTGAGAAATTAGATCGTGGCACAAGCCGAGGCACGAATTTTGGAGGCCTCACCCAATTCATGTTCTCCCACGGAGAAATCTGTGGAAGACAGGCTCTCCACTTCAGTGGAAAACCTACACCAGGTGTCTAGGGCGGGATCAGCCAAAAAGGATAATACAGCAACTCCCTTAATGAGAGAAACTGGAAATCTGACTGGCGGTCGGTGACACTATAACCTTTTTTTTTTTAAGTGGAAATCTCTGGCCTGGGCACGCCAGAGTGTGGGATTTTTACCCACTAAAACCACCCCCGAATTCCCCCGTACCCGTGGAACCACCTTTAGGTATTACATCACGGGGCGGAGTTAGCTTACGTTAGCTAGGTCTCCTTCCGGCTTCCCGCGGGGTTCGTAACCGCGCCTTCCTCACTTCTTCTGCTTTTCGCAGTTTCTCCTGGATTACAGCGGTCATGGAATTGATCGAATCCCAGTCATCCTGACAGGCTACCATTCTCCGGACAAAATTTTTCGGTGATAGCACTTCACCTAGAGTTTTCCCTAGGTTCCTTCTTTCTTTCACGAATCTAGGACATTGGAAGAATACGTGCGCGGTTTGGACAATTAGGTTCGGTGTCCAATTTAAACCTGTACAGGTATTGACGGTATCCTCCATCGCTAGTAAAAACTGGGTGAGATTATAATTGATCTCCCCGTACTTTCTGCCCAGCCACTGTCTGATGGAAGGGATCAACCCGTAAGTCCAACGACCCTTTTCTGACTGGTCCCATCGCTGTTGCCATCTGTGTATGAATGTCTCTCTTTCGGGTTTTTTCACCTACAATAAGGGAGAGATGGAGCTGGTGTTATAAATGTTCATCATTTCGGTTGCCAGGATGTCAATTGTCGTCTGAGATGGTCCTGAAGGCAGAACACACCCCTAAGGCTGCTCTTCTGCAAACCGTACTCAGTTTATATGCGTTGCCTAAAACTTGTAGCACGTTTCCCCAAACTGGGACTGCATACAGCATGATAGAACTCACCACCCTGGCTATGAGCAGCCTGCAAGTATGCCGCGGTCCTCCTACGTTCGGCATCATCCTTTCGAGAGCCATACTCGTGGTGGATGCATTTTTACAAGTATGCTCTATGTGCTGCTTAAAATTGAGTTTTCCGTCTATCATCACCCCTTGGCTTGGAAGTGATGATACGATTCCCAATTATAATGCAGGCGTAATTTGCATTATTGCGCTTGGTGATGAGGACCGCTTCCGTCTTTTCCTCAGCGAGTGCCAGTCCAGCACTCTCTAGCCAAGCCTTAACAACACTGATTGATTCGCTTGAGTACAACTCAGCATCCTCGAGATGCTTTGCGACCACAACCAGTGCTATGTCAAGTGACACTGTCACCTCACTTTTATAAAATACGGGGAATAAGGCTCGGTAGAAGAAAATTTCTGCCGCAAAAGAGAAGAGGCTACAGGCTTGCCTGTCAGAACCTTCTCCTCCGCCTGTACCCAGAAAAACGGAAGAAAGAGAAGCTGGTAATGTGGACGCAACTGGTCAAACGCCAGTATCTGAAAATAGATCCATGCAGCCCGGACTCCGTGAACCTGGGAGGGCTTCTAGCCGACGACAACGGAAGGCACTGCAAAAGAAGGTGAAGTTTCTTGGGAATGAGGACATGGACGTTGCTACACCACCATGTGTGGCGATATCCAGAGAAAACGGACGCAAGAAAGTGAAGACAAGCCGGGAACCCCCGGCGAAATCCATACTGAACGCAGCAGACATTTCAGTTAGTGGCGGTTTTCATATTAGACTGCACTTATGGCTACAAACATAAGAGTTAGTCAAATCAACCTGTAGCATGCCAAAGCTTCTTCCTTTCTACTGGCGGCAAAGCTGGTAAAGTTGCAGGGCTGTCCTTATATATATCTGGTTCAAAAGCCAAGGGTTCGTCTTAACAGAATCTGTGGTATTGGATCAGTCAAGGGGACTAGGATCTTCTTCGATGAAAGTTCGTCGAGGTCGAGGGCCTGCGTTTTGATGTATTATAAAAATTGTTAGATGCAACCATGCCGAGACAATTCTGTTTCTAGAACCTCGTTCCGGTCAACTGATAATACCATGTTAATGGGAAGAGGAGAAGCGTTATAGTTGCCTCTGCCTACTTACCTTATGATTCTTTCAGCCCTCCGCCAAAGCAAGAACCAACGGATCTGGTAGTGTATGCAGAATCAAGCGACCTTGAACTTAATAGATTGTGATGCGAAAGCTCAGCTTATTTTTTGGGGCAGTAGCAAATGCAATCCTGGAGAAGAGAAGCTGTTCGATTTTATCACTTCAGCTGGTCTAATGACCGCGAACGTAGGGCGCGCCCCTTCGTTCGTGGGCCCGGGAAGGCGACATTGACAACAAATGTACGTATAACTGATGGAAATGGGAGATATTAACATTCATCCTCAATAGTTATTTTCATAATTAAGATATGAATTTCCCAACGAGCTAATATAATCATCCTAAATAAAATTGTCCACAAATTAAAACCAAATCTTTGAGGACAGGTTCTTCATAGAGTAGAACTTTACGAGCTTCAAAAATTCCAGTGGAATTATTCGTCCCTGTTACCAAATTTTTATGTCTCTACCTTACGACCCTTTTATCTGAAAAAAAAAATATTATTAACTCCAAACATCTAAAATCTGTCTAAATCTTGTTAAATGTTGAAAAATAGTAATTAAGAGGCGCGAACCCGCCTCAAACCAATAATTTCTAGACGCGTTTCGAGAAATCATTTGTAACCCGACATTCAACCGGGAACGGGACTTTATTGAGGTATGAAATTTTCTTCTACCCATAATATTGGAACATACACTATCTGGCGCCACACGGCTGGCCTATAGTTCTTAGCCGAGGTAACAATATGACCACCACACACGCTAAAGACCATCCAAAGGTAAAATTCTCAAATAAAACTACGAAAATATGATTTTATACATATCTTTTTTCGTCTCTCCCGCCAGAAGGTTCTATAAAAAGGTTTAAAAATACGAGGAGAATCGCCATAACTGAACTCCCATAAATTAGTCCAGCAGAGAATGAAATGGGCCTGGGAGTTCTTTAGCTTGGCATCTTGTCTGATCTACGATCGTCAATGTTACAACATAGGCAGATTCCCGGACCCTTCGTTAAGAACAAGGCGAGTAGGCTGGAGGAACGGTAGAAACAATAGTCTCCAACGATTTTCTAATTAATTATCAGATACAGAACGTCGAAATGTCCAATAGGTTAAAAGACGATCGTTTTCATGGAGCCTAATAGTTTCTGGACCCTTCAATATGTCCATTGATGGACCTACCGATTTTTATGTTGAATTGTTAGGCTTTGGGTAAAAGTTCGATTGACCATTGGTATCGCTTCTTTCGAAGTATCGGAATCTTTACGACTTAGTTGTTCTCAACAAAAGATACAAAGCTAATAATGAGATCTTTTATTAGTAGGAGAGATAGATCGATCCAACTAGATATTCCTACTCCCTGAAATCTACATTAAGAAGCGTTCTAGCTTCCTCCTGCATCCGATTCTCTGCATGATGTATCGTAAATTAGTTGAATTAAAGAAGCAGAGAAAAAACGTAGCGTCATTCATAGGATCACATCTGAAGGCGTAAATGTAAATTTCGTAAAGCTGCTGACCTTTTTCGGGAGTAAATTAACATATAATAATCGAGATGGTTAATCACGGTAGAGAATGGGGAATGGAGAAGACGTATAGGTGTATATTCCGCTGCATAATAGAGGTACCTTGGCAACATGTAATTTTCAACACCTCATTAAGTGATTTTCTCTTTTTTCGGTATAATTTAGAGCTATATTCTACCAAGTTGAGATGATGTTGATATCTTTTCTCCGAAAACTAGAAACAGATATGGCTAATTAGATGCAAACTTATGACCCTGCATTAGAAGTGATTTATCGCATTTGTATTAGCACCATATTAAGATGAGCCGACCTGATAGTGGCTTTGAATCGATACCACATAATATCTTTGACTATTGCTTTCATTCAGGCGTTACAATATTACATCCATTCGATCCGCTACCGGTGCCAGTTTTTTTGGTGGACTCTGGAAAAAAGTTGGTCCTCAGGTACGGAAATTTTTCGTTCGTAATGAAGCGTTTTTATAGGCCTTAAGTTCTGATAGCTCCTCGGTACTTTTGTTATGCAAGGCTACACGGTTTCGCAAGTATAAATTTAAATTGGAGTATTTCATTGCACAATTCAAAGCATAATGTTGCCCAAAAAAACTGAATAAAAATTTGACGAATCATCCGCATACAAAAGACCGGCGCCCATCATACCTGAGGGGTGGTGAATCTTTCATAACATCAAAGGCGTACTCCTCAGAAAAACCACAACATTTCCTCTGTAAAGTGCTACTGTGCATTATATGAGTATTTTCATTTTTTACTTTGTTTCGTTATAAAATCAACACCTTCCCCTTTTAAAATGCCATCACTTTTCCATTCTGTAGTATGTCTTGGCAATGTCCGCCCAACTTTCAAAAAATTTTATAGTTTTTTCCTGATAAAAAAACGACTAACAGCTTTTTGGGTATAGTTCATTTCAGCACCTATTAAAGTAGTGACTAAGGTTTTCCGCTGGTGTCTTTAAAATAGTGAAAGTAAGAAAAAACTGTAATATTTGAAGCTCCAAGGGTGTTTTTCTCATCCAAGTTTAACTCGTTTTTCATCGCTTCATTATGGATTATCTGGTATTGTATTGTTAACACTGAATTTACTTCTTACAAAAAATAGCGCGTCAACCACACTTATGAGCCATCGCTTGCGGTTACCTGAAATGCGGTTGAGCTCCCCCCAGGCCTTCCCGAGATACCTACACTCCCCAGCTGTTCTACTGTTCTGCACCAAGTGCCCTTGGGGCGATCTTGGGAGAGTGGGTTCTATTATATGGCGTAACCAGCAATGCAATGGTCGCTGCTCCTTAATGTATGACCTATCTACTTCCACTTCTGCCTTCTGACACTTTTGATGCTTTTTCCGTTAGTGCAGCTGAAAGGAGTGCGTTGAGCTGTCTAACTCTACTTGCCGCTCTTCCTAAATCCAGAGTCATTTGGCCAAGATCCATTGCCCAGATATCGATGACAACATGCAACCCTGACGAACTTACGGTAGAACCTCAAACTCCTCCCAGATTTTACCTCGGTGTGGGGCTTGACATTTTGCGACATCATTGGTCTCTCTAATAACATCTATTAGCTTCTCCGGAATACCCTTCCTACATAGAGTACCCCAGATACACTCCCTGTTCAGGCTGTTTAAAGCTTTCTTGAAATCAATGAATAGGAAGTGCAGTAAAAATCTAAGCTCCTTGCATTGTTGCAATATGATCCCTAAGCTGTTGACGACGTCAACCTACGAGAATCTGGAGCGGGAATCACATTGCTCTCTATCGATGAAACTTTCGAGATGTTATTTGACGCGGTTCAGATTTATTTTAGCTATTATCTTTGAAACGGCAGGGAGCACGCAGACGTCCCTCGAATTATCATACTCAAAACGGGCGGCCTTCTTTACAATCTTTTTCCACTTTCTGGGAAAGCTCTCGGATTATAGTGCAAGTAGATGATCTGGAAGTGTCCGCCTTAATGCAAACTCTGTGCTACCAATGACTAGACGGTGGAAGTTGCAGAAATTCACAAACCTTGGTTGTCAAGATCTGGTTTCCCCGTCACATGTACGAACAAATTGTTGTCAAAGCCCACCTTGGCATTCAGAATTACTATCTCCATGACACCTTTGGAAAGCTTCCACTGAACAGCGTGTAATTGTTCGTAGAAAGCATCATTCTCCACCATATCGGAAATCTCCGTTGATTTGGACCGGAATCTTACAGTCAGAAGCCTCTCAGAAACCACGTTGCGGTAACCGTCAGAAGCAGCCCAACACCAAATTCGGGTATGCTATTACTCGGCTTTCCTTCAGTGTGGCAAGAGGGAGAGGAGTACTTTTCACAGCCTCACCACTTTACTTCGCTTAGGTCCAGATTGTCCAGCTTACATCGTTGAAGTTCCCGTTCAAGTTAGAGAAAGCGATCAATCTGAGTACTCTCGCTACCTTTGTCGACGGCCGTGTACACATTCCAGAAACCAATCGTAGTCCGCTTTCAATAGCAAAAGGTCTTCATCGTGAGGTCAGTTCCTATCCGAAACGAAGTTTTGGTAGCAATAAACATTCAAAATTTGCAGCTTGCTAACCCACAAAATTGTATCCCTTTTTGTCGCCCTTTACGACAAGCAGCAAAGACTTTGAGGATATTCTTAAGCCCAACTCAAAGAGCAGTGCCTAAATTGAGGTAAGAATTCAGTATTATTCGTACGGTTTTCCTTTATTGGAGAATATAATTTGAGTTTAAGAGTGAAGATTGCTTCTGAAATGATCCCCTGGGGCAACTGTAATCATCCTTCTCTTAGGAAGCGTAAAAAATGATTGGTGGAAGAATTAGGATAGCTTTAGAGACTGGGAGATCCAGTTTCAAGCACTTATTAGGTCTACCCTCAAATTCATATAAAAACCAATTCAAATTTATCCATTCGGTTGAGTGCACCTTTGCAACTTGACTTTGAAGAGTGAGCTTGACAGTTAATTGCCTGATGTCAAATTCTACCTATGCTTGCAACATTGTGGGGCGTGGCCCTTGGTGGTCCAGGTTATCAGCATCTTCATTGCCATTCCAGGAATGTGCCGTTAAAGCACCAAATATCTGCCTGCTGACTTTTTATGGTTAACGTCAAGGTTGCCAAGGTTTTGAAACCACCATTCAGGAACCGGGTCTAGCGCGTCCGTTGGAAGTTTAAACCCCTGATTTCTCTGCCAAAAATCCACATTTCTTTTATAAGGTATATAAACTGATGTTTCGGCTGATTATTTCAGTGGACACTTTACCATCCTTACCAATGCTATAACATGTGTTGTGTGCCCTCTTAATTGGTCTTAGGAGTCGGCATTTCTAATGAGAGGGTAAAGTGATCAACTTGCAATAGAGCTACTGTTATATTTGTTCCTGAAACTTCTTAACATTTGATTCAGGAATGGCGATAATAACAACGAAAGTTTCTCTCCTATCAGCTCTTACTTCTGCTCCGCTGCCTAATGACATCAAGGCGGTGGGATTGAGTTTGATCTGGATAACAAATGGTCCCATCTGGAAGTTAGAGAAAGCACTTATTAAACGATGGTAGCTCAATGATCCTCCTCTGGTTTAAGCATGTATCTCGTTGAAGGAGGAGTAGTTATGCATGAGCCAATCTTTCATACTTCCGTTGGCAAAATCTAATCTTCCTTCTTGTTAATCCGGTTGACGAGTTCGGATTTTCAGAGAACCGCTGTTGTAATGGTTTACATTTAGTCATTGATACCTCCATCCTAGGCTTTGATATAACCAAGTTTTAGTTTGCTGAAAAGCCGTTTACCAAGTAGCGGGAAACTGGAGGCAACAAAAGACAGCTTGCTCTTTCTCGATTAAGCGTTCAATATGTTTTTTGTTGTGTTCCAGGAACATTTTAGCCATTATCTTTGCGACGACAGATAGCACACAGATAACTCTCCAGTTGTCAGAGTCAAAATGAGTGCCCTTAATTGGAGTCTTAGCCATCATTCCCGTCTTCCACTCCCTGGGAAAGTCACGAATTCCCAAGATTTCCGCCCAAGCAAAAACAGCAATTTTGTAGAAACTGCAAGTGCAATGATGAATAACTCTGCGGGGAGACCGCCAAGCTCAGCGGTTTTATTCCGTTTGGGGGTATTGATGACCGAAACGATTCTCTTCTGCTTGGAGGAACAGTCTTCGTATGCATTGACTAGCTGGTAAGAATCATGGTGCGCCTTCCACTTCTTCAGCAACTTCAGCGCGGATGAGGAGTAGAGCGTTAACGTCTTCCATTGGACTCCAAAAACATTTGCGACAACATACAGGCTTCTTCGTGACTTAGTATACACTTCTGAAATCAATGCCATCTACTGCAGCGTGTACTTCCTTAAACAGCGAAATAACAAACTCCACATTGTCACAGCACATACTACGTTGAACTTCTCGGGATTTCGCCCGGTATCGGAACTCGAGGGGCCTTTAATTCCGTAGTCAGCCTTATGACGGCCCTTCGTAACATGAATGATGGTCTGTGAACACAAGAGTGCATATGTAATGGCTGCAGATTGCATATGATCCTAAGTTTGCGTAAAGTAAGTATGAACAGATGAGGAAAGACTTGAAGAAAAAATAAAAATTATAGTCGCTTAGAAAACTCAAGAAGAACTAGTGTAGCTACGGGATGACAAACCTTTAAGAAAGCAGAGCAAGATCAGTTAAAAAGATAAGAAGCGGGCCATTTGATAATTCAACGAACGAAAATGAGTTAAAAGAGTTTGGAGAAGGGAAGATTGCGGTTGACGGAAACAAAAGCTTCAGAGAAGGTGGTACATATGAAATATGCCTTCTGCCGTCAACTAAGATGTATGTGTGTTTGTTTGAGGCAAAGCCTCTGAGCACTCAGATCTTAGTGGTCCATTGTACTCATTTTCTCGTCTAACAGAATATGCCGGAATCGTTTGTGTATCGCAGGATTTAGCTCTAGCTGGACCACATCAGCACTAAAAATCTGATGTCTGATGCATCCATAAGCGGGTCACTCCTTATTATAAGATCGATAGGTATCACTTTGAACAATCCCTGTTCTGAACATATGCCTAGCTAGTGAATCTTGGTCAGTCAGAATAGCCACAATACTCCTGAAAGTATTCCAGCTTTTCGACAGGATAAACTTTGCAGTGTGTGTGTTTGGTTCTGACATATGATTGAACCCCTTTTCTGTTAAAACATCCGAGATTTCATTCCACCATATTGCATCTAGAGATAATGGCTAATTAGTTTCTACATTACTAAACGATTTTTGAAGTGATCTAAGGACTGCCCAACGTTCTCAATGCCACTTGACTATCGCTGCAGATTGCAAAGCGCCTGCCCTTCAACCGCTCGTCAAACTTCTAGGTTGCTCCCATTAAGATCGCATACTCTTCACCCTGAAAGACTGTTGCATATTGTCCCAAGGAAAAAGCCCACTCCTTGTTTTTATTTGAGAGGTAAACTCCGGCTCCAGAACCCAGTTCTGTTTAAAGCCACCGTTGTAGTAAACGATAGTATATGCTGTCACTTATTCCTCTGGTTTGTCACAGTTTTCTGTGTTCTTCTCTACCAAAAAGTTGTATGCGAATCAGAAACCATTGCGAATACTGGATTTCGTTATCCCAATAACTGCTCCAATGCTCTGTATCCCCCACGTCCATTGTTCCCCATCGATTTAATCGAATTGATTTATAAACTGCTCTCATTGCAGTGCTTTGAATAAATTGATCGAGAGGCTACAAATAGAGTAATGCATTTAGAGTTGCGACGGATGTCGTGCTCATAGCACCGGTAATACCCAGACACACAGCTCTTGGCAGTGTGGCTAGTTTGCGGTGAAAACTTTTTTATCTCACCTTAACCCACCGCACTACGGATGCATAAGCGAACATCGGCCTAATGAAAACAACGTATATCCACATTACCACATGAGGCCTGAGTCCCCATGTCGAGGCAAAGATCCGTCTACAGAGCCCATGAGCTGTGAGAGCTCGTTTCAACTTTACCTCGACATGTTTATTAATAATACCATTGTGGTTATATTTGGATTAACTGAAAGTCCATGCTCTCCGGCGGCATCATAAAATTGTTGGAACAGCGCACAGTCAAACGCCCTTTTAATCTCCACGAGCACCCCATCGCGTACTCACCTTTCAGAGTTGTAGCCTATTTCCACGTTGGTAAGCGTGTTGGTTTTCATTTCGTGAGTGCGACCTTAGCGCCTTCCCACAAATGTGATGCTCAACCAGCCTCTCTAATCCTCTCAACAAGAATGATGTCAAGCTGATTTGTCCGAAGTTCTTTGGGTTTGAATAGTCATCTTTCCCAGGTTACCTTAACATTATGTCAAAAGGTAAGGGAGGGCGCACTTTACATTTGCAATCATGATACCAACTGAAATGATGAAATCAACTATCTTTTTTCCTCTGGGTTTTCAACAAATATGTTGAACGTTCGCATCGCCAGATCCTTTAGTTCTTGCTTCGGTGGAGGGCACACAGAATCATAGGGTAAGTAACCAAACGCAATTATGATGTTTTTCCCTCTTACCGTTAATCTCGTATTGTAAGATGACAGTAACTAAGTGCTGGGATGGAACTGTCTCACGATGGATGCCTCCAATCCTCTTGACATCAGGACACAAACTGTTGGTCTTGTGGATCTTGCATCATAAAAGATACTAGCCCCCTTAACTGATCCAATGCCACATCGCATCCATGGTCTTTGCACCAAAAAAATACAGTTCGGTCCCGTAATTTTATCTCGCTGTCAGCATATAAAAGGAGGCTTTGGCATGCTGCGAGTTAATTTGATAATACATAAACTTAGTTTAATGTGTAATAGAAAACACTTAAAAGTATGCCACGGTCGGCGTGTGGTTTGCCTCACATCGTACTACCAGAGACCGATTTGAGAATTGCCGTATTTGGAAGTGCAGCAGTATCCATGTCCTCTTTCGTAAAGGGTCGAATCTCATCACGCAGAACATTCCAATATTTTCCATTTACCACTCTCCTTGTTTTGCAGTGTCCGCTTTGCGTAGTTTCCATCTCACAAACTGACATCAAGCCAGTTCCATTCACGGCAGCAGCTTCTCATTCTACCACTTGTTCCATAAATGCGGTAGAAGAGATTACTATCAGATGGAATTTACTTTGTAGTTCTTTCGCTAGTGCGAGTTTCCATTCGGTCCACACGGGGCTTCCGCCACGGTACGTATGGCTTGCAGCTTAACTATCCCTGAACACCTTCACACTCTTTTAGTCCAGTTCGAATGACAGCTGAAACCATCAATGTTTGTACATTGGCCCTTCCTGGCATTCATAAACTTTACCCTCTAGTGTTCGAAGTCCATCCCCGGGTTCTATTCACCAAGCATGCGGATAATGTTCCCTGCCTTCCTTCGAGAGCCTGGTACGCAACATCCAACATGTTCTGTCCTACTCAGTTTGGTATTCACAATAGTGAACTTGGGCCTACCACCAGAACTCAAAGCTGGGATTAATGGGGCCTCCAGCACTTCTTTGACTGCAAGCACTCCCAGAGGATGGTAAATAGTTCTTCGGACATTTTTCCATCCGTGCAAGCAACTCCCAGGGGGTCCGAAATGGGGCTGCAGCTTGCGCATATGTTCTCCTCTATCCAGCCTCTGTGCCTGTATTCCAATGGAAGAGAGCACCTTCATTGGGATCATTCACATCTCGGTTGCTAATTTGATCACCCCCTGGCAAACCAGTCCTTATCCCTGTAGAATGTGCGGATGTAGGAGCACAATAAAATGTTCCCCAACATAGATATGCTGGTCTTGCACGCATTGTTGCACGCATTACCACTGAGCCCATTTCAGCTAACAAAAACTGTTTCGCGCGAAACGTCTCACCTTGTCTTACTGCACAAGACTATGATCTTGCAGCCCTTATGTATTCCTCGGAAATCTGGGTTCTTAGCAAAAAAAAATTGCGAACGTTTGGCCGCGTTGGAGAGAAAAATCCTCCGAAGAATTTTTGGCGCGTGGCGGTGAGCGGGTTATTTAATCCGTATGGATGAGGATGATCCAGCCTTGAAAGTCTATAAAGGTAATATCTATGGTAGAAAAAGAAGACGAGCAGACCCTGCCTCAGATCGAACGATGCCGTAGGTCAGGACGCCAGACAGCCTTTAAGGATATCGAATTGGTGGACCTTGGCGTAAAAGCGGGGTGTCTGGGGTTCTTTATTAAGGCCTACACCGGATACCGGTTATTGCGCCGTTGATGATGATTAGCACTGACAGAAGAGTCTGCCGCGGCCAGTGCGTTTCTCACCGAGGTTACCACTTTCCGCCGAAAAACTAACTTTCTTGTGCCTAATTTCTCAGGATATTGCCGCACCTCGTTATGCAATCAGGTTCTTGCATAGTGCCATCCTCTGCCGCCAGGTTGGTCCTCCTGGTAAGGATGAAGGAAAAAATTCTGAGAGGGAAGATTCAACCAGTAGTCCTCTCTCCTTATCGAGCGTTTCTCTTCCGCTCACGAGTAGATTTGTGCAGTTGTTCCGTAGACGAGCCAGCCATAGACGAATTTCCAGGTTCTATGCATAAATTTCTTTCTAAGTGGCGACGCCGTAGGCACAAAATGCAAGCTTTACATTGCAGAGTATGCCTTTTACAGATTTCTCCGTATGGGGACACATGATTGCTTATGAACGCTGGTGGATTCGAAGTTTATGACTTCTTACCCCTTGGAGACTTAAAATAAGGCTCCCATATTTATGTTTTTGAACACCCTTTGTGTAATAGTGTGTCCGAATAGCTCAGTGGTTAGAGCACTGGGTTGTCATACGGAAGGCCGCGATTCAAATCTCGCTGATGGCAGTGGGATTTGTATCGGGACTTGACGTCAGATACCAGTCGATTTAGCTGTGAATGAGTACCTGAGTCAAATCAGGGTAATAATCTCGGGCGAGCGCAATACTGACCACATTGCCTCCTACAGTGTACTGTAGTGTACCGTTACGGTCTTAAATGAAGTGCTCTAACATATTTCAAGGCCCTGATCCAATATGGATTGTTGCACCAACGATTTTTATTATTATTATTAGTATAATAGTAAACTACTAGAGGCTTCCCAACCACGACAAGATGGTGTCCAAGGGGGAGACTGAGTTAACTGGTAGTCAGTTTGTTACTGCTAAAATTAAGCTGAGCGCATTGAAGTTGCCTTCGAGGAGATTGAACTTAACTGATTTGCACCTGGGGTGGAGTTAGACATACAAGCTTTTCTAATTCAGGGTTGATTTTTTAGCACACTTTTTAGAAAGTCCAAAAGGATTTTGGACATATTGTATCGCAGGGCAGAACAAGTAGGAAGAGAGGAGCGCCAGCTGAACATGGAGAAGACAAAATCACCGCAGAGGAAGAATGCGGGAGAGTTCCATCATACAGGTGGAAGAGCAAATACTGGGGAAGTACACACAAGGAAGAATAAATCAAATTTAATTAAGCGGGGAAATACGTAAGGCCATGCAGTCATACTTATCAGGGAACCAAAAAATGGAGGAGATGGGTTCAGTGCTGAGTGTTTACGTAAATCAGCCTGGTTCCTCCTAGGCCGATAAATGAAGTGTACCAGAAACACAAAAATATCGCTTAGTCCTATGATATAAATGTGGTATAATATGAAATACAATCAAATAGAATTGAAGGTGGAGCAAATTTATTATGTACAAGCAGTTCCTTTTAGCTCCTCTATGTTAGTACACGGTATGGATCACCTGGTGTTTTGCCCTTGGAACCTACTCGGAAATGGGTACATAAATCACTTGTTGCATTGAAATCCATGAAGCTTTCTTTTTTAATAGACGGTAACCTAGAAATGTGTTATTCTATTAAACATCCTCTTAAAGGAGGCAAATATCATACACACATATCTGGATTTGCTTGATGCTCATAAATCAGATTCAGTTGCACCTTGCAACCACAATTTCATTGATAGGTTCATCATGTATCATTTGCAAGTACACGACATCAAACAAATGGATGTGTTATACCAACTACATTAACTCATACCTACAATCACAATTCCACCATGTGAAGCTCCAGTCATGAATAGCCGGATACCATTCCACACCATCCTTTTCTCCGCTTCTTGTCCGTTCACTCACATAAACTTCAGTTACCATAAAACTCTCAGCACTTGTCGAATTTGTGTCTCCAGCCATACAATAAATATTCTGTAGGTTTGCCTGGTCTCCGCTTTGTTCGACGACTACGATGTCTTGTGCTGCTGCTGACGCGGCAGTTCGTCCATTGCATTTACAACCGCATTTGACAAGATGCAGTATTTTTTCGATGACCTGGGAATCACATAAATCTCAGAGGATGGCACACCACAAGCGTATCAGTCACTGCAGCAGTTTCAGATGGATTGAATCGGATGGGTGTCGTGTTGCGCGGAGATAGAACAGTTAAGCTGGAATATCCGCTAGTGTGCCATTAGAGAGATGGACATGATGAGTCGTTGTAAGATATTCCAACATCAATTACAATTAATTCTAATTGATGTTCTCGATATTCGGAAAACCCATTCTCATATTTTCCAACAAATCAATCCTAACTGGGTCAAATATTGTCTAATTTTTCCAGACGATTTCAAGATCGCTGTCCATATCTGATTAGAATATGAGATCGCACATTCCCATGAAAGCGGACGCCATTTATTTTGTCCGCTTATTGTCTCTACACTACAATTTACTCATCTTTCTTACGACTGATAATGTCCTTTGTGTTCCCCTTTTCAACATGATTTTTTTCGTTGCTCTCCTCGTTTATCTTTATCACAAGTCGATCTTGTGTACTACAAGTCCGTTAACGACGTATCACATGTATCAGAGCCAACGATCAGATCGGGAACCATTGCCGAGAGTTAGTTATCTCGTCGAGCGGACCAAGATGAACCTGTACATGTCCTTTGATCGTGTCGTTCCCAGTGAACCACCATAAAACATCAAACGTTCACAGCTCTTTATTACCAGTAAACGCTGTGGTCACCATTAGATTCGTCACCGTCGTATCTATGCCTGATCCATGGTACAAGGAGGCAAGGAGAGTTCTTGTTCCCACTATCAAGCAGCCGCATTTGATATTTGTTTCCATTTAATTTCCGAAAATGAAATTGGCGCCAGGACCACCTGCTGGACTTCTTAAAGACAATTGCAATGGGTCGGAACATCAATTTTATGTGGACCGTCTTCGCGGTCTGGATGTTGGAGAGGTTGTTGTTGGTAGCATGGCAGGGACGAAATATGTATAGTACCCGCAGCGACGATCACCGTTTTATATCGTTTCATGGTTTCGATTTTGATTTTCCTTCTGGAATGTCCATGCATCTGTTAGGGAGTACACTTTTCTTTGGTTCGAAAAGGTTTGAACTATTTCTACCCTCGTCTTGGGAGTACGGATCCACAATTATTTTGATATTTTATAAGGTGACGGTATTGAACTTGATTCTGATTTAATCGCTTGCTTATGAAAAGACAAATTAGATATAATACAAATAGTTTTTGTACTTTAAATCAGCACGCATCAGGCATCCTCCTTAAAATCCATAACTTCTCTCCAGATGCAACTCCGCACGTTCTGTACCAATAAGGCCTAAGCGGAAAGATTGCGTGAGCTGACTTGCTCAGCCCTTCAGTGTGGCTGCGAAATGTCTTTATGGGGTCTAAACAAACGATGAATGGTTGGTTAACTTACATGTTAACACGGCACCACCGTTTCGCGAAAGATGCATCCAAACGGCGCTCAAATTCAGACTTCAATATGTAGCGGTTTCTTGTGAATTATTTGCTTCCATAGTATGCATCTCCGCTTGTTTGTAGCCTGCAGGTTTTATTTGTTTTCCAATGTTCGCCTTCAGGTTTTGGGCGAAACGAGATGAATGGAAAAAGTTAAATCTTTCGGAATTTTTATCATGATTAATTGGTTTAATTTAATTTGATGACGTATAGCGTTTATGATGGTATATTGTATGTCGGTGTGTAACTTGTTTGGACTCGGAAAGAAATATTTTGAGGAAACAAGAAAACTAATGATCATCTGCGTATTATATTTTTATGTATTTATGATGAAGATATTGTATCTATCGTATATATAAATGGATTTCCCACAAAAAATCTGTTAAAGATTGGTGTTTTTAAAGTTTCGAAAATTGGACAATATCAAAAGGCTGTTGCGAAAAATTCAATTCACTGGTGTACCTGTAGAATTAAACTATTTTAAAATCTTAGCAACGGCCGATTATTACTTTTTAATTGACAGATTCAGGTAATTTGAGAAAAAGAAGTTAAAGTTTGGAAACGCGCTCTAACGCATGGTTCAATACAAAAGATTTAAGCGAGTAACTTGATAATATTGAAATTGGTTCTCATTGTAGGATACCACAAATTATAAATAAGGAAACATGGTGATATGTGCCTAGATGTTTTGAGCAAAGCAATGTTTTGATTGGCTACTAGTTCCTGGAAACAAAAATTTACACTACAAAATGAATCTTATCTCATATTGGGCAAGTAACAAAGATTTCGGTAAAACAACGCTGCGAGGTAGCTTTGCGTCTCGATTTGTTAGATTGTTGCACATGAAATGGCCGATTTGGCAATCAAGTCAAGTTAGTTGCGATTTTGCTGTATCAAACCACCTCCAGTTGGCGCTGTTGGTGTCAGATAATGAAATATAAACACACATATAATCGAAGAGTCGTTTCAGTTTTGACTATCGTTGTGATAACAGTGAATAGAAAGGAAAAAAGGATGGAAAAGAACCAAGAACGTATACTTTTTCCGTAAGAGTTCAAACTCGGTCATAAAGCAGGCGAGGCGACCAGGAACATTAACAGTGTATTTGGAGCTGATACGGTCAGCGAACGAACCACACGGCAGTGGTTCGAAAAATTCCGGTCAGGCGACGTAAACCTTCGAAGGGAGCCACGTGGGCATCCAGGACCATCGATTGACAACGACGAACTACGTTTGCTAGTCGAAACGGACACACGTCAGTCTGTCAGAGACATTGCAGAGAAGTTTAGTTTAGTTTAGTTTACTGGGGGGAGCCACAGCTCCGAGCACTCAGGCCATTGTTAGGCCCATTGTACTATCCCCATAAGTTGCATATTCAATGGTTCCCGCCTGCGGTGTTCAAAGGTTTTAGCGAATCTGAGAACATTCTCCAGAGGCAGAGAGTATGCAGATTCTTCATTGAAGAAAACCTTGCCAAGGTGTCTCCGTCTGAGATCTGAGGATGCCGGGCAGCTACGTAAAAAGTGCAGGGCCGTCTCCTCCTCCTCACATCGGCTGCACTTAGCCGAAACCACTACCCCAATCTTTTCCATATGGTAGTTTAAGAAGCAATGTCCCTACTAGGGTTTTCATGTCCCACTTCTTAAGGGACAATAAAAATGCCGCTCTAGTGACCCTAGGCTCTTTCACAAGGATTTTCGCTTGCCGGCAAGAGTCCAAATTTCTCCACTCGGTTGCGTGAATCCTTGCAATTTCACCCTTCAGAGTAGACTTGACTGTGGATGGTCGGATTCCAAGAGCTGGTTCTGGCCCGACTACTAGCCAGTCTGTTAGCCTCCTCATTACCGGCGATGTTAGAGTGCCCCGGCACCCACATTAGGAATATTTCGTTTAGTCGGCCAAATTTCAACAGCACCTGATGACAACTCCACACCAACTGGCTTGATATGTCGTTGCCATTTAGTGCTGATAATTCCGCCCGACTATGGAACAGATTCGAATGGTGCCACCCCTCCATTTTTGTATCGGAGTTTGAGCGCTTAGTTACTTGCATCAGTGCAACATAACCTATTCGTGCTCCCTACTTCGTTTTGGTGTATCGGATAGAGATACAATACTTTCTCAACATTGTTCCCGGCTAGGCTCCATGTACACTTGACTTCACCTTTCAAGTTTCAGGTTCCGCACCTCTTCTCGAGAAGCAAGTGTTCCTGAGCCTCAATGTCGTTTCAGTAAATGAAAAGTTTCATATTTTTTCTTCTTCATCGGGATGAAGTGACGAGTGAGATAAATCTTTGATGGAATACGGAGGTAGTCGAGGAAATGCTGTGCTGTTGCGTCCTCATTAGATCATCCCCCTTTGTTTTTTGATTCCAAACGAAGAAGATTGAAATCTCATGATCCTTTTTATTTAGATTTGGTTTACTAATATTCTGCGACGGGGAGCAACACGACTGGTGTTTTTCCTTTGATAAACTCTGCGGACGAGAGTTTTTCTGCTCACATGTTACAACAATTTTTGAGGTTGGGATGGCATTTTGCTTATCCATGAGTTGGGGAGGTTAAATGAATTTTAGGTTGAAAATTTAGGGTGAGAGGAGTTCTTAGGGTTAATTTTTTTTTGAATGATTGGTTATTTTTCCGTTGTTGAGAATTTATCTTCTTTCAGTCCTTTTCTTCTTGATTAAATTTTTTTTTCTACCATTTACATTATTTTTCTTTTCTCTTTTTGGTTGTTTTCGTTTTGGTTTTCATTACCTTTTGTGATTTTATTAATTCTTTCTGCCTTGCCACCTTTTTTTAATTTTCATTTCTTTAATCCATTATTTTTGCTTTCCCATTTTTGAAGCATTAGAAAGAAATATGCACGTGATCACCTTTTTTAGCCTTTTCTCCACATTACTGCCAAGTCACTGGAGCTCAGCTGGGTTTGTTCCGCTAGCGCACCGCGACGACTGACGGTGACATAAAGCCACAAGGACAGTGTTTAGCAAAAATCAATTTTGCAATCTTTTTAAGTTTTTGGAATAGCTCTTCCCGCTTGGTCAGCTCCGGCCACTCAGGATGGTCTTTTGATAATCGTCAATCGTAATTTGTCATTACGAACGGGTCCCACGTCGGGCGCCACCTGTAATTACACTGTAATTACATAATAAGTTGCCGGACACGACCAAGTGGGGAGAGCTATCTCAAAAACCTAAAAAGATGGCTAAATTGACGGTGAAGGTCCGCCCACAAATATTGAAGCTCCATCGAAGTGAAGTAACCAGGCCCAGGAATGAGGAGGGGAGTTTTTTGAACACTTCGATACCCCACGTTCGGCGCCATTTGTAAAATGTGACGTGAGGGGGAATCCTTAGAACACTTCGATGCCCCACGCTGGGCGCCGTTTGCAAAATGACACGTGAGTGATCGAAATGTTCGAAAGGCTGGATGATTTTTGACTATCGTCAGTCGTGATTTGTCATTACACCCTTTTGAGGCCGATTTCAGCGCCTTTTTTATTCTGCACATCTAGAAAACAACTCCTACATGGGGGATATGATAACATGATGGGGTAGACTTTGATCTACATCAGCACGATTAGCTCACGCGACTGATGTGCTTTTCGGGCTCATTATACTTTTTGCACTTTTTTGGATAATGGCTTTTGCGACGTTTACCGCAATCCAATTCACCTCTGATCTTAGCATATCGTCTACGAAGTTTTGGGATCCGAAATTTGTGTTGATAGTGTCATTCTGCTTTCTTCTTCTCCCATGAACCTTGGAAAATGAAACATTATGTGCTTCGGGTGCTCACAAGACATGGGATGAGTTTATGGGTTCAGAAACCTTTTGTTGACATTTTCTACATAGTTCCTTCGTAGTAGTACTTCGGAAGTCCGTAGTCACCTGGGACGAATCCGCCTCTTTTCTGATAGCAATAATTCACCTCATTTTATATAGGATCGTGGTATACACAGCCTTACCTACAGCCATCCTATATGTACTCTACACCCTCAGGACGAGAAGACAGCACGCCGAACTCACCCTTTTCCAATTTACCGTATTATCCTGTACCCTCTTCCAGACGTCGTCTCCCGATGAGCAGTCTGTCCCTATATTTTGGCCCCCGATATTAGAGTGCTTTATTGCTAGAGATGAACTCGCCTTTGCTACCTTTACTCACGCGTAGCCAATGTGCCTCTGGGAGCGCAACTTGGTATTGATCATTACCCCGAGATTTGCAATGTTCGATTTTAAAACAGCCTTGTTCTTTGGTTGGTTATAAGAACCAAGATTTGAAGGCGTGAATCTCCGAATAGTTCCTCGTTTTTGAGGTGTGTTGAAATTATATATAACCATCGCCAGGTTGTCTGCGAAACCGATCAACGTTGCCTCCTCTGGCCCGCAAAGTTCATGCACTGTTTCATCTGTCTCACTCAAGAAAATCTTCCCCGAAAGATAACTTACAATTAACCAAACCAAATATCCAGAGACACCAAGTTTAGTCAAAGTGTCCTCAACTGAACTTCAGTTGACCCAATTAAAGGCATTGAAATCTAGTATTGCTACCGGACAGCACTTACCAGTGGACATCGGTGGTGGTCGGTCGAGCCAGGTTTACAATCATTGCTTTCGCATTATCCGTTGCGCAGAAATCCATATTGTCGCTCTGGTGGTTGCCTG
Source organism: Hermetia illucens (assembly GCF_905115235.1). Classification (NCBI taxonomy): domain Eukaryota; kingdom Metazoa; phylum Arthropoda; class Insecta; order Diptera; family Stratiomyidae; genus Hermetia; species Hermetia illucens. The sequence goes on along the minus strand of NC_051850.1, from coordinate 153,843,807 downwards.
GTGCATATCACCTATTCCAACATCTGGCCCATAGTGTCTAAAAGAGATATATGGCGGAATGAATAGGGCATGTCTGATATTCTTGCTTCTTCCACTGAGCGGAAAACACTTCTTCCGCCATACCATGCACGATTCAAATGAGATTATGAAGCCGACTTGAAAGCTTATTGGGAACCCCTTGCAAACCCGGAGCTTTCTTTTCTCCGATACTTCTATAGATGCCCCGCAGTTCTTCCTCAGTAACTTCGGTGGTCAAGGAGACAGCCGGTGGGTGAAGTCCACTCTCCTTCTCCTGCTCAAATTTGTAATTATTTTCAAAAAGGCATGAACATTTACAGTATTCTCTTCAAGAATTGTCAGCGGAAATGTTTGACGATTTCTCAGCAGATTATCACGTGAATGCCCTATATAATGTATGACATGTGGCAATCAAAATGGCAATATGTTTTAAGTATTTGGAGCTAACTAAATAACACATGCTCAATAAAATGGTTTAAGGAACATGTGCACACACACTTTGCTTTACTACAGAAATATACAATTCTGCCGAATCATCACTCCATCCACACCGCCAAATCTCAAGTGATTTTCTTCCTCGTCCATTATTGATACAATCATTTAGTAAATATTTTGAATATTTGTTCTCAAATCAAAATTGACAAAAACATATCAATAAAACCAAACCTCAAACAGAAGCTGGACACATTCACATGTTCTTCCTCAACTCGAAACATGCCCAGCATACGAGTATATAATAAACACGCACTATTTATCTTCATATTTACACACACCAGAAGCCTCTATAAAAATTACTTAAGTGTAATTCACTTCAGTTGAAGAGGATTACACGCTACCTATACCCTTGAGGTCGGTATTTGGATATTTCTCCTCAAGAGCCTTTTGCGTGCGCACTTTTCATCTTAGATCTCACTGTATCTCACTGTACTGAAATAATAGGTTCCCATTATGTTGTTATTGAGGTCAAAACCAAAATCCACCTTTATGAACCCGAAAAGTACACAAAATTCACAAAGGTAACGAGGTGGGTGCAAAAATAGACAAATTTTCGTGTGGCAAATGTCGGTGTGGGGACAATAAGGGCAAGTTAACAATGAGAAGGCAAAAAATCTATTTTGCGAAGTGGTACATTTGGGTGACATTTGGAGGGCATGCAAATGAGAAGGTGAGAGGACTCTAGGGGAGCAATATCTGGAAATAATGTCAAAATTATATTGGCTGATTCCATTACATTATAACCTTGCTCAGTTGCACCCACCCTGCAAGTTGGTATAAATCCTTTGCCTATTTCATTCTCCTTTTCGCATAAACTGCTCCGCCCATGTTTATCCTTGCAATAAGACTTAACATTGTTGGCTGAAATATCAAAGCCCAAGACATTGTACAAAGTAACTACTTTTTTCAATAAAATCTAATGTAATCTGCCCTAGTTAAAGAGATACTCAACAAAAAACGCAAGATGCTGAGCCTTTTACAGTCCTGGCACCACCATCCACTACCAGACAATTTCAAATCCTATCCAAAGAAGGGGAATCAATGTTGGTCCTGATACCTTCAGCCAATTGTTGTCCCCGTAATTCACACTGTAACGAGAAAAACATAATCTTCAGACAGTTCTAATTCCTTTTATGAATACCCTTAAGGCCTCTCGACCTGAACAATGTGTGAAAGGATGTGTATTTGGTGCAGGAATAATAAAATCTCAAGTGGTTGGGCTATTCAAGATACAACCATAATGCCATCACCTCAAATGGAAATTAGTTGAAACCCTAATTTCATTGTTTTCCATAACTTACTTCTTATTGACCTGCGGCCTATACCTTTACTCCCTAAATAGTGTCCTTTCTCTTGTTCATATTTTTCAATGTAAGCGCCTTTGGAATTTCTAGAGAATTTTTGAATGGTATCTGGATTGTTTGAGATTTTTCGACTACAGTTAGTTGGTGAGTTAAGCACGGGCAGGCCTCTTCCTATGAAAATATTATTCTAATGGCGACAAGGTGAAAGTATGTAAATGTTGAATTGATAATCTAGTTTGAACCAGGCTCAAGAGGTCACATTTTATGGTGGGATCGTAAAATCATTTGGAAAGGTGATAAGAAAAACAAGAAAGGATGATGGCGTTCTTGAATTAATTGAGGTGAAGCGTCAGGTGCTTGACATGTTCTAAATATGGCAGGAGCCGCATATTTAGAATTTTGTCTTGCGGAAACCATCTCCTTCAGGTAACTTAAAGAAATATTTCACCATTTCAAATGGGGAATATTTCCTTCAAAGATTAAAACTAAAATATTTTTCTGAGGCGTCAAAGAGTTATCTACCTGGCATTAATTTTTATTGCCAATTTGCATCTCAATTTGCAGTAATGAAATATTTCAAGAAAAGGATATCTTATATGAAGCCTTTCCAATGAAGTATAAGCCATGCCCAGTCAATGACCTCTAAAAATTTTTAGAATATCTTGACAGAAACATTTCAGTTTTCAATCATGACTAGCTCAACATTTCAACCTCCATAATGTACATATATCTACTGGATAGGGGATGCAGCTCCTTGATCATTTGATTTTTTGAATGGGGTAGCCGGAGAACGAATGTGGGAAGATGTATTCTGCGCAAGGCATTCGCGAAGGTAAACGTGGTACGAATTTCAAGACCTCATGTACCTTCAAAGCAAGGGGTCTGAGGTCTATAGTGAACCTGACATACTAAGCGCCGTTTTAGCCAATATAGTTGTTTGGCAAGTCAGTGAAGACTATATCCACAGTGACTAGCAGACGATCTGCTTGAAAATCAACAGCGAATCGAGCTCCAAAATGAGCTCAGGCAGAATGGTACAGTCAGCGAAAAAATCACCCAATGGGTGACGGAAGCATGCGATGCTACTATGCCTAGAAGGTGACCGCTCCTCAGTAGGAAATCCAACTTCTGGTGGAACAACAAATTCGGAAGTTCGTAAGTCGCATGTTTCCGGGCAAGGAGACTTTACTAGAGGTTTGGGACAAAATTCGGTAGCGACAATCGGGACGGGTAACACAGGCAAAGATGTTATTCGAGAGGACAAAAAGAACTGCTTCAAATAGTTTTACGACCACGCCGACATAAATCCTTGGGGTGGGAAGAAAGCCTCAGATGACCTACCCACATCTTCTGAAAAAGATTGCTGCTACTCTGTTTCTACACCAGCAAAACAGTGGAAGGCGGATGGTAGTCCAGTTCAACGAATATGTAATACCCTCAATAAACGAAGAGAAACTGCGGGGAATATGTGGTAATGACTTGTCCGAGCGCCACTATCGGTTTCGGCTCACTCTGCGGTGGATGCAATAAGCATGGTGATGAATCTATCAAAAGACGTGCGGCGTTCTGGCGTCTGCTATGGCCTCTTGGCATTCAATTTCAAAGATGCAGAATGGAGCCGAATTAAAGGGATATTGCCTGACATTAGTGTTCTTGGATATTTGGCAAGTCTGGTCGACAACTACCTCTTAGGGAGAACTCGTTAGTATGATACAGATTAGGACCCCGAGACTTAGACCTATGCTGTGAAATTTCATGTATAATGTTAGTTTTTGTGAAATTGGCTTTGCAGATGATCCTACTGGAATTGTTGCACCAAAGAACGCAAAGGATGTAGACGTCTACTCGGTAGAGACAGGAGGAGCGATAAAGTCTTGACTAGAAAGAGCCGGTCTGATCTTCACGGATGAAAAAACGGGAGCGTTCTTGATGATGAACCGTATAAAGAAGAATACTGTGAAAGCGGAAGTTGGCGCACATACGGTCGTTTCAAAGCCGGCAAATTCATAGGAGTGATTTATGATGCTAAACTGAGCTTTAGGGAACACCAAGAATATGCAGCTGGTTCCATCACAACACTGAACTGTTGGAGATTGCTTCTAGCCGGATTGCTCCGATCCATTCTGCCTTACGCACCACGTGTGTTCGCGGAGCAGCTTACAAACACTCAGAGGAGGAAGTATATGAATTTAGTTGACTGGTTGATGACTCTGAGGATTTGCAGCCTGTTTAAAACCATATCACAGGCAGTACTGGCAGTGGACATTCAGGCGAAAAAGTGTGCTGTACCCTTGAAATTGCATGAAATTGCACATATGACTAATGAATGCTGCGAGGCCAGAATCATATGATCTCAAGCAACGCATGTGGGACGAGTGAACGAAAGATCGCTGGATACACAAGCTGATTCCCAACATTAGGGTGGCGGGGAATCCAGAGTATGTGATGTTTCAATGCCCAAACCTTTGGGAAGAAGTGTGAACCCAAAGAATATAGATGCTGAAGTCGAAGGACAACTGGTTTATTGTTTGGTCTGCAATCCTAAAAAAATTGAACGGGCTGGGGGGATAGGGGAAAGCAGAAAGGAGCAGAAATACGAGTCAATAAAGGCCAAATTATCCCGCGAATTAACACCTAAATGGGGGTTTTGCGCGGCTGTTTTTAAAGAGACCGAGGGTGATTTTTAGTGAGTACGAGCCCCACACGGGTCCGCTTTACCTATGACGTTTTCGCCGCCAAGCTGGAGTTGACGCGCCTTTCTAACATTTTTGCTTCTCTGCTTTCTCATCAATACGTTTGCAACAATCTAATCGGTACGCACAGGTAGTTCTTCATGCGTGATCATGTTGCTAAAGTACCCCTAGTCTAACTATTACAGGCGAACAGCCAGTAATACAAAAACGGAATTCTAGAAAAACGAATTGGACAAAGTTCAATATACTTCTTGGCAGAGACTAAGGACTCCTTTTGCAATAGAAGATCAATTGAAAACTCTAAATTTTACAGTTTTAGAGTGCTTTGAAGAGGTTTGTCCTATTTCCCGAGGCCAACGTGGTAAAACGGTTCCATGGTGGAACCGCGAACTGCAGAGACTCAGGAAATCAACCAGATGACTTCTGAATCGTGCTTACAAAAGCAATAAAGATGAAGACTGACTAAACTTGCGGAACTCACAGCATGAATATAAGAGGCTCGTAAAACGTTCGAAAGAAGACTTTTTTAGGGCATACTGTGAGGAACTGGAAGATGAAAGGAAGACTTCCAGGCTGTTCAGAGTCCTTAATAAGGATGAGTTGGACTCTCTTAGAAAACCGGATGGTACTTTCTCGAACTTCAGAGTTGAGTCTATACAGACTATCTTGGAAATACACCACCCGCGATAACAGGTCTCACAAGTGGGAAAAAGTGAATTGGCGGTTTCTGCAAACCCTTCAACATGGAGCTATTGCAGGGGGAATTGGGACACTACGAGAGCGGTGGTTACCAACGAAAAGGCGAGAGCTACTATATTATCATTTCAACACTTCAAAGCACCTGACATAGATGGCATCTACCCAGCGATGCTAAAGGAGGGTAAAAGAGCACCTAGAGCAACTGCTAAAAAAAAATTTTCAAGGATGTCTTACCCTGGGCTACGTGCCTTCCTTTTGGCAGAAAGTGAAGGTAGTTTTTTTTTTTACTATTCTAATCCAAAGAACTTCAAGCAAATCAGCCTCATTTTCGCTGAAATGACTGGAGAGACTGGTTCAGTATCACATTCGCGAGAAGGCGCTAAAGTCGCCCCCATTAAATGAAAACCAATATGTTTATCAACGTGGAAAGTCCTGTCACTATGCTCTTCATTCTTTAGTTTCAAAGATAAAGGATGCAACTCTGAAGGTTGAGTACGCGATGGGAGTGTTCGTGGACATTGAAGGCGCTTTTGACTGTGCGACCTTCTAAAAGCTCTGTGATGACGCCAGAGAGCATGGTGTTGACGAAACTCTAAAAAAGTGGATCTACGCTATGCTAACGCAGAGATTGTTGTGTACTGAAGTGGGTGTTGATCGCTACTTAACAACAGAAGTGACGAAAGGTTGCTCTCTAGGAGGTGTGCTATCGCCACTTCTGTGGATTATGCTGATCAACTCACTACTATGCGAACTGCGAAATCTGCCAATACACGTTCAAGCTTACGCGGATGACATGGCTGTGCTGGCTGTTGGCCGAGATTTCGAAATGGTGCGTAGAAATAGAGAACGCGCCGCCCATTTTTTCATGCTATAGACCTACAAGTCATCAGAGCCCTCGTGGCTTTCCAACAAGTGCTTCCAACATGTGTCTTCCAGAGTAATTTCTGGTTTAGCGCAATTCCCAAATATTTGACCTCTGTTTCTCGTTGCACCTCCATGTCATGTAACCTTATCGCTCTCAGGTGATCAAGCTTACATCTCCTAGTGAATGGTGCTATGGTGGTTTTGGGCGGATTGATCCGCAGTCGCACCTTCCTGCACCAAACATTAGTAACCCTTAGTCCAGTTTGGATTCTATCATATGAGGCACCTTCATATTTGCCCCTACAGATTAAAGCAATGTCGTCCGCGTAACCTTAGACCTTTATTCTAGTATTTGTTATTACGTGCAAGAGTTCATCCACTACCGTACTCCACATAAGCGGCGATAGTACCCCACCCTGTGGACAACCTTGAGTAATGTTCATGACAATAGAATTTGTACCTGTCGGTACTTCTATTTGCCTGCTTTCTAGCATTTTGCCCATCCAGAATTCAAGGGTGTTTCCCACTCCATTACGGTTTAGGGTATGTTGTATCTCTGTGTCCGATGTGTTGCCCAATGCTCCTTCGATATCCAAAAACGCACACAGTGCTATTGCAGCCCATAATATATCCGCCAGCTGATACAGAGCAGTTTCAGTTGACCGTCCTGCCCGGGAAGCGTGTTGACACTGATGTAGGGGATTATGCTTTAGAACGTTAGTTCTAATATAGTTGTCTATGACTTTCTCCACCATTCTGAGTACGAACGATGATAGGCAAATTGGTCTGAAACATTTAGCGTGAAAAGGATCCTTTTTACCTGCTTTCGGAATAAAGACCACTTTTGCCCGTCTCCTTGCCCTTGGTGTATATCCCAGTACTATAATAATAATAATAATCGTTGGCGCAACAATCCATATTGGATCAGGGCCTTGAAGTGTGTTAGAGCACTTCATTCAAGACCGTAACGGTACACCACAGTACACTGTGGGAGGCAATGTGGTCAGCATTGCGCTCGCCCGAGATTATTACCCTGATTTGACTCAGGTACTCATTCACAGCTGAGTCGACTGGTGTCCGACATCCAATCACGATAACAAATTCCTCTGCCCCCAGCGAGATTTGAACCGCGACCTTCCGCTACGATAGCCCAGCGCTCTAACCACTTGAGCCATCCGGACACTTACAGTACTATGCTCCCCCTTACCACCCTTAAAAGAGACTCCAAGATGATTCCTAGACCTCTCTGGATTTGTGCTGGGAAAATTCCATCTACATCGGGTGATTTCAGTGGTTTAAAAGTTCCCACTTAGCCTAGCTTCTGAGCATACCTCTTTTGCTAGTTTCCAGTTCTCCTTTCTTCCCCTTTTATTCGTTGTTGGGGTGTCAGCCAGAATGTTGTCGCCGGCCACCGTGGGGTAGGACCCCGGGAAATGAGTTCTGAGAAGCAGGTGTACCCTGTCCTCCACATTCTCGGTAAATGTCCCATCCCATCATCAGAGGATATTCCCCGTGATTGGCGACAGTCTTGCAAAGCTTAGTTGCTTCTGTGATCTGTTCGATCCATCCACAGAATTCCCTGAAGCTATTCCGTTTTGCTTCCCTGATCGCGTTGCTATTGGCAGTCAGTCCATTTTTGTACCTCTGCCAGTCTCCGGTTTGTTTTGCTCGGTTGAAGAGTTTTCGTGCCTCTGTTGTCATTCTGGCCAGGTTCCTGTTCCACCGTGGTACATTCCTTGATGACTTAACTGCCTTAGCTGGACAGCTGGCCTCATATTTCTAGTTCCAGTTCGCTCCTGATGTCAGCGCCCCCTTGAAGATGGGCAATGTTGTTGCTCAAGTGCATTGCATAGGATTCCCATTCCGTTCTCCTGGAATTCCTTCTTATTCTTTTTATTTCGGAGTTACCCTCAATGTTGAATCTGATTATTCTATTATGAGACCTAGAGGGCTCATCCAACTCCTTTCAATTTCTGATCATCCCGTTCATTAGAGTATTTCCTAGAGTTATGTCTAGTACCTCCTGTCTAGTGCTGGTCACAAATGTTGGAGTGTTCCCTAAGATATATATTTCTAACTTATTGCTAAGAATAAATTAAAGAAAGTACTCACCTCTTCGATTGGTGCCGCTGCTTCCCCAGATTTCGTGACGGACGTTGGCATCGCAGCCGAGGAGAAGTGGTAACGCCCTCTTCTCACAGTACTTCACCAGTTTTGCGACTTGTTCCGGTGGCGGCCGAATTTCGTCTCCTGGGAATTATAACCGATGCCACGATTACCTCTCGAGTGCTCCTCCCGGCTTCCAATGAAACTTGGATAGACACAAGGTCCCCGGTCAGGAACTCTGAAAGACATATATATTATAAATTACGTTTAAGAATTTTGTAAGCTCTTGCTTGCTGACCGTGAATCTGCCCCCGGTACACCCAGGGCTTCTGAGCCAGCACTATTCCAATGTTCTCCTTGGAACTTGCCCTTCCAATTACCCCAGATGCAGCTTTTGCATGGTGGAGGTTTATCTGGGCTATCTTAGTGCTGGTCATTGGCTCCGTTATTGTTTGGAGCTCTTCTCCACTATCGGAGTATCGCCCTCCTCTTCCGACATGGCAGTTTCCTGCGCGTTGCTGTCCACCCTGAGCCCTAGGAGTCCTAGGTCTACATCCCTGGATGATCAAGTCCTTTCCGCCTTTATGGCTTTCTAGACTTCTTCGAGGACCTCGGTATGCTTTTCACCCGGTGTCTCCTCCAAGGTGTCTTTCCTCGGCTTTTCCCTGTGCATATGCACGGGTATGTTGCCAAATCGATAGTTTATATGGCAACTCCGACGTTTGATTGCCTCTAGGGATCGATTATCTACCCCGATTGTGAAGAGTTTATCCGTTCCCTCCACCTTGCTTCTGATGACTGTCCATAATCGCGTATGGAGATCCTCATTCTGAGCGATTAGGAGGCCCAAGAGATCGTCCGTCTCTATTGTCGCGGTTTTTGGGTGGAAAACGGTCACCATGTATGCTCCTGGTATATCATCCCCAGTACATGTTGACAGTTCTGCGCCTTCCCAGCCTGGCAATTTAGGAACTGTGGTCCTAATCCACTATGCAGTGTCTTCCGTCGCGCGGTCCATCAGTATAAGACCTGGTCGAAAGTGTATCCCGGTGAATACAAGTTTCGAAGTCCATCCCTTGCACATCTGCCTGACGACAAAGTCTTCGATGGTTTCCTGCTCCTCATGAATGAGTATTTGCTCGTGAACATTTTTGGCAGCATGGCCAGTTGAATGTCCTTGACCGCAATAACATAGCTAATGGCGGGCCTCCTGAGTCCTGCCCGGATTTTCTCCCCCTTTGGGTTCAGGTTTGGATTTTTTGGGAGCATTCCCTTCATGCGAGCTAATCTCTGCTGCTCCCCGCTTTCTTGGCTCCGGTAAAGATGGCTTAGGTCTATTCTGAGTCTTCTTAAGGGCCTCTTCTCTTTTAAGGCCTTCCTTCAAGTAGCGCAGGTACCATTTAGCTCCTGCGCCACTGATACCTGTCTCCTTCCTGACGTCTGATGTATGTGTGGTTGGTTGGTGTCCAGTATACCAATGTTGACCTTGGATCCACTGCTTGACGTTCCAACTTCTCCCTTCTTATATGTAATCACCTGGCTCTCAGTATTTCGGAGATGAGCCTCCACCTGATTAACCAATTTGTGTGCGGTGCGGGGTTCCGCTTTATTGGTTTTAGTTTTTTATTTTTATTGCTGGTACTTATTTGATTCTCACGTTAGTTAGTAGTTATAATAGTAGGTCCGCCATAGCCCCCCATTCACGGTAAGGTCTAACTGACTCACTGAGGTGACCAGGTATCAGTGAGGCTCCTTTCGAATACAGTCAGTTACCCCTGACCGCAGGCTATCCAATGGGAGAGAGAGAGAGTACCAAACTGGGCTAGTATTACTGCAGGGCTTATCGGTCCCTAACACAAACACAATGGGCCACTCAAATGCTTGATCTTCGAGGGACTGGCACTTTATATAGATCTTAGACTAGAGATTTCATAGACATGATGATGTATTGCAGTGAATGAGCATAGGTAGATTTGAGGATCACAATTTGAAGCACACAGAAGCACCGGTTGTGCTTCAGCAAAAGCTGAATCATACTTTGTGCAAAAAGGGTTATATATTACATTTTAGAAGTATGAAATGAATCTAGGAGGAACCGCTTAGCTCCCAGAAACCTCTACCTGCAATATTAGCGATAACTACCACAAAATTCCCCCAGGACACCACAAAAAATGTACACCGAAGATGTCGGATATAACATGGAAAAAGCAATTTTTAAAAGGGACCAATGGTTTAAATACTATATGTACAATATACCAATTAATTATAATTGGAAGTGTCAAATTTCGAACTATATATGTCCCTTACGAAATAGCTATCACAATTAGGCACTTTCTCTGCTGGGATATTTGGTTCCCATCCAATGAAAATTTTTGAAATTTTTAAATGAAACGAATCTATGTACATATCTCCTCAAATACACAAAATCATTATCCAAACGCTAAAAACATCCAAACCATAAAATTGTTCACAGTCAATTTGAAATTCGTTAATAACCCAACCAACACTAATGATGAGAATTATTAAGAATAACACATATGGACACGCACGTTGGAAACATTATGCTGGGTGCCCAGAACCATTTCTCAAATGAGGCGAATCCAAATATTTACACTGGGCCCAACAAAAGGAAATACAAAAGGTCCATTTTGGAGGATATGAAGAGGATATCATAAATATTCCTCAGCGTAGCAGATGTTGAGTGATTGACTGAACGAGAGGTCCTTACATAATTCAACATTCATTGGACAGGAGCGAGTCACGAGAAGATAAAACCAACAAAGCCGTCATGCATTCAATACCGAGCAGCCCTTGTTCGTGATCTCTACGTTCCGGGGTTGCGCCAGGATTGACGACTCTGCCTCCAGCAGAGAAACTACCTGTTCACGTCTGTAAAAGCAGTTATTAGAAGAAGGTTAATTACCGTGGAGACAGAAAGTGTTCAACACCATAGCATTAAAGATGGCTATAAAGGCGTGTGCAGAGACGGCCTATGGGCTAATAAAAGTTCCATAATTACAGATCCCAAAAACAATGCAACCTGTGGATTGATCCTTGATGGGGCCTGGGATGGGTGCATGTTCCCATTCGTATTGCCAGGTGAGGATGCCCAGAATAGCGTCTACGAATGATATAAGTGGCGCTTAGTTTTTGTCACTCCCTGGCCTTTTAAGTACATCATCGTTCTTAGAATCAAGTCGGGAATTAGAATTGGCACTTTTCATTAGCAAGAAGAGTTTAATATTCATGGGACCATCATCAGATTCGAAGGCTGAGGGAGAACAAAAAGAGCAACGTCCATTTTTAATGGTCTACGAAGCTATTTTAGTCTGGCATCCCTTGTTCCAGGCCTAATGAAGCCGAAGGTGTTCTCTATCTGAGATACTCGATAATGACAGACTTTCAGCGAGAATTTTCGACCTTCTCGTTAGCCCGATGACTGCTTGTGTGTTCGTCACGACCAATTTCGAAGACCTACGCGTAGGCTAAAGTCATGATGCCTCTCGTTTCCAAATGTACAAAACAATCATTTCTCCCTGGCCTCAGCCTGGTTACGGACCTACCTGCTGATTTTTAGGCGCCTCTTTCATCGGTCACCTGTTAATTATCGGCTCGTTTCTTCCGATCGACCACTATAGAATTTTTATGCAACATTTGTTTTCCAAATTGGCCATTGAAAAATTGTTAAATTAATGACCCAAGTCCGTTTCCTTTTCTTCTTGGACTTTTACTTTAGCCCAGCCCACAATATTTCTCCATTAAATGAGTGCATGGAATGTTATCATTGACCATCTGAAGAAATTTATTCATTTACATAAATGTACGAAACAGGACCAGGGCGGGTCCATTTGAGAGCAACTTTTTTAAAGTCATGCTGGGTATTATGTCTCAGGTGTTGATGATTGGCGTCTCCATTAAGGTAGGGGTCAAATTTTGGATTGCAAGTTGCGAGATTTTACAGGCGTGTGTGGTTTTTGGAAATTTGCAAGTAAGTCGTAAAAGTGAAATTAGTTTTCTGAAGCTCAAATGTATGATTTTGGGGGTCAGTTTTCAATCCAATTAGTTATTCATTGCAAATTTTTAGAACTAATAAATGTTTGGCCAAGACAGAAGATTTAAGAATGGCATAACCTGAAACTACCACCAAATACCTCAAAATGTGTTCAATATGATGAATCCAGCCAATTGATGAATTAACCGAATACTGCAGCTCATTTTGGAACGTTGAAGCTCCTTAAATAATTATTAGAAAAAATTGGAAAAGTATGTATATGCTAGTAGAAAGGTACAAAAACGCCAAAATTTACATATTCATACGTGGTCTAATTGGGACTGAAAGACACGACTTTTCTTTCTGCAAGAAAAAATGGTTAGTGATTCAGGCGGTCAAATAATATAGTGTAAGGAAGACTGGATCCAATAAATAACGCTCCTTCAAAATAAACCTCTTCCGGAACGAATCCCCCCGGCTACCAACACTATTATTGTATGACGATAGTCACAGACGAGATGACCCAATCATTAGCAAAACGCCGCGGATCCAGAGTTGAAAAATACCTTCCTTCCAGAGTTTTATGTGAATTGTTTGGAGCCAAAGGTAACGAAACCCTCCATATGATTCATATGAGTGCTGTAACCAGCAATAAGAAAAGCAAACAAATGGGACCCCGCAGGCTCGCAACCTAGTCAATCAAAAGGACGCACATCTCCACAAAACTGATAACCTCTTACCCAGTATGAAGTAAGTAGCTAAGAAGTCTCGAAGTAAGGCCAAACTTAACAACCAACAGAGTCCTTGATTAGAAAGCAAGTACCATCAAAAGTATGTCCGAGGTTGGCATATCCGCAACAGAAAGAAAATAGTCCTCAGTTGATAAACCTAAGTTTTCAACAGCAGAACTGAAAAAGAGGGCAGACTTATCTCACAAAAGGGAAAGGCTGACAAAATAACCCGAATCCAAAAAGGAGGAAACCTCAAGTAGGATAAGGACATTCGACTGGCTATTGCACTCAGTTGATTTTTGGAAGATCCCTTCCCATTCTCTTATCCACTGAAAATGGAGAAAACTGGGCAGCACCTGCTTCCAAAGTTTAATTTCCCGGGATGCTGTCCCACGGTATAATACAGTACGATTCTGTCTGACACTCCAATTATAGTGATAGGGGTGAACAAGGAGAACAAGGAATAGAAGGAAACAAAAGTAAGCTTGAAAGTCTAAATAAGGTGGGCAGTGGGACCTTTTTAACCTCGGAAATCAACCGAAGCGGATTCCAGCACTACTTCAAAAGGGCCTAGAAATCATTCTGAGTTCCATACAGACCTTGGAGCGCATACCAAGATCATAGGGGCAAGCAAAAGTGGTTTTTACCCTGGAAGTGAACAAAAAGGACCCTTTTACCCAAAATTTAGACGAATTTACCTAATATCCTTCGTACCTAAAATATTGGAGAAGCTCCTGGACAACCACGTTAGAACTAACGTTCTTATACGTGATCTCTTATCAAATTGCAACATACTTACATGCAGGACAATCAACCGAACCCTGTATTGCACGTATGAACGGAAAAAGCGTTGGAACCTCTATAACCGCTGGGAGAATAACTAATACCAGGGACAAGGCTAACACCGGACTTTGCATGCTCTAGCTTGAATTCCACTCCATAAATGAGCGCCGAACGCATAGAAAATGCTCAGGAGGGACACGTATACTCTTGTATGTACAATTTCTATTCTTCCAACTAGTGAATTATGGTCTATCAAAATGAATCTTCTGGGACTTGCCAGTTTTCTCTACGTTTCAGGGTAAATTCATACCTCCTACCAAACAGATGTATAGGGACCCGACAAACAGAACGCATTGTAAGACCTGGATTCAGTTCCATCAGTGAAATATATCCAGGGGCTACTAATTGACTAATGTAATTAGAGCTGCGCCGGAAGTCGTGCTCATGGAACCGATAATACCCAGATGCACAGTTCTTTGAAGTGTCGCTAGTTTACAGTGAAAACTTTTTGTCTCATCTTAACCCACCATACCGCGGCCGCATAAACGAATATCCGCCTATTGATAGCAACATATATCCAGATTACCACATGAGGCTTGAGCCCCCATGTCGAGGCAAAGATCCGTTTGCACAGCCCATAGGCTTGGAGAGCTCGGTTCAACTTGACCGCTACATGTTTTTTGTTTTTGAAAAGGCTCACAGTCAAACGCCCCTTCAATGTGCACGAACATATCCATCACGAATTCACCCTTCAGAGCTGCATACTCTGTCTTAGAAATCAAAGAATGAAGAGCATTGCTGAATAGATGTCATCCATGCCAGATGCTTTGAAGTGTTCAAAGGACAGTATGCAGCTCTCACTTTATCATTGGTTCACCTTGCAACACTTACGTGTTGAAGGGGTTGCATCAACCGCCAACCCCCCCCCCCCCCCCCCCTTCCACTTCTCTCACCATTTCTCCCGGCTGGTGTTCTTCAAAGAGAGTCTATACTGATTCCAGTCTGGAGTTCGTGAAAGTATCATCGGGTTTTCTAAGAGAGTCAAACTTGGCCGACCCATCCCTTTTAGGGACAGTCCACAGCCTTGAAATCGCTCTGGAAAAACTGGAAGGCAGTTCCTCACAGTACTCTCTAAAGGAGTCTTGTTTCGAACACTTAACGGACACGTTGTTGAGTTTTGGAAGTTTAACCAGTCTGCGTTCTTATTGCTTTTACAAGCACGGTTCACAAGTCCTCCGATTGATTTCCTGAGTTTTTGCAATTCGCGGTTCCACTTAGGAACCTTTTCACCGCTTTTGCGTAAGGAAATAGAGTAAGCCTCTTCATAGCACTCTAAAGGTGTGCAATTTAGAGTTTTCAATTCATCTTCCAGCTCCAAAGTCCTTAGGGTGCTGGTGTTTATCGCCAAAAAGTTTATTGTCCAATCCGTTTTCGCAGGGTTCGGTCTTTGTATTACAGACTGTTCGCCTGCAATAATCAGATTGAATTATAGGTATCGGTCATCTGATAGTGAGAGTTCGTCTAGCACTCGGCAGTCTGTAATCCACTCTAAATCTTTGCACTACAGATAGTTAGGTCAATTACTTCACTTCTTCTCAGCCCCACGAATGTGGGGGTGCACCCTACGTTTGCAGTCATGAGACCAGCTGAAATGATGAAATCAACTCTTTTCTCTCCTCTGGGATTGCTTTTTCTAATACTCCAACAAATATGTTGAGCGTTCGCATCTTGAGTGAGGACACAAAGAATCATAGTGTAAATAAGCGGAGGTAACTATGATGTTTTTCCTCTCGCCATTAATCTGGTATTGTACAATGATCGTAACTGGAAATAGAACTGTCTCACCTCAGCTGTCTCATAGTTGTCTCCAATGGTCTTGACATCAGGATAGAAGCTCTCGATCTTTCATCATAAAAGATCCTAGCCCCGTAACTGATCCAATGCCACAGATTCTATTAAATCGATCCCGTAAACCTTGAACCAGAAAAGTGTAGGGGTAGTCCTGCAGTTCTGTCAGCATCGCTGCCAGCAGATAGGAGGAGGCTTTGTCATGCTGCAGCTTAATTTGACCAATCTTTATGTTTTTCGACACAAACTTATTCTAATGTGCAATGGAAAACAGAAGCGTAAGTCGCGATTGGCGTGTGACCGTGTTTTCCTCAAACCACATCGCCAGAGGCTCGATCCCCGCTTGTTTGATTTTTATGACCCACAATAGCTCCCATGTCCTCATCTACGAAAGGCCTCATCTCATTATGTAGATCATTCGTCTATTTTCTACTTAACACCTTCACCGGTTTACGATGTCCGGTTTACATAGATCTGATCACACCAACTGGCATCAAGTCAGTTTCGTTCACCGTTCTGGCTTCAATTTCTTCCGCCTGTTCCGTAAATGGTGTAGGAGAAGTTACTAACAGGTAGGATTTACTCTGTATTCCCTTCGCCAGAGTGAGCCCCTACAGGGGTCCACCACGGTATGCACTATCCTCCGCGCGCAGCCCCATTGTGGAGAAAGCGCACCGAAGATGATTGATGTCCTCTCCTTTACTTTGAGGGCCAGGTAACCGACATGTTCACTCCTGCTCAACTCAGTGTTTGCTGCTGGATCGGTAGCATCCTCGTCACTTGCTTCTGTTTCTTCCGCTTTTCCTGGTAAGGGTGAAAAAGAACGATACGGATAGATTTGGGCTGTTCTACCGCGGACGGGCCGGTCGTTGTCAGATTTCCAGTGTCTTCCAGACTGAGAGTGCCCAAACCTTCCTTTCTGGCTGGTTTGGCCTTAGGCAATAAAGGTAAGCTTTCCGTTGATTCGGAAAGCATGCTTTCTACCGATTACTAAGATTGCCGAAAATAAAGCCCTAAACCTGGGGCATTCCGAATAAAGCGCTGACAGTGACCATCCAAATAGTTCCAAGGTAGGTCGCTGAGATCGTAACGACGTTCCTCATAGATGTGATTTTCCCATCAAGAGTTTAGGAAACAGTCGTTGACGTAACAATCGATATTGGCTCAGGGCCTTGAAGTTTGTTAGAGCACTTCATTCAAGACCATCACGGTGCACTACAGTTCACTGTAGGAGGCAATGTGATCAGCATTGCGCTCGCCCCAGATTATTACCCTGATTTGACTCAGGTACTCATTCACAGCTGAGTCGACTGGTATCCGACGTCAAATTACGATACAAATCCCACCGCCACCAGTGAGATTTGAACCGCGACCATTCGTACGACAACCTTGTGATCTAACCACTCAGCTCTCCGACTTGTGCTAATCCCAAAGCCCCCCTCCTTCGTCTTATAGACCCCCTCCCTATATGTCTGCTGAACGGCATCCATAAACTTTTCGAACGGGTCATCTTGAAAAGGCTTGTGTCAATTACAGAAAAGAGAGGCGATCTCTCAGACAGGCAGTTCGGATTCCGAAAGGCAAGATCTACTGCCAATGCGATCAGCACGTAGACGGAAATTGCCGAAAAAGCAATGGAGGCCAATGAATCTTGCACGGCAGTTACTCTCGACATGAAGAATGCCTTTAATACGGCAAAATGGAGCAAAATAATTGCTGATTTAGCAAAATTGGGCGCTCCTAAATACCTGGTGCACATAGTCATGAAATTTCTCCGGGAGAGGATATTGTGTTACGATTCGGACGATGGAACTAAGACGTATACAACAACTTGCGGGGTTTCACAAGGATCAGTCCTCGGTCCTCTCCTGGGGATAAATAATGTATGACGGAATTTCAAAGTTGCAACTACCCATAGGAGTGACAATCATTGGCTTCGCAGACGATATCGGAGTGACTATCGTGGCACAAAATGTTGATGAAATCGAAGTACTCACAAACGAGGCAATTTTTGAATTCAGGTCTTTCAGGTCGATAAAATTCAGGATTGGCAAACGCATCATACAGTCGCAGCCAACGCTTAAATACCTAGGAGTCATGGTTGACCAAAGACTCAAATTTAAGTTCCATTTTGAAAATTTTGCGATCTTCCGGAGTGACTACATTGTTGGCAAAGAATGGTTCTAGGCAAAGCCGTCCGCTCCTGATCTCGAGAGTTGTCAGCTTCATCTTGCTTTATGCAGCTCCAGTCTGGGCACCGTCTTTGAAGTTGGAAGCAAATAGAAGAAAAATCGCAGCCGCATTGCGAACCTCGTGCGCTTACCGTACAACATCAGACGAAGCAGCTTGTGTGATAGCAGGCATGATCCCATTGACATCTTGGCGAACGAGGATCGACGCCTCTATGACACACCATATGCAATCGTCGAGTCCTATACCTATCGTCGGCAATTGATACGAAGTGATTCTATTTCGGAATGGCAAAAAAAGGGATGATTCATCTAAAAGACGCTGGACATACGGGGTTATTGCAGATGTCTCTGAATGGATCAAACGAAGGCATTATACACAACCATCTTTCAGGCTGAAATGTACGCTATCCTTAAAGATGATTGACAACCGATTGAAGGGCAAGCGCATCGCAATCTGTAGCGATAGTCAAACTGCATTAAAGGTGTTAAGTGGAACTTTGATCACATCAAAAATCGTTCAGGAATTTAGAAACCGATTGAATTCTGTTTCCAGATTCAATACGATGAATTTACTCTGGGTATTTGGTCATTGTGGTGTAGAGGGAAATTAAATCTCGGATGCCTTAGCAAAAGGGGCTTTAACTTTCCCCATACCCGGACCAGAACCAGCAATTGGGGTGTTGGTAGCATTGGCTGATGCTGCTGTCAAGAACTGGGAACAAGCCTCTCATAATGCCTTACTTTGTCTCTCTCCACCTCAAACACACACACACACACAAACGAAGGCACAGTAAAGTTAGTTACCACCTAACTCAATTCCTAAGCGGACATGGAGGATACCGTGCATACCTTTATCGCTTCGGGCGTGACAACTCCCTGTATTGCCCGATATGCGTGATGATCCCGGAGGATGCGGAGTATGTTGTTTTTAACTGCCCGCGGTTGACACCCGAGAATATCGTGGACCACATGCCAGCCTCTGAAACAATTTGGAAAGCGGCGGAAAAATTAATGAAGGCGATCCACAATCTGCTGAGGAGGGAGGAGCTTCGGAGGAAAGTTACAAATAACGACAGGAGCTGCAGTTCGTAACTGATCCTGCCTCGCAACGTAATACCGAAATGATAGTCCCGCAGGGTAAGCGAAGGAGAAGTTGGTGGTTCTACATACATGGTCTCACATAACCGTATGGCAGGAGCCAGCGGTAGGCTTTGAACCTTTCCACCTTCCAACGTATCAAAAAAAAGACAGACAGATAGGCAGACAGACAGACGGACAGACAGACAGTAAACCGATTTTAATAAGGTTTTATTTTACACGAAACCTTAAAAACGAGGGATGGCCTCGGCTATCTGTGGTCAATCCAGGGAGGGAAGGAGATAGTCATGTAACTGATATGAAGCTGAGATCGTAAGACCAAAATAGCTCCGAAAGGTCTTCTTCAACAAAAAGTTTGCATGCTCTCTACTTTCCTTTATGTACCAATTTGATTAAATGTCGACATGCATTGCAGCACAGTTTCACTGTCTATAACTGTTAGAATCATCAGTTAAGGGGGTTCATTTAAGACCACGTCGTTTTTCCGACTAACCTTGGTATAAAGATATTTACACATTATTTGGATCATACGAATTGAATCAAATAAATAAAAGTACCATATTCCATACTAACGCCATCCAATCTCTGTTAAAGTGACTACATACTAAAGCCATTCTTATGGTTAAGCAAATCTTGAAACTGCATATGCATTTTCTCCTATCTGCTCATTTCCTTTTCACCCAATCGACATTGACGACATTTCGAGAGGCATTTGCCTACCATGATTTCATCACGAAGAATCCAAGAAACGTATGCTTCCACGACCAATGCTAAGAAGTAAAAGGGCACCGCCTTACCACTGAGCCCTACCGCTAGTGCAATCTCTGCAGTTTTCTTATCGACTCTTCAGAAGGACCGCATCTAAAACGATGGCGCCATGTCAAATGGTGCGGTTGGTCGGCTAGTCGAGCACATTCGTAGCATATTTAGTTCCAGTTCTTAGTTTCGAATTCAAATTTGGTATCAACTCGTTGGATTGATGGCGCTTTAAATTGAACCATTTACCTTTTTGTATGTCTCCCATGAGTGATGATTGTAGATCTCAGTTTTGAAGCACATACTCATTATGGAATAATGAAATCCCTACATGTGTTTTAAAATTATTCAATTATTTAGGGGCTAAGTGCCGACATTTATGCATTCATTTGAAAAATTAGCTCCTAGGAGTCCATTTCCTTTCATTCATTTGTATGAATTCCAGACAACCACGGAATCTAAAGTGCTCATTCTACCCTTTTCAAAAATCTAATATAAAATGCTGTTTCCATATGTTTAGTTTCATTGGTCAGAGTAATCCCAAATATCTTCAATTAAACTTCGATGTATGACCACCTTCAAGTCCAGAACTTGGCGCCCGGTGGCTGGAACATTCATTGAATCTTCTGGGCATCTTTTTCCAAGTCTTCAGGTAAGCAAGCTATACTGAAAAAGTTAGCTCCGCTTTGCATCTTCTTATCGCTTTTTTGTTACTCACTTGTTGAACACGATTCGGAAATTGAGAGTTGAAGTTGAAATGGTTTTTGTAACGATTTGGCTATATTACTTTTTTGACCAAGGAAACTTGTATCGGGTCCCCTGTAAAGTGACTTGCGTGGGTCACAAACCCTTGTGAGGAGTGTGCACTGAACAAAGCGTATGCATCTTTGGGATTTGATTCTTATTTCTGGGATCAGAGACATTTTGGATTTTTTCAGAAAGGTGAAGCCAATATTAGAAGGTACAAAATGTTGACATCCATATGTAGTCAGAGCCTTACGATGCTTGTATTACAAAAGTGAGCACCACTCATAAGAAAACCTATAAAAACGGTCGATTAACAAAGTAACCAGGGAAAGGGTTCACCCCAGGTTTGTAATGTCGATTGGAATTGACACCTTCTGAATAAGCCTCTCGGTAGGAACACGTTGAGATGAATCTTGATCCCCTCATTATCCCGATCACCGACCAAATCTCTACCACCTACGATCATGTGAAATATTTTTTTCCGCAGCCAAATACTAACTATTTCGAATGTGTCTCTTCATGATGAAGAATTGAATTTTTGATATGAGGTGACATGTGTGAGACTTGAAGCAGAGATGTGCACGCTATGTCTACAATATGACATATGAAAAATGACTGGACCATGTCCGCAGCCTAGGCTTCACTTGCCCGCATTGATATGGTTTTGTTGGATATTGGTGGCAAGCTTTAATTAAAAAATTGGTTATCGAAAACAAAATGGTTAAATGTTGAGGTATGCCAGAGAAGACAACGTACCACGGGAAAAAAATGAATATTTGTGAAGAGGAATCTCTTGTGGAATTTAGACTGACGCCACATGTCTGGAATGATTGAAAAAAAATTAATAATTTTGCTGGTAGTCGAATGACGGTGATTAAGGTAACATTCTACAATTTGGGAAAATTTTAAAAACATGAACTTTGACTGTTTTTATTTCATAGAAACTAAAGTGTCGGTTAAGTATTATCTTTGACAGCTATTTCTAAGTAGATAGATAGTTTTACAAATCTATGTTTACTTCAGAAATTACCACATGATCTTGGAAGGTTAGAAGACCATAAAAAAATAACTTCGAATTCTAACATTACTGATCAAATCATTTAGGCCTAATCGACTTCATATGTCAGAATGCTGGTGTCTTACCTTATTTCTCCGGAAGCAAGTAAGAATTTGAATTTACTATTGTAATTTGGACTAAATTCAGTCTATATTATTCCAATGCATCAATGGAGACTTTCGATGCAGAGGAAAAGGATGCTTCTCATGCAAGATTTAAAATTCTGACTTGGGGTCTGATAACATTCTGCTTAAACATTTAATGAGGAAGCGAGATCGTTATGATCGTGGCAAAAAAGGTAGAAACTCTAAAGATTTAGGTGAGCGAATTAAAAGAGAGACCATTATTAACATCACCAGATGCTATGACTTAAAAACTACGCTCTCAGCTTACTGATGACGTCTTCATAATGTCGCAAAGATAGTGATCTAATTTTGTCAAATGGTTGAGTTTGCAGGCTGGCATTGGACAGTCGAACATAAGAAATTTATTTCTGAGTTGTGAGCTGGAATTCAGTTACCATACCCAATCTCGTAAAGGATAGACTAGTGCTCACCATCATAAAAATGAGTTTGCCAGCATGCTGATCATGGCAGTGAAATTTGAGGAAAATTATAGTAAGTTCAGTTCGATGTTCGACTCCAGGAAAGAGCTTGCTTCTCCGTTAAGGACGTTGAAGTTAAACTATTCTGGATGCATTTCACTAAATTTTAAGAGTATTACATTCACTAAAGTTTCATTACTATAGTTCATACTTTTAATATGTGTATCGTGTGGACGAAAACTGAACTTCTCCCAAAAAACGTATTATTTACGTTCTTGGTGGTTTCAATTAGAATCGAATAGATTAGACGTAACAGTTTTTCCATAAAATCATTTCATGCCTCATCTTCTATTGGCAAACTTTCACACCATGCAATGTTTTCAAGGCGGAGAAAGGTAAATTCAGTCTAAAGTAGGGCATTCATCTCCCGCTCAGACGCCACCTTATCAAGTGGGAGAGCTTGTAGTAATTTACTACTACACTAAGGGTGTCCAAAACCACATGACGAAGGAAACAGTGGATTGTAACTCTCCAAGTGATAAGAAGTCACAGACTTCGAATCCACTCCCGACATTGAGAAATCAGGTCGTAGCCGAGGCACGGATTTTGGAGGCCTCACCAAATGCATGTTCACCCACGGAGAAATCTGTGGAACCCAGGCTCTCCACTTCAGTAGAAAACCTGCACCAGCTGTCTACGGCGCGGTCAGCTAAAAAGGATAGTTCAGCAACTTGAGGAGCACCACCCGCCGAGCTGGGCGGTTGTGTACCTCGACACTTCCGATGAGCTTTTCGAGCACTTTACCGGGATACCATTGGATCCTAGTAGCTTCTTGTTTTTCATAGAGAGGATAGACTCTTCCAACTCTTTTATAGAGAACAGTGAGCGTTCTTGGCGCTCATCATCCCCTACGCCGTGCACAGGAAATGCTGGCCGTACAATGCTGTCCATCTGCTCGACCTTAAGTGAACTGGGCTTCCGCAGAGCCCCGATTATCCAAATTACCAATTTGTAACCGAGACCCAACGCGTCCCCATTTACTTCGTGGACCAAGTGCTGCCAGCAGCTGTACTCTGCCATTTTGATACATGCCTCCTCCCGGTCATGCTATCAGGTTCATCACAAAATTTACGACAATGTCAGCTGCAGCACCACCACCCCCAGGAGTACCCTCCAATGCAACCCTAACTGCTACAAGAGTTTCATTTATTATATGCGTACGGGTTCTCAGTACCAACTTTTTCGAACAGTTTCGGGTGAGTAAGTATAACCATTTATGAGAAAGTTGCATGTGATGGACCGACGGATAAATCGGGTTTGGAAAACTGAGGCGGACTTTATCAGCAGATGGAGGAGAATGAAGCCATCAAATATCAAAATAGGCGAAAGTCTAATTTCATTAAAACCCTCAATAAAATAACATGGGGTAGTCACAGGTGGAATGTTTCCATTCAATCATTTGGTGGTGAGTGAAAAAGAAAGATAGGCAATCACCGCACTATCGCGTATCATCAGATATTGGTGGACCAAAGTAACGAAGAAGGGTTCTTGTACCTAAAGTGATTACGCCGACCTTGTTGTATATATCACTTGTCTATATAGAAACAATATAAAGGAAGCTTCACCGAAAATTATTGCCAATGGTATACCGTCCTGGAGCCTGAGCTCTGCACACGATAATCACTCAGTAATAAGCTCATAAAATCTAAAGCAATATATATTGAATTTTGCAATTTATCCAGTGTAATCTGAGATAGCTTAACTAACAATCTGTGCAATAAAAATCGATTCCGAAAACCTCCTAATGTATTATTCATCTTAAGTCAGGCAATGCGGGTAGAAACTATTCCTAGAAATGCTAGAGTCAGGGCAATGCAGTCAAAACTAAGTGTGATAGGTCCTGACTCCAAAACTGTCAAACCAGATTTTAAACACATCGGGGAACATGAAGCTGAAGGCGTCAAGTATGAAAGATTTTTTGTATTTCTTTTATAAAAACAGAGGAGATTTGTTCCACTAGTACCTAGCATATATACATGCATATATTATGTGAGAATATCCACTTTCGCATGATACCGACACAAAGTCTTGAATTTGGTCTATTGTAACTTTGTTAATAATAGTGCGATTCCCACCAAAATGCTCTATATTAAAGCCCACATTACTGCATTTCATGATTGTAGGATGAACTTACAGCCAGTTACGGTTACAGGATTTACAGTCAATTACTAAAAATTATAGTAATATACTATCATTAATTTTATTTGAACAGATATGAGTATGGACGGTATTTCGGAGTCTAGGCACCATATAGTGGAAGCCTCTTGATTTTTTTTCAGATTTTTGGGGTTGAGTAGTATCTGAGAATGTCTCCGTGAAAAAAATGGGCACTTTCGACAATTGGTACCCCAAATGTTATTTTATATATATTTTTATATATTTAGTGAAAAAAAATGTACACCCCCTTTCCCATCATTTAATTCGAGGCAGAATAATGTAACTTAATATACGTGAGCGTTCATAGTTCCCACCTTCCCACCAAATTTGGTGTCAATCGCTATAACCACTTCCGAGAAAAATGCGTGTGACAGACAGATAGACAAAGTTTTATTCGGATAAATCTTAACCATTGTGAAGCCGCGCACGGTCTTTTGAGCCAGGTAGTCCAAAAGCTCGATGTGGACGTGGCGATTATTAGCGAACCATACAGAAGAAAAGATAACGCAGCATGGGCCACCAATAAAAGTGGAAAGTGTGCAATTTGGCAGTCATCTATAGAGTGAGGAATGAAGGTTTCTAGCAACAGGGGGCTCATATTGCCAGAAGCTTTTTGCTCGCTAAGTGCTGTTCTTGCTAATACCAGAAGCGCCTATACCTTCCGAAAAGGGAGAGTAGGATGAGGGACATTACCTGGCGAATTACACTCATAGCGACCATCAAGCTATACTGTTTAGTGTAGTGAAGAACACCAAAATAGAGCGTCCGAAAGACATAAAATCATGCCGGACAAAACAGTGATGGTCAAATATGTTTGACGTGGAAATATTGATTGAGATATTTAAAAAGAGTTCCACACCAACAGGTACAGCGAGTAAAAAATCTGAACAAATTTTCAGAAACATGATCGCAGCCTGCCATACCTCTATGGCAAAGAGCAGAAATAACGCTCACAGATTACCGAAACCGTGGTGGAAGGCGAGATCAGACTACTATGTCCCATACACTTGTAAACGAGAAGAAATTAATTACACGCAAATCATGCGCAGGAAATGCTCAGAAAAAGGCGAAGTACAAAACTAGTCGAAGAGAGTTTTGTTGCGAAGAGAAAGCAATTGCGGGTACACGGCGGCAGGACGGTACCAACTAATACTGTGCCATCATCACCCTCATCGCGAGGGATGCTTTCAAGTCAGCGCAATTGCAGCGTATAATAGAATCCTTAAGCCAGCTGAATGTGTCCACGTAAATTCAGCTAAGTAGGAATTATTTAGTGGATAGAACGCTGCTCTATGACAGCGACGGCCCAGTTGAATAATTCATAACCGGCGGAGTGCCTTAAGGATCAGTGCTATACCCACTGCTCTGGAACGTGGTATATAACCATGTGCTGCGAATCAAACTCCCGCCACAAGCTGCCCTTACCAGACGACATCGCAATTGTTATACGAGTAGTAGACAAACATCTGGAGGATGTTATCTGAGCATGTGAGACATCGGTTAGACTGATCAAGGATTGGTTGGTATCACATGCATTAGTATTGGTTGGTATCACATGCGGAACACAAACGTTTTCCTGTGGGACAGCATGTGATAGTGTGATAGAGTTCAAGCCTTTCATCAAATACCTCGGCGTTATGCCGAATCATCGATTCATCTTTAAGGAACACTTGAGCTACGCGGGTGAGAAAGCAACGAAAGTTGTAGCTGCGTTAACTGGCAGGATGTCCAACATTGGAGGACCCAAATCACCGAGGTAGCTGTTGCTAGCCAGAGTATGTTCATACATTTTACTGTATGCAGCACCAATTTGGACAAAAGCCCTTAATGTTCAGGAATATAGGAGAAAATTATCTTCAATAAATCGTCTAAGTGAGTCTGAACAACATCAGACGAAGCAGCTTTCGTAGTTGCGGAAATGGTGCCCATTAATATTTTGGCTGAGGGGATACGAATACTATACAATTGAAAAGCACGTAGTGGTCATAGATCGACAACGAGAAGAGAGAGCACGCAAAATCAGGAACGTTAGGATAATACTAACAAGGGGAGGTGGACGTACAGCCTGATTCCAAATATTATCCGCACCCTTAAGGATGTTCACTATCACTTGACCCAATTTCTAACTGGGCATGGTGGATACCGTAGGCATTTACATCGTTTTGGACATCACGATTCCCTTCCTGAATATATGAACGAATATGACCCTTACAAGTGGAGGCGATCATTTTGCAAATGCTCGAATCCTAAGAAGTATGTGCAGTTAGTGGCACCATTAGGTATATTCATAAGGAGCTTCGAAGGTTAGAGCGGTTACGAAAAGGCGGCAGGGATGGAACAATTCTCACCGAAGGAGCAAGCCGGTAGGGCTTTTACCCCGCCCCACGATGTAATGTCTCTAGATAGTTCCGCGGGGCATAGCGGATGAGGAGAGGTGGCTTGTTTTACCCAAAACCTTAAAAAAGTCATCAAGGATGCGTTCAAGTTTAATATAGATCAATAAGATATTTTCTCAAATAAAATAAGTGTTAAGAGGAGGACGAGGTCTAAGAATAAAAAACTTGCTCATGTAACGAACAATTTTATATCTGAAGCTCACAGTTTCCGGCCTAGGACTTGTTTTAATGGAATATATTGCCTCCGCGGTTTCCTTGTACAAAATTTCAAAGTTGCTTACCATGTTTTTTTGAACGCCTAAATATTATATGAATCATTTCATCGGAAGACTTACGGGGAATAAAGACCTGACTATTCTTGGGGCTGTCAAATCGCATGTGAACTCCATTACATAATGTAACAATTATGAAAGATCTATCATTTGATTACATAGGTGTATGACACTAACGTTATTATTTCCGATTCCAATTATATACATACATACTTATCGACTGTCATTTTCTATAATATATGCCTTTTTTGCTTTCTGGAGTTACCAAATTCTCCACAAATCCCATACAATGTTGAATAAAATAAAAGGTCGCTCTCAATTCAGATCAATCAGTCCACGTCTTCCTTTTGGTCTACATCCTCTCCGCATCACAAATTCGAATTCAAGTAAATATTGTATACCTGGGAATCGAACAATCAGCGGGTGTTATGGTTGGTCTCTCTTAAAAAAATGTTGCAGATTGTGGCAGGTGTAATAATCCCAATTCGACATAGTCTTAACCGCGCTAATGTGTGTTTGTTTTACGGCTGACATGATATTTCTGAATCATTGGGTTGCATCCTCTCCATTCTTGCTCATTTTATCGTTATAAATCCGAAATTTTGACATCACCAATTTAGGCAATGTTGTTTGCTCGTGCAATGTTACTGTGGTGCACCTTTTAGATCAATCAAATTCTGGGATGACGCGACGTTGCGCCGGAAAATTGGGTTTTTCTTCAAATATTTTCGGAATTTCAAATGGGGAACAGGTAGAACATGTGGTATCAGTATTCCCAAAAAAATCAAGAAAGGTAAGGAGGGAAATTGGTTACTCAATAGTTTAGTTTGTAATGCATCAAAAATTCTGGTTGTTTTTTCAAACCGCTACCAATAAACGAAATTACATGTTCCTTGTTAATTCTACCAACTCAATAGCTGTTGGATACTTTCCAATATTGGCATTGTCGAACCTATAATTAATTTTCCTCTAAAAACCTGTAAAACTTATAGAAATCAGCGCAGTCTTTATCCATCCAGCTAAGTTATTGTAAATCCATTAGCGGCAACTTGTCACAAGTCAATTAATCGCATTATTGCCATTTATAAACAATAGAGGCAATTCACTAACCAGCGATCATCATATTTGAACAATTAACAAGTTTCTGTTAAGATACTAAAATACCAACATTAAAGGTCCATAAGCAATAAAATAAATTATAAACGACGGCAAACGAGGCAAAGAAGAAAGAGTGAAGAGAAACGCTTCGTCGAAACAAAAAAGAAACAATTTCTTGGAAAAAAATTGCTCCTTTCATTTAAACGCCAAAAACAATGTGCTAATTGTTATTAACGACGTGGAATCTATAAGACGAAGATTGAAACCTACGCACAGATAAAATTACTTTCAACTCAGCCGACAATTTTTAAGATATTTGACTATAAATAATGCTAACAACTAACTAGATTTTTGGCTAACTAACAAACTAACCAACTTAATAACACATATGATGACTTTTTAATAATGTTGCTCAGAATAATCATAGAAATTTTTGGAAAAATAGGGGAGATTGGGTCGAGAGGGGCAAGTGGTTTCAGAAAAGCTGAAGAAGACACTAAAGGCCTCAAAGATTTTAAAATTTTGTTAGCAAATTGAGAAGTAAAGCCACAGTTATTTCCTTGCTACAGACTACTGCTCCAAGCTGAGACTAAATTACCTTTGCCATGAACGCGTTCAAGAAAAGTAAACTTGCTGATCTTAACGAATTTTCCAAGGGACTATTTTTTGAAGCCACTGCAGTTTCAACAGAATAAGTTTTGCTTAGTTAGGTAGGTAAAGCCACTGCTACAAGTACTCAGATCCATTGTACTATCCCCTGAAATCGCCTATCCAGTGGCCTCCTGCTTGCGGCACTCCCAGGCTTTTGTGAATCTAAACAAATCTTCCGAAGGCAGAGATATTCTTCATTAATGAAACCTTACCTGCGACCCCCTAAGCTCAACATAGACCGCTTGTATGCCCCACCTGCCGGCCGACAGTGGGAAAGCTATCTTACTGATCGAGCGGTAGATCGACTGAGTAACACGCCTGAGAATGTCGATGAGCATTGGGCGGCCATCAAAAGTGATCTTTTCTCGGGTGCTACAAAGGACGTCGGCTACGTCCCGAAGAGGTGTTATAAAATCTGTTGCGTTGGTCAGAGGAGCGGAAGATGCCGCAGATCGCAATGATTTCGGAACTATATACCGCATCAAAAAAGGCCTTGCATGTGGTCGCAAATCTTTCGATATTAACTGTTGATTTCTCATCCACGACGATGAACAGCTGAAGACGTGGAAGGAACACGTCACCATGGTTCTTAACCGTATCGCGTCCGCAATCCTCTTCTTGTGGATAAAATGGGTTGTCACTGTGTGCTATGGGGATACAGACTGTTCTTCCAAGCAGAAAAGCAAAAGAGAAATCATTTCGACCATCAATGTACTCAAACGGAGTTAAGTTGCTGGGCTTGACGGTCTTCCCACAGAATTATTTATCGCTGCACCTGAAGTTACTGCAAATCTGATGCTTCCGCTCTTACAGAAATCTTGTAAATCCGAGACCTTTCCCAGAGAGTGGAATAAGGGGATGATCGTCGAGATACCATAGAAGGAACCCGCTTTAGGTGTAACAGGGGTATCTGCATGTAACCTGCTGTCGCAAAAATAATAGCTAAAATAATCCTGGAATCCATCAAAGAACATCTCGGAAGCTTGATCGACAGAAAACGAGCTGGTCTCCGCTCCGTATCCTCCTGAATTGACTACATCAAAACCCTACTGATCATTTTGGAACAGTGCGCGGAATTCAGGTCTTCGCTTCACTTGGTCTTCATCGATTTCGAGAAAGCTTTCGATAGTGTGAGCAGGGAGTGTATCTGGACTACTCTACATAGGAGGGGCAGTCTGTAGAAACTTATAGCTGTTATTAGGACGAGATATGTCATGTCATATGTGTAAAATCTCGGAAAATTTAAGGTCCAAAACGGAACATCTTCCCACCGAAATTATTTCAATTTCGTATCGGTGATATTTTTCATGCTGCTGGAGGACCTGGAAGAATTCAATAGACGATGACACCTTTCCTCAAACAACTCAACTACGCTGTTGACATCTGTTTGCTTTCTCACCGGTTCATGGTCAAATGGCTCTGGATATGGAAATAGACGCAAGTAGAGTTGGACTGAAGATAAACACTAACAAAACCAAAGTTTTTAGTCTGACGGGTCACTGCATCCCCCATATCTACATTAATAGACAGAGTATCGAAGGCGTCGGTCAACTTGTATGTCTAGCAACCATGGTTTTTGTTGACAATGGTACCGAATTAGATGTGGCTCGACGCATTAACAGCGCTAGATCTGCCTTCGCTACCTTTTCTAAAATCTGGAAATGTAGTTATCTCAACACCAAGATCAAGTTGAGACTGTTCTATGCCAGTGTTTTCTCGGTGTAGCTGGGAGTAGCACATGGAAGGTGAACTCCACTGTTACTCCAACTCCAGTCAATATCTGTTTACATCGTATCATCGGAGTACGCTGGACTGACACTACCTCAAAAGACCAACTTGGTGAGCGCACAGGCCTGGCACTCGTATGCATGTGGTGGCAATTGCATTGTGGGCTATGCCATGCAGTGCTCTCAGGGGTCGTACGTAGTTGTGACACAGTTGGAAGTATACCTGGGTCCTAAGTAGTAGCCTTGAAAAATCCTCTCGGTGAAGAGCGAACCGCGAATGACTGGTACACGTCGGGACCCACTAGGAGTCGACAGCTCTCTGTCGACATTGATGGGATGATGTGAGCCTAGTTCTGCAAAAATGGTAGTTGTGACGTGTATTAGGAGCCGCTCATCAGTTGCTAGCGCAGTTCGCTGCGAAGGTAAAGGCTGATCTTGTGATAATCAGCGAGCAATAGCGAAAAAGAGCTTCATGGCACCTCATAAGTTGAGGTACCACTGTCAACTGGGTTCGGGACGACGTTCGACTTCGTGTTCTTGCCCAAGGCCGAGGGAATGGCTTTGTCTGGATTGGGTGTTTAGGGAGAACGTTTTTTAACATTTACATGACGCCGAATGAGACGATGCCGGACTTTCGGTACGGGCTTGATGCTCTGGACATGGAGGGGCTCTGGGCATGGAGGGGCAAATACTAGTAGGAAGTGATTTTAATACTAGGACCCTTGAATGGAACATGCCTCAGCCAGACCAGCCGGGGGGAGAAGGCAAGGGAAGGGAAGGGAATACGCAATGCTGCGCAGTTCATTCGCTCTGTTCATTTCGCCAAGTATTACTTAAACGATATTTCCTCTCTTCCGGTAACCGCGAACGAAAAGCCAAACATCAACCCAAACAAGAGCGTAGACTTGATGAAAAGTGACAGGAGCAAAGTAGAATACCACAGTACAACGTTTCAGCACAAGTTATTCCGCAACATCGAAGCCATCAAGAGCTGCGGGTGTACTATGCTTGTTGCTACAAACTTTTCATAATGTCGGCGAGAAGGCGAGGTCCGATAAAGAGTATGCCTTAGGCGCATTATGGGCACCGAAGACGCCTTGAATTATGCCTCATTCGTGGCGATCTATAACATGGCAAGACTGCATGGAATCAATCTGTTGTTAATTAGCTGGATCCTTCACACGCTAGAGTGGAGAATGATCCACATATTGGTCGAACAGAAGCCTATTGAGGCAGAGTGTCTTAAGGGTTATCCGAAGGGAGGGCCTCTCTCTCCTCTCTCGACATCTCGACTTCAAGTTAACGTGGAAGCACCATATCCAGGAACAATATCACAAATCCTGCAGATTGCTCTGGGACCTGAGGACTTTCACAAAAATGGATTCCTTGAATGTATACGTCCATAGTAAAACCCATTTTGATGTAAGCATGTATCGTCTGGTAACCGAGACTGAACATTACTAACAGTAGAAAGTTGCTGACGTAGATTCAGAGGCTCGGTTGCCTAGATATCACTGGAGCAATTAATAGTACGCCCACCATGGCACTCGAAGCAATTCTAAATTTAACATTTGGAGGTGAAATGGAAAGCAGGCAACGACGCATATCGGCTTGATACTATTGGCACGTGGAAAGGCGGCCAATCATACGTTCATGCGTCCATCTTGAAATTTCTTGGCAAGCATCAGGTAGCTCTGATGCCCACAGATCATATGGTTCCCAAATTCTTCTTCGAAAAGACATACTCCGTCGTAATAAACAAAAGAGAAAAAAAGCCGACAGATGGCCAAGAGTCTTTTGGGATTACAGGCTTAATAATCTTCACTGACGGGTCAGTCATGGAAAACAGATCGGGGGCAGGGGTGTTCCCTAAAAATCCGACCGGACAAACGACAATCATATTCCAAGTGGAGGCATACGCCATTTTATTGGTAGCAGAAGTGGAGGGGGCGCACCATTCGAATCTGTTCCAACCGTCGGACAGCATTATCAGCACTAAACAACGACACATGAAGAAATTGATGTGGAGCTGTCATCTGGTGCTGCTGAAACTTGACCGACTGAACAGAACAGACAGGAGGCTGACTGACTGGCTTGCCGAGAGTCTGGATCCACAAAACCAGCTTGTGGCACCCGTCCATCTATTGTCAAGTCTACTCTAAAAGTTGAAATTGCAAGGATTCACGCAACCGAATGGAGAAATGTGAGGCAAAAATCTGGAACCGTTACGGTGGCATTTTGTTGTTCCTTAAGAAGTTGGAAGTAGGGCTTTTAGCGGAACACTGCTCCTTACATTACCACATGGAACAAATCAGAGTGGTAGTTTCAGCCATATGCAACCAATGTAAGGACGAAGAAGATACGGACCTCAGATGAAAATACCTTCGTAAGGTTTTCTACAACGAAGAGTCTTCACATTCTCTATCTATAGAGAATGTTCTCAGATCCCCAAAAGCTGTAAGCGGGAGGCCGATGAATAGGCGATCTTCGGGGATAGTACAATGGGCCTAACAAAGGTCTGCTTCCTCAGAGCTGCAGCTTCCCTAACTAAACTAAACCAACTAACTACCCTACGGTTCAACAGGAGTCTTCTCAACCTCCAAGAACGTATTGAAGATATGAAAGCTCCGGTATTGGACAGGATCGAAGCTGATTGCTATCGACTTATCTATCTTTAACATTTTTAACAGGAAAGATGTTGAAAACCGTGATATATGCAGGCTGCTCCTTTTCATTGAGCTAACTGATAGTCTATCAGAGCATATCGATTGCGGCGAATCCATTCAACGATCGATTCCACACCAACGGTCGTGGAGCTGACTAGGGAACCAACGTTCATTACTTAGTGCTGCATGGTGTTGACACTAAATACCAGGAACCCCACTTATTCAGCCAACGGAGACGATTAAGGACACTGTGATTAAACTGAGTGTCGCTAGCTACTTGACTCGATTAGCCTAGAGTCCCTTTTCTGGAACAGAACGGGCGACGGGCGAATAGAGTACATTGCGGCAGCA
This sequence comes from Hermetia illucens, assembly GCF_905115235.1. Taxonomy (NCBI): domain Eukaryota; kingdom Metazoa; phylum Arthropoda; class Insecta; order Diptera; family Stratiomyidae; genus Hermetia; species Hermetia illucens. Next base: position 153,810,503 of record NC_051850.1, on the reverse strand, counting down.
GGTGTTCCTTAAGGTCCCAAATTAGAACTCCTGCTACTGTGATCATACACGATGGAGTGTTTAGCCTTCACGTGTGATTTAAAGTTGATTGATATAAGTGTAATCTTGGGGCGTTTCTAGCGATTAAATTATTTGAGATAATTAGACTATTTTTGCTTTTTCGCTAGTATTATTTAATCCGGACGTGTAGCACTGATGTAAAGAACAAGTAATTCAGGAAATCTCGCTATATGCGAATAAAATAAATAACTCTAGCGAGAAAGCAAAAACAATCTAATTGTTTAAAAAACGTTAATCGGTTTTAATAGCAACCTAGCGGTGCCGAGGACATAGAAATGAAACTACATTTGGCAGAAGAAAAGATGCTGACGACGCTCATTACCAATCGCAGGAATAACAATACTGACAACATCTGGATTGGTGATCACCAGGACGTCTCAAAATATCTGAATAAATATGTTGGGGTAACCATCGATACCAAGGTGAGCTTCAAGGGACATTTGACCTGTACGTGAGAGAAGGCAGCGAAAGCTAGTTTATCTCTCGCCTGGAGGATGTCTTCTCTCGGAGGGCCAAAATAGAGTCGTCGGCTGCTTATCTCAAAGGTGGTGAAAACCATCGCTTTGCAGGGCTCCAGTCCAGGTGGAAACATTGGACAATACTATAAATCCAAGGATGAGTTCAGCACACCGGTTAATCCTGTGCAGGATATGAAGCGCGCCTGGAACAGCATCAGGTGAAGCAGTGTATGTCATCGTAGGAACGATCCTTTTGGTTCTTCTAGCGTATGATGCGTGCTATTTCTATGAGAAAAGAAGGGCACATCCATCAGAGAAAGCTGCGGACTTTTGGAAAGCCAATAGGACTACTATATAAGAGGTTGTAGCAATGGGGGAAGATTTCGAAGAGAGGTGCTTGTCCCATACCCTGATTCCTTATATGGAGAGTTGGGTCAAGCGAAAGCACGGAGAATTGAAAGTACTACCTGGCGCAGTTTGTTCCGGAACCCGGCAGTTGTACAACCAGAGCATATTATCTTCAACTATTCCAGATTCTCCGTAGAAGATTATGAAGTGAGGGGCAAATTAGATCGCAGTAAACCCCAAAAATTGGCACTGAAAGCCAATCAGACGCGGAATTTAAATGTAGTGGTAGAGATACAGCCCGAAGAGGGGTTACAGCCAGAAGAATCAGCTGGTGCAGCAGCAGGCAGTAATAATGACCACATAATGCGAGGATGAAAGGTGATCATGATGGTCTGCAATCTTTGCAAGCTTTCTCTTCAGCAGAAAATTTTATTTAGAAGAATAGGAATGGCAACAATATTTGTTATAGTTACAATAGTAGATGATACCCATGATCCCCCTATCCGTACCCTATTTCCAATTCAAATCAAAACCTCAGCTTGTTTGAATAGTAATCGTGTTAGAAGTAGCCATTTTTGAAGTTTAATAGCATTTTTGACCTCAAACCGATAGTAGTCATAAAAGTCCGGAAGCGGTGATTTTTGTTCTACCGATAATTTACCGCTGAGCAGCTAAAAATCACCTTCCACATTCATTCTTTTCAGCTCCAAGACACAAAACGCGAAGTCGTTTTCTCAATAATTAGCGTTTAATTTACATAAACGCTTGATCGGGTCGGGCATAAAATGTGACAAAGAATATGGCCATAAGATAAATACGTACAACTAATAGTATTAAAAAAATGCGCGCCGCCTACAGTTCCCAGTCGCTGTTATTCAGGTGTTTTTGTTTGTGTTTGTCTGAATCTTAATATAAAGAAAAGATACCGCCACTGTTGTGCAAACTGTCGGTATCAGCGGAGTGGAGAGAGTATGGATTTTCAGGTGTTAAAAATGCAAATTTTACATTTATCCAGCCTACGCGTCCACAGTCGATCTGTCGACTTCAGACCAATCCGCCTAATTTATAACCATGATCTTGTTCTTTGACCATAATTAATTTTTCTGTTTTAATTTTATTTTAGAATATGCTTTTCTTCTGCAAATTAATGAAAGATTATTTCCCTTATGTTTTAATAATTCAAAAGATGGGACAATGTGTAGGCGGCGAGCAACAGCGATTTGGCTTTTCGGGGAGTGGGCGTGGGTCTTTTCTTTGAAAACCCAGTGTAAAAATGGACAGTTCAATAAATTTGAAAGTGTTTTTTGCAGTAGAGCATGTATTCACGTGTATAGCGATGGTCGCCGTAGGAAACAAATATCTTGAGATTCAACAAAAAGGCAGGTGAGGTGTCCTATTCAACTTTCTTCCACAAGAAACAGCGAAATGGATACCCCTTGCATTTTAATGGTTTCTAAAAACAGAGTCCAAAGCGTTTCTAACAGATGCGAGTGGCTCGAAATTATTAAAAAAAAGTTCACAAGGTCGTCAAGTCAGTGGCTGTTATAAAAAAATTAAATCAAAAAGAAACTAATTTGCAGAAATTCTAGCTGCTTCGACGTTTACCCAATATCCAATGCTGGCTCCCATCATTTCCAAGATATAATACGATTTTCGTGATATTGACAAAAAAGTGAGTAAATTCTTCAATTCGTCCAAAAATGTGAAGAGTGCGAAAGCTTAAATAGTCGAGATGCATCTGTCTGTTAGAATACAAAATAAAATCCGTTCACATTGGTAGTATTGGTCAAATAAGGCCTTAGGATTTATCCTAACCTCGTTGAGGTCGAGGTTAAGGAGACGGATGTACCATTCCTTGGTAAGTCACCTAGGTCAACCGCTTACGCCGTATGTGGCCAACCGCACCAGAAGGCCAAGGACACCAACTTCAAGTTATTATTCGCCATATTGCATTCAAAATGAAGTGCACTTGCCAAAAATCTCTTGTAGATAATTATATCTAAATTCTAAAACTATCTAAAATCAGATTTGCCCTATCTAAGCTTTCAAAATAATATTACAACCTAACTAAATACTCTTTAACAACATCGACTACTTAGAGTAGTTCCTCTTACTCATTCGTGCCTATTCAGATTTACTAAATAAATTTGGTACAAGACAATTATGGAGGGTAGCTTTGCAACGGCCTCATCAGCAGTTTCCCTTCATAAGGACAACTTTTCTCCTCGACGAGGTATCACCGCATGAGACCTATTGCGCCACCTGCAGGAGTAGACGACAGGCCATCCCTGTTCACACTGGCTTGCCTGCGGTGCCAAAATCGGTCGAGACATGGTTGGTTGTAGTGAAAAGCCGCAATAAGGAGGCTGAACCCAAAGAGATCGCACATGTGGTAAAGTGCGAGGTGGCCCCGCACTGGGAGATAAGGTTCACATTTTCCCTCAGGGGTCGTTAACCATACTTAACGAGTCACTTATGATACAGAGAGTAGCCTCCCCGAGGTGCCCGAGCAAGTAGTTCTGACCCCCAGCTGGCATAATACCTGCGTCCTTGGTAATAGCCCCAAGAAAATTTCTCGCTGAAAACCGAATTGCTAACGTCCGATACACGCCGGGACATACAGGAAGTTATCGGAGCCGTCGACAAGTCCTCGTCGACGTCGATGGGGTGATGTGAGCCTAGCTCTGCCAAGGTGGTGGTTGTGACATGTATCAGGAGCCAGCCACTTCAGGACCCTGATTATTGCGGCCCGCTCTCTCGTACACGATGCGCTGGTAAAAAAACTTAAATTGCGAATACAAACAATACGAACGAGGACATAGTGGGACTCGAGAACGAGTTGGCTGGGTTTATACTCAGCACTATGATGCGTCGCTCGCCTCAGCGCCCACAGAATGACGCAGCAAGGGTTGAAATACCCGACAAGACATTGGGATTCGCAAACAGAGAAAAAGACTGGCAAAGTGATGCGGCACCTGCAACGGAGATAACAACCCAAATAGTACCATGCAGTTCTGTAGTTGCATAAAAAGACAGAAGGAAAATTGCTGAAACTAACCAGATAATTTCGAATATAAGCCGCTGACGTCTACTCTGGCGAAAGCTGAAGAAGAAAGGCTTATTAAAAAATGCGCGGCAGTTGTGAAGTGCATGCGATCTTCAACGTTCCTCCAGAACGACATCAGAAAAGGGGTGAAAAACGAGATGATTGAGCTGGAGGAACTCCTGGACAGAATTTCGTACTACAGGCGAACATGGAAAGTAAAAGAAAATCCAGGGAAAGCACAAACAACTGCACTCTCCGATCAGAACACCGCAAGGGCTAAGCGCATCGCAGACAGCCCGTTGTAGAGAGAACTGGGGAAAATACGAAAGGAGGAAAGCGCATCTGAGGTAGACTTCACTCAGGTACTCTCCAAGGCCAAAAATAAGAAGGCTAAGAGAGATAAGAGATAAAAACACGCGGCGTCATCAGAAAAACCTCTGCTTAAAATTATGGCGGACACGAAGGATGGTGCACCAAAAGGAAAGGTGGGTGACGAGGGAGGACTAGACCAACGGAAGGCATGACTTTAGCTGCAGTCCTCAGCGAAATCCGTTTCAAGATCAAGCCCGAAGATAGCGGAACGGAAGTGTCTTCCATTCGAAAAACGAAGGGTAGTGGAGTCCTAGTCGAATTAGGCCCAAGGACAACAAATAAAGTTACGTGCTGTGAAGCACTCAAGGCGTTTCTAGGAGAGAAAGCTTTGGTTTCCAGCCTGGAACCCACACACTCTCTGAAGATCCGAGACCTTGACTGCCTCACAGAAAAGAACGAGGTAGAAGAGACCATAAAACGCAAATGTCCGCAGGTAACCAATTTCCGGATTGGTATCACCTCTGCAAACTCCCGAGCTCAAAAACTCACTTTGGTGGAAATTACGGAGCAATAAGCTTCTAAACAACGGTAAGATCAGAATTGATTGAGTAGTGTGTAGGATACGAATCTGGGCCGCCCCAACCAAATGTTACAGAGGTTTGAATTATGGACACACGTCCGAAACCTATCGGGAACCTCGCAGAAGGGCAGCGTAACGCAAATGCGGTCAGGCAGGCCATATGGCGAACACCTACAACGAAAAAGATAGTTGCGTCCGATGCAGGGACCGTTGCGCGTCTGATGAGAACGTTGCGCACACTACGGGCTCGGGGTGGTGTCCTCTCTTCAGAGCAAAACTAGAGAGAGCTGGGACGCGGTAAATATGATTCGAATCCTACAAATCAATATGCACCGGAGTGCAACTGCACACGAGTTGCTAGCGCAATTCGCTGCGGAAACCAAAAGTGATTTAGTGCTCATTAGTGAGCAGTACCGAAACAAGGACCCAGCTTCATGGCACCCTGACATATCAGCTACCGCTGCCATCTGGGTTCAGGACGGCACTCTGCTTAGGCTTCTTGCCCAAGGTTAAGGGGACGGCTTTGTCTGGTTTCGGTGTTTAAGCGTAACGTTTCTCAGTGATTCAGTGTTAGATAGACACCGAATGAGACGATGTCGGACTTTCGACGCAGGCTTCATGCTCTGCAAGGCGTTATCTTGACCGCAAAGGGGCGAATCCTGGCCAAGGGTGACTTCAATGCCAGGGCATTTAAATGGGGCATGCTTCACTTAGACTCCATAGGGAAACGAATAATCGAAATGGCGGGAAGAACAGGACTTGTAGTTTTAAACACCGGATCTTGCCTAGGTTGCAAGGACGTAACTTTCGCGTCGGAGTCACTGGTGTCGCTGGTGGACGGGTGGCGAAGACTCTGGAAAACTTTTCGACAAGCGACCGTAAATACATTGCCTTCGAAGTGGTTGACTCAAGCTCCCGGTGTAGGCACCCCGGCGCTCTTCCTGTGAATGGAACGTCATGAAGGTGGACACTGGGAGGTTTGTCGAAACTCTTGGAACATGTGGGGCCGCGCTGGAGGGTATTTCTGGGAGTGACGCTGCAGCTGACACTGTCGTAAATTCAGTTATGAGCCTGATAACGACAAGCTGCGGAACTTGTTTGTCTGTCTGCCTGTCTGACTGTCTGTCCGTCACACGCATTTTTCTCAGAGATGGTTATAGTGATTTACACCAAATTTGGCGGAGAGGTGAAAACTGCGAACGCTCACGCATACAGTGAGTTACATAGTTCTACATTGACTTTAAGGGGAAGGTCTCCATACATCCAAATGGGCGGTGTAAAATTGTTTTTCATCAAATATAGTGATGTGGGGTATCAAAGGTCTCGATTAATACTTTCCGAAGCCGGTATAAGTTTTCACATTTATTGGAAAGGTGGGGAGTGCGGAGGGCCGAAAATGGTCATTTATTTAACGGACCCATTCTCAGAAACTACCCAACCGAAAAATTTGAAAAAAATCAAGAGGTTCCCACTATATGGTGCCTATGCTCCGAAATACCCTTCATATCGAGATTTGTTCAAATTAAGTTAATAATAGTATATTACTATAATTGCTAGTAATTGACTGCAAAACACCCCTTAAGTTTATCCTAGCACCATGAAATTTAGCAATATAGGCTATAACATAGAGCATGGTCCTACCAAGTTTCGCGGAAATCGCACTATTACTAACAAAATTATAAAAGTTCAAATTTGTCGCTTCACTCTAAATTGAAGATTATAAATGCCAATATCACGCAAAAATGAATATTCTCATGCATATATTGCGTGTTACGTACTAATGGGACAAATGCACATTCAAATGTCTTTATAAAAGAAATACACAAAACCTTTCATACCTGAAGCGCCCAGCTTCCGGTTTCCCGGCTTCAATCTCTATATTATTGTTACCTATTTCTTGAAAATAAAATGAGCCAAAAGGAGACTCCGCAGCGCAATAAACAAGAGCAAAGCTCGCTGCTGGTTGAATCTGGTCGACGATGTGAATTTAGACCCTTGGGGACTCGATTACAAATTGGTAATTCGAAAAATCGGGGCTCTGCGGTACCCTGTTCACTTAAGGCTGAGCATATGGACCGCATTATATGGGCACTATTCCCTGCGCACCCCATGCGAGTTTCCCCACACATTGTAATGAATTTAGGGGAAATAGGAGGATCAGACGATCATCCTAAGTGGCTGAAAACGACACGTGAGGGATCAAAGCGCTCAAAGGGCCTGGCTAGCACAGAGGCGTGCAAGAACGTGCCAACCAAGCACTTTGATCGAGATTCAGTCTTTGCGGGCGGACCTTCACGGTCAATTTCCAACTATTTGAGTTTCGGGGATAGCTCTTCCCTCTAGGTCGTTTTCGGTCACTTAGGTTGATTGTCTGATCACCTAGGTTCATTACAACATGTTCGAGCTATGTCTTTTCAGAACCCATTTTTGCATCATGATCGCAATGTCGCGTTAAGAAAACCTCTCTTGGACTGCGCTGAGTTGCCCCTAGAAAGCCTCCTTCCCCGCAGCATCGAAAGCCTCCACTAGTACGAAACCTTGTACTATTTAGATGTTTCTCATTTTGGATCGGAATCCCGCAGTTAGTATTCTGTCTGATATCGGTTCCCAGGATAAGAAGGGGTTCTTAGCAGATGCGATAAGCATTACTTCGATGCCAGATTCGCGGTTACTTCCATTAGACGTACAAAGTTTCGTAGGAGAGAAAGGAGCGGCCATTCACAGTGTTGTGACTCTTTCCGCCTCCTCTTTCACATGGGCTTCGGATAGTCTATGGCGAAATTCCTAATAATACATATAATATCTAACGCATTCGAAAATTGAAGCTTTTAGCTAGCTCATAACTTGTATGAAGATTTGAACAACTTAACACCCTCTTTCATGACCAAAATGCAACACCAAAGTACAGAAAATTTTAGAAAATCCTTGGGCACAGTCAGCTGATATTATAATTTACAAAAAAAAAATCACGGTGTAAACCACCAGTAACTGGATTTGCTCAGGTGCTTTTCACAGATCGGTGCTAGTGAATAATTGATACATGACGGACACTTTGTCTCGAGAAATATGGTACCTTCCCAAGAAAATACAGATTTAGGTGCTAAAAAACGAAATGGAAAGTCGATGTGGAAACAATTGATATTGACCAGAGTTTCAAGGGTAAGTTTTTGGATAAAATAATGTTTTTCCTGCATGGAGTCAACGAATGTACTAATGATATGGCCCATACTTGCTCGACTTTTCAAGTGTCTACATAATTTCAAAACCAAATATTGAGGGTGTTAGCAAAAACGAAGCTTTCAGCTAAATTTCAGGAGAATAAAGTGAAGATAAAAATAGTCAAATGATGAAAATATAAATGATTTTTGCACGTTTTTTTCGTACACGTAAACATAAGTGCTTTACACCTTTTACACCCACGGACAATAGACGACATCCAATGAAGAAATATGATTTGCCATACTTTTCACAAACTTCTCACCAACTTAATTTATTCAATGCAAATGGATGTTCTATCCATTTTTATTGTGACTTCCACTGAAGGAAAAATACTACCAGATCAGATTTCATTTCCATAGGCAAGTATTATCGTATGCGATTGTATTCTGCAAAGTGGAAAATTTGGGATTACATATTTTTTAAAAAAACGTTTTGAGTAGTTACAAGCACTTGATAAAAATTAAAGCAAATACCAACAGAACCATTGTTATACGCATCAAGGAATAGTAAATTCAAATTTTTTTCACAAGAGTAGTTTACTTTGTATTGGGCTACCTTGAACGAAATCTTCTTTGTCTGTTGAATTAATTAAATAAATAAATCAAAATTCGTGCATTTTTTTAATTTAATGCAGAAATTTATTAATTTTGGGGCAAAAACCATTAATTTATTTATTTTATAAAGTTTTATAACCGGTTTTCTAAATATTCCTACTCCTCCAATAAATTGTTACCTGTATTTCAACACTAATCATCTTAACACTCTCATTGCATGATCAGATTTCTTTATTTTTTTTTTTCTTATTAAATTATTAAGATGGTTTTCTTAGCTATTTTAACATTCTAAATAACCAGGAGAGAGCATCCCTTACAACCAGCAATCCTAGGTATCATTGATTATTCACTAAGCATTCATCGTTTAACTTTTTCCATATATAATATCAATTTCCGCAATTCGGTCCTTTGTACAATTGTTGTTGTAGTTAACATTCCTTCGGCAAGGTCGTATTTTTGCGTTCGCACTGGCCACTTCACTGCGATACATTATATATGTAGGTATATATGATATTCTAAGATACGCGCGCGTATCGTATGCGGAGAGGACAATTTTGACTCACTAACTTTGTTAATAATAGAAGGATTTCTACCAAACTTTCCAGTAGTGTGATTCATTTTATGCCCAACATATATACTTTTAGGACGCATCTAAAGTGAGTTCTTATTAAATTTCTAAAATATTGTAGTTGCAGTTTCAGACAATTGGATGGTTTTGGTTTCCCGATTTTTTGCAGTTGAGTTCCTTTTTTTTCGAAAAAAAAACAACGATTTTTTCTTACGGATATACATGTTTTTCAGGAGCGACTTACGTCTATTCATAATAAAAGTTCATGTCGAGAATTGGCCTTTGATTTAAGTATGAACTCTTCAACGTCGAAGTTCCTTCCCTTTACAACTTATTTGACTTAAGAACTGTGTGGAAATACCAATTCCGACCCTACATTTGATATCCTATAAGACGATATTTGGTGAAAAAAAAAACTTACACTCCTCTTTTCACATATGGTGTACTCTACTTAAACTTAAGGAAACTTTCTCGCCAAATTTCTTCTCGGTAAGTGAAACGGTTACCCCAAAAAGCTCGAGTGGCAGAGGAACAGGCAGATAGAAATTTGACTAACGTTTTATTTTATACAAAATCCAGAAATGCCAGAAATTTCTTTCCTTGACTCAAAAAGTGAAAATTAGAACACTAAAAAAGCTTTTCACATAGATTGAAATTGCGGAGATTCACCGCCTGAGTAGCTCGCCTACCCGGGCTGTCAGTAGCAGGATGACAGCCATGGGGCCGGTGTAGAAACCAGGTTAGCCATTCTGCAGTCAGCCGACAAGTAAATTACATAATCAAATTAATCGTTGAAATAAAATAATTGTAATTTAATAAATGGCAGTCAAAGGGTAGTATAAGTCCCAAGGCGAAACGTGGGTTAGTATTCACAATGGAGCATAAAACTGAGCCAGCACCAACAGCTCTTCTATCAAACCCTATCTCCACCTCCACGTGGTGTTCGCTGGGAGTTCTTTCTTCGAGAAAAACTGCAGACGAAGAAAGGTGAAGGCAAATCTTTCGCGCCTAAAAACGGAACAAATTGTACCAACTGGTCCTCCAGGTTGGGGATTGGGTAGGGCTGACAATCCTACACAGAAAACAACTCATCACGAAGCCACGAAAGGAGCCTCGAGCAGGTTGGAGTTTGCAATGACGAATCCCTCAACGAAAGCAGAACACAATTTACGCATTTTCCCTGTACAGACCGAATGCTGCTCAGCAGCTAGTCGATACCATGTCCCAATATAAGGGTGATGTAACAAGGTTGCAAGAGATGCGTTAAACAGGGACCGATTTCGTGGAGCGGCCATCCAGTAAACCGTTTACTCGGAGTAGGTTTCTTAGTCAGCCAAAAAATGAAACCTGCTGTTATCGGCTTTAAAAAAATAAGCGAACAACTATGCATTCTGCGTTTGAGAGGCAAATTTAAAAATATAAGCCTCATTAACATTCACGCCCTTACAGAGGAAACTACAGGGTCGGAGAGGAATACCTTCTACGAAGCAGTTGAGCGGACTCTCGGTGCCTGTCCAAAGTATGATATCAAAAGTCAAGTAGGGGCGGAGGCCGTATTCAGGCGATACGCTGACTCTCACAGCTTACATAAGGATACCAAGGATAACGGACTGCGGATTATTAACTTAGCAGTATCACGCGAAATGGTTGTTAGAAGTAGTCATCGACTTACACAAGTCCCCAGGAGTCGATGAAATTGCAGCCGAATTGGTTACATATGGAGGCGACCAATTACGCCAAGTAGTTCATCAACTTCTGCTCAAATTGTGGTACAGCGAATCCATGCCTAACGACTGGAAACCAGGCATACATAAAAAGGGATATATCACGCAGTGCAGCAATTATAAAAGAATCGCGTCGTTGAGTACTATTATATATATATACTATGTTCAGATCTATAAGATATTCTCCTTTATCTTGCTAGGTCGGATAGCCCCATACGCCCAGAACATCATTGGCCCATACCAAAGAAGCTTTACTCCAGGCACATCAGCAACAGATTAGATTTTCCCTTTGCGGCAAACGATGGAAAAACTGTTGGAATATAGCTATTAGTTGCATCATCTTTTCATCGACTTTAAGCCTATGATAAGATAGGCAATGTGAAACTGTACACAGCTTATAGAATTTGGTATCGCGACCAAATTGATAAGGCTGATTGGGCAGACCCTGGCCAAATTGCGAAGCCAGATAAAAGCTGCAGGGTCACTTTCGAGACCATTCGACATCAACAATGCTCTAAGACAAGTTGATGCCCTATGATGCGTCCTCTTTAATCTGGCCCCAGAAAAAGTAATCCGCGAGTCAGATGTCATTACAAGAGGCAAGTCTACCCAACTATTGGCCTACGCTGACGATATTACCATTATGAGAAAAACAACCCGAGATATACAGATCGAACAGGCGACGATTAGCACAAGATCTTGGGCTGCACGTAAACGAAGGCAAGACGAAGTACAACGTCAGCGTCAAAAAAACGAAGAACGAAGAACATCTAATCGCAATGGTCAAACGAGAATAATAAACATAGGTGACTATTACTTTGAGACCGGTGAAAATTTCACCTATCTACGGTCGAAAATCACAATCGATAACAGCTATGATGATGAAATCCGCGCAAGGTTGTTGGCTGCCAACAGAGCCTATTTCAGCACTGCCACTGAGTATTGTCGTGATGAGTTGGTGTGGCACGCGATCAAATGCTTTCTCTAGATCCAGAAATGTAATGTAAAGAGGGCGATCCTTTACAGTGTGTATCCATGAGTAACCAAGCAGCGTGTATCGCATCAGTAGTTCCCCACTTCTTGACGAATCCGGCTTTCAGATGGTGTTCTACCTTCCCGAATAACCCGATTAAAGAATTCACTGAGCCACAATATTGGGTCCCAGCCCTTCGCTTTCCAGAGCTCAGGTGCGATTTCGTCAGGTCCTACTGATTTCACCGATCCCATTCGTTTTATTGCTTCCTCGACTTCAGTTGCGATGACAGATGAAACTGCTAAAAATGTCGGCAATAATTATGGAAGTGGAGGATGAACAAATTCTCGCGGCTCGACGGTCGATAATCAAAATACTTCTTCTTTTCCTTCAGCCTTTGTACCGTTCACAAGCGGGGTCTGCTCGTCGTGATCGACTTCGCCATTTGACCCTATCAAATCAGAATGCAATCTCGAGGCTTTTAAATCCTCATCAAGCCACCATTGTTTTGGCCGCCTTTTGAACGTTTACCATCGACTTCGATGTTCAGACCAATCTTGGCAAGTAAATTCTCATTAGCGCGACTTAGGTGACCATACCATCGAAGACGCCTCTCTCGCAATTTTTCCACGATTGGTGCAACTCCATATCCTCATTTCGGTGATAAAAGTATCGTTCTTGTCATTAACGCAACAGAAGTGTTCGATATCCTGTGTGCATTGGCAAGTTGATACAGATCTCTCTCGCCATCCCGAGTATCCAATTTATCGTAAAGATTTTTGTAATGGATCATTCGAGTGACAGCGATCGCTTTCTTTTTTTCCCGATTAGCATTCTTATAAATTTGTCAATTGGCGAACGTTTTATCGCCGAGAAACTTATGGTAGAGGCGTTTCTTTTCACTGACCTTCATTTCATCATTGTCATTCCAAAGCAAGGTATCTGAGTTCATGAACCGCTTACCTGGCTTAGTGACCCCGAGGGTCGCAGAGGCCGCTTTGTGGATCGTGTCTTTCATTTGGTTCCACGGTTCTTCCACATACGTAATAGTTGGTAATCGCGTCTCCTTGCTTCTAACGAGATTGCGACCATTTAATGCGCGGCGGACGACTGCGTTTCTCTTTATCGGCCAGAACGGCAATCAACGGCTATAGAGAACGGCGTTTTACGAGAATATAGTTGATTTGCGTTTTACTGTTCCACACTATAAAATGTAGGAAGATGAGACAATCGTTGTATTCATAAGTATAAGGTCATATGTGTCCGCAAAAACGATTATAGGCTCACCACCCTCATTGCACGACCCAAAACCGATTCCAAAATGGCATCTATTACCGTCTGACTTTTTACCCACATGACCATTAAGGTCGCCAGCAATGTTGATATAGTCATCAGCAGGTCTTTGTATCGAGAAGTTGCCAGAAGGCATCTTTCTCGGCATCAGGTCGACCTGTCTGTGGTACGTACGCAGTGAACAAGTGAATAATCCAATCAGTTGATATAAAGGTGAGTTTCATCAACCGATCATCAAATCGTTCGACTTCTTTAATGGCATCACGTAAACCCTCTGAGATGGCACTGCCAACGCCGTCTTGAGTGTGTGGACTACCAAAATAGGTCTTTCCAATTAGGGGATCAATATTTAGCGTACAGACACGTATTTGTTTTGCTCGGACTAACTTACTTACGTCCCCACGCCATCCATGCGTCAAGAATTCTTACTCATTTCTCTACAGAACCTGGGCCCGTCATGCCACGTCGACTAAGGTGGACCCAATAACATTTTTCCCAAGCTTATTACTTGATCCGATCATATTATTTCTAACGACATTGGATGCATTTTCTTGGTCGGCCTATCGCGGGACCTGTCACCAAGAGAGATCAGGTAGGATTTAGCATAGCGGAATAACTCCGAATACGCTTTATTTATCCCTTTCCCTGATCTCAGCATTTTATTTTTTTGTTTCACTGGGGATAGCACGAACAATATTGCCTCAAACCGTGACCAGTGCGATTTGATGTTGGTTGGTTGGTTTTTGGTGCTGACGTTGCTATCATATATTTCATCTTGCCTTCATTGAAGCACAGCCCAAGATTTGGATGAAGGCAGTTAATACGTTTCGAGTCGCTCTTCCCATAATGTCGATATCGTCAGCATAGACCAGTAGTTGGGTGGACTTAAAGAGAATGGTGCCTCTCGCTGTGATATCAGCCCTATGTTGGGAGAGGGTATCGGTTAGTTACACAGCAGGTCCTGTTCTGTACAGGGAGCGCTCGCAAATTGTTTGGCTGTTTTCATTGCCAGGTCCGTTGTGTTAAAATTTATCCAGCCTGAGGCTCCTTTCGTGGCTCTGTAACAAGTAGTTTCCTGTGCGGAGTTATCAACTCTATCCAACATACAGCCTTCTCTATATGCAGTTTTCCATTAAGAAAGAACTGTCAGCGATTACTACATGTGGAGAATTGTTGGTCTTAGTTCAGGAGGCGTTTCTCTGGCTTTATGCTAATATGCCAATCCACTTTTTTGCTGTGGGACTTATAGTTCCCTTTGAGCGTTAAAAAAGAGAGACTATGGTATTTACTAAAAAATTACAAAGCGGAGACAAATGAATAGAACGGATTCTGAGCTATTATATAACGATTAACTAAATCACACTATCAATAGCTGACGACGTCACAAAGTACCATACCAGGAAAAACGCATTCCGACAGGAATTCACCAGAAAATTATGCAAGATAATCTAAAAAGTTTTATGGACAAGTCACCTAGTTAGGAGTCTTATATTTGGAGGCTGTCTTCGAGTTAAAATATAGAAAACCAGGCCCGTACAAAAACAATCAGAAGCATGGACGACTAAGGTAGACGAGTGCAAGTAAAGTTTCTACAATTCCACAAAAATTATGTACCAAGCAAACAAATAAAGCCAGGTATTCAAAACTGGTTTGTCCTTTGCAAAACCCTAAAGCCTACATTCACTTTTAACCCAAACTGTGACTTCCAGCTCCCAATTTCTCTATAAACTTATATAATAGTAGCCTTATGAGCAAAACTATGCACCGACTATATTAAAATCATTCAGTTGAAATCCAATATTGATCTCAAAGGCAACATGAAAGCGCACCTACTAAGTACCACAATGCTTCCTTTTGTCTTCTTTGAAATGTTCAAATGTACCCGACATCGTTGAAAAAAACGTGAGACCTCGGCGACAGATTAGAGCTTTCGCATGATTGATCAAAAGCCTAATATGCCGAAACGGGTGCGATAAGAAAGGGTCCTAATTGCGATCATTGAAACGTCGAGTCTTAAGTCAAATCTGTCCTCTCTGTTGGGTCGCATGGTGCCTGTTACCGCGGTTGCCTAAAAAACATGTGATCTACTTTACACCGTGGGGAGTGCCATTAGCCGTACTCGTACAACCGATAATAATGCTATGACCACAATGTACAACAAAACAAAAAATCCAACAAACACGGCAGATACTAAATAACAAGATACACGATCGGAGCTATGTCGGTCATACATACCGGGTCTGTGCAAGAAAATCGCTTTTAACACAACCTCAACTTCTTAATTTTTTGGTGAACTCTGGCTCTTAGGGAGCACAGTGCAAGGAAACCAATCCACTAGACCGTGGTCAACATTTCTTTTATTTTATCTATTGAGGCTAATACGAGAGCGGTGACAATGGGATGGACACAGAAATGCCGCCGCAAGGATTATCTCTTTATCCTCAGTGATCTTAAATGGTATCTGTTCGATGCCGCCTTTGATACAGATACATACTTAGTATAAGATGATATTTTTTTCGGATTTTTGACTGTTGCAGATATGAAATGAGGTTATTTTACATAAGGAATGCCACTCGCATTACATAATCGCAATTTAAGGGACATCAATATAATTTCTAAATGGCTGGCGGGTACAAGATATTCTTATAGAAACAATGTATCTTGGACAGCTCTGCTGAGACTTTCGTGTGATAAAAAACCATAAAAGACACTAAATCAGTAAGGCACTAAGTAAACATGGATTCCAATAAAATTTTAATTTCTCAACGAAAATTCACATTAGAATTCCAACACGTTTCTACTCATTTCTCATGTTATCTGGCTTTAATATCTCCCTAAATTTACACCTCATCTGAAAACTATTGCCCTTTTCAGGAAAAATAGTAATAACTATTTGTCGTTTGTGGTTGGGGATAAAATATACTGCTGACATCTTTATGATTTCACTTTTATTGGTTGAAATCTGTAAAAATCCAAAGAATAGATAAACTGTTATATCTTTTTATTACTGACTCAACCGATCACATTATGATTCTCACAGACTTCCAGAAATTTGTTTATAGACAAGGTAGACGGATTCGAACGTGTACAAAGGTTTTCAGCCCACAAGAAAAAAAGAAAAAGATTTAGAAAATGATTAAGAAGTTGAGAAATGTTCATAATCAGTCACTGAAAATGTTAATTACCTTCCGTCTAGTCATGTCAACTGTTTCTGATTTTCTCCTCTTGAGAGTTTCCCTTCCTTTTCTCCGGCTGGAGTACATACTTGTGGTGACTGAACGAAAATGACTATCATCGCAATTAAAAGCCTGAACACCTAGTTTCAAGTAAAAACTGTATTTTGGAAATTTTCGCAAGTGCCTTGCATTCTTCGTCGCCTGCAACACATCCATTGGTTCATAGTCTGCCTCTGACTGGCTTCGAGAATAAAATGCAGGCAAAAAAGCCATAATTTATCTTTTTTGGTACCTCCTTGACTAAGATCTTCGCCTATGTGCCGTTTCAATTAGCTCAAGAGATCTCCTTTAATGGCAAATAACAGGTTGGATGACTTGCAAAACCGTTCAATGGTACAATTTAGATGTGGGTATGAATTTTGAGTCTAGATTTTTGGACATTAAAGAGGAAAAGTAGCGTGTGGACGGGTAGTGAAATAGTTTGCCACCCAAGTTTATGAATGGAGTCCTACTACAGCTCTACGAGTGAACCAGAATTTTTTTGGCTGAACCAGATCATAAAAGGCAAAAACTACAATAGCTCATTGACGAATTTCACTTTCTGGTTCATCGGAATATAAATTGCTTTTGTCGATCCAGTCCTTTTTTTGTTACGCCCAATTTATGAGCTACTTCTTTAATTTCCTCAACAATTTATCCATGACTTGTAATTTTAATTGTTGAAAACATCTCTCATGAAATTTGTGTAATCATTCCTAGTTGCTAACTGGAAAAAGTTTTGGTTATTATGCGGCTTTCTCAAAATTATGTAATTTATATTCCCAAAAACAGTTTTTCCACAAATATTTTATAATAATCTTAAAATGTCCCAGGTTTCACTCGAAAGCGGCGTTGGACACATCATCTTAAAGTGTTCGAGGATCAAAAACTTCACATCTAACTTAGAGTTAGCTCCTCCCTCGATGATTATCTACTTTGCTGTAGTAGGAGCTTAGTAATGATGGAGATCTGATAGGGAACTATGGAAAAACTGGAGCTAAACGATAACCAAACTCCATGTCAGGTTGCCGCTACCGTGTCAAGTGACATCTATTCATACAAACATAAATCACTTCGACTACTTACACCTAAGTAAGAAAGGAACCCTGAACTCATCAATACCATCACACTCAACGGAAACCATACCTACGCGCCATCGGTCGCGGTTACCTTAAATGCCCTTCTGCACCTCAGACGACTTCTCGACACGCTCGCACTCCTCTGCGTCAAGTGCCATTGGGGCAGTCCACTCGCCGCCCATCTTGGGAGAGTGGATTTCACTCTCCCTCGATGTGTAACCAGCATTGCAATTGTCGCCCCTCCTTACTGCCTGACCTATCCACTGTCACTTCTACCTTCCGATCACAGTGTGTACAAATGTCAGACATATGCGCCGAACAAGTTCTTCATTTGAGATAGCGTCAGGCCAGCGCACTCCAATGGTGCAACACAGAAAGGTATTGACGAAAGCTTGCAGCCTTTGGGTTGATATAATAACACACAAACAGAAAGGGTAGTATAGGTTCCAGGACGAAACGTGGATTGGTATCGACGATGGAGCAAAAAACCTGAGAAGCGCCTACTGAACCAACACCAACAGATCTACTACCAAATTCTACCTCCACCTCCACGTGGTGACCGCTGGGAGTTCTTTCTTAACGCAAAGCTGCAGACGGAGAAGGATGAAGGCGAGTCTCCCGCGCCTAAAAACGGGGTAAATTGTACCAACTAGTGCTCCAAGTTGGAGGTTGGGTAGGGCTGATAACCCTACACGGAAAAAAACTCGTTACGAAGCCACAACAGGAACCTTGGACTGGACGGATTACACAACGACGAAGCCGGCAACGACGAAGGAATAACGATTTGTGCATTTTCTCAGCTAGCCGATACCCTGTCACAATATAGGGTTGATGCAACAGCGTTGCAGGAGATGTGTTGGACAGGGATCGGTTTCCTGGAGAAGAGTCACTACATCACATATTATCGTGGCCATCCAGTAAACCATGTGCTCGGAGTAGGTCTCTCAGCAACCAAAAAATGAAACCTGCTTTTATCGGCTTTGAAAACATAAGCGAACGGCTATGCACTCTGCGCTTGCGAGGCAAATTATAAATATAAGCCTCATTAACGTTCACGCCCCTACAGAGGAGACTGCAGAGTCGGAGAAGGATACCTTCTACGAGGCAGTAGAACGAACCCTCGAAGCCTGTCCCAGATATGATATCAAAATCATACTTGGGGATTTTAACAGCCAAGTAGGGAAGGAGCACGTATTCAGGCAATAAGGACTTTGGTTTTGTTGGTGTTTATCCTAAGTCCAACTCAATTTGGCCAAGATCCATGATCCGGTGAGAGAGTAAACAGATTTCATCAGTGTAATCGATGCGTTTCAGAAAAGATGTAATCGTCCATTGAACTCCAGACAAGGCAGCATGGGCAACGTCACCGATAACAAGAAGAAATAATATCGTTGATAGGATAGGATAGGTGGACTCTGCTTTGAATCTCAAAATCCTCCCAGATTTTGCCCCAGTGCATCACGAAACATTTTGCGCCATCATATGTCGTTTTAATAATAGCTATAAATTTCTCTGGAATGCCCCTCCTACATAGAGCACTCCAGATAGACTCCTGTTCACGCTATTGAAAGCATTCTCGAAATTGATGAAGACCAGGCGCTGCGACGATCTAAACTCTGAGCACTATTCCAAAATGATCCGTAGGATGTTAATGTGGTCATGCCGGAGGATCCCGAGCGGAAACCAGCCTGCTCTCTGTCGATCAAGCTTTCGAGATGTTCTTTGATGCATTCCAGGATTATTTTAGCTAGTATTTTTGCGACGGCAGGTTATACGTAGAGACCCCTCCAATTGTCGCACTTAAAACGGGTCCATTCTATGGTATCTCACCTATCATCCCCTTCTTCCACTCTCTGGGAAAAGTCTCGAATTCCCAGGATTTTCATATGAGTGGAAGCAGCAAATCTGCAGTAAGAGCAGGTGCATCGATAAATAACTCTACGCGAAGGCCAGAAACTTTACTCCGTTTGAGTGCATTGATGGCCGAAATAATTTCTCTTCTGCTTGAAGCTATTCTCATCGTGGATGAAAAGTTGACCGTTGAGGTCCTCCACAGGACCATTGAAGAATTTGCGAGCACATGGAAGCACTTTCGTGATGCGGTATAGATTTCTGAGACCATTGCGATCTGCGGCATCTTCCGCTTGCCTGACCAGCCCAATAGCAAATTTTCTTTTGTCACGCTGCACACTACGCTGAACTGGTATTTCGCTCGGTATCGAAGTTCAAGCGGGTCACATCCATGATCACTAGCAGCGGTCAGTTTAGCCTTCAACCCCTTCCGTTCATCGATCTGCTTTCGCTATTCTGAGTCAGCCAAATCTCATGAGAAAAGTGTATTTTTGATGGCAGCCCAATGCTCATCAATACCTCAGGCGGATTACTTAGTATATCTACCGTTCGATCATCAAGATAGCTCTCACACTGTCGAGCGACAGCTGGGTCGTACAAACAGTCGATGTTGAACTTCGGAGGTCGCAGCTCCCCAAACCTGCGAGAAGTGGGGGATGCAAAACTCAAGCGAACATATGCAGAAAGTAATCATTGAAAGTAGAAGCAGGTAGGAGGAAAAGATACCGCAGGTAAATTGTCCGAAAATGCTGAATCAATATTGAAGACACTGTTCCCACAAGGGTCGAACACCGTGGGTGAAGCAATCAGAGCAGCCAATTCAAAAATCATTTCTCGTATCAACGAAGATGGATTGCTTAAAGTGTGGAAGAACAAAGCAACCTGCTGCCAATATTTTTTTTTGCAAACGCTTCGCGATGTTAAGGACCAACATTCGGAACATGTATTTTCTAGTGGATAGCATGATACAGTCGAAGGAGGAATGACAGGACGTAGTGGTATTTGCAATAAGTGTCCAAAAACAGGTCCACATCTTTGAAAGAGAGAAATGATCGACAGCTGCACAAGAATGGTAATTGCTAACCAACCCCGCGAAGTAATATCTACGGACAGTTCCGCGGTGTGTGTGTGTGCCTGGAGATGTAGACGGTAGTGGTTCACTGGGTAGGTGTGGATCTTCGTTTTGCGAATCGTGCAAGTCAGCGTCTTCTGCTAATATCTGTTATGCCCATACTGTACCTTCATAAAAATATCCTTTCTAAAAACTCTCATGGTTTAACCTAATTCTGGTGCTCTCTTCATGGGCAAATAATCTCCAAGCTTAATACGCCAAATGGTGATTTGAGCGTCTGTCGACTCCCTCTGTCCAAGCCAATGACGATGGTCTGCACAAAGCCAAAATTTTTGGCAACAGGCGAGCAGAATACACTAAATGGATCATGTGGTTTGGAAGTTGTTATAATTAATGGTCCCACTGTTAGGAGTTGGAGAAGGAGCTTAACTTCTTTGTACTTTTGCTGCATTAAGAAGATCGTAGCGACATAAGACAGTAACCAATTTCCCAGTACGGCTGCATTAAGAAATTGATTTCTACTTTGGGCGCTGCTAAGATCGTTGTGATCTGCTTATCCGATTATAGACGATTTGAGGTTTTCTTACTGTACTTGTTTGTAATGACTAAAAGTAGGCCGCAAAATTGTATTCAGGGCCCTATATAATCTCTGTTGCCTTCCTCTCTTTATTTATACAGGACATCGTTATTCAGTTTTCAACCCAATCCTCCTCTAATCTTTTCTCTAACCCAGCAAACGATGCCAGTGACTCTATTAGTGAGTTAGTGTTTATAGTTGATATTCTGCGGTATGGTTTGCTAGGTACTTTGATTGCCAAGTCCTACAACCCAGCGATTTGGTTCTATTCAGGACAAGGGTCCTTCGTCAATATCGTAGTATAATAAAGTACATTTCTTGCGCTTTGGCTCTAATTTCGAACAACTGCTTTAAGCGAAATCGTCTTGTTAACAAAATTCTCCAACACTTAACAGGACCATTTGCTTTCAACGACGCCTTAAATGCGCCAAGGTCTAAATCCGATTTTACCTTTCTTCCAAATAATGTCCATTTATGGTATACTATCTCCTTTTTGGAGATGGTTATCAGCTGGAGGACTATTTTTTCAGCTTATTTTGATCCAACTTTGGCCTAGGCCTTTCTCCGCTAGTTTTCTTCACACGTCTCCAACCACCGATACTGCTTTGGCGCCTTTGATAGCTGGTTATCCACTCTAGTTTCCCTGATGTGCAATTATCTGGTCTTCATCAACCTACTGTCTAGCCTGCATGTCTGTTTACTGTCACAACCTTTTGTCACGCAATCGGTGAGCAGAAATAGAATTTGAACTCTGTACAACACACCATCAAGCCAATAGAGACTTTAGAAAGATATGTGTACGATTTCTGCTTAGTTTTAAATAACGGAGATTAAAAAAGTGGAAGTGAATAGGAAGTCTACACGAGGGAAACTCCTCAAAACGGTGAATTTGTGATGAACTTTTTCAAGGGCGAGATAATAGCAATTGTGGAAAGCGGTCCAAATCATGGGGTAATGCTCGACCTATCAGCCTCAACCCGACAATTTGGGTATGTATGAAATTTGGCTTAGCAAGCTGGGGTTGACGGATCATCTAATCTGCAAAAGCTAACACAATCTATCCCCAAAAACCAAAGGGGAATAAACATAAGACATGGCAGACCTTGCATTGCAGTCGCTAGGGTTACTGAATCGGTGAGTCTCAACATACTACAGGATATTTGGGGTCCCTTTTAAAGCAGACTTGGACCAGGCACCGGTTTTGCGCCGTTGATAATGATGATAATAGATATTTATTATCCATAACCAATGAACTGCCCTACAAGAATAATGAGATCAATTCAGCTAAGATGTATCCCTAGTGTGGTTTGTTAAGGTGAACAAAAGAGTTGCCATCTGTATCTCCGAAACCTGGCTAGACGATGCCATATTATACTCCGAGCTCCCCGAAGGGTACTCCATTTTCCGCTGTGACAGGGGCCGGGATGCTTCTCGTAAGTCCACTGGCGGTGGAGTCCTAATTGCTATAAAAGATTCACTCCCCGCTGAACTCGTCTTCTCCTCCTCTGGCTTTCCTTTTGATTGTGTTGCTCTTCGTGTCTCCCCGCCCAACTTCCTCCCGTTCATTGTGTCTTGTGTATATGTCCCCTGTGTTAGCCCTTCTCACCTGTATGAAGAATTGTTTGGCAGTTTGTCTGAACTCCTTACCGTCAGATTCCCTTCCCTCCCTTTCTTCCTTTGTGGAGATTTCAACCTCCCCATGCTCAACTGGCCTAATCATCCTAGCCTTCCAATTCCTTCCAACAACCTCTCCCATTCTTCCCTCCCACTTTCTTCCTTTATGTATACTTGCTCTGCCCTGAATTTCAATACCGCCAAAAACTCCTTGGACGACACTCTCGATCTCTTGCTTTCCAACCTCCCCGAGCGCCACCTCTCTTTATTCCCTGGCACATCCCCGTATGTAAAAACCAACGCTCACCATCCCGGGGTTGAATTTGAAGCGGAGCTCCCGCGTTCAAAACCTAAAACCAAGCGTAAACCCACTAAGTTCAACTTCCGCAAAGCCAATTTTGACAGTCTGAACTCAGCTTTAGCGTCTTTCAACTGGGTACATATATTAAGTAATTCATCGTGTGATCAAGCTCCTTCTACAATATCCTCTCTGATCTCCTCTCCTGTTATGTCCCTTCTTCCCCTCCCTGCCTACGTTCGTACCCAACTTGGTTCACAACGGAACTTCATATTAACATTCGCTTGAAACATACACTGCGGAAGAAGTTTCGGGCTTCTAAAAATGACGCCGACCTTGCTCACTTTAAGGCTATACGATCTACTGTGATGTCAATGGTCAGAAAAGCGCGTAAAAGGTACCTATTGAGCGTCGAAGCCGCCCTTGCCTGCGGTAACTTAAAACCCTTTTGGTCTCACGCTCGCAACTCTCGTAATCCAACTCAATGTGTCCCTTGTTCTATCAGCTTCGCTGACTCCACTGCCAACTCCCCACAACAATCCTGCAACCTTCTCTGCACCTACTTCTCTTCAGTGTTTTCTCCCTCGAGCCCTTCACCCTCTACACCTTTCATAACCACAGACTCCTCCGAATCACTAGCCATTCCTCTCCTTACGCCTTCCTTGGTTGAGTTCTTCATTGGTAACCTTGACCCCAATATCTTCCTAATCTCTTCCTCCTTAACTGTAGAAAACACATTTCCCTCCCCCTGTGTATAATCTACAGAAAAAGTCTAGACGAATGCTACTTTCCCCGTCTCTGGAAAGAAGCCCTTATCATTCCTATCCTGAAGAGCGGAGACCCTTCCCTTGCTGTGAGCTACCGCCCCATTTCTCTTCTCTCCTCTTGCTCCAAAATCCTAGAAAGATACGTCAACGACTGGTTGACCGCGCACTTCGGTCACCTCATTGTCAAAGAACAGCATAGTTTCGTGAAACATAGATCAACGGCTTCAAATCTTCTGGTCTTTACCAACTTTGTTGCTAAACGCTTGAATTCACGACAGGAGGTACATGCTGTTTATACTGATTTCTCCAAAGCCTTCGACACCGTTGACCATAACATTCTCCTCTCTAAACTTTCTTCGCTAGACTTCCCTCCCTCAGTCATCTCCTGGCTTTCCTCCTATCTCTCATACCGTTCCTGCAAAGTTTCTTTTCATGGTCACTCATCTGGTTCCTTCTCTCCTTCCTCTGGTGTTCCCCAAGGTTCTACACTTGGCCCCCTACTCTTCCTGTTTTTTATCAATGACCTCGCCTCCATCCCCACCTGTCCGTATTTGCTTTACGCAGATGACCTTAAATTATTTGCCTCTGTTTCGTCTCCATTGGACTGTGCTCTCTTACAATCCAACCTTGATAATTTAGCCCGTTGGTGTTCGGTCAACAAGCTAACACTGAATGTCAACAAATGCCACTGGATGCGCTATTCCCTTAAACCCTCCCCATCATCCTTTTCCTATTCTCTCAGTGGCCAACCCCTTTCACTACTGACCTCCTTCAAAGACCTGGGTGTAATATTCGACGATAAACTTCGTTTCAATTCCCACTTCGTTGACATCATCAATAGAGCTTCCAAAATGTCTGGTTTTATCCTACGTTCCTCGTCCGACTTTACCTCAATCCAGCCCTCCTTAACACTCTTCAATTCCCTTGCCTAAAACATCCTTGAATATTGCTGTGTAGTCTGGTCCCCCTACCGCATCCGTGACGGCCGCGCTCTTGAAGCTGTACAACGCAAATTCACCCGGTCCCTCTTTTATAAAAAGAACCTTCCACGGATCGATTATCCGTCACGACTCCGCATCCTCAATCTCCCCCCCCCTACACCAACGCCGTATCTTCCTTGATATGTGTACTCTTTTCAAACTCTGCAATGGTCTGATGGACTGCTCCGCCAACTCGGATATTACTTTCCGTATCGCCTCGTCTCATAACACACGTAATGCGGACATTTTTGATGTACCCTTCGCCGAGCTCGAGATTTACTTTCACTCTCCGATCCCGAGGTTTTGCCGGTTCTACAATGCCCTACAGCTTGGTTCCTTTGACTCTATCTCCCTCTCTAGCTTTAAGCGTTCCATTTGATGAACAAAAACCAGCATAAACAAAATAAAATTTTGTTAACTTAGCCGTGAATGATCTTGCCTCCTTAGTCTGTTCTTGTACAGTTCCTGTAACTCATATGTTGCTCAGATTTCCTATATATAGCTTACTAGAGGACTTTTTTGACTATTTTTGCTTACTACACTCGTTGAAGCGAATACTGTCCTGTTGTTATCACTTTCAAGCAAAATTTGTTTAACTGGTTGGAGATAAGGTAAAATTTATCCTTTTCAATTTGTTTTAAACCTTTTAACAGTTTTGTGTTCGCTATGCTGTATGGGCCATGAGGCCTCGCTAAAGTACATAGGTGTAGGTATGACCGAGAGAAACCAGTGAAATAGTAGAAAGAAAATAAAATAGTTCGCAAATAATGATAAATCAAATGGAATGAAATCAACTAAGTTTAATAAACAAAAAAATATCAACTCATATTGATGGCAATCAGAAAGTACTTCAAATCCTAAAAGAGTCACATTCTCGCAACAGTTCAAACTTTGAAAACTCTCATTCTAATTTGCATAAATAAATACCACTTAGAACGTTGATTTAGACAAAAATAAATAACAATTACAAATCTGCTGGGTGACGATTAACATTTCAAACTCAAAGTGAATCTTGATTCCTCACATCAAGTGCCCGCAGACGCGGTCTTCTGATGACTAGTTTTCCCTAAGTAAACCCATCGCAACCCAGAAATGTTATCTGGAAAGGATGCTTTCTTCAACCTGTGATGCTAAGACAATATTTAGTGAATGTAAAAGTGAGTTTGAGCGAATGCACACTTTCTCGTTAATGTAATATTTCATTGGAAGTTCAATAAGCTACTGAGACAAATTTGATTCCGCCATTAGTACTTGTGACAAGAAATTCGTAATTAAACAGTAAAAGCCAAAAACTTATCGCTACCGCCCACTCAATTTTATTTGAAGTTTAAGATATCTGCTTCCAGCGTTACGATCATGCACTTTGCGGTTGGAAGTATTATTCTCAAGTACGTTGGTCAATATAAATATGTATTCACCTGCTGTGCAGTATTTGAAGGGGTTGTTCAGTCTTTGTCGACGGGAAGGTATCAAACAATCGATACTTTCCCGAACGGGTGTTCTTCTGATTAGGGGGTGTGAAGAAGAATTCCACAAATGTTAAATATAGCATGTTGATTGCAAAAATATGTGTGGTTTGTGGCGACTAGGGGTTATAAGGGGTGAAATGAAATAGGTCCCAGGGTGAAACGTGCATTGGTACCCACAACGGAGCATAAAACCTGGGAAACGCCTAGTGAACCAACATCAACAGCTCTACTACCAAACACTATCTCCACCTCCACGTGGTGACCGCTGGGAGCTAGTTTTTAACGAAAAGCTGCAGACGGAGAAGGATGAAGGCGAGTCTCCCGCGCCTAAAAACGGGACAAATTGTAGGGCTCACAACCCTACACGGAAAACAACTTGCTACGAAGCCACAACAGGAGCCTCGGACTGGACGGATTACACAACGACGAACCTGGAAACAACAAAGGAATAACGATTTGCGCATTTTCTCATGGAACGTGCGCTCCCTGTACAGAGGTGACGCTGATAAGCAGCTGTCCCAATATAGGGCTGATGTAACAGCGTTACAGGAGATGCGTTGGAGAGGGACTGGTTTCCTGGAGAAGAGCCGCTACACCATATATTATAGTGGCCATCCAGTAAACCATATGATCGGAGTAGGTTTCTTAGTCAGCCAAAAAATTAAACCTGCTATTATCGACTTTGAAAACATAAGCGAACGGCTATGCACTTTGCGGCAAGTTTAGAAATATAAGCCTCATTAACGTTCACGCCCCTGCAGAGGAAACTGCAGAGTCGGAGAAGGATACCCTCTACGAACCAGTAGAAAGAACCCTCGAAGTCTGTCCCAGATATGATATCAAAATTATACTTCGGAATTTTAACAGCCAAGTAGGGACGGAGCGGCAATACGTTGGCTCCCATAGCGTACATGAAAATACAAATGATAGCGAACTGCGGATTATTCAATTAGCAGGGTCACACGAAATAGTTGTTGGAAGTACCTGGTTTGCGCGGAAAGCGGTCCACAAACATACATGGGCCTCTCCAGACGGGGCCACTTTCAACCAAATCGACCACGTGTTGATCGAACGCCGCCACCTCTCAACCTTGATGAATGTCAAAACATATAGCGGGGCCAATATAGACTCGGATCACTATCTCGTTGGCATGGTGCTCCGAGCTCCAATGACAACACCACCCAACAGAGGACCTGGAGATGAAACATCAACAAATGATCTTCACAACCACCTGAAGAACGTTATCATTGATACGGCCCCAGCCGCAAGAAAAGTCGGAACGGCTGGTTTGACGATAAATGTAAGCTAACTACAGAACGAAAGAGTGCCGAATACCGAGTAATGTTGCATTCTCAAAGAACGCGGGCACGCGCGGAGAATTATCACGAACTCCGTTGAGCGAAGAAGCAACTTCACAGACGGAAAAAGGAAGCCTGGGAGAACCAACAAGTCTATGAACTAGAAAAGTACAGGGAGCAACCGCACCAGGCGCGCAAGTTTTACCAACAAGTCACCAGGATGAAGCCTCATACAACTCGATGCTCATCCTGCCGAGACAAAGAGGGAAATCTGATTTTCGGCGGAATGGGCATATTGGAGCAATGGGTTGAGTACTTTGATGAACTGCTCAACAACCAGAACATCGGCGAGTTGGAGGTCCCGCCAACTGAAGACGACGGACAAATACTGCCACTATCAAGCTTAGGAGAAACAGTCCGTGTAATTCATCGTCTAAAAAATCATAAGCCGCCGATGGAATTACAGCCGAATTGGTTAAATATGGAGGCGACACCAAGTGGTTCATCAACTTGTGCTCAAGGTATGTGACAGCGAATCAATGCCTGACGATTGGCAACGAAGCATTATCTATCTCATACATAAAAAGGGAGATATCACACAGTGCAGCAATTACAGAGGTATCTATAAGACATTCTCTGTTATCTTGCTAGGCCGGATAGCCCCATACGCCCAAAACATCATTGGCCCATACCAAAGAGGCTTCACTCCAGGAAAATCAGCAACAGATCAGATTTTCTCTCTGAGGCAAGCAATGGAAAGACTGTTGGAATATGGACACCAGTTGCACCATCTATTCATCGACTTAAAAGCCGCCAATGATAGCATAGCCAGGGTAAAACTGTACACGGCCATGAGAGAATTCGGTATCCCGACGAAATTGATAAGACTGACTAGGCTGATCCTGACCAATGTGCGAGGTCAGATAAAAGCAGCAGGATCACTCTCAAGACCATTCGACTTGAACAACGGTCTACGACTAGGGAATGTCCTCTTTAACCTGGCCCTCGAGAAAGTGATCCGTGATGCTGAGGTAAATACAAGAAGTACGATCCTCTTTAAGTTCACCCAAGTACTGGCCTATGCTGACGATATCGACATCATGAGAAGAACCACCCGAGACGTACAAACTGCCTTAATCCAGATCGAGTGAGCGACGCGAAATCTTGGTCTGCACATCAATGAAGGCAAGACAAAGTATATGATGGCAACGTCAGCACGGAAAACCAATCAACTAACAACATCAAACCGCACTGGTCAGACGGGAAGAATAAAGATAGGAGACTACAACTTTGAGACCGTTGATAATTTTTCCTATCTAGGATCGAAAATCACAACCGATAACAACTACGATGATGAAATCCGTGCGCGATTGTTGTCAGCCAACAGAGCCTATTTCAGCTTATAAAAACTATTCAACTCGAAACGTCTCACCATAGCTCTTACTGTACAATGATCTTGCTAGTCCTCATGTATTCCTCGGAGACTTGGGTTCTTAGCAAGAAGAATTGCGAACTCTTGGTCGCGTTCGAGAGAAGAATCCTCCGAAGAATCTTTGACCCCCTATATGAGGATGGACGATTCCGTAGCCTACATAACGACGAAATCTATGAGCGATACCATGACCGTCAGGTTGTGGATAAAATCCGGCTCAATAGGTTACGGTGGGCGGGTCACTTAATCCGTATGGATGAGGATGATCCAGCCCGGAAAGTCTATGAGGCCAATATCTATGGTAGAAAAGGAAGACGAGGCAGACCGTGCCTAAGATGGAGCGATGGTGTAGGTCAGGACGCCAGACAGGTTTTAAGGATACCGGATTGGTGGACCTCAGCGCAAAATCGGGATGTATGGAGTTCCTTATTAAGGTAGGCCTAGACCGGATACCGGTTGTTGCGCCGTTAATGACGATAGTTATTTTTTTATTTTTAAAATTCACTAACTGAGAAAGAAATCAGCAGAGTTTGTGCGGAATTTTGTGATGCAATAAAAAAACCCGCCACATTGAGTATAATATTGAGGAAGTTTCACAATAGGTATATTTCAATACGGTAATTATTTGAATTTCATTCAATCATACCGACAATCCAATGCCCATCAACCACACGCCAGCGCTCACACTTTCGCCTGCCAATTTTAGTTTCATCCGCTTCCATAATTTTGCCGGTACCGCCAATTTGTCCTTCTTGTTCATATATAATAATAATAATAATCGTTGGCGCAACAATCCATGTTGGATCAGGGCCTTGAAGTGTGTTAGAGCACTTCATTCAAGACCGTAACGGTACACTAGGAGGCAATGTGGTCAGCATTGCGCTCGCCCGAGATTATTACCCTGATTTGACTCAGGTACTCATTCACAGCTGAGTCGACTGGTATCCGACGTCAAATCACGATACAAATTCCACTGCCACCAGTTAGATTTGAACCGCGACCTTCCGTACGACAGCCTTGCGCTCTAACCACTCAGCTATCCGGACACTCTTGTTCATATAAGTGGTCTAAAATGATCATACAATCTTCTCTTGCGTAGGAATGTCGATCGGCCACAGTTTTGAAAATGGGGATTTCATTAAAAATAGAAACTTCCCTTATAGCATCATTGTAGGAGAAGTGATGGACAAAGCAATACGACAATATAATCACTTGTTCGGGACACATTCGCGATGATTCAAACCACGTGCTTTTAGCTCAAGAAATTTATGGCACTGGAAATTCTTACCGGATGAACCTTTACATACAAATAAAGCAAATACACCTTTCCCATCGAGAATTATTGTTTCTTATGTTTTTCATAGTATCTCGCCCCCGGAATTTAACTACTTTCTTCCAACCAGGACACAAAACTATTGTCATTTTGACAAATTTCACTAAATTTAACTAAATTCCACATGTTATGAACTTTTCACTTAATCACACTATTTAGACTTTCTATGGGTGGCTTTCTCAAAGAAATGGGATCGATATGAATCGGTTGTTGACAAAAACTTTCGTAATTGATTTATCGTTGCATTTATAAATAACAGAAGCAAAAACAAATACAAATTTTGCTAATTGTTTTCATCATCATCAACGGCACAACAACCGGTATCCCGTCTAGGCCTGCCTTAATAAGGACTCCAGACACTCCGGTTTTGCGCCAAGGTCCACCAATTTGATATCTCTAAAAGCTGTCTGAGGTGCTTACCTGCACCATCGCTCCTTTTCTCATGCAGGGTCTGCCTCGTATTTTTTTTCTACCATAAATATTGTCCTTATACACTTTCCGGGCTGGACCATCCTCATCCATACGGATTAAGTGACCCGCCCACCGCAACCTGTTGAGCCGGTATCGCTCATAGATTTCGTCCTTATGGAGACTACGGAATGGTCCATCCTCAAGTAAGGAGCCAAACATTCTTCGGAAGATACTTCTCTCGAACGCGGCCAAAAGTTCGCAGTTTTTTTGCTCCGAACCCAACTCTACGAGGAATACATAAAGACTGACAAGATACAGTAAGAGCTTTGACCCTATGGTGAAACGTTTCGAACGGAACAGTTTTTGTAAGCTGAAATAGGCTCTGTTAGCAACCAACAACCTTGCGCGGATTTCATCGCCATAGCTGTTATCGGTTGTGATTTTCAACCCTAGATAGGAGAAATTATCAACGGTCTCAAAGTTGTAGTCTCCTATCTTTATTCTTCCCGTTTACCCAGTGCGGTTTGATGTTGTTGATTGGTTGGTTTTTGGTGCTAACGTCCCCACCATATACCTCATTGCCTTCATTGACGTGCAGCCCACTTTTATTATCCGCTCGATATTTTTTCTCAAAAATCAGATTTTCCTACTGATCGGATTTTTTGCCCAGTACTGTAATTAATGCCAGAATCAAAGAAGGCGTATTTGTGGGACTTCAGATTAAACAGTTATTTGATGACGATGCTTTCTCCAATAGTTTGTTGGACGAGCATGGTGTTGCTCAGTCTTACGATTCATTTCAATACTCCCCCCTCCCTCACCTCTTCTAATCATAAAGTGCTGATTTTTTTATGAATTTTTAATAAAAATACCCCCTGACCCCACTTTTTTCACCCACTCGAATCCCCAAAGATGTTTATCGTAGGATATAATCTTTACCATTATTTTGCTGTAATTTTAAGCTATAAGTTGGCATTCTTCCCTGTGAAATGAAATTAGACGACATTTTTTAATTTCGGCCAAAATAGGGGTGTAACAGAAAAATGGTGGGTGATGGAAAAAACGGAGGTCATATCTTATTTCAGCGACCCGAAATTGGTAAAGATCACCCATCAGAGTATCTGTCCGTCTTTCCATGTTGACCAGCGTAGCACCCGAAATAAAGAAAAGGGGGGAAGGGTGCCCCCCATTAATGTATGTGAATTGGGTGGTCGAGATTTAACCACTGGACTTAATGGGAGCGCGCGGCTCTCGAATTTTATTAACAAAAAGACGAGGGCCGAGAGAGTCCAAATCAAATGTAAAAAAATAGCGGATTACAATAAAGCACGGGAGGTCCTGCCGGCGCTATGGTCACTCCAGCAGTGAACTGTCAATGACCTTGCGATGTGTAAAGTTCGGAAAAAGCCATACCGCAGCCGAATGTTCGCTGACTGAAACAGAGGGCAAGAAAAAACCTTCTGTGCCAACTGCGGAAACGGAGGACATTCGTCAAGATTAGCCCAAAGGACGAAGGTGTCAGCCGCGTCGAACGGTACCGTCCCTTCGGCACCAATCGTCCCGGGGCTCCCGTTTGCAAAAATAGCCCAACAAGGGGGAGCTAAGAAGCCCCAACAAGATGCAAGTGGCGGGATAAACACTATCCTCAATAAAATATTAACATGAAGCATACGCTACACGTACACAATACAAAAATAAACAGTATAACAGAATATTTACACAAACAGCATGCCCGCTGCTAGGTGTGCAGTCACAGCGGTACCACTGGATGGCCTCCGGATCATCGCGATTAATATGAATTCCATCGTAGAAATCCACCGAATAGCGGAGCTCCTTGATTCCGATGCCAGGCAACAGCCTGACATTGTCTTGATTTCAGAAACCCACCTCAGTCCGAGGCATTCGATAACATTCAAAGATTTTGAATTCGTAAGGAACGATAGACGAAATTTTGATGGGGAGGTGGTAACGGAATACTTGTGGGTCGCCATTATCGTTTCAGGTATATTAATAGAGCTGAATTTGAAACCTTTGAATGTTTGGAAGTCTCTTGTATTCTGTTTTCACTGCCTAGAGGAGGGAATTTATACATTCTGTCAGTTTATGCGGTAGGAACAACCGAGTCAAGTTCAAGGAAGAATTCCATTCTTTGTTTACGATACTCAAACTGATCAGGCTGCATAATTATTTTATTATATTATAGCTGGCGGCTTGAATCCTAAGCATACCTCGTGGCTAAACGCCACCAACAATCCCAGAGGGGTATTCCTCAAATCTTGGATAGAGTAATACCAAGAGTATAAATGTGAATTATATGGGTCAGAGAGTCCAACCTGGCCCAGGGAAAATTCTTTTCTGGATTTGTGCATTGCTGACGCGCGCCTGAACTTTAATTTTAGGAATCCTCAACGGAAACTATAGACTCTTCCTTACGATAGCGACCATAACGTTATTCTTATTGCAGTTCTGTTTGATGGACGAAGAGTTCCGATGCCGATGGACAGGCTGAACTTTAAACAAACAAATTGGAAGAAATTCCAAGAGAGGTTTATTCGGGGATATCGAGAGGAATGCCCACCTCTTGATGGGGAAAACGATAGTACAATTGCACCAGGTGACAGGAACTTGAGCAACGAGGAAATACTTCAGTATCTTCTCAAGCTGGAGAACTTGACGCTGGATACAATTGAACAAGTCGTCCCTAAGATTAAACCTCGCAATAATATGGAAGGATATGAAAACGCAGCCATAAAACGGTTGAAAAAAGTGAAAAGCCTTCTGCTCACTCGCGTCAACAAAATCTATCGGAGATATGGGGACTATCATCATCCCATATTGGTTGAGTTCAAATCACTTCTAAAGATCGCGCGAGGTCTTATCCGCCAATATTAGATAAATGAAGTGAACTTCCAATGGTGGGAGAAGTTAAGGGGTATTTCACCAAGTGATTTAGATTCCATGTTTATGAAGATAAATGTGTTATTCCGGAAGAAGCCACGAGTAACTGTGGCGAGAATCAAAGTCGGTGGGAACAAGATGCACCTTATTGACTCAGGTATAGACACCAATAGTGTTACTGCTGATGCGCAAGGCAATTACATCGTGATGGATGATGCTCTGAAACTCGAACTTATAGGGGAGCACTTTGAATCGATGC
The DNA here is from genome assembly GCF_905115235.1 of Hermetia illucens. Classification (NCBI taxonomy): domain Eukaryota; kingdom Metazoa; phylum Arthropoda; class Insecta; order Diptera; family Stratiomyidae; genus Hermetia; species Hermetia illucens. Next base: position 153,776,815 of record NC_051850.1, on the reverse strand, counting down.
ATCGGCCTAGAACGGACTTAGAGCCAACGCGACTTTCGGAAATTGTAGAACGAGATGTCCACAATTTCAAATATAGCCTGAACGGCACCACAGTTCTCCAGTTTAGCTCTGCGTTGCAGGCTGATCTCATACCGAGTGATAATCTGCTTGATTACTTTGTCTCATGTGTAGAGTTAACTTCCATATTTAGAAGAGTAAACAATAAGAGATCATCCGGTATGGATGGCATTCCCAACGTGGTCCTCAGGCATTTACCAGACATTGCCATTCGTAATTATTGCATTTTGTTCAATAATTTATTGAACAATTCCTTCTTTCCAAGACAATGGAAGAAAACCCGAGTATTCCCGATATTAAAGAGAGGGATGGATTCATCCAGTACTAAGAGCTACCGCCCAATCAGTCTGCTGCCTAACATCAGCAAGGTGTTTGAGGTTTTGGTATTGAAAGCCTTGAACGGGCATATCAAGAGGAAGGAATTATTGTCGAATCTGCAATTCTGACTTCGATCTGAACATTCGGCAATACATAATGAAGGTAACGTCTGATATTTTCTGGCGGATTAACAATGGTGAGTGCGTTGACATGGAGAAGGCCTTTGATACCGTCTGGTTGGATGGACTGATTTTCAGGCTCCTGAAGAATGAGTTTCCCAGCCACTTCATAGCGATGACGTGTAGTATACTGTATGACAAGTGCTTTATCATTACGGACAGAAATCTCACTACTAGTAGAGGATTTCATGTTCTGAATGGATTACAGCAAGGTAGATATCCCTAGCTTCCCTAGGTGATAGTTCAGCCGACAGTGACCAGTGAGCATTCCCACTATGATTCGGAGGTTCTTTTTAGTGAGCTTTAAGCAATCCTTTGTGCGCATGAGTTCGTATCCCCGAATAAGCACCCTAGACTGCCCCATCCCTGGTAGGCCCGCCCAGTATAGTTCCCTCAACCGTTCCTCTTCATTTCTTAGAGTCATAGCCATGAAACCGTTTCCGATTCCGTAGAAGGGTTCTGGCCCGTGTAAAGACGTCCATCCTCCCCTCTTGGCTAATTCGTCCGCTGCCTCATTGCCTTCCAATCCAACATGGCCTGGAACCCAAAGTATCCAGACCTTGTTGGGCGAGCCGAGTGTATTCAGTCTCTCAAGGCATTCCCATACCAGTTTAGAGTTCACCTGGTTGGACCTAAGTGTCTTGATCGCTACTTGGCTATCGGTGAAAATAGCTATGTTCTGCCCCCTGTAGTTCCTTTGGAGATTAAAGGTGGCACATCTGTCTATGGCGTATATTTCCGCCTGGAATATGCTAGTGTACCTGCCCATTGGCTCAAAGTTCATTTTCCTTGGACCAGTGTCACCGGCACCCACTCCCTCTGCTGTGAGGAATCCGTCAGTGTACCAAGTAATCAGTTGCTGGTTTAAACCGTATGTCGCAGCCACGCTCTCCCAGTTTGTCCTATTACTCCAACGTGTTTCAAACTCCTTATCGAAGTGAAACCTCGTTGTCATGTTATCCCTTAGTATCAGTAATTCGGACTACCGCCTAGAAAGAATATCAATCTTCCTTCGGTTTAGGCAGTTCCCCGCCTCACTGATACTCCCAGCCATCCTGAATATTTCCCTCCCTGCCTGCATCTGTATGTGCCGATGGAGAGGGGTTAATCCCAGAAGGACCTGCAGGGATGCCGTTGTGCATGTCCTCATTGCTCCACTGATACACACGCAAGCCAGTCTTTGGAGCTTATGTAATTCCCTTGCTTGTGTGCTGAGTTCGGTTCTTTCTGCCCAGATTACGGCCCAAAGGTAATCATTGGCCTTACTACTGCAGTATATATCCAAAGTAGTATTTTCGGGCTGCAACCCCATTATTTTCCTACTATGGACGTACATGTTTTATTATGTTTTATTTATTGAACCGTTTGACCTTTTAGTCACTCTCTCAACAAGTATAAAATGCAAACGTATCGATACATGCCAAAGGTTCCAGCTCCCCTAACCAATGGTACGTAGCATCCATGTCAGTAGCCTTGCTCTATGCGCCATGTTTTCATTTCACATCATTTTCATTACGATTATGCGATGACTGTGATTAGAGGAAGCAGCCAACTCAAGAGTGGACACTTGACTCAAATTTACTAAATGATCATTAAAATGATTTCTTGTCAAACAAATTGTCATTATGAAAAATTAGTGGCACAACGACGCCCTAGTGTCAAAACACATTTGCATATTTTCGAAGGTGGACGGAAAACCGAAAATGCTAGAAACTGGAGAGACACAACTCGTTGCTCACTTCTTCAGCATTTCGTGGACAAGAAATTCAAATAACATGACATGGCCATAAATAAGTGATGAATTGACTAAAAGTGGAAATTTTTTTCACTATCAGAATAACAAAAACGTTTGCTGCTGTTGCCATTGTGCCACTCGGATTGGGCTGGAGCCGTTGATTTGTCATGTGAAGAAAGAGCCTCAGTAATTGGACATTTTAACAGTTTTTAGTGGAAAGATTGTTTGCTCGCTAGAAGTATCCAATTCTGGCACTTGGGCATGGTAGAACAGGAAATTCGGTGGCGAAAAGGAGAAAAATAAAATTGGGTACTTGGGGGATTTTCGCTAATCTATTCCTGTTTTCTATGAAAATATCGAAATTCATAGGAAAGTTTTGAGTGATCCGCAATTTAATCAAGACAGTTAATTACTTATTTTCTTTAAAGATATTACATTTTATGGTATATCAGACTTAAATCCGCATATGCCATCGGGCAAACAATGAGCCAGGATCATTAAACTTTGCAGAGTTAAGGAAGGATCTTTTTCTACATCTGACTCCATATAGGCTTCGTATCGAAAACAATAGAATGGTGTGTCACTGCACCGACGATAAGAGGAGCCAAACCCTCGAAGGAAAGATAAGATTCCAAACAAAGTGCACCCATTCGTACGTCCCTCCCCCTTCAATACTCCGCCTTCCATTGGAGAACACCAGCTATGCGTACATAAACCCCCTTGAACTCTCATGTTATCAGCGTGCATCTGATAAGACCACACAGCTCTCCTACCAAGCGGAGGCAAACTTCGAATGGCTTCCAGACAACAAGTTTCCACACATTTCCGACTACTAGTTGTGCCCACTTTCTGTGATAAATTTAAATCTCCATTACCACCTCGTTCGCTGGAACGGAGGCTTCAGGTAGCCGCGTTATCTTATCAGGTTGCAATACACAACCGTGTTTACGTGTTGACATTAAATGCGCGCCATGCATCTTGGACGTGAAAAGGTAATAATGCATAATTCATAGTTCATCATAAGCACATGATTATATTATAACCATATTTCTATGTGTACAGCGTGACTCACGCATGTAGTAGGCATATGATAGACAGCCAAATGGACCGCATGAAATGAGGAGACTTAAGGCGGATTACGCAGAGAATTTTGACTTTTTTACTGGCAGTATAACCATGAAAGGATCTGTGAACTACTGCTTAGATAAGGGTAGTCTCCCTTTTCCCTAACCACAAATTTTGGATATTTTCTATGTTTAAATTTGCAATAAAAAGGAAATTCCTCCAGGCGGATCTTAAAAGGAAACTCGATAATTTGAAAATGGTAGCTCTGGAATTTCAGGAGATAAAATTCCACAAAAAGTGCATTGAACAATAGAACGTAGATAGACTTTCCGTACAAGATAAAGTTAATTTGATCCCTGGGGAAATAATTGCCTTACCATATGGGAAGAACGAGTTGACCTTGCAGGGCGGAAAAACACTTATTCAACGGAACTTCAGAACATCAAAAGGGCCAAAGTGTGCAATCCTATTCAAAAGACAATCACTCAGGTCTTCTAACGTCCTTTTCGAACGTGTCCCCCGACTTCATCCTCAACGGAGATAAAGGCACTTTTGATGGCGGTTCAGGATTCATTACTATTATATCTCGGCCGGTCGTTTAGAGTTTATGCCGTTTGGGGAAAGACATTTTTCCCACTGCTGGACTACACCCGGATCATGGAGCCCGTCCGTATAGAATTCAGAGGGTCGATGCTATACTTCCAGGCGAGCAAACGCGTTAGCGGCGCGCTAGCGAAGTTATGCGACCATAAGATGATGGTCCCTTTGGTGCCCGATGTTAGCACCTAAATCTACTTTTAATCGCGATATGGTCAATAGTTCCATATTCGTAGCTGGCCAGTCCAAACCCAATTAACCTTGTTGCAGGCTCTGTGCTTGAACACAGTCCTGACAATAACGCCGATGACTAGGTGATGATAGGCGAAAAGGTCCACAAGCCTTCCACCATAGTTATTTCAGTTACCAAGACCACGCCTCCACGTCACATGCCCGAGCAAGGTATTGTCAGAATCCACCTTGGCACTCACGATCATAATGTCACTTTTCAGAGCCTTTCCTGAACTACATACATGCAATCGCTAATAGAAAACATCATTCTCGATTCTATCTCTGTCGGTGCATAGCACTGCACAATTTTAATACTCTTTAACCTGGATTGGAATCTCATCGTCAATATTCTATCAGGGCCCGACTCCCTGGTCTAGAGAGCGCACCTTACCATAGTTATCACCAACAGTCCGACACCAGATTCATATCTTCTACCAGAAAAATGAACAGAACAGTACCGAGAGATGTGTCAGAAGTGTACTCTCCAGAGTTCCACTACAGGAAGAAGAGGAGTATTCTTCAGACACTTGTGCTTAGGCTCAGAGTGTCCAACTTATCCTAGAAATCAATCATAAACGGTTTCCGATAGCAAAAGGTTGCAGCCAGGAAGTTGGTTCGTACACGAGTAGCTGTTGAGGTTTCATTAGCGTTAGAAATAAGCGAGTTGCTAGCCCATAATTTTCTATCCTTTTTAGACGCATTTATGAAAAGCAGGGAATACTTCACATGTAAGAATGTAGCTCTAACTCTCAGAATAATTTTTTGGAGATTCTATGTAGATTTTACATAGTGGACAATAATATGTTCAGTTGCAATCGCTCCCCAATGTCCAATTTGGTTCTATCAAACGCCTGATCTGGATGCAGTCGCGAGGCTTTTAAATCCCCATCCAGCGTATCAAACCACCGTTGTTTTGGCCTACCTTTTGGTCGCTTACCATCGACTTCGATGTTCAGACCAATCTTGGCAAGTGAATTCTCGTTAGCACGAATTACGTGACTATACCATCGAAAACCTCTCTTTCGCAATTTTTCAACGATCGGTGCAACCTCATAACGATCGGAGATATCCTCATTTCGGATGTAATCAGAGCGTGCCACGCCACTAGTCCAATGCAATATCTACGTCTCCATTACTTCAAAACGCCGATCATTGTCTTTTATTCTCGGCGAGTGACAAGACATTGCGATTAATTTTAGATTTGAGACGTTCGTTGATACGTTGATCACAAAAAACACCAATTTCATAACGCAATTCTCCATTGACTGATAGCATTGACCCGAGATATTTAAATCGGTCAGTTCTGGGCAGATCACTGCCGCTGACAGTGATTGTGCCTGTACCTTTCTTTTTCCATATTGGAACAGTGATACTTTCTTGCCAGTCAGATAGTGTTCTCCCTTCATGAATAATCTGATTAAAGAATTCACTGAGTTACAGTGTTGGGTCCCAGCTCTTCGCTTTCCAGAGCTCTGATGCGAGGTCGTCAGGTCCTGTGGCTTTCATTCGCTTTATTGCCTCTTCGACTTCAATTGCGCTGACAGGTGGAATTGCTTCGAATGTGGAAGAAGAGGATCAGCAAATATTTCCGTTGAAATCAGCTCGAAGTAATCGCGCCATCTATCCGGTGCGTTTCGACGGTTGGTAAGCAAAGTACCGTTCTTGTTATTAACACAGCAGAAGTGTTCGATATCCTGTGTGCGTTCGTTCCGACTTTTGATAAGTCAATGCAAATCTCTCTCGCCATCTCGAGAGTCCATTTTATCGTAAAGATTTTTGTAATGAGCCGCTCGGCTGACGGCGACCGCTTTCTTTGCTTCCCGGTTGGTATTCCCCATAAATTTGCCAATTGGCGAGCGTTTTATCGTCGAGAAACTTGTAGTAAAGGCGTTTCTTTTCACGGACCTTCATTTCAAAATCTTCATTCCAAAACCGGTTGATGTACCGCTTGCTTAGCTTGGTGACCTCGAGTGTTGCAGAGGCCACTTTGTGGATCGTGTCTTTAATTTGGTTCCACGACTCTTCCACATTCGTAATGGTTGGTGATCGCGGGAGATCATTTCTTCTTTCTTTTCACGAAATCGCTACTATTTTATGCGCTGCGGGCCAGTGCGTTCCTCACGCTGTTTTATCGGTGGCTTGATTAGCAGGACAGCAATCGATGACAGATGTTGAGGTACAATGGTCTCATAAGGAACGGCTTTGCAATCAGTGAAGGTGGTAAAGTGTCGGCGTATTATGAGAATATAGTCGATTTGCGTTTTACTATTCTCACTATAAAATGTAAGAAAATGAGACAATCGTTTGATGAACCATGTATTCATAAGTGTCCGCAAAATCGATTATACACTCGCACACTCTCATTGCACGCTCCAAACCCCTTCCCCCATGGTACCTGTTACCGTCTGCCTTGTCACCCACATGACCATTAAGGTCACCTGCAATGATAATATAGCCATCAGCAGGCTTGTTGCAGGTCTTTGCATCGAAAAATTGCCAGAAAGCATCTTTCTCGGCATCAGGTCGACCTGTTTGTGGTGCGTACGAGGTGAGGAAGTGAATAGTGCGATCAGCTAGTAAAGTCGTAAGCTTCATCAGCCGATCATCAAATCGTTCGACTACTTGAATAGCATCACCAAAACCCTCTAAGATGGCAATGCCAACACCGTATTGAGTGTGTGAACTACAAAAATAGAGAAGGTTATAACCATTTTTACCGCGTTCGCGTTCAATGTCGCAGTTTTGCAGCACCAGACTATCGGGTTTCTTGCAGAGCGCAGATATCAATGCGCCTTTTCCGAAGGGATTTGTGAATTCCTCGATCTTTCCAGTAAGGGTGCCAATATTTAACGGACAGATTTCTATTTATGTTGCTCGGACTAACTTCCTTACATGCTGATGCCATTCATGCGTTAAGAACCCTTGCCCATTTTGTCGACAGGACCGGGATCCGTCCTGCCACATCGACTGAGGTGAACGGCCTAAAATTTTTCCGAGGCTTGTTACTCGACCGCATTGCATTTTCTTGGTCAGCCTGTCGCGGGGCATGTCACCAAGAGAGATCAAGTAGGATTTAGTATAGTGGAATAACTCCGGTTATACTTTATTTATCTCTTTCCCTGATCTCAGCATTTTATTTTTGTTTTACTGAGGATAGTACAAAGTGGAGTTCAGTTCATACCATATGAAATGACAATTCACTACAGAAATGAATGACAACCATCAACTAACGTACTTAGATGGGAACGGGGAATCCATAAAGTTAAACTGGCTTCAGACGGCGGGCGAGATTCTTCGCAAGGCTGGGATAGGAATACGGATAGCCCTCGGATCCACAATAAAAAAGCTGTTCTAAAAGGGGAACTTGGAAAGCAACAAACTGGAACAGCGTTTTTTCCACTGCGAGAACGCGTAAATAAACTGTATGAGTTCATTAAGGAGATGCGGAATATTGACCACCAATATTAGGGCTTTGTGAGGCGAAAAACCATTAAGCGTAATGTGGCAAAGTCGCACACCTCGTCAACATAAGGCAGGTGAGAACGCAGGAGAAAGGAGTAGGGTCAGCATTGGTGAATCATTTGGTGCCCAACAAACAGCCAAGCAGAAAAATCCTTTTGACCGAAAAAAGCTAATTCGGCAAAAATTCCGAGAGAAGTTGGTACTTGCTTGTTTATAGACAGAACATTGGCGAAAGGGGAAAATTCGGCAGTTTGTAAACCCAAACAGTGGAATTATCTGGGCAACAAAAAGCAATAGAAGGACGAAAGGAAGATCTGTCTGAAATTATTCATCATTTCAAAGAAAAGAGATATGTCTCACGTCAATATGCTTCGCAAATAAATCGTTGTCATTCAACCTTGGTGGGGTATAGCGCGTCAACCACAACTACGCGCATCGCTCGCGATTGCCTGAAATGCCCTTCAGCACCCTCCACGGCTTCCTGAAACGCTCGCACTCGTACTGTACTGTGCCCTTTGGGCGACCTACTAGTCGACCATCTTGGGAGAATGGATTCCACTGCATGGCTTACCCAACAATGCAATTGAAGCCCCCCCCTTAATATGTGACTTATCCACTGCCACTTCCATCTTACGATCACAGTGCGTACGAGTGTATGCCGACCAAGTTCTTGGTTTGTGATAGCGTCAGGCCAGCGCATTCCGATGATACGACGCAGACAGAAATTGACGAAAGTTTGCAGCAGGTAACAGTGGAGTTCACTTTCATGTTCTACTCCCATATAGCAACGCAGAAAGGACCCTAGCACAGAACAGTCTCAACTTGATCTTGGTGTTGAGATAACTGCAATTCCAGATTTTTGACAAGGCAGCGAAAGCAGATCTAGCGCTGTTAATGCGTCGGGCAACATCCAGTTCGGTGCCACCGTCGGCAGAAACCACGCTGCCTAGACACATAAAGTGAAGCGAACCCGAAATTGGCAGACTTGTTTGGTAGTGTGAGTCATATCAGGCGAACGCAGAAGGGAAATGTGAAGTTGGAGGTAAATAAATTTCATCAGAAGTCCGGTAGTAGCTTTAATTTTAGAGTAGTTTTAGAACATTTTAATGATTTTCTGAAAAAAGGCCCAAGAGTCCAAAAAGATGACAACGAATGTAGTATCCTTGAAGGCCCTCTTCATCTTCCAAACCAGCAACATCGTGAATAGAAACATATGTGGAGGTTAATTTAGAAGAAGTCCCACTATTCACTTCAGATTTTACCACTTAGGGTATTGGAATTACACGCCAGTTTGACCTATTGCAACTTTGTTAATAATTGCTGGATAGTTATCATAACAACTACTGTTCATTACCTATCTTTTCAGTGCATTCTCAGCAGCTGGAGTGAAAACTTCCAAATATTTTACTTAATCCAAAATGCCACGGTACAAACCATCGAAGTATTATAACATTTGCGGGAAGTATTATCATACCTTTATAACATGAAGAAAAATGCAACTGGAAACCGTTATTCAAGCCCGCCATTCACGTTCAGTTCGGCCTGTCAGTTAGGCCTGAAAAGTCTGCATTTAACCGGCGACCGTACTGTGGATGGGAGGCTCTAGTCTCTCAGTTTGGATACTTCAAGCGACCGGTGATCGAACGAAAAATGGTTCGGCTAACCGGCCAGATGTGTTTGTTGAATTCGAATTCTACGAACTATCTCGATTGCCTACATCGATAATAAATCGACCAAGCGTTACGCTCCGACAAAATCAACCCTTAAAGCAATGATTAAAAATTAGAGCACGAAGCTATCGTTATCCTCACAAACATAACAGGCAATACTAAACCCACTGTGGTTTATTTGACTTTGAACTCGTTGTCCCATTTTTTTTGCATGAAAGAAATTATGGGTTTCGAGCCAAACATGGCATACGAGGTTAGACAATTAAGTAATGAGACTGATTTTATTGCCGCGCTCGTGGTAAACCTGCAACCTTCAAATTCCTTTCCCCTTCCTCGGCATCCTTCCCCTCTCCATTGATATATTCACCACCGCTCTAGCTTGTTTAGTTCACCTGCTGTGTCGTGTTGAGTAGACGTGTGTTGGTAGTGCTCGTCACGAAAATGGAGAAACGAAATCTAGAGGAACGCGTGGCGATAAAATTTTACAGCAGATGGGCGAAACAACTTCGGAAACGTACGCTAAAATTGTAAAAGTGCATGGTGATAGTGCTCTTAGTCATGCCCAGGTGTTTTGATGGCATAAAGAGTTTAAGGAGGAGCGTGAAAGCGTGGGAGACGAGCCGCGGAGTGGGAGACCAGTCGAGTGCGGACTGACGCGAATGCGAATAGATCATATTAAAAATTGTTTGTCGCTTACAGTGTTTTATTTTACAAGACTGAACCATTGCGACTTCAATTCAGGATATTTCGCTCGCAACAAAAAAATATAAATGGTACATCCTTGGTGACTCCTCAGCTACCAACTCCAGCACATAACATCTGTGTGCAGGATGTTGCCAAGAACACCAATCGTCATAACTAAGTCTGCAAGATTCAACATCAAAACCTTGCGTTTAACTATAATTTAGTGACAAACTACCATCCTTATTATGAGTCTACTTTGCAGAGAATCTTGAAAAGTGATCAGGTCAAACCACTGTGAGGCCCCCAACCACAATAGACCTGATCTAGGTCTGCTTCTCAAACAAGAAAGAGCGTGTTTTATCTCATCTTATTGCATTTACAAAAGTGAATTTATTGATTACCAATCACAATCTACAATTGTGATTTTCGATCCTAGATAGGAGAAATTTTCAACGGTCTCAGAGTTGTAGTCTCCTATCTTTATTGCTGATGTTTTTGGTTCTTTCTTTTTTGGCACTGACGTTGCCACCATGTCCAACCATCTTGGTTTGTTCTTCCCATAATGTCAATATCGCCAATGTAGGCCAGTAATTGGGTGGACTTGAAGAGGATGGTGCCTTAGGCATTGAAATTTGCATTGCAAATCACTTTCTCCAGGACCAGGTTAAAGACGATGCATAACAAGGATCCTCTTGTCTTAGACCGTTGTTGATGTTGAATGGTATTGAGAGTGCTCCTGCTGCTTTTTGCCTAGTCAGTCTTATCAGCTTCGTCGGGATACCGACTGTCATGGCCATTTACCCTGGCTTTGCTCTTTTAGGCGCCCTTGAAGTCGATGAAAAAATGGTGAAACTCATGGCCATATTCCAGCAATTTCGCCATCACGTGCCGCACAGAGAAAATCTGATCTGTTGCTAATTTGCCTGGATTGAAGCCTCTTTGGTACGGGCCAATGATGTTCTGGGCGTATGGGGTTAGCCCTCCCCTTCGGACACCAGCTTGTCATGGTGGGATAGCGTGTATTAGTTAATGTCAGCGGAACAATTTACCATCCTTCGGGAATGCCTGTGGAAAAAAATTCTGGAGCCTGGAACGAAGCCACAATTTAACAATCAAGGTTTTCTCGATGAGGTTCTCCATTTGGAGTGCACTGACGAGGCTGCCTTAAAGTGGCTCCAGCAGGCAATCCCGGCTTTCAGTTCTGGCGGTCGGCCCAAGTTCATTGTCGTGAACACTGAGCTACGAAGGACAGAACATGTCTGATGTTGGTTACCGGGTCCTCGAAGGAAGGCAGACGATATCATTCGCATACTGGGTGAACAGAAACCGGGCATGGGCTTTGGACACTGGAGGGTAAAGTTCCCAATACCAGGAAAGACAAATCTACAAACGAGGAGGGTTTCAACTTGGCATTCGAACTGGACCAGAAGAGTCTCAATGTGCTCAAGGGAAGTCACCATATGGTACTCCACTTTTTCCTAGAGGGAGCATTATCTCCATTTTGAGAGCGAAGAACAATGATGATCTTCGACTCACACAATATAGAGCAAATTGCAGCATCGTGCGCTCTCCAACAATGGTGATGCGCGCGGAGGATTGTGCATACAGGGGCGGAACCCCGTTTTGGGGGGTTCGCACTGGTGAAGGGACTATAGAGTGAATCCTATCTGCTAGTAACTTCTCCTACACTTTCCAAGGAACATGCAGAAGAAATGGAAGCCGGAGACGTGAACGGAACTGACTTGATGTCAGTTCGAGTGATCGAATCTATGCAAACCAGACACCGCAAACCAGTCAAGGGGCTAAGTGGAAAACAGACGAATACTCTGCGGGATGAGAGGAGATTTTTCATGGATGTGGACATGGGAACTGCGGTACCTCCAAGTGCGACTTTTGTCAGAGAAATCAAACACGAGGGGATCGAGACTCTGGTGGTACGGTGTGGGGGAAACCCCGTCACACGCGGATTGCGCCATACGCTTCTAACTGTTTTCCATAACACATTAGACTAAGTTTATGCTGAAAAACATAAAGATCGATCGAATCAACCTGCAGCATGCCAAAGCCTCCTCCTATCTGTTGGCAGCGAAGCTAACAAAGCTGCAGAACTTCCCCTACATTTTTCTATGGGTTCGATTTAACAGAATCTGTGGCATTGGATCAGTAAAGGGGGCGGGGGAGGGGCTGCCTCCGCTTATTTACCCTATAATTCTTTGTATCCTCCGCCGACGCAATAGCTTAGGGATCTGGTTTCATCACTTCAGCTGATCTTATGACTGCAAACGTAGGGTGCGCCCGTACGTTCGAGCAACCGAGAAGAAGCGGAGTAATTGACCTAACAACCTGTACCTCAAAAGGGTTAGAGTTGATTATACAGTGCTAGACGAGTCTCACTGTCAGATCACCGATACCTAGAATTCAATTTGACTATTGTGGGTGAGCAGTCTGCAGTACAAAGACGGAACCCCAGGTAAACGAATTGGACAAAGTTCAATGAACTTCTTGGCAATAAAGTACAGTTCCCTAGGCCACTAAGGACTCCTTTGGCGCTGGAAGATTAATTGAAAACTCTGAATTGCACACTTTTAGAGTACTATGAAGGGGCAGAGCACTGGAAGAATTACTGGGAGTACTGAATCCAGTTCTTACAATGCCTTCCGATTCTCGTGTCCCCATATATCTGTTTGGTAGAAGATATGAAGTTACCCTAAAGCGTAGAGAGAACTGGGAAGTCCCAGAGGAATGGGAGGTGGGATATACGGAAGGCTTCTACACGCATGACTCAAAAACAGAACAGGGTTCGGGAGTCGGAGTCTACCTCTCGAATAAAAACCAGAAGTGGGCTTTTCCTTTGGGAAAATATGCAACGGTTTTTCAAGCTGAAGTTTATGCGAACCTAAGGGCGGTAAGCTGGGTGATTGACGATCGATTGAAGGGCAGGCGCATCGCAATCTGCAGTGGTAGCCAAGCTACATTGAGGGCGTTGAGTAGTCCTTTGATCATCTCGTTCAGGAATGTAGAAACTGTTTGAACTCTAGATTCACTGCAATGGAACTACTCGGGGTACCTGGTTACTGTAGCGTAGAGGGAAATGAAATTTCGAATGCTTTAGCGAAAGAGGGATAAATCTTCCCTATGCCGGAAACGGAGCCAGAAATTTGAGTATCAGTAGCATTGACTAAGTATGACTTCAAAAACAGGGAACAAGCTTCCCACACTGACAGGTGGCAATGCTAAAAATGCTGCTCGACACAACAAACTTTTCTTACCAGAACGGAACATGCCCACCGCATAGTTTATCCTGCCGAAAAGCAGGAGGACTTGCAGGAGTATTGTGGGCATTCTGACAGACCATAATTCACTAGCTGGGCATATGTTCAGAATAGGAATTATTCAAGATGATACGTGTCCCTCTTGTAATGAGGAAGCGGAATCCACGGAGCATTTCCTATGTGAATGCCCCGCCAACACGGCCTCAGTGCTCAGAAGCTGTAGCTTCTACCCTACCACACACACACACACATGGGGTTAGCTGGCCTACCAAGATAGCGGAGAATATCTTGTAGATAGTACTCAGCAACGTGATACCGACAGGATGAGCATCGAGGTGTATAAGGCCTTGTACGGTTGCCCGCTATACTTTTCGACCTGTTTGGTTCTCCTAGACTTCTTTTTTCCGTCTGTAAAGACACTTTTCCGCTCGACGGAGTTCCTGATAAGTTTCTTCGCGTGCCCACATTCTTTGAGAATGCAACATTACTCGGTACGAAGCATTCTTCCGTTCCGTTGCTAGCTTACATTCATCATCGAACCAGCCGTTCCGACTTTTCTTGCGGCTGGAGCCAACTGTATTTGTGATAATATCCTTCAGTTGGTTGTGAAGATCATTTGTTGATGCTTCATCTCCAGGACATCTGTTAGCTGCGGTTATTGCGGCATCAATTTCCACCTTATATGTGTTGCGGATGTATGGGTGGCTTCAGTATTCACTCTCATATGGTTGTAAGAGTGAATGAAACCTGCTTTTTCATTTTTTGGCTGACTAAGAAACCTACTCCGAGCACATGGCTGGCCATTATAATATATGGTGTAGCGGCTCTTCTCCAGTCTAATGCATCTCATGTAACGCTGTTACATCAGACCTATATTGGGACAGGGTATCGGCTAGCTACTTATCAGCTCATCTCTGTACAGGGAGCGCACATTCCATGAGAAAATGCGCAAATCGTTATTCCGTTGTCGTTGTCGGGTTCGCCATTGTGTAATCCGTCCAGTCAGACGTTAATACAGACGTTAATAAAAGGAGCAGCCAAGAGGTCTTTCGAAGTCAACACACCACAGAACAAATGCAGATTTCTTTCTTTCTTAATTTGCTCCCGAGACCCTTGTTATAAGTTTTCAGAAAAATGATCAAACATTTTTCAACACTTTATAACGATACAAAGCTGACGCCATGAATTGATTACTTCTCTGCTTAGTGGTCTCCGTGCCATCTCCCGGTCTATAGTATGCTCACCGAAATATGCTCGACGTCGCATTGTACCTCCACCCGATTGACGCCATTTGTCATATGACTTTGACAAACGTCAGTTTATTTTCACTGTGGCCGTGACGACATGTCACTCAGCCCAATCGGAGTGGATGTGTCAAAAGTCGCAGAAATAAAAACATAAATTTCCTACGCCTTTTCACGAAAGGGCAAATCAATTTTCTTTAAATTTCCGCGATTCGCTGGGTGGCATTGTGTTTCCATTAACCGTTTACGTTTGCATCGGCCATTCCGCCGCCAATTGGAATGCGGGCGAGTTCTTTTGTTCAGCTCCGAGCAGTTTTCCGCACGAAGTGATCCAGATCTGAAGTCCGCGAGTGACGGAGTTGCCCCCCGGTGACTTCACTATCAAGTTTGCATTCACTTTCCGCACAGTTTTTGCTGCTCGTCTTGCCACTATCGCGCTCGGGAATTGTGTAATAAATGCAAATCTAATGAGTCCGCAGATGATTGTGTTTTGCAGTGGACTCGCGTCGAGTTGGTGATGCTTCCTTGGGTGTTGTGAGTGTGCCTGTGCCAGACCTTGAGGAGCAAGCGGGAGTGCATTTGCAGGCAGTCGACATGTTTGGAGTAACCGAATCGCAGAAGGATAGCTTCCTCGAGCAGACAAAGGCAGCGCGCGAAGAACGGGCCTCCGAAAAGCGACGTGAAAATGCGGCTGTTTGCATCCAGGCACGGATTCGAGGCTTCCTTGCACGCAGGAAGTACCAGCGGGAAATTTTGTAAGTTGCTTTAAAGACGCATAACAATCAATTTGGGAGGAAATTAAAGCCTCGGGTCAGATTGATAGACACTTTCCGAATGAAAACAATTCGTAGAAGTTTCCATGACCGCCTGCCCCGATCACCTCCGCGCATCATATTCTCATTAAATTCTTCTCGAATGAGGATTTTGCGGGGGCGGCAATAAATACGATTCTTTGGAAACCATAAATTTACTTAGAAATTTTAACCACAATATTCAGTTCTAGCCCTGATATCTGCGAAACGATGTACAGACGGAGGGAATGCGGGTAGAGAGGAAAGCCAAAAACGCCAGTCATCCCTGTTTGCTTCACTGGAAGAGAGTTCTCTACGAAGGGGGTTCAGATTGTGCAGAATAATTTCCCGGAAACGACTTAACTCAGTTTAGCACTTCAACATGCAAGGAAAGAACGCAGAAATGCATTTACGTCTGATATTATATTACTGCATTTCCAGTTTTTTCCTACTTGCTTCCCCATTTCCTCATATGTTATCGTTTTACTTGTTGAATGCTTTGGACGAAAAATATGAAGCATTCTGGCAAGAGGGAAGATGTAGTTGGATTTTCACAGAATGGCTATCGTTTTATTGAATGTTCTTCGCTTCCAAACGAATCCCCAAACATGAAAGCATATCTTGAAGATGTTATCGTTTAAAGTCGGGACATTTGGAATCGTTTTCTACTGATAAAAGCAAGAACCCGAGAGCTATCACATTATTTTGAACAGAAATTCGTTTTCATTCTTTATTTTGATTTTGGTTGGTATTCGGTGTCTTCAAATTTTTTGCGCGAAAGTTAGTTAGGAGCATCCTTTGCTGGTAGATAATTTGGCCAGGAAGTTTAGCTGTTATCGTCAAGCGATATGTTATGTGCAATCACGACATTTTACAGCACAATAATCAGTTGTTCGTGCATTGATTATCGGAAGAAGAAAGATAAGAAAAGCATTCCACTTTGGTAGTAACCGAATAAATGTATTCTGAAACGGATGAACATCAAAAGTTCGAACAAAATATTGCTCCGCCAATTGTTCGATCATGAACAATCTCAACATTCCTTTTTCAAAACCTATCCTGCTCATTTTCCAGCGGTAGATGCCGGATTCTACCTAATTCTAGCATTAAGTACAAAGCATTTAGGCTCGGACGATCCTACCTACTTAAAAACTAAAGGGGCGCTGGTGGTAGTGGCCAATGGTAGGTCAATGGGAGAATCGGTCTTGAATTCCCAGCAACATCGAGCACGTATGCAGAATAGTGTACTTCTGCATGGTTTGAACCAGACTGTGCGAAAGTCCAGGACATCAAGGAAAGCCGTGAGGGATTTAGGTACAATATCTGCAGCTGACAATATTATGGGGACTACAACCACCCGCTCGAGACGCCAAATTTCTTTGATTTCCCGAGTCAGCGGCTCATAGTTCACCTTCTTCTCCAGGTATTTCCGTTCGATGTTGCTGTTATGGGGGCAAGCAACAACAATTATATACGCGGAGCGTCTTGTCAACCAACAATACGTCAAGCTTGTTAAGTAGAGTATGGCGATCAGTCAGAACTTGCCGGTCCCAAAACATACTGTTTTTTTTTTTGTCTCTCCCGGTTTTGGGTGCCTTCAAGTCAGGGAATTCCTTTCACCAACGGGAGGGGAGGGGAGGAGAGGAAGGGAGTTGTTGTTAGTTCAGGGACCCCTTACCGTCCGATCCCTCCGCCGGTCGAGTTCAATCTTCATCGCAATAAGAAGAGTCCGAACATAACGCGGAATACGATTCCAGCTGCCAGACTTCTGCATCTCTCTGACAATGTTGTCTGGAGAGAGCTCCCCTGTGTCTGCATGAAGCTGCTGACGAAAGCCGTCCCACCTCTAGCCACTCCATTGCAGAACACATAATCAGGAGATCGCGCCTTCCGATCTTGTGCAGGTAAGACTTAAAACCTCCATGCGCACTTAGAAGTTGGGTAAGAAAGTAATCAATCTCACCGTGCGTTCTGGTCAACCACGGGTCTAATTTGTGGATGAGCCGCGCAATTCATCTGCCCCTTGGCTCATTTTACCAAAAAAGTTGCCACTCGGTAAGGGTGCGTTGACGTTCTTCACGGTCAACCATTTCTCTTAAGTTTTCGCCCTTATGACGGTAGCTAGCTTTGCGCTCCTTGGCAAGGAAGATCACTCCCGCGATCAGCCGGTTCGGAGACGGTGCAATAAGCAGACGCCACTCGCAAAGCTCCCCGCCTCTGCACTTGAAAAACGCGTTTACGATGCACCTCCTTGTCAAGGGCATCAGCCCATACCTCCGCACAATAGAGCGGAATCGACTGCGTTGCTCCCATAAGAAGACGTCTCCAAGTTGATATAGGACCCCCAACATCCGCCATTATCCGACTCAAGCCCGCGACTCCAGCTGCAGCCCTGTCCGCTGCTGCTTTGATTTGCTCGGAGGAGCTCATCTTCGCATCGAGTATTAAACTAAGGTATTTAACCGCTGGTTTTAACTCTATAGTCAACTCGCCAATCGATATGGGACACAGGGTCGGGATTCTCCTTCTCTTTAAGATTTCGGTTTTTTTCCAGCGCAAGGCTGAAACCGTGAGCAGTCATCCATCCGCTTACCCGTCGCATCAATGTGCCAAGTCTGCTTTGCGGCTGTTCAACAGCATAACGTTTCTAACGTCGTCTGCATAACTGACCAAGCGCGACTCTTCGGGCATATTGAGTCTTCCCATACTATTGTAGGAAGCGTTCAAGAGGTCCGGCCCTAGGATGGATCCCTGTGCCACTCCCGACGTGATTTCCATTCTCCTTTGGCCCTATAGCGTCTCATAGAGCAGGGAGCGGTTTTTCAGATAATCCCTCAATGTCCGCAAGAGATAGCTTGGTACGTGAAATGAGTTTTCTAGTGTGCCTAGCATATCTGTCCATCTTACGGAATTGAAGGCATTTCTGACATCAAGCGTTATGAGGAGCACTATCCGTCAAGATCGGCGACTGTGTGCTTCGGCTCGGTGAACTGCATCTACGACCTCTATAACAGCATCCACTGCGCTTCTTCGAGCTCTCCACCAATACATAGAAGGCTTGTAGCGCCTGGGGCCCCCTCCGGAGCATGGAAGCCTCACACGCCGTCGTTATCAGGTTCATCACTGAATTTACGACGGTGTTAGTTGCGACACTACCACTCCCCGGAGTGCCCTCCAACGCGGCCCTGCCTGCTCGAAGAGCTTCGACGAATGTCCCGATGTTCACGCTCGCGTCATTCAAAAGGCAGGAAGAGCGTCGCGTTGGTGCTCGCCGGCAAGTAGTGTCAAGCACTTCGAACGCGATGTACTGGTGATCACTTGCCGAGAAGTCTTCTAGGAGTCGCCACCCGTCCACCGATGATGCCAGAGATTCCGACGCAAAAGTGATGCCAGGAATGCTTCCTTCACAGCCTGGGCGCCGAAACGTTGGCATGGATCCGGTGTTTAAAACTACGAGCCCTGTTCTCGCCGCCATTGGCAGAATCCGTTTCCCTCTGGAGTCTGACTGAGGCATGCCCCATTCAAGAGTTCTGGCATTAAAAAATCAGCGCCTACCAGGATTCGTCCTTCCGTGCTCGAAACGGCGTCCTCTAGAGCATCAAGCCGGCGCCGAAAGTCCGGCATCGTCTCGTTCGGCGTCAGGTAAACGCTAAAAAACATTAAACCCTAAACATCGGGTCCAGGCAAACCCGTTCCCTCGGCCTTCGGCAAGAACACGAAGTCGAACATCGTCCCGAACCCAGATGGCAGCGGTGCCCGATAAATCGAGATGCCATGAGGACGGGTCCTTGTTTCGGTATTGCTCGCTAATCAGCACTAGATCAGCATTTACTTCCGCAGCGAACTGTGCTAGTGTGCTGGTGCACTCCGGTGCAAGTTAATTTGCAAAATGCGGATCATGCTAATCGCACCCTAGCCCTCTCCAATTTCGCCCCGAAGATTGGACACCGTCCCGAGCCCGCAGTGTGTGCGACGCTCTCACCAAATGCGCCACGATCCCTGCAGAGAACGCAACTCTCGCTTTCATTGCAGGTCTTCGCTTGATGACCCACTTAGCCGCATCTCCGGCATGCTGTCCTCCTGTCCGGACCTTTGCAAGCTGCTGACGTGTGTCCATAGTCCATACACCTGTAGCATTTGGTGGGGACTGTCCGCATTCGCACCTTGCATACTACCTATCCGATTTTGATTCTCCCGCTGCTAAGGAGTTTCCTCGCATATTGTTCGGAGACCTCCACTACGGCGAGCTTTTGGCCAGGAATTCCAGAGGTGATACCTATCCGGGCATTGGTTACCTCTGGACATTCACGCTTTAGCGCCTCCTCTACTTCGACCTTTTCTGTGAGGCAGTCAAGATCCCGGATTTCTAGAGAGCACATTGGCTCTAGGGTAGAAACAAGAGCCTTCCCCTCAATAGCCCCTTGACCGCTTCGCAGAATGTACTCTTGTTAGTCACTCTTCGTTTTCCGTATGGAAGATACCTCTACTCCGTTGTCTTCGGGTTTCATCCTGTAGCGGATTTTACTAAGGACTTCCGCAAATGTCTTGCCTTCCGTCCGACGGTCTAGTCCTTCTTCACTTCCTCGTCTTTTCTGCCCTTGGGTTTGGTTGGCAGCCTCCTTGTCTTTGGACAGACGTGTCTCTGGCGGCGGAGTCAGTTGTTTTTTTTTTTCCTTCTTCGCCTTATTTTTTTGAGCTCTGGAAACTACTTCGATAAAGTCTCCTTCGGGCACGTCGTCCTCTTTCCGCTTTTTCCCCAGTTCGCTTTGCTTCACCACATGCTGTAAACATATTCCCGTGATCAGTCCATGCTTGTATGCAAAGTTTTGATGGATAACCTTACATACTGCATTATGCCCGGTGATGTATTGCACCGGTGCCATAACAGTACGGCCAGAAATGAGTTGGTCCAACGTCTCTAACGCCGAACCACACATTCTGCAATGGTCGGTCTCCACTCGTTTTTTTATGATGAGTCTTTTAAAAGCGACCTCGCCGTCCTGAATGGCACACATGAATCCCTCCGTCTCAGCAAAGAGCTCCCCAGCACACAGCCATCTGTTCGACAGATGGTTGCCAAAGACAGTTGACGTGTTTACTGTGATTGGCTTCACCCCACTCAGAGGATTGAAAGATCAATCCTTCAAGTTAAGTGGAGTCAGTACACACTTTGCCTTACAGACAGCCGCATGCAAAGGATCCGCCCGATCTTTGCTGTAAAAATAAGCGCGCAGCGAGTCGGCTTGGCGATGATGTTGTGCCGCCACGTCAACCAATCTAATCATCTAAGTACATCAAGTGTCTCAGTTCGCACTTAGCACGTAAGCGATACTTTATTACAAAACCATGCCCTCTAGCATCATTCAGTAGTCATGAATCCCAACGAATCCCCCTGGAAGATGTCCCTCCGCATACGGATGGGCTCTGAGGTATTAGCAGCCTCAGTTTCGGATCAATGCGATACATATGTACCGAGTTGATAATGAGTTGCTTTGCAACCCCTTGACCCAACTCGGCAGGTCAACGCCCTCTAGTATTCACCACAAACCAGAGCGCTCAATATTTGCTCATACTGGTCAAGTGTAGCACTTGGTGGAGCGTGGCAGCTTTATATGCGAATTTCTTTCGCCTTCGCTCCGGTGATGATGATTTGTATCAACCTCATCTGTGAATCGCGTTTAGAGCTGCCCTACATTCTGGGCACCTGCTGCTGCCTGCAATGTGCTGATGGTCTACATCCTCCTTCTCTTTGTACAATGGGCAATTTGGATGCGCTTCACAGTCCTTGCTGAGGTGGCCCTCTGCTCTGCATCTTCTGCATTGCTTCGACCTGTCATCCGCACTGGTGCATGCCTTCGCGATGTGATCCACGCATCTAAAGCACTGTTTAAGTGTCATTTGCTCTCTAAGACGACA
Organism: Hermetia illucens; assembly: GCF_905115235.1. Taxonomy (NCBI): domain Eukaryota; kingdom Metazoa; phylum Arthropoda; class Insecta; order Diptera; family Stratiomyidae; genus Hermetia; species Hermetia illucens. The sequence continues at coordinate 153,755,594 of NC_051850.1, read as the reverse complement.
CATAGCCCAGTCTATTCTTAATCTCCTCGCTGACAATAGTATGAATGCTGCCTTCAATGGTAGGCTGATAAGGGCAATTTGTGTCCTACGTTAGGGGTCGGACTCTTTTTCCAAAGCCCCTCGAATCTTCTCCTTGTTGTGGTAATCTTATCTATGTTATGTCCTTGCATAATATTATTTCTGTCTTATTTCGGCCTAAGGATTTTTCATTTGGCTCAAGAATTTTGTCCGCCGTTATATCATTGGATTTCTTCAGCTCTAATATAAAGTTTCCTTTCTGGGATTGTTTAATGCGGCTATCTCCCCCCATTATCTCCCAAATTGGTGTACTGGGTCTGCTGTCACTCTCCTCAGAATATCCCCTTCACCTCGTTTGGGAATGATAATAACTTCGATTGTATCAACTTCCCATCTATCTTTTCTTTATCTTTTTCTATCTATTTTTTAAAAAAAAACGCGAGAAACTTTAAGCCCTAATGACGATGTTCAGGGCGAATCTTCGGAAGCTGCTCGGTCTCCTCAAGCCAGACAACCCGTATTTTGGCGTGCAGGAGGAGATGGAGGCTACATGGACGCAATCCTCGACATGAGGAAGGTCTCTCTCTTTACTGACGACGTAATAGCAATATATAACACGATACGGAAATGCTTGGCTGGATTGAATATCTTGGGGTACACGACCGCTCATTGGGACCCAATGATAATCCGTATTATAATGCGAAAGTTCGATAATATGTGAGCATGCAGGAAAATTGGCACCAACGACGCATTACAATACACTGTTGAGGCACCTCCTATTCAAGTGTAGGGACATTATTCGGAAAATTGACGAAGTCCTCGGCGTTCCGCCAAGGAAGAGAATCAAAAGAGGACTATTCGGGAAGATGTTAGCGGCAGTTTTTGGAGTCAATAATGAGGTCTACGAGGGCATCGACGCTCTAAAACACGATAAGCTTACTACTCTGCAGACAATGACTCAACCAAACCTCCTACTTAATGCTCGCCAAAGTGGATGTCGGAAGCCTGAATGTACAAATCGTATCCACATATCTGACAGTCATCGACTACTACGACGAAGTAGACCAGAATGGGGGCTGCTTTATACGGTCGAGGAGATATACTGGGACTCCTGAATGCCGATGATCTGACCAACAGAATCGAGGTAGTGGTAGGATTGGCCATTTCTACGAGATACCACGAATTCCAGAGGAGCGTATGTCCATACAGAAGGATCATGAGCAAATCATGGTTTTAGGATACTTTTATATCATCGGTAAGCACCAATACGACATGCTCCATGTAACGGCGACACCTCAGGCGATAGACGATGGATACTACTTGATCCCAGGGGTAGAGGTCCAATCAAGAAAATTATTTCGATCTTGATGCAAAGGAGCTTGCTGCTTGCCATCTGCGGGAGAATAATTTCCTCTGTTCACCGAAGTATACAAAAGATATGAATTTAATTCCAAACTGTATGGTCGACACGATCTACGAAAGGCCGAATAAACCGACTTGCCCGATGGACAACATCACCAATGAGCAAACATCGTGGAAGGAACTAATGGCGCCGAATAGTTGGTTATACGTAAGCAACTACAGCATCGATAATTTGCAACGGACAAAGAGATGAAGTATTCTTGAAAGGAGTTGGCATATTACACACACGTGATGGCTTGTCTAATCCACGCAAATGACATGCTGCTCCGGTCAACTCTGGCTGAAACAAGGAAGGTTACGGGGATTCTAACTAAGGAAATTTCACTCAGCAGAACCATTCCTGGCCAAATTGGTCATCAAGTTTTCAACAAACCTGTCGAACTGGCTACAGATACGATTTCCACCGAGCAGTACAACCGAGTACATCACCACATGGCTCTCATCTTCGGGGCTATGGCCCTGACCCTGGTGGTCCTGATAATCAGTCAGAAGAAACGGTTATCAGCCTTCATTCCTCTTTCATTCTAGGCCTGATGCCTCTTATCATGTTCCTTATATTCTGATGAATATCCCAACATTCCTTGTCCCTTGGGTAGTTTCCATTCACTCTCCCCATAGGCCATATAATAAGAGTGAGAACCCTCCCGCCGTACCTTCAGAAAACTAATCTACGCCTAAATGTTCCGTTGGTATTCCGAATGTTGTGACTCTCCCTTCCTCTTCAGTTGAATACAAGATTAGTTTCTGGGAACAATTATACATTTTTTTCTGTTTTCGCCTATGGGCCTTGATGAAATCGAATTGCTGTTCAAATACAGATTTTGATGACACAGATGAAATCCTATGAATGTATTATCACTTCATTTTCAGAACTGAGTTCGACGCCATCATTCCCGATGTGAAATCCGATCAAGAAAATGTGGAATTTGCTGCAGCCTCCGATGTCTATCACGTTGCTTGCCGCTTTTTATCTCAGTTTCGTATAAACGATAGTGACCATCTCGAACGTTTCGAGAAGCTATGCCGATATCTTAATGCCTGCATAGAAGCAGAGACGCCGAAAGTCAGTTATATCAGCTTAGCTCTGAACAAAAGCTACGGGTAATTGTCACATGAAAGTTGTTTTATGTTCAAGTGAGTGGTAACATGGACGATGTAATTACAGCTTACAATGGATCAAACATATAAAACAGATGCTGTGGATATGTTGTCAGATAATCGAAACATTGAAGCCAGGTAAGAGACGTTTAGTAGTAGAAGGAATATGAACACTGAGTGGCTTGGTGTGTCTTAAATTGTAGTATGAAAGCTGCTGAATGAATGAAATTGGATATATTGTTACCTGATCTATCTTGAAAAGCTGTAAATGCAACTGCAGTTAACAAATTTCTATTAGAAATTAATTTTTCCGATATGTTCTGAAGGAGATTTCAGAGTAATTTATTTTCGTCCAACTCGGTACACGCATTTCTCATTTCAGAGCATCACTCCCACAGCATATCTCTTGCACTGTACCTTCACACTCTAATTGTATTCACATCAACAAAAACATGGGGCATTTTACGAAGCAAGAATATGACAAACATGCAACCAGCTTCGCAGAAAATTTGTCACAATATTCAAGGAGATCTCGTTCAAAAAGGGTTTTTCCAAGTTCTACGAGTACGAACTTCCAGCACTTATTCTTAAAAAGGATGTGAACATAATTTTCAATTGATTTCAGGGCACATTACTTAAAGGATCAACTCGTGAAGAACTCGCATTGAAACCAGTCTCCCTAAAGGCTCTAATGACCTTGGCCACTCGACCCCTAATCGATGGCGAATTCAGTAAGAATCTGATGGCACAATTTCTTTCGGAAATTTTTTCTGTTCCTGCATTAATATGGCATTTGGAGAACAATGCACCTGAATGTATGGCAATGCTACAGTCGCAGAAGATTTTGGAACGTAGTTTGAATTTATGGCCCGATTTTGACTGGTTTAAGGACTTTTCAACCAGTGCAGCGGTAAGTCAACCGTGGAAGTAGTGGTAGCCGGAAAACTGCATTGATTTGGTTTCATCTACTTACAGGGCACAAAAACTGTCGCATTTTTAGGTAATTTTATTCATATCTTCAATATTGAGGAACGCGACAGAGAAGATACTGATGTTGATTTGTATCAACAAATAACGGTGAGTGTAGTGAATCTTTTGTTGATTTTGTTTGTCGATTTTACAAGTTCATAACCCGCAAACTTAAGGAATTAAACATTCCGATCTATTCACTATACAACAAAACTATTCAATTTAATCTCCTTATAGACCTCAATTTCCATTCTACTGGAAAAGATCCCGGAAGCGGTTGGAATCAAATCAGGTCCATTTACTCAGTGGCACGATCTCCTTGGATGGTATATACCAGGGTCGGATAACGCTAACAACCAAAATGTTCCGCTAATCAAGCGACAGTTCCACATGTTATGGGGGCGACGTTGCATTCGTGTTCTTTTAGGTGACACCCTGAAAGAAATGAGCGCAAACTATGATAAAGTGGAATTCCAAAGTCCTACACAAAATTCTTCAACAAATATTTTGCGACGGGCATTGGAACGAAGTTCAACCAAAGGGAATCTAAGTAAAAGCGGAAGACCATGGAGAAGATTGGATTCTCCCGAAGTAGTGAGGGTGGGAACAGTTTGTGCAATGTATTATGCTGCAGTGACTACCTTATCACAGTTGAAGCTAGATATTTTGTCAGGTGCGTGTAGGCTTCTACTTGCGTTTTAAAAATATATCAATGACAATTTATTTTCGTGTTATTCACAGGCATATGTTACAATGATTCGGTCTTACATGATTTATGGTTACTTATTGCATCGTTGGGTCCGAATTGTGGCCTCAAAGAATTTCTCGAATTACTTAAATTGGATCCATCTGGAAAATCTACACAATTTTTGATGTTGATGTTGTTTTGTGAGTGCATGACACACTATGTTACGTAAGTACCTATTTTTGTTTTGATAGCTTTTACTTCAACTATACTACGGTGCTGAGTTTCATAAATTATAACAGCAGAGGTAAATTTCAAAGCTCTCACAGTTGCACAGAATTAAGTGTGAATAACTACTAACATGCGACTTTGGTAGTCAGTTCGAGAAGTTACTAAGTCTTTTATGTTTGATAATTCTCAGGGATTAAGGACAATCTTGCCGTGATATTTAGAAAAGACGAGTTAAGACACAAGATATCTATTTCAACAACGAAGAGGCCGATCGTTCGATCACGGCAAGATTGTCCTTAATCTCTGAAAATTATCAAACTGCAATTTCTTTTATAAAAATAACGCCAGAATATTATAAACAGAAAAAGGAAAGGAAGCAATCATCAAACGACTGGACGTAATAAGTTGTTATCACTTTATCGCTCCTCACTCTGGATATATATGGCAAGGCATATCGTATCAGCCATATCTACGTGCCATCGCTCCATCACGACTTTCCGAGAAGCTTGTAATCTTTTTCCACTAGTCGACCATCCTAGGATAATGGGTAACCTATCCATTATCACTTTCACCTTCTCATCTACATGTGCACGAGCATTTGATCTATGCTCAAGCGAAGCTACCCCTCGGGCACCACTTTGACGCAGTGGGAGGGGGAACTATAGTAGATTACTAGTACACGAAGGGTATCCAAAAATATATGAAGGTCGAAGCAATGGATTGTAACTATCCAAGTGGTAAGGAATCACAGACAGACAGATCCACCCGCGACTTCAAGAAGTCAAGTCGTGGCGAAGGCGCGGATTTTGGAGACCTCACTGGGTTGATGTACCCCACGGAAAAATCTGTAGAAGGCAGGCCCTCGACATCATTGGAAAACCTGCAGTGTGTACGACGCGGCTAGGCAGTAACTTGTTTAATGAAAGGAACTGGAAACCTAACTACGGCCAGTCTGCCGATGATACTGTTGCCTAATTCTTCCAGAAAATGGGAGAGGAAGGCTCAACAAAAGGAAACTTCCAGCCGACGCCAACGGGAAGCACTGCGAAAGAGTACTAAGTTTGAAATAATAAAAAAACTTGTTTTTTCTTATTTCTGAAAACACCGCATAATTACACTCAGAATGCGAGGTTTCTTGAGAATAAAGACATTGGCTTTCTTGGCAAAAAAAATTGGGAACTCTTGGCCACATTCGAGAGAATAATCCTCCGAAGAATTTTTGGCCCCCTACATGAGGATGGACGGTTCCGCAGCTTACATAACGACGAAATCTATAAGCGATACCATGACCGTGAGGTTGTGAATTAAATCGGGCTCAACAGGTTGCGGTGAGCGGGTCACTTAATCCGTATGGATGAGGATGATTCAGCCTGAAAAGTCTATAAGGGCAATATCTATGGTAGAAAAAGAAGACAAGGCAAACCCTGCCTGAGATGGAGCGATGACGTAGGTCAGGACGTCAGACAGCTTTTAGGGATATCGAATTGATGAGCCTCGGCGCAAAATCAGAGTGTCTGGAGTCTCTTACTAAGGCAGACCTAGACCGTATACCGGTTGTTGCGCCGTTGATGATGATGATCCCCATGAAACATGCATTATCACTGTCAATGGCAGTGACATGCCCAAAACTGAGCGATTTAAATATTAGCTTTCTACAACTGGTGTGTGATCGACGTATCAATGAACGTCTCAAATCTAAAATTTACCGCAATGGTTCTCATTGTTGGCCGACTATAAAAGATAATGAATGGCGTTTTGCGGTAATGTAGAGGAAGGTGTTGCTTTGGACTAGTGGCGTCACATGCCTTGATCGCATTTTAAATGAGGATATTCGCGATCAATATGGGGTTTCATCGATCATGGACTACGACTAGATCAGGACTTTGATCAAATAAAATGGCGCAACCGATCACGACAAGCCGACCCCCCCCCCCCCCCCCCCCCCCCCTTGTGAACGGGATAAAGACTAAAGAAAAAGAAAATTATCCTCCTCCGACCCGAAAAGGACAAGGACCCATTGTGAAAAACAGTGACTCTTATAGGACCCTTGTCGTGGTAATGTACCCTTTAATCCTCTTATGTGTATCATATTAAAGCGTCTTTTCGAAAAGATAAGGCTCAATCGTCATCATCAACGGCGTAATAACCGGTATCTGGTCTAGGCCTGCCCCGGTTTTGCACCGAGTTCCAGCAATTCGATATCCCCAAAAGCTGTCTGGCGTCCATCGTTACATCTCAGGCAGGGTCTGCCACGTCTTTTTTTTCTACCATAGATATTGCCCTTATAGACTTTTCGGGTCGGATCATCCTCATCCATACGGAGCCGGATTTTATCCACAACCTGACGGACGTGGTATCGCTCATAGATTTCGTCGTTATGTAAGCTACGGAATCGTCCATCCTTATGGAGAAGACCAAAGATTCTTCGGAGGATTCTTCGCTCGAACGCGGCCAAGAGTTCGCAATTTTTCTTGCTAAAAACCCAAGTCTCCGAGGAATACACGAGGATTGGCAAGATTGTTGTCTTGTACAGTAAGAGCTTTGACCCTATGGTGAGACGTTTCGCGCGGAACAGTTTTTGCAAGCTGAAATAGGCTCTGTTGGTTGCCAACAACGGTGCGCGGATCTCATCATCGTAGTTGTTATTGGATGTGATTTTCGACTCTGGATAGGAGAAATTATCAACGGCCTCAAAGTTGTGGTCTCCTATCTTTATTCTTCCCCTTTGGCCAATGCAGTGTGATGTTGTTGGTTGGTTTGTTTTTGGTGTTGTCGTTGCCACCATATATTTTGTCTTGCCTTCATTGATGTGCAGCCCAAGATCTCGTGCCAATTGCCGCCTGCTCGATCTGGATGAAGGCAGTTTATACGTCTCGGGTCGTCCTTCCGATGATGTCGATATCGTCAGCATAGGCCAGTTGTCTTAAACAGGATCGTACCCCTCGCATTTACCTCAGCATCACAGATCACTTTCTCCAGGGCCAAATTAACGAGGACGCATGATAGAGCATCCCCATGTCTTAGACCGTTGTTGATGTCATGGTCGTGTACAGTTTTACCCTGGCTATGCTGTCATAGGCGATTTTAAAGTCGATGAAAAGGTGGTGCAACTGATGTAAATATTCCAACAGTCCTTCCATCGCTTGCCATACAGAGGAAATCTGACCTGTTGCTGATTTGCCTGGAGTGAAGCCTCTTTGATATGGTCCAATGATGTTCTGATGTTGGCAAGCTAGCGGAGAATATCTTATAGATGGTATCCAGCAACGTGATACCTCTTAAATTGCTGCACTGCGAGATATCCCCCCTTTTATGTATGAGACAGATAATGCCTCTTTGCCAGTCGTCAGGCATTAATTCACTGTCCCACACCTTGAGTATGAGTTGATGAACGCTTGGTGCAATTGGCCGTCTCCATATTTAACCAATTCGGCTATAATTCCATCGGTTCCTGGCGACTTATGATTTTTAAGCCGATGAATTGTGCACGGACTGTTTCTTCTATACTTGGTGGTGGCAGTATTTATCCGTCGTCTTCAGTTGGGCAGATGTTCTAGTTGTTCAGCAATTCATCAAAGTACTCAACCCATCACTCTAATATGGCCATTCTGTCGGAAATCAGATTCCCTTCTTTGTAACGATAGGATGAGCATCGAGATGTGTAGGGCTTCATCCTGCTGACTTCTTGGTAAAGCTTCCGCGCCTAGTGTAGTTTCTTCCTGTACTTTTCGAGTTCACAGACCTGTTGGTTCTCCCAGGCTTCCTTTTTCCGTCTGTGAAGTCGCTTCTCCGCGTGCCCGCGTCCAACAATGCAACATTACTCGGTATGCGGCATTCTTCCAGCCAAATATGCTTGTGGCCATATTTATGGTAACGTTGATTGTGAAGATCATTCACTTTCGCAACGTTTTATGCACAGAAGCTCTTTCTGTGGAGTGGCGCACACCGAAAGTTTGTATCCACTACTTCGAAGGCAATGTATTGATGGTTGCTTGCCGAGAAGTCTTCCAGAACTCGCCACCCGTCCACCAGCGACACCAGTGCTTCCAACGCCAAGGTTACATCTGAAATGCTTCTTTCACAGCCTGGTCGCCGGAACGTGGGAGTGGATCCGGTGGTTAGAACTACCAGTCCTGTTCTCGCCGCCATTTCCAGAATTCGTTTCACTCTGGAGTCTGTGTGAGGCATGCCCCATTCAAGTGCCCTGGCATTGCAGTCACCCCCGCCCAGGATCCGCCCGTCTGAGCCTAAGATAGCGCCCTCCAAAGCATCAAGCCTGCGTCGAAAGTACCGCATCATCCCATTCGGAGGATACTGTCCCAAACCCAGATGGCAGCGGTACCTGATATGTCAGGGTGCCATGAAACTGGGTCCTTGTTTTGGTACTGATCGCTGATGAGTACTAAATCAGCTTTGGTCTCCGCAGCGAACTGCACCAGCAACTCGTGGGCGGTTGCACTCCGGTGCATATTGATTTGTAGAATGCGAATCACGTTGATCGCTTCCTAGCCCTTTCCAATTCTGCTCTGAAGCCTGGACACCGCTCCGGGCTCACAATATGCGCAACGTTCTCATCAGTCGCGCCACGGTCCCTGCATAGGACGCAGCTTTCCTTTTCATTGCAGGTGTTCGCTTTATGGCCTGACTGACCGCATTTACGGCATGTTGCCCTTCTGTCAGGTCCCCGAGAGGTTGCAGATGTGTGCCCATAATCCAAACATATGTGACATTTGGTTCGGGCGGTCCGGATTCGTATCCTACACACTACCCAACCAATTCTTATTATCCCGCTGTTTAGAAGCTTCCTCAAGTATTGCTCGGCACCTTCCACCACAGCGAATTTTTGGCCTCGGGAGTTCGCAAAAGTGATACCAATCCGGGCGTTCATTGGTTACCTCCGGGCATTCACGTTTGATGGCATCTTCTACTTCGTTCTTTTCTGTGAGGCAGTCAAGGTCTCGGATTTCTGGAAAACACGTGGGTTCCAGGCTGGAAAAAAGACTTTTCTCTCAGAAGTCTCTTGACTGCTTCACAAAACGTAATTTTGTTTATTGTCCTCGGGCCTAGTTCGACTAGGACTCCACCACCCTTCGTTTTACCAATGGAAGACACTTCTGCTCCATTATCTTCGGGTTTAATCTTGAAACGTATTTCACTGAGGACTACCGCAAAAGTCTTGCCTTCCATCAGCTTAATAAGTAGAGCTGGCGCTCTAGTCCTCCTTCGTTTTCCCACCTTTTCTTTTCGTGCTCCGTCCTTCGTGTCCACCACAATTTTAAGCAAAGGTTTTTCTGATGGCGCGACGTGTTGTCTCTTGTTCCTCTTCCTTCTTCTTTTGAGCCCTGGAAAGTACCTGAGTGAAGTCCTAGAATTTGAATGATTAATAAGAGCAGAAGATTGAATGGCTCTACTAACACTGGCTTATTAAGTATGCCTGCGAATTTCACGAAATTGACTGGATGATTGGTAATCCTCCCTGATAAGATATTGTTTATAGCGTTTGAAGCCGGGATTGCAACCGCATTCTGATTAATTATGGGAAATCACAAAAGATTTATAAGTTTTATGCAATTAGAACTAATCAAGATGCCGCTTGCTTTACAATTTTCCTATATTCTAGTCTTCAAGACGAACTGGAAATGTACACGGAGCAAGAGCCATTTTTATTGAGTGACTATGTGGCACTTTCCTACTTTGTAAACAATTTCTTATTCAAAGTGATTCAGGACAATATTATAGGTAAGCATCTACTACATGTCAAAAGTGTGATGAATTTACATCTAAATAAAATCCCTAGATCCTCGCACTGTGACAACTACACCACTCTTTATATCACTACACAATCTCCTGCAATGCTTTTATCGACGCGATTGTCGTCGTCAATTTGCACCGACAAATCACTGGTTAATAACCGAAATCCGCCCCTCTAACTTTATCGGTGATTTGGAAAAAGGCAAACGTCACTCACAATTATTGTTACAAAAAATGCCTCATATCATTCCGCATGACGATCGTGTAAAACTGTTTCGGAGATTTGTTCAAAACGAAAAGGCTGTCTTAGGTCTAACTGAATCAGTTTGTGCTTCACCAAGTTCAGCTTTGATACGGGTCCACCGTGATCGCATCGTTGAGGATGGTTATCGTCAGTTGGCTGCTTTACGACCGCATGCATTGAAGGGTGTGATTCGAGTGAAGTTTATCAACCAACAAGGCCTAGACGAGGCTGGCATCGATCAGGATGGCGTTTTCAAGGAGTTTCTGGAGGAGACTATAAAAAGAGTGTTTGATCCATCGTTGAATCTCTTTAAAACCACTTCGGATCAAAGATTGTATCCATCACCGATATCTTACGTGCAAGATAACCATCTGCAATTGTTCGAGTTCGTCGGGCGAATGTTGGGGAAGGCCGTTTATGAGGGGATTGTCGTCGATGTGCCGTTTGCATCTTTCTTCTTGTCGCAGTTACTTGGGCAAACTCTTCAAGCTATGTATTCGTGTATGGACGAGCTCCCTTCACTGGATAATGAACTCTATCGCAGTTTGACGTTCATAAAACACTACCAAGAGGACGTGGCTGACTTGAATCTTACATTCTCCGTTGATCAAGATGTCATGGGAAAGATTGTTACACATGAGTTGCATCCAGGAGGGAAGGCTAGAGCTGTGACCGATCAAAATAAGTAAATTAAAATCTCAGTTCTGATCGGTGGCGTACTTACAAACTGTATTTATTATTTCAGGATCATTTACATTCACTACATGGCATATTTCCATATGCACACCCAAATTAAGGAGCAAACGGCAGCTTTTAATCGAGGTTTCAGAAGTATAGTTAATACAGAATGGCTTTCACTATTTTCGGCTCCTGAATTGCAACGTTTGATATCGGGAGACACGGCTCCGCTGGATTTGAGAGATCTACGAAGACATACACAATATTATGGCGGATTTCATGATTCACATCGTGTTATTGGATGGCTGTGGGACATTTTGTCAAGAGATTTCACTGAGGAAGAAAGAAAACTATTTTTGAAGGTGAGTAAAACATTAGGAGATTAGATGTATGATTAGATATACTAACTGAATTGAGAATGTTAGCAGTTCTCTGTAGAATTTTCAATGAAGTGAATCACGTTATTTAGGCAACAGCGTAGGTTTTCGAAATATAAGAAATAGACACTGGAAACTATGTCTAGCTACGAAAGCAAGCAGAAGGGATGTCTGCACAAGCTCACCGTGCGAAATGGAGAGAATAATCCAATGCAATGCGGAAAATGCTTTACTCCTGCAAACTATTTAGCGACCCTATTGTCGCTTGGTGGTGAGAAAATTACTTACATCTGCGAACTACGGAAACATTAAAAACATCTGCTATAGAATATCTTTGAATGACGCCTAGTTATCGCTATTAAAAGTGCATTTATATCGAGGCTAATTGGGTATTTCCGGTGAAGATGTTATTCGTTGTGAATACTCTATCCTCGTTTGCGGCTGGGTCCGACTCTTCCGGCTCAGCACGCATCGGGTCGTTACTTTTTTTATTTTTAAATTTCTCCAGATAGTTATTAAGTTTGAGTTTACTTACCAATGGGAAAAGACACGAAGTGGCGCAAAAGGGACTGAAATGTCCAACGGGTCCCTTCATATTCCCGAAACTGACTAATATAGAGGTGTGGCGGTCCAGCGGAAACGTGAACCACTGAATGTATCGCCGACACATCTGGCAGCCTGGCACGAGGCCGATGCCTTACGATTCTTCTTTCTTGCCGTGATCGCCGCAGAGAGTGCTTGTATTATCCATCCATACACTTTTACTAAGACCGGGAGATCCATTACAGAAAATAGTTTTCCCTTGGACGCTGAACAACACTGTGAATAGATATGAAAATTCATAATATATTTTAAATACTTTAAATATTGTGATATCGCTATGTGTGTGATATTGTCTGGTAATCGCTGTTAAAAGAACCGCCGCCGTGCACACAAATGCCAAGTGTGTGGACAACCAAAGAACCGGGAACAGGTGCAATGTAGAGCCGGTCTGGCAACGTGTCTTTTGTTACGCATTCGCCTGAAGCCGCGCAAACGTCCGTAACGAACCCAAAGTTGTGCTAAGACAAAATTTTGAGGAAGTGCTCACGCCGGCCGCGAACTGTTCCTCGGGAGTTGTTTACAGAAGTCCCGCTGTCGCCATATTCAACAGTCAGTAGTGCAACAGTAGCAGCCAACGGCTCAATCGCAGCAAAAGCCCCATAGATTATAGTGTTTCCACAACAGCTACAATACAGAACAAACCCAAGGCTCTACCACATATCTTCAAACGGCGAAGAGGGGCATAAATTCCAGTGTTCATCGAGACGTAACGATTGGAGAAAATACAACGAACAGCACCACATCACCACCACCTATTGCACGGAGCTGCTGACTTCATCATGACTCTAATCATCGTGATCAACCACAGCGTCGTGAGCCGGCATCTACAGCAACACACTTTTGCTTTGAGACAACCACACTCTTTTTTTACTTCATAAATCGCAGAAAGGTTTTTTTTAAAAAATAATAATTGCATTTGTACATAATCATTACATATAAATTAAGGAAATTTTCAAATCTATGGCCAGATGAATACAAGTTAAATAAACGTTCCATACTCGCTGCAAGAGCCGGCGAAAAGTTTTTTAAAGAGGAGGGTTCCGCTCCGATTTCCACTCGGGTTGTTTTCTGGTTCATTGCTTCGGCTGGTCATGATAATCTTTTCTTTCTTTCCACTCCGGTGTTCCGTCACCGCTCCGCTTGCTTGATAGACCCCACTTAAACATGTTTCATGAGGACAAAATGGCGGGAGGCGCAATCCCCCTTCGCAGCGCGGTAAGGTTGCCCCCGCAGCGTGGTTTCGCCAATTGAAAGCGCTGATCGCGGACTTGTTCGAGGACTGCTCCTAAGGAGGAAGCAGCTCACACGCCCATGAGGAAACGAAGCTGAATCACTTAAAAAAAACAAGGCCTAACGGTTTCGTTCAGAACAGAGGTAACCCTTCAGATGCCGCCTCACCTCTGCCCTGGGAGCAGCGTGGCCGAAAGTGGCAACAGGTGGAAAAACGCTCGTCTATATAATCGCGAAAAACACGATAAGGTTGCGAATTATATTCAAGTTGGATCGCCAATAGTTTGAGCTTGAGCTAGGGTAAAGCTATGTTAACTTACTCCAACTTTTTTTGATCCATGGACCCCTCGTTTGGGGCACAGCACCCAAGCATTCAAAAAACAAGGACTTACGGTTTCGTCCAGGTCCACTTGTTGCCACTTTCGGTCACGCTGCTCCCAGGGCAAAGGTGAGGCAGCGTATGAAGAGTTGCCTCTACCCTGGACGAAATCGTTAGTCCTTGTTTTTTAAATGCTTGGGTGCTATGCCCCAAACGAGCGGTCCGTACACCGAAAACGTGCGAGTAAGTTGCCCTCCATTTGGCCATCATGTGGATGTAGGCTTAGGATCCCCCATATCCCAAACTGAATCACTTGCTGTAGGAGCTGAAGCTTGGCAACCGTACGCCCAGCCAACTACTTCGAGAAATGAAACAGCTGGGTGAGGATAAGGTCGGCTCAGAGCTTTTGGTTGCAGCGGCTCCCAGAGAGCACCCGCGCTATCTTGGCCTGTGCGAACTCAGGGAATCAGGAGGTGCTCTCCACCTCGGCCGACAAAGTCCACAAGGTATACGCGTCAGTAGGTCGAGGACCTTAGAGCAATGGTGACTTTACTTGCGAACGCAGTCTCCAAGCTGACAGCGACTGTGAGTACTTTGCGTTCGAGAGGTAGATCTCGTTCGCAATTACGGTCGAGGTCTGCTTCCCTAAAAGGGTATTCAGGCACTCACACCCCGCGACTCCGACAATTTGCTGGTACCCCCGTAAATTCGGAACGTAAGTAAATGTACCATCGGATGCTATTTCAATATGAAAAACTAAGCTCGCTGGGTGCCTCGGCGGCGTCGTCTTACAATTTTCGACTCCCTGAGCAGACGTTGCTTTCTGGTCGACATGGGCGCGGAAGTGCCGGTTCTCCGCGTATCCCGTCCAAACGAGTTAATACCACAAAACTTGCGATTGGCTGCCGCGAACTCCTATTCGATCCGCATTTACGGCTACAGGCAGGTGGACGTGAGTTTCGAACGTTTTCGTGGCGATTTATTTTGGCTGTCATCAGCATCGCCATTTTAGGCGCAGACTTTCTACATGACTATGGACTGTGGTGGACATGCAGAATAAAGCCTTTATAGACCCCACAACCTCTTTGAAGTCGTCAGGAAAAGTTTCCACATGCGCAAGCGAAACGTTTTCGATTGTCTTCGTGGACATTGCCGACCATCGCATTCGTGCACACCATCAACATCACTACTGAAAGTTGTTTCTCCCATCCGGTTAAGTATGATCTTCTCAAAGGTGCGTCCACTATCGAGGTTGTCCAGGCGTTTGAAACCGTCAAACAATAGCTGGTTGATGCTACTTCTGGCATTTTCTCAGCAGATGCACCCGTAGCCGTGTTTGTCGATGCCTCAGACACAGCGGTAGGCGCCGCTCTTCACTAACGGGTAAACCAAACCTGGCAAACGTTGAGCTCCTTTTTGATAAAACTCAGCGTAACTGCAGCGCAGTTCAAGTTTCGTATCTTCGGCTAAAACCACTATTTACTCTGCGAGACCTCAGGCAAGGGACCCAAGTTATTTATTCCGGTCGATTTTCGCAAGGTAGTATTCCACCCAGGCATCAGGACGACAAACCGGCTAATCAGCGGAAAATACTTCTGGTCGTCCATGAACAACTACGTAAACTCTTGGGCAAGACAGTACATCGCGTGCCACCAATGTAAGATCAACAAGCACGTAAAAAGAAAGTATGCGTATTCGCTCGGTCAACCAAGCGCTTCCACACCATCCACTTCAACATCATTGGCCCTTTGGGAGATTCGTACGGTTATAGTTATTTGCCTCGCCCTCATTGACAGGTTTACGCGATGGCCTGAAGCAATACCTCTGACCGACATTACTGCCCAATCATCTGCCGAGGCCCTCTTGTCTAGAATGGATCCCACACTTTGGGAATGCAATTTGGGTCTACTCTACTCTACTCGTAGTTAGGCAAGCTCCTGGATTTCAAACCCCACTGCGTACCATCCGCTGAAAACCGCCTAAATGGCTCGCGACGATCCTTCGTGATCGCAATCCTTGCCTTTCGCACAATCCATCGGTGTGAATTCTCAGCCAGCTTCGCATTAGCATTAGTTTTTATTCGGGACGCTTTTCGAAGTATTTTTTTTTAGTATTAGCCATATTAGCCATTAAACTGTTGGAAAGAATGGAATTTATGTGTAGTACAAATTATAGGTGGGAGCTGAGAGGGATACTTAGGTATTTCGTAGCGTAAACTGTGAGAATCATGGTTGCAGTGACCCTGATGATGAGTTAGCATCTTACCGGTAAATTATGATTTATCTGAGAAGAAGATAACTTGACACTTGGCGAGACTTGAAGTAATTTTCAAGACGCGTAGGTTGGACGAACGTGTGATTGTCAGTTGGATACGTAATTAAAAATGAATCTACAAAGTGTGGATGAAATTTAAATTTGTCAGACATTTTGTAGGTCAAACCTTCGTCCCAGTCGGAATCGGAGGCTTTCTAAATGTCAGTTGTAAGAATTTTGTTGTTAAGTCTTATGGATAAGTCAATTCAGGGTGATTATTCCTTGGTTGGTTGCTTTATTGGTTGAGATACTTCCGTGAACTTATGGACAGCGCGGTCAATTTATTCAAGGGATGGGACGGATGGAAACTAGATATGGGAAGAGGTTCCAATTTGTTGAGGCGTAATTTAGAAGGTGTTTGAATTGGAATTTGGGGAGTTGCTTAGAGGTAGCCCAAACCTGGAATTATTGGGAAATTTTATTATCTTTCTTTAACGAGAAATAAATCAGCGTATGAGTAGATATTTACGCGTTGGCAAGCAGTCTGGTTTGGGAAAAAGAAGGTTATTTGGGGAAGTGAATTTTGGAAGTACCAGTAGTAATCTGAGCCCTGTGAGTTGGAGTTTAAGAATACACTTAAAGCCTTTCGTGCTTGTCGTAAGAGGCAACTAAAAAGAATAGGCCAGCGAGCTACAAATTTGGAAACTTTACTGCTATTGAAACGTCCACAACGTCTCAGCAGCGAACTTTGGCTATCGAAAACGGGCTGCGATTGGTTTCTGGAATCTGCACACGCTCCTCGATAACGGTAGCGAGGGTCCTCAGAATGCTAGCTTTCTCCAACTTGAGCGGGCATTTCAGCGGCATTAGCTGGATATTCTGGGCCTAAGCGAAGTAATATCTTGAGACTCTGGAGAGTGCGCCTCCCCCTCCTCCGAGTATCGGGCTTACTTTTGGGGTGTGATGTTATGAATTGGAATGAATATCGGCTGCTGGTTGGAGTGTATACGGGGTTGGTCTACATGATATTTTGTAGCACAAGCAGCCGAGGCGACTATCGAGTGCTGATGTCGACTATGGGTTGTGAATATTTCCTCTCGGCTGCGTTTGATGTGAAAAAATGATCTCCATTTTTTGTGTGATAGATTTTTTAATTATGCCAAGCAAAGATAACATCTGACTGAAGTAATGGTAGTTCGCAAATATAATATCTTAATCCCCTTTTCTTTGCATGTGAAAATATTTTCTATTATCTTATATCCTTATGGAATTTTTTTTTCTCCTGGTCGAATTCGATGGTAAGCGACCAAAAGGTTGAAGCTTCGCGACTGCATCTACATCCGGCCTTTGACAGAACAAAGTGGTGCAATCGATCACGATGAGTCGACCTTGCCCGTGAACGTGTGAATTACGTTTGTGAATTAGTTACAATGAACAGGGCAGCTAACATCTGGTAAGGTTGTTACTTGAAATTATGTTTTCGTGCAAATTGACAATAGAAATACAAATGTCTGCTCTCATTTTAGACAGCCGACAGCGTCTCGGGTAAATATTTGTTCCAGACCAACTGTTGTTCCAGATAAAGAGCGGTGCTGGTGTTAAACAAATGCCTATGTCTGGCTTAGACATCCGACATACAAATGTCTGTGTCAGACATTAAGCAAACGTCTCAGCTAAAGCTCTGTTTCAGGCAAAATTTGTGTCTGTGCCAGATATCAGGTGGACTGAAAAGTTCGTAGGCTAACATAGACGACAAAATTTGATTTTATTATTCAGTGTAGTTGCCTTCGAGAGCGATACAACGATTATAGCAGTCATACAATTGTTCGACACCATTTTTATATTACGATTTGTCTTTAGCCTCAAAATAGGCCTCAGTTTCCTCCTTATCGGCGCTAAATTTCTTTCCATCGAGCATTCTCTTCAGATCTGAGAACAAGAGAAAGTCACTGGAGCCAGATCTAGAGAATACATTGGATACAAAAGCAATTCGAAGCCCAATTCATGCAATTTTGCCACCGTTTTCATTGACTTGTGACACGGTGCATTGTCTTGATGAAATAGCACTTTCTTTTTCTTCAAATGGGGCCGTTTTCCACGCTTTCATTCCGGAAAATGGCCGGAATATATGGCCTAGGTCCCCTTTTCAGAGGTCTTGCAGAGTATTTCGGAGGTTGAGCCGACAAGGGGAAACACTCGTAAGTTGTATTTGGAGCTGCGCTTGAGGCTCTGAAACGCTGAATCATCCTTCTGTGCCTCGGCCATGGCAGGGATTTTAACCTCTGAGACGCATGACAAAGCGTCTACAACTACATTATGTCCGAAGTAAACTGGCTTATGAAGATCACTTGCCGAAGTTTGCGAGAGGCATACTTTGTCCATGTCACGGTAAACGGCCGGCCTTCTAGGGAGTATCGGAAGTACTTTATTGCCATATATGCGGCTGCCAGATTTGATTCACCTTTTGCTGAACGGTAGCACCTTCTGCGGTGTCTGAGGCATCGACGAACACTGCTAGAGTTGCATCTGTTTGAGGGAATGCCAGGAATGTTTCTTCCGCCAAAAGCTTCATAGCTGGCTGTTCTAAACGGTATTGCGTGCGCTTCGTGAAGGACTCAAAATGTTGAAATCTTACATTCAATTTATTAAGTGTAATATTGTAGTTCATAATGCGTGCGTTGTCCAGATTAATAATGCCTGCTCGTACTGCACTGCTTGGAACATGGAATCGAACCCGATGGACAAATGTCATCTGATAAGACCGTCGGAGGTGGATACGACTCATTCAACACTTTCTTCAGTAAACCTGGTGCCGGCAAACATGTCCCACGAGCTTTATTCGTCGACTTGAAACCAACAGTCTGTGATGAAATTCGTACGAGAACCTACAGGCAATTGTTCCATCTCGAACAATGGATCACTGGTAAGGGGGACGCCGTCAGCAACTACGCTCGCGGTCACTACACAATCGGAAAGTGGGGTGAAGTATTGTGGCGGAGCGAAAAACTTGCGTGTCGCACGCGCGCAAGTGCGAATCAAGTTGGACACGACAGCGAAAATTATTTTTCGATGTTATTCGGAGTTCAAACGTAAAAAAGGAAGAGGAGAAAGATCAGTCCTTTCAATGCAATTAAAATGATTCCAATTATTAAAATAAACCATTTAAATTACAAAAGAAAAGTGTTTAAGTTGAATAAATAAAAATAAAATTAATTACATTAAACAAAGTAATTTTAATTACAAAATTGATATTTGTTGGGACAAAATTGCCTGAACTTGAAGTAGTGAAGCTCACTGGACTGGACGTCGAAGGAGCAGGCGTGTTCGAGGCCAAGGAACTTGATGTTGAAGATATAAACTCCTTTCTATCTGGGGTCCTATTAAATGTCAATTCATAGTTCTGGCTTAACTAAATTTTCCCAGATGTTAGTCCAAAGAAACTGGGCGTGTTCTAAGGCACAGATGTTGAAGATGTAACCCCCTTTCCATCTGGAGTCCTTTTTAAATGTCAATTCGTAGCTCTGGCTTGACTAAATTTTCCCAGATGTTAGTCCAAAGAAACTGGGGGTGGTGTTTTCAAATTGTATTGGTTGGTAAGGCTCGAAAGTTCGAATTTGTTGTGCAGGCTGTGAAATGGTGGAACGGCTATTGTTTCCAATTTCCGATGGTAAGAAAAGCGTCGGTTGTTGAAACTGGTGCTGCTTCTTGGTTCACTGTAGTTTCAGCAAAGATTGGAGTCACATTAATTTTTGGAACTGTGGTCTCATCTAAAGGGTTGAGGACTAGATTTGTAGTATCTGAAATCTGTTCCTTTGGATTGGTTTCGTCGTCCGGGATCACCAATTATGGTGCTACTTAGTTTGGTAAAATAACACATCATTATTTATATCAATCCTTTCAGATTTAATAACCAGCATTATTCAAGTTAAAACTTTCACATTTAATTATGAACATTAAAATTGAAAATCTACTAAATTTTAATAAAGATCAATCCAATTTCCAAAAACATCAATATTAATATTTCCATTTCAAAAAATTATTAAATGGTCATTCTAATTGTTTCTCCTTGTCACCGTAGACTAATCCACACTGGTTGGTCCGCCGACTTCATGGCTGTCAACCCGCTACCAACAGTTAAGCGAACCACTCAGGCGGGTGAATTACGCTACTCTGGTGCGGAGCTCAGACGAATCCTCGCTAATTGACTCCACACTGCAGCGCCTCCACAAACACGTTGTTTTTGGTCGATTGTGATCTCGCGCAGCACCCACTTTGAACAGAATGTTCGCAGACCCAAGCATTCATGCACGATAATATCAACAGGTTCCTTTGATATCTTTAGAGCCTCAGCTATGTCGATCGACTTCACATTGCGTCATCCAAAATTATTTCGTAGATTTTTTTGGTGTTTTCGTCGGTAACAGCGTATTTGGGGCGTCCACTGCATACATCATCCTCGGCGGTCGTTTCGCCTCATTTAAAGTTAGCAAACCACTCCTCAACGGTTGATTTTCCTGGTGCAAAGTTCCAATAATGTTTATCAAGCCAGGATTTGGCTTCAACAGTATTTTTTTCGCCAGGAAGTAATGCTTTATTAACACAGGAAATTCCTTTTTATCCGTCATCTTTAAACTAACGAAAGTTGTTTCACCAAAAATACTCTATCTCCCAAACTATAGTCCGACAGTTGGCAAAATTGTACACGTGCCTTTAGAAGGTTAGGGTTAACAAAAAATCATGGATTTGATATAAGTAGCGCAATCTGTGTGTTAGCCTACGAACTTTCCAGCCCACCAGGTAAATATTTGTGTCTATCTCAGACGTCAGATAGATAAATGTCTGCGCAAACACCCGCATTGCTATCAAACTACGTGAGTGCGGATGCTGGACGGCGAAGCCCTGCGGCCATACTAACACGAAGTACTTTATCCCCACAGACTTCGCCAAACGGAAGTCGAACTTCACGATAAATTTTGATATGAACTTTCCAACCAGACAGAGTAGACTGCCGGCAGCGTGTCGCAGGTTACGGCACAGTATTCTTGACCGACGAATCAAAGATGGTCTGTGGAGTCGGTGCAGGAGTTTTCTCGGTTACACACAGTAGTGTCGCTGGTTCGGGACGCCTGATGTAACTCGTAGAAGTGTCGCAGTATAGCTTGCTGCTGTTACCGATACTGAACGGCTGCAACCCAAGGGAACTAGAGTTGTCGCCCAACAGCGTACGAAGCTCTATGTCTCTAACTCAATGTAACTCGTCGGTGCTAATTAGCGCTAACTGACTTATAGCTTCAACCCGGAAAAGTGAATCAACAACAATGTTGTCTTCGCCTTTAATATAACGAATATTCGTGGAAAATTACGAAATATAGTTTAGCTGCCTAAGCTGACGTGGTGAAAAGGCGAAGGTAATCGGCTTGTGGTCCGTTTTGATTGCAAAGTGGGAACCTTATAGCCAATGTCTAAAACGATGAACGCTGCTGTAGATTGCAAGCAATTCGCAGTCGCTACGCTGTATTTCTGCTCGGTGGAGGTGAGTTTCCTCTGGTAAAAAGGGATAGGTAGCCGTCGGTGATCACTCTGCAATTGCTTGAGCGCTGCGCCTGGTGCAACATTGGATGCGTCGGTGATCAGAGCCAGTTGTTGGCATGCTGCTCGCATTAGTGTCGCCCGCCAGGAAGGTACAAAATGAGGTGCAGGAACTGTCGCGATGCTATACTGTACACTCTGTGTCGTGTCTGCTGCACAGTAACTGTTTCCAGATGCGTGATGTCAATGAATTCGAAACAACGCGATACGGTGAGCGTGCTGTTGCACGTCAAAGGGTCGCCTTCGCTAATATGTAGAAGCCAAGCGGTACGACGAGCGTGTTGTATCACGTCGGGGTCACCAAATTGTAGGATGTGTGGTGGAGATTGACTTGATCGATAGAACTAAAAGATGGAATCCACACTGAACATATAAAAACTTTATTCATTTTTAAAGAATAACAAGGAAATTAAACTGAAGCATTCATTGTACAACACGTCCGCTCGCGCCATGCGTTGATAATCACGTGAGTGGTGCGACGCATCAATGGAGGGAAGTTGGCCACGCATCTCTACAATGCCATGCAGTTGGTAATGGATCCCTACACAAATAAAGGTACGACCCCATCTACACTACGCGACGCGACACGGCCACAAACTGCACTGGCTGTCAAAATATCTTTATATGGTTTTGTATGCAGCAATGCACAAGCGACGCGCCGCGGACGCGTTGCCGGGCAGAGAATATTTTGCAGTGTCGCGTGTCATTTCCATATTGTGAGGTCAGGTGACTGCCACGTTTTTTCCGTTCTGGTCTGTATCCACCTGTTAAAATGCCAAAATATGAAGTTGTTGGCTGCCACGCTAGGGCAATATAGGCATGTCGCGTCGCGGCAATTGGGCTGAATGTAATGTCACGTCGCTTAGCGTAAATGAGGTCGTACCTTAAGAAATACTTTTATTATTTTGATGTATCATTATAACAGTAGTCACTTTAGCATTTGTTTAATTTTGGTTTTAATCGCCATGTTGTATTTACTTTTAGTTCGCCGGAACTCCGGAAGACAAAATAAAAACCAGCTTTTCCCTGAATATTTGTTCCGTGCTAGTACCTCGTTTTCTCGTATTCCTTCTGTGTAAAAGCCTATATAGATGAACAAGTGTCGCCGTCGAATAGAATTTATTTGAACAATGGTTATATCTACGCTACGCGACGCGACGTGGTCACAAACTGCACTGGCTGTAAAAATATCTTTATATGGTTTTATAGGCAACAATGCACACTTAGCGACGCGACGCGTCCGAGCTGCCAGGCAGAGAATATTTTGCAGTGTCGCGTGTCAATTCCATATAAATGTTACGATTTTTCACTTTTGGTTTGTATCCGTCTGTTAAAATGTCAAAATATGTAGTTGGCTGCCGCGCTAGTGCAATATAGGCATGTCGCTCCGCGGCAGTTGGATTGAATGTAGTGTCGCGTAGCGTAAATGGAGTCGTACCTTAAGGGACCTGATTTCTGAGACTCAAAAATACACTTATTTGAATGTTTTACGTCGAAAAATATATTACCGACAGTCTTTTTACCGTATCCATCATTGAATAGTGGCTGACTTTCATTGGTCCGGATAGCTGAGTGGTTAAATCGCAAGGCTGTTGTACGGAAGGTCGCGGTTCAAATCTCACTAGTGGCAGTTAGTTCGCACTTAGCACGTAGGCCATACTTTATTGCAAAACCATGTCCTCTAACTTCATTCAGTAGCCATGAAAGGAGGTTCGGTGCCATACAAAACTGCCCCTCTGTATACGGATGGGCTCTGAGGTATTAGCACCCTCAGATATACGCATTGATAAGATGGTATGCCACCTTTTCATGGTTGTCGCCAAAAACTTTATTAGTTTCGGATCATCATGGCGATACAGATGTAGGATATCGATTAGCCGATTATCGATGAACCATCCAGTAATATATATTGGATATATATTGGACGTTATGAATTTGTAGGGGTTGGTAAGCAAGTAATCGATCTTGTGTCTGTGGGGTCCTGCACCGTGTCGTTCTTAGGGATAAGGTAGGTTATCCTCGCAGTAAGGAAGGGTGGAAATTCCTCCGGCCGACTAATGACCTGATTTATGCTATGTGCCAACCGACCATGTATATTGGGGAAATTTTTGTACCAGAATTTCTGCACCCGATCCAGATCTAACCCCTCCAGTTCTTCGAGTTGTCTATGGCTCTCCGAACTTTCTCTTCGATAACATCCACAAAATTCATGCCAGACGTTGTGGAATGGCGGATGCCTTCGGCGGTGATCCATTCAGCATGCTGGTCGGGTAACCCCAAAGTCCACCCCAATACTCTTTGGCTTCGTCACCGAAAACTGTACTGTCTGGACGCTCGTTGGGATTCGTTAAGACATCTGAAAAAGCTCCGCTGATTCCTCGCGTATGTTGCATTCTGGACAGGTCTGGAGTGACTTTCGCCATACCGTCGTAATCGACTGCATACGACAAAAAGTTTCTGCTTTAGGGTGTCCAGAATTTCACCTACGGGTGTCCCACTGGGAATGACATACTTTCTGTTGTTGCTCTTTCCAACCCCTTGACCCAATTCGGCAGCCGTTCTGCTCCTCGGGCAGAATGTTGTTGGTGTCGAGGTGCGCATTGACCCACCCTTCCACTAATAATGGACGTGATGAATTTGTAGAGGGTTGGTAAGCAAGTAATCGGTCTTGTGTCTACGGGGTCCTGCACCCAACGATTATTATTATTATGTCATTTCCATAAATAATTTTCCTTCTTTATTTCAGTTTGTAACGAGTTGCTCGAAGCCACCACTTCTAGGATTCGCTCATCTCGAACCGCCGTTCTCGATTCGTTGCGTTGAAGTTGGAGACGATGAAGACACAGGCGACACTATTGGCAGCGTAATACGAGGATTCTTTACCATTCGCAAGAAGGATCCATTGAATCGTCTACCTACATCTTCAACATGCTTCAATCTTCTCAAACTACCCAATTATCAGAGGAGAGCTACTCTTCGCGATAAACTAAGATATGCAGTTTGCAGTAACACTGGTTTCGAACTATCGTAATTGGACTTCGTTGACGATCATATACGCCGATACGGCCTCTATGTTAAGATGAAACGTAATTTGTTCTTGCTATTATTTCTGATGGAGGTGCCACTGGGGATGCTTTTTTCTGTTTGAATCGTGAATCCAGAATTGTAAAACTATGTAACGCGATTAGATCTGTTTTAGAACTCTAAACAGACAATCACGATACATATACATTAGCAGGAATGGAATGGATAAATGTCAGGATATCAAAAATCGTGGAAAAAAAATTGAATTTGAAATTATTTTTTGCACTAAAACATAGGCAATAAGCTGAGTTGAGCATTTGATGTAAAGTTAAACATGAATGCGGGTCAAAAGAAACGTTAAGCAATCAAGCAATCCAAGTCAAGGGCAATTCAGAATAAGTTAACGGAAAAATCAAAGCAACCGCGAAACGGAGGCTAAATGAAACTAATTACAAGGTAAATTACGTAGGTTAATAATTAAATTATATAATGAAGACGTAGAGCAAGCTAACAGCCTAACATAATTTAAAAGAACGATTTCCACCGTCTTTCTGATGGAGTCCCGTTTCCTACTTTCTTATTTTTCGTTGTCTTACCTTCTGCATAGCATGTTTCCCCCGTCCCCAGAAGCCACTATTTTCTATCAACAAATTCTATTTATCTGAATCAATTATATTTTCGTAGCAATTTATGTGTGGAATTCGTCCCCTATAAACGTTCATTTTAGTTGGGCAGCTCACGTCTTACATTTAGAGTGATAAAGAAAAACCTCCAATGGAATTACACAAAACATCTATTTCTAATAAGTCTGTGTCGTGACACTTAATGAACATTTATGATGTATATGTAAAGGAAAGAATCAAATGTTTATATGTAAGAAAAACAAATTCAATAATTAATGTAAAACATATGACTATATACAAACATGATCTACAATAACGTGTAATGATAATATGTTATTATTGTTACTGATTTGAAATGGAGCTGCAAATGTAAATAGACGTCAAAGATGAAATTTTATTATGTAACTGTGATAGTATTGAATAAAACTGAAAACACAATGCGAGTGAAGCAGAGCAAAAGAGAGAGATGTGTT
Source organism: Hermetia illucens (assembly GCF_905115235.1). Classification (NCBI taxonomy): domain Eukaryota; kingdom Metazoa; phylum Arthropoda; class Insecta; order Diptera; family Stratiomyidae; genus Hermetia; species Hermetia illucens. Next base: position 153,730,007 of record NC_051850.1, on the reverse strand, counting down.
TGTAAGGTTTAAACCGTGTTTCATTTAAGGACCCTGACGAATTCTTAGCTAAATAGTATTCTCATCGCCCCCATGCAAGTGTGATCATTCATGAAAACTTATAAAATGTTTCGGATTTTGTGCTCTTTTAATCAATTCATGGAATTATTCGGTCGAACGTCTTTTGTTATTGGACTCTCCATTGTTCCGACATAGGCTGTTGGATGGGAATGTAAGGGAGGCAAGGAGCCGGTTAACAGTGGCTGCCAATAGTAATATTATTATTATCAACACCTAAATAGGGCCTAGCGCGGATTCGGTACCTAAGGTGTTGTTTTCTAAGGTTTTTTTCTAAAATAAAACCTTATTAAAATCGATTCACTGTTTGTCTGTCACACACACTTTCCTCCAAAACGGCTAAACGGCTAGAAGTTCAAAAATTTGGTGCCGTTATAGGCAATAATATATCATAATACACAATTCCGGAGTTGAAGTTTGAAAAAAATCCAACTACTATTAACAAAGTTATAGAATATCGCACTCTAAGACAAGTATGACGTCATCATCATATAAAGTGACCTCATATGAACGCCGGAGTTGGAATTTCAAGACTTATCAAGGAATATTTAGAACTTTTAGGTGTGTACGAATGGGAAAACTTGCATATAAAATTTCCCATGCAAGATGAACACAAAATCTTTATGAACGAAAAGTCCAGCTTCCGGTATTCTGACTTGTTTGTATCTGTTGTAGGTTAACTATCCATTTTGGTGAAATTCTCAATATTAACCGAGATACAAACGTTTAAAGTTTTTCCCAAGATTCCTCCAAAAATCAGCAATTTTTCTGGCACTCAGACCCTCTAACCTATATCATTTTCAAGCTCAGATCCTCCCCCATCCTCTCCCAATAGCAGTGATCACGAATTAAGCTCCTCTTTACGAAATTCTCAATATTAACGGAGATATAAGCGTTTAAAGTTTTTCCCAAGATTCCTCCAATCAACAATTTTCCTGGCGCTCAGACCCCCCAACCTATATACCATTTTGAAGCTCAGATCCGCCCACAATAGCAATGATCACGTATTTAGCCCCGCTTTCACCAAAACTATGACCTCATATGAACGCCGGAGTTGGAATTTCGAGACTTATCAAGGAATATTTAGAGCTTTTAGGTGTGTACGAATGGGAAAACTTGCATATAAAATTTCCCATACAAGATGAACACAAAACCAAAGATTCCAGCTTCCGGTATTCTGACTTGTTTGTATCTGTTGTAAGTTAGCTGTCGGTAGACTTCCGCTCCAGAACCCTGTTCTGTTTTTGAGCTGCCGGTATAGAAGACTTCCATATATCCCGCCACGCATTCCTCTGGGACTTCCCAGTTCTCTGTACGTTTGAGGGTAACTTCATATCTTCTACCAAGCAAATGTATGGGAACACGAGAATCGGAAGGCATTGTTAGAACTGGATTCAGTACTCCCAGTAACTCTCCCAATGCTCTGTGCCCCACACATCCGCTGTTTCCCCATAGATCTAATCGAATTAATCTATGGGTCACTCTCATTGCAGTGCTTTGAATAAATATATCCCAGCGGCTGCAAATTGTCGTGCCTATGGCACCAGTGATACCCAGACACACAGTTCTCTAGTCTAGTTTACGGTGAAACCCTTAACCCATCACACTATGGATGCGTAAAGGAACATCGAGCTAATGGTAGCAACGTATATCTATATTACTATCTGAGGCCTAAGTCTCCATGTCGAGGCAAAGGTCTGCCTACACAGTCCATAAGTTGTGGGAGCTCGTTTCATCTTTTTCTCTACATTTTAGTTCCAAAGAAGTTTAGAGTGACTCCCAGATATTTCACGTCTTCGGAGAGTTAAAGGGTAGTACTCCTTATCTCAGGGAGGCGAAGTCCATCCAGTTTTCTCCTTTTTGTGAATAATACCATTGTGGTTTGATTTCCATTAACTGAAAGACCATGTCTGAGGCACCAACTGTCTATCAAATCCGCGGTACGTTGTATATTTCTAAACACTATGCCAAGATCACGAACAACAGCAAACAGAGCATTAGCTTGACCGTGTATTGGCAAATTTTGCAGTTCGCATAATAGTGAGTCCACCATACTCCATAGAAGTGGCGAAAGCACACCTTCTTGAGGGCAGCCTTTCGTTGCTTCAGCCGTTAGGTAGCGATCGTCACCCTCCTCAGCACACAGCAATCTCTGCGTTTGCATAGCATGGATTCACTTGGCTTTGGCGCAAAGTTTTTGAAAAGGCGTAACCAGAGAATGAAGAGCAGATTCACAGGACTTTCCACGCTGGTAAGCATGTTGTTTTCTTTAAGTTGGGCGACTTAAGTGCATCTCCAGGAATGTGGCGTTCAATCAGTCCCTCCTCCAAGCTGATCTGTCTGAAGTTCTTTGGATTAGAATAGTCGTCTTTCCCAGGTTTGGGTATGAAGACTACCTTAACCTTTTGCCAAGAGGAAGGCACGTAACCCAGAGCAAGACATCCTCGAAAAATATTTGTTAGAGATTGCTCTAAGTGCTCCATACCCTCCTTTAGCATTGCTAGATAGATGCCATCCATGCCAGGTGCTTTGAAATGTTCAAAGAGCAGTATTGCAGCTCTCATCTTTTCATAGGTAACAAACACTTTCGCAGTGTTCCAGTTCCCCTTGTAGTACTTGCGTGTTGAAAGGGTTGTAATAACCGTCAACTCTCCCCCTACACCTTCTCTCACTCGTTCTCCCGGGTGGTGTACTTCCAGGACGGTCCATACTGATTCCAGTCTGGAGCTCGTGAAAGTATCGTCGGGTTTTTTAAGAGAACCCAACTTGGCCGACTCTTCCTTTTTAAGGACTCTGCACGACCTTGAAGTCTCTCCTTCGCCTTCCAGTTCCTCACAATACGCTCTAAATGATTCTTGTTTCGAACACCTAACGAGCCTCCTATATTCACGCTGCGAGTTTCCCAAATTTAACCAGACTTCGTTCTTATTGCTTTTGCAAGCACGGTTCAGAATTCGCCTATTTGATTTCCTGAGTTTTTGCAGTTTGTGGTTCCAATTCATTTTTCAGCGCCAAAGGAGTCCTTAGTCGCCTAGGGAGCTGTACTTTATTGCCAAAAAGTTCATTGAACTTTGTCCAATCCGTTTTCCTAGGGTTCCGTCTTTGTACTGCAGACTGTTCGCTCGCAATAGTCGGATTGAATTCTAGGTATCGGTGATCTGACAGTGAGACCTCGTCTAGCATCCGCAATGCGTAATCTAATCTCTCTTATCTCTAACAGTTGTGAGATGCAGGTTGATAGGTCAATTGCTTCGCTTCTTCTCGGTCCCATGAATGTAGGGGCGCACCTTACGTTTGCAGTCATGAGACCAGCTGAAGTGATGAAATCAAATAGCTTCTCTCCTCTTGGATTGCATTTGCTACTGCCCCAGCAAATATATTGAGCATTCGCATCGCAACCTATTAAGAGTTCGAGACCACTTGATTCTGCATACGCTACCAGATCCCTAAGCGGTGGAGGATGCAAAGAATCATAGGGTAAATAAGGAGAAGCAACTGTGATGTTTTTCCTCTCGCCATTTATCTGATATTGTACGATGACCTAAACTAACTAAGTCCTGGGAACAGAATTGTTTCAACAGGGTTGCCTCTAACCGTCTTGACATCAGGACGCAAGCTCTCGGTCTTAGGGATCTTTCATCGTAGAAGATCCTAGTCCCCTTTACTGATCCAATGCCACAGATTCTGTTAAATCGAACCCACGGCTCTTGCACCAGAAAAATGCAGGGGCAGTGCTGCAGCTTTGTCTGCCTCGCTGCCAACAGATAGGGGGAGGCTTTGGCATGCTTTTGGTTAATTTGACCAATCTTAATGTTTTCCGACATAAACTTAGTTTAATGTATTATGGAAAACAATTAGAAGCGTATGACAGGGTTTCCTTCACACCGTACCGCCGGAGACTCGGTCCCTTCGTGTTTGATTTCTCTGAGAAAAGCTACACTTGGAGGTACAGAAGTTCCCATGTCCTCATCCATGAAAAATCTCACCTCTTCCCCCAAAGCATTCGTCTGTTTTCCACTTAGCACCTTGACTGGTTTGCAGTGTCCGGTTTGCATAGATTCAATCTTCCTTTCTTCCATCTGTTCCTTGGACGTTGTAGGAGATGTTACTAGCAGGTAGGATTCCCTCTGTAGTCTCATCACCAGTGCGAACCCCCATACGGGGTGCCGCCACTGTATATACTATCCTCCGCACGCAGCTTCATTGTGGGAGGGCGCACCGAAGATACTGCAATTTGCTCTATATTGTGTGAGCCGAAGACCATCATTGTTCTTCGCTCTCAACATGGAAATGACGCTATATAGTTTCCTGAGATGACTGAATTTCAGTCTATCTATGAAAAAGTGGTGACTTCCCCTGAGCACATTTAGACGCTTTTGGTCCAGTTCGAATACCAAGTTGAAATCCTCAACATTTGTAAATTTCTCCTTCCTGGCATTCATGAACTTTACCCTCCAGTGCCCAAAGTCCATGCCCGGGTTCTGTTCACCCAGCATGCGGATGATGTGCTCTGCCTTTTCTCGAGGGCCCGGTAGTCAGAAGAGTCTGGTGCGACCAGTGTGGATCTCACCGGGGTTACCAATTCATCTTCACCTTACGCTGGAGATTCCGCTTCCTGGCCTCCGATTTCTGTGGGCGTTACCGCACCCAGTGGTACAGCCACGTCCATGTCCTCATTCCCAAGGTGGTTAATTCCTTTGCAGTGCCCTGTTCCGACACCGGTTTGGGGCCTTTCCAGGTTCACGGTGTCCGGGCCGCTTAGATCCATTTCCCATACCGGTGTTAAACCAGTAACGCCCACGTCACCAGCTTCCCTTTCTTCTGCTCTTCCCGGTAAGGGTGAAGGAGAAGGTTCTTAGAGGCAGGATTCAGCCTGTAATCCTCCCCTCCTTAGTAGCGTTTGCGGGTAGATTTGGGCTCTAGTACCATGGACGGGCTTTAGTCGGATTTTCAGTTTCTCCCAAGTTGAGAGTTACCGTACTTTCCTTTCTAACTAGCTTCGCTGTAGGCACTAAATGCAAGCTTTCCACTGAGTCCAAAAACTTGGCTTCTACAGATTTATCCGTAGGAGGGTATGAACGTAGTGAGGCCTCCAAAATCTGCGCCTTGGCGGCGGCATGATTGCTCATGGTCACGGGTGGATTCGAAGCCTGTGACTTCTTACCACTTGGATAGTTTAAATCCTTCGTTTCCATATTCATGTTTTGGACACCCTTAGTGTAGTTGTAGGCTACTACAGGCTCCCCCACCACAAGGTGGGGTCCGAAAGAAGAGTTCCCGACTTGCTAGTGTTTGTATGTCAATTATTGTCAACCTGCTATGGCACAGTTTAGGCTTAGGTTTCTACTGTAGAGCCTAGGTGTTCTTTTTTTTTCTTTAGCATTTATCCCATGCATAAGCGGGATCGGTTCGTCGTGATCAGCTCCGCCATTTGATTCTATCAAAAACCTGAACTGAACGCAATCGAGAGGCTTTCAAAATCGCATCCACCGTATCAAGCCGCCGTTCTTTCGCCCGGCTTTTGGGTCGCTTACCATCGACCTCGATTTTTAATGTTTAGTGACGAATGTTGGAAGCAATATATCTACCAGGAGACATCTTGTAGGGAGCATTGACTGATGGAGCCCAGCTGCGCATTACATTCGAATTATTCTTCTTTCGAAGGCTCAACCGATGGAGAGACCCGGTTGCAAGGGGTTTCTTGCATTAACAACTCACCTCCTCCTCTTCCCCCTCGTTGATCAAAAGAATTCCGTGACTTGAAGGCTCCCTAAACCGGGAGAGCGAGAGGGCTAGCCCGAAGTAATGTGTCAAACAGTTCGAGGCTAATTGTCTGATGGCGAGGAAATGCTAAGTTGGTATATCACTGTGGGAGTGCAACACTATGCGCATTCCTGATGAGAGCAGGTAGGAAGGAGGAAGAGATTCTCTCCGGACCCGGGGCCGACGAATGGGTCGCCCCAAAGCGTTTGGCGCAGAACAGTAAAGGAGGAGTGCGAGAGTCTCGAAGAGTTCTTGGGGTGCTGAAGGACATTTAAGATAACCGCCAAAGATGGTGCATAGGTGTGATTGATGCGCTATATCCAACCAAGGGGTGCAGCAAGAACATTGTTTTTAACACGAATAAAAATAATCTTCCATTAGCTTAGTCAGTATTTATTTTTCCTGAAACAATTTTCGTTCATTTTCACTTTAACTGTTTTAACAACTCCAAAGTGTTTTCTTCAATCCAACTTCTCAAAATTGCAACATTCGAGTAAACCCCCGGATATTTGGGATCAGCACATCCATTCCCCCAGGAGACGATTCCAGCCAATCTACCGGCAACAACCATTGGGCCACCTGAATCACCATTGCATGCGTCTTTGTTTTTGGCCCTTGCACATATCATTCTATCCGTGAATAATCTGGGATAAGCATCTACGCATTCTGCTTCACTAATCGTATTAACAACCACATATTGCAAAACATCCGAAGGATATCCGTGTTCTTGAAGATACCCCCAACCGCTGATAGTTACGCTGGTTCCAGCCCTAGAAGCACTAACAGAGGATGCCATCTCAATAGGCTGAATGCTCTCACTGAAAGAGAATTCACCTTGCAAGAGCAACACCGCCACGTCATAGTCGCAGGTAAGAAGCGAGAATTTTGAATGAAATGTATAGTTTTGAACAGGAAGTTCAATCCCTCCCTGGTTGGTATATGAGCTTCCTGCAACTACGGTTAGTCTTGTAACGTCTTCACCCTTAACGCAATGAGCCGCGGTGATGATGATATTTGATTTGTAGATTGAACCTCCGCAGAAGTGAAATCCATTATGTCGTAAAGATACTTGATATGGGAACTGTTGAATGGTTGTCGATTCTCCTCCAATTATCCGGCCATCGAGTTGCGGGGGTGTTTCATCCGAAGGATGAGATAATGTAGCCAAAGTTTGGATGTTTAATAGAACCAGAAGTGTGAGTAGCTTATCCATCACTGTCTTACTGAGTACCTCTAAAAATTTTACCAAATTGACTAGTTGAAATAGATTTCGCTGGTAATCCCCCGTGATAAGATATTCATTATCGCGTTCAAATGGTCGGGATTAAAATTCACTTTTGATAATTGGCTCACAAATAATTAGAACTAATTAAGATATTTGGTGGGGTGGGTGTGTGCGTTCATGTGTTGGCTGTTGGACTCCCGCAATGGTAAGTCGTCGGATTACCAACTAAATACCTCACCGTTATCAGAAAGCTAGCCTGGGCACATTCCGCACCCTCTATCGATGGAACTGCATCGTCTTCGAAATCAGAAGAGCCCGAACCTAATCGGCTTCTTCAACCAGAACTTCTCCCAAACTTTCGTACTCCCTCGAGCCGAGCGAACAGCGTCATAAAAAGACGTGTCCTTTTGCAAGCAGGACCCGAAAATTTTGCAATTAGCCGGCTCAAAGCCGCAACTGCCACTGCCGCTTCGTCAGCTCCTGCTTTGATTTGATAGAAAAACTTTACCTTCGGGCCGAGCGTCAATCCAACAACTTTGGTTGATTCTAATATTGTCACGCCAATCGCCATGGAACACAGAGTTGGGACTCTCTTTTTAGTCGAGATGACTACCTCAGTTTTGTCCAACGTAAGGCTGAAACCATGGGCAGTCATCCATTTGCTTACCAATCGAATCAATTTGCACAGTCTGCTTTGGGCCTGTTCAACAGGATTAACGGCAACAAGTGATGGATGGGCACCCCCATAACCGACCAGGCGCGACTTCTCTGGCATGTTGAACCTTAGCACATTATCGTACGAAGCGTTTTACAGATCCGGCCCTAGTATTGATCCCTGTGCTACCTCCGATGTTGTCTCCATTTGTTTCCGGGCATTCAGAATCTCACAGAGCAGAGAGTCGCCTCTTATATGATCCTTCAATACCAGCAATAGGTAGCCCGCCACTAGGAAAGAACCTGCTGTGGCTAGCATATATGTCTATCTTGCGGAATAGAAGCCATTTCTGACATCAAGCATTATTGAGAGCACGATCCTTCCTCACTTCCATGAGTTGAATCCACAAACTCCATAAGAACATCCAACTACGAATTGCCCTACTCTTAAACCGCATCGCTTTGGGGAATAAAAACCCCGAAACACATATCGCTTCAGCGAGTCTATTCTCCACGTGATTTTCAGGCGTCTCACCAATAAAGACAGACAGCAGTCCTTCCTCGAAGAGCCCTCCCCACGTGTTGGATCACAGTACAGCAATCTATTTCCTGATGGACTCCGAGTCCATGCCTTCCATCATTCCGAAGCAAAATCTTGTGCTGCAGGCTTCCAGTGATGGGCCCGTCACCACCTTCGGTTCTCAGCGTCTCAACTTCGACTTCATCATTGCCGAAGACCAAATATCCATCCCCGAAGTTGATGCACTCGAGCACCCCGGGTTGATCATCGACTTACAGGATCATCGACTCTTCCACGGCCGGCTTGAAAGGTTTACACCATTAGCATCATCTCGTCTCAATCGACACCTCGCGGCCTTTTGGGGGACAAATATAGGCAAATTATCGCCAAGTTCTCCCAGACTGCCCCTCTTCCAGCAGAAATGGCAACCTTGCCAACCAGTGAGCCAGCCCTCTGCATATCCTGCCCAATGCTGGCAGCAAGTGGCGCACTAATGATGACTACCGGAAACTAGATACGATCAGTCGCCCAGACCGGTACCCACTGCCCATATTCTCAGTCATGCTCAGACCTAAAACCAGCCTTCTACCAGATTCAGGTCGCTTCCGAGAACGCCTGCAAAACAGTCGTTATTACACTCTTCGGTCTGTTTGAGTTCGTAGATATTTCGATGGAGCTGAGAAATGGAACTCAAATACTGCAGAAAGTTGGACTTCGCCCGCAACTACAAAAGATAACATCATGGTTTCCCCCGACGACAATGAAGAACTTCAACAACACCCTGAGGAACTACAAGCAACCAAGCTCCAAGTCAACCGGGAGCTAATATCAAATCGGCTAGTTCAGACTTTCTAAACTCAGGTTCGTATTCGTCGGCTACCACATCAGCACGAACGGTTTCCGTCGGCCAGTTACTAAAAGTCAGCCTATCTTGGATTTCCCGAAGCCCACGGACTCCTCGTAGCTTTAGAGTTATTAATTATTATCGCCGCTAAACTTCCCCGCTAGCTGAACTAACGAACAAAAGGTTCAAAATCAGCTGGACAATAGAGGCAGTCTCCCCGTTTGAGCGCTGTAAGCATTGCATCGCCTCTGCTGGCACTTCAGCATTCCTGCCATCCACCCAAAGGATAGCTTTGCGCGTCGAAGCTTCCAACATGGCTATCGGTGCGGTTTTAGATCAACAACGAGCAGACGCTTTTAGCCGTCTTCTCCTGGAAGCTGTCGGAAGTTGGGTGACGGTGTTCTTCCTATATACAACCCCGAGCTGCCGCAAAGTATAACTTACCCCGGCTATCGCCACTCACCCTCGCGCGATAAGGCCTCACCATGCCAGGCCAGACAGTTCCACTTCATCGGCTAGCCTGACACCCGTTTCGAGTACACGCCTGGAGACCAAAATGTTGTGGCAGAGTTCTGGAAAAAATGATTAACTACATAGCGTTTAGGTTTTTTTGGTAGAGTCTCCGCATTGTCGACTTGGTGTGGACTAAACAATGTGTATCAAGTCCGCTCTCAGAGGTGCACAGCAAGACCAGAGTTTGGTAATTTCACAACGCTTGACGCTCACTTCGATCACATCTTCGTGGATCTGATCAAGCTCTTTGCGAATACTACTGGAGTTGTCTAACCATTATTGATCAATATACCTGACGACTGCAAGCAATTCCTGGATACGGCTTCGACCATCACACGAGCCATATATGATCACTGAATCTGCATTTTTAGTACGCAGAGCAAAATCGTCAGTTTGAGACTGACCCCCCAGTCCAGCTCAACTGCCACGTAGGGGCAAAACACATTCTCACGGCACCTTACTACCCCGAGGCTAACGAGTTGGTGGAACGGATGCACCGCACTCTGAAGGCCACCTAAAAGTGCATTCCCTAGATTCCATGACTCCGAATTCTTCCAGCAGTCGTCCCTGGGATACGCATCACTTTCAAGAAGGATCTACAAACCTCTCCGCCCGGAATCGTCTTCGGCTTTGCTTCGCATTCCGAGCAAGTTCATCGTTCCTCAGGAGAAAGCCGTCACCAGCCGCAAGAACTTCGTCACTGACCTGCGAGCTTCTTTATGCACATTCGTCGTAGACGTTAACGGGGTAGCAAGGAACCTCTCTACGATCCCCCTAAAAATTGCTTATCTCGAGTGAGCAGGCGTACTATTCTTGCAAGTTCTATCATCATCTCAGTCCTTGGAAACCCACTCCCCGCAGTCGCCGCAACCCCCTATTAATCTGCATCCTTGGGATCTACAGCTCTCCATCTTCAGGAACACCATCACAGTGTCGCGCGCACAATATCAACCCCAAGAGGAGAGTCATATTTTCACTTCCTCTGTCGTACACGAAGTTCAGATAGGGGATTGCTGTAGCGCCGATCTCCGCGCCTGCACGTAGTATGCCACAAGCGCTCCCTCGCAGGCACGCCCATAGATGACGACATTATTAGGGTCAGATGGCTGCACCTACCACAGAATACTCACAGAATGCGGTTTTTCATCACAAATCAGACACTGGACAAACTCGCAGCCCAGGTGTCTGCGCTACGTACACTCACGCCTCCCCACCCCTTCACCAAGCAGGGCGTCGCCAAGCCAATCGGGGACGCGGGCCCGAAGAGTTGTCCACCATACGGTTTGCACTGGCCCAGTTCACCATCCTCATCCGCGACCTTCTGCAGCAACCACGCGACTTCAACCACAGAAAGCGTGCTGAGTCACGAGGGCTCTACCATTAGCGCAACCGCTCAGTAACTCCGGGACCGGACCCCAGGACAGGGTATTGCTGCTACCACAGCAAACATTGCTATACGCTGCAGAAAACCCTTGAGTTTTCCTCCGCAAAACTTTCCCTGCTCCCAGGGAAACTAGACTCCGAAAAACGACTATACGTCTCCGACCGCAGCACGAACATGCGCTTCCTAGTCGACTCAAGCTCTGCTTTCTCCATTGTTGCGAAGCGGAACGCTGCCAAACCCCTTCAGCTTGACACTGCAGGCCAGTGGTTCGATTTTCGCGGTTACTGACCTAGAGAAAGCCTTCCATCAGATGCCGATGGCCCCGAACGACATCTGCAAGAGTTTGAGTTTCTTGGCATGCCACCTGGTTTAAAGAACGCCACACAGACTATGCAGCGCACCACGAACCACCTTCTCAGAAAGCTCCCTTTTGTTCGGGCCAACCAGGACGACATCTTGGTCTTTTCTGGCAGTCACGCAAAGCATGAACGCCACCAGGATGGGCTTTTCAAAACGCTGCGCTAAGTCAGTCTCCCAGAGGTGCCTTTCACCGAAGTCCCAGTCAACAGCGAAGGCTTCCGCCCGCCACCATCGAAAACGCGTGCTATCATCAAGTTACCGAAACCGACTGGCACATGGCAACCATGCAACCACGGCCGTTTCCAAGCCTTATCAACCGTTCACTCTCCGAACTGATACTGTGAATACAGCAGTCGGCGCGGTACTCGGATCACCAGCGACCCAACGACATCTGGGTCCCCCTAGGTTTCTTTACGAGGAAATTATCGAAAACCGCAGCGATACTCAAAGTACGATCGCGAGCTTTTGGCAGTCTTCACGTCCATTAAGCTCTATCAGTGGATTCTGGAAGGGCGAAGTTTTGTCATTCACACCGCTCACCTTCGCTCCAACGCAATGTTCTAACAAGGCTTCACCAAGGCAGAATAGTCAAGTTGGACGCGCGCCTGCAATACGGGCACGGACAACGTGGTCGCCGACACTCTCTCACGAGTTGAGACTGTCTCTCTGGCCACAGGCCAGACAAAGACATTCAGCTTCGTCACCTCCTGCTGGCCATTCCTAGTCTCAAATTGCACCGGCTCGATCTCGACGGCCACGAGGCCTACTTTGCAGAGCTCAATGGAAACATCAAACCGCCTTCCTTTCGTCACCAAGTTTTCGATACGACACACTAGTTCTCCCACCCAAGCGGAGTGCCACTGCCAAGAGGGTAGCGCTTAAGTTCTTCTGGCTTAGTCTCCGCAAAGACCTCCTCCGATGGACCAAACAATGCGTTCCTTGTCAACTCTCGAAGATTTACCGCCACAACTACGCGAGCTGGACAACTTTTGAACTCCGGACGGGCGCTTTGACCACATCCATCTAGACCTAGTTAAGATGCTACTATGCGAGGGCTACGAGAACTGCCTCACGATCATCGACCTCAAGCGGTTTCTATACGAGACGTCAAGGGCTCCAGGGTCATCAGAGCCCTCTTCGGGCATTGGATCTCCATCTTTAGTATACCATTCGAGATCACAGCGGATCAAGGCCGTCAATTCGAGGCGCAGTTGATGACTCACCTCGGTCGCCTTGTGGTCGGAAACATATCACACGACACCATACCATCCGCAGGCAAACGGTTTTATTGAGTGGATGTATAGAACAGTCAAAGTAGCCTTGAAGTGCGCACCAGAGAGGCCCTGGCTTCGCGCACTTCCGGTTATCCTTCTGGGTCTCTGCACCACCTTTAAGAAGGACTTGCAAGCATCACCGGCCAAGACTTGTTATGGACGCAACAACTATGGCCCCACATTGGGCGCCAACTTTGTTGCGATAAGAGTTCAGCGTTGCATCATCTTGGCAACAGCGCGTTGACCAACCAAACTCCCCTAATAGGTTTGCCAATCGTGAACACCGACTGCACGTGCTGAAGCTAACTCGAATGCCAGCAATTTGGCGAGATGTGGGCCGGGGTTCTTGGTTCTCACATATTAACTCCCTATCAAGACACAGAGATTTTATCACGTGCCTTGGCTTAGGAGTTAACAAAACTAAACCCACCTGGGGTAAACTACCCTATTAGAGACGTGAAGTATCGAGGCGGAATGATACCACCGAAATTTCGAATTTGAACTTCAAACTGGAATATTCAAACCACGATAGCGGCCAGGAAAATTATATCGACGTAACAGACGGTATTTGGCACATCGCTGCGCATACCGGGCAAGTACATTACGGCGCACAATTCCACGGAGACTACTCCACATGACTTCGCCTCGGAACTCCAGTGGCTCTTCAATGTTCCAGAGATTCAAAGATCGAACATTTCTCATGGATGTAAACGATGTCGAGAAAACACTCTTGGCAGACCACCTCATGTCAGCTTTCATGGAACAGGCAGACCACACACCACTACCTTCGGAAAGTGCCTTCTGCATCGCCGGGCCCGTCTCGATTTATTCCATTAGCCAAGCGGTCGTTACTTCGGCAGCGCCGTCAGCCTTTCATCACGACCAGGAAAAAGGTCAGTTCTTCACTCCCTTTGCCCATCGTGAAGGTCATAACTGTGGCACATCGACTGCTTCCGGTGTCCGTGCGGCGCTTTCGGGATTGTTTCCAGTGCTCTCGGGGCAAGCAAGTATTGGTCCCGCGCCAGCTTTTCCTCGTAAGTCAGTGACCTTGGCCATTTTCGTCCTATCCGTCAACTTGGCCACACGCGTTCTTCAACCTCATCGATTCAATTGTCCGCATTATTTTTGTTTGGAATAAAGAATCACCCATTCCTGCGACACGTAGCCCCCAAAGCGATCTCAGCCTCAGATTAAAAATTTCAACGGAGTTCCGGGGTGTCTGCCTAATTGAATGGTTCGTTCTGCCGATTGTTCTCGCCTGCGCGTCATTTAGTTATTTAGTCGGTTTAACGGTAAACCAGTATCAGTTAGAGATTGAATCCACGTGCCTTCTCGATAACATAGTGAAGCCGGAACAAACTTCGCGCCGCGAGTGCAGAACCCACCCTTACTCGAGGGATGCTAAACCACAGCGTGTAAAGGATGCGGAACCAGCGCACACCATCGCATCCCGCACTCCCGCCTGGAGAAGCCCCCAACGTAAAACTACATGCTCCCGGTTACATTACTTTCCGCACTGACTAAGGGCAAATTTCATCCCATCGGCTACACCTAGAGCACTTGGCACGTAACTTGGGGCGACTCAGTTAGCAATGAAAACGGTGAAGTGCTCTTCGATTGGTTCCAGTCAGGCCCATTTCTTAGTGCGGACATCATTAACACTGGAGTACCATCCTGTTCTCGAGGATCTTCCTTCCTAGACGGCTTTATAATCTCGTCCAATCTCTCAGTATGTGTCACTAGCTGCTCCTCTTTGTCAGCTTACTCCGACCACCATGCCTTCACCGTCTTTCTGCATCTACAGCAAATTCTCCCCTCCCTCCACCATCCGCATAAATGCAGATCCTTCAATCCGACAAACTGGGACGATTTTCAACGCGACTTATCCAGTGAGCTGGGTACTCCTCTGGACAAATTGGAGATTCAACTCTGCCTTCGAAACTACAATCGACAAACATGCTCCAGTCAAAGAGCCTGGTTACTTCAAATATTGGTGCCTTTCCCCCTCAAGCCTCTGCTTAGTCTTAGAAACGGACTACTACAGCGCAGGAAACGATTATTTTACCGGCTAAGGAACAGCTGCAACGCTGACCACCGTTTCCTCTCCGAGATCATTAAAAACCTGCAAAATCGATGGAGCTATTCGGTCTGAACTGAATGCATCCTACAAGAAACCCTTCCCTCAAACCTAGCTTACAAGTTTTTTCACTAATTAATCGATTGCCTGGAAGGAAAGAATCTTCTCTAAATGTCAACTACTCCCCGATAAAAATAGGTAAATAGGTAAAAATAGTTCCACTCCAATAAGGAAAAAATATCCACCTACAGAGTCACTGTCAACGATAAAGGATTGAGCTTGGAAAGGTCTTACCTTTGCCCCTCGACGTCCGGCTGATATAGTCAGAATCGGATCGTTCGCCGCTTTCCCGGTATTTCTAACTTTGTCCTGCGGAAATGTGCCCCTACCATCAGCGAACGTCTCGCCAGCCTCTTCAACAACTACCTAAACAACGGACACTTCCCGGTATCATGGAAATCAACCCCCTTATACCTATTCCTAAGAAGGAGTGTTCGGGCTATCTCAAAGATATGAGGTCTATCTCGCTTCTTTCCAATATTGGAAAAATTTTCGAGCGTGTCCTACTAGGTCACCTCAATAGGCACTATTCCTTTATCATTCCTCTTAATCAATTCGGCTTCGAAACCCTCAGATCCACCAAGCAGGCAATCCTGTACCTGCAAGACCACAACCTCAACAACCTGGAAAATATGCATTGCAAGAAAGAGGGCTTGCTCTACAATCTAATTCAGACCAATTGCGCCCTCCCCTTATTCAGAATCCTTGGAGACTTCATCTCCAACAGAACTTGCCACATGTGCTTCGATGGACTTCGCTTCATCGAGTTTCTGGTAAACTCAGGAGTACCTCAAGGATCCATTCTAGGCACCAAACTTTTTAACATCTTCCTCCACGATATTCTCCTCCCTCCCGTAAACTTATCCCATACGCCAACGGCAGCTCAGACGCCCCCTCAGTCGCCAATTCTCCTCAACGACATTTGTCCTTCCGCATCAGGAAGGATGCTCTTCGCTGACGGCACCATCCTTACTAGCCCCTCTCAAACATCTAACCAATAGGGTCATTGCGTATTTCAGCCGGTGGACCCTCACCTGAGTCTAAGGTTATTTGCTTCAGAAACTCCAGCGGGAAGTGCCACTGGTGCACAGTTCCAGGAAGTGAAAACCTTGATTTACGCAAGCCAAAACCAAACATTAAATATCCGGGAGCCTCTGTCAAGAATAAACCTAAATCCAACCCTCAGCTGCCTTAAAAAACCTATTGTCATCTCGGGCGCTGTCCCTGCCTACAAAACCCTCTTATATAAAACCCAATCCTGACCTATGGTTTCCCAGCGTCATAGGCTAATGACGTGTCAGTCGTTTTCGAAAGCGTGCACTGGAAAACAAAGCAAAATCCTATACCAAAAGCAATTTTTCTATAATAATTTGTTCCTTTTTGACAACAATAAAAACCAATTCATCAGGGAGGAACCAGCACAATAAATCACAAGCAAACCCGCCATGTAACCGCTTGTGCTAAACGGAAGTGACATCTCCATAGCGTAATTTTGAGCTGCCATATTTTTGTACTAAACGCGACTCGTTCCCCTCCGTCAAATGTCTTTATCAGAAACCTGTCAATTTTTTTTGTTCCTGCATAGAGCGGGACCGCTTATGGTCCACGTTCCACTTTAGCACGTCATTCCGCATGGTCGCATCCCACTCGCACATTCGAAACGTTCCGGGTCGGTGGAGTGTACTAAAACTGCGATAGTACGGAAACGAACGAGCTGCCGAGGGCCGAGCCGAGCTGCTGTCACAGTGTGTTTGAGTTCCGCACGGCGCGAGTGCACCAGCCGCCAGCCACGGCCGAGAAAAAAGCAAATTCGACTCAGGCGTTGACTCAAAGATTTCCAGTTTTTCAATTTTACTGCGTGTGGAATCGGTCGTGCATCCGTTCATTGACGAGAAACAGTTTTCCGTGCCGCGGAACGCCAGCAAAACCCTCCGGAACCGCATCACGGCTCGTGGTTGACGGACCCAATTACCTGGAAGTTGGCAGCCACAGCAGAGTCCCAGGAAGCGAACGTGAGAATTTGTTTGCTTGCAATTCGGTGTCGGACGCGTGAATCTGAGCCTGCGGTCGCTTAGGTCGAAACGAGCTGCTGCAGTGCGTGCGTGAGATTTCGTGCGAAACGTCAATCGGGTGACTTGAACTAGGTGTTTGGTGACAACAGTGCGCAGCAGAAGGCTTTGTCCAAGCCGCTCCAGTGAAAGAAGTGTCCAGGCGGAGGCTCCGATAGTCTTCGCTCAAGGAACCGCACGGCCAGGTTTTTGGAGACTCCCAAAACCGGAAAGACGGGCAATTCCCCCGACCATTGTCCAGAACGGATTATCGTCGCGTCGAGAACCTGCTGCCAAGTCTCAAGGCACCAGAGACTCCTCGACCTCTCGAACAGGTCACCTCGCAGCCTTCAGCCCGTGTTCCAGTTCTCCGGTCGCTGTTTTGGTCTTGCAGTGCGCCCCGGAGCAGTCTGAGCAGAACTGCCTGTCCGTGCACTCAAGTTGCCACCGGCCCTTGGAAGGATTCATAACAATAGCCCGAAACCCTTGAGACTTCTCTCGGCCTCGAGTAGGTTGCAGGCAAGCTGCTGCGGAAGGCTCCGCCGCTCCATCGTCTTGTGAGGCGTGTTTTTGTTCTTGGCCCGACAAAGGCCCGAGGAGCACCGCAACCCGGCCTGGTCCCGGACAAAGAAACCTGCCAAGCGCGGCTGCTCGGACGCGAGTTCATTTACATCGTCGTCAAGTTGGGATTTGTTTGCGGCGCGGCCGAGGAGGATTGGCACCGAGGCCGAACCTCGCACGGCAGCTGGCGTTAATTGAGGGACTTCCAATTGCAGTCGAGACTGCACGCTCGACTGATACGGGTGCTCTGTGTGCGGACTCTCGTTTGGACAGTTCGGTCGCGAGTGGATTCCCGGAGGTCCTCGATCAGAATCTGGAAGCGAATATATCGCGGTGTATCGATTTTCAACACGCACATATTCCCAGCAACGTCACGTTGTCTCCGCGACCAGTCCCCGAGCTCCGCAGTGTCCCCAGCCCAAGCGAGCGGCTCACAATTTCTCCATTCACTAGTCGACAAGCAGCTCCACTCGGGGAGCCACGTGCGGAATTTAATCGCGATAATCGCCAACGAAAAGAAAACATTGCGAAAATTCGCTTTCATTCAGTTATTGTGAATTGCCGACTGGAGTTTGGAATTTAAATTTTCGCGCCACTCTTGCCCGGTCGTCGGTGAAGTGCTCCCCATTCTCTGTTTATCCGGGCGTGACGATATCGTGAGTTACTTGAGCCGCGCAAAAGGAAGTGGAAAGTGTTTTGAGTGCAGCGAATTTCCGTTCAGTTTTAATTGGATCCGCTCATCGCAGCCCCGCGAAAACGCCAATTAGTTCATTTCGCATCGGCAGGCTCGTGGTGAGTCCTGGGAGGAAGGAGCGCCGACCTTCGTTGATCCTTCAGCAAGTGGAATGCTGGTAGGAGAAATTTTCTTATCCGGTTTGTAAAGTATTTCATGGGAATTTGCTGATGGCGGCCGTTGGCGGCCCAGCACGTCAGTCCAGGGTCTCGATGAGCGTGTCCATGTCGCTGGTACAAGGAGGAGCAGCCGGTGGTGCCCCGCAGGGTGCTATCTTGGCAGCGGCAGCACCATACTATCAACCCCCGGCAGTGCCGCAAGATGTTCAACCAGATCGACCAATTGGCTACGGAGCGTTCGGAGTTGTTTGGTGAGCTTTGAGTGTAACGTTTTGTAGTTTTTAGAGCGTTTTTCAGGTTTTTGAGTTCATGGGAATTTAATCCATAGTTTGGGGTAATCGCCAGGTGAAACCGCAGTGTTCTATGAAGCTTCTTGATACGATACTGAATGAAGAGTCTTCGGTTAATGGCACTTGAGGAAAGTTGAGCAACTGAGTCCTAACAGGGACAAAGAAATATGGATGGAAATCAAAATGGATTTCGATATATTTTCCAATTTTACTATGACAAATTCAAGGATAGACACGCGAGCCTAAGAAAGAAGATGTTCCACCTGTTCTCATACTGGAAGTGAAAGATGATCTTCGTTCTGGACAAGCTGGCACCTATACCCAGTTGCTGTCGAGATTTATCAAACGGCCTTGGGCAGCGAACGACGATAGAAGTTTAACATGCCCAAGAACCTCTGCAAATCCTTCACAAGTTTCGGACGCGAAAAACTTGTAATTGCTTGCACCTAGCCTGGGTCGGGCTGTATTCCGTCAGGGGAAATGAAGTGACCGAAGAATTTCACCTGTGTTTGGAGAAACTTGCATTTATCAACGTTTAGGACTAAACCGGCCTCAAGCAGACGTTGAAAAATGCACTCGAGATGGGCTAAGTGCTCATACTCAGTGGAAAAAGCGACCAAAACGTCATCCAAATATACAAAACAGAAGTCGAGGTTTCGCAGGATCGAGTGAACGAACCTTTGAAAGGTTTGCGCCGCATTGCACAACCCAAACGTCATCCGTGTGAACTCTAAGAGTCCGAAGGGTGTGCATATTGCCGTCTTTGGAATGTCTTCTGGAGCTGCAGGAATTTGGTGATACGTCTTGGTTAAATCCAAGGTCGAAAAGATGCGACAGTTTGCGAGATGATGCGCAAAGTCGTGGATGAGTGGAGCAGTCTGCGCGTTTAGCCTTCTGTAATCCCCAAAGGAGCGCCATTTGCCGTTTGGCTTAGGGACCATATGGAGTGGGGAAGACCAACAGCTGTCCGAAGGTCTGCAGATACTCTGTTGCATAAGTTACTCAAACTCTTTCTGCGCAATAGCCAGCTTCTGGGGTGGTAGGGGATGCACCTTCGAGAAGATAGGGGAATCAGTAGTGTTAATGTGGTGCTGCACATTTAGCTTCACTGGTTTAGAGAGACTACATTCGGTAGTAATCTGGCTGAATTTTTGGAGGAGTACCCGAACACGAGAGTCAGTAATGTCCTCCAAAAGTACGGAAAGATTGTTGTTGGGAAGAGATGAGATTTGGCCTGACGAATTAAGGTTGGTTGTGGAGTCTATAAGGGACCTGTTCTGCAATTTCACCGGCAACCCTTAGTGACACAAAAAGTCTGCGCCTAAAATGGGGATGCCGGGGTACGGGAAAACACAAAACCTTATTAAAATTAATGTATTGCATATATTATGTCAGAATATTCACTTTCGTGTGCTACTGATATTTAAAGTCTTTGAATTTGCACTGAAGCGTCAATTTTGACCTATTATAACTTATTAGTAATCGTGCGATTTCCACTAAACTTGGTAAGATCATGCTTTATATTATAGTCTACATTACTTCAAAGCCAAGGACTTTCCACGCTGGTAAGCATATTGGTTTTCGTTAAGTGGGTGCGACTTAAGCGCCTTCCCATGAATGTGACGCTCAACCAGTCTCTCCAAACCTTTCAGCAAGAATGAAGTCAAGCTGATCTGTCTAAAGTTCTGTGGATCAGAATAGTCATCTTTTCCCAGTTTTCGGTATGAAGACTCCCTTAACCTTCTGCAAAGAGGTAGGCACATAGCCCAAAGCAAGATAGATATTTCTTAGCAATCGCTCTAATGCTCTATACCCTTCTTTAGCATTGCTGGGCAGATACCATCCATGCCAGGTGCTTTCAAAGGACAGTATGGCGGCTTTTATCTCTTCATTGGTAACGACCGCTTCGGCAGTGTTGCAGTTCACCTTGCACTTGTGTGTTGAAAGGTTGCAAGAAGTGTCACCTCTTCCACTTCTCTCATCCGTTCTCCCAGATGGTGTACTTTCAGGAGGGTCTGTACTGATTCCAGTCTGGAGTGAAAGTATCATCGCAGTTTTTGAAAGAGTCCAACTTGGCCGACTGATCCCTTTTAAGAACTCTGCATAGTCTTGAAGTCTTTCTTTCGCTTTTTTTTCGGCACAGTACGATCTGAAGGAGTCTCGTTTCGAACATCTAACGTGCCTCTTATATTCATGCCGGAAGTTTGACCAGTCTACGTTCTTATTGCTTTTGCAAGCACAGCTCACAAGTCGCCTGGTTAATTTCCTGAGTTTCTGCAGTTCCCGGTTCCACTAAGGAACCGTTTTATCGCTTTGGCCTCGGGAAATAGGACAAGGCTCTTCATAGCACTCTAAACGTGGGCAATTCAGAGTTTCCAATTTATCTTCAAACGCCAAAGTAGTTCTTAGTCCTCTGGGGAGCTGTACTTTATTGTCAAGAAGTTCAGTGAAATTTGTCCAATCAGTTTTCCTAGGATTCCGTCTTTGTATTGCAGACTTCGCCCGCAATAGTAAGATTGAGTTCTAGGTACCGATGATCTAACAGTGAGACTTCGTCTAGCCCCCGCTAGTGTGCAATCAACTTTAACACTTTTGAAGTACAGATTATTAGGTCAATTACTTCACTTCTTCTCAGTCCCACGAACGTAGGGGCGCACGTTAAGTTTTCAGTCATGAGACAAGCTAAAGTGATGAAATCAAATAGGTTCTCTCCTTTTGAATTGCATTTGCTACCGCCCCAACAAATGTGTTGAGCCTTCGCATCGCAATCTATTAAGAGTTCGATACCACTTGATTCTGCATGCGCTACCAGATTCCTTAGTTCTTGCTTCAGTGGAGGATACAAAGCATCATAATGTAACTAAGCGGAGGCCGCTATGACGTTTTTACTCTCGCCATTAATCTGGTATTTACGATGACCGTCACTAAGTCCTGGGAACAGAACTGTCTCAAACCGTCTTGACATCAGGACAAAAGCTCTCTCTCTTATGGATCTTTCATCGTAGAAGAAGTTCCCTTTACTAATCCAATGCCACAGATTCTATTAAATCGAACCCATGGCTCTTGCATCAGAAAAAGGTAGGGGAAGTCCTGCAGCTTTGTCAGTTTCGCTGGTAGCAAATAGGAGGAGCTTTTGCATGCTACAGGTAAATTTGACCAATATTTATGATTTTCGACAAACCTTAGTCTAATTTGTAATGGAAAACTGTTAGAAGCGTATGCCGCAGTCCGCGTGTAACGGGGTTTCGCCCACACCGTACCGCCAGAGACTCGATCCTCTCGTGTTTGATTTTTCAGAGAAAAGCCGCACTTGGAGGTACTGCAGTTCCTATGTCCTCATCCATGAAAGGTCTCATCTCATCCCGCAGAGCATTCGTCTGTTCTCCACTTAACACCTTCACTGGTTTGCGGTGTCCGGATTGCATAGATTCGATCACCCGAACTGGCACCAAGTCAGTTCCGTTCACGTCTCTAGCTTCCGTTTCTTCCGCCTGTTTCGTAAATGGTGTAGGAGAAGTCACTAGCAGGTAGGATTCACTCTGTAGTCCCGTCACCAGTGCAGTATCCACTATCCGCGAGCAGCTCCTTGTTGGAGATCGCACAGAAGATGCTGCAATTTGCTCTATATTGTGTGAGTCGAAGACCATCATTGTTCTTCGCTCTCAAAATGGACATGATGCTCTACAGTTTCCTGATATGATTGAATTTCGGTCTATCTAGGAAAAAGTGGAGCATCATATGGTGACCCTGAGCACATTTACCCTTTTGGTCCAGTTTGAATAATAATAATCGTTCGCGCAGCAACCCAATTGGATCAGGGCCTTGAAGTGTATTAGAGCACTTCATTCAAGACCGTAG
This sequence comes from Hermetia illucens, assembly GCF_905115235.1. Lineage (NCBI taxonomy): Eukaryota > Metazoa > Arthropoda > Insecta > Diptera > Stratiomyidae > Hermetia > Hermetia illucens. The sequence continues at coordinate 153,707,667 of NC_051850.1, read as the reverse complement.
CGATACACTACAGGATTACAGTACCCTATAGGAGGCAATGTGGTCAGCATTGCGCAGGTATTCATTCACAGCTGAGTCGACTGGTATCCCATGTCAAATGACGATACGATCCATACAAATAAACCGCCACCTTCTATAGGACAGCCTTGTGTTCTAATCACTGAGCTATCCGGACACAGGATCCCGTTCGAATACCAAATTGAAACCCTCCACGTTTGTAGACTTGTCCTTCCTGGCATTCATGAACTTGACCCTCCAGTGTTCGAAGTCTATGCCCGGATTCTGTTCACCCAACATGCGGACGATGTCCTCTGTTTTCCTTCGAGAGCCCAGTAACCAACATCCGCCATGTTCTGCGCAGCTCAGTGTTCACAATAGTGAACTTGGGCCGACCGCCAAAACTCAAAGCCGGGATTGCTGCTGGAGCCACTTTAAGGCAGCTTCATTGGAGAAGCCCATCGCGGAAACCTTGATTGTTAAATCTTGACTTCGTTCCAGGCTCCAGAATTTTTTCCCACAGGCATTCCCGGAGGATGGTAAATTGTCCCTCTGACATTTTGCCATCCTTGCGCATACATCCTCTTCTTTCTCACTTTCGTGACCGTATTCCTATGGGGGGGACCAGCTTCATTGTTCATCTCTCTGGCTGATTTGATAACCTACCGACATACCCGCAGCCCTGGTGTGGAGTACAATAAAGCTCTGTCCATCTGTCCATCTTACGGAATTGAAGGCATTTCTGACGTCAAGCGTTATGAGGAGCACTATCCGTCGAGATCGGCGGCTGTGCGCCCCGGCTCGATTAAACGCATCTACGACCTCCATAACAGCATCCACTGTAGATTTCCCTGTTCTAAAACCGAACTGCCTTGCGGATAAGTCCCCGGCAGCACGGATCGCTTCAGCGAGTCTACCCCTGATGAGCTTCTCGAGCACTTTTCCGGCCGTGTCAAGCATACACAGCGGTCGGTATACAGACGGGAGCTCCGGATCTCCTTTACCCTTACGGATCAACGCGAGTCTGGCCACTTTCCAGCGAGAAGGAAAAATGCCCTCCTTCAAGCACGCGTTGAACGCTTCGAGCAGCAATTCTGGCCGTTGGCGGAACACCAGTTTGTAAACTTCCGCCGGGATGCCATCAGGGCCTGGCGCCTTCCTGTTTTTCATAGTGAGAACCGCTTCTTCGAGTTCTCCCATTGTGAAAAGGGGGCAATCCACGAGGCTTTCCGCGCTGTTTACATCAACCCGTACAGGGTGTCTGGGGAACAATGCCCGCAACCAAAGATGTGTTGGTCCTATGCTTCTTGCGCGCATTACCGCTGACAGAAGAGTCTGGTGCTTTCAGTGTGGGTCTCATCCGGGTTACCCGTTTATCCCCACTTTCAGTCGAAGATTCCGCTTCCTTGCGTCCGATTTCTCTGGACATTATCGCAACTGCTTCAACTTCCTTCGCAGTGCCTTCTTCTGCCTTTCGAAGGTTACAGTGTTCGGGCGTTAAACCAGTAGCGTCTAGTCACCGTCTGCACTTTTTTCCTCTTTTCCCGGTAAGGGTGAAGGAGAAGATATTGATTCAGCCAGTAGTCCCCTCTTCTTAGTGGCTCTTAGTGGTCCTCTTTCGTTTGCTGGTCGGGTAGATTTGGGCTGTAGTATCCCAGAAGGGCTGCCTGTAGTCGGATTTCCAGTTTCCCTACATTTCTTTCTGGCTAGCTTTACCGTAGGCACTAAATACAAGCTTTCTATTGAGTCGGAGCCTTATACAGATTTATCCATAGGCCGACCTGATATCTCATGGTCGCGTGTGGATTCACAAAAATGATCACAAGCATTTATAGCCAAGTCGAATTCAAACCCGAGGAAACCGGATCCATACTTTCAACCAATGGAGTCAGATAAAAAAAACCTGGCACTCAACCACCTCGAATCAGTAATTAATCCATAAAACCTTTCAAAGAAATGGAAAAATTGTAATTGTTAACGAAACTCGATCTGAACCTACTTAATCGGTCTATAATCTTCCAATATTCACCGATAAAATTGCTTATCATTGTCTTTGTAATATTGAACCAGATTCAATTCGCCCTTACACCAAATCATCCTCGTTCTTCTGAATCCCTCGAAAATCCACCATAGTCACTTCTCTCCCTTTCGACTATCACTCCAAAGATCCTGCATGTATACAAATGGTAACCCTCTTCATATTGCAGCTGCTGCCAAAGTCGTCGCCTTGGGCTATCATCATCACCGTCTGGGAAGGGTCCCAGGTAGACGACAACGAATTTTTGGATTTTTAGTGAATTCTTGAAAAACCAACAATTTCCTCTCAAGCCCCAAACTATAATTTGCCTTGCGGAGACTTTGAAAAAGGAATAAGACTCAGACGCTTCGAGTTTATCCGCTCTTGATCTCTCTAATGGCTATGTTGTGTCGGGGCCGAAATTTCAATAAATTTCGTTATAAAACTTCAAAAATCAGATCGCTGTACTCGTTCCAAGGCGGCAGGAATATTTTAAAGGGATATTTTTATGAATATATATATATATGGGAAAGGCTACACAATATTGTTTTACGAGAGTAGTGTGTGCTCCTTTGACGCGCTTGATGAGGGTTGGAATTGTAAACAGAAATAAAAATATCTCCTGTTGTAGTGTTCGAATGCATCGGCGGCTTAAGGAGCTTTGTATTTTCCCCCTGGATGTTGGCAAGTATGCACACATCATGGTGCAGCAGCCCGAGCAATCTGAGCCTATGGAAGAGGGGTGCGTCGGTCATTGACACGTGGCGTGCAGATAAAGCTGAGAAGACACCAAATGAATTTCGGTTGGGGGATAAAGATGATGGCTTGGTGAATAGATAGACGGATGGGAATGAGCAGCGCCCGCTGGCAGTAGTTTTGTGATGGAAATGTTGCCGGGATCCTTTACAGATTACTTGACGCAAGAGGGAAGAGTTTATAAAATTACATTTTGGGAATCGGATGTTTTCGAAATGTTTCAGATTTGATTCTACTGTAAATTGCTGGCGGGACTGTTTCCACGTCAATGGTGACGCAGGCCCAAGTTAAAAACACAAAAGCATAAAAAAGGGGAGCAATAAGTCTTTCTCGGATGAATGATGTCATCGCGTCATAATTTGATTCTGTCTATTCTAGAAGAATTTGCATATGAAACAGAATGACAACTTCCTGAAACCTTACCATCCACACCAGCTAAATGTTAACACCCAACTCAACACCATTTTTCCAACTCACTTGATGTCTGACCCACTTTTAAGCTTCTAATTTTATATTGTTTCGTATTCTAATCGATGTTTTTAGATATCCACCGATTTGTTCGAATTAAGCAACAACTTGGCATACCCAGTTGCATTCGCGACGCTCACTTTCCCATATTCAATCGAGCCACCATTTCAGACCACTCAACTCAGCAGAACACATTGCCCGTTGCTGCTATTTAGCAATTCTAATGCTTTCAACAATTCTCCTAATCGTCTCGACATCAAAATCAAACAGAAAAATTTTCCCAAGCAAGCACCGGAATCTTTTTTTCTTGGGATTTTTCCTCATTTTCTTTGGATTGAATTTGTAAACATTAGAATTTTCGCTTCGAATGTGTATCAAACACTTATCACTTTCCTATCGAAACCAAAAATGAGGAGCGGAATTCAGGTCACATAATGGTCCGACCAAGATGATGCCATTTAATGGTGGTATTATCATCGGCAGGTTAGCTTGACTAGCGTGGCTGGGCCGCTTCCTACAGCGTACTAGCGTCGAGTCGGCCTGCTGGCGCAGCACTGGTGTAAGCATATTAAGCGCGGATTGACCTTGCACAACCCGATTACGCTTGCTGAGGAGAACAGCATGGGACAAACTCGTCAGTGTTGTATACGTCCGCGTAGCAGTTTGAATTCATTACGTACTACACGTTTCAGAGCCACTCGGCCCGTTGGCTCCATGTGGGAATACTTTGCATAGCCATTTGTTAGCTAGACAGCGATTTCAGCCAGTGAATCTAAACTTTGCGAGTGTACTCAGATTCGTAATGGATTTACCGTTTGGCCGTTTTGAGGTCGACGCAAGCCGCGGCCCACTATGAGTGTGGTACTCGCGGAGCTTGGTACCGAAGCAATTTAGGCGGGATTCACGTCAGACCTCTTCTGAAATAGAGGTCAGCGCATCAGTGCTTCCTTGGGAAGATTCAACTTAAAACAAAGTAGCTCTTACAAACGTCCTTTATCCCATCCACCGATTTTGGTCGTCCAAAACAGAACTGTAATCCGCTTTGCACTGGAAGTTCGCCTGGCCAATCCGGTAGTTGTGCTTGAAGCTGATGTCGGTACTAAGCGGGTTTATTTTTACGGCATCTGGTGACATGCAAGTTTCCTCGAATCGAATGAAGCTAGTTAGTCGATCAAGTTAGTTTTAATTCGCTCATTGTACGTACGAACACAAAACCAACTACACAATTTCTGCAGATTGTGGTTTCGACACATATTTTCCTACATTTTTTCGCGGTATCCACTCTGCCACTGAAGTACTTGAAACGTAACACATCCACTCCGCATTAAGCTGCATTCTAGGGACTGGGGAGCAGAGTGCGGCCAGCTGAACGTACTTAGCATTTACAAATAAACATTTTGTTGTTTGTGCTTTTTTTAATTTTGTTATTCAAGTTGAAGTTACGGTACTAACTCTGCTTTTACGTCAGTCGAAAAGTTTGTGGTTCAGTTACTAAACATCATCGTCGTCGACAATCCAATCAAACTCGATTTTACTCGTGGATTTGCAAGCGTAACCTAAATTCTGCACAAAATGCCACACATAATCATGTAATAATGTTTACGTTGGAAAATCTAGATTTTCAATGCTGTTGGAGAGAACAGTAGCGGAGGATGCGGCAAGGAAATGAAGGGATGAAGTAATGATTTTAGAAGTTGTTCCCAAGCACTTTCTATACTCAAACACGAGCCAGCTTGCGAAGTAAGCGAAATTTTAGAGTAGAAACTCTTGTTGCCGGTGGAAACTTTTTCCGGTAGAAATGTCGATTGTGGGAAAGTTTTCGGTTTGAATGTAGCTCTGTATGTTTATGGAGACATAAATTTGGTACTTCAATTTTGAAATTCTACTTTAAATTTCCCAATCTACTTTCCCTTGTTTCAATGGCCGGCAACACCTGACCTGTTGCGCTTCAATGCGACTGAAATTAATGAAGTTCTAGCTTCTTCGCTGCACAAACCACTAGGGACCATTTCTAAAGTCAAGCTATCCTGGACTTCGCAATATGTTTGGAACGAGAACTCCTATCACGGTTTGGGTGGTCTGATAAATGAGACCTTCATCGTGATAATAATTGCACAAATCCGTATCAAATTTGGTCCTACAGGTATCAACCTAGGAGAATGTAATCTGACTCTCCCAATAAACTACAGTAAACCACAGTGACCAAAAGACGCGTAAGCAAGTATGATCCCTGTCACGCTGTTGATAGGCAGCTTTGAAAAATTAGGGAATATGCTAAAAGACAATGAATCGTGACTTTTTTTCAACTTATCCAGTACTGATGTCAAGAGACGTTGAAACTCGGTGCTCTAGACTATGCTTAACTTTCTTGAGCTGAAGTTGCAATGTGTCAACGTTACGGACGTTAAAAATGCAACTCCGGCTGGTTAAATCCTGGATGAAATGTTTTAATCTATTCACGTACTAGTTCCCACACTAGCTGACTCCAACAACTCCAGCGTCCAGAACTTTATCGATGACCAAACGAAATGGTACGCGACGCAAAGGATACTGTCAACTCAGTAATTAAAAGTCAACAGTTGAAACTCATTCCTTTGGCAACCTTTCTAATCAAATCCTTGAAGAATAGTAGACACCGTTCACGAAGCACGTAAATAGAGGGTCATTCAAGCAGAATGTATCAATTAGCGTTCAATCTCGGAACTCTCCTACACAACAAGAGCCTTTAGGCATTTTCTCTGGAAGCGAATCCGTCATATTAACCATCATTGTAAATCAAGGCAACTTCTTCCCTATTTGCCTAATAACATATCTAAAGGAGTACTTAATTTTTGTTCCTCACTTGCGTCTGCTTGCGGAAACAGCAGTTTTTTTCAGGTTCCCAAGAAGGAAATGGACTACCACCCAAGGGAAACACCATCAATATTAACCAGATTTTCATAAGTTTTTTGGGAGCTATCAAAAATGAAAATATTTACAATTCCCGGCAAGAAACGGCCCTTAATACCGCAAAACTAGCAACGAATGAAGCGAGCAGCTTATAAAAACAATGAGAAAACTTACGGACATCGTGAAGTCCCTATAATCTACGCTGACGGCAGTATGAGGAACATCACATTATAGCGCTGATAAAGACAATGAAAGTACTAGCTAACTTATCACAGCTGCATGAGCCATATGAAGTAGCGACTTCGACATCCTGTCCATCAGGAGAGCAGTCGGAAAGTTAATCAAAGGAGGCACTCGAAGCGAAGATGTGTCTTGAGGTCGTCGAGGCGGAGCAGGTGTCTGTATAACAAGGAACAAGTGCTAAAAGTGTAAGTGTTCCCTAAGTGCCAAGTGGCCAGTGCCTCCCTAAAAGGAGAAAATTTCTGGACATATGATATAAATGCCCTAAAAGACAAGCCTTTGTTTAATAATAATCTTTGGCACAATTTGATCAGGGCCTTAAAGTTTGTTCATTCAAGATCGTAGCAGTACATTATAGGGCTTGGAATACCCTATAAGAAGTAATGTGGTCAGCAATGCCGGATATTATTACCCTGATTCGACTCAGATACTCATTCACAGCAAAGCCTAGCTCTGCCAAGGTGGCAGGTAAAGTAAGGTGTATCAAGAGTCAGCCCCTTTGGGCTCTGGTCGGGTAGTGCGCATTGAACCGGTGTTAGTAGACCGCGTTGTCCTGAGCGTGCACTGATCCGTTCGTGATTTCCGGGATTAACTGAACGTATGTCAAACCTTAGGGAACTGGTGTAGGGGCTTGTCTCCGAGGGTATACCCGTTCCTGATTATTGCAACTCGCTTCCTTGCCTACGATTCGTGAGTGAAACTTCCTTGGAGAATAATCATAATAATACAAAATAAATTGACGAAATATCAGGAAAGGAGGAAACCTCACCAAGTGACTGACGTTCCGGGGACGGCAACTCCAAGCAGGTGGATTCGGACACGATGCGAGAGGGAGTGCAGTCGACCGTCATAGCTAAAGCCGAAGAGGAAAGACTCATTAGGAAATGTGTGACAGTAGTGAGGCTTATGCGGTCGGCAACGTCGCTCCAGAAGAACGTCAGCAAAGGCATTAAAAATGGACCGATGGAAATGGAGGAATTACTGGACGGCAGCGGCAAGCAGCGAAAGACGCTTGGAAAGCAGAAATAGCCGCACTTCCCGCCGGGAGCACTGAAAGCGCCAAATGGCTCGCAGATAGCCCACTGCAAAGTGAATTGGGGAAAAACCGGAAAGAGGAAGGTGTGCCTGAAAGAGACATTATCCGAGCAAAGAAGGGCAAAAGGAAAGAACTGGCTACGCCTAAAGAGATCCGTCTGTCCAGAGATAAGGAGGCTAGAAACCTACAAACGGAGAAGGACTAGACTTAGCGAAATCCGCTTCAGAATGAAACCCAAAGACAATGGAGCAGAAGGATGTTCCATACGATAAAAGAAGGGTGGCGGAGTCCTCGTCGAACTAGCGCCGACGACGTAGTCGGCATGTAGGAGTACGTTCTTCGAAGCGGTCAAGGGGTTACTGGAGGAGAAGGCTTCCATTTCTAGTCTAGAGGCTATGTGCGCTCTAGAAACCCAAAATCTTGTCTTCCTCACAGAAAAGGTCGAAGTGTAGGAGGCCATAAAAAGTGAATGTCCAAAGGTAACCAATGCGCGGATGGGTATCACAACTGTGAATGCTCGACGTCAAAAACTCGTAATGGTGAAAGCCCCAGAGCAATGTGCGAGTAAATCCCGGCTGGGATGTTGAAAGCGGGATAATCACAATTGGATGGGTAGTATGCAAGCTATTTCTTTTTCTTCAGCCTTTGTCCCGTCCACAAGCGGGGTTAACTCATCGTGATCGGTTTCGGCATTTTGTTTATAGCATGTTTGCTTACAGCATCCAGCATATCAAGCCACCGTTGTTTTGGCCGGGCTTCTGGTCGCTTACCATCGATTTCGATGTTCAGACCAAACTTGGCAAGTGCATTTTCGTTAGCGCGAATTACGTGACCATACCATCGAAAACGCCTCTTTCGCAATATTTTCAAAATCGGTGCAACCCCATATCGATCACGGATATCCTCATTTCGGATGTGACCAAACGTGTCACACCACAAGTCTAACCTAACATCTTCGTTTCCTTTATCGCAAGACGCTGTTCATTGTCTTTTATAGTCGGCCAACACTCAAAGCCATAGAGAGCGTTAAGGTGGACGACACCGCGGTAAATTTTAAGATTTGAGACGTTCGTTGATACGTCAATCACAAAGAACACCAATTGTAGAACGCTCCTTCAAGTTACCGTAATGCGTGAAGCAATTTCATAACGCAATTCTCCATTGGCTGATAGCGTTGACCCGAAGTATCTAAATCTGGGCAGGTCATTGTCGCTGACAGTGATTGTGCCTGGATCGGTCGTCAAAAATTCAATTTTATTCAGATTCAATCTGAGATGGTGTTGCATGAGGCGATCACCCCATTTTTGGACAAGTTGCTCGAGATAATTTTACAGATGTCTGGACTATGGATACACTTCAGGAGTTTGCAAGGGACCCGACAGGAGGACAGCATGCTGCAGATGCAGTCAGGTAGGTTATCGAGATCTCTAAAGAAAGCGAAAATTGCGAGTTCGGTGCGGAACTAGAAAGGACTACGGCGCGACTAGTATGATCCGCATACTACAAATTAACATGCATCGGAGTGCAACCGCTCACCAGTTACTAACGCAGTTCTCTGCGGAGAAAAAGTCTAATCTAGTGCTAATCAGTGAGCAATACCGGAACAGGGACCCGGCTCCATGACATCTCGACTCGACGAGTGATTGGGTTGTCTGGATTCGGTGCTTAGGGATACCGTTTTTTACCATTACCTGACGCAGAATGAGACAATGCCGGACTTTCGGCGCCCGTTTAATCCCTTGGAGGAGGTTGATTCGGGCATCGGGCCCTTGAATGGAGTTTGCACTGCATTTATTGGAAACGCTCGGGGGCAAAGTTAAGACCCAATTCAAAAGACACCGAAGACTTTTTTACAAACATACCAATTTCTCCCCGGAAGTGCCGGAGGTCCTGAGTTCACCATCCACTTGGGAAGAGACTTTCTTTCTTTGTGTCTACCCCACGGACCCTTTGTTCTGGGCTAGATCCCATGTTTTTACAAAAGTTAACTACGGTTTCGTCCAGCGCAGAGGCAACTCATGACACGCTGCTTAACCTCTACCCTGGCAGCAGCGTGATCGAAGCAATTACGAGATGTTGCTTGCCCCCATCTTGACATATTGTAACTAATTCTGGCCAGATGTTGATCCGGAATTGGCGGCCGTTTGAACCAGTTTACCGCGATTGGATTCAGATCTTTTGCAGCCGTTGTTTTGGTATTTCACACTTTTTCACCACAAATTACCATTCGCCTCAAAAACGGTTCATTTTCGTGAAGTTTCACCAAAGAATTTCAGCAATAAATTCGGTCCAAAAGTCAGATTGCGCTTCAGTTTCACTATCATCACACTTAACGCTGGGCAAGTGATAAGCTTACAGGAGCGAGACAAACACAAGACGAACAGAGACACCCATGGCGACTGCGATTCGAAACTGGAGCAGCGAGATTGGCAGGCTGGCGCTCTAACTCCTCAACCATCGCACCGTCGCACAATCTGACTGTGTGGATGCCCAATACTCCACCAAATTTTAAAATGTAACTATTTCAACACCAACATCAAGTTCGGTCAAAGGGTAGTATAGGTTTCAGGGTGAAACGTGGACTGGTACCCACGATGGAGCATAAAACCTGGGAAACGCCGGCTGAGCCAACACCAACAGCTCTACTAACAAAACATATCTCCACCTCCACGTGGTGATCGTTGGGAGTTCTTTTTTAATGAAAAACTGCAGACGGAGGAGGATAAAGGCGAGTCTCCCGGGACTAAAAACAGGACAAATTGTACCAACTGGTCCTCTTACTGTAGAAGACTATGATCTTGCCAGTCCTTATGTATTCCTCGGAGGCCTGGGTTCTTAGCAAAAAAAACTGCGAACTTTTGGATGCGTTCGAGCAAAAAGCATCCTCTAAAGAATTTTTAGTCCCCTACATGACGATGGACATAACGACGAGATTTATGAGCGATACCATGACTGTCAGGTTTTGGATAAAATCCGGCTCAATATATTACGGTGAGCGGGTCACCTAAACCTTATGGATGAGGATGATCCAGCCCGGAAAGGATATAAGGGCAATATCTATGGTAGAAAAAGGAGACGAGGCAGATTCTGCCTGAGATGGAGTGATGGCGTAGGTGGCCCTCGGTGCAAAAACTGGGTGTCTGGAGTTCCTTATTAAGGCAGACCTAGACCGGATACCAGTTGTTGCACCGTTGATGATGATTCAAGTTCAGACTTTCCAGTACCAGTGTTCTTTCTCTGTTGCTATATGCATACAAGCTTTCATCAACTCATGCCTGTGTTGTGCCATCGAAGGATTCTGACTACACTTCTTCCGTTTCTGAACTTTTCCTCAAAGTAACATCAACGTTATGGTTAGGCGATGGCTAGGACCATTAACTCCGCACAGAGTCGTAGGAAGAACATTTCAGACCGAGGTGAAAATGACGTGGGCCATCCGTGAAATTCCAAAAATCAATTTAATGTTATTAAAGCCTATACTCTGGACCCCTCAAAAACTTCAGATACTGAGGAAACTCCCTTCTTGATGGGCTTGACTTTGCAAGCTTGGTTAACAGCTCATGTTCAATGCATGCATTTTGTACTCCTGGAATACAAAACCCTTTTAAAGGAAAATCTAAGAATAGCACTTTATGTTTGTTTTTCCGAGAACTACCCCCGGCCGCCAATCTTGGTATATCAGAAATCTGTAACATGACATTTTAGTAGCTTTTTAGCATTCGGGAGGATTATATGTCAAATTTCTTCGGAGAATTCAAATGCTTTGCTAGAAGGTACATCATCCTTACCGATTTTTACCTCTCCTACATGTTTCTGTGGAGGCTGGAGAAAAGGTTTCATTTACATCTTGAGCCTATTTTTATCATATTCATCAAGAAAATTGTTGAGATTGGCAACGGTAATCAAATTTCTATAGGAATCAAAGATACGATTAAATAAAGATGTTTTAATTCCAACGGTAACCGAAATCTGCCAAATGATGAACAAAGTTACTCAGCAGAAAATGCAAGGTAAACAAATTCAGGAATGATATTGGATGTTAAGCTAATAAAGGGGATTCCCCAGGGGTGAAAAACATTTCTGAGTGATTTTATCTAAATTGTCTCGGGCTCCTAGGCTCCATGTACTTCCACGGTACGGTCACGGCTTTTAACGTCTTGTTGGTTGTTGTTTATCACAATTTCCGAGCCAGAACTTGGCTATGAAGGCTCAATGATAATGCACGGCAACAAAGGTATCACGTTTCACTGCTGACTTAATTTCGTTGATAAATATTTTATATTTATTTATCCAAGTTTGTTTATTTCTTCCTCTTCTTCTCAGAAAAGAACGCAAAAAATACTTTTTATCCCACCTACAATACCTGCAATAATCCCACAAAGAAGCTTCCACTCATATAACCAAGTCTAAAAGAAAAAAACTTCAATATCCTACCTGAATACAAACAATCACGTCTCAGGTAGAATACCTATCAGTCTGCAGTTCAGCAAAGTGCAAGCGTAATAGCCTTGTCCACCTGAAACCAAGAAACATTTGTAAAATTGCAATTTCCTTAAAATCTTTGCGGTATCTCAGAGAAGAGAATGAAATTTTTTTTTCTTGCCTGAATCCCCGAATTGATTTCAGGTCCTTGATGTTATTTGTCCTATTTTTTCGACGATTTATCTGTCTCAAGGCAACAAAATTCAATACATTTGCTACCTGGAAGTATCTGGTGCATCTAAGAAAATCTGTGTATGAGGCGAAGGTATTGCAGCTTTGTCAGTGAGAAAAGAGGTTTCTGGAAATTACCACAAAAAATCAATTTTTGCTGATGATTTTTTTGGGCGATTTTGATTGTGATGTTTAAGGACCTGTAGTGAGGGTTGGCGTTGGTGTTTGTATTAAATTAATAATAGATTTTCAGATTCAAAGATGCAAACTAGATCGAAATATCATCACAATTTCCATGCATTTTTAGAGAGACAAAATTTAGAACGTTGTGCCCCTTTTTTGTTACTTTGTAGATCAGTCAGTATCCACTGAGGATAGGACTAAGTAGCGTGAAAGTACGAGACGATCTTTAGATACTCAGAGTAAATGAATACCACTTCGCTCCTCTTCAATCATATAAGTCCCAGTCAAAAGTGAATTACCTGGTCGAAGACTCTCTTTTCCAATATCCTCATAGTAGTCGCAAAGGCACAAATGGCGTTAAGAATCCTTATTTTCCAGCACTTACACCTGCACGAATCATCCCTAAAAAAAATCCCCCATGACAGGAGGAAAACGGTGGAAAATTTGTGTTTCGAGCAACTTTTCAAGCTGAAAATTTCAAATGATGTTTAATATGTCAGAAACGAGTTTGGCAAGGAATTGAACCGTTCACTGAGCTCTTGAGTATCGAATTTTCAATTTATCGATTGTCTTAAATGCAACCAGGACTCAGGCATCGTTTTCTCAGGCATAGGGCGCAAATTCTATTATGCAGTACAGTACATATGTGCGGCACTTTGGTATTGTATTTTAGGTCAATAGGCAAAGAAAAGCGGAAAAAGGAGCGAGGAAAACTGATGGAAATTTGCCAAATTAATTTTTCTCTGGCATAGTGTTGAATGACACAAGTGGCGTTATACTGCATTTTTGCTGAAACTTAAATTTTCAGAATAGGATAGTCAGTGATTTTTCCATTGTTATTGGATCCTCTGTTTGCATACGGATGTGGGTTGAGATGCTGTGGTGATTGTTCCGATTGAGGATGTTTTATTCGATCGTTATTTTTTATTCATGGCCAAAAAAAAACGAAGATGACGGGATTCTCTCTTATTTGCCGTTAAGTGAATCTATCTGCCAAAGGAGATTTTAAAATTACTCAACAAAAACGCTTCAGAGCTGCAATTCTTATTTACTCAGATAAAAGTACGATTTCTCTTGGTTGTATTATTAATTTGACGACATTTTATATCTGAGAAAATACTACAATATTTTAATGGATTTACCAGTTTGTTCAAGGACTTTTGTTATCTTTCTGCCAACATCATGGCCATGCTCCATGCTCGTCGAAGTTCTGCTCATCATCAGTCAAAAATTGACAAAAAAAAACAATCTCAAAGCGTCATAATCGGGAAGTTTTTAATATTCCGAGAATTTAGCAAAGCCTGAAGTCTCCAGTTTTGGAGGAACCACGGAATGCTCGCATCTCCCAATTTTAATGCGAATATTTTCAATATAAGATAGACATTCTGACCCTACGCGAAGGAGTTGGTGGACCTATGGAGAGTAATTTTCTCCTTGTTGCGGAAAACCTGGTGGTAGGAGACGTGAATCCTGTGTTGGACTGTTGCTGGAAACTACCATAGTGCATGCTAGCATAACCTAGGACTTTTAATAGGATCTTAATTACGAGTGTTCAATTCATATTAAAACGTATTTGAAATAATTAAAACTTCCTTTTTTCTATTCAGTAGTGTTATTTATTGGCCTTGCAAATACTGATATTTCGGGAACCATTTGTTGTCTTCATCAGTGCTAACAAGTCCTGTGCTAAGTACCAACGGATATTTTGACAATAGAGTAAAAGCAGGCTTTCTATGAGACTCTACACGCAGTTCTTGAGAAGCTTCTAATGGTAACATTGCGGTCGTGATGGTTGGTCCGAATGCTATAGCGCACTTTGGCATAATCTTACTTGGACATGTAATAGGGGGAGCGTGGTTTTCGTTGAATTAACAACAATCAAAAGTTTACAGATTTCTGGAAGTTTGAATCATCATCGGCGACACACTCTTCCTGCACAGGACGTGCTAAATTGCCGAAATTGGAGAGCAGACAGGACGCTTTGTCGGGCTGCTTTTAAAGCAAAAGTCTGTGAATACTGTGAACGGTCTTCAAAGAAATACCAAAGAAAAGTATTTAGTAGCTACATACGCGACTTATTACCCAAGAGGGTAGGTACTGCATCTTACTGAGTGGAATTCAGTCGCTTGGAGAGGAAGATCAACGGGTATCAGATTTCATTCACTTTTTAGTAGGGGCCGGCACCTAAGGCAAATAATACGGTTAGCGGTGCATGTTGCTGAGAGAATGCCAGAAGTGTAGCTTCCACTAGCTGTTGCTAGGTGGTCTCAAATGTTTGGACAACTTCTGGAGACCACACAATCAGGCTGTAGTCATTGATCGTCGGCCCAGAGAGGTATCCGTTAAATATCGATTGAAGCCTTGGGCAAAAAACGACTGTAAAAGTTTAACTAGCCCAAGAGCTTTCTCAAATCTTTTAATGTTTTCAAAAGCAGAGCTCGAAATCGATAGCACCTTGACTGGGTCTGTTTTGATGTCTTCAGGTGTAATCAAGTGGCCAAGAAATATCACATTTGGTCGCAAGAATTTGCATTTCACAACGTTCAGTACTAGACCGGCCTCAAGGAGTCGATGAAAAATGTACTCGAGGTTCTCTAAATACTCGAACTCAGAGGAAAAGGCTCACCAGCTCAGATTCGCTTCGACTGATTGGGCAATTTGCAGTAGATTTAGGAGTTGATCTTAAAAGGAAGGGGTCGCTTACTTTCGCTCGCGTACCCATATTTAATATGGACCATTCCCGCAATCCAAAATGTGAATAGGAACTGCCCCTTCAAAGATAAGCAGAATTATCTCTGCAGCCAACAAGCTCAATCTCAGTAGATCCGCCAGCTTTGGCAGTCTTCCCGCGAAACTAATCCTTCGAAACCTTAAATTCTCTGTAGAGTTGATACTACCACTCATTCGCAAACGCTGTAAATCCGATATCTTCCCCAATGAGTGGAGTAACCGGGGCAACTTTGGAGCTATTCGCGTGCTTCCTACCGTCACAGGTGATATTAGCTGACTCCTGCAACGCAACAAAGACCACGTCAAAAGCTTGATCGACAGAAAGCAAACTCCTTCTTAACGTCTCGTTGCAGCAACATTCTTTGGGGCATTGTGGAGCAGTGTGCGGAGTCTCCCCTTCTCAACACCCTCCTATGACAAGACCCGACTACGAGAACTTTTTGGGCCAAAAGCGGCATTCCCTACAATTCACGCACATGTCGAAGCTACCGAGAGGAACAAGGAATCCTCAGAAACTTCCTTCACGATGGCTTAGCTCTAGTTAGAACCAGGTTGCGAACACTAAGTGAACAGTTTTTTTGGGAACCCCGAAGAGGTTTCTAGTTGCTGTGTGGGAGCAACTACCCTTCGTAAACGTGATCTGAACCGGCTGGATTCTGCTCCACTTGCTTTTTTTGTTCCCATAGCAGTAATGGTATTATTATTACTAGAGAAGGCTTTCTACAACGTAATCAGGACGGGTATCCAGAAAGCCCAGCGCAAGGGTACATTTCGAAGAAACTAGTAGCTATTGTCAGAGCGACATATGACGGCGCAATAAGTCCAAAGCGTAGTCCGCTAGGGATACATTCTGTCGCCGATACTTTCTTGAGGCAAACATCCTTAGCCATTTTGCTCTGGCTGGAGGCCGCGAAAAAATTCAATAAGTGATGTGATTTTTCCTTAAATATCGTGACTATGTTTATGATACCTGTTTGTTTGCGACTCTCAGCGAGGCATGGAACTTGGTTAAATGGCGCTAGATTTGGAGAAACCGGAAAACAGAGTTGGAATCAAGATAAACACCAACCTCGCCGTGCCATCGGGGTATTCCTGCGTGAAACAAAAACAAATGAAGAAATTCGTCGCCGTACGTTGCCAACGAACAGATCATACAACTCTTTTGCCTCTTTTGTAGGGTCATGAGCTTTTATGAGGCTGATGTTTCGAGATTGGCGTCGAAAGTGGTAAGTGCATAGTCATTCGCTTAGATTTTCTGAACTGATAACAACAAAGACAAAGAAGATTTCACAGATCCTACTTCAGATGGAAAGATATCGTAGACCAGGTCTCCAGATAGTTGTTAGGAATATCGAATATCGCAGAGCCAATATGTCTGGATAGCAGTTATGATAACATATATGGTATAATCACTCTTCTACAGAAAATAATAATTATATTAGCCTTATTTTGGGACGGTATTAGATAGCTATTGGGCATCTGGGAAAATGTGCAAATTGTCTGTCATATGTCGTTGTCAGATCCGTCCGTTTTCAGCCCACTGCGAGGCTCATTTTGAGTCTTCTTGACAGGTATTTTTTTTTTGGTAATCATTCGCAACATGGTAGATAAGTTGGCAGGGGTTTTCTTACTTTAAGGCGCGATGGACTTTCCATCATCCTTCTACGTCGGCAATTTTCCGTTAAAGGACAATGCCTGACATGATTCCGTGGAGGCAGGGTTTGGTAGCAAAACTGTTCGGGGTCAATTTAGTAGGCATTTTCCAGATTTCCAATGTGGGTATTATTTCGCCCTAGAGCCTACGCTACTTTTGACCATCAAACCAAACTTCTGTTCCTGCCTTACATTTTTATTAATATTATTCATATACTGTATTGCAGGAACCGATAACCCCTTTCACTAGTAAGCTTCTTTCCAAAGTTTTTTTGAATCTTTTTCAGTTATTCAAGAATGGCTTACAACCCCTCCTTTAAATTTTAACTATGATCTTAGGGCAGGTTCTAGTCTGTACGATTATCAAAGCACCGCAGTCATTTGGGTTAAGACTCAAAGAGTAGAGTTTCGTTAATAAGACGAAATTCGAAAAATTACGCTGAGTCCTGTCGGCATTGTATTATAAAAAAGGGCGGAGCTTTTAAGTATCACACTCTGGAAGATATCACGCCTGTTTACATGTTAGCCGATTTTGTTACATCGATCAACAAACAGAAGAGGCTTCTTACATCTATTAAGAGCCTGCTGCCTATACCATATCGAATGCATATTGTGGCGGCGTTAAACGGTTGCAGAGATACCAGGGACTTCTGTGGAACAGGTCTTATTGTTTTCTTGGCTGCACACTTGTTCGCTTTTCATCCATCCATTCATGAATTTGTTCCCACCATAAGCATGCGGCGCAAAGCAGAAGTTGACAGCCCCTCTGCTGACACTTATAAGCATCTGGGCTTTATGAAGTTTATCCCTCTTGCATTTAGTTTTTTAGTAATTCACTTCACTTCCTCAGAAGCGATTTCCATAATTTCCACTGGAGTCACCTTTTGATGAACTGATAGGTCCTGGATGTGTTGATTATAAGTTTCGATTTTTTTCTAGAATATCCTTCATGGCCGAGCTCGTTGAAGTAAGAGCATGGTCCGTAACATGTATTATAATTATTATCTAATTATAACAGCACTGGGCACCAAGCCATCCCCATATATCAATTCAGGTACTGGTACTCTAGTATTTGCGAGATACTGTTCGGAGTCCTAACAACATTAAAGGCGGGACTCTTGTTTAGGATGGATTATTATGGCCTAT
Organism: Hermetia illucens; assembly: GCF_905115235.1. NCBI lineage: Eukaryota > Metazoa > Arthropoda > Insecta > Diptera > Stratiomyidae > Hermetia > Hermetia illucens. The sequence goes on along the minus strand of NC_051850.1, from coordinate 153,689,899 downwards.
AATAGCAGCCATTAGTGGTCTGGATGGTATGTAGTGACCAGCGATCTGCAATAATGTAAGCAAATTGGAATTTTGTTCAGATCAGAAGTCTACTTTGTGGAACAATCATCAGCCTATAGTAACACAGAAAGTGTGCCTCTTTTATTGGACAACTTATGTCTGTGACTATGAACTTTTGTCGACGTAAGCCTAAATTTAGTGATGCCATTCTATAATCAAAAGTGCTTACTGACATCGAGTTTGCTATCGCTAGTTTTAAGTAAAATCTCCACTATTTTTGTCAACAAGGGAGCTTAGCGAAGTAGTGCAACGCAGTCATGGGAGTCACCAAAGACTTTCATTTTTTAATACGTGATGCCACAAGGTATCCATTTCGTAGGATTGGATGTGAATTTGTGACACTTGCTGGTTTCTTAAAAAACTTCGGTGACTTACCTTCAGGATAAGGACTTTTTGGCCCAGACCTAGTTCAACTTCTAAATCTGATTTGACTCTGGTAAGCTTTTCAATTCACCTCAGCATAGTCATCATTTGTTGCCTGAGTCAATCAGTTTCGCTGGTATCCGCCGAAATCACCGTACTCACTTTTGGAGGGGTTATCACGTCGTGAATCTAGTCCGCTGAATGGCTAACTTCACAAAACAGTCCATATCGCTTGAGTTCTTTCAGGCAGTCTCCAGCCTCAAGGGTTTTATTTAATTTAAGGAACACAATACACAAGAAATTTCCAATTCCGCACAGGAAAGAGTAAGTAAGTAGCTTATTCTACGCTCAAAACTAAGAAGAGTGTCAAAGGCAAATTAGCCAAGTTGTGGGGCGTTGAGGGGTCGGTATAATCTCGGGATCTGCGAGTGAAAGTACAAATCGAACTCCGCGAAAGAAGCAACGCTGAAGATAAAAACTAAAGAGGCAAAGCTGTCCATCAGACATTTACAGACCTTGGAAAAGGTGCACATATCAACGAAGATTTGGTGTGAGAGTGTGGCATTGTTTGAGATAGCAAACAGAGGAAAGTTCTTTTTTAGGCGGTCATAGTTACGGAATGAAGGCCAAATTACAGAACAATATTCAATGATATTTCTAACAAGGGAGCTGAAGAGGAACCAGACATTTTGAAAGTGCGATTAACGATGTGGATGGAGTGGGAAGGTTACATCCAGGACTATAATGGGGCTTAAAAGTGATAGAGGTTAACCACCAAGAGAGTAGGAATAGGATTTGAGCGCGTACCATATCGAGTGATACTTGCTGACATTGAGTGTCAACTTGTTTATCGAGCGCCAACGCACCAGAGAATGTAAGCTGGATTGGAAGTGATCACAGACCATTGGAGATGAAGCAGTCGGCAGTGTAAAGTAAACACCGAAAGCAGCAATAGGAATAATAATGGTCCTAAGTTGTTATTAATTAAATTATTTAAAAAGTGTTCTTCGTTAATTTTTTTATTTATCTTCCTAACATAAGGGTTTTAGGGGAAAGGAAGGAACCTGAGGACTAACGAAGAAAAAAAAAATCACCAGAATCGGTTAGAACGAAAAGAGTCATGTCGTTTTTTACATTTTTTAGGGAAGAGAAGGGCGACTTGAACAGAGAAGGTTTGAAGAAGAGGGGCATGTTGTGGTTGGTAGAATCAAAACCTATGCAAAAATCGGACTAAATACTACTCGTTAATTAAGACTTTTGACAACAAAGTTGGTAAAGATGAAATGAACTTACAGTTTCTGCTGGGTCGGGTTGCGAGATGCACCAACTGACAGTGGCATAGTATATATTTATACATATAGTAATTTTTTGACTGCCTACCTACTATTTCCTACGTTTAGTAGGTTTGCGTCTAGTTGTTATTTTAACAAATGAGATGCCCTTCGGAGCTGAAAACTATTTCAAATATTTTAGGCGGTACGTTTGACATTTAAGCAATCAACGAAGGAATGAATTTTTGAAGATAAGAGGATCAGTTATTGTTTGGAGTAACATTAGTCTCAGTGGACCACTAGAAAATTTATTCATTTTGGAAAAGAATATCAAAACCATAAACATCTCATATGATTTTCATCATTTCATGCTTGAACAACTTTCTTTTATTTGCGGATAAAAAAAATAAAATATGCGGAAATGTGCGATCTCGCACGTCAAGTGAAACTTCAGCAGTAGCTGCAAACAAAGTCACACCCAACCAACTTTTTAAATAACCTAAATGTGATCGTTACCTAATATCGAAGAAAAACATCGTAACATTCATTGATCCCAAGTCAAAGTATTCATAACGATACCTATGCATGCCTGACAGCCGGCAAAACTTTCATGCCTACCCAATATTTCATAAAAATTATTGGTCATTAAATCTGTCTATTTTTTAATTGTTTTAAAGGTAAATCACTTTAATATCTATGACCTCACGCTAATCAAAGCGCCCCCACGAAAATCATGCACAATCCATTTTAAATGCACACCAATTATAGTTACCATGCACAACTGGGAAACCTAACCACCGAGAAAAAAATCATTTAACATAACCAGAAACCTATTAATCTCCGACTAAATTACACGAAACAAAGCAAAAACGCGATATTGAGATCCATGAAATTTGGAATGAGATGAATGGCACGAGGAGTAGACAAAATCTTTATAATAAAAACCATAAAAAAAAGATTTGGAATTCTTTTTTTCAGATACTACTGTGGAATTAGTAGTAGATAAGCATCTCGAAAAATCGGTGCGGTGGCCTCAGTTTGGGTCGATCATAGACGGTTTTTGCTTATTTATGCTTGGTTTTTTGATTCCCCTGAAAGATTTTAATGCCACCTTAAACTTGAAAAATTCAGCGGTCAAAGAAATCACCATAAACTTATTAGTGGGTTTATTGTGGTCTGTATTATCTGGCTAGCGTAGATGTTTCTTTGTTAGACTTCGTGAACGTTTCAGATGAAATCTTATGGCGAATTATAGGCATGGTTTGATGAGCGGAAGAGTTACCGAGTTATTCCGATCCGTGGCTAGTTATAATGCAAAGAGAAAGGATATGGTAATCGATAGAACTACTAAGAAGCCGTCTGTGTAAGAGCTTTAATTTGTACTATTAAACCATTCATAAATTAGAGGCAAACTCATAAATATTTTATAAATTAAAACTTATTATGGCTAGTGATGGTCAGTGAGCGAATTTTTAACGAAATTAAATTTGCATAAGATTACAACGAAATCGACATGTCACAAAACGCTGCTTTCGGATAAGAGCAATTAGCACCGAACAAATTAATTTGTCATCAAGAGTTTTGAGATTCAAGGTCCTTTCCTTATTTAAGATGGCGTTGTTTGGATTAAAAAAACTTCTATCGTGGTAAATCTAAAGCGTTTTCCGGTCGCACGTCGAGCATTCATCCTTTAGAACTTGCAAAGCAACAGTGAATCGGGAAAACCATACCAAAAACACTTTGACGTGCATGGTCCTGCTGACTCTTCAGTTGTAACAAACACGGTTGTCTACTGTTCATTCCTTTGTGAATTCTAAGACAGGTCATTGTCGATGAGACTGGTTATTAAAATTGTTATAATCACATTCGCTGATTTGCAACTACTAAGTCTACAACAGCATAATAAGCACAAGCACGGTTAAGTCCTGGTGCTTTTACGTGAGCACTCGTCGTGTCGACCTAACCCCACGGTCCTTTGCGGATAGGAGTTGACTTGAAGAAAACGACCAGAGCCCCGGAGCGAAGGTGGAAGGCATACACCCTGCCGTACACTCGCCGAGTATGAGCAGATGCATGCCACTCTCGTTTTTAATGCAAGAGGCCGTTAACCGACCATGATTGCAGGCGACCTTAATGCATGGGCCCTTGAGTGGGGCAGCCGGACAACTAATGTGAGGAAACGTGTGCTCCTCGAAGGATTCACGGAGCTAGACGTGGTACTGGCGAATGTTAGGGCCTCGTACACTTTCCGGGGAAGGGCTCTGGGATCAATAGTGGACCTGACATACGTGACTGCCACTTCAGTCAGTAGAGTCGCTTGACATGTCACAGCGACCACCAAGCAATCTGCATGGAAATTGGGTCAAGCTCGAAAAAGACTTCTCGCAGAATGCCGGGTGGTATGCCCGGCTGGACAGCGAAAATTTTTGAGGGGGACACGTTTTCCACGGCACTCAAACCCTACATATCCTTGAACGGTAGGGCTAGAGAAAAAGCCATCGAAACCACCCAATTGGTGACGGAAGCATGCAGTGCTATTATGCTCAGAAGACGATTGTTCCCCAGTAGGCAACCCAGCTGCTGGTAGAACAATGAAATCGCAAGCTTGCGAGCCGCATGTTTCCGGACAAGGAGGCTTTGCACGAGGCTCAGGGGAAAACCCGGTGGCGACGGTCGAGAGGAGGCACACAGGCAACTGTATGGCCGCCTAAAAGAAGCCATTCGGAGGAGCAAAAAGAACTGTCTTGCGGCAGGGTCTACAAAGTGGTAATGAAAAGGCTGTGAGGATCACCGCAGGTGACCTATCCGCGTCTCCTGAAACAAATTATTACCACTCTATTCCTTCACCACGAAAATAGGGGAAGGCAAACGGTTGTCCAGCGTTGAGGTTGAGGGTATGGTACCTCCAATAACTGTGGAGGAGCTCCGGGAAATATGTGGTAGGATCGGTGACAACAAGGCCCTAGTTTTGAAATTGTCAGTGAAAATTAGGCCCGACCTTTTCGCCAACACCTTTGAGACGTGTCTAAAAGAAGGAGTATTCCCTGTCCGGTCGAAAAGCAAAGTTGGTGTTGCTTCCGAAACCTGGTAAGCCACCTGGAAACCCAGCCTCGATCGTCCTATCGGCCTGTTGGATACAATGGCGAAGATGATTCATAGAGTCATCTACAACAGACTCCTACCCATCGTCGAAGCCAGGAATGGTTTGCCAAAGCGCCAGTTTGGTTTCCGGCGTGCCCGCTCTACGGTGGATGCAAACCAGGCAAAAGGCGTACTGATTTCTGGTGGCTGCTGTGCCTTGGCGCTGGATGTCAAAAACGCATTCAACTCGGCCAACTGGAACAGAATGAAAGAGGCGTTGGATGACATATGTGTCCCCGGGTATTTAGCGAATTTAGTGGAAAATTACCTCTCAGAGGGGACTCTCTGGTAAGGGGCCGATGAGGGCCCCAAAGAGTACGTTATCACAGACGGAATACCACAGGGATCGGTACTTGCTCCCCTGTTGTGGAATATCATGTATAATGGGGTGCTTGCTCTTCCCGTCCCGTCCCAACCGAAACAGTAAGAGCGATAAATCCTGGCTAGAAAGAGTCGGTCTGACCTTGGCGGACTCGAAAACGGAAGCGGTCTTAATAACGCAGGAAAAATGACACTGTGAAAGTGGAAGTCGGTGGATATACGGTCGTATCAAAGCCGTCAAATACCTGGGGGTGATAATTGACACCAAATTGAGCTTTAGAGAACACCTAGAATATGCATCCCAAAAGGCAGGCAGTATCACCGCGGCACTTGCAAAAATGTTGCCCCTATTGGTGGGCCGAAACACTGTCGCGGGTTGCTTTTAGCCGGAGTGGTGCGTTCCATCCTGCTTTACTCGTCACCTGTGTGGTCAGAGGCGCTTGTAAACTTTCACAGAGAACCAGGTGAACGCGGTTCACCGGCTGATAGCTTTGATTGCCCTTAGAACCACATCAGATGAGGCAGTATTGGTGGTGGCAGGCATGATCCCTGTCAAAAATCTGGCAAAAGCAATGAGTGCGCTGTACCATGCAAGACGTATGGATGGGCACACAGAGCGTAGAAATGCGGCAAGGTCGGAGTCGCATGAACTCTGGCAACGCAGATGAGACTAGTCTACGAAGGGTCAGTGGACGCACAGACATTAAGGCATACCCACCATGAAACTCCCACAAAGGGGTCAACCACAATAACTGAGTCAAGAACACATCCCCCAGGAATTCTCCCAAGAATTATTCCCTCGGAGGACTATCTCGGTTCCCATGTTACCAAGTACCGGTGAAGCTTCGGGGCCGGAGCTACTTCAGATGAGTCCCGTGCTCGGGTCTGATCGTCCTATCTGCTCCACCGTCGCGCTATCGATCCACGCGTTCTTTTTTCGTCGTATTAATGATGATAAAATGTCCTTTCGCGGTTCACTTCAACCTCTGGAGTGGAAAGTTATTATAGTCCAACGATAGGTGCGGAAAAATGAGTGAATTCACGCATTAGAGTAGAGAAAGTTGAATTCCTGTTGGAAAACGAAAATCATCGTGAATGTACCTGAGACCGCTAGACCACGGAAGACGCAAAAAAACCTAAACCTTCACCTGAAGAAAATTGGAATGGTGGGCTCCGTTGCTTGCTTTTGGAAGACTTGCTTAAATTCTCAGAAGTTTGCCAGCAACGCAAGAAACCGCTTGGATAGGGGTACTAGGGGATAGCACAATGGGTGACATATATGATGTCCGTCTGCTCGGAAATTCGTTGGCCCCCTTTTGATGAATCTACCTCAGAAACCTAAAATCATTTCAAAAGCTGAATTCAAACATTTCCGAAAGATTTAATATGACAAACAGATAGGGGAAACCACTTGCAAAAGGCTTCAATTTTTGGATTAAACCCGGAATCATGTGATTGCTTGGAAAACAATAATTCATGAAGAATTATGGATTAACCTTTCAAGGAAAAGAAGAATTTTCACAATACCCTAAAAACAACGTTTGTTTCGCTATCTCAGAGCGATCAACTTTATTTCTATTAGAGGACCACCCAGATAATTAAACAGGAGGCAAATGATTGGAAGCTCTGAATAACGAAAAGCAATGACTAATCGGGTTCGTTCGCAGCTAGACTCAGTTGTGGAAATGCGCAGATTAAAGGAAACCAACGAAAGCAATGATTGCAGAAGCGATTGGAAAATTAGGTCAAATAAAAACAGGATCTCTCGATCGGGGTGGATCTCGAGATTAAATATGATGTAACGTGTAAGTACATAGAGAATTCTAGGCATTCCCAATGGATTGCGCCAGACGCAAGTCGGGCTTCAAGAGGAATTTTTGGCAATACAGCCTCAGGCTAGCCAACCGGCGACATGAACTGCCTCACTTGACAGATGTCAGGCAAAAGCACAAATGTCACCACAGGAGGAGAAAGAAAGAAAGAAGAGGAATTTTGCTCTTCACTTTCCGACCAGGGCAGAGCAGAACACCGACTACATCTTGCAAGGTAATGACACTGACCAAAGACGATCTGTGGAGTCGATGCGGATGCTTTCTCAGATGCGCACAGTGTAGTCAACTCGTGCAGTCTGCTTGGTTTCGCCAGTGTATTCCAAACGAACGCACTGACAATACGGGAATCCCGGAAGTCAAGCGACCATTAAGACTTAGTATTGACATTCACCAGGCTGCTGGAGCAATGCAATATCGTGCTGAATAGATTGAGCGCCACATCAAAGTTATCGTCCTTTGGGATCTCGATCATAGGGATATAGAGGCCTGCGAACGAAATGGTGGACTGGCCAGCCGGATCTTTGCTTTTGACAGTCCCTAGAAGAGCATTGCCGCCATTTTGCTGGCGACTGTGAAGGGTGGAATCTACTTGCACTATTTCACAGGGAAGGCTCACCACCTGCGCTAAATAGAGGGACTTTTTTTTAGCAAGACTGGGTCGCATGAGCTTTTGGATCACACGCGTGCTAATGTATGAAGGACTACGGCTATAAGTGACTATGCCGCCAGGTTCGCCATACGCTACGATTCGCATTACAGAAGCTGCGAAATGGAGGAAGAGGCCCTCAGGCATTTCCTTTGCGATTGCCCAGTTGTAGCTAGACGTAGGCTGCAGATAATAGGTGAACTATTTGTTTGGAAACTTCAAAGTGATATCTAACTGTAGGGTAAGGAAGCTGCTAGCCTCCGTAAACGATTCGAGATGGCTCTGGAGCTCTGGGTCGACTGGATTCTGGTTTCCTTGCCGTTCTCACAGCAGCCACGGTCAGAGTAGTTGGTGACATGAAAATGACGGACTACAGTGCTAATTTGGTTTCTCACTGATGCCAACTTACCCACTATTCGCGATAAATTCCTGTTTGTCCTAATAGGATTTTTTTTTTGAATTGGTCTTTCGTACTCCTGTTTCTATATCAATCATTGTTTTGGCTAAGATTTGGCGGACCGGATAGACTGAATACGTGGCGAAATGTGCAACGGAGAACGAAACTTCGGCGCTTTAGATATCGAAGGTTCTCTACGTGGCTCCATTTATTTTATTGTATTATAATACTGGCATTCTGTCTGGACTACAGTAGGTCAGTAGGTAGTTAATAATAGTAGGATTCTCATCAAACTTTTCAGAATTATGTTTCCTGATATGGTCTATATCAGTTTACTTCTAGAAAGAATTTGAGGGAAGATTTCTAGAAAATTTACAAAATCTAGTAATGTATTACCATTTATCATTAACCTATATTTTGAGGACTACATGTGAAGCAAGAGCATCATCATGATTTTGAGATTAAAAAATTTCTGAGGATAGGTCCTTAAAATGGATGTATATTTTTTAGATAGTTTAAGATACTTTTCCAAACTTCTAGCTTAATTATCACTTCTGTAGCTATTAGATATGCACAGACAGTGCGATGGCCACATGGAATGAGATGTCATCTTCCTGATCTCGATCTCCTACCCCGAATTCAAATCTTGATGTCTGACATGGATGGTCATCGGTACATAAGAGAGAAATTGTACGAAAAAAAAGTTCACGTATGTATATTTAACAAAAGGTTTATCCTTGGATCTGTAAATCGAAAGGTCACTGGTTCATGCGAAAATTCACCAGCACACTGATCCTATCCTATACCACTGTGGCGTTTCAAGGGCTATGCGAATGTCACAATAAAGTCTCGAAGCGGTTTCAAAATTGGATGCGAAAAAAATAATAGTTTACCAAAAAAAAGTTCCCTTCTTCTGCCTATGCCCCGGTCAGGAGCGAGTTCTGCTCGCTTTAATTGATTGCGCCATTTTGCTTTGTCCAAGGCTTGAACTGGATGCAGTCGCGAGGTTTCCTAATCACCATCCAACGTATCAAGCCATCATTGTTTCGGCTGACAATTTGGTTGGTTCCCATCAACTTCGAAGTTCAGACCAATATTGGCAAGTGAATTTTCGTTACCACGAATCGCATGATCATATACCATTGAAGGCTCAGATATCCTTATTTCGGATTGGAGCGTGATGTGTTACACCACTAGTCCAACGCGTTTCTATTCCCGCGAGGCGCCGTTCACTGTCTTTGATAGTCGGCCAACATTCAGAACTAATGTGATAATAGAGCTCCAAAAAACAGTGGAAAGAAGATACATAGTTCACTGTTTCTGCCAGACTATCACGTTTAGTGCTGTACATTCTCTGGACCTAAAGGGGCTCCTCGCCCTGGAACTGCTATCAGCCCAAACAGATTTTAGGCATCCAGGAAGAAATATCAGCCTGCACTGGTGTCAGCTCCAAATCTTTGAGAAAAAGTAACTCTAGTAAATCCTATTTGATTTGCATAAGCCTCCTCCCCGAGATAGTTCCATTGAGCTCCTTGTTTTCATCAGTAAAGGTCACAATTTATCACAACATCAAGTCTCGTATTCCTTCAGATGCGTTCAGTTTGGTCTAACGTGAATGCTGCCTGGTCCCAAATATCAGGAGAATGGTAACCATATAAACACCGCAATTGATACTTTCTCTTTAAATTGGAACATCAAATGATTTTTAAACGGATATATATGAGTTGCGTCTCAATTATATTAACCAATACGATTTCCGATAAGCCCGGATAGTAGAGCATGTCCTTTTGTCGTAATTGCGCTTCAAAAGTTGAAATGAAGAAGAGCGACACGAACTCGGTTTTGCCATTCCTATATTGAATTTGCTCTGAAGAGAATAAAAACTGGAAGCAATAATTGACCTCCCAAATTTCATAGCCCCCTTTCCACTTTTTTAGGGGAGCATCCATAGCAACTGTATTCCTGTATGAATGAACGACTGTTGATGGTTGCTGGTATGCTCAGTGCCGTTTCGTAAGCAACAGAATAATGAGCGGAGCAACGGTGCTACTGAAAAGTGTCCTTGATGTTGAGGATTCTGTATTTATATATCTGTTCTAGGGGAAGTTGGTTGGAGTGTTGTGGATAATTTCAACCATTCTAGAGTTTTCTGTCACCGGTCCTTTAAGCTTGAGAAATGAGAATGACTTCCCTTCAACAGTCAGCATTTTGGTCTTCGCATTGAACGAGGTATTTGCTGACCTTCTTACATTGGAGCGTGTAACGGTTATCGAAAACTGCCATTGTTCACAACTGACCCGGCTCTTCGCTTCCAATTACACGAAACCCCTTACCTTACCCTTACGTTGATTCCTGCCCTTGCACCATATTTTCCACAACGTTAATTTATATCGTTTCATACAAAGTTCTATGCGCTTACACTTATTCTATCCTCATCCAATATCGTCTCTCATTTCGACGACGAGTTCGTCCTTTTGTTCATTTTAATTCCTGACTACTACATTTTCTTCCTTTCTTTACGGCTACTAACCGTCAACGACGAAAGGATGGATATTTTACACGTACAACGTGTACAGCATCGTAAGGAACAATGTTATCGTTGCGGCAAAAGTTCAACGTTCACTCTCGGTCCGTCGAATTTCAAGTCCTTGTGTTTGCAATGGCAGCATGGGATAGAGTCCTCCCTCATTCAGGGTGAAAGCATATTGGCCGGGAGATTTCATGGGATGGTTACGAAAGGGGAAGGTGATACACGTTGAGCTAAGAAACGTGCACTATCAAAGATCCTCCCCTATATGCGAGAAGGAAATGAGAGCGGAGTCGTAGTGAGTAGTGCCTGATACAGCAGCTCCTTTGAATCCTTCGGTTGCAATATACTCGCATTCAAACTTTGGCTGGATATGACAGGAACGAGTACTGGCAGCACACATTACTTGCCGAAGAGGGCACCACTACAATTTTAGAGGCCACGTTTTCAGAAGACTGTTTTTTATGGCAAAGGCGACTATGCAAAGCGTATCGTTCCTCCTACCCGTTTGGCTTCAGGCAGTTTGGTTGAATCACCAGGGTAAAATGTGGACGAGTACTGTACGTTGTTTTCCTCTATCTTAAACCATGCCCTCGATAGGATTCTGAGTTTTCATTATGACAGAACCATACATAGTTGTCGGCAGGCTTTCTAAAATGTGAAGAGGTCTAAGAAAATGCGGGTATACCATTGCTCACAAGTGTTTGAATATTACCGTTTGAAGGTTAGATAGGAATTAGATGGCAAAAGGAGCAGTTTTCTGAAATAGCACTTTCAAAATATAATAGAAGGTTAGATATCACGTGGCAAAGAAACTAATCCTTTTTATCAAACGTTTCTATGGGTTTCGGACAGAAAAAAAGTGATTGAATAATCTTGAAACGTATATCAAACGCGTCGTCATCGCTTCATCGAGGTCCTTATTAATTGAGGGTTTTTTTCGTGGGGTTGAAAAAGTCCCACTGATCTCTAGGTTGAAAACGCATCCAACTAAATATTTCAAACGCACAGTGTATCGCAAACGGTTGTAACACTACAGCCGCCGTCATGATTTCCATCTTCAACCCTGCATACGTGGAATCCACTGGGAGGTCTCTCGAATCGCCCTTACGAGGGTGTATTAAATATCCGTTCCACTTTTCAATTTTTCTACTTCCTTCTCGGCTCTCTCAGTCTGTCCCCATATGGAATATAAGTGCATGTATAATATCATACATACTCTGTGCCGAGGACACTGCATCCCTTGCACAGCACTTTCGGATCCGTCGAAAATTCGAAATTCTTCTCGTTCTTGGTCCTTGAAGGTTTTTTTTTTCGGTCACAACAAATGATGTTCCATTTGCTTGCTTGAGATTAACATAGAGCGTGAGAGTGTTGGCGGTGATATCTGAAATATATATCCACGCGTATACACTCAGAATATTGGGAATTGTGTATTTTGTCATACTAATCCCAAGTGTCTGGTCCAAATCGTAGTCCTGGACGAACAGTTCACAAGGATATATTCTACTATTTTACACACATGTCGGGTGTATGAGAAGAATCGTATTACAAACAGAGAACAAAAAAATGGTGGTGGAATATTTTACGGCGTGGTGGCGAGAAAATTTGAGTATTGAATGGGGTACTGAACCCCGACGGTATATATTAGGCAAATAGATGAGGGTTTCTAATTGGGTTTTGGTGGGACTATGAATGTAAATGGAAATGTTAGGGATTAGACAGATTGGTTGGCTAAATGTTTGCTCTGTAGTGAGCTGAGTAGTCTAGTCTCGTAAAAAAATGGATGACAGCATTTGTAGAGTTTAAAGTGGTTGCCAAGTTTGGATCAAGGTCTTTAATGTCAAACAGATTTAGATTTGGTTGAAATATGATTTCCTCTGACAGTGATCTTGGGAATTTTGAAGTTTATACTTTGGAAAATGTTGACCCTGAAATTTAATTGGGTCAAATAAAGTCGTTTCTTTGATATAAGATCCTGTTTTCTGTAAAATGTACTTTTGGAGGGTACGTCCAAATACTTCAATCCTTTGCTGGAAATAATATGCTCTTCAGCGAACTTAAAAATAAAACCCAAAGGGATATACACTATAGTGAAGTTAGGAAAAAGTCTTCTGAGCTTAGTAAGGAGTTTGTGGGTGAATTTCAATATTACCTTTGTTGTCAGTTTCAAAATTTACAGTAAGGGTGGTTCAAATTTTCCCGCCAAATGTAAGCGCCCAAAGAATCGCGATAACGTGTTCATCATCATCTTGAAAACACCTTCTGGACCTTGTACGGAGATGCTTTGTGCCACTAAAGCGATGCGTCCGTTCCTTCTAGCATGGGAAAATAGCGTGACTCCATCGATCTTCACTTGGAAAACCGCACCAACTATACCTCTTTGTTCTTGTTATGGACATTGGCATGCGGGACATCCAACAGTCAGCAATCTCTACACTCCGACACAAAACGTGTTCCAATACAATTTTCAGCTCAATTTAAGGAAAACCGTGTTTCAACCTTCCTCGGATAAGTACTGCCAGCGGTTGGTGAATTGCGTCATTGCTTTCTGTATGGAATGCCACTCTTAACTATTTCCTTCGTAATCGACGCGTCAAAAACAACAAGAACCGCGGTGCCAGTTGCGAGTTTGTTGCGATCACGATAAGCAATGAATGCCACTTCGCAACTGTAGAGTCAAAAAATTTTTCACACGATTAGATGGCATTGCTCATTGTGATCATGTCCGAAATTAGGTCATCCACGGCCAGTATGGTCGCGTCCAAGATCGAGAAGTGGCCTTAATAGTATAACAGCGTCTCACTCCAAAGCTTACTGGGTGGAAAACAGGCATGTTCGATGTAACAATGGTTTGGGCCTAAAGATCCAGGTGAACCAATACCGCTACCAAACAGGAGCAAGGCGGAAGGAGAAAAAAGCTAAATTGACTCTTTGAAATTTGGATGGAAAGAAAAGAGTTCCTAATTTCATTTGTCAGTTCCTGGAATATTCAGTATTTTGGTGGTGGAGAAGATAGAAGAAAAGAAGAAAATATTCCGAAATATTGCGGTCATTCGTGAACAAATATCATATGTAGGGATCAACAAAGCTAAGACCAGAATATGGATAACAGCAAGGAGTGACAAGGAAGAATTTCACCGACTTCGGACGTCTTCCAAGCCTGTTTCTTCTTTCCAATCTGTTTTTTCAAATTTTTATGGCATTTTGCTACTTCAGAAAGTAAGTTGAGCAGACCATGGACTTGTCCTTCCTTAGTCAAATAATCCAGGAGTATTCTATTCTCGCTTATTAAAAAACATTTTTGGATCTTAGCATTTAGATATTCATTTTGCAAATTATGCTTATCACAGCTCAGCAATATGGTCCTGTTCCTTTTACCGGGAGTGTTTGTGAAATAATCCAAGTTTTGCCGTAAAAGAATTATTCAAAATATTGCTGCAAAGTTTAGAAATGTTTGGTATACTCCCCTCGGCCAGGTCCAAATTTTTTCTAGTGATTTTTTCCAAGGAAAGGTCTCGGTGAAAATCTTTTTCCGGATAGTGATCCCTGGTTTTAATCGCCTCGATGTTGCCGAAAACAGAAAAAAAAATATTGCCGAAATCAGGGACTGGAACAAAGCCTAGTTACATTTTACATGGAATTTGTGGACGACATGGCTGTGAGCAATGTTATGATGGAAGACCTAGATAGAAGCGATCTGCTTTGACACACTAAGGATACTTTTCCTGAATATCCCAGGGGATTCCGCATGGTAGGCAACTAGATCGTTCGTCCTAGAACTACGAACTTATGAACTTTAACTTCCAACAGGACAATCACGGGTATTGTCGTTTTTAGGTTGCTCATTTTTATCTATTTTGCTTAGGACATCAGGGGTGCCATTTGTCACTCATTTACATTGTCTCTGGGTAGATCTCAAATGCTCGTATTTGGTTCTGTTGTATTGGCTTAAGGTGCTTGAGTTTTATAAGGAATAGAGGTGACCAACAATTGCAGCGCTTAACGGCCATCAATAGATGAAAATGTGATTGGTCTGCCTCATTTGCTGAGCTCTTAACTGTTGAATATGCTTCAATTTGCCCTCTAAGGATTTGACTGTTAAAGACCTAACGCAAAGTGTCGCATTAGAACGAGGAAACCCTATTCAATTTGAGAGTATACAACGCTTCCTTTAATGTGGAAAGACTGTCAAATAGCGACTGCCTCTCCTATCCATTTCTACCTTTTCGGCTTTAAGTACAAGGTGCCACCCTGTACCACATGTCCTCACTTTGCAGCATAGCTTGAAATATGATGCTCGGTTATATCTGACCTCTTGGTGTTTCCACCTTTAACAGAAGAAAAATGACCGCCAGTAAATATAATCGAACAGCGGTGACTTCTCGATTTCATGTTGGTATGGCCCTGTCCGCTGAATTACTTGGTTATGAACCGTGCCTCCCGGCAAACTAACACCGCATGTCTCTAGTTGTCACGTTCGTTAACCCCTTAACTCGTTTCCCCAATATTCTTGCCATTCACTAGGAGTACAAGCTCTCTTCTCAAATGATCGATTTTTTGCCTTCCTCACCCTTTCTATAGTATTTTAAGTAGTCTTACACTGTGGAGGGTGCAGGAACATCGGCACAGTCAGGTTGGAAACAGTATGCACTGCCGCTTCGACAGCCTCCGTTGTTGCACTTTTGCTAGCCAGTCTTTAGTCTGCTTGTAGAAGCTTGTCTTCAAGGATATCGTCATGCCGAGTTATTTCACTTTATGTCTAATCCGAGCGTGATCAGTTGTGTCACCTTTTTCAGTATATGTTGAGCTTGATCGGACTGTGATGACTATTACCGCAACATCCTCCGTGAATCCGACCAGGGACATAATCCATGATCTGACCATCATTCTTCGTTGTTTTTCTTGGGTTTTATAAAGTAGAGCACAGTCTCTTAACTAGTCTCCCAAAATCCATAAACGGTAACCTAGGATGTGAAAATGTTTATCGTCTCCAGCATGTTAACCCATCTGGCAGAATTGCTGGCTTTTTTTTTATATCTAACGTGACGAGTGCTATCAGCCTTTTGTTTTTCGGACAGTGCCGGACTCGGTATCTCTAGACAGACTACTGGGTAAAATACCCTCTTGTCAAGTCTAATACGTTAACCCGAAATCTTTTGTCATATTACCTCAGGCCAGTTCTATTCAGTCAAGGAGCACTATCTTGGGGTTCAGGCAGCTTTAGCTACCCTGAGGTCTCTCCTATCTATCTTCTTCTTTTTCGTCTTAAAAATGCCTTGAGTGTAACGTCCCACTCTATTCCCCGCGCTGTACCTCAATTATGGTGTCCGGAGACTCTTGACACCTTTCTGTCGACTGGCAATGGCGCTGACACTTTCTGCGAAAGAAAAAGGTGTAGCAGACATCATCCATCGCATCGTTACAGTAGATGTAATCAAGTGACCGTGGTTTCCCGATTGCGTGCAGGTAAGAGTGAAAATACCCGTGTTAAGGGGGTCGAGCTAGATAATAATAAACCTCACTATGCTTTCAATTGAGCTATGGCTGCACATCTTCGATGAAATGCGTGGTCTGTCGACTTCCTTTTTCATGACTGCTGCCATTTGCTGTTTATGCTGTTATAACAAGCGATTGGTTCCCTATTTTTCGAGCCTTTTCTGAGGTATTCAGACCTCGGCTCAGCAGTATGGAGAGCGCAAGGCCTCGCGCTGTTACACTTCCTCTAGCCGCTTCCAATATACCTTTTTACTGAAGGAGTTAGCTCATATTTTGAAACCGTAAAGGAGGACGAACTAAACCGCACTCATCCACAAATGACGCCAACTGGATAAGGGACCGTCAACATTGGGCATCAGCCAGCAAATCGCAAACATTCTAGCCGCAGTCTGCGGTGTTGCGAATTTGCCTGAAGAAGCTTACCTTCGTGTCTATCATGATGCCGAGGTATTTTACCGTCTGCTTCGACTAGAGAAGGGTTCCACCAATCTGCGTAGAGAGGACTGTGGGAACCCTTTCCTTAGTCAGGACGACCATATCGGTTTTCTTCAGAGTTAAAGAGAATCCATGTTCAGCCATCGGTTTTTCTAACCATACATAGGTCTTGTGTCGCGTATTTATCTCTCTCTTGCGAGAGCTTTTGAATTTTTTTTCCAATTTCTTTGACGTTCTACTTGGTAGATATTCACCGGACACCAGACCATTGAAAGGAGTCCTTCGACATTTCGAAATGTACCTAGTAAAATTGTCTTTTCAGTTATCTTTATCATCCAATTTTTTTATCCTTTTCAAAGGCCCGGTAAGGACTCCAAGTCTACCAAAGCAAGAGAACAAGCGGTCGCTTCTATAGTCACCAAAGAGAAATTGACTTAAGGAAGGATGGAGAATTCAGTGTATGTAGTTTTTTATGCACAATGGGCAATTGCATATGCCAAGTTATAAGGTATACAACTGGTACCCGAAGTTTGGTAAGCTAGCAAAGGCTCTTTATTGAACTGTGCAATTGGATCTCCTTTAGTTTTTCTGTCTGCAGCTTTCTAACCCTTGGTCTGAGCCAGAACAGGAGACTATCATGCCAGGAAAGTTATTTAGAAGCAATGAATATCTTGGGATGGTAAAAGCAGAAGATTTTTTTTTATTTTAAGGGAAGACCAAAACAACTAATTCACTCCATAAATACTTGTTATATCGCCAATGTCGATATTATGGGGTAGAATCCATTCAATTTATTTATCAATCGTATGGAGGCGTTTGTGGTTTTCAGTGAGTTTAATTTAGTGGGGGAACCGCATCTCCAGCACTCAGACTTTTGCTAGGCCCATTGTACTATCCCCGGAGATCGCCTATTCGTTCACAGACTTTCGCGAATCTAAGAATATTCTCCAGAGATAGAGAATGCGCAGACTCTTCGTTGCAGAAAACCTTATCATTGAATCTTTGTCTGAGGTCTGAGGAGGCCGGGAAGCTGCATACGAAGTGCAGGGCCGTCTCTTCTTCCTCCTTGCATTGGCTGTATACGATTGAGTCTACCACCCCGATTTTTTCAATAGGGTTTTCATGTTCGTAACGTATTTATTTTATTTCAAAAGATACCGCCAATTTAGTTTCTTTGGTTTTAATTTCTGCGTACTTATTCAGTTGTGTAAGAGCCAACTTTCTAAAAATATTTTTGTGGACGATAGGTTTTTAGGGCTGTGAAGGTGGGACGTTAGCAATTATTTCGAAGCAGTGAGTTAATCTACGCCAGGAGGTTTATACTAGCAATAATCGTTTAACCCTACCTAGATCTCCTAGACAAGAATGGCAGCCATCAGAAACCAGCGAGGAAGCTGAGGTTCACTGGAGTCCTGCTAAGAAGCCAAAGCAAGAAGGTCATACGTATTGTGAGCAAGATTCCGAAGAATAAGCAAGCCGGTATTGCCAACGAGCGAGATCAAAACTTCGCGAAATACCAGTCAATTGTAAATAAATACAATAACAAATGCCTGGAAAGCCAGCAGAAGACGAAACCTACCACCTTCAAGCGCAATCGTTCTCAAGATAAGGTCGAACAGCAAAACAGAAGAAGCATAGTGTATAAAGAGTCAAATGCCAGGCAACCTTTGCAAACAGTGAAGCAGCAACGACTGGTTCATGAAGCACGAACTGTGGGATCCTTTAGCGGCCACGACTCACAAATGGCAATTTGGCATCAACGATCTGGATCAGTGTCTGAATAGCAAGGGGGATTGCATGCTCTGCTTTAGTTTTTCCTAGGTGGTCCTTGTGTTACGCGTTTTAACCTGAGAGAATCAATTCTCCGCGGGTTTTCTCGGTTTGTGTGTCAGTGGGGCGTAAAGCTCAAAGTTATCCTATACGGCGAAAATCCCAGGAGACTGGTTGCCGCAAATCCGCATGGATAAGGACAGGCTCTTCTCATTCTTTCGTTTTCAAAACCTTTTTATCCTCCTGGACGGGGGATGAGTGGTTATCAAGAAAGAACTCAAAGTGAGCAACCAACCTTTAGTCCGCAAAAGTGAAAAGTAGCTGGAGGCTCTGGAAAAGGCAGAGATCGGTTCAAAGCCAGGAATGCATGGGCGAAAGTGTTCCGTCCCGCGAAACCGGACGATATTCAACGCCGTCAGCGAGCCGATGGATGAGGTACAGATTCCTCTTAGAGGAAGACGTCGACATCGCATTAATACAGGATCCCTGATTCGAATGAGGCCGAACCATCCAAAGGCTTCAAAGTAAATATTACAATTTATCCCATGTACAAAGGACACTGATCGGAGCAGACCTAGAGCCTGAAGGAGCCTACATGTTTTTGTGTGTTTGGATCTGAGTTCCAGCGACCTAACCGTGGTCAAACTGGAACAGGCACTGGCACTAGAACTACGGCATTTGACATCCACGATCACACAACAAAGAAGACTAACTAGTTTATATGCTTTGACGCCAATGCAAGGTACACTTTCGAGTAATCAACGAAAAAAAATAAATCTTTCTTTGACTTTATTTGAGAGGCGGTACACCAATTTTCCGTTCCCTCGGCTCGAAGAACTGTCAGAAGGGAGAAACTCCTTAATATCACCCTACTAACTGACAATGGGACTATCAGGGTGGAGAACTGGAAAGTGTCTGACCAAAGATCCTTCACAGATCACAGTTCGATACTTTTATGTCTAATTCTCGTTGTAAATGCCTCAAACTTTTTAAGAGACCTTAAGAAGATCAACTGGAAGAAGTTCGGTCAAGTTATCAAGAACAAACTCTCTGAATTGGTAACATACAGACCAACAAAGGCGTTCAAAATCGACTTCAAAGTTTCATGCCCTACAAAATCTAGCAAAAAGACATTGTCATAATGGTGGGATAAAAATCTGTCCAATCAAAGGACGCTGACCAGCTAGGCTTCCAGTATCTGCTACAGGCATAAATACTGACAGCCATACAAAGACTGCATCAAGAGGCACAAGTCGACCATCAAGACTACGGTCCCGACTGGATTATTCTCAAAACATTGAAAGTATCAGGGAGTCTACGGAAGATTTTTGCCGAGGAAAATAGAAGCTCATGCTTCCTTAAAGTGTGGGAAATCAGTACACTAAACCAAGACCCGATGGCAACAACTTTTGGGCCAGATGTATGCAAATGCGTACAAGATTACTACTGGCCTGTAGGATACTATGCTGCCAGACTCGACATATACTAAGATTCCCATTGGTGAGGAGAGAGAAACCCGCAGGCACTTCCATGAGTGATTACCCTGCCCTTGAGTGAGGCTGCTGACACTAAGTAAACAATTTTTTGTGGACTGCAAAGAAATCTCTAGTTGCAAGGAGGAGGAGCTGCTATCACTAGTGAATTCTATGGGCTGCCTCTGAAGATCTGGGCCGGCTTGGCTCTGCTTGACTTGCTCCTCTCACAGGAGTTGGAGCACCTACTGATATCTAGCTACCTACCTTCTTGGATCTACGGAGGAAGATATCTTATTTATGAAGATTTTATCTCACTGTCGTAACGTGTTATTATGTAAATGTTCAAGTATCTCGAGATAAACTCAAGAATCTTTTCGATAACTTACGACTATAAACAGTTAAATGTTCAGAATGCTCCCCTTGGAGTTCCGAAAGGACTTGTTCGCTAGCTTGAAAACGGAGCTGAAGTCGACTGAACAAATAAATCTACGTACAAACTTTAAGATTCAACATTTCTGAAAATGGATTCGTCCTCGCAGAGCTTTTGTTATCCTTATCAATTATTCGCCTTCCTGCCCTTAAACCAATTCCAATATTTTCTTATTTCCTCTCATCACTTTTCAGCACAATTCAATTTTCCATTCATTCTTTCGTTTGATGTGTTTTCATACGCAGTGGCTCCCTGGCTTTATTTCGTAATAAGCAATGTCTGAAAAGCGCTTATTGCTTTCATTGTAGATAGTACGTATTTCAACTTCGCGTCCTGCTTAGAGGGATGTTATTCTTGGGGATGGCAGAGTAGTGGATGAATGGGGGATTCCAGGTATATTTGTTTTTGACAAGTGTGCACAAAGTTGATATAAAGACGTTAAAATATTTAAGGGCTCTAGTTGGTCTAGTTCTTTGAGTAGTTTCTATAGTGGCTGCCCCGATTTTAAGTATTTATCGAGTTATGGAGTTTTCACTGAAATTATTTATACCTCGCCTGTTTTCAGAGGAAAGTCCTGTGCAAAACCTTTTTGTATTTTCCTGCGATCTTCAAAAACTTGAAGGCTTGAAGTATATTTTACTGTTGCATAGCAACCGGACTACATTCTCGAAGCATACATGGACGAATATTTGCCCATTTATACGGTCATCAGGACTAACCAGCTTTAATCCCAGACGCAAAACGATAGAACTTCACTCTGCAGGAGGAAGCTATGATATTTCAAATGGTGGATATACGACGTAGTTTCCCCGTTTATCGACCAACTGAATAATCGAATTGGAATGGGCGGAATGCAGGATTGGCAGGCGAGATTGCACGCCAGGTTTAGTGGTCGGAATACGAGACAATTGTAATGTGCATTCACATGTTGGCTAGGCTTAGTAGACTCGTGCATAGGCGAATATGAGATGACGGAAAGAATGGCGCAAAGCTTCCATTCACTTCGAGTCAAGCTAATGGATTTTGCCTTTTTAGCATGAATAGAGCATTGACGGCATTTACCATGTAAATAAGTTGAATTTCTGCATATGAATTATCTGTTTAGTATGTACTGCCCGTGATGTCTGCTATGTGAATGATGTACGTGACCATGAAATAATGAAAATAAAATTCACATCTTATGATTGTCAGAGTTAATGAGACCTTGTACATTTTTAGAAGTTCTATGGTTTTCCAAGTGGGCCTAATGGTACACCTAATTATCGGTGATTTGATTATCATGATATCCTCATTAGGCTGAAAGCCATTTCATTAATGTTGCAACATAATTTTTACGAACATTGAAAAAGGATTAGGAATCGGTGCCAGTTTTCCATAAAAATTAGTCTGTTAGTGGTGATTTTTTGTCCTATGTTACTGAAAAGAGGGACGAAGAAGGCTGCAGTTTGGTACTAGGGCAGAGGCAACTCATCAGATGCTCCCTCACCTCTGCCCTGGGAGCAGCGTGTCCGAAGTGGCTCGCAGGTGTTGTACGATTCCTTTTCTAATTCGTAAAACACAAGGGTGCGAATTATATTCTGCGCAAATCCGCCCATAGTTCGAATCGTAGCTTGGCCGGAGCTAGATAATTTCTTTTTAGGGATTGAGGGGTCCTAAGTCCGCATCCATTTAATGTCCGACCGGACCAAATGAAGAGCAACTTGCTCCCACTCCTTATGGTCCACGGACTCCTCTTTTTTGGTTAACACCCAAAGTTCAAAAATGAAAAGTGGGACGAAGATGGCTACGGTTTCGTTCGGCCCGTCATTTAATGGATGCGGACTTAGGACTCATCAATCCCTAAAAAGTCACTTTGGATTGTGAACGCAACTTTCAAGCTGTCAAGGCTTGATATGTCATTGTTCTGACATCCAACCTAATTTTCAATGTTTCTCTTCCTTGATAAATGAAAGAAAATGTTTACCAATATTAGGCATTCAATGAGTTAGTGTCCCGATAAATCCACAACAAATAAAGTACAAACATTGAAAGTATCTGTCGTGCCCCAATCCTATTTTCTGTTTTAGGAAGCAAAAATATTATGGCTCTAATGACAATTTCCGCTGAAGGAATTATCCAATCGGCAATTAAAGTTGTGTACATCCATTTTAGCATATCCTCTGGATCCATTTGGTCCTGGGGACGGAAGTACCTTCGAGAAATTTGAAACTCAACTTATTATTGAATTAGTGTTTTTAGAAGCTGCTTACATTGCTGAAGATTGGAAAGATTGATTAGATTACGCAGAAGTTAAATTTTAAACCGAAAACAAGCGGCAGGGTATTCACACTTTTACCTCCTCGTTATTGGCATTGAAAATATTCCAGGTTGGTTTCTCGACCTCGATGCTTCCCCCATACCTACTTCGTTCTGAAAGCACCTGATCCTAATGGCGTAAATGAGGGCATATTGAAGTAACTTGGAGTTTAATTTATTCATTCTCGAAAGACGAGTAATATGTCTTCTACTGCAAACCTAGGAAGAATTTAAAATCGCATCATCAACTGACTTTTCTAATTTATTTAGCTTTCTCATTGCTGTATCTTGAATAGATGTATTTAGGGAAGACAATACAAATAGACATCAGTCCTCCTACTCTTTTCAACTCCTTCAATTGTCAAATCATGTGTCTTCTGAAACACTGATGTATACTTCAACTTTGATCTGCTCATTGTTACATGAAATTCTATCATTATATAAAGAAACATTCTAAAGATTAAAGAAACAAAGGTTCATGGCCAATTCTTCCATTTTCGTGGCAATGCAAATTTTTAATTTTCCTATTTCTGTGGTAGTTTGGAGAGTCTGTTTAGTAGAGATAAGTACGTGATGAATGTGATATCACCTTAGAGTGTAATATCACATTATCATAACCGAGCGCAATCCAAACATCACCGCATTGTCATCCAGAAGAGAAGTAATGTTGATAAGGAGGCTGCTGAATGTAATATGTGGTGGTTGTTAGGGCAATGAAAGGTGGTTGGGATATTTTGAAAAGTGATATAACATCACATCAGTTACTAAGGTGACCTTTCACGCATCTCTACTTTTCACATTAATCCGCATGAAGGCAATAGTTCGGTTTTGGCTTAGTTGAAGCTTATACCGGAACAACACACTTTTCATGAAAGTCCTTTATTTCACACCGCCATATATTTTGTCAATCCATTGTGGACAGAAATCCATCTCTGCTGAAATAGTACGATACACAGTCTTATCATATAGTAAATAGTAATGCAAATTTCCTTGATAAAATTGGTCCGAACCTTCGGGTATATACATGAATACCAGTTGCTGGCCATTGATAGTATCTGCTATTTTTAAGGTTTTGTGTGAAACAGAATCTTATTGAAATCGTTTCAATGTCCATCTGGAGGTGGAAATTTTAGAAAGAAAGCCTCCCCCACCTTCCTCTTCTTCCTTCTCAGCCGCGAAGCGTTACTTGCTGCGCTTTAAGCGAACAAACCTTCTTGCTCGCTTTCCTTTTGCAAGCTCTGCCTGGATCCTTTTAATTACGGAGTCCACCGCGCAGCAGTTTGCCCTCGAGTTAAGCATTCTTCCGACGATGCTCTGTGGGCTTATGCTGATTTTCAGAGTCTTCCAGGCTCCTCCCCTGAACAAAGTCGAAGACAATAGAACAGGACTTGCTCCGCATCCTTAGACCTGCTATCATATTTAGGACAGTTTCTGGAATCACCACACCTTGACAGCAATTATGTCAAATAGTCCTCAATACGGTATTCTGTAACCTTTTCAAGTAGATTCATTTCCTTTTCTCATTCACATCCTTTTCTCGTAAAAACATCGTACCGCATTTGTCATAATTGGCATCATCCCGCAATAACAAACTCGCTGCACACCCTCCGTTTGCTCTCCCACGCTAGTGCTTCCTCCCAGATCGGTGCCGTATGTAGTAATGTACAGCGAACTCCCTTGGGCCACAAGTAATTTGCTGCTGTATTTTGGGCCTTCAATGTGGCAACGATACGTTGGTATTTCACTTTTGCTCCGGTAATGTCCAGGTGCCTCTTGAAGCGTCAATCATCACTCCTAGGTAAATAATCTGGATTCAATAAAAAGGGTGAAATTTGAAATTTGTGATCATTTCTTTTGGACGGCAATGGACTGTAATTTGTTATACCAGTATAGAGTGCAGAGTGAAACAATCAGGAAACTTCTGAAAGTCCATTAAGCGCTAAAATTTCATTAATAAGCGGAATTCGATAGTCGAGATTACCGTGATTTCAAGAAGGCATCTTTGAAAAGGAGAAAAGAGCCGCAAATCCATAGAAAAAACAGCGAAATCGAATAGGCACAAAATTTATATCTTCTTCTTTTGTCGTTATAATTTTTAACATCTATCAGGTTTTCTTGGGTTGGCAACATCACAACTAATATATTGCTGTATTCTAGATACTTTCAAATTAGAAGGATGTCGCCGCTAAATACTCTAAGAGAATAGTCTGATTCATAAATTAAGGGTAAACTTCTAATTGTTAACTGTCGAGAAAACCGAATAAGTAAATCCACAATTCCATTTATTAGTCCTAGATGAACTCTCCTGGAAAACTATCGCTAAACTATCGGTTACTTGAAATGCGCTTCACTTCTCCCCACGATTTCCCGAGACGCCTGCGTTCTTTCTCTGGTTGAACAGTCTCAACTTGATTACGTGAGATAACTGCATTCCCAGATTTTAGACAATGCAACAAAGGCGGATGCAGTGCTGCTAATGCATCTGGCGACCATACTTCCTAGATATGCAAATTGATCTACGCTTTCGATGCTCCGTTCACTATTGCATATAGGAAAGGTGCGTCAGACTGAGAATCTTGGTTTTGTTGTTGCTTACTTTCATTTCAACGCTAACTGCCTCTCCTTCAAAATCTAAAGCCATTTGGCCAAGGTCCATGATTCGACAGTAAACAGATGTCATCAGCGTGGTCAAGGTATTTGAGAAAAAATGTAATAGTCCATTGAACTCCTCCACGTCCTCCGGATAACGTAGCATGAAAAACGTAACCGATAACTAGAAGAAATAATATCGGTGACATGCAACCCTGATGGACTCCGCTTTGGACCTCAAAACCCTTCGAGGTTTTACTTCGGTGCAGCACGTGACATTTTGCGCCATCATATGCCGCTCTGATAATAGCTATTAGTCTCTCAGATACCCCTCCAATTACCACACTTAAAACGTGTGCCTTTTTTGGAATCTTAACGATCATTCCCTTCTTCTACTCTCTGGGAAAGGTGGCGGATTCCTAAGATTTCCGTACGAGTAGAACCAGCAGATCTACAGTAACTACAGGTGCATTAATGGCCGAAATGATTTCTCTTCCGCTTGGAGGAATAGTGCGTTTCCGCATGTTCCAGTGATTAACGATTTCATCCATAAGAGGAGCAACCTCACCGGATGTAATACAGTTAAGAATTATGCCAACTACTCTTTCCACCTCTGCAGTTGTTCATCATTGTGGATGAGAAGTCGACTGTTGACGTCCTTCACAGGACCACTGAAAGATTTGTGACCGCTGTCGATGTTGAACTTAGGGGTCGCAGCTATCCAACCCTGCGAAAGGTGGCGGACGCAAAACCCAAGCGAAGGTAAGTAACCATCAGATGGTAAGCCCTTTCGAGGCGGGTGTTAGCGCCTCTCTCTTGTTGCGTACATCCAAAAGATAAGTCCTAAATTAATCACAAAGTGGCCATTCTGATTGCCCGTACGGTGTTCCTCGTTGTTTTATTTTCAAAACTTTGTTGTGGACTTCATGCCATATTCTTTCAGAAAGAAATTCGCTCCGTCGCACTGGCGTCTGTGATTCGTTTCTCAAATGTCAGAAAAATAATTAATTTTCGAAGTGAATCATTGCTGAAAGTGAGAAGTGGGTTACACAAAATAATGTTAAACACGAAAGGTGAATCATTTCGAAAGCCTAAACATGCTACTGCCATCAATTGGACAAATTTAATGAATCATTCAAACAGAAAAGGCCAGAATTAATCATCTACAATTAAATCTTTCTATTATCAGTTATTTTTTTGATACTGTTTTGAAAAATGACCTATGTAGGTATTCTGTCAAATGGGCCTAAACTTTTTGATTTGCTAAGCAAATGATTTTGCATCCCAGTGCTTGAACGCTCTAGTGATGAAAAGTCGAAACTGTAGGACAAAGGTTGAAACTCATAATACTATCCCATGTTCACGTTCCCACTATTATGCAGAATGTTAAGTAACGAATCTTTTTGAGGATCTCAGAAAATCAAGGGAGATGCCTCTACGACTAAGAAACGAATTTTGATCTTTAACCGTTTTGTCTTACTCTAAGGGCTTCCATGGCTTCTTACAACCTGGTGCAAATGCTTCTTTGCTCAATAGTCATCGCTTTTAAGGTGAGCGAGAATCATTTAGTAAGGATCGGCTTTGACAATTTTCGAATCTTAACTAAGCAACCTAGAATATACGTAACTGGCACTTCACCTCTAGTGGCGCCTCAAATTGCTGTAATGCTCGTCTGTTCGTTGCCAATGAAAGTGTTCCTCCATCGAAGTGGTCTCAAATTTTGGCCAATACCGTACCTACGTTAGTAAATAAGTTAATTATGGTTTACCATCTGAAAGCAAAGGAAAAGTGACAAAGCGCCGCTTGGAATTGAATGTCTTCGAAAGAAGTTATCCGTCAAACTATTTTGTGTATATTTTCCTTGCCTCAGCCCGCCTTTTCTGTACGAGGGTTTCTTCGACAGATTATCAGAGGTCCTAATCTTTCTGTTTCCCTCACTTCCTTTCATCCTCTGTGGCGACTTTAATCCTACCATGCTCTCCTGGCCTTCCCTCCCTCCCTAATAACTCCACCCACCCCTCCCTTCCTCTCTCCACGTTCATATGCATCTGTTGCGCCCTCCAGTTTAATAGAAACCACTTGGATCGCACTCTTGACCCTGTCCTCTCTAACCTTCCTGTGCGTTACCCATGATTCTGCTCTCGCGTTCGATGCTCATGTATCTTCAGGACTCCACTCTGCTGTCGCTCGCAAGCCTACCAAATTCAACTTTCGTGAAGCGAACTTCGAAGGTCTGAATTCAGCCCTGACGGCAATCAACTGGGTGCCTCTCCTCTCTCCATTTACGTGTGACCAAGCATTCAACACTTGTTACGTTCCCTCCTCTGCTAAGTGCTTACGCTCTTACCCCGTGTGATTCACCATTGAAGTTCACAAGAAACTACGGCAAAAACAGACTGCGAGGAAAAAGTTCACGTCTTGTAGAAACTATGCTGACTTAGTTTTTTTTTCAAACCTCTACGCTCCTCGGTCAAATCCTTAATACGTAACTCCAGAAACGAACATTTGGCCAGTATGGAAGACTCACTAAAGCGCGGAGATCTGAAACCTTTCTGGTCCCACATTCGCAACTTCCGCTGTCCTGCCCAGTCATCCCTTCCGTCCATTAAATTCTCTGGTCCTCAGCTAACTCCCCACAACTATCTTGTGATTTGCTCTGCCGGTACTTTTCCCCAGTCTATGATCCTCCTTTTTTCGAATCCCTCCCGATAGTGGATCCACTCTGCCCCGCATCATCTACTCTTCGTACTCCTATTCCTGTCGAGTACCTCATTGGCAAACTTGATGCCAATGTCGGACCTAGCTACGATGGTCTTCCAAACCTCTTTTTGCTCAAAACTGGTAAGTCCATCTTTCTTCGTCTTTCTCTTATTTTCAACAAAAGCCGAAGAGAATCATTTTCCCGGCTTGAGAAAGAGGCTCTCATCATCCTCATACACAAAACTGGCGATCGTACGCTTGCCGAGAATTACCATCCCGTTTCCTTCCTCTCCTCCTGTTCCAAAATCCTGGAAAGATATGTCAGCGACTGGTTGCCCCACCCACTTTGGCCACCACATAGTGAAAAAGCAACACGGTTTCGTTAAGCGTATGTCCACTGTCTCCAACCTGCTTGACTTTACCAACTTTGTCGCCAAATGACTAAATTCAGGGCAAGAAGTACATACCATTTACACTGATTTCGCTAAAGCCTTCGACACTGTAAATCACAAGATACCTCGATCCAACCTCTCGTCTCTAAGCGTTCTCATATCACTTGTTTTATGGCTTGCCTCTTACCTTTCCAACCGATCCTGCCGCGTCTCTTTTGACGGCTGCACTTCTCGCTCCTTCTCCCCCTCCTATGGCATCCCACAGGGATCTATTCTGGACCCTTTGTTATTTCTATTTTGTTTTTATTAATGCGACACTTACACTTCTTAACTATTTTGAGTCACGTATTTCTATGGCGGATCTACAATCGATTATCCTGGAGAATTCCATTGTAGTAATAGAATCGTCGTTCTTTCTTATACTATGACCTATTCACTGTCAATTTTGTCTTCCGATCATTAGCACATGCAAAGGTATCCGACCGGCAAATCAACGTAGTTCTTGAAGTATTTAGTATGAAATTGTATCGGCTAACAAAACCCCAACCACACGATGAAGACATGGCGACTAAGTCTTGAAGTTTTGGAGTACCAGGGGTGGTGACTCTGTATTTGTATTAGGGCGAAAGGACGAGAGTTCACGAGGTTCTGTATCTCTCACATGTGAAATTCATGATTTTGGTACAAGAGGTTTTCACAATTATCCCGGTTAACTAAATAAAATGAAAAGTGCAAAAAGGTTGATCTACGCTTGTTTGCTGATGATTTTTTTTTCAATTTCGGGAGATAAAAGTTTGTCAAAATCAATTTGTTTCCTGCCTATCTGTAATCATTTATTCATGAACGGTTGAATCCATTGTTAAAAATTTGGTTTGAGGAAGGTAACAATAATAGAAGTATTCAGCACGTGCTGCAAATAGGACGATTTCGTCCTGTTTTCTAGGAAGGTCGCCCATACAAGAGGTGTAATCACCATATAATGGTATAGAGTATTAGATGAAAGGTTTCATTTAATACTTTCCGAGAACAATCTTTTAAAAGTTTTTTTTTTTGGAAATTATTTTAGATTTATACATTTTTCTTAGTTTTCTTTTTCTAAAAAATAATAATCATTATTTCCTCTCTTTACAGGTAAGTCTACGAATCTGTCTCTGTCTATCTGTCTGTCTATGAATTCAGATTTCATAAATGTAGGCAAAGCACGTTTTTCACCAGGTTGCCAAGGTAATTTAACTATTTTTAGTCAATGATTTGAATATTTCTTTAATTCAATTCAATTAATTTTAACTCGATATCTGTTCATTAGCAGAACTAATTGAAAAAGTTGTCAATTCATTTTGTGTTTTGTTAAGTAATGCTTCCAGCTTTTTAAGGCTCACCGATAGCTTTGAGTAGGCTTTAATCCAACGAATCTATCTATGAGTAGGCTTTAATTTATCCAACTGGAAATTTCCCTATCAAAGTTAAAATATAAACTCTACGTGAAACAAAACGCCCATAAAGCATATCGTATTTAGCCTCATACTCGTAATGCATACATAAATGCCATGTTTTGCGCCTTTAAGACATTGAATTAAATACGGAAATCTTTTTGCGGTTTGATTTCCAATAAAAATATGTCGGCTATGAAGGTCTTTTTTGACTTTGCCCCTGTTATCAGCAGGAAACTGTTAAAACGTTTCGAAAATTCTATAATTTTTCCCATGGTTATTTTTAACGCTTTTTACTTGTGGATTTATTTGTAGAAATGAGGGTTTTTTACTTGAGATAAAATCATTTTGGATACATATCTGGCCTGCGTATGAATAATTATGTGATAAATTAACTAGAAAAGATGTATTTTTTAGGCTTTTAAATTGTTATATCACTTCTAGTGCAGATGAGTGTAAACGAGTCCGTTAAAAAAACACGAATTGATAAGGAATAATCCCTTTGTGGATCTCCTGTTTAGTGATAATCAGAAATAATAAATGTCCATATTTTTCAAAGGCTGCCGTTAGTATTTCTATTTAACACCCTTCAACCTTATTTGAATTGCTCTTACTTAACAATGCTTTTGACAGAATAAATAGCCACGTCTGGGTTTTATGTTAGGTTCAATCTTGTCATCATTTCTTACTGTCTTTACCCTACACTATGGTCACCACTTTGAGTTCGATGCGAATTTGTGTTACTCCCGCAACCATGTGGAGGTAGCACCCGATGAGTGTACTTTTCGTGTTGAACAGAGGCGACGGTTGGGATACTTTTGCTTAACATTTCAATATGGTTCAAATCTGATGATATAAACTACTATTTAGCGTATTACTGCTCCAGTTCTGAAATTGAAGGCTTCCAATTTTAGAGGCAGTACATTCTGAAATTCATGCGAGAATGTCAAACCTGAAGGACTACGATTAAAAGACTATGTATTTTGAGGTTTTAAATATTGCAAAATTTCTTAATATTTTGAGGCCCTATAACCCGTTTCACACTTAACGTACAGAATGAACTGTCACTGGCTTGGTTAGTGATGCGCTATCTTCTTCTATTGAATGCGCAAAACCTTTCCTTGCTTGATCGTTTTCCTTCGGGTTTTCCCTATATCTTTCTAGGTTTTTATTATGTTTTGCCCCAGTAATTTTTCTCAGAATTCTCTACTGTGTCACCTTTTGGTTAGGCGTGCAGATTGGTATATCATTGACAGCTAGCGGAAGCTTCCATATGATTTGTTTTAGGGCCAGATTGAATGGGAGTGGGGTCAGTCTATCACCCTGCTTTGACCTATTCTCTACCTGGAATGCGTTCACCAAATTGCTGTTGCTCACAAATTCCATTGTCGAGTTACTCAATGGGTGACGAGATCACGGAGCAGTATTCGAGGATACTTCTAACGAAGTAGTTGAAGAGAGTTAAGGAGGGTTTGATAGTCATAATCAGAGAAGGAGGGTAGTGGTGAGCCGGAAAACTTGGCGATTGGTAACTTCGAGACATTAGGTGTCAAAGCTATTACTAAAACTGTCTCCGACAGCTTGAGTCAAGTTCTGATTTGATAAAAGGCATCTGTTAAGAGAGTAAGAGAAGGTAGTGGGTGAGGATTTGAACGAGTAGCACATAGTGACACTTTTTAGCGTTTAGCGCCATTAGCAGAGCACCAGCGAACCACAGAGTCTAGATTTAATTGAAGGGGACACAGTGGATAGGCGACGATATAGCGGAAAACAGCTTAAAGTTATTGGCATAGAGCAAGCAGGGACAAGGAAGAAAGGGGAGGATGGGGAGGCCGTTAATAAAGAAGATACACAATATGGGACCCAGAATAGAGCTTTGTAGGTTAATAATAATAATAATCGTTGGCACAACAGTCCATATTGGATCAGGGCCTTGAAGTGTGTTAGACCACTGCATTCAAGACCGTAACGGTACATTACAGAACACTGTAGGAGGCAATGTGCTCAGCATTACGCTCGCCCGAGATTATTACCCTGATTTAACTCAGTTACTCATTCACAGCTGAGTCGACTGGTATCCGACGTCAAATCACGATACAAATCGCACTACCGCGACCTTCCGTACGACAGCCTTGTGCTCTAACCACTCAGCTATCCGGGCACTAGCTTTGTAGGTGATCAGAGGAAAAGGGACAAATGTATGGGATGTGCAGCCAACAAAAAAGACGCAGAAGGATAGGTTGGAAAGGCAAGAGGCAAGCCACGTTACCAGTGATATGCGAGGGGTTACAGTGTCGAAGCCTTTAGCAAAATCAGTGTAGATAGTACGCACTTCTTGCCGTAATTTTAGATATTGGGTTGGGGAAAAAGAAATGTCGTATTTGTGATCGAAATTTGACGCTTTATTTAACATAATTAGAATTATCCGGTTAAAGTCAAATATGCGCCGTTTTGTTCACAAACTTGTTGTCATTTAGAAGGCAACTTCATTATCCCCGCCTTATAAAACCCCCCTCCTTATTTGCAAAAAACTCAGACAGCCAATTCTCGCAAGCCTCTTTTAAGGCGAACTTAGTAGTACCAAGAGCGTTTTGTATGATCCAGAAGAGATGGTAATTACTTGGTGGCAGGTCCGGACTATACGGTAGGTGCGATAGGACATCCCATCTGAGTTCCCGTAGCTCCTGGTGGGTCATCAGAGATGTGTGAGGCCGGGCGTTGTCCTGGCGGAACACAACACCATTCCTATTGACCAGTCCTGGCCGCTTCTGGTCAATCGCCTGCTTCAAATGATCGAGTTGCTCAGAGTAGAGGACCGAATTGAAGGTCTGGCCATCGTTGAGCAGCTCATAGTGGATGATTCCCTTCCAATCCCACTAAACACTCAGCAAAACCTTCCTGACCATCAATCCAGGCTTGGTGATGGTTTGGGCCGGCTCGCCGCGCTTTGACCACGATCTTTTTCGCTTGAGGTTGTCGTACATGATCCCCTTCTCATCACCAGTCACCATCCGCTTCGAAAATGGGTCGAATTCTTTCCGTTTAAGCAGTTCGTCGCAGGTGTTGATTCGGTTCAAGAGATTTTTTTGCGTCACCTCGTGTGGCACCCAAACATCCAGCTTTTTTTGGAATCCAATCTTCTGCAAATGGTTTTATAGTCTATACCCAGTTCCTGGCCAATCGAGCAAGTATTCACATGCCGGTCTACTTGGATAATTTGACGATTTTATCGGTTTCTACGACGATTGGCCTACCAGTACGGTGTGTATCTTCGACATCCATTACACCGGAACGAATTCGATCGAACCAACGCAGTGCTGTGGGAATCGTTACAGTATCGAGCTCATAAACCTCACAAATTTTTTCGACCGCCTTCGTTGCATTTTTACCTCTCAGGTCGTAAAAACGTAAAATATGACGAGTTTCTTGCTTGGTGGACTCCATTTTTGACGCGCTATAACTTGAGACTGAAACGTACGATCACAACACTGTCAAAGAAACATATTATCATCTTCAAATCGCCGTACAGTATGACCCGATCCGATAAGTGCAACACAAGATATGTTAAAGTGTCGCCATCTATTGGCAAAATACGACATTTCTTTTTCCCCAACCCAATATTTGGCCACAAAGTCGGTGAAGTCAAGGAGGGTGGAGGTAGGTCACTTACTTTTAAGAAAGCCATGTTTCTCCTTCACAATGAGGTAGCTAAAGTGGGCGGGGTCAATGATATACCTTTCCAAAATTTTGAACAGGAGCAAAATGGGATGGCAATTCTAACTAAGAGTGCGATGGCAACTTTGGTGAATGGGGATGATGAGAGCCTCTTTCCATTGGCTTGGGAAGTTGTTCTCTTCGAGGCTCCTAATGATAATAATGGAGAAAGGAAGGAACCAAGGGACTGACAAATTTTAATCAAAGGCCAAGAGTTGCTAATGCGTTACACATTAAAAAGGAGTGTGACGAGGAATGGCAGCAGATAGGGAGTTCTCGGGAGTTGCGATTCAGAAAATGCAAGAATTTTAACGGTGCAACGTAGGAAACAGGAGATATCGCGGAAAATCGGCTGCCTGGAAGATCCTTGGAAAATCCAAGCGGGTAGGAAAAGTGGCCAAAAATGCAAAATCGTCGAATTGCTGCGGGCAAAGGAGAGGCGGTTGGAAAGGAGAGGCGACCCAGATTCAGAAAATCCAAGAACTTTAACGCTGCGACGTAGGGAACAGGAAATACCGCGGAAAATTGAAAATTTCCACGACCCCGGGTAGGAAAAGTGGCAAAAAATGCAAAATCGTCAGATTGCCTTAGGCGATACCTCGTTGGAAAGCGGAGGTGACCCAGATTCAGAAAATCCAAGAATTTTAACGCTACGACGTAGGGAAGAGGAGATATCGCGGAAAATCGGCTGCCTGCGAGGCCTCCAAAAACTCTAAGAAAATTGAAAATTTCCACGACCCCCGGGTAGGAAAAATGGCAAAAAATGCAAAATCATCGGATTGCTGCAGTCAATACCTCGTTGGAAAGGGAAGGCGACCCAGATTCAGCCTGGAAGACCCTTGGAAAATCTAAGAAAATTGAAAATTTCCACGACCCCCGGATAGGAAAAGTGGGTAAAAATACAAAATCGTCGGATTGCCATAGGTAATACTTCGTTGGAAAGGGGAGGCGACCCAGATTCAGACTAGAGTGGTTTTAGGTTTCCGCGCTCCAGGAAGGCTTCAACATAGGCCAGATATTCCTTTCTAGATTAGACTAGCATTAGAGATTTGATCGAGGAAAGCAAAATTTTGGAAAAAAAAGTCCGCATGTGTTCCAAAAGGAAGGAACTTCTTCTTCGCAGTACGTTTTTAACGAAGTTATTTTGTGGCCTTCAGTAGTGAAACAAGACTAGGTAAGAGAGCAGGAACTTAGAGGTTGACGGGACTTAATAAGGTAGAAGATCTGATGGAATGGTATAGAATGGTCGTTAATGGACAGTCTCTCCTACAACGAAGGGTAGAGGGACCAGCCAGGTGGCCAACACTAGGCAAAAGTTCTTTCGGAACCTCAAAGAGATTTTTGGTTTTAGGGTAGGCATGCTGCTATCCTTTGTAAGCACTATCAGCTGGTTATGTGTACGGTAGATTTTGTTCCTCTTGCTCCTTTCTCATCAGTCGGGATCTTTGGAGTTTGTGGCATAAAAACGATGCAATACGGCGCTAATTGGGCTCCTTAGAATAGCAACTGACATCTACCCCCGTTCAACCAAATACATCATAGTCTTTTCCCAAAAAGATAATCCTTAGCAACCTTGATGTTAGATCATATCGTGAAGCAAATTGCGACTACGGCTATGATCTTCTTGGTGAGGTTTAAACGATCCTGTGAACGGTTTAATTCATGCCTTCCTATCAGCACCTTGGGTTGTCTCATTCCTGACAAGTGGTCAGTATAGTCCCGTCAATCATTCTTTTTCCTTTTTAGTCCCGTGGCCGGGAATCCCTTCCCAATTCCTCATATGGGTTCTAGTCCGAATAGCGGCATTTCACCTCATTCTCTCTCTCTTTCTTCTAACCTAATGTGACATAAAACCCAGAGAAACGAGGCTCTATTGTGCAAGCCACTCGTATTGAAAATATTGAGCATTCTTCTATTGATTTGGAGTGTACCTGATTGAACTGACTTGCTTATACTCCCTTTGCAGGTTAACGTGGTCACGTCGTGTATGTTGAATAATCCTCGGCATAAGCCTTTCATCATTTCGAAAAACAGTCCTGAATTTAATTATCAAAAAACCTTTCTAGGTCAAAATTCAAACAATTGAATATTACTGAAGAGACGAAGATAACTTTCGTGAAATTCAGTTGCACAACCGGATGTTCCATCAAACAATAATAAGGATTCTAAAGCAACATTGAACTCCTTAAAGTTTACATTGCGAAGATTTGTCCATGGCAGCTCTATGACATCCTCTGTGACGAGTTACATCATTGAATATTGACCTAAATCCACTGTAGTACGTCAAATAAATGGTCTTCTTGGTAAGTGCGCCTCGCTACTTTTAGATTCGCTCCGTTTCACGATTGTTCTTTCTTTACTACCCCTTTATCTTCTGAATGAGTGCTCATGACAATGTTGCAAATTCCTTTGGATTACGCATTGCTACTTTCAATGTTTCTAATTTGTTCCTTTGCAACAATGTAGCAGAATAAGCCACATGCAAGTGCTGAAGTGGCTTTTTTCCTGGCATTTCATACTTTTAAACTGGTGCATCGTTCGGACGATGGATTGAATGATTCAGAATTCTGCAACGAAACTGCTGGACTGTGGGGCGGTTTATAGATGGATTTTATTATGGTCGTTCCAATGCGAAGGATTTTATGTTTCACAAAATGCTTGCTTCCGAGGTGGCTATTGACCTGTAGACTCTTCAGATTCTTCTGCTGTCCATTTACCCTGATTGTTTCCGACACTAACCCTCTTCCTTTGGTCTAATATCGTAATCCATCCATCACCCACCCGGTTGAGCTATTAATTGAGATTAATGTTTCATTTGATTAAAACCACCAAGCACACAGACGATATTGCCTTTCCATTTATCAATTCGATAACAAAGTCTCGAAAACTTTACACGAAACCAATCATCATAAATTTCTCAGGCTACTGCAGGGAAGTTCATAAACCCCCAAGAAAATATTGTCATTAAGTTAATTTAGAGCTTGAAGACTCGACTGGCCCCACTAACTGGTCGATTCATTCACCTTACACACATGTTCCATACGGTTGGGTTCCGAATCGTCCGGGGGTGAGTCGAAAGCTTAATCTGCTTAATCTCGATATTAGCAAAACAAAGAGCTCCATAAACCTGGACATCATCGTATTTTGTGCTGTTCACACAAAGAAGTTCTGAACGATGAACTGACTCTCGTCGTTTTTAAGAAGCGATACTAAGTCTTGACTGGAAATTCGTGATTGTATGACTTTGGAAAGGTGTTTTTTTAACCCTAGGTTACTTTTGGGGTTTTTGATAAGCGTTTTATGACGATAGTTTTTCCACACGTGGCTTAATAATGTCATGATTAAATCAGATAATGAGTTGACCTAGCGTTTCGCGTAGTGATCCTATCAATATTCAAGTTTTTAGATATTTCAGAGTCAAAAAAGCGGTTTCTTACGGAGTGTACCTCTTTTTCTGTATTTACGTCAATGTGAAATTCCTAGTTTTATTTATCAGGTCCACTAGATGTTAAGTCATTAAGCTCTTTAAATCCTTCCGACATTCAAAGAGGCTCTTAATGGTTTGGCTGATGTTTGTCAACAATATTTTATGCATTGTTGGAAGCGCTGGTACTGGGAACTCGTATAGAGTTCTAAGCCTGTAACCAACTGTTGCTAGCCACATCGAGGGGAAAAAGTCTACTCTCGACATACAAACCCCAAAAAATTATATTCATGATCGAAAATTGAACAAAAAGTACCATAATTAGTGGTTTCGTCCAGGACTAGAATTGTGCACTCCTGTCCTATCTTAACTAGGCGATACGAAAGCTCTGACACCGACCAGCAATTTCCAAGACCCTAAACTTCTTTGACACTGCTCTGGGTTCGAATACTAGTCGTCACGGGTGACTGTGTGCGTCTTGTGCATTTCTCATTGCGATGATCTTATCACTTGCACAGGGTTTAATGTGATGACAGCGAAATTGAAGCAAAGTATGACTGTGTGGTTGCACTATACTTCAACTAGGATCGAACAAAAAACACTAAACTTCTTTGATTTTGTTGATCGAAAATTCAAAGTTCACATGTTTTTGTCCCTTTTTCTTTGTATTTGAGAATCGTGTAGGATGGTGTCAGCATGTATGCTATTCCAGCGGAGGTATGTATTCAACTGAGAATGATATTGTTCAAAATTTCAGATGTGAACCCATGAATTCCCAATCAGTCCTTTCATCTGCTTTCTAGAAAAGAATTTCCTGTGAATACGGGGACCAAAATTCCCTTTCAAGCAAAGTGATCCTGAGGATCGAGAAGAGGACATCTTGACAGTGCGCTCCTCTCAAAGAACTAAATCATTTCTCGCTACTAGTAGTGTCCGCAGCTTAGCGACAGGAGCGGCATTCCATTTGCCTTTTCCGGGGTCAATTTGACTATATAATAGATTCAATAATTTGTAATAGGTTTGGTTTTCCCAATTATCCCTCTTTATTTCACAATTCCCATTCCGTGCTTCATTTAAATATAGGGCCTACAAATAAGTTCTGTCGGTTTTATCTTTAAATTTGAAGCTTTATTGTGAAAAATTGGTTATACATTCTTTGTTCAAAGTATTGCCCATCGCTAGCCACAACTTTCTTCCATCTTTCAGACAATTCTTAGATACCATCGCGCCAAAAATTGGCCTGCTTGGCCGCTATCCACTCATCGAGCCATTTTTTGAGTTCGTCGTAATTGGAGAAGTGCTGGTCAGCCAAGCCATGCTGCATCGACCGGAACAAATGGTAATCAGAAGGAGCAATGTCGTGGAGAGTACAGCGGGTAGGGTAGGACTTCCCATTTCAACGTTTCTAGATATGTTTTAACGGGCTGTGCAACATGTGGACGAGCATTGTCATGTTGCAAAATAACTTTATCATGCCTTTGTTGGTATTGCGGCGGTTTTTTCTTGAGTTCGCGGCTCAAACGCATCATTTGACGTCGGTAGAGGTTGCCCGTGACCGGTTCGTTCGGTTTTAGCAGCTCATAGTATACCACATCCAGCTGGTCCCACCATATACACAGCATGATCTTCTCACCATGAATATTCGCTTTGGCCGTCGATGATGAGGCATGGCCGGGGTATCGCCACGTTGCCCGACGCTTGGGATTATCGTAATGGATCCACTTTTCATCGCCAGTAACTATTCGATGCAGAAAACCCCTCCTTTCTTGTCGTTGGAGCAGTTGTTCGCACGTGAAAAAACGGCGTTCGACGTTTCTTGGCTTCAGTTCATACGGAACCCAATTTCCGACCTTTCGGATCATTCCCATTGCTTTTAAACGGTGGGAAATGGCTTGCTGAGTGACTCCAAGTGTTTTTCCAAGTTCTTCTTCCGTTTGCGATGGATCTTGGTCGAGCAATGCCTCTAATTCTTCATCTTCAAAAATTGTTGGCCGTCCGGCGTGCTCTTCGTCTTCCAAGTCAAAATCGCCACTTTTAAACCGTCCAAACCACCTCTGACACGTTCGCTCAGATAGAGCATGGTCACCATAAACTTCCACCAAAATGCGATGACTTTCGGTTGCTTTTTTCTTCATGAAGTAGAACTCCCCGCAAAAACACATTATTTGGTACAAAATTGGCCATTTTCGTTGATGAAAAAAGTATTGTTGTTTACACTTCAATTAAATAATTTATACTGACGTTTGTGCCTATTGACAGTAGCTTTCCGATGAAGGTTTGGAAATGTGGTTCAATGGAATAAAAAACAAGCTACGCCATCTATTGTGAAAACCGACAGAACTTATTTGTAGACCCTATACAATACTTAATGCTTCAACTAATTAATCTTTTATTAAAAAAAAACAATTCATCAACTGGTCCCTTTGCCTTAAATTTCATAGTTCAGTTTCAATTAATCAATTTCAAATTCAATTTTTTCATAAATTTGCAATGGAGCAAGCCAAAATTGTTCGAACCACCTGTTCGTTGGCCCTCATAAACTTGTCTATATTCCTCATTATTGGGTGCAGGCAAACAATTGCACGGGGCTGAGGGGAATAACCTAATGCACACTTCAACACAACAGTGTATGTTGCTGTTGACGCTGAGTCCGACATGGACTTTT
This sequence comes from Hermetia illucens, assembly GCF_905115235.1. Taxonomy (NCBI): domain Eukaryota; kingdom Metazoa; phylum Arthropoda; class Insecta; order Diptera; family Stratiomyidae; genus Hermetia; species Hermetia illucens. Next base: position 153,650,523 of record NC_051850.1, on the reverse strand, counting down.
AAGTTCAAAGCTATGGACTTGGAATGAAAATTAGCGGGACCAAGACCGGCTGACCGATTGACAGCAGAATGGCTGGACCGGCAGTCGATTCGAAGCCGCGGTGCGGATACAATTATTTCAGAGTGAAGTCAAAGTTTGAATTTAGTTGGAGTCAAAAAGAAGTGATAGTGAAGTAATTTGCTGGATAACAAAGTGGAGGCCCAGTGGTCAGGGAAGTTCACCCCCAAGTGTTTAGCTTCAGTAGAAGTCTGATGGGCACACCCTTCTTACATGGAAGTTGGAATTTGGTCGGTGTGGTCGAGTGAGAAACTAGGGTGCACACGAATAAATGGAAAGAATGGGCAATAATTGAATATTTTTAACAGGTAACCTCAATTTGCCACTTTGTATGAGATTTTCTGATGTTTAGTGCTGCGGCTGCCGCGACTGACCGATGAATTAAATGCGTTTTCTTGTCATCGATAATTTTAATCATAACTCTTCAGTCACTCCTCGCAGGTTTAGGTCCGCTTCAGAGCAGAGTTCATGAAAGCATCCCTTTTTCGTCACTAAATAGCTAAACTCAGAGATAGTAACTGGTTTCTTTTTTGTAGGTCTGCTCTTTTCCTTCCGGATTAGTCGTACAACCTTCTGAATCGGTCGTTTGAGACAGTGGCAAGCCAAGTTAGTCAATTCACTATTCTATCAGTAGTAGGGTTTTCGGTTGAAGAATATCGCAACCTTTTGTCTATCTACATGGATATAACTAGTCTAGCCACCTCCCAAATGAAAATTTGCTTTTACATGGCTTTCATATGCCAGCCTGTTATCCTTGGTGATTTCGGCGTGCGGATCTCTTGTCCTTTAGCTCTTTATATAGTTCGAAGTTGACCACCTAATGTTCGCTATGAATGTAGACTTCGTAAAATGCCAGTGCAGTGCTGACAAAGATTAACTCCAGCATTAAGCTAGCTTCTTTTTTCATGGGTTTGTGTTTTCCTTCAGAATGTTATTATCCCCTCCCTTCCACGTTCAAGAAGTATTTATTGAGAGTCCCTCTCGCACACTTAAAACACACACATCAATGCATGTCTTCATAAAATGTCCATACATGATGCGCTTGAGTAAGGTCTGTTTTGTCAGTGCTCAGACAACCCATCCAATGCGATTTTTTCCAGATTCCAACAATTGCTTCGGTATCTACGTTTGGTTGCCGTATTGTGCCTAGTTTAGTGTAATCGTAGGTCTTTTCGAAATTCTTAATAAATTTTTTTTTTCCAATTCTTGCAGCATGAATCATTCCTTCCTAGCAGTGTAAAATCTCCCTGATAACACGTGTAATGTTATCTTTCAAGGTTGCAATTGACGCTGGCCAACAATATACGGTGATTTGACCTATCTCTATAAATTTAGTCTCAAGCCGTCAAATCACTCTATCTAGACGACGAAATCAACGGTCCAAAACCAAAGATCAATTGCTGACCAAACATATTTCCCAATTGGTTCATAGATTTGAATACTGTATGGCATATAGTGCCGTCTTTTTGAAATCGCAAGTCGACCAGGTGCAGCTTGAACATTTTGATAAAAAAATCGAAATTATTCAACAATAGCGACAATAAACTTATTCGGACGGTAATTTTTTAAAAATTTGGGCCAATTTCCAGGTGTATTGACAGTTCTCTGTTATATTGTCTGTTACTCATAAGATCAAATACGGCAGTTTTATTTATTTAGATACCCATTCAAGCAGAAAAAATCTTCATCGTTGAAGACAATTTTTCGATATCAAAGTTTTTCTAAGGGCCGTTCACAAATTGGCCGCTTAGTAGGTCGTGAAACTTCAGTTTTTGCATGTTTTTCTTTCTTCGTGTTTGAGACTAAGATCCTTTCGTAAAATTCTACGTAATCAAGTAACCTAATCCTAGTTGCTGCGAACTGCAACGAATAGACAAAATACAGTCTTCATTAACTTTGAAGGATGCAGCAGCAATATTTTCCTCTACACTTTCCCAACGGGTAGTTGGCTTGATATCCAAAAGCGTGAAGCCGATCAGCAATTTGGTCACTACGCCTGAAATTATTTGCTCTGTAGGTTGATTATGACGACCGTAAAATGAACGAATTGTGGGAAAGATACTTTTCCTACAGCACGAACTTCAATAATTTTTTTTGCTTGGATGAAGGTCTCATCGTGATATGGCAATGCTAACTGTGCATGCTTGGCTTTGATCCATGTCACAATGGGGCTGTCAAAAATACAAAACACTGAACAACCAACGGTCAAAAGTCCGCGCACAATCTGAAAGAAACTACATGAAGATAATAGATATGCTCCTATTCGCCAACTGAGGGTCGGTCTAATAAGAAGTTCAGGCGCTCCTCACAAGGCTGACAATATAACACACATATTTTATCTGACTTACGTGCTTAAGGACTCATAAGACGTTTATGTTTATGTTGCGCATGACAGCTTTACCACGATGGCATATACCAATGGAAGTCTTGAATACAAAGGACAATCGATTTATCCCAGGTTAAACTGAGAGACACTGGATCTCAAGTTGTCAGGTTCAAACCCAATGTGCTTGGTGAACACTATGAAAAGAGGGACGAAGATGGCTATGGTTTCTTACCAGGGCAGAGGCAAATCCTCAGACGTTGCCTCACCTCTGCCCTCAACGATCTCGATTTGCTTGGCTTTGGAGACAAGAGGATTGGGATGGGATTGACACTTGATCAGGAAGTTGAGGGTATGACGAACAAGGAAGGCATCGATACGTGGGGTTTGGCAGGACTCGTAGAGGATCAGGTGGGGAATGTACTTGGAGCGGTCTTCATTTTTAAAAATGTTGGCGCAGTGGCGAAAGATCCTGCGCTCTTTACGGCGGAGTCATTTCATTTGTGATGGGGAGCAATCAGATCAGACAATGAAGCCGAAAATGAGGGGTGGACGGATAAGCTGCTTATAACAAAACAGCTTAATCCTTCTTGAAGAAGGAATATTGTATTTAAGGATAGGATACAAGGACCTGAAGGCACCAGTTGCACAGCCTAGTGCCTTCGTTATATGAGGACGCGGGAGAGAAATTAGGATGCGGTTGTTAAGGGAACGAGAAGGTATCAGTTCGTCACATACTTGCTGAATTACTTCAGTGTATTGACGAACTGTCGAGGTAGGAATGGTAATAACCTTTATTAAATGAGAGGAGGGCAGGGCTGCAGTGAGAGAGGTTGATATTGGGATTAGAGGTGGTTTGACCGAACATCAAACCATGACGGGTGCCTGGCGTTGAGATCTTCACCTATAATTATGAACCAGAACTTTACTCTCGGTTGAGCGGCACAGTAGGATAGGATAAAACGGATGTCATGGGTATCACAAGATTGATCGGGACAGTAGACAGCAGCAACGAAGACCAAGGAAGATTGGGTTTCTAAGGCGGCTTGCAGGTGTTGTAAGCTTCCTTTTATAATTCGTAAAACACAACAAGGGTACGGATTATATTCAGCGTAAATCCACCCATAGTTCAGACCAAAACTTGGCCGGATGTTAACAGTTTTGCTCCGAACTATGGGCGGATGTACGCTGAATATAATTTGTGGTGTTTTACGAATTATAAAAGGCAGCATACAACACCTGCGAGTCGCTTCGGTCACGTTGCTCCCAGGACAGAGGTACGGCAGCGTTTGAGGATTTGCCTCTGCCCTGGTTAGGAACCGTAGCCGTCTTCGTCCCTCTTTTCATTTTTGAACTTTGGGTATTAACCCAAAAAGAGGCGTCCGTGGACCATAAAGAGTGGGAGCAAGTTGCTCTCTATTTGGTCCGGTCCGACATTAATTGGATGCAGACTTAGGACTCCCCAATCCCTAAAAAGAAACTCTTTCTATGTTCCAGTCAGCTCAACCTTGACCATGTTTACTGGGCATTCTAGAACTCCTATTTTTGGCCTGTAGGTCATTTCGCGTTCTGAATGTGATATCCTTGGTGTTGCTTCCATGCCGGATGAACTGACGACTAAGTGTTTATCTTAAGAGCTTATTCAACACTGTTTTCATTCAGTTATTTCAGAGCCATCTGCTACCTGCTATTATTCCAACCAGGGACCAAACTTTTTGGGTTGCTAATTCGGGAGCACTGCCTAAAATCAATAATATTTGTGCTTTGTAGCAAGCGATAGTTAATATGGGGACTGCAATCATTATTTGGAAATCGGTTTAATGAAAGATTGAACCACGAATTTAACACCTCAAAGGATTTTCCTTATTAACATTTTTTCTTTGCCATCAGAATTGCTCCTTGGCAAATGACTGACTACGAATGACATCATTAGCCCCTCCTTTCTAATATCCAGTTGCTCTCCACACACTTAAGTCTAAACTGAATTCAAGAATGACTGGAAATCATCATCCAAGTTATAGAAAAAAAATTCTACGAAAGAGGGCAAAAACCTACATCCTCACATCCCCATAAAACCGAAAGAGATCAACACACTTATGAAAAAATAACAATAAAATCGTACTAAACGATAAACTCGCCTGCCAATGCCTTAAAACGAAACGGATGACTGCCCGACTGGATCTGGCCAGTTAGTGCTCGTTTATTGTGTTCTTCAACCATTTGTTCGGTCGCGGCTGGACACTCAGCTGGATGAGGCTGTTTGCCTGGTGGCTAGCCTTGAATTGCAAGTTCAACGTATCCTAGTGTTGCGTTGTTGTCCATAAGCTCATCCGCCATATTCACTGTGCACCACTCTGGGCAATTCTATGCCATATTCCTCTATAATAATATATCATAGCCACATTCAAGCCTGTGCGAGCCTTCCAGCAATAAATGCTAGAATGTAATAGTAACACAACAAAGTGCACCGTGAAAAAGATCATCTACTTTGTGGTCAAGTGGAGCCCGTATGAACATGAGAACTCTGCATGAGTTCTAGTGGTGGTTGGAACTTTGAGAACCTGAGAAGGTATCGTATGCTCACCATCAGGAAGAAGAAAAGAATATTGTGCACATATGGTCGTGGATAGTGTTTCCGAATGGTATGCCAGGGTAGGTGGTTGAATTGATCAGGGAAATATCGATTTTGCCCCTATGAGTCCCTAAATTTCAAATTCCATGCCCATAAGAGTGTCTCTGTTCGTATTTTATAGCGACTACAAGATTGTATCTCTAAAGCGTAATTTCCTTGCAGAATCCCTATTTTGTACCAATTACCTTATCTTCGCCTTGCCATTGCTTCGACTACAAATTAGCCAAATTCACTAACCACAACTGTCCCGAAATTCGCCATGCAGCCCTACGTTCCCTGCATCGATTAACGTCTAAGCAAAGCAGCAAAACACAAAGTGCATTAGCCTGGGTGCACTGTACTTATAAAATCGTAATATAGTTAGTCACTTCTTAAGGTCTGTTCATTTGCTCATCATCATGATTGCGGTTCTTCCTCTTCTTCCTGTTGCTGCACGGTTTCTTGTTGCTCCTGCCTCGTCGGCGCAGAGCTGCGCCGCACCTATTCCTGGTGTCCGATATTCCACCGCACATATGCCCTCACTGTACAAGGTTGGTTGTATACGAACCACCAAACAGCCAGGCATCTAACCACCTGTCTGTCCCCCGTGCATCTAACCACTTACCGTACCCCATGTGCATGGTGTGACTTGGGTTAATGCAGTCGTCGCCAGCCAAGGAACCAGTCAACCATTTCACATCCACGAACAATTTTTACAGCACCTAGAAATGGAGGCGAGTTTTTTCGGGTTCAGTATACTCACGGCTAATAGTTGGTGGTTCTTGTCGCTCCTCGACTTGCCAGGGAGCATCGTAGCATTAGCCATTAGGCAGAGAGTGAAGCGTGAACAGGTTTATAAGGCACAGGTCGTCTGTCAAGCGAAAATTTTGTGTTGTTCGCAATTTCCACGTCTTGGAAGTGCCTCCACCGAATAACAATCGCCAGTCGGAAGGAACATGTTGTGCACAATTAAGGAGTTGGATGCTTCCACTTTCCTCGACTCCATGCTACAGTGTCGCTTGGAAAAGTTTATTTACTTAAAGCGTATGGGAGCGAGCACATTTGGCTTCCGACTATAAAATTGAATTTTTTTCTAGATCTGAAGCTCTCAACATAAAGCAGAATAAGTATCTTGTGGGTTCGTTCAAGTACAATGGGCAAAAGTTTACCCAGGGTCTGATTCATTCAGCCTCCAAGAATCCAAGATCAAATCATTCTTTCATCTAAAATTCTCTTCACACTGCTGTAAACATGAAGCCATTGACAATATGATTGCGTTTTGCGAACCATATTCACTGAACCAAAGCATCTCTTGGAGGTGATTATCCACGCACCAAAGCCGGGATCTTGAGGATTCTTCTCCTTCACGATGCCGTCTTTTTTGCGAATCGAATCATAGCTCGCTGTGAAGATTGTTGACCGTGGGAATTACTCATGGATTCATACCAGTCAATCTTTTTCTCCTAAGATTTAGTCTAGGTTCGGATTCCTTGGTCGTATCTAATTTGTAAAGCTTCGTAGATTTTATGTTTACATACGCGGCGAGCATCTTGCATACATTCTCAAATTTACGAGATGTTTGGGCTACTGAACGGCGGGGACGACAATAATAAAAATACATAAACACGGTGCAACATTAAAATCTGAGTTGTTGCCACCATCATTATCATCGCTATCATCACCGTCATCATCATCATCATCGTGACCGTCTTATAATCATCACCACCACTGAAATAATCATTGTCGGTGCCATTTGGCTACCTCCAAGTTTAGTTAGATGCCCGTCCAACACCGTCCAGAATGCATTTTATGTTTGTCAATTTGATGACTATTTCAGTGCCGGGATTAAAACATGATTATTAAAGTATAATTCATTAAGTTATGAACGTGTTATGGCGGACTTGTTTGGATGCTTCCCTGAGAGCTTTGTGGTTAACCTCACTCATCTTCGGTGTAATGACTTCATTCGGTTACTAAGAACTAAGGAGTCGAGTGATTATAGCTAAAATCTTTTACATGTTCTTTGGGTTGTTGCTTGGTTGTTATGAGAAAGGTTTAAGAAGATGATGGACAGATAGTAAATAAACAATTAAAAGTGGTTTATTTGGATGATCCTTGACCCATTGGAAGTTGGGTTGAACTTTACTTTTATTATATAAAGGTGGTCGCGGTAAACATTGTGGACCATTCCATTCATAATTAGTGTTTTGAGATGGTTTATGACAGCCAAAAGTTGTTTGTTGAACAGGTTGAAATGGCAGACTGTTTCGTTCAACAAGATTAAAGGTTTGTCATCTCGTACAAGGACAAAAATTGAAATTATGAGACTGGCTTCCGGGAAGCCAAAAAAGATGGTCTTTTTCTTAGCACTCGAAGTGAAAAGGGTCTGTCATCTACATAACATCAGACGAAGTTATCTAACATGCAACTTGGTCTATCCATGTAGTAACTTTATGTTGAGGTTAAGGAGGGGGATAAGCACTTTTCTGCCACTAAGTAAAGCTATGTGGGGTATCAAATGAAAGGCCGTAATTAGTACTTGTTAATGCAGGTTTCAATTTCGTCGTTGGTTGTGAAGGAGTGGAAGGGGGCCTAAAAATGTATTCATAGTTCACCGACACGTGCTCAGAAATTACTCAGTCGACAAATCTGGGGAAAATCATGATAATTCCATATATAACGTCAAGGCCTCCTTCCATATCTATTCAAATAAAGTTACTCTTAGTATATTTCTATATTTTGTGGTTTTTCGAGAATACCTCTCTAAATTCTTTCTAGAAGTTCATGTCAGTAAATGATAAAACAGAACACAATAATGAAAAGTTTGGTGCAAATCCTACTTTTGTTTGGAAATTGAGTGAGCCTTGATGAGGACCGTACCAATTTGGAAGAAAGTTTCTTCCACTTCTGTGGTGCCCGGACCCTTCTTTTTGGACTTCAAACTTCAAAGTTTTTTTTCCCCAAATGGATGATTGATACTACGGCAGAAAAAGCTCGTCACTTGCTACTTTATATCTGCCCTGAGAGTAGCGTGAACGAAAGTGGCTATGGGTGGTAATTGTTACTCTAAATATATTCCGAAACAGGACGGGGAGCGATAAAACTACTCCTATTCATCTAGTTGTTTGAAGTAATCGACTCAGTAGGCAATAATTCATAAAGTTTGTGTGAGGTGAGGGAGAGGCAAAGTGTTTGAGGACTCAAACACAAACGGAATATCCCAGATGCAAATACATCGCAAAACGTCCGCTAGTGGATGTGATACTACCCACTGCATCTGGAGCACATTAGTACCAGAAATCTGAAGTCTGATGTGCTCGTAAGTGGAGCACTCATATAGAAAATGCTCCGTGAATTTCGCTTCTCCATTACAGGAGGTGTTGTAGAATAAACTCCTTTCACTTGAACACTGACTTCTGGACGTCTTTCTCTTCTCGACAAGATAAATTTTGCAGTTTGCTTGGTTCTGACAGGAGAAGTTTGGCGTGCTTAGCAGCATTGCTCCATTTGCCATCATAAAATGCCTGTTCCTAGCTTTTGCGTTAGTCAATGAGACTACATTTGGTGGTTTCGTTCCCGGCTTGGGGAAACAGGATCCTCTGGCAATATATATGGTTGCCATTCACCCCTTGGTGGGGTATAGTGCGTAAACCACACCCACGTGTCGTCGCTCACGGTTACCTGAAATGCGTTTCAGCTTTACCCAAGATTTCCCGAGATGCTTGCACTCCTCTACTGTTCTGCGTCAAGTGCCCTTGAGGCGACTCACTCGTCGGCATATCTTGGGGAAAGTGCAAAGCAATTGTTGCCCCTCCTTAAAGTGTCACCTATTCACTGCCACTTTCGTTTTCCAATCACAGTGCGTATAATGCCAGGCCTGTGCACTGACCAAGCTCTTCGTTTGAGATAGTGACAAGCCAGCATACTCCGATGATACGATGCAGACAAATATTCACGAAATCTTAGAGCTTTTGGATAACAGTCGAGTTCAGTTACCATGTGCTAATTTCATATAGCAACACAGAAAGAATCCTAGCCCAGAAAAGTCTCAACTTGATGTTGGTGTTGAGATAACTGCATTTCCAGATTTTAGACTGGGCATCGAAAGTGGATCTAGCGCTGTTAATATGTCGGGCAACTTCTAGTTCGATGCCGCCACGCTTCCTAGATATATCAATTGAGACTGAGATCCTTGGTTTAGTTGGTGTTTATCTTCACTCCAACTCTATTTGTCTCTTTTTCCAAATCCGGAGCCACTTGGCCAAGGTCCATGACCCGGTGAGAACGATTAGAGGACAAGCAGATGTCATCTGCGTAGCCGATGTGTTTGAGGAAAGATGTCATTGTCCATTGAATTCCCCCACGTCCTCTGAGCAAGGCAGCATGAAGTACGTCCCGAATAATAAGGAGAAATAACATTGGTGACAGGATGCAACCCTGGCGTACTCTGCTTTGGACCTCATAATCCTCTGAGATTTTACTTCGCTGCAGTACGTGTCGCTCTGATAATAGCTATTATTAGCTATTTCTCCGGAGTGCCCCTCCTCCCTCTGTTCACACTATTGAAAGTTTTCTCGAAATCGATGAAGAGTAAGTGCAGCGAAGATCTAAATTCCATGCACTGTTTCTAAATGATGCGTAGGATGTTGATTTGGTCGATACAGGAGGATTCCGAGCGAAAATCAGCCTGCTCTCTGTCGATTTAGCTTTCGAGGTGCTCTTTGATGCATTCCACGATTATTTTAGCTATTATCTTTACGATGGCAAGGAGCAAGCAGATATCTCTCCAATTATCACACTCAAAAGGGCTAACCTTCTTTGGAATCGTAACGATCATATCCTTCTTCCACTCATTCCCAAGATTTCCTTAAGATTGTAAGCAGCAAACCTGCAATAACTGTAGGTGCAGCGCTAAATAACTATGCGGGGAGACCATCTGAGCCCAGCGGTTTTACTCCGTTTGAGTGCATTGATGGCCGACATGAGTTCACTTCTGCTTGGAGTAACAGGTCGTATCCGCATGTTACGGTGACTAGCCATTTCATCCACAAGAGGAGGAAGCTCACCGGATGTAGTACGGTTAAAGATCCTGGTGAAGTGTTCTTTCCATCTCTTCAGTTGTTCATCATCATGAATGAGAAGTCGACCGTTAACGCCCTTTACAGGACCATAGAAAAATTTGCGACCACATGCAAGTTCTTTTGTGATGCGGTATACAGTTCCGAAATCATTGCGATCGCCGGCATTTTCAGCTTCTCTGACCAGCACAATAGCAAATGCTCTTTTGTCACGTACACTACGCTGAATTACACGGGATTTCGAGCGCGTCACGCCCGCCATTACTCGCGGCGATCAGTAGTTAGATTTTGGTATTAGGACCACTATAACTATCTGCCAAGAGGTAGTCATGTAGTTCTAGGCAAGGCCGTCAAAAAGATATTCTTTCTAAATCCCCTAAGCCTTCCTAAATAAATGCCATGCACGTGCGGTGTATTGAAATGCTGAGAGGATAGTACAGGCGCTCTTGATTCTTTCTTGGCAACCACCGTTCTCGTAATGTTCCAGTTTCTCTTGCAACATTTGCGTGTTGAAAGCTTTGGAAACCGATAATTCTTTCCTGTCCAATTCGGTCGCCTATTCCCCGGGAATGATTTACTGTCAAGATAGTTTACACTGAATCAAATCTTGAGTTTGTGAAAGTTCCATTCGGTTTTCTAAGAGGGTCTAACTTGGCCGATTCATCTCGTTTAAGGGCCCTGCACAGCCTACTAATTTTTCTTCCACCAGGGAACAATTTTACACGTTTGGCTCGAGTAAAAGGACAAGCCTCTTCAAATCACTCGAAAGAGAGTTTCCAGTTCAGCGTTCAACGCTAAAGCAATTGTCAGTCGACTAGAAAGGAGAAGTTCATTGAATTTTCCTGAGTTCTTTTTAAGGTTTTGTGTAAAACAAAACCTTATTAAAATCGATTCAATGTCTGTCTGTCTGTCTGTCTGTCTGTCTGTCTGTCTGTCTGTCTGTCTGTCACACGCATTTTTCTCCAAAACGGCTAAACCAATCCGAACGAAATTTGGTGGACAGATGGGAACTATGGAATCCCACGCATACAGCGAGTGGCATAAATTTAGGTGGAGTTTAAAGGGGGGCTCCCCATACATGCAAAAGGGGGATTCAAACAATTTTTTCACCGGATATAGTTGTGTAGGGTATCAAATGAAAGGTCTTGATTTGTACTTTCCGAAACTGACATTAGTTTTGGCATAAATTGCAAAGTGCGTGAGTAAGGAGTCAAAATGTACGCATTTGAAGTGAGACAGGACTCATTTTCGGAAACTACCAAACCTAAAAATCCGAAAAAAATCGGGGTGGTGCGCCTAGATGAAATCTAGGCCTCAAAATATGTCCCATTCCGATATCTGCTCAAATAAACTTACTAATAGTATATTACTACTTTTTAGAAATTTACTGAAAAACCCCCCTTAAATTCATCCTAAGTCTTCCGAACTTTGTACCAGCATAGGGGACAATATTTCGTATATATGCGCTAAATTTCATGGAAATCAGGCAACTAACGCCAAAGTTATAGCAGTTCAAACTTAGCAATTTCGCGCGAGTTTACTGTTTCCAAAGCCATGCAAATCAGATGCTGACGTCATAATTACCCGGAATAATTGACATTCGCGTGGAATATTAAAGTCACATTTATGAAGAATCTATTTATCTGCAGCTCTTTTTAAGGTTTTTTGTAAAACACTTATGTGAAATCTAATCTTCGAGAGATGTCCCATTCCGGTATCTGCTCAAAAAATTTACTAATAGTATATTATCAACTTTTAGAAATAGACTAAAAAACTCCCCTTAAGTTCATCCTAAGTGTACTAAATGCACCGACATAGAGGACAGCCTTGTGCATACACATGCCAGGTTTCATGAAAATCCAACTATTAGTGGGAAAGTTATAGCAGTTCAAACTTATCAATTTCGTGCTAATTAACAGCATTCTAAGCCATACAAATAAGATGCTGACGTCATAATTAACGAGAATAATTGAAATTCGAGTGAAATATTAAAATTCCATTCAAGAAGAATCTAATTCTCCCTAGCCCTTTTTTATATTTGATGTTGGTTAAATTGTTTTCATTCGCTAATAATATTAACCTGAGGGCGTGAAGCGTATGAGGTTGACCATTATCAACACAGGGCTTTCCATCAAATGATTTATTTAAATCGCTTTCCAGAAAATAGAGGGCAATGGAATTTTTAGCTATATTACACGGAGCTGTCGTGCACTCGTCGCTCCTCACATCTTTTTCTTTTTCTTCAGCCTTCAGTTCGCAAGCGGGGTCGGCTCGTGGTGATCGGTTTCGTCATTTTATTTTATCAAATGCCTGATCAGGATGTAATCGCGAGACCTTTAAATCCCCATCCAGGGTATCAAGCCACAATTGTTTAGGCCGGCTTTTTGGTTGCTTACCATTGCTTTCGATGTTCTGATCAATACTGGTTGTTGAAGTCTCGTTAGCGTGAATTACGTGACCACACCATCGAAAACGCCTCTCTTGCAGTTTTTCCACGATCGATGCAAACCCATATCGATCGCGGATATTCTCATTTCAGACGTAATCGAAACGTGTCACGCCACCAGTGCAATGTAACATCTTCGTCCCCATTACCGCAAGACGCCGTTCATTGTCCTTTATAGTCGGCCAACACTCAAAACTATAGAGAGCGGCAGACGGACGACATTGCAGTAAATTTTAGATTTGGGACGTGCGCTGATACGTCGATCACAAAGAACATCAGTTGGGGAATCCCACTTCATCCAGGTTGCATTAATGCGTGAAACAATTTCATTACGCAGTTCTCCATTGGCTGATAGCGTTGACTCGAGATTTTTAAATCGCTGAGTTCTGGCAATGGCAGTAACCAATGGAGAACCACGTTATGATCCTCACATAGGGAAACACAAAACCTTTTATACCTGAAGCGTCAAGCTTCCGGTTTCCCGACTTGTTTCTAAAATATTGTCTTTGTATTACGGTGTATTCGCCCAAAGCAGTCAAAGTGAGCTCTATATAAGCAATAGTAAAACTTTATCTAGCACGCGCCAGTCTGTAATTAATTCTAATATAATTGAATTATAAACTGTTAGGTGAGTTAGTTCACTTTTTCCGTTGGGATGCACCCCACATTCTTAGTTATGAGATGAACTAAGGAGATGAAATACAATAGTCTCTCCCTTAGATAACATTTGCGACGCTCCTAACAAAGATCTTGAGAGTTTGCATCACAATCTGTTTTGAGTTCAATGTTTTTGCACCGTCGAAGTGCACAGAGAATCATAGGTTGCAAGGTGCTTGCAGCTATTTGTTGGGCACAGAGAAATCTCAGAATGGTGGATCCTATCAAATTAGATATCCGGGCACAATATCTCGCTTTTTTGGATCTTTCAACGTCGAAACAGATTTTGTTAAACCAAACATATGGCTACTTGTACTGCCGCTCACCGAAGAGTCTGCTGCGCCCAGTGCGGGTCTCATCGAACTTACCAGCTTATTGAAGGTTCCACTTTTTGATAATAATCGTTGGGGCAACAATCCAATTGGATCAGGGCCTTGAAATATTTTAGAACACTTCATCTAAGACCGTTACGGTACACTACAGGATTACAGTACTCTGTAGGAGGATTATTACTCTGATTTGATCCGACGTCAAATCACGATGCAAATCCCACTGCACTAGTGAGATTTGAATCGCGACCTTCCGTACGGCAGCCTCGTGTTCTAACCACTCAACTATCCGGACGTTTCCTTGGGTCCGATTTTTCTGAATATTTCCACACCTAGTGATGCAGCAAACTTCATGCTCTCGTTCCCAAAGGTGTTCACCTTCTTTCTCAGTGCCTTCTTCTGCTTTCGGTTGGGAGCCTTCCCAGATTCACGGTGTCCGCTTCGTTTTAACCTACCGTTGTTAAACTAGTTGCATCCACATAACCGGCTTCTCTTTTTTCTGCTGATTTTCGGTCGACTGGCCCTTCAAGGTGCTACTGCATCATCCCCCCTCCTTGATTCGAAATTCAATCTCAGTTTTTACTTTTATTTGTCCATTCTCTATATTGTTATTTTATCTAATATAAATTATTTATCGTTTTCTCTTTTTTGTTTCAGGTATGTTGAGAAGATCTTCGAAACGGTAACATTGCAATCGCATTGCGTCAAATATGATGTTTTTCGTTGTTATAAAATGTATAGTACAACGAGTATTTGACGAACACTGAAAATCAAATTGTATCTTTTATGATTATGTTCAGCCTTCGATGTTCACCCTAAATCCGAATCCATTTATTAAGGTAAAAGGAGACTTACTGGTATTAATTTTGGTCTACACTTATAATACTACCCAACTAGATCATCTAAAAACCGTATTTCCACTCTGAAGCTGATCTTGCACTTCATATCTAACTTTCAGGTTTCCTGAGACTAGAAGAAGCAGCTTATGGGGGCTCTCCATTCATACAAAAGGGGGGTGTAAATCTTTTTTTACAGAACATGGTCAAAACTAATCTACTTTTTGATATTGAGCGAAACATAGGGGAGTCAGGGCTCCAAATGTGTGCTTTAAAAGGTGTAACAGGTTTCGTTCTCAGAACCTATCCAACCAAAAAGTCTTAAAAAATCGCAACAGTGCACTTATGTAAAATCGAGGTCTCAAAAATACATCCCATTTCGATACCTTTTCAAATAAAGTTGAAGTTGATGCCATTATTAATACATAATAATATGGTACACAATTTTATAAAGTTTGAAGAAAATGCCACTGATATTAACAAAGTTATAGAATGTCAAAATTTTGTATTTCACGTGAATTTATTGCAATCTAAGACGTGTAAGGCACAGTAGAATATATCAAGGATTGTTTTGAATTTTTAGCTATGCACGAACGGAACAATGTGGTTACGAAATTTCGCATACAAAATGAACAAAAAACGTTTATTCCGTAAGCGTCCAGTTTTTGGTATTCCAACCTGTCTTGTACCCCGGGACTATTGAATGATTCCAATGTAATGAAATTTAATCGCCAATGGTTTAGGATCATGTGTCATAACATCACATATTTAGAGCTTACCAAAATATACTCCACTCTTCGTTGGTAAGCGGCCACCTGTAAAACAGTTGTACAACTCCTTTATCTGTTTGGTTCCCATCGCTCCATCATCAAACACTCGTTTAATTTCGCAGGTTATTACTGCTTGACAATGTCCAAACTTTAAAAAAAAATTAATAAAGTAACGTTGTTTGATTTTGTTTGCCTATCTGGGCACTAGAAAAATTCGATTACACTTACACGTGCTCACTTATCATCGGCGTGGCGGTGTCTGTGTCGTGTTATGGTGACGAGAAAAGATTCAGCATATGCACTAGATATGTCTAGAAGAGGTTATTGACCTGTGCCTATCAAGATAAGTTTGTCTAGTTAATAAAAGTTATGATCGTATACTTCATGAACAGACTTCGTACATGCTTTATTTCATCTAGCAAAATTTTTTATTTGAATCACTAACGCAATACGATAAGTCAAATCATCAGATACGATCCTGAGTGCGGATTATACTACTTTGTAGGATAAACCGTCTTCAGATCTGTTTTCTTGTGCCCAGTACATATGCCTGCCCTGGCCAATTTTGGCGTTTTGCTTGGTAAAAATACTTTGGAGATGTTGGCCAAAAATTAGCATACTACCTATTATCTCATTGGCATTGTGGATATGGCAAGAAAAAATCTTTCCTTCCGGATATAACAGTAGAAAAGATGCTCTTAAGTCCACGAAAATTGAACACCAGAACATTCGAATTCAACATAGTTTACAAGGCCAAATTTTTTACCCTTCCGAAAATATATAACTTCTCTAATGAACTTACTGTACTGAAGAGCTACACAACTGAAACACAAAGAATAAGAAATGTTCAGTTGACCTCATGATTACCAACCCGGATTTTGACAGTTTTGTTTTGCGATTGGTAATAAGGACCACCTCTCGCTCTCTGCCGATGTTCTGGTTTCTCTCTAGTCTTTTGGCAAAACCCCCACAGCGTGATTACTTGGTTCCACCAGTAATTTGGTTTCCTACTGTGATGGAACTTGCGTCGCGGCATTGTAGAGTCGCATGCCTCGGTTATCCGTTGATGTAACTGGCTCACTTTTTCCAGCGACGTTCCCTTCAGGTTGAAACCTTCTTCCTCGGAAGCTCCAGTGACCACTCAGCTATCCTGGTTTTTCCGCTTTTGTTGCTCACACGACTTTCCCGTTCCTGATGTCGAGAAAGAAAAGGTGTAGTGTTCACTCACCCGCCAGACCATCCCTCCCAACGAGGTACTGAGGTAGGTCAAATCATCGGTTGAGCCTAACCTTCTGCTTCGGAAGATGGGATCCAGCATTGGCTAGTAGGATATCCAGCTCCGCGAAGGTTTCAAGCAGGATTTGGCCCCTGGTGTTCGTCACTCGACTTCCCCAGTCTAAAGCCCCGGCAATGATTTTTGGGCTGGGGTCTCTAGCATACAACACCAACCTATCTAACGGCTCCTCATATTCCTCTAAAGTTGCACTAGGAAGTGGTCTTAAATAATATTCCTCTGAAAGTACAATAATTTTCGTTCATACACAGGGCTGCCAATTTTGTGTATTGTCTAGCTTTCTTTTTCCGTTCAATAGAATTGGCAAACTGTAGAAGCCATTCTTCGAATTTTGCCAGGGCTTCTTTCACGGGTGTGTTCGGAGACAGAGCCTTCACATCGTAGGATGTTAGGCAGTCGTCTTCTGATAGTGGGGATATGTCCTGCAGTCTATTAATAACGCCTTGAGAATTTACAACTGCATGTTTTCCATTGGTGGGTCATAGTTTTTGACATTCATTAACCAGCCACTTTGCAATGTTATACGTGGGGAAATTAGAGTCTGCTATAATTTCCCGCATATCGTTGCCCTGCTCGCCTTTAATAAAATAATCACTACTAGCGATGGAAACGGCGTTACGTTTTAATTTCCTTAAACCTGTTCGCTAGAATCACCGCGAATCACACAGCTTTCTTGGCCGCTTATTGAACACCACTTATTCCATCCCTACTCCGTTTGCTCACATTCTCACCTACCTGTGTTGAGGTGGCGTCTCCCGCACGGCACATGACGCTTGGGCGTTTTCCTCCTCCACCGCCTTAATATAGGACAACTTAATAATTCGTATCAGAGCCCCGATTTTTTGGTAGACATTCCGCCTCTCTTTAATGAACTCACAGATTTCATTTATGCGTTCCCCCAATGAAACAAACGCTTTTACAGTTTGCTGCCTTCCATCGATTGTAATATCAGTCCGGGGACTCTCCAAGTTCCTTTCCGAGTCTCGTGACGAATCTTGCTGTCTTGTGGTAAAGTTGTATTCAGTGGTGGGTGACCTCCCAAGTTTTGAGCTTTTGCGAAGAGGATCTCAATTCCATTCCACTAAGATCTCTTGTAGCATTAAATGCCAAAGTAGCCAAGTTTCCCACTACTAAAGCACTGCGGTCGCTGAATATCGACGGCCGAGAGCCCGCTTGCCACCAGATTTTCCCAGTCTAAAGCAGGCAACTTCTAAACTGTGCTTGCAAAAGTAATAAGAACGAAGACTGGTTAAATTTCCGGAACTCACAGCATGAATATAAGGGGCACCCCCAAACTACAATTTTTAGTTTTCAATGTAAATATATATTTCGGGAGCATCAGTACAAAGCTACTTGATGTCTATCAATTTTAGACTACGCTACAAATATCAGACAAAAATCTAATTTCTTATAAGAGGCTCGTTAGGTGTTCGAAACGAGACTCCTTTAGGGCGTACTATGAGGAACTGGAAGGCGAAAGAGAGACTTCAAGGCTGTGCAGAGTCCTTCTAAAGGAGTCGGCCAAGTTGGAGCTGTCATACTGCCCTTTGAATATTTCAAAGCACCTGGCATGGATGGCATCTATCCAGCAATGCTAAAGAAGGTTGCTGAAAGCTTTATAGAGACTGGTTGAGTGTCACATTGGTGGGAACGCAAGTAGGTCGCACCCACTTAGTGAAAACCAACATGCTTACCAGCGTAGAAAGTCATGTGAGTCTGCTCTTCATTCTTTGGTTACAAAGATAAAGAATGCAACTCTAAAGGGTGAGTACGCGGTGGGGGTGTTCGTGGACATTGAATTTAACTGTACGCCTTTTCAAAAACTTATGCGAATGACGTGGCTGTTGATCGAGATCTCGGGATGGTGTGGAAAAACACCACGCGCCGTTGATTTAATTGACCGTTGATGTCTCAGGCATGCACTTTAAGTAACTCCAAATAAAACCACAATGGTATTATTTACAAAAAGGAGAAAACTGAATGATCGTTGCCTTTCAGAGATGAGGGGTACAACCCGTCAACTCTCCGAAGAAATGAAATATTTATGAGTTATTCTAGGCAAGAAGCTTCATGTAGAGATAAAGATGAAACGAGCTCTCACAGCTTATGGACTATGTACGCGTACCTTTGCTAACTATATGTTGCTATCATTAAGCCAATGTTCGCATATGCATCCGTAATGTGGCTAAATAGAAACAAAAGAGTTTTCGCTGAAAATTCGCCACACTGCAAAGAACTGTGTGTCTGGGCATCACCTTTGCAATGAACACGACATCCGGTACAGCTCTGAATGCATTACTCCATTTGAAGCTCTTGGATTTATTTATTCAGAGCGCTGCAACGAGAGCAGATCTATGAGGATCTATCGATTAGATCTAGATCTATAGAATAATGAACGTGGGCGGCACAGAGCATTGGAAGAGTCATTAGTAGAATTGAATCCAATTTTCGCGATGTCTTCTGATTCCCGAATCCCCACACATCTGTTTAGTAGAGGACATGATGTTATCTTGAAACGAAGAGAAAACTGGAAAAAAAAAACCAGAAGAATGCGTATCAGGATATACTGACGTCTTCTATATCGATGGCTCGAAAACAGAACAGAGTTCTGGAGCAGGAGTCTAACTCTCGAACAAAAACGGGAAATCGGCTTTTCCCTTGGGATAACATAGAACAGTCTTTCAGGCTGAAGTGTATGATGATTCACGAGCGGTTAAAGGGCAGGCGCATCGCAATCTGTAGCCATACTCAAGCTGCATCGAAGTCCTTTGATCGCTTCAAAAATCGGACTGGAACCAGCAATTGGGGTGTAGCATTGCCTGACACTGCTATCAAAAGCTTGGAACAAGCTTCCCATAAACGTGGCTGAGCCTTAATGCTGCTAAACACACCAAATCTTTTTCTATTAGAACCAAACAAACATACTGCAAAGTTTATCCACACACACCCTCATCGTCTCTCTTACACTTTTGTAGGCCCAGTCGCTTGAACAGATATGCAATTATGTTCCGCATTTCCTACTTTCACTTTGACAGCCAACTGGTTATTAAGACACTTAGGTCCTACCACGTAAATTCCAAAATAGTATGGGAATACCTTCACTGACTGAAAACGCTCGGCACGCTCAATAAGGCCTGGATACTCGGGGTTCCAGGCCACATTGGGCTAGAATGTAATGAATCAGCGGACGAGCTGGCCAGGAAAGGGGCAGCGACGCCGCTATACGGACCATGGAGGCGGAAATGGATTCATAGCTACGTCATTGAAAAATGAAGAGGAAAGACTGAGGGAACTTTACTGGGCAAACTTATCAGGACGATTCTCTCGCCTCGAAAGATTGTTTAAACTTCCCCAAGAATAGCCTCCTGAACATAATTCGGTACTTGTGCAAAGTAGGTTTTGGCACCGGGGAGAATACTTGATACCAAGTTGAAGCACTTGGAAGTAGGGAACATAATAAAAATAAAATTCCTGTCGGCAGCCGAAATTAGGTTTAAGTCCTTCTTTCTACTTTCCTCTGGCACACAACAAGTCGACAGCCTCTTCTCCAAACAGGGTAGAGGGAGATCCAAAAATTGGACCGTTTTCCGCAGACGAAATCCCAATTTCTGGCTTCGCCAATTATATTGGAATAACAGTAGTTGCAAAACATCAAGATGAGATCTAGATCTATGCAAATGAAGCGATATGGGAGATCAATTCCTGGTTGAGGAAGGCTGAACATAAATCAGAAGTAGTTCTCATCAGCAAGAGAAGAAAGAATACAACCGTGAAAATCAAAGTTGGCAAACAAACAATTTACTCCCAACCATTGCTCAGTAAGTAGTAATGATTGACAGAAGGCTCAACTTCAAAAAAACACAATGAGTGTGTAAGGACCGCCTTAAGAGTATGCTGTGGATATAGAACCATCTCGGAGAGATGCGACCTATGCTGTAGCCAAAATGATGCCGATCGACATTTTAGCCGATGAGATGGCGTGTATCTATGATGGACTCGATTAGTCCTCTAATAGGCACGTGAAAAAGCCGAAAGGGAGAAATGCTTAACAATAGAGCTGGAATGCAGTGAAGGATATGATAGGGTGGATTCAGTGCAGGTTAAGAAAGGCTGAGGAGACGAGAAAGGCTCGATTGCGAATGGGGTAAAATCCCACATGGTAGAATATTTGTACTATTGTCTTTGGAAGATTTCCACCTCCGGAAAAAAAGGCAGACAGACAGTAAACCGATTTTAATAAAGTTTGGTTTTACATAAAACCTTAAAAAGAGAAAAAGACCACCAAAGCAAGTCAAAGTGGAAGAGTTGGCGTCGAAGATTATGGCTAACATTTTCTGGGACAACGAGAGAATTTTACTAATTGATTACTTAGCTAAAGAGACTACTATGAACGGTCAGACAACGCGCCCATCACACCGCTCAGGTTGCGAGGGGTACCCTAAAAGCTACGGGATTCACAGAACTTGACCACCCACCCTACAGTCCGGACTTGGCTGCCAGCAACTTTTTTTTGGAATTTAAAGAAGTTACGAGAACGAAAATTTTCCAACGATAGCGCATGAAGCAAATGTTTCATTTTGGGACCTGTAGATACGCTGACGTCCATCTGGACCTGTTAAGGCTATTTTGTTTTTATCCGAGAACAGGACATCCTTCCATTCCTCCACAGTCAGGTCAGCTTATCCTCGCACAAAAGCAAATCTAGCTGGGCGGTGTTGTGGGAGCAGTTGTAGGATGCGAGCTGGGCGAAAAGCCCTCGGATTTCTTTCTGTCAGTTTTCTTCAAATGGTACGTTCACTCACAGCGGTGATCTCGAGTTGACATGCATCGATGTTAGCCTTGACCTAGCCTGCAGGTGTATGAGTCTGCCTCACGAAATCGTCTGATAGCATCCCGTACCGTAATGTGAGCTACACCGAGTGGACGAGGTATGCGACGTTGGCAGTACCCAGCATTAGCTTGGCTGCACAGTTGCATCGAGTGGCATTTTTTAGTTACAAACAATAAACAGACACTACAAACTCAAATTAAATAATATAAGCACACTGTAGCAGAAAAGGACGGGTGAGGGGCACTATTCGGTACACGATCGCAACAGATCAAGGCTTGCAGTTGGAGTCATCACTCTTTACTTCCTTGTCAAAGCTAATTGACGCAGAACTGATTCGTACAACGCCACACCACCCAAAAACAAATGACATCACCGCGAAATAACGCTCATATACTACATGGATTTTTGTACTGAAATTACTTTTCCATCCTGACATTATTTCAGTATTCTCTGGAAAATCTCGCCATTTCGTAGCCTTTGGCATAGAAGTATTTTGAGATATCTTCTGCGAATTTTCTTTTTCTGATTATTGACATCCTTGTGCTAACCGCTTAAGACCTTATTATATATATTCTTATTAATGGAGCCCTCCTCATGAACACTTCCTTTTCTAAATCATTTGTGACATTTGATGTCATGACCGTTGTTCACAGGGTTCTTTTGAGAGGTTTCGGAGCCTCGAGGCTGTGGGTTTCTAGGAGGAGAATATCTCCTTTCCAGTTTTCATTTTTTATTCTGAATTCACTCACCATAGCCACTTTGACTCTCATTTAAGAGATTGTCACCGCAAATGGACCCAAGCGACTACTAAGGAGGACTTTCAGATACAACAGGCAATAATCGTTCTGAGTGGCGACTGATTCTTGCCTTCCACCACGCATATGTGTCCCTAAAGCTATGATTCGAACATTTAATGCTGATACAGCGCGAAATCCTAACTGATGTTCCAGCCACAAAGACTACCGGTCAACAACCTAATAATTTGCATCATCCACTTCCCGTATGCATCTCCCTTTGTGCAAGATTGTTAACATAATTTGTAGAGCTCTCTCCATTTGAAATGCTAACTGCTGGCGCTCCATTTGTTCAGTTATGCTAATTTAAGAATGCACTGACCTATAAAACGAATCCATTGTGCACGGCGGTGTTTTCTATTAGTCTGACATGCTTCCATTTTCAAAATGATATGCCAATTTTCAGAGCGATTTTTTATGTGTCTGATGGATGCATCTTTAAAGTTTTCAGCGTAGACTAAATCATTGAAGAAAACAAAGGCTGGAGTGCGAAAGATTGTTGGTATTCAGCTTGCGATTGACTGTCGAATATGGTCTGTGCCGGCTTGTTTGCAGATACATATTTATTAGGTTGTAATACTTATGGAATACTCGAATAAAGCATTACCAAACAAACACGCGAATGTCTTGCTGGGAGTTCATTGAAGTTTTTTATCATTGGGAAGCGCCGGGGCTGTCTTTTATCTCTCGTGTTTTATGAAAATGAGACAATAGATTGTTTCTTGCCGTTGATTGATTATTTTTTCCTGCTAGAATCCATTCATTGTTT
This sequence comes from Hermetia illucens, assembly GCF_905115235.1. Lineage (NCBI taxonomy): Eukaryota > Metazoa > Arthropoda > Insecta > Diptera > Stratiomyidae > Hermetia > Hermetia illucens. The sequence continues at coordinate 153,627,728 of NC_051850.1, read as the reverse complement.
ACGAAACTAATTTGAATTTATTTTTAAAAATTAATTTGCTGCTTTCCCGTGCATGTCCCCTGCTTGACGTCACATTGCATGAAGCATTGATGCTCATCTCACATCGGAATTCATCTCACTACAAGGTCAGCACGTGCAAGGTGAAATTGAATATTTATTATTTTCGATTACTGTTATTGGCAGATACGTATAACAATAGGTTTCGCTTACATAGTGGGTTGCCTCTACATTGGCATGGCTCCGGAGCTTGAATTGAATCAATTGAAGATGTGCAAAAGAAATACGAGTTTAAATTAAGACTTGACTTTCGAACTGAATGCAAGACGCCTGGGTTTGCACGAGTATCTTTCATGCCGAAACGACTAGAAAAAAACATGAATGACTTTGGAAACTATGCTGAATACCTTTCTTAGTTTTCAAGGGGTGCCCCCGATTCTCCAGAATTTATGGCTGCTAATTAATGACTTTCAGTTCGCTTTTACTTGCACTTAATTTCGTGAAGACCGGCACCGCCATAAACAAGACAATTGACTTAATCAATTTTCGACTCGTACGTAACGAAAAGGTGAACACACTCCCGGGTAGTTGGGTGTTTGCAGTTAGAATTCGGGTTAGTAACTAACGTGCCACATTACTCAGAATAGAACTGGAAAGACAGACAATATTTCAAAAAGAAATACGTGTTTTGTTTACAGTCAAGTGAAATTCTTGGTCTTCACCGAGCGGCAGACGTTCACAGCAATTCCAGATCATGACTTCGAAAATGTGTTGATCCGAAATATAAATTTATTTGTTGTTCCGTTGAATTTCAACGTCATGGAGGAAAGTGTAGAAAACATGGTTACTAGGTTCCTTCCGATATCGTTTAATGCTGGCGGCAACCGATCAGAATTCAAAATATCTCCCAACAAAATGCTTTTATCATCGGAACAGTTCCCTCGAGCCACGTACGTGACCGTATTGAAAATTCTAAAAGTGTGGAGAACTACAGCCGACGGTAATTGAACAAAGTGTGGAAAAGTTCAATAGTCGCTTCTTCACACATCTTGTTTGTCTAATGATGACGGTGTCGGGAATTTTAAATCAACAGCTCACTAACTCGTCATCGGATCATCGTCCGCTATTATTTCCATTAACTTCAATTCTAACCCCAGCTCAGATCCGAGACATCCCAAATCGCTGCAATCAGAAAACTTTCCACCAATTTTCCACATCCCGTTGCAGTCAGACTTCATTACATTTGATTGTGATGAAAAACTGAAAGAAAATTTCCCAAAATAGAATGTTTAGATTTCCGTTTTTTGCCCTTACTCAACTATCAAAATTTTTTTTTCGTCCCTCTTCCCGCCAGCAAAAGTCGGAATCGAGTGCATGTTGTGCATCTGTTCCTCGTTTCCAGTTTGGGTAGGATGGCAACGGAATGGAAACGTTGGTCGTTGGTGCAGCGAATGCATTCTATCCATTTTTCATCCCTTTAGTTGCATTAAAGGCCGGCGAGAGGTAATTCAACTGTTGGTTGCATATGCATTGAATAGGTTTCATTGCACCCCTGCCTGGTCTGACAACAAACACGGAATAGAAAATCGGCTATAATATACATGAAGTCGCTGCATAAGGAGAGTGCACGTACGGAAGGTTCCCTTTTTGCCTTTAAACGTGTCATTTTGAGGCCGATATACTGCTGTTTGTACGTTATTTAATTCATCCAAGTGAACTTTGCTAGGGCTTTGGGTGATGGGATGTGTTTTAACCCTGGAATGAATATGGCATTTGAAAATTTGAATAAATTACTCAATCTTGTTTGAAAATTTGTCGTGAGAATTGATGATTCTATTGAGAACTATCTCTGGTCCATAGGCTTCGTATGCGTTTGTCAGTTTCTGTCAAATTTGTTGGTGTCCATTTGAATTCCTTCTTCTTTTCGATTTAATCGTCTACCCTACATTTGTCATCCTAAAAGAAACCGGGTTTTTGGGTCTCATCATCGAGAAAAGAACTATTCGTTTCTGGGACTTTTACTTTTACTATAGGTATAAAGAATGTGATATGGTTAGAATCATGATTCTTATAGTTTTTACTTTCTTATGTAACCCGAATCCAAGGTTTGAATTGCTTTGAAGAACCAGGGATGTTATAGTGCTAAGGAGGTAGTAGCAACACTGTATAAAGCAGATGTTGAAGAAAGCTTTCGCACGCACTCACCCCCTGAAAGGTTCCTGAAACCATCTTGGTAAACACCAAATCTATCATGATCCGTGCCACTGTTCCTTCACACCAATGAAAAGGAGTGTTGAGAGGGATGGGTAGGTAGGCCACTCCGTGGAGACCAACTAGCGCTGTCGTGCGCCGTTTTGATGCCACAAACTCCTAAGGTCGTGACTGCTGTTATAGGAGCAGGGAGGCAGAGTTTAGCCGGCTCGGATTTTCAAAGCCAACCCGTAGCATTCACGATGGAAAGCAGCCCTCCCACCTTGCACGTAGAAATTTCTCTGACGTCCCCAATGAATGGTTTACCCAGTCTCCGTAGCCTGGTTTTAGGTAGAGCTGGGTAATCGCAGAGAAAGTGCATGAGGGTTTCCCTTCCTTCTCCACAGTTTCGGGAATGCTAATTGTGGGGTATGCCAAGGCTGGCAGCATGGTCCCCTTATGGGCCAGTGCCCCGTGCAGATCGCCGTAATCTTAAATGCATTTGCACGCGTCCGGAACAGGAGCTCTCGTGATCGGGCTATGTTATAAGCGGGCTAAATTCTTCTTAACTTGGCACAGTTCGTAAGCTTTCGCCATCTTGGGCCCGCGGATGCTAATTAGTACGAGTCGACTCGGCCCTCGACAGCCGCCAGCGAAACACCGACTGTATTCACCGTAGGACTACCAAGAGTAGAGCCTCGCCTGGCCAATCCGGCAGCCCGCTCATTTCCGTCTATATTCCTATGCCCGGGAACCCAGAGGAGGGTGACCATGAGCGTGCCACCCAGACGGGTCAGCGCATCTCTGCACTGTCCCACTAGCCTGGAAGATGTCGTCGCTGAGTACAAGGCCTTGATGGTCGCTTGGTTGTCTGTCAGAATGGCTATGTTACGCTTGTGGCTCGAATCTCGCTCCAGCCATTGACAGACTTCCAATATCGCCAGTACTTCCGCTTGGAATACACTGACGAAACCTGGGAGACAATACGACTTGGATACACTGTGTGTATTCGAGAAAACCCCCGTGCCGACTCCATTGGCCATCTTTTATCCGTCGGTAAAGAATACTGAGTCATAACTTTGCAACACGTCGCCGGTCTTCCACTTTGCCCTGGCTGGAAAGTCCACAGGAAAGTTTCTCGTGAAGTTCAGCTTACGTGTGCCATATTCCGTGGGAATGCCCAGATTTCCCGAAGTACTTCGTCTAGGATGTTGCTGTGGCCGTAGGACTTCACTGCCCAGCATCCGGACTCACGCAGTCTGACGACACTGCACGCTGCAACGTATTTAATGTGGAGGTCTAGGGGGAGCATTAAGAGCATCTGCTGGGCAGGACTGCAAAGTCCCAGTAGTACCTGCATACGCTGTTCTTTGAATCTTATTAAGCTTCATCCTATTGTATTTTTTCTCAAAGCCTGCCATCATATAATAGAACCGTACGTTAGGATCGGACGCACTACAGTGGTCTACATCCAGAGAACCATACTCAGCCGGAGACTCCATTTCTTTGCAAATGTTCTCTTGCAGGCATAGAAGGCTATACAGGCCTTCTTGACCCTCAGTTCTATGTTCAATCTCCAATTTAGGTTTGGATCCAGGATTACACCCAGATACTTTACATTAGAGGTTCTTTCCTCCTTTGCGTTTTGGTTGGGTTTATGCTGAGTTCGCATCTTGCGGCCCACAGGCACATCTTTCGCAACGCTCCTTCCATGATGTCGCTCGTAATGGACGGAAACATCCCTGATACTAATATTACCAAGTCGTCGGCATACGCCACCACCTTCACCCCGCTGCTGTCAAATGTTGGTAAAATTTCGTCCATTACTATTATATTAACCAGAGCACCGATGAGATGGCACCACCTTGGGGCGTGCCTCTGTTCACAGCTCTGATCAAGTGGTTGCCTCCCAGATCCGACTGGATTATCCTGGTACTTAGCATGGATATAATCCAATACGGGAATTCCCCTCCAATCCAATACCGGTCAAGGCTTCCTTGATGCCGTTGGTTAGGGTATAGTGCTTGTACTGCAGTGACCGCTCAACCGTGCCAATTACCTCGTGGAGGACGGTTTCTGTGGATTTCCCTTTGACGTAGGCACGCTGGGACTTGGAGAAAAGCGTTCTCTCCATAGTCGTCCTTAAGTGAATGTCCAGGACGCGCTCTAGGGTCTTCACTTCGAAAGAGGTCAGGCTGATTGGTCGAAAGTCCTTCGCGGACTCATGACCGCGCCTGCCCGCTTTCGGTATGAAAACCACTCGTGCGCGGGAGGAATGACTTACAATCAAAAAATTTTACGAAAAAATCCCATATCCTATGCCCGTTTTATATAGTAGAAGTTGGGCTGAAAATCCAAAATTTCAACCGAAACCGATTTAAGAAAAAGCAAAAAACTGTAACCTCCAAGTCGCTAACATGCAGAGAGAAAAAATGTGCGCTTCAGTCGCTTACGGAGCCAAATATCCTTAAAACCCTGGATTGCGGAAATCAAGTAGTGGACATAGTCTAGTGGCCCCAGCGGAAGGGTAATACGGCACATTTAAAGCGTGTTCGTCGGGAGACACGGAAACTCGGATGCCCTACAGGATTGTGGCTGTTACTACTACCCAACAACGTCCATCTTGACAACTGGCGTACCGGATTCTCCAGATATGTGAACCCCACGGTATATCTCCTCACTATCTCGTTCACAAATCGGTGCTTGGTAGGAACTAGTCTCGCAACCGAATGCCAGCACGAAAAATCGAAAACTCCTCCTGTTATTTTTATTCCAATATGTTTGAACCCGCCGCTGGAAAACAAATCACTCCAAAACTACCTTCGTTTTTTCGACGTTACCACCTGCTTCACGTATTGTCATTCCTAGCAAACATCAGCACCATAAGTCAAACAATATTTCAGCTGCATCCAGCCAATTGGATAAATATCAGTACATTCGGGCTGAAAACGCTTGCACTAGGATGTAGGACTTCACCGCGCTAGCTATTCTGGGATTTCATCAGTTAGAGGTGTTTCCTGTTACCATGTTTTCTTTTTGTGAAAATTCCCGAACTTTCTAAACCTGGTATTCAAGCAGAAGCTAGAAGTGGAGTCAATCACCATATCGTAGTCTCTGGCCAGTGAGTAGCCGAGAACCCGCGACATCTCATGCCACAGAAGCTAAGTCAGGAATAGGTGATGCAGAAAGACTTGTGTCGATCTTCGGCAAGCTCCTTGCGTTTGTTTCCTAAAAAGACGGTAACTGGACGCCTTACGGTAATTACAGACCAATACCCAGTGCCCCAGGACAACGCCACCAATCTAACTGGGAAAACACTGCTCTAAAATTAAGGGCCTACCATTAAATCCATGTGGCTGAAAGTCCAAAGACGACAAGTCGAACGTCATTGCCGACGCACTGTCCATGACTGAGTCAATTTCCTTGCCATCAGATATCGACTCCCAACTCCTAACAAATCAGCAAATCAAGGATACTGAGCTATATAATTTTCTCTTTTCCTGCTCAGTGTCATTACAGCTGTTTATAGGAACACTGGCAAGCCATTCAGTTTACTGCGATGCGTTTACCGCAGCGAATAGGCCGCCTGCGCCAGCGACGCTACGTCAAACTACTTTTTTTATCATCCGGTTCTATTAAAAAATTACAACGGTAGGGCACGTATCAGATCCTACCGCCCCTTGTTACACCAAAGATTCTCTGAGCATTCCCCGCGATACGCGCACGTGATTGCGCAGCGGATTGCAGGCCAGTACCGCTTTATAACTTCTAGTAATGTAATTCCGGTCATCGTCAAGAAGCATTTTCGACTTAAGGCCATCGTGGAAACTCGTTACCAAGAGTCAAGCGAGGAAAGATGTGCTGATAGTTACAATATCACGCCGCACTGCGGTAACAACATAGGTAAAAAAAATAAAACTAGGTAGCTTTCTCCTACTACAATATATTTTAATAGTTAGTAAATATTTCGAGAGCAACTTACTCTCTTCCTCAGTACTTAAGCTGCTAAACCTTCTAGTATCTTGGTATTTTTATCTCAATATGTTTGGACCCGCCGCTCGTCGGTGCTGCGATTGATGCTCGAGTCAATCGGATCAGTCAAAAAGCTAGGTACTGTCAAATTCCGCGTTTGATAGCAAATCACTCCAAAATTGCTTTCGTATTTTGGACGTCACCATCTAATTCGACTTTTTGATCGACCCTGGCGCGAGCATCGTGTCATTCCAACAAATGCCAAGCAGCATCACTCCAATGAAATGAATCCTTTGGATGCATAGATCTTGTATTTGTCAGCTCTACGCATCTCCAACAACTCCGCAAATTCTATCTTAAATCAATGATGAGATTGCGTCTCGACTATGCACTGATATGTCGCTCCTGTAACTACAGCCACTTGTTATGTATTATGTTGCAGTTGCAGCTCTCAGGTTACAGAATTAGAAGATTCGTTTTCGCGTTAGTTTGAGTGACCAAAAAGGTCCTCCATGGAATATTCTTCGTCTCATTAAGGCAGGACATTGGTAGACTGACTCAAATCAGCACAGCGTTGCTAGCAGATGGCTGAAGAATAAAACGCAGATTGTTTATCGAAATTGTGCCAGGCATGAATTCCGCGGATAAAGGTTCGAAGAGCTATAAACTGCTTCCTCCTACTTCTGCCTAAAAAGAACACGGTACAAGACCCCGCAGATAACCGATTATTTGCCTGCCAGCCCTCGGCTGATTCATATTATTAGTGAAAGGACCAATATGCACCTCATATTCATTGGACAGGCAAGTATTCCGGAGGATTTTCGACATCACTCATCATTTTTGTTTAATGCCCGCGGTAGCATTGTAAAGTTAGTTTTCAGTCCATACGGTAGTAACTTGGAAGAAAATAATCGGTGCCCTCGATGTAACATATGTGGTCACTTCATAAAGGGCACGAAAAGACATCATAAGGGATCGAATGACCCTTGCAAATGCACCCAATTGCGGATTAAATTCTTAGCTTGCCTGTCTCTCGCATTTCCGAAGCGACTTCAATGGGGACAGAGTTGGGAGTTTCACTACCTAGATGTTCCTTGCAACATACCCTGCAGGGAATCCCTTGTACATAGTTGAGCTGCATGTAACTCCACTCCCTCACAGTCGTAATCCCTGCAAATATTAATTAATGCACCCGGGATATCTAATGCCCATCTAGTTACCCAATGAGGCAGCAATAACACAACAAAAACAAACGAAAGAAACTGTCAAATTTCAATAGTGAGAACTTTTTGTTTAAAAATAAAACGCGTCTAACCGTGATATCAAATTATTTATGGAGTTTCGGTCCAATGGTTTTATTTTGCGATACCTTTTTAAAATACAGATAACATCAACAGGATTGATTAAGTTCAGATAACGTCAATAATATTAATTGTTTTTCACTTTATATTTAATTACTAAACTCCTTTTTTTTGAGAATTGTGGGGTTCTAAGTCCGCATCAACTGGACCGGACCAAACGGGGAGCAACTTACTCCCTCTTTTTTTGGTCCACAGACCCCTCGTTTAGGGCTTAGCACCCAAACTTTACAAAAATGTCAGGCAATGACGGCTTTACGGTTTCTTACCAGGGCAGAGGCAAATCGACAGACGCTGCCACACCTCTGCCCTGGGAGCAGCGTGACCGAAAGCGGCTCGCAGATGTTGAGTGCTCCTTTATATAATTCAAATCCGCCTGGTCCATAACCAGAGCTGAAAATATTTTTTTTAAGAATTGTGGGGTCCTAAGTTCGGATCAACTTAATGCTGGACCATTTGGTCCGGTCGAGCATTAAGTTGATGCGGATCATCGCCTGATATTTTTACTAAACTCCGCTGGCGCCTTCATCTGATTAATCGGTGTGCAGTGTGGTAACCCATCATGCTATTGTTGGTTTCTTGTTCGAGTTCTGAGGATTTGCAGACGGGGGTGGTTCCGTCGTCAGAGTGACCAGTTCTCGTCGATGGAGACGACTCAAACCGCTTCGTGGTGATTCTTCAATTTCAAATTGCTCTTCTGCCATCTGTTGCAGAAGAGAATGCCGTCGCACGCCATTAATCAGCCGTGTCGCCAAAGACAGAGAATCGATTTGACATAGTAAAACTTGTTGGTTAGAAGTCCAGTCTAGTTGATAAAAATCAAAAGTTCAAGATTGCGGTGTCAAAAATATGCTGTCGTTTCTTATTGAAGCCGTATTCCGAAAGAGTTTATGTGATCAGTCGGCGGATCATACAATTATAGGCTGCCATTTTTTGGGAAAATGTATGGTGTGAAGGTGCTGGTATCGTTCTCTGCGTTGCTCTAGGCTTACGGTATATCTCGATCTTAAGCTTCCCGCTAGAGTTGACGATATTCAGATCTAGGAAGGGTAGAGCCTCATCCTTTTCTACCTAGTATAAACTCGATTTTATGATAAATCTTGTTTATAGAGGAGTCGATATCGTCTATTCTAGCCCTATACCGAAACCATACTCTAAGCATTATTCCCGTCGAATTAATTTCTTCTTCGATTGATGACAAGAACCTTTCAGTGAGTAACGGCGAGAGGGGGTTCCCCATCGCTACACCCCAAGTAATTTTTGTAGAATCTATCCCGAAACGTAGAACAGTTTTCGTTCATGCAGAGCCTGTCAAGATTTGCATAGGTTCGAACTTTTCTTCTCCATTCCGGGCCAAATCCAAACTGGCTCAGCCAACTTTAGAGTTCGAAAATTGACTCTTCCACTGTCGTGTTGGGAAAGAATGCTTTCACGTCGAACGATACCGTCACTTGGTCCTCACCCAGCCTCTCAATGCGTTGCAGCTTCTGTATTAGTTAATGGGAGTTAGCCACTGAATATTTACTATTCGTCGTTTCAAGGGCCTAGTTACCTGCGGACTCGATTCGTTTTTTAGGGTGGACAAGAAAGCTACCCCTTGTCTGTTAGTTTTAGTCTACACATTCTTAGTCCAAAATCGTCCCGCATGGCATAATGTGTATTTTTATAGTGACATTACATCAGGCATAAAAGCGGAAATCCATTGTTGCTGGGACAACCACAGGGGGTGGAAAATTGATCTTTACTTATCTTCTGTTTCGAACTGGTCTACTAAAGGGTTAAGTCACCAACAACTCCCTATTCTCTGTCTTCATTTACCCCAAAAATCGATTAACCACACTTCCATCACTCACCAGCATAGAATAGAATATCTGACCCTAGTTAACTCTCCTCCCTGTTCTAATGGGCCAGCCCAGTCTAGCCCTAGGCTAATGTATTTTCCAGAAGAACGAGAATTAATTGGGGGAAAAAATCAACATGAAAGGCTGAAATGAAAATCAATAATAATAGACGCAACAGAAAAAATCTTAGCAGGCGCTGCATCCATCAGGGAACGCTTGAACGAGTGCTCTAGACGACCGACATGATGAAGGTGCAATGAAACGCGGAACAGACCCCGCGTATTTCATTAACGAAAAGGAGGAAGTGTGGGCTATGGGATTAGGCACAGTATCTCGTGCATTCTTAGTAGAGCACCGCTGCCACGTTCTAGCTGGATTTGGAAGACTAAGCTGCCGCCGTAGCTAGTGAAGACATAAACTATTCAAACATGCTTTTATGTGAGCTCTTTGTCTATGTTGTCTTTTGGATACAGCGATAATCCCGGAGACTTGTAAATCGGTGATACGTGGAGATTACCTCACACGGATAGAGTTGAGTATGCAGTTACAGCAGCTTCCATGATTCCGTAGAGGAGGAATGCGTTGATATGTTGAATCCCAGCTCGTCTTCCTTTTCTTGTAATAAGATTGGGCTTGGATTGAGGGTTCCGGGAATTCGCGTCGCATTAACTATGATTAGGGAGATTTTATTGCTCTTATTTATTCTTAATTCGAGATGATAGAGCGTCGCTAGAAAGGGGGGGCGGCTTGTGCAGTGTTTCAGATTACACTTGGTTTACTTTTTGATAATACTTTAACGCAGTTCACTTGGTGTTAATCTAATAGTTCTTAGATCTTATATTTGTTTGATATGGGATAATTTCTGGAATGAGGGTGGGCAGGAAATTTGTTGTTGAGAAATAATTGCTGATATAATGGCGATTAAATGATATGCTGGCGCTTGAGATTGTAGTATCAATGGAGATATTGTTGGAAAAATTTAATGGATGTTATTCATTCTCCTCCTATTTTGCTCTAACTTATCCTCTAGCATAGGACGGGTAGCGCTAATCTTGGGAAAAAGATGAACTTTGGTCAACTTTCCCGTGATCAAGAAAATTTCTAGTACACGGTGTACACTCTCCAGCAGAAAACCCAACTAAATTGATGCCAAATTGCCAAATGTTGTCGCCATTGAGCCAAATAATAGTTGCAACGGCAGTAGGAAAGGCCGATGACGAAAGAGCAAGCTTCTAAAAAAGTCTAAAAAACCTGAATTTAACTCTACAGCGAACTAAAATAAAGGACTCTGTATGAGTCGGAACATAAGTTTGTGGTACGTCTCTGGGGTTGTGAAGGCGCTACTCAAAAGCTATACTTCACCGCGAATCTCTTCACTAATTTTCAGCTGAAAACGATTTTGGGGTTACTCCCTTTTTAAGGGAGGGATCCTGAGTAATATCAGAAGCCTGCATGATAAATAAAGAGGCCAGAAGGAAAACCTAATAAAGCCTCTAAGCTTGCAGTAAAGACAAACCTGGATATATTTACTGTGTTGCATTATAGTTGAGACAGAAGCTTGTGTTGATACCGGAAGTTGGTAAATCTCCAAGCGAAACATCATTTGATTAATGACTACTCTGGACCATTGATGGTCTGGAAACCTTTCAATTTGACAGTTTGGTTTTCGTAAAGTAAACACTCTATTCAAACCATAAAATTGCTTATCTACTTGACTGAACCACATTGACAGGCTCGTAGTGACGATTGACATGTCCAGTTACTTCGTTCCTACCCTAAGTAAAGAAGGGTCTGTTATGACACTAATAATGAACTCAAAAAGTGTATGGTCTATATGGATATGCCGCAAAAACTAGACACGCTATACTGGAATATTATGTAAAATGATGTACTTACCCAGCAAGAGCTACGACAGTGGTTAACACCAAAGATGGCATTAAATATGGTTTGAAATTTATTGAGGATGTGGAGTTCTCCTCTTGTGAAGACGAAGATCTGTGAAGTAGAAAACAGAAAAACCACCCATCATCACAAAGTGCGGAATAAGGAATTCTGTTTCCGTCATCAGTTTTAAGCTTGGATATAAGTAAGAGTAATGATAGGTGTAACATTGAAATTTAAGCGCTTTTTGTAGTGTGTGGTTCCTATAAGCTCTTATATTGGTCATAGTGAGAGCAACCAGACCTGGTAGTATGCTTCAAGTCTCCTGAGGACTTTTTAAAAAACTTGACCCTCCCTCCACTGTGCCTTCGTCAGTCCTCCTGGGAAAGTGAATTTCATTTTACGACACACTCATAATAAGATTGCCATTCTTTCTTAATGTGTGATCCTATACAATGCCCCACTTCCTCCTACTGATCCACACGCCCAATGAGCCAGTAGTTCAAGAATACACCGGAAAGGAGTAGACATTTTCGGATAAGCATGTAACTTGCAAATTTTGAAACTATCATATATTGCAACCGAAACATCAGACACATTTCGAATAGGATGGGCTTCACGGTTACGATCTCTGACTATTGAAAAGGTTTCTGGATTTCCCAGCGATAGTATGGAGCAAATCTAATAATGCACCTGAATTTTTGGGTATGATCAGGTGATAAACCCAAATTGACCCTTGCTAAACGCCCGGATTTACAGCAAAACGGTTTATACCACAGGATATTTTTTGCTCGTTTCTTGTAGGACCTTATAAAGAAGATGTTGGCAGTGAATATCAAGTGGGGAGGTAGCACATACCTGCTCGATAGCCAAAACTCAATAAGCTCTGCTACGTACTGTGGTGGTTTTCACAATGTCAACATTATCTATCACTTACTACCGTGTCATTTGTTTCCGGTTAGGTTTCAGCCGCCAGCAATTTTTCTGAGTACAAACCGATTTTAAGGTTTTGTGTGAAACACGGATACAGTAAGTTAGAGCGTCCTACGTGGAATTTAAGGGGGAGCCCTCCTTACATGGAAAAGAGGGCGCCACATTTTATTTCACCGAATACAGTCATGTGGGGTATCGAATGAAAACTCTCGATTAGTACTCAAAACTGACCTCAGTTTTGACATTTAATTCACATGGAGGAAGGGCGCGGACGGCAAAAGTCATTTGCTTCACGCGGTTATTTTCGGAACCTAACCAACCGAAGAATCTGAAAATAACCAAGAAGCTGCCATTTTATGGTGCCTAGGCTCCGAAATACCCGCCATACTGATATCTGTTCAAATAAAATTAATAATAGTATATTACTATAATTTGTAGTAATTGACTGCAGAAACCCCCTTAAGTCCATTCTATAAGCTATGATATAGAGCATGGCCTTACCTAGTCCAACCATTTTCTTTCCTTGTTCAGCTATTCGTTGACATTCAGTTATTCCCAGTTAGCAACGTAAAGTAATCTGGGATAAAATTTCAATCAAAACACTCCTGTTCCACAATCCATAACTCTTTTATTCTATGTCTATCCATCTGGTTGCCCCTTGTGGAGGCGATAGCAATATAACAATAGCAACCGAAATAAAATATCAATATCCACTTGTAATAGTAAATTGAAGATTAATGGCTTTAGCCAAGGACGCAAGTGCGGGGAAGAAACTAGGAGGCAATTTTTCATTATGTGAGCTAACTGATCTCTCTTTTTGGAAGGCAAAATAATTGCCTAACCTCCTTTTCAAAGCTTTGAGAGCGGATATGAATAATGGAATGGCCATTTTAGAGTAAGCTTTTAGCTTAAATGTTATTTTAAGGATTTAGTTTGGATTAAGTTTTGTATCTAGTCGGTATATACATAGGTTGGTAACCATTGTTTGTAAGATGAAGGCAATAGTTTGTCAATTTTCGTTTTTCAAGAGGAGTCCTGTAAAAAGCCCTCTAAGCTTTGTTTGCAATTGCTTAATTCGAAAGCCCCTGTTGTTTAGCGAGTTTTCTATTCAGAATGTCATATTGATCATTGTTTTCGAGAGGCAGCCCCAGCACGTATTGTTTTGATCAACGAAATATGGAAGTGAAATAGACCTCCTCTTCTATATGTTATAGACTCGTTGCTCAGAGTCGTAGAGCGGTAGCGAAGTTCTTCGCTCCTCTTTATTTTCGATATAAACGTGCACTCGTCGCATATCCAACGCGCGAGCCTTATACATTTCTCTACATATATGTTATTTGATATTTTCCTAACGCCTACGAAAAAGTTAATCTCGAACATGGTGTCCAGATTAGGAATGAAGATACGAGCAGTGGCATTACTTCATATGATCACATAAAAAATGAGGACATTTGCGACCGATATAACGTCATCAAATAACATCAAAATTACACCTCCCGGCCATGAAATATGGGGATGTCCTTAGTATGAAGTAAGATGGAATTCCCTTGGGACACACCACCCCCACGCGTGGCAAAAGAAGCATCGGTCGAGGATGCGATCCGTCGTGGATATTCCCTCCTCATCCGCGACATATAACATCAATTCCTGTTTTAGTAATTTCTCATGGTCCTCTCAAATTTTTAGGGACACGTGAAATTTGCGACATAAGCTAGGTTGACGTGCCCAAAACGTCCTTTTCCGTCCTTCCTTACATATATTGCTCGCCGGCGGGGCCAAACATTCGTTTCGTTTTATAAGAGTAAACTTGTGGAAAATAGCATATTCCGGTTACAAACTTTGTTCCTAGCTGAGCTGTACATGCACTTGATTTCATCTTCTCAGTTTTGAGTTATACCGCTTTTCCCTATGAAGCAAGTGTTCGTTTGTGGGTATTTTGTATAAATGTTTGAGGTTTAACATAAGGATCATGCCATGAGCCTTATGAGGTGAGAGTTTTAAGAAGTTGAAAATTTGGCAGACGTACCCTCAGAGTTTTCATCCCCCTTTCTCAAGTTGTAAAATAAATATGTCATTTACCCGAGACTCTTTCGAATACTGCTCTCCTTAGCTCACGAGGCTATGGGAGAAGATTCTATAGGTTGAGGTGGGTTTTCCACGGAGATGCTGGGCGGCGGATGCCTACATTATTTTACAAAATGAAGATTTGGTTCGAATGTGATTAGCTGCTTTCTAATTTTTGAACCGGGAAACACATTCAGTACATTAGTCATCAAAGAAGTCTACCTCAAATCATAGATACAACTGTCGCCTCTTTCATGAACCTGAAGGCAAATATAATCCTGACAATTTTTAAGGATTTTGGTGGCATAACATTTTTGCTTGGAAAAATTGACCACATCAAACCAGGTCAAACCTGCAGGGAATCTTAGGTCTGGTGCGTTCTCCTATACATACTTTTTCCAAACGGAGAAAAGCAGTTCGGTACTAATGGTGCTATCGAACTGTCCGAAGAATCAAATGACCCTCTTACTGCGAAGTTCTTCGTCATCATTTGAAGACTAGCATTGACCTAACACGAGTTGCTACGCAAGGTCTGTTCTAAGATTCCAATAGCTAGCATGTATCACCTGATCGGCTAGAATACTTGGAGACAAATGGACCAAACTGCTACCCCGTGGATTGAGACCCGGCTTATACAAGCGAATTCTCCATTTCTCGTCGGCTCTGATTTTTCCAACGGCAACAAAATTAGAGACCCCGTTCCTACAGCTTTTCTGCTGAGCCTGTGAAGAAAGTAAGCATCCAGTGCATCTCAGAACATCTACCATTTAAAGATCCAGTTTATAGGTCTATTAGGTTTGCTGGAATTGTCGCTGGGGTGGACATTTTCATGAACGCTGTTTGCGTGAACATAGAGCACTCTGTCACCCTTGTGGGCAATCTAATGCGCTTATATCCCGATCCCCAAAATATCGCATTCCAGAACCCAGTTTGAGTTATCAAACGATCTCCAATTCGGCTACGTCTTGAAAAAAAAAATGCAGAAACCGTTGGCCTAGATTTTTAATGAACGTTCACGGCTGGATAAGCTATCTTTAATCGCATGGGCAGAATTCTCTCAACAATCAAGTATTCAACAGGAGCCTCTCATAGTTCCGAACCTGGCTAGTTCAGCGGCACAAAAATATGTCATCTTAGATGCTGATAGAAATACACTACTTTACTGAGTTTCGAGATAGCTTTGTCTTCGTAAGGGACGACAGTCTGTCTGGAAGGTCTTTTTGGCTATCCCTTAACATCTACGTTCATTACAGTATCCAGCGTCTTCGAGCACTTGTTTGGGTTGAAAACCATAATTTTCTACACAGTAAAGTTACAGCTGGTGACAGTTTTTAAATTTCAGACCCACTCGAAATAAACAATTCAATTTCTATTTCACGTCCTTTTTTGACAGAATTCTTCACATAATTCATTAATCACCGCTTTCAGTTTTACATTCTTTTCGGATGGTTTACCATATATGGTAGGGGCTGATAAACGCGAAAAGACATAGTATCAGAATTTCAGTAAAGATCATTACATTTTTAATCACTGTTATTATTTATCTAGTAAATCTATTCCCAATGGAGGTAGTTGATGGCTAACTTGAATTCATTTGTTCATTAGCAAGTGGTTAGGAGCATTGGGGTTGAGTTACGAATTCATTCAGCGGCGGTTTCAGCCAGCACCACAGAGATACTTATCAGGTACTACCCCGCCTTGATGCTGTAACCCTATCTGCGTGAACACTGCGTGAATTACCTGACAGTCGATTGCAGTCGTACAATTTACACCACGAAGGAGGGGCAACACCTGATAAGTATGCTCATGGGCTGGATGACATCGCCAGTTGAGATATTTTAGTAGCTTTGGCGTTACTACCAATTCTAGAGAAGCAATCAGATATTTCTACTAAAAAGTTGGCTTGGTTAACGATCGTAAGCCAACTAGTTAGATGCAGATGCACGACCGTAAGTTTTACTAGTAACAGACATTCATAAATAGATAGCGGAGGACATTGAACCTATAGCAAACCACCATCTACAAGGTCTAGACACACATGATTGCCTTCCAATAATCATAAAACAAACATTGGAAAATGTTCATTTTTTGTTTTCGCATACAACGACGAAATTCACTTTAAAAATACTGTTCTATCTTGAAAATCGCAATTTCAGATAACCTTGCCGATATGTGCACGCCAGTTGTCATATCTCTTTACTTTCTATGTTCTAAAAGGTGAATGTCTTCCCTGCATTTCAATATTTGCAATTTTTTATCTCCCCACTTGCCCAATATGTTTGATACCTACCTATCTTGCTGATAATGGAAAATCGATTGATCGCGCTTGTGAAATTATCTTTTCAACTCGGCACACAAAGTATGACAAACTCAACAATGTGAAATTTGTCACAGATTCAGATATTCAAAGGTCTGTCAGCGATTTGATAATTCTTTTGTGATTTGAGGCTAAGCTGTCAGACAGAAAGGGGATTATGAGTGGAGTTTTCAGTGAGAGATTAAGATTTGATGGCTAAGAATGAAAGATTGAAAAGTATTTGGTTGTTCTGTATTGCATTGTAAAGCTGCTTGAGGGATACTTGGCTTGGAGTGAAATTTTCATGGTTATCATCTGGAAAATCTCAATCTGATGTGTCTTTCAAGGGCAGTAAATTCGAGTCTAGTGCAATAGGGTTTGTGAACAGCTTCTCATCAAGTCATTGGTTCTGATTTCCGGTAAATTGTGAAGTGATGTGTGGTTGCACCCTAATTTGGTTTAATGACTCCGCATTACTACTCAGTTACCTTCGTTGAGACTACGCCTCTCTTTTTAAGAGACGATTGTATCAAGCATGAAGCATCTCCAATACAGAGAACTTTTCCAAGAAATATTTACTTTCCTAGCTCAGATATCGTTGCACCGTGAACCCAGGACTGGCGTAACAGATGGAATTATGCCCTTAACCTTATCTCCGCTCATCAAATTATATCTGCTTGACTTGCTGCACGCACACATTCCGGCCATATAAGCGACGGAAATATCGTATTCGGGACTCTATGCATACAATAAGTGTTTCATTTCTTAGTTAGGATATCCACAAGGCACCGGTCTGGGGCCAGTCTTGTTTTCAAATTATTTCCCGAACTACTTGGAATACTGGTTTTCAGAGAATCTCTCGCCTTCATAACACAGCATTACGTCGCCGTTTTTCTTGGACTTCACCTTGTTGTTCTGGCGCGTCGACTTAATTTATACGAGTAAAGTGTATCTTCTCGCGGACGAAGAATACCACAACGACGAAGATGAGGGCCGCTGCTCCTCGTAGAACATTCCCGTGTACATTGACTCGAAACAAGTTCATGAACTTTAACGTTCTTTTATCTTTTGTAATGCTTTCAGCTGTTTATGGTCCGGTGATTTTTCGATGAATCCTCCTCCTCCTATGCGGTCAAACTAGCTTAAACTTATGAGAGCTATCGGGCAATCTGAGGGATAGGCAAGTTAAATGCTTAACTAATTGAGTGAGTTAACGTAAGCGCAACCGATGATAAATGGGTAAAGGGCATTGGTTTTTGTGAACTCGTCCCGTGGTTATTCAATCCGTTTTCTGCGCTGAATGTTCATCCCAATGACGTGTTCTCAGATGATTACCAAAGTCGCAAATATACCGAAACTGCTATTCGAAAACGGGAAAATCACTGGCAGACTTTGAATTGGGTTCACAAATCATCTACGGTTTATTGTCTCGTGCGGTCTATACTCTCCCGTTGTGCACGGGTTTCACTATTCTACACTTTCTCTACTCTTTTGAGATCAAAATTTGATTGGCATTACTGGACTGGGCAATGTATGTAATCGTTTTGTGTAATTTTTGGTCTAGATTTTTCGATTAAAGTCTTAGTCTAATATGTAATGGCAAATCGACTTGAATAGACCACGCTTAAGTATTCAGTATATTGAAAACTATTGAATTTGGAATTTAGAAAGTTTTTTCCTCGTGCTGTTTGATTTGTAGGATTTAAACTTGTTTAAAAAAATGTTTTGCAAAAATTGAACCGCTTGTAAGTTTGGATAGGTTTAATATGAAGTAAAATGAAGCTTCGAAAATTTTTTTCTTCGTCAAATTATTACACCCGTTGGTTACGTTAGATATATACAGCGATTGGGTACGTGCTTCTGAAGAGATAGGCCTCATGCAGGTTATAGTTGAAATGTGCAAAATTGATTCTCCAGCTGACCTTAGAGCAAATATCATCATCATCAGCGGCGCAACAACCGGTATCTTGTTTAGGCCTGCCTTAATAAGGAACTCCAGACATCTCGGTTTTGCGCCGAGGTCCACCAATTCGATATCCCTAAAAGCTGTCTGGCGTCCTGACCTACGCCATCGCTCCATCTTAGGCAGTTTCTGCCTCGTCTTCTTTTCCTACCATAAATATTGCCCTTATAGACTTGCCGGGCATCCTCATCCGTACGGATTAAATGCCCCTCACCGTAACCTATTGAGCCGCATTTTATCTACAACCTGACGGTCATAGTATCGCTCATAGATTTCGTCGTTATGTATGCTACGGAATCGTCCATCCTCATGTGGGGGGCCAAAAATTCTTCGGAGGATTCTTCTCTCGAAAGCGGCCAAGAGTTCGCAATTCTTCTTGCAAAGAACCCAAGTCTCCGAGGAATACATGAGGACTGGCAAGATCATTGTCTTGTACAGTAAGAACTTTGATCCTGTGGTGAGACGTTTCGAGCGGAACAGTTTATGTAAGCTGAAATAGGCTCTTTTGGTTGACAACAACCGTGCACGGATTTCATCATCGTAGCTGTTATTGGTTGCGATTTTCGACCCTAGATAGGAGAAATTATCAACGATCTCAAAGTTGTATTCTCCTATCCTTATTCCTTCTGTTTGACCAGTGCGGTTTGATGTTGTTGGTTGGTTGGTTTTCGGTGCTGACGTTGCCACCATATACTTTGTCTTGCCTTCACTGATGTGCAGTCCAAGATCTCGCGCCGTCTGCTCGATCTGGATGAGAGCAGTTTGTACGTCTCGGGTTGTTCTTCCCATGATGTCGATATCGTCAGCATAGGCCAGTAGTTGGGTGGACTTAGAGCAAATATGCGGTGCTTAAATCGACCACTGAAGAACTCCCTCAGAAATTAAGTTCTTTTGAGTTGAACTTCACTTTCTATTTGATCAAAGTTGATATCTTTAGAATATAAAACTTTCCGTATTTGCTAGGGTATAGGGGGTATAGATAAGTAGTTTAGACCACCTCAGGTTAATCTTCCATCAAGCTGCTTGATCACCATTGTCCAAACATAGATTTTATTAGAAATAAAATTTCAGTCCGATGCGTTCATCGGTAGTCCTTAGCCTTTACTATCTGTCGGGGGTTTGGAATGACCTGTCATTACGTCAGGAGACAGCGATCATCGGACAGACAAAAATCAAGCCACGTTCAGAGTGGAGATTAGGAGACTGTGCTATGTGTCGGGTGAGAGTAAAGGAAGTGGAATTGGACCCACCTTTCAAATTGCATAACGGCTGTATACATAATGCCCATGTGATATTTTCAAATCTTCTACTAGACGCGTTCTTTTGTATAGATAGAGGAACGCTAGCCTAATGTACTTTAAGCCTCCACATATCTGGAAGTCTTCAATTATAGACAATGGGTAGCTTGTATGCAGACCGAGAAGGTTGGAAAAATGGATAAAAAAAAGCTATGGGCAGGATATTAAGAATTAAAAGAAAACATTAAGAGTAGACAAGAAAATTATGGTCCAGGGTATGCAGGATCAAATGCTACAATTCTACAGGACGAAACAGAACTGGTTCCATCAATGGGTTTTTCAGAAGAAATTCGATTCTTTGTAGACCTCATATGTGACGACTATTCAAGATGCGGGGGAAAGGAAATCGGGGAAAAGGTAATGTGAACGCTGAAGGAATCAATAGGACAGTAAACTTCAAGGGGAAACAAGGCTCAACTCTCAGGAAAGTAGAACTGATGAGGAGAGGCTGAAATTGCACTTAGCCTCAATACGCAGAGACCGAGTAGAGCCAGAAGAAAGTTGCGGAGAAAAATGGCATCTAAGAAATCTGATAGTCTCAGAAAAAGGACCTGATTTAAGAAATCCAGCGTTTCAGCCCTAGTCAATTTCGTGGATCAAATTGCACGGTCCTTACTAAAGAGTTTGATATAACGTTTAGCAAGCAAGAGATCACTAGAGAATATAAATATGTCGATGAAACATTACTAAGGAGGCTATAGAGAATGAGTTTGGTTTTATAAGACTTCAGAAACAACAACCGCTGTCGGTATCCTGACCAATGGAGACAATAAACAAATTGTTGGCAATAAGGAAAGTGAGAACAGACTGAGTTAAATGTCAGTTTAGTAATCAGGGGGCACTGAAGAGCTGCTGCAGTTGCCTTGGCTCATATAACGAAAGTGTGTACCAATGCGAATGATACGATCAAACAATGCAAAAAATATATCAGAAAGCACCATATCAGTCAGAAAGGAGGATCTGGCCTGGGTGTAGACCATCGGTACATTGCAGGTACCGATGGAATTGCGGGGGGACAAAATGTTTTCAATGCAAACCGCAGATGATACCGTTATATTTAAATCAACCTTAGCACCTGTGTGTCCGGACAGCTCAAGTGATTAGAGCATTGTGCTGTCGTGGTGGAAGGTCGCGGTTCAAATCTCACTTTGTTGAGAACGCCTAAAGCCCTTCGTTTTCCATAACTGTAAGTGTCAAGTATTCGTTGAATTGAACTAGCGTTGTCTATTCTTATTGTGCAAAAACAAAGCGGTAGTATATTATTTGAGAAGGTGCACGAAAGTTACCTGTTGTAATCATTGTCCTCGAAGCCTAAACTCCACGCCAGTGTTTATACCGGTATCTCCGCTTAGCTACTCGAAGCAGTTTCATTTGGAATCTTGACTTCTTTTAAGCTGCCTAGTAATCGTCTGTAAGCTTCCACCTTTTCCTTTGAGATTCTGATAAAGCCTGATTGCTCGAAAGCATGTGGTCCATAGCATCCCAATTTCATTGTTCTGCTAGTAGCTGTCTTATTAGCTGCAAACCAACCGCCCTATGGGCATGGTAGCATCACGTATTTTTTTGAACCGTTGGGTAATTTGGGAGACTTTTTCTGGGATTATACCGTTAAGGGATAATATCGAGCACCGTGGAAACGTGTCGTCCTAGCACTCTGTGAGCGCTCTTTGTTTAAGCTCGATTTCCTTTGCTCTTCATGTAGACTGCCATTATGAGCATAATGCTTACTAACATGTCAGAGGCTCTGCTAGCGATCGTTGTGCTCACGTATGTTGGATCAACTGTTGGCCCCAGGCTTTTCCTTGGAAAGTGCATGAATATCCAAGTATCGTGTCCAGATCCGTGACTACTTCGAACAGAACAGTTTTGAAGTTGGTTGTGAAAACAATCGCAACGGAGATAGGGGATTTAGGAATCATGCTATCCTCGTGCCTATGTCCGATTCATGAGATTTGCGTACACCCTCTATTCTAGTAATATTCTGAAATATACCAAAAATAGACTGACTTACCAACCAAGGACCACTATCCTGATCAAAATATAACGACTTTCAAAGTCATTGACTTGATGAAATTGAATAATCCCTCATTTTGTCCACTCAGCCTTTTCATCAAGCTTTTCACCGAAAATTTTATCTCGTCGTCCATGGCGGGCACCGTCCTCCTTATATTATATAACACCCCTACTGAGATTCCGTCCGTGACGATTTCAATAAGATGATAAAAAATAAACTCAATGAACTGACTTATTTTGTATGCGATGAACATTTTCATCACCTTTCGTAGAAGACTCTTTGGTGCGGGTCAGATAAGGACTCAGAATGTACAATGTGACAGCAAATAGTGGGCCCTCTGCTGAATAATGTGATGTACATATAATGTAGTACTTGAGCTTTCCGTTCCAAAAGAACCTACGATTGTTGGTTTGCGGATATCTTAACAGACGTTTTCACAACGAAGAACCCAGAGGTTGGTGCAGTTTACGCGACGTAGGTAATGAGAGCGTGGAAGTCACGATTGCAAAGGATCAGTTTGATCCTAGTTGGTGAGAAAACGAAAGCGGTTTTGATCTCAAACTGCGGAAAGAAAAACACTGCCAACACTGCTTCGTTATGAATTCTGAATACTGTTTGGATCGGCGAGGTCCAGGAGATCTATAAGTTCTGGAAACCCCGTTGGCAGCGGGATATTCACGCACAAGGCTGCTACTTGGAAGAATATGAAGTTACTAAATTGTCAATAAATTCCTTGTTCTAAAATCAATCCTCATACTTTTGGGATACGCCCTGTGTAACAGGAGAGACCGCTTTCATCAATCTATTTCAAAGCCCACACTCAAATATATGCTATCATGGAGAGTAGGTATTGGTTGTTGAACAATTAAAACAGAGAGTCATATCAACAACGATTATGAAGCCGAGCCAAATGATTAGTTATGCAGAACGAACCTAGAAAGCAAACCAGGTGGATTGGGAATTATACTCAATCAGAAGCACTCTCGACACAGATTAAACACAGATTCAAAGTTGGTACAAATCACACTCATTCAGTACGCGGTCATGGAACCCATATTCTGGCAAATTATCGAGTCATCCATCGGAGTGGAAAATTAAATAGGCTAACGATATTGCGGCTGGAAGACAGATCCTTAACAACTCCAAGGAATATCCTGGAGCCATCTTCTTGCCAAAAGAGTTTGCATTAGCAGCTGCTTTGGTCATCAGTTTAGCATTCACTGATCGTGAAGTTACAGCCCAAAAACTGGAGCTGATGTTTTAATATTTGCCCTTAAGAAGGAAAGTTAAATGACATGAATTATTAAGGAATATATTTAATATTGTGACTTGGGTTTATCACGAAAACATTACTTTTTGAAGATGAGGCAAGGGGGGGGGCACATTATAAGTTGCACATATTTAAGAGTACTGTTTTGGAGAGAGCGTTGTAGCATATTTATCCGGTCACAGTAACAAATAGGGACCAATACTCAGGACGCTAAAATGATGAAATTCAATGGAGTTGTGAGTGACATGCATTTATGTAAGCCGACTTTGTCAGCGACTCAAAAAGTGAACTAGTAACAGTGGGCAACGGAAAGATGTAGGCATTTGTGAAGGAACCTTAGAGAAATCTTAGAAAGGATTAAAGGAAATTGCTTTAAGAAGCCATCTTCCTGACTACAAAATTTTGCGTCGAGAATGACATATAGAAAAAAATATAACCACGATTTTAAAAAATTAAATAACAAACTATTAACGTTTTTTTTTGTCTTTTTTTTTCAGGTATGTATTTCATATGTGGAAAGTCGTACGCTCGCCTGTCAATGCTGTACGTATTTGTAAAATTAAACTTAACATAATTAATTATAACTTCCGGTCTGTAAGGTGCATTTGTGGTGGCATATCGGAGGTGCGAACCTAGATGCCCTTATGAATTCACCTCCGTTGCTGCATTCAATGACTGCAGAAACAGCTGACGGACTGACATAGGCCTGGGGTGATAAACGTCGAAGCCGATGAAGGTCCCGGCATGCGACTCCCTGAACGCCCATTTCGGGAACCCGACCTCGACCGTGATTGTGATCGGAATCGGAAACGCAAAGTATCAGCCGTCGCTGCGAGCATTGTAATTGCGTCAGCAAGTGTCGTCGCCATGGCCTTGAGCTCGTCCACCTCCCAAATTGTGTCGCGGGAAACTTCCGACCACGGACGCGCTATCACCTCGTGCGCTTTGTCGGCCAACACTTCCAGCGATCCCGAGTCCGCGCAGGTGAAGATGGCGCGGCTACTCTCCGGGAGTCCTTACAGCCAGAGAGACTTCAGCAGCTCAGAGCCGATTTTAAAGACTCTAACGATGACGATTCGCCTTATGGATGCCGATGCACGACCGCTTAATACCATGTCACCGCATCGTGTTTACACAATTTTGGCATCCTGGGACTCTGTTTTTGATGGCACATCAAAAACTTTGCCCATCAACCAGTTCCTCGTCCCCGTGGAGGCCTTGACCAAGACAACCCTACAGGAGGATTTCGTGCTGCTGTGTACTTATGTACACACTCATTTCAGAGACAGAGCAGCAGATTGGTACTGGGACTACCACCAGTCTGTCGGACGAATCGAGTGGACCTCTTTTCGTGTGGCTCTTGGCCAGCAGTTTAAGGATTCTCTTGATGACTGGGACATCCTTAAACTGATGCGAGAGCGCATGCAAGGTCAATCCGAAGATTTCGACAGCTACTATAAAGCTGTGCGTTCGCTAGCCAATAGGCTAGAAAATTTCTTAACGAAAGACAAGTTGGTAGAGTTGCTACGTCATGGGCTGAGACACAATGTTCAGAGGCAATTTCTCTATTTTCCGGTTAGCACGGTTCGCGAGCTGCGCAAGTTAGTGCAGCAGAGCGAAATTTTAGAGGAACGCCTCTCAACCAGGCTCTCTACTAATTGTGCAGGTATTCTGCTGAATTTGAAAAGGGTCTTGACATAAAGAACATATCAGGAAATCCTCAGTCTGAGATTTAGACTTGTTCTGTTGGAATCGTCGGCAGATTGGACATTTGTTTGAAGACTGTTGGGAGAATCCCAAAGTCTTTTGCTTCGGTTACGGACACTCGAATACTCGTAAGCCCGTATATCCAAAATGTCGACTTTCAGAACCCGGTCCGAGTCATCAGGGCGTTCCTCCATGGGACTACTTGAAATAAATGATGAACTTGAATTATTGTTAAGGTTACTGGTACGTATGGATTTTTCGATTTCTGAACATTCGCCCCGCCGAGAATCACTAGTTCTTCAGATGTTCACTTGATGGAAGCCTCATACCATTTTGTGTGGTCACAGCAGGAGCGGCGGTGGTTGATCTCTTGGCGATGCTGGGTTGATTCCTCCATACAAACCATGCCAAGAATGCCAAGATGGATACAAATCCACCCCATACGCTGGAGCTCAAAATGGTGGTGTGTTCCTCAATTCGACGCCAAATGGGGGATATGAAGGCTCTTTGTAGTTCGGCTTCCTTGAGCTGCGCTTCCTGGACAAATGAATCATCCTGTCTTAAGATGGGTTCTGTATTGATATGGACAAGTTGTGGTGTTCGGATTGGTTTAGTTTCAAGAGTGTTCATGAAAGTAGCTCCAATTTGTAGGTTTTGGTCGTGGTGGGTGCTGGCTTGGATTGTCGTGGTTTCGGTTTCCATGCTGCAATTTCCTTGATTCGAAGGTCTTCTCGATGACCGCTGCAAACAATGGATACTGATTTGACGGTCAGAGTAACAAACATCAAGTTGTTTGTCCTATACAGTTGTTTCCAAAGCATTGTTTTTAGTGTGAAGGTTACTTAAGCACAGTCGGTTTTGTTAATCCGGTCGAAGATTTGGTTTAGTATGTGGTTTGATTGTTTGTTGATATTGTATTACATATTAACCGAGCAATGGCGCATATAAAGGGAGATGATTTGACATTCTCTGAGCTTTTCGTGATCCATATCAAAGTATGTTAACTCATCATGATTTACACCGAGGAACCTTGATTGTATATTTAGTGTAGTAAAAGTTATGTTCCCGTCATGGTGAGGAATGCTGGTGCCTTTAGCAACATATCGTTAAGGGATTTTCCTGCTGGAGTGACTTGCGACGCGTTGAATACAACTCGAAGCTCCGTTGTTGAGCTGTCCTGTTTACATACGGCATGATGAGACATATAGTAACTGTGTGGTGAATAAATTTCTTTTGGGCTCACTTCTGTCATGTAACCTAAGTCGATGTACTCTTGCCGACATATTGGTTCTGTGTTTCCTAGTATTCGTCTTTCAGGTTGTGAAAATTGTATATGTGCCGCTTTTTGAGAGTCTCGTAGAATTCTGTCTGGTTCCGCGTTCTCCTTGAAAGCAAGTCTTACCACGTATTTACCGGATTTCTCTCTTCGACTGGTTGCCGTTGCTTCTTCCTCTTTTGTCATGTGACTGGTTGCAGGAACTTCTTCGATTTCCCAAAACTTCCGTAATAGTGCATTTGTTGTTTCCTCTGTGGAGATCATGGTGATGTCGTCAGGATTCAGCGATCTTGCACAAGTGGGTCCAAGTAGCACCCACCCCCTCTTTGTTTTGAGGGCGCACGGTGTACCTGGTTTGAGTTCAGACATCATGAACAAGCCATGTGCATTTGCTTCAAGGAGAACGTCGATGTGACCTGGAGCTCCCTAATCAGGGTCAACTAAATCTCGCAGGTTGCAATGCACTGATAACTTGACGTTTGTCTCGATTGCTGGGCAAATATTGGCGATTTTTGAGATGATTAGAGTTGATAACCTGATGTCTTCTCCATAGTTGGGTTGTACCCGCAGCTCTACTTCGCCCTTTGTTTTTGTGAGGGACGTTGAACCAACCCATTTTATGTTGAAGCTTGCGTGCTGCCGCTTTATCCCCAATGATTGGACTGCCTTTTCGGTGATGAAGCTTCGCTGGGAGCCCGAATCAAGGAGGACTCTTAAGGTGATTAGTTGTCCTACACTATCTTTCACCTTGATTCTCGCGGTGGCCAATAACACGGTCGGGGTAGTTTCGGGTTGGTTCGCCATGAGTGCTGTCGTTGCATAGGCTAGCTGCTTTGCGATTTCCTTGGATTTTGTCTTCTCCTCACCATCACTATGTATGATGTTTCTTGCTGCACGTGCGGCAACAATTTTTCGATGGGCAGTCCTTGACATTGTGACCTGCATGCAGTTGTAGCAGGCCCTTTGTTCTCGAGTTAGGTCTCTTTGTTGAGAAATATTCAATGCCTTAAACTTGCTGCATTGAGTACTAAAATGTTCCTTCCGGCAAAAACTGCATGCGATTGCTTTATTCGCCATGAGCGCGTCTAATTAATTTTTATTTGTCGTGCCCAATTCTTCCAGCGCTCGGAAACGACCGGTTAAAAAATCCATGAACGCTGCTAGTTTTGGTATCTCAGAAGCGCATCCCAGCGAGGCCTCCTATAGCTTCCGCGACTGGATGTCTAATTTCTGGCTGATCATGTAGATGATGAGTGCATCCCAATTGTTGACGTTGATGCCAATCCCTTTCATGTTGGCGAGGAATTCAGCTGTTGCATCCACTAAATTCTTTACAGCTGAATCACGCTCGTCCTTGGCCGCTGGGAGGTGGTAGAATTTGTGCATGTGGTTCTATGCAATGGCCGTCTTGTTGTCAAATCGGTCGATCAGCAATTTCCATGCCATTTCGTAGTTCTCATTGCTGATGTCCAAATGTTGGACGACTCGAGCGGCTTCACTTGTAAGATGCGTTCTCAAATACTGCACCTTTTGCACGGCTGGCAGCTCTTTATTGCGGTGCACCATTGAGGAGAAGTGGTCGTAGAATGGTCTCCATCGACCATAGTTGCCATCGAACTGCGGGATGTTCATTCGTTCCAATCTGATTCCTTTCGAGCCAGATGTTGCTTCGGTGCTCGGTATTCGCAGTTGCTGTTCCCAGTAGGCTACTGTGCTCCTTGGCACAAGTCTCAAAAATCGAGAGGAGCTCCAAATGGACTTCCTCTACTTTATCGTACTCTTCAGAATACTCAGCTTGATGCTCTTGCGTCATTTCCCGCTGGACAGGATCGCCTGGTGTGTTGTGGTGATCGCAGTCCAGAGTTCATACGAACGGCGATCCTGGCTGTCCTTACGGAAGTTGCTCATCATCCTGATGAATTTCTCGAAAGCGACCTACTGTATGACAGTCGTCATTCCTTGCGAATCTGCTGTTCGTTCAGGAGTAGCCAAGTTAGTTACTTTCCAACAGTTCTTTTAAGATAGAGCTTACCTATCTTCCGCATCAAATTGCAATGTGGACAATTTCACTTGGTGGAGAGTTGATAAGTTAGCTGTATCCGATCGGGATTACCTCTTGGCTAATCCGGCTCGACGGATCAAAAATGTTTGTGGTTATTCACTTAAGCCACAATACTGGCAACGTGCCAAATTCGCTCTTTAAATCAAAGTTTTGGGGTAGACTCACCACCAACCTTAGCTCCGATGGAAAAGTCTTGTCAGGCTTTGGTATTAAGAATGAGTCGTTATTTTTTGCTACACGTGAGTTGCTTGGCTTCGGATTTCGCCCGGAAAATTATTAATGATAGTCGATACAAGTGGGAGAGATTACGCATCGATCTCAGGCCAACCGACGCGACTAGCCACTCAACGGTAGGCAGAGTGTCGGCTGACATCACGTTTCATGATCGGATGGAATCGATGTCGTTCCTCCTTATCCCGTCGTTAACTCAAAACCTTTACCTTGGAGCTTCAGTCTTTGCGGGCGTTCCTTCACGGTCAATTTCGCCAACTTTTTAGGTTTCTGGAATAGCTCTTGCCTCTAGGTCGTTCTCGGCCACTTAGGATGATCGTCTGATCCTGCTAATTTCCGTTAGGTTAGGTGTTAGGTGTTTTTTTTAGTAAAATTTCATATCTGAAGCAGCCCCTGCTATTCAGATGAGTAGGCAAATTCTCGAATATTTATTAAAACTCAAGCAGACTATGCGCAGTTGGAAATCTAGTTTTGTTTATTGATTTCTGAGAACATGTCTTTTTCTAGTTTGTTTTTTGGTTCAGGCAGTAGCAACGCATAGAAAATCAATTGTCTTCCAAAAACAGAAATCGATTTACATCAAAAGTATATTTTTAGCATCCAAATCGCCCAGACGGGTATAATTCATTATGAAATCTAGTTTTTCCTTTCTATACCCCAAAAAAAAATCTCCACAAAAACTTGTTGATTCTCAAATATCAGAAACATGTTCCGTATCATTGTTTGATGGTTTTTGCTGAAGTCACTTACGTTTATCTTGTATTCAAATGAATTATATTTCATAGATTTTCTCGTTAGTGGTTTTTGCAGCTGTACGTCAAACGTTGATAGAGGATAAGGTCGACAAACTTTTTCCCCAGTTTGCACGACCATTTTTTTATTAGTTTCAGTTTATGGGAAACGGGTTTGAAGCTTGCATCTGTTTGGAATTGGTTCATTTAACCCTTCCGCATTTTACTTGATGGAAGTAGTTTTAACTAGATGAATCTGCTAAATCTGGAACAATAGGCTACTAATTTGGATGTGTGGTTTTTGCTGAAAAACAAATTTGGATGTCTAGCCTGATTAAACTATCAACTGATGAATGGATTTATATTGATTTGTAAGCTATAAACATTTTAATTTCCCTTCAATACTTTGAAAATTGGAAGTTATCAAACATCCATAAAAATTCGAAGCAATTTAAGATACAATAGGAGCCAACATTTTTATAGTTCGCTTTTTATCAATTAGCACCTAAATCATCCGTTCAACAATTTCATTCAAAAGTGTTAAATTCAAATCAAGTTCCGATTTTTATCACCTCCTCGAAATTCACCCGTTTCCCCGGTGAATCTGTTTATTCTAATTGAAGATAAATTACAAATTTCAACGTCAAATCTGCAAGATATAAACAAAAGCTGTTGTTCAAATAAACAATCGTTTCTTTTTGCTCAAGTATTATTTCGGTTATTTTACGTTACGCTACGGGACGACTCAAAGTTGAATAATCTTTGAACTCAGTTCTTCCTCTATATTTATCCGTTTATTATACGATTTGGCTGTAGTTTTCACGTTCAAGGCAAATTTTTCTGATGTTTAGCTAATTTTGGCAGATTGTGGTAACTGGGGATAAATAAATTTACACTTTGTGTCTATGCAAATTTATTATTAATTTGAGGCTGAAATATAAAACATTTATCGCGGGACTTTTGCCATTGAGAAAATATGATCCAAAAATGTTGGAATCTAAATGAAGTCTCAAGATCTGTTACGCTGAAAGTGGGATATCTTCTAACTTTTTAACTCCAAAACGGTTTGATTTTGGAGTATACGGATATTTGGTCATTACATTCAGAAATATAATGAGAATAAATATACTGTATATGCACAAACGGTAAATACAAAATATCGAGGAGTATTTCTTACGAGGAGTATTCTTCTTCTCCACCTATCAAATTGTGCCCTGCAGGCTCATATTACACTATCATTAATTTGGAAGCACTTTGGTTGAACGGCCCCAAATTTTCGTGGCTAGCTTACCAAAAAGTAAAAGGAAAAAAACCTAAGTCGTCTCTATTTGTTCATTCTAACCATTTCTTTCTCAATCTCAGTTCAATTTTCATAAACATGAAAAAGAAGAAAGTATGGATTAAGCCTCGCAGAATGGTTTAGATTATTTGGATTGAATCGAAACTAATACGTTTAGAGTCTTAGGAACCAATTAGATCAAAGATACAGCAGCGTAATCAAGGAATATAGCAGTGGGAAGGGCGAGTTTGTTGCCTTTTGTCCTGGTTCCTAGAGTGCACTTAGTTCGTCCGGAGAGAATAGCAGCAATTTCAGCATGAGAAACATTCAAGCGGATTTTAGAAGTCTCTAAAACTATATCAAGAAATTGGTTAATTTGGGAATTAATATTATTGACTGTTTGCTCCTGCATAGCGTATAGAAATTTACTAGCTTCAGAACTACATTGCCAACCAGCAAGTTACATTTCTTCGTAGAGTTTCATCAGACGATGAAGTTTATTTTTATCAGTTTGTCAAAAGTGGAGGGTACTCCTCCTCCAAATGGCATTTTAAAGAATAATCCGTGGCGACATCTCAATTTAATTCCAGCCTATATTTCAGGCAGCATTTAACGTTAGAATGCGCGAGTTAGCAACTACTTATAGTAGGTGCGCCCCGCTATCAAACCGATGGGACCTAAGGAGCAATTTACACCCTTAAACAAAAAAGTACTTGCTTTTGTTTAAGCCGGGTAAGTCCAGAGCCTGATGGTCTCGCTCGTTATAATTCATAATGTGGTTGCGTCTGTCGTATTGACGAAACCGTCAACTGTTTTTTAGATTTAAAGAAGTGGATTCTTGTTCAAAGTTTGTGGTCTGTGTATTAAAATGTGGGAGTCAGTTGCTTCTCAAAATTAGTGGTGTCTGTTGAGATGAGATCCCAGGATCAACTCTCATCGGTATACAAAATAACCGAGCGTTTATTATTCTGTTACTCTTAGTGGTAGGAACCACTACCACGCTACCATTTCAAACGCGAAAAACAAACATTACTTTTCCGAGGATCTGCTATTTTTCTAAATTAACTATCAAATCCTTATATCAAACACATGCAAGTGTCATTTCTGCGGAACTGATCATGCTACCTCCCTTATTTACTATTTTTCCGGTTCATTCCATAATTTCGACTTAATTCAAAAAAACCATCATGTGAAGCTTTACGGTCTGATAGTATTCTACTAGCGCTACGTAGTGTTGGTTTGGAGATTGAAGAACAAAATGTCAAATTGTATAAACTCTTCATTGCTGTCCATCTGATAAACCTAAGAAAAGTGTAATGATAGCTGGACTAGTTTCACTTATTATTTTAGCTTTTTAAGGTTTTGTGTGAAACAAATTTTTTTCACCAAATAAAATCATGTGGGGTATTAAATGAAGGGTCTCGGTTAGTACTTTTCGAAGCCGGTCTTAGTTTTGACATTTGTGGGGAAGGTAGAGAATGCGGGGGGGGGGTGAAAGTGATCATTTCTTTAAGGGGGTTATTCTCAGAAACTACCCAACCGAAAAATCTGAAAAAAATCAAGAGGCAGCCACCATAATAGTAAATAACTATAATTTTTAATAATTGACTGCAAACCCCCCTTAAGTTCATCCTAATCATGAAATTTTACAGCAATGTAGGCTATCGTATATAGCATCATCCTGCCTGGCGGAAATCACACTATTACTAACAAAGTTATAACAGATCAAAGTTGCCGTTTATGTGCCAATTTAAGACTTTGAATGTCATTATCCCGCGACAGTAAATATTCTCACATAATATATCCATATATTATGTGCTAGGTTCTTACGGGGCAAATGCATACTCAAATGGGTTTATAAAAGGAATACACAAAACGTTTCATACCTGAAGCATCCATGTGGAAAAGTATATGAACCCTTAATTGCTGTCTACTTTGATAAACCTAAGGAATATGGCTTGGGCGGAATGCTTGCGGGAAGATTACCTTGACAAATTTAATTTTTTTTCTTCTTTTCCGAGCTTAAATAAGTCCGACAGTGGAAAATTCTTTTTATAAAATTCGCTATTTAATTTTCAACTTTTATTTCGATTTTCCAACAATGATCTCATGGGAACTGATAATGCCAATCTTTCTCCTATGCACTGCTTGGGGAGTTGTACTCGGGATGTATGGGACTGACGAAGTAAGTTGTCATTTACGCATGATTTTGGGTTACGTCTATGTTGTTTGGGCGCAATCGTTGTGAGGGAAACGCTCACTCAAGTATAATAGTTTCAGTGATTTGAGGTAGTTGAGGTGACGACGCGCATCTGGTAAAAGTCCTATTTTAACAAATTATTCTATTCATGAAAGATGTTCTGCTTCAAATTTCATTATTCGTTTTCTGCAAAGTTTCTATTTTCAAGTTCTAGCAAAGAAAACTAATGGTTTTCCATGACCCTAACCGATTGAAAATGATTTGTGTAGGATCGCGCGCCTGGAGCCAATCATCTCGCAAATCCAAATGTTCATTTTGATTATCTCCGATGTCACGGATCATTAGAAAAGGCATCCAATTCAAAAACTGATCTCATTTCTATCCATCAAACCAAAAAACTATGCATGAAACTTAAAGGTTTTATGCCACCAACTTGAGTGCCATTAACAATAACTCGTGATATTACGGATGTTCAAAATGAATTGAAGGCACCATGCATGTTTAGCTACCTCGTCTATTGGTTAGAGGAATTCCAGAACCCAGTAGCTTAATAATGAGGTCAGTTGACAAGAAACTCGAGTAATGAGTAAACGTTAGATTTTAATTGTTGTCGAAATGGTTTGGACTACAAAGGGTCGTGTAGTTCCCAACGTTGTTTTTTAGTTCTATTCACTTCAATGCTACTCGTTATCTTCCGCTCGTCAGCTGTTTCTGCGGCCATTGAACGCAGCGATGGAGGCGAATTCATATTGACGCTTAGGTTCGCCCTCCGATGCGCCACCACATCACTCCGCCCCCAGTTGAAAACGCACGGGTTCAGCGAAGCAAACCGTCCGCGTGATCTCGCCAATGGAGATCACCGGGTGAATCTGACGCTTCGCGGGCGCTTTTTCTAAGCGGTCGCCGGCTCGTCGAAGGCCTTCAGTCTCGACAAGGATACCCACTTGGGCCCGCCTCGGACGTCGAGTTTGAGCGAGTGCTCGCCTCGTTCTTGAACTTTAAGGGGCCCTCGTATGGTGGTTGCAACGTCTTTCGAGGGGCCTCCACCCTGATGAGGACCTGGTCATACGTCTCGAGACCCCTGGGGGTGTCGACCTCCAATGTCACGTGTCTGGACGGAGGAGTCGGCCGCATCTTCGAAATCGCGTTTCTAAGCAGACGCAGCATTCCCGAGTGGTTTAACCCTGCTGTGATGTCCAGAACAGGATCGACGAGGAGGCGTAGATTCTCCCCGTAAACCATCCCTGCTGGCTAGCCCCGAATTCCTCTCGCTGCGCTGTATGAAGGACGAAAGGTTGTACGGAGGACCACGACGGATCATCACGAGCCATTTGAGCGGCCTTCAGCGTCCGGTGCCAACGTTCCAGCATACCATTGGACTGTGGATAGTATGCAGTAGTCCTATGCCGTTTAAAGCCAAGGAGCTTTCCTAACTCCGCGAAAAGAGTAAATTCGAATTGCATTCCCTGGTCCGTGATGATGACAGATGGAATACCAAAGCGCGGAATCCATTCTCGCCAGAGGGCGTCCGCACATGATTGCGCCGTAATGTCAGACAGAGGTATTGCTTCAGGCAAATCTGTCGATGATTGTGAGGCAATACTTGAATCCGTGCAAATCGCAAAGGGATGATGTCAAAACCCTTGGTTGACCGAGGAACACACCTATTTCTTTTCGAACGTGCTTGTTAATCTTGCACTTCTGGCACGCGATGCACTGTCTAGCCCAAGAATTTACGCCCTTGTTTATCGACGGGCAGAAATATTTTTCAGTGACTAACCGATTCGCCGTCCTGATGCCTGGGTGCGCCAAATCGTGAATCGCGTGGAATATTTCCCTTTGAAAATCCGCCGGAATTAATGGCCTGGGTCCCTTATTTGAGGTCTCGTAGAGTAAGTAAGAGTTTGAGCCGAAAATAGGAAACTCCTTGAATTTTTATTTGGAATTTCCCTTCAGGCTCTGAAGCTCCGCGTCGTCTTTTTGTGTCTCGGCGATTGCCGTATAATCGACCGAGGCAGGGACTGACAGAATTAAACTGTCTGATATAACTGAAGTGCCTAAGTTGGCGAGGGGACGCTTTCTCGGACTTTTGTCTAAGCCCGAATGTAAGGGGCGTGTGATCCGTGAACACACTGAACGGCCTGTCCTCAAGGGAGAAACGGAAGTATTTTATAGCGAGGTACGCGAGTAGTAATTCACGATCGTAGGCGCTGTAATTACGTTGAGCTAGGTTGAGCTGTTTTGAAAAAAAGCATCGACAAACACAACTAGGGCTGGCTGGCTGAGGAAATGCCAGCAGTGTTGCCTGAACAAGCTGTCGTTTGATTGTCTCAAACGCATGGACGGCCTCAGCAGACCACGTAACATCGCGCTAGTCTTTAGTTTTGGGCCCAGACAAGTAGGCTTTCAGGTTCGCTTGATGCTGAGTGGCCCTGAGCAAAAAACGACGATAGAAATTTAACGTGCAAGAGAACCTTCACCGTGACTGGTAGTGAAAACTCTTGATCGCCTTAACCTTGTCTGAGTTAGGTTGGATACCGTCAGGGGTAACTAAGTAGCCGAGAAATTGCATCTGTTTCTGTAGAAATTGGCATTTTTCAACGTTTAAGACAAGTGCGGCCTTAAGGAGACTTTGAAAAATCCATTCGAGATGCTCTAAGTGCTCATATTCGGAAGCGGAAGCGACCAAAACATCATCCACATATACGAAACAAAAGTTTGTGTTTCGTAAAACAGAGTGGATGAACCTCTGCGCAGCGGAAAGTCATTCTAGTGAACTAGAAGAGTTCGAAAAGTGTGCAAATAGCCGTCCTCGGAATGTCTTTGGGAGCTACAGGAATTTAGTGGTACGCCTTGGCTATATCCAAAGTCGTAAAAATACAGCAATTCGTTAGTGAGTGCGCGAAATCATGTATGAGTGGTATGGGAAATCGGTCTTGAACTGTCTGAACATTCAGACGCCTATAATCTCCGCATGGCTGCCATTCGCCGTTTGACTTAGGGACCATAGGAAGCAGATAGGAACAACAACTATTTGATGGTCTGCAGATACCCTGTTTCATCAAATTTTCAAACTTCCTCTTCGCAACAGCAAGCTCCTTGGGAGGAAGAGGACGCACCTTTGAGAAGATTGCACATCGCGCTTCACCGACTTGGAGGTCCGCGCCTTCGATGTGCCGCCACACATGCATTATACTATATGTGCCAAATGGCCGCCCTCTGAGGTGATGACCATACGGGCCCGTTTTATGGCACTTTCCATCACTCTTGCTAGAATTTTGGGCGACAGGTTTTCGTATTCTTAGCGAATATTCTCCTTAAGGACTTCAAGAGTCTGACGCTTGTTGACATAAAAAACACCATAAAAACGGTTAAATAGCTTATCTGGCTGACCATCACCCGAAAATGCTTCCTTCAGAAAATCGGTTCTGGCTCGACCAGTGTGCACCGTTATATCGTCCTATTGGAACCACATGTTCTCCAGTCCAAATTCATCCAATTGAGGAAGAAACAATTCGGTAACCAACCAGGAGGACCACCCAAAGTAACTCTGTTTCACGGCGTAAAATGTTTCCCATTCACCTTTTATTTTCTGTCATTACCAGAGATTACCAACGTGGAGTTGAATGCGGGATTTAGTAATAGAGCTATTGGTATTAAACCAGTGGGCATCACTCAGGCTTTTACCGTACCTGTTACAGTGAACTATTTTGAGGCAAATTATGCGCTTCATGCCCCGCCAGACTAGACCAGTTAAAGCTCCAATCTCAACAAAATCGATGAGTTATTCTGCACTTAGGAGACGCAGAACAGTCAAGGCTTTTCGAAAAGTTCTGACAGTGCAAACACATAACTGGACAGGGCGATCTCTTTATCTTGCCTTCTATGTGATCAACAAGGCATTTTATAAAGAATGTCCGAAAGGGTTGCTTAACCCGATCCGATCCTCTCCATTGAATATTTTGACTTCTCGTCCAGTCCTTACTGAGAGTCATTTGATGTCAATGATCTCCAACACAATTCAAACACGGTAAACCTCAGCTTTTGAGAATTTTGGTTAGTTGTCTTTTCGTTAGTTTTATCTTTTGTGTTTGACCGACGTCCTAGGTGCGTCAGCGTTTTGAAATCTGGTGGTTTTCCACCCGATTTCATATGTATGTATGCGAACCTTGCCTTAGACTAATCGAAAGGAAGAGCGAGAAAAAGTCTCCCAGAAACAAGTGGATCCCTCCATAAAAGCTGGCATCAATTCATTTGATATTTACTGAAAAGAGCAATTTTCAGCATTTAAAATTACGCCTTTTGTGTTGTGTTCGTAAAAAATATAGAAACTCGTCGATAAGAAAACCAATAAAAGTCGTCCAACGCAAAATATGAAGATATCTTAATATAAATAAAATTATAAATCTATCAGCCAAAAGCTTAGGCCTGCGTTACAGTTCCCAATCATTGTATTCAGCTTAATTTAATTTTATCTGATAACTAACAAAAACTTCGTTTTGCATGAGTGCTCCTTTGTTGATTTTTCCAATCAATTCATTTACACTCCGGCGGAAATACACATATTTTTTTATCTGGAATCTTCCACGGATTTTGATTACATTTCGCGATAAGAATTCGGCGAAATTGAACATAAACTTTTATCAATTAAATACACAACAAAAATTTGGTTCGCAATGCACCTGGCAATTCATTATCTGCTTATGTAAACACCACATTCACAAATTTCCCATATCATGCACAATTTCCACCCTTAGTCACCCTACGTACTCAATTTTCAATCATAAATTTAGCAAGGTGTCTCTATTTATAGTGGCCATTGATATTTTTCTGCATGTCTTCCTGTTTACTGAAGATGGAAACAAAGAGGGATTGCGACTGAGTTATGCCACAAATAGTCTGTCTATTTTAGATACTTTATTATGCGATAAACCCGGCTGGAGCCATCATTTATTTCTTGTGCTTGCGCTGTTGTTTTCTATTGTTACGTGAGTCTTGTGGAGGATGCTGGAAAATTGTAAGAAGACAAAATGAAGAAGAGGAGGATATTGGTACTTGATATAATTTGTGAAAGTTGGGTTTATTTGGAATAGTTATTACTTTGAAGTGAGGAAGTTGGTATATGGTATATGGAAGCGTAGAGTGGAAAATAGGAACTACTTAATTCGATGTCATATCTTCGTTAAATATCCTTGTACCTGGTTGCTAAGAATTCTCAAGTAGGAAATAACAAATTGAGCGTGACTACGAAATCACGCCATTTTTTCTGACATTTGTCTTTTAGATTTCAACGGGACATCTCAAAAAGTTTTGCAAATTCCTTCAACTGTTTTGGTTCATTAGGCTCTTGTTGTTAGGCACGCATCGGCCTTAAAATAGAGGCCGCATCCTTTCCTGCTATTTCTACTTTCGTAAGAACCTGCCTCCTATGCACTACCTCGGCTAGGGACATAAATAATATTGGTATTTATTTATTGCTACGATCAGTATTCCCGATGTCTATACTTTCTTAGTCTTCTTCCATGATATGTAGCAAGCAGTATTGATCGTGATGATGGTGTTATTATTTTGTATCTTGGATTCGAGAGAAGAATCCTCCGAAGAATTTTTTGCCCCTTACATGAGGATGGACGATTCCGTAGCCTACACAATGACGAAATCTATGAGCGATGCAATGACCGTCCGGTTGGGGATAAAATCCGGCTCAATAGGTTACGGTGGTCGGATCACTTAATCCGTATAGATGATGATGATCCAGCCCGGAAAGTCTATAAGGGCAATATCTATGGTAGAAAAAGAAGACGACGCAGACCCTGCCTAAGATGGAGCGATGGCGTAGGCCAGGACGCCAGACAGCTTTTAGGGATATCGAATTGGTGGACCTCGGCCCGAAACCGGGATGTCTGGAGTTCCTTATTAAGGCCTAGACCGGATACTGGTTGTTGCGCCGTTGATGATGATGATCTTGGAGATCCACCAATAATGATGGTTTCAAATCTCCTTAAATTTAACGATTCTCTCCTTAGTATTCCTATATAGGGATTGAGAGATTTGATCATTTCGGTGGAACCTAGCAGAAACTTTAGTCTCCTTCCAAATTAAGTTCCTTTGCATCCATGGACGGAAGGGATACCGTCGGCACATTTTTAAGGTTTTGTGTAAAACAAAACGTTATTTAAATCGATTCACTGTTGGTCTGTCTGGCTGTCTGTCTGTCACACGCATTTTTCTCCGAAACGACTAAACCGATCTGAACGAGATTTGGTGGACAAATGGGAACTAAGGAATCCCACGCATACTGCGAATGACACAAATTTAGGTAGAGTTTAAACAAAGGTGGGGTTTAAACAATTTTGTTACCGGATATAGTCGTGTGGGGTATCAAATGAAAGATCTCGGTTAGTACTTTCCGAAATTGATATTAGTTTTGACGTGAATTGTAAAGTGTTCGAATAAAGAGTCAAAATGTACACACTTAAAGTGAGATAAGACTCATTTTGGGAAACTACCCAATCCAAAAGTCCGAAAAAATGAGGGTGGTGCGGCTAGATCAAATCTAGGCCTCAAAATATGTGCCATTTCGATATTTGCTCAAATAAACTTACTATTAGTAGTAGTATTGCCAACTTTGAGGAACTGACTGAAAACCCCCCTTAAGTTCATCCTAGGAATACCAAAATGTGCACCAGCAGACAGGACAATATCTTGCATGCACATGCCAAATTTCATAGAAATCGGGCCATTAACGCCAAAGTTGTAGTAGTTAAAACTTGCAATTTCGTGCAAATTTACTGCTTCTAAAATCATGCAAATAAGATGCTGACACATCGTAATTAACGAAAATAATTGACATTCGTCTGAAATATTAAAGTCTCCTCAGCCTTTTTTAAGTTTTTGTGTGAAATCTTAGCCTCGAAAGATGTCCCATTCCGATATCTGCCCAAATAAATTTACTAATAGTATATTATGAACTTTTAGAAATTGACTAAGAAAACCCCTGAGTTTATTCTAGGAGTACTAAATTTTGTACCGGCATAGAGGGCAGTATCGTGCATGCCAAGTTTCATGTAAATCGAAATATTAGTGTCAAAGTTATAGCAGTTCAAACTTATCAATTTCGTCCGAATTTACTGCATCCTAAGCCATACAAATAAGATGCTGACGCCATAACTAACGTGAATAATTGACATTCGAATGAAATATTAAAATTACATTCAGGAATTGTCTAGTTTTCTCAGCCCTCTTTTGTATCTGTTGTAGGTTAAGTTCTTCACATTTACTAATAATATTGAACTCCGAGTGTGAAGCGTATGAGGTTGACTATTATCAATACAGTGCTTGCCATCAAATGATTCATTTAAATCGCTTTCTCAAAAATAGAGGGCAATGGAATTGTTAACTATGTGACATGGAACTATCATGCACTCATCGTTCCTCAAATCTTCTTCTTCTTCTTCAGCCGTTGTCCCATTCACAAGCGGGGTTGGCTCGTCGTAATCGGTTTCTTCATTTCATTTTATCAAATGCCTGATCTGGATGTAATCATCAGGCTTTTATATCCTCATCCAACGTATTAAGCAAACGTTGTTTCAGCCGGCTTTTTGGTCGCTTACCATCGACTGCTTAGACCAATTTTGGCAAATGAATTCTAGTTAGCGCGAATTACGTGACCATACCACCGAAGACGCTTCTCTCGCAGTTTTACCACGATCGGTGCAATCCCATATCGATCGCGGATGTCCTCATTTCCATGTCACGCCACTAGTCCAAGGCAACATCTTCGTCTCCATTACCGCAAGATGCCGTTCATTGTCTTTTATAGTCGGTCAACACCCAGAACCATAGAGACCCACAGGACGGACGGCATTCTGATAAATTTTAGATTTGAGGCGTTCGTTGATACATCGATCACAAAGAATACCAGTTGTAGAACGCCACTTCATCCAGGTTGCGTTAATACGTGAACCAATTTCATTACGTAGTTCTCCATTGGTTAACTGCATTGACCCGAG
Organism: Hermetia illucens; assembly: GCF_905115235.1. NCBI lineage: Eukaryota > Metazoa > Arthropoda > Insecta > Diptera > Stratiomyidae > Hermetia > Hermetia illucens. The sequence continues at coordinate 153,587,153 of NC_051850.1, read as the reverse complement.
ATATTTAAATCGCTCAGTTCTGGGCATGTCGCTGCCGTTCCCAGGACTGAGCAATATCATGTGGGGTATCAAATGAAAGGTCTCGTTTAGTACTTTGCGAAGCGGGTGTTAGTTTTGACAGTTATTGGAAAGATGGAGAGTGCGGGGGTCGAATCATCTCATCATCTCTTTAACGGACCCATTCTCAGAAACTATCCAACTAAAAAATGTGAAAAAATAAGAGCCTGCTGCTATATGGTGCCTAGTCTCCGAAATGACCCCCATACCGATGTCCTTTCAAATAAAGTTAATAATAGTATACTACTATTAGGCCTACAAATAAGTTCTGTCGGTTTTCACAATAGATGGCGTAGCTTGCTTTTTATTCCATTGATCCACATTTCCAAACATTCATCGGAAAGCTACTGTCAATAGGCACAAACGTCAGTATAAATTATTTAATTGAAGTGTAAACAACAATACTTTTTTCATCAACGAAAATGGCCAATTTTGTACCAAATAATGTGCGGGGAGTTCTACTTAATTATTTCAATATGAAGAAACAAGCAACCGAAAGTCATCGCATTTTGGTGAAAGTTTATGGTGACCATGCTCTATCTGAACGAACGTGTCAGAGGTGGTTTGGACGGTTTAAAAGTGGCGATTTTGACTTGGAAGACGAAGAGCGCGCCGGACGGCCAACAATTTTTGAAGATGAAGAATTAGAGTCATTGCTCGACCAAGAGCTATCGCAAACGGAAGAAGAACTTGGAAAAACACTTGGAGTCACTCAGCAAGCCATTTCCAACCGTTTAAAAGCAACGGGAATGATCTGAAAGGTCGGAAATTGGATTCCGTATGAACTGACGCCAAGAGACGTCGAACGCCGTTTTTTCACGTGCGAACATCTGCTCCAACGACATCTGCATCGAATAGTTACTGGCGATGAAAAGTGGATCCATTACGATAATCCTAAGCGTCGGGCAACGTGGGGATACCCCGGCCATGCCTCATCATCGACGGCCAAAGCGAATATTCATGGTGAGAAGATCATGCCGTGTATATGGTGGGACCAGCTGGGTGTGGTATACTATGAGCTGCTAAAACCGAACGAAACGGTCACGGGAAAACTCCACCGATGTCAAATGATGCGTTTAAGCCGCGAACTCAAGAAAAAACGGCCGCAATACCAGCAAAGGCATGATAAAGTTATTTTGCAACATGACAATGCTCGTCCACATGTTGCACAGCCCGTTAAAACATATCTAGAAACGTTGAAATGGGAAGTCCTACCCCACCCGCTGTACTCTCCAGACATTGCTCCTTCTGATTACCATTTGTTCCGGTCGATGCAGCATGGCTTGGCTGACCGACAATTACGACGAACTCAAAAAATGGCTCGATGAGTGGATAGCGGCCAAGCAGGCCAATTTTTGGCGCGATGGTATCTATGAATTGTCTGAAAGATGGAAGAAAGTTGTGGCTAGCGATGGGCAATACTTTGAACAATGAATGTATAACCAATTTTTCACAATAAAGCTTCAAATTTAAAGAAAAAACCGACAGAACTTATTTGTAGGCCCTATATAATTTTTATAACTGGCTGCAAACCCCCTCGCACGTTCATCCTAACGTATCCCGTATTGTGGGCTCTAACATAGAGCATGATCCACCAAGTTTGGTGTAAATCACACTATTACTAACAAAGTTACAATAGGTCAAATTTGTCGCTTCTTTGACTAGTAATACCAATATCACCGAAAGTAGATACTGTCACATAATATATTGGGTTGGGGAAAAAGAAATGTCGTATTTCTGATCGAAATTTGACGCTTTATTTAACATACTTAGAATTATCTCATTCAAATTAAATATGCGCCGCTTTGTTTGCAAACTTTTTGTAATTTAGAAGGCAACTTCATTATCCCCCCCTTTCATACCTGAGGTGTCCAGCTTCCGGTTCCCCGACTTGTTTCTCTAAACTTTACTGCAGAAAACCTGATCTATATTGGCATAAAACTGAAAAGTTTGGTACAAACTGAGACTTTATTAGCAAATTTGCCACACTTTTCCCAATGATCAATGAACTAGATAGCTTATCGAAACTTCTAGGCAATGCTGCTTTCAGAATCGTAAAATCTTCTACACTTGACATGCCTAATTGCCCCCTTTCAGTTTTATTGCAGGTTTCTGTCGTCTCTATTGAAAATAATTAACTCTGAAAGATTTCCTTACTCTTCCTACGTCTATAACCGCAGAATAATCTAATTTCATCTCACAGACATTTATGTTCTTAATTATTTTGACAGGTTCGTCGCATGCTTATAGGCATTCAGTTTCTATTCCTAAATTTGGTTATCTTCTGTATTTAAATGACACTTATCTATCTACACAATTTCATGCAGTGACAATCACAAAAGCTACTGTCGATATCATGTAGTAGTCGGGGGACAAATAAATTAAATTCTAAAGAGGAAGCTGCCAGGCAAATTCCTCTTCCTAAAGACATTTCTCAGAAGAGGGCTAAAATTAATTCATGAGCAATCCCTGTCGTTTTAATTACATGAATATATGAATAACTATGGATCGAAACTGTTTCAATTTTCTCCGAGTTTGCCTCTATTTATCTCGAATTGGACAGACAATGAAAGCCAACAATATTGATTTCAATCCGTAAGCCAAGTCCCCACACTCATAGTGTACATGGAATACCACTAAATTGAATGAATATATCACTGCCTGCCATACTTTATCGGACTTTAAGAAATTTCAGGTGTTTTCAGGTAATAATCCCCCACAATATTGCCTTATATGTAAGTTTATATGTGCACGGAAATGTTCTACAAAGATATCTGACTATGGAGTGTATCATATACATAAAATGGGAGCCGCACATGTCCATCGACGCCTCGTTTAGCACATAGACTCTAAGAGACCGAGCGAACAATGCTGAACGATTTAATTCCAAAATGTCGACTAGGTTGTGATACTGGGACAACAGCAGACCAGGCCACCTATCACCTGCCATACATGTTTCGGGATACCTGTTTGAATTTGATACATTGTTTCCAGCCATTTGCGGAGGGTAGAGTAAAAACATTAGAAGCGTTTCATGGACTCATCACACTTACAGTGTTTACTGGAGCCTCGGTAACACATGTGGGTATCTACAGAGCGTATTCGGTCGGAGCCCCAATGACAACAGGCTAATCAGAAACCTTTTATCATCTACTTGACGACAAACCGGTGGGCGTTTTGTTATAGCATTCAATATGAGTTTGGCGTTGCATATATGAATTTCTTCATGAACATAATAATGTGTAGCTGGTGCCATCCCCATATACCTGCCTCCGGGTCCTGATCTTATATCGCCTCCGAAAAGATTCATGTCAGAGATTTGAAAACATGACTCAAGAGTAGGAGCAAAGTATGTGGCAATATGTTACCCATTGCTCTACCACTAATGAGGTGATAATAAATTGCACTCCGGGTAAAGTATATTCGGTTTTCCAATGAGTGGTAGAGGAGTGGTAAATTCAAGCAGCAGCAGAAGCTTTTCTCTCAGATCACTTTACTTTAGCATAAATTATCATTAACTTGTTACGGTTGCTCTCCGGTTAGATTGATTCCTGGGAAAGCGCAATTATGCAAAGCAGTCGAGAACTCGTTGAATCTGCATCACTCTATGATTCCGGATATTCAAATTCAAACGGAAACATTTGCATTACGAAGTGTGCAATCGAAGTGACATTAAGACGACAGCTCTTCATTACAGTCGGAGCTAGTGGAGACTCCAAGTCATCATCTTGCCAACCAACTGACTTCGCGTTGCACTTTTCCGCCTATGACACTAATGTGCATCCATTCCCAACATTCGGCTGACACTTAAACAGCATTATGAAAACTTGGCTGCAATTAAACTCAACTGACATCTTACAACACATCAGTGTTGCTCTTAAACAGTGTAGCGCCTCGGGGCCCACCTTCGCATTTGCGACTCCTGAGCCTCAACGTTCAGCAAAAAGCCGATTTCTTGCATCGAAGTGACGCAATACCTGAAACAGTCCCACACGTGAGAAAAAACGTAGGCTTGAAGATTTCCCTGGTGGCATGCCGGTGTAATGAATGACTGTATTCCCGCTTATGCTTAATCGTAGTCGCTTTTGTAATACCATCAGTTCTAATTCGGGCGTATTACGGTAGCCTTAGAAAATCCACCTTCCCTTTCATGCAGCTCGGAAAACGTATTGGTTAGCCTTTGCTCGGTTGGTTAATATGTCATGAGATGGTTAAAATGATGACGACGAGGAATGTTGCCTACGTGCTCAAGTTGAGGAGGTTATTTGAGAGGTGCGAATGTTTGTGGTGTACTCGAAGAAGGGCTTTAAAGGTAAACGGAATGAATTATACATTGTAAGTATCAAACGCCTCCTGGTAAGGAGCTCGAATAAATTTCCATGCGTATTTCTAAAGCTGACCTAAAATTAGATGCTTGCCCTTGCGAAAAACCGAGCGAATACGAAAATAGAACTTGCGGAATTTCGCCTTGAAATGGTGCAGGTAATATGGACAAGGACGATATATATGGGATGGGATGGGAAATGTCGAGTTTGATTTCCTGGTTTGTTATTAAGGACTGACAAGTTTTTTCCTGTCCAGCTTTGGAGGTATATTTAGAAATATTTGCTTTGAGTTTTATCGGAAATAAATGCTCATCTTCATTTATTTGGTGTGTCCTGTTCATTCCTGTGTGAAAAGTAGGACACCCACGGTGTGACTTTCTGGCTTATTATCTACATTTACTTTTACAAATGATGATTTAAAGGGACAAAGCGGCTAGTTGGACAAAGCCAGTGAACCATACTCTAAATCGAAACACAGTGTATGCTTTTGGAAGGATCGACTTCCTACCTCCAAATTAAGGAGCTATTATGGAAGTATTAGAAAGGAGCAATGGAATTGAATTATAATTTCTTCCTAAGATCAAACTGTGTTCAGATCGTATCCAAACAGGAGGAGCCTTTGCAATGATTTGGGTTGGCATTGGGTACTACGGGAAAACAGAAATAAAGTTTATTTTCCGTCGATTGAACAGCGAGGCGTAGATCAATATGATTCAGGATCAATTCAATGATCTGGGAATGAAAATTACTGTACCATCCATGATCTTTTAACAGAATAACGCAGGAGCTAATATAGCACAGCTCGTAAAGCAATTCTTTAATATGTTGTAAAAGATGGGAATATTGGAGTGGCCGATACGATGTACGGAACTCAGCGTCATCGCAGGCGCTTAGAATAATTTATCACGTTCTGTTTTTTTTCGGTTGTAATCAATATGAAAGCGTCAAGGACCTTAAGGATGCGATGGTTCGGTACTGGCTCTGACACTTTCTGATGAAGGGTGTGCGAGATTTCGAGCTAACAATATTATGATATTTGCAACTATCTTTTTGAGATGCCGAATTTCTTCGATTTCCTGCGCTAGTGGCTCACAGTTCATCTCCTTCTCCACGTATTTCCGCTAAATGGTAATATTATGATGGGTAACATCATCCATCAGTCTTGTCACCAAACAGAACGTCAGACTCGTTATGTGCAATTTGGTAGTCGGTAAAAATTTGCGAATCTCAGCACCACTATTTGCAACGCTTAACCACACATTCTGAACTGGTCAGTTGCCACTTTTTCATCATGAGTTTTCTATAAACACGAGTCGTGGTCATGCGGTCCTGGAGCGCACTCTTAGATTCCGCCGACTCAGCAAAGAACTCTCCAGGCAAACGGCTACCAGAGGCAATTTTCGTATTTACCGTATATTCCCTTCGACTCCCATTCATCGATCCGTTCGTGGTCCCACTTCAACCCACTTGGAGGATTGAAAGGTCAATCCCTTAAGTCGGGTGCCTCTTCCTTGCTCTAAACATAAGCGCGTAGGGAATCGGTCTGGCAGTGTTGATATGCCTTAACGTCAACCAGCCCTTACCTCTGATACCTAAAGGCGAATTAATCCGCTCCACGGCCGAATATGGATGGTGGATTCGGAATTTGGACATAGTAGTTCGTATCCGCGGCTGAACGTTTTGCCAGATCGTCCCACGACGGTATCTCGAATGCATTTGCCCTTGAAAGGATAGCGATCACATTTAATGCGCTTAATTTATTTTTCCCCGAGAGACAGTTTCACATGTGACAGGACTTCGGACATCAGGGTATAGGCTCTTTGCAAAATTGCTGAGTACTTGTAGAAGTCTGCAGTGTCCTCAGTTGTGTCGTTTTTCACATCAACGATAGTGAATTCACAATACCTCCTGATATTGCTTCTCTATCATGCTCCTTCAATGACCCCTACTGATATTCTTACAGGTCGCTTGCTGTCTTCACGACAAGGAATTGCGTCTTATAATATAACGCTCCAGCAACTTGCCTACCTATTGTGAAGTGAATGCTTCGATAATGCTCTTTGCTTCAGGCAGGCAACGAAGTTCTTCCCCACTGAAGGTACATTCTGTTTAAGGGTACTGACTATTTTTGACAGCAGCACACGACCAATTTGTGGCGACCTTTCTCCCCCGGTGGCCATAAACCCCTATGGGGAACATAACGCGTAAGCATCATCGCTGCCGTTTCCTGGAAATGTACTTTAGCTTCCCCAGCGAGGCTTTCCTAGAAGTTTACACTCTTCTTACAAGGTTGACCCATTAATCACCCACAATGATCCGAATGCTGTTAATGTGGTCCGTATAGAAAGAACCAGCTTGTTCTTTGTCGATCAAATTTCGAAGCATTCCTTGCGTTCCAAGATTATTTTAGCGAAGACATTACTCTTCGACGGGTTCAAGCAAATACTCATCCAGTGGTCGTACTTAAAACATCATCATCATCATCAACGGCGCAACAGCCGGTATCCGGTCTAGGCCTGCCTTAATAAGGACTAGACATCCCGGTTTTGCGTCGAGGTCCACCAATTCGATATCCCTAAAAGCTGTCTGGCGTCCTGGTCTACGCCATCGCTCCATCTTAGGCAGGGTCTGCCTCGTCTTCTTTTTCTACCGGCTGGGATCATTCTCATCCATACGGATTAAGTGACCCGCCCACCGTAACTTATTGAGCCGGATTTTATCCACAACTGGACGTTCATGGTATCGCTCATAGATTTCGTCGTTATGTAGGCTGCGGAATCGGGGGGCCAAAAATTCTTCGGAGGATTCTTCTCTTGAATGCGGCCAGGAGTTCGCAATTCTTCTTGCTAAGATCCCAAGCCTCCGAGGAATACATGAGGACTGGCAAGATCATAGTCTTGTACAGTAAGAGCTTTGACCCTATGGTGAGACATTTCGAGCGGAACAGTTTTTGTAAACTGAAATAGGCTCTGTTGGCTGACAACAACTGTGCGCGGATTTCATTATTTCATTATCATTCAAATGACTTAATATTAAAATTATTCCTAACCAAGAATAAAAGCTGTGTCGAATGGGTCGCTCGGTGCTAGATAAACGCCGAAAATTTATATCCCGAAATGTCGAATCTAGACAAAATTATTCCCTTGGCTTTGTGTCCGAACCCGAAATTGGGTGACGTCTCGAAACCAAATGGCAATGGTACCTGATAAGTCAATATGTCATGTGGCTACGTTTTTGTTTTCTTGGTAAGCACTAGATCAACTTCTAGGTTCGCAGCGAATTGCTCCAGAAATTCGTGAGCGGTTGTACCCTGGTGCATATTGATTTCTAGAGTGCAGTTCGGGCTAGTTGCTTCTTATTCCTTCCCAATTTCGCCCTGAAGACCGAACACTGCCCCGAACCCTCAATATGTGCAGATACCCTCTGGGCATTCACCCTTGAAGGCCTCTTCCATTTCGGTTTTTTTCTGTAAGATAATCAAGATGTCGTATAAGCAAAGAGCACATAGGCTTTAGGTTAGAAACCAGAGCCTTCTCTGTCAGTAGTCCCTTGACTGCTTCACAGAACATCCTTGCATTCAATTCAACGAGGATTCCGCCACCCTTCGTTTTCCGTATGGTGGACACTTCTGCTCCACCTTCTTTGGGCTTGATTTTAGTCCATTGTGGATTTTGCTGAGGCCTTTCGTAAAGGTCTTTCGTTCTGTCAGTTTAATGAGCTGAACTGGCGGTTTAGTCAAAAACATCCCCACGTTGAATTTAAGCTCTCGATTGGCGCAGAGGCTGTTCCTTGTCCTTTATCGCCTTCTTTTTTGAATCCTGAAGACTGCCTAGATGCAGATGCGCTTTAATCTTCTTTTTTCCTCAGTTCACTCTGTAACGAGCTGTTTGTGGTTCGTTTGGTGTTTACGATATTTTCAGCGGCATGTGCGGTTGCTTCTGTCTTCTGTTGTTGTCCGTGTACTCCTGTAGAATAAAATGCGGTCCTGAAGCTCTTCCAGTTCCATCAGTCCCTTTTGCATGCCTTTGTTGATGTTTTTCTCGAGGAAGATTTCAGACCGCAGCCGCTTCACATCTAGCGCGCGTTTACTGACAAGCCTCGCCTCTGCAGCCCCGGCAAGGACTGTGCTATCGTAAGCTCCAATCTAAGGCCTCCATGGCGGATTTTCAGTTGTTTATCTTCTGATTTAAATACCAACGTTTCGTGGGCAGTCCGGCTCACTTCTTCAGTCCAACGTTAGGGAAGGTTGGCACCCAAACCACAAAAGACGTGGTTGAAAATCCGGAAAAAAACTTGCAAATACTTTCAATGAGATAGATGACGTAGCCAACGTGGGCTTAAAGGGCAAGCAATTCGATCTGCCTCTCATACCCTCACTATCGAGGTAATGAATCCTAAACAAGAACATTTTTCTCCTTGGCATACTGCTCGTGCGGGCTATCAAGATCCTAGAAACATTTCGACTAAACTTAGCCTATTTGCGACACTCATTCCGAAACTATCTTGTAATTAAGCAAAGGAAAAACAAAGCACTAACATTTTCTCTCTCAGTTTCAAGGAAGTCTTTGTTTTGCGTTCCCGGAAGCGAATTTAATTGCATTTACACACAAAAGTATAATTTGTAAAACGTGATTACAATTTGCTTCGAACAGCGTAATTTTGTGCAGGAAATAGCTCTCATTTCCCACCAACTTGACTACTCGAACGACGTCCCATTTCTCCGTTAACGCCCAACATTGTCCCAACAAAATCGACATCAAGTTTGTTACGATTATTAAATTTTCCTGCACTAAAACTCTCAAAACTTTCAACATCAAGTCCATTTTACAGCCTAAACTATTTACCGTCATCGCACTCGCAACCCCCGAAACGTTTCATAACTACATTGAAGTGTCGGAAAAGTTTTCCGAGTGTCACAGGTTCAACTGTCGTAAAAAATTTTCTTTTTTGCAATATCGTCCTCCCACACCGGAAATAAAATACCTTGAACTTTATGACCTAAACGCAACAAGGTTGTGGTGAGCCCTTCCTGCTCGGGTATAAATGTGTAAAAAAAAACGCTGAAAATACTCACGATAACAAGGAAAAGATTTAATAAAATTGGGTACGAACAGGAATAGTAAATCGTTGCCGAAAATTGAATGGGCTTCTGTCACGTAACTTTATCGTCATATCTATCGGGAAAATCAATTATGGCACACACAAGACGATAATTTATTGACGATACAAAACAGCGAACGAGAAACGATGGGAATACAATTAAGTTGACGGCTCTTTTTATCGTGACAAATTTCGCGTGATCGACACGGCGTAATGATTTTTCACAGTTCTCTAGTTTTAGTGAAAATTTTTTACTTCGATCGAGGAATTTTCCAGGTTTCTGGGGGGCGAGAGGTACGTGCTTTTAAGATGTTCGAAAGGGAGGTCTATTGTGTACAGAAATCCATTTGAATTGTCGGAAAAACTGGGCAAATAAATGATGCTAAATGGAGGTGAAGTCAGCAAGCATTGTTTGTTAGGGTTGGCTTGGCTGGTTTTTCACTATCTTTTGAGCTAGCGATTTTCCCGAGAATTTCCTTCAAGTTTTTTGTTCAGTTGTCGCAACATATTCACTATTTCATTGATCAACTTGGGATTACGACCATTTTCTAATTATCTGTCGTACGCTTTGAAATATCCAAATATCGAAACAGCCCATTTTTCGACCCCCCATTGGTATCTAAAACCAACTACGAACACCAACTCTGAATCCGCTATCAGCTGACTATTCAGTTCCTACGGTAGTTTTCCCCACAGGTAATTCAATTCGCGTAGTCTACAAGCAAGGGGTGATGACTGTAGAGGCAAAGTACGCTAAAGAACACACAAAAGCCGAAACCTTGCTACAGCTAAAAGCTTGGCACAAGTCGGAGTTGTGCTATTTGTGTATGGATTGCGTGATTCCATTTTTAGTACGATAATGCCAGAGCGAAGGAAACTGCCGGCAATTCTGTAGCAACAGTGCTGGTGGTTGTTTCCTGCTAAGTTTCCCAGCATTCCTTTCTTCCGCTTGGCTTTTTCTTTACATGTTCTCGCTAAATAAAGAAAACTCTCTACCTTCAGCCTGAATGAACAATGCTGGCAAGTGTAGAAGAAACCGATTTAATGCATAAGTGCAAGTTTCTAAATGCAGTTTAATTTGCATTGGAGAATATGAGTTTTAACTTTTACGTAGACACAGTGAAATCGCTGCAATACCCTCATTACGCTTCCCTCGATGACGGTGGCGAACAAGTACATCCCGGAATTGTTATTGTTGTGCTTATGGGGTATGCATGTGGGTAGCTTTTCATACATGTTCAAGTTTTCACATTAGTGTGCCTTAAGTGGCAATTGTCAGCTCATTATTTTTATAGCGGGTATTTGATGGAGGTCGTGAAATATTAAACTTACAGTGGATCTAGATGTGTTGGGCTTAAAATAGATACTTTGATGTTGCATTGCAACGTGCCGTGAGAGAGTGTCTTTTGGTTTGCGCGTTGTCGAGTCCTTGGAGGTTCATGCTATCGTCAAACTGAATTATTTATTTAGATAGATCAATCCCACGACAATTCTCTTATCACAAATTTGCCTTGGCTACCTCAGGCAATCACTATAACAGTCCTTCCTTCAGGCGACTGCAATCAAGGTTTGGTATGGATCCAGTCCTCCAGTTAAAATTCCAAATAGACTTGCTTTGTTTTCTCTTTGCGCAGTGAGACTACGAGAATGAAATTCTTCGAAGAAAAGATATATTCGAAGGGGTTCAAAAAGGCGGTCGCTCCCTCTTTTTGAATGACATGCAGTCCTTATCTACTATTACATCCCCATTTGGTGGTCCAGTTTTGAACATTTATTGAATTGGTGAAACCTCATTGTATACAAGTGGAATCTAACCCTTAATTCTTTTTTTCTCTAGACTCTGTTTCACACAGTACCAGAGTTGGCTTGTTTGGACCGGGGTTTGTCACTTCTCCCGATCGTAAGCTAACCCCGGATGAAGTCGAGAAGATTTTAATTTTTTTTTAGACTTGAATGCGTATCTTAACTTAGCGGAGTGGTGGGGGAGAAGCTACAGCTTCTGAGCACTCAGCCCGTGTTGGCCCATTGTACTCGCATTAACTTAGCAGTCAGCGCTATTGTGATGATAACTAGTTTTTTTATGAAGTTATTTTTTTCATCATCACCCTTGAAAAATCGGTCAAATATATTGTCATCACAGCATATAAATTTATTTATCCTAAGACTGAAGCGGGTGGTACCAGCACTCAGCTTCTACCAAATGCCCATGAGTTAATTAATAAAGACGGGCAGGTGATGTAAATGGTATTACCTTAAATTGAAGCATTGTATTACCCCTTACCGAGCGATCTAACCGTTGTTTAACATCACAGCATCATTTAGAATCACAACAACATCTCAACATCATCGTCTCAGCAGCCAGCATAGAAATTATGATGATGTTAGTCTTTTGATAAGTGATGTTTTCTAATGTCCGTATTAATGTGATATCACATCACTGAGTAATAGTGTAATATATCGTTCAGCATACCACACCATCCTTCCAAATACGAGTGATGGTGGCGGTTGTCAAATGCCGATCGCAACTCTCGCTTATGGATCTGTTGGTTTTATGGTAATTCCATGTTCGCTTGTGTGGCTTTGGTCTGCGAAAATGATTTTAGGGTTGGGGGTGATAAACTTTTAATTATGGAAATATTTTTCGATTCAATGCTGGGCAAAGAGATAATAAGAAAATGCATATAATTCTAAGTGATAAGCAATGTTTAGTAATGGGGCATCACAAAACATCACCAAGCAATATTGCATTGCGTTCGATACATCATCCCGTCCTCAGTGCCGAAGTACAAGAATCGTGATTCCCTGTTCTCTGCATGTAAAAATATCTTACGAGATATATGATTGCTATTCACACCTTAGAGGCACATAACGCGTTACCCATGCTATGTAGACGGTCCACTGAAACGCTCTTGAGACGTTTGCAGTTCTCCTCACTGTTTAAGGCCAAATCTTTGGAGCTGCCCATTCGTTGGCCTTCTTGGCAGAGTGAGTTTCATTGCATGACGTAGGCAGTAACTGAATTTTCACCCCTCCTTAGTGTGTAACCTATCCGTTGTTACTTCCTCCTTCTGATGAATTCATACATGACCAACTGGCTTATGCGCCGATGTGATTCTTTCTTCGAAATAATATCAGGCGAGCGTATCCTGGTTATATATCGGAGACAAGTGTTGACAAAGGCTTAGAGCTTTTGAGTTTAACAAGACTGGAAGAATTTTACCACAGAACAGTCTCAACCTGATCTTGGTGATGAGATTTCCAGATTGTAGACAAGGCAGCGAAAATGGCGCTATTGACGTGTCAAGCGGTATCCATTACGACGCTATCGTCGGCAGAAACCACGATTCCTAAATATACAAATTGATCAACGGCTTCCATTCTCTTCCTAATAATGCAGATAGGGAGATTGCGATGATCCGTCAGGGTGAGAACCTTGGTTTTGTTGGTATTTATTTTCAGGCCGCTACTACTCTCAATTAAGAGCCATTTGAGCAAGGTCCAGGACTGAAAGCAAACAGATGTTATCAGGGTAGTCAAGGCGTCTGAGGAACGATGTCATAGTCCGTTGAAGTTCTCCATGGCCTCTGGGCAAAGCATCATGAAGAACGTCATCGATAACAACAAGAAATAATGTCGGTGAATTCCTCTGAGATCGTCGATGCTGGGCCATCATATGTGGCTGTTATAATGATTGACCCTGTTGACGGTATCGAAAGCAATCTCGATGATCTGCGGGCTGTTGATATACTTAATCAATGGAAGAGGATACAGAGCAGAAACCAGTCTTATCTCTGTCGATGAAGCTTCCAAGATGTTATTTATTGCGTTCCAGAATAATGTTGCTATCATCTTGCCGACGGCAGGTAGCACGCGAATGCCCCTCTGATTATCGCACTCAAAACGGGTAGCCTTCGTCAGAATCTTGACGATCATACCCTTCCTTCATTCACCGGGAATGATTTGATATTCTCAGCATTCACGGATGAGTGACAGCCATTTTTTGAGACAGCAGAAGCTGTGATGCATAGCTCCGCAAAAACACCATTAAGCTCTTTCCTCAAAAAGGATAAAGGGAGCTGAAATTCGTCGTAAACTGTCAGCACGATAAAGGAACAGTGCAACTTCATGCAAAATAGTTTATTTTTTAGTTCAAGAAGTTTCAAGTGTGATACATGAACTGAGAACACGATGCTCCTCAACGTCCAGATGACTCCTTAAAGAGATGGGATGGTTACTACCAATGAGTTTGCCTTTTCTTTGAGCGCTAATCTCAAGTTCAAACGTGTTGAAATCTAGCGAAACTAGATGCCAACGTGACTCATTTTTAACCACGATAACCACCAGTGTGAGTTTATTGCTGCTGGCCTGAATCAAATTGCCGCAATATAGAGTGGGGAAAACTCGAATCACTAACAATAAAAAAAAATTCTGCACTCAGCGCACTAATAGGTTACGCTTACGAATTTTTGCAATGCAAAGGGGACTGCACTGAAAGAATACATGCAAAAGGGACAACCATAAGCAAAAAATCTTCAGTGAATTTTTGAAAAACAAACTTAAGTCAAAAATTCGCTGGAACCGACCCAGTCAGCTGACAAAGAAAGGGTTTTTTTATTGCAAGACAACTCCCGCCTGCACAGAGGACATCAAACTCTTGAGCTCGTCAATAAATATGGTTTTGAGGTTCATCCCGTTTACAGCCCAGATCTTGCTCCTTCCCACTTTAATTTGTTAAGCCACTCAAGGTTGTTTCGCGAGGTCGCGGATCGCGGGTCATCATCATCATCAATGGCGCAACAACCCGTATTCGGTCTAGACTTGCCTTAGTAAGGAACTCGAGACATTCCGGTTTTTTTGCCGAGCTTCACTAATTCAATATCCCTAAAAGCTAATAATTGGAGGATTTTTTCCAGGGTTTTTGGGTCCACACATCTTTCCATGCATGCATGCATTTTCTAGAAGAGCTGTTTCTTCCAGACCGGGTCCTGCGAGAAACGTAACTGAAAACGGTTGCCGTGTGTTGCTCGCTCCACATCCCCTTCTTAGTATCAAAATGGTTGGAAGCATCTTCATCCACCAGCGGCCGCAACGTGGAAGGTCTTCTTATCGAAAAAGGTCGCAGCTTTATACCTAGATGCTTATATGCATGCCCTTACTTAATACCTCTGAACTCCTAATTACGTTGGTTTTGATGTTTTCATTAACGGGAAAAAGTTTATCGAGCTATCCATAAATGACATTTCCTCTTCAATCATTCCTTTCCCTTCTTCGAAGAATGTTGATGTCAGTGCAGCCTTTCCAATTGACTCTGAGGCTCGCGTTGGATTCGAATCGCGGTCGCCATAGATGTTTGATTTCACCTTTGTGTTGTCCCGCTGATGTAGGCTTATCACTTGCACAATATTAAGCATGATGATAATGAAATATGGTCTCACTGAAAACTGAGACGGTTTTGATGCCCTGCACTCCACAACACTCCAAGTGAACCAGGCGTAGATTTCCTACACACCCCAATATGTATTTACTCAACAATGGAGTCTCACAACCAAATTACTCATGAACAAAAGCATTTCAGTTTAGGAAGAGATGAGGGGAAAACCTGTTATGTCAGAGTAATATAGCTCCCAAATAGAAAATATGGCTGATGTCAGTCTAAGGTACTATCAGACCAGAAAATTTGAGAAAAATGTCGGTCTTCAAATTAATAAACTCATGTAGCTTTTCCTCCTACAAAATTTGTATTCCATGTTACAGCTTCCCAAATGCGTACCTATGTGGATCATTAATAGAGAAGGTTACAAGCATAGGAAATGATAACTATTTTATGTTGGATCTTTGGATGGAATATAGACCTCAAAATACAAGCATTTCCGGAGTCCGAATTAATTTGTATTTAAACAATGAAGTTGGGAATTTTGGTGCAAATCATCCTATTATTAATACATTTACAAAAGGTAAAATAGTGCTTCTGATGATAAATTATTGTTACCTTAGGAAGTCGGTTGTTCATATATAATAAAAGAACCGCAAAGGCTTTCACATAACATCTCCAGTTTCTTGTTTTCGTTTTATAAAAATTACTTTGAAATCCATTAATTATTTATTTTTTTTAATAAGAATCATTTTACATTTTTTAATTTTCCTTTAATTCTCTTTTCAGGTAAGTCATTTTGGACAAATTGTAACAGGTCATGTGAGTTATTTATTCAGTGCATGTTGGTCAGTATTAGAATTGCTATTGCTACCTAAGCAACCTGCAGATAGAAAGCCCTGGGAACTGTTTTAGGCTTTGGACTATAGACCTTAATTCAGTTTGAAGAAACAGCAAACTCTACAAAGAATATTCCGTACTTAAACGTGCAAATAGTGGCCACTTTTAGAGGTCCTGCCTCGTCTCTCTCCAGACGAGTGTTTCCACAAACATCCTGAAAGCGATTATATTTTCACAAGCGCATTTTAATTGAAAAGTTTCACAAAAGTTTTCCCTGAATATTCCCGGTTCCTTAATGTAGAATGATGGGAGCAAAGCAACCTTTTAGTGTATTTTACTTTCATCCTCTTTCACCTCATAGTTTGCGTACACGAGTGCTCCAAGATCATTAAAACGCAGCCTAATCCAAACCCATGTGCGCTGTAAACAGAGAGCGTCCATGGATAGAGCAATAATTGCCTACATATATTCCTACGTACGTACGAAAACTCGTTATTCATACATATATGCAAGCTATCTGTATGAGACCTTTTGCAGTTTTAACTACATACGGTGATGACGGGCGATATAAAATGTTATCACGCTTTACAGAATGTTACGTGATTTACCCAGTTACCTTCTGTGCTCCTCTCACTTTCTTCTCTCGGGCACGCCTTGTGGAGACGCAAGTCGGTATGGGCTACCTGTTATGCGTGCCTTCGTCGTAAACATTATTGCAGATGACAGCAGCTTCGTAATAAATAAATAACAAGTTATTGAGCGCAATTATTATAATCAATACGTTTTGTCCCCGGTGTTGTAAGTTGGCGACTGGAGTACGATTTATGGAGACCAGATACTGATGGACAACGGCAGTACGATGAGACCACTTGACCATGAACCATAATGCATTTGTCGTATATCACGTTTCCTAGAGTGAGCTCCCAGATTACTTGTCGCACATATTGTTGTAAACATGGAAATTGCGTATTCGTTCGGTATAAACTTTGTGGAAATCTAAACTTTGCTGTATCACGTCCAAATTTGTCGATAGATGATGGTACGCCCAGGAAGATGATGCTGTTGATGAAGATGTGCAGCACATCTTGATGAAAGGAATCTAAAATCAGAGAAATACACACTACTAAGTTTTCTGTAAGTAGCATGTCCTTATCTTCTAGGTTGGTCCTATAATATTAGGAGTTAGAATGAAATTTAAACTCCTCAAGGTTCTCTGACGTCTTTGCAGTTAAAAATACATAGAAACATCCACCTTTCCTCAAAGCTGCCCTATCTACTGCCAGTTGTGACTACACTTCTGCCATAACATTCTACGCCCTTAGGAATAGTAGGAAATCAAAAAGATATTTACACGTTAAGTAACATCACTGTTATCACTTTCTAAATAATAAATAAATTTTAATAAATTAATAAAAGTTTAGCCAAAATTGAGAGCACCGTCTTTAACTTCAAAATTTAAAATACTGGCTACCACTTCAACAATGGCAAGTTTTACGGTATTTTAACAAATACTAATAATTCAGTTGTTCTGAGGACAGAGCAATTGCAAGGACCTCGTTAAAAATACTGCTGCCCTTGGCACTGGAAGATTAAAAAATCTTCAAACGCACTGACATTGTCTCGCATGCTGAAATTTGTTGGATATATGTAGACTGTGAAAGCGAAGCATAGAGTGAGAAGAGAGGCATAATTTTGTGTAGAGTTGAAGGGAAGGTTCGCTTCCCATACAAACGAAGAGGGGTTGCCAAAATGTTAGTACCGGAATATAACTCTGCGGCATATCAAAGAAAATGTTTCGATTAGTACTTTACGACAGGTCTTAGATTTGACATTTTTGCAAGATCGCGGAGTGACGAGTCAAAAAGTGCAAATTTCAAATAAGCTAAGATTCATTCTCAGAAACTACTCCGTATCACACCGATTAAGCCTTTTAATTTTGACTGGCAAGTCTATATTGACTATCTGGTCTGGTGATACGTACTCAAAATGAACCCTATATTTACAATCAAAGAAAATTGCTAACGAAATCTTAATTTTTGGTCAGGTTTGTTAAGTTTTTAATCCTTAGTCCTTAATAGCGTTACTCGACCTGAAGCGTGATAGCCAGTAACCAATGAGTTTGCAAATTTGTGGATCCATGAATAGTCGTGTCAGCCATAGTTGATTTAGTTAAATAGTAAAGAGTACTATTTCTTGGCTCCGAGTGAAAGCTCTCATTCTGGCATTGATTTTATCAAATTTTTCTTAGTCTCCACGTTGAAGTGGAAAGCATTAAACTATATCAATTTGCGTGTTCTTATTTTGACGCTTTTGTTAACGAATTGACAATAGTTTGGAAATACTAAGTGAGATTGGTATTCCCTTTCTAAATTCCATACCATGTACTCGAAACACAATTCACTCAGGACGTTTAAATAAATCCATTCCTAGATCCGTTCTACTTGGTAGCTTTCTTTCAATATCTACCGAAAATCCATCTATACACAGACTACAATCCCGAACGCATCACTCCAAAATTTTTTACAGCCATGATTTACTTCCTTGCATTCCTTATATGCTTCACAAATCTCATGTTGAATTCTGTCGCTTCCTTTTTTCGCCAACTCTACTTCCTTCAAATTCCCTCCAAAAAAGTGATTCCACATTCTTTCTGGTTACATCGATGTGTGTACTTTCCTGCAATTTGCGCAATTTCGTATATCCCAAACTTAGCCATTTGCTCGATTGTGTCCTTCGTTGATTTCAGGAGGGCTTTAAGCTGACTGTTCTCATCATTATCTAGGGCGATATCCGGTCTAGGCCTGCCTTAGTAAGGAACTTCACACATCTCGGTTTTCCGCCGAGGTTCACCAGTTTGATATTTCTGTCTAGCGTCCCAGCCTATGCGATTGCTCCATTTCAGGCAGGGTCTACCTCGTTTTCCTTTTCTACCATAGATATTGTCCTTATAGGCTTTGCAGGCTGGATGATCCCCATATACATATAGGCCCACCGCAGCCTGTTGAGCCGGATTTTATCCACAACCAGACGGTCCTGGTATCGCTCACAGATTTCTTCGTTTTGTAAGTTACGGAATGGTCCATCCTCATGTAAGGTGCCAAAAATTCTCCGGAGGATTCTTCTTTCGAACGCGGCCAAGTTTCTGAGGAATACATGAGGACTGGCAAGATCATAGAACAGTTTTTGTATGTTGAAATAGGCTCTGTTGGCTTCCAACAACCGTGCGCGGATTTTATCGTCATAGTTGCCATCGGTTGTGATCTTCGAGCCTAGATAAGAGACATTTTCAACGGTCTGAAAGTTGTAGTCTCCTATCTTTACTGTTTTTGTTTGATCAGTGCGATTAGATGCTGTTCGTTCTTTTTTCTTTGGCGCTGACGTTGCCACTATATATTTCGTCTTGCCTTCATTAATGTGCAGCCCGAGATCTGGCGCCGCGTTGTTCTTCCCATACTGTCAATATCGTTAGCGTAGGCCAGTAGTTTGGCGGACTTAAAGAGGATGGTGTCTCTTGCATTGGCGACATTTGCATCGCGAATAACTTTCTCCAGGGTTAGCTTAAAGACGATGTATGATAGGGCATCCCCTAAGAGAAGGGATGACCGTTGTTAACGTTGAATGTTCTTGAGAGTGATTCTGCTGCTTTAATCTGGCCTCGCACATTGATCAAGGTCAGCTTATTCAGTCTATCAATTTCGCTGGAATACCGAATTCTCTCATGATCGTGTACAGTTTTACCCTGGCTTTGCTATCATAAAGGGCTTTGGATTGGGGTGCAACTGATGGCCATATTCCAGTAGTTTTTTTATAGCGAAGAATATCTTCTAGATGGTACTCAGCAACGTGATGCCTCTATAATTGCTGCACTGCGTGATATCTCCATTTTCATGTATATCGGGAGATAATACTTCGTTGCCAGTCGTCAGTCATTGACTCGCTGTCCCCCACCTTGAGCATCAGTTGATGAACCTGTTTTCGCTGTTAAAAGCAACGTCTAAACCATGTTTCCCCAGTTTTTTTTTTACAACGAAAACGAGATTTCATTAAACTCCAAAGGTTTTGTCTGCTTTGGCAGTTGTTCCAGGGTCAGCTTAGTGAGCGCTTGCCTTCGTGTCTTCGACTACGCCTCCTAAGGAAATGGGAAGGATTAGCATCCGGCTTCGTGTTACAGTTTTTACGTAATTTTAATGCAAAATTTTAACCAAGAACGGAAAGTTGAATTTGGGTTATGGTTTCCAAAAGAGGCATTCGGTTTTGAAGGACCATAGCAGACGAAAGCTTTGAAGGGCAATATCTACCATAGAAAAAGAAGACGTGGCAGACCCTACTTGAGATGAAACGACCGCAGACAGTTTTTAACGATATCGAATTTGTGGATCTTAACACAACACCGTCTGTAGTTAGTAAGGCAGGCTAGATCGGATACCGGTTGTTATGCCGTTGTTGATGATGATAGGAGGTGGTTTTTTGCGATCTTAGGAACTTTTCCGTCTTCTCCTTGTTTCTCAAAGTAGCTTACATGGAAATCGGTGTGATATGACCATAAAGATATTAGGACTATTTTTCTAGTATTTGCTACACAACTTTGAACTAAGCTTTAACGAATGAGTTACGGTTTGGTATTGGACCTGAAATTATTCCTGTGCAGGAAGGATGTCAGGAGATTTGTATTACCCAAAATCTTAAGAATGATGCTTGATCGTCCCGTATAAAATTTAGATTGAAAAACAAATACTCTAGTTAAGACTGAAATTATAATTCGAATAACACGGGATGTGAAATATTAATTTAAATATTTCCTTAAGTTCGTTTAAGATATGGAAAATTTTAGGCCAATGTACATACATCTCTATTGAGACAAGGAAATTGGAAAGTTTGGTGTAAATCTTGCAGTTGCTAACATGGTTATAATAGTTCAAAATTATAGCTTTTATGTGGAGTTGAAAGTTAAGCTGTTTCGCCCAGTATTCGACATTCAGTCACGATAACAAATCCCTCTACCACCAGTGAGATTTGAACCGCGACCTTCCGCTGTGACAGCGCTCTAAACACTTGAACCGCCCGAACACGTATGTTTTTTTATGTTTGATGTATTCAACATCTACGCTTTCCTTAAAATTTCTTGAAGTTTAGTTTCTTAGTTAAGTTTACCAAAACGACATGTATGATAACACCTATGGATTCGTGGGGGATGTTTCAAGTAATAGCGGAATAATGTTATCCTTAATCAAATTGAGGCAATAAAAGAATGGGAATGAGAATCAAACCTACTTTTGGTGTAATGGGGATTTCCTGTCCGGGAGAGGATAGGATAGAGGAAGAGTAATTTTTGAAGAATTGAAGAGAAGGATACCTTTTCGTTGTAAGGTAGGAAAAGTAGACAGACAAGTTCGATTACTCAGTTATGATAGTTTAATATTGACCAAAGAGAAAACTCTGCTGAAAAAGTAACATATTTTGTGCGTGCGGAGAAAAATTCCGAGATTGATTCGCCGTCGTTTATCATCTCCCATCCTATTTGGCAAAAGGAATAAGTGACTCCTAGATGGTCGCTAATGTTAGGGTTGGGAATCGATGCAGTGATATGAAACCATTCAAACATTGAAAATATGATAGTAACAGTAAAAGTATTATAAAAGATAAAGTTAGCCTTGGAGAGGACTATGTAGCACATTTAACTGTTTTTAAGGTTTTGTGTAAAACTACTTTCAAAATATCGCCGGATCCCCCTTAAGACTCGGTGGTGCCAGCGGCCTTTTGCTGGCTCGTTCCACCTCTCCTGTCGTAACTGTGATAGTTTCACTTCGTGCCGCCGACTGAGAGGAGATTCTACAGTTAAAACGCTCGATCATAAAGACTGTGGCCTTCTCTATCCAGAATATCAATTGGGGTCATTCCTGCTATCACGCAGGATGCTTCATCAAACATTGTTCGGAGTGCACATATGCGATACGCAGCTCCAATTCTTTTTCGATTTGCCTTATTTTCTAGTGCATCTGCCCACACTGGGGCTGGATATAGCAGGATCGAGCTAGCCACCCTTGAAATGAGCAGCTGATGGCTCGGCCTTCGACCACCAAAATTTTATAACATTCTTTCGAGCAGTGTTCCGATGTTGTATGCCTTGATTGCTGCAGATTCCACATGTAATTCGAAGTCCAGCGTCTACTTGACCGTCACGCCTAAATACTTCAAGTGGGATTGTATTGTTTGTGACCCACTTTGGTCTTCATAGACGTGCACTTTTTCCGTTTAGTGAGAAGTACTACTTCCGTTTTATATTCTGTGAGCGATCGATCAGCCTTTCTGCAACCACGATTTAATATCATAAATTGCTTCATTAGCATGAAGCTCGAGGATGCGTGCAACAACCGTGCAACAATGCCGTCGCGAAAGCAACGTAAGCCACACCAGTGCAGAGATATAGCGCCAGTATTCGGTTATACATAATTATCTACAAAAGTTGAACTAGGAGGGACCCTTGGGGTGCTCCACATGTATGTCGATATGATTTCGGGCATTTCTCTGATTTGTAGTCGGTTAAGGAGTCGGCAACGATACGGACCAGGTGCTTTGGCCAATCGAATATGATTAGGAAACCAAGTATTTTACCCCACCTCGCGGAATTAAAGGCATCCATTTTGTGACAAATGCTCCTTTAAGGCGTATAGTAAATGCCTGAGCAAACATAGTATGCACTATTTTGACTGGTGCCTTAAGAGCTTTTTTGAGGGTGCTACCAAGACCAAGTGCTTTATTTTCGACTATTTGCTTCGCGGCATCTAGGACTCCTCCTCACTTGCCTTTAGAACTTCGACTGAGTCTATCTCGACGATGGGAAGATTAACGGTACGTACATTTTTTGGAAAAAGATTTGCCACTATTTGGTGTGTCAATTTAGGGAAGTGAGGAGCGTTTTCCTGACTGTTTGTCCGTCATACATATTTTTCTCGGAAACTGTTATACCGACTTATACTAAGTTTGATGGGCGAGCTACATCTTTTTACGTGGAATTTAAGGGATTGTCTCCCTCCTCCATGCGAAAGGAGGGATGTAACATTTTTTTTCACCGAATGTAGTCATGTGGGGTATCAAATGAAAGGTCTCGATTCGAAACTGAGCAAAGTTTTGACATTTTACGTAAAAGGATGAGGGCGGGGCTTAAAATTGATAATTTCTTGCTGCGACCCAATTCTATTCTAAGAACCCAGCACCGAGAAAGTGAATATTCTGACATAGTAGATGCGTATACATTACGTGTTTTTTTATAAGAAATACAGAAACCCTTTCATACCTGTTGCTGGTTTACCGACTTGTTTTCTATAATTCAGTTTAGACTCCACCAAGGTTCTATAAAGATACCAAGCGTTACTACTAAGAAAATTTATCAAAGAAACCGTACGAGCCTCAATAAGTTCAACGAAATTACATAACTTTTCCACGTTTTCATACTCCTTTTCCCGAAATCAACTCTATATCAATATCACATTGCAACATACAAGAAGAATTTAGAAAACCCGGTAAAACATGTGCCACTACTTGCCTTTGCTATTCGCATCAACTACGCAAACTTGCCGTAACCAACTCTGGAGTTTTCCCCGACTCCACAGAGTAAGTGAACGTGAGTCGATTTCAAATTGCTAATTAGTTACTGGTGAGAAATTCATATTTCTCGTCACACGATTCACCACCAGCAAAAACAACTTCCTTGATAGACTTTGTATGGAACGGACGTACTTAGTTTACCATATCATATCATAGCTAGCAGTTAGGAGGATTTTAATATGTGATGGTCGTTAGTTATGTCTTTAGGATTGGCACATCACAGCTGAAGGTTGTGTCGGCAGCACCAGCATTAGGGTGATGTGTGGCTCGTATCAATGACAATGACGAATTGATGGACACTTGAAAGTAATAACATATTATTTGGATAGAGATGAGGCCAGATGAAATGGGGTTGTTATTAAAAGTAATTATACTAGTTGTCGGAGTAACGCTATCAAAAGGGATATGCATCCATTTGCTTAAACCGGTCGCTTTTCAGCATATCATATCAATCATCATCTGAAACTGATGAACCAGGAAAAGGAACAGAGTGCCATTAGTTCATCGTTCTGGAAAATCCTCTTGCCAATCCACACTCTCTACCCGAAACCATCAATGACATCCTTTTGACTCTACGTAACCATGACAGCGCACTCAAATACAGAACATCATCAGCATTTTTTCAAAATGGGGTGTCAATCGTTGAAGGTAGCAAGGCAACCTATTGAACGAACGTTCATAAAGCTCAGGGCAAAATAGAAATTTGCTTTACACTCGTTTATACCACACTCGAAGTTAGTGAAAGGCTCATTTCCACAGCACTTGGAAAGTGGATTCAAAGAAGTGTATGATTCAGTAAAAATTTGAAATGAATGGATGAGATAGTTTTTTTGAATCAAATATCACTGAAAAGTATTTGAGGACCATTACCTGATAATTATTCCTTGTAATTTGCTTTGATATCGCGGGAACATGGAATACTCAAATGAAGGAATTCCGAGAAGAGTGTTTTGCATGAAAAGAGTTGATGTAAGAGGGTGGTTGCAAATTTAGTTAGATTTTGTTATGTGTCCTGTTTAATTATTTAAAATAAAAGTCCACATATTTCCTCGCAAACTCTTATCTATTATGGAAAGAAATTGACAGGTCATTTGTAGATGTCGGTACTATCCTTTTGTATAATTTTCAGTAAAACCAAAAAGTGTTAAAGCTATGAAAGAATTTTAGCTCCCCAGCAGAAGTGGCAATAGTTAATAATAATCCTCAAGGTTAAAGTCTTTCAAAAATGCAACGCGGTGCTATCCTTTTGGATTCGGTCCGACCTTTCCTAATGCGCACTTACAAGATGGAAGTGTCAAATTGCTATAAATTGGGGTGGCTGGAATTCCTTACTAAAATAGACCCAGACCGGCCATCGGTAGTTGCGTCATTGATGATTTTCTGTTTGAGCATTTGTAATCATTGAATGTCATCTCGCTAGTCACCATTTTCTCGGGGTTTTCTCCTTTTATTTTGAACTTCATTTCTGGTAGGGTTGTTGTGATTGATATCTTTTGTAAAGACTCTGGGCTGAAAATCGAGAACAATATGATGATTTTCCGTAGATGGTAAACACCTCGAACGTTGTGAGCATGTGCCTATAAGTTGAATATTGTCCGATCAGGTTTGAGTTCTCCTAGCTGTCTGTTCGTTCGATCAAGTCGGCGGAAACATCAAACCCTATCTCCCTTTAAAATAGCAGTAATGCGCTTCGGAAAAATTTGTTAGTGTGGGATACCCAAAACGATGATGAATAAAACCAAAAAAGGGCAAATTTTGATTGGATTAGCTTCCAGCACTTAAGTGGAGTTCCAACGAACCAGTGGTCGGTTGGCGCTCTCATGTCTCCTTGAATCCTTAGTACTTCGTTTACTCACACATAATGGGCAAGATCACGTGTCTGAAATTTGGTTCTCCTGAACCGAAGTACATAATATTCAAATGCTGCGATTAAGCAATAGAAGCTTCATAACGGATTGTATCTTCATCTCACAATTCTTCTATATCACCTATGAAGTTCCCATGAGATATTTGACATCTCATAGCCTATCTAAAGTAAGATTTCTCTTTGCTTCTTCCTTTTTCATTTCAAATAATCAGGGAATTGAGCATTTTCACCACTGTCAATTGGAGCGCGCCCGCTATTATGCGTCGAAAAATCAAGATGCCGAAGTCAAACCAAGTGCAAAGAAGTATTCAATAAAAATTGTTTAGTGCTGTCGAAGAGCGAAAAGGCCGAGCTGGTTCATCCACGAAAATTGTCAAATGGTCACCGCACAGGTCTGGCAGCTCGACTGGAATGTCCCTGCGACCCTACCTTACATGCCTCTAGACTCGGAAATCAGCATCATTAGCTAATCCTCCCACGGATCATTACAGAAGTGACCGTCAGATATCTTGGTCACAAAATTACCACGAAAGGAGTGAGTATTGATGAAGAAAAAATGCTGCCAGTGGGAAATTCGCTAAAACCAAGAAACATACAGGAGCTGCCAAGTTTTCTTTACCTGTGTACTTATTATCGGCGATTTGTGCCTGTTTTTGTAAAAAGGGGCGGAAATATTGGATAATGAGCAAAAGGAGTCATTTGTAACATGTTCCAAGGTAGAAATTCGTGCTTAATACCGATGCAAGTAATTACGGAGTTTGCGGAGTTACATCGCAAGTTGGATAAGAGGAGAGAAGAGAGAGGAATGATTGTTAGCAGGAGGTAAGTCGGCGAAACATTTCAACAAGTACCTTTATGAACAATCATTCCATTTACGGTAAGACCATGCGACATTACGGTGGCTTCTTCAATTTAAAAATCCGCAATGACAATTGGCTTATTAGATCGTGGACTCCAAAGTTGTGAATTCATTATTGAACACCGTAAGTTAGGTCAGCACTGGAACGCAGATCCACTGTCCAGATGACCCTGTGATGAGATTCTACGTTCTGTACTAATACGCAGGGAAAAAAGGAGAAAATCATCTGTATTCGGCTCCTGCCGATTTTTCCAGGTGGAAACGAACCAGAGACCAGGCATGAAAAGGCCAGACAGATGATGTTGAGTTAACCACAATGATAGAGTTTGAAGAGGAAAACAGACGACCCACCCAGGGCAGAGAGAGTCGATTTTCAAAACTTCATTGGGCTCGGTGGCAAAACTTCCAGCTTGAAAATGGATTTCTTTATCGTATCTGTGAAAGTGAGGATGGGAACACTTTGCAAAAACTGATTATCGAACCAAAGGCAAAAATAGAGGAGCCCAGTTAGGAGTACCACAATGAAATAACTGGGTTGGTTACCAACAGTCTGAGTCAGACTGAAGGGGGGGGGGGGGGGGGGGGGTTGGCAGAAGGACCGCAAACATGAAGTCTCGGAAATCATCGCATTACCAAGGACAAAGCAGGGCCGTTTCTAACCAATAGCAAATATGCCAGTTTGGAGTCCTCATAGAACTATATAAAGGGTAGAGAAAAAGCACCAAATTAGAGGTTTTCAAAAACGCATCCGGATTATTAGCCATCCGCAAAACCCACTCCACTCCAGCTAAAAGCAATCTTCTACAGTGTTTTGCTCCGTCGAAATGCGGCAAAATTTTTCGTAAATGTCGCGCTAGTACTAGCTGCCTTTTGACATGCATACTACTCTATGGTGCTGTCTAAAGCCCAATTTGGCGTCAATTATCATCCCAACTACTTGATAGCCGTCTTAGGGACGACAGTGTATCCACCGACTTCCGGTGTTTTTCTTTCTACGGCTCATTATAAGGGCTACTGCCGTTTTCTCACCCGCCGGGGACAGCCCCAGGTGTTTACCGCTCTCACCATTCCAGTCGCGGAAACCTCCACATCGTCTGGGTGCTTTGCTGTAAAGAACTATAATCAGGTCATCGCCTGAGTCGACACCTTTTTGGTGTTTTTCTTTCTCTGATTCGTTATTAAGATCGCTTGTGTTTTCTCATTCGCTAAGGTCAACCCGGCCTTTTCCAGCGAGGTCTTCACCGCTTTTGCCTTCTCCGTCGCGTAAACCGCTACATACTCTGAATACTTTGCTGTAAACAACTACAGTCAGGTCATTGGTTAAGTCTACAATCGGAGCCTTCCCTAGCAGCATTGTATTATAGATGACATTCTGCACCAAAAGACCCAGTACCGGCCCTTGTGCTACCCTTGCTGTGACGAGATAATCGTCGATCAGATTCGCCAAATATTCCGGAACACCAATTGTCAGCCAATGTCACTAAATTCGGATCCAGTTGACGGAAATGAATACATTTTTGACATCTAGTGCTAACACGGCCTAGCAGCCACCAGAATTCAGTGCGTCTTTTGCCAGGTTCGTGCTTCGTATCGACCTTAGAGTGGATGGATGGATAAGTAACAGTCATCATCCTCCCCATTGTATCCAACAGACATGTTGGGCGATATGTTAATAAATCTCCAGGTGACTTACTGGGTTTGGAAAGCAACACCAACTTTGCTTTTTCCATTGGGCAGAGAATATTTCTTCTTTTAGGCACACCTCGAAAGTGATGCGATAAGGGGGCCTTGTTGCTACCGATCCTGGCACATATTTCCTGCAGCTCATCCTCGGTAATTTGGGGCATGACCTACTCGTTCGCCTGGATCGTCCTTTGCTTCCCGTTGTTTTGGTGGTGATGAAATAGGGGCAACCATTTTTTTTTAAAGACCAGCGATGTGTTGCCTGGTTGAGACACAGTATTGGCTACCGTCGTTTCAAAGATGGTATGTGTGCAGTCGGTGCGGGAGCATTCTTTGATACTCATAGTTTTCCAGGATTTACCAATATATTCTAAGCAGCGGGACTTGCAATACTGGAATCCTGTCAATAGCTGTGGCATGATCCCATCCCCAAACGTAACATAGTAATTATGGCCGACATCCAAGCCGTCACTAAGACTTTGTACTCAATGGTGGCATCCTCTACGCTGGTGGAGCAGTGTAGAGATCTGTTGAACAGTCCAAGCAACATGTTCAAAATCACCCTCCATTGGCTTTCCGCTCGTAGGAACATAGAAAAGATGAGCAGCCAGGCTCTACTCTGGATAGTCCTTCGGTAGACTGGAAGCTGCTCTCATTACATGCAGCCGCATATTTCAGATGACGAAGACTCACAACCTACGCTAAGTCAAGGAGGATTGGTTTTTCTACAACAAAATCTGGTCGCGGGAGGTTTTGGACCAGACGCGTGCGAATACATACAGGATTACAGCAGTTTGTAAGAGACACTGGTCTACACGGGATAATGCCGCGAGACCTGTTGTTCCCTACAACTCGTATGGTCGTAATTGCCCTCAAGCATTTCCTATTTGATTTTCCAGTTCTCAATGGAGCCAGGTCCCGGACACTATGTAAACAATTTTTTGAGGACCTCAAAGAGATAATTGCTTGTAGGGTGAAGGAGCTGGTATCCTTCGTAAACGCTACGGACTGGCCCTTCTTGTCCTTCCCACAGCAGTTCTGATCCCCGGGAATTTGTTGCATAATAACGGTGCCCCACAGTGCTAATTAGGTTCCTGATAGCGGCTGCTGATATCTGCCTACCCTACACTTGGGGAAGAATATCAAGGGAATAGCAGCGCTATTTCTTCGGGACCAAAAAGCTTAGGGGGTGGGGAGTGTGTCGAAAATCGTTTTGACAATTACCAAGGACTCAAAAGTTGTATGAATTCTAAATGTGTGCAATTCGTAGGAGTATTGAGAATTAAGCGTTGATGTTGAAGACGCTCCCAGACGACGATCAACACTACCTAATAATCCCATAATTTTTCGAAAACCAAAATTAAGTTAATTTACCCAGTGTCAGCTTGCAAAATTTCTACCTATCCAAGTGTAACCAGTTTATTGATTGTTTTAATTACCAAATCAGTTTTCACACCATAATTTTCCCATTAAACTCTGAAATTTCTTGGAAAAAGGAACAATTAAAAAGCAAGAAGAAGTCATTAAGCACAGCCCTCATTAGAATTTCCTATGAAGTATCTCCTCAAACTCGACCCCTCATAATTCCAAAATCATGATTTATTCTGGAGCGTGCTCTGTCTTTTCATTTTTACAACCCCAAGATGAACAAAAAAAAAACTATAAAAGCTAAAATGAAACACAAAGGACATTAAGAGCATTAAAATGATGTTCTAATTAAGTTACGTAGGTTGTTGTAGGAGACGTAAATTGCGTCCTTGGCTGTCTAACTTGGCTCATATATTATGTACACGGTCGCCAACGATGAACGGATGAGAGTCTACACGAGAGACAGAAACTCACCCCTTCCTACTTCTGTCATAACAACGGCATAAAATCGATAGCCCCAAACTGGGCTTGAATCATATTTCAACATCTCTCAGATACTCACGACGTAATCTAATGGTCAAGCGTCAATAAGATCTGTGCTGTGAATTAGTCCTGTTAGGAGGCCTTCATTCCCTATTTCAACATGAAATTTGGTTTCAGCCGTCATATTGAGGACAGCCGCCGTTCAAACGCACAACCATGAATTAGGTCGAACATCGAGAGACGTTGTCCCACTGTGTTCTCGCTATAATTATGGTTTAATGTGGGAAAAACGTACCGATGGATGATGGAAGCACCTATCAAGAAGATAAGCTCCGCAGAGGCAAAGTTGTTGGTTCTTGGAAAACTTTTCCGCTCCTTTGAACATAGTAATTGAAAAAAGAATGCAGACTAGAAAAATTTCACTGTCAGAGAAAAACGTGGGTGGACAAGCTGTGTTATGTGTGCTAGCAACCAAAACGTGCGATGTGGATTTAAAAGATCGTCCTTGTGAGCATGTATGCCAGGGGTAGAATTATATAATTTTCAAATTTCGGTGAAGGTCTTCTGAAAATGAGGACTTGATTCGTTCTTTTCGTAGAATTTATTATTAGGAGGCAGCACAAACGTTGTTCCCTCGAAAAAGAAGTGATTTTTTGGGGTTCGGGGGGATGCAAGGCTCCGTTTGAAATGATATCCTGTTACAGTGTCAGTTGAATATTATGCTGAAAATATGCTTTGTGTTGTTAGGACGGTGTTATTTACTGTGTAAAGCGAATTGCGAGGCCATGTCCTCGGCGCCGGAAACGGTGTTTCAATCCTGACAACCCCATTGCAAACTGACTGATCCTACAGACACTGGAAGGCTCTTTAGATACATATATTCTTCCTTTACTTCCTGTATCAGTATTTCTTAAATATTTTTCTGACAACATAATTCTGCGGTTAGTGATTCTTCTCTGAATTACTGAGGCAGCCTCTTTTAAGTCTTGGCATCTAGCACGAAACGTGGATGCATGGAAACAATGCTTTCTTGCAATTCCGCAGTATAAGATTCCTCACCACAGCAAAACAATTTCACGGGATAATTTAAGCGGTTAACCACAGTAACAGTTAATTGACAGTGAAGAGTTGTTAAATACTCTACCTTGTGCCAACGACATTGCCAAAAATTCTACAAGAAATTCTACGGAGATTGGAAGCAATAAAAACGACAACGAGACAAGATGAGATACCACGCAAATACTTTGTATACACGGAGACCTGGTTTGTGGGCATCATCCATTCCAAGCAACGGTAGTAGAGGAATGAAGTCAGTTAGTCAGTCATCCTCTCGAAATACAAATACCTGAACCATCTACAAAGTAACAATATAAGAATGGTTGCAATCTTTTGCTGGAATTTATGATATATACAACAGAAGACTAATTTTTTCGGACGATGAGGTCAAGAAAACTGAAAAATGAAATCATTCCTTTCCTTTGTTGTGTCGGATAATGTAAAGCTGGAAGTAAATAACGTATGGATTTAAATGTATCTCACTTTTTCGGGGAAATTCGAATCAGACTTGCCTGAATGGATGCCAAGGTTCACATGAGATAATAACCGTAAAAAATTTAAGGAGCGTTTGTGTTCTTAACCCTCGTGAAATGAAAATGGGTTGTCTGTTTGTCTTTGAATTTACTTTCGGGAACTGTATCTTGTATCTAAATGGAATTCATAATATGATATTTAAAAGCATAACCCGCCCGAAAATCCGAATCTTAAGCATGTTCAAGATATTTCAAGGGATATTCTGGTATAAGGCAATATCGAATGAAAAATCACGCTGGAGTATAAGCCAAATATCCATGGACGTGTTGATCAGAAGGTGATAGTTACAGTGGATAGGTCATACGCTGACGAATACCGGGCTATACCATGCAGTCAAAGCCACTATCCCAGGATTACTGACGTGAGAAGCGCTCTAAAGCTTCATGGCGCAGAACTATGGAGGAAGAGTGCAAGCTTCTTGAAAAGACTTGCGGGGAACTGTAACCCATTGCTAAAAACCGGCAACAATGGCATATAGGTGTACTGACTTGGAGGACCTATATATTACTTTTAGTTTCTCCCTTTCTCTTCGCATCTGTAGATGGAAGTGAAAATCCAATTTTAGTATTGATTTTAATATTCAGGATCCCCAGGACATTGGCTCTAAGTCCTAAAAGATCTAGAGATAGAGACCAGATATTCTGGGTTTTTAATTAGTATGCATACTGAAGTACTAATTTATTCTTCCCTTTTTCGGGAGCAACTGTGAATCGGCGTCCTGATAAAAGGAAAACAACTGCAAGGCATCAAGGTTCTAGCAGTCGGCTGTAAATCTACGCTTGTATACTAAACTGCTAAGGGGTACGCGAAGTGTGCAATATGATGTACCTAGTAAGATTTTTGAAACAGAAGAAAAGAGGTCTTAACAGAGAAGTAGAAAGCAGACCTAGCGATATCCTAATTGCTATGAGACACCTTGCTCAAACATGTTATGAGAAAGTTCCCTCCCCGCACGATAAAAATAATAAGTGGGAAGTTGCTGTGAATTGCAGCGCCTCTCATTTGAGGAAAGGGTAGTGCCGCGCCTCCAATCTTCTTTTTTTGAAGGAGAATGGAAAGGGAAATTCATTAGAAGTTTTCTGATTGCAGGTTTTGCCTCCTAAAATTTAGTATAGCACAGCAATAGATTGAACACCGACCATGCATCGGTGCGTGGAGTCTGACAGAAATACAGTACCAGCTACTACAAAGTCGACGGGCTACTCGATGTTTTGAAAAGTGGCAAAGACACAAGGGTTGAAAAGCACCAATGCATGTTTGTGTTCATGGTCAACTTTGTCTATTTCTTTTTCTTTAGCCTTTGTCCTGTTCAGAAATGGAGTCGGTCCGTCTTGATCGGTTGCGGTATTTTGCTCGGTCAAAGGATAAATTTGAATGGAGTCGCGAGGCTCTCTAATCATCATTCATCGTACCAAGCCATCGTTGTTTCAGTCAACTTTTTGGTCGTTTCCCATCGACTTCGATATTCAAACCAATCTGTCTCAACATGTCTCTACTATCGAAGACGACGCTCTCACATTTTTTGCGTGATCGGTGCAACCCTATCGATCGCGGATCATTTCGGATATGATCGTGGCCTTCGAGACGTCATTCGTTGTTTTTTTACAGTAGACTAACATTCAGAACCATTGACGGCGAGAGGGCGGACTTCATGTTCATCATTGAAAGCACTGATCCAAGATATTTAAAACGCTCAGTTCTGGGTATTGCGCTGTCACTGATAGTAATGGTACCTGTTTCATTGCGACCAATCCTCGAAAATTGTTTTATTTAGGTTGAGTCTGTTGTAGGAGGCGATTATTCCATTTTTTTAACAAGTTACTCGAGCTCAACTTTCTTATGAGACGCTAGGAAAAGTTTATTTACATAGAGCAGTGCGAAGGGCGCTGGATGTTGGATATTCGCGTGACAGTGCCATAACAAAAACAAAAAGAAATTGCCAGAGGGCACTTCCTCGATGAACACCAACAGAAACACGATATACCCACTACACTTCGAACTTTACTTTATCGTGATAGAGCAAGTTAAACCCAGCGCAGGAGTCCTTCTGATATAAGGGGTTGTCACAGAGATCACTTCGTGCGACACACGGTCCAACGCCTTCTCTAGATCCAGAAATGGAATGTAAAGAGGTTGATGTTTCTCACGGTGTTTCTCCATGAGTAACCGCGCAGCATATATTGCGTCAGTAGTTCCGCAGTTCTTGACGAACCCGGCTTGATCTACGGTTATTATTTCGTGAATGCGATTGTCGAATATGAGTTCAAAAATGTTAACCGGATCCGGATCGGTTGATAATTTGAACATTCTGGCCGACTACCTTTCTTTTTCCATATTGGAACGATGTTGCTTTCTTGCCAGTCAGATGGTGCTCTACCCTCCTCAGCAATCCGATTGAAGAACTAACTGAGGCACAGTGTTGGGTCCCAACTCTCCGCTTTCCTGAGCTCACATGCGATGACATCAATTCCTGTTGTTTTCCCCGATTTCATTCGCTTGGTTGCTTCCTCGATTTCAGTGCTTCAGTTATATTCTGGGGTTTTTACGTAAGTAGACACCGTGTCCGCCGGTTTTTTTAAGACAGTAGTTAGTTACCACAATCAGAGCCCGGTGTGATAAATCCAACGGTGCCAGTTTATGCTGAATGCAGGTTCAACATTCATACTGTTGGATGCAATACCTACTAAAAGACTACCGGATTAAAGGATACGGTATCCCAGTTGAAAAGCGTAACTCCACGCTTGAGATCCAAAAGACTGTCCGCGATGTGGCCGTAACCACAACCTCCATGAAACTGTCGCTATGGAATCAAGCGCAAATAACCGGGCCGAGAACGCATGCCCTAAGAATTCTCCTGAGGCTTATGGATTCGGAGGGCTAGCCCGGTTCCCATGGTACCAGATAATCTTTGATCACACTTCATGGTCGAAGTCACTTTAGATGAGCTCCCGTGCAAACTCGGGTCTGATCGTCTATTCATCTCCTGTTTCACGGTGACTCACTGTGAATACAGCGAACTGGTATAGAGCTTGGGTCTGTATTGACTCCTCCAAAATCTTACGAATCTTAGTGGATCCCGAGAAAGAATGCCAACTCACAATGTAAAAAGGGCTCGAAACATCCACTTTAAAATAAGAAATTTTTCTCTACTTCCGCTCTGTATTTAGTTGAATCACCCGACGGTGTTTATAAAAACGATGTAAGTTGGGTTACGAGCGGTGGTTCACAATTTTTTGGGGGAAGGGGAGGGACTTATATTACACCCATGAGTAGGACAACTTCCGCCTTCTCTACCGAAAAAGCGGTTTTCATTGGCTAAAGGAATGAAGATGTGCAAGTGAGTCAAACGCGTCACCGAGCGGAACATAGAATATAGAAGAAGAAGAATCTGTGGAAATTAGTATGCAGTATGATGAAGCAAGCCGAGCAGTAGGCAATCAGTGCCTTCAAATGCGAGTCACACACTCTTCGGTTTCTGAAATTGACAAAGGTTGAGGAAATTAAAGCGGGAAGTAGAGCATTCTCACAATTTTCATGAACAGGAATAATCTAACTACACCTCCAGTTCGTGGAAAACTAGACTTTACCACGCAGTGGTTGAAGAGACTACAGAATAGGTACAAACAATTTTCTAGGATTTTAGTTACATGGTGCAGTGTAGTGGATGAAGTGGAGGAAGAGTGCAAGCGTCTCAGAAAATCGTAGAAGGTGCTTGCCGAAATTATTGAATCAGTGTTGAGAAATGCAATTTTATTGAGCATTCACCCAAACGTTGTTAATTTTAGGGTCGGATCTGTGGAACCTGTAAGTTAAATAATTGGCGGCAAAATGATAAAACCTTAGGTCCATTCCTGTCGCCAGTAAAGTTTGCGCTGATGTCTAATCTTAAGACTATGATGTCTGATCTAAAAACCATGAATTTGTCTAGAGTTATTTGTTCTCCCATTTTATGAAGCGACACGGTCCTTGATGTCAAAGGGTAGTCTTGGCATTTTAGTGGCAAGTGAGTGTTTGCAAAATATTCAAGGTAGGAATTGGGTTTGCGATGACAGAGTTGATTAACATGAATCCGAGATCGCTAGTGTATGTACTGTTGATGCTGGTTCAGTCTTAATTGATTGACAGACTTGGACACCCGCTTTCATGAAGGAAAAATTGAACCATTGAACAAAGGCTATAAGAGTGGCAACTTAGGTGCACAATTCTCGTTAAACGTCATATTCAATAGGGAATTTCTGTTAAAAATTAGGCGCTTGTATATTTTGAATTTTCTTCGAAAGGTGTTGAGAAAAGTGTAGATTCTAATCAGACGAACATATATTACCCTCTTTCGAATTTTACGGCAAATATAAAGTAAACTGCCCTTTAATGTTTTGTGTAAAATAAAAACTTATTTAAATTCGTTTGTTGCTTTGTTTGCCCATGTGCCATGTCTGTCAAAGGTATTTTATTCCGCATGAAAATTATATACATACAGTAAATGACATGATTTTGATTTGTGTTTAGTAGGCGGAGGGGTTTCTCATTTTCTGTCATGGTGACATTCTTATTTAAAAATGAAGGCCTGAAAGTACTTCCCATATTCACACTTACGCATATAAAGTTAATATCAATATCTTACTCTATTTCAACTAAACTTTACCAAACTTCATCTCAGTAGTAAGAAAAATCATAAAATAGGACACAATACTAGAAAGTTTGGTGCAAGTACTATTATTATTATTAATAAAGTTGGTTCATATACATATGAGCGCATTGTTGATAACTGTAACATTGAAAACAATCACTCTAGAACTTTGCTCAATACATGAGCCTAAGGGGTGTTCAATTTCTAAAAGCAGATATTGGTACCCAGTGCAAAACTGACTACATGCGTGCAGGTTCGCAGTTCTGCCATCCCTAAACTCCATTCCAATTGAAGTAGTCGTCTCTAAGAAAAGTACATATGACAGACGGACAGACAGTAAAGCGATTTTAATAAAATGTTGTTTTATACGAAAAAAATAGTTCTCATTTCTAAGGTTTTGCTGAAAACAAAACCTTATTAAAGTCGATTCGCTCTCTGTCTGTCTTTCTGTCCGTCTATCCCTCTGTCTGTCTGTCTGTCATACTAACCTTTCTCAAAAACGCCTAAATCGATTAACACGAAATAGTAAGTAGGAGTTAGGAACTGTGAACTCTCATGCACGTGAGGAATTGCATTGCTGCAGGTGCAACTTAATGGGGTCCCCATATACTTAAAAGGACACATTTTTTCACCGAATATAGTCATGTGAGGTATCAAATGAAAGGTGTCGACTAGTACTTTTCGAATCAGATACTAGTTTTGATATGATATAAGCCATTCGAACATAGCCATTAGCGGGACTTTAGTGCATATACTACCGACTCTTTTCTTAGGGCAATATGTTTCAAATTATTGTTCACTGGAGCTTGTAGTTTTCAGCATATCTGAGTTGTAATCGTATTAACAAACAGTTTAAAGGAATCGCAGTAAAAAGTGTCGTTTGATAAGCACAAGCTTTAATTACACAATCTAACGGCCTTTGGCTTTAAATATCGTTAAACTCCTTCTCATCTGGGGTCTTCTCAGACCTGGGTCGCGGACGAGCAACGCAATATAGACAACATAACCTAACCACATACATTTGAAAACGGTGTCAGTGTCTAAAATTGATAGACCAGTAGCTTACTCCAAACTACAATTTTCTTTTATTATGTATATATATATTTCGGGAGCAGCTTACTTCCTTCATCAGTACAAAGCTACTGCGCTACTATCAATTTTAGACTTAACTATAAATAGAAGACAATATCTAACCTCTGTCAGTGTCTAAGCTTGTAACACGTGTCCTGCCTGTTTGGACAGGCTCCGACACAACTGTGCTTGCGAATGTCGTCACAAAACACACTTGGGTTATGTGACTTTCAAAAAGTTTAGCAACACAGGGCCTAGTATCCAAAAGTCGAGTGACAGCTGGTATACATATTCTCTCGTCCTCACGTACGATCTTAGTGGGCCGGACCAAAGAACTTATTTCTCTCAATAACAGATATTGGTTG
Organism: Hermetia illucens; assembly: GCF_905115235.1. Lineage (NCBI taxonomy): Eukaryota > Metazoa > Arthropoda > Insecta > Diptera > Stratiomyidae > Hermetia > Hermetia illucens. The sequence goes on along the minus strand of NC_051850.1, from coordinate 153,549,942 downwards.
CAAAAGGTAGGAGTGGAGGTATCCGAAAATGGGCAATTACTTGGAGAACCCATTCTTAAAAACTACCTAACCGAAAAATCTGAAAAAAATATGGTGGTCCAAGCATATGGCATCTAGGCCCCAAAATACTCTCCGTTACGATATCCGCTCGAATAAAGTTAATAATAGTATATTTTTATATTTCGAAACTTTACTGCGAACCCCCCTTAAGTTCTCCCTAGATCCGTAAATCTATTTAGTATCATAGGAACCGGGGTAACCCTTGACAACTTGTGTTTCAAAATAAATGTTTACGAGTATACTTTCGGCCCGGTTGTTTGCAGTTGTCCCCCTGGTAAGACTTTTATGGTGGTTGCATTCTCGAAAATATTGCGGATGACGCTCCTAGGAGACTCAATGTGTCGAGTTAGAGTTGCAGTTTGGTCGCCGCACCCTCTAATTGTGCATTAGTTAAGTCTAGCATTCTTTGGTATGGACATTGAGCCTGGACCACCAATCCGTGCTCGAAGAGGGTTGTCAGAGTATAGTTATACAGTAGGTACTCACATAAATCTCCAGGAACCTTCTTGATTTAATCTTCCCGTAAGAAAGATTGGGTTTTTCCCTACTTGGCTAAGGTTCATTTAAGATGGTTTTGTTCTACAACTTTGCAGAATTGTATCCAAGTACTCCTTCGATTCGACTAGTGGTAGGAATCTAAATGAGAATTTTGCTTTGGTAATCGGGTTTGGTAGGTTGTTTATCTACCTCACTCTCAGGTTAACACTGAAGCAATCCTGGGCAGATTTTTCGGCAAGTTCAAATTTCCTCAAAAAATAATTGTACCACATCCACGCTGTTTTCTTACTCTTTCAATGTAGTCCAGTTATTATTACATTTAACAAGTAACGAGGAAAGAAAAAAGATAAATATGAGCATCCATTACACAAACGGAATGGGAGCCTGAGGATCAAGAAGCTGACTTTCGGCCGACGCGAATAAATAAAAGATTGAAAGAAACGTTCAGAATGATAAAAGATATAACTGTAGTATTCTTCAATTCTATCTTTGATCCTTTTGAGGCTTGAATGGAAAATGTAACCAGATTTAAATCGATAATCGATGTTTTTTTTTTTTGAATCTAGTTATCAAGAGAAGGAAATACCATTGAAAGTAAAGCAACAAAGATCAAAGAAAAACAAGTCTCCTGTCGACTTTGTGACTGACTACTCGTCTAAAAGATGAAAAAAATTAGATTAGGTATAAAGATACTGCTTCTATGCTCCATTCGCCCTCGACATCAATGAATAATTGGATTTGTGGTTTGAAATGAAGCTGATAATTTTATATAAAGAGCACACTTTATCGAATTGTGTATTTGCGACTTTTTTTAATAGTCTTTTACGGTCTTTCTGATAAATTCATTGTTTAGTGCTCGTGCGGTTTATGATTCTGAATGATGAATTCAAGCCTAAGATGTTGCGTTTTTTTTTCTTAAAATATTGGCCGGCTTTGACTTGGCTTTCACAAAAGCAAAAGATATTGGCCGAATTTAGATGAAAAATATTTACATCGGAATAGTTTGACATGGATAGTTGTGGATATGCAATCAATGCCATGCACTTTGCGTATTTCTTTAGGACGTTCAGCAGGCTTTTTTTGGAAATTCAATAGTGAAATACACTAGAAGCATTCGTCTTGCATTCTAGGTTAGCCCAAGCAAAGATCTGTATACAAAATTGCATATAGCTGGCCCCTGAAGCGGCCTAAATGTAGCCTACTCATAAAATCAAATAAAAAGATTTGACGCTGACGGAATAGCTTCAAAATAGTCAAAGCATAAGTTTTTGAAAATTGGAACATTTTTTTGAGCCTGAAATTTACATAAAGATCATTTTAATACTCGACAGTAACAAAGTTATTCGAATATGTGGATACACATCTGTGAACAAAGTGGGTTATAGTATAACATATTCGTTGACTTTTTCATCCTTAGGGTTTTCCTTTCGATTCGAATTATGTTCATTTTACCAATTTATTTCCTGAGAAGCACTATGAGGAGTGCTCTTTCAATCTGGATCATTTCTGGAAATAAATGTTGCACTTTCAATTCTAGCAGCTTTTGAAGTAACGCGAATTCATCTGAATAATCTCTTCGCGAGATGAATAAATTTGTTTACGCAATTAAAAAGACCTTGGTCTTTACAGGTCACTTAAAATGCAAGAATTTAATTGTGGATAATACTGTAGCAAACACAAGACGTAGAATTGTTGCTTTCCTGTATTTTTTTTATTTTTGCAATTTCTCCAGGCAATTTTCTTCTTTCCAAGAGACAGGATTGCATTTAATTAACTCGAAAAATTTCCATTAAATGTATAAAGTTTTATTTGATTTAAAGTTATCCATTTGATGGTTAAGTGAGATGCTGAGAATCTAATAATTTGGTTTGTTTTTATTCTTCGAAAGGAAGTTCATATAATTTGAAACGTATTAAGAAGGATTCATTCACTTTTCCCTAGGACAGTGCCAAATATTTTATTGGATGATATGAGTTGGTCCTAAATCCTTGTCTACTTGATGACAAGCCTGCACTTATTTCGGGAAACAACAGACCTCCGCATTTTAGTGACGGACACCTCGTTTGATGCACTAAGGCTACATGCTCCGGGTCTTCAGAATCACTTAGACATTCAGAGCAAAAGGTAGAATTGCCATGCTCTAAATCATGTAAATACGGGTGATACCCACAATGCCGGGTCAAGTGATAATACAAAGGTGGCTATTTGAAGTTGGCCTGTATGCACTTCCTTTTGTGAGCATTATCCCGACTTTCGTACCACATCCTGATTGCACTTGTTCACTTCTCCCCTAGTCGATCTTTGACATTGTAGTCCTTGCATAACTTCCAATCGTACAAGCTTCACAGCCAAAATCAGACGGAGTATGATGTTCAATTTGGAACGCACTAGCAACTCTTATCGCGCTCAGATGATATACTGCTGATAGTTACCCCTTGTACGCCTTAACATTAAGGACCGTCTAAACTCTCTGGCTCGCAGTAGTCTCGTCAATGGATTACGCCCAACAGGATAACATGAAGGTATATGATGTACTTGGACTCAACCACATGCAGCGCAGCGTCAGTCTTGTGTTCCGTCAACTCTAGCCCATGTGAACTATTCCTTGATCAGCCTTCCCGATGTCTCAATGCCAAAACAACATCCTTCAAACGTTTGTATATTGCTGCAATCGCGGTGTCGTCGGCATAATCAAAGGGCCTAGCTTGTCGCGGGAATTAGACCTGTAGCACATGGGCGTGCTTCGAGGCATTTCGTGAGCAAATATTCGTATCAACCAATTCAGTGTCATAGAGGAGCATCGTATCCATGACCCTGTACGTGAAGATTTGTCAATATACGTGTGAACATCCTGCTATTCGAAGGGTGTTATAATATGCTTCCAAAGCGCAAATGTGAAAGCATTTTTCATATCAAAAGTGATGATAGCGCAGTATCTTTTGGTATCGCCCTGCCACCTTATGTCTGCCTGCAATTGCTTACTCTGCTAGACGGAAACACTGTCTTGATGGCATCCTCTGTTGGTCCGGTAGCACAACGACCGTACCATTGCCTCTTCATAGTCCCTCTTCAACGACATTTGCTTTTTACATTGACCCGGAAAAACATCCTCTTCGAAGCAGATTTTAAATATGGAAATGAACCACTTCGATCTAGCTTTTATTGCCGCCCACAGCGCCCCAATAGATGTACCATTTAGCGCGGATGTTTTATTGGCTGCCAACTTACTACAGCCAATAGGAAGTTCCCTCTTATGATCGTAATAATGCACCTACCTTAATATGGAAATAGATTCGTCGCTATAACTGGATACTGGATGTAAGAAACAGATGGAAGCGCTAAGTTGGCAGTGTCAGTTCCACGCTGCTCGGTTTTCGAGATTGAAGGACGGACGTTCGCTCGGTCGAGAAGAATGGAGACGAAAACTTGGGGAGGCCGAGAAAGGACAACGGATTGTTGAGGATTGTTGACAGAAGAAGATGAGGAGGGATTTGATCTGTGGAACCCTGCCTTATCTCACCTTAGCCATTACCGCCTCGTTCCCATGGGTCATGTTGATGTCGACCTTCTCGCACAGTTCCTTAAACGAATTTCGTTTGCTCTAACGGATTACTTTTCGGAACTTTCTCCTGTAAGCTATATATATCTCCGTGTCTGTGTAATTTTCTGCTCAAAATTTTCGCGTTTTTTTGCAGGCATTCAGTACTCATTTGCCTGCTTTTGTCATTCCATCAGGATGCGTATCGTTCCTTACATATATCAGTGAACATTTCCATATCTTCGAATGTAATGACCTTATTTCTCTAGGATATACCGTTTCCCTGTTCTCCATTAATCTAAACAGTACAGCTTGATGCTCAATAACGCGCCAGTCTAATTTCCTCATCAGGGCACTGCCTATGAAGGTAAATTTAACATTTTACCTATCCTGTGGAAGGTATAGGTACTTCCCATGTCAATAAATGCAAACGGTCCAAACATATCAGTTCTCCGTTGTTTGAAATTCTGCTTCCCCACTCAGTAGACCATGTGTTCAAATCTTGCACGGTGGCGATAGGGGATCGTTCATTTACTCATATTCCAAGCTTGACAAACTTGACGGAACATAGCAGCTGTATACAACAATCATCAGCTATTCATCTTCGTATTATCCAAATTATGCACCTTTCACGTTTGTCGGAGGTCCATCCCCCATTGTTTTTTTTCTGCATGCCTCGTTAATAATGGCTGCGTATACATCGAGCTTTTACACTGACTGGTCCAGAAGATGGTGTGCGGCCTCGCAGTAGTTGAGGTGTATCTGAATAAACCTCATTTACTCCTTTTTTTGGATCCTTCTTAGACAGCGGACATTTTCTACTTTGTGTGGCGTGATCCTTATCAGCGTCTACGCTCTTGTGCAAAATACCTTCAGGATCTGTTTCACAATTCCTTGTCTTTTTTTTTCGCCAGACTGTCTGCAACGATCGCATCTATCGTACTTCATTGTACTAAATTGGATGCTGTCAGCTTTCAGTAATTTGTTTGCCCAAACATGACATGGTTTTCTAAGGGTCTACCTATTAGGTTCTCGTGGGCGAGCACTTTTTCTTCTGGCGTCTTCCGGAACGTTACGAGAAGTTCTGCCTTCTTCTCATTCTTGTGATATTGCCATCTAGAATACTTAGCGTCAGATCTTCCTTGACTTTCCGTAGAATCTCAACGTAAAACAGGCCACCCTTGCTTTTGATTGCCATCGTGTCCAGACGTACCTTCTTTCATTTCATCTGTTTTTTAAGGTTTGTTCGTAAAACAAAATCTCATTAAAATCGGTTCGGTCTGTCTGTTTATCACAGGGACTTTTCACACGAAATTTGGTGAGAAGGTGGAAACTGTGAATGCCCACACATGTAGTAAAGTACATTTTCCTATGTTGAGATTAAGTGGGAGTCCTCATACATGCAAAAGCGGGGTGTACATTTTTTTTACCGAATTTAATCATGTTGGGTATCAAATGAAAGGTCTCGATTAGTAGTTTTCGAAGCCAGTCTTATTTTTGACATTTGGAAAGGCGGGTAGTACGGGGGGTCGAAAGTAACCATTCCTTTAACGGATCCATTCTCAGAAAGTACCCAACTCAAAAATCTGAAAAAATAACACGAAGCTGCCTCTATACCGTGTCCAGGCTTCAAAATACTCCCTATATCGATATCTCCTCAAATTAAGTCAATAATAGTGTATTACTATATTTTTGAGAAAATTGACTAAGTTTAGTCTAGAGTAACAAAAATTGACAACAATATAGACTATAGTATAGTATAAAGCATGATCAAAATCCTGCCATTACTAATAAAGTTACAACAGCTGAAAGTCGCCTTTTTCGTGTAAATTTAGTACAACCCAAAATACTAAACATCAATGTCACATTAAAGTGGATAGTTTGACATGCTAAATATATGCACTCAAATATACTTACATAAGAAACAAACAAAACTTTGTATACCTGAAGCGTCTCGCTTCCGGTTTCCCGACTCGCTTGTATTGTCCAGGCGCTCAAAGGTAAGGAAGAGACGGAGAGGAAAGAGCCTCGTGGCCAGAGGAGAATCTCCACTTGGTGAAACTGGAAAACGTTGTGTTCACATTGGTTTGCCACTAATCGTGGTTGCAGTAGGTGAATGCTTTGAGGTTTTATATATCGACTGACGACAGCCCATTGCAATGCTGTTGGAACCAAGAGCGTGTATCACGATGAGTCTATTTGGCTATGGGTTTGTGTGGTTCAATAAACAAAACAACAAAAGTCCTCACCGTAATGGAAGCATGGTAGCGACCATGTGTGAATTTTAAAAATAAGTGCGTCCGATGTGCAATCTACTCATGCGTACGGATTATACAGGGTGCCCTTATGATTCCCTGGGAGGACTTTGTCCTTCTATCAAACATTGAACTTAAACGGTTTGACAAGACTTGGATAAGGCAACTGTATAACCACCAATATATGTGCGTTATCAAAGCATGCCACAACGGCGTAGTGGTCCCTACTATGTTACAGCCAACTGCTAGAGTTGCACGCTCCGTGCGGGTATCGTACAGAAATTTGCTAGTAAAATACCATCTCCTCTGAGTGGGATGTGCAGCCGAATGGCCTAAATAGTCTTAATGACAAATGAAGTAGATATACCTGACCTACCTGCACACCTACAATTTTGCTCATGGAACCGATTGGAAATCCACATGTTTTGCTTGTCCTGTTTCTATGCCTTTTGTGTTGCAAGCTTTCCTATTAAATTCTCTGTCAATCGTCTTTACGTCTTCTACGGAGTCCCACTTTGGGCTTGTTTCATTTTTCTTGCTTCTTCGTGTTGGTAACAATAGGTACCTGCCCCGGTGAAGCTCGTAATAGCCCTGCATTCGCTGTGTAATGAACACTTAATTCGCTCCCAGGAGTCCTTAAGGTTTCGAACCACTACTTCTATTTAGCGGTGGATGTTGTGCTTTGATCCGACGAATTGGTTGGGCGTATTCATCGCTTTCAGCCAGTTTTCCACTCTAATTACTTTTCTTCTCTGTCATCATTGACATGCATTATCTCTTCAATACTGGGTCCATTATAGCTGTCGCTACTATCAGTACCTGATCTTCTATTCGTCTGCACGGATCTAGGCTTAGAGTGTAGCGTTTTATCACTTCACCTAAAATTATCCAAATTCGTTTTCTCCTCCTTATCACAAATAATCAACCAAACCTGCGTCAATAACCTATTCGTCTTCCAATATTGATTTGAATTTGTTTCTTATATCAATATTTACCCCGTATTTAGGTACATAACCTCAGCGTCTGGATAGCTGAGTGGTTAGAATACCAGGCTGTCGTGCGCGGTTTAACTCTCGCTGGTGGTAGTGGAATTTGTATACGACTCAGCTGTGAAGGAGTACCTGCATCAAATCAGGGTAATAATCTCGGGCGAGCGCAATGCTGACCACATTGCCTCCTATAGGGTACTGTAATCCTATAGTGTACCGTTACGGTGTTGAATGAAGTGCTCTAACACACTTCAAGGCCTGACCCAATTGGAGCGATTATTATTATTATTATTATTAACGTCAGGACCTACAGCCTTGTGCTCCATTGAAAATTATGTGTGTTAAGTACTTTCCCCACGTTGAACTGGTTGAAACCAACCGCTCTGTGCTTTCAGAGGTAATTCCCCTACACATTTGAGTTAGCTGCACTAACTCAAGTATCAGTGTATCACCTCCACTAAAACTTGGTTTGCTCGTCTTGCGATTATATCAAAGTGGCGTACTGAATTCCGAAATCCGCTCGATATGTTCAACTCAATCGACCAGTCACAATCCTACTCGGATCATCATATCACTTATGAGTGAGGAACTTTGGGCGTCCTAATGACCCGTGCATGTAGGAATTCCGCTTACAAGACGATACAGATAGTTACTGTACGTGGGTGTGTCACTGGGGATGACATCTCATAGCCATTTTTGTCTACGGGTGAGCGTTTTCTTCCCACCCCCCGCGCATAAACATGCCTAGTCACCTACACGTTCAGATACGTCCGTGTACACGTCCACACGCCATGCCAAGGATTCCCTTATCCGATCAAAGGGTCGCGGCTGATGGGAGAACTGACAACTCCTCACTCTGTCTATCTGTCACACGCACTCTACGCTAAACCTATTGACATAAAATTAAATGAACTTCTGCAGATTATTAAATCGCACGCATACGCTGAAAGGCGTGATTTCCTGTTGAATTTAGGGGGGACAAAGAAGCAGTGGGAAGGTACAGAATTTTTTGTCCGAATATAGTCATGTGGGGTATCAAATGAAAGGTTTCGATTAGTACTTCACGAATCAGATTAAATTTGACATTGGTCACACAGCAGAGAATGAACTTCCGGTTTCTGACTTACTGTATTTTTCCATTTGTAAATATCATGTGAGTTCTAGTAGTTTCCCCACACTTCACGATAGCAATATTAATTTATCGGTTAACAGCTGCTTTGCCAAAAAATATTAAATATGCAAACGAAAGCTACTTATGTTATATTAAAAAATTGATTCCGTGGATTATTGATGGCTTTGAAAATATTACGCCAAAATAAATTGTTGTTTGTATCTTCTATATGAAACCTTTGTTGGAAGACAACAGGTGTCCGTAATTTAATTAGAAATGAGCACAAATCTAATTTCTAAATTCATTTTCTTGGGTTTTTGCTCCGAGATGCCAAATAGCGAAACTTATTGTATAAATTGACTTTTTGTCTAAATATGATAAGTCGTCCTAAATCGCAAATAGTTTTCTCAAAAAAAAAATATCTTTCTTGAAAGCACACGTGCTCGTTCAAGACCTCTTGGTAGCGTTGTGTACCAATTAGATTTGCATATATTACGTCCGCAAGCTAAAATTACGAGGAAAGGTATCATCTTTCTAGCCATCTGGGAATTTCAAGTTCAGTCACCTTCCACTCGGCCGCTGGATCTTTTTAACATTTCTCGGAAAATTCAGATTTCTTCAAGACGAGGGATAATTGTAGGTTTCCAGGCGTTATCAGGTTAGTGCTCCCAAATTGAAATTTCTGCTTAGGGGTGTACATAATTGGGTTATCCTCGCAAGGGTTAAAATTCCACTAATTCGCTTCCATCTCTGAAGCCTCTTCTCGCAAATTTATTCTGGTTCTTCGAAAATCCGATGTGACGTGTCTGCTCCCATTGAAACCCAGAGGAACATTTTTTTTGTTGCAAAATATGAAAAACAAACATCAACGCAAGCAACAAACATGACAACAAAAACGGACAACAGGTGTTTGATTTGCTTGTTAAAGTTGCGGCGACTGTTGGCCGGCTGCTGCCGCCCGTACCGCCGGTGGTTGTTGATGTTTGGCTTCTCCAAGTGCGGTTTATCACCTGTTGTCGTCATTGCATAAATTTCAATGAAGTTTGGCAAAAATGCGTAATGAAGTAGTGACAGAATCTGATCGAAATACGCTGCCTTTTTCCTGGGTGTCGTCTCGTTTTGGCGGCGACATATGTTAAATTGGGGCTCGTTCGCGGATTTTCTTTGTTGATTGATGATCGAAGTCTGAGGGATGTTCAGGTAATTAGTTGGACGAATGGAATTTGAGAAGATTGAAGGTGAGGTCAGACTAAGAATAGGATGTTAAGGACATTGGGAAATAATTAGTAGTTCATATAATTGTGCGGGAAGTAGTGCTTTCAAATGGGGTCAAAAAAAGAGCTCTGCTTTTTAAGGCTTTGTGTAAAGCAAAATCTTATCAAAATTTCTTTACTGTTTGTCTGTCTGTTTGTCCGGCTATCTGTGTGTCACTCCTATTATCTCAGAAACGGTTACTACTGTTGATACGAAATTTTCAAGGTAGATGGGATCTGTGAATCCCCTCACATGCAATGAGTGACATAGTTCCACGTTGAGTTTAAGGGAGATCCTCATACATGCAAAGGCGGGGTGTACAATTTTTTTCACCGAGTATATTTATGTGGGGTATCAAGTTAAAGGTCTCGATTAGTACTTTTCGAAGCAGATGTTAGTTTTGACATTGGTTTTAAAGGGAAGGAATGCATAGGTCCGAAAAGAGTTACAGATATACCTTGACTTATCACACTTTGACTTATAACACTCGAAAAATTAAGGAGCATGCTTCGAGTTATCGCACAATTTTTAGCACTATGTGCATACATATTTTGAATTCTACACACTTTCATTGTCAGAGTTCGTCCGCTTAGATAAAAGTGGATGGGTGGCAATGTGCATAATATAGGGTTTTGGGAAAAGAAATTCCGTATTTGTGATAGAAATTTGACGCTTTATTCAACATACTTTATCCCATTCAAGTCAAATATGCGCCATTTTGTTCGCAAAGTTGTTGCTATTTAGAAGGCAACTTCATTATCCCCCCTTATAAAACCCCCCTCCTTATTTGCAAAAAACTCTAGAAGCCAGTTTTCGCAAGTCTCTTTGAGGCCAACTTAGTAGAGAGAGAGAGCGTTTTGCATGGACCAGAAGAGATGGTAATCACTTGGTGTCAGGTCCGGACTATACGATGGGTGCGATAGGACATCCCATCTGAGCTTCCGTAGCTCCTGGCGGGTCATCAAAGATGTGTGAGGCCGAGCGTTGTCCTGGTGAAACACAACACCATTCCTATTGACCAATTCAGGCCGCTTCTGGTCAATCACCTGCTTCAAACGGTCGAGTTGCTCACAATAGAGGACCGAATGGAGGATCTGGCCATAGTTGAGCAGTTCAAAGGGGATGATTCCCTTCCAATCCCACCAAACATACAGCAAAACCTTCCTGGCCGTCAATCCGGGCTTGGCGATTTGTGCCGGTTCGCCGCGCTTCGATCACGATCTTTTTCGCTTTAGGTTGTCGTACGTGATCCACTTTTCATCACCAGTCACCATCCGACTGTCAAAGAGACACTTGTAGCACAGATTTTCATCTTCAAATCGTCGTATAGTATGACCCGATGCGATAAGTACAACACACATATGTTTAGGTGTCGCCATCTATTGACAAAATACGGCATTTCATTTTCCCCAACCAGTATAATAATTACTGGCGCCGTTTGGGCATATGTATTGAATATAGCTCTGAATGTTCGCAAAAGTGGCTGGTGTTTTCGATTATTAGAAGTGTTTGAGAGGTATGAATGTGTTTTATTAATTCCTTGTTTTCTGGATCCTAAGTTACGTATTAACATATTTGTTGAAAGTAAAGAACTTGGTGCACGTGAACAAACTTCAATGGTTGTGAACAAAAGGAACCATCTGAACAAATTATTTTGGTTTATTATCAATGGTTTGCAAGTCTTCATGAAAACGGAAGGACATTAGAAGATTATTTTTAAATAAACATTGAGAGCGAGTTGGGTAATTACACTTTCAGATAACGCTGGATAAGGATCCATTGCATGTAAGCAATCTGTTCAAATAAAGCCTGAAAGGATCGGTCGTTGTAAATATTGAAATCCATCCAACTATGTACATAATTATCTGGTGCATAATATGAAAAGGCTTGTATCTCTTGATTCTTGACAGAGAAGAGAAACATTCCAATTTGAACTGCAGTCATCCAGGAAAAGGTTAAGGTTTGTTCAATACTATCAGAAGTGAAAACGAAGCTTTCGAATTTAATGCAAGTCGAAGTTGTTTCGGCAAGTTAAAATCAAGATTTGGTCTGCATAATTTAAAATTGACTGAAGAAGCGGCTAGTGTTGATTATGAAGAAGTGAAGAAATTTCCCGACATGATTATTGATGAAGGCAGTTACAGCCGGAGAGAAGTTTTTAATGTCGATGAAATAGGACTTCATTGGAAGCGTTTATCATTAGGTACATTTATTTCCAAGGAAGAAGCTTCAAAGGCTTCAAAGTCTCCCAAAGACAGGCTTACACTTGTTTTGGGCGGAAATGCCGCTGGCGATTTCAAACTGAAGCCTCTACTGGTGTACCATTCGGAAAACCCAAAGACCTTAAAAAATATTTCGAAAACCACGCTGCGAGATATTTGGATACATAATAAAAAGGGTGTGGTAACTTCGGCTTTATTCACTGAATGGTTTAGAAATCAATTTTGTCCAGGAGTCAAAGAATACTATAGGAAGAACAACTTATCGCACAAGGTTTTGCTATTGGTCTATAATGCTCCTGGACGTGCATGGGTTGCAGCAGGGAAGTGGTATTTGGCGGTAGGAAGGCCACTTCCACATTTTCATCACTTTGGTTGAGAGTTTCAGCTCAACCAAAGCGATGAAAATGTAAAAATGGTCTTTCTACCGCCAAATACCACTTCCCTGCTGCAACCCATGGACCAAGGTGTAATTGCTACCTTTAAAGCATACTATCTGCGTCGAATTTTCAGGCTGTCGGTGGACCGTTTAGACGATATAATAGCATTGGATAAAGATAGGCAATTATCAATTAAAGAAATCTGGAAAAATTTTGATATTCTCAAGGCTGTTGAAAATATCAAAGCTTCTTGAAAAGAGGTAACTAGTAGCACAAGGAACAAAACCTGGCGTAAAATCTGGCTGAAGCGGTTGAGTTTCCTGCTAGCATTGAGATCGACAGCGATTCAGAAATCAACAGATAAATTCTTGAGATTGCTTTGCTTTGCTTGCTTTGACGAAATCGGTGAGGAGAATGTATTTGACGTAATTAATACTCCTGAAGTGCCAATTGTTGAATATTGTAACAGATGACACAGAATTGGTACAACAAAATTTAGACGAGGGGGAAAAGAGTTTCCAACCAAAAAAATTTCCAAATTTTTGGAACACATTGAGAAGGCGTTGGAGTATTTGGAGTATGATCGCGATAATGAAAGCAGGCAGACGGTGTCGTTTTCAATAAGTAAAAGTCTTGAATGTTATCGGGAATTGTACAAATCGCGAAAGCTTAGAGCAAGTTAGACAACTTTAATTAAATTTTTCAAACCGTCAACTTCTGGGACAGGTTCTCAACTACAAACCTCAGTAGGGATTTATCTTGATTTGTCATCAAGTGATGAGAGGTGACTCAGAAATATTCATATTTATATACATGCGTGCTTTTATAATAGTTTCTAATAAATCCTCTTTATTTAGATAGTATAAACTAAAAACGTTTACATTTTCGTATGCATTTTGAACTGATTCTTAATAGGTGCTATATGCGAAATGTTAGTTTTGGTACTTCATAAGCAACAAGCGACAATTAGCGAAGATTTCTACTTTTCTTTACCCTATGTATACGAGCATGTATTTCTTATCTTATATCTTGGCTTCAAAATACTCTCCGTGCCGATACCTGTTTAAATAAAGTGAATAATATTATAATACCATATTTATTATAAGTATATTTTTTAGAAATTGATTGAGAGTCCCCATACGGTGGAATCCTAGAATCATACTATCGAGCATGATACTACCAAATTTGGTGGAAATCGCACTATTACTAACAGAGCTATTATAGGCCAAAGTTGCCACTTTTCTGCAAATGCACTGCATTGTCTGATACATACACGTGACGTACAAATGGCACAAATCTCCATTCAAATATGCTTATACATATAAGCAATGCACAAAACTTGTCACAGCGTTCAGCTTCCGGTTTCCCGTCTTGTTTTTAAAGAAAACCAGTTCTTAGCACTTTTTGTGGCATAGTTCAAGCTAAAAGTTTATAAATTTCCATACAAGACCGTTTGTTTGACTTGAATCCATAATGAATGGTTTAACTACTATTACTACTTAGATTTCACCGACATCCAAATATGTAGACCATATTGCCCTTAAACTAAAACTTCATTTTTTCTTTTCATTGCAGGTGAGTTTACATGGTTAATCTACGTTTATCTCTTTTAGTAAGAAGCACATAATAAGTAACATCTTCTTTAGCATTTGCAACAATATCAAACTATGTTCATGCAGCTGAAGCATGATGTCAGTTGCGAGGACACTCTTAAGCAGTTTTGGCTCTTCTTGATAATTTTGTATTGATGAATTCCGAAGATTGGGCCCATCAATCAACATAACCAAATCCGAATCTATATCCTTCAAGAGAAGCAGGGTAACACTACTGCTCATTAAAATTAATAATCTTACCCTTGCTCATGTGAAATCCATCATCTTTGTAGGTAAGGGGATAACGAGGACCTTGTTCGGTCAGAGACCACTTGAACTCCATTATTCCTAATACCGTAAAGGCAGACAGATTGAAATTTTCAACGGGTTTTTCTTGGAGTCTTATAACCCGTAAGACCATCAATCTCTATAGATCTGTGGTGGGGCTCATTATTGAGTATGTCGCTACGTCTACGATGAATTCGCCCAAATACTTTGAAAACCAACTCAACTCAATATCTGCTTGTATCCTAAGAAGATGCTTGGGACTGCCCAGAACCACCCCATTGCACCAGATTTTTGCTTTGGTAGCCAAAGAACGTCTTAAAGGAATCTGAAAACCTATCATTTGGTGGTTTAGACCCCCGATGTTGCAAATGGTCTCCCCTCGATCTACAAGTCGTTCCGGAGCTTATTTGATATTGTAATCCCCACAACCTCTAAAAAGATTCAAGTTATCCTGTCGTATGATTTGGAGGGCACCTGTAGCGGAGCCCAGTTTGTGGCGGCTGTGTGACAGGTCGGTGGAGGGCCTTAAATCTAGTGATTTTCTAGTCCTGGCGTTGGTACGTGGTGGGTCTGCCTGTGCGGCAGTTGCTATGGATGGGACTCAAGTCTCACGTTTTCCTTTGGATGTTAGTTCGGTTTTGACGGCTGAACTTTTTGCCGTGCTCCAAGCCATCAAGGTAGCTTTCCGGATGGGTGGAGAGAAGGTTGCTATAATTACAGACTCTTTCTATACTTGTAAATTACTTAAGCAAACTCCTCCATTGCATCACTTAGTGGACAAAATACACCTCCTTGCTGATCCTTTTTTAAAGTCTTTAAAAGGTCTGTGATGCCCGGCACAGTCGGGGCATCCATTAAATGAACTCGCTCGTGGATAGGCCCACACACAAAACCTTAAAAAGAATCAAACTTGTGTTGGGTTCACTTTCTGAATCAGATCAGCGATGTCCTTGAAGATTTCCTTGGTGATGTCTTCGCTGCCCATCGTAGCTGTCCCCCTATTCGGAATCAGTGCGTTCTGGTTCCCAGACGGTTGCTGCTTAAATTCAGCAAATATATTCATTCATTCAATTCCAGCGTTGACAAGTCAAGTCCCTTACTAATGGTGAGAATTCTACTAGCATGTTTCGATAAGTAGTTGAGGAGCAGACTACTAAGTATATTATCGTTGGCCTGTTCCCCAGCTTAGGTTTGATTCGTCGTTATTTTCTATTTCGTCATATTTTCAAATTTCTGAGCTAGTCCAAATAAAGGGAAGTTCTTCTTCATCCAGCATCAGCAGCAATTCCAATTATAGAGAACCAGTTTCCATTTACGAGAACCAAAAGGCTGGATTTTGCCACCAGAAGATTGGAACCTTCAGCATTCTATTCACCGCATTGTTGTTACCTGTTACCTGTTGTTTTTGATGCAAACCGTCAAGATTTACTGTGCAATGTTATATTGGCTGCTCTCAAGGTTCACCTAGAATTTTTGGAGATTCTCCCCGGTCACCGCTTTATCAACAGATGTATATTATCCAACTTCAGCAGTTTGGCTTGGGAATTTCCTCATCGTATAGATAACTTCGTGCTGCTACCAGCCCGATGGGACAGCCTAAATATGTTATACATGATTAAACCAGCATTCAAGTAGGGAGCAATCAAAAAAATAATTCTTTCGACCTCTGCCTCTCCTACACTAACATATTCAGGATAGAGATTGCAAACACGATTTACAAGTTATTCAACATTTTTGGCAGACTAGCGATGTCGTTGAAATTTGTGTGAATCATTTATGCCGAAACAAGCCACGACCATGAGGAAATGCGGTATCCCGACAAAATTGATAAGACTGACTAGGCTAACTAACCTTGACAAATGTGTGAGACCAAACATAAGCAGCAGAATGACTCTCCAGACTATTCAACATCAACAATGGTCTGAGACAAAATGCGAGGGGCACTATCCTAAGTCTAAATCCACTCAACTACTGGCCTATGCTAGAGGAGAATCGACGGAGCTAATTGGCCCATGGCTCTTGTGGGTCACGTATTGGTTTGTCAGTGTGTCGATGGCGCGTAGATGGTTCTGGTTTGGTGCTCGCCTCTACGTGACCGCACTTTAATGCGCTAACACCGGAGCTAATGCGTGGAATTTTTCTTGCGCATCTAGCAAAGAGAGTCGAACATGTGCTATGAATTTTTCTATCATACACTTTCAAACAATGCGCCGGGAGGCGATTTTCCTGTGTGTGTTCTTCCTGTGTAGCCTACATAACGATGAAATTTATGAACGATATCACGACCGTCTGGCTATGGATAAAACCCGGTTCAATGGATTAAGGTGGCCGCGTCACTTAGTCCGTATGGGTGCGGGTGATCCAGCCCGGACGATATCTATGGTAAAAAAAAAGATGTGGTGCAAAACTGGGATGTCTGGAGTTCTTTACTGAGGCAGGCCTAGAACGCATACTGGTTGATGCACCACTAATGATAATGGCGGCTAATGTTCAACGTTGGAGAGCCGACATAAAGGCACAGATTATTCGTGGTCGGAGTGGCTCTCCCCACCCTATTATACGCAACATTGATCTAGTAGGAAGCACCATCATCTAAGAGCATTTGGAGAAGAATAAATATCAACTATATGTTAGAGTGTACAGCACCCTCAGGACAACCTCGAGGAAGGAATCGTGCAGTACTATAGGAAGTGAGGTCGCACTTTCTCGAAAAATTTTTCGAGTACTAATTTTCCAAATCATCACTTTCAAATTTCGCGGAATTTTTACGATAAAGTAATACTTTTCGCGAACTTCGATGGGTGAACCCAACACATCTGGAGCGGTGGTTACGGAACCAATTTCTCGCAATCCTGATTTCGTGTCCCAAGCTCGGATCACAGCCTTGATCATGAATATTTGCAATTCTTCAAAGGTGATGCTATACTGGGATACGAACGATAGTTCCTCCTTCATAAAAAAAAGTGCAAAAGGATTGATTATTTTGTCCGAAATCGCCAAATATTTTCCCCAGTTTTCAAACATTTCATCCTTTCGTTTGTCACTGATACATTTTTTATTGTCTGTGTTTCCTTATAGAGCTGGAGGAAGATTACATAGTTTTTTTCCCATTATTTCATTATTTTTTTGTTCTGTTTAGAAGGTCTAACTCTCTTCTTAATACGACCTCCGTGGTTGGACGCAGTCTTTTTCGCAGACTTGTTCAAGTGTATAGCACAGCAATTCGCAGATTCTGGGAGAAGGAGAAGAGCTAGCATTATAAAGTCTTTTCGCATCTTTTCAACCCTAAGCTCTGAAATTTATGAATCACTGAAGCTAAATAAGATTGCCAAATCTTTTTCATTACTTCCATAACGAGGGCGAAAATTGAACTCAATTCCAAGCATCTCCATCCAATCAATGACCCTATTTTCCACTTTCTTTCGAAAAACAGCTCATTTCATGTGGGATTATTTTCGAGAGCCTTTTAATTCAATATTTAACAAAGAATCCTGACATGACATCGTTCTTATGAATTCTCGCCCTAGAACTTCCAGGCTCGTGTGAAAATAAACTTTTATTCTGGCACATTTCGTTGTGTCCTTCATACATATCACATCAAAATCCCATATACAATAAAATTCGTATTGACTGGCTTGGATGAATGCACAGATACGTAAAATATAAAAATAGCCACCCTACGCGCGTCACACAATATCCGACAACAAACAGAAAAGAAATGGCCACCAAAGCGACTGAATTCGTGACATGTCATCTTATCAAGATGTTTAGATTTTCCTTTTCGCAAGGATTTGCTCCTTGCAGCGTACTAAAAATAATGTCTATTCAAAAGGCTCGACATAAAAACTTACTTGCTCCATAAAATGGGTCACTTTGCCTCCAAGTAGGAAACTATGTACGCCGGGACGGAGATGGATGTGGGATGACTTCCATTTCGCTTTTCATTGTCCCTTGTTGTTATGCTGGTGGAGGGGTGTTTGTGGTGGTCAAGTTAACGTTGGTTTCCTTATTTGCTCTAGTCCACTTTGCGTTCTCTATTTTTATTGCGAGGAGGACGAAGCTTTGTATATACATATGTCCGCTGACAGCGGTTCAAGTGGCCAGGGATTAGTTGTGCTGGAGTGGAAATCTCCTCCTATTAAAAGCGAGTTAAGTAAACTATCGTTTTGTTCTTCAGGGAGTCGACCTTCGGAAAGAATTTAGGTTAAGAACTTTCAATGCCTGAAAAAACATTTACGAGTTCTTTTTCGAAATCGGATTTAGTGAAAATGATATGCAAATCTATAGCTGAACGAGGAAGTTGAGTACTTGCAAATCTCCCAACTGAATAATGAAGTGGAATTCGGAGATTCAACCAACATTCCTTGACCTTCTGAGAAATCAACTACAAACAACAAAACGGGTAGGATATCTGCAGGGTTTAATCTTATCTTCGTCAAGGATCAAGAGACAATATTTCCCAAGAGCCACAACACCCCTTTGTCCTCCTTAACCATATTTTCTATAAACGCTATAAATAGCAGGACAATCCCACAAAATTTATCAACTTCACCATTGCTGGGACTCTGCCATTCATCAAAATGCATTCTGCGAGGCTACTCCAATCAAAACCGTTCTGTTCAGAGTTTCCATAGGAATCCAGGCATCGCGAATGAATACGCCAATTTTTTTCGTGACAAAATTGAATTGCGACAGGCGTAGACAGCCGGGATCCATGCATACATCCATATGCATGCAACCAGCTTGATCCTCCCATCTGAATCTAGCGGAAATTCAATTCGAATCAATTCTCGTCACTTTTCACTTGTTTGTCTTTTACTTTTTCACCATCAACTGGTAGCTCATGGCTCATAGTTGGTACTTCGTTTGGTGGAAGCAAAAACTTTGTAGCTAACATAGGCACAACCGGAGAATAGCTTCCCATCGGGTGACCTACATAGGATGCTCCCAGTCCCTTCTTATTATATTTTTATATTGGAAAAGAGCAAGTAAACGTGACACAAATTGTTTGAGATAGTAGTTGTGCACTGTGTGACACGTACAGGATATTGGTAAAAGCGTTTCATGAGAAAACTCCAGAATTTTGTTGACGTTCATTATTTACGCTTTAGTTTGTGCAAGGACGAAATGTCGTTGTAAAAGTTCTGATTATTTGCTCTCATTAATCAAGAAGTTAATTTAATTTTAGCCTTTGCTAACAGGAAATGCATATAGTTTTTCTACAAATGTTTGAGGAGTGTGAGGTACAGTGTTTGTTTTGGAAACTGAAACGTAATTACAAACTGCAAGGGATGAAATCCGCATTCTCGTTAGAGAGTTTAATGTCGAATGAGTTCTCGGAAATATATTTTTGGAAGGCATCCATGCAGATTTTGAAATGATTTTAATTATGTCTAGATTTGAAGAGGTAGTTATTCTGGGTATTTTATGTGGTTATTTTGAGCAAGGATCAACAAGTTTGTTTTTGAATGTTCTGTGGAGGAGAATTGGACCTGACGTTATGTATGTTCGTTAGCTCGTATGTCAAGTCGTCAATCAACATCACTTTCTAGGTGACGAATGTTGCGTCATTTGAGATGTTGATGAAGGCAGGACATACCCTAAGGACTTTTTCTGTAGGCCGCTTCCTAAATTCCTCCACAAGTGTCACTCCAGCGCTCTCTAATCAAGATTCAACAGCACCACTCAGCATCTTCGAGTTGCTTTACGACAACAATTAACTCCGGAAGCGGAAGATTTGGTACATCATTGTATACGATTTTCCAAGGTAGTGGATCCAATACGAAGCTCTGCGGGACATTCGCAGCGTCCGTTCTCGCAAGTAGCTATCGAGAATGGTAGCAAGATAGGGGGAATGCCAATTAGCGCTATAGACTTCGTTATAAGGCTCCAATTCGTCGAGGATCACCACGACGCAATGTTTGCTGGTGCTACTCCTTCCATGAATTGCATTTTCCGCCAAGCAAGTAGCCAATTTGTTGCCATCAATGGTTGATCTGGCTGTACGGAACCCATACTATCGATGGTGAAAGATCTCTCTCGCTCTCATCAACCAGGAGTAATCTATTGTAAATTACCCGCGTTAATATTTTGCGCATGGTGTCTACAAGTCATGTGCGTCTATAGAATGTTCATCATCATCAACGGCGCAACAACCGGTATCCGGTCTAGGCCTGCCTTAATAAGGAACTCCAGACATCCCGGTTTTGCGCCGAGGTCTACCAATTCGATATCCCCAAAAGCTGTCTGGCGTCCT
Organism: Hermetia illucens; assembly: GCF_905115235.1. Lineage (NCBI taxonomy): Eukaryota > Metazoa > Arthropoda > Insecta > Diptera > Stratiomyidae > Hermetia > Hermetia illucens. Next base: position 153,529,502 of record NC_051850.1, on the reverse strand, counting down.
GACTTACGCCATCGCTCCATCTTAGGCAGGGTCTGCCTCGTCTTCTTATTCTACCATAGATATTGCCCTAATCGACTTTCCGGGCTGGATCATCCTCATCGATACGGATTAAGTGACCCTCCCACCGTAACCTATTGAGCCGGATTTTATCCACAACCGGACGGTCATGGTATCGCTCATAGATTTCGTCATTGTGTAGGCTACGGAATCGTCCATCCCCATGTAGGGAGCCAAAAATTCTTCGGAGGATTCTTCTCTCGAATATGGCCAAAAGTTCGCAATTTTTCTTGCTAAGAACCCAAGTTTCCGAGGAATATATGAGGACTGGCAAGATCATAGTCTTGTACAGTAAGAGCTTTGACCCTATGGTGAGACGTTTCGAGCGGAACAGTCTTTGTAAGCTGAAATAGGCTCTGTTGGCTGACAACAACCGTGCGCGGATTTCATCATCGTAGCTATTATCGGTTGTGATTTTCGACCATAGATAAGAGAAATTGTCAACGGTCTCAAAGTTGTATTCTCCTATCCTTATTCTTCTTCGTGTTTGACCAGTGCGGTTTGATGTTGTTGGTTGATTCGTCTTCTAGGATGTTCACCTAGAGGTTTACCAGCCTAAGGCAGCAATACCAGCTTTTGTCAATTCCATGCTGCAAGAAAGATATCCTCGGATATGCATACATCAAACAAGTCATCCAACATTTCCGATTTGCATTTCATGGTAAGCCTCCACTGTCACTTATTCTACCGCAAATATCCAGCAATTTGTCTCTAGTGACTGCGCAAATGGCGTCATATTTAAGGTTGGGCAAGTTGTCTGCGGTGATGAACGGATTTATGTCCGCCGCCGAGCAAAGCTCCTTAAAGCTTTCCTTCCTTCCTTCTTGTTCCACGTGCTACTTCTTACAGGCTTGCTTTTGACGCTGATGGGTCCTACCTCCTACCCTCTAAACCATTCCTCTGGTTCGGTGGCAAGTCGCTCTTAGACTGGTCCGTCCACTATTCCACCAGTAGTTGAGTCTCCTACTGGGGAATTGCCATCTCCTAGGAAAGAATGCGTCACATGTTTTGGCGATGCCTTACGTTATATGGATAGCCCTATCCGTGAAGGTGACTAACACCTAGCAACACTTCCATGACAAACACCAAACGAGCTATCCCGAACACTTTGAATCCCGCTTGGCAGCACAATGTCCAATGATTTCGACCTTGTTTTCAGGAGCAGGAACAGCCAGCCCAAAATCGTCCTGGGATCGACTAAGGGTTCAAGCCATCAAATGGTCGAGTCGGGAAATATGAAATTTCCTCCATAGAGTGCAGAAAAGTGAATGTTGGACAAACCAAAAGGAACCTGGAAACACATCTTGGAGAGCACCTGAAGAAGCAGAGTTGGCAGAAAAAAAGCGTGTGACGATCTTCAAATCGAAGGTAGTGGAAAATATCGTCCTAAATATCCACATGTTTTCTAGGGAAAACGTAAGATTGCAGTATATCTAACTGGCCAAATTTTTCTTTGTTCCTCCATACAAAGACCCACACGTTAAAATTACTGGAACTTTGGCCTTCGTCCCCTTTCTTCGAGAAAAGAATTGTCCAAAAAGTCTTCAAATTCAGACAATATGAGGCTTCGATGGGCGTAGCAGCTGTACACAAATACATCATTTATTTTTGTTCACACAAAACCGATGGCATATTGTACGGCTTGCTGACCACACCCATATTGTTGCTCCACCGGTCTAAGCTGTGATCCACACACCGCCACCAAAGATTCTGTATGGTTCATTTATGATGGCAATCTTCATCTCAAATTCGTAGGTGGTCTGTGCAAACAAATTCCGTGCGACTCTGCAATGATTGAGGTTTATTTTGATTAACCTCATTTTTCATTGTAGTTAACGCCTTCTTAAATTCTTGACGTTTACCACCTCCGGCAATGTGTTGGTTATCTCGTTCCTCTTTTTTTTTTTTTGGCGTAAATTGCATTAGGGACCCCTATTGCCTTCCTTACAAAGTATGTGTTTCTTCTTCCCATATATTCGGCATCGATCGGACCGATCAATGGTGCTAGTGCATGCCTTCGCGAAGTGTTCAAACCTAAAGCATTTCAAGCAACTCTTTGATGAACTATGTTCTCTTAGACGGCAAAAAACCCATCCGATCCGAATTTGTCTTAGGGCCAAGAATTTCTGAGTTTGCTTCACTGAAAGTTGCATTGTAGCCGTTTGAGTATCGCCATAGGCTTTTCTCAGACTCACGACGGATTCTTCTCAGAAATCCTCCAACTTAAATTGTTGTTTTTCCCTGGATGTTACTTCATCAAGTTCCTTGTCTGTTCATGTTTTTGGGAGCACATCATGATATTTTCCCCTAGCGAATTTATATCCTGGTTACGAAAGCCGTCAAACATGGGATTCCTTTTCTGAATCCTTCGTATCGTGCTGACACCTAGGCCTTTTAGGTCCGGATCAGCTTTGATCCTTTTTAATATCTCCATATACGATAGATTGTTGGAATTAAAATTGCCTTTGAAGGATTTCGCACCGTTGACTTCTTCTTCCTTTTTTTATTCACGACCTTGGTCCTCCCTTCTGAAATTGTGGTTCCGTTTGTTAGACTGGTCAGAATGTCTTTTTAAGGTTTTGTGTAAAACAAAATCTTATTAAAATCGGTCTACTGTCTGTCTGTCTTTTTTCTTGACTGGGGGAAATCCATCATGGATACGCATCTAGAATCTAGGACACGCATGCCGCATTCTTACCGACTAAAATCTCCCATTTTTTTCTACAGTCTCCCTGCAGGACCATCGTTTTGGTATTGCTTTGCGTGGCGTTAATTGTAATAGCTTCCCTTCTATGTCTCCGCTGCACTTCTGCTGCTTTTAACTGCTGGCGGATCCATTTCACCATTGCAACTGCCGCATCCCATGCCGTATTTGATTGCACATGTACCCTATCAAATTTTCCACCGTTAAACAGGTATTTAGTTGTTTCAAGCTTTCTCCTTGGCTTTTAAATTTTGGACAGGCGAAGAAAACGTGTCCTGCATCTTCAGACGTAGAACAATCGGGCGATTCATCTAGACCGAACCTAAAGAGGTTCTTCCTGTATTCACCGTGCCCGGTTAAAAACTCAGTCAGATCATAACTCGTCTCACCGTGGTTCCGCATAGTCCACATACTTATGTCTGGGGTAAGCTTGTGTGTCCACCGATCATTCTCCGCCTGGACCCATGCTGTTTGCCATACAGCCAATGACCGCGTACGCTCACTTTGCTTATTTAGGCTCGCTTGCTGATTCTCGTACAAACGACTTGCCTCATCGGTTAGAATATCCACCGGGATCATCCTCGCAATCACGCATGCTGCCTCATAAGATGTTGTTCGGTAAGCGCAACATGTTCGGAAAGCGCTTAACTGATATGCAGCTTGAAGCTGTCTGCGATTTTCTCCAATTTTTATCGTCGACGCCCACACTGGTGACGCATATAAGAAGACAGAGCTGACGACTCGCGATGAAAGTAATCGTCGGCTGTGTTTCGGGCCACCTACATTTGACAACATCCTTACTAGCATTGACCTGATGGTCAGCGCTTTCTGCCTAGTAAGCTTTAAGTGGGGTTTAAAGTTCAGTTTGGTGTCGATTGTTCCTCCTAGACATTTCAGCGATTGCTGAGAGCTAACAACATGCGCTCTGATGCAAATTTCAACAGTTTTCTGTTTCCGCCGCTTTGTAAAGAGCAGCCATTCCGTCTTGTGTTCGGCAAGTTCCGACTCGTGGTCTTTAAGCGAAGACTTCATCGTCCGTATAGCCTCGTTCGCATATATCTGTACTTTGTCGGGATGATTGAGGTTATGACGTCCGTCTGTCTGTTTATCTGTCACACGCATTTTTCTCGGAGACGGTTGTAGCGCTTGACACCAAATTTAGTGAAATGGTGGAAACTGTGAGCGCTCACGCATACAGTGAGTTACATAATTTTACGTTGAATTTAAGGGGGTTCCCATATATGCAAAAGCGGGGTGTTAGTTTTTTTTCGTTAAATATGGTCATGTGGGGTATCAGATGTAAGCTCTCGGTTAGTACTTTGCAAAGGCGATCTTAGTTTTGACATTTTTTTGAAAGGTGGGGAGTACAGTGGGTTGAAAGTGATCATTTCTTTAACGGACCAATTCTTGCAAACTACCCAACCCGAAAATCTGAAAAAAATCAAGAGGCTGCCACTATATGGCGCCTAGGGTCCGAAAAACTCTACATACCGATATTTGTTCAAATAAAGTTAATAATATGTAGACTATAATATAGAGCAGGATCCAAGTTTGGTGGAAATCGCATCATTATCAACAAAGTTATAATAGGTCAAAATTGTCGCCCCTTTGCAAATTTAAGACTTTGAATGGTCAATATCACTTAAAAGTCGATATTTTCACATAATATATGCATGTATTATGTGCTCTTTCGCTCAAATGTCTTTATAAAAGAAATACACAAAACCTTTCATACTTGAAGCGTCCAGCTTCTGGTTTTCCGACTTGTTTTTTTAAGGTTTTTGTTGCAGCAACAACCGAAAAGTTCAGCCACTGGCGTGAATTGTGCAGTTACATTAATGTGCATACTCCAAAATTTCTCTATTGCTTGTATTGAGCCGTTAGGCAAAAATTCAGGTGAATGCATGCAATTTAGAAGAAAAATAGAAGGTCAATGTTCACTTTCGTTTTGAATTTATGTAATGCGATAATTATCAAATGGGATTTTAGGGCGGCCGGGTTGCTAGGATTGCAGAATTTTTGATAATAATTTCGAATTAAAATTAAGATTTTTATTTCTGTGGACTGGAGAGAGAGTTACAGGAAACCGAACATGGAATGATTCAATTTGAAAAAACTATGTTATAGTTGAATAAAGGAAATGTTGTAAATAATTCAATGAATTTCTCCAGCAGCTCGGATCGAGACAATAAAGAAGCAGATGGTTCACATAGGATGGAACTGCCAATACGACAATATTCATGAACTAAATCTTTTTTGTCTTGAACCCTTATTCGTAGAATGAATAATGAGAAAAAGGTCAAAGAACGCAATATATTCGTCCGTTCTCAACATCAATTAATTAACAAAGAAAATGAGAACGGAAAGTTATAGTCTGAAAAAGGAAAGTACATTTGCTGCCTAAATGTCTGCTGCTCTAGGTTAGTAACTTTGAACCTACCAGGTTTCTCCTTTCGTGTAGGTTCTTGCAGGTTTCAATTAACCTGAAGCACCTGGACGAGCATCTTGGAAGGGTGAAAAGTTTGGTAAAGAGTCCAACTAATGAAATCACATTCATTGTAAAAACGATGATATTGATGAAAAAGATGGTGCAGATGGGACGTTTACATTTCTATTATCTTATTGCGGGCGGGAGGTATTCTTTGACACTGTTTAATTGGAAAATAAGTTAGCTTTTTCCTCCCGTTAAGCAGAATAGTTGGCTGAATTCCAGTTTACACATCTTTATCCGTTTATTGCTTTAGGCGCAATATGTACAGGAAAATTTCAATTTAGAACCGCAAGAAAATACGTCCTAAGCCTAAAATAATGTGAATTATAGCAAAAAACAAATGTGAGAATGATAAAGATTGCCTGGTACTTTACATCGGGGTATAACACTTAATTCTTCAGGCGTTGTAAGTCGAAGCGCCCTAAATCGTGGTATGCCTGTACTTTTTTCCACCTAGTATAAATCATATCTAAAACAAACACCACCGAAGAAAGAGGCAAGATAAAACATTGCGCTACCGACCTAGAAATCTATTTTCTCGCCGAAAGCAAATTAAAATCAATATGTCACAGTCTTATCTAACCACCTTTCTGTAACAATCGTTCTATTACACGTGAAATATTGCTTCAACTGCTGACAACATCAACAGCGGCATCCAATGTTTCAGCTCAGTAAACCAAAACAAAAGCACGACCTCAATTGAATTTAACGGCGACCTATTTACGGCAACATTTCGATGTTATCACAAACTCAATAACTTGTGTCCAATAGCAATTACAAATCAAACATGCCACGATGCCTAGCTTGCTCCCCATCTTCTGGCCTTCCACCCGTTGGGTCGAATAGAGTCGGCCGAAACCCTCTTCAAATCGTTGAATGACAAAAAGAGCTCTAATCGCTACACCATGCTCACTTATAGCGCCTTCAAAGTATAATTCCACTCACTGTCTGTCTGCACCCCGGAGCTTATTTTATAACAAATATAAAAAAGAATTATCATAAAATTCTCCTAATATGATCCTTAAACGGTTTTGGGGACGGGAACCAAGCGGAGTCGGTCATAAGTCCCAGATTGGTGTTTTTGATGGTTCCACACGCGTCCATACACTCGGAGCATCTAAGATAATGTGATTTCGTATTCTTGATGATATGAGCTCAAGTTTTGCGGCTGTTCCGGTGGGGTGGTCCCTATCTCGGGAAGGACATGTTGTAAAAGCAGAAATGATGTCAACGACGGAAAATTGTCATCATCGTAAAGTTGGAATATTCTTCAATTCGCATACAAGGACTAGCATTGTTTGGTTAATCGATTGATGGTATGAGAAAATTTCGTAAAATTCTCCCATTCAATTTTTAATATAATTCAACCGGTCTGTGTCCTTTCGTAGGACGAGGACTTTCAAATAAACCGAAAACTACTATCGAAGAAGCGCAGTTGATCTGAAGTTATGGAAACGTCCTGCTACCATTTGATGAGAACATTGTCTATGATGATTTAGTAAAAGGTTTGATATAGCGTTGTAGCCGAAACTTATCTGTTTTATTCAGTGAGTTTTAGAGCTCCCTATAAAGTGATATCAACTTAATCTGAGACAGTGGATTTTTACGCAGCATCATAAATGTCAAAATTTTTAATAGTAAATCGTCCAAGTTAGGCAGTATAAAAGCATTCTAAATATCAAATCTTCTGATTTCATCAAAAAGATTGTGTCGAAAATAATTGTCACCAATAATTACTTTCATCCTTGCATCCAGTTATAGTAACTATTGGTTCAAAATTACATATTTAGATTGCTACCATGCTTGCAAATTTTATCAATGATATTCCTCCTGACGTTGGAATATTTTGACTAATTTAAGTACTATCGCAACGTCGGCAGTTTTTTCATCTTGAATTGCAAATATAAAGAATCTCCGATTCTATTGCATCTACTACATATTCGATAGAAGTTTTATGGTTGCGACTAAGCAGTAACCTCAAGGCCATAAAAATAAAAGCAAGTAAATTTCCCCTAGGAAATATGAGCGGAGAACGTTTTATTTGCAAAGATAAGGATTGCAATACGGTTGACGCGATTTAATTTGGTTTAGATACAAAAGCCGCGGTGAGTAACTAATATGAGAAAAATAATTGCATGGGTGACGCAATCCAATAATTCTCAGAAACTTCAAAGATGCAAAGGAAATAGTAACGTTCACAATATCAGATTATCTCTCCTGAAAAGGCAAGGTTTCATTGGCCTTAAGGCTCCTGGGAAATGGAAATATTAGTTGGACGGCAAATTCCGCTGGTAATACCGAAAGTAAATTTTTTTTCCATATCGATTATCAGATTTAAAAATATATCTTTTTTTTATTTTGACTCCTTAGACTATGTGACAGTTTTGATATGTCCATGCTATACCGCCCCGCTGTTATATTCTTGAGAAAAAGGCGGAGCTGAATCGCCCTTTGTTCAACTTAGGAAGTAGGTCAGTTATTAATGATACAAAGTACAGACTTTAGGATCGGTGGATGATGACATATTCAATCTCTTACATGAAGGTAATGATTTGACAGACAATGTATTGGAAAGCGCTACAGTGAAAAATTCTTTTAATAATATAATAATCGTTGGCGCAACAATCCATATTGGATCAGGGCCTTGAAGTGTGTTAGAGCACTTCATTCAAGACCGTAACGGTACACTATAGAACACTGTAGGAGGCAATGTGGTCAGCATTGCGCTCGCCCGAGATTATTACCCTGATTTGACTCAGGTACTCATTCACAGCTGAGTCGACTGGCATCCGACGTCAAATCACGATACAAATCCCACTGCCACCAGCGAGATTTGAACCGCGGCCTTCCGTATGACAACCCAGTGCTCTAACCACTGAGCTATCCGGACACTAAAAATTCTTTTACTTCATATTTTTTTCTCTGGTTCTGAATTACTCGTCAGTCTCACGTGGTATAATATATGGTTGCCTTTCACCCTTTGGTGGTGGGTGGTTTGGTTTTGGTGGGGTATAGCGCGTTAACCACACCAACGCGCTATCGCTCGCGGTTGCCTGAAATGCGCTTCAGCTACTCCCACGACTCGTACTCTACTGTTCTACGCCAAGTGTGCTTGGGGCGAGCCACTCGTCGGCCATCTTAGAAGAGTAGATTCCCCTTCATGGTTAGCTGGCAATGCAATTGTGGTTCCTCTTTAATATGTGACCTACCCACTGCCACTTCCGTCTTCTTATCACATCGAATACGAGTGCCAAGCCTGTGCGCCGACCAAGTTGTTCGTTTGAGATAGTGTGAGGCCAGTCTCCTCCGATGATACGAAGCAAACAGGTATTGACGGAAACTTGGAAGTTCTGAATAACAATTTCATGTGGTACTCCCATATAGCAACATGGAAAGAAAACTAGCGCAGAACATTCTCAACTTGGTCTTGGTGTTGAGATAACTGCATCCCAATTTTTTTATTTTCTTCACAAAATCGTGCCATGGGAATCGTAATATGTCAAGCACTATTGGATCCCTTTGTAGGATTTTCCGTTTAACGAGCTCTGATTTGTTGAGTTGAGATACTGAAATAAATTATAAGTCCGTTGTTTTTGTGTGGCCTAGGCAAGATAATAGTGGGGCATTGACTAGGTCCAAGGTAACCGCACCATGGAATTGGAAGCAGTTTCTACAACTTGTCAGAAGAGGAATTCTTTCTCCTTTCGTGGGTTTTGTATCCACTAGGCATTCATTGCTTTAGTGTTCCTTCTATTTTGCGCTGTGGCGTGAGTTTAGTATCTCAATAAGAATCAAATGAGAAAGCAAAAATTGGCCTGACAAATCAGGACCGCTAAAACAAAAGGGAAAACAAGAGTCTAACTTCTGTCTCTTCTGTAAAGCTGCCCAGATCCTCCTCCTTGTGTCGAATAACAAACCAAGGAATCCAAGGTCTTACTCCATTTATGTTTGTTCTTATGTTTTGTATACTTTTCACATGTTATCCTTGTCTCCCTCACCCTGCAGCAGTCGCAGCCTCCGAAAGTGTTGCTTCGATTTTCGCCAAGTATACTATAAAGCCTGCCAAGGGTCTTTACATCTATATCTCGCTGTTGTCCGCCATCGATAGATCCCGTGCGGTGTAAACAAATTATGACTCCGCGCAAGGAACTTAGTGACCAAGGACAACAAGTTCGCCGCGGCCCTCACAGCGAACGTGGATTCTTACTTCGCCCCATGTTGCCTTTTCGTCACTTTCGCTGTTCAGTTCGGTCGAGATGCTGCTGTACCTTGTCCTTCGCCCACGTGTGAAGCCGATGGGAAATCTTCCTGTTTTTTTTTTAAACTGAGAGGTTTTAATAAACGATTTCGAGGTTATCTATTTTATCTCCACCAACTCCTTGTACTTCATGCATTAAACATCCAGCCCAGCTGGGGTAAATGACAAGCTGGCTTATGAGAAGTAAGTAAGTGATTTCTCGATCTCTTACTTACGTGAAGAGGCTCTCGAACGAAGGTGCCAAAACCTCAAGGTATCTGGGATTTTCCGAAGCCCGTGGACTCTTCGCAGCTTAGACGTTTTCTCGGAATACTCAATTATTATCATCGCTGCATCCCGGATCCCGCTGACCCTAAGTAGGCGCCGCGGCATAAGCTTTACCAGAGTTATTTTACGAAGAAGTCCGCATTAAATTGGCCATCTGACGCCGAGGCTGCATTTAAAGGCTGCAAGCAGAGCATCCATATATTCACAGCCAAGCGCTTAAGTCCCCCACCGTCGTTCAAATACTGGATTTCAATCTTTAGCCACCGACCAGGGAAAATAATTTAAGCCGTGTCTCAACTTGCTCACCATGCACACACATACCCACCTCCAGCTCCAGCAGAGTTTTATGAACACCCCATGCTTTCCTTGTAAAGCTTTTTGAAAGAATGAAGGCATATTAATACGATATCAATTTTTAGCCAATCTAGGACCTTCAAAAGTTAAGGTTTAATTGTTTTTGTGGTTACGGCGAAATTGCATAAAATCACTCTCTAGGGTTTTCCGGAGATCCTCGCGGTAGCAGTCGCCAGCTCAGCTTCTGCAGTTATACCAGGCCCAGTCTGGTAGGTCATCACATCATGAGCCCAACAAGCTCTACCCTTTGCATATAACTAGATGCACTACGACGTCAAGCCAGCACGTTAGCCAAGGAGACAGTCACATTCTCACTCCTTTCGCTGCGTGTGAAGCATTTTGAGGAGGGAGTCGTAGTTCACTTTGCGTAAGCAAGTTCAAGATTTTGGGGAGGAAGTTGTAGTTCACTTTGCGTAAGCAAGTTCAAGAAGACTAGACACGAGTGAGGCAGCTTCAACGGCAGAGAGGCTCGGAGTCTCATTGTGTACCTTCCGGGTAGGGACGAGGTAAATAGGTGATGTTGGTGTGTCGATGTCCTCTAGATGGTTTTCTTGTGTCTATTTCCTCATCTTATCCCAGCAGTAAATGGATGCATCTGAAAGATTGATCTTGGATGTGTCTACTTATTTCTTCCACAGAAAAAAAATATGGATCTATTGCCAAGAATGTTTTACGCGTGTTTGTGTATACCGAGTTTCCCAAATAGAAACTTTCAAGCATCATTCGTTCAATAGTTCCATTAAGATCCTTGTCGGGCTTAAACTTCCGACATGCGGACTTTTTGTATGCCAATGGAAATGCATGATAGTTTCAAGAGACCTCCAAGCTATCTTGGTGAATGCCCAATGTGATGGCGGCACCACAACGACCAAATTGACTATAAAACGGCAACAGGGAGATAAGGAGATTCTATGGAGGTCTGCTTATTTCCCTTCTGACGTAGATGAAGTCCCCAGTGGAACATTCATCAGATCTAACCAATATGCCAAAAGTAAAGGCATGAGAATAGTAGCAAGATGTGTGTTAACGTCCACGATATAATCTGGGGAAGTTCCAACATCAATGAGAGAGGATCAAAACTATTGGAGTACCTGATAGGAACCGAATTTCAGATTCTTAATTTGAGCAACGAATACACTTTCTTCAACGTGGTCGGGTAAGAGGTCATCGACATGGCGATGGAATCCCTTGGCATTGCGGCTCTTGTCGGAGAGTGAAGAGTATCAAACGATATCACGCGCTCTGCTCACAGGCACATTGATATCGTAATGGGAATGGATCCACCTGTACCCACTCCATTTCAGAACAGATTGGGCGACGTGCAAAACGGAACTGAAGGCTCGAGTTACGATCCCTGGGAGGTGCATCACATCCGTTGCTGGAATTGAGAAAATAACACAGATAATCATAACTAGTATGAGAGAAGCTTTTGAAGAGCTGTTCACTCATGATGCCAAAGAAGGGTAAAACACCATGGTGGAACTCAGATTGGCCGAAATAGAGGAGAACGACAAGCGTACTCTGAAGTGTGATTCAGCCGTTGGCTGGAATCCTTATAAAGAGGCTCAAAAAGCTCCAAAGAAGAGCATAAGATCAGCCAAACGGCCATCATGAAGACGATTTTGTGAAGAGATCAACTTGCTTGAGGCAACGTCAAAGCTAAAGCGGTTCCTTGTCAAAGAATGTACCCAACAGTTGGGTTATCTACTTTTACAGATCGGGAGGTACACAGAAAGCTATTAAGAAGCGGCAAATAACTTGCTTGGAGTACACTTCCCAGGTAGCATCCAAAATCTCATCTCGGGGCCGACAGATACCTTCCGTCCTCAACCGGAAGGCTTTGACTCTGGCATGCAAAGTAGTTTTACTAGAACGAGTGAAATGGGCATTTAACTCGTTCCATAGATACAAGTCTGTAGATCCGGATGGGATTATTCCAACTCTAGCAATAGAGGGAATGGATGCCCTGGGTCTACACATTCGGAATATAGATCGTGCTTGCCAAGTAAACGCTTATATTCCAACCAGCTTGCGTGATGTTTATTCCGCGGACGCAAAAAGCTTCCGATCAGTCTAACTTCCTTTCTGCTAAAACGAGTGCAAAAGACTTGTAGATCGGTTCATAAGGAATACATATATCCTTAGGCGACCACTTCACTGTAGGCAACATGCCTACCAGGAACGCTAATCCATGGAGACAGCACTTCATAAGCTAATGCAAAAATTGAGAAGGCGATGTCCAATAACGAATACGCCTTAGGCGCATTCATGGGCATCGAAGGCGCCATCAATTATGCAACAGTTACGACGATTTGTAACGCGGCAAGGCAGCATGGAATCGATCTGCTGTTAATCATTTGTATCCTTCACATGCTAGAGTGGAGAAAAATCGCACAAGCATTTGCGGCCGATTTAGCCGTTAGAATTGGCAAGTTTGCGGGCACAGTATGTGACCGCCTGAATCTACAGATGGTGCCTCCATAATGGACTCACGATGAACGTTAGGGAGACTGGATTAGTTATATTCACTGGGAACGTTAGATGGGGCAGCAACACGCTACCCAGTCCTACCCACCTTAGCAGGGACGGAAATCCAGCTGGTACAAACAGTCAAATGTTTAGGAGTACATCTCACCTCCCAGTTAACGTGAAAGTACCATATCCAGGAAGAATACCAGAAATCCTGCAGATTGCTCTGGGTGCTACAGGGCTGCGATAGGTAAGATTTGAAAACTTTCACCAAAACGGTTTCATTGGATGTATACCATCCATCAGTTTCCCTATTGATGTATGCATGCGTCGTCTTGTGGGCGAGACTGAATTTTCCTAACAGCGCGAAGCTACTGACCCTGATTCAAAGGCTCGATTGCCTAAATATTACTGGAGCAGTGAATAGTACGCCGACTGCGGCACTCGAAGCTATTATGAATTTAACCCCAATCCATTTGGAGATGGGAAGGGAAGCACTAAACGATGGATATAGGCTAGATACTATTAGCGCGTGGAAAGGCGACCTACGGTTGATACGGTCATGCGTCCATCCGAAAATCTCTTCGCAAACATCAGGTGGCTCTGATATCCGCTGATCGTATGGATTTCAGATGCGTCTTCGAAAAGACTTACTCCGTCGCAATCATCAAAGGAGAAGAATGTTCGCTAAATGGCCACGAGCCTTTTGGGGTTACAGACTTAATAACCTTTAACGACGGGTCAGTCATGGAAAACCGATCGGACGCAGTGGTGTTCTCGGCAAATCCGATTATGGAACTGGCTCTACCTCTTAAGAAAATGAAAACCATATTCGAGGCGGAGATATATGCCATTATATTGACAGCAGATGAATGTTTGCGGCAAAAATGGAGGGGTCGCACCATTCGAATCTGTTCCGACAGTTGGGCAGCATTATCAGCATTAAACAGCCACGATATATCGAGCTAGTTGGTGTGGAGTTGTCATCAGGTGCTACTAAAACTTGGCCGACCGAACATAACATTCCTGATGTGAGTGACAGGCCACTCAAACATCGTTGGTAATGAGGAAGCTGACAGACTGGCTTGCCAATTCTCATTCCATTATGGTGGGGCCAGAACCAGCTTTTGGCATCCGGTCATCTACCGTGAAGTCTACTCTGGAGGGGGAAACGGCAAGGATTCACGCAATCTAATGGAGAAATTTTAACTTCTGCCGACAGGCGAAAATCTTTGTGAATGAACTAGAGGTCGTTAGAGCTGCATTTTTTTTTGCCCCTTAAGAAGTCGGACATAAAAACCCAGTAAAATATCACATGGGAAAAATTGGAGTGGTGGTTGCGGTCATGTGCATCCAATGCGAGGAGGAGGAAGAGACGGCCCTGCACTTCGTATGCAGCTGCCCGGCCTCCTCTGAAGTTTGCGGAGGCCGAGCGAAGATACCTTGCTAACTTTTTTTTCAACCGGAATGAATACTTAAGAAAGCTCTGCTTTTGGTTCCCCCTGGGATGTGGGAACCGATAAACAGCTGTGCAATGTAGTTGTTATGCCAGATGCTGCCATGTGCTCGTAACCACGTGGGCGCAGACCAATGCACTGCATCACATACACGGCACTAACACCAGCCCTTATGCGCGGAATTTTGCTCGCGCAACTCCCGTCATGGTCAAGGGTGTGCAACACTTTTCCAACTCCATCAAATGTCAAAGAATATGCTGGAAGTTGCATCTCCTGTGTACAGTTTTCTTGTTCTAAAAAATGGTAGAAAAGAATTAAATAATTTTCTGGAGTATAACAAAGTTATTAGCAATTATCTATAAATTTAACACATAATCCTTTCGCCAGGGTCATTAAATGTTTTTTGTACAGAAACTTTATTGAATGGAATGAATTCTCATCACTTAAATCTTTAGCCTGAATTTCTCCTCCCGAAAGAACTGAATGAAATTAGTGAGAAACTTTGCCAAAGTAACACCACGTTCTGAAAAATCAACAAGATTTCTACTTTTGTAATTAAAGAAGTTTAAAAGATTTAAAGATTTTTTCCCTTACAAAGGAATGAAAATATAAAATGAAGATGTAAGTCGCTTGCAAACAGGAGGCTGGAGAGAAGGATAAAGAATTTCTCCGACGAAAATTTCACTCGGTTCTAGATATTTTGGCCTTCATTCCAAGAGATTTTCGCGAGAGTAAATATGTAGATATAATTGGCGCCGTAATAAAATTGTTTCTCGGTATCAGATTATAACGGTATGCCTTGAGGGGTTTCCTCAATATCTTTTGCCTGGATATAGTTCCCAGAAAGGTTTTTAATTTTCTTCTAATTTTACTGTGGAAATTCGAAGTCGCTATTCACAGAAACTGTTCGAAAATGCAATCTCTGTTAAAAGGTTGAATCTCTCGAAAAAAAAGAACGGGATCCATTCGTCTAGAATCCCATAGCAATTGCATTTATTAAAATTTTAATAGGAACTTTCCAAGATGATAAACTATGATTAGTCTCCACTTTGACCCTTAAAATTTCATTGCATTCAACTATTCAAAGAAACCATCATCCATCCGTTTTTTTTTCATCACATATTTCTGATCACCTCCTCTGAGATATATGGATCGATGTTTTACCAACTATCAGGGCATCACTAGAATTTACCGAGACCACAATTGGATGCACTTTATCATCATCGCCTTTCCTCGTTGGGATGTTACTCAGATTTCCTGCAACAGCACAATGCAGACGAAGACGATGCGGATTGATAATGATGATGATGATGCAGAAAGAATCCATTCTTGATGGTTTAGAATTTCAATTCTTTGGTTGCTATAGAAAATTCTCTGAGATCTATTCTCAGTAGTCCCTAACATAAAAATGATTTTAATTTGATGTAAGAGCATCCATAAAAATGAAATTCCAGGCGAGAGTACATTTGATGGGAGGAGGAGGAAAAGTGCATTGCGTTATATTGTATTTTATTCACATACTTTCCTTCGTTCCACGAAGAACAGTGAATGATAGTGGAAATGGGTCTCTTGGATTCGAGATTTCTACATCAGATTCCGGGCTATGTTACATAAGGATGGGTACCAGAATATTGGTCCTTTCTAAAAAAAATTTCAATTCGAGTTTGACACATCCTTTTATTTCAGTTGTCTCTTCAATTGTAGGTTTCTTATCCAGTCTCGGATAACCTAACCCCTGAATGGACAATCCTTTCCACGCTGTTCTGTGCATCACTGCGCATTCAGTAAATATCCAGACAATAACATTAACTCACTGATCCCGAAGACAGTTTTTATCTACACACTTCAGAGTTCATTTCAGTTTGCGCGTAAAATGATCAACCATCAAAGATAAAACCTCACCTCTTTTTATTTCTCCCGTAAATCTTCGATTTTTCTTCCCAGTTCCTTGAAAAATAACGAACCGTCAAATCAAACACAGAAATACAGAGAACAGATGAGAGAAAATGATGAAGATGCCATCGGAATAGGAAATGGTGTATCGAAAGATGCGTCCCAGCGTAATGCATCGTCGCATCACTGTAAAAGATATATTATGTTATGTGCATACACCAAGATGATGGCATATGCACTATACGAAAGGATAGTAACCTTTCCTCGTCCATATTATTGTTTGACTTTGATTTCTTCACTGTAGATTTTATAGGAATTTATAATGTGCCATTGTGCCGTGAACATATCCATGCACTACTGGTACAACTATTATTCCAGGCATTTTTATGTCGCCGTGAAGACACTATAAATATGCCGGAGGAGGGCTTAGAAAATAGACGAGATTGGAAATTGAAGGATGCTCCTCGTTATTAGGGTCTCCTTGGTGGCTTCTAGCGAGATGATAAACAGCAATGGTATCGAAACACATTACGTCTCGTAACCATCAAGATGAAAGTCGTAAAGTTACAATCATTTATCACAATATCCCGGAGATTATTCCTTCTGTTTTTTTCTCTGACTTCCAAGACTGATGCTGGTATAAATATGATAGCAACGTTTGGACATGGGAGAGGAGAGATAAAATGTGATTTAAGAAGTTTTAGTAGTGTGATAGGAAATGGAATTGTTGAGGTTTCGTTACGGCTATTTATTTAATGGAATCTGTTTGAAGTGAATATAAATTATCCTAAGCGACTATGAGAATTGTGATTTTACATGGTTTTGTCTTTTTGTTTTGATGGAGAAATGAATGTGAAAATGTCATGTTTTATTGTATTATTTGGTTCCAGTTATTGTTATGGATCACGTCACGTTCTAAATTAAGAGTATTTCCCTTTCTATCATATATAATTGCCATGGTCCATCATGTGGGGTATATCACGTTAACTACATCTTCTGGCCTTCATTGGTGATTCCTGACAATGTACTTCATCCTTCACCAGGACTTTCCGAGAAACTTGCATGCTTTTCTATTTTTCTACAATATGCTCCATTGCCTGGTATATGAAGTTGTCGCCCTTGCGTAATCTGAAATAGAGATGGGTAGGTGTTGTATGCAATGTCACAAAAGTGATATTACCTGAAAGTATAATATCACATTGCTATCACCAAGCGCAGTCAAAATATCACCAGTAAAGGAAGGATGATGACTTTACACTGGTGTAAAATCATATAACAAAACATTCCCATTCTTCAGAACAGACAAAATAAAGTCGAAATAAACTAGCCCAAATTTCACACGAACACAGCCAAGCTCATTTACAATCCACGGAAACACAGGAAAGGAAATTCGACAAATTATTACCGTCACTAGGAAATCTGGCGTTCACAGTCCAAAATTTGTCTAATCAAAACATGGACGACACGGCCATAAGAGCTCTATCAACAGGACACAACTTTGCCATCAGACCAACAAAAATTCCCAAAGAACAAATGATTTGCCAATTTGAATCAACAATATACTCCCTCCCGTCCGAAAAAGCTAATGATATACGGAGAAGGATCAGTAATATATAACACCGAATCTATCTCAGAACTCCTAATTGGTAGCTCAGAACTCCTTACCAATGGCTCCTACAGTAAACTCAAAAAAGACCCCACTAACAAAATATCAACCAGAACGAAAATCTGAATAAGTCAAAATTACCAGACGATACTATTAAGAAACTCATCTCAAGGAATCTAATAACCCAACCATTATGTGGCTTGCCAAAAATCCATAAGCAAAACATCCCACTCAGACCGTTTGTAACCGCCATCGACTCTCCAACATATAAACTACGCCAATTTCATTCAGTGGCAACATCGACATATACTTCAGAACTCGTTTGACTTCATAAACAAAATCAAAAATTCAAAGATTCAACCAACGAATATACTAGCCAGTTTTGACGTTGAATCCTTATTTACGAAGATGTTCATCTCGCAAACCACGGAGATTACCAAAAAAATACCAAATTTTCCGGTACATCTCAACCTTATAAGACATTGTCTTACCAGCACGTATTTCTCGATCAACAACCGGATGTATATCAGGAACTGCTATAGGATCCCCTATCTCGCCCATCATCGCCCATATCCTCATGGAAAACTTTGAGTCCACAGCGCTAAACGAGGCCCCGCACAAATCATCAGTCTGGCTCAGATATATCGATGACCTTTTCTTAATATGGCTACATGGACATCAAAAACTTTATGAATTCTTGGTATACGTAAATCGGCTGCATCCAAACATCAGATTTTCAGATAGAACAAGATGGAAACCTACTCTTTCTTGACGTATTGGTATACCAGAAACTAGACAACTCACTAGGTCATAATGTATACAGGAAGCGGCCGTACATCAATAGATATCTGTATGCAACGTTGCATCACCATCCATCGCAAAAACAATCAGTCGTCGACTATTTCATCCACAGGGCTATAAACATTGTAGACAAGGAGCACCTATATTAAGAATTGAAAATGGTACGGGGAGCGTTCATCCTGAACGGATAAACATCCACGCAAATAAATCAGGCTATTAAGAAACAGATGAGTCCCAGAGCGAAATCGAACCAAAAGCTGTCGCGGTATTACCCTACATAAAAGCCGTGATTAAGCAAATCGGAAGACTTCTCAAAAATAAAAAATCCGCACCATTTTCAAACTCCCGAATACAATAGGGCAAATGCTAAAACCCCGAAGGGCAAAAACCTCCACTTCACATACGAGGGGTATATAAAATGCCTTGCTCCTGCGGAAAAGTCTACATAGGGGAGATCGGTAGGACAATACAATAACGAATAAAGAAGCTCGAAAGCGATGTAAAATACAACCGCTTCAAAAAATCAGCCCTAGCGAAGCACAAATTGGTATCGGGGCATCAATTCTTCTTCGACAGGGACGAGGTGCTGTCAAAAACTGCCCCACATTATCTCCGAAAACATGAGACGATTAAGAGAAAAAATCACCCAAACATTATCAACAGGGACAAGGGTTATCCCATAAATTCATTGTGGAGTATTATAATTTAATTAATTAGGGATGGCATCAAATATAGGGTTAGACATACAGACGCTGAGCATCAGTCTCACGAAACCTTGGAGGTAGAAACAAATTTCCTGACTGAAAATCCGGAAAATACTCAAACAATGATATCACTATTCTTCTTAGTACAGATATCGGCGGTCGGTTGCCAAACCGATGTGGATTATTGCTTGTGAACCTGTTAATTTTATGATTTTCTATTTTCTTAGCCAATTTTTGGCCAGAAACATGACTTCGGGTTTCTGTGTGATAACTTTTAACTCATGAGTCAAATATAACTTTAGGTGTAAATCTGCTATGGCACTACACTCCGATGCCAGTCCTTGGCCTCCCATAACGATAAATAGTATTTGACGATATCGGCTGCCGAGTGTAACATGTGGTGTTGAACATCATAAATCTTCTTCTTTTTCTTCAGCCTTTGTCCCGTTCACAAGCGGGGTCGGCTCGTCGTGATCGGTTTCGCCATTTGGCTCTATCGAATGCCTGATCTAGGTGCGATCTCGAGGCTTTTAGATCCTATTCCAGCGTATCAAGCCACCATTGTTTCGGCCTGCTTTTTGGTCGTTTATCATCAACTTCGATGTTCAGACCAATCTTGGCAAGTGAATTCTCGTTAGCACGAATTGCGTGACCATACCATCGGAGACACCTCTCCCAATTTTTCCACGATCTGTGCAACCCCATAACGATCGCGGATATCCTCATACATATGTAAAGTTACGGTAATGAAATGTGAGGTCTGTGATATTGCTTTGTGATATCACTTTTCTCGAAAGTGATGTGATATCATATTACCTGTTAAGGTGATATTTCGGGCACTACTAATGTGTAATCTATCCACTGTCACTTCCGTCTTTTTATCAATTCGACTATAAGTATACAACTCGGACATGGATGTGAGCTGGTGAATGCTTGTAGCTTTCGAGTAACAGCGATCATTTTTATTGTGGCGCTCCCATATAGTAACGCAGAGGAAACATCCTCGTAGAAACTACTAACTTCTGGAATACATCTTTGTTTTTTCTGTTTGCATTCATTTTATCTTTTTATGCCTGTCCTTAATATTCAATAAACTGTAGGTGGAGTAAGGTATGTACCGCCACAAACTTGTCTGCTCTGCTCTCTAAGAGATACACCGTTCTTTCGCCACCTGACCATTTCGTTTTTTGCTGTTGTCCCTTTCATATTTCAGACTTTTTGTTGACACTAATGAATAGTATACCGTTAAGGTGAGGGCTTTCAGTTG
This sequence comes from Hermetia illucens, assembly GCF_905115235.1. Classification (NCBI taxonomy): domain Eukaryota; kingdom Metazoa; phylum Arthropoda; class Insecta; order Diptera; family Stratiomyidae; genus Hermetia; species Hermetia illucens. The sequence goes on along the minus strand of NC_051850.1, from coordinate 153,509,174 downwards.
ATTATATTACATTTTCAAAGGGGAAGATAGAAAAGTACGCGGAATTATCCATCACGAGTAACTTTATTAAGCCTTTTGGATATAACAGCCTTTTTGATGCAATTTGTACCTTCATGCTTCATTCTATTATTACTTCGATGAGCTAAAAATTTAGTGACAATATCGAGGTATTGAACCTTATCTTCTTGTAACTACTTCCTCTCTATATATCGGTCGGACGACTGTTCCCTCTCATTTTTCATTAAGAGCAGATCAACGTCTCATGGGTTTGTTGACTGGGTCTGATACGTTTGCTTTTCGAAAAAATACCCCCTGGGTATTCTCGTTCCATTTATGTACTTAGTTTCGGTCCATTAGGTCTTAAATAATTTAATAATGATGGAGACTCCCCGGCGTGGTATATGACTAGATCCCCATTAACACAGCTGTGTTGAGGATTGAGGGGTCCTAAGTCCGAATCCACTTGTTGTCGGACCGGGTCAAATGGAGAGCAATTAAGCTTTAGGTTTGCATCCAAGTGTCAAAAATGAGTAGTGAACACGCTTATGGTTTCATCCGGGTGTCCACACACTGCCTCACCTCTGCTTGGGAGGCAGCGTCTGCATTTGGTCTTGTCCAACATCAAGTGGATGTGGACTTAGGACCACTTAATCCGGCCAAGCTTTGATCGAACTACGGCTGGTAGTGTTGTGCGAATCGCTTCGTTCACGCTGTTTTTAGGGCGGACAAGAGGCAGCATCTGAAGAGTTACTTCTGCCCTGGACGAAACCGTAAGCGTCTTCATCTCTGATTTTTATTCAAGAACCTTTGCATGCTTGAGCTCTGCTGTAAATTTCAATTCTGATACATAACTTAGTTCGAATCTTAGTTTTGCTGTGGACTCATTTTGAGTTAACTTTCATCCTTTGGTAGCCTTCTACCAAATTAAATATTTTTTCAGCGTTTCAGAAATTGCTTTTTCTGATCGTTACATTTCATTTAGCAAGAACAGATTTCATTGTTTTCACTTCACTTCACTTGTCGACAGTGCCGAGATTGACCAAAAGCACTTTCAGGTCCGAAGGGAACGTCTTGATGGGTAACGTTTAGCTTAATTCCACGGTATTCTTAAGAAATGGATTGATTTTGTAACCACAATCAAGCTCAGTTTATTCATATTGGTGGATGCAAGACCTATCTAAATCCCGACCAAACGCAACAACCGAATTCTTCTGAGACATGTGAATTCAGGGGCTATTCCGGTTCCCATGCTATTAGTGTACCCCTGGTAGGGTTTCATGATCTATTGCCACTTTAGATGAGTTTCCATGCCGACTCGGATCTGATCGCCCTAATTAGGCCTTTGGAGCATTCGCCTACTACATCATCGAAAGCAAACCATAGTGAATACAGCGTTTCCCGGTACTACACGACTTTTGTTCTAAATCGATTATCTTTATTGACGCGAAATTTAGCAGAAACATTCGAACTGTGAACCTCTATCTATACCGTGAAAGGCATTATTTTATGTTGACTTCAACGAAGAGGAGATCTCCATTTGTGCAGAAGACAAGCCTCAAAATGTTTGGTGCCGAGTATAGACATGTGGGGTATCAAATCAAAGGTTCGACTAGTGCTTTCTAAAGCTTTGTCTTAATTTTGACGTTGGTTACAGATTTAGGTAGTGGGTGAGTAAAAGGTTTCTTACCTAAATAAACGACCCATTCTCGAAAGTGAAACCTCAATCATAACTTATAGCTCTGGGTTTCAAAATAATCTCAATATCTACTTTAGTAACCTGATAAATATTGGTGTTTTGAATCCAGATTTGCAGAAATGGATAGGAGTGACAGTTTTCCAGGGGACTTCCTACCAAACCATCACTGACGTGGCATGGTGGCCTCGCTGAACCCGTGGGGCTCTGCCTTTAGCGTCATATGGTTAGCAAGGGTATACCGGATTGTTCTACTTGTTGCATTTTTGTTCAATGGTACGGCCGATTTGTATGGTGAGCGACAACACTGTTACCACTCGTCATACAGCATAATTCCTTGTTAGGCAACGCTAATTAGTTCTGAGACGTTAACGAAAAGGCTGGTCATCATTACATGTGTAACTCAATTTCAAATTAGGGACTATGTTGGCATTCAGATCAAATATCATCATCATCATCAACGGCGCAACAACCGGTATCCGGTCTGGGCCTGCTTTAATAAGGAACTCCAGACATACCGGTTTTGCGCCGAGGTCCACCAATTCGATATCCCTACACCATCGCCCATCGTAGGCAGGGTTTGCCTCGTCTTCTTTTTCTACCATAGATATTGCCATTATAGTCTTTCCGGGCTGGATCATCGTCATCCATACGGATTAAGTGACTCGCCCACCATAACCTATTGAGCCGGATTTGATTCAGAACCAGACGGTCATGGTATCGCTCAAGGATTTCGTCTTTATGTAGGCTACGGAATCGTCCTTCCTTATGTAGGGGCCAAAAATTCTTCGGAGGATTCTTCTCTCGAACGCGGCCACGATCAAATATGATATGATCAAAGATGAGTTGATTAAAGTTGGTCGAAGCGGCTCAAAATAGATTTCCGGAGAGAAGACTGCGAATTCCTTAGGAGTGTTGAAAAGTTTTCGAAACGGTGTTTGTGATATTACCCCAAAGACCAAGTATTAAAACAAATGTTTCCTCGTGACACTGATTATTGTTTTTGAAGCGTATAAATCCACATTTAAAAATTAACGCTAGTTGTTGTTACACTTTGTGACTCAAGTCTTCGAGCATTAAGTAGTGTCCTTTCCTACGAACTGCGCAGAGGATTTTATTAGGCAGAACTCTTCTGATTCATTGCTTATTTTGATAGTCCTTATATGCATTCAGAACCACTGCCTCCACGTACACGTACGGTTAGATTTGATTCGTGCTATGGTTGCGACAGGACTTTTACCTGTCAATATTACGTGATTTTAAACGATGTGATTGTGCATACCGACCAGATACTTGTAGATACCAGTCTGTAGGCCACATATGTAGAAGCGACCACAGCTCCATTATTATGTCGCTTCAGAAGAGAGTAGAACTGTTGTCTTCCCGGGAAATATTAGAGGGATCTGAAATACCATACATTTCCGAAATCAACATCGATATGATCCATATGCAGATCTGTGAGCAGCAGTGGCACCGCTGGCTGTCAGTGCCTAGCTCTACGAAAAATGGGCGACTAGTCAGTTGATCTCATGGAGGAAAAGTTGAATGCTTAATATCACTCTTCATAAGTTAGCTATGGATAAAATAATCTTATACTTCCACCTGTAGATTTTTGGCCTTTTTAAGACATGGGGAATGCGGAGATCACAATAAAATGAATTTACAATTTCCAAATTCGTTCTTTAGAAGAGCTTTTAGGTCTGCCAGCAATGTGATCTTGGTTCCCTTTATGAAGTTAGTTTAAAAATTACGCGGACTGACGTTATAAAACGAAATGTAGTTCATTTAGAAGTTACATGGCTAGGTCCTCTCCAAAGTGCCCTCCTTCTCAAGCGCATACATACTTTAAGGGTGTTTTCACCTGTTGAAACAGTGCTGGTACGCTTCTTTTGTGATGTCGTCCAGCTAATTAGTCGTATTACAGTTAATATGGGAAATTGTCTTAATTTTTTTCCTTCGAAGAGACTTTTCAGTTTATAGAGTAAAAAAATGTCACAAGAGGCAAGGTCATATATGTAAGGAGGAGTTGGAAAATCGGTAATGTTCATTGGCCAAAAACTGATAGGTTCCTAGGGCCAGGTTCGCGAAAACGTTATCGTGATGGAAAAACCAGTCGCCACTCCTCCTTCTGGTCTTCTGGGGCAAAAAGTGACCTCTCTAGCGTTTGAAAGCACAGTGTAGTAAGTCTGCTTTACTATTGAACCTTGAGGATGTGAACAACAATTTTAGTATCAAAGGAAACTCAGCATCACCTCAACAGTGACTCAAATTTGGTGAGCTTTCTTGGGGTTGTTTCACTTAATCACAGCAACCGAACCTTCATCTCAATGTCATAACCGTTTTTTTTTTTTTTGATTCGACATCTATTATGATCCTTGTTGATATTTCCATCCTCTCCTAAAAAGCGGTAAAAACGATTCCTGACAAATCTGAACGGGGTTGATTTTTAGTCATCCCTCATCAGGCGTGGGACAAATTTCACAGAAACGCGGTGCATTTTCAAATTTTTGGTCAAAACCCTGTAGCAAATCGAAGCCGCTTTGCGATTCTCCTTATTTTTGAAATTGAAGTTATGTAGTGATTACGGAAGCTGAAGCGTCATTATAGTGTTGATTCTGTCAAAAAATAAAGATGTGTGAAGAGGAGCAAATCAGGCCATGATTCAAGTGCAGCAGACAAAGGATATACTGAACTTTTAAGTAACACTCCGTATTAATCTATTGACTTTGTGACAATAACTCTTTTTGGATTAGCATCCAATTGGTGCAGCCCATCATTAAGGATGGCGGACTTAAAACACTCTCAATTTGTCCGACTTAGGCCGGAACTACTAGACGCTTTTTCGTTTGAGTTTAATTCACAGCCATGGCGTGCTTGCGAATTAATATAAGAGAACGAAGAACATACAGGAACCACTTCGGTCACGCTGCTCTCATGGCACAAGTAAGGCTATATCAGATCGTCTATATTTTTCGGATATTGGGTGGATACTAGTTCAAAAAAGTGTCTATGGACTAAACAATGTTACAGAAAGTGTTTCTTCATTTGGTCCGCGCCGCCATTAAGTGGATAAGGGACTCAGGACTTCTTCATTTCTAAACCAAAAGAAATACATCCAAGTAACATATTTAAAAAAAAGAGACCAAAAAGAATTTATAGTTTTATACAAGCCAGATTCATCAGACCCTGCCTCACCTCTGTCTTGGAGCGACAGAAAGGAAACGTCTTCCCTCATTAAAAGGTTGCTGATTCTTATAGATTTGTCGTTCCTTTCAATTTTATGCTAAAATATAATATGTCTAGGCTCCTTTTAGGTGACTCTGGTGGCTTATTTTGTAATTTCTGGCAATTCTTTATGAGGTACGAATGTCTCATTTGTTAGGCAGTACACCAGTTCGTAGCCATCTAGGAAATCACCAGACCCGATGACCTGATTAAAAGTATCTCATTGGAAGGGAATATTTCTACCCTTCGGAACAGAATGCTGGGGAACTTGATAATATGGCCACCACTCATACTAGAAGACGCAAATCTTCGGTTCTCCAAACCAATTATTTCAAACCTTTCAAAGAAAGCCAAACTTTAAGGAATTCCGTAACTATTAAAAACAATTCTTCGAATTCCCTTATAATTGAATAATGAACTAAATTCAGGCTTTTCTTGCAAAACATCAAGTTGAATAAAACCACATAATAAGAAAATTACAAAAAACAACATTGCCATAGGTCATTAATAGAATTTCTTCATGAATGGTGATAAGATGATAAAAGCAGGCAACTTTCAATATTAATCAGCAAGGACAACGGCATTTGCATGACATCCTTCATTACAGCCACTCCACCACGAATTATAATAGATGAGGCAGCACAACAAGCAGAAAATTTCCGGTCGTTTTTCCTTGTTCCCTGTTCCAAATACATAACAAAAGAGAATTCTAAGCCCCAGTAACCAATGAGCCAACACAGAAAAAAGCCTCCGTATAACATTAGCAGGGAAATTGTTCCAACTAACTGTACAAAAGGACGAGGCAGGAGAGTGCCATCCAGCAGAGCTGATATATACGGGTAGCTAGTTAAGTAGGCTTAGGCTCTATACGAATCTCGAGCCTGGATTGTGCCTTAAGGGGACCAAGAACGTTTTCCAGTTCTTGTCCTTTTTGATGTTAACAATTAGGTCCCTGAGAAGTCCGAGAAGGAAGCTCCTGGTATGTCGATTCGTGCATTCAATTGAAATCTACCCTATGGTCTTTTTGTTGCCTTTGCAGGGCTTTCCCGTGCGTTCCGAATAATTTTGCAGAAAGGAGGTAAATTGTAATGATTACTTCCTATGCTACCAATCAATAAGTTAAGCAAAGGCACTGAAACCCCTTTTAATTTTTCATATAAAAAAGATCTGGAAGTGCTCAGCTTCCTTTAACTCAATCTTCCTGCATTTATCCCAAACTGACTACCCCTTACTAACACCACTTGACAGCAATAGAACTGGAAATTCTTTTCCGTTCTTTTTTTCGGCTCCTCTCAAAACAGAGACCGAAATCTTCTTTCACTTAACGTTTCTAGTCAGTAGCGGGCGGTGGGGTGCAGAACGTTTGGAGATCATCGTCGACGGATGATGATGGTTGGGTTGAGTTTGGTTGGCTTATAAAAGCTCCGGGGAAAAGACTATGGTATATACACCGCTCACTTGTATATCTTCCATCCAAGCAAGGGTGTGGCATTCCCCGGTGAAATTTTCTTCGTACAATCTGTTTATTGATTTTCTCACCACCGTCACCATCATCTTCAGGCATCCAATGTTGGTGCTTGTATCACTGGGAAAAATTCCATGCTAGACAGTTTAGCTAGGCTTCGGTTTGTGCTGGGTAAAAGAAGGAATTACTTAGCTCAGAAAGGTTTGGGAATATTTCTCTGGAATCGGGAGCAGATGGTTTCGGTGGTGTTTTAGCATAAATTGTTGTAATTTACATTGCGCGATGTGAGAGAGTAGAATCGTTTTTTGCAATTGCTCCTTACAGGATATTGGCAGGATATGTTTGAATAGGAAAGAATCTTAGTTATAACTTTTCTGTTACTCTTTATATCCCCGTTGTCTCCGAAATGGCCAAATGCCATCTTAAAGCATCTGAATTCGCTCGTACATGACCTAGCCTACCTCTACTGTTGTTGCGGTGATCAACTCAAGTACTACCTTTGCCGACAATCTAAATTTTTCGGGATTTGCGCGTCTTCGCCATGCTACTCTTATCGTACATTTATTCGAGCCCATTGAACCGAAACTGATAAAGTAATCCCAATGCGTAATTTGCCTCTCGATTTTCGAGGAGATATTTCGATTTGTAATCTCAGCATTTTTCCACTTTTCTGCGGACTTCGTGGAATTTATATCATTTTAGCGGCAGGCCCCTTGAGATGGAGTGAGTCCTCTTTGGCATTTGCTGGAATCACATGGGTTCGTTTATTCCTTCCTAATAGTTTTTCCGTCTATTCGCTTGTCTATTTGGAATAGTGCAACACGCGGTTCCTTCGAGCCTTTGTCGATGGTAGGTTTGCGTTTGCCCGTTTGCGCTTTATGAACTGACATTACAACGTGAAGCAAACATTTTTCCGTCCCCTGCTTTTCTGGTACCTACTATATACCAGAAAAGCAGCATCAAATATCAGCATCATCTTTGACTAAAGTTACTGTTGGAACCTCACTTGGGTTACAATGCTGACTGTAATACTTGTAAGGAAGATATACGATCTTAGGGCAGATCTGTAGATGGTTTAACAACGGATAACCGTGTGGCGCAGCAGGATTCGCGGCATTCGAAATACCACTACCGCATGACGTTTTTGAAGTTCATTTTCGAGTTATGTCATCTGTAGGAGGAAGCTAGTCTGATATTAATTCTTCAGTTCTTTTATTAAGGAATCAAAGATAGTTAGATCTGTAGTGGGAGCTCTTGTCAAAATGGCTTTTTTTACTCTTTCTAACATATGACGCAACCAGAAACCATGAGGTCAAATAATTCAAAGAAAGACCTCACTTCAAATAAGGCCTGATTTCATTGGAACATTTAGGCCATACCGCCTGGCTCTGTCCTTGTCCTTTATCCAACCATTTGACGTCTTTAAAATCTTGGTTTGTTTCCAAAATACGGGGGAAAGGAGAAGCTTTCTTGGAAGACAAATAGACCACAGTTTACTTCGAGAATTGTATCAGATTTGCGTATTTATTCGCTGAAAATGTGAATTTCTGTTAGAGCTTGAAGAAGGCAACAGTTCTATGCGCCACATCGATCTCAGTTGCATCGGCTATTTCTTTGCAGAACGTGCAGTTGGTATTTAGTGGCCTGATCTGGAGGTGATGATCTCATTCCAACACTAATTCCTTTGTTTAGGTGAATATAACTCGACATTCTTTGTAATCACAATAAGTGCATTATCGTAAATTTATATGTAAGCCTGTACCATGGCCTTATCCGGAAATGGAATATACTCCGCTATCAGTATTGTACCAAAGCCTTCTTATTCCTAAATATCTGTTGACAATGTTAGCGAGATAACTGTGAAAACCCCTAGGCGCTGGGATCCTAGATTGAGCCAGGGTCAATTACACGCAATATTAGCTAGTGTATGAACTACATTGTCGATCAAACCAGTGACAAATATGGCCGCATCAATGGTTAAACTAGTTTCATCAAAGCCACATAGCCAGCAATCGCTCCTACTAGCCTCTCAAAACTTGGGGTCAATTTATTGCAAACTAACCGCTTGAATATGTTCCCTATAATATCTACAAGATATCTACATCTATAGAAAGATGGCTTCCCTAGAAGTTTATCAACTTCATTACCAGCTTCTGGAAAATATCTCCTCTAATATGCATGTCTGACTAATCTGGATTTCACTGCAAGTTTAAGGGTTTCATTTAATATTCGTCCAGGCTCGGACCTTTTATATGTCGTCTCTTGCAAATCAGTAACAGTTCGTCCTTGGCTACTGCAAGAATTATCATCACTTCCAGAGACTTCTGAACGCCACAAGCTTCCCACCCTTGCTGAGGGAATAATCCCTGGATAATTTGCAGCAGGAGGTATCCACAGGAAAGGATGCCGCTTCTGAGTAAAGCTCTTTAAAGCACTCTCTAGTTCTGCGTTGATAGGTTCTGCCGACCGACATCTCGGCGACTTGTCTAGTTGAGTGGTAAACCCATTGCATATTTTCGCATTCAAAATTGGTCAGGATTTTGTAATTTGCCTTGCTCTGACCGGCCATCAACGTTTTCAATTGAAGTTAGCATTGATAAAAAGAAGAAAGTGATGGCCGAAAATTGCCATTTAAATTTCAGAGAGTCGTGTAGCTTTCTAGGTCTGACAGATCTCCTCGTACCATTGCTTGGATTTGATTCGTTCCGAAAATTTGATTTTTGTATAAAAATTCAATTGCGTCGCTCGATTCTTCATTGAAAACTTCAATTTTGACCCTCATATCCATAATGCGTCTTAGAACTGGTGACAAGACATGGGGTTATGAGTTTGACATGCAAACCAGTCAACATGTATCGTAATCGCGCCTTTCGCGAGGGGAGTCCCCAAACGTCAGATCTACAATTGAGTCTGAGCGTTCTTTTCGATCGATATTTTGTATGATCCGCACAGTGTTCAATTACGCAATTGATTCTAATAAATTGCGGCCTCTTGTGACTGTTTCTTTAATTCTCCACTCTAGGGCCTAAGCGTTAATCATCCCGCCCTCTTGCATCTAAGGCAAGATTGTCGAGCGTTTCCACAGATTGTGAAAGTCTTGTATTTGGCGGAACATAGCAGCTGAAGACAGGTATCATCATCATCAACGATGCAACAACCGGTATCCGATCTAGGCCTGCCTTAATAAGGAACTCCAGACATCCCGGTTTTGCGCCGAGGTCCACCAATTCGATATTCTTAAAAACTGTCTGGCGTCCTGACCTACGCCATCGCTTCATCTTAGGCAGGGTCTACCTCGTCTTCTTTTTCTACCATAGATATTGCCCTTATAGACTTTCCGGGTAGGATCATCCTCATCCATACGGATTAAGTGACCCGCCCACCGTAACCTATTGAGCCGGATTTTATCCACAACCGGACGTCCATCCTCATGTAGGGGGCCAAAAATTCTTCGGAGGATTCTTCTCTCGAACGCGGCCAAGAGTTCGCAATTTTTCTTGCTAAGAACCCAAGTTTCCGAGGAATACATGAGAACTGGCAAGATCATAGTCTTGTACAGAAAGAGCTTTGACCCCATGGTGAGACGTTTCGAGCGGAACAGTCTTTGTAAGCTGAAATAGGCTCTGTTGGCTGACAACAACCGTGTGCGGATTTCATCATCGTAACTGTTATCGGTTGTGATTTTCGACCCTAGATAGGAGAAATTGTCAACGGTCTCAAAGTTGTATTCTCCTATCCTTATTCTTCCTGTTTGACCAGTGCAGTTTGATGTTGTTGGTTGGTTGGTTTTCGGTGCTGACGTTGCCACCATATATTTTGTCTTGCCTTCATTGATGTGCAGCCCAAGATCTTGCGTCGATCACCGCCTGCTCGATCTGGATGAAGGCAGTTTGTACGTCTCGGGTGGTTCTTCCCATAATGTCGATATCGTCAGCATAGGCCAGTAGTTGGGTGGACTTAAAGAGGATCGTACCTCTTGCATTTACCTCATCATCACGGATCACTTTCTCGAGGGCCAGGTTAACGAAGACAGGTATGTATACTGTTTAATTTGACCCATGCAACGCCAATAGCTGGCTGCTTCATATATTCTTGTGTCACTTAGCAGCAACAGACCCATAGCGCGTCTATCGTTCAGATTACCTCTTATTTTCTGTAGAATCGACAAACCATGACAATTCTCATTCGGAATTTGTAAGTAGTTTGAGTAAGCCAATCATGAGCAACTCTGCAATTGTTAAGGTTGATTTTTCTGGACATTTGTCACTTATTACAGTACATCTGCTATTTAGCCCGCCCTTTCTTTGGCATTCCGCTACACCGTTTAGTAGTATGATCTTCGCTTCCCTACCGCCTGCATCTATCGTTCCCATGAGTGCCGCGTATGCACATCTTTAGGAAGATGCGTTTGAGAAATACTTGTTGAGCGTCGAGGCCGCCCTTAATATCAGGACCTTGCAGTCTGTTAGAGCACTTCATTCAAGACCGTAACGAAACACTACACGATTACAGTACCATGTAGGAAGCAATGTAGTCAGCATTGCGCTCGCCCGTAATTTTTATCCTGATTTGACTCAGGTACTGATTCACAACTGAGTTGACTGGTATCCAACGTCAAATCACGATACAAATCCACTGCCACCAGTGATATTTGAACCGCGACCTTCCGTACGGCAGCCTAGCGCTCTAACCGCTGAGTAATCCGTCGAGGCCACCCTTACTCGTGGTAATATAAAACCGTTTGGATCCCACCCTTGCTATTCCCGTAACCCCACTCAATTTTTCCCTTCTTCCATCAACTGGCTTCAGCTCTAACTGCCTACAACAATCCTGCAAAGTTCTCTTCTTCTTTTAACACGTGTTACGTGTTTACTCTATCAACCGTTGTGCCCTCTACGCTTCCTCTATATGCAGAGTGCTCAGAATCTCTCGCCATGCCTTCCTTAGTTGAGTTCCTCATTGGTAATCTTGACACCAATGTCGGACCTGGTCCCGATTGGCTTCCCAACCTCGTCCTTGTTAACTGTGAACAACACATTTCCTTTCCCCCGTATTATCTTCAACAAATGCTATCATACTTTCCTCATCTTTGGAAAGATATCCTTATCATCTCTATCCTCAATAGCAGACACCCGTTACTAGTTGTGACCTGCCGTTTTAGAATTAGTTGCAAAGGAACCCAGGAACTTTGACAGGTAATTGGGAGTTATCTCGTCTTTTAAAACTTTTGAAAACAATTTTGATCACTTTGTGATCTTGAAACATATTTGGTTGCAGAAGTACCACAAGCGACTTTGTGGTAAGACTTCGATCATCTGAGTTACATTGGCTGTGTTTTCCCGAGATAATTTTTTTCCTTTGAAGGATTGAGGGAGCCCTGATTTCAACGACGGACCGGGCCAACTTTTTTTGGACCGCAGACTTGGACTTAACACCCAACGTTATTTAAAAAGAAAGGACAGCTGACGGTTTTAGTCCAAAGCATAGGCAAGGGACCTTTCGGCAACGCTACTCCCAGTGTCTTTTTTTTAAATTTGCCAAAATTACTAAAGGAAATGAAACAACTCAACAATTCAGGAATTTGCCGTAGGGTTCTCCTTCTTCGTCATGGAGTTGTTTTTAGTTTGTCTACAATCGAAATTAAATCCTTTTGGGAGAGAATTTAAACTTTAACTGGGACCTGAAAAGCCGGCGAATTCACGCGTCACTAAAGCGCCTGAAAAGGCTCGAGATGGATGTTTCAGATTCAGTACACCTGCAAAGAAAGGTACATTTCGCAGTCCTTCATATACTACTTTTGATGACAAGGTTCGAAAGATGCCAAAAAGCTTCCTTGAAACGTAGAAAGTAAATCGCCCCCTTAAATTTTGTTTTTGGAATTGAGGGAGCCCTTTGGGTTGTATATGCTGAGGATCTTTTAGATAAAAACAGTGTAGTATCATAGTAGTTCGCTCATTAACCAGTTGTACCAAAGTGCTAAGTTTACACTAGCGGAATTCTCTTTCAGTCTAAAGAACGATCTATAAAGTGTCGGAATTGGTGGTCTTCATTTAGGGGGCGTTTTACCATACTCAAAATGCTCATCGTGCATTGGTAATTATCTACCTGTGACGTATGCCTGGAGTCTGACTCTGATGTGCTCCAAAAACGCGACTGAAAAGGAATATGTGTAAGATTTATCCCTGTTAAAAACGGTCCATTATCGTCAGAATCAGAATAATTTAAGGCAAAGTTAATGATAGACGTTTTTCCCACAGGCCTCAATGTTTCCCTTACTTGGCTTTGAAGTATTAACAAAATAACTTGCATCATCTCACGTCTCAGAGAGCTCTGTATCTGACGGCAAACCTACACGATACATTTGCTCGGTCAGCCACATTTGACGAGTCATTTTTAACACGAGCGGGCTGTGAAAAAGATCCACTTGTCTCATTTGATTTTCTTTTATAGTCTCTCATAAAACTTTCATATACTTTTTCCACCGCAGAGTGTAGTCGTTATCAGCCACTCTGGATGTCCTTGAGGGTAAAATTGTCTTGGCGCAATGATTTGTGATAATTTCCAGGAACGACACTGGCCCGGATATAAACAAGACACTAATTTAGTCCTACAAACACAAGCAGGCTAAATCCTCTTCGAAAAAGCTCTTCAAAGATTATCCATGTTACATTTTCCGCCCTCAGACCTCCTGAGATGAAGGAAATTCAAAATACAAAAACAAAAACCGTAACTTCATTTAATACATTTCTGAAAATCCAAATATGATGGGGTAGGAACAGCTTTACGTGCGTAAAGTCACTGAATCGATAAAAGGTTTTCGGGCAAATTAATTTACTCTGACATTTTAGTGAGTAACTTCTCTCCGGGTTTTTCCGTGTAGAACGAGGCACGGAAAAAAACTTCCTCCTATTCATTTATTCTCAGCTGCAAGGAAGGCGCCAGCTTTTTCCTGGGATTGTGTTCCAACAGCGTCACATGAAGTTAATACGTCAGCGTTAAGTGTGGGTTGGAACTCAGGGTAAAGGTGGAACGATTGAGGACCGTCTAGCATGTATAGTGTCGTGGAAATTTCATCCACCCGGAATAAGAGTCATCTGGAAAACCGTACTGGGAAGATTTTCGGTTGTATTAAAGGCCAATGCCATTTCGGTGATTTGCTATTGGTATGACGCAGGAATGACTAAGGGTGCGGGAACAGATTCAATATGAAGATTATGTAAGACTTTGCTTGGGTTTTCTTTCTGGATATTTTCTTTGATATCGACGATGAAAAAGATTATATAAAAATAATATTTTGGAAGACAGCGAGACAGATATCTGTCAGTTCTAAAACATCCTTTCGACTGGGTTAGAATCTGGTTATTTCAATAAAGCTGAAACCTGAATGCGAATTTCATTCCTTGCGTCCCCTTAAATTCTCAGCACATGTTTCTACAAAAGGTCACATTCAGGGACAGCGAGGCAGAAGACTCTGTACTACAAAGCGATGTTGTCTACGCAAGTGTTCACTTTCGCAGCTTATTCTGCGGAACCTCTAAAGTGCGGTAATGACAAGTAATATAATTTTATGTAGCAATTACTTAACCGCGAGAGAGCTTTGTTCCATCTCGGCTCCCAAAAACCAACAATATTCTCATTAAACGCAATGTGATAAATGACATTAAGATTCTGATCCAGACCTGGGCTTGGAGATAGTCACGAATTTAATTTCGTCTTGTTTTTAATAGATGAAATTGGGATCTGTTTTCAGCACTAAAGGCTGAGTTATTTGGGTGCTTCAAATTCATATCATATCAGATTTTCCGGTTCAAATAGATGAAACCATTTTCCATTTGCCTTTGATTTTGTTTCATGGGTCCAATCGCAGCCTCCACGCTCGTGAAAAGTTTTGGAGTCGAAGGAATCGGTCTCAAATCTCGTATCTCGTATCAAATTTCACTCTTCTCAATATTTTTGAACGAATTTGATATAGTAGAGTATCAAATCGATTAAATTGAATTTCCCCAATATGAACTTGAAAAGTAAAAGTCAGAACAAAGTAGGATACAAATCGGCTTCAAACTTTCCACGTCCGAACACAACATTGTTATCAGGAGAAGGCAAGGACTTCTTGTCAAGGTGTCTGTACACATACGCAAATGATGGTACATGCACTGAAAATATTGTACTCTCATAAGTTTTGCAATTTCATTTATCAAAACTTTTGTAATTTCCGTCTGCACAAGTCAAAGGGAGTGCTTACTCCTTCAACGCTGGAGACTTCGTGCATGGAGTCAACGTTATAAAACTAAAACAACTTTATTGTGTTCGTTTCTCTATTGCTGGTGCAGGCTTAAGAAAATGGATGGATGAAAGGGTTCCGGATGTGACTAAAAGGAAATGTAATTAGTGTTAAAGTTGACAGGTTTCCAAATGTTTGATTCTTACATACAGTCAAAAAGGTGCAGGAACTTCTGCAGATGAAATACTTTTGCTGTGAATAGTTTTGCCTTTTGAATGAGGGTAGAATAGTTTAGGTCGAAGCACACAGAACAATGACAAAAGCTAGAAATAAGGTAGTACTAGCACGTTGACTTAGATCGAGTTAGTCGCAGAATAATGGAGTTATACTCCTTTGTAATGTACAATGCAGCCTAGCTCAGTAGAGGACTTTGAACTGGCCTCATAAGATCGAAATTCGTGAATATGAATGTTATATGCATAATGCCTGATTCTGTATTTAAAATTCAAATGATTTGTAATATTAACCAAACTAACTTTTGGATTTCTTTTTTTTTTCAGGTAAGTCCCAACTTGAAAACCTCATACATGACAGTAGGTAAGGACACAGGGCCTAAACTTCAACTGAGCTTGGGTCGGCAAATAATCCTGAAGATTTGGCTACGCAATAGGCCTCAACTACGAGTGGTATTCTATTTTTTACCAGCCAGCTCAGGAAGTGGATAACCTTACCAAAATCTCACTAGTAGTATATTCAATTAATAATCCAATACCAACTGAAAATTAAACGATAGAGGACATGTGACATTTTGTAGACAGCCTTAATTTAAGTACGGTTTCTAACAAGTTTGCAGAATAAAATATATGATAAATAGGAATATTGCCAAAACTTTTTCCAGATTTTCCTGCTTTATATTTTCTGGGGATTGATTTATGTGGGTACTTTGTCATCCCACACTCTTTTATTTCCTGAGTTCAATCCGCTGCAGATACTCCAGTATATGGATCTGGATCTATATCTCCATTCTGATTTCTTCCGATGATATTGACATTTCCGCCGAGGCTTCTCAAGTCGAAATCAGTTCTGAACTCATTCGATATGTCTACGTAAGACAATTCGCGCTTGCTGGAGTTAACAATTGCTACTGGGCGAATTAGCATCTTATAGTGAGCCTTTCTGTTTTTACCTAAAGCTTAGTCATGCCAGAGCGTAACAATCGGTATCCGGTCTAGGCCTGCCTTAATAAGGAACTTCAAGACATCCCGGTTTTGCGCCTAGGTCCATCATATCCCTAAAAGCTGTCTGGCGTTCTGGTCTACGCCATTGCTCCATCTGAGATAGAGTCTGTCTCTACCATAGACGTTCCACCTGCTGAGCCTTTAACTGGCATCGGCCAACATGCGTTTTTTTTTTAAGGCGCATCGGTGCTACGGTCGGTGCCAAATTTATCCACTAACGAGGTATTGCAGTGTGCACCTTTGAGTGTTGTAAATGCATTAGAAAATGATACTTTCTTGATTTTTTCTATGGCTGATTATTCAGTTTGCACAAAAGATGTTAGTACCATTAAGGGAGGGGTAAGGTTTTCAGCGTGAAAAATTACACGTTTTTACGATTTTTTTTTTAGAAAAATAATTTGGAAAATTTTTTGAAAGCTTTTGTACATCATTAAGTATGCTTTTAAGGATATTCTGTAAAGTTTTGATGCAAAAATATTTACAAAGAAGCCGGTGACAGAGGTTTTCCCAGAGGGCCTTTGGAAAAGGACGATTTGCCATGTTCACTGTATTTCAGCTGGAAATTATTTGAAAGAAAAACATTTGCATTTAGTTGAAATATAAATGAATCTTCCCCTAAAAGATCTCAGATTTTTTGTTTCCCTTTTCAAAATTGTTGGTGGCCATTTATATGATTAATGCTATTTTTCATGAAAAATTCCGCCATTTTGTAAGTAAAAGACCCCCCAAAATAAAAAAAAATTTAAAAATCAACGTTGAGGGAGGTGTTTTATATGCAAAATGTATGTACCAAATTTGAAACGAATCGATCGGCTTGTTTTAAAGTGGCAGTCAACATGAACTTCGAAAATGTGGTTTGAGAAAAAAAAAGTTTTGATAGCCTAGAACTACAATCCGAAGGAGCGGAGACTAATTACTCGATAACTTTGACAACTTTGCTCGAGTTGAAATTTGGGGAATATATTCTTGAAATGTTTAAATACAAGAAAATACAAAAAAAAGCAATGGATTTTTTGGAAGTGCAATACCTTACCCCTTTCCCAAGTTTTTGACGATCATTTCTGAAACAACCCAACTATCGAAATGGACGGATCAAATAGTGTCTCCTGACATTAGGGGTTCCACATAGTGATGGCGACCTTTTTGGTATGTTAGTTGCTTGGTTAGTATAGATGATCGCAGAAAACTTGCTATTCGCCAAACCAACCTCTATGAGACAATACCAGGACATGATATCGGACTTGGAAACACGATCGCCAGCGAACTGGCTAAACGGAATGTCATTATTATTGGCGCCACAACTCCTATGATTGTATTTTGGCTTCCAGAATACTATGCCTCCAACGACTTAAGTCCATTGATTGCGTTTTCCAGTTGTCAGATACCTATCCAATTACAACTTCCACATTCTGAAGTCGTATATCGTATCCTCCATCTTTTTTAGTGGTTTGCGTTGCGCATACGGTCTACAGAGCATGGCACTACAACTTGCGAAGCTTGACTAGAGTAAATTTCCATGGATCGTCAAAAATTGCGTATAACTTTGCACTGCACCTGACTTTCCAAACGAATCTCTCCCATATCAGACCAAGTATGCATCGTATGACTTGGAACTCAAATATCCACATAGGTTGTTGATATTATATATCGAAATTTTTCGAAAAAAATCTCTTAACACACCTGTTCTGTTAAGAGTTTGAAGATACCTAGATCATATAGTGTATTTTTGGCGAGGCGGTTGCTGTTGTTCCGGTCCTATCCGAGGTCACGTTTCTGGCTTTACGGGATGAGTAGGTAGCCTCTCGCCAATCTGCAATTCAGGTGGTTCGAAGTCTTCTCTATTTTGTTCCTGGCTTTTTCATTAGGATTAAATATCCGAGGACATTGATATTGATCCAGGGTTAATAGCACTACCACGTAAAGATTACAGCAAAAGGAAGAGAGATGAGATGCTTCACTTGCGTATATCCATATTCAAGTTACGCATCATCCTCGTAGATGTTGTGGTACCTAGACGGAATATAGCCTCAAGGGAATTATCCGAGTCTTGGAATCAAATTTTCGTGCGAGTTCACATTAGCTCGTTGATGTTTCAATTGCTCAAAGAGCATCTAAAGAGTGTCACAAAATAGGCGCCATGCGACTCGTTTGACACCATTACCATTCTGCTGTTTTCTGGTAGAAAAGACTGTGCACTTCATTCAACACCTCGACGTAATTTTTGAAGAATTCTCCCCACCATTTGCTGTTTATCGAGAGGTCCACAAAAGAATAGTTGGAAATGATGACCTCCTATATGGCCCTTATAGGTAGAGAACATGTCGTTCTTGTAGCCATTGGTTCAGAAGAATGCAAATGTCTGTATAGCTGTCACTCGTGGAGTAATGGAAGGTTGAAATGCTGTATTCGTAAGTATCAGGCTTGGAAGCAAGGTTGTTACCGGGGCAAGGTGCAAGGTTAACAGTCAAAGAGGCCTTGCTCTATCGACACGGAAAATGACGGCTTCATCCTCGAATTCAATTTTCATGACATGATTGATGATCATGTCAATTCAGATATGGGCCAAGTTTTTGATATGTTTCGCCATGTTTGCCAAGGCGGATTGACACCAGATCCTCCTGCTTACGATTCACTTACTTACGTGCGGGAGGCTGATTTCAAAATCAAAGACCTTTTTTCGCAGAGAATCGCAGAAACGTAAGGCTGAATGGCATCATTGGCCATATCGCAGTTGGCAATGTCGCTTGTACGATGCATTCAACAAGGCTTGAAATTCTGGACTGAAGGATTTTCTGAAGTTTCTTGTCGTATGTCCATTTTCGGACAGTTGATGCATGGCAACAGTGACTGTTGAAATATGGTATATTTTAATCGTAAATTGACTTATGTTCTTCCTTCTTCTTTTTTATGAACATCACTTCGAACTCGGTCGAAACTAATGTGCCCTTAGGGGGATGCTTTTATGAACTCACTAAGATGATAGCACTTTTATTTTGTTGTCATAATGTTTACTTGTCTTATTCAAGGAGTTGCGAACACTCATTCACTAAATTTAGTTTATTATTTTTCGGTCATCAAATGAAGAACAAATTTTACTGTAACTCGATGCATTTTAAATAATTCGTGGGCTTTTTAAACAATCATCAATTGTCAGTTCAATTGACTGATGTAATTTTAAATATTAGTGTCCGGATAGCTCAGTAGTTAGAGCACTAGGCTCTCGTACGGCAAGGCACGGTTAAAATCTCACTGGTGGCAGAGGGCAAGCGAAATACTGACCACATTGCCTCCCATAGAATACTGGAAACGCTATGATGTACCATTCCGGTCTTGAATGAAGTGCTTTAACACACTTTAAGGTCCTGATCCGATTGGATTGTTGCACCAACGATTATTATTTTCCGAGTTGTCACAATCTCGGCATTTAGGGTTGGACGATCCTAGCTCGTTAAAAGATAAAGGGGCGCTGGTGATGGTGGCCGGTGGTAGGTTAGGAACTCCCCGCAACATCGAACACGTATGCACAATGGTGTACTTCTGCATGGTTTGAACCAGACTGTGTGAGGGTCCCAGGAAATCAAGGAAAGCCGTGAGGGATTTAGATACAATACCTGTAGATGACAATATAATGGGAACTACAACCACCCGCTTGAGACTGCACATTTCTTTAATTTCCCGAGTCAGTGGCTGATAGTTCACCTTCTTCTCGACGTATTTCCGTTCAATGTAGCTATTCTGGGGGATATCAATATCAATAATATATACGGAGCGACCCGTCTTGTCAACTAATAACACATCAGGCTTGTATGTGCGGTATGTGGCGATCAGTTAGAACTTGCCGGTCTCAATACATGCTGTAAGCAGAACTATCAAGTACCACTTCCGGCTCATATCGGTAAACCGGATATGTTCCTGTGATCAACCCATGCTTGTATGGAAAGTTTTGGTGAATCACCTTACATACAGCATTATTCCTCTTCGTATATTGCACCGGTGACATTACAATGCAGCCAGAAATGATCCAAGGTCTCTAACACCGAACCACACATTCTGCATTGGTCGTTCTTTCTTGATGAGCTTTTTATAAGCTGCGGTGGCGACCACGTCGTCCTGAGTGGCACACATGAATCCCTCCATCTCATCTCATCGATCCGCTCTTGGCCCGACTTCACGCCACTCAGAAGATTGAAAGACCGATCCTTCAAGTTAAGTGAAGTCAGCCTACAATCTACCTTACAGACAGCTGCATGCAAGGGACTTTTCTGTTATTTGCTATAAAAATAAGCGCGTTTCAAGTCGACTTGGTGGTGACGTTGTGTTACCACGTCAACTACGCCCCTACCTCCAATGTTACAAAGAAGGGTCATCCGCTCTACGGCAGAGTTGGATGATTCATTCGGAATTTGAAGATAGTAGTCCTTATCCGCCGCTGGATGTTTTCCAGATCGGCTTTCGTGCACGGCAATATTCCGAATGCATAGGCCAGTGAAGGGATAGCGAATACATTCAACGCGCTTATTTTATTCTTCCTCGAGAGTTGCGAGATCACCATCGACACTTGACTTATCCAAACTCCATCCGAATATCACGGCTGAACATTTCTACTATTCGCAACAGACTTCTAAAATGGTCGTCAGTACCAGCATACAGCCTGATGGCATCTAAGTACATCGAGCGTGTCAATTCGCACTTAGCACGTAGGCCATATTTAATTGCGAAACCATGCCCTCTAGCATCATTCAGTAGCCATGAAAGGTTCAATGCCATACAAAACCAAGGGCTCAACGAATCCTCCTGGAAGGTGCCCCTCCATAAACGGATGGGCTCTGAGGTATTAGCACCCTTGATTAGTTCCGGATCAATGCGATGCAAATGTAGGACATCGATTAGCCAGTATGCGGGACACTATCAAAAGCTTTGGCATAATCGATGTAGCAACTAAAGAGGTTTCTGTGGCCTCTAGTTGCTTGTCCTAAAACTACCGAGTCGATAATGAGTTGCTCTTTGCAACCCCTTGACCCAACTGTCTGCTCCTCGGACGGACGGTGCGCATTGACCCTTCCACTAATAATGGACGTAATGAATTTGTGGAGGGTTGATAAGCAAGTAATCGGTCTTGTGTCTGCGAGCTCCTGCACCGTGTCCTTGTTAGGGAAAAGGTAGGTATTCCCCGCAGTGAGGAAAGGTGAAAATTCCTCGGGCCCACTCATGACCTGGTTTATGTTGTGTGCCAACCGAATGTGTACGCTGGTAAATTTCTTATACCAGAAATTCTGGACTCGATCCAGACCTGGGCCCCTCCAATTCTTCGAGCTGTTTATGGCTCGTTGAACTTCCTCTTCGGTAACATCTGCAAAATTCATGCCAGGTGTATTGGCATGGCGCGTGCCTTCAGCGGTAATCAGCATGCTGGGCGCGTAATCCCCAAAGTTCGCCCCAATATTCTTTCGCTTCCGTTACCAAAAACTGTACTGTCTGGACGCTCTGTTGGGATTCGTTGAGATACCTGAAAAAGGTCCGCTGGTTCCTCGCATATATTGCATTCTGGACACGTTTGGAATGACTTTCGCCATACCGTCGTAACCGACTGCATATAACAGAAAGCTTCTGCTTTAGTGTGTCCAGAATTTTCCATGGTGGATCTCTTCGGTCACTCAAACCAATAACACGAAAGCGAATCTTCTGACCGTGCAAGTCATTGCAGTTGCAATAGCTACATATCAGCACACAGTCTAGATGCAATCTCATCATTGATTTGAGATAGAAGCCTGGGAATCCTGATCTAGGTAAAGGATCCATTTCCAAGAATTCTATACACGCTCTTTGGAATTCGTCCCGAACCTCAGCGAAGACCTCAGCTGGACGGTGGAGAAGAGTGCTTCGGCGAGTACTAAAATTGTTGCCTGTAGTGCGGGGTGGTGTTGTTGATGCCGCCACCTCTGCCCCCATCGACCCTCGGTCACATTATAATCATTTATTGCTCTCGACTTAGGTTTTTATGTCTGTAAACTTGTTTTTGTGTGTAGTTTGTGTATTGAACTGTTTTTGCGAAAGTTTTTCAAGTTCTTTGAAAAAAATTAAAGTAGGATCGTAGGAGCGCCGTAGGAGGATTACATCCGAAATGGACGAAACCATGAATTTGTGTTATGGGGTACTGGTTCGGATTTTAAAAGAAATCACCTCCGATTTCCAAATGGTTGTCATTCTACACCGTTCTTGGATACTATTTGAAGAAGGTCGACTGCTTGAAGTTCTCTTGTGCTGAGGTTTTTTTGGCGATAGTCGTCTTGCTCGTCGTGTAGGTCGTAAGCATTTTGTGATGATCTGATGTGCTATTCATACTTGGTTATTAAAGGTCTTGACAACTATGTCCGAATAGTTCAGCTGGTCCACACCGTAATAGGGGATGTCTGCAATTGTTCAGGCCCAGTTGAAAAAACTCTTAAGAACCAAGGTCTAGGCGGACTAGCCTCTCTTTGGAAATGCCGATAGCAGTGCAGTGTTTGGTGCAAACAAGAATAGTATTTCGCGGGAATTAAGCGCACTTTATTTGATCATCTCTTTTTCAGTAATTCGCCATGTGTTAGCCCACCCTCCTAATCATACTCAGGGCAGATAAGCGATATGCGCTATAGCTGATTTTCATTGTCGTGTCTGGTCCACCAATACTTTCTTAAGGTTATTACCTCCATTCCAATTCAATTTTAATCTTAAATACTAAGTTTTAAATCCAGCTTCTCTTAAGAATCATGAATTTCCCTCCTTGCAACATGCCACACTTATTCTGTAAAAACAACAAGGACAATGTTTCAAATTTCCATAATTAATACTTTTTCCCTGATTTTTAGTATTACTTTAGAATTATACGTCCACCTCCTTAATTGGTTGACATGAAAAAGCTTCCAGGAAAGTGATAAAAGAATTCTAAACGGTGGATACCTTGCCAACCGTCAATTCATTATCTCTTCTTCTGAAACTGTCTAAGTATATAATTGCAACTATTATGATTATATAACCATTTATGTGCTCATTAACTAAAACATTAGAACCCAATCGTTGTCAACGTGATAGGTCATAATATCCATTTAATTACCACTAATTGACATTGCTCTCGAATTCGAGATGCTATTAATGCAGTTTAATGCAATCATGATGCGCTCAATTGACGTCGGCGACCTGGTTGTTTTAAATAAACCGCCACCATGCTGACGTGCCCAGAGGATGGTGGTTCTGGCCAGCCGGCGTTTGTGGCATTCGTTCACTCCGAGAGCCTGGTTTTATTCTGAAGGGACATTCTTCTTACGCACTGCAGATTGCCATCTCGTCAGAGATTGCCGTTGTCCACTTGTCTTTGGTGATGATTTCTCTGGCATTTTGCCAACAATTTACGCGAAGTGCATTTATGTGTTGAGTTGTTATGTGTCGTGGATGTGACTACCAGGAAATTAGGATAAAGTCAATTAACCTCAAATTGTAGTGTTCTCAATAAGAACTGTGTGCAACCCTTGAATAAATTTCCGATGAATAGAACATACGTTTTCTTAGGAAGAACTGTTTGTTACCAAATTCTAAGGAAGCACACTGAAGACTGTTCAGAATCACGCGACACCAGTAAGAATTTATGCACCAACTCAATGCAGGTGAACTCACTACTCCTTTATAGGATGATGAACCAAACACGCTTAACACATTAATTCATAATCACAACAGTCCCCATTACCACATCCTCAATAGTTGGTTTTCTCGCTGGGAAGCTAATTGTCGAGTTGCATTATCCGTCATGCTCGGAAGTATCTTAAAAATGCAAAGCATTTAGGCATCCCGTCGTCAGTTCTCGTAAAAAGACGAGATATTTTAGACATTGCTTCCTAAAAAGAGAAGACGTCCAACGTATACAATGAAAATATAACACGCGAGCAAAATAATCGGTTGGGAATGCTGTGATCGAGCCGAGTCGGTCAGAGTGATGACGGTGATTCAAATTGATTTAGGCAGATACAAAGGAAGGGGATCTTCGGCATAAGTTGTCTGTAGAATGTCCGGTTTATAGCTTCTGATGGTGAAGTGGATGTTTTTTTTTTGCAGTGATAGCTCGGATGATGGAACATTGATTAATTCTCAGTTTTTGTTCAGTTGAGGGGGATTTAGTAAGTAGTATTATAAAGGACTTGTAATTCCTATGCTGGTTTTGGTCCTACTTTGAATCACTCTTTGGAGTTCTTTTACAAGAATTCCCACGTCAGTCCCAAGAAAGCTTTTTGGGAAAGTGATGTGGGCTTAGATTTTGTCCCTAAGGTCTGGTGTTACGATATTCATCGCTCCAAACCATAAAGATCCATTTTTGTATAATGCGTTATCTAGAACGTAGGACGTGATTCATCAAATACCATACAAGCTGTCGGAAATCCCGTAGAACTAGATTTCATCTCTGAGGTTACAGAACATTTTCGAAGTACTTCTATCGAAGTCCACCAATTCGATACCCCTAAAAGCTCTCTAGCGTCCTGGCCTACGCCATCGCTCCATCTTAGGCAGAGTCTGCCTCGTCTTCTTTGTCTACCATAGCTAATTCCCTTATAGACTTTCCAGGTGGGATCATCCTCATCCATACGGATTAAGTGATCCGCCCACCGTAACCTATTGAGCCGGATTTTATCCACAACCGGACGGTCATGGTATCGCTTATAGATTTCGTCATTGTGTAGGCTACGGATCGTCCATCCTCATGTAGGGGGCCAAAAATTCTTCGGAGGATTCTTCTCTCGAACGCGGCCAAGAGTTCGCAATTTTTCTTGCTAAGAACCCAAGTTTCCGAGGAATACATGAGGACTGGCAAGATCATAGTCTTGTACAGTAAGAGCTTTGACCCTATGGTGAGACGTTTCTATCGGAACAGTCTTTGTAAGCTGAAATAGGCTCTGTTGGCTGACAACAACCGTGCGCGGATTTCATCATCGTAGCTGTTATCGGTTGTGATTTTCGACCCTAGATAGGAGAAATTGTCAACGGTCTCAAAGTTTTATTCTCCTATCCTTATTCTTCCTGTTTGACCAGTGCGGTTTGATGTTGTTGGTTGGTTGGGCTTCGGTGCCGACATTGCCACCATATATTTTGTCTTGCCTTCATTGATGTGCAGCCCAAGATCTCGCGCCAATAGCCGCCTGCTCGATCTGGATGAAGGCAGTTTGTACGTCTCGGGTGGTTCTTCCCATGATGCCGATATCGTCAGCATAGGCCAGTAGTTGGGTGAACTTAAGGAGGATCGTACCTCTTGCATTTACATCAGCATCACGGATCACTTTCTCGAGGGTCAGGTTAAAGAGGACGCATGATAGGGCATCCCCTTGTCGTTGCTGATGTCGCCGTTGTTGATGTCGAATAGTCTTGAGAGTGATCCTGCTGCTTTTATCTGGCCTCGCACATTGGTCAGGGTCAACTTAGTCAGTCTTATTAGTTTGGTGGGGATACCGAACTGACCGTGTACAGTTTTATCCTGGCTATGCTATCATAGGCGGCTTTAAAGTCGATGAATAGATGGTGGAACTATTGTCCATATTCTAACAGTTTTTCCATCGCTTTCCGCACAGAGAAAATCTGATCTGTTGCTGATTTGCCTGGAGTGAAGCCTCTTTGGTATGGGCCAATGATGTTCTGGACATATGGGGCTATTCGGTCTAGCAAGATAGCGGAAAATATCTTATAGATGGTACTCAGCAACGTGATACCTCTCTAAATTCTGCACTGTGTGATATCTCCCTTTTTATGTGTGAGACAGATAATGCCTCGTTGCCAATTGTCAGGCATTGATTTGCTGTCCCATACCTTGAGCACAAGTTGATGAACCACTTGGTGTACTTCTACCACTGCTAGAGAAAACACTAGAGTTGGCGTGGTAGCTTACGAGTTGTCAGTTTGTGTAACATTTTAACTGGCTCAAGATGGTATTCTAACCAGAAACGAAGAAATCGATTGTCATAAGTATGCTGAGCATGCTGCCCAACAGATTCGGTAGATCAAATCCAACACCACGTTGGGTAATTTGATTGGGGTTCGATTTCAACAAAGAGAGGGCATCCTTTTTATTCCTCTTTATTGATGCCATTGACACAGACAGGGTGGGCAGGAGTATCTTCGGGTAGAAAATTGATGCTTGCTGCCTCTTTTGAAAACTTTGCGGGTTTTTGAGTATTTGGCACTTCCGCGGGTTGGGAGCCAGTTTCCACTTGGTGAAGTGGTGTTAAGGTTCGTCTAATATTCTTTATCGTGGTGTAAATGATGAAGTCATCGGCATATTGCAGGATCTTGTTTGAGTTGGATATGGGACGGGTTTCGGGTATCCACCATAAAAAGTGAGCAGAGATTTGCTCAGAGGACGGCGCCTTGTGAGATTCCAGCTGAGTTTATATAAGGAGAGGAAATGAACTGCTTAACTTTATTTGGGATGCGACTTGCGATTAATCTCGCACAAGATGCCCGTTTTTTAGGTCTGGTGGTGGTTCACCCGAGTGACCTTATTGGCTGGCCAACTGGCAGTCTAGAATAACATTATTACTATGATACTATCAAAGACTATACACAAGAGATTCAGCTCCCAGCACATTATTAAAAACTTTATGCAGACGGAAAAGTCTTGCACTCGTTTGACCGCGCCGAGAGTTGCGTGGGGCAAATTCCGCGCATAAGAGCTGTTGTTAGTGCCGTGCATATGATGCAGTGCATTGGTGTGCGCCCACGTAGTGGCGAGCTCGTGGCAGTATTTGTCATAATAATAGATATTGCACAGTTTCACACATCTCAGCTAGAACCAAAGACAGAGCTTCCGTAAAGATTCATTTCGGATCAATGGTAATGGATCTTAATGGAATCACTAAGCAAATGATGCTTCAATATTCCTATGTGAAGTTTGGTGGAAACAAACACTTGCAACTTGTAAGGAGGAAATAAGTAGATGCATCCTAGATCAGTTTTTCGGATGCATCTGTTTCCTGCTAGGATAAGATGAAGAAATAAGAAAACCATCTAGGCAACATCGGCATACCGATACACCAATACCACTTACCTACGTCGTCCCTACCCGAAAGGCTTAAAATGAGATTTGATGCTGAATTTGCTTCTTCTGTATATAGACTGGGTGGTCCAACAATTTAGTTGGGGTAGAAAAGATGGAGATAGACCTGGAGTTAATGTGATCTAAGGAAACTTCCAGCTCGTTCGTCCAGGAAGGTAGTGATTGATGCAGCGCATTTCTAGACTGTTCGCGCGAAAAGATTTAATGTTAGAGAGTTCATTTGGGTTGAATTTATGGTCGGGCGATAGCGGGAAACGAAATATAAGAGGCCGGAGATGGTTTGGGATGTGAAGACGTTAACGGACAGGAAGGGTTGTGTTGCAAGTAATTTATCGAATATGGGTGTTAAGGGTGTTTTCGATAAGATATTTTGGAGATAAAAGTTTATGTAAAGACGACACAGAATGTTTTGAAATGATTTCTATTTGGTTTGTTCTAACGTAGATGAGGGGACAGGTAGATGTGAATCATCAGATTTTCTGCTGCATCAGAATGGGCAGGAAGTTGGGAATTTTCTGATGGTCTAATGCGTGAAAAGAAGGCATTTGGAAAGTTTGGCTAAGAGAGCAGTTCATTAGCAGCGGCATATGATTAATTTATCATATTGTTAATCAGGAGGGCACATCTATACCTTATTTTGAAACAGAAAATTGGAAACATTAAGGTTCTTCCAAGTACTTGCCGATACGCGAGTGTATGCCGGTTCCCTAACCAAATAGATGCGGTGAATCGAATCCTTGACACTTTTGTTAATTCGTATGCCAGTAGTATCGAGACTTGCACCGAAACATGCTTTAGAACCCACGGAATAATTTAGAGAGCCGAAGCGACAAACCGAACAACTCACAACGGAACGAACGGAATGCCTCATTTGACACTGCTTTTGACTCCACCTGACAATGAAAAATGTCCTTTGGGATTTGGTCATAAATATCGGAAAGTTGCTTGGAGCACCCAATTCAAAGAGTGCTTTGAGTTTTTGGTGATTGGAACATCGAATCTACCTAATCTTGGCATTCCGAGATCGGATTCCATATAGGTCCACGGATCATGGATCGATTTTGTAGAAGTTGCATTTCCTTGAAAAGCAATACGATGGTATTCCTTAGCAAAACAGAGGAGAATGACAAGGACACGCCCTAACCGAGCTGTTAAATCTGATTCAGCTGTTGGGTGGAACCGCTTCTAGTGAAGTTGCCTTCGCAAAGAGACTAATTTGCGTGTGCTGTGCCTCGAAGTTGAAACGCATTCTTGTCAATGATCGTAGTTAGCAGCGTAAAAACCCACATTTATAGAGTGGAAGGTACACAGAAAGCGATAAAGAATCGGTAAACCATTTATTTACAGATTCAGCAGCATGCAGCCCTCAACAGAGAGATTGCACTTTGGCATGCTAGTAAAATGGGCCCTCCATAAATACAAGTCTGCGGGTCCGCCTGGCATCATTTCCGCTCTAGTAATAGAAGGAATGGATGCACTAGTTCTATATATCCGGAATATATTCCGGAAATGTTCCTAGCACACGCTTAAATTTCATGATGTGAAGGTGATATTTGCTTTCAAATCAGTGAAATCTACCTACATGGACGCAAAAAGCTTCCAACTGATTAGTCTAACCTTCATTCTACTAAGAGGGCTCGAAAGACTGCTAGATCAGACACATCCACACAGAGAGTAGTCGGTGAGCTTATTGCGTAAATTTAGGAGGCAATATCTACGATTAGGTGTATTCACGAACATGGTTTGCGGCGATTTGTGACGGCGCAAATAGCATGGAATCGATCCCGTGTAAATCAGTTGGATTCCTCACATGCTGGAATAGAGGAAAATCCACAAATTGTTCGGACATAAGTCTATTGAGGCAGCCCGCAGAGAAGGGTTCCCTCTCTTCTGTTGTTGCTCCTTGTAATGGACACATTCTTATGACTTCGGGGTAACACAGGGGTCTTTGCTCAAGCATTGCGAACTATCGTTATAATTATCGGCAAGTTTGCGGACACAGTAAAAGACCGCTTGAATGCAACTTTGCGGATAACCTACAGTTGGTGCACCGTAACGGACTCATTGTGAACGCCTGTGAACGTTACACGCTATCCATCTTGATACTATCGGCATGTGGAAAGGCAGCCAATCATGCGGTCATGCCTCATCTCGTGGCCTTTGCGAACATCAGGTGGCTCTGATGATCTATTGATCATAAAATTTCCAAATTTGTCTTTAAGAAGACATACTCAGTCGTAATGACGTAGATGGAAGAATGGCCAACAAATGAGGGCAGTCATGAAAGATGATTCGGGCTCAGGGGTGTTCTCGGAAAATTCATCGATCTCTCCGCAAAATGACAACTTAGTCCAGACCGAGATGTCATTTTGTTAGCAGCAGAAGAATGTTTGCGACAAAAATTGGGGGGTGGCAACATTCGAACTGTTCTGAGAGTTGGCCAACGTTATCAGCAACAACACATCAAGTCAGTTAATTTGGAGGAAGCTGACAATCAGGCCCGCCAAGGGCTACATCTACCTACAATGGTGTGATCAGAAGCAGCGATTAGGTTGTTCACTGTCAAATCTACTGTGAAGGGTGAAATGGCAAGGATTCACGCAGCCGAATGTAGAAATCTTTGGGAAAGAACCTGGTGGACTCTCGAATAAGGCTTTTAACGGAATACTACTCTTTAAATGGCGCTGCACTTCATATGGAGCTGGCTGGCGTCCACCGAGCTCAGACGAAGATGCCTCGGTAAGGGTTTTTTGTGGAAGATGTTTTCAGATTTGCAAAAGTCTGTAAACGTGGCAGGCGGGGGGCCAGTGGATAGTCGATCACAGGTGATAGTAGAATGGCATTTTTCCTTGGAAACCTGGAACGAACATTTGAATTTATTTGAAATTTGGTTATTTACATACCATCTTCGAATTGAGGTTGCTTTTCGCCAATGCTTTTTCTGTCTGATAACTCGGGGTTACCACATAAAAGATAATCTCTGCGCAGTGATGTTACGTATAGTCTCTATCGTATAAGGAAGGGTCCTCCGTTTTTTCACCTTCTTCTTTTAAGTCAAATGGGAAGTCCTATTGCCGTAACATAGGCGGATATCACTTGCAAAGACACCGCGGTACTGAACAATAAGTCAAATACTTTTTTGATTTGATTCCTTTTGTTTATTTCGCAAAAAGATTTGAAAAATTTGAAGGAAGCTTTGACTATACTTTAAGATTGGATAGTTCAAAACTGGGAATATTAATTGATTCTTATTTAAACTCGTTATAAGGGAAATTACATTCAAAGTTACCGCTATCAAAAGACATTCATTCAGCTAGTAAATCAACATTATTTTTAAATTTGAATGCTGGCAAATGGCTTCTCTCTCTCTTTTGCAATTATGATCACGTTCCCATGTACCGATTCCGCCTTATTGATATTATGCAAATGAATTAAGCCAACTCACATGATAGTACTTCCTAGTATAGCTTTTCTGCAAAAACCTACAAAAATAAGTGCATTTGCACATACATATAACTATTTGCTCAATTGCTTAACACAATGCCGGCAGCGAAACAGTTGATATGACCCTCAAGAAGATCCTCAGTTCACCTATGTCGTGACTTGCGAACCAATTTTAATGGGCTCCATTCATTGTCGTCACTTCGTACTATAAATAAGCCCAACAACGAGGAGGACATTATATAAAGTATCTTTTTTTTTTTGTAAGAGAAAATCCTGGTCATAGCCATACATCGACATTTCAGATAACATTCCGAAACTGGTTATGATTGCCATAGAATATTTATCACATTGAATGTGGCTTGGATCAGTGTCAGTTTGCTATGTTTATGAGGTTGTTGGAGTATGTAGTTAGCACATATCTAGTACGTATGTTAAAATTTCGCAATGTCGACCAAAAGAGGTAAAACGTGAATTCAACTGATATGAAACGAGCGTGCAATTAAGTTTGTGTTGATCATCAAGTCCTGATGGCAATTGTATAATTTTATGCTTCAGCATTATATTATAATTGAAGCTTTCCTGAAAACGTCTAGACTTTCTCCAAACAATCAAGGAAGATATAATCCTTAACTATATTATAACACAGGTATCATGCAAAAAAGTGATAAATTACAAGCTTCATCACTGACAAATGACTTACTCCAGATAGACCAAGCCACTAAAGATAGAGCCCGTACCATTACATTTAGATAGAAGTCATATCAAAAAAGCCTCAAGGCACTTTACAATGAAACATTTTCCAAGGCACTGATAGCATTTTTCTCTCACCATATCGTTCATGGTTTGCTTAATGTTCTCCTGTCCTTTATCTGCCAAATTCACGTTTTAGCATTCAAATAAAATCCGTAAAACGTGTGGAAGCGTTATTTGCATTGTATTAATCTTTGACCCAGTTCTGTCGTGTATTTGAAAGCCCATACACAAGTCGAAGAGTGCATTTTCTACTAAATCATACCCTCGACGTCTTGATATTGACATTAATTCCCCTCGGATTAACAATAACACCTTTCGAATCGATATCACGAACTGTGACAATGGCAGAAAAAAAACTTCTTGGTATACAACTGGGTTCCATGGAAATTCGTAATGAAGTTATCCCGGGCCGTTTTGCTTGGCTTTATGCTGGTAGCAAACCTCCTCGCCGAGAGATTGTGAGGAGGGACCGAAAACTTATTCAATCCGTCAACCCGTGGTTGAGTTATCTATTGTTTGTTTGCATCGTTTCAAAATCAGACATGGATCGCAGGGTTCAATAATAGCAATAACGGTCAAGAAAGCGGATTTTTAAAATATTCGATTTGAATATCTAATTGTTCTACAAGTGTACAATTAAATCTGACATGAGAGATATTGATCATCATAATACGTATGGTTCCAATCCGTACTCGTTTCATTTCTGTATTAAATTCCAGTAAGATTTTGGATGAACGTGATTTGCAACATGACATATTGGCTCATCTATTGTACTGAAAACGTTCTAATCCTTTTGACAGTAAATTGCTGACTTCAACTATTGGGTGTTGTTTGCTGGAAGACAAAGCACTGACTTAGAGCTTTTCAAATGGGATTCAAATATTCGTTTTGACTGGAATCGGACTCAAACTTTATGTCAGTGTCATTCAGATTAGTTCGGCGGAAGTGCTCGTCGAAGCAAAGCCGTCAGTCCACTCGGACGACTATTATCTACCAATCCAGGATTTCATAGCTTCTGGCCAAGTGGAAGCCTTTGGTAGTTGCCCTTTCGCTTCGGATTATAGGTATTGCCTAGTTTGGTAGTGAAGGTTAGATGCCGGCTCAAGAACTTTTTCTTCAACTTCAATTGCAAACAAATGATGGACTATGTTAGTATGCTGGGTATCCACGCAGCTTTACCGCCCCGTTTCTCCTCGAAATATTGAATCCGCCTCTCCTGCAGAATTGAACGACTCGCAAGTATCTTTTATCGATGACTAAGTCAAACGAGATTTTACCAATGTTATGAACTCAAGTTAAATTCGACGAATAACTTCTGAACATTTATTACGTGTTTTTACCAATACCAGCTCAAATAGAAGGGATAAATTGTGTTAATTCTTTTAGTTTAGTTGGAGAAGCCTAACTAAGCCTGTGACCAATTTTTTGCAAAAAAAAAGGAGCTTCTGTTTGTCAGTTCAGTCTATTAGCACAGATTCTTTGAGTTATGATTAGGATGGAGTGTCAAAAGACCTCAAAGTTGCTGTGAACTTCTGCCATCTGTCGTTTTTGTCCCCTGGGCGTTGTTACCCTTTGAGGTTGCTGCAATTATCCGTTCAATCATCTTTCCGGATGTTTCTTCATAATCTAGGCAGACACAAATACTTCATCAAGAATCAGTTGCCTCCTTTACTGTTCCGTAATCGTATCCTTTTGCAACTGACAATTTGTTTGATAAAAGCATATGTGGTATGAAGGTCCTGGAGTTTTAACGTGAGTAACTGCCGCGTAGGCCTATCCTCATGGTTCTAGTCTATCGTGACTAAGACCGGGGTACTGGTACAACTTCGGCATTCATATCACTGGATGCGAGACGTATCTTATAACTCTGACTTAAATAAAAGCTATGGCCCTGGAGTTGTACAGCGCAACTCTTCGCTAGAGCCCACAAGGAGCTCTGTCTACGATATTGGTGCCAACCACAAATAACGGAGCTAAGAGTACATCTTCCAGGAATTCCCTTAAAACTTATGTTCTTAGAGGGCCATTATGGCCCCCATAGTATCAGATAATCTCCAGTGAGACTTCATGGCAAGTGCCACTTTAATTGATCGCTTGCAGAGTCGGGTCTCATCGCTCTCCTCGAGTACCCGGCGACGGCGTTTCCCAACGGCGGAATGGAACATATATTCTTGGAAAGCGTTGGTGGCCAAATATCAATACCATTCTACTGAAATGCTTTCATTTCACTTTTGTCATACTCCGCATTCGTTCAGGTTGAGTCGAACGATTTATAGGGGCGGAGAGGAAAAGAGAAGAGAAATATGGGAGGAGAGCAAGAATGCCCAGAAGAGGTGGCCAAACTAGAATTCGAGAGGAGCAAAGAAATGGAGGTGAAAAAGTGCGGAGGCGGAAATTAGTTAGTTGGTCAAAATTTCGCTGTCCTAAACATTGTTCGGATCCCTTTCTATCCACTCTGAGTTTCAGGTCAATTTGATTGAACGAGTTATTAGACCAGATTACATGACTATGCTGTCCAAAGCAAGTCTTTTGTAACGTTTCGAGGATGTGAGCTACTGGTCTATCAATTTCACACCATAGCACCACATAAAGCGGGACAGAGCGAATACTACTGTCCCAGATTTCATTTTTTGGGTTCATTGATTCGCTAACTAGTTGCGGAGCGCCCCGTTATATGCAAAGTGATTTCCGGCTAAATCGCTGTTACTGGTAGTAATCCTGTTGGCCTCATCAGGTTGTTCATCAGAAACTCTGTTTCCTTAAGGATCAGCAAAAGTCTTACGCGATTATCCTAAGTTGCTCGAGGAGTATGCGAAGTTGTATCTTATTGAGCGTGTGGAGACCGAAGAGAAGTGTTGGAAGACGTAAGCGGATTGAATGTGGGGAAAATAATCGGCGCCTTCGGATAAGGAAATTTATACAAGTCGTAACATTCTTAAAAGAGCAACAGATCAAACAGATTCTCTTTTATTTTTTTTTTCCTTCATCGTTCGGCTTTGAATTACACTTCTGTTTTGGAGGTGCCAGCATGCCCGCGATCTACAATAATTAAATAGACCTGGAGTTTTATTGTGATTTTATTATTAAAACAAGCAGTCAAAAATGGATACTAAAACTTTGTTGGTAATGATCTGATTCGAACCAAATTTATTAATCTTTGTATATGTAAAGCTCTTGATGTTCCTAGATAACACGCATACATGTCCTATGAGTGACCTCATTTTATTATAATAATTTATGCATTTGACAAAACCAAGGATCTGAGTTAATTATGCGGTGTTTCCAACAATTAATTATTTTAAATAATAAACTTGTTGTTTCTTTTTCGCTGGTGTAGATATTTATTCTTTCAATTACCGATATTTCCGGAACCACTTGTTCCCTTCTTCAGTGCTAACAAGTTGCAGTACAATATTCTTTATAGCAGTGATTTGCCGAATAAATGCAACTGAAGGATCGTAACTCATTGCTATGGTTTTCTCAGTAATCGAAGAATTAGGGGCTTCATAGCACGTAATATTCAATAGCAGTGGGCTCATCGAAAAATCCTTTGAGATATCACCGGAGACAACCGTTGTTTTACGTGGCATTGAAGTCTTGTTGATAAGTCAAATAACGATGCTTTTATCATCGCCAAAGATCTCCTTTTAAGATTTCAATTAGTCGAGTTGAAGGGTAATCTACAGTTCTATACTTGTTGGCAATAAAATTTTCCAGTAACAAATACGATGGCGTTGGTAGTTGATGTAATTCTATAGGAGCCAAATTTCTTAGATTCTCAACAATTACATTAATGTATCGTTCGCCCCCGGATTTTCCAATTAATGCCCAAATCTTATATGGATCTGAATGACGATTGTTCCTTAGAAGTTTAATCAGTTTTAGCCAATGCAGGATGGATCAAAAAAGTAATGCGTATTGACAGACGGTTAAAATTCTTCAAAATAGTCTCCTTCTGCAACGATACACTTGCGCAGACGAATCTGGCACGCCTGGAAAGCACCCTGAAACTCCTCAATTGGAATGCCTCTCAGGAACCTTATAACTTGAGCTTGAATGCTCTCCACCGACTTCTAGTGCTTTCCCTTCCGGAAGAAGGACGCTATCCACCAAGTATGCACCGAACAACTCCACAAATATGTTCGACTTTAATTCAATAGCCAGGTTTAGGGCTATATATGGTATATAGTTATCTGCTTTGCTACTATGGCGAAAATCTCCAGCAATTTTTCGCTCGTTACTGCCTGTGCCTGGTTGGAGATGTTCCGTTTAGTTTTACTTTTCGGCCATGCCAAAAGATTTGATTAGTAGTTGTAGTTATGTCGGATGTTAAGCGTAAGGGAGAGGAGTGTGGAGATTAGAAATTGGAGATTTAAGGACAGTACGCATTAATAAAACCCCACTTGAAAAATATGGTAGCTCTACTCAAATAAAGATAGTAATATTACTACACTTTGGAAATTCCGTCATGGCAAAAGAAATTGCGCTGGTCACAAGACCATTCTTAGTGCCTCCAAGAGGGAAGAGCAATCCCAAAAACGAAATTGACCGTGAAGGTCCGCCTGCAAATTTTTTAACTTCATCGAAGTGCTCCGTCGACACATGGGTGCATGGCTCTATGTTAGTCAGGCTCTGAATGTGGGACAGGGGTTCTTTGAACTCCTCAGTCCCCCACGTGTCATTTCACAAAAATTCACGTATTTTTTCCGGTACGTGGGTTTGCATAGGATCCTGAAAATGCTCTAACATGGGGATTCACATGCACCTATCGAAATTAACACCATGCGAGCTAAATCTGGAAATGAAATACGAAAAATAGACGGCATGGAATGGTAAAACTCCGGACAGGAGGGCCGTATCGAAAAGAAGGAACCATGACGGACCACATCCTCGATTAATACTTCTCCTGCATTTCGAATTGCATTGTGAGGTGCCTGCCTTAACATCTTCAGGCCATGATATTGGAGGATGTCCCTTAAACAATTTCTACGGGGTTAAGGAGGAGAAGGGAAGAGAGGAGTCCTCAAATTGAGGACAGAATTAGTTAAAATTCATAGTCAACATTATATTGCTCCAATAAATAAATAAAGAGTCATGCAATTCGATTTAAAAAATAAAATAAAAGAACCAAATAAAATATAGATGAAAAATAAACTGAAATGAAATGAAAATAAATAAAATAAAAGAAAATACTCCTATTAAAAGAAAAAGATAAATGAATAAAAGAAAACACAAAATACCTCACCCAGAACTCTGTGTGATCACACTTTTTTCCCATAATTTTCCAATATGCGATACTAAAACAAAGGAAGAAAACATGCTCAATAATCGGATAAAATAAAATCCAATCAAAATTTTGCTAAAAAAAATAAATCAAGCATTCCCTTCAAATTCTACATACAATAAAAAAACGAATAGCAAAAGTTGTCCTTTTATAACGAAAATATTACCCCAAAATTTCCTATCGTTACTTTTGGACTTTTCTGTTGACTATGATAAATATCACATGAAAACACTTCAATTTGTTAATTGTTCTGGTTACACTCTCGAAGGGTCTTTCAATATTTTTTTCTTCTTCTTTGATTTGGCATTTCTTTATGGAATTCCTTAAAAATGTGAATTCAGCGCAAAACACATTCAAAAAATCAATTTTCACTGTCAGGACAACGTGTGTAATACCGGATCTTGACGGACACGACGCAGTTTAGCTAGCAACACAGTTGCATAGAGTTAAAAGGACTAAACTGTTCATTGCGAGTCCTTTCGTTACTGTGATTTCTTCTGAGATTAATGCGCAAGTACTTAGTTCGCACTACTTGTGGCTGCGAAAAGTAAATACGCCGTTTGGGTTATTTAAGAATTGAAGAGACGATTCTGTCGAGCACGTACGTATCCTGGTTTTGAACGGAGCCTAGGGCGGATTATCCTGGGCACGGAGGAGCACAGCAAACAAAATTCAGATGCTCTTTCCATTACGGGAAAAACCAGAACGGATGCACCAAGTTGCATCACAGGCAGTCAAAATGAAAACGAAATGCATTTCTACAGCACAAACTCTTGCTTCTCTAATTTACGATTTGCGTTAATCGCTCTGAAGACGCAGCTTCACCGTCAGAGACTCACTTACAAATTGAAGTCTCCTGGTCCACCTCATTACCTGTCCCTCTAATCACCCAGTTCCGCGATTTCGTTCATCTCACGCTTATATCTCCGTTAATATTGAGAATTTCGCAAAAAGGAGCTTAATTCGTGATCACTACCATTGGGGGAGGATCTGAGCTTGAAAATGGTATAATGGTTGGGGGTCTGAGTGCCAGGAAAATTGCTGATTATTGGAGGAATCTTGGGAAAAACTTTAAACGCTTATATCTCCGTTATCATACAATATTCGAACATTGTTACTATACATCAAATTGGCAAATAAATATGTAAATGAGTTTTAGAATTTTTAGGGGGAGGTAACAGGTGATAGGTTTTGATAAATAAAATAATGAAATAATTGATTTTTAAAATTTTAAATAGTTGATGTAAATGATTGTCGGGGAAGGGCAAAAGTAAATTGTCGCACAGAAGCGGGCATTCCGCCATTCTACCATTATTAGCAAAGTTATTGTAGATCAAAGTTGCCTCGTGTAAATATACTAATCTTAAGTTGTCAAAGAATATGAGTATGAAAAGTCTGACATATTCGTACATTATTGAGATAAGTACGAATTTTCTTACATAAGAAAACTACCAGCCTAAAACAAAGAATTTCCGGCTGCAGACTTATTTATTGTATAGGATCTTTCATGAACGGAGTAGCATAATCTATGGTAAATTCTGTGTTAATTACTATCGATTCGGGGTTTAACTTTATCCAACCCTCTATGGCACTTTTCAATTCCGTCAGTAGATAACATGACGTACATTCGAATTGGTACTATGCATATTTACCTGTTTCTTTTCTATGAAGAAATGTCCTTACTCGATCACCTTATTCAACTACCCCTTCCCAATAATTTCCAGCAACATAAAACTTTCCTTTGTTTTTGTTTGTTTGGAATTGGAAATATTTTAATGGAAAACTCATTCTTAGCTGTCATTCGAATTCGAAGAATCCGCCTGGTTATGGGAAAGGAAAAAGATGGTAATTCGCTTTTTTTTTGTCCTCCCTCTAAGGACTATTTTTAATTGGATTTTTATCTGTTTTTTTTTTTTGTTCTGAATGAACAAATACATCACCATTTGAAAACTG
Source organism: Hermetia illucens (assembly GCF_905115235.1). Classification (NCBI taxonomy): domain Eukaryota; kingdom Metazoa; phylum Arthropoda; class Insecta; order Diptera; family Stratiomyidae; genus Hermetia; species Hermetia illucens. The sequence continues at coordinate 153,470,830 of NC_051850.1, read as the reverse complement.
CAAAGTTTCATCAATTCTTGTCCATGGTGCATCATAAACCCGACATAATCTTGAATGAAAGATTGACTGCACATAGTTGAATGCCCACAAAAAATTCATAGGCTTGGTCGCACGTTCAAGAATGGTGGTCTACCTAAACTTTTTTCTTAATATCACACATCAAAAACGTTCATTCTATCAATTTAATTCCTCTTGATGCAATGGTGCTTCCAATGCTATTCTGCGTTGGTGTTCTTATACGGAAATGCCAATGTTACAGTCCAAACCATTCACATGTTACTGGAAAACGCCATTTGGATTGGATTTGGTTCAATTCTTGCTTATTAGGATTGAAAGTCCTTTTTTATTGCGAAAAGATTTTAAACTTATTATTGAAGGATGTGTAAAGTGAAGATTGTTACTAATTCCTGCAATCATTGTGCTCATTTCCCTAAAGTAACAATAGATAGATTCAGGCCATGGAATATAACTTGTATGGACAACTTTATCCACTTGCTACATGAGTAATTTAACTACCATTTCCGGTTCAGTATCTCGTTACCGAAATTATTTAGCCGACGAAATAAATTCTAAGAAATTTCCCATGATGCCCCGCCTAATAATGTGATACCGGTAGGGACGCCCGTCAATGACTAATTGCAGTTTGCCGCCTGCGAATATTCCTCTAATCTTCACAATGATCTTGCAAATATGGCTTCGCCTCCATTCTGATTTTGAATAATAATAAAAAATCCGAATAAAAACTTCTTGATCCCTGGGGATTCTAAATTTTAATTGTTTGGGAAGTTTATGTTTGCTGTAGGCTCTGGCCAACTTCTCTTGCGCTCGAAAATATTTAATAATGGAGTTTTCAAATTTGATTCGGTTTAGTCGAAAACACTGAATGATCGATCTAAGATTGAAGATACTCTGCTCGCTGAGATTGAAATCAAAAATGACCAGTCATTAGTTCGGGATTTTGGGGAGGTGGGTCGAGATACATCTCACTCACATAAGGGAGAAGATAAAATCTCGACAAGTTGATTGATGGAACAAATTTATATTGTGTGGATTTTTGATCAAATATTGGTATATGGGAAAGTTGGAGTTAAAATTAGCGCAAAACTCATTGGTAATTGTTTGATGTTATGGTTGTTGCGGATCGAAAACGGATAGAGCCAATTTGAGTAAGATTTCGGCCGCGACCTTAAATTAATTTGAATGTGTTAGAGTCATGGCCACAAATTGTATTGCAAGGAAGAGTAAATCTCTAAAATTAGTAACACGTGAAACGCTTCAACACTAACTATATTCACCTGACACCGCGATTTTCACAAAATCTTAAAACCTATTCCGCTTTCATTAAACTTAGAGCAGAAAACAAAGCATGTAATTAGCAAAATGGAGCGTAAAATGTTCTCGATTTGGAGGAAATTTGCAAAGAATCACGGAATGTTTTCAATTTTCTCGAGGCTATTTACAGCTATCTGGTCCATTCATTAATTTCCAACAGAAAACTGCTTTGTTCAAATTCAAATTTATTACAAAGCACCACTACGTAACGGCGAAAAATGGTCATTGATTTTTGGTGCATTTGGAAATGCGTCATTTGAATGGATGAAAGATTGCTAGAGTTGTCCATCGGATAGAGTCAACGTTCCCTTATCAGAGCCGAATAAATGATTGAGATGTATAGAAAATCGTGGCACGCGTTGCATGTAATTAAATATGATAATACACCCTGGACGTGCATCCAGATACATCTATATACACATGCCTCAATCATATTGAAGAAAAACCCCACGAAAATGTAAATTATTCCTGTTGATATGATAATGTTCGTTGTTCTCAGAAACAAAGACGAAAAATACTTGAACGGCAAACGTGAATTTTTTGGTAATTTACAGTGGAACTTTTATAATTTGGTACTTTCACAGAGCGAGGCAATAAGTTTTGCTTCTGAAATGATCAGATACGTTTTGTATTAAGCAGACAGTTCGGAAGAAATGAGGAAAATTAACCTAATTTGGTCCGTAAACGAGGTCTTATAGAAAACGCAGATTTAATCTGTTTTTTTTCTTAATCTTCGCGGTTTACCATATTTATATCCATTTGATTATAAGAATTCCAATAGGGTCTTTTGTGTGGCTTATCTCATTAGGACCCTTTTGGTGTTATTCATATTTAATTTCAACTGCTCATTTGATGAAATGCGCTTCAGCTCTCCCCACCACTTCCCGAGACACTCGCACTCGCCCTCTACTGTTCTGCGCCAAGTGCCCTTGAGGCGACCCACTCATGGGCCATCTTGCGAAAGTCGATAGTATAGCCCGTAATGCAATTGTCGTCCCTCCTTAATGTGCGACCTATCCATTGCCACTTCGGTCTTCCTATCACCTCGTATACGAGTGCCAAGCCTGTGCGACGACGAAGTTCCTCGTTTGAGATAATGTCAGGCCAGCGTACTCCGGGGATACGACACAGACAGGTATTGACGAAAGCTTTGAGGTTTTGAGTAACAGCGGAGTTCACTTTCTAGGTGCTACTGCCATTTAGCAACACAGAAAGTACACCAAAACTGCCTCAACTTGATCTTAGTGCTGACATAACTGCATTTCCAGATTTTAGACAGGGCAACGAAAGCGGATCTAACGCTGTTAATGCGTTGGGCAACATCTAGTTCAGTGCCGCCGTCGCCAGAAACCGCGATAGCTAAATATACAAATTGATCGACACTTTCGATGCTCTGCGATGACCCGTCAGACTTGGCCCCTTTTTCCAAATCCAGAGCCATTTGGCCAAGGTCCATGACCCGGTGAGAGAGCAAACAGACGTCATCAGCGTAGATGAGGTGTTTGAGAAAAAATGTCATCGTATATTGAATTCCTCCACGTACTGCGGACAGGGCAGCAAGAAGAACGTCATCGATAACAAGAAAGAATAGTATCACTGACAGGATGCAACCCTGGCGGACTCCGCTTTGGACCTCAAAATCCTCCGGGATTTCACCTCGGTGAAGCACGCAACATTTTGCGCCATCATATGTCGCTCTGATAATAGCTATTAGTTTCTCCGTTTCTCTACCCTTGCTACGTAGAGCACTCCAGCAAGTGCAGCGAAGATCTAAATTCCGTGTACTGTTCCAAAATAATCCGTAGGGTATTGATGTGGTCGATGCAGGAGGATCCGGAGCGGAATCCAGTCTGCTCTCTGTCAATCAAGCTCTCAGGCTCCCAGATTTTCGTACGAGTGGAAGTAGCAGATCTAGAGTAACTGCAGGTGAGGCGATAAATAACTCTGGGGGGAAATTGTCAAGCTCAGCGACTTTATTCCGTTTGAGTGCATTGATGGTCGAAATGATTTTTCTTCTGCTTGGAGGAACATTCCGTATTCGCATGTTATGGAGACTAGTAATTTCAAACGCATGATGAGGAACCTCGTAATACGATTAAGTACCTGGTGAAGTGTTGTTTCCACCTCTTCAGTTGATCATCATTGTGGATGAGGAGTCGACACTCACAGCGGACAGTGAAGTCCTCGGTGTTTAACGTAGGTACCTGTCTTGAGACTTAATCCTACGGTCCTCTTAAGACACGGATTGATTTTGTGACCACAATCAGAGCTCCGCTGGGACAATCGCAACGGTACCAGTCTATACAAAGTGCATGGCTTAGCATTCATACTGGTGGATGCAAGAATTACCTAAATCTCTACCGAACTATGGAGTACGGCACCCACGTTGATACGCAACACCACGTCGAGGCCCGAAGGTCTCTTCTCGCTTGAACACAAACTCACAGCGGACAGTAGAGTCTTCAGCCCCTCCCGCTCATCGATCCACTTCAACGACTCCGCAGTCAGCCAGATCTTATAAATCCCTTTCGGGGCGTAGCCGACGATCTGTACAGCACCCGAGAAAAGAGCATTTTTGGTGGCACCCCGATGCTCCTCGATATTCTCAGGCGCGTTACTCAGTAGATCTGCCGTGCGATCAGCAAGATACCTCTCCCACTGTCGATCGACAGTTGGGTCGTACAAGCGGGCGATGTTGAACTTAGGGGGTCGCAGCTCCCAACCTTGCGAGAAGTCGCGGATGTAATACGCAAGCGAGCGTAAGCGGTCATCAGATTATGTTTCATTTCGAGGTCGATGCTAGCACGTCTCTTGTTATGCACATCCAGAAGATAACTCCTAAATCTGTTGCTTATCGCGAAGTGGTCGATCTGATTGCTTGTACGGGACCGGTCAGTTGCAGGCTCTGCGCTCGACTAGTGTGCCACCAATGACAAGACGATAATAGGCTAATAATCGCAGACGAGCGCGATGCTGACCACATTGCCTCCTACAATGTACTGTAGTGTACCGTTACGGTCTTAAATGAAGTGCTCTAACACACTTCAAGGTCCTGATCCAATATGGATTGGACGATTATTATTATTATTAATGGCGAGGTCGTGTAAATTGCAGAAATTTACGAACCTCGCGTCATTACCGTTGCGGTCGCCAAGACCGTGCTTCACCATCACGATCACAATGTCACCTTTAGGAAGCTTCCCCTGAACCGTGTTTAATTGCTCATAGAAAGCATTCTTCTAAACTAAATCAGAAGTTTCCGTTGTTGCGAAGCCTTTATATAATTGTGATGCTCCTTAACTTGGATCGAAATCTAGCAGTTAGAAGTCTGTCAGAAACGGGGTTCCAAGCGAAGAGAGCGCGTCTTGCGGTAACCCTCAAAAGCAACCCGAGACCGAATTCGCGTGTGCTACTACTTGGCTTTCCAGAGTACAAAAGCACATTGCTGCAAGAGGGAGAGGAGTACTCTCCAAAGTCCCGACATCTTATTTCACTTAGGCCCGAAATGTCCAGTTTTTATCACTGGAATTCCCGCTTAAGTTGGAGAAAGCGAGCATTCTGAGGACCTTCGCTATCGTTGTCGAGGAGCGTGCGCACATTTCAGAAACCAATCATAGTCCGTTTTCGATAGCCAAACGTCCTTGCGGTGAGGTCAGTCCCTATCCGAAGCGTTGTTGATGTTTCGGTAGCAGTAGTCGCCTCTTATGACGGTCAAGGAAGGCTTGGGTGTATTTTTAAGCCCCAACTCACAGGGCGGGCTGTAATTGTTTAGTTTCCTTATTGCTAGCTCGGCACATTGAATGTACAAATTATCGGGATTCCACTGTATATATGTCCCGTTTAGGCAATCTCAAGTCAACAGGTTCGGGTGTCTGCCCGGTTTAAAGAACTTAACAAAGAACACGGACGAATGGCAAATAGGAAATCTTATCGCCCCCCTTAGGCCAACATTGATTAAGCTAACATAGAGTATTCGTCAGGTTAACTCTTTATTTTTCAACTACAACAAAGTGGGCGTTTCCAGATCCGGCAGAACTATAGTTTGAGGAAGAGGGAAATTAATTTCTAGAAATAGTTGTCTGTTTTTGTGGGCCATTGTTAAACGTCTATGTAGACCCTGCCTTCTAATTATGATAGGAAAGGGCGTTGAATAATTCCAACAGATTGGTTGGGGTAGCTAAAAGCAAAACAACCTTATCTGATATGGGATTTTAATTAATGAAAAGTGCTCCACCATTAATGCAATAAAGATGGTGGTGGACACTGCAGTCGTTGTCAGAGATGGGCCAATGATCACGTTAGATGTGACAAATGTCTTTAACTCAATAAATTGAACGTCCATCAAAATGTCGGTTATCAGCATGATTACTACAGTCTACCTAAGGAGCTCTCCTGTTGACTCGTTTGTGATAAGCCTACAGTAGCGGGAGAACACAAATATTTAAGTCGACCGGGATTAGAATCTGGAGTAATGAGTTCGACAAGTTAACGGGCAACCTCCCTGACCTTACACGAAGAGAAGGAGTAGTTAGCTATTGGCTTACAAGGAGGTAAAATACGAAAATGGCGAAGGTATAAATTACTACCGTCCCTTAGTCGAGGTTCTTTAGGGGCCAGTATTTGGTCCACTGTATGGTGAAGTCTTCCCTTTGCCTTTACCGTGGTTATTGGGGCAAATCACATCGACTAGATTGAGTCAGCAACGAACAATATGGAATACTCAAGACTGGTTCAAATTAGCCGGGCTAGTAATCGCAGATCATAAAACGGAAACCATTCTAATAACAAGCCGCAAGGGACTAAAATGCATCGAAGTACGAATTGGAAACTAACAATAGTTAACCCAGTTACTATCTGAGCACAGTGGCTACCGCAAATACCTACACAAGTCTTGAGTATAATGATTCGCCAGCTGGGTAAGTAGAGGTAAGTTTCATTGGTTAGAAGGAAGATGTAAATCATGCAATATCCTTTTGTAGTCATTTCACGGCGTGGAGGACCATTATTTACGGATTGTCCACGTCAACGTACCTGTCCTGGCGGAGCACATGCTACATTTCGTAGAGGGGAAGCCCAAAATGCTGGCATTCACAGTAAGCGTCCGAGAAAAGTTCCGTATAATGATAGGGGAAAAGCGAGCGGTAGTCTCGCAAGAATAACAATATACCTGCTTACCGGCCCGGCAAAGTAATATCTTACGACAATTTTACAGCATCAGCGATTAAACACGTTTAGTACCTAGGCGCGGATCTTCCATTCATGAGTCTGCACGTCAGTGATTAGAGAGATTATGCACTCATGGCTTAACAAAAAGAGGATGCTACCATGAGGTGGTTTGCGCTTTTTGTGATTTCAGTATTTTTCATCTCTTACACGAATTATATTACTCAAAACGGTTTTGAAGGAATTCTCCGTTGCTGCACTTTCTGCCAGCAGCAATATATCTCTTGTTTTCCTGCAATCAAATGATACGAATTAACCAATAATTATTTCGGGGTGACATTTTTAGGACAGTTGTACTTCCGTGGGCCTAGCGACATTTTGACAGTGTAGAAATAACGTTTCAACGGGAGCCAATGTTGGCCTATAAAAAGAAAGCCACGAAAGAATAGTGTTTTCTCTACTTCATCGCGTCTGCGAAATCGCCATCCTACTGGCTTGATTCTTTCAGTTCCATAGATAACGTTTGAATGATTTGGGAAGCTACGACCTGCTCTAAACGTCACAAAAAAACGGGATCGTTGAAACAATTGCTGCGTCGAGAGTGAGGCGGATTGTTGGCAAAACAGTTGTGCTTATGAGCCACCAAGCAAAGCGACTGGATGAAAATACTTCAATATTATTCGTTTATTGATTTTGGTTGCTTAATAAAGGCTGAGCTTCCAAAAGGGTATTTGTCACTATTGAAGAATTTCCAGTTCCTTTTTATTATGTGCATTTTTAGACCAGCTAGACAAAGCTGATTATGATGAATTAATTTAAAATTTTCGGAGTCATAATTAATCTAAATGGTGACCAATCACTTCCAATGGTCCCCAATCATATTATTTTCAAATCAATGTGGCCACTCTCCTCGTCACCAATCATACTATTTGCATCTAGTTCCCAATATTGTGTTAATTACAATATGTTTTAAATTTCTGGGAACGTAGGTCTAAACTTTGCGGCTTAACGTTAGTCTCATTCAGTAGCGGGGTCAGCTCGTCTGGAGAGTTGAAACACTTCTAAATCATCATCTAATGGCGGGTGTTTAGGTCCATCTTAGCTAGCGAATTCTCATCAGCGCGGATTCTATGACCAAATCGTCGCAGACACCCTTACATTTTATAAATATATCTTCGCAAATTCTCATCGCCCGCTTACATTTCAACTGAAACACAAACATTTACATCGCCTAGTGCTTGATGTCTTTGTTTCCGTTTAAAATGTTAGTTTCAGGACGGCCAAATTATTCATGACTAATGGGGTGTCAACGGAAAACCCGGCCGTGGATTAAAAATTTCGAGGTAATCGCGTCTTCGCCTTTGCCGGTGCTCTTTCATCGTTTTCTCTCTCTTCTATACTTTCTGATTCACAAGTGTGGTAATGCACCCAATTTCAGTTGCGAAATACGATTCCATTTAAGGACCTGCCTACTGCTGAAAGAAATTGAATAGTCGCTAGGGGACCTCCGGTCAGTGCCGTCCTTAATTATTCGACAACAGACGAATTTCATTGTTGGGTTCACTTCCACTATGACTAAAAATATACTTATAACTTGTTGCCCTACGAAGCCATGTTTATTTGGAATTGTTGTTTCTTTTATAGATATTTGGAATACTCTCTTAAAGTAATTTGGTTATTAATCATGTGCACGGTTTGTGCGGGGTTGTCAAATCTATGGAATCAACTAATTTGGATCGGGTTCACCAATTCTCTCAGTCTTGTTGCAGGTGGAGTAATGAACATAGAAGTAGGGCAAGGGAAAACAGACTAGATTGGCTATGGCCAACAGCGGACCAGAGCTATGCCAAAAAAGTGAAAAAGTTGGCAAAAGTTTACCATATAGGTCCACCAGCGCCTAAATGCAGCTCTTCTCAACTGTACTGTCAACACGCGCTTGCATTCCTCTAAAAAAAATTTCACATGCCATGTAATCTGATGCATTGGAATTGATAGCGTGGTGGAGTGGGGCTGCGCGATAAAATACTACCCCGGCGAGTCCCCATTTTCGTCAACATATGCGTATATAGAACTTAACAAAATGCAATTTGCTGCATATTTACTGATGAAACAGTGAAATTTTAGAAAACCGTATCCAAAGACATACTTCGCCAAGTATTGATCAGTTTAGATCACAAAAACTGTCCATTACATCTATCTTCTCGGTCCAGAATCGATTAGGTGATCTTCCGGTCGTCCAGGACAAAGAATCCTCTACTTTTTGCGTCGCGTCACCACTTAACCCGCTTAACCCCCCCTTCATGAACCGATCATCACACAGAAACCTGTTTCTTCCCTCAAACAATAACGGCAAATTTCGACTTTAGTGCGTAACAACCCTTGCGCTTACAACAGTCCATACAAAAATGTTCCACTATTGCCAGTACCAATCCGTTGAGTAAAAATACATTGAATTATGCGCTAGCATGTGAAGGTACATAGCATTGCAATGTATGAGTATGAGTGAGCACTTTAGTTTTCAAAAGTCTATTTAGGATTGCGAAAGACCTTTCGGTTTGTGAGCATTGGTGTGTGTGTGTAGTGGAATTAAGCAACTTGGAAATGTGTTTTTTCTACTTTTGTTGGAAGTAATAATTTGGAAATTCTGTTGTGTCATCGTGAGTGGAACTTCGTAAATAACGACGCAGAAACTATTTTAAAAATTACCTCAAATTAATTTCTTTCCCCTAAATCACAAATTCACTTCTTGTTGTTAAATTATAACACTCTTTACCTGTTGTTGGACCACCTAGAGAGTGTAAAACCAAATATACCAAATCCAAATCCTTTCATGCAACACTGTATCCAAAAATAATTTATTATGTTGTATATTTGGGTCGTTCAGATTACCATGCATTTAGTGCAATTTCCGCTCGAAGACATTGTTGGGCCGTCTTCGTTGATTGAATTTAAAAACTTTCTTTAAATGTACGAGGAGTGCGTCTGAAGTTGTTAATCAACCATCATCGAATCATGCCGTGAAACTCCATTAAAGCTTATCAGGTTTCATATATATGTAGGCGTATTTTTGGTGATCAACGGATGTGTGGCGTTACGCAAACAATTAAACAATTTATCAAAATAATATCTTAATAACAGTGCTTTCAGTCATGTGAATTGAACGGATACATTAAGAAATGAATTGAAGAGTTAATCTTCAATTTTGGAACGGATCACGATATAAATAACTTTTCTCATCGGCAAATTATGCATGAAGTCAATGTTTATTAAGTGTTTTGGCCATCAACTGAAATAACAGAGTCTTCTATAAATTAAAAAAATATCTAAACTCCCAACGAACAAATATGAAAATCGAAAAAGTCAACATTCTGAACTGTCCCATCAACCCTAGTAATATTTTAAAAGAGCGAAATAAGATATTTGAAAGTTTCAGCAAAATCTAAAATAACCGCCTGACCTTGCGAATGATTGACCGAGTAACCTCAGTGCTTCTATCATTTGTGAAGTATTTTTGGTTAGCCTAACTCTAGTGATCAAATTTAGAACCTAATGAACGTGAGACAGGGTCTATTGATATATTCGCCTCATATTTGAGAGGTCAACGGCAACCAGTACACATATGTACATGTATATGGCAACAGGGTTGCGATTCTTAGGCTGCCATTCATTCAGCATGCGTGATGTTACTTTAAATTTATTCAGAAGAAGTTGAATTTAATTGAGTTGTTCATTCATTTCTTTCATATTAATTAGTTGATGGTTTGAGAGGCAGTCATTTTAATGCTCGACGAAATTGGCTAATTATCTTGAAGCACGGATTATAGCATAATAAAACAGAAGTTAGGCATCAACAGGAAACGAATATTAGTTCGTGCTTTATCATTATTTTTATTTCTTTTCACCTGATTACTAGGTAGGAGACGTGAAAATACTGAAAAATAGGTCCATCAAAGTATCCGAAATGGCCACGTAAGTATGCAGGGGCCAGTCTGACTCTTCTTTGTAATGTTTTGAGATTTGGTAGATATGTTGCTTTATGACCAACCTCAATGAAATGACAGGCAGTCAAATGGATACTTAGAACCAAATTTCAGTATAATGCATATATGTATGGAATCCTTCATTAACCAACAACAAAGTGTTAACGTTTACCTTGAATTTGCTAAGCTATAAAATTAGATTCAATCAGTAATGTAATCTTCTTCTTCAGCCTTTGTCCCGTTCACAAGCGGAATCTGCTCGTCGTGATCGGTTTCGCCATTTGGCGCTATCAAATGCCTGATCTGAATGCAATCTCGAAGCTTTTAAATCCCCATCCAGCGTATCAAGCCACCGTCGTTTCGGCCGGCCTTTTGGGCGTTCACCTTCGATGTTCAGACCAATCTTGGCAAGTGAATTCTCGTTAGCGCAATTTGCGTGACCATACCATCGAAGACGCCTCTATCGCAGTTTTTCCACGATCGGTGCAACCTCATAACGATCACGGATATCCTCATTTCGGGTGTGATCAAACCGTGTCACGCCACTAGTCCAACGCAACATCTTCGTCTCCATTACCGCAAGATGCCGTTCGTTGTCTTTTATAGTCGGCCAACACTCAGAACCATCCAAAGGGCCACGGTTTGAAAGGTATGAAAACATTTTAGGTTAACTAATGGGGTTCTTGTTTGGATCGATCTGTCATCTATCATTTTTGGCTCCACACGCTGGAAAATATTGATTTTTGAAACGAATACGCCCTTCCCGAACATAGATTCGAGGATGCGAGAAATTCCTACCATTTTAGTTTTTCAACATTACAGGTTCGATGTGGTACTTATGGTTCAAACGAATTACGCTATCCTCGAATTCATGATGTGGTCGAAACGCGTCTTGTTATCATTCTTCGCGAAAATGAAAGGTATGAGATATAAAGGAGGTACACAATTCTTTCTTCTCTAACTTTTAGATGAAGCTCAGCATGAACTTCTTTTGGTCACCTTGCGCTGGATAAGATAACAAGTTGTGCCATAAATATCGATAAACGCGTTAAGAAAAGTTTCACTAAGGACGAAAAAGTCGTCTCTTATTTTGTTTCTTTTCATTTAGAAATTATTCGATAATCGTCGAAATGACGTGTGAATAGATATAATCATTCCGAACAAAAAGCGTCTGACAGGAAGGCAAACAGACGGAAGCCTCTAAGCTACCTTCCTTACTACGTTTTAAGAGTTCGTTGTTACTGAAAGCTGCCCCCTTTCTTATTGTTACTTTTTCCACTCTATTTTGAAAGATTTAAAGTCGAAATATAAGGACAACATTCTTGTCAACTGTCTTGTCTAACTGTCCAATAGCAACATAAACTCTTTCATTGGTACTCAAAGATGGCGAGGAGGACGACGGGGCAGCAACTGTGTCGGATAAGTTAACCCTAAATGGCCAAAAAATAACCTCTAAGTGGTGGCACCAAGAAACCCTATATTTACATTGATTTGCTGGTTGTAATGCAGTAGGCGAATATTGTGAGGCCTAGTAGGGTGATCAGACCCGAGTCTGCACGGGACTCATCTGAAATGGCTCCGGCCACGAAGCCTCACCGGAGATTATCTGGTACCAAGGGAACCGGAATAGCCCAGTTTCTGTGGTTGGCCCCCTTGTGGGAGTTTCACCGTAGTGGTCGTGCTCATATCACGGGCAGAGTTGTGCTGTATAACTCGGGAGCCGTACTCCTTAGCTGCGGTAAAGGCTTTAGGTGTGCTTACTATTGACCGGCATGAATGCTGGGTCTGCACCGGTATCGCTGTGCAAGCCATAACGAGGCTCTGATTGTGGTCACCCAATCAATTCGTGTCTAAAGAGGACCTGTTAGGCCGACACGACGGGTACTCATTTAAAACCACCAGGACTTAACTACTTTCCGTACCACGTGCCGAACTCGGGCCGCCTGTGATCTCCACTATGTGCTCTAGAATATTACATATGATATATTAATGTCAGTTTTATAAATGTCACTTACAAGACAATCTCAAAGACAAACACAAGAAACGACCAGCTCTTGAGGTAGGAGGGAAACTCTAGGAAACTCTACTCTATAAGGTGGGAAAGTAAATTAAGGTTTAGCAACACTTTTTTCTTTGGAAACGTGAAACCCAAAACTTGAAAGATGAATTCAAGTGTTATTTTTTATAGTATTATTTCTCCATCCGACACATCGAAACGAAGAATGAAATCCACAGTCCTGGAAACACACACGAGTGGTTTTCACACCGAAAACGGTCAGGCGCGGCCATGAGTCCGCGAACGACTTTCAACCAATCAGCCTGACCTCTTTCGTTCTGAAGACCCTAGAGGGCGTTCTCTAAGTCCCAGCAAGCCTACCTCAAAGGAAAATCCACAGAAACCACCCTCCACGAGGTAATTGGCATGTTTGAGCGGTCACTGCAGTACAAGCAGTATACCCTAGCTGGCTTCTTGGATACAGAGAGAGCTTTCAACAACATTAGTACCAACGCCATCAAGGAAGTCTTGACCAGTATTGGATTGAATGCGTATCTTACGCATTGGATTATATCCATGCTAAGTACCAGGATAATCCAATCGGATCTGGGAGGCAACCACTTGACCAGAGCTGTGAACAGAGGCACGCCCCAGGGTGGCGCCATCTCTCCGGTGCTCTGGTTAATAGTAATTGACGAAATTTTGCGAACATTGGACAGTAGCGGGGTGATGGTGGTGGCGCATACCGACGACTTGGTGGGGGGATGTTTCCGTCCATTATGAGCGACATCATGGAAGGAGTGTTGCGAAAGATTTGCCTGTGGGCTGCAAGATGTGGACTTAGCTTAAACCCAACCAAACCGGAACTGATGCAATTCACCACCAAGACAAGGATACCTGAATTCCACCTACCACGGCTGTATAAACAAAAATTGGTTCTTTCCTCTAATGCAAAGTGTCTAGGTGTAATCGTGGATCCAAAGCTAAATTGGAGATTGAACATACAACTGAGGGTTAGCAAGGCCCTTCTATGTCTGCAAGAGAACCTCTGCAAAGAAATGGGGTCTCCGGCCGAGGATGGTTCTCTTCATGTACAACGCTGTAGTGCGTCCGATCTTAACGTACGGCTCTATTGTATGGTGGCAGGCTTTGAGCACAAAATACAATAGGATGAAGCTAATTAGGATTGGAAGAACTGCGTGTGCAGGTGCCACTGGGGCTCTGCAGTTCTGCCCGGCAGATGCTCTCAATGAACTCCTGCATCTCCTCCTCTTGGTAGCCCTTCGGAGAATACAGTTGGTGTTTCGCTAGCGGCTGTCGAGGGCCGAATATACTCCCACTATCTAGCAGCCGCGGGCCTGAGATGGCGAAGGCTTATGAGCTGTGCCAAGTCAAGGAGAATTTGGCCCGCTTATAACATAGTCCCATCACGAGGGCTCCTATGCCAGACGCGTGCAAACGCAATCAAGATTACGGCGGTCTGCACGGGCCACCGGCACGTAGCGAACCATGCCACCAGGCTCGGCATACCCTACAATTCGCATTGACGAAGCTGCGGACAAGCAAAGGAAACCCTCATACATGTTCTCTGCGATTGCCTAACTCTAGCTAGAGTCAGGCTACGGACACTGTATAAACTATTCTTTGGGGACTTCAGAGAGATTTCTAGCTACAGGGTGGGAGAGTGGACTCTACTTCCCTACTCCCATAACAGCAGTCACGGTCTTAGGAGTTTGTGGCATCAAAACGGCGCACCACAGCGCTAATTGGACTCCTCGGAGCGGCCACTGATACCTACCTACATTAAGGTTCTTGCAATTCCGACTGTTTTTATGTTGTTTAGAAGATTATTCGCAAATAATATTTTGAACTAACCGAAGTGTGGTAAGTGTCATCTAGGGACAACTATTTGTATTACAATCCAGGGAATTTTGCAAATTAATGGAGCGTTATATTCTGTTATCAATGGTGTTATTAACTAAAAAATATGAATTTTTGAGTTATGACACTTCTGCTGCAAGAGTGCGATATGTTTCCCTAGAATTTCTGTCGTAACATTTTTAGATGTTTATCTCGGTACAGTGACGAAGGATACATCTTTCTTAGAGATGTAACCTGTCCATGGACGGTGAAATGGCCGGTTAAGGCTTGAGTTTCGTGATGTTTTTCACAAAGCCTCACAAACAAAACGAGGAGTCCCTCGAAGGAGCGTTGTCACCTAGGTTTTTTTGCTGACACTCCCGTGGTGGTGTACTATTCAGAAAGTCCCATAGTTTTTGATCGAGTTTCGCACCATGTAAAATGCTCACCTTTTAATTTAACTGCCAACACTGAAGATGGAGAACCCCCTTATAAGAACCGTTCAATACAATGTTAATATCATTGTTTGTTTTTTTTTTCCAAATGAAACAGGCTTTTATAACTTTTAAAAAATCTCATTTTGAATCTTGCCATCTTTGCCATCTTTCCTTAGAAATAGGATATTCTTGCTTGATTTCATGAGATCTCTCATCTTATAAATATCAAAAATCTATTCATATTTACGAGCACGTAGCGTGTCCAGCACGTAACTTAAATTCTTTCATATATTCTCTATGCCAGTAATCATATTTACAAGCAGTAGGTGTGCCTTATCCATTGATATAGCATTCATGGTTGGCATAGGGTTTTTATATGACGCATATTCGAATACCTTTGTATGAATGCTTTTGTCTATAATATGTCTACTATGCAACGTGCTGTATATGTTACGTGCTGGTAAGTATAAATATTTTTCACTGTGCTGTGTCTGCTACGCTACGTGCTGGTAAGTGTGAACTTAAGAACTCTGAAATTTGCTACTTCTTTACTGTGAACTATTTGACAGAGTCAATTTGTTGGGGTATGTCATTGTTTAGTTTTCTTTTTCAATTAAAGTTCAGCGTGAACAAATCATTCTTGGCATTCTTGGAAACCTCGAACTTCAGTTTGTTAATAACTTATTAAATCAAAGTTAACTGACGCAAAATATGTCATCGGAACAGGACTATCTGCCTCGGACTTGTTACGCTGAACGAGGTACCGTCTTACAGTTTGCAGCCAACTGCTTGCTTGCGGCGTTAGAGACGTTTATACATTGCAGTCTGCTTCTTGTGAATTTTGAAGAACAATCTATGGAAAAGCTGTTGAAGAAGATAAGAAGCTTCTTGAATTTTCTTTGTCTATAAAAAAATAAATTTGGTAGAGAAGTCCAGCATTCGAAAGAAAACCTTCCAATATCTGCTTATTTGTAATCTGGCTCAGTGAAATTAGTTCCATGAAAATTTCACATGGAAAAATTAAACTTCAATTAAATTAAGGAATACAGAGTGTAATTTCTTCAATTCCATAGTTTCTTAAGAAAAATTTTGTATAATTTCTTCACAAAATCTTCATTGATACACTTCTCACAAGTGGCAATCTTCTTACTTTAACACAAAAGCTTAAGGTCTTAGACCTTTTTCTCCCTTGATATCATTTAAATCCGACCATGCGAGCACCTAATGTTTCAAAGATATGTATTTCCTCCATGCGTGCACGGCAATGTAAATGACTTTTCCACATTTTACCAAACAATGGATTTAAATTGAAAAAGGGAAAAGACACGCACGCGAACTCTTATTGTATACAAAACGAGTAACACGTTACAAAGGGATCATAATGGTATATCTAAGAGTTGCTAAGGTATCTAGTTGCTACGGAAAATTTTTATCTCTCGGTATCGTTGCTGTGCAGATAAATTATAGGAAATTTCAAAATTGCATGTTAAATAACAATTCAACTGGTTCATTTTGCCAATATGAAAATATAGTTGATTTCTTTTTAATATCTTTTATTTATTGCTTCCTTTCCTGTTTGCAGGGCTGTAACAGATCCTCGAGATGGACGACGTGTAGCGCTTAAGAAACTTCCGAATGTGTTCCAGTCACTGGTATCGTCGAAGCGAGTTTTTCGCGAGTTGAAGATGTTATGCTTCTTCAAGCATGAAAATGTAAGTATGAGTTTCCTTTATTCTGGAATATTTTGATGATATTACATAAGTTTTATACAAAGGAGTTGGAAATATGAGTTTGATTGATGACGCCGATTAATAAGAAAGCCTAAAGATTCGTTATTGAAAACTTTTGGACACATTTTCGATGTGGAGCATAATATATTTTTTTTAACTTCTTTTATATTATTGTATCTGTTACTTTTCGTAGAACTAATAATGTGTACAGGAGGAACGAATCGTTTCTAGGTAGCACGGATTATCATTGCAAATACGCGGGTTACGTACCAGGTAGTTAACTGGCGCCTAAGTCGATGACGCCTAGATAGTTTTCCTGCGTATGCTTCTCCGCCCTGTACATCACATGCATGATCCTACCGCCAGAGTAAATGCGCGAAATTTTTCACCCGCAAGTGATTGAAGAACGCAATGCTTTCCTTCCACAATACAAATTCAAGCAGTGCACCGAGAGATGAACCGAAGGGGCATTTACTATTATTCAAAGTATGTCTGATGATAGGTTTATTGGAGCAGTTTGATGTTGGAAATGTTTGTTGCACGCCATAGCTGAATTCCATAGTTCCAGATGGGTTTAACTAATGACCTGTACAAAAGTATCTTGTTGTCTAGCGATAAAGTGTTTGCTATTAGTTTCACTTGCGTTCGTTTAACTTCGATGTGTCTTCTCCAAGTGAGACATCGATTGAGGTGGAAGCCAAGATATCTGGCATCCTCACGGTTCTTAACATATGACAGCGAAGAATCGCCTTGTCTTCTGCGAACTTAGTTATGTACAGATTATCGTCAACGTGGATAAAATCCGGCTCAATAGGTTACGGTGGGCGGGTCACTTAATCCGTATGCATGAGGATGAACCAGCCCGGAAAGCCTATAAGGGCAATATCTATGGTAGAAAAAGAAGACGAGGCCGATCTTGCCTAAGATGGAGCGATGGCGTAGGCCAGGACGCCAGACAACTTTTAGGGATATCGAATTGGCGGACCTCAGCGCAAAACCGGGATGTCTGGAGTTCCTTTTTAAGGCAGTCCTAGACCGGATACCGGTTGTTGCGTCGTTGATAATGATGGTCAACTAGGAGATCGAAAACAAATCAAATCGATAATGGACCTAGTACGCTTCTTTTTGGGACACCTGCTTGATAGAATGATGTGAAGCTTTTATAGTTCATTCGGACCGACTGACCATTTATAGGCCTGTAGAATTTTTCTAAACTTGTACAATAGCCCTTTACGACACACTCTGTCAAAAGCCTGAGCAGTGTTGAAAAAGACGGCAGAACAATATATCTTTTCCTTGTCAAATCTTTCTTATAGCCGAAATGATTCGGTGAATCTGTTCCTGAAGTGATGGTGGGGGATTCTATCTTATTGCTAGTGTTACGAGCGACAGAATCTATGATACTAGGAGTTTGTCACTTCATTTTTGTTAGGATAGGAAGCAGACTTATCTGGCGGTAGAATGCTACTTGCGTTGGATCTTCTACTGGTTTTGCGACGGTAATTATAGCATAAGTTGTCCACATGTTGGGAAAGTAACCAATACGTGTCATCGCGTTGAAGATCTTAATCAGATGTTTGATAGCATGGAGAGGAAATTCTTTGACTATTTTGCTTCTAATTTGGTCGTGATCGCATTCTTTTTTAGGATCGAGTTTTCTGATGATGCGAGCAGCATTTTTAACTATGAAGCGGAGGTTCGTTTTAGCCAATAAGGATAAGCATCCTGGAAGTTGAACTTTATCTTTGACTGGGTTGGGTGTAAATACGCTAGTGTAGCGCTTTTTTCAGTATCACTTCTGGTCCAGTCACCATTTCCTAGGCACAAAGGTGATGAATGTTGTTTTGGTCTTTTCAGATTCCTACAAGCTTTCCGAAGAGAGTAGTCGGTGTCCGCTGTTGAAGTAAAATCTCTGAGGCAGTTTTGCTGGTTTTTATCGTTCAGAGCTTTTCGTTGGGTTCTGTTGCCTCATCTCTGTTACGCAAATATGGTAAGAAATTGGTACAACAGTTTTCAAGAGCGTAATGCTTGAGATGCGAATTTTGTAAGGATGGCAGTGTCAATATGAGTCTTACCTTCAGGATTCCTATCGTAGAATGTGCATTGATGTCGAAATTTTATTTGCTAAGCATTTTCGATTGCTTGCATATGAATTGCTGCATCATTGCTTGCATATATGGTTGCCACTGGGGTATAATGTATCAACACATCTATGCACCACCATTCGCGGTTACCTGAAATGCCTAGGACCCTCGAGACGCCCGTATTCGCTCTCTGTTGTTCTGCACCCTTTCGTCGGCCATCTTGGGGAGTAGGTTCCACAGCGTGGTGTAACCAGCACAATGCAATTGTCCCCCTCCTTCATATGTGACCTATTCACTGCCACGTCCACCTTCCGATAGTATCTTGCCAGCGTGCTCCGATAGTGCGAGGCAGACAAGTGTTGACGAAGACTTGGAGCTTTCGAGTAACAGTGACGGTCACTTTCCTTGTGCTATCCCCATATAACAACAAAGAAAGAACACTAGCAAAGATCAATCTCAACTTCACTATGATGTTGAGATAACTGCAATTTCAGATTTTAGACGAAGCAACGAAGGTGAATTTAACACTTTTAGTGTACCGGGCGACATCCAGGCCATCGTCGGCAGAAACAATGCTTTGTTGATATACAAACTGATCGACGCCTGCGATACTCTTCCCATTAATGCAATATTGGAATATTGGTTTTTGGTGGTATTTATCTTCAGTCCAACTCTACTTACCTCGCTTTCCAAATCCAGAGCCCTTTGGTCAAGGTCCACTTTCCGGTCAGACAACAAACAGATATCGTTAGCGTAGTCGGGCCGTTTGAGAAAAGATGTCATCGTTCATTGAACTCCTCCACGTCCTCCCTCCCTCTATCGATCAGGCTTTCGAGATGTTCTTAGACGGGGTCTAAGATTATCTTAGATAATATTTTTGCGGCGGTACGGATAGAGCAGATCCAATTATCACACTCAAAACGGGTGCTTTTTTAAGGTTTTCTGTAAGACAAAACCTTATTAAAATCGGTTTATTGTCCGTCTGTCTGTCTGCTTGTCACACGCATTTTTTTCAGAAACGGTTATATCGATTAACCCCAAATTGTGTGGGAACGCGGGAACTGTGAGCGCACACGTATACAGTTATGTGTATCGCTCTTGGTTTGATTTAATTGGGGTCGTCATACATGCAAAAGGGGGGGGGATGTAAAATTCTTTTTCATCAAATATGGGGTATCGAACGAAAAGCCTCGATTTGTGTCTTTCAAAACTGGTCTTAGTTTTGACGTTTAATTCACAAGGGGAGATGAAGGGGGCAGAAAAGTGGTCGTTTTTTCTCGGACCCATTCTCAGAAACTACCCAAACCAAACGATATGGTGCCTAGCCTGCGAAATACCCCCATACCAATATATGTGCAAATTACGTTGGTAATAGTATATTAGTATACATTTTAGTAATAGACTGTGAAGTTCATCCTAGAATCATGAAATTTGTAGCAATATAGTATAGAGCATGTTCCTAGCAAGT
The DNA here is from genome assembly GCF_905115235.1 of Hermetia illucens. Lineage (NCBI taxonomy): Eukaryota > Metazoa > Arthropoda > Insecta > Diptera > Stratiomyidae > Hermetia > Hermetia illucens. The sequence goes on along the minus strand of NC_051850.1, from coordinate 153,450,780 downwards.
TTGGTGGAAATCGCACTATTACCAATAAGTTTATTAGGTCAAAGTTACCACTTCTGTGAAAATTCTTTGAATGCCAGTACCAGGCAAAAGTGGATATTCTGACAGAATATTTGCATATAAATTACGTAATAGGTAGTAATGGGGCAAATGTACACTCAAATGATTTTATAAAGGAAATGCACAAAGCCTTTCATACCTGAAACGTCCAACTTTCCACGTTTTCCGACTTATTTTGGAATCTTCAAGATCGTCCCCTTCTTATAACCTCTTGGGAAGATCTCGTATTCCCAAAATTTTTGTAGTGGAGTGGAAGTAGCAGAACTGAGGAAACTGCATGTGTAGCGACAAATAACTCTGCGGGGAGACAATCGAACCCAGCGCCTTATTCCCTTTGAGTGCGTTAATGGCTGAGATGGTATTTCTTCTGCTCGAAGGAACGGTCCGTATCTGCATGTTGGGTGACTGGATATTTCATTTATAAGAGGAGGAAGTCCATTATTAAGAATCGTGGTGAAGTGTAGATGAGCAGTCGAGCGTTAACGTCCTTCATAGGACGATCGAAACATTTGCAACCACAAACAAGTTCTTTCGTGATACGGTATATACTTCTGAAATCATTGCTTTCTGTGGCATCTTCTGCTTTCCAGAACAGTGCAATAGCAAATTCGCTTTTGTTACGCTGCACGTACGTTGATTCTGCGATCACTCACATCTTATGTCGCCGGGGACGTGGTCGCTGACCTGTGTACTACCCGAGGAAAAAGCAACTTTGATACCGGCCCAATTCTCATCGATATTCTCAGGCGGGTTATCCATGCTATCTGCCGTCCAATCATGTTGGTTGATGTTGAATTTGGAGGGGTCCTAGCTCCCCGACCCTGCCGGAAGTGGCGGACGCAACAGGCAAGCGAAGGTAAGCGATCATCAGATAGTGATCCCTTTCGAAGCCGATGTCAGCACCTCTATTGGTACGCACATCTGGGAGACAACTTTTAAATCTACTGCTGATTGCAAAGTGGTCGATCTGATTGTTTGTGTAGTGTCGGTCAATTGAAACCCAACTGACCTTATGGCAGACTCTGTGTTCAAGCAATGTACCTTCAATGACGAGGTGGTGCAAACTGTAGAAATCGACCATATTTCGCCATCACATGTCCGTAAGGTGTTATCAGAGCCCATATTGACGTTCAGATCACCCACCATGATTAATTTTAGGAAGCCTCGCACGATCTACGTTTAATTGTTCGTAGAAAGCATTCTTCTTCACTACATCGCTGCCAAGCGTTCCTGCCTGCTCCTTAACTTGGACTGGAATCTTGCAGTCAGAAGTCTGTCAGAAACCGGCTTTCAGGTGTAGAGAGCACGCCTTACTGTAGTCGTCAGTAACAATCCATCACCGGAGTCGGGTGTGCTACCACTCGGCTTTTTAGAGTATAAAAGCACATTTCGATAAGTATTGCAAGAGGGTGAGGGATACTATCTAGAGACCAACCATCTTAGTTCATTTAGGTTTATATCGTTGGAATTCTCGCTCGAGTTGGAGAAAGCGAGCATTCTGAAGACCCTCTCTATCGTTGTCGAAGAGCGTACACACATTCGTGAAACCAATCATAGTCTGTTTTCGATGGCCAAAGGTCGTGTGTGTTAGGTCAGTCCCTATCCAAGGCATTGTTGACGTTTCGGTAACAATAAATATTTGCAGGTTGTTAGCCCTCAAATTTCTATCCCTTTTAATCGTCTCTTACGACGAGCAGAGAAGACTTTAAGTCTATTATTAAGCTCCAACTCATAGAGCCGAATTTAAAAATCTCACGACGAAATTGATTGAAATTTTCCCATTCGTTGCTTTTTTAGTCCCATCTAAACCCGTTTCATGGAATTATGCTTCATTGATACAAAGCGTAATTAATGTGCATAGATTTGCAGAAAGAAAGTATTACAAACCTTCCCAGCAAATCTAATGCCGTACATCACCTATTCCAGCAAAATCAAGTCCCCATTCCTTGCATAATTCGAATTTGATTGCCCTAAAGGTACTAAACTTTATTCGCGAAAATACCTTAGCATTACCAGTTCCCACTATCGTTACACCTCAGGCAGCGTACATTCGTGTGAAAAAGATAATATTCCATTTATTAAGATTTCGGCAAACATGAATGTCTCTATTTCTCCACCGTCTAACCTGTGACCCCGATTTTTCCTTGCATGCTCTTTACAGTTGTTTATTTAAACCGCGAAATCGTTCCATGCTAGGTGATTGTTGCCCCTGCCCCCGTTGTAAGACAAAGTACGCCCGATTTGGAGCTCCCAACCACCACCAGTAGATTACAGGTATGTTGTGCATATCGTACGATTGTGGCAAAAAGTTGGGAGTAGTTTTACATTGCGCGTAACATTCTTCTCATAGCTGAATGGAAACACCACATCTACGAGAAGCCGAAAAGATAAATGACTTACTAACTTCCAGCAACATTTTAATGCCTTTTTCAATAAATTTTCCATCATCGCAAAATAGGAGTATTTTTAGATACAGGTAACGTATTGATGAGGGGCTAAAGGTGGGTTTAGTGTGCTATGGAGCAATGAAGTTGAGACAGCAATTTCCGTAGTTTTAATAGATAACAACTTAAGGCTTGTTTCTACATAGAAGGGTGGTGGTTATGATGTGAGCATTCACACATTCACAAGTCTCAAAAAACAAGCAATTTTCCAGACTTTCATTAACAGAAGAGGGTACAAGTTGAAAAACTCACAAAATGACTTGCAGTAAAAATACTCCATGTGAACTGAACTTAAAACAGTATAACCTAAATACACAGTGCTGTGGTGCTCTACACACAACATCATCTCCCTGAATAGAAGTTAATTGAACTGAAACTTATCTTTCAGATACTTTACCCACACTCATTCCAGTACAAACTTCCGAACTCTGCGGCACTCGTCAGAGTCAAACTTTCATAAAACTTTGCAACATTATGCTTCCCGACAAACAACATTTTAATATAATAAAAGATTGAGTACTCGCACCCAGCGCACAAGAGGAGCAACTATTCTCGCCAGCACCCATCTTATCGCTTCCATACTTGCTGTAACTAAAACTGAATTAACGCAATTTATGGATTGCTTTTAATTTTTCATTTCGATTCACACAGTAAGACTTGTGAGCATTTTCAATTTCGAATCCAATATCCACAACAACGGTACAAACTAGTAGCAAGATAGCCGTTACAAATGTTTATTTGAAATTTGTGTAGCTTGTAACGATTAAGAAATTCAACATGGGGGAGCGGAATAGCTTAGAGGGATCCACAAGTATTCTGAGCCAATGCTTTCCGATGTATATCACGTATTGCGATATATTACAAACGTTGGATATGTCATATATTATCTGATTAGAATCTTTAGATGTTTTTTAACAGTGACAAAATCCATGCTACAAGGATTTCATTGAAAGGGAAACCACAAATTATGGTGACAATTAAACAAGTTTCAAGAGCTTGTGGAGCTTATCGATGCTTCTACAAGATGCTATGAACGAGTATCTTTTTAATGATGACTCAGTTTGAAGATTGGGTAAATATGCAGTGGGAAATGGAGGTTTTGCAAGAAACTCAATCCACAATGCATTACTTGAACGAATGAGTCCAGTGCTTAAGAGTTGCAGACTAGAAGTACAATTAGTACTAGACATGAAGAGTTCTGAGGGTCGTGTGAAGTCAACGTTCTTTCAAAACACAGAGTTGTAATTTATTGCAATTGAATGTCACATTAATGCCCTTGCCATCCGAAGTAATGATTTCGTGAAATAAGACAATCTTGAGCTTAGTTTATCCAGTGCTTGTATCAAATTTATGTCTTTTCGAAAACAAGGTCGTGCGGCTCAGTTTGAATCTAGTTTTAACTATCGCTCATCATTTGCGATTTTGAACAATTACACAAACGTTAATGGCATAAGTATCTTTTCTAATGTTCACAATAAAACTGTAATGAACATGGTTGCCTGACCACCCCTGGTTGACTATTTTCAACAATGAGGGCAAAGCTACATATATCTCACTTTGGAAAAATTATAGCTATCGACCGTCGCGTCGTCTAGACCGCTGTTTGTCCTTTTGCATGTCCCTAGTTTCGAAATTTCTAGGTTCTTGAATTCGTTGAGCTTTTTGGAACCTTTCTGAGCATTTTTTTTCTTTTTTCTCTTTAGCCTTTGTTCCGTCCACAAGCGGAATTGGCTCGTCGTTATTGGTTTCGTCATTTAGTTTTATCAGAAGGCTGATCTGGATGCAATCGCAAGGCTTTCACATCCCCATCCAACGTATCAAACCATTGGTGTTTCGGCCGGCCTTTTGGTCGCTTATCATCGAGTTCGATGTTCAGACCAATCTTAGCAAGTGAATTCTCGTTAGCGCAAATTACGTGACCATACCATCGAAGACGCCTCTCTAGCAATTTTTTCATGATCGGTGCAACTCCATATCGATCGCGGATATCCTCATTTCGGATGTGATCAGAACCTGTCACACCACTACCTCAACGCAACATCTTCGTCTTTATTACCGCAAGACGCCGTTCATCGCCTTTTATAGTTGGCCAACACTCAGAACTATAGAGAGCGGCAGAACGGAAGACATTGCGATAAATTTTGATTTGAAACGTTCGTTGATACGTCGATCACAAAAACATCAGTTGTGGAATGCCAAATCATCCAGGTTGCGCTTATGCGTGAAGCGACTTCGTAACGCAGTTTTCCATTGGCTGATAGCGTTGACCCGAGGTATTTAAATCGCTCAATTTTGGGGAGGTCACTGCTTCTAACAATGATTGTGCCTATTTCAAGAGTATCGGTCGTCAAAGATTCATTTCTATTTCGATTCAATCTGAGACCGATGGGGCGATCATTCCATTATGGGACAAGGTGCTCGAGATCATTTTTGCTATTAGATGCTAGGAAAACATCATCTTCATAAAACAGTGTGTAGAGCGCTGGACGTTGGATGTTCCGTGTGACAGTGTCCATAAAAAGAATGAAGAGTAGTGATGAGAGAGCGTTTCCTTGATGAACACTTAGATACACCCGCCACACTTCGAACTTTACTTTCCGGATCGAGGTAGAGTAATTGAAACCAGCGCACGAGTTCTTTTGGCATTAAGTGTTGTCGTAGAGCATACGGTGAGTTGGTGTGGCGCGGCACGGTCAAACGCTTTCCCTACATCCAGAAATGCAATGTAAAGAGGGCGATGTTTCTCACGGTGTTTCCTCTTGAATAACCGCACAGCATGTATTGTGTGAAGAACTTACTAATATCTTGAGCGTGCGTAATAATTTGTCTGATAGTAAAGTTCATTATTGAAATACAGAGCAATTTATACACCCATCTTCAAATAAAGGTGTTTTTCTACTGCCACGCTAGAGGACGCTGCGATCATATTGAAGAAAAAAGGTAAAAGGCATTTTAACGTACAGACTTAACTACTGTCCGCAAACTAGGATTATTAAAAAATATTAACTAAATTTTTGGCGCCGTGTTAAACTGTTTTTTTTTTAATTTTGGTGTTTTTTTAAGGGTTTCTCAATGAATTAAAAAAAAACTAATGAATCAATCGCAATTATCCCAGTTTGCGGACCGTAGAAATATTTTCTGAATAAGTGGTGAAAATTTCAAAGAATTTCGTTGGGTAGATTTTGGGCTATGGTGGCAGCAGATGTTCAATATGCAGTTTCGAGAAAAACCCATTTAAAAAGTAGAATGTGATTTTTAGCCATTAATCTGCTATACCAAGTCCATGGACTTTAGGTTTCTTCAATAAACACATGTAAAGCCTTGGCTTTATTTCTTGTCCTTTTAGCGAATTCATTTGAACGTCATTCGGACCGATAAATACGCGCTTTATTACGGCGATCGACATAAATCTGGCATGTGACTTATTACGTGTTTAAGACTATAATTTTCGAACGACTTCGAATATCAAAAAATCACTTTGCGCATATATTCTACGCTATATCTAGACACAATTGATGCCAAAAAAAATTCGATTCCTCGGATTCGATACACGGGATGACCACCTTAATAGCATAGCGTAGTTTTGTGGGTGACTACCCCGGGTTGACTATTTTCAGCAATGAGAGCAGAACTACATATAATATATCTCATTTTGGAAAAATGATAACTGTTGACCATTGCCCAGACTGCTGTTTATCCTTTTGCAAGTGCCTAGTTTCGAAATTTCTAGGTTCGCCTAGTCGTCTAGTTTTTTGGAACCTCTCTGAACATGGTTACGTCATTACTTTTTGTCCTCTACCTAATGTGCGGAATTTTTTCCTTAGTTCAATTTTCGTGGTGATATTTAGTAGAGACGGCTTGTTTGCAGTGATTACCTTTATTATTTGAGAAAAGCAAAAATTATTCCTTTAAGTCATGAATAAAGCAATAATTCTGTTTTTTCATTATCATCAACGGCGCAACAACCGGTATCCCCTCTAGGCCTGCCTTAATAAGGAACTCCGGACATCACGGTTTTGCTTTTTTCGTTGTGAATTTAATCTTGCAAACGTTTTCTATATCTGACTAGCTCGGAAGAAAGGGTCTTCATGCCTAAAATATCGATTTTCATGTTTTGACAGTTTTCATACCTATGTACATACTGTATCATCGCAAGGTTAAAAAAATTGTTGGTGACGGGTAAAGAACGTTTGAAAAGAAAAACAACGCAGATCCAAGAAAAGTTGTAATAAATTGTATAAAAAATTCGAACTTATAATACATTACAAAAACCATAGGAATAAACAATTATTAGATTCTTCGGCTGCCTTTCGATGCACGTTTGGCTGTTTGTTGTGGAAGCGCAGCTTTCGGTTACTTGAGCAGGGATAATCCTTCTGCGCGAAATTTTTTTGGAAGAAGCGCAGATTCTGGTGCTGTTTCTAAAATATTGTTCATCAGCCCTGTAGAATCGGCGAATTCTTTCCAGTGAACGCTGCTGCCCCCATTCGTCTATGAAAAATGACGGAACCAAAAAACTTGCCCCAGAGGAACCATTTAACAAAACTTGCTCCTGTTGATGGGTCTGATGTGGGCACTGCCAGCTAAAGCCACTTGGTGATGCGTTAATGACGCATGTGACGAGATCCTGGAAGGTATCTACGTTTATCTTTGCATACTTTTGCTTGATCAGGCCAAAAATTCGGCCCGAAGCGAATTGAGTGTGTCCCATAAAAAGAAAGTTTAAGGAAATCTTCTCATTGAGTTTCATATGAGCACACCGTGCCAGGTACTGTATGACTGCATTGTTCTTGTTCCGGCCAACAGTATTGTCACAAAACAAGGCTAATTCATTGACTGCAGGCGGCTTGTCATGTAACATGCTAATAACAGCACTAGCTCCTTTGCCTAGGTGGTCTGTCTCATCAATCATTTATGTTAGCTAGATTGTGTACCTTCGTTATTGATTCCAAACAGTTCCACCTTCCGGCTGCTTTTAAATACGACTAACCGACATAGTTCGTTCCATATTTTTCAAAATGTTTCCTTCCATGTTTCCAAGTTCGCCTCTTGGCACGCTTCCATGTACTTACGATGGATATCCGCCCTGGAGAAGACTGACGGCAATTTCATGACTCGAAAATCTTTACAGTTAGGTAGCCGGCCTGGCAGTGATATGACGAACGATTTTGCGAATGAATGAAAAAGTTTGACAGCATATTCCACATCAGCTTGAGCGTATGCTCGGGAAGTACGACAGGGAATATGCCTAATCAGTTTGAGCACTCGCGGTTTCAGGCTTTCTTGATCAAAATTTTCACCGACATTCTTAAAGTGCTTTACGCCTACGCCATGCAGAAACAAAAACATGACGCGACACACTGTAACTTGACGAAACAGAGATGAAGTCATCAGCAAGTTCTTGGAGAGGAGACTTGCCTTTTCCTTTCGATAAATATTATTAAGGCTGCAAGTACTGATATTTCGGGAACCATTTGTTCATCAGTGCTACAAGTCTAACAGTCAAAACTTGTAGCACTGATGAAGAAACAAGTGGTTCCTAAAATATCGGTATTTGCAAAGTTAGTAAATATTACTAGAGAAAAGAAAAGATAAATCTTGATTATTTCTCATAATTTAATCGCTAGAAACTCCGCGAGATACACTTGGAGAAAAACCAAAAGCAAACCGTTTTCTCCAGGGATGACCAATACGTTCAGATATCATTAACATTAAAGAAGGAGAGGTTTTTAGCTCGATTCTGTTTTTATTTCTAGAGGAGTCCAGACGGTCGGTACTCACATTTTATAATGATAATAATCGTCAACACGGTAACGGTACACTACAGGATAACACCACTATCCTGTAAGAGGCAATGTTGTCAGCATTGCCTTCGTCCGAGATTATTACCCTGATTTCACTCAGCTACTCTTTCACAGCTGAGTCGACTGGTATCCGACGTCAAGTCACGATTCAAATCCCACTGCCACTAGTGGGATTTGAACCGCGATCTTTTGTACGACAGCCTAGTGCTCTAACCACTGAGCTATCCGGATACTGACTCACATTTTGGGCAACACGTTGAAAACTTCTTTTCAACGTCCATCGAAGTTGTTTGGCAGAGCCTACGTTAATTCTCTTGATTAATTATCCACACGCTATCTGTTGCGGAAGGAGTTTAAATATTTGTATCATTGCAGCTAGAAAATTTAATGACCGTTTTCCTTATTGGTATCTAAGAGAAGTCTTAAGCCACATCCACCTCCTTTCCCCAACTATTTTCAACGTTTGAAAATACTCTCAAAAGCCTTCCTCTCGTGCAGTATTATTTTAAGTAAGGCGCAACTTATCTTTGTCTTGATCCTCTATGGTGGATAGAGGTTTTCTGTTGTAAATTCTACGAATAATAATTGCTTATCTTACCATTTTTAAGTTTTTGCTGAACATTAATTTTAACCTTCATTGACCTGCAGTAATCAGTTCAGCATTCATCTGAATACGGGGCCAAATTGTGTTGGTCCGCCAGGAAAAGACTATGTGGTGAGCAGGTGTACATTCTAGAGGCGTAGAGGCGTTAGAAGGATTCGAAGGACATTACAACCCTAAGTGCTAGATTTCACTAACAGATGAATCTTTTTAATATCAATGGGTACTATAAATGTGCAGAAAGAGAAAAAAGGCAGGAGTATGACTGGGCAGCCAAACTTATTTCGTACGACGTATTCGTATTTCACCAAGCTATCATAAAACACATAGGGAAGTGGGTAAATGAGGTTAAGCCCTGGTAGTTTAATATGAGTTCCTGTCGTAGAAGTTTAACCCTACGGTTCTATCAAGACATGATTTTGTGACCATAATCAATCACGCGGACGACATTGTTCTAATCTCTAGGGGCAAATATGAAGATACCCTATGTGATAGAATCCAAACTGGATTAAGGGTTACTAGTGCCTGGTGCAGGAAGGTGAGACTGCGGATCAACCCAACCAAAACCACCATAGTACCATTCACTAGGAGGCGTAAGCTGGATCACCTGAAAGCCATAACATTACATGATATGGAGGTGAAACGAGAAACAGAGGTGAAATATTTGGGAATCACGCTAGACCAAAAATTACTGTGGAAGACACATGTCGGAAACACTTGTCGAAAAGCCACGAGGGCTCTGATGACTTGCAGATCCATAGCAGGAAAAAAATGGGGTTGCAGCCCGAAGATACTACTTTGGATATATACTGCAATAGTAAGGCCAATGATTACCTATGGAGCGGTAATCTGGGCAGAAAGAACCCAACTCAGCATACAAGCCAGGGAATTACATAAGCTCCAAAGGCTGGCTTGCGTGTGTATCAGTCGGGCAATGAGGACATGCCCAACGGCATCCCTGGAGGTCCTTCTGGGATTAACCCCTCTCCATCTGCACATACAGATGCAGGCAAGGAGATCAATATTCAGGATGGCCGGGAATATGAGTGAGGCGGGGAGCTGCCTAAATCGAAGGAAGATTGATATCCTTTCTAGGCGGTATCCCGAATTACTGATACCGAGGGACAACATGACAACGAGGTTTCACTTCGAAAAGAAGTTTGAAACACATTGGAGTAACAAGGCAAACTGGGAGAGCGTGGCTGCGACATACGGCTTAAACCAGCAACTGATTACTTGGTACACTGACGGATCCCTTACAGCAGAGGGAGCGGGTGCCGGTGTCATTGGTCCAAGGAAAATGTACTTTGAGCCAATGGGCAGGTACACTAGCATATTCCAGGCGGAAATTTACGCCATAGACAAATGTGCCTCCTTTAATCTGCAAAGGAACTACAGGGGGCAGAACATAGCTATTCTCACCGATAGCCAAGCAGCAATCAAGTCACTTAGGTCCAACCAGGTGAACTCTAAACTGGTATGGGAATGCCTTGAGAGACTGAATACACTCGGCTCGTCCAACAAGGTGTGGATATTTTGGGTTCCAGGCCATGCTGGGTTGGAAGGCAATGAGGCAGCGGATGAACTAGCCAAGAAGGGAGCAGGGATGCCTTTACATGGGCCAGAACCCTTCTGTGGAATCGGAAACGGTTTCATGGCTATGAGTCTAAGAAACTAAGAGAAACGGTTGAGGGAACTATATTGGGCGGGCCTATCAGGGATGGAGCAGTCCAGGGTACTTATTGGGGGATACGAACCCATGCGTACAAAGGATTGCTTAAACCTCACCAAAAAGAATCTCCGAATCATAGTGGGAATTCTCACTGGTCATTGTCGGCTGAACTATCACCTAGGGAAGCTAGGGATATCTACGGACACTGCCTGCAGGTTCTGTGAGGAGGAGGACGAAACCTCTATGCACGTCCTGGGACAGTGTCCGGCACTTGTGCAAAGTAGGTCGATACATCTGGGAGAACACTTAATACCAGATGCAAAGCTGAAACTTCTGGAAGTGGGGGACATACTAAAGTTCCTAAAGTTCCTGGTTGAGATACTATGATCAACAGGTACACTATAACCAGTAAAAGGGGCACAATAGTTCCTCAAGGACGCGGTGCGACTTTCCCTTAACAGAATAATAATAAGACCATAATCAAAAACCCGCTGAGAAAAATACAACGGCACCAATCAATACTGAGTGCATGGCACAGCATTCATACTAGTGAATGCAGGGCCGACCTAAATCTCTACCGAACTACGGGGTACGACACCCGAGTTTAAACACAAGGCCACGTTTGAGGCGCGAAGGTCTCACAACCACAATCCTCATGCAATTCCTACTAGGTGACCAGCCGCTACAACCGAGCTAAAACTACCATGGATTCTCCTGAGACATGTAAATTCAGGGGGTTATCCCGAGTCTTATGGTACCAGTATACTCCTGGTAAGATTTCGTGACCGAAGCCGCTTCAGATGAGCCTCCGTGAAGACTCAGGTCTGATCGCCCTAATTAAGCTTTGGAGCATTCGCCTACTGCATCATGACTAGGAAGTCAAAGTGAGTATAACGTTCCCTGGTGCGACTACGTGGAGGTTCATTTGGTTTTGGTGTGGCCAACAGGGTTGTTGTCCTGTCTTGTTGACCACCATCTCAGAGCACCTAGGTAAATGAGGTCAAACTTTGTGAACAATAAAAGTAGGTCCCCCAAAATAACATTTAGAACTGAAGTCTGAGTGAACTTCTACCGTATCAAGTATTCGCCGAACGCAACAACACAATTACAACCCTCATCAATTTAATTTCGATAACTAGGCTTTATGTAGAAGAGGAGAGAGAGGGAGGATAATAATGAAAGAAGGGTTAACTTTTTTAGCTGCAATTTGTTTAATACATCACTTGTAACTAAAAACTAACACCATTAATTTTAAAACTGGAAATATTGGCTATCAAACAGCTCTAAAATTCAAACTATGATAGAGCGATAGAAAGGTTGACTGACCCATGGTACCTTAAAATTGTGCCAAGAAAGCGTTGTTGATTGATATTCTTGACATTTTAACATAATCAGTTACCAAATCCAACTGTTGAAGCGAAGAACCTCGCCGGTTTCGCATCCCAAATCGTGGTCTCTGTTAAGACTGAAGTTGGCATTTGTTTGCTAGGAATTCTAGATTGAAACTCCTGTTGTCAATCTGTCATTGACTCAGGGTTCGTACCAGGAGTTGCTCATCGGCAGGGGCCCTGTTGCGAAAAACTGTATTAAAAATGCTGAGAAATTTTTAGCCTGCTAACATGAGTGATAATTGTAACTCCCTGTTACCTGTCAAATTAGTCAAAAATTTTTAACTTTCCCGCAACTTGCACCGCAGAAAAAAAGTTTGACATATTCTTCATCTACATCTATCACGATTCGCCTGTGATGCTAAACTCATTTCAATAGACACTTCCCCTTACCATTGTCTAATAAATCTGAAGTGAATTCAAGAGAAAAAGTTTTCCCTTACCCAGCAGTCCAATTACAAGTTTAATGATATCATCATGGCATCTCAGGCATTTTTTGCAGCATCAACGTCGAAACAAAGACGGTCCCCTACGCTTTCTGATTTTCTCCTTGTTTGTACACCTTACGTTCACCACTCAAAAAACTTTTCGGTCTTGTTCATAAATATTCATTTACAGAATATTCTTATTTTTTGGATTATGGAAGCTAAGAACGGGGGCGTGAAATTTTTACCCTGAACCGCACAAAGCATAAATTCAGCTTTCTTCAGTTCATGCAAAAGTGCAGGGGTTGGAATATGGGCGGGCGTCTTGAGATTGACGTTGGCAATGATTATGCTCCTAAGAAGATATACGGCCCATTAAAAAATAATCCTTTATGCCTTCTCGCCACTCATTCACTTAGTCACTCATTTGCTCACCCAATCTCGACACTGGGTCATCATCGCACCCAAATTGCGAGATAAAAAAGATGTTTGAAATATTCAACAAGGAAAAAATCGATGTTTATGAATTTTTCTGAGAAGCTTTTGCTTTTACTCAAGTTCATAAACTTGGAAGTGGATTGAACAAAGAAAATATATACATGACCTTCATCTGTCAAAATGAGGCGCAGTCTTCAGTAGTGAATTCCCACATAAAATATATTGGATGGGATTTGTGTTTGTTTTCTGAGTGCCTTTTTTCAGGCTCATCTTCTGTGCAATGTATTTCGGAGCGATGGGAAAGTCGCCCGGTCTGTAGGACAAACACCGCGCTGGGTCGACGTATTTTACAAAAATAGATTTCGTGGATATTTCTAGTTGCAATGTCATGAAAAATATTTTGAAGACACGAGATCTGAAACTAGGGTGGGTTTAACGCCTGCTTGTCAGAAAGTTAATTTGAATTTGATATATGGAAGAGCCTTGTGCGTTTTTTGTCCTATTTTTCATTAGCGAACTTGACCCGAAGATTTATAGGGTTGAATTAAAAAAACGCTTGCTTTTCTATTTTAACTCTGTTTTTGATATACGCGAGCGCTAAGGGAGCCCCTCCAGAACAAGCATCTGGTACGTCATTTGCTGAAACCAATGAAAAGCTCCTTTGCTGTAATTCCATTTTCCTTTCTAGAAAGCCCTGAAAATTAGGTCTCACGGGGTAAATTGAGCGTAAAACGTGCCATAATAAATTTTGATAGCAACACACGACAAAGATCCAAAACGCCATGTGGAATATTGAATCCATGGAGCTTTCTGTTTCTGCTATGGTTTCTCTGATTTATTTCTTTCACTTATCTTAATTCGTCCACGTTTTCGGTTCTGTATTCATTAAATCTGAGAGAACAATGACTGCACTCGTTTAAAGATTGGATCACGAGCTCCAAGAAAATGCAAAAATCACATTAAAAGGATAACGACTCCCACAGCGTCTTACCCTCAATTTTAAATTAAAGGTCATGAAATCACTACCCTACTAGCTCGAAATTTTCTCGGGCTAAGTTGAGTACTTCAGCTTCTTTGTCATGTTGTCTTTTCTTGGAACAATCTTAAACTCTGTCACAAAATGACGAAGACAAAGAAGTTGAATGCAATATAGTAGAATGATATGAATAATAGGCTTTGTTTGTGAATTTGACGATGATGAAACTTTTGTGTGAGACATAAATCCTAAGAAGAAGACTTTTGAAGTGAAAAGTTTTCGGAAGGAAATAAAATTCTAATGGAGAAAGGAGATACACTTAATAGACACTTTGTTTGGAATAATAGATTTGCATAAAAGAATTAAATTGGACTGCAATATGGCAGGTTTATTTTTTAAAAGAACGCTTTGGTACTTTATTAGAGGATCTAAATGGGCGAAAACTTTATTTAGAAAAACCCCAAGAAAAACACAGCTGTTAATCAGTTATTTTCGAAAATCCTGTGAAGGTCTTTGAATTCAACAGAATGTGGCAAGTGCATTTTCAAAATTCAGCGTATGTTATGCGAGGACGAATTCCTAATTCCTGAGACGCATTTTAAAATCTAATTTAACTGGAATTGTTTTCAGCCAATAAGATACAACCAAATTCCATTCACTTTCCCGATCTTGGAAACTGCGGTTTTTTTATAGAAAATATGGAGTTGATCCTAACGGAAGACAGTCGGGAAAAGTTTATGAAGAAAATAGAGTCCATATGAGAATTGAAGGCCACACGTAGGGTTTTTAAACAAAGGGAAAGAAATCTAAAGGGTAGTTCCTTCGTGAACCAAAATTATCCGGAAATTCAATCTTGTACAATTAAAATACATCTATTTTGGTCATTTTATGTGGCGTTCAAGTAACTTTTGAAAAAGGAAAACTGGGAATAGTTTCACTGCCATTACAATGTTCTGAAAATGATAACTTGCCAACAGGGGACTAACGCAGAGATCCATGACTAAAAGCTGTGTCGTTATTAGCGGCGGAATAACCTTTAAAAGATTTTCGTTAATGAAAGTTTGCCAGCTTTCCATTATTCAAGCAGCTCAAAATTATTTGCTTTCTGCTGCTTTTCGTTGTTCAAGTTATTTAGTCTGCTTCGTTTTCCATTTGTATAAAAGAAGGCTTTACTGCCCATTTTTCTTGGATTTCATCAACTGTCTAATAAAATTTTGCGACATTATAATAACGTCCAGGGTCTTCTATCCTCCTCCCCTCGAGATCAAATAATAGAAAATAGAACACGATATCCCCTAGATATTCAGCTTCATTCACCAATACCTCGTGGAACCACCATTATATTATCTTCTGGAATAGTGTCAGAAAACAAAACCGATCACTGTAGACGCTTTCGCCGCGGGAAAATAAGAACTGCATTTTACAACGGGTTCTACAGGAGAGGATGGGATAACAAAGCCTGTGGTTATCCCGCTCTGGATTATGGTATATTTTTTACACTCCCTATCTCTGCCGTACTAAAGCGTTCCTTCGAAGAGATTACTTAAATACCTAGGACCATTCATTTTAGCTCATGAGTTCTTAATCCATCCAGATTCGCCAAATTGAAAGCATTATTGAGGTCAGATCCCTGTTTTGTTCGATAATTTATGTCCATTTTCCGCAATTGAAAAAATCGTCATCTCTGCTGGCAGAAAACTTGATCAACTCATTCTGACAAGTCTCTCTTGAGGCCAGTTTTGTATTATCAAGAAAGAAAGATGATAATCGCGTGCAGACAGTCGTAGTAGTTCCCCTATTGGCTGAAAAAAATTGTGGGGCAGTTGGTTCCCGAAATACGGTCCTTTTTCACTAAAGTGGTTGACTTTACTAAACATAAAATTCTTCAGGAACCTTTTGGAATGTAATGCCACCTTTCAATTGGCATTTCGTATCACCCGATGCAATGTACTTATCATGAGATATGGTTAACTGAAAATATCTAGCAGTTTTCTCCCTGTCCTCAACTACTAAAATACAACATCAACCAAGCATGTACCTCATCCTGCGATTTGAACATTTGCCAGCAAAACGTCGGGTCAGTTCTTTCTTTGGTGCCTAATAGAACTACCGTTAAGGTCATTCTTCTTTTTTTCATCTTTGGCGTTTGTTTTTTTTGTTTTTTTTTTTTGTTTGTTAGTGGGGTCGACTCGTTATGGTCGAAAGGACCACTTCCCCCAATCCTAAATCGTGTCAAATTTCGGTTGTCGACCGTCTTTCATGATGCACGCAGCTTTGAACAGATTGTTATTACTGATTGTGGTTGTTCCGCTTTCATTTCTGTCAATCATTTTCTTTAGCTCTTGACTTGTATGAATTCGTTAGAATCAGCTCCATTATGAGATGCCAAGAAAACACATCTCCAGAGAACGTTGAATGTCCTGCGTAACAGTGTCCCTGGTGAAAATAAAGAAGAATGGCGACATGTGGTGGCACTTCTTTTTCTTCAGCTTTTGTCCCGTTGACCAGCGGGGTCGGCTCGTTGTGATCGGTTTCGCCATTTAGATTTATCGAATCCCTAATCTGGGTGCAATCTCGAAGCTTTTAAATCCCTATCCAGGGTATCAAGCCACCGTTGTTTCGGCCTGCCTTTTGGTCGTTTACCATCGACTTCGATGTTCAGACCAATCTTGACAAGTGAATTCTCGTTAGTACGAATTACATGACCATACCATCGAAGATGCCTCTCTCGCAATTTTTCCACGATCGGTGCAACCTCATAACGATCGCGGCTATCCTCATTTCGGATGTGATCAAACCGTGTCACGCCACTAGCCTAACGCAACATCTTCGTCTCCATTACCGCAAGACGCTGTTCATTGTCTTTTATAGTCGGCCAACACTCAGAACCATAGAAAGCGACTGGACGGACGACATTGCGCTAAATTTTAGATTTGAGACGTTCGTTAATACGTCGGCTCAACGCACATACAAACGAATTTATGAGACACACCCGCGTCAAACCCTTCTTCTTGGTCGACGAAGGCAATGTACAGAATGAAATGTTTCCTCGCCCCTGCGCCAGTAGACAAATCCGACTTTGTTTATGGTGCAAAATGAGAAAATAACCGAATCGAATATTAATTTGATTATTCCGTAGGACTGTCCTTTGTCTTTCATATTTGGACGGTCATGGTATCATATCAATAAGATGGTTTTCCATCCTTACTATTAAAGCATAATATTGGATCTCAGCTCATCGCATTCCACGGCTCAACTAAAATATTTTCAGGTTCTGTTTATTTGTTTGCTGATAGGCGGAGTAGCTCAAAATATCTGCTACTTACGAAATTGATGATGATTTTTGATTGAAGTATTCTCCCTATCTATCTGCCGCGGTTCACCAGTTAGTAAGTATTATAATTGACCATACGCCCGCCACCCTCATTGTCGAAGCCATAACTCTTGTGGCACCAGCTGCAATTAGCCTTTTGATCAACATGACCATTGGGTGACTCTACACTTGATTCGATGATATAGCCGTCAACAAGCATGTTACAGGTCTTTATGCCGAATATACACTTTTCTCGGATTTAGGTCGACCTGTTTTTGGCGCACGAACATGAGAGAATTGGATCCTGGCGTCAATTGAAATAATAGTGATTTTCACCAGCTGGTCACCAAATCGCTCTTCTTTAACGTAGTCGCGGAAACCCTCTAAACTCGCTGAGCAGAGGTGTTTATAGCCGTTTTTATTGTGTTAATTTTCTATGTTGTTCTATATCTTGATACCATCGAGTTTTGTAAAGGGCCCAGGATACCAATGTTATCTCCCAAAAGGATTTGACAGGTTCCACCGATTTACCACTTATTGATTTTACGGTTAGCAAAGTCTTGCTTCATGGCGGAGAATGCCGCTTTTCAAATTACTTTCGCGTCAAAAAGATTCATAGAGCTTTATGTGAAGTTCCTGTCGTGCAACCTACGTTCCTCTACCAACAGGAATGGTATGTTTTGCTGTAATCAGTGCCCCAATTCCACTGAGTGAACTGAATGCAGGCTCACTAAATATATCAGTGAATACAAGGTCTACTTAATACCTCTGCTGCAATTAAAGGTATGTTCTCCGAGTTGTAAATTTCACTCCACAGAAAGAGAATGCAGGAAATTCTGCCCGTGATCGAGGTTTAATCACAGTTAACATGAAAATGCTACAAAGGAAGTCAACCGCAAATAACTGTGCTGATAGCATGCCCAAGGTTGCTATTGACGAATAAACTATGAAGCAGCTGTCCCGATTATCATAATACCAGTTAACCTCCGATGAAGATTCTCAATGAACATCACTTCAAATAAATCGTTTGCAGACTTGGGTCGTCCTTGTCGACTGCGTCTGGGCGGCAATCCTCAGCAGCTTAACTGGAATTGATTTAGCGCGGAGATAATTTATTCTGTTAAGTTATTATAATTTCGCTCATTTTTTCGATCGTTTTGGGATCTACAATAATTAACACAAATCACTATCGAATTTGAAGATGTTGAGTTTCACAAGGAGTTAGTTTAAGGGTTTTGAAGGAATTTGAAGGATAAAATGTGTCCCATTCATCCGTGTGCCTCCTTGTCGGATATCATCTCTCGGTTGCTCCCCATTCGGGGGCCTGCGGCTTTACCATCAAAACAACTTTTCATAGCCTCTGACGATATTCTTGACTATACCATACCTTTTCCATACCAGTGGTGCTCTGAGATGGCGGGGAGGAAGACGGGCAGCAACCCCAAAACCAAGTGTCCAAGGAGAATCTCCTTGTGGTGGCACCGGGAAACGCTGTACTCATTATGGTTTGCTAGCCGTGATGCAGTAGGCGAATGCTCCAGAGGCCTAATCAGAGCGATCAGGTAGGTCAGTAGGTCATAAAACTTTACCAGGGGTATACTGGTAAAGTGAGAACCGGGATAGCCCCTGAGTTCACATGTCTCAGGAGAGTTCCTGTCTCATGTGCATTTAGCTGGGTAACAGCGATTGACCTCCTAGTGGGAGTTTCATGGGGGTTGTGGTTACATTCAGGCGAGCGAAGACGTTCCTCAAACGCCTCAAACGTGGTGTTGCGTTTCAGCACGGGTGCAGCACTCTAAGGTTCGGTAAAAAATTTAGGTAAATCTTGCATCCACCAGTATAAATAAACTGAGCCATGCACTCATAAAAAATAAAATTTTGTTTTTGGGCTTTATCTTTCACTGTGACAGGAACCATGCCGCTTAGGGTACGACAAACGGTGAGCAGATCCTGTTTACTGTCATGCCATCCTTCCGTGTCGAATCTACCTTTTTCTCCTTCTCTTTCTCTTATTTTTGTTATACTTTGAGTTTCTCCACCCAACACAAGTCCATTTTTAAGGTTTTGTGTAAAACAACACCTTATTAAAATCGGTTTACCGTTTGTCTGTCCGCCTGTCTATATATCACACGCATTGTTCTAGGAAACGGTTATAGATATTGAGACCAAATTTGGTGGAAAGGTGGAAACTGTGAACGCTCAGTGAGTTATATCATTCTAAGTTGAATTTGTAACTTGTAAGATACATGCACAAGCGGGTGTAATTTTTTTTCATCAAATATAGTCATGTGTCAAAGGAAAGCTCTCGGTTAGTACTTTCCGAAGTCGGCCTTACTTTTGACATTTGTTGAATAGTTGGTTAGTGCGGGGGGACCGAAAGTGATAATTACTTTCGCATGCCCATTCCCCACCCAACCGAAATATCTGAAAAAAATCAAGAGGCTGCCACTATATGATGCCTGGTGGTTCAAATAGAGTTAATAATAGTTTATAACTATAATTTTTAGTAATTAACTGTAAAACCCACCTTGAGTTCATCCTGAAACCACGAAATTTTGCAGCAATGTAGGCTATAATCTAGAGCATGAGCAAGTTTGGTGGAAATTACACTATTAATAACAAAATTATAATAGGTCAAATTTGTCGCGTCCAGCTTCAGGTTCCCCGACTTGTTAAAGTTTCACGATTGTCGATAAAGCCACTGATTACTAAGACCACAAAGAAATACATGTGGGTACTGTGCTACCATGCGTAAAATTCAAGCCCTTCTGGTCAAATATCCGCAGCATCATCTCTGCTAGGCCCTTTGCCACTTTCTGCGGATTCGCAAACTCCTGTGCTGGTTTGGGTCTTCTAATTACTTTTCCTTGAGAGATAACTCCTCCCTTCCTTATTCTTGTCTCCAGCATCGGGATGCAGTCTGCCTCCTGACTTCTGCCATATCCCTCCTTAGTCCTTCTTTGATCGTGTATCTCATTGATAATCCTTACGTCACGTGTTTCTTTTCTACGACCTTTTTCTACTGAAATTAGTACATATTCTTTTTTCTATTCTTAATTTCCTACAAAAACATCGAAGTTTATCATTTCCCGAGTCTGTGAAAAGATGCTTTGATTAGTAATAATAGTATCCTCTCTGGAAATTACCGTTCCTATTTTACTCCTCTTCTTCTCTACCAAACTGTTGGAAATATCAACGACAGGTTGTCAGATCACTTTAGCCATTTAAAGTTAAAGAATAATACGGCTTTGTTGAACGTCGGTTTATTGCTACCAACCTACTGGACTTCCTCAACTTCGAGGTCAAATGTATAAAAGTGCACGGGTTTCACTAAAACCTTCAACTATTTAATTTATATATTTCGCTATTCGGCCCTGCAGAAATTTTAATGGTTGCGCATTCCATGGCCCTTCTAGTTCTTCGAGTTGTTTACGGCCCGACGAACCTCCTTTTGGGTAACATCCCCAAAATTCATGCCCAATATAGTGGTACAACCGGTGTCTTCGATGATAATCCACTCAGCATATTCTTTGTGTCTGGTGTGCCGCTAGGGTCCATTGTACTATTATTCATCAACGATCTTGACCCCTTCCTCACTTACCATTGCCAATGGCCAATCCAAAAGGGGATTGAAAGCTGGTATAAAGCAAAAGAATGCATAAAAAAGATTGAGTTATGGAGGAGTACTTTTTACTTTTTCTTTTTAACGTTTTAACTGTTGTCCAAAATCTGCTCGACATTCATTGTCAAAGTCCTTTTACAGAATGTATCTAAACACGCTTTCTACACGCATTCATGGCAGCAGCTATTCAACCCGCCTGTGAGAACTTCATAAGATTCATCAGCGAAGCAGATGACCTATGTTGTTTACTTGACTTTTGAGTGTCAGACTTTGATGGACGAGCTCCTGATCGGGCAGACCGCTTTTGTCTGCAAGATGAATTATTTTAGGAACTATTTGCTAATTGATAATTCTTCTTAGCTTAATAGTGGGCGACTTCTAACGAAATACACAAATGAAAGCATCATTAAGAATAAAATCAAATAGACCTATCTATTTCTATAATATTCGAGTACCAGGGTAAGATAAATTATGTTAGGGATATTTCGATGCTAAAAAAAATCATCTTTCTTTGTCAGGACTAAGGTTGAACTAGAAAAAAAGTAAATGAATAATATACTTCATGGAATATTCCTACGCTGCTTGCGTGCCAAGGTTCCACTTGACGTTAATCCTCAAAACGGTCTCAACACACTAAATACCACATTCCGTATTATATAAATGAATTTCCTTGTTGCTGCCCGTTTCTGAAAAGAATTCTATAAAAGGAAAATCTACTCTAACCAATCCGATATTGATTTTCATTTCCTCCAATAATATTTCCTCATTTTGGCAGTTAATTCCTTATCGATTCTGAGTAATCATATTGTGCCTTTCCAAGAGACCAGCAAAAAGTCTTAGTCGATTTTCGTTTTCTTATCCTTATTCAATTAGGCAGTCCTTCACATTTTCGTTTCCTTTCCATGAATTTCCGAAAAGTTATTCTTAAAATGTCACAAGGAGAATAAATTATGTTTTGTAAAGGGATTTCTAATTATACTCATCCAACATTCTTAATGGAATAAAGGCAAAAAGGGGCACCATCATTACAGGACATCTCCAGTGACCGGATTGAGTTGGAGGAAAAAAAGACCCCATAAGGTCCAGACTTTTATCAAGTGAAATTGGTCATGACCGTTTCTGGAGAGTTGTGTACTTAATGTAACCCTAATTTGGAAAGTACATACTGTAAATCTCACTGATAATTAATTTGGGACGAAAGTTCGACCTTGATTTGCTCCCTTTCTCTCTTCGGCAGCTGAATAATTCTGCATTAAACGAAGTGGAACGCAATTTAAATGATTATGATAAATTGTCGCGTGATGGTGTTTAGGCTGGACTCATCCCACTTCAGAGATCTTATTAAATTATCATCAAGTGAAAGCTACGTTACATAATGTATTCAAATTTGTAGGTTTATTCGTTAGGCTTAAGGCAAGCGCCAACACGCAGATTAACACTAAAACTAAGGTCCCTATCCAATATCTAATAAAATTTCAAGCGCTTATTAGCAATTTAGAAGAATGAGGCTGTAGTGTTTAGTGGGCCACAATACAAGCCTATTATTATAATGAGTTTAAGAGATAAGAGATGTTCGCGTGTACTTTATTGTCTATCCGTGCGTCTATCAAAATATCTGATTACCAGCTACTGCTCATCCCCATAATAAAGGCAAGCACTTGTGGAGGCATGGTTGTCTGCCGACGAAAGGCATATGTACATTACCCAACAGCCAACATCAGGGCAAATTCAATTACTTGGTTGAAAATTTATTTTCATGTTGCATTGACGCCTGCTTGAAATATCATCGAAGCGCTAATATGCTTTCATCTCCAACCGCGCCACATCTCGGCTACCATATTTCTAGGTTACTGATCGTAAAAACAAGAGAGCCAACAAAGCAACCACCTAGTCAGCATGTAAGGCAGGCAATGACGACGATCCCAGCAACTTTCCGCGTGTTCTGGCGAAGTCTCATGAATAAAAGATCCATCCGAATAGAGAGTACTTAATCTTATTTCTTTTACGATATATGTATTTTCTAAGATACGCACTGAGATAAAATTACGTAGGTATGATGCTGATATGAGGGCCGTTGCCGCGGATAAGGTGTTGTTCAATGGTGGAGGGTTTCGCAGGCAAAGGTTACAACGACACGGTGGTAATGGTCGCAGACAGGTGTAATTTGTTTAATAACACAGGCGGCATTTGCTATAGGATCATGTTTCGATTACAAAAAGGTTAATGATATTTTGATACTATTTTCAATGTGCATGTCATTTGGTATTGGCAATAAGAAGGTATCATTCGCATCGTTAGCACTTTAGTGATGATATTGAACTACAAATGCTGGCTCTATATGTATATATATTCCTGAGCAGCTTTTGTACTAGGTGAAATGAAAATCATTTAAGGCTAATACAAAAAGCTGTAGCTCCTGGAAGAGTGGGATTTTTGTCCGCTTCGGATACCTCATACGCAGGCTTTACGGTCAGCTCTACCAACAGCACAACCGCTGGTAGTCGGTCTAGGTCTGCTTTAGTAAAGAACTCCAGACATCTCGGTTTTGCGCCGAGGTCCTCCAATTTGATATTTCCGGCGCAACAGGCGGTACCCGGCCCGGGTCTGCCTTCATAAGGAACTCCAGACTTCCCCATTTTGCGCCGAAGTCCCCCAAATGGATACGTCGCGTCCTGACTTAGGTCATCAGTCCATCTGAAGCAGGCTCTTCCACGTCTTCTTTTTCTACTATAGATATTGCCCTTATCGACTTTCCTCATTCCTATAGATTAAGTGATCCGCCTACCGTAACCTAGTGAGCCGGATTTTGTCCACAACCATACGGTCGTGATGTCGCTTATAGGTTTGGTCGTTATATAGGCTACGGAATTGTCCGTCCTTTTGTAGGGGGCCCGAAATTCTTCGGAAGACTCTTTATCTCGAGCACGGCAATCTTTCTTGCTAAAAACTCAAGTCTCCGAGAAATACGTGAGGTTCATCGACTCCTGGCGACTTATGATTGTTAAGCCGATGAATTGCACGAACTGTTTCTCTTATGCTTAGTGATGAGCACTCGTCTACTCGCCTATATTTTGATTGCTGAGCAATTCATCAAAATACTCAACCCATCGTTCCAATATGCTCATGCATCAGATTTCCCTCTTTGTCTCGGCAGGATGAGCAACCAAGTGTATAAGCTTCATCCTGCTAACTTGTTGGTAAAACTTCCGCACCTGGTGCGGTTACTCTTTGCACTTCTTGAATTCATATGCCTTTTGGTTTTCCCAGGCTTCGTTTTTCTGCCTGTGAATTCGTTTCTTTACTCGCAGGTTCCATTTTTTGGCTGATTAGGAAACTTAGTCCGAGCAGATGGTTTACCAGATGGCCACTATAATATATGGTGTAGTGGTTCTACTCCAAGAAACCGTCCCCTGTCTAGCGCATGTTTTGCATCGCTGTTACATTGGCACTTTATTAGCACGGGGTATCGGCTAGCTGCTGTGGAGCACTCGATCTGTACAGGGAGCGCACTTTCCATGAGAAAGTGCGTAAATCGTTAGTTCGTTTTCGTTGCCGGGTTTTCGTTGTGCAGTCAATCCAGTACGAGGCTCCTTTCGTGACCCCATGTCTTCGGTTTTCCGCATAGGGTTGTTAGCCCTATCCAACCCCTAACTTGGAGGATCAGTTGCTACAATTTGTCCCGTTGTTAGGCGCGGGAGGCTCGCCTTCATCCTCCTTCATCTGCAGTTTTTCATTAAGAAAGAACTTTCGGCGAACACCATGTGCAGGTGGAGATAGGGTTTGGTAGTGGAGCTATTAGTGCCGGTTCATCTGGCGTTTTCCAGGTTTTATGCTCCATTTTGTATTCCGATCCACATTTCACCCTGGGACCTATACTACCCTTTAACCGCCCGCTGATTTGAAATTTGATATTTTCGCTGAATCTGTGGACTAATATTTCGGCTTACAGTAGAATGAAAATTTGACTTAACTGCTGGTGGTCGATTTTGAGATGCCAATAAAATCGGACGGTTGTAATCGGTTGGTGTGCTCATGTATGGATTTTGATCTTGTTCGACAAATGCTTCGAAAACTGTAGGTTTTAGTCAGTCAATGCTGACATTGGAATCTATGCGGTTAACGTGATTTCAGCCTAGGAATAGGTTGCCAAACCCTCATAGATAACGATTTTTCGCTGGTGGTGATGTTCCGGGCATGTCGAGCCATCTAAGCGCACTTACTTCCTAAAGAATAATTGAAAAATTTGTAGAAGAGAATACACCGCTTTTCTGCTTTTCTTGCATAAAGCTTCTGGTTACGATTCTTGGTGGCTGATGATAATTCTTGGAGAATCAAATCTCACTATTTCGCCTGGTATAGAATGCACCTGCAAGCGTTTCAGTCGTGGAGTCTTTTATGAGTACCGCTTCTGGCCAACGAGCGAACCCATCAATGTAAGGGACAATGAGCATGTGGCAGCTGTTTTTAGTCACGCTGCTCCCATGGCAGAAGTGAAGTGAGTCTGAAGAGTTGAATGTGCATTGGACGAAACCCTCAGTTGTCGTTTAATATTTTCAAAAATAGATGCTTTGCAATGAACGCGAATGTTGGGGATGACCAGAATGACTGGGGTTGGTTATGCTTAATTATCGCAAATTCAATGTTTATTACGAATAGCAGCCAATGTGACGCCAGACATTTGCTAGGTTGCACGATAGTGAAATTGTTGAAGGTAGCCTTTTTGATATTTTTATAGAGGTTATATCACCCTCTTAACTTTGTTCGTGGCTAGGTCCCATGTGTACTGAATTCATCTTCTAAGTTTATGGTTTTTTCCGTGAGAAACAAGTGTTTTTATGCTATGGATATTATATTTGTAGATATAATATCACATTACTGGCCTCGACTAGCTCGGAAAAGTCAGAGTCTTTTCGGAAAGCATACATCGTGTATACTCGAGATCTGATTCATAAAAAACGTCTTTGTCCGAGTTGTGCTCACCCTAGATCAGGCTCATTTTCGCAGATCATTAGGTAGGAAGGCGGTTCTTTCTCATTTTGGTGCCTCTATTAGGTCCCCTCTGATTCGACGAAGCCCAGAATAGTCCGTTTCTTGATGATCTCATGGAGATCTGTATCGGCCTGGTCTTTTTCAATTTGAATAATAAATGGCAAGAGCGGGTTTTATTCGATCCCTGTCAAAATGTGAAAAATGTGAAAACGAACTCAAATTGTAAGCAGGGCGCTTTATTAGGCAGTTCTTAAGTTCTCTATGGTATTTGTTCGACAAAAACCTTGAGTTTTAGTTCATGTCAATTGAAGTCGTACTGAGTGTCTTAGCTACCAATAGCTACCAAATTCAATGTCCAGATAAGCACCAAATCTTAATAGCAAGAGTTATTGGTCGTTTTCGTTCGTTAGTGCTACTGAAGAACATATCGCGGAAGCTACTAGAGAACATTCGGGTGTCTTCCAGGAAACCTTCACAACGTTCAAGTGGTAAAAGTATGGTTACACATGGCCATTGAGGGACTCTAGGCAGAGAAATTAGCTCTACTATTGGTAATATGTGCGAACACTAGGTTAGATGAACTAGCCAAAATCCCAAATTGCATTTTCTCGCGAATTACTAAAACGACAAAACAAAAGCAACTGGATCATGTCAGCATCGGTATTTTATTGCCCTAACAGCTCACCATCCGAACTTTCAACAAATTAAAATTAACTACTTACCTAGAAGAGGCGATGAATAAATTCCTTTAACAGTTCCACATTTTTAAACCCCCGAATTACAGATTGACATCAAATCACCTGGCTAAGACGCAGTCAGCTTCTACTAAAAGAAATAGTTTAACTGCTCCTTGAGCTTTACGTTGCTAACTTGTTGCAAATGAGCACATATAGAATCAAAGTTATTCGTCTAAATCAGATCAAGATTCGCAGATATATATATATAGACTTCATCAAATACAAACGCGATGGCTCATCAAAATTCATTTCCTCCTTGAGACCTTCAGCAAACGTTTCATAGCTAGCTGATGCCAAAGCTGTTGTTGCCAGAGATTCGCCCTTCTCCCTTCATTTGTCTCGCAACCATGTAAGAGGGAGGAGGTAGGCGAAGAGGTGCACCCCCCTCTCTCCAGCCCTTTTTTTGCGAATTGCAGCGTGCTACCAATAAGCCTATCAGCGAAAAAAGTTTCTTTTTGAGGCGCTGTAACTTTATAAGGGGAAGACGACCGCTACGAGTTTTTAATGGCTTCCACTTCCTCCTCCTCTGCGATTGGTGTTGGTAAATCAAACATTACAGTGGTAACATCGAATCTCCTTTCCTTTTGAAGCCCCACAATTCTTTAAGAGGGGGGGGCTGATTGCCATGATTTTAACGGAGTTGAATTGAGGGAACGCCACATTGCGGCGCCGTAATTTTTTAATGGCAGTGGCCGCTATTTGAGGGTCGATGACGAGGGACCTTCCTTTTCCACCCTATAAACTCCCCAAGCTATCCAGGGTTGATCATTCAGCCTACTTCTAAATATATTTTGGTTATGAGTGGAAGTCGAGTTTTGTTTAAAAAATTGGTCGTCGACATTTCGTAAGACGGTGCATGAAACAGTCCGAACTGTTTTGTCCATCATATTCCGGATAGACCGCATCATTCACTTTATCTCTTTTTCACTGAAATAGACTTCCACGGAACGACACAAACCCATCAGATCATTATTGAGAGAAGGGGGATGGGGGTGATAACTACGTTGGATTGGCATAGCTTTTCGAGAACCGCCCCTTTCTGACATGGTCATTCTCACTTTCTGAAGGAGATATTAATTTTCACCATAGTTATGAAATGGCGAAGTTAGTTAGGAAGTACAAAAGCACATTTTCAGAAACTATCCAAATGAAAATTCTATTAGGTTGTTGCATATGAAATGGCCGATTTGGCAATCAAGTGAAGTTAGTTGCCATCAAACCATCACCAGTTGGCTATGTTGAGGTCGGATAATGAAGTATAAATACTTCTACATTTAATCAAGGAGTCATTTTAGTTTTGGCCATCGTTGTGATAGCAGTGAATAAAAAGGAAAAAAATAGAAAAGAGCCAAGAACGTATACTTTTTCTTTATGAGTTCAAATTCGGTCATAAAGCAACGGAGGCGACCAGGAACATTAACAGCGCATTTGGAGCTGATAGGGTAAGCGAATGAACCACAAGGCGGTGGTTCAGAAAATTCCGATCAGACGACGTAAACCTTCAAAGTGAGCCACGTGGACATCCAGGACCATCGATTGGCAATGACGAGCTGCGTTTGCTAGTCGAATCCGGTACACGCCAGTCTGTGAGAGACATTGCAGAGAAACTGGGCGTACATTATTCGACAATTTCCCGGCACTTGCAACAACTTGGAAAGGTGGAAAAAATCGACAAATAAGTTCCGCATGGCCTTACGGAGCAAAACATGGCTCTTCGAAGGGAAATTTGCAGTTCTTTACTCTCTTGCAACAGAAGCGATCCCTTTTTGCACGGAATAGTGAGATGTGATGAAAAGTGGATATTATACGACAACCGTCGCCGATCAGCACACAGACTAGATGCTGATGAGCCATCGAAGCATATGCCGAAACCGAGCCTCCATCCGAAGAAGGTAATGGTGATTGTTTGGTCGCCTACAGTTGGAGTTATCCACTATTCTTTTTTGGCACCTGGAGAAACGATAAATGCGCAGAAATAATGTGCCCAACACGAGGAAATGCACCAAAAATTGATTATTCAACGGCCGAGATTAGTCAAGAGAGATGGTGTGATACAACGGTTAAAAAGTTGAACGAATTGCAGTATGAGACTCTGCCTTATCCACCATATTCACCGGACCTTTCACCAACCGACTACCACTTTTTTAAGCATTTGGATCATTTTTGGCGAAAAACCATTTAGGAATGAAGAAGTCATCAAAATTGTTTTCGACGAGTTTATCAACACCTGAAAATTGGACTTCCACGAAACTGGCATACATGCTCTTGTATCTCGCTCGGAGAAGTGTTTTGAATCGACTGGCACCTATTTTGATTAATTAAATAAATGTTTGTAAGCTTTGCAGTCGTTTCAAATTTTAGTACCAACTCGGCCATTTCGTGTGCAACAACCTAATAGAAAAGATTAGATTATACCATTATAAGATATCTAAGTCCCGAAATATCTTCAAACCGATATCTCCTCAGAAAAAGCTGATAACGGTATATTATTTTATTTGTCTAAGTAAGTGCAAAGTTACGTATGATTACACGCCATAATATGCAGCACGATACTAGAAAGTTTGGTGGAAATGCTACTGTAATTAACGAGGTATATGTAAAATGTCAGTGTATAGTAAGCTGGGTTAACAGCATGTACACTGGTTTCATACCTAAAGCGATGAGCTTCAATTATCCGACTTATTTGAAAGATGGTGGTAGCACTATTAAAGGATCAGTTATCGCATAAACTTCGACTCATACTTGACTCTGATGAGTAAAGTGAGGAACAAAGCTGCTTAAAGGGGTGGAACGGAGTGCAACAATAGTGGTTATACTTAAATCCAAATTGGTATAATAGTAACATATTAAAATTTTCGTTCCAGTTTTCATAATTTATCTGTTCTAAGATTTAGATTCAAAGACTACTAATAACCCACATATTTAGGTCTCTCTTACACCTAAATAGATCGAACTACCAACTATCTATGAGTCCATTAAACAGTAAAATTTCTTCAAATTTGTCTTCAATTAACCGCAGACCTACTGTTCCACTATTTTAAATCAATTGTAGTTCAGTTCGATAGGTTGAGACTTTCATTTCGCGACTATTATTAACACCAGCCACCACTTTCGCTGCCTTTTATCGAAGATTCACGCGATAGTCGCCCACTGGTAACTGCTTGAATTCACCCAAATTGAGTGCATTATTGGTGCATGCATATTTTAAAGTCCATTCGCCGTGAAATTGCATTTGGAAAAATAAAGCGCTAAGAAGAAAAGATTCGCTTTGGTCGGAGTTTTCGTCTCCACGGATCTGGAGTTCTAGTAAAGTAGAGATTCCATAAAGAAATAGCTACAACTCCCGGAGTAGTGTGAACTACAGTAGAGCGAAAGTGATTTAGAGGCCTCTTTTCAGCTACTTGTTTGCATTGAAAATCGATGTACGTGCGCACATCGTTATTCAAAAATGAAAATTGTCGACTAATTAACAATTATTGGAGCTAGTCGTGGTGTTGGGTCGTGCCCACTGCCTTGTAAAAGCTGGGAAAACATTACTCACAGCGGAATTGGGGTACGTGCTAAAATTGACCGCAATAATTCAGTCGATTGTTTGCCTATATCGGGAAACACCTAATTGGTGCGTTATCCATTTGCACAAAAGATCATGAACATCGATTAAAAAATTTATGAAAATTGCCCAATTGCTGGTATAGAGCCAGGGCATTTTCATTTTCATCCAGGTGGCAAGGTAGAGTATTGATTAACCGAGTTACCGTTCGAATAATCGAAATCGGTTTGGATTGTTGGGTGGAAGCAATTACTATTTAATTTCCCACGATTCGATCTACATAGATAGAATCTTTCAATCTTAATCTATCTTGAAAATATATTGATAAGTTCGTCGGATAACAGCGGCCTTGTGAACATTCAAAGATGTAAGGTGAAGCTTCTGAATGTTTACGTAAAAATGAAGGGGATTTGTAAACCTTAGCCAAATGACCCAGAAATCGTTGCACTTACTCTTGCGCTATTAATGCGGTAACACGGTGCCATGAATAATCATTTCCCTTTCAGCCATTCAATAAACGCAATTTAGTTTAGCGGTCAGTAATTATATATGCAGCTGGGCACGGCAAGAACTTGAACTACTCCCGGCCCCAGCCAGATAAATTGAAATCGAACGTTGCACATATTGCATTAACCAGTTTCTCGCAAATATTGCATTTATCCGCCTTTATTTAGTTGTTATTAAAGGTGTTTTGTATTTTGCATAAGCCTAAATTTAAATTTTCCGTCTGAGTTCCGTAAAAGGTAGCCAATCGCACTAAGTGCAGAGCAACTAGTCGTGCAATGCAGATACATGCAGCATAAGTGCAGCAATTTGGCCTACTCCGAAAGCGCACTTGGTCAGTGTCAAGAAATAATGTTGAGTGCATTTTTCTGCATTTTGTTATTGTTATATTTTGATCACCTGGAGATATTGAAAATTGCTTGTCTACACATTATTTTACCGTCGAAGGTTCCCTGATGGTGGTTGATACGTGGTCGGCTGGACGACGGTGGCAGCTGCAATCATTTGAATTTTTTAACATCAGCTTCAATAAATTTATATCCAATTATGTTTATTGTATTTTTTTCGTAGCATGAAGTTCTGAAATGCCGACACGTTATTGAACTAGATTATGAATTATATGGAACCAGATGGTTGTAAGGCGAGTTGGTCAGAGGATTGCAATCCAGCCGGGGAACTTATGAAAATGGGAGTGGCAAATGGCTAGAACTCGAGCTAATAGACTTCTCTTTGTAATCGAATTCATGGAGCTGGACAATATCGGAACATGAATTTTATCAGCTGGATGTCAATTGCAGGATATTTTTCGATGAAATATGTACTGGTACTGTAACTTCATCACTTCTTATCTGATTAAAATTGACTACAACTCGTTTGAGAAACGGAGTTGGGGTTCAAAAACTAACTAGGCAATCGAGGTGGACAATTTCAGATTTGTATGTTGGGTGGGAGGAGAGAATAAATAAAGTTTCGTTAATAAAAAAACGCGAAGGGCAAGAAACTTCCAGAGATGCGACTTAGGCAAGTTAGTCCCTTTTGTCTCTTGTTCACTACCTTGTG
Source organism: Hermetia illucens (assembly GCF_905115235.1). Classification (NCBI taxonomy): domain Eukaryota; kingdom Metazoa; phylum Arthropoda; class Insecta; order Diptera; family Stratiomyidae; genus Hermetia; species Hermetia illucens. The sequence continues at coordinate 153,419,201 of NC_051850.1, read as the reverse complement.
GAGTATAAGCATCCACACACATTCTCAATGGAACTGCGCTTTACCCCCACAACAGCAGGACAGTCCAATGATGAACACAAACATCCATGACAAATCGGGATCCGAATCCAGGGTAATGAGATCGAAAGGGTGCCGTACAACCAACTCCAGCCAAAATACTCAGCAATATTTTCATGGAGGATTTAATTAAGACATCCCGATTGAGACCCAACAGGGAGTACAAGAAAATGTATTTTTCTACAAGTAGAACCAATATGGATTGTTGCGCCAACGATTATTATTATTAGTTCCAACATCATCCTCTGAACAAAATTCATGTAGGTAATGCTTGAGGTCAACATGTCAACTGATAACATTAGTAGATCTGCTAGCGAAAGTGGATTTTGAGTTTTTTCAGGGAGGAATAAGGTCTTTAAGACAGTTAAACTTTTTTCTATAAAAGGGCGGTGTTCAGTCCGGGATAATCAAGAATTGTAGTAACATAGGCATGCCGTGTCCAAATCATATCAGATTGTATGAGCGAATTGTATGAGGCAGTGCTGTATGACCTAAAATAAGCACCGTATATGTATTCAATTGCTATACTCTCCCAAGTTTTATAATATTTTCACAAGCTCGAGAATATGCTCTTGCAATTTGTTCTCCTATGCCTAAATGATTACCAAAGACTCAAGCAGACGCAGTCAGTTGTCAAAGGTTTGAGTACGTACCGCGGATGCACAATATATGCTATATTGTGCACCCCTTTAGTGAGACAGCGTCCATCAGACAATTTTGTTCTAGTTGAGACCTCCAAGCGTAAACAGAGGAGACCATCCGGTTGAACTGTGAAAGTTCTTGAATTAGATACAAGCAGAGGGAGAAAGGTTTCGACAGAAGAAAATGCGTTTCAATGCCGAGTTGATGCATATTTCTCAGTAAGAAACCTTACCACTGGTGGAATGATGAACTGCCTAATTTTTGTTCAAGTCGCTACCGAACAAAATGATTGAATAAATGCAGTAGGTAAGACTACTGGAGAAGGGAAGAACAATTTTATAAAGATGCGGAAACTATACTTGTTCTGCACAATAATCGCCGCCTTTGATGGAGCTTCCCTGAAGTATATTGTCAACACACTTTAGAGAATACCAGATGTCAAATTCTACAGTTCTAGGAAAGTTGAAAGCCTATTTTTTATTTTCTCATCAAGACGGCAAGATACCTAATAACGTCCTTGCCAACAATGTTAAATTTTTCATACATGGAAACGCCATGTGTCAAGTTGTCGCCTGCGTCCAGTGGTGGCAGATCATGCAGCAAATTGCCGCAGATTGCTTGACGGATACAAGATTTAGTTTAATTTGATAGTATTGAGGTTACTGTTACCGTAACCACTGACGACTCATTTGTTACAGTTGGTGCTGTTCGCAATCACTTCAGGCCCTCCTCTGTTTTGTTTCTCATCAGAAAAGCTATTGACAGTCTTCCTTGCGAATCTTTGCCCTACATCAGAAGCAGATTATCAAAGGGTAGTATATCCCAGGGCGAAACGTGGACGGGTACCCACGATGGAGGATAAAACCTGGGAAATGCCCGCTCAATCAACACCAACAATTCTATTACCAAACCGTATCTCTACCTCAACGTGGTGAATGTTGGAAGCTCTTTCTTAACGAAAACTGCAGACGGAGAAGGGTGAAGGCGAATCTCCTGCGCTTAAAACAAATTGTATCAACTGGTCTTTCATCCAGCCCCTGAGGGTTAGGTAGGGCTGACAACCCTACATAGAAAACAACTTGTGACGAAGACACAAAAGAAGCCTTGAACTGGACTGACAACACAATGTCGAATCCGGCAATGAAAACGGAATAACTATTTGCGAATTTTCTCATGGAACGTGCACTCCCAGAGAAGGATCCGCTAGGCAGCTAGCTGATACCCTGTCCCAATATAGGGCTAATGTAACGTTGCAGGAGAGGCGTTGGACAGGGACCGGTTTCCTGGAGAAGAGCCACTACACCATATATGATAGTGGCCCTACTGGATAACCATGTGCTCGGAGTAGGTTTCTTAGTCAGCCAAAAAGTGAGACCTGTTGTTATCGGCTTTGAAAACATAAGCGAAAGGCTATGCACCAAGCGCTTGCAAGGCAACTTTAGAAATATAAACCGCATTAACGTTCACGTCCCTACAGAAAAGACTGTAGAGTCGGAGAAGGATACCTTCTACTAGGCAATTGAGCGGACCCTCGTAGCCTGACCCAAGTAAGATATCAAAATCATACTTATTCAGGCGATACGTTGGCCACCATAGTTTACCTAGGGATACCAATGATAACGGACTGCGGATTATTCATTTAATAGTGTTACACCAAATGGTTGTAGGAAGTGCCTAGTTTGCGCGGAAAGTGGTCCACGAGCAAACTTGGGCCTCTCCAGGCGGGACCACTTCCAACCAAATTGATCACGTGCTGATCGAACGCTGCCATCTTTCAGCCTTGATGAATCTCAGAACATAAAAGGGGCCCAATATAGACGCGGATCACTATCTCGTTGGCATGATGCTCCGAGCTCGAATAACAACACCACCCAGAATACCCTCTGACAATTAGGTGAGAGTTAACACTGAAGCCATCCACAGCACAGCCCTCCGCAACACCTATAAGAGGGAAATGGATGCCGCAATAACCACAGTCAACAGAGATCCTGGAGATGAAGCATCAAGAAATGATCTTCACAATCATTTGCAGAAGGTTATCATAACTACGACCACAAACATACGTGGCCACAGTCACAAAAAGAGTCGGAACGGCTGGTTCGACAATGAATGTACGCTAGCAACGGAACGGAAGAATACTGCATAACGAGTAATGTTGCATTCTCAAAGAACGCAGGCATACGCGGACTTATTATGAACTCCGTCGAGCGGAGAAGCGACTTTATAGTCGGAAAAGGAAGCCTGGGAGAACCAACAAGTCTGTGAACTCCAAAAGTACGTGGAGCAGCCGCACCAGGCACGGAATTTTTACCAACAAGTCAGCAGGATGAAGCCTTATAAACCTCGATGCTCATCCTGCAAAGAGAGACAAAGAGGAAAAGGTAATTTCCGACAGAATGGGCATATTGGAGCGATGGGTTGAGTATTTTGATGAACTGCTCAACAACCAGAGTAATGACGAGTTGGAGGTCCCCCCAACTGAAGACAACGGACAAATACTGCCACCGTCAAGTGTAGAAGAAACAATTCGTGGAATTCATCGGCTTAAAAATCATAACTCGATAGGGGCCGATGGAATTATAGCTGAATTTAAGAGTGAGACAGCGAAGCAATGCCTGACATAAAAAGAGAGATATCACGGAATGCAGCAATTACGTTGTTGTGTATCGTCTGTGAGATATTCTTCGCTAACTTGCTAGGCCGGATAGCTCCATACGTCCAGAACATCATTGGCCCATGCCAAAAATGCTTCCCTCCAGCCAACCAGGTCAATCAGCAATAGATCAGATTTTCCCTCTGCGGCAGGCGATGCAAAAACTGTTGGGATATGATATCAATTGCACCAACTTTTCATCGACTTTAAGGCCGCTTATGATAGCATAGCCAGGATAAAACGGCATTGGAGAATTGGGTATACCGAAGAAATAGATAAGACTGACTAGCCAATATACTTATTTGGCGAAAGAACTGTGACAAGTTATTACTAGTAAGTTCGAATTCATTGAGTTTGTGCAGCTGCTGGTCTGCGGACCCAATGGCTAAAGACTTTAAAATTTCTGCCTTGAGATGGTCCCATATTGGCGATTATCTGAAACGTCGTACAGCGAGGGCAGAAATGATCAATTTGCTAATGCCCGAGCGTATTTTCGTAGTTGCCGATGATGAATGTCCTTGCAAATTACTTTTTTCAGGTTTAATCGTACTCTAAGACGTGCTTGACGTCATCATCATATAAAGTCAGCTGATATGATAATCTTCACCGACGGGTCAGTCACGGAGGATGGATCGGGTGCAGGTGTGTTCTCGGAGAATCCGATTATAGAATTGGCCCGACCCCTCGGAAAAATGACGACCATATTCCAGGCGGAGATATATGCATTTCATTGGCAGCAGAAGAATGTCTGCGACAAAAATAGAGGGGTCGCACCATTCGAATCTGTTCCGACAGTCGGGCGGCATTATCGGCACTAAATGGCAACAACATATCAAGCCAGTTGGTGTGGAGTTGTCATCAGGTGCTGCTGAAACTTGGCCGACTGAACGAAACATTCCTGATGTGGGTGCCGGGGCATTCTAACATCGCCGGTAATGAGGAGGCTGATAGACTGGCTCACCGAGGGTCTGGATCCACAATGGTGGGGCCAGAACCAGCTCTTGGAATCCGACCATCTACTGTCAAGTCTACTCTGAAGGGTGAAATTGCAAGGATTCACGCAGCCGAGTGGAGAAATTTGGACTCTTGTCGGCAAGCGAAAATCCTTGTGAAGGAGCCTAGGGCCACTAGAGCGACATTTTTGTTGTCCCTTCAGAAGTGGGACATGAAAACCCTAGTAGGGCTTTTGACGGGACACTGCCCCTTAAACTACTATATGGAAAAGATTGGGGTAGTGGTTTCGGCTGTGTGCAGCCAATGTGAGGACTAAACTAATTAACTAGTTGATATGAACGGTAGAGTTGGAGTTCGGAAATACATATGTACATATGTATTATATATCAAGGAATATTTTGAATTAGAGATATAAGTGAATGGAAAAACGTGAATAGAAAGAACGAAAAAGTTGACTGACGGTTTCGTCCAGGTCAGAGGCAATTCATCAGACGCTGCCTCATCTCTGCCCTGGGAGCAACGTGACAGAAAGTAACGACAGATGGTAATCGCTCCTTTTAGATATAATTGCAAACACGTAATGGGTACGAATTATATTCAAATGAAATTCATCCTAAGTTCAGACCTAAACCAGGCCGAAGTAAATTTTTTGTTGAGGATGCTGTGAGTTCTGAGTTCGGATCACTTGGGAAGCAACTTACTTCCTCTTTTGTAGTCTACGGACTCCTCTTTTTTGGATTAAACACCCAAGTGTTCAAAAAAGAACGAAAAAGTTGACTGACGGTTCGTTACCAAGTGGGTGCAGACTCAGGGCTCCCAGCATCCTTAACAAAAAGTGAATAGAAAATTTCTCACACAAGATGATCAAAAAACCTTTATACCCGAACCGTCCAGCTTCCCGTATTCCGACTTGTTTTTTTAATAAAAAGGTGCGGTGAGCCAAATCCCTTATCCTTATCAAGCTACATCTCAACTTGCGAACGAGCTTAGGAATTTGTCTTCAGCCCAAACACTCGCCTACTTCTGCATCAGGAATACCATGAGCTGGAGATGTTGAAGTAATTGTCGCCTTTGAATCTCGAGGTAAAAGGAGAGCCGGTGCTTGCAGCGGACAAGTGCCCGGAGTATCGCAATCACAAATTCAACCTTAGGGATGGGTAGTGTTTTGTATCACTCAACTTACTGCTTCGATTGAAAGGTTGAGATTACGATAATTAGGAATAGAAGTGCGCAAAATATTGCCTTAGTAGGTAATGTGATATCATATCACTTTTTGAAAAAGCTGAAATTACAAAATAATATCACAAACATCACCTTTCATTACCTTAATCGTACATACGATGTTATGTCATCAACATTCGGCAGCCCATAGTATCAAATATTACTTATTACTGGAATAATTTGGCATGCATTTATTACATTGAAAACGTAAATTATACGACAGCGCCAAGTATCATTAAAGAAGGAATGAACTTCTCATACAAGAGGAGGAAAAAAAACCATATATATAGATATAGGATAATAGATAGTACAATATTTTCACATGCAAAGAACAGGTAATCGTGATTTTTGCGAACGAGCGTTATTTTACTTAGATGTTATCTTTGCTTGGCATAATCAAAGTTTGCTTATGACATACAAAATCATAATCACATTTCACATCGAAGCTGGCCCAGGGGTCAGATTCGCAACTGATAGTCGATATCAACACACCGACATTTATTCTAATCCCTAACATTACAATCTATAACTTAAAGCCAAGAATCTGCATCTCCATATGCACATGCATCAGAAACTATTTTCTAGCCCTAAGCCAGCCGGAAACTAGTCGAAAAGCCATCCCGAAGCCAACTGAAACCCATCGCGAAGCCAACCTAAAGCAAGCCAAAGCCAACCCAAAAACAGTCCCAAAGCCAACCCAAAACCAACCCGGAGCCAACCTAAAGCAAACCGAAAGCCACTCTGAAACCAGTCCAAAAGTCATCCCGAAATTAACCACCTTAAACAAACCCAATGCCATCCCGAAACTAGCCCAAAAATAGGCCTGAAGCCAACCTAAAGGAAATCCAAAGCGAGTCAAAAAATCAGCCCCATGCCAGCCCGAAGCCAACTTAAAGCCAGCCCGATACTCGGCGTCGGCATCGACAACTGCAGCCGCGACTTGTACTACGAAAAACGCTAATGCTAGGTGATGCTATATTACCAAATCACTTTTGAAATGGAATGATGGATGGAATGATAGAAGACAGGATTTGAGTTAAGCTACATGGAATGTATCCAAGGCACTAAATATCGCCGCACAATCAGGATACTATTATACATGTCCTAGCCACTAGATCAACGTACCACTGTTTTTGCAAGCTTATGTGTGCGGGAAAATCTACTGAGAAAGTACGATATGTTAAACCTCATACTCTCTGTGACAGTTAAGATCTATTAAAAGTCATCATCCCATGGAAATGCCAGCAAACCTCAAAATTCTATCGGTCAACGACGAAATGACGTCGAAATAGATAAAGATTGCACTGAGAGGGCGGATGAACTCCTAAGGAAGGGATGCAAAACCGCAGAAAGCAGCCTAGCAATTAGAGCTGACGTTTGAATTTTATACTCGTACGGTGAATAGATGTTACTTGTTCTGAAAGGCCTTCAAAACCTTGAAATTTGAAGAAAATTAGAATGGTTTCAACATATGTACTTTTACTTAATAGTATTTGATTATATTTTGAGAATTTAATGTTTATTCTGGAAACATAATAGCACAAGTAATAACAAGCGATAATATTGGAAAGTTTCGTGCAAATCCTGCCATTATTAACGAATTTATAGTTGGGCCGAATTCTGTTTTTTTTTTAATTCTTGCCATAATGAAGCGGTTTTGAACGTAGTATTATGTTGAAGTGAACAATTTAACATACTAAAGGGTAATATGCAATTGCATCCGCATCAAAACGGTATACGTGCCATGATATAAGAAAATCATGAAATTTTCATATCTGAAACGGCTTCTGATTTGTTTTTCCGGATGGAACAATTATTTCCAAAGTCCTGCTTCATTGTCCTATATGCCAATAAAAATATCATGAATCGTCCTTTCAACTTTTCAAAATTTATGGCACACAAAGTGGTTCAGTCTTCCTTCTCTATAAACAAAATAGCTAAATTCTGTGGAATAATTACAAAAATGGGTTAATTTCAACTACAGATGGTCCGTAGTTGAAATCAACTCATTTTTGTAATTATTCTATTGTTTTGTTCTGTTTTGTTGTTTGAGACCAGATAGCGGAAAACTCTGTGGTGCACTCCCTGGAGATGTTTAGGTGCATCCATATGTTTGTAAACGCATACATGCACACGATTTAAAATGTGGGAAATGAATTCTACCAACAGTTTCCGTTGTTGTATTGTCCTGAAATGCTCTGCCAGAAGAGAATGTTATGAAATTTTTACATTAAAATCTTGCATTTAACTGAAGGAACGAAGCGAATTTCATTATCATATTCAGAACAGAGAAATTCACCACATTTCACCGGCATAAACTCTTTGCCTGAAGCATATTCATGCTAATAACTGTTAAATGCCTGCATTTCTCGTAGAAGCACAATAACATTCGTTGAGGTAAAATATATGCAGCGTATCAGCAAATCGTTGCAGCACACTGCATACCAATGACTCATACCCAGAGGTACAACAAAAAAAGGATACAAACGAAACGTTACTGGAGAAAGATTTCTGCTCTATTTTATTTCGTATATCCGGAACTGCCGGAATTTCAGAATAATATCAGACAAGAGAGGAAACTGAGCTGGGAATATGGTCATGTGATACTATGTATAGCTGTGCCATTTTGCCTGGACACCTTGTTTAATAGAGAAATCCTGGCCGGGAGCGGATGAAGTTCTGATACTGAATTCCTCGATGCAATGTAACTTTTGTGATGTAGTGGATGTGATGGTGATTGCAGGTTGGTGGATGTGATCGGAATTTCGAATAGAATTTTGCAAAGTTTCAGAATATTTGGGTTTTTAAGGAGTGTTTTGGAATACTTCAGCAGTTGCGTTGGTTAGAAATTAAATGCTACATTGACTCGTATCTTCACCATTAATCTAGTGGTGTAACTGTTTTTCACTGTTCTGTTTTCGTGAACGTTAAAAAAATTATCCTGATTTTCCCACCATTAATTGAAGTTTAAAAAAAACATTTGAAACGGTTCACCCATATTTTCATCAAAATTCAAAAAAATATGACACTCCCTTCATACAAAACACGAAATTCCCGGAAGAATTTCCCTCAATGAATCTGGGCAAAACTTATATTGCAAACATTCCTACAACTTGTGCGAACCTTCTCCTCCCAATTAAGGATGCTACTCGACATTCTTCACGTTAACCACGGATCCCCTAATCTCATCAATGTATTCCAGGAGTGCTGCTAATATCACCAGCAGCAACGCTACTTTGCGAAACTCATATAACCAACTTCCGCCCTTTCATCCGGTTTGAATATTACACTTTCTGTTTACAAACGAAAATTCACCTTTTCTCTTTTATGTTTCTTTTCCAGGTACTCTCAGCATTGGATATCCTGCAGCCACCACATTTGGACTTCTTCCAGGAAATGTATCCTTTTCTAATAAAAAAACGTGCAGTGCATACTTTCAACGGAACAACGGCACAGCAAATTCATAAAGCGTAGCAAGTATTGGAGTTGGAAGCACGATGCTGTGCTGAATTGAAGAGTTTCATCTAGTCTTAGGGCGCATGTTGCTACTTTAACGATTAAGATAGAAGCAAGGACGGTTAATTTGTTCAGGTTCTTTTTTAAAGCTACTACGTGTTCGGATCCTGAAGGCAAAGAATAATTGGATCGTACTGGTCTCAATTATCGACACAAGTTTCGCCATCCCGACTAACTATTATGACCGGGCTTGGAAGTCATCGGCGAACACTTAATTTAACCGATGAGGCTTAGTAGTAAAGTTTGGGGCTTAAGGTGTATTAAGTTCATTATTATGGAGCCAGCAGGAGACGTAAACGAAAAAATTACAGTGTGGAAACTTTTTTCTCCGATGGAGATATTTTAATGTATTAATTTGTGTTGCTGCCAGGTAGGCAAGTGTAAATTAAGTAATGGATGTCGATATTCGGAAGTTCGTAATTAGGTCCAGGTGTGAGAACAAATTGCTGGGCTTTGGGACTATAGAAGGTCCAATGGTACTGGACTAAATATATCGGCGCTAATCCTTGTTTCTTTTTTTGAACGGGCATTACGTACTTACTCTGCAAACAATTATCTATATTAAGATTTGTATAGCATTTCGTCTTTTCGATTGATTGGTAAGATATGTGGCAACAAAGCATATTTGGTCCGGTCCAACATCAAGTGGATGCGGACTTAGGATGCCTCACTTATCCTAAACAATAACAAAGTATAATTGATTGTGATTTTATTGATAGGTAGAAGTAGACCCAGCTCAGATGCGTAGGTGATGTATGTAACATCACACATGTAATACTACCCTAAAGTGTAATATTACATTACCATCACCGAGCACAATCCAGTTGCATTACAACATCACTTAGCATCACAATATTATTTAACAACACAACATCCCATCATCACTCAGTAGATAAATGATGATGATATTACTCTTGTGATAGGTAATAATTTGTAACCTCCATGCCAATATGATATCGTATCACAAGACATCACTAAACATCACCGAATAATACTGTAATGCATCGCCGGGAACTGTGGGGATTGATAAGTAATGTTCGATTGCAAGAGCAAATATTCACTGTTCTTTGCGTGTGTAAATATATTGCTGTAGTATACGAGAGAGGGTTGTTTACTTCTCTTGCTTGAAGGATTCACCCTTCCTTCATACACACTTGGCGCTTCCGTAAATTTTATGCTACGAATGTGATGAATACAGGTCAAGTATAACGCTAGTGGTAAGTAATATTTGATAATATTTGCTGCCGAGTATAATTTGTGATGTTGGTGATATGACATCACATATATGGTTAGGGCAATGAAAGATGACGTTTGTGATATTTTTATGTAATTCCACTTACCTCGAAAATGAATTTCGCGTGGAAACGTAATGTTTTACGCATCTCCACTTAGCAGCTTTTTAAATGAACGTCATTTTCGTTATCATATATGGTATCTAACCCTATTAAAAATAAGAGTTATTAGTTTTTTGTGTCTCACTGGTGACAGTGAGACTTGTATCGTGATTTGACGTTGAATACCAGTCGACTCAGCTGTGAATGAGTACCTGAGTCAAATCAGAGTAATAATCTCGGGCAGGCGCAATGCTGACCACATTGCCTCCTATAGTGTACTGTAACCCTATAGTGTACCGTTACGGTCTTGAATGAAGTAATCTAACGCCCATCAAGGCCCTAATCCAGTTGGATTGTTGCGCCAACGATTGTTATTATAGTTTTATTCGTGAGAAAATGGGTTAAATAAATAGATTTAGTTAGTAAAAGATACCGTTCATCTCAGTTCATCAATTAACTAAGTGAGTTAGTAAGATGTTGCACATATTTTGAGGGATGCACGCGATTTGGTTGTTACTCAGAATTTTAACTATTTATCGACTGTATGCCTGTTATTTAGTTACATAGTAGGCTTTCTTGAATGTGTGAATGCTCGTCTCGTTTGTTCCATTATGAATAGGTTGTAATGAACCCGCAAATCAGGGGAAACTAGCAATCGTCTCCAATTTTTTTCCGAACAGAAGAGCAGAGCTATGGTTCACATTGAAGAAACCGGTGACGCCCGGAATCACTGGAGGCTAGCAACTCATAATCCGGAATAGGTGACCGAAAACAGAGAAAACCTTCCCCGATTTCCACTCTACCTCGGCATCTCATGACCTGGGAAATTAGGGATAGTCATCCATAGAATGCGGGGACGACATGCATGAGGAAGTATAAAGTAAATAGAAAAAGTATGACTTCTTCAGATTACATTGTATTCGTCTGTCTATTCGGATTATACAAAGGCCGTTTAAAAAATGATGTGCAAAGTGGAAACTGCTTAATGGATGCTGCAATCTTATTGAAAATCGCCTTAAATACAAGAGAAAAAAGGACTTCGGTGAATTCCTTTCTAAGGGCTTACCTTCCAAGCTTTTTAAGGGGCCACCAATAAGAAGCAGAGATGGCCATCAACTTCCTCCTATATTTAGGAGGATATACCCATTTATATCAAGTGCATGTTTAACAATTATTCTAATGGATGCGTTGCCTATCTAACGTCTCTGCAGCCTTTGGGACCGGTTCTTTCCGGCAACTTTTTGTATCAGCAAAAGCCGTAAGGAAACAACTGGCCCGAAGGGAACTTTCGAGGAAGTGCACTATCACAAGGCTATCCCGGTTCCTCAAAGTGTTGGTTGATTCCTGTGCAATTCAGCACTGACAACCACCTATCGGATATATGAGGCAAGCATTCTCGAAGGGGATCCCTAGAATAGGTCGAACCTGTAGGGACTCCATTGTGTAGGAGCTAAGACCATTCGCTTACTGCATCCTCGACCAGCGAATTCAAGTAAACACGGCGTATCTCAGTATCTCAGCAGTAGAGGTTTTGGGACTCTCGACAGCTTGTGATTGGTTTCTCGAATGTGCGCACGCTCCTCGAAAACTGTATCGAAAGTCCTCTCTCGGTTTCTCCAACTCGAGTGAGCATTTTAATATAAGGTGCACATTCCGGGCCTAAGCGAAGTGTTGACACTTTGAAGAGTACTCCTCTGCCACTTGCGGCCTAGTGATAGCAGACGCGAATCCGGTGTCGGATTGTTACTGAAGATTACCGCAAGGTGCGCTCGCTTGACCTGGGAGCCGGTTTCCCCAGGTTTCTGAGTGCAGCATGCCGGTCCAAGTTAAGGAACATTACAATTGTCGCTTGCGTTTTGCGCTCGTCATTTTTTGCAGGGTTATAGAGCTAATTTCAACAGTGGCCGCCTTTATGATCCAGCTGTTGCTCGATAGTGGGGAAATTACCTTGCAGGTCGGACGGCATATATCCAGGGTAACCTGTCTGAATATCGATAAGTACTAAGTCGCCATTAAAAATGTTCTTGGAGTCAATTAGTTAGTTGCTGCCGCAGAACGCAGTGATTTCAGAAATTTACATATGTACCGCATCACGAAAGCACGCACGTGAGGTGCGCCACCGGTCGACTCTCGTCCACGAAGAACCGAAAGAACGCTTCACCACCGTTCTTAACCGTATTACAAATGATGAGGTTCCTCCTCGTGTAGACGAAATTGCTAGTCACCGTAACATGCGGATACGGACTGTTCCTCCAAACAGAAGGGAAATTAAGCTGGGCTTGACGGTCTCCCCGCAGAGTTATTTAACGCTGCACCTGCAGTTGTTGCTTCATTCGACGGAAATCTTGAGAATCTGTGACCTTTCCCAGGAGTAGAAGAAGGGGATGATCGTCAAGATCCCAAAGCCCTTCTATGGTGCTTTAAATGTGGCAATTGGAGGGGGGTATCTGCGTGTTTCCTGCCGTCGTAAAGATAATAGCTACAATAATCCTGGAACGCATCAAAGAACACTTCGAAAGCTTAATCGACAAATAACAAGTTGGTTTCCGCTCCGTATACTTCTGTATTGACTACATGAACACCCTAAGGAACATTTTTGAACAGTGCGCGGCATTTAAATCTTCGCTGCACCTGCTCCCTATCAACTTCGAGAACGCTTTCGATAGCGTGAACAGGGAGTTTATCTGGAGTACTCTATGCAGGAGTGGCATTCCGGAGAAACTACTAGCTATTATCAGAGCGACATATGATTGCGCCAAATGTCACGTGCTGCACCGAGGTAAAATCTCGGAGGATTTTGAGATCCAAAGTCTAGCAGCGCAAGAGTGTTGCATTTTGGTACCGGTATTATATCTTCTAGTTGTCGAAGATACTCTTCATGCTGCTTTGTCTGGAGTAGGTGGAGAAATTCAATGGACAATGACATCCTTCCGCTGATGACATTTATTTGATCTCCCATGAGGTCATGACCTTGGCCATGTGGCTCTGGATTTGAACCCCAACAAGACCATGGTTTTCAATTTGACGAGCCATCGCCCTCTCCCTATCTACATTACTGGTCAGAGTGTCGATCAATTTGTATATCTAGGAAGCGTAGTTTTTGCCGACAGATGTTGCTCGACGCATTAACAGCGCTAGATTCGCTTTCACTGCCCTGCCTAAAATATGAAAATGTCGTTATCTTAACATTAAGATCAAGTTGAGACTGCTCTGTGCTAGTGTTCTTTCTGTATTGCTATATGGGAGTAGCACATGGAAAGGAAAATCCGCTGTTACGCAAAAGCTTGAAGCTTTTCTTAATTCTTGTCTGTGTCATATCATCGGAGTGCGCTGGCCTGGCTCTATCACAAATGAGGAACTTGGTCGGCGCACAGGCTGTGATCGGAAGACGCAAGTCGCAGTGGATAGGTCACACATTTGGGGGGGGGGGGGGGGGGACAATTGCATTGCTAGCTATGCCATGCAGTGGAATCCACTCTCCCAAGATGGCCGACGGGTGGGTCGCTCCAAGGGCACTTGGCGCAGAACAGTATAGGACGAGTGCGGGCACCTCGGGAAGTCGTGGGGGAAGCTGAAAGGTATTTCAGGTTATCGCGAGCGATGGCGTGTAGGCGTGGTTGGCGCACTATACCCCACCCAGGATGAAAAGCAACTATAGTTATATATATATAGAAACATATAAATATGTTGGTTCGTTGTAGAATCTGCGATGTCCTTAGAGCGTAAAAAACTGTTTTTCGCTTCATTTCGACTATCTTATTGTGAAAGACCAGCACGGATTTCAACGCGGTAACTCGATTGTAGTCAACTTCGTCGCGAAGTCTCTGAATACAAAGAAGAGTGTCTTTGCAATCGATACTTATTTCTCGAAAGCTTCTAATTTCGTTGACCACTCTTATGGATTTCTATTGGCTATTTTCTCTTTGTTGAGATCTTACTTAGACCCCTTTTTATTTATCTGAGGTACCTCATGGCTCCATCCTGGACCGACTTATGTTTTCTTGTTTTAGGAATGATGCTCTAGGTACCTATCCTTAAAATTATTTGCTGTTGTTAATTTGCCTAATGATTAGAGCAGCTTCTGTGAAACCTTGACACTTTATCCCGACTCAAGTTGCTACAATGCGATGGAATCAGTTCAGAGGAATGTCATTCTCATAGCATTTCCTTTTGTTCTCTCTTTCAACTGTTATTCCCCTGTCAGTTAATTGATGCTGTAAAAATACGTCACTGTTTATTTTTCGCCTGCCACAACCAATGTGGCCTGTACCTTCCTTCTCGCTTAGCTGTATGACGTTCTACTGGTACGACGCTGGCTCTCGATAGTGCAATCGTCAGTCTATCCATTCATATCCTCTACCATCCATCTAGCTGTTCATAGTGGCAACGATAGCATCACAACATATTAATTATTGAAAACTATAGTTAAACGGATTTTGGAATTAGTTCATTTTAAGATTTAGGTATCGAGTAAAGGAACTAAGAATTTTGGGGTAAATTGAATTCATAAATTGTTGTGCTGTAGCGAATGAAGTGGATGAGGATTTTGGATATACTTTGCCGGAGACAGCTTAACATATCAAAGGAAGGACGTGGAATCTATATGGGGTATGGACCAAACGGATCGTATACCGTTCCGTTTTACATTTTCGTGTTTTCGCTACATCTGAATATTAAATTTACAGTTTATCCTATGTTTTGGAGTTGATTTAAAAAAGCCTTCCGATAGAACGGTGAAGATAGGGCAGCCGTATGCGATACCGATGGGGAATCTCATGTTGAAACTCTAAGATTTGAATTTCATGGAATAGCTTGGTTGGAGTTGTCAAGAATTAACAATCATTTCGCCTGTCTGCAGGTTTACAATAGCTAAATCCAAAGTCTGACTTATCCATCAATCCTTGAGGTAAGATGGAAATCATTTGTATCAGAGCTTCTAAGCAAAGCGCCAATTGACGAAATAACCGAGTTGTAGTAGGGTGAATTCATACGAAAAAGAATCAAGCAAAAGAAAGACAATTTCATGTCTTATTTTTGAGATTACAGTTTCCATTTTAGGGCTAACTCTGGTTTAAATTCAAGATATTTTCCCTTAAATCCATCTAAATAGAAAATTTGGAACAATATCTCCGGAAGAATTGAAATGATTACAATATCATTTCTGCTGAAATTATTTATTACTTTCCAACTTTTCTGCTCTCTCCTCGGTGAAATTCCTTGTTAAATCGGATTCGAAGCTTCCAAATGCTTTCCATAATTTCCTATTTCTCTGTCCTTGGCCAATTTCATCCTGAAATTGAAGTAAATCTAAATCTAAATGTCATGGGAAAAAACCCACAATGAATTACGTTTGTTATGATATCTTTATGGCACAAGGAGATGAAGATATAAAGAAAATGAAGCATCATTTGGAATTTGTTAATGTAACGCCCGGAGCTTTTGTTTCTATTTGTATTATGTAATGTAAGGGATGTTGGGTAGAATTGTATTCAATAAATAGGAACAAGTATACTTATCAGCGTCGGTCACAAGGGACATTGCCTAGACATGAAAAGGATAATGACCTTATTATGCTTTTTTGTTTTTTCAGCCTGTGACTGGGCAAAGTTCACACGCATTAGGATGTTGTGTCTGATTACATTTAGTTGTCCAGGGCGGGCGTTGTTGGGGTTGGTAAGAGTTGACTTCTGTACTTTTCGTGGTTTTGGGTTTCAAATAGGTCGCAATATTTGGAAACGTTTTTCAATTTGCTTCAAGCTAAAATGTTTGCCCTTTGAATGCTAAAATTGTTGACGTTATTTTTGGGAAATGTGATGCTGTCAAAGAGATATGTAGGTTATATAATTGTGTGGGGGGGGGGGGGGGGTATCTTTTCAGTGAATATATTTCAGTTTATCAGCGAAATATATATAAACAACTCGTTTAGTACAATAACTGAAATTTATTGGAGATTCGAACGGAAAATCTATCACCTGTCAATCGACTATAAAATTTACACAAACTCGACAAAACCTTTCGTCCTTCTTTATAGTATACATCAGGCCGATCTGTGGAAATCTACTATTATTTTTGACAATCTATCACGCATTCATATTAGATTAGAATCATTTATGGAGTTCTGTACGAAAGTTGAGGTTATTGGCTGTCTAGCCTCGTTTTCATCTAAAGTGACAGAAGGTCTAATCGGCAATTCGTATATTTCTCTAAGATCACAGTGGCTATCACACTTTTCTAGCTAATCTACTTGGGTCAGCAGTTCTTAACTCAAATATTTGATTATTTAGAGAATTGTGATGGATATTACAAAGGATTAGTATTGCTTTACCGAGTATCTTTTTAAATGAACATGCCTGAAGTTCCAGATGAAACAATTCCCTTATAGGTGGGATTTTACGTGCTATTGCTTTATAAAGCTTTTCAATTCGACTATTCTTTTCAGGATTTTCAATCCGATTTACAACGTAACGCTACCTATTGTGATTTTATACTCAAATACTTATTTCGGCTTTTGTAGTTCCGCTAATAATGATTCCCATCAAATTTTTCAGTATGATGCTCAATGTTGTGGCCTATGTTACTGTAATTTCTCAGTAACTTAACACAAGTTAGTAAGACACTAATATTAACTTTATTTGAGTAAATTTTGGAATTCACATTGCTCTGTGGTCTAGATGTCATATAGAGGCATCATCACCATTTTATTTTCGGTGTGGTGGTTTTTGAAAATGGGCCGTTGATTTGAACATGTAACATAATGGTAAGGGGGTATCGCGCGCTTCCAATGTGCAGCATATTTTTTCTTTCACGGCTATGAAAAACCACTCACCAAGAAATTTGTACATTAAAAATACAAACCGCTAAACTCTTTGAGGAAGCCATCTTGAAGAGAAAAATTCGACTTTCTTCCAATTTGTACAATGGAGCGCAGTTGTCGTTCTGATGACGTGACAGTTTACAGCTGAGTATGTTCATATTTCGACACCTGCATAGTGACGAAATACGAATATATGAGCGATATCGCGACTGTATAATCATTGAGAAAATCAGGCTCCATTAACAGTGGCGGGCGGGTCACTTAATCCAAATGGATGAGAAAGCCCGCTATCAGAGGTCTATTAGGGCAATATTCAGAATCCAAAAAAAGAAGGCGAAGAAGGAAAAAAGGAAACAACCGACTACGCCATCAGAGACAAATCTGTCCAAACGCAAGAAGACGGCCAACCAAAAGAGGAGGAAACGAAGAAGGACTAGACCGCCGGCTCTGCTTATTAAACCGACGTAAGGCAAGACAAACCCGAAGACAATGGAGCAGAGGTGTCTTCCATACGGAAAACGAGGTGTGGCGGAGTCCTCATCGAACTGGGGACGCCTAGCAATAGTACGTTTTGCTCTTGTCTCCAGCCTAGAGCCCATGTGCTCCCTAGAAATCCGCGATTTTGACTGCCTCACAAAAAGGTGGAAGTGGAAGAGGCGATAAAGCGTCAATCTCCAGAGGTAACCAATGCCCGGATAGGCATCACCTCTGTAAATGCTCCAGGCCAAACACTCGCCGCAGTGTAAGTCCCCGAGCAATATGCGAGGAAACCCCTTAGTAGCGGGAGACTCAAAATTGGATGGGCTGTATGCAGGGTACGAATGCGGATAGTTCCCACCAAGTACTACAGGTGTCTAGACTATGGACACACCTCAGCCGCTTCCAAGGAACTGGACAGGAGGACAGCATGCCGGAGATGCGATCAAGTAGGTCATCAAGTGGAGACCTGTAATGAAAGCGAAAGTTGCGTTCTCTACAGGTGTCGCGTCTGGTGAGAGCGTGGCACACGGTGTCCAATCTTCATGGCATGAACCGCATTTTACAAATTAACATTTTACAAACGCATTTACAATTAACTGCTAGCACAGTTCGCTGCGGAAGTAAATGTTGATCTAGTGCTAATTAGCGAGCGATATCGAAACACGAACGCGACCTCATGGCATCTCGACTTATCGGACATCGCTGCCATCTGGGTTCGGGACGATGCCAGAATTTTGGCATCGTCTTGATGCTCTGGAGGACGCCGTTTCGAGTACGGAGGGACGAAGCCTGGTAAGCGGTAATTTTAATGCCAGTGTCTTTGGATGGGGCATGCTTCAGTCAAACTCCAGAGGGAAAAGGATTCTTGAAATGCCTGGTTACCTCCTTCGTCGATAGAGCGATGGACTATGCCAGGGCGGGAAGAACATGTTCAAATAAAGTAATTGGATCCTTGCACGAGGACGTCTAGAATTTTGAGAAGCAGGCTTAGACCAGAAGCCGGTTGTCATTTTACAAGTGTCATGAACTGGTCAGTAGAACATGATGAGAAATTTCCACAAAGACATTGTGGAATTCTTAAGGATGAAATGAATTGCCATATCAATATCGCGAAGGATGAGCTTATTCCAGCATAAGCTTACACCTTGCTAAAACGTAGCTAGTTGCAAATGGCAAGGAACATTTTATTGAGGATATCCTTCCAGAATGACTACGGATGAGTTGAATGGGGTTTTGTAACTGAACTTCAATATAAGTAAGTTCTTGGTCAAAAATGTACTTTTCGTATTTGATTTCCTTCTTTTCTCACTAAACCTAAAATTTTAAAAATTTTGATAGTGTGGGTTGATTTCTAACCGACAAAATCAATGATAAAATGAAGTAGAAGGACATTTACACAATCAATTGAGTGTAATCTTATGAAGATTTCTCCTCTTTATTCGACCCAGCCTATATAGTAGTCAGTAATAATAATTTCAGAAATCGAACGTCAACATCGAATAAAATCTTCGGAAGAGGTAAACCGGAATTTTCCTTTATTGGTCACACCGGGGAAAACCTGTAGCCATTCAATAAATTTTGGTTGCTTTTTGGATATAACGCGATTTTACTCAACAAATGCCGTATTCCTGGGATTAGTTGTTCCCCTCTTCAGGACTTTTCCTTCATCATCATCAGTTACTTTTACTTTGGAGGTACATAAGCGGCTTTATTCATATTTGTGTTCAGCTGAACCCCATTGTAATTCTACATTCGAAAAATAAACACATCCTTCAAATTTCGAAGTCAATACAATTTTTAATCATAGGTTTGTCGGTAGTGTGTAAGGCTTCAATGGATTTGACGATGATCAGAAGACCATCTTGGTTAGCCTCAAAAAACACAGAAAAGTAGCGAAAGATGTTCTCTGTTTGCAAGGCTCGATAAGGTATGTTGGGTTTTTAAGATACTTTGAATACTTCACCTCGGACGGATTGGAAAATCCGTTAATGTTGAGAAATCCGCGACAAGTTTTGTAAATGGCTGCTAAGTTAAAATGAAAAAAAAAATAACGACTCGACTGTGCCCATGAGGTCAGATCACTCGCAAACCCGAATGCCGTTACCGCGAAGTAAAGATCCAAGACAGGCGGTATCCTCATCCGACGTTTCCTCTTCTTCAGGTGTCAGTGATGCGAGACTCCCTTCCTACCATGACATTTTCAGACATATTTTTTGCGTCTCTAGTTATAATATGATACTTGTCTGGGGTGTTGATTGCTTTATTAACTATCAAATTGCAGACTTGATCTATACGTGTTTGTTTGAAGGTATCATTTTTTGAATACAAATTATCCTTTCTATAGCATGTATGTTAGGAGCAGCTAGGCTAACCCGAAGAAAATCCTTATCATCTTCCAACTTGTAATAATATGTTGTAGGTTCACCTTTAAAATCTCAAATGATGTGTAACAAGCCAGGCTGCATTTAGGTGCTTGAGGACCAACACGATCAGCTTTCGCCACTACTTTATTGTTAGGTAGTTTGGTTGTTAGGCTCTTGTAATTGAGTCACTTTGGATATCCTCAATCTTTATAGTGATGACCAGAGGCATGGGATCAAAATGATGTGCATCCCTCTCCCCCTCCCAAATTGCTGCTTAGTCTAGTTTTGTAAAGTTCCTCTATGCCATGCCCTCGAAAAAACTTCGAGCCCAAAGGGAATGTCTCATTTCTGCCTTCCAATTAACAGGTCTGCCATTACAGAATCTAATGTTCATAATCTCAACATCGAACCATGCTCCTTATTTCTGGCGCGTGCTATTTCATCTATGTTATCGGATTGTTTTTCTGGGAAGGGGAAAAGAAGTCTACATTATAAATTTTCAACCATGCTATCAAAAACCCCACTATAATGATAAGGCAAGTAGATATGTATTTTCGATGTGTCAATAAGTTTCTCGAGCGGAGCAAGGAGAAATCTAAGAACACAGAGTTAGGTGAGTACGGAAATGAGACTTAGTTCCGCAACTTTTGCTCTGAGTGAGCATAACGGTGTGAGGTCTACCGTTGTCATGATGAAATATGATGCTACTTGCTGGATACCTGGAATGGACGTCTTTCCTTCACCACTGCCTCGGGACGCTCTAACTAGGCACCGTATACTTCCACCTCTAGGGTTTGGTAGCGTTATAACATGGTAACCCTTGGAATATCCCACCAAACACCCAAGAAGACCTTACGGGCGTGAAATCGTGCTCTGTCGATGGTGGTATTTCTTTCCCCTCGCAAATGGTTCTGATTCGTTTTAACATTTTTGTAAAGAATGCATTTCTTACCCGCAGTGTGCAAATAAAAAAGAAAATCTTCCGCAATTGATCAGATTCACAACATAGTCCAAGGATCAGATTCTTCTTTTTATAGTGGCACGTTGTACATTGAACCTTTTTGATTGTTTGGCAACAATTAATTTATCCTCCTCCTCCAATGTTACTAACAATTCACCGCTTTGTAGCTCGTTTGGCGTAAAAACACACTTATCCGAAAGTTGAGAGAAAATGCAGAGGATCTGTGTTTAGTTCGTGCTTTTCTTAGGCATTGAGTCCCAAGCATTAGAGGGATTTGGTTTCTCGGTGTATTTACTAGAGATATCATAAAAGTGTAATACCACATTACCATCATTGAGCGTGATCCTAACGTTACCAAACATTACAAAATCGCCGCATAACTTAACATCACCGCATTACCAAAGAGATGGTGAAATTACTTATGTGTTAGATAATGTTTTTTGATGTGATATTACATTACAAAACATCACCTTGCATCATCCCTTTTCGTAGCATCACTTGACAATCTTTGTATTGTATATTGTAGTTATAATTGCCTGTTCTTTCGGTTGGTTTTGGACTGGAAAATGATTTCAAGTGCATGTGAATAATTGGTTTTTAATCTTATCGCTTGGTAATGAATAGTGGCTGCTGATGGATGTATATTTGGCGTTGATCTACGTAATATTTTGTAGTACAAGTGTCTGAGATGACTACCGAGCGCCAATGCCGATTATCAGCTGGGAATCTGTTCTGTCAGCTGGTCTTATTGTGGCAAGATGATGTCGATTTTATGCCCAAGCAAGATTACTTCTAAGTGAAATAATGCTCGTGAAAAGTTCATTCATTCTTCACTGATATCTATTTATATGGGGCTGGTGCGCTTTTACGCTACGAATGTAATAAATGCAGGGCAAGCTACTCTAGTGGAAATATCGCCTGCCGAGTGGTTCATATTTAATGTTGGTGATATAACACCATAGTATGTACGGTAATCAAAGATGATGTTTGTGATATCACTTTTTTCAAAGAGTGATATGATATCACATTACCTACTAAGGTGTTTCGCGCACCTCTAGTATTTATACCCTTAATTACTTAAAATAAAATAAAAAAAATTTCGGATTTTGAAATAATGACAATATTGTTGTTCATCGCAAGGATCCCGTCTTATTGCCGAAAATAAAAATGGTGGATCAATAATCAACCGCGTGATGCGCTAGCCAGGTTTGAACTTGCGAAATTTTACCTTTTTTACTTGGAGGGAAAGCCAATGTATTAGCTTGAAATAATATAAAATTAGTAGGAATGTTATGACTGTCATGTATGATAAAATTAGATTATCAATCATATCAATTATTTCTTCAGTATAGAGGAAAATGAAAGAATATTTAGGACTTATTACACAGCGATGCGTTTCCTATTCTTTCTCTCTAGAAGTAATCCAAAATCTGCTGCCAAGTGAAGATATCATGTGGATGATGGAAAGTCCCGAATCTTCCATATCCAGATGAATTACTCACAGTAGATTCTAGGCTAAATGAAACAACTAACATTACATTAACATTACAATTGTTGAAATTTATCCAGCTGAGTAGATTGC
The DNA here is from genome assembly GCF_905115235.1 of Hermetia illucens. NCBI lineage: Eukaryota > Metazoa > Arthropoda > Insecta > Diptera > Stratiomyidae > Hermetia > Hermetia illucens. The sequence continues at coordinate 153,396,624 of NC_051850.1, read as the reverse complement.
ATCAAACCTTTGAATCGATAATGTCGATTACTGTTGAGTCACTGAACAAGTTACAATTACGCCAGGTAGTGATTTTGACATTTATAACCACAATCGACAGATTACATCAATTAATATATTCATTGTTCTAGAGAACTGAGTAGTTGTAGTTGTGCATTCAACATATTACGTACGTCCTGGGAAAACACGAATGTGCGTTGGCACAAGGCCTTAAAGGTATCAATTAATTGGCAGCCAACCGAACAGTGCTAGGGGTGAAACGTATTATCTTCCTTGTAGCATACCGTGCAGGACACCATAAAGAGGCTCCCATTAAAAAAGCGTTAAAGCTTTGATAATCCATTTCCGTTGAATTTTTGGGTAACATTAAAATAAGTTCAGATCATCTTTTAGGAATATGAAGAAAATTTTGCACTCAACATGGGGAATATCGGAGAGGTATTGTAGTTTAATTGGATCTTGATGGTGTGCGGGAAAAAATGAAGAATTCTTGTGTAATTGAAGATTTTATCAAGTAGGGACATTTCAGTGCTAAAATTATAGGCATTATATACTAGCACATCAGGTATGAAAAATTTAGGAATTACATCTGATTCCGTATACGCTAAAGTAAAACAAAACCTTATTAAAATCGGTTTACTGTCTGTCTGTCTGTATTTTTTTTTCATCGTTGGAAGGTGGAAAGGTTCAAAACCTACTGCTGGCTCCTCCCATGCAGTTATGTGAGACTCCTACTCACTAAAACTACCTCCTTCTTCTTCCACTCTCCCCACGGGACTGCTATAAGCATTGCATCGCGGGGTTGGATCAGTTCTTAACTGCGGCATATTATTGTTCGCTCCCTTTCTTGCTTTCTTCGCAGTTCTTCATACCTTAGCTGTTGATGAATCATTTTCAGCTCAATTACCACTTGGTTCCAACATAAACTCCACTATATTTTCAGGTGTTAAGCGTCTGTCTGCGATCGCCTCCAGCCTACTTCGGTGTACTGTACACCTTGGGCACTCAAATACAACATGCTCTGCATTCTCAACCACGTTACTACATCTTGGGCAGCATGGTGACTCGCCGTGTCCAAATCGATGTAGATAAGCCCGATAACCTCCATGTCGACTTAAAAACTGTGTTAGCTCGTAGCTTAGTTCCCCGTGGCTCCTTTCAATCCATCTTCGAATGTGTGGAATGATACGGTAGGTCCAACGGCCAGTTTGTGCCTCATTCCGTCTCTTTTGTCATTCTGCGATGGATTCCCGCCGTGTTGTTCGATAAGCACTGCATACCTGGAGTGAACGTAGTCGATACGCCATTCCGCAGTTTGATTTGTTTTCCAGAACGGTTGCCCAAATAGGAGCCGCCTAAAGTAGCACGGAACTAACTACCCTTGAAATAAAACGACGTCAACTTTGTCTTAGTCCGCCAATGTTCGGTAGTATCCTCGAGATCGTTACAGCGATGGAAGACGCTTTAGTTGCAGCGTTTGTGTTTTTTAAAGTTGCGCCTTTTGTCAATCATTACTCCAAAATATTTAAGCGACTCTTGGGAGTAAATTGCTTGTTCACCAACTTTAATTTTCACGGTTGTGTCTTTCCTTCTTTTGCTGATTAGCACTAGTTCCGTTTTATGTTCAGCAAGTGATAGACTGATTTTTTTCAACCAGGAATTGATATCGCTTCATTTGCGTAGATTTCGATCTCGTCTAAGGGTTTTCCAACTAATGTTACCTCGATATCGTCCGCAAAGCCAATGGTTGTCACGCCGTTAGGAAGCATTCCATTGTACATAATTAACCACATTAAGGGACCTACGACAGACCCTTGTGGTACGCCGCACATCATTAGGAATAATTTCCGTCCATCGTCCGAGTCGCAATATAATCTTCTTCCCAGAAGAAATGCAACAACGATGCGTGCAATGTACTTCTGAGCCTGTACCTCTACAATTTTCGTCCACTTTGCAGTATTGAATGCATTTTTTACATCGAGTGTCACCACTGCGCACCATGTCCCAGGCCAGTCACCATCTTGATTGCATCGACGGTTGATCTCCCCTTACGAAACCCGAATTGCTTGTCGGATAAGCCTCCTTCCTTTTCCGCAACAGCGAGGAGCCTTTTAACCAAATATATCGGTCGATATGAGGAGGAGTCACCCAATGGTTTACCTGGCTTCGGAATAAGTATCAACTTTTGCAACTTTCATTACTCGGCGAATTCTCCTTCTCTAAGGCATGCCGTAAAAACTTTGGCAAACATACCTGGTGCTGTTCTGGCTGACATTTTCAGGGCGATATCCGGGATTCCATCCGGCCCTGGGGTCTTATTTTCAGCGAATTTCCTTGCTGCATCAAAAATTTCCTCTTCTACCGCTACAGGAATTTCGTCGGGGTTTGAATGGACTTTAGGCAGATTTGTGTAGTTCACTTCCTCTGGGAAGAGAGTGTCCACTGTTTTGTAGTAATTTGGGACAGGTAATCGGTGGGGAGTACTTGCCTTTCAGCGATGTCATTACAGGCCTGTAGGCGCCACCCCATGGATCAGAATCAGCTTCAGTACACATCCGCTTTTGTGCGCGCAGTTGTTTTTCTGCTTCCCCATTCTTTTGCCCATGAGTTGAAATCGCTAGCAATTATTTTGGGATTGTAGCTTCTGGCATCAAGGGATAGTTTTTGAAGCAACAAAGTGAATTCCTCCAGCGTGAGGTTCAGGACTGTGTAACAACTATAGATATATATACCTACTATCTTGGCACGTGCAAATCCGTTCACGGAATGTTTTTTCACATCTTCTATAGCATGACTTCCGCAGCTCCATATCGCGGCTTTGCTGTTTTTGTCAGCTACCCATACTCCGCTATGTAGATTTTCATATTGTTCGCATACAATAGTTTTGTCGACATTATTTTCGAACACGCTCTGGGAGAGCAGGTCTTGGGCCGCTCGACAGTGATTCAGATTTAGTTGCATAAACTTCATTTGTACTTATTTATGAACGCCTTTCTGAACACTGGGCATTTACTACTTCCTGGAATGTGGGCGCTGCCGCTATTTTTCGTTTCGACACAGAACACGCATTTGGGCTTTCCGTCGCAATCCTTCGTAAAATGGCCTTGTTCTCCCCACTTGCGGCACAGACTAAATCTGTCTTGTGAGCTGGTACAGGCTTTCGCAATGTGGCCGAACTGCCAGCACTTAAAACATTTATGCACTTGACTTTGCTCTCGTATCCGGCAAAACACTCATCGAATATGAACTTTGCCTGCTGCTTCGACAGGAAGACTTATCGACGCTATCTGTGTATCACCGTACGCCTTCCTAAGTCGTAGCACGTTGGCCTCGCTCACTGATTGTAGTCGTAACTGAAATTGCAAGCCTTCACAGATCTCGGATTTCGTGGCGACTTTTTTTTTCCGCAGGTTTTCGCCTGCATCTTCACCCGCTTTAAGCTCCATCAATAGAACACCTTTCTGCGTACGTCTGATACGCGTAACATTACCACTGAGTTCAGTCAGGGAGGTATCTGCTTTTATTTTTCGCAAAACCTCCGCGTACGTCAGCTCGTTGGTTTTTGTTTTGCAACCATTTCTTACTTTCTACTTTAGTCCAAGTAGAGTCTTCAGCGCGGTTAATGGCCTTTTCCGGGTGGGCCAATAAGCTTCCGTCTCCTGTCTTCCTAGGTTAAGCCGGTATTGGTTTCTCCTTTTTGCGTTTTGCTGTCCGCTGGGGTGATTGTACCTCTTCATTGGGATCTCTTTTTCGCTTATTACGCATTGCTAAGATGTCCCTTTCACCTTGGATACATTGTTTGCCAAAAAGCCTCTTGGGAATGGGATGTTTTCAGTATAGTTTGTGCTGCTACGGTAACCATCACTTTCCAAGCTTTTACGTCTGGCTGTGGGTCACACGCATTTTTCTCAGAGATGATTGTAGAATTTATACGAAAGTTGCTGGAAAGGTGAGAACTGTGAACGCTCACGCATACAGCGAGTTACATAATTCCACATTGAATTTAAGGGGGTTCCCATACATGCAAAAGGAGGGTGTAATTTTTTTTGATCAAATATAGTCATGTGGGGTATCAAATGAAAGGTTTCGATGAGCCAGTGTTAGTTTTGACATTTGTTTGAAACGTGGTAAGTGCGGGGAGTGGAAGGGACCATTTATTTAACGGACCCAACCGAAAAATTTGAAAAAAATCAAGAGGCTTCCACTATATGGTGCCTTGGCTCCGAAGTACTCTCCATACTGATATCTGTTCAGATATAGTTAATAATAGTATGTTAGTATGATTTCTAGTAATTGGCTACAAAATCCCCCTTAAGTTCACTGTAGCGCCATAGGTCAAATTTGTCGTATCTTTGCAAATTCAATACTGAATATATGCATATATTACGTGCTTCGTACTAATGGGACAAATGCACATTCAAATGTCTTTATAAAAGAAATACACAAAACCTTTCATACCTGAAGCGTTCAGCTTCCGGTTTCCTAACTTGTCTCATATTTTTCCAAATTAGAGATTGTATCTTGCTTACAATTCTAGGGTAACATTGGAAGAGGAAGCGTATAAGATTTCAACTTAGTAGGAATCTCTACATAACTTTATAGAGAAATCTCTCTTACGTCAAACATTTTTTAAATTGTCTAACACTGGAACTAGATTGCTTTACATATTATAAATATACCATCAGAGCGATTTAAATTCAAAACGAGAGACTCCCCCTTTCGTTAAGGTTAAAAGGCTGTACATTTTCCTTATAAAGGTCTACGCCAATATCATTGGGCCAGGAATAAAATTACATCGGTCAATGAACCGAATATTTAATTTTTAAGAAAGATCGACTTGTAAAAGTTTATGTCTATTTAATTCGATAATGAGCTGGGTGAACTTCCCAAAAAAGTGTCTGTCAAATTTGTGTCGAAAGCATTCCAAGTTATTACTGTCTTTCCTCGTTTATTCCTATTATGAAACATTAAAAATCAAATTAGCTGTTAGAATATCTGTTCCTACATAATTGAAATAGATAATTGCATTTTGAATTAAAGATTGTGAGGACACAACTGAATGGGCACGTGATTTCCATTCTCCGAATCTTTACCATAAATTTCTAAATTGTATGTGCTAATTTATGTAGAATTGATTTCTTAAGTCCTAGGAGTAAAGAAAAGAGCAGTATTGTTCATCCCTCTCTGCATAAATGCAAACTTTTTAATTATACAATGAATAAATTGAATTCCAGATATCTCCCAATACAATAAACACGATAAGCTTATTTAAAATTAAAATGATCCCTTAGTACAGTTATATATTCCCTCCATATTTTATATATTACCATCGTTCCACCTTCCAACACAAAGCAAATCCTTCAAAAATTCAACTATAGATCTTTTCATCGATAAACAATTAAATACACTCCATGCCTACTAAATGCTTCATGAAAGTATGCAAATCAACCCTAAAGCCCTCTGGCTAATAGCTAGCTTCTTGTTCTACATTGACGACCAACCCCCGTGTTGGTCCCTCTGAACGAATCCTCTGTCACACACATAAACACAGCCTGTATTTTAAATTATGAATGAATTGAGCCCAAGAGGCGAAACTTCTTCGCTGAATTTACAAGCTTAGGCTGTGCTGCTCCTCAACTCTTCAATGGATTCTTTAAAAATTCATTGGAAATTCTTCAAGATACTTGTATGCGTGTGTGTATTTTGCCAGATTGTTGGCGTCAAGGGAGAAGAATGGAAATGGCAAGTGAAGGTCAAAGAACTATCGGCAATCCTAAATAGCTTTAAGTTAAATGACGGTTAGAATTTCTGTGAAACTTTTCGACCTTTTCGAATGGGATTTCTGAGAGGGTGAAAGAGGAGTTATGGAGCGCTTTATTAAAACCACAGCTACTTAACTTGCTTGGAGGGGTGTGGTATGTGGTGAATATATTATTCATTGTTATTGAGAAGGAGCGGCAGTTAGAAAATCAATCTTTCGAAAAATGGAGACACAAATAATAGATTATTACCAATAATGAGTAAGGTCCAAACGCTCTGGCTGAATGAAGCGACTCTGTCCTTTTCGTCTTATATAATATTGCTCTTGTGTAAATATAGGGCAATCACTTGGTCCAGAAGACACTACAAGTAATAATCATCTATAGATAAACCGAATCCCTTATTTTGACAGATTGGTACAGCCGCAGTGCGATTGATACAAATATTTTTATACGACTCGAATACCATGAACTCGAATATATTTCAATGTTAGAGGGTAGTTTCCCCTAACATTATTTTGGAGGAAATATCAAAATTCAGAGGCTTCGACTTTTTGTCTCTGCACAATCTAAATGAAAAGTTTCATTCCTAATTGAAGATGGTGAAGATTTGGTCGCTTCATCTCAATTCTTAGGATCCTCCTTTACCGTGAATTTCTAATAGTATCTGAAAATTTTCGCTAAGGAAGGTCGCAATTCAAATTTCACTAGTAGTAAGGGGATTTGCGTCGTACGTTGGATGTTGAATATGTGTTGACTCAACTACGACCGAATACCTGAATCAAATTATGGTAATAATCCCGGGCGAGCGTAAAACTGACCATATTACCTTCAATCGTGACGCTATGACCTTAAACTGAATGTTCTTTATAGTTATACATCTCAAGGTTCGGAATTAAATTGACTATTGCCCACGGGATTTTTATTATAATACTATGTTTTTATCTTTATTATTTTGATGTGAATTTGATATAGAAATGATTTTCTGAACACTCACAGAATAGAAAAGAGCAGCGTTGTCTCATTAGGGATACTAAACGGCCCTTTGTAAACCTCCTAGCTTTTGGAGCTGATGGTTTTGAGTTGAGTTTAAGCTGAGCTGCCTAGTTATGTAAAGAGGGGTTGGTGAGGTGAATTTTGGACCCACGAAATGCACATAGTATAGCCGCAAGTTCGCCAAGTCGTTCATGTCGAGAGAAATTATAGGCCGCAGAAGATGGTAACGTGGCGAAACGAGAGTACCTACACATCCCCCACTGCCAGTCGAGTTTCAGGTTTTGCGAATCAGTGTTGAGTTCGAGCTGTCACGATGAAGTTCGGAAATTGAGGGAAAAAATAGCATTGCATTAGGCACGTCTGGTTCCCGCCCAAAAGAAGTTGTTAAAAAAATTACCGGTGACCGAACGTTTTGTGCTTCGTACATTAGCGAGGTACAGAGAAACAGCTGACGTGAAAGACAGGCCCGCGAGATGAGCGTCTGCCCTGTGTACGACATTCGTAGTGAATGGATTCGTCGCAATCCTCTACGTCACCAGTATTTTTCGTATTTTACGCCAAGATCTTCAGTTTAGCGCGTCCAGGTGATGCCCTACCCATTTATTACGTGAAATTCTTCAGAATCGACGAAAACGTTAATAAACAAAACGAAAGAGAAAACGCCGCGGGACCACCTTGATCACTACACCATTGGCGTAATGGTTTGCTGGCTAGTTTCTGACTGTGGGATTACCGATATTCACTTCTCTAAAATTGGCATAAAAACGATTTCCATAGATGCACAAGGCTAAGCGAATCCGATAGAGCATGTTATCGATTTCATTTCCATATAGCTTATATACACGCAGAAGGCGTTTATTTTGAATGATTTTTTTTCAATGAAATGTCTATGTCTGTCGGTCGTGTTTCGGCATTAATTTCGAAAAATTTGCTCTATTGATTCGTGAGAAATAAAGATTTGTTTGACTGACAGAACTTATTGCTTATAAGTCAGGAAACTGGTAGCTGGAGCGCTTCGAGAGCATGACCGTTGAATTTTGAACTGCTGTAACTTTGCTATTAATGGGCCGACTTCCACCAAACCTTTCCAGTTTATGCACGATACTATCTATGCTACTGAAGATGGTACTGTTAGAATGAAGTTAAGCTGGTTTTCCGGTCCCTTTCAAAAAGTTTTCTCAAATTTTTTGGGTTGGGTAGTTTTTGACAATGACTCCTGAGACAGACAGACCGTAAACCGATTTTAATGGCTTGGTTTTGGTTTAGAGAAAACTTTAAAAAGAAAATAGTTTTGATACGAAATACTATCCAAGTCAGCCGGATGTCCGTAGAGCGAGCAATTGATATTATTCAAATTCAAATAAATGCAACTTAAAAATTTTGATATAGGAAATCCAGGTTAGTTGAGGTTGACAAAAATATTTCCTAGTTCCATCCATTTATTGATTCTAATTTTGAAAAGAAATGAATCCTACTTCTTCACCTTAATAGAAAATATTTTACAATTTATGGGGGAAAAACGCCTCAAAAATTTTCAAAATCGTCGCAAGACAAGCATTTCGTGGAAAAGTTGTTCCCCTCTTCATTGCAGGGTGTAATTTCTGTACGCCTGTTTTGACGAAATGTCTCGCCAACCCCTGTGCTCAACTTGTATATTCAAACTTATTTTTGCTGAAGTTGTCATTTTGAATTTTGACGGAGGGTCAAGAAGTGCGATGCCACTGTTGGGACTGGGCAACTCAAGTTTCATCTTCAGTAACAACAGCCTAGAAAAAATTATCGCCTTCGTTCCAAAAACTCTTTGAAGGTCTGCACTCGATTCAACTTGTCAGCTGTTTTGGGGTCCGTAGGCAGTTTCCGATATGGGAGGGTTTCTATGGTTGTTTCGGGCAGCAAAGATCCGGAAATCTGCAGAAAGCTTATTTATGTCAATCTGCTATCGTCACGAACCGCATCCTCCACAAATTCGTCAGTAACAATTAAAGGTCTTCCGGCTCTCTGATCGTCATAGAACGCGTGGCCGTTTCTAAACTCCCAAGGCCCCTTATACCCCGCATAATATTCATAACTCCATCACCATGAACTGTTTTGACCTCATTTCAATTGCCGTTTTCCTTTGACAACGGAGTAGCAAATATCGGTACGGATTTCGCACTTGGCGGAGAATGAACTCGATATTAAGTTGAAATTAATGTCCATGTTTTTTTTACTGTTAATATATAAATTAAAATTTGTTATCGTGATTGGATGTCGGACACCAGTCGACTCAGCTGTGAATGAGTACCTGAGTCAAATCAGGGTAATAATCTCGGGCGAGCGCAATGCTGACCACATTGCCTCCCACAGTGTACTGTGGTGTACCGTTACGGTCTTGAATGAAGTGCTCTAACACACTTCAAGGCCTTGATCCAATATGGATTGTTGCGCCAACGATTATTATTATTATTATATAAATTAAGAAAAGAACTAGGTACTGTTCCTGTTCCTTATACTGTAAATATTTTTATTTTCCTTCCGCATATAATTGTTTCCTAATTAGGTAGTAGCACTGATGAAGGAGGCACGTGGTCTCCGAAAGAACCGAATTAGGTACTAGCACTGATGAAGGAGGCACGTGGTTTCCGAAATAATTGTATGCAAAAGGAAAATAGATATATTTATAGTATAAGGAACTTGATATTTTTCGCAAGGAATGAGAATTTTTCGTAAAAAGAGCCCCATTATCTTATTTTCTGGACGTGATTTGTATATCATAACTTTACTACGATGCATAGATTTGTATTATTTATGATGAAAATACTCTACAGAAAAATATTGTAAGATGGATGACGAGAACTTGATGATATAGAAACCCACACATGTATCCTTGAACTCTCTTACAAATGACACACGCTATTTCTGTAGATCTGTGTTACCAAATTGCGTAGTTACTTACAGAAACCAGATCTATAAATTCTATACAACAATTTATTCGCAATTATTGTAAATAACATTTAATTATGTTCCATTCGTATTTATAATCCGACGCGTGATATTTCATTGCTTAAACTGGATTGGTTCTTAGGGTATAACTCGCACTTCCTCGCTTCTTTTTCGAAAATGTCGGAGTGAAAGATGCGTCTCGTTTTAGTTGACCTTTCGTAGATAGGTGTCCGGGTAACCGAGTGGGTAGAGCGCAAGGCTGTCGTACGGAAGGTCACGGTTCAAATCTCACTGGTGGCAGTGGGATTTGTATCGTGATTTGACGTCGGATACCAGTCGACTCACCTGAGTCAAATCAGGATTATAATCTCGGGCGATCGCAATGCTGACCGCATTGCTTCCGACATGGTTCTTTTATCCTGTAGTGTACCGTTACGATCTTGAATGAAGTGCTGTAACACACTTCTAGGCCCTGATCCAATATGGATTGTTGCGCCAACGATTGTTATTATTATTTCATAGATAGATATTGTTGAAGATCGGCCAGTCATAACATCGCTAAAGAAGCTTCGCTTCGCAGTTTGTCAGTCATCTCTCTTCAACTAATTACATGTTTCGACATACCAGATATGTTTGCCAAAAGCCTTGTGCAGGTCAGTTGCCGGAATGGTGGAGAAAGTCCTTGTTACAGTGGATTGGACGTCTTCTATAAAGTCCAATGGTTATTCCTCCAGACGAAGAAAGAGAAAAAGTCTGGTAGAGCCATGGGTAGTAAAGGAGAAGAGGGAGGCGGTTACGCAATGCCATTCCAAGCCAGTCGCTTTCGCACGAACATGTCGATGGAGTACGGCCCATTTTCGTGATGTAGCTTTCACGAATTGGCGATGTTTGATCCAACGCGATTGATTCGTTTTCACAAACGACCGGGGAATTCCGCCTTCGGTTTACCCAGGAGGTAAAAATTCCTTAGGAATGACCCACGATCATGATCAAAAAACACCAGAAACATGGGTGTCACCTTGAACTTACTTACTCGACCTTTTTCGGACGAGGAGGGTTAATTCTGTGCCATACTGAATTTTATCATTTCGTTTCTGGATTCTAGTGTAAACACCAAATTTTGTTTCCCTTAAACGATACACAGAAAGTTTGGATTTTCTTTAATGCATTTCAAAGTGTCTGGAGGTCTTGGTTGGACAAACTTCATCCACACTTTCTTCAGTGGCAAATTTTCTGTGATGATAGCTTGAACGGTGCCCTAGGAAAGGGTTAATTCGTCATTGATTAGACGAATCAATAACCAGTGATGACACAAGCTGTTCCACTTCCGTCATATTTTCGACTTATTAATTGATGTTGATGGCCGGCCGATGCATTTGTCTCTCTCGGCCCTTCCCGGAAAAACCGTTTGTCACATCTCTGTATCCATGCTTAACCATAACGAGGTTTCTTTTCGGCGTTTTTTTTTTTAGATTTGAATCCAAACTGTATGGCGTTGCTTGAAATTCTACTTCCACTGACCGTGGCGACACTTCTAAATATCTGTTCACTAGAAATATTCTGCTCACTCTGCAAAAGCAGGAAGTTTATTCTCTTTGTGGAGGCTCCCTTTATAACATCCAGCCGGTCAAATTTCATTCTGTCACTTTGTCTCTCCCATAGAAAATCAGTTTAATACTTATTGATCTCATCATGTATCAGGTTGTCCACAAAGTTTTCGCACAAATATTAATGTGACAATTAAAAAGCAATTAGCAGACAAACCAAAACAGCAGGTACAACATGTGATATCCCAATGGAAAGGTCAGAGTCCTAACTATAAAATGCATGGTAAATTATCCTTGAAGGATCAGTGTTGTGAAGGATATTCAAGGATAAACATGGAATTCGACAAAGTACATTTTCGTCATTGCATTTTGTACGAGTTTCAAATGGGGACGAAGGTGCCGAAGGCGATTGAAAATTTGTCGAAGGTATTCGGTGAAGGAAAGGTAAAGCGCAGGACAGTTTACGATTGGTTCGAAAAATTCTACAGCGGAGACCTGGCACTTGAAGATGAACCTCGCTCAGGAAGACCCTATACGATTGACGACGATATCCTGCGCAACAAACTGGAAGTGAATCCTTTTCTTTCGACACGTGTACTTGCAGAGGATCTCGGTGTATCAAAATCAGGAGTAGCAGTAGCCATTACGCGTCTTGGATATGTTTTGAAGAGCACAAAGTGGGTACCGCACGAACTAACTGAGCGAAATCTGGCCGATAGAGTGAGAATTTGCTCCGCTAACCTTTTACGGAACGAAAACGACCCTTTTTTGAATCGATTGGTAACTGGCGATGAGAAATGGATTGTGTACGAAAACGTAGCGAAGAAACGAGCCTACACTCATCGAGATCAACCGGGTCCATCGGTAGTAAAGCCGTCTATTCATCAGCAGAAGCGAATGCTCAGTATATGGTGGGACGTTCGTGGCCCCATACACTACGAGCTTTTGGGACCAAACGAGACCATTACCGCCGATAAGTACTGCGAGCAGCTCGACAGATTAAACACCCAGCTACGTTCGAAACGACCAGCATTGGTCAACAGGCGAAATATTGTCTTTCATCATGATAACGCCCGGCCGCATACATCTTTAACTACTCAGCGAAAATTGAGTGAGCTTGACTGGGAAGTTTTGAGTCATCCTGCGTATAGTCCCGACCTTGCTCCTTCTGATTACCATTTGTTCAGGTCCCTCCAACATTTTCTGGATGGTAAAAAAATGACTTCTGAAGCTGACCTCCAAAGTGCACTTCGCACGTACTTTGAGGGGAAGGGGGAAGAGTTTTATAGAGGGGGGATTTTGAAGTTGCCCGATAGATGGAGGGAAGTCGTATCTAATGGAGGCAATTATATATTAGATTAAATAATTAAAGGTTTTTATAAACTTATCTGCTGAATTCTGTCTTTGATTTGTGCGAAAACTTTGTGGACAACCTGATATATTACTATATTTTTAAAATTTACTGCATATCTTCTGATTCATCCTAGAATCAGAAATGTTAGTTATATAGACCATAATATGAAGGGCTATACTGAAAAGTTTGGTGGAAATCGTATTATTATTAACAAAGTTTTGATAGATCAAAGTTACTTATTTTGCGTAATATTATTGCACTCTAAGAAATAAAATGTCAAAATGACATTGAAATGAATAGTCGGCCATATTCAATGAAAACACACGGCTCTCATATCTGGAGTGTGGTTTTCGACTTGTAATATTTTTATATTTAGGTTGTCTATACCTATAAACAACAGCTTTCCCTTGCCGGGCCGTCTTTTTAGAGTGCAATTTCGCTGTGAATCTGAAATGATTTCAACATCAATTTCCGTACGGGTCAAGGCGACGTTTGGGTCTATCAATTTTGAGATAGTATCATGCGATTTTGAACGAGAATTCGTTCCCGTAGTCTTTACTTCGGGCGGCTAAACTAGTTGTATGTATGTATGGAAAAACGGCAGTCCACACATTGTCGTCTACAAAGAATGGCTTCATGTAAACTAAGTACCTCCCCTAGACTAGCATTCATGTTCTGATTCGAGAGATTTATAACGAGCAACATTTCTGCTCCTTTCTGAAGGAACATGAAAACGTGAAAATTCAAATGGTCGCTCAAGATGTGTGAAAAAGCTTGATAACCTATGGGTATTAATGAGCCCCTATAAACTCTCCAAAGAGAACAGAGCCGAACACGTCTGGCCCTTTCTGTTTTAATCTTGCTTGTCCTTGAGATAAGGAGAAGTCTACATTTCGCGAAAACAAAGCTACAATCAATTTTTCACTCTTCTTGGTCGTTTTTTCTATTGAACCGTAATCGGGAAGGCCATTAACGTTTTGTCACTTTTTGTACCGCTGTACCCATTTCTCGACACACGATTTCGACTTTTTAACATACTTGGTTTCCACCCAGCTTATGGCAAACACAGTAGATGAAAAATAAACATTCAACGTTTCCCAGGCTCTTATTCTCTGTCATTCGTTGAAGGGTATACATTTCTTCCTTCAGAGCAATTATGTACTCCATTTCGTTCGTTGTCATTTTTATGCAAAGACGACTCTTTAGGATGAAATCGCTCCAAGAGCTCATGTATTTCTTTGTATTCCTATCAACACATTCTGTCCGCCCATATTTTAAAATACTTAACATTAGACGGAATTTCATTTTATGGCAACAAGGGATAAAGAGATTTTCCGTTTTTGTATAATCAATGAAACTCTATTTAAAATTTTCCTTAACCAAGTGATCAAATTAGATATGTGATAACCGAACTTTTACAATCCGATCTACACAAAATCATTGTTTCACCGCAACATCTATCCGCCGACCACATCAAAGTATTTCTCTATCAAATCCTGCGTGGCCTAAAATACCTCCATTCGGCCCGCATCCTGCACAGAGACATCAAACCCGGCAATTTATTGGTAAATAGTAATTGTGTTTTGAAAATCTGCGATTTTGGATTGGCCCGCGTCGAAGAACCAGATCAATCGAAGCACATGACACAAGAAGTTGTGACACAATATTATCGTGCTCCGGAAATTCTAATGGGAGCCCGACATTATTCAGCTGCCGTGGATGTTTGGTCGGTAGGATGTATATTTGGAGAGCTGTTGGGACGACGGATACTTTTCCAAGCACAAAATCCTGTGCAACAATTAGAATTAATCACCGAGTTGTTGGGCACACCATCGTTGGAGGATATGCGACATGCTTGCGAGGGTGCACGATCGCATATGTTGCGAAGAGCACCAAAAGCACCTTCGTTTTCAGCCCTCTATACGCTTAGCTCACATGCAACACATGAAGCAGTGCATTTATTATGTCAGATGCTTGTTTTTGATCCGGTAGGTGAAAGACATAAATTTTCTTGCTAAAAAATCGATATTCATGAGCAGGTCATTAATTATTAAAAATTGCCCTTTTAGGATAAGCGAATATCAGTCATAGATGCACTGGCGCATCCATACCTCGACGAAGGACGACTTAGGTACCACTCCTGCATGTGTAAATGTTGCTTCACAACGTCATCGGGCATGAGACAATATACAGGCGACTTTGAACCGGCCGCAGCTCAACCATTCGATGATCTCTGGGAAAGAAAGTTGACGTCAGTGCAACAAGTTAAAGGTATATATAGTTGAAAAATGTGTTCTCCCGCCATGTCGACTGATGGCTTGCTTCTTTTTGCAGAGGAAATGCATAAATTTATCGCGGAACAATTACAAACAGGTCGCGTGCCACTTTGTATAAATCCGCAAAGTGCTGCGTTCAAAAGCTTCGCCAGGTAAGCAGCAGTTTAAGTTCGGCAAATCGCTTTGAAAACAAAAAAACTATAAAAAAAAACCAAATCATTACACAGTACTGTGTATGTACTCTACTGTTCGTCCTTCTTTGCGATTGATCTTCTTGAGAGGTTGCTTTTGAATGATCTAATCATGTGAATGAAATTCAGTACGCATAACGCAAAGACTACTAAAAGCTTATTATCGTAATTTTGTTTATTATCATCCAAAGATTGTTTATGCGTTCCAAATTATACTTTCAATTTTACATTTTATATATTTATCTTAATTTGCCTGTTTGCTATGATTCGAAGCACCAAACTATATTGAATTTGTATTGATGGAACTTTCTTTTTTTTCTAAATTTCTTTTGGATGATAATTTCGAATAGTAATGAAAAGTGAAACGATAAGGGCGTACGACACGATTTAAAAAATCTGTAGAAAACAAATGTCAAATATTCTTCTGCTTTAAAATCATCATGAGATCAGCGAATTATTAAATACGTCTTCTGTGCGATTGATACCGAGTATGTGAGGCTACTACAGCTTCTACTAGCAACCATACAACATGTGACAACAATGCGTCCCAACACCACCAACCATGATCAAATCAGCAAATCAACCAACCAACCAATCAACCAAGAAAACAACCAGCCATCACAGCGCCTAGGTGTGTCCATGTTTTTTTACAAACATACAAAGTTATAGGCCATTTATGCTTCACCCTTCTTAATTGCATTTCATTTCTCTGTACATTATTTTTTGATTTCTGTTTCTGTTCTTTTGGATAATTTAGTTTTATTTTTGGTTTCATTTATGTCATTTTCTTACAAATAACTTCATTTCTTCTTTTCCCCATTGCTGCTTGTTTAGAAGTACTAATTATTATGCGGGGATTTAAAGTAGAGAACACGCATGAAATGTCTAGCGAAATAGGCCGGGACTTATGGGACAATATTTGAATTATTTTTTTTGTCGAAGCTCTAAGGAAGCCCCTAATGAGAGTTCAATTGTCCTGGGATAAAATCGTTCATCTTTTTCATCGCTTCCTTCTCAACATTCGAGATTTTTATGTAAAGTAAGCGCCTATGAGCTTAGTCATAAAATAAACCTATTTCTCCTCACAGTGATGAGGTCCTTTAAAAGAATAGATAAGTGTAGATGCGTATTCCCTCTATTACGAAAAAATGATAATAAATTTTATTCTCGACAACTGAGAGGACCTAGAAAAAAGTTTCCCTTTTATCAGTATCTGATCTGTTAGTTTCTTGTCATCGGGCAGAAGTCTCCAGCCAAGGGCGGAAATGGTGTTTTTCACCAAAGTTGTTGAGTAAATAAGCGCATTGTCCTGCCGCGAAATGACTTTGCTGTGTCTTCGCGCACATTCCGATCTGGTTAAAATTAACGAGTTGCTGTCGGTAGAGCATAGCTGTGATCGTCTAACCGGGTTTCAGCACCTTCTGGTACTCCATCCCCGCTGTGCAGATGTATAGCATGGCCTTCTCGCTAAGGATCTTGGGTCTTGGTGCTGTGACCACCACATGCACAGCATCGCCTTCTGACGGAAGCAATTGGTCTTGGCACCGGTGTAGAGAGAACGCTGGGTTGAACCTACGATTTTTAGTGCTTCAGTTTCTTGAACTGAATCCAGTTCTCGTCCCCGGTAGTGATCAAATGCAACTTTTTCTTGAAGCGAAACATTAACAATTTCCGATGTTCTCGATTACCCTGGGTGCTTTTTGTCCTTAAGTCGAAGTCATCTGTTAAAATTTATGCATACAGGTACTCAATGTTAGAATAGTATCTCTTTAGGTTGCCATGAGCAATCGATGGCTTTCACCCGCTTTCCTACCCTGGGGGGATACTGTCACAGCTGGACGCTGACTCCTTACATTAGTTACCACTGTTGATTACTTGAATCCTTCGTCGTATTCCCAGAAAACTTCAGTTTTGGCGATGTCCACCTTGTTCGTCGTGAGACGTTGTTCACTGAGCCATTATTTTTTAAGTTCACAAATAAAAAAGTTTTGAACTCTGACTCCATAAATCAAAAAAACAAAAATGACTAACGGTTCCGTCCAGGGCAGAGGCAACTCTTCAAACGCTGCCTCACCTCTGCCTTGGGAGCAGTGTGACCGAAAGTGTCAGCAAATGGAAAAACGCTCCTTTATATCATCGCAAAAACATGACAAGGTTGCAAATTATATTGAACTAAACCGCCAGTTGTTTTAGTCTAAGCTAGACTAAAGCTGGGTAGTTGTTTAGAATATGCGGGATCCTAAGTCCACATCTACATGATCGTGGTTCCGTCCATCATCATGTGGATGTGGACTTAGGATCCCGCATATCCTAAACATCTAATTCCATGATTTTGCCATTGAAACTGCACAGGTCTGCGCTCATGTAGTGTCTTGATGAAAAAGGATTTTCGCCTTCTTTAAATGAGGACGTTTATTCTTTGTTCAATCGATACAATAACGACGCATAACACTATCCAGCTGTTGCTTTTCCGTTTTACAAGTAATCGGTATAGATGCTCCCACCAAACTGTGGCCACTTTTCCGACCGATTTCATCGTCTTTGCTATCTTTGAAGCCCGTTTGTTTTGAAAAACACATTGTTTCTTTCTCTGTCGAATGTAATATTGTATCCATGTTTTGTCGCCGGTAATATATCGACGCAGAAACTCATTAGGATTGCGATGAAAAAGCATCGAAACTGTCCTAAATTTCCTCGGATCTATAGTTTTCTCAGAGGGCACGAATTGAAGTTTCAATGAAGAAGAGCGATAATAAGGGGCCCCATATAATTTTCATCCCGGGCCCAGATTTCCTCATTTAAATTCATTTACCTCAATGTAAACCCTTAAAAATACAGGCGCACAACTAAGCTTTAATCTCTACGCATCATACTTCATGGTTACATGCAGTGTGCTTAAGCTCTTTCATGACTCACCGGCAAGCAATATTCCTCCGCTGTTCTGCACCACGTAGTTATGTGCTACACTAGACAGTCGTCTTGGAGGAGTAGATTCGATTACTTGGCGTATCTTTGCCGTACTTCCTCAAAATGTGACCTAATCACTGCCACTTTCGCCTTCTAATCAACACATCCAGGGGTAATCGGCACATATGTCAACGAACTTCTCCGTTTGGTATTGTCTCATGGCAGCAGATTCTGATAACGATGTTAGAATATTAAGAACTTCGAATTTACACTTCAATTAAAGGGGAATGTAAAGCCACTCTGCTATGTCGAGGTTTGCGGGGAAAGAATTTAGCAATCCTGCACAATTTTTGTTGTTTCAGCTTAGCTAAGGCCTAAATTAATGCTGTTTTTGCGTTTGTATTTGCGAATATATATAAAGAAGTGTTTAGGATCTGTGGATTGCTTCGGTCACGTTTGTACCAGGGCAGAGCTGGGGCAGCATCTGATGAATTGCCTTTGTTCTTGATAAAATCGTAATTCATCTTCGACATTTCCTTGTTCGTCTTGTTTATCGAGGCAGGAGAGTCTGCGTAGAAGGCGAAGAGATTCCGACAATTGAATTTCGGCGATGCAAACAAATCGGCAATTTGACTTAGAATCGTTGCCCTGTCAAAGGATTAAACGATCGGTATGATAACTCGGCAATAATATGTGTAAAAGGTAAAATACATTGACTTCAGGCCCATCTAGAGTCGGAAATTATCTCCATTACCGTACCGCTTTTATCTTTGCCCCTTAATGGGGGATAGTGCGTCAACTTTGCCTTAGTGCCATCGTTCACGGTTTACTGAAATGCGTGTCAGCTCCCTCCAGAATTTTCCGCGACGTCCGCACTCCTTCCTCCACTGTTTTGCGACATGTGCTCTTGGAGCGGTCCACTCGTCAGTCAACTTCGGACAATAGATTCCACTGCATGGCGCAGAAATGAAGTTGCCCCTCCTCAATGTGTGACGTATCCATGCAACTTCCGTTTTTGGAGCAACTTATCAACGTGTGGTATGCAAGCCGACCGAGTTCTTCGTTCGAAATCAGGCCACTGTACCTCGATGACGAGTCGTAGACGAATGATCACGAAGACTTGGAAATTTTGACTAACAGGGGTAGTTGGTTTCCATATATTATAATAATACAGAAAAGCATCAGCACGGGCAAGTCTCTACTTGATGTTGGTATTGATATAATTGCATGCTCTGATTTTGGACAAGGCAGCGAGGATTCTGCCAATGCAACCTTGGTTTTGCTGGTGTACTTCGCGTTGGGCTTCAAATTTCTCTGAGATTTTACCTGAGTGCACCACGTGACATTTTGTGCCATCATATGTCGCTCTGATAATATCTTAAAACTGTTCATGGTGATAGGTTTATGAATCGTCCAAATGGTCTCCCTAGTTTAAAAACACCCATATTTCCGTGCATTACGATTAGAAAAGCGGAAGATCTTCAATTGTTACTGATGAACTTGTGCGATTCGTAATGATCGTAGATTGATGTTGGATGAACTTTTTGCAAATATTCAGATCTTTGCTGCACAAAACAATGACGACAACTCTCGGATCTTGTAAGCGGTCTGCGAGATGGGTTCAGTTGACAGAACAACACAACTTAAATTGAATGCAGACTCTCAAAGAGCTTTTTCTGGCGTTGACAACTCAAAGGGAATGATTGATCAAAACTACAATTTTCAGCCATAAAAAAAATGGCATTCGTGTCTTGGGAGCATAAATGCCTCATTTTGGTTGAATATCTGGCTCAGATAAGGACCATCAAAGCGACAAGACACTGTGAGACAATAAAAAATTGAGAAGGGCGATTCAGAATAAAAGGAGGGACATGCTGACAAAGGATGATCACCTGCTGCAAGATAATACCAGACCTCACAAGGCCAATATCACGAAGCAATTTCTAGACTTAGTTGGATGGGACGTTTTGAATAACCTTCCATATTTCCCTGACCTGTCGCCCTCAGATTACGATCTGTTCACTTCCCCGAAGTTGAATTACCTTCCATATTTCCCTGACCTATCGCCCTCAGATTACGATCACTTCCCCGAAGGTGAATGACCTTCCGTAATTCCCTGACCTGTCATCCTCGGATTATGATCTGTTCACTTCCCCGAAGTTGCACATGAGTGAAAAAAGTTTTCAAGGGACGGCAGGTCGGAGGTGGTGAAGCGGGGTGGAGGAGTTTGCAAAAGAGCTGGTGGGAAATTTGGTCGAGGCAGATATGAAAAAATTGATCCCTTGCCTATATTGACTATATTGAAAAATAATTTATACACGGAGTCTTGTCATAAGTTTTGTCCCTCTTGCTAAGACTTCTAATTTATAGCTGGCCCTGAGTTTTGCTTAAATAGCAGTGATTTCCTTCAAAGAGGGTGTTATTTAATGGTTTTACTACTTTCTCTAAAACGTTGCTTTGGTAGTTAGAAGTTCGAGTTTTGACCGTTTCTTTGCAAAAATCCGATTGAATATCCCTTCGTACAGGACTTCCCACTAAATTATTAGGGAAGCCAAATGATGTCATCATGATCAGTTGCGAAGAAAATTTTTCGGTAATGGCCGTCCGCATGTCGCTAAAATAACATTTTTGCTCTTGTAGCCACTGTCAAGCGATGCCTAATACTTCTTGGATAAGTTCCGAGCTTAAGGTCATCTTTTATGATGTATGACATGGTCCTGGGTGTAATTTTCATCTTCCGAGCTATAATTTCCTCGGTAACTTCTAGGTCTGTTTTCGACAGGAATCTCATTATATTGTTTAATGGCTAAGGAAATCAATTTGTTAGTTATTTATAAAGGATTCAGGGTTTCAAAAATCTCAATTTGTGTTTTGTTAGAGTTATGTAAGGGGATTGCAGTGATACCGTTCTCTTTGTTTTCCCACTCCATATTCACTGCACGAAGTGTAGTCAAACAATAATTTGTATTGAATAGTGTTAAACAAAACACATCGCATAAATGTCATTCATAAACATGTTGCGCAAACTTGAAAAGTATGAACGGAAGTTGTGGCATGACTAAGTATGTTCAACTGTAATCGGCTTTTATATTCAACGTCGATTGCAAAGGATACCAGTTTTGGAATGCCCTTCATCCAGGTTGCGCTAATGCCTGAAGCAATTTTTTTTGCGCAGTTCACCGTTGGTTGATAACAATAATCTGAAATATTTAAGTCGCTGAATTCTCGGTATGTCACTATCATTAACAATGATACTGCTTGTTTCACTGGCGTCGATCATCAGGAAATATATTACTGGTCCTTTGCGAAGCAATGCGTTAATAAGAGCTATATTGTGTAATGCCGTTAAAGGTAGACAGTATACCAACAATCCAGTTACCAATGTGCACTATTGATCAGGCAATTTGTGAAATACTGCATCGAACCTTCGAACGGGACAGAAATCAAGTAAGGGTCAACAGTAAGTGTAACA
Organism: Hermetia illucens; assembly: GCF_905115235.1. NCBI lineage: Eukaryota > Metazoa > Arthropoda > Insecta > Diptera > Stratiomyidae > Hermetia > Hermetia illucens. The sequence goes on along the minus strand of NC_051850.1, from coordinate 153,375,200 downwards.
TACAAAACAATCTGAGAATGAACCTCAATAAAATATAATTTTATTTTATTTTATCACAATAAGTGGCAATGACCTGTTGAAAACTGAGCGATTTACATATCTCGGATTAACGCTAGCCAATGGTGATTGTGATCGAAGCATCAACGAATGTCTCGAATCCAAACCTACTGAATTGTCGTTCGTCCTATCGCCCTCTATGGTCCTAAATGCTATCCGACTATAGAAGACAATGAGCGGCGCCCTACGGTGATGAAAATGAAAATGTTGCGTTGGATCAGTGGCATAATACGTCATCATCACTGCCGAAATAAGGACATTCGCGGTCGATATGGGGTTACACCGATCGCGGAGAAATTGCGAGAGAGATTTGCCGATTGGTTCGACATGTAATTCACGCTGATGAAATAAATTTCACTTGCCAAGTTTGATCGACGACCAAAAGCCTGACCGAAACAACATTGGCTTGATACGTTAGATGGTGATTTGAGAAGCCTCCTGACACCCATCCAAATCGGACGTACTATATGACCGAACAAAAGAACGCAATCGATCAAGACGCGCCGACCTGACAAAAGCTGAAGAAGAAGAAGTTAGGCTAACATGAATAATTTAATTTCTGTGATGAAAGAGAACAAAACGAAAAATATTAGGAGCTTATGAAAGTTTTAAAAGGCAACTTACCCGTGACCTGCCCCCTCTGTCCAAAATGAATATGTAATCGAAATTAGACTGCCTTTCGGAACAGTGTCTCAACCTGCAACCGAACCAAATTGGTTTTCCATGGTATTGATGCACCCGATTCCAGGGTTTGTTTTCAGATTTCAGTTCAGGTTTTAGGCGTCTTTAATTTTATTAATAAAAACCGCAATCTATGTATATAGTTAGTCCCCGACTCGTTGGAGTGCATTTATTACTCTGCAAAGTAGTTTGCAGTAGCCGTCCCATTCTCCAAGTATGAAATTCAGTTAGTTTCCCCCTCCTCGAACTTCATAGTTATGTTCATTTCAATTTTATTTGCTGAACAAATGAATTCATTTCTATTTTATTACCCATTGTATTATATTCCCCTTATATATTGTATATAATATTTCTAAAAAACGTTTTGCTCGTCTAAAGACTAACCAAGAATTCTGTAAAATGTCATAAAATAATCAACATATATCTCCATATAACTAATTTGTACTTGATATTTTCAGTGAAACAAAACATTTTCAATTAAACCTGAAAAAGTGAATTTAAATTATCTAATTTAGTCAAATGCCTTAAAGTCATGAATTGTATGCAACAGGAAAAAAAACTGTTTTCATCTAATTTCTAAGATATTATTTTCAGTTTTATTAGCACATTCATATTTTATTATTTGAACAACAGATCTGAGTGTTTATTGAGTAAAATTTAAAAGCCCCCAAAAATGAACGAAAATTTCAAAATTGTCTTTCCAAAAGTCACAATACAAAAGCTATAAATGAGATTGGCAAGGGCAAGAAGCAGCTGAATTCAAAATTTATGACAAATCGATCAGATTGGATTAATATTCTTTTGACTTAGAACGAAGGACACTCTAGGCGCATTTTCGTTCTTTAAAATACTTCCCTCTCCCTAATTTTCTCTCCTCAGACACTGTCATTTGGTTTATTATCCTCTCAAAACCACATCTAGTCTAGAGCGTCTTTGGCATTCTTGATGCGTATTTGATTTGATTTTTTTCCGTTTTTCATTATTTCTCACACATTGTCCCTAACAGAAAATTTTCCATTGTTTTATATCCATCACATATTGAAAACATCACGCATTTAGATGACATCGAACTGATAAATGATGTGTTTGTAGAGAAAGCAGAAGAATATTTTGATAATAATAGTTTGATTTCGTGTTTTTGTTTATGAGTTTCGTTTTTAGTTGTGATTAGATGATTATGATGATGAATTTTGTAATGTAATGATTGAAAGTGATTTGTTCATATTTAGTTTTTGTTGTATTTTGGGAATGATGTAATGTTTGCATGATATCAGTTCAGAAATTCACGGAGTAGATAGTTAGTCACATATATTTACAAGAAAGACTGCTTTGTCTTACCATCGAATTGTTTGCACCGTGGGGACATTCAGAGACTACCTCTGAATACATATAGGGGAAGTTTGCTCAAAGTTGCTATGATCAAGGCATGCTGATGTTTAAACTCGAAACTAACTACAAATCAATGATTACTCACTTCCAATTGCAGAATTCTAACTACCAATTAAGAAAAGTCTGGTTGTCAGCCTCCTATTTCTAACCAATAACTGGGCATGATACTTATCCACAAAACTTCGATTGGAACTAACAGCCTCTGAGAAATGACTGCCTAACAATTACTAAAATTTACAATTCATTATTTTAGTTATAACTGACCTTTTAGAATTTAGGAGTTCACTAGTTCAACATACAAATTCACATTTAATTTTTTGGCACAATTTTCAGAAAACCGAGTAAAAAATCATGTTTTGGTTCGCCGACATGTCGTGCCATGAAGAAGACAGCTATTTGGCTATTGATAACGCCCATTATATTCTTGTATGCCGCGTGATATAAGCAAAAACTTATTCAATTCAAAATAACAAATCTTTAATGTCTTCAATAAGGCACAAAACAGAATTTTGAAATTATCTTAAAAAAGGTCAGTTGTAAATATTTATTTAAAGAATTATAAAAAAAATTATTATTTTTTAAGTTTCAATTAATTATTTGATTCTGCTGATATTCACACTTGAAGCCTGTTTTATAGTATTTTGTTTCGCTCGATTTTCAGTATTTTTGAATTAATGAATCAACCTACGTAACCAGTGTTTTCATAACAAATGGGGCTTTCCCTGAGAATATTTCAAACTTAACTTATCGGAAACTGTGTGTTGGTTCCGGATCTCATCCTTTAGTATTTAAGATACTACTTTATCTTACAACTATTCTGAATTGCGTTTAGATATAAATTGAATTTAGGTTTTACAAAATACTGGATCATTTGTAAAATTCAATTCATATTGAAGTTAGTTATTTTCGAGGAATACTTTGTATCTTCTCATAATGATTCCCCAAAAATTACCAAATTTGTTGAAACTACATACACAAAACTCTCGTGATTTCCTTATGGCGAAAGTCCGTAGCGTACATAACCACGAAATCTATGAACGATACGAAAATCCGGCTAAACAAGTTGCGGTAGGCGTGCCACCCAATCCACATGGATGAGGATGTACTAGCTCGGAAAGTCTATAAGGGCAATATCTATGGTAGGAAAAGAAGACAAGGCAGACCCTGCCTGACATGGAGTGATGACGTAGGTCAGGACGCCAGACCGGTTTTAGGGATATCGAATTGGTGGACCTCGGCGCAAAACCGGGGTGCCTGAAGTTCCCTACTAAGCCAGGCCTAGACCGGATATTGGTTATTGCGCCGTTGATGATGAGACACTTAGCGTGCTCATTATTTTATGATAGAAAATTCGAAATTATGTCAAATTTTTTTCTAACTTTTCCTCTGGATACATATTTGTTTTGCTATATACTGTACCCCTTGGAAACACTCTTTTGCTAACAAAGCTTTTTGATGCCTTAGTCAAAAGAACTCTTCGTACGTTTCGTCGACAATTAACGCCTAGCGCTTCTGTCATTTCATTATAGTTGAAAAGTCGCAGTTCAAGGGCCTTCTAGAGTAGTCATGAAAGACGAAAATCACTAGTTTAGCGCTGTCTTGAAAAAAAAAAATGATTTTTTCAAAGATTTTGCCTTATTTTTCCTTCGAATGCTAATTTTCTCCAATATTTCGAGCTAGTACTAAACTTTGGTGGTGGGTTGATCGTGAAGGAAATTGGCGTGAAAATCGCTCTGCTGATGAAAAGAGTGTTGCCATCACCTTCCCGATTGACTACCGCTTCTGGGTCTTCATTGATGCAGCCTCGCTGCTCTTCCTTCATTCCTTGCTAGCTTGCTTTGACTTGGGTGTGCGTTGGTCAATCTAACGTCACAGCTCACAATACGATTCCTCTTGTTTGAGTCTAATACATGGCGCTCTTATTCCTCCGATAGTAGAGGTTAAACCAATGTAGCAGACATTTTTCGCAATCCTGACTATAGGTTGAACGCTCTCGTAATTAATGTAAAGTTTCTCAACGATTATTTGCGGGTTATTCCCTCGGCGACACTCGTCCTTGAGTAGCGATCGTGGCCCTCGTCCTCTACCGCCTCCCTTCTTTCAGAAAATTCCCTGTTCTATTGAGATATTTTGGTCTTTGAGAGAGTGTTTTCTCGTACTATTCTCACAAGTGCCGCAAAATGTCGGTCTAATTCACCCTCCTCTTGATTCTAATGATTCTTTGTTCCAGAGGGACATGAATATGCTTGGTCATAGTTCCAGTTGTTATTAAACAGGCAAGTTCATCCTATTCTTATGCACAGTAAATTGGGAATTAAAAGGAATTAAAAAAATCCTGTTTATATTTGATGCACCGCTGTTGCAGAAATCTGTACTATATGCGGGTGATTTCTTACGCCGCTAGATAATCAAATTTCTAACTTTCTCAAAATTTGAGGACTTAAAAAACCAGAAAAAAGTCGTTTTCATCTGAAGACTGAGGATATCCATTTGGCTGGATTTTTTTTACCGTTTGAAATTAAGGTGACTTTTTGCCAGCTTACTTATAGGGTGATACTTTTTGGCTTTTAACATCATATCGAGGTGCAGTTTATATTACCTCATTTATTAAGAGAATCCCCAAATCAGGGTTTGGAAAATTTTTAACAAAGAATTTTCGTGTGATTTTTAACTGAGGGTCACTCCAAAATATATAACCACAAGAATTTTGAAAACATGTTCACATAGACTGGGTAAACCATTTTTTGGGGTAGCTGCAGGGCGGGAGAGGTACTTTCCTTCGTGAATGCTACAAGCTGGCTCTGAAGATCCGATCCGACTAGACTCTGCTTCCCTGCCCTTATAACAGCAGTCAACGTGTTAGGAGTTTGGGGCATCAAAACGGCGCACCACAGCTCTAATCGGGCTCCTCGGAGCGGCCACTGATACCTACCTACCTACCTGTTCACATACATCCAAGCCTTCCGCTTTAATATTCTTAAAATCGGCGATTTTCGAAATGAGTTTGGTGGCCAGTCTTTTACATCAAGAAAAGAACGGGTTTTCTTTGTTGATTGCAATTTTCTTTATTAAAATTCGTATTTCCTGCTTGAGTGCTTTGTGCCTTCCACTGAGGGAGAAAAACAATTATTTCCGAAATACGGTATATGTTTGAATAAAAAACCTTTTAGTCATCAAAGGCTCCTTCTCGAAGAAACAAAGCATTGAGGAAGGGAAAAATGATTCCGGAAATACGTTTTTAAGGTTTGTGTAAAACAAAACCTCATTAGAATCGGTTTAATGTCAGTCTCTTTGTCTGTCCGTACCACGCATTTTTCTCGAAGACGGCTAAAGCGATTGACACCAAATTTGGTGGAACGGTGAAAATTGTGAACGCTCGCGCATACAATGAGTTACATCAAATTTAAGGGGGGTCCCCATACATGAAAAAGGGGGGGGTGTACATTTTTCTTTTTCACCAAACATATCATTTCTTTAGCGGACCCATTCTCAGAAGCTACTCAACCGAAAAATCTGAAAAAAAATCAAGAAGTTGTAACTATGGTGCCTAGGCTTCGAAATACTCTCCATACTGATATCCTTTCAAATAAAGTTAATAACAGTATATAACAGTATCGTCAAAAACCTTCCAAGAACAATGCCAGTGCTTTTCGAAATCGTGCATCTAAACAGTGAAGCAAAAAGTGGAAACTTGGAAACGTTACCGACTCTATTTTATATTACACGATTTACTCTTTTATTGGCATTTGATTGCCACTATCCAGACATTGTACTAGTTCCCACACAGGTCTTATCGCGTCTTTATCTCTGACTGAAAAAATATGAAAAAAATACTATCGATTTGCTCCCAGGGGAGAAGTATTTTTCGTGTTGTTTTCGCATACTAAGATTAGTCTTTACTAGGAGAGGTCAACCAGTACGTGCAATAGAAGGAATGGTGATAGGTAAGGTTTTGAAGCAGAAATGATTGCAGTATCACCTACAACCTACAGCCATTCCATTCCAACCAATCCTGCAAGACCAACTTGTCATGTCTAGGGTCTGGCCAATGTGGGTACCAAACGTGTTTACATCACATCAGAAACACTAGCGAGTTGCGCGTTGCCCCGAATTTTTGAACCATTGTAGTAATAGTAAATAGTGTATCCATAACGCGGAATACTATGCTGGGCTACTTGAAAAACAGAAAGATGCCTTGAGGGAGAAACGGTACGGTGAAACAACCAAAGTTCTGCTGCTGCAATGGCTGCCATTCAAAAGCTACCACTTTTAATAGTGCACTCCTCTTCATATAGTCTAGATCAAGTTCCGAATGATTATTATTTATTCCCAAAAAGAAAAAGGAGCATTCGAGCGACAATGAAGTGAAGAATTCGATTTTTACTTATTTTACAGACAAATAGAAATTATTTTTTTTTTCCGACCGGATATAGAAATTTATTGAACGATTTGCAACATGTATTAGGGTTAAGCGAAATTGTATTGAAAAGAAAAATTTTTCTAAGTTCACATTTCGCAAAATTATTGACCCCTTCTCTTAATATACATGGAAATATCGGCCTATCGTCCTGTGCAGCCAGTGGTTTTCCCATCTTCCAATTTAAATTTCAGTTTCGAAGTTCTCAACTGACTACCTATGCGTTTTCGCACATGGCCTCAACATTTCAATTCCCTTGTTTTCACTTTGTCCCGATAAGATTTACTATTGCATACATGCATACAGCATGATACGCCCTAGAGTCATCATGCCAAAGATTTGTATTTCTATTACGCCATGAGTCCCCCAAAAGCTGTCTCCCTACGTTTTTTCATCTCTTCTTTTCAACCTTCCCAGTTTCAATCCTTGTAGTTGTAACCATTGAGTTGTTAAGGTTTTGCTCATCAGAATCGATTTACTCGAAAATGGCTGAATTTTCACGAAATTTGGTGAGAACGTGTGGTGTGGTAAATCCCATTACATTAGCTTAAGGGGGGCTCCTCATACATGCGAAAGGAGCTGTACATTTTTTTCACAGAATATGGCCATGTGGGATACCAAATGAAAGGGCTCGATGAATGTTTTCCGAAACTGATACTGGGTGAATAATAGGAAGGTGAGGGTTAAAAATGCCTACCCCAAAAACTGTAACAGGTCTCGTTCTCAGAACCTATTCAATCGAAAAAAGTTATAGAATGTTAAAATTGGGAACTTTACGTGAATTTATAGCCCTCAAAGACGTGTATGAGGTCATCACCATATAGTGTGAGCTCATATGAACCGCGGCGTTTGGAAATATATATCAAGGAATATTTTGAATATTTGAATGTATGAATGAAAAAACCTGCATAGGAAATTTCTTCTTCTTCTTCTTCTGGTATTTCGGCTTGTTTTGATGTGTAACCACGCTTCTACCGCTAATCAGTCACCGATGGACAAGTATTTGATGATGGCGAATGAATAGCAGAATCATCACTAGAATCAGGATAAGATTCTTGAATGTCCCGTAAACAATAACTCTAAAGCAATGAACAAATAAGAAGTCGAGATCGACAACAAAAATATCGAAAAAATATTCCGGGATAGTGGAGTTTTGGGTACATAAAGTGAAGCGCCTCCTTTTTTTTAAAAAAAATGTTCTCCTGAAAAATTATCTTATTCAACATATTCGTCCCGTTCTGGATACATACTTATTTAATTTTCATGGAAATTCCAGAGAATGTTTTGTTTAAAAGGATCTAACGTTATGACCAGGGTGCTTTTGAAAAAAATCGAAATTGAACATAATATCTGCCGTCCGAGTATGTCCTGGATATTCATAAGCTCTACTGGAAAATTACAGTCCCAAAACGAAAAAGCTCATTAGCTTCTGGGTTTTCTTAACAGATAGATTAACCGACCCCTTTCAAAGCCTTTGCGATCTACCGATCTTTGTTAAAAATTTAGCCCTTAGCAAGGAAAGAACTTTTTATCATCGATAAAATCATTTTTCATTGTTTAATGAAATCCCGACTGCTAGAATCTTTTAAATTAAATTTTTAATGCACACATTCAAGCAACATATCGTAATGTGTTCTTGCGGGTATTGAAACCATTCTCCTATCACATAGCGCTCATCATGATAAAGTTTGTTCAGAGCGTATATTGGCCCTCGGGATTTTGGCTCCTCGTATATTGGCGCTCGGAATTTTCAAGAAATTGAGTATCCTGAATCCTTTATATTGTTTTCAGGGAACGTGGGAAATCGAAAGTGTTCATTGACTAAAGGTTATAACAGAAAAAAATACATGAATTGAAAAAATTACTATCTAAAGCAAGAATTTGTAGATACGCCCAATTATTCTCCCTTCAAGTTTCTGATATCAATAGTAAAGAGGGGAAAATTGCCAACCCGCAATGTACAAATCGGTATGATGACCAAATTAGTTGATCGCCAATATTTCGATCCCGTGCCCAGGGTCGGAGTTCCGGTTGGACGTAGATGTTCTGCTTTATCCTTGTTCCGTTGCTTTAGGCTTACTACTTCCACATCATTAAGTGTGATAATAATGAAACTGAGGCACAGTAAAATGAAATAGGAGAAAAATAATAATAATAAAGGAGGGACTAAGTGGCCTTTTCTGTTCCAAAACTCTGCTGTACTGCGATCAAATGTCGTCCAAATTGATCCATAAATTCTGGGAACACTTGTTCACTCCCGAATGGAATAAAGGCTAAAGAAGAAGAAACTTCCGTTGGTCAACTGAAGAATTTTTTATCTACCTTTGATGTTTTCTATTAGTTTTCTACTATTTTCCGGTTAGTAATCTTTTTACTCGGAATTTCGTTTTCGCTCAAAATTGAGGATATCGAGCCAGAGTGGACTAGACCAACCCAACCAACTCTTAAACTAAATATTGACAATTGAAAATTGTTTCACATTTCAGAACATGAATTAATATCTCTTTTTTGGGATATAGCATATTTACTTCGTTAAATTTATACTTTAAAAATCTCTTTTACCACTTTTCAATAACCAACTACCTATTCTGATAGTTATCCCAGTTCATAAAATATGTAGGTTTGGACCATTCTGGCTTTGATGTCCTCAATTAACATACCCACAGCTTATATCTGAATCCGTTTTTCATCTTTTCAAATTGAATTACAGAAACGAAATGTCCTATGTGAACGGGGAATATTTTACGGGTAGAGAATATTTTGTCGACTATTAAGTTGGGATGGGCAACTGTTTCCACTTGAATCCAGCTCTCTGCTCGGTTCTTTTGAAGAGGGTTAGGGAATATTTTCAAAACTGTTTCTACTATTTAATCAATTCCCTTTGAATTTTCTTTTAATCGCTTATAATTTTTAGAAGGAATTAATGATAAAATAGTAGGCACATGGAATTCGGAAATTCGGAGGTAGGAAGAGAACTATAATATTGACTTTTATGATATTTAAAAATTCGTGATGATGTATTTGCAGTTGGTTCTATGTTTTTTTGCTCAAATTTGTAGATAGATTGTCATTGAAGGTAAATATGTTGAAAACTACTACCCTGAAGCTATGCACTATAAAGACAGTCTTGCTATATACGATAATTTCATCTTCCACTTAAGAAGGGAAAAATAGTGTATCCTTTCAGTTAGTTGGGACTGCGCAAAGTGGGTATCCAAGTTGAATGTTACTCATATAAGCCACAAGGATATGGCCTTCAAGCAAACCGAAAAAATGGCCAATTTTGGTCGTTCAACGACGTCTCTACGGAGAGGAAGTTTGGCCGAAAGGCTTAGGTATTCCCAATGGCACATGCAGTAGACGCAAGGCTCCTGTTTCGCCATTGATTACTGTTATTATAACATTATGATAGAAGGAATATATTTATCCCTTCAACAGCCGTTTATCGATTAAATCATACAACTCGACAGTTTCCTTGCTTGTGAAAGGAAAATTGATTTTGGCTGAAATCTGTTCGAGTATTCTCAAAATCCGACTTTTATCAAATACCCGGATCAACTGATCTTACAATTCCGGGATAACCATAATTTTTGTTTCTTAAAACTCGGGTCATCTAAACAACACATCGAAGTTTTTTGCTTAATTTTACAATTATGGGTATAGTTCCTGGCGTTCCAACTAAGAGTTTTATTATTATTCTGTTAAGGGAAAGTCGCCCCGCGTCCTTAAAGAACTATTTTACTATTTTACTGGTTATAGTGTACCTATTGATCATAGTATCTCAAGCAAGCCTATAACCGTCAGGAATTTTAGTATGTTCTCTACTTTCTGATCGTTCAACTTTGCATCTGGTATTAAATGTTCTCCTAGATGCCTCGACGTACTTTGCACAAGCGACGGAGACTGTCCCAGGACGTGTATAGAGGTTTCGTCACACTCCTCACAAAATCTGCAGGCAGTTCCCGTAGATATCCCTAGCTTCCCTAGGTGATAGTTCAGCCGACAATGACCAGTGAGAATTCTCACTATGATTCCGAAGTTCTTTTTGGTGAGGTTTAAGAAATCTTTTGTGCGTATGGGTTCGTATCCCCCAATAAGTACCCTGGACTGCTACATCCCTGGTAGGCCCCCCCAGTATAGTTCCCTCAACCGTTCCTCTTCATTTCTTAGAGTCATAGCCCTGAAATGGTTTCCGATTCCACAGAAGGGTTCTGGCGTCCCTGCTCCTTTCTTGGCTAGTTCGTCCGCTGTCTCGTTGCTTTCCAACCCAGCATGGCCTGGAACCCAAAGTATCCAGACCTTGTTGGACGAGCCGAGTGTATTCAGTCTCTCAAGGCATTCCCATACCAGTTTAGAGTTCACCTGGTTGGACCTAAGTGCCTTGATCGCTGCTTGGCTATCGGTGAGAATAGCTGTGTTCTGCCCCCTGTAGTTCCTTTGGAAACTAAGAATTTAGATCTTGAGTAAATTGATATGAATTAACGTATGATGAAATGACCAAGAGAGCACTTACGAGTTGAGGGTTCTAGATAAATGACGAATCCATCCAACTACTTTTCAAAAAAAACTAAATAATGGTCACAGAGTAACTGAATATAACCTCGAACGTGACTACAATCAACTGTCCCTAAATTGAGTCCTACCTCATTAGCTAATGTGTACTTACGAAAGAAGTGGTTCAGGTTTCTACAAGAATATAAAGTGTAATATTGAACAAAAAGATTCAGATTCATGGATACGATGGTCGGGTTGGTTGAGTGTCTGCCCCGGAATCGGATCCCAGCTGCGGTCCATGTTGTGTTCGATTTTTTTGTGCCACATACACAGAAGTCCACAATGGGGTACAGCCATAGAATCTACTATTCATAGTCTGAGCGCTCTTTTCGCGACAAATGGTGTATCTAGATCAACCGAGTTGCCTCTGTGCTGGTCAGAAACCACAAGCCACCCTCCGCTGCCTCTTAATTTTTCAATACATAGCGGCAAGTTGCGACTAGCGAAATTGTTTGATTAGGTTTCATCAAAGTGCGTTAATCCCCCTTTTGCTAGTAGTTGGATCCTTTTTTGGGAGTTCACCGTAAAAAAAGTTCCCTCCCAACCCGTAGACTGAACATGATATGTGCTAACTAAAATCCGGCAAAACTGGCGCATGCATTAACTCTGCTGGGGGGGTTCGTGCGGAGACAGCCATTGTGAGCTTTGGCTTGGTTTTCGGGTCGTATTTGAAAAACTAGCTCTCATTGCCTGTAATAACTCGACCAAGCAGCGTGGGATCGTTTTCCACTTGTTCCAAACAGCGTTCTGCGAAGGTCATTCAATGCTGCTTTTGCTTCTCAGAAAGGTTCTTTGGAACCAACTTTTTCATCCCGAAATCGTCTGTGAAAATTTGTTCATATCCAGCTCCAACATTCGAACTGCTAAACGCCGATCTTCACAGATTAGGACGCGCATTCGCGGTAGCCCGCACCTTGACTGGTCTCCCACTCCGCGCTTCGTCTTACACGCTTTCACGCCCCTATTTAAACTCTTTATGCCATCGAAACACCTGGGCACGACTAAGAGAACTGTCACCATGCACTTTTACAATTTTAGCGTACGTTTCCGAAGCTTTTTCGACCAATCTGGGGCAAAATTTTATCAAGACGTGTTGTTCTAGACTTCGTTTCTCCATTTTCGTGACGAGCACCACCAACACACGTCTACTCAATACGACACAGCAGGTAAACTAAACAAGCTAGCGCGATGGTGAATATATCAATGGAGGGAGGAAGGATGCCGGGGAAGGGAATTTGAAGGTTGCAGGTTTACCACAAGCGCGGCAATAAAATCAGTCTCATTATTTAATTGTCTAACCTCGTATATCTGAGCACTATTGTTAACGGTGCTTGACAACGTCCTTCAGTTCCTCCAAGCATATTCAGAGCAGCTTGCTCTCTTCCTCCACTGTTTTTCCCCATGTACAAAAGCTCTAGGTCCATCCTGTGATAGTTGGTTCAATTGCAGGCTATGCCATACATGGGACTTTTGCATATTAGGAAGTGTGGGAATAGAGATCTCAGCAAATCCTCAAAATTTCATATTGCAGAATAGAGAATCCATTGGCGAGTAGAGAAATCCTTTGAGAGTGCATAGTTAATTTTTGCATCCAGAATTATTGGTTATTAGTAGGCAATAAAAAATCGTTGGGTAATGAAAAATAATCACAGGCAGGAGGGACGTTGCATAGATGCATGGGGATAAGAAAAAGCGGTTCTGAATGTACAATACGTAAACAGTATTTCGGGAACAATTTGTTTGGCATCTTTACTGCAATACTGTGCTCGCGTGTTGACGAGTGTGTTTTCTTTATATTGCATTCCGAAAAGAAATTTGCCTCTACCTCTGAACCATCAGGCTTCCAAATACCTAAGGCTTTTTTTTTAAATTCTTGTAAAAATTTCATTGAGCTTTGTGACTTCTGAAGCGAACGTGGGAATGGAAATCGTTTCCTATTTTTATAATTGTTTGGTTACTACTAAAAGTATACAAACTAGGTCGCCGACAAAGTTTTGTTTCTTCAGATTCAGCATCTAGAAAATACTCATGGAACAGGGTCCAAAGTGAAGCAGCATCTGATGAGTTTGTCTCTACTCCGACGAACGAAATTATCGGCACGGTTTTTTGAAAAGTTGCCTAACTGCCTTAAAAAAGATTAGTCCATTCATTAGGAGGGAGGAGCAGCTTGTTCTTCGTGATTCTTGCGGTCCGCCATCAAGTAAATGGCGGAATCAGGATGACTATATCCTCAAACAATGGAAAAAACTAAAATAAAAGTTCCTGATTGCACGTGATTTTATACAGAAGATTTTAGTCTTAATATGACTTGATTGTAAGATCCTTTCGATTCGGAGCCTGTAGTAGGGACTTCTATCACTCAATGCTTGAGGGCAGCACTACTGCGAGGGGGCTTCGTGTTGATCCGCTTTTATGTAATCCGTTTTGGGCATTTAAGTCACTGACCTTGGACGCCAGCAAAGAAAGTCTCTTGACGATTTACTCGGTGAAGACTGCGGGTCGAGAAATACTGAGCCTAGACTGCTTCGTAGAAATGGCTTCCGATATCGTCAAATTTTACTCTCAAGATAACTGAATCTTTTGAAGTCACGGTGGTAATTTTAAAATAAACTTAGAAAGCACAGTTTAAATAATTTTATTAATATAAAGTTAACGAAAAACTTCACGTTTTATCATCTGTTCTCTTCATTGGAAAATCAACTGTCAATATTAATCTCCTAACTTCCATTATTTTTTTGCGACCAAATCCAGGCCTACTCTGCCACGGAGAACACGGGTGGTGGCAACTGTCAATCGAATTAACAACATTCGAAATAAATTTCACTCCGTCCCTAGATGAAACCTAAGGGTTTCAGCAACTGAACTCCGAACTGCGTTCCCTATCATTCGGCGAAGCAAACGCGACGTTAATTTGGGGCGCAAGCGGGCTTCAGCCTGGATAAGGAGACAATCTTTTCATGTCCCCCGATCTCGAGCTGGAAGAAATACTCCCTTCGTATGGAGACTGGAGCCGCTTCCGGACGGCATCCGTCCTGACCAGGACGTGCATGCACATGTCCATCTCCTTGGGAGCGCAGGCAGGTGCGGACGAGTGTCGGATGGGAGATGTGGCTTTAATGCGGCGAAGGTTGTCTTTCAGCAGGCGCAGCAATCCTAAATCTGTGAGACCCGATCTCTTCTCGATACAAGCTCCGCGGGGCTGGCAGCAAATTCCTCTGTGCGGGTTGTTCGTATGCTGAGTAGGACGAGAGGCAAGACCTGAGTCCAGGACGGATCATCGCGAGCCATAATGGCGGCTTTCAGCGTCCGGTGGCAACGCTCTACCATTCCATTGGATTGCGGGTGGTAAGCCGTAGTTCGTTGGCGTTTGAATCCCAGGAGTTTGCTTAACTCCGAGAAAAGGGTGGACTCAAATTGCATTCCCTGGTCAGTGATGATCACTGCAAGGACGCCAAAACGAGGGATCCACTCTCGACAGAGGGGCTTCAGCACAAGATTGCGCCGTAATGTCCTTCAGATCACCGCGTAAACCTGTCGATGATTGTAAGGCAATACTTGTAACCATGCGAGTCTCGCAAAGGGCCTACGATGTCGAGGAGTATGGTGTGGTACCGCTTGGTAGTGCGGGGAAACGAGCCCATTTTTTTCTTACATGCCTAGTGACCTTATACTTCTGGCATGCGATGCACTCTCTGGCCCAGGAGTTGATGTCCTTATTTATGGAGGACCAGAAGTATTTCTCGGTGACTAACCAATTTGACATCCTGATGTCTGGATGCGCTAGGTCGTGAACCGCGTGGAACACTTCCTTGCGAAAGGTGGCCGGCATGTATGGCCGGGGTGCCTTTTCCGAGTATTCGCAGCAGAGAGAGAGGTTCGAGCCAAAGATGAGCAACTCCCGAAGTTTATATTTGGGGTTGGGTTTGAGGCTCTGAAGCACTGCCTCATCCTCCTGCGTCTTGGCGATAGCCGAGAAGTCGAGTGAGGCGGGGATGTTAACCTCGGAGACACGTGAAAAAGTGTCAGCAACTATGTTGTCCTTGCCGGACACGTGCTGTATGTCGAACGTGAACTGGCTTATAAAGGTCAGGTGTCGAAGCTGACGAGGGGACGCTTTGTAGGGCTTTTGTTTCAAAGCATATGTGAGAGGCTTATGGTCCGTGAACACTGTGAACGACCTGCCTTCTAGGGGGAATCGGAAGTACTTAATGCTCAAGTACGCGACGAGCAATTCTCTATCGTAGGTACTGTAGTTCCGTTGAATGGGGTTTAACTGTCTGGAGAAGAAGCTCAACGGCTGCCAGAATTGGTTCACCTTTTGGTGAAGCAGCATCAACTGCAATGTCAAAGACAACAACAAAAACGACTGGGGGTGCATCTTGTCGAGGAAATGCCAAGGGTGTAGCATCAGCCAGTTGTTGTCGGGATTTATCAAACGTGCGGACAGCCTCTTCAGACCACACAATTTCTCGTGTGTCCTTTGTTTTGGGGCCAGACAAGTACGCGTTTAAAACGGTCTGGTTTTGGGCGGCCTTGGGCAGGAAACGACGATAGAAGTTTAACATGCCCAAGAACCTCCGCAAATCCTTCGGTGGTGGCAACTGTCAATCGAATTAACAACATTCGAAATAAATTTCGAATGTTGTTAACCCCGCTGCGCCACAATATTTCTTGATCTGATTTCAGGGATAAATAAATAATTTCTGTTTGGTGGTGGTTATGAATGTAAATTTTTCTGTATGGCATTTTCTCATCATAAGCTCTCCATGACTGACACATTATCCTTATTTAAATATACTTTTACAGCGATTTGGAGCTTTTAATTGGAACTTCAATAGAAGTTGAATAAAATTTCCCTATAATTATTTGGGTAAGAATTTGATACAGACTTCTCCGTTCGATTCCTCTCCCTTCTTTGTATGTGAATTTGTGAAATCCTCTGTCAGGGTAAGGTTTTAAGATAGAATGTTGAATGAATCTTTTTCATTTTGAGGGAGATTTTATGGAAAAGGCCTCGCTTTGTGACGTATTTTTGTAAAAATGCCCCCATACTTGTACGTCTTGATAGGACTTTATTCAGTCAGTAGACTTTGTTGTAATGCCTTAAAATCCATCGAGACAGCTTTGGTTGGATATAGAAGGAAATATAACATAACGGAATTGATGTTTTTATTGATTTAAGGTACCTTGTACAGGCCAGAAGAGCTCTGCTTCAGCAGTTTCAATTATACTAACAAAACTTGGGAAGCATTGCTAGAAAACGGAACTAATTTTTACCCTTTGCATGTATTTCGATGTGTTTTGGTATTCCGCCAGTTATTTCCCATCTTTGTTTAATAGAACAATATAAATGTTTATTCAAATCTGAAACGTTGAAATTCTCCACTAATATTATTGTTTATTATTGCTCAATTTCAGTTCAACGGTAGCGCACCCATCCGAATTGCCGCCCTCGCCACATCAATGGGAATGACGGCAAAATGAGGCGATAGCTGCCTAAAAACGAAATCCAATTTTATATTTAGTTCGTATGACAACAGTAGCAACAACTCATGTTTACTTAAATAACTACAGCTACAAAAACAAACCGTGACAACATTTATCCTGGCTAACATAGCAAATGTCTGCATTTGTTTATGTTTCCTTCGTATTTTTGCATAAGATATGTTTGGAAATGCTGCGTATATATTACATATTGAGCGGAATTTCCTAGGAAATTCTGGAAAAATCAACGGAGAATCTTTGGAGACAGAGGAAGGATGTAAAGTGAACAATCTGAGGAGATAAACGAGCAACACAAGAAACGTCCTAGTCGAAATAACTTTTTTTTTATTGTGGTGTTGTGGAACTTTTGAAGAGAACTCAAGTTTCTGGGAATTATATTTCGGAACTGAAATATTTCTCAAGGACACTGTCGAAAACTGAAATCGGGAAATAATATTAATGTCGAAGTTAACCGATGTGAGAAAACTGTAATACGATTGCGGATCGGAGGGAGAAGATTGCAAATTGTTTGTTTTGCGATCGATTAACGCGATTACTGGATGATAAATGACAAAATGTGGAAAAATTACAGTGTCCTTGCCTACGTGCAAGGAGTGGAGATGCATAACCCGCGGGACCGAACTACGACAAAGAAACTTTTGATAATTTTCAAGCCTAAATGAAAATTACGATTCCTACAGATTTGTAGTGCAAGTGAGCATTTCACTTTGAAATTCGAAACACTATTGAAAAAACATAAATAGAAAGTAGAAAGTTACAAAACTCATATAATAACTGTATGTATAAACATTTCCAATTATATAGCAATTCTTTTTGCCAAATTTACCTCAACTTTTAAAAAACACTTAGAAAAAAACGGAGCAAAAAACAAGCAAACATGTATTTACGGAAAAGCAAGAAGAAACGAATAACAATAGTTGCTTCATTTGTTTTTTCGTCCTTAGAACATTTTTATTTTTTCTCACAGTAAATTTTTAAAAAGATTATGAAACCTCAGTGGACAATGAGAAATGGAAAAAAGTAAAAAATTGTGTAGAAATAATTTTAATAATTCGAGTAAAAATGAAAGTTATAAAAATAAAACGTAGCGAATAAGTCAAGCAGTAAATATTATATATAAATATCGATGGAAGATTCAATAAAGTAGAAGTTAAAAGTAAAGAAGATTAATAAAGTGGATGAAGAAGAAGAAAGAAGTAAATGAAAAAAAGGAATAAAAAAACAACAACAATTATAACATAAAAATGTTCGTATTACTTAGAATTTAGTATGTACTCAACGCTTCTGGACTGATTTTAGTTAGTAATATGTAATTTTTTTTTGTGTCGCTTTTAAAAGAAAATTCTTTTCTTAATTTCTTTAATGATTCCGACTTCTATGTAATTTTATTTTTACATTAGATTGAATAGAAAAAACAAACAAGATGAAAGAACCTTCTTGTAAAAAGGTAACACGAAAATAAGGATATGATTTTCATTGATAATTTTAATTTTCATAAAGTTGCCATTTCAGTGTCTATGAACACATTTTTACTTTGTCTTCACATTCAATTAAATTTGTAATGCTTTATATAATAGTTTTGAACAAAATAAAATGCAAAACGTAGTGTTTTTAAAAAGGTATTCATGTTTGGGGTGATTCGATATGCGGTTCCTAAGTCAAAGAAGAATGGATTATAGCTTCCATTTAGATCTGGATTAGTGCCTCTTGTTTTCCTGATCTTTTCGAAAGCGTTTTTCAGTGATAGCCGGGTGCTAGGTGCTTGAGGTACGAAATGATTCGTGGTTTTCCAAGGTGAGGAACTCTCTCTTCTATTTTAAGGATTTATGTAAAATTGTCGCTTTTTTCGCACTTTAATCAAAAACGGTTACTTCTGTTGACACGAAAGAGAGAAGTAGAGAGGTTGAAACTATGGATCCGCATGCATGCAGTAGATTACGTTGTTTCGTGTCGAACTTAAGGGGGGTACTAATATCCAAAATTATTTTTCACCAAATATAACTTTGGGGGGTCTCTTGGGTGCAAAGAGATGCGTGGGTTAGAATTATATATTTCCGGGTCAAAGGGCCCAACTGAAAATCTGAAAAAAATGTTGGTGTTCCGTGCGTATCCCATCTATAGCTTCAACATACCCTGGACTACAATATTCGCTCTTAAATAGTTATTAATGTTTAGGATAGTGAGCGATCCTAAGTCCACATCCACTTGTTATTAATGGTATGTTTTTATATTTTGTAAATTTACTGCGAATCGCACCTTAAGTTCATCCTAAAGCCATTGCAGTCAAGTAACTTGAAGTATGGGTCATCATACTGAAAAATTTGGTGGAAATCGTACTGTTACTAGCAAAGCTCTCGCCGTCAAACTGATGCTCCTTAAGAAATAAAATGTCAGCATCACATTGAAGTTGCATAAAAATGGAACCATCGTGCATCCACAAAATATCTATAAAACTTAAGTTTCCGGTTTCTGACTTGTTACGTAGTTCAAATAGAATTTTGCGATAGACCCGTTTAACTAATAGATTCGTTTTACAAAACATTGATTGAGTTGATAGTGGTTCACTTGCTTTAGTACCTGGTTTCACAATGAGAGTAGAGCATAATTTAACAAGTTACTGAATCTTACTTAAAATGGGTGCAAAAAGAAATGGAGAGAAAAATAACTTCATCATACAATGCCAGAAAAAAAAGCTGAAGTTCCATTTGGTCCGGTCTAACAACAAGTGGTTGTGGACTTAGGATCCCTCACTTATCCTAAACAATTTGATTAAAGTCGTTAAAGATGTTTTTTTTAGAAAGTCAATGTATTTTTAACCATCCTTTTTTTTGTTACATATAATTTCGTAGTAGTTTTATGTTGAATAAGTTATGTGTTAAAAGTTGTCGCAAAGTAACTATTCATTCATTTTTTCTGTTTTCGTCATTTTTTTGGATTGAAAAAAAAACCTTCCCATCCGTTCAAAATAAAAATTCCTTATCAACAGACTTAAAAAAAAACAAAAAAAAGTAATAGGCAGCTCTGTCAACATTTTCTTAAAGATGTCCGATGAAATTCAAGTCCGACTATCGATGAGAGTTCACATGGTTGTCACCCAGTAAACTCTTCGTAATTCAAGCCGAGTGCTTCTGATTATTGCCATCCATAAAAATCCAAACATTGGCCAATTTTTCGGGAACGTACAGTATTTGGTTGCAGTCAGTATACCCTGAAATTTAAACATTGGGCTAACGGTATTTTGAGAAAAACAAGATCGAACCAACGATAATCCGCTGCCATGGCTTGAATTAGAAGGTGGTTTGTTAGCCAAATTTTAAATAAAATTAAACGAGTTTCGAAGACTAGTTCTTGTATTAGCTAAAAAAATTGGTAGAAAATAAGTACCGTATTTCGGGAACCAACTGCTCATTTTTTCAACCAATTCCAACCAATAACGTATTTCCGGAAGCAACTTCCCCTTTTTTCAGTGAAAACACTGAAAAAGAATACAGTTTGTTCCCGAAATACGGGATTTCGATTACGATTATTTTGTGCGACGTTTATTATCCGATATTAATGACTCGACTGGATGGGAAAGTATTCAGTTTTATACGACTAGACATAAACCAACATAAAGAAGACAAAAACAATTTTCATTGCTCATCGAGAAATATTTTCCGTGAAAACATTGAAGAAGGAGATAGTTGGTTGCCGAAATACGGTTTTTGTTTTTCCAGATTTTTTTTGTCAATAAAAGAATAAGTCTTCAGATCCTGTTTAATTTTATTTTACCTACATGTTTGGACTTCTGATTTGGTATTTGACGCTGTAACGTTTTCCAAAAGGCAGTCGAGTATATCAGCATAAATTTAGATCCGTTGAACTACAACACATGACTCTTTTAGAAATAATAAAAAACTTGTTTTTTCTAAAAAAACTTGTTTTTTCTTATTCGCTACTGTTGATATTTTAATTTTTGCAAATACCGATATTTCGGGAACCACTTGTTCCCTTCCCTTTGTTAGCAATGATGAACGGAACAAGTGATTCCTGAAATACCAAGTCGAGACTTGGCACTGATGAAGGAAACAAGTGGTTCCCGAAATATCGGAATTTGCAAAATATAAATCAACACCAGCGACTAGGAAAAACAAGTTTTTATTATTTCAAATAATTAATCGCTGGAAACACCGCATAATTACACTCAGATAAACATGACTCTAGCGGGCGACAGTTCTTCAACGTCCTCTTTGCGCGACGGGTTTTCCCCGATAATAATAGCTTCCGAGTGGGTCGGGAAGTATTCAGTTTGAACGCCTGAATAAGACGACATTAACAGCAAATTTCATTGCTCGTGACAAAGAATTTCCAGCCATATATGTATGTCATGATTCCATAATCTGAACGACATGAAAAACCATTTTACACGGGTCTATTTACACAATACGGACACGCAGATGAGCTTGCATCTCAGTTGATTTGCTCAGATGTCTTCTGTTTGCCTCTGTTCCAACGGAGTTAATGCAATGGAATCTGCAACAAATATTGTCCATAACAGACTGCGATATGTGTATCGCTTTAATGATAAAGTGCTTCAGTTCCTCATACAATCGTTTTCTAACAGTATGACCAATCAGTCAAAAACTAAAAACAAAAAATACTTTGAGCGGATGTTTCCTCTGATAAATTGAGAAAATTCCATTGAATACGTTTTTTTTTCTGCCCAAAAAATTAATGAAAATAGAAAAAAATAAAATGACAGCGTTACCTTTTTTTTATTGAAAAGTTGAAATAATACACTTAGTCTTCGTAAAAATGCTACAAAATCATATGTACATACAAAAAACATCATTAGCAACTTGGAGCGCGTTTTTTCCAGCATTGTATATATGCCTCAGCCTTTGTCTCCTTCAGAAGCGGCGTCAGCTCAAAACACCATTAAGACTCAATGTCTGACAATTCACTTTTATGTAGTATTGACATTCTAGATTATAAGGTGAAATAAATTCAAACGAAGAAGGCTGTTTTCGCCCATTATAACTTTGTTAATAATAGCAGGGTGTCCACGAAACTTTCCAGTAATAATACGTATAAACGCCGCATTATTTTCATTTGAAGTTTATAATTTTTGTCGCTTACTTCCCTAATTTGCATCTGATACTAAAAATAAAACTTGTTTGTTTACTAATCGGGACATTTCATTTGATATCACGTGTGTCTACATTTGGGGGATAAAAAATGTATACGCTTCTATTGCACGTACTCGTATTTAGGGCC
Organism: Hermetia illucens; assembly: GCF_905115235.1. Classification (NCBI taxonomy): domain Eukaryota; kingdom Metazoa; phylum Arthropoda; class Insecta; order Diptera; family Stratiomyidae; genus Hermetia; species Hermetia illucens. The sequence goes on along the minus strand of NC_051850.1, from coordinate 153,353,341 downwards.
TCCCTAAAACTCCATACCAAATTGTGTCATTCACTATAAGCGTGGGACCTTGTAGTCTCCAGTTAAATTCTGTTTTCAACAAAGTCACCGTATTTGAGAAAAGTGCGGTATACGCGCAGATAGGTTTTGTTTTTTACAAAACGCTAATGAAAAAATAAATCCGTTTCTATCGCGTGGTTGCGCTGTAATAATTGGACCCAACCAATTTTAATTTAAATGTAATGAATTCTAGTTCATTTAAAACCACGCGCATCATGCACCAGATAAAATGCATAAATTTGACATATACGGGATATGCAATATTTTCGGAATATGCTAAATTTCAGTTATTATAGGTCTTCAGCAAGACAAGCATTGGTTCAAATAGCATTTCATCCTTAAGCGTTCAAATAAATAAATAAATTTTCCAATGAGAATTTTGAGGACTAGACATCCTTTCTATTGTTATCAAGCTTTGGATGATGTACCTAATATGCGTGGCAAGAAGGTAAGGGTGTCCAGTATGCTTTCGTAATATACACCATCATCTTTTGGGATGGACATTTTTTTAGCTGAACTAATCTCACATCATAAAGGAACGGTTTAATTTTGAAAACAAAAGACCAAAATTACCACTCATAGACACTTTTCTGAGCAATCCTTCTTGGAAGTGACATTACATTCAAGTAATTTTTACATTATCTAATTTCGTGTTGCCTATCCGATGGTGTGTTCAATTTCCAGATATGATACATTAATATTACATTTACGTATACTTTATCTACTACATTCTAAGAGAAAAGGTCGAAAATTAATTCAAAACCGGGGATAAAAGCAAAACAAAACAAAATATATATTTTTTTCTTTGTAAAATTAAGTAACATAAAAAGGACTGAACATAAACTTTTAATAGTTAAGCGAAAAGCACGAGGTTAGTAGAAACAAGTAGGATAAACTTCAAAAATGATTTTTTTTCATCTTGAATTTCCAATTTTCTAAACAAAACTAAATTCAAATTCAATTCGTAAAAATAAATATACATAAATATATAACACATGGAAATACATCCATGTTTTTTTTCTGGTAAAATTTTCAATGCACATAAACAAAATATTTTTCTTCGGTAAATTTCCTTTCAAACACATCAAAATTAGAAGAAGAAAAAAAAAGAACAAACCAATAGATGCATAACAAATACAAAAAATAATCTTTTTTGTAATGGAATCAAACACTTTATTCAATACACATACACATGCATTAAAAATTATTATCAAAGTAAGTAAAACAAAACAAACTTGATAAATTTACTTTTTAATACAAGAAACAAACACGATCTCTTCAAGTTCTTTATATATACATATTATAAATATAAAATTATACATATTTTTTTTTTAATTTTTAACTAGAGATTAGTTAATTGAACGATTTCATGATAGAAAAACAAACAATTATAAAAAAAAACATTATTTACCTAGATACTTTTTTGTATTAGCAAAATTTATCATTTCAATCAAATTTTCTTTTTTGTAGAATGTAATATAAAAGCAAAAGTGAGAAGAAAGGACATTTTAAATATAAATTGTAAAAAAATCAAAATGTTTCGTTTTTTATTTATTTTATTAATTTTAGGTTTAAATTTTATTATTTAATTTCAATTTACTTAGTTGTTTGAGCATTTGACTCGTAAAACAATTTTTTTCCATTCTAGTTGATTTAGTTTGACTTTCTTATCGAATATTGATAAGTCTTTGATGAATATATGTCTAGTGACTAGGTGGCATCCTGCAGTTTCTGTTTATTTCTCGTTGTAGCTGATAGTATTCGTTGGCCATAATACAAGAAATAAAGACATATTGTATTTATGGTTGCCAGTAATCCCTAAACCATCCATCCATGCTCGTCTCGACCAAAGTTCTTTCAAAAGGCACATGAATATATGGTTGTGGGGAGAGAAACTAGTTAAACTGGAAAGAGTGAGGTATTTACTAGAACCAGGAAACGAAGCTGTATCTAGTTCACATCTTTATTTCTTGTGTTTTCATCATCTGAATAGGAATTGTGTCGAAATAAACGCGCTTATACTAGTTTCGTAGAGTCCGTCTTTCTAGTGCGAAGAAATTCCTAGAAAGCAATTTGGATTGTTACTTCATTACTAAATTATTTTGTAGCCAAACAATAATTAAAATTTTTAAAAAAGTGGTAGTGGGTGGTGAATGAATATGGTGAATGGCGATGGATTTCATAATGCAATTTCTCTAATTTTCGGACCGCCGTTCTGGAGATGTGAGGTGGTGCGTTGCCATGAAACAGTATCATTCCTGCTTTGTTGAGCAGTCTAGGCAGTACTTTTGTGCATTAATGGTTTCACTATGTTACAAAGAACAATAGTGGGCAACTCCAGCTGTTTGGGGTCTCATCTGCATCTAGCTATTGTGGTGTTTCGCGACGATTTTCGTATAATGCCAACTCCTCATCGCATGTCAAGAGATCGTTTCTATTGCAGATTTGCTCAATAACTTCAAGCGGAACCCACTAATCAAAATTCTTCACCTCTCCAAGTTGTTTCAACTGTTTCGACAAGTGTACGCCCAATTTATCTGCAATGTCTCTTGCAGATGCACATGTGTTAGATTCTACCAGCAAACGCAGCTAATCGCCGTCGATCGATGGTTTTGTTTTCCACGTGGCTCACTTTGAAGGGTAATACCACCTGACTGAAATTTGTCAAACCACCGTTATGCGATTCATTAATTTACCGTGTCTGCATCAAGTGTTCTGTAAATGTTTCTGGTTGCCTCCGTTGTGACAATATTCATTCATAAATAAAAAGAAAACATAAATGTTGACTTGCTACCAAACTCTTATGTGAGCAGCTCTTTGACAACATCTTGAAAGTTCGTCCTGAAACGCCTCCTTTTTTTCAGCTTTCTAACATCCCCTCGTACAGCAACATATTTTTTTAGGACTTCTGGTATATGTCATCACCTAGTAGAGTGGAAGTACAATCGCTGTTAAAAAATAACGATAAAAACGCTATTTAGAAAAATGAATTTATTTCATATTTTAAATCGACCAAATCCAGATCAGGCCTTTGATAGAACAAAATGGCGCAAACGATCACAACGAACCGACCCCGCTTGTGAACGGGACAAAGGCTAAAGAAAAAGAAGTGAAGTATCGCATTGTCTTGCCTTTATGTACGTTTTTTCCTGAAATGACTCAACATGGTGGTCAAAATAGAATCGTAATAGTATGCTGTGACAATCTGACTTTGAGGGGCAAAAATTGATAGCACAGTATTTTTTGGTGCCGCCTTGCCATCTTACACCTGCGTCCACTGTTAATCGGCCAGCGCCAAAACCGTACTGCCCCCTGCTTCCTTTACAATTGAGAGCGGCCTGTCGCAATGTATATTGCGCTCCAACAAATATTCTTTATTTTCTCGTAAACAAATGGGGCGATGCGACAATGGCTCACCAGGCTAATCTTTGTTAGCAGCATCAGCATCTGTTTTTCCCTTAAATCGGGAAGATGCCCGCTTGTGAACAGGTAGTTATTAGAAGTGAAAATCAACCACTCTGGTTTGCCTTTATTATCGCATTCAAAACTACTGCATGGAACCAGGGTGCTTTTTACCCCCTAACTGCGGGCCCTGGTTCTTTTCAGCTTAGCCATTGTCGCCCTATAGGCTCCTTCCCAAAGGTTGATGTCGTCGCACAGCTCCTTAAAGGAATTCCGTTTACTTTCACGGGTTGCCTTCCGCACCTCTCCACGGCAAGTTTTGTACTTCGCCTTTCTTTATGCAATTTCTTCCTCATTATTTATGCTTTGATAATTTCTTTTTCTCGCTTGCATTCGGCACCCAGTTGCATGAATCAGTCATGTGTGTCATCCGGAGTTTCAGGAGAAGTTCACTCTTCTGCGTTTTTCTGGCTCTGCGCAGAATCTCAGCGCGTAGGAAAAGTCACCTCTGCTCTTGATAACAATCGCGTTCGGACGGGAGTTTATTCCGTTTACAATGGTCCAAACATTTGTTGACACCTTGTGGGGTTTCATTTGTGAACCCGATTTGAAATCGAGACGTTATACTCCTGCTGCTGAATCTTTGAACTTTTCTGGTGTTGGAAGCTTTACGACAATATCCTTCTTCCCTCCTCTGCTCCTCTTTATGCTCTCAACAGCTTTCCACTTTGGGCTTATTTCAATGACCCTATTCATCCTCTTGGTAACAATAGGTGCCTGCTCCAATAGAGTTAGCGTGGGAATATGTAACAATCCTGTACATTGGGCCATCGGACACACTTCGCCTATGACCTTTTTGCAGGAGTCCTTCAGGTTTCGGACCATCACCTTAATTTAAATTACTCATCGTTGTAATGCAACACTTCTTTCCTATCCTATCCTATCCTATCCTAAAAGGATCTAGGTTCGTCACCTTCTCCTTACTACTTGTTGAGTTATGTGTTCCCATTATCAACCAGAGTACCGCTTATATCCTTTCTGCCCTCCAAAATTGTTGGTAATTCCTTCCTTACATCCATATTTTTTTTCCAACAATCAAAAGTTTGGTGTGTTGGCAATACGATATTTTGTTCGATTGAAAGCTGGTGCACAAGATTCGATAAGGGCGTATTACCATGTCGGAGAAAGCAGTTACTGCTTGACTAAATATGCTGCAGCTTTCTGTTCACCACATTACGCAATCATTTTTGAATTTCAGTGTTATATTCTTTGGTAATCGTCTGATCTCCTGGTACATACTTTCATAAGCACATTGCTTCGACTTGAACCTCTTTTTGCCAGACGAAAGCTTGCACTGTGAAGACTCTTGTATTGTTTCAGTATCACAACCAATCACGATTTGTCATTAGGAATAATATTTAATTATTACTCGTCCTTTCAAAGCGAAGCTTTTCAATCTTTGGACTAATATATTTTGGAATGAACTTTGCGCCTGTTTAATTTTCAAATTTGAGGTTAAAATTTCGCAAATTGTAGTTTTGGGTACGCCAAGATCATCTTCTAAATCGAATATAGTGAAACGTCGATGTTTTGCTTTTTGCTTTTTTGATCAGTTGCCCCATTTTATTCTATCAAAGGCCTCATCTGGATGCCGTCGCGAGGCTTTCAAATTATCATCCAGCCTATCAAGCCACCATCGTTTCAGCTGGTCTTTTAGTCGCTTACCATCAACTTCGATGTCCAAATCAATCTTGGCAAGTGAATTCTCGTTAGCCCAGATTACATGACCATACCATCGAAGCCTCTTCTCGTCCAATTTTTCCATGGTCGGTGCAACTCCACATCGATCGCAGATATCCTCATTTCGGATGTGATCAATGCGCAACAGCTTCGTCTTTATTACCGCAAGACGTCGTTCATTGTCTTTTATAGTCAGTCAACACTCAGAACCGTTTATAAAGACACATACGTGATGTTCCTATCCCCTTGCATAGGATTTTCCTGGTTCGAGACCAGTGAAATTTTCAGTATTATTTCATACCAAATCCTACTTGATACCGTACCTACGTTTCTTAAATTCCATTGCTTTATCCTCGTGGTCTTCCTTAACGAACGCTGCAGGTTGTTCCGTAGAAATATTTCCTTTAAGCCTGCCCTTCAACTAGTTTTTGCACCCAACTGGAGTACGTGGAGTGGTAAAGTTGCGATATTTCCGTACGATATGATACTCGGTTCAAAAGTCGTCATAATTTTTTGGGTAGTATTGTGAAAATTCTTCCGTTTTGTGCATGTAGATCTTACGATTACTGTGCAAAATGCCTTAAAAACCCATTCAGAAGGTATGACTTTACAACATATTTTCACACTCGATGTTAGCATCATAATTTCTTCATCAGTAGCTTCGGTTCGGGGTATATTTTTGCTTCTCCTAGATGAAACTTGCGCTAAAACACGTGCAGTTTCTTCTTTTGTGGCGTTGTCAACTATATTCGTCCTTGTGCTTAACCAAAGTTTCCTCTTCGTAACTTTTGGTTTCTTTAGTCTTCACAAGGGTATAGCAACTGATTTCTTCCTACGCGTTAGTATTAACTCATTTCACACTTTACCAGCAATTGGATTATCGATCGAAACTCCGACTTATCGTCCTATTTCTATCTTTTCTGCGTTTACACCGATGAACTTTGAGACCAAATGTGCTTATGTATCGCAAGCCCGGCTTTCTCCGGCAATCGTTCCAAAGAAGTTTTCTCAATTCGATAGCTAACCATCCATAGTAACTATAGCTTGAATTGACGTTCTTCTTTTTCTTTGGACTCTGTCCCGTTCACAAGTGGGGTCGGCTCGTCGTGATCGGTTGCGCCATTTTGTTTTATCAAAAGGCTGATCTAGATGCAATAAGGAGGCTTTCAAATCTCCATCCAGCGTATTAAGCCACTCTTATATCGGCTTCCTTTCGGTCGCTTACCATCGACGAAAAGTAACAATGCAAAAAACAGTTTTCCCATTTCTCTTATATTTTTGACAACTTCATTTGTATTTTACAGCATCTTCTTCTTTTTCAGCCTGATCGGTTTCACATTTGGTTCTATCAAATGCCTGATCTGGATGAAAAGGCGAGGCTTTTAAATCCCCACTCAGCGTATCAAGCCACCATTGTTTTGGCCGGCTTTTTGGTCGCTTACCATCGACTTCGATGTTCAGAGCAGTCTTGGCGAGTGAATTCTCGTTGGCGCGAATCACACCCCCATACCATCGAAGACGCCTCTCTCGCAATTTTTCCATGATTGGTGCAAACATGGATATCCTCATTTTGTATGTGATCAACGCATGTTACGCCACTAGTCTAACGCAACATCTTCGTCCCCATTACCGCAAGACGCCTTTCATTGTTTTTTATAGTCGACCAACACTAAGAACTATAGAAGGCAGCAGGGCGGACAACATTGCGATAAGTTTTAGATTTAAGACCTTCGTTGATACGTCGATCAGAAGGAACACCAGTTGTGGAACGCCACTTCATTTAGGTTGCGCTAATGCCTGAAGCAATTTCACAACGCAGTTCTCCATTGGCTGATAACAATGACCCGAGTTATTTGAATCGCTCAGTTCTGGTCAGGTTAGTGATTGTACCTATGGGGATCGGTCGATATCTAGTATTCCTCCGAATCTTACTAATATGAATGCTATCATTTCGGATTGAGACAGTTTGCCTTAAAATTGGGTTTATGATATATTTTGAGCGCTGTTCCCAGGAGCGGGAAACGCATCAACTGATTATTAACTACGTTAAGTATATTATGTTCTGCTACTGCTTTGTCACTTTTCCTTATTCAAACAGTACTCACAGTTTGTGGTTTTGTGATGTTCATAGCTTTCCCCAGTTCGTAACGTGTTCCCCGTGTATTCCGAAAAAGTAATTTATAATTCCTAGTGCAAAATATTTCGTCTCATAACCTGAGGAAGGTGTTAAGATGTGAGTACAGTAAATTCAACGCCCCTTTTTTGGTAGAGTGGGCGATTGCGCACATTATATTGGACTCCTGCGATGGTAAATCGTCGGAATACCAAACTAAATACCACTCCGTCATCAAAGGACTAGCTCGGAACCGTGTCAAAAATTATTTCAGGTTGATTTCCCGGCACTCCAGCGTTATGGAACCTTCAAGTCATGGGATTCCTTTCACAAACGGGGAGAGGGCAGGAGGGGAATTTTGTTGATTAGAAAAGATCTCTGCTATTCGGTTCCTCTACCGGTCGAACCCAATCTTCCTCGCAGCAAAAGGAACTTGAACGTAATGTTCTACACAGTTCCATCTGTCGCCGCTCTTCAACATCTTTCTAGTGACGCTATCCTGGGAGAACTCCCCGCAGTCGGCATAAAGCTAATGAATGCCATCTTACCCTCCACAACAAAAAAAAGGTATAATTGGCATTGTCCACCACAGAACACACAACAAAGGAATCGTGCCTTCTCAATCTTGAAAAGGTAAGACTGAAAGACTCCATGCATATGCTTATAAGCTGAGTAAGGAAATAATCAACCTCATCATTTTTTCAGTTCAATCACGAACTTAAATAGCTGATGAGCTGCCCATTTTATCTGCCTCTTCCGTGATTTTTCCCAGAGAGTTGCCGCTCATTCAGTGTATTTTGTCGGTTTTCGCGAGCAATTACCTTACTTGAGCCCTTTTTCTGGCCCGTTCTAAGACAGTATGGTAGGGGAGGGCCCACTCCCAAAAACTTCCCGTCTTTGTACTTACGCAAGACGTTTACGATGTATTTCTTCCTCCACGGTGTGGAGTGAGTTGCATTCATGGAAAGTCAGGTAAGACCGCGAACGTTTACTATTACCCGACTTAAGGCTGAAGCTCCAGCGACAGCCTTGCCTTCTGCTGCTTTAATTTGCTTAACAAACTTAGTCGCGCGTCAATCGAAGGTACTTAACCTTTGGTTTTGACTCTATAATTATGTCCCTTATTAATGTGGGATGCGTTACAGTTTGTCCTTTTTTCGATCGTGCGTCTAGAAAATTAGTGGGCCAGCTTGGTTTCCCGTTCAGCCTGATATGCTTGTTGACGCTGAAATACGAGGAAGCTAATCTCCCGTGAGTATATTTGAACTCAATGAAGTTATTTTGTTTGCTTTCAGTAAATAGGCGAAGGCATTTCCCGATTGCTGTCCGCAGGGGAACTTAGTTGATGGGAAGCTGCGGGTCATCATATGATAAATTAGTTGCACTTAAGAATAAGGTCCCTTTTTGCCCTACAAGTAATTAAGGACAGTTCAATCATGGGAAAAAACACCGTAAGATGGATGGACACTCATCATTATGAGGTTTTAGTTTGGACTTATAAAATTTCCATCTTATCTTTCACGATGGCGTCCTTTCAAATAATGTAATGTCCTCCGCCAGTATTTTAAATTTGAAAGGCTGCCTTGAAGATTTATTTTTGGACCCAATCGCCTTTTCTATAATTTTCCTGTGAAGATGTTCGATTTACTATATGCAATATTCATTCGTTATTTTCCGGTGACCATTCTAATGGAAAGCAGTGCATGATTTAGTTTTTTTGACATCATTACGGAGATTGCGACTAGGGCTTTTTTTGGAAACCTTTTTCGGTCAAGAAGTGATCGATGACTGTATTTTTTACTAATGAAAATTGTTTTTTTATTACTGGCAGTTTAATTTTTCAAGTTTGCTTTAATTTTAGACAGCAATTCGAAATAGTAAAGCAATTCGTTTTAAGGACGACTAATTTTATCCAGAATCTTTTTTAAATATTACCTTAATTGTCAGAAAGAGCATTCCACACACGGGATAATGAGAGATTGGGAATGAGTGAGGAAGCGATTTTGTTTTATTGCAACTAATACCAGAATCGGCTATATCACCTATATCGGCTATATCTCCAACACAGAAAGCACCTAGCGATTTTTTTTTTTTTTTTGGTATTTTTGTCTAAAATTTAATACGAGTAATTGATATTTGGAAAAATACCAAAATATTACATTTATTCGAGTGAAAACCATAGTTAGATTATTAAATTGCGGACAATAACATATTTCACTTTGCAATCGTCTAAATTTTTCGTCTAAAAGTTGATATTTAATAAAAAAATAAACTAAACAGTAGCATGTATCTTTCCTTGAAATATTGTCATGTTTATAATTTTATTAATTTTTACCCCTTTTTATCTCAGCAGCTATTTACTTTGTTCTCGAAATGTTTGAAAACGAATGCCAGGGACACAATAGAAATTTAAAATAAAAAGATAAAACAGTTAAGACTTAAATATTGAATAAAGAAACACAGCACCGAATTCCATTTATTACAAACCTTACACATAGAATAGAATTATAGAAGTCACTGCCGATTAAAAAGATAAATAGATAAAACATTTGATTCCTGCAACCGGTACATGGTAATAGAATTTTGTCTATGTAATTTGAAGTTATCGCACACGGAACTAGAAGTCACAGGACAACTGAGGACATACGAATTTCAGTTCAATGCAATAGGATACCGACCTCGTCAATCAATAGTTGAAACAGTTGAAATAAACTCTTGAAATTGTTTTGTACGTTCACTACTCAATGGTAGAATTCAACCTGTAAATATGTACTTGTAGATGAATTTGTAGGAAGAAAGATTTTTATATAATATGGGCAAAGATATTATTGTAACCAAATACTAGAAATTTACCATTGGAATATCGAGAATAGTTGGGAGAAGAAAGTAACTTGAACAATAAACATTTGGAGTGTAAATAGTGACATTTATTTAGGAGATATTAGATGCAAGTATGAAGTAAATATGATATTTCTAACTGGAAAAATTTTATAAATATTCCTCTAAATATTTCTTTGCTTAGTGCCAAATTTATGCAAGTTTCAACATTTTAATTAAAGATACATTTTCAAAGCTCTTTTAATTTTAATTGGAACAATATTTGAGGACAGTTTTCCATGACTTTTAAGCGTAATTTGGTCTTAATTTATATCCATTCAGATTTCTGTCTTTTAAAGATTAAAAGCCATTGTTAGGGGGACAACTTCAAAAGTGTTTCTTCATTAATTACAATCACTTTCATTAAAAATTAAATTAATTTATCAACTGAAAGCTTGTTAATAAACCTGAAGCCATGTCAATTATAATTCCGGTCCTTAGTTTATTTAGAACAATCAATTTATTTAACATTTTTAGAAAACTTTATTGAATCCGCTGATTATGCTTTAGTGATGCAAGCAAAGCAAAATTTAAATCAGTTAAATGGGGATGCCAGGTGTGTATGCCAGACAAGCAGGCGTTGTTGGATGGCTAATTGGTAAATTAAAATTTGCCCCATTAAGGGGGAAAAAAATCATACTGAAATTGGGTGTGAGAAAATCCGAAAAGAAAACTTTGTTTTTCCCTGCACTTTGATTACAGCAAAACCCTATTTTTGTAAGTGCTGGATCTCGTTATTGCTTCTTGTGGATTAATGATAGTCGAAGTTGGCTATCTGGTCTTCCTCTTTTCCTGCTGCTAAACAGCTCAAGTGAAAATCAGAACTTCTGACGTGAATTAAGTAGTCGTCGGATTTCGATTCTGAGGGCGTATTACAATATCGATATTTCTTCGTGTTATTGGCAAACAACTGTTTCTTAGCCTTAGCCATCTTAGTGGTTTTTCCCTTTTTATTTTTGGTGCTTCTTTTGGATAGGGAAATGTATTTACGCACAAAGTGTTAGTCTCCCACAACGGTACGTCGTTGTACTACCAACTAAATACCTCCCCATCGTCAGAGAGCTAGCCTGGAACTGTTTGTCACATTATTTCGGGCTAGTTCCCGAACTCTTCCGCCTTGCGGAGCCTTCAAATAAGGGAATTCTTTTCACCAACGGGAGGTGAAAGGAGGGAGGGGACTGTCAGTTCAAGGAACCCCTTGCCATTCGGCTCCTTCACCGGTCGAGCTCTATCTTCTTTGCAATGAGATGGACCTGAAGGTAATGCGCAACATGGCTCCACCTGCCAGCACTCCTCAGCATCTCTTCGACAAACCCTCGCTTACGATATAACTCCTTGCCAGGAGCGTCAGCCAATACCTCTGCCCCGTAGAGCAGGGCAGACTGCGTCGAAACTTATCAGAGAAAATCGCCTGCTAGACGTAGGACTCCCAATATTTGCCATTAACCTATTTAACGCCGAAATTCCAGCTGCAATCTTGTTCCTTGCTGCTTTAATTTGCTCAAAATGAGCTTTTTTGAGTCAGTCCAAGGTATTTTACTGTTGGTTTTGACTCGATTATCGACTCACCAAACGATATGGCACGCAGGATCCGAATTCTCTTACTAGTCAGGATGACTACTTCGGGTTTTTCCAGTACAAGGCTGAAACTATGAGCAGTCATCCACCCGCTTATCCGTCGCATCAATATGCCAAGTCTGCTTTGCGCCTGTTCGACAATGTACCCAACGCCTCGACATCATCTGGTATGTGCAGTTTGAGTAGACTATTATAGGAAGCGTTCCAGAAGTCCGGCCCTAGGATGGATCCCTGCACTACTCCCAAAGTGACCTCTATCCTCCTCTGACCTTCTAGTGTTTCATAGAGCAGGGAGCGGTTCCTCAGATAGTCCCTCAATATCCGTAAGAGATATTTTGGTTCGTGGAAATCATTTCCTAATGTGCCTAGAATATCTACACTACCCGTCGAGCCTGGCAGCTATGTGCCTCCGCTTGACGAACGACATGCACGACTTGCATGACAGTATTGAACATCAACTGTGGATCTCCCTGCTCGAAAACAAACTGCCGTGGGGATAATTCTCTGGCAGCGTGTATTGCTTCAGCGAGTCTACGGCGGATGAGATTTTCGAGCACTTTCCCAGCATTGTCGAGAAGACTGCAACTCAGGATCGCGTGGATCAGCGCAAGCCTTGCCACCTTCCAACAAGAAGCGAAAATGCCCTCTTTCAGTGGACTGCCTGTTCCAACTCTTTTATTAAGAAAAGTGGGCAGACCTCGGCGCTCGCGGCGCCGATGTGATCATTTTGTACAGGGTGCGCGGGGAATAGTGCCCATATAATGCGGTCCATCTGCTCGGCCTTACATGAAGAGGGTTTCTAGAGCCCCGATTTTTCGGCTTACTAGTACATAACCCTCCCTACGGGTCAACATTCACCCGTCGACCAGATCCTCCCAGCAGCGAGTTTTGTGCTGTTTATTGCACTGCGGAGTCTCCTTTTGGCTGATCTGTACTCTGCTATTATGGTGCATGCCTCCTCCCGGTCGTTTAGACGGAATCTGTGACACTCCTTCCGGAGCTCTTCAATTTTTGTCGTCTATCAATATATAGAAGCTTTGCCACATCTCCTTTCCATGGAAGCTCTGCAGGCTGCCGTTATCAGGATCATAACTGAATTTACGACAGTGTCAGCTGCAGTGCCACCATCCCCCGGAGTACCCTTCAGTGGGACCCCAGCTGTTTCAAAAGTTTCGACAAACCTCCCGGTGTTCACTTTCGCGACGTTCCATGCACAGAAAAGCGCTGGGATGGCGCACACCGACAGTTTGTATCAACGGCTTCCAAGGCAATGTACTAATAGTCGCTTGCCAAGAAGTCTTCCAGAGCTCGCCGCGCGTCCACCAGCGACACCAGCGACTCCGATGCGAAGCTTACGTCTGGAATGCTTTCCTCGCAGCCTGGGCGCCGGAATGTTGGGGTCGATCGGGTGTTTAAAACTACTAGTCCTATGTGGCATTGTTTCCTTCGGTGTTATATAAACACTGAAAAACATTAAAAAACATGCCTTTGCTTAACAGCGCAAGTCTCGCAACCTTTCAGCAGGAGGGAAAAACACTCGCTGTCAAACATTTGTTGATTACGCGGTGTAGGAAGTGCGGCTTGAATTTACATACGAGTTTTAACACTTCTCTGGGTATACCGTCCGGTCCTAATGCTATTTTGGCCTTCATGGACTGGACCGCCTCCTCAAGTTCCTTTTCAGTGAAGAGTACGCATTCCTCAGTACTCACTCATTCAGAGGCTTCACTTTGGATATCCAAGGAGTAAAGTTTCTATGAAGCAAGCACGATGTTTGGAGCACATCATCTGCAATGGGAGGTTGGATTTTTGGCGCTAGATAGGAGGAATTTTCAACGGTACCAGAATTGTAATTTCCTATCTTTATTGTTTGTTTTGTTGTTGGTTTTGATGCTGACGTTGCCACTATGTATTTAATAATAATAATCTCGTCAAGCGATGTCACACCCCAAAAGAACTATCGTGCCCTTTATTGGTTATAGTATACCTATAAACTATAATATGTCATCTAAGCCTATAATCGACGGAAACTTTATTATATTTCTTACTTCAAGTGTTTGAACCTTGTCAAAGTGGTTAAACCTACTTTGAACTGTCCCAGAACATTATCCTCCTCACTGAATCTACAGACAGTGTCAGTAGATATCCCTGTCTTCCCCAGGTGATAGTTCAGCATGCAATGAATAGTCAGTATTTCCACTATGATCCCGAGGCTCGTTTTGGTGAAGCTTAGACAATCTTTCGAGCGGCTGAGTTTGTAACGCCCCATAAGAAGTGTGGACTCTTCCATTCCTGGCAAGTTCGCCCAGTAAAATTCTCTTAGTAGTTCCTCTTCATTTTTCAATGCCGAAGTCATGAACCCATTTTCGACTGACTCTGGCTCGTATAGTGGTGTTCTTAGACAACTCGCTTGCTGTTTTATTGTCTTCTAACCCAATGTGGCTCGGACCCCAGAGTATCCAGGCCTTATTGAGCGAGCCAAGCGTGTTCAATCTGTTAAGGCATTCCCATATCTGTTTGGAATTTACCTGATAGCAATTAAATGTCTTAATAGCTGCTTGACTGTCAGTTACATTACCAATGTTCTCCCTTTATGGTTACTTTCGCGGTTGAAGTTGGCGCATCTGCCTATGGCGTATATTTCCGCTTGAAATATGCAAGTCTGTTTACCCATTGGTTCAAAGTGCATTTTTCTCGGACCAATGACCCCGGCGCCAGTTCTCTCCACCGTAAAAGATCCGTCAGTGTACCAGGCAATCAGTGGCTGGTTTAAGCCGTATGTCAATGCGGCGTTTTCCCACTTTGCCCTATTGCTCCAACGTGTTTCAAAAATCTTGTCGAAATGAAACCTCGTTGTTATGTTATCCTTTGGTATCAGCAATTCAGTCTTGAAAGAATATCAATTTTCCTTCGATTTTGACAGTCCCCTGCCTCACTAATACTTCTGATTATTCTGAAAATCGCCCTCCTTGTCTATATTTGTATGTGCAGATGGAGAGGAGCCAATCCTAGGTTAACGCAGGTTCTCATTGTCGTACTGTTACACATGCAAGCGAGTCTTTGAAGTTTGCGTAGCTTACCAACTGTTGTCCTGAGTTTCTTTCTGTTTGCCCGAATTACTGCTCCATAGGTAATTATTGGCCCTAGTATTGCAATGTATATGCAGCATTTTTGGGGTGCATCCTCATTTTTTTTTTGTTATGCACCTGTAAGTCATCATAGCCCTTGTCGCTTTCCGACATATGTTGTCAACATTCACTTTCCAAAGTAGTTTTTGGTCTAGTGTGATTCCCAAATATTAGACCTCTGCTACTTGTTTCACCTCCATGCCATGTAATTTAATGGGTTTCGGGTGATCCAGCTTCCTTATCCTAGTGAATGGTACTAATTTGGTTTTGGCTGTACTTAGTTTTGCCGTCTCTAATAAGTAACGCAAAATTCAGCACCGCTTGCTCGACATGGATGAAGGCAGTTTCCATAATCATCATCAACGGCGCAACAACCGGTATCCGGTCTAGGCCTGCCTTAATAAGGAACTCCAGACATCCCGGTTTTGCGCCGAGGTCCACCAATTCGATATCCCTAAAAGCTGTCTGGCGTCCTGGCCCACGCCATCGCTCCATCTTAGGCAGGGTCTGCCTCGTCTTCTTTTTCTACCATAGATATTGCCCTTATAGACTTTCCGGGTGGGATCATCTTCATCCATACGGATTAAGTGACCCGCCCACCGTAACCTATTGAGCCGGATTTTATCCACAACCGGACGGTCATGGTATCGCTCATAGATTCCGTCATTGTGTAGGCTACGGAATCGTCCATCCTCATGTAGGGGGCCAAAAATTCTTCGAAGGATTCTTCTCTCGAACGCGGCCAAGAGTTCGCAATTTTTCTTGCTAAGAACCCAAGTTTCCGAGGAATACATGAGGACTGGCAAGATCATAGTCTTGTACAGTAAGAGCTTTGACCCTATGGTGAGACGTTTCGAGCGGAACAGTCTTTGTAAGCTGAAGTAGGCTCTGTTGGCTGACAACAACCGTGCGCGGATTTCATCATCGTAGTTGTTATCGGTTGTGATTTTCGACCCTAGATAGGAGAAATTGTCAACGGTCTCAAAGTTGTATTCCCCTATCCTTATTCTTGTTCGTGCTTGTGTTTGACCAGTGCGGTTTGATGTTGTTGGTTGATTCGTCTTCGGTGCTGACGTTGCCACCATGTATTTTGTCTTGCCTTCATTGATGTGCAGCCCAAGATCTCGCGCCGCCTGCTCGATCTGGATGAAGGCAGTTTGAACGTCTCGGGTGGTTCTTCCCATGATGTCGATATCGTCAGCATAGGCCAGTAGTTGGGTGGACTTGAAGAGGATCGTACCTCTTGCATTCACCTCAGCATCACGGATCACCTTCTCGAGGGCCAGGTTAAAGAGGACGCATGATAGCGCATCCCCTTGTCGTAGACCGTTGTTGATGTCGAATGGTCTTGAGAGTGATCCTGCTGCTTTTATCTGGCCTCGCACATTGGTCAGGGTCAGCCTAGTCAGTCTTATTAATTTCGTCGGGATACCGAATTCTCTCATGGCCGTGTACAGTTTTACCCTGGCTATGCTATCATAGGCGGCTTTAAAGTCGATGAACAGATGGTGCAACTGTTGTCCATATTCCAACAGTTTTTCCATCGCCTGGCGCAGAGAGAAAATCTGATCTGTTGCTGATTTGCCTGGAGTGAAGCCTCTTTGGTATGGGCAAATGATGTTCTGGGCGTATGGGGCTATCCGGCCTAGATAGTGGAGAATATCTTATAGATGGTACTCAGCAACGTGATACCTCTATAATTGCTGCACTGTGTGATATCTCCCTTTTTATGTATGAGACAGATTATGCCTCGCTGCCAATCGTCAGGCATTGATTCGCTGTCCCATACCTTGAGCACAAGTTGATGAACCACTTAGTGTAACTGGTCGCCTCCATATTTAACCAATTCGGCTGTAATTCCATCGGCTCCTGGCGACTTATGATTTTTTAGCCGATGAATTGCACGGACTGTTTCTCCTAAACTTGGTGGTGGCAGTATTTGTCCGTCGTCGTCAGTTGGCGGGACCTCCAACTCGCCGATGTTCTGGTTGTTCAGTAGCTCATCAAAGTACTCAACCCATCGCTCTAATATGCCCATTCTGTCGGAAATCAGATTTCCCTCTTTGTCTCGGCAGGATGAGCATCGAGGTGTATAAGGCTTCATCCTGCTGACTTGTAGGTAAAACTTCCGCGCCTGGTGCGGTTGCTCCCTGTACTTTTCTAGTTCACAGACTTGTTGGTTCTCCCAGGCTTCCTTTTTCCGTCTGTGAAGTCGCTTCTCCGCTCGACGGAGTTCGTGATAAGTCTCTGCGCGTGCCCGCGTTCTTTGAGAATGCAACATTACTGGGTATGCGGCATTCTTCCGTTCCGTTGCTAGCTTACATTCGATCGTCAAACCAGCCGTTCCGACTCCTTTTGCGGCTGGAGCCAAGTATATTTGTGGCCGTATCCATGATAACGTTCTTCAGGTGGTTGTGAAGATCATTAGTTGATGCTTCATCTCCAGGTCCTCTATTGACTGCGGTTATTGCGGCATCCATTTCCCTCTTATAGGTGTCGCGGAGGGTTGTGTTGTGGATGGCTTCAGTGTTCACTCTCACCTGATTGTCAGAGGGGATTCTAGGTGGTATTGTTATTCGAGCTCGGAGCACCATGCCAACGAGATAGTCATCCGAGTCTATATTGGCCCCCCTATATGTTCTGACATTCATCAAGGCTGAGAGGTGGCGGCGTTCGATCAACACGTGGTCAATTTGGTTGAAAGTGGTCCCGTCTGGAGAGGCCCACGTATGTTTGTGGACCGCTTTCCGCGCAAACCAGGTACTTCCAACAACCATTTCGTGTGACCCTGCTAATTGAATAGTCCGCAGTCCGTTATCATTTGTTTTTTCGTGTAAGCTATGGGAGCCAACGTATCGCCTGAATACGGGCTCCTTCCCTACTTGGCTGTTAAAATCCCCAAGTATGATTTTGATATCATATCTGGGACAGGCTTCGAGGGTTCTTTCTGCTGCCTCGTAGAAGGTATCCTTCTCCGACTCTGCAGTCTCCTCTGTAGGGGCGTGAACGTTTATGAGGCTTATATTTCTAAACTTGCCTCGGAAGCGCAGAGTGCATAGCCGCTCGCTTATACTTTCAAAGCCGATAACAGCAGGTTTCATTTTTTGGCTGACTAAGAAACCTACTCCGAGCACATGGTTTACTGGATGGCCGCTATAATATATGGTGCAGTGGCTCTTCTCCAGGAAACCGGTCCCTGTCCATCGCATCTCTTGCAACGCTGTTACATCAGCCCTATATTGGGACAGGGTATCGGCTAGCTGCTTATCAGCTTCATCTCTGTACAGGGAGCGCACGTTCCATGAGAAAATGCGCAAATCGTTGTTCCTTTGTCGTTGCCGGGTCCGTCGTTTTAACATCCGTCCTATCCGAGGCTCCTGTTGTGTCTTCGTAACAGGTTGTTTTCCGTGTAGGGTTGTCAGCCCTACCCAACCCCCAACCTGGAGGACCAGTTGGTACAATTTGTCCCGTTTTTAGGCGCGGGAGACTTGCCTTCATCCTTCTCCGTCTGCAGCTTTTCGTCAAGAAAGAGCTCCCAGCGGTCACCACGTGGAGGTGGAGATAGGGTTTGGTACTAGAGCTGTTGGTGTTGGTTCAGCAGGCATTTCCCAGGTTTTATGCTCCATCGTGGGTACCAATCCACGTTTCGCCCCGGGACCTATACTACCCTTTGACCAGTTTCCATATCAGCTTTTTTCCTATTATGTCAATATCGTTAGTATAAGCCAGGGTTTGGGTAAGCTTGGCACTCAGCTCGTCGTCTTGGATCACCTTTTCTAGAGCCGGGTTAAAAAGTTTGCATTGCCCCGTCTTCTTTTTCGTGGTTATATGAAGCTTATATTTGGGCAGGATGTCAGTTCACTGCTGGGTAACTACAGGAAGCACATGTTCCATGACAAAATGCGTGTGTGTCTAGTTCAATCCGAGCCTCCTTTCGTAGCTTCGTGGTAGGTGCTTTTGGAGAATAGAGTCACAAACGCTAAACCTTAACCTGAAGGATCAGCTAGCACAGTTTGTATCGTTTGTAGGTGGTTTTGCAGGCCTGCAGTTTTTCGTTAAGAAAGGACTCCCAGCAATACTCATGTGGAGGTGGAGACAGGATTTGGTAGCGGAGCTATTTTTGTTGGCTCAATTTGCGTTCCTCAGATTTACGCTCCAGCGCACTTTTGTCTTGGAAGCTAGCTTACCTTTTGATTGCAAGTACTCCAAGGGTAGCTTGCTGAAGTAATTACTGATGACTATACGTATGTGTATATTATCACTGCAAGTGACCTCAATGGTTACGCTAGCGGAAATCTAAATAGCAGTTGATATCATAGAGGTTAAGACTTTGACTGACCTTTCGCTGGAAAAACTCCAATCGAGACATGCAAACCAGCTAATAGAACTTAGATTCTAGATTAAAATCTGTTGCTTTATTTTAGTTAGTCTCACTTAAATTGCGATCTTGGCTCTGATTCTCCACTTCCTCGCGCGCTTGGAAAAAAAAATTTACTATGTGAAGATATGGATTTCCTGGCAGGCTATAGTTTCGAATTGGGCTAATAATTTCTTTTCAAATGGCTGACCACTTGCACATTCTGAAAACAAGTTGATTCAAATATGAACTACATAACCTGGCAGCTACACTCACCAGGTTTTTATATAAGTAAGGACCGTATGTTTTCTCCTAATCTGAGCCGAAACGAAATTACTTTTTATCCGATGTTATCCTTCCGGGAAGCTAAAATTGGCAGGAATTTCCATGAATTCTTTATTTTCTAATTTGGATTATAATTGTTAGATTGGATCAGTAGCTTATTCGCTTTCAATTTTGGACTTGTCTGCTTGGCTGGCGTGAACTTCAAATTCAAAGAAACTGATAAAAAATTTATTGGAGGAAAAATGGCGTATAGAAGATTGTATTCGCAGTTGGTATAAATAATTTCTAACTGAATTATTAATTTTTTCTAATAATCCACACGTAAGAAACCCGGCAAACCTGGCTTTCTTCATGATTGGTTCTTGTAATAATACCCAATAGTTTTCATCTTTGCTGGTTTGTTAGATCTACAAACAAATATTCGTAGTATTTAGTGGATAGCAGTAACATGTTTCACCGATTCTATGTGCTTATTTAACGAACTCCCATCGTTATCACACCTCAAAAATTCATTCGCTTCTGAATATTTATTCCCTTAGACTATTCAAAGAGCTTAATCTTATCCCTCATGGTATTTAGCCATTTTATAAATAGAATTTTCTACTCATGCTTCGTAACAGTAATTAACATTTAATATTGTAACGTACCATTTGTATCATGTAAATGTTATATAAATCATAAGCAAAAGAAATAAAAGAGGCACATAATAAACTTGATGCAAAATTGAAGTTATAAATTGTACATGTATCGTTCGAATTAGAAAACATAAACAATTACTTACTGGTACCTAAATATAGCGTGTCTTAATATCAGTATAAATAACAGTTAAAATACACAGAAATATATATATTATGAACGCCACGATTGAAACCATATGATTCAATCGTGTTGATATTGGTGTCGATTTTCACATCTATTTGAGGAGGAAAGATATAATCAAAGATATGAAAACATTACTACAGACTATTGGTTTATACTACCGGGGCAAACGAGAAAATGCTCATAGTATCTGAGAAAGCTTTATATTGAAAAGTAGTGTTAATTTCTGTTCTTATCAATTAAATTAGCACTATCTCAGCATACAATCTTGAAAAATGATTTCTTAAACTTTTTTGAAGTTAAATAAATTTGAAATAGGTTTTATTTTAAATTATAGTATTTTATCTTTCTATATTTGCTGATTATAATATTACCTAACTTACAGTTTACCATCAATCGTAAAAGTCTAAACAAATCCAATTGATATTTACTGAAAACTTTCCACTCCATAGAGTAAATAATTGAATTGCTGCAGGAATATTCCAGAACTGAATAATGTGTAAGTAGTGATCTAGACATTAATATTTGTCGTACAAAGTTTTCTGATTGATTGTAATTATCCTTTCTAGAACTTCATTGTCAATAAATAATTGTATCTGTGTATGTAAATAGTAGGGCGCTTCTTAAAAAGAACTAAATAAATCAGAATATTTCCAACAAATATTTCCGAATCCACCTTTTGGTAGCAACTTAACTATTCAAAGATAAATATTTGAAGTGGTTTTCTATATAAGACAAATAATCTTAATCTTTTCAAGTACTATTTGGAAATTTTGGCGTTTTGATCAAAACAAAATTCGTGTCCAAATAAAACTCAAAATGTATATTAAAATTATAATATTTAAAAGAGGATGTAGATGTTAATAAATTAGAAAAATGTGGGCTGTGTCAGTATAAATGAACTGTATTTCTTTCCATTCAATATTAGTTTCTTGCTAGACTTAACATCTGTTTCCTCTAACCATGGGGTCAAACCATAAAACTTGCATTGACGTTTTGTATAGAAATTCCCGTAAACACACAATCGGCACAGCTTTTAATATTTTAATATTGAAGTGAATATAAAAATGAAGATGACAAAGCACTATTTGCATATTTTTTAGTGGTAACTACAATATTAACTCCATATATAGCGACATGAATGCAAAAAAGAACTTGATAACAATATTGCATACACAATAATTGATCGTGGTTTTTGTAAATAGTCAAATAAAATAGATACAATTCCAATAAACAATTAACTGCACGGACGTTTTTAATTGTGAACTTTTTAAACAACTTGTATCAGTGTGATGTTATTAATAGTACTAAATAAAACATTGTAGAATGAATATAAACTTGAAAATAATGGGATGAACACGTAGGGATGAAATAAACACGAAGATTCCTTGCAAAGACGATGATGTTGCGAAACAAATATTTGTAAAAATACTAATAAGTTAAACATATATACATGAAAATATATATTTCAAATTAATTTCACTTCAATCAATTTAATAAAAGTCATATTTATTTTTTATACATTCAACAATTAGTATATTATCAAGCATATGCATATAGTTTTGTTTGGGATTTTAAGCATGAATATATACATCAGTACGTAGTGATGGAAATTACTTGATTCTATTAACAATTTCTTCATTATTGCATTATTCTTTTGTATTACGTACAATATTTCGTAGAAAAAAAAGAACTCAAAACAAAAATAAAACTTTTCACCCTATAATATTTGAATCACTGTAAATTATTGAATTTTGTAATAACAATATGAACATTTTAGTCTGAAAACAATAAATCATTATATAAATATATATATATGACTTTAAATACAACAAGAAAACATTCTAATGGCTGTAGAAGCGTGACACAAGAATAAAAAGCTTTTAACAATTTATTGATAACAAAATAATAATATTCAAATTAATGCATAATTGGTCACAATGTATATTTTTTGTGTTTTAAAATACTTAGAGAGAAAAGAAAAAACAAAACAAAAATGAATATTTGAAATTTGTAAGCAAAAATGTGTGAACTTTTGCGTTCGGCCTTAAAAATTATTTTTAACATAAACATTATTTAGTTTTCTTTTCAAAAATGTTGAAAACTAAAGTACATATTGCTCGTAATGAGATTTGTCAGTTTTCATGGTGATTATTGTGAAATGTTAAAAAAAATTATAATCAAACATTGATAGATTTTGTTTGGTAAATGTGTAATTGATTTGACTTTCACTTATATATACAAAACAAAGAAAAAAAAATACATGCAAATAAAAATAGATTTGAGAATGATGAAAATTACAAGGGTTTCATTCAGTTCAATTTTTTAGAATTTTTAATAAACTTTAGTGGAACAAAAAGCGCTAAAAATCAAATCATCAAATTAGCATCACAGAATAGACGCCACTGAAAAATTAAGGAACCGCTCAAAGAAAGATAACAAGCCCTATTGTAAAAGGAAGGTGGATCTATAATTTCACTTTGATTTGTTGTAACCAGAGAGTAGGTGAGGACATGTAAGAACTATGTGATTTTACAGATTAGTTCGCCAATGAGTTATCATGCTATCACATCTGACAGGTGTAAAATTCATAAGCAATTAATGTGGAAAAAGAAGAACTTAAGATCCTGTACAGATAGCTAGCGTGAGTCGTCTGACTTGGTAATTGAGGCGAGCTCATTGATAGACAGTTTGACATCCAAATGGCTAACGGTGAGGAGATTTCAAGTCTGGGAGCCACGAGAATTAGGAAGTTGAATTCAGTAACTGCAGCTGCTTCTGCACGAGACTGTTCAGTGAGTTGCGGATCACTAAGGCTTTATCACTCGAAATGTCATGATCCTGGTCATCATCAGGAAGCGCGTATGACTTAAGGCTGTCGTGAAAGCCCCTGATGACTAAAAGCCATTTGGGGGAAAAGGGGTAGTGTTTGCAACATTGCGTCACTCTACGAAAATCAGGTTTAGTACTCATTGAAGCACTGTTTTTCCTACTGAAGTTAAGTTTCCAAAAAGCTTCTGCATGAACTCCAAACGCGTATGTAGCACTTTCGGAATCAAACACATTGCATAGACAAGATCTGAAGCTTCAATATGGTAGCCATTTACCCCATAATGGGGCATAGCGCGGTTCCCTCTAGGGCTACTCGAGATATCTGCCCTTCTGTTCCACTATTCAGCATGTGTATGTTCCGTCATGTGTGCCTGGGGCGACTCGCTCGTTGGCCATTTTGAGATAGTAGATTCCACTACAGCAATGGAGTTGTCGCCTTTCCTTTGTAGGCACGTTCACCTTTTGATGAACTTGCCAACGGGTAACTGACTTGCGTGCCGACGAAGTTGTTTGCTCGGAATTGTATGAGGCCAGCGTACCTCGATAACACAAACAAGCGTACAAGGAAGAGATGCTCGTCAACATGGATGAGAAGTCGACTATTAACGTCCTTCACAGGACCATCGAAGGATTTGCGTCATGCGATATACAATTCTGAAATAATTATGATCTGTGGGAGCTTCTGTTTCGTTATCCAGCTCAAAAACAAATTCCCTTTTGTCACGGCGCACACTATGTTGAACTTTCCCGAATTTCGAACGATATCGAGTTCATCACTCTCGCCATCACTCGTAGTGGCCAAAAAATCCGTAATACCTTTCGTTCATGGATACACTTCCATAATTCCGAAGTAAGCCTGATTTTGTGATGTGGCCGCCGATTTACGTAGCACCGAGAAAGGATATATTCTCAAACGGGTTATTCAGAATATCTACCGTCCGATCAACAAGCTAATTCTCCTACTGGTGGTGAAGGTAAGCAAACAGTAGTTGGTGATCCCTTTCGAGGCCAAGTGTCAGCTCACGCCTTATTTGACACAAAGCCCAGTAACGCCTTTGCCAATGATTATATCATAATTGCGGACGATTTTAATGGTCGTGTGAGAAAAGGCAGACGGCAGAAGGTTCCGTGGGTGAAAAGCGTTTAGAGCTCACAATGAGGATGATGAGCGAGTTGGCGATTTTGTCAATATATGGTTTACTAAACGACTGTCCCATCTTCCTACATTTTGCAGTCACTGACTGCAAAGCCATCCCCTGTGTGATCATCGCACCTCCACATCATTGTAAGAAGCTCAATCCAATTACAGCACCTACGATCGTGAACTACTCGCCGCGTACCTTGCAATTAAATACTTCCGTTTTTCCCTTGAGGGCAGGGCGTTCGCTGTGCTCACGGACTACAAACTCCTTACTTTTGTGCTTAGACAAAAGCGCGACAAAGCGTCCCCTTGCCAACTTCGCCACTTGAGTTATATCAGCCTGCTTCTGATAACCAACATGTGTCTGGAAAGGGCAATGTGGTTGCTGATGTTTTGTCTTGAATCTCGGAGGTCACAGTCCCCCGCCGCGATCGATTATACGGCAATTGTGAAGGCATAAGAAGACAACACAGAGCTTCGGAGCCTGAAGGCAAATTCCAATTTCAAATTCAAGGAGTTTCCTATTTTGCTTATTTACTCTGCGAGACCTCAGGTAAGGGACCCAGGCCATCCATTCCGGCCGATTTTCGCAGGAAAGTATTCCACGCGATTCATGATTCTGCGCACCCAGGTATCAGGAAGACGAACCGGTTAGTCACTGATAAATATTTCTGGCCGTTCATGAACACGGATATAAGCTCTTGGGCCAGACAGTGCATCGCATGCCAGAAGTGCAAAGTCAACAAACACGATCGAAAAGAAGTAGGTGTGCTCCCTCGGTCAACTCTCGCTCCATCTCGACATCATCCGCCCTTTGCGAGACTCGCACGGATTCAAGCATAGCCTCACAATCATCGACAGGTTTACACGGTGGCCTAAAGCAATACCTCTGTCTGACATTGCGGCGCAATCATGTGCCGAGGACCTCCGTCGAGAGTAGATTCCGCGCTTTGGTGTTCCAGCCGTTATCATCACGGACCAGGGAATACAATTCGAATCTACTCTTTTCGGGGAGTTAGGAAAGCTCCTTGGCTTCAATCGGCATAGGACTACGGCATACCATCCGCAGTCCGATAGTATGCTGGAGTTTTGGCACAGGACAATAGCCGCGGAAAACAGCTGGCGGCCTGACAGAAGGAGATCACTGACCACTTGTTTAGTGTTTTACCTTAAGTTCTTTCTTGAAATTTAAGAACAATTTCTCGTGCGAAACGAGTCTAGTGTAAAATGTAAAGGAAGGAGTTGTAATATTAGTATTTCATTATGTGTTAAAATAAAACAGTTGCTAATAATAAATAATTACTGAAATTCCAAACGCTGCGTTTCGATGTAAAAGAGTGTGTTTTATTTAGAAAGTAATAAACAAAAGAGTTCAAAGAAGAGCATTTTCCCAAAGAACTATCCACCTCTTCTGGCTAGTTGTTTTTTAGAGCTGAAGATTTGTGTATCAATTTAAATAATTCCATTTATTTCCAAAGAGACGTTTCGTTAATAAAGTATCATACTCATTCAATTTCGACATTTGCAGATAGATCATTAGGTCAACAGACGCTTTTCGACCATTCGGATGATAGTTGCTCTTTTCTTCAATTTTTTTATCAGTAGTTATCTATTTACTGCACTTACCCGCTATTGAAAACAATTTTGAAGGTTTTATGTATGGTTAGCTCCTTGTGTATATTTTTGCATTTTTGGATTTTTGACCCTTAGAAAACATGATGTCAGAAAGAACTTTTTCTGAGGCCAAGAATCTTTTGAAGGTTTTATAGAAGTTGGTCAAAGGGTAGTATAGGTCCCAGGGCGAAACGTGGATTGGTACCCACGATGGAGCATAAAACCTGGGAATCGCCTGCTGAATCAAAACCAACAGCTCTACTACCAAACCCCACGTGGTAACCGCTGAGAGCTCTTTCTTAATGAAAAACTACAGACGGAGAAGGATGAAGGCAGGTCTCCCGCGGCTAGAAACGGAATAAATTGTATCAACTGGTCTTCCAGGTTGGGGGTTGGGTAGGGCTGACAACTCTACATGGAAACCAACTTGTTACGAAGACACAACAGGAGCCTCGGACTGGACACAACGACCAAACCAAACCGGCAACGACAAATGAATAACGATTTGCGCATTTTCTCATGGAACGTGCGCTCCTTGTACAGAGATGAAGCTGCTGAGCAGCTAGCCGATACCCTGTCCTAATATAGGGCTGATGTAATAGCGTTACAGGAGATGCGTTGGACAGGGACCGGTTTCCTGGAGAAGAGCCACTACACCATATATTATAGTGACCATCCAGTAAACCATGTGCTCGGAGTAGATTTTTTAGTCAGCCAAAAAATGAAACCTGATGTTATCGGCTTTGAAAATATAAGCGAAGGCAAGTTTAGAAATATAAGCCTCATTAACATTCACGGCCCGACTGAGGAGAATGCAGAATCGGAGAAGGATACCTTCTACGAGGCAGTAGAACGAACCCTCGAAGCCTGTCACAGATATGATATCAAAATCATACTTGGGGATTTTAACAGCCCGTATTCAGGCGATACGTTGGCTCCCATAGTTTACATCAAAATACAAATGATAACCGACTGCCGATTATCCAGTTAGCAGAGTCACACGAAATAGTTGTTGGAAGTGGTTTCCGCAGAAAGCGGTTCACAAATATACATGGACCTCTCCAGATGGGACCATTTTCAACCAAATTGACCACGTGTTGATCGAACGCCGCCACCTCTCAGCCTTGATGAATGTCAGAACATATAGGGGGGCCAATATAGACTCGGATCACTATTTCGTTGGCATGGTATTCCAATCAGGTGAGAGTTTACACTGAAGCCATCCAGAACACAGCCCTCCGCAACACCTATTAGAGGGAAATGGATGCTGCAACATCTGCAGTCAACAGTCGACCTGGAGATGAAGCATCAACAAACGATCATCACAATCAATTGAAGAACGTTATCATAAATACGGCCAAAACATACTTGGCCCCAGCGGTATACCGAGTAATGTTGCATTCTCAAAGAACGCTATGACGCTGAAATCCGCGCACGGTTGTTGGCAGCCAACAGAGCCTATTTCAGCTTACAAAAACTGCTCAGCTCGAAACATCTCACTACATGGTCAAAGCTCTGACTGTACAAGAGAATAATCTTACCAGTCCTAATGTATTCCTGGGAAACTTGGGTTCTCAGGAAGAAAAACTGTGAGCTCTTGGCCGCGCTCGAGAGAAGAATCCTCCGAAGAATTGAGGATGGACGATTCCGTAGCCTATATAACGACGAAATCTATGAGCGATAGCATGACCGTCAAGTTGTAGATAAAATCCGGCTCAATAGGTTACGGTGAGCGGGTCACTTAATCCGTATGGATGAGGATGATCCAGCCCGGAAAGTCCAGAAGGGCAATATCGATGGTGGGAAAAGAAAACAAGGCAGACCCTGCCTGAGATGGACCGATGGTGTAGGTCAGGACGCCAGACAGCTTTTAGGGAATTGTTGGACCTCGAAGCAAAACCGGGATGTCTGGAGTTCCTTATTAAGGCAGGCCTAGACCGGATACCTGTTGTTGTGCCATTGATACTTTACTGATACGCAAATACTGTTTCTAGATCAAATATTAGTTAGTTTGAGTGATATTGTGGCCAGTTAGGGAAGTCCGTACTATTTCATAAATTTTTGAAGTGGCCAAAAAATGAAGTTTTCATAATTCACATTTATCGATCCATTCATTCTTCACGGTTCAGTTTATTTATCTACATTTTCATTAACATGAAGTGAATTTCTAGACTACCAATTATTGTTAATTTAAAAAAGACATTATAATTAAGCTTATTCGAGAACAATTAATTTGCGTCACTCTTAAGCTACCACTTTATTAGTAGTTTTCGGTTCTACAACCATGACCTGTTTTAACTCAAATTTCTGGCAAATAAATCAAAATCGCATAAGTGGTTCGTGAAAGTTTTTTTCCACCATTTCAAACTGGATCTGAGCGTTAGCGAAGTATCATTAACTCCTACGTCCATAATCATGCAGATGGCAAAGCAAGACTCTCTAATAAATCATTTTCGTTATTCTTGTTAGAAAAATTTAATTCCAGCCAAGAACAAGTTGGTCTATGAATCTTGTAGTTGCCAGACGAATTGAAAGGCAAAGGACACTTGTCTACTCTCAAATCCACACATTATATAATGGAGAATTCCAAATGTCAACAGATTAGTCTATTTCTCTCCATTCAAAAACAATGTCGTTGGCCTTAAGCGTCAATTCTAACAATGTTTGGAGGCTATAATTTTGGAGTATTGAACCTTGCCATAATAGAAAAACACAATACAGAGATTTAATGCAGAAAACAGTGGGGTCTAACCTTCTCCCCAAGCCACAAGCAAGTCTGAAAGAATTATTAACAATAAAATGACGGGGAAATATCTACTTTTTAAAACATTTTCAGATCTGGTTCTTCCAGTAGTTTTCGCTAATTTTATTCGGAAAGTTTTTATTATGGCATAAAACTGCAATTAACTATGCGTACAGGAACATTGCAGCCAGTGTAGTAAAGGTTGCTTAGAAAACTAGGACGAGACTTGTAATTGTAGTAATTGTAAGACGCATTTCGGTTATATATGCAGTAAGGCCAAAGTAACAATATCAGATATAACTCGATGTACACAGTACCTTTACCTAATCTCTTCAAGGGCAACTACAACTTGGCGGACCTATTCACACTTTATTAACAATACTCAATAATGACTTAATATTAGTTTTTTTTACAAAAATTGAACTTCAATTTTGACACAAGAAGCTTATCTTGATGCTCCACATGATAAGCTTCTCGTCTATCCATTTACGGAAACCTAAAAATTCTTCGTGAATAATTTTATCTTAATTAATAGCAGCTTAGAGTTGATTAACGGCTCAAACACTTGCTCACTTTGGGTTACTTAATTCCGTTTGAATGAAGATAATAAACTGATCTGGTTCTCGCTGAGCTGCCTATGAATGGGCAATAATAATTTGTGAATTCCTTGTCCATAACAGTGTCAAATGTAACCCTGGATTGAAACATTCTTCGTAAGGTAAACTGAAAGTTGTTTTGAAATCATATAGTTCGCAAGATTTGAGTTTAGTTTGAAAGAGAAAAGAATCTAGAATTTAAGAGGTCCAGGGCTTGGTATTCAATGACGAACTATGTCAATGTCAACGGACTGTATAAGGTGATGAGCAGATCATTTTGTTTACCGGATTCAGCTTTCATGGGTTTAACAACATTTTGTGCCCCAGTGGCAATATTTTATGAAAACTCGTTTAGGCTTATTCGATACGCAATACATAAAATGTAAATTAGATGGTAATATTCAGATTAGTATCTACAAATTTGTACTGCGAATATGTTGATAGTGACGGAATTCTCACTGATGCTCATTGTAATCTGTGAGAAATTCTTCATTATATAAATAGATTTCGGGACTAGTTTTGATCGCCTCAGGCATTGGTAGGAAGCAATCGAAATATCATTCAGATCAACGAAACAGAAATTTCCGTAGTTCAGGGGCTGTCCATCATAAGAGCTTAGGGTACATAGGTACTTAAGTATCAGTGGGGGCCCGATTAGTAAGTGCTGTGGTGTATCGTTTTGACGCCACAAATCCCTAGGACCATGACTGATGTGATAAAGGCAAGAATGGCGCAGTCTACCCGGCTCACATCTTCATAGCCAGCCGGCAGCATTCTCGAAAGAAAGTACCCTCCCACCCTGCAACTAGGGATCTCCCTGAGGAAGAACGTGCCTGTAGCCTTTCTCTAGCTTGAGCTGGGCATTCGCAAAGGAAGGGTCTGAGGATTTCTTCCTCTTCTCCGTAGGTTATGCCTTGCGAATTGTAGGATACGTCGAGGCTGGCGGCATATTGCGTTTTCATGCGTCTGGCGCAAGATCGATGGGGTCTTGTTATAGGCGGGCCAAATCCCCCTTCATTTGGTGCAGATGGTGCGCCTTCGCCATTGAGGTCCTGCCAGTTGCCAGCGGGACACAAACTGTGCCCACCCACGGACTGCCAAAAGAAGAGCCCTGCCCGTTCACTCCGCTCATTCCATTCTATGTGCTTACGACCGAAAATCCAGAAGAGAGAGACTTTTAGCGTGCCGCCCAGACTGCTCAGCGCATTCCTGTATCGCCCCACCAGTCTAGAGGATGTCAGCACTGCATATAAAACCTTTTTGGGTACTTGATTATCGGTCAGAATGGCTATGTTACGCTGTTTGGAAAGTTCACAGCAAAGTTCCTCGAAACTAGGCTTGCTTGTGGTTTAGTCCGTCGGGAATGCCCAGAATTCCTGAGGTATTTCGTCGTATTACTATGACGGTAGGGCTTTGCTGTCCAGCATCCGGACTCACGTAGCTAGACAGCACTATACGCTAAAGCATATTTAATGTGGAGGTCTATGGGGAGGAGATATGGGAGTACATTTAGAACATGTGCCGGGTAAAACTGCAGAGTTCCACTAGCACTTGCACTCACGATCTTTTGAATCCTATTAAGCTTGGTTCTATTGCACTTGGACCTTTCCCAACGCTAGTTCCATGATGTCACTCATAATGAACTGAAATATCCCTGATACCAATGTTTCCAAGTTGTCGTCATACACCACCTGTCCAACGTGCGTAAAATTTCGTCCATCACTACAAACCAGAGACGACGCCACACTGGCGCGTGCCTCTGACTACAGCTCTGGACAAGTGACTACCTCCCAGATCAGACTGGATTATCCTGATTCTTAGCATGGATGTTATCCAAAGTGTAGGGCTTCTTTCATGGTGCTGGTACCAATGTTGTTGAATGCGCCCTCTATATCTAGAAAGACAGTTAGAGTATGCTGCTTGTACTGCAGTGACCGCTCAACTTGATGGGAAGCGGTTTCTGAGGATTTGCTTTCCGATAGGCGTGCTGGGACTTAGAGAAAGGCGTTCTTAAGTGAATGTCAAGGATGCACGCTGAGATCTTCGACATGAAGGAGGTAAGGCTGATTGGTATAAAATTCCCTCGCGGGCGGATGTCTGCGCCTGCACACTTCCGGTATGAAAACCACGCGAGCGCATCTCCAAGACTATGGTGCGTATCTCAAGGAACGTCAAGCCAGCACCTCTTTAGTTTTTAAGTAAGTAGGATCGTCCGAGCCTAAATGCTTGGCAGTTAGTACTAGTATTAGGTAAAATCTGGCGTCTGCCGAGATTGTGACAACTCGGAAATAATCGTTGTCGCAACAATTCATATTGGATCAGGGCCTTGAAGTGTGTTAGAGCACTTTATTTGAGACCGTAACGGTACACTACAGTACACTATAGGAGGCAATGCGGTCAGTATTGTGCTCGTTCGAGATTATTACCCTGATTTGACTTAGGACTCATTCGCAGCTGAGTTGACTGGTACTCGACGTCAGATCACGATACAAATCTCACTGCCACCTATGAGATTTGAACCGCGACCTTCCGTACGACAGCCTTGTGCTCTAACGACGCAGCTAACCGGACACCGGACACCCAAGGAGATATAGCTCCGGTAAATCCGGTGATTTATCTATAAGCAGAGAAGCTGTTTCTAACCCAACCAATTTCATCCTTGATAATTACCGATTTGATAAGGCTAAGTAAGGCTCTGACTCATAGTCCTCTTCTCCGACGGGGAAATGTGGCTAAACCAACAGCACGTTTACCGCTCCCGCATGGTCCTGTTTGGCCATAGGTTTGTCCCGATCAGTATCTTTTGTAAATTGTAATATTTGCTTCGAATCCCTTTGATGGTTCAACAGCCTCCGATCCAGGGTTCCTGTATTAGCATGCCTGCAACTTCTTCTTCTAGGAGGAAGACCAGCAGATTAACTGAGAGACACTTCGAGTGCTACAGATTTATCTGCGCTGCCTTAATTCAGCGTGATCGTTTCCGTCGAACCATCCATCTTCATCTCCTTCAACAGCTCATTGGCGGCGTCGATTAGATTCAGGTCGTCGACCGTGCGTTGCTAACTCAAAATCGTACTTTATAATTCCCCTTTTCCAGTGCCTCCATGCATTTTTCATTTAGGTGGAGAAAAAAGTTTGGCTGCTCACTTGAGGTTGCTTCTCCTTGATAACCAGTTGTTGTAATTGCGCTTGAATGAGGTGGGTTTCGTCATCTGCAGGATTTCCAGGCGTTTGTTGGTGTATTCTTCCATAACCGGCTGTAATTTAGCGAGGGGTTTTTCTAAGGGGGGGGGGGGGGGGTTAGCTCTGCCACCGAGGAGGAAACTGAACGTCTCAAGGTATGCATAGTCTGCAAACTAAACAGCAAGCTCCTCGTTGGCCACGCTACCCTTGGGGTATATTGGTTCACCTTGGCTTGGAAATTTTTCCAGTGCAGTGGGACGATCCCCGGGCTGTTGCTACAGTTTATCTTCCCCCTAGATGCGTTTTCCACCAATACATGACCAGCATGACCAGCAGGCAAACAGATTCTCGCCAGTTGAGTGAACCTCCTCCCAGCCCGATCTAACACACTCTTGACCCATCCGATGACGGTTTCCAGCATCCACTGCAGAGAGATTCTGTGAGGACTTGTCGAATTATGCAATATTAACGTGAAGCGTAATCGGTCCAGGTCGCCCAGGAGGGCTTGTAATCAACAAATACCTAGGTAGTAATAATAAGGGGTACACTGCATCTCTGCAATGGATGTAGTGTGTTTATTAACTACATTATGCCAATCAAGCTAGAACTGACAGGGATTTTAAGATGCTCGCTTCTTCCATTAACTTTAGTCTACTTTGCACACGTGCCATCCATTTTTTCATAATATGTATGGAGGTTTCATCACTCTCCTCCCAGAATCTGCAGCTAGTGTTCGTAGATATCACTAGCTTCCTCAGGTGGTAGCGTGATCACGAAGATCCTAGGGCTCCTCTCGGTGTGTTTTAAATAATTATGCGAAACCTGGGGTTTATATATATACACGCCCTGGACAGTTTAGCAGCATTGAAATTTCCGCCTGAAATATAGTGGTATGCTCACACATTGGTTAAAAGTATGTTTTCCTTGGACCAATTATTTCTGCGGCCGCTGCCTTTGTTTTTAGAAACACATCAGTGTACCAGGTGCTTAGTTACTGGTTTAGGCCGTAGGTTACTGCACGCTCTCCCGCTTTGTCCTGTTGTTCCATAATGTTTCTTATTTTTTATTGAAATAAAACCTCATTGCCATACTATCCCTTACTCTATGTAATTTGGGATACTGACTGGAAACGAAATCAATTTCGTCTTGCTGATATCTACGGACACTTTGAAAATTGCCCACCTTGCGTGCATTTGTATGCAAAAATGAAGAGGAGCTAATCCCAGAAAGACCTCTAGGAATGCTATTGAACATTGAAGTCCCGTAATATACACTCAAACCAATCTCTGGATTCTGTCTGCCCAAATTACGGTCTGCAACTTTGCTTTTACAGGATGCATCCCCATTTCTTCCTTGCGGTGAAACTGCAAGTAATCAAAGCCCTTGTAGTTTTCTAATTTCTATAGTAGTTTTAGGCGTAATGTAATTTCGAAATATTTGACCTCTGTTTCCTGATTAATTTCTATGGATTGATGCGTACCTTCGCCCTTCAGTACTCAGTACTAGTAATTCTCAATCCCAATTGGATTCTATCGCATCATCATATTTACCTCTATACATTAAAACGATATTGTCGGCGTAATCCTGGACCTTTATTCCAGCATTTGTAAGCTCTCCAGTAAACGCTT
This sequence comes from Hermetia illucens, assembly GCF_905115235.1. Lineage (NCBI taxonomy): Eukaryota > Metazoa > Arthropoda > Insecta > Diptera > Stratiomyidae > Hermetia > Hermetia illucens. The sequence goes on along the minus strand of NC_051850.1, from coordinate 153,319,266 downwards.
CATAGTAGGGGTGGTCGTACCCCCTATATTTCCTTTTCAGATAGACAGAGGATTCCTGCCGCTCCATAGTCCAGCGTGGATTGTTCAATGGTTTGTTCTTCTAGGATTCCTTATTATTATGTCTTTTTGGAGGTATGAGATTCTCCGATATCTTCCAATTCTTGGCTAGTGTCCTCATAAGAGTGTTCCCGGTTTAGGTCTAGTACCTCTTGTTTGCGGTCAGTCCTGAATGATGGCGTGTTTCTTACATTATATACCTCTAATATATTGCTAAATTCAAGAAGGCACTCACCGTTTCGATGGGTGTTGCCGCTACCCCCAGGTATCATTATGAGCCTTAACATGCCAGCCGAGGAGAAATGGTACCGCCTTCCACTCTCAGTAGTTCACAAGTCCGGCGACTAATTCACGTGGGATTTCGGTACCGTCTCGTGTGAAGTATCCCGAAGCACAAGTACCTCCCGAATTCTCCTGCTAGCTTGCAACGGAACTTTGGCACCCACGAAATCTGTAGTCAGGAACTCTGAAAGATATATATGTTTAATTTGGATTTAAGAACGGTACAAGCTCTTGGTTTTGTACAAGGGGAGCCCAAAGTTACGTACATACTTCTTCTTTGCGCATCATAAATCTGCCACGGTACATCTGGGGTTACATGTTTTCCTTTGCTATTCCTACAGATGGAGCTTTTATATGCTGGATGTTTACTTAGGCCCGGTTAATACTTGGAACACACAGCACCGTCCTTTTCCCCTGACAAAGCACTGTGACTCGCCTTCCATCTTGAGATTTAGGAGGTCTAGATCGTCGAGTTTCTCCTCTGTCCTCATTAGGTAACAGGTCCACTTTACTGCGCTACTAAAGTTTACGCCAGATCTCCTGTTTATGACCTACCCGAGATTTTCTTCTTCTTGGATTGAGATCTGGTTTTCTTAGCAACATTCCCGTCTTCTGGGTCGCTCTTTTCCAGTCCTTTTTTCTTCCGTTGTTCAAGGCTTAGATCTATACTGAGCCTTGTTGAGGGCTTCTTCCTATTCCAGGCATCAGATAGCGCAAATACTGGAAATACTGGACTGAAGTACTCTTATTGGTCCTGCCTTCTGATCAAGGACCTCATTTTGTTGTGGTGTTCGAAGTAGTCCACGAGTATAGAGCTTGGACAGTAAAATATTCGCTGAGCACGGTTCACTCGTTAATTATTTTTCGTTTTCCATATACCGCTATTTCGGAAACAACTCTGCCTCTTCTTTCCCTTTGGATGTACACTCTGCATTGAAAAAGGGAGTAAGTTGTCTCCGAAATACCGGTATATGCAGACTAAAAAAATAATTAGTTAGCAACGGAAACGATAGGCGCAGTAAATCTTGTATATCTCGGATTTGGCCAATTGGTCGATTGGGTGCTTGATTAATCGCAGAAGAGTTTTGAGGTGGCTGTTCCTGCTGCTGAAAACAACTACCAAATCATGTTTACCCAGCTTTCGCTATGCTATTCCTTCTTTGGGTTGTTGACCCAGAGCCGAACACATTAGGGACCGTGTTCTGCTCGAGGCCTTCTCGAAGCTAGTTGTGGATCTTGCAAACACGGGAAATTCTTTCCGAGGGACAGACCCGGGATCAGTATCTATTTGATATACATGAATGCGAGCGCTATATTTACAGGAGCTTCCAGGAAATTTGTGACGATGTGCCTTCCGCGTATGGGTAGCTAGAAATCAGAGTTTGTCCGTGAAAGTATTCGAGGCGGATATGTTTGTAGAGATCTTAGAAAAGGTAGTATAATTAGGTGGGCGCATAACGAAAGCATGCGGCGCTGCCATGCTACGGGGGCAAGTACTCAGTAATACACGCCCAAATTACTGACGCAACGTGAAATCCCGAAGTTACAAACTTCATGTTTTCTAGTGAGAAGAAGAGGGCTGGACTTCCGTGAAAATTACTTTTAGATTACTTGTCTCGTTATACACGGCACTGGTCAGTGAGGAAGCATTATCATGCGAGAGTAATCGAAATAGAGAAAACTTGACCTATCGCTTAATGATCCTAAAGGTGCGCTGCGGTTTCAGGACAACCTCAAGCAAGGTGGCGTGTGTTGCGGAAGGAATAGTTCCGATACATCTCCTGATAAGCGAAGCAGGATGTCTTTACGAAAAGAGGAAAATAAATGTACCAGAGAAAGATACAGAAGAGCGATGAGTATTACCCTAAGAAAGTTGCAACGACAATGGGACGATTCGCTAAGCAGTCGCTGGACCCACATATTGAGGAGTCGATTCGGCTGCGGCAGAGCAAAAATATTTGACCTGACTCAATTCTTGACAGTACAAAGTGGTTACAAGAAGCATCTGTACCAGTGCAGGTCGGATGATTCTGACTTTTGTCCTGAATATGGTTGCATACCTGGAGATCCACAGCTAACTAAGTAATAAGTTGGATTTCGTCAAAACTGGGCAAGGCATCGCACGCAAGTAAAGCTCGAAGAGCGGAAGGCATAGTCACTTGAAGCGTAATTCTCCTCGGGAAGTAATGTTTTCCTGCGGTTTCGCGAGGACGGAAGACGGACGAGGGTGAATTTAGTGGGCGGGCATAGTATATACTGTTGCAACCTGGTGCAGCGGTGTCTTTCTAACATATAAACCTTTAGCCACAACGAAAAGATAGATAAACAGGTGGTCTGGCGGACATGCAGACAATAAACCAACGATTTTACGAAGGTTTTGTTTGACACAAAATCTTAAAAAAGAATTCTGACGTTGCTGTGCGATGATGGAGTTGGTTAAAGTTAGCCTCTTGATCTCGTTGTTCGACGTTAGAATGGTTGTCATAAATGCCTTGCTGATCTTTTTGCTGGCCGCTACTGTAGACTTATCTCTTGCATAGCATTAAATGCCTTGATAAGTACTTGACGTACAGTTGTATTGAAATTCAAAAACGAAAAAAGGGATATGTGAACGCTCAAATTACATAAAGGAGTAAATGTGAGAGAAATAAATGAAAAAAGTATCCAAATTACATTTAACTCATAGAAAAGTTATATTTTTTCAGTATATTATGGGTCATATACTTGCAAAGATACAGTACTTATAAATAAATGGTTATAACAGGTCTACCCTAAATTTCGAATACAAGACCAACAATATACTTCCTTTGAGAAATCAAGCGGATACCGTTGATTGACCTTATTCAACGCACGTACACTTCGTTAAGCACTGATATTTCTTCATAGCTTTGGGTATCATAGTGCTTTTCTGAAATTGATAATAGAATAGAGACAAGTCCCTTCTAAAAAGGAAACACTAAATAAAGGATACTCACGAAGTCAGTTATCGAGCCGACGGAGTTCAACACATACAACGCTAAGTAATTATCGAAAACACCTTGGGTCCTTGCTAAATGGAATTTCTCCTCGTCAATATAGAAGTAACCTAAGAGGTCACCAGTTTCTTTGTCGATTATGTTGACGCGGAAAGTTTTTGAATGTATCTTTTCAGGAAGGACGGACACGAAAAAGTCTGTTGAGGGACGTCGACCACTCAATTCGTCAATAACTTTATGAATACTCCCTACATCGATACTTCGTACGGAAAGGCCAACTGCACCCAGAGCCCCACAGTTTTTGCGTCCACAGGCTGGAATACGGGATGGTGACCTCTTTTGTGAAGAGGAGCGCTGTGGAGAAACTGATGGTGATCGGGAGCTGGGACTTTCAGGGAATCGTGCACTGCGTGCGGTAGATGAAGCACGGTTTGGCGGAGATGAATCATAGTCTGATCTTTGTTCTCCTCCTGTCGTTCTAGATGGGGACCTTTGTCGGCCGTCAGGAGCAGAATATTTAAGTTGACGGTCTGGGTCTGATGGATAATATCGCGATTCTTGACTTAATTGTCGGCCAGGCCGCTGTGATGAAGCGTGACAATTACTTCGCCAAGTGGATCGAGATGCTAGTGTTTCTGGCGAACAAGTCTCTGAAGCTATAGTGAACGGCGACTTAGTCATTTTAATTGATTCCGTTGGGCGACTGTTGAAGACATTTCTGCCGGAAGGTTGCCTGCTGTACCGGGAAACAGTCACTGCATCTCGCGGAGGAGTTATCAAGCCCATAGGCTCACTCGTCATACTCTCAGTATTGGGGGCTACTTGAAGATCGTGTTTAATAATTAATTCCGAGACTTTTTGCGAGGAAGTATCCTGTAAAGTGTATCTGGGCTTATTGGGATCAGTAGAAGAACTTTCTTCGTATTGGCTGGTTGATAAGTCACTTGTTTCGTACCGCGAGCCAAATTTTATCCCCGATTTTGTCGAGTCGGCGGTAGGTTTCTTGAGAAGTTTATGGTCTGATCGCGTCTTGGATGGATCATCAAGAATATGAGAACGAGATGAAGTTGGTTTTTCTCTGTAATCTGCTGCTTGAGGACGCTCATCATTTGAACTGTGTCTACGGTCTGATGATTCGTTTTCAGAATGATGCTGAATAGAAGCCATTTTCAATATCTCTTCGGGGGTTCCACCTTGTTCCGGTGAATAGCTTCTCGTTTGATTTACTGGCCGATCCGCTCGATACGATGGTGGTGAGTGCTTGGGAGGATCATGGAAGCTTTTTCTTGGCCCATCAGGCGAATCAATAGGACATTGGTCCCTGGGAGTAGTTGTTTTTGATTGTTGGAATTGAGGCTCCTTACGAATGTCACAAGCACTTTTTCTAGTTCGATCGGGCGATTCACTTCGGGATCGATTCCTTGGTGTTGTTGGTTTTGATTGTGGTGGTGGTTCTTGTTGCCCTTGCAAAGGTGGTGAAATATCTGCTGCATTTTTCTTGTTATTTTTTCTCTCCCGGTCTTTTGCGCGTTCTGCGCATATGCGGTCGAGTGTTGAGTCAGTTAGAACGTACGATCTAGAGTGTACTTTATAATAATATGGACCTTCCAAAGGAATAGGTTGTTGAGCAGCCGGAGAAGATTGTTCTGACCTTTTCTCTTTGATGTGACTTGACTCGGGAGGCCTGGTGATGTCATTTCGCTGCTCAATACGTTTTTCCAAATAATCCTCTTTTTTATCTCTCTTATCACTCTCTTCCTCAGCACTATCAGCCGGTTCCTCGTCTTCTTCATATTTGCTTTTGTGGACATTATATAGGCTTTTGGGTTCACTATATGCACTGTCTTTATCGTGTGTTTGTCTATATCTTGTCGAATTATCCTGTCTGCCACTAGCAGCTTTCGGAATATCCTCTTCAAATCTACTGCTTCCGGCACTCCGTCGATCCTCTCCATCCTCAGATCTATCTTTTTCAAAGACATATATACTATGCTGTACAGAACGTTTACTTCTTTCCTTGTCATAAGTGCTCTGGGAAAATTCAGGCCTTTTGGCTCGACTATCGTAGATATTTTTATCATCTTCTCGTCCCGCTTCCTTAGCACTGTGCAGACTTTTTGTTTCTTCAAAACTATACCTTTGGCTCCCATCTTTGAGTATTTCACCCTCGTGACGTTTCTCTGGTACACTTTGTCTGCTCCTTTTATCATCACGGCTATGCCTTGAAATTTCTGATCGTTTCTTACCATATTTGCCCTTATCATCATCATAACTCTCATCTGGTGCTTCAAGTCTACGTTTCCCTTCATCGTTATTCTCGGCATCACGCCCTCTCTTTCCTTCTTCATAAATTGGTTCAGGAGATTCTTCTCTTCTTATACGACTATCAACATACTGGGCCCGTTGGCTTTCGCGTGTTCTGCTACTACTTCGATCCATGCGTCTGCTTTGAGCAGCAGATCTGTCCTTTTCATCATCGTAACTCCTATCTAGTCGGCTAGTTCTGCTCCTGCCTGTATCGTATCTGCTCTTTGAGCTTTGCATGCTTTTCACGTCATCATGACTCTTTTCTGGCATATGAGACCTGCTTTCCTCTGTATCGTAATTGCCCCTTGAAGGTTCGCGTCGACTCTCTCCATCATCATCATGGCGCATCTTTTGAATGCTGCGCCTGGATTTTCCGTCATCAGAGCTACTTTTCTCGTTTTCCTCATACCTGCTCTGTTGGGCGCTAGGTTGTTCGGACTTTCTAGCTTTTTCGTCATAATATTGTCGTTCCTGAGGACTGGGTCTAATTTTGTCCTCCTCCAGTGCCATTTGATTTTCAGGTCTGCTCCTTTCTTCATCGTAACTTCTACCTTGCATGGTGTACCTACTTTTGCCGGAATCGTAAATTCCCTTCTGAATATCATCACGGACGCTCTTTGCGCTTTCGACCCTTTTTAAGTGACCGCCTTCGTAACTCCTCTCTTGAACACTGTGTTTGCTCTTTCTGATATCATAGGAATCCTTTGCAGATCTTTTGTCTTGTTCATCAAACCTGCTTGCTTCTTTATCTATGGTATGTCTACTTCTCCCGTCGTCAGAGTTGTCCCTTTCGTCGTCATATTTACCCTCTTCATCAAAAGTGCTCTTCGGACTTGTTATTTGATCGGTCTCATATTCTCTGCCTTGTATATTATATCTGCTTTTCTCACCAATGTAAGTATTTCTAGGCGTAACCGGCGGCCTTGCTCGGCTATCCTTTCGCCAGTCGTCATAACTTCTTCCTTCTGCAAATCTGGCGTTTCTTCCTTCGTCAGAACTACCTTTAGACATTGCAGCCCGACTCCTTGATGCACTCCGTTTCCTTTTACCATCATCTGAGCTACTCCTTTCATCGTCGTATTTGTCCTCCCTATCACTGACTCTGGACTTCCTACTATCAAAGCTGGTCTTTGTAGATCTCATTACTTCTTCATGTTTGCTTCTCTGAGCATTGACTCTGTCCATTTGCTCATCATATTTGTCCTTCTGAGAACTGTAGATAGCCCTATCGTCTTCATATTTACTCATTTCTTCCCTAGGAATCTGTACCTCGTCGAACGTCGGATCGTACTGTGTGTCAATCTTGCCCTTTTGATCTACATCTCCCATGGGGGTTGTTGATACTTCATCTTCGGTAATCACTTCAAAGTATGATGCAGCTCTACTTGAAATACGAGATGTTTGCGGTGGTTTGGATGCCGATGTAGTGCTGCCTACAGGATAATCAGGCTTGTTACGATCCTGTTCAAAAGAATTAAAGAAAAGGGAAGTGGGTTCCCTTGTCTGTCGGGAAGTCTTATTTGCTTCTTGAAGAGGGGAAGTTCGCATGGACGGCTGTGGAGACACGTCTTGGTAGGTGTTTTTCGTAACTAAAACAGAAACTTGATCTTGAAGAAGTGGAGGTTTTCCTTCTTGCTTGGCAGCCAACTGGCGATAGTCTGTAAAGGAATCGGTATCTAGTTTCTGTAAAGTCTCAGTAACTTCACCAGTTCTATTGTCTATGACGCGATTGATTTTCACATTCATCAAAACTTCCTTCGTAGGCTCATGTCCAGCGATTTCCTCAGTTCTAGTTATTATCCGTCGCGTTTCAATCACTCGCTTTTCAGGGTATTTAACTTCTTGCTCTTGAATTGCATCCTCTTTGGTTATAGCCTTGTCGTCGGTTCTTATCATTTTTTCGGATTGTCTAACAGTTTGTCTGTACTCATCTTCCTGATGGGGATGATGAATGGTTTCGTCAGTTCGCTTTGAAACTTTGAAGAGCATGTTCTTCTCTTCTGGGTCACCTTTGAATTTAGTATCAATATTTGCCTCATAGGTTTGGTCAAATGTAGTACGTTGAACATTGTTGTCCAGAATTTGTTCACCCTTAGTAAGCTTCACTTGATTGACTCTTCTGGAGAATTCGGGATGAGTTCTTCGAATCTCTCTCTTCACCTTCTCGTGAATTATCTTCTCACCGATTTGCGATATATCCGAAGTCTGTGACAGTTTTTGGTAACAGTCGGATTTGATTTCAGCTAAAGTTAGTTTGATTTCCTCAGCTTTACCAATAAGGTTAGATGACATGATTTCTTCAAGCATATTGGTTCCACTGGTCACCTCATTTCGTTTACATACCTTTGTGCAGGTGAGCTTGGCTACTTCAGTACGTAAGGTCTCTATTTCTTGTTGAATATTGAGAAGCTTTTTCGAAATATCGCTGACACGAATAAATTCGCCTGCACAATTTTCTCCTGATGTTTTCGACCCCTTAGATGTGAAGCTTTCGCCACCTTTAAAACGAAACTCCGACCGATATTTTTTGTCTATGATGCCCCGACTTTCGCCACCTCGTCTCAGATCTGCAGCACCCGTAGATCTGACCATTGGCATGCTTGCCTCACTTGGCTCCCGTTCAATAGGTGGCTCCTGAAATTCTACATTTAGAGGACTTCCTTTACGCAGGCTCTCATATTCACGTACGTGTACAGTTCTTGACTCGGGATAGATCTCCTCCTGCATATCGGAATAATTACTCCCCACATTGACCATACTCCTTTGAGCCGATCGCGATTGGTTTTCAAATTGAATTTGGCTTTCTTCTACATCCGAAAGACAGTTGGTAGTTCCGCCACGATTTCTTATAGCTTCTGTATGGAAAGAGCACATGCAAGCGGCTCCGTTTTCTACCTGAGCACCACAGCAAGGCGTCTTTTCAGCGCATTTACAAATTTTGGTTTGAAAATGCGTAATCATCGCTATCAAGCGCGACTTAAGTACGGATGCCTGATCTAGTAAATCATCAACTACTCTTATTACTCCTAAGGCTCTACCGGTTATCTCCTCCCCCTCAATCACGGTTTGCTGTTCAAATGACCTGAAATTAACAAGCATCTGCTAAGACGGATTGACATATCATTCAGCAGACGTTGAAATAAAACCAAAATAAAAATAATCAAGAGTTGCTCTATAAGATTGAGGACGTGTATATAATTTCGGTTGAACACTCACAGCTCCTCCTGTGCTTCGGGCAATGCATCCTTTCCAGCCCTTTGACGCGAACTACCTGCATTTATACCCTGACAGCAAATGCATCTTTTTGCGATATTGGTGTCACTAGGTTGCATCGATAAATTGGTCGTCTGGGAGTTCAGCATGTAGGAAGACCCATCCTGATAGTCATCCCGGTCATAAAAACTATCTTCCATTTGAACAGGACTGTCCTGAATGTAGCTGTCATTGTCCAAGCAAGAGTCGATGCGTGGTGGTGTTTCATTACTTGATTTTCCCATTTTTTTCTGTTTTAGCTAACTTTTGAATTTTAGTCTAACCAAGGTTCATGTTAATTGTAGTCTAACTAGAAAAAATATTAGTAATTTTCACAAAAGTTTTTTGTTAATTTAATATCGATCAAAATTATTATACCAGGAATTATTGCATCTATTGCTTATTTTTTTGACAGATTATTGACATTTTTTGATTATTTTTCATTAAAATGACAAAGAATCATTTCGAGTGTCATCTGGGACGACACTTGAATGTTGCCGGTTAAAAAGCTCAAAACTACACTCATGCAGAAAGTATATGCACATCTTTAAGGGTAAATTGATTTAATTTTGATTGGAAGCGGATCTTGGCTATGTACATCTTTGTCTTCATTACCGTCAGGCGGCATTCATTATCTTTGGTAGCCGGCTAACACTTATTGCCATAGGCAGCAACAAGGCGAACGATATGATTTTGGATTTGGGACAATCATCGATTCTTTGATCACAAACAACGTTAATTGTAGAATTCGATTTCATCCTGGTTATGTTGATACGTGGAACAATTTCATAGTTTTTTTACCATCGGCGGAATGAAACGACCCGAGATACGTAAATCGATCCGTTTTGGGAAGGTCACTTGTCTGACATCAACTTTGGAAAACAGCATCTGTATAGAGCAGTGAACAGGGCGCTTGATATGTGGTACCCCACGTGACAACGAACAAAAGGAAATGACGAGACGGTGTTTCATTTCAAGTCTAAGAAGGAACTGTCTCAGGCTTCACCATATTGCACAGCGCACAAGAAACCAAGATAAGTTGCTTAGATCCGCAGAATACAAGAAAGCCAACTCCGCCACAAATTCAACTGGCAAAGGGCATGGTGCTGGCATGAACAGGAAGCTATGGGACCTTGGGTATAAGTTGGTTACGTATTGCCTTCGCACTACCTTGTAAGGAGAGAAAATTTCGATCCTCTAAGTTTAGCTAGGACATATTTGATGATCCTGTCATCTGTCATCCGGCAGTACGAAAATACGAGAACTGCATTTCTGACTGGAGGGCAGCCATTTGAAAAGGGTGCTGATGAGCATTCGGACCCAATAGAAAGTGTTTTTGCTGTGGTGTAAATTTAGTTGTCGGCCACATTCTGAAAAACGCTATAGGATCTAGCCATCGAAGCAGATTGATAAGCGTAACGAACAGAAGGCTCTCAGTAGCGTCATGCCCATTCTCGCGCAGGTAGTCATAAGCCTTTCAGTAGCTTTCACGACCATAACACTAGATTCAATATACACTACGTCTCGTATTGCCGAAGCTGCGGGAGGAGGGGAGGACCTACCATAGTACTAATTGACGCCTACCTCTCTTTTTTTCCAGAGTTGCCACACATATGCCAGCGTATGGGATTTTTACCCACTAAAACTACCCCCTAACTCCTGTCCTCTTGTCTGCGTATACACCCGTAAAGTATTTAGTCGTGGGGTGGACATGGCTCAAACCTTCCTCGCCTCCTCTGCCTCTCTCAACCTGAACTGAATCCGCCATACCATGTCGTTCACTGCATTTCAGTTCTCATGGCAGGCAAGCATTTTTCCAATTATATTTTCCGGTGCTACTGTTCCTCCCAATATTTCCTTTAGACTTTTCTTTTCGTCTGCGAATCTAGGACAATGGAAGAAAACATGCCCCGGGTCCTCCAGAATACTGTTGACAGTTGGGTAAGCTATCCAGCTTAAGCCTATAGAGGTAGTTATGGTATTCGCCATGTCCCGTGAGATCACAGATTATCTCACCATGCATTCTCTGCGTCTACACATTGATGCTGGAAATCAATCTGTGGACCCTTTTCCCTTTTCTGCTTGTTACCACCGCTGTTGCCACCTGCTTAACGATTCCTCTATTTTGGCATTTTTCACGTGCCGATCAGAGGAAGAATCGGGTCCATTATAGATGCGTTCCATCTTATCGGCCAAAATGTCGATCGGCATCGTTCCAGCTATTACATAGTCCGCTTCGTCGGAGACAATTCTATAACTACTGGACACACTTAGGGCGGTATGCAATGCAGTTGCCCAAATCGGCACTGCATAGAACAGTATAGAGCTCATCACTCTAGCTATAAGCGGTATACAAGTCTATCGCGGGCCACCAATATTTGGCATTATCCTTGGCAGGGCCATGCTGACATTGAAAAATGCAAATGAAAAATGATGCAAATGTGTTGCAAGTGCTGGTTGAAATTCAGCCTAGCATCTATCACCACTCCAAGGTATTTAATTGCTGGTTTTGAAGTGATGAAATGCTTCCCCATTCTGATACGGGCAATGGTTTCATTACACCGCTTCGTGATAAGCATCGCCTCGGTTTAATCCACCTCGAGTGCAAACCTGCATCTTTCAGTCACTTCTTGATAGCATTGATTGCTCCGAATGAATATAATTCCACATCCGCCTTTTGCAACAACAATCACCAAAATTTCATCGGCGTAACCCACTATTGTGGTGTCGCTAGCAACTGAGCCGTTGAGGACATTATTATACATGACTAGCTGACCCGGCAGACTTCGAACTGCCTCAATCGATGAATAAAAGACCCAAACTTTTGTATAAAATAATTTTAAAACAAACAAAACGAATCCGTATTAAATAAAAAAGCATATTGTGAATGAATCATGAAATTTTATTATTACTTTCGACACTTCATGTTGCTTAATTACAAAATAGAGCTTTCCTGAGATACTGGCTATTTATAAGGATTAAATTTGATATTGACAGGCTCACACTGCTATGATACAGTTTGTTAATCAATTTAAAGCTTTCTCATAAACTATATTTTTTGTTTTGTTTTCTGGTGCGTCAATAAACAAAGAAAACGGTTGTCCGATACGCGAACACGCGACGTATAATTGTCCATGCGCGAAACAGGGAAACTCCAAGTTGATTCCGCAAACTTCTAACGACTGTCCTTGCGATTTATTTATGGTCATCGCAAAGGCTGTATGTTGTTGTGCTGCTTTTAGAATGTTTTTCTTTTGTTCTTCAGTTATCTCCAACCTTCTTTTGCTTGTCATCTCTTCTATAGATTTTGCCCTCCTTTCGTCTTGTTGCTTTCTAGATTCTTTTTGTTGCTTTCAAGTCAGCTCCTCCATTTTATGATATATAAGCTTGCATTGGAGCTGCTATGTCGCTGTTTTTTACCGTTGACATTTCATCTGCTTTCTCGCGCGCTTCGGTAGACAGTGCAGGCTCACGCTGGAGTTCACGTTATACCATATAATGGGACATCTAATTGCCTTTCTCTCTGGGTGAGCGATGGAAAAACTGTTGGAATATGGACAACAGTTGCACCATCTACTTTAAAGTCGCCTATGATTGCATAGCCAGGGTAAAACTGTACACGGCCATGAGAGAATTCGGTATCCCGACGAAATTGATAAGAGTGACTAAGCTGACCCTGACTAATGTGCGAGGTCAGATAAAAGCAGCAGGATCACTCTTGAGACCATTCAACATCAAAAACGGTCTGCAGGAGATGCCCTATCATGCGTCCTTTTTAACCTGTCCCTGGGGAAAGTGCTTACAAAACCTGTTCAGCTCAAAACGTCTCACCAAAGGGTCAAAGCTCTTACTGTACAAGACAATGATCTTGCCAGTCCTCATGTATTCCTCGGAAACTTGGGTTCTTAGCAAGAAGAATTGCGATCTCTTGGGCGCGTTCGAGAGAAGAATCCTCCGAAGAATTTTTGGCCCTCTACATGAGGATGGACGATTCGGTAGCCTACAGAACGACAAAATCTATGAGCGATACCAGGTTAGGTTGTGAATAAAATCCAGCTCAATAGGTTACGGTGGGCGGGTCACTTAATCCATATGGATGAGGATGATTCAGCCCGGGAAGTCAAAGAGCAATATCTATGGTAGAAAAAGAAGACGAGGCAGACCTTGCCTAAGATGGAGGGAGCGGTGGCATAGGCCAGGACGCCAGACAGCTTTTAGGGATATCGAATTGGTGGACCTCGGCGCAAAACTGGGATGTCTGGAGTTCCTTATTAAGGCAGGCCTAGACCGGATACCGGTTGTTGCGCCGTTGATGATGATATGTGGTTAACGCACCACTCCTGATATTGGGGTTTATGGGAACCATATATTTCAGAAGGTAGCTTCATATAAAAATATCCATAGTTAAACCTTGAATTGATCTCACCTTATTCCCCAACGGTTGAGATATTCTGGGGGAAAACATACACTCCCAACATTCAGTTAGCAATATTTTGTTCCCATATTAACTCATTAAGCGACTCAAGCCCCTCATGCTCTCCGTGGTAATAATCTTAAACGTTTTAATCTGAAATCTTGTAAGTCATCGTGTCGAGCTGCAATCACGACTGAACAAAAACAGTCACAGCTTCGAACTTGGCACTTAGCCTGGAGGCGCTAAGGTATCAATGACACTTGACTGCTTGCAGCATGCAAGTACTCGTACTTAATAATAGACTGCAACGTCCACAGGCATATCCACCGGCTTCACTTGCAATAGCTCCAGCCAATACTTTACGATTTCATTCATGGCTACGATCTTAAACTTAAGACAATGTTCCGTGTGCATATAAAGCATATCATGAACCTCAACTTAATGCACCATTGATGCTTTCCGGAGAAGAGTTTCATAAGATAATTAGGTTTGATGATAGGTTGATTACTGGTTTCTTGAATGGAACGCAAACATGATTATCTTGATCTTTGCTACAGTGAAAGGTTAATGTCGGTTGATTGCACGGCGATAGGTGCAATATGTGCTTTTGTCGCGAATGAAAGAACGTTTTAGGTCAATTATTTTGCAGTTATCGTACTATTTTCAATGAAAACGATGCTTTTTGGTATTCATCACTATTGATGTAATAATGCTCCCTGGTTATGATTAGGTCATTAACATACTCGGCACCTTGCAATTAACTGCTTAATCTGGAAAATCATAACCTGCGCAATCCACTAAGAGGTAACGTGTGGTCAATAAAGTAGACCAGGGCACTCTGCCGTTGCATATTTTTCCCATTGACTACCCCTTTCTTAATGAAAGTGCATACACCTCTATGCACATAAGAGTGCACCAATGTCCGCTTCACTATGAAACAACCAACCGAATAATTTATGCATTTTATGTAGTCGATGAATTATTTCGATTGCAATTCAATTCAAAAATGCGTACCATACGCAACAGCGACTGAATTACCATTTTGTCCCAGTTTGTCTTGCTGGAGTGTGAGTGCCAACAAGTCACACCATTCAGCAATTTTTTCGCGATTTCAGATACTAGAACGGAACCAACGCCATTTTTCACAAGGGCTTTCGCTTAATAGCTTGTTCCAATTTTTCTTCGTTTTTCCGCAATAAAAAAAAGATAATTCGCATATTTGCTGCTGTTTAGTGAATCGCGTTCGTTTACAAATAATAGATTGTTGTAAACAAGCCAAGTAATGGGCCTTTTACGACGAGATGACATCAAAGATACTTTGAGTATGCCGACAGTGGACTGTAGAGTCTGATGCGGACCACAAATGACTGTTCTTTGTATAATTTCAATAAATGATTAATAAATGGTAAAACATAGTTGTTTATTGAGCATGAAGAATGAATTTGATGTAATTGGTTTGTAATCAATAATCTGATTGTGGAAAATTGAGAAGACAGTTACACGTTGTGATCATAAATCATAAATGAAAGTTATTAATTGTCAAAGCGGTGGACTTTCAATTCAAAGAAATTTGTTACTTTAGCAAAGGGAATTTAGTTAATTGTAAATTTGCGACGACCTACAGATGTGTGTGTGTATGGTGGTGGAGAAGCTACAGCACTCAGGCCGTGTTGGCCTATTGTACTCGCCACCCCCGTCTAACGGAATATTCCGGATTCCTTAACGTATCACAGGATTTCCGTTAGTGGATACTACCCGTCGCAATTGGAGAACATCGGCACCAAAGATCTGATGACTGATGCTTCCTCATTACAGAAGGGACACGTATCATCTTCGGTAATTCCTATTCTGAACATATGCCCAGCTAGTGAATTATGGCCGGTCAGAATGCCCACAATACACCTGCAACTCCTCCTGCTTTTCGACAGGATAAACTTTACGGTACGTATGTTCGGTTCTGGCAGGAAAAGTTTGGTGTGGCGAGCAGCATTTAGGCTCTGCCACCTGTCATTATGGGAAGCTTGTTCCCAGTTTTGAAAACAGGCTTAGCCAATGCTACTGATACTTCAATTGCTGGCTCCGGTCCCGGCTTAGGGGAGATTGACCCCTCTTTCGCTAAAGCGTCAGAGATTTCATTTCCCTCTACGCCACAGTGACCAGGTACCCAGAGTAGTTCCATCGTATTGAGTCTAGACATAGAGTTCAAACGGTTTCTGCATTCCTGAACGATTTTCGAGGTGATCAAAGGACTGCTCAATGCCCTCAATGCAGCTTGGCTGTCACTGCAGATTGCAATGCGCCTGCCCTTCACCCGTTCGTCAATCACCCAGTTTGCCGCCCTTAGGATCGCATAAACTTCGGCTTGAAATACCGTTGCATATTGTTCCAAAGGAAAAGCCAACTTCCCGTTTTTATTCGTGAGGTAGACTCCGGCTCTAGAACCCTCTTCTGTTTTTGAACCATCGGTGTAGAAGACTTCCGTATATCCCGCAACCCATTCCTCTGGGTCTTCCCAGTCCTCTCTACGCTTCATGGTAACTTCATATCTTCTACCAAACAGATGTATGGGGACACGAGAATCGGTAGGCATTGTAAGAACTGGATTCAGTCCTCCCAGTAACTCTTCCAATGCTCTGTGCTCCCCACATCCGTTGTTTTCCCATAGATCTAATCGAATTATTCTATGAACTGCTCTCATTGCAGTGCTTTGAATAAATATATCCAGGGGCTGCAAATTGAGTAGTGCATTCAGAGCTGCGCCGGATGTCGTGCTCATGGCACCAGTAATACCCAGACACACAATTCTTTGCAGTGCGGCTAGTTTATGGTGAACATTTTTTTGTCTCACCTTCACCCACCACACTACGGATGCATATACGAACATCGGCCTAATGATGGCAACCTATATCCACATTACCATATGAGGCCTGAGTCCCCATGTTGAGGCAAAGGTCCGTCTGCAGAGCCCATAAGCTGTGAGAGCTCGTTTCATCTTTACCTCTACCTTTTTGTTCCAAAGAAGTTTTTTTTCTAGAGTGACCCCCAGATATTTCACTTCTTCGGGTAGTACCCCCTATCTCAGGGAGGCAAAGTCCATCCAGATTTGTCATTTTTGTGAATAATACCATTGTGGTTTTATTTGGATCAACTGGCAGACCATGTCTGAGGCACCAGCTGTCTATCAAATCGACGGCACGTTGTATATTCCTACACACCGTTCCAAGATCCCGATCAATAGCAAGTACAGTCACGTCATCAGCATAAGCTTGAGCGTGTATTGGCAAATTTTGCAGTTCGCATAGTAGTGAGTCGATCAGCATACTCCACAGAAGTGGCGAAAGCACACCTCCTTGGGCGCAGCCCTTCGTTGCTTCTGCAGTCAGGTAGCGATCGACACCTACCTCAGCGCACAGCAATCTCTGCGTTAGCATAGCATGGATCCGGTTAATTAGAGCCTAATCAACACCATGCGCTCTGGCGGCATCACATAGTTTTTGAAAAGGCGCACAGTCAAAAGCCCATTCAATCTCCACGAACACCCCCATCGCGTACTCACCATTCAAAGTTGCATCCTCTATCTTTGTGACCAAAGAATGAAGAGCAGACTCACAGGACTTTCCACGTTGGTAAGCATGTTGGTTTTCACTAAGTGGGTGTGACCTAAGTGCGTTTTCACGAATGTGACGCTCCACCAGTCTCTCCAAACCTTTCAGCAAGAATGAAGTCAAGCTGATCTGTCTGAAGTTCTTTGGATTAGAATAGTCATCTTTCCCAGGTTTCGGTACGAAGACTACCCTAACCTGTTACCAAGAAGAAGGCACGTAGCCCAGAGGAAGACATCCTCGAAAAATATTTCTTCGAGGTCGCTCTAAATGCTCCATACCCTCCTTTAGCATTGCCGGATAGATGCCATCCATGCCAGGTGCTTTGAAATGTTCAAAGGACAGTATGGCAGCTCTCACCTTTTCATGGGTAACAACCGCTTTCGCAGTGTTCCAGTTCCCCTTGCGACACTTGCGTGTTGAAGGAGTTGCAAGAACCGTCAACTCTCCCCCTACCACTTCTCTTACCCTTTCTCCCGGATGGTGTACTTCCAGGAGGGTCTGTATTGAATCCAGTCTGGAGCTCGTGAAAGTACCATCGGGTTTTCTAAGAGAATCCAACTTGGCCAACTCATCCCTTTTGAGGACTCTGCACAGTCTTGAAGTCTCTCTGGTTGATTTTCTGAGTTTTTGCAGTTCTCGGTTCCACCAAGGAACCGTTTTACCGCTTTGGCCTCGGGAAATAGGACAAGCCTCTTCATAGCACTCTAAAAGTGTGCAGTTCAGAGTTTTCAATTCAGCTTCCACCACCAAAGGAGTCCTTAGTCGCCTAGGGAACTGTACTTTATTGCCGAGAAATTCATTGAACTTTGCCCAATCCGTTTTCCTAGGGTTCCGTCTTTGTACTGCAGACTGTTCGCCCGCAAAAGTCAGATTGAATTGTAGATATCGGTAATCCGACAGTGAGACCTCGTCTAGCACTCGCCAGTGTGTAATCAACTCTAACAATTTTGGGGTACAGATTGTTAGGTCAATTACTTCGCTTCTTCTCGGTCCCACGAACATAGGGGCGCACCTTACGTTTGCAATCATAAGACCAGCTGAAGTGATGAAATCAAATAGCTTCTCCCCTCTTGGATTGCATTTGCTACTGTCCCAACAAATATGTTGAGCATTCGCATCGCAACCTATTAAGAGCTCGAGACCACTTGATTTTGCATACGCCACCAGATCCCTAAGCTCTTGCGTCGGTGGAAGATACAAAGAATCATAGGGTAAATAAGCGGAGGCAACTATGATGTTTTTCCTCTCGCCATTTATCTGGTATTGAATGATGACCATAGTTAAGTCAATATTGTCTCAGTATCTTCTTCTTTTGCTTCAGCCTTTGTCCCGTTCACAAGCGGGGTCGGCTCGTCGTAATCGGCTCCGCCATTTGGCTCTATCAAATGCCTGATCTGGGTGCAATCTCGAGTCTTTCAAATCCCCTTGCTATTAACATAGTATGCTGGTCCCAAGCCCAGGTAAAGGAGTAAAACAAAAATGCTGAGATCAGGGAAAGAGATAAATAGAGTATAGTTGGAGTTATTCTCTGTACAACTTAGAACTGAAGTATTAGTCGAGGGTGCAGGTTGCGGTAATGTTACTAGCGCTACGCCCTCGGTACTTTCGACATTCCGGGATATCAACGCCTTATCCAGCATCCGCTTTTGGTTTACCGAGCTAGCATTCTCATGAGGTTTACTATCCTCTATTATTACTCTATAAACACCAAGGTACACCCATCTTTGGAAAACGTTTAGATGTTGTTTTTGCATCAACGCCAAACAACTGTCATGGAAACGATAATTTAAGGGCTATTTTTTCAGTTTAATTTTATTTTCAAGCCATCTTAATCTCCATAGATGCTGGATTTTATGATACTAGCAATAAATGCCAAGAAATTAGGCTGGGCGATCCTATCTACTAAAAAATATTTAGGGTTTTGGTGATGTGGGTCGGTCGTTCCGTTCTTTCATTATGAGCTTTTTATAAGCTCTGGACGTCCTGAATGGCATACATAAATTCCTCCGTCTCAGCAAAGAGCCCCCAGCACACAGCCATTTGTTCGACAAATGCAAATCGACAAATGGCTGCCAAAGGTAATTTACGTGTTTACCGTGCATTGCCTTCGACTTCCATTCATCGATCCGCTCCTAGTCTGATTTCACTCCACTGAGAAGAACGGTTGATCGTTGTCCTCCACCTGCTCTGTGCTATAAAAATAGGCGCATAGTGAGTAGACTTGGCGGCGATGTTTTACTACCACGTCAACCACGCCCCTGCCTCCGATATTACCAGGCAGGATCAGAGGTAGAGTTTGGACAATGAATTGGACGTTTTTTAGATCGATCTTTTTCTGCGACAATATTCCAAATGCAGAACCCAGTGAAGGGATAGCGAATATATTCAATACTTAGCTTGGATGTGGAGGTCACCAATTCTATCTCTAGCATGCGGCTCGGATTGGCCTTTGCGAATGGCTTGGATTCGACACTTGTCTAATCAAAACTCCATCCGAATATCGCGGCTAAACATGTCTACTATTCGCAACAGACTTCTAAGGTGGTCATCAGTACCCTATACATGTCATCTAAGTACATCAGATGTGTCAGCTCGCACTTACCCTGTAGCCCATGTATGATTGCCCTCTAAAATCATTCAGTAGCCATGCAAAAGCAAACGAGACTCAACGAATCTCCCTGCAAGTTGTCCTTTCGTATGCAAAAGGGGTCCGAGGTGACGTTACCTTCAGATGAGTACATTAATATGCCACCCTTCCATGACTGTCGCCAAAAACTTCATTAGTTTGGGATCAATTCAATATAGACGTAGAACATCGATTAGCCAGTTTTACGGGACGCTGTCAAAAGCCTTGGTACAATCGATGTAGCAACTAAATAGATTTCTCCGTCTTTCGGCTAGCTGTCCTACAATTGCAATCCCTTGACCCAACTTGCCAGGCCTTGTACTCCTTGCGCAGGATGTTATTGGTCTCGAGGTACGTAATGACTCTTCCACAAATAACAGACGTCATGAACTCCTAGAAGATTGGTAAGCAAGCAATGGATCTTGTGTCCACGGGATCCTACACCGTGTCCTTCCAATTCTCTTTGTGAGGAAAGGTAGGAATTTCTCAGGCCGACTAATAATCTGATTTGTGCTATATGCCAACCGGTAAACTTGTTAAACCAGATATTTTGAACCTGATCCAGACCAGGACCCCTCCAGTCCTTGGAGCTCGTTGAACCTCGCCTTCGGCAACATCCGCAAAAAGCCCGGCATAGTGGTATGACGGTTGCCTTTGGCGATAATCCACTTAGCTTGCTGGGCGACTAACCCTCAAATTCCTACCCATTACTCACTTGCTTCTGTTGCCGAACAGTGTACTGTCTAGAAGTTCTGTTGGAATTCGTTTCTGAAAAACATCTAAAAAAAACTTCGCTGGTTCTTCGCGTATGTTGTATTCTCAACACGTCTGGAATGACTTTCATCAAACCCTCGTAATCGACTGCAAAAAGTTTTTGCTTTAGTGTACCTAATATTTCAACTATTGGGAATGGCGTAGTTCCGGTAAACTCTCTCTTCCCCCATCTACTGGTATTGCCAGTGCTGATTTGAGTCAACCTAGCAATGTCTTGCCGTAATGAGTCCTATCGAAGTTTCAGATGAATTTTCCATGATGGACCTCTTTGGTCATTTAGACCAATAATGCCAAAACAAATCTTTTCACCGTTCAATTAGAATTCACAAGTGATTGTAGTTGCAGCAGTGACATATCAGCACATAGCCAAGGTGCACCCCTATTGATAAAACAATATCGCCCGCGTAACCCTGCACCTGTATTCCAGTATTTGTCAACTCGTCCAGAAGTTCGTCCAGTATCATACTCCACATAAGCAGTGATAGTACCCTGCCCTGTGGACAGCCTTGCGTAGTATTCATGACGATAGGTAGGTGCAAACCTGCCGGTTCTTCTATTTACCTGCCCTCTAATATTTTGCCAATCGAGAAAGCCAGGGAGAATCAGGGCATTTTGTATTTTTGTGTGTGATGTGTGATCGAATGCTGCTTTGATATCCAAAAACGCACACATCCGTTAGCTGAGCTAGAGCAGTTTCCGCAGACCATCCTGCTGGCAAGCGTGTTGCCACTGATGTAGGGGATTATGCTTTGGAACATTTGTTCTAACATATTGTTTATGACCTTCTCCACCGTTTCGAGTACGAACGATGTCATGCAAATTGGTCTGAAAGATATAGGGTGAAAAGGATCCTTTTTACCCGCTTTCGGAATAAAGACCATTTTTGCCTGCCTCCAAGCCCTTGGTATATATCCTAGGGCTATAATGCCTCTTACCTTCTTTAGAAGAGGCTCTAAGATGATTTTTAGACCTCTCTGGATTAGCGCTGGGACGATGCCATATACTCCGGATGATTTCAGTGGTTTAAAAGTTCACCATCCACCTTACCCTAGCTTCCGAGGATACCTCTTTTGTTAGTTTCCAGTTCACCTTTCTTCCCATTTTGTTCGTTGTGGGGGTGTCAGGTAGAATGCTGTCGCCCGCTGCCATGGGGTAGAACCCCGGGAAAAAAGTTCTGAATAGCAGGTATATTCTGCCCTCTTCATTCTCGGTAAATGTTATATCTCCTTCTTCAAGCAGACAGAAGATATTGCCCCGTCTTTAGCTACAGCTTTGTAAAGTCTGGTTGCTTCTATGGTTTGTTCGATCCCTTCTCACAAGTCCCTGGGAATTCCTGGGATTCCTTATTATTCTGTCAAATGTCAAATCTGATTATTTAATGCCCAGACATCGAGGACTCATCCGATACCCTTCAATTCCTGACCACCAACCCACTAGCGTATTCCCTAGAGTTATGTCTTGTACCTCTTACTTAGTGCTGGTCACGAATGTTGGAGTGTTCCTATGTTATCTATTTCTAACTTATTGCTAAAACTAAACTCAAGAAGGTACTCACCTCTTCATGCCCATACACATGTATGTTGTCAAATGGATAGTTGATGTGGCAACTCGGAGGTTTGATTGCCTCCAGGGATCGGTCATCTATCATATTTCGATCGTGAGGAGTCTTCCCTTGTCATCCACCCTGTTTCTGGAGACTCTCCGTAATGTAGCTTTATGAGATCTTCCGTTTCTGTTGTTGCGATTTTCGGGAGAAATACTGTCATCATGTGCGCTCCTGGAATATTATCCCCAGAACATATCGACAGTTCTGTTCCTTCCCAGACTGACAATTTAGGAACTATAACTCTAAACCACAGCCTCCATCGCACAGTCCACCAGTATATGACATGGTCAAAAGCGTATCCCGGTGAATACAAGTTTTACAGTCCATCCCTTGCATATCTGTCTGGCGACAAGGTCTTCGGTAGTTTCCTGCTCCTCACGAGTGAGTTTTTATTCGGAAAATATTTTTGGCAGTATGGCCCGTCGCACTAGCGAGCATTCTCCTCATGCGGGCTAATATCCGCTGCTCCTCACTTTCTTAGCTCCAATAAAGATG
Source organism: Hermetia illucens (assembly GCF_905115235.1). Classification (NCBI taxonomy): domain Eukaryota; kingdom Metazoa; phylum Arthropoda; class Insecta; order Diptera; family Stratiomyidae; genus Hermetia; species Hermetia illucens. The sequence goes on along the minus strand of NC_051850.1, from coordinate 153,296,873 downwards.
ATTTAGGTCTGTTCTGAGCTTTCTCCTCAGTTTCAGGCCTTCCTACAGATAATGCAGGTACCATTTAACTCCTGCGCCACGAGACTCAATTTGAGGCCTTCCTACAGATAACGCAGGTACCACTTAACTCCTGCGCCACGAGACCTGTCTTCTTCCTTACGGCTGATATATTCATTTCAGACGTGCTTTTGCTTGTCCTTGCTTTTTGAGCAGCGGTTTTTGTTGGTTGTTGTCCTCGCAGTATACCAATGTTGAGTTTGGATCTTCTGCTTGACGTCTCAATCTCTCCCTTCTTGGGTGTAATCACCTGCCCCTCAGTTTTTCGGAAATGAGTCTCCACCTGGTTAACCAGTTTATGTGCGGTACGGGATCTCGCTTGTATTGTTGTAGTTTTTTTTCATTGTTACTCATTTGATTCCCACGAGTATGGGTGTTAGGAGGTCCGCCGTGCTATAGCCCTCCGTACGACAGTAAAGTCCAACTTACTCACCGAAGCGACCAGGTATCAGTTGGGCTTCATTGGAATACAGTCATTTACCCCCGACTGAAATTTATCCAATGGACACGGTTCGTACGACACCCTGGATTGGGAGAGGTATTCTCGGATTCCCCAATCTAGACTCGAAGCGTTTTGTTAATAAGTAGGGTCACCTTGTAGAGGGTGTGGCCATTACCACTCACTAACGATCTTGGTAGACGAGAAGCTTGCTTCCTGGAAAGCCACACATCCTAGAAGAGAGGCAGCTCACTCTCAGGGAGGGATAGGTTGGTCCCAGGGAGCTACATTCGGCGTTAGTCTATCCTGCAGTGCGCCCCCTTGCTTAACCCCCTCTTTTATCTTAGATGATTTTTGAATTTAATTTTCTTTGATTTCCTTCTTACTACTTCAATAAAATCACGTCTTTCCAAATTTTCCAAAATGCTTCCTTTGAGCTCCTTCGGAATAAATATTTGTGGCAAGAAATCAATTTAGATTGACATCTTTTGAAGTGGCATAGGTGGTCTGTGTTGTTTCTTGATATCGTATCGTAAATACGAGTGGATTCGGATACGACAAAAAGATAAATTAAAAGTAGCAGTTATCGACCTTTTATGTATGTACCTAGAGGTGCCACCCCTTCTGTGAAGGAACTACTAATAGTGCGTGATGTATTGAAAAGCCGTAATCGAATACCGCATGACTGCGAAAGGCATACCATCTTCGAACGGTACATAATGCACTTTAAATGCTACTAGTAGGATTAGAAGTCGGTACTATAAGAATCCAGAGGATTGGCAAGCTGGTAGGGCTGGAGGCTCTACTGTTCTTATCACGTGTCGGGTTTCCACGCAGAACTGGAAATCTTGTTCGCGGTGGTATGTTATCCAAACCAACACATTCATCAGGTCGATCCTGGGTTTAAATTCTACTATATTAATGGAAGTTGCCGATGACTAAATCATCATCACGACTGATGTAACTCCCCCTTGCTGTGAATACAATGAGATCTACCCACCTATTTGGGTACTCACAGCGCCGAGCACTATCCATTCCAAAAACATTCTTCCCTATTTAAGGATCCTCTACAGTTGCTTGGTTTGTGGTTTTGCCAAAAGTATATAAGCTAGACTGAAGATAGATTATTAATATTATTAATATAATATGTCGTAAGATACCTGCTAAGCTCGCAGTGCATCTTTTACTGCATAAATTCCAATGACAAATTCTCTAGAGCGGAAGAACCAATCTTCGTGTCATCTGTTATAATTAATATTAGATTGTGAGCAAACATTCGAATTGCCAACCTGTTTGTACCGAGGAATCTTTAGCCACCACTATAAGAGGCTTCTCTATCGATCTTCCTATTTACAAATTTTTGAAACTGAACTTTACTTAAATAAAGCCCTCACAAACAAGTTCTATATTTAGCAGGCGGATTGCCTTAATTGGTTTAATCATTGAACTGGTGTGTACCCTACAACTTCAGACAAGTCACAAAGAAAACTATTAATCACGTTTCAATGACTTTTGTCTTGTTTATATTGTAAATATTTAATTGGCTTTGATTATTTTCTCCTTCTCCAAACCAACTTCAAGCCACTATCATTACAAAAGAGCCCCCTCTTACTCTAGCCATGTTATCTGCTAATTCAGTAATTATTCATTTTACTTATTACAAGTGAACCGATAATCGCGGCAATTTCTGGCTCTCGAGGCTTAACTGGAACGCCGATGAAGCACAATTTGGAAATAGCCAAGACGAAAATTGAGAGAATTTTCCGAATATTTTTCTCGTGCAATTATCGAATGAACATGAGCCATACTTCAGCGACTCTAATTATAGGACTATTCGCGCAATTAAGTTCGCACAATGGAACGCTTGCGAAAAATTGAACTTGAAAAGCATCCATAGAGCGTAATTAGCTGATTTGTGAAGATAAAAGTAAGGAAAGAAGTGAATTTGCTTTGAACTTTTTAATTAAATAAACATTTACCAATTTAGTCAGAGTCAAGGAGGAACAAAAAATTTGACGATTTAGAATTTAATAGTGAATTTTCAATATTTTGGTTACGGTCAATGGGGAGAAATTTATCTATGTAATGCACGTACTATATGTTGACCTAATTTTCATTAAGTTTGCATTAAACTCATGGATGTATGCCGTTGTACCGCGAAATTCACCATAATATTTATTTTGAGTGCAATCATTCTTCTTCAAGATGTTTAATTTTGCAAGGGTAGTTATATTTTCTAACCTTTGATGACTCTTCTTTTTCTTCAGCCTTTGTCCCGTTCACAAGCGGGGTCGGCTCGTCGTGATCGGCTTCGCCATTTGGCTCTATCGAATGCCTGATCTGGGTGCAATCTCGAGGCTTTCAAATCCCCATCCAGCGTATCAAGCCACCGTTGCTTAGGTCTGCCTTTTGGTCGTTTACCATCGACTTCGATGTTCAGACCAATCTTTGCAAGTGAATTCTCGTTTGCACGAATTGCGTGACCATACCATCGAAGACGCCTCTCTCGCAACTTTTCCACGATCGGTGCAACCCCATAACGATCGCGGATATCCTCATTTCGGATGTGATCTAAACGTGTGACGCCACTAGTCCAACGTAGCATCTTCGTCTCCATTACCGCGAGACGCCACTCATTGTCTTTTATGGTCGGCCAACACTCAGAACCATAGAGAGCGACTGGACGGACAACATTGCGGTAAATTTTAGATTTGAGACGTTCGTTGATACGTCGATCACAAAGGACACCAGTTGTGGAACGCCACTTCATCCAGGTTGCGTTAATGCGTGAAGCAATTTCATAACGCAGCTCTCCATTGGCTGATAGCGTTGACCCGACTTGCATCCCTAAATAGATAGCTCCACTGTCCGAATTGTTGGCAACTATATTCTTCTTCTAGGGAAGGGTAGAAAATAAAAAGAATGTTATGAATGCAAATGCAGAGCTAGTGGTGGCACTAGGGCCAGACTGTCACCAGACAGGATTGGATGTCAAGGATGATGGCATCGTGGTCACTAATGCCAGATAAGGTTTCAAGAAAATGAGGTAGTGTTTCGATTGGAATTTACGCTGATGTTGCTGCTTATCAGGAAGTGGTCGAAGTACGAGTGGCTGTTCCTTACATTGTGCGTTGAGAGTGCCAGCCTAAAACGGGAGATATTAGGAGCAGCGGCATATGTGGTCAACCAGCGGTGCAGTTTGCAACCGTTATTATTGATGTATAATTCCAACCAGGAGGTATATCTGGCGTTTAAGTCGCTCTTTGAATTCAGAGACCACGATTTGCCAGTTGGGCGGAGTTGGTCTAGGCATGAAAGTCCTGGGGGATTAACGTGAGTACCTGCTGTGTAGGCATAATCCCACGGTCCCCTTCGGACACGGATTGATTTTGGGACCACAATCAGAGTCCCGCCATGCAAGCACAGCGGTTCTGGTTTATACTGAGTGCGGGGCTCAGCATTCATACCAGTGGATGCGGGGCCTATCTAACACCTCTGCCGCAACTAAGGGGTACGGCACTCGAGTTGTATAGCGCAACTCCACGCTTGAGCTCCGAGGAGCTCTGCCAGCGATGTAGGCATAACCACAACCACCATGAAACTCCCACTAGGGGGCCAACCGCAAATAACCGGGCCGAGAACACATCCTCCAGGAATTCTCCTGGAGCATATGCTCTCAGAGGGCCATCCCGGTTCCCATGCTACCAGATAACCTTCGGTGAGGCTTCGTGCAGACTCGGGGCTGATCGCCCTCCTCGAGTACGTGAGGACGGAAAGTTGGTCTGTGCAGTTAAGTCCTTGGGTTTTAACGTAGGTACCTGTCGTGGAGACTTAATCCTACGGTCTTCGCTGTGACAAGCAACAACGGTACCAGTCTATGCAATTACATGGCTTAACATTCATACTGGTGGATGCAAGACCTACCTAAATCTCTACCGAACTAAGGAGTACGGCACCCGTGTTGAAACGCAACACCACGCCGAGGCCCGAAGGTCTCTTCTCGCTTGAGCATCACCAACAGCCCCCCATGAAGTCCCACTAGGGGGCCAACCGCAAACAACCGAGCTGTACTCATATACGACAGGAATTCTTCCGAAGTATAAGAGTCCAAGGGCTACCTCAGTTCCCATGGTACCAGTATACCCCTGGTAAGGTTTCGTGACCGAAGCCACTTGGGATGAGTCCCCGTGCAGACTCGGGTCTGATCGCCCTAATTAGGCCTTGGAGCATTCGCCTACTGCATCACGGCCGGCAAGCCAATGCGATACAGCGGTTCCCGGTGCCACCACGTGGAGGTTCTCCTCGGCCACTTGGTTTTGGTTCAGCCAACAGGGTTGCTGCTTCCTCCCCGCCACCTCAGAGCAGCAATTGGTCTGGGCAAAAGGATTTCATAGTGAGTTGCTGGAGAGGGAAACGATGCATACAAAGTGGAGATACCGAGGTACACTTCAATAGCTGGCCAAAAGGAAAGTAGCATACAATTTGAGTTTAATTTTTCTCTGTCAATCAACGCCTTCACATATATTCAAATGCAACTCATTGGAGGGATTTTAATATAAATTTAAATTATTTCACTAAAGTGGATTGAAAAAAATCAATTTCCTTACATATTTTTCTCAAGATATTAACGAATATATGGTGAAAAATTGGCCTTGAGGCGTTTATTCAGTCTTTCAAATAATGATTCCCAAAATAGCGAAAAAATGGCTTCCATATGGGATGACCCCCTTAAATCAGCGTACTTTACCCAGGTTTTAATTATAGTGTACAGTGCGGAAGCCGCAAATGACCCCGAGATAAATATTACCCTTTATTCCTAGCATCAACCAGGAATGTCTAAGCAACTGTTGGTCTTTCGCTCACGGCATCTATTTTAATATAGTTTTGTATCTATCTTTATTAAAGTAGCAATGAAAGGTAATCAAAATCCTTGAAGTTTCGGTTAAAAACAAGTCATTGATTTATACTATTACATAGGATTGTTTATTGAAAACGCTTTTTATTCATGTTTACTAAAAATATTTTATTTCAAACTAAGAAATCAAAATAAAGAAATGTGTGAGTTAAACTATTTAGGTTTTAGATTTATTTTGGAAAGTATAAAGTTGCAACCATGCATGCAACTTGGATTATAAAGTTACATGACAAATTTGATTTATTGTACATGGTTTTAACTAAACTAACATTTCAAGATATGTATTAATGACTTACTTGGATTTATTCAACCCAATTTGTATAGATAAATGCATATTTATGTATGAATGAAACTGTTTCACTTTTCTGGGCGGCGACGGTTATATATTTTATAATTGATTTTACATTATAAGGTCTTTTGAGAAAGTGACAAAAACATCAATCAATTCTTTTTTGCTTTCTTAGTTCAGATATTCCAAATATTGTTACGAAAAGTGAGAAGTGATATTATATTTAGTTTTTAATGTCCTTGTATGTAATTTATTACGTTTTGATATATTTTTACTAATTATACGTGAAAGAAGACATTACATAGTTCAGGTGTACAAGTGCCCGTATCGGTTGAATGTTCGATTCAAATGTATCTGACATGGATATTTAGGAATACCATTAAAAGTTCTTTAAAATTATGCGATCACAAGAACACTTTCTAGCCTTTAAAACTGATTTATAGCTGAAAATATTTCACAGATAAATGGAAATGATAAACACAGAAATTCGTTGTTCTTTATAAAAAAAATCTGTGTTATTCGCCCTAGTGGAGCTTGGCACTCCGCATTGACTTTTCTTCTCCGATTGGAACGGTCGCGTATTTTCAACACCTTCACAATGTGTGCCATTCGTAAAAATATGGCTTTCAAAGTGACATATTTTGAAATAGCTTTTTACACTTTTCTAATTAACGTGCCTAATGAAAATTTATAGAACGCTTATGTACACATCTGAGACGACAACAAAGTTCGTAGAACGTGAAAATGAGGGAGTCAGTCAATTAGTTTTCGAAATGTTTGGTGTTTTGGTATTGTTGTTTTGTGTTTAGTGTATGTTGTAGGTTCCTCATAACACGTATGTATAGTATCTTTAATATTATTTATACAAAGCAACTGGTTGAAGGTATTTTGTTTTTATTATTATTTCGGAATTCAATTAGAAGAAACCTACTTAAATCGTAAATTTGGTTATTATTATTATTAACTGTTTTTATCTCAATATAACGTTATGAAAGAAACATACTGTCGTAGGGTCTTAAGATACTCTCAACAGTAGGAATCCTATATTCCTCGTGTCGTTTCACATAAGTCGCGAATTTTCTTCTGATTGTATGGCAGTATGAAAGGTTTGCAGAGTGGCACTATCAGAAAAAAATCAAAGTTTTGTTTAAAATAAAACTTTATTAAAACCGATTTACTGACTAATTTCCCGCCTGTTTTTCAGATACATTTTATTCGCAAATGCCTGAATCTATGGGCATGAAATCTAGTTAGTTATTATGTTCCAATATGGAACCTATCACACCATCAGAATAGAATTAAGACCTTCGAGCATAGTTTTAAACTCCTAATGAACAGGTAATCATAATAGGTCACGGTTGTGTGAGGTGAATCCACACATCATTAAATGTAGGGACGAAGTGTGGAGCTGGCTTAATTGGTAAGCTTTTCGTCACGTTTCATGAAAAGCCGGTTTTACTGCACAGTAAAGTAACCCATTGAATTCTGCGAAATTCCTACTATGTGATAGATGCTGATCGCTTCATTTCACCACTTTTTAAACTTTCTTAAATGTTCATATTTCTGAGATTACTGTTTGTAGCCTCACTATTCAACTCCAGGGATATCTACTTTCGGTTCCTTTAAATCTCTGGCAGTGGGAAAAGGCGTACTTTTTGTCTTCCTCCTTTACAATCTTCCATCTTAACCCCAAGAATATCGATCCTGAACACTATATAAATTGCGTTTTATGAACTTATCTTGTCTTTGACGGCACTTCATCGATATATCGCTGTCAACGACCTGCTCTGAGTCGACACACAATTACTTTTCGTAAATTATATTGAGATGACATTCTTAGGTTGAAGCAACCTTCTTTGGCGATGGCATGGTGAGCGCAATTGCGTTTTCTGCCTTCTCATTTAATGTTTTATTGTGTTTTTTTAATGTTAATTTTTCGTTGATTATATATATATAAATGGCTGCTACTCACCCTTTGGTGGGGCATGGGGCGTCAACAATACCTACGCGCCATCGTTCGCAGTTACCTGAAATGTGCTTCAGCTCCCCGACGATTTCCTAAGACGGCAGCAATGCCTCTCTACTCTTCTGCGCCAAGTGCCCTTGGGACGTCCCACCCGTAGGTCACCTTGAGAGGAGTGGATTCAACTGCATAGAGTAATCAGCGATGGAATTGCCGCCCCTCCTTAATGAGTGACCTATCCATTGCCTATCGAACACAGTAAGAGCAAATTCTTCGTTTCGATGATGCGACTTAGACAGGTGTTAACGAGGGCTTGGAGCCTTTAAGTAAAAATGGGGGTCACTTTCCATGTGCTACTCCCATATAGCAACACAGAGAGAATACTTGCACAGAATAGCCTCAACTTGATCTTGTTGAGATAACTGCATTTCTAGATTTAGGCAAGGCAGTGAAAGCGGATTTAACACTGTTAATATATGGGAAGACATCCAGTTCGGCGCTATCATTGCCAGAAACCACGTTTCCTAGATATACAAACTGATCGACACCATTTGGTCATCAACGTAGGTGAGGTCTTTGAGGAAAGATGTCATAGTCCATTGAATTCCTCTATGTCCTCCGGACAAGGCAGCATGAACAGTGTCACTGATAATAAAAAGAAATAGTATCGGTAAGAAGATGCAATTCAGGCGAACTCCGCTTTCGACCTTAAAATCCTCCGAGGTTTTACTCCATGCAGCACATGACATTTTGCGTGCCAGTATTATTTTAGCTATTCTCTTTGCAACGTCAGAGAGCACGCATATACGTCTCCAATCGCCACATTCAAAACTGTTGTTCTTCTTTGGAATCTTAACGGTCATTCCCTTCTTCCACTTCCTGGGAAAAGTCTTGGATTTTCAAGATTTCCGAACAAGTGAAAGCATCAGATATGCAGTAGCTGTAGGTGCAGCGATAAATAACTGCGGGAGACCGTCCACCCCAGCGGCTTTACTCTGCTTGTCTGCAGTAATGGGAAAGATGAGTTCCTTCTGCTTGGAGGACAGCCCGCATCTGCATATTACGGTAACTAGCCATTTCGTTCACAAGAAGAGGAACCTCACCGGATGTGATTAGGCTAAGTACCTTAGTCAAATGTTCTTTCCACCTCTTCAATTGGTCATTGTCATGGATGACAAGTTAACCGTTAACTTCCTTCAGAGCACCATCGTCATATTTGCGACCAAATAGAAGCTCATTCGTGGTGCGGGATACACTTCATTGCGTTCTGCGTTATCTTTCACTTCAATGACCAGGGCAATAGCAAACTCACTTTTGCCAGGGAGTACATTACGCTGAGCTTCTCAGGATTTTGCTCGAAAGCGGAGTATGAGCGCGTCACGTCCGCCATTAATCGCAGCGGTCAGTAGAATCATCAGCCTTTTCCATTCGTCGATCCGCTTCCCTGATTCCGCAGTCGCCCGGATCTTATGAAGCCTTTCGGGACGTGGCCAACGATCCGCATAGCACCCGAGAATAGAGCATTTTTGATGGTAAACCAGTGCTGATCAATATTCTCAGGCAAGTTACTCGTTTAATCAGCAAGATAGCCTTCCTATTGTCAAGCAAAAGTTGGGTCATACAAGTGGTCGATGTTGTACTTGAAGGGTCGCAGGTATTCAACCTTTGCGAGAACTGGCGGATGCAAAACGCAGACGAAAGTAACCGACCAGCAGATGATGATCCCTTTCGAGGCTGATATCAGCGTCTCCCTTTTTACGCACATCCAAGAGACAACTCCTAAATTGGCTGCTAATCGCAAACTGGTTCATCTAATTGATCATATGGTGTCGGCCAGTTGAAATCCAAATGATTTATGGCAGGCTCTGTGTCCGAACAATATTTCACCCATGACGAGGCGGTGGAAGTTGCAGAAATGCACGAACCTCCCAGTTTCCACTTGACTTTCCAGAGTACAAAAGCACATTGCCATTAGTATGTCAAGAGAAAGAGGAGTACTTTCCGAAGTCCCACCATCTTACTACGCTTAGACCCAGAATGCCCCAGTTAATATCGCTATTGTTGTCGAGGAGCGTGCACACATTTCAGAAACCAATCATAGTCCGTTTTCGATAGCCAAAGGTCTTCGGCGTGAGGTCAGTCCCTGAGGTGTCATTGACTTTTAGGTAGCAATAAAATTTTTTGAAAATTTGCAGGTTGCTAGCCCACAAATGTATATCCCTTTTGGTCGTCTCTTACGGCAAAGAGGGGACTTTGAGTGTATTTTTAAGCCCCAACTCACAGGGCCGAAATCTTTTATTGGAGAATTCGTCGTGTGTACAATCATTTACCAACATTAATTGAAAAGAATTTCTTTCTCTCCGGTTTCTAAGCACTGAGCGGATTTGTTGTTCAAATTGTCTAAGAATTCATTTCTACTTTAATCGCAACTTTCAGTCTGATATCTTTAATTCAATCAACCAACAACATCAAACCGCACTGGTCAAACACAAGCACGAACAAGAATAAGGATAGGGGAATACAACTTTGAGACCGTTGACAATTTCTCCTATCTAGGGTCGAAAATCACAACCGATAACAACTACGATAATGAAATCCGCGCACGGTTGTTGTCAGCCAACAGAGCCTACTTTAGCTTACAAAGACTGTTCCGCTCGAAACGTCTCACCATAGGGTCAAAGCTCTTACTGTACAAGAAAATGATCTTGCCAGTCCTCATGTATTCCTCGGAAACTTGGGTTCTTAGCAAGAAAAATTGCGAACTCTTGGCCGCGTTCGAGAGAAGAATCCTCCGAAGAATTTTTGGCCCCTTACATGAGGATGGACGATTCCGTAGCCTACACAATGACGAAATCTATGAGCGATACCATGACCGTCCGATTGTGGATAAAATCCGGCTCAATAGGTTACGGTGGGCGGGTCACTTAATCCGTATGGATGAAGACGATCCCACCCGGAAAGTCTATAAGGGTAATATCTATGGTAGGAAAAGAAGACGAGGCAGACCCTGCCTAAGATGGAGCGATGGCGTGGGCCAGGACGCCAGACAGCTTTTAGGGATATCGAATTGGTGGACCTCGGCGCAAAAGCGGGATGTCTGGAGTTCCTTATTAAGGCAGGCCTAGACCGGATACCGGTTGTTGCGCCGTTGATGATGATCTTTAATTCGTGGGCATCCATAATATTGCCTCTGCCGCTACCGGGCAAATGCATGGTCTCTTATTGATCCGCCAGCTTTTTCCTTGAGACTTTAAATGTATCCTAGTTTTTTTTCGCCAGATTATCCTTGTTTGTCTTTATCTCTTTTATAAGCCATTCATTTAACTTTTTTTAGACCATTCAAGCATAACAAGCTTTATCACAATACGAACCATTGTTTCCCCGCACTAACTTTGTAGAGATTTGATAGGGGGTCGCTAAATGTAAAGTATCCACTAATGTGGTAGAATCTCCCTAACTAGAGAAAGATACAGTATTAGCCTCATTCTAGCCATGCAAAAGATTGATGAGACTACGTGTGGTATCACTTTTTCTATGCAAATAGGTTTTTACCTGCACCAAGGACCAAAGTTTAAAATAATCGACATAAGGGGCGTAGAGGATTTTTGAGAATAGAAATTGGTGCTTGATTTTACCTACCCTTTCGAGTCCTTTGGCTTATCGATTAAAGAACATGGGAACCACACATCTAATTGATATCTGGGAATTAGCTGAGACAAGCCAAGTTCTGTATCTTTAGCACCCCATATAAAAATGCACCTCCACCAGTGCATAAACAGACAAGAGAACTAGTACTTAGCTCGACAATAACGTTAATACTTTTCTAATGTCTGTAATTATATGAAGGGCCATTTTCATCCATCCATACAGTATGCAGTGTGGAAAAGCGCTTGATTTGTCCACTTTGTCTTGAATGTGTTATCATTCATTTTCACTTGAAATTTCGGAGAATGGCAACTGCTGAAATGTTCCTTAGTTCTGCTTTATGCTTATGTAGCATTCTTATACTCCTCCTAATTATGTCATTATGAAGTATAGCAATTATGTGAATAGCCCCGAATTTCGCGGCTTCGGCAAACCGAACTGCAACCTTATCCGATCTTTACTTCTTATTTACATACGTCACCGATTTGTCTATGACCTAGTCAATCATCCAGGATTTCGGTAGAGCGGTAGAACGACCATGTCTATGCCATTTGGAACAACGTCTGCATCATGGGTATGGACCTCATCGTCAGATTGAATTTAATGTAAAGTGAGTTAAGTAACAACACTTAGTGTGTATTTGTTACACATTTGTTTCTTTTAGTACTTCCGTACTATGATATAGAAACAAGACTATTGTAATATCGAAACAAGACCGAGGTTCCTTCTCGGTCACCTCGTATTTATATTTCCTTAAAATTATTTACATAATATACATTTGTTCCTTATCTTCTATGAAACTATCTAATACATAACACATATTAACATATGGTTCTTATCTACGTAAAATCCTTGACCACCAGTTTCCTTCCAGAGTACACAAGCTCGGCCAAAGTTCTTCCTGTATAAGACCATGATCTTGCTCTTTTTCATGTACTCTTAGGAAACTTGGGTCTTAAGCAAACAAAATTGCGAATTCAGAGCAAAGTTCGGAGGAACATCCAAAGACGGATATAAAGCGATCTTTGAATTACATTGTGACTGAACAGTTACGGATGAAATAAGGCTCAACAGGCTGCGGTGATCGAGTCAATTGATACGAATGAGGCAAGAAAGAGAATGCCTGGAAAGTTTATAAGGGCAATATTTATGGCAAGAGATGACAAGGTTAGTTCTCCCTTCGGTGGAACAATGGCGTATACTTGGATGCTACAAATTTTGGAAAATAGGAGGAAGGGAATAGGGCCCACAACATTCCGGCAAAAATCTATTGCTGATCGAGAGCTGAGAGAATAAGTGATCCCAAATCTTTTTGTGTAAATTTGTTTCTGTTCATTCCTCTTCCCCTTCAATATGACATTGACAATCTACGACGTTTTAAGTGAGTTTAGCTAAAAAGCAGGACTTCCACTTTCTAAATTTTTATTAACATCGAGAGGATTTCCACCAAACTTATCAGGGTTACCAAACTTTCTATCAACAATCGATCTTTTTCTGAACAGGTCCGTCAAGTAATCCGAGATTCCGATTATTGAGGCATGGGCAGGGGTCGTTATATATCGACCGTCGGAAGCCCATGTGATTACTAATAAAATTCGCTGGTACTGAGCTTCTCAAGCCCTGTTCCATAAGTTCCTTGTTCGTTATCAGGACAAAGAACTTAACCAAACCTACTGTGTCTACTTCTATTTTTCTGACCACCTCATTTAAAATTCCTTCTTATTATACAATTCTTAGCGCTATATCTCACTGCCATTGTGAACTTGATCAGACTATGTGAACATGATCAAGGCTATCAAAGCTGAAGTTCTAGCTATTTACTTCTTCTATTTATGAGGCTTTGATAATATAGCACTTTCTGGAAAATGGTTGAGCAAACTTGACTGTTCTAAAGACAATTGTGCTAATAATGCTGACCCTGCACTTATCAGTATGCTTTGATAAGTTAGTCAACATCCATTGATCTCGACTACAAAATAAGTGTCGGCTCGTGAAATAGTTTCACGTGAAGGTAAACCGCAAATTTAACAAGCAACCATCTATTCAGAGGCTTGGATTTACGGCAGAGCACAATAAACCCAGCATGCCTTATGAATAGCTTTTTACGTAAATAATGTACCGATAACAAAATAATAAAATAACAAAATACCCAAGTTTTTTCATAATTGTTCCGATAACCACGGCCGTGTTCAAGTAAGATATTCATAGGAGTAACTTTAAATCTCAGATATTCCATTGCGTTATCGAAATACACTTCATTTATGTGTTTCAATTTCATTATTAGGACATGCACAAAAATGGACATAAAAATCAAAAGCTAAGCAGGATTCGAATTCGTGGCAACGAGATCAACAGGCTGACTCCCAAGCAAACTGTCCATTGCATCGTTTCAAAGACGCATTGAAAAGTTGAAAAAGTAGACCTGACATTATGGAGGGAAGGCGACGATTCCTTTCAGGCTTGAAGTTTTTTGGAAGCCCGGATTTTTCATTCAAACTTCACATCGGGTACAGGATTTTCTCTATAATTTTGGTTTTACATCGTTGACCGATCCAAACCATTAAGATCCATTTTTAAGGTTTTGTTTGTAAAACAAAACCTTATTAAAATCGGTTTACTGTCTGTCTGTCTGTCTGTCTGTCTGTCTGTCTGTCTGTCTGTCTGTCCGTCACACGCATTTTTCTCGGAGATGGTTATAGCGATTGACACCAAATTTGGTAGAAAGGTGGGAACAGTGAACGCTCACGCATACAGTGAATTACATCCTGTTACCTCGAATTTAAGGGGAGGTCCCCATACATGCAAAAGGGGAGTGTAAAATTTTTTTTCATCAAATATAGTCATGTGGGGTATCAAATTAAAGGTCTCGGTTAGTACTTTTCGAAGCCGGTATTAATTTTGACTTTTGTTGAAAAGGTGGGGAGTGCGGGGGGTTGAAAGTGGTCATTTTTTTAACGAACGCATTCTCAGGAACTACTCAACCGAAAAATCTGGAAAAAATCAGGGGGCTGCCACTATATGGTGCCTAGGCTCCATAACGATACCTGTTCAAATAAAGTTAATAATAGTATATTACTATAATTTTTAGTAATTGACAGGAAAACTCCCCTTAAGTTCACCCTAGGATCACAAAATTTTGCAACAATGTAGGCTATAGTATAGATCATGATCCTGCCAAATTTGGTGAAAATCGCACTATCACTATCAAAGTTATACTAGTTCAAATCTGTCGCTCCTCTGCAAATTCAAGACTATGAATGTCAACATCACTTGAAAGTGGTTATTTCACATAATATATGCATATTTTACTTGCTACATGCTAATGGGACAAATGCACACCAAAATCTCTTTATAAAAGAAATACACAAAACCTTTCATACCTGAAGCGTCTAGCTTCCGGTTTCCCGACTTGTTCTTCTCTATTCAAATCATGATCTATCCATTCATCAAATCAGAGCATTTTACAACTGGAACTACGTAGACCTTCCTTAATCTTTAAGGAAACTTAAGGACTTTAAGGAACTTTAAGGACCTTCCTTAATCTTTAAGGAAATGTCATACGGTACCGACGAGGTTTTTCTACCTGGGAATTGACTGAATACAAGAAAGGAGCACTAAACTCGTTTGTAGCACCTTTTGAGTGGTTAAGAGTTTGTGTAACTTTCTAACTGCGACCTTCCTTCCAGAACACCCAGAGAGGAATATATCCATTGTGTGCGCGCTGAATATTGTTAGCAAGGGATCCTGAGCAAAACATTCATTCAACACCAAGCTGGTATATGGCGGGATTTTTCGTCTTTCGTAGATAAGTGTTCTCCATCCGATTATAACCAAAGAGGGTAGTCTTCAATGTATTCCTCCATATCGATACGTAGACTCAAAGAGGATAGACAGGAGGAATGTTCGATTAACATCCATCTGGTGTTGTCACGTCGATTGAGTGGGATGGCCGAAGCAAAGCAAGCGTCCATGGAGCCTCCATGGATCCTATTTATATTAACAATTAGTTCTCGCCAACAGAATTCCTTGCTTAACTGATTATAAGATGAAGACCTCTCTTGGAGTCTTCTAATTCAACTAACTCAATAATTTTATTTCGCTTTGGGATATCCTGTCTAACAGGATTTATCGAAATCCAGCAACCAGGTCCACTTAAAAAAATTTCAGACCCGGAGTGAAAATTAATCACGACCCTTAATTTCAAAATCAATTCAATTTTGTTCAAGGCTCCATCCTGAGAGAATAAAATGCCAGGGTTGGAGGATTTACCCCCATCCTCTGCTTTAAATTCTCATCATTGAATGTTAGTGACAGCTTTATTATTCGCATTCGAGCCTTGAGAAAAATGTTGACAAATCTTCCTGGTGAGTATTCGAAGGGGTTGACGTTCTCTTTCGGCGTGCAATATCGCGAAGATGAACATCGAGAGATTTGTCCAAGCTTCTGAAACAGACAGAGCTGCGCTGGAGGGCAGTTCGTAAATTTAGTTATGCACCTGGTAACGACGACCCACAGAGCACCTGGCCTAGTATATATTACGGAAGGGAGAAAAGCGGCTGCATCATAATGACAGAGCCCATATCAGTTAAAAGGAAATTACGCTGTGTAATAAACAAAAAAAAACCGACACTAGCAGGAGTTAGCCGACAAGGTGGATGGGAATTCTTGGATTAAAAGCCGGTCACCGCTAAGAAACCGAGTCTCTGCGGAAACCTGTTGGGTTCGGGTTACTTTTCGCTATAAAAGAGGTGGAAAAGTCAGTTCGCACTGTGAGAAATAAGAAGGCCCCAGCACTCTACACTGCCCATATACATACCGCACCCTTGACATAACGGGAAAATTTTTCGAAAAGCTCATGAGGAGCAGGCTGCTGCCTGGACAGTCCCGTTTTAGAATAGGGAAATCTACAGTGGATACTGTCATGGTGGTTGGGGATGTGTTCATAGAGCTGGGGCGAACAGTCGTCTACCCCAAAGAGTTTTTTTTAACGCTTAATAACAAAATTGCTTTCAAGTTAAGTACATTGGATTGTCGCTCGACTCGAAGGTGAGCATTTGCAAATCAAAGCATTAGGTGTGCCTCCATCTATATCAGGAGCAGCAACTTTATGAAGATACAGGAAACTCTCTCCACACATTTGAGACATTCTGAGTGACGCTGACAGATGAAGCCATGCTGCGCATTGTCTTTTGGTTCTAGCTCTCGCTGCTCTCGCAAAGAAAATTGCGCTCGACCTAACAATTCCTCTTCTACTCTCCTCTTACTGCCTGAGGTAACGTGTAATTCTTGGTAATTTCTCTCATGGTGGGGAGGTATGTATATATTTATTTATTTATTATTAACAAACCATAAACAAAGTAAACTTCTTATTGCCCTCAAAAGGAGGAGAAAGCAAGAACCTTAACTTATGCTCAAAAGTACTGAAAGAAGAGAAGTGCCAGAGACCAACCTATTGTGCGTTATAACTTCGACGAAGTATAGGTATAGGAGAATAGGAATATATTTCGAGTTCCGCAAAAATGTTTGCATTACCTATATTAT
This sequence comes from Hermetia illucens, assembly GCF_905115235.1. Classification (NCBI taxonomy): domain Eukaryota; kingdom Metazoa; phylum Arthropoda; class Insecta; order Diptera; family Stratiomyidae; genus Hermetia; species Hermetia illucens. The sequence goes on along the minus strand of NC_051850.1, from coordinate 153,280,024 downwards.
AAGAGGCGGAACGACAGATGATGTCGTTAGAGGTAAAGCACTCTATCAGACTCACGGAAAGTCTGAAAAATGTGCATAAACCCAGATAGGTTATACGCTGTTTTAGAAAGTGGCAGTTCAGAAAGCGGAGACGGGGGGAGGACCACACGAGAAAAATTTTAGTTAAAGGAGAGGGAACGGGTGAACTTACGCTCGACCTTTTCAAGGGCAAGGCAATCACAATTATGAAAGGGTGACCAGATCACGGAGCAGTACTTGAGGGTACTTCTCGCGAGAGAGTTGAAGGAGAAGAATTAAGGAGGGTTCGATGGAGTCAAAATCAGAGGAGAAGCGAAGTATAAAGCCCGAAAATGCTGCAGCCCGATTGGCGACTTCGAGGCAGTGGGTGTCAAAGCGGAGCTTATTGTCGAAAATGATTCCGAGGGATTGAATGTAGTTCAAATGTGATAAGGAATATCCGTCAAGAGAGCAGAAAAAGGAGGTGAGTGAGGATTTGAGTGAATAACACTACTGACGTTTAGCTTTAAACCACCAGCAGGTCACCAGCGAACCATAGTGAGATTTGATTGAATGGAGATGCAGTTCATGGACCACAATATAGCGGAAAGTAGCTTGGGGTCGCCGCACGGGCAAGTAAGGAGGAAGGGAAGGTCATTGACAAAGAACAAAAATAATGAAGGGCCCAGAATAGATTTGTGCGATGCTCAAGGAGGGGGGAATGGGATGGGCAACCAACAAAAGAGACACCGCAGGATCGGTTGGAAAGGTAAAAGGCAGACCATGAAACAAGTAATATGGGAAGGCTGAGAGAGGAGAGTTTGGACAGAAGTTTCTTGCAATTTATAGTGTTGAAGGCTCTAGCAAAGTTGGGGTCGATAGTATGCAATTTCTGCTGTAAATTTAGTCATTTGGCCACAAAGTTGGTGAAGGCGAACAGATTGGAGGCAGTGGACTTACGATTAATATAGCCTTGTTGCTGTTTCATTATAAGGTGGCAAAAGTGTGCGGTCAACCAGTCGCTGAAATACCTTCTCAAGATTTTGGACCAGGAGGAAAAGAGCGAAATGGAATGACAATTCTCAGCAAGAGTGTCATCGCCACGTTTGTGAGTGGGGATGATGGGAGTCTCTCTTCACAGGTCAGGGAAATAGTTCTCCTCGAGCTCATCTTGAAAATGACGGAGGAGGGAAGGGAGATAAACTAGCCAGTTTTAAGAGAACAGAGCTTTGGAAGACCGTCGGTCGTAACCAGGACCGACATTCGCGTCAAACTTGCTAATGAGGTGCTGGACAAGAAGAGGTGTAGGGGCAGGGGTGGTAGAAGATACAGGGCAGACAACAACAACGGGCAGGAGAGAAAAGGAGGGAGGGGTGGGAACATAGACTGAAGAAATGTAACGGCAAAGTTAATCACAAGATAACTGAAAGAGTTAGCAGAGTAGCTGGAGAGTTTAATGGCAATGGGAAATAAGTGGACGGGACTGCGGACGTTACGAATATGAGTCCAGAATGGTTGAGGGTTTCCGTTATCTAGTGAGTCTTCATCACTGGCCAGATATTTCTTTCTGACTGATTTGACCGAAGAACGCGGATTTTTGAAAAAAAAAAACGAAGTCAACATAGGTGCCAGAAGATAGAAACTTCTGCTTCAAAATTTTTACCAGATCAGGAAAATGTTTCTCCTCGGAGCTCTTGGTTGAAAATAATGCAGGAGGGAAGGGAGATAGACTGGCCAGTTTTAAAAGAAAAGAGTTTTGCAAGACCGTCGTAACCAGCAGCGACATAGGCGTTAAACTTGCTAATGAGGTACTGGACAAGAAGAGCGATAAGGAGGGGAGTGGTAGAAGATTCGGAGCAGGCTGCATCAACTAGTAGGAGAGAAAAGGAGGGGGAGAGGGAACAAAGACTGAGGAAAAGTAACGGCAAAGTAAATCACGGACGTTACGAATATGGGACTGGAATGGATTGGGGTTGCCGGGCTCCAGTAAGTCTTCATCACAGGCTCTGGATTAAAATAAGTATTTGACTGAAGAACGCAGAGTTTTGAAAAAAAAAACAAAAACGAAGTCAGCGTAGTAGTGAGTTTTTGACGAAATTTTTTGGGGACTTCAGTGGTCAACTAGACAGATCTGATCAAATGGTACAGAAAGTATTGAGTGTTTGGCCACAGGTTAATGGAGAGAGGTGGGAGCCCAGTTGATCTGATATGGTCCCCATACATGCAAAAGAGGAGTGTAAATTTTTTCATCAAATCAAATCATGTGGGGTATTAAATGAAAGGTCCCGGTTAGTACTTTTTTAAACCGGTGTTAGTTTTGACATTGGTTAGAAAGGTGGGGAGTGCGGGGGGTGATCATTTCTTTAATGGACCCATTCTCAGAAACTACCCAGCCGAAAAATTTGGAAAAAATCAAGAAGCTGCCATTGTATGGTACCTAGGCTCCGAAATACCTTTCATACCGACACCTGATCAAATAAAGTTAATGATAGTACATTACTATCATTTTTAGTAATGGCAGGAAAACCCTCTTAAATTCACCCTAGAATCACGAAATTTCGCAGGAGGCTACAGCATAGAGCATGATCCTACCAAATGTGGTGAAAATCGCACTATTACTAACAAAGTTGTAATAGGTCAAAGCTGTCGCTCTGTGCAAATTCAAGACTTTGGAATCGCTTGAAAATGGATATTTTCACATAATACCAACTGTGATCAGAAAGTAAGGTGAAATTGTCATTTAGAACTCCCGGACAATAGGGAGGCAAGTAATTTTTCTTTTCCTAGATTGGTTGGACTGTCTGTAACCTTTGTCAGACGTCTGCTTCTCAAAAGGTTTAGTTACCATTTAGACCATCAACGTCTACCGACGTGGGCCACACCCAAAAAATCAAAGATTTGGTGGTTGAAAATCGTCGATTGACAATTAGAGACCTCGTTGATAGTGTTGGAATATCATTTCGCTCAGCCCAGGATGTTTTGTGTCTCAAACGCGTTAAGTCTCGATTGGTGCCAAAATCGTTAAATTTTTTGGAAAAAAGCGTCGCGTTGATGTATGTGAAACTTTGTTGTCTGACTATCAGGACCACTTGAAATGGATCATTACTGGAAACGACACTTGGATTTACGCATACTACCCTGATACCATCCAACAATCCAGCGAATATCATGCAAAAGGTGAAGGAAGACCGAAAAGACCACGGCAAAGTCGATCGAAAATCATGGTCATGTTGACAGTTTTCTTCGATTATCGTGGTGTGGTGCACTACGAATTCCTTCCGCCGGGCCAAACTGTCAACAAAGAATATTATTTGAGCGCGATGCATCGTTTGCGGGAAGCTATTTGTCTGAAACGGCTGCAATTATGAGCTCAACAACTCTTGGTTCCTTCATCACGATAATGCACCATGTCATACTGCATTGGTTTTCGCGACTTTTTTGCCAAAAACTCGACTCATATCATTCCGCAACCGCCGTGTTGGCTTGATTTGGCTCCGTGCAACTTCTGGCTATTCAGCAAACTTAAAACGCCAATGCGGGGACGCGGTTTTGACACGATTAAGAAGATAAAAACCGAATCGAAGAAGGTCTTGGAGGCTATACCGAAGAACGACTATTCCCATTGGTTCCAGGACTGGAAAAAGCGTTTGCAAAAGTTCTTTTTATCGGAAGGGGATTACTTTGAAGGGGATGAAATTGATTTGGAAGAATACATAAATAATTTACATTTTATAAACAAAGTCACATTATTTTTTTATCACAGTAGTATAGGCATATATTACCTGCTACATACTAATGTGACAAATGCACATTCAAATACACAAAACCTTTCATATCTGAAGCGTCTAGCTTCCAGTTTCCCGACTTGTTTAACTTCTGCGAGTTCTAATTTTCGAGCGGCTACTGTAGTTACATCATTACATTATGTATCATTTTACGATTTGCTTCAATCGGAGTATCTGTGACTATTCTGTTAATCCTAACTACTGGGTAAGAACTTACCTTGAAAATCCAGAGAAAATCCCACAATGAAAATGTTGTCATCTTGCCCTTCAACTTTTAATGGAATGGAGGCGTTTAGACAGACATCTTGAAAGATTAATTACATTTAGTAACTATTAATAAACGCCCACGCCATTTTCCAATCTAATGTTGTATCTAAATTGCCAGATTTGGTTAATCGATGTGTCCGTTTCAAAAAGCGTCAAAATCTAAGATGCAGTAAAACGGAAGTTGCCTAAATAGGTAGAGAGAACGAAATCTTCGCCATAGAGTCTCCGGTTTTGACGCCAACCTCGATCATTTTATAGTCTTTTAATACGTTTCCTTATAACTGCTGTTTAATAGGCCGGAAATGTTTATAATTGGGTTAGTTTTTAGACTAGAAAAAAATTGTTTTTGCTTCGAGATAAATGAGCTGGAGTCGAATCTGGAAAACGGTGTAGCTTTCGACTAGTTAGCATTAATCTGAATGCATATTTGATTTGATGGTGAATTAATTTGCAACTCAGTACATATGTATGTAGTCAGAAGAGTACCACTTTAGTGCAAAAAGATAATTGTTCAATTGATATGAAGGTGTGATTGCAAGTCATCATTTACAGGTCGAACATGTGCACTAATCGACACCGCCATTAATATCATTTAGTTAGTATCAACCAAACCGACTCCAGCGAAGACAGCTTGTAGCTCATATTCTAAACTAGAAACATAGTATCTACTGGAAACCACATCGAAGCATCTCAAATTCAACTTGATTTACTCGATAACTCCCAACGACATTGTCTGGTATCTGAAAGGTATAAGATATCTTGTCTTGCCCCATCAATCTAATAGTGATTTGAAAGTGCAATGTGTGGGCGTTCCATATCAAGTGAATTTTCTTGTTTGTTCGGTTAATTGTCAGATACACTGGAACCCGGAGGGAAGATAGAGTGCTGGATCCCATGATGTCTAGCTCCAAAAAAGATTGTCTTGAGAAAAAAACACACACACTCTGGGTCGGGGGGCTCCATTTCATTTGGCGGTCCGGAATAAAAATTATTATGTTCATTCTATAATTCATGCGACAATAGCGCGCGGCTCCGCCGTTCATTCATTTAATATTATAATACATGGGAGGAATACGAGAAAAAAGCGACCGGCCATAATAGCGCCATAAGGCCGAAAATGCTTATTATAGTCAGTCAACGTTTCACGTTGAAAGCGTTCGGTTTAATTCTGGTAAACTTTGGTCCCGGCTCGCGGTTCGCGGTTGAACACAAGTGATCGAGATATTTTCATCTTCAGGTGGAGATTTTCTTGTGGAAATTCACTTATTGGCCTGGCATCTTTTGAATGGTCACTAATTACCATACTTAGTGCCTTTCGAGAGATACTTAACGATCTGTCGTTCTTCCTCCCGGGGAGATGTTTATCGATCTTGCCGGGTCAAAATCGGGTCAAGAAGACGATTGAGCGGCAGAGCCCCCAAAAATAAATGTAAATAGTGCGCGCGCAGCTTCCGTATATTTTTTTCTTTTTGAGAAAGTACAATCTTAGTACCGATCATGCGTACATATGTGTACGTACATATGTGGAAAATTATTTTGGTGAAAAGTACAAGCGCTCTGGATTGAAGGACGGGAGACGGACTATGTACGTGCGTTCAGATCTGAAATAAATCAGGGGGAAAGAAAAATCGGAAACGCCATCAATCAAGATTATCAAGTTTCCAAGTGATATTCAATTGATGGCGGAGTGATATTAAAGGTTACCCAGGTGCGAATGCAAAGTGCTAAAATCTCGTGAAAGCCTCCGAGAACTTCCCATGTGTTAGGACATTAAGTGAGTGCAAGGTGATCGAGTAGTTACAGGCTTCTCGCCAAGCAAGGGTCAAAAGTGAAGGAATCAAGTGAGAAGCTCTAGTGAGTGTGTGGTGTCAGTGATTTTGCATCTCGACCAATTGGTCACCGCGTCCGACCAGAAGAATTCGTATTTCCATAGAGTCGTCAAAGTTGGATCGGAGTTGTTGCGGTCATGTTTCTACATATGTAATGATCCCGCTGCATCTTAAGGTGATGACGATAATGCGAGAAGATACTTCTTGCCATCTTTTTTAATCTGACAATAAGTCCCAAATTGGAACCGGTTTCATTCTGAGTGCCTGGTCCAGTGATATATTCACTGATCTTTTGAATATTTTCCGCTTGTACACTGCGGCGTGAAAATTAGTTACAATTCACATGTTTGTTTTAATTATGTCAGTTAACTGATAGGAATGCTATATTGCATTACATTTCAAGGGAAAACATGTGATCTAGACAATCACAAGGCTCTTAATTCTCTTTTGAAAATAAACAACGTTGCTTTGATATAATCATTCTCTTTGTGAATAAGAGTAACTTCAGGCTTGATTTTTCAAATGAACGAAAATTTATCTGATGGGAAGAAATTCGGCGCATTCGCGTTTACTGACCTTTTTTCACTAAGAATAAAAGAGTCAAAAATAAGAACATTTAGTAGCCTTCCACCTCTAAGTAGAAGAAATAGTCTATGCCAAATTTAGGTTTGATATTTATACTAAGAACTGCGGGACCTACTTCACTCCATATATCCGTGTCTGGAGAGCTAGCGCCAAGCAGTCGCTATGGGAGGTCGAGCTTCAAATCTCCCTGTTGGCAGATTTGTTTGACTGGATTTCGGATACCAGTCATCTCAACTGTGAAGTTAAGTTAAATCAGATTAATAATTCCCGGTGAGTGCAATGGTAACCACATTGCTTCTTAATGTACCATTACAGTTTTTAAATGAAGTGCTGTAAAATGGATCGAGTCCTAAATCTAAATTAGATTGTTACGCAACCCCTGCCAACTTCTAACTTCAGCCTTCTTCTTCTTCAACATTCCACGATCAGTGCAACTCCATATCGCAAGACGCCGGTCATTGTTTTCTATGGTCGGAAAACACTCAGAACCATAAAAATCGACAAGGCGGAAGACACTGTGATAAATTTGGAACCTGAAACGTTCGTTGATAAGTCGATCACAAAGAACGTCAGTTGAGGAACGCCAATTCATCCAGGTTGCGCATGTGCGTGAAACAATTCCATAGTTCCATAGTTCATCATTGGCTGATAATATTGATCCGAGATACCTAAATCGTTCGGTTCTGGGCAGATGGATGTCGCTGACAGTGATAGTGTCTGTTTCATTGTGATTGTTCATCAAAAAATTGACGCTAGAAAAATATCGTCTGCATGAAGCGATGTATAGAGCGCTGGATGCTGGTTGTTCCTTGTGACAATGTCCATAACAGGAACGAATAAGAGTGGTGAGAGGACGCTTCCTTGATGAACACCGACGGAGACAGGAAGCGATTTTAATATACCCGATTGAAGAACTCATTGATTCACAATGTTGGGTCCCAGTTCTTCGTTTTCCAGAACTTAGATGCCATGTCGTTAGGACCTGTTGTTTTCCCCTTACATTTTATTCCTTCCTCGACTTCAGTGGCGCTGACAGATGGAATTGCTGCGAGTGTCGTCAGTTCTTATGGAGCTGAACCAAGTTTCCGTTGCTTCAAACATTGGTGCTATCTATCCGTCGCGGCTCGTCGATCGATAAGAAAAGCACAGTTCTTGCTATTAACGCAACAGAAGTGTTCGATGGAGTATCCAATTTATCGTAAAGATCTTTGTAATGGACGCTAGGTTAACAGCGATGGTTTTTTTGCTTCCCGATTGGCCAGCGTTTTGGTAAACTCATGAGAGACATTTCTTTTCACGAACCTTCTTTTGGATATTGTCATTCCAGAGCCGAACATTTCGGTTGGTGAACCGTTTACCTGACTTGACGACTCCGATAGTTACATAGACTGCTTTGCGGATCATATTTTTCCACGATTCCCCCGGTTTTTTGATTGCTGGTAATTGCGTACATGAAATTATTTCATCCTTTTTTACGAAATCGCCAACCTTTAATGCGCAGGGGGCCAGTACATTCTTCATGCTCTTCCAACGGCGATTTCTTTCAGAAGACAGCGATCAACGGACTATGTTGAGTTCCGGTGGTCCTATGGTGAACGACTTTGAGGTAATAAAATGTCGGCGTCTGATGAGAATATAGTCAATTTCCCACTATAAAATGTATAAAGATAAGACAATTGTTTGATTTACCATGTATTCACAAGAATCAAGTCGTGAGCGCCCGCAAAATCGACCATACGCTCGCCACCCTCATTTGTTAATTCAGGCTAATTTAGTTCCGTCCTAACCCTGTCCATGCGTCAAGAACGCTTGGCCATTTCTCAGCAGAACCGGGCCCATCCTGCCGCTTCGGGTGAGGGGAACACCCTAGCATTTGTTCGGGGCTTTGAAGTCAATACGACCATTTTTGTTTTTAACGGCATTGAATGTTATTTCTTCAGTTTTGTATGTCGTTTTTAATGCATTTTCTTAGTCGGCCATCACATATCTTGAGAAGCTCCCTTTAAATTGAAAACACTATGATGAGCTCTAAAAGTTCTCCTTCTGGATTTTGAGGGAAGTACTAACCATGTATATTCGCGAAGAAAAACGATATTGTCTCCAGAATGCTCGTCATTTGCGGCGACTGCTTTACATGCACATGGGTTTAATGGTTCTACGCGACTAATCCGCTATCAATTTTGAACTCGAATTGAATGTGTAACTATAATCACAGTGGAACCGGTCTATATTGAATGCAGCCAAAGTCTAATCCTTGAGTCGCATTAAGGAGTAATCTCCGAGTTGGAATGAGTAACTTTACATATTGAGCGATACTTACAATCACCGCCAAATCCCTCTAAGAGGACCAACCACAATTAACCGAACTGAAAGTGTGCCTCTTAAAATTTCTTTCGAATCATAGGCCCTGGCCATGTTAGTTCACATCATACTAGTAGTGGGGATTTTGGGGAAGAATCAACTTAACTTCCCGTGTAGCCTCAGGTTTAACCGACCTCCTCGAGTACGTGGGAACTGTATTCTCAAAAGCTTTACTGAAATTACAACTGCATGGGGTACTGCCATTTTATGTTTCTCTACCGATAACACTACATACTGCTATGTATATAAAACAAATAATACTGGAGTTGTCAACCATAGCGATTAGGGCCACTCGTCCACCCTTCGGAAGCGGTTTTGAGTCACTCTTTCCACCGTTGAAAGGCAGCACGCTTATTAAAGGCAGCATTCACTACTTGAACGCCATATCGGCTGGATATCGGATAAAGACTATAAAATTAGTCCTTCTGGTCCCCTCTACACATAACATAGCTGGGACCTGAGGCTAAGTTCCGCCTTCCATAAGGCAAGTACTCAAAATTAACCTGATATTGACTATTATCATTATGTGTAATCTGCCACTTCTATGTTGTAGAAAAGTCCTTTTATGACGGGGTAATAAATTCTTCATTTGCAGCAATACTACACTTTTTCCCTTAAATCAGGAAGAACACTACCTTATAATACTTCTTAATCAAGAGGAACACTTAATAGTTACCTGCATGGGGCCAGTACAAACCCTGCAAGATGCAGGAAGGTTCACAGACCAGGCATGCAGCATGCATAGGACAAATTCCTGTCGACCTAGATTGCTTTTCACCAGCACATCAGTATATTTTTCAACTGAGGCTGAGACGTCTGGCTTATTCTTCTTATTTTTCATACGAGATAGCAATTAAACAACTAAAAGATACGTCACGATATCAGAAAGCTGAAGGTAACTTTGGTCAACCATAAAGGTTATTCTATATCATTTTACAGAATGCAAAGCCACATGGACGTAATACTTACAAAATTGGAACATTCGAAATGGGATTGTCAAGAAAGCAGGTCGTCATTTGAACAAAATCGAATATGATGCAACTAGAGAAAATCTGGGATGATGTATGACGCTCATCTAGTGTATTTTCCCCCTGCTCGTGTAAGGCTCCGAAATTTACCTATGTGTATTCTTACAATGCAAATAATGGCGAAAAGCTGTGGAAAGGATTATACTCTTACTGGATTACGGCTGCAATCCAGGGGGAATATGTAGTCTGAAATATAACGCCCTGCACTTCAAGATAACCTTCGTTATAGTCACCTCAACTTTTATCATTACATTATCTTTATGGAATTCACCGCCCTTATGTTCCAAACAATAAGCCAGTGAAAACCGTAAAAACCAAAAAGTCGACCTCAGTTCATCATCAACCAGCGGTCGAATTAGGTCTGCTTAATATGAAACCACAGACTTTCCGATTTTGCACCAAGGTCTACCTCTGGCTGTCTGGCGTACTGATCTATGCCATCGCTTCATCTGAGGTAGTGTCTGCTCACACACTTTCTAGGTTGGGTTATGATGCCCAACGACCCTGTTGGCTAGCTTTTATTCCCCTCCAAATGGTTGTGGTACCGTCGAGCTATGTGGATGTCTAGTAGCACGACAAGCAGTGCTTTCGTTTAGCAGCTATCGTGACAGCATATTTCTGTTGCTAATGATAAAAACCCTCGCCCATATCATTGGCTGTGGCATTATACGACGTTATTCTGGTGCAGATTACATCAGTCGAGGAACTGAATTTTTTAAATAAACTCGATTCTAGTTGTCATCCCTGATCTGAGGTGGTATGCCAAATCTGGAAATCCATACATAAATAAATATTCTGGCAACTACGCAAGCCTCTTGATTCGGAAGCGATGCTAACTCCGGCCAGTATGAGGAAGCGTCTACCATGGTCAGACAATTGCGTTGCCTTTCGCAATAAGTCATAATGGCGTTGGATGATGCCAGCACGAAGTTTCCCATTAGGGTGTTAATGCTGTGAGCTATGGGTAATCAGCCACGATCCTTGACCGGATGCAGAAGACGGTGAAATGCCATGCTTCGGCCATGTGGTAAAAATAATTTATCGCTAGATGAATTATCCAGGAACTCGTATTTATCCTTCAGACTAAGCTTCTTCGCGAGAAATCCAATAGGTCCCAACTATAGTTAATCCATTTTTGGAGGACTGCTCCTACTGGAATTGCAGAAGCATCACAGAATATGGCCGAATGTGCTTTGATATTCGGGTATGCAAGCAGCATAGCCTGTTCCAATAGCTTTCACGGAACTCCGAAAGCTGCGGGATTAGTGAATTTTCCTCGATTTAACCACGCAGGATCTCGCTGAGTGGTGTCTGTACTCCTATTGCTTTGGGTATGAACCTGCTATAAAAATTTATCATACTCAAGAATCTTCTGACCTGCTTCAGGTTGGTTGATTAGGGTTATAATGAGTTTGGGTGACAAAGGAGGTGATTTTCCTTTGAAACAGGGATTTTAAGGAATTGCCCGCTTGCTGACAAAAATTCATTTCCGTGCAGCCCAAGGACTGTTTAATGGACCGGCTAACCTCAACTGGATCATTGACATTGAATACTTTCCCGTCATATTTGGATTTGCTCGCAGGTTTCAGGGCAACTAGTGGCCCTGAAGTTGTGACTATGTGATGTATAATTAGGTGATATTCTGTTCTGGGCCAGTTATTTTAACAGGATATCTTGTTACAGGATTCTTCCTGGAACCTCCTCTTTAACTACGTATAGCTCTTAAACTAGCTGTGTCAAGCGTTGTTTTCACGATACTTAGCGTCGAAGAAGGTGAGTGGTGGGCCTTGTCACATAAGTTGGCTGCAGTTTGTAATGCTGACCATCTGACGTTGCCATAATCGGCTGAATAGTAGACGGTAGACTGCTTACCCATAGGCTTCGCATCAGCGGCTCAGGGAATGCGGGGATACCAAGACTCCATGGGCAGCAGAGAACCACTGATTGTGCTACATGAAGCGATCATTTCATTTTTGGACAAGCTGACATCAGCTTTCTTAATAGGAGCTGGGATAACCTCATCTCCATAGAAAGCATGCAAAGCACTAGACGTTGGATGTTCCACATGACAGTTTGTACGACAAGAAGGAGGAGAGAGAACGCTTTCTGCATATATAGTACACAACAGGAACACGTTAAATCTTAGGATTCCGTGAAACTTTATTGAAAACTTTGTGGTTCGTGGGAGCTATTTTTTTTTGCAATGGTAACTATCTTTCCCGGTGTTGTGAAGTAAGCTTTGCTATTACAGTTAAAGTGAAGTTTAGCTTTACTAATTCCCTGGGTATTTTTTAATGAACTAATTAGGTATTTCCCCTAGCCCAGCTGTTTTTTTGCCCCTAAGATTTTTGATGTCTTTTATAAGTTCATATAAACTCGGAAAGATTCTTGTTTGAGACTGCTTGGTGGACAGGTTCGAACTGGAGCCAATTAGACTGTAGTTTCTGAATCAATAACTCAGATAATTGCCGGGTTGCTGTGGCACAAAAGAATGGTAAACTGAGGCTCGAAAGGTTCCGCGTCTTGCTTGATTTCTCGTAGATAGGTTCCTTATTCATTAATGACATCAATAGCTGAAATGACCTGCCTCAACGATTTCGTCATCTTTTTTTCGTTGATATGGGCAGTGAGAACTTTACCACTTGAATTTGTCTCAGTTGTGAAAGGAAAGATAATTGGAGTTAAACGAGGGTGCCCATCCAGTATCACTCCAAGAGGTGCTCTTCGAGTTGATGTCACCATCGAAAATCGCATATTTGGATTTTAACTGAATATTGCCCACGGCTTTTAAATTATGAATCAGTTGTTGTAAGTTGGCTGGTTGTATTTAATGTAGGCGTAGACTAACCAGATCTGTCTAATATTAATAGTGTCTACTAATGTTAAGGCAAGGCAAGACATTAACTGGTTGTCCATGACTACTTCCTCGAATTTGTTGTCAGCGCTGTTGTTAGTATCATTCCAAGTGGTAAGAAGTCACAGACTTCGAATCCACCCACGACTTTGAGAAATCAGGTCGTGGCCGAGGCACGGATTTTGGATGCCTCACCTGATTTATGTCCCCCACGGAGAAATCTGTGGGAGGCAGGCTCTCCACTTCAGTGCAAAACCTACACACGGTGTCTACAGCGCGGTCAGCCAGAAAGGATAGTACAGCAACGTCCTTAATGTGGGTGACACTGTTTCTTAACTCTTCTAAAATACAGGAGAGGAAGGCTCGGCAGATGGAAACTTTAGTTGCAAAGGAGAAGGGACTACAGGCTTCCCTGTCAGAACCTTCTTTGTATGTACCCGGGAAAACGGAAGAAAGGGAAGCTGGTAATGTGGACACAACTGGTCTAATGCCGGTATGTGAAAACAGATCCATGCAGCCCGGACTCCGTGAACCTGGGAGGGCTCCCAGCCGACAACAACGGAAAGCGCTGCCAAGGAAGGTGAAGTTTCTTGGGAATGAGGACATGGATGTTGCTATACTACCAAGTGTGGTGATATCCCGAGAAATCAGACGCAAGAAAGCAGTAACCCCGGTGGGATCCACACTGAATGCAGCAGACTTTTCAGTTAGCGGCGGTTTTCATATTAGACTGCACTTATGACTACAAGCATAAAAGTTAGTTAAATTAACCTGCAGCATGCCAAAGTTTCTTCCTATCTAATGGCGGCAAGGCTGACAAAGTTGCAGGAAAGTCCTTATATATTTCTGGTTCCAGAGCCATGCGTTCGTTTTAACAGAATCTGTGGTATTGGATCAGTCAAGGGGACTAGGATCTTATTCGATGAAAAATCCTGGAGACCGAGGGCCTGCGTTCTGATGTCAAAATTGCTAGAGGCAACCGTGCTGAGGCAATTCTATTCCCCGGATCTTGTTGCGATCAACTTACAATACCAGGTTAATGGTAGAAACATCATAGTTGCCTTTGCTTACTTGCCCTATAGTTCTTTGTGCCCTCTGCCGACGCAAGAACTAAGCGATATAGTAGTGTATGCAGAATCAAGTGGCCTTGAACTTTTAATACGTTGTGATGTGAACGGTTGGTGGCAAAGTTGGGCTTCCTAGGAAACTAGGGACTCTTTTAGCGATAGAAGATCAATTGGAAACTCTGAATCGCACACTTTTAGAATGCTTTGAAGAGGCTTGTTCTATTTACCGAGGCCAACGCGGTAAGGCGGTTCCATGGTGGAACCGAGAACTGCAAAGACTCAGGAAATCAATTAGATGACTTCTAAATCGTGCTTGCAAAAACAATACAGATGAAGACTGATTAAACTTCCGGAACTCACAGCGTGAATATAATATGCTCGTAAAACGTTCGAAACGAGACTCTTTTAGAGCATACTGTGAGGAGCTGAAAGATGAAAGGAAGTTGTACAGAGTCCTTAATAAGGATGAGTCGGTCGGACTCTCTTAGAAAGTCAGATGGTACTTTCACGAACTCCAGAGTTGAGTCTGGGGGGCTGTATAGGCGCAGCTTTGCCTGGACATGGGGATTTAGGCCTCAGATAGTAATGTGGATATATGTTGCTATCATTAGGCCGATGTTCGCTTATGCATAATGTGGTGGATTAAGGTGAAATAAAAGAGTTTTGGCTGTAAACTAGCCACACTGAAAAGAACTGTGTGTCTGGGTATTACCGGTGCCATGAGATCCACATCCGGTGCAGCTCTGCATTATTCAATTTGCAGCCCTTGGACTTGTTTATTCAGAGCACTGCAATGAGAACAGCTCATAGACTAATTCAATTAGATATAAGGGGAAACAATGGACTTGGAGGGGCATAGAGCATTGGAAGAGTCATTGGGAGGACTGAATCTAGTTTTTGAAATGTCTTCTGATTTTCAGATCCCCCCCGCCCCCCATACATCTGTTTGGTAGAAGATATGATATTATCTTGAAACAAAAAGAAAAATGGGGCGAAACAGTAGAATGGGTATGAGGATATGCTGACGTTTTCTACACCCATGGTTCAGAAAGAGAAAACCGTTCTGGAGTCGAAGTCTACCTCTCAAATAAAAACGAGAAGTAGGCTTTTCATTTGCGACAATACACAACGGTCTATAAGGCTGAAGTGTATGCGATCCTAAGGGCCGCAACCTGGGTGGTTGACGAGCGTTTGAAGCGCAGGCGCATCGCAATCTGCAGCGATAGTCAAGCAGCATTGAGGGCGTTGAGTAGTACTTTGATCATTTCAAAAATCGTTCAGGAATATAGAAACCAATTCAACTCGGTTTCTAGATTCAATAAGGTGGAATTACTCCGGATACCTGGTTATTGTGGGGAATAGGGAAATGAAATCTCGGATGTCTTAGCCAAAGAGATTTCAACTTCGCCCATGCCCGAACCAGAATCAGCAATTGGGGTGTCAGTAGCATTGGCCAATGCTGCTTTAGTTTAGGCTGAGAACAAGGACGTTGGAGTGGCTACAGGTTGAGCCGTGGTTCCAAAAAGTGCTTTTTTAATGGCCTGGACTGATGCAAGACCCACCAGGACTGGTCATATGTTGTGACCGTTTTCCCAACTGTTGCATGAACTGTAGGTTTCTCCCTGAGGAGAGGTTTTCCCTTTCTGAGCACAACCAAACACAATTTCAATAGCTGATGTCCATGATGAGTTTAGCTTTGATAGCATTCTCCTATGGATGGATAATGGATTGGATCATTGACATGGTTCGTAGAGGTGGAGAGGTTTGAGTAATGGCGTCAAGCCCTTGCTTTCTAATGAGTGTGAAAGTGGAGAGTCCCATCTGACTCCCGCTCTTTATCTGTTTAATTGTGACTGTGTCTCTTAATTGCTAATCATATAATAATGAGGCGAACAAAGAAAACCAAGAAAGGTACCTTTATCGTTGATTAATTACTATTAGGTTACTTAATTAATTTTCTTAATTAAGGCAAAAAATATCGGGGCCACATTGATCGTATATTATCTATATTATGGTTAAATCTACTTTCCTCTCTTTTACGTGAGATAGCCAGGCTTTTTGTGCCTCTAATTTTTAGCTATTCTTGTATTCCCTATTTATACACACATTGTTGAATATGATGTTAGGCCCTTCTTCTGTTATATGGCGTGCTACGAAGAGAGATGTATTATTCTTTTTATTCTTCGCTTCTCTCACGCGCTTTCTCCGAAGTAATGATACCAGTCTTTTGATTTGTTCTATCTAAATCTTCATGCAGTCTGGCTCCTTTAGGCTGAGGTTCGGTCTCTGCCGACAGGTATGCAACTGTGTTTCGGTTT
Source organism: Hermetia illucens (assembly GCF_905115235.1). NCBI lineage: Eukaryota > Metazoa > Arthropoda > Insecta > Diptera > Stratiomyidae > Hermetia > Hermetia illucens. The sequence goes on along the minus strand of NC_051850.1, from coordinate 153,263,933 downwards.
TCATTTGGTGTCTATTCTTTACCTAATTGAAACCGCATAGAAACGAAAGCTCCCATGACAGGTTTCAGAGCGATTTGAATTGCCGGCTTTTATTTAGGTGAAATGAATAGTTTACCAAATAAGAACCGTGTATGTGTGAAAGAGTTTCGGTTGGTTTTTAGTCGTAACCAAAAACGTACTGAACTGATTGGAACCGTATACGAGCAAAACGAGCATATTTTAATTTTTGGTCTTTCAGGGGATTCTGACCTGGTATGTCGTACCCGATGGCACCATGTCGATTCTCAAGCCTTTTATCGGTTTTTTAAATTTTGGTAAAGCTGCTAAGTGCATGATTCCTATTCTTGTCTTCATTTCGTTGTTACTAATGAGGGATGTCAGAATCCGCCCTTTTGGTGTTTCGCTTTTTTCCTTATGAGTCCCTCAGTAATCAATGGTTTGAAGTTGCCCTTCACCATGGTGTCAATAAAATACTTTCTCTTCTTTTGCGGTCTTTCTGCCCTGAGGAGCACTGTGAACGATCTGTGGATTCTGGAAGGGTGTCATTTCTTAGAGGCGGGAGTGCTTTGAGTCTTCCGAGATCGTTCTTTGTGTGTGGGAAAGGTTTCTATAGATGTGAAAGCAAACCACTTTTTCTCCTCTAATAGTTAGGTACTAGCTATGAGGCATTCACTAGTTTTGCATTAACATTATTCTTTCTATATTTCCGGAGTTGAATACAATTGAAAGAATCGACCTCTTCCTCCACCCTTGATGACTTCCACAGACTTTTCGGTAAGGTTATCGATACTTGCTGGCATGGAGTGTCAGTTGTGCTGCAGGTACAGGTAGCTGTATAATGATGGCGGTGCTGGTCCTAATTTTAACTACGAGGATTTGACTGTTCCCACTTAGTACAAGCCTAATTTTCTGAGCCTTATGATTCTCTGAATGGTGAAGTCCCTCTGTTTACCATACCATCATCTGGCATATCATTGCAAAGTTGTTTAGGATTTGCTCATGTAAACCACTTTCGAACCCAGGGTGAAAGCTTATAAGGGAACACGGCTTTGTCGACAAGGCACAGAAGATGAGTCTGTCGGCCATTGGCAAGTTCCATATTTGACAATCTTGTTTCCGACACAAAAGGGCGAAATCCAAAGATGATTGCCAACAACTTGAATCCATTGAAACTTAAGTAGGGAAGTAAAGAAAAGCCTCGCCGTATTACTATTTCAAGCACCACCATTTGTTATTTTCATATTATCAACTGCAGGGAACTACGGCCAGTTTTGCTCTATTACCAAGGACCTGCCTCTACGACTATTTGATTAACCCATTCAAAAAGCTTAACCAATGCGAACAATCAGAAGGACTAAGCATGGGGTTTTTTCCGGTAATGAAATGAGTCCAAAAATTAGTTACAAGTGGTCTGCCCACTCCCAAAACTGGTTAATGGAAAGGCACTGAGTGCGACGACCACCCCTGATGAGCAATTAGCACATACATATGTAAGCACTCAGGTTTTGACTCAGTCAAAATATTGGACTCCTCCAAGCAAGGGGGACCAAAATAAATCTCACTTCAATTGCACACCGCAAATATACCGTTAAATAAATAAACTTCTGCAGTGTAGAACGTTAATAAGCTCTACCATTTCGTCGTCCATTAACCAATAAATTGTTGGATTTTCGAATTCTCATTCAATTAATGATTTATTCTAATGCGGCTTTGCGCTGTGTCTTCCTTAATAGGAACGATCACTTTGCACCTTGTCGACCTGAGTTGGGTTTGCAGGTTTCCAGTGACTTTTTGCTTGGTGCCAGGTAGCTTTGTGGTCGGATTTCTGATCGTTTAATTGAAATAATTGCCATTTTGAGTGCTTGCGGCTGTCGAGTAAATCGTGTTTAGTTGTCGAACAGTTTTGGTACAATTATGCGAAATAATGGATACCTTTTTATGGAAACAGGCACAGCTAAACGTTCGAATGCAAGTGTAATTAGAATCATTAGATTTACATTAGATACGCGTGAATACTTGCCGTGTATAGAGCATACAATGTTTCTGCATTAACTTAGATTGCAGATTTGAAGTCCAAACGACTGTTTTCCATTTTGTTTGGTATTTTGTCACCATAAATTGGTGCTTTTCGGGGTCTCTATTGTTAGTTTAGAGAAGTTGACTAACACTTTCCTTCTGGAAGTTCGGTTCGGTCGTTGGATCTGTCTTTGCAAAAAAGTTGACCCAAAATTGGGCCGAAATCAAGCTAGTAGTAGACTCCAGTTAAGCTTATGGGTCGTTGGCACAAAATTATAAAAACAATTCACGAACGTCCTCGATTGGATGTTGGCTTTGTTACAGCAGAAGCTTAGTCATATTAAAATGCAAATGTCTATGATATCATAGCTGAAAGCAGAAATCTATCAACAAAGATATTTCGCAATGGCTGATACTAATACTTTAATGCACTCTTTTGTTGGGGTATTTACGTCCCCATTATCGAGTTGCGGCTAAATTCAAAAGGAGCGGTTTTGCCGTTTGAAAGTCGAAAGCCGATTTCCAATACAACTGGGCTTCTGTTGAAATGTTAATTCATAATAACGCATAGCAACACATAGAAAGATTTTGAAATTTCTGGTAGCCCAAGTATCATTTTTTCGGATGAAAGTTGCATCCTCCTTTTAAATATTCCAAATATAACTTTTCGCGGAAATAATACCTCAAAAATTTTGTCGAGAAAGTCGAATTGAAAAATGTTTGATGGATTCCCCAAGCAACATTTTGAGTTGCCGGCGTGCGATTAATGGCAAATATTCCCTCATAAGACATATGGGTCATATCAAAGCACTTCGGATTTAAGAAAGCTGTTCATTCTTCAGATACACAAATATACGAATACAAACCCACCAGATTAGCCCATTGTCTCCTCAAAGATTTTGCTCTTTGAGTTCTGCCTTGTGATATTTGACGCATGGAAATTTATTGGCAGGCATAAAGCTCCGAATTGAAAGAAAAATAAGTGGCAAACCCTAAATTAAGATTCAGGGAGCATTAAGCCATAATTCAGCAACGTCTGTCTGGAAATCAGTTCCACGCATCGAACAACAGCCTCACATATGTTTTTGAACCATATTTGCGGCAAAGAAAGAGGAACAGTAGCCATTATCTGATTTTATGAATTTTCGGTAATTTCAGTAGATATAATGTGTTGGTTCCACCAAAGCCATCTTCGTTTCCTTGAGACGCGATCATCTGGTTGATGGTAAATCTCAGTATTCCCATTTTGGAATGTTACTCTTTTATTTTCAAGCTTCCAACAATATATCTGCCATAGTGTTTGTTTATCTTTTTATCTTTTCGGTTGAAAATTTTAGTCTGCATTGAATTTTATCTTGTGGGGGCGATGCGACCGGTGGATAGTTACCGTTGTGAAGGTGGAGGATGCTGCTTTTTGCTTTGCATTTGGATTTTTTTTCAGGTGGGTTAGGGAAGAATCGCCACTTACTCAGAGATACCAAACATATAAAGATTAAAAATGACTCCTTTCATATATCCCAATTTAGAATGATGTCGGATTATATTTACTGAAAGTATAAAATTCTAAACAAATAGACGGAAATTATTCTATTTAAATTAGAGGGCTTTCTGGGCAAACAGTGCTCACCACACCAAGAAAGGATTCAAAACTATGCACGGCTTGAATATTATAATATGATCATTATTAGCACCTGTTCTAGATGCTAGTCACCTTCCCGGAGTTAGACATAGTGGCCTGGAGTAAAGCACAGCTATGCCCACAGAAAGGCATCACACTACCGGCAGAATCGGCGCGTAACCTTGTTACGTACGGGATAAGTTGAATTATGTAGAGGCGCAGAATCCTGATTGTACATAGCAAGCAAAAGTGGACAACATGTCTCCTTTTCACTCCTTCATGAAGTTTCGGGCATTCACACCTTCTCTTTTTTCTTATTGTATTTTACTCCTTTTTTATTTTCAATGAGACTGCAAATGATAAACCTAAAGAGGCGAAACAGCACAAAGACGAACACAAAAATCCGTCCAGTATCGGTATCTTCAATTTCGTTCTTTTCAAGGGCACGAGAGATCCGTAATTAACCTGATAGAGACGCTAGTACGATGTCGACAAATCTATGACTCGAGATACCCAACCTTCCCTAAGCAGAGATTATAATACTACTACTACTTGTGTAAAACAAAACCTTATTAAAATTGGTTCAATGTCTGTCTGTCGGTCGGTTTTTTTTTTGAGGAGGTGGAAATCTTCAAAAAAAAACCCGTCCCACCAGCGTGTGGGATTTTTACTCACTAAAAGGTCATGGAGTTGACCGCATCCCAATTCTCTTGATGTGTTATCACTTTCGGCACCAGATTTTCTGGTACCAGCACCTCTCCTAGTATCTCCTCTAGATTCTTCCTTTCTTCCATAAATCTCGGACAGTGGGAAAATACTGAGTCTTCTGGAACTCCATCGCAATTTAGACAGTCGGGTGAGGTCTCCAATTTAAGAGTGAGTGACAAACTGGGTGAGATTATAATTAATCTCACTGTGTCTCTCTCCAACAATTTGATGGCAGGAATGGGCCTGTGAGTCCACTGACCTTTTCCCGAGCGTTCCCACTGCTCTTGCCATCTATTTATGGATCTCTCCTTCTCAGTGTTCTTCGTCTGAGATGAGGGAGAGATTGGCTTTGCATTGTATATGTTCCCCATCTCATCTGCCAAGATGTCAATCGACATCATTCCCGAGGTGAAATTGGGTTGATAGCTCTCTAAATGACAGATAAAACCAGCTCCAATCTGTCAACTACCATATAAGCGGAGAGAAATTGATTCTTCTACGGAAAACTTAAATCCTCCAAGCGCACTCTCTGAAAATTTTCTTTTTCTCATACATAGGGAATACTGTTTCACAGAGCGGTAATGCGATGTTTGGTATATCTACCCAATGCATTCAATTAATTTTGCCAAATGGGATTAGTGCGCTTGGTTTTAGCGTTCCGAAGGAGGCAACGATTACCGGTTTTGCGAACGACCTGGAGGCGGCTATGGTTCGGAAATATACCAACAACTTTCCCCCAAATTATTGACTAAGTACCAGGAGTTGATAATGGATCCCAGACGCGAGGGTGGCGTTTGATGTCTTCGAGAAAGCAGCCAAGGCAATCATATACTATTACATCTTACATCGTATGGTGTCAATTCCCGGAGTGTTGCAGTCAATTCTTCTATTTATAGCTTCAATCGGGATGGGTCTATCGGCCTATATAGCGAACCAAAGAAGAGTGAGTTCACCATACTTTCTAAGTGCACTAAGAATATATAGTACATACACACATTTAGGATATCATAGTGAAGTTCAGTACATATCGACGTAGAAATGGTCCTTATAAGTTTTCTCATGAATGCGATACGCTATCTTTAGTAACAAAGAAAACAAATTCGTCAGCCTATAGGAAGCAATTGTACACAAGATGCAACAATGGTGGGGCAACCCTGAAAAGTGCTGCTGGATTTATAATCAAATCCTGTATATTTAGAAATGAGTCAAGTAAAAAAGGAGAAGTAAATTACCACCTAAGATTTCTTCATAGGACCCAACTGTCGTAGCAATTATTTGAATCAGTTTCGGTAGTATGAGTCTCCTGACTGTTTTGAATCCATCGCTATTACTGCAGATATGGAGGACGTAATGTTCCATTGGGCCAAATTCACGGACGAGTTGAGGTAAGTCGTGAATGCATGACACCATACGACTGAATTTATCACGAGGTAAAAGATACAGCTCCATAAATTTCAAATGATGCATTTCAAATTTGGACATATTGGTCAATACTCTCGTTTGAAACTTCTTTAATTCGGTGCTGGTTGGTGGATATCAATCATGTGTACTCCAGTGAACCGTGAGAAATATTAATTGCCATTTTCTTACCCTGTATCGCGTAAATTCGGATAGCAAAATGACCTTTAAATCATTGATTAACGCTTAGATTTTCTGTGGAGATGATATGTAACCTTTGCCAATTGGAAAAGATTGGGATCTACCAAAATCAAATTCCACTCAAATACAATAGCTGAACATCCTTTACAATGGTTATCACTATCAACCAGCAAAATACTAATTTTTCGTAATGAAATGTGTTAATTTGGAGCTTCGCGTATCCAGAAAGGCTCTCTATACACTCGAAAATAAAAGCGGGCCGAAAAACATACGCGCCAGAAGACCTTATATCTATACGGAGTAATCTACTTTACCACGATTCAAAACAGTTTAGTAAGCTGCTCTATGTAATGATGTTTTCCTGGGATTCATAGACCTAATAATAATAATGATATTTCAAAGAAAAGACACTGGCACTGGGTCCTAAAACAACTATTGTGCCCCTTTGATACACTACATCTACTAACTTTGGCATGATCGGTCAATCCTATAACCGACAGAAATTTTAAGAAATTCATCTGAGTCTTTCAGTATAGCATCTGATATTCAATATTCTCTCAGGTGCATTAACCTACCTATGCACATTGCCCCAAAATATGAATGGCGATTTCATTACTCTCCCCTCCGAATCTGCAGATAGTGTTCGTGGATTTCCCTAGCTTCCGCCTTTTCTTGGTGGGGTTTGCTTTTTTTGTCTCCAATGAATATACTGGAATACTCCATTTCTAGTAAATTCTCCCAGTACAATTCCTTCAACTGTTTCCTTTCTTTCCCTATTGTCGCGACCATGAACCCTTCCCGAGTGGGCAGAAGAGTTCTGGTCGACGAGGCGGTACTTCTCTACCTTTTCTGGCATACTCATCCACTGCCTTATTATTTTCTAACCCAATATGGTCCGGAATCCACAGTATCCTGACCCTATTATGCGTGTCAAGCGTTTTAAATTTATGAAGGCATTCTACACCAGTGATCCGTGGTGTTAAGGTAAATGTAAGAGGGACCATTCTCTTTAAGTCTACCCAACTACTCGCCTATGCCGACAATATCGATATCATGGGAAGAACCACCTGAGACGTACAAACTGCCTTCAACGAGATCGAGCAAGCGACTCGAGATCTGGGACTGAACACTGATGAAGGCAAAACGAAGTAGATGGTGGCAACGTCAGTGCCAAAACTAAAACCGATATAACGAACAACATCGAATCGCACTGGTCAAACGAAAAAAATAAAGTTAGGAGACTACAACTTTGAAACCATTGAAAATTTCGCCTATTCGCGATAACAGCTATGACCATGAAATCCACACACGGTTGTTGGCAGCCTACAGAGCCTATTCAGCTTACCAAAACTGTTCCGCTCGAAACGTCTCACCATAGGGTCGAAGGTCTTATTGTACAAGACAATAATCTTGCCAGTCCTCATGTATTCTTCGGGGACTTGGGTTCTTGGTAAGAAAAGTTGTGAACCCTTGGCCGCATTCGAGAGAAGAATCTTCCGAAGAATTTTTAACCTCCTGCATGAGAATGGACGATTCCGTAGCCTACATAACGACGAAATCTATGAGCGATACCATGACCGTCTAGTTGTGAATAACATCCGACTCAATAGGTTCCGGTGGGCGGCTCACTTAATCCGTATGGATGAGGATGATCCAGCCCGGAAAGTCTATAAGGGCAATATCTATGTTAGAAAAAGAAGACAAGGCAGACCCTGGCTGAGATGGAGCGACGGCATAAGCTAGGACGCCAGCAGCTATTAAGGATATGGAATTGGTGGACCCCGGCGCAAAACCGGGATGTCTGGAGTTCCTTATTAAGGCAAGACTAGACCGGATACCGGTTGTTGCGCCGTTGATGATCATGAATCTACTTTAGTAGACACAAGAGGAACTCCAAGTTTCTATTTAACTCATTTTTGCTCTAGTACCAAGGGCTATCGACAACCGGGTTATCGACAATTTAGATAAACACGGCTTCACTTCCTTCAGGGTATTAATATAGAGAGAAGGGGAGGAGAGGAGGAGGGGATTTTGATGAATTATTCTCAGCGGCCTAAACTAATCGTTAGGAACCGTAAGCAGGAAGGAGACTTCCATCACCATCAATTTCGCTAATTCTACGCTTGACATTCCTATCAGTAAATACTAAGCATATCTAATGATACCACTGCCGTAAAAGATATCCAGTTGTAAGGGCTCCCTTATCAAACACTAAGCCTCCAGGATCGCAATTAATCAGGACCAAATGGGTTTCATATGCAGGGCAGCAGGGCTACTTTTGTACAAATAGGGAGGAATCGCTGAGTCACTAGTTCTGTAAGCTGACTTTTTTCTTAACGAAGGAAATGCAAAAAAGACAGGCATTGATTATTCATGTATTTAATTTCACACGGACACACCACATACTCCGTGATGCAAACTCCTGCTAAGAGTTGGAGTGTTCAAGCTGGAATTGTCGAAGAGGAAGCCTACTTAGAACGCTTCGTTAGTGAAATAGAATGCGATCAGACCAATTGGACGAATTTGATTTAAGTAGCAAAAAGTGGTGAAGATAAGAGAAACGCAGTTAGAAAATATAGAAAAGAAAACGAGGAAAGCAGACTACTACTGTGTGATACTTATTTACTGGTCACGCGGGTTTTCCGACAATTTGGGTCCCCAGAAAAAATGCAGAACTATCTGGTTGTCCAGCTAGCCAAATACAACTTCTTAAGAAAAAATCGGCACCAAATGATATTCAAATTTTGGGAGTATTCCCCTAACCACGTCTTAACGAAAATCATACAATGTAGATACAAAGTCTTCTTCATTTTCAAATTTATGGCGCTTGTTTTGGGATTGGGATGGAAACGAGCGAAAAATAAATTAAATATATTTTTCTTTAAAATACCTAAACAGTTGATTTGAACGTGTTGTTGGTTTCAAGGCCTCGCGTGTATTCAGTTTCAATGAGAAACCACAGATACGTAACGTCGGTTCATGATTCTGTTCAACTATCAACAATAAGTTTCTAAATGTGGATTGCCTACAATAATATCCAGCAAATAACGTGCAATTACTTTAAACAATAACAAATTTATTTTGTTTTTTACAACATTACTAACTCCGGACAGGCAAATTGATCCAGAGTCGGAGATAGAATAATTGTACCGAAATAATGAGAAATGTGAACAGTTTGGAACAGTCCGCCATATTTATGCATGTATCTAAATACTTCTGGATAAATTTAGATTGGAGAATACACATTACGCCCCGATTATGCGCAAATATCATGCGATAATTAGATAGTAGGTGGCTAAATGTTCGAATGTTCAAAACATTGGCTGGATGAAGAACACACCAAAAATGTCGGGAAGTCACAGTTGTTTGTAATTAACTTACCGCCTTCCTCCTACATGCAGTTCATTAACAGGAGCCAAAGAATAATAAAGTGATTTAGGTTCGTATTTTTTTAACCCCGAAAAGCGCAATTACATCTTTAACATCCGCATCCGATCTTATACTCGTGGTTCTTCTTATAACTCATAATGTGGTTATTTGCAAAAATCACAGAAGCGAACAGGTCGCTGAACGGTTCAGTGGTGGAATTTTTAGCCATAATGGTTCATATACATATATATAAATGTACCACCCAAGCAAGTTTTCAGTCAGGAAGCGACCAAATCTCAATTATTTATCGATTGTTGTAGATTTCAATTTACGAGTCAATATATTCAAAAATACACTACGCCTACCCATCACCACCTGGACTTGCAAGAAACGTATAATCCTCTTCAGTGCCAATATGAGAGGAGATTTCACTGCTTTTTTGAGTCAGCAGTGTAGAAATACACTTTTTTCGCAAATCTGACATCGAAATATTGTATATAAAAATCGGAAAGTTCTTTATTAAAGTAGCACATCGCTGTGTTTCTACGCTTTCTGAAATATCTTTTGTATCAGCACACTGTGGTGTTAGCGGGAAGCCACCTTGCAGTTGGTATGACAACCTCCAAACTATAATACTTTTGCATGGAACTTCCTCCGGCGTATACCTCCTATTCGCTACTCAATGAGGCAGCAATAATTCCTTTGCCAAAAAGATGTCCCTGCTTCGTTGGCGCATCAGTTGAAGATCTCACTACTGCTTGAAACTCCGAAATGTAGCGTCACTTTAATCAAGACTTGTCACTTTCCACGTCCTTCAATATTTACCCGACGAGTGCAGTGAGAGTAACTCCATCCTGTTGACTTCTTCAGCCTTCTTCTTAGCTGCGAGGACCGCCACAACAACAAATCGCGAAGAAATTTTAAGACCTCATGCCTACCTATCCAATCTATAATACATGAATAATCCTTTCTTTAAGAACAGAGCCGCGAACTTCACCTCAACTGCCCCGTCTTTCCAACATCACATTACAGGCGTTACCAAAAGAGGGGGGGGGGGGGGTGGAATTAGCAAACATTGAATTCTGAGCTACTCAAAAAACAGCAGTATTTGCAAGTCGTACCAGTGCTGCTACCGCGATATGTCACCGAAGTGCGCGACATAATTACACAGCCTGTGGCAGGCAGCTCGTATATTCCCTCACGCGTGGAATTAATAAAGCGGAGGTGTACCAGACAGGAAGAGAAAATGAGACAGCTCATGGAGAACACATATATGGGTGACGAGAAACCCTCTCAATTACTCCGCCGCCTGCAGTGTCTCGGCGGTACTACAGTTTCGGAGCTGCTGATGAGGAGTCTCTGGGTAAGCCGCTTGCAGCCTGCTCTTCAATCGATTATGACGACGATGGATAGCCAGCCACTACAAACTGCAGCCGACATAGCTTATAAGGTCTAGGATTTAATGTCGACGCTACCGAATGCGTGACACCGTGTAACTAGACTTCCGGAAACGTTTCATCGTCTTCATGCCACCTATGTATATTCGACAAAAATATGAGAATAGGGTTCCTCATAGACACAGGTGCGATATATGCGTTTATCCCCGCTCAAAATTCCAAGGATCATGTAGAAAGACACGGTTTGGGCTTTCGGCTGCCAACGGAACACCATTTGCCACATACGGAATCGCTAACCTCACACTCAACCTCGGCCTTCGACGGGATTTCCAATGAAAATTTGTGATAGCAGACATTTCTAAACCCATACTCAGAGTAGATTTTTTTGGCACATTACGGACTTCTTCCAGATCTTCACAACGGTTGTCTTCGTGATTCAACAACTCTCCTTACTTACCAAGGAAAGTTGACAGAATGTACAATCCTGGCCATCACAACAATTACTGTCGGAACCTCTTATCATGATACCCTACATTAGTTTCGGGAAATAACTCGTCTGGATGGAACTGGAAAAATGGCGTGTGAACTAAAAACTATATAGTCACAATGCCAGCACCGCCAGTTGCTTTAAAACCCTGGTGATTAGCTCCGACCAAGCTGAACATCGCGAAAAAGGAACTCAATACCATGATCCAACTAGGAATGGCGCATCCACCAAATAGCCCTTGGGCTACACCCTTGCCTATGGTGCCTAAAAAGAATAACAAATAGAGACCGCGCGGAGATTATCACGCACTCAACGCGCGGCCTCCCGCCGACAAATACCAAGTTCGGAATATCCAAGATTTCACCCAAACGCTTTATGGTCAAACCGTCTGTGCAACAATAGACCTGGTAAGAGCATTTAACCAGATGCCGGTAGCTAAAGAAGATATACCAAAGACCGCCATCACAACACCGTTTGACCTTTACGATTTTCCGTTTATGACATTCGGCCTACGGAATGCGGCCCAGAAGTTCCAACGATTCATCGACGAGGCTTTGAGAGGTTTGGACTTCTGCTATGCATATATCGATGACATAACATATTAATCGCTTCATCTTCACATGAAGAGCACGCCAGCCACTGAAGAACTCTGTTCCAAAGTTTGGAAACAGTATGAAGTAGTCGTGAATCCCAGCAAATGCGGTTTTCGTTAGCACGAGGTCAGTTTTTTATGATACCTTATCCCAGAGGAGGGGACACTTCCCTTGCCAATCAATGTCAAAGCGATCCAAGCATACCAGCAACCAACCAACATGAAGCAGCTTAGAGTATTCTTGGGTGTGTTAAATTTTTACAGAAAGTTCATACCCAGAACAGCAACAGTACAGGCACCACTCAACGAGATTGTTCACGGCAAAATTAAAGGAAATTCACCAATCAACGGGACCTGTGAATCTACCGCAGCTTTTGAAACTTCCAAACCGCACTGAAACAGGCGACTCTGCTTGCACACTCAAAATCTGACGTACCTTTGGCTGTCTTCTGCGAAGCATCTGACTTCGTGGTTGTAGCAGTCCTCTAACAGTGGATTAATTGTTGCTGGCTTTCTTTTCAATAAAGCTCGAATCAGCGGAACATAGATACGGACCGCACGACCGGGAACTACTGATTATGTACCTAGTGATAAAACACTTTCGTCATATGCCGCTAACCTTCATCTTCCCCGTCCATCCTGCACGAATTAGGTTTTTTTGTGATTGTGCCGTTTACCAGTTTGGTTCCTTTGAGATTTAAATTTTCAATAGTATCAATCCGCCTCGAGACTTCACGTTTCGATTAGAGTAGTTTCCCCCAAGTGGGTTTAGTTTAGTTGACTATTGAGTCAAGGCACGTGATAACATTTCCGTGTCCTGACAGGGAGATAGTATTTGAGAACCAAGAACCCCGGATCACATCTCGCCGAATTGAATACTCTTTCCTCCCTCCCAAAACAACATTCCCTAGCCATGTATCGCGGCAAAGCAGAGCAGCCATAACGATAAAGTTCCCTTCCGTGGCCGAAGCTTGAATTTGGAATTTGATTATCCAAACCTCGAAACCAGCCAGGAAAATCACATCAACGTAACACCCTCACTGAGATCCGCGAACACATTACGCATGATAAATCAAAACTCATTGTACGTCTATAAACAATAACGAAGAATCTAAATATGATGAAAAGTCGATATAGTTTTCAAGGAGCTAAGATCATACTCATCAACGGCGCAATAACCGGTATCCGGTCTAGGCCTGCCTTAATAAGGAACTTCAGACATCTCGGTTTTGCGCCGAGGTCCACCAATTCGATATCCCTAAAAGCTGTCTGGCGTCCTGGCCTACGCTATCTTTCCATCTTAGGCAGGGTCTGCCTCGTCTTCTTTTTCTACCATAGATATTGCCCTTATAGACTTTCCGGATACAAATTAAGTGACCCGCCCCCCGGAACTTATTGAGTCGGATTTTATCCAAGGTCATGGTATCGCTCATAGATTTCGTCATTGTGTAGACTACGGAATCGTCCATCCTCATGTCGGGGCCAAAAATTCTTCGGAGGATTCTTCTCTCGAACGCGGCCAAGAGTTCGCAATTTTTCTTGCTAAGAACCCAAGTTTCCGAGGAATACATGAGGACTGGCAAGATCATAGTCTTGTACAGTAAAAGCTTTGACCCTATGGTGAGACGTTTCGAGCGGAACAGTTTTTGTAAGCTGAAATGGGCTCTGTTGGCTGACAACAACCGTGCGCGGATTTCATCATCGTAGCTGTTATCGGTTGTGATTTTCGATCCTAGATTGGAGAAATTGTCAACGGTCTCAAAGTTGTATTTTCCTATCCTTATTCTTCCTGTTTGACCAGAGCGGTTTGATGTTGGTGGTTGGTTGGTTTTCGGTACTGACGTTGCCACCACATACTTTGTCTTGCCTTCATTGATGTGCAGCCCAAGACCTTGCGCCGCCTGCTCGATCTGGATGGAGGCAGTTTGTACGTCTCGGGTGGTTCTTCCAATGATGTCGATATTGTCAGCATAGGCCAGTAATTGGATCGTACCTCAGCATCACGAATCACTATCTCAAGGGCCAGATTAAAAAGGGCGCATGATAGGGCATCCCCTTGTCGTAGACCGTTGTTGATGTCGAATGGTCTTGAAAGTGATCCTGCTGCTTTTATCTGACCTCGCACATTGGTCAGGGTCATCCTAGTCAGTCTTATTAACTTCGTCGGGATACCGAATTCTCTCATGCTATGCTATCTAGGCTGCTTTAAAGTCGATGAATAGATGGTGCAACTGCTGTCCGTATTCCAACAGTTTTTCCATCGCTTGCCGTAGAGAGAAAATCTGATCTATTGCTGATTTGCCTGGAGTGAAGCCTCTTTGGTGTGCACCAATAATGTTCTGGGCGTATGGGGCTATCCGGCCTAGCAAGATAGCGGAGAATATCTTATCGATGGTACTTAGCAACGTGATACCTCTATAATTTCTGCACTGTGTGATATTTCCCTTTTTATGTATGAGACAGATAATGCCTCGTTGCGAATTGTCAGGCATTGATTCGCTGTGCCATACCTTGAGCGCAAGTTGATGAACCACTTGGTGTAACTGGTCGCCTACATATTTAACCAATTCGGCTGTAATTCCATCGGCTCCTAGCGACTTATGGTTTTTAAGCCGCCGGATAGCACGGACTGTTTCTTCTATGCTTGGTGATGGCAGCACTTGTCCATCGTCTTCAGTTGGCAAGACCTCCAACTCGCCGATATTTTGGTTGTTGAGCAGTTCATCACAAAACCCATCGCTCCAATATTCCCATTCTGTCGGGAATTAGATTTCTCTCTTTTTCTCGGCAGGATGAGCATCGAGGTATATAAGGCTTCATCCTGCTGACTTGTTGGTAAAACTTCCGCGCCTGGTGCGGTTGCTCCCTGTACTTTTCGAGTTCACAGACCTGTTGGTTCTCCCAGGCTTCCTTCTTCCGTCTGTGAAGTCACTTCTCCGCTAGACGGAGTTCTTGGTAGGTCGTACCGCGTTTTTTGAGAATGCAACATTACTCGGTATGCAGCATTCTTCCGTTCCGTTGCTAGCTTATATTCATCGTCGAACCAGTCATTCCGGCTTTTCTTGCGGCTGGGGCCAGATATATTTGTGGCCATATCAATAATAGCGCTCTTCAGGTGGTTGTGAAGATCATTTGTTGATTCTTCATCTCCAGGGCATCTGTTAGCTGCGATTATTGTGGCATCCATTCCCTCTTATAGGTGTTACCGGGGGCTGTGTTGTAAATGGCTTCAGTATTCACTCTCACCTGATTGCCAGAGGGGATTGTAAGTGGTGATGATGATTATATGATCTGACATTCATCAATGCTACGAGGTGGCGATGTTCAATCAGCACGTGGTCAATTTGATTGAAAGTGGACCCGTCTGCAGAGGCCAATGTATGTTTGTGCACCGCTTTCCTCGCAAACCAGCTACTTCCAACAACCATTTCGTGCGATACTGCTACTGGATACTGGAGCTAAGATAATCGCCCTTAACAGGACCAGAAATAACGTATTGTTAGCGTTAAGCTTTGCATTT
This sequence comes from Hermetia illucens, assembly GCF_905115235.1. Taxonomy (NCBI): domain Eukaryota; kingdom Metazoa; phylum Arthropoda; class Insecta; order Diptera; family Stratiomyidae; genus Hermetia; species Hermetia illucens. The sequence goes on along the minus strand of NC_051850.1, from coordinate 153,248,627 downwards.
GACATTGTAAGATTACAAACAAACTTCCACTACTTAAATGGAGAAACCTGTGAACGATTCAATAAAAGAAATATATTTTCCACATAATATGTTACACTTATTTGTAAGTTGACGTGAAACAAGCATTTCTTGAGACTTGTTTATTTAAATATTTAATAGAAACATTTTTAATTCTAAAAGGCAAAGTAATGAGTGGAAATCACGCATGCAACTAACGCAAACCATGTTTCAATTGGAAACCTAAAAGGGAATCGAATTTGTAAACTAGTTTTTCTGCATAAATTGATTAGGTTGGAGGTGTAACCTGGGAATAATAATTTTGACGAGTGAACCCTCCAAATGGTTATATGTGTCCGCTTTTTTCTTGAACACAATCATGAATTTTCGTTTCAAGTAACCAATCCAATGTTTGAGAGGAATGGCGAACCTATGTAATGTTAAAAAGCGCAGAATAGAACATATTTGAACCCTGAGGCAACTATTTCAATGATTAATTCATGAGCTGAAATGTACAACTAAATGAGAATAATTTGAACGTTATTTATATGCTTTAAAAGTTTGAACATTTAAAATTAACTCCTGCCCAAACTAAACGCAATTTTTCTATTTTAATTTCAGTGTGCGTCTGAGTAATTCATGCAGCCACGTGAAAAACAATGTAAATCCTCCATTTCATGCATAATAAAATTAAATTTCATTCGATCAAAGCCGGCATCCGCGTCAATTCCGTTGCGTGCTCAATAATTGTACCGAAAAAAGTGGAATCTAAACCGGTCGCGAGTGTAATTCAGAGATTCCGTGCCCCAACGAACGACAAAATTCGGTTACAGAAATGGCAGAAATACCGCAGAAAGTAAACATGTCCGCGATAAACAAACACTCGCTGAATGAGAGGCCTCTGGGAAACATGTCAGCATTGCCAACTTCAACCGCATCGGGCTCCACTGTGATTACGCCTGCTCGCAGGTTGGCTGCCCGCCAAACGCTGAAATTAGCGATTCCCAAACTGCAAAACTTGAACGCAAATCTTGCAGCTCGTCAGGCGCAACAACTTACAGCACCGCCCGTTAGTAATGGAACAGTAAGAAGTGCTTCGCCGCTAGAAAGTCTGGGAACCGGAAAATTGTCCATAGGAAGCGGAGGATCACGTACCGGAAACTTGAGTTCGGCCGATTTAAAGAATAACAACGACATATTCGAATTTAAGAAGGAACTGTCGCCGCAGGAAAAATTGGGTAAGAAATATTTTCAAACATTCTTTGATATCTTTTCTTTTGTATAGTTGTATTTATTACTTATATAAATTCAGATAGGTTTCTCAATTAAAGTTCACAATATTCATCATTTCGGAATAATTTGGTTGCTATCTATTTTATGAGAGTAGGTAAATTCCAAAATTCATCCTCAGGTTTATTGGGTAGATTCCACTGGGTTGATCGTAGTCAGTCTAGGCCTGCATTAACAAGGGACTCCAGACATCCCGGTTTTGCGCCGAGGTCCAAAAATTCGATATCCCTAAAATCCGTCTGGCGTCCTGACCTACGCCATGGCTCCATCTCAGGCAGGGTCTACCTCGTCTTCTTTTTCTACCATATATATTGCCCTTATAGACTTTCCGGGCTGGATCATCCTCATCCATACGGATTAAGTGACCCGCCCACCGTAACCTATTGAGCCGGATTTTATCCAAGAACCATGCACGGATTTCATTGCTGCAGCTGTTATCAGTTGTGATTTTCAACCCAAGATAGGCGAAATTATCAACGGTCTCAAAGTTGTAGTCTTCTATCTTTATTCTACCCGTTTGACCAGTGCGGTTTGATGTTGTTGGTTGGCCACCATAAATTTTGTCTTGCCTTTATTGATGTGCAGCCCAAGAAATCGCTGTGATCGCCGCCTGCTCGATCTCGATGAAGGCAGTTTGTACGTCTTTCCCATGATGTTGATATCGTCAGGATAGGCCAGCGATTGGGTGGACTTAAAGAGAATCGTACCCCTTGCATTTATCTCAGCATCATGAATCACTTTCTCCACGGCAAGGTTCAAAGGCATCCCCTTGTCATAGACCGTCTTATCAATTTAGTCAGTCTTATCAATTTCGTTGAGATACCGAATTCTCTCATGGCCTCATGCTATTATAGGCGGCTTTATAGTCGATGAAAAGATAGTGCAACTGATGTACATAGTCCAAGAGTTTTTCCATCGCTTTCCGCAAAGAGAAAATCTGATCTGATGCTGATTTGTCTGGAGTGAATCCTCTTTGGTATGGGCCAGTGCTATTCTGGGCATATGGGTCTATTCGACCAAGCAAGGTAGCGGAAAATATCTTATAGATGGTACTCAGCAACGTGATACCTCTATAATTGCTGTACTGTGTGATATCTCCCTTTTTATATATGGGACAATTAATGCCTCTTTGCAGTAGTCAGCCATTGATTCGCGGTCTCACTGCTTGAGCACAAGTTGATGAACCACTTGGTCGGCTCCATATTTAACCAATTCGGCTGTAATTCCATCGGATCCTGGCGACTTATGATTTTTAAGTCGATGAATTGCACGGACTGTTTCTTCCATAATTTGTGGCGGCAGTATTTATCTGTCGTCTTCATTTGTCGGAACATCCAGCTCGCCGATGTTCTGGTTGTTCAGTAATTCATCAAAGTACTCAACCCATCGCTCCAATATACTCATTCTGTTGGAAATCAGATTTCCCTCTTTGTCTCGGCAGGATGAACGTCGGGGTATGTAAGGCTTCATCCTGCTGACTTGTTGGCAAAACTTCGGCGCCAGTGCGCTTGCTCCCTGTACTTTGATAGTTCACAGACTTGTTGGTTCTCCCAGGCTTCCTTCTTCCGTCTGAAATCGTTTCTCCGCTCGACGGAGCTCTTGGTAGGTCTCTGCGTGTGCCCGCGTTCTTTAAGAATGCAACATTACCCGATATGCGGCATTCTTCCGTTCCGTTGCTAGCTTACATTCATCGTCAAACCAGCCATTCCGGCTCCTTTTCCGGTTGGGGCGTATTTATGATAACGTTCTTCAGATGATTGTGAAGATCATTGATTGATGTTTCATCTCAAGGATCTCTGTTGACTGCGGTTATTGCGGCATCGATTTCCCTCTTATAAGTGTTGCGGAGGGCTGTGTTGTGGATGGCTTCAGTGTTAACTCTCACCTGATTGTCAAAGAGAATTCTAGGTTGTGTTGTTATTCGAGTTCGAAGCATTATGCCGTCGAGATAGTGATCCGAGCTACATTGCCCTCCAACCCCCGACCTGGAGGATCAGTTGGTACAATTTGTCCTGTTTTCGTTAAAAAAGAGCTCCTAGAGTCACCAAGTGAAGGTGGAGATAGGGTTTGGTAGTAGAGCTGTTGTTGTTGGTTCAGTAGTCGTTTTCCAAGTTTTATGCTCCTTCGTTGGTACCAATCCACGTTTCGCCCTGGGACCTATACTACCCTTTGACCACCGCCAAGAGTCAATGAAGGCAAAAGTGGCCGGTTCAACTGTAACACGGGGCACTGCGGGTAACAGGCTGAAGCTTTTCTAGATCACTCAACAAATCCCAACAGAATTTTCAGACAGTACAGTTTTCAAGCAAAAGAATATTCGTGTGGAATTTGGGCCTATCCGTCCGCATGTTGATTATGATACCGCTGAAGCCAGTCGCCATTCTATTAGATTAATGGAAGTCGAAAGTAATGTATCGTAAACGTGTGACTTGTCTCTGGTAGCCGTTTGTTGATCGGAACCACCTGAAAGAGCAGGTGGAGAACAATCAAGCCAGGATGTTTGGTCCACTATTTCATTTCCAGCTGCCATCGACGTAGTACACGTGCAGGTATAACTCTCTATTTAAAGTGATTGATTAGAAGTTTTCATGCAGACATGAGCTGATCACGCATGCATCAAGACACTACTTGATAGTTCTGCTGCGACATATATAAATAAATCAAAGAAATTTAAGACCTCCCAAAATCCCAAAATATTATCAACAGGAGGTATTGTATCTAAATCCCTTACCGCTTCCTTAGATATCTTGGGTCTTTCGCATAGTCTGGTTCGAACGATGGGGCCCACCATCCGCCTTTGAATATCGAAAACGGACTGTGATTGGTTTCTGGTATGTGTGCACAGTCTTCGGCACCGGTATCGAGTGCCCCCAAAGTGTTTGCTTTCTCTAAATCGAGCGAGAGTTCCAGAGATTTATGCTGGACATTCTAGGCCTTAGCGAAGTAATATGGCGGAAGTCTGGAGAGTATTCCTCTCCCTCTTGCCATACTAATCTGAATGCGCTTTTGTATTCTGTTAAACCAACTGGTAGAAGACGCGAATCCAGTGTCGGATTGTTGTTGATGACTGACGCTCTCCTGACCTGAGAGCCGGTTTCTTACAGACTTACAGACTGCAATATTTCGGTCCGGGTTACGGAGCATCACAATTTTGTAGTGCTATGCGCCAACGGAAACTTCCGATACAGTGGAAAAAACTTCACCACAGTTCTTAACCATCCACGTCCATCGTTCGTTACCGTAACATGCGAACACGGGCTGTTCCTTCAAACAGAAAAGAAATCATTTCAGCCATCGATGCACTAAAACGGAATAAAGCCGCTGGGCTAGACGGTGTCCCAGGAGAGTAATTTATCGCTGCACCTGCAGCTACTACAGACCTTTCCCAGAGAGTGAAGCGGATAGTCGTTAAGACTCTTAAGAAGGACACCGGAATGTGACATCTGGAGGGGTGTCTGCATGCTCCTTGCCATAGCAAAGATAATAGCTAAAATAATTTTGGAACGGATCAAAGAATATGACAAGAGCTTGATCGATAGAGAACAGACTGGTTTCCGCTCCGGATCTTCGTGCATTGATCACATCCATACTCTATCAATCATTTTGGAACAGTGAGCAGAGTTTAGATCTTTGCTTCATCTACCATTATCGATTTCGAAAAAGCTTTTGATAGCATCTAGCAAGCTCTACGAAGAAATGCCGGACAAACTGATAGCTATTACCAGAGCGACGTATGATTACGCAAAATGTCACGCCCTGCATTGAGGTGAGGGTCCTTCATGCTGCCTTGTCCGGAGGATGTTGACGAGTTCAATGGGCTATGACATCTTGAATACGCTGATAACATCTGTTTCATCATCATCAACGGCGCAACAACCGATATCCGGTCTAGGCCTGCCTTAATAAGGAACTCCAGACATCCCGGTTTCGCGCCGAGCAATTCGATATCCCTAAAAGCTGTCTGGCGTCCTGACCCACGCCATCGCTCCATCTTAGGCAGGGTCTGCCTCGTCTTCTTTTTCTACCATAGATATTGCCCTTATAGACTTTCCGGGTGGGATCATCCTCATCCATACGGATTAAGTGACCCGCCCACCGTAACCTATTGATCCGGATTTTATCCACAACCGGACGGTCATGGTGTCGCTCATAGATTTCGTCATTGTGTAGGCTACGGAATCGTCCATCCTCATGTAGGGGGCCAAAAATTCTTCTGAGGATTCTTCTCTCGAACGCGGCCAAGAGTTCGCAATTTTTCTTGCTAAGAACCCAAGTTTCCGAGGAATACATGAGGACTGGCAAGATCATAGTCTTGTACAGTAAGAGCTTTGACCCTATGGTGAGACGTTTCGAGCGGAACAGTCTTTGTAAGCTGAAATAGGCTCTGTTGGCTGACAACAACCGTGCGCGGATTTCATCATCGCAGTTGTTATCGGTTGTGATTTTCGACCCTAGATAGGAGAAATTGTCAACGGTCTCAAAGTTGTATTCTCCTATCCTTATTCTTGTTCGTATTTGTGTTTGACCAGTGCAGTTTGATGTTGTTGGTTGATTCGTCTTCGGTGCTGACGTTGCCACCATATATTTTGTCTTGCCTTCACTGATGTGCAGCCCAAGATCTCGCGCCGCCTGCTCGATCTGGATGAAGGCAGTTTGTAGATCTCGGGTGGTTCTTCCCATGATGTCGATATCGTCAGCATAGGCCAGTAGTTGGGTGGACTTGAAGAGGATCGTACCTCTTGCATTTACCTCGGCATCACGGATCACTTTCTCGAGGGCCAGGTTAAAGAGGACGCATGATAGCGCATCCCCTTGTCGTAGACCGTTGTTGATGTCGAATGGTCTTAAGAGTGATCCTACTGCTTTTGTCTGGCCTCGCACATTGGTCAGGGTCAGCCTAGCCAGTCTTATTAATTTCGTCGGGATACCGAATTCTCCCATGGCCGTGTACAGTTTTACCCTGGCTATGTTATCATAGGCGGCTTTAAAGTCGATGAATAGATGGTGCAACTGGTGTCCATATTCCAACAGTTTTTCCATCGCTTGCCGCAGAGAGAAAATCTGATCTGTTGCTGATTTGCCTGGAGTGAAGCCTCTTTGGTATGGGCCAATGATGTTCTGGGCGTATGGGGCTATCCGGCCTAGCAAGATAGTGGAGAATATCTTATAGATGGTACTCAGCAACGTGATACCTCTATAATTGCTGCACTGTGTGATATCTCCCTTTTTATGTATGAGACAGATAATGCCTCGTTGCCAATCGTCAGGCATTGATTCGCTGTCCCATACCTTGAGCACAAGTTGATGAACCATTTGGTGTAACTGGTCGCCTCCATATTTAACCAATTCGGCTGTAATTCCATCGGCTCCTGGCGACTTATGATTTTTTAGCCGATGAATTGCACGGACTGTTTCTCCTAAACTTGGTGGTGGCAGTATTTGTCCGTCGTCTTCAGTTGGCGGGACCTCCAACTCGCCGATGTTCTGGTTGTTCAGTAGCTCATCAAAGTACTCAACCCATCGCTCTAATATGCCCATTCTGTCGGAAATCAGATTTCCCTCTTTGTCTCGGCAGGATGAGCATCGAGGTGTATAAGGTTTCATCCTGCTGACTTGTTGGTAAAACTTTCGCGCCTGGTGCGGTTGCTCCCTGTACTTTTCTAGTTCACAGACTTGTTGGTTCTCCCAGGCTTCCTTTTCCGTCTGTGAAGTCGCTTCTCCGCTCGACGGAGTTTGTGATAAGTCTCTGCGCGTGCCCGCGTTCTTTGAGAATGCAACATTACTCGGTATGCGGCATTCTTCCGTTCCGTTACTAGCTTACATTCATCGTCAAACCAGCCGTTCCGACTCCTTTTGCGGCTGGGGCCAAGTATGTTTGTGGCCGTATCCATGATAACGTTCTTCAGGTGATTGTGAAGATCATTTGTTGATGCTTCATCTCTAGGTCCTCTGTTGAGTGCGGTTATTGCGGCATCCATTTCCCTCTTATAGGTGTCGCGGAGGGTTGTGTTGTGGATGGCTTCAGTGTTCACTCTCACCTGATTGTCAGAGGGGATTCTAGGTGGTATTGTTACTCGAGCTCGGAGCAATATGCCAACGAGATAGTGATCCGAGTCTATATTGGCCCCCCTATATGTTCTGACATTCATCAAGGCTGAGAGGTGGCGGCGTTCGATCAACACGTGGTCAATTTGGTTGAAAGTGGTCCCGTCTGGAGAGGCCCACGTATGTTTGTGGACCGCTTTCCGCGCAAACCAGGTACTTCCAACAACCATTTCGTGTGACCCTGCTAATTGAATAGTCCGCAGTCCGTTATCATTTGTTTTTTCGTGTAAGCTATGGGAGCCAACGTATCGCCTGAATACGGGCTCCTTCCCCACTTGGCTGTTAAAATCCCCAAGTATGATTTTGATATCATATCTGGGACAGGCTTCGAGGGTTCGTTCTACTGCCTCGTAGAAGGTATCCTTCTCCGACTCTGCAGTCTCCTCTGTAGGGGCGTGAACGTTTATGAGGCTTATATTTCTAAACTTGCCTCGCAAGCGCAGAGTGCATAGCCGTTCGCTTATGTTTTCAAAGCCGATAACAGCAGGTTTCATTTTTTGGCTGACTAAAAAACCTACTCCGAGCACATGGTTTACTGGATGACCGCTAAAATATATGGTGTAGTGGCTCTTCTCCAGGAAACCGGTCCCTGTCCATCGCATCTCTTGCAACGCTGTTATATCAGCCCTATATTGGAACAGGGTATCGGCTAGCTGCTCGTCAGCTTCATCTCTGTACAGAGAGCGCACGTTCCATGAGAAAATGCGCAAATCGTTATTCCGTGTTCTTTGCCGGGTCCGTCGTTTTAAAATTCGTCCTTTCCGAGGCTCCTGTTGTGGCTTCGTAACAAGTTGTTTTCCGTGTAGGGTTGTCAGCCCTACCCAACCCCCAATCTGGAGGACCAGTTGGTACAATTTTTAACAAATTTAATATCTGTTTGCTCTTCCAAAACAGGTTCCTATTGCTCCCAAACGCGTTCATTATATCTATGATGAGAATTGCCGTCCTACTTTGCTACTTTCCGTTGTTCCAAAATCCTCATCAATATTCATATATCAATGATTAGTTGTCTATTCATATCGACCATCTTATAGCTAAACAATAAGAAATGTTCGGTCCACTGCTACTAAACTTCACTAACTGACCAAATATCTTAATTCTTAGTAATACAGATAACAGGATAACTTATTACATGGCTCGCCTCTTACTTTTCTATTCAATCAGTGCAGTGTTTCCTTTGATGATAGAATATCCCATTCACTTTTTTCTCCTCCGCCACAATTCTGGGACCCGTATTGTTTTTAGTCAACGATTTTCTTCTCTCATGCTCGTTATACGCCTTTAGCGGCTTTGAGCTCTTTTCCTCTATGCTGATCCTCTTGCCATCTATATTGGTACTAACATATCGCGTTTCTCTTAATTCAATTTAGACGGCCCGGCTGCTCCAGTAATATGTTGGCACTGGCGTATCTAAGCTCCATCCTTGGCATAACTTTCGACGATAAGTTCGGCTTCGACAGCTTTCCTTTTATGATTTCTGTCCAACGTTCTCAATACTTCTCTCTACTTTTTAATTCATTCGTGCATGTGAAAAAACTGGAATCAGTCGGGCATGACAAAGGTAACAGGATGAAATGAATAATATTTTTTTGTAGTTTTTTCGTATCGCGGCAAATCCTCCCATGTTGCGTTCTTTCTTCTTTTTCTTTAGCCTTTGTCGCGTTCATAATCGGGGTCGGCTCTATCTAATGCCTGATCTGGGTGTAATATCAAGGCTTTTGAATTCCCATCCAGCGTATCAAGCCACCGTTGTTTCGGACTGCCTTTTGGTCGTTTACCAACGACTTCGATATTCAGACCAATCTTGGCAAGTGAGTCCTCGTTAGCACGAATTGCGTGACCATACCATCGAAAACGCCTCTCTCGCAATTTTTCCACGATCGGTGCAACCCCGAAACGATCGCGGATATCCCATTTTGGATGTGATCAAAACGTGTGACGCCACTAGTCCAACGCAACATTTTCGTCTCCATTATCGCAAAACGCCGATCATTGTATTTAATTGTCGGCCAACACTCAGAACCATAGAGAGCGACAGGACGGATGACATATCGGCAAATTTTAGATTTGAGACGTTCGTTGATACGCTGATCACAAAGAACACCAGTTGTGGAGCGCCTTTTCATCCAGCTTGCGTTAATACGTGAAGCAATTTCATAACGCAGTTCTCAATTGGCTGATAGCGTTAATCCGAGGTATTTAAATCGCTCAGTTCTGGGCAGATCACTGCCGCTGACAGTGATTGTGTCTGTTTCAGTTTTGTTTAGTTTCAATCTGAGACCGTGTTGCATGAGACGATCATTCCATTTTTGGACAAGTTGCTCAAGATAATTTTTGCTATTAAATGTTAGGAAAACATTATCTACATTAAGGGGGTCATCCCGTGTGTCGGGTTGGAGAAATCGATTTTTTTTTGCATGAATTGTATCTATATATAGTGGAGAATATATGGGCAAAAGGATTTTCCGATATTCCGAGTCCTTCAGAAATTACAGGGTTAAACAGGTAAGGAGTTTGCAGCCGCGGCTAGAGTACTCGATGAGAAAGAGCATCGAATCTTTTTATGCCTGTTAGTTTTTTACCTGAGCCTTATAAATTTGAACACAGGTATAAATATAAAAAGATGAAAAACCAATCAATCGTCTAAACTTATTTGCTGTTTAGAATAAAAATGATAATCCAGTCTAGAGTGAGCACTGAAAGGCGTTCAAGTTATACTCAGTTATATTTTGTTGTAAGTATTGTGCTGTTTTTGTGTTCAGTGATTTTTTTAAATGGATCGTACGAAGGGAGATCCCTTTAACGTTCAACGTCATGCTCGCACTAAAAAACGAGTATTTCATGGAAATCGATAGTTATCAGAGAAGAAAAAGGACTTCGCATCAACATCAGCAAAGAAACTTTTAGCAAGCATGAACATGGATGTTCCAATTGCGACAAGTTTTGTATATTGTATATTGGATTTTGGTGGAGTTTTCTCCGGTAATTCTGCAAATTTCTGTAAATAATGAAATACACGTAGTAGTAAAAAAGGAATACGTAAGACATGTCGAGAAAAGAATGGGAACGCGGCTTAGAAATGCAAAGAAGAATCACAAAGGCATTGGTGGAAAAGGGGCTGGAAAACTTACTGATAAGGACCTCACTACATTTTCTGGGCTAGCTATTCGTCGACACGCAAATTCGATAGAAGAAATGAAGCAAGAAATTTGGGAAACTTTCTTCCATAAACGTTCTACAGACGAAAATCCTCAGCATCAAAATTGTCCAGCAAGCGAGGACAGTTGGTGCAAATGGCGCAAAGCGGATGCTGAAGGAGAACTGGATAGTTTTCACCACGAGAAGGCACCTTTGACTGAAGGAGTTCAAACAGTCATCAAACCAATCTATGAAGATTTGTCACGAGATGATCTCTTGAACAGATGTTTAGGGGCAGAGACCCAGAATAACAATGAGTCGTTAAATGCATTGACCTGGATTTTCGCTCCTAAACACCTTCATTCTGGGGCCAAGGTCGTAGAAATAGCCACTTTTCTGGCTGTAATTATTTTCAATGAAGGATTCAATGGCATTCTCAAAATCCTAGTGACAATGGGATGTCAAGTTGGTCACATATGTCAGGTTTATGCCGACCGCCGTAATGAAGCGTGAATTTGGCGGTCCGAATGACCATCGACTGACCTCGCTAAAAGAGCCACAATTGACACCAGAGAGCAACAATCGACCTTACAAGACTTTTTTGAAGAAACGGAGGGTGCTCTCTATGGACCAGGTATAGCAGATTAATGGTGGGCTAAAATTTTACTGTTGATAATCACATTTAAATTTTCAAATGCGTTTTTCTCGAAACTGCATCTTGAAAATCGGCTGCCACCATAGCTCAAAATCTATCCAACCAAATTCTTTGAAATTTTCACGGCTTCTTTAGTATATATTTCTACGGTCCGCAAACTAGGATAATTGCAATCGGACAGGTAGTTTTTTTTTTTATTCATAAAAAAAGCCGTAAAAAAACACCAAAATCCAAAAAATTTAGTTTAAAAGCCCACCAAAAATTTAGCTTTTAATATTTTCCAATTATCCTAGTTTGCGGACCGTGGAATATTGTCCACATTAAAATGCCGTTTATTTTTTTTTCTCAGATGAACACAGCGCCCTCCAGCGTGGCAGCAGAAAAATACTTTTTTTTGGAGATGGGTGCATAAATTAACACCTATTCCGAAAATTAGCTACGAAATCAAGCTGAAAAACTTATCACATATACTAGAGATATCAGTAAACATATGGTGAAAAAATCACGTTTCTATCTTTATCCAGTCCTTCAAAATAATTTTTCAAAAAAAGGCAAAAAATGACCCCCTTAAGCAGTGTGTAGGACGCTGGACGTTGGATGTCCCGTGTGATGGTGTCCATAACAAGAACAAAGAGGAATGGTGAGAGGACGCTTCCTTGATGAACACCAACAAAGACACGAAATCGTTTTGATACACCCGCCACACAATTGAACCCAGCGCACGAGTTCTTCTGGCACTAAGTGTTGTCGTAAAGCATACCAGATGAGTTCGTGTGGCACACGGTTGAACGCTTTCTCTAGATCCAGAAATGCAATGTAAAGAGGGCGATGCTTCTCACGGTGTTTCCCCATGAGTAACTGCGCAGCGTGTATTACGTCAGTAGTTCCGCAGTTTTTGATAAATCCGGCTCAATACACGGTTACTTCAACGATTTCGCGAATACGATTGTGAAGAATGCGTTCAAAAATCTTCATAGTATGGGAAAGTAACCGGATCGGACGGTAATTTGAACATTCTGCTGGACTTTCTTTCTTTTTCCATATTGGAGCAGGGGTACTTTCTTCCCAGTCAGATGTTGTTCTTCCTTCCTGAATAACCCGATTAAAGAATTCACTGAGCCACAATTTTGGGTCCCAGCTCTTCGCTTTCCAGAGCTTAGATGGGATGTCGTCAGGTCCTCTGGTTTTCCTCGATTTCATTCGCCTCCGAAATTTCAGTTGCGCTGCCAGGTAAAACTGGTCCAAATGTCGCCTATGATTATGGAATTGGAGGATAACCAAATTCTTCAGTTGAAATCTGCTCGAAGTATTTTCGCCATCTATCCGTTGCGGCTCGATGGTTTGTAAGCAAAGTACCCTTCTTATCATTAACGCAACAGAGGTGTTCGATATCCTGTATACGCTCGTTACGGCGAGCTCCTGTGTATAAGGAACCGGATGTTGCACGTCTCGTGTGACAGTGTCCATAACAAGAACAAAAACGGAGACATGAAGCGGTTTTGATATCCTCTCCACACTTCACACTTTTCTTTTCGGGTCGTGGTGGAGCAATTTAATGCGGAGAATGACTTTTTCCGGTACTAGGTGTTGTCGCAGACCATAGCAGATGAGTTCGTGTGGCACACGACTAAACGTTTTCTCCAGATCCATAAATGCAATGAAAAGAGGGCAATGTTTCTCACGGTGTCTCTTCATGAGTAACCGCACCGCGTGTATTGCTAATGTTACTATTGAAACTGAATTAAAAGAAGTTGAATTTTCACCACATAATAGCAAGAGCTTCACTTAAGGTAAATTACACCATTTTATCTTATAATAGTACAATTCATTGATAATAGTATCATTCGCTATAATTCCAGAACAAAGGATGTATAGGATTAGACCCACTGAACTGCTTTTCTGTATTTTTATATTGAAATGCGGATGATTTCATCTATATTCATGAAGTAAATCTGAGTCTTTTTAAATTAAACAATTATAAATCACCCTGCCAAAATCTGCTCGCAACGAATCAAGTTGACAAGATCTTCGATGACATGAAGTATTCGCAAGAAAAACGTTTAAAATGTTGCATATTTTTTGTCAATACCCCTCAATTTGTTTATTCTCATGTCAAGTTATATATATACATTTTCGCATGTATCCCATTGACAAATTTTTGAATATTTTCCAATCACATGTTTGGTTTCACAGTAAATTCTTTCATCGAAACTTGTGAAAAATTCGTAGCGTAAATGCGCCAATTTTAGGTTCATAGCCGAAATAAAAATTTAAGAAAGGACATTTGGAGTCAAAAATGTAGAAGAAATCTTTTCAGATTGCGTATACGACCAAACAATCTAAGTTTGATTTAAAATTTGCCCCATAAAATTTGCTTGAAACTTATATATGTACTCGAAGTAGTTTAAAAGTAGGCGTAAGTAAAAAATTAAGTAATTAAAAATTGAGAAAGAAGAAAATCAATGAAAGATATTTTTATTTATTCTTTTATGTAAATAAGATCTTGCTGGATGTCAAGAAGTGTTTGCCTTAATTTCGCAGTTATATGATTACGCCTGCGATTACGCCCTCACGGCTTCTCAGTTAAGGATTTTTTTATACTCATTTGCAAACTAAAACTTACATTCTCCCGAAGATATTTATACTTTGTCTTTTTGCTCTATTTTTCAGAAAGTTCACCGATATTTTCTGATTTCGCCGACTTAACTGCTTCCATGTCCGCTGGAGGACACGCTTCTTCACCTAGTTTTAGCCGTTTATTAAGTTTAAGCCCATCAGCATTACGAAATCATAAACTTGATAAGGTAAGAATTACAAGAAATAAATGTTAATAGCCAATTATTTTCGTTAAAAAGTATTTAATGCGGGAAGCACTGCTTCTCACAATTCACTTCTTCAAAGCTACATTATTTTGAATAGGCAAACGACTCCACCTTTTCAAGGTTTTGTGTAAAGCAAATTCTTATTAAATTCGGTTTGCTGCCTGTCTGTCTATCACACGCACTCCTCTCAGGAACAAAATTTGGTAGGAACCCCCATATATGCAATGAGTAACAGCGTTCTACGTTGAATTCAAGGGAGTCCCTACATATGCAAAAGGAGGGTGAGGTGAATTTTTTGCGAATATGCCTTGTGGGATATCAAATGAAAAGTGTCGATTGATATTTTCGAAATCTGGCCTCAGTTCTGATATTTGATGCAAAAGGGGGGAGCACAGGAGCTGGGAAATAATTATTTCTCTCGAGGACCCATTCCCAGAAGTTATCCAACCAGAAATTTTTTTTAAAAAACACGTATTTGCGATCATAGAGTGTTTAGACTCCGGGATACCCTTCATGCTCAATAAAGTAGGCAACTAACTTCGTTAGCGGTGCCCCAAAAGTTTAAGTAAGTTCGACTTTCGTTTGAATTCAATTTTGAATGTTGATTACTAATTTACCAGGGCTGAAAAGCCCGTATACTAACACACAGATAATTTTTAGTTAACCCTAACCTTCAAAAGATACGTGTACAAATTTGACAGCTGTCAGACGTTTAGTGTGTGTGATAGAGCTTTTTAAGTAAAGCAACTCTTGTTAGTTTCAAGAAAATGGATAGAAAGGAATTTCGTGTTTGAATGAAGCGTTGCTTCTTGGTGAAAAAAATACTGTTGAAGCCAGGCCTCGGCTTGATAAACATTATTCAGACTTTGCACCAGGAAAATTGACCATTGGAAGTGGTTTGCTAAGTTCAAACGAGGCGAAATGAGCACCAAAGACCATGTACGCAGTGAACGCCCCCAAAGAGGTTGTTACTAGAGAAAACATCAAAAAAGTCCACAAAATAATTTTGGTTGACCGCAAAGTGAAGTTGATCGAGAGTGCTGAGGCACTAAAGATACCAAAGGAACGTGTTGGACATATCGTGCATGATTGTTTGCGTATGCAAAAGCTCTGTTCAAAGTGGGTGCCGCGCAAGCTTACAATTGTACAAAAACAGCAACGAGTTTGCGATTCTGAGCAGTGTTTGAGGCTTGCGTCCATATGTGACAATAGACAAAACATGGCTCCATTACTTCACACCAGAATCGAAACGACCGTCATCTGAGTGGACTGCACAGGATGAACCGAATCTAAAACGTGGAAAGACGCAATAGTTGGCTGGCAAGGATACGGTATCAGTATTTTGGGATACGCATGGTATATATTCATATATTCATCAACTATCTTGATCAGCTCCCTTTGAAGAAAAAGAAAGTGTTGTTTCATTAAGACACGTATCATAAATCAATGAAAACAATGGCAAAATTGCATGAATTGTGTTTCGAATTGCTTGCGCATCCACTATATTCTCCAGATGTGGCCCCAGTGACTTTTTCCTATTCTCAGATATCGCTGGAAAGAAATTTAGCATAGATGAAGAGGCAATTGCCGAAACTGACGCCTATATTGAGGCTATAATCATTGTATCGCCCTCGAAGACAACTGAATTGAATAATAAAATTAAATTTTATAATTTTTTTTCCATGTAAGCTTACGAATTTTTCAGCCCACCTTGTATAAAGTGATATTTTCTTGCATTAAGGGGAAGAAATATGTGTATTTATTGACTGCTTTAAATTATTGGCGGTATTCCCTAGTGGTTCGGCGTGCCCGATCCTCCTGCCCTATACTATTCCAGGGAGTCTCTGAATGCTGCTGCCGACAGTACCTCCAAACCAAGTTTCATCCAGCCGGCGTTTAACTCGCTTCTCCCCCGACGCCCCACTATACCTTGCCACCACAGTACCGCAAGCTAACATCTGGATCATTCCGGATTTGCTTTCTACTAACTCTATCGGCTTTCCAATGTAAGTCACTTCACCACCCAAGTAAATCTCCACATATTGGATGGCTTCTCCTACCTCTTGTCTTCAATCTACCTTTTGGCTGCGAAGGGTTTCCATGAAACCTTCCCAAAGAAGTAACCCATGAGAAAACTTCCGCGCAGCTAGTCGACCTTCATCAATGAATGCTTTGGTAGCTTTTTCAAAATATGAGAGGACTAAAGGCCACTATGTTGTGTTTCAATTTATCTGCCCCGGCTTTTTGGCATAACATCATGTGCACTTCTGAAGTATGGCTGATGGATAGGATTTAGAATTCTGAGCTCCTTGAAGACTGCCTTGTTGGTAGAGACGCCTTGATCTCTATTAAGCTACTCTTCAGCAGCGAACACGACAAATTATCGAAAGTTCTAACTACTGTTTTCTATCTCTTCCCGTTATTATTTGCAGTGACTTCAATCTTCCTATATTACCCTACCTGCTATTCTTCTCATTGTTCTGCTTCTCTCTTTTATCTACTATTATACGCAGCTGCCACTTTTCAGTTCAACCTCCATAGAAATTACTTGAATAGTACTCTTGATCTTCTCCATCTCTATCCTACTTGTGTGTTATTTTTCAATCTTGAATCTGGCGGATCAATTTTCCTTGCTTCTCATGGAATTCTGTGTTGGCTTTTCTCTTGTATTTGACACTAATCAGCTCAGATGGGTCATTTTGGCCATCCCCATGTTACGCCGTAGAAAGAAAATTCCGGCTCGGGTGAAATTTATGCGGAAAAAACCGGGCTCGGGGTAAAAATTACAATGGCTTGGGGTGAACATTATATATAACTCCCTTTTATTCAAATTTATATCCCCACGTTTCCATCCCCCCAGGCCTGTGCGCTTACTTGAAATAATGAATGGCAGCTGCTCCCAACCAAGTTTTCAGTGTAAAGTTCTTCAGAATTTTCTCGAGGCTTATTTAGCTAAAGAGTGAGCTGCGTTCACTGATTAAGTATTGTCTCTGCAAGCTCGCTAGTTGGCGAAACAAAGTCAAACCCGCCAGTTGGCTCAGAATCAGCATCAATCCACAACTGAACCAAAAACAGAGGGAAGCATACCCCTTGATATATTCAACGAGTTTGGAACAAATCCATTTACGAGTTGTAGGCTAGAGTAAAAAGCACTATCTAACGGATTAGCTTACTGGTCAGCGAGAATGATAAAAGTAACATTTTATGACGTCCGTGCATACAACTACCTTAATGGTCCTGCAGAATTTTTAAGTTCTTCATAAGAAACATCATTGGAGAATACCAGGTGAACCGTAAGCTAGAAGGACAAACACTAGGCCAATTATTTTACTGTCAAATAAGTGCTCGGAACAAGAAGGTCAAAACAATGAGTTAACTTCTTCTTATTCAGAGGCCAATTAAATAAAATACCGCATATCTAGGATATAAATTACCAAAGTGTACGCTTTATTTGAACATGGATGTAGAATCAATGTATTTGTACTCTACAAGTTGTAAAAATCACTGAATTCGAATCCACCCAGGAGCCATCAAGTCACGGCAGACGAATAAATCTGTGGAACGCATGCTTTCCACTTCAATAGAAAGCTATCCAGCCAGAAAGGAATGTACGGCAATTATCACTTGGAGAAACTTTCACTACTAAGGGGGTTACAAGGTGAATCCTGTCCATCAGCATCCCCTCCCCTTATCCTTACTAAGAGAGCGGAAGAGAGGAAAACTGATGACGTGGACACTACTGGTCTAATCCGAAAACGGAACCAAGCGGTTGAGAGGCTCTGAATCTGGGAAGGTGCCCAGCCCACGGCAAAGGGAATCACTGCAGAAGAACGTGAAGCTGCTTGGCAATGAGAGCCTGGACGTGGCTGCACCGCCAAGTTTGGTAGTCACCAGAACCTTCGGCGTCAGGTGAGGACAAACTGGTAGTCCCGTTGAGACCCTCACTGGACACAGCAGAATCTTCAGTCACCGGTAATGCACGTAAAAGTCGTAAAACCTTGCTTTATTGTGTTGCGCACCCACACCCACGCTTCCTACGGGTACTAGGCCCGGTGTCCCGGGAGTGATCAAATCAGTGACAGGGATCTCAATGAGGCTTGTCCCTTCCATAGGAATACAAGCACGATGGCTTTAAAGAAGAGGAAATCTGCGCCTCATTTCTGGTCGCTGCTGCAGGGGTTTCGTTGAAGAATGGCAAAATGCCAGAAGAACAATTTATCTTCGCCCAGGAATATTTGTGAAAAAAATGTCGAAGCCTGGAATCAACCAAGGTTTAATACTCAAGGCTTTGACGATGCGCTGCTCCATTTAGAGAGCACTGGTGAGGTGCCTTTACAGTGTATTCAGCAGGTAATCCCGGCAGTTTGCGGGGAACAATGATGGTATTGAACTCATACATAATAGAAGTGCACACAGAGGGTTGTGCATACAGTTTCGGACGCCCTTATGGGGCTCGTTAGTAACTACACTTTTTTTCGGAATAATCGGAAGAAAGGGGAGCTAGAGTATGAAGTGAAATGGTTCGACGCTAGTTTGTAGGTCTGCGCGAACCGGACAGCGCGAATTTGAGTAGGTTAAATGGGAATCAGAAGAATACTTTACGTTAAGAAAGGAGATCTTTCATGGATGGACAAATGGGCAATACCACACTTCCAAAAACAACAATTTTCACAAGAAACGATCGTAAGGGGATCGAGTCTTTGAAGGTACGATGTAAAGGAAGCTTGATTACACCGTCGATCGTTACATACGCTTTTAACTGCTTTCTATATTATATTATTAAACTAAACTCATACCGAAAAAAATAAATATATGGTTGCCATTTAACCACACCTACGTGGAAAGCGGAAAAAACATAAAAGGTGGTGAAATTAACCTGAATTATTCCAAAGCCTACTCCTACCTGCTGGGGATGAGGTTGACAAAGCTGCAGGACTGCCCGTATATATATAAACGTGGATTAAGTTTAATAAAATCCGTTGTATTGGATCAGTTGTGGGTGTGAGAATTGTTTACGGCGAAAGCTGCATAAGAGCGACAGCCTGTGTCTTCAAAAGTTAGAGGGAACTATGCTGGAACAATTCTGTCTCGAGGACGTACTTACGGTAATCTTATAATATTAGATTAATAGACAGTGGCCGCGTACGATCAAGAGATTATAGCTATCCCAAAAACTAAAAAGAAATGAAAGTTGGCGAAATTGATCGTGAAGATCCGTTCACAAATATTGCAGCTTTATCTAAGTGTACCGTCGACACGCGTTTGCTTGCCTCTTTGCTAGCCAGTCTTGGGAATGCGAGGGGGGGGGGGGGGGGTTGTACACTTCGATCCCGCACGTGTCATTACATAAAATTACACGTATCCTTAACTGATGCATGGGTCAGCATCGGAATCTGAAAATCGAATCAGCAGCTATCGTATAATGCACGCAGTCGACCAGTTATTTTTTAACGTTTTAGTAAAAAATAAAAAGCTTAAGAAAATCGGTTCACTGTCTATCTGTCCGTTTGCTTGTCTGTCTATCTGTCTGTCACACGGACTTTTCTCAGAAACGACTGCAGCGATTCACACGAAATATGGTGGAAAAGTGGGAACTATGATCCTCCTCTACATCGCTGTACATTGGTCTTAGGGAGTAAATAAGTTGGAATACCGGAAGCTGGCGTACTACGTGTCTATTATGCTTATGCTAAACAAACAAACATTGCTTATTTCCAAATACTGTATTCAATATGCATGCATATAAATCTGCACTTATTTTCGATTTACTTTGTACATATAAAGTATGTAGATTGAGTACCGCTCGCTCAATGTACAAATATATCTATCTCAATTAGGCACTACCCCGAAGCTTCATTTACATATACGTATAAATACATACATATGGCTGTCTCGAGTAATTGATATTGATACATAAAAGAGTAAAACACTAAAACGAAATGTTTCCCTGGGACCTCCCATGCACGTGAGCTCATTTTGTTGTGGTATTGACGAATTGATATGTTATGATGACATCATACACGTTTTAGAATGTAAAATTTTCACCTTCTGTAACTTTGTTAATATTAGTTGGATTTCCTTCAAGCTTCTCAAAGTTATGCTTTAAGTTACCCTTATGCAAGTGCCAAATTTTGTAGTTCTAGCATGAACTTAAGGAGGTTTCCGGCTAAATTTCTTAATTATGCTGATATACTATAATAACTATAACTATATTGGTGCAGATATCGGGATGGTATGTATTTTGAGACCTAGATTTCGTTTAGATAAATCACTGTGATTTTTTTTCATGTTTTTCGGTTCGGTACTGGGAACGAGACCTGTCATACTTTTTGAGGGTCATATTTTAAGTCTTCACTCCTCTACGTTTCACCCGATATCAAATATGGGACCAGTTTTGAAAAGTGCTAATTGATCCACTTCATCTAATACCCCACATGCCCACATTCTGTGAAAAAAAATGTTGTACCCTCCATTCACATGTGTAGGGAGCCCCCCTTAAACTGAACACAAAATTACTTCACATGCTGTATGTAAAGGGAACAACAGACCACACGCTCTCACCAAACCGTGAGGATTGGCGGACAGACAAAAAGACAGGCATCGAATCGATTCTAATAAGGTTTTGTTTCACACAAAACCTTAAAAATGAGTGCAAAATTTATTTTCATCGAATATGGTCATGTGGAATATCAAATGAAAGGTTTTGATTAGTGCATTTAGAACCATGGATTTGTTTTCACATTGGTTGCAAAGGAATGGAATGCGGGGTCCAAACGCTTAATTACTTTAAGGCTCCGTTGTCAGAAACTGTCTATCCGAAAAATCTGATAAAATTTACGGTGCTCCGTGTACATGGTGTCTAGGCCTCAAAATACCCCACGCTACGATATCTACCCAAATAAAGTTAATTATAGTATATTACTATATTTATTACTACTATATTTTTCAAAAATTGGCTGGAAACACGCCTTAAGTTTATTCTAGAATCATCAAATATAGCAGTAATATAGAGCATGATGATACGAAGTTTGGTGGAAACCACAGTATTACTTACAAAATTATAATGGGTCAAAGTTGTTGCTTCTATGCAAATTTACTGCAATCTAAGACTTTGAATGTTAGTATCACACTAAAGTGAATAATCTGGCGTACTAAATGTAAAAACATTGCGAGGTACACACAAATAGGAAAAATATCCACTCAAATATTATAACCTAGAAAATATACAAAACCGTTCATTCCTGAAGTCTTCAACTTCCGGTTTTCCGACTTGTTATCCTCTGGAGTTGACAGATGTAATTCCCACTTAGAGCATACTTACATTTGGGTAATCACTTTTTATCGCTTTCTCCACCTCTTTCTTGTTCGCGGGACAATTTAAGTCCCTTATTACGAGGTGCACATGGTTTCTAGGCTGGAAATCAGTGCATTCATCCTTACAATGATCTAGCCTGTCCCCCCTGTCACTACCGGGAGGTGTGAGTCTATTTGGTTCAGAAATAAAGAAGGGTTGTTGCTATCCAGCAACTTCTTCTGGGTTTTGCAAAAGTGGCAACGTATCTGAAATTTAGTCGCTAAACCCAATAATATAAATCTAAGTTGCCTTCTTAGTTACTAGGGGAACAACATTTGGTGTGTTTGCCACTCATCACCCAAAAGTAGAAACTAGATTAACCCAAAGGCATATCGTAGATATCTACTGATAACGTTTGGAACTTTCGAACCACAGTGACGGCGACTTTACATGTGCAGTTCCCTTATAGAAGGTGGGTGGTGAATAGACTTTACTTGTTTATGTTGCCAAGATAGCTGCATTATTCAATTTCGGAAAAAAATACTAAAATAGATTTGTCAGTGACGAGTAACAAAAACAGTTCTACCGTTGACAAAGTTGGGCCAAGAATTGAGCTCTTTTCGGGACTTGAATTTTACGCACACTTTTCATCCCACCCGAGGATTTTATCTCCACGGCTCATGTGGTCTGTCTGATTTTCCATCCACTTCTGCACTCTATGTAACAAGGATAAAACCTATTAAATCCTATATAATCTTTGTATAATCTCCCAGAACCTTACTTCGACTCTGGGCTTATAACTGCAAATGTCTAGATGATCCCTTCTAGAAAACTTCAATCAATCTGCCTACGAAATGCCAGATATACGTCGAACGACAATGAAACCTTTCCCTAACTGCAAAATTTAAAATTACGTGTCTATTATTAAGAGCAACCGAGCCGGTGGGAATAGTATGCTGGCTTTTTGTTTTTCACAGGTAAGTGCTCTCCCCTGGAGTACGGTCATGAGAAATCAGTCTTTTATTTATTTCTCTTTAAGTACGATGTCATCCCGGGAAGAATCAGTAGTAGAAATGGAGGAATCGAATATTATCGCGTCCATTGAACGGCATACCCAAAGCTCAGCCGCCATCAAAACGCCAGGATCCTCATGAACGACTGTGTGATTATCAAGGAGGAGGAACCTAAGGTGAACAGTCAACCTGATCCGCTCCGGGCCCCGGTGTGCAATTTGGCAACATTGGCACGGCAGACTAGTTGGAGTGAAAATTCGAGGCTCTGGAAAAGGCATTCGAAATCTGCAACAGGCACAAATATCGGCAGCCATACAAGGACTGCCTGAAGAGATACAAGTTGGTTATCAAGATTCTTAGAAGCGGTCCCTGCTGGGTTAGTGTCAGGACATTGAAAACAGCAGCAAATTTGGGCAACTCAATAAGATTTTGGCCAAGGAACATAGGAGCATGCTTTAAATAATCGGAAAGCTCCTGGAGTTGCTTGTTCAAACACATTTCCTCGCTGTGTGAGTCACAGCCTTACTTTGAAGGTATGCAGCCCTAGTCGAGTGAGATTATCAAATTGGTAGTAACCAAGGATAAAATCGGTTGGGTTATAAACAGCTTCCCCCGAAATAAATTTCCGGATGTAGCTGGCATAGTTCCAGTTGGACGAGTGTGGATTAGAGGTTGCGAAAGACTTTCGATCAATCAGCCTCAGCCGCTTCGTGTTGTGGAGCCTAGAGCGCGTCCTAGACACCTACTTACGGACGATTACGGAAACAACGCCCTTTTCTCGGAATCCACCGGAACCTACTTTCATTTTGACACTAAAAGTAGGACTTCCTTCGAACGTGGCAATATTATGTTCTATATAGTATTTTACGTGTTGATAAAATTTTGTAATAATATTACGAATTTGATGGGGGATTTCCAACAAAACCGGAAAATATTAGAATATAACACTTTTAGAAGAAGGTACAATAAACAATCTACCAAAATAGATTAGTCCCACAAGCCAGCTACGCTGGCTGTCTGAGCCCATTTGGCCCTGAGGCGCCTGGGTATTGGGGGTGGTGTTTCAGACTCCAATGACTCACTTCTCCTTCTTTCTCAAACGGACTTGGGACCATCTTTGGCGGAGTTGATTTATTAGAACGAATCTAGTTGTATACGCAGTGTTAGGTTCATGGCGTAATACTATTAAACAGTAACTTATGGATTTTCATTTTTGCGAGATGAAAATGAGTAATCACGCTCTACTAATTGATCTACTATGACTCAGACTTCATAATTCAACTTTATCATCTATAAGCCACTAAAAATATTTCATGAGCCATAATGTATTCGCAAATTTTACTCTAGTGTTACGTCAATTGTTATAATTGAATTTGGAGCACTTCAAACAAGATTCTTTCTGTACACAAGAAACAATTCATAGTACACGACTCGTATTCAGTATTTTTGAGAAGAACCATGTGTGGCTACTTTTCCACAGAAAAGCGTTGAACCTATGATACGTCCATGTCTCAGCGCAGACTCTATTGATTAACATACAATTATAAATATTATACATTTGTTCCTAAAATTTTGTCATATTTTTTTAAAAAATTCGTCAGTAGAAAAAGATCAGGAATAGGCTTAATCTCGGTTGACCTCTCCCCGAATCACGTCATCGCCAATATATGAACGCTGGTAGAGATGCGGCTTTTGTTGGCATGTTTTGATAGCTGAGAGTTATTTGAGTAGGGGATATTGGGGTTAGAAATTATAGTTTTTAATTTCAATAAATTTTAAAAAAATATTACAAAATTAATCAAGCATAGTTCGAGGAAAATGGAGTAGCTTGACTTAGATTTTTTTTATTTTAAAACTATTTTCTAACTCCATTTTTTACTTTAATAGGGGTTTAGTTGAAAGTAATCAAATTGACACAAGGAAAGGAAAACAGGTTTCCTTTTATTTCTAAAAAATGCAATTTTTTATAACAAATAATTTGCACTCTTCTTTTACCTAACCAAAGATCGAGAAACTACTCTGTATAGACCTAAGGGCAGTTTAGTTAAAAAAAAAAAAATGGACTATGTGTTCTCAAAAACTTGAGGTTAGGTATCCATTCGATATTTTAACAAACGTATGTACTTTAATAATTAACAATTTTTTTTCAGTAGAGTAATTTTCCCAAAAAAGAATCAAGGTGGCCAATTGGTGGCGACACGCAAAACATAGAGTATCTTTCCGAACCAAACAGTGTACAAATAGTAAAAGCAGTATGCAGGAAGGATATAGACTTTGGTGAATGAAGCACTGTCAGACCGTTCTTAACATCAAACACTTTATGAAAAAATACTGCGGTAACTAGTCGCTCCTCTCAGCAGTCGCTTTTCTAGCCCCATTGTTTCCGTTGGCCTCACTTTGCCCTAACCGATCAAAATATGTGTATGATCATACTAAGTCCAAGTTTAGCATGCATGCAATAATATCTGTGGGAATCGTACATAGCGTCTTTAAGACATCGCAACGCTTTTAACGGTAAAGACCGAAGTTTAACAAGATAAACTTTTAGTTATAAAACATAGTCGCGGCGAAAATTAACAATATTTTCATAAAAACACTGAGTGAAGGTTTACCAAACGACATACATAATTTCAGTTTGGTGCGCGATGGCAGCTATTAATATTTTTTATTTATATTTTTAAACGAAGCAAAGCAGATTTTTCTTAATGGAGTAGTGAAGTAGCTTCTCAGAAACCTCATCCTGTCCATAAATCATTGTTTTACGTGAAGGACAAGTGGACGTTCGATGATAATTTCCAATGTATCTATTTCGGACGCAGACATTTTCACATAATATGCAAATATTCGATTCACAAATTATCTGAAAAATCCGTGTCGTCATCGATCTTTTCAAGATCAGCAGATTTTTTTAAACAATGCGTTGTTGATTGTTGTCGCTGTTCTTTGTGGCAAACACTGAATTATGAGGTACTCTGAATTTCGTGCGCGAAAAAAATTCCTTTGAGAAACGCAGAGGAACGGCGACTGACCCGGCAACGTTTTCTCTTCAGTATTTGTCAGTAATAATTAGCATTAGCATCTTTTAGAAGTTTAAAGTCAGCGATGATCACATATTCGATTTTTTATTGAGTAGTTTCGAACGTCGCGATTAGCGGTCGTGATTGTTGAGTGAATTTCGAAGAGTTGGGCTCGCAAAAGTGGCTGAGATGAGTGTTTATAGTAGGTGACCACGTGACTGAAATGGTGATAGGTTGTAGTTGGTGTAATGTTATTAGCCGTGAATTTGTTTAGTTATAAAAAAACTTGCATTTCATGTAGTATTGTGCGTTACATAACAATGTTTCGAACTGCGGTTTTCAGTGATTTTCTTAAACTCTCCCACCAAGGATTTTAAGCGAAGCGATTTTTTTTGGTGCACTCGTATTTAGATACTTTCATTATAGCAAATAAGGAATTCCACTACATTCAGTCCGATATAGACAATTCCCTGTGAATCAATTCTAATAGCAAACTTGCATATAGCTACTATACTACTATAGATGGATGTCCATCTAGTGGGGCCTTCTCATAAGGGAGAAAAAAATTGAGTCTTATATTCTCTCTACCTTGGTATTTTTTTTTAATTAAGGGAATACCATTTTGTGGGTGGAATATCATGGAATAGTCGCCCTAGACATGATTGAAAGATATAAATCGATTCTTGATTTTTCTTTCCCCCTATAAACTGAATTCAAATCTAAGTACATTCACACTAAGTTATCACTGTAATGTGTTATACTTTCATTTTTTAGTTGGAAAGGCATTCAGTAACTTTCTAATATTCTTACCATCTTATAGTATCATTTCAATAGCAAAACTAAGAAAGTAGAAGACGTTTGTCACCACGGCGCTGATAAAAATAAAAACCAATAGAAAATAGGTCATACCAGCTATCTGCCTTTCAGAACTGAATAGGAACTCCCATAGTGAATCACAATTTGCATTCAACATTGAAGCAATGTGCAATAATTGAGCACGGTGAGATAGATTATCAAAATGTGCCGGAGCAGAATCCAAGGGGTCATTTTAAAGATAAAAATTCTAAAAAAGTTATAAATATATTAAAAATGATGATAAAAAAAATGAATGATAAAGGATGGTATTAGAACATTTTGAAAGTTATACTTTTTCTATGTTTGGTATCTTTGCATAATCATCATACGATAGTACAACAACCGGTGACCGGTCTAGGTATGGCTTAATAATACAACCCCGAACACTCCGGTTTTGCGCCACGGGCACCAATTCAATATCCTTAACATCCCGGCCTACGCCATCTGAGGCACGTTTTCCTACGTTTTCTTTTTGTACCATAGACTTTCGGGCTAGATTCTAATCTTCCATAACCATTATGTCACCCGCCCATTGTAACCTATTTAACCGGATTTTATCCACAACCAAACAGTCGTGATGTCGCACATAGATTTTTTCGATGTTTAGACTATGTAGGGGGACTCAAATTTTTCAATAGACTGTCCCCTTGAACTCGACTAAGATTTCGCAATTTTTCTTGCTAAGAATCCAGGTCTCCAAGGACTACATTAGGGCTAGCAAGACCATTGTCTTGTATAGTAAGAGCTTTGAGCCTGTGGTGACTGTTTCGAACAGAACAGTGTTTATAAGATGAAACAAGCGCTGTTGGTTGCTAACAATCGTGCGTGACTTTCCACGTCATAGCTGTTATCGGTTGTGATATGTGTTTTCTGTTGACCAATGTGATTGGATTTCGCATTTGTCT
Source organism: Hermetia illucens (assembly GCF_905115235.1). Lineage (NCBI taxonomy): Eukaryota > Metazoa > Arthropoda > Insecta > Diptera > Stratiomyidae > Hermetia > Hermetia illucens. The sequence goes on along the minus strand of NC_051850.1, from coordinate 153,221,536 downwards.
ATTTTTTGGTGGTGCGGTTGCCACAATTATTTCGATTTGCTTTCATTAATGTGCAGCCCAAGATTTGGCGCCATTTGCACTATATTTGGACGAAAGTAGTTTGTTTATCTCGGCTTATTCTCCCCATCATGTTACGGTCTTCGGCGGACTTACGCCTTACTTCGCTTAATGAGTCGTAAAGGATAGATGGCGATAATATTTCGAGCAGACTTCAACAGAATAATTTATTCACCCCCACTTCCACAAGCACTAACGCCATTTGAAATGATCGCCCTGTCAACGTGACTGAAGTCGAAAAAGCAATAAAAGGAATGAAATCGGGGAAAGCAACAGGACCTGATGCATCCCACCTGAGCTCTGGAATGCGAAAACCTGGAACACTGTGGTTCAGTGAGTTCTTCAATCGGATTATTAACGAAGATATAACACCATCTGACTAGTAAGAAAGCACCAATGTTCCAATACAAAAAAGGAAAGGAAGTCCAGCAGAATGTTTACATTACCGTCTCATCCTATTGCTGCCCCATACCATAAGAGTTTGGTACACATTCATAGCAACCAAATTCACGACATCGTTGAAATAACCATGAATCATCTGGGATTTCTCTATGACAACAGTTGTTCCAGAATAACTCGTACGCTGGGTTCAATTGCTCTACCACGTTCCGAAAAATATAAAGTGTGGCGACTGTATCAAAGCCGCTTCGTGTATATGTTGGGTGTTCTTCAAGAAAGCTCCCCACCACTCCTATTTGTTCTTATTATGGATCCTGCCACCCGGGCATCTAACGTCCAGTGCCCTAAACACTGCTTTATGCAGATGATGTTTTCTTAGAGTCCAATAGCGAAAACTTAACTTGTCTAAAAATGGAATGATCGCCTCATGGAACACGGTTTCAGATTGACGCGAAATAAAACCGAATTTTCGACGACCGATCCCCATGAAACAGGCACAATCACTGTCAGCATCAGTGACCTGCCCAGAACTGGGCGATTTAAATACCTCGGGTCAACGCTATCAGCCAATGGAGAACAGCGTTATGAAATTGCTTCTTACATTAACGCAACCTGGAGGAAGTGGCAACGAACTTAACAAGTCGAAAACTCATCGCAATGTCATCCGCTTTGTCGCCCTCTATGATTCTGACTATTGGCCGACTGTAAATAAATGGGGACGAAGATTTACGGATCAATGGCGAATTCACTTGCCAGACAGGTCTTAGCATCGAAGTCGATGGAAAATAATAATAATCGTTGGCGCAACAAACCAATTGTATCAGGGCCTTGAAGTGTGTTAAAGCACTTCATTCAAGACCGTAACGGTACGCTACAGGATTACAGTACCCTATAGGAGGCAATGTGATCAGCATTGCGCGTCAAATCACGATACAAATCCCACTGCCACCTGTGAGATTAGAGCCGCGACTTTCCATACGACAGCCTTGTGCTCTCACCGCTCAGCTATCCGGACACGGAAGTGGATGGGAAACAACAAAAAGACTGACCAAAAAAATGTTGACCTGCTACCGTGGTGATTTGAAAGCCTCGAAACTACATCCAGATTAGATCTTTGACAGAACCAAATGGCGCAACCGATCAAGACGAGGCGACATGGACGGGACAGAGGTTGAAGAAGAAGAGGACAACCATATTTACCTCTATAATTGCTGCACTACATGATATCTTCTTCTTTATGTATGAACAGATAACGCCCCGTTGCCAGCCATCAGGTATTGATAGATTCGGTGTTTCAAATATAAGTTGATGAACTACCTCATGTAGTTGGTCACTTCCATATTTAAGCGATTTAGCTGTAATTCCATCGGCTCCTTGCCACTTATGATTTTTAAGCCAATAAATTGCATGTTTCTTCTATGCTTCGTGGTGGAAACATTTATTTTCAGTTCTCGGGACCTCCAACTCGTCGATATTCGGTGATTGAACAGTTCATCAAACACTCAATCCATCGCTCTAATGTCGTCATACCGTCAGAAATTAGATTTACCTCTATGTCTCAACAGGATGAGCATCAAGGTGAATAACGCTTCATTCTGCTGATTTGTTGGTAAACTTCCACGTGGTTTCTCCATGTCCCCCCAGCGTTTCTTTTTCTGTCTATAAGGTCTTTTCTCTGCTAAACGGAGTTCGTGGTAAGCCATTATGTGCCCACATTATTTGAGATTGTTGCATTGCCTTGTAACCATAATTGAACCAATCGTTACGGTTTCTTTTTTGCCGGGGCGGTACCAATGACATCGTTATTCTGGCAATTGTGAAGTTCATTTGTCGAATGTTTATATTCTGACCATCCGATAACTGCAATTCTTGTGACATCTATTCCCCCCCCCCCCGCTTTTCGGGTTTTATAGAGAGCCTTGTTATGAATGACTTCAGAGTTTGCTCTCACCAGATTGTCATAAGGTGGTGTTGTTATTGCAGCCCAGAGTACTATGCTATCCAGATAGTGATTCGAGCCTTTGTTGGCTCCTTTGCATGTTCTGGCATTCAAGCGGATTTCAACTAACGTGTGGTGAATTTGGTTAAAAGTGGTCCAATTTGGAGAGACCCATCTAGCAACCATTTCGTGCGACAATGCTAGTTGATAATCTATTTTATATAGTATATGCTTAATTTTATGCAAGATTTATGAGTCGACGTATCGTCTGAATACGGGCTCCATTGCGACTTGACTGTAAGAATCTGGGGCCCGGAACAGGCTTTGAGTGTTCGTTCCACTGCCTCATAGAAGGTATTCTACTCTGAACCTGTATTGTTTTCTGTAGGGCCATGAAAACTAGTGAAAATTATGTTTCGTTCGAATTGAAAACCGCTGCGATGTCAGTCTTATATTGAGGCAGGGTATTGGCTAGTTGTTGAGTTGCACAGGGAGCGCGCATTCCATAAGAAAATACGCCGTTTGCCTTTTTGTTCGTTGTTGAGTCCGACTTTGTAAAATCGATTTTATCCCAGGCTCCTTTTATAGTTTTGTAACTATTGCTTTCCGCCTATGGTTGCCAGCCCTACACTACCCTCAACTAGAGGGCCATTTAGCAACCTTTGCCCCGGTTTTAGACGCAGTAGGCATTATCCTCTTTTGCCTGTAGTTTTTCCGTAAGAAGAAAGATCCAATGATCACCACGCAGAGATGGTTGGTGTCGATTCAGCAGGCTTTTCTCAAGTTATGTCTTCCATCGTGGCTACCATTCCATGGTAGCTTTGTACTGATGAAAGGGGTAAGTTGCTCCCGAAATATATATTTACATTGAAAACTAGTTTGTAGTTAGGAGGAATCTACTTGCCTATCAAACAATCCACGCTCTCTCTCTCTGTGCTTTGAAATATATGGTTGTTATTAATCTGTATGTGGAGCATTGTGCATCAACTATACCTAATTGCCATCATTGTCCGTCCATGGGAGTGTACTTCAACCACACATGGCTTTCCGAGATGTTTGCGTTCTTCCTCTACCGTTTTACACCATGTTGTCTTTGAGCGGCCATTCGTTCCATTGCATGGCATAGCGAGCAATGGAATCGCCCTTTCTCAATGTGTAACCTATTCATCGTTACTTTTGCTTTTCAACAACTCTCTGAGTATTTTGCCCATACGCCCATATGCCAACACGGTCCAGATTGGAAACAAGCCTGCTCTTCGTTTGTAAGTTCCGTATAGTATACGGTAGCAAAATGATGCTATTCGTGGCCACTTTTACTTCCCCCACCAACATAATGGTGGAACCCGTTTGTTATGGCGTGCGTAATACTGTACTTCTTGCACCCTATCACGCTAGCGGAGCTACAATGCGCTGCGCTCGTCCCTACTAGCAACGGCAACAGAATTTTAACTTTATTCATCGTTCATCGACCCGCCTCCACGTTTCCATAGTTAGCCAGGTCTTGCCAAGTCATTTCAGGACGAAGCTGGCAATTTCACTCCCGTCAGATTGACTAGAGGTTGTTTCTTCCACAACTAGAAGCAACCGAATCGCGAAGTAATGAAGGTAAGCGGCGAACAGATGATGGTTTCTTTCGAAGTGGATATCAGATCATCTATGTCGATCACAATTTTAATCCTGAAATATGTTCAGTTACTTATTAAATCAACCTTCTCCTTTATATAGGAAATCTCTGTACGATTGTAATGCTCCTTATCCTAGACCATGATTTCGCAGTCCTATCAGAAACCGACATCGAGGACACGAGAGTGTACCTTGCGGTAACTTTGCCATAGTCATCACTGGATGCGCATCTACTATCACTTAGCTTTCAAAATTGGAAAACAGATTACACGAAGTGGAAGAAGAGTATTGACCTTGTCATTCCTTTTTTAAGGTTTTGTGTGAAACAAAACCTTATTAGAATCGAGACGGTGTCCGTCTGTCTGTCTGTCTGTCTGTCTTTTTTTTTTCATCGTTGGAAGGTGGAAAGGTTCAAAACCTGCTGCTGGCTCCTGCCATACAGTTATGTGAGACTTCTACTCACTAAAACCACCTCCTTCTTCTTCCACTCTCCCCACAGGCTATAAGCATTGCATCGTGGGGCTGGATCAGTTCTTAACGGTGGCGCATTATTGTTCGCTCCCTTTCTTGCTTCCTTCGCAGTTCTTCATGTCTTAGCTGTTCATGAATCATTTTCAGCTCAATTACCACTTAATTCCAAGCCTCCGTTGATTCCAACATAAACTCCACTATATTTCCAGGTGTTAAGCGCCTGTCTGCGATCGCCTCCAGCCTAGTTCAGTGTGCTGTAAACCTTGGGCACTTAAACACAACATGCTCTGCATTCTCAGCCACGTTACCACATCTTGGGCACCATGGTGCCTCGTCGTGTCCAAATCGGTAAAGATAAGCCCGATAACCTCCATGTCCACTTAAAAACTGTGTTAGCTCGTAGCTTAGTTCCCCGTGATTCCTCTCCATCCATCTTCGAATGTGTGGAATGATACGGTAGTTCCAACGGCCAGTTTGTGCCTCGTTCCGTCTCTTTTGCCATTTTGCAATGGATTCCCGCCGTGCTAGTTGCCGTCGAAGTACAATAGACTCACCGATTGCATACATTTTGTCGTAGAGACGCCGACCTTCATCCGCCAAGATGTCTATGGGGATTGTCCCTGCCAGTACATATGCTGCTTCTCCTGATGTCGTTCGATAAGCACTGCATACCCGGAGTGCACTTAGTCGATACGCCATTCCTAATTTTCCGCAGTTTGATTTGTTTTCCAGAACGGTTGCCCAAACTGGAGCTGCGTAGAGTAGAACGGAACTAACTACCCTTGAAATAAGACGACGTCGACTTTGTCTTGATCCACCAATGTTCGGTAGTATCCTCGAGATCGTTACAGCGATGGAAGATGCTTTAGTTGCAGCGCACTCAATGTGTTTTTTAAAGTTGAGTCTTTTGTCAATCATTACTCCCAAATATTTAAGCGACTCTTGGGAGTAAATTGTTTTTGCATCAACTTTAATTTTCACGGTCGTGTCTTTCCTTCTTTTTCTAATTAGCACTAGTTCCGTTTTATGTTCAGCAAGTGATAGACCAGACTTTTTCAACCAGGAATTGATCTCCCATATCGCTGTCTGTCTGTCTGTCACACCCGATTTATTCGGAAACGGCTGGACCGATTGTCACGAAAATTGGTGAGAGTATGTAATCTGGTGTTCCCTTTACATGTAGTAAATGGCGCCACCTTGTATTAAATTTAAGGGGGGGCTCCCCATACATGTGAATGGAGGGTGCAAATTTTTTTTCACAGAATGTAGCCATGTGGGGTATCAAATGAAAGGTCTCAATTAGTACTTTTCGAAACTGATTCAATATTTGATATTGGGTGAAAAATAGGGGAGAGAGGGCCCAAAATATGACCCCCAAAAAGTGTAACAGGTCTCGTTCTCAGAACCTATCCAACCGCAAAATCTGAAAAAAAATCACAGTGGTGCATCTCTACGAAATCTAGGCCTCAAAACATATCCGGTTCCGATATCTGCACAAATAAAGTTAATAATAGTATATTTCCACATTTTAGAAATTTACCCGGCAGCCGCCTTATGTTCACTCCAGAAGTATAAAATTTGGCATGCGTGTAATGAAGAACATAATGCACAGCTTGATCAAGTTTGAAGAAAATCCAACCATTATTAGCAAAGTTATTGGGGGTGAAACTTTACAATTTTTTATGAATTTCGTGCACTCTACAACCTGCATGACGTCATCATCACACATCAATTCCTCAATACCACAACGAAATGAATTCTTATGAATTGGGTCGCAGAGAATTATTTTGTTTTAGTTTTTTAGTTATTTGTCAACCAGACATGTGTGTATATATAATATATGCTAATGAACTTTGCGGGTAGTGCCTAATTCAAATAGATATAAGAAGTAAATGGGAAATATGGGTACGATCAATTTATATACGTGCATATATGTGTACAGTATTCGGAAATAGGCAGTTTGCTTGTTTAGGGTGAGCGTAGTTTGGAAAAATATGAAGGATTATGTTGGTTCTTACATAAAATGAACACAAAACCTTTATACCCGAAGCGCGAGCTTCCGGTATTCCGACTTGTTTACTATTTAACATTCCAACTTCTTTTGAAAGTTTTTCTCGAACGTAAGTCGCTTACGTCTGTCTGGAGAAACAATAGAGTCTGTGGATTATAATTTCATCATCTATGAGAAGCGGAGAAGTGAATCCAATACATACTGCTAACTCTTGTTATTTCGTTGGTTAAAACACAATACTCCTGCAATGCTTAATTTCGCTATAACGTTGAAAATGCACGAAACTACCAGAGAATAAAACTAAACCGACAGAATAGAATCCGGAACTTGAGTATAAAACCACTTGTTGGCACCCCGCAAAGTCAGTTTATCTTTGACCCCTCACCTTTGCTTCCTTCGACAATTAGCTGATCACCTACCATCGATTGACTACCAAATGTCTGAAACAACATCCAGTTTGATATAAACCCAGCAATAGCCTAAAACAATGCTACAAAAAGAAAAAGGAATCACTTTTATAAAATGCAGAAGATTTAGGGCAAGAATAAACTGGAAAAAGATTCGAATTTAGATTTTTAAATCAAATATTATCAAGAAAGTGGATTTAAGTAGGGATTGGAAAAGCTAGAAATTTCAGGTAATGACAATAAGGAAAATGGTATGCAGTGGGATTAGAAGTGCATGGGGCCAACTAGCTGTACCATTCGTCTCTGTAAATTTGGATTTTTTTTTCTTTTACTGATCCTTACCCTAAAGTTCACAAAAATTTATATCCGCAATTCACTTAAAGACAACTTGAAATGAAAGGTTATTAAAATCCATGTGGTTATAGACTTTTTTTGCACGTCATCTAGCTGATATTGATTTATTTTAATATGTACGGGTATCTCTTATCGATGTTTCTAAACTATTATGACATATTTTTCCTACTTATTTCCGCTTGACATCCACCGATCGATAATTGAATAACAAATCAATGAAAAGAGCAATGCTCCATGCTGCGCATAATCAGCAGGAGATACTCATTAAAACATTTGTTTTTCATATTGATCTCTCGATGACCAAGCATCTCTTCCCACAAATCAATCCATTTGCTGATAGTCTAAATTCTTGAAATTCCTAAGATTAAAATCTCTCAACTTTGGTTCTACATATTCGTTTCTTATATGTTTTTATTATTATTGGGCAGCTATGCGGCTTAGACCCAAAGAAAATGTCCCACTTTTGATGATTATCTGGTTGTCTTTTTGTTTTCATTGTATCAATTTGTTGTTTTAGTTTGCTGGAGGACGTTATTGTCATCCGAGATGAAAGACAATAACTTCTTATATTTGAATAACCTAAATTTCCCCTTGTAATTCGTGTCGACAGCTTTGATTGATGACATTCATGTGGTAATTTTCTCGTTTTGTATTAATTTCTTCCTATTAAAGCCTGTTTAATTGTGTTATTACGGCTAATTAAATCTTGTTAAAGGAATTATGCAATAATAATGTTTTCATGACCCGAGAAATTTTTACTTGAAAAGCACTTTGAGGTCCGAAAAGTACTTGAGATTTCTGGTCAAGATTTTATTAGATTTCAGTAAAAACTCCTTTCAATGATTCCAAATGTAGTTTTAATTAATATATGTATATTTAGCCGCTAAAAATCCTAAAAGAAAGTTGCCTTTTTTGCGCTCCCCTATGAGCATACGTAAGTAAATTCAGTGGTTTGGACAAAGATATCCTAAAACTAAAACTATGCTATTATTAGTTGGCCAACTTATTATACGTTTCCGAAAATGACGAAAGTGAATAAAAACGAAAACTCTAAAGAAATATTCTTTTATTACCAGCTTATGTCAAACTGAATGAAACTGAATGTGAACTTCATTTTTTTAAAACAATACCGATGGAAATGGATCGTCGTGCTTTGTGCCTTAGGAAGCAGCTGGCTTGATTGGATGTCGTAAATTTCACAGAGTGTATATTCTCCTTGAGAAAAGTTACAAACTACAAGTTGCTGACAATTTACTTCTAAAGTACCCCCATAAAAAATCAGAAGGGGCTAAATCAACACAACTTCCGTGGTCATGATATACAAAGTAGCCGATTAAGTTTCGTGGAAAATATTTCCTAAAGGATGAATTTTCGATTCCATGCCCGTCGAAGCAAGCGTTTTATGGAGCGGGAAGGGAAGGTCCTCCTTCTTCAACTCCGTCAAAAACTCGTGGGTTTTCTCATATCATCCTGGTAAAGATTTAATTTTCAACCCTAAATCGGAGGGGGCGGGGGTGCGCAGAAGAGAGGAAGGTCCAGTCTCGATAATTCCTTTGAATAACTGCAGTGATCAAAAAGTCTAAAAAGGTATGGTTGTTAAAAGTGGGGTTATTTTGATGTCAAGACGGTAGCGTTTTTCTTACTCTAACCTTATTGAAAAATCTCTGTAATCGGCTGTTTGAGGAGGTATGTATTCCTCTCAAGCCCTGTTAAAGAATTGCGAGTATTTTGCCACTTTAAAAAGTTATGGGTTCATCAGATCAGAGTGCCCAAATAGCTGAGTGGTTAGAGCAGAGAGCTGTCGTACGGATGATCACGGTTCAAATATCACTGGTGGCAGTGAGATTTATGTAGTGATTTGACGTCGGATACCAGTAAACTCAGCTGCAGCTGTACCCCGCTCGAGATGCCAAATTTCTTTGATTTCCCGAACCAGTGGCTCATAGTTCACCTTCTTCTCCACGTATTTCCGTTCGATGTTGCTGTTATGGGGGATAACAACGTTAATTATTTATGCGAAGCGATCCGTCTTGTCAACTAACAGTACTTCAGGCTTGTTATGTGCAGTATGGTGTCAGTCACAATTTGCCGGTCTCAATACATGCTGTAAACAGAACTATCAAGTAGTTCTTGCGCCTCATATCGGTAAACCGGACATGTTCCCGTGATCAGCTCATGCTTGTATGGAAGGTTTCGATGGATAACCTTACATACAGTATTATGCCTGATGATGTATTGCACCGGTGCCGTAACAGGTCAGCCAAAAACGGGATGGTCCAACGTCTCTAACGCTGAACCACACATTCTGCACTGGTCGTTCTCCACCCGTTCTTTCATGATCAGCTTTTTATAAGCTCGGGTGGCGACCACGCCGTCCTGAATGGCACACATGAACCCCTCCGTCTCAGCAAAGAGCTCCCCACCACACAGCCATCTGTTCGACAAATGTAAATCGACAAATGGCTGCCAAAGATAATTCACGTGTTCACCGTGTATTGCCTTCGACTTCCATTCATCGATCTGCTCTTGGTCCGACTGCACCCACTCAGAGGGTTGAAAGATTAATTCTCCAAGACTCCAGACTGCCGCATGCAAGGGACTCGCCTGCTCTTTGCTGTAAAAATAAGCGCAGCGAGTCGACTTGGCGATGATGTTGTGCCGCCACGTCAACCACGCCCCTACCTCCGATGCCACGAGGCATGTTCATCCGCTCCACGGCAGACTTTGGATGATGCATTTGGAATTTGGACATAGTTTTCTATATCCGCCGCTGAGCGTTCTCCAGATCGGTCTTCGTCCACGGCAATATTCCGAATGCATAAGCTAGTGAAGGGATAGCGAATACATTCAACGCGCTTATTTTATTCTTTCCCAAGAGATGCGATTTCAGCACCAGCTTTACACGTCGCAGGAATTCGGACAGCAAAGCATCCTCCAGATCACCAACTCGAACATGGGTTCCTTGAAGATTTCCTAGGTACTGGTAGAAGTCTGTCTCGGTCATAGATTCGATGTGGAGATCACCAATGCTATGTCCAGCATGCGGCTCGTGATGACCTTTGCGGATGGCTTGGATTCGTCACTTGTCTAATCCAAACTCCATCCGAATATCACGGCTGAACATATGTATTATTCGCAACAAACTTCTATGATGGTCGTCAGTAGCACCAGACAGCTTAATGTCATCAAAGTACATCAAGTATGTCAGTTCGCACTTAGCACGTAGGCCATATTTAATTGCAAAACATGCCCTCTAGCATCATTCAGTAGCCATGAAAGGGGGTTCGGATGGGCTCAGAGGTATAGCACAGCAAAGTTTCAGATCAATGGGATACAAATGTAGGACATCTATTAGTCAGGTATGCGGAATGCTGTCGAAAGCCTTGGCATAATCGATATAGTAACTAAAGAGGTTTCTTTGGCAATTAGGTGGTTATCCTACAACTACCGAGTCGATAACGAGTTGCTCTTTGCAACATGTTGACCCAACTCGGCAGCCTGCACCGTGTCCTTCCTAGGATGGGGATGGGGATTGGCATAATTTCGGTAAACCCTCTGCATTTTATTTCTCACCCGTCTGCTGGCATTGCCAGTGTTGATCTGAATCAGCCTAGCAGTGCTCTGCCTTAGTGAGTCCCCAATTATTATTATTGTTTATCAAATGGAACTCACAGCAGATGGTTTGCTTCTTTTTCGTCTTCTTCTTCACTGTTTGTTCCATTTAGCAGCGCGATTCCATCAAATGCTCCATTTTCCTTGGCTTGGAGTCGAGAAACTCTCAAACCACCATCTATCGTATCAAACGATCATAGTTTCGTTTGGCCTTTTGGACCCTCCCTATTGACTTCGATTTTGACGCTAATCTTAGCTAGTGAGTTTTGATCAATGCCAATTTCATGGCTTTTCTCTCGTATTTTTTCCACAATCGAAGCAACCCCATACTCTCCCGAATACCGTGCTATTATCTCTATTACCTCCAGGCGCCGTTCATTATCTTTGACATTCGACCAGCGTACTGGAAGTTGAATGTCCCGTGTAATAGGGTACGTGCCAAGAACAAAGAGGAGTGGCGAGAGGACGCGTTCTAGACGAACATCGATAAAAACGCGAAGCAGTTTCAATATATATCTCTCTACTCTCTCTAAAACTAGGCATATACGAGGGCGGTCCGATAAGTACTTAGCCTACCAAAAAAAAAAACGAAAATTTTTGAAAAGTGGCGATTTATTTCTCGACATAGTCTCCTTTTAACTCGATACACTTCTTCCAGCGATGCTCCAACTTCTTTAACCCGTCTGAAAAATACGTTTTCTCGAGGTCTGCAAAGTGGGCTTCCGTGGCGGCTATAACCTCCTCATTCGACTCAAATTTCTGCCCGGCGAGTGACTTTTTCAAGTTAGGAAATAAATAATAGTCGCACGGGGCCAAATCAGCAGTTCGTAGCCCAATTCGACCAATTTGGCCGTGGCGACGGCGGAAGTGTGAGCCGGTGCGTTATCGTGGTGGAAGAGCACTTTTTTCTTCACCAAATGCGGCCGTTTTTTCCGCAATTCGGCGTCAAATCGGCTCAATAATTCGGCATAGTACAGCCCTGTGATCGTTTTGTCCTTCTCCAGGTAGTCGATGTAGATCACACCTTGTGAATCCCAGAAAACGGCGGCCATCACCTTTCCTGCCGATTGCACAGTCTTTGCCTTCTTGGGAGCACGTTTGCCGGGTAAAGTCCACTGTTTCGACTGTTCCTTGGTCTCTGGAGTGTACCAGTGGATCCATGTTTCGTCGACGGTCACGAAACGACGAAAAAACTCCTTCGAATTGCGCTTAAACAGCGTCAAACACTGCTCTGAAGTGGTTTCACGATTGCGCTTGTTGTCCGGAGTGAGCAAACGCGGCAGCCATCTCGCCGACAGCTTTCTCATGCCCAAAATTTCGTGCAGGATATGACCCACGCGGTCTTTTGAGATGCCTACTGTCTCGGCTATCTCGCGTACCTTCAATCGGCGGTCTGCCAATACAAGGTCATGGATTTTTGTAACGTTCTTCTCCGCAGTAGCCGTTTTCGGGGCACCGGGCGTGGCTCATCAAAAACTGACGTGCGACCACGTTGAAATTCATTAAACCAATTTTTGACGGTCGCCATCGAAGGAGAAGCGTCACCGTACACAGCATCCAAGCGTTCTTTGATTTCGCTGCGCGATTTCCCTTCCAAAAACAAGAATCGAATCACCGACCGATATTGTTCTTTTTCCATTTTTCTAAAATTCGCCCGCACGCCCGCTTCTACACGCGCTAAAAACAAAACTACAAGTCCTATTCGACTAAAATTTTGACAGTAGCCGTCTAAGAGAATGTTCTACACGACACTAAATACTTCTTGCGATAGTAGCGCCATCGGGCGGAGAGGCTAAGTACTTATCGGACCGCCCTCGTAGTGCGTCGGTAGTTCCGCAGTTCTTGACAAACTCGGCTCGGTAATTTAAACAATGTTACGATGGACGCCTTGAAAAACCTTGATAGTATTTCCTTTTCCATGTTGAAACGCTGAGCTCCACCTCTTCGCTTCCCAGAGACACAGCAACAATGCTGCCAGTTCCTATTTGTTTGCCAGGTTTAATTCATTTAATCACCTCCTTAACTTCTGTGGCACTGACTTGGAATTGATACAAATGTCGCTAGTGTTTCCTAAAGTGGTGGATGAGCAAATTTTTCTATTGGTATTTCCTTGAAGTATTCTTTCCATCTGTCCGTCACGATTCGTCAGTCGGTAAGTAATGTACCGTACCATTAACACAGTAGAATCGGTTATAATTGTTATAAATTTACCAATAGTCACTATAATCCTATATACCTCGGTTGATGAACCGCTTACCAAGCATGGACACTCCCCTCACCAGGCTTGAATTGCATAGGTTGCTTTGTGAGTCGTTCTTTGGCTTAGTTTTACGTTTTTTCGACATTCGTAATAGTAGGCAGCTACTTAAGTGAGGACCGTCTCGCGGCCCATTGCTTGATATTATATGTTGGAATAAAAACATTGCACATGTTCGACGTTTTTCAATCAATTGCACGTGAAAAAATCAGTTCATTTTTTTTATAGTTTTGGTGGCGTGCATGTGATGCCTAGGATGGGGAAATATACACAAGGAAACCAGCTAGGCGTTATCGACACATATGCGAGTTAACTACCTCTTACCTAACGCGCGTGTTTGCAATGACATTCCGTTCCGCCTAGAAACTCAATTTGCCCCTCCTGTATCCAGTCTTCTTGGTGAGGATATTTCTTTATTTTTCTGGATAAACTGCCACCATTTAGTTTATGACGTGCCACGTCACGTGGCGTGGTTCGCAGGAGACCAATCAATGGCCGATTTTGAAAAGCGGAGGTTTCATATGGAATGGCATTGCTATCAGTGATTGCGAGAAAATAAGGGCCTCTTGCTCCTCCTATAGGATCTTCAAAGCTTCTCTGCTATGTAGTCTAGAATGTTATTTTTTAAGACTGTAATTGGAGCCACTAGCCATAACCACGAGAGGTCCGCTCTTTTATATAAGTGTGTACCCTATTGGTTTATTTAAACTGGAGCTGCTGCACTTCGCTTGGATTGCGCTAGCTTGAGACTTTCATATAAGGATTTCATTTTCCAGCTGGACTTCTATATTTGGGGAGTTAAGCTGCAACTTGAGTTTCTCTAGCCTGTTGGGCTTTTCGTGAAGTTCTTCATTTTCCTTTCCTGAGGCATTCTCAATTCATTACTATCTGGTTAAGTTTTGCTTCCTTCACTGTTCCATCCATTAACCTATCTTTTTGTTTTAAATGAAAGCAGGCGTATTTGATTTATAATAAAATATATAAGATGCCGCAGGAACCATTTGAGAGTAGAGTAGAATTTTCTATTGAGAATCGAACAAATTTTGCGGAAGGCCGGTGCTAGGTCTACAGTCTGATCATTGCTCGATTGACAAATATTATGATATGAACAGCAGAATCACTACCTTTAAAAACTGCTTAAAAAATATGCATGATGATTTTTTGGTTACTGCGATATGTAATAGATAAATCAATCTCTCCGATCTCTCTCATTCAAACTCCTCCCTTCTTATTCTCGAATCAAATTTTTGTCTTCTCCAATTCCATTCTCCAATAATGAAAACTATCAAAATACAAATTTGCTTGTAGAATGATTCTCCGCCCTAGGGAAATCATATTTGCAGATAATTTCCAAAAATACTAACTTGCTTATTATGAAAAATATTATAATATAATTGGAAAAATTGGGAAATATGTACGAGTACAATCCCCAGATATCACACATTTTTAATTTATATTCAAAAAACCTTGACTAAGTTGAAAACGTCCATTATTCACATCTCCAGACCACCGCCGAGCTGTTTAAGCAACGACTCTTCAAGTTCGATAACTATAAATTTTTATTTATTTTCCGATTATAAAAATAATAGTGATATTTAGTGAAATATGATATTAATCGAAAAGTGTGTGAAACGAAATTAAATCGACTAGCATGGGCAACAGGCAGAGCTGGTGGTGTCATAAAACAGTTGGTGCCGATGAAGACTTTGGCAAATTCAATAACAATCTCACGTCAACATTGAATAATGATATTTCAAAACAGCCAAAGGTAAGATTTTATTGAATCTTCATTAATGTAAGCTTAATTCACAGGCTATCTTCATGGAAAATAAATTATTGGCATACCTAGACTTATCTACTTCATATTCATTACAAATGTTTTAATAATTTTATTGTGTGACAAGTGATGAGGCTGGTTCGCACCCATGAGGTGAATTTGAATACGATAATTGGTTGGGTTCGTAAACTTATAGAGGAATGAAAAATGTGAACATAGTTTCGTAGTGAAATATAAACAAAATAACCGATTCTTTCGGTTTGTTAGATTGGTACCTCAGCGTGGGTTTATTTTCATCATAGTATTTACTTTTGTTGAATCAATTATCCATAAAATGTTGAGGCCACTTCAATCTATTAGCATGTATCTGCTACAAAGTGTTATGGATAGCTAAGATAAGTGCACAATACTCCAACAGACTATTGCTGTGCCAGAACGCATCCGTTCAAATACCATTTACCATCTACCAATCTATCCAAGTTAACACCGCTTGCATCAGTCTACATCCGAAACTTTTTGATTTGATTGACCCAGCTGTAGCTGATAAAAACCATATTGTGCCATAGCTTATATATACGAGATGTATTTAAAATATTCAAAATGTTGGGCTTGGTTCCAAAACAAAAAATATCAAATGTCAAAAAATGGCTTCGAGGGTTTAATTTTCTAGCACATTTGTACAGTCTTTGGAAAGCAAGCTCCTTTGAAGGAATCTTCTGAAAATTGACATGACATTCTTTTCTGCGGACTATACTTCTTCAAAACACTCGCCCTTCAAGACTGAGGACAATTCAGGGACACCCATTCCTGGTAAGTTCGTCCAATATATTTCTCTCCACGAGAGTTATGGGTCCGTGTCGCGTCATTTTCGCTCCTTTACTGTCCAGGTCTTCCACTGCTTCATTGCCCTCTAACCCTATATGGTCTAGAACCTAAGGTATCCTGACTTTATTGTGCGAGTCCAACATACTACATTTACTAAGACATGCTCGTACTAGACTAGAGTTGTCATGGTTAGGCTTAAGTGCCTTAATAGCCACAATGCGACCCAGCAGTGAACCGAGTAATCGGGTGTTTAAGTCGCATGCATCGCTCTTCCAATTTGCCCTGCTACTCCACCGTATTTAAAATTCCGCCTGGAAATGAAACTTCATTTTCAAGCTATTTATTTTTAATTTTTATGCTATTTAACTTGCGGTGACCAGTGAGTATTCCTACTATGATCCGGAGGCTCTTCCTGGCGAGGTCTAAACAATCTTTCGAGCGCTTGGGTTCGTATCCCCCATGAGCACCCTGGCCTGTTGCATGCTTTATAGTTTCACCCTCTGGCCACACTGCCTTCATTTGCGTGTGTAGATGAAGAGGAGTAAATCCCCGCACGACCGTTGTGCATGTCATCATTGCTTCAGTGACACCCAGGTAAGCAAGTCTTCGAGGTTTACTGAGCTCCCAGATTGTTGTGTTCAGTTTGGGTCTACCTTCATTGCCGCCCCATGGGTAATCATTAGCCTTACTATTGCAATATGTGGGTATGTCCAACTTAGTATTTTCAGGGTGCATCCCCATCATTAAAGCTCTTGTAGCTTTTTAAGGTTTTGTGTCTATCTGTCTGTCTTCTGTTTAGCTGGGGGAATCGAGGACACGCATGCTGAACTTTTACCGACTAAAACCTCCCATATTTTCTCCACACTCACTCCGCGGGACTACTATTCTGGCATTGTCTCGCAGGGCTGTTCAGTTTATTAACTCATTGAATAGCTGCTTTATGTGGTGTTAGTTGCATCAGCTTGACTTCTATGCCTGAGTTGAGCTTCTGTTTCTTTTAGCCATTGGTGCATCCGTTTTACCGCTCCATCTACTGCATTCCACGCGGTATCCGATTTCGCCATATAGTTGGGTTTCTCCTTGGGCGTTCGAATCTTGGGCAGACGAAGAAAACGTGTTCTGCATCTTCTGGTGCGCCTTCACATGTAGGACAATCTGGCGATTCATCCAAACCGAACCTATAGAAGTACTTCCTGTAGCCACCATGTCCACTTAAAAATTGAGTCAAGCCGTAACTCGTCTCGCCATGGTTTCATGTAGACCACATCCTTATGTCCGGAATTACCCTGTATGTCCTCCGACCATCCTTCGCCTGGTCCCATTCTGTTTGCCATGCAGCAAAAGACCTCTTTCGTTCAGTTTGCTCACTAAGGCTCGCTTACTGCTTCTCGTACAAGCGGCTTGCTTCATCGGCTAAAACATCCACTGGAATCGTCCCAGCAATTACGCATGCTGTCCCATATAATGTTCTCCGGTAAGCAGAGCATATACGGAGAGCACTTAGCCAATATACAGCTTAAAACTGTTTGCGATTTTCCACAATTTTTATCGCAGATGCCCACACTAGTGCCGCGTATAATAGAACAAAGCTGACGACCTGCGATAAAGGTGATCGTCGGCTGTGTTTCATACCGCCTATATTTGAAAACATCCTTGCCATTCTCGAGCTGCCGATTGCTGCTTTTTGCCAGTAAGATTTAAATGGGGTCTAAAGCTAAGCTTTGAGTCGAAAGTTACTCCTAGGTATTTTAGCGATGGCAGGGAGTGAACGGTATGTGAGCCAATGCAGATATGAATGATTTGATGAATGATCGTTTTCGTCGCTTCGTAAAAAGTACCAGCTCTGTTTTCTGTTCGGCAAGCTTCAGTCCGAAGTCTTCAAGCCAAGACTCGATCGTACAGATAGCCTCACTTGCATAAATTTCTACTTCGTCATGGTGTCTCGATGTTATGGTCACATCAACGTCATCTGCGAATCCCACGACAACAGCCTGCTTAGATATTGGGAACACTAGAACGCCATCATACATTATGTTCCATAGCAGAGGGCCCAGAACAGACCCCTGTGGAACTCCTGCCGTTATATCGTATGGCTTCGACCCTTAATCCGAATCGTAAAATAACTTCCGCTGTCATAAGTAGTTGAATATCATACTTAGTATATAATTTGGCGTTTGTGTCGCGATGAGCGCTTCGAAGATACGGTTCCATCTGGCAGAACCGATGTCGAGAGTCACCTATGCGCAGGCTTTTTTTGGCCAGTTCAAAAACCACTTTGGTGGCATCAACCGCGTACCGAGCCTTCCTTCAATTATTTGATATATCCGGTTATATATTATCTGCTCAAGAACCTTGCCTATATTATTCAGAAGACACAAAGGTCTGTAGGATGTTGGGTCGTCTATCTGCCTACCTAGCTTCCGGATCAATACAAGTTTTTGTAATTTCCACTTCGCGGAGAAAGATCTTTCTTTTAGACAGTCTGGGAATATTTTCGTGAAAATTCTTGATGCCATTCTCATTGCCAGTTTCAGCGCCTTGTTGGGGATACGATGAATCCCAGGAGCTGCGTTATTCCGGACTCGTTTTACTGCATCCAAAACTTCATCTACGGTTACTGGGGAGGTATTTTCCGTCCTTAGTGAGATTGTAGGAAATGTAGTTTCCAAATGTTGGCACACATAAAAGAACCTTTTACTACCGACATTACCGTCTTGTTCGCACCTGCCAAAGGGTATGAATCTGCCTCATTACAGAGTCGCATTAAGCAATCATTCTTACTCTTTGTGATAGCCATTTGCAGCTTTTTACGCGGATTTTTATACTTGATGTACTGCCCTTCAAGCATTCCGTCCGACATTTTGCTATTTCAGTAGTTGGTATTCCGCGTTTGATTGTGTATACGTCTTGACATGAAAGCATCGCAGTCCCGATATATCTGTTGGGACAAATCCAGTAAACTCAGTCCGCCACCGAAATACCTCTAGAAATGTATATTCATCAAGTGATCCTGATAACCAACCTGGTTCTCATCTTTTCAGGTTAACATTTATTGTTCTGGGTCGTTTATCGATGGTGATATACTGTATCGCCTGGTGGTCACTATGCGTATACTCCTCGCTAACATGCCAGATTATATGGTTGACTAGCGAGTCACTTACGAAAGCAAGATCCACGATGAAGCTTAGTTCTCCGCGCCTAAATGTCTATATGCTTCCGACATTAGCCAGGGTGTGATGCATGCAAAAGGAGGGAGTAATTTTTTTCATGAAATATAGTCATGTGGGGTATCAAATGAAAGGTCTCGGTTAGTATTTTCCGAAACCTGTCTTTGTTTTGACAAGGGAGATGTCAATGTAAATGAACGGTCTCGCTGCACTTAATGAATATGAGCAGATACTGGACGCTATGCGAGAGGACGTCGACCGATAATTATAGCAGGTGATTTTAATGCATGGTTTCTTGAATTGTATAGTCGGACAACAATTGTGCTCGAAGCATTCACGGAGTTAGACGTGGTACTCACGAATGTTGGGACCTGGTATACGTGAACGCCAATTTAATCAGAAGAGTTACTTGATGAATTAGTGAGAACTACACTCACAGTGGTCACCAGACAGATAAAGGGCGAATCCAGAAAGATTTCCAGCAGGTGTTGGGCTGGCTGCCTGGGTGAATGGTAAAAGTTTTCGAAATGGGCACGTCTTGTGTGGCAATCGAACCTGATATATCCACCAAAAAAATAGAGAGAGTCAATTAGTACATGATGCACCCATATCAAGAAGAATGTTCCAAGTTTGATCTTCGTGAACCTATACTTTTTCCGTTTGGTAATAAGTACTATTTCCGTCTTATATTCTGTGAGCCATAGGCCAACATTCTCTAACCAGGAGTTAATCGCATAGGTTGCTTCATTCGCATAAAGCACGACTTCTTCAAGGTGGCGTCCGTCCGTCAGATCAAAGTCGTCCGCGAAACCAATGGACCAATAACACACAATAGTGGGCCTAGGACGGACCCTTGATATAATTTCATTCCTTCATTTGATTCGCAGCGCAGAAGCCTGTCTGTCTGTCACACGTACTTTTCTCAGAAACGGGCTGTACAGATTGAAGTTCAGTTCTATGTTCTATGTGAAACTTAAAGTGAAATATATGCAATATATGTAATATAGTCACGTAGGGTATCAAATGAAAGGTTTTGATTAGTATTTTCCAAACCAGGTCTTAGTTTTGATTGCGAAATGGGGCAGTGGGAGGATCAGAAAAGGGGTGACTTAAATTAAGGAACTATTCTGAGAAAGTACACACAGAAAAATCTGAAGAAATCATGATGGTGCCTCTACATGACATTAAGGTTCCGAAATATCCTCTACACCGATATCTACTAAAATAAAGTAAATAATAGTATATTAATATTTTTTTTAAAATTTACTACGAACTTTCCTTAAGTTCATCTTGTACCCCTAAAATTTACATTAATATAGGTTTTAATATCGAGCAGCCCATTGGAAAGTTTGGTGGAAATCCTACTATTATTAATAAAGTTACAGTAGGTAAGAAGTAAAATGTCAGTACCACATCGAATTGAATATCGGGCGCATTCAACGTGTATCCACTACGAGCTATGTATAAATGAAACCAACGGGCATCTAAATATTATTACATGAAAGATCAACAAAACCTTTCATACCTGAAGCGCCAAACTTCCGGTTTCCGGTTTCATAATTCTATCCTAGACTTGTTTACCATTTCCTTTTTATTTCAATTTATTTTTAAAGATTTCTTCAAGATATTTTAAAATATCTTGATTAAAATAAGGGAGCTTTGTTAGTTTTTACTCCAAAATAAAAAACAAAAAAAAAATTAATGAAAATTCGAATCCAAAAGTTTCCGTTTCTTAATTTTGGACGTGATTCCAGATCAGATCAAATGTGTTTCTAATTACAAACATCCAAGATGAAAATAGGCAGCACATGCACAGTCTCAAAATTGTAATTCTGAATGACTCCATCTAAATTCCAGAATCTTAAATTTTTCTCACAAATCGGAAATGAATTCTCTGAAAAGATTTATTTTTAGAGTGAAGGTCATGTTCCATGATACCATAATATTTCGGCTCTGTGATATTCGTACATATTATACAAAATACTATATGATTACTATTTTGCGTGTAAGATTTGATAGAATACAGAATTGGGTTTTTCGTGGATATCTTTGTTATTCATCTTTAAGGAGCGACAATGTTGCTATTTGGAAAACGTTAAAATCAATTGGTGTCCTAAGTACATTTTTCACATGTCTCTTTGGTTATTTCGACGCTAATCTAGAATAAGTAATGAAAATCTTGTAATTACCAATTTCCTCTATTACCGTGATCATTAAATATTTAGTTAAAAGTCCAAACTCAGGAAACAAACAAACATAATTTTTTGCTTCCTATGACTCTGCTAAATCATTAGCGCATTTGCCCAGGAAATTGCTAATATTAAGTTTTATCTGTTTATAATAATTACTAGATAATGCTATAAAATTAAACAAGCCCAGAAACCGGAAGCCGAACGCTTCAGATATGAAAGGTTTTGTGCATTTTTTATGTGGAGAACCGTACAGTGAAGGCTTTCCTATTTATACTTAAAGGGTTTTTTTAGGGTAGGGTAGGTGAATGCATTTACGCACACAGTGTTGGACTCGCGGTTCGGTACGTCGTCGGACTACCAACTAAACATCTCCCCATAGTCAGAGAGCTAGCTTGGCACCGTTTGTCACATTACTTCGGGCTAGTCCCCGAACTCTTCCACCTTGCGGAGGCTTCAAATCAGGGAATTCCTTTCACGAGGAAGGGAACTGTCAGTTCAAGGAACCCCCTGCCATCCGGCTCCTCCACCGGTCGAGTTCTATCTTCTTAGCAACGAGAAGGGCCCGAACGTAATGGGCGACACGGCTCCACCTGTTAGCAGTCCTCAGCATCTCTTCGACAATGTTGTCTGGAGAGAGATCCCCTGTGTTTAAATAGAGCTGCTGACGAACCCCATCCCACCTTCCACAAGAAAAAAATGTGTGGTGGGCGTCGTCCACAACTGCATTGCAAAACACACAATCCAGAGATCGCGCCTTTCCAATCTTGTGCATACTTAAGGGATTACATACAATTGCGGTGGATGATATGACATTTTCTCGATTGTTTTCGACGACTTAGAAAATGTTTATTAGAAATGTTGGATGCTCGTAGAATTTTTTTTTTTACTTACTTCTATTTGCCTACTCTTTAACATTCTGTCCATCCAGAGAGCAAGGGTGTTTCGGACTCCCTTGAGGATCAGGACATCTCATGTCTCTGTGCGCGATGTGCTGAATGCCCCTTCGATTTTCTATGACATCCCATAATACATCTGTCTGCTGATGAAGGGCAATTTCGGTTGACCCTGCTGCCCGGTAAGCGTGTTCCCATGAATGTATGGGATTGCGTATTAGAACGTTCGTCCGTCCTAATATAGTTGTCTGTGTCCTCTTAAGTACTAACGATGCCGGGCAGATTGGTCTGAAAGATTTAGCTTGAAAATTATCCTTTTTACCCACCTTTGCAATAAAGACCACTCTTTCCCCTACCTATCCTCCTGGCATTCCTTATTATTCTGAGTTGTCCACGATGACGAATTTGATTATTCTGTGATCCGACATAGAAGGCTTATACGACACCCTCCAATTCATGACCAAGCCGCTCACCACAGTGTTATGTCTAGTACTTCTTGTCTGGTGCTGGTCACGAATGTTGGCGTGTTCGCTACATTATGTATTTCTAATTTATTACTGAGGATGAATTCCAGAAGGTACTCACGTTTTCGATTAATGTCGCTGCTTCTGCAGACCTCATGGTGGGCGTTGGCATCGCAACCGAGAAGAAGCGGTAGCGCCTTCCTCTCACAGAAATTCACCAGTCTAACGACTAATTCTAGTGGGATCCGGTTATCGCCTCTTGGGAAGTACCCTGATGCCATAACTGCCTCTCGAGTTCTTCCTCCGGCTTCTAATGAGACTTTGACAGCTACGAGATTACCCAGTAAGAAACTTTGAAAGACGTATATATTTTAAGCTTCTTTTAAGAATGATGCGGGCTCTTGGTTTTTCACAAGAGGAATCCAAAATTACCTACATACTTCCTTCTTGCAGATCGCAAATCTGCCCCTGGTACACCCAGGGTTCTTGAGCAAGCACTATTCTTTGGAATTTGCCCTTGCAATTACTGTAGATGCAGCTTTTGCATGGTTGAAGTTTACCTGGTCTATTTTAGTGCTGGTCATCGGCTCCGTTAGTGCTTGGAGCTCTTCTAAAATGTTGAAGCATTACCATCCTCCTTCGACATGGCACCAGATTTAGTCATCGAGAGAACGCCTCCTCTAGATGGAGAAAAGTAGTATAGAGAATACGATGTTTCTGGCTATGATTCTCCAGGATTTAAAATATAAACGTAATGAGAGACCACAGTCCTCCCATCATTTGAGGATAAATTCTTTAAACATCAAAAAAAGTTTTCACAATTCTGTGCATACCGTTTATATGTGAATATTCGGACTATTAAAGATAATGTACACAGTGATAAGCCAATAGAAATAATTCCCGTACTTACGACATATTCATAAACAGAAGAAGTCTTTTATGACTCTCAAAATGAATAATTGTATGCTTCCAGACGAAAAAATTAGGAAGAAATCATTTTGAATGATTTTTTGTTGGAATATTCAGCTATAATATAGCTGAGTAATTATTCAATTTTTCTAATTAATTTTATTGGACAATAAAACGTTAAGCGGATCAGTTTTAGCTACTTCTAAATGGAAGAGCCTGTTTTATGTGCGCGATATAATGTTCCGTGAAGGTTGCATATATTTGACCGTGTAAAGTCTTTAGGAAATAATGTTATTTTATATTAACGGTGTATCTAGTAACCTGGAAACTATAAAATAAATAACAGATAATCATACGTAACGATTTGAAACCGCGGCTTTTTATGGGAAGGGGGATGTGAACAAAGCAATGAAGCCTGTTTTTCTGATGACAGAAAATTTAGTAACTAAACTGAAAATCATAACAGGCACAGCTGACGCTGGTGACACACCATGGATTCTTCAATCAGTAAACATCAAACTTGCCATCAGGCATATTAGCTAGTATTATCTCTACTTTACTAAAATTCATAACTTCGTTATGAGAAATTGTTGCCTCTTCTTACCGCTTTATTTCTCCCTTAGACTATCTTGAAACTTTCTCCTCCCCCACCTTCGCTCTTTCCAGATGTCGCCTGTCATTTTTCAACTCCAGCTGCCATCACCTACGATTCTGGAATCTACCCCATAGTTTGCTTATATCGCATTGTTCTCTTTTGTTTGCTCACTTCTTAATGCCTTGGTTTTTCATCTTCCCTTCTTTTCCTTTTATTCCTCGGGCTCTTTCCCAAAGGGTCCTAATGCCATTTTGTACTTTCTGCTACTACTTGAATATTTCCCTTTGGTTCTACGATCACATCCTTCTTCTCAGTTTTTTCTTCGTGTCCTTTCGTAATTCCTCCATCTTTTTCCTGCTTTATTAAAATCGGTTTACCGTCTGTCTGTCTGTCTGTCTGTCCGTCTGTCTGTCTGTCTATCTGTCTGTCTGTCTGTCCGTCACACGCATTTTTCTCGGAGACGGTTATAGCGATTGACACCAAATTTGGTAGAAAGATGGGAACTGTGAACGCTCACACATACAGTGAGTTACATCCTTTTACGTTGAATTTAAGGGGGGGTCCCCATACATGCAAAAGGGGGTGTACAATTTTTTTTCATCAAATATAGTCATGTGGGGTATCAAATTAAAGGTCTCGATTAGTACTTTTCGAAACCGGTCTTAGTTTTGACATTTCTTGGAAACGTGGGGAGTGCGGGGGGTTGAAAGTGAACATTTCTTTAAAGGGGCCATTCTCAGAAACTACCAAACCGAAAAATCTGAAAAAAATCAGGAGGCTGCCACTATGTGGTGCCTAGGCTCCGAAATACCTTCCATGCCGATATCTGTTTAAATAAAGTCAATAATAGTATATTACTACAATTTTTTGTAATTGGTTAGAAACCCCCCTTAAGTTCATCCTAGTACCATGAAATTTTGTAGTGATATAGGCTATAATGTAGAGCATGATCATACCAAGTTTGATGGAAATCGCACTATTACTAACAAATTTATAATACGTCGAAGTTGTTGCTTCTTTGAAAATTGAAGACTATCAATGTCAATATCACCCGAAAGTGGACATATGCATATATTACGTGCTACGTACTAAGAAATACACAAAACCTTTCGTACCTGAAGCGTCCAGCTTCCGGTTTCCCGACTTGTCTATAATTTCTTTCTGCCTCTTCACATATATGAATTGCCCTGAGCATCCTCTTTCTGTATCTCAACTTCGTATATACTTTCTCTTACGCTTTCCTTTGTGATTTCACTCTGTTATTGCAACAATGCTTGCAGTGGATTCAGAAGCGCATGAAATCTGCCATTGGGCGTGGTAGTTAGGTATCAGTGGTCACTCCGAGGAGCCCAATTTGCGCTGTGGTGTGCCATTTTGATGGCACAAACTTCTAGGATCGTCACTATGGAAACGCTAAGGGGGGTAGAATCAAGCCGGGTTAGATTGTCTTGTCATTTAGCTCTCTTGAGATTCCAAAGAATTATTTAAATAGTATCCGCAGCCTTCCGTGTGAGTTGGAAAATCGCAAAGGCCAATGCCAATGCCTAATTCCAATTTCTAAAATCCTGTTCGTATTTGCACGCGTCTGGCCCAACAGCTCTCGTGATTACATTTTATTATAGGAAGGTTAGATCTTCCTTGACTTTGCGCAGTTGACGCGCTTCCACCATCTGAAATCAGCGGCTATCAAGTAGTTCAAATACCACCCTCCACAATCGTCATCGGGACGCAGATCACGAACCCAGCCTGGTCAGTTCATCGTCTACTCATTTCTCTCTACAATGCTGCTCTAGCTCCCGGGAACCATTGGATTATGTTATTCTTGGTTCTATTGTATTTCCTGCTTAATGCCAACCAACACACAATAGAACACATTAGGATTCGGCAACTACTCTTTAAAAAATCATCCTTGCCTGGCCATCCCACTTCTTTGCGTAGGCATAGAAGGCTACGATGGCCTTCTTTTTTGGGAAGTAGGGTAGATGAATGCGTTTACACACAGAGAGTTGGACTCCCGCAATAACACGCCGTCAGACTAAAAACTAACCCTCCCCCCCTCCCGCAAACAACTAACCTGGAACCGTTTGGCACATTACTTCGGACTAGCCCTCCCATTCTCCGGCTTTGGGAGCCTTCAAGTCAGGGAATCCCTTTACCAACAACGGGACAGTGTGATAAGCAGACGCCACTCGCAAAGAAGAAGAAGATGCCTCCTGGTAGATAGAGGGTCTTGAACATTCGTCATTAACCGACTCAAGCCGAGACTCCAGCTGCAATCCTGTCGCTGCTGGTTTGATTTGCTCCAAAAATCTCATTTTCGAGTCGAGCATTACGAAGGTAATTAACAGCTAATTTTGACTCTTTAGTCAATTCGCCGATCGATATTGGACGCAGGGTCGGGGTTCAATTTCTGGTCAAAACGACTGATTTCTTTTTAGCGCAAGGCTGAAACCATGATCATTGATTCACTTACCCGTTGAATCGACCAGTCGCGACTTTTCTGGTATATAGAATCTTAGCAGACTAACGTAGGAAGCATTCTAGAAGTCTGGCCCGAGGATGGATCCCTATGCTACTCCCGACGTGGTCTTCATCCTGCTCTGATTCTCTAGCACCTCATAGAGTAGGGTGCGGTCTTTGCAGCCTTCTCTGGATTAGGCTTTTATTTCGAAACTTGCCTCGGGCATATATATGTAGTATGTGGTGTAGTGGCTTTTCTCCAGGAGACCGGTTCCTGTCTAGCGCATCTTTTGCGACGCTTTTACATCAGCCTTATATTGGGACAAGGTATCGGCTAGCTGTTGAGCAGCATTCGTTATTCCGTTTTCGGTACCGGGTTCGTCGTTGTAAAATCCATCCTGTCCATGGCTTATTTCGTTGGCTTCGTAACGCCGTTTTTCCGTTCAGGGTTGTCAGCCCTACCCAACCCCCAACTTGAAGACTAAGTGGTACAATTTGTCCCGTTTTTAGGTGCAGGAGACTCGCCTTCATCTTTCTTCGTCCATTCATTAAGGACAGGAGGTACATGCCATTTATACTGATTTCTTCAAAGCCTTTGGTGCCGTTGACCATAATATTCTCCTCTCTAAACTCTTTCTACTCAATTTCCCTCCCTCAATCATCTCCTGGCTGTTCTCCTATCTCGCGTTCCTACAGAGCTTCTTGTTACTCATCTCGTTCCTTCTCTCCTTCCTCTGGTGTTCCCCAAGATCCTAAACTTGGCCCCCTACTTTTCCTGTTTTTACTCAGACGACCTTAAATCATTTGCCTCTGTTTCGTCTCCGCTGGACTGTGCTCTCTTGCAGTCTAACCTTGATAATCTGGTCCGTTGGTGTGCGGTCAACAAGCTGACACTGAATCTCAACAAATGCCACTGGAGGTGCTATTCCATTAAACCCTCCCCAACATCCTTTTCCTATTCTCTTAGTGGACAACCTCTTTCACTACTGACATCCTTCCAAGACCAGGGTGTAATGTTCGTTTCAATTCCCATTCGTTGACATCATCAAAAGAGCTTCCAAAATGTCTACCTTTAACCTGCCTTCCTCCTCCGACTTTACCTTAATTCAGCCCTTCTTGTCACTCTTCAACTCTATTGTCAGAAACATCCTTGAATTTTGCAGTGTAGTCTGGTCCCCCTTCCGCATCCGAGACTGTCGCGGTTTTGAAGTTGTACAACGCAAATTCACCCGGATCCTCTTTTAGAAAAAGAACCTTCCACGGATTAATTATCCGCCACAACTCCGCGCCCTCAATCTCCCTTCCCTGCAGCAATGCCGCATCTTCCTTGATATGTATACTCTTTTCAAACTCTGCAATTGCCTTATGGACTGCTCTGCCAACTCTGATATTATTTTGCGCCCCCCTCTTATAATAGGCGGTGCTCGAGATTTACTTTCACTCCCCGATCCCGAGGTTATGCCGGTGTTACAACGCCCTACAGGTCCTTTGACTCTGTCTCCTTCTTTAGCTTTAAGCGTAAGGTAAGCGATTTACTTGCTCCTCCCTCTGAGGAAAATATGTATAACAAGGAATTTGTGTTCTGTATATTGTCTTAATAAAATAAATATACTACCCATTGGCCACTACGTGGTTGCATACTCCCTCTATACCACAAAGGCAACTAAAGTAACGCGTATCCACTGTGATTGCCTAGTGAGAAGCGGATTTGCCTTTGAACTAGGTATGCTCAGATTTGAAAAGGGACGACCTCTCTCCATGATAATCTCCACATGGATGTCCAGTTTCCGCTCTACAATCTGGAAGAGGTGAGGCTACTTAGTCGAAATTCCCTTACGGTATGAAAATCACCCGTGGACGCCTTCAGAAATCCGGTCCACCCTTTCTTGCTGTTTCTGGAGCATGACTGGCATTATGGGGCCCGATCTCGGAGATTTGTATGCGGAGAAGCTAGCCCAACCCATTTTTTCCTCAGTAATTACCTATTGGATGTTCCTAAACGATTGGGACTGCATAATCTTGCTGGCCGAAAAGCCAGTCTGGACCAGCAGCTCCCGTGCCTCACCAGAAGATTCAATTCATTAAGGCTTTACCTTTTTAAGAAAACTTGCAAAATATGACTAGGTCTGACAGAGAGTATTTTTGATTTACTGACCATAGTACAGCCAACGCTTATGGGAAGACTTACACCTCTTCAAACTGCAGCAGATGTTGGCGACTTCCGTTGATAGGTTCCTGAGATTGATCGGATCTTCGGTTTACCATTTACCACTCTAGCTTTTGTTTTTTGCCGTATTTTGGCGAGACCGAGATTGTAAAGGCAGTGTCAATGGCTTCTATAGAGCCCAAACTGTTACTCCGGCTTGTCTATTGCTACGTGCTCCCAATCGTAACATATTGGGAGCACATAGCTAGACTCATATGCGAAAGCAGTTTTGCATTTGAAATTTTTTTCGAACACTCTCTAGAGGCGCGAGTAAATGTACCTTCTTCTTGTTGGATTTAGTGTTCAAATCAGTACCGGAAATAGCAAACTTCAAAGATCAAATTTCTTAGAAAATAAAAGGTCTTAATTATGGTAAGAGTCAACGTTTTGACTGGGGCTATTCATTAGCTTAGTTTTTATCTGAAAATATATTTTCCCAGGCTGTAAATATGATTGCAATACAAGGCCTACACTGAGGCACTTCCGAATAGTCTCAGGTACTTCTCTTTTATTTAAAACTTTTTCTATGGCATAAATATTGCGGTCTGTTTGTCAGTTACTTTTACTCGAGGCCTTGCTGCCAGCATATGCATAAAATCGTGTAGTAAATAAAGTCCATTACCATTGTCAGCTCATGAGAATTGACCCCATCTGCAAGATAATGTACGGAATTTTAAAGTATCTTTTCCCTAACTGAGGTATAAAACGTTTGTCACGTCTCATCATATAAATTCACTTGTTTTTATTTATCTTAGTCATTTACTGTTAAAACCCAAACACGTTGTCTTACCTACGCTTACCGCTATTATAAAATATTCAAAGAGTGTTTTTGAACTCTGAAATTTCCACAAAGCTGTCGATTGAAATGTCTTTTTCTTGTGCTTTATTTTGTTTAATTCAACAATTATTGTCCATCTGGGATGCGTGCTGCTTAAATAAATTGATGATAGGTGAAGCGAACCAGCACAAAGTATGATTTCGTACCTGCATCTTAAGTCCGTGGAATGTTATCGAGTGTTGGCAAGGTGGCCATCGCACTCGCATAGTCGCTTCAATGCAGTGGACAGGTTGCACTTTCACGTTTCCTCCATGACCTTATAATCCCATAGTTTAGTGATTTATGTTTATTAGTTTTTCTGAATAGATACACGCGAATATTACTTTATAAAAGGTGGGGCTCGAAAAGCTATAGAGGACAGCCTAGTGGGTGTCTACGTCTATCTTTATTAATCATTTGATTTCCTGGATCATATAAAATTTTTAGAAAAAAATAAAATCCTTTTGGAAAGTGATCGCAATGATGATTGGTATTTGCAAAATATCTATTTTCAAGATTTTGTATCTAACCAAACTCATGTATATGTTGAAGCATTATATTAAGCCTCATTTAAAAAGTATCTGCTCTCTCGATGAATAAATTGACTCCAAGCATCACCCTTTCGATTAGGTCGAGCCTGTAGCGTCATCCACAAAGATTCCACCGCCGCCTTATCAATATTCTGAGGTGACCAACGTGTGTGGCGAATCGGATGATACCGGTTAAAGGTTGTGCATAGAAACCGTGTAGAACATCTTTCAACCGCCTTAATTATAGTGTTTGACTCGTATAATTGCTCATCAGACAGCGTGCATGATGTTGTTTACTTTGTGAAATGGAGACCGTGCAACGACGTCGGTTAGTCTGTCTATGAAAATTCTTGCAAATTGAGTCACCAATTCAAAACCTGACTTGCTCAATGAAGTCGTCCTATAAACGCGTTGGGTCAACGGATCAGTATAATGTGAAAAATTTGAGAGAAATGAGTCATTTGCGAAATCTGATATTTTACTGGTTGTTTTGCAGATTCAAGTCCGGACGGTAACTTGGATCCACGTATCTGACGAGTTTCTTCTCGACAGACGCATGAAATGATGCAATTATGAATTTGAATGAGAATTGGACTTGGGATGATGTGGGGTCTTTAAAACCCGGTTGGAACCAATCTCTCTAAAACTGTTAAAGTATAGTAGTCACTTGTTGATGTCTCTGATCGATGGCGGGTGCATTGGGCTAGAATTTGTAGCGTCAAATAACAGGTTATACTAAAAAAGATTGGCAAATTCCAACATGATTGAGTAACCTTTTAAAATTCTGTTCTCACTTCAACGTGCCTGGTTTCTTGAAGCCCATTAGATTGACACTGATCCAGGTGAATTTTATTTCGCAACTGATTTAGATTTTCGAAGCTACTCCTTGGTTACATAAGTTAACCTCTTACATCTACTTTTTTCCTCTATTCCGACACATCCCTAATTCTGAACTTTACGCCATTAATCATTTTTTTTTCGAAGATGGAAGATACAAGATTATTTCACTGTCCTATCTTCGTTTCGAATGCATCACGCCTACCTGCAATTAGTCACTCGAGTGTGAGTGATTTAACATGTGAGAATTAGCTTACTCTTTAAGCACGTGTCATTTTTTTCCTGAATGATTACAACTTGCGTCCTCATCTGGATGAAAACATATTCTAAGTTAGTTACTCATCAGAAATTATAGGAGGAAATGTTGATTCATGGGATGTTACATAAAGTTGACGTAGAACCTGTCATCGTTTTCAGTGAGGTTTTTGTACGATAAATGCTAGTTTATAAATGATAGTTTATGTCTCTTATAGTGTTATAAAGGGTGCGATTTTTGGTCAAAGAAGCTGTAGTAATTTTATTCATTTATAGACTAGAGTATGTGTAATGCAAAGCACTGTAATGAGTTTCAGTTGCGACTCCGTTACCAAGCATTCTAATGGCAGTATTTCGTTCAGCAACATTAGCCTACCGGAGAGCGATGATATGCTCTCCTTCTTATACTACAAAGTGGGAGAAAGTCACCCGAAGGTAATAATTCAAACATAATCGGAAGATTTCTGAGCGCGTCGCCATTCATTGTGCAGGAAGTATCCTTCCTTGAATGCAGTTGCTACTAAAATTCTAGTGAAAACCCCTTGCTCCGCCCTGGTCCCTCTAACTACCTAAACCCTCGGCAGCACAC
The DNA here is from genome assembly GCF_905115235.1 of Hermetia illucens. Taxonomy (NCBI): domain Eukaryota; kingdom Metazoa; phylum Arthropoda; class Insecta; order Diptera; family Stratiomyidae; genus Hermetia; species Hermetia illucens. The sequence goes on along the minus strand of NC_051850.1, from coordinate 153,189,890 downwards.
TCGTTTCATCCTGCTTCGGCACTTAACTGACACTTCAATATCAACGGATGGGTATTGGGTGTTTTGAGTAAGATTGGACTATCCTTTCCCATATTGCGGCTCCATCCGTGACATCATCCGTGGACGGGTGGCGAGTGCTAGAGACTTCTCGCCAGTACATCGCGTTCGAAGTGGTTGACGCTACTTGCCGGCGAGCACAAACCCGACGCTCCCCCTGCCTGTGAAATGTCGCGAGGGTGAACATCGGAAGTTTGTTGAAGCTCTTGGAGCAGGCAGAGCACAATAAGAGAGCTTGAAAAAGCAGCTCTCACTATGAAAAACGAGATGGCGCCAGGTCCTGATGGTATTCCAGCGAAAGTTCACAAACAGGTGTTCCGCCAACGGCCAGACTTGCTGGTCAGGGCGCACAACGCTTGCCTGAATGAAGGCATTTTTCCTTGTCACTGGAAGGTGGCGAGACTCGCGCTAATCACAAAAGGAGGAGGAGACCTTGAACTGTCGACTGAATACCGACCGCTGGGTACGCTTGACAGGGCCGGGAAAGTGCTCGAAAAGCTCATCGGGAATAGACTCGGTGAAGCGATCAGCGCTGCCGAGGGCTCATCCCCAAGGCAGATCGGGTTCAGAGCAGGGAGATCCACGATTGATGCTGTTATGGAGTAGGGGGATCTGGTTTATCGAGGCGAGGCACACAGCAACCGATTTCGGCGGATAGTCCTCGTCATAACGCTTGATCCTCCCCAATACGGATTAGGTAACCTGCCCACCGCAACCTGTTGAGCCAGATTTTATCCACAATATGACCATAGATTTCATCATTATAGATGCTGCGGAATCGTCCATCCTCATGTAGGGGGCCAAACATTCTTCGGATGTTTCTTCTCTCGAATGCAGCCCAGAGTTCGCAATTTTTTTGGTTAAGAACTCAAGGCTCCGAGGAATACATAAGGACTGGCAAGATCATTGTCCTGTACAGTAAGAGCTCATCATTACCGTATGGTGAGAATTTTCGAGTGAAACAGTTTTTCTAACCCGAAATAGGCTCTGTTGGCTTCCAACAACCGTGTGCGGATTTCATCGTCATAGTTGTTATTAGTTGTGATTTTCGATCCTAGATAGAAGAAATTTTCAACTTATCAAAGTTGTAGTCTCCTATCTTTATTGTTTTCGTTTGACCAGTGCGATACGATGTTGTTCGGTCTTTGCTCGATCTGCATGAAGATAGACTGTACATCTCGAGTCGTTCTTCCCAGAATGTCAATATCGTCAGCGTAGGCTAGTAGTTGGCTGATACGGCATGATACGGCATCCCCTTGTTGTAGACCGTTGTTGATGTTGAATGATCTCGAGAGTGATCCTACTGCTTTCATCTGGCCTCGCATATTGGTCAGGGTCAGCCTAGCCAGTCTTATTAATTTCGTTGGGATACCGAATTCTCCCCATCTTATAGATGGTACTCAGCAACGTCATACCTCTGCAATTATATCCTGCAGTGTGTGATATCTCCCTTTTTATGTATGAGACAAATAATGCCCCGTTGCCAGTCGTCAGGCATTGATTCGCTGCTCCATACTTTGAGTATCAGTTGATGAACCACTTGGTGTAATTGGTCGGCCCCATATTTAACCAACTCGGCTATAATTGCATAGGCTCCTGGCGACTTATGATTTTTAAGCCGATGAATTGCACCGGCAGTTTCTTCTATATTTGGTGGTGGCAGTATTTGTCAGTCGTCTTCAATTGGCGGGACCTCCAATTCGCCGATGTTCTGATTCTGATTCTCAATCCATCGCTCCCATGTGCATATTTTGTCTATCAGATACCCCTCTTTGCCTCGGTAGGATGAGCATCGAGGCGCTTCATCCTGCTGACTTGTTGGTAGAACTTGCGCGTCTGGTGTTCGAGTTCACAGACCTGTTGGTTCATCCAGGCTTCCTTCTTCCATCTGTGAAGTCGCTTCTTCGCTCGATAGCGTTCCTGATAAGTCTCTGCGCGTGCCCTCGTTCTTTGAGAATACATTGCCCGATATGCAGCATTCTTCCGTTCCGTTGCTAGTTTATATTCATCGTCGAACCAGCCGTTCCGACTTTTTTTACGACTGGCGCCAAGCATGTTTGTGGCCGTATTTATGATAACGTTCTATAAGTGATTGTGAAGATCATTTGTTGATGCTTCATCTCTAGGACATTTGTGAGCTGCCGTTATTGCGCCATCCGTTTCTCCCTTATGGATGTTACGGAGTTGTGGATGACTTCAGTATTCACTCTCACCCGATTGTCAGAGTGGATTGTAGGTGGTGTTATATATCGAGCGCGGAACACTATGCCAATGAGATAGTAATTCGAGTCTATATTGCCCCCCCCTCCTATGCTCTCACATTCAACAAGGCTGAGAGGTGGCGGTTTTCAATCAGTATGTGGTCAATTTGGCTGCAAGTGATCCCGTCTGGAGGTTGCCCACATATGTTTGTGGACCGCTTTCCGCGCAAACCAGGTACTTTCAACAACCATTTCGTGTGATACTGCAGACTTGCTAATGAATACGGGTTCCGTCCCTACTTAACTGTTAAAATCTCCAAGTATGATTTTAATATCTTTCCTAGGAGAGGCTTCGAGGGTCTGCTCAACTGCCTCGTAGAAGGTATTCTTCTCCGATTCTGCAGTCTCCTCTGTAGGAACGTGAACGTCAATGAGGCTTATATTTTTAAATTTGTTTCACAAACGCAGAGTGAATAGCCTTTCGCTTATGTTTCTATAACAGTGGTTTCATTTTTTTGCTGACTAAGAAACCTACTGGATGGTCGCTATAATATATGGTGTAGTGGTTCTTCTCCAGGAAACCGGTTCCTGAATAATAGATCTCTAGCAACGCTGTTACATCAGCCTTATATTGGGACAGAGTATCGGTTAGCTGCTAAGTAGCATTCGGTTTGTACAGGGAGCGCACGTTCCATAAGAAAATACGCAAATCGTTACTCCTTCGCGTTGTCGGATTGGTCATTGTAAACTCCATCCTATCCGAGGCTCCTTTTGTGGCTTCGTAATGTCAGTTTTCTGTGTAGGATTGTCAGCCTTACCTAACCCTAAACCCGGCGGGAGACTGGCTTTCATCCGTTTCCTTCTACAGTTTTTCATTAAGAACGAAGTCCAGCGATCACCACGTGGAGGCGGAGACAGGGTTTGGTAGTAGAGCGGTTGCTGTTGGTTCAGCAGGCGTTTCCCAGGTTTTATGCTCCATCGTGGCTATCAATCCGTATGTCACCCTGGGACCTATACTACCCTTGGACCGCCGCATTAGTGCAGATTTAAGATATTTTTGACGTTGCTTCATCCTTGCCTCCTCCTCCCTATTTACGGTTCAAACTTATGCAATATTGATGTCTGGAAAAGCCTCTTACTTTTTAGCCAGGAGTCATAAAGTACTTTTATTTTTTGGCGCCCAATGTGGGCCACATTAGTAAGATTACCAATTGTACATATGTACATATTTGGAATTAGATTCATTATTCCAGAAAATATTTCTAGAGAGGACAAAATCCTTCTAGAAAATAGTAAAAATGCAATCCTCAATTTCCGTACAGATCAATCAAATTTTTACTTTAAGTTGTCCACAAAAATCAACATCATAAATCAATGCTTATTGGCAAGGAGCAACACTTTGTCTATATGGGGCTGGTCACAAATGTAGACGAAGCACAGTCTGCTGTCGGGATTTAAAAAAAAACAACAAAATCACAAACGAGAAAGATTTTTGCACTTGGGGAAAATCAAGACGTGTTGCGTTTCTTAGGCAACTACTCCATATTCGAATGAGTTGTATGGCGCCACCATAATGACACACCACATAATGCGTCGCGTTAGCGATCAGAAAGTTAAATCGCCGTTTTTTTGCTGCAAACAAAAAGAAAACTTCGAAAAGAAACGCAAAGGAAAATGGAAAAGTTTCTAATATAGCCATGTGTGAATTTCCAATTCATTTTCAAATGAAGTGATTTAGGAGGTCATTGCATCTGCAAGTGAAAAGTAGGACCATGACCGTAAATTAGATACAGAGTCCTTAGCCTGAGAAAATCTGAAATTCAGATTTTTTGTAATTGCAACAGAGAAGACCGTGAGAAATACTACCTGCCAACCTGTTCCCAGAATAATGTATATTTTACCCACCCAGAAATGTGTGTTTCCGTATTCCTTTGAAGAAAATGATATAAATTTTCCGAGATAAAATGGGTGTTTTTTGATCGCGTGGCAAATGCTAAAATTTAGGCTTTTTCACCCGAAATTCACATTTTCTATGCCAATTTTAATGACATTGTCAGAATTCAGTAGAAGAATCTAATTTTATAATGTTTACCGTAGAAATCGATTGCCAGGATACGTTTAATATTCAATTAATCACTTAGTCAACACGATTATGTAAATGTTTGCAGAATTTTGCCAGAAATCAACCAGATGAGCAATTTTCCGGTGTTTGAGGATGAATTTTGGGATTTGATCATGGATTACACGGAATACCTAATTTAAATAAGGTTTCTTTCAAAATTGTCTTTTATATGTAGGCATGAATGAAATTAGTAGAGTCAAAGAAAAAAGGCAACACGTTAGTCCATTTCATTGATTTCCATGTTACGTGAACCATTTTATATTTGCGGTATTCTTAGATATTTCCGAAAATTTTCCAAAGCATTTTGACTGTCCCCCATAACAATCGTTGACCGAAATATTATTTATTCCCCCATTTCCTAAGAAAACCGAATTTACAGGAAAGATGCTAATTTATCTAAGCCTCGTTTTCCACGAAATATAACTTCTGTTGTTGATTCTCCCATTTTACTCCCAATATTTTCTGTTAATCTTTTTCTGCATATTACACATATGCATGTATTTATAGTTTTCGTGCGTGAACACAAGCCAGTCCAAGAAGTGCGAAAATATCTTAAACGTAAACATCACGTTCTCTGTGCTACGTATCTGTGATGTATGAACTTTGAGCACGTTTGAATAAAACTTGGGCTAAGTATATGATGTTCGTTGCATATGTACAACTCTGTAACCACTTAAGCGTCTGAGAATGGGCAGAGGAAGCGATCATTCTCAATCCTGAGATCCACTAATTTAATTTTAACGACGTACTATGTTAGGGGCTATAGGTTCAGATTGAGAGGAGTGTATGATGAGCATATTGGATATGGATATGCTTGAGTACGAGTATGTTATGGAAGCGTTGGATCTATACAATGTGTAGACGAAATGGTTTGACATGGTTGTTGACTCAGAAAGCACATGCTGTCATTAAATATTCAAAAACAATTCATTTGTTTTACACAAAATCCGGATTTTTTTACAGCTTTTTATTTACGATTATATTTAACGAGTGACTGTAATAATTACATCATCGGTTCGCAAATCGCAGATTTTCCAGTAGAGCTATTTGTATTTTTAAATTCTAAATTTCGACTAACTAGCAGCAAGCAAATTATTAGTTCACATTTAGTATTAAATTAAAGAACAATTACTCAAATAATAAGAAATATTAGTTGAAAAATTAAAAGATTAACTTTTGCCTGCCGGTAAGAACGTTGTCATTGCCCCGTAAATGGGGCCATAGTGTGCCAACTACCATCGCTGTCGTTCCGTCAACGTTCCGCGATTTCTTTGTCCTTACCATCGCCTTCTCTCGAGCGAGACGTGAAAACCTAACTTCCTTGTAGTATCCACGGTATAATATTTCGCTAGGTACTAAGGCAAGTAAGTAATGGCGACCACCTCAGATACTATTATACCTTGTCGTGATCAGTTAGCCAGTAGTAGTTCAAAACTACTAACTAGAGTGTCCAAAACACTGCAGGTGGAAGCAACGAATTTTACCTCTCCAAGTCCCGCCGAAGCACGACTGTTGGAGACATCACCAGATTGATTTTCCTCCACGGAGAAATTTGTGGAAGACTTGGTCTCCACTCAGTGGGAAACCTGTGTTTACGGTGCGGACCGTCAGCCAAAAAGGAGAATATAGCAACTCCTACAATGAGCGGAACTGGAAACTCGGTTACAGCCAGTCTGTTGGTGGCACTGCTGCTAAATTCTCCCAGAACACGGAAGAGAAAGGCTCGGCAGAAGGACACTTCAGCCACAAAGGAGAAGGGACTACAAACCAAAGTTTGCCTGTCAAAAGCTACTCTGCTGCCTCTACCAGGAAAAGCGGGAAAAAGGGAAACTGGTGTTATGAACGCAACTGGTCTAATTCTGGTCTGTGGAAAAAGATGATAACCCCGATGAAAGCCACACTCGATGCAGCACACCCTTCAGTTACCTGCGGTTTTGACATTAGACTACACGTATGTCTAGAAACGTAAAGATTAGTCAAATTACCTTGCAGCATCAACATCTTCCTATCTACTGGTATCAAGGATGGCAAAGTTGCAGAACTGCATTTATACATTTCTGGTACAAGAGCCATGGATTCCGTCTAACAAAGTCTGTGGTATTAGATCAGTAAAGGAGGTTAGGATCTTCTTCAACAAAAGATCCAAAAGAGCGAGAGTCTCCACCTTGATGTAAAAATTATTAGGACGAAAATGTTAAGACAACTCTGTTTCCACGACCCAATTGCGGAGAAACGTCATGGTTGCTTCTGCTTAGTTACCCTATGATTCTTTGTATCCTCCGCCAACGCAAGAGTCAAGGGATCTGGTAGTGTATGGAGAATCAAGTGGTCCTGAACCCTTAATAGGTTGTGATGCGAACGCTTAACATACAATATTTGTTGGAACAGTAGCAAATGCAACCCTAGAGTTGAGAAACAATTTGATTTCATGACTTCAACTGGCTCCTATGTTCGTGGGGCCAAAATGATGTGAAGTACTTGATTTAACAATCTGCATTTCAAACTTGTTAGAGTTGAATAGAATCAGCTTCTCTTAGACTACCATTTCTTTCCTATAACGCGGTGAGAACTATCAAAACTCAGGAAATTAACCAGACGACTTCTGAATCGTGCTTGTGAAGGCAATAAGAATGAAGATTGGTTGAACTTCTGAAATTCACAGTGGAAATATAAGAGGCTCGAAATAAGTTTACTGTGAGGGACTGGCAGGCGAAAGTGCGTCTTCAAGACTGCACAGAGTCCTAAAAAGAGATGAATCGGCCAGGTTCGACTCTTTTAAAAACCGGATGGAGTTTTCACGAACCCCAGAGTTAAGTCTGCCCAGACTCTTTTGAGAGTACACCATGTGGGTGTACTGTTGATAGAACAGGGGGAGAGGGTTGGCGGTTTCCGAAAACGAAGGCATTCGGAACCAATTTTACAGTATTACTACCGTGGTAGCATACAAAGACTGCATAAGGCGACTACAAGGCGAACTATTAATAAGTACTTTGCCTGGGTAACCAGTCTGTGAGATTGTCAGGCCGGTAATTGCTGCAGAAAAAATTAGTTGGGCTACAAAAGGCTTCTCCGCATATAATCTCCAGTCCCAGACGACATAATCCCAGTCATGCCTCAGGAATAACAAGAAACGTTTATGCCCTAGCTTTTAGAGATATATCAGGACTTTATTCCGTTCGAATACGTACCCCTCTTTGGGAGACGCGGGAGATGGGTTACAAGACAGAAACTGGACATTAATTCGATCAATGGTTGTGCTTTTTAACATTAAGCCAGAGGTCCCTAAATTACCCCTCTGACACGTTTCGAATTCATATTTTATTGAAAGGGGAGCGAACACGTTCAATATGATAATTTGTTTCTTCCCTGAGTAGCCAGTATCAGACACACGTCGTAGAAATTCAGAAATCAGAAAATCTTTCAAACCACCAGCCCGGACATGTAGAGTTACTTGTAGAAGTCTGTCCTGGTCATGGCTTGGATGTGGAGGTCATAAATCTAATGTCCGGCATGTGGCTCGTAATGACCTTGCGGATGGCTTTTGTCATTCAACATTTGTCTAAACCAAGTTCTATCCGAATATGCTGACATGTCTTCAAAGAATGCTGACATGTCTTCAAAGAAGTATAAAAATTGAAGTTATCTAAGCGAGTGTGTCAGCTCGCAATTACCATGTATGCCATACATGGTTGTAAAACCTTGCCATCTAGCATCGTTTAGCAGCTATGAAAGAGGACTCAATGCCAGACAAAACCATGGGAATCAATGAATCCCAATTGATGAATGAACGATGCTTTTCTGAATGCGTAGGTATCGGTACTCTTAAATGAACGCAATGACAAGGTGGTATACCACCCTTCCATGGCTTTCGCCGAAAACTTTTGCGATATCGAGAGAGAACATCAATTATCCGGGGTGTGGGACACTGTCAAACGCCTTGGGATGAACGATGCAGCCATTAAGAAAATTTCTTTGTCCTCCAATTGCCTGCCATACAACTACCGATTCGATAAAGAGTCGTCCTTTGCGACCTTTTAATCCAACTCAGCAGTCATTCAATTTTTCGCTTTGTCGAAGCTCATTGAGTGATCTGGAAAGACTTCGCTGGTTCTCCGCATACGCTATGGACTTTTACCAAACCATCGCAGCCGGCTGCGTACAGCAGAAAGTTTCTACTTTAGTGCGTCCAGAATTTGAACCACGTGTGTGTCGATGGGGATACCATAATTCCGTTGAGTCCTTTGCATTTGATTTTTCACCCATCTCCTGGTGTTGCCAATGCTGACTTCAGTCAGCCTAGCAATGTCCTGTCTTAATGAGTCACGCCGACGTTCCAGACGAATTTTCCATGTTGGATTTCTTTACTCACTCAAACCAATAACATGAATGTGAATCATCTGACCGTACAATTCGACGGCTTCAATTGCACCACAATATACCACCACCACAATATAATATCGAAATGTCACCACAAAATCGAGGCGTAATCTCACTATTGATTTAAGATAGAATTTTCGAAGGTGCCGGAGATCACCAGTTTTCGCGATAACCTCAAGTCGAACACACTCCCTGATGGCGATTGCGATTGTGTCGTTGGGAGTAATAAAGCGGTATTGGTCTGCTATATACCCACGTAGGCGTATTACTGGAAAAGTTCGACAAATCTTTGCTGCACCAAAGGACGGTAATTTCGTAGTGAGAACGGACTATGAAGAGGTTCCTTTGCTCAGTCTATTTGATCCGCTACCAATATAAATCTGCTGCAGCGGTTGTCACAGATTGTGGCAAAACATATGGAGCATGCGGAGTCAAACTTCTGGCCATTGTGGCGCCTAGACGTTGACGGTGTAGTGATAACCTCTGCAGTGAGTAATCTGCAAGATCCTAAAGTTCTTGATCTTTCCTCAACCCTACCTCCTGAGACGCTGCGGTAGCCTTCAGCCATTCAGATTAAAGCAATCCGTTTTTTCGCAACCAAGCTTGGGATTGGCAAAGGTGGAGTTCTTAGACATAAAATGAATTTGAAATAATTAAGACTTGCTTTTTTCTAGTCGCTAGCATTATTTATTGGTCTCGCAAACACCGATATTTCGGGAACCATTTGTTTTCTTCTTCAGTGCCAACAAGGACTTGAATGGAAAAAGCAAGTCTTAATTATTTCAAATAATTTAATAGCTAGAAATACCGCAAAATTACATTTAGATAAAATGTATTATCATGAATTCTCCATTCTCCTCTTAGTCTTCACATATGGCACCTGAGGGATAAGGAGGAGGCTGTAGGTTGCGTTTCCTAAACATGCTGAGACATCAAGCAAAATAAAATCGAGAATACAATCCGTCGTGGAGAGGTCGGCTCTATACCTATAGTTGAACCCTCTTTTTTTGTTCAGGAGTTTCGCGGTTTCCTGTACATTTCTTTTAGCATTTTAGATTATTCTATGATATGAACGCACCAAATATAAAACACGTTAAACTTTATACATGATATGTGTGTGCCTGGTTAGCACCGATATGTGGAAGCGGGTGTCGCCAGGAAATTTCAATAGAGCTGCATTTAGGCACCAACGAACCTGTACTACTTTTCAGCCCATTTTCTATTTTTGGGATCTGATTGGCTAAAATGTACGCGTATATGCTCATTAGAGGCGTGCATATATTAAACGATTTTAGTTATTATAATATGTGCTCGCCTTAGTACAATGTGGCCATCACTCTTTGCTGCTAGAATTCGCATATGTCTTTTCTTCACTCCTTTGCAAAGAGTATCGATAAAGCATCTCGTTTCTTATTGTTATTTTTCCTCTCGTTCCATAACATAAAACGATTTGTGAGTAATAATCCTACAGTAATGAGATAAGCACGAAGATGAACATAAACATTCAGAACATTACCAGGATTCAAACCTGGGGCACGAGAGTTAAAAGACAGAAGCCGAACCATCGCAACCATCGTAATAATTTATTGAAATGCAGTCTAGTCTCTCTATGGGTATTCGTTCTTGAAGTGTGCCACATTTGCCTTATTGTATTATATTTCACCTTATTGGATGCGTTATTGAAGTAATCAATAATATAGTATCATCCGCCGAAAACTAATCAGCTGCTGGCTGTTGAGGATTGTACGATTGAAGCATCCGCCTCCCTCCTAACCCCAGCCTATTATTGACGTAAGTTGGTTTGCAAACTTTGTCTATTATTAGGTAACTTGTTTTCACACTACCATTCTGCATTTGCAATTCTATTAACACTTGTTTTTATTATTTCCAATTCAACAAAAACCAAAAATTTGGTGCAAATAAGTTTCTTCAACTTCCAAGAATTTCAGATGGAACATTATTAATATGATTCAGTGTTTGGCTGTTGAGTTTAATATTCCACCACGTACAATATATTCATCATAATATCGTATTCGCGGATCGCGGTTCGGTGGCCTAAAATCTCTATGTCTCATCATAATATCTTTCAGTTGATTCGCGAACAAGCATAGATTGAAATCGATCTTTTTATATAAATTCAAATAAATTATTTGAAATTTTCCTGAAACCGAAGAAAATAGCGAAAACACATTAACGATCTCCGCGAGAGTTTTCTTTGTTCGAAATTCATTAAAGGCGATAGTTTTCATAAATATTTGTGGAATATCTGAAAGCTTAGACTTTAAAACGAGTAAGCATAAGCGCACATGGGAGTGTTCGCGGTTTATGAATAAATCTAAAGTTCGACGATCGTGGGCAATTTGCAATTGAAAAATATTTTCGTACGTACATATATGTATGTACTGTGTCGACAAGTGTTTGAGCACGAAAATCGTATGTGCAATTTCGGATTTGAAGTGGAAATGGCGCTGCATACGTAAACAAGTGCTGTTGATTTTTCATTATCGTTATCGGCCGTCTTAATAGGAACTTCTTATCAGGACTGGAAACTGGCGGCATCTTTGAAACTGCAGCATGCCTTGATGAATGTTGAGAGTTGCAGTACAATGTGCAGTTTTAGTAAAATTTAGATGGACTTTTTTATTTTGGTTACTATTCAACTTCTAGACAAGAGAAACACTTAAGATAGATTCAGTCCTTAGGTGCATCTCACATGCATATAAATCTTTATTGCGAACGCTTCCTAAGAATATTCTTAAACTTTTTCGAATATTTTTCAAGTAGTCTTCCTTAACGACTGATAACTTCTAATGTACACAAGCAACGTAAAATTTAGTCATCGTGGTTCAACCGGGGATTTTAAGCTCTTGAGCCGAAAACTTGTTCAACTTGATCACTTACTATATTTATAGTCAGCAACGCTACTGTGTAAATATTGGCTAGACTGGAATGAATGGCTACCGCGGCGTTTATAGAGTCTTATTTGAATTTTAGTGGATCTTAGGTGAACGTACACTTGAAGAGTATTCACCAAGAATATTTTCTGGCAAAATCGATTTTTAGTTATATTGACCAGATTTCATCCTAGTATGTGAGCAAACTATCAATTTGTATGTATATGCACGTACGTCTGTATACAATGCTAGACAATAAAATGTTCGCACTAGAAACGGGAAACATGTCGAGACTCCAGATGAATAAATCCCAGTTTACCTGATTTCATATGAACCTCTTATTATTAAAATTAGCTTTTATTTTGTTCACAAAGTACTTTTTGTTTGGTAGAAAATATTCCATTTATTTCTCCTTTCTAATAATTATGTATATCGTCAAGGTTTTCTTCTTTAGTCTGGACGACTTGGTATGTCTAACAATTTCTTCGCTAAGACATTAGAATGCTTCGTCTGTCTAGCAACATACTTTCCCTTCAGTTTTTAGAAAGTTCAGCTTTTGCCTTCAATTTCATGTTTTTAAGGTTTTGTGAAAAACACAATACAACTGCAACGTGCTCCTGCCATGCAGTTATACGGGACTCTTACTCACGAAAACCACCTCCTTCTCCCTCCACTCTCTCCACGGTCAGTTCTTAACTGCGCCCCATTATTTTTCCTTTCTAGTTTTCTTCACAATTTTCTCTCCCTAAGCTGCTGATGAACAGTTTTCAACAACTTTATAACTTATTTCCAAAACTCCGTTGACTCCATCATGGACTCAGCAATATTTTCGGGTGTTAGGCAACTGTCTGCGATCGTCTACAATCTTGTTCGATGCGCAGTAAACATTAAGCAATCAAATACAGCATACTCCACATTCTCGGCCACCAGATGCTGTAATCTTGAAGAACATGGCAAATCGTCGTGACCAAATTGATATAAAAAACACGATAACCTCCATGTCCAAGAACTGCGTTAACTCATAGTTTAATTCCCCGTGGCTTTGATCAATCCATTTTCGAATGTCCGAAATGATGCGGAATGTCCAACAACCAGTTTGTGACGCATCCCAACTTTTTCGCCATTCTGCGATAGATTCCCCTCCCCTCAGTCGTTCCTTTTATTTTTTAATATTGTAGCATGAGTCAACTTCCGATTCCACAGAATGGTTCTGGCCCGCGCAGCGGCATCGCTGCTCCTTTCCTGGCTAGCTCGTCTGCTGGCTCACCAACATCTAACCCAATGTTGCCTGAAACCTGGAGTATCCAGATCTTCTTAGGCATGCCGACCGTGTTCAATTTGTTAAGGCATTCCCATACAGGTTTGGAATTTACCTGGTAGGACCTAAGTGCCCTAATAGCCGCTTGGCTGTCGGTTAGAATAACAATGTTTTACCCCCTATAATTCCTTTCGAGGTTGAAGGAGATAGATCTCCCTATGGCGTATATTGCCCCCCGAAATATGATGGTATGCTTGCCCATTGATCCAAAGTGCATTTTCATTTGACCAATAATCCCAGCGCCTGTTCCCTCTGGCATGAGGGATCCGTCAGTGTGCCAGGTTATCAGTTGCTGGTTTAAGCTGTATGTAAATATCACGGTCTCCCGATTTGTTCTGTTGCTTCAACGTGTTTCAAACTTCTTATTGAAGTGGAGCATGGTTGTCATATCATTCCTTGATATCGATAATTCGGGATGCCGACTAGAAACAATATCAATGTTCCTTCTATTTAGGCAGCTTCCAGGTTCACTTGTACTCCCAGACATTCTGAAAATTGCCCTCCTTGCCTGTATTTGTACGTGCAAATGGAGAGAAGTAAATCCTAGAAGAAACTCTAGGGATGCCGGAAGGTAGATTATCATTGCCCCACTGATACACATGCAAGCTAGCGGGGACCACTACGCAGCATTTGTCACCTGCAGCCTGAGCCATCTTCTAGGAAAAGAGTGTTGACAAAAATTTAGGACAAGTAATCGGTGGAGAGCGCCTTTTGCCTTTTTGTAATGACATCACCGACCTGTATGCGCTACCCCATGGATCAGAGTCAGTCACATCCGCTTGAAATATTCGGATTTGCTCTTCGTTCGCCCTTCGCTAATTGCAATTTTTTCCTCGCGTTTTTATATTGCACGTGTTGCTCCTCGAATTCAAGTCACTTTCTGCTGCGCTGGGAGCTTTAAGGCAGTTTTTTTTCGATATTCCCCGATTTCTGAAGTCCACCAGAAAACGGGATTACGTCTTTGGAAAGCGCTTCGTCGAGGCATCATCGCATATCCGCTGCAATTTGTTCACGTCCTGTGAAACTTTTCTTGTTCGCTTCCCGATAACAATGTGTCTTTCTTCCTTTAACATTTCTTTGCTGGTAATCCAGCTCATCGTTATTCGGGTTGATGGCTTCATATAATTCCCATACGTGGGATATACGCTGACGTGCGTAATGATAAAGGCATTACTGATTAAATTGAGGTCCACTACCGATTGTAATTCTCCCCTTCAAAGTGCGTTGACTCCTAGCAGTATTTGTCCTCTTGCATTTCCTAATCTGCTTCCCCATTCTTCTGCTAATGCGTTGAATTCAACGCATATTACTTTGGATTCTAGCGGCTTGTATCGAAGGATAGTTTCTCCAGCAATGACGTGAATTCCTCTAATGTATGGCTTGGTGCTGCGTAACAACTATAGATTCATTTACCTCCTATCTTGTCTCGTGTGAATCCGGCGTTCGGATTTTTTTTGCATCTTCCACAGCTGGATGTCCACAACTCCATTTGATCTTATTTATGAACCCCTCTCTGAACTCTCTGAACACACACACTACTCTGCAATGAAAACATAGAAGACGCATTTAGGCTTTCCGTTGCAGTTTTTTGTAAAGTGGTCTTGTTCTGCGTATTTGTGGGACAAATTAGATCTGTGCAAGATTTCGATACGCTGTGGCAGTCCATGATATGGAGACTTATCACTTACTGATTGTAACCCTAATTGGAACAGCAAGGCTTCACAGATCTTGGACTTCTAGTAACTTCATCCAGGTCCTTGCACTGATCACCACGGAAATCACTTTCGACAGCATGAGACAGGTCTGTCACTCGTGCGGGATGTGACGGAAAGGCTGAAGTGGCAACGAACAGGTCACTCATTAAGAAGGGGCGACAATTCCATTGCAGATCATACCATGCAGTGGAAACAACTCTCCCAAGGTGGCGACAAGTAGTTCGTCTCAAGAGCCCTGGACGTAGAACAGTAGAGAAAAAGCGCGAGCATCCCCGGAAGTCTTTGGGAGAGTTGAAGGGCCATTTCAGATCACCGCGAACGATGATGCGTTGGTGTGGTAGACGCACTATATCCCAGCAAGGAATTAGGACAACCATATACCATATGTATATACCTTTTCGGGCATATATGTAGCATACTTCCTGTTATTCGTGTGTTGAAGATTCGAAGAGGATAGGCATGGAACCTTTGATCTAAATGTTCGACCCTAGAAGACTTAGTTAACGGTATGACAAATTTCTCTCAAAAAATCTACATTATTGATATTTGTCCAGAGGATTTAAACGACGACCTAATCGTTATGTACTTCATTTGAATTTCACTATTCATTGTTCACTATTACTTCCACCTGATATGAAGGTATCGTCAACAAAAAACTATGTATGTCAGTTCAATAGCAAATACTCGCGAACATGTTGATAAGAAAGCTCGAGGAAAATAGATAAGGCGGCAAAAGCATTGCTAATTGCGCTATCTTGCAGAAACCACTTTCCCAACAAAATCAACTAGTGAGCACGCTTTAGAAAAATATGGTACAGAAGAATCGACAAATGGTAGATTTTCTTCGGGAAGTCCTCTGCAAAATTGAGGCATACTGCACAAACTGTCTGGGATGCCCGTTGGTGTTTATTACGCACTCTCTGAAAATCTCTGTAAATATATAAGTACAATGAGAATTTTTATTTCCATATTTTTGAAACATGCGTTAACGAAGATTAGTACCCTAATTGGGCCAAGTTAGTTATCCGCAGCCGAATCCGGTATCAATCGACTCAGTTATAAAAGAGTATCTGGAATCCATACATACGTTCGTAAACTCTTAGTCCCAAGAAAGATTTATTCGAATTCCATCATCAGTAGGCACTGACGTAGAATGCCGTCAAATAGGGCCATAAAATCCCGATCGTTCTCTATAGAAAAATTAGATACATATCTTTTATTAGGATTATATTAGGAGCTTAAAAGAAAAATTAAGTTAAAGGATAGATTGTTTTAATTTTCCCCACTATTTGAGATAATATCGGAAAATTGTTGGATGTCTGATTTGCCTTGATATTTACATATGCGTGTTCTTGTGGTGTTTTTAGCGATTAAATTCGTGGAAATGATTGGACGAGATTTCTTTTTCGCTGGTATGTGTTTTATTTAATGATACATATGCCGATATTTTGGGAACCATTTGTTCTATTTGTAATGAACTTATGGGAAATAGGAGGACCAGACGATCATCCTCATTGGCCGAGAACGACCTAGAGGGAAGAGCTATCCCAGAAAAAGTTGGCAAAATTGACCGTGTAGGTCCGCCCGCAAAGAGCGAAGCTCCATCAAAGTGATCGGTCGACACGTTCTTTCACGCCTCCGTGCTAGCCAAGCTCGAGAATTTGTGAGGGGGGGGTTCCTTTGAGCGCTCCATTTCCTCAAGTGTCATTAATACAATATTAACGTGTTTATACCGATGCGTGGTTCCGCACTGAATTTCGAAATAGACAGGAAACGAAAGAATTCTCGACAGCCTAACGAAAAAAAAAAACAGAACGCGATCGACCACGCGTGGAGTCGTAAGTCTCCGGACCCGACCCGAGTGCCGCGATCGAGAGAGAAGATCCACAACGGATCACAATCTCGATCATGGTTTCTTCTGCCACAGATCGTGATTGAGGCGCGGCCCCTGAGGTTCCCTCCCGTCCTTGACATTCTCAGGTGAGTATTTCAGAGGATGTCCCTAGAAAGGTTTTGCGGGATCAAGGAGGAAGAGAGAGGGAGGAAGTCCTCAAATCAATAAAAATTATTCAAAATTCATAATATATTGATCCACTCCAAACAAAAAAACGACACTTTTGGTTTGCATTGTGATATCACCGGAATAATGGTAACACCAGAATGTCCACCGATCACCGGAATATGAACGGCATTCACATCAACTTTATATGAATCCGAAATGAATTTTCGAACAAGGACAATATCCAAAGTTGAGACGACGAGAATAGTACTTTCCTTTGGATTTTAGAACTTTTGCGGCAATTGGTACACACGAGTTCACAGGATTTGTAATAATCACAATTAAAGCCTTTGGGCAATTGTCCCCAATGGCAGAAGTCAAATAGCGAACGATACACTGGTGTTGAACCAATCACCTCGAGTTCTTCTAGGTTTACGTGGCACGCCCACTGGGATAACAACTCTATCGGCGCCTTTAAAACAATCAGTAACTTGCTCTGCTCCAACGTATCCCTTTACACTCCTGGCTCTATCGATGTGGGAAAGATCCGCTTCCAGAGTCCGGAGAGAAACTGCTCCTTACCACCAGATGCTCCCGCGAAAATTCCTCGAACGTCACCTTCCGTCTTCACGGCTGTCTCCCGTGCCAATCCAAAACTCTCCTCCTATCTCACCCGCCAGTCCAGCTATTCAACCAAGAACTGCGCCCAATGCCGCTACGTTCGCCTTGAACTCTGTTGAGTTCATGCTGCAGCAACATGCGCGTGTGCCTGCGGATGCAGCAAATCATTCCCCTCTGTTAAGATTAAATTCGCCCGAATGTATTCAATAATTTGCAATCTACGGCGAACATTAGGGCAATTGCACATTATGAAATGCATTATTTGAGCAGATTAATTCAGAAAGAGGCGACTGAGATTCCGCTCCCATCGCGAAGCCGCGGTCACTATATATTCTTCAGTACTATATATCTATAGTATTGAAAAAGGGAACAAGTGGTTTCCGATGTATCGGTGTATGGTATTATAATCAAATACTAGCGAAAAAAACATACAATCATTTTTACTTATTTATTTCACATTTGAACGAAGAGGAAATGATTTCAAGTTAAGAACAATTCTTAGATGGTATAGAGGAATACGGCCGGTTTAATCAGTTTTGAGTAAGCGATTCAATATATCCGCATTTGTGTAAAAAAACCTAATTAAAATCGGTTCAATATCTGTCTGTCTGTCTGTTGTCATACCCACTTGAAAGGCTGCAACCAGTCTCACCAAATTTGCCATTTTTAGAAAATACTAAATCGGAAAGTCCGAAAGAAAATCGCGAAGTTACCCTTATATAGTGCCTAGGCCTCAAAATAGCCTCCACATCGATTTCTGCTCAAGTAAAGTTAATTTTAGTAGACTACTATATTTTTGCGAAATTCAGTGAAAACCCCTTTTAAGTTCATCATAGAATCATGTAATAATATAGGTTATGATATAAAGCAAGATACTAGTAAGTTTGGTGCACATCCCACCACTATAAAGTTAAAGCTATAGTACATCAAAGTTGTATCTTTTGTCTAAATTTCCTGGAACTCAAGCCACTGAATATCAATATCTTCTGAAAGGGAGTAGTTGGACATGGTAAATGCCAATACATTACAAGTTATGTGCAAATGGAACAGTTCTACTCAAATATTCTTAGAAAAGATATACACAAAACCTTTCATACCAGAAGCACCGAGATTCCAATTTGATTAATTTAAAGATAGTTCAAAAATATCCAAGTAATTCTCCAGTGTGTTGATATAAACTCCAACCACTGTTATTGCTATTGTGCTTATTAATTCTATGAAACATAAATACGTCAATTACTTTTTAAACATGTGTCCAGATTGTATCTTAATTTGAAAAATACTTCTCAGTACGAGATTGATTCTGAATGATTATTCCCAAGAATGTCATGCATGTGCGATAGGTTGTTTTAAATGATTGTAGCCAAATTTGGCAGCACACCGCTTACATAACTTCACTAGCAACTCGTTCGTGGACGTATTGGAAATTAATTTTGGCCAAGCGAAATAGCATTTATTTCTGCTAACCACTGTACATAAATTTTATGAGGGCGTGATATTTCAATTTAAACGGGAGTCATTTCAAATAACTAAATTATTGAAATTGATTCAATTATGAATTGTGAAATGTATTGACTTTGAATTTATGAGGAAGAAATATTCCACTGAAGTCAATCCAGATATTTATATTTCTTTTTACGGAAGTAGATCATTCCATTGGCCTAAATTATTTCAGATGCATTCATTGTTTTAAATCATTCTCAGTAGATTACGTAATGATATAGGTCACCATTTCAACTAAATCTCCATTTCAGTATGTTAAAAAGAAAAAATACAGAAAAGTATGTGAAAATAATTAAAACTTAATATGACCAAACGGGCAAACCTACACGTCTAACAATGTCAATGGGATTTTCTAGAAATTCAGAATTTAGCTGTTTTGGACTTTTTTAAAAAAGTCACTAGCTTGAATGAATGTACTATGATTCATTTTCTTGCGAAATTTCTTTATAGAAGTGGATGCAGATATCGATTATTTAGGATTTTGCATATAAAACATTCAATGAAAAACATTCTATGAATCACGGACTATAATCATATGAGAAGAAAGGTGGTTCATATGCAAATATTGAACTACATAGATGGATTTGTTTATCATGTTCACTTCAGATTTATCGTTCTATTAGTGAATAATAATCCCATTTTCAGTAATTCTGGATGAGAAACGTAATTTCATCAAAACATGAAATGTTGCGAAATTATAAATCGAAAAGCCTTTCGGAGTGTAATTTCTTGCTCGAACTTTTCCAAAGGGGCAACTTGCATCTTATTCCTAATATTTGCTATTGTAATTTTATTTAAATCGGAAATGAAGATACGTCACTGTCGTTTTAGCGTTATAACCCCCCTGGGGTCTAAGCTCTCTCCAAGCACCGACTTCAATTATCTCGATCCATTAACCATGTCCCCTAATTACAAAATTCGAACATATATGTGCACTCTTTGACGATCAAATTATCCCAGCACTTCCGTGGTTGTTGTCAGCCAACAGAGCCTATTTCAGCTTACAAAAACTGTTCTGCTCGAAACATCTCCGCATAAGGTCAAAGCTCTTACTATACAAGACAATGATCTTGCCAGTCCTCATGTATTCCTCGGAGACTTGGGTTCTTAGCAAGATGCATTGCGAACTCTTGGCCACGTTCGAGAGAAGAATCCTCCGAAGAATTGTTGGGCCCCTAGATGAGGATGGACTATTCCGTAGCCTACATAACGACGAAATCTTTGAGCGATACCATGACCGTCCGGCTGTGGATAAAATCCGGCTCAATAGGTTACGGTGGGCGGGTCACTTAATCCGTATGGATGAGGATGATCCAGCCCGGAAATTCCATAAGGGCAATATCTATGATAGAAAAAGAAGACGAGGCAGGCCCTGCCTAAGATGGTGCGATGGCGTAGGCCAGGACGCTAGACAGCTTTTAGGGATATCGAATTGGTGGACCTCGGCGCAAAACCGGGATTCTGGACTTCCTTATTAAGGCAGGCCTAGACCGGATACCGGTTGTTGCGCCGTTGATGATGATGATGACTTCCTAGGTTTTCCTACAGTCTTCACCTTTCAGTTTGCCCAACAAACATTTTTTCAGGCCTTCTGACTTGCTTCTGTTGCTCATTGAATAGTTGGCGCAGCTCATGGATGCACCTCCTTAATATATTTGTGGAAATATGAATGAGTGCTCATATCTCACAGCTGTAAAATAGCGTGAGTCTTATTAATCTTTCTTCTATTATATAACAAGTCGGGAAATCGGAAGCTTGGTTCTTCAGGTATAAAAGGTTTTGTGTTTCCCTATGTGAGGAGTGATGAGTGTATTCACATAGTTAAAAATTCCATTGCTCTCTATTTTTTAGAAAAAATTTGATGG
This sequence comes from Hermetia illucens, assembly GCF_905115235.1. Lineage (NCBI taxonomy): Eukaryota > Metazoa > Arthropoda > Insecta > Diptera > Stratiomyidae > Hermetia > Hermetia illucens. The sequence continues at coordinate 153,169,218 of NC_051850.1, read as the reverse complement.
AAAACACTATTTTGACAATAGTCACCCTCATACGTTTCACACTCGGAGTTTAATGTTATTAGCAAATGTGAAGAACTTAACCTACAACAGATACAAATAAGTGAGAGTATCCACTTTCGGGTGATATTGACATTCAGTCTTGAATTTGCACAGAAATGAAAATGTTGACCCATTGTAACTTTGTTAGTTATAGTAGTAATTCACACCAAACTTGGTAGGATCATGCTCTATGTTATAGCCTACATGCCTGCAAAATTTTGTGATGCTAGAATGGACTTAAGGGGGGCTTTGCAGCGAATAACTAAAAAGTCGGAAAACCGGAAGCTCGGCGCTTAAGGTATGAAAGGTTTTGTTTGATTCTTCTGTGAATATATTTGAGTGCAGAACTATCCCATTTATACGTAGTCCGTTATGTATACGCTTTTAGAATGTCATATTCCTCAATGTGTGATATTGAACTTTGAGCTACTATACTATAACTATAACTGATCAAACTTGGGGATAATATGCTTCATATTATATTTTATACTACTACCGACTTTTATAATTCTGGGATAAACTTATGGGGGGTTTTTACTCAATTTCCCCAAAGATATGGTAATATACTATTATTAACTTAATTTGACCAGATATCGATGTGGTGAGTATTTTGAGGCCTGGGCATCATAGAGAGGTAGCTTTATGATTTTTTTTCAGATTTTTCAGTTAGTTTTGCAAACAAAACCTTAAAAATTATAGTGATATACTATTATTCACTTTATTTGAAAGGATATCGGTATAGAGAGTACTTCGGAGCCTAGGCACCATATAGAGGCAGTCTCTTAATTTTTGTAAATTTTTGGGTTGGGTAGTTTTTGACAAAAGGGACCGTTGTTGAGATGATCACTTTCAACCCCCCGCACCCCACCCTTTCAACAAATGTCAAAATAAAGACCGGCTTCAAAAAGTACCAATCGAGACCTTTCATTTAGTGAGAAAAAATTTACACTTCCCTTTGGCATGTATGAGGACCCACACAAAACCTTAAAAATGGAAGTGGTTTTTATACATATCCATTTGCGATCGATGGACCCCGAAACCGTTCAACCGATCGCTATGAAAATTATACAAGTTGCCGTAAATCGTTATTAGATGGCACTGCAAAGGATTAACTTCGTTCACGTTGCTTTAGCTCGCAACTAGATAGTATCGCGACAGATCAACTTCACCCGATCGCCATGAAGATTTTTAGTCTTGATAGGACTTGATTATAAGATTCTTTTGATTCGGAACCTGTAGTAGGAACTTGTATCACTCATTGCTTCAGGGCAGTACTACCGTATGGGGGCTTCTTTTTGGCCCGCTTTTATGTAATCCGTTTTGGGCATTTAAGTCACTGACCCTGGACGCCAGCAAAGAAAGTCTCTTGATGATTTACTGGGTGAAGACTACGGGTCGAGAAATACTGAGCATATACTGCTTCGTAGAAATGTCTTCCAATATCGTCAAATTTTACGCTCAAGATAACTTTACCTTTTGAAGTCACGATGATCATTTTAAAATAAATGTAAAAAGTACAGTTTAAAATAATTTATTAATATAAAGTTAACGAAAAACTTTACAACTTTTTATCATCTGTTCTCTTCATTGAAAATCAAATGTCAATCTTAATTTCCTAGCTTATTATTATTATTATTATTTTTTTGCGTCCAAATCCAGGCCTACTCCGCCACGGAGAACGCTGCTGGTGACTACTGTCAATCGAATTAACGACATTCGAAATAAATTTCGAATGTTGTTAACTCCGCTGCGCCACAAATTGGTAAAGGTTAAATTTTCAACCCCACTCCCATAAAAAGTGAGAAGCTTATACAGGAGGAGAGGGGTGACCCCCTTCAATCCTGATGAAAGCTCGTGGCAGTCACCACCCTTTGTAGAAAATTATGGTCCTTCAAAGTGGGTTTTTGTTCTGTTATGTCGCCATGGGGATGTTTTCATTTTCAACCCTATCATAATGGATAATGGCATAATGGATATAGTAACTAAAGAGGTTTCTTTGGACTCTAGTTGCTTGTCCTACAACTACCACGTCGATAATGAGTTGACCTTTGCATCACCTTGACCCAACTCGGCAGCCCTTCTGCTCCTCGGACAGAATCTTTGCGGTCTCGAGGTGCACTTTGACCCTTCCACTAATAATGGACATTATGAATTTGTGGAGGGTTGGTAAGCAAGTAATCGGACTTGTATCTGCGGGGTCCTGCACCGTGTCATTCTTAGGGATAAAGTAGGTAATCCCTGCAGTGAGGAACGGTGGAAGTTCCTTCGGCCGACACATGACCTGGTTTCTGCTGTGTGCCAACGGACTGTATGCGCTGGTAAATTTCTTATACCAGAAATTCTGAACCCGGTCCAGACGTCGGCCCTTCCAGTTCTTCGAGCTATTTATGGCTCGTCGAACTTTCCCTTCTGAAAAAGTCGCAACATTCATGCCATGCGTATTGGCATGACGGGTGGCTTCAGCGGTGATCCACTCAGCATGCTGGACGGGTAACCCCCAAAGTCCACCCCAATACTCTTTCGCTTATGTTATCAAAAACTGCACTGTCTGGACGCCCTGTTGGGATTCGTTGAGAGATCTGAAAAACTCCGCTTGTTCCTCAAATATGTTGCAGTCTGGACACGTCTTGAATGACTTTCGCCATACTGTCGTAACTGACTGCATATGACAGAAAGTTTCTGCTTTAGTATGTCCAGAATTTCAACTACGGGTGTCTCATTGGGATGGCATAGTTCCAGTAAACCCTCTGCACATTATTTCTCACCCGTCTGCTGGCATAGCCAGTGCTGATCTGAATCAGTCTAGCAATGTCCTGCCTTAGTGAGTCCCGTCGACGTTCCAGACGAATTTTCTTTGGTAGATCTCTTTGGTCACTCCAACCAATAACACGAAAGCGAATCTTCTGATCGTGCAATCTGATCATGCAATCCCCAGAATACACAAGTGATTGTAGTTGCAGCAACGACATATCAGCACACAGCCGAGATGCAATCTCATCATGGATTTGAGATAGAATTCGCAGAGTTGATGGAGATGCATAGAGCCTGGGAATACCTGGTCTAGGAAAAGGATCCAGATCCGAGAATTCTATACACGCTCTTTAGAATTCGTCCCGAACCTCAGCGGAAACCTCAACTGGACGGTGGAGAAGAGTGCTTCGGCGAGTACTGAAACTGTTGCCTTCAGTGCGGCGTGATGTTGTTGGTGCCGCCGCCTCTGCCCCCATCGACTCTCGGTCACCAGTTTCCCCGATGATCTCACGTCGAACACGCTCCCTGATGGTGGCCGGGATTGTGTCGCTGCGAGTAATAAAGCGATACTGGTCTGCGACTCGCTGCACAGGCACGTGCGAGATTTACGGGAAACGCTCGACGAATCTCTGGTGCAACAAGGGGCAGTGAGATGTTGTACCCGCCCCCGCCGTTATTTCGTAGTAGGAGCGGATGATGAAGAGGTTCATTTCTTCAGTCCATTTCATCCACTTCCTACGCGAGCCTGCCGAAGTGGTCGCCACAGATTGTGGCGAAACAGCTGCATCAGGCGGAGCTGTGCTCCTGGTCGTCGTGGCGCCTAGACGTCGAACCGCCCCACGACTAGCGGTTTCGACGCCGTGCTGTCCATTACGAGAGCCCGACCCAGTCACCAAGTCAGACGACTCCCGCCGGTTATCCGTACCGGACCTCAAATTTCTTCTTCTCATTTTTGATGATGCATTTTATCCCTAGCTGCCAGATGTTGGGATAGCTCCCTTAGTGAGTAATCTGCAAGACTGCAAAGTTCCTGCACTTTCCCCACCTACCCCCTGAGACGCTGCGGTGGCGTACAGCCATTCATAATTGTTATTATTATTAAAAGCTAATTAGTTTTACTCTCAAGTTGCCCTAAAATGCCTTGCGCACCTGTACATACATTACGAACTACGTTCAAATGGGATAGTTCTGCACTTTCATACCTGCAGCATGGAACTTCCGGTTAACTTCTCTCCTTTTAGAATAATGCTACCCTTTTTACATAATATTGTCTCCTTGTGTACAGAATATTGGATGACGATCCAGACGTCCATATACAACTGAATTTTGTCGGTTGTCTTTTTTCCTTATCATCGAAAATCGTAAAGAGTAACTCAGATTGATATGTAAACCCAAGAGAGCCTAATAAATTCGAGTTAAATGTTGATTACAATCATTATTGAGGTGCCAACCGAGCTATTCTTATTAAAACGTTACTAATATCACAATACAAATTTCTGAAAGAAAATCTTCAAACCTTTAACTTTCCACTCCTGACGTTGACAATATCTTATAGAAACCACATTCCCGACCTTTCCTCCGCTCATTGCTAAATTTGCATCATAAAAACATAAATCTTGTCCCAAAATCTTTCCTATCGGAAGAGGTACACTTACCTTCCACACCGTGTCCTTCCTTATTGTCTTCGAAAGGATTCACAGTGCCTACATAACAATGTTTCCTTTATTTTATGACTGCTAATGTCTCAGGAAATATCCATCATGTGCCAATGATGTAAACACTAATGAACATTTAAAGGTTTATGTGAATATTGCATGCGTGCAAGAGATATCATTTCCATCTTTCTCCCTATCTTGAGCCAACGCAAAATTTTGCAAACATTTATGAATGGGTCTTCGATACCTGTCTGCTAGCTGATAATACACACATGAGTACATACATTCATATAGTACATAGGCCGCGTTTAAGTGGATTGAACATCTCTCCACTTGGTTTGATCATTATTCAAAAAGATTTCGTCAAGCTTTTAGCTGATCCTTACTCACAGCTGGCTAATCTCAAGATTGTGCTGCGTCGTACATCCATTTACCTTGGTTCGCTTCTTGGAATCGGCAGGTAGGGCATATAAATGAATTTCCGTTTTGCTGTCGCCATATCTCTCACTCATTATATCCGTTATTACTATAGATACACCTTTTCAACTTTCTAGAGTCAGAAAATGTTGCCTTGTTTTGAAAAGGAGTACAGTGACTTCCGTTAGTAGTTTGCATTCACAATTCTTAGAAATCCTATTATTAGCTTTTCAGTATTTTTTGTAACCGAAATGAAATCGCCTCCAGAAGATAGTTTCACACTGTTCAAACGCTATAGTTTGAACAGACCATGTCTATCAATTTTAACTAATTACACTCTTTAATTAAGATGATAGTATATTTTCTATTGACAATCTGGATTTAGTTCTTTATGATCATGAATGTTAGAGGGAAAAATGAGTGATTTTCATGGAAATTTGGAAAATAATGATGAATAAATACTCGATCCTCAAATTTTTCGATTGAGCTATTCCCAAAACTACTTTATTCTTAAATATATCAATTGGAAGTATGGAAATTCGGTGTTTCTGGTAGCATCTGGCCTATTTGAGAAGCCAACACTCCTAATACGTTTGGCCACTTACTCATCTCACCTGGTGTAGACATGTCCCAACTGCAGACTCATTCTCATTGAAAAGGAAAGCCCACGCTTGAAAATTTTGTTGCAGTAACTGAACTAAAGTAAACTGCGTTGTCAAGTAACCCCGCAAAGTCATTGTAGCTCGAGGTTAAGTCGGTCTTTAGTCGTGTCTTTCAATAGATAAGATTAGCTCCGACTCCAATTTCGAGTCGATAGTAATATTTACTATTCGAGAAATTCGACAGTCTATTAATCGTGCGGTGCCCACAGTTCTATTCAGTATTCAAAAATATACAATTTAGTTAACTCTATTGACAGTGCCTATCAAGACGTGACATTTTGCCGTCTTTGTTCAAAATACGGAGAAAATAGCGATAATGAAAACACAACAGACCATTTTGCTTTAGAGCGCAACTTGTGTTTTATCGTATCCAAGCGCCAGTTTGTCGAAAATAGTATTAAGATTTGATTTCAGATAGGTCAGTGATCGTGATTAATTACGAAAGAGAAATTATCAAAGTCATCTGATTAAAAAATCATAAATTAGTGCATTGTTCAAAGATACAGTATTTGTTTAGTGCGAGAATTTGGTGCCTTCGAAAGAAAGAAAAAAAATAATTTTGTGAATCAAGTTGTCATCTATGTTTATTTCCCTCCACAACATTCGGAAAGTTTTAAAAATATCAAAAACTTTGATATCGATAAAATTTTAATCAACGGCAATAATCATCGTCAGATATCGAAATGGTTGTAACGAGAAATCCACCTCCACCAAATCGATCACGCCTCGCTTTGCCGAGAAATTATCAGGTAATAAATTAATTTTCTTTTTCCTGTGTTATTGTTTACAAAGAGTTTAATTTGTGTTTACTTTCGCAAGATTGGCGAACAGTCATACGGACATTTGGCTGAACTTGATATCAGCCGAAATGAGAATTCTAGTCCGGGGGAAGGCCCTTCTTTAAATTGGGTTCACGTGTAAACGAATCTTTGCAATGTTAAAGAATTATAAAAGGTTTAATTGTTTGTTTTGAAAAGATTTAATGTCAAATTTGATGGATAGGAAAACATTTAAAAGTGGGTTACTATCATACAAATTGCAAATATTTATCGTATATTAGTATAAATGTATATTTATGTTATACCAAAGTTTTCTTATTGGGACCGCACCGCGAATATAATTTAAAGATAATTTATGGGGAATACATCTAAATGAATTTTTGGATATCTTTCCAATAGCAGTATTCACATGATATGTCACATTTGGATGGTTTTGGTCAAATTTCAAAGATATCACACTAAAAATAAACGAACAATAGGAAAAATGTCACTGATGGTCTTGATTTAAAAATGTTTATTTTATGCTGTTCTGGATATCAACAATTATGACAAGAAACATGTGATAATGAGGGGTAAATAGTTGATTTTTGATATGATTGAACGATATTATTTAAAACATAAATATGTAGTCTTAATGCGTATTTTCTGAAGAGAATTTTCGATTAATTATCTCTTCTAACAAAAGCAACTGATTAGGTGCTACCCACGGAAGTGAATGCACAAAACGGAAAAAAAATATGGAAAACTTGTAGTAAGAAGTCTCGAGCTTTGTTGTGATGTTGTGATGTTTGTGCTCATCCTTTTATTGCAGAACTAACATTTTTGATTTGTTTCACTAACAAACCGTCGTTAGTACTATTAAATTTAATTTCCCATTCCCTTCAAAGATCGTCATTTGAACTAAGCGACGAAACGAAAAATTTCAGCACGACATCTGGTTGTCATGAATTATTATGCATTTCCTGACATCTATTGACTGCTTCATAAGCCGGCGATTTTTGAGCCTACTACAAGGAGACCTCTATGAAAAACTGAAATAGTCCAATATCAAATGTTAGTTTTCATTTTCCAAACACTGTAATCCTTGGAAACATGCAATTCATTTTCCAAAATTTAATAACTGAAAATTTGTAAAATTCCTAAAATTCTCGAGTTTGCGCTCCTGGTCCCTTGGATTTTGACAGTTCATTCTACAGTACATTTTATATTACTACATACAATCTTTTTGACTATTTGCAACACAAGTAAATAGCTACTATCTAAACATTACAATTGCAAAAGTCGAAAGTAATTCAGCCAATTATTATGATGTGCTTGGTTCGAATTCAGACACAACCTTTCCGTCTCTCATAAAAAAGAAAATGTTACTAATTAGAAACCTGCAAGTGGACATCAACACAATTGTAAGAGGGAAACAATTCTTCAGCACAATGTTGAAAAATCATTCCACTCCACAAACAAAAAGTTCAAATTTCCTATCACCCGTAGGGACCTGCAATAGGAGAATCCCCGCCTGTAACCCTCCAAGCAATCAGATAGTCTCTGACTATCAAAAGTTGCTAAGCCAATTTTTAAAAGCGTTTAATATCATTGCAAAAAAACTAACTGATGAAGAGCTCAAATTCAGCTACCATCTTTTTCACAAAAACGCAGATAAAATAAAAAGTAATTTACATATCGTAAAAGCAGTAAATAGTGTGGATCCTTCAACATAATATGCAAAAATAAAGGGTCTCTTGGATACTATGTTAACAGCATTAATGTCCATGTAGTTATATTGGCAGAAATTTTCAACTACGATGAAAAGAGTAGCGATTTTCCCATTCTTGTGTTTGTAAAACTCAGATCAGACGTGTTTGAAGGTGTCGCAACCGCCTCCAGAGACAACATTCCTTCCAAGGAGTCCCATATCAAACGGACCATGCTTTGTTTTTGTTTTTAAAATAATTTTTATTTTTAAGAAATAGGTAACAATAATATATAGATTAGAATCAACAACAAAAAATAATATTTTAAACTAACAAAAAACTGTGGGCTCTCGATTTACAGACAGAGAAGAAAACAGTAAGAAACAAAAACCTAATTTTAGTTGTCGGGAAATGGTAAAAAAGCCTAACAGAATTCTCTTGCCCTTAGTGGCAAATGAAGAAATATGAAAGTAACAATAAATGTTTAATCGCTTGAAAAGATACTTTTAACTTATATTAGTTTTAATTTATTTTTAATATTAATTAAAACTATTTACTTTTGGCTTTATATATTTTTTTTCCTTTTTTTAAAAATAATAGTATCCATAGGAAGAAAAAGTAATAATAACAGTTGACAAAAAAATAATAACATTTGTATGTATGTATATGTTACAAGTGGAGGCAAAAGCAGCACCCGCTCAATATGTACATATTTATAAAATCCCACCAAGAAACAAATGACAGAACTGAGCATGACCGCTGCTAAGCACTTGCCATACAGCATACTACACATCGTCGCTACGAGATGGCTGCGAAACTCGTTTTTCAGGACCCAATATCCCAGCTTTTTCCTTATACCTTCCTCCGTTAACCAATGTATCCACTTTTCGCGCAGAAATCAACAACTACTTCAATTTTTGAAGGGCCAAGCATATATTGTTCTAGCTGGTGATTTCAATGCACGTTCTCAAACATGGCGTGATACCAATTCAATTTTCCCAAAGAATGGAGCTTTTGCAGAGTTCCTCTCTGAAATAGATTTTCAAATCATTAATAGTGGGAAACTTACCCACCACCATTCCATCAACAACACACGGACTCACCTCTCGGTCCCGGTCCTAACAATAATGGGAACAAAAAGTCCGTGCGGTCAAACGTCAACGTTTGCACGCCAAAAATTGAAGAAATAAGCCGCTCCTCCAATCTTGCAGATTTTTTGACCTTAATCAAACGAATCCGAAACTCCTCGTAGGAAACTCAACAAAAATTCTTATGGAATAACGAATACAACGTCAAGTCCCTTGATTTGCTCAGGACTCAGCACCATCCACCCTTCCAGGTGCTGCCGTCTGAACTAAGTTTGGCCGGTTTACACAACCTTTCCCAATTGCGGATCTGTTGAAGGTGCTCTCCAAACCCAGTTCTTCATCCGTTCCAAAAGTGGATGGTGTCACCTGGTCAAACACAACTGTTAGAGTCTTTAAACTCTCTATGGATGCAGAAATCAGTACCGCCTAAATCAATGGTGCAGTCAAAGTTCCAAAACGGAACAAAGATCTGACGGACGTCAGCAACTTTAGACCAATTTCGCAAATGAACGTATTTGTCAAAGCACTCACTTACAAATACTTCCTGGAGGATTTTGAATGGTCGCCAAACCGAACTTACGCTTCTAGAAAACATAAATCCACAAAGGAAAAATAGGAAAAATTGCATGTATCAGCCATTTCCTATGATATCCAAAATGCCTCCCCAAGGCAGCCGTCTTACCCCTATTTTATTCAATTTGTATACTTCCAGCCAACACGCTATTCCCGGACGGCTCAACGACAACCAGCATCCTCAAATTGAAGGCCAATTAATTTGCTAGTCTGTGCAATAGATTAGCACCCCTCGTTGACACCGGCATGTTCAGTACCATAAAATTGGTCAAACATCAAAGGGAAGACTCAATATCAGGATTTGAGACCAGCTGATCTGACACACAAGCAATATTAAATTCCTCACTATTAAAGTTCATTTTGATGATACCTTAACAAGTGCTTCAAGTGCAATCAAAGCTCTACGAATAGTGTCCGGTGTCAAAAGTGGGCTCTACCTCAGCAAAAGCTTAATGCTCCAAAAGAACTCAATCAGTCGCGAACTTGAGTATGCTACAGGGCTCACTGTTAACAGCCAAAGTTACTTTAAAAAAATCTGGCCAGCTTTACTGCTTCCCAACTGCAATATTGTGCAGCACTCACCAAATCCACTCCAAACCATACCATCCACTCCCCCAAACCCCCTGAGCACAAACTAACGCACTAATGCACCATGCTCGGCTGATTCTACAAGCGGCACTATTGTTTTCTCCATACCGGGGGAATGTTTGCTCTTTAATCTTGATGAAGCTTCGGTCCTAATCGCTGAGTCAGTCGCCATCAAATTGCAATCCAGGCAGCACAGAACCAAAATTTCCAAAAAAATGTTCATTTTAACCGACAGTCTGGGAGCGTCCAAATACATCGCATCTCAAATACGCATCCACTATTTAGCAGCATAGTTGCGGATTTCCACTTTGACGAAGTGCGGCTTATTTGGACTCCAGCACGCCATTAATGAGTTAGTAAACAAGGCTGCCAAAAGAACTATCCTAGCTGGTACACCCACAAACCTTCTTCCGTTCGAACGACAGATTGAAACTAATCATTGAAAAAATCATGGATGCCTGGAATTAGGGGAATTAACAAACCTCTAGGACGAAAGGAAAATTCTTCGTCAATATTTTCCTAGGAATTCCAACTAAGACTTGGTTTTCAACGCTATTTTAAAACTGAAACCACGAAACTGATTAATCGCCTTGTTACCAACCGCACCTTCAGCAAGGTCTTGCTGGCTAGGATAACTGCCTCAACTATGGATCGCTGCTTTCCACTACAAGTAAATTTCAACCCCTTACACCACAGCACTCCTTTTTCAAAGACCAGAAATGTCTACCTGACGCCTTTAATGTCGCAAAACACGAAAATTCTAATAAACTAGCAAATTTCATTGAAGGCTCTGTAGTTGTCACATGTCAACTTGGCACCTTTTCCATGGATAGGGCACATCGCACTTTTTCACCATTTTTGCGGAATCTTTTCGTGGGTATAAATGGAGAGAACCAAATTATGGACCATTTTCATGGTCCATGGGCCTCCTGATTTGATAAATTTAGTGGGGATGTCCTGGCGCCTTGCTCATTTTTGGACATTCGTTTGCTGATTCTATTTCTTCCAATGTTGACGGTTCAATGTCTCCTTTAAGCTCGATCATAGTTCTTGTCAGTTCCGGTAATTGGGTTGTGTGTAAGGGGTTGAGGAGTGCTTCGAAATAAGACACCAACCTCTTACATGATTCACTTTCATCCCAAATGGTTGCTCCGTTTTTAAGGTTTTGTGTAAAACAAAACTTTATTAAAATCGGTTTACTGTCTGTCTGTCTGTCCGTCAGACGCATTTTTCACGGAAACTGTAGCAGCGATTGACACTAAATTAGGTGGGAACTGTGAACGCTCAGTTACATCCTTTTACATCGAATTTAAGGGGAGGTTCCCATATATGCAAAAGAGAGGTGTACATTTTTTTTCACCAAATATAGTCGTTCCGAAGCTGGTTTTAGTTTTGACATTTGTTGGAAAGGCCGGGAGTTCGGGGCAGTCGAAAGTGATCATTTATTCAGCGGAACCATTCTCAGAGACTGCCCAACCGAAAAATCTGAAAAAAATCAGGAGGTTGCCACTATATAGTGCCTGGGTTCCGAAATCCCTTCAAGTAAAGTTAATATTATATTGCCATAATTTTCAGTAATTGGCTGCATAACCCCCCTTAAGTTCAGCGTAACACCACGAAATTTGCATGCTGTATATAGAGTTTGATATATATAGAGTATATAGAGTTTGATATATATAGAGTTTGATTCTACCAAGTTTGGTGGAAATCGCCCTAGTAAAATTTACAATAGGTCTAAGTTGTCACTTCTTTGAAAATTCATGATTTTGAATGTCAATATCACCCGAAAGTGGATATCTCATGTAATATATGCGTATATTACGTGTTACGTACTAATGGGACAAATTCACACTCAAAAATCTTTATTACAGAAATACACAAAACCTTTCATACCTGAAGCGTCCAGCTTCCAGTTTCCCGACTTGTTGCTTTTATAAAGGGTGGTTTTAGATTGATATTCACTACTTTGTAAGCTTGGTTTTCTCCTCGATATGATCTCATTCTGACCACTTTTTGGTGAAGAAAACGTGGTCTGTCGAGTTGTAGGTAATGCCTTGTCCTTGTGAATGTTTCTTCTACTTTCAAATCGATGCAGCGTTGGTTGCTGCCATTTGCTATATTATGGAGATTGTGCCGTCCGGTAGTCCCTGGATGTGTTTCCTCGTTCCCAATCTTGGCGTTGGAGTCCTCGAGCAATGAGTCATATAGTCTTTCCAGACTATCGTAAAATTGCTTTTTGACGAAGTCCTTCAGTTAGAGCGCGTATGCTAACAAGCACACGATAACATTTGCTTTAAAGTCCTTATCCTCAATGGAAGCGACTCCAAACTCACATTTCCTAATACCTTCCTTTCGGTTATTTGGCAACTAGTCTCATTCGTTTCCTGGACTGCCAGAACCCTGACTTTGTACTTGCTGGCCTTTTGAAGTAGGTCTTTGACAGCACCAGAGTTGTTTAGTAATCTAACATTCCAGGATGTAAGATCCCGGTCATTTCCCTTGTTGAAGGCACGCAATTGCGAATCGCGGTAGCCATGGTATCAAAAAACAATTTCTGACAGCGAAGAATCTTTTCTAATGTCAGTTGAGAGAAACAGAGAATCTGCTGCTATTCGTCGCCACATGCGAACCATCCTGCGCATTCGCATTCATTTTAATTAAAGATTGAATATTAATTGTATTCATTGTCATTGTTTAAAGATATAAAGTACATAAATTTATTTGTAACAGCATCAATTTTGCCCAAGGCTGTTTATCCTGTTTCTGTACATGATATTTGGTTTTTTGGTGGTTGACCTGTTGTAAGCCTATCGCTCCAAACCCCCAATCTGGAGGCCCAGTTCAATTGAATTAGACCCCCTTGTCACTATAATATATAATATAATAAAGTTATCCCAATTAAACTGGTCGTACACCTCTAGTTTTTCTCACTTTCCCCGATCACTGGTTCTTTTACTAAGGTTTTTACTAAATACATTGCCTTAAACCATCCTCCTTTACTTGGACTTGGGTGCAGTATGGTATTTACATAACATGGCGGATTTAGCACAATAGAGTAGCCACAATAGAAATTGTCACATTCCTTCCGACTTTATCGGAAGGAACTCCCCAAACTATTACATCAGCAATGAGAACAGCACGACCTCCTTCAATTCCATGGTGTAGGAAATGTTATCTCGGACATGTATCCCCGGGTAACTCAGCGAACACGTTCGGTATAGACTTCATCGTGACCTTAATTGTCTTGTTCGATATGCCGATCAGGTCCGGAGCTATGTTGTATCCTATGCTACTGCAGATTTCGAGCAGCTCATCTCTGGTGACTGCACGACTAGTCGTCGCATTCAGAGGTGTCTTGAAACCGTCAATATCGTTCTTTTGCTCGGAAAATAATATAGAAAATAATTTTCAGCAAAATTAAATAAGCGCTGCCCCATGGAGAGGGGAAATCCTTAAAACACCCTCTCTTCTCTCTGTTGGATAGTCACCTTAAGGCTTCTGCAGGTTTCTTTATAAGTCTACCAATTTCGGTCTGGTCAATTCCTCTTATCACACTTTTGAGCCATTCGTCTGGCTTAGTGACAGGGTCATCTAGTTCGCTGTTACCCCAGCAGTTGGGTCTAATGTTTTTAATGTAGCCCTCGCTGCAATTCAAAAATAATTGTTTGGTGTTCTTTCAAGACGGTGCAGATTTGTGTATGTAAATCTCATGTTTTTGGGTACACATTGCGATGTGAAATTGTCTTTCTGGGTCCTTTGGATCTTACTGATATACCCACCTACGCCTATTAAGTTGGAATCAACTTTGATTTTATTATTATCTCCGCGTGCAACAAATCGCCGTTGCTGCAGATAATTATCGCCTTTTTGAGAGATTTTCATTCGACCTGGGATTTCGCTCGATAGTTGACGATCACACCTTTAAGTAACTATTGATTTTGGACAGGATCTTCTCTTTTTCCCGCACTTCTTTTTGCCTAAGCCGATGACTACGCGGTTTAATGTGGCACTGTTGCGGCAAGAGGATTCAGCTTCCTTCGAGGGCTGATGGCTCTCACCATTTTTTCAATGGTTTGGGGCACGTTTCTGCTTATCCTTGATAATTCCTGATGGCTAAACTATTTTTGCTTAAAACTGCATGGAAATTAGCTCCTCCTTTTCAGGGCTTCAGGCGAGTCTTTGCCGGAATACTGCTTTTACACACCTTTAGCATTTATTTAGCCTCCTTGAGCTTTATCTTTTGCAGTATTTGATTTTGGAGGAGTCTTAGACGAGCTTCTCCTGGATCCATTTCCATTTCCTTATCTTGGAGTACCTCCTGCCCGTCTTAACCAAACGCAATGGATGCCGAAACCACTTTCGTCAGCTTGCGATCTCCTTTTAGCCCATTCTTCGTCCTTTTATTGGTGTTCTTGCTAAAGTTGTGCTTTGTTTCTTCGTTCTTCAAATTGTATCATTTGAAATCACGGCAGCCAGCTTGTCCATCAAAGAGGGTTCTTTTTCCATGGGCAGCCTTCGAAGAAAATACCCAAGATGAATGTGCGATCACCAATTTTCATAAGTGCAAGAAACCCCAAAATCGTCATTGATAGCCAGATGATGATGCCTAGAATCATATTGTTATTATTAACAATCACACTAGGCCCTGTTGATGATGACGAAACAGAACTCCATGCCAGGCATATGAAGATATTTAGTCTTCACATGCCATTAGAGATGCTATAAAGAATAATAACATATCGATTAAAAGAACCTTACATTGGTCCAATAAACTGAAAGTAAAATTAAATTATTGTTGAGTAGCTCCTTTTTGCTATCTAGCTAACATATTATTTTATAAATCTTGTTATAGACTGAATTGATTGGTAACGATAATATCTATTGCCACTCAAGTGAGCTTACAACTTACAACTTACAAGTTCACAGCCATGACAACAAATTGTACACAAATAAGATGTAAACCATTAATCAAAAATCTTATCACCAAGGGAAATCTCTCAGATGTCTAAATGTACCAATGATCTTTTGCACTCAATAAATCCATCTTAATGTAGTTAAGACAGATTCAATTGGACAATGGTGAATGCCGCCAATCTATCGTTAAGGGTTATAGAAAATTGACTGACTGAACATTATTGTAGTGCAGTGACCGGATTGTGATACTACAACACATAATGGAACTAAACATTCCAATAATTCATTGAGAACAACACGTTGCAATTTTATTACAATCTGTGATGCAAGAGTTGCCTATAAAAAAGAAAGAGTTTCCTTTGAAATTTGAGTCCCGATTCTTGCGTGCTTTACCATCTGTGGATTGACTGATCAGATTAGAAAGACGCCTTTCGAATATAGATTAGGTCCTTTTTCTTTGCAGGAATCCTCCATTGCTGACTTTAGAGGCACCGTCCAATCCTAATAGAGAACTTTTTGTCACATATTAAAATTAGCTATTTCATTAGCATCGCATGCTAACTAGTCGCACTAAGAGTGAAACATTTGATTCCTTCATAAACCCGTTTAGCCAGTTTCCAGTCAATTGGAGCCGGATCGACCCTGTCGCGTTTCAATGTAACAACAACCAATTATTGACAATGTGTCATAAATAAACAACTCGCTCGGGACACAGATACAACATTCACTCAAATTGTCGGCAATCTTTCATTAGCACTCACTCAGAACAATCTAACAATCTTTCATAAAGATGTCCGTATCGGACCTTGATGAATCTATGATTTATTTCACATTGTTGAGCGTGATTACTGGTTTTGATGTTGATAAACTGACACCATTTTAAACTATTGTATACTGACTTTTGCAGGCAAATGTCCTTCACTTAATTTTAGATTCCAAGAATGGGTGGCTTTCGTGTAATTAAATAGACAATTGAATGATTTAATTAGGAAACTAGGTGGGTGTTTTCAAAAAACTCAGATGTAAATTTTGGAGTAAAATTTGAAGGTGCGCAGACGTTTAAAGTTGAATTGCTTTTCATTGTGGCAACAACCTCTGCAAGAAGTATTGAAGAATTACACCATTGAATTAAGATAACCACTTGTGTTTTTTCAAGTTCATCCGAACAACCATTTTCCTTATAAGATTTCCGAAGACATATTTTTTTTGTTAATTAGTCCATTTTTTCCTTACATTATCCAACTTCGAACTAATTTTTTTTATCTATTTCAGGTAAGCACACAGTTAAAGAGCACTTCCATATTCTGGGTACAAAAAAAGGCCTCAGTTATCAGTAAGTAGAAGAATTTTCAATTAAATTAATCTTCACCATTTGGTATTTGTTTAAGATAATCTTCACGCTGACTTCCATCGCAATTCAGACATTTTATGCTTTTCCTTTTATCTATCTATCAAATGTTAGAATATTTCCCAAGACGACGATCCTACTGGTATGCAACTAGCAGGTTATAGGGTATATGAATTTAATATATGAAGCTATTCCCTTTGATGTGGTGCTGACATTCAATGTTGTCTTGGGTACAATAAATTTATAGGAAAAGCTAACTTTGGCCTACTATAACTTTGTTAATAATAGTAGAATTTCATTCAAACTTTCCATTATTATGCCCTAGATTGTGCTTTATGACATTTACATATGCTATGAATATGTTGTGCGATTTAGATTTCATACAGGTGCATCATAAAGATTTTTTTTTAACTTTTTCGGTTGGGTGATTTCTAAAACTGGGAGCCGTCTCACTGTAACTGTGTTCTTTTTAGCCCTTCGCTTTTTAGCCCCTACGCGCCTTTGTTGACAGTTTGTCGAAATGTGCTCCAGGTCGCTCCCGAGAAGTTTACACTTTTCCTCAACTGTTATGCACCATGTGTTTCTAGGGCTATCCACACCTCGGAATAGTGCACTTCATTGCATGCTATAGCAAGCAAAGCAGTTGTCGCCCTTTCTGAAAGTATGGCCTATCCACTGTCACTTCTACCCTCTAATTAGTACGTCTATCGGTGCCTGGCTCGTACGATGCCTTGGCTCTTGTTCCAGGTTTTTTTCAGGTCAAGAATTACCGATGACAAAGCAACGACAGGTGTTAATGAAGGAGTTGGAGTGTAACAGTGGCGGCCCCTTCTTCCTATGCAGCACAGGATATACACTATTTATCACAAAAGCGTGTGCGCTGGAAAAGAAAAACGAACTACTATGACAAACAGATTTATATTATATAACAGTAGGGCACGTTATACTAATAGGAAGTCCGTTTTGGCTTAGCATTAGCTAAATTTTCGGCCAATGTCACTGGCAGGCTTTTCCAAATGGTATGAATATGATATTGTAGCTGCTTAATACTTCTTACACGTTTTTGATGAAGCTTAAACTTCATGGCAGTCCACACGTTTTCAATCGGAGTTATATCTGTTGACTTTGCGAGCCACCCCAACATAGTACACATATTTTCGTACTCCCATTCCATGCATAGTCGGCTGCAGTGTTTCGGGTGTTATTGTCTTGAAGAACCCATGCGTTCGGATCTGCTCCAAACCATTTACCAGTAGACTTCAGCAAACACTTCTGATAAATTTCTTTCATCCTTTCTGCCCTTAGAGTGCCAGGTAAAGCGTCCCGAACCCTTGTTTACTGCAACATCCCCAAACATGGACCTTCACTAGATGTTTAACAGTGATCATATTCGAGGTATTTAAAGAATGATGTCATGGACCATTGAAATTATCAGGACAAGTCAGCATGAGGGACGTCAATGACAGCCAGCAGGAATATAATCGGCCATAGAACGCAACCTTGCCAGATTCCGCTTTGAAGTTCGAATTCCTCTGACATTTCATCTTGGTGCGGTACGTGACATTTTGCACCTTCATATGTCATTCCGTTAAAGTGGTTAGTTTCTCCGGAGTGTCCCTTTTCACGCTGCCAAAAGTCTTCTCGAAATCAATGAAGAGTTGGTGACGCAGAGATCTGAACTCCAAACATCGCTCTAAAGTGATCGGAAGGGTTTAGATGTCAAGGCATGATTATCTAGAGGGTAACCTAGCCTTATCTATAATAGGATAATGTTACCTACAATATTTGCGGCGGCAGAAAACCAGCATCTGGTTGTCACAATCAAGACGGATATTCTTTCTCGGAATCTTGAGGATAATTCCCTTCTTTCAATCACTGGGAGGAATCTCAGATTCCCAGGATTTATGGTTGAATTTTAAGAATACCTCTACAAAGACAGCAGGAACTGCGGTGAGCAGTCCTGCAGCGAAACCATCAATCCCAGCGTCTTTTAGTTGAAATCACTCCTCTTTGTAGGAATAGCCCATATTCGAATGCTACTAACTTCATGGTTACGGACTATTTCATCCACAAGAGGTGAATTTTAACAAGATGTTATACGAAGTAAAGTGATCCCTCCAGCTCTGCTCTTCGTCGTGGCTGAGGAGTCGACCACTAACAACAATTTCACTTGCGGCGGAGAGAAGAACGCTTTTGATGACAGCAAAATGTTCACCAATATTCTCCAGCGAGCTGCCTAAGATGTCTGCCGTCTGCTCAGCAAGATATTTCTCATTGCTAAGAGGCCGCCGGGTCCGGTAAGCGAACCATGTTGAATTTCCCATCCTTATAGGAAGATCCGAACGCCATACGTAAGCAACCATCAAATTATGCTCGAGGCGGGTGTCAACGCCACTATTGCTTCGAACATGCCGAAGAAGACAAAGCCTAAATCCACTGCCGATCGCGATATAGTGGATCTGATTAGGTGTACTTTGCGGGTTAGTTGATATTAAATTGACGTTATGCCAGGCTTTTTGCTCGAATGAGCTACAGAAAACGGCAAACCTCTCAGTATTATCATTACAGTGCTCAAAACTGTGTTTTCTCAACACATGTCTGGGCAAGCTGTAATCAGAGCCAACCATAGCATTCAGATCTTCCATAACGATCACGATGTCACCTTGTAGGAAGTCTGAGTTGTTCATAGAAAGCATCTTCTGCATTGGAAGACTCCGTTGTAACGTGAAACTGAACGGCACTATTGAGATGTTCCTCATCCTCTACCAGAATGTCACAGTTAGTACTTTGTGTGATACCGGTTCCGGCAGGTTTGCCAGAATACCCTAAAATTCCATCTTCTTACCTTGCTTAACCCCTGAATGTCTACCCTCTATCGCTGAAATTCTCGCTGAAGTTAGATCAAACGAGCATACTGAGGAACCTCAATTCCGACGTCGAAGTGCGTTCCCTCACTCTAGTATCCAATATAACAATATGATCAGTCCAATTCTGAGTCATGGTAGTCATTTCCGAAGCATAAGGGGTTCGAGGTTACTAGTCCAAACATCACTTTTCCTTTTGGTCATCGTTTCCGATAAGCAGGGAATATTTTGAGTGAATTCTACACTGCATGCCAATATAACGACGTTTTTTCTTTATTCGCTACTCATTTTGTTTTAGTTCGCTTATACCGATATTTCGCGAACAAGTAGTTGCCTTCTTCAATGTGATGTATGCGACCACTTCTTGTTGCTCCTGGTTCGTCATTGGTAACTATTCCTGGGTCGTCGGGAAGTGTTCTTGATATGCAAGGCAACTGACACCCCCATGATCAACAAGCTGGGAAAGCTTCATACTAGGATACTCAAAAACATATTCGACAGAAGGATCGATGGACGAAGAGCAGTGGGAAACTTCTGAAAGTACTGAGCTTCTGAGAAACGAGGCCCGAATTTGGTTCTAGAATCTTAACGAATCTGAAAATCGTCCTATATTCTAAACTAAGGTTGTGCATCCAGACGTGGCCGAAGTGAAGCATTGCTGCGGGATTGCACAGGATTGGGGATCAGTTTCCTTGTTCTTTGGTAGTTCAGGATATTTAATGTGTTGATGCACTAACTAAACCGGCTTTTATGGTGACTTTTTCCGTTCGCTTTGACATATTCGATGTCGAAATTTTAATCGATCTGTCTGGACGCCCATCAGGAAAGATGTGCCGCAGTATATTCGCTGAGCCCTTTGCTATTAATTTAGTAGAAGAGCGTTAAAAATAGAAAATTGGCACCGTCAAACGAATTTGTGGAAGCGATTGACTAGGCAGCTTGTTCAACGGTAGACAGCTTTTTGATCCTTGTCTACTTAACGTTGAAGAGGAACATTGTCGCTGCCGGTTTGAGGAGTTTTTTTGGTAGGCAATAGCAGAGTTTCGAGCCTATTTTGGTGGCATTAAACACTTCGCCATATCCTTGCTCTGAAATTGCTCTCAAAGTGCCTTACATGCTGTTACATGTAGTTGAATACTGTAATGACTATAATTTGTTTGTAGACAGTCAAACCACCATCCTGAGTGGCCGGAGAAAACCTAGAGGGATGGTGGTTTGACCATTATAGTCATTACAAATGACGCCCAACGTGGGGCACGAACCCACAACCTTGAGATTGAGAGTTTCGTGCTCTATGGACTAAGCTAGCCAGGAACAATGTTGAAAAACTTTTGTTTCCCTATCTGACACACCAAAACGTAGTAGTAGTAGTAGTAGTGAGCTGGAATAGGCTATCTTCCACTGATTCAAGTTATTAGAACTTCGGAAATGTTGGCCGAAATCTAGAAAATGTTGGCCAAAATCTAGTGAATGTTGTGTCCCATGTTGGGCGCCATTTGTAATGACTACAAAATTTGCGGGTGGACCTCCACGGTCAATTTAGCCAATTTTTTTTAGGTTTTTGGAATAGCTCTTCCATATAGGTAGTCTTCGGCCATCCAGGATGGTCGTTTGACTATCGACAAACCAATCATAGTCTTTACACTACTTTCCCATGAAAGCTGACTGATCGAGAAGAGCGTGGGCACATTTTTAGTCTGTCGATTTGTTAAAAAAGCCGATGGGCTTCGTGTGTACCGAATCTGTGCTGATCACTTACTGCTGAATTATCGTGAACCACATGCATTTTGATAAAGCTTGCTAGATATTCGTTTCGTATCCGTATACTTAGTGTTTTTGAATTACTTTAGCGAACCACTAGCAAATTATTGACGTTGAAGGAGATGAACGCTTTATATTCGTTGAAGTCAACGCTCTTGCAAAAGTAGTAAATCGCTTTGGCATTTGCAAGAGCCTTAGCTTTTAGCAACACCATTTTCTGGCAGCTGTGGTCGAACAAATCATGGTATTTTGCATTCGACTTCTAAGGACGCATATGCAAAACACCTTTATTAGCGGAGGTCAAGTCCGGTTTTGAGTGCGACTATGTTGGTATCGATTTGTACATCTTCCGAAGGAGTTTCATAATGTTTAACTAGTCCTGAACTGGAGGATAATAAAAACCTTCGGTCTTCGAATAAAAACTTATCGAACTCACTCGTCACTGTAGATATAGGCAAAATTTGAAATTTAATGTACTGTTCAGCCTGGCTATAATCGTGTTAGCAATCATAATGCCGACGGTGTAGAGTCTTGGTCCACCTAAGTGCGCATTTAACAGAATGTAACCGATGACATTTGTCAATGAAACCACAGATGCTCCTGCGAACAAACGATTTGAGAACTAGTTGGATGCAATCGATCGACGACTGTGTCCTCTATGATTGACTTGTTCCGGGAGAATTAATTGCCAAATCTTTGGTCTGAGTTCGTAGGTAAACATTCTATCACATAAAGACCTAATAGTGCTGAATAATTCGAAGTTAGCTGTTTGTTGTTCATGAGGTGATAAAGAGAGTCCATGATCGCATCCAACATCTGCTGTTGCTTCGGATTGATACTAAGTTCTACGGTTCACAGTGGGCAGCGTCTATGTTAAGTACTTGAATAATTACTTAAAAAATATTAGTCTTGAGCTGGGAATAGTAATGGCCGAAATGTGACAATTGTCAGAGCAGCCTTATTTTGAAAAAAGTGAGTTCCTCGTTTCAGTAAACGGTGATCCTGAAAACGTAAATAAAGAAATAATTGAAAATTGACTGATTGGATTAATCGTTTCCTTGCCTCATGAGAAAAATGAGTCGGGATTGTTTCTGCCGATATGCAATACTCTAAATAGTTTGGTTTTCAATTCCTCAAGGACTATATTTTGCATGAAATTATCGCTCCATGAATCTTCAAGACAAATGGCGCACGTGAGAAGTAAGCGTGATTGTTACCTTGTTCAAAACTGTTTCCATTTTATAATCCCCATGCCAATAGCTTCCATCCATCAGTCCAATCACCCAATTCTATTAAGAGCTACATTTCATGACCATTGCCTTTACGACTTCTGTCGATTTGTGAATTGTTGCTTACTATTTCCTTAAAGTCTGTTTATTACATAGTTAACACCCGCAACAGTTACTGCTATGGGGAACAATAAAAGTATGTCTCTTGAAAGCCTTGTAAGTATCCATAGCTTCTCGTCACTGGTGTAAATAAATAAAAGACATTTCCATATTACAATGTTGTGCATTTTTCTATCCTTAGTCAACGAGCACTCTATAAGTAACCAATTCACGCTGAATACTCATAAAATAAATTGGAAAACAATAATCACCAGTTTTATGAGTTTTCAGCTTACTTTAAAGTCGTACGTTTTGGCTTTATCTGCGAAAGAAAAAATTAGGAAAACCCGTGAACGCATGAAGTCAAGGCAAGCCATGCATGATTCTCGCCTTGTATGCTTAGTATTTTGCTTAAACTGAATTGGCGCTTGTGACTGTAAACATATGATTATTACTTTTCTGTAGTTTGTTGATTATTTCTTAGGGAATTTTTGTCGCTTGAGGATACAATAATCTAAATTTCCATTTTGGGGTTTTCAATCCTTTGTAACACAGACTTCTGCGACACAGCCATGGTTCGAACGCAGAGCAGAAGATCAACAAGCTGGCATTCGATTAAATTGTTTAGCGAAAAAAACTCAAAGGAAGTGCGTTGAATCTTGTTACTAGAAGGTGATCAAAGGACCGAATCTAAATCTAGAACTGACAAGGGATAAGTAAATAGCTCTGCAGTAAGTACGGAGTCGAACATTCCTCCACCCGTTTCGAGACAAGGGAAAGTTACGAAGGGTTGCATTCTAATTTAAACTTGCACTAGCCTCACCTGAAACGAAGTGGGCCTTTGGACTTCTTACCCTGACTTGGGAACAATACGCGTATTTACGGTTGATATACCTCTTAAACGAAGACTCACCAGTGCTTCTGTTGTCATATTCTTCTACCATCCAAGCAAAATGCTCTCATTGCAGTGTTCTCAATAAACAAATCCAAGGACTGTAAACTGAGTGATGCATTTAGAACTGCGCCGTATATCGTGCTCGTGGCTTTGATAATACCCAGACACACAGTCCTTCGCAATGTGGCTACTTTAAAATGAAAACTTTTGTTTCACCATAACCCACCACAATGCGGATGCATAAGCGAATATTGTCCTAATATTAGCAACATATATCCAGATTACTACCTGAGACCAAAGTCCCCATGTCGAAGCAAAGGCCCGCCTACACAGCCCATAAGCTGTAAGAGGTCCTTTCATCTTTACCTGTACATGTTTGCTCCAAAGAAGTTTCTTGTCTCGAGTAACTCCCAGATATGGTATTTCACTTCTTCGGGAAGTTGAAGGGTTGTACCTTTCATCTCTGGAAGGCAAATACCATTCAGTATCCTCCTTTTTGTAAATAATACCATTGTGGTTTTATTTGGATTTACTAAAAGTCCATGCTTAAACCCCCAATTGTGAATCAAATCAACGGTGTATTTCTACCCATCGTCCCAAGCCACGTCAATCACATAAGCTTGAATGTGTGTTGGCAGATTTTGCAGTTCACATAGTAGAGAATTGATCAACTTACCCAACAGAAGTAGCGATAACACAACTCCTTGAGGGGAGCCTTTCGTCTTTTCTGTTGTTAGGTAGCGCTAAACACCCACTTCAGCACACAACGATCTCTGCGTTAGCATAGCATAGATGCACTTAATTACAATAGCAGCATCACTGAGCTTTTGGAAAAGCGGACAGTCAAATGATCCTTCAATGTCCGCGAACACTTCGTCTTTCAAAGTTTCCTCCTCTAGACTCACTGGCATGGTAGGCATGTTGGTTTTCATTTAGTGGGTACGATCTTAGCGCCTTCTCACGAATGTGTGTGATTTAAGGGAAAATGATGAATAATTGATTTGTCTGATGTTCTTTGGATTTGAATAGTCATCTTTCCCAGACTTAGGTATGAAGACTACCTTAACCTTCTGTTAAGAGGAAAGCACGACGCCCAGAGCAAAACATCCTCGAAAAATATTTCCTAGAAGTTGTTCTAAGTGCTCCTTTAGTATCGCTGGATAGATGTCATCAATGCCAATGCCAGGTGCTCTGAAGTGTTGAAATGATATTATAGCAGCTCTCGCCTTTTCATTGGTGATAACCGTTCTCGCAGTGTTCCAATTCGCCTTGCCATACCTCCGTGTTGAAGGGTTTGCAGAAACCGCCAATTCTCTCCCTCTCAATTCTGTTACATTCTCCCGGGTGGTGGGCTTTGGACTTCCTGAAAGTTGCATCCGGCTTTCTAAACGAGTCCAACTTGGCCGACTCATCCTTATTAAGGGCTCTGCACAGCCTTTTCACTCCTCATCACCTTCCAGTTCTTCACAGTATGTCTTAAAGGAGTCTCGTTTCGAAAGTTTTACTAAGCTCTTGTTTTCACGCTGTGATTTCTGGAAGTTTAACCAATCTTCATTCATGTTGCTTTTACAAGCACTTTTCAGAAATCATCTGGTTGATTTCCCAAGTCTTTGTAGTTCTTGGTTCCATCTAAAACCGTTTTACCTGCTTTACCTCGGGAAATATGACAATGCATTCTAAATTATGCGATTCAGAGTTTTCAATTGATTTTCTATCGCCAAAGGAGTCCTTAGCCCTTATGCGACTACAGTTTGTTGCCAAAAAGATCATTGCACCTTGCCCACTTTCCTAGGATTCCGTCTCTGTATTACAGACAGTTCGCCTACCATAGTCAGACTAAAGGTGCTGAAACACATTTGATCAAAAAGGTTTAACATTTAAGACCAATCTATGCCAACGAAAGCATAAGTGCCATTTTCAAGCTTCCTCATCCAAAAACAGTGCTTCGAAGTGGTAGCAGATTACGCTTTTCTGAGTTGATGAACTTGTCCACGGTAAGCTAGGCAAATTAGTATTGAAACTTCAAGGATTGTCTTCTGGGATAACACCTCACTTTTTTTCTTCACTTTAGTCTTAACCTGCTTGTTAGCAATCTCGGCTCGTCTAGATCCGATTCGCCACTTTACTCGGTCATCAGCTCCGGGGCCGGTCAATCCACCGCTGTTTAGGCCGGCCGTCTTATTGACATCGATATTCAATCCCATCAGCATAAATTACATGACCAAAAACACTTTTTTCTTAAAGACGCTACTGTCCTAATTTTTCTAAGATGAGTGTTCCAACGCAACATTTTTGTCTCCATTACCACGAGACAATGTCCAGCTATCATTGACGGTGATAGTGCTTGTTTCATTATGTATGGTCGTCAAAAATTATATCTCATCCAGGTTCAGTCCCAGCCCGTGCTGTATAAGGCTATCATGTCACTTCTGGACAAAGTTTTGTAAGACCCTAGGAAAACATTATCTACATAGTGCAATGTGTAGGACGTTGAATGTTGGACCTCCCGGATTAGAAAATCGATAAATAACAGATAAGTTTGTGTGGTACATGGTCAAAAGTTTTCTCTAGATCCTGGAATGCAATTTAGAGAGAAAGTGATGCTTCGCTCGATATTTCTCCATGACTAACTACACAGTGAATATTGCGTTAGTAGTTCCAAAGTTGCCGAAGTAAAAGCCTTGTGAGTGGGGGCTTAAGAATACATCCAAAGTCTTCCCTGTTGGTCATAAGAGGCAATATTCGTTTTGAGAATGAAGGGAGTCCTAAGTCCGCATCAACTTAATGCAGGACCGGACCAATTGGGGAGCAACTTACTCCCTCTTTTCTGGACCACGGACCCCTCGCTTAGGGCTTGCACCCAAACTTTTTAAAAAAGTCAAGCGACGACGGCTTTACGGTTTCTTACCAGGGCAGAGGCAAATCGTCAGACGCTGCCTCACCTCTGTCCTGGGAGCAACGTGACCGTAGCGGCTCGCAGATGTTGAATGCTCCTTTGTATAATTCGTAGAACACGACATGCCTACGAATTATATTGAGCGCAAATCCGCCTTATTGACCAGAGCTCCCCAATTGGTCCGGTCCTGCATTAAGTTGATGCGGACTTAGGACCCCCTTCATTCTCAAAACGAATATTTCAGCTCTGGCCAAGCTCTGGTCAATAAGGCGGATTTGCGCTCAATATAATTCGTAGGCATGTCGTGTTCTACGAATTATATAAAGGAGCATTCAACATCTGCGAGCCGCTACGGCCACGTTGCTCCCAGGGCAGAGGTGAGGCAGCGTCTGACGATTTGCCTCTGCCCTGGTAAGAAACCGTAAAGCCGTCGTCGCTTGACTTTTTTCATAAGAGGCAACTTAAAGGGCTAGCAACCTGCAAATTTTGAAACTCCGCTGCTACCGAAACGTCAACAACGCCTTGGAACACAAAGAAAGTGAACTCCACTGTTATTCAAAAGCTCCAAACTTTCGTCAACACCTGTCTGCGTCGTAGCATTACTATCCCAAACGAACAACTTGGTCGGTGCACAGGCTTAGCATTCGTATGCGATAGGATGATAGGAACCCGAAAGTTGCAATGGATAGGTCATACATTAAGAAGGGGCGGACTATGCGACGCAGTGGAATCCACTCTTTCAAAATGGCCAAAGACTGGATCGCCCCAAGAGCACTTAGCGCAAAACAGTAGAGGAGCAGTGCGGGTTGACGCGCTGTACCCCACCAAGAAGTCTAAAGCAACCATATATATAGTACCAAAATTATTGATAAAACTGGCTTAATTCACGATAATTCTACTGATGTCGCGGATATGACTATCAAAAATGCGCTCGAAAATCTTCATGCTATGGAATAACAACCGAAACGAACAGTACTTTGATCATTCTCCTTGAATACCTTTTTTTAAGATTTTGTGTGAAACAAGCCCATAATAAAATCGATCCAATGTCTATCGGCCTGTCTTTTTGTAAGGGGATGTGAGATTTTTACCTACTAAAACTACTGCCATCTCTTCCTCCACCCTGTAAAACCACCTTTAGATATTACATCACGGGCCGAGCTAACTTACTTTAGCTGATTCTTCTTTCGTGTACCCGCGACGATCGTAACCGCGCGTTTCATATCTCTTCTGCTTCTTGCAGTTTACTTTGCATCATTGCGATCATGAAGTTAATTGCATCCCAATCTCTACCTGTCGAGCTACCATCCTCTCGAAAAAATTTTCCTCCTTTGCTCCAGGAAACTCGATTATAGATTACTTCCTTTCGTTTTCTTTTCGTTTGCGATAAAGAAAAAATGGACTTGATGTAATATATGTTCGTCATCTCATTTGCCAAGATGCCAATAAGCACCATTCCTGAGCTGATGAACGCATCATATGAGACGGTCCGAAAGGCACACCCTTGGGACTGTTCTTCTGTAGACCGCACACAATTTATGTGCGCTAGATAAGATATGCAACGCTAATCCCCAAACTGGGACTGCATACAGAAAAATCGAATTAACTGGTTACAAGCAGCCTGGTGGCCAAAGGGTAGTATAGGTCCCAGGGCGAAACGTGGATTGGTACCCACGATAGAGCATAAAACCTGGGAAATGCCTGCTGAACCAACACCAAAGCTCTGCTATCAAACCCTATCTCCACCTCCACGTGGTGACCGCTGGGAGCTCTTTCTTAACGAAAAGCTGCAGACGGAGAAGGATGAAGGCGAGTCTCCCGCGCCTAAAAACGGGACAAATTGTACCAACTGGTCCTCCAGGTTGGGGGTTGGGTAGGGCTGACAACGGCACACGGAAAGCCGAAGTTACGAAGCTACAACAGGAGCCTCGGACAGGACGGATTTTAAAACGACGGACCCGGCAACGAACACGGAATAACGATTTGCGCATTTTCTCATGGAACGTGCGCTCCCCGTACAGAGATGAAGCTGACGAGCAGCTAGCCGATACCCTGTCCCAATATAGGGCTGATATAACAGCGTTGCAACAGATGCGATGGTCAGGGACCGGTTTCCTGGAGAAGAGCCACTACACCATATATTATAGCGGTCATCCAGTAAACCATGTGCTCGGAGTAGGTTTCTTAGTCAGCCAAAAAATGAAACCTGCTGTTATCGGCTTTGAAAACATAACCGAACCGCTATGCACTCTGCGCTTGCGAGGCAAGTTTAGAAATATAAGCCTCATAAACGTTCACGCCCCTACAGAGGAGACTGCAGAGTCGGAGAAGGATACCTTCTACGAGGCAGTAGAACGAACCCTCGAAGCCTGTCCCTGATATGATATCAAAATCATACTTGGGGATTTTCACAGCCAAGTAGGGAAGGAGCCCGTATTCAGGCGATACGTTGGATTCCATAACTTACACGAAAAAACAAATGATAACGGACTGCGGACTATTCAATTAGCAGGGTCACAAGAAATGGTTGTTGGAAGTACCTGGTTTGCACGGAAAGCGGTCCACAAACATACGTGGGCCTCTCCAGACGGGACCACTTTCAACCAAATTGACCACGTGTTGATCGAACGCCGCCACCTCTCAGCCTTGATGAATGTCAGAACATATAAGGGGACCAATATAGACTCGGATCACTATCTCGTTGGCATGGTGCTCCGAGCTCGAATAACAATACCGCCTAGAATCCCCTCTGACAATCAGGTGAGAGTGAACATTGAAGCCATCCACAACACAACCCTCCGCGACACCTATAAGAGGGAAATGGATGCCGCCATAACCGCAGTCAACAGAGGTCCTGGAGATGAAGCATCAACAAATGATCTTCACAATCACCTGAAGAACGTTATCATGGATACGGCCACAAACATACTTGGCCCCAGCCGCAAAAGGAGTCGGAACGGCTGGTTTGACGATGAATGTAAGCTAGCAATGGAACGGAAGAATGCCGCATACCGAGTAATGTTGCATTCTCAAAGAACGATGATGATGATGAAACAGCCTGCAAGTATGCCGCGATCATCGTACATTCGACAGAGATATACTGGCGCTGGATCCCTTTTCGCTGCTTAAAACTGAGCTTTGCATCTATCATCACTCTCAAGTATTTGATGGCAGGCTTGAAAGTGATGATGTAATTCCCAATTGATTGACATGGTATTAGTCAGCGAAATTTTTCTTCCTGCGTGAGCGAAATTTCTCTTCCGAAGCTTGATGATAAGGACCGCTTCTATCTTTTCCTCCGTAAGTGCCAGCCCAGCGCTAGCCAACCAACCTTTAACAGCACCAATCAACACCTTCGAGGTTGGAGTTATACCAGAGCGTCCGTTGTAGCAAGCAGCTTCCCACAATGGCAGCGAGATAGATGGGAACACCAGTTGTTGCCCTGCCGATTTTGCTGACGAAATGCAGCAATATAGGCTATAATAAATAACATGATCCTACCAAGTTTGGTGGAAATCGCACTATACTAACAAAAGTTAAAATTTCCGACCAGATCTTTTATGTCGGCGTCAGTTTTGACCTTTTTAAGGTTTTGTTTGCGAAATAGAACCTTTTTAAAATCAGTTCAATGTCTGCCTGTCTGTCTGTCACACGTACTTTTCTAAGAAAGGGCTATACCGATCTCATCTACTTCTTTCTACGTTGATATTAAGGGGGGTCCTCATACATGCAAAATGGGGGTGTAAATTTCTTTTCACCGATTATAGTTATGTTGGATATCAAATGATTAGTACTTTTCGATGCCAGTTTTAGTTTTGACATTTGTTGGAAAGACAAGGAGTGGGAGGGGTCGACAGCGATGATTTCTTTAATGGACCCATTCTCGGAAACTACCCAAACCATTTCTCCTTCGCCTTTTAATGAATGATTTTGGTCCATCCTCTATTTTCGGTTCCCTTAGGTTTTGCTTCGGTTGTCTATGATCACGCTAAGTGCTCAGACTTCCTCCTTTCCGTACTTTTAGCTCCGCTGTTCGCTTAGGCACCTGCTGATTTCCCAAAAGGTCATCACCTCTGCTGCGATTGTGCTTCTTAGACAGATGTGGTGGGTGTCAAAACCACCTTGGTAGCCGGGAAATTTCCATTCAGCTCATCATTTTCCGCCTTTAATATTGGTCTTCTTGGCAAGGTCTTGCTTTGTATGAATACCCCCTTCTCCACATCTAAAACACTTGTTGCATTAGATGCCATGGTGAGCAATTTGTCCACGGCCGAAGCACTGTGGTCGAGGGATATCGATGACCAGAAACTGTCCCCTGCACGTAAGTCTCCTCCTTTTCACCTCTTCCATAGTGGCTTTCTGTTTTGAGTATCCTTCCCATAGCCATTTTGGTACACACACGAGAGGTGAGCAAATGAGCGTCAATAGGTATGCCACTATCCGCCACCTGAGGCTGCACCTGATGGGAGATCTGATAAATACTCACAGATCTGTCTGTCTATCTGTCACACATATTTGTCTCAAAAACCACCTGATGGGCAACAAATTTGGTCTAAAGGTGGGAACTGTGAACACCCACGCATAGAGTGAGTTAAAGCTTTCTATGTGGAATTTAAGGGGGTCTTCACTTATGCAAAAGGGAGGTGCAACATTTTTTTGTCACTGAAAATATCAAATGACAGGTCTTGATTAGGACTTTTCAAAGTTGGTCTCGGTGCTGACATTGAGTGTACCAAGGTGGAGGGTGCAATCTTGACCGTATTGTCTCCAATAGTGTACTGTGACAATCTCAAATGAAGTGCTCTAACACTTTTCAAGACAGATTGTCGTGCTAGCGATTATTGTTATTAGATCACATTAGAATCACTATAGAATATCTTTTCTATCCAAACCATTGCTTATCCCAAATGCTTATCCGACGAACTTGATCTAATTCTCTCTGCTAGCATTAACTAACCATAATTTCTGGAGCAACACTTTTCCGGACTCCATCAAGATGTGGAAGGAACACTTATCGGTTAATATTATTTTACTTGAGTCCTAGATTTATCGTCATAACTACTTTTACTCAATAATTTGCTGTTTTGGTAAATTAAGGGCTTTCACTGATGCTTATCTACTTTCATAAGGATAATGGCTGAATCGTATCCTGTAATTTTTTGACATAATGTTAGCTTCGACTTTGTTCATAAGGATTTTAATTTGGTGTTATATGAAAGTTTGTGAAATTTTCAGTGGTACGAGGTGGAAGTAATTATCGTTAAACTGAGAAATACTCTTTAATTTGGTTTTAACTATTTTTTATTGCTGCATAATAACTTAATGTTTAGTATAGAGAACGTATGTATATATAAATATTAGCTAATTCATCGCCATACCTTGGCTTACTTTTATTACTGATAATGCAAATATGGATAAACTGTAAATCATCATCAGAAACGCTGTAACATTCGGGATCTAATCTAGTCCTTGCTTACTAACGAACTTCCGGTTTTACGCCGAGGTCTGTTTTAGTTTTAGTTTTTAAAATCATTTTTACTTTTAAGAAATAGGTAACAATAGTATATAGATTGGAAAAATGAACAATAAAAAACAATCTTTTAAAATAACAAAAATAACTTAAATCTAATGGCCACTGTGGGCTCTCAAAATTTTTGAATAACGATTTACAGACAGAGAAGAGAAACAGTAAGAAATGAAAATCTAATTTTACAATAAGTTGTCGGGAAATGGTTAAAAACCCGACAGAATTCACTTGGCCTTAGTGGCAAATAAAGAAATATAAAAAGTAATAATAAATATTTGATCGCTTCAAAAGATACTTTTAACTTAAATTATTGTTCTTAAAACTATCATAATTATAGATTTTATATTACACATTTTTTCTTTTTTTATACAATAACATCCATACAAAAAAACAAAGAATAATAACGTATGTATTTATAAGTTACAACTGGAGACAAAATCAGCACCCGTTCAATGTATACATATTTACAAAGCCCCACCAAGAAACAAATGGCAGGACTGGGCACGGCCACCGCTAACCGGCATCCCGCAGCCTCGCCGAGGTCTGTTACAGCTGCTTTTTGTCCTATGCTAACCCATCACTCTATCTGGCACGCCCAAACCTTACTTCTGTTTTTCCTCTTCGTAGCGTTACAGCCTGTTTCAAGCCTTGACTTCACGAACACATTGCCTCTAGTCCTTTCGAATTAAGGACCACCTCTGCCAGTTTCTTATACCTAATAATGAATCATGAACTGAGTCTTACCATCATTTTTCAGTTTTCCAACCGATTTGGTGCCATCGATCTTTTCTTTTAATTCCCCTTTGGATGTTCCCAAGTCATCTATTCGTCGATTATTTTCAACGAGATTTAAATAGAATAGATGCTTCGAAGTCGTCTTAAATAAAGTACAGCTCTCTTGTATCTCATTCACAATAGAGCATCCTCTCGAACTGTTTGAAGGATTTTTTTCAATACGTTCCTTTCAAAAGCCAATTTTTTAGAAGCCTCAGTCAAAGTCCTAATTTCAGATCATCAATATCCTGTAGGGACAGTGAATTCACTCCAGTATCAGTGTCTTCAGTTTGCGGGATCGTCAACTCAGCAATTGGTATCAAGGGAGTCGAGGAGATTGGCAAAGTACGACACCCATCTTTTGTTGATTCTTTTTATTCCGCTGATGATGCTTTAACAAAACCTTATTAAAATCAGTGTACTGTCTGTCTGTCCGTCACACGCATTTTTCTCGGAGACTGTAGCAGCGATTGACACTAAATTTGGTGGAAAGGTGGAAACTGTGAACGCTCACGCATACAGTGAGTTACATCTTTTTACGTCGGATTTAATCGAAATAAATTTTTTTTTCACCAAATATGTGGGGTATCAAATGAAAGGCCTCGGTTAGAACTTTCCGAAGCTGGTCTTATTTTTGACATTTGTTGGAAAGGCGGGGAGTTCGGGGGGTCGAAAATGATCATTTATTTAATGGGGCCATTCTCAGACACTACTATATGGTCACTAAGCTCCGAAATACCTTCCATAGCGATATCCCTCCAAATAAAGTTAATAATAGTATATTACTACAATTTTCAATAATTGGTTGCAGAACTCCCTTTAAGTTCATCTTAGCACCACGAAATGCAGCAATGTTGGCTATAATATAGAACTTGATCCTACCAAGTTTGATGGAAAACGCACTATTGCTAACAACGTTATAATAGGTCAAAGTTGTCACATCTTTGAAAATTCAAGATTTTGAATGTCAATATCACCCGAAAGTAAATATTCTCACATAATATATGCGTATATTACGTGCTAGATACTAATGGGACAAATTCACACTCAAATGTCTCTATAAAATAAATACACAAAACCTTTCATACCTGAAGCGTCCAGCTTCCGGTTTCCCAACTTGTTTTATCTATACATACTTAATTTAGGTTTGCACCGAATCTCTATCCGCTTTACTTCCTTGCATGCTTGCTTTGTTAACTTTCTTTTTTCTCAGTAGCGGACACTTTTTCGAGGGGGTCATAGTGATCTCGACATAGTCTTCCATGTAGGGCACAGCGCATCAACCACATCTATGCACCATCGCTGTCGGTTCTCAGCTTTAGCTGTCTCCACGATTTTCCGAGAAGCTTTGGGGTTTCGCGGCGATATTATAACCCTAGGAAAGATTGCCGGCCGTTTGTTGGTAGGCGAGAATATAACGGGACTTTTGCAGAGACGCGAGGGATTCCTAGTTGGAAAGCACAATAATTCCGCGGCTGTGGTCCAGAATATAACGTCTTGTACTCGCCAGTGCTGTTGTGAGCGCTATCCAGAAAATGTTACGGGTGGCTGATGTCGGTTCTAATTTCTATTGTAGATATAGACCTCGATTGCACAGCTGACAAGAAATTGACCGCACAAAGATGCCATCACCGATACTTTTCCCACATTGAAACTGCAGTTGATGATTCAATATTTGTTGATAGGTCGTTCCACGAAAGTCAGATCCGTAACAAACATTAACGTTGTACTGATAACAAATATTGCTGAAACGGAGGAGTCATTCACCGCACAATTGTAAAAAGCGGAATATAGACATGAGCACTCGCCGTTACAACTTTCCAGCAATATTTCCGTGAATAATAAGCGAAGATCCGGCGTTTACAGGCAGTGATTCAAAGTGAGCTTGAATGATTCATAGGAGGCACTCTACGTTTATTGAATTGTATTTATTATTTGAAATTAATGAGATAGGTGTCGGGTAATTGATTGACAAACTATGAATAGTTTTTTTCTCCGGGGCAACCTTCAATTGTTGATGAAAATATGGTGGGCAATAACAACAATAGACCTCTTGCGTTATGTAATGCGAAATTTGCAAGTCTAATGAATGAAATAAGTAACATATGTAAGGTGCTTGAAAGTGAAGGAAATTGCGAATTTGGAGATGAATGAAAACAGGCGTTGGATGAAAAATTGAATTGTGGCAGATTTTTTTTAAACTTCGTGTTTGGGTTTCAATTTCTAATTTTGTAGGGAAGTCAGTTATTGCAAACACTCAACGTAGCTATTGGAGGTCAAGTTTTGACCCAGGGAAAATTAGTTACAGATGTTATAAAGTTGATAAACAGTCAAAAAGCACGTTAAACTTCTAGCCATTGAAAATGGTTAAGAAATGTTTTCAGCAATGTTTAAGTTGCCTTTTTACTCTTTGAGTAATGCTAAAATCAAGATCAACAGAAAAGGACCTTTTTGTATAAATCTCAAGGATAAGAGTAGAAAGTCAGGTATTGACAAAAACCTGCAGCTTTTGGGTAACAATGGAGTTCACTTTCATGTGCTACTCCCATATAGTAACACAGAAAGAACAGTAGCACAGAACAGTCTCAATTTCATCTTAGTGTTGAGATAACTGCATGATTTTAGACAGGGCAGCGAAATGGGCTCTAGTACTGCTAATGCGTCGGGCAACTTCCAGTTCGGTGACACCGTCCGCAGAAACCACGCTACCTAGATATGCAAATTGATCGACGTCTTCGATGCTCTGCCCATTACTGTAGGTAGGGAGAGTGCGATGACGCGTGACACAGAGAACCTTGATTTTTTTAGTGTTTCTTCTTCTATCTTCACTCCAACAATTTGCCTCTCTTTCCAAAGCCAGAATTATATCCCCAAGGTCCATGATCCGGTGAGAGAGCAAACTGATGTCTTCAGTGGAGGTGTTTGAGGAAAGATGAACTCCTCTAATTCCTCCGGACAAGACAGCATGAAGAACGTTACCGATAACAAGAAGAATTAATATCAGCGACAGGATGCAACCTTGGTGCACTCCTCTTTGGACCTCAAGATCCTCCGAAATTTTGTCTCAGTGGAGCATGTGACATTTTGCGCCATCACTCCAGATATTCTTCCTGTTCACTCAATCGAAAGCTTTATCGAAATTGATGAAAGGCACATGTGTAGCGAAGATATAAACTCTGCGCACTATACCTAAATGCTCCATAGGGTGTTGATGTGATCAATGCAGGAAGATCGTTAGCGGAAACCACCCTGCTCTCTATCGATCAAGCTTTCGGGATATTCTTTGATGCGTTCCAGAATTATTTTAGCTATTATCTTTGTGACGGCAGGGAGCATCCAGATACCCCTCCAATTGTCACACTGAAAACGTAGATCTTCTTTGGAACGTCGCCGCTTTCTAAGGTTTTGCGTGAAACAAAACCTTATTAGAATCTATTTGAAGTCTGTCTGTTTGTCACACCTGATTTATTCGGAAACGGCTAGACCGATTGTCGTGAAATTTGGTGCTAATATGTGGAGTGTGAATCCCTTTACATATAGCAAATGGCGCCACTTTGTGTTGAATTTATATGGAGTTCCCCATATATGCAAAAGGGAGGTGCCGTTTTTTTTTCAGAGAATATAGCCATGTGGGGTATTGAATGAAAGGGTTCAACCAGTACTTTTCGAAATGTGGGAGAGTGACGGCTCAAAATATGACCCTCAAGAAGTTTAACAGGAGTAACGATATCTATACAAACAAAATAATAGTATCTTCCCGCTTAAGTTAATGCTAGAAGTACAAAATTTGACAGTAGGGAAGTTTGAATCAAATCCTACTATTATTAAGATTATCGTAGAGGGTGAAACTTTTACATTTTATGCGAATTTTGCGCATTCTAAACGTATATGGCGTTATCATAACATATCAATTAGTCAATACCACAACAAAGTGAGCTCATATGAATGAGGGGTGGCAGGGTTTTAGCTTTTTAATCGTTTATATATCACATCAACTACTCGAGACACACATATGTATGTTTTTATGTGTATATGCTAATGAAGCTGGGTGGTGCCTGCTCCCTTCTTGGCTAGTTCGTCCGATGCCTCGTTGCCTTTCAACCCAGCATGGCCTAGAACCCAAAGTATCCAGACCTTGTTGGATGAGCCGAGTCTATTCAGTCTCTCAAGGCATTCCCATACCAGTTTGGCGTTCACCTGATTGGACCTAAGTCCCTTGATCGCTGCTTGCCTGTCAGTGAGAATCACAATGTTCTGCCCCTGTAGTTCCTTTGGAGATTAAACGAGGCACATCTGTCTATGGCGTATTTCCGCCTGGAATATGCTAGTGTACCTGCCCATAGGCTCGAAGTACATATTCCTTGGACCAATGACACCGCAACCCGCTCCCTCTGCTGTGAGGGATCCGTCAGTGTACCAAGTAATCAGTTACTTGTTTAAGCGGTATGTCCCAGCTACGCTCTCTCAGTTTGCCTTTTTACCCCAACGTGTTTCAAACTTCTTATCAAAGTGAAACCTCGCTGTAATGTTATCCCTTGGTATCAGTAATTCGGGATATCGATGATAAGAATATCAATCTTCCTTCGGTTTAGGCAGCGCCCCGTCTTACTGATACTCCCGGCCATCCTCAATTTTGCCCTCTTTGCCTGCATCTGTATGTGCAGATGGAGAGGAGTTCATCCCAGAAGGACCTCCAGGGATGCCGTTGGGCATGTCCTTATTACCCCACTGATACACACGCAAGCCAGTTTTTGGAGCTTGTGCAATTCCCTGGCTTGTGTGCTGAGTTCGATTCTCTCTGCTCAGATTACCTTTCCATAGGTAATCATTGTCCTTACTATTACAGTATATATCCAAACTAGTATCTTCGGGCTATAAGTCATCAGAGCCCTTGTAGCTTTCCGACGTGTGTCATCCAGAGTAATTTTTTGGGTCTAGTGTAATTCCCAAATATTTCATCTGTTTCTCGTTTCACCTCCATATCATGTAACCTTATGACTCTCAGGTGATCAAGCTGAATGGTACTATGGTGGTTTTGGCTGAATTGATGCGCAGTCCAGTTTTGATTCTGTCACATGTGGTTCCTACAGATTAAAACAATATCGTCCGCGTAACTCTGGACTTGTATTCCAGGATTCGTTAGCACGTCCAGCAGTTCGTCCGCTACCATACTCCATATAAGCGGCGATAGTACCCCGTCCTGTGGACATGGCTGAGTAGTGTTCATGACAATAGAATTTGTACCTGTCGGCACTTCTACTTGCCTGCTTTCTAGCATTTTGCCCATCCAGAATGCCAGGATGTTTCCCACCCCCTTGCATCTCAGGGCATCTTGTATCTCTGTGTTGTCGAATGCTCCTTCGATATCCAAAAAGGCACACAGTGCTATTTCTTTTGTTTCTATGGCATCCCGCAGTACATCTGTCAGCTGATACAGAGCAGTTTCAGTTGACCGTCCTGCCCGGTAAGCGTGTTGATAGTGATTTAGGGGATTACACTAACGTTCTAATATAGTTGTCTATGACCTTCTCCACCGTTTTGGCTATGATGTTAGGCAAATTGGTCTGAAAGATTTAGGGTAAAAAGAATCCTTTTTACCCGCTTTCGGAATAAAGACCATTTTTTCCCGTCTCCATGCTCTTGGTATGTATCCCAGTGCTATGCTCCCCCATACCACACTCAGAGGAGACTCTAAGATGATTCCTAGGCCTCTCTGGATTAGTGATGGGAAAATGCCATCTACTTCGGGTGATTTCAGTGCTTTAAAAGTTCCCACTGCACCCCTTAGCCTAGCTTCTGAGCATACTTGCTAGTTTCCAGTTCTCCCTTTTTCCTCTTTTATTCGTTGTTGGGGTGTCAGGCAGAATTTTGCCGCCTCCCACCGTGGGGTAGGACCCCAGAAAAGACCCCCGAGTTCTGAAGCAGGTGTACCCTGTCCCCCTCATTCTCAGTAAATGTCCCATCTTCCTTCTTCAAACAGAGGATATTGCCCTGTCTTTGGCTACAGCTTTGTAAAGCCTAGTTGCTTCTGTGATATGTTCGATAACTTCACAGAATCCCCTGAAGCTGTTCCGTTTTGCTTCCCTGATCGCGTTGCTACACGCAGTCAGTGCATTTGCTAGTCCCCGGTTTGTTCTGCCTGGTTGAAGAGTTTCCGTACCTCCCGACTGTGCTGAGGTTTTCCACCACTGTTTCTAGTTCTTCTGTCTGTGATCGTACCTAAATGGTAGATTATGTATATTCTCTGTTAATGATTCTGTCTCCACTCCTTTCTTTGCTGTATCTGGCGTCCCCTAAGGCTGTACTCTTGACCAATTCCTATTTCCGTTTTTCATAAATCTTTTCTTTCTTCCTTATTGATTTGACCTCGTGTACGTCGAGATTTTGGTTTCATCTTTTGTATCATGTAAAAATAGGGTGGTCTACATTGTAAGTTTGATTTGAACTTGTGTTGCAATGTCACTGAAGTTGCCTCCGTGTATTGTATTATTTATTTAAAAATGAAACACATCGTAGACCTTTCATGTTGGCTTTTGTACGTTTTTCCTTCATTCATCGTCGTTATCAATGGTGCAACAACTGGTATCCGGTCTAAGCCTGCCTTAATAAGGAACTCCAGACATTCCGGTTTTGCGCCGAGGTCCACCAATTTGATATCCCTAAAAGCTGTCTGGCGTCCTGACCTACGCCATCACTCCATCTCAGGCAGAGTCTGCCTCATCTTCTTTTTCTACCATAGATATTGCCTTTATAGTCTTTCTGGGTGGGATCATCCTCATCCATACGGATTAAGTGACTCACCCACCGTAACCTATTGAGCCGGATTTTTTCCACTACGTGACGGTCATGGTATCGCTCATAGATTTTGTCGTTATGTAGGCTACGGAATCGTCCATCCTCCTCTAGGCAGCCAAAAATTCTTCGGAGGATTCTTCTCTCGAACGCGGCCAAGAGTTCGCAATTTTTCTTGCTAAGAACCTAAGTCTCCGAGGAATTCATGAGGACTGACAAGATCATTGTCTTGTAAGTAGTAACAGTAAGAGCTTTGGCCCTATGAGACGTTTCGAGCGGAACAGTTTTTGTAAGCTGAAATAGGCTCTGTTTGTTGCCAACGCGGATTTCATCATCGTAGCTGTTAACGGTTGTGATTTTCGATCCTAGATAGGAGAAATTACCAACGGTCTCAAAGTTGTAGTCTCCTATCTTTATTCTTCCCGTTTGATCAGTGCGGTTTGATATTGTTGCTTGGCTGGTTTTTGGTGCTGACCTTGCCACCATATACTTTGTCTTACCTTCATTGATGTGCAGCCCAAGATCTCGCGACGCCTGCTCGATTTGGATGAAGGCAGTTTGTACGTCTCCTTCATTCGCTTCAAAGCAAGATCGTTTTTCGTACAACAACAAAACCGCACTTTGCTGAAAACCACGTAGTTGACTAACAAATAAATATATCTGCGATAAAAAAACAGCGTTATCATTAGCTAATCTGTGCGAACTTAGCGACATTAAGCGGAGTCTTCTGGAACCAGCAAGAGCTGTACAATTCAAACAGTCCATGCTTTCTTCCAACAGGTCTCCTACGAATAAATTTTAGTCAATATTCTCCGCTTTATTATTTCAATCATTAGATTTAATCGAGCACTGCAGGTGGATTGATTTCAGTCCTATAAGGTATGCCTCAGTAGTTATAGCTCCGATGGCTCAATGGTCAGAGCGCCGAGCTATCATAGTGGATGATCGCAGTTCAAATTTCACTGGTGATAGAGGAATTTGTATCGCGACGGAATGTTGGAAGTCGACTCAGCTGTGCATGAGAACCTGAGTGAAATCATGGTAATAATCCGGGCAAGCGCAATGCTTACCACACTGCCTCCTATTGAGCACCATTTATGAATGTAGTACTAACATGTTTCAAGGTCTTGTCACGCCAACGATTATTATTATTATCAAGGTATGTTTCCAATTTACTCCATTTCTGGAGTATAGAACATCCAAATGGTCTCTTCTTTTTTATTGTTATTCTTCCCGTTATTCACTTTTAATTAGAATATGCTTCAGTTTCATTATCATCACATTTAGTGCGGTGCAAATGGTTAGCAGCGGGATAAGCACGATATTTATCTATGATACGACTAACATTCAAACACGAAGCACGAGATCGAGAGGCTGACCCACAACCAACCCTGGCACCGAAAATAATACGTCCTGATTGACACTCATCAAAGCTTTTTTACGGTGCCGCAGACTTGAAAATTCGAAACAAATCAAAGTGATTATGTAGCGAGGGATCAAAATAAACTTCATTGGCTAAATATAAATCACTTGAGTTATTTTCGTGCATTGCATCTTACAGCTTAATCACTAAGTTCACCACGCGACTATTATATCAATTAATTCCGAACTGTAACCGAGAGTGAATCATCGCGACTTGACACAACTGCAATTTCCACGGAATTCCTGACATCTAATTGCGGTGCAACCGCATGCACACTACGCTTTCCAAAATGGCATTTCACGTGGCGGTACTTCCGTGGAAGCTCGAACATATGATTCAAAGCTCAGCAACATGTGGTTGAAGAGATTCTCTTTCCTCTCACTACTGGGATACTTGTATGAACAGCCACATATGCCCAATAGATAAGCGGGCATGGAGAGCGTACAGGAGGGGAATGACTTTGTTCAGAAAGCTCCCGGCTTGGTAATAATCGCGTGTCAACTGTTTTCCTCACACATATGGGGGAACGCCGCGCCGCCATCTTTGTTTCTGGCCACATGTTGCTAACGTGAAAGGGATACAGCGACATAGCGGTAGCATTCAAGATAACTTATTGGAACTTTTCACCAATACTCATCAATTTTAATGAACTTATGTTGCTTGTAGTGGACATTTCATTGAATCCCGCACACAATCAAGCTTTACTTGGCTTTATGTAACTTTTATAAATCAACAAGACGTTCAGTTGTCCGCTAGAATTCACAATTAACGGTGACAATCGGCCGAGCGTCGAGGTCTCTTTTATTGTTTAAGTTCTTCGAGGCGTCTTCTTCTTCGCACAATGTGAAATTCCTGCAATTTTCCATTGAGTGCCCGTTTTTATTTCTGTTTTCCTCAGTTCTATGCAAAAGTGGAATTTAAACGAGTTTTCGTGGTTGATTTCGATATTTAATCCGACACTTTGCGGTGGTGCCTTCCGATCGGATTGAAGTCAAAGAGAATAAAGTCGCAGTGAAAAGGTGCTGGAAAGTTAATCTGTAGCTTGACAATCGCCGCTAGTCTGTCAGGGTGCCTTTCTGAATTGAGGTTATGTTCGGTACGTTGATTTATGCGGCTGCAGTGGTGAATTTCCCAAATCGTTTCTAGAAATTTTTTTCTGGATCATGTGTTTATTTATCGTGGAAATGATGTTTCCCATGAAAATGTGTTTCTAACGCCCAGAAAGTTTGTGAGAAATCAGTTTTACAGAAAATCGTTTGCAGGAGAATTTGGAAAAATTGACTGAGACGCTTGTTTTAAGACTTGATAACTTAGATTAAACAGTTGGCAATCGTCCAGGTGTTAATCGGACAAG
The DNA here is from genome assembly GCF_905115235.1 of Hermetia illucens. Classification (NCBI taxonomy): domain Eukaryota; kingdom Metazoa; phylum Arthropoda; class Insecta; order Diptera; family Stratiomyidae; genus Hermetia; species Hermetia illucens. The sequence goes on along the minus strand of NC_051850.1, from coordinate 153,127,102 downwards.
GTATGTGTTGTTTTTGCATTAGAACATTTAGAGGAAATGCATGTTATACTGAGACCTCCCCCATTCGCTATGCCAAACAATTATCCTTGATCCGAACGTTTGTAAGAAATAACAGTTCACATATTTCTTTTGATTTGGATCTCCCTCATGCTCCTTGATTAGGGAAGTTGTTCCCGAAATACTGGTATATGCAAAATAAGAACTTTACTACCGACGGAAACAGAACCTACAACTGAATTTCTTTTTTCTCCGCTAGAAGCACCGAAAATACACATTAGTGGGTCCCCCATACGTTTATCGACCACATTGGGCGCCAAATGAATGCATTTTATTTTTATCTTCATTAAATTCGTTGAAAGCGTCCACAATATATTTTTATACGTTGATAAAGTTTATTTTTAGTTTGCAGCATTTTGGCTTGAATAAGTTTGTTTGTAATCACTGTACAGGTGTGCTGGCAAAAATACAAATGTATGCATACCTTGTGAGAATTTTCGAACGTCTTAAGTTCTTTTATATTTAGTCTTTCATTTGAGATAAAAGGAGGAAAAGATCTAAACAAACCTGGCATGTTGCCATTGTATCTAGTGAAGCGTAGATCTTCGTATTGTAAACTTCTCAATGGCCCTGAACTGTGAAGTGGACTATTATAAAGATGCTTTTGAATAAATAATGGTTTCTACCGTGTAATGTTGTCGTTAATTAAACGATTATATGTATATATTTTAGGGGAGCATAAATCAGAGTTTAGGTTGCGTGATCCTCTTGAGTTGCTTGAAATGTAAGCAATTAATACTTGTAGTTGTTTTGAAATCCGTAAATTTTAACGTTGAAGTTTAACCTAGTTGAATATGCCAGGAATGCAATACTTAGGTTCGATAAAAAACTGCATTTCCCCAGGGAAGTAACTATTTTTGTAAGAAAAGATACGGTATTTTTTCTCTTAGAATTCCGTGGAGTTTCCAAATTCAGTAATAAAGCGATTATTTTTTTTCATAGCTTCACAAAGTCCGTAAAAAATTAATTCAAACCAAATATTGTCGATACTACCTTCAGTCATACAAATTATGTATCTGAAAGTAACGATCGATATGTGTAGTACATTTCGTACAATTTTTTCACATGGACTCAAACGATACATGCCTTGTGGGCATCCTGGCAAATGAAAAGACGCATAATTGATTTTCTCGGAACTTTCGCAAATGGTTATGCAAGAGTAAAAGCTGCAAAAAAAAATTCACATTATGCAAATCAATAAAGATTCTCCTAAATCTTTGTCATTCTATTTCAAAGGAAACAAAAAGAAGTTCAGCTAAATTAAAACAATAATCACAGGCAAGTGCAATACAGGTCGCATTGCCTTCCTAACGCACCGTTCGGGTTTCGAAATAAAGTGTTCTCTTCCTTCCCGTGATTATTATATTCAGAGGAATTCTATAAAAAATATTATGATGAATTCTAAACTGAGGTTGGCGTTTGTACGAAGAAACAAAGCTATAGACTTTTTTGACTTATTTTTCTTCAAAAGTAATTCTAAGCCCCTTTGAAAAAGGAAGGGTCATTGTAGTCCGATTGGCCGCGCAACATCTAGGGGTGCGTGTAGGGTGGAAGAGAGGCAAAGCCTCTGGGCACTCGGACCCTAGTGGTTCATTGTACCCGATTGTGTGTGATGTACCGCAGGATTTCCGTTAGTAGATGTGATGCTGCAGGCGGAGCTCATCAGCACCAAAAATCTGATATTTGATGCATTCATATGCGGAGCACTCTCATAGAAAATGTTTTATGAATTCCGTTTCTTTGTTACAGGATAGGGATATATTATCTTGGGGCATTAACGCTCTGTCACCTTCCATTATGTGAAACTTCTTCCCAAGTTTGAATAGCAGCATTAGCCAATGCTAGTGACGCGCTAATTGCTAATTCCGGTCTGTTCAAAGGGGAACAAGTCGGGAAACCAGAAGCTGGACGCTTCAGGTACGAAAGGTTTTGTGTAATTCTTAGTACGTAGCACGTAAATATATGCATATATTATGTGAGAGTATCCACTTTCTGAGGATGTTGACATTTATAGTCTTGGATTTTCAAAGACAGTAATAGTAGTAGATTTTCAAGTTAGTAATAGTACGGTTTCCACCAAACAAATGTCAAAACTAAGAGTGGATTCGAAAAGTGCTTATCGAGATCTTTCGTTTGATACCCCACATATATATTTGATATATTTGATGAAAAAAAATGTACACCCCCCTGTGGCATGGCATGGCCCCCCTCTTTAAATTCAACGTAAAAGGATGTAACTGACTGTATGCGTGAGTGTTCACAGTTTCCACGTTTCTACCAAACTTGGTGTCAATCGCTGTAACCGTCTCCGAGAAAAATGCGTGTGACGGACAGGTAGACAGGGTTTTGTGTTTACACAAAACCCTAAAAAGTATCCTCTTTTGCTAAAGCATCCGAGATTCCATTTCCCTCAACACCTCAATACCATGTACCCAGAGTAGGTCTATCGCATTGAATTTAAAAATAGAGTTCAATCGATTTCCCCATTCCAGAAAGATCTTTTAAGCGATCATGCTCAGCTCTCTCAATGCAATTTGACTATCGCTAGAGATTGCGAGGCATCTGCCCTTCAACCACTCGTCAATCTCCCAGCTTGCTGCCCTTAGGGCCGTATACACTTCAGCCTGACAAATTGTTGCATATTGTCCCAAAGGAAAAGCTCACTTCTCGTTTTTACTCGAGAGGTAGGCTCCGGCATGTAGTGTCCGCCACTTAGCGCCCCGGAGCGATGTTCCATTCGCCTTTTCCGGGACCAGTTTGACCAACAAATAATTTTCACTAATGTTTAATAATCTCTTTATCCTCACATTTTTTTCTACCGGTTTAGTTGTCCCAATTATCTTTCTTTATTTCCAAATTCCAATCCCGTCCTTCGTTTACTTAATACTTCAACTAATTAAATTTTCTTATATTTTAAATAATCGAACTACTGGTCCCTTTCCCTTAAATTTCATAAGTCAAATTCACTTAAACCATTTCAAATTTTATTCTTTATAAAATTGTTCATATTGCACATTATTGGGTGCAGGCAGGCGGTTGTTCGAGGCCGTGGGCAATGATCTGCCACACACTTTAGCAACAGTACATGTTACTGTTGACGCATGACCTTATAAGTTGAAGGCCATGGACCGGGAGCGAGATTAGCGTCACCGAGAACGGCTGACGGAAGGACAGCTGATGAGCTGGACCGGCGGTCGTCAATTAGTAACCAAGTCTTATACACAGTGCAGTTATGATTTAGGAGAAAGTGCGTGCGTTGTTTAAAAACTTGTAATTTTGTGAAAATAAATCCGTGAGTCAAAAGGAGGGAAATCGTTCATATTCAAGCGGTTAATGCGGAAATCGGATCGAATTGATGTTCTGGGAAATTATCTCCAATGAAGATGGTATCAATGCAACTGGTATCTATCATGGTGATAATGATTTACATAACGCATCAATGTCTGCTATAATGAAGTATCTGGCGGTAAATACATGTTACGTGCTGTAGTGGGTGATTTATAACCCGGTAGCATGGATTCAGCGCGTAGGGGACCATTCGGGCTCATTTTCTGATCAGATAATTCCGTATTCAGACAATCCGGTGCTGGTAATAACAGAGCCAAAGGACACTACATAGAAGGGCTGAATTAGTTGATTCAGTATTGGAGGTTGTACGAGAAACAAATCGTGAATTACAGAAACTGAACATCAGATGTGAGCCGAGTGAGGCCCTTTGAAGAGGATTGTGTGCGCTGCAACTTGATATGTCCATGCTCACTTTTTTCTGGTAATGGAAAGGGCTCCGCGTTTTTCACACTTAAAAGTGTGCTGCGCCTTCGCCTCCTTTTACCCGAATTGTGTTTTGCTGTGTTGTTCGATGCCCAGGACCAGGACAGCTGCAAATAGTGTAAACTATAATAGATACTTGCGTATTGATCGCAGAAGAAATCATAGTAACGGAAGGACTCGCGAAGAACAGTTTAGTCTCGCTAACCCCATGCAACTGCGTTGCTAGTTAGGCTTCTTCGCGCCCGCCAAGACCCGGGATTACACACTTTGCCTTGACAGTCACTGAGAATTGTTTTTTTAACGCTGCTAAATTCACACTTTACAGAATTCCTTAAAGAAGCGCAAAAAGGGAAAGAAATATTTACGCATCATCCGAGAGTATAATCACAGCTCAGATTCAAATTGAAATCTCCAAGTTTAAGTGAATTCTTCATTTATTAGTTTTTGTTTTGATTAGTGAACACTTTTCACTGTGTTGTTTTAAGATTACTTTTAAGAAAAACATCTTGCTTGTTGCTGTCGCAAAAGTAATAGAAGAGATAAAGCTGTACTGCAAGAACGACCAGTTCGAAAATTTGACTGACAAACAACGTATCGGATCATCTTGTATTGATCACATTGACACCCTATGGATCAGTGTAGAGCAATGAGCGGAGTTCAGATCATCACTCCATACGCTCTCCATTTTTTCGAGAGAAGTCGATACGGGGTTCTTCTTGCGGTAGGTGATATTTCTCCCTTGCGTGTAGATCCATGCCTACGATTTGATTTGCGACTAGTATAGCACAAACATGGCCGCATTATTCGCAAGATCGATAAACGCTGTCTCCTCCGAAATGCCAAAACCGAGAATTCTATCATACATTGTATTCCCTAAAAGGGGCTCCAATTCCGAATCTTGTATCTACTGCCATAAAATAGCCGGAAACACGCTCATGGTTAAAATTGTTTTACACTACTTTAACGTTTGATTTTTTTTAAATATTTAAATCTGCATTTTTGAAGGTATAAGGAGTTGGAAAATTGCAAAAAAGATTTTTTTAAATTTATAAGCATTAGTACCACACTAGCACAAATACCCCAAAAGCGGATTAGATTATTGAATTTTTCTGCTCCTGCTGATATCGGAGCTACTATGTAATCAAATATCGCGCCGACATTCCGCTCAAGAAGGCAGTAAGTGGCTGCCGAAATACGAGGGGCGGCTTATAAGTTCGCGATCTATGGTTGGATATGGATTTGGAGTGTTAGCCGACTATAAGAGACAATGAACGGTGTCTTGCAGTAATGGAGACGAAGATGTTGCGTTGGGCTAGTAGCGTGACAAGTTTTGATCACATCCGAAATGGGGATATTCGCGATCGATATGGATGGTATGTTCACGTAGTTCGCGCTAACAAGAATTCACTAGCCAAGATCTGGTCTGGACATTGAAGTTGATGGTAAGCGACCAAAAGGTCGGCCAAAACAAAAAGGGCTTGATACGCTGGATGGAGATTTGAAAGCCTTATGACTGAATCCGGATCAGGCATTTGATAGAACTAAATTGCGGAACCGATGACGACGAGCCGACCCCGCTTGTGAGTGGGTCAAAGGCTAGAGAAAAAGAAGATTGTCAGTATAAAAACTACTCTCCTTTCATTATTTAGTTCATTTGTAATTATTACTGGTACAAGCAAAGACATGATGTCAACGGAAACTCGCAATTCCCGCAATTCGGATAAACGCACTGTTATCAAATTCCTTGTTAAGACAGGAAATACGTCGAAACAAATTTTGCAAGAAATGTCATCGGTTCTTGGGGATTCTGCACCTTCATATACAATGGTTAAAAAATAGCCTCGACATTTCAACAAGAAAGAGATTCCTGTAAAGATTACCCTCGCCCGGGTTGCCCAATGACAATGGTGACTGAAGAAAATGTTAAAAAAGTCGAAAAGTTAATACTGGCCCATCCACAATTAAATTGTGGCAGATAATGGAAGAACTCCAGATTTGCAAGAAATGAGTTGCATGAAAATTTGCACATGAAACAAATTAGTGCACGCTAGATGCCGCGAATGTTCACACGGTTCGACAAGCAATGACGATTGGAGAGTTGTAAAGATTTGGAAATTTTTGGAATTGTGTCAGAATAATTTGGACGAAATTTGCAACTGTATTGTGACTGTTGGTGAAACTGGGATTCATCAATATAATCCGGAGTCTAAACAAGAGTGGATGCAGTGGATAAAAAGGGAGGAGGAGGCCACCCAAGAAATTCAAAGTGGAAAAAATTATGATTACCATTTTCTGGGATAACGAGGGAATTTTTCTAATCGATTACTTGCCTAGAAGGACTACAATGAACGGAAATTATTACGCTAATTTACTGGATCAGACACATGAGGCAGTTGTAAAGAAGAGACGTGGCAAGTTGGCACGGAGAGTGTTGTTTCTGCAAGACAATACACCCTTTGACACCGCTCAGGATGCGAAGGCTTCCCTAAAAGCTACAGGATTCACAGAATTTGATCACCAGTGACCTTTTTCTTTTTTTCCAATTTAAAGAAGGAGTTACGAGGACGGTAATTTTCCAACGACAGTGAAATGAAGGCAGCCGTCAATCACCATTTTAAAGAGAAGTCTAGGGAATATTTTTTCAGTGGCATAAAGCCATTATATTCACGATGTGAAAAGTGTTTTTCACTTGAGGCGGATTACATTGAAAAATAAAAAATATAACACCATCCTTTTCTTTCATTAAGTACCTTAGGCCGCGAACTTAATTGCCGGCCTTCGTACGTACTCGATTTCAAATAAAGATTCACTGATTTTGTTGGAATTTGTCTATGTTGTCATTTCAAAGGAATAAAACAAAGGGTCTACTGAAGGCATAAGCGTTGCAGCGGTTATTGCTCAGTTTATATTGAAAAAACTTTTTGCTAACGCTTTATGGAACAAACAACAACAACAATTACAAATAACATAGAATGGAATGCGACTGAACTCTAAACCGATATCCACATCATCGATTGGAAAGGAAGAGAGACTTATGCAAATTTGGGAAGCTGAGCTCTCATTATGCTTGTCAGAAAAGGGTTTCTCCCATATTGTATTCTGTTGCCTAATTACTCCAAATCAACAACCTAACCAACCAGTTCAGCCATTGGCTTAAAAACTATTCTCCTCAATATCAAATCACCTATCTTAATAAAATGATACCTATTACAATATATTGGAGCTTTAGCAAATCATGTATCAATTCAATTTGGTAACCATTAATCCTTCTACACCAACCGTGCGTCACATCAATCATCAATGGTCCCTGATTCCGCAGAACAATATCTAATCTGGTTGCCGGAATCTAACGTAATCTACTCCAGCATGGCGGAAAAAAATGCCATCTATTCAAGTGCATTCATTACTCAATGTCAACTCGTGTGACGACCAGCGTGTTTACTGGATACCCATTCCGAACCGCCATACACGCTCACTTAGGCTCACTAAGTAAATCTAAGTAGTAAACAAGTTATGCTGAAAGCCAATCTTAATGCCTGAAGAACAAGATACAACCTGTGGCCGTCCCACGTTCTTCTGGTTTCAGCTAAATCTCCAAATAAAGCCATCATTAGATGTGCTTTTAAATTGTTATTCAAAGCTTCTAATTTGCAAATAATACGACAGACAGGCAGGATTTGTTGCTGTTTCAGTGCTGATATTCCAAATGGAGACTTAAATAATGCAAAACTCAGTGGCGCTCGTTAATGTAGTTTCAGTTCCGCAAGAGATGATTCCAACAAAGGTGATAACAACAGCAACGTGTCGCCGTGTCTTCCTACCTGTTGAGATTAATTGCAGGAAAATGCATGACGTTGTAATTAAATTTTTAAGTGAGTAGGTAGGTGTTGAGGTTGAATTAAGCGTTTTTGCGAAATAGAGGTGTAAATTTTTCGTTTAAATATGTGAAGGCAATAATGGATTGAAGACGACTAATAGGATTCATCCTGGCGAGAGCATATGGTTGGTAGATAGCCACTTATTTTACTAGTTTTCCAGAGTTGCTTCGAAAAGGTTTCGACTACAGATGAAAATATTGTGTCAGAAGATCATCATCATCAACGGGGCAACAACCGGTATCCGGTCTAGGGCTGCCTTAATAAGAAACTCCAGACATCCCGGTTTTGTGCCGAGGTCCACCAATTCGATATCCCTAAAAGCTGTCTGGCGTCCTGACCTACGCCATCGCTCCATCTTAGGCAGGGTCTGCCTCGTCTTCTTTTTCTACCATAGATATTACCCTTATAGACTTTCTGGGTGGGATCATCCTCATCCATACGGATTAAGTGACCCGCCCACCGTATCGGAGGATTCTTCTCTCGAATGCGGCCAAAAGTTCGCAATTTTTGTTGCTGAAAACCCAAGTTTCCGAGGAATACATGAGGACTGGCAAGATCATAGTCTTGTATAGTAAGAGCGTTGACCCTATGGTGAGACGTTTCGAGCGGAACAGTCTTTGTAAGCTGAAATAGGCTCTGTTGGCTGACAACAACCGTGCGCGGATTTCATCATCGTAGTTGTTATCGGTTTTGATTTTCGACCCTAGATAGGAGAAATTGTCAACGGTCTCAAAGTTGTATTCTCCTATCCTTATTCTTCTTCGTGTTTGACCAGTGCGGTTTGATGTTGTTGGTTGATTCGTCTTCAGTGCTGACGTTGCCACCATATATTTTGTCTTGATTTCATTGATGTGCAGCCAAGATCTCGCGCCGCCTGCTCGATCTGGATGAAGGTAGACTGTACATCTCGGGTGGTTCTTCCCATGATGTCGATACCGTAAGCATAGGCCAGTAGTTGGGTGGACTTGAAGAGGATCGTACCTCTTGCATTTACCTCAGCATCACGGATCACTTTCTCGAGGGCCAGGTTAAAGAGGACGCATGATAGCGCATCCCCTTGTCGTAGACCGTTTTTGATGTCGAATGATCTTGAGAGTGATTCTGCTGCTTTTATCTGGCCTCTTGGTCAAGGTCAGCCTAGTCAGCCTTATTAATTTCGTCGGGAGATAGAATATGATTATACTAGATTATTCTAGTGCGATCACAGCTGCCACACTAGCCATTAAATCCTTTTGATTAGTTTAACATTGGAATATTTAAGAGTTTTAACTTGTTCTTCTGGAATTGCACCAAATTGCTTCTCAGAGAGTTCATTTTGAAGATACTCATTCCTGTGTACTATAAGACATCAAGCACCATTATTTGGTAAAGTATGGTGAGAACTATAACTATTGTCCGCACAAAAAAGTACGTTTATAAACTTCTCTGCCGCACCTGGTCTACAATTTCCCAAACTACCCGGTTGAATGAGGGTACTCAGCGATATCATATTGTTAGATATCGAAACAATGTATGTATTACTAATTTAGATATTCCAAACGTTCCTAGCCATAGCTATTATCATCTGTTTGGTTGATTCTGTAGCAGCGTCCTTGGAGCTCTTTCAAATAAATAAATTCTGTATCCCATTGACAGTAATTTTAAACTTCATTATCTTTACGATGGCATTGTTCTTCAGAATTGCGTGCTATTTATTGACATTTTTTATTGCCGTGGAGCAAGTTTGTCCTAAACTCAGGAATAAATAAGGCGTTTGCGTTACTCAGAGAGCTTTTTCATGTTAAGAAGTGGAAGTGGCACACTTAACCATCGCTACGCAAGCTACTTCAATCAAATCTTTGTCTAAACTGCTACATTGAAGGCTTGGTGTGTACATTGGAACAACTGTTTCAATTATGTGTGTGCCATGATGGCAAACTAATAAAACATAAATAATAAATTTAGTACTATATATTAGTGAATTGGGATGACAGGAAAAGGACAGAGTTTATTAACTGGGAAAAAAACATACGCTGAGCACGTCTGTTCTTTTACGTTGTTCGTTGAAAATTAATTTTACCAATTTCGCTTATTATTACTTGGGCCTCTTGGTCACTTGTCACGTTACACTTATAGCATATGCACTGACAATGTCCTCGCGCTCTCACTCCTACACATTACCAGTCGTAAGCTTATCGTAGTTTAAATCTATAATAATAACAAGTCGAGAAACCGGGAGCTTGACGCTTCAGGTATAAAAGGTTTTGTGTTTCCCTCTGTGAGGAGCATAACGCAGTTCTCCATTGGCTGATAGCATTGACTGGAGATATTTAAATCGCTCATTTCTGTCAAGTAACCTGCCCAGAACTGAGCGATTTAAATAACTCGGATCAACGCTATCAGCCAATGGAGAACTGCGTAATGAAATTGCTTCACGCATTAACGCACCCTGGATGATGTTGCATTCCACAACTGGTGTTCTTTGTGATCGACGTGTTAGCGAACGTCTCAAATCTAAAATTTACCGCCATGCCGTCCATCTCCCGCTTTCTATAGTTCTGAGTGTTAGCCGACTATAAAAGACAACAAACGGCGTCTTGCGGTAATGGGAACGAAGATATGGCATTGAACTAGTGTCGTGACACGTTTTGATCACATCCGAAATGAGGATATCCGCGATCGATATGGGGTTGCACCAATCGTGGAAAAACTGCGAGTGAGGCGTTTTCTATGGTGTGGTCACGTAAGTCGCATTACCGGAATTCACTTACCAATATTGATCTGAACATCGAAGTCAATGGTAAGCGACCGGCCGAAACAACGGTGGCTTGATACGCTGGATGAGGATTTAAAAGCCTCTCCATTGCATCCAGATGAGGCATTTAATGGAACCGAATGGCGAAATCGATCACGACGAGCCGACCCCGCTTTTGAACAGGACAGAGTTCGAAGAAAAAGAAGATGTGAGGGGCGGCGAGTTCACGATAGCTAAAAATTCCATTGCCCTAAATTTGTTGGAAAAGCATTCAAATAAATCATTTGATGGAAAGCCCTGTATTGGTAATAGTGAAGCTCATACGCTCCACACTCTGAGTTTAATATTATTAGCAAATGCGAAGAATTTAACCTACAACAGATACAGAAAAAAGGCTGGGGAGAAGTGAATGGAATGGATGGAGTTTTAATATTTCATCTCTCGAGGCTTAGATTTCACATAAGAATTTTACACGAAACCTTAAAAAGGGCTGGGGAGAAGTAGATTCTTCATAAATACGACTTTAATATTTCACGCCAATGTCAATTATTCTCGCTAATTATGACATCAGCATCAGCGGAATTGCTAAGTTTGAACTTCTATAACTTTGGCATTAATGGCCAGATTTTCATGACATTTGCCACGTTTATACGGAATATTGTCCTCTAAGCTGGCGCATTTGGAAGTCCTAGGATCAATTTAAGGAGGTTTTTTAGCCAATTTCTAAAAGTTGGTAATATACTGTTAGTAAGTTTATTTGGGCAGATATCGGAATGGGGCATATTTTGAGGCCTAGATTTCTTCATGACTATATTCGGTGAAAAAAATGTTTACATCCCCCCTTTACATGTATGGGGAGTCCCCCTTTAAACTACACATAAATTTATGTCACTCACTGTATGCGTGTATACGACCATCAAATTTCGTTCGGATCGGTATAGTTGTTTTGTAGAAAAGTGCATGTGACGGACAGACGGTGAATCGATTTTAATAAGGTTTTGTTTTACACAAAAGGTTGTTTATAAGGTTTTGTTTGACACAAAACCTTAATAAAAACATTATAGTATAATTAACTTTATTTGAAGAGAACAGTAGGGAAGGTATGTCGGAGCCATGTATTGGCAGCCTCCTGAATTTCTTTTTAGATTTTTTGGTCGGGTAGTTTCTGAGAATGGGACCGTGAAAGAAATAATCACTTTCGACCCCCCGCACTCCCCACCTTTCCAACCGAGACCATTGATACCTCAGATGATAACATTTGATGAAAAAAAATGTACAACCCCTTTTTGTATGTATGGGGACTATGCATTCGAATTCCTCTTATATTGCTTAGTTCTCTGTTTTCTCGCTATTCAATTGAATGGAAATCATTATGCTCTAATTACTCAAAACAAAACTGTTTACTACCGCTTCTACGATCCAAAGATCAAAACTATTTGTACCAGCCCAAATCGGCTCCCTGCTTTTATTCGAGGGACTTTTTTCTCGTAATTTCGGTCGCGCGCGAACTCTTCTTTACCCCTTGAGCCATCATATGAACGTGGGTAATCGTCAAAATTTTGAAAATCGGGTAATTTGTTCAGATTTTATTTTTAAATGGGACCAAAATATTTGAAAGTGAAAAAGTTATAAATGTTCACCAGATCAAATTATTTGGGAAAGTGAACAAATAATAGACACAAGAACGTTTTAATAAAAGAAGTTTGTCAAGCTAACCCTCCTATAATGACTCAAGCGCTTAGTTCAATCCGCGGATCATTACATCTATGTATCTCCGCATCTTTAGGCATAAATGCAGGGAAGTGGAGTGAAGGGAGTGAAAGAAGAAGAATAGGATAGAGAGCGGTGTCAATGAAGTGAGAAAACCCCGATCCGATCTCTTAACAGCTCAGAATGACAAAATAACGTTGCTCATTCCGGTCCTGCGTATCGATTCATATAAAAACTCTCCCCGGATTGTTTGGTTAATTGGTATTTACTGGGTAGAACTTCTGCGGTTCATCAGCAAAAAAAAAGAGCAAGTGATTTTCAGCGGGTTTTTAGTCGTTCAATTTTTCGCGATTCAGAAAGTTTTGGATCCAGCGAAATAAATGGAAGTCAGACAGTGCAAGGTTTGGACTATATGAGCAATGCATTAAAACTTCCCAATCAAATGTCGTTAACTTGTACCAAGTAATTAAACATGTGTATGGAAAATCACTCCTTCTCCATTGGCAAGTTCTGGTCGCTCTTGAAAGCGGATGGATGACTACTCATGGTTTACACTGGAAAAAACGGAAGTAGTCATCCTGACTGACTTTTGTCTTAAAGATGAGCTTTTTTGAGCAAATCAAAGCATCGGCGAACAAGGCTGCAGTTGGATTTTCGGCATTAAGTAGGCTAATGGCAAATAATAATATAATATTGGGGGTCCTACGTCAAATAGGCGAGGTCTCTTGATGAGTTCGACGCAGTCTGTCCTGCTGTACGGTGCAGAGGTATGGGCTGACGCTCTTGACACGGAGGTATATCGTAAGCTCCTCGCGCAACTTCAGAAACGGGAGCTTTGCGCGTGGCGTCTGCGTGCCGCACTTGCTCTGAACCGGCCGTGATGATGATTACGGGAGTGATCCCCGTTGCCTTCCTTGCTAAGGAGCGACAAGCCATATCCAAGCGCAAGGGGGAAGAGTCAAGGGAGGTGCTTGCTCGCGAAGAACGACAACGCACTCTAGACGAGTGGCTTCTCTCGTGGCAAAATGAAACTAGAGGCAGATAGACTGCGCGGCTCATCGGCAACTTAGGTGCGTGGCTGAATTGGAAACATGGTGAGACTGACTATTTCCTTACCCAATTTTTAAGTGGGCATGGAAGTTTTCAGTCTTACCTGCACAAGATTGGAAAGGCACGATCTTCGGATTGTTTGCTTTGCAATGGAGTTGTGGACGACGTCCATCACACTTTTTTTTCTTAAGAAAGGTGGGATGGGATTCGTCAGCAGCTCTATTTAAACACAAGGGATCTAAGTTTTATAAAAATAGTTCCTTAGTTTACTATAGTTCTTTTTAAAATAAAACTATTAAAAGGAAAGGTTTCCAATTTAACTATAGAATTTTATCTATGTTGTGTCCGAAACACGTGTTTGCTACCTCAACATAAATAAAATTCTATAGTTAAATTGAAAACAAGGTATCTTTCTTCAGACAACATTGTCGAGAAGATGCTGAAGAGTGCTGACATGTGGAGCCGTGTTGCCCATTACGGTCGAGTCCTTCTCATTACAAAGAAGATAGAGCTCCTTGAACTCACAGTTCCCTTCCTCCTCTCCCCTTCCGTTGGTGAAAGGAATTTTCTGATTTGAAGGCTACGCAAGGTGGGAGAGTTCCGGGACTAGTCCGAAGTAATGTGACAAACGGTTCCAGGCTAGCTTCCTGACGATGGGGAGGTGTTTAGTTGGTAGTCCGACGACGTATCGTTGCAAGAGTCCAACACTCTGTGCGTAGATATATCAGCCAACCCTACCCAAAAAAAAGAGCAGAGACATGAAATCCTAGTAGCGCTTTCAAAGGGTTGCCACTTTTTAAACCACCACATGACAAAAATGTATATACCGCCAATTTGAAGAAGAGAGTGAGACCGCCCTGGATTTCGTATATACTATAACTGCCTAGCCTCCTCAGACCTTAAGGGGACATGACGGGTTTAAATTTTGGTTTTTTGATTTTTTCTCAAACGGTTTATTTTTTGAGAAAAAACAGTCATTTGAATAAAATTTGGCATATATATTGTCATAATACAAAATTTTTTTAGAAAAAAGGATTTATGAAGTTTTACGGACTGGTTTTTGTTTGCTTCAATTTTTAAAAAAAAAATTTAAAAAATTCACGACGTGGGTGACTTTGGGACAGTGGGATGTCCAAAAAGTGAGGTTTTCATCAGAATGAACCACAAGCAAAAAATTCCGCCAAAAAATAACAAAATAGCGGCGATTTGTCAAATTTTTCGGTTTTTGGCGTCAAAAAACCTGATGTCAATCAAAATACCCCCCATCTCCGTTTACGAAGTACATTCTATTGCTTTGAATGTGGGCAATAACATATTAAAAATGGTCGAATGGTCAAGTGGTTTTTTTTTTAATCCTCCACGCCAATCCAAAAAACGTTGTGTTGAGAAAAACACTTTTAAAAATTTACTACAGTATTGACAGTGGTGACTTTTCAGTACACAATCCGAATCATAACCGGTAAACCCAGTTTCCCTTCTATTTATACAACATGCTAACAAAACGAGAATATGTAATATTGCAGACTTTTTGAAGAGAAAGGCAAGATACAAGAAGTAAGAGGCTCAAAATGCGAATTTGGCCTGCCGCACTATATACGCTGGCTATTCATTTTTCAAATCGTATATGACTCATATTCTTACCACATATTTTCAAATGTCACGTCCCCTTTAGCTAAAATACCTAGGAAAGGTTCATTTCAACGAAGAATTCGCGCAGTCTGCCTCAGATCCGCAAAAGTCTGTGAACACTGCATCGAGATAGCCGTTCAACAGACGACTTTAGGAAACACTACATAGGTGCTCAGAGGTCACGCTTCTCCCGCTAACTTACCTAATCTAACCTTTCTTCCCTACCTTTGGCATGTAGAGAAGCACGGAGCTTTTCTTTGGTCCCGGACTTCCCTGCCGCTATTCGGTATGTATCCAGGCATCAAAATACCCTCCATACCGATATCTCCTCAAATTAAGTTAATAGTATATTACTATATTTTCGGGAACTTCACTAGAAACCTTCGAGTGCAATGCTGACCACGTTGTCCTTCGCGTCAACGATTATTGTTATTCATTAAAAATCCCCCTTAAGTTTATCCTAGATCGTAAAAATGTGTAGTGGTATATTCTATAGTATGGAGAATGGTATCTCCAAGTTTGGTAAAAATTGCACTATTAACGACAAAGTTTCGGTAGCTGTCCCTTCCGTGTAAATGCACTGCAATCCAAAACCCTAATATCAATATCACACTAAAGTGAATAGTCTGACATGCTAAATGCATATACATTACGGGCTACGACCAATGGACTAGTTATCCACTCAAATATACTTAGACGAGAAATATACAAAACCTTTCATACCTGAAGTGCCAAGCTTCCGGTTTCCGACTTGTTCAGATGTAATTTGGGTTTCTGGACCACAATTCTTTTAATGATAAAAACTCTGAATTGAATTAGGAGAATAGAAAGATAAATGCCAAAAATTTAGAAAATGATTTAGTCGCAAAGGTGGCATTCTAATGACACGCCTCATAACATAAGTAGCTGAGGACGAATCAGACGAAAAGTTAGGTTCCAGGTGGTCGATATAACCATAATCGCTATTTCCGGCAGTTTTGTATTTTAAATACAGGTCCCGGAAGTAGACGTGTGAACTTTTTTCTGTTAAAATGACAGATCCGCAGGTAGATACCAACCCTCACCATGCAAGCTTCTGAGGAACTGTACTTAGCTCTACTTTCGAGGTTTGGCCAACCCATCATTCCTGATAATTGCAAAGTGAAGACTTGTTTGCCTATGAGTACGCATAAACCCGACTGGGTTTGTAACAATAAAATTTCCAATTCAGTTTTCCAGCCCTGGCCTATTATTTTATCTTCTTTGCATAATCGAATTCTTGGCTAGGTGAATTCTAATCATAAATCTCCCCAACAATAGCTTCAATACGATTTTCCAACTTCATATTCGCAGCAAGCATAGAACGTTCCTGAGTTTGACCAAAGAGATACTGCATTTGCCCAGCAACTCTCCAACTGGTCAATGACCGGAATACACATGGCAAACCAGCTTTTCTGTTTATCAATACGGATTCATATCTGAAACTATATGACACTATGTCTAATATTAGCATTACCAAATTAGGAAATAAAAACATTTAATCAGAATTTTGTTTTTGAAAATCAATTAACAAAATTCAAATCAGTTCGGTCGTTTTTTTCTATCTCCTTTGAATTCGTCACTCTCATCTTATCAAACCGGCGACCTAGTCAACTATTCCACGATTCGGATGCTGCGTGCTATTTCTATTTCTGGATATGACCCTGATACTGTCTTTCCACGAAACGGCACAACTTGAGACGTAACAAATGATTCACCACAACCGGCTTTTGCCATACCACACTACCCATTGATTAGCAACCTTTCGGGGCATCAATTCATCTGAAGCGAAATTAGCATTCATCCCCCTCGGGTGACCAATGATTCAATTGTTGGTTCAGTCCATGGAGAGGTTGCATACCAAGATTCTGGTTTATAGGAGTGTTGTGTGAATATATTAATATGACGTGCTGTATTTTTATCTGTTATGTCATTTCTTACGTCGAACGGCCGTTACGGATGGCGGGTGGTAATCTCAGCGACGTTAGGTTTGGGATCACTTGGGTCGTCAGTGACGAAGATCAGAATGGAGGCAGTGCCGATGAGTCAGTAGTGAATCTCAGTAGTAAATATTTTGATGACTGTTCTAGAAGAATTTAATTGGGCTACCCCGGGAGCTTTAGTCACTTCTGTGTATGGGTATGAATGATAAAAGTTTAATTCATAATTTGGGATACCAAGAATTTCTCGTAAATTGTTTACATTTTTTTCGTAACGTTGATTTGTAGATTTGGATACTGATTCATTGCCGTGAGAATGCGTCGAGGTTTTAAATAAAAAGATAATCAGTATATATGTATGTATCTGCTTTGACAAACTGATATTAAATTTACACCAAACACGTTTCATTCTGCTAGTCAGAGAATCTTGATTAAGCATCCAAGTTTCAAGTTTTCCTGAATAAATCATTACAAGCGTCTAGAACGTATCACAACTCAATATCGTTTCATAACACTTTCATGTAACTCTGAAAAGTAAAATCTTAAATGGGATCCCCATTGATTAACGCGAATAAATTAAGATTCTCCATGTCTGACTGAATAAAAGGAAATATCTGTCAATACCCACGGAGCGAGCCAAGGTGACAACAAGCTATCCATCTTCGGTTTTCCCACACAGTTTTTCAGCATTAACCATATTGTGAAATAGCTTCCAAGTGGAATACCGGTCGCTTTGCAGACATTTGATCAACGCTTTTATTTGGTTCACGTTAACACTCATAGCGAAGTAAGCAAGCTTCAGGAAATGATCGGTAGAAATGGGTTTTATTCCAATCGAACCAAGTGAGGCTTATATCCGCTGATTTTCTTTATCGAAAGAAATATTTTACTTGGAAGATGTGGGCGATCTAGAAAATGCTCATTATGTGCTTTTAATTGGGAGATAAATACTAATCTGATGGGACATACAGGCGGATGCATCTTGAGTATGTATAAAAACGCCTTATTCATTGTTGATGACCTTTTGAATCCAATTGCGGTACTTAAACTACTTATTAGGAGCCAAACATCCGTATCCACGTTTTTGAAACAACATCGTTTCCCCACCAAGCTTTCCGTGTGCATCTGTGAATTTGCTCTAACGTTTGTTTACATCTTTTAATACAGTTTAAAGTTCTTACTCCAGACATGGCGTCAGTCTGTGGTTTTACTTGATCTGCAGATAATATCTACGGTAACAGCTATGCATATGCATAGATTTCCAGTTTTGTCTGAATCCAAGACTTCAAGTCTTGGAGTTTCATGCATCGGCTTGAGAAGATTAATAAGAAGGAGCGAAGAAAAGATAAATTCATACATATGAATACCATGTCTGGAATTGCGTAGGTTTTCCTTGCTTCACTCTCGAGTGCAGCTTGTATCTTTTCCGCACATCATTTGCTATGTTTATTTTCTGGTTGCACATTGTAATGGCTGGAGCCTTGTTCCATGTCGACATGGACGTATGGTTTGAGTCTGTTTTCTATTATTTTTCTCTATTGAAATGTGAATGAATTCATTTGTGAACTAACGGTTGACTAGCTAATTTCTAAGTGAATGTCTTTCAGCGCCCATCATTGCAATTTGCAATAATTAGACTCCCAACCCTAAGAACCACTATATGTATTGTAATATGCATATATTCTGACGAGTCATGATGTCTATCATGAAAATGAAATACACTTTGTACGTATCGATTGCTAACACACCCTTTGTCTTTGGTTTCAATTAGAGTGGAGTATTTAGGTTAGCATGCAAGCTGGGTATTAGCTGTTGCATATTTTTGAACAATGAATGGCTATGGACATATATGTGTGTATGGAGTGGTATGCGGTAACTTTCATCCACCCCTGTTAGATCGGTGAATTGCCTCAGAATGATAAAGTAGTCAAAGTAGACAGATTGTATCATCATACATATTATCATAACAAACACGGCGGCTTAATCACGCGTCACGTCATTATTATCCTTCCTTGTTCATGTACTTCTACTCGTTTCGTATCTTTCCAATATTATGCGCTACTTAGCTCCAGAGCGACTCATTTAGTAGATATTTAAGGAAAGAGAGTTCCACTAACCTAGATTAGAGCCGCATATTTTATTAAGACTTAGTGATCTCACTGTAGTTATCTTTGATAACTCGTTCAGAAGGAACGGAATACTATGAGGACATAATGCTTTATTTGGTATTTTATTAATTAGAAACTCTAATGATACTTAGCGAAGAATTAACTGCCACTTTTCATTTTTTTTTTCCCGTCATCCTATAAGTTGGAGTTTAATAATACACTCAAAGTATGTCCTGTCTGTCGCAAGAGGCGACTAAAAAGGGTAGAAATTTCTAGACTAGCAATCTGCAAATGACGAAACTACCTTGCTCCTGAAACTTTAACAATGCCTTATTTAGGGGCTAACCTTACGATTGGTTCCTGCGATATGCATATGCTCCTCAACAGCGATATCGGGGGCCCCCAGAATGCTCATTTATTCCACCTTAAGCAAAAATTCCGGCGATATAAGATGTATGAAATATTGGGATTCTGGCTAGTACTTCCTTTACTCTTGCGTCACTACGGCTTATACTCTAGCGTAGTCTAATGGTAGCTGACCTGAATTCGATTTGGAGCTATTGCTAACAGCTACCCCAAGGTACGCTCTCATGGCCTGCGAATTGATTTTTGACAAAATATTGACTACGACATTCCGGTCCAGGGTAAGCGATATCACAATTGCATAATGTTACACACCAACGGCGATTACTGATATAGTGAAAAGGAATTATTTCTTATTGTTTCTAAGGATGGTATTGTACACCCATCAGGATCGCTTGCCAATGTAAGTTCCAACAACACCTTCTTCGGACAAGCCATAAGGGCATGGTCTTGGCAGGTAGGTAGATTTATGTTATGTTGATGTTGGTCTTGAGAGAGACCATCATCTGATGATACTTTACATTCGTTTGGAGATCAGAGGATCGTATCGGCCTGAAAATCCAATAGGAATCATCCCCATGATCCAGCTGTCGTTCGACCTAAATTCTAAATTTCGACCTAAATTCTAAACAATCTAATCGAGAATATCGACGAGCCCTGGTCCGACATCAAAAGCCCCTTTGACTCTGTCGGTGGAGTTGTCGGAAATAACCCGAATGGACGTTACAAAACCTGATTGAATACGGAAATGTAGAAATAATTCGATGAACATAATAAGCTGTGAGCTCCGTTGATGGCTGCGAGCAGAATTACCCTGAAAAAGTAGGAACATTGCAACTTAGTGTCTCCCGTGATAAATAAAAACCTACGTTGGTGAGGGAAACGGAAGTATCCTCTATCAGGAAGAAGCTTGCAAGTGATCGTAAGTCTTTCAATTGCGAGTGAGGAAAATTGAACGTACGTTTTCCATCCACGATAGTTGGAAGAGGTGGAAGGAGCACTTCGCTACGATTTTCAATGGTTTAACATCTGGCAAAGTTCTATCTTTTGTGGATGATAAGGCAAGCCAACCTAACATGCGGATCTGCATTGCTCCTCCAAGCAAACAAACAAAGGTATTTTTGCCATCAAATTTGCGGGCTCTGACAGTCCACTTCTCAGATTCGATGAGTATTTGCGCAAACAGGGGGGAGGGGGGTCGTCTAGAAAACTCTACGTAAAAAGGGAAGATTTGCGCTGCTAATGCGTCGGGACTTCGGTAGAAACAACGCTTCCTAGATATACAAATGTTCCAACACCTTCGATGTTCTCCTTCATATGTTGATTCAAATAGGAAGACCAGCCAGACCGACGACCTAGGTTTTGTTGGTATATATCTTCACTTCGATTCCATTTGCCTCGTTTCCCAAATCCAAAGTCATTTAGCCAAGGTCTATGACTATGAGGGAACAAGTAGCTTTTGTTAGCTTTGATGTGTCGCTTGCAACTAAGGTGTCGTTCGATGCAAAACGACATATATTATGTGATATCTTTTTTTGGAATACTGGACGCATTTTTCGAACATGGCAGGAAGGGTAAATATTACGCGCTTTTGCTCTAATTTTTGCAAATTTGCCATGTCATTAGCCAGGGTTGATAACAATCATGATTTACTTTTATTGATAGATTTTTCTTTTTTTTTTTCAAGGTTTTGTGTGAAACAAAACGTTATTAGAATCGAGTCGAAGTCTGTCACACCCGATTTATTCGGAAATGGTTAGACTGATTGTCACGAAAATTGGTAGGAGCGTGTGATCTGTTCCTTTTCCATACAGCAAGTGCTCCCATTCTACGAAATCTAGGACTCAAAATACATTTGGTTCCGATGTCTCCAAATAAAGTTAATAATAGTATATTTCCGCATTTTAGAAATTTACCCGGCAACCCCCCTTATATCCATCCTAGAAGTACAAAATTTGGCATGGGTGTAAGGGATAACATAGTGCACAATTTGGTTGGTTTGAAGAAAATACAACTACTATTAACAAAGCTATAGAGGGTGAAACTTTGCCATTTTTTGTGAATTTCGTGCGTTCTACAAAGTGTATGACGTCATCATCCCATTTCAATTCGTCAATACCACAACGAAGTAAGTTCATATGAATGGTGTCGCAAAGAGTTATTTTGTTTTACGTTTTTAGCCATTTGTATATGAATATGAATTACTCCAAACAGACATGTCTTATGTAGGTATATAATTCAGATAGATATATTTGTACATCAAACCAGTCATATTTAATAAACGTGCTATATATATGCATATCAATGCTTTTATGCACGAAGTAAATCGGAAATATGGGTACGATCAATTTATATCCGTGCATATATATGTACAGTATTCGGAAATAGGCAGTTTGTTTGTTTAGGGTGAGGATAATATCTATGGCTGTAATATGTCTTGTAGTTTGGAAAAATATGAAGGATTATGTTGTATCTGTAGCTATATACGGATAAAACAAGTCGGGAAACCGGAAGCTGGATGCTTCAGGTACGAAAGGTTTTGTGTATTTCTTAGTACGTAGCACGTAATATATCCATATATTATGTGAGAGTATCCACTTTCAACCACTTTGACGTATTATAACTTTGTTAGTAATGGCGCGGTTTCCACCAAACTTGGTGAGATCATGCTCTACATTATAGCCTACATCCCTGCACTGTGGTGTTAGGATGAATTTAAGGGGGGTTTACAACCAATTACAAAAAATTATAGTAATATAGTATCATTAACTTTATTTGAAGAGATATCGTTGCAGAAGTTATTTCGGAGCCTAGCCACAATATAGTGGCAGCCTCCTGATTTTTTTCAGATTTTTCGGTTTGGTAGTTTCTGAGAATGGCCCCCTTAAAGAAATGATCACTTTCAACCCCCCGCACTCCCCACCTTTCCGTCAAATGTCAAAACTAAGACCGGCTTCGAAAAGTACTAACCGAGACCTTTAATTTGATATCCCACATGACTATATTTGATGAAAAAAAATTTAACACCCCCCTTTTGCTTATATGGGGCAGTTTTTTGTGTTTACACAAAACCTTAAAAATGTGCGTTGCAGTTTCTTACATAAGATGAACACAAAGCCTTTATACCCGAAGCGCGAGCTTGCGGTATTCCGACTTGTTTCCTTATGGGGTTAATCCCACTTGTTGCGTAAAAAAGGGTCACTTTTACGATTTTTGTTTTAAGAAAACTTTTTTGAACATCCATTTTTAAGGTTGTGGATAAAATCCGGCTCAATATGTTACGGTGGGCGGGTCACTTAATCCGTATGGATGAGGATGATCCCACCCGAAAAGTTTATAAGGGCAATATCTATGGTAGAAAAAGAAGACGAGGCAGAAACTGCCTAAGATGGAGCGATGGCGTAGGTCAGGACGCCAGAGTGCTTCTAGGGATATCGAATTGGTGGACCTCGGCGCAAAACCGGGATGTCTGGAGTTCCTTATTAAGGCAGGCCTAGACCGGATACCGGTTGTGGCGCCGTTGATGATGATGATTATTAAAGAACACACATTTACTAGCTTTCAGTATTTTTTTATTGAAAGATATTTGGCAGTTATGTCACAAATGGCCGCTAAAAAGTGGATTTTCATTTTTATGTTTTGCCGTGACCAATATTGTGGCAAACTGGATCATCTGAACCAACAAAATTCCAGTGTATTTAGTTAAATAACAGTAAAAAGTAAAGTTCGATCGAAGAATTTTAAAAAAATGTTTGGCGGACGGTTAAAGTTAATAGTTCGATTTTCTCAAAAAAAGTCATGTTTTTTCTGGGCTATAAAAATGGCAGTTTTTTTTCGAAAAGAATCGGAAAAATTAAACATTACATTTTTTGTATTGAATAAGCTTGCCAAGTTTCATAAAGATCTGTTCAGTAGTTTTCGAGTAATTTTGGTCACCCCTTTCAAACATGCCATTTGTAGAAAAACGCCTTTAAAGTTTCAACTTTAGGTCATTTACGCATTTCTTCTTCTCCAACGGTCTTAGCCCAGTCAATTTTATCTGGATCGACTTAAAATTTTAAGGACGTATTCTCAGCATATGTATCACTTAAGAAAAATGCAGTAAAAAATTACTTTTTTCAAAGTCATCTCCTTAAATCAAATAAATCCTGATTTGTTTGATTTATTTATGAATACAAATTTAGATAAAAAATTGAATTTAGATAAAAAATTGATTTTGAAATTTCTTTAAAATGCCCTTTGCAATTGTAAAAATATCCATTTATAAAAAATTTTATGTAGTTTCCAAAGATGGTATCATATCTGGGAAAGTCAAACTTTTTGACAGTATTCATGAAAAATGCTATAACTCTGTAAAGGTAAAAGATAAAGTACCCATTCTGTTCACCAATTTACTGAAACAAGTGGTGCCATCCACCATGAAAATTTGTACGATCATAAGCGGGACTCCCTGTATATTCTTACTTTCCTAAAATCTGTGGAAAACCTCTACTCGTTTCTGAAATACTAAACAAAGAGAGTTCTAATCGCCCATATTTGGAAATGGCAATTAATCTATTGAAACTAAAAGGATCATGTTCGATTTTCCCAGCATATCAAACTATAAAATATATCTGAAAATATTACCAATATGCACGATAAAACTTTCAGATATGGACCAGTTATTGGTCTCTTTAATAGTTCCTCGAAAATAACCTAATTTATTAGGTACGGAGTTTCTTTTAATAAAAAGTAAAGAATACGAAGGTAACTCTTCTAATTGAACTCTCCTTTTATCCAATTTTCATTCTGTTGAATTGTGTGAAGTTAAAGTACGATAGGCATTAAGGCCATAACTTACGAGGTACACACCCTCAACATTCCAACCAGCTAAATTATTAACTGTTTCCATAATTCCACCGATAGTAATAACCCGTTCAACACGTGATCCCGCGAAGCTCGTTCTACTGCGGATTTTCCAGAAACAATACTTGACTTTTCTCCACGGCCTCCACTGCGGAAAAGGCACAGTAGCGAAGAAAGCATGAAAATTGATAACATTGTCCATTGCATGTCTAACGCATATACAGACGACATGACCACAAAGTTACTCTGCCTCTTGTATTCAATTCATATAAAGCGAATTATGATGTGAATACTTAGAGAATGGGTTGGTCAAGGATATAATCAGCACGGCTGTTCCCGCTTGGCTCTTTTTGTTCTGACCAGTTGGCGCTGTGGCGTAGCCTTTTGATGAGGAAACATTAAAACCAGAGGCCACAATGGCAGTAGCACGGTATTGCACGGCACTGCGAACACCGTCCATGCTTACTAAATACCTCTATCGGGACGTTTGATCTACCGGCTTGGGTTTAAATGGTTGTAAAGAACATAAAGTCGTGATGAAAATTGGCCAGTCGATGCTTTTATGCTCAGTGTAATGTTAAATCGATGATTTTATTAGAATATTAATTTTTCTGATTGCATCATGTTTAGACGCGAAATAACCATCAGCTTTTAATGTCATTCCATGCACTTAAATTTAAATGGTTATTCAATATCAATTCAATCCAATATTAACTTTATCGTCCCTTCCCCGAGAGTCTCTTATGTGAACTGACAAGCGACATTTTTTCTATATGTGTACATCGCTTCCTTTGATGTCAGGTGATAGATTATTTAAAATGGTGTAGTTGAATTGGGCATGCAATATCAGGGAGTACTTAAGGTATGACTCCATATACGCCACGCCACGCGACACTCCATTCAGCACAACTGCCGCGACGCGGCAGCCAACCACAATTAACTACACATTTTGACATTTTAACAGGTGGAAACAAAATAAAACTGAAAAATCGTAGCAGTCAACTAAGTTCATTATAAGGCAATGACACGCGACACTTAAAATTATTCTCTGTTAGGCAACTTGGTCCCGTCTCTTGGCTGAACGTCGCGTCGCGTAGTGGTGCTCAAGTGTGTATTGCTACCTACAAAACCATATAAAGGTATTTTGAAAGGCAGTGCAGTTTGTGCCCGCGTCGTGTTCCGTAGAAGATTATATGCAGGAGGTGAAACTTGTCAAAAAAGTAGGGCAAAAATGAGTCATGTATTTGAGGCCTAGTCAAGATCACAGTGCGTTCTGCGTAAAGGACAAATGGGAACCAATAACAATGATGATGCGTAGAACGCAACTGCGATCCTAACTGCAAAGCCCCGCACATCTTACGATATAGTTTTTGTCCCGGAACACTTCAGAGCTTGCCTAGGCAGTTTTACCTACTGTGTATAGTCCTTTTGGCATACACTGAGTGGCGCTACCCGACGCGACATTTAGCTAAACGAAACCACGCTGCTGAGTTGCAGGGTCTCGTGGAAATGTTCCATATAGTGGATTCAATTGATTGCTACGATTTTTCAGTTTTGGTTTATGTCTACCTGTTAAAATGTCAACACATACACTTGTTTGCAGTTGGCTGCGGCGCAATGTAGGCATGCTGCGTCACGTTAGTTGTGCTGAATGTCATAAAAAAATAATGAAGACGTATGTTCCTTGTATAAAATTCTACCTGATACCCTGTTCACATCATCATGTTGCAGATCGCCCAGATTCCTTGCCCAAATATAATGTTGACGTCACCGCGTTGCAGAAAATGTGGTTGGCAGAAACTGACATTTTGCAGAAAAGCGACTTCAACATTTATGACAGCTGTCACCTGAAATGCCCCGAGCTCGGATTTTCGTTGAGGGGTGTGAAGATTGGGGTGCATTGTCCCGTGTTCTCCTTAATCTGCCATTGATAGAAGTGATATGCAATAATAAGTATTGCTAAATATGAGGGACACCATCCTCATTAAAATCACCTAATTGTTGGCCCATGTTGATGATATTACTATTATTAGTAAGAACGAACATGCTTAAAGGAAATTTTTTGCCAGATGAAGCAGACGACAGAACAAGATATACTGTTGATATCAGACGAGACTAACGAATAGACGTACTAGTCCAGAAGGTAGCACTTCGATGCAGTTAAATTATGTTCCTATGTGGGGTCAGGCATCCCAGTCGCCAAGAAAATATTGGGAGCAACGAACCGGATGAGTTTTTCGCTAAATTGGAGCATCTGAAACGTTCAATTGTCCCAAGCATAAAGGGACATCGGTTATCGCGCAATTAATGATAATTACTATACTAATGTAATGTCCTGCTTCTTCTATAATTACTACACCTTGCGTTGTCAATTCGTCCATCTGCTTCGGAGATTTCCAGTGGTTCAGAATTATTCTGACGTCTATACACTCTACATGCCCTGCCCACTGGGGCTTTTTCCTAACGTATATTAGAGGATAGTTGACGCACTTAGCAAAGGTCGAAAGGTATGTATGATAATAGTATTCTAGGGTGCAATATCCCGACTCTGTTCTTGTCCTTCGCATCTGTTTCTATGCCGTCCATGCGCTTTCCCACTAGGGTTTCCGAATTTTAATGTGAGCTTTGAGTTCCGGATAGTTGAGCGGTTAGAGCGCAAGGCTATCGTACGGAAGGTCGCGGTTCAAATCTCACTGGTGGCAGTGGAATTTGTATCGTGATTTGACGTCGGATACCAGTCGACTCAGCTGTGAATGAGTACCTGAGTCAAATCAGGGTAATAATCTCGGGCGAGCGCAATGCTGACCACATTGCCTCCTAGTGTACCGTTACGGTCTTGAATGAAGTGCTCTAACACACTTCAAGGCCCTGATCCAACATGGATTGTTGCGCCAACGATTATTATTATTTGAGTTCCGGCTTGTCATATAAACTATACAAATCCCTGCTGGATAAGGTCAACTGATCCTAAAATTTAGCTGTGGTTCTGCTGCTCGAGTGAATTTATTGCTTACTCTACGGTCTTATTTATTTTTCAGACCTGGTTGCGTAGCACAGGGTTGGCCGAATAAGTTTTGTAGATCGTTAGTTTTATTCTCCTTTGTCTTCAATTCTTAATTTCGTTTATTTCATTGTTATTATTTGTAATTGTTTCACCTAAGTATAATCGGTCCACTTGTTCCAAGTTGTAATCCTTAAATATTATATTTTGTCAATTTGATGTCGTTTCCCTGGTTTGTATCATGTCAGTGCTATTTTTGTTTATTGCTAATCTCACTTTTTTTCGTTGTTTTATCAAGCTTTGACCGGATTTCTTCTAGGGTCACTTTCGTTCTTACCAGGATATATATTTATATTTGGATAGCAATTTTCAGTCATTTTTTAGATAATGTGCTCTAGTCCGTGTGTTGAGGTTAACCAATCGCCTTGTTTCGGCTTAGACGCTGTCGAAAATGCCTTATTAATTGATTTAGCAATTTCGTTTGAGCATGATAGTGAACCGATGGCAGTGGGCACCTTCTTTTGGTTATACTTTCTATATTTTTTATTTATCAACCCAGTCTCAGTAATCTAAATGAAAGTCTTTCTGCTTTTAAAAAGTGTGTGGCAGAAGTTGTTTGATTTTTGTGACAATTTAGTCCGCCCCTTCCTAAGTTTAAATATTTGATAGTTATTTTACATTTTTTTAGTTAACGATTCGCACGCGAAACATTTCTCTTCTATATTGGCTTATCTTATTCTTCTTATTGTCGGCAATGATTGTGGAAGTGGAGGATGAACAAATTCTTCAGTTGAGCTTGAAATATTCTCGCCATCTATCCGTCGCATTTCGACTCTCGGTAAGCAGAGTACAGTTCTTGTCATTAACGCAACAGAAGTGTTCGATATCCTATGTGCATTCGTGTCGGCTTTTGGCAAGTCGATATACCAGCCTCTCGCCATCCCGAGTGTCCAGTTTATCGTAAAGAATTTTATAATGGAGCACTCAGGTGACAGCGATTGCTTTCTTTGCTTCCCTGTTGGCATTCTTATAAATTTGCCAATTGGCGAGCGTTTTATCGTGGTGAAACTTTTGATAGAGGACTTTTTTGTGGATCTTCATTTTAATATCGTCATACCTAAGCCAAGTATCTTGGTTGATGTACCGCTTACCTGGTCGGGGTCGATTGCAGAAGCCGCTTTGTGGATCGCGTCTTTAATTTAGTTCCCCGATTCTTCCGCATACGTAATGGTTGTTAATTGCTTTCTTCTTTCTTTTCACGAAATTGCCACCATTTAATGCGCACCGGGCCAGTGTGTTCCTCTCCCTGTTTTGTCGGTGGTTTGATTTGCAGGACGGCAACCAACGGCCGATGTTGAGGTGCGATGCAATCAGTGACGGTGGTAAAATGTCGGCGTCTTATGAGAATATAGTCGATTTGCATTTTACTGTTCCCACTATAAAATTTAAGAAGATGAGACAATCCTTGGATGAACCATGTATTCATAAGGATAAGGTCATGGTTGTCCGCATCGATTATACGCTCGCCACTCTCATTGCGCACTCCAAATCCCTTTCCTCCATAGCACCTGTTACCGTCTGTCTTTGCACCCACATGATCATTACGGTCGCCGGAAATGATAACATAGTCGTCAGTAGGCACGTGACAAGCCTTTTCATCGAGAAGTTGCCAGAAGGCATGTTTCTCGACATCAAGTCGACCTGTCTGTGGTGCGTATGCGGTGAAGATCAGCTGATATAATGGTGAGCTTTATCAGCCGATCATCAAATCGTTCGACTGCTTTACTGGCATCACGGAAACCTTCTGAGGTGGCAATACTAACACCGTATTGAGTGTGTGGGCTACCAAAATAGAGAAGTTTATAGCTATTTTTACCACGTTCGCGTTCAATGTCGCAGCTTTTGGTACCAGATCATCGAGTATCTTGCAGAGCGCAGATATCAATGCGCCTTTTCTGAAGGGTTCTTACGAGTTCCTCGGTCTTTCCAGTTCGGGTACCAACATTTAGCGTGCATTTCCAAGGCTTGTTACTCGATCCGATCATCTTGCTTCTAACGACATTGGATGCATTTTTATGGTCGACCTGTCGCGGGGCCTGCCACCAAGAGAGATCAGGTAGGATTTAGCATAGTGGAATAACTCAAGTTATACTTTATTTATCTGTTCCCCTGATCTCAGCATTTTATTTTTGTTTCACTGAGGATAGTACAAAGTACGTTGTCCCAAACCCTCCTCCTTTACTTGGGCTTGGACCAGCATACTATGTTAATAGCATGGCCCAACATTCTCCAACGTTTTATTATCTAGAAATACAAGCCTTACCAACCATTATACATATATGCATCTTTGTAGAAGCTATCTTAGCTTAAAAAGATACGATCATAAGTATGCATTCAAGACAGACTGCAGGTGGAGTTGGATAAGTTGATTTTTACAGTTTTGCCCACTTTGCGATGACAAAGGTAGGGAACACTTCTGGTAATTTCAAAAACTGTCTCCTCTGACGGAGGAATCTTGTCAACAGGCAAAATGATTCACATACCGCATGGGGGGTAAAATTTACTGGACTCCTTTTTACATGGAAATGTAGAGCAAGTTGGGTACTGGCAGCATTAACGTACCCTTTAGGGTGCGAAGGACTTTAACAAATCATACGGTAGCTGGTAACTTGACTTGGAGAGAATGAACTAATTGAAACTGTGTGAAGAGGACTGCTTCCTGTAATTTAACATGGCATCACTTTTCTGGTTCCTCACAAAGGTGCCGAAAAAAAATCCTAGAAGCAAGGTTAGGTAAGCTAAAAAAAGTTAGTGCTTGACAATATTGCGGATTCAGAATTCACATAGAAATATTTCACACAGCAACTAGTCTCGGTTTGACGCAATATCTGCAAATGCATAGAGAGAAGGGAAATGGAGACTTCTATTTTATGAGACACATTTATTTGTCTATGGCGAATTTTGTCAGAATAGACTGGAGCACATATTCCGCCCTTTAGAAAAAATATTACACAATATTTTCCTTTCTGAGAATATCAATTATTATTTTGAATATTATGAAACAGTTTCTTCATCAGAGCCGGTGTTATTATTTGACCCACGGTGTAAGTTTCGGTGTGAAAAGTTAACAGAAAGGTCATAGCGCGCATTAATGTATTTCCGCTTGTCTCGTGGTATAGACAACTAAGTACATTAGGTGCATTTCTTTCTTTAATTCTGGTGTTAGTTTTGTATGTCTAGATCATCTATTTCAGTCGTGTTCCGAGGAGATGTGGCTATTGATCAAACATATTCCTGGGGCTACCCCATATCAATTTCCATTCAGAAGTTTTCAAACAAGGTAGCCAATTTCCATCCTAGAACACTGTACTTTGTCAACGAGATTCATGTGTGTACTGAAAAATGTTCACTAGCCGCTAGGCTCAGAAATCATATTACCTTACTTGTCATAACTATTAATGGGATTTCTAAGATTAATTACACTCTATATCTGGACGGCTCTCGTGTTGTGTGCTTCATAATTCATTTCCCGCTACCACCCTACACAATTGACCTCGATGTCCGTTTAAGTAGAATAAAACACCAGGACAGTATTGGAAAATGAATGGAACAGATGCATACCTGCAATATCTGACCAATAATAAGTAAATCCCTTTGATGAATGACTCTAATGCGATCTGATTTCTGGCTCCTTCACACATAGCCTACCTGAAAGGCAACATTTCACGGTTCAATGTTTTCCGCAATAAATTACAAGCCATCGTTCTGCTGTTGGAAAGCATGAACTGAAATATGTGCATGATTAGATATCAGTAAAATTGAATTCGGATAAAGATTAGATTAGCTCGGGGCTCACATACGGTAGCTGCTGTTTATATAAATCAGTATTGTGTAAAAAGCGTTTCGATTGTTGATTACACGGAGTTTTATCAGTGCGGGGAGAAAACGCATCAATCATGATGAACGATAGTTTAGTTTAAATGAAATTTCTGTGCATGTTATTGGAGTTATGCTTGGATGAACTTGAACGAATCGAACTCTAAGATAAGATACACATCACTACAATTAGATTAATTTGTTTTCGGCGCCAGACTTCTGGACAAATTGCTGTGTCGCTTAGACTGGGTTCAATGGGGAGTCAAATTGGACAATTTATTTGTTACTGGAACATAATACCAAATATGATAGAAGCACTTTAGAAGCGGTTTTTCCAGCTCTCCTTAATTTCATATTCTATTTGTTTATTTTTTACTTTCTTCAGTGGTTCATACGGTAGACCTTGAGAATATTAATGTGGTATATACGCGAGCAATTATTTTTCTGTTCTATTTCTTTTTATTATTTCCATTATTAAAACTAGTTACCAACCTTTAATAATAACAACACTTTCATTTTTTCCAGGTAAGCACTAATGACGACAAAGAAAAGTATTTCACAGTAAGTGGTTACTGCATATATGTCAGTACTCATTCAACTCAATAAATCAAACTTTTTCCACATACATAGATAGATGAAATGATTGTAGTTCAGTTTTATTATTACTTAGCATACGCGTGAACTTAACTATTGTAAAAATGCAACTATTATATTATTCCACCTTTCACGGAAGCTTTATTCAATTAGTTATAGGATAACCGTAAACTAAAACTAACGTCACAGTATCCATATGAAATTAACAATCGGTTATTGTGGGCGATCCATAAAACTATCTATTATAGAATATATCCACGTTCAAATCGGTAAAATCTAGAATTCATTTACTATTTTATTATTTCCTGGAAAATCAAGTTGATAGTTCCTATTGGCCTAGTGAAATTTAAAATATGGACAAATTATTGGAGTGGATTGATCAGAAATGGTAAATGCCTTGTTGATAGCATTTCGTTGGTTAGAAAATGTTTTGCGATCTCACGCATGTGGAATGGTTTTAAAGTATGTATTACGATCAGTGCGGACATTGGGGATAATTTGACGACCTCACTAAGGGAAATTGGCGGCTAACGATCGTAAAAGCCCACCCACATCTAAGTGCTACTCTATCGCAATATCTGTTCACATGTGCTTGTAGGCCACTTTGATTGTCAGTTCAGAAACATGGGCAAGATCACTTTGATCCCTTACATGTCACGTGTCTTATCGTGAGTGCATCTAGACTTGAACCGATATAGGCCTTAACTTCAATAATAACTTAATTCGCGATAGAAAAAAGTACGTAGCACGTAGTAAACGAATAAGGGAATGAAAATAACCGCGAATGAAGCTGAACCTCTCGATAATATCAATGAATCGATCGATTGAAGGAAACTCCAGTAGATTGCATCGTTGCTTTTTGTTGTCCTCAATTTGATATGTGACGCGGCATTTGAGGCTCCTACCCTTCCCGAAAATATCGCTTTACACATTTGAAATGCCCCTGGCTAGAGTGCAAGCTATGTGGCCGTCATATCGTCTGAACGAGGCCACCTCTGTCATGATTTAATGACAGGTAGTTTCTCCAGGTAGAGTAGTCAGTTCAACCTCCAACCATAAAGACCAAGTTGTAGGTCGGGGGACTCATCCTTTTCCAATTCAACAGAGTCAGCAAATCATCATCATCATCATCAACGGCGCAACAACCGGTATCCGGTCTAGGCCTGCCTTAATAAGGAACTCCAGACATCCCGATTTTGCGCCGAGATTCACCAATTCGATATCCCTAAAAGCCGTCTGGCGTCCTGGCCCACGCCATCGCTCCATCTTAGGCAGGGTCTGCCTCGTCTTCTTTTCCTACCATAGATATTGCCCTTATAGACTTTCCGGGTGGGATCATCTTCATCCATACGGATTAAGTGATCCGCCCACCGTAACCTATTGAGCCGGATTTTATCCACAACCGGACGGTCATGGTATCGCTCATAGATTTCGTCATTGTGTAGGCTACGGAATCGTCCATCCTCATATAGGGGGCCAAAAATTCTTCGGAGGATTCTTCTCTCGAACGCGGCCAAGAGTTCGCAATTTTTCTTGCTAAGAACCCAAGTTTCCGAGGAATACATGAGGACTGGCAAGATCATAGTCTTGTACAGTAAGAGCTTTGACCCTATGGTGAGACGTTTCGAGCGGAACAGTCTTTGTAAGCTGAAATAGGCTCTGTTGGCTGACAACAACCGTGCGCGGATTTCATCATCGTAGTTGTTATCGGTTGTGATTTTCGACCCTAGATAGGAGAAATTGTCAACGGTCTCAAAGTTGTATTCTCCTATCCTTATTCTTGTTCGTGTTTGTGTTTGACCAGTGCGGTTTGATGTTGTTGGTTGATTCGTCTTCGGTGCTGACGTTGCCACCATATATTTTGTCTTGCCTTCATTGATGTGCAGCCCAAGATCTCGCGCCGCCTGCTTGATCTGGATGAAGGCAGTTTGTACGTCTCGGATGGTTCTTCCCATGATGTCGATATCGTCAGCATAGGCCAGTAGTTGGGTGGACTTGAAGAGGATCGTACCTCTTGCATTCACCTCATCATCACGGATCACTTTCTCGAGGGCCAGGTTAAAGAGGACGCATGATAGCGCATCCCCTTGTCGTAGACCGTTGTTGATGTCGAATGGTCTTGAGAGTGATCCTGCTGCTTTTATCTGGCCTCGCACATTGGTCAGGGTCAGCCTAGTCAGTCTTATCAATTTCGTCGGGATACCGAATTCTCTCATGGCCGTGTACAGTTTTACCCTGGCTATGCTATCACAGGCGGCTTTAAAGTCGATGAACAGATGGTAGAACTGTTGTCCATATTCCAACAGTTTTTCCATTGCCTGCCGCAGAGAGAAAATCTGATCTGTTGCTGATTTACCTGGAGTGAAGCCTCTTTGGTATGAGCCAATGATGTTCTGGGCGTATGGGGCTATCGGGCTGACAAGATAGAGGAGAATATCTTATAGATGGTACTCAGCAACGTGATACCTCTATAATTGCTGCACTGTCTGATATCTCCCTTTTTATGTATGAGACAGATTATGCCTCGTTGCCAATCGTCAGGCATTGATTCGCTGTCCCATTCCTTGAGTACAAGTTGATGAGCCACTTGGTGTAACTGGTCGCCTCCATATTTAACCAATTCGGCTGTAATTCCATCGGCTCCTGGCGACTTATGATTTTTTAGCCGATGAATTGCACGGACTGTTTCTCCTAAACTTGTTGGTGGCAGTATTTGTCCGTCGTCTTCAGTTGGCGGGACCTCCAACTCGCCGATGTTCTGGTTGTTCAGTAGCTCATCAAAGTACTCAACCCATCGCTCTAATATGCCCATTCTGTCGGAAATCAGATTTCCCTCTTTGTCTCGGCAGGATGAGCATCGAGGTGTATAAGGCTTCATCCTGCTTGTTGGTAAAACTTGCGCGCCTGGTGCGGTTGCTCCCTGTACATTTCTAGTTCACAGACTTGTTGGTTCTCCCAGGCTTCCTTTTTCCGTCTGTGAAGTCGCTTCTCCGCTCGACGGAGTTCGTGATAAGTCTCTGCGCGTGCC
This sequence comes from Hermetia illucens, assembly GCF_905115235.1. Classification (NCBI taxonomy): domain Eukaryota; kingdom Metazoa; phylum Arthropoda; class Insecta; order Diptera; family Stratiomyidae; genus Hermetia; species Hermetia illucens. The sequence continues at coordinate 153,092,500 of NC_051850.1, read as the reverse complement.
CGCGTTCTTTGAGAATGCAACATTACTCGGTATGCGGCATTCTTCCGTTCCGTTGCTAGCTTACATTCATCGTCAAACCAGCCGTTCCGACTCCTTTTGCGGCTGGGGCCAAGTATATTTGTGGCCGTATCCATGATAACGTTCTTCACGTGGTTGTGAAGATCATTAGTTGATGCTTCATTTCCAGGTCCTCTGTTGACTGCGGTTATTGCAGCATCCATTTCCCTCTTATAGGTGTTGCGGAGGGTTGTGTTGTGGATGGCTTCAGTGTTCACTCTCACCTGATTGTCAGAGGGGATTCTAGGTGGTATTGTTATTCGAGCTCGGAGCACCATGCCAACGAGATAGTGATCCGAGTCTATATTGGCCCCCCTATATGTTCTGACATTCATCAAGGCTGAGAGGTGGCGGCGTTCGATCAACACGTGGTCAATTTGGTTGAAAGTGGTCCCGTCTGGAGAAGCCCACGTATGTTTGTGGACCGCTTTCCGCGCAAACCAGGTACTTCCAACAACCATTTCGTGTAACCCTGCTAATTGAATAGTCCGCAGTCCGTTATCATTTGTTTTTTCGTGTAAGCTATGGGTCAGCAAATGCCCCGTAAAAACAGAATAATCAGTTCGCAAGTTGAAGTTTGATTGATGCAGGATATGATTGAGATATCACTGTTTAATGGTGGATATTGCATAGGGATATTTTAGGTGTATCCATTATTTTTCCAATAGATGGCTTTAGTAATCTTTGTATCGCCGTGTGTAATTTCGATCAATAGATGATTTGGAAAGATGATATTCCGTACACATTTCTGGGGCAGTTTTATATATATACATGGTTGCTATTCACCCCTCATGGGTGTAGCGGGTCAGCCCAACAGTCGCTACCTTACCACTGTTGCGGCCACGAATGTTGTTGACTTTGTATATATGAATTCAAAAACCCGACACGGGTGTCAATTATATTGGCTCAAAAACGGTCGGTTTGCAACCTTAGCTGGTCTAAGCCTAAAAAACTACAATATTTGTTCGAGAATAGAGTGCTGGCCTGATTCTGAGATCACCACTCCATCCTCATCTCTATCCTTAACCAAAGATAGTTTTGCTGTGTATTGGTGAGATTGCTAACGAATCTCATAAGCTGCACCTGCACTGTCAACTATTGAACAGTTTGACGGAAACATTTAGCACGCGGAGTTATTCAAATGGGGGAGAATTGTATTATTTGGTTTATTTTAGAGGGGGGAATCGTAGCATCCCGGCAAGAATTCAAATTTTCCCATTTAATTTCGTGGATGCTTGCAATTCCACCTGTTAAAGTACACTTAACATTTAATGGCTTCCACATTACCAGCGATGTTCAAGTGCTCTGACACCCAAATGAAGATCATATCGTTCAGTTGACTAAATTTCAGTAGTAACTGGTGGCAACTCCACATCAATTAGCTTTTATATCGTTGTTATTTAGTGCTGATTACGCTGCATTTTTATCGCAAATATTTTTCTACTGGCAATAAAATGGCAAGAGGCCTACTCGTCAGAGTAGACTTAACACTTAATGGTCGGATACGAAATGCTGGCTATGGTCTCGCCATTGTAAATTCAAACCTTTGACCTTTGAGTGTCCTGAAACCCAAATCAGGAACATATCCTTCAGTCGGCCAAGTTTCAGTGGCAACTGGTCTCGTCTCTATGGTTTTACGTGGGTACCTGTCTCGGGACTTAATCCTACGGTCTTCTTAAGACACGGATTGATTTCGTGATCACAATCAGAGCCCCACTGCGACAAGCTACAATGGTACCAGTCTATACCGAGTGCATGGCTCAGCATTCATACTGGTTGATGCGAGACCTACCTACATCTCTACCGAACTAAGGAGTACGGCTCCCGTGTTGAAACGCAACATCACTTCGAGGCGCGAAAGTCTCTGTTCGCTTGAACGTAACCACAACCCCCATGAAGGTCCTACTAGGAGGCCACCCGCAACAACCGAGTTGAACGCATATGCAACAGGAATTCTCCTGAAGTATGTGAATTCAGGGGCTATCCGGGTTCCCATATTACCAGTATACACCTGGTAAGGTTTCGTGACCTATTGCCATTTCAGATGAATCCCCGTGCAGACTAGGGTCTGATCACCCTAACTAGACCTTTGAAGCTTGCAACTACTGCATTACGGCCAGCAAACAAATGTGATACAGCGTCTCCGGGTGCGCCACTACGAAGGTTCTCCTCGCCCACTTAGTTCCGGTTCGGCGATAGAGTTGCCGTCCCGTTTTCCTCACCGCCACCTCTGAGTACCAGTGGCAACTGGTGGGAACTTCATCCCAATTGGCTTTTAGGTCCTTCTTGTTTAGTGTTGATAACGCCGCCTACCTGTGGGAGCAGATTGGAATGGCCCACTGTGCTACCTGAGGCAGGTGTTGAGTTATATTTTTAAGTATCTACCATATGTCTAGCTGAAAATGGTTTATGGTGCAGACTTATTGAATGTTTCTTCTGGAACGAATATTCGTGGCACCACGGTGCCTGCATTGTACGCAGCTTTCCTTTTCATTGCAGGTGTTCGCTTTATGGCCTAGCTGACTGCATTTACGGCATGTTGCCCTTCTGTCAGGTCCCTGACAGGTTGCAGATGTGTGCCCATAATCCAAACATCTGTAACATTTGGTTGGGTGGCCCGGATTCGTATCCTAGACACTACCTAACCAATTCTTATTTTCCCGCTGTTTAGAAGCTTCCTCTCGTATTGCTCAGCAACTTCCATAACAGCATGTTTTTGGGCTCAGGAGTTCGCAGAGGTTTATACCAATCCGGGCATTGGTTATCTCCACACATTCGCGTTTGATGGGCTCTTCTACCTCGTTCTTTTCTGTGAAGCAGTCAAGGTCGCGGATTTCCACAGAACACGTGGATTCCAGGCTGGAAACCAAAGCTTTTTCTCCCAGAACCCCCTTGATTGCTTCACAGAACGTAACTTTATTTATTGTCCTCGCCCTTAGTTCGGCTAGGTTTCCACCACCCTTCGTTTTACGGATGGAAGACACTTCTGCTCCGTCATCTTCGGGTTTGATCTTGTAACTTGTTCACTGAGGACTTCCGGAAAAATCTTGCCTTAATAAGTAGAGCTGGGTGTCTAGTCCTCCTTCGTCTCCTCATCTTTTCTTTTAGTGCTTCGTCTTTCATGTCCGCCTTAATTTTAGGCAGAGGTTTTTCTGATGATGCGACGTGTTGTTGTCTCTTGTTCCTCTTTGCCTTCTTATTTTGAGCCCTGGAGAGTACCCGAGTGAAGTCTCCGTGGTTGCATTAGAAGTACCTATTATGATATTTTAGAGACAAAGATCTGAGTATTCTATCTTGGTTTAAGTTTAATGATAGCTGGTCCTACAATGGACAGTATATTTAATAATTCCTTTAAATGGGAGAAAGGGGAGGAAATATCCCACTTACTATTAGCACCTAAACTCAAATGTCATGTTCTTCATAATATAAAATAAAAACAATTTGCAATACCGAACTGAAACTCATTGGGCTGTCTATAATTTGATGGAAAATGATAAAAATCACTTTCAACTCAATAAATTTTAACTCGTATCGGCGCTCAATATAATGCTTCTTACATCGATTAAATTATGGCTTCTTCAAATTTTGTCAGTTGCACAACCAATTTAATTATAAAAGTTAATAATTAATTGCATGAATACATTTTGAAGGTCTCTCCATCAGCGAAACCTCATGCATTAGTTTTTGCTCAACCCGATGATATTTATACATTGAATCAAGATGTACGAATGCGAATTCAATATTGCTTTACTCTGTTCTCAGTTGGGTCTTTATTCAAATTTTCATCGCGGTTTTAACAGGATTCCTAATATGGGAAATCCATTACTTTTAACAGAAATCGTTCGACTAGTTGTGAAATGCCTTTTGGGCTTCGTGTGGCGTTTTTCGCTCTTTTGGTAGCTGGCTGTGGTTGTATCTTTTCCTAAATATAATTTGGTTTCTAACCCCCAAAGGCAGTAGGCAATTTCGATTTCTGTGCCTGATTTGCAATGATGAAAGTAAAATTGAGATAAGCGAAAGTAGATGAAAATCACGATCTTTTGCATTTCTCACGTTGTGTGGGATTACCTTCAAGGTTGTATCTATAATCCGCTGGTTCATTTTCCTGACATCTGTTTGCAATACTGTTTCATTGGGGTTAATTGCGTGTGTATATGAATTCAAATCAAATCTTCGCTGGAAACCCAACGCACTTACAAACAGCAATTGAATTATAAATGATATTTATTTATTCGAATTCATCTGAGACTATTGAGTTGATAGATATTTATTCAAAGCAGTCGACCTAAGGAACTCCCCTTTCGTTGGAAAATCCTTTCTGATTGAAAACTGAATGGGACAATTGGGCTTTTATCGACGCGTCCTATTCATTTTTCACATTTAATGTATATTTGATTGACAACCACTTGAAGGGAACTTAACATTCCACATATTACCATTGAGCGCTATGTATATGCGTCGATTTGCAGGCATTCTGTCGCCAGTGATCATCTTAACATGTCTGTTTGTATGTCCTCATTATCCGGCTCGTTCGCTTTTAAGTTGTTAACGACTTTATTTGCGAGTGTTACATAAAATAAACATTTCATTCAGTTCAGATATCAAAAATGGACAACTCTTGGAACATCTTATGTACGTTTGAGTTATTGTGATGACAATCATACAAAAGCGCATTCAATTCAATTGAGAGAATGGCCACTGGGACTTAATTATGTGGAGAAGCAATCGAGGCATTCATAAGTTTTTAAATAGTAATTATTGATGGCGACCGGCGTTTCTAGACGTTTATAACAGAAATGATTTTCATGATTCCGCACGTGACTGCAACTCAATTTAAATATCCTTATTCATATGCACTTCTTACGCTTTTAAGTTTTATAATGATATAAAATATTGATTGATATGAGGGTTAATAGACAATGTGGAAAGCATTGATCTATTACGTCTGTAGAAATGCCAGCCAGTACCCCTTATGCTCACATTTGTCAATCACTAATGGGCGGAAGTTTAGAAGAGACTTCACTCATCGAGATGTCAATTTGTTAGGAGTTGAAGGACTTACTGGACTCTTATGTGGAATGAAATTTGCAATGTAAGTATTGGACGAGATTACTGTGAACGCGATAGCAAATTAAACGGTTATGTACACCACGTGCAATAACAGCACAGATCTTCACCTCCGGGCTACATTTTCAACAGTCCTGGCTTAATATTTCAGGGACTCGAGGAAGGTAATCTGTCCAACACCACAAAATAAACCTCTATGGAATGTTTCTAATGGTTGGCAGATTTTATTTAGCTATATATAATCGTCATCATCATCATCAACGGCGCAACAACCGGTATCCGGTCTAGGCCTGCCTTAATAAGGAACTCCAGACATCCCGGTTTTGCGCCGAGGTCCACCAATTCGATATCCCTAAAAGCTGTTTGGCGTCCTGGCCTACGCCATCGCTCCATCTTAGGCAGGGTCTGTTCGTCTTCTTTTTCCACCATAGATATTGCCCTTATAGACTTTCCGGGTGGGATCGTCCTCATCCATGCGGATTAAGTGACCCGGCCACCGTAACCTATTGAGCCGAATTTTATCCACAACCGGACGGTCATGGTATCGCTCACAGATTTCGTCATTGTGTAGGCTACGGAATCGTCCATCCTCATATAGGGGGCCAAAAATTCTTCGGAGGATTCTTCTCTTGAACGCGGCCAAAAATTCGCAATTCTTCTTGCTAAGTCTCCGAGGAATACATGAGGACTGGCAAGATCATTGTCTTGTACAGTAAGAGCTTTGACCCTATGGTGGGACGTTTCGAGCGTTACAGTTTTTGTACGCTGAACTAGGCTCTGTTGGCTGACAACAACCGTGCGCGGATTTCATCATCGTAGCTGTTATCGGTTGTGATTTTCGACCCTAGATAGGAGAAATTGTTAACGGTCTCAAAGTCCTCCTATCCTTATTCTTCCTGTTTGACCAGTGCGGTTTGATGTTGGCTGGTTCATTTTCGGTGCTGACGTTGCCACCATATATTTTGTCTTGCCTTCATTGATGTGCCGCCCTAGATCTCGCGCCGCCTGCTCGATCTGGATGAAGGCAGTTTGTATGTCTCGGATGGTTCTTCCCATGATGTCGATATCGTCAGCATAGGCCAGTAGTTGGGTGGACTTGAAGAGGATCGTACCTCTTGCATTTGCCTCAGCATCACGTATCACTTTCTCGAGGGTCAGGTTAAAGAGGACGCATGATAGGGCATCCCCTTATCGTAGACCGTTGTTGATGTCGAAAGGTCTTGAAAGTGATCCTGCTGCTTTTATCTGGCCTCACACATTGGTCAGGGTCAGCCTAGTCAGTCTTATTAATTTCGTCGGGATATCGAATTCTCTCACGGCCGTGCACAGTTTTACCCTGGCTATGCTATCATATAATAATAATAATAATAATCGTTGGCACAACAATCCATATTGGATCAGGGCCTTGAAGTGTGTTAGAGCACTTGATTCAAGACCGTAACGGTACACTACAGTAGACTGTAGGAGACAATGTGGTCAGCATTGCGCTCGCCCGAGATTATTACCCCGATTTGACTCAGGTACTCATTCACAGCTGAGTCGACTGGTATCCGACGTCAAATCACGGTACAAATTCCATTGCCACCAGTGAGATTTGAACCGCGACCTTCCGTACGACAGCCTTGCGCTCTAACCACTCAGCTATCCGGACACCTGCTACCATAGGCGGCTTTAAAGTTGATGAACAGATGGTGCAACTGTTGTCCATATTCCAACAGTTTTTTCATTGCTTGCTGCAGAGAGAAAATTTGATCTGTTGCTGATTTGCCTGGAGTGAAGCCTCTTTGGTATGGGCCAATGATGTTCTGGGCGTATGGGGCTACCCGGCCTAGCAAAATAGTGGAGAATATCTTATTGATGGTACTCAGCAACTACAACTAATTGCTACACTGTGTGATATCTCCCTTTTTATGTATGAGACAGATAATGCCTCGTTGCCAATCGTTAGACATTGATTCGCTGTCCAATACCTTGAGCACATGTTGATGAACCACTTGATGTAACTGGTCGCCTCCATATTCAACCAACTCGGCTGTAATTCCATCGGCTCCTGGCGACTTATGATTTTTTAGCCGATGAATTGCACGGACTGTTTCTCCTAAACTTGGTGCTATAACATATATAATAATAAAGATATGATATGTGAAGTGAACCGCCACAATCTGGAAAGTATTTAAAATGCTGGATTTAAGGCCAAACGTTTTTGGAGAGAATGGTTTTTTTGACAAAGTTAAGAATTAGGTGAACAATTTTTAAATCAGACGAAATTAATTGAATTCATACTTCATATCTTGCATTGACCGAAATGGATGATGGTTTGAAGGAGCTGTGTCTTATTATCAACAAGCCGTAGACCGAAGAAGTTCCCTGGAATGATGTATTTCACTGTCAAAACGGTATACGAACAATCATTGCCATAGAACAGAATCATTTTCATACTTCGAGATAGGTCTTGCTTCTCAGTCAGATTGCTTAATTTCACCAATGAATGTTTATCATTCCTCCAAAATTTTGTCAGCATTCCGTTATTGGTTTTACATTGTATTGATGCTGGATGGTTTTGTGGCTTTTTACATTCAGGGTTATCATAGGCAATTAATTTCTCCTCGCCCGTAACAGTTTGGTGCAGAGAACCCTATCTTTAAAAGATGCAAATAAGCAAAGAAACTTCAAAATATTACATCACCACTTTTCGTTAACGGTAATGGTTGAGTTTCAACTCCATCCGTGTAGAGGGTAGTCTCCCTTTTGCTCCCTTATGGCGCTTCAAAGTGAGATTTTCTCAATATCATAATCAAGTTTGAATTTTCAATCTTATTCCTCAAAGAGGAAGTGATCGAGAAATTATGTAAAAAGAAAACAAGTCGGGAAACCGGAAGCTGGACGCTTCAGGTACGAAAGGTTTTGTGTATTTCTTAGTACGTAGCACGTAATATATCCATATATTATGTGAGGGTATCCACTTTCGGGTGATATTGACATTGATAGTCTTCAATTTTCAAAGAAGCAACAACTTCGACGTATTATAAATTTGTTAGTAATAGTGCGATTTCCATCAAACTTGGTACGATCATGCTCTACATTATAGCCTACATTACTGCAGAATTTCGTGCCGCTAGGATAAATTTAAGGGGGGTTTCCAGCCAATTACAAAAAATTATAGTAATATACTATTATTAACTTTCTTTGAACAGATCTCGGTATGAAAGGTATTTCGGAGCCAAGGCACCATATAGTGGCAGCCTCCTGATTTTTTTCAGATTTTTCGGTTGGGTAGTTTCTGAGAATGGCCCCCTTAAAGAAATGATCACTTTCAACCCCCCGCACTGCCCACGTTTCCAAGAAATGTCAAAACTAAGAGCGGCTCCGAAAAGTACTAATCGAGACCTTTAATTTGATACCCCACATGACTATATTCGGTGAAAAAAAATTTTATACCCCCCTTTTGCATGTATGGGGACCCCCCCTTAAATTCAACGTAAAAGGATGTAACTCACTGTATGTGTGAGCGTTCACAGTTCCCAACTTTCTACCAAATTTGGTGTCAATCGCTATAACCGTCTCCGAGAAAAATGCGTGTGACGGACAGACAGACAGACAGACAGACGGACAGACAGACAGACAGACGGTAAACCGATTTTAATAAGGTTTTGTGTTTACACAAAACCTTAAAAATGGTTCTTCCTTCTTAACCCCGGTGAAGAATTTCGGTTGTCATCATTGCTCTTGTTACGGCGGCTCAAAGTGGGACTGTTCTCATACCATAATGGAAGAGTTTATTTTGAATCCCATTTCCTGAAAGGAAGTTCTTTGCTTTCTAATTCTATTGAAAAATTATGGCGGTCGCATCCATCCCTCATCTTTAAAAATTAATGGCGCTTAAAAGGCCGGGGGCCGGGTGTTTTGATATTATCATGTAAAGTTTGATTTGCCAACTCAAAGGGAACGCGTTGAAAATCTAACCTCGACCTTGTTATCTTTGCTCAAATGTGAAACCTATTGGTTCAGCTATCATTAGCTTTTGTCGCGATTAAGCTGGATTTGCATTCAATTATGCTTGTGAAAATTGTGTTTGAAGAATTGATAATATTTGTACGTTACGACTCGTCCTGTTTGAAATGAGAGGCTAACGCACAACCAACTCGACAATCGCACTGTCAATGAAAATTAACTGGGAAGTGATATCCCACCAGATTTCATTTCATTTGATTTGTCATGGATGAGGCGCACACACACACAGACTCATACATTTTGAACCCTCACTCTCCTATGTTTCACCCACTATTAGAAATAAAATTAATTTTGAAAAGTACTAACGGAGCGGTTTCATTTTAGTATCCCACATGACCATATTGTGTGAAGAAAAATCCTACACTTCTCTTTTCCATGCGCTACTACTACCAACTACGAGTTTTGATCGGGTTTGAAAGGGGGTGCCTCCGTCTCCCCCTCTATTGGAAACTGGGTTTGGGGTTGAAAATTCAACCTTTATCAAAATTATAATTCAGTCGTCAGTTGAAAAATATTGTCCAACGAAGCGCACGTCTCCGATGCGCAAAAGTTTGAAACTAATCAAATATGCGTTGTGCAATTTATTTGACAGTGTATGGCACCTATAAGGGATTTATTTTTTCCAGTGAAAATTAAGAGGAAACGCTGAAGAGAATAAGCAAAACGAATTGTAATGTCGACTTCTACTTTTCATACCACTGGAAATATGTATATATAAAGTACTACCTGACCTTGTTCTGCCTGAGTATATTTGCAAAAACTACGGATTTTCTTCGTGTACTGGAAGAAGTAAACAAATCAGATGATACACAGACCCTTACACTTTGTCCTCACGTATTCGAGAAAGGCATTCAGACCAGAGTCTGCAATGGGACTCATGTGAAGTGGCTCTTGCCACGAAGCTTCCTAGAGGTTACTTTTGAGCTCTAGTATAGAATCGCGCTGTAAAACTCGTAGTAGATAGGTCTCTCATGCACTAAATATAAACCAGTACCTCTGTGCCAATCTCGGCGGGGCTCTGGTTGTTATTCTCAAATCAAGCCATGTCTGAAGAAGACCGTGAGATTATGCCTACATGCCAAACATTTATGTTAAATCCGCGGGACTTTCATGTCCCTGTAACTTGAATGTGGGTGTGAAATTACCATATTTTGCAACGTTCGTCGTTTCAAACGATGCCGTTTGAAAGCATGCATATTTCCGAATTTCCTGTAAAAAGTATTTGGATTCTTGAATAGCTCCAGCAATATCAGTTAGAAGTAGATTTCGTGGATCAGTCAGTAATGCACAAGTTCGAAGATTTGAAATTAGTACACCATATTGTTGAGATCTTTCGACAGTTCTTGATGTGGAAGCTCATGCTATCAAATCATGCATGTTGTTTTTACTATATTTCAACAGCTCTTAAAGAAGAAGTTTTGATCCGTTCTGTTTTTGGCGTGGGTTTTATTTGTCTGCTGTTTCAGCGGCTCTTAAAGTAGAGGCTCTGGTTCGTTCTATTTCTAGTCGTGAGTCTGGTTCGTTAGATATTTCAGCAGCTCTACTGTCTGGCAGTTGCTGTGCATGCTCGCTTGGTCTTCAAAAGTCCGATTTTTGGGTAAAACTTTCAATCATTTTCAAAATTGAATGTCTCACCAATCACAATCATTATTTCTCATGACTGGTTGAAACAATCTATTGCAGTGTCATCTAGAAGCAAGTTAAAACGGCGTGAGCAGCTCCAAAATATTTTCCATTGAAAACCCTATATATATATACAAATTTCCATAGAGACTGGGTGCACGGTGTAGAAGTTAACCCTTTGCAGCGCCATCTAAGAGCGAATTAGGGCAACCTGTATACCGTAAAAACTTTCTCCATTTAGAAAATTCATATATATGTATATATACCAGATGGGCTGAACACATAGAACAAAATTTTTTAATAAAATTTAGGTTCAAAATAGGCCTCAGTTTCGGCGATTACCTCTTCATCGGCGCTAAATTTCTTTTCAGCGAGCATTCTCTTGAGGTCTAAGAACAGGAAAAAGTCGCTGCGGCTCAGGTGGTGGATGCCGAAGCAATTCGAAGTCCAATTTATGCAATTGTGCCATCGTTTTCATTAATTTGTAACACGGTGCATTGTCTTGATGAAACATCACTTTCTTTTTTCTTCAAATGGGACCATTTTTCCTTCGAAAGCCCCAATAACGCTATGTAATAGTCGCTGTTAATGGTTTTTCCCTTCTCAAGATAGTCGATGAATATTGTACCTTCGCATCCCAAAATACTGATGCCATAGCCTTGTCAGCCGGCTGTTGCGTCTTTCCACGGCTTCGAATCAATTCACCACGTGCATGCACTGAGATGACGATCGTTTTGATTCTGGTGTGAAGTAATGGAGCCATATTTCGTCCATTGTCACTTATCGACGCATTTTCACGGAGGAACAGCTTCAAACACTGCTCAGAATCGTCAACATTCATGTACGATATGTTCAACGCATTTCTTTGATATATTAGAGCTTCAGCTATCTCGATCAACTGCTTTTTGCGGCCATTCAAAATTATTTTGTGGACTTTTTTGATGTTTTCGTCGTTAGCAGCCTGTTTGGAACGTCCACTTCATGCATCGTCCTCGGTGCTCTTTTCGGCTAGTTCAAACTTGGCAAACCACTTCTCAACGGTAGATTTGCCTAGTGCAAAGTGCGGATAATATTTTTCGCTTGAGCAGTATTTTTTTTTCTTCAAAAAGCAATGTTTTATTAACACACGAAATTACTTTTTATCCAATTTCTTCAAACTGACAAAAGTTGCTTCACTAAAAATGCTCTATCCCACAAACTAATAGTCGCCAGCTGCCAAATTTGTAGACGTGTCTTTTGGAGATTAGGGTTAACTAAAAATCATATGGATTTAATACTATTAGCGCCATTTGTTTGTTGGCCTACGAATTCTTTAGCGCACCGGTATATATAAGATATTGTTAATTTCCCTAATTGCCACCGATTGAAACAACCATCACAGAAATAAATACATACTACGATCGCGAGCTTCCTGAATCGACCATCTTCTATTAAGGTTTTTGCTATTTTTCCGTAGTCAGTGGTCCCCCCGCAGGGGGCATAGTATAGTATAGCACCATCTTCTCTAACCCTTATCGCTGAAATCCAAGGTCTCATCCCTCTGCTGCTGCTTTGTTCGATAGTATAACAATGAAATTTATTTATTTTGTAAAGACCATCACTTGACTAGTCTTAGTTGATACACACCAAATGGTTGCTCTATTGAAAATTGGGGAGTTTGAACTGTCAACGAGAGAGGGTCAGGAAAATTAAATGTTTATCTCCATCTGCGGAGGTGGTGGGAATGTTACGAAAGAGAAGGGAAGGTCCACCCTTTCTAACCCTGTCGAAAACTCGTGGTGCGTCATAGTGAAGCTTTAGTTTTCAACTCTACTGTTGAAAAATTCCGACAGTCACTTTCCACTTAAAAATCACCTGCACATGTGTGGAAGGGGACGGAGGAGGAAGTAGGCGACCATCCTCTACAGCCACCCTTGCGAATCGCGCTAATTATTTCTTCACTAATAAGGCTTTTACCGATATGAAAATAGCCCCATTTGGGGTGTCGAAAATTTTTAAGAAGGGGTAACCGTCACGAATTTGCATTATAGTATGAGAGTTTGGACCTTTTTATTTCTCTTAAAAAATATAAAAATTCTCTCCGTCTGGGGTGGGGCTAGAAAATCAAATTTGACCATAATGATATCAAAATACTCCACACTTTATACGTCATAGCCTTTTAAGAGGGTCGCAATTTTTTACCGAAGTTGAAGAAAGTGTGTCTCCTGCCTCTCCTTTCATGCTTCCCAAGCTTCCTCCCGTATATTCAGGAATAAGTGTACATCATGTTCTGATAGAATGTATCACTTCATTTTAAGAGTAACTTGACAGTCTCCGCCTCTAGCTAGCTTTTATGCCTACTTATTTCGGTTCTGGATGGTGGACCAAAATGTATGCTTTTTCAAGTTACTACTTATCCTTTATTAGTCCTATAAAAACGATACTATAATAGAAATTGGAAAATTTGTGGGATGAAGGGACAGAAAAATTGAAATTGGAACATCTGCTGTGTGAAGTGGCAGATTCGTGAATTTTTAAATCGGCTCTGGTCTTCCCTTGGAGATGGAATAGCCACTTTGGGTTAATCATCTGGCCAAAGGATGACCAGATGACCTCAAGTTCCATGACAATTTCCAAAATTTCTAACATTCTGGTGCCATTTGTAATTTGTTTTTCGACTTGTCTTATTCCTAGCTATTGTTCATTACTTGCGAGTATTATCCGTGTTTAATTTATCATAATAGGAATGTTGAATGAACTAGTTTCTGAGAAGAAAATTAAAATTCACACAGCAGATCTAGTCTGATATTATTACTCCAAATTCTAAATGCAGATATACTCACCCATAAGAGTGCTTACATCCAGATACATATCGTTGGCATTTAGCCATTCACCGAGACTATAATACAAACATAAATTACTGATATCTTATATATTTCCTCCAAAGACATTTAATCACGTTTCCATTCTGTGAAAGCATTGCAATAAATAAGAAACGTGTTTGCATTCTACACATTCTACTTGACTATAATTGTATTTCGATGGGAGTCTTAGAAAGTATTCAATTAAATTGCAACATTTTAAAATGCATTAGATGTCGATGTAGCCCAGAGTAATTTACATGTAGGAAACTAGTAAAGTGGATAAATTTTGAATAAGAATGTGACAACGTGCGGTAGCGACCATTCGAAAGCAGAAAGCAAGGGTTCTTTAATGCAGAGTGCAACACAACGATATTGGGTTGCAAATCATGTACCTGTTGATTGTACTTCCGCGTAGCATCTTCCCTGAAATCAATATTAATTGTACTTTCCATTGATTCCCAGCCATGTTAGGCAGGAGTTATGTTTCAAACAATCGCAAATCTTTTAGACTTGACTAGAATATCTGAAGAGAGTTACAAAGAGTTCCGTCAGCTAAATTACTCAACTTTGTTATCAAAAGGGAGGGAGGTCAAATTGATAGGATTTATTATGGTTTGTCCAAGAAAGTAAGCTAGGAACAGATCATGACTGCGACAATGGGCGGACTCCTCGACCCTCCTGCAACATTACCAAGTTTTGGAGCAGTTCCTATTATTTTCAAGGTTTTAATTCCGTATAAATATATGATCGCGTCGTTTTAGTGCTCCTTTCTCTTGCTTTTGAGAGCTTTTGTTAACATCAAATAGCATCATCTTTTTGACATTTTTAATAGTTTTATATATGTATCACATTACGAAAATATATTAGAGATCTAAAAGGTATCAATTTCAGAGATTACCAGCATATTCAGTGCATTGATCGCGAAATCTGTAATATTTGGTTTTGAATAAACATGATCATAAAAGTCATCCGATGGTTTATTGAGGATTAGATCACTTTTAAACTAGCCCAACATTACACATTCATTTGTGTTCGTTTGCATATCTTCAAAACAAATCCATATATTGTTTGTTCGTTAGGAAATATAAATCTGCACCGATAGTAATCAACATAATGGGTCATACTAATGGCATTCTGTGTGTGCTTTACTGGGAGAAATCGAATTTTAATGTTTTCTGGTGTCATATAGGAATCTAAATTAATACGTTGTTCATTTTCATGACAAAGTTCTCAAACATGTTGCATAAATTTGAATAGTGGCTCCAAGTATTCACTGAAGTTGATGAACTGCAATTAGGACAAGGAAAAAACATGTTTTGATGATATCGCTGGTGCTAACATCATCTTGTTTCTTTTAACTGAAGGAGGAGCATCTGAAATGATTGGATCGTAAAATATTTAGTGTAGAATGTTAGAGGTGAGAAAAACCACAACAATGAATCTTTTTGAAAAACAGGATCCCATGGGTACAAGGCATAAGATATATTTAAAAGAAATAATATTATTAACAGCCTCAGCTTCTTCAGAAGTCAAACGATATTTCTCTTACTCTTAGGAAAATAAAGAACGCAGGTGGGTGGTTATGAAAAAACACTGTTTACGTTTTAGTTGAGGAATTTTACATTCCAAATGCCGATTTCATCAAAATATATTGTACTAAAAAAATAAACAAATATAGCAATGAAAAAAAAAAGACAAAATTTATTTTTTAATGCAGAATAATGAGTTTTTATTCCTCATATACCGGTATTTCGAGGACCAGTTGTCCTCTTCCTCAGTGAGTGAACTGCCAATTAATTCTTGATTAATTAATTAATTCTTTTTTCCTCCCGTATCTTGTGGATGATGAAACTCTTCTTAATTACCCTTAAGTTATACTCCGTTATTGTACGTTTCTGATCGATGATGTGTCTGGTTGCCAATGATTTGAGGGCATGTGTTGGTCTGCTTATGATTCTGGTCTGGTTGGTTTTATATGATTCTTCACAATCGATGCAGGTTATCTGATAGATTCCGCTTTTCTCGCTATCTTCTTGACGCTTTTTAATCGTGTCTTTAGTTGATGTGGTCTGCTGATAGGTACCACTTCGATGTCATGTTTCCTTAGGATGTTTTTCACCTGGTAGCTAATTTGGGAATGAATGATAGGAACTTGACGTTTTTTAGATGGTCCCGTTTGTGTAAAAAATGTCGTCAGGTTATTTCTTTCCATTTTCGCAATTTTTTTAAGGTTTTGTTTACAAAACAAAACCTTATTAAAATTATTTCAATTTCTGTTTGTCTGTCTGTCTGCCTTTTCTTTATGGATGGCGGTGGAAATCTTACAAAGACACTGCCGCGCCACGTTGCAGTAGTGTGTGAGATTCTCACCCACTAAAACCACCCCCACTTTCTCCTTCTCCGTGGAATCGCCGCAAAGCATTACTTCGCAGGGTGGATTGCGCTTTAAGCGACTAAGCCTTCCGTTCTTCGCGTCCTCCTTGCGCACTCTGCTTTTCCAAGTTCCTGTATTCTTTTGAATGCGGAGTTCACTGTACACCAGTTTCCCTTCGACTTCAACATTTCCCCGGCGCTATTTTGGTTGACTTTCAGGGAGTCTTCCAGACTCCTCTTTTCTGAGAAAAATCGTGGACAGTGGAACATAACATGCTCCGAGTCCTCAGGTGTGCAACCACACCACAAAAGGGAGAATCATCCAGCTTGAATTGGTGCAGGTACGTCCTGTAACCACCATGTCTTGACAGGAATTGCGTCAGATGGTAGTTAATCTCGTCGTGTCGTTGCTGGATCCACTCCTCAATACGGTTAATCAAAGTGTGGGTCCAGCGACCCCTCTGCGAGTCGTCCCACCGTTACTGCCACTTCTCCACCGACTCTCGCCTTGCCGCCTTTCGGTATTATACCATCCTTTTCAGGAGGATTCATTTTCCTTTTCTCGTACAGGCAGCGTGTCTCACTTGCCAGAATGTCTATCGGGATCATTTCCGCAATAACACACGCTGCCTCGCCTGATATTGTTCTGAAGGCGCTGCACACCCTTAGCGCTACTAAACGGTAAGTCATATTTACCCTCCTCCGATTACTCTCACACGCTAGTGCTTCCTTCCAAACTGGTGCCGCGTATAATAGTGTGGAGCGAACCACTCCGGCCACAAGTAATCTGCGACTGTATCTTGGGCCTCCAATGTTAGGCATCATTCACGCTAATGACACGCTGGTATTTACCGCTTTTTCACAGGCATAGTCCAGATGTCCCTTGAAATTGATTTTAGCGTCAATCATTACCCCTAGGTATTTGATAACCGGTTTCGAAGTGATGATGTGACCACCAAATTATTAACCGTAACCATCTCCAGCCACGCTTTTATGGCGTAATGGTTTTCTTAGCGTACATTTCAACGTCTTCAGGTTGTTTCGCGACAACAACCACAGCTAGATCATCTGTGAAACCCTTTTAGCCAGTGAGCTTTTTATTCACTCCCATTTTTTATGTCCAACGTCACCAACGTCAAACTGCTGTGCCGTACAGCAGTTTTTAGACGACATCGCGTCTCGAGCCAGCTTCAAAACAACGTTTATGGCGTCGATCGTTGAGTAGGCTTGACGAAATCCAAATTGTCGCTCCGATAGTCCATCCTTATATTCATTAATAGGAAACAGTCTATTGTAGATGACACTTTCGAGCATCTTTCCTGCTCTGTCGATGAGGCAAATCGATCGGTATGATGATGGGTGTCCTGTTTGCTTATTCCGCTTCGGAAGCAAAACTAGTTTTAGCCTCTTCCACCGGCCGGGGAAAACTCCTTCTACCATGTATGTTTCAAAAACGCTGATAAACCAGTCGGGTCTGGTCTTAGCAACGAGTTCAAGAGCTCTATTGGGAACAGCATTCAGACCGGGTGCTTTTTTATCACCAATTTTGCGCAAGTTCCTCCTCAGTTACCGGAGGTATGGTGTAGACGTCCAATGCTTACTTGTGTTGTTTGCACTCCCCTTTATGCGGGGGGAAGAGCGCCATCACGATATCGCGCAGAAGATGCGGTCAGGTAAGTTGTGGTGCTCGCCATCTCGTCTTCTTCATAACCACCCTGCAAGCTCCTTGAAGCATTTTTGCTTGCTGGTCCGTATAGCTCGCTAACTGTCTGTCTGTCTGTCTGTCACACGCACTTTCTCACAAACGGTTATACCGATTGATACGAAATTTGGTGAGAAGGTGGGAACTGTGACCACCCAGACATGCTGTGAATGATATCCATCTACGTTGGGATTAAGAGGGATCAAAATGCAAAAGGGGGTGTAAAAATTTTTTTTCATCGAATATAGTCACGCTGGGTATCAAATGAAAGGTCTCAATTAGTACTTTTCAAAGCTAGTCTTAGTTTTCAGAATTGTTAGAAAGGTGGACAGTGGGAGGGGTCGAAAGTAATGATTTCGTTAACGGATCCATTCTCAGAAACTACCCACCCATCTGAAAAAAAACCATGAAGCAGCCTCTATATGGTGTCCAGGCCCCAAATTATCTCCATATCGATATCTGCGCAAATTTAGTTTATAATAGTATATTACCATACTTTTCTGGAAATGGAGTAAAATCTCCTCAAGTTTATCCCAGAGTTATAAAAGTTGGTGGTAGTATAGAATATAATATGAAGCATTACTATTACTAACAAAGTTACAGTAGCTCAAAGTTGACTTTTCCGTGAAAATTTGCTGGAACTAAATATCAATATTCCACTAAAGTAAGTACTCTGACATGCTAAATGCATATACATAATGGGCTACGTACAAATGGGATAGTTTTGCACTCAAATATACTCACAGAAGAAGCAAACAAAACCTTTCATACCTGAAGCGCCGAGCTTCCGGTTTCCGACTCGTTAATATTTGTCTGTCACGGAACTTTATAAACAAATGTTTTTCGAAAATATATTTCTTGGAAAGTAATGGTTTTCTTACAATCTAATGTACCTTTCCTCAAAAACCATAATAGATATACATAGTTACAATTTTTATCTATAGTTTTCTATACGTCTGTTCAAAAGGTTCAAATTTCTTCTAAAGTGAAAGAGGAATTACGGTGGCTTAGGCCAGAGAACCTGAAACCGCCAAATTTAAAAGGAAATTTGATTATTACTGAAAAATGATGCCCCTATCTGTAATATGACTTTCGATCATACATCGATATCTGCCCGAACAAATTTAACATTTCTAAAACATGGTAATTAATATAGATAGTATACAAAAGTATAGTATTTTAGAAACTTGTGCCGGTTTCCCAGTTTATTTAACATTGTTCTGATTGTAATTATAATTTAAATGTAGAAGTGTTGCTTTATTAAAGCTACAACTACACTCCCGTGTTTCTTTATCAACGCCTAATGCATGCCACTTATCTATTGATTATTTCGAAGCCTTTATACATACATAAATTCACAAATCTTTTCCAAAAGCAAAAATTGACAGTTCGTCTCGATCAAATAAATCTGAGCTTCTGACATCATTCATTATAAAGCTATCAATCAAAAGGTAACTCTTTTCAAATTAACACCGGAAAATTCCTACCTAAAGAATAAATTTTGCCAAGAAAAAATGCATATCATGCTTCCTACTATTAAATAAAAGAACCTCTTTCACCGCGTCTTCCAACGACAAGCTATCATGATTAGATTTGACACCCCTACTTCTCCAGAATATTGAAAGATACCCGCGAAATTCGTAACCAGTTCCGCTATTCATAAATGAATCATAAATCTAAAAATTAATATTTACTTTCTTATCAGAAAATTATGCGACAAAAAAGTGTGATGAAGTCAGAAACAAATACTAAATTTATAGTCACCTTATTAGTAAGGCTGGATCTTCCGGTTTGAAGCAATATAAATGCGACCATAACTGCAATAATTTAATGAGCATTTTAAACTTTAAGCTAGAATGCTATTGGCCAATTTCGGTAACGCCTTTAAATCGTAAGAATTGAAACGTTCGTATTTGCTATCCACAATATCTTGCAGCGAACATAAAAGATTATTTTTATTATTTGTATGAACTTATCAGATATTTACATAGAGATTACTGAATCCATAGGAATATTTATCGATCGATTGATTTCTTAAAAGCTACGTAATATATACCATTCACTTTCTAGAAGCTCCTGCATGTCTAAGCTCCTCCTAAAGGGGGGATGATAACACCATGATCAATTACGTCACTTTTGAATTTTGTTTGAATCTTTATCAGCGCCAGCGGTTTGACTAAGTACCTGTACTGATACTATGGTCGGTTTTTTCATTAAAAATAGAAATTCTATGGAATTTATACTACTATTCCGGGAAATTATCAGTTGTTCCCTGTGGCCAGAAGTGATGTCAGTCATTTATAATTTTATCGGTGATGGAATATCTGAAAACGGGAATTCATTGAAAGATACTAATAATCAGCTGTATGTGTACATTTTTTGGTCTAGTAATTCAATAAATAATGAAGTAGATTTCAATGATTAATGCAATGGAATTTTTACCGGAAAGTATTCAAAAACATTGTAGAGTAATCATTAAATATATATATAAATATAGTACTAATATAAACTATAGAAATAATAGGACGAAATCTTATCTGGTCAACACGGCAAAACTATAGCCATCCCATATGAATTTCAATATATTTTCGAAGTAGGTACACCTACTTTGGTAGGTCAACCTTTTGTTAGTTGTTACTTCGCCCATCCGTTTTGGCAACGAGCGGAATATAATTTCATATATAGTTTTAACTTACCGTACTCGCATCTTTTTGCCCATCTAGTTAGTTAGTTTAGTTAAATGGGGGGAGTCGCAGCTCCGAGCACTCAGGCCATTATTAGGCCCATTGTACTATCCTGGTAAGTTGCCTATTCAATGGCTTCCCGCCTACGGTGTTCGCAGGCTTTAGCGAATCTGAGAACATTCTCAAGAGGCAGAGAGTGTGCAGATTCTTCATTGAAGAAAACCTTGCCAAGGTGTCTTCGTCTGAGATCTGAGGATGCCGGGCAGCTGCATAAAAAGTGCAGGGCAGTTTCCTCCTCCTCCTCACATTGGCTGCACACAGCCGAAACCACTTCCCCAATCTTTTCCATATGGTAGTTTAAGGGGCAGTGTCCCGTCAAAAGCCCTACTAGGGTTTTCATGTCCCACTTCTTAAGGGACAACAAAAATGCCGCTCTAGTGGCCCTAGGCTCCTTCACAAGGATTTTCGCTTGCCGGCAAGAGTCCAAATTTCTCCACTCGGTTGCGGGAATCCTTGCAATTTCACCTTTCTGAGTAGACTTGACAGTAGATGGTCGGATTCCAAGAGCTGGTTCTGGGCCCACCATTGTGGATCCAGCCCCCTCATTACCGGCGATGTTAGAGTGCCCCGGCACCCACATCAGGAATGTTTCGTTCAGTCGGCCAAGTTTCAGCAGCACCTGATGACAATTCCACATCAACTGGCTTGATATGTTGTTGCCATCTAGTGCTGATAATGCCGCCCGACTGTGGGAACAGATTCGAATGGTGCGACCCCTCCATTTTTGTCGCAGACATTCTTCAGCTGCCAATGAAATGGCATATATCTCCGCCTGGAATATGGTCGTCATTTTTCCGAGGGGTCGGGCCAGTTCTATAATCGGATTCTCCGAGAACACGCCTGCACCCGATCCATGCTCCGTGACTGACCCGTCGGTGAAGATTATTAGGTCTGTAATCTGAAAAGACTCATGGCCATTTTGCCCATCTAGTTCTGGCGTTCTTTAACGTAGACTCATTGGTTGACTCAAGTCTAGCGCTGGTGCCGGTTATGAAAATTTTAACAGGCAATGCAGGTGATATGAGTCGTTTGGTCGTCCCTATGCAGATCCTCATTTCGAATATACCAGAGAGCCTCTAGTATGCTTCTTAACACCTTGTTTTGAAAAGTTTGAACAACTTTGGTGTTGGTTTTCGTAACTCGGCCCCAGAGCTCTATATGGTCTTAACAACCTGTTTATAACTGACAGCGAGATTCCGTTCTAGAATGAAGAATATTTCAATAGTACAGTGTTACGGACCAATGGAGGCTTACAATTAAAAGGAAGTGATTTTCTACGAGTATTTGAATGTCGGACCAAGAGAAGCTTTCTAAAGGTGACCATGTGATCGTTATGGGCCACCCTAGGTAGGCTCCGCCAACACTGCTCGGACATATGATCGGGAAAATGGGCTTGGCGACCATAACAATAGTAGTGTGAAGTCTGAGAATTTCTGCTGCTTCCACCGCCTTATCATTGTTGGCACATTGTTCTATCACAGAGATGGTCATAGGGTTAGTTGGATTTCAATTGACCGATAACATACGAGGAATCATATTGACCACATTGCGGTGAGTTGTAGATTTACGAGCTGTTCTGGATGCTGGTAACAAGGAAAGCGATGAAATCGGTCTCGAAAAGAATCATCGGATGGTTACTTGCATGTTGCCTCCGCTGCTTCTCGCTGGTTGGGAAGCTTTGGGTCCACAAATTCACATACATTGTCCGGAAAGGAAAAGCTGCCGTAAACAACAATGATTTCACTATCGTATATTAGATCATGGAAGAACTTGCAAGTGATCGCAAGTCTTTCGGCGGTCCAGTTAGGAATGCTAACGATTGTCCCCTCACCGTTAAGCTACTTAAAAGTAGCAGGAGCACTTCACTATGGTTCTCTATCGTATAACATTCGATAAATTTCCGCCTCTTGAGGATGAAATTTCTAGTCAACGCAACATGGACTGCCCCTCCAAATAGATGAAATCATAATGGCCGTCTATAAACTCTAACCGAGTAATGCCGCTGGACTTGATGGTCTCCCTTGATGTCTGCCAAGCTTTTACTTCCATTTACACGAAAATCCTGGGAATCTGAGGTATTTCGCAGAGAATGGAGGAGCAAGATTATCGTTAAGATCGCGCTAGATCTTCCTGCACTGACTACATCAACATATTGGGGATCATTTTGAAACTGTGCGGAGTTTACATAGCCAGTCAACACAGAGTCTGTGTCTAGTACTCTACGTACGAAGTGCATTTCCGAGAAATTGATAGCTATTATAAGATCGACATATGGCATCGAATATGCAAAATGTCACTTTCTGCACCGAAATAAAAATCCAAAACGGAGTTGGCCAGGGTTGCGTCCTGTTGCCTGTCGTCTTCTTGTTATCCAAGATTTTCCTCATGCTGCTTTGGCTGGAGGACTACTTGCTGTCTCAGTGCTAATGAATTATGAACCAAATGGATTTGGAAAAGAAGGCAAGCATGATCAGACTAAAAGGGAACACCAACAAAATCAATCATCATCAATTTTACGGATTATCGCACTCCTATCGGTATTAACGTTCAGAACATTGTAAGCATTGATCAAGTGTATATTTTTTTGTTTAAAATCTGGAAATGCAGCTATGTCATCTACAACGTCAACTCGAGACTGCACCGTGCAAATGTTCTTCCTACGTGACTATATGGGAGTAGTAAATGGAAATCAAATCGAGCGTATCCTTGCGGTGCTTCTAGTGATAAACTGAGTTGATTTGTTCGGACCAGATGTTCGTAGATAGGCCACGCATCAAGAAAAAGTGGCTACTGATTTGTCAGTTACGTCATGTAATGGAATTGATTAATACCGGGACAGCCGAAGAGTGGGTCGCTCCAGAAAGTGGAACAGAAGTGCAAGATTGTCGGGGAGTCCCTAAGAGAACTGCAGCAGTTCAACTAGGTAGATTGATGAATTCTTCAGAAGCAACCTTTCAAACATCTTGTCCATAGTTGGGAGAAGCGATATTGGTTGATACAATTCGATTTTACTTGCCTTCTTCCCTGGTTTATGGATCATTATAACTTAAGTCGCTTTCCATTCTCGAGAAACATATTTTACTGCAAACGTTGCGTTTATTATTTGCGGTAGCTTGACTAGACCTTTTTCTGGCAATTCTTTCAATGCCCTTTAGATTGACTTAGTAGTCAAAAATCCTATTGGTAAGCGCCTTTGCTTTACAATAATTTCGGCTCACCGCTCACCTCGGGCTACCGAAACCAGATATTGTTTGGATTCTCGAATGTATGTACACTCTTCGATAACGATACTGGGGGTTCTCAGAATGCTCGCTTTTTCCAACTTGAGTGGGAATTCCAGCGATATAAGCTGGATATTCTGGGCCGAAGCGAAATAAGATGATGGAACTCTGGAGATCACTCCTCTCCATTTTACGTCACTAATGGCTAGGCTTTTTTCTGTTGACATTGTGATCGTGATGAAGGGTCTGAAGGCCAACACATTGCTCGGATATGTGATGAGGAAACTCGATCTTGCGACAGTGACGATAATGGTGGGAGGTTCATGGATTTATACAACTGCTACCGCCTCGTCATTAGTGACACATTGATCGAGCATAGAGTCTGCTATACGGTCAGTTGGGTTTCAACTGACAGACACCCCACGAGCAATCAGATCGACCACTTCGCGATAAGCAGAAGATGTAGGAATTGTCTCCTAGATGTGCGTAACAAGAAAGGCACTGACGGCTTTGAAAAGGGTCATCACCTGATGGTCGCTTACGCTCGCTGAGATGTGCGGACATGCGTAACAAGAGAGGCGCTGACATTGGTTTCGAAAGGGATTGTCATCCAATGGTCGCTTACTTTCGGTTGCGTGTTATCTCCGCCACCTCTCACAACCCCTAAATTCAACATTGACCGCTTGTATGATCCACCTGTCGCTTGATAGTCGGAGAGCAATCGAATATCAGATATACTGAGTAAAACGCCTGAGAATATCGTATGTTCGACTGATATGCAGGTCGTTGGCCACGTCCTGGAAGGGCGTCATAAGATCTCGCTGACTGCGGGATTGTGGAAGCAGATCAATAAACGGAAGGGGCTAAAGTCTCTATTGACCACTGCGAGTGATAGGTCCCCTGCCTCCAACTTGTTCGACTTTACCAACTTTGTCGTCAAATGTCTAAATTCACAGCAAGAAGTGTATACCATTTACACTGACTTTGGTGCAGCCTTCGACACTGTAAATTACCAGATACTTCTATCGAAACTCTCGACTCTAAGTATTCTCATGTTCTGATGACTGCGCATCTCGCTCCCCCCTCCCCTCCTCTGGCATCCCAGAGGGATCTACTCTGGGTTCTTTATTATTTTTGTTTGTTATCATTGACCTAAGAATTGTATCATAGAGCTTCATTTAGATTAGATTCTAATACTTTCCTCGATATAACCTCCAACAAAAATCAAATAATTAACGTTTGCCCATTCTTTATCATTACAGATGTCAGAATTTCCAGATCAAACACATGTTAATCCGGCAACAGCCGCAATGCTTGAAAATTTTCACAAGAAAAGCGGCACGCTTGGTGCAACAACAGCCACCACAACGACAAATACTCGACAAAATTTAATGAATACATCTAGCAGTAGTTCCAGTAGTGTTAAGGAAACATCATCAACGTCACAACAGGTAATTAGCTGCTATTGTAAATTATAGATAATCTTGGTAGATAATTCCCCGGATGCAATAAGTGTGAACAAGTTTTCTTGAGGAATGTGAACCTACTTAGTGACTTAAATTTGTAAGTTACGTAAAGCTAGGTAAGACCAGGTATGACTAAGCCTTCAAGGAGACAATGCGTCTCGCAATGAAGAGTACAATCCTTTTGATAAGAAATAATTATCGTACAGATATAGCATTTGACACTTTAAATATACATTCTATCCTATTTTATATAGGGACTTTAGGCTCTTAATTATTTTAATGATTGATTGATGATTCATTATTGAATTGAGTTTACTCAAAGTACCTACATAAGTACGACCACAACAGCTTTCAACAGCTTCAAATAGTATAGTAGCTTTCCATTTATTATTTCTCACAATGTGCACAACATTTATTATGCATATTTATATTAAAAATCTGCGATATGATGCTGCGATAACGACTACATATGTGTGTACTGACAACAAAACACTAGAAATATCGGATTGCCAGTTAACCATTTTTGAAAATGTAATTAGCACATGCAACCAGATAGCAAAATGATCTAAAGCCACCTATTGAAAGTATTATAGATATTTAAGCTTCCTCATTAGATGGTTATTTTTAAACATTTTTGACAGACATACAGACGAAAAAATCTACAATTTTGGCAACGACACTTCATGGGATGCAATTTTGGAATTAGTCATAAAACTTGGAATATCTTGGTCAGGGATGAGATTGATAGTTTATGTAGGTGCGTAGTGCTAAGCGAAACTAGTCACAATTTCAACAACTGTATGAGTTTCGTGGAGAAAATAGAATTCTCGTTCTAAAATAATCCGGTGTTGTTATAAATATAGAACAAATAATGAGTGGTTCCAGATTATTCGGCAGAATTGATCTTTAAAAAATTCTATGATGAATAAAAGAGGGATCGAATGTTTCTATTTATATTTTCCTAGTGTCTATGTACTGAAAGGGCTGTTTTCTGCTTGTATAATATTTGACTGCGAGTCTCTCACCTTCGGAAAAGATATCCAATTAGGGATTTCCCGAATTTCAAAACAATGGAATTTATTGTTTGTGTTCATTAGTTATCACCGAAATCATAATCTGATAGTCAAAATTAGGCATGTTTTCATCGCTGTAATTGCATGTAATAGTTAGAGGATGATTGTACTTGCACGATTATATCTAAAAACAATACAAAAATACTAAATATGAAACTTCCTTTGTATACACACGCTTTTGAATTTATCAAAAGATCTTGGAATTTGATTCTTATTCATATTGTATCTATTATCTATATACAATACGGAAAAATAACTCCTTACAGGCCAGGTTAGATACGATCCAACCAGCTATCTTCATCTGAATCATCATGAAAAATAGTCTAGTTAAACATTAGTGATTATGCGTTTTTTTCCGCTTTCACACTGAGTGCTATAGTAGTACTCATATGTGCTTATATGGTGAGTTGTTATCAGAATACGCTACAAGTATCACCTGATAATTCACATATACGATCGCGACGAAGCAGTTGGCGCACGACGATCGTTTTATTTATTTTCATAATCATCGGTGATTGTTGTGAGTAGAATACAGCCCATGACGTCGGTAAATATTGTGGATATTAGTCATAAGACGTTCAATTGAATATGCATTTCCTTTGTGAGCTTTCTATTTATTTACCTGATCGGAAATGTCTTCACGGGGTTCGAAGCATTTTCAAGATTATTCATTTCCAGTTGATATTTTTAGACTTTTGATTTCTGTCTTAATGAGTTCCACCCCACCGGTGGATTATAAACACTTTTCTTTCACATATTTTCCCACGTCTATGATGTGTCTGTAAGTTGAGCCCTAGACTTCTGACATCCTGGAAGAATCACTTTCCACACTTACACTCAATGTTTTGAATCGTTTCCTATTGCATACTCTCTTATAAGTCTACTCCGTACTATGATAAATTTGATATATTTGAAGGGGATGCAGCTTGTCATAAATTCGCACAACAGCATGTGCGGTCATATTCCAAACACAGCAATGTCTTTTTCGCTTAGTTGGGTTTAAATGGCAGCGAATATATTACATATCTGAAAAAATTGACCCTTCTACTACTGGCCAAAGAAGGAGAAAACTTAAGGAGGAGGCTTGAAAATTATTTCGAATTGGGGTCTGAAATGTTCAGGGTTTAATATACGGAAGATTACCATCATATTTATATGGGAATGAAGTTTTAAGTTTCCTGAACGGGTTACAGGTATCTTCCCCCTTAAGGGAACATATAAGAATCGTTGTAAAAAGAAGAGGGTCATTTTTATGGAGGAGGTGACAAAAAAATCTTTCTTCGAACTACGGCAACGTCAAATCAATAAATTATAGACTGGGCCTCATGAGACAAAACAATTTCGTTCAGTAGACTACAAGGATTGGTATTATAATCCATCAATTGTATGAAATTGTAAACAAAGAAATATCTATAAATATAACTTTCAAACTGTAAAGGTATCTCGCCGGATGCGGGAGACTAGTAGTAGATACAATATCAGGATAACTAGTTTCGGTATAATTAATTAACAACGTGAGGCTGTAGATTTTTTTTTTACTAGTTACTAAACAGAAACAAATTTTGACAATTGGAAATATCAAATAATTGATCGATTAACGTCCTTGAATGACATTTCCGGGGAAGAACTAATTAGCAATCAATAGTTAAATCGGACGGAATACAAACAGAGTTTGAACTGTGAAAGATTTAAACCTTTGCTCCCTGCTAAAAGATGATGAGTTGGGGATGATATGCTTTGTTATACTGACCACTTCTGATAATTATTTATTGTCAAAAATAACCAGATTAGATAAATAATTTGTTTTAAGTGGGAAATCCAGATCAAAGGAAAACTTACGAGATAACAAGTTATTAATAATTATGAATTCTTGTATGTTTTTATGTGGGGTGGAATACAAGTATAACATTAGATATTTGTTTTGATAATCATTGTTGTGTCGGTGGCGTTCACACCAAAGGCATACAAACGGTTGAAAGAAAAAGACCTCTAACAACGCTATATGCTCTAATGTTTTCCGTGAGGTTATTTTCAGCAGCCACCACATAGACGGTGGCAAGCAGAAATGAAAATAAACCCACTCAAATTGAATAAATACTGTGAATTAAACTTAATTTTCCGAAATCATTATTTTTTCCTTGGATATATTGAAGTTATCGATGGCCAGAATGAGCCAAGATTGATCATGGTCAACCACAAGGACACAACTATCCCAATAAGCAAAAAAAGTCGCGAAAATCACCAGTACTTTTGTGTATCTCCACTGAAGTGCTCCGTCGCCTGGTCACCCCTCTGCTGGTCCAGGCCAGGGTATGTCCTTTTGAACACTAGAGTTCCCGCACGTCACCGTCAAAATTTCCACGACCTGTTTATTGGATGCGTGAAACTTCTTCAGAACCTAAAATACCTGACAGAGAATACCACGACTAGTTACAAAAACTTATACGATGCTTAATAAGAAAAACAAGGGAAATTGGCTCGACCGCGCCAGTGTTGTCGGTAAACTCAAGATCGAGAGGGAAGATCTACGACGGATAACATCCTTAATTGATGTTTCTCTAGCCTCGAATGTCCGACTTTTGGGAATAACCGGAGCTGGCGTTTGAATTGGTTGCCTCAAATATACAACCATTTGGGTTCAGAGCACACTGTCGCTATTCATTGGGTTTTTCTCCAGTTGACGCTATTATCACCCAAATCTTATCTTCTGTGGTTCATGTTGTTCTCAGATTTTTCCTTTTCCTTCTTTCTTATGAGGCTTCTGAAAATCAAGAAAAATATTCTTAAACGCACAAGACCACAAAAAGAACGATAGAGAGCTATCTCATATGAATTAAACGGGAATGAGTTCTTGGTAAATTAGGTGGCATATTTGAATCACTTTCGCGAAGGTTATGCAGTGATTTTTCTCTTCCTTCCAATAACTCCAATGACACGAGTCACTTTTTTTACTTATGATTGCAAGCAGCTTCTACTTCTTCCAACTTAAGCCGTCAGAAATCTAAAACCCCATTCCGTGCACACCGAATCCCCTCTTTTTCTTTTTCAGCCTATGTCCCGTTCACAAGCAGTATCGGTTCGTCTTAGTCGGTTGCGTCATTTTGCTCTGTGAAGGATCTGATCTGGGTGCAGTCACGAGTCATTCAAATCACCATCCAGCGTATCGAGCCACAATTGCTTTGGTCGGCCTTTTCATCTTTTATTATCGAATTCGATTTTCAGACCAATCTCGGCAAGCGAATTCTCGTTAGCGCGAGTTACGTGATCATACCATCGAAAACGCTTCTAACGAGGAAATGACCCGAGTCACAATTAGCACCTCGTAAGCGTCCTCATGACCAATATGTTTGAGATAGCTCTTTTTTCGACAAGGACGTGGTCGATTTGAATGAATATCCGCCCGTCTAAAGATGCCCACGGCATTTTATGTATGTTCTTATGGGGCAAGCAAGTGGAGCTTGCGACTAAATTTTTGCTGCTGGCGAAGTCGATGAGCCTTTGACCATTATCATTTGTTTCATCATGGAGGCGTTGCCTTCCTGTTATGCCTCTATGGAAGAGTTCGTTGTGAATTTTAGTCTTCCAGTAATACTTTGATGTCATTGGAGAGTAGAATTCGTCTTTAATGACATCATGTTTGTCCTCCGTTGGTGGATGGCAATTGATATGCCACACATTGAGAAACTTCATCCTGAAGCGGAATAAGCAGGTTTGTTCATTAATCGGTTTGAAATCAGTTACCAACTGCCTGATTGTGTTGTTTTTAACAAAGGCTACACCGAATTTTCTGCTTCTTCGCTCTTTGCTGCTGGTAAGTATTGTGTATGGTCTCCAATTATTTGCTTCGTTAACGTTTCTTGAAGCGCAAAGATGCTAATGTTGTTACAGGAGTAGTCAATTTTAGGTTGCCGAAGTCGTTGCTGTTTGATCCTTCTAATTCAAGGCAGTGTCGTGGGTTCCTGAACACGTTGATTTTTTCTGAGAAAGCGTTGCAGGCGCTTCGCTCAACCCCCTACCAGAAGCGCCGGTCTGAATAGTTTTTTTCTGTTTTGATCCACGGAAAGCTCGCCTTCACCTCCTCCATCTGCTGTTTTGATGGCAAAATACCCAGCCGTCACCGCGTGGAGGTTGGTTAGGATTCGATAGCAGAGATGTCGATATTGAAATACAGGATACGCTTCACAGGATCAGTACTAACCGTGCACCAGATCACGGTATCGCCCTGTGATACTTACTATCATTTGACCACCGATGCGTTGATCTATATCGAAACGCAGAAATCTAGAAATTGGGCTTGAAAGCCTGCCTACAAAAACTGAAGTTTTCCATTGACACGCACTGGTGTGCCTCTGCGCTACCCAGAATAGGGAATGGGGGGGCTTCTTTTGAACACTTCAGCCCTATGTCAGTGGCATTCTCTGAAAATGCCAAGGCAAGATGGGAACTCTAAAAGCCGCACCACGTGAAGATGAGCTCCGTCGTGAATCCTCTCTCCCAATCGTCGATCTCGACTTCTACGGCTCCACAAGGGCGGTCGAGCTTCTATTTTTTTTTATTTTCCTGGTTTATCTTGTGTGCTTTCTTCCAATAGCTTTGCGCGATCTTCCAATCTTTCTTATGGTTTTTCCGGGGCGGAGCCAAAGATCAATTCAACGACATGTGAAATTTGACATAATGGCACGTGAGGAACTGAAGTCATTAAAATGAATATATTTCCTATGTAGTGATGGCTTTCGTTTGCAGTGTTCTTCAACCTGATTCTTCCTTTTTTCGTAATTTTCTAATAATATGGCTGTAGAAGAACAAACGCACACCCGGCTCTGCGTGCAACGAAAAGAAGAGAATGGGATCAGTAGAATTCACCAGTTAGTACAATTGATAGATGCCAACCTAGTAGAAAATAATTTTTGTTTGGAATTGAGGGAGCCTTGCATCAATTAGAGAGAAACTGCGCACCCATGACGTATTTGGGGATTGATATAAAGTAGCGAACTACATCTGATGACCACTTCGGTCAAGCTGTTCCGCGTCTGATGAGTTGCCTTTGTCCTGGACAAAACCGTAACCATCTGTAAAAAATGTTTTCTAGTAGAGAATGTTTAGGAAGTGATGCAGCTCTGAATAGCTGAGAAAAATTTTCAAATAACAAAGCAGCTTCCATTAGCCCAAAAAGATACACATAAAAGTAATTAAAATCAGAGTGTGCCGAAAAATTAACGGAATATTGCCAGCGTAGAAGGTAGCTAGTTATCAACAATGGGAAAGATTGAAAATAAAGAAATTATATATTTTGAGCAACTACAATTTTATTTAGATTTGGGAATCATTTTGTAAACAAACTGTAAGTAATTCTAATACCTAACGTGTAATCAAAATTTTGTTACTGAGAAGCTGATTACAACTAGACGCCCCATGGGAGCGACGTGCAATTCCTAGAATTTGTTTATTGTTAATTATAATATGATTACATATCAGAGCTTCTTATCTTATTTCTCTCTTATCGTGCTCCTGAAGTGCTAGTATTGCAATTGTTATTAAATATTCTCCTCATTGTCTCAAACACCAGCTTTTCACTGTGTATTTTACTCATCGCGAAGTCCCCCAGTCGAAAAGACTATAAGGAAGGTTTTCTTCATAATTTTCTTCTTGCTTGCTCGTGCAATTAGCAGATTTTCTGTTTATTTATTTATATTTTTAGACCATAATTATTTGTCAACATCTCGCGAGACCGTGATTATTTGCCGAAGAGCTTTTTAAGCGCGGTCTGATACAGAGTACTCCGAGAGTACCCGACGGTGATGAAGATCATCATCTCATCATTATGCGGTTCGCGAAAATTTAACAGAATCATTTTAGTATAAGATTTTCAACCGAACGAATACATCCCTTGAACGAAACATCCGAAAATAACGAGAAATACCTACTCTACTAAAAAAAATTAATAAAGTTCACTAGTGCGAATAACAACTGAAAATTTCGATAACGGAACAATTGAAAAAATTTGAGAATTGAGTGAAGTGTCGAAAGTTCTGGGAAATTATCAATTTATCCCTGAAATATTTATTTTTCGAGGTTGATACGTTTTCATAAAACCAAAAAGACAAAGTACAGTGCGAAAAAGTTGCTTTTATGCGCATAAGTTTATTTTTGTGAAATTTCTGCAACCAAAGTGATTGTGAAATAAAGACATTAGTTGGTTAGAAAATCGTTAAATCCTCTACTAAATATTCCTATTATTTCTAGGTAAGTTTCAAACTCGCGCGTGGCATTTCCGGCGCGAAAAGGTATTCTTCACACCAGTTGTATTTGAAGTACCATTTTTAGAATCGACTTCCATTTTTCCAAAGTGCTCATTATCTGCACTTTGTCCATGTTCTATCACTCAAGTGCTCTATTTATTTCGTTTTTTGTTTTTTTTTTTTGCTTGCAATACATTTTATCAATTAACATTTTCAATCAGTAGTTCCTAAGAAAATCACTTCAAATTGTCTGCCTTGAACATCCCAAAATTCTGGGAAAGTCATGTCCTAAAAATAGATCAATTACTAAGAAAGTGCAAATGAGGGGGGAGTGCTATTGTCGGAAAATTGACATGATGTAAAATAGTTAGTCCCTAATATTATAAATATATGTAAGTGGGTGAAATTTGCACAGAAGTTGAAACGGAAGTCATCCTAATTCGAAGAACATTTGAATGTCTATTTATCTCTAATAATAAAAAATAAAAATGTTCATTTAATTTCCATGCACTTTATTCTATTCCAAAGCTTATCGCCTCCATTCTCTCTTTTCTTATGGTTTATTTGTTATCTATATTTGTCATTAGCTTAGCAACGTTTGAAATTGTGACGTTGATGCCAAATTTGATAAAAATACTGTAGAATTCTGCGATACACTCTGAATTTGCATTGGTTCTCCTGAAAAAAACATTTGTAAGCAAAATTCATTGAATTTCGCCTGCATCTAAAACTGAAGTGGATTAAATTTTGCAAAACACGCGAATCATAACATGCGATTTCGCTACAATTCTAAGATTTGAGTGGGCGTATCTGAGAGACTTTTGCCATGAATTTAGATTATCAGAACTCTGGAAAGTGCCCTCATAGATTCATGAAATATTCTAATAATGATTTATTCATGCATGTATTTCTTAGGAGATTTATTGGATGGAAGCGTTCATTCCAATCAAGCTTTTAATATTTTTGACCGATTTAAAATTTTGTGTATGATTAATAATAGCTTCTTCTGGAGCATCCATTTATGTAGATGAAATAGTCTATCAAGGCTCCTAGAAAAATTAATTTAACTTTAGAGTGCCTGAACTGCTGACTGATTAAAAAGTCAATTATTTGATTAGCAGTACGAAATCAGAAAGTGCAGTCATGGAAGTGTGGTTTCAAGTTTCTTATGGAAAACAAAATTACAGAACAATATCATAATGAAAACATAAATTACGTCTATTTGAGGAGCTTAATGAGTTTTGCCCTATCGCTTGTGGTGAGATTGTACGATGGCGAATGACCATTCGAACTGACCAAAGATGCGTGCATCCGACACGCAAGTTGCTCATTCGGCCACAATACTCCACCTCGAGCTGAAACCAAAGGGTGGTTTAGGCGAGGAATCATACGCACGGCTCTCGCAACCCGGCTGCCGCAATTCAAAACGGACGCGCCTCTTGCCCTTCAGTTGTGCCAAGGATACCCGTTTGACCATGTCCGTCCCGGACGTTGAGATTAAAATGATGCCCACCTCGCTCGAGGACTTGGAAGGGGCCCTCATAAGGCAGCTGGAGCGGCTTGCAGGGAGGGTCCGTCCTAATTAGAACTTGCGTACAGAATTTGATATACCTGGGCGCGTCAGTCACAATTTTCGAGTGTTTGGCGGGTGGTAGCGGTTTCAGTTTTGACATTGCGTCTTTGACCAGATGCAATAAACGGGTAGCGTTGAGTTCCGTCCTGATGTCGAGAACAGGTTCGCTGGGGAGTCTCAGATTCTCCCCGTATATCAACTCCGCGGGACTTGCAGCAAATTCTTCGCGACTGGCTGTTCGGAGAACTAGAGGGAGGACCTGCAATCAAGTGGGTGAGCCATTAAAGCGCTTCCGAGTTTATAGACAGCCAGAAATACTTTGCGGTGACTAACCGATTTGTTTTCCGAATCCCTGGGTACGCCACTTCGTGAACAGAGTAAAATACTTCCTTTCGGAATATATGGCCTTCGTCCCTTGTCTGAAGTTACGCAGTCAATATCGGATGTTGAGCCGAAGATTGGAAACTCCCTAAAAGTATATTTGGAGTTGGTCTTCAAGCTCTAAAGAACTGCGTGGTCCTTCCGCGTCTCGGCGATTGCCGGAAAATCGACGGTGACGGTGATCTTGATCTCTGCAACGCGTGACAAAACATCTGCAACCACGTTATCTTTTCCAGACACGTGTTGAATGTAGAAAATGAATTGGCTGATCAAGTCCATGTGCCGAAGTTGGGGGGGACGCTTTGAAGGGCTTTTGTTTTAAAGCAAACGGTCTGTCTTCAAGGGAATACCCTAAGTATATAATTGTGATGTACGCGGCGAGCAACTCACGATCATAGGTGCTGTAGTTCCGTTAAATGGGATTGAGCTGTTTGGAGAGGAAGCTCATCAGCTGCCAGATTTGATTCAGTTTTTGGTGAAGAGCAGCACCTATGGCAAAGTCTGAGACATCGACGAATATGGCTAGTGATGCATCTTGCTGAGGGAATGTCAGAAGTATAGCGTCCACCAGCTGTTGCTTGGTGGTCTCAAACAGCTGGATAGCCTCTGGGAACCACACAATCAGACGAGAGTGTTTGGTTATCGGCCTAGACATGTAGGCGCTAAGGATCAGTTGATGGTGGGCGGTCCTGGGCAAGAAACAGCGATAGAAGTTTAAGATAATCTTCTCAGGTCCTTAATAGTTTTCGGAAGCGGGAACTCGAAATCGCTTATAACAATCAAGCTTATAGCCGACAAGAATTTTAAAATGCTTCCTACTTCTGGGTATTTCACCTTAGCATCTGGTATTATGGACAAAAATCAAATTAGTCAATACAACTCCTAGACTGCTCAATTCTTGGAAAGTTTTCCCAGTATAGACCTCTGAATTTCTCGTACCCTAGAAGCTTCTCCGAGAGGGAAGTTTCAATTAACGGAGCTAAGTAACCTGATACACACAGTTTAGCCAAGTTGCCCTACTTCAACCCAAGTTAACCGAATCAAAAGCATTTCTGACATCTAACTTCATTATCGTACAGCACTTTGCGACCAAAGATTTCCGGGTCAGATCCATGACCATTGCTATTATATCGACCGTAGATCGGGCTTGCCGCCACCCATACTGTCGTTTTGATATACCACCGACTAGCTCGATGGAGAAAAGCAGCCGGTTGTATATGACCTCATCAACATCTTCCCCATAATGTCTAAAAAATAGATAGAGCAATATAGAGGTCCGCTTTCTTCGTGTTGAGGAAAAAGGGTTGTAATTATTTTAAAGAAAAACCACTGGGGTGACTTAGCCCAGAAATCTTGTTGATTACAGTATTGTAGGCAGCGCCTCACCAGTTCGTATTTGCCTCAACGCAAGGCCTATGACAATTCCGTACGCCTTTTGTGTGATCTTCTAAGGTTACTATGAAGATCTAGGTATTCCTCCTCCCGCTCCTGATGTGCCAGCTTCCTACAGACAGGATGTTCTCAACGGCAAAATTGCAGGTTAGTTTGGTTTCCTACTGTGGTGGAACCCCTTTGCAGCATTGTGGCAGCACATGCTTTGGTTACATGCTAGCATAGCTGACTCATCTTTCTCATCGCTGTCCCTTTCGATATTGAACTCCCTCTAGAACGACCAGGAATCTATATTTAAGAGCCTCAGCAGATCAGTCAACCAGGGTTACTTTTCTATGACCCAATGCACCTTCAGTTTTCGCTTCCTCCATTTCCGATATCGAGAAGGATGATCTGGTGGCCATTGTAGGTGTAATATTCACTTACCGGTCAGATCATCCTCCTCGATATGGAAGTACAGATCAACGATCAAGCGCAACTCGCAAACCCGGAAGATGGGCATATATCCAAACTTAGCACAATGTTCAGCTTTGCAAAGATTTCAAGTAGGATTTCACCTCTGGTGCTGGTTACTTGGATTCCCCATTCTAAGTTCCATGTGTTGAAATTACCGATAATTATTTTAAAGCTGTAGAGGGTTTATTTTTAGCCTTATCAAGAGGGCTCCGAGGAATGACATTGGTTCTTGCGTGGTTTGTCTTCTACATGCCAATATCGTGGCGTCTCCAGACGTATCGTTCACCCACGTAGTACTACCATAACTTCAATAAGGTTTGCAGATCGCTGCCACCTATACGTTCGACTAGTTAGCAGGTGTTGGGTTGCTTCGTAGTGGTCGAGGTTGATTTTTATTTATCTCATTTGGCCATCCGTTTTCAGCTTCCTCCTATACGGGGGAGACAACATCTCCTGCAACCTGCAGGTCGTCCACTTTTTCTTTCCCTTCGTACAACATGGATCGTGAATCTCCAGTACAATCTTTGATTAGACGGCCCTTCTCTTCCTGCGCCTTTTCATTGTATTGTGTCCTATTGACTGGTGCATACTTTTGCAAGAGTATGCAGACGATACTCAGGCAAATCTTCAACAATGATCTATGGAAATTTGAACATCTTACAATATAAATTCGTGGCAATAAAATTAGCTACCATATTTATTAACATTATTGGTGGAATTTGCTTTTTCTACGAACATAAACTTATTGGAAACGTGAAGGATAATCCTTATCAGCTACCGAATTGATTACTGAATTCTACGGTTTATTTTGTTTGCATAATTCATGTATGATGTCATTAGATCTCAAAATAAATAAACAACTGAATTTAATTAACCACGAACCTGATTAGATATATCAAAACTATTTGAACAAGCAGATACACGTGTAATATGTTTTTGAAACTATATCTCGACCGTTTCATTTATCACTACTCGGCAAACTATTAGTTTACAAATTATTTTAATACATGTCATCATATTCCTAGACATAATGACGAATAAACACAATTACATCCACTTATCAGTTGGTGATACGCCTTTTCTCACAATTTAATTCAAAAGTATGAATGTGATTATGGATAAAACTTATGGTTGAATTATCTGATCAAGGGTGAAGGACTTATCGACTTTGGCTATTAATGCCATGTTTAGAAAACTTTTTAAGCCATTGACGTCATACACGGTTCGGATATTATGCATTTCGGCTGAATTGATAATGCAGCTATTTTAAGAAAGGTATCAACCTCAAATACACATTTTAATGGTTTGGATTTCCTTGCAAATATTTAGGAATTAATGAAAGCTCCGTTGTTTTGTAAACATTAGGAATTTTATATTTTTAGAAATATTTTACTCTAATGTAGACTTTTTGATAAATACGAAAGTCCATTTCACACATTCATTGAGAATAATTCATATCTTCAAAGATATTGAGTTCTGGAATGCGGAAATTCCTGAAGCAGTTGGTACTTGTAATGTGAATGGCGTAATCAGGAGACAATATAAAGTTGGTCAAACTTTTCAAACTTAATCTGTTCAATCTCTAATCAAATAAATTAAGTAGGAGTAAATAAAAATCACGGACCCACTTGATATAGGAGTATGTGCACTTGTTGAGATTTATGGTTCACTAGCTGGTTCGATTTTTCATTCACCAGCAGATAAAATTATCAAGTATTTGTTACAATTTGTTGAACAAAACCAAAGAATTGCAAATAATTCGCTCAAACAATGCAGTAATAAATACATTTCTGATAATAATTTTTCTTTGTCCATTTTAGGTTGTTAACAGTAGTAGTACAACGACTCGTGTAGCAAAAACATCATCGTCACAGCGCCTGCATCACGTCACATCATCCACATCTGAAATGAAAGCACATGCACTTCAACGTGACCTAAACGATTTTAAAAATTCCATGTCAGAAATCAACGATTTGGCCATCAATCGGCCAAAGCAAACCCTCGGGGAGTTGAAGCTCAACGACAATGCCGCCATGAATCAACTAAAGCAACAGTAAGTCAATAAGTCAATTTGTGTTCTTATTTTCTGTCTCCTGTTAGACCCGCATTAAGAACATTCCCAGTTGATAATATTTTATTTAAAAACGACCTTGAAAATCGGCGAGTTCTGGTTTTTTTTAAAGGAAAGACGAAAATGCTTTTCATGTGGAGGAATAAATTTTTTATCAGTATTGATACTTAAAAAAAAGATTTCTTTGGTCTATATGAGGGAAAGTAATGGACTGTGTTGGAGCAAAACTTATTTCAAATTTTAATATGTTATGCAAGCCAAATACTATCTTCACTTCTTTCACTTGTTGACTTATGGACAAATCACTTTTTTTTTAACATCCTAAGTCAATATTTTTTTGAACTTCAACTACCGCATCACACCATCTTTATCACGACAGAAAAATAAAAAGTTAGTTTGAATCGGGGAATTTTCCTATTGATGCTGATGAAAAATGGTGAGAAGCATAATAATCATCATCACCGGCGCAATAACGGATCCGGTCTAGGCCTGCTTTAATATGAAACTCCAGATAACCCGGCTGTCTAAC
Organism: Hermetia illucens; assembly: GCF_905115235.1. NCBI lineage: Eukaryota > Metazoa > Arthropoda > Insecta > Diptera > Stratiomyidae > Hermetia > Hermetia illucens. The sequence continues at coordinate 153,053,679 of NC_051850.1, read as the reverse complement.
GTCCTGGTCTACGCCATCGCTCTATCTGAGATAGGGTTTGCCACGTCGTCTTTTTCTACCATAGTTATTCATCATCATCGGCGCAACAACCGGTATCCGGTCTAGGCCTGCCTTAATAAGGAACTCCAGACATCTCGGTTTTGCGCCGAGATCCATCAATTCGATATCCCTAAAAGCTGTCTGACGTCCTGGCCTACGCTATCGCTCCATCTTAGGCAGGGTCAGCCTTATCTTCTTTTTCTACAATAGGGGGATCATCCTCATCCATTCGTATTAAGTGACCCGCCTACCGTAACCTATTGAGCCGGAATTACCACTGGGAATACTTCGATTTTTTATAGTCTCCAAGTCTGCTTCATATCGTCCGCCAAGGGGCCGTAGTTCCAGATTTTTTCTTGCTGTTTTTCAATAGTATTCAACGTATGGTAGTCCACCGGTATGGCAACATCAATAATAAAGAACGCTCGTTGCACCTTGAAAAGCAGAACTAGATCGGGTCTGTTGCAGTTTGGAACGATCATTTTTCAAGATTTTCTGCGGAGTATATTTATAATAAGAATGGAAGGTTGCCACTAAGTTATACTTCAACGCAAGATTTTGATGGAGAATCTTGCAGACTCAACATCCAGTACGCAGATGTTATGTGCTGGATGGTTTCCTCTTCACAGTGGCATAACCTACAATTTTAGTTGGTGATTGAGGAGGCGGGAAGAATGTACGATTTGTAGTTTTTTGTTGTGAGCGAAGCATCCTGAATTGAAGTTAGGGATGTTTCGGCCTCATAAAATAGTGCACCGTTAGTCAACCATTTGTTAGAGGATTCGATGTCAATGCCTGGCAACAACAAATTTTGAACTATTCACCTCAGTCAATGGGTCTCTTTTTCTTCTCTCTCTCTCTCTCGATTTTCTGTTGGATTTAAGTAACATTCGACATGGGATCCCGTTCTCTGCTTTTCAAGTCTAAAGGAAACAATTTCATATCTGCCATGACAGTAGCCTGATGTAATTGGCTAGAGGATTGCCTCTCAAAGAAAAATTCCAATTCCTTAGTTTTTTTTTCTTATTTAGAATGATTCTGATCATTTTATTCTTCCTAAAATGAAAGCGCAAGTTGTTGATTTTTGAAAAAATTGATTGCTAGTTCAAAGTAGAGGGGTCGATGAACAAAGAGCAGTGGAAGAAAGTTCCTTCCCATTTACTCCGTTCCGCTGTCAAGTAGACGGCAAGCTCACAGCTCCTTCAGTTCCTAAACATAATTTAAAACTCCATACGTTACTGAGAAAGTCATCATTGTGCCTGCAGCTTTCTGAGACCAGCCAAAATATTACTCATACTGCACAATTAGATCCCTAGGGCTTCTATTCTCCCAATTAATCGACGATCTGTCAAAGCCATATTTTGTACTTTTAATGTAATTTCCACTTTTTGGATCGTCTTCAACACTTTTGTGACCACGTTTAAATTCCACAACCCATCTTTCTGCTGTTCTAAATGAAGGTGAAGAGTCCTTATATACTTTTAACATCCATTTATAAATTTGTTTTGGTACTAAGCATTTTTTTTAAATTGCTTTTACATATGATATTCATTTTTTTCCATTGTAAAAATACCATGACACGTCAACTTGGAACAGATTTAAACATTCGAATGAATTGACAGATCTATGTGAAACTTCACAAGTGCTGATCAAACAGTCGCACCATGCTTAGAAATATAAATGGACGAATAAAATAGCGCCGCCTTTTATCGAACGACTAAACTTACAGAACGATCCAGTATATTGATAAATAACTCGGAGTTAATTTACGTAGCTGTCTATTAAAATTGACTACTTTTCTGTCCGGTCAACAACGGCTCAAAAATTTCAAAAGTTCAAAAGTGGACAGATAAATTTAGTATCTTAAAAGTTCAACAAAATAACAATAACAACTCTTTCAAGAAGTTGTTTAAAAAAATTGAACTTAGATATAATTAAACCACATTTACCGGTTGAAATGGTTCATGAAACAAAGTTGTTATTTTTTCCTTTTTGCAAGTTACCAAAAAATAGGAGAATTTTTTGAGGTCAAAAGCTGCAAATTATTGTAATATTCCTACCAGAATTGGTTAAGGAGCAATAAATTCTCTCAGCGCTCTTTCTAAATATGGTATTCTGTTTACAATATATCTTGCTGGTTTTATTCACTGTTTGGAAAATCTGTTCGCACTTTTACCTTGTTCATCTTCAGATATGAATAGCATTTCTATAGTTAAACTTGGTTGGCTTATCTATCGAACTTTTCCCAATAACTACTTCACTGACTATGCAGGGTTGCAATGCAAAACAAGGCCATTGTACTGAATATGCGAGAGCTGTTCACTTCTTATGGTACTCATTTTTGTAAGCTTTAATCTTCACTCACTGACGCTCAATATCTGTGCTGTCTCTGTGCTCGCACTGAAACTAAACTTATCAGATATTTGAAACAATAACTTAAGGGGGTCATTCCGTGTATCAGATTCATGGAACCGGCTTTTTTCTATCAACTGTATTTTATATATAGTGTAGAATATTTGGGTAAAGCGCTTTTTCGATATCCCAAGTCATTCGGAAATTACAGTGTTAAATAGGTAAAGTGTCGTCAGGTTTATGTCGGTCGCCGCAATGAAATGCGAATTTACCCGTTCGAATGAGTTTGCTAAAAGCGCCAGAATTGAAGACAGTATTTTTGAAGAGCCGAAGGTTTAGGGACTAGGTATAGCAAATTAATGGTCAAGCCGTAGTCCAAAATCGATCCAACGAAATTCTTTGGAATTTTTACGACTTGGAACATTTTTCTACGGTTCGCAAACTAGGATAATTGCGATTCATTAGACCCTTTTTTTCATACATTAAAGAAGGGAGAAAAAACATTTACAAAAAATTTACCTTTCTTTATTTTTTAATAATCCTAGTTTGCGAACCGTGGTATACTCCATACGTTAAAATGCCGTTTATTTTTTTTTTAAATGAGCAAGACGCTCTCTAACGTGGCACCCGAAAAACACTTTTTTGGAAATGGGTGGATAAGTTGCTGCATACTTCAATAATGAGCGATGATATCGGTCTGAAATAGTTATGTATGTCCAAAATATTAATAAATGTTAAAAAATCGCATTTGTATCCAAAAAAGTTGAAAAAAACAGCCGTCACACGGGATGCCCTCCTTAAGAAGTATACCTGAGTTCGGAACTAAGGAGAGAGAAAGCTACACGTAAATTCGGCAAGGATTTAAATGAGCGAAAAATTGAACAATTAATTTATATAAAAATTTACGGAAAGTTAGATAAATCAAAAAAGTAACAATGAATGCAGGATTTTGAAGTAATTTTTTCTCCGTTTGGTACGCCAAAGTCCACCAGAAATTCATCTGCTCGTATTATCAAAAAACGACCCAATTCAGAATCTGTATTGGACACAGAAATGTCAGATCCATGAGCAAAAATTCCAAAGTGATTTAGCTTTATCTACTAGAGTACTAATCATAAAAGGTCCTTTTACCAATGTGGCGAATGCTCTAGAACCTAATTCTGCTGAAAATTTTGTTTCTCGTGATTGCAAAGATTGCGATGGCTCCGGTATCTAATCTTGTGACCAATTAATGGAGTAGTAGAATCATAACAAACAGTCCGCAGCCTCCGCCCCCTTTGTAACATTTTATGTTATTGTAAATTGTTAAATCAAAAGTGGTAACTTATCCAATTTTCGTCGATTTCATTCCGGACTTCAATTCTTTAACAGTAAATTCAAAATGAAGAAATGATAAAAGTAATATTTACAGTCGAATTGGAACGAGTTCTATGTAATTGTCAAAACCGACAAAAGGTCCAACGAAAAAAGCTCCAGATTCAAGTCTTAAAACGTTTTACTGCTGTATGTTGTATTGAATAATTTAATTGATTTGTTTCTTCAGTTCACAATAATTATCCGATTTTAATGCATTCATTTTATATATGCTACACATACTTTATTTCTCCATTTACTTTTCAGGATTCGATCATCATTAGAAAACATAGTCGATGACCCCAAGGAACCTTTGGTGACATTTCCCAACGACGAAACCCCTAGTGATGATCTGAAATTAGATTTAACACATGCCTTACCAGAATTGACGAACGGACATTTGACTGCTGGTAAAACGACCACTGTAGACACTGTAAAATTTGAGGAGAAACGTATGACGTCAGCATCAAAAACAGAAGTCGTTACGGACGGTTTTAGATCTGAACAGGCCACATCAAATTTAGCAGAAATGAAACGATTACAAGCTGGTGATATAGATTATAAGGAAGCAAAAGCAGCGGCAGCAATGCGAAATAGAACTGAAATGGATGGTATTAAAACAGAACAAAATGCAGCAATACTTAAGGTGAGTATTTTCTAGTTTTGAAAAGACTGTCTAGGCTTAAATGCTTGAAGTCTCGATTGAATTCTACATAATTTTATTGTCTTAGAATTTTGCGTATCAAGGAAGTATGAAGACGGCTTTAGAATGAGGAAAATTTTTCTCGGTCCATTAAAAATTACAATATTTATAAAAAGCTCAACTTATTAATTTTCTAATCTAGTCAGATATTATACCCAAAACATATCGCCCATAATTTTCCTATAATTAGAAGCACAAGAAACTCTAGCACATCAATCCGTTAGAGAATAATTTAAGCTACAACTATAATGTATACACAATAAATCACCTATGCGTCGTCAAACTTATACGGGCATGTATAAAATGTAATTTTATTTTCAATAACTGTCTTGGGAAATTCGAAAGCAAGGCATCAGAAACCGGTCCGATCTTAAGAAATTGTAACTTTTTGCAAAATGCAGGAACAATTTACGAGTTTCGTCTGCTAGCTCCTTGCTGTTTGCTAATTCAATGTTCTTGTTTTGCTGACCACTTTATGTGCGACAAGCTACAATTTATATACCTCGTAAAAAACAGCTTTTTCTGTTTGCATACGCTGGTATCTTTCCACTTACACAGATACATACATATATCAATCTTGTTCGCAGTAATTGCAAAAAATCCCATTTCTAAGTTAATCTAAATTTTTGAAATTCGACACATTTCACATTATTCCAAATTTTCAAAATACGGTAGACGGAAACATTTCTTAGTAGCAATTTATTTATCTTCAAATGTGAAAATAATCTGTTCCACCTGAATCTCTATATTAAGAGATAAAAGTATATCGAATACGATGTGGTTGGATTTCGATAATTTTACTGGTTGAATCAACACAAATGCTAAATTCTATCAGTACGTGTGACCCGCATTGCTAATAAGTTCCTATTCCTACTTACTTGATTATTTTCTTGAACCCTTCTCTTTCTTCTTTTAAGGTTTTGTAGAAATTCTGATGCGTATTTTCGATATTTGTTGTGAAGGAGTAAAGTGCGGGGACTAGGCAATGACAAGGACCCATTGTTAAAAGTCGTAGAGCCGACAAATTTGGATAAAATAATGGTGATGCTTGCATATGATATTTAGAGGCCTCAGAATCCTCTTTATACCGAAATCAGTTTAAATAAAAATAACGGTATATTACTATATTTTACGAATTCGCTACACCCCTTTGAGCTCAACGTAAAATTGTACAATAAAGTGACCAATGATATGAAGAGTCAAACTGAAAAGTTTGGTGGAGATGGTACTGTTATCAACAAACTTATAATTGGTCAAAAGTTTCTCTTTTACTTGAAAATACTACACTAAATAATCGGGTTCCGATTTGTTTTCTTTTGTCATTCTTTTACTTAACAGATACATTACGTATTAGTCATTACTGTACCAGTGGGGGCCCAAAAGTCGGCGGACTCGCAGTTTTTGTGAACTATTGTTTAAACATAGGAGGCAATATATGATATGATTCTTTCATTGCTAGTCCTGAAACCAATTTCTTTATACATTTTTATTATACCATGTTCTATTGATTGTGCGAAGTAGAAAGTTCCATTTTCATCTGATGTTTGTATTCTAATTTCGTCCTGTCCCAATTTCTGTTGATTAATAGCGTTTCTCTCGCATTTTACGAACTATACGCTTCATCCTTATGTCAAGATGCTTATCTATTCCATTCCATCTACAAGTTTTAAGGGAATTTAAAACCCAAGCACTATCTTAAACAGGATAATAAACTCAGTACTACGTTATCCATGAAGGATTGGATAACCATCTACATGGTATTTTCATCACTTCTCCTGTGTTTGTTTCACTACGATTACCTACTAAAACTTGCTATTTAAATCGGTTCATATTACAGATAGAGGATATCATGCAGTTGGAGAATTGAGGGTGGCCAAAGTGAACGTCCCACTTGACTATTGTCAATTACAAAATTTATGAGGCAATAATTGCATTGGGGAAGCAATTAAGAGCCTGTTCCGTGTTTTAATTGGATGAGACCGTTCATGGTTGTAAGAGACTTCTGGTCTCAATCTTCTAGAGGAAATTTTCGAAAATTTGAAGAAGAACTTTTTTCACGAAATCAGAGTATTTATGGAGAATATAAAAATTTCCTTTGGTTTTTTTCTGGTTCAACTCTCAAACTGAAGTGACAGATAACATTAAGAAGGTACAAATAGTCTAAAGCTTTAAGTTTTGTGAAAATACAGAGCCACTAGCGCTGAGTTTCTTTTTAAGGACATTTGAGAAAAAAAAAATGATTACCATTGCAAAAGTCCTCTGAACGTCTGATTAATTTTTTAACAACTTCAATCTAAACAGAGAATTGCCTGTTCATTGGCTGTTATTTGTATTTTACTAATAATAATAATCGTTGGCGCAACAATCCATGTTGGATCAGGGCCTTGAAGTGTGTTAGAGCACTTCATTCAAGACCGTAACGGTACACTACAGTACACTGTAGGAGGCAATGTGGTCAGCCTTGCGCTCGCCCGAGATTATTACCCTGATTTGACTCAGGTACTCATTCACAGCTGAGTCGACTGGTATCCGACGTCAAATCACGATGCAAATTCCACTGCCACCACTGAGATTTGAACCGCGACCTTCCGTACGACAGCCTTGCGCTCTAACCACTGTATTTTATTGCCCGGTTTATATCCTTTTTAACACAGTTGACCAGTTACCAGGTCTCTCAACAGTTGTTCACAATTGAGTAGATTTTCCTTTGTTGGCAGTTTTTTATGCAGTATCGTCTTCTCTGTCGTATTCACCCCGTTTTCTAAAAACACAATGCAAGCTCATGTGTTTTTTTTTTTAATTTTTGGCGCACTAATTTTACCTATTCATTTTTAAGAAGTTCGTCATTATTCCTTCCAGGTAATTTCGACAGTGTATTCAGCTAATGCCGGTGAAAAGTACACTTGAATTTACACCGGAAATTCTTGCAAACGAATTTTCATCAAAAGCATAGACTGGTTTTTCTTTTGAAGATATTACTCCTAAAGGGAGAGCTGGGTGCTATCAGACCAAATCGCACGAATGACAAAATTTAATTTCTCATCTGCTACCACTGAACGTTGACTGCCCAAATAAAAAATTGTTTCTTCACATAATATAGAAACAGCACCTTCAGCTGTGAGCCATAACAACAATAACGTGGCAACAATGTCAACAAACATAAAATGTACGGATTTTTTTAGCTATTTCGGTGATAGGGAGGTCTATTAACAATTCGGTTGTAGTTTGTGCCTAGAAAATAACCGTAGAAATTTATTACCACAAAAGCAATTGACTTGCTAAATTTAAAAACGACGCTACACCTAGTAAGGTTATTCTAAACAACTTCATTCAAAAAAATGATTCAGCCATAGCAGAAGTAGTCTAAAATAAAATGCTATGTCGTTGGAAAACAATAAAAGGATGAGGACAACAACAATAGCGAAACAGGCCAAAGGAAGAACGAAGGTTTTCGACGGGCTGTGTATTTCACTTTTGGAAAGCAAAATGTCGTTTGAGGATTGAGGGAGTCCTAAGTCCTTATCCAGGTGATGTCGGACTGGACCAATTGGGAGAAAATTTTCTTCCATATTTGTGATACACGTCGTATCATTGACTTCCGAATCAGTGCAATATCTGTTGCCTCTTTTCAGGTTAATCATATGAGTTGTGAATCTTAAGTTGTGCATTATTTCAAAATATCTTTGAACACCAAAGCTCCTGATCCAATACTAATACAATTTAATATTTCAAATCGTTCTTTGTATCGAACGTGTATATTTACGCAAGACAAGAACGTCTCATCACTTTGGTTCCTTCCTGTTCTCCAATGGACTTGATCGGTCCTGCTTAGTACCTGACTGAATCTTAGGGATATAATTGTACGTAGCTTTTCCGCTCATCTTGCATCTACTATTCGAGGGAATCATCCAGCATATAAGGGATTTAATTACCCAGCAGGTTAGCATTAAAAACCATGTCCAGTTTTAATTCTAATGATCTCATTTAAAAAAAAATTGTTTACATGAAATTAATTTCGTGATTAATAAAAAAGTCAAAATCCTAGTTTTTGACTTGTATTTAGCTAATTTCAAGAAGATACAGAGATTAAGAATGGTTATAAATAAGCCACTATACCTTTTTCAACTTTTCTGAAAGCATGGGGGGACTACGTTGGAAAAAGACTTGGCACTTTAACATTATGGTTGAACTGACTTAATGGTATGGTCACGCAATTTGCGCTACCGAGAATTCACTTGCCAAGATTGGTCTGATCATCGAAGTCGATGGAAAAAAACAAAAAACCCGGCCGAAGTAACGGTGGCTTGATGCTTTGGACGGTGATTTCAAATCCCGTGACTGCATCCAGACCAGGCTTTTGGCCGCGAATAATGGCCCACCCGATCAAGACGCGCCGAGCCCGCTTCTGAACGGGACAAAGGCTGAAGAACAAGACCCAATTTTTCACTTGTTCATACGAAGGGAAATGCTGTCCAGATAGGTCCCGCGCTGTTGATTGAAATACGGCGGATGAGCTAGGGATTCCCATTTCCTACATCTAGCTGATACCCCGAAGAGCAGAGAAGAAGCTCCGAGAAATAGATCTTTGTCTTTGCTGACGATGTTGATGTGGAGCCCTGCTTACTCCACGATTTTTTTTACTAGTAGTAATACGACTTCGTCACTCGACCAGCAGCTTACACGAGAGTACCCGCTTTGCCGCGTCTCTTGGTTGGTTGTGGTTGCTTTGCTTTCAGAATATGCCTAGTCAAAATAACCGCTTAGAAATGGGTTGATGGTTAACTTCCAATAACACTGTAAGTTCTTCTTAAGTTTGGTTCCAGTCTCCACCAAAAAACGCGTGGAATTTTTTTGGCATTCCAGAACGTCCTTTATCTTTCATATAAAAATCAAATTTGTATCGTGATTTGTCGTCGGATACCAGTCGACTCAGCTGTGAATGAGTACCTGAGTCAAATCAGGGTAATAATCTCGGGCGAGCGCAATGCTGACCACATTGTCTCCTACAGTCTACTGTAGTGTACCGTTACGGTCTTGAATGAAGTGCTCTAACACACTTCAAGGCCCTGATCCAATATGGATTGTTGTGCCAACGATTATTATTATTTCCGAGTTATCACAATCTCGGCAGATGCCGGATTTTACCTAATACTAGCACTAAGTGCCAAGCATTTAGGCTCGGACGATCCTACCTACTTAAAAACTAAAGGGGCACTGGTGGTGGTGGCCGGTGGTAGGTCAGTGGGAGAATCCGTCGAGTACCCCCCGCAACATCGAGCACGTATGCAGAATGGTGTACTTCTGCATGGTTTGAACCAGACTGTGCGAAAGTCCCAGGACATCAAGGGAAGCCGTGAGGGATTTAGGTACAATACCTGTAGCTGACAATATTATGGGAACCACAACCACCCGCTCGAGACGCCAAATTTCTTTGATTTCCCGAGCCAATGGCTCATAGTTCACCTTCTTCTCCACGTATTTCCGTTCAATGTTGCTATTATGGGGGATAGCAACATCAATAATATACGCGGAGCGACCCGTCTTGTCAACTAGCAGTACGTCAGGCTTGTTGTGTGCGGTATGGCGATCAGTCAGAACTTGCCGGTCCCAATACATGCTGTAAGCAGAACTATCAAGTACTGCTTGCGGCTCATATCGGTAAACCGGACATGTTCCCGTGATCAGCCCATGCTTATATGCAAGGTTTTGATGGATAATCTTACATACAGCATTATGCCTGGTGATGTATTGCACCGGTGCCATAACAGTACAGCCAGAAATGAGATGGTCCAACGTCTCTAACGCCGAACCACACATTCTGCACTGGTCGTTCTCCACCCGTTCTTTCATGATGAGCTTTTTATAAGCTCGGGTGGCGACCACGCCATCCTGAATGGCACACATGAACCCCTCCGTCTCAGCAAAGAGCTCCCCAGCACACAGCCACCTGTTCGACAGATGCAAATCGACAAATGGCTGCCAAAGACAATTCACGTGTTTACCGTGCATTGCCTTCGACTTCCATTCCTCGATCCGCTCCTGGTCCGACTTCACCCCACTCAGAGGATTGAAAGATCGATCCTTCAAGTTAAGTGGAGTCAGTCCACAGTCTGCCTTACAGACAGCCGCATGCAAGGGGCTCGCCTGCTCTTTACTGTAAAAATAAGCGCGCAGCGAGTCGACTTGGCGATGATGTTGTGCCGCCACGTCAACCACGCCCCTACCTCCGATGTCACGAGGCAGGTTCATCCGCTCCACGGCAGACTTTGGGTGATGCATTCGGAATTTGGACATAGTTGTCCGTATCCGCCGCTGGACGTTTTCCAGATCGGTCTTCGTCCACGGCAATATTCCGAATGCATAAGCCAGTGAAGGGATGGCGAATACATTCAACGCGCTTACTTTATTCTTCCCCGAGAGATGCGATTTCAGCACCAGCTTTACACGTCGCAGGAATTCGGACAGCAGAGCTTCCTTCAGATCACCAACTCGAGCATGGGTTCCTTGCAGAATTCCTAGGTACTTGTAGAAGTCTGTCTCGGTCATAGCTTCGATGTGGAGGTCACCAATGCTATGTCCGGCATGCGGCTCGTGATGACCTTTGCGAATGGCTTGGATTCGACATTTGTCTAATCCAAACTCCATCCGAATATCACGGCTGAACATGTCTATTATTCGCAACAGACTTCTGAGATGGTTGTCAGTACCAGCATACACCTTGATGTCATCTAGGTACATCAAGTGTGTCAGTTCGCACTTAGCACGTAGGCCATATTTTATTGCAAAACCATGCCCTCTAGCATCATTCAGTAGCCATGAAAGGGGGTTCAGTGCCATACAAAACCAAAGAGGACTCAATGAATCCCCCTGGAAGATGCCCCTCCGAATACGGATGGGCTCTGAGGTATTAGCACCCTCAGATGTACGGACTGACAAGGTGGTATGCCACCCTTCCATGACTGTCGCCAAAAACTTTATTAGTTTCGGATCAATGCGATACAGATGTAGGATGTCGATTAGCCAGGTATGCGGAACGCTATCAAAAGCCTTGGCATAATCGATATAGCAACTGAAGAGGTTTCTTTGGCCTCTAGTTGCTTGTCCTACAACTACCGAGTCGATAATGAGTTGCTCTTTGCAACCCCTTGACCCAACTCGGCAGCCCTTCTGCTCCTCGGACAGAATGTTGTTGGTCTCGAGGTGCGCATTGATCCTTCCACTAATAATGGACGTGATGAATTTGTAGAGGGTTGGTAAGCAAGTGATCGGTCTTGTGTCTGCGGGGTCCTGCACCGTGTCCTTCTTAGGGATAAGGTAGGTAATTCCCGCAGTGAGGAAAGGTGGAAATTCCTCCGGCCGACTCATGACCTCATTTATACTGCGTGCCAACCGACTGTGTACGCTGGTAAATTTCTTATACCAGAAATTCTGCACCCGATCCAGACCTGGGCCCCTCCAGTTCTTCGAGATGTTTATGGCTCGTCGAACTTCCTCTTCGGTAACATCCGCGAAATTCATGCCAGGTGTATTGGCATGGCGGGTGCCTTCGGCGGTGATCCACTCAGCATGCTCAGCATGCTGGGCAGGTAACCCCCAAAGTCCACCCCAATACTCTTTCGCTTCCGTCATCGAGAACTGTATTGTCTGGGCGCTCTGTTGGGATTCGTTGAGAGATCTGAAAAAGCTCCGCTGGTTCCTCGCGTATGTTGCATTCTGGACACGTCTGGAATAACTTTCGCCATACCGTCGTAACCGACTGCATATGACAGAAAGTTTCTGTTTTAGTGTGTCCAGAATTTCAACTACGGGTGTCTCACAGGGGATGGCATAGTTCCGGTAAACCCTCTGCACTTTATTTCTCACCCGTCGGCTGGCATTGCCAGTGCTGATCTGAATCAGTCTAGCAATGTCCTGCCTTAGTGAGTCCCGCCGACGTTCCAGACGAATTTTCCATGGTGGATCTCTTTTGTCACTCAAACCAATAACACGAAAGCGAATCTTCTGACCGTGCAATCTGATAGCCGCAACTGCACCACAATACACAAGTGATTGTAGTTGCAGCAGCGACATATCAGCACACAGTCGAGACGCAATCTCATCATTGATTTGAGATAGAATTCCCGGAGTTGCTGGAGATGCATAGAGCCTGGGAATACCTGGTCTATGCAAAGGATCCATATCCGAGAATTCTATACACGCTCTTTGGAATTCGTCCCGAACTTCAGCGGAAACCTCAGCTGGACGGTGGAGAAGAGTGCTTCGGCGAGTACTGAACCTGTTGCCTGCAGTGCGGCGTGGTGTTGTTGATGCCGCCGCCTCTGCCCCCATCGACTCTCGGTCACCAGTTTCCCCGATGACTTCAAGTCGAACACGTTCCCTGATGGTGGCCGGGATTGTGTCACTGCGAGTGATGAAGCGGTACTGGTCTGCGACTCGCTGCACAGTCACGTGCGCGAATTGCGGGAAACGCTCGACGAATCTCTGGTGCAACAAGGGGCGGTAAGATGTTATACCCGCCCCCGCCGTTATTTCGTAGTAGGAGCGGATGATGAAGAGGTTCATTTCTTCAGTCCATTTCATCCGCTTCCTACGCGAACCTGCTGAAGTGGTCGCCACAGATTGTGGCGAAACAGCTGCAGCAGGCGGAGCTGTGCTCCTGGTCGTCGTGGCGCCTAGACGTCGAACCGCCCCACGACTAGCGGTTTCGACGCCGTGCTGTCCATTACGAGAGCCCGACCCAGTCACCAAGTCAGACGACTCCCGCCGGTTATCCGTACCGGACCTTAAATTTCTCCTTCTTCTCATTTTTTGGTGGTGCATTTTATCCCTAGCTGCCAGGTGTGTAGATAGCTTCCTTAGTGAGTAATCTGCAAGACTGCAAAGTTCCTGCACTTTCCTCACCTACCCCCTGAGACGCTGCGGTGGCGTACAGCCATTCAGACTGAAGCTATCCATCCCTCCTCCTTTCACAACCGGGCTTGGGACCGGCTTCGGCGGAGTTATAAAAATCACTATTAAAACAGGGGAATTATTCTTGACACATTCTAACCGATGAAACACTTTTACCATAAGTTTCGGAGAGCAAATAATGGCTTTTGGAAAGGAAGGATAGTAACATTTTTCGCAAATATTATCTTACTTTAATATTGGTATGGTGACATTTCTGGTTGAGTAAAACATCTAGAAATTTTTACTTCTGCTGCTGATGATGCACGCCTAATACAATTAGATTAATTACAGGTTAATGTAAGTAATGGTTTTATCTGATTGTACAGTATTATGTGCCTCTGTTCTTTTAAAGTGTAGTTCCTTTTCTTGGTAGATACACGGAAGTCCAGAAGTTTAGGGTCCAAAAGATTATCTCTTACTACTAGATCTATATTTTTAGGAATGCATTCTTTTATCATAAAGCTAATGTTATAGTAGCCATCTAAAAATTATATGGAGCTCAGGAAGACACTATATAATGCTTATAAGGTCTCTTCTGTAATTTCAAAATTGTTTGATTGATCCATGCAGTAATTTTTTCCTTCAAATCTCTTAAATTATTTTTATCCAAAAATCCTCTTCCCCTGATAAGACGACTATTTCAAAATTAATTTATTTTTGGTTATTACTTGTTTTTGTTCGGGATAGTGTTATCTTAGGAGTTTTTAACATTAACTAGTGAAATTGGCAACCTATAAAAAAGATTTAAATCGCGACAATCCTCCTCCACCACTTCCACCAACTCTGTCTTAAACATGAATGTTTTCGAGGTAATCTCCTGATGATCGTTTTTCCTGTTAAATATTCACGCGAAAAGGTCATTAAATGTTATTTCCCTCCACCCTTCTGAGTCTGAACTTTTTCCAGATACTTCCCCCAATTGTACAATAATGAACATGCTACGCATATCAATGGGATTACACTGGATACCAAATCGAAATATTACAGTCAGTATTAGGAATGATAACAAACTTTCCACCATTCAGTGCTCGGTGAACACTTTCGTCTGACCGAATTCCACGCATGATTTGCATAAATAGTGTATAGAGTGAAAGGATGTGAAAATTTGTCTATATACATAGATATATAAAAAGCCTTACCCTTATTTAAGTCAGCAGTTAGTAAGGATAGTGGCTAAGAAAACAACCGAAAGTCATAGTCATTATACTGTAATCCTGCGTCCTTGCTTTCTCAAAGGGTGTGAGTTGTTTCTAGTGAAGTTTCTGTCTAAAAAACAGTATCGATTTTTCTCACAAGGAACTAACTGTATGCGCTAAAGTATATCTAGGAATGTGTGGACTGACGATTCCTTCTTAGTGTCGTGTTTGACTTTCTTTTCTTAACAGTTCTTAGTTACTCACTACTCGCCGTTTGCCAATGGATCGATTGAAAAACGCGGCTAACTGTATTTGTCTCCAATCTAAGTGATTCAGAGTTATTAGGAATATCCATGGCGTGATAAGTGAAAATGTTTGTGAAAAACTGTTTAACGAAAGGTGTAAAATTCTGGGCAACATCCTTCGTAAAGAGGAGTAAATGTAGTGAAAGGAAAAGTCCAAATGGCTTCAATGAGGTAAGGATTTAGATTTTAGATATTCTTGGGAAAAGGAATATTTAAATGAATTAGGAAGCTCGAACTGTGTGTATTGAGTTTGTTAATTTTTCAATATAAATTTGTAATAAGGATATATCTTTATCAACTCCCATATCTTTGCAGTTAAATCGTTAAAGACTATATATCTAACAATGATATTCAATTGGTAATAAACAACACATTATGCTTTGTATTATTTATTATCTAATCAGAGTGGGCTCATGCTAATATCCGATGCAAGGACTGGAAATGTCACAATAGATACTTATTTACATATGTAACAGAAAAATTATATCAGATATGGTTTGTATGAATAAACAAGATAAGGTGCATACAATTTTCTGATGAAATGAATAGCGAAATTAATGAATAATTGCCATTTATTTTTGCCATTATCATTCAGTAGTATGTTTGAAAGTCTTTGGATGTTTAAAGTGAGTGGTCCCTTATAAGTTGTCGTTATACAGAATTCGTGGGTCTAAAAGAGAAAAAAAAATATTCTTTTCAACAACTTTCCCTTATATTAAGTGTTTACGTTGTCAAAGTCCGACCATGTACACAAACATAACATTTTAGTGCGGCTTTTGCCTTAATTTTCCTATTGTTCCATTCCCTTGCAACTTTTTCGACTTTATATTCTCTTGCAATATGTCTTACGGGACGAATATCTCTGCGTGTCTATCGTTTTTAATAAGTAAAAGAATCAAAATCATGTTTAATTAATCATAGCTGTAGTGAATGCGGTATTGGTTTCTCTTTTGAAAACCGATAATAATAAAAAGTTAAAAAATTGGGGAATTCGTGCGATCAGATACATTGATTGTTTTGTAATAAATGCATGACCCAAAGTATAATTTTCATATTCCATAAAGATAATATGTCCTCTTAAGGGACCAAACCAGGGTAACCACTACCTACTACACATACGACACTCGATGCTATAACCTGCATCATACGTATATATGAAAACTACTAAAATCCTAAAATAATTTAGTATAGTCTCCGTAAATATCAACACACTCGTTTCAAAGAGGTTACAATTTAAGAATTCCATCCCTGAAGTGAAAATCTGGAAGGGCTGCAAAATACGCTTTCATAGTTGTTATGGCCTCATCATTTGATGAAAAACGCTTTCATCCCATGAATTTTTTTAGGTCTGGAAACAGATCCATAGAAGTCGCTAGGGGCCAAATCTGGTGAATACGGTGGATGCTCCATCAATTCGAACTTGTATTCATGGATTTATCTTCTTGGCCGATTTCTGGACACGAACTAGTTTCGGAGCTGAAGAACCAGATTCATACCACTCTTTAGCCTATTGTTTTGATTCATGATCATGGTGATAGACCCAATTCTCATCCACTGTGATGAATCAACGCACAAAATCCACTCTATCCTTTCGAAAACGCTCTGGTCGTTGCCGAGAAAGTCGCATACGAATGTGTTTTTGTTCCATTGTTAGCGAATGCGGCACCCATTGTGCACACAGCTTCCTGAGACCCAATACTTCAGCCAAAATATTGCTTACAATGCCCAATGAGATGCCTAGGGCTTCTACTAAATCTCTTTCAGTCACTCGACGATTTTCCAATACGATATCCAGTATTTTTTCTACAATTTCTGGTGTTGTTGCTATTTTTGGACGTCCTTGGCGGGGATCGCCTTCAAGGCTTGTGCGACCACATTTAAAATCAGCAACCCATCTTCCTACTGTACAAATTGAAGGCAAAGAATCCTTATATACTTTCAACATTCGATCATACATTTCCTTTGTTTTTGAACCTTCCAAAAATAAAAATTCAATCACTGAATGATACCTGATTTTTTCCACTGTAAAAAAAATACTGTGACACATCGATACTAAATGGCTTATAGACAAAGAACGAATTGACAGATTGAAATGAAACTTCACATACGTTCATATGAAGAATGTCAGAATGCCCACAACACTCTTGCAAGTCTTCTTACTTTTCGACTGAATAAGCTTTGTAGTATGTTTCTTTGTTTCTGAAAGGGGAAAGTTTGGTATGTTAAGCAACATTACGATTCTGCCACGGGCCAAGCGCAGGAGATAATTACAGTGCTGTGCCCTTCTTAACTTCATTCGGAATTTCGTTGTTTTTTAATATTAATTATTTCTAAGTGCCAGGTTTACTTGGAGTGTTCCTCTGAGCAATTGTCCAAATTTTTTCGACGTAGTCAAATTTTATTGTATGAATTTTCTAGTAAGGAAGGAAGGAAGGAAGTAAAATAACAAAAATCGTAGCTCATCATCAAAAGATTAGAAATGATCATTTCCTCCATTTGATTATATTTATGGGCTGAAATATCCTCCTGGGAAAGGGAATGCGAATTTAGATATTTTTAATGATTACTATTAGCTCATCCATGATACTACATTTTGACTATGTTAAAAAAACCCTTCTTGAGTTTTCGATATTAGTTAGTTAGGCGCCAAAATAGAGGCAGGGCCGTAGAGAGAAAATCCGCGTCCAGGCTGAATACTATGCGGAAAAATTGGGCTTTTCGTGAAAATTGAACGGGACGCCTATCATCTCGCTTTTCACTGAAATTTCTATTCCGAACCCAAGGTATCCCCCTTTTTTCACCCCTCCCATCAGGCATATACTAGGACTTGAATATTTTCATATCGAGCTCAGTTTTTCGTCGTTTTTTGTCAGTATTGGCAACACTTAGTTATGCTGGATAATGCAGCCACTACTTTTCATTAATATTTGGTAATAGCCAGCCTTTGTACCTCCTCAAAGCTTACTTGTGGGTAAGAAAAATCAAGACTCCAGGAACGTGGTACACCACTTATTCTGGTGTTCTTTCTCGCTAAATTGTTATCTCTTCCGTAAATCATATAAATAATAAGAGAAACCATTCGGTGGTCCAAGGTTTAAGTGAATAGTACAATTTTTTTTTCTTATTTGCCAAGCTAAAAAATCTCTTCATAGTAGCTGCTTTTTCTCTCCCCTATTCTGTTTTCCATAATTGTCGGAGTTCTTCAAGAAATTATTGACAATAATAACATGCTTTAATTTATCTAATTTTTTTGATCAATATTTTTTACCACTGGAAAGTCTTGATATTCTGACCACTAGCTACCTCGGGTTCTAGGTAAAAAATTTGTTAAATAAAAAATTCTTTCCTAGTAGGCCAGCCAATTATAACAGCCTGTATTCAGTAAAGGCTTGCCATATCTATACATTCGGGCTATGCACAACAACAACTGCTAAAAGCTGTTTGCCGTCTTGGCCTACATCATCGCTCCATTTGAGGTAGTGTCTGCCACGTCTTCTTTCTTTCTGTACCATTCATGGGATTTCTTTGAATTGATATGCTACTACTAGCCGTGTCGATATCCTATTTGCTCTTGTTTCTTTATATCACTTCTTTTCCAGGAGCTATCCTCCCGTTTTATGGGAAATTCACATAGTTATGGATATTTCATCCAATTAGGGGCTTTCTAAAGCGACGAATTTGACGCTGATGAAGGAGACAAATGATTTCAGTAGGTTTCAAGAATGAATCTCGATCCTCTTTGCTACGACTAGCTGCTGTCTAAACGGAGACATGTATTTTTGTCATTTTCTCTACGCTTAACAGGAATAGGCTGTTGGATTTCGCCAAAAAAAATATGAAAATAGAAAAATTGTAGTGAAGAAGATGGTGCTTTTCTAAACAATTACTTACAAGGCTACGACATATTACGGTGTATGTACGGTGAATACGCTTTTTAATAATTTCTGAGATTACGTACGTACGTACGTATGATTTAAGCGCACACTCTTCACCGGACTTTTTTATCTTTTCTGGGATCGGAATACTAAAAAACCATTAGTGCTTACACACCGAGCTTAGGATCAGTAAATCGCTTCTCTACAGCAGAGTCCGAATGATACATACCAATCCTTTGCTTTCTCGGGGCATATTCTTTCCCATTAAAACACGATGCTTTGTCAAGACACTAAATTAGTACTTTTCCATTGTTTCAAAAATTAAGAGTAGTATCAATGAAATCATTTTAACTTGTGAATAAAATATCAAATTCTCATGTTAACACATTGTCTGAACATTTGTGCTTTTTAAAAATCGATTGAGTAAAAAGTCATTCCTCTTTTGCATGTTTTTTTAAAAGAACAAAGACAATCAACGATATATTCTGTTCGACCCTTTGCTATTTTTTGATTAGTTTTATAATTCTCTGTTCGTAGAAAGACCTGCTTATATTGGTAAAAAACTGAGGAAGGAGTTGATTTACCGCCCCATCTAAATTTAATATGACTCTATTCGTTTGAGTTTTGAAAAAGGGGGGAAACAATTGAAGCCCGATGGCGCAAGATCAGACGAGTACTCTGGGTGACGCTGAACATCTCATGCATTCTCCAATAATTTTTAACGGTTCATCAAAAATGTTTGTGGCCTGGAATTTCTCCAGCTAATTTTGGCACTGGTGTTCATTTTTTTAGCATGGCCCTTACCAATTTCACACAGTTTTTCACGAGCTGAATTCGCGTTCTTATCTTTACGAAAGTAATAGAATAAAATATGCAGAAAGTGCGCAGTATGGTCTCCTATTTTCAACCAAATCGTTCATCCATCAGCTGTCAAACACATATGACAATCATATATTGTGCGAACACCATCTGTTTCAAAAAACGCAATCAATTTTTACTCAATGCAATCGATTTAAGATTGGTAGCGTCACCAGTATATACTTCTACCAACTGACTGAATCAGCTAGTTTTTGACAACGAAGGGCTAGTTCTAATAAATTTTTACTAAACCTACAATAATAGGATGGAACTTGAAGCCCGCAAGTGCTATTGGGCCCGAAACTGGGCAAACAAAATTAACGTATTATTTTGAGGAAGAGAGAGCACCTGACTTCTGCTAAACCAAATTGAACGAATTCAGAGAAACCAAGTATCTTGGATGCCTCAATTTATCTTAACAAGAAATCAAAAGTGAAGTCACTAGGGATTTACAGGGGCACTTATGGTCCTCCAAATATTTAGAAATATTATCGCTTACCAGATTGAATGCATGAATAAATGGATTAATGTATTCATAAACTATTATTTATTCTCATTGAAAGGTTGTGAAGGCACCAGTTAATCCATAAGAGAATAACAACAGAATCTTTATAAATTTCGCAATAAATTTTGCATCAATTCAATGTGGTTATTAGTCATCCCCGGGATTGTTTTCCTGCACCCCATTCAGATGTTAACTGTTGGTGATTCATATTGAGATACAGATATTAAATGAAATCAATCAGGAAAATTTTCATTACGAATATCGCTATAAAGTCCGCACTAAATTTTGCTGCAAATCATTACTACAATGTGTGGTCCGTTCATGAGTACGAAAATATACATACAATATTTACCATTTCGAATCCATTTTTCTCAACGAAAATTTCGTAAAACAGATTGTCTGCGGAAGCTGTTCTACTACGTCAAAGTCTTAAAAATACGATTTCTATTTATGATGAAACATAAACTTTAAAACAGACGCTTTTCATTTAAGAAAATGCTCCACCGTCATGACTTTCTGATTTTTTTTTCTCGTTCATTTGTTATTTGTGTAGCAAGATTATGTCGACAATGAACTTTTTGTTGTTTGCTACCCTGCTGATTCAAAAACGCTGTTCTTCCATAGTGGACTTGCTAATGGAGGATTTTTTTCTTTAGCGTATATAAGAAATTAACACAAGGGATTTTTAACAGTTGCGACGTTATAAATTTATATTATAAACAGTGGAGGTGGCGTTTATTGAGACGCAACTCTCGATCTGCATTAAGTATCATGTCCCAAATTAAAATTTAGTTTGGATTCGGGGTAGACACGTCGAGAGGGGGCGAGGGGTTGAAAGAGGGTGATTCCCCCGTAGCCGCAGCACTCTCAGACGGCCGGCAATACAGTTTTAACAAAGTTAGGATTATTATGTAATTTCGATGGCGCTCGCACGATTTATCCCCGGGGTTGAATTTAGCTCTACATGTCAAGGCGATCCACGTGAATCTGTGTGTTGGGGGTTTCTTATGTAAACATTGTAGACATTGCTTTTAAGTTGCACGTAAAAGTCTAAAAATCTTGTAGCGTAACATTCTCATACATAATTTTTGTCTGAAAAGGGAAAGGAACGGTTTGTATTTCGTGGTATATTTTCTTGAAAGCATTGGCATAATATTCTTCAGGATTTCCGGTTAAATGGTTTCTTCTGATCTGCTTATAGACGAATAGGCTTTTCAATCCATTAATCCTCTTTTAAGCTCGAAGGCCAAACCTGTGTCCACCATTTTGTTGACCTGTCCCGGAGTCATTTGGTTGCCGGGTTCAAATTCTCCGTAAATGATTGATTTTTTGAATATAATTGAATTCTTCTGTGGTTTTGAAGAATTTTTTCCTAAAAGATTCGTTCTCTCTACTCGTTTTGCTCCCAGATCTGCCGGTTAATCCATGGTGAATCCTCTTTAGTAATGCACATCTTTATGGATTTTCTGATGAAATGTTTAGTGAAATTCGCGCTATTGCACTTCTTATTCTCTCTTCGATATGAAATTTAATTTCCGAGTGCATACCTTTATTGGTGCTGATTCCAATGCAAAGCTAATATGAATCCGGATTTTTGTAACATCGACTAAGAGGCCAAGGTGGATCTGTGTATTTTTTTCTAAAGACCACTGATTTCTACTTGTAGACCTCAATTGTTTTTTGTGTAAACATAAAACCTTATTAGAATAGACTCGGTGTCTGTCTGTCCGTCTGTCTGTGTGTCACACCCGATTTATTCGGAAACGGCTAGACCAATTGTGCACGAAAATTGGTAAGAGCGTGTGATCTGTTGTTCCCTGTATATGGATCAAGTGGCGCCATTTTGCGTTAATTTTAAGGGGGGCTCCCCATGCATGTGAATGGAAGGTGCAAAATTTTGTTGAGTATCAAATGAAAGGGCTCAATTAGTACGTACTTTTCAAAACTGGTCCCATATTTGATATCGGGTGAAACATAGGGGAGTGAGGGCTCAAAATATGACCATCAAAAAGTATAACAGGTCCGGTTCTCAGAACCTATCCAACCGAAAAATCTGAGAAAAAATCACAGTGGTGCACCTGTACGGAATCTAAGCCTCAAAATACATCCGGTTCCGATAGCTGCACGAATAAAGTTAGTAATAGTAGTAGGGGCTGCAGTGCAGGCTGCTCCTGGCGACAATTTAGTCACAACTTTCACTACAATAAAACCTCTAAATTTGTTTCTTATATTTTTAAAAAAGTTCTGAGAAAAAAATTGTTGAAAAAATCTGATTGTGACAATGATTTGAAATCCTTCCCGATCTAAGAATCATTTCTATGTATCATCAAATTTTGTAGAATCATTTTATCATTAGATAAGTTTCTCCCCACTATATCAAACATATTCAAAGTTATTGCTCCAGAAACTATTGCTAATCCTAGCGGACAGAAACGTATGGAATATCTTTAACTCGGATTCAGAAAGCACAATACAATTTATGAGGGAGGGATGAAGGTATTGCACAGCAGCTTTCCTAATTCCTTGACATGACCCAAATTAGGCCTGGCACGAGGGTCTTAGGGCTCCTGCGCACTTGCGGTTAATCGCGTAAGCGGCTAGACGCGCGGGCAGACACTTTTTGATTTGAATGTATAACCGCGCATGCGGGCCGACCTGCGGTTAGCCGCTAACTTGACTGTACGCTCTAGGCGTTTGTAATACGCGGCTAAACGCCAGTTGTAGTGTGCAGATGTACTTCGCAGGCATGAATTTCGACACGGAGTAATTTATAGTTGATACACTCACGAAATGTTGTATCTTGTCGTTTGATGGTTTCAGATAATGTCTGCTGTATATAATATATTTCTTCCTTTCCTTTCTACCTTTTGGACATGGCACCAGGTAACTCAATAGCGTCCATTTCATTTGTGAACAAAGTGTCCACCCTTTGGTAGCCCAATTGCTCTATTTATACGATTGGGCAATCGCTAGTCAATTCAACTGTGCCTCGCGGCTAGCTGCGGTACACAACACTTAAAAAGTGATGAAGTGGGTTTTGCTTGAATTTCATCATGGAAAAGATGATGAGGAGGATATGAAGAAGAACGAAGGAAATCCCCCTTTCTAATCCTCTTGAAGATTTGTAGCGGCTATTCTCATGTCAAAACGGTTGGGTTTAACTTCGAACTCCAACCGGGCAAGGGTAAAGGAGTAATGTAGGAAGAAGCTCAAGCTCCGTTGGAAAATCGTGACGGTTAGCCCTCTTAAAAAGTTATGACGTTTAAAATGGAGGGAAGGAGTTGATATCCGTCTATATCGGTAATAAGATAGCACAGGAAAAACAATCTGTTCTTAAACAGTAAGCATTTTTGATATAGCGATGATGCATTGTTCGGTAATCTAATCGTCCTATTAAGCGGCGGTTAACCGCAAATTCATATGATCCTTTATTCAAAAAACAAAACGCCTACTTCCCAAATCAGAAGGCTGTTGCGCAATAATTTGCTAATGTATGGGCGCGTTTGATGCGTTGCGCAAATCTTTGACGAGTTTCAAAAATGTTTGAAATCTTTTGCACAACGGAGACGTTTGCACAATATTTGTCAGGTGACGGCTGAAATATAATTTTCCAGAAGGCGGATTTTCAACCTCGTCCTCGGAGGGGTTGGAAAGTTTATGGAGGAGGAAGGGAATGGTGCCTCCTATTCAAACCCGGTCAAAGCTCAATGCGCCCATTGCCCTTATAAGGTTATGGCCATTCAAAGTGGGGTTCCTTTTACATCAGCATGGCCAACTTGAATTTTCAAATGTATCCCATGAGGAGGACATAACCCCCATTAAAGGACAGCGGCGGTCATAATCCCTTTAAAAGATAGGGTTTAATTTGAAGCCCTATTCCCGCAGTGATAAAGGATGTCCTCTCTCTCAAATTCCCTCCGTCTAATGGGGGGAATTTTGTTATCATCAGTTGAGTCTGCTTACCATACCGTAAGAGTGTAAAGAGGATATATAGAAGGAAAAAAAACTGTCCCTCCTTTCCACTTCTGTCAAAGTTATGGCATACCGAAATAGGCTATTTTCGAATCATAAATAAAGTCGAGTAATTATCGTCCCAATGTAGAAGGAGGCTACAGAGCGGGTCACCCCCACCATTCTACCCCTCCCGATAACAATACAGAGAGTTGCAATACTATTTTAATGGCATGTTATTCGTTCCGTTTCCAACTTGTAACTAATGTTTGAACAAAATTTCACTAAGTGTATGGGAATTACAATTGCACAACGCATCGTTGCGCATCGCTCCGTTGTGCAATTTTTTTGACTGTGTATGGGTCCTATTAGGTACATATGCACACCTGCAGATAGTTTCCGTGCAACTGAAAATGAATCTAGGATTTGGTTGGTGGAGGATGAAGGTAAATGAGTCAAAGTCTGTAAAAATAACTGACTGGTAAAAAGAAGTGAAATGAAATTCAACAGCATCGCAATAAGACAATTCCGACATATGATTATATGAAATGTCTGAGAATACACCAAAAAATTAGAAACTTCAACTTAAAAGTGAAAACTATTTTCGGAAAGAATCAAGTAATAAATGCCTGCACGCAATAGAGTAAGATATATCTAGAACATTACTATTCTGGTAGCATTTTTTCGTCTACAGTAGATTTTATTTTTTTGAACGTCGCATAATATTTTCTGCCTACGATTCGTCTCAGACTCTAGAGCTATAGAACGTGAAACTCTAATGCAGTTATCGCAGCAAAGTTTATTTTTCTTTTGTATAATTGGGATTAAATACAGACTTTCCCGCCATTCATAAGTCAATCCTTTTATATTTGGGCTTTATCAATTAAGACTAGAATTGTCTATGCGTCATTTGGTCCACTTTCGAGAATGTACGATTTTGCAGATCTGAGTCAATAGTACGTGAGGACGGATATTGTGCCTACCTATTTCGGATGTTGACAAAATGTTCATTTTTATTTATTATTTAACTATGTCATCTTCAAATTTTTAAAAAATTGATAAAGTAGCATCAATTAAATATCAACTGAGCTACGTTCAGGATTTCACTTCCTCATGAATGCTGCGCGTCTTACATCATTTATCAGCGTTATAGATTAAAAGAAATAGAGAATACTGAGGATCGTAGCATGTGTACTATTTCGCAAGAGAAGACAACAAATGAAAAAAGTCAATTGATAACACCCCGCATCATGGTTGCCATTGCAAACGCTCATTAGCAATGTTTGCAAAAAGCTTTCTTCTGCAGTCTACACTTGTTCAAATAAAATCTCAAAGTGTGTGGCGATAAAAAAGATTCTGTTAAAAATAACTTACCATTTTCGTTATTTCTCCCATTTTCTTGATTATATTGCGTGAAATTTTCGAGAAAGTTTATGAATTTTCCTTTTCGTTGCTTTTTTTCTCTCTTCACTTTTCCCATTTTCTCGGTTTCTTGTTTTGTGAAAATTTCAAATCTATTTTCGAGAATACTGGCCGTTCGTTTTCATTTCTCTCGGACAATTTCACATACGACATGGTGGGTCTCTAAATCTGAATGTATACAAAATGCATGCATGTATATGTATACTGTGA
Organism: Hermetia illucens; assembly: GCF_905115235.1. Taxonomy (NCBI): domain Eukaryota; kingdom Metazoa; phylum Arthropoda; class Insecta; order Diptera; family Stratiomyidae; genus Hermetia; species Hermetia illucens. Next base: position 153,028,021 of record NC_051850.1, on the reverse strand, counting down.
ATCAAAGTGAGATTCTCTGTTAAGAATAGAACTGAGTCGACCTTCGATTTAGTCGAATACTGTGTCAGAATTTCGACATTGCTAGGCTACTTCGAAATAAAAAAATATTTGGTTAATATTATTATCGAACCGATCGAACGATTTTTACTTAAATTCTACTAAATAAATTAATTTAGTTAAAGCGTAAAACCGAAGAGAGTGCATTTATTTTTGTGATATTGTTATAGTTTGGCACTATAACAAGAAATCCCTTGCATTGCGAATCTTCGCATCACGATGCCGATAGTTTTTGTTGTGAGCAACTTTCTAATCGGTATCGGAATCATTGCCTCCCCCAAATACTAAGTGATATTTTAATAAAATAATTAACTTAAGTTATCCGTTTCCTGGACGCATGTGGAAAGTGCCAGTGAATATTTATAGCCAACTGTGTAAGGTGCTCACTGAAACTAAATTGTTCCTTGAAGAAAAGAAATCAATTTTATAAGTGGTCAAAAGTGATTGGTTCTACATCACGCTTAGATATAATATAATTGAATCGCAAAAGATACAAATTTATTTGTTGAGCGAGAAAACTAAATGCTATTTGTATACTAATTGAATCTAATTATAGTGCGAGTGCTAATCTACATAAATAAGACTGCACGTAATCTTAGAGTGATCGAATAAAATTTTTAGATAAGCGAATCATTAGTGAAAAATGTCGGGTAAGGCACCGTGGCCCGTTCGTAAGGGTATCTTTCGTTCGTCCGGTCAATCAGATTTTTCTCCGCCAGCACGATCACCCAGTCCAATAGTTGAAATGCCCATGTCACCACCGCCAGTTGGGTCCCCGGGCGTGGGAAAAAATCCATCGGGTCCGCCGTTAAGTCCGCTCAGTCCAACAAGTCCGCGCGTCACAATTGTTGAGAGTCCATTTTCACCGCCACCCCAGCAGCAACCAACTGCTCCAGATTTTCCAAAACATTCGAAATCTTTATCGCCACCTCCTAGGGTAAACAGAGGAGTTCGAGATATACCAATTGAAGTTGAACGTGAGGTAGCTAAAATAATTGTTTTTAAATTACGCCAGTGCTGATTCCAACGCAGTAATAAATTGTGCTATTTGCAAAAATTCTGTGAATTGAGAGGAAAACTAACAACATTGCCTAAAAATATTTAGTATCTCAGCGAATAATGTTGCAAGCTCTTATTAGATATTTATACTAGTGTTTGGAAAAATGTGTTGTATGGTCGGACTTCTTGCTTTCCTGTGATTCTTTAGAACATTTTCTATTGCGTTAATTAATTTACATTCGAATTGACCTTCAATGAAGACTCACTAACGTTGATTTAAAATATTTTCAAATATTTAGTGTTTATTTTCTCGAATTCCGTTCTTTCGAAATTTACATGCTTCCGAAGGAATATCTTTTCTTTAAGCTACAAAAAATATAATTCCTCAATGGACATAGCTTAAATGAGAGCATTTTATTACACAGTATCTAAGCTTTTTTACTTAAGGTGAGGGTTCTTTACCTCTAAGTCCACAGCTCGTTCTTCGTGCCGTACTATTGGTCCTATCCAGTGGTGACTTTGCTTATAAAAAAGAAGTTTGAGAAACTGAGAAGATCGCTCAGTAATGCTTGTGATTCATATCATATGCAATAACACCTACGTAAATATTTACTATTATGAATCCAGTCTAGAGAATTCTAGTTCGAGAATTTTTTTGTCAACTCTGGGCGAAGTCGTTACGGCCGTTCGTTTCCAATTATTTTCAAATGTTTTTTTTTTTTTTTTTTTTGAAAATACATATAAATTGGAAAAATGCTATAAAAATAAGACGGTTCTTTCTCAAATATGCACAGGATTCATATAAGGCATATGTTCTCCAATAGAGGTGGAGATTTCGGCAATTTAGACAAAATATATAGCACAGAATATGTGCCGAAAAGAGGTCCCTAAGCAAGGTGAGATTATAAGCTGATGATTCTCGTGTTGCAATTCGACAACCCACTGTTTAGGAAAGAAAAAGTTGGCGGACGGTTTCGTCCAGGGCAGAGGCGACTCATCAGACGCTGCCTTACCTCTGCCTTGGAAGCAGCGTTACCGAAAGTAACGACAGATGGTAATCGCTGCATTTATATATAATCACAAACACGTAATAGGTGAAATCCATCATAAGTTCAGACCTAAACCAGGCCGAAGTGAATTTTTTGTTGAGGATGCTGGAGTCCTGAGTTCGCACCGACTTGGTGACAGACCGGACCACGTCACGCTGCTCCCAGGACAGAGGTGTGGTAGCATCTGATGAGTTGCCATTGGCCTGAACGAAACCGTCAGTCAACTTTTTCAAACAGCATCTTAGATCAAGATATCAGCCGACCCCGCTTGTGAACAGGACAAAGGCTGAAGAAAAAAAAAGATCTTAGATCAAGATATCGATATTGGCTAATATACCGTAATATGAATGCAATTGACTGAATTTAAGATGTTTCTGATGACCTGCCAAACCGCTTCACATCAAATGCGGAAAAATCTGTATCAGTTTTTAATGAATTTGAAGTTGAGGAAAGGTGGGTAAGGTTGATAAGGTCCATCATATGTCAGGGCTTCCATCGGGATGAGCCTTTACGCAAACAAAAATCGTCATTTAAAGAATACGGGTTCAATGTGAAATTGAAGCAAAGGACAAAAATTGAACCGCTCGATCGCAGGATCAAGCATTTCACTAACCCCGATGTCCAATGAGGCAAAATCCCAACCTCCTTGTTTGATACTTTCTTTTTGAATCAGTTGATATGTACAGCAATACAACATGCGTTCATCGTTGAACAATATTTCAAGTGTGCGGCGCGAAGCCAAAAGAGAATTTAATTTTTAAGATCGTAAAACCATGTTGAATTGGATAGTAAACTTTTACAAAACCGATAGACCATCGAGTATTGTGAATCACGAAGCTGAGGTCTATATTATCCAAAACGTGCGAGCAACATTGACACGAAGCCTGCTCAGATCAGTGAGTCTATGTTCTCTTGACATGAAAATTCTCCGTACCTCAATGCGACGAATCTTTAAAAAATATCTGAACATGCAGCGTTTGTCACGCCATGGTGTAGTATTCAATTTCGGCAAATGTGACCATCAGGTCTTACATTTTCGAAAAGAGGGGTTTGGATGTCAGCGTCAGCGGTGGTCACTACCTAGACAAATTTATGTGGCAGACGAATATCTCTGTCGAAAATATAGTTTCAACAAGAAGGCCCGACTTTGCATATTGCTAAACCTGTTTAAAGAGAAGTTTCTGAATCGGTCGAATTCCAGAAACACGGAGTTTCTGTGACCGCCGCGGAGTCCAGATCTTTGAGTTTAGAGTTTGAGGGTATCTGAGTCCGCATCCATTTGATGGCGGACTGGGTTAATAAGGGAGCAATTTTCTCCATTTTTTGTTCCACGGATCACTCTTTTTAGGCTAAACGAAATTGTTTCTACGCTGGATATAATGCATACCTATGCCGTGTTTCCGAATATATAATATATCAAATCAAAGGAGCCATCTTGACCGGTAGCAACTTTCGGTGACGTTGCTCCCAGGGCAAAGGCGAGTCAGCGCCTGATAGGTCGCTTTTGTTCTGGACAAAACCATCAGTTATTAAAAGACAAATAATTTATTCAGTTTTCCCAAAATAAAGGAAAAATGTTGGGATAATTTTCAAATTTGTGAAACTCGCAAAGTTAAACTTCTATTATCGATCATTTGGCGAGGTAGGAAATCTCATAGCCAAAACTCCCTGTAGAGAGAAGTTGGAGAACCCCAGAAGAAACTGGTTTCAACCCTGCAAGTTGTTAGTAAATAAATCAAATAAAATGCAAAGAAAAAATAAAAAAACCAACCGAAACCCAAACCATTGGTTCCTTTTTCAAAAAATTTCCGAAAGTGCGGTCTCGTGGCAATTTAAAAAATTTTAACACAGTAATCGTAGAACGTGGAAGTGTAACTTTAACGGTCTTTGAAAATTTTCAAAATTTTCTCTTTCTTACTTTTACCCACTTTTTCGGTGGGTGCAGAGTAGTACTTTCACTTAGTTGGGTAGAGCTACTCCCAGGATAGGAAATTCGGGGCCCGGAATGAAAATTATATGAAACAAGTTGGGAAACCGGAAGCTGGACGCTTCAGGTATGAAAGGTTTTGCGTATTTCTTTTATAAAAACATTTGAGTGTGCATTTATCCCATTAATACCTAGCATGTAATATATGCCTATATTATGTGAGAAGATCCACATTGAGTGTTGAATTGCGAAGAAGCGACAACTTTGATTTATTATAACTTTGTTAGTAATAGTGCGATTTCCGATGGGGGGATCATGCTCTACGTTATACCTGCATTGTTGCAAAATTTCATGGTGCTAAAATGAACTTAAGGGGGGTTTTGGAGCCAATTACTAAAAATTATAGTAATATACTATTATTAACTTTATTTGAATAGATATCGGTATGGAGAGTATTTCGGAGCCTAGTCAACAAATGTCAGAACTAAGACCGGCTTTGGTACTAATCCAGACCTTGAATTTAACACCCCACATGACTATATTTGATGAAAAATAATTTACACCCCCCTTTTGTATGTATGGAGACCCCCATTAAATTCGATGTAGACTTATGTAACTCACTGTATGCGTGAGCGTTCACAGTTCCCACTTTTCCACCAAATTTGGTGTGAATCGCTACAACCGTCTCTGGAAAAAATGTGTGTAACATTCAGTAAACTGATTTTAATAAGGTTTTTTTACGCAAAACCTTAAAAATAGGGCCGGGGTGAAAATCATACGGATCTGAGATGACAATTATGCGGGCCCCCATATTATTCTTCCTTTTCGTGGAAATTACTATTCTGAGAAAACTCCCTCTCTTCCGGCCGTCTCTCGTTAGGCCTGTCTACTAGTTCATCCCTTACAATTTTGTCCTTTTCATCAACTTTGCTTCTTTTTTTCTTCCGTACCCTACCAAAACGGTATTGCTGTATTGATCGGCTTTTCAATCGTTTTCCGTCGTCGTGGATATTAGCTAAATAACCATCCCATCGAAGTCCTCCGCTGGACGAAATTGCAGTCGACTGTAAAAATTCCTTCAGTTTTTTTGCGTAAGAGTCGGTATTTTCAAAATCTTCTACAGGGCTATCATTAGTGAGCCTTTAGTTGGATGACGGATGAGTATAAAATGCCCTATGAGCAGACTTGATTCTTCGCTGAATTTGAAGACATTCATTGCCCGTTGAGAGCATATATTCCAGGAGAACTCCTGGGACTTGTGTTTTTGACTCAGTTGTATGCGATTGCCCCTTTTGTGCGGGTTTCATGGTAGTTAAAAGTTACGTCCCAGCGGTCAAATCTCTTTCTGAGGGGCCATATCCCTTATTTGCAGCAGAGGTGCAAGATTGGTCTCGCATCCACTGGTATGAAGGATGCGCTTGTACTCAGTGTAAGCCAGTACCCTTGTACTACTCACTGCGGGGCTATGATTGTGGTCGCCAAAAATGTACGTGCTATTACGATTCATTTCTTGAAAGGCAAGGATGTTGATATTGCCATGGGGCACCTCCTGGACGAATTCTGAATAGCTCACTTGTTGGATAGAAGGATCGGAAATTCCAAGATCCAAAAATATTGGCAATTTCTGAGGTCGAACTCATTGCCATTTTATTCTTTCTATACGAGAATGTATCCTGGGTTGCTGCATTGTCTCTTCTCCTTCTGTTGTTTCAGTAATCAAAAACGCAGGTGTCAGCGAATGGAAAAAGTCGAGGCATTTGTAATCATAGACGAATCAATCTCCTTTTCCATCCGAGAGAGAGAAAAAGACTAAATGTCTTTGCAAACTATTTTCGGCCAAGAATTCCTCCTGAAAGCTGTCACCTTCTTAACGCTCCTGAAGTTCTTGCATTCTTACTAGTAGTTACTTTTCTAAAGAATTTTATCCATTCTTAAGCAATTGTATTTTTTCATGTTCCTAACCTAACTCTAGGAGTCGAATATCCTTCTGGTTTAGTCTTGATAATTTCATAAAATCCTAACCAGTCAAACAATGATCCTAACCAATATTCCTTTTCTATTTGCAGGAAGCACGATCTCTCAAGTCCAGTGATGTTTCTCACAATTCATCCAATAATGTTGCCGCCTCCAGCATCAAAGTTCAAAGTGATTCATTTAGTGCCGAACAGAGAGCAATTGCTCAGGCACAACAAATGCAAACCGTGTCGTCCTCCGGAGTTTTCAATCATGAACAGCACATGTCATCTGCTCGTAATTACACAATAAAAACACAAGAAGTGTGCAGTACAGGAAGCAGTATGTCCACATCATCCTCACAACTAAGTTCCACAACAATGAATGGCAACTTCGAGAAAGTCACTTTTGATGATCTTGACATGCTTTCGCCCAGCAGTAGTCCCAAAGAGATCGAGGGAACTATTAGAAAGTATTCGACCCATCTGCATTCATGTATAGAGAACCTTAGAAGACCGGAACAAATGAAAAAGGCTCCAAACGTCCTGAATCAAATAAATGAGATAATCAAGAGAGCATGGGCTGTTCCAACATATGGCCACGAACTAGGTTACAGCTTATGTAATTCCCTACGTCTGAATGGAGGATTAGATTTGCTCATGAAAAATTGCATGGCCAACGATCAAGAGGTTCAGTATTCGTCAGCTAGGCTCCTAGAACAATGTTTGACAACAGAGAATAGATCTCATGTGGTTGAAAACGGTCTGGAAAAAGTGGTAAATGTTGCCTGCGTCTGTACGAAAAATACTAAAACAGATCACTCGAGAGTAGGGACTGGTATTCTGGAGCACTTGTTCAAACACAGTGAGGGAACATGCTCCGATGTGATACGCTTGGGTGGTTTGGACGCCGTCCTGTTTGAATGTCGAAAGAATGATGTGGAAACATTGAGGCATTGCGCTGGAGCATTAGCAAACTTAAGTTTATACGGTGGTGCTGAGAATCAAGAGGCAATGATAAACAGGAAAGTACCGATGTGGTTGTTCCCTCTAGCTTTCCATGACGATGATAACATCAAATATTATGCTTGTTTGGCAATTGCTGTGCTAGTTGCTAACAAGGAAATCGAAGCTGAAGTGTTGAAATCAGGAACTCTGGATTTAGTGGAACCTTTTGTAACCACTCACGATCCTTCAGAATTTGCCAAGTCTAACTTAGCTTATGCCCACGGGCAAAGCAAACATTGGCTCCAAAGACTAGTCCCCGTTTTAAGTTCAAAGCGCGAGGAAGCACGAAATCTCGCCGCCTTCCACTTCTGCATGGAAGCTGGAATCAAGAAAGAACAAGGCAAAACGGACATTTTCCGTGAAATCGGAGCCATTGAACCTCTGAAGAATGTAGCCAGCTGCCCAAATGCCATCGCGTCTAAATTCGCAGCGCAAGCCTTACGTCTGATTGGTGAACAAGTTCCTCATAAGTTGTCCCAACAAGTGCCATTGTGGTCGGTGGAGGACGTCCAAGAATGGGTCAAGCAAATTGGTTTTGGAGAATATGAACAGAATTTCTACGAGTCCCGTGTTGATGGAGACTTGTTGCTTCAGTTAAATGAAGATAATCTACGTGATGACATTGGTATCTCGAATGGTATACGTCGAAGACGGTTTATGCGTGAATTACAAAACCTAAAAAGGATGGCTGATTACTCGTCAAAGGATGTGGCAAATTTGAATAGTTTTCTGCAAAACATAGCAGCTGAATATTGCACATACACTTATTCAATGCTGAATGCTGGAGTGGATCGAGACTCGTTGAGGCATTTAAATGAGGATCATTTAATTGCCGAATGTGGAATTACGAATGCAATCCATCGACAGAGGATATTAAATAGCATTAAAAGTAAGTTCCTATTGTGAAGAATTGTATAGAAAAGCTGTGGAGAATTGAACGTAATTCACTTTGGTTTTAGATTTAGAATCAACACTACCCTCGTCCTCCGAAGAAAATATGGCCAAAACATTGGACGTTTTTGTCAGCTACCGGAGATCAAATGGTTCTCAACTGGCTAGTTTGTTAAAAGTAAGTTTCAACTAAATTTGATCTAATTCTCCGTCATCATCGTAGAATATTTTTTATAAAGTAATCTATTGCATATTTCAGGTCCATTTACAATTACGAGGATTTTCAGTTTTCATAGATGTTGAGCGATTGGAAGCCGGAAAATTCGATAACAATCTCTTGAACAGTATTCGCCAAGCGAAACACTTTATCCTTGTTTTGACTCCAAATGCTTTAGAACGGTGCTCCGAGGACCATGAATGCAAAGATTGGGTTCATCGGGTGAGTTAAATCTGCAAATATCTTTTTTCTGCGATTTTTTGGCTTATTTAGCGTATTCTTTCAATTACAGGAAATCGTAGCAGCACTTACCTCGAATTGTAATATTATTCCAATTATCGATAATTTTCAATGGCCAGAACCCGAGGAATTACCGGAGGATATGCGTAGTATATGTCATTTTAATGCAATTAGATGGATTCATGACTATCAGGATGCTTGTGTGGACAAACTTGAGCGGTAAGTTTAGTTTTAAGAAATTTGTGGAAATTCACCAATGGTATTTCTGTGAATGAACAGAGAAGCAGAAAGTTTATTCAAATTCCAATCAATCAATATTGATCTGTCAAGCCATCCCAAAAAAGGGGCGTCTCTAGCTTACAAACATGTGCTTCTTATAAAAAGTTTAACATTCCAGCAGTAAATGAAAAGCAATCGGGATATGAATGTTCCAAGATAACAGCGAAATGATGTCACATATCGCCACAACCAACTAACTCAAGTTTATTTGTTTTAAGCCACTGTAAGATTTAATCGAAAAGATCAAGAGGATCAAGCTGTAGGTTCTGTTATGCTTCATGCTTCATTGAAAACCATGCAGAATGCTATAATATATAAAATCGAAAAGGAAACTATTCAAACTTCCAGTGGCGAACATCCTCAAAAAATTGATTCGAATCAAGAAATCTTTGGAAACCAAGACGGAAGCATAGAACTAGTAGATTGGAGCTAATCATCGATGTTTCAATCGAGAAATGCATGTATCTCAGTACAGACCTCAAGTTGAGGTTGTGCTGCAGCACGTCGAAAGTGACTGCTACCATTACTCGGAATCTCTAAGCCTCCGTAAATACTTGACTCTACCGTGCCATTGGCATATTCCGTCCATTGCTGACAATGTTATTCAGTGAAATAGTAAGAGTCGAGTGCAGGCTTCTCTGGAACTCCCACCGTACTGCCATAGAAACCAGAATCCGATTCTTAGCTGGGTTTATAATTTGAGACGGACAATTAAAATTTCCAGTACAGCATAACGAAAAACATCAGAACGATTTGATATAAAGAAGCAGTAAGGAATCTTATAGAATGCATGGAATAGTTCAAAAACTCACCAGTTATATACTTCGCAAAAATAGTTAATACCATCATACGATCCCCATATGTCAAATAAGATAGACCAAAGAGACTCACCATCTACTTTACTGTTTGGCAAAGAAACTTTGAATTATGCGTGAAGAATATTAGCTGGCCAACTCTTATTGCTATGACCACCTGTTTGGCCATCTGCATTTTATTGCAGAATTCCTTAATAATATGACGATATTATATGGTGCCACGTCACTCAAGAAGGATCTCCAAATGAAGATCTTTTCTTCTGGCTAAATTGAATGAATGGATCCGATACTAATGCTCACTTTATCTGGAAATTCTCTGTTACATGACCTTATTCCATCAACAATAATTTGAGGGTCTATCATACACTGCGTGAATACCTCCCATCTTAACGTACAATCTACAACCCTCTTCTAACTGGGAAGTCGTAGTCGCCTACCTGATAATTTGATCGCAATTGATCGTTGATGCATGGGTCTTCCCGATTTTATTTGTAATTTTGATATACTTTGGATTAAAGTAAAAATTTTACTCGCTTTTGATCTTCGAAATTAAAAAGATATCTGCCATTAAAGGATAGTTACAAGGACACTTTTTTATTTATGTATAATACTTCAGTTTGGGGCATGTGGTCTGGCTAGGCCCCTATATATTTTGTATGAAAACATAGAAAATATGAAACATTTTGAAGATTTGTTAAGGACGCAACAACTGTGGTCCCACATTGGATGCCAACTCTGTTGCGATGAGAGTCCAGCGTTGCATTACCTTGGCACCAACACGGTCACCAAGGCTGTCAAACAACCAAACTCTCCAAACAAACAAAACAGGTTTGCCAGTCGTGCTTTTATCTGGCTTCGCACATTGGTCAGGGTCATCCTAGTCAATCTTATCAATTTCGTCGGGATACCGAATTCTCTCATGGCCGTGTACAGTTTTACCCTGGCTATACTATCATATGCGGCTTTAAAGTCGATGAATAGATGGTGCAACTGATGTCCATATTCCAACAGTTTTTCCATCGCTTGCGCACAGATAAAATCTGATCTGTTGCTGATTTGCCTGGAGTGAAGCCTCTTTGGTATGGGCCAATGATGTTCTGGGCGTATGGGGCTATCCGGCCTAGCAAGATAGATGATAGTACTCAGCAACGTGATACCTCTATAATTGCTGCATTATGTGATATCTCCCTTTTTATGTATGAGACAGATAATGCCTCTTTGCCAGTCGTCAGGCATTGATTCGCTGTCCCACACCTTGAGCACAAGTTGATGAACTACTTGGTGTAATTGGTCGCTTCCATATTTAACCCATTCGGCTGTAATAAATAATATGGTTTTTGTTTATCCATCGTCTTCAGTTGGCGGGACAGCCGATGTTCTGGTTGTTCAGTAGTTCATCAAACTATTCAATCCACCGCTCCAATATGCCCATTTTGTCGGAAATCAGATTTCCCTTTTTGTCTCGACAGGATGAGCATCGAGGTGTATAAGGCTTCATCCTGCTGACTTGTTGGTAAATCTTCTGCGCCTGGTCCAGTTGCTCCCTGCACTTTTCGAGTTCACAGAGCTCTTGGTTCTACCAGGTGCCGCTTCTCCGCTCGCTGGAGTTCGTGATAAGCCTCCGCGCGTGCCCGTGTCCTTTGAGAATGCAACATTACTCGGTATGCATTCTTCCATTCCGTTGCTAGCTTACATTCATCGTTAAACCAGCTGTTCCGGCTCTTTTTGTGGACGGGGACAAATATGTTTGTGACCGTATTTATAATAACGTTCTTCAGGTGATTGTGAAGCTATGGGAGCCAACGTATCGCCTGAATACGGGCTCCGTCCCTACTTGGCTGTTAAAATTCTCAAGTATGATTTTGATATCATATCTGGGACAGTCTTCGAGGGTTGGTTCTACTGCTTTATAGAAGTTATCCTTCTCTGACTCTGCAATCTCCTCTGTAGATGCGTGAACGTTAATCAGGCTTATATTTCTGAATTTTTCTCACAAGCGGTTTTTAAAGCCGATAACAGCAGGTTTCATTTTTTTGGCTGACTAAGAAACCTACTCCGAACACATGGTTTACTGGATGGCCGCTATAATATATGGTGTAGGGACTCTTCGCCAGGAAACCGGTCCCTATCCAACGCATCTCCTGCAACGCTGTTACATTAGCCCTATATTGGGACAGGATAGCGGCAGCTCCATCTCTGTACAGGGAGCGAACGTTCCATGAGAAAATACGCAAATCGTTATTCCGTTTTTGTTGCCGGGTTCGTCGTTGTAAAATCAGTCCAGTTCGAGGCTCCTGTTGTGGCTTCATAACACCGGTTTTCCGTGTAGGGTTGTCAGCTCTACCCAACCCCCCAACTGGAGGACCTGTTGATACAATTTGTCCCGTTTTTAGACGCGGGAGACTCGCCTTCATCCTTCTCCGTCTGCAGCTTTTCGTTAAGAAAGAGCTCCCAGCGGCCACCTCGTGGAGCTGGAGATAGGGTTTAGTAATAGAGCTGTTGGTGTTGGTTCAATAGGCGTTTCTCAGGTTTTATACTCCATCGTGGGTACCAATGCACGTTTCGCCCTGGGACCTATACTACCCCTTGACAACCATTATCTGTATTATAATACTTAGGAATAAAAGTTATGGTCTTTTCACTGTATTGTCTCATACGTTCTTCAACTTCCTCTCTCCTAAAACAATTTTTCGCACCGCAGAGGTGAAGATCGTTTTCTTTTTGTTTGGATCGAAGTGCGCTCATTTTTTAATACCATAATTTGACCGCCCTTAATAAGTACGTTCAACGCCCAATTTACGCGACTTTGACTAATTGGAACGTCTGGATTAAAAAGATGGGTTCTTATTGGTATGAAAATCTCTAGAGATTGAATTAAAAGAAAAAAACATTCATCAAAAAGTAACAAAAAATGACGGTGTTTAAAAAAATTAGCATCTCATAAAATCAGAAAATCTCTGAAACATTTTTATCTGCGATTCAACCCTTCAAAAATTTTGTTTCAAATACATTTGTAGCTTTTTTCCCATATTCTACGTTATCTCTAAAGACTCGGTTTTGAGAAAAACGATATTTTTAAAGGAGGGGAGCTTACCTACTGCTTAGTTGCAGTGCCTATATATTCTTCCCTACAACTTTTTAAACCGAATTCGACTTTAATATAAAGAAACTATTGTTTTTTCGAAGATATTTACCAAAATCGATCATAAAAAATGATGGTGTGCCAATCCATTCATGTTTTTTGGAGTAATCGTTATCCATTGATTCCAAAGCAGAAATCGAACGGGATGGATGTTTTCTTTATACATATATATGCCTTGTTTTGGTAATGATTAAATAATATTTTTTTCTAATTCAGGTTCATGCGAGGCGAATTAAACACTCGACCATGTGGACCACTTCGTGGCGACGCAACACCCAGTACCCCAAGCACAGCATCTACAACTCGTAACAATCCACCAATCTACCAAAGAATGCACAGTAACGATTCGGGAAAGGGAAGCGAAAAGGATGGTGTTAATGGGAATGGCGTGACAACGGGCAGTAGCAGCATACAAGGAGGTACGAATCCTACAGCGTCGGGGCGAACAGGTGCAGATTGACTACATAGTAGCCCCTCGTCTTCGATTATAATTCTAAATAATAGTAGAAATCGTATTAATAATACTAATCATAAAATAGCGTTAAATCCGAATAAATACCGAAAATCATCGAGTCCGGCCAGACAATGGTTGACTGCAGGCACAGGAGGCAGCGGCCACAATCATCCTGCAAGAGCCCCTAGAGGTCAATTGCCACCGTATCGTACACAACACATACTGAACAAAACAATGCAGGCGGACTGTGGTGGTCGCAGAAGTTCGGCAGCAGGATTGACCCACAGACCACCAATTCCGCCAACATTCAATGCACGGAGTCACAGTCTAGATGGTTTGCTTGACAATGAGCCTGGAAAGAAATCCGAGAAGGATCTCCAGAGCACAGATAAGGTAAACCAAAAACACAAAGAAGAATCAGAAGAGACCCTCGAAGTAGAAACACGAGAAAAACCTGCCACGACAAATCAAACCCGATCTTCAACCAATCACAACCGAAAATCAAGGAGCATGGACGATTTGCTGGATGAAAGTCGTGACAAGGTTGAACTCGATCAAGACAACATTACAAAAAGTCTAGAAAACTTAGAAGTGGCGGCGGGTCCAATTATAACGATGGTAGATTCACCATCTGTTTCACCGCAACGTGAATTGACGCCCTCGTCGGCGGAACAACCTTGCGAAAGGGAAACAATTGTAGTTAAGAATACACCCCGCCAAAGTCCTGAGGGTACAAGTTCAAATGAAGATGATTTGGATGAGACACGATCGAATTGTAGTCAACTGAGTACAACATCAAAAGATACGACCGGTGGCAAACAGAATAAAACGTTTATAAATAGGGCTGTTAAAAAAGTTCGATCGCTAATGAAAAAGTAAGAGGAAAATATAGAAGTAATTTTGATTTTTTAAATATTACTCTATAGTTGTATATGTATGTGAACAAAATGCTATATATTCATTTTATATGAATCTATTATTCTCATTGGTATAGAAAACAAGATGCCTTCTATTCTGCTTTTTATACTTATAACTATTATAATAATAAGCGTTACAATATTCTTCCGCTTTTTATTTAACTCGTTTTTGTTTTTTATTCTGTAGTTTTTCCTATATTAGTTATCTGTCTCGTAACAGTGTTTTGTTTTGGCTTTTTACTATAATATGCAACTGATCGCCGTCCGTTTTTATGATAAGTAGCCATTTTTATACATGCATACAAAGTAAACAAGTAAAGATAATAAACAAATAGAATTATATGAATCGCGGCCTACTGCGTACTGTCTAAAGGTAAAGAAGGAGATTTTAGCAGACCGTGCACGATTTCATTTTCCATCCCTTTAATGATGGAAGAATAACCTCCAAGAAATATCTGACATTTGAAATCTATTCGATGTGGATGGATAGTCTAACAGTTTTTCTATCTTCTTATAAAAGCGCGGGAATCAAACTTTGATAGACTCTTAATGTTTCCAAATTAGTAGTTGGATCGTCAATGCGATCCGGAAACTGCTAGAACATGAACAGTGACAAATAAACTAACAGGAAAACTTATATATGTCTAGTACACAAAGTAGTTTATTTAAATAATACAAATCTTTTTGTTTTTTCCGTTTCCAAATTAACACTTTCTCATGAGTTCTTCCCTATATTACCCCTAGAAGCATCACTGATTTGATATAAAAGAAAGAAAAGCATTTCACCACATTTTGTTTTGCTTGTTCGTTTTTTGTGTGAGTGTGTGGGTTTAGCTCTACCACTTTATATTGTATCTCGCAGAAAGAATAATTGATTGAATTTCATAGTAAATTTTGATAACATAGTTTAAATTATAAATTATTAACACAAAGAAAGCTCGGCTGTGTAAACAATTTCAAAATTAGTCACGTATGAGTATGTTGGTGATGGACGCATAAGTAACATTGACTTGATATTTATAACACAATGGAAAATAGCTAACTACTACACATATGAGAAATATGCACAATACTATATTGGTTCACGATGCAACCATTTTCACCACCATATAAGTTTCGTTTCAAAATGTAATTGGATGCTTGAGGGATCTAAACAACTAGATTATTCAGTGCTAGATTTAAAATTTTAGTTCCAACAAACATCGACACTCAAGGTTTGCTTTCCACCCTACATTTTCAGGAACACCCATTTATTTTGTTTACTAATTTCTGGCACATTACATACAATAATTTGGGTCCATCATTCGGAGAGGGCTGCCTGTATATCGATTGTTATTCTGGGCAAAAATCAGAAGCAAAATAGAATAATTAAATGTCAGTAGATTTGTGGTAACATTTCCTAAATTACTGATCACAATTCATTGCTTCCTTATGTTTGTGAGTCTACAACAGTGGCCAAGTGCCTAAGATTGGGTTTTTCAATTACACTTAGCTGGATATCTTTTTTGATTTTTTTAGATCTATCCCTGCAGCAAACTATAAGGTCCGTTTACAATATTTCTCCTTTTTGCCATAATGTTCTTATAGTTTTCATTAATTCGTTAAATCCATTGTCTACCTCTCGCATGCATAAAGTAAGGAAGGGTCGTTGGGAGGAAATCCGGGCCTAGGATGAAAATTATTATATGGATCACTTTATTATCTTGCGGGTGTGATTAAAACCATTTCCTTCTTTTCTCTTGTCTTCATCCCCGAATAATCTAAAAGTGCATCAAATACCTCCTGCATTCAGCATCACCCTCCCCGGAGGAAACTGTCTCTGGGTGTTTTGTAGAGGACGATGTAATTCCTAATATTCATTACAGTACTTTATGATGATGAGTATTATTTTCATTTTCTATTCCACGAATTCGATTTAATATGAGTACAATCCAACATCCTCATCATGTTTTCCAACTATAGCCAATGTTACACTGACCGCTCAATAAGTCCTTAGAAAATAAGGCAATATTTTAGGAGATTTTTTGTTTTTATTTTTCGATATAATTTCCTTGCAGCTCTGCAAACTTTGCCAAGCATTTCTCCAACTTTGTTGAGCCGTCTAAAAAGCAAAGTGTTGGAAGGTCCTCAAAATAGGCACCTGTTTTGGTGGTGACCTCCACGTTCGTCGTGAACCGGTATCTACTGAGTCTTTTTTTGAGTTCGAAAATAAAAAAAAATCACTGGAAGCCAAGCCCGGCAAATAAGGCCGGTGTTGTTGCAATTCAAACCTTAATTCCATGATTTTGGCCATTCAAACTACACAAATGTGCACCCGTGTATTGTCTTGATGGAAGTGAGTTTGTTTCGTTTTAAAATGAGGAGATTTATTCTTATCAGCATTGCCACGGAAAAGAGCCAAAACTGCACCAGAGTCGAGCACACGATTGCGTTTATTCTCTACTTACAGCAGATATCTCTGCAATGCATATTTCGTGCAACTAAGCAAACGTTTCTGGCGTTCCTTTATCGCGAGGTTTAAGGTCTTATTAGGTTTTCCCATTTCCAGTAGGTTTATTTATTTTATAGGAGAATCAATCGCTCTCTTGCCGTGATAATCCCTAAATGATGAAATGAATGAACTTTATTCCATGTATGATTCCAAGTGACCCTATCACAAATTTACCCCAATCAAAACTTATTTGTCTCTGAGCAGAGTCGTTTGAAGAGGCTCCCTTACTTCGCTAAACAACTAACTTGAGGCTGGAGTTACCTATCACCCTCTTTTAGAGGGTATTTGATTTAACTAAACCTCTACACCATCGCTTTTACAAGCTAGTCTCCCCACTGCAGGTTTCCTGTAGGTCCCTTCCTTATCTGCCATCAAATTGCTTGATGGTCAATGTGAAGATAGTTAAAGAGTTAAGAAATGTTATGCACCACACAGCACTGACGAATGTTAATCCAACAACCGGAGTCAGGCCCTCCTTTTTTGGTGCACGATGTATGTTTTCGAACCCTCTCAAAATGAGACTTAGAGGAACGTAGCAGCTATACGCACATGCGCCGCCTACCATATATAACAGAAAGCTGCTCCTTGCGATCCCACTCAGTTTGACCGCTAGACGTTCACGTTACGCCTCAATCAATCTAATCCGCAATTCACATATCGTTGTAAAAATTCCTGAAGGGTTCTCTTCGAATATAGTCTAGGAATGCAAACCCTGCACGACTCTACAGAAACTGATTTAATTTTTCAGTTTGTTCGGACCCAGGATGAACCAAACACCTTCTATTTGTCTCCTTTTCAATCCTTTGTGGAGTAAAAGCATCCATACAGTCTCAAATTTCAATGGTTAGTCACTAACTGTCAGGGTTTCGGAAATTTATAGAACCCTTGCCCATCCTTCTTATACGGCAATTAGATAAATTAAAACCTTGGGGTCGTGTCCTTCGCTAAACACGTCAGTGTTAAAAGAAAATGGGCTGTTCCCGAAATTTATCTAAAATTAACACTTCCCAAGCGAAAAAAATGATATATCTTTATTTTTTGATTACCTTGATCTCTGGAAAATCAGTCCCGATACTTTTGAGATGAACCCTGTCCTTTTTGAGGACTGCTGCTCTTTTGACCTAGTTTCTACCTTGTGTGAGCTTGGAAAACATCATTAAGGTAGAAAAGTTTCAAAAAATACGGAATCTGGGATTTGACGATTAACAGAGATATGATGAAAGAAAAGAAGAGTGTAGGCAGATGTCCGTGGGATTCATTTTTCATTTTTGAATTAAAAAATACCGACGCAGGTAGTTCTCATTGACTTTAACACTGCAAGTATGCAAGTTTTCTTAATTTGATGAATACCTTGTGCAAAAATCAGCCTGAGTACTCAAAAGCTAAGGCCCACCCCTCTGTGTAAAATCTACTCCTTTTATATAGAGAATCTTGAGGCTTTCTGTCGTCGGAAATGGTACTTTTCCGGCGGCATGAAATTTGGATTTCTACTGCAGCCGATTATAGGTCCGGGTTGAAAGTTTTCACGTCGATCTTCCATATGTTTGCCTTCCAAACCTCAATCATCCAATTACCTTTTGAATATGTAGAAATTAGCATAGGAACAATACCAAGAGCCTTAACTACCATACCCATTTCTTGTGCCTATCTATAGAAGTGGTCACAATTTCTTAGCGTATCGAAGGGACATGCCATGTTGGATCAATTTTTGTTCGGGTTACATTTGACTATTTGTTTAAACAATGTACAACTGATAGTCCTTTTGGTCAAATATCTGTACTGCCTTAACTTTAACATGCATATGACTTCTGCTAAAAAGCACTAAAAACTCTCGTGATGTCACAATAGATTAGTGTTTTCCTGATGGAGATAAACTCGCAGGCTTTATAATAGAGTCATGACTCTACCTACTACTTCCTCCTTTGGAATTAAAACTAAGCTTTTGGTCGGTCTACTTCAAATGTTTTGTAATTCTATGTCCTTGTGTCTATTCGTTGCGAATAAATAATATTATTCGTCAGAAGTACAAGTAAAATTGGCTTAAATCTAGAAAACTATATGTTTAGACTTGGTGCTGTCTCAAAAATTAAAGACCAAAAACCCTTTTCGAAGCAAATACACCTCCAATTCTTCTCTTTCTTTTCATCAGGAACAATGGCAAACCCCAAGTTGTGACACCAGCAAATCAAGTGATCCTTAATGCTATTAACAGCAACAATAAGATGCTTGCTTGGCGTTAAAATGAATGTTTGGCTAGACAAGAATTCAAAAAAACCTAAATCAAAAACAGCACATAATCTAACCTAAACCATCCAAAAACAATCGGCAAAACCATTGCATTTCAAACAAAAACTGAACAAAGAAAACATAACACATCTCGTCAAAAACTATGATTTTTTCTATTATATTTGCAGTAAGACTGGAAAAAATATAAATTGAGTTTTTGGGGAGAGAGAGAATGAATATATGAGAAAATACAGATAAACAATATTAAGGTCACATGGATATGTGAATCGAGATACGGGAGGCAACGTGGTAATCAGATGATGGCGACGATTTCTATTTAAAGTTGTCTGTTTAAATAGAAAATCAATTTTTTTAACTTATTGTTTGTCTTTTCTTTGTTTAAATACGAATTACTGACAAAAACCAACACAGCGACCGATAGAAGTGTGATGAAGACGACTCCCAAAAGCAGCTAGAATATGAAGTAAATGTTGAATAGTTTGTTTCATTTTTTCTATGTTTTTGTTGATTACAACCATTATTTTTTTGATATACAAAATATATGTATCGTAAACTACGAATTTCCATTTTCCTTAAATGTTTTCCCATCCATACTTTAACGGAAGTGAGATTTCAAATAAACTTTGTTAAAAGTCAACCGTTGGTTTTATTTCAATCAATCAATTCGGCAAACCCCGCCAAAATTCTATTATATCAAATCAGTGAGTGAGTGTGGTGTCTGGATGTCTGGATTTTCATTGTGTTTTTCTTTTGAAAGTGAAGCAAGTCTAAATGTGCCTTACGTTCTAAAAAATATTATTTTTTGCTATTCTACCAACAAAAGAAGTCCTCGTTTAGCAGATATTTGCCATTTGTGTACTACTAAAGTTTTCCATCTGGGGAGCAATATATAAACATAATTTTTCCCTCAGTGAACCATCTGTTAACATTTCACTAAACTGAAATTAATATTATTCACGCAGAAACTACAATAAGAACTGAAAAAAGACTAGTGCCTTCTTTTACCTACTCAGAAATAATGCCTTTAGCCGGAATAGCATTCGGATTCGTATCTGTTAGGAACTGAAGGGAAATTTAAATCTAGCAGTAGATTCTACATAGCTTGTATTGATTTTTTATTTGTATTTTGAGTCGCTACAATAAATATTTTTAATTTCGATAGTTTTTATTATTATTATTAATCGCAACTGCCTTCAATGCACATTGAATAACAACTATTACCTTTAAATTATTTCTATTACCAATAAGAGAAGAAGAAAGTGGATTACAATGTAAACTTTATACTGAGTTATGTAGTTACACAGTAATACTTTTATTATAAAGTACCTGTTAAGAGTATAATGTGATTAAAAACCAATATTATTATGCTATAGAAAACTGTCCTTGTTTTAATCTACAAAATACACACACAACACAACAACAAACTAACCACAAACTAAAATTGGTTCTAATACAATGTGTTAATATTTTCTTCAAGAAAATGGCAAGTAACATAGAAATATTATGTTAGAAATAAGTTTGAAAACCTTGTTTATCTAAATAATAATAATTTTAATATTATTATTATTTTAGAATAGAATTATATTTACTTTGTGTGTGTATAATGTGATTCTAAAAATCAATATAAACTTTCAAGTAAAAAAAAGGAAAATAAAAAAAAAATAAATAAAGTTAAAATATGGTTTTGAATTAGTTTGTACTTTACTGTTATTCTATTGTTATTTTTCACGTAATGCAATAATAATTCATATAAAACTTCTGTCCATTTATTTGTCGTAAGGTATTAAGAAACCATGGAGATGTTAAATTTAATGAATAATATTAATTTATAAATTAATACTACATTGCAATATATGTAAAACCATCAAATTTCTTTTTTGAACAGAAGAAATGATAACAATAAAATTGAATATTCTATTCGATTGGATTGTTTTACTGTATAGAGTTGTAGTATCCAGCTCCTCAATGGCCTTTTATCAGTGGGGTACTTCAATGTAACCAAAAAATTTTCTGTTCCTGAAGTCAATATTTTCAGAATTTACAATAAGTTTTCCTTCTATGAAATCATCATCAGCGGCGCAACAACCGGTATTCTGTATAGGTCTGCTTTAATAAGGAACTCCAGACATCCCGGTTTTGCGCCGAGGTCCACCAATTCGATATCCTTAAAAGCTGTCTGGCGTCTTGACCTACGCCATCGCTTCATCTTAGGCAGAGTCTGCCTCCTCTTCTTTTTCTACCATAAATATTGCCCTTATAAACTTTCCGGGCTGGATCATCCTCATACATACGGATTAAGTGACCCGCCCACCGTAAAGTGTTGAACCGGGTTTTATCCACACGCAGACGCTCGTGGTATCGTTCATAGATTTCGTCGTTATGTAGGCTACGGAATCGTCCATTCTCATGTAAGGGGTCAAAAATTCTCCGGGGAATTCCTCTCTCGAACGCGGCTAAGAGTTCGCAATTTTTTTGGACTAGCAAGATCATTGTCTTGTACAATAAGAGCTTTGACCTTATGGTGAGACGTTTCGAGCGAAACTGTTTTTGTAAGCTGAAATAGGCTCTGTTGGCTGCCAGCAACCGTGGGCGGATTTCATCGTCATGGCTGCTATCTCGTTTTTTCGTTTTATTATTCATTAAATATCGTCAGCGTACGCCAGCAGTTGGGTGGACTTGAACAGGATGGTGCTTCTCACATTTACATCGACATCACGCATAACTTTCTCCATGGCCAGGTTGAAGAAGACGCATGATAGGGCATCCCTTGTCTTAGACCGTTGTTGATGTTGAATGGTCTCGAGAGTGATCCTGCTACTTTTAAAGTCGATGAAAATATGTTGCAACTGATGTCCATATTCCAACAATTTTTCCATCGCTTGCCGCAGAGAGAAAATCTAATCTGTTGCTGATTTGCTTGGAGTGATGCCTCTTTGGTATGGACCAATGATGCTCTGGACGTATGGGGCTATCCCATCTTATAGATGGTACTCAACAACTTGATACCTCAATAATTGCTGCACTGCGTGATTTCCCCCTTTTCATGTATGAGAGAGATAATGCCCCGTTGCCAGTCGTCAGGCATTGATTCGCTGTCCCATACGTTGAGCATCACTTGATGATTCACTTGGTGTAATTGGTCGCCTCCATATTCAACCAATTCGGCTGTAATTCCATCGGCTCCTGGCGACTTATGGTTTTTAAGCCAATAAATTGCACGGACGGTTTCTTCTATACTTGGTGGTGGCAGCATTTGTCCGTCGTCTTTAGTTGGCGTGACTTCCAACTCGCTGATATTTTGGTTGTTGAGCAGTTCATCAAAGTACTCAACGCAATATGCCCATTCTGTCGGAAATCAGATTTCCCTGCTTCATCCTGCTGACTTGTTGGTAAAACCGTGTGTGAAGTCGCTTCTCCGCTCGACGGAGTTCGTGATAAGTCTTTGTGCGTGCCCGCGTTCTTTGAGAATGCAACATTACTTCGTAGCTAGCTTACATTCATTGTCAAACCAGCCGTTCCGACTTTTTTGCGACTGGGGCCAAATATCTTTGTGGCCGTATCAATGATAGCGTTCTTTAGATGGTTGTGAAGATCATTTGTTGATGCTTCATCTCCAGGATCTCTTCTGACTGTGGTTACTGCGGCATCCATTTCGCGCTTATTTACACATTTACATTTTGTCCCGTTTTTAGGCGCGGGAGACTCGCCTTCATCCTTCTCCGTCCGCAGTTTTTCATAAAGAAAGAACTCCCAGCGATTACCACGTTGCGACTCTTTTTGCGACTGGGGCCAAGTATGTTTGTGGCCGTATTTATGACAACGTTCTTCTGGAGATTGTGAAGATCATTTGTTGAAGCTTCATCTCCAGAATCTCTGTTGACTGCGGTTATTGCGGCTTCATTTGTCTCTTATAGGTTTTGCGGAGGGATGTGTTGTGGATGGCTTCAGTGTTAACTCTCACCTGATTGTCAGAGGGAATTCTGGGTGGTGTTGTTATTCGAGCTGGGAGCACCATGCCAACGAGGTAGTGATCCGAGTCTACATTGGGCCCCCCTATATATTCTGACATTTATCAAGGCTGAGAGGTGGCAGCGTTCAATCAGCACGTGATCAATTTGGTTGAAAGTGGTCCCGTCTGGAGAAGCCCACTTATGTTTGCGGATCGCTTTCCGCGCAAACCAGGTACTTCCAGCAACCATTCCGTGTGACATTGCTAATTGAATAATCCGCAGTCCGTTATCATTCATATTTTGATGTAAGCTATGAGAACCAACGTGTCGCCTGAATATGGGCTCCGTCCCTACTTGCCTGTTACAATCCCCAAGTATGATTTTGATATCATGTCTGGGGCAGGCTTCAAGGGTTCGTTTACTGCCTCGTGAACGGGGCGTGAACGTTAATGAGGCTTTATTTCTAAATTTGTCTCAGAAGCGCAGAGTGCATAGCCGTTTGCTTATGTTTTTGAAGCCGATAACAGCAGGTTTCTTTTTTTGCCGACTAAGAAATCTGCTCCGAGCACATGGTTTACTGGATGACCACGATAATAGATGGTATAGCGACTCTTTTTCAGGAAACCGGTCCCTGTCCAACACATTTCTTGTAACGCTTTTACATCAGCCCCATATTAGAACAGGGTATCGCCAAGCTACTCAGTAGCTTCATCGCTGTACAGAGAGCGCACATTCCATGAGAAATTGCGAAAATCGTTATTCCGTGGTCGTTGCCAGGTTCGTCGTTGTGTTATCCGTCCAGTCCGAGGCTCATGTTGTAGCTTCGTAACTTCGGCTTTCCGTGTACCGTTGTCAGCCCTACCCAACTCCCAACCTGGAGAACCAGTTGGTACAATTTGTCCCGTTTTTAGACGCGGGAGACTCGCCTTCATCCTTCTCCGTCTGCAGATTTCCGTTAAGAAAGAGCTCCCAGTGAACACCACGTGGAGGTGGAATTAAGGTTTGGTAGTAGAGCTGTTGGTGTTGGTTCAGCAAGCGTTTCCCAGGCTTTATGCTCCATCGTGATCTACCTGAAATTTGTTGTTACAAAAAAAGCTTAAAAAAGTCAGACACTTTTTCATATGGCGTAATATGTTGACACCAGCATCTTTCTGTTCTATGAAGCGAAGATCAAAACCTCTGTGGTGGACAACGCTTTTTTGGGCTCCTCACTGAGGCCAACTTCTACACTTTCCACCGGTGTGTCGAGAGGTAATCAAGTTATCGATCTGGTCCCTTCCATAGCAATGCTAACACAAAAACCGGAAAGAAGAGCATATATGCGCAAGTAGCAACTTCGTTTCGGACCGTTGCCGCGAGAGACTCTCTCTCTCCCTCTCTTTTTTTGTTTAGAGTATTGCTAAGAAATTGAAATAATTCGTGCAGCTCTACTTTGTGGAGGCATGTATATGGGGGTGATGGTGATGTTTGGATTAAGTTTCAGGGGCTTAGTGATAATGATGTCCAGCTCAGTATCATAGGTTATTGGCCATGCATTTATGCCTTTGCGGAACGCAAGGGTAACTCCGCCATAGCCATCCTCTCTAAATTTGTACACAAGGTTGAAACCTTTTAGGTAACGAGAATGATGGGACGAGTTAAAAGTGAAAATTTCCTGTAGGGATAGTATGTCATAGCCGTGAGTATTAGCAAAGTATTTTATTTCAGATAGCTAGACTATATTATATAGCAGGAAGTCACCACCATTTGCAATTTCTACGAATGTTAATTCGCACGTGATGTTAAGTTTGTCAGTCTGTTTTTTGATCTCTTGTATGTCTTCTGCCAAAGGAGATGTTGTTTATGAGTTTGAGAATTCGCGACAGGACTTTTTTATACTCGGATACAACCGTGTAAATTGGGTGTTCGAAAACAGGATGTCTTGATGGTCAGTTTTGGGAAAAGGTGCTCTGGGGTTCGGGCGTGGATTTGATTTGACTGCAGAACTGATTTTTTTACTTCCTCTGATGGTTCTGTTGAACTCATCTTGAGGGTTCCTCATCCGGTTGTTCGAACTTGCTCTTTTCTCCAGCGGAGGGAAGGCAACGTCACAGTGCAATGAATCATAATATTTTTTTACTTCTTTGGTAGCTTCCCTCATGGAAATATTTTTTATTGCTGCCGTCTTGATGATCTTCAAATGTTCGATCCAGATGGTGCCATTTTTGTCCCTGGCGTCATGATCTGTCTTGTTGCATAGAGCACCTTTTTTTCACTTTATGTATCTACTCGATTTCGCCTTATAGCTCGTGGCAATGTAGCCCAATCTACCACAAGCGAAACATTGTCTTGGTCTGTTCACGTAATGATCAACCTCTACGCTCACGCTACCAGTTGAGATATGTTTGGCGATCTCAGACCCTACGCAGGTTAGTTTGACTGTTCGAAATGAAAGGAAGACATCTTTGTTTTCCTTAGATCTGAAATTCAGCCTTTGTACTTTCGTTACTTTAATCGGAGAGTTTATATCTTGTAATATGTCTTCTTCGGAGAAATCAGCCGGCGTACCTTTAATAATTTTAAATCTGTGAGATCTCTCAAGGATATATATGCTTTTAGCCCTAATGTACTAAAGCGGGTATCGGATGCCAGATATTTCGCACAGGACGCTGACTTACAGTAAACTTTTATTCTCGTAGGCCCGTCTTCCTTGACCATAATTACCTGGTCATTGAGATTAAGACGCCTTGTAAACTTATGGAAATTGAGGGGTTTGAAAACCTCAATTTTTTCTTGACCATTAATTTTGTCTATGTATGTCGTGAGGTTGCTTCTCTCCACACATACTGTGTGTGCTTTACATCGAGTGTTCTCATTGTATATGTACATTGGGGTTGTTTGCTTCATAGGAACTATATTTTGCTTCTCCATGGGAGAAAAAGTTTTACTTAGGTCCTGAGACTGGGCAAACTCGGGAAAAGCTGTGAGTTGAGTCGTGACTGGTAGAATTCCAGAAACCTTTGGCTGTTTGATTGCGGGAGATTAAATTGGGGATCTTGACAGGCTTCTCGATGTCCTTTGCTCTTTCCTGGTTAGGACATAGTCACTGATTTCTGTTGGGCTTTTGAACTGTGGCTCTACAGGTGCCTGCGGAGTTGTTGAAATTTGGGAGACGGACCGGTCTAAGTTTATTTTCCCCTTGTCCGGGGGTTCACATTCCTTAATCTCCATAACCTATCTTAACTAAGGCAGAAATGTCTGTTTATAATGGGAAAACACACACCAAAAAATACAGAAACAGGTTTCTACTTCAAAGTTTGATAGAATTTAATTCTGTGTGCCGTACAATGTGGTCCATCTGCTCGGCCTTTAGTTAACAGGGTTTCTGCAGAGCCCCGATTTTTCGGGTTACCAGTTTGTAACCGAGTCCCCACGGGTCCCCATTCAGCTCGTCGACCACATCCTGCCAGCAGCGAGCTTGGTCATGTTTATTGCTCTGCGAAATGAATGATACAGATGCTCATGCACGTCAGGTAGGTACACTATTGTTTTTTAAATGATGACTTTTATAATAGCAATGTTAAGCAGATCGGGTAGCGCGGCAGGGAGCGCACGGGTTTTATGTTGTGGGTTGCCGAAATTTGTGTAAACTGCGAAAGACGTCAGGTTTTGAAACCGTGGTCGACAGAATAAGTGAATATGATAACGTAATCATTAATTTTACATTACTTACATGCAAAATTATTTGTTTCTTTCTAAAATGCAAACGCTATCTGCCCTCTTTGTCATCTCTCTACGCCCTCTCCCCCTTGCAAAGCGCAGCCCGGGAACTCCTGGTCTGCAGTGACTCGTCCCTCCTCCTTTCTCACACCGTTTTAGGCTGGCCTTTGCCAAAATTCAGAGGGCAGTATAATGGGCTTACTATATGATCCCTCGGTGGTTGGAATTAATCTGGTATCAAATTGCGGCTTTTGCGTTATATTCTTATATTGAGCAAGACATGAAAACTTACTGCTATTTTCACTCAAAGGCGTCTTATTTGTCACTTAAGCTTAAAATCTTAAATCCTTCCCCTCCAGTGCGCTTAAAAAACTCTGTTTTCTGTTCAATAATACAATATACAACAAAACATGAAAATAAAACCGTAAGGATAAATAAATCTGGAAAAAGTTGATTTGTGCTAATCAACTTTAAATACTTATTTCAAAGTTTCAACCGTTGCAAGCAACGAATTTCTACCCATTGTCCGAACCAAATTTTAGCTAATTCACATCGTCGGTTAGTTGGATCTTTCATTGGGTTGTGGAACGCAAATTGACAGCAATCAGCTGGTTGACTATAACAAACTTTGCAGATGGAGGGAAGGATCGTTTTCAAACCAACCGGGAAGTTTGAAAAGTGAGTAAAGAATATTATCGCGAACATAAATTTTCGTTATATTTGATTTTAGGATAGAAAATCTGATCCAAAGTAGAAATGTGATAGCATCGCCGGTGAGGAAGGGGCTGAAAAAAGCCGTACCTGATGGCTCCAAAGAAGAGCAGGATGAAATCCAACGAATGAGAAGTAGAAATTTGATTATTTAGTGTCTCTGAAATACCTTCTCCTTGTTCCCTACTAGATGAATTACGGGCACTTCTGTTTCGCCCACGAGTTGAAAGAATATGCGCTCGGTCGATCGGCGAATGGGATAGTGAGCGAAAGGCGGTAAGGCTTATTCGGAAGGAAGGAAAATTCCAGGGATTCGGATACACAGTGGATAAGGTTGAATATTTAACAAACTACGAAGCCTTGTTCCTACTGGAATTGGTACGCAATTCATCAAGTATTAACAGTATAGACATTAGTTCCCACTAAATTCAAGTTTCATTCCATAGAACCGCCTTGAGATATATTTCAATTCCGTGCTTGTGTCTGTGGAGCAGGCTTATCACCTGCTTCTGGGCCAGGAGAAATCTCGCGAATATGATAAGTACTTAATCTATTCCACCTTATCGCGGACTGGATATATAGTCCAGAAATTCACGAACCAACCTAACAGACCTGCAGCGACTGTGGCTCAAACCTGTGATGAAGTTGACTGCATTTGGGAAATTCTTCAGTCGAGGTTGGACAAAAACTATGAAATTCCAACATATGTGCGGAATTTCGAGCGGTTTGAAGCAATTAGCACTTCAATGGCCTCCATAATAGAAAGAACAAAGTCTGCCTCTACCGCAGATAGCACATGTGACTCGTCCGAACCTCCTATTCTTCCCCCGGGGAAACGAAAAGGAAATTCAAATGGGGAGCATCATTGCAATGCGAAAAGATGGAAATATGACTACACAGTTAGAAGGGAACAACTTGGAAGTTTCCTAGATTGCCTGAAGGATGAGCGGGAGTACCTTCGATTTCGAGAGATGTTCGAGAAGCTTGAAGTTGTGGAATTGAAGGGTTTTGATGACTTCGATGATGAAAATTCTCGAGACTTCACGATTGACTTCGATTTGCATTTACCAAGTGGAAGTTTCAGGAAATCGGGGAATGACCCGCCGAGCTGTCGAGTGATCGTTTTGGGGTAAGTTTACTTGGATCGAATTTTGGAAGGTGTTAAATGCTGATCAATCTTATTTCTATTTAGGCCTGAGGACAAATTTCCTAATCGGTCGGAGCTGGTGAAAGCATTCAAAAGTCAAGTAGTAACCGTTCCTTTACTAATTACTTATGTGAGCTTATCGAAACATATTCAGGCTTTTCTGTACTATTTTACCTAGTGGAAAGACTGGTTGCATTTAATAAATAATAATAATCGTTGGCACAACAATCCATATTGGATCAGGGCCTTGAAGTGTGTTAGAGCACTTCATTCAAGACCGTAACGGTACACTACAGTAGACTGTAGGAGGCAATGTGGTCAGCATTGCGCTCGCCCGAGATTATTACCCTGATTCGACTCAGGTACTCATTCACAGCTGAGTCGACTGGTATCCGACATCAAATCACGATACAAATCCCACTGCCGCCAGCGAGATTTGAACCGCGACCTTCCGTACGACAGCCTTGTGCTCTAACCACTCAGCTATCCGGACACTGATTTAATAAATACTTTTACATTAATTGGGCGTTTGTTCTGAACCAATAAGTTGAAATTGAAGTGTCCCTCTAGTAGAATGTAAAAATTCTAATTGGCCAAGGAATTTATAACGTCTTCTGCGTTAACAACTGGAAATGGTTTTAGTTTTTCGCAGAACCGCAGAGAGGAAATTCGGGTCCGGGGCAAAATTATGCAAAAAAATCCGGCACGGGGTGGAAATTATGTGGGTCTGTGGTAAAAATCGTGCCTGGCCCGATATTATCCTTTTTTTCATTTTGTATTGCCGGTCCCGGATAAAAGCTCGAGCCGCGGGTTTGTATCCCCCCTTTCAACCCCAACTCGAAAATCTGGTTTTTCGCGTTCCATAAGTGACCTCTGGTGTCATTTAACATGAGCAGGAACCTCACACACTTTTGCAATAATGTAGTTAAGGGTGTAATCCTTACTATTGCGTCTTGGGAAGTTACTTCGTTTGAGCTAAATATCCAGTGTTTCTTAAGAAAATAAAGGAAAGAAAAAGATCCCTGTAGGTATGCATTTTAAGGGATTACTAGTGAATACGCATTAATATTTAATGCTTTATTAGGACTTCTCAAACTTGATGTTGATTTTAAGAAACCCAAGGGTGCAGAAAAATGTGAAATTGAGCCAAGGAAAGAAAATAGAAAACAATATGGAGAGCGGATATGTAAAATATGTACAAATGTATACAATACAGGCGGTCAAAGGGTAGTATAGCTCCCAGGACGAAACGTGAATTGGTATCCACGATGGAGCATAAAACCTGGGAAACGCCTGCTGAACCAACGCCAACAGCTCTACGACCAAATCCTATCTCTACCTACACGTGGTGATTGCTAGGAGTTCCTTCTTTATGAAAAACTGCAGACGGAGAAGGATGAAGGCGAGTCTCCCTCGCCTAAAAACGAGAAAAAGTCTACCAACTGGCCCTCCAGGTTCGGGGTTGTGTAGGGCTGGCAACCCTACACGGAAAACCGATGTTAGGAAGCCACGAAAGGAGCCTCGGACAGGATGGATTTTACAACGACGAACCCTGCAACGACAACGGATGAACGATTTGTGCATTTTCTCATGGAACGTGTGCTTACTGTACAGAGATGAAGCTGATGAGCAGCTAGCCGATACCCTGTCCCAACATAAGGCTGATGTAACAGCTTTGCAAGAGATGCGATGGGCAGCGACCAGTTTCCTGGAGAAGAATCACTACACCATATATTATAGTGGCCATCCAGTAAACCATGTGCTCGGAGCAGATTTCTTAGTCAGCCAAAAAATGAAACCTGCTATTATCGGCTTTGAAAATATAAACGAAAGGCTATGCATTCTGCATTTGCGAAGCAAGTTTAGAAATATAAGCCTCATAAACGTTCACGCCCCTGCACAGAAGACCGCAGAGTCGGAGAAGGATACCTTCTACGAGGCAGTTGAGCGGACCCTCGAAGCCTGTCCCAAGTATGATATCAAAATCATACTTGGAGATTTTAACAGTCAAGTAAGCATGAAGCCCGTATTCAGGTGATACGTCGGCTCCCATATCTTACATAGGGATACCAATGATAACGGACTGCGCATTATTCAGTTTGAGTTTGCGCGGAAAGCAGTCCAAAAACATACGTGTGCCTCTCCGGACAGGACCACTTTCAACCAAATTGACGACGTGTTGATCGAAAGTCACCACCTCTCAACCTTGATGAATGTCAGAACATATAGGGGGAGGGGGAGCAACATAAACTCGGACCACTATCTCGTTGGCATGGTGCTCCAAGCTCGAATTACGACACCGCCTACAATCTCCTCTGACAATCAAGTGAGAGTGAATACTGAAGCCATTCACAGCACAGCCTTCCACGACACCTATAAGAGGGAAATGGATGCTACAATAACCGCAGTCAACAGAGATCTTGGAGATCAAGCATCAACAAATGATCTTCACAACCACCTGAAGAACGTTATCATTGATACGGCCACAAACATACTTGGCTCCAGCCGCAAAAAAAAGTCGGAATGGTTGGTTTGACGATGAATGTAAGCTAGCAATGGAACGGAAGAATGCCGCATACCGAGTAATGTTGCATTCTCAAAGAATACGGGCGCGCACAGAGACTTATCACGAACTCCGGCGAGCGGAGAAGCGACTTCACAGACGGATAAAGGAAGCCTGGGAGAACCAACAAATCTGTGAACTAGAAAAGTACAGGGAGCAACCGCACCAGGCACGGAAGGTTTACCAACAAGTCAGCAGGATGAAGCCTTATGCACCCCGATGCTCATCCTGCCGACACAAAGAGGGAAATCTGGTTTCCGATAGAATGGGCATATTGGAGCGATGGGTTGAGTACTTTGATGAACTACTGAACAACCAGAACATCGGCGAGTTGGAGGTCCCGCCAACTGAAGACGACGGACAAATACTCCCACCACCAAGTATAGGAGAAACAGCCCGTGAAATTCATCGGCTTAAAAATCATAAGCCGCCAGGAGCCGATGGAATTACAGCCGAATTAAATAAATTAAATAAATAAATTAAATTAAATATGGAGGCGACCAGTTACACCAAGTGGTTCATCAACTTGTGCTCAAGGTATGGGACAGCGAATCAATGCCTGACGATTGGCAAAGAGGCATTATCTGTCTCATACATAAAAAGGGAGATATCACACAGTGCAGCAATTATAGAAGTATCTTGTTGCTGAGTACCATCTATAAGATATTTTCCGCTATCTTTCTAGGCCGGATAACCCTTCACGCCCAGAACATCATTATTCCTTACTAAAGAGGCTTCACTCCAGGCAAATCAACAACAGAACAGATTTTCTCTATGCGGCAAGCGATGGGAACAGCATAGCCAGGGTAAAACTGTAAACGGCAATGGAAGAATTCGGAATCCCACCGAAATTGATAAGACTGACCAGGCTGACCCTGACCAACGTGGCAGGCCAGATAAAAGCAGCAGGATCACTCTCGAGAGACTTCAACATCAACAACGGTTTAAGACAAGGGGATCCCTATCATGCGCCCTCTTTAACCTGGCCCTGGAAAAAGTGATTCGTGGTGCAGATGTCAATGTAAGAGGCACCATCCTCTTCAAGTCCACCCAACTACTGGCTTATGCTGACGATATTGACATTATGGGAAGAGCAACCCGAGATATACAGTCTACCTTCATCCAGATCGAACAAGCGGCTCGAGGTCTCGGGTTCTAGATAAAGGCAGGACGAAATACATGGTGGCAACGTCAGCGCCAAAGAACAAAGAACCAACAACACTGAATCGCACTGGTCAAACGAAAACAATAAAGATCGAAGATTACAACTTTCAGATCGTTGAAAATTTCTCTCATATAGGGTCGAAAATCACAACCGATAATAGCTATGACGATGAAATTCGCGCACGGTTGTTGGCAGCCAACAGAGCCTTACATAAACTGTCGTCTGGATTTCCTTACAAAGGCAGGCATAGATCGGATGCCCGTTGTTGCGCCGTTGATGATGATGATGGAAGTCCAAGTTCCTTTTCAGAGAAGCTGATTCCTGTCTAGTGCGTCCCTTGAAACTCCACGGTATCAGCCTTGTATTTGCTCAGAGTGTCACTAGCTGCTTAGCAACTTCTGCTAGTTACAGTGAGCGCATGTTCCATGAGTACCCAAAGCCTCTTTCAAGAGCCCATCATTGTGCGATCAATCCAGTTCAATGTCCCTTTCACAGCTTCGTCTTAGATAATTGGTTAGTGTATGTTTAGCAGGTATTTCGTACTCGATTGTGGGCAGGTACGTAAGTATCAGTGGCCGCTCCGAGGAGCTCAATTGGTATTCTGGTACGTAGCTTTGTTTCCACAAACTACTAAGGCCATGGCTGCTGTGGTATGACCACGGAGAGCAGGGTCCATCCGGCTCTGATTTTCAGAGCCAACCTGTAGTATTCCTGAAGCATAGCAAATTCTTCAACTACAGATCTCTTCGAGTTTAAAGTTGGGTAATCGCTAAGGAACTGCCTAAGGGTTTTTCCTTCTTTTTTGCGGCTTCGGCAATACGAATAGTAGAGTGTACTGCGCCTGGCTGCAGTACACTGTGCCGGCTGCTGCAATCTTATAGGCATTTGAAGCTTCTGCCCCTGACAGTCACCGGTGGGATGCAGATTGCGCTCGCCGAGGGACTGGCAAGAGCAGCACCCCGTCTGGCCAGTCGATGAGCCCGCCATTCCGCTCTATATTTCGCCACTGGGTACAAAGAATACTACAAGTTTCTCCCAATGAAAGGGCTAGTATCTGGAGCATGCCTTGTTCAGTATAGGAAGAGTTTTTTCTACAAAAAAGAATGATCCGAGTGATGAAGATAATCCACACTTCATATAGATTGGGCTGACTATTGGGAGATATGTGATACGGGAACCGAAATGAAACATAATTTGTAATAAGGTTTTCTCCATTTGTAGTTAATGTAGCATCCGGCGGAAGAAGAGCTGGTTAGTGGCCAGTGGTAAGAGGAGAAACGTCATAATTACCTCTGCCTACCCTGCCTCTACCTTATGATTCTTTGTGCCCTCGGCTGATGTAAGAACTAAGGGGTCTGGTAGTGTATGCAGAATCAAGTTGCCTTGAACTTTTAATTGGTTGTGATGCGAACCATCAGCATATTTGTTAGGGCAGTTGCAAATGCAATCCTAGAGGAGAGAAGTTGTTTGATTTTATCACTTCAGCTGGTCTGATGACCACGAACGTAGTGGATTCGTGGGGCCAAGAAGAAGTGAAGTAATTGACCTAACAATCTGCACTTCAAAATTGTTAGAATTGATTAGAAATTGGCGAGTGCTAGATGAAGTCTCATTCTCAGATCACACGAACAGCCTGTAATACAAAGGCGGAATCCTAGGAAAACGGATTGGAAGAAGTTCAATGAACTTCTCGGCGACAAAGTTGAGCTCCCTAGGCGACGAAGGACTCCTTTGGATAAACAGCGTGAATATAAGAGGCTCGTAAAAATTCGAAGCGAGACTCTTTTAGAGTATACTGTGAGGAACTGGAAGGGGGAAGGGAGCCTTCCAGGTTGTGCAGAATCCTTAATAAGGATGAGTGGGCCAAGTTGGATTCTCTTAGAAAACCGGATAGTACTTGCACGAACTCCAGAGTTGAGTCTGTACAGACTATCTTGGAACTACACCACCCGAGAGAACAGGTCTCAGAAGTGGAAAGTAGTGATTTGGTGTTTTCTGCAAACTCTTCAACACGATGGTATTACAAGGGGAATTGGGACACTGCGAGGGCGGTTGATACCAACGAAAAGACGAGAGCTGCTATATTATCATTTGAACACTTCAAAGCACCTGGCATGGATGACATTTACTCAGTGATGCTAAAGAAGGGTATAGAGCACTTAGAGCAACTTCTAAGAAATATATCTAGAGGATGTCTTGCTTTGGGGTGCGTGCCTTCCTCTTGGCAGAAGGTGAAGCTAATCTTTATACCAAAGCCTGCGAGAGATGACTTCAAATCCAAAGAACTTCAGGTAAATCAGCCTGTCATCATTTTCGCTGAAATGTCTGGAGAGACTGGTTGACCATCATATTCACGACAAGGCGCTAAGGTCGCATCCCCTAAATGAAAACCAACATGCTTACCAACGTGGAAATTCCTGTGAGTCTGCTCTTCATTCTTTAGTTTCAAAGATAGAGGATGCAACTCTGAAGGGTGAGTATGCGATGGGGTGTTTGTGGATATTGAAAAGGCTTTTGACTGTGCGCCCTTCCAAAAGCTCTGTGACACCACTAGAGAGCATGGTGTTGACGAAACTCTAATAAAGTGGATCTACGCTATGCTAACGCAGAGATTGTTGGGTGGTGAAGTGGGTGTTGATCGCTACCTAACAACGGAAGCGAATAAAAGCTGCCCTCAAGGAGATGTGCTATCGCTACTTCTGTGGAGTATGCTGATCAACTCACTACTATGCGAACTGCAAAATCTGCCAATACACGTTCAAGCTTATGCGGATGACGTGGCTGTGCTGGCTGTTGGTCGAGATCTCGGAATGGTGTGTAGAAATATACAACTCACCGTTGATTTGATTGTCTCAGGCATGGACTTTTAGTAAATCAAAATAAAACCACAATGGTATTATTTACAAAAAGGAGGAAACTGGATGGTCCTTGCCTTCCAGAGATGAGGGGTACAACCTTTCAAATCTGCGAAGAAGTGAAATATCTGGGAGTTAGTCTAGACAAGAAGGTTTTTTGGAACAAACATGTAGAGGTAAAGATGGAACGAGCTCTCACAGCTTATGGGCTGTGTAGGCGGACCTTTGCGTCGACATGGGGACTTAGGATTCAGGTAGTAATGTGGATTTATGTTGCTATCATTAGGCCGATGTATGCTTATGCATCCGTGGTGTGGTGGGTTAAGGTGAAACACAAGAATTTTCGCTGTAAACTGGCCACACTGCAAAGAACTGTGTGTCTGGGTATTACCGGTGCCATGAGCACCAGATCCAGTGCAGCTCTGAATGCATTACTCAATTTGCAGCCCTTAGATTTGTTTATTCAGAGCAGCTCATCGATTAATTCGATTAGATCTGTGGGGAAACAATGGACGTGGGGGGCACAGAGCAATTGTCAACTGAGTCATTCGCAATGCCTTCCGATTCTCGGATCCCCATATATCTGTTTGGTAGAAGATATGATGTTATCTTGAAACGGAGAGAAAACTGGGACGAACCAGAAGAATGCGTGTCAGGATATACTGACGTCTTTTACACCGATGGCTCAAAGACAGAAAATGGTTCTGGAGCAGTAGTCTGCCTCTCGAATAAAAACGAGAAGTGGGCTTTTCCTTTGGGACAGTACGCAATGGTCTTTCAGACTTAGGTGTATGCGATCTTCAAGGCGGCAACCTGGATGATTGATGGGCGGTTGAAGGGCATACGCATCGCAATCTGTAGCGATAGTCAAGCTGCATTGAGGGCGTTGAGTGGTAGTTTGATCACTTCAAAAATCGTGCAGGAATGTAGAAACCGATTGGGGGGGTACCTGGCCATTGTGATGTAGAGGGAAGTGGCTTAAGCTTTTCCCATGCCCGGACCGGAACCAGCAATTGGGATCTCGGTAGGATTGGCTGATGATACATGTCCATCCTGTAATGAGGAAGCGGAATACACGGAACATTGTCTATGTGAGTGCCCCGCCTACGGACTCATCAGACATCAGATTTTTGGTGCTGGTGTGCTCCAACTGCAGCGGGTAGCATCACATCCACTAACGGAAATCCTGCGATACATCGAGTACAATGGACCACTAAGGTCTGAGTGCTTAGAGACTTTTCATCTGCCCCATCTAAAGCACAAAGCCACATACATAGTGGCCAGCCACAGTGGATAGTGAAACTAACTAATGAGGAATTTGACCGTTCAAAGAAATAATTAGGAAAGGCGAACCAATTAGACGAGAATAGTCGCAAGTGCACATAGCGTAAGGCATCTAGGGGTCACCTTTATGTTTTCGGGCCTCTTTATTTTTGATATAACTAAACTATTTAAAGCTCAGTACATTTGTAGGAAACTTGTCCCCGAGGTCCTGCTATATGCAGTATAAAAAATAATTGCGTAACCACGGAAACGGTTTTTGTAATTGAATTTAATTTCGCTAAAAGATAAAAGTGGTATTTAAAGTTCTCAAAACGCTGAGGAACTTTATGCAACAATCGACGCATTCACTCACTTAATTACAACACTTCAAGGTATAATATGCCCTCTGAAGCTTATTATGAATAATAGGTATCTGGAGAGCACACTATCAACAAGGGAATTCGCTATTATAATTTTTCCACCACAAAATTATATTTAACAATTAATTCAATGGTTTTATTGATCTTTATTTTAATATCATTATAATGATTTGTTAAATATTAAACTTTTATTCCAGTCTTGGCACTAATCCAGTCTAAAAAGTATGCAACCCTTGAAAATCCACCAGGGTATCCGAAATCGCAGCCAAGAACGCTTCCAAAGCTAGTGATTCCCACCAGAGTTCTGGTACCATTGAGCACAAGCGGTCCGCCTGAATCGCCTGAGCAAGGACTTTGCAAGTTAGCACCTTTAGCGCAGATGATGCTGGGCCTTATAAGGACCGGGTCGTAGCTTTTCGCACATTCCTCATTGCTGAGCACTTGCAGTGGGGCATACTGGAGCTCGCTTGCAGGACGACTTGCTGATGTTGACTGTAAACCCCAACCACTCGCTATAACAGTTTTCCCAACGAGTAGATCCTGAGATGTAGGGAGTGAGGCAGGTTGGATGTTCTTTGTAAAATTCACTTTATTCGGGAGTTTGATTAGTCCTATGTCATTAGCGGCTATGCTCGCGGTGTAACGTTCGTGGAGTATAGAGTCAAACGAGAAGTAAATTTCTCGTCCTGGTTCGGTGTAATCATTGAACTTCTGAGCCCCCAAATGTACCTCGAAGGCATATGCACCGTCGATGCAATGTCCTGCGGTAACAATCCACTGATCAGAGATGAGAGTGCCTCCGCAAAGCGCCTGTCCGAAGGGAATACTTGCGATTACCATCACCTGATACGGAAATTGTCCAGGGGCACTTGTAGTTCCGTTAACAATTCTTACACTTTGAAGAACAAATCCTTGCACACTGACTAATGCTAATGAGAGACTCAGTAGTAATATTGCCCGCTTCATGATGAATATTTTGCACGTCCCAATCTAGAATCAACGAGTACAGAACTGTGTGAAACTGCAGTCATTTTATAGATACGTAGTTGAATAAGCTGAAAGTGGCTTGAGATAAAGAAGGCTGATAAAGTCGCAACAATTATTTTTATTTTCCTGCCCATATCTCAAGGACTTCAGTAGAGTTTTCCTTCACAGAAAAAGTGTCTCCGAATGCAGCTAAACCGACTGCAGCCAATTAGTATTATCATGCAGTGCTTGAGTAAGCAGATTACTGCTTGCAAACAGAACTTGGTATTTCCGATTTCTGGAGCAGGAAACATTTTCCAATGGGAGTATCTTGATTAGTTAATCCTTCCTATAGCCACGGGATATATAATACTCAAATAGGGCAAATGGAAAAACCTTAATATCAACTTCTTAAACGTGAATTAGTTTGCTTATGATAAGTTTCAAGTGCTGCCTTATTGGTATCTAAATATAAAATTAGTATTTGAAGTGCGTGTCACCACAGGTTGTACAATGACAGAGTTTCTTTATGAAGAGGCAATCATTTCAGAAATATTAATTTCTTTTGTCCTAATTCTCAGATATAATCAGTGATAAAGTCCTCCCGACGAAATCCGCCCGTTTTCATATTTGGATCAGTTATAATTAATCAGTTGTTGTTGGGGATGATCA
The DNA here is from genome assembly GCF_905115235.1 of Hermetia illucens. Classification (NCBI taxonomy): domain Eukaryota; kingdom Metazoa; phylum Arthropoda; class Insecta; order Diptera; family Stratiomyidae; genus Hermetia; species Hermetia illucens. The sequence continues at coordinate 152,989,965 of NC_051850.1, read as the reverse complement.
GAAGGCAGTTACTAAAATGGACACGTAGTTGAATTGGCAAGAGGAAAAAATACGAGCTTGACCGTGAACGTGAAGTCGGTAAACTTGAGACCGGTGTGTTGTGATCGAGCAGGAAGATTAATGGTGGATCACATTCTCATTTGATGCTTCTGTTGCTTCAGATGTCGGTGAAGTTCAGGAGCCACATAAGTTCATTTTCTCTAGAAAAGGAAGGTAATTCAAAGTTCTAATTCCAGACAAGTGTCTGGAAGTTAATAGCACCACCTCAGCACTTTGTTCCTGTATTATTGCAAGCCTGCCTGGTAACGATCAGGAAATTTAATCCGTCTGCCAGATTTCGTTGAGTTTGCCACTTCAGGTTGTTGAAAGGGAACTTGAATGATTTTTCGGATGTCTCACTCGGGAGTGAGCATTGCCACGGAGGCTTCCAGTTGTTGGTCCGAGATCGGATTCTCTTCGATATCGTCGGCCATCGCGTAAGCAGGTTTGAGCCGATCGATGGATACTGTAATAATACGTTCGGCAACTTCAAATTTAAGGAAATTATTCGTTCTACTGATCACCCGATATGGGCCCTGGTAAGGATGTTGGAGTATTTTTTTTGGATCATCATTGCGAGTGAGGTTGCCATATTGACTCCTATTGACTGTACGTAACATTTGGAAACGCCGTTTTAGCTTGTTGGCGAAATTAGACGTGTATACCTGCTCGCTGTTGTACTGTGAGTCGAAAAATTTGCCTGGGAGGTGTAATGGCTGCCCATACCCCATTTCTGCTGCAGCTGCACCGAGGTGTTATTTCCAAGCTGTGACAATGCTTAGTAGTTCCTTCAGGGATCATCAACCATCCTTAACGGGATTGGCGTCCTCGAGGTACCCGAGCAAGTAGTTCTGACTCCCTAGCTGGCGCAATACCTGCGTCCTAGGTAGTAGCCTCGAGAAAGTTTCTCGATGAAGAGAGAACTGCTAATGACCGATACACGCCGGGACACATTGGGAGTTCCCGTCGATGGGTTGATGTGAACCTAGATCTGCCAAGGTGGTAGTTGTAGCGTGTATCAGGAGCCAGCCCCTTCGGGAGCCTGGTTGGGTAGTGTGCATTGAACCGGCATTAGTAGACCGCGTTACTCCGAACGGGGGTAGGGGCTTTGTCCCCGATGACATACCTGTTCCTGACTATTTCGGCCTGTTCACTTGCACACGATGTGCTGGTAAACAACTTAAATGGCGAACAAAAACAAATCAAATGAGGAGATAGTGGAAGTGGAGAGTGAGCTGGCTGCGTTTATTCGTAGCACGAAAATACGCTGCTCGCCTCAGCGCTCAGCGAAGGGCGCAATAAGGGCTGAAATACCCGACGAGACATCGGGACGCGCAGACGGAGACAAGGACAAGCGGAGTGATGCGGCACCTGCAACGGAGTCAGGAACCCAGACAGTACCACGCAGTGCTATAATTGCGAAAAGAGGCACAGTGGATACAGCTGAAACCAACCAAATGGTTTCGAATATAAGCCGAGTGGAAGGACTGTCGACTACTTTGGCGCAAGCTGAAGAGGAAAGGCTTATTAAGAAATGCGCGGCAGCTGTGAAGTACATGCGATCTGCGACGTTCCTCCAGAAAAACTTCGGCAAGGAGGTGAAAAAGGGGCTAATGGAACTAAAGGAACTCATGGACAGAATTTCATATTATTGGTGGACATGGAGAGTAGGAGAAAATCCGCAGAAGGCCGAAGCAATCGCGCTTCCCGACGAGAACACTACAAGTACGAAACGGATCGCAGACAGCCCATTGCAGAGCGAACTGGGGAAAAAAAACGAAAGGAGGAAGGGATATTTGAAGGAGACTTCACTCAGGTACTCTCTAGGGCTCAAAAGAAGAAGACGAAGAGGACAAAGAGACAACAATACGTTGCGCCATCAGAAAACCCTCCACCTAAAATTAAGGTGGACGCGAAGGACGGAGCATCAAAAGAAAAGGTGGGTAGACGATGGAGGACTAGACCGCCAGATCTGCTTATTAAGCCGACCGAAGGCAAGACTTTTGCGGAAGTCCTCAGTGAAATCCGTTACAAGATTAAACCCGAAGATAACGGAGCAGAAGTGTCTTCCATTCGTAAAACGAAGGGTGGTCGTCCTAGTCGTACTAGGTCCGAGGAAAATAAACAAAGTTGGGATGCAGTCAAGGGGCTTCTGGGAGAAAAAGCTTTGGTTTTCGGCCTGGAACCCACGTGTTCTCTGAAAATCCGAGAAGTTGACTGCCTCACAGAAAACAACGAAAAAAGCCATCAAAAGCGAATGTCCCGAGGCAACCAATGCCTGGATTGGTATCACCTCTGCGAACTCCCGAGGACAAATTCGCTGTGGTGGAAGTTGCCGAGCAATCCGTGAGGAAGCTTTTAAACAGCGGGAAAATAAAAATTGGTTATCGTAACAGGGAGTATTTTGAGGCCTAGGTAATATGTGCATGGACTGCCACTATTTTTTTTCAGATTTTTAGGTTAGGTAGTTCCTGAGAACAGGTCCTTGAATTAGTTGATCCATTTCGCCACCTCGCACGCCACCCTTTTGTAACCAATGTCAAAACTAATAGTCGCTTCGAAGAGTACTAGTCAGGATACCCCACATGACTACAAGTATATTCGGTGAAAAAGAATTTTACATCCTCTTCTGCATGTATGGGGACCCCTCTTTTAATTCAACGCAGAACAATGTTACATGTAAGGGGATTCACCGTTATACCAAATTTCGTATAAATAACAGAAACCGTTTGTGAGGAAAAGAGTCTGACAGTCAAACAGACAGAAGGGCAGACAGACGGACAGGTCCGTCGACTCCTTATTTCGAGGGTGGTCAGTTCGGTTCTACTGTATGCAGCTTCAGTGTGGAGAGATGTACTGATAAATATTACAAATAAGAGAAAAACATGTGTCGCTTACAGAACAATATCCCATTCTGGCGAGAGGAGAAAAACAACTTTACGATCGAGCATATCTAACCGGAGAATCCCCTGCCTGTCGGCAGTAGTTCACTCGAAGTGAAACTATCGAAGAATGGCAGGAGAAGTTGGACAAATCAGAACAAATGCAAAATATACCTTAAAAATGCCGCTGGACCCACAGAATCATATGGGATATACGGAAATGAATCGAGCGACCCCACGGCGAGGTAAGTTTCGACCTAACCTAGTCCTTGAGCAGACACGGAGATTACCGAGCTTATATCTATCGATTTGGGCATGATGATTCCCCGTATTGCCCAGAGTGCTCGGATATTGCAGACGATGCCGAACACATTTATTTCCTTGCCCGAGATTCGCAGCTCAGAGGGTTGTATTGGAAGCTATAAGCGCGGAGCACTTTGCACCGACAAATATAGTGGAATATATGTTGAAATCAAAGGGGATATGTACCGAAGTCGAAACGGTCATGGCAGCCACCCGTAAGAAGCTTAGGCAGGAAGATATCAGCCGGGAAAAATGAACGCGAATATTAACACGATTGCAGGATAAATTCTAATCCAGCCCCGCGATGTAATATCATATAGGAGAAGAAGAGAAGGAGGTGATTTGAGCGAGTAAGAGTCCCACATAACTAAGTAGCAGGAGCCAGCGGTAGCTTTTGAAGCTTTCCGTTGTTAAGAATGCGTTCAAAAATCTTCATGGTATGCGATAATAGCTGGGTGGGGTGGTAATTTGAACATTCTGGTGGGCAACCTTTCCTCCACAATGAAATCTCTCTGTGACTGGCAAAGTCAGATGGCGTTCTTCCCTCCTCAATAGTGTGATTGAAGTACCCATTGCACCAGAGTGATGGGTTCTATCTCTGCACTTTTCAGAGCTCAGCTGTGATGTCGTCAAGTCCTTTCCCCCATTTTATCCGCTTGATTGCTTCCTCGAATTCAGTGGCACTAACAGGTGGGATTGCTACAAATGTCGATAGGACTTGTGGAAATGGAGGTTGAGCAAATTCTTCTTCTTCCGTTGAAATCTGTTCGAAGAATTCCCTCCATCTGCCCGTCGTAGCTTGTCGGTCGGTAAGCAAACAACCGTTCCTGCATGTTGGTATCGACTTTTGACAAGGCGATATAGATCTCTCTCGCTGTCCTGAGTGTTCAATTTATCGTAGAGATCAATATAATGGACCGTTCGCGTAACAACGATCGCTTGCTTTGCTTCCCGGTCGGCATTCTTGTAAATTTGCCAATTGGCTGGCGTTTTATCATTGAGAAACTTATAGTAGAGACGTTTTTTTTCACGGGGGTTCATTTGAACATTGTCACTCCAAAGCTAAGTATCTCGGTTGAAGAACCGCTTACCTAGCTTGATGACTAAGGGGATTGCATAGCTCGCTTTGTGAATCACTTCCTTAACTTGGTGTAGTGTGTGCTTAAACTATCATGCAAATAACGAGCTCCAAAGATGGACAGATACAACAGATCTGTCGAGAAGACTTAAAAGAATGACTTACTCTCATGAAGGATAAACTATCATAGTTTTGTCTGTTGACGAAAAGCCAGTTTCATAGCAAAGCCAACGAAGGTCCTAGTGTTGATCGCAGAATATATTTCTTACAAATTCGAAGCATCTGGCTGGGGATAATCCCAGTTGTAGTTTAGGGAGTGGTGTTTTTTTTGGGTAAAATCCCATAGACTTGGAGCACGTGAACCCTGGGATTAGTTTTTTTTCAGATTTTCACCTCTTTTAAAACAGGTTAATTCAGAAATGCTATGACTTTCCTTCCTCAGTCGTGTTACCAGACTGGAGACGTGCGGTCGACCGGGGTTTTCTTAGTTGTTCAGGTTTGATTCGCATGTCTTTTTCGGAGTCTCAAAGCACCGCCTCCTTTTCCCGACTAGCTAGCATCCTAGCTCTGTGCAGCTCAACCGCCTGCCGGAGAGATACTTCAGGGGAGCTGCATATCAAAATCTATGGACAGTCTGGTCACCTTTCGCCACTTCTTCTGTTTTTACGGATAGTACTGCCCTCTTGGTTGACTAATCCAGATGCTCATTTCTCCGCCTGGGACACCTACTGCCACAAAAGATTGAGGGAAAACTCCGGAGAAAATCTAACTATTCAACAACTTGTTTGTATCTAATGTTAAGAATTCAAATGCAAAGAGAGTATAGTCAACAATAATTTATTTTATACATAAATCTTTGTAATAAACACAATTTTGTTTCGGTTTGTAAACAAACTTACATGTAACTTTCAGAGCTCAGAATTTTTTCTCAAATAATCGTTTTTGAATCATAGAAACCTAAAATTGACAAAAGACTAGAAATTTCTACGAAAATTAGAAAACAAAAAGATAGCAATTTCAGAATTCGTTTACAAATAAATTTACGTCGAATAAAATAATAATAAAATGAATTTTACGCCACTCTATGATACTATAACAGGTAAGTAACTTAAGATACTTTAAAACTAGGAAACCATCGCTAAAATTAAGACAGTGCACGCTGCTCTACTAAATATTTAATCTAACATATTTAAAACAAAATTGGTGTAAGAAAAATAACGTTTAAGATCACGATTCATACATACAAATTATTTTATCGAATCCGGAATGGATTAATGAGACGAATACAAATACATACATAAACATAAAATAAAAAAGTTTCGATGAGAAAAGATGAAATTAATACTGCAGACAAAATCAAAGGAAATCAAAATGAAAATTACGTAAATTCAGATTTCAGGATAAATCGAAACCCTAGTTTTTGTCAAATTTCGCATTCAAATTCAGATATTCGTCTATTGAAGTAAACCATTCCGTGTTCGAGGTCCTCACTGAAGCCGCTCACGTCCATGTAATCGGACGTGGCCAGGTCATCATCATGCCATTTACATGATATCCTGGAAATCTCGTTTCGAGCCTCACGGAAGCTTGGCCTCAATTGAGGATCCTTGCGCCAGCAACGCTGCATAAGGTCATAGAATTCAGGTCGTCCATCCTGTGGCAGTTCGGGACGAATTCCGTTGGGGACGCTTCGTATAACTTCACGTCCAGATAGGTTGGGATAGGGGGTGCAACCTGAAATAGATAAAACATAGGTTAGGGTAGAACAAAAACATCTCCCAATACTAAAGCTTGATCGCTTTTAGAGAGATACAGATACAACTATGATTGCATATAACTAACTCACCTAGTGTCGCGATTTCCCATAAAACAATTCCAAATGCCCAAACATCGGTCTTTATTGAGAATATGTGGTACTGTAGCGCTTCTGGTGCCATCCAGCGAATAGGCAAGGCTGGCCGTTTGCTAACTGAATCGTGATTGTGTTTTTTCTCGTTATTATTGTTATTGTTGTTATTATTCCAGTGGCTCATCCAACGGCCACCAAAATCGAAGTGGAAACGTGTATCGAAACACTGAGTTTGCTGAAGGCTATCTGACTTCTTGGCATGCACTGGACTATGACGTGATCGCTCCAAATCAATGGACATTCCAAAGTCACAAATTTTGCAGACACCGTTGTGGTCGAGAAGTATATTCCTAGCAGCTAAGTCCCGATGGACAATCTATAAGGATTGTGGTATGAAGTTAATGCATAGCGAATATAATTACGAAAGGTCTACTCCCTTCATGAAAGGTTTCCAAAATTATTTCTCATGTGGGGGGTGGGGTGCACATACCTTTTTCTCTGAAATGTATTCCATTCCCCTAGCGATGTCTAACGCAAATCCGGCAAGAGTTCTCGGTGATAAGGGAGCTAGACTTCTCCCTCCTGGAACGGATGCTGGAAGAATATTTGTAGCGCTCCTTGCAGCTCTTAATAATGATAATAATCGTCCTCTCATGGCATATTCCATTATAAGTAGATGAGGTTCTATAATAAAAAATTCTTAAATAGTGTTACCTGATCTTGGCTATTTTTGAATAGCGAAGAATATTCAAGAAAACTGTAATGACCTAGAAGAATGAGGGTATGATGAAAAAACCATCCGATTTGACCAAAGTTAACCGGAAGGTGGAGTTATACCGAAAACCTAAAGAAAGAAGCAACATTTATTGTGAAGCCCCGCCTACAAATAATGCAGTTCCACTTGGAAATAATGCAGCCCCACTGAAGTGTCCCTTCCACGCCCGTTGGCATGTCCTTAATAATAATAATCGTTGGCGCAACAATCCAATGGGAACAGGGCCTTGAAGTGTGTTAGAGCACTGCATTCAAGACCGTCACGGCACACTACAGGATTACAGTACCCTGACGGAGGCAATGTGTTCAGTATTGCGCTCGTCCGAGATTATTGCCCTGATTTGACTCTAACTGACGTCAAACCACAATACAAATTCCACCGCCACCAGTGGGATTCGAACTACGACCTTCCGTACGACAGCATTGTGCTCTAACCACCCAGCTATCCGGGTACATGTCCTTGGTACGAGAATATTAGGGGGGGGAGCTCTTTTTAGACATTTCAGTCTCTCTCACGTGATTTAATGTATCTTGCATTCCGATGAGGATCTTGTGCGAAGTTGAAACGTAACGGATGCGAAGCTGGTAATGGGAAAATAAAAACAAGTCGGGAAACCGTAAGTTTGACGCTTCAGGTATAAAAGGTTTTGTGTTTCCTTATGTGAGGAGCATAACGCAGTTCTCCATTGGCCGACAGCATTGTCTCGAGATATTTACATCGCTCAGTTCTGTCAGCGGCGGTGTCCTGCCCAGAACTAAGCTATTTAAATATCTCCGGTTAATGCTATCAGCCAATGAAGAACGGCGTAATGAAACTGCTACACGCATTGACGCAATCTGAATGAAGTGGCATTCCACAACCGGTGTTTTTTGTGATCGACGTATCTCTATACTTCTGAGTGTTGGTCTACTATAAAAGACAATAAACGGCGTTTTCGATGGTGTGGATACGTAATTCCCGCTGACGAAAATTCACTCAGCAATATTGGTCTGAACATCGAAGTTAATGGTAAGCGACCAAAAGGCCGGCCAAAATAACAGTGGCTTGACAGACTGGATGGGGATTTAAAAGTCTCGCGATTACGTCCAGGTCAGGCATTTGATAAAATAAAATGGCGAAACCGATCTCGACGAGCCGATCCCGCTTTTGGAAGGCACACCGGCTGAAGAAAACGAAGAAGATGTGAGGAGTGACGAGCGCACATAGCAAAAAATTCTATTGATCTTTATTTTTTAGAAGGCTATTTAAATAAATCTTTTGATGGAAGGCCTTGTATTGATAATAGTCGACCTCATACGCTTCATACCCTGAGATTAATATTACCAAATGCCAAAAATGTAACTTACATCAAATATAAAAAAGGCTGGGAAGAATTAGGTTCTTCTTGAATGGAATTTTAATATTTCACTCCAATGTCAATTCATCATCATCATCAACGGTGCAACAACCGGTATCCGGTCTAGGCCTGCCTTAATAAGGAACTCCAGACATCCCGGTTTTGCGCCGAGGTTCACCAATTCGATATCCCTAAAAGCTGTCTGGCGTCCTGACCCACGCCATCGCTCCATCTTAGGCAGGGTCTGCCTCGTCTTCTTTTTCTACCATAGATATTGCCCTTATAGACTTTCCGGGTGGGATCATCCTCATCCATACGAATTAAGTGACCCGCTCACCGTAACCTATTGAGTCGGATTTTACCACAACCACAACCGGACGGTCATGGTATCGCTCATAGATTTCGTCATTGTGTAGGCTACAGAATCGTCCATCCTCATGTAGGGGGCCAAAAATTCTTCGGAGGATTCTTCTCTCGAACGCGGCCAAGAGTTCACAATTTTTCTTGCTAAGAACCCAAGTTTCCGAGGAATACATGAGGACTGGCAAGATCATAGTCTTGTACAGTAAGAGCTTTGACACTATGGTGAGACGTTTCGAGCGGAACAGTCTTTGTAAACTGAAATAGGCTCTGGTGGCTGACAACAACCGTGCGCGGATTTCATCATCGTAGCTATTATCGGTTGTGATTTTCGACCCTAGATAGGAGAAATTGTCAACGGTCTCCAAATTGTATTCTCCTATCCTTATTCTTCTTCGTGTTTGTGTTTGACCAGTGCGGTTTGATGTTGTTGGTTGATTCGTCTTCGGTGCTGACGTTGCCACCGTATATTTTGTCTTGCCTTCATTGATGTGCAGCCCAAGATCTCGCGCCGCCTGCTCGATCTGGATGAAGGCAGTTTGTACGTCTCGAGTGGTTCTTCCCATGATGTCGATATCGTCAGCATAGGCCAGTAGTTGGGTGGACTTGAAGAGGATCGTACCTCTTGCATTTACCTCAGCATCACGGATCACTTTCTCGAGGGCCAGGTTAAAGACGGCGCATGACAGCGCATCCCCTTGTCGTAGACCGTTGTTCAGGCCGAATGGTCTTGAGAGGGTTTATCTGGCCTCGCACATTGGTCAGGGTCAGCCTAGTCAGTCTTATTAATGTCAATTATTCTCGTTAATTATGACGTCAGCATCTTATTTGTATGGCTTAGGATGCTGTTAATTAGCAAGAAATTGATAAATTTGAACTTCTATAACTTTGACACTAATAGTTGAATTTTCATGGAACTTCGCATGTGTATATACGAGACTGTCGTCTATGTCGGTGCAAAATTTAGTACACCTAGGGGGAGTTTTTTAGTCAATTTCTAATGGTTGACAATATACTATTAGTAAATTTATTTGAGGAGATACCGGAATGGGATATCTCTCGAAGATTAGATTTCACCTAAGTGTTTTACACAAAACCTTAAAAAGGGCTGCAGATAAGTAGATTCTTCATAAATGCTACTTTAATATTTCACGCGAGTGTCAATTATCCCGGTTAATTATGACGTTAGCATCTTATTTGCATGACTTTGGAAGCGGTAAATTCGCGCGAAATGGCCAGATTTCCACGAAATTTAGCACGTATATAGGAAATATTGTCCTCTATGCTGGTACAAAACTGGGAAGTCCTTTGATGAATTTAAGGGGGGTTTTTCAGTAAATTTTTAAAAAGGAGTAATATACTATTAGACAGAGAGACAGACAGACATCGAATCCATTTTAATAAGGTTTTGTTTTACATAAAATCTTAAAAATACCGTCTGAAGCGCGTGTAGTCCACTTTCCCAAAATGTTTTCTTTTGATAATAATTAAGAATTTGGACGGATAAAACTTGAGAAACTTATCAAATTGCAGTTTAAAAATGTGAAATCTACCGACGACTACACAAATTGTAGAATTTTGCGATTAATTCTCTTAAGCAAAAAACACCGCCAAAAAAAATAATTTTCGAATCGTGTTTCCCTGATACACCTCGACTCGAGAAACCTTTCTTTCTATCTTCACGTTATTCGTCCAAATAAAAAAACCTAAAAGAAAAAATCAGTAGTATTTGCTCCGGTAAGTAATCATGTGTACTTTGTACAATTACAATCCCATGTTGCTTGCGTAAAGCTATTTGACAGCAATACCCCCATACATTAATGCTTTGCAATTTCCCAGGATGATCCGCTATGCAAAATCCATCTACTAGCACAGAATATGAACATATATGGCTAGGCCATGCAATTATACGGAAAACAACAAACACAACAAAAGAGGTTAATGATCATTTCTGCTATTTCAAAATTTATCCATTATGACGAAATATGTTTAAATAGGTTTAGAGTTTCGGGGAATTTAAAAGTTTTCTGACGAAAATTTCAAAAAAGGAATTGGAATTATCATTTATGAAGTAGTGTTTAAAATATGTTAATGTTTTTGTGAAATGTGAAGTCCACAGGGTAATGGAGATACGAAAGGGTGCAATATAGGAGGGAAAGGGATAACAATGCATACAAGTAAATGGCTTAACTTGCTAGCTTGGTATAAGACAAAGGCGAAGCAAGCCAGATCGAAACGTGATTTGCTGAACGAAGAGCATCATCGATATGATATCTTTGATCAGGGCCGACATCTGAAGCGAATTAAGACAGAATTTTTAATGAAAGATCCCAATGAAACAGGTACTACCATTGTCAGTAGCAGTGACCTGTCAAGAACTGAGCGATTTAAATATATTGGATCAATGCGTTATGAAATTATAATAATAATAATTGTTGGTGCGACAGTCCAGTTGGATATAAGCCTTGAAGTATGCCTCTACTGAAAGATGAACCGCGACCTTCCGCTACGACAGCTTACTAGCTTACACTACAAGGCGCAACTTGTTTGAAGTGGCGTTCAACAGCAAAGCATCAACAAGCATCTCAATTCCAAATTTACCGCAGGATTGCGCGTCCTCTCATTCTCCATGCTTCCGAGTGCTGAGCGATTTGGGTGATTATCAAAGACAATGGATCAGTGTTGTAGAACGCCTCCCGAAATGAGGACATCCCCGATCAATATCTGTGGTGTACCGATCGTGCAAAAATTCTGAGAGAATTCACTTGTCAAGATACGTCTGAACATCGAAGTCGATAGAAAACAAAAGGCGGCCGAAACAGCGTTGACTTATATGCTAGATGGTGATTTAAGAGCTTGAAGACTTAATCCAGATGCGCAACCGATCAGGACGGGCCGAATTCACTTCGGAAAGGGTCAAATGATATACTAGCTGAGAAGATCGCTGAAAACCGCTGACCTTAACTGTACTTAGTCATCAGACTCAATTTTCTTTCTCAAATATTTCGTCAGCACATTCGCGGTAAACTGTTTTACCCATTGGAGGCCGGAGGAGCGTTTATATGTAAGCTTTCGATGCCTTGTACGTTTCACAGTTGCAGGTGTAGTCGTTGACTTGAAAAACTATTCTAGGCCAATGGAACCACATCCGCAGTTTACGTGTTTTGTAGTCTCCCATTTGCGATGTGGCGATCATCTGTAATGTGGCTGCCAGAGGAAGTTCTTTCGTGTACTTCGGGTAAAAGGTGGGCTTCCTTCTTATTAAGCATGGCAACCAGGTGAGTGGTAAGCCAGCGCCTTGCTAGAAGTGATACGCTTTGATGCGCCAATCCATACGCACATGGTGCCCTTCTGCGAGAAGGGCGATTAGACCTGAGTTAGCAATGGAACTCATCTGAAGTAGCTCTTGACACGATGCCTTGCCCGAGCTTATTTGGTATCATGGGAACGGGATGGTCCTCTGAAAGCATATGTTCCAGCGGAATTCTTGGAGTATGTGACGGTGGCCCGATTTAAGCATGGAGTTGCGTTGGTCTCAAGTACGGAGTTGAGCAGTTCTACTCGGGCGTTGCACCAGTATTGTGGTCCAGCCACGATGAGACTCTAATCCTGGCCTAAAAATCAAACCGTGTCCGGGAAGCACGGTTAAATCCTAAGGATTTTAATACCTTGTCAGAATCTGACAAATCGTCTATTACTGTTCGAAGATCTCTGCGATGAAATGCAGGACTTCGTTCATGAGCTGCCACATTGCAGAGCCCAAATGGCATGATCACGAGTTGATTGAGCGGTCGCCTTAGAATTGAGAAAGACGCTTTATTATTTTTGGACCTTTCACTCAGTCGAATTTGCCAGAAAGCATCCGTGAGTCTAAACTTGCGGTAAATCTAGTTTTCTGGAGGCGGCTGAAAATCCTTTTCAATTACAGGTAAGGTATAAGCGTCTTTCACGATAACACAATCCCCTAAAGCACATTAAGCCAACATGTCCCGGTTTCACTATAAAGATGATCTAAAGACCATATTCTTTGCGACCCCTCAGCCAATATTATCTCCACTCAGAATTGACCATAGAAAAAGCCACCGTTATTATGGTCTGAGAAAGGATGACAATCCCAAATGCTGGGGCTCCAAAGATATGACGTTGGGGAAACATCGATTGAAGATCTGGCCTGTAGTGGATTTTACCTCTCGATCGGAGTGCTCGGCTCTGGATCTTTTCCGGTTCTACGAGTGCTGACGAGCTGATAATTTCCGCGTCCGTTTCCGCTTTAATTTTGTACGATATCCTATTTTGTACTTCAAATTTTAGTGTGGTCTCAAAACACCGGATCAAGGACACATGCTAATAGCGTGAGAAGCGTCGAAGCCTCTCCAGTCTGACTAGCCCAGAGGCATGCAAGCGGATGTTGGCGAGACACTTCAATGGAGCTGCATAATTTGTGGGAGGATCAATTTCGCTATTTATTGAGGTTTTTAGTATAACTCTCTTATTTAACTTTGGCCAACTCAGAACGACTTTCGGCCATCGTGCAATCCACTAAGTCATTACAAAAAATATTAAAATTAACTAAATTTTAGGAATAATTTTTATAAGAATAGTAATGAGTGACGTTGAAATACCTGTCTCCAAGCATGCTCCCAACAGAGTAACAACATTCGAATGTGATCCCAATTTTCTCATAATCTCAGCTTCCTCCTTCAAACTCACTTGCGTACTTCCACTACGCACAGTTTTCACGGCTACTATTCTTGTCGTACCCATGTGTCCAATGAGGTCATCAGCCTCTGCCTTCCATACTTGTCCAAAATTACCTTCACCTAGTAAACTTTTGAATCTCAAATTCTGACGTTCAAAATCCCTTTCCGTCACAATTGAATATTGGTCACTATTGTCATCATCCAGATGATCCATTTTCCTTACTGGACTAATAGGTTTACCGTCCGATGTAAACTGGTCCAAGTCATCGTCGTCCTTGTACCTTCTCTTGAATATTATAGTTTTAGCTACGTATAAGATTATAATCACAATGGGAAACACTCCTAGGCCGGCCAAGATATATGTTGCCGTATGGATTTGCTTCACTTCGATAGTCACGTCGCCATTGAGCATGGTACCTCCGCTCACGTCATGAACAGAAGGTGTGACTCTATCGTGGGTCCCAGAGTTTTCACGTTTAATTTCTGGTTGAGGCGTAGTGGCCTCCAAAGTGCTTGACGAAAGACTATATTCCACTGATGAAGTTGTCTGTGGTGGTGGTCTAACCCTGGGGTTGACTGTGGACCGCACTGACGATGAGATTGTAGTTCTGGTGAATACGTTGGGCGAAGATAGGGTTGAAGGTTGTGTTGTGACTTTGTAAAAAATTATTATATTAGATTTATCTTCATCGATTGGATCGAAAATTTTAGCAAGGTCTTCCGGTAGTGGAGAGGGTGGAAGGGTTGTCTCTATTGGCTTAGGTTCTGTTTTGGTGGTTTGGGTTGAAGTTGAAGTTGGAGGGGTTGAAGTTTCGATAGTGCTGATTACAGTCGGTGGTATCCCAGCTTCCACTGTTTGCAAGGTGTAAAGGCTTTCATTGTTGAAAATATATGAGGTTGTTGTGGGAATGAAGCTTGAACTGGTAGGCTCGGCCGAGGTGTGATTCATTGTTGTAGTTGTAGAAGGAGTAGTTGATGTGGAAGAAGTGGTCGTTTCGGTAGTAGTGCTGGTAGTAGTAAGAGTTGTTGGGCTAACAGTGCTCACCGTGCTGGCGGTCGTAGTGGTAGTCTTGGCACTTGCTAGTGTAATTGTTTCAGTCTTTCCTTCAGTACTAGTTGTTGCAGGTTGTTCAGTCGGTCTTCGGAGCAAAATGGTCTCCGTCGCGTTATTGCCAACAGGTTCAGTTTTTGAAATGAGGTCACTTGTAGTTTGAGGTTCGTCCTCGTCAGAGTCTTCTTTAACAAGCTTTGCTTTTGAATTATCTGCTGTAGGCTTTGTTACGACCGGAGTGGTTGTTGGTCTGATTACATTTCTAGAACTATGAAATCTACTGTATGAGCCAAAATTTCTGGGCTGATAATTTCTATTCCAAGTTTTCCCCCGCTCCGTTGAATGCCGCTGTGAACTTTCAGTTGTTTGATTGGTTTTCCGATTGGGCCTCAATGGTGGGAGTTTTTGCCCGAAAAACAAATATGGAGGAATATCGACATTCTCCAACCCACCGGTAGGTCTTACTCCAACTCTGCTTATTTTCTCTGTAGACGCTTCCGAAGATTTAACACCATCTCCTATATGATTAACAGTATCATTCAAATCTTTGGCAATGACAAAGAATCCATGGGAGGACTCATCAGTTTCTAGTATTTCATTGTTGTCTTTTTCATCGACCTTCGTCCTGGCCTGGGCAAGACATCGGCGGATGCAGCTTGCTGTAATTCGTCTCGTAAAATTTTTCGTACAATTTCTTTCACACGATGATCGTGTGTCGTTAGGACTCCTTGACGAGGGTGCTGATGATGGTGAGAATGGGGATTCGATAGATGTACGATTTGTTCCGGAAGTACGTCGATGAGTTCTGAATGGAGCTCGCTGGAGTGCGCTCCTTCGAGCAGCAAGGAGATTCATGAGTTTGTTGTCACGATTTGGACCAGATCGTATGGGTGAAGCACCATTTCGTAAAGTTCGGGGAGATGCTGATGTTGAGGAACTTGTTGAAGTTGATAGTGAATCGGGAAGATCTGAAAGTGAATAATTGAACAAAGTTAGTAAATTGGTAAATTTGGTTTAATATGAATAAGAGGCTTTTTTTTAGTTGTGTCACATAGGAAAAGTACTGCTTATTTTAAAATCCAGGGCTAAGAAAGATTTTATTCATATTTACATACTGATTTTTCGAGAGTCATTTGACCCCTCTTTCGAAGCTTCCAAAGTCCTGGAGTGGAATTGAATGAGCACTGTGGGTGCAGCACCAGAGGGTAATATGTAAGTATACATCATATATTTTCCAGAATCAGCAACCAGAACTTATATAATTGAGAAGCAGTACTTGATTTTTCACTGAATTATTCATCATACTTTGAGAAGCTTGTGTTTATGATAGTTTTCCATTAAGTTTGAATTTATAGCTCAGGTCCAGCAAACAGAATCACAGTGTTTTTAATGACTAATGTGTGCTCTTGCTATTTGGATTTTCTGAATTTATTATACAAAACAGGGTGGTTGATTTTCGTAAGTGGTGGCCTGCACAAACACTGAATGGCGATTATTGCATGTAGTCGGAAAATGTATCCATTTTGATTCAATCCAGTATAGGATCCAGAACAATAAATTCGCGACGGCAATACAAGGTAATAAATAAGTCGGAAACCGGAAGCTCGACGCCTCAGGTATGAACGGTATTGTTGATATTTTGTGCAAGAATATTTGGGTATAACATACTATGGTTACATAGATACACACATAGCTCGTAGTGCATGTACGTTCAATATACCCGATATTCAAATCAATGTGGCATCTCGCTGGGAATAGTAATTTGACGTGAAAGGGCCAACTTTGACCTACTAATAATAGTAGGATTTCCACTAAACTTTTCGATATAATGCTCCCTTCTAAGGTCTATCTGCAATTTGCGGATCTAGGATGAATTTAAAGAGGGTTCGCAGGAAATTTTGAAAATATAATAGTATACTATTAACTTGATTTAAGCAAATATCGTAACGGATTGAATTTTGATGCTTAGATACCAAATGTATGCACTACCATGATTTTTTTTCCGATTTTTCGGTCGGGCAGTTTCTGAGAACGGGTTCTTCACGTAGTTGACCCTTCTGGGCCCCGCCCCCTTCTCCTTTGTGACAATGTTAAAAACAATATTGGCTACTTGACTACTTGACACATTAAGTGAAAAGTGTGGGGATCTCTCCCCTTTAAGGGGGTCATCCTGTGTGCCGGATTTTTTTTTGGCATCAATTATATCTAGATATAGTGTAGAATATATGGGCAAAGTGATTTCTTTATATTCGGAGTCGTTAGGAGATTATAGTGTTAAACACGTGATAAGTCACATGCCAGATTTATGTCGATCGCCGTAATAAAGCTCGTATTTATCGATCCGAATGACTTTCGAATGACTTCGTTAAAAGGATAAAAATTGAAGCCAAGTCTGTACATGTGTTTCTTGAAGAAACCTAAGGTTTATGGAATAGGTATAGCAGATTAATGGTCAGTTAAGGTTTTATGGCTAAAAATCTCATTCTACTTTTTAAATGCGTTTTTCTTGAAACTGCATGTTGAAAATCGGCTGTCACCATAGCCCAAAATCTATCCAACGAATTTTTCGGAAATTTTCAGGACTTATTCAAAACATATTTCTACGGTCCGCAAACTAGGATAATTGCGATTCATTCAGCAGTTTTTTTTACTTATTGAAGGAGCCGTGAAAAAACACCAAAATTCACAAAAAAAAGTTTAACACGGTACCAAAAATTTAGCTTTTAATATTTTTTAATAATCCTAGTTTGCGGACTGTAGTTAAGTCTGTACGTTAAAATGCCGTTTACTTTTTTTTAAGATGATCACAGCGCCCTATAGCGTGGCAGCAGAAAAACACCTTTTTTTGGAGATGGGTGTATAAATTGCTCGGTATTTCGATAACCAACTATGTGATCGGTGTGGAAAAATTGCTATACACATTCAAGATATCAATAAACCTATGGCGAAAAATTCGTATTTGTATCTTTATCCAGTTCTTCACAAAAATGGTGATGGTTTACAGTTCTTACTTTCTCATCAAGTTTCGTGTCAATCGGTACAGCCGTTTCTGAGAAAAGTATATGTTACAGACGGACAAACAGGTTTTGAATCGATATTAATAAGGTTTTGTTAAAAAGTAAATTCAAGAAGGATATGATGGACGCGGTGGTCAACGCCAGATGAGATAGTATGGTCGGATCCTATGTCAGGTCTAGAAATCTTTTCTGACTAGAGAGTATTTACTCGAAGTGAATTATTATTATTAGTCTAATATTATATGATTATATAACTTTACCGGTCTAACAACTGTTCGACCCTGTTTTTTGTCCACAGTCTATTATTTTTGCCTGAGTACTTAATTTTTCAAAATAATAGCCTGTCATCCTTATCTCATCTCTAAACGGAATTGTCACACATCTATCTTCTGGGCGAAACCGACAGACAAAATTTTCAAAAACTGTGCTTAGGATGCGAATTCAGGACTCTCTTATTTCAAAGGCAACATTTGTTCTGTCTCAGTCGGTTTAGGTCTGAAAGCCAACACATGAGAACCAGTTTTGTACATGCTGTTCTTGGGAGAGAGGTGAGGTAGCGTCTGTCATCACTTCGGATACATTACTGAGGGAACTCCCCAACCCAAAAGCGGTATTTCCGTAGTCCATTCTGCGGCAGCTAAAACAAGTGGTAATCAGCTGTGGTTATATGCCAGGATAAGGAGTTGTGCTTGGGAAATGCCCAATGTTCGGAATTGTGTGGTTATTATTTTAGGACCTCGCTTGTTATGTCGTTTGCTGGTTTTCGTCAGAGTGTGTTAAATTCAACGTCACCTACATCTTTCAATTTGAACAGCTATCGATTTTTCTTTTCAGTTTTCCCGTAGCTTCCGATTTCTATTCGCTTTGGCTAAAACATGCTAACTAGTATGTATAATTCTTAGGCAATCTCTATCTATTATGATGAGCTTAATGGGCCATCGTAGTGTCATTTTCCTTGTTATCTGCTTTTCGTCTACCAAACCGTATTGTAGCCAGTTTCATCCTGTAGAGTCTATATCAATATTGGCTATACCAGTTGTGGTAATGATTTTGCCCCAATAGTTGGTGAGATTTTGTAAATTTTCTATTGTTATATAGGCTGGGTGATTTTTGTTTTAATGTTTAGCGTTTGATTTTCTTTGCCTTGATCTTCAATCCGGCTGCTTTTGTATTTTTGTATATATGTCTAACTTGCTTTGAATGTGCATGTTTACGATATCTATACTATGTCGACCACTTATATCATTATATCATTTGATTCCTTGCTCCTTTCGTGCAGTAAAGTATTTCGAAAACCTTTCTGAGGTATCTTCGTCTAACGTCAAAAGAAGCCGGTCGGCGCTGTCTTATTTTTTTCTTCCCAGTGGCTATTTATACACCAGTTTTGTCTCTGTGGTTGGTCAACGAGTAGTGTTCCAATAAAAGTCCTACTAAGGTTTCCCTTGTTGAGCCACAATAATCATACCGCTCTACGGACCTTGGGAACCTTCACAAAGATTTTCTCCTGTCGTAAGGAATTTAAATTTCTCGATTTGGCTGGTCAACCCCTGCAACGCTATCTTTCACCGTAGACTTTACACTACGTAGCTTAATATCACATGCTGGTACCGGTTCCACCATTGTGAAGCTAAAACTAGGTAGGCTTCCCATGTTATGATTGAATCCAGCATTACATTATATAGTGTATCGAATCCGCGCTCGAAAATTAAAAGTATAATGCTCTGAGAAGACCTTTTTCTCCTATAGATTGTTCTACCATTAGGCGTAGTGTATTTAAAGAGTGGACAGTCAATTCTTCCTTTTCTGAAGCCAATAATCCCTTTGGTTGTCTTCTATATACTATTTTATTCAAGGTTATTCTATTCAAGGCGGTGATTTTGTTCTTAAATTTTTAAGTAGTGTAATGCTTTTTCAATTTCTCCAGTTCCCCCTCCTTCCGGAAGTTTAACCAACTTATGTCCTCGATTTTTGCAAGGACTGAGTTCGACTTCGCGACTTCTTCACGCAGGATGAGTATCTTGATATTCATTACTTAGCTCTCCCTTCGAAAAATACAACCATTAAAGTCGTTATGAGTTTTTGATTGTTTCTTGTTGCGTCTATCACTAGGGTAGTCAGGACCAACTCATATTCAGTGAGCTTTGCGCTATTTTCGCCCACGGATCTGGTGTAATAGTGTTTCATGAATTCTTGAAAGGCGTTTTCTTTTGCAGCGCCATAACACTTCACGATCTGTTTGATATCTCACACAAGGAACCTCAGATATGTGTCTTTTGAGTTTCTTGGACCTGGTCCCAATTCTACACATGGTCGACATAGAACGGTCGCAATGATAACTATAACATCACCTGCATGCTACCTGCTCCATAAGTCACCATACATCAAATACTTTTTCTCAACCTTTCTGCCACCTCCCTGCTTCAGCGACTGACTTATCCATTCCACAACGAATATGAGAATCCCGACCCTGCATCTCATATCAATCAGCAAGTTGATATTCGAGTCAAAACCTATGATTAGGTACTTTGGATTGACGGTCAATTCAATGGTTGGCAAGGCAATAGCTGGAATTGTGGCCTTCTAATGAGTGCAGCGCAGTCTGTTCCCCTTTAAGGAGTGGAGGTGGGAGCAGATGCTCTTGGTAAGTAGGTACGTTTTAAGCGCTTTGCGCAAGTACAGAGACGTGGAGTTTTGTGGGTGGCATTCGATTATTACAATGTCTTTGAACTAGCGGTGATGTTGATCGTAGAATTAATTCCCGTTGCCCTTCTTGCTAAGGAGTGTGAAGTCATATGCAGGCGCAAGGGAGAAGTCTCAACGAAGGTGTTTGCTCATAAAGCACGCCAACGTACACTAAATGAGTGGCAACTCTCTTGGAAGAGAAATAAGAAGCAGATGGATTGCGTGGTTCATTGGCGCGACTCGTTTTTAGATTTGTTAACTAAGGCCTTTAACTTGTTGTCCGAAAGTTTAGGGTTCTTTTCCTTCCCGTTGTGCGGTTTCTGTGCCATAGTTTGCGAGCTCTACGTTTTGCTGCAATGAGTTTGTTAACCTCTTCAGGACTGTGAATTTATTTTTCATTCAGTCCATGATGAGCACGATTGCTTTTCGAAGCCGCCGGTTGTATCTCCATTGTTAGTAAATCAATCTCCTTCTCGAGTAGAAAGGCAGTGTTCAGTGCATCATAATAGGCGGGTGATCGGACATTATATTTTCATTATTGACAATACGGATGTACTTATTTCAGATCCCCTTAGTTACGAAGAAGTTAATGACGTTGGGTGTTTTTATTACGTCAGTCGGCCAGTATGTAGGCTTACCACTGGAGTAGAAAATGCACTTTTGTGCTCTTCCCGCTTCAAACAATGCTCTGCCTTTGGATGTTGTTAACCTAGTTCAGCGACATAGTGTTAAAGTCACCTCCTAAAATGGGTTTGAACTGGAAGAATCGAGCAAAATCTTCTTTTTTAACACTGGACAGTATATTGAAGAGATCGTAGTAAAGTTACTAAATAGTTTTGTACTAATAATTTTTTTTTTTTTTTTTATTCTACATTTTTTAATCAATTACAGCAAGAATTAGATCATTACTTAGACCTCTAGCTTACTTTGTTACAATTCTTAACCTAGGTTTTAAGCGCTAACAGTGCCAGTGCATCTGTGAGCTTTTTGTTTAAAAAAAATTTAAAAATGGCCTCAAAGCATCATTTCTCAAGATTCAGGGTTATACCTGTGGAGATTTAGCACTGCCCGAGCTGATTATGTTGGATATGTTGGATATGTATCTCTTTTTCAGGCTCCTGCGATAGTCCTTATAGATCTGATATCCAAAGGAAATGCCGACAAGCGATGTTAATATGATTAAGATAAGTTCAATTTGTTTTGACTGGACGTCTACCGGGTTAACTATTACTGAATTTATCACCTCGCCGGTATTGTCGACTTGTTTGGTTTGGCCGCCACCAATGTTCTTTGTGGTCTGTTGTTTGCTAACTGAAGCGGGTCTGTTCTGTTTAGTCTTATATACGGTTTGCTTTTAAGTATAGTTTTTGCAGTTACATTACGATGGGTCTGTAGTTTATTAAGGTATTTACTGCTAACTTTCATGGCCTCGGCCTCAATCGTTGCGATATTTGTGTCACGTTGTATGATTTTATTATTTACGTAATTTGGTGCGCCAAGTATTGCGCGAATAATTTTTGTTTGAGTTCTTTGAATAATCGCTAAGTTGGATTTTTTTGCAGAGGCCCATAGTTGCAGTCCATATGTCCATATTGGTTTTAGTACCGTCTTGTAAATCAAAATTTTTGTTGTTGTGTTCAACTTTGATTTTTTGTTTAGTAGCCAGTATAGTTTCCTAAATTGTATGTTTATTTGTTCTCGTTTTTTGTTAATGTGCGTCTTCCATGTAAGTCGTCTGTCAAGGTGCATACCGAGATACTTGATTACTTTCGTTTGTTGGATTGGTTTGTTATTTATGACAATTGGTTTGCATGTTCTTTTCCTCAGGGTAAAGGTAATCTGTTGGGTTTTTGCTTGGTTTATTTTTATTTTCCATTTATCCGCCCAATCTAGGATTTTGTTTGTTAGTTCTTGTAGTACCCTTGAGGCAGTTTGCGGATTTATATGGGAAAAGAGTATTGCAGTGTCGTCTGCGAATGTGGCTGTTAATATTTTTGCACATGTTGGAAGATCAAAAGTGTATAGTAAGTAGAGAATTGGGCCAAGGACGCTACCTTGGGGCACCCCAGCTTTTATCTGATATTTTCTGCTTAGAGCCTCTTTGTATTTGACCTTGAAGGTCCGTCCTTGAAGGTAACTGAAGAGGATTTTGTGAAATTTCGTGGGGAGGTACCTGGCTATTTTGAGGAAGAGGCCCTGGTGCCAAACCTTATCAAATGCTTGGGAAATGTCGAGAAAGAGTCCTATGTAATATTTTTTCTCTTCAAGGGCCAGTTTGATATAATTAGTGATTTTGTGAATTTGTTCAATGGTACTATGACCGCTTCTGAACCCAAATTGATGGTCGGGTATTATTCCATTTTCTTCTAGGGAGGGTAGAAGCTTATCTAACAAAAGTCTTTCAAAGAGTTTGGATAGAACTGGCAGCAGGCTTATTGGCCTGTAGGATGAGACTATAGATGGGTCCTTGCCGGGCTTTGGGATCATTGTGACCCTAGCATGCTTGCAACTGTTTGGGTAATAGTTTAAGCGTAGAATTGCGTTGAAGATGTGTAAGATGGCTACTATTCCCATTATAGGTAATTTGTTGAGCATCTTTCCAGTGATACGATCATGTTCTGGGGCTTTATTGGGGTTTATTTCGGAAAGTTTGCTACGTAGCTGGGGGAGTGAGAATTTCAAGGGCCTTCCCTCATGTATGGTCGGTGAGTCTATGTTTGGTTCAAGATCCGTGTCCTCTTGGCTGAAAACTTCGGTTAAGTGCTTAGCAAATGTTTCGGCTTTTGCTTCGTTATTCATTACCCAGTTTCCTGCAGTGTCTTTTATGGATGTTTCCGTTTCTACTGGTTTTTTAATTTTCTTTGTTGCTTTCCAGATTGAGTAATTGGTATCGGCTTCGTTGGAAAGGCCACTGATAAAATCCTGTATTTTGTTGTTTCTGTCTATATAAAGCTCTTTTTTTAGGTTCCATGAAGCTTTATTGAAAGCTGCTTTAGCTGATGGAGAACATGTTTTTCTGCCATGCAGCTTTTGCCTGTCTTTTAATTCTTAGCAGGTCAAGAATTTCTTTGTTGTAGTGACATGTAATTTTGTCATCATTGATAGTGATTGTAGGTGTTGCAATATTTGCGCTAATAATAAGCTACATTTTATCATCTTCAATTTTCTGTTCTTCGTGGTGCCTGATCTCCTCTTTAACGAACATTGTAGTTCCCCCCTCTGGCTTGTCGACTGGAATTTGTTGCATGATATGAGCAAAAGCCACGGATTTTTTATTTTCTTTAGCTCTCTTATGAGAACGTAACCTGATTCACTTTCACATAATTATATCTTGAGAAAAAAATTGCACACCCCCCATCTAAACTTTTACAGGCTTCCCATAAGCCCGCTTAAAATCAACAGTAAAACCTGCAATTGGTTTCCGTTGAAAAAAAAATGCAGAAAGGGAGCGATTTCGCGATCATGTATTTAGAGCACAGAAGAAGGTGCAAATAGGTTAGCGTGTTAAAAAGTATGGAAAATTGGCGGCAAATGGAGGAATCTTTTGAAAAACTTCAAATACCGCTGGTAGTGGCTCCAGCTTCATGACGGGAGCGGGATTTTATTCACCTTTTTCGGGATTAATTTTTTCAAATAATGTATTTTATAGTGTGCAATTACCTTAATTTTCGCCGCATATTGCACATTATTGAATGCATTCGGGAGAATTGATCGTGACAGAGGGAAATAATCTGCGCATCCATCAACGTTGCTGCGCAAGTTACTGGCAACATGAACTCGAAAAGTTTAAGGCCAAATTTAGCGGGACCGGCTGATCGAGAGACCGCTGATGGGCCGAGATCATTTTTTGGTTGAGATTTCTATCGTGTTCGAAGTGAGTGGCAGTTCTGTTCTTTGTGCAATCAATTTAGAGGAAAGATCCAAGTCGGAGATTTTGTTGCTAGATAACTTCACGACGAGGTGAAGCATTGGGGGGGGGGGGGGGGGATACGTTCAACATTGTCCGAACGAGACATTGTCCGAAAGAGATTTTGTTTCGGAATGCTGTGAAGCGATTGGGTCATCATCCTTTTTGAAAATGACCTTCTCGGATTTCTGCGGGTTCACGGTGGAAAGGAGAGGGTGAGTTTTTCGGAACGAATTTACATCAACCGGCTTTTGATTTTTCGCGATTTTCCCTTTTTCAGTCAGAGAAATTTTGTTAGAGGAGATTGTAGCTCGGAGGATTTTTCCATGGTTAAGCATTTAGTGCAGTTTTCTAGGATTGTTGGTGGATTTTGGAGCCTGAAAACTTTCAAAGTTAGTAACCGAGCGTGATGAAAAGGAAAAAGCGAAATTTTTGTCTTTGTCGAGTGGAAAATTTTAATCGCAATCAAAAAAAGCCATTAACAGTGTTGGGTCTCTTTCCGGTGTCGGTTTCGCTTGAGATTGTGTGACATCGAGAGTAGGCACTTGTGAAAATTACTCATAGATTGGGAGGAGTTTTGCGTTCGGCGTAGAGGAGACGCTATGCGAGTTTCGACTTCGAGCGTTTTTTGTTGATTTTCTTTTCGATTTTTGTGAATTGATTTACAATTCCGAAGAAATACTGTTTGTGAAGGAATGTTGGCTGGATCGTATCATCGGCCGATTAAAGTTAGTGTATTTAATACTTAAGCGACTCCGTGCTTCCTTAATAATTTGAGAATATTATTGCTCGGTCCGGTAATCGAGATGCCGGCAAATAGTGCGTGCGTGAACCGTGAATTTCCACTTTATCCATAGCAATCATCACGCATTTTAACACGCAGAGCTTTAGGTGGAACGGTAATTTTTCTTTTTTTGGATAAAGCGTTCCGGAATAGGAAGAATCACCACGAGTAATAAATAATATACTTCCGACCCAATCATTGATCAATGTCAATATTGTAATTACTATTTTTTAGATTAACCACTGGCAACAATAAGTTCTACTTGCTTCTTTATTCTTTGAACAATTCTCAGCACTTCCTCAACTTCTGCACGCAGTGATCATTGAAAACGTCTTCACCTTGGAAAGAGTTTATGACCAAAAATTCTCATGAGGAAAACTATTTACAGAGAAGTTTCAGAATTATTATTAATAATTGAACAAAATATTGAAGACACATCAATTTGATTCAGTTGCGTCCATGGAAATTGCGTGATTGTAACGCTATTGTTTAATTGAATCAGCAGGAAAGGTGATGCGAACGGTGTTTACGTCTTTGGATATTCCAACAGAGTCCAAGAAATAGTATATAATAAGTCAGATACTTTGTTTCATCTACTATCGGTAGCTCGTATTATACTATATATATATATATATATCAATATCTGCAGATATTCAACTCGTTATTTTTAATAGCTAAGATTATGATATGTGTGTACGCACTAAAAATAATAATCAAATGTGGAAAGAGCAGTCACAAATCAAGCGAAATTTTCGGCAAATCAATCTTGCTATTCTTACCTGAAAGTATAAGGAAATATCCAAAATAGGAAAACACTCAATATCAAAATGGCAGACTCAGCGATAGGCAATATGGTAACACACATCGCCATCCTCATCAGGCAAAAGAAGTTTTAACAATCTTCTTAACCACTGAATAATCTTCAATTCGTCGCGATTGATTTTTTGCGTATCTTTTTCCGCAAAATCACGCTCAGTAAGTATACTTTGAACTACGTACCGAGTCACAAACTCAGTGAAAAAAGTTAATAAGTCATAGCGATAACCCAAGTCAAGGTTGGCTAAACTCCACACAGCTTCTGCCTCGTCAAGGAATATGTGCGTGAAGTATTTATTTTGAATTGTACAAATCTAGACATCTTCTACCGGGATTGGGTTCACGGGTGGTTTTTGGATAAAGCGCGGTTTTTTGCAAGTATCTTCTAGATGAAGTACCATTCAAATTGATTCTGTATACTTTTGTCTGGTTGCAATGAGAAGTTACTCAAGGATGTGATCTCATCAAATACTTTGTACTTTTTGAAATTCGATAGCACAATTGTAATTGTGCTTAATTATGATGATATTTAACTACGCATGGATGAAAAAGTTCCATCCGTTCGTTTATAAAAAAGAAGGCTTCCTACTGAGCTTTTTTCCATAATTTTGGTTTTATTGAAATTATTGTTGGTCATTTTGTCTGGGATGAGTTTTCCGTTTGTTCATTTGAAGTATACGTAGGATAATTGATGAAACGTCTGCGCTAGACAGAAAGATGCTTAGATAATAAATTAAGCTGAAAGATGCTCCACATTGGCTAAACAGAATAGTATGCAGAGTGACTTAGCTTTAAAATAAAATTGATACTTGAATTCCAAATGAAAACGCCGCCAATATACATAGACAGATATTATGAAACCAACAGATAAGATGGTAGTATCATTTCCTCTTTTCACATTGTACACCATGGAAGCAAGGCAAAGCGGAAAAGCAAATTATCAAAAGTATATGCAAAAATCAATCAAGTGTGATTCGAATTTTTAATTGTTAAGCTTTATTTAGGAATGATTACAATTCACACATCCGTGTCCGTCATATTGGTCGCCAAAACCTCGCGATGTTTCGTGACTGATCAGAGACCCCGAGCAGATAATCTCCCATTGTAATCACGTTTGTGAATGACACTCTTTTGCAAGTCCAATGATTTACGTGGATATTGACTAGTTCTAGCCAAATTGCGTAAGTTCTTCGTGTCTGCTTTACTGCACAAACTTAGAAGTTGATGCTTTCTATGCAACTACACTAAACATGTATGAATTCTTTTGACTCTTTCACGTTGGCAATGTTACAATATCCTGCCCCAAGTGTGGTCTTAGATGTTAATATTTATGGCGTATGATGAAGCAAAACTAGATGTGAATATATATTATAGCAATTTTTTAGGTGTCGTTAACACCTTTAATGGAATTCCAATCGATATGCGTAAATATAAGGAACAGCTATTTATTATGGTGATTTCGATGGGGCAATGGAACTATGTTCACGCCTTGAAAGAAATGTGACCAGAAAATCTTAACTACATGCAATGTTTGTATTTTATTCACTCATATGCCAAAATTAATTTAGCATGTAAAAGGGCAAAAATGTAGTTATCATTATACGAGTACGTAATGGCACTTCAGCCACGAAAAATAAAAGCGACTAAAAAATAATTTGACAACTTCACTGTCAACATGTTCTTTTTTTGTTTTGTTAGTACACCAAGGTGGAAAATCTTAGAAAGACACGTCCACTTCAGCTCCGCTACGCGAACGTCGGAGTATGTAGGGCTCGCACCAACTAAAAACCACCCCCAGTCTCTCCAACCTCAGCTCCACGGGACGATCATTAGGCGTTACTTTGCGGAATGAGTTTACCTTTAGAGACTCGTGCTTCTGCTCCTATCCATTTTCCTCCTTCTTTCTTCTTTCCTGCTGTGCTTTTACGATTGCGGAGGAAACCGTAAGCTATTCCTTCTTCTACCTTAGCACCTCTGTAACTATAGTCTCCGGGCTCACACTCCTGCCCAACGCTTGGTTCAGATTCCTTGTCTTCATTGTGAGCATTTATCAGTGAAACATCATATGCTCTGAATCCTCCCGTATGCTATCACATCTATGATAATTCAGTGAATTATCCAACCCAAAATTATACAAATACTGCCTGTAGCAACGTGTCCTTTGAGGAGCTGTGCAGTAGTTGGTCTCCCTATGTTCTCGGGGCATGGGCCTGTGTGTTCGTAGATTCATCCCATCTGCGTTGCCCGAGATTACTCGAGTCTGACCTTGTGGCATTCTCGCGTTCTGTGTGCCCCTCCATACTTGTGCATGGTACCACACACTCATTTTTTTCGTCAGAATATCAACTGGGATCAGGCCCGTCTCCACCAATACTGCCCCATCTGATAAGGTTCTAAAAGCGTTGCAAACCTGCAAAGCTATACAGGTTACGTGTAAAGCAGAATGGATCGCACCACCCCGGATAGAATCAAACTCCGACAGTCTTTCGGACCAACAATATTCGGGAACATTATTAGAAGTGCCGCGGTGGCGGTGGATGCCTTTTGATACGCATACTCTAGGTGTTCTCTTAGTCATCCGCAAAATCGGTATTCATAGCATTTTCTGGAACAGAAAGATCAAGGATCCCATTATACAGGATATGCCACAGAAATGAACTCAATATCAAGAAGGTGGTACCCCCGCTGTGACGATATATTTTTTGGGTCCCTCATCCGTCCTTTAACAGAAAGTCGCCTCTAAGAGGTAATTTTCGATCAGACTCGCTAAGCATTCGAAAACATTTAAGCCAGCCAACGTCCTTTAATTTTGTTCTAGTTGGCCGAGTTGGGTACGTTTTTGAATTTCAATGCCAATATGACCAAGCAGCCGCCACAAACCAGTGCGCCTTTTGCCAGATTCACAACCATACTTATTACGTCCACCGTGGAGTCGGCAAGTCGAAAACAAAAAAAATGACGCTCCGACAAGCCATTGCCACTTTCGACGATAAGCAGCAGTTTTTTGTTAATGACTCTGTCCATAATCTTCCCCGATATGGAGGGGCGATATGATGCTGGATCCCCAGGCGGCTTCCACAGAGCATATTCCTTCTGTAAGGGGTTAGATACAATTGTAGTGGGTGATATGGAGACATTTCCTTGATTTTGTTTTTACAACTCATTAAAAGTTTTTTAAAGAATGCTAACCATTCGTCTCGATTAATACATATAATAATAATTCAAAAATGGCGGATCTCCAGCTGTTTTCGCAAAGAGCTGATTTTGGGAATGGTTTGCGGTGGGCACGGTAACTCAATAATGGTTCGTCTAAAATCAGAATTTTCAAAACTGTTTGTTAGTATAACGTACTATCTAGGCACTGAGCAAAGGACTTGTCAGAATGCGAACTTTGCAAAAGATGGTGGCGATTTTTACAAAATGTTTACTTTTTTAAGGTTTTGTGTAAAACAAGAAAAAGGATAATAGGAAGGCCTATTAACTGTTTCTAAATCCTGTGACAGGTTGTTATGGACAGCACCTAAGAAGATCAGTAGATCAAGAATAAGGATCGCAACATTATAGCAGGCGTGCCTAAGGGAAGTGTGCTAAGGTATACAATGTACCTTATATAAGCAGGGAAATAATTTTTGCTACCGAACCTATAGTCGTAAGTCTAGATGGTATTTTCTGTTCACTCCTTAGTGGAGTATAAAGCATCCACACAGTCAGAATGTGCTCCAGTTTCACTATCATCACAGGCCGTACAAGTGCTCACAGAAGCAAGATAAACACAGACACCCTTAACGACTGGAGTTCAAACCCAGCAGTGAGATTGAGAGGCTGACGCTCTACTCCCTCAACCATCGCGCCACCAAATTACGTTTCAGATATCGTGATAAGTCTACATGAAGGCATAAAATTAGCTTCTTTTTAACTCGGAGAAATAGAAAACTGCGGTAGTGGTCAGAAAAAAAGTGAAAAGGTTTAAAGCATTTAAAAATAATTTTCACTTTACGAAAATAAAGTTGTGCTCAAATGAAAATCATCACCGTTGCCATATCCCAATAAAACGAAGTGAAATGGTCCGACAGTGTAAATTCAATGCTATAGTGGTAAATTAAAATTAAAAAAACCAATGTTTTTTTGCTATAAGTTCTAGATTCAATTATGGGGTTTCCCGACGCTATTCCCAGCGGCTTCAGCTTACAAGTGTTAGGGACTTCATAGCAGAACTACAGTGTAAGAAATTGAGAGTGTAGCAATAAAAATGTAACCCAAAGAGCCTTCCCCTCCAAATATATATATGAATAGGAAAAACTTCCTTTCAATTCACATGGTATATAGCAGAATAAGGTTTGTGGATGCGTCAAAAGATAGGTACTGCGAATGTTAATCGGGTAAAATGGTATTAACATTGTCTAATGAATGAAGATTTACCAAGTTGCGAGCAAGCAATATTTACTTGACATTCCATTATAAGATCCGGTTGACTTCATCATAATGTTATCAAACTTCATATTGGAGGTTGAACAATCTGAAATGCTGCTGCATAACTAAAGATTGCCGCTGAATTATCGCTGACGAAGTTACACCCACTTTTGTTGAACAGGAACTTTATTTCTGAAGAGAACAGATTTGATGGTTGGACTCGGTAGTGGGTTTTTTGAGCGATCTGTTCGTCAATAAATGAAGGGATTACATCCAGTCCGAAATATCCCCTTTGGATCTGTAGCTGCAAAATCATAATTGCACAATTCTGGATGGATATAAGTGATGCTTTCTGAAATAAAGATTCGGGGGAAATAATGATTCGAATATATTCTTTTCTCTTCGGCTTTTGTCCCGTGTGGCAGCAGGGTCCGTCTCGTCTGAATCCGGTTGATCATAATGAATTAAGCAATTGATGTAGAATAACATATTACTCTTCTCGATAATCGGGAGGTGGCGATCATTGCTTTTTATAATCAGGCAACCAAGGGGGACGAAAATAAATGATTGTATTCTATATTTGGAACTTGAGACGTTCGTTGATGTATCGATTATAAAGAACACTAATTGTGGAGCGTCACTGTATGTAGATCGCCGTAATACCTGGAGCAATTTCATTGGCGGTTCATCGTTGAATGATGACACTAAATTTCGAAACCGACAAAGAAACATACACCTAAGTATAACTTACGTTTCGTCCAGGGCAGAGGCAACTCATCAGACGTTGCCTCACCAGCGTGACCGAAGTGGTTACAAATTCGTATTTGCTCCCTTATATTAATTCAAAAACACGACATGTGTATAAATTATAATGAAGACAAAACCGCCTTGCAAAATTTAGGCCTAAGCCGGCCGAGGCTAAACTAAAATTTTTGTCTAAGAATCGAGGAAGCAAATACCAACTTGTAACCACTTCGGTCACGTTGCTCCCAGGGCAAAGGTGAGGCAGTGTCTGATGAGTTGCCTCTGCCCTGGACGAAACCACAAGTCATATATTTTGCAACTAGGGTACTTGCCCAAGGATGAGGGTTACGTGGACCACAATCAAGAAAGCATGTGTTTCCAACTGGTGCGGTCAGTCATTAAGTGGATGTCGGTCTTAGGAATCCCTCGATTCTTAAAGAAAAATACACTTACCATATATATTTATTTATTGTGAAATCAGAATTACAATAAATTCAGAATATGACTCAAGGGGAAGTTATCTGAGTATAGATTTTATAGTACCATTCAAAAATGTTCCGAGAACAAGTCATTGTATTCATTTAAGAAAATCTGACTAGTGTTATTAACCATGTCAGCAACCATGATGATTTTATTTAACAATTCACTAACATAAAAATAAATTAAACGGAAATCATCCATCATCAATTAACAACAAAAGTATGAAATTATATATACACATAGGTACCTGTGCATGGAATGAACCTTGTAACGGTCTACTGCCTTTCATTCTACCTTTCCCACGGAATCAGATCAGAATGCTTGAAATGAACAACATTTGTTGCATAACTATTTATTTCTGTTCAAATTGCGTCAATTCGATCTAAATTAAATGCAAACGGTGACCAGTCCAATACTCGAAGTTACAGTTTGATTTTTATCTTTATTTTAATTACTTTATTTGAACAATCCGTTTAGCAGTTAGTCATTTGAAGTGGCTATTTAAGTGGGAATGATGTAGACTATAAGGTTCCATATTGAATATCTGAAAAATAAAATGATAAATAGTCGCAAAACTGTTCAACTATTCATTGCATTGATGTCAATTGATTGGTATCTAGTAACACGTACTTAGCGTCGGCTACTTTAAACTTTTTTACTGGTTTGATCACGAGTGATGAGTAAGCAACGCTGGAAATAGTAATTATTTATTTCTATTCAATTTTGCAGATCTGTCAGGTATCTGAGTTTCATCGGGCTACAGTGCGCGGTTAATACATGTGAGCAAGATTTTTTTTTACTAAATTTTGCATTGTGGAAATCAATTTGTGTATGTACTCATACATGAAGTCCACCGCATTCCTGAAACCAAATCGATAGTTTATTATGTACGGTCGCTAGACTATATTCTTTTTGAATCCCATAAGAATTTGTCATAGAGGAATGTGCTTTTGAAAAAGGTGGCACTATCATAAAGAAATCATAAGAGAAAATATTTTAAAGTGAAAAATACACGATGATTATACGATTTATATTGGCATTCCATGATGTCCTAAGGCGCAGCAAATATAAGCTTTAGAGGCAAATTTGAACTACTATAATTTTGTTAACAATAAGTATTAGGATTTTCATCAAACTTTCTAATATTATTTTTTGTAAAACGATCCATCTTAAGACACACTTTATTTGAGCGGAGATCGGAATGTGATATATTTTGAGGTCCAGATATATGATGATGATACGATTTTTTTCGGATTTTGCGGTTGGATAGTTTCTCAGAATGGGTCCTGCACTATTTAGCTTCTGTCCTCTTTTCTTGCAGATATTCTCAAAACTGAAATTTGCATCGAAAAGTACAGAACAATATCCTTCATTGGATCTCCTCCTTCCCCCTAAACTCAATTTAAAACGATGTCATTTACTGCATGTCTGGGAGTTCACAGTTCCGAAATTTCTCTTGCATACTATAGACAATAGACAATAATTGCAATGGTCTCTAGTCTTCAGTCTTCAAAAAAAGCCACACAATTCCAGTGGTGTCACAGTAACGTTATCTATTCGTAAAAATTAAGGACTTTTCAGTGGTGCTGGCGGATACGTTTGGAAATTTTGCCGTCGGGATGGGAAATTGTCTTAAAGGGAAAGATGTTTTTTGGGAAAAATTGGAATTAACTTTAAGCCAATTTAAGTACAAAAAGTGAAAAATCTTTGAGCGGTGACAATTCGAATTACGAACTTCTTTAGGATTTCCTATAAAATACACTTTATGCCTTTTCCGCTGATATCTGTGATGAAGTGAGCTTAGTAACACTATTGTCAACAACATCAATGCGATTTTTGGTTGAATCACTTACTTTAGTTACGAAATGAGTAGTTTTGAGCTTGACGCTAGGGAAATTTGGATCGATAGTGGAAAGATTAGCTTCCGATCCGAGTCGACTTAACAGTCTTGCTGGCAATTATAGCGAGAAATGAAAGAATCGTGAAACCAAATCAGCAACGAAGGATTTTCACGTTTGAATCTGGATCTGACAAATACCTAAGCGGTCAATACTCCTTAAAAGAATTATATGAACTCAGTAATTTTTTAGCAACACAGTACCTAACGATCTCTTCTGAATCGTACACATAGTGTCAACCTATTTCCAATTGAAGTGACTTTAGGAGATAAAGGATGTTGCGGTTGTTAGGTGGACATCCAAGAAATTCGACTGAAAAATGTTTGAGGAAGGGTAAGAGTATATCCTCCATGAAAATATTATCGAAAGAAGCATTGCTAACGTGACAGAAACCAACTTGAATTTGAAAAGCTGTACGATGAACATAGAAAGACGAAGAATAAATTGCAGGAAATCATTGCGAGAAGGAAGGCTGCAAGGAAGGTAAAGTGTAACCATGGCGTTGCACATATAAAGAGTAATAAGTTATTATGTTGCAAAGCAACACTCAATGTAATTAGTATGGTAACAAAAATTCCAGTATCCACAATAGATATAGTAAATCCTATGCGATAGTATTATGACTCTCGAAGTGAGAAATGCTGTCAGAACTTCCAACGTACTACTAAGGAACCTGTGTTCTATGAGAATCCGTTTTTAGTCCTCTCCTGTGGTTAGCAATATAGTAATAATAATGTTTTATCATTTTGGGCCTAACGATTCAGCATATCCTCGGTCAATCAAAGTTGTTGGGATGTAAGTTGCGTATGTTGCTCCTGAATGCTTGAAATTTGCAGAACAAAACTAGACTCTTTGATCGGTGTGGAATTGTCACCGGAGTAAATAGTGACAATGAAAAGTGGGCGTCGTGAAGGCAATCCACATCAACTTGAAAGGGAATTTCACAAAATTTACCTCCTACCTGGAAAGTATCATAGAATACTCATTGAACTATTAGTATAGTAGTATAGTAGGGGAAGAATTCTATTAGCCGACGTCATTCAAACTTTCAGTTTTTCATACATCTAACTGCCTACGGATGAAGGTTAAGAACGTCGGGCGGTAGGAATACTAATAACGGTTAGAAAGTATTGAATGGAGGCGGGGACACTAGAATAAAGTACTTATATTCTCTATTTAAAGATAGATTTTGTTGTCGTGAAAAAGAAAGACAGTGCTTCAAGCAATATTTACCAATCTAATGAAAGAGGAAACTACCAGAAATTTTCAGAAATAGATAAAGCAAAAAGGGTTTGACCCAATATCTACGGAAATTTTCACTTGGGTTGACTTTGTTTGGTACTGAATTTGTTCAAGGGCTAACGGTCAAATATATCCAGAAATTAATATATAATCGAAAATGATATTATAGATATTTCCACAATTTCAGACTTGACCGTTGAGTTGAAAAATCGCAATAATATTTGCTTTACTTTTCCGAGAATCAGTACCTAGTCTAGTTTGACTTTTCATTAATTTTTACAGTAAACATGCACGACATAATCTTGAGGATACATAAATTCCACATATGCAAGTATTTGCATGAATATAGCAGACCCCGATTTAATCAGATAACTATTGACAGCAAAACCATGTGAATATAGGCAAAATTCCTGGATAGTATTTCATACACAAACATACCGAGTATAATGAATGGTAGGTACAATATGAATTTATTGCTTTGAAAATGATTTGCGGGTGCTACCTGACGAGTTAGTTACCTGCTCATTGAATGCAACAATTAAAACAGGTGTGGTTGGAATCATGCAATACCGTATAAAATTCAATATTTAGCGCTTGCAGGGTTTGTAATGTTAGATGCTTGTATAATTTTTGCATTCATGAGGGACGATAAGAGAAGAAATTAAGTCGGACAATGGTCATGTGGTATTAGCAATTTTATCTTCTCATAGTATAATAGTTAAATTTGTGGGAACCTATCTACAGTCAGATGCTTTAAGCATGGAACTTATTGTCCTCAATAGAATAAGTTATTGAATAGTTATCACGATTCTCTCTAGCATTTGTTAACATTAGCTTGGTATGTTGTGTAATAAAATGTATTATACTTTAATCGGCATTAGATATGTTGGCGTAACTTGAGATGTAAGAGTCTGTAATAATTTTCTGACTATAATTGTTCATTAGATAATTGTAGATGTTATGGGCTATTGTCCGCTAGTAACTCATGGTTCAATACGTAATTTCACTGTATCTGAGAAGAAAGAATATAAACTTTGTTTGCTATGTTATCAAACATAAACCATACTAACCAAAAGTAGACACTCCCAATCAAAAAAATTATATTTTCCACTATTACCGCAAAAATATATATAATTTACATTTTACATAAATACATTTTTTTAAAAAATAAGAACAAAGAAGACGTATTTAATATTTGATGAAAATATAAAACAATTCTATAACAAAAAAATATACAATTTGTGGAACCATGTATCTGGTCATAAGTAAAGATTCTAATTAACAATTTGTAGTAATCTAAATAACAATTTGAAAAGTAATCCAATAAATAGTATAGAGTATTCTTTTGATTCTTGATTTATTACTCGGAAAAAAGAAGTACGTATTGGTGTTAAATGCTTATAATAATAATAATCGTTGGCGCAACAATCCATGTTGGATCAGGGCCTTGAAGTGTGTTAGAGCACTTCATTCAAGACCGTGCCGGTACACTACAGTACACTGTAGACAGACACAATGCTTGATCAAGTTTTTTATCAATTTGCTTTTACTAATCAGATGAGTGATATACAAATCAAATGACTGTGTTGGGCAATATGTACTATTTGTATGTAAAAACATTAGAGATGGGTAGGTGATGTATGTAAAATAACAGAAGTGATATCACCTTAAGGTGTAATATCACATTATCATCATCGAGCGCGATCAAAACATCATCAAACATCTCAACATCACTATACATTACATCATTTAATATCACCACATCATCGGCCAATAGAGAAGTCATGGTTATATTACTCTTGTGTAAATAATGTTTTATAATGTCCATGCCGATGTGACATCAAATTATAAAATATCACCAAATATCGACGTTCTTTCCAGAACAAGTCACGATGATGGTTGTCGAGTGCTGAGCCGATGGCAACTATCTATCTATCTATTCCCAGTTCTCTTGGCTGGCTTTGGCCTGTAGGAATGCTTTCAGGCGCATGTGAATATGAAGATGTAAATTCTTTGGTTTAAGGGTAGGTGACGGGTGTACATTTTTCAAATGTCTTATTTATTTTTTTTTTAAAAAAGAGATAACTTGACAAAACTGTGCGCCTATTTTATTTTTTTTGTGTTATCATTTGGTATTGAATGTGGTCTATTGATTGATTTGGGTATGGAGTGGTTC
Organism: Hermetia illucens; assembly: GCF_905115235.1. Lineage (NCBI taxonomy): Eukaryota > Metazoa > Arthropoda > Insecta > Diptera > Stratiomyidae > Hermetia > Hermetia illucens. Next base: position 152,953,436 of record NC_051850.1, on the reverse strand, counting down.
GAAACATGAGAACTTTCTTCCCAGTATAAGCAGTGGTGCCGTCTGTCGAGTGCCATTGTTGGTAATAAGACATCACATGTACGATTAGGGTAATCAACGGTGTGATTTTTGTGATATTCCATTGTATATTTCGGCGTCTCTAATTAACATTGTGTGAATTTGTTGTCAGCAAATTTGATATTCCTTTCTCTATATTTTGTGTTAAATCGATCGTTTAATCTGCAGTGACGCTCAATAATATATTCTTCTTTAAATTTAACAAAAACACCAAAGATTTTTTTCGATTTTTGATCGTTTTGACCGTTGTGCCAAGATTAGACCCTTTTATTCGATTTGCTTTTTTGGGAGTTATTTTTTTTTCTCGAAATTTGTTAGTTGCAGTCTAGCTTCAATTAGTTGACGAAAAAGGGTTCTATAACTTAAATATATATTTGTGGTGGGTTTTACAAGTCCCTTTGAAGATTGTATTGTATTTTCTTTTATTTTAAACTCATTTGAAAGAACTTTTCTTTCTCTTCAACGATAAGGTCATTGTTTCTTTGAGTTTGTTTCTTAGATGAAACATGTCCATAGGGGTAAAAGTCTGCGTTTTTGACATCTGCCGTTTTCGCCTTTCGCCTTTTATTGACGTCAAAAAGCGGCTGCAACTCCAGAGGTCATTTACAACGCTTACATGGATGGTATTATAGGTGAATCAACAGTATGGGATCTGTTCGCAGAATTAAAAAAATTGCCACTTTGACCTAAAAGTCAACCCTCATACCGAGTCACGTTCAGAATTCCACGAAAATTTTCTCAAAGCACTTTTGAAGAAGACGATCGCCAAACAAATCGTGAATTGGTCGAAAAACTGAGCTGCTGAAATGCAACAGTGTTCAACCTTCTTGATTCGATGGGAATTGCCAAAAAATTGGGAACATAGATGACTTACGAGCTAGACGAATAGAACAAAGACAGGCGATTTCAAATTCACGCGGACGGACACAAACAAGGTTTCTTGTAGCGAATTGGAATCGAGTATGAGGAATGGTGCGTTTGCGTCAATGTAAGGCAAAAAAAAAGAATGAGTGGCCCCAGGGGAGGTTCTTTAGTAACAGCCATCCCTCCAGATCTTAAGTCAACAGATTTCCACCTTTTCCGTTCCTTCTCATTTGACGAGGAGGACTTCAAAATTTGGATAAATAACTTTTTTGACACTAGACCGGGCAATTTTTGGCAAAACGGCATCAACAAATTCGCCGAAAGACCCGATCTTTCCCCTCACATGACGACGAATATATAATATTAGTGGGAATATGAATTAATTTATAGCTACAATCGTGTTTTTCTGTTCATATAAAACTCTTTGGAAAGACGCTACGAACATATTAAGTCGAATAATTTTTCTTTTTATAATCAACTGACTTTTCAATAAATATTTGTATTTGTATTTGATGCAGTTATTTAGGACGATATGGGCAGGTATCTTCAATTTGAAGACTTTGGTTGAAACATTCGGCTCTGTGCCGATAAACCTGATTTGAAATTTTGGGTTTGGTATTTTTTGGTTTCCGGTAGATTGTTTTGCTTTCTCTACAGCACCAAGTCGGACACTCGGAAAATGAGCCTTGATGCCAAAGGACACTACATTTTTCTCTTGTTCGATTTCCCCAATCAATTCAGTAGCCTTGGAGGACTCGTTTGTCTCAAATAGTTTTTGTATATTCTGGGACTCCTTCACTATCCATTTAGCTATCTGATGCGTAGGAGACTTTTCCACGGAAACGTTTCCCTTCATCTCCTTGTCTGGTTTATGAAACTTGGAGAGTCTTTTAATCTTAAGGAATGCTTGGTTTGGGAGTTTCAGTCTGTAGGTTAGCATTCCTTAATAACCTTGTCCATCGATTTTACATCTGGTCTTCGTAGTCCTCTTTGTCCAATATGACTAGCTCATTCCCTTTGCCTGGTTTGAAATTGACTAGATACATCTACCTGCCTACATACTTAGGAAAAAGGATATAAATGGATCAATTGCTTTTCCCATTTAAACCCCAAAAAAGTTAAGTAAAGTGGAAACTATTTTGGATTTTTATTTGTTCCGGCACTTCAATAGAGTTTGCTTTATTAAGGGAATTCGGGAAGATACAGTATTGCGATTATTTATTGTTCGCAAACTACAAGGACTACTAGAACGAACTCCATTTCATATGTTTTAATGTTAAGAAATTTTTACCGACCTCAAGCAATAAGAACGCGGCTGAACAATGCTCAAATCTAATCTCAACCTAATTTGATTTAGGGGAGGAATTCTAAAGTCAGTAAAGTCACTTTGGAATGTGATCACTTTTGCGAGGCAATTGAACGTAGAAAGTTCTCGTTAATAAGCCACACACTTTTGAAGAATCACACGTTGTTGCTAAACGATTAGTAAGTAGCAAAGCTCAAGATGATGTACCATCGATAACGTTAAAAGCCATCTCACATTTCGAAGTCAATGGGGATACTAAGCAAAAGTTTCACAACGTACATTTCAGCACCACTTCGCACTCGGTATCGGGCTTGCCAGGGCGTGGAGTGCAAATCCTGACTCCTATCCTTTTCTAACAGGAATTTCTATTCCGGGCCTTCGAGGAAACCCTGGAATCGCCCCTTTTCATCCTTCTCTCGTCAGCCGTGAGGAGTGAGTAGAGCAAGGTGACTATTAAGCGAATACAAGATTGATGTCATAGCCGTCCAAGGAAACTACTGATTTGACGGATCTAGCCTCGAAACTCATGACAGAGTTCGTGAATATTAATGCATAAGAGCGCTACTCCATCAGTCATCCCTAAAATGGGATTTTATATTTTTGAGTGATATTTCGAAATTATAATCTTGGCATGGGATAAGCGTGGATTGCCATCATTTGCTTATCGACATTATTATGGATCTATTCTTCCTCTTTTTGAAATTGTCACTGAAATCAATTAAAACGATGTAAAGTAGGAAAAGTAATATGCAAAACAGTTTTATTTTCTTTGATTCGGAACTTTCCCTGGAAATTTCCAATATCTTGCTGCATTGACAGGTCATCAGATTCTCCATATTTGCAGGAGTAAAAACAAAGTAGAAACGTACCTAAGTCAATCTATCCATGCCTTCTACAATAATTCGTTGCTTTATACATTCCAACAACAAACCGACAAAGAAAAAACACAATGTTTGAATTGCCTTAAAGAAAGTAACATGCAATAAGAAACAATGGCCAGACATTAATTGGCATCTCCCCTGAGGTCTCCTGAACATGTTGCATTTCAACATAAATTTCCTTTGGTGTGGCGTTGGGCCTGCAGCAGTTTTATGGTCCCGACCATGTTAAGCTTGTATTCTCTTCAGTATTGTGCAGAAAACATATCTTAATATTGTAATAGGTTTTTGCTTCTGCTTTGTTCACGTTGTGGACTTGTACACAAATAGAAATTTATTCGCGAATGCATTCGACATGCAATGCAACAAAAGAAATACTACCCACCCAGGAAATTGTTTTGTGTTTCTTCTTTGGGGTACTGTTTTCCAATTAATGATTTCAAGATCACGTTCGTAGTTTGATAATGGATGTAAAACTGGTAGTTCGTAGAAGCAAATGAAGAAACGTTGATTAGTTCTGCCTTATTTCGAAGCAATAAACGTTTTGATGCATTTTAGGAGTGAAAATGGGTAGGTTCTCAAAGTAGCCAATATTTCACTAAAGCTTCAAATAAGCAGAGCTTATGGAGCGCTACAACCTATGCGCATAAAAGCTTCTGTTTCGATTCCACAGGTACTATGAAAGTAGCTTTAACAGCAACCAACTTAACATATGTCTTCATTTTCGAATCACTTTCCACAAGGCTGGAAAAAGATCGTTTATTTCCTATAAAATCGCACAATTGCACATCACTATCCCAGTTGCCAGTGGGAAGTTTGTGTTAAAAATCTTGTGCCTAAACGTTTAGCTTATGAAGAAGTGGTGCATTACCACCATCAACTAAACTAAACTATCTTCTTAACTCTCAGATAAATTAAAATCTCTACTGAATTCTAAGCGATCTCCAAATATTTAGAGGAGCGTCGCCGGTGAACGTGTAAAGGATCAGCTTGCCTACGTATTGTATGATTTTGATGGAGTGAAGGTTAGGGGTCGGTTTAGGAACGTAAGCAGTAAACATAGAAAACAGGTTGGCAGAAAGGGCTGAACCTTGGGGGAAACCTGCTGGGCATATGTATGTACGAGGATGAAAGATTGGATGTTAACTTGAAATTTGCGCTCAACTAGGAAGCTAAAAATTAGTTCACAGAGCTGTGGACGGAAGTTGATGATTTTAGAAAGCGAGTCCGTATTCTTATACCGAGCCGAAAACTTTTCTTAGTTTTAGGAGTCAGGCCATGCTTGAAATCTTTCGATTGATACCGAGAAGAATACCCGGCTTAATTCGGTTGGAGGGCTGAAAGTGTGCATTCGGAGTGACAAGATAATAGACTTAATGAACCGTTGAAAGATCTTGGGTGAGGATAAAAGGATGGAGCATGTAGCTATTGGAATTAAGAGGCTTTTCATTTTATAAGGGCATGGGACTTATACGAGCACTCCTCGAATCAATAGGCAAATGGACGCTGAGGAGGTAGTAGTTGATAATTAAAAACAAGTCGGGGAACTGGAAGCTGAACGCTTCAGGTATGAAAAGTTTTGTGTATTTATTTTATAAACACATTTGAGCGCCCATTTGTTTCATTAGTACCTTGCACGTAATATATGCATATATGATGGGAGAATATCCACTTTCGCGAGATACTTGAATTTGCATAGACGCGACAACTTTGACTTATTGTAACTTTCTTACTAATAGTGCGATTTCCACTAAACCTGATCATGTTCTATATTACTGCAATTCATGATTCTAGGATAGACTTAAAGGGTTTTTTTTAGTCAAGTACTAAAAATTATAGTAATATACTATTATTAACATTGTTTGAACCAATATCGGTACGTATGGTATTTCGGAGTCTAGGTACTATATAGTGGCAACCTCCTGAATCTTTTCGGATTTATCGGTTGGGTATTTTCTGAGAATGGGTCTGTGAAAGAAATCATCCCTTTCGACCCTTCGCACTCCCCAGCTTTCCAACAAATGGATGGGACCGCCTTAAATTGAACGTAGAATTAAGCAACTCGCTGTGTCTGTGAGCGTTCCCAGTTTTCACCTTTCCACCAAATTTGGTGTTAATCGCTATAACGTTTCTGACGCATATGCCAGGCAGACAGATGGACACACGGACAGTGAACCGATTTTAATAAGGTTTCGTTTTATACAAAACCTTAAAAGGAAGGTGGAAATGCTTGGAAAATAGTTTTTTAGGACTATAGATGGAATTTTTGTCGGTCCTTACTGATTTCTTGCTTTTAGACGTCGCAGTCCACCCCACGACGCTATAATGTGCAACAAAATAGATGGGTAGGAAGTTCTCTTGGTGATTCGGGTGATTGAGAGGATGGGTGAAGAGGTTTTGTGATTTTTTTGGCACGGCAAAATTATGGGATCGAGTGAGGTTGGGAAATTTATTCGTGGCGTTGGCGGATTGACCTTCCAGGGTTGAGAATTTTCCCATTGAGATGAAAGGATTGCGGAAAGTATCTATTTTTAAATAGTCAACGCCGTACGGCCTATATGTATTTAATATAATCTCAGAACATTGGGCTAATTTGAGATAGCTGAAGAGACGAACTGGAATCAATTCGTTGCTTCAGAGTACTGGGGGTAGATGATGACATTGAATACCATGTTGTTGGATGGAGCAGTAGTGGATCAAGTCTGAACATAAGAATCCGGTTCACATTCTAGAAATTCGGAACTGTGGGTGATGACATACTTTAAAATGTAATAAGTTTCTACGAAGAATCGGAGCCAAATTTCTCTAGTAACAAATGGATTTGTATCGCTGCCTAATCATCAGTCGCCTGAATTACCTCTCCCCTATTTAATGGTTTTATCTTTACCTTCATATTGAATTCCCTTCCTGTGACTAAAGCACTTTCATTCATTTAATTTGAATATTTACTTTAGCACCACGCTTACGTCCTTTCTTCTTTGTCAAGATAGTTTTACCGGGAGAGTGATAGTTTCATTCTTTAATATTGTACGCACATATTTTAGTAAGAGTTTTTGCATAATCGGAAACCATAGAAGATAAATGTTGATTGACGCAGTATTTTCGCTTATTTGTAGTTGGTCTTCTGGTCTGTCTATCGCAGGTATTTTTCTCGAAAGCGGTGACCCCTGTAGAAGGGGTTGGAACTTTGAGCCCCCACACAAGTAGTGAATAACACCATTTCGTGTTTATGATGTTAACGGGAGGGAGTACTTCGTAAAAGCATAGAGAGGGAGGGGGGGGGGGGGGGTGAAGAATATTCTCCAAATATAACCGTGTGGGGTATCAAATCAGACCTGTACTTTTCAAAGATATTAGTTCCGACATTAATTGTAAAAGGGAGGAGTGTGGAAGCGCGCATTTAAATCAACGGTCCCTTCTCAGAAGTTATTTAAACCAAAAATACCCAGCATACTGATGTCTCCTTAACTAAAATTAATTAGAGTTTATTACTGAATATTGTAAACTTACTGCAGATGTCTTAAGTTCACTCTAGAAATATAGTACCGCAGCAATATAACTAAAAAAAGTGGATTGTAATAGTGGAAAGTTTAGCGGAAATACTACTATTATTAACAAAGTTATATAACGTTAAAACTCTCCTTTTTGTATAAATTTACTGCAATTTAAGATATCACATCTAGAATGTTAGTATCATATTAAAGTGAATAGTTTGAAATACTAACTGTTTACGAAGTTGAAAGACGGGAACAAGGAGGTCATATTTTTGCATAAGAAATACACTAGCCTTTCATTCCTATAATGACAAGCCTTTCTTACTTCTTTAGATTCGAATAAAGGATTTAAAGCGAGACTACGGAAATTGTGGTCGAATAATTCATAGAGTTGGGGAAAGGTGAATTTTTTATGTCGGAATATTTATTTGTACATTGGCTCCACTTACACATATATCAGCATAGCATTCATAAGAATATTTTCTTCAATATAGTACCGGTATTCGATGATGGGATGGGATGGGTTTATAAGGTGCAATAAATTTACGAGAAAGAGACAATTCTGATCCGCAATAAATTTGCCAATAACAATAGGATTCCCACAAAATGCATATTATATTTTGGTTCATATGATTACAACATGTTGGACTTTTAGGATGACCTTAAGGGGCGTTTCAGTAAATTTGCAAAATATTTTTTAACCTCTATACCGCTACAGCCTCATGTTGGTTCTTGGCTTCTCGAAGTACGAGTAATTTCTAAAATATAGTAATGTCGTATTGTCAGCTTTATTTAAGCAGATATCGGGACCCCAAGATGGCGGTACTATTACAATCTTTTTTCCCGGAATTTCCGGTTATGTAATTTCTGGAAAGGGGTAGTTTGGGTAGCTAGATATCAGTAGCCACTCCGAGGGGCCCAATCAGTGCACCGGGGATGCCACGTACTCATAAGACCATGAATGCTGTGGGAACAGCGGGGGAGCAGTAGCCGTAGCCGCAAGTAGCATTCATGAAGGATGGCAGCCCCCCGCTACTAGAGATATCTTTGAGGTCACCAAAGAATTGTTTATCTAGCCCTCGTAGTCTGGCTCCAGCTGGTATTGGGTAAAAGCAAAAGAAATACCTGAAGGTTTCGCCCTCCTGTCTGTAGCGTCGACAATGCGAAATGCGGATTATGCACCCGACATTGCATTTGCTTGCATCTAGCCTAAAAACTCTTCCTATCGGGTCTTGCTATAGTGGAGCCAAATCCTCCTTGACTTGGCGCAAGTGATGAATCTATTTGAATTCAGCGGCTGCTTATTAGTGCGAGTAGATGCCACGTTTGAAAGTCGCCAGTGAGACGCACGTGGTTTAAACGTGTGGCCCTACTTCCCTCACCTCTTTGTTAACTAAATTTTTTTCCTCCACTCTCATTCGAACACAGTTCTCAGGTGATTTCATTCCTTCGTACCTTGCATCTTTCTAATTAAGCTGTGGATTAGAGTTGGCCGAAATCCATTTTTTGTGACTGTATCCACAATGTATGACTTTTCTGTTTTCAACCTTTAGTAAGAGGTGTAGACAAAAGTCTGTGCATCATGGATCGGTAAGCGGCCACTTTACGCTGGTGTGAGTGGTCAGACGTCCTGATGGTGTGTACTCTATCGCTTCCTATATATGTCGAATTCAAAGCCGTTATTCCTCTTTAGTATTTTTATGTCGAGGAAGGGAATGTCACCGTTTGATGCCTCTTCCACCGTGAATTTTATATAGAGTGCCACTTGTTGATTTGGTAAAGTATATCTTACTTATCCCCCTCTTTTACAATGGCTAGAATGTCATCCACGTAGCGCAACCAAACTCTAGGTTTTGTCATCTGTCGTTCCATTTTCTTTTATAGCTCTGCATTGAAAATTTCACGACATATATAGGAAGCCATCGAGTACACAATGTCAGGACGTCTAACCACACACACCAGCCTGAAGTATTATAGATGCCTACACCGCCTTAAGATAATTAGATTAAAATAATTATTTAGATTAAGGATATTTCTGGGATTATTCCGCTCAAGAAGGCAGCAACAATATGTTGAATATTATTATTATATAAAATATTATATAATATAGCCGATAGACACTAGATTGATTTCAGATCTAGGTAATTGTTATTTCCCGTTATTTAAAAAACTAACAAAAACTCTTCTTCTTTCAGCATATAAAAATAAGTCTTTAAAATGTAACTAAATATTTCTTCTTTTTCAGGATATAGATATAAGTTTTTCAAAACTAATTTAACAATATAATTAATTAGAATAGGGTTATAGATTTAGATTATTATATAAATAGTTAATAAAACCACTGAAGAGCAGACGTACTAGCATTGATGAAGGGAATAAATGGTTCCCAAAATATCGTTATTTGCAAGGCCAATAAATATCACTAGAGAATAGAAAAGAAACAAGTCTTAATTATTTCAAATTCTTTGGGGTGTAAAACACGTTACTTTTCTTCGTTGTCTATCACTCACAAAGTATTCAACACTGCCCTGGACGAAACCGTCTGTCAACTTTTTGTCTTTTTCTGTAAACATTGGGTTTTACTAAAAAAAGAGAAGTCCGAGAACTGCAAAAGAGGGAGTAAGTTGCTCCCCAAGTGGTTCGGTCCGTCACTACGTGGGTGCGAACCTAGAACTTCCAGCATCCTCAACATTTGGACCCCCTTCCCGTAACTATGGCTGCCTTGCCGGTGAAAAAGTTCAACGCAACAGTGCATTATCCTATTCGACTTTACTTTCTTAATACTTTCGTTTAAAACTACGCAGAACCTTCCTCGATATTTGTAAATATTTTTGAATTCTATATTTTAACCAATAATCGGGATTGCTTAGGTGTACTACTCAGGATAATGTTATCATCGTGATTGAAAGAAATCGATTTACGAGTAGAACTACCAGCAAGTAACAAACGGAGTGTTGAATGTTCAGAATAATGATAAATGTAAGGTCATCATAGGTCTGACGAGACCAGGCGGAAACGAGGGGATTCCCCTGGGCTCCGAGTTTTCCATAAAAAAAGGGAAAATAAGGGACCTCTGATAACTTCCATCGAGAGCCCGGTTTTTCCTCATCATTTTTGCCCCGCCTCAGTTCCCCTTATCCTGGGTAATCTGCTATAAACTTCCTTGGTCTAGAGCTTGACCTATTCAGCTAAATAGCACGTGATATCCATTTATGATCATTATCAGTGATTGCTCTCTGAACGTACTAAGTATAAACTCAACATAATAAGCAGCGTAAGAGTATATGAGTCCATTTTCACATCTTTACCGCAACTGATTGGCATTGAATTGGATAGAAAACTTCAATTTTGGATAGTGATAATTCCAAAAAGAGATGAATGAAGAATCTAATAGTTTATTATACATCTGTTTTCTAAGTGGTTTGTGCTATAATATTAGCTACCACAAATAGGCTATATTAATATCATAGACTCCAATAGAAAAACATTTTTTTCATTATTTCTAAATATTAACAAAAATTTGAGATAGTACAAAAGTACGCCAAAAGTACAAAAACTAACCACTGAAATTACGGAAAAATTATATTCACCAGCAGAAGCCACGCAAATTATCATTATAGTATATTAATTTCAACTCAACAAAAAGATCTCTTCACGGTCATTAAAACTCATTTTATCATCAAAATTTGATATAATATCCGCTTTTTGATTGCGATCAAAAGAGCATGCCAAGCTTATAGACTTACTGAGATTCTAATTCTGGCAAACCGTTAACCGTAAATCCTATTTGAAATAATAATTAGCAGTTTTTGCTTGTTAGTTTTTCTTTAAGCCGGTAAAGTTAATTTACGCATGCATCAATATACTCATATGTACATAGAAGTAAGGTGATATATTATGACGGCAAATGATGTTAATTCCGCGAAAAGCGAAAGTGTCTCAGGAGAATGGTCAACTTCCTTGATTGAACTACGTTGCACATGTCTGGTTGATTTATAGAGTAGATGTAGATGTATTATATATCTGCTAATTTCTATTTCAACTTGCTAAGGGATCGTAATTTTATTTAACAGCATCTATTATAGTATCCTTAGTCATCTTCAGTAGGAAGCAGTCCTAGGGGACAAAGGTGACTAGAATTGAACCATGACGGACATTAAGAACAAACTTCTACACCTAATAAATTTTGGGTACTATTTATTTCTGTTAATATTAACACTTTATCTCAGCTAGAACGAAAATGCAGTAAACGTGTGCTAAATTACCACATCTTGAGAATTCTCCCAGCAATAAATTCAAACTTTAGACTTTTGCCGTCCCAACAGGATGTCAGATACGCGTAAATCTGAGTTAAAATTCAAATGAACAAGGTTATGACGTTTACGGTAATTGCACATCAGTCTGGCTCTCGATTATTGTAATACAATATTTGCATTTGCCTATGGTGGTAGTTGAGGCTTCATGCTTTGTGTATAGGTGAGTTCTTGCATGTTATTCAAGATATGAATGACAGAGATACCTCCATTATACGTAATCGCTACAGCAATTAGAGCTATGAGAAAATTTTTATGAGCATTGTTTGTAAACTAGTTCTGAGCATGGTTTTTTAGAAGAGGACAAATTCTAGGTGACTTTCAAACATGCAGAATGCAAAACTGATGTCATATCAATATATTTTATTTAAAGTTGTGAGTGCTTTAAGTTAAAAACTTCGATCAGGCAGAGAATATAGAAATCGGAAAACAGAAAGACAATCAACTATGGTGACCCTTTTACGTGTGCAAGAAATAATGTTCCCTTTATTGTAAAATTACAGTGAACATGTGTATGTTCGATATAGAGATTCGGGAGTTGAGAATTGTTGTCAAGTGTTTTGCGTTGAGTAAGTATTTAGCCCCTCCCTCACCTGACAAAAGATCACCTAACTCGGCTGACTTTATAGCTAGCTGTCTACGGATGTCTAGTACGGATGAGCATCAGTAAGCGAAAGATAAGGGGGATTAAACCTGGAGGACATCGCCACCATTGTTATTCAAAGGCTTGGAGTCTTCGTTAATACCTGTCTCTCCCGTGTTATTGGGGTGCTTTGGTGTGACAAAATTTCGAAAAATGTCCTGAGTCGGTGTGTAGGCGAGGTTCCGATAATGTGTTGTTTAGAGGGCGGAAAATACAGTAGATTGGTCATAGTTTAAAAAGGGGGCGACAGATGCATTCCTGGCTATACCATCGAACGGTCTATACCATAATGTGTGATGAGTGGGTTGCCGTAGAAGCACATAGTACAGAACAGAAGAGGAGGTATGTAGGCTTCTCGGTAACACCTGGAGCGTGCTAAAGCCCTTCTCTTTGCACCAGCAACGATCACGCATAGACACCAAGCTTCGTTTAGAGGATATTGGCCATTATAGCTATATATAACAAGTCGGAATAACGGAAGCTCGCGCTTCGGGTATAAAGGTTTTGTTTTCATCTTATGTAAGAAACTTCAACGCACATTCTTCTATCCGTACATAACAACAAATCCTTCCTCTTTCGAACGCGGCCAAGAGTTCTTGCCGCCAAGTCTCCGAGGAATACATGAGGACTGGCAAGATCATTGTCCTGTACAGTAAGAGCTTTGACCCTATGGTGAGACGTTTTGAGCGGAACAGTTTTTGTAAGCTGAAATAGGCTCTGTTGGCTGACAACAACCGTGCGCGGATTTCATCATCGTAGCTGTTATCGGTTGTGATTTTCGACCCTAGATAGGAGAAATTGTCAACGAACTCAAAATTGTATTCTCCTATCCTTATTCTTCCTGTTTGACCAGTGCGGTTTGATGTTGTTGGTTGGTTCGTTTTCGGTGCCGACGTTGCCCCCATATATTTTGTCTTGCTTTCATTGATGTGCAGCCCCAGATCTCGCGCCGCCAGCTCGATCTGGATGAATTCAGTTTGTACGTCTCGGGTGGTTCTTCTCATGATGTCGATATCGTCAGCATAGGCCAGTAGTGGGGTGGACTTAAAGGGGATCGTACCTCTTGCATTTACATCAGCATTATGGATCACTTTCTCGAGGGTCAGGTTAAAGAGGACGCATGATAGGGCATCCCTTTGTCGTAGACCGTTGTTGATGTCGAATGGTCTTGAGAGTGATCCTGTTGCTTTTATCTGGCCTCGCACATTGGTCAGGGTCAGCCTAATCAGTCTTATTAGTTTCGTCGGGATACCGAATTCTCTCATGGCCGTGTACAGTTTTACCCTGGCTATGCAATCATAGGCGGCTTTAAAGTCGATGAATAGATGATGCAACTGTTGTCCATATTCCAACAGTTTTTCCATCGCTTGCCGCAGAGTGAAAATCTGATCTGTTGCTGATTTGCCTGGAGTGAAGCCTCTTTGGTATGAGCCAATGATGTTCTGGACGTATGGGGCTATCCGGCCTAGTAAGATAGCGGAGAATATCTTATAGATGGTACTCAGCATAGCGTGATAGCTCAATAATTGCTGCACTGTGTAATATCTCCCTTTTTATGTAAGAGACAGATAATGCCTCGTTGCCAATCGTCAGGCATTGATTCGCTGTCCCATACCTTGAGCACAAGTTGATGAACCACTTGGTGTAACTGGTCACCTCCATATTTAACCAATTCGGCTGTAATTCCGTCGGATCCTGGCGACTTATGATTTTTTAGCCGATGAAATATGGATATATGCACGTATATAAATTGATCGTACCCATATTTCCGATTTACTTCGCGCCCAAAAGCATACATATGTACATATATAGCACATATATTAAATACGGCGGGTTTAATGTGCAAATATATCTATCTGAATTAGACACTACCCGCAAACTTGATTAGTACGCATATACTATATACCTACATACACACAAGTCTGTTGGAGTAATTGATATTCGTGTACAAATCACTAAAAAACTGAAACAAAATAATTCTTTGGGACCCCATTCATGTGAACTTACTTCGTTGTGGTAATGAAGAATTTTTATGTGATGATGTCATATACGTTGTAGAATGCACGAAATTCACAAAAAATGGCAAAGTTTCACCTCCTACAACTTTGTTAATAATAGTTAGATTTCCTTCAAACTTGACCAAATTGTGCATTACGTTATCCCTTATCCCCATATCATACATTCTGTACTTCTGGGATAGACATAAGCGGGGCTGCCGGGTAAAGTTCTAAAATGTGGAAATATACTATTAACTTTATTTGTGCAGATACCGGAACCGGATGTATTTTGAGGCCTCGATTTCGTAGAGATGCACAACTGTGATTTTTTTCAGATTTTTCAGTTGGATAGGTTCTGAGAACGAGACCTGTTACACTTTTTGGGGGTCATATTTTGAGCCCCTACTCCCCTACGTTTCACCCGACATCAACTATGAAACCTGTGTCGAAAAGTACTAATTGAGCCTTTTCATTTAAAACCCCACATGGCCACATTTTATGAAAAAAAATTTTGGCCCCCCCTTCCTATTCACATGTATGGGGAGCCCCCGTTAAACTTAACACAAAATGGCGCCACTTGTTGTATGTAAAGGGAACAACAGATGACACGCTCTCACGAATTTACGTGACAATCGGTTCAGCCGTTTCCGAATAAATCGGGTGTGGCAGACAGACAGACGGGCAGGCATACATAGGCTCGATTCTAATAAGGTTTAGTTTTATACAAAGCTTTAAAAACGTGCGCGAAGGAGAGAATATGTACTAGTATAGTGTTGAAAGATCAGCAAGTGCGCCTGGATTTATCAAATTATGGTGCCTTTGTGGTTAGAGCACAAGCTGTCGTACGGAAGGTCGCGGTTCAAATCTCACTGGTGGCAGTGGGATTTGTATCATGATTTGACATCGGATACTAGTCGACTCAGCTGTGAATGAGTACCTGAGTCAAATCAGGGTAATAATCTCGGGCGAGCGCAATGCTCTCCACGTTCCCTCCTACAGGGTATTGTAATCCTGTAGTGTACCGTTACGGTCTTGAATGAAGTACTCTAACACACTTCAAGGTCCAGATACAAAATTGATTGTTGCGCCAACGATTATTATTATTTTTATGGTGCCTTTGGAATGGAAGACTCACCTGGGAGAACCAACCAAGGACCCAGGCTTCGCAGCTTAATTGGCTATCGTACAGATACCACGTCCACATCAACTTTTAGGTTGAAACAAGGCTCTAGCACATCATTATTAGTTTACCTATCACACACTTTGTCAAACTTTTCCGCCGACTCTTAGATTAGAGATTAGAAGCAAATCTTCAATAAGATTTAAACAATACACTTTTACTTGAACATCATCCAAATAACTTGACTCTAAGACTGGATCTATTAACCAGGCAAACGCTTTAGAGGGCAGTTCAACTCAAATAATATAATGTTATCGTCGCCAGTAAGCTGCATTTAGCCGTTATAACTTTTCGTGTTCAGGGTCGACATGCAGGATTTTCTGAAGGATCGTTAGCCGCCGAACTTTTCTCCTCTTTGGAGGAGTCTCCAATAGATATCAAAAGTACGAGCTGATGGACTACTCGGTGCACACTATCAATATTACCCATTTTAAGTCTTCCCTCACAACACGTTCAGAGTCCGGCAACGTTTCTATTAGATAAACAAAATCTCCATGACCCATCTGGCGCCTTGCATTCTTCTATCTGTCGCGTTTTTGTCCGTGGTCTAAGTATTCGTTCTCAAATTTACCCCAAAGTTGACGTTGTAATTACTGATTCTGAAACCATCGCTTCATTCCAGGTGGCGGTGGCATAATATTAAGAAGTGTGCTGGGGTCAACACTTGAATATCGTGCTGGTTATCGGTCAGATTATACAATGGTCTTCCCCTAACGATTTCTTTCCAAAAACATACGATGATGTGAAAGTTCTCAGAGGTCACTTTCCGTTTGAAATTACCAAACGCTACTTTAAACACTCTTCAATTTAATGCTAGGTTGTTCCGACCAAATTTGTACCATTATCTGAGCTTACTGTCTTTGATTGTTGCAGGTGACTCGTAAATTTTCGAAGGGCAGCCAGGTACACATGGTACTGAGGTCCGAGCAACTCTCTTGATGTAGTGCCTTGGTTGCCAACCACATAAATACGACTACATAAACCTTAACTGGTTTTGCATTTAGAAACGACCTTCTTTTGATCTGGAGGGATTGCATAGGTTAGTGCACATATTTTTAGGAAGGTCATCCATTTTGGAGGCGCCTACCAGTCCTCTAAATCCGATCCATCTAATACATTCTCTGATTCACTTACCCGTAGTTGCTGCGCGAGAATACAATTTTTTCCGGGATTAGGGTCATAACAATACCCCACAATGGTCATTACTTTCGTGTACTTGGCGGTCAGGTAGTAGTTCTGACAGATTACACTTGCCTAGTATGATAGGGTGACTTTGAGCATAAGGAGAGAGTCTGAGTCAATCGTCTGTCCACCCACAGGAGACCACTACGATCTTCGATAAAAGGAATAATGATGCCCAATCAATGAAACTTTTACACTGAATGACTCTTTTGAATTCTCCCTTATCTGATTCTTAAATAGGATCCTTTACTGATACCTGATTACCATGTACTCAGACCGCTGCAGTTACCAGTTACTATTAAGGGTCCAGAAAGACTAGTTTTCCACCTTAGACACTTGACAATTGTATTTACCATCCGCCTCCATGATGACAATTGGGTAATGAACTCCCTGCGTCCTGCTTTTGATGATGATGTGATGCTATACCACCAGCATAACATATTACCTTTGGCAGCCGATATTATAAAATATTTCTTACCACAAGAGAGAAATTTGTCGTTCATTTACCTTCACATCACAAGAACAACATAATCATTACTGTGCCGTTAAGTGATCTTCTGATGGAAAATATTATTGTATTGTTGCGATTTTTGCTGACATTGTGATGTAATATATGGGTTGCGGGTGTGATGCTATATACATTACCTACCAACCTCTAGTCCGATACTCAATCGAGAGAAAATCAAAGTCCTTTTTGACGGAGCGAAAGGCAGAATTTTAAAGCACCTCTGCGCGAAAACAGAAGGTTAAGCGGTTATTAGAAGCTGCAATAGCTTCTGGTTCCAGTTATTCTCATATCGAGTTTGCTTCCGATTTTACCGCCATTTGCGAAAAATGGCAAAATTGGGACAAGATTCAAACTGTACATTCGGTGTATTGGGGATATTCGTAAACGAGCAGAAATAACTGAATGCAAAGCATGGAAATGTGATCGGGAATTTGACTCTTCCGAAGGATGGTTGCAATTATTTTTTGGGAGCCTGTTGGGTTCTTTAACTCACGTCCACTGATAGTCGTGCCCCCACAGTTCCAGTATGTACGTAGATGAATAGCTTTCACTTTTTTCTTTAGAGTTTCTACAACATCGATATATCCTGGGAGCATATTGGGGGTTTTAAGTTCCAATGGCTGGCGCTTTGTAGCGATAGTTTTGGCGTGTTTGCGAGCAACTAGACAGCTCTACTGGATTTCAAATTTGTTCACCCACCCATGTTACTCCAGACTGTGAAGACGTGGGTAAGTCACAAGGTCCGATGCAAGGTTTCGACCAATTCCAATACCTGAGGTGGTTGCCGTAGTCGGGACACAAGTTTGTGCCCATCCAGATAAAAATTGACGACGGACTCACGATCTCCTTGGACCGGACTGCGAATTCGCTTTGCTATGTCAGATAACCGGGTGTGAAATTGATCCCGGAGCGCTTCCCGAAGGCTCGACCTAGTTATTTGGCCGAGCCTACATTAGAATGCTGATACTTTCAGTACCAGTCAGCAGCATCCTCATGAAGGGCATATAGGCATGTTGCAACAGCAGAAAAATTTCCCTTGCAGAGTCGATTGTGTGAAAGTTTCGACTCTGAAAAGGAAGAATGGGCATCCTTAGATCCATTATACTTTAGATCCCAGGAGTTCAAAATAATGGTCACCTTGTCGGGAAATAACATGCTGAACTGGTTGGTATGGTCAACGACGGCAAAGTAGCAGACAGTAAAACGGAAACCGAAGTAGGTTACATCACTGGCAGGTGTTTAATATTGTATGTACGTTGTTCTTCGTCCAGGACCTTCGTGACTCAAAATAAGTAATGGAAAGAAAATCGGGCTTGATGTCATTAAGTTCGGTGGTGGTGAATGAGAGAACTCACACTGAGTGTCTTCAGTCAGAGGATCTGTTAAGTTGCTGGACGCCTCAGTGGTCAGGCGCCGTTTTGGATGCGCTCCCTTCCTTCGTTGGGTCCTTTATCGACCATCCTTCCTCAGTTCGTATCTCAGTAGCCTAACAAACTAACAAAAAGATAATATAGAACTTTCAGCTTAAAATCTAAAAAGAAAACGAAAATCACTGTGAAGTTACAATGAGCGAATAAACGACACTTACGACATTACAAATAAACTACGATTAATACATTTGTGAATGAACCTTCAACATTTCTAAAACTAGAAAATTCTTAACATTTAACTCAACTTTCGATTCTCAGCAATCAATTTCGATATTATCAATTTATTCAGTTTCGCTACGACTTGTCATTAATAATTGATGGTTTAACCTATATCTTCACCTCCGCTCTCCATATACATAAATATCCTTTAGGAATTTCTTCCTACTCTAACAGAAAGGAAGATTCTATTGAAGCAAGGCTCCGTGATTAAGCTTAAGAAAGGTGAAGTAGAGAGAGCCCTTCACATGTTACTACACGAACCTGCCTGAACACAAGTTTGTCAATGTGCCGACACTTTCTATGCATTTGACGAAGGATTCTAATTGTAATATTTCTATCAATAAATTGAAAAATTCACTCGACAATATTGTAGGGTTAGATTTTATAAGTGCAGACCTTCTAACAGCAATACCATACAAAATTATGTAAGCTAACTGCGGCCCATATTCCAGCCCTTGCTGAGCATTCAAATAGAAAGGAAAAGTAACGGCCCTGTAAGATGCTATCCATTTCCAAATATATATAATTGATAGTGAATATGAAACTTTCAGAGCCTTCTTGGTGGCCTCCCTTTGGAACTAAAATTAGTTGATCTAAGATAGACTAATAAAGATCAATGAAAACATGGAAAACATTCCGAAACTATTTTTTCAATAAAATACCTTCAAAATAACATGAAAGTCATTCCCTTTAGATTACTAAGATCATATCCATACCTTCAATCCATGACCCCTTTCCATTATTATCTCCCAACGATCGCAGACCAATCGCGAAACACAAAACATTGGAAAGTATTATAAAAGATGATTTAATTATTCCATACTTTGGTGCTTCTGCTTTTCACCATATTCGATGGATTTACCCCTTACAGTGTTTCATTATGCTAAGTTCATAGAAATGGAAGCAATTGTTCCAATCAAAGTCCGAAATGCATAACATCAAGAAATGATGGTCAGATAAATTGGACGTATGTCGGTATGATATTTGAAGACCATGGAGATCTTGAGCGTTAACAAAGTGACCTTTTGTTAAGGTGATGAAATTTATTCGAAGATAAGATTTGGTATTGATACAAACAGAAACAATTGGACATACGCAACGCATTAACATTTGTAACGTGCCACTACCAATATCTTCTTCAATGACTCCATCTCAAAAGCATCTAATACGAATAACATAGTGTGTGCCCGTTATATTCATTTATCAGGCATTTTTAGACGTTGATGTATTTATCTTTTGAAATCATGAAGACTCTAATTTATTGGGTTGGAAAATAAATGAAAAATTCCGTTCTTGCGTTTTCTTGTAGCGAATCAGATTTATCATTTGTAAGGTTTTGTGTAAAACTAAACCTTGTTAAATTTGATATGTTGTCTTGCTGTCTGCCAGTCTATCTGGTTGTCTGTCTATTTGTCATATATATTTGTTCGGAAACGGTTGTACCTATTGACACTTAATTTGATGGAACCCTGTATCGCCTCGTATGCAGGAATTGGGGTAATTTTACGGAATTCTTCTCTTGCGTTGATAAAAAACCATCGCCGATATGTTAATAATCCGTTCACGAATTGGTCGATAAGCTTTGTGGAAAAGTTTAGGTGATGTAAACAATTGCACCGAAAATCTCTCCCACCCCTTCAATCTGTGATGTGTTCCAAAGGCTAGCAAACTTTTTATACCAGATGAGAGGCAGGCAGCTAAGACCCAAAATGTAGGTAGCATCAAGTCTAACAGGCCTCGTTCTTAGAACCTATCTAACCGTACCATTAAACGTTCATTCTAGATGGACAAACTTGGTATGAGCATGAAGGATAATGCAATTATGGAAAGTTTCAAAGAAATCCGACAATTATTAACGAAGTTATAACAGGTCAACTTCAAGTGACTGTCCGGAAGATGTCATACCTAGGATACGTTGTATATGGATAGTGATATATGTATATACATCAATGCCTCAATAAAGTGAATGGGTTGAGATACGAAAAGCCCACATACAAATGTATACGAACAACTTATTTTGGTATTTTAAACTTTTTTTAGTTATTTATATATGAGTCTCAGTTCCTCAGGACAAGATATATGATACATACGTATACGCCATGGAGCACAGGAAACTCCCGCGTGGTAATCAATTCGAATAAATATATATGTATGTTTCCACGGGGGAGTGATGCTGTCTTTTGTATATGAAGCGAATTGGAAATATTCAGATGCGTGCTATCAATTTAGACTGTATTTAAACACCAGTAATTTTAAAAAAAATCAAGCGACGACGGCTTTACGGTTTCTAACCAGGGCAGAGGCAAATCGTCAGACGCTGCCTCACCTCTGCCCTGGGAGCAGCGTGACCGTAGCGGCCGCACCGTAGCGGTAGCATCTGCGAGCCGCTACGGTCACGCTGCTCCCAGGGCAGAGGTGAGGCAGCGTCTGACGATTTGCCTCTGCCCTGGTAAGAAACCGTAAAGCCGTCGTCGCTTGACTTTTTTTAAAAAAAGTTTGGGTGCAAGCCCTAAGCGAGGGGTCCGTGGACCAGAAAAAAAGGAGTAAGTTGCTCCTCAATTGGTCCGGTCCTGCATTAAGTTGATGCGGACTTAGGACCCCCTTCATTCTCAAAACGGACCAGTAATTTTATTTTAAGCTAGTTTTGTTTTCGACGACAAAACATCTGAGCTGTGTGCAATATTTTGTTGTCTATGATAATATTGAATTGTGATTCCGCTTTCCCATATGTTTGGTTATCGACAGTTTCCTGGTGTTGTACTTCTCTGAATGTCACCTGTGCCTCGCTTAAGTACTCGCTGGGTCTAGCGGAAGTCAGTCCTTTGCTTTGTCCGATATATGGTGTGGTTCCAGGAAACTACTTTTTCGGGTTGCACCACTCTCTCTTTTGTAGAATCAAAGTTCTATTTGAGTAGTCACTCTCAGCTCGTGTGTATCCGGACCAAAATGGTTTTCTGCATTACTCTTAGATTCTAGTTGATATTCTCGAGTAAGTTCAGAAGAATGTTGTCTGACTATAATTGAATTGGTGGACGTCGGCGCAATACCAGGGTGTCTGGAGTTCCTTATTAAGGATACCCGTTGTTGCGCCGTTGATGATGATGATGATTCTTGTTTGGTTGTCTTTTAACTTAGTTCTGGTAGAGTTGTCATTTTTTTTTTGATTCTCAGATGTTCTTTTTTCACAAAATGAAACTATTAACGGACCCGGTCCTATACATATCTGTTTTTTTCACTTGAATTGCGCCGTAAAGAAGAAATCCGCGCCCAGGGTGAAAATTACATGAATCTGGGGCGAGTTTCTATATTATCCCTTTTTGTCATTGAAGTTTATATATGAGGTTCCCCTCTTTACACCCTCTTTTATCAAACCTGACTAGATTTAGAATATACCTATATCATTCCCTCCGCCAAATACAATATACTTCCGATGAATCACGGAACTCTCTTCATTTATTACGTTTAATTTCGATAAGGAGAGGCTGTACTCTATTATGACCTCCAGCGAAACGGGAATATTTTTTGCGTGTCTTACTGAAGCTTGCTAAAAAGACTTAGAATTATGGACGTCGGCAAAAAGATCATCTACACATTTCAACCAGATTGTTGGCATGAGTCCCCTGTTTTCCACTTTTCCCGAGTTTGTTTCTGATTAATTTGTTCAGTATTGGTAGAAGGGGGTTGTATGTAGCGATTTTTAAAGTTTTTTGAAGAATTTCCATCTTAAAATGAAATAGTTTTCATGTATGCCTAAGAAAAATAGTTTCAAGTACTAATGGACTTCGTTCTTCCATTTGGACTCTTCTGAATTCCCCTCTAGTTGTTATTCCTTCAGATCACATACTAAAGCATGTTTTTAGCGAAATGCTCATAAAAAATTATTATTAATAATATCGCCTCATTTGACGTTTCTTTCTTGTTTTCTTAGATACGAATTGCGAGGTCACTGCTATTCTTCCCAGCGTTTCACTCTTTAGTCTGGTCTCTGGTGAATTTTTCCAATAATCCATTAGTGCCCGTGCACTAGAGATACTCTAAGGATGGTATTTTTATTGTTGACCATTTTCAGAAAATAATTTCACTATTTGATTATTTTTTGATCTGGCTTCGATGTTGGATATTTTCTGAGTTTGTAGAGGTGTTCGCTTTTTAGCTTATTTATGAAGACGTGTTATTGGAAATAACTACTTCCATGGTGTTTATTGCGACTATGTTCTTGTTCTTCCCATCTTGTATTATTTAGACGTCTTTGCCTTCTCTGTAGGGCAACATTGAATGCCTGCTCCAATTTCCGCAAATATTGTATGTGCCCTACTGTGAATGGTTTTTCTTGTACTTCATGTGTTTCATCCCCAAATTGAATAGGGCCCACTACTACTTTGATAAGTTTTTTGTAAAACAAAACCTTATTAAAATCGGTTTAGTGTTTGTCTGTCTGTCCGTCATAGCATTTTTCCGGAGACGGTTGTACCGATTCACACCAAATTTGGTGGAAAAGCGGGAACTGCGAAAGCTCACACTTACAGTGAGTTATATCATTCTACGTCGACTTTAAGGGGGAAGGAGGGCGGGTCCCCTTACATGCAAAAAGAAGACGTAAATTGTGTTTTCATCAAATATAGTTATGTGGGATATCAAATGAAAGGTCTTGATTTGTACTTTCCGAAGCCGGTATTAGTTTTGACATCTGTTGGAAAGGTGGGGACTGCGGGGGGTCAAAACTGATCATTTCTTTAACGAACCGAAAAATCTGAAAAAAATCACGAGGCTGACACTGTATGGTGCCTACCCTCCGTATCGATATCCTTTCAAATAAAGTTAATAATTGTATATTACCATATTTTTTTAGTGATTGGCAGCAAAACCCCCTTAAGTTCATCCTAGCACCACAAAATTGCAGATATGATATGTGAGCTATAATATGGAGTATGATCCTACCAAGTTTAGTGGAAATCGCACTATTACTAACAAAATTATAATAGGTCAAAGTTGTCATTTCTTTGCAAATTCAAGACTGTGGGTGTCAATATCGCCCGAAAGTGGATACTCTCACATAATGTATGCATATATTACGTGCTATGTACTAATGGGACAAATGTACACTCAGATGGCTTTATATAAGAAATACACAAAACCTTTCATACCTGAAGCGTCCAATTTCCGGTTTCCCGACTTTTTTTAGTTAACCATCGAATCATTAACCACAATTTTGTGAAAAGTACATTTTTTTTAAATCCTTCGATCAGACACTAGTTTTTACTGTTGTTTACCTAAATCAATCGATATTTTTTTGGTCACCGGTAAATATAAAAAATCTGTATCATAAATATAATGAGACAAATCGTGAAACCGGAAGCTGGGCGCCTCAGGTATGAAAGGTTTTGTTTGTTTCTTGTGTGAGTATATTTGAGTGTAGAACTATCCCATTTGTACGTAGCCCGTTGAGAATATGCATTTAGCATATCAGATTTAGTACTTCGGGTTGTAAATTTACACGGTAAGGCAACTTTGAGCTACTGTAAGTTTGTTACTAATAGTATGATTTTGATCAAACTTGGAGATAATATGCTTCATATTATATTTTATACTACTACCAACTTTTATAACTCTGACATAAACTTAAGGGGGTTTTACTCAATTTTCCCAAAAATATAATAAAAATATAATAATAGTAATATACTATTATTAACTTAATTTGAATAGATATCGATATGGAGAGTATTTTGAGGCCTGGGCCGTATAGAGGCAGCTTCATGATTTTTTTCAGATTTTTCGGTTGTGTAGTTTCTGAGAATGGCTCCGTTAAAGAAATCATCATGCACCCCTCCCACTCCCCGCCTTTTTAACAAATCTCAAAACTAAGACCGGCTTCGAAAAGTACTAATCGAGAACTTTCATTTGATACCCCACATGACTATATTTGGTAAAACAAAATTTTACACGCCTCTTTTACATGTATGGGGACCCCCCCTAAATCTCAACGAAGGAGGATATTACTCACTGCATGTCTGGGGGTCCACAGTTCCCACCTTCTCACCAAATTTCGTGTTAATCGGTATAGCCGTTTCTGAGAAAAATGCCTGTGACAGACAGACAGACGGACAGACGGACAGACGGACGGACGGACAGACAGTCAGACATTGAACCGATTTTAATAAGGTTTTGTTTGTAAAACTGGAAGTTGATGACATAATGACCGTTGGTTTTGCAGCTTTCTTGAAAAAGAAATTCGTGAAACTTACCTACTTTTTGCGCTACAAGTGGGGTTAACCCCATAAATAATTTTGAAAAAAAAAATCTCAGCTGAAATTTTGCGTGCAGCCAAAGTTATCCTGGGCCTTCGTTTAGACCGTTTAAGTAAAGTTATGTTACTATAAATAAAAAATCCGAAGCCGTTTCCATTTACTTTACTAGAATTTTATTTTTTTTTCAAATAAGCATATTTTAGCGGCTAATTGTCGCCTCCCTCTGTGCTTGGGTTTATGGCGGTTTTTTTTTATTTACCGCATCTTAGGGTATTTGGAAGAGATTGCTCTGATTTAATAAGAAATGCGAAGTAGCTATAACTAAAAGAACGAAGCTACTACTAGTTGGAAAGGGCTTATGAGTCAGAAAAGACAAATTTCAAGAGCTCCGGCGATATATTAAGGGACGTTGTGGAAGAAAGCAATGAAAACTCAGCAATGGAAAGAGATGGTAGATAACGTAGATATTATGGGAATACATCATGATCTAACACCTCTTGCTGAGAATTGACGGAGCATTGTAGTCAGCAATAGGTAAAATAGGACTCAATGTCAAAGAACCAAATATAAAATACTTATAATCCAATCGAACAATGCAATGGGTTAATCTAATTTCGAACAGGGAGGCACAGTCTCCAATCTAGGAACGTAACACAGTAAAGGTAGCAGTTAAGTCATGAAAAGCAGTAATAAATCACACCCGTAAATAAAGCATTTAACGCATTCCTCTCACTATAGGAAACTAGACATCTACATAATATCAATATATACTGCGCTGCCGTAAGGATGTGGAATATGGACGTCAAGGCGTCAGGAAAAGCTCTCCGATAGTTTATTCAAGTTGCTTGAACATAATCCTTTCGGCGTCGTTGCGCCAAGTTCGAATGCCAGTTGCTCATGGACGGTTGTGTTCGTCTTTGTATTACACCATCGCTGTATGCTTATTAGCTACATAGCGTTAACCGTTATGATAATGGACCTAGAACAATGATTCATTGAAAATCAGGAAAAAATAATGGACTATGAAAATACCCTGTACCCTTCAATGGAGTGGACAGAACATATATATCAGTCCGAGGAAGCTAGAAGAGGTGCATCCGGGAGATCATGGCTCTTCCTGTAAGAATATCTATCACATCTTCTATTCTTTTTGTTGAGGATCTTAATAAATGGATGCTCTCAGACTCAGACAGAATTGGGAAAACACACTATGATTTATTTAATTGTAATGGTATTTAATGATAACCTGATGGTGTGAGAATCATACAACATCATTTCAATGAACATGTATACCAAATTCAGATATGAGATCAACTCTAGTGAAATGAGTCCCCCGCACTCCCCACCTTTTAAATAAATAAATAAAAACTAAGACTGGCTTCGGATAGTATTAATCGAGATCTTTCATTTGATGCGCGGCATGACTATAGTTGGTGGAAACAAATTTTACACCCTCCTTTTGCATGTATGAAGACCCCCCTTAAACTCAAAGTGGAAAGGTGTGAATTACTGCATGTGTGGTCGTTCACAGTTTTGTTTTTGAGAAAAGTGAATGTGACAGGCAGACACACATTGAACCGATGATGTTTTACAAACAAAACCTTAAAAATGGGTTTTTGTTTTACTTTCACCGATTTCAACAAAGGTAAGGTTAGTTAGCGAATTTTTCAGAATTCAGTCTGACAGCGTATTTGCCATCAATTTGATCCATGAATTTTTTAGAAGTTAAGAGTTTGTCGGTATGGGTGAGATTGTCTGCTGTCAAAATTTATCCAAATATCTTTTTATCGCTTTTGATATTCCTATTAAGTTGGATTCACTAATTATGACTTTGAAAACATAAAATCTAATAAACTTTTCCCCTATCCCAAAATCCTATCTTTATTATTAGTTGGTTCGAGATAATCCTTAATACTTAACCACCGTAGAGAGACCTTTATTGTAAAGCATGAGAAAATATTGGGGTGAAATGCAGATCTGTTAAAGCAAAGGAGGCTAATTAATGTTCAGTTTCTTCGAGGCTGATGGTCTATAATTGTATATTTATTGGGCGAAAAATGGCTTCGATTGTATATTACCTTTTTATTGTTCTATTACATACCATCAACGTAACAATGCCTCCACATCTACTGTTATTGAATTAATTGTTCGAATTCTCTAGAAAATTTATTCCACATCAATCTGTCAATTAGTAATGTATGTAGGTTGTTTATGCAAAACCAACACATGTTGCGATCTTTAGAAAAACGCATTAAACCAACAAATTCGCGTATCATTGAAAATGCGAAATCTATTGTGGTACAATTCAATTTAGCTTGCGCAATTAATTCAGATCAAGTCCAAGGTATCTACCTAAATGATCGGAATATGACAGCAACATCTAACTGCGGATAAAATGAAGAGCTATCAGTCATACGCCTATTGCAAAAGCACGCAACATCTATAATTTGTGCGCAACAGTGACTAGCCACATACTATACATATGTTGCATTACCAACAAGGCCTCCTACAGCTAACTAATATCAACAATGTGTTATGTGAACTGCCTATTTTTAAGGAGACCCTAACATTATAGAACTGAAAATGGTAGATTATATTATATTTTATTAAGATACAGCTATGTATAGCGAAGATGGCTGTAAATTTTCATAGCAGTTTTCTGTTTATGATAAGTTGTTAATTAGATACTTAGGAGTATATTGAAGTATTAGGCAAATAAACAAATTGAAGAGAACAGAACATACAACTGACCATGAGCATGAGAACTAATAAATTGACGAAGATAAAATTTCATTTCATTATCCCTTCAAGTACCCTTAAGAAGTAACACAGATGTTTCTGCAAAAGATACAGATCTACTACATATGTACGTGCTGGTCACCTGTTTTAGAAAATATGAATTAGGCTCGGTAGTAGTATTAAACCGAAATGGATCATCGCATCACGTCAAGGTTGTCAGCAATTTTTGATAGATTGTCAATCAAACATCGTGGCATCGTGATTTTAACTTCTATGTATATCTTAAATGAAGCAATCGCAATAAAGTACATCAAAAGCATATTCACATGTTTGTATTGTCTTTAATTCAAAAGGGTTTATGAAAGAATATCGAATACAAGATTTAGATGAATTAATTATTGCGAAATGGATTTAGTGCGAAGTTAGATATGAATACTATTGCTACATAAGAAAGTACTCCCTGAGAGACAATAATCTAAAATGGTAGATTTTAGGAAGATAAAAAAACTAACAGATTAGTGAAGAAATTGACCGCAATTTTTAAAAGGATACCAAAAATGTAACGCTGAGTTTCTTTTCATACTCACAAAATCATTGCCGCGAAAAAAATTAATTGCATGATTGCATCCATTTATGTTGCTTAACACTTTTTTGAAAATAAGTTTAGGTGTCAATTATGAGTACTGACCTTATATGGTGTAGCTCCACAACAAACATAAGTTGAGAGACATTCAATGAATTATGTTAACAATCCCGAAAGCAATTACTCGTATTACATCACCTTTTGAAGAGTCGGATTCTTCAGTAGTTGAATAGGTGTCAACTTCACCAGTCTGTTGTGACATTGTTTGAACTTAACGATGAGTTACTCACTGTCAATATCCCGCAAATTTTAGTAATAATAACAATAGATTGCACCAGTTTAACGCTTTAAGCCTCTGATGCAGTTATAAATTTGTAAATGAATGTGCGAGAGTTCTATGGGAGCGGTCCTTACAATATTTCGATGAGAAGGAATTTTTCGAGTGCGGGGTTTGAGGCACCTTCCTTGCTGGTGGTGGTCTAGAATCTTTGTATGTGCAGGCGCTGGAGAGAGCTGATATACATTAGAACGTTGATTTGTTTAGTGAACTAAAGTTTGCAATACGGAAAAGGCTATATTAATGACTTAGCACATGTCATGACTAAACGTAGGGTTGACAATGTACTCTCAAAAAGTTAAGTTGCTCATCATATGGAAGATCAAACCTGTCGTTCATATTTGTTACACTTTAAATATTGTTAATTCCGATAAGATGCGTACTAATATAATATATCCTAAAATAAGCATGGCCTGATGTATATCCTGTCCTAGGCATAATGAACCATGACTTTGAGGTACATGAACTTTTACTCCACAGGACTCGAGCGTTTACATTCGATCTTTATTCTGGTCCAATGATTTAGGCTATTCATCACAAAGAAACCTATTACCGGTACATTTTTGAAGTTACATATTTCGTATCATAATGCGGCTGAGGTTTTTAAATCCTTCAGTTCATCCAGAAAGGTTAGAGGCTTGCGAAAAGTTGTACACTTCAAACTAAGGTTACCTAGGACCGTATAGCGCTTATTGTTAAGTGTTAATCCTAGGGTTTTGTGGTCAGTCATTTGATTTGTCTGTTAAAACCTTAACCAGTACTACTACATCTTTTAAACACCGCGAGAAACAAATTGAAGAAGCTAATATAAAATAAATTGCTGCTGTTTATCGAGCAACCCGCTGGCATATCCAAGCAGTAATATGAGTTTTGGAGAGCCCGTTCTATGGTCGATGTGACAAAGAAAATATGGATCTGGCTTGAATTGCCTTTGACAAAATTTGCATATTGATGACGCCTGACGTAAAATTGTGTTGATTTTGATATCAAGTCTTCTTGGATAGGCCCGAGGTTAGTGTTTATTTATCTATGTCCAATATGAATTTCGCTTTGACCAACATGGAGTTTATACAGCTTCAATGTTTTTTACCTAGGAAAACTGGCCAGGATTGCAATGCTGCTGCCTTTGCCGTTCAGCCGTTCTCCGTTAATATTGAGAATTTCGCAAAAAGGAGCTTAATTCGTGATCACTACTATTGGCAGAGGGTCTGAGCTTCAAAATGGTATGTAGGTTGGGGGGCTTGGGTGCCAGGAAAATTTCTGAAATTTGGAGGAATCTTGGGAAAAACTTGAAAGGCTTATCTTTCCGTTAATATTGAGAATTTCGCAAAAAAGAGCTTAATTCGTGATCACTACTATTGGTAGAGGGTCTGAGCTTCAAAATGGTATTTAGGTTGGGGAGTCTGGGTGCCCGGAAAATTTCTGAAATTTGGAGGAATCTTGGGAAAAACTTAGCGCTTATATCTCCGTTAAGACTGCGCTCCAGTTTCATTTTCATAATATTTGATGCTGCGTAAGTGATAAGCGCACGGTAATGAGACAGCCACAAAGGTGACCATAAACATTGGGGGGGGGGGGGGATTTCAACTTGCAGCAACGACGTTGAGAGGCTGGCGCTCTAGCACTTCAATCAACACGAGGTAACCTATCTTACCAATTAAAGCCCACAAAAAGGTAGCTGGATTAGAGCACATAAGCATTTCCTAAATTCTTGGCAAATATATTTACGCGCTAGAATAGGTGATGTTAGAAGATTGAGGGTATTTGTAGCTTAAAGCACTCATATCTTTCACAAAGGTCATTGCACTAGCCTCTAAACTCGTCTATTCGGCGTTTTCCCTACGGCGATTGCAGGCTTTTGAGAATTCGAAAGGGCCTTCTCGAGCAAAAAGTGCGCAGATTCTTTGTTGAAGAAAATATTGCTGCGTCTGAAGAGGCCGGAAAGTCGCATATGTAATGCAGATCCATCTCCCCCTCTTGGGGGGGGATACGTATAGTCGAAACTACCATATCGATTCTTCCCACAAAGTAGTTAGTGAGCAATGTCCCGTTAAAATCGCTGTCGGGGCTTTCGTGTCCCCCATCTTAAGGGACAATAAAAATGCCTCTCTGGAGGGTTTGGTTTTTTTCATGAAGATGTTCTCCGGTCAACCGGGATTCATATTTTTTATACCAAATGCTTGGCCAACCAATCTATCAGCCTCCACAGTGTCAGTGACGTTCCATTGCTTTGGTCAAGTTTCAACAGTATCTGGGGCAGCCTCGTACCGGGGGGCTAACTCTGTCTGTTAGAAATATTTCGTGTGGCGGAATCCTGTCGTTACAACTGCAGACAGTCTTCTGCCGACAATTAAGTAGTGTAGATTTCCATCTAGAATTTACCACGGAAACGGAAAGTCTCTAAGGACAAGATCTGATGGGAGGAAACCAAACAGTTTTTAGGAATTTTCAATTGGTGGACTTCGGCGCAACAGTGGGATGTTTGAAGTTTTTACAAAGGAATCTTAAAAAAAATCAAAATTATTCGTTTTAAGTTTGTGAACGATTTATTGTTCTTAAATGTTTTAGTAGCAACTTGCTACCTTCATCAGTGGGTTATGAAAGAAAAAGCCAATACGTTGTTGTATTTACACCTGTCTTATCTTATCTTGCGATTCGTTTCAAAAGTGGGGAATGTGCCTTGCCTGGGTCCGTGTTAAGGGGGGTTTCCTGCGTTTCTCTTTCTATGAAGAAGCTTTCACGCCTGTTGTGTCTTCCAGTGAGATTTGAACCGCGACCTTCCGTACAACAGCCTTGTGCTCTAACCATTCAGATATCTGGACATTTTCTTCTCAAGGTTGGTCATAGATATCTCACTTATCAGAGGTGGAAGCGGGTTACCCATGGCTGTTCCCTTAGTTATTTTGTATAAGCGCCCCTGAAGGTGAAGTAATTTTCTGTCATGCTTATAGACGCCAGCTTCTTCAGTAGTTTGGCCTTTTTTCCCCTTTCGTGTATTGTGTCCAAGGAGACTAGCCAATTTTCTAGGTTCGCAATAGCTTCCTTTATCGGAATACTAGGGAATAGTGCCGTTATGTCGTACGATACTATTACTTCGCCGTTTATTGATCACTTCGTTGGAATTCTTCACTGTTGCTTCGCTATAAATGTTTCCTAGTTTGTTGATTTCTTTAATTACCCATTTTGCAATGTTGTATGTGGGTGAGTTGGAGTCGGCAATAATCTCGCTCATTTCATTGCCTGGTTTGTGAATTTTTGGTTGGCATCGAATTCGCGGAAGTGACGGGTTTACATTTTTCTGCACACCTTCTAATGGATTCCGGAAGTGGATCGTTCCTTGATTCGAAGAAGTTTCCCGATCTTAGCTTTTCGAATACTAGTTCATCGTAATCTCTTTTATTCCTGATTACT
The DNA here is from genome assembly GCF_905115235.1 of Hermetia illucens. NCBI lineage: Eukaryota > Metazoa > Arthropoda > Insecta > Diptera > Stratiomyidae > Hermetia > Hermetia illucens. Next base: position 152,922,050 of record NC_051850.1, on the reverse strand, counting down.
ATTGCGTTGCCTTTGTCAGCTTTTAGGTAGTAGGCATCTCTTTTGTTGAAATGTTTAATCATGTTTAGCTCTCGGAGTGGGGTAGTCCCAGTCGTTTGGTTAGTCTCTATAATTTTTCCACTTGGCGATGTATGTTGTATTTGGTCACGGTTTCCAAGTGCTTGATTTTGGCTTCTATGTCCACTATAGTAGTCTCTTCGGGTGGGGGTGATGCGATGGTATAGCTTAAGCCTTTATTCAGTAGTTTTAGTTCCTCTACTGTGAATTTGATTGTAGATATATTAATTACATAATTCGGTATCTTCGCGATAGGCTTCGCGTTCTGCAGAGGTGATGTCGGTAGTAGGTTGCGGAGCGACGTTAGTTTTTTGTCGTGGATATTTCTTTTCCAGACTTTCTCATATTCTTGGGCTATGGCTATTTTAGCAAAGTTGACAGTTGATGATGCCCCTTTTACTGTCAATTCCTTAGCTGATTTTAAATGTGTTGCATATGCTTGGAGGGTTTTTGTTTTTATTAAGTTTAGTGTATAATTTCTTTATTTTTTCCTTCATTAGGTCGCATTCCCAAGTTTTCACTTTGGCCTGCATATCCCAGTTATTATTAATGATTTTTATCCTATTGCTTTTAGGGGTAATTTTGTGATGTAGGCAAAGTTTTAGGAACCGAATGTCTTCGGTAATATCAGCCATTTTTTTTTGCTTAGCTTTAAGTAATCTTTGAAATACGGATGGGGACTTTGATGCCATATTATATCATACATGCCATGCATTCAAGCCGGCTTATTTGCACTAGCTGTTTTTTAGAAAAACCAAAATTATTCCTTTTAAGTCTACGAGCTATTTGTTTTTCCAAATGCACATTTCAGTAGCTTTAAATCGATTGATTGTTTTTACCCTTAGATTTGCCCATGAAGAATATGAATTTGAAGATACAAAAAGTATTAATAGTACCCACGATTTGATTCTCGCTGGCTAGCTTAGATCGAACTCGCCATTTTTTTCGATAATAGGCTTGGTCGGGGAAAAGCCGAGAGGGTTTAAGTCACCATTTAGCGTATGAAGCCATCATTCGGATCTCGTTTTTGGATTTCCCCATCGATTACGATGCCCATTGGCAATCCTAACATGATCCACTACCAAAGCGTTGTGTCATGAAACAAGGAGTTCTCTTGCGGTAGTTATTTAATATCAGAACAATAGATAACAACAATAAAGTATTGAGGGTGTGCTACGCTATAGCTCTGAATCTAAAACTTAATTTAAGATACTATACAATTAATAAATGCATTGAAAAACATGGCAAAGAAGAATTCGTGATGCAATATATTGGGCATAAGGAATAGTTTACGATATTGTGATGTTCGTATGTCATCCTCCACAGAGAGCCCCACCTCTTCTTTTGGACTCCTCCCATGTCACTTAGAAGGTACATTTAGTTGCCTCCATCCACTTCTTCTCCTACGGTGTAGTATTTTTTGGGTCTCCTTTATATAAAATTCCTAGTCCTTTACTTCTCGTCAGATTTCTCAATAAGTTAAATTTACCTTTTCAAGGTTTTGTGTAAAACAAAACCTTATTAAAATCGATTCAATGTCTGTCTGTCTGTAACATGCATTTGTCTCCAAAACAGCTAAACCGATCCGAACGAAATTTGGTGGACAGATGGGAACTATGAAATCCCACGCATACAGCGAGTGGCATAAATTTAAGTGGAGTTTAAAGGAAGGCTCCCCAAACATGCAAAGGGGTAATTCAAAGTTTAGGGTAGGGTATTAAATGAAAGGTCTCAATTTGTACTTTCCGAAACTGCCATTAGTTTTGGTATGAATTGCAAAGTACGTGAGTAAGGAGTTAAAATGTACGCACTTAAAGTGAGACAGGACCCATTTTCGTAAACTACTCAACCTAAAAATCCGAAAAAAATCAGGGTGGTGCGCCTAGATGAAATCTAGGCCTCGAAATATGTCCCATTTCGATATCTGCTCCAATAAACTTACTAATAGTATATTAGCACTTTTTAGAAATTGATTGAAAGCCCCCTTAAATTCATCCTAGGACTTCCGAATTTTGTACTCGCATAGAGGATAATATTTCCTATATACTTACTAAATTTCGTGAAAATCTGGCCATTAACACCAAAGTTATAGCAGTTCAAACTTAGTAATTTCGCGTGAATTTACTGCTTCCAAAGCCATGCAAATCAGATGCTGACGTCATAATTAACCGGAACAATTGACACTCGCGTGAAATATTAACGTAGCATTTATGAAGAATCTACTTATCTGAAGTCCTTTTTAAGGTTTTATGAAAAACACTTAAGTGAGAGCTAATCTTTGAGAGATGTCCCATTCCGGTATCTGCTCAAATAAATTTACTAATAGTATATTATCAATTATTAAAAATTTACTAAAAAACTCCCTTTAAGTTCATCCTAGATGTACTAAATTTTGCAACGATGTAGAGGACAGCCTCGTGCATACACATGCCAAGTCCCATGAAAATCCAACTACTAGTGTCAAAGTTAAAGAAGTTGGAACTTATCAATTTCGTGCTAATTAACAGCATCCTAAGCCATACAAATTATTATTATTATTATTATTCACCTTCGAGTCAAATATTAAAATTCCATTCAAAAAGAATCTAATTCTCCCCAGCCTTTTTATATTTAATGTAGGTTACATTCTCGGCATTTGCTAATAATATTAAACTCAGAGTGTGAAGCGTGTGAGGTTGACTATTATCAATACAGGGGTTTCCATCAAATGATTTATTTAAATCGCTTTCTAAAAAATAGAGGGCAATTTTTAGTTATGTGACACGGAGCTGTCGTGCACTCGTCGCTCCTCACATCTTTTTCTTTTCTTTAGCCTTTGTCCCGTTCACAAGCGGGGTCGCTTACTATCGATGTTCAGACCAATCTTGGTAAGTGAATTCTCGTTAATGCAAATTACGTGAACAATCGAAGCCACCTCTCTTGCAGTTTTTCCATGATCGGTGCATTCGCGGATATTCTCATTCAAACGTGATCAAAGCGTGTCACGCCACCAGTGCAATGCAACATCTTCGTCCCCGTTACCGCAAGACGCCGTTCATTGTCTTTTATAGTCGGCAAACACTCAGTACTATAGAGTTGTGGAATGCCACTTCATCCAGGTTGCGTTAATGCGTGAAGCAATTTCATTATGCAGTTCTCTATTAGCGGATAGCATTGGCTCGAGTTATTTAAATTGCTGAGTTCTGGTAATGGCAGTAACCTGCCCCTCGAGACATTTAAATCGCTCAATTCTGGCAATGGCAGTAATCTGCCCAGAAAAAAGTGGAAAAAAGTCGGGAGGCTTTCAAGTCAGCATTCAGCGTATCAAACCACCATTCGGATCTCGTTTTTGGATTTTCCCATCGAACACGATGCTCATGGGAATCCTAACACGATTCACTACTAAAGCGTTGTGTTATGAAACAGTAGTTATTTACTACCACAACAATAGATATCAACAACAAAGTATTGAGGGTATGCTACGCTATGGCTCTGAACCTAGAACTTAATCTAAAGATACTACACGTGATGTAATATATTGGGCATAAGGAATAGTTTACGACATTGTGACGTATGTCATCCTCCACAGAGAACCCCACCTCTTCTTTTGGACTCCTCCAATGTCACTTAGAAGGTACATTTAGTTGTCTCCATCCCCTTCTTCTCCTACGGTTTCTTTGGTTCTCCTTTATATAAAATTCCTAGTCCTTTACTTCTCGCCACATTTCTCAATAAGTTAAATTTACCTTTTTAAATATTTGTTTTTCCTTTAAGCTTAATTCTACAATTTTTTTATTCCATCGGTCCTCAACTTTTTAGACAGATGGTTAACTTGGATTGTAGTTACGCTATTGCTTCCACTAAGGTCAACTAGACGGGCGGGAGGAACATTCTGCAATCGATCGAGTCGCGATCCACGGTGATCAACTGGCTCTAGTTCACGGTGGAGAAAATGTTAAGGCAAGGAACATATGTAAACCCTAGACGAGGATGATTATTTCTTGACTCTGAGAAGTGCTTGTAAGACCACTTTTTTTTTATACATACATTAAGACAATATTGTAGATCGTAATTTGCCTTAAAATTCATAACATTCTCGGAAGAAATGTGACCATAAGAAAATATCATTGCGACAAGTAATCGCCCCATGTCTCTGTCTTCTTTTCAAGGTAGCATCCGAAAAAGAATAAAAATAAATACATATATATATGCGGCATAACTGACACGACGTGAATTTAAAAGAATATCTGCATGCCGATAGCATCTTCGGGGAAAACTAATTCTAGTTCTGATTCGTGTTGCTTGGATTCATACTTACAATGAAAGATATGGAAAGTATATGATTAGAGGGCTTTGATGCGTTCATAAAGACATGCACATGAAGATAATTTATTGAGATACGACGAGTTGGGCAAAAACTGCCTTTTAAATCATAATGAGCAAGTATTTCATTGGCTCAACACTATAGCTTGTGTTTACTCCTTTTTGGAGGATTCTCACACTCTTATTTTTCGTATTGTGAGGTGGCCGAATAATTTGAGTGTCATCCTCCCGCTTGCGCCGTCTTTGAATATCAGTTCGTCATAAATGTTTGTGTTCATCTTTGTGTTATCTGACTATTGCAGGCCCATCATTTACGCACACCCTCATTACAAATCAGATAAAAAATATTATCAATGCTAAAAAGAGACGGTGACGCCTTTGCGGAGTACATGTTCATTCACAGACAGCGCATCAGCATATTGCTATTCACAAGAAAAGGGCATAAGTTCAGTTGACTTCTAATCTTCTACTTTTTGCTCACAGTAATATTTAGCAATTTTCCATCTATATAATTAAAATCATTCAAGGTTTGCCTGGAACTCATCAACTTGCCTTCCACCAGGAAAATAACTAAAGTGGAAATTGAAATTTAGCATTAATTAAGGGAGTAAATGCAGCATTTAAACTCATTTATATAATTAGTAGCGTCTCAAAATTGATAAATATATTTGTGGGATTGATTGTTTATTAAAACTTTTGACCTTGCTTCATTCGAAACTCCCGCATACACTATCATTATAGTGATTTATCCATTATTGCCAGATATTCTCACGATTATGAGACTAGATAAAATACGTACATATAAGATTTTTTCATCAGATAGTATATTTAATAGAGTTACGGAACGAACTCGACAGCTTTCGATCTGACTGTCACTGAATTCATGATTTACGATTGGAGAATGCAACGATGGAGCCTATAATTAGTGTTTACTGAGTGGTATCGAAACGCACTTTCAGGTGGAAAAAATCATTACTACTTCCCTAATAAAGATTTATTACCAAATTACTATATTTCTAGAGGAAGTCAATTAGTTTTTAATTAGAAGGTTAGAAGGAGAACTGAATGAAGATGGAGAAAAGATATTTCGTTTGTTTGAGAAGCATCCGAGTTGCATTAATTCCATACGTTCATGTAATTGTGGGCGAAAAAAGATAGTAAAAGGTTGGTGAAGAAACTCAAAAAGCGGAATAAGATTCGCTATCACTTATCAATTCAAACCGATTCAGTGACTTGTTTGGTTTCCTGTAATTACTGCGGACAGAAAAAGTAAATAAGAATCAACCTTGTTACAAGTTTGGCTGGGAATGTACATTTGCGATAGAATGAGTGGCAGTGAATGAAATTTCCGGATTTGGAGAGTCCCAATACCGAGGCATTGAAATAAGATACTTCTTAACAACAAGTATTTTTTTCTTATAATTGTAGTTTCATTGGCTGGAATAGCGTGATTATGTTGTAATTTATGTGTCTTTTAGAAGTATGATTTCATCAACATGTTTGAAGAACCCTATTATGTTTTAAAAGCATTTCCAAACGTTGAATAGGATTAAGCATCCATTTCGAGAGGGATTTTTAAACAAATATTTAATAAATATTCTTCAAAGAAACTTAAGAATACTTCAGGCGAATCTAAAAAGCCATTAACCGATTAATTCATAGCTTGAAGGTACACTTTCCTTCCATTGTCTATTTACTAATGAGACACCATAATATCACACTTAAAACGATTCTTCATACTCACGAGTATACATATAACAAGATCTTTACTTTTGGATAATCCGAAGATTGATAGATAGCAATATATGTCTGATGAATGAATTGTTGAAAGTATTAATTTTTTTGTAAGAAGTATAGTAATTTTGATGGAATTTGATTATGAAATTTAAATTCGCCAAACGTTTTTGATCCAATCTTTCATCTTGTGAAAGAATGGATAAGTATAATGGGTAGATAGATAAATATCCGTGTATTTTAATTGATTTGATATGTTTTTCTGTAAAATAGATTAGCTGCCGACAAAATTTGTTTAATATGGGAAATATGCAAATTTAAAAGTTGTTTCTGAATAAAGAAGGTATGCATTGCTATAATGAGGTGCCTGAATGGAATCCTGGATTCTTTATTTTAACTTACATAACTCTGGATTTAGTTATTTTTACTAAGTGGAATTTTAGCGTTTTCGACACGTGCCATACAAGCATTTGTAGTTGAAAGCGTGAAATATTATTATTAAAAGTAAATGTAAAAATGATTGAGGTTTTTTGAGTTGCTATATCATTTCACGGAAAGACGGGAAGTTTTTATTATAATTTTATATACTTTGGGCGGCCTCTTTCTCGTCCATCCTCTTTCCTAGTTGCGAGTACTGTCTATAGCAGGCTCCACATCTTATGAGAAGCAATATATAATATTGTAGTTGGTTGTGACTCCATTCAATTTACTTTCTCATAATAGTGATGAGTTTGTGCGTTCACCACCCCTTCTGGGACTCATCCTAATGGCGCCGCTAGTGATTATACGACTTTGTCTCACCCATTCCATTGGTCTGAACTCATCATAGAATATTATTCATATTTTCCAGTGCAACAAATGTTCTCATTATCTGTGGCTCTGCGAGCTACTCGTAGTAAGTACATTTACTTGCTATTTTTCAGATGACCGATAGTTTATAACACTATGGCGCGTATCGTAGTGAAATGCCACTTTTTGGTGAAGATATTCCAGGTCTTGATGTTTCGTGATTGCTGTTTGCTCAATACTTCACTTTGATCATGCTCTGCAATACTATCCTCTAAGTGGAACAAGTTCTTGCCAAGTAGACCTTCATTCTCCTTGCTTTCTCTTTTGAGTAGACTTATGTATCTGTCGTGTATACTGTGCTGGAAATCATCATCAGCTAATTACGAAGCCAGCAATCATAGCCTCTTTTAGGATAAGAGCGCTCATTATATGCCATTTTCCACACGGAGCGTTGAGATATCCCAGCTGGATCCACTGTCCGCTTTGTACCAGAAAAGTCACTTAGAGAAGTAATTCTCGTCCAGTCCTAGCCCAAAAGCAACTATTTCAGTGAACATGCTTTTAATTTGGGATTTCCCCCATAGTATCTTGCAGCCAGATAAGGTGATATAATGGCAAATCTCCTGGAATTTCCACTTTCGTTATTAGGCAAATAATATTTTTGGAAATCTGGATTACAAAGCCTCGTTTATCCAAAACTTGTTACAGACGATCTTCCCAGCTCGTGTAGATGATTCCATGCCAATCCCACCCAATACACAACTGAAACTTCCTGGCTGCTAATTCTGACTTGGCCACAGTTTCTGTTGGTAGGTTCGGTTTTCTAGCGATTCACTAACAATTCGTTGATGGTAATTCAAATAGTTTCAAACGGTTTTTGCGAAATTTTTGGTCTCTGGACAATCGAAACCATACTTACAGGGTCAGACTTGACAATTTCCATTATGTATTTTATAGACATTTCGGTAGGGCACACAGTTTTGAAAAACGTGTCCACTTCAAAAGCCTTCACGGTCCCTTCTTCCAATTTATCATTTACCTCTATCTAGATAGGGTAATGGTCACGATAGATATTCTGTTCAATAAAGCTCCTCGCTAACATGGTACTCACTTATTTCAGGTTGGCTATTGACCCTAGGTCTATGCTTGGAAAATCGCTAGTTAACATTTAATTAGGACGTTTAGTCAGTTCTACGCTAGGAGAAGTAGAGCGGCTGTGCTTGCATGGCGGATAGGAAAATGTCCTTACAAAGTAATCTGTAGGTATATTCCGTCACATACTATTACTCTCAATGGGATATAATTTGGGCCAGCTTCGACGATGAGTGTAAGCTAGCAACGGAACGGAAGAATGCTCCATACCGAGAACTGTTGTATTCTCAAAGAGCGTGGACATGCGCGGAGACTTATCATGAACTCCAGCGAACGGAGAAACGACTTAACAGACAGAAAAAAGAAGCCTGGGAGAACAGGTCTGTGCACTCGAAAAATACAGGGAGCAACCGCACCAGGCGCGCAAGTTTTACCAACAAGTCAGCAGGATGGAGCCTTATACACCTCGATGATCCTTCTGCCGAGGCAAAGAGGGAAATCTGATTTCCGACAGAATGGGCATATTGGAGCGATGGCTTGAGTACTTTGATGAGCAGCTCAACAACCAAAATATCGGCGAGTTGGAGGTCCCGCCAACTGAAAACGACGGACAAACACTGCAACCACCAAGTATAGAAGAGACTGTCCGTGTAATTCATCGACTTAAAAATCATAAGTCGCCAGGAGCCGGTGGAATTACAGCCGAATTGGCTAAATCTCTAGGCTATCAATTACACCAAGCCGTTCATCAACTTAGCTCTGATGCCCGCCGATTATATGGTTTGAGAATTCGTCTTTGAAAAGACATACACTGTCGTAATCACCGAAAGAGAAGAATGGTCAAGAAATGACCATGAGTTTTTTGAGATTACAGACTTAAGAATCTTCACCGACGGGTCCGCCATGGGGGGCGGAACGGGCGCAGGAATGTTCTCCGGGAATCCGATTATAGAACTGGCTCGACCCCTCGGAAAAATGACGACCATATTCCAGGCGGAGATATATGCCATATGGCAGCAGAAGAATATCTGGGACAAAATGGAAGCGTCGCACCATTCAAATCTGTTCCCACAGTCGGGCGGCACTAAACACTAAACAGCAACGACATATCAGGTCATTTGGTGTGGAGTTGTCATCAGGTACTGCTGAATCTTGGCCGACTAAACGAAACATTCCTGCTATGGGTGCCGGGGCACTCTAATATCACTGGTAATGAGGAGACTGACAGACTCCCTCGCCGAGGGTTTGGATCCACAATGGCGGGGCCGGTATTGGTATCCGGCCATCCACTCTCAAGTCTACTCTGAAGGGTGAAATGCAAGGATTCACGCAGCCGACTGGAGAAATTTGAACTCTTGTTGGCAGGTGAAAATCCCACTGAAAGAGCCTGGGGACCCTAGAGCGGCATTTTTGTTGCCACATAAGAAATGGGCATGAAAACGCTAGTAGGGCTTTTAACGGGACACTGCACCCTAAACTGCCATATGGAAAAGATTGGGGTGCCCTGCCTTGCATTTTTTATGCAGCTGTCAGGCCTCCGCAGATCTCAGACGAAGACACCTTGGCAAGGTTTTCTTCAAAGAAGAATCTGCACACTCTTTGCCTCTGGAGAATGTTCTCAGATTCGCTAAAGCCTGCTAACGCCGTAGGCGCGAAGCCAATCAATAGGCGATCTACGGGGATTGTACAATGGGCATAACAATGGCCCCGCAGTAAACTAAACTAACTAGGCGTAAGGTGTGGGACAGCGAATCAATGCCTGACGACTGGCAAAGAGGCATCATCTGTCCCATACATAGAAGGAAGATATCACGCTGTGCAGCAATTATAGAGGTGTCACCAGCACCAGCTTTATAAGATATCCTCCGCTATCTTGCTAGGGAGGATAGCCCCATATGCCCAGAATGTCATTGGCCTATACCAAAGAGACTTCCCTCTAGCAATTCAGGAACAGACCGATTTTTTCTGTGTGGCAAGCGGTGGTAAAACTGTTGGGATATGGACGTCAGTTGTACTACTTTTCTTAATAATAATAATAATAATAATAATAATCGTTGGCGCAACAATCCATATTGGATCTGGGCCTTGAAGTGTGTTAGAGCACTTCATTCAAGACCGTAACGGTACACTACAGTACATTGAAGGAGGCAATGTGGTTAGCATTGCGCTCGCCCGAGATTATTACCCTGATTTGACTCAGGTACTCATTCACAGCTGAGTCGACTGGTATCCGACGTCAAATCCGCATCAAAACCGCACTGCTTAAACGGGAAGAATAAAGAAAGGAAACTACAACTTTGAGACGGTTGATAATTTCTCCTATCTAGGGTCGATAATCACAACCGATAACAGCTACAACGATGAAATCCGCGCACGGTTGTTGGCAGCCAATAGAGCCTATTTCAGCTTACAAAAACAGTTCCGCTCGAAACGTCTCATCATAGGGTCAAAGCTATAACTGTGGAAGACAATGATCTTGCCAGTCTTCGTGAATTCCTCGGAGACCTTGGTTCTTAGCAAGAAAAATTGCGAACTCTTGGTCGCAGTCGTAAGAAGAATCCTCCCAAGAACTTTTGGCCCCTTACATGACGATTCCGTGGTCTATATGACGATGAAATCCATGAGGGATACCATGTTTGTCTGGTTGTTGATAAAATCCGACTCAATAGGTTGAATCCGTATGGAAGAGGATGATCCAGCCCGGAAAGTCTATAAGGGCAATATCTATGGTAGAAAAAGAACACGAGACGGACCCAGCCTGAGATAAAGCGATGACATAGGTCAGGATGTCAGATAGCTTTTATGGATCTCGAATTGGTGGACCTCGGCGCAAAACCGGGATGTCTGGAGTTCATTATTAACTTATTAAGGCAGGCCTAGACCGGATACCAGTTGCTGCGTCGTTAATGATGGTGATACCTTGAAGATTCCCCGGAATGATCCTTTCTAAGGAAGGGTCATGTAGGCCCCGCCGTATAGCCATAAGTTCTGTCAGTTGATGCGAATAGCGAGAAATGTTAGGCCGCTAAAACTGGAAACACTGCGCACAAAGAGTACCTCCGTCAGACTTATAGGTTTCGAAGGTCAGTAGCCCGTGAACGAAGTTCGCTAACTACGAAAAAAAATTGCGATAATTGCGTTGTACCAATGCGGGAATACGCCAAAAAAGATTCATAATTTGTTAAAAAAGCTGCCGGCAAACGAACGATTCGTTTCTAGAACATTAGTTCGATACCACGAAATAGCTGATGTGGTTGACAGGGCGCGGGAGAGGCGCCTAGGTTCTGTACGTCGCCTGAATGTCGTGCATGCTGTGCGCAATCCTCTCCGCGAGCAGAAACGAATGTCGACGAAAATGGGCGTTTCAACTCGAAGTATGAGTCGTATTTTACGAGAAGATCTCGGCCTCAGTGCGTACTGGCGGTGCGTTAGCCATATGTTAACGCCAAAACTGAAGGAAATACGGCGAACTCTATTCTGATGAAAACATTTTACCATCAAGGAAAAATTCAACCGACAAAATGATCGAGTATATGCTCACAATTGTTATGAAGCCAAAGAAAATTCTCCGCGAGTCCAACATCGTCACCATCCGACTTCTGTCATGCTATGGTGGGGGCGTCTCATATCACGGCGTAACTGATATTCATTTCTGCGAGCGTCAAAACCAATGCGAGCGTGTACGAAAAGATGTTAGAGGATGTAGTTGAGCCATTGAGTGAATCTCTGTTCGCTGGAAAGCCGTATTGCATCCAGCAGGACTCGCCCCCCGCTTACCAAGCCAAGATAATTCAGCAGTGGTTAGCGGCACATGTTCCAGACATCATAACCGCGGATGAATGGGCCTCAGGCAACCCAGATTTGAATTCTTTGGACTACAGCCATTGGGCTAATTTAGAGGAGACTGTTTGCGATCGAACTTACACCAATTTAGAGAGTTTGAAGGCCGTTCATACCGTGCGTGAAATGATCAATGCATGGTCTCATAGACTTTGGGCCTGTATAGCTCTATGTTTCCCTTTTCTAATTGTGTACTTTTCGATTGATTTGGTTTATTACTTTGACTGACAGAACTTATGGCTATACTATGTATATGCTTTCTGCCGTTAAAAGATATTCTTAGATTCACAAAAGTATTTGATTATGCACAGGAACGAGCCTGAATGGTACTTGTGAACAGTGCAGTGGCATAAATATAGCCTGCCTACTTGAAACTAGTGTTTTCCTGCTCATAATCTAACTGAATTTCAGACTGAGGACTTTGGTTTTTTAGGTAGTTTCACCTTGCCTTGGTATCACATAACGGAGTGATCATTTGTTTTCACCTACTGGGGTTTATCGACCTAGATTCACATAAACTAGTTTTGGTGGATTTAAATGACAGTCAACTCGGAAAGCGTCCAGCGAATAGACGCAACTGGCATGCGAAAGTTTTTGACCAAGCAATGATTGTTTTCGTAGTACTATAAGCTGTAGCTCGAACTGTATCAAAAACTAACTTACCTCTGTCTTCGTTATATGATTTTCCCTTCCTCTGTCTCACAACTGCATCATCTGGAAAACAAAAGAATAGATCAAAATTAAAAACAAGGACAATACTGGTTCAAACTTTTATCTTTTAATTCTTATCCGACCACTAAAACGGAGAGCCGACATAATCTCATTATAAAATCTACGAAGTTCAATCAATTCGTTAAGGTCATTGTTGTCATCCTTCCAAAGCTTTTAATTATAAGTTAAATGCATATACAATGGGCGTGATGTAGATTTGCAACATCAGCTAAGTCCAAACAGTACCACACCTAAATCTCCACATCTTTATTTACCATAGGATTTAGCGTCAATGGTGTTCACCTCCTATTTGCGACTGTAGCCTTCGTCATCATCGAGTTATCTTCAAGCGCGATTGCCCTTTGAGTAAACATTTGAGCTGCCAATAATCGTGACTTGTTTATCGCATCTAAATGCCAAAATAGGTAGAATAATTTGCAAACACTTTTTGCAATATAGAAGCAATAGCTTTTATAGGACTCGGTACGTACTCGCATATGATAAATAGGGTAGCCTGTACTTGCCTTTTAGACTGGCTAATTTGCATTGCAATTATTGAGTTATGTAATAAAAGGAATTGGGAGAAAATACACATGAGAGGATATTTAAGTGCTATGGGTTATATGAGGATTGTAAAGTTTTGCTTTGTCCTTCATACTAGTTTACACCCCACTTCGCGTTGATGAAATTCTCCAATTGATATAAGGTCACCCATTGTATTATCCGTGGGTACATATACCTCCGAACAATATAAAGGTAATTGCTGATAAAATTGTGCATTATTCAATTATATTTTGATGATTTCGCAGTTTTCTTCCCTAGATACAAAAAGTTTCGTTTTATTCACCTCCTCTATGGTAACCCTTTTTCCTTTCTCAGCAAATATGATCAGAAAAAATGCAGTACATTACTAACCAATAAAACTGGGTGGTATCTGGCAATTCAAGATATTTCTCAATTATTTCTCAACTACTGCAAAAATTCGAAGTATCTAGATTAAATCGCCGCCTTTACAATAGCAAATTATCAGAATTTCAGATACATGACTCTGAATACTACTGAACAATGTTTTTGGCATACTCCATTGGCAGAGTGCGAGCTCCACACAAGCTACTATTACGGCCACCGCGGGCAACTATTGTTTTGCAATTTAATTTAAAGGCGTAGATATTCTTGTTAGTAAAATCGGATAAATCCACACTAACCAAACGGTAAATCATAAGTGGAGAACTTATCGTTTATCTTGCGTTGTGAAATAGAATGCACGTAACAAAGGCATTTTCATCCTGCTGGCAACTTTGTAAGGTAATCTAATAAAATCTATTCCAAACTATGCTACTTAAACAATTAGCCTTGGCCAAATGAAACTTCTGCTTTGATCGCCACGCTGGCCAATTAATCCGATATCTATCAATTCAATATCTAACGGAGAATGCCGATAGATTTCTGATAACTATGGAATTGAATGTGGGCGCGATGGGTGGGTCTTCGACCTGGTCTTTCTTTCACGTATGCCTTGTTCCGCTGTTGAGGTCAATGTTACTCCTAGCAGGTGGACAAATAATTTGTTTTGTGAATGGCTGATTACAACGTGATGCAGCCTGGGGAGCTAGCGGGCATCTGTATAAATGTATGTTTTGCAGGTTAGTTACTATTCATTGATGGTACTTTTGTAATCCAAAGAGTTTGGAATGGTAAAGTTGTTTATAAAAATGCAATTCTCAAAAACAAGACTTTGTGGACTGAAAATGGTGCTATAATTGAATTGATATCATCCAGTTGCCATTACATGCTGCAAGATGCATTTTTATGTTTTCAAAGATATGCGAACGTAAAAAGTGGGCCTTCCTTTCGGCTCTTAAATCGAGAACTACCGCGACGCAGACTGGAAAGGGTCAAGGTTTGCCCCTGCTAATGTTTTGTAAATGTTGTGTTAATGGTGAGTGTAATATTGGAAGATATTTGTTTAGAATAAGCTTGGAGTTTTAAGCTTGGAATCAACCGCTGTCTAAGCAGCGCCTAGTGGACAAATATCATATAGTATTTAATTGCAAAGAAATGCTACAAACTCAAGGAGAATTGTATGATATTTCCGGAGGCTGTAATAACAAAATGAGAATTGTGGTGGCCGGAAAACCACTCTGAGTGGCCCGAGACGATCAAGAAAGGAGAACTATCCCAAAATCTAAAAAGAAACAAAAGAAAGTCGGCGAAATTGATCGTGAAAGTGCGCCCGCAAATATTGAGCCTCCATCGAAGTGCTCCGCCGACACGCCCTTGCTTGCCCCTACAAAAGCTAGACTCGGGTATGTTGGGGGCTTCCTTTGAATACTTTGGTCCACCACGTGTCATTATACAAAACTTCAGGTGTCGTTTACCTGTGCGTGAGTCCACACCGGAACCTATTAATTCAACAAACATGGAAATACGCGCGAGCCTACCGAAAGATGAATATGCGAGCTAAATAGGAATTTAAACAAAAAATAAATAAATACCGTAAAACTACGGACCCGAGTGTTGTGATCGATAGAGAAGATCCTCGAGGGATCGCATTGTCAATCGATGTTTCTCCTGCTTCAGATGTGTTTTGAGGTGTGGCCTTTTAGGTTTCCTCCCTGTCTTGGCATTCACAGCCCATCATATTGGAAGATGTTCCTATTTAACGTGATATTTCTGGGTTGCAAGAGGAAGAAGGGAGATGGCAGTCTTCAAATCAAAGAAAGATTAGCTGGAATTCACGGTTTTCTATTCAATAAATCTACTTCTTTAGAATACTTTCATGAGAATAACCAGTGATGGGAATATCACTTTTCCTTGCTTAACATTTGTTTCGTCTCACAAAGTATTAACTGTAGAGTGTGATTCTGCATATGATTTTGATTTAAGTCCCTTGATTGGTACTGTAA
This sequence comes from Hermetia illucens, assembly GCF_905115235.1. Classification (NCBI taxonomy): domain Eukaryota; kingdom Metazoa; phylum Arthropoda; class Insecta; order Diptera; family Stratiomyidae; genus Hermetia; species Hermetia illucens. The sequence goes on along the minus strand of NC_051850.1, from coordinate 152,906,619 downwards.
TTTTTGTATCCTCAACATGAAATTGTATCCATTAACTGCAAAAAAGCAAGTAATCGACATCATTTCGACAGTCATTCTGCTGTCAGTACATAAAAAATGATCGATGTTGGTCAGTGTGGTGGAGGAGAAGCTATAGTCTATGAGCAGTCTAATGGAATGTGCCGGATTTGTTGACGTCTCGTACGATTTCCGTTAGTAGATGTGATGCTACTCTTTGCAACTGGAGAACGTCGGCACCGAAGATCTGATGGCTGATAGGCCTATAGGCGGGGTATTCACATAGAAAATGCTCCGTGAATTCCGGTTCCTCATTCTAGGAGGGACACGTATCACCTTGAACAATTGCTATTCTGAAGCTAGTGAATTATGACCTGTCAGAATATTTACAATACTCCTGCAAGTGCTCCTGCTTTTCGACAGGATAAACTTTCCGGTATGCATGTTTGGTTTTGAAAGGAAAAGTTTGGTGTGTCTAGTAGCATTTAGGCTCTGCGGCCTGTCATTGTGGGAAGCTTATTCCCAGTTTTTGAAGACAGCCTTAGCTAATGCTCCTGATACTCCAATTGCTGGTTCTGGTCCAGCTTGAACCCTATTTGGTTAAAACATCCGAGGTTTAATTTCCCTCTACCCAGAGAAGTTCCATCGTATTGAATCTAGAGATAGATTTCAAACGGTTCCTGTATTCCTGAACAATTTTCGAGGATATCCAAGGACTATTCAACGCCCTTAATGCAGCCTCGCTATCACTCTAGATTGCGATGCACCTGCCCTTCAACCGCTCGTCAATCACCCAGTTTGCCGCCCTTAGAATCGCATATACTTCGGCTTCAAAAACCGTTAAATATTGTCCAAAGTAAAAACCCTCTTCTCGTTTTTATTCGAGAGGTAGACTCCTGCTCCAGAACCATGTTCTGTTTTTGAGCCAATGGTCTGGAAGACTTCATGCATTCTTCTGGGACTTCCACTTTTCTCTATGTTTGTTATCCTGAAACATATCTTCTATGGGGAACCGAAATTGTAAGAGTTGGATTCAGTACTCCCAATAACTTTTCCAATGCTCAGTGCCCCCCACGTTCGTTGTTTCTCCATAGATCTAATCGAATTAGTCTATGAGCTGCTCTCATTGCAGTGCTTTGAATAAATGTATTCAGGAGCTGCAAATTGAGTAATGCATATTGAGCTGCGCCGGATGTCGTGCTTATGTCATCGGTAATACCAGGCACACAGTTTTTTTGCAGTTCGGCTAGTTTACGATGAAAAGCTTTTTGTCTCACCTTAACGCACCACACTACGGATCCATAAGCGAACATCGGACTAATGATAGCAACGTATATCCACATTACCACATGAGCCCTGAACCTGTCGAGGCAAAGGTCCGTCTGCACGGCCCATAATCTGTGAGAGCTCGTTTCAACCTTACCTCTGCATGCTTGTTCCAAACAAGCTTTTTATCTAGAGTAACTCCCAGATATTGCACTCCTTGGGAGAGTTGAAAGGTTGCACCGTTCATTTCAGGGAAAAAAATTTCATCCAGTTTTCTCCATTTTGTAAATAATACCATTGCGGTTTTATTTAGATCCATGCATGCATTGCACGAACTGTCTTTCAAATCGAAGGTATGCTGGACAAACCGTTCCAAAATCCCTATCAACAGCGAGCACAGCCACGTCATCAGCATAGGCTGTATTAGCAAATTTTGCATTTCGAACAGTAGTGAGTCGATCAGTATACTCCATAGAAGTGACGATAGCACACTTCCTTGGGGGCAACCTTTCGTTGCTTCTAGTGTTAGGTAGCGATCAACACCCAATTCAGCACACAAAAATCTCTGCGTTAACGTTTTCCCACAAGTATGATCCACCAATCTCTCCAAAAATTTCAGCAAGAATGAAGTCACACTGTTGTGTTTGAAGCTCTTTGGATTAGAATAGTCATCTTTCTCAGACTACGATATGAGGGCTACCTTAACCTACTGTCAAGAGCAGTACATAACCCAAAGCAAGGCATGCTAGAAAAGTATTTCTTAGCAATCGCTTTAAGTGTTCCATATCTTCCTTTGCCATTGCTGAATAGATATTATCCATGCCAGGTGTTTTGAAGTGTTCAAAGGACAGTATGCCAGCCCATGCCTTTTTATAGGTAACAACCGCTTTCGCAGTGTTCCAGTTCACCTTGCAATACATGCGCGTTGAAAAAATACAAGAACTGTCAACTCTCCTCATACCATTTCTTTTACCCGTTCTCCCGGAGGGTGTACTTCCAGGAGGGTCTGTACTGATTCCAGTCTCGAATTCGCGAAAGTGTTATCGGGGTTTTCTAAAAGAGTCAAACTTCGCCGACTCATCCTTTTTAAGGACTCTCCACAGCCTTGAAGTCTATCTTTCGCCTTCCAGTTCCTCACAGTACGCTCTTGAAGAGTCTCGTTTCAAACACCTAACTCCGCTGTGAGTTCCGGAAATTCAACGAATCTTCGTTCCTATTGCTTTTACAAGCTAAGTTCTGAAGTCGCCTCGTTGATTTCCTGAGTTTCTGCAGTTCCCGGTTCCATCGAGGAACCGTTTTACCGCTTTGGCCTCGGAAAATAAAACAAGCCTCTTCATAACACTCTAAAACGGTGTAATTCAGAGTTTCCAATTCATCTTGGAACAGAGTTGTCTTAGCATGGTTGCTTCTAACCGTCTTGACATCAGGACACAGGCCCTCGGTCTTATGGATCTTTCATCAAAGAAAATCTTAGCCCCCTTTAGTGATCCAATTCCACAGATTCTATTAGATCGAACCTATGGCTTTTGTACCAGAAGGATATAGAGGTTGTTCTATAGTTTTGTTAGCCTCGCCGCCAGCTTTATCATGCTGCAAGTTAATTTCACCAATTTTTATGTTTTTCAACATAGACTTAGTCCAATGTGTAATGGAAAACTGTTAGAAGCTATGCCGGGGTGCGCGTGTGACGGGGTTTCCCCCACACCATACCTCCAGAGACTCTATCCCTCATGTTTGGTTTCTCTGAGAATAGCCACACGTGGTGGTGCCTGAAAGGTCCCATATCATCCCGTAGAACATTCGTCTGTTTTCCCCTTCATTGGTTTGCGGTGTCCGGTTTGCATAGATTCGTTCACTCGAACTGGCATCAAGTCAGTTTCGGTCACGTCTCTGGCTTCCCTTTCTTCCGCCTGTTCCGTAAATGGTGTAGGAGAAGTTACTAACAGGCAGGATTCACTCTTTAGTCCCTTCCAACACTGTATGCACTAACCTCTGCGCACAGCTCCATCGGGGGAAAGCGTACCGAAGATGATGCAAATTTGCTCTACATTATGTGAGTCGAAGAACATCATGGCTCTTCGCTTTCAAAATTGAGATGATGCTCTACAGTTTCCTGACATGATTGAATTACAATCTATCTAAGAAAAAATGGAGCACCATATGGTGACTTTCCCTGAGCACATTTAGACTCTTTTGGTCCACTTCGAATAACAAGCTGAAACCCTCCACGTTTGTAGATTTGTCCTTTCTGGTATTCATGCACTTTACCTTCTAGTGTAGAAAGTCCATGCCCGCGCTCTATTCACCCAACATGTGGATGACATGTTCCGTCCTGTGCAGCTCAGTTCACAATAGTGAACTTGGGCCCTCCGCCACAACTTAAAGCCGGGATTATCTGTTGGTGCCACTTTAAGGCAGCCTAGTCAGTGCACACTAAATGGAAAAGGCCATCGCGAATACCTTGATTGTTAAATCTTCGCTTCGTTCCAGACTCAAGAATTTTTCCGCAGGCATTCCCGGAGGATGGTAAATTGTCTCTCTGACATTTTGCCATTCTTGTCGGAAACTTCCACAGTAGCAGCCAGAAGTGGGGCTGCAGTTTGCGTATACGTCTTCTTCCTTTCCGCCTTCGTGTTTGTATTCCTATGGGAGGGACGAGCTTCGTTGAAATCTCAGGCTGATTTGATCACCTTCCGCCACACCGGTCCTAATCCCTGCAGGACGAGCGGATGCAGGTCCTGGTGCGGAGCACATTATGGCGTTACCCACCACAGTTGGGTTGATCTTATCCTTCTTGCGCGCATTACCGCTAACAGAAGAGACTGGTGTGTCCAGTATGAGTCTCACCGGGGTTACCAGTTTATCCCCATCTTCCGCCGAAGATTTCGCTTTCTTGCATTCGATTTCTCTGGACATTACCGCATCTAGTGGTACAGCGAAGTCCATGTTCCCATTCCCAAGGTGCTTCATCTTCCTTCGCAGTGCCGGTGTCCGGGCCGCTTGGGTCTGTTTCCACATATCGGCCTTAAACCGATAACATTCACGTCACCAGCTTATCTTTCTTCCGCCCCTGAAGGAGAAGGTTTTGACAGGCAGGATTCCGCCTGTAGCCTCTTCCTCTTAGTGGCTGAAGCTCCTTTCTGCCGAACCTTCCTCTTCCGTTTGCTGGTAGATTTGGGCTCTAGTACCGTCGACGGCCGGCCATAGTCACATTTCTAGTTTCTCTCAAGCTGAGAGTTGCTGCACTTTCTCTTCTGGTTGGTTTCGCTGTAGGTACTAAGCACAAGCCTTTAATTGAGTCGAAAAGCATGGCATCTACAGATTTCTCCATAGGGGGCATGAGTGTGGGTGGATTCGAAGTTTGTGACTTCTTATCACTCATTCAAATTCAAATCCCCTGTTGTTATTCATGTTTGGACAATGTAGTAGTAAACTACTACAGGCTGCCCCACCACGATAAGGTGGTGTCCGAGGGGGAGTTGCCGAGCCAAAACCTTTGAAGCAAGTATCAGGAGATTGGAGTGTATCCTGGGGAAAAGTTCATGTTATCACCATCCAAGAGGTTCAGGATGTGCGACTTAATGTACAACGAAATCGAACTGACCAATTACACTGGATAATTAGTCAGCGGGCCATCAAGAAATTGTTGGTTAATATCCAACAATATTCCCGGAGACCTGTAACAAGAACCGTCAGGACTGATCGTGCAAAGTCTTTGAGACCTGCACACCTGCTTTGAAGGAACAGGTCTAAAGTGGAGTTTTTTGGTTATGATCGACCTATCGGAGTATGGAAGAAGTGGTAAAAGATTTTCAGATCCTTCCTTCACGAACATGAGAGGAATGCTGATCAGAATGTAATGGCTTGGAACAAGATAAACTTAGAAGATAAAATTGAAAATTTTTGAATGAAGGTACTGCGACACCCCGAGCGGATTATCAGGCTATATGTCAGCTCATTTGCACAACAAGCGGAACACGGTTTCATCCTTTTATTGAATAATGTACGACGGCACAGAGCTCCGGCGACCTTGTCTGCCCTATAATGCTGCCTGCCAACACTCGTTACCTCAATCGAATTGAAATCCGGAGGAACAAAGAAATCTTGGTGTCCGGCCAACCGAAAAAGACATGGACAACCACCAATATCTGAGTTATATTACTGAGAGGCGCTGGGAGAAAGATCTTTAAAGGAAACATCTGATATTGTTGTTGAGAACATGCCGTAATTTGATGCGATTGTACGTCTAAGCAGCCGTAAGAAGTCATAAAAACATCAAGGAATAAGTAATTTGTTGTTGCATTACCTTAAACTTCATTGAACGCAATGAGATACGCATTATTCAATTGAATCTAATAAAGTGGAGGATGGTTTTTCTGATCCTAAAAAAATCAGAGTAGTATTTGTGGTTCTCAGTTTGTTTTGACGAGTATATATGATGATGACATACATTTTTATTTGCGATCATGATGAATTACCATAAAGCATTCCTCTGAACCTGAGTATCTTATAGTCTGGATGTGCTTGCAAACTCGAAAAACCACATCAAACTAATAAATTATAAAAAAGCATTAACTTCAATGCCAATTTTATTAATTAAACTAAATTGGTTCGTTTTTTTACTAGTCTAAGCATCAATAAAACGGGTGTAAATAAAAATATAAAATCGACATGTGTTTATTTGTAAACACGTGCAACATTTATAGTTTCGGAGACTTCCAGATGTCTAGATAAATAAATATGTGTCCATACATAATTAGACCAATCTGTAGATAGTAGAATTGGATCATCTAAATTGAAATATCCACTTAAAAAGAACCAGCCTCGAATTTGTATCATCAGAAACCAGTTTCAAACCCAAAAAAAAAAAAATTAATAACAATCTTCACCAATAAATGATCCTCTCATTAATCAAATCGAAATAGACAGAAAATCAGAATTTTTACTACTCAATGGAGTGGGTCAATATCCACCAAACTGGCCCAATCTGAATTCGTACAACAAAAGATGAATATTCACTGCAACTCATATCCAGAATGCAGGTTCAGGTTTAGCACTGATATCATCATTCCGGGCCAGGAGACGAGCGAAAGTTAAATTAAATTCTTATTTCGAAAACCAGTTTCTTAAATGCGCAGTAGCAATAGAAGCTCGTAAGTGGAATGTTGTTTTTATTGAGCGTAGAAGAAAATTTCCAAGCTCAAATTGAGAGAATTTGCAATGAATAAATATCAAAAATACTCGTTTATTAATATGGAATTTCATATATGTAAGTCATTCAAAAGTTGAATAAATCCATGTCGAATGGTATTCAATTGTTGTTAGTAATTGAAATGGACTGAATTCTATGGGAGGAAAGAAATTCGAAATGATGGAATTTGAGTTGAATGGGTACGTGCGGCCTTTCCACACAAAACTACTCGTATATGTAGCGAAATCAGTTATAACTTTTCAAGTGACAGGTCAATGCGAATTTCAGGCCACATAGTACGAAAATAATTTGGCAAATATCCGAAACTAACAGCAAATTAAGTGCTATTTGCTTTGCATGATTTCAATTTGAATACCCTTTCGTTTTCTCTTTTTGCATCTTAAGCTGGGCCATGAAATTGCCATTCGTTATGTCACCGCAGAAAAAGACATTTCCAGAGCATCGTAACGAAACTAACTTTTAAGATGAAAGCTATTACGGGAACTTCACCTTCACATATGTTGAAGAAATGCGACTCTTTGAATAGTAGCAACTGACAAATCAGGAAAGCAAAAATTCATTTTTTATCTGGCCCATCGCTAGCGGCGCGTAATGTGCTACCGGAATACTATCCGTACTGGAGCCATTTCAAACATTTCCTTTAATTATTTCGTTACGTATTCCAGTAAAATTGTCTTCTGTAATGTTTTCCCTCTTGAAAGCATTTTCAAATGATGCAAAAATATTTTTTGTGCCTCATATCTTAATTGGATGAAATCTCACAGTTCGTGAAATGGTTACATTTGACTTTAGCATTAAAACTATCCAATCCTGTTTACATACGTTCCATGTGAGTATTAATTGAAGTGGAAAGGTGTATTATAGCAGAAAAAGGTATTTTTTCATATTATTTCATTAGCGCAGATACTTGGGCAGACATACTTGTCTTCCACATAAAGTGCCCCACACAAGGAGATGAACTCGTTTATGCAAAAGATAAATACGCCAACTAAGTGCTCAAAAATACTCAACTACTACCTACAATTACGACACTTTGAGAGCATAAAAACAAACTGTTATTGTTAATGCATTAACTGGATTGCTGTTAATTTTTCATGCGGTTGAAAGTGAAATAGCGAGAAGACATTTGAACGACATGGTCATTAGGAAGATGAATAGATCACCGTCAACGGTTGCTGAAAGCAATTTCTACGTATGGAAAGACGAAAGAGCTAAGCGAGAAACTTGGTCTTAGGTTTTATTATAATTAGTTGCGATGTAATGGTTAGGGAGGTGTAATGATTTCAGTTTCAAAAATTATCAACTTTATTAAGGGAAAGACTTTATTCATGGTTGATTTTTGAGTAACACTCTACATTATTGCTTAATTAATGATAGACTGACAGAGATGAGAAGCATATTTCGAGGTATTTTGAGATACTTCGGACGTCATAGGATTTTATTAGATTGCCTGGTTTACCTTGCTACTGGTCTAATGGAATGAATTTAGAGAACATATATGATCATAATGTTTTATATTTCAGTTAATAATTTTTCAGTACAGACATTTAATGATGACACTACTAAATTGATTAGGAAATTTTAAGTCCGTACAAATGATGTGGGATTTCATGGCAGTATTTTTTGCCGGAGAAGTCTATGTAATTTTTATATATGATTTTGCCGAAGGAGTCTTGAGTTGGTACTAATTTAAATCATCATCATCAACCGCGACAACCGGTACCCGGTCTAGGCCTGCCTTAATAAGGAATTCCGGACATCCCAGTTTTGCGCCGAGGTCCACCAATTCGATATCCCTAAAAGCTTTCTGGTGTCTTGACCTACCCCATCGCTCCATCTCAGACAGGGTCTACCTCGTCTTCTTTTTCTACCATAGATATTGCCTTTATAAACTTTCCGGGCTGGATCATTTTTATCCATACGGATTAAACGACCCGCCCACCGTAACCTATCCAGCCGGATTTTATCCACAACCTGACGGTCATGGTATCGCTCATAGATTTCGTTGTTATGTAAGCTACGGAATCGTCCATCCTCATATAGGGGGCCAAAAATTCTTCAGAGGATTCTTCTCTCGAACGCGGCCAAGAGTTCGCAATCTTCTTGCCAAAAACCCAAGTTTCCGAGGAATACATGAGGACTGGCAAGATCATAGTCTTGTACAGTAAGAGCTTTGACCCTATGGTGAGACGTTTCGAGCAGAACAGCTTTTGTAAGCTGAAATAAGCTCTGTTGGCTGACAACAATCGTGAGCGGATTTCATCATCGTACCTGTTATCGGTTGTGATTTTCCCCTCTTGATAGGGGAAATTATCAACGATCTCAAAGTTGTATTCTCTTACCTTTATTCTGCCCGCTTGATTGGTTGGTTCCACCACATACTTTGTCTTGCCTTCATTGATCTCCAGCCCAAGATCTCATGCCGCCTGCTCGATCTGGATAAAGGTAGTTTGTACGTCTCGGGTCGTTCTTCCCATGATGCCGATATCGTCAGCATAGGCGAGTAGTTGGGTGGACTTAAAGAGAATCGTACCTCTTACATTTACCTCAGCATCACAAACGCATGATAGGGCATCCCCTTGTCGTAGACCGTTGTTGATGTCGAATGGTCTTGAGAGTGATCCTGCTGCTTTTATCTGGCCTTGCACATTGGTCAGGGTCAGCCTAGTCAGTTCCATTTATTATTTCGTCGGGATATCGAATTCTCTCATGGCTATGTACAGTTTTACCCTGGCTATGCTATCATAGGCGGCTTTAAAGTCGATGAAGAGATGGTGCAACTGGTGTCCATATTCCAACAGATTTTCCATCGCTTGCCGCACAGAGAAAATCGGATCTATTGCTGGTTTGCCTGGAGTGATGCCTCTTTGGTATGGATCAATGATGTTTTGGGCGTATGGGGCTATCCGGCCTAGCAAGATAGCGGAGAATATCTTATAGATGGTACTCAGCAACGTGATACCTCTATAATTGCTGCACTGTGTAATATCTCCCTTTATATGTATGAGACAGATAATGCCTCGTTGCCAATCGTCAGGCATTGATTCGCTGTCCCATACCTTGAGCACAAGTTGATGAACCACTTGGTGTAACTGGTCGCCTCCATATTTAACCAATTCGGCTGTAATTCTATCGGCTCCTAGCGACTTATGATTTTTTAGCCGATGAATTGCACGGACTGTTTCTCCTAAACTTGGTGGTGGCAGTATTTGTCCGTCGTCTTCAGTTGGCGGGACCTCCAACTCGCCGATGTTCTGGTTGTTCAGTAGGTCATCAAAGTACTCAACTCATCGCTCTAATATTCCCATTCTGTCGGAAATCAGATTTCCCTCTTTGTCTCGGCAGGATGAGCATCGAGGTGTATAAGGCTTTATCCTGCTGACTTGTTGGTAAAACTTCTGCGCCTGGTGCGGTTGCTCCCTGCACTTTTCTAGTTTACAGACTAGTTGGTTCTCCCAGGCTTCCTTTTTCCGTCTGTGAAGTCGCTTCTCCGCTCGACGGAGTTGGTGAGAAGTCTCTGCGCGTGCCCGCATTCTTTGAGAATGTAACATTACTCGGAATGCGGCATTTTTCCGTTCCGTTGCTAGCTTACATTCATCGTCAAACCAGCCGTTCCGACTCCTTTTGCGGCTGGGGTTAAGTATTTTTGTGGCCGTATCCATGATAACGTTCTTCAGGTGGTTGTGAAGATCATTAGTTGATGCTTCATCGTCAGGTCCTCTGTTGACTGCGGTTATTGCGGCATCCATTTCCTTCTTCCCCCCGCGTCGCGGAGGATGGTGTTGTGGATAGCTTCAGTGTTAATTCTCACCTGATTCAGGGGATTCTGGGTGGTGTTGTTATTCGAGCTCGGAGCACCATGCCAACGAGATAGTGATCCGAGTCTATATTGGCCCCCGTATATGTTCTGACATTCATCAAGGCTGAGAGGTGGGGGCGTTCAATCAACACGTGGTCAACTTGGTTGAAACTGGCCCCGTCTGGAGAGGCCCGTGTATGTTTGTACCATTTCGTGTGACACCGCTAATTGGATAATCCGCAGTCTCTTATCATTTGTGTTTTGGTGTAAGCTATGGGAGCCAACGTATCGTCTGAATAGAAGCTCCTTCCCTACTTGGCTGTTGAAATCTCCAAGTATGATTTTGAGAGAGTGCATAGCTGATTGCTTATATTTTCAAAGCCGATAACGGCAGGTTTCATTTTTTGGCTGACTAAGAATCCTACTCCGAGCACATGGTTTACTGGATGGCCACTATAATATATGGTGTAGCGGCCCTTCTCCAGGAAACCGGTCCCTGTCCAACGTATCTCCTGTAACGCTGTTACATCAGCCTTATATTGGGACAGGGTATCGGATAGCTGCTCAGGAGCTTCATCTCAGTACAGGAAGCGCACGTTCCGTGCCAAAATGCGCAAATCGTTATTCTTTTGTCGTTGACGGGTTCGTCGTTGTGTGATCCGTCCACTCCGAGGCTCCTGTTGTGGCTTTGTAACAAGTTGTTTTCCATGTAGGGTTGTCAGCCCTACCCAACCCCCAACCTGGAGTACTAGTTGCTACAATTTGTCCCGTTTTTAGGCGCGGGAGACTGGCCTTCATCCTTCTCCGTCTGCAGCTTTTCGTTAAGAAAGAGCTCCCAGCGGTCACCACTTGGAGGTGGAGATAGGGTTTGGTAGTAGAGCTGTTGGTGTTGGTTCAGTAGGCATTTCCCAGGTTTTATGCTCCATCGTGGGTATCAATCCACGTTTCGTCCTGGGGCCTATACTACCCTTTTAAAGACGAACACAAATATTTGGAGAGAAACCTCCTCTCTTCGTACATTTTTGGCCGACAGAGTTCTCATTTTGAAAAGGTATGTACTGAAAAAAAACAAAAAATAAATATTGAATGAAGATTACGTCGGGGGCAGAATCAGCTCATCAGATGTTGCATCAGATCTGCCCTGCAGAGTGTCAGAAAATTATAGCCAGATGCTGGCTGCACTTTCATATTCATTCGTAAATACGAAATCAATGTAGATTCCTTGATTGGTTCGGTCCCACAATCCAAAATGAAATAATTTTTCCTTGGATCATGCTATAATATAAAGGGGTAACTGAAGCTAGGTCAGTGATGCCAAGACTGAAGTTGCGTCTGATGAATTGCCTCTGCCGTGGATATACACAGACGGTATTCATCCATCCTATAGCACGATTCTATTGTGCGGTGGCGAAGAACTTAGGTCCAACGAGGTGAACTTCAAACTGGTATTGGAGTGCCTTCTGAGACTGAATACGCTTGGCTTGCACAATAAGGTCTGGATACTCTCAATTCTAGGCCATGCTGGGTTAAAAGACATTAAGGCAGCAGACGAACTGACCCGGAAGGGAGCAGGGCCGCTTCTGCACGGACCTGAACCCTTCTCTGAAATTGGAGACAGCTGAGGGAACTATATTTGGGGGACTTACCAGGAATGGAGCAGTCGAGGGAGCTTTTAAGGGGATACGAACTTAAGCAGAAAGGGAATGCTTAAACCTCACCAAGAAGAGCCTCCAAATTATAGTGGGAATATTCACTGGTCACTGCCAACTAAACTGTCACCCGGGAAAGCTAGAGTTATCTACGGACATCGCCTGCGGATTCTGTGCGGAGTGTGGTGAAACTTCCATACACGTTCTGGAACAGTGTCCAGCACTTAACCACTATAACTAGCAAAAGAGGCACACAATTTCTTTTAGGACGCAGTATAACTTTCCTTAGCAGAATAATTGAATTGTGCGATAGCCGACGCCGAGCAAGAAATATAATAAAACCAACTTTTATAGGATTCAAAGAATCGCATGCGGAGATGTTACTGAGACTCTGCAGTAAAAAGTCGGAAGGCTTCTGGACGGAATCTTCTAGCGAAACCCTGGAGCTGCAGGTTCAAACGCACTTTCCCGCCAGCGGGGAAGGCTGTGAGTCAGAACCTTGCTTGGAGAGTTTGCGGCAACCCCAGCTGTGCAAGACTATTAAATCGGTAATTACCGAGGATAGGATCGGCTGGGCTATAAACAGCTTCTCCGCATACAAATCTCAATCAGTCTGACCTTTTTCGTTCTGAAGACCCTAGAACGCGTCCTGGACATTCACTTAAGGACGATTATGGAGAGAACGCCTTTCTTTCTCTCTCAGAGTCCCAGCATGCCTACCTCAAAGAAAAATTCACTGAAACCGCCCTCCACGAGGTAATTGGTCCGGTTGAGCGATCGCTGCAGTACAAGCAGTAAACCCTAGCTGCTTTCTTGGATATAGAGGGAGCTTTTAACAACGTCAGTACCAACGCCATCAAGGAAGCCTTGACCGGTATAGGATTGGAGAAGTATCTCACGCATTAGATTATATCCGTGCTAAGCACCAGGATGTGTGTGTCCGGATAGCTGAGTGGTTAGAGCGCAAGGCTGTCGTACGGAAGGTCGCGGTTCAAATCTCACTGGTGTCAGTGGAATTTGTATCGTGATTTGACGTCGGACACCAGCCGACTCAGCTGTGAATGAGTACCTGAGTCAAATCAGGGTAATAATCTCGGGCGAGCGCAATGCTGACCACATTGCCTCCTAGTGTACCGTTACGGTCTTGAATGAAGTGCTCTAACACACTTCAAGGCCCTGATCCAACATGGATTGTTGCGCCAACGATTATTATTATTATTAAGCACCAGGATAATCCAGTCGGATCTGGAAGCCAACCACTTGACCAGAACTGTGAACAGAGGGACGCCCCAGGGTGGCGCCATCTCGCCGGTGCTCTGCACTCTGAAGGTGGTGGCGTATACCGACGACTACCATCGATACTATCATGGAAGGAGCGTTGCGAAAGATGTACCTGTGGCCGCAAGATGCGGACTCAGCATAAACCCAACCAAAACGCAACTGATGCTATTCACCACCAAGACAAGGATACCTGAATTCCATTTACCACGGCTGAATGAACAAAGATTGGTTCTTTTCTCTAACGTAAAGTAGCTGGGTGTGATCCTGGATCCAAAGCTAAATTGGAGATTGAACATAGAACTGACGGTTAAGAAGGCCTATGTTTGCAAGAGAACCTTTGCAAAGAAATGGGATTTCCGGCCGAGGATGGTAATCTGGATCCTAACGTACGGCAGGCTTTGAAGAAAAAATACAATAGTATGAAGCTTAATAGTATTCAAAGAACCGCGTGCGCGTGTGCAACCAGGGCAAAGTGGAAGACCGGCGGCGTGTTGCAAGATTATGACACAGTATTCCTTAAGGACGGATCAAAGATGGCCTGTGGAGTTGGCGCGGGGGTTTTCTCGAATACACACAGTGTATCCAAGTCATATGGTCTCCCAGGTTTCGCTAGTGTATTCCAGGCGGAAGTACTGAGGATATTGGAAATCTGTCGATGGCTGGAGCGTGATTTGAGCCCCAAGCGTAACATAGCCATTCAGACCGACAGCCTAGCGGCCATCAAGGCCTTGTACTCAGCGACGACATTTTCCAGCCTGATGGGGCAGTGCAGAGACGCGCTGAACCGTCTCGGCATCACGCTCAAGGTGACCCTTTTCTGGGTTTCCGGGCATAGCAACATAGAGGGGAATGAGCGGGCTCACGGATTGGCCAGGTGGGGCTCTGCTCTTGGCAGTCCTTCGGTGAATACCGTCGGTGTTCCGCTGGCAGCTGTCGGGGGACGAGTCTACTCGCACTACCTAGTAGCCGCGGGCCTAAGATGGCGAAGTCTTACGAGCTGTGCCTAGTCAAGGAGAATTTGGCCCGCTTATAACATAGCCCGATCACGAGAGCTCCTGTGCCAGACGGGTGCAAATGCATTCAAGATTACGGCGGTCTGCACGGGGCACTGGCCCATAGGGGACCATGCCGCTAGGCTCAGCATGCCTTACAATTCGATTTGCCGAAACTGCGGAGAAGGAAGGGAAACCCTCATGCACTTTCTCTGCGAGTGCTCAACTCTAGCTAGAGTCAGGCTGCGGACACTGTGTAAACCATTCTTTGCGGACCTCAGAAAGATTTCTGGCTGCAGGGTGGGAGAGCTGCTTTCTTTCGTGAATGTTACGGCTTGGCTCTGAAAATCCGAGCTGGCTGGACTCTGCCTCCCTGCTTCCATAACAACAGTCACGGTCTCAGGAGTTTGTGGCATCAAAATGGCGCACCACAGCGTTACTTAATTTCAGCTTCTATTTGAAAAAATATAGTATATTATCTAAAAAGAACCCGTTTTACAAAAGTTTCACCGAAACAATAAATAGTTCATTTATAATTCTGTTTCAGTATCTAATTTTCCCATCAATATTTCTTGCAAAATTGCTTAACAATATACACTTGAAGCTAAGATCGTTTACCTTCATTTCATCGATCTGAATTCCATTTTAATAGCTACTATTATACCTATTATACCAAGTTAACATTCCAGACAACAATGGTAACTATATTATACGTTTTGTTTATAGACCTCCTTCGTTCTTTTGAACAATAGTTTAAGTATTACAATCCAACACTTAACCTGCTTTGTTGATGTATCTAGTGCATGTCTCAACAACCTGCATCTACTCTGCACTGTCTTAAGTAGCCTTTCATAACGTGTCATTGCGTACAATTTTTTTAGACAATTTATTGCAACTGGACTAAATCGTTTAACATGATCAGTTCCTTTTGAATTTAATGATATTTATTACAGAAATTGTAAACTAGATTAACAAATGACTGACCGTTGTAGGGAAACAATCCAACGTGGTATCCAAGTTAATTAGAGAACCTTGAGATGCCTTCCGTTACGAAAATCACGATTGTCCTAATAAATCGGATATAAAGACACTGCCGAGATCGAGTGCAATCTATGTCCAATTTGTGGGACAAAAACTCTTGTTGCAATTAAACTTTCTGTGTACATACAACATCGACATGAGCATCACGAAATGTTTGCTGCAGTTTTTAGTTTGTGCTTTTTCCGTTGTTTCAATTATGAGACGACATGATCAGATAAAACTTAATCCCTGCGGATAATTTGTGTGGTCTTGAATTTTTTCACATTGAGAGGGTCCACACCACCTTTGTTGGTGACTTTGAAGGCCAGAAGCGATATAGTGTTTTTGGAAACAATGCGGAGGTGGATTGATTGTAATTGTCAAAGCCAAGGGGAATATTGTGTACTTTCGTAGTGTGTAATATTTGCCTCAAGAGCATCCAAATGATCAACTTGAAGATATAATCATTAATTTCGGACAAAAACATAAATTAGATTGTTTTATTCGTAGGCTTATTGTCTTTTACAAGCTATAAGTAATCCTGAGCACGATACGAGAATCTATTGTGTTACACATCATCAGATCCACAGAAATATAATTAGCATTTTTTATGCTGCATCCAATCAGGTAGAATTCCACAAAGGTTATTCGAATCTTGCACCACTTCTCCTTCCTATTCTGAAACCAAAGGTCAAATTGCTGAAATGCAACAAATAATTGCTACAATATGCTCAATCACGATCATCTCTTCCCTATTTCCAATGCAATTGCATTCTTCTGCCACGAACAGGAAACTTTTGCGGCTTTTCCGCTCCACAAGCTAAGACGATTCACCGTTAAAAGTACAAGAAGTAGATATGAAGACTCTTATCGGATTGTGAAAATTGTTAAATCGTGTACAAACTGTTGACGATAATTTCTCTTTTGATACCCCAAGCAATTTCCAACTGCATAATATGTAAACACAAGATACACAACGTAACAACACTGGAAACGTGTGGCTTCCTCATTTGCTCCCCGTAGGTCATGTGCTCGGAAAAAATGCGGAGAGAATTTGCATCAAATATTATCTGCATTTTGTAGATAAGAGTATGCAAATTTTCCGGTTGCATGGAAATGAAGATGTTGGTGAAGATTCTTGGAGTGCAATAAAATGCAACACGGTTTTGTATAGGTACATGCAGGGACACGGGCTTGGGTCGAATTGATCGCGTGCATTGTTCAGAAATCAAGTGAATGCATTGAAACCAAGGAATGACCCATGATCTTAGGCATGTAAGATGCTGGACATTAAGCAAGACTACATGAAATCTATGTACATATGTATGTTCTAGAAATTCTCAAATAATATACTTGGATCGTGGCTGAAGGTGATTACATGAGTGGTTGAAATACTTGTTTGCTGGTATGCAATTTATTACACCGGAGTAATAGACCATTAGGATCTAAAACTGACCGAGTAGTAATGGAGCGTGGTGTTTAAAATTGTTAAGTCTGTCGAATAACTCTGTTAAAAACAAAGACAACGATAGGAATCTTAGTTAAAAGAGTTAATTCATTTGGCGTTTGCGGTATATATTATTGCACATATAGACTGCATATAAGTTATGAGAAAGCATTTTAACCACAACTGATCCAAAAGTGTTATTTGTAAGGTTATTGTTTTAGTACGGTTGAACATATTTGATGTTAAATTAATTAGTTAAAGCCAAACCACAGACTTCAGTCTGCTTTCGATTTTATTGCATCACTTACCACTTAAATGGTCGCGTGGTTACTGAAAAGGTTGCCAACACATCGGACAGGAAACTCAAACAAATCCAAGATATTTATTTGGGTCTTATATATCTCGAAAAAAAACTAAACTCAATTTTATCAAATTACAGCAGACATACTGCAGACAACACAAACTGTGGTTCAATTTCATGATTATAACACTTAATGATGTACAAACGATAAACCTACAGAAGCAGAACAGCACAAAGCCAAATACAAATATACATTACCGACCGGGATTGAAACGCAATGCAACAGAATGTGAGCAAATTCTCTCATCAAAATGATTAGCCTAATCCCTCCTCCTCCAAAATGGCTGAAATGACAAGACCAGTAGTAGATGTAAGTCCCTTATTATTATAACACTATTCAAGAGAATGCTAACCACCCTTTTACTTCTATTTGGTCCTTGAAAGGTAGTCTTGTAGAGAAATTGCTTTTGCACTTAAGTGTCATGACTAGCCAATTCCACTAGGTGAGGACAGCATTCTTGAAAAAACTTTCGCTCAAGAAAAGGTAAGGCTTATATCAGAATCCATTCAGCCTACTGTACTCCTTTCAGTGTTCAAATACTCTTTCGCGCAGGAATGAACACCATTATAGAGGATGAAGAAAGATGGGTGTCTTTGAATTTGCTTAGGGATGTCTCATGTCAAGTCTAATAACAACGCTACGCCCATATCATTCCATAAAACCATCAGTAGCTTTTATGGTAGATTTTGTGGGTCTCAGATTTTCCACGACTGATTCCCAGATGGTACGGCCCAAGGTTTTCTTTGTTGTTGGCTAAACTTTGAGGCCTTTACTACCCCAATAACAGCCCATGGAACTTGATATCCAGTCCAAGGGAAAAGAAAAAAGTAA
The DNA here is from genome assembly GCF_905115235.1 of Hermetia illucens. Taxonomy (NCBI): domain Eukaryota; kingdom Metazoa; phylum Arthropoda; class Insecta; order Diptera; family Stratiomyidae; genus Hermetia; species Hermetia illucens. Next base: position 152,888,763 of record NC_051850.1, on the reverse strand, counting down.
GAGTATCTTCCGTTGTTAGAACTTAGAAATATTGTGTTTTATGGTATTGTTTTCGAGTAAAAGAATTTAGGCCCTATCTTACCCAGCTACATCAAATCTAATCATTTTTTTTTGTTTATTCAGGCTTTTTTATACCTGGTATTACCTTTAGGATTTCATATTGCAAATGGCGGTAAAAAGTTATTATAAATTCCAGGGTGAAGCGTGGACTGGTACACATGATGAAGCATAAAGCCTGGAAAACCAATCATCAAACCAACATCAACAGCCCTTTTACCAAACTTTCCAACAACTCCACGTGGTGATTGCTGGGATTTCTTTCTTAGTGAAAAACTTCAGACGGAAAATGATGAAGGCACATGGGTCCTGCTTTTGCAGGGCAAACAAGCCTACACGGAAAACGAAGCTACAAAACTACGAAACGAACCTCGGGCTGGGCAGATCTTACAACGATGAACTCGGCAACAAAAACGGACGAACAATTTACACATTTTCTCTTTCTCATGGAGTAGACTGTATGCTGTTCGACAGCTAGCCAATATCCTGTCTCAATGTAAGGCTGATCAAAGGTGGTCAAAGGGTAGTATAGGTCCCGGGGCGAAACGTGGATTGGTACCCACGATGGAGCATAAAACCTGGGAAATGCCTGCTGAACCAACACCAACAGCTCTACTACCAAACCCTATCTCCACCTCCACGTGGTGACCGCTGGGAGCTCTTTCTTGACGAAAAGCTGCAGACGGAGAAGGATGAAGGCGAGTCTAGCGCGCCTAAAAACGGGACAAATTGTACCAACTGGTCCTCCAGGTTGGGGGTTGGGTAGGGCTGACAACCCTACACGGAAAACAACTTGTTACGAAGCCACAACAGGAGCCTCGGATAGGACGGATTTTAAAATTACGGACCCGGCAACGACAAAGGAACAACAATTTGCGCATTTTCTCATGGAACGTGCGCTCCCTGTACAGAGATGAAGCTGACAAGCAGCTAGCCGATACCCTGTCCCAATATAGGGCTGATGTAACAGCGTTGCAAGAGATGCGATGTACAGGTTTCCTGGAGAAGAGCCACTACACCATATATTATAGCGGCCATCCAGTAAACCATGTGCTCGGAGTAGGTTTCTTAGTCAGTCAGAAAATGAAACCTGCTGTTATCGGTTTTGAAAACATAAGCGAACGACTATGCACTCTGCGCTTGCGAGGCAAGTTTAGAAATATAAGCCTCATTAACGTTCACGCCCCTACAGAGGAGACTGCAGAGTCGGAGAAGGATACCTTCTACGAGGCAGTAGAACGAACCCTCGAAGCCTGTCCCAGATATGATATTAAAATCATACCTGGGGATTTTAACAGCCAAGTAGGGAAGGAGCCCGTATTCAGGCGATACGTTGGCTCCCATAGCTTACACCAAAATACAAATGATAAGGGACTGCGGATTATTCAATTAGCAGCGTCACATGAGATGGTTGTTCGAAGTACCTGGTTTGCGCGGAAAGCGGTCCACAAACATACATGTGCCTCTCCAGATCGGACCACTTTCAACCAAATTGACCACGTGTTGATTGAACGCCGCCACCTCTCAGCCTTTATGAATGTCAGAACATATAGGGGGCCAATATAGACTCGGATCACTATCTTGTTGGCTTAGTGCTCCGAACTCGAATAACAACACCACCCATAATCCCCTCTGACAATCAGGTGAGGGTTAACACAGAAGCCATCCACAACACAGCCCTCCGCGACAACTATAAGAGGGAAATGGATGCCGCAATAACCGCAGTCAACAGAGGACCTGGAGATGAAGCATCAACAAATGATCTTCACAACCACCTGAAGACCGTTATCATTGATACGGCCACAAACATACTTGGCCCCAGCCGCAAAGGAGTTGGAACGGCTGGTTTGACGATGAATGTAAACTAGAAAGGGAACGGAAGAGTGCCGCATACCGAGCAATGTTGCATTCTCAAAGAACGCGGGGATGCGCAGAGACTTATCACGAACTCCGTCGAGCGGAGAAGCGACTTCACAGACGAAAAAAAGGAAGCCTGGGAGAACCAACAAGTCTGTGAACTAGAAAAGTACAGGAGTTTAGGAGAAACAGTCCGTGCAATTCATCGGCTAAAAAATCATAAGTCGCCTGGGGCCGATGGAATTACAGCCGAATTGGTTAAATTTGGAGGCGACCAGTTACACCAAGTGGTTCCATCAAGTTGTGCTCAAGGTATGGGACAGCGAATCAATGCCTGACGACAGGCAAAGAGCCATTATCTGTCTCATACATAAAAAGGGAGATATCACACAGTGCAGCAATTATAGATATTCTCCGCTGTCTTGCTAGGCCGGATAGCCCCATACGCCCAAAAGAGGCTTCACTCCAGGCAAATCAGCAACAGATTAGATTTTCTCTCTGCGACAGGCGATGGAAAAACTGTTGGAATATGGGCATCAGTTGCACCATCTATTCATCGACTTTAAAGCCGCTTGTGATAGCATAGCCAGGGTAAAACTGTACACAGCCATGAGGGAATTCGGTATCCCGACGAAATTAATAAGACTGACTAGGCTGACCCTGACCAATGTGCGAGACCAGATAAAAGCAGCAGGATCACTATCAAGACCATTCAACATCAACAACGGTCTACGACAAAGGGATGCCGTATCATGCGTCCTCTTTAACCTGGCCCTTGAGAAAGTGATCCGTGATGCTGAGGTAAATGCAAGAGGCACGATCCTCTTCAAGTCCACCCAACTACTGGCCTATGCTGAGGATGTCGACATCATGGGAAGAACGACCCGAGACGTACAAACTGTCTTCATCCAGAACGAGCAGGCGGCGCGAGATCTTGGGCTGCACATCAATAAAGGCAAGACGAACTATAGTGTGGCAACGTCAGCACCGAAAACCAACCAATTAACTGGTAGGAGTAAAGACAGGAGAATACAACGTTGAGACCGTTGATAATTTCTCCTATCTAGGGTCGAAAATCACAACCGATAACAGCTACGACGATGAAATCCGCGCACGGTTGTTGTCAGCCAATAGAGCCTATTTCAGCTTACAAAAACTGTTCCACTCGAAGCGTCTCACCATATGGTCAAAGCTCTTACTGTACAAGACAATGATTTTGCCAGCCCTCATGCATTCCTCGGGGACTTGGGTTCTTAGCAAGAAAAATTGCGAACTTTTGGCCGCGTTCGAGAGAAGAATCCTCCGAAGAATTTTTGGCCCCCTGCATGAGGATGGACGATTCTGTAGCCTACATAACGACGAAATCTATGAGCGATACCATGACCGTCCGGTTGTAGATAACATCCGGCTCAATATGTTATGGAGGGCAGGTTACTTAATCCGTATGGATGAGGATGATCCAGCCCGGAAAGTCTATAAGGGCAATATCTATGGTAGAAAAAGAAGACGAGACAGACCCTGCCTGAGGTGGAGCGATGCCGTAGGCCAGGACGCCAGACAAGTTTTAGGGATATCGACTTGGTGGACATCGGTACAAAGCTGGGATGCCTGGAGTTCCTTACTAGGGTAGGCGTAGATCGGGTTCAGGTTGTTGCGCCCCAATTAAACACCCAGAAACTATCTAAAAGCAATTGAAAAAAATATGAATTTGCGATCTGTTTAGAACTTAGTAGAGAATTTACAGCTTGTCTCTCATCGCTACCGCTCCACTTTGAATTTGAGTTCAGATTTAGGCCACAAAGAATAGTTTTTGGGTTTAGATTTGCCCTCCTACAAATTTTTGAGTTCAATGGGTAGAAATGTTTATTTAAATAGATTTTAAATTTTTCACTGACATATGTATTCCCTTTTGTGCCTCAACAAAGCGATTGCAGCTTTAGACTGTAACTGAAGATATAATGAAAATGTTTGGATTGGATTTGTTTTATTGCATCAAATTAACAAAATAACAAATTGAAAGGAGCCACTAGCAGAAGTTGTACACTTTTCATAAAAAAAGCAGCAACAGTACTTCGGATTTATGGCTCATTAAATTAATTTCTTCTAATTGGTTCCTAGCTTACCCCGGGGTGTTTGATAAACTTTAGTGTACGAAGAAAGTTTTTAGCTTTTGACAGTAATCCAAAAGACTTTGGAATAAAACTGTAGTAATTATTAAACCTGTGCATGTACATATGTGTCGGATAAAACTTAGTTGTGGGAATATAGTCTTCAGTATTTCCTTCAGAAATCTCACTACAGTAAATATGCAATAATGTGTTTGATAGTAGCTAAGACGACATTTGTGCACTGACTTTTGTATGCAAACAAATTCTGTACACCAGTGTAAGATTAATGTTTATTGTATGACAACATTATGGTAAATTCCGCCACAAATTACATTTCCCATTGACACTAATTGCAAAGTCCATTGTTTTATTACGATTGATATGCCTTTCTATGAGAATTCATTTGACCGTTGCAGTTGCTGTTCACTGGAGATACGACCGAAGGTAACGTAAGGTACCTGGCGGTATTTCATTCCTGCCAACATGATCTAATGTTGTCTCTACTTTATAAAATACATATTAATAAAGTGCGGTTAACATTTAGCTCTTTAGCCCAGGATCTTCTTCAACTTTCCAGTTAGTATGAACAAAATGTATTTGCATCAGGTTTGTCGAGATAGAGGTGGGAAGAGGGTGGTTCCCCCCGGACCCGGGGTTCTCGAGTAGCCCAGAAATAGAATCTTTAACAAAAGTAAGTTTATTGTACAGAGTCGGGACCGGAATTTCTCACCATGACCCTGATCTGCGTTGATGAAATGTCGAAAAGCTCGAGAAATAATATTTACAGCTTTGCTTTTTTTCAGTGAATTAATGTGAATTAATGAATTAATTAAGTAAAAGAAAAAGTTAGTTATTCGTCTTCAACTTAAATATATAAAGATCCTTACGTAGCCTAGCATAGTCGTGCTTTTATGAGAAACCGATCGCAGTCAAAGTTGTTTACGTTGTCCAGAAGTTTATAAGAAAGTTCGAGTACAATAGAGTGATCACTAGATAACATTCATATCTTAAATAATCTGAAATAATAAAAAAATTATTGTTTCTTTTTTTTGGTGTGGATATTTATTCTTACAAATACCGATATTTCGGGAACCACTTGTTCCCTTCATCAGTGCAACACTGTCTCGGTCGCTAGTAGTATACCCGACACTGAAGAAGGGAATAAGTTGTTTTCGAAATATAGATAAATGTCGAATAAAAAATCACTACTTGCCACGGAGACAGTGTTGAATTTTAAAGCTTGCCGCAGTCATTGTTTGAAAATCGTTTGACTGAGTCGATGTATTTTTTGTGAAATTGGCTGGGTACAACATGTCTTATACATTAACTACCATGATGGAATTTTGCGATACTGAATTTAAACGTGGCCATATCAGGTTAAATAACGTAGGATGTTCGGGACGGTCAAATATTATAACCATTGAATATGAAATCGCTTAAATTCAAAACGACTGTCTAATTAAGAATAGGAAAATATGAGAAGATTTAGATATCAGAAAGCTGATCGTGTTAGGTGCCTTGGCCTTTGCTAAAAGTCAGGGAACCGGGAGCTCGACGCTTCAGGTATGAACGGTTTTATGTATTTCTTTCATTAGTACTTAGCACGTAATATATGCACTCGTGATATTGACACCCAGAATCTTGAATTTGCAAGGAAGCGGCAATTCTGCTTTATACTTTGTTAGTAATATAATAATCCACCAAATTTGGTAAGATCATGCTCTATATTATAGTCTAGGATGGTGGTCCGAAAAGTTTTCAACCTCAACGTGAAGATGGAACCACTCGTCAATAAAAGCTAGGGAATGTGATTGCGCATCTTTTGGCAAATACTCACCAAAATGTCAGCTACTGTGGACGTGCGGTTGTTCTTTGACAATCGATGAGTGAGCCGATATGAGTGTTTTTGTGAAAATGGAAAAATCGACTATCGAGCTATCATTAAAAACTTGTTTTGGAAAGGCAATACGCCTACGCAAATCAAACATAAGTTGGACACTGTCTACGGGGAGTCTGCACTGTCTTTTACTACCCTGAAATTTTGGGCAGCTGAATCCAAAAGTGGCCATACAAACTTAGGAGGCGGTAAACGTTCGATGCGTCTGAAAACTGCAACCACTGACGATAACATTCCTAAAGTCCACCAAATGGTGGTAAACGACCATCGAATTAAAGTGGGAGTAATAGCAGAGGCTATGAATATGTCAAAAGAACGTTTTTGTCACATATTGAATAAGGATTTAGGTATGAGAAAGCTGTCCGCGTTTGTTCACGTTAGGCCAAAAACGTGTTCGAATGAACATTTTCAACGTTCTGTTGGCGAAGTTTAGGCGCAATAAATCAGAGCTTTTGTGAAGATTAATTACTATAAATAAAACTTGAATACACCATTATACGCCCGAAAGAAAAATTTTGTCAAAACAGTGGACTGACAAGGGGGAATCGACTCCAAAGGAACAGAAACTGTTTATTCGGCTAGGAAAGTGATGGTGACTATTTTTTGGGACAATCATGCAGTTATCTTATTCGATTATCTTCAAGCTGGAAAAACCATTACAGGAGCACACTACATATCATCACTCGACAAACAACAAGTCAAAAGTTGCGGCAAAATGACCATATTTGAACTGAAGAAAAAAAAGCAAGATAATGCGCCGTTTCACACCTCTGTGGTTGCCATGGCGAAAAACCAGAGAATAACGGTTTGAACTGCTTGATCACACCCCCCCCCCCCATTTATTCACCAGATTTAGCCCCAAGCGACTTGTTTTTATTCCCTAATCTTAAAAGTGCGCTTGGAGGACAAAGATTTTCGTCAAATGAGGAGGCTATCACGTTCGTAAACAATTCGCAACTCACTGTATGAGTGACCCTTCACAGTTCGCACCTTTCCACCAGGTTTGGTGTCAATCGCTATAACCGTTCCCGAGAAAAACGCGTGTGGCAGACAGACAGACAAACAGGAGAAACAGTCACGGTGGCATATGGGTAACAAATTCGACTGATGGAGTGCGATATGGGCTAGCTGCGTTCATCTCCGCAGATCATGTGTTCTACTTTCTTGCTGAAAATCATTTAGACGAGCTGCTGAAGATCTACAGTAGAATAGGATAGGCCCAATAAGGACCTTAAGCTTGCCGTGAAATCCATACTGGACATGTTCGCTGAATTGTTTGAAGCGAAGGTATATTTTCTGCATCATGGCAGCGGCCGAAGTTGGCACTTTTGCCTAAACCTGGTAAACCTCCAGGTGAACCATATTCATGTCCCATATGTCTTTTGAACACTGTGGAGAAAATGTTAGAGCGGGTGATCTATAATAGATTACTCCCGATTGTTGAGAGCTAAGGTAGCAGACCGCAAATATGGGTTCTGTAAAATTAGATTGACCATTGATGCCATCAAATTGGTTACTGGTTTGACCCAAGATGGAATTCACGGAAACGGTAGTATCAGCGAATATTGCATGGTAGTAACCATGGACGTGAAAAATTCAATTCGACCAATTGGAATCTAATACGCGAATCCCTAGCGATGGGTGGTATTCCCACCTATCTCGTTGTTAGACGCTGGTAGACACCGATGACGGACGCCAGGAGTACGTGTACGTGTACGGAGTCTCACAGAGTTCCATATTGGGTACGCTATTGTGGAACATCACAACGATGTACTTAATTTTCCCCTTCCAAGGGAAGCCACCGTGGTGAGTTACGCTAACGACATAGCGCTGGTTGTTGTCGCAAAGCATCTCGAAGATGCGGAGTTATACTTAGGCGGGGCAATCAGTGCTGTTAGAAATTGGCTAGAGAGCTCTGGTTTGACACTTGCGGAGGAAAAAAGGGAAGCGATCCTCATCACTAAGCGCAGGGAGAGAAATTACGCCTGTATTAGAATCGGATATCGTATCATCACTTCCAAGTCGACCATCAAATACTTGGGAGTGGTGATAGACAAAAAGCTTAGTTATAGGCAGATGCCGAACGTGGGCAACCACGTTATACTTCTAGGTTGCTTATAGTCAGGGTAGTGACCCCAATCATGCTCCATGCGACCCCATACCCCAACATACGGATGTATGTTAACGATAACAAACTGAGTGCAGTCTAAAGGAGGGCAGCCCTGAGGGTATGCTTTCCCTTCGGGACTATCTCATATGATGCAGCATTCGTCATCTGGGTAATGATACCGATTGACATATTGGCAGATGAGATGGCGAACATATACCAGGGAAACCAATCGCTTCCTTATCGCAGACAAAGAACGCTTAGAGGGAGAGATCCATAAATAGATGGCAAGAGCGGTGAGAACGTTCGGGAGAGGGTCGGTGGACTCACAGGCTCATCCCTGCCGTCAATAAATGATTGGAGAGACGCAAGGTGAAATTAATTATAATCTCAGCCAGTTTCTCACGGAGCACGGAGGATATGGCCAATACTTGCACCGACCCGACTGTCTAAATTGCGATGGCGTCCCAGAGGACCCAGAGCATCTATCCTTTCACGGTCCGAGATTTGTGGAAGAAAGGAGGAATATAGAAGAGACTTTAGGAGAGGTGCTGGTACCAGAAAATCTGGCGCCGAAAATGGTAGCACGTCAAGAGGACCTCATCTCCAAACTCCATGATCGCTTCTAGCCAGAACAAACTGTCAAAAGCAGAGGAGAGGAGAAAAGCCCGGCCATGTACGCCGCGTATAGAAGAAAGGTGACCAAGCTAGGGTTTAGTAAGTAAAACTCCCTCACGCTGGTGTGTCCAGACCAGTGCCGTTTAAAGATTACCAGCTCCTTAACAAAAAAAAAAGACAAACAGACAGACCGACAGTAAACTGATTTTAATAAGGTTTTGTTTTACACTAAACCTTGATAACGTCTTGAAATGAAAATTTTCAATGATTTATTAGGCAGTTTAGATGCAACCAGCCCAAAAGTGATAAAAACTATCTCATACGTCAATTGTTGCAATAATGAAATTATACGAATTATTTTGAAGTTGAATTATCGATCCAAATATCGATACATGAAAAATAAAAAATCTTTTTCGGCATTATCAGGAAAATTAGTTTCCTTTGTTTTCAAACTATAACTAAACCGGACAAAACGATATAGCATACACAACAGTTTAACTTGATTTATGTATTCATTTCTCTACATGTTTTGGGAAAAACAATCTGATTACTACTGTATTAGATGAAATTATCGGACTGTTAGATAAGTTTAATTTAAAGATTAAGAGCACTTGCCCTTCAACTTTGTTTAAGATAAAGACGAAACTAGAGAGCAGCATAAATTAAGTCTAAAGTGAAAAAAATTAAAATTGGAAGGGAATGTTATTTTAAAGTTTATTGCTACTTATTAGACCTGTTGGGATTGAATTTAAAATAGTCATTACTTGAACGAATTAAATTAAATCTGAATGTTATATGTCAAGAATAAATGTTAAAATATTTCAAAAAAAAAATTTCCAAGCAAGTAGGGCTGGTTGTTCACTTAGAAAATGTTCTTCATATTTAGATTTAGTCAGGAAAAAAGCATGTTTTCCGAGCTCCAATTGTTACTACTATCTCTTCGCATTCGAAAGAGGAACATTCTCATATTCCAATGTCATCCAAAGCTTCAAAGCCACAATAGGCTCAGATGAAATTGATTTGAACTGAATGAAATATTTAATTAACCAAGGCATGCGGTGATTAGCGCACGTCAAATGCGAATCGAATATTCATAAATTCCAAACATACATATAATAATTCCTCATTAATATTTGATGATGGTCAATTTTCAATGGAAATGAATGCCACGAGCCAAGCCCATTAAAACTTGGAACCGCATGAATTCAGTATTTGCAAGTACTGTGGCTTAAAGCCGTTACTTAATGATGATAAGTGCAAATCTGAATGCAAACCATATGCAGTTCAATGAAATGTTGCTGATATGATTGTGGTTTAAATTAATTCGAATGATTGCTCATGAAGAGTTAAGTTACACCTTCAAGCGGTTTGGACAATGGTATTGTGACCAGCTGCAGGGAATGTATTAACGATTTTATGTGCCTACATTATGTAATTTTAGATCCGTATTTATAAGAAATGCAAATTGAATAAATTTTACAAACATTTTTAAGTCTAACTTCATCTGAATTTGATTTGATGCATAAAAGAGTAAACCCACAATTTTTTTTTTATACTTTATAGTATTTCAATAAAGTTCGACATTCATCTGATTTTCGTCAACCTATTTCCATATTGAAAACTACTTTGATTTTATATACCAAACTAGATTCTTATAGTCAGAAGAAAACAGTTTTTATCAAATTAATTCTGTTGGTGTTCCAAAGTTATGGCTATCAGCTATATCCACCCTATTCATCTTTTATTGGGGTGCTAAATGCTGGACTCATACGATGATACCGTGTATTGAGAGATAAGTAGAATGGAAGCACACAAAAGTAAATTACCGCCAGATACAATCTCGTATGGAGTGCAGTAGTTGCAATTTCCCAAAGTTGTATTTCTAATATATCTTAGAGCTCGATTTGGTGATTCTAATAATATTCGGGAATTGATTAATGTTCTCATAAATCTGGATAGTTATTTATTAATTGATTTAAGGAGGTCACGTTGATGTAAAATTCGTCGTCCGTAGAACAATGTCGTTCCAGTTTTTGCATTACATAATTTCTGGTCATTACAAAGAAAATGAATTTCAGTCTTTACTTGAATGAGAAGGTTCAATTGAATAAATTCTGCTATAAATGTCGTATGGATGTTCACTAAATTGTTAGAAGACCTTATTGCTGGGTTCCCTGGCCATCTCTGGTTTATTACTAGCCGTGGTTCCTAGACTTATCAGCGGCGCCACAACCGATATTCGGTCTAGGCCTCCCTTGGCAAGGAATTCCATACATCGCGGTTTTGCGACGAGATCCACCTGCCTGCTTGCCCTATTTGTTGAAAACAAAACCTATCTATCTACCCAACCGAAAAATCTAAAAAAAATTATGCGGGTCAAATATTTACATGGACATGGTATCAGGTTCCTAAATACTCTTCATTATGATATCAGGTTTGATAATGGTATATTATTATATTTAGAAAATTACCTGGGAAATTTTGTAATAATATAGGTTTTAAAGTGAACCATTAAGAAAGTTTGGTGGAAATCATACTATTATTAACAAACTTATAGCAGATCAAAGTTCCCTCTTTCGCGTCAAATTACTACTCCCTAAGAGATAAACGTCAGTCACCATATCGGCTATTTTCAACGCATATATATACACTGAGAGCTATATATAAGTGGAACTATGGTGTACCAAAATATTTCTTCATAAAAAATCAATAAATTTTTTTATGCCTGAAACACCGAACTTACGGTTTCCAACTTGTTTGGTATGTTATTGAGTACAGTTTGACCCAGCTGTCATATTTGGTCCCATGCAGATATACAGATATTTTCTATCGAAGTTTTCCACTTGGCTTATATTGAACTAGATAGGACGTATAAATACTCGTAGATACTGGCGTAGGTGAGTGTTAATCCAACTAAAGTGGAATAATAAACTTGCCGCTTTGGTACACCATACCCCCTTGCAAATAGATTTCCAGTTTGTTGAAGGGCGCTCCGAAAATATCTGGAATATGTGTGCTTTACGAAGGGTTGGGTAGAGGATATCAGTAGAAAGTTTAAAAGGATATATAGTATAGGACATATAGAATGTACGAGTATGTCGGGAATATTTCTATGTTATTGGAATGGAAATCGAGGCAGATAGGATAATCTAAATGGGAAAAATTTTTCTTAAAGAACAAGGAATTTGTGAACTTTCATTTAACTTTTTCAAGGACAACATAATCATAGTTGTAGGGAGGAGCCACATCACGGACCAATACTGGAAGATGTTTCTAACGACGGAATTGAAAGTATTAAGAAGGGTTGGACAGAGTCAAAGCCATAACAGGAACGTAATATAAACCCCGACATCCTAGAGGGACGATTCATTACATCAAGGCGATGGCTGTCGAAGAGAGGTTTTGAATAGAGCTGCGTTGTGATAAATCGTGTCCGCCAAACGAGTGGGAGAATAGTATGGATAAGGATTTAAACGAACAGTTCATCAAATCTATTGGGAATAATACAGAGGAAATAAGCGTAAGGCAAGTAAGGGAGGAGGGGGAAGACCGCTGATGAAGAATGGAACTGGTAGGGGATTCAAATGGATCCTTGCGATAAACCAGAAGAAAAGTAACGTGATATGCAACCATCAAAAGAGACGCTATAATAAGTGATAGAGGAGCGTTAAATAATGTGTGTTCACGAAAATCAAAAACCTTAGAGAAATGCAAGTGAATAGCTGGTTTTCTCGCCGAGAATTGGGACATTTGGCTACCAAGTTAGTGGAGTCTAGTAGGATGGTAGCGTTTGAGAAAACCAAGTTTCTCTTTAGTTATAAGGTGGCCAGGTAAGCGGACAATCACCGCTGACATACCTCTCAAGGATTTTGGAACAGGAGGAGTAGAACGAAAGTGAATGGTAATTCATAGTGACAGAATTGCAGCCTTTTTTGATTAGGGAAAATGAGCGCTTTTTGCACAGGCTCGGATAATGGTAACTTCCCAGGCTCTTGCTAAAAATTAGATAAAGATATACGGAAATTTTTTAGCAGGAAGTGGTTAAAAAGATCATCGGGACCGGGTTAGCATTGTCAATTTGGTTTTCGAATAAGGAAGGGATAAGGAACGCTATTGCAGATTAAACAAGCACCCAGACAAAGGAGAGAATAAGAAAGACTGAGGGTGTTCTGCCCCGAGGAAAAATAATTATAGTGTAAGACATACGATAGTAGTGGCGAGTTAGCAAAGGGGTTACGGGTAACGCTGACACTAATGTAACTACGTTCCGTTGACACTATTCAAATCTGGAGTAAATTATCATTAACTTTACTTGAGTTCATAGACCGGTAAAAAAGCGAAATCAGTGAAATTTCTGAAAGGCTTATATTTTTTCCTTGTTATGAGTTTTTGGGGAACATTGTTATGGTGGTGGTAGTGGTGAACTAGAAAGGATGAAGCCGAAAGCTCTTGAAAGGGAAGGTACGTTAGATAGAATATATAAATCGTATTGAATACTTGGTCGCATGTTAAGGGGTGCAGGATGGAATCTCAGTTGATAGATCCGAGAACTTAATTCAGACCTCCCAACATGGCCTTTTGAAAGTTGAAATTAGCAGACTTGCGCAAACATAGGAGTTCGATATGAGGAGGAATATATGGAATGGATATTGTATTGAGCTTGAAATATGTATGGCACCGCCATCATAAGGAAAAGATGATGAGGGAAAGGTGTAGGATGGAAGAATGCTTAACAGGACATCTTTGGCAGTTGCACTAATTAACGCCGCGTAGCTTCTGTCAAATCGAAAGTCTGAGAAGAGTCCAGAATTCCAAATCTTATAACACAGACCAGGTTTCAGAAATGCAAATGATGTAGTACTACAAAGTCGAGTCAAATAGATTGAGAAATAATAGCCTGGTTCTTATACATCTCACAGTTTGATATATAGAAAAGTCTCAAATTAATAAATGATTTATTTATGTTTGCCGGTAAAGTAGGTGAGGGGCGCGTAGTTTGTTCCTTTAATGAGGTTCACGGAAGACGCCATGCGGCCATTGAAAGGATGGGCGACCGCGTCGATTTTCGCCGAGAGTAGCATCCTTTGTCAGCTCCACTTACCAGACAGGTGCCGTAGAAGAGTTGATTTTGTTTCTTGTATAATAACAAATTAGAATCAGGTAAACTGTATATAAAGAGTTTCTTGAGTGAAGAAGCGACATGTAGCAGTGGGTTACTTGGAGTAGAAGAGGAGCACGCAAGGTGGGGTTTTGAGAAGAAAGCACCATCGGATTGACGGCAGCATTTGTATTCTCATCAGAACAGTGTAGAACAGGCAAGGGCGGTTGATTAGGTGCCGTGGTGAATTAGGCATTAACAGGGAAACGGGCTGCCTCAGTAGCCAAGGAAACGCTATCGCCCGAAGAAGCGGCTTCTGAGGAAGCTCCTCCTTTAAACAGTGGAGAATCGAGAAGGCCATATCCTTTCCTTACCTACTGGAACGCCGAATCGGATCCGAGAGTGAAATACCGTAGCGAGCGTTGCAAGGATAGTTGATATTCCATGAAAATTTTGGTCGAATATTGAGAAAAGCAACGGAGGAGACCTTTGGGCTTATTATGGGAGGACTTTCATTGGATTGTAGAAATTAGAACAGGTAAAATTTCGGCTTCACAAAAGAACAATACCATAAGACTTATACTTGTAAAAAAGAATAAAGTTAAGAAAAGAAGGCTTTCAGGACGAATATAATAATGATTAAAAGCAAAAAGTGTCACAGTTAATGGATTTTGTATTTTCAATTTATCGCCGAAAGCTTAAACCCTTTAAATATTGTTTTTAACGACATAATGTTAGAGTTAGGGCAGTAGGTAGAAAATCCGGGCTCAGGGTGAAAACTATGGGGAGAAATCAGGCCCCGACTGAAAATAAGGCCAATCTGTAGTAAAAATTAGGTGGGTCTCCATTTGTCTCTTTTCATTGAAATTACGATTCTGGGACCTGAGGAAACTCCCGGGGAGAATCTTTAACTTTCAACGTATCTCTTGCGAGGCTTAGTAGCAGTGTGAATAATAAACACAACTGGGAGAAGCAAACCAAAATAAAGGGACAGTAATGCAGTTTGATAATTCAGAACCGTTGATGTCTATACAAGATATACGGAATGCCTATTTGAGAGTAGGCGGATTTACGTTGAATATAATTCGCATCCTTGTCGTGTTTTCAAATTATGAAAGAGAGCGTATAACATCTGCGATCCGATTCGATCACGCTGGTCCCAGGGCCAAGGTGGGCCAGCGTCTGATGAGTTGCCTCTGCCCTGGTACGAAACCGTAGCCGTCTTCGTCCCTCTTTTACTTTAAGTCTCTCTGAGGTTATTTCTGAATTTAAATTACGAAGTGGTGAATAATGCTTAAATTGCCATCTGTATGCAATCTGAGCATCGGAACATGAAGTGGCACTTACTTTGATTACTTGCCGACATACAATTAGAATGAATCCGGGATTGGGAGACATAACACCTCGACATTTTTGGTGATTTCGTAATTAGACCTATGGACTTTCTTCAAACAACACCGGGAATCTCTGTATACTATGTCTTCCACCTCTTCTTCTGACTGTAGTTTCGAATTAAGGGGATTTTCTGACTTCTTACTGTATTCATACCGTGGAGTCCACATTAACTGCCATGATCCGGACATTGTCCACTGATATCACTATAGTTGCGGGTCCAGCGACCTGTATACTGTGTCCAGTCATGTGATTCTACTGCTAGTCGAAAATAACTTCCGAATGGTTCGGATATATGGAATGTTTTGCCCTCCTTTGTACAAAATTTTTTGGAATGAAGCTGGGTGTATGATATTTTAGGCAGTACTAGGAAAATTTACAATGGTAGCAGTTAAGATCGACCCACAGCATATCTTAGAATTGATTTTCCCTATTTCGCAAAGTTTCGTATAATTCTTGGTTTAGTCCAGGGCAGAGGCAACTCATCGGACGCCACTTCACCTCCGCCCTGGGTGCAGCGTGGCCGAAAGTGGCTACGGATGGTAATAGCTCCTTCATGTATAATCGCAAACATGACATGAATCGGAATTACAACCAAGTGAAATCCGCCCTATATTCAGACCCGATCTAGACCGAAACTATTATTTTTTAATTTAATTGTTTTTAATCAATACGTGTTCGCGGTATTTCTCGCAAACAGTTTTTAAGAATTAAAATTCAACACCGTCTCCGTCGCTAGTAGAATATTTTTTATTAATCAGCAAATGTCGATATTTCGGGAACAACTTATTCTCTCCTTCCGGGTGTATACAAGTTGTTCCCGAAATTTCGATACTTGGTGAATAAAAAAAACGTAGACGGTGTTGAATTTTAGTTCCTAGAAATTATTTTTGTTTGAAGTTTGAGAGAGTCCCAAGTTTGCACTCAGATGATGTCTGACCTTACCAATTGGAAAGACATTTTCTTCCACATTTGTGGTCCACAGACCCCTCTTTTTGAGCTAAATATCTAAATTTTCCAAAGAATGACTGACGTTTTCAGGCCCTAAAATAGGAATCCGTGGACCACAAATGCGGAAGAAAATTTCTTTCCAATCAACTAGATGTAGAATTGACTCCCTCAATTCTCAAGCAAAAATAAAATACAGAAGTTAAATGAGAGGCGTCGTTTGACGCATATAATGATATTTTGGGAGAAACTTGTTCTTAGTCAACTTGTTCCAGAAATATCGGTACATGCGTCAATGAAAATTTCAATAATTTGTTCATCAAAAATCGGTATATGCTTTTATAAAAATGATCCTAGCGGTGGAAAAGGCGCCTCTAATTTATTTATAGAAGAATCAGTTACTGAACTTGGATTAAAAGCGTGCCCCAGCTGGCGTTCTTTATGATCGACGCTTGAATGAACGTCTGAATTCAAAAGCCTACCTCAGTGGAATCCACCGTGTTGGCTGACTGTTAAAGACAATGAACGCCGCCTCGCGGTAAAAGAAACTAAAATATTGCTGCGCAAAGGGTTGTACTAATTATTTGATGGTTGCTAATATAATTTACGCTGACAAAAACTGGCTAGCTAATATTGGCTTGAAGTCGATGAGAAACAACCCAATGCTTCATTGAAACAACGATGGTGATTTGAGAGCCTCTTTATTCCACCCGAACCACGCTTATGACCGAGAAACATTTTGATGAGCAAACTTCATTTAAGATAAAACTTGAGGATAAAATGCTGAGTTGATTTAAATGAAGTTCCCATTTCAGAAGCAGCGCCAAGACTCTCATTAGCTGTGGATAGGGCCTATTTTTTGGTGTAATGCCCAACTGCTATTCGCCGGAAAATCATGTTTTTGAGGAGGATGAGGATTTCAAAATGAGTATGTTGAAGAATCATACTAGTGTAAGTCCAAGCAAATTCAAATAATACCCTAATTGAGCCGAAGCCCATTTAATCCGCTATCTTGTTGGAAAATGCACAATATCAATTTATTTCCTTGGTGAGTGAATCTCAACTGGCCGGTCATAGACTTGCTTATAAGTTTTAAGCCACATTAGATCATATTTCGTATAAGATGCATATTTTACTTCTAAATTGCACTTTCCACTGACTAATATCATATATTCCAAAAGGGTCTTAAAAGGTACAATTTTTCCCATTTCAGCTCCTGGTTCCAAGGACTTTTTGGGCACTCTATATAGAAAGTTTGATGATGGCTTTTCGGTTCCATGCTCTTAGTTTGTCAATCAAAGGTTGTTTATTAAATCTCCTACACAAAATTGGTCTTAAGCTACTTAAACCTTCTACTCGAATGAATACAACGTCTTCCACAAATGCATACATGTCTTTTTGTAAGATTTTCTTCAAATGGTTGCAAATTAGTTGAGCTCTCCACGCCAATGCTTTTTGAGTTAATGCTAATCAACTTCTTTTTTATTGATCAGATCATTAAGATTTTTATCATCAACGTTTTGATGGATTTTAAAATCAAATTGTTCCATCTGTGCAAGGCTATTGTACTTTGCCATAAAAACGTTTTTTGTTCATCAAAGTCAAGGTTGGTTTCCATTCAGAAGTATTTCGCAAATTTGAATGATAATTTGCTAGTATAGACATAGGAATGTGTGAAAATGATTTATATGATAATGAAGCTGATCGATATGTTAGGATATTAGTGGTGAAGCAAAAGGATTTCCTTTCAACCTAGATTAATATGCATATCAAAATTATAATGAATGGCCGTTGCACGGTTGAAATAAAAGAGCCCGGCGGGAAGTAAAATTTGTGGGTTAGTTCATAATTTCTGTACTTTATTATTAAAATCAGTTATACTTCCAAGGAAGTAATCAAGGATGATGAATTATTTATCAATATCGGATATTATTGTCCAATTGCTGGCAGTTAGATAAATACGGGTGGCCATGGAAAACTAGATGTAAATCTGCATATTCAATGCATTCTCAGTAGAAGCATTAAGAGGGCTCACTACGAATACTACTTGTCAAATATCTGCAGATTTATGATACTAGTTAGCTGATTTATGTATTGAATTTATGATTTATATACTGAATTTATGAAGTCGGGAAGTCAATTGGGAGTAGGAGGTTGTTTTCTTCTACTTCTTCCTTTAGTAATTTGTACAATTTTAAAAGAAATAATTGTCTACCAAAGTAACGTGCATGTACCTTTTCTTTAATTTAAAAAAAAATCTTTTATTTCCAAAATCGAATAAGCAAGAAGTTGAACATCATTTATAAGTACAGATATTTCCGTAGTTCTGAACAAATCAGAGAAACTCATTTCAATGGTGTTATTATCGCCGAATTAACAGTCTCATACCCCAACACAACCTTCACTGTAGGCTGATCTTAAAATGCTCATTATTGGGTTATGCTTTCTATTTGAAACGAAATCCATCCAATGGCATATTTACCTCAAAGAACACCATCTCAAGGACCATCGTTTGCTGGCAGACATTGGAACTCGGCCGGCCAAGTCAGCCAGCTGTTGCTTTGTTCACCCTTATGAAATCGGATGACTAAATGACCAATTCATTCATTCATCTAAGCATTCCATCCCAAACCTTTTCACAATATTACCATTGAGCCATTGTTTGTTCTCTTAAGAGCCGATAAATCTGCGGAATAATGGAGTAAGCTAGCCAAGGTACAAACACATGCGGTTCCCCCTACGCTATGATGCATTGAAGGAAATCCAGCTTGGAGCTTTAATGAATCTATGTATTTCTTAATTAGAAGAAAATGACAAGAAACATAATTCCAATGGTGAATACTAAGCAGATTTCGTAATTTGTCTCATGCAGCTTTGTTTCGCTTAACCGGCGCAGTAGACGTTGTCGGCGGATTGCAAGATGTAGGCAGGTAAGGCACAGAGTCTTGAAGAATGCCTTCAAGTCCATCGCCATGACATCGTATGCTTTAATTGTTGAGTTGGTGAAGCGTTTCTTGAATGGGTAGTAGTCATCTAATGATCTGTTTAACGATCCATCAATAGTTAATTACCCATGCCGTATGGCATACTGGAAGTTGAGCAAATACTTCGAAATAAGTGGAGTTAAGTCGGAAATAATAATAGAATAGAAGAAGCTCGATTGCAACAGATTGGGGTATGCCAGGTACAAAAAGTTGGTTGAAATTGATCAACAAAATTGATACTGAAAGGACAAAATGTTGTGCCTGGGGCGTGCTTTGAAGTTTTGTAACTGTGGAAATTTCAATACCAGATTTCTTAATTGACTATTAAAGAGGAGCACCGTCTGACATAATGGTTAAGTAGACCTCACGACAGAAAAGAGGAATTACTCTTTCATCTTCCACTACTATGAACTTATCTAATAAAAGCTGGCAAAAATCTTCATAATTAAATTCTGGATCAAAGATGTGTCAAAGGTTGCCTAAAGCATAATTGGTCTATATTTCCCCATCTACAATATTAATTATTATTTATAAGACGGTATAGGTTTGCTGTTTATTGTCAATAAGGGCAGCAGTGATGGTATGAATCTGGATATCTTCATTGATTGCAGCAGCCAGAGAGCTGATATGATAACATCGCTTGTTCAAATTATCAATTGGGAGCAGAACCCTCACCAACGTTGGCTTTTGCCTTACAGTGTATTTCACCTTTCCGCATCGCTTCGCTGAAAAAAGTATAATCAGTTAAGTATCATGACCGGCATCAGAAGCGTCAACTACCCTAATTTATGCTCTACTGAATCGCATCTTTGTATTCTAAACTAAAGTTTTCTTGATGCAAATGTAGACACTGATTCAGCCACAAAGAAAGATTATATCCTTGTATCTCCTAAACGAAACACGATAATCATCGACTTAATAGGTATCTTACACAAATTACTCATGAACGGCACGAAGGCTGGCTTGAAGGAGAAGCTCCCTTTTTTCGCACTTTAGATAGTACTTTGGCCTATGACCTTTATGAGTGCAGCTTCATATCATATAAAGGATAATCCATGTCCCGCAACTAAATGATGGAACAAGCCAGCTTCTCGTTAGTCAGTGATCACAAGAAAGAAGCCTAAGAATCCATCATGGGGAGACCTTTGAGAATCTAGGTTCCTCATTGATTTTCAAATGTGCGCCCTCGCATTGGATCCGCTGAAGAAGCTACTATAAAAAGCTGTTTCATTGCAGCAATGGTTTCTTTTCTGTTATAGGACTAGATGATGGCACTGATTTTCTATCACTTTTTTATCATCATCAACGACGCAACAACCGGTATCTGGTCTAGGCCTGCCTTAATAAGGAACTCCAGACATTGCGGTTTTGCACCGAGGTCCACCAATTCAATATCCCCAAAAGCTGTCTGGCGTCCTTGCCTATGCCATGGCTCCATCTTAGGCAGGCTTCGCCTAGTCTTCTTTTTCTACCATAGATATTGCCCTTATAGACTTTCCGAGCTGGATCATCCTCATCCATACGGATTAAGTGACCCGCTCACAACCGGACTGTCATGGTATCGCTCATAGATTTCGTCATTGTGTAGGCTACGGAATCGTCCATCCTCATGTAGGGGGCCAAACATTCTTCGGAGGATTATTCTCTCGAACGCGGCCAAGAGTTCGCAATTTTTCTTGCTAAGAATCCAGGTTTCTGAGGAATGCATGAGGACTGGCAAGATCATAGTCTTGTACAGTAAGAGCTTTGACCCTATGGTGAGACGTTTCGAACGGAACAGTCTTTGTAAGCTGAAATATACTCTGTTGGCTGACAACAACCGTGCGCGGATTTCATCATCGTAGCTGTTATCAGTTGTGATTTTCGACCCTAGATAGGAGAAATTATCAACCGTCTCAAAGTTGTATACTCCTATCCTTATTCTTCTTCGTGTTTGACCAGTGCGGTTTGATGTTGTTGGTTGATTGGTTTTCGATGCTGATGTTGCCACCATATACTTTGTCTTGCCTTCATTGATGTGCAGCCCAAGATCTCGCGCCGCCTTCTCGATCTGGATGAAGGTAGTTTGTACGTCTCGGGTGGTTCTTCCCATGATGTCGATATCGTCAGCAAAGGCCAGTAGTTGGGTAGAATTAAAGAGGATCGTACCTCTTGCATTTACCTCGGCATCACGGATCACTTTCTTGAGGGCTAGGTTAAAGAGGACGCATGATAGGCCATCCCCTTGTCGTAGACCGTTGTTGATGTCGAAAGGTTTTGAGAGTGATCCTGCTGTTTTTATCTGGCCTCGCACATTGGTCAGGATCAGCCTAGTCAGTCTTATTAATTTCGTCGGGATACCGAATTCTCTCATCGCCGTGTACAGTTTTAACCTGGCTATACTATCATAGGCGGCTTTAAAGGCGATGAAGAGATGGTGCAACTGGTGTCCATATTCCAATAGTTTTTCCATCTTTTGCCGCAGAGAGAAAATCTGATCTGTTGCTGATTTGCCTGGAGTGAAGTCTCTTTGGTATGGACCAATGATGTTCTGAGCGTATGGGGCTACCCGGCCTAGCAGCGCTAGGCCAAGCGGAGAATATCTTATAGATGGTACTTAGCAACATGATACCTCTATAATTGCTGCACTGTGTGGTATCTCCCTTTTTATGTATGAGACAGATAAAGCCTCGTTGCCGATCACTTTTTACTCCTAAGAAAGAAGAAGAATTTTCGTACCACTCATATATGCAGGCTTCGAAGCGAATTTCAATTCCCGCGGAAATTGGCTCGCTCATAAATTGACACCTTGTGTAATCGTATAATGGGGGAAGCCCATATGAATATCGAAGAGATTGGCAGAGTCTATCGGCTCCCCTATTAGGTTTTAGAACAAAATTCCTTTTCTTTTTTATTGATACTCGTACTCATTATGATGAAATCATACCGCTCCATGGCCCAATGAGCGCCCAAATGCTGGGAGTTTTTAAGAATTTTTGGTGGCGAGGAGATTTTTTTTAAAAAACAAGACAGGAAAGAAAAGCAAAATTAAGGAAGAGTGAAAAACCAGTAACGTGAATTGAGAATAAGGACTTATGGTAATTGGTTCTTTTGGAGAAAATTTCCCTCGTCGATACCAACTCACAGACAGCCGGCAACTAGGTTGGGGTGTCACTGACACTTTTCAAGAAATTTTACTGCGTACGTGGCCATAGCAACTTCGGTACACGGCCTTGGGGAATTGGGGAAATTCTGACTGTTTATAGCCTATTCTGGAGTGGGTTTATTGAATCAAAGGATAAGGTACAGTGATTTGAAAGCACCGTTCACACGGTTTAGTACCTTGGCAATGTGAGAGTTGTTTGATAAGACGAAGGTGGTGATGATGATGACGCCTTATTCAACTGCAGGAATATGAATTAATTGATTTAGAGTGGCACTTTTTTAGTCATCCCTACTCTATTCCCGCGAAAGACAATCGTTTGGCACTTTTGAGGCTTGAGGGCTAGTTTCCAATAGGTAAGGTATCGACAGAGCTCATCCAAATATGAATTCTGACGGGCTGGCATGCTTACTGTAATATATACTTCGTGGAGGTGTCAGTTATGAGCTGATTGACACATTGGGGGATTCTGATGGGATTTAGATTAAAAGTGGGCTTTTGGATGTCCCTTGTCAAAAGCGAGAAGCGAGTTGCCGAAGGAGCGCATCTTTGTGGATTTCCACAAGGACTAGTATATAGCGTGTTCAACCGAATGATCTGTTCGGTTGGCGAACTGGAAATCTGGGATGGTATTGTGCCTCCCCTAGTACTCATCGTTAAATAGTTTGCTGGCCCGTTCAAAGATTTTGGAGGGTGTTGAGAGGATAGTGATATGTCTGACGCTATCAGAAAAAAAAAGGATTTCCACCTTTTTTGGGGGAATAGGGGTGACTTGAGTACACTTCCAGTTCGCGCTGAAGTGAGTTTTCAGTTAACAATGGGAAGAAAGGAAGGGACTGATAGTTGCAGAGAATTTTTGAGGATGATCGTTGGGATTTTGTCAAACTCAGTCGGCTTTTTACTTTTACTTTGCTTAATAAAACTTGCGATCACTTTGAATTTTGCCCTAGTTGGGAAAAATGACTGCAGCATGGTCACTGAACGTTATTATGCTAATTAGGAACTGGTCAAGGTAAGAATGGCAGTTGCTTACACTATAAGTGGGGAGCGCCAGTATAGATTACTTATTTGTAAAAAGGAGAAGCTACTTGTCCAACTTTGTTTTCAGCAGCATGACTTGATGTCAGCCAGAAGTGTAACTGAAGACTATTTTTGTATATATAAGAGCCCAACTAGGAAGTACCTCTCGAATTTAAGTCGCTTCCCAGGGCGTCGCTACTAGAGGGTTTGCCAGCTGGGCGTGGTTGATCTGCGCAGAAGTATATGATTGATGGTAGAGAGGTCTTCCGAGTCAAAGACGTGATACGAAGCTAGACGTGGTTTCTTTTCAAACCTCAAGGGATTTAAGGACATAGGTGAGTAGGAAGAGCTGCGTGGCTTAGAACTTGTCGAAAACTATAATAGTTTAATAGCGCCTCCGGCAAGGTGCGTGGTTGATGTGTACCTGCGATGGTAATCTTCCTTTTCTTGAGCCTTTGTCCCGTTCATAAGCGGGGTCGGCTCGTCGTGATTGGTTTCGCCATTTGACTCTATCGAATGCCTGATCTGGGTGCATTCTCGAGGCTTTTAAATCCAACGTATCAAGCCACCGTTGTTTAGACCTGCCTTTTGGTCGTTTACCATCGACTTCGATGTTCAGACCAATCTTGGCAAGTGAATTCTCGTTAGCACGAATTCCGTGACCATACCATCAAAGACACCTCTCTCGCAACTTTTCCACGACCGGTGCAACCCCATAAAGATCGCGGATATCCTCATTTCGGATGTGATCAAAACGTGTGACGTCCCTAGTCCAACGTAACATCTTCGTCTCCATTACCGTTGGTATGCAGCCTGGTTTCACTCGAAGCGAAGGATACTGATGGCCGAGTGAAGGAGGACGTTGGCTGGGATTTTCACTACATAGTGCTGAGTCCAATCGCCAAGTCTTGTAGATAAATTTTAACCCATGATTATATTGTTTCTCTTTATTTCTCCCCTCTTCTCTTCTCGCTCTCTCTCTCTCTTCCTCCACTTCCTCCGGATGTGTGCCAATAGACGTCAAATATAGTGTATAAGCTAGATCCAGTAGCTGTAGATTGGATAAGTTTCCTCGACAGAGAGACACGGATATTTTCCTGATATGAATATCTAGCCAAGAGCCCTAGCTCCGCAAAACCGAAAACTGGAACTGGAAACTGCTTTAGGTATGAAAGGTTTTGTGTATTTCTTTTATAAAAATATTTGAGTGAACTTTTGTCCCATCAATACCTAGCACTGATTATATGCATATATTATGTAAGAATATCCAGTTTGGCGTGATACTGACATTCAAAGTCTTGAATTTGCACAGAAGCGACAAGTTTGACATACTACAGCAACTCATGGGTATCCCATGGGAAAAGGTCCCAAGCCGGTATATAACCTATGCAGAACAGCAGCTATAAAGAGGATTGCCCACATACTGAACACCATTCAAAAGTAAACTCAAACTCAAATTTTTGTACGTCCCTCCTTTACATGTATGGGGAGCCTTCCTTTAAACTCTATGTAGATTTACGTTACTCACTCCTTGATGCTTGTGTGAAGGCCAAGTAAAACCATTGGTAGGATGTCGACACATTCTCAGCCGCTGTGGGATATGATGGCAACTTTCAGCGATCGGTGCCTTGTTGCAATCTTTCAGCTACCTGCAAGATAGTAGGCAGTCGTTTGAATCTTTTTGAAACTCACTAAATGAGTTAGCGAATGGAAAAACAAGGACTCAAACTGATTCCTTTTATCTGTGGTTAGGATAGTGGAAAACATGTCCAGATGCACTCATAAATGTTTTAGGACATGCTAGGTCAAGCACATTTTCAAAACATGAGCCTCTTTGCATTGTGCTCGCTGAGGCAAGAGAGCCGAAGATTCTCTTCTTGACAACTTTTGGGATATAAGGTCGTATTTTGGATGTCGATGCGTCGAAATATAATGTGATACCACTGTCAGTAACTCGAAGCATTTTCACGATCAGCAATGTCTTGGAGAGTCGTCGTTCGTCTGAACTACCATAGGTTTTCCATAGTCACCGTAACAGCAGCGTAATGTCACTAACTCGCGATAAAGTGTCTGGTGCTACATTTTTGTCGTCAGTGTTTCGTTCTAGTTTAACCATTGCAGATTCGCTTTATCGGCTTTCTGGTTTGCAATTTGGTACCCTGATTGTCCTCCTCCGACCATGTAACGAACGATTGTTTGCAGTTTTCGGCTGGAGGTGCTATATTTTTGATGAGATCAGATGTATCAGACGGTACTTTAAAGCTATTTCCCATAGAAATTTACAGCACTTAGAAATCGCCGGCATTATTTTATTGTTGACGGCTTTTCAAAATGCAAAACAATTTGGACTTGCCCAGGAAGAGGTCGGATACTTCGTTCGGTCAAAAAATATCCCAGTAATTCGGCTGATCTAGACGGAATCGTTAGTCCGTATCAAGAAGATTATACACAAAAGGAGCAACTTCAGCGGCAACGGAGCACGGAATCTCATTGCGCACCTTTCGGGTAGGGACGAGGCAGGTAAGTGGTATTGGTGTGTCGATGTTGCCTAAATCGTTTTCTTATGTGTGTTTCTTCATCTCATTCCAGCAACAAACGGATGCATTCGGAAAATTGATCTTGGATGCATCTACTCATTTCCTCCTCACTTCCTAGGAGAGCAAACGTGGATCTATTGGCGAGAATGTTGCGCGTGTTTGCTTTCACCAAGCTTCCCATAGAGGAATTTTCAAGCACCATTGAAATGAATCTTTAATGCCTTTGTTCCCACTTTGATTGGCGAAGCCATAACTAGCTGTGTAATATATTTTGTTATGATAGATGCTACCCTGTACTTGCAGCCATGTGCTCGCAACTACGTAGGCTCAAACCAATGAACAGTATTACACCCTTATACCGAAATTTTACCCGCGCAACTCCCGTCATAGTCGAATGTGTGCAAGACTTTTCCGTCTCCATAAAATTTCAAAGAATGTGCTGGGAGTTGAATAGTCTTCATATTTAAGAAGTCGTTCGAAAATGGTACAGATGCTTACGATGGCCCTCGCTTGATTTTGATACAATTAGGATATCATCCATGTCGGCGTAGCAGTAATTCATTTCTTGAAGACCAAGTTCGATATATTACTGAAATATTTGCGCAACGTTACATAGATCAAATGTCAACGCAGTGGTAACTGCGGCTTTGGGGATGTCTTCCGGGGCAACTGGAATCTGATGGTACGCTTTTGTTAGATTGATCGTTAAAATTACAAAGCAACCATTTAATTTTTGAGGTAAGACACTCACACGAGTGATGGGATATTTGCCAGGAACGGTGATGGCTTTTATACTCCTACAAAGCTATATCCCCATTTACTGAGCCATAGCAAATGGTTAGGGATGTATAATATGCAGTTAGTTACTTATGTAATGATATTGTCATTACGTAAGTATAAACTCGAAATTACGATAATTAATATTTACATCGATATTTATACTTACAGTGCATACTTTAAAAATAACTGAACTGCATCCCAGATATGTAGCTAGCGCAATAATTTTAACCACTTTTGTATGAATAAAACCTTTCAAATTAGCAGTTCAAATTACTACAGCCAGTTTAAATGAAGGACCAGAGTTTACATCAAATTCCAATTAATCATATTTAGCAAATTGGATTCAAAGGCCTGATTTTTGTAGTCGCTCATCCATTACATGAGCACCGTGGACGAAGTATCAAAAACGGCGGTCAGAAATCATTTTGCAGATTAAGAGAACATGCATATGGATGTATGTACATGTTCATCATTTCATTTCTTCGTTAATTCGAGGTTATATAATTTAGTCCCCTAATTAGACTGTGCGTTGTAATCTGGTAAATGATGAAGGATGCGAAAATTTTTTTATTAAAAGTTGCATTATACAGTAAGTGATCCTTAAATGATCAGTACTAACTAGTTAATCTGAAAATGATATATGTACTTTCCGGAAAGAAAAAATGCAATGCCAAAGATACTTCTGCAATTCTTTGGAAAAAGATGAGACTTTGAACAGTAAACAAGAAGTAACATTTGTTGCACTTTAAAGACTTCTTTTAGCGGGAGATAAATGTGAACGAACACTATATAGATGTATACTTGCAGAAATTAGGATCAAGTAGTATTACAAATATAATCGACCTTCATAGCTGCCAAAAGGAATGCAGCCTTTCGATATTAAAAAACTCCATAAGCGCAGAGATCAGGTATGCCAAGTTTACAAATATTTGAATTTACTGACATTATAAATGTCTTGTATGGTGGTTCAAAGATTTGTTTATTCATCTATCTAGATATATCAGGCTTCTTGATGAGTATGACCGCGATTTAAATTAACACCGATCAAAATCATTCGGTATTGAACTGCAGACATCGAACAAGTCAACTGATGAACAATATTGTATAGGTCCCTTTTGTTTTTGTAATTTTTAACAGTTAATAGTGATTTGTGGTTTTTTAACGAATAGATACAAATTTTACTTTGATTTTCAATATTCGACTCATAAGACCTAAAAGATATTTGATTATCTCAAAATCGAATCAGAACTTTTTTATTCTTTTCGATATCCATGCCTTAATGAGCACTTAGTTGTCAATGTTTAGGCCTCTCATTTCTTACCTTTGTTTTTATCAACTTGATTGACACTTTGCCTTATTGTGAAAAATCCGACTTACCTGAAAATTATAAAAAATATTCAGTTTAATCATATATCATTAATTATTTCTGTTTTAAATAATATAAATCTTAATGAAATGTATACCCCAATTAAGTTTTGGTCATGACTTATTGCCAAATTTCATGCAGGCATCCGTATAAGTTGATCTCAAAATAAGATAAGGCCAATTGTTTTTCTAAATCTTTTTTCTTCATGTGCAATATTAAAATCACTAAAAGCACCTTGCATTGTTGAAAACTTCCGCAGCTATAATTGTGCAATAAATTTTTTGATTTTGCAGGTTCAATTAATTGTAAGAAAAACAAGCAAACATCACGTCAGGTGTATGTATATAGCATAGCATTTGATATAGGTACTTGACATGACAAAGAGCTGCACGCATGCAAATATATATTTTATCCACTATTAATAACAATAGCATTATTTTCATTCCATCATAAAAGAATTCAGACTTGACGTACTCATATATTAACCTTCCGATTTTTTCCAGGCAAGTTCAATACTGTCCATAATCAATTTTTGTATGCACGTCAAATTCAAGGTGTTCTTAATACTAAAACTTTTGGCCAATAGACTAATCTGGAAACAAATACGCATGAAAATAGTTATGCCTGGCGTACAATGTTGCATGGATTTGGCACTAACCAAACATTGTTTCGTGGTTAACGTGTTGAACTCTGTGTACATAATGGGCTGGAACTCATAACATTATTGTTGAATTAGATGCTAGTATCTGCTAGGTATGGTCAAGAGGTCGTAATGGAGTGAAATTGATTTTCGTGGAACAATGTCTTTGGGTATCCTATTAGACCCTCGTCAATCATCAATCGGATTATAGCGTTACATTGAGATTTGACTATTTCGGGTAAAACCGATAAAATGCTTTTTAGATTGGAATAGTTTGAGGGACACATTTGTGGGATAGTGAGGCGTAAGGAGTTGACGGATTATTTGTTGTCTTAAATATACTCACATAATAATAATCCTATACGGTGTGGAATACAGCACTTTAATGGCATGCTCACGACCATTTGGCTTCAAAATGACCACAAGCTAAGCATGATGGTTTCAGATATCACACGTGAAGGTTATTTTTGATAAAGGGCGGAAACCTTTCTAAGTTTAGTTTTCCTCTTCAACTTTTGTAAGCATTCTTACGTAGTTATTTCCATAAATTTATGGTATTCAAGGTACTACTTTTGCAAATAGATCAAGCTTTTTTTCTTCTTGCCTCCTTGAGTATCTAATTTCAGGCTTGCTACTGTATCTGTAATTCAGTAAATCATTCTACTCAGATTCTGCTTGCAACAATCTCTTTGTTTCATGCGGACCTGGATAATATAGTGGCTGGTCTCCTCGTATTTTCGCTCCAGTCGATCCCTAGTATTAGAAATGACTTGGAATGAAATGAATGGCGTTACCAGCGACCATACGACTCCAAACTTCCTCAATTTTCCCCAATAGTGGGCGGAATTGGGTACGTTTTTGAGATCGAACATAAACGAGACAGATCAACCGCCTAAATTTATCGCGTCCCTAACCAAGTTTATCACAATGATTATTTCATGTAGGGTAGAGTAAGCGCGACGAAACCCATACTGACGCTCCAGCCGTCATTGTCATTGTTGGCGATAGGTAGCAGTCTGTAGATTTATATTGGATTCAACAAGCAAATCGGGAAAAACGGTGTTAAATTTCCACCTAGATTATCAGGTTGGACATCACCAACTTTTTAGCGTTGGCGACCAGGTCGAGGTTAGCAGGCAATTGGCCAAATTCCACGGATAAACCTTCACCACGTCTAGGAAGGACGATCACCTCCGGTCGTATCTTGGTTGTATGTCTTCTTTTTGAGTGCTACCTTCTTCCGTACATTCCCATCTTTTATTTGGGATCTCTTCTCTTAGCAGGTCATTCGCCTAACTTCGTTTCGGCAGCAATTACAGACGCTCTCCCCATCTGCTCCACTTTCTTATGAATTTAAGCCTTTTGTGTTTTGGGAGTTTGTTGTCCTTTTGACTTGTTCATATTTCCATATTATCATTCATTACCTAGTGCAATGATGGTTGCTCCTGATGGGTCGTTAAGTCATTTCTAATTTGGATGATTAGCTGCCTCACTACGCTATTCCTACTGAGAGATGAATGTTAAAGCATAGAGGTTGCTGCACGTATGAGGAGATATCTACAAAGACTTGAACTTCTTCTTAACGGGTCCGTCGATGGAGTCACCGCTAGTCCTTCCTGCACACTTGTAACATTTGAAGCCCCCGCTGCCAAGGCACTGCGGTCGTTGTATGCAGACGGCCAGAAACCTTCTTCCCCGCTTCGGAAACCACGGGGACCGGGTTTTCAAAGGTCTACACTGTAATTTTCTCATTTGTTTCCTTCTCCATGTTTGATTTTACGATTCTGTTTCTGAGAGGAAGAAGATAATATAGATGTCCTATGATCAATACCAATTAAAACGATGGTTTTCGAGATCGGTAGGACCTACTCCATCGAGCTATATGGTCGGCTGGCCTCGAGCTGACTTCTTGTTATGGTAGTATTGACCAATTAGTAATTTGATTGTCCGCCCAAACATTTTGACGAAAGTTAGATATAGGTCTGGACGTATCCACTCATGCTTTCAGTTCATGGGAAAGGAGACAATCAACAGATAATAATTTGTTTAAAGGACAGGAAGGAGCTAATAGACGCAAAGTATTTTATCAAATAATGGTTGGGATTCTGTCGACTTCTAATCCCTTTCAGCAGGAAATGGATTGTGGGATAGATCTAGCATATCTGTTGGGGAAAATTGCATCTTGGAATACTTCTGTTTGACTTGCTTGTTCAGTATAAGAAGACAACAATTACACCAAGGAAACGGATGCGTTAATTTCGAATGTCAAGCTTTGATCAAGCAAATGTAGGACGCCGGGGTGATCTTTTCAAAAGTGGTTAGCCTTCGACATAAACACTGACATCTTCGCCGTGTCGTGGAAGAAACTTGGGTATAACTCCCCACCCAGATTCAAGGGCCATTAATGGCAGTGGAACGATGGCTCCATCCCGAAGTGGAATGCCAAGTATTACACATTCATGTTCGCTATCGTTCGCTATCGTATCGTATCGTAATTTACTGTAAGTTGACGCTGATCAGATGATGTTGCAGGAGGAGAAAGCCAGGAGTGAGTGATTGGCTAGTATATCTAATGCAGATTGGGAGTCAAGTAAAAAATAAATCGACGATTCCGCAGCCTCAATAACGATAAAATCTATGAGCGATACCATGACCGTCCGGTTGTGGATAAAATCTGGTTCAACAGATTGCGGTGGGCGGACCACTTAATCCGTATGGGTTTAGGATGATCCTGCTCGGAAAGTCTAGAAGGGTAATATCTATATAAAAAAAAAATAACGTGGCAGACTCAGCCCCAGATCGAGCGATGGCGTATGTCATAACGCCAGACAGCTTTTAGGGATATCGAATTGGTGGACTTCGGCACAAAACTGGGATGCCTGGAGTTCCTTATTAAGGCAGGCCTAGAGCGAATAGCGGTTTATGCATCATTGATGATGAAGAAATAAATCTGGTACATAAAAGTTTCGAAACTCCTATATATTCCCAATTTATTTCTTATCTGACTCTTAACAGGCCTTTTGGTGTTTTTCAACCCAAAGATCATACCTAAACCGAAGACGATTTCCCTGGAGCATAAAGTCATCATTTCCAGTGATACTATAGTAACCTCGAGGGATTTGAGGACATTAATGAGTAAGTCGAGGTTAAAGGCGCGGAATATATTTAGGACCGGATCAAGGTATTTCCGACAATACCGAAGTCAAGTATTCTGTAATAATGTGGTATCGATTTGTTTCCAAACTGAGAACGGTGGGTACTGCTGCTGTTGTCAAGCAAACTTTTATTCGCACTTTATGATTTTGATGCCTATTATCTGCTACAGTCGTTCAATTACCGTCAGTACATATATACCTATTAAATTGCATCAATGCTTGCCTGTCTAGCCAGTTGTGTGCAGATATAACTGAAACGGTTTGGAGGAACCCCTTAAAAGAGAATATGCCAGCTATTATTCATGCAACAAAGATCATCATCGTTTTTAGTTTAAAGGAAGCTGGCGATACATATCAAGGGGGTGGTTAAAATAATTTTATGTTTGACGCCAATATATGTGGAAATGATTGAAGATATCAAAAGAAGAATAGTAATCAACACGTCTCGGGACTAATCATTTGTCACAAAACTAGGGTAGTGATCCATATTACAAGTTAGGTTGCAACCCGACCGCAATATCCAAAAGGAAGTCATAATGATAGCAGAATCTAGGTCTTGAAATTCAAGGCAAATTCTAAATGTTGAAAAATTACTTACAAAGCCACACTAAGTTTATTTTAGGAACCAAATTATTTGCGTGTGTAAATTCCTACGTAAGGAATGGAAGGATTG
Organism: Hermetia illucens; assembly: GCF_905115235.1. Lineage (NCBI taxonomy): Eukaryota > Metazoa > Arthropoda > Insecta > Diptera > Stratiomyidae > Hermetia > Hermetia illucens. Next base: position 152,856,384 of record NC_051850.1, on the reverse strand, counting down.
TTGAAAACGCTACTATTATAACGACATATGCAAAACATATTTCCAATATAAGATTGAATTGTCAACCCTTTTGACTTCATGATTGAGGAACAGAATCTAAAGGGTCCCTCTAAATTGGTTATTTATTGTATTTTTAAAATGTAGACTGCTTAGTTGAAATAGGGACAAAATCTCCGCTGAAAGAGTGAGCACCAATTGCGCCATCAACCGTGGAAGTCAAATTATTGTACATTCTACCTCCTTCGCCTTTGGGCGCGCAAACACATTATCACAAAGCTACTGCACTTTTTTGTTAGATGGACCGTATTCGTAGACAAATATTAAAGCTAATTGCTTTATTACTGTTAGGAGCGAATCCTTCTAAAGCTTTATTGTGTCATAGCATTTGATGACTTTGTCTTAAAATTGAATATCTAACACTACTCACTGAGGCACATCCATAGCACTTACATGCGAAGTCGTTTCTCATGAAATAGGAAGAGAATGAAGGTCCTCTCATGAAATGAGTACTCACCCCTATTTTATGAGAGATGTTATGTGTTACTTAGCACTTTTAATGCGTTAGCAAGCGCACTACGGATGCTCGGGCCAAAGACCATTCAACCAGCCTGGGAAGGTGTTTGGTCTCCCTGCAAAGATGTTGCTTACCTTTATAAATTAACACTAACCAATGTACCTGGAATAGCTCTGTGGGAGTAGCTTTTAACTGAAATTCTCTTGTCAATTTTAGACACCCCACCGATAAGAATTGCTTTTTCAAGCGTCTGGTCTTTACGTGGTTGTCAAATATGTTGGCTTGAAAACCATTCGGACATCCTTGGACATCTATTATTCTCCATAAAACAAAAATACCAAAACTGTTACTAGCTTCTTTTATAATTTATAGAAGTGGGTAAATTCCATCGGTCAAATGGCTTGGAAAGAAAGTAATAGTTAAGGAATTTCCAGAGGCAAGATAAAATGAAAAAATCATTGGTGTAAAGATGGGGTGGACAAAAATTAATATTTATGAAGATTGAGTTAAGAGCATAAATCCAAAAAAGTAAACAGAATGAAATTTATTATCCATTTTGAATAGAATCGTGTCATTGTCATTCACTACATGTATTTTTGAAATATTGTCTTTAAATATTAAATATTAAATTAAACAACTAGGTTTTTTCCTTATTCTATACATTTTTTTAAATGCCATTGGTAAGTCAAATATGGGAAAATGCCAATTCTCAAAAGACTAGCTTCTTTGCTTAGCTGAGAGATTGAGAGTTGTCGATATTTCACGTTGCAATCATACCTTCAATACTTCTGTTTAGGATTTCCAAATTTATCTCAACACAATCTAACATTTTAACCTTAATCATCGGATATGATTTTACAAGTAAGTACTAAACAGCACTTCCTGTCCTGAATTAGTTAGCAGTTAGTATTTATGGCCTACCCTTGATCTTCCTAGATGCTAACTAATACCCAAAAATTTAAGCTGTCAAATAAAGTACTAGAAATCTACAGCTCCCCTTCAAATTAAAAATAACAACCAATATGTTGCTGAAATGACTAAAATAATGGCATTCAGCCATAAATCGAAACAATTTCAATAGTAAAAGACAAAATTAGACTTGAAAAACTAATTTAAAATAACAAAATTAATAAGGTTGAATCCATATAATATCTCAAATAGCAACAAACTTATTAAACCTTGTTGACAAATGCTATTAACAGTAGAATCTAACACGAATTTTAAAGGTTGATATTTACTTCCACCCTAATTCAATTAGCATAGAGACGTTTAGTGATGAAAGAGTAGGTGGTCTATTTAGAGTACAATAAGTAAACGAGTTCCAGCAAAACATGTTAAGACTGTTAAGTGCTAAAAGAATTCTTCAATTTGTTTGCATTTTGCAATATTTACGTATGCATTGAATTGTGCTGATACAAGTAGGCGAGAAAATGTAATAAAATTAATTGGATAATATAATTCGACCATGAGAATTAGATTTTTCTGGAGTACTGACGTTGGCAATATTCTCATGATAGAGAAAGGAGTACCAAATATATAAATATGGTCTTTAATAAATAAGCAAATTCTTGGTTCTGGTTTCTGTTCTGTTAATGGGATAATAAGTTTTTACTAGATCCTTTTCAAAACAGAAATAAATGGTTATTTTTCAGACACAACTCCATGCATTTAATTTTTGATAAATTTAAAGATCCTACCTACTTGCTTTCGATATTCCTAAGCTTATTATTTGTATAGTTAGGAAGGCAAAGAAAACAAAAAACTATAAATCTTTTTAAAATATTAACTACTTAGGTTCTGGAATTTGAAATTAAATAAATAGGGATATCAACACAACGTTGACGAGACCAAACCATATAAACTTACAGATGTAATTAATCTTAAAGGAGTTAAGTCCTTTTGGGATTGCTAGAAATTTAAAAAAAAAATTTGGACAAAATGAACTGAATAATGAAGCCGAACACCTTGCATGCAGAAAATAATTTTTACAAAACAAATCTATTACCAGATATTTTTAATCTAATCTCCGAATCAGTTTCGAACCAACTCGCTACCCTACCTAAAACCCCCTAGCAATTTTTCCCCTTACTTCGATTGCGCCTGACCAGCTCGCGTCCAGAACAAAATCTCAAGCGAACGGTAATTTGATCTGCGACGATAGCACAGTTTGTTAAGCCAATCCTTCTACTATGTCTCAAGCATCCAAGCTAAGCCGTGGATCATTACACGGATCAACTCTCTTCAGCCTTCTAAAGTTTCTATGGGGCAGTTTTCTCTTAGCCATCGTGTTGGGGTGGTTCTTCAGTCTAGCTAAGTGTTTACTACCAGACCACATAATTTCTTTATCTTTACGGAGGTAACGGCTATCAAAATACCGGAAGCACATCTAAAAATGTATGGTTGAGGTCGATAGTTTGGCAGACCACATATTTAAATTCCAAACTTACCCTTCAAGAAAAGGGATCGTTTTTTTTACTGAGCAGCTTTTGAACTTAGATTTGAGTTGCTTGCTCTTCCGCTCTATGATGAATCTTTTAACGAAGCATTCGAAGTCATCTAATCAATATAAAGCGATGTTATTGATTATCACTTGAAGACATTTTTTTTTCACTTATTGCTCACATCTCACTAGTTTGCCTTTATCTTCTACATCTACTTCACTTAGACGCCAATCCAGTTGACAAGTAACCACTTTCGGGTATACTTGTGAACTTAAAATTGCCGTACAGTAAGCAATTTTGCTGTGGTGGTTAGCCCGATAACAAGAAAATCTGCCGCATGGATAAGATACAGTATTGCACTGAGCACGGTTCCCTGGAGAGCTCCTGTTCTGATTGTATGTGTACGTTGTATGTGAACACACCTTTCCATTTCATCTGAAATCTGTAGTTCGTTAAATGTAACAGTGATAATTTATAGAAACATCTAGAGGACAGGAGTTTGATTTTTTATTAAAAACCGCGTGCTGAACCTTGCAGACGCCACATTGAGGAATACTGTTGCAATATGTTCTTCCTCCAGGAACAGCTCTTATTTTTCTTGGATAACATTTGGTCACTGGACACTTGTTACTTTAATAAAAGTGAGCTTAGACCAAAATTTTAGGCCCTGATCCAACATGGATTGTAGGGCCAATGATTATTGTTAGAACAAAATTTCAGAAATAATATTTATTTAGTTAATTCCAACAGTTCACTAAATTTCCTTGGTTTCATCGGAGGTACTAATGTAAGATACAATTGCATTTCTTATTTCTAGTTCCTCAGAGCGAAACGTGGATTGGTACCCACGATAGAGCATAAAACCTGGGAAACGCCTGCTTAACCAACACCAATAACTCTACTACCAAACCCTATCTCCACCTCCAAACGGTGGTATAGGAGGCCAATATAGACTTGGATCGCTATAGACTTAGATCACCATCTCGTTGGCATGGTGCACCGGGCTCGGATAACAAGACGACCTAACATCCCCTTTGACAATCAGGTGAGAGTTAATACTGAAGCCATCCACAACACAGCCCTGCGTAATATCTGTAAGGGGGAAATGGATGATGCAATAACCGTCGTAAACAGAGGTCGTGGAAATGAAGCATGGACAAACGTTCTCCACGACCTTATGAAGAAAGTTATCATAGATATGGCCACAAATATACTTGGCCCTTGTCACAAAAAAGGTAGGAACGGCTGTAGCTAGTAATAAAACGGAAGAATGCTGCATACTCAGTAATGCTAAGAGAACCAACAGGTTTGCGAACTCGAAAAGTGCAGAGGGCAGTCCCACCAGACGCGGGAGTTTTACCAACAAGTCAGCAGGATGATGCCTTATACACAGACCTCGCTGCTCATCCTACCGAGACAAAGACAGAAAACTGATTTCCGACAAAATGGACATATTGGAGCGATGAATTGAATATTTTGATGAACTGGGCAACAACCAAAATATAAGCAAGTTGGAGGTCTCGCCTACTAAAAAAGGCGGACAAATACTGCCACCATCACATATAGAAGAAACAATCCGTGCAATTTATCGGCTTAAAAATCAAAAGTCATCAGGAACCGATGGAGGTTCAGCTGAATTGATTAAATATGTGGGAGAACAATGCTGAAGGTGTGGGACAACCAATCAATGCCTGAAAAACTGTTGGAACTCGAGACGTCTCCATAGGATCAAAGCTGTTACTGTATAAGACAATGATCTTACCAGTCTTTATGTATACCTCGAAGAGTTGGGTTCTTAGCAAGAAAAATGCAAAACCGCGATGTCTGGAGTTCTTTATTGAGGCAGGCCTAGACCGGATACCGGTTGTTGCGCCGTTGATGATGGTTGCGTTGATTTTGAAGGAAAGGGTTGAATTTGTGGGCAACAAATTCCATATCGTGATTAAAATCAAGTGGTTGTTCTTTTGTTTTCTCTTCTGATTTTTCTTGTGTGTTGTTTAACCTTTTGGTTAATTGCTATCATGCAATGTGAAGAAGTTTCTAAACATACTAATAACATGTCCTAGTACGGATAAAACCATTCATACAATTAAATGTTATGTTGTCATTTTATCGACATGTTTTATAATTTCTTTCACTATTTCTACATAGGATGGTAGATAGTAACTTCCCATAGTATAAGGTCCACAAATAAGTTCTGTCGGTTTTCACAATAGATGGCGTAGCTTGTTTTTTCTTCCATTGATCCACATTTCCAAACATTCATCGGAAAGCTACTGTCAATAGGCACAAACGTCAGTATAAATTATTTAATTGAAGTGTAAACAACAATACTTTTTTCATCAACGAAAATGGCCAATTTTGTACCAAATAATGTGTTTTTGCGGGGAGTTCTACTTCATTATTTCAATATGAAGAAAAAAACAACCGAAAGTCATCGCATTTTGGTGGAAGTTTATGGTGACCATGCTCTATCTGAACGAATGTGTCAGAGGTGGTTTGAACGGTTTAAAAGTGGCAATTTTGACTTGGAAGACGAAGAGCGCGCCGGATGGCCAACAATTTTTGAAGATGAAGAATTACAGGCATCGCTCGACCAAGATCCATCGCAAACGCAAGAAGAACTTGGAAAAACACTTGGAGTCACTCAGCAAGCCATTTCCAACCGTTTAAAAGCAACGGGAATGATCCGAAAGGTCGGAAATTGGGTTCCGTATGAACTGAAGCCAAGAGACGTCGAACGCTGTTTTTTCACGTGCGAACATCTGCTCCAACGACAAGGAAGGAAGGGTTTTCTGCATCGAATAGTTACTGGCGATGAAAAGTGGATCCATTACGATAATCCCAAGCGTCAGGCAACGTGGGGATACCCCGGCCGTGCCTCATCATCGACGGCCAAAGCGAATATTCATGGTGAGAAGATCATGCTGTGTATATGGTGGGACCAGCTGGGTGTGGTATACTATGAGCTGCTAAAACCGAACGAAACGGTCACGGGCAAACTCTACCGACGTCAAATGATGCGTTTGAGCCGCGAACTCAAGAAAAAACGGCCGCAATACCAGCAAAGGCATGATAAAGTTATTTTGCAACATGGCAATGCTCGTCCACATGTTGCACAGCCCGTTAAAACATATCTAGAAACGTTGAAATGGGAAGTCCTACCACACCCGCTGTACTCTCCAGACATTGCTCCCTCTGATTAATTGATTGATTTGGAGGATTGATTTGTTCCGGTCGATGCAGCATGGCTTGGCTGACCAGCACTTCTCCAATTACGACGAAGTCAAAAAATGGCTCGATGAGTGGATAGCGGCCAAGCAGGCCAGTTTTTGGCGCGATGGTATCTATGAATTGTCTGAAAGATGGAAGAAAGTTGTGGCTAGCGATGGGCAATACTTTGAATAATGAATGTATAACCAATTTTTCACAATAAAGCTTCAAATTTAAAGAAAAAACCGACAGAACTTATTTGTAGGCCTTATAGCATACCACTTTTGTTTCCTGGACATAAAATCCTAAAGGCTAATTTTGCTGAGAATATTTTACTATTCTCCTCATTTTATGGTTTTGTCACACACAAACTGACACATTTATAATTTCTTTTTATATTTCCACTGCGATTCGGTTTAATATTTTCAAAAACTGTGCATTAAATTCTCGCTACGTTTCAGCTGGAAGCTGACATTCAACTCCCATAAGATTCATTTCTTTCTCTTCTGATCACCTGTTGCTCCCAAATATGCAATATCCTTAACGTCCACCTAGTTGTCCATTGCATCAACAATAGCACAACTATAGTAGCGAGCTTTAGCTTTATGGGAGAGAGCAGGAGAGAGGTAGGAATGATGAAGCTGGCGAAAAATGTAAAAATTAATTTTAGGAAAAGAGTACGAGACCTGTATCACTGAAGAAGGGAACAAATATCGGTTTATGCGAATAAGATAAAAAATATTAGCAAAAAGGCAAACTCCGTACAATTATTTCAAACGAAGAAATATTGATATAATTGTTCTTTCAGATATGGAGTAAAATAACACACATTTGATATAAATGACATCAGTAAAAGCGGTGGTACAGGAATAGGGGCAAATGACGGCACCTAGATATACTTGCCAGGTACAGTACAAAGGAAGGATACGTAAGCTTTATGGACATTGAGATCAGAGAAAACTACAACTAAGCGGTGCACAAAGTTGTGAGGAGCATCGAAATGGTTTTTAAAACTATCAACAATCTGAGCCAAGATTCGAATCAAGATTGCGATCGTTCATACAAAGGCAATCACCAAATGCCATGATTGAACAGATGCTGGTGGAAATATTCAAAATCCCTTGAAAAAAAAGAACATCTGCTTATGGCTTCCTATAAATGATACTTAATTCAAGCATTAATGCATATGTAGACATATGAAACGAGCATTCTTGAATCTATAAGAGCCGATTCTATCCCACTTCATATTTCATTTTAACTAGCGATTTTTCTGGAGATTTTTTTCGTAACTAATGGCGAATTAAGAGGGAAGGGAACTGTTTCTTCCAAGGAACTTAATACACAGAGATTCATAGCCAAAAAATGGATATCATGATTGATATCAATATCTGATTGAGTTCAATATCTGAAAGGTTTTGAATGTGGAAGCAAAGAACGATACTCATTTTTTCCTTATTTCTATTTGAGAATATGATATGAATGTACTACTTCCATTTTAGTCTAAAAGGCGAATTATTTTTCACATCACAATCCAGGCGACCAATGAGATCATGCCTAATTTTGTGTGACATTTTTTATTCCACATTTATTCTCATGACTGACATTCTCCACCGCATGCTGCCTGAATTTAAAACCTACGTGACACCAATTCACTTTGTTTTAGAATTCCATTCTCTTTCCGGGCTTCCAACTGCTTCATATTATAACACATGCAAAGTTGAGGCGTCCACTCTAAATAATTTATAGAAATCGTCCCAAAAAATTTACACTTAATTGCTATGTTAACATTCCTTTTTATTGTCGAGTGTCATTTCAGTTTTATCTTTTATATGAAATAATTCTGTTAGAAATGAGTGTCGATGAGCGTTAGTAGATATGTGCACTATGGGACTCTGCAAAAAACCAAAATAAAAAATTTTTTTGTTTTTGTTTTCCCGGCAGACCACAAGTGAACGCTGCAAATAGCTTCCATCGAAATTGTTTCTTTCTTTTCCAGTAACCTTGTGTGGTCATAAAATTAATAGCAAGTTTAGCACTGAGAAGTACTCTCTGGCGGTCAAGGTGGCATAAATTGCCATAAAACAAAAAATGCCTAAAGCATGTGCCTCAAATGAAACGTGAAAATGAATGAGAATGAAAGTACTAATTAGCTGGTAATGGTCAATACTTTTCCTGATGTTTAAAGAGATTGTACTTCTTTTTATGATAAGCGCCATTGTTAAGTGGTTTTGGTATAGTTTTGCTAATGTTTAGCGTAGCAAAAAATATTAAGTGGCCTCCCTACATTCCTCAAGTCCTAGCTGTCCTCTAATGATGGATCAATTCAAATATATTGTGATCTGTAGATAAAATTAGGCAGAATGCAAGTAAATGGAAGGTAATTTGGAGAAATTGCAGGTCATGCAATTTTAAACAAAAAGTCCTGAAAATTTGGGAAAATCCTAAATAGTTTTGAATAAGGTAGAAAGAGTTTTGAATAAGGTAGAAAGATGCTAGATAATTAATCCTTTTAATGGAACTTCTTCACACTAAAGGCAGCGGATATTAAGATAATTGTAATACGTTTACAATGTTAGATAATAAAATTATTAGTTTTGTTTTTTGTTTTATTCTTTATCCGCGATTATCTCTCTGTGATAATTTCTAAAAAAATGTGGAATATTTCAAACCATTTTCAATTTTTAATTTTTTTAATGTTATCTATTTTTTCCTATAATCCTCCCATCGCAAACGAGAAGTTATTTCGCATAATATCTGTATATGGTCAAATGAACACTCGGCAACTTATTTCTATTCTATCAAATTGATGACTAACTTATTCCTCGAACATTTCTCACTCATATATACCATTTTTGCGTCAAAGAGTCCATTTTATTTTATTTTAGCACCTGTTGAGAAATATATGCCTTTTTTGTCATTGTCACAGTGGCATGGAAGCTACTTCGCACTCAGATCGTTAAAGAAGCAAACATTAAAAATAAGAGCAGTTTAACAAGCCGATATGCCTATTTAAGGTTTTCGTAGCACAAATAAGTGGAATTTTCGGTGAACGTCTCATTTGAGTTTTGAGAGAGTTCCCTTCTGTGTTGAAAACCATAGATGCTGTGTAATACATCCAATTTAACTGTGTTGATTAATTGTGATATGTTCGTTTATGGTCGAGTCACGATCTAATTTGTGGATTTTACAGCGCTAGTTCGTTTGCAGGTGTCGCAAGAATACATGACAATTTTACTCAGATGTTACTAACAAAAGATATTTTTAGGAAGAGGTGATAATTAAGTTTTCTGGTTAATTGATATCGAGTGTAGGTGCTTTGATAGTCTCAATTAAATCTCAGAGATTCATCATCTTTGGTATCAAATGACCATAGCAGAGATATTGTGAATATTAGAAACATATTTTAGTATATTTTCATAAAAAATAAAAGGTAAATCTATAGCAGAACTAAGGAAATACAATGGAAATGTAATTTCGGAAGCACGAAAATCAAATGTACTTATTTAGATTGCAACTCGCACTGCCTGCCTTGAAGGAGGTAAGTAGTAACAATCATGGCATGCTTTATGAATGAGTAGTTAACAGCTACTCTTTGCAGTGGCTACCTTTGTCATTCTCTTTCGGAGGTCATTTTCCTCGGCTTTCTTATATTGATATTGACAGCAATCTACATCGTATTAAAACCATAAAGTGCTTCAATGACTATGTTCGCAAGTAAGCATTGATCCTTTAATTACTTCACCTTAATTGGCATCAAGGAATATTCTCTGCGACGGTATCTCTCAGGTCAAAGAACTTTATGATTGTACTCTCTAGACTCGACTCCTGTAGACATTATGGCGAAAGTGGTAGCACAAAATAACCCAGCAATCCAATAGTGGCTTAAATACTCAATGCGGAGAGCAAAAAGCTCAAACGAAAAGGTTACTAGAAAAGGGAATTCATAGCAGAGGTGTTCAAAGGAGGAAATTTCATCCAAGAAGGAGGGAAAGAAGGTATTGTAAAAGGAAAGAAGTGGTGTTTGCCCAAATAATCTTAGAAACCTACAAAGTAAAATGCAGCCAGATGAACTCATACAAAATAACGCTATCAGAAGGACAGGGACTACTGCCAGAGCCATTGAAAAATTATCACTTAAAAGGATTGGCTGGTTTGGAGTCAAAAATTTTTTGAAGCCAATTTTGGAGTTCAGCAAAGTTGAAGGAAATTTCGCGCAGATTCTGCAAGATCCGATGAATACGTCAGGTATGGAAAAAAGTTCCCATCCGAGACCTTCGGGGCTAACAGGCCGATGGTCACTATAATCTGTAAAGATATAGACCAAATCTTAGGATATAGGAGGTTCGCAAAGTGCTGGAGAAGCAGTTCGGTTTTGTCGGACTACAAGGATCGGCAGTGAAAACGTTGCGGAAAGCCTACAGGGGAACATAAACCGCCATCATAAGCCTACTAGTAGAGACAGCGCTCAAACTCTTAGCAGCAGGGAGAGTGAGAATAGGCTGGGTTATGTGTCATTTTAGGGAGCAGGTGGCGTTGAAGCGATGCTTTAGATGATACAAATCAGCTTCGACCACTGCGAGGCGGCGCAGGATCCAATCTCGCAAACCATTCGCGAGAAACACGTCGATGTGACCATATTTAGTGAGCCATATCGAAACCGCGGTGGTAGTATTTGAATCAAAGAGCAAGCGGGCCAAGCAGCGCTATGGACTTGCAGGGAAGAAGCCTTCGAGGAAATCATGGAGCACCCAGAGGAGGGCTTCATCAGAATGAAGGTGAAAGGCGTCCTCAACTACAGCTGCTATGCTCCACCCAGCACTACACTTGCCGAGTGTGAGCAGATACTTGCCGCTCTGATTTTGGATGCAAAAAGATGTTGGCCGACCATAATAGCGGGAAATTTTAATGTGTGGGCTCTTGAATGGGGCAGCCTGACAACTAATGTGAGGGGACGTATTCTTCTCTTAGCATTCGCTGAGTACATTTTCCAGGAAAACGGCCTGGGGTCTATAGTGGACCCCACACACGTGATTACCACTTTAACCAATAAAGTGACCACCAGGTAATCTGCCTGGAAGTCAAGGGTGGGTCGAGCTCGAAAAATAGTTCTCGGAGAATGCCGGGTGGTATGCTCGGCTGGACAGTGAAAGCTTTTGAGGGGGCACGCTTTCCGCGGTTCACCAACCCGACACACACTTGAATGGTACGGCTGGAGAAAAGGCCATCCACATCGCCCGATGTGTGATGGAAGCATACGATACTACTATGCCTAGAAGGCGATTACTTTCCAGTAGGCAACCCAACTACTGGTAGAACAACGAAATCGCAAGCATGCGAACTACATGTTTCTGGTCGAGGAGGTTTTGCCGGAGGCTCAGGGGAAAGCCCGGTGACAACGTTCGAGAGGGGGCACACAGAAAACTACGTGGCCGCCTAAGAGAAGCCATTCGGAGGAGAAAAAAGAACTGCTTCAAACAGTTGTGTGACCATGCTGACATAAACGCTTGGGGGAGGCCTACAGGGTGGCAATGAAAAGACTGCGAATATCCACTCTACGGTGGACCCAATTAACATAGTAGTAAACCTGCCAAAAGGTGCATTGATTTCTGGCGTTGACGCTGGATGTCAAAAACGAATTCTACTCGGCCAACTGGAATAGAATTAAAGGGGCGTAAAAAACCGTAAAACACCCAGATGTCTACGCGACGGAAACAGTAAGAGCGGTAAAGTCCTGGCTAGAAAGAGCGCAGCTGACCTTGGCGGACGCGAAAACGGAAGCGGTCTTAATAACCAACCGCAGGAAAAATAACACACACACAATCAAAGTCGGCTATTAAATACCTGGGGGTGATAGTTGACACCAAGACACAGAGCGTAGAAATACGGCAAGGTCAGAGCCGCATGATCTCTGGCAACGCAGATGAAACGAGTTTACGAGGGGTGCATAGGCTCATTCACAACATTAGGGTTTGGCTTGAGCGAAAGTATGAAGAGATCAACTACTACATTACTGAGTTCATCACGGCACACGGTGGTTGCTACATGCAGTATATGCACCGGTTTGTGTTGGATGATTTCCCCAATTGTCCTTGATGCGGTGGTATACCGAAAGATCCGAAGCATGTGATTTTTTACTGCCCGAGATTTGCAAGAGGAGAGAAGGAGCCTGAATCAAGTGTTGGGCGGGACCGTGAGCCAGGAGATGCGGACATGTTGAGGTCCAAGGAGAACTGGTCTACGGTTTGCTCCGCAATCGTGAAAATACAGGAGGAGCTGCTGAAGGAACAAAGAAGGGGGAAAGTCGAAAGGAGAAGAAGGACGAGTGTCTAAGGACAAACCTACCACTCGAAGTAATACCTAAATGGTCGTCCCGCGGAGCTGGGGCTGGAGAGACTGGGGATAGTTTTTAGTCGGTACGAATTCCGCACGCGTCCGCTGTAATCCCGGCGTTTATGCGGCGGGGCTGGGGAGAACGTGTCTTTCGAAGATTTTCCACCAAAAAAAAAAGATACTGTACCTAAATCTCTTACGATTTTCTTATGTCCTGCGATTTTCGGACAGATTGGTTTATCCAGAAGAAAACTGTTCCGTAAACGTGCTCGATATTGGGAGGGAGTATGTTCTCAGCGGATTTTTTCAATAGTCTACCACCGACCGCCACCACTATTCTCTTTAAGTAGGTTGGATCGCCCGAATATCACTGCTTAGCGTTAGTAGTGGTATTAGGAAAAATCCGCAATCAATATATATTCATCCGTGACTAGTGAAGTTTGAACCATTCCAGCAGTCCAGTCCTCTAACCGCTACGGAATTCTAAGAACCATAGATGTTCCTTCAAACAAGCTTTCGTTTTAATACAATTTAAAACATCCTCCAAACAGATTATCACAAGTATAAATCATAATTTTTATAATTTTTTCGGCTTTATTTCTCCTCAATCGCTCCGTTGATCATTTACTAATTTATCTAAGTTGTTAGATGTTATGAGATTTATTTTTTTTGTGGTTTGATCTCCGAATTTCTTTCAATATACACATATATGCATTATTTCAACTTAATTAGTTAACAGACACTTTTTTGATGATTTTTTGATTAGCCAAAGCTAAATCTATTGAATTAAAATATGTAGACCAACATTTTTTGGGGTGCTACCTGAAGATATTTTGTAAAGATAAGCGAAACGCTTTAAATAAATTAAACTGAATGAAGCCAGTGCAGAATGAATAATTAATAACAGTGCGGAATTGCACCGCTATGGATGCACTCTGGCCCCTAAAGCTATTTTATTTCAACTTATAACAGTTTTTCAGTTATGAAATGGCTTGCCAATATTTTTCTGGGTTTTACGTTTATTATACAAGATGTATATGAATCACAAAAAAGGATTATTTTTTAACATCACCTTAGAGTGAGAAAAGATTATAAAATTCATAATTAAGATAAAGATAAGTGATATTAATTTGCATAAGACTTCCCTGTTCCAAATTTGAAGCTTGAAATCGATGCTCGTTATTTGGATATTTTATCTTTTAATTGAAAAGATCTGAAGAAAACTTTACCTTTTCACCTATTATAATGCAACTTTAAGGCTGTAGAAACCATCACCTGGAAAGTACGTCTTTCTCAATAATTTGCTTTCATTTGAACTTGCTTCATTTTTCCCAATTCAACTTTGGGATGGCAGTGATAGATTTGATCAACATTTACATTATGATTATTTACTCGCATTAACTTTTGACTATGGCGTCAATTTCGTGGTGAATTTGTAACTATTATTGCGTGGATATCCTGTTAATTATTTAAATTGCTTTTATTTCACTAACCCTGTCAAACAATTGAATAGTATGGAACTATAGGTACGGAGAGTGCTTATCATCTATTCGTTTAAGACAAATCTTTCCTACCAAATTATGCAAGCAAATAACTTAAAAACAATTAATTATATCAGTCTGGCTTATGGGCATGTTTTTCTTTGGTTTGAGTTCGTTAACGTATTAAATCATTAAACATCAATTATTAAAGCCATTCGTAACCTCCCGGAAATGGATTCGAAAAGCTCATTACTTCAGTCTATCCTACCGCATCTTAACTTTTTTTCGGAAGATTCAGATTAAACCTCATCATTTAACTTTTCAGATCACCAAACTTATGGAAGAGTCAGGCCGAGGGGAGTTAACAATAAATCAAACAGAACGATCACCAATTCATCATCATTGTTCACCACTGTGAATGTTTGATGATTTTAATAAATACCATAGAATAATGTGAATACGAAAATCACATTCTCGGCAGAGTCAAAGCCCAATACTAATGAGATGAATGAAATGAACAAAACGAGAAGGAGGCGAGAGATTTCATCAATCTACACACGGTTCTCCAAACAAAAGATTCAAGCGAGTAACCTGCTAAAATATTGAGCACATAAATTACTTTCACCGTAGACAAATTGGATGCTTATGATTTCCACATGAAATCAGCTGTAAAACGAAATTTTGAATAAAGAATTGGTAATTTGATTAAATTGATTTCTAATAGAGCCTCAGAGAATATTTAAATTTCACACTTTAAGTGCAAGTCATTTTAGAGCGATAGAAAGGCTCCAGGTGCGAACAATTCCAGTAGCCATTCATCTCTTACGCCTACAACTATTTATTTTGGATATATTGGAATAGAATAATGCAATGATGAATTAAGTGTTTTGAGTGCTTTTGTAATAAAGTTTTTATTGATTTTATTTTGCAATGAATTGTGGAAAATGTTTGGAAATTGAATTATTGGTTAATGCATGACTTTCGTTTTTACAATCAAAATTGAGAGGAGAGTGAATAAATTTATTCAAAATTGGTAACTTATGTAAACATATATATTCCACCAGAGAAGGGGTCCTGGAATGATTATGCTTCAAGTTAAAGTTGCATAATTCGACAAATCCTCACACGACCTCCTCGTGGTGGCCACTGGAAACCGTCTTCGGACGGGTCAAGGGTGTGTAGGGCCGGACTGTGAGTAGGTTCATCTAACTGACGAGGATCTGCTTGTCTGCTGGTCATGCGTTAGGGGCAAGTAGATATGGGAAGGATGGACCGAAGCAACAGCTCGGGGATCGTCCTCCCTGCACTGGAGAAGGTGCCAATAGGACCCCAAGCAAAGGTGGAACAGCATACGCCGAGGGCTACGTGGCCAATGGGGAGCTTGGTTTTTAGTATGCAAACTCTGAATACCTTGGGAACCTTCAGTTTCAAATAAGACTCCTACCCTGGGAACCGGGGAAGCCAGAGTGGACGCCAGTGGGACGAAGACATGGACTCAATTTTAAAAATACAAAAAAACGACGATAAAAGAAGAGGGAGTGATGAAGGGCTCATCATCGGAGGACCCGCTGCTGGTATCCAGCCAGGAGACAGTAGCCGTCGAGAGCAGTACACTCGGTGCCAGCGGTAGCGCCGCTGTGCTGAAACCAACCGCAGGGACCTCCCGGAGCGAGGCGGAGGCGGATGAACAAGACCTCGCTAAATACCAAGCGATTGTTGAGGAATACAATAGCAAACGTCTGGCGATCGAGAAGAAAGCGAAGCCCATCGCTCTGAAATGCAATCGTCCTCAAGACGAGGTCGAGCACGATTACAAGCAGAGCAGAGTGGGCAAAAGCTCAGATGTTAAGCAACATCCGAAGAAAAGTACGCAGTAAAAGTCAGCCGACGGGTCACGAATTGCGAAACCCTTCAGCGTCGTGGCCAAGAGCCATTTACGTGTGGCGCGGACGGATGGTTATTCCGCTAATGGCAAACTAACGTCAAAGGTGTGGACCAGTGTTGAGGCCAGGCTGTCGGAGATGGCCATTGAGCATTTCCTGGACACCGAAGGCAAATACACGGGATTCATCCCCTGTTTTGATTCGTCTTAGGTGATCTGTGGGTTCCACGTTATAGCTTGCGAGGATCAATTCTCCAGGGATTTTCTCGGTTCGTGTGTCGTTAAGATCAGCGACACCTGGGGAAGCGTAAAGCTCAATGTCATCCTTTACAACGAGATTCCCAGGAGACCGGTCGCTCGCATCTGGTTGCCGAAGATTCACATGGATAAGGACAAGCTCGTCCAATCTCTGCGCTTTCAAAACCCCAGAATTCCAATGGACGGTTGGGTTGTTATCAAGGAGAAGGAACCCCAGACAAACAGTCAACCTTTTCGACTCCGTGTCAACAAAGAGTGCTTGGAGGCACTGGAAACGGGTGGCTATAAAGTGCGGTTCTGAGTCAGGAACGCAAAGGTAAAAGTGTTCCGCTCTGCAAAACCGGATGACGACCGAGACCCACGCTGCCAACGAGTTGTTGGAGGAGATAATGATCGACGGTCCGACGGGGACTGTCGAACCCCTCACGCAAGCAGATCATGCTGGTGGGTAAAGCAGATAAATCTGCGGCACTCGAAGTGCGCCTTGGCGCATCTGCTTGTCTTCCTCCTAGATGCAGACATCGACATCGTACTAATACAGAAGCCCTGGGTCGGAAGCGACTAAACTGTCAAAGGAGTCCAAAGCAAATATTTTAATTTATTCCACAGCATAAGAGACGCCAATCAGGGCAGACCAAAAGCATGTATTCTCGCGA
The DNA here is from genome assembly GCF_905115235.1 of Hermetia illucens. Classification (NCBI taxonomy): domain Eukaryota; kingdom Metazoa; phylum Arthropoda; class Insecta; order Diptera; family Stratiomyidae; genus Hermetia; species Hermetia illucens. The sequence goes on along the minus strand of NC_051850.1, from coordinate 152,839,609 downwards.
GGAAGAGTATGTACGCTTTTCTGTCCCCGGATCGGAGCTCCACTGACCTAGTTGTGGTCAAGTTGGAGCAGGCGGAGGCAGAGAACGTGTATATTTCCTCGGCTTACATGGCTCACGACCGATCAGCTCCGCCAGAAGAACACCATAGCAACAAAGCCATACGCTTTGGAGCAGTTCGGAAATCAACGAGAGGGGTGAGTCATTCTTTGATTTTATTATTACTTCAAACCTATCGGTGTGTAATAGGGGCCGTACACCAACCTTATATTCCCTCAGCTTGGATAACTGTGACGGTTGGGAGGGAGGGATTCTTAGGGTAGATGACTGGAGAGTGTCTGACCAGGATCCTTTTCGGATCACAGTTGGATACTTTTCAGTCTAGATCTCGCAGAGGTCTTCAAACCCTTCGGAAACCCCAGGAGGATCGACTGGAGAAAGTTTGGTCAAGTAATTAAGAACAAACTCTCCAGTGCCCAAATTGGTAAGATTGGCATAACAGACGAACTGGAGTCAAAAGTCGGGGCTCTGGAAAAGGCATTCAATACCACCTTTAAAGTCTCGTGCCTTACTAAGTACAACAAAAAGACACTGGCACCGTGGTGGAATGAAGATTTCTCCAGCCTCAGGAAGCTAACCAGGGAAATTTTCAACATCTGCTACAGGCTCAAATATTGGCAGTCATACAAGGACTGCCTGAAGAATACAAGTCGGCCATCAGGATCTTGGTTGGACTATTGTCAGAACATTGAAAACACCAGTGAGTTCGCGAGGTTCAGTAAGATTCTGTCCAAGGAACATAAGAGCCGATCCTTTCTTAAAAAGTCGGAAAGCTCCTGGACGGAATCTTCTAGTGAAACCTTGGAGCTGTTAGCTCAAACGCACTTTCCCGCCAGAGCGGAGGACTATGAGTCAGAATGTTGCTTGAAGAGTTTGCTGCCACCTTAGCTGTGCGAGGCTATCAAAGCGGTATAAACAACTTCGCCGCATATAAATCTCCAGGCCCAGATGACATAATGCCAGTCATGCTACCGAAGCAGCAGGAAAGGGTTGTCCCGTGGTTTGTTGAGATTTGCCGGAGCTGCATCCCTTTAGAAGACGTACCACAGTCGTGGAGACGCGCACGTGTGGTTTTCATACCGAAAGCGGACAGGCGCGGTCATGAGTCCGCGATAGACTTCCGATCAATCAGCCTGACCTTTTTCGTGCTGAAGACCCTAGGGCGCATCCTAGACATCCACTTAAGGACGATTACGGGGAGAACGCATTTCTTTAAGTACCAGCATGCCTAGCTCAAAGGAAAATTCACAAAAACCGCCCTCGACGGGCGGTTGGGCAACCATTGCAGTACAAGCAGTATACCCTAGCTGCCTTCTTGGATATAGAGGGAGCTTTCAAAAACGTTAGTACCAACGCTATCAAGGAAGCCTTGACCAGTATTGAATTGCAAGGGTATCTTACGCATTAGATTATAACCATGCTAAGTACCAGGATAATCCTGTCAGATCTGGGAGGCAACCACTTGACCAGAGCTGTGAGAAGAGGTATGCCCCAGGGTGGCGTATGCCGACGATTTGGTGATATTAGTGTCAGGTGATATCAGTGTCAGGTGATATTATTGTCATTATGAGCTACATCATGGAAGGAGCGTTGCGAAGGGCATGCCTGTGGACCGCAAAATGCGGACTCGGCATAAACCCATCCAAAACGGAACTGATGCTATTCACCACCAAGCCAAGGATACCTGAATTCCATGTACCACGGCTGAATGAATAAAGACTCTAATGTAAAGCATTTGGGTGTGATCCGGGATCCAAAGCTAAATTGAAGATTGAACATAGAATTGAGAGTTAGGAAGGCCTGTATAGCCTTTCCAAAGAAATGGGTTCTCGGGCCGAGGATGGTTCTCTGGATGTACACCGCTGTAGTGCGTCCGATCCTAACGTACGGCTCTATTGTATGGTGGCAGGCTTTGCGAAAAAAATACAAGAGGATGAGGCTTAATAGGATTGGAAGAACCACATGTGCAGGTGATACTGGGGCTCTGCAGTCCTGCCAGGAGATGCTCTCAATGTGCTCCTGCATCTCCTCCCCTTAGACCTCCACATTAAACACGTTGCAGCGTGCAGTGTCGTCAGACTACGTGAGTCATTCACTGTATCCAAGTCGTATGGCCTGCCAGGTTTCGCCAGTGTATTCCAGGTGAAAGTACTGGCGATATTGGAAGCCTGTCGATGGTTGGAGCGAGATTCGAGCCCCAAGCATAATATAGCCATTCTGACCGACAGCCAAGCGGCCATCAAGGTCTTGTACTCAGCGACGACATCTTCCAAGCTGGTGGGGCAGTGCAAAGACGCGCTGAACCGTCTGGGCGGCATGCTCAAGCTCATCCTCCTCTGGGTTCCCGAGCATAGGAACATAGAGGGAAATGAACATGTTGATGGATTGATCAGGCGAGGCTCTGCTCTTAGCAGCCCTTCGATGAACACAGTCAGTGTTTCGCTGGCAGCTGTCAGGGGGCGGATTCTACTCGCACTACCTGGCAACCGCGGGCTTTAGATGATGAAGACTTACGAGCTGTGCCAAGTCAAGAAGAATTTGGCCCGCTGATAATATAACCCGATCACGAGAGCTCTTGTACCAGACGCGTGCCAATGCATTCAAGATTACGGCGGTCTGCACGGGGCATTGGCCCATAGGGGACTATGCCGCCAGGCTCGGCATACTCAACAATTCGCATTGCCGAAGCTGCGGAGAAGGAAGGAAAACCATGATGCACTTCTCTGCGATTGCCGAGCTCTAGCTAGAGTCAGGCCATGGGCACTGGACAAACCATTCTTTGGGGATCTCAGAGAGATTTCTGACTGCAAGGTGGGAGAGCTGCTTTCCTTCGTGAATGCTACGGGCTGGCTCTGAAGATCCGAGCCGGCTAGGCTCTGCCTCCTTGCTCTTATAACAGTAGTCACGATCTTAGGAGTTTGTGGCAGCAAAACGGCGCATCGTAGCACTAATTGGGCTCCTCGGAGTGGCCACTGATACATACTGATAATTACGTAGATCATGAAAAAAGAAGCATATTTAAACACTGCAAGATCATCCTCTTAGAGAATACTGAATATTTTCATGTAATCATCTTAACGAACTTCTTGAAGGAATCATATTAGCATAAGTAAATTCAATGAACGTTACAAAACGATGAAATTTTCCCACAGACAACAGCAAAAGCCTCGTACTCTTCCCAACAAGCGATCGGCTCAAGTACTATCACCAGACATGTATCTGTTTTTCATTTGTCTCGGCGACATATTGTAAAATGATACAAATCATCTCGCTCCAATACACATTCCTAGTCAAGACGCCACTCCGTGTATGTTCATTTAAGCTGAGGATCTTCACGTCACATCGGCATGTCTTTTGAATGCTCTACCTTACTTTTCCATTGAAATCTTCCGAAACCAAGACTTTCTATAGTTGATCCATCTGAATAAACAGTCAATGTTTATTTTGGTCTATTTTGCAATATATCTGCATCTCCACTCATCATCTTAATGTATTTCACTATTAATGGAAACTAAATATTGACAGAAGCGAGCTTCGTGTTATTTAGTTGAATTCACCGAGAGTTGATATCACTCATCGACATTGTTTGTTAAATGTTTATAAAGATGACACCGTCCGATCATTTTGTACTCCTGCCGCATCTTTAGTAACACTTTTATGTTCCATATGGGACAAGTGTATCATCCCGCTTTGAGTAGTCAAAATTCACTGATTGTGAAGCCCCGTTACGTCCTGATTGAGAAATTGCATTGATATGAGGACAATGATAGGAATGTGTTATCGTGGTTTGTTGACTTGTTAACGAACAATCGAGTCAAATTTTAAGTATGTGTCTCGTACTTGAGTAATTGGTGGCAAGGTCTTTAGGGTCAGATCGAGCATGTGTTACGTGGTGTAAGATCAGAAGAAGTAGCGAAATGATGCTGAGTTGTAGTGGCTAAATGGCGCTTTTTATACCCATAGTACGTATGAGGCAATATTGCACAGAAGACGAAAAAATCCTGAGTTGTGTTAAAAAGGTGATGATGCGAAATCGGAGAAATGAATAGAAATGAATTGGTATTGTATTTGGAGTGAATATTATGAAGAGCTAGCCTGTTATCTAATGCAAAATTATTTACATTGTATAATCAATTAACTTTTCAGCAAAATATTACTCAATTATATTGAACTTGGCACATTTAAAAAGTGAGCTACGCCGTAAAGGATTAGGGGCTTTCAAAAATTCAATTCCGTTTCAATGCATTCAATTTAGTCTTCATTCTCGAATGAATCAGCATTTGGACAAAGCAAATCAGTTTTAAGTAGATCAAGCTAGAACCATATTCCTGAAATTTCTGGAATATTATTTTCAGACCGATTTTCTCTACCTTCTTTTCCAAGTCCACATGCTCCGACCAAGGCAGCATAAAGAACGATGGCTAGAAGAAAACCAGTCAATCACAAAATGCCCCCTCCTCTTGCAGACTCCGCTTAGGACTTTAAATTCTTCTGAGAGTTAATCCTGACGCATCAAAGACTTTGTCGTCAGGCAGATGTGATATAGTTTTTGATAGTTTTTCTCCCAAAAGCCGCGACAATAGAAACGGAAGATCTTACGGGCCTCCTAATCGCTCAGAATGAGGATCTCCATACATATTCAGAAGCAAGGTGGAGGGAAGTGGTAAATTCCTCACGATCGGGGTAGATGACCGATCTTTGGAGGCAATCAAATGAATTTGCCATATCAATTATGGATTTGACAACATACCCGTGCATGAGCACAGGGAAAAGCCGAGGAAAGACACCTCGGAGGAGACACCGGGTGAAAAACATACCGAGGTCTCCGAAGAAATTTTGAGAGCCATACAGGCGGAAAGAACTGGATCAACCAGGGAAGTAAACCTGCTGCCCAGTGAAGGGTAGAAACTGGACGACCTAGACCCAGGACTCCAAGGGCTCATGGTGGACAGAGACGCGCAGGAAAGCGTCATGTCGGAGGATGAGGGCGATGCTCCGACAGTGGAGAAAAGCTTCAAACAATAACGTAGCCAATGGCCAGCACTTAGATAGCCCAGATAAACCTTCACCACGCGAAAGCTACATCTGCGGTAATTCCAAAAGCAAGTTCCAAGGAGAACATTAGAATAGTACTGGTTCAGGAGCCCTGGGTGTACCGAGGGCAGATTCGCGGTCTGCAAGGAAGATGCATGCAGGTAATTTGGGACTCCTCATGTCAAAAACCAAGGGTTTGCATAATTATTAAACATAATTTAAAATATATATGTCTTTCAGAGTTCCTTTACGGGGACCCTGTAGCTATTCAAGTCTGATTGGAAGCCGGGAGGAACACTCGAGAGGCAGTTGTGGCATCGGGATACTTCCCAGGAGACGAAATCCGGACTCCACCGGAGCAAGTCGCAAAACTGGTGAAATATTGTGGAAAGAGGGCGTTACCACTTCTCGTCGGCTACGACGCCAACGCCTATCACGAAGTCTGGGGAAGCAGCGGTGAGTACGTTCCTGAATTTATTCTAAGCAATAAGTTAGAAATATATAACTTAGGGACCATTCCAACATTTGTGACCAGCACTACACAGGAGGTACAGGACATAACTCCAGGAAATATTCTAATGAACGGGATAGTCAGTAATTGGAGAGTGTCGGATGAGCCCTCTATGTCTGATCACAGGATAATCAGATTCGACATTAGGGGTAACTCCGAAATAAAAAGAATAATAACGCACTTGAGCAACAACATTGCCCACCTTCAAAGGGACGGTGATATCAGGTGCGAACTGGAACTAGAAACAGTGGTGGAAAACCTCAACACAGTCGTCATTGACGCTCAAGAGCCCAGCTGTCCGGTTAAGATAGTTAAGTTATCAAGGGATGTACCATGGTGGAACAGGAACCTGGCCAGAATAAGAACAGAAGGACGAAAACTTTTCAATCGGGCAAAACAAACCGGGGACTGGTAGAGGTACAAAAATGCACTCACTGCGTATAGCAACGCGATCAGGGGAGCAAAACGGAGCAGCTTCAGGGAATTCTGTGAAAGGATCGAACAGATCATAGAGGCAACCAGGATTTACAAGGCTGTAGCCAAAGACGTCTGTTTGAAGAAGGAAGATGGAACATTTACCGAGAATGAGGAGGACAGGGTACACTTGCTTCTCAGAACTCATTTTCTGGGATCCTACCCCACGGTGGCAGGCGGCAACGGTCTGTCTGACACTTCAACAACGAATAAAAAGGGAAGAAAAGAGAACTGGAAACTAGCAAAAGAGGTATGCTCAGAAGCTAGCCTAAAGTGGGCAGCGGGAACTTTAAAAACACTGAAATCACCCGGTGTTGATGCCATTTTCACGGCACTAATCCAGAGAGGCCTAGAAATCATCTTAGAGTCTCTTCTGAGGGTGGTAAGGGGAGCATAGCACTGGGATACATACAAAGGGCATGGTGACGGACAACAGCGGTCTTTATTCCGAAAGCGGGTAAAAAGGATCCTTTCACCCTAAATCTTTCAGACCAATTTGTATAACAGCGTTCGTACGATAGAGGATGTCATAGACAACTGTGTCGGAACTAGCGTTCAAAAGCGTAATCCCCTACACCACTGTTAACATGCTTACCGGGTAGGACGGTCAACAGAAATTGCTCTGTTTCAGCTGACAGATGTATTACGCGATGCCATAGAAACAAAAGAAATAGCACTGTCCGCGTTTTTGGATATCGAAAGAGCATTCGACAACACATCGCACACAGAGGTACAAGATGCCCTGAGGCGTAAGGGAGTGGGAAATACCCTAGCATTCTGCATGGGCAAATTACTGGAAAACAGGCAAAAAGAAGTATCGACAGGTACAAATTCTATTGTCATTGTCATTGTCAACACTACTCAAAGTTGTCCACAGGGCGGATACTGTTGCCGCTTATGTGGAGTATGCTAGTGGACGAACTCCTGCACGTGCTAACAATATTCAGGATGGCTGGGAGTATCAGTGAGGCCGAGAGCTGCCTAAATCGAAGGAAGATTGATATTCTTTCTAGGCGGTATCCCGAATTACTGATAGCAAGGGATAACATGACAACGAGGTTTCACTTTGATAAGAACTTTGAAAAATGTTGGGGAAATTGAAAGAGCGTGGCTGGGGCATACGGCTTAAACTAGCAACTAATTACTTGGTACACTGACGGATCCCTCACAGCAGAAGGAGCGGGTGTCATTGGCCCAAGGAAAATGTAATTCGAGCCAATACGCAGGTACACTAGCATATTCCAGCCGGAAATATATGCCATAGACAGATGTGCCTCATTTAATCTCCACAGGAACTACAGGGGGCAGAACATTGCTATTCTTACCAATAGTCAAGCAGCGATCAAGGCACTTAGGTCCAACCAGGTGAACTTGAAACTGGTATGGGAATACTTTGAAAGACTGAATACACTCGGTTCGTCCAACAAGGTCTGGGTACTCTGGATTCCAGGCCATGTTGGGTTAGAAGGCAACGAGGCGGTGGACGAACTAGACAATAAGGATGCAGCGATGCCTTTAAACGGGCCAGAATCCTTCAGTAGAATGGAAACGGGTTCATAACTATGACATTAAGAAATGAAGAGGAATGTTTAAGGGAACTATACTGGGCGGCCCTACCCGGGATGGAGCAGTCCAGAGTGCTTATTGGGGAATACGAACCCATGCGCACAAAGGACTGCTTAAACCTTGCCAAAAAGAACCTCCAAATCGTAGTGAAAATTCTCACTGGTCACTGTCGGCTGAACTATCACCTAGGAAAGCTAGGGATATCTACGAAAACTGCCTGCAGGTTTTGTGTGCAGCGTGATGAAACCTCTATACACGTCCTGGGACAGCGTCCGGCACTTGTGTAGTAGGCCGAGGCACCTGGGAGAACATTTAATACCAGATGAAAAGCTGGAAGATCTGGAAGTAGGGAATATACTAAAATTCCTGACGGTTATAGGCTTGCTTGAGATACTATGATTAATAAGTACACAATAACCAGTAAAAGGGGCACAATAGTTCTTTAAGGATGCGGTGCGATTTTCCCTTAACAGAATAATAATAATTAGAGGAATAGCTACAAGCAGTTGTCCCATGAAGCAAATGCGAACCCGTGGGGCGCTGCTTACAAGGTTGTAATGAACAAGATTCAAGAACAAAAATCACCCTAAGTGACGTGCCCGCGACTTCTGTTCAAAATAACCGCAATCCTTTTTCCACAACAAAAAGAAAGCGGATCTCGTCCAATGGTTCAACAGAACGTCTTCACAATGCCCGGGGTGACCGAAGAGGAACCACGGGAGATCTGTGGCCGAATTGGAGACAATAAGGCTCCGGTATTGGACGGAGTTCCGAACAAAGCCCTGAAGTTGGTTTTATTAGTACATTTGAATCATGCATGGTTAATGCAGTATTGCCCGCTCAGTGGAAGTGGTCGAGGTTGGTTCTGCTACTGAAGCTCCAAAAACCACCATATCGCCCTATCTGTCTCTTAGACTATGGGGAAGATGTTTGAGATACGGGGGGGAAGATGTTGGAGAGGGTGATATACAACAGGCTGCTTCCTTTTGTCGAGCTAGCGGCAATATGGGTTTCGTAGGGTGCGGTCCATATTTGATGCCATTGCAACGGTCGCAGACCTGGCCTGGGGGGCATCGGCCTCTGGTAAGTGCTGCCTGGTGGTAACGCTAGATGTCCGGGATGCCTTTAACTTAGCCGACTGGGGTTGGATTAAGGGCACCCTCGCTAAACTGGGTGTCCCTGGTTACTTACTTCGGATAATCGATAGTTACCTTTCGGAGAGACGTCTTTGGTGCGAGACGGACGACGGACAGCAGGTGTTCCCCGAAGCTCCGTACTGGGACGCCTGCTGTGGAACATAGTGTATGACGGGGTGCTCGGCCTTCGCGTGGTAAGAGAGACAAAGTTGATTTTGCAGCCGACCTGGCAGTGGTAGTAGCTGCGAAAGAGCACCAGGACGTGAAACTGTATGGAAGTGAAACCATTCGTGCTATCAAAGCATGGCTGCAAATGGTGAAACTGGACCTGGCGGAAGATAACATCGAGACAGTCCTTATTACCAATCGCAGGAAAAATAATACTGTCAAACTCCGGGTTCGTAATCGCAGCTTCCTTCCGAAATCGATCATTAGATACCTGGGGGTAATGATCGATGCCAAGTTGAGCATCAAGGGGCACCTGAACTATGCTCGCGAAAAGGCAGCAAAGGCTAGTTCATCTCTTGCAAGGATGATGTCAAATATTGAAGATCCAAAATCTAGTTGCCGGTTGCTTATCGTAGGGGTGGTGAAATCCATCCTGCTATACGCGGCTCCTGTATGAGCGTGCGCACTGGATAACACAGCGAACCAGAGAAGGGTAAGTTTGGTATCGCGGCCAATCACGTTGAGGGTGTGCGGTGCGTATAGGACGGTATCAGATGAGACAGTGTTTGTCATCGCGGGAATGATTCCCTTGGATTTGGCGAATGAGACACACTGCCTGCTAAAGCAACTGGAACGAGCTCGAAAAGTGCGACGGACAGGTGACTTAGTTACACTGGTATTAACCAGGCCCTCTTCATGAAGTATTACTTCACGGTGGTCCCGCGGGGATATGGGCGGACAAGTGGGGTTGATTTTAGTGGGTGAGAATCCCACACTGCTGCAACCTGAAGCAGCAGCGCCTTTTTAAGATTTCCACCTCCACCCATGAAGAAACGAACCCTTCATAACAGACGGTTCAACTGAAATCTACTTCTGAAAGTAGTAATTGAGACTGGGTGTCACCGTTTTCGAACAAGGAGCATGCGCTTGAGAGACATTAAACAGGTTTTGATAAGGGTCCGTTTTCCACAAAAAATCGAGAGCAAAACAAGGTTTTCTGAAAGTCATAAGAAATTGGACATGAAGCTTCTTTACTAAATCTTAAAAAGAATAATAGCTTCAATTACACACTTTCGTAGTCTCTTCCTAAATAACTAGATGGAAAATTGTAGTGATTATGGTCAACAAGAGTTGAGTCAATTTGCAAGTAATTTATTTTTTCCCTCATCGTCAAATTTACCACATCTTATAGCATGGTAAAGTATATTTTTTTATGTGCTGAAAAAACAAAGTTACTTTTTTCACCTCTTGAGAACTCTTTGTACATAATATATATTGTATAAATACACCGTTAAAAATCCATCAAAACCCGAGCATCTCAACGACTCCACCTTCTCAGATCATTTTTTGATAAAATTTCACCTTTTTCTCTGGCACTCATTGGCATTATCCATGCAAAATTAGCCATCTTATGCAACAAGATTGGCCGACAGATCGCCACTTATCGTGCCAGCAAAACCATTATATTCTTTTTACTATGCACCGAGCATACTCGAATCTAATAGAAATCGATAGGGTAGTCCCGGTAAATAGCAATCACGTTGCATAACATCCATGAAGACTTCAAAACAATAGAGCGCTCTTCTTACCACCTCGCTATGGAAAACACATAAACAAACGCCCAACAATAGTAATAACCAAACATGGTCTAACCCAGATAGTCACACCAAATTAGACAGTCAGGAAATCAAAAACCGTGCCTTATCGTCTATCTGTCGATTTGCTGAATTTTCCGCTTTCTTAATTTTTTTCTTGGGAGAGAAATTTTTTTTTCACGGTGGAATTATAGCTAAATGAGATGCGACTTGTTATGTACTCGCAATTGTTGTGATTTTGTCTTATGGAAACTGGAGTGTGGCTTGAATTTGTTTTTCTTGAATGGTAACCTGAAGGCTCGAAAGTCATACCACGTCGATTGGCCTGCAGTTTCTTAGCGATGTTTCCGACAGTCACTGCGGGGGTACTGATGTAATTGTTCGATTGATTATCAATTCAATTTACAAGTTTTGGGTTTGGATGCTGCGGATTAATCCTACAAAACAATGCGTGTTTGATTGCTGCCAAAAGATACATATTTTGGTCTATTTGCGTAAATTGTTGTCTAAACAAAGTCTATGGAACACTTTATATACTTATTCAAGGAATACAATTTCGGATTGTATTTATTTTTTACCACGCTTGGAGCTATGATTAATATCTTTTGTTACTATTAATTGTCAACTTTCATTCAAGGAGGAAGTAGCTGCAATGAAATGATAGGTTGGTAGCTAGAATTTTTTTTCTGTTAATTTTCGTGTTGATATCGGAAAGTTAATTTTTGAGGTGCTTTAAGGTAGTTAGTTTAGTTTAGTTTACTGGGGGGAGCCGCAGCTCCGAGCACTCAGACCATTGTTAGGCCCATTGTACTATCCCCATAGATTGGCTATTCAATGGCTTCCCACCTACGCTGTCCGCAGGCTTTAGTAAATCTGAGAACATTCTCCAGAGGCGAGAGTGTTCAGATTCTTCATTGAAGAAAACCTTGCCAAGGTTTCTTCGTCTGAGATCTAAGGATGCCGGACAGCTGCATAAAAAGTGCAGGGCTGTCTCCTCCTCCTCCTCACATTGACTGCACATAGCCGAAACCACTACCGCAATCTTTTCCATATGGTAGTTTAAGGAGCAGTGTCCCGTTAAAAGCCCTACTAGGATTTTCATGTCCCAATTCTTAAGGGACAACAAAAATGCCGCTCTAGTGGCCCTAGGCTCTTTTACAAGGATTTTCGCTTGCCGGCAAGAGTCCAAATTTCTCCACTCCGTTGCGTGAATCCTTGCAATTTCACCCTTCAGAGTAGACTTGATAGTAGATGGTCGGATTCCAAGAGCTGGCTCTGGCCCCACCATTATGGATCTAGACCCTCGACGAGCCAGTCTGTCAGTCTCCTCATTACCGGCGATATTACAGTGCCCCGGCACCCACATCAGGAGTGTTTCCTTCAGTAGGTCAAGTTTTAGCAGCACCTGATGACAACTCCACACCAACTGGCTTGATATGTCGTTGCCATTTAGTGCTGATAATGCCGCTCGACTGTCGGAACAGTTTGGTGCTCAGAGGTGGCGGTGAGGAAGACGGCAGCCCTGTCGGCGAAACCAAAACCAAGTGGCCGAGGAGAACCTCCATAGTGGTGGCTCTGGCAGACGCTGTACTCACTTTGGCTTCCCGGCCGTGATGCAGTAGGCGAATGCTCCAAAGGCCTAATCAGGGTGATCAGACCCGAGTCTGCACGGGGACTCATCTGAAGTGGCAAATTGGTCACGAAACCTTACCATGGGAATACTGATACCATGGAAACCGGGATAGCCCCTGGACTCTCATACTTCGGGTGAACTCCCGTTGTATGTGAGTACAGCTCGGTTGTTTGCGGTTGGTCTCCCTAGTGGAAGTTTCATGGTGGTTGTGGTTGTGCTCAAGCGAGAAGAGACCTTCGGGCCTCGGCGTGATGTTGCATTACAACACGGGTGCCGTACTCCTTAGTTCGGTAGAGATTTAGGTAATTCTTGCATCCACCAGTATGAGTCCTAAGCCATGCACTTGGTATAGACTGGTACCGTTGTTGCTTGTCTCAGCGGGGCTCTGATTGTGATCACAAAATCAATCCGTGTCTGAAGAGGACCGTGGAATTAAGTCAACACGACAGGTACCTACATTAAACACTCAAGGGCTTAACTGTCGGAACAGATTCAAATGGTGTGACCCCTCCATTTTTGTGGGCAGACATTTTTCTGCTGCCTATGAAATGGCGTATATCTCCGCCAGTTCTATCATCAGATTCTCCAAGAACACCCCTACGCTCATCCTCCATGACTGACCCATCGGTGAAGACTATTAGGTCTGTAATCTGAAAAGACTCATGGCCACTTGTCAACCACTCTTCTCTTTCGGTGATTACGAAAGTGTATGTATTTTCAAAGACGAATCTTGAAACCATATGATCGGTCGGCATCAGGGTTACCGGATGTTTTTCAAGGAATTTCCAGATAGACGCATGACCGTGTGATTGGCCGCCTTTCTACGCCCCAATGGTATTGAGCCTATATGCGTCGTTGGCTAGTTTCCGTTTCACCTCGAAGTGAATGGGGGGTAAATTTAAGATAGCTTCAAGTGCCGCAGTCGGCGTAGTACTCATTCCTCCAGTAATACTTACGCAACCAAGTCTCTGAATCTGCGTGAGCAGCTTCCTACTGTTAGCAAAGTTCAGTCTTGGCCACCAGACAATGCATGCATATATCAAAATCGGTTTTTTTATGGATGTTAACATCCAGTATATCCGTTTGGGTGAAACTCCCCAGGTCTTACCTATCGCATTCCTACATCACCAGAGCAATCTGGAGGATTTCTGATATTGTTCCTGGATATGATGCTTCCACGTTAACTTTTCAATTTTTGCCGTAAGTTCATGGAGTGCTGTCTCCGTGGATTTGACTTTCTGGTAGGCGTGTTGCCTATAGTGAAGTAGCCACTTTGGAATGTGTGCATCCCTTATGAACCGATCTACTAATCTTTCTAGTCCTTTTAGCAGAAAGGACGTTAGACTGGTCGGCCGAAAGCTTTTTGCGCCTGTGTAGGTGGGTTTTCCTGGTTTGGGAATGAATGAATATAAACGTGTGTTAGGCACGCGCGATATATATTCCGAATGTGTAGACCCATGGCATCCATTCCCTCTATAACTAGCATAGGAATAATGCCATCCGGACCTGCAGACTTGTATCTATGGAACGAGTTAAATGTTCATTTTACTCGCTCCAGTGATACCACTTTGCATGCCAGATTCCAGTCTCTCGGTTGAGGGCTATATGCACCTGTTGGCCCCGAGATAAGATTTTGGATGCTACCTGGGAAGTTCACTTCAATCAAATGGTTTACCGTTTCTTCATCGCTTTTTGTGTACTTCCCGTTTTTTGACCAGAATCCGCTTCAGCTTTGAGGTTGCCTCAAGATAGTTAGTCTCTTCGCAAATGCGTCTCCATGATGATCGTTTAGCCGATCTTATGCTCTTCTTTAGAGCCTTCTGTGCCTCTTTATAGCGATTCCAACTAGCGCCTGATTCAGCCTTCAGAGCACGATTGAGGAGCACCCTTGTCGTTCTCGTCTTTTTTGTCAAATCCGAGTTCCACGTTGATGTTTTACCCTTCTTTGGCATCTTGAGTGGACAGCTTTCTTCGAAAGCTTCTCTCATGCTATTTGTTTTCATCTGGGTTGTTTTCTCAATTCCAACAATGGATTTGATGCGCTTCCCAGGGATCGTGACTTGGGCGCGCAATTCTATTTTATAAATCACCCAATCTGTCTTCCGCGTATTCCGAAATGGAGTGGATGGAGGTAGATCCATGCCTATTACGAAAGCAATGCCTCTGTGATTCGAGAGTGTGATATCGTTTGATACTCTCCACTCTCCCATCAGAGCCGCGATGTTAGGGGATGTCACCGTGATATCGATGAACTCTCGCCTGATCACGTTGAAGAAAGTGGGTTCATTATCCAAATTTAGCATTTGTAAATCGGTTCTTACTAGATACTCCAGTAGTCTCGATCCTCTTGCATTGATGTTCGAACTTCCTCAGCATATGTGGTGAGCGTTGACATCACATCCTGCTATTACCCCCATGCCTCTGCTTTTGGCATATTGGACAGTTCTGATGAATGTTCCACTGGGAACGTCTTCTGCGTCGTAGGGAAAATATGCAGAGCACCATAGTATCTCTTTATCTCCCTGTTGACTTTCTATGGTTAGCTTAGCCGATGTGGTCCCGACATCACATAGGTCGGTAACTAAATTAGCCTGGAAGTCTTTTGAGACTACCATGCAGGTGCGGGGTCGATCGCTTCCATTGGCATACAATAGGTCAGCATGTTGGAAGTTTAGGCCCCTGACTGCCCCACCAACAACCCACAGTTCTTGTATGAGGTATATAAATGTCTTGCAGCTGTTGATCCGGCGATTGATAAGTGTAGTCCTCGCTTTACAATGCTGCAAATTTATTTGGGAAATGTGGCACCTCGTCTACGTTTCAGATGAAGATGCCGAGGGCTGCATGTCCCCTTCAATGGTTTTAGGTGCCGACACTGCTTTAAGGTAAGTTTCATAGCAAACAATTTTATATGTGAAAAAATTCAGGGATGTATGTTAGATGTATCTGTCTAAAATTAAGATATTTCAAAACAATCCTGATAGGAAGCTCAAAAGCGGAAGAAATGAACCGTTAAAAGATGACGTATAAGTATCTCCGAAAAATCTAGGATTAATTTCCAATTTACAGAAATCAAATAATCCAACCATGTCAAATTGTGGGCAACATTCAATCGCTCTAACACCCAAATTAGCCATATCTCAACCTCGCCGAGATATGCAAATTGTAATCGCTCAGCCTGCGCACGGGGCACACCCCAAACAGATTAGAGCCAAGTTTCCAGCTTAATTTCGTATGGGCAGACATTCCATTGATTACACTTGACAGTCAATTGAGTCTTGGAGTGTTCACCGATAAAATCCCACTTCAGATCTATCTGTATCTTATTTTGTAATAAACCTACTCGAATTTGTTTAGCATATGCTGTTTGGAACGACTGCAAGCGACCTGTTTTATAACATATTCGCGACTCTCTTGAAACTGGAGTAATTTGGCACTCGGTCGCCTGTTTTGGTGGACCAGGGCAAAAAGTGCCTTTTAATTATGCATTGTAGCAATGTTAGCAATGCGGTAACAATGAGCACGTTGCTGGCTAGCCCTGGACTAACTCGTCCGGTTAGCTGATGATTTTGCAGATTTCTATCAGTTGCAGATAAATACTCTGAATTTGATTATTATTCAACCTTCAATTATGATTATCGGAGGATTAGATTAATTGTTGTAATGGAACTGGTGGAAATCTGAATGGGCAACCGAAATTATTGTTGATTATTCTTCCAGGTTATATGGAATGCTTTTAAGGCAAGCAATGCTGAATGATCTTGTTAGTTTGGCATTATTCCTCGCTATTTATTGAAGCACACTTATGAGTAGCTAATAAAAGAAAGTGGTAAAAGTCCGACGCCCAGTGAGTTGCACGGTGTTTTGATCGGTGAAGAAAAAATATGATTGGTCATAAGATGAAAAGCGAAATTAAGTTGGAAGATTAGTTGAAGATGCAGCTGACGCCCATCTTATGCGATCGATGTTTGTCAGAGCCAGTTTACTTTTAAAAGAAGCAATTTCTCCAAACATGGACCTGAAGAAATGCAAGCATCAAAAAACAAAAACAACCCGCCCTAAGTATACCCATTTTTTAATAGATTCATTCATCTGTGATATGTATGTAATGAATAAAAACTGAGTAATTATAAAAGAATAGGAGGAAACTAGTGAAAGTTGGGAGTTATTCATAAAAAGTTTCCAATGAAACTCACTAAGTAGATTTAGAGAAGTTCTTTTATGTACCTCTGCGGTTTGCTAACGAAGTTCTTCATAATAGCCCAGAAAAAAAAAGATACTATGGCGCATTATCTTTTGACGAACTGAAGTTTAAATATATGTTACATAGGTTATTGAACCCAATGTTGAAAGGTCGCTCAAGTATGCCAGATGTACTACGCTTTTGATATCTTTCCAAAGCCTTCTTGGCAAACCCCATCTTACCTGTATGTCATATGTTTCTCGTAGCCCACTCACTGTAGGGTTTTGTTGATCTGATGAAAGGAAAATTGGTTTTAAAGAATAAGGAACTTGTTAACTTTCTTGGAATTAGTTGAATTGTTCTAAAGAGGCCACATTAGCGCAACATATTCTAGGGTTTGACAGACGAAAGGATTATGAATGGATGATGGATGTATTGATAGTAGTGACTTGATAGTAGAATGCCACCATGTTCCAATATATGGCTGATATAACAGTATTGCAAGAGATGCATTAGAGAGGGACCGATTTCCTGGAGAAGTGCCACTAGACCATATATTATAGTGGCCATCCATACCAATAATAACGGATTGCGGATTATTCAGTTAGCAGTATCACACGAAATGGTTGTTGGAAGTACCTGGTTTGCTCGGAAAGCAATCCACAAAGATACGTGGATCTCTTCACGGGACCACTTTCAGCCAAATTGACCACGTGCTGATTGAACGCCGCCACATTTCAGCCTTGATGAATATCAGAACACATATGGGGCCAATATAGACTCGGATCACTCTTTCGCTAGACTAGTGCTCCGGGCTTGAATTATAACACCGCATACAATCGCCTCTGACAATCAGGAGAGAGTGAGTACAGAAGCCATCCACAACATGGCCCTCCGTAACACTTTTAAGGGCGAAATGGATTCCGCAATAACCGCAGCTAACAGTTTTCCTGGAGATGAAGCTTCAACAAATGATCTTCATAACACCTAAAGAACGTTATAAATAATTCGGCCACAAACATACTTGGCCCCAGTCGCAAGAATAGTCGGAACGGCTGGTTCGACTTTGAATGTGGGACAACAATGGAACCGAAAAATGCTGCGCGCGGAGGCCTGTCACGAACTCCGTCGAGTGGAGAAGCGACTTCACAGACGGAAAACGGAAGCCTGGAAATCTGCGTACTGGAGAAATACTGGGAGCAGGAAGTTTTACCAACCCCGACGAAATTGATAAGACTGATGAGGCTGACCCTAACCAACATGTCAGGCCAGATAAAAGTAGCAGGATCACTTTTGAGACAAATCAGTATCAACAACGGTCTAAGACAAGAGGATGCCCGATTATCCGTCCTCTTTAACCGGGCCCTGGAAAAAGTGATCCACGATGTATATGTGAATGCGAGAGGAACCATTTCTCCTATCTCATCATCATCATCATCATTAACGGCGTAACAACCGGTATCCGGTCTAAACCTGCCTTAATAAGGAACTCCAGACATCCTGGTTTTGCGCCGAGTTCCACTAATTCGATATCCCTAAAAGCTATCTGGCGTCCTGACCTACGCCATCGGTCCATCTTAGGCAGGGTCTGCCTCGTCTTCTTTTTCTACCATAGATGTTGCCCTTATAGGCTTTTCCACTTGGATCATCCTCATCCATACGGATTAAGTGACACGCCCACCGTAACCTATTGAGCCGGATTTTATCCACAACCGGACGATCATGGTATCGCTCATAGATTTCGTCGTTATGTAAGCTACGGAATCGTCCATCCTCATGTAGGGGGCCATAAATTGTTCGGAGGATTCTTCTCTCGAACGCGGCCAAGAGTTCGCAATTTTTCTTACTAAGAACCCAATTCTCCGAGGAATACATGAGGACTGGCAAGATCATAGTCTTGTACAGTAAGAGCTTTGACCCTATGGTGAGATGCTTCGAGCGGAACAGTTTTTGTAAGCTGAAATAGGCTCTGTTGGCTGACAACAACCGTGCGCAGATTTTATTGTCGTAGCTGTTATCAGTTGTGATTTTCGACCCTATATAGGAGAAATTATTAACGGTCTCAAAGTTGTAGTCTCCTATCTTAATTCTTCCCGTTTGACCAGTGCGGTTTGATGTTGTTGGTTGATTGGTTTTTGGTGCTGATGATGCCACCATATACTTTGCCTTGTCTTCATTGATTTGCAGCCCAAGATCTCGCTCCAATCGCCGCCTATTTGATCTGGATGAAGGCAGTTTGCAGGCTCGGGTCGTTCTTCTCATGATGTCGATATCGTCAGCATAGGCGAGTAGTTGGGTGGACTTAAAAAGGATCGTACCCCTTGCATTTACCTCAACATCACGGATCAGTTTCTCACCTTGTCGTAGACCGTTGTTGATGTCGAATGGTCTTGAGAGTGATCCTGCTGCTTTTATCTGGCCTCGCACATTGCTCAGGGTCAGCCTAGTCACTCTCATTAGTTTCGTCGGGATACCGAATTCTTTCATGACCGTGTACAGTTTTACCCTGGCTATGCTATCATAGACGGCATTAAGCTCGATGAAAAGACGGTGCAACTGATGTCCATATTCCAACAGCTTTTCCATCGCTTGCGGCAAGAGAAAATCTGATCTGTTGCTGATTTGCCTGGAGTGAAGCCTCTTTGGTATGGACCAATGATGTTCTGAGCGAACGAGGGCTATCCGGCCTAGCAAGATAGAGGAGAACACCTTATAGATGGTACTCAACAACGTGATATCTCTATAGTTGCTGCATTGCGTGATATTTCCCGTTTTATGTATGAGACAGACAATCCCTCTTTGCCAATCGTCAGGCATTGATTCACAGTCCCACACTTTGAGCACAAGTTGATAAACCACTTGGTGTAATTGGTCACCTCTATATTTAATCAATTCGGCTATACTTCCATCGGCTCCTGGCGAATTATGATTTTTAAGCCGATGAATTGCACGGACTGTTTCTTCTATACTTGGTGGTGGCAGTATTTATCCGTCGTCTTTAGTTGGCGGGAGCTCCAACTCGTCGATGTTCTGGTTGTTCAATAATTCATCAAAGTACTCAACCCATCGCTCTAATATGCCCATTCTGTCGGAAATCAGATTTCCCTCTTTCTCTTCATCCTGCTGACTTTTTTGGTAAAAATACGCGCTTGGTGCGGCGAAACCTGTACCCACAACAATCACTAAACAATCATTTTTGAACTACCCGCGAACCAAAGAAGACTGCCAAGGTGATCTGAAAAAGCTCTGAATGAGCGCACCTTTATAGAAGTGTAACTAAACCAACCTATTAAGCAAGCCCCTCTGAAAAAGGCTCTATATATGAGGCATATCGCAAAAGCATGTGATGCATCCATGCCTAGGAGATGCCAGATCCCCCGTGAAAAAAAAAAAAATGGTATTTCAAGAATGTTAAGTTACGGTTCCATTCAAAGCAGAGTGGGAGCAGTGTAACCGAAAGTGGCAAGAGGTGGTAATTGTTCGTAACGAAACTGATTGCCAAATTTTTTGTAAAACTTGGATATTACACCCAAAAAAGGGGAGTCCGTGGACGGCAAGATTGGAACTAAATTGCTTTCTTTCACGTAGATGCTGACTCCCTGCATCCTCAAAAAAAAACATATACTGGGGGCTGAGAAATCAATTCAATTCAGCCAGTTGGAGACTACTGTAGAAATCTCTTCTGATAATTGGTATTCTCAACTATCTCGCTACTGTCGTGGAATAGCTATTTAGCAGAAAGGAGATCCGTGTATAACACTGATGATGGACCCCACGAGCACATTATCCTACTGCCCCTCAAGACTCCATCGCCCCCCCCCCCCCGCTGCTGTGGCACATTATGTATAGTTAAAAGTTATGGTAATAGGTTACGCCGACGATATAGCATTAGTTGTAAAAGTAAGATGGTGAGCTACACTGATTTGAAGTAAGAAGTGCTGCGACCTTCACGTACTTGGGATCGAAAATCGACGAGAAGCCCAATTTTAAACAACACGTGCAGGATGCTCGCGATCAAACATTTACAGCGAGTATCGCGTTGAAATGAGTAATGCTGAACATAGAAGGGCCGCCGTATACTTCTAAGGTGCTTACAATCAGGTGGAGTTCCATCTTACAGAAAGGCATCCCTAATTTTATACTTCCAAAATGAATTTAAGAAGGGTTGCGGGTAAATTTCTAGAAGATGGTATTATGCTATTATTAACTTTATTTGAGCTGGTATAAGAATGGCATGTATTTTGATGTCCATTGTCATTTTT
The DNA here is from genome assembly GCF_905115235.1 of Hermetia illucens. Taxonomy (NCBI): domain Eukaryota; kingdom Metazoa; phylum Arthropoda; class Insecta; order Diptera; family Stratiomyidae; genus Hermetia; species Hermetia illucens. Next base: position 152,818,990 of record NC_051850.1, on the reverse strand, counting down.
TTAAATTTTCCGCTGAATCTAGGATGAACTGGCCATCACAAAACTTGGCGGAGGTGTATGAGCCTCAGAGAACGGCAGAGCGGCGATATGGATGAGTAATCGCCAAAGCATACAATGTGTTATAAGTCTGGCGACCAACGGCTTTGTTTGGGCGAAAATAGGCAGCTGTTTCACATTGTTTGAGCAGACGTGGAAACGTGAGTTCTCCTAGAGACAACGGAGAAAATGTCGGAGGTAGTAAATTACAATGGATTGCTCCCACTTGTTAAGGACCAAACAGGCCTTTCAGGTTAACAGTGTGTGTTGGGTCAACCATTGATGCTACCAACTCAATGTAACTCACGGGAAGGGATTATGATATCACGCTGCAATTGTCGGAAGCTATTTAACAAAAATAAGACTCTGTTATGACAACGACGATGAATCCACGCAGTAGGACTTCATACTAGACCTACTCCTGTGGAACATCGTGTACAATGATATACTGGTTTTGAAGAAAACCACGGTGATGGATAAAGCCGTCGATATACCGCTGGTTGTACATAATAGCAGTATCTAGAAGTTGCTGCTCGTCATTATGTGCGTTTAGCGAAATTGCACTACCATTAGGATTGCCAATCATAATATTGGGTTGGGGAAAAAGAAATGTCGTATTTTGTCAATAGATGACGGCTCTTAAACATATATTGTGTTGTACTTATCGCATCCGGTCATATTAGACGGCGATTTGAAGACGACAATCTGTGCTACAAGTGTCTCTTTGACAGTGTTGTGATCGTATGTTTCAGTCTCAAGTTATAGCGCGTCAAAAACGGAGTCCACCAAGCAAGAAATTCATCATATTTTACGTTTTTACTACCTGAGAGGTAAAAATGCAACGAAGGCGCTGAAAAAATTTGTGAAGTTTATGGGCCCGATACTGTAACGGTTCGCACAGCACAGCGTTGATTCGATAGATTTCGTTCCGGTGTAGTGGATGTCTAAGATACACCCCGTACTGGTAGGCCAATCGTCGTAGAAACCGATAAAATCGTCGAAATCATCCAAGTAGACTCGCATGTGTGCATTCGCTCGATTGGCCAGGAACTGGGTATAGACCATAAAACCGTTTGGAACAATTCGCAGAAGATTGGATTCCAAACAAAGCTGGATGTTTGGGTGCGACACGAGTTGACGGAAAAAAATCTCTTGGACCAAATCAACGCCTGCGATGCACTGCTGAAACAGAACGAATTCGACTCATTTTTGAAGCGGATGGTGACTGGTGTTGAAAAGTGGATCGAGTACCACAACATCAAGTGAAAAAGATCGTGGTCGAAGCGCGGCGAGCCGGCCCAAACCATCGCCAAGCCGGGATTGACGGCCAGGAAGGTTTTACTGTGTGTTTGGTGGGATTGGAAGGGAATCATCCACTATGAGCTGAGACTATGGTGAGACCCTCAATTTGGTCCTCTACTGTGAGCAACTCGACCGTTTGAAGCAGACGATTGGCCAGAAGTGGCCAGAATTGGTCAATAGGAATGGTGTTGTGTTCCACCAGGACAACGCTCGGCCTCACACATCTTTGATGACCCGCCAGAAGAGAGCTCGGATGGGATGTCCTATTGCACCCACCGTACAGTCCGGATCTGGCATTAAGTGATTACCATCTCTTCCGGTCCATGCAAAACGCTGTTGGTGCTAGTAAGTTAGCCTCAAAAGAGGCGCGTATATTTGACTTAAATCGGATAATTCTAAGTATGTTAAATCAAGCGTCAAATTTCGATCACAAATTTCTTTTTCCCCAACCCAATATCACTTCCAAGCCAATTATCAAATGCTTGGGAATGATGGCCGAAGCTCATTTCTAAAAAACGGCGGATATGACTTCGGCAAGAATAATGCCGAATGAAGGAGAGCCGCGGTATACTTCTAGGCCGCTTATAGCCAAGGTGGTAAACTTCATCTTTTTCTGTATACCTCCGATTTGGGAAAGGCATTTCAGATCTCATGTAATGACCATAAACTAAGACCAGCCTACAGAAGGAGAATCGTTAGAGGGTATTGTGCCTTCAGAATTGTCTCAGAATTTTGGAGCAGACGGAGTAGTTTGATATCTATCTCTCCTTTACAGAAGGGAAAGAACGCCGAAAGAAAAACGCAAAAGAAAGGAAACGCACAGGCTGATTTCTATCATCATCATGGTTAGGGAGGTTATTTATAATCTGAAAGAGTTTCTCACTGGGCGTAGAGGATATTGCCCCACAGGTTTAAATTGGACATTTTAACCGATTGTCCAAATTGCAATGGAGTCCCGGAGAAACTAGAACATGTATTTTTCCATCGTTCGGAATTTGTGAAAAAGAAGAAAAAAATATATGAAACTCTAGGTAAAGTGTTGGAAGATCTGGAGCGCAGAACGCTGGCTGCGATCAACTCTATGATTGGATCTATCCAGCTTTAATTGCGAAAGTCGGTAGGGACCACCAAGCACGATTATGAGTGCCACTAATAGACGGATGAAAGCCAACTTGGACTGAGATAACTCCACCCGCTGGAGAGGAGAGTGGAGTCGGAGTAAAGTTCAGTGGGTAGAAATCTTACACCCACGCGTATTTAGGGCAGTATATTTTGACCAAATGCCGTCCTCTCTTAAGGCATATGTCAATTCTTCCAGTAGGTATGCTTCTTTTTTGACAGCGCTATGGTCAAGGTGCACCCCCCAACTCCGGACGTCCTGTATAGAATTCTACTTCGCTGTGGTATCTTCAGGTCACATAAAAGTACCGCGCTGTCCTAGGTAGACCTTATGAATTAAGGTTCGCGGAAGGCCGTACTCACGATCCATATTGCGGACAACTTCTCTCGCATACGTATAACCCTGCTTCATTTCCATGTGCACTCATGAGTCACTTAAACAACTACGTGATGCAAAAAAACTTGGAAATTAGATGTGATTAATTGTAATTACTGCAATCTCCAGCGATACGACGATGAGGGAAACAACTGCGGACGATTTGGTATGCGTCACTACACAATTAAAGTTTAGTATAAATTAAAAGACTTAATGAAAGACAAATATGTGGAAATACAAATTATAGAGAAATTTATAAACACCATGGGTAGTTTCATTAATGAAGTTCATAATAGCCCCACATACCAAATATTCCAATTTGCCAGAGGTCAAATCAATCATTTGGAAGCAAAACCTGGTTCAACTTTGGTATTAGCAATAAACAATTTTGAGATAATTTTGCCTAATTTTATTGAGTTTAAAATTATCAAATCAGTGGGGTGTCATTTCTATCTATGAAAAAAAATATCCCGCAGAATATTCTTGTTGAACCTGTGTGAAAACAGAATTATTTCTTTTGCTGCCTGTAGAGCTTCCAAATGTTATTCAAATTTAAAAAGACGACAGGTATCATCTGGCGTGAGTTATGTGTATCTGTAACAAATTGCAAATTTAGTAATCAGGATTCAATTTGCTCGTTACCAACGAGAAAAAGATGCAGCATGATTAATAGAATGGAGTCAGAGTTCACTTTGAACGTAAGCGCAATAGCCTACTGGAAAAATTTACTTAACTTTTGAATGAGTATAAAAGGCACACATTACATCTCAGAGTCTTTGTGGTGTTGTAATTGGTATTCTGGTTTACGCAGCTTATTTTGTAATTAGGGTTGCAAAAAATGGAAATAACATTTTTGCATTAACCTTTGCATATTTCACTTCATTTCAGATTTACTGAATTGGCCAATTTGCACTTGTATAAATTTGCCCATCCTTACGTAATAAGCGACTCTCGACTTTGTAAAAGATGAGATACTCACCTGCCCTCACCTCAACATAACATGACTTTCAATTTAATTTTTCTGATTTCTGTATGTTTATCACATTTGAATTTAAAATTTCTCAAAAGGAAATTCAACTTGTCTCCATCTTGCATCGACCAATCCTCTCGATCTTAATAAATTGCGTGACCAAAACGTCAATTTCCTGTGGCGAAAGTTCATAAACTTTGTCCATGTCACTATGCCCAGCCTGCCTGCCTTCTACGGAAATATCAACAATCGTTCGGAATACTTCATGTCTTGAGATATTCGCGGAGCACTTTAACCTCTTATAAAATTTAAATAAAAAGTTTTACGACTAAATTACCCCGGCCAAAGACATGTCTAGTGTTTTCCTTTGGAAGCTGCAGCTCGCTGGCATCACTTGTAGGTTGCAACCATATCTTCTCTTGCGATCGTTAGGTATATCACAATATAATGTCTTCTTCGCTTTCTGCAAGACCTTACTAGGCAATCTTTAATGGAGAAAAGATGCAGAGGCACGACCTCTTCACATAACCTCTTGAAATTCTCATTATTTCCCATTGCAATTATTTTGTTGGGAGTTAGTAGAGGATTGTTCGAAATGTGGATGACGCGAACGAATACATATTTAGTAGGTGAGGATGCAATTAAAAATATTTACCATTTGGTGAGATCTGAGAATGATTAGATCAATGGGTTCGGCCATTAACTCCGCCATGCTATTAACATAGTATGTTGGTCCCAAGCCCAGGTAAAGGAGGAGGGTTTGGGGCAACGTACTCTGTACTATCTTCGGTAAAACAAAAATAAAATGCTGAGATGATCTCCTGATCTCTCTTGGTGACAGGCCCCGCGACAAGAAAATGCATACAATGTCGTTTCAAACATGATGATTAGATTGAGTCACAAGCCTCGGAGAAATGCTACAGCATCCACCTCAGTCCACGCGGTAGGACGGGTCCCGGTCCTGTCGAGAAATGGGCAAGGGTCCTTGAAGCATGGACGGCGTCAGGACATAAGCAAATTAGTCCGAACAAAACAAACAAAACAAATACGTGTCTGGACGCTAAATGTTGGTACCGTAACTAAAAAGACGGAGGAACTCGCAAGAGCCCTTCGGAAAAGGCGCATTGATATCTACGCTCTGCAAGGAACCCGATGGTCTGGTGCCGAAAGCTGCGACATTGAACGCGAACGCGGTAAAAATGGCTATAAACTTCTCTATTTTGGTAACTCACACATTCAATATCAGAGGGTTTCCGTGATGCCATTAAAGAAGTCGAACGATTTGATGATCGGCTGATTAAGCTCACCATTATATCAGCTAATTGCACTATTCACTTCTGCGCACCACAGACAGGTCGACCTGACGCCGAGAAATATGCCTTCTGGCAACTTCTCGATGAAAAGAGTTGTCACGTGCCTGCTGACCACTATATTATTATTGCCGGCGACCTTAATGTGGGTGAAAAGGCAGACGGTAAGAGGTGCCATGGAGAAAGGGGTTCGGAGCGCGCAATGAGGGTGGCGAGCGTATAATCGATTTTGCGGACACCCATGACCTTGTACTTATGAATGCATGGTTCATCAAACGATTGTCTCATTTTCCTACATTTTATAGTGGGAACAGTAAAACGCAAATCGATTATATTCTCATAAGACGCCGACATTTTACCACTGGCGCTGATTGCAAAGTTATTCCCTATGAAACCATCGCACCTCAACATCGACCGTTGATTGCTGTCCTGCGAATTAAGCCACCGATAAAACAGCGTGAGGAACGCACTGGCTCGCGGCGCATCAAATGGTGGCGATTCGGTGAAAAGAAAGAAGAAACGATCTCACTCATACGATTGCCGACCATTACGAATGTGGAAGAATCGTGGAACCAAATGAAAGACACGATCCACAAAGCGGCCCCTGAAAGCCTCGGGGTCACCAAGCCCACTAAGCGGTACATCAATCGAGATGCTTAGCTTTAGAATGATGATGTTGAAATGAAGGTCCGTGAAAAGAAACACCTCTACCATAAATCTCTCGACGATAAATCGCCTGCTAATTGGCAAATTTATAGGAATGCCAACCGGGAAGCAAAGAAAGCGGTTGCTGTCACCCGAGCGAACCACTACAAAAATCTTTACGATAAACTGGACAATCGGGATGGCGAGAGAGATCTATTTCGACTTGCTAAAAGCCGTAACGAACGTTCACAGGATATCGAACACTTCTGTTGCGTTAATGACAAGAGCGATACTTTGCTTACCAACCGTCGAATAGGTGGCTAGAATGCTTTGAGCAGATTTCAACTGAAGAATTTGCTCATCCTATTCATTGCCGACATTCAGAGCAGTTCCACCTGTCAGCGCAGCTGGTGCTCAGAGGTGGCGGTGAGGAAGACAGGGCGGCAACCCTGTCGTCCAAACCAAAACCAAGTCGCCAAGGATAACCTCCATAGTGGTGGCACCGGGAGACGCTGTACTCACTGTGATTTGCCAGTCGTGATGCAGTAGGCGAATGCTGCAAAGGCCTAAGCAGGGCGATCAGACCCGGGTCTGCACGGGGATTCATCTGAAGTGGTAATTGGCCACGAAACCTTACCAGGGGTATACTGGTACCATTCGAACCGGGATAGCTCCTAGATTCTCATACTTCGGGTGAACTCCTGTTGTATGTGTGTACAGCTTGGCCCCCTAGTGGAAGTTTCATGGGGGCTGTGGTTATGCTCAAGCGAGAAGAGACATTCGGGCCTCGGCGTGGTGTTGCGTTTCAACACGGGTGCCGTACTCCATAGTTTGGTAGAGATTTAGGTAATTCTTGCATCCACCAGTATGAATGCTAAGCCATGCACTTGGTATAGACTGGTACCGTTGTTGCTTGTCTCAGCGAGGCTCTGATTGTGATCACAAAATCAATCCGTGCCTGAAACACCATGGGCTTAACTGTCAGCGCAACTGAAGTCGAGGAGGCAAGAAAACGAATGAAATTGGGGAAAGCCACAGGACCTGACGACATCGCATCTGAACTCTGGAAAGCGAAGAGCTGGGACCCAACAATGTGGCTCAGTCAATTCTTTAATCGGGTTATTCAGGAAAAAAGAACACCATCTGACTGGCAAGATAGTTTCACTGTTCCAATATAAAACAAGTCGGGAAACCGGAAGCTGGACGCTTCAGTTACGAAAGGTTTTGTGCATTTCTTAGTACGTAGCATGTAATATATGCATATACAATATTATGTGAGAATATCCACTTTCGGATGATATTGACATTTATAGCCTTGAATTTGCAAAGAAGCGACAACTTTGACGTATTATAACTTTGTTAGCAATAGTGCGATTTCCACCAAACTTGGCAACATCATGCTCTATGTTACACCCTATATTGTTGCGAAATTTCGTCGTCCTAGCATGAACTTAAGGGGGGTTTTGCAGCGAATTACTAAAAATTATAGTAATATACTATTATTAACTTTATTTGTGCAGATATCAGTGTGGAAGGTATTTCGGAGCCCAGGCACCATATAGTGGCAGCCTCTTGATTTTTTTCAGATTTTTCGGTTGGGTAGTTTCTGAGAATGGCCCCCGTAAAGGAATGGTCACTTTCAACCCCCCGCACTCCCCACCTTTCCAACAAATGTCAAAACTAAGCCTGTTTTCGAAAAGTACTAACCGAGACCTTTAATTTGATACCCCACATGACTATATTTGATAAAAAAAAAAATTACACCCCCCTTTTGCATGTATGGGGACCCCCCCTTAAATTCAACGTAAAAGGATGTAACTCACTGTATGCGTGAGCGTTCACAGTTCCCACCTTTCTACCAAATTTGGTGTCAATCGCTGTAACCGTTTCCGAGAAAAATGCGTGTGACGGACAGACAGACAGACAGACGGACAGACAGACAGACAGACAGACAGACAGACAGACAGACAGACAGACAGACGGTAAACCGATTTTAATAAGGACGTCAACAGTCGACTGAGCTGGGCGAGCTTTAAAACGCTCCGCGTCTATTTGGTGTTAAATAACAATTTTGGAAGCAGTGAGCACAACAAAAAACAAAAAACAGTGAAAGTTGGTGAATAAGGTGAAAGTGACAAACAAAAGTGTATAATTATCTGAGTACTTTGCAAGAAATTCTTCTTCATTGACTCTTCAGTGATAATTTTTCTCTTTGTTCATTTCATTTCCTTTGTTTGCCCTCTGTATTGAGCTAGAAATTAATTAGCCGTTTACTGAATGTATTAGCGGCTACAAACTTGACTAGTGAATATAAAAGGCAACTGACGATAGTGATATACGTGGTGCGGTGCGAGCTTGTCTGCCCGTCGACCACGAAGACTCAGGTTCAAGCCCGAGTAAGGACGCCGCATTTTTTATCAACATTTTAAATTTTGAATTCTAATTCCATTTCCACCCTGGGTTTGAATCCCACTAAAAGCGAAATTTGAATTTTCTATTCGTCAAGAATTACAGCATATTAGATATCTTCACAAACACTATGGAATGCAGTGCTACGCTACAGTGCTACGGTAGGTAACTTGCTTGATTTGTTGTGATTAGTAGATTATTTAAAAAAAATGGAAGGTGAATCTAAACAACCCGGAGAAGAGACATCCGCCCGGACGTTGGATGTTAACACAGCATCCAGCCTGGTCCCCACTAGTAAGGGCGTCGGCGAGAAGACGCCACTGGTAAATATTGGAGGCGACCCATTTAAGAGGAGCAGTAGAGTCATGCGATCCCCGGCAGCAAAGCCCGATAATGCTGACAAAATTAGCCAACGCGCCTCGATTAAGGATGCGAGTAGTGAGCCGGAGCCGATAACTAAGCTAGGGGCAATGATAAAAAACCTCATGGAGTATGTAAACGCTCGGCATAATGTCCATCACGCGATTAAAGACCAAGTGCGTGCTATTAGAGCTGCGTATCTTGAAGTACGAGAAGAACTAAAACAAAGTAGTGCAGGGAAGAAACAGGGAGAAACTGCAGCACTGCAGTCAACGCCTAGAGTGCTGCTTCCATCTAGGGGCAGCCCCTTCACTATTAAGGAAACTCCGGAGCTCCGTAAAAGACCGAGAGAGTCTAATGGGGAACCAGAATCTCCTCGACGTAGCCAAAAACGCAAAATGGAGAAAACGCCTCCACGGCAACTTCGCGAAAGACTACCAGAGCCTACGGCGAAAGACGGTAACTCCAATCAAGGTTCCACTTGGACTAAGGTGGAAAGGAAGAAAAAGCTGCAGAAGAGAAGCAGGCCTGATGCGCTAATAATAACAAAAACAAGTGAGCTTACGTACGCTGATATTCTGCGCAAGGTCAAAACAGACACCTCGTTAATGGAGCTAGGAGAAAGTGTGAACCGCATAAGGCGAACACAGAAGGGCGACCTATTGCTGGAATTCAAACCAGGCGAAAACAAGTCAGAAGACTTGCAGAAAAAAATCGAGTCGTCACTGGGTGAGGCAGCAGAAGTGAAGCTCAGTCAAAATCGTGTGGTCATTGAGTGTAAAGACTTGGACGAGATCACAACGAAGGACGAAATCTGTCAAGCGCTACGATCCCAGTTGGGAATACAGTCGGTCCAGGAGCGAGATATTTTACGGCTGAGGAAGGCATATGGCGGCACACAAACTGCGTCCATAAGCCTAACACTTGAAGCGGCCAAAAGGGCTATCACAGCCAGCAAAGTTCGGATTGGCTGGGTCGTCTGCCGACTACGAGAGCAGATAACTCTAAAAAGATGCTTCAGGTGTTTGGAATTTGGGCACGTGGCGAAGAAATGTACTAGCGTTCACGATAGGTCCGACCTGTGTCGTAAATGCGGAAATAAAGGCCACATTGCAAAAGCCTGCGAAGAAAAACCCAATTGTCTGTTCTGTAGGCAAATAAACGACATTGACAGCGCCCATGTCACAGGCAGCAGCACATGTCCGGTGTATAGGAAGGCGATCAACACTACGCGCAAATGAGGTTCCTACAGCTAAACCTGAACCATTGCCAAGCGGCTCAGGACCTGCTCTCCCAGACGATATTCGAAAACAAAATCGACGTTGCTATTATCTGCCAGCAGTACAAAAACCTAGACAGTGGAGTATGGGTCGCGGATAAGAGCGGAAAGGCAGCGATATGGACATGCGGAAATCGGGCCATAGAAGGAACCACCAAGATCCTCGAGAATGGCTTCACTAGAGCAAAAATAGGCGGAATATCTATTTACAGCTGTTATGCGGCTCCAAGCCTTACGACAGAGGAGTTCCATTCTTTGGTGGAGAGGTTAGCAACAGACGCACAAAACCATAGTCCTAAGATAGTGGCTGGAGATTTCAACGCATGGGCTGAAGAATGGGGCAGCCGAGAAACGAACGCAAGAGGACGAATATTACTCGAAGCTCTTTCTCGTCTGAATCTTGTAGTGGCTAACACTGGATGCGTGAACACTTTCCGTAAGAGAGAAATGGGGTCCGTGATAGATGTCACTTTTGTTAGCGATGTTTTAGCTAAGGATCTGCAGTGGTATGTCAGTGACGAATATACACATAGCGACCACCAGGCCATCATTTTTGAAATCAGACATGGAAAACGAGTGAAACGGTGTCGGACGAGAGCTGAAAGGTGGGCAGCTAATAGGTTTGACGAGGAGATTTTCGGAGAGGTTTTGCAGCAAAATACAGCGCTTGAAGGAAGCGCAGAAAATAAAGCTCTGCAGATTGGCGAGAAGTTGCGACGAGCATGTGACGCATCCATGCCAAGGTATGTTGTATCACAGAGGCGAGTTCCGAACTTTTGGTGGAATTCTGAAATCGGAGAATGCCGCAAGGCCTGCCTCAAGGCCAGAAGGCGCAGTCAGCGAAATAGAAACCGATCTGGATACGAGCAGTTACATGAAGAATATAAAAACGCTCGGAAGAAACTACGTGTGGCCATCATGAAAAGTAAATGCGAACACTTTAAGCGACTGTGTAATGAAGCTGACACGAACCCCTGGGGCGGCGCTTATAAAACCGTAATATCGAAAGTTAAAGGCAAACGCTCCCCACCGATCTCTTCCCCTATTCTGCTTGATGAAATAGTAACGGATCTTTTCCCACAGAATGTGAGTACCGCTAACCTTCCCACTGTCGAGATAGACACCGCAGAAGTTCCCACGGTAAGCGAAAAGGAGGTCCTCGAAGCTGCGGATAAAATTGTTGGAAGTAAATCACCTGGCTTGGATAGCATTCCCAATAAAGCTCTGAAGGCAGCAGTAAAAATAGCTCCAAATATGTTTGCCGAGGCGTTCACCACATGCCTTAAAGAAGGAGTATTTCCTACACAATGGAAGAAGCAGAAATTAATTCTAGTCCCCAAGCCAAACAAACCTTTGGGTGAAGCTTCGTCCTACAGGCCGATATGCCTTCTAAATAATACTGGCAAACTATTCGAACGAGTAATCTATAACAGATTAATTCGAATTGCCGAAAAGGATGGCGGTCTCTCCGAAAATCAGTTCGGTTTTCGAAAGGGGAGGTCTACAACGGATGCACTTGTCCTAGTAGCAAACACTGCTAAGACCGCACTTGACGAGGGCAAATGTTGTGCAGTGATTACACTTGATGTGAAGAATGCCTTCAATTCCGCTAGATGGAGCAAGATACTTGAGTCCCTAATTAACTTAGGCGTGGCGAAGTACCTGGTGCGTATTGTTGCCGACTTCCTAATCGATAGGACTCTGTGCTGCGAATCAGATGAAGGAATGAAATCCTACCAAACGACATGCGGAGTTCCGCAAGGGTCTGTCCTAGGGCCACTCTTGTGGATTATTATGTATAACGGGGTACTGACCCTAGACCTTCCTACTGGTGTGGCCTCCATTGGTTTCGCGGACGATATTGGTGTGACGGTTGTTGCACGCCTTCTCGAGGAAGTCGAGCTCTATGCAAATGAAGCAGTCTATGAGATTAAATCCTGGTTAGAGAATGCTGGTCTACAGCTCGCAGAGCATAAGACGGAAGTAGTACTTATTACCAAGCGGAGAAAGTGCACTTCCATGAAGATCAAAGTTGGAATGCAAACAATTTATTCCAAGCCTGCACTTAAGTACTTAGGTGTAATGATTGACCAGAGGTTGAATTTCAGATTGCATGTGGAGGGTGCAGCAACCAAGGCATATAACATCGGAGCGCTGGTTGCGAGAATGCTACCAAATATAGGTGGCCCAAGGCCGAGTCGTCGACTCCTTATTTCAAGGGTGGTCAGTTCGATCCTACTGTATGCAGCCCCAGTATGGGCAGATGCACTGGAAAATATAATAAATAAAAGAAAGATTGGAGCTGCGTATCGCATAAGTGTGCTCCGAACATGTTGCGCTTATAGAACAATTTCTAATGAAGCAGCTTGCGTGATAGCAGGAATGATCCCGATTGAGATTCTGGCGAAAGAAATACAACGACTTTACGATCGAACGTACCTCACCGGAGAATCTCCTGCCCGTCGGCGACAGTTCGCACGAGCTGAAACTGTCGCGGAATGGCAAGAGAAGTGGGACGAGTCAGAAAAAGGCCGTTGGACTCACAAAATCATATGGGATATCCGGAAATGGATCGAGCGACCTCACGGCGAAGTAGGTTTCGACCTAACTCAATTCTTGAGCGGACACGGAGGCTATCGAGCATATCTGTACCGATTTGGGCGCGATGATTCGCCATATTGCCCACAGTGTGTAAACATTCCAGAGGACGCAGAACACGTCTTTTTTCACTGCCCCAGATTCGAAACCCAAAGAGCTACATTAGAAGCTACAACCGGGGAGCACTTTACACCTGAAAATATCATGGAGCTTATGGTGAAAGCCAAGGGAATATGGACCGAAGTAGAAAAAGTGATTACAGCCATCGGAAAGAAGCTTAGGCAGGAGGAAGTCATCCGAAAGAATGAACGCGAGAGGAACACGAATGTTGACATGAGCGCAGAATAAATTCTGATCCAGCCCCGCGACGTAATACCAAATGGGAGTCCCGCGGGGAGAGTGGAAGGAGAAGGAGGTGGTTTTAGTGGGTAAGAGTCCCACATAACCGTGTGGCAGGAGCCTGCGGTAGCTTTTGAAGCTTTCCACCTTCCATCGGAAAAAAAAAAAAAAGACAGACAGACAGACGGTAAACCGATTTTAATAAGGTTTTGTGTTTACACAAAACCTTAAAAAGAAAGGTAGTCCAGCAGAATGTTCAAATTATCGTCCGATCCGGTTGCTTTCCCGTACCATGAAGATTTTTGAACGCATTCTTGACAACCGTATTCGCGAAATCGTTGAAATAACCGTGAATCAAGCCGGATTTGTTAAAAACTGCGGAACTACTGACGCAATACACGTTGCGCGGTTACTCATGGAGAAACACCGTGAGAAGCATCGCCTTTTTACATTGCATTTTTGGATTTAGAGAAAGCGTTTGACCGTGTGCCACACGAACTCATCTGGTATGCTTTACGACAAAACTTAGTACCAGAAGAACTGGTGCGGCGGGTTGTTATGTTGTTCTTGTTATGGATACCGTCAAACAGGACATCCAACGTCTAGCGCCCTATACACTGATTTATGCAGATAACGTTTTCCTAGCATCTGATAGCAAAACTGATCTCGAGCAACTTGTCCAAAAATGGAATCATCGCCTCATGCAACACGGTCTCAGATTGAATATAAACAAAACTGAATTTTTGAGGACCGATCCCCATGAAATATTCACAATCACTATCAGCGGCAGTGATCTGCCCAGGACTGAGCGATTTAAATACCTCGGGTCAACGCTATCAGCCAATGGAGAACTGCGTTATGAAATTGCTTCACGCATTAACGCATCCTGGATGAAGAGGTGTTCCACAACTGGTGTTCTTTGTGATCGACGTATCAACGAACGTCTCAAATCGAACATTTACGCAATGTTGTCCGTCCTGTCGCTCTCTATGGTTGTGAGTGTTGGCCGTTTATAAAAGACAATGAACGGCGTCTTTTGGTAATAGAGACGAAGATGTTACGTTGGAGTAGTGGCGTGACACGTTTTGATCACATCCGAAATGAGGATATCCCGATCGTGGAAAAGGTGCGAGAGAGAAGCGTCTACGATGGTATGGTCACGCAATTCGTGCTGACGAGAATTCACTTGCCAAGATTGGTCTGAACATGGAAGTCGATGGTAAACGACCAAAAGGCAAGCCTAAACAACGGTGGCTTGACACGCTGAATGGGGATTTAAGAGCCTCGAGATTGCACCCAGATCAGGCATTCGATAGAGCCAAATGACGAAACCGATCACGACGAGTCGACCCCGCTTGTGAACGGAACAAAGGCTGAAAAACATCAGAAGAATGGGTTCGGCCATTTGAAGATCGCATTTTTTTGCAAATATTCTATGGCTCTTCAGATAGTGGATATATTTAAATCAATGTTCAATCTTTCTGGGAAAATGTATATTCCCAACTTTCTCTGACTAATTTAGTTCTCCGAAATTTAGATAATTTGATCCCAATTTTTAACACTAAGAGTACCGTGCGAAACTTTATTTTATTATACCAATAATATGGTGACCACATTGTTCGATAAGAACACGTAAGTGTGCTCCACAATTTTCCAATTGAACTAGGTTTATGTGCTCGTCACACAAGTGTTATGAAGAAGATCCGTAAACCTAAAGCGCAACCATATAAATGCAATAAAAATACAATATGGAGTACAAGCAATTGCAATTGTAAACAAACAACAAAGAAAAACATTGAAGTAAGTGGAACTAAAAGCAGAGCTACGTCTGGGATGACGATGCGACTGTTGACCGCGTTCGCGATGACTATGAAAAACAACTTTCTCCAACTTGCAACCAAGCGAACAATGATTTTGCAGAATTCATGCTTCTCAATATTCACGAATGCACTTTTACTGCAATCTGGATATGCAACAACCATGCAACTGGATGGTGGCTTCATTCTGCAAATGCGGTGTGGCTCTTCTTGTCGAGAGGTGGGTCACGAACTGATTGCTCAGTGGCGAAGAGACGGATAACATGAAAGCAATCGCGGAAGCCTATTCGGAATTAAATGACCAAAGAGAAAGTAATCTTACTGCGATTCCAATCGCAAAGAAATGTTTCTGATACGATTTCAAGTGGTTTGTTGTTAAAAAAGATAAGATAGGTTTCGCGATAACAATATATTGCACTTTCTAACGAAAATATCTAAAGTAGCTACTCACCGTTTATTGTCTCTTTGGTTCCTGTTGGCGACATTGATGGTGACGGACTCGCTTCCGACGCGCTTGAAGCACCTGAAATAGAAGCAAAATAGAAAATAAACTCTTAAAACTGTCGTCTTTTGTGCGTTGTGTTATCTACTAAACTACGGACTATCTAACAATATTGCATAATCTGACACAATATCAATGCATGCACTGGAGATACATTTAACTACCAACCAATAATAACATGTTTGGCTACATCTTTACGATCAGTTCTTCAAATACTTGTAACAATCTTCAAATTGTATCTGAAGATTACATTGTGTCCTCTAAAGCAAATCTCATTAGCGACAGCACTTCGCAGCATCTCAAATGAATAGTCACAGTTTATCCAATCGTATCGAATTGAATTTCATACATTATTGAGATCACTTGGATAATCCAATCCTCTTGCTCTGAATATCTAGTGGAATATTTCACAGCATATTGACTGTGTTAAATTTATCTGATCATTATAAGTGCAACGAGCATTTTTTTCTCCTTTATGTATTAATAAACAAGTTTTGCAAGATACTCGACACTAGTAACGTAGCTTTGAGTATCTTTCTGCACACAATGTGAAGATCACTTATCTACGGTGAGATACCTGACACTATTTTCAGTAGTGCAGCAAAAAGCATATATCACCTGATACACTTTGTTAAGATTAACCGTTACGCGGATAATGTGGTGCGAAATTGGCAATTTACTGGAAAAGGTTCATTTTACATATGACGACATTCGAGATACAAGATTGCATTGAAATAGGCAGTTCGATGTGAGCAGAAGTAGTTTCTATGCCTTAGAAAACAAGGGGAAAATAGAAAAATAAAAGCAGGAAAAATACCAAGAGGTTTGCGGTAGATACTGGAAAAAAATTGCATTGAATCTTGCATATGTTTCTTCCTCCCGAAAATCTGAATATGCCTAAATCTGATTCCATTGTTTAGACCATTTTCTTCCTTTTAGGGTTTCGTTGTCTGTCTGTTTGTCCTTCTGTCCGTCTGCGTATCTGTCACACCCATTTCCTCAGAAACGGTTACTTCTATAGATACGAAATTTGGTGAAAAGTTGGGAACTGTGAATCTATATCTACATCCTTTTTTTTCTAACGAGTATAGCCATGTGACGTATCAAACGAAAGGCCACTTTTAGCGCTTTTCGCAGCAGATATTAGTTTAGACATTGGTCACAGAAGGGAAGAGTGGGATGGTCCAAAAAGCGTCCATTATTTCAAAGATCCGTTGTTCTCGGAAACTACCCAACCCAAAAATCTGAAAAAAAAATCATCCTCGTCCGTGCGCATGGTATCTAGGTCTCGTCGTTACATCTGCTCAAATAGAACCATTATGAGTACATTATTATATTATATATAGGTGCTCAAAGGGTAGTATAGGTCCCAGGGCGAAACGTGGATTGGTACCCACGATGGAGCATAAAACCTGGGAAATGCCAGCTGAACCAACACCAACAGCTCTACTACCAAACCCTATCTCCACCTCCACGTGGTGACCGCAGGCAGCTCTTTCTTAACGAAAAGCTGCAGACGGAGAAGGATGAAAGCGAGTCTCCCGCGCCTAAAAACGGGACGAAATGTACCAACTGATCCTCCAGGTTGGGGGTTGGGAAAACCGATGTTACGAAGCGATGGATCGGACAACGACGAACCCGGCAACGACAACGGATTAACGATTTGCTCCTTTTCTGATCGAACGTACGCTCCCTGTACAGACCCAATGCTGCTGCGCAGCTACCCGATACCCTGTTTCAATATAAGGCTGATGTAACAGCGTTACAAGAGATGCGATGGACAGGGACCGGTTTCCTGGAGGGGAGCCGCTACACCATATATTATAGCGGTCATCCAGTAAACCATGTACTCAGAGTAGGTTTCTTAGTCTTAGTTTTAGAAATATAAACCTCATAAACCTTTACGCCCCTACAGAGGAGACTGCAAAGTCGGAGAAGGATACCTTCTAAAAGGCAGTTGAGTGGACCCTGGAAGCCTGTCCCAAGTATGATATCAAAATCATACTTGGAGGTTTCAACATTCGAGTAGGGGCGGAACTCGTATTCAGGCGATACATCGGCTCCCATAGCTTACATAGGGATAGCAATGATAACGGATTTCGCATTATCCTGTTAGCAGTATTACACGAAGTGGTTGTTGAAAGTACCTGGTTTTCGCGGAAAGCGGTTCACAAACATACGTGGGCCTCTCCAGACGGAACCACTTTCAACCAAATTGACCACCTGCTTATTGAACGCCGCCACCTCTCAGCCTTGATGAATGTCAGAACATATAGGCGGGCCAATATAGACCCGGACCACTATCTCGTTGGTATGGTGCTCCGAGCTCGAATTATGACACCACCTATAATCCCCTCTGACAATCAGGTGAGAATGGATACTGAAGCCATCCACAACCCAGCTCACCGCGACACCTATAAGAGGGAAACAGATGCCGCGATAACCGCAGTCAACAGAGGTCCTGGAGATGAAGTCACAACAAATGATCTTCACAACCACCTGAAGAACGTTATCATTGATACGGCCATAAACACACCCCAACCGCAAAAAAGCCGGAACGGCTGGTTTGATGATGAATGTAAGCTAGCAATGGAACGGAAGAATGCTGCATACCGAGTAATGTTGCATTCCCAAAGAACGGGGGCACGGGCAGAGACTTATCACGAGCGGAGAGCGATTTCTCAGACGGAAAAAGGAAGCCTGGGAGAACCAACAGGTTTGTGAACTCGAAAAGTATAGGGAGTAACCGCACCAGGCCCGCAAGTTTTACCAACAAGTCAGCACACCACACCACGATGCTCATCCTGCCGAGACAAAGAAGGAAATCTGATTTCCGACAGAATGGGGATACTGGAGCGATGGGTTGCGTACTTTGATGAGCTACTGAACAATCAGAACATCGGCGCGTTGGACGTCCCACCAGCTGAAGATGCCCGACGATTGGCAACGAGGCATTATCTGTCTCATACATAAAAAGGAGATATCACACAGTGCAGCAATTACTGAGGTATCGCGTTGCTGATTACCATCTATAAGATATTCTCCGCTATTTTACTAGGCCGGATAGCCCCATACGCCCAGAACATCATTGGTCCATACCAAAGAGGCTTCACTCTAGGCAAATCAGCAACAGATCAGATTTTCTCTGTGCGGCAAGCGATGGAAAAACTATTGGAATATGGACATCAGTTGCACCATATATTCATCGACTTTAAAGCCGCCTATGATAGTATAGCCAGGATAAAACTGTACACGGTATCCCGACGAAATTGGTAAGACTGACTAGGCTGACCCTGACCAATGTGCAAGGTCAGATAAAAGCAGCAGGATCACTCTGAAGATCATTCGACATCAACAACGATCTACGACAAGGGGATGCCCTATCATACGTCCTCTTTAACCTGGCCCTCGAGAAAGTGATCCGTGATGCTGAGGTAAATGCAAGAGGTACGATGCTCTTTAAGTCCACTCAACTACTGGCCTACGCTGATGATATCGACATCATGGGAAGAACGATCCGAGACGAACAAACTGCCTTCATCTAGATCGAGAACGCGGTGCGAGATCTTGGTCTGCACATCAATGAAGGCAAGACAAAGTATATGGTGGCAACGTCAGCACCGAAAACCAACCAATCAACAACATCAAACCGCACTGGTCAAACGGGAAGAATAAAGATAGGAGAATGCCACTTTGAGACCGTTGATAATTTCTCCTATCTAGGGTCAAAAATCACAACCGATAACTAACTACGGTTGTTGGCAACCAAGAGAGCCTATTTCAGTTTACAAAAGCTATTCCGCTCGAAACGTCTCACCATAGGGTCAAAGTTTTTACTGTACAAGACAATGATCTTGCCAGTCCTTCCTTATGTATTCCCTGGCAATTTGGGTTCTTAGCAAGAAAAATTGCGAACTATTGGCTACGTTCGAGAGAAGAATCCTCCGAGGAATTTTTGGCTTCCTACATGAGGATGGATGATTCCGTAGCCTACATAATGACGAAATCTATGAGCGATACCATGACCGTCCGATTGTAGATAAAATCTGGCTCAATAGGTTATGGTGGATAGGTCACTTAATCCGTATGGAGGAGTATGATCCCACCCGGAAAGTCTATAAGGGCAATATCTATGGTAGAAAAAGAAGACGAGGCAGACCCTGCCTAAGATGGAGCGATGGCGTAGGTTGGGAAGCCATACAGCTTTTAGGGAAATCGAATTGGTGGACCTCGGCGTAAAACCGGGTTGTCTGGAGTTCCTTATTAAGGACCCGTTGTTGCGCCGTTGATGATGATGGTAGCTTACATTGTGGCTTGAATATTTGTGCGTTTCATGCTCCTGAAAATATATTCGAACATCCGTCTTGATAGGCTTGACCGTTTTCTTCTTTCCTATAAATCTCGATAACAGCCAAGTTTACGAAGACTTTATTCAAGTGAAGTGAGCCTCAATCCTTATCCGCAACCATGCTTGTCTCAATCGTCTTAACTTGGTTCTGATCTTTTGTCTGCCTCTAAGTTTAGTGAGGGAATCCTATATTGTACCACGTAATGCCTCTGCAATGAATTTTTACAAGGAGTCGACTTCTGCTTCTTTAACTTTTCTTCCGTTTGATGGCGAGTTCGCTAAGGGAACACACTTACTAATTTTGGTATTTATACAACCAATAATTCCAATTAATTTAGTTTTGCGGTAGATAAATTTAAGGGCGAATTGAAAAGGGAACACATAAGAGTGTGAAAGGGTATGAAAGATTTTGTGGGTTTATATGTAAGAAAATTAGAATACGACATAGTTCCATTTGTACGCAACGAACTCACTGAGTATCTCGAACTATTCATTTCCATCTCATACGAGCATTTTACGTCCCAGGTTGGGGCAATTTTATGGGAAAAAGGCAATTTTGACCTATTGTAAATTTGTTGCTAATAGTGCTATTTTCTCAAAACTTTCCATATTTGGTCTATGTCAATGCACTTTATGGTTCTACGATGAAATTAAGGTGGGGTGTATTATCATTGACTTTATTTGCGCAGATATCGGGAGGAAGAGTATTCTGAGGGCAAAATATCATACCTACAGAGACCCCATTATAAGTTTTTTTTTTCAAATTTTTCGGCTGGGAATAGGCCATTGAAAAAAGTAACTTTAAATCCAACGAATGTGAATGACATTACCACATTCATGAAAACTCATCATTTGATTCTTCACCCAAAATTTCGTATCAATAGACACAGTCATACAAATAGATAAAAAGACAAACAAACAGACAGTGAACCAATTTTAACAAGCTTTGTTGCCGGGTTTGAACCATAGTCGCCATTAATATCTGTGTTCGTCTCACTACTACAGGTTCATTAACTCAAAACTGTGCAATTTATATTTCAGGTGGTTCCATAATCAACACCGCTGTCTCCAGATCTATGTTGGTTGAACATGTGAATTGTTCGACGACTTTGATATTGTATCCATCGACATAAATATAAAGAAGGCCATTATTCACCTGGCTGAGAACCAACGATTTATTAGCAATTAATTGTAGACTGACAAATAAAACGGATAATAGTTTATATGAGAAAAGATTTTAGACTTTTAATTTCTTTAAACTTTTAAGTTAATATAACAACCGCATATGAATAGATAAGTATATAGCCTTCTTTCGAGAACCCCACTTGCCTTAAATTGATACATTAGTTTTTTAGGCTATTTGAACGGCGCATATCAGAACCAATTTAACTTGATCGGAGAATAGTTGTTGCAGACTCTGCAGGGTTTATGTAATATTGTCCAACGAACACCTTCGATGTATCCTACTACCACCTTTTATTCAACCTTAATAAGGAACTCCAGACATCCCGGTTCACCAATTCGATATCCCCAAAAGCTGTCTGGCATCCTGACCTACGCCATCGCTGCATCTCAGGCAGGGTCTGCCTCGTCTTCTTTTTCTCCCATAGATATTGCCCTTATAGACTTTCCGGGAGGGATCATCCTCATCCATACGGATTAAGTGACCCGCCCACCGTAACCTATCGAGCCGGATTTTATCCACAACCGGACGGTCATGGTATCGCTCATAGATTTCGTCGATATGTAGGCTACGGAAATGTTCATCCTCATGTAGAGGGCCAAAAATTCTCCGGAGGATTCTTCTCTCGAACGCGGCCAAGAGTTCGCAATTTTTCTTCCTAAGAACCCAACTTTCCGAGGACTTCAGGACTGGCAAGATCGTATTCTTGCACAGTGAGAGCTTTGACCCTATGGTGAGACGTTCTGAGCGTAACAGTTTTTGTAAACTGAAATAGGTTCTGTTGGATGACAACAGCATAGGTAGTGGGGTGGACTTAAAGAGGATCGTACCCAAGCATCACGGATCACTTTTTCGAGGGCCAGGTTAAAGAAGACGCATGATAGGGCATCTCCTTGTCGTAGACCGTTGTTGATATCGAATGGTCTTGAGAGCGATCCTGCTGCTTTTATCTGGCCTCGCACATTGGTCAAGGATACCGAATTCCCCCTTGGCTGTGTACAGTTCTACCCTGGCTATACTATCATAGGCGGCTTTGAAGTCGAGGAAGAAATGGTGCAACTGATGTCCATATTCCAACAGTTTTTCCATCGCTTGCTGCACAGAGAAAATCTGATCTATTGCTGATTTGCCTGGAGTGAAGCCTCTTTGGTATGGGCCAATGATGTTCTGAGAGCATGGGGCTATCGGGCCTAGTAAGATAGCTGAGAATATCTTATAGGTGGTACTCAGCAAATTGGTACCTCTATAATTGCTGCACTGTATGTATGAGAGAGATAATGTCTCTTTGCCAATCGTCAGGTATTAATTAGCTGTCCCACACCTTGAGCACAAGTTGATGAACCACTTAGTGTAATTGGTCGCCTCCATATTTAACTAATTCGGCTGTAATTATGATTTTTAAGCCGATGAATTGTACGGACTGTTTCTTCTATACTTGGTGGTGGAAGTATTTGTCCGCCGTCTCCAGTTGGCGGGACCTCCAATTGACCGATATTCTGATTGTTCAGTAGTTCATCAAAGTACTCAACCCATCACTCCAATATGCCCTGTTTGTCGGAAATCAGATTTCCCTCTTTGTCTGGCAGGATGAACATCGAGGCGTATAAGGCTTCATCCCGCTGACTTGTTAGTAAAACTTGCGCGCCTGGTGCGGTTGCTCTCTGTACCTTTCGAGTTCACAGACCTGTTGGTTCTCCCAGACTTCCTTTTTCCGTCTGTGAAGTGGTTTCTCCGTTCGCCAGAATTCGCGATAAGTCTCTGCGCGTGCCCGCGTTCTTTGAGAATGCAACATTACTCGGTATGCAGCATGCGTTCCGTAGCTGGCTTACATTCATCGCCAAACCAGCCGTTCCGACTCATTTTGCGGCTGGGGCCAAGTATGTTTGTGGCCGCATTTATGATAACGTTCTTCAGATGATTGTGCAGATCATTTGTTCATGCTTCATCTTCAGGACATTTGTTAGCTGCGGTTATTGTGGCATACATTTCCCTCTTATAGATGTTACGGAAGGCTGTGTTGTGAATAGCTTCAGTATTCACTCTCACCTGATTGTCAGAGGGGATTGCCGGTGGTCTCGTAATTCGAGCTCGGAGCATTATCCCGACGAGATAGTGGTCCGAGTCTATATTGGCCCCCCTATATCTTCTTATATTCATCAAGGCTGAGAGGTGGCGGCGTTCGTTCAGCACGTGGTCAATCTGGTTGAAAGTGGTCCGTTCTAAAAAGGCTCACGTATGTTTCTGGACCGCTTTCCGCGCAAACCAGGTACTTCCAACAACCATTTCGTGCGATACTGCTAATTGAATAGTCCGCAGTCCGTTATCATTTGTATTTCAATGTAAGCTATGGGAGCCAACGTATCGCCTGAATACGGGTTCCGTCTCTACTTTACTGTTAAAATTCCCAAGTATGATTTTAATATCATATCTGGGACAAGCTTCGAGGGTTCGTTCTACTGCCTCGTAGAAGGTATCCTTCTCCGACTCTGCAGTCTCCTCTGTAGGGGCGTGAACGCTAATGAGGCTTATATTTCTTAATTTGCTTCGCAAGCGCAGAGTGCATAGCTTTTCGCTTGTGTTTTCAAAGCCGATAACAGTAGGTTTAATCTTTTGACTGACTAAGAAACCTACTCCGAGCACATGGTTTACTGAATGGCCGCTATAATATATGGTGTAGTGACTTTTCTGCGGGAAACCGGTCCGTGTCCAACGCATCTCCTGTAACGCTGCTCCATCAGCCCTATGTTGGGACAGGGTATCGGCTGGATGCTTGGCAGCTTCATCTCTGTGCAGGAAGCGTAGGTTTCTTGAGAAAATGTGCAAATCGTTATTCTTTTGTCGTTGCCGGGTTCGTCTCCGTCCAATCCGAGGCTCCTGTTGTGGCTTCGTAACTTCGGTTTTTCGTGTACGGTTGTCGGCCCTGCCCAACTCTCAACCTGGAAGACCAGTTTGTACAATTTGTCCCGTTTTTAGGCGCGGGAGACTCGCTTTTATCCAGCTCCATGCTTTCGCCAATACTTGTCTGCGTCGTATCATCGGAATAAGCTGCACTTTATGCACTGTGATTGGAGGGCGGTCACACATTAAGGATGATCGACAATTGCATCGCGGGTTATGTCATGCAGGGGAATCCACTCTCCCAAGATGGCCGACAAGTAGGTCGCCTCAAGGGCACTTGACGCACAACAACAGAGGAAGAGTGTAAGCGTCTCCTGATGTCGTGGGAGAAGCTTAACAAAACAAGTATAAACACCTCAATAAGTATCATTTTATTCAGCGAGCTTGTTTTTGTGAAATGGATGTAGCTGAATAGACATAAACGTTCTTTTTCAAAGAAAGGAGCAGTGAAAAATGACTAATGCGTTAATTGATTGTAAAGTGGTTCGATTAATAATATCCAAACAGTGAAAGATTGAGACGAGATCAAAATTCTATTTACCCTCTGTTCCATGTGAATAAAATTTTAGTCTTAGTTTGATTTTTTACTTCCATGTTTTATGTGGCTAAGGGACAGTACAAAGCAAAAGTTCATTTTCTACACCGAATGACATAATGATAATTTCTTGAGACATCTAAGATTGTTCAAGGCAAGGGTTTACTATAAAAAGCGTATCGCAAAAGGCAATCTTAATGCCGTCTGCAATAACTTTTATAGCTAGGCTCTAGTTACTATCAAACCATAGTATATTTATCTGTTTCAAAGAGAACCAGGAAATAACGAAATATGTTTGTATGTCACAGCATAATAATATTTGTTACTTCATTTATTACCAATCCTTTTAATGTTTCTTAATTTCATCAATTTTTCTTACTTCATAATATTCATTTCTTTTGTTGAAATTATCTAGAATGCATACAATGCCATAGCTCAAATTTTATATAACGTAAAATTACATTCTCGATCGAAAGATATGATGCAAAAACGCATCACGCTCATTAATAACCCTCATATTTTGTAACAGTTTCAATTTCACAGTTCATTACAAATTGTAGTATGCATGCGCTACTTGTTACCGTCTCATATTCGTATTACATAAAGACAATTTTCCAATGGTTTCAAAATATGAATATCTACATGTGCTTCATCAGCGATCCCTCTTCATTAAAGCACAGAAGCTATTTACCAATAATTCACATGACATATATGTAATGCGCTGATGACATTCATACTGATAGAAAGTGGGTGGACGAACCTTTACACCTATTATGGTGACGACTGCGTTTCATTGAAATTAAAATTATAATGCTTGAGGTATTGTTCAACGCCGTGAGGGTCCAGGTATTTAAGGGGGTTTGAGCAAGAAAAAATTGATTGTGACGTTCATACGCAATGTTTATTCAACTATTTCTGTATAGGCATCGAAAGTGTCTATTTCCTCTTTTGTAAATTTGATATTAACCCGGAAAAATACAAATATGTTGGCGAAAATGGACTGACTACTAGAAAAGTCATTTTTTCATTCCACAAAATAAGAAAGATTCAATTTTCCTCTCCTTGAAACTAAGTTAATCCAATCCTAACATTTCTGAAGAATGTGTCATTTCCATTCAATTTTTTTCTCTCAATTAAATATCGTTTTCAATGAATGTTTTGAAAACTTGATTGATTGGCGTAAATAAACTGAAATGTTTTCTCAAACCATCTTCAACGCGGAATTCCCTCTGTTTAACGTTTTTCTATTGAATTTCACGTTGATACCACATTTATTGGACAAAACAGGTAAAGGAAAAAAATGGAAGTATTTGTTTCTCACTGTGATCGCGATCGCCTTAAATCAATCTTCGTCAACTACATACTGGTATGTCTTCAGCACATGCTATACTTGGTATAATTTACCTGTTGAAGGTAAGCATCTGATATATGGCAGTTCATGTTTTAGTCATGGCTAGGAGAATAGAGTAACCAGAAACCATTTTACGGTTAGAAAAGTAAATACCTTAGACTTTTCTTGCAAATTTCATCATCTTGTGTGGTGGCTTCTTTGGTTTTTCTGTCTTTCATAGAAATTCTCCTGGAGTATGTGCTTGAAATTAACATGAAAAGAGGCAAATTCACCTGTTTGAGTTCAGCGCTCAATGCTTGACTGGAAATTATAATTTACATAGTGTAGAGATCTCTGCTCGTAATTGCCCGTAATTTAATGGGGTTTTGGGAAAAACTTTTTGGTTCTGTGAAACGAAACTTGTCATGTGGAATATGTTCAAGGTGGTTTGTAAGTGGAAAACTGGAACTGGTGAAACAACTTGAATAACCTCGTGGTATGGTCGAAATACAAGGCAAAAGATCTTGTCAACGAGCTCGATTTCGCGAACGATAACCCTTGATTAAAAGTCTGTTAGTTGTGATCGTTCTCATTAACTTTTTTTATTCGAATCTGGAATTGAGTTGGTTTGTGAAATGAAACAGAAAATATTGACATGAAGACAAGCGATAAATAAAATGCTTATTGGAAGGAATATTTTTCCATCAATATCGCCAAACAATCCGTATCTCGGATAACATATTTTAGTCCAAATTTCCGGAAGTTCATAGAGTTCACACTGGTATTACTGTGATACTCTCTAATCTATTCCTTGGATAACAACGAGGTGATGAATTTTGGATATTAAATCTTACCGAACTCAGGATACAAGCCAGGGAATTACATAGGCTGCAAAGGCTGGCTTGCATGTGTATCATTGGGGCAATGAGGACATGTCCAACGGCATCCCTGGAGGTCCTTCTGGGATTAACCCCTCTCCATCTGCACATACAGATGCAGGCAAGGAGGGCAATATTCAGGATGGCCGGGAGTATCAGTGAGGCGGGGAGCTGCCTAAATCGACGGAAGATTGATATTCTTTCTAGGCGGTATCCCGAATTACTGATACCAAGGGATAACATGACAACGAGGTTTCACTTCGATAAGAAGTTTGAAACACGTTGGGGTAACAAGGCAAACTGGGAGAGTGTGGCCGCGACATACGGCTTAAACCAGCAACTGATTACTTTGTACACTGGCGGATCCCTCACAGCAGAGAGAGCGGGCGCCGGTGTCATTGATTCAAGGAAAATATACTTTAAGCCAATGGGTAGGTACACTAGCATCTTCCAGCCGGGAATATACGTCATAGATAAATGTGCCTCTCTTAATCTGCAAAGGAACTACAGGGGGCAGAACATAGCTATTCTCACCGATAGCCACGCAGCGATCAAGGCATTTAGGTCCAACCAGGTGAACTCTAAACTGGTGTGGGAATGCCTTAAGAGACTGAATAAACTCAGCTCGGACGCCTTTACACGGGCCAGAACCCTTCTGTGGAATCGGAAACGGTTTCATGACTATAACACTAAGAAATGAAGAGGAACAGTTGAGGGAACTATATTGGGCCGGCCTACCAGGGATGGAGCAGTCCAGGGTGCTTATTGGGGAATACGAACCCATGCACACAAAGGATTGCTTAAACCTCACCAAAAAGAACTTCCGAATCATAGTGGGAATTCTCACTGGTCATTGTCGACTGAACGATCACCTAGGGAAGCTAGGGATATCTACGGATACTGCCTGCAGGCTTTGTGAGGACTACGACGAAACCTCTATACACGTCCTGGAACAGTGTCCGGCACTTGTGCAAAGTAGGTCGAGGCATCTGGGAGAACACTTAATACCAAATACAAAGCTGAAAGATATGGAAGTAGGAAACATACTAAAGTTCCTGACGGTTATAGGCCTGCTTGAGATACTATGATCAATAAGTACACTATAGCCAGTAAAAGGGGCACAATAGTTCTTTAAGGACGCGGTGCGACTTTCCCTTAACAGAATAATAATAGCCCTATCTTGTTGAAAGCTTAACTTTTGATTGAAACCCATCCTGGAATGTTGGAACAAACGAGGATTGGTAGGATATTCACGTAACGAAACTGATTCTGAGTGACATCGTTTAAGGAGAAGATGCTATTGAAGCTTGTAAATCTCTGAATCATTTAGTTTGCTAATTTCTCTCTAAGCATGACAATTAGTTCTTAATTTCTGTGCAATTTGAATTTTGTACAGATGGAAATATAGATCTTTGGGTAGAATACGAAAGGGAGACATTCTGTGTCCATTTAAGATATAAGATCGCCTTCGAGGAGAGAAGCGGAGTAGGCTAAGTCGATTATATCGCCTTTATTGGTATTCAGCTTTTCTTTTCTTTTCCCTCTGTTCTCTCGAGAAGGTCTCGGAAACCCAGCTGCCCTGCAGTATTCGCAGCTTCATAACATGCTAATCATCTTGTTTTTTAATTGTCTTGGGTACAGCACCAGAGTAATACCTCTAATAACTTGTACCATCTCCCACTTTGTCAAACTACATAATATATTTTCTTTCCTTTTTATTAAAATGGGTTCAGTGTCCGTCTGTCGGTGCTAACGAGATTTCACTTGTTGAGATTGGTGTGAACATCGAAGTCAACAGTAAGCGACCAAAAGGCCGACCGAAACAACGGTGAATTGATACGCTGGATGGGAATTTGAAAGCCTCGCGATTACATCCAGATTGAGCTTTTCATAAAACACAATGGCCAAACCAATCATAACGAGCGGACCCCGCTTGTAAATGAGATAAAGGCTGACGAAAAAGAAGATTGTCTTTCTGTCTGTCTACCACACGCACTTTACTTTAAAATGACTATACCGGTTGATACGAAATCCGATGAGAAGGTGGAAATTGTGAACGTCAACATATGCAGTAAGTCACATCTTTCTACGTTCAATTTCAGAAGGGTCCTCATACATGCAAAAACGGGGGTTTCACCGAATATTATCAAACGAAAAGTTTCGATTAGTACTTTTCGAACCCAGTCTTAGTTTTGACATTCGTTAGAAAGGTGGGGTGAGCGGGAGTCGAAAGTGATGATTTCTTTAACGGACGCATTGTCAGAAAACCAATTGAAAAAAAATCATGAAGCTGCACGGTTCTGACACGCCTATCTACCTCTCGATTCTGTTTCCCAAGATTGCTGCCATGCTCACAAGCGACTGCTACTATCACCATTACAGTTGACTCCGAGACGGCACATTAGGCGACGTAACTCGCAAAGCCTCTCGTCTCTGTATTTGCGCTAGGCGCTTACGGAACATTTTGTTACTGAGGTAGTCAGCCCATATTTCAGAAACTTCTGGATAAGGGACCTCCGACGTTGGACATCAGCCGATAGATCGCAAACATTCTAACCGCAGGCTTGTCTGCGGTGTTAGGAATCTGCTCGAAGAAGCTCATCTGCGTGCCTATCATGATGCTGAGGTATTTCACCACGGGTTGAATAGGGAGAATTTTGGGAACCCTTTTTTTGGTAAGCACAACGGCTTCAGTTTTCTTCAGAGCTGGAGAGAATCCGCTGAATCATCATTCCAGTGTGAGTCGAACTTGCTCAACTACCGCAATATCGTCCACGTATTCGACTAGATGTGATACGACAGGCATCTCGAATCGTAGAAAGGTACCGTATAAGGCGTTGCAAAGGTCCGGACCAAGGATAAGTCCCTGAGCCGCTGTTCTGCATTGTTCTTCCCAGGTCTCGTAAAGTAGGGCACGACGCTTTAAATAATCCCTCAACATACGCAATAAGTACCCTGGAGTATAGAAACGATTTTCCACAACCTCAAGCATGTTGCACCGCCTCGCAAAGTTAAAGGCAGAGGGCCACAAGGAGCACCATGAGACGACAGTGGCGACTGTGTGCCTCAGCCAGTTTTATCGCTGAACTACCTCCTGAATGACATCAGTTGTGGATCGCCCTGCTTTAAAACCATATTGTATTGGTGAGTAGTCTTCTTCAGCAAATATTGCGTCCTTCAGTCGCTGCTTAATGAGCTTCTCAATAAAAGTCTAAGAATCCTTGGATATTTCTGTTTAATTTTCGTTTTCGATAAAATAGAAAATTAACGTAAAAATTTAGTAGAATTTCACAACGAGAATTTTAGAGGCTTGTCAGCACTTGGAAGTGGCGGGATAGTGATAGGTGGAGAGTAATATTTGCTCTTAGGGCGTCCATGCATATTTGTATATGGTTTTGTACTTGACTCGCCGCTACAGCGTTAACAGCTGTAATTTGCTGTATTCATAAAACGGACGCATAATATAACGATAAAAGGAAAAATTAATGCATTGAGACTATGTAAATGCATTGTACTGCTACCATACAAGGGAAATATAAAGAATAAATTTTAAGTTTCAAAAAGATCATTTAAAACTGCTTCTTAAGGCTACTGGTTGTCATTAAATAAAATTGGAAACAATGATAACCATTGACTCAGGCATTGATAAATGAATTAGACCACTAGGCAAGTTAGCGGATAGCTAATTATTTATTTTTTTATAACTTATTAATTGAATATCAAAGTGATGTCGTTCGTTACTTACATTAATTCTGCACAGCAAGCGTTTAAAATAAAAAATATGAAACATCATTTGAAATAAAAGCGATTCGTACAAAACTATGGCAGGATAGAATTTCTGCTGTCAATTTTGTTATTGTCGTTGGCGGCGCGATGATTGAGGGGATAGAGCTTCGGCTTCCCAATCTCGCTGCTCTGAGTTCGAATCCCAATTGTCATGGATGTGTTCGGCTTGTGTTTGTCTCGGTGCTGTAAGCTTATCATTTGCGTTTAGTGTGATGATGGTGAAATTCAAGCACAATTTGAGTATGAGAACGCCGTATACTCCACCAAGGAGTGAATAGGAACACTAATTTTGTCATTTTCTATTTAGGTTAGGTTTCCTGAAACAGTTTGTTACCGCTCTGTTCCCTCACCATGAAGGCAAATTTTTGTCCAGCTAAATGACGGCATAATACCGCCTGTAACTGTGGAGGAGCTGCGGGAAATATGTGGTAGGTTCGGTGACAACAAGGCCCCAGGTTTGGATGGCACATTACAAAGTCATGCACTAACCCAAATGACAGGTCAAAGCAATGCAGGAGATGCGGAGTGGAAGGCCACATCAGCAAGGACTGCGGAGCTGACCCAAATTGTCTACTGTGCAAAGGAAAGGAGGGTGTGGACCATCGGCACATTGCAGGCAGCATCAGGTGCCCGGAATACAGGAGAGCCCTTAGCACAAATCGCAGATGAGGTTGATACAAATCAACCTTAACCACTGCGAGGCGGCGCAGGATCTACTCGCGCAAACCATCCGCGAGAAAAACATCGATGTGGCCATACTAAGTGAACCATACTGAAACCGCGGTGGTAGCGTTTGGGTCAAATACCAAACGGGCCAAGCAGCGCTGTGGACTTGTGGAGAACAAGCCTTCCAGGAAATAATGGAGCACCCGGAGGAGGGCTTCATCAGAGCGAAGGTGAAGGGCATCCACATCTACAGCTGCTATGCTCCACCCAGCGCTACACTCGTCGAGTATGAGCGGATGCTTGCTGCTCTTGTTTTGGATGCAAGAGGACGTTGGCCGATCATAATAGGAGGCGATTTCAATGCGTGGGCTCTTGAATGGGGCAGCCGTATAACTAATGTCAGGGGACGTGTTCTCCTCGAAGCATTCGCGGAGCTGGACGTGGTACTGGCGAATGTTGGGTCTTCGTACACTTTCCGGGGAAGGGGCCTGGGGTCTATAGTGGACCTGACATACGTGAGTGCCACTTTAGCCAGTAGAATCGCTTGGCATGTCAGTGAGGACTATACTCACAGCGACCACCAGGCAATCTGCATAGAGATCAAGGGCGGATCGAGCTCGAAAAAGAGTTTTCGCAAAATGCCGGGTGGTATGCTTGGCTGGATAGTGAAAGCGTTCGAGGGGGACACGTTTTCCGCGGTGCTCAAATCCGACATATCCCTGAATGGTACGGCTGGAGAGAAAGCCACCCAGATCACTCGATGGGTGACGGAAGCATGCGATGCTACTATGCCCAGAAGGCGATTGCTCCTCAGTAGGCAACCCAACTACTGGTGGAACAATGAAATCGCAAGTTTGCGAGCCGCATGTTTTCGGGCAAGGAGGCTTTGCCAGAGGCTCAGGGGAAAACCCGGTGGCGACGGTCGAGAGGAGGCACACAAGCAATTGCGTGGCCGCCTAAAGGAAGCCATTCGGAGGAGCAAAAAGAACTGCTTCAAACAGCTGTGCGACCATGCCGACATAAACCCTTGGGGCGAGGCTTACAGAGTGGTGATGAAAAGGCTGCGGAAATCACCCCAGGTGACCTGCCCGCGCCTCCTGAAACAGATTGTTACCACTCTGTTCCCTCACCACGAAAATAGGGGAAGGCAAGTTTTTGTCCAGCCAAATGACGGCATAATACCGCCTGTAACTGTGGAGGAGCTGTGGGAAATATGTAGTAGGTTCGGTGACAACAAGGCCCCAGGTTTGGATGGCATCCCCAACCGAGCTTTGAAACTGGCAGTGAAGACTAGGCCCGACCTTTTCGCCAACACCTTCGAGGCGTGCCTAAAAGAAGGAATATTCCCTGCCCAGTGGAAAAAGCAAAAGTTGGTGTTGCTTCCGAAGCCTGGCAAGAAACCTGGAAACCCAGCGTCGTATCGTCCTATCTGCCTGTTGGATACAATGGGGAAGATGATGGAGAGAGTCATCTACAACAGACTCCTGCCCATCGTCGAAGCCAGCAATGGTTTGTCGGAACGCCAGTTTGGTTTCCGACGCGCCCACTCTACGGTGGACGCAATTGGCATGGTGGTAAACCTGGCAAAAGGTGCACTGATTTCTGGCGGCTGCTGTGCCGTGGTGGCGTTGGATGTCAAAAACGCATTCAACTCGGCCGACTGGAATAGAATTAAAGGGACCTTGGCTGAGATAGGTGTCCCCGGATACTTAGCGAATTTGGTGGAAAACTACCTCTCAGAGAGGACTCTCTGGTACGGGACGGATGAGGGCCCCAAAGAGTATATTGTCACAGCCGGGGTAACACAGGGATCGGTACTTGGTCCCCTGTTGTGGAATATCATGTATAATGGGGTGCTTGCTCTTCCCGTCCCAGAGGGGACTACGATTGCCGGCTTTGCTGATGACCTAGCTGTGGTTGTTGCAGCAAAACACCCAGAAGATGTGGAGGTTTACGCAACGGAAACAGTGAGAGCGGTAAAGTCCTGGCTAGAAAAGGCCGGGCTGACCTTGGCGGACGCGAAAATGGAAGCGGTCTTGATAACGAAACGCAGGAAAAATAATACTGTAAAAGTGGAGGTCGGTGGACATACGGTCGTATCAAAGCCGGCTATCAAATACCTGGGGGTAATAATTGACACCAAATTGAGTTTTAGGGAGCACCGAGAGTATGCATACCAAAAGGCAGCCAGTGCCATCACGGCACTTGCAAAAATGTTGCCAAATATTGGTGGACCGAAACATTGCTGGAGGTTGGTGCTAGCCGGAGTGGTGCGCTCCATCCTGCTCTACTCGTCGCCTGTGTGGGCAGAGGCGCTTGCAAACTCTTAGAGACGGAAGCAGGTGAACTCGGTTTACCGGCGGATGGCTTTGAGGGTTTGCAGTGCTTTTAGAACCACCTCAGATGAGGTAGTATTGATGGTGGCAGGCATGATCCCGGTTGACATTCCGGCCAAAGAAATGAGTATCCTGTACAATGCAAGACATATGGGAGGGCATGCACAGCGTAAAAATGCGGCAAGGTCAGAGTCGCTTGATCTCTGGCAACGCAGATGGGACGAGTCTACCAAAGGTCGGTGGACGCACAGGCTCATTCCCAATATTAGGGTGTGGCTTCAGCGAAAACATGGGGAGATCAACTACCACATTACCCAGTTCCTCACGGGACACGGTGGTTGCTACAGGCAGTATCTGCACCGCTTTGGGTTGGATGATTCTCCGAACTGTCCCAGATGCGATGGCATACCGGAGGATCCAGAGCATGTGACGTTTCACTGCCCACGATTTGCAATGGAGAGAAGGAGCTTAAACCAGGTGCTGGGCAGGAGCGGGACCCCGGAGAGCTTGGTTACTGAGATGCTGGAGTCCGAGGAGACGTGAACAAAGAAGGAGGAAAGCCGCAAATGGGAGAAGGATGAGTGCCTAAGAGCAAACCTACCCCGCTAAGTAATACCTGAATGGTGGCCCTGCGGGGCTGGGGCTGGATAGTTTTTAGTGGGTGTGAATCCTGCACGCGCCCGCTGTAGTTCCGCCGTTCGGGCGGCACAGCTGCGGCGGACGTGTCTTTCTAAGATTTTCCACCTCCGTGTACGCACAAAAAAAAAAAAAAAAATTAGGTTAGGTTAGGTTGGAGGAATGGGAGAGCCTCAGCTACAAGCAGTCAGGCCTGGTGTTTAAGCCCATTCTAGCCCTTGAGAAACGTTTTCAGTGACATCGTGCCGTCAAACTTCAAAACTTCTCGCAGAAGTGAAGTAAAGTAAACCTTTGCAAGCTATCCTCACCTGAATTCTAAGGAAGTCGGGCAGCAGGATAAGAGCTGCAGGGCCGCCACTTCCGCGTCTTCACAATAGTTATATCTCGCTGAGGTCACCATCCCGGTTTTCTCTATGTAGTGGTCTAAGGAGCAGTGTCCTATTAGAAGAACGAGTAAGGTTCTCATGTCTACCTGTTTGTCTACCCCTAGGAAACCAATTCAATTATGTTAATTATATTGTACATATATATTAAATAATATTAAGTTCTTGCATGTCAACCTTTTTAGGCAAATTTGGCAGTTGATGGCTTAGCGTCAAGTGCTGCCTCTGGCCTTCCATTGTGTAATCAAACCCTTGACCAGCCAGCCTGTCATCCTCATCTATTCACTTTTTTTTCACAAAATTTTGATATGGCTTCAATTACGAATTACATTAGCTTTTCAAACAAAATCAGAACGAAATGACAATAATGTGTTCCAAGGACTACGTTTGTTAGTATGTTGAAGTATTTCAGTTTGGTTGTGGTTTTACTCAACTTTTCATTTTTGGCACCCTCTCTGTTCATCTACTAAGAGTTTGTGGACTTTCCTCCGTACCCTATAAAATCTTTTTCGAATTTACTGCGATTCGCACTTATAATAATTATTATACAGAGAGCCATAACAAGCATTTTATTAATGTTAAAAGGGTTGACGAATGTTCCTTGCATATCAAATAAGATCCCTAACATGAAAATGCATGAAATGAGCCTTCGATAACAATTATTTGATACCTATTCTGGGTTTGAAATTATCTCAAATTTAACACTTAATTAATGTAGAATGTGTTAACATCCCTGAACCGAAAGCTAGTGAGTTTCGACTGCCTCTGTATTGACTCCTCTTTTCACCTGGAGCTCATATCCGATTTCAAGTAATTCCATTGATTATGAAAAGAGATCCTCCTACGAAAATGTTCTAAAAATCCTTATAAACTCGTTTGAAATATAATAAAGTCAGAAAGTGACTATAACTATAACATAACACAACTATAACATTTTCAAATGGTTAAAAGTTTATCTTGTCGTTCTCAGCCACCTCAACTATCATTAACGTTGAAAAAGCTAATTTACCCACCTCCGCACACCGATCTTTTTTTCGGAAGATGTGGCCTTTTTTTAGTGTGAACCGTCAGATTATTTGCATGAGTCGCACAAAACGCATAGGCAGACGCGATTTTTGAAGATACTTCTTTCCAGGCCGCTTTAATTTGTTCGACCTCTGAGACACTCTCAATGATACAGCCAGGTTATTAGGGTAATGACATAACTAATTGTTCACATCTTCTAAATTTGCGTCATTTGTATCAGTCAGAATGGATGAATAATGTATCCAAAACATGTAGTAAGGAATAATTAGGTGACAGATGATGTTAAAGCACAATTGTGCATAATCTGAAAAGAGGGTTCATTTGAGATTAATGAATGTTTACGTACCTAAAGGAATATGAGCCCCTGAATAAAGTTTAATTTGTATTTATGTATGTAAGTATTGAAAAGAGGGTCAGTAAGAAAGTATTTAATTTTAGTCAAAGATACCAGTGTCTTCAAGTTAACAACGTTGTGGTCGGAGTTCAACCCTCCGCCGATGCAAATTGAATTCCTCATTTGGAGTTTTTTTAGAATTTAAAGAATCTACCTGCAAGAGACCCAAACAGAAAAAACATGCTCTAGGGGAGCTCCAAAAACATCAAAAGTTCTATCTTTTATCTATGTATCTTTTAATTTTATAATTACTACTAGTCTTGTAACCCGTAACGGTGGTGGAATCCCAATGTTCATCATTTGAAGTTCGGACAGATCTAATAATTATCTAAGAATTAATTATCGTAACAGATAACCAAATTTTTGTGAATTTACTGGATCCGAATTTGGTCGTGGCTTAGATATTAGTTGACAACAGTGAAAAGTTGTAATTCGAAGAAAAGTCACTACAATAGACAAGACGCTCACAAGACCTTCAGCTCCAAGAAATAAACTATAAAATCCAGTATTATAGCAGACTGAAGACGGGGTCCCAGGATCTCAGCTAAATGATTAAAGAAATTTTCAATATCTGTTATAAGCGCAAACTTCGTGTCTATAAGAACTAAAGGCCACCAGGATTTTCAAAACAAATTCCCGGCTAAACTTCGCTCAACGTCAGTATCATTGACACGGTAAGACTCAATAAGATTCCGTTCGAGGGCTATGAACCTGCGTCCTCGCTAGGGAGATCGGAAGGAAATTGGACAGATTCATTTGGCGAGCCGCTGGACCTCTAGAGAACACGCATTTCCCCTTTACTATAAGTTACAATACAGTGCAGGAGATCAGCATACTATAGATATTCAGTCAGTTCTTATGAAAAGAAGGATAAAGTGGACTATCAATAGCTTCTCACCATACAAGTCACTTGACTTTGGCAGAATATTGCCGACAATTTGGCAGTAGCCGTCATGTGACTAAAAGATGGTTTTGGAAGCTGAACTGCGCTCAATCATCTTTTAAAATCTTGAAAACGAGTACATATTGTCTTTATTGTGAAGATAGATGAAATCAAAAGTCCGTGAATAACTTCATAGATAAGATTCATCTCCTCTCTATGAAAAACCTGGATCTTAGATTTAGATCCCAAATGAATCGTTTTTAAGCAGTTTTTATATTGCCGATTTAATAGAAGATCCAAACAGGTACCTCTTCAAGAAATGGTGGGAATGATTACAAAATGTATACATTTACTGCGTTTCTAGCAAGGAGCTTTCAACAATGTAATTAGGGAGGCTATCAAAAAGACTCCAGAGAAAAGACCTACCTTATTCAGAGAATAGTATAACATGGGATAAGTGTGTCAGGTTAGAGGATACCTGACTTACCAAAAGATTTTGCAAGGAACGCCTCAAGGAGAATCCGTTTCTCCTTGGTTGATTGAAATTTTGAAGAACTTAGAAAAAAATGATTTTGGAACTGTTGTGGCGGCACATTGTTGACAATAACCACCGACTGCATTGCCGTCGGTGAGAACAGCTGCATCGACGGACTTAACTGCTACCGAAATAGCTGGCGGCCTGACATGAGACCGGCGCCTTGCACTTCCGTTTCCTTTTAGTTCCGACTACCGGCGAGTACGAACGTATTCTCCTCTTTTCTTAAAGTTATGCAAACATCTGGGTTTCCAATGTCAAAGGACCACTGCTTACCATCCGCAGTCCAATGGAATACTGGAATGTTGACACAGAACCCTGAAAGCCGCCTTAAAGGATCGCGGCGATCCGTCGTGGTCGCAGTCCTTGCTTTCAGGAGGAAGCCCCGCGAAGATGGTGTTCGGGAAGAATCTGCGACTCCCCGCCGACCCTATTCTGAATATCAGGGCAGGGTTAAGCGACTCCAGCATACTGCGTCTGCTCAGGGACACGGTTTCGAAACTGCGGCCGACTTCACCTTCCCGACATACAACGCCCGGGGTCGATATCCTCACGGAGCTCAAGGCATGCTGGCAAGTCCTCATTTGGGCGCATGCTGTGCGGAGGGCGCTGAACCCACCATATGAGGACCCCTTTAAGATCCTGAAGCCTTTCAAGGTAGAAGTGCCGGGCGGGCCCTAATAGGTCTCCTTGTCGAGGCTGAAGACCAAACCGGGGGATGCTCCGAAAAAGCGTTGCGGAGCTCCAGGTTCGCCCGGTAGCCTCATTGTCGGGAGCACGCCCCCGGTTTCTCTGCTGAACTTGCGCGGATTCAACTGGGGGCGGAGTAATTCATCTTCTTTTGTCTTATAAATTCAAATCGAATCCATCATAAAATAAAATGTGCCAAAATCGCTAAGAATCTAACTATAGTGTATGGGGACGGCGCGCGTAGTGATATTAATTTCAGCACTGTTCTCCTCCGTTATTAGTGAAATAATAAAAGGTAGTTTAAGTGAGTGTACTTGTGGACTGCGAGCTATGACCTCATTGCTAATCCGAATAAAACAGGCATGAAAATGTTCGGCGCGAAAGCAAAGATACCAGACGGAACGACTAGAGATTGACATTGTCCACTAGTAAGAAGTGTCTTTGCGTAATGCTGGACACTGAACTTATTATAGTTACATAGGATGGGAGATCCAGGCAGTTCGTATTGGGCAGGGCGCCCCTGCAAGATCTTAATAATAGATCTAGGAATATGACCGTGCCATTCTTAGCTTATTTGAAAGCTTCCAACTAGTTTTTAAGGATTTGTTTTACACAAAACCTTATTAAAATGGGTTTACTGTCTGCTTGTCTGTTTGTCTGTCTGTCAGACGCATTTTATCAAAAACGGTTATACTGATTGACACCGAATTGTGTGGGATCATGGGAACTATAAAAAAACTTCGCATTCTTGTCGTGTTTGCGATTATATAAAAAGGAGCGTTTTCCACCTGATGCCACTTTTGTGCACGCTGTTTGCAGGACAGAGATAATGCAGCTTCTGATGAGTTGTCTCTGCCCTGGACGCAACCGTTAGTCGTCTTTCTTTTACTAATTGGCTAATAAATTCATAGCCAAGATAGTGCAGGTGGGTCAATCGGGTCTGTCGTTTTAGAACGTGCGATGACGTTAATTTCGCAGGACTACAACACATATCAACAATCGACCAAACAGAAAACCAATAGCCTACGAAAATTCAAGTCGGCACCATTATAGCTACGCTAGAAAACCAAATTCTCGTGAAGAAATCAAACCAACTAAGCGTGATGATAATGGAACTGAAGCAATGTCCATTTGAAAACTGGAACTCAGTCAATGGACCATACTCGAGAAAGGAGTATACCGGATACATACTATATAATATGCACGTTGAGATAGTAAGGAAGTATTGAGTTCAAAAATTGCGTTAATTGTGGCGGGAAATATAATAATAAATGCGGAGGCTGTCTAATATACGTGAATATTGAGAAAAAGATCCATCTCCAGCCAGGTCTGCAACTCTCCATTATACCTAAAACTGAGAACACTTGTAACGTTGCACAGATGCCAACGACAATGTCAAACAAGAAGCCAATCATTAGTTCTGCATCTGATCGTTTTACGAGAACCAGTTTCAATCAGCTGGTGGACATGCCCCATGATGTGACTCCAATATCGACGTTAGTTACACCGCCGTTTGGCAAAACATCAGGTTGAACGAATGCCACTTTTCCTCTGCATTCCTTACTTCTGTGTAAGGAACTACCACCTGTGCCTTGACAACTTGCTGACAAACAATAATATTAACGTAAATCTGGACTCAAAAGCATTCCTATTTCTGACATCAATGAATACGGTGCTATCATCCCTGGAATTTAACTGACAGTTAGAGCCGTCCGTTCATCGTTGTTAAAAGCGCCAAAATTCACGAACACCAACTCGCGTAACTAATCCGTTGGGTCCAAACTATCTAAATACAACTTCCTGAGAACAACCAGTCATTGGATAATAATAATAGCTTAGTATGTCATAATATTGAAGCAATATGCCGAATCGCACTTTTAATTTCCGAACAATCACCTCTCTCCTAGACGATATCTTCCCCAGTATCCAGAGTAAAGCCACCATACGGCGGAGAAAGGTTTTAATTTCGTACATGAAGAACAGATCCATGATCTCGTTACTTCAATGGATCAATATAGAACTCAGCTTGAATGTATACAGGCAACTCAAAAAGTTTCGCCGTAACTGTTACAAGGTGACGGTGAAGCTATCAAACATAGTGATATCATGTTTCAAAACATCGCTGCGTCTGAAAAAGGTGTTCACTTTCTTAGAGCCCACTTTTCCATACCTTACATGCTGACGAGTCATTTCATTTCATCATCATCATCAACGGCGCAACAACTGGTATCCGATCTAGGCCTGCCTTGATAAGGAACTCCAGACATCCCAGTTTTGCGCCGAGGTCAACCAATTCGATATCCCCTCCCCCCCCCCCCCCCCCCCCCATTTTCCTCCGTCAACCCAAAATGGTGGCAAAATCCACTAATCATCAAAAGGGAGACGAATTCAGTCAGTTTCTAGTGTCCACAGTCCACACACAGAAACTAGAACCGGCCTCCCGCATCTATCGGATGGAGACTATTGGACTATCAAATAGAGCATTGAGGGCTAGAAAGCTGAAAAGCATCTTCCAGGGAAACCCAGGAAGTACTAGATACGACTCAAAGGAATAGTCGGGAAATATTTGGGATCGGAGGTTGGTTACAGAAGGACTAAACTGATGATGACTCGTCGAATTTTGCAAATACTTACTATTGAGACAGAGGTTTGAGAAAATATAATAGTTGGTGCCTTGCAATATAAGAACTTAAACACCCTATTCTGCAGATAGGGTTCCTGTCCCACTGAAAGTGGTTATAAATACCAACAGCGTCTGAAAAGCCATGAAAAATAGGGTCACGACAAATACACTCATCCGTACATTGGATGAGAGTTAGCTCTTATCAAAAAAACACAATACATGAAATGTAATCATCCTCGTGTCCAAGGGGTACATGTTGCAATTTGATCTTGATTTTGTTCGAAAGTGAATTGTACGCAAGTGAAGAAGATTTTTGCCTAAATCGAGATTACTTATTGTGATTGTCCTCTAATTTATTGGCTTCCAGCAAGCTCGCAAAAGTACTTTTTTTCGCAACTACATTTGAGTCAAGGAATCCCATGCGTATCTATCTAGCTTAAATTTGGAAGAAGATAAAAAAAATTGATCATCAAATTCAAGGCTTTTAAGAGTAAACCACACTTAATCGATTCCAATTTAAAACCACACATTACGCTTATCAAAAAACTAAGTCACATGTCATGACAATAATTAACACCTTCACCCCGGTCCGTTCAATTGACTTTCTTTTTACCTTGAGCCGCGTGAATTTGCTTTTCATCAACTTTTTTTTTGTCATCCACCAAATTACTAACAATAGACTAACACTACTCGTACAGGTTTAACCTTCCATTATTCTACCATCTATTGAGACTTCTTCATTAGCGCCGTCCACCACGGTCTGACATTATTATTCCTGAAATTGTGAAATATTAAAGCAAATTAAGTGTGCAGTCTCTCAAGTCCAAGACATTTAATTTTCTTTTCATAAAGTCCAAACAGAGCCAAACTGATATGTGAATTATTAAGTATAATATAAAATCGGTAATGACTTCTTTTTGGCGTCTTCATTATCATCCTCATCAGCGTCTTCACCACAGGCAACTTAATCAGAACAAGGTCGTGGTAATTTAATGTACTCCATTCGTTTCGATTGCTTTAGGCTAGTTTATGGGCTATGGCGCTGATCGTCAGTAGAGTGTTATGGTCTCTGCATGTATGCTTGTCCATAGCTACACTTCTATGCTCGCATGAAAACATACATACGTGAAACGTACAATGCAGCGCTTTGCAGAGCTAAGATATTATCTGCGGTGGATCTTCGATTAATTGGGTTATTATATCATAATGGAGGTTTATTTTTTGTCCGGAAATGAGTAAGATTTATGGCGAATCAACAGAATATAGGTTGCCAGCTAACCAACCCTGTATACACTTGTAACACAATTTTCTATTCTCCATATTTTGTGGTTTCAATGAAGCCCATAGATAGGTGCGCTTTATTACTAAACTATCATTTGACCGCAAATATTTGATTTGAAATCGATTCAATTTGAAACTAAAAAGGTTGCCCCGGCTATGTTTACACCAAATTTTAAATGCTTTAACCACAGTTGAGGATAAGGTGAATTCCTACTTTTGTGAGTATGTCAACTTCACCTAAGTGTCATCGTGAATTTCTAAGAAACGTGCCCTCATTCCCCACTGTTCTACGCCAGGAGTTCTTGCACTGACCCACTTGTCTACCATTCCGAGATAGTAAGTTCCAGTGCGTAACCCTCCATGAAGTAGTCGTCCTTACTCAATATGTGATCTACCCTCTGCCACTTCTGTATTATTATCAACATATCCAAGTTTTTAGTTACTTATGGTCTTAGAATTGGTGAAACCATATCTTTCCACATACTATTTCCATATGTTGGCACAAGAAGAAAACTGGCGTAGATACCCTCAACTTGATGTTAGTGTTGAGGCAGTTGCATTTCCAAAATGTGAACCAAACTACGAAAACGAATTTAGCACTGTTAAGGACACGTGTTTCAGTTCATTGCCGCTGTTGACAGGAAAATCCCCTTCAAGAAAATTCATGAACGCCTTCAATGTCCTGCCCAATGAGTGTCTTAAAAAAAGAAAAAAAATTTGAAAGCTTCCTTACCATCTAATAAGAATTTAACGGCAGTTATATAATTCAGTTGCGTTTATGGTACATGGTATTGCCGCAGAATTCGTATATTTGCAGAGGATATCATGGGATTAGATACGCACATGAAACTATCTCTTCCTAGTCAATTAGAATATATGGTAGAGACAGATGCTCCCTCATTTTTGTCTTTAGAATAATGTGAGTGGGTAGATATTAAAATGACTAAAACCGGTCAACATAGACTCGGATCACTATCCCGTGGTGCTCCGAGCTCGACTAACAACACCCCAGAGAATACCCTCTGACAATCAGGTGAGAATTAACACTGAGGCCATCCACAACACAGCCCTCCGCGATACCTATAGGAGGGAAATGGATGCCGCAATAACCGCAGTCAACAGAGATCTTGGAGATAAAGCATCAACAAATGATCCTCACAATCACCTGAAGAACGTTATCATAAATGCGACCACAAACATACTTGGCCCCAGCAGCAAAAAGAGTCAGGAACGGAAGAATGCCCCATACCCAGTAATGTTGCATTCTCAGAGGACGTGGGCACGCGCCGAGACTTATCACGAACTCCGGCGAACGGAGAAGCGACTTCACAGAAGGAAAAAGGAAGCCTGGGAGAACTAACAGGTCTGTGAACTCGAAAAGTACAGGGAGCAGCCACAATAGGCGCGCAAGTTTTACCAACAATTCAGCAGGATGAAGCCTCGATCTTCACCCTGACGAGACAAAGAGGAAAATCTGATTTCCGACAAAATGGGCATATTGGAGCGATGGGTTGAGTACTTTGATGAACCACTACTGAACAACCAGAACATCGGGGAGTTGGAGGTCCCGCCAACTGAAGATGACGGACAAATACTGCCACCAACAAGTATAGAAGATACAGTCCATGCAATTCATCGGCTTAAAAATAATAAGTCGCCAGGAGCCGATGGAATTACAGCCGAATTG
Source organism: Hermetia illucens (assembly GCF_905115235.1). Classification (NCBI taxonomy): domain Eukaryota; kingdom Metazoa; phylum Arthropoda; class Insecta; order Diptera; family Stratiomyidae; genus Hermetia; species Hermetia illucens. The sequence continues at coordinate 152,775,830 of NC_051850.1, read as the reverse complement.
GTTAAATATGGAGGCGACCAGTTACACCATGGTATGGGACAGCAAATCAATGCCTGACGACTGACAAAGAGGCATCATCTGTCTCATACATAAAAACGGAGATATCACGCAGTGCAGCAATTATAGAGGTATCACACTGCTAAGTGCCGTCTATAAGATATTCTTCGCTATCTTGCTAGGTCGGATAGCCCCAGACGCCCAGAATATCATTGGTCCATACGAAAGAGGCTTCACTCCATGCAAATTAGCAACAGATCAGATTTTCCCTGTACGGCAAGCGATGGAAAACTGTAGACATCAGTTGCACCATCATTTTCATCGACTTTAAAGCCACCTATGATAGCATAGCTAGGGTAAAACTGTACACGGCCATGAGAGAATTCAGTATCCCGACGAAATTAATAAGACTGACTGGGCTGATCCTGACCAATGTGCGAGGCCAGATAAAAGTAGCAATATCACTCTCAAGACCATTCGACGCCAACAACGGTCTACGACAAGGGGATGCCCTATCATGCGTCCTCTTTAACCTGGCCCTCGAGAAAGTGATCTGCGATGTTGAGGTAAATGCAAGAGATACGACCCTCTTTAAGTCCACCCAACTACGGGCCTATGCTAACCATATCGACATCATGGGAAGAACGACCCGAGACGTATAAACTCCCTTCATCCAGATCGAGCAGGCGGCGATTGGCGCGAGATCTTGGGCTGCACATCAATGAAGGCAAAACAAAATATATGGTGGCAACGTCAGCACCAAAAACCAACCAATCAACAATATCAAATCGCACTGGTCAAATGGAAAGAATAAAGATATGAGAATACAACTTTGAGACCGTTGATAATTTTTTGTGTGTACGGTCGAAAATTACAACCGATAACAGGTATGGCGATGAAATCCACGCACGGTTATTGGCAGCCAACAGAACCTAATTCAACTTACAAAAACTCTTCCGCTCGAAACGTCTCACCATAAGGTCAAAGCTCTTACTGTACAAGACAATGATCTTGCCAGTCTTCATGTATTCCTTATAAACTTGGGTTCTTAGCAAGAAAAATTGCGAAATTTTGGCCGCGCTCGAGAGAAGAATCCTCTGAAGAATTTTCGGCCCCCTACATGAGGATGGACGATTCCGTAGCCTACACAATGACGAAATCTATGAGCGATACCATGACCGTCCGGTTGTGGATAAAATCCGGTTCAATAGGTTACGGTGGGCGGGTCACTTAATCCGTATGGATGAGGATGATCCCACCCGGAAGGGCAATATCTATGGTAGAAAAGGAAGACGAAGCAGACCCTGCCTAAGATGGAGCGATGGCGTAGGTCAGGACGCCAGACAGCTTTTAGGGATATCGAATTGGTGGACCTCGGCGCAAAGCCGGGATGTCTGGAATTCCTTATTAAGGCGGGCTTAGACCGGATACTGGTTGTTACGCCGTTGATAATGATGAAAACCGGCTAATCCAGGCCTACCCTGACAATTCTGCTAGTAGTTCAAGGGAGTCCTGACTATATAATTGACCACATCGATGGGGGAGAAACTATCTCCCAAAGTATTGATGCACCGACCCCTCTTTTTGGGCTAGTGCCCATGTTTCACAAAAAATTGTGACTTGACGATTTCATCCAAGCTGTATGCTAATCGGACAACAGGGTAATGGAAGTGGATTTAGCGCTGTTGATTGAGTCGCATCAAGCTTTTTGCCATGATTAAACATTAATATTATATACATAAATGCAAATTTAAAAAGCAGGATAATCCATCGAGTAAGGAATCACGATTTTGGTGGTATCAATATTCACCTGACCCTTTACTTTGCTAAAGCTCATAACTTGATGACAGTGGCGATCAACTTCCATATGCTGCCCCTATATTGACATTGAATTCGGTACTACCATAAGCAAAAACAACGCTTCCAAGATAGATAAGTTGATCAGTCCTACTCACGTCATGTACAAAACTTTATATTCCATGGATAAGAAAAAAGAAATACCTGATCGAAAGCGTGCATGAAACTGGAAAATTGGAGACCCGTGTGCCGCCATTTAGGAAGGAAGCATCCAATGCGTTTTTGTCCCAGGTAGCATTTAGACATGATTTGTAGCATTCTCATCCTACTTTGGCACCCCCGGTCATAAAATATAGAGATGCCCTTTTCTTATACTGAGTCTTGCTGAGTACTACCAGGAATAGGAGAGAAGGAGTCCTCAAAAAAAAGGTCCTTTTTAGTCCTATTAAACCGAATTTCTCTTTCGCTTTCTATTTAGTTTTGTTTATCTTGAGAGTGATCCTGGTGCTTTTATCTTGCCTTTTATGCCTCGAGCATTGGTCAGGGTCAGCCTAGTTAGTCTTATCAATTTCGTCGGGATACCGAATTCTCTCATGGCCGTGTACAGTTTTACCCTGGCTATGCTATCATAGGCGGCTTCAAAGTCGATGAAAAGATGGTGCAGCTGGTGCCCATATTCCAACAGTTTTTTCATCGCTTGTCGCACAGAGAAAACTTGATCTGTTGCTGATCTGCCTGGAGTGAAGCCTCTTTGGTATGGGCCAATGATGTTCTGGGCGTATGGGGCTATCCGACCTAGCAATATAGAGGAGAATATCTTATAGATGGTACTCAGCAAAGTGATACCTCTATAATTGCTGCACTGTGTGATGTCTCCCTTTTTATGTACATATGAGACAGATAATGCCTCGTTGCCAATTATCAGGCATTGATTCGCTGTCCCACACCTTGAGCACAAGTTGATGAACCACTTGGTGTAACTGGTCGCCTCCATATTTAAACAATTCGGCTGTAATTCCATCGGCTCCTGGCGACTTATGATTTTTTAGCCGATGAATTGCACGGACTGTTTCTCCTATGCTTGGTGGTGGCAGTATATGTCCGTCATCTTCAATTGGTGGGACCTCCAACTCGCCGATGTTCTGGTTGTTCAGTAGTGGTTCATCAAAGTACTCGACCCATCGCTCCAATATGCCCATTCTGTCGGAAATCAAATTTCCCTTTTTGTCTTGGCAGGATCAACATCGAGGTGTATAAGGCTTCATCCGCCTGACTTGTTGGTAAAACTTCCGTGCCTGGTGCGGATGCTCCCTGTACTTTCCGAGTTGACAGACCGGTTGGTTCTCCCAAGCTTCCTTATTCCGTCTACGAACTTGCTTCTCCACTCGACGGAGTTCGTGATAAGTCTCCGCGCGTGCCTGCGTCCTTTGAGAATGCAACATCTTTTTCCCTCTTATAGGTTGTTGATGTTCCGGAGGGCTGCGTTGTGGATGGCGTCAGTGTTAACTCTCACCTGATTCTGGGTGGTGTTATTATTCGAGCTCGGAGCACCATGCCAACAAGATAGTGATCCGAGTCTATATTTGCCCCCTATATGTTCTCACATTCATCAAGGCTGATAGGTGGCGGCGTTCGATCAAAACGTGGTCAATTTAGTTGAAAGTGGTCCCGTCTGGCGCAAATCAGGTACTTCCAACAACCATTTCGTGTGACACTGCTAATTGAATAATCCGCAGGCCGTTATCATTTCTATTTTGGTGTAAGTTATGGGAACCAACGTATCGCCTGAATACGAACTATGTTTTTTTCCTTATCCTGTAAATATTTTTTATTTTTTCCCGCATACAATCGTTTCGGGGACTACGTGCTTCCTTCCTCAATGCTAGTACCTAATTCCCCAAGTATGATTTTGATATCATATCTGGGACTGGCTTTGACGGTTCGTTCTATTGCCTCGTAGAAGGTATCCTTCTCCGACTCTGAAGTCTCCTCTGTAGGGGCGTGAACTTTTTATATTTCTAAACTTGCCTCTCAAGCGCAGACTGCATGGCCGTTCGCGTTTTCAAAGCCGATAACAGCAGGTTTCATTTTTTGGCTGACTAAAAAACCTACTCCGAGCACATGGTTTACTGGATGGCCACTATAATATATGGTGTAGCGGCTCTTCTCCAGAAAACCGGTCCCTGTTCAACGCATCTCCTGTAACGCTGTTACATCAGCCTAATATTGGGACAGGGTAACTACTTGGCAGCTTCATCTCTGTACAGGGAGCGCACGTTCCATGAGAAAATGCGCAAATCGTTATTCCTTTGTCGTTGCCGGGTTCGTCGTTGTAAAGTCCATCCTGACCGAGGCTCCTTTCGTGGCTCCGTAGCATCGGTTTTCCGTGTAGGGTTGTCAGCCCTACCCAACCCCCAACCTGGAGGACCAGTTGGTACAGTTTGTCCCGTTTTCAGGCGCGGGAGACTCGCCTTCATCCGTCTCCATCTGCAGTTTTTCGTTAAGAAAGAGCTCCCAGCGGTGACCACGTGGAGGTGGAGATAGGGTTTGGTAGTAGAGCTGTTGGTGTTGGTTTAGCAGGCATTTCCCAGGTTCTATGCTCCATCGTGGGTACCAATCTACGTTTCGCCCTGGGACCTATACTACCCTTTGCCGATTTCATAGTATTTAAAAAACAAATATCAAAGATGAATATTCCAATAATTTCGTGATTTTAGAACGGCTGTACTTCGAAGCCTTCAAATTCGAGAACCATATCCAGCGATCTAAGGCTCAAAAGAGATTGCAGTTTGGATGTTTACTTTGTTGCATTCACTTTCGAAATTTGACCATTGATAATCACTCCCGATTTGCTCGGAACATTTCTTTTAAATATATAGTAGCCGCAATTTAAGATAGATATGGTAGCAATATATACCTAAATAATCTCATATATATTCTCTTGTTGAAAAAATCCACAAAGGGTTAGTTTAGCTCAGCTCGTTGCGGCAACATTTGAAAATTGGACTGCCAAGATTGCCAATAAAAGTTAGTAGGAATACAACCTGAAACCCGATAGCGTCCATTAGAAGTGTCATAAATTATGATTAATCTCTTGATGCAATCTCATAAATTCTTAATCCTCCACGACGAGATACTTGCACTATCGACTATAAACCATTGTTAGTATTGTTTCTAAACACCTTTCGCTTCTCGTAATACTTTTCTTGTTGAAATCTTTTCACTTGATTGTATTACATAAGCTATATCTTCGCGATCGCTTCCTGGTCTTCCTTGTCCAAGTGGGAAGATAGTGAATGGTTGCAAGTACTTGAAACGTGGACCAGGTTGCAGTTATGAAACCGGCCTGGCAAGTCTTAAAAAAATATTGAAGGCAAGTAACCCATGCCCAGTAAGGAAAAGTGCAATTGCAATTTTAATCATGTGTTGATTGGTTTATGGGCTAGCGTGCACCAAGAACGAGCAGTTGGCGTGGTATTGAGAAAATTTCGAAAGTTGATGCAAGGCTTGCAGTGCAGTTGATCGTTGTTGCAAGTGTAGCCGGAAATGTTGTGGAAATTTTTATATTTTATTGAAAAGACTCCGGGAATTGTAAAATTCATCATAAAATGCTCCTCAGAAAATTTATTTCATTCTGTTCAAAGGAAACCGTGGGAAATCAACTTTAATAATCAAATGTGAGATTTGCAGAGGCAAAAGTCATAAAGTTCGAAAAACGATGAGCAACTTTTACGAAACCGTTGTTACGAGTGCAATGAAAAATGTTATTATTCTGATGAACCATAACCTTCTTGAAATCAGAGGTCATACCAGTAAATTGTTGGAAGTGATTCCATTGTAAACTTGATTTGCAGAAACAAAACAATTTTATTTGAGTTTGAAGCTATTTTCCCTATCGTCGCCAGTGGACTTTCTTGATTTGAATAGGGAAATAAACATGTTTCGAACTTCTAAAACTGGATGGAACGAAGGAAATGGGAAACAGGCTTAAACTAGCCTCCGTTTACATATATACAAGTACACAATTATGATCTTAAACTAAATGGAAAGAAGCACGCAGCTACGTGTAATGTATGTAAATAGATGAACTAATTTATACTTCACATTATGGGATTGAGCATTTTCTCCATTCTTTGAGACATGTTTTCGCCATATAAACAGTTTAAGGTGGTAATTAAAAATACTTGCACCCATTTATACATATATTAATTGAATAGTTTCTCCTGCTCATTCGCTCTATTAACGAAGCCACTTTAACATTCCAGCCGAGCGAAATATATTTCTGCAGATATAGCTGAAGTCTCCGCAAATCAATCAACAGCAGATAACTTGTGCGAACTCAGGTTTTCAAAAAGCATCCTGACTTGCCCGGCTTCCAAAATATACACTGGAACTAGTAACGTAGATCTGAAGTTGGCCTGTTTGTCCGTCTATTGAGTTTCGGGGAGATCCCTCAAACATTTAAGTGGGGTAACATTTTTTGTTCGAGGTCGTAGCACTTTTCAGAATTGGAACAACTTTGAATAAGGGAGTTAGGACCTGAAATGTATACCCATTAAGGAACCTTTCCAATCAAAAAGCCTGAAAAAAGCAGACCATTGTAAATCGAAGATAACACTTGGTCTTGGAGCCGAAAACTTATTAGATCGGTTGAGGATACGTTTTAAAGGTCAAAGGGTAGTATCGGTCCCTGGGCGAAACGTGGATTGGTACCCACGATAGAGCATAAAACCTGGTAAACATCTGCTCAACCAACACCAACAGCTCTACTACCAAACCCTATCTCCACCTTCACGTGGTGACCGCTGGGAGCACTTTCTTATCGAAAAGTTGCACACGGAGAAGGATGAAGGCGAGTCTCCCGCGCCTAAAAACGAGACAAATTGTACCAACTGGTTCTCCAGTTTGGGGGTTGGGTAGGATTGACAACTCTACACGGAAGACCGAAGTTACGAAGCCACAACAGGAGCCTCAGACTGGATTGATTTTACAACGACAACTCGGCAACGAAAAAGCAATAACGATTTGCGCCGTCCCAATATACGGCTGATGTAACAACACTGCAGGAGATGCGTTGGACAAGGAACGGTTTCCTGGAGAAGAGTCACTACGCCATATATTATAGTGACCATCCAGTAAACCATGTGCTCGGAGTAGGTTTCTTAGTCAATCAAAAAATGAAACCTGCTATTATCGGCATTGAAAACATAAACGAACGGCTATGCACTCTGCACTTGCGAGGCAAATTTAGAAATATAAGCCTCATTAACGTTCACGTCCCTGCAGACGAGACTGCAGAGTCAGAGAAGTATACCTTCTACGAGGCAGTAGAACTAACCCTCGAAGCCTGTCCCAGATATGATATCAAAATTTTACTTTGAGATCTTTGACAGCCAAGTAGGGAAGGAGCCGGTATTTAAGCGATACGTTGGCTCGCATAGCTTCCATCACAATTCAAATGAAACGGACTGCGTATTATCCAATTAGCAGTGTCACACGAAATGGTTGTTTGAAGTACTTGGTTTGCGCGGAAAGCGGTCCACAAACAAACCTGGGCCTCTCCAGACGAGATCACTTTCAATCAAATTGAACACGTGTTGATCGAACGCCACCACCTCTCAGCGTTGATGAATTTCAGAACATATAGGGGGCCAATATAGACTCGGATCACTATCTCGTTGGTATGGTGCTCCGAGCTCCAGTAACAACACCGCCCAGAATCCCCTCTGACAATCAAGTGAGAATTAAAACTGAAGCCATCCACAACACAGCCCTCCGCAACACCTATAAGAGGGAAATGGATGCCGCAATAACCGCAGTCAACAGAGATCCTGGAGATGAAGCATCAACAGATGATCTTCACAATCACCTGAAGAACGTTATCATAAATACGGACACAAACATACTTGGTCCCAGTTGTAAAAAGATTCGGAACGGCTGGTTTGACGATGAATGTAAGGTAGCAACGGAATGGAAGAATGCCGCATACCGAGTCATGTTGCATTCTCAAAGGACGCGGGCACGCCGAAGACTAATCACGAACTCCGGCGAACGAAGAAGCGACTTCACAGATGGAAAAAGGAAGCCTGGGAGTACCAACAGGTCTGTGAACTCAAAAAGTACAGGGAGCAAACGCACCAGGTGCGCAAGTTTTACCAACAAGTCAACCGGATGAAGCCTTATACAGCACGATGCTCATCCTGCCGAGACAAAGAGGGTAATCTGATTTCCAATAGAATGGGCATATTGGAGCGATGGGTTGAGTACTTTGATGAGCTACTGAACAGCCAGAACATCGGCGAGTTGGAGGTCCCGCCAACTGAAGATGACCGACAAATACTGCCACCACCAAGTATAGAAGAAACAGGCCGTGCAATTCATCGGCTTAAAAATCATAAGCCGCCAGGAGCCGATAAATTACAGCCGAATTGGTTAAATATGGAGGCGACCAGTTACACCAAGTGGTTCATCAACTTGTGCTCAAGGTGTGGGAAAGCGAATTAATGCCTGACCACTGACAAAGAGGCATTATCTGCCTCATACACAAAAAGGGAGATATCACACAGCGCAGCAATTATAGAGGTATCACGTTGCTGAGTACCATCTATAAGATATTGTCCTCTATGTTGCTAGGGCGGATATGTCCATACACTCAGAACATCATTGGCCCATACCAAACAGGCTGATTCCGAGGAGCCGACCCTCTGATAGTGAATAGATCACGCTACAAAAATTGGGTGCAGCTGCATTGCGGGTTATGCCATCAGAGTGGAATCCGCAATTCAAGAGTGGTCAACTAGGCCTACTTTAAAGCACATGGCATAGAACGTAGAGGAGAAGTGTGGACTTCTTTGGAAGACCCAGAGAGTGTTGAAGTATATTTGGGCAAACTGACAACGATGGCGAATAGTCGCCCCATTATCAGAATATTGTTCGATGCATAAAAGCTAGTAAATGAAACTATCTGTCAATTTCAGCGCTACGATCGCATTTGCTTACGAAGTACAAAGCATTCCCAGAAAGTAAGAACATGTACGGCCATGGAAAAGTTTTTTTTCAATAACATTACCATGAAGCCTGACCCCCCGCTTTTATTATACAACGAGACCAGTTCGAGATGTGTGTTCAAAAATTTTGAGCCAGAAGCAATTCTTTCAACTCTTAAGAAATCTACGCCATCATCCGGCATCCTTTTATGAGGAGAAAAATTCCTCTAGAGATTTTTAATGAGATTTAAACTGTTCATGGCGATAGAGTTAAGAATCGTGGGTTTCAAAACGGCCGTACTTCTATACATGACCATTGGTCAAATCTTGAATGCTAACTGACGAACTTCTGGAAAAAGTGGAGATATGGTTCACGACTACTGTAGATTAACGTCGAATGAATTTTCTGCGATGTTTCCGCAATTATACAGATCCTTGCAGCACGAAACAATCATAAAAACTCACTTATATCAGAAACTATCTGCAAGGTGGGTTTCAAAACAACTGACAGAACAACACAAGGTGAATCAAATGCAGGCCTCGAAGGAGCTTATGAAAACCCGGTAATCGGGGACCGTGACTTTCTCCACTCCGGTGTTACTAGAGATGAAACTTGGGTTACCCAATATACGCCCGAAATCAAAAGTCAGTCTCAACAACGGTGTCACACTTTTTTAACCTCACCCAAAAAATTAAAAACCACAGTTTTAGCCAAAGATATCATGGCACCAGCGTTTTGGGTCCATAAAAGTCTAACTTTGAATCAATATCTGGCACACGGAGAGACGATCAATGCAGCAAGATACTCTGATATGGTAAAAAAATTGAAAAGGATAATTCAGAATAAAACGAGGGATATTGCGATAAGGACAATGGCGGAACGTACACGGCCAATGCCACGAAGCAATTTCTGGACCCATTTTGAATCATCCCCTGAATTCCCCTGATTTGGCGTCTTCATATTATCGTCTGGTCACTTCCCTAAAGGTACTTATGGATGGAAGAAGATTTTCAACGGATAATATGCGAAGGTAGAGGTGTAGAAGTGGGCAAAATAGCTGGCGGGAGATTTTTCGAGGCAGGCATAAAAAAATTGGTCGCCTGCATCAAAGTGGATAGGGACTATGTTTAAAAACAACTTAAATATGTAATCATGTAACTTTTCTTTCTAAATAAATTTATTTGGAGCCTATACAAATTGAGCACACTTTTTTCTAGAGGTGCCTTGTATATGTCCGATTATTTCGCCTGACACAACCTCAAATGAAAGATATGTTTTCGATACCTACCCTTAATGTAAAAGAGGAATTGACAGCAGTTAGGCCATACTTCAAGAAAAGGTCCAGATACTGTAGTACCCTGTCGCCCTTCAACTATCATGAAAAATCATAAACTCGGGGCAAAGTCCAAAGCCTACAGAAGATATACTAATAAAATCCCAAAAATTAGATATAAATGATGAACAAAATGTGGCAACTAAATTCATATTTTACTGCTCCCAGAATTCTTTAGATGAATTGAATGAATTAGAATACAAATTTGAGCGCAAGACTTCATTGAACAGAACAACACGTCATTGTGGAATAAATATGCGGGCTTTCTGTTTATCTGTATCTCTGTGATAGTCAGACAAATTTCAGATTTGATTGAAAATGATTATACCTACTGATTCGAAATTTGATGAAGATATTGGATTTTGGGATTGGTTGTAAACGCAGATGGACCCTTTTTCATCTGCGTTTACAACCAATCCCAAAATCCAATATCTTCATCAAATTCAATCAAGGGTCCAAGAAGTACATATATAAATCAAAGACCAATTCCCAGAAACTATACGACTGAAAATTCTGAAAAAGATCATGAAGCTGTATAATATTTGGACACCACAGTACTACTCGCGCCGATATTTAACAATTAAGTTTGCCCTAAAGACATAAACAATAGTAGTGATATTAGCCATGTCATGGAGTATAATTCTAGAAAGTTTGGTAGAAATCATTCATCTATTAACAACGTTATACCAATTGTTTCCTTGTAAAAATTTATTACAACTCGAGATATTGATAGTCGCTATCACACTAAAGTGAATATAAATGCAAATACATATATATATATTCCAAATGCATATACGTTATGAGCTGCATATAAATGGGTTGGGATGATAAACTGGACTCTATTCTCACATTAGAAATACTTAAAACCTTTCATACTTAAAGTACCAAGCTTCGGGTTTCCGATTTTTTGACTTTTTTGAATATTACTTACGAAATTGCTGCCAAATATTTGATGATTCTTGCATAAAAAATGATAAATTACAAGTCGGTATATTTTTCATGTCTCAACTTTCTTGTTCAATATTTTAGCTAATTTATTGCATAAATAATGATATTATTATTTTCTATGGCCAAAAGCCATCACTCAAATAGAAATATTTTCACTTAAAACCGATAAAATCACTGTCAATAAAACATAGGACATATTCCCACTTGAGAGTAACAACTTCATTTTTCATTACTGACATTAGCGAGAATCTAATATTAGCATTACAAAGGATTAGCAATTAATGATTTTCCTATTAACTATGTATCATCAAAAATTAATAAAATCCGATAATTAATGTTTTCAGATTTTTCTACCGTATCTAACCACTTACATGGACTTAAAGACGTTTTTGACCATCTACATATGAAAGCTACGGAAGATGACAAACCGCTTTTATTCAAATTTAAAAATAACAATAATCGATAAAAGATACATCAAACAGATAGGCATCTATGGCAACGTCATTTTCTATTTAACATAGATTCACTCTTCTTCAGGGGTTAACAATCTCTCAAATGGTCATTTATTTTCATCGTCATTTATCAATTCAGCGATCTTTTTGTTTATTTTCAGATCCATCAATATCATGAACTTCCTGTTATTTTTTTCTTCAGTTGACTTTCTCACTTAATCGAATGAATATTGATGATTTATCAATTTATTTTTCATATGATTGATAAAAATAGAAATGTTCCGGCCAACTTTCTAGTGGAACAATGGGATTTCATTGAATTTGAATAAAATTTCATTTTCTTCGGGAGATTGGTAAATTTATCTACCGGATGAGAAAAGTAGTGGATTCTCGATTGTGTAAGATGCTAGGAGAATAAAATGAAGATAGTTACGTTGAAAAACGATGAGGTTAAGGCTAAATCTTTTATCGTAGCTTTCATATTTATGCTGAGTACACCATTACCACTCCACTTTCAGAATTGGCTAAACTCGACGTAAATTATTTATGAAAGTTGGCTTTATTGCCTCGTAGTAACCGAGATTCATTGTCTGTTTATGTTACTATCCATAAAAGTGATTAAGGGTGTACTGATCTCATTAGTTTTGTCTCAAATATAGAAAAAACTAGTTTTGAAACTGCACAGTTACTGTACACATTATTTCCCAATCTACAAAAAATATTACTGATAATTCTATAAAAAAATTGATTAATTAAATAAAAATTTCATTGCATCATAAAATACGAGTATCAAAGGAAAAACTACTGTTGTGCGGGCTAGATATTTTTCAAGACTATTCCATAATTTTTCATCGAAGGGTTTAGCAATGCATGACTCGATGGTAAATTAATTGTCGTGCGTGTGACCTTCATTAAGTAAATTTCTCAGGGCATTTATTTGATAATGAGAAACAGAAAAATGTTCGTATTCCATAAATAAGAAATCGAATACCAAAAGCTGCAGGCCTTCATCCTACTCAACGAATGTTCCATGAAAAAGAAACTATCAAGTGATCTTCAATGCGATCATGATCAATGAAAAAAGTATGTTCGGTGGTACTACGATTCGAGTCACGATAAAAAGTGAAACTGTAGTAAAACGCTAAATTTGAGCTTAACACGCAACACATAACATCCCATCGGGTGTGACGGATTAGTGGCTAATCATCGAAAGGTACAATTTTTCACAGGAGGCTGCGTGCAATGATTGATGCTATAGTAAATCAATGTATCAAAGCTTGAATAACTTTTGGATTGGAGTTTAATGACCATAATATGAAGCGTTGAGAAAACTGTTATTATTCTAGGTTGTTTCATAACATTGGATCAGAAATCTTGTGCCCTTATAATGGTAGTATGGTATAAAATCTAGGCCTTCTTCCAATCTGTTACTCGGTGTTGGGTGGAGACATAATTACCTTTTTCATATCCATCTTTAAAAATTACAAACTATTAAAAGGTGAGTTTCAATTGGAAACAGAAGTATGCAGCTGTTTCCTGCAAAAATTACCACGAATACATATATAATGTTGACCTTCCTTTGATAGATATTCATGGTATAAGCGACCGATATGGAAAAGAACCCATCATAGATGTATTGACGCACTGTCTCCTTGGTGCCCAAGGAATAACAATGAACAATTTGCAGAATCCAGATGAGCTTCTTAGTGTTTCCATCAAGAACCTTCGACAGACGGTTAATGCTTCCATCCAGGGAACACCCTACTTCAATTCCGCCCTGAGAGCAGTGTGGCCGAAATTTGTTTATCAGGTGCTCCCTTTTATATATTTACAAACACGATATTAGTGTGAGTTATTTTGCGGGGAAAATCGCCAGTGCCCGATTTCAATTTGATTCGCCACCAAGTGACCGTGGGCAAAGGACTCTATTAACCCAAAAACAAAAGCTATCCCAGACCCCTAAAGAAAACCGTTGACGAAATTGGCCGTGAAGGTCCGCCCGCAAATATTGAAGCTCCAACGCCATTTACCTTCAGTTCGGTCTATCAGTTACGCCTGAAGAGTTCACACTTGACCGGTGGCTGTAAAGTGAATGGGGTGCAATTTATCTGTCGGTTTTGACTGTTCAAGCGGCCTATAATTGTATGAAAAATGACTCGACCATCCTGTTTGTTTAGGTTGTGAACAAGAAATGCATGTTTGTTGAGGTCTTGAGCGAGAATTCTATGGGCGTCTTTATCGTGGGTGAACATTTTTGGTAAATGCTGCACCCAAAAATATCTCGAATTCTCGTCCCAAGTCCTTCCACGTCGAGAGTTGAACTAATGATCTCGCGACTTGCCAATGCGTAGATGAGTTATTCAGTTCAACTGGCAGCCTCCTGTCTCAGATGTTCAAGAGGTGCGGCCTTTGCGTAGGGGGAACTGCTTTGGCATTGTCAGTCAGGGGGGGGACTGTTAAACACTTCGGTAGAGCCTCAGTATTTGCGGTCGGACCTTAACGGTCAATTTTGCAAAATTTTCAGTTTTTTAGGATAACTTCCCCTCTCTTGATCATGTCCGCTCATTCACGATAGTCTTCTGGCTGGCGCGGATCGAACTTTCGTAATGAAAAGCGTGGCTTTGAAATCCTTAACCATGGCGTCGCTTCACTTCTAGGTGATGCGATGACCGGGAAGGAGCATAGCTCTGTTTGCTGCAGGAGCTTCATTTATAGTGGCCCCTTCAGCAATATTGCATAGGCAGCGAATAAAGTGGACGAAGGAAATGAATCTCTTTATTGTCCGCTTCTCTTGCAAAATCCCAAAGGCGGAGCATGTGGAATAGCATTTCGCGCTTTATTGGAAAAATTCAAGAATCAGAGGCTATGTAAACTTTTGTATCTATTGCTTTGACCAGCCATTCCCAACAATTCGAGAGATTTCTACTTATCAGTGTTTCTGCTATGTGCTAATATATTGCTAATGTAACTACAGTCATTTGTATATTGTAGTGCAGTTGCGACTGTTAGGCCGCGCGACCAATAGCTTTGGTTTCCTGTTATTGGTTCCACTATGAGAGAATGTTGGCGCGATTCATCATCAAACCACAAGACGAATGAAAAACAAAATGCAGAGGGTTTACTGGAACTGTAACATCCACAATGAAACACTTATGTTTGAAATTTTATATGCACGAAAAAGAGCTTTTTGTTGTATGCAGTCAGTTACGAAAGTATGATGAAAGTCCCTTCAGAGATATTCTTAATGAAATGTACAATTTAAATCACTCAATACATCCACCCAAGCGTCAAAAAAACAAAAGAATATTGGAGTAGGCTCTTCTGGTTGCCCGTCCTGTATATTGACCACACCAGTGGCAATACTGTCAAAGGCAACCATCATACTTCTATCCCGGCTTTGAATTTTGTGGATATTACTGAAGATAAGGTTCGACTTGTCTACCCGGCCAGGATCAGGTGCAAGATTTCTAGGGCAAAAATTTACCAGTACACTTTGTAGGTTTTCATCCTCCCCACCACTGCGAATTACTCAGCTTATCCCTAAAAAGTTCATGGACACTGGCTGGGGGTGGGCATGAAGTGTGTTGAAGCACTTCATTCAAGACCGTAATGGTACACTACAGGATTATAGGAAGCTACGTGGTCAGCATTGCGCTCGCCCGAGATTATTATTCACAGTCGAGTCGACTGGTATCCGACGCCAAATCACGATACAGAATCCTACTACCAGCAGTGAATTTGAACCGCGACCTTCCGTATGACAGCCTTGTGCTCTAAACACTGAACTCTCCGGACACGGAGACTCGTATAAGTAGCTAGGAATTCCGCAACGAACCCATGCTCGAGTTGGTGATTTGCAGTATGCTCCAAAAACCTAGATTTTCCGACCTCTCAAATAGAGGAAAACTAACTAGGCGCATTGAATATATTCGCCACCCCTTCACTAGCATACGCATTTGGAATACTCCCATGGAGGAAAACTGATTTGGAACACGTCTAATCTTCTGTTCCCGAATTCCGAATGCCTTGCAGCACCAGAAGTAGGAGAATTGACAATGCCGTACAACATCACCACCAAGTCGACTCGCGACACCTTTATTTTTAATAGAAGGAGCATTCGGCGAAGTCAGACTAGGAACGGATCGATGAGTGAAATTTGGAAGCAAAGCACGGTAAACACTTAAATTGCCTCTCATAGACGTCCGTCGATTTTCATCTGTCAAAGGGATGGCTCTATGTAGGAGGTTTTCGACTGGAGCGGAACAATTTATATGCACCATTCAGGACGGTGTGGTCGCTATCCAGGCTTATAGAGCGGAAGGAGAACAACCAGTGCAGAATATGTACTACGGCGGTCAAAACATTGAATCTATCATTCCAGGTTGCAATGACGCTGGTACAATACACCGCAGGCATAATGCTGTGCGTAAGGAGATGCATCAGATTCTTGTATACAAGCAAGGAAACATATCCTATTTGCCGATATGAACCGAAAGTTTTTTATTAACTTTAAATCATTTTTCTATGTTTGATTAACGGTTTTAAAAAATTGAAAACTTTTCTACATACTTGTTAGCGGTGACAACATTCAAATCCATAAAATGGGAAAATTACCTGTAAAGAAGAATACATTAATAAAAAAGAAACTAGAAATTCTTATTAAATATATAACATATTGGAAAAGAGCATCTTCATCATCAATGGCGCAACAACCGGTATTCGATCTAGGCCTGGCTTAATAAGGAACTCCAGACATCCCGGTTTTGCACCGAGGTCCAACAATTCGATATCCCTAAAAGCTGTCTGGCGTCCTGACCTACACCATCGCTCCATCTCAGGCAGGGTCTGCCTCGTCTTCTTTTCTACCATAGATATTGTCCTTATAGACTTTCCGGGCTGGATCATCCTCATCCATACGGATTAAGTGACCCGCCCACCGTAACCTATTGAGCCGGATTTTATCCACAACCCGATGGACATGGTATCGCTTATAGATTTCGGCGATATGTAGACTACGGAATCGTCCATCGTCATGTAGGGGGCCAACAATTCTTCGGAGGATTCTTCACTCGAACGCGGCCAAGAGTTCGCAATTTTTCTTGCTATGAACCCAAGTTCCGAGAAATACATGAGGACTGGCAAGATCATTGTCTTGTACGGTAAGAGCTTTGATCCTATGGTGAGACGTTTCGAGCGGAACAGTTTTTTTTATAGTTGAAATAGGTTCTGTTGGCTGACAACAACCTTGCGCGGATTTCATCATCGTAGTTGTTATCGGTTGTAATTTTCGACCCTAGATAGGAGAAATTATCAACGGTCTCAAAGTTGTATTCTCCTATCCTTATTCTTCCTTCTTGACCAGTGCGGTTTGATGTTGTTGGTTGGTTGGTTTTCAACGCTGACGTTGCCACCATATACTTTGTTTTGCCTTCATTGATGTGCAGCCCAAGATCTCTCTCCAGCCGGCGCCTGCTCGATCTGGATGAAGGCAGTTTGTACGTGGTGGTTCTTCCCATGATGTCGATATCCTCAGTATAGACCACTAGTTGGGTGAAGTTAAAGAGGCTGATAACTCTTGCATTTACCTCAGCATCACGGATCACTTTCTCGAGGGTGAGGTTAAAGAGGACGCATGATAGGGCATCCCTTTGTCGTAGACAGTTGTTGATGTCAAATCTGGCCTCGCACATTGGTCAGACTCAGCTTAGTCAGTCTTCTATTCAATTCAATTTCGTCGGGATACCAAATTCTCTCATGGCCGTATATAGTTTTACCCTGGCTATGCTATCATAGGCGGCTTTAAAGTCGATGAATAGATGGTGCAACTGTTGTCCATATTCCAACAGTTTTTCCATCGCTTGCCGCACAGAGAAAATCTGATCTGTTACTGATTTGCCTGGTTGGCTGGAGTGAAGCCTCTTTGGTATGGGCCAATGATGTTCTGGGCGTATGGGGCTTTTCGGCCTAGCAAGATAGGGGAGAATATCTTATAAGTGGTACTCAGCAACGTGATACCTCTATAATTACTGCATTGTGTGATATCTCCCTTTTTATATATGAGACAGATAATGCCTCGTTGCCAATCGTCAGGCATTGATTCACTGTCCTATTGTCGCCTCCATATTTAACTAATTTGGCTGTAAGTCCATCGGCTCCTGGCGACTTATGATTTTTAAGCCGATGAATTGCACGGACTGTTTCTCCTAAACTTGTTGGTGGCAGTATTTGTCCGTCATCTTCAGTTGGCGGATCTCTAACTCGCCGATGTTCTTGTTGTTCAGTAGCTCATCAAAGTACTCAACCCATCGCTCCAATATCCCCATTCTGTCGGAAATCAGATTTCCCTCTTTGTCTCAGCAGGATGAGCATCGTGCTGTATAAGGCTTCATCCTGCTTACTTGTTGGTAAAACTTCCGCACCTGGTGCGGTTGCTCCCTGTACTTTTCGAGTTCGCAGACTTGTTGGTTCTCCCAGGCCTCCTTTTTCTACCTGTAAAGTCGCTTCTCCGCTCGGCGGAGTTCGTGATAAGTTTTGTTGAGCAGAGTTGGTCTGAAATTTTGTGTTGCTAGCAAAGTTTCCTGTGCTGATATATTAAAAATGTTACAAAGAAAATTTGGGGAGGTGGTTCTGTCTCAACATACTCGTGTATAAGATTGGTATAATGACTTTAAAACTGGCCGTCCAGTGGTTGAGGAATTGGTTCGTGTCGGATACCCATCCATGTCACACACAAGCGTAAACATAAACAAGACAATTTGCCCCTGCCCTGGTAAGAAACCGCAATGCCATTTTCGCCTAACATTCGTTTAAGTTTGGGCGTTAAGCTCTAAACGAGGGGTCCGGGGACCAAAACAAAAGAGAGAGTAAGTTGCTCTCCATTTGGTCCTGTGCGACATCAAGTGGATGCGGACTTAAGATCCCGTAATCCTTAAAAAAATCTATCAACAAGTCGCTGGACGCTGTTTTATGTATTTATTTTATAAACACATTGTTGTTGTATTTATTTTATAAACACATTTAGGTGTGAATTTGTCCCCGTAATATATGCATAAATTATGTGAGAATATTCACTTTCAGGTGATATTGACATTCAAAATCTTGAATTTCCAAGGAAGTGACAACTTTGACCTATTATAACTTTGTTAGTAACAGTGCGATTTCCTTATACCTAACTTAGGTTAGACAGGATCATGCTGTATGTTATATCCTACAATGTTGCAATTTCGTGGTGCTAGAATGAACTTAAGGGGGTTTTGGAGCCAATTGCAAAAAAATATTGTAATATACTATTATTAACTTCATTTGAACAGATATCGGTATGGTATTTCAGAGCCTAGGCACCATATAGTGGTAGCCTCTTTATCTTTTTCTGATATTTCGATTGGGTAGTTTCTGAGAATGGGCCCGTTAACAAAATGGTCAGTTTCGACACCCCGCACTCCCCGTCTTTCCAACAAATGTCAAAGCTAAGACCGTCTTTGGAAAGTACTAATCGAGACCTTTCATTTGATACCCTATATGACTCTATTTGATGAAAAAAAATGTACATCCCCTTTTCGGTGGGTGGGAACCCCCCCCCCCCTTAAGTTCGATGTAGAATTATGAAACTCACTGTATGCGTGAGCCTTCACAGTTAACTTTCCACCAAATTTAGTGCGAATCACTACAACCATATCCGGGAAAAATGCGTGTAACCGACAGACAGACAGTGAACCGATTTTAATAAGATTTTATTTTACACAAATCCTTAAAAACGATGCCAAATTGAGAGACATTATTGCTCCGCTCTACTATATACAATTTGATGCCTTTGCTGTTCTATAGTATCTATCGTTACGGATAGAAAGAATGAACCTAACACGTCAGATTGAGAAATTTGATTTCATTAGGGTTAATCTTCAATCTGACATTTCTTCGCTTATTATCTGAATCCAGAACAATTTCGACAATATTTTTTTGAGAATTGTGGGGTCCTAAGTCCGCATCAACTTAATGCTGGACCGGACCCTGGCAAGAAACCGTAAAGCAGTCATCGCCTGACATTTTTATAAATTTCGACAAGCTTTATGGTTCGATGAGGGCACATTGGTGGCTTGCGTAGGGAGTATCTATTTACTATACTGTTTTTCAAGACGATTCAAATTTCGATTACCAACCAAAAGACCAATTAATAAATTAACATATTTTTGATATATTCTATTCTATTAATATATCCTTAACATATCCCATGTAGTATTAATGACAGACCCTTGAAAATGGAATCAAGTGATAATCTTAAAGATCAGTTTTGGGAAAATAGTAATATATATGCTGAATGCGGTATCGTGCATACATCATGCCCGGAAAAAACACAATTGTTTTAACACCGACGATCAACACCTGGAAAATCTCTTACTTTTTATCACAATTTACACAAAATATTCATTTTCACAGTAAATTAAACATTCGAATCAATTTTAAAAGGATTTCTTCCATTTTCACAGTTAAATCAATTTAAATTTCGAATTGATAATTGAAAAATTCCCATGGAACCCATCATTATTTCAACTAGTCTTATAATCGCGTAAAAATCAATGACTAGTCAATAAAAGATAATAAGTGAAAACATTGCATGAATATCTCTCAGATAATTGAAAAAAATCTTAGATAAAGTCCGAGTGAAATGCAGAAAAACCACGACGGGGAAATCAAAAGGTAAAACTTAAAATTATAGTGATGCATCCGTTAATTGAAAAATGACATTGAAATTTGCAAGTTACAATCTATAATTGAATATAAAATGTATGTAATGGTTTGGGATTATTACAGTTTTCCATTTTCTAACTCAATAACCCCGCGATGCGACACTGACACACCTTCGAGCCAATAAATCACACGTACATTGAGTGGAAATTGAACCACGTAGAATTGAGGTAATTGAAAATTGCACAATGCATGCACGTTAGAAAATAAGTGAACACAGAAGTGATGCAAATTGAAATGGTGTGGAATTTAAATGTATGCTCCATGCATGATGCTAATTTATAGTTTGTATGGAAAAAGTTCTCCTAAAATATTTTAATCTAGCTGAAGCAATTGGCGTTAAATAGCAGTAAATGAATTTGATGATCAATTTTGTTATGTTAATGCTAGAGATACATTTACTGGACGGTACAGTTATTTTTTAATTCAAATCACGGCAATTCACTTAAATCTTCTGTATAATTCCCTGATATACACCACACTGAATATTATTAACGTATACTGCCAGATACTAGTACGTAACTATCTACCTACTTATTCCTTGCATTTCTAGCACAAGCGAATGAAGAATGATGAGTAACTGCAAGTATGCAGATGGAATATGGCACTTAGGTTTCACGCTTAATGCATTCGCGGTGGAGTAACATGCGCATACATATATCAACGTAGGAGCATCATCATTTTACGTTAAATATCGAAGGTTGCAGACCCAGCACGCAGAAGCAGTTGAAGGCACTTTTCCATTAAATGGTGAATTCTTGAAAACCAGTCTATTTACTTTTCCATTAGTTACAAATTTGCATGCAATCGGTAAAAGGATGATATTGTGTAAATCAAGCTTAATATCATGTCGAAAATGTCATAACAATTATTTTTATTATCATTGTAGCTTTCAACGTAGAAACATGAGCGCCATAGTGTAAATAAAGATCTTGTTCGCAATTGTGACCCTATTTGTATAGTTTGATTTCCTTTATATGGATACTCGGTTTTCGAACGTTGCAGTAGTAAGAGTAACCAGTTGTGCTCTATCTACAGAATGAAATGTACCCTTGATTGATTACTCAGTTACTTTGTCAGATATATCTCAAACCTTTCCTTTCCCTCATATACATATAACATATAAAGTTTTGTACATTACCTCGTAAACTACTACTCCTTGGGAAAAAAATAGGTACTAATATGAATAGTCAAATCTCCGAACTACTTCCTCAGCTGTCTCAAGGAAATACCTCTGACTCAATACTATGAATCGGCCTTACCAGTTTTGACAATATTCTGAAAACTTCAATATTTGTAAATAATATTATTACTTCAAGAAGACGCTCTTAACTTCATATAATATTACAAAATTTCTAAGGTCATAACTCAAAATCCATTCAAGGAAAAAGGGATGGAAAAGTCACTTTAGACTGAATGTCTAAATAGAATCTAAGCGTTCCAGGAATCAATTGAAGTGAATATCACTTGTTATATATGGTAGTCACTATTGATTACTGGTGGCAAATATCGCACTCAGGTCGTCATTCCTTTTGGATGAGATAAGATTGGGGGCTCTAAAGAGCACTTTAGCCCCACCTGGAGCACTCGGCTATTGTAGTCTGGAAAGTGCCACGGATACATTATGATCAGCAGCAAGGAGGAGTCTTTTTGATGAGGGCAGCAAAGGCACCCTAACTCAAGGGTCACCTACCTATGCTTACCTCGTTGCCATATAGTACTTTCGAAAATCTACTGCCATTCAACAGCGGAGAACTGTGCAAATAACAAAAATCTTGAGCAATCCTCAAGGAACTGATAAGGACTGATTCGTCATCAGAAGAGTTTTTTTTATGTATATGACTTAAGTGATTGGAAGGAAATAAAAATCTGGTTTTTTGCTAGGGACTGGAAGAAGGGAACAACCGAAATCTTCATTCGTAAAGAGCAGTAAGCGAGAAGCCCACAGGTTGACACACGTTTCTACCTGCTTTTTGTCGAATTAAAAAATCTTTTAATAGCATTAAAAAAGAATTTATCGGCGATCTTCTCCATGAAGGGAGCATCCCGGGGAAACTTATTAGTTTAATCTGAGGGTCACCAACCAAAATATCATGTGCTTCATCAAGTGTAAAATTTTGGAAGTCCACATCGAATTTCAGTAGATCTTCACTCTGCCATGGATGCTAGTACCAATCACTGGCAACGACGTTCTTCATGCTGCCGTGGGCACATGATGTTAATACCTTCAATCCGTTATAACATTGTACCTTAACAAGTCGGGAAACCGGAAGCTGGGCGCTTCAGGTATGAAAGGTTTGGTTTGCTTCTTCTGTAAATAAATTTGAGTGTAGAACTATCCCATTTATACGTAGCCCGTTATGTATATGCATTTAGCATGTCAGAATTAGTACTTCGGGCTGTAAATTTACACGGTAAAGACGACTTTGAGCTACTGTAACTTTGTTACTAATAGTATGATTATGATCAAACTTGGGGATAATATGCTTCATATTATATTTTATACTACTACCAGTTCTATAACTCTGGGATAAACTTTAAGGGGGATTTTACTCTATTTTCTCAAAAATATTGTAATATACTATTATTAAATTAATTTGAACAGATATCGATATTGAGAGTATTTTGAGGCCTGGGCACCATAGAGAGACAGCTTCATGATTTTTTTTCAGATTTTTCGGTTAGGCAGTCTCTGAGAATGGGGTCGTTAAAGAAATCATCACTTTCCACCCCTCCCACTGTATGCATTTGTAACAAATCTCAAAACTAAACTAACTGGTATCGAAAAGTACTAATCGATACCTTTCATACCCCACATGACTATATTCGGTAAAAAAAAATGTTACACCCCCCTTTTACATGTAGGGGGACCTCCCCCTAAATTTAGCCTAGAAGGATAAGACCTCACTGCATGTCTGGAGGTCCACAGTTCCCACCTTTTCACCAAATTTCGTGTCAATCGGTATAACCGTTTCTGAGAAAAGTGCTTGTGACAGACAGACAGACAGATATTGAATCGATTTTAATATGGTTTTGCTTTGCAAACAAAACCTTAAAAACCTAGACCACATCGATGACATTTGTTTGATTTCCTAACCTATTTTTATGGACCTTCCTCAAATGGCTCTGGATTTGGAGAAGGAGGTAAGCAGAGTCAGATTGAAAAGAAATACTAACAAAACTAAGATCTTCCGTTTGACGATTGATCGCACTATTCTTAACTGCGTCAAACGGGTCGGAGACGACATTGAACAATTTGTATAACTAGGTGGCGTGATTTTTGGCAATGGTGACGCCGAACTGGATGTCTCCCATTGCTTTTGCAGCGATAAATCTATTTTCACTGTTTTGTCTAAAATTTTGGAATTGGAGGTACCTCCATACTAGCATTAAGTTAAGTTTCTCCCGTACTATTGCTTTTTTCTCTCTTCCTACTTCTCTCTTTCTGTTTCTGTACCGCCATATACCTTTGATCAACTTAAAACAACTAAAGGACGAATTACTAATCCAGTTCTCAGTAGCTTTGCTTTTTTCTTATTCCACGCTTTGTCGCGTTGTGGTAATGGAATTGGTTCATCTAAATCAAATCCAAGATTTGCCTTTGGTCTCCCAAATGATCAAAGAGAACAAACTATCAGAGAATTGAAATTTCTGAGAAACAGTAAATTCTACAGTGAAGCCAACCAAGGAGCTGAGTTGATTAAAGGAAATCCGGGCCCGATGTGGAAATTATACAAAAAATCAGGTCCTGGTAAAAGCTATGCATGTCTGGGCTAAAAATTATAAGGGCTTGCTTATTATCCCTTTTTCATTGAAGTTTCTATTGCGGGCCCCCGAAAAGATTCTGGGCCCGGGAGGAATCCCCCTTCTCGTCAGGCGTGGGTCCGCCTCAGGAGTTGATAATTTTAGCTAATTTCTTACGGAACGAAGGGAAATGCCTGACAAACCTTCCTCACCTGATAATTTTAAGAACTGTCATAAAGGAGAACAAGAAAACTGTATACAAGGGGAGCGAATTCAGTGGCAAAGGGGCACGGAATGTTATTGTGTACCTTTGGGGTAGAACGAGGTAGCCAACTGGACCATTGGTATGCCGATAGCGCTTAAATGATTTTCTTGTGTGTTTCCCCATTCCCCCGGCTTCTAAAAGGAAGGATATACAATGAACTAGATTTTCAAACCAAACGAGTTTTCAAAAAATGTCGAAAAACAGTATAGATATATACATAAATATAATGAGTTAAAACAAAGTAGAATTAAGTTAAGATGAGGACATGAGGGAATACACTTCCTAAGCATTTCGATCATTGTACTATCCCATTCGTAGGGTTTTTGACAATCCCTCACTGAAGAACACCTTTTCGAACTATTTTCGTTTCAGTTCTGCGAGAACCGGGCAGCTTCATGCAGTTTTGTTCTACGATAATATAGAACCTACTAGGGTTTCATGTCTCACTCTGACACAATAAAACAATGTCTTGGGATTTACTGCCGAGCAGATCAGCAGATACAGGCACTGAAATTCCCATACGCCGCTGAATTGCTAGGCTGATAACTTTTGACAATTTGCACATCTCAAATCAAATTCGCAACAACCCTAGACTTTCATCAACTCTCATTCCCATATATTTAATGAACATTTCAATCGCCAGCTACAACAAAATTCAGCTTCCAGGCATGTTCCTTAAGAGAGGTTCGAAATTTCTCAAAAAACGCAAATTTAAAATATTATATTACGATCTATGTATGTTTCTGCATTGTTCTCGCTTCTTTCCAAAGCATCTACCACTACTGGTGAAAAGTCCTGCGAGAGTATCTGGAGCGCAGGACTTCTTCCTTTTCTTTAGCGATTATCCCGTTCACAAGCTGGATCGACTGCGCCATTTAGAGCAGAGTTTTATAATGACCTAATGAAATTGCGGGATGACCAAGACTCCATTGAAGGGCCCCGTTTACAAACGCTTGCAGACCTAGGTGCCAGCCAGTCATTGCAAATGGCGCCAAGCACTGTACTGTACAAGACTATGATCTTGCCAGTCCTCATGTATTCCTCGGAGACTTGGGTTCTTAGCAAGAAGAATTGCGAACTCTTGGCCGCGTTCGAGAGACGAATCCTCCGAAGAATTTTTGGCCCCCTACATGAGGATGGACGATTCCGTAGCCTACACAATGACGAAATCTATGAGCGATACCATGGCCGTCGGGTTATGGATAAAATCCGGCTCAATAGGTTACGGTGGGCGGGTCACTTTATCCGTATGGATGAGGATGATCCCACCCGGAAAGTCTATAAGGGGAATATCTATGGTAGAAAAAGAAGACGAGGCAGACCCTGCCTAAGATGGAGCGATGGCGGAGGTCAGGACGCCAGGCAGCTTTTAGGGATATCGAATTGGTGGACCTCGGCGCAAAACCGGGATGTCTGGAGTTCCTTATTTAGGCAGGCCTAGACCGGATACTGGTTGTTGCGCCGTTGATGATGATGATGAAAATTAGTAGTATAATGTGCATGGACCACCATATCTCCTTTCAGATATTTGGGATGAGTGGTTTCTGAGAAAGGGTCGTTAAAGTAATTGACCCTTTTCGGACCTCCGCACTCCTCCGTTTTGCAGCCAATGTAAAAACCAATACGGCTTTCAGAAAGTACTAATTGATACCTTTCATTTCATATCCCACATGACTATATCCGGTAAAAAAATAGAAAACCCCCTCCCCCTTTGCGTGTATGAAAATACCTTAAACTCAACCAGGAACTATGTTACTCACTGCTCTCACAGGTTCCACCTTTTTACTAAATTATTTACCAATAAGGTTAACTGTGTCTGAGATAATAGGTGAGACAGACAGACAGACAGACGGACGAACAGACAGACAGACAGTAAACCGATTTTAATAAGATTTTGTTTTGCATAAAATTTTAAAAATGTCCTTTCTTCGTTGTCGGCAGGAGCATGTTGGTTAATGGTGAGTGTTTAGTTGGACACAAGGATATGTAGCATGAAGCTGTGCCTGGCTGCCCTCAACATTTCTGTTTTAGTCAGCTTTCTGGTTTCAAACAACAAAGACGAGGTTAACATGGATTTCTTCACAACTGTGACACAACTATGAAAATCAAAGTTGGCGAAAAAGCAATATATACTTGGGAGTAATTATTGACAGAAGACTTAACCAAGACAAAATCAACGTCTTCTGCTTACTAGGGTAGTCACCTCCGTGCTACTCTACGCAGCTCCAGTTTGGGCAACTGTTCTGGATAGCAGAGTGAACTGCCGAAAACTGGGACTGGCGTATCAGCTAAGGTATGCAGTGCGCATCGAACAACATCAGGAGAAGCAGCATATGTACTAGCAGGGATGCTCCCCATAGACATCTCGGCGAATGAAGGCCGGCAACTCCACGACAAAACGAATGCAGCTGGAGAGTTTAGCACATTTCGACGGCAGCTGGCACAGTGGGAATCTATCGAAGGGCAAAAGCTAAGGGACGTGTGACAAACTGGTCTTTGGACATAACGCATTATTCCGGATATTCGGAGATAGTTTGAACGAAGCCATGGGGAATTAAGCTACGAGTTAACACAATTCTTAAGTGGACATGGAGGTTATCGTGCTTATTTACACCGATTTGGTCACAACAAATCACTATGCTGCCCAAGATGTGGTAACGTAGCTTAGAATGCGGAGCATGTCATATTTGATTGCCCCAGGTTTACCGCGCACCGAACAAGAATGGAAGTGGTCGCAGACAGGCGTTTTGCACCCGAAAACATTGTGGAATTCATGCTGGAGTCAACGGATGCTTGGAACCAGGTTGTAAAGGAACTGGAAGATATTCACCAACCGCTTAGGCAGAAAGAGTTACGACGAAAACAAGGAAGGGAGAGAACCATAATGAACCGCAGTTAAAAGCTGATACAGCCCCGCGAAGCAATACTTTATAGGAGCTCCGTGGGGAGAGTGGAATAAGAAGGAGGTGGTTTTAGTGAGTAGAAGTCTCACATAACTGCGTGGCAGGAGCCAGCAGTAGGTTTTGAACCTTTCCACCTTCCAACGCCGAAAAAAAAGACAGACAGACAGTAAACCGATTTTAATAAAGTTTCTTTTTACACAAAACCTTAAAAATTACCATATTTGGGTTGAGGAACGACTCAAAGAGTTTCAAAACCTGAAACGACTGACGCTCCAACAAGGTCTCTAAATTGTTCAGCTATACTACGAAAATCAGTGTGGATAGTGCACATCATAAGCACCTTTGAGATTCTATGGATACGTTAGTAAAAAAAATACCATATTTGAGTTGAGGAACGACCTGAAAAGTTTCAAGAGTTGCGACCAAAACTACAGAAAACAGCCGGCGAAATTATCGGACCATATTTCTTTAAAAGTCAGACAGGACAGAAGGTAACTGCCAATGGTGCCGTTGTGGATCTTCCCTCTCGATCGTGACCAACCGGTTCCAACTTTTCCGACTCTTTGCGCGGTGAAGTCCCAGCCTTCGGATTGAAGCAAGATGCAAACTTTGTTAATTACGTGAGAGGGGCTGATGTGTTTAGCAGAACCCCCCACTTTTGTGATCCTTACTAGCAGAAAGACGTGCAAGCGGAAGGAACTTCATGATCAATTTCACAATTTCTTCAAGATTTTGAGATAGCTCTGCGCCGCAGTTTACTGCCACTAACTTAGATAATGTTTTGGATATTCGGTAACCTTTAAAGTCTTTAAAATATTATGCAATTTGTGTGAGGTAGTTATTTTCGGGATAAAGAGTGGAAACAAAGAATCAAAAAGAAAGTACATAACCGTGAGTAAGCGCGGAGCGGATCTGATGAAAGCCTCGATTACTGCCAATGTTAAAAGAAGGTAACAGTATGTCATCCTCAAAAATATTAATACGAGTATGAGTGGCCGGAAATAAGAAATAGATGCTACTGATGACACGATGGCCGAATTAATTAAACATGTGCCCCTCAATCTCGTTAACTCGGATTCGATTCCCCGTTCGTCATGGAATTTGAGGTTCATCCTTGGACTGACCCGCTGCCGTAGATTTATCACTTTTACAGCGTGGGTACGCCGCGTACTCGAGAAGGGTGATCAGACCCAGGTCTGCAAGGGACTCATCTGAAGTGCTAGACACCTCACCGGAAATTATCTGGTAACTGGAACCAAAGAAAGTAGGGCAACTCAATGGGAGCATAGGTTCTAGGAGAATTTCTGGAGGATGTGTTATCGGTCCCGTTTTTTGCAGTTGATCCTTTAGTGGGAGTTTCATGGGGGCTACAATTGTACCCAAATCATGGGCAGAGCTCTTTGTGGGCGCAAGCGTGGAATTGCAGTGTAAAACTCGGGGGTCGTACCGCTTGATTGGGACAAAGGTGTAAGTGGAGATGAGACTGAAGCACAGACTTATTAAAAAATCAGTTAGCAAAAAATAAAGGATATGAAAAAGAGACTATGCGGGTGCTCTATACATAAAAAGCGCGGCATACTGCTATCTATCAATGAAATATTCCTTGAAGAGTATAATTTGTGGGAGTGCAATTACACTCTGAATATCCAAATATGACAAAAGCAACAGGCGGTAGTAACTCTTATATCACCAAATCGTTCGGGTTACATCAATTCAATGATCACTGATTCCGTTTCGCATACATAACTTTGATTAAATCAAACGACTGAATCGAAAAGCCATGAATGTATTCAATGTATAATACCTAAGACAACACAATTATCATTTCGAGTTCCATACGCAGGTAATAACAGCACCTGTCCTGACCAATTTGGTGATATTGACAGGGTTTGCTGTATTTTGACCGTCTACGAATGCGTCTTTCATCATGCGAACAGAGAAGCTGGAAACAACATGTAATTATAAAACTTTAGTGGCACTTTGAGATCTAAAAATATTATACCTGGCTACTGACTACTGCTTCCCTCGGATACAAAATGTGGTTCGGTGGATTTATATTCAGTTAATTAAGGTGATTAGTCTGATTGATTTGTGACTGAGTTGATTGGAGATGAGACAAAAGGTAACATTTATTGTACGCTTTCAGTAAGTTAGGATGATCCCATTATATATTCATCTTCTGATAAAATCTTTTTTTCTATTCTTAATGTCATTTTAATTTAAATTAACATATTTGCATATTAAAATATTTCCCATATACTTTACCTACGATATTAATCCTCCTTAAGAGAGAAACTAGCAGAGTTAATCTGGTGCTTCTGTTTTCACTATGGTCGTACAAATCTCGAAGTCGCTTTTTTCAATAAAAGTGAAATAAAAACAATTCAAAGGTAAACTCAGAGTTCATCACAGCTCCCGAACGAAGCTAATCCCTACGATAATTTTCCGACCCAACCATATCCGCTGGTCAACATAATTTATTGCTCCGTGGCTTTGGTTTTATGGCGGAGAAAGTGGTCAACGGTCAGGCACGATCAAGTCACCATTGAAAAAGTGAAAATTTTGTCCATTGTTTGAAACAGTATCGTTATTGGGTTTTTCAATCCAAAGGCGTGCTATAGCACTTTATTATGAATATATCTTTCATGTTCGAACAGTATCAGATCAAAATATCTGAGGAGAATCATGGCTCCGAGCTACTCACGCGAACCTTTCCACGGTTGGCTTCAGTGAATCTTAAGAAAATTTTGTAGCTAATTGACGTGTTATATGATAACATATTATCGTTAGAAAAGATATTTATGAACTTGTGTAAGGCGCTGCTGTTCAGAATGGAAATTATAATGAAAGAAAGTTATGATGTAAAATGATGACTGTGGATTATAACGCGGTGTACGCCTACATAAACAAAGAATGCTATTGAGGGGACTACAAAATGCAATTAGTTATTTAGATCTGGTGAACTTACTAAGGCTGAAGAAGAAACATTCGAAATGAAAGTGAAAACAGAGATACAAATAAGCGCAACAAATTTATTTTTTCAGAAATTTCGACTCCATTATCGGTCCTACTGAAACCGTGTACACGATCAAATCAATAAAATGATAAATTTCTAAAAATTAACCTTAACAGAAAATGAGATGCTGCATCTCACCATGAGATATATTCAATGCGAAGTGATAAGAGAGTTGCTATCTATTTTTAAAAATTAATAAAAATCCAAGGAAGTCTTCGCTACTGATATTTCCATCAACTTGACCTAGCCATTGGCTTTCGGATGAACTTGCATCTTGGCTTTCACACCTATTCATTGTCAATTTTTGCGGACGAATCTTTAGTCTTTTGATGACTACCAAATTCATACTTAATCAGATCTCATCACATCGCAGACATCTATCAATAATTGAAG
This sequence comes from Hermetia illucens, assembly GCF_905115235.1. Classification (NCBI taxonomy): domain Eukaryota; kingdom Metazoa; phylum Arthropoda; class Insecta; order Diptera; family Stratiomyidae; genus Hermetia; species Hermetia illucens. Next base: position 152,745,253 of record NC_051850.1, on the reverse strand, counting down.
GGGCCACCTCTATTAGACCTTGAGAGTCCTTCAAATGACCTACTGTCTTGGCTTTTTCTTAAAGCGCGTGTAAAAAAACTCTTGAATTCACCAGAGCATGTTATCAAAGTCGAACTTTTTTTTTCAATCTTTCTAATAGTCTTCACAGATTGATGGCTAAAAACCATGATGATGATCATTACATTTAAATTTTCAGGTACGTCCGTGTTCATTCGCTGGCTGGGTGTGAAACGAATCAATTGAACGTTGATTTTTTGTAATCAGATGATTTTGATTGAGTTTTGAATTTGCGCACTTGGTGTGGTTGATTAAATTGATGAAGATTTTTTGTAAGCGTTTGATGATTATGATTAATAGGTAACTGAGTGAGCACTTTTTTGGCGTTTTTCCTCTAGAAGAGGAACTAACAATTATTCTAAGTAGAATAGGCGAAGAAAAGCACATAGAAATGAAGTTTTTGATGGAGAGCAACACGTCTTTTCAAGGTTTAAATTTTATAAAATGTCATGATTGGAATGATGTCAAGATGGATTGACTCGCTGTTACAACATAAGGGGGCTTTTGGAGTAATTCAATGAAGAAATAGAATAAATCAACATGGTCATTGCTTGAAATTCGCTCCATCAATTTCAAGCAATGAATCATATGAAAAAGAACCCGGCTTTCGGGCATTTATATTTTTCTGAATAAATGTAAATCACAAAATTGGGGATTCAATCTAAAAGTACTTTTGCGTCCCCATCGTCAGAAATGAAAATATATCAACAAAGCTGCAGAGACCGTAAAGCTAACAGAATTCCTCCAACAGCATTCGGTAAAAACGGAAATTTCCACTAAATACCTCAATGTTAAATGGATCATTTCATATAGAGTATTGTAGTATCCATGGCTTAGCGATAGAGTTGGTATTCTATTCGCCTTTTCCGTGGCCTATGCGTTCAATAATGTGTAATATTCTTTTTACCGTCACATTTTTTTCCATCCCAATTCTCAATTATCCTTCTTTATTTCATAATTCCCATCCCTTCCTTCATTTAAATACAACACTTCAAAATTCAACTAATTAAATATTCTTATGTTTAAAACCATCCAACCAATGGTCCCTTTCCTTTAAAATTCAAGGTTCAATTACACTTAAACTATTTCAAATTCTATTTTCTATAAAGTTGCTCTTATTGCACACTATTGGGTGCAGGCAGACGATTATTTGTGACTAAGGAGAATTGACCTGTCGCACACTTCAGAAACTGTCTATGTTGCTGTTGTCGCTGATCCGGCCTTTAAATTTCAAGGTCATGGACCGGGAGCGAAAATAGTGGGACCAAGACCGGCTGATCAATGGATAGCTGATGAGTCCGACCGGCGGTCGTCATTTGATAAGTAATGGGAGAAAATGCGTGAATTGTGTGATAACTTGTTTTTTTTTTGTTTTTTTCTTTTGAAAATAAATCAAAAGAAATTTTTCATATCCAAGTGGTCAATGCGGAAAAGAGATTGGAGTCAAAGTTCATTATCTACGGTGGACAAATATCCGGCGGTAAATGCGTGCTACATGCTGTTTTGGTTGATTTAGAATTCGGCAATATCGATTCAGTACAGCGGAGCATTCATGGCCGAATAATTTCGTATTCGAACAATCCGGTGCTGGTACTAACTGGGCCAAAGGACACGACACATAAGTGCTGAATTAGATGCTTCATTCTTGAAGTTTGTACGAAATAAAGATTACAAGTTACAGAAACATAACATCATGTGATAAGAGGGAGGCCCATTGAAAGGGATTGCGCGCGCTGCGACTTGACGCATCCATATAGGCTTTTTCTGATTTGTCTAATAACGGAAAGATCTTTGTGCAAGGAATTTAGCGAAAAATGAAAGTACAGACTCGTGTAGTTTTCCACGCTCGAGAGTGTGTATCAAGAAAAGTTATGTCTTCGCCTGCTTATTCTTGAATTGTATTTGCTTTCCTCCTTGGCTCCGTCCAGGACCAGGGCAGCCACAAGTTGTGCGAACTAAGTACTTCCGCATTGATCGCAGAAGAAACGGAAGAACTCGCGAGGAACAGTTTAGTCCCGATAACCTCATGCAACTGTGTTGCTAACTAGACTGTTTCGCGTCGGCCAAGACCAGGAACTACCCACTTTGTCCTGATCGCCACTGAAAATTTGGTTTTTTTTACGTGTTCCGTACTGAATTCGCATTTTTAAGGACTTCTTTAAAGAAGCGCATAAATGAGAAAGATAAAGAAACATTGAAGCATCCTCCGCGAGTGTAACCACAGCGATTCAGATAAAAATCTCCAAGTCGGTTCATTAATAATTTTAGGTGAAACACCGGAAACAGACAAAGCTCGGCCTTGGGCAAGAAAAGAAAGTCATCCCGAACCCAGATGGCAGCGATACTCGATAAGTCGAGATGCCATGAAGTCAGGTCCATGTTCCAGTATTGCTCTCTGATTAGCATTAGATTAGCTTCTACCTCCGAAGTGAACCCCGCTAGCAGCTGATGAGCGATTGCACTTCGGGTCATGCTATTCGCGCTCTAGCCGTTTCTAGTTCCGCCCTAAAAATAGGACACCGTCCCGAACCCATAGTGTGTGCGACGCTCTCATCAGACGCGCCACGAGCCCTGCAGCAAACGTCACTTTCGTTTTCCGTCGATTATCCGTATTTGTACTCTGCATACTACCCTTCCAATTTTTATTTTTCTCCTGCTAAGAAGTTTCCTCGTATATTGCTTGGGACTTCGACCACAGCGAGTTTTGTTCCTCGAGCATTTACAGAAGTGATACCTATCCAGGCATTGGTTACCTCTGGACATTCACGTTTTATGGTCCACTGCGACCTTTTCCGTTAGGCACTTAAGATCTTGGATTTCTAGAGATCGCATAGGCTCTAGACTAAAAACACAAGCTTTCTTCTTCAGTAACTCCTTGATTAGTTTTTAGGACGTATTCTTGCTAGTCGCCTTCGTGTCTAGTTCGAACAGGAATCCGCCACCCTCCGATATGCGTATGCAAGACACTTCTGCTCCATTGTCTTCGGGTTTGATCCTCTAGAGGATTTCACTGAGGACTTCCGCAAATGGCTTGCCTTCCGTCGGCTTAATCAGCAGAGCCGACGGTTTAGTCTTTCTTCTTTCCTCGTCTTTTCAGGCAGGTCTTCCTATTTCCGTTTTTTTCCGCAGTTCGCTTTGCAGTAGACTAGCGGCGATCCGTTTGGCGCTGGCAGTGTTCTCAGCGGGAAGTTCGACTATTTCTGCATTCTAAGCATCTTCCGTTGCTATCCACGTTCGCCTCTAGAGCGAGATGTGGTCCAGTAGTTCCCCCAGTTCAATTAACCTCTTTTTGGACGCCTCTACTGACGTTCGTCTGGAGGAACGCTGCTTCACCACTGCCACGTATTTCCTGATGAGCCTTTCTTCTTCGGCTCTAGCTAGAAAGGTCGACGGCACTTCTACTCGGTTCGTGTCTCAATCCACCTGTTCAGGACTAACTGCTCTGACTGGGGTTTTTTCCGAAACGGAGACATTACAAGGTATTGGAGTTGCCGTCCCCACACCGTCAGTCGCACCACTTGGTACGGCTTCCTCTTTATTTGGTCGTCCCCGGTGTCATATCGGGTATTTCAGCCCTCGTTGCCTCTTTCACTGGTCGCTATGGTGAGCGACGCATTTGTTTGCCGCGCCCAAACGCAGTCAAGGCCGGACTTGTTAACACTGATGAAGGGAACAAGTGGCACTCGAAATATCGGTATTTGCAGTACCAATAAATTAACACTAGCGAATAGAAAAAGCAAGTTTTTGTTATTTCAAATAAAAGTATATTATTATAATTTTTAGTATTTGACTGGAAAACCCCCCTCAGGGTGATTCTAGTACCACGAAATTTTATAGAGCATGACCCTACCAAGTTTGGTGGAAATCACACTATTTACAACAAAGTTATAATAGGTCAAAGTTGTCGCTTCTTTGCAAATTCAGGACTTTCAATGTCAATATCACTTGAAAGTGCATATTTTCGCATAATATTTGCATATATTACGTGCTACGTGCTGATGGGAAAAATGCACACTCAAATGTCTTTATAAAAGAAATATCCAAAACATTTTACAGTTGAAGCGTTCAGCTTTCGGTTTAACGACTTGTTTGTATTTCAGTTCCAGATTTAGTTCACGTGTTAATTATTTCGATAGGTGCACGCGGATCCCCATTTTTGAGTATTTTTCACGCACACTTGAATTTTGGTGAAATGACACGTGAGGGAGCAAGGTGCTCAAGGGACAAATGTGTATTCTACAGTTTAGAGGTTAGGAAGCGCATCAGGGTCAGGTCCGACATTGGGGTCAAGATTACCAATGAGGAACTCAACCAAGGAAGACGTAAAGAGAGGAATGACCGGAGATTTGGATCAGTCTGCAGTTATGAGAGGTGTAGAGGGTGGAGGGCTCGAGGGAGAAAACACTGAAGAGAAGTAGGTGCAGAGAATATCGCAGGATTGTTGTGGGGAGTTGGCAGTGGAGTCAGCGAAAGTGATAGAAGAAGGGAGAGACTGAATGGCATTACGAAAATTGCGAGCGTGAGACCAAAAGAGTTTTAAGTTACCGCGGCCAAGGGTGGCTTCAACGCTCAATAAGTACCTTTTATGCGCTTTTGTGACCATTGACTTCACAGTAGAACGTATAGCCTTCAAGTGAGCAAGGTCGGCGTCATTCTTAGAAGCCCGAAACTTCTTTCGCAGTGTAAGTTTCAAGCAAATATTAATAAGAATTTCCGTTGTGAATCAAGTTGTGTACGAACGTAGATAGGGAGGGGCAAAAGGAGCATAACAGGAGAGGAGATCGTACAGGATATTGTAAAAGAGTAGAGCTTGATGACACGACGAGTTGCTTAATATATGTACCTAGTTGAAAGACGCTAAAACTGAGTTCAGACCGTCAAAATTGGCTTTGTGGAAGTTAAACTTAGTAGATTTACGCTTGGTTTTGGGTTTTAAACAAAGGAGCTCCGCCTCAAATTCAACCGTGGGGTAGTGAGCGTCAGTTTTGACATGCGGGGATTTGCAAGGAAATAAAGAGAGATGGCGCTCGGGGAGGTTAGAAAGGAAGAGATCGAGAGTGCGGCCCAAGGAGTTTTTGGTGGTATTGAATTTCAGGGCAGAGCAAGTGTTCATAAGGGAAGAAAGTGGAAGGGAAGCATGAGAGAGGTTGTTGGAAGGAAATGGAAGGCTAAGATGATTAGGCCAGTGGAGCATGGGGAGTTTAAAATCTCCGCAAAGGGAGAAAGGGAGGGAAGGAAATCTAACAGTAAGGAGTTCAGACAAACTGTGAAACAATTCTTCAAACCGATGAGAAGGGCAAGCACAGGGAACATATACACAAGATACAATGAACTGGAGAAAGTTGGGCGGGGAGACACAAAGAGCAACACAATCAAAAGGAAAGCCAGAGAAGGAGAAGACGAGTTCGACGGGGAGAATATCTTTTATTGCAATTAGGACCCCCCCGCTGGTGGACTTACGAGATGCATCCCGGTCCCTGTCACAGCGGAAAGTGGAGTACCCTTCGGGGAGTTCGGAGTTTAATATGGCATCATCCAGCCAGGTTTCGGAGATACAGATGGCATGGTGTTGCTGAGCCAGCGTTTCTTAAACCCCTAACGTTCTGACAAAACAGACGGACAGTAAACATGGATGCAGTTATATAGCTCGGCGAGGCAGACGGGTTGCCCTGAAATTTACCCGCGAATTGGGGCGCTTGTATGGTAATGTGTTCCGATTCGTGACTTGCTGAGAAGGCTGCGAATATTGCCCCGTTGCAGCCGCGATGGAGCGAGACAGGATCGGAGGCTCGGTGGACCGTAACTCGTCACATAGGGGCCGCTGGATCAGGGGTATAGAGCCAGTGGAAGCAACCCTGATGTAGGAAGGCATTGCAGACGAAATCATGAGAGGCCTGGTTCATAGACTCCTAAGATGATGTTGAGGCTGCACTGTTAGGCACAGTAGGTAGCGCCTTTTAGGGAGTTAAAGTCTCGTCTAATGAATTCCTAAGTCGCTGAGAGAATATAGATAACGACGACTTAGTAGATCGCTGCATTTTTGGCACTACACCAGGGTTGCGGTTCACGTTTTTGGCGGAATTCAGTGATTGTGCTGAATTGGTGGGCTTGGTATGGTCATTCTTGGCAAAAGGAGAAGTAGTTGTGGGAGAGGTGTAATATTGACCTCGCACTCACTGGCATGAATGCTGAGTCTACACTCAGTGTAACCCACTAGGGCATTGCTAGTCACAACGGGGTTCTCATTATCGTCTCCAAATCAATCCGTATCCGAAGAGGACCCTGAAATTATTTTTACAGACCTTCATGTCCTCAGAAAAAGCACACTTCCCATTTAGTTATAAATCTCTAACAGGATCTACTTTGATGTACGAAGGTAAAACTTGGATACCTCGGACAAATGCCGGAAATGAGAATACCTTCGAAACATTTAAGGTAAAATTGTCATCTATCGACAAGGACTTACTCATTGATTTGTGCCTCAATCCATAGAAACAACAATAGAAATAATTTTCAATGGAAGCCTTTACCAAATATTGGCACACATATTTTGTGGTCTTGCTCCAGTTCGGTGAAAATTAATTAATTAATTTTCAATTGTTTGTCTGACCCTATTCAATTTATAAAGATGAACGGAAGATAATAAAGAAGTTTCCAAATCACAGCATAAATTATATTGATAAAAAATATTTAAATTGTTTCAAAAGAATATTCGAATAAAATAATGAATGGCTTTTGAAACGAAATATTTTTGAATTGGTGGAGTTTAGATACTTTTGCCTTATGATCATCACGGTCAATGGCGGAACTAGATATTATAGAAACTGCATCTGAAGATAGTAAAATTGATAGAAAATTTTACTTGAATTCCGCGAATACCTTACCGGTAAAATGCTGGTAATTGTACCAGAGCAAGTCGCCGAAACATTCAGAACCAGTTTATTCAACTTTCCATTTTAAACATACGAACATTATCAAGCGAAAGTGGATCATTCTCGTAGATCGGCTGGAGTGGAAACTGTAGCTGATTTACAACATTGACAACGTTAACGACATTCACTGCATCTGAATACATCCAATCCAGTGAGAAATGTAGGTTGTTCATAGCCGAGTATGTATCCATGCATATGTGTCTTAAAACTGGTCCTCGAAAACCAATCATGACTTTTGCTTTTGTCGGAGGCTTTTCATGTTCAGAATAAGATTTTCCCATGCTTACCATAAACTGGGTTTTGTTCTCTAATGGCGTGACTACTTTTTGCATTGTTCTAGAGAATTATACGCCTTGGATTTACATGGATAGTGGTTGTCCAGTTGGTACCATAGTCGGTTAGTGGGTCTTAGGCCTTGTTTTCAGATTCAGATTCGTAAAAAGTAACAGTCGGAAAACAGCCGATGCTATTGCCAATTATTTGCCCTCCTTCTAGATATGTGGAAACCCCTCCTATCTCTTAAGATGAGGGAAGATTATGAAGATTAACATTGAGGTTAAAAGACGACATTTACGAGAAAGATGAAATACAGTATCTTTGACGAAGCTCAAGAACTCAGATACATTCTCAAAACCGCCGCCTTTCCGCTACAGCAGAAATTGTGTTAAATCTAACTTGTAAAGCTGAAGGACACTTTATTGAAACACTCTCGACATTTCTGCATAAATAGAATGCAAACTCTTGGCTAATCCACTTTTGTTTCTTTTTATGACTCTTTTATAGTATAACACGCGGTCAGAGCTAAACGCAGTAGAGGCTCGGCTTTGCAACATAGTCTGGCTTCAGCTATCGATTAAAGTCAATTGATTAATCGCATAACAAGCTGGTTTCGTGTAACAGGTTTTATGACCTGTTTAACTTTTCTTGTAAAATATGCGCTAACATTTACATTCTTATTGCTGTCGACACTCTGCTCGTATTAGACTAGGACTACATTGCAAAGTAAGAATGCTACTTTTGTGGATAAATCTGTTGGTAGTTGAGCATGTTCGGGTACATATTTGTATCTTTTTTGCTCGAAAATATAGACTAGATTTTATCTAGCAATTTGCATTGAGAATAATTAGCTGCTTTACCAGATAATTGAATCATTTCAGAAAATAACAATTCTTAGAGCGGTTTCACCTTCTTCGTTCGTTTTATTTGCTCATATATCCAATTAATCCAATTCAAGTTCATCATATTTTTTTCAAAGTCAAGGCAAGTTTCAGTTTCATTCGCAACTCATCAAAAACATTCAACACTTTCCAAGGAAATCCATAATTTTCGTCAAGATCTGTTATTATTTTATACAATAACATTCGATTGCGGATTTTCGCTTCCGGTGCCTAATCGCATCAACAGCCTCCACTCGGATTCGATTGAACCAATTCTTTGATGATTAGATTGTTAATAGTCAGCTTTGATTGCACGAACAATAACGTCGGCCAGGTCATTATAATCGAATTGAGTGAATTACAATCGCAGTATCATTTCGAACCGATGAATGAACCAATGAATGGGAAAATGTGATCTGGACCGTGACCATCTACCGAATCACTTGGTATTTTCCGGCCTTATTCTCATTAGATGCTGGGCGGGGTCGCAAAAAGTTTTCATTTGAAAAAGGCGCGACACATTCAATGGGTTCTCATAGCCTTTTCGGATATTTACAATAACCATTGTTTGTCCAGTTAACCAGGCAAAGGGAGTATTTTCCATACGCAAATCGTAGGCTATTGTACGGGAAAAGAGACAATCGTTGCGGGTGGCAGGTGGGACTGCTACAGGCGGATCATGCAGAAGATTCTTTTCGTGTGATAGCCCCAAGTTAGTTTAACTATTATGTGGGGCGGTCGTGATTTAATTTCAAACTGTGGAGGCTAATGAGCAGTTACTGTAGTTGGTTGCTACAGAAAGGAAATTTTCGATGATTTCGATAGCGTTTGAAAAACCTTTGTTGCTGGTACTACGCATTGCGTTTTCAGATACATATTGCTTGTACGATACTGGAAATTACTACAGTCCTCGAATCATCAACAAACTATAGTGCAAATAATGTGGATTTAGAATCAAAGACTAAAAATATAATTACATAATCAGAGGGGCTCGCTCCTTGTCCTGAAAAGCTACTGTTTCGCTTCAATAATTATAGTTTGACCATCATAATTGCAGTATCTGCATACGTATATCAAACGATCTTAGAACCGAAAGCTTTAGAGTGTCGCTTGCTTCTAGGTTCTTCAGACTCATTTCACACATATAAGGTTCCTTTCGGTTCGGTTCAGTTTCGGGATCTGCTAACAAGTCTGAAACGATGTTTCGGTTTCAATTCGGCATATATTCTGTGTCTAATTGAAATCGTAAAGCAGTAAACGCTCCCACGAAATCAATAGGTTTTATCAGGTTTCAATATGGTTCGAATTCGTGTGCAGGGAACAAAAAGCAATCCAAACTTACATATAAGCACGGTTCATTTTCGGTTTTGAACTTACAGCGAGTGGATTTTAATGATGAGTTCTTTAAAGTTGTTTGGTTTCATTTGGGTGAAATAAGCAGTTCACCTAACAGAAACCGTGTGAGAACCGTGTGTCTTTGAAAGGGTTCCATTGGGTTCGGTTCGTTTCCGGTTTCAGTATAGTTCACTCAACTGTTTTTTCCCTTTCTTAAGCATCGTGATCGTATACCCCCTCCCAATTTCTAAGACGGGGTCTGATCCATAGAGTGACATTTCTATTCTCTTCCTTGCCTGTTTATTGGTGCTTCATTACCTTCGATTCCATTATCGCCCCGAATCAAAACGTATTGTATAGATCAAGCCTGCTTAGTTTGTTTAGTTTTGCCAAAAAATTGCTCCACCTGCCCTCCTTATTGAGAGGAACCCATCGGCATTTCTCATATCCTACTAATCTGCTTCCCTGCTTACTCGTGTTTCAAATTTGTTATCGTGCATTAACATGCTCCTTCTCGTTGTTAGCTATTCAGAATACTATCAGGAAAAATGCCGATCTTTGTTCGCTTTAGACTCCTCAACTCATTGTTATCCCCGCAAATTATACCTGCACTTATTTGTGAAGGTGAAAAAGATTTTTAAGGACCTGAGGGGCACCATAATATCTAGCTAAATACCGAGACTTGAAGGAGGATCCATGAGCGTAGGAAACTTAAGGCTCTTATTAATGTAATGTGCTTGAGCTTCGGTACAGCAACAAATGCCGGGAAGCAGGCCGGTACGAAAGAGAAATTGTGTTTGCGCTGGTCAGAGGAGCAGAAGCTACCTCAAATACCATATTACGAGAGAACACGCAGGTGTTCGTACGTTTCATGATGTTCCTATGAGAAACATAAATAATAATAATAATCGTTGTCGCAACAATCCATATTGGATCAGGGCCTTGAAGTGTATTCGAGCACTTCATTCAAGACCGTAACGGTACACTATAGGATTCCAGTACCCTATAGGAGGCAAAGTGGTCAGCATTGCGCTCGCCCGATTTTATTACCCTAATTTGACTGAGGTCTGACTGGTGTCTGACATCCAGTCCGGATACAAATCCCTCTGACACCAGTGAGATTTGAACCGCGAACTTCCGAACGACAGCCTTGCGCTCTAACCACTCAGCTATCCGGACACATAAATGGTCCAATTATCTAAAATGACAAGCAGTTTAAGAGGTGGAGAGAGCATTTCCCCACGATTCTCAAATGGCTGTTCACCGTTACATACCGAAATAGATTACTTCTCCACACAACCGCGAAATTATCTCAGCCGTTAATGCACTTAAGCGAGGCAAGGCCTCTGAGCTTGAAATCACACTGCGGAACTGTTTATTAAAGCATCTACTACCTCTACAGAGCTGCTCTCATTCGTAAATCCTGAAAATCTAAATTCATTCTCAGTGAGGGGAAGATTTCGAAGAACGGTACACATGTTGAGTTCGACAATTGGTGTTTGCATGTTCCCTGTCTCCTCTGACCATCAGGTGAGAGTTAACACTGAAACCATCTACAACACAACCCTCCGCAACACCTATACGAGGGAAATGGATGCCGCAATAACTGCAGTCAACAGCGAATATGGAGATGAAGCATCAGCAAAATATCTTCACAAGCACCTGAAGAACGTTATCATAAATACGGCCACAAACATATTTGGCTCCAACCGCAAAAAGAGTCGGAACGGCTGGTTTGACAATGCCTATAAGCTAGCAACGGAAGGACGAATGCTGCATACCGAGTAATGTTGCATTCTCAATGGACGCGGACACGCGCGGGGACTTATCACGAACTCCGGCGAGTGGAGAAGCGACTTCACAGGCGGAAAAGGGAAGCCTGGCAGGACCAACAGGTCTGTGAACTTGAAAAGTACGGGCAGCAACCCTACCAAGCGCGGAAGTTTTACCAACAAGTCAGCACAATGAAGCCTTACACACTTCGATGTTCATCCTGCCGAGACAAAGAGGGAAATCTGATTTCCAACAGAATGGGCATATTGAAGCGATGGGTTGAGTACTTTGATGAACTACTGAACAACCAGAACATTGGCGAGTTGGAGGTTACGCCCACTGAAGACGATGAACAAATACTGTCACCACCAAGTATTGAAAAAACCGTCCGTGCAATTCATCGGCTTAAAAATCATAAGTCGCCCGAAGCCGATGGATATACAGCCAAATTGGTTAAATATGGAGGCGACAAATTACACCAAGTGATTCATCAACTTGTACTCAAGGTGTGGGACAGCGAATCAATGCCTGACGATTGGCAAAGAGACATTATCTGTCTCAGACATAAAAAGGGAGATATAACACAGTTCAGCAATTATAGAGGTATCACGTTGCAGAGTACCTCTATAAGATATTCTCCGCTATCTAACTAGGCCGGATAGCGCCATACGCCCAGAACATCATTAGCCCATACCAAAGAGGCTTCACTCCAGGCAAATCAGCAACAGATTAGATTTTCTCTCTGCGGCAAGCGACGGAACAACTGTGGGAATGTGGACAACACTTGCACCATCTATTCATTGACTTTAAAGCCGTCTATGATAGCATAGCCAGGGTAAAACTGTACACGGCCATGAGAGAATTCGGTATCCCGACGAAATTAATAAGACTGACTAGGCTAACCCTGACGAATGTGCGAGGCCAGATAAAAGCGACAGGATCACTCTCAAGACCATTCGACATCAACAACGGTCTACGACAAGGGCATGCCCTATCATGCGTCCTCTTTAACCTGACCCTCGAGAAAGTGATCCGTGATGCTGAGGTAAATGCAAGAGGTACGATACTCTTCAAGTCCACCCAACTACTCGCCTATGCTGACGATATCGACTTCATAGGAAGAACGACCCGAGCCTGCAAACTGCCTTTATCCTGATCGAGCAGGCGGCTATTGGGGCGAGATATTGGGCTGCACATCAATGAAGACAAGACAAAATATATGGTGGCAACGTCAGCATCGAAAAACAGCCAACAAACAACATCAACCGCACTGGTCAAATGGGAAGAATAAAGATAGACTACAACTTTGAGACCGTTGATAATTTCTCCTATCTAGGGTCGAAAATCACAAGATAACAGCTACGATGATGAAATCCGCGCACGGTTGTTGTCAGCCAACAGAACCTATTTCAGCTTACAAAAACTGTTCCGCTCGAAACGTCTCACCATAGGATCAAAGCTCTTACTGTACAAGACAATGATCTTGCCAGTCCTCATGTATTCCTCGGAGACCTGGGTTCTTAGCAAGAAGAATTGTGAACTCTTGGCCGCGTTCGAGAGAAGAATCCTCCGAGGAATTTTTGGCCCCCTACATGAGGATGGACGATTCCGTAGCCTACACAATGACGAAATCTATGAGCGATACCATGACCGTCCGGCTGTAGATAAAATCCAATAGGTTACGGTGGGCGGGTCACTTAATTCGTATTGATAAGGATGATCCCACCAGGAAAGTCTATAAGGGCAATATCTATGGTAAAAAAAGAAGACGAGGCAGACCCTGCCTAAGAACCCTGCTTTTAGGGATATCAAATTGGTGGACCTCGGCCCAAAACCGGGATGTCTGGAGTTCCTTATTAAGGCAGGCCTAGACCGGATACCGGTTGTTGCGCCGTTGATGATGATGAAGATTATTACTTTCGCCTCCTCCTGGGGGCAATAAGCAATTGGAGTTTACTCTGTTTATTGTCAGTTAAATAAATAAAGAAAAAACACAATTAAGTATGGTCTTCAGAGGGACGTTTAGCTTTAAACTAAGAAAGGTGACAGAGCCAAGGGGCCCAAGCCGAAGGCCGGCCCAAGCCGAAGGCCGGCCCAAGCCGAAGACCGGCATAGCCTCTGGATCGGAGAGTAAAAGTAGACATTGATTTTCGCGAATGGAATTTCAAAAATATGCGCGGGAAATGATGTCGGAGTTGGCAGAACAGTCCATCAGCCAATTACAGAGTTTACAGAGGATGCACATATCAGGGAAGATACGACCTTTGTAATGAAATTAATTGGGTAGGATGATCCGAGCGATCATCCTAAGTGGTCGACAACAACCTGGAGGGCAGAGCTATCCCAGAAACCTAAAGAAAATTGGCGATGTTGACCATGAAGGTCCGCCCGCAAAGATTGAAGCTCCATCAAAGTGCTCGGTCGATACGTTCTTGCACGCCTCTGTGCTAGTCAGGCTCGGAAATGTAGGGGGGGGGGGGGGGGGTCCTTTGAGCGCTTTGATCCCTCACGCTTCATTGCTACAAAATTAACGTGTCCATTCCAATGCGTGGGTCCGCACCGGATTCCAAGATAGACAATACAAGGGAATTCGCGACGGCCTATCGAATAACGACCAGAACGCGAGCTAAAATTGAAAAATAAAAAAAAAACGGCGAGGAGCCGTAAGTCTCCGGACCCGAGTGCCGCGATCAAGGAAGGGAAGATCCGCGACGGATCACAGTCCCGATTATTGCCTCTTCCGCCTCAGATCTTGAATGAGGCGCGGTCCCAGAGGTTCCCACCCTTCCTTGACATCCTCAGGCCAGTTTGTCTTTTTGAGGATGTCCCTGAAGGGTGGGACCCACGCATCAGAATAGACACATTAATTTTTTAGTAATGAATCGTGAGGGATCAAAGTGCTCAAAGGAACCCCCCTCCCCCCCCCACATTCCCGAGCCTGGCTAGCACACAGGCGTGCAAGAACGTGTCGACCGAGCACTTTGATGGAGCTTCAATCTTTGCGGGCGGACCTTCCCGATCAACTTCGCCAAGAAAGTAACAGTCACGGTTGCGCAAAACGGGATCAGCTCATACAGCAATATTCAAGGATGGTTCTCCCAAGAGAGTTGGAAAGGGTTAAGGAAGGCTGGATTGAGGCAAAGTCAAAACAAAAATGTGGGACAAAATCAGACATTTTCGAGACTTGAATTTGTCTCGACCTGTCGTGCTCACTAGTACATACTGATGCAAAGTGACCGAAATCGAGGCATCTGAAGCAACTCTTGAGAGATATTTGCTCCATAAGTCAGCACACGACCCAACCAATTCTTATCTTATCCGCGGTAATCAGTTTAAGCCCTGATTCAACCGGCAAGCTAATAATAGCGGTCTGTGTATCTCTGTATGCCTTCTTCATCTTTTTGATCGCACTTTTTTTTATTCCGCTAAGGTTGAATTATTCCCTTAGCGTAGCACAGATATCCTCTCGTGATGTGACCGCGTCTGCTTGCTCACCTAGCACCTTCTCCACTTGACAGCGAAAGCTATCCACTGTCTTCACACTGTCGCCTAAGTCTGTCAATTCTGGATCAAACAATCATTTTAGTCCGCGGCTAATCTTAAGCCGCTTTCTCCCAAAACTTGTAATTGGGGTGCCGTTGGCTGTGAAAAGCTTGGTTTGTGATGCTGCGCTTCTCTCTCCCCGTGGATGTAGTAGTACTGGTGGCACAACACTGGTGGCCACAAGGGTAATCCAGTCCCCAAAAGGTGGGTTAGTCGTCTGCGTTCAAAACACACTTCTTTTTCAAAAAAGGAGGAGCTTTTGTCCTGGGAGTCTTCTACCCTTATAGGGACTTAAGACTAACTCAGTGCTGGGACATTATCTAAGATGGTTGGCCGAAACCAGTCGATTGTTGCTCAATAGGTATTTCATTTTTATGAATCAATAAAAGGGAGCAGACCACATTTGCTAGCCATTTCGGTAACGCTAATCCAAGGGCAGAGGTGAGGCAGCATCTGGAGAGTTGCTTACTCCTCTGGGCGAAACCATGAAGTACTTTTTGAAAATGTCTAGGATCTATCATCTTTGTTTATTTATCATTTTAACAAACCATTCGGCCATATTCGCTTAATGTTACCCAAACCATCCAAAATTTCCGCGTAACCCATTAAAATTAATTTTCAGCCTTCTGAGCCCCACAGGTACCACCGCCATTGTGGTGATTTATTTGAAATTATAGCTTAGCACACAACATTTTTTCTAGAGCAGTTTACCTTTTGACTGACTCAAATGTAAATGAGATACACGTATGAGTGCGTCCAGCGAATTAAAGAAAAAACCAAAACAAAATGATACTAACCTTGACTCTCAGTCGTCGATGAGGCAACAGAATTCACCTCCGCAAACATAACATTTGAAGTGGTGTTACGTTGTGACACTCCATCTGCGGGGACGTTACTGCCGCTATAACTACTATTGGTTTTCCGTAGCACCTCGTCACTGCCCACTGGAAGCCAACAACAACTAGTCACCACTAGCACCAACAACAGCGAATCCATCTTCGTCATGATTTTAGCACAAAGCATTTTCTGTCGTTTTTTTTTTCTTTTTTGTGAATATAAACAAAATATTTTTAATGCAAATTATATTTAAGACGAAATAAGCGGCTTCGTGGAAACACGCGATGCTAGAGCAAACCTTAAAACTGTATCGGGAAGTCCGAACACGTTTAAGATTTTTATCACTTTCGCACTTGGTCAACACGGCATGGACTGTGTAAGGTCACAGTTGAGAATTGTATCTGGTTTCGGAGGAAAATTTAGGAAAAGCCCACGTATCTTCGAGCTGTTTACATTTTTGAAGGTTTCTGTGGACGCCGTGCTATGCAAAATAATTCTGATAAGAAAATCTAATCTTCGCGAAATAGTTGGGGCAGCACATCATACTCATTGGAATCGGACATTTCGCACTCGGCCGCCATCAAACAGTTTCTCGACTCATTTTCAACATTTTCCCGGCGACGGTTGCGAGTGCTGCAATTAGTATTGTGCATGCGTTATGATCGACTGGCGCGGCAAACAATGGCTTGTTAACTTCCTGTCAATATGTTTACACAATATATCGATGTTACATGCGACAATTCCGTCCATTTAGCAACGATCATTGTTTCGTACGTTTAATTCCGCCATGAAATGCTTCGTTGACCGACCTCCGGCGACGCCATTCAATCGTCCGCCATGTTTCGCTGCAACCGAATGCAACTCGACTTGGATGCATTCACCTGTAATGAGGCAAATAGAAAGTAAAAATTGATTAACTGCCTCCGCTATTGCATTTTCGTTAGTCGCCTGTGGATTAATGACATTATTAAAATATTATTGCAGTTTATGCTTTAGTCAGGTTTGCTGGGGGATGCAGACACTGTTTATAGTGCGAACGAGTGTGGTAGGAAATGGAGGAATGGAGACCTGAACTAATATATCAATTATGAAGGTAAAACCAGCTACGAACATGACAATTGAGCAGAATGCATTATTGCACGTTAGGTGCATGGACAGTTACTTAATCCATTCGTCACGGAATAAGTGCATTTGGAATTGAAATACCGTTTCAAATGAGGCACTAACTTGGCGATGCATGTAAGTCTGACTTTTGGTTTTGTTCCCATTTATGAACAAATGGAAGTTTGTATGCATAAAGTTGTTTGATTTGTGCTGCAGCGGTAGCTGTTTAGCGATGATGTAACTCTAATGAAAAATTATTTACAAGCACAGTGTAAAGCGGCTGAGATCTGTTGTTCATATAAAAGATACAAACGAAACGTATTTACAGAACGCAATTCTTAGAATCTAGTTCAAGGGAAAATACGTTTATTAACACCGATTCTGGTGTAAAATTGCGAGTATTTATATTCATGGAAATTTTCAGTTATTCGAATGCAAAAATTTGTAAGTCACCAAAGTGGTATCAGGCCTTAAACGACCCTCTGAGGTTAACTAGTGTCAACTACAAAGGCAGAACTACCAAAATAACTAGAAAGACCAGTTGACCTTGTATATCTACTTAATACCTAGATATTTGTATACCACTTTGCCACTCAATAAAGAAGGGTGGATAACATTTTAAGTCCCTTCATTTCATCCTGATAATATGTAGATCCTAGCAAAGTGAGGCTTACAGATCAAAAGTATGTGGCGGAATGAACATGCTCTGAGAGATCCGGTATGGTTAGCCGACGGGAATCGTCTGATTTGGTGACTGGGTCTGGCTCGCGTAATGGACAGCATGGCGTCGAAACCGCAAGTCGTGAGGCGGTTCGAAGTCTAGGCGCCACGACGACCAGGAGCATTCCTCCGCCTGCTGCAGCTGTTTCGCCACAATCTGTGGCGACCACTTCAGCAGGTTCGCGTGGGCAGCAGATGAAGTGGACTGAAGAAATGAACCTCATCACCATCCGCTCCTGCTACAGGGGCGGGTACAACATCTTACCGCCTTTGTTGCACACTCGACCAGTCATAAACAGCTCGAAGAACTGGAGGGGCCCAGGTCTGGATCGGGTGCAGAACTTCTGGTACAAAAAGTTCACCAGTATACATGGTCGATTGGCACACAGCATAAATCAGGTCATTAGTCGGCCGGAGGAATTTCCACCCTTCCTCACTGCGAGGGTTACCTACCTTATCCCTAAGAAGGATACGGTGCAGGACCCCGCAGATACAAGAGCAATTACTTGCTTAACAGTTAGTTAATGGAAGGGTCAATAAACACCTCTGTTCGAGGAGAAGCCGAGGAGGGCTGCCAAGTTGCGTCAAGATGTTGCAAAGAGCAACTCATTATCGACTCGGTAGTTGTCCTACATCTATATCGCATTGATCTCAATCTAATAAAGATTTTGGCAACAGTCATGGAAGGGTGGCACATCACCTTATCAGTGCGTACATCGGAGAGTGCCAAATAGCTCAGAGCCTATCTATACACGGAAGGGCATCTTCCTGGGGGATTCGTTGAGCCCCCTTGGTTTTGCATGGCACTGAACATCCTTTCATGGTTACTGAATGATGCTAGAGGGCATGGTTTTGTAATAAAGTATGTACGCACTAAGGGCGAACTGACACACTTGATGTACTTAGATGACATCAAGTTGTATGCTCGTACTGACGACCACCTTAGAAGTCGTTCGTCGTGCGCCTCAAGAAATGGGTGTTCGGTTAGCCGTCCGCATCAAACTCAAACTTGTGCGAGTACCATCGTAGCTTTACGCAGCAGACCACTAAATATACCAGCCCATGCAATCTTCTCATGAATTCAGAAAACTGAGTTCACTGGGGGACGCGATGACGTCTACCCAGCAGCAACACGTCCATTTGCAGTATTTGACCTCTTAGCAGGCGCAATCGTCTAGTAGACACGGGTTCCGAAGCCTCTGTCCTCCCCGTCTCCAAATCCAACAAACTATTTCCTCAGCAACTGAAATTAGCGATTACAGACACTTAGACATTAGTATCCCCATATTTGACACAGACTTCCTGTGTCAGTATGCGCTCTCCGCAACCTCACTTAGGTCGTCAGGGAAAAAATTCCAATCTGCTCCCCCATCACTCTTTCTATGGTTTTTGACTCAACGCAACACTGTTGGCTCCCCAATCTTCTCGACGTTGCGCGGAAAGAGTTTAAACAGCTACTTAAGCAGGGTATATGCAGACCTTCGAACAGCAGTCGGTCGTCTTCATTCTATTTGGTTCCCAAGTTCAATGGCGAATGGCGACCTTAGGGAGATTATTGACGCCTGAATGCTCCGACGATTCCGGACCGGTACCCTACCCACCTCATCCAAGACTTTGCACATTATTTAGCAATCTGTTGCGTTTTCTCGCCCTTCCAAAGCCTGCCATCAGAACCCTGTAGCTCTCAAAGGTATTCCAAAGATAATTTGCACACCTTTCGGACTTTTCGAGTTCATACGTATGACCTTCCAGAGATGCATCCACTCCGTACTACGGAATTTGGACTTCTGTTTTGTCTAGTTGAATAACATTGTGGTCACTATTTCCACCGATTCCGAACATTTGGCACATCTTGAGTGCATTTTTCAACGTCTCCTTGACATTTCGTGAAAAGTGCAGATTTCTCCAGCAGTAGCAGGCGAAATTTCTAGGCCATTACTTCTGATGGCTTAGAACCCTACCCAGATAAGTTTTAAGCGATCGCGAGCTTTCCGCTCCCAAATCGGTCATGACCTTAGAAGGTTCATGGGCACGACAAACTTCTACCGTCGTTTCCTGCCCAAGGCCACTCACCATCAGGCGTTACTTATCGGCTCACTATCTGGTCATAAGGTCAAAGATTCACGGGAGGTTGTGTGGTCTTCAGAAACCGTCCAAGTGTTTGAAACCACCAAACTAGTAGACGCCTCACTTTTGGTATTCCCTCAACCAGATGCACCTCTATCTGTGTTCGACGATGCCACAGACAAAGCTGGCAATCGTTGGGTTCCTTCTCAAAACAGTTGAATCCCGCTCAATAGAATTGCAGCACCAATGATCGTAATTTACTACCCACGTGTCTGAGCATCAAGTACTTTCGTTTTTCCTTGAAGGCAGGCCATTTACAGTGTTCACGGATCATGAGCCTCTAACTTTTGCCATAAGGCAAAAGCCCGACAAAGCGTCCCTTTGCCAATTTTGGCACTGAGTCTACATTAGCCAGTTTACATCGGATATTCAGCATGTGTCCGGCAAGGGCAACTTAACCGCGAATGCTTTGGCTCGGATTTCTGAGAACAACCTCCCAGCTGCAGTCGATTTTTCGGCAATCGCTGTAGCCCAGCAGGATGAGGCAGTTGTTCAGAGCCTTTAGTCGGACTCCAAATACAAGTTTAAGTAGTTCCCCATCTTTGGCTCACCTTCTTCTACCTATTGCAAGATATCCGAAAAGGGGCCTAGGCTATATATTCCGGACATTTTCCGTGTGGAAGTGGAACCGGCTAATCTCCAGCAAATATTTCTCGCCGTTCATGACAAAAGACGTCAATTCATGGCCAGAGGGTGCACCGCATGCCAAAAGTGTCTAGGGTAAGAAGGAATTAGGAGTATTCCCTAAGTCAACAAAGCGCTTCCACACCAAACATCTCGCCATTGTAGGCCCTTTGCGAGATTCGCACGGCTAAAAGTATTGCATCACGATAATTGATTGATTTACGCGGTGGCCTGAGGCAATCCCTCTTAAGGACATTACAGCACAGTCATGCACTGAGGCCCTCTATCGGGAGTGGATTCCACGCTTTGGTGTTTCCGCGGTAATCATCACAGACCAGGGAATGCAGTTCGAATCTACTCTCCTAGGATTTAAATGTCAGCGGATAACCGCATACCATACGCACTTCAATGGGATGTTGGAATGTTAGCTTCGAACGCTTAAGACAGCCATTATGGCACATTACAATCGGTCCTAGTCACAAGTTTTGTCTTTCGTTCTGCCTTCGTATAGCCGGCGGAGAAAAATTTGATGCCAGACCTGATGATCTGGTATATGGAGAGAACCTAGAGTCCTCGGCGACCTAATTCTTGACAAGAGAGACGGGCTTGAAGAGACTAGATTGTTGTACCTACTATAGAGGCCGTCGCCAAATTGAAGCCACCTTCGTCATGCGCATCCATAGATCCACGTCCCTAAAGAGCTTAAAGTCTGCACTCACGCTCTGGTGAAGACTGATGTCACCCGAAAGTCGCTGCAGCTATCATAGGAGGGCCCCTGTAAGGTTTCCGAGCTTGAGGAGCACGCGTTCAATCTAGACGTCTGTCGCAAGTCTAAGATGATCTCCTTAGATATAGTGAAGCCCCCTTCTAGGAGACGTCAAGTCAAGGAAGCATGAGCGCCGCGTTAGTTTCGACATCCACCAATTCGCTGTGGAGGACGAGCCTCTCCACGGGTCTTCTCGCAGAAACCCCTTGGTTTCAACTAGAGCGGAGTGTTTTGACGAAGTGATACTTGACGCCCGCTTCACAGCTCTGACCACGACAAACAATCAGCGCGGCCTCCGGACAAGGTGGCAAGTAAGACGATGTGCTGCGTGCCCGTCAGACTAGTCAACAAAGGGAAGATGCGCTCAGGTGGCCACGAAAAGCTTCAAAATAAATGCTAATATAATAGACAGTTGAGAAACACAATAATCTATTGTATACAAACGTGAAAAATAAATGATCAACCCAAAACTCTCGTGAATATCAAAGTGACTTCAAAACTGGACGGTATACAACCGATCGGTTCATCTAAACGTATATCAACACTCCCCGAGTCTTGCCGAATAGGCTACGCTTCTCCTCTATTGTTCTACACCATGTAGCTCTAGCCCGACCCCCCTCGTCCTCTATTAATTGCATGGTTTAGCCAGCCTCACTATACAATGCAATCCATTGTAGATTTTACCCTCCTCCATCATTGCATCCAGATTACCGAGTAATTTCGTTCCACGCTCACTGTCAGGTGGTCTATTTCTCTTCTTTTACCGCTACTGCCCGACATATTATTTCGCAATATTGATTGATATTTGAATTTAAATATAGATCATGGCATAAGCCCGAATACGCAGAACTCAAAACACAAAATATTTCACAATGAAATATCAAGGAACCAACCCAAACTTCACGGAATAGTGCTAGCTACTGATACTGCTCTTCGGTGTTAGCTGGCCGGAATGATACAAGTTCGCTATTTGTTGGGCTTGTCGAATAGCTCTACCCCGAGGCTAGGAATAGTCAACTTTCACCTCCTCCTTTCGTTAGATAACGAAAATATCGTGATGATCACGCCTCATAATCAAAGGATATAAACCGCACTACAGTTTCAGATACTTTTTTCTTTCTTACTTTCAATCCACGAAAACAACAAATGGGTTCACTTTCATGTGATCATTATTCATTTAATTCGGTTATGAGCAAATACACCATGCAGAACGTAGGCGACACAAAAACCCGATTTGCATACGCGTCTGACTGCAAAAGCACGAAAAACACTCTCAGAAAACCATTGATTTCCAAATTTAAAAGACAATTGATGATTATATCATTCATCGTATATCATTATATCATCCTAAATCAAAGGTCAGAATGATATGCTTTTGATCCCCTAGCGCTTTTTTCTAATTATTTCCACTTTCACTTGATGATAATAGTCAAAATAATTTCCCTTTAAATATCTCCTTCTACCTCCGAAATTATGAGGTTAAAGTGAGCAAAAACTCTTCGAAAATTTATTAATCACATGAAAATTATCAACACACAGGGATCCTGAAGGCACAATTAAATAAAGTGAAAAAAAATTGATTTCGTATTTCATAAATTCAATTCACGAATTTCGTACAATAAAACGCTTATCTTTTATCCCGTCTCCAACAATGACAAGGCCAATAATGATCCACTCGATTCGCGTAATACTAATTAAATTTGTTAACAAAAGGTGTACATGCACTGCCATAATAGAAATATGTGAAATTTTAGATGTAATTATTGCGAATAAATGGCCAGCAGAAAAATTCCGATCATTTCTAAATTGCATGAGAAGTAATTTTCTGGCCATTATCACAATGGAGCGCCAACTTGATCCCTATTGGCCGACAGTACCGCTTTGCTTAAAGTGCCAAGATACAAAAATGGTTTATTATTAAAATGCACCACTGCGAATATTATGTAAGGCTGTCCGGCTAAAAATACCAACGAATATATTTACTGAATCTCACATGCACGTTGCACAAAAATCCAATTTCTTAATTTCCTCGCATATGGACATGAATGAACTAAATTCCACTCACAATAGGATACTTGACTCAAAAACGTGATTAAATAGTTTCAATCATTTGTAATCTTTTTAGATAAAGTATCTCTTTGGGAGCCTTTGTTTCAGAGTCGTCTTTGTTGTCTCACGCTATTCATCTCGTTACCCATGCACATCAAATGACAAAGGAATTAAGATTACATGGAAACAAATCAGCCAAAATCAAGACAAGATTCATCTAATTTTTTTCCGGAACTAATGGATTGGAAGATTTTGGCATAAAGTTGGGAGATTTTGTAACCAACATGCAATAGAAACTGGAGTGCAATGTAACAAATTGAAATAAGAAACGCGTAACACCGTCAGCAAAAACCTTCACATCGGCATTCGCTTCGCTTTGGCTAAACCAGATACTCCAGCAATATTTGGAAATAATAACACGGGTTTTATCTGTTTAATTTAAACCAGCCAAACATATTGTTTCATCGAACTGATCATCACATACTGAACGTAACTCAAATTGATTTTTTCCTCTAAACGATTCAACGTGAAATACAAAAGAATTTATTTTTAATCTATTACATGTGTAAATGGATATTAATCCATGGTGATCGTCTTTGTAAAGATACTGGTAAGAAATTGAAAAAACATCGATAAAGCATGATAGATTCGTTTTGGTTTATACTTTGATTTAAATGCTAATGCTATTGTAACGCAGGTAAAAGCTTTTCCTCTGTTTATTCTTTAATCTAGTGGAAATAAAAGGAAATTCATGAAAAGTTTTAATGAAATAACATCAATCGCGAATTCAATACCAAAAAGATTCCACTCAAAACTAATTGCAGATTATTTAAAATTAATTTTATATTATGGAATAGCCGACTATAGCATTGGCGATGACCGTAGGCTCATTGTTATTTCCAATCTATTATTTTATATTATATAATATTTGAAGACTTTATAAAATATAAATTAAGATGCATCAATCTTTACGTAAGGGATTAACTGGTTGAAATAATTTCGAAGATAGAGGATTCCTTGATTAGAAACTTACACAATTTGAAATGATGAGATAGTTCTGCGTGATAAGTAAAACAGAATGGATAATATCAAAAACACTAAATGCAAAGAAAAGTTCGAAATTCATCTAAAGAAAATTTTCTTTTTCAGGTTTTATTGAAAATAAAATCTTATTTAAATCGGTTTGTCTGTTCGTCCGTTTGTCTGTCTATTTGCCTCCAACACGCACTTTTCGCAGGAACGGTTACACCCGATACGAAGTTTGATTCAAAAGTTGGAATTGTGGACCCCCACCCATATGGCGAATTACATTGCTGCATGTTGAACCAAAGAAGAGGGTGGGTCCTATACACCTAAAAGAGGGGTGCATAAATTTGTTTTCATCGAATATAACCACGCGGGGTATCAAATGAAGGTATCGATTAGTACATTTCAGCAAGCAGAGGCAGGTATCAGTTTTGACATTGGCTGCTAAGGGAACGAATACGGGTGTTTGAAAGAGGTCAATTACTGCAAGGGCCCATTCTCTGAAACTACCCAACCGAAAAATCCATGGTGTCTAGGCTCCGAAACACTCTTCGTTACGAGACCTGCTTAAATTAAGTTAATAATAGTATATTCGTTTTTTTTTGCAAATTTACCGCCTACCCCCTTACGTCCACCGATAGATAAAATGGACTAATATAGGTTTTAATATGAAGCAACATACCGAAAAGTTTGGTGGGAAACCTAATATTGTTACCAAGGTCAAAGTTCCCTCTTTCGCATCAAATTACTATCCCCAATTAAATATCGGGTATATTCAACGTATACAGGTAACTTTTTACACCTCAAACGACAACCTTTCGATTTCCAACATATTTCCTTTATACTATACAGTGAATAACTAATGTTTAAGCCATAACACCCACTCCTAATTGATACGTGCAGCAATGCACTCGCAGTAATCTGGGAGAAACATCTTACGTCTAATAAGTATTGTGCAAGTCCTAATGTAAGCATTTCGTGAAATTAGATGACAACGCATTTGTCACTACTACTATTTTTAAAGAGCTAATGCAGTAGCTCACACAAGCAGGCATTCTTTTTATACCTGGATCGTCAGACATGTCTCAAAAGAAGAGGAAGATAAAATTAACAAATTGTTTGTTTCCGCTTAAGAAATTAAGAAACCTTTCAAATAAATTGTGGCTAATTCATATCTTCCAGTACTTAAGGGTAGCTCTACCGAAGTGCCTGTCCCACGCACTTATATACCATTTCCAAGTCAGTTCAGAAGGGTAACTAAGATCCTTTGTTCTTCGATCCATCACAAGTCAAGCTAAAAAATTCACATATGTTATGCCTGGCACATTAGTGTCGCTTTCGAAATAGCCTTTAAAACCCAAGGTACAGCCAAACCAAAATGGATTGCCAAAATGATGCGGAGAAATAAAGCAGCTCAACCGCGCATGTGAATCCGAACGACTTGCAACTTAGAATTCACAACCTAACTCGGGAAGAAGTTCAAGGGGTTCTATTTAAGTTGAATACGTTTTGATCTGGTTGGAGTTTCGAGGCTACCAAATCACAGTCCAGCGTATCTAGCCACCGTTGTTTCAGCCGATTTCCATGCTTTGGCCAATTTTGGCAAGTGAATTCTCGTTAGCACGATTTACGTGATCATACCATCGAAAACTATTCTCTTGCATTTTTTTACGTGCATTTATCAGTGCAACCTCACATCAATCGTAGATATCCTATCATCAAAGCATGTTATCCCAATGGTCCAAAGTAACATCTTCGCCATCCATTACCGCGAGGTGTCGTTCATTGCCCCTTACAGTCGGTCAATACTCACAACCATAGATGACAACAGGGCAAATGACAGTGTAGCAAATTTTCCACGTGAGACGTTCGTTGGTACTTCTCTCACATCCAGCTTGCGCTAATGCGTGGAGCACCATTCACCAATAGCGGATATCATTGATTTGAGACAAATAAATCGCTTAGTTGTGGATATTTCACCACCACTGATAGTAATAGCGCCTATTTCATTAGGATTCATGATGCCGATATCGTCAGCATAGGCCAGTAGTTTAAAGGACTTAAAAAGGATGGTGTCTCTTGCATTTTTTCCAGCGCCAGGATAAAAAGGGTGCTCGATAGGGCATCTCCTCGTCTTAGATCGTTGTTGATGTTGAGGTCTCGATAGTGATCGTATTATTTTATTTGGCTTTCCACATTCGTCAAGGGCAGCCTAGTCAGTCTTATCAGTTTCGTTGGAATACCGAATTCCCTCATAGGCTTATACAGTTGTCAAGAATTCCTTTAAAAATCTTCATGGTATGAGACAGCTACAATTGAAGGGAAATTTTCTCCCACTTTTTTGGTCCATGAACTCCTCTTTTTGGGCTAAAACCCAAAGTTAAAAAAAAGCACAGACGATTATGGTTTCGTCCATGGCAGAGGCGGCTTATCAGACGCTTCCTCTGCACCGAAGTAGATCAAGGGTGTTGTTTGCTCACTCAATTCCCAACCACGCCACGGACACAAATTATATTCCACTTAATAACCACGTAAAAGTTCTGACCTAAGCCGGCCAACAATGAACTAGCTTTTGTTTTGTAATCAAGGGGATCAATAATACTCTTGAACCACTTCGCTGGTGCTGCTACGAGGGCAGAAGTGAGGCAACGTCTAGTGAGTTGCCTCTATCCTAGACGAAACCGTAGTCATCGGTGCTTTCAAAAGAAACTCAAAGAGAGCTGCACTTACCAATAAAAAAAAATACTGATTTAGGTTTAGGCGCGTGGTTGAAATGAAGGAATATGGGTTGGCAAGACCAACAAGGTGATCGAATTTTCTTCATTAATGGATTTTTTTTATAACAAAAATGATACTTTGTTCATCTTGCTGGTACTCAACTACCCCTACGGTGACCGAGCTTGCTTTCATGTCCGCTTCTTTGCTCCACCTGGTTAGGCTCTATGGATCCTCGAATTGTTTCTACTATTTTTTAGGGTTTTTTCCAATCTGGGGTTTTTTACTATGAGCTTTATCTCACCTTCTTTATTGCTTTAGTGCTATTACTTGTAGGCACCCGAACGTTGCAGTTTTAAACTACCTTACTTTCCAAATCACGCCGACGCGACGCCTGTATGGATGGTCTATGATATCACTCTCGGTGTCTGATTTACTTTCCCCGGTTAAATATCTCCTTGGCTCCACGAAATCGGCAATAGGGTTAGTATTCTGTGGTCTCTTAAGCTTTCGTAACTTCCTGACTGACTAAAGTTGGTTTTGCAATGTTTTTGTTATTGGATATGGCCTCAAGTAAGGGTACTTTTAGTCTAGGTCCAAACTTCGAGCGCTTGATTTCTTTACAATCTTCCTCTTTATATTGATTTCCTTTTAGCGTTGAACTTCATTTTTTCCTTTTGATCTTTAACAGTAATCCTTTGACTTCTGCTGGTCTCCCTTATCAATTGGCTTTAAGAAACCCTCACTTTTCCCTTCTTTATTCTTCTCCAGGATTCTATAGATGCAACAATTGATAGCTTTCTTCAGTTTTTTTTCCATATTAGGAAATTAGCACCGCTGTTTCAACACTTGATGGCAAGCTGCACCAATTGATAGGAAACTTTCCCTCACTTTTTTGGATTCACGAAATCCTCTTTTTGGGCTAAGCATCCAATTATTAATAACCAACAGAGCAGGTTTGGGCAACTCATGAGGTGTCGCCTCACCTCTCCTTAGTTCAAAGAGAGAGGTCCATGGACCAGAAAAAAAGTGGTGGAAAGTTTCTGACCAGTTGTTTCGGCTCTAGACAAAACATCAACTCACCGGTACTGCAGCTTATTATTTTTGAAATATTTATACTTTTGATAATGTTGTCTGACACAACGAGCAATTACTCTCTAGTATGCTCTCGAAAGAGGATGGTCTGAAATGATAAGTTTCATTTCTACTCCGAGCTTCTTTTCGATTCTATCAGTTGTCTAACTTTTGAATCGCCTTATCACGTTTTCCTGTTTCAACCTTTTTAGATATAGACCGGAGTGTTTGTATTGCAACTAGTGCAACTACGTGACGTAAGGACGCCCCTCGCTGCCACTATATGCCTATAATGCTCCAGCATCAAGGTCCAATGAGCAACTCAAACACCGATGTCCTATTCTTTCGTCGTTTGCACGAATAATTGGTAGTCTCTATCTAACTTCAAAGGGATTCTGTAACAGTTCTCTACTTCTCCGATTTCCAATTCGTAACTCGCCAATTCTGCGGGTGCTCGTGATTTCTTCCTGTTAAATTAGTACATTGGAGGGAATTTCGGGTCCTCTGAATGCTTGTACATCAACGCTGCTACAAGCCTCAACGCGTCGGCGTGTAGCTCAGTCTCTAGTGGTTCACGTTACAATAACTGTCCAT
This sequence comes from Hermetia illucens, assembly GCF_905115235.1. Classification (NCBI taxonomy): domain Eukaryota; kingdom Metazoa; phylum Arthropoda; class Insecta; order Diptera; family Stratiomyidae; genus Hermetia; species Hermetia illucens. The sequence goes on along the minus strand of NC_051850.1, from coordinate 152,716,820 downwards.
TTGCTGAAATTAAAGAAGCGGCTTGTGGGTTCTGTTTGTGACAAATGGTTTTCTGAGTCTTCCCTACCTCCCCGTAGAGGACAATCTAAGCAGATCTTTCATTCAGATACCTATACTGAGTTCTACTTAACAGCGATTTCTCTTGAATCTATCTAACGGCAATTATAATTTCCTTAACATTAATGTTGACGCGAGCACTAATTTTGTTAGCAATCGGTTGAAAACGCGGTGAAGAAACCGGCGAGTAGCCTGCGAAACACTGCGAACAAATAAAATTTCCCGTAGAAAAAAACCACAACCATTTTTTTGAGAATTGCGGGGTCCATCAACTTGATGCCTGACCGGACCAAAAGGGCAGCAACTTACACCATCTTTTTTTAGTCCACGGATCCCTCGTTTAGGGTTTAGTACCCAACTTTTAAAAAAATTTTGGGATGACGGCTTTACGGTTTCTTGCCAGAGCAGAGGCAAATTGTCGGACGCTGCCTCACCTCTGCCCTGGGGGCAGCGTGACCGAAGCGGCTCGCAGATCTTAAATGCTTTTTTGTATAATTTTGTGACCACAATCAGAGCCCCGCTGTGAAAAGGAACAATGGTACCAGTCTATACCAAGTGCATGGCTTAGCATTCATACTGGTGGATGGAAGACCTACCTAAATCTCTACCGAACTAAGGAGTACGGCACCCGTGTTGAAACGCAACACCACGCCGAGGCCCGAGGATCTCTTCTCGCTTGAGCATAAACAACAACCTGATTAGGCCTTTGGAGCATTCCCCTACTGCATCACGGCCGGCAAACCAAAGTGAGGATAGCGTCTCCCGGTGCCACAACTATGGAGGTTCTCCTCGGCCACTTGGTTTTGATTCAACCGACAAGGTTGCCGCCCCGTCTTCCTCATCGCCACCTGTTGTACCTACAAGAAAATTTTCAACAGAAAATGAGGGAGGGAAACTGTATATCCCATCCTAATGTATGGCTCTGTTGTGGGAGAGCCTGCACTCAAAAGTGGTTATAATACAACAGAATTGTGCAATAAGGTACTGATAACTACATATGCCGCCATAACAAGTGAAGAATAGATACGCTGAATGTTATATTAAACCTCTTCTCTTCAATTATTACCAATATTAGTTCTGCGTAGAATCCACATCTGTGTGGATGCTTTAACATTCATCTCCGACTTTCAATCAAGACCCAAAGGAGCACTCTCCAATTGTATGCCATATTTAAAAGATTAAGTCAATCAGATGCATTCTTAATTCTCCCTAGTTTTCTACCAATAACAACCAGAAAACTAGAATGACCAAGTATTATATAAATTACAAGGAACACCCAGTGCACGGATTTTCCATTAACAATCTTCATAGTGAAGGAAATTCCAACTATCGTCATTACAACCGCGACGAAATTACCAATTCTTAGTAATTACCGCCACGTTGATTTTCGGTGAATACAAGGCAATCATTATAAAGCATTTTATGCGTAGAAGAATTCAATCTAACACCAAATAATAAGAAAAAACTATGAAACAAACGCCGACATAAATGAATAGTTAAAATGCTTCAACAAGTGACAATTATGGTATATGTTGCTAACCATCGGATGATAGTGTGAAATGTTATCAATGGAATATTAACCCCTAGTAATTTTGCTTAACTGGATAAGAGAATCCATTGTTGAAAATTTGTTACTGAAATCTTATACTGAACGAAGAATTGTCTAAACCTAATATTTAATAAATAATAAACATAATTTGTTGAAATTAGATACTTTTCTCTGGTGGGTGTTTTTTTTTTTTTGAAGAAATGTCATAAAACAAACAAATTCAGAAAAAAGTCAATCTCCCCAACTCCAACTGACCAATTTAGAACTTGCACCACAGTTTCTCCAGTATTGATGAGTATAGATTGTGTTTGTTGTAAATGTAAATCTTTTGAATGTTTTTTCTTGGGTATTTCGGGAACCATTTCTTCCCTTCTTCAGCGCAAAATCTGATCTGGTTCTTACTTTTCTAATAGTTCAAAATAGGATCTCAAACATCTTCCTACGAAGAAACCCCATTTCTTGAGCATAGTTGGGTTAATAGTGTTGAAAAAAATGCGAATACGTCTAATCTTGACAGCCTACGAAAAGAATCATTAAGCTACTTGAGATTATCCCAATATGGCTACCAAAGAAGAAAATTAAGATTCTTCTCAGCGCAACAAACACGAGTTCCACTTCAATTTTATGTTTAGTGGAGGAGGTAAGTTGATTCGTAGTTACAATCAAAGACGTCTTAAGTGTTAACGACATTTTTTTACGGATTACATAAATAGTTAAAAACCTTCAAGGTAAAGTAATTTCAAAGCAATTAGAAGCAATCATCTCAAACGAAAAGAAAAATCTTGAGTTAATATGTTTCGGAAAAATCTTTTTGATCATTTTATCTTTCTGATTAGAGATATGAGATGTTTATAACAAAAAAGATGCTCAGTTTCCTTAGTATTAAAAGTAATTATATCTTATATAAAAGTTGATTACTGTACTGTTTATGTTAAAATCCTTTCACTTGATAAGGAATAATTTGGCTGGCAAGCCTCTGATTCAAATTAGACGGGAGAGCTAGTTAACAGTACTTCATACTTATCTAACACAAATTGTAGCTATGATTTTAATGGCTCTTTAATTTTACCTGGCTACTTGCAATTCGTTTACATCTAAATTTAAGATTAAAGTTCTTTGCTAAGAAATAGATCAAGTATCATTTTCCTTTAGCAACAACCCTTTAATGCACTTCGCGTTTGGAAAAGTGGAGATTCTAGTTTCGGAATCATGTGGTGTAATGCATGTAAAATTGAAAGGAATACGAATGAGGGTATGTCATTTACCATGGAATAAAGAGAACGATAAAAATCCAGTGGATATACTACCGAAAATAAAGTAAAATATTCTTGAGTTGAAAGACAGCCTCCAACATAATGCAGACTACAAAATAGTTTTATTCTAGTAAAAAACGTAATCGGCAAAAACTTGTGGCGCAGCAGGGTTAACAACATTCGAAATTTATGCTTTAAAACAGAAGCCCGACAAAGCGTCCCCTCGTCAGCTTCGACACCTGAGCTTTATAAGCCAGTTCACGTCCGACATACAGCACGTATCCGCCAAGGACAACATAGTTGCTGACGCTTTGTCACATGTATCCGAGGTTAACATCCCCACCTCACTCGACTTCTAGGCTATCGCCAAGGCGTAGGAGGATGACGCAGTACTTCAGAGCCTCAAATCTAACCCCAAATACAAATTTCGGGAGTTGACCATACATCCGTACCTGCCTGCGCTTCCAAGGAGCTGGACGCGTGCACGCGGAAGCGCTGCAGCCTTCATATGAAGGCCCGTACGGTGTTCTCGAGCGCAGAGAGCATTTCTTCCAGCTCTAGATCTGGGGTCACAAAAAGGCTGTCTCCTTATCCAGGTTGAAGCCCATTTGCGCTCCAAATCAACGTCGTATTCGCTTTGCCGAATGATGGAGGACGCAGTTCCAGGTTCAGTCGCTGAAACCCCTTGGTTTCATCTGGGGGCGGAGTGATGTGACGCAGCAGGATTAATAGCATTCGAAATTTATTTCGAATGTTGTTAATTCGACTGACAGATGCCATCACCGGTGTTCTCCATGTAGGAGTAGGCCTTGATTTTTGAAATGTAAAAATTAATTGAAGTTAGAAAGTGAGTTGACATAAAAATTTCAACCAAGCAAAACTAATTATTGAAGTTGTTAAATTTTTCTACTGAGAGAGTTTCGCCAATTATTCCTTAACGTTCCTTTATATCAATAAAATTATTTAAGCTGTGATTTGTACGTTTATTTTAAAATGTCAAGGCTCTGAATCGAAAGCAATTGCTGGCGATATTCATATCTAACATCAAGAAGAATCTTACAATCAAGTCGTATCAAGACTAAAAACTGCTAAAAAAATTATCATAGAGAAGTCTATCTGAAATTGTTAACTAATTGGCTTCAGAAACAAGGAGCAGTTATGCCAGGAGCGCGTGTTTTATTTTAATGCCTAACCAAATAAAACAAGTGGGGAAACCGGAAGCTAGACGCTTCAGGTATGAGAGATTTTGTATAGTAGTAGTAAAAAGTACGTAATATATGCATTTATTATGTGAAAATATTCATATATATCATGAAAATATCCATATATATATATTTACATTCAGAGTCTTGAATGTGCAAAGAAGCGACAGCTTTGACCTATCATCACTTTGTTAGCAATAATGCGTACATTCTTGCAAAATTTAGTGATTCTTCGATGAACTTAAGGGGGGTTTCCTGCCAATTACTAAAAAGTATAGTAATGTACTATTGTTAACTTTATTTGAACAGATATCAGTAGTTGGGGGAACCTAGGCACCATACAGTAGCAATCTCATGATTTTTTTTCAGATTTTTCGGTTGGGTAGTTTCTGAGAATGGGCCCGTTAAAGAAATGATCACTTTCAACCCCGGCACTCCCCGCCTTTCCAGCAAATTTAAAAACTAAGACAGGCTTTGGAAAGTACTAACCGAGACCTTTCTTTTGATACCTCACATATTTGATGCAAAAAAATGTACACCCGCTTTGCATGTATGGGGTCCCCCCTTAAAATCGACCTAAGAGGATGTAACTCACTGTATGTTTGAGCATTCACAGTTCCCATCTTTTCACCAAATTTGGTGTCAATCAGTGTAACCGTCTCCGAGAAAAATGCGTATGACAGACAGACAGAGAATAAACCGATTTTAACAAGGTTTTGTGTAAAATAAACAAAACAGAATTTATAATAATTTCCTATTGAAAGAGAACCTTAAAGCAACAGGTCGAAAATTTTAATTATTTGCTTGAAACCAACCTGCTCAGTCAACAGTCACATTGAATACATCTGATGGGTCGTCAAGTACCACAAGAGTTATTCATCAACTATCAAATCAAAGCTTACTGGGACGCAATGAAATTCCACTGTAAATGTTAAAGTACAGTGGCGACAGGTTTTATTAAGCAACTCATCAACGTGCATCAAAGCAAAGGGGTAGCAAGTCAACAGCAGTTGACCTATACGTAGATAGAGATCAAGTGTCAGATAAAAAAAAGGAAATATCATTAACACGCAGTAATTATACAGATAAAACGTTGGTGAGCACTTTTTGTAAGGTGCTTATCGCTCCTTCTTGTCTAACCGCTTTGTATCTATAAAGATTCCGTTTTAGAGAAATCGAAAGTAAACCTATTCGAATGAACCTAAATGAACCGGTTTAGATTTTTTATTTCAAGAAAAGAATTTTTTTCACTTTTCAAAATTTATAAATCAGGTTTCTCGCTTAAATCTTTTGTTTCATTATTGCTACCATACATAGAAACTCGCCTTAAGGTGAACTTATTCGATTTTCGGGGAAATAGTTCCAATTCATAAGAACGGTTCAAAGAAGTGATTGCTTCCAATAAAATTTCTGCAAATTTGCCCAAATAAAAAATTGAAATCATAATTAATATAGAGTGCTCCGTTTGATTTGCAATCATATCTTACTTTATAAGCGATGCCTCGGTGTGAGCTTATCCCTTGCACAACAGTTAGTGTGATAATCAAAACTGAAGGACAGTCTCATCAAAAATTGAGAAAAAAACAAAGCAACAATAACAACAAAGAGACTATGTAGATGCCCTATACTGCACAAGGGAGTGAACAAGTAGTGCACATATTTATTTTTCACTGAACGAGGTAACGTGCTGGTAGCACACTCCCAGTTAAATTGAAGTTTATTTGGAAATGTAGATGCTTTTGAATTTAGAATGCATCGTAGGAGTGCATCGGGAACTTCAAGCGTAATGAGTAGCTAAATATCTTTGTTACCTTTGCTCGCATAGTTGGGTCAATCAGCAGTTCAAGTTCAGGGGATTCTACCAAATGTAAAGGAGCAACCTTAAACCCTGAATTTTCGGCTTTCCTTTTACTTTTGCGCCTACTATATAAGAAAAGAACCTTTCCGTTTCTGCGGTTGAAGTAGTTGTCTACTTCTGGAAAAACTACAATTTGACATCCCTCGGCTTTAACTTGAACGGTACCCAATGTTCTCGCTTTTATAAGTTCAGTTAGCGTCTTATATGAGTCTTCATGGAATGATATCTTCAATTTTTTGCCTTCAAACTTTTTCCGTACGCCCGAGTGTTCTTATCTTCTATCTCATTTGATAACGGACCAGATGAATTAGAAAGAAGCTGCCTCAACTTTAATTGGTCCACTGGCCTCTCTTCCGAAGAGCAAACTGCGGTCCAGCGGCTTAGAGAGCTTAAAACACAGCATAAAACACGCTTTCAAGAATCATGACTACTTACGCGCAATGGCTCACGAATCAGCCTGACAGGCCACTTTAAATTGATGAAGGCCCTGAATTAAGACCAGAACAAATGTGTTTTCACAATGCAGAAGGTAGTGGAAGAAATACTAGAGCAGCAAACAGAGTAAATGATTAGATTCCAGCGAATATAGTTTTATCAGGTAAGAAGAAAGCCAAGGTTTACAAACAATGCATGGAACAATGAATATGGAAGAAAGTAAAACATTGAAGACACATACCACTGGATTTATGTGAATCGAATACTTTTGTAAGCTCCTGAATACGGCTAGCTGTAGCAACATCTTCGATACCTATCCCACGAGACTCAAGTGCGGAACAAACCAGTAAAAAAAATGCTATGCCAACAAAAGTAATACAAACTCCGTAAGTTGGATGGCATACCAGCAGAGTTTCTTAGAAAAGGTGGACTATTATCGATCATCATCAATAGACTAAATGTTCTTAGTGCTACAGGTCTTTGTAGACTTGCAGCTAGCATACGATATTATGCACTAGAATGGGCTATTAAAAGCAGAATTTAAATTTGGAGCACTGTGGAAACTGGTCTGCCTTACGAAGATAACCATAAACGATGCCGGGGGGATGGGGGACATGGCCTTGCTCCATGTTCTTTGAACTAGTTTTACACTACGTCATCAGAAAAATAGTTGTCAACTACGCAAGAGCATTGTAGTTTAGATTTACCTAGCTAATACCGTATCCTGATGATGCAAACATTATATCACACTCCATATGTGGTCTCGAATACTCCTCAACATTGAATTAGCAATCGAAATGTGATAATCTTCCCTCTCCCCCTTGGCAGGAGTTTATAATGCCTTTTCATATTCAAATATATTATTCAAACAAGAATAGAAGGGACAGACTGGAAACCGGTGAGGACTGCATAGGCTTCCTAGGTTCCGATTAATTGTGTCAGTGGAAGATAACCTGCTCCGAAGCATAACTTTGTTTTGATGTGTCAGATATATATAAAATAATTTTTCAACATTGCTTCCGACTTGACTTTATCTTTCAAGTTTTAGGGCCATCTTTTTACTCCGAAGCAAGTGTTCCTATACCTCAATTTCCCTTCTCACCTTGTAGAGTAGAGCTTCCTATTCTGGCCTGATTAAAGAGCCAGTCATTTCTTGTTTTTGTCTTTGGGACTTAGTTTCTAGATTTACGGGCCTTTGCGGATATATAATAAAGCAATGAAAGAATTCTACCAAAATTAACCACGCGAAATCGTATAATCGATTGACAAAAAACACTGGAATACAGGGAGTAACAAGATAATATTGAACTTTTACTTTTGACGATTTTGACCATGCAGCCAGTTTCGTTCCAGAATAGCGCCGGAAAATCTTTACTACTCCCAACCCTCCCAATCCTTCTCTAAAAGAACAACGAGAATTCCCCCGTGCGTACTATTCGTCAAAGAACCATTTACCGCAATTTGTGGCAACGAAATCAACTGTTTTTGCAACAATCCTCTCATATATCAGTTTTTCGCAGTTGCCCAAGACGTACCGCTATAAAAAATGCATTTGCTTGCGCACAGCATGGGCACGCAAATATGTGGCCGAGTCATGCAATATTTTTAACAAAAAAGGTGGGTGATATTTTAGAGTTTCTGCAGTGAGAAGAATTTGTAATAAAAATTTCGAAAGAAAATTCCTGAATTAATATTTAAAAAAAGTAAATGTTTTTGAATATAATTTGACGTCGAAATGAGAATTAGACATTTTAAAGGAGGATAATGGTGGTGCTACAGGATACTAGATAGGAGGAAAAAATGAGTGAGTTCTTCGCAGGACAACGACTGCATGCTGCCAAACCAGTGTATTACAAGATATCATCGGTTCTTGCAGTTGAAAGAATAATATATTTCTAAAACTTGATCGGATAAAAATAACCAAGTCGAGAATCCGAAAGCTCGGCGTTTCAAGTATGAAAGGTTTTGATTGTTTCTTCTGTGAGTATATTTGAATGCAGAACTATCCCATTTGTACGTAACCCGTAGTCAATATGCATTTATCAGGACGGACTATTCACGTTAGTGTGATATGGATATTTAGTTGCAATAAATCAGTCTACTTTGAGCTTTGTTAATAAGAGTAACATACTTCATATTTTAATCTATTTTCAGCCAATATATAGTAATATACTATTATTACCTTAATTTGAGCAGACATCGATATGAAGGGTAGTAGAGAGTATTGAAGCCTCTACAACGTGTAGAAATAGCTTCATGATTTTTTTCAGATTTTTCAGTTAGGTAGTTTCTGAGAATGGTTCCGTTAAAAAAATCATCACTTTTGACCCCTCCTATTCAACAAATGTCAAAACTAACGGCATCGAAAAGTACTAATCAAGACGTTTCATTTGATGTGCAACATGACTATATTCAGTAAACAAAAATGTACGCATTCCTTTTGCATGCATGAGGACCCCCTCCTTTTACTACAACGTGGACAGATGTCACCCACAGCATGTCTGGGCGTTCATAGTTCCCACCTTCTTACCAAATTTCGTGTCAATCGGTATAGCCATTTCTGAGAAAAGTGCGTGACAGACAGACAGACATATTTTTATGACGTGCCTCAAAGATGGGATTTTCCCGGAAAAGTAGAAGAAACAGAAGCTTGTGCTGATCTCGGTGTCAAATAAACATTTAGGTGATCCTTCGTCTTAAAGGCCTATAAGCCTACTAAACGGCATCGGCAAACTTTTCGAACGGATCATCCTCAATAGGCTTGTACCAATCACAGAAAAGAAGGGTGGTCTCTCAAACAGGCAGTTCGGATTCCGGAAGGTAAGATCTACTGTCAATACTATCAGCACAGTGACAGGAATGGCGGAAAAAGCAATGAAGGCGAATAAATCTTGCGCGGTAGTTACTCTCTACGTGAAGAGTGCCTTCAGAACGGCAAAATGGAGCAAAATAATCGCGGGTTTAGCCAAATTGGGGGCTTCTAAATATGTGGTGTACATATTTATGGAGTTTCTTCGACAGAGGATATTGTGGATTCGGACGATGGACCTAAGACGTATAGAACAACCTGCGGGGTTCCACAGGGATCAGTCTTCGGTCCTCTCCCGTGGATAATAATGTATGACGAAATTTTGAAGTTGCAACTGGCTGCTTGGCCTCGTAGACGATATCGGAGTGGCTATTGTGACACAAGATATTGATCAGATCGAGGTACTCACAAACGAGTCAATTTTTGAAATTTAGTCTTGGGTAGACGAAGCTGGTCTGACGCTCGCAGAGCATAAAGCGATAGTTTTGATCACCAAGCGAAGGAAGCAAACGTCGATAAAGGTCATCATACAGTCGCAGCCAACGCTTAAATACCTAGGAGCCATGGTCGGTCAAAGACTGAAATTCAAGTCCCATTTTGAAAATTCAGCAACCAAAGCTTCGGGGGTAGCTACATTTTTGGCAAGAATGTTACCAAATATAGGTCCTAGGAAAAGCCGTCCACTCCTTATCTCGAGAGTGGTCAGCGCTATCTTGCTTTATGCAGCTCCAGTATGGGCACTGTCTAAGTTGAAAGCCAATAGAAGGAAAATCGCAGATCCATACCGATTGCATTACAAACATCGTGCGCTTACTGTGCAACATCAGATGAAGCAGCCTGTGTGATAGCAGACAGGGTCCCCATCGACATCTTGGCGAGCGAGGGTCGAAGGCTCTATGACCCATTATATGCAATCGGCGAGCTCTATACCAACCGTCGGCAATTAACATGAAGTGAATCTATTTTGGAATGGCAATGAAAATTGGATGATTCATCTAAAGGAGGCTGGACACACAAGATTATTCCAAATTTCTCAAAATGAATCAAACGAAGGCACGGTGAGGTTAGTTACCACCTAACTCAATTCTTAAGCGGACACGAAGGGTACCGCACATAACTTTATCGCTTCGGAGCTGACGACTCCCCGCATTGCCCGACATTCGTGATGATTCCGGAGGATGTGGAGCATGTTGTTTTTAACTGCCCGCGGTTCGCCGCCGACAGAGCGGAGGTGGAAATTGACGCCGGGGCACGGTTCACACCCGAGAATATCGTGGACCACATGCTAGCCTCTGAAAAATTTTGAAGGACGGTGGAAAAATTAAAGAAAGCGGCACGAGGCGCAGTTCGTAACTGAAACGGCAGTCCCGCGAGGTAAGCGAAGGAGAAGGAGGTGGTTTTAGTTAGTAAAAATCTCACATAACCATATGGCAGGTGCAGCGATAGGTTTTGAACCTTTCCACCTTCCAACGCTTACAAAAAGACAGACAGACATACATTGAACCGATTTTAATAAGGTTTTATTTTACAAGGTGAAGGTGTCCAGATAGCTGAGTGGTTAGCGCCCAAGGCCGTCGTACGGAAGGTCGCGATTCAAATCTCACGTTGGATGCCAGTCGACTCAGCTGTGAATGAATACCTGAGTCAAATCAGAGTAATAATCTCGGGCGAGCACAATGTTGACCACTTTGCCTCCTACATTGTTACTGTAGTGTGAATGAAATGCTCTAACACACTTCAAGCCCCTGATCCAATATGGATTGTTGCGCCAACGATTATTATTATAAGATGGACAGATATGCTAGGCACATTAGGAAACACATACCTCGTGCTGGGCTATCTCTTGCGAATATGGAGGGATTATCTGAGAAGAGAATGGAGATCACGTCGATAGAACGGTTCTTACAATAGTCTGCTAAAACTCTACATGCCGGAAGAGTCGTACTTAGTCGGCTATGCAGACTGTTGCCGGACACACAGTTGAGCACGCGCAAAACAGCCTTGGCATATCGATACGACGGGTAAGCGAATGGATGGCAGTCTATGGTTAAGCCTTGTTAAGCTGGAAAAAAAACGAAATAGTTATCCTGATTAGAGAATGAATCCCGACCGTGCGTCCCATATCGATCGGCGAGTTGAATATAGATTCAAAACCAGCGGTTAAATACATGGGTTTAATGCTCAACCCGAAAATGAGTTTCTTCGAGCAAATCAAAGCAGCAGTTGACAGGGCTGCAACTGTAGTCTCGGCATTAGATTTGCTAATAGCGAATGTTGGGGCTCTATATTTACAAGGAGATGTTTTCTTATGTGAGCAATGCAACCCGTTCTGTTCTACGGCCCGGAGGTATGCGCTGATGCCCTTGACAAGGAGGTGCATCATTAACACATTATCCAAATGCAGAGACGGTTATCGGATTGTCTCTGAAGCGGCCATGATGGTGATCGCGGGAGTAATCCCGGTTGCCTTTCTTGCTAAGGAATGTGCAGCCGTAAGGACGAAGTTTTAAGAGTGCTGGTAGCCCGTGATGAACGCTAACGCACACTTACCGAGTGACAACTCTCTTGGCAAAATGAGCCAAGAGGCATGAAAGTCCTGGGCGGGTTTAACGTGAGTACCTGCCGTGAAGGCATAATCCCACGGCCCTCTTCGGGCATGGATTGATTTTGGGACCACAATCAGAGCCCCGCCATGCAAGCACAGCGGTCCTGGTTTATACTGAGTGCAGGCTCAGAATTCATACCAATGGATGTGAGGCCTATCTAACACCTCTGCCGCAACTAAGGAGTACGGTACCCGAGTTGTACAGCGCAACTCCACGCTTAAGCTCCGAGGAGCTCCGCCCGCGATGTAGGCATAACCACAACCACCATGAAACTCCCACTAGGGGGTCAACCGCAAATAACCGGGCCGAGAACACATCCTCCAGGAATTCTCCTGGAGCATATGCTCTCAGAGGGCGATCTCGGTTCACATGGTACCAGATAACCTCCGGTCAGGCTTCATGGCAGAGCCAGTTCAGATGAGTCCCTTGCAGACTCGGGTCTGATCGCCCTCCTCGAGTACGTGGGGACGCAACTCCCCAACGGGCAAGAGCCAAGAGGCATAGAGATTTTCAGTCTTACCTGCATATGATTGGGAAGGCACGATCTCCTGATATGTGTGTATTCTGCAATGGAGTGGTGAACGACGCCGAACATACCTTTTTAAGGTTTTGTGTGAAACAAAACCTTATTAGAATGGTGACGGTGTCTGTCTGTCCGTCTGTCCGTCTGTCTGTCTGTCTGTCTGTCTGTCTGTCTGTCTGTCTGTCTGTCTGTCTGTCACACCCGATTTATTCGGAAACGGCTAGACCGATTGTCACGAAAATTGGTGAGAGTATGTAATCTGGTGATCCCTTTACATGCAGTAAGTGGCGCCATCTTGCGTTAAGTTTAAGGGGGGGCTCTCCGTACATGTGAATGGAGGGTGCAAATTTTTTTTTCACAGAATGTAGCCAAGTAGGGTATCAAATGAAAGGTCTCAATTAGTACTTTTCGAATCTGGTTCAATATTTGATATTAGATGAAACATAGGGGAGTCAGGGTTGAAAATATGACCCACAAAAAGTGTAACAGGTCTCGTTCTCAGAACCTATCCAACCGAAAAATCTGGAAAAAATCACAGTGGTGCATCTCTACAAAATCTAGGCCTCAAAATATATCCGGTTCCGATATCTGCACAAATAAAGTTAATAATAGTATATTTCCACATTTTAGAAATCTACCCGGCACCCCCCCTTATGTTCATCCCAGAAATACAAAATTTGGCATGAGTGTAACGAAGAATATAATGCACAGTTTGGTCAAGTTTGAAGAAAATCCAACTGTTATTAACAAAGTTATTGGGGGTGAAACTTTACAATTTTTTGAGAATTTCGTGCACTCTACAACCCGCATGACGTCATCATCACATATCAATTCGTCAATACCACAACGAAATGAATTTTTATGAATTGGGTCGCAGACAATTATTTTGTTTTAGTTTTTTAGTTATTTGTCAACCAGACATGTGTATATGTAGGTATATAATATATGCGTGCTAATGAACTTTGCGGCTAGTGCCTAATTCAGATAGATATAAGACGTAAATCGGAAATATGGGTACGATAAATTTAGATATGTGCATATATGTGTACAGCAGGTAATAGGCAGTTTGTTTGTTTAGGGTGAGCATGATATCTATGGCTCTAATATGTACGTATGTCTCGTAGTTTGGAAAAATATGAAGGATTATGTTGGATTTGTAGCTATATACGGACAGAGAAATGTGCGTCTCTTATATAACACAAAACCTTTATACCCGAAGCGCGAGCTTCCGGTATTCCGACTTGTTTTCTTGTGAAAGGTGTGATGGCTTTCGTCGGCAACTTTATGTAGTCACATGGTAGCTCTCTCCAGACAACATTGTCACAGAGATGCTCACGAGCGCTGGCAGAAAGGATCGTGTTACGCATTCTGTTAGAGCTCTTCTTGTTGCAAAGAAGATTGAGCTCGACCGGCGGAGGGACCGGATGGCAATGGTTCCCGGAACTAACAACTCCCATCCTCCTCTCCTCCTCGCATTGATGAAAGGAATTCCCTGAACTGGACTCTCCCTAAACCGGGAGAGCAGGAGGGCTAGCCCGAAGCAATATGTCAAACGGTTTCAGGCTAGTTCTCTGATAACAGTGACATGTTTAGTTGGTATGGTAGTCCGATGGCGTACTGTTGCGGGAATCGAACACTCTGTGCGTAAACGTACTCACCTATCCTACTGCCAAAAAAAAAATCAACTGGTATCAACTCATTACTTAACAACATACTTTTCTACAACCTCTCAGAGAGTGAAATAAACGTATTTCAAAATTTCATCTTTGTCCGGATGTTAGAATGCATTTTAGATGCAGTTTTTACTGGTGCCAAACTCCGAATATCGCCGTCAAAAGTGAACTTTAAATTAATGCTAGCCAAAGCAAATGCCATGCAATCCGCTTCATCGACAATCTACCACAATTGTATATATTTCACACAAGTGGAATTTTGTTTCGAAAGCAATTTGTTTATTTGTTTGTTTGTTTTTCCCGCAATTACATATATGCAATGTGGTCGAGCGTAAAAGTACGTGGTGAATGCCTAATGTATGTATATTGGGTCATAGCCTTCGCTATTATCCTATTATTAAATTCATATTTTCTTCTGCATTGCCTTATAGATGCCTATGGCCCACGGTGCATAATGTGTTGCCCATGTAGGTGCGTTGTCATTGTCGTCATCACAGTCAAAGACAGTCAACAAGAAAACCTCCTCATTTTAACTGCGAGAATTCACACGCACGCACAATTGCTGTAACAGTAATTGTAAGATGGATCACTCACAATATGAACTGAATGGTTATATGGGAATATGCATTATTGCTTTATAATGAGTCAGAGTTTGTAAACCTATGGAGAAGTTGTAACTATACTGTATTACTTGCGAAATGTGAAATAGGAAAGGTTGCTAACTCTTAAACCAAAGGGTTGACTACTACCCTAATGTTCAGTTACTGCACGAGGGAGGTATTCTAGCAGATAACCCAATGGTCATATTTTGGCAGGCCCCATTTCTTCTGGTTCAAACTGTCAAGTGAAACTGATAGCGCTCTATTCTTTACACCTGGATGGCTCCCATCTGACTGCTCATTTGCACTATAGTAAACCTCATAGCTAAAACCTCAATTCGAAGTGAAAAATCATGTTGAAATTCTGAATTAACGAGCAACCAACCATGCAGCTTATGTCAGCAACACACAGTCAGTAACTTAACGCAACTACGCAGACACTCGCCGAAACCTTTTTCAGTGCATAATATATGGGAAAGGCATAAACACCTAACACCACGATACT
This sequence comes from Hermetia illucens, assembly GCF_905115235.1. Taxonomy (NCBI): domain Eukaryota; kingdom Metazoa; phylum Arthropoda; class Insecta; order Diptera; family Stratiomyidae; genus Hermetia; species Hermetia illucens. The sequence continues at coordinate 152,701,751 of NC_051850.1, read as the reverse complement.
CTAAAACAATATGGTGAAACCTTCCTCAACCAGCTATGGTTGCCGAGAAAGCTTGAAAATCATCACGGCGTCAGTTTTATTATGCAAAGTAGAAATTTTCGTACTTGAATTATAATTTATTGTAAGTGATATCTAAATGTGCATTTGATAGTTTGTATGTATTATTCATGGCGTTTAAATGAGGGTCTTCGAGGCTGTTTGCTTCTATGACTCAATGCAGGACTTTGAGGTTGGTGTCCATTCAAAATACCAAAAATTTAATTAAGATGGTCTGAATATAAATTAGATAGTGGACAAACCGATAGCCACAGGAAACCGATGGAGGCAACTAAAAAAAGATCATTTTCACAATATCTTCAAAATGATAATTTACTGTTGAAACAATCACTCAAGAAAGATGAACTTTTCGACGTCTCAACCGTTTTCAAAATATCCAACAGTATTGAAAGTTTCCCATTCATATTCACAACTGGAACTTTTCTGTTTTTTTCCTTTTCCCCATTATTACTCATTACCAATGCTTTTTTCTAAATTTTATTACACTCAATTTTGCTTCTGCCTTTGAGCATTCATTATGAATATTGAGATTAGTATATCAAGTGTGGCGCGTAGGAAATAATGCAGACGGAAAACTACTGGTTGGTTGAATTAACACTGGTTAATTACAATTCCAGAAATAATTGTTGGGATTTCATTTTCGTCGAGTTTCATATTTGGTTTTCAATTTCAATTTACATAATGTGTTATGTGGCGTTTTGAAAATGTTCCCATCAATAACTAAATATTCAGTAGTTTTCAGAGGCGATTATAATACAAGATTGATTAGACAAAAAGATATGAATTTTAGATGCACAAAACCATAGACAAAAACTTAAAATTTGAATCAAAAGATCTGACAAAAGATAAATGAGAGCTGCCTCAGAGTAAAAGAATTATAAAGCGATGCAATTCCATAATAGTGATTTCTCTGAGCGTTGCAGGCTACCACTGGCCTGTCAAACCGGTGAAACATTATTTAACAGATTGTAGATGGAAATGTGTTCACTGCGTGAGCTGCTTCCTACCATCGAACGATGATGTTAATTGTAGTACAGTTTTCTTATCCATTGAGTACCTTATACTAACACTGGCACTGGTCTGTGCACGAAAGGCTGATTGACTCATTTTCAGATATTATTTCATCTAATGAGGACCTTTATACAGAGTAGCCAGGAAATACTGAGACGCAAAAACAGTTTAGCTTGTGTTTAAAATGGTTCCCTATATATGCGGAAGAAGAATATAAAATTATCTTCATTGAAGTGTGATACAGATACAATTTTTGATGAATGAAGGTGTAGATACTTCTATTTATTTCGATATATCTTCACCAAGTAATGTGTCAATAGGGATGGAAGCCATAAGATGCCGGACATTGTCACTTTGTGGAATATCGATTCCATTTAACGAAATGGGCGGGCAGGTTTTCAGAGTCATATTGAACGTGACGCATTTTCCGGGGGTGTCGTCCGCATATGTAGATATAAGCAGATTATCGTCAACTGAGAAGTGGAAACATATCTATATCAGATACAGTAATACATAGTTTTAGTAAGCTTCCTTTGGTTACACCTGCTTTGACAGATGTGAAGCGTCCAAATTTATTCAAATCGAAACAACGATTTGGAAATGTCGTACATGTTTGATGGTATGAGTTTTCCAATCTTGTACAATAGCTCTGTCGAAAACCCAAGAAATATCGAGAAAGACGGCGGAGCCATCTCTCCTTGGTTGAAAGCTTGCCTTATTCTCGAAACAATAAGATGAACCTGTTCTGTAAGGCGATGCTTTTCTCGAGATCCGAGTTGATGGTCGCGAATTACACTGCGAATCATTGACGTCAGGAGCTTTTCGCAACTCTTTTAACAGAAAATGAAGCAGGTTTATAAAACGCTATGTTGGAATTTGTGCCGGATCTTATCCTGATTTACCTTCAGTAATTATAACTGACGTTTTCCACATGTTCGAGACGCAACCAATACGTATCATCATGTTGAAGATTTCAATCAAGTGCCTGATAGCATGGAAAAAGAATCCTTGTAATTTTGTCGCGGTCACACATTTTTTTAGGATCGAGTTCCTTGATAATACCAACGACATTTTTAAACCTAAAGTGGAGGTTCGTTTTAGCAGATGAGGGAGAACATCTCGGAAGTTGAACTTTTTTTTTCACTGAATTAGGTGTAAAAATATTTTCCAAGTGATCACCTTTTTAAGCGTCACTACCCCGCCGAAATGGACATTATAAGTCGTTGTCCTGCTGAAAGGCAAACGCTTGTTGTATACCTAAGGTGTTTTTTTGTAACAAATTAAGGCCCAGCATATTAAAGTATACTTCATTTTTATGTTCTGGTTAAGAAATACCACTGACTCTGGTTACTTTGAAGCCCCCAATATGTCTGACAATTATATGTATGTCGTCTGTTTTAAACTCTGTATTGGCTTACCTATAAACATGCTGCTTTGTATTAAACCCAAATAGATTGTATTTACTTTTACCAGACCATCGTCTTGAATCTCAAAAGTCTAAAGTTTTTATAGCATGCTCTCTTATAAATACATCCTGGTTATTTTTAGAGATGAAAGGTTTTCTTTTGGCCGGGGGCTATGAAACTTCGCTACCTACAATGGTATGCGCTAAGTAGATTTCGTGACATCTTCCCTCAATGTCGTTGCGCCTTTGAACGCATTTTTCTTTGAATTAGAAATGAGGTCACCTAAGTTTCGAACTGCCTTCTTCCAAAGGAGGCATACCACTTAGTTGGTCATTTTATACATCTTATGACGTGGTTTACTGAATTCACCAAAACCGTTACTTTGTATTTCACTAAGTCACGACCTTCACTGTAACGTTACCAGTTTAACTTTTCCATCATTTTCTCATTTACGAAACGTGATATTGCCAAATATTAGATTGGTTTCGGTTTCTGCTAAAGTACTAAAGTACCTATTTAACTAAAAAAAGCACTGAAAAATGAGAAGAAGTACTGAGGCACTGAGGAACTTCAAAGGGTATTGAATTTAGTAACTTTCATCAACATCAACCGCGTAACAACCGGTGTCCGATCTAGGCGTGCTTTAGTAAGGAACGCCAGACACCCCAGTTTTGCGCCGTGATCCACCAATTCGATATCTCTAAAAGTTGTCTGGCATCCAGACCTACACCATCCATCTTAGGCAGGGTCTGTCACTTCTTCTTGTTCTACCATGGATATTGCCCTTATAGACTTTCCGGGCTGGATCATCCGCATCCATACGGATTAAGCGACTCGCGCACCGCAACCTGTTGAGCCGGATTTTATCCACAACCATACAGTCGTGGTATTATTCATAGATTTGGTGGTTATGAAGGCTACGGAATCGTCCATCCTCATATAGAGGCCAAGAATTCTTCGGAGGATTCTTCTTTCGGACACAACTAAGGGTTCGAACTTTTTGTTGCTAAGAACTCAGGTTTCCGTACTATACATAAAGACTGGCAAGATCATTGTCTAGTACAGTAAGAGTTTTGATCCTATGGTGAGACGTTTCGAGCGAAACAGTTTTTTTGTGAACTGAAGTAAGCTCTGTCGGCAGCAAGCAACCGTGCGCGCATTTGATTGTCGTTGTTATAGTTGTTATCAGTTGTGATTTTCAACCTTAGATAGGACAAATTGTCAACGGCCTCAAAGTTGTAGTCTCCTATCTTGAACAGGATGCTGCTTTGCATTCCATCTGCATCGCGAATCACTTTTGCAGGGCCCGGTTCAAGAGGACGCATGATAGGGGACCCCCTTGTGTTAAGCCGTTGTTCCTGTTGAATAGTCCCAAGAGTGATCCTGCTGCTTTTATCTGGCCTCGCACATAGTCAGTCTTATCACGGATCGGATACCGAATTCTCTCATGGCGTATGGGGCTATCCGGCCTAGCAAAATAGCGGAGAATATCTTATATCTCGTTACCAGTCGCCAGGCATTGATTCACTGTTTGACATTTTGAGCATAAGTTGATGAACCACTTATTGTAGTTGGCCGCTTCCATATTTATTCTCCTCTCTAAACACTCTCTACTCAACTTTCCCCCCTCAATCATCTCCTGGTTTTAATCCTATCCCTCACACCGTTGCTCCAGAGTTTCTTTTTATGGTTATTGATCTCATTCCTTCCTCTGGTGTTTCCCAAGGCCCTATACTTGGCCCCCTACTCTTGCCGTTTTTAATCAATGAGCTTGCCTCCTCCTCCTGTAGATATGCAGATGACCTTAAATCATTTCCCTCTGATTCATCTCCGCTGGACTCTGTTCTGTTGCAGTCCAACCTTGATAATTTGGTCCATTGTTGTTCGGTCAACAAGCTGACACTGAATGTCAGCAAATGTCACTGGATGCGCAATTCGCTTAAACACTCCCCAACATCCGTTTCCTATTTTTTTAGTGGACAACCCCTTTCACTGCTGACCTCCTTCCAAGACCTAAGTGTAATGTTCGTCGAGAAATTTCGTTTCAATTCCCAATTCGTTGCCATCATCAATGGAGCTTCCAAAATGACTGGGTTTATACTACGTTCCTCCTCCGACTTTACCTCGATTCAGCCCTCTTTAACACTCTTCAACTCCCTTGTCACAAATATCCTTGAATATTGCTGTATAGTCTGGTCCTCCTTCCGTATCCGTGACTGTCGCCCTCCTGAAGTTGTACAGCAAAAATTCGCCCGGACCCTCTTTTATAAAAAAAACCTTTCACGGGTTGACTACCCCTCACGACTCCGCACCCCCAACCTCCCTTCTCTGCAGCAACGCCGTATTCTCCTTAATATGTGTACCATTTTCAAATTCTATAATTCTCTGATGGACTGCTCTGCCAGCTAGGTAATTTCTTTCAGCACCACCTCTCATAACACACGGCTTTACTGGTCCTACAACCCTCTACAGCTTGGGTCCTTTCGCTCTGTCTCTTTCATTAGTTTTGAGCGTAAGGTAAGTCATTTACTTGCTCCTCCCACTGAGACACCTGGTGACTTATGGATTTTAGGCCGATGGATTGCACGAAATATTTCTTCTATGCTTGGTGGTGGCAGTATTTGCCCGTCATCTTCAGTTGGTGGGACCTCCAGGTACTTCCAACAACCATTTCGTGCGATACTGCTAACTGAATAATCCACAGTCCGTTATCATTGGTATCCCTATGTTAGCTACGGGAGCCGACGTATCGCCTGAATACGGGCTCCGTCCTTACTTGACTGTAAAAATCTCCAAATATGACTTTGATATCATACTTGGGACAGGGTTCGAGGGTCCGCTCAACTGCTTCGTAGAAGGTACCCTTCTCCGACTCTACAGTCTCCTCTGTAGGGACGTGAACCTTTATAAGGTTTACATTTCTAAATTTGCCTAGCAAACGCGCCTTTTGCTTTTATTCTCAAAGCCGATAACAACAGGTTTTATTTTTTGGCTGACTAAGAAACCTACTCCGAGCACATGGTTTACTAGATGGCCACTATAATATATGGTATCCAACGCATCTCTTGCGCCGCTGCAAATTTAGTAAATTTGGCGCTAAAAAGTCAACACTGGTGAGAACTTATACATTTCTGATATTCAAACCACTTTGTAGATTTATTCGTTAGGGCTTCTATCTCACTTTCTTTTCAACTCTGTTGGAGCATCTGTTTGTTAACAGGAGAATGATCTGTTGAGAGTTGCTAACATGGTCCAGCTGAGATCGATCAGTATTTTCTGTGATTTCGATATCGAACCGATTGTTGGTTTTGCGGCATTAAATTGAGTGCCCAAATGAAATTCTTTAAACCTGTTAAAATATTTTCAGGGGGGACTTGCAGGTAGAGACGCTTCCAGCTTGACAGGACATGTTTGAGCAGATTATACCTGGGCAAGAGGTTCCTCGTTAGACAGTCTATCTGCCAATATTGAAAATATAGACTCGGTGATGTTGTCAGTGGAAAAATTTAAATAACCTAATACTAAATAACCATTTAGTCAAAACGAAATCTCAACCCCTGAGCACCATTTTCGAAGTTGCGTTGAGCTTAAAATAGAATTAAAAGAGATACTGTGGTGTCCGCTCTATGCATCGATATCACAAGATACCCAATCGTGGAAGAAAGAAACAAACTAAAACGAAAAATCAAAGGAATATACGGTTGTTAATTGGTTTACGCAGCAATTACTGGAAATTTATGCACTTTGCTTGCGTCAAGTTAACCAGAAAGGCAAATTTTCTCATAGAGCAGAGATTTTATTGAACTAAAAAGTAATTACCACATCAAACCAATGCAACTTTGATATGGTGAAAGCTGAGACAAGTGAGTGAAATTAGCTTACAACACCTGAAGGAAGCAAAAAGTAGGACCCTCACGGCCAAAGTGGTATGTAAGGGAATATCAAGAGACAGAAGCGATTTTCCACTGACCCACAGTTTATTTCGCGGTCCGCAATAGAAATTTTAAAGATAAAAAGAATTTAAAGGGGCCTACACAATTTTCACCTCTGCGCCAGTTTTTTCACATAATTTTCCCCCTGGGTCCGGATTTTCTCTCTACAATCTCCGTGAGATCCTTAAGTTCGCTCGGAAAAAAATGGAACTATGTATCACAGTATAATCGAATGAATTCCAGCTTAGATAGTTGTGATCTCAGAGTGAGTGCATAAAGTTTAATTTTTTACGACCCACCCAATAGAACAGCTTCACTCAATAGAAAAGTCAGGCAGTATTTGATGAATTGCCCCTACTCTCGTCGAAACCATCAGTCTTCTTCTTTCCCAACAATTGTTTGATACCAGTGTTATTAGAGGTTTCTGAAGAATTTATACTTTAAAAGTCATCAATTATTTCTTAAAAAAGCTGGATGATGTAGATATTGAGGACATTTAATTTAACTTACTTGGAAAACACGATTCAGGGAATTTAGGAAAAATATCATGTTGCATTATAAAAACAGATATTGATTTCTGCCTGCGTTCACAAGCGGGGTCGGCTCATCCTGATCGGTTTCACAATTTTGTTTTATCAAAAGCCTGAACTAGATACAATCACCAGGATTTCAAGTCCCCATCTAGCATATCAGTCCACCATTGCTTCGGTCTGCCTTTTGGTTGCTTACCATCAACTTCAATGATCAAACAAATCTTGGCAAGTGAATTACCGTTAGCACCAATTACATGACCATACCATCGAAGACACTTCACTCTCAATTTTTCCACGATCGGTGCAACTCCATATCGATCTTCGGATGTGATCAAAATGTATCACGCCACGAATCCAACGCAACATCGTCTCTATTACCGCAAGACGCGGTTCATTGTCTTTTATAGTCGGTCAACACTCAGAATCATAGAGGGCAACAGGGCGGACGACGCTGCGGTAGATTTTAAATTTGTCCCTGTAACTCTACACGCAGTAAGATAATATTATTTATTCAACTGCGAGAATATATTGTTCAAATAAAGCTGAGCAGATAAATCAAATTGTTTTTAGGATGGATCATAAAGGCACTGTCTCTTTTGACAGAACAAAGATAGTTCTCAACTTAATAAGACTTAACTCTTCCAACTTTTCAAATACTCCTAAAGCGAGACCATCTTCGCAAAAAATCTAAAACCAGTCGGGAAACCGGAAGCTGTACGCTTCAGATATGAAAGGTTTGTGTATTTCTTTTATAAAGAGATTTGAGTGCGTATTTGTCCCATTAGCATGTGGTACGTAAAATATGCATAAATTATGTGAAAATTTACACTTTCAAATGATATTAACATTCATAGTCTTGAATTTGCAGAGAAGCGAAAGTTTTGACCTAGTATAACTTTGTTAGTAATAGTGCAATTTTCACCAAATTTGGTTTCCCTGTCAATTACTAAAAATTATAGTAATGTACTATTATTAACTTTATTTGAACAGGTATCGGTATGCAGGGTATTTCGGAGCCTAGGCACTATATAGTGGCAACCTCCTGATTTTTTTCAAATTTTTCGGTTTGGTAGTTTCTGAGAATGAGTTCATTAAAAAAATGATCACTTTCAACCCCCCGTACTCACCAACTTTTCAACAAATGTCAAAACGGCTTTGAAAAGTACTAATCGAGACCTTTAATTTGATACCCCACATGACTATATTTGATGAAAAAAAAATTTACACCCACCTTCTGCATGTATGGGGATCTCCCCCCCCTTTAAATTCGATGTAAAAGGATGTAATTCACCATATGCGTGAGCGTTCACAATTCCCACCTTTCTACCAATTTGGTGCCAATCGCTACAACCGTCTCCGAGAAAAATGCATATGGCGGACAGACAGACAGATAGACAAAGAGACAGACAGACAGACATGGGTGGAGTCACCGGGCATAAGATCATCATGCCCGAAACCGAGAAAGATGTCAGGCTGGTCCGCTTACGCTCTGGATGAGCAGACCTTCATGGAGGTGTGGTTAGACCAACCTAATAAAGCAGACGCCTCTACGGAAAGAACTGCCCATGTGGTCCAATGCATCGCCAAAGCGTGTGACGCGTCCATGCCGAGGAGGTGCTCATTCCCCAGTAGAAGACCAAACTACTGGTGGAATGCTGAACTGGCCAGCTTTCGATCAGCCTGTCACCGAGCCAGAAGAGCTGCTCAAAGAGCGGTAGGCAGAATCGACCAAGGGCGAAAAGAGCGCACCTGTAAGGAAGCTCGCAAAAACCTCAAGCTCGCAATCCAACCGAGCAAGAGGGAATACTTTAAGGAGCTCTGTTTAGAAGCGGACGTAAACCCATGGGGGAGCGCCTATAGAATCGTGATGGGGCGATTCAGAGGCCGATCATCTCCGCAGATTACGTGCCCTTCACTCTTGTTAAAAATTATCCAGGGGTTATTCCCTCAGCAAGAGGAGGGCATAGATAGCTTCCAGCGACCCCTGAACGACACGGCAACACCGCCAGTCACCAGTGACGAGCTGCTGGAAATCTGCACTAGGATAGGAGATAACAAAGCTCCGGGTCTGGATGGCGTGCCGAATAAGTCCCTTAAGCTTACCGTGAAATCCAGACCGGACATGTTCGCTGAGTTGTTTGAAGCGTGCATGTCCGTGGAGATATTTCCTGCATCATGGAAACGACAGAAGTTGATGCTACTGCCAAAGCTGGCAAACCTCCAGGTGAGCCAATCTCCTACAGACCTATTTGTCTTTTGGACACTGTGGGCAAAATGCTACAGCGAGTAATCTATAATAGATTAATCCCGTAAAGCTAGATCAACCATTGATGCCATCAAAATGGTTACTGGCTTAGACGAAGACGCAATCCACGGAAAGGGCAGTACTAGCAAATATTGCATAGTAGTGTCCCTGGATGTGAGAAATGCATTCAATTCGGCCAATTGGAACCTAATACGGGAATCTCTGGCGATGATTGGTATCCCCGCTTATCTTGCAATTATTGTCAACAGCTATTTACAAGAACGGAAGCTTTGGTATGACACCGATGACGGACCCCAAGAGTACGTTGTCTCCGCGGGTGTCCCACAGGGATCCGTACTGGGCCCACTGCTGTGGAACATCATATACAACGATGTTCTTAATCTTCCCCTTCGATGGTGGGCTACGCCGATGATATAGCGCTGGTTGTTGTCGCGAAGCATCTCAAAGATGCTGAGTTATACTCATGTGAAGCGATCAGTGCTGTTAAGGGTGTGCTTGAGAGTTCTGGTCTGACACTTGCGGAGGAAAAAACGGAAGAATGAACGGCAAGAATGATGCCGAATGTGGGAGGCATGCTTCCAGGTTGCTTATAGCTAGGGTAGTGAGTTCGATCCTGCTCTATGCAGCTCCAGTTTGGGGAAAGGCATTGCAGGTTACATTTAACGCTAACAAACTGAGTTCAGTCTACAGAAGAACAGCCCTAAGGGTGTGCTCGGCATTCAGGACTGTCTCAGATGAAGCAGCATTCGTCATTTCTGGAATGATGCCCATTGACATCTTGGCAGATGAGATGACGTATATATATAATGCGAAGTCTATCTCTCCTTTATCGCAGACGAAGAACGCCAAAAGGGAGAGATCGCTAAATAGATGGCAAGAGCGTTGGGAATGCTCGGGAAAGGGTCATTGGACACACAGGCTCATCCCTGCCATCAAGGAGTGGTTGGAGAGACGGCACGGTGAGATTAATTATAATCTTACTAAGTTTCTCACAGGGCATGGAGGATATGGCCAGTACCTGTTTAGGTTTAAACTGGATACCTCACCCGACTGTTCAAACTGCGATGGAGTCCCAGAGGACCCAGAGCATGTATTCTTCCACTGTTCAAGGTTTATGGAGGAAAGGAAGAACCTAGAAGCGACTCTAGGAGAGGTGCTCGCACCAGAGAATCTGGTGCCAAGAATGCTAACATGTGAGGAAGACTGGGATGCGATCAACTCCATGGTCGTATCTATCCAGAGCAAACTGCGAAAGGCAGAGGAGACCAGAAAAGCGCAGTTACGTATGCTGCGTGTTTACACAAAACCTTAAAAAGGTATGAGCCCATATGTAACCAAACAAAAAATCATACAGCTAAGACAACTTGGAGTCATACTCTTCGAAGATTCCTCAAGTTTTGGTATAATTGCTCTCCTAATGGTATTTTTAAATTTGTATGATTGAAGATATTTAGTATCTATTATCTAACTAACGCCATTTACCTTTATTCGTTCAAAAATTGAATTTTATTACTGTCAATTTAGGCTTGACCAATATGTTCAGCATTCATGTATTCAGAATTGCATAGGAAACGGCATATCTTATGAGGAAATTTTCAATTTACTATCAAGTAATCAATTTACAAATGCCACAAACGTGAAATATAAGACCCAACATTCCGCAACGCATAGCTATTAACAATATTCACGCAACTTTTTTCAGAAAAGTATCTAAACATTCAATTTCGTTTCACCATTGATCTGCAAACATCTTCATATTTCACAAATGTCAAAAAGCGTCTCCTACTATATCTAAATTTGTAAGGAAACCATCCGATTAAAAATATCTAATAGCGCGTATCTGTTGCAATAAATTTTCCCCCATTGTCGCGCCAACTCGAGGAAGTCAAAACGTGAGCTCGGGGGAATTTCTCCAGCCCAATCAACAAGATATTCAAATCTGGCGATTTGGCATTTAATCAGGCAAAGTATCTGCCACAATAGCGCCTAGTTAAGAATGCCGGCTCTGTATTATGTGTTACTTATATTATACTTAAATGATTCATAAGAATTGCGTGCTGAGTTCATTAGATCACGTGGTGGATCAATTGGCCAATTTTTGTTAATGAAGACGATGTGTAAATTGCAGACTTTCAAAGGATACGGTAACCACCATTGACTTGCAAGTTTTGAAGGAAAACGCAAACATGAATTATTTAGTGAATTCCGCGCAGTCTTTTGTAACTAGGGAGAAAAATTAAGTTAATATCGCTGATTCATTGTTTGGTAGTTGAAACCACAAATTAGCTAATGATTTCTTTGGAGGTTTTTTTGTTCAATTTTTTGTTAAACCGGTTTCGATGATATCTTAAAATTAATGCAAAATGCCGGCTTTCAGTTGGTGTGCGTGCTCGTGTTAAATCATTTATTTCGTACTTGGATTGAATCGAGTTGTAATAAATGGTTTTCGAACGTGAGATATAATTTTGGATCTTAGATTTTTGGCCAAACACCGCATTATATTCGCTGTTCTATTAGTTTAGTTATCAGATCATATTTTTTTCTGAAAGGTTAGAAAGATTTTATCTAACTGGAAAATTTGTACAAAGGTTACAATCCCCACAAATTTAATACATAATTAGCTTTGTGGGTAAAAACATTTTAAATATTGGTAGATCTTTTTTATCGACTTTTGGAAATCATTGCTGACTGAAAAAACGATATCAAGGAAATAGTGCCTAAAAGTCGACGCTAATCGTAGACACATAACTTTTTGGAGTCAAATTAACAAACCGCCATTTATCAGTTCACTATATGATAATTTTGGTTGCAAAATACACACATCTATTTGCAAATACATTTATCAATGCGGGGGGCTCCAGCAATCACTATTGGTATTATAATTTCATCATCACATCGAAGATAAAATTGAAAAATCGGTAGCATTAATAGTGTTGACAGTTGCACTTCTGCATTTCTGGATGGAGAAAACGAATGGCTACGTTATCCACAATCAAGCGGGGTTTGTCTAGAATTGTGGAACTACTGGTGCAACACATGCTGCGGATTTTCTAATGCAGAAATATCCCCAGGATTGGAGTTTTTTTTCGGGGGCCTAGTATAGAAATTTAGATAAAACAAGTCGGGAAACCGGAAGCTAGACGCTTTAGGTTTAGGTTTTGTGTATTTCTTTTATAAAGAGATTTGAGTGTGCATTTGTCCCACTAGCAAGTAACACGTAATATATGTATATATTATGTGAGAATATCTACATTCAAATGATATTGACATTCAGAGTCTTGGATTTGCATAGAAGTGACAGCTTTGACCTATTATAACTTTGCTAGTAATAGTGCGATTTGCACCAGGATGTATGCTGTAACTTACATTACTGCAAAATTTCGTGATTCTAGGAGTAATTTAAGGGGGTTTTTCCTGTCAATTACTAAAAATTATAGTAATGTACTATTATTAACTTTATTTGAACACGTATCGGTATGGAAGCTATTTTGGGGCCTAGGGACCATACAGTGGCAGCCCCTTCACTTTTTGTCAGATTTTTCGGTTAAGTAGTTTCTGAGAATTGGTCCGTTAAAAAATTATCACTTTCAGCTCCCAGCACTCCCCATCTTTCCAACAAATGTCAAAACTAAGACCAGCTTCGAAAAGTACTAACCGATACTTTTCATTTGATACCCCATATGATTATATTTGATGAAAAAAAATGTACACTCCCATTTTGCATGTATGGGGACCCCCCCCCCTTAAGTTCGACGTAAAGGGATGTAACTCACTATATGCGTGGGCGTTCACAGTTCCCATCTTCCTACCAAATTTGATATCAATCGCTTCTCCGAGAAAAATGCGTGTGACGGACAGAGAGACAGACAGACAGACAGTAAACCGATTTTAATAAGGTAATAGGGGGTCCCCAAAATTTTCACCATGAACTCAGATTTTCCCCAGAGGGCGGGAATTTTTCTCCAAATGGTAAAACCGCTCTATGTTTCTAGCAACGTTGATCAAAAAGTCGTTTGCCTCCTCCCTACTTCCCTTCATTCTTGTGATTGATACTGTAAATCCCATGTATTCAATGTCCAGCGCCATATACGCTGCCCTCTGCAGATTATATTTCCCAAGCATCTCACAACAAAGCTGTTATTAAGCAGCTTGTCGAAAGTGGAAACGCTCGTCTCATGCAGTATGGTTTGCAACTAATTCTAAATACAGCAGAGTTATTGATGACCCACCTCGATAAAGCCGGTGTGCCACTGTCAGTTACAGCGGTCGAGGACTAAACAATTTAAGTATCATAGACCAGTGCTTTCAACATATGATGAGCTGCGCCATGAAGATATTTCAAGCATCAGCGTAACCGGGATGAAATAACGTTCCACAACTGTTATCTTTCGTGACTGACGCATCAATGAATATCTCACATCCAAGTTCTACGCAACGTTGTTTGCCCTGTGGTTCTGAATGGTTTGGAGTGCTGGCTGAACAACAAGAACTCGCGGTAATGGCAACGAAGATGTTGCGTTGAACTAATGGCATAACACTCATAACATGATCGAGTTCAAAATCAGAGCATTCACAATCGATATGGGGCTGCAAGAGTTTTTGACGATCTGGTCATGTGTCCTGCCCTTGATCAGAAACTGCTAGCTAAGATTTGCCTTCACATAAATACCGATGGGAAGTGGCCCAACGACCGACCGAAACAGTTATGGTTTGATATGCTAGATGGTGATTTATTAAAGTTTCGCCTCAACTCGGATCAAGCCTAGTACCGAGAGGAATGGCAAGTCCGTGTTGGATGAGCTGTATCCACTACCGAATGGACAGAAGCTCTGCTATCATCGGCAAAAACAACGTTAGCTAAATATACAAATGCTTGAAGGCTTTCGATGTTCTGCCCTGAAGAACATACCTATGAAGGTATAGTTACGAGGGCCATCCAATAAGCCTTACCGCCCGTTATAGCCACTATCGAAAGATAAATTCACTATCGTGTAGTGCATTCTCGTAGACAACCACTGCCAAAATCCCAGCCGAATTGGACTCGTAGTTTTGGTTTGACCACGTACAGAAGCGGGTGTGTCCGCGAATTTTAGAAAAATAGAAAAAAGGGCAATATTGTTCGGCGATTTGATTTATGTTTTTTGAAGCGAAATCAAAGAGCGTTGGGATTCTGTGTATGGTGACCCTGACCCTGCGATGGCGACCGTAAAAAATTGGTTCAACGAGCTGCAACGTGGTCGCACTTCGGTTTTTGATGAACCACGTGCCGAAAACGGCTACCACGGAGGATAACGTGACAAAAATGCAGGATCTTATATTGACAGACCGCCGATTTAAGGTGCACGAGATAGCTGAGACAGTAGGCATGAAAAAGGATCGCGTGGGTCATACCCTGGATGCAATTTTGTGCATAAGAAATCTGCACAGAACTGCTATCCTATTCACCGTATTCTCGAGATTTAGCCCGCTGCGATTTGCTTTTATTTCCAAACTTAAAAAGTTACTAGGCGCGCACAAAGTTCAGTCGAATGAAGAGGTCATCGCCGCCACAGAGACCTATTTTGTAGACCTCAGGAAATATATTTCTCATACCGGCCAAAGAAGTTGGAGCATCGCTGGATCAAGTGTATCGAGCCAAAAGGAAACTATGTTAAGAAATAAATAGCCACTTCAAATCAATACAGGGCCGACGAACAGCAATTTTTTCAGATTTTTCCGTTAAGTAGTGTGAGTGGGACAGGCTCCTTCATTTAAATGACCCCCACCGCAACTGATATTCAAACTAAAACCAGTTTCGGAGAATGCTAAACGATATCTTCCCCTTTTGTATGTATGTATGTAAACCCTGATGGCGTGGATGCTCTCAAAACGAGTAAAACTGCTAGGCTTGACGGTCTCCCGCAGAGTTGCTTATCGTTGCACCTGCATTTGCAGATCATAAGGAAATGTTGAGAATCCGAGACCTTTCCCAGAAAGTAAAATGAAGAGATGACCGTTAGGATTCCTAATAAGGACACCCGTTTTAAGTGTGACAACTGGAGGGGTACCTGCATGCTCCCTGCCATCGTAAAGATAATGGCTACAATAATTTTGGAACGCATCAAAGAACATCTCTAAGACTTGATGGACAGAGAGCAAGCTGGTTTTTGCTCTGGATCCTCCTGCATTGACTACATCGTCAGCCTACGGATCACTTTGAAACAGCGCGCAGAGTTTAGATCTTCGCAGCACCTCGTCTTAATCGATTTTTAGAAAGCTTGCGGAAGCGTGAACAGGGAGTATCTCTGGAATGCTCTACGTAGGAGGGGCATTCCTGACAAACTGATAGCCATTATAAGAGCGAGATAATGGCATAATATGTCACGTGTTGCATCGAGGTAAAATCTCGGAGGAATTTGAGTTTGCCAGGGTCGCCGATATTATTTCTCCTTGTTACCGATGACGTTCTTCATTCTGCCTTGTCCAGAGAACATGGAGGAAATTAATGGATGATGTCATCTTTCCTCGAACACTTCTACTACGCTGTTGCCCTTTGCTTGCTCTCTAAAATCTGCTTCCAAAAAAATCTCCTGTTCGTACTGATGAACTAGGAAAGTTCAGGAGGAATACGCTAAGGAGGGAAGCGGAAACGACCAGGAAGGAAGGCACATCAGAGAGGTAGGACGCAGCATCAGATGAGACAAAGTATGTGTTATTAAGGAGTGCGGGAACAGTAGAAAGCCAGATTAGCAAGAGAGCTTGGCGATCTTAAGGGGACCAGAGAGTAACAGATTGAACCACGGCACGGACAACATTCAATCGAAGCTGCTAAGAAAGGGAACAATCAGCAATATGAAACATATTGATGGCAAAAAACTAATGCGTTCTAGAGTCTTCAGCACAATTGAGGCCGCGTGGCATGCAACGAATCATTTTGATGCCTAAAATCACTTGGCTCTATCCGAACAAAACTTATGACCAAAAGAAATTCCGAACTTTCTTCAGATGAGCTAGTTCTGGCAGCAAACGGAATAGGATAAAGGGGATGAGTAGCTGCACGATTTAGTCTAGAGGAACATATGTTTCACTAGAATAAAAGTTCTTGTATATTTCAACAAAAACACCACTACTTTTATCAAACAAAACAAGTACTGAGGAAACGATCAGTAAATAGAAAAAAATGTAGAATTCTGGTCAGTCGTCTCCATACTCAACACGCTCATTTTATAAACAAATAGGATTTACTTTCTTGAATTTACTACTGCGCCGGTGAGGGACGATGCCACAAATCGCAATAACTTCAGAAATCTATACTGCGTCACGAAGGAGCTTGCATGTCTTCGAAAAACTTCCGATGGTCCTGTGAAGGACGTTAACGGTCAACTTCTCACCCACGATTATGAACAACTTATGAGATATAAACAACACTTTACTATGGTTCTTAACCGTATTAAATCCGATGAGTTTCCTTCTCTTGTAGATGAAATGTCTAGTCACCGTAACATGCGTATACGGATTGTTTCTCCAAGCAGAAGAGAAATCATTTCAGCCATCAATGCGCTCAAAGGGGTAAAGTCGCTTGACTTGACCGTCATCCGGCAGAGATATTTATTGCTGTACCTACAGTTACTGCTTCCACTCGTAAGAAGGGGATGATCGTCAAGATCGCAAAGAAGGGAACCCGTTTTGAATGTGACAATTGGAGGGCTCCTGCCTTCGCAATAATAATACCTGAAATAATACTGAAACGTATCAAAAAACATCTCGAAAGCTTGATCGACAGAGAGCAGGCTGGTTTCCGCTCCGGATCCTCCTACATTGACCACATCAACGAAATTTGGATTTCGCTTCACCTCCTCTTCATTGGCCAATATTATCTTTTCTGATAATCGGTAACGTTCCTCATGCTGACTTGTCCAGAGGGTTTGGAGGAATTCAATGGAGGATGACATCTTTCCTCAAACACCGGGTCATGGGCCTTGGCCGAATGGCTCTGGATTTGAAAAGAGAGGCAAGTAGAGTTGAACTGTAGATAAACACCAACAAGACAGAGAGCAGGCTGGTTTCCGCTCCGGATCCTCCTACATTGACCACATCAACGAAATTTAGATTTCGCTTCACCTCCTCTTCATTGGCCAATATTATCTTTTCTGATAATCGGTAACGTTCTTCATGCTGACTTGTCCAGAGGGTTTGGAGGAATTCAATGGAGGATGACATCTTTCCTCAAACACCGGGTCATGGGCCTTGGCCGAATGGCTCTGGATTTGAAAAGAGAGGCAAGTAGAGTTGAACTGTAGATAAACACCAACAAGACCAAGGTTCTCAGTCTGACGGGCCTTCGCCCTCTCCTTATCTGCATTAATAGACCGAACATCCGAGTAATTTGTATATCAAGGAAATGTGGATTCTTCCGACGGCAACACTAAAACTAGATGTTGCCCGACGCATTAACAGCGCTAGATCCGCTTTTGCTGCCCTGTCTAAAATCTGGAAATTCAGTTATCCCAACACTAAGATCAAGTTGAGAGTATTCTATGCTAATGTTCTGACTGTGTTGCTATATGGGATTAGCACATGGAAAGTGAACTCCACTGTCACTCACAACCTCCATGCTTTCGTCAATACCTGTTTGCGTTGTATCATCGGAATGTACTGGCACTATCTCAAACAAAGAACTTAGTCGACGCCCAGGCCTGTCACTTGTACGCACTCTAATCGGAAGGCGAAAGTGGCAGTGAATAGGTTACACATTAACAGGGGCGACAATTGCATTACGAACTATGTCATGCTGCGGAATTCACTCTTCCAAGATGACCGACGAGTGGGTCGCCTAAAGGCACTTGACGCAGAACAAAAGTTCGAGCGTCTTGGGAAGTCGTGGGGAAGCTGAAGTGTATTTCAGGTAACTGCGAGCGATGGTGCATAGGTATGGTTTTCGCGCTATATCTCACCAAGGGGTAAAGGGCAACCATATATATATATACTAATATGTTTTTAAAGGAAAAGCCGAGAAGAATTACAATGGCAGGGTAGTCCTTTGCCTTCAAATTATTTCTTAGCTATGAAAAACGCAGAAACTTTTGATCACGCCAACCATATCTATCTTTAATCAAATCAATGTATCTACATTTTAAAAAATCAACTGTATAATATAATTGGAAATACCACTATAAGAAGTATGATAGAAGCCACGTGAAGATGCTAATCTCCCATGTGAATTTAATTACTTTTTCACATCAGATACGTAATATAACCACATATATGGTGTACGATAAAATCTAATGAATCGGTTACAGCCTTCTAATTTATTCTATATTCAGAGCATCCGTAGGTGAACTTGGTTGAGTCAATAAATAACACAAAACACTGACCAAGCACGTGCATTTACTGATGACTATGGTCTTGTATTTGATGATAAATAGTATTTTATGTTATATTGACTGGAGCACTTTATAAAGAAAAAGTACGAAAATTGGGTTAGATGGACTGGAGCAAACAGAAGAAGCACTAAGAATTGAAATTGTTAAAAATTCATGATTCGTCAATTCTACTCCAAACCAAAATTGATTCCAAACCGATAACCAAGATCAGCATTTTTGCACAGCCTCTCATCTCTACAATGCCTAAAAATAGTTTGAATGCAATCTGAATTTTTAGCTATTACAAAAAAATTCTATGGAACTAAATGTCATATTAACCGCTAAGCGGTATGAACATACCGAACATGATGCATAGACACATTCCGATATTATTCAAAATCATATCACGATGCCATTTCAATATTCGTCTCTATGCTGGAAACTAAAAGCTCTTCAATATTAGGTTGCCCACCTGCCCCCACAGACAACACCATGAATTGGTTTTCTAAACGTTACTCCATCCCGAATGGTGAAACAATAGCGACAATGAAGACCAGGCAAATCCAATCCAATCCAAATGTTGAATATCTGAGAAGCGTAAAATTACATACACATACCGAAAAGAGGTAGACACCAAAAATAATTGTGAAAAAATCGTGACAAACATATAAATTCAACACTCAACAATGTCACAGCAAAAGATTTCCCCATAAGATACCAATACTATATATGCGCTACGCCATGCGACATAACGTAAATATCAAAGACAATATCACTAGCGTAGAATAAATATTTTGTGCTCCTCCCGAAGTGTACGGGTGTACGCCCTTGGGTCATACTTGAGCATTTCCATATTTCATAAGTCACGCTTCCCGTGGCCATTGAGCACCGCCAAGACTTGAGTGCCGACCGCCGAACAGCTGAGCGGGCAGGGAGAGCAAAAACGGTCATTGAAAAAAGCACCTGGCGGACTAACAACAATAGCAACCATAAAAGTGGGTAAATGCAAAAAGCATCATCAAAGATTTACCTAAAGCTGTTGTGCTAATTCTAATCAAAACAATGGGGTATCTGCATCACTTCAATCTTCATGTAGAGGTTTATGGCGTCCTCGATAGAAGCTGCAACCTCACAACAAGCAGCTCAAGCTAAGATGCTACGACTTCAGTCAGACCTACATTCGAATTCCAAGCACACCTACCCAACTCGGTATAGTACCACAAGCTTATTACTAAACTGCAAGCGTATTTTGCTCTCAACACCTCATGCACTGAAGGTGCAGCATGACAGAGTACCAGCGCATCATGCATCGAAAAACTTACATTAAACCGCATAAGATGCAGCTTAGCGTTCCTATATCCAAAGTTAAATCAGCAATCCAAAGTGGTTATTGTAATCCAAGATTTATCCAAAACGCTCACTGGGTAATCCTCAAAAATTCACCAAAATCTCACAACAAATCACTGATTTCCAGATTTTATTCAAAACCAACGATTTTTGTTTACATTTCCATATAATTTTTAGAGGCAATAGCTCAGCACATATTACACTTGTTCACCATTTTCCATTCATTACGTCCGCCACAGATCTGTAGTCAATGATTTTCACTTAAAGCTCTGGATTTTCACTGTTTGAACGAACGAACAACCGAGAGGAGACACACAATCAACATTCGCGCAACCGCGGTCCATCAACAACTACTCCAACGCGGGCTCAGGTGAAACCAGCTAACCTGGGTCTCACCTGGCTAAATCGCATGAGAGATTACCCACGGAGTAGCACATTCAGCTCAGCGCTCAGTCTGAACCTAACATATTTTACCATGGCTGAATCTGTGCAACATATTTTCAACAATTTACTGAGCACATTGAAGCCGAGCAACAAGAACATTAAATCCGCTCATATAAACTTTTCTCGTGATTATTTTGCTGAGCGGAATGCAGGTGAGTGGAGTACCTTTAGCTGAAGCAATACCAAAACAACAACATCAACAGATGAACAGGTGTTATACTGGCACTGCATGCTTCAGCTTTGGATAGCTTTTATCTTTATGGAGTGGCACATAATGATAGCTGAACTGGTTACAGTTTGTAAAGTGGACGAAGCAGACTTTGAAGCTCGCACCTTGTACGGAACATGGAAGTGATTGAAGTCTGTTGCGTTTGCAACCGATGCATCTTTATTAGAAATGTCTGCAAAGAAGGAATAGGCAGCAATTAACGGTTTAGAAACATAAGAAATACATTGTGTAATACATGTGAGTTCCTTAGTGACTATAACTGACCTTCGGTACCCAAAATTGTTTTACTTGTGGAGTTTCCACAAAGATGCGACTCTATTGAAGAAATTAGAAAACGAAAGATTTAAGCGAGAAACTTGAACTGACATTCAACCCTTTATAAAATTTACAAATCGATGTTTAACTTTCTTTCTAACAAGGCCTAACGCGCGTAAGCAGGGATTTTCTCGCGAGACAAGATGAATTTAGGTAGAAGGATAAATGCTAACCTGCATAATGTCATCATCATCATCATCAACGGCGCAACAACCGGTATTCGGTCTAGGCCTGGCTTAATAAGGAAATCCAGGCATCCCGGTTTTGCGTCGAGGTCCAACAATTCGATATCCCTAAAAGCTGTCTGGCGGTCCATCGCTCCATCTCAGGCAGGGTCTGCCTCGTCTTCTTTTCTACCATAGATATTGCCCTTATAGACTTTCCGGGCTCGATCATCCTCATCCCTACGGATTAAGTGATCCGCCCACCGTAACCTATTGAGCCACATTTTATCCACATCTTCAAGGTCATGGTATCGCTCATAAATTTCGTCGTTATGTAGGCTACGGAACCGTCCATCCTCATATAGGGGGCCAAAAATTCTTCGGAGGATTATTTTCTCGAACGCGGCCAAGAGTTCGCAATTCTTCTTGCTAAGAACCCCAAGTCTTCGAGGAATACATGAGGACTGGCAAGATCATTGTCTTGTACAGTAAGAGCTTTGACCCTATGGTGAGACGTTTCAAGCGGAACAGTTTTTGTAAACTGAAATAGGCTCTGTTGGCTGACAACAACCGTGCGCGGATTTCATCACCGTAGCTGGTTGGGTTTGGGGGGTTGTGATTTTCGACCCTAGATAGGAGCAATTATCAACGGTCTCGAAGTTGTAGTCTCCTATCTTTATTCTTCCCGTTTGACCAGTGCAATTTGATGTTGTTGGTTGGTTGGTTTTTGGTGCTGACGTTACCACCATATACTTTGTCTTGCCTTCATTAATGTGCAGGCCAAGATCTCGCGCCGCCTGTTCGATATGGATGAAGGTAGTTTGTACTTCCCGGGTCATTCTTCCCAAGATGTCGATATCATCAGCATAGGCCAGTAGTTGGTGGAGAATCGTACCTCTTGCATTTACCTCAGCATCACGAATCACTTTCCCGGGGGCCAGGTTGAAGAGGACGCATAATAGGAGATCCCCTTGCTGTAGACCGTTGTTGACGTCCAATGGTCTTGAGAGTGATCCTGCTACTTTTATCTGGCCTGGCACATTGGTCAAGGTCAGTCTAGTCAGTCTTATCAATTTCGTCGGGATAACGAATTCTTTCATGGCCGTGTACAGTTTTACCCTGGCTATGCAACTGGTGTCCATATTCCAACAGTTTTTCCATCGCTTGCCGCAGAGAAAAAATCTGATCTGTTGCTGATTTGCCTGGAGTGAAGCCTCTTTAATATGGGCCAATGATGTTTTGAGCGTATGGCGCTATCCGGCCTAGCAAGATAGTGGAGAATATCTTATAGATGGTACTCAGCAACGTGATACCTCTATAATTGTTGCACTGTGTGATATCTCCCTTTTTATGTATGAGACAGATAATGCCTCTTTCCCAGTGTTCAGGCAATAATTCGCTGTCCCATACCTTGAGCATCAGTTGATGAACCACTTGGTGTAATTGGTCGCCTCCATCTTTAACCAATTCGGCTGTAATTCCATCGGCTCCTGGGGACTTCTGATTTTTTCGCCGATGAATTGCACGGACTGTTTCTCCTATACTTGGTGGTGGCAGTATTTGTCCGTCGTCTTCAGTTGGCGGGACCTCCAACTTGCCGATGCTCTGTTTGTTCAGTAGTTCATCAAAGTACTCAACCCATCGCTCCAATATGCCCATTCTGTCGCAAATCAGATTTCCCTCTTTGTCTCGGCAGGATGAACATCGAGGTGTATAAGGCTTCATCCTGCTGACTTGTTGGTAAAACTTCCGCGCCTGGTGCGGTTGCTCCCTGTACTTATCGAGTTCATAGACCTGTTGGTTTTCCCAGGCTTCCTTTTTCCGTCTATGAAGTCGCTTCTCCACTCGACGGAGTTCGTGATAAGTCTCTGCGTGTGCCCGCGTTCTTTGAGAATGCAACATTACTCGGTATGCGGTATTCTTCCGTTCCGTTGCCAGCTTACATTCATCATCGTCAAACCAGCCATTCCGACTTTTCTGCGACTGGGGCTAAGTATCTTTGTGGCCGTATCAATGATAACATTCTTCAGGTGAGTGTGAAGATCATTTGTTGATGCTTCATCTCCAGGATCTCTGTTGACTGCGGTTATTGCGGCGTCCATTTCCCCCTTATAGGTGCTGCGGAGGGCCATGTTGTGGATGGCTTCAGTGTTAGTTCTCACCTAATTGTCAGAGGGGATTCTGGGTAGTTTTGTTGTTCGAGCTCGGAGCATCATGCCAACGAGATAGTGATCTGAGTCTATATTGGCCCCCTATATTTTCTGACATTCATCAAGGCTGACAAGTGGCGGCGTTCGATCAACACGTGATCAATTTGGTTGAAAGTGGTCCCGTCTGGAGAGGCCCACGTATCTTTCTGGACCGCTTTCTGCGCAAACCAAGTACTTCCAACAACCATTTCGTGTGGCACTGCTAACTGAATAATTCGCAGTCCGTTATCATTTGTATTTTGATGCAAACTATGGGAGCCGACGTATCGCCTGAGTACGGGCTCCGTTCCTACTTGACTTTTAAAATCCCCAAGTATGATTTTAGTATCATACTTTGGACAGACTTCGGGGATATGGTCAACTGTCTCGTAGAAGGTATCCTTCTCCGACTCTGCAGTCTCCTCTGCGTGAACATTAATGAGGCTTATATTTCAAAATTTGCCTGGGAAGCAGCCTTTCTCTTTAATTTTCAAAACCGACAACAGCAGGTTTCATTTTTTGGCTAACTAAGAAACCTACTCCGAGCACATGGTTTACTGGATGGCCGCTGTAATATATTGTGTAGAGGCTCTTCTCTAGAAAACCGGTCCTCGTCCAACGTTGTTACATCAGCCCTACATTGAGACAGGGTATCGGCTTGCTGCTCAGCAGCATTCGGTCTCTAAAGGGAGCGCACGTTCCATGAGAAAATGCGCAAATCATTATTCCGTTGCCGTTGCCTAGTTCGTCGTTTTAAATTCTATCCTGTCCGAGGCTCCTTCTATGGCTTGGTATCATTGGTTTTCCGTGTAGAGCTGTTAGCCCTACCCCTCCAAGTAGGGGAGGGCCAGTTAGTACAATTTGTCCCATTTTTAGGCGCGGGAGACTCACCTTAATCCCTCCCAGCGATCAGCACCTGAAGGTGGAGACAGGGTTTGGTAGTAGGGCTGTTGGTGTTGGTTCAACAGGCGTTTCCCAGGTTTTCTGCTATATCGTGGGTACCAATCCACGTTTGATCGTCCACAAATGCTACTGTAAAACCTTTGCCTCCTCCAGGAGCCATAACGGAAAGTGGAGAACTTTTCCCTATTGTCAGTCCCTAAGACATCCTGCCTCAATAAACTTCTGTCCGATCAGCATGTTCATTTTTCTCAACCCAGCATGTGATGGGTCCAACTGATTAGCAGCGGATCGATTCAATGCTGGTATCCTGCATGACAGATCGCCGTGAATGGAACATAATTGAAGGCATCTTCGATGTCCATTTTTGCCGTGATCTAATGGAATGCTGTCTAGGTTTCTCTGGTTTGGGAATGAACATCATCTTTACATTGATCCAGTTGATTAAAATATAAGCATACGCTAGGCATGCACCATATATATTTCGAAAATATAATTAAGAAGATCCATTCCCTCTATTATTATAGCAGGAATATCCGGACCTTGCATTAATAAAATTAGTTAAATAACCATTCTATTCGCTCCAGTGATACTCCTTTGGATGCTGCCTAGGAAGTACACTTCAAGCAAATGGTTTGCCATTTCTTCATCGTTTTATGTATACCCCCCACTCTGTAGACTAGCCTTCCTCCCAAAAGCGTTTCCATGATTGATCTTTTAGTCAGCCTTGGGCCCTTCCTTAGAGCATTTTGATCCTGTTTGCACCGATGCCTGCCAGAAGCTGAATCAGACTTTAGAGCTCTGTTGTGGAGCACCCTTGTCGTTTTCCTCTGTTTTATCAAATCACTATTGTATTTGACTCTTCTTCGGCGTGGACGGCTCTATTCAAAAGATTATCTCATAGTAGTTGTGATTATCTGGATTGTCCTTACAATTCTAGCAATGGATTTGACGCGCCTCCCAAAGGTCTTAACTAGAGAGAGCAGTTCCACTTTGTAAGTCTTAAAATCTGTCTTCTGTAGATTCCGACATGGAGTCGTTGCTCATTACGAAACCAATGTGTTTGTGACCTGAGAGTATGATATTGTTTGATATTCTCTACCCTCCGATAAGTACCGCAATGCCAGGTGATGCCACTGTGATGATGATGAGCTCTCGCCTGACCACATTGCAGAATGTGGGTTCGTTACTCAAATTCAGGATCTGCAATTAGGTTTTTACCAGGTACTCTAATAGTCTCGATCCTCTGGCTTGATGTTGGAACTTCCCCAGCATATATGGTGAGCGTTAACATTAGCGCCTGCCATTATCTCCATGCCACACAGGATCTGCGTCATACGGAAAATGAATCGCACCAAGCCACTCTCTCATCTCCCTGTTTTTATGGTTTGTTTGGCCCTTATGATATCGCGTTTTGCCCGAAGGCATTGCTTTGCGAGCAGGCTGTTTTCTACCCAAAGACAGATATTTTCCAATGGGCAAGACTTTAGCTTCGGCAGGTGAAGTCGACTTGAGCCCAGGGGCCTGCTCCGACTCGTTCATTAAGAACTGAGTCGCAGTTGTATTGATTCCCATTTGAATAAGTGGAGAATCTGAGTTTAGACTCAAATTCTCCACCGCTAAGCTAAGGGCTGCCCCTTCACTCAGAGTTTTAATTTCGGTTTGGGGTTTTTGTTTTTAAATTTTTCATTTTTGGCTGCCTTACTGAGACAAAGCGATTTGAAGCTAGTGGTCGCCCGATACACCTCAATCGTTGTTACCATTCAGCCCTAGGCACGGTAATCACTCCTTGGTTTGCCTACATCTACATGAATAAAGTTGTTGTGGGGAAGATGTAACGACAAATAGAATTACAGACCCGATAACTAAGCACTTCCTTCCATTTGTGTGCAGTATACGGTGTTAGTTCTTTATCGTTTTTGCATCTTTTTTTGTGCTTTAATTCCCTTACTCATTTAATGAGAGCAACAGGCTCCTAGAGACGCAAAGGAAAAGGGGAGAGACAAGATCAAGATTGCGATTTAAGATGTTTCTGGAAAGGTTGAATTGGAGGACGGCACACGTATTCATGAAAGTGAGTAAAGGAAAAGAAGTGTAGGAGGAGGTACTGGGAAGACAAAGAAAGCCGTGAGTAGTAGGCCACAAGAGCCAAGGAAAATCTAAGTTGTCCGAGAGAATGAAAGAAAGAGAGGGGACTATGCGGTCCGATAATATGTCGAAGAAATCTTAATGCAGAAGACTGAGGTGGGGAGAATATACACAAGATATGATAAAGGGACATGAGTTTGGCGGAATGACTTGTACTGTGATAGAACCGCAAGTGGAAGTGAAGGAGGAAACGATGCTTTCGGCACGGAAAACGAACTTAACAGCTATCAAGGTCTCCCGCCGTTTGCTAAGTGTAACGCAATCTCTGTCACATCAAAAGACAGATAAGTTCAAACTTGACAGCTTCGTCCTTTGACAACTTATATTTTGGTAAAAAGAGTCTTCTATTTGAAAAATCATTCAAGGTCGTTGAGGCAGGCGGGCAGACAGGAAATTTTCTCGAAATTAAGTCCTTTAATAAGTTTTGATGAAGACGTCTTGCAGCCAAAAGAAAGATTGGGTGACGGCATCGAACTTGTGGGCATATGTCACTTTGAAGGAATCTATCATTCGGTGGGAAAAACCATCCTTAGCCAGTTTCACACGCAAGGGAAATGATGGAGTTGAATTGGTCTTGCTTTTGATTTGAGTCAGAATATCGTCCAACATGATGAAGCAAGCGAGCCTCCACACGGACATTGTTTGGCTGGTGAGGCACCGTTCAGCAGAGGGCCTCTAGAGCGTCATGAGCCCGGGATTAAGGCACGTGGGGGGTTGCCGTTTGCGGTACCAGGCGCCGATTCAGCGACAGCAGAACAACCATCGGAGCTGCGTAACGTAGCCGATACCGAAAAGGAATCGTGTTTCTCGGATGCAAGGTAGTCATTGTGTTTGGCCTGGAAACACCATTGGGCTGGTATGATCTCCTATCGTTGCACTCGAATAGTGAATGGCAGACAAAGGAGAGAAATTTGTTGGCCAGAGTGACTTAAGTATGACGCCAGTATAATTAGCCGCAGTGACAAATTATCTGCAGAGACTACGCTGGTGTCCGATCAAGCGGCAACGGATAATGTGGTAGAGTCTCCATCGTTGAGAAATATGAAGCATAAGGAGGGGGGGGGGGCGGCCAAAATTAAGTGGACTGAAAGCGCGCTGCGATTCATAGATAAAAACAGTTAAGACTTTCACAATGGAAAATTTGTTTCCCGCTTGGAAAAGCAAATGCTTTAACAGGCTTTCGCAGAGGATGCTATGAGCCGCACACAAGTTTCTGAGTGGTCTGAGTGCTTTAAACGTGGTGAGATAACTGACCTGGATTTTCACCAAACCCACCCGAGCGACCTTTCTTGATTCTGAAAAAGGGAACAGTAGGAAAAGAGATGAAGTTGACTGAAGGAATTTTGCAAAACAAGATAATAATTATTTTGAAGTTGAATCATCCAATCTCGCCGTAGCGATCGGTAAAAGTTATTTCAATCCTTCTTCATATGTTGCTACTCAATTATATGATCATACGGCGCGGGAATATATCTACTGAATGATTGAAGTTGATTTAGTTAACATTGAAAATGCCGGTTCATTAAAATAGTAAAAAAAATTCATGGGAGAAACCTTAAAAATATATATATGAATATTGTTGGCAATATCGAAAGAGTTCGTAGATCGATATCTTATTAACACTTAATTTTCAGAAGGAAAGACAAGGGAAATTATCCTTCCTTTTGCTTGGAAAAGCAATTAAATCAAACGTTTCGAATAAGGCTGAGATGCTGGTATAATATCAGATAATAGAGCAAAAACTAATATTATAAACATAGTAAACTTATGCCAAACATTTTTTTCCCAGAAAGTTTACTCGATTACTTTTCCTAACTCCAATCTGATCATTGCTAGTTTATTGCTTGCTGTTAAAACAAAGAAGCGGAAATTGAAAGTTCGTTATTGCAAAAATAGTAAATAAGACTTCAACAAGAAAGGTGGCAGGCGCTTTTCTCAATAAACCCACATTCATAACGTTTTCTGCTTTAAATGCACACCTCCTCCTCGAAGACAGCAAAAAACCGAGAAATGGCTGCATCTTGATACCATTGCATTGGCAGCGACTAATTTATGGTTGAATGTTACGTGATATGCACCAAATGCTGAATTGATTACTGGAAATCAGAGAGTGCAAAATCCGGAAGTTGCTGGAATTTTGATTTGATTTTATTCCGAGCTAATATGCATAATTCATTGGTTTAATCGCACATTACAATTTTTGTTGCTTGGGGTGATAAATTCGCTGTGGCTATAATTATACATATCTTACGAGTGCGTTAGCGAGTTAACGATGATTCATTAGTTGATTCAGTGGTTACATTTCCCCGTTGGCATTCAGTGTTCTTATTGAGGAAATTTATTTGAAGTAGAATAGAAAAGTTTTGAGGCGTTTATTGCTTCAGAAGTCAATAATCACCATACATTTCTCCACATATGTACATTATATCATATGTCTAGAATCGATTTCCTGGCAGCATGGGGAGAACTTTTACTATATACATAATACACAAATGTATTATATATTAATCAACGTTCGTCCCCTTATATACATAAATGATAGAGCTTTTGTTTAGCAGAAACAGGAACTTTATACTTTTTGATACTATCATATTATTACACAAAGTGGGAAACAGATCAGCTAATTGGAGTCCTTGAAATCAGTGCAAAACTAGATTGATCAGAAATTATTATAATACCATAGGAAAATGAAGCCAACACAATGCCGCGAGAGTGTTTTCCGGGCCATGCTTTCCCGACTGAATACATTCTCAACTTTTATTGAATTCCGCGATCCATAATTCTTCAAAATTTTTGCGCCTCAAGTATTCATCGATTCCAAACAAAATAGAGGTTGAACAATTGGCCTCAACATTTTCTGGTCCACGGATTCTACACGAAACTGAAGGAATGATTTGGAAAAGCAATCTTCACACAGATTGAAAAAGATAAGATTTATTAAAACATTAGAAGATAAATAAAGGGATAAATATGTACATGAGGTGATACGACCGTTGGAAGCTGTAGAGAAGAGCAAAGATATTGAACTGCACTTAAAATACCTCAGCAAGTGAAGTTGCTTAACGCCACCGGGTCTGACTTACAAAGATTCATTCAAAGAGCCAGTGCTACAAATTTTATCACCAGAACAAGCTTCAATGACATACACAATATTTCATTCGACTTGCCCAGTGACAATCTGACGAGAGATTACATCAGCTAATATGCAGCATCTCTTCTTTCTTTCACGATTTAGCACCTTCCCTCAAAACTCTAAATATCTTTTCCATTTAAATATGTAAAATTTTAACACAGTAATTTGCTAATACTACAAAATTATCGTTTACCCTTTTCTTGCATTTAGGCTTGCCCATAGTGCATTTTGCTATATTTAATCCCATCCTTCCGGACTTGGGTGAATGGAAATTTGTATGTAAAACGAGTCGAAACATACGGCGTATGAAAATTTAATGCATTTTTTGCTATTGCCAACGTCAACGTTGAATTTGAAGTTCAAGGTCGGGGTAGACCAAAGCTAACTTACCGAGACCTGGACCGGCTTAAAAGGATGGATATAGGGAGTGTTAAAGAGCTGTTGAGACAATACGTTCGGCAGTTCATCTGAGGAATTTAGAAAAAAACCCAATTATTGAAAAAAACAAGCGGTTCGTGAATACCTTCCTATTTAATTCCAAACCGAAAATTCAAAATTTATGCACAGTTTCTAAAAACTATAGAAAATGCAACTAAAATCAATTAAAATGAAGAAATCCTCAATAAATAGGAAGAGAGATTAAGAGATGTAATAGCCTACTTAAGTGCCAAGTACGGAGCATGAAGCGAACAGATTGCCAGAAGTTTTCATATGATACTGTCAACCTCAATGCTCCCGGTGAAGTCGGGAAAGTCATGCAACCTAACTGGATTTTTGTTCGACTCAAAATTATTTCAGTTAGCAAGTGCTTTTCTTACTATATTTCAGCAAGATGGACGTTGAGAACCTTACAAATCTGGAAATCTGGAAACGGCTGGGGATTTATTTTATGTGCTATAATTCTAATAATATGAATACAATGATGAAACATTTCAACTCTTTTGAAACCGATGCTACATATCCTGGCTGCCTCTGGAGCTGGTAGATTGACACTCATAATCATAGAACCAATTTCATCATCATCATCAACGGCGCAACAACCGGTATCCGGTCTAGGCCTGCCTTAATAAGGAACTCCAGACATCCCGGTTTTGCGTCGAGGTCCACCAATTCGATATCCCTAACAACTGTCTGGCGTCCTGACCTACGCCATCGCTCCATCTCAGGCAGGGTTTGCCTCGTCTTCTTTTCTACCATAGATATTGCCCTTACAGACTTTCCGGGTTGGATCATCCTCATCCATGGGGTTAAGTGGGTTAAGTGACCCGCCCACTGCATTCTGTTAAGCCGGATTTTATCCACAACCAGACAGTCACGGTATCGCTCATAGATTTCGTCGTTATGTAAGCTACGGTATCGTCCATCCTCTTGTAGGAGGCCAAAAATTCTTCGGAGGATTCTTCTCTCGAACGCGGCCAAGAGTTCGCAATTTTTCTTCCTAAGAAACCCAAGTCTTCGAGAAATACATGAGGACTGGCAAGATCATTGTCTTGTACAGTAAGAGCTTTGACCCTATGGTGAGACGTTTCGAGCGGAATAGTTTTTGTAAGCTGAAATAGGCTCTGTTAGCTGACAACAACCGTGCGCGGATTTCATCATCATAGCTGTTATCGGTTGTGATTTTCGACCCTAGATAGGAGAAATTATCAACGGTCTCAAAGTTGTATTTTCCTATTTTTATTCTTTCCGTTTGACCAGTGCGATTTGATGTTGTTTGTTGGTTGATTTTCGGTGCTGACGTTGCCACCATATATTTTGTCTTGCCTTCATTGATGTGCAGCCCAAGATCTCGCTCCAGTCGCCGCCTGCTCGATCTGGATGAAGGCAGTTTGTATGTCTCGGGTCGTTCTCCCATGTCGATATCGTCAGCTTAGGCCAGTAATTGGGTGGACTTAAAGAGGGTCGTACTTCTTGCATTTACCTCAGCATCACGGATCACTTTCTCGAGGGCCAGGTTAAAGAGGGCGTATGATGGGGCATCTCCTTGTCGTAGCCCGTTGTTGATGTCGAAAGGTCTTGAGAGTGATCCTGCTGCTTTTATCTGGCCTCGCACATTGGTCAAGGTCCGCCTAGTCAGTCTTATCAATTTGGTTGTGATACCGAATTCTCTCATGGCCATTTACAGTTTTACCCTGGCTATGCTGCCATAGGTGGCTTTAAAACCGATGAAAAATGGTCGAACTGATGTCCATATTCCAACAGGTTTTCATCGCTTGCCGCAGTCAGAAAATCTGATCTGTTGTTGATTTGCCTCGAGTGAAGCCTCTTTTGTATGGGCTAATGATATTCTGAGCTATCCGACTTAGCAAGATAGCGGAGAATATCTTATAGATGGTACTCAGCAACGTTATACCTCTATAATTGCTCCACTGCGTGATATCTCCCTTTTTATGTAGGGGACAGATAATGCCCTTTTGCCAGTCGTCAGGCATTGATTCGCTGTCTCATACTTTGAGTATTAGTTGATGAACCGCTCGTGTAATTAGTCGCCTCCATATTTAACCATTTAGGCTCTAATTCCATCGACTCCTGGCGACTTATGGTTTTTAAGCCGATGAATTGGACGGACTGTTTCTTCTATACTTGGTGGTGGCAGCCTTTGTCTGTCGTTTTGCTCCCTGTTCACAGATCTGCTGGTTCTTCCAGGCTTTCTTTTTCCGTCTGTGAAGTCGCTTCTCTGCTCGAGGAAGTTTGTGATAAGTCTTTCCGCGTGCCCGCGTTCTTTGAGAATACAACATTACTCGGTATGCGGCAGTCTCCACTGTAGGGGCATTTATGATGCTTATATTTCTAAATTTGCCTTGCAAACGCAGAGTACATAGCCTTTCGCTTATATTTTCAAAACCGATAATAGCAAGTTTCACTTTTTGGCTGACTAAGAAACCTACTCCGAGCATATGATTTACTGAATGGCCGCTAAAATATATGGTGTAGTGGCTCGTCTCCAGGAAACCGGTCCCTATACGGTGCATCTCTTGCAACGTTGTTACATCAGCCTTATATTGGGACAAGGTATCGGCTAGCATTCGGTCTGTAGAGAGAGCGCACGTTCCATGAGAAAATGCGCAAATCGTTATTCCGTTGTCGTTGTTGTCGAGTTTGTCGTTTTAAATTCCATCCTGTCCGAGGCTCCTTCTGTGGCTTTGTAACATGGGTTTTCCGTGTAGGGTTGTCAGCCCTACCCAACCCCCAATTTGGAAGACCAGTTAGTACAATTTGTCCCATTTTTAGGCGCGGGGGTTCGCTTTCATCCTGCTCCGTCTGCAGTTTTTCATTAAGAAAAAAATCCCAGCGATCACCACGTGGAAGTGGAGATGGGGTTTGGTAGTAGACCTGTTGGTGTTGGTTCAGCAGGGGTTTCCAAGGTTTTATGATCCATCGTGGGTACCAATACACATTTCGCCCTGGGACCCATACTACCCTTTGAGTGCTTGGAGCTTTTTTTTTTATGGATGGAGGTAGAAATCTTAGAAAGACACTGCCGCGCCAGGTTGCAGCAGCGTGTGGGATTCTCACCCACTAAAACCACCCCCACTTTCTCCTTTTTCCTTCCCCGCGGGACCGCCGCAAAGCATTACTTCGCGGGGTGGACTACGCTTTACGCGACCACGCCTTCCGTTCTTCGCGTCCTCCTTGCGCTCTCCGCTCTTCCCAGTTCCACTTGTATTCGTTTGATTGCGGTGTTTACCGCACAACAGTTTCCCTCCGATTTCAACATTTCCCCGACGATGTTCTGCGGGCTTAGAGTGGTTTTCAGGGAGTCTCCCAGACTCCTCCTTTCTGAGGGAAATCGTGGACAGTGGAACATAACATGCTCCGAGTCCTCAGGTGTGCAACCACATTCAGGACACAAGGGAGAATCATCCAGCCTGAATTGGTGCAGGTACTTCCTGTAACCGCCATGTTCTGACAGGAATTGCGTCAGATGGTAGTTAATCTCACCGTGTCGTCGTTGGATCCACTCCTCAATACGGGGAATCAAAGTGTGGGTCCAGCGACCCCTCTGCGAGTCATGCCACCGTTTCTGCCACTTCTCCAGCGACTCTCGCCTTGCCGCCTTTCGGCATTCTGCATCCTTTTCAAGAGGATTCATTTTCCTTGTCTCGTACAGGCAGCGTGTCTCACTTGCCAGAATGTCTATCGGGATCATTACCGCAATAACACACGCTGCCTCGCCTGATATTGTTCTGAAGGCGCTGCACACCCTTAGCGCCACTAAGCGGTAAGTCATATTCACTCTCCTACGATTACTCTCACACGCTAATGCTTCCTCCCAAATTGGTGCCGCGTATAATAGTGTGGAGCGAACCACTCCGTCCACAAGTAATCTGCGACTGTACCTTGGACCTCCAATGTTAGGCATCATCCGCGTTAATGATACGCTGGTATTTGCCGCTTTCTCACAGGCATAGTCCAGATGTCCCTTGAAATTGATTTTAGCGTCAATCATCACCCCTAGGTATTTGATAACCGCCTTCGAAGTGATGACGTGACCACCACCGCGAATATTAATCGTATTCCTCTCTCTCCTACGATTGGTAATCAAGACCGCCTCCGTCTTTTGTTCCGCAAGGTCAAGCTGAACCATCTCCAGCCACGCTTTTATGGCGCTAATGGTTTCATTAGCATACATTTCCACGTCTTCAGGTTCTTTCGCGACGACAACCACAGCTAGATCGTCTGCGAAACCGATTATCGTGGCCTCCTTTGGCACGGGAAGGACAAGGACCCCATTGTACATGACGTTCCACAGGAGAGGACCCAACACTGAGCCCTGTGGTACTACTGCGGTGACGGTGTACTGCTTGGATCTCTCATCCGTGTCGTACCACAGTGTCCCCTCCGAAAGGTAACTGTTGAGGAGCTTAGTCAAGTAACTAGGGACACCCGTTTTAGCCATTTGAACTTTTTATCCACTCCCAGCTTGCGGAATTGAACGCATTTTTGATGTCCAATGTCACTACGGCGCAGCATTTTTTAGACGACATCGCGTCTCGAGCCAGCTTCAAAACAACGTCTACGGCGTCGATCGTTGAGTGGGCTTGACGAAATGCAAATTGTCGCTCCGATAGTCCATCCTTATATTCGATGATAGGGAGCAGTCTGTTGTAGATGACCCTTTCGAGCATCTTTTCTGCCGTGTCGATAAGGCAAATCGGTCGGTATGCTGATGGGTGTCCTGGGTGTTTATTCGGCTTCGGGAGCAAAACTAGTTTTTGCCTCTTCCACCGGTCGGGGAAAACTCCTTCTATCATGCATGTTTCAAACACGCTGATAAACCAGCCGGGTCTGGTCTTAACAGCGAGTTTAAGGGCTCTATTGGGAGCAATATCCGGACCGGGTGCTTTGTTATCACCAATTCTCCGACAAATTTGCGTAAGTTCCTCCTCAGTTACCGCAGGTATGGTGTAGACGTCCAGTGCTCGCTTGTGTTTTTTGCGCTCCCCTTTATCCGGGGGGAAGAGCGCCGTCACGATATCAAGCAGAAGATGCGGGCAGGTCAATTGTGGTGTTCGCCCTCTCATCTTCTTCATAACTATCCTGTACGCTGTTCCCCAGGGGCTTTGGTCTGCCTCTGTGCAAAGCTCCTTGAAGCATTCTCGCTTGCTGGCCCGTATAGCCTGCTTAAGCCTACCTCGAAGGTTCACATATGCTAGCCGTTTCTCGTCGAAGTCTGGTCTTGCTCTAGATCGTTGGCAGATCCTTCTAGCACGAAAACATGCATCCCGTAACACCGCGATCTCTTCATTCCACCAATAGTTTGAGTGCCTTTTTGCGAGAACTTGTCGCCTCGGCATAGCAGCGTCGCATGCTCTTGTTATGCGTCCCATCATTTGCTCTACCTTTTCCGTAGCCGCACCACCGGGACTTTGGCCTCCCAATAGCACCTCTATGAATGCATCCTCCTCAAGCCATTTCACGGACCAGCCCCGGTTTCCAGCCTCACGGGAACACGCATCGACGCATGGCCCATATTCGATCTGGAGGAAAATCGCCTGGTGGTCGCTGTGAGTATAATGCTCACTGACAAACCATGTCATTCTCCTCGCCAATGTGGTACTCACATATGTCAGATCGACTATTGAGCCCGACCCTGTCCCACGAAAAGTGGAAACGTTTCCCGTGTTGGCAAGCACCAAATCTAGCTCCGCGAAAGCCTCGAGCAGGATACGGCCCCTGGTGTTCGCAGTGCGACTGCCCCAATCTACGGCCCACGCGTTGAAATCACCAGCTATGATCTTGGGGTTTCGACTTCTTGCATCCGAGACTAGCATACCTAGCATTCCTTCGAATTCTGTTATCGTCGCGCTTGGTGGAGCATAGCAAGAGTGCTTGGAGCTGCCGCTCTCCACACTAAACTAACTAACTAGCAAGAAAAATCGCCAACTCTTGGCCGCGTTCGAGAGAAGAAATCTCCGAAGAATTTTTGGCCACTTCCATGAGGATGGACAATTCCATAGCCTATATAACGACGAAATCTGAATCCGAATATTCTGTGGAGAATTTCTCTAGGGTCGCTTTCTCTTCTTGGAAGGCGAACCAGGACCTCAATGTTACCCTCTTCGTCCTGGGTGCTGTTCAGCTTACATCATGGCTATTTATTGGTCTCTTTTGCTAGTTTTACACCCTTGACGGCCAAAAAATGTTGGGCCACGAATGATGGAAAACCCATGAAATGCTTGCACAAACTATGCATGACTATCCAATCCAGCACAAACTTCTTCCGAAAATGTTGGCAAACTCAAAATGCAACTCTTTAAAACGATTTGCATGTACGCGCGAGTACAATAGATTCACTTTTTAAGGTCAATGGATTTCGAAATTGTTATCGTTTTTACAAGCCCAATAACAAAATGTTTATTTAAACAATCGCAATTGCTCAAAGTTTCATTTTATTGTTCAATAAGATTCCATATTGCATGCGATTCGACTGTGCGGATGTGTTAGTGGCATGTGAAAAGCACTTGTGCAAATTTCACATATCGCGGAATCTTGCGAAGGCTGAGCTTTTCGGCACTTAACGTACAAAAACAAAACAAGGGCGTCTATTGAACCGTTTTTCATGCAAATCATACGAGACGGGGGCCATTAAACTCTGAATAATAGTAAGCTGGCGCCCCGAACGGTTACTCCAACATCCCAACTGTAGGAAACCGTCGACTCGTCCGGAGTGCATTTCGCAAAATCCAATCCAAATTACGGAATTTCAAGGGTCATACATGCAAATTAGCTGCCGAAGCTGGTTATTGGGCAGTCATTGTAGATGATTTCCGTGTAAGCATACTATTGACCCAGAATATGAAGCTGCTGCGTGAATCTGAAATTATGGATGAAAATTCGGCGTTTTTGGATGCCTTTAGATATCTACTTATGAATATTCAGTTTAAGACGGAAGATGGGAAAGGTCGCAATTTAATAAACAGTTTACTATTGCAATTTGCAATATTTCTGAATAAAAGCCAATATTTCATATATTAATGGACAGAAGCTGAGTCAAGGAGAAATGAAGCGTTTGAACTAACAGAAGAAGGACATCTAAAACTCCGTCATGCTTTTAACATAGTATGGTGGTCCCAAGCCCAGGTAAAGGAGGAGGGTTTGAGGCAACCTACTCTGTACTCTCGTCAGTAAAACAAAACTAAAATGCTGAGATCAGGGAAAGAGATAAATAGAGTATAGTTGGAGTTATTGCACTATGCTAAATCCTACCTGAACTCCCTTGGTGAGAGGTCCCACGACAGGCCGACCAAGAAAATGCATACAATGTCGTTACAAACATGATAATCGGATTGAGTCACAAACCTCGGAGAAATGCTAGGTCGTCCACCTCAGTCCACGCGGCAGAACGGGCCCCGGTCCTGTCGAGAAATGGGCAAGGGTTCTTGACGCGTGGACGGCGTCAGGACGTAAGGAAGTTAGTCCGAACAAAACAAACAAAACAAATACGTATCTGCACGCTAAATACTGGCACCCTAACTGGAAAAACCGAGGAACTTGGAAGAGCCCTTCGGAAAAGGCGCATTGATATCTGCGTTCTGCAAGAAACTCGATGGTCTGGTGCCAAAAGCTGCTACATTGAACGCGAACGCGGTAAAAATGGCTATAAACTCCTCTATTTTAGTAATATGGTGTTGGCATTGTCATCTCAGAGGGTGTCCGTGATGCCATTAAAGAAGTCGAACGATTTGATGATCGGCTGATGAAGCTCACCATTATATCAGCTGAGCGCACTATTCACTTCTTCACCGCGTACGCGTACGAGAGAGATCTATGTCGACTTGCTAAAAGCCGTAACGAACGTACACAGGATACCGAACACTTTCGTTACGTTAATGACAAGAACGGTACTTTGCTTACCAACCGTCGAGCCGCAACGGATAGGTGGCGAGAATGCTTCGAACAGATTTCAACTGAAGAATTTGCTCATCCTCCACTTCCACAATCATTGCCGACATTTCGACCAGTTCCACCTGTCAGCGCAACTTGGTGCTCAGAGGTGGCGGTGAGGAAGATGGGGCGGCAACCCTATCGGCCAAACCAAAACCAAGTGGTCGAGGAGAACCTCCATAGTGGTGGCACCGGCAGACACTGTAATTACTTTGGTTTGCCGGCCGTGATTCAGTAGGCGAATGCTCCAAAGACCTAATTAGGGCAATCAGACCCGAGTCTGCACGGGGACTCATCTGAAGTGGCAAATTGGTCACAAAACCTTACCAGGGGTGTACTGGTACAATGGGAATCGGGAAAGCCCCTGGACTCTCATACTTCGGGTGAACTTCCGTTGTATGTGAGTACAGCTCGGTTGTTTGCGGTTGGCCCCCTAGTGGGAGTTTCGTGGAGGTTGTGGTTGTGCTCAAGCGAGAAGAGACCTGCGGGTCTCGGCGTGGTGTTGCGTTTTAACACGGGTGCCGTACTCCTTAGTTCGGTAGAGATTTAGGTAGGTCTTGCATCCACCAGTATGAATGCTTAGCCATGCACTTGGTATAGACTGATACCGTTGTTGTGTCTTAAGAAAACCGTGGGATTAAGTCTTCCAGACAGGTGCTCACGTAAAACACTCAAAGACTTAACTGTCAGCGCAACTGAAGTCGACAAGGCAATAAAACAAATGAAATCGGGGAAAGCCACAGGACCTGACGACATCGCATCTGAGCTTTGGAAAGCGTAGAGCTGAGACCCAACACTGTGGCTCAGTGAATTCTTTAATTGGGTTATTCAGGAAGGAATGAAATCGGGGAAAGCCACAGGACCTGACGACATCGCATCTGAGCTTTGGAAAGCGTAGAGCTGAGACCCAACACTGTGGCTCAGTGAATTCTTTAATTGGGTTATTCAGGAAGGAAGAACACCATCTGACTGGCAAGAAAGTAACACAGTCCAATATGGAAAAAGAAAGATAGTCCAGCAAAATGCTCAAATTACCGTCCAATCCGATTACTTTCCCATACCATGAAGATTTTTGAACGCATTCTTGACAACCACATTCGCGAAATCGTTAAAATAACCGTGAATCAAGCCGGATTTGTCAAAAACTGCGGAATTACTGACGCAAAACGCGGTTACTCAAGGAGAAACACCGTGAGAAGCATCACACTCGTAACCGAGTGCCACATGACGTCATTTGGTATGCTTTACGACAACATTTAGTGCCAGAAAAACTCGTGCGCTGGGTTCGATTGCTCTACCACGATCCAAAAAGTAAAGTTCGAAGTATGGCGGGTGTATCAAACCCGCTTCATGTCTCTGTTGATGTTCACCAAGGAAGCGCCCTCTCAACACTCCTCTTTCTTCTTGTTATGGACACCCTCACACGGTATATCCAACGTACAGCGCCCTACACACTGCTTTATGCAGATGATATTTTCCTAGCATCTAATAGCAAAAATGATCTCGAGCAACTTGTCCAAAAATGGAAATGGAAATTGAATCTAAACAAAACTGAATTTTTGACAACCGATCCCCATGAAACAGGCACAATCACTGTCAGTGGCAGTGGTCTGCCCAGAACTGAGCGATTTAAATACCTCGGATCAACGCTATCAGTCAATTGAGGACTGCGTTATGAAATTGCTTCGCGCATTAATGCAACCTGGATGAAGTGGCGTTTCACAACTGGTGTTCTTTGTGATCGATGTATCAACGAACGTCTCAAATCTACAATTTACCGCAATATTGTCCATCCTGTCGCTCGCTATGGTCCTGAGTGTTGGCCGACTATAAAAGACAACGAACGGCCTTTTGCGGTAATGGAGACGAAGATGTTACGTTGGACTTGTGGCGTCACACGTTTTGATCACATCCGAAATGAGGATATCCGCGATCGTTATGGGATTGCACCGATCGTGGAAAAGTTGCGAGAAAGGCGTCTTCGATGGTATGGTCACTCAATTCGTGCTAACGAGAATTCACTTGCCAAGATTGGTCTGAACATCGAAGTCGATGGTAAACGATCAAAAGGCTGGCCTAAATAACGGTGGCTTGTTACGCTGGATGGGGATTTAAAAATCTCGAGATTGCACCCAGATCACACATCCGATAGAGCCAAATAGCGAAACCGATCACGATGAGCCGACCTCGTTTGTGAACGGGACAAAGGCTGAAGAAAAGGAAGAAGAAGAAGGACATCTAACGCGTTCTAGTTCCCTGTACAGCGAGAGTTTTTGTTCATAACAAGACGTTAGTAGGGTGGTATTGGTTCCAAGGGGAACGCTTGGATTGGTACCCATGATGGATCACAAAATCCAGGAAACGTCTGTTGAACTAACGTAAGTAGGCAGCACGTGGAGAACGCTGGTAATTCCTTTCCAATGGAAAAACTACAGACAAACAAGGATGAAGGCGAATTTCCCGGGCCAAAAACTGGACTGATAACCCTAAGAAGCCTCGGACTAACGACACAATCCCAGAGTAGGCAAAGCAAAAGCGCAAAAGTTTCGCGCATTTTCTCATCGAACGTGCGGAGCCTTTCGACTTTTTAACGGAAGAAGGGCTCCTATGTTTCTTGGAGAGAATCTTACCGAGCCTTTCGGATTTGCTGGTGCTTTCGATGTTCTGACAATAGTCCAACCAAGACCAAGCGGTCTTGATGACCAACTTGTACTTCTTCAGGCAGTCTTTATATGCTGCCAATATTTATGCCTCTTTTCCAGAGCCCCGACCGTTGACTCCAGTTCGGCTGCCGTGCCATCCTTGCCAATTTGCGCACCGAAGAATTCTTTCTTGATTACTTGATCAAACTTCCGCAAATCGATCCTCCTGGAGTCTCTGAAGCGTTTGGAGACCGGCGAGAACTTAGTTCTTAGCAAGAAAAATTGCGAACTCTTGGTCGCATTCCTTGGCCCCATTGGCTCCCTACAAGAGGATGAACTATTTCTTAGCCTATATAACCAAGCAATCTATGAGCGATACCGTGACCGTTTGGTTGTGGACAACATCCAGTTCAATAGGTTGCAGTGAGCGGGTCACTTAGGAGGGAATTGGTTATTTCGTCGGCCAGAGAAACGAAATATGACACAGAACGCGATGATTTCAGTATACCACATCACAAAAGAGTTTGCATTTGATGGTGGACGTTAACGATCGACTTCACATCTTCGATGCCGCGTATCGTATCACATCCGGTGAAGTTCCTCCTCTTGTGAATGAAATGGCAAGTCTTCGTAACATACGGATATGGACTGTTCCTAGTAAACCAATGCACTCAGATGAGTAAAGAGGATGGACTTAGCGGTATTCCCGTGGGCTTATTCATCGCTGGTGCTGCATTTTACGCAAATTTGGGAATCCCATATCTTTCCCAGAGAGTGGACAAAGGGATTGATCGTTAATATTCCAAAGAATCTCCCTGCTGTCGTAAAGATAAAAGGTAAAATAATCCTGGACCGCATCAAAGGATATCTCGAAAATTCGATCGACAGAGAACAGGCTCCGCTCTGAATCCTTTTGCATTGGCCACATCAAAACCCTAGGGGTCATTTTGGAACAGTGCAGAGAGTTTATGTCTTCGCTTCACTTGCACTTCCTCGATTTTGAAAAGCCTTTTGACAGCACAAATTTGAGGTCCAAAGCACAGTGTGCCAAGGTAGCATCTTATCACAGAGTTTATTTCTTCTTGTTATCGGTGAGGTTCTTCACGCTGCGCTTTCAATGGAAAACGACATCTTTCCTCAAACTCCTCGACTACGTTGATGACACCTGTTTGCTCTCGGAACCGGAACCAGAACCGGAAATTCGACAAACTGTCCTCTCCCTAACTTCAGCACCAGATACCCGGCATCGAAGGCGCAAAAATACGACGTTTTTCAGAGCCTCAGGACCAACTGCAAATGCACATTTAGGGAGTTTCCTATTTTCGGCTCAACGTTAAGTGTATACTGTGCGACCTCAGAAAAGAGACCGATTTCCGTAAGACATTATTTCACGCCATTCACGATCCAGGGTACCCAGGCACCACGACAATGAATTTATTAGTCATAGCTTAATACTTTTGACCGCTCATGAACAAGGACAACGAAACATTTGAGGAAAAAGGTAGGTGTTCCCTCGGCCTAAAAATCGTTTCGACACAATCAATCTCAATTTATTAGGCCCTTTGTAAAATGCGCTCAGTTTTAGATATTACAATCAACGATAGGTCCACGCGGGAGCCAGAGGCAATACTTCTGAAAGATATTTCTACCCAATTTTATGCAGAGACCCTCGCACTTCGGTGTGCTTGGAGTTCAATCACGAACCAGGGAACACAGTTCGAGTCCTCCCTTTTCTCGGGACTAGGCAAACTCATCATTGAGTCGGTGCTT
Organism: Hermetia illucens; assembly: GCF_905115235.1. NCBI lineage: Eukaryota > Metazoa > Arthropoda > Insecta > Diptera > Stratiomyidae > Hermetia > Hermetia illucens. Next base: position 152,659,536 of record NC_051850.1, on the reverse strand, counting down.
AACACTGACGGATTGTTGCGTCTGCTCCCGGACGTGTTGAAGAAGAAGTTGCCACCACCCGCGAACCACGCGGAAAACGTGGCCAACGTTACCCAGAATCTCGACTCCCGCACATATGTCCTAATTAGAGCGAATGCTCTCCGGACGCCGCTGAAGCCATCTTACATCTTCGAAGTCCTCGAGTGAGGCCCACACCATTTAAGGCTTGATGTCGAAAGCATGTTCCAAAGAATTTCCCCCCGGGGTGGCCCCGCTAAAAGTTTTCTTCCCAGAAGAAACCAAATCCAGGAGAAACAATTTTCACAACTAAAGCAAATTATTGATTTTCTAAATTAAATGCACGAAACAATAGGTTAGATAAAAGTATGTTCAATTTAACAATTCCCTCTCATCCGCCCCAGTTCTCTGAGTTGGGGAAATGGAAAGTGAGTATTTCGGCCTTTTATACATCGATAAATTTGTGTTTTTAATAAAATCAAAGAGAAACTTATCTCTTACATTGGTTTCCGAGCTTCCGCCCCAAACCGTATGCCTTGCATTGGTGTCGCATCAATATGGTGGCCTTCTTTACTGCGATGGTGGGTGTCAAATTTTGTAGTTCTTCTGGTGGAGCAGATAGGAACCCTGTTCTCGCTTGGTCCAGTATGACCACGGTTAGTTCGCTGAGCTTAGGTTCAGCGTGGAGGCACTTTCTGGCAACGATACATACTCTATGTCTATCCTGATCAGTGTCTCTTGTGCTGTGGAATAAATTGTAATATTTGCTGTGGGGATCTTTGATGGTTTGAGGTAAATATCTTCCTCTAGAAAGAAGACCAGCAGGTTAACTTAGGCGCATTTTGAGTGCTAAGAATTTATGTACTCTACCCTCAGCATGATCTGCTTGTGTAAGGAGATCGTCAATCCTCGTCGGACCATCGATCTCCACCTGCTCCAATAGCATGTTGTCGACGTCAACTGGATCCAGGTCATCACCCCACTTTCACCTTTGCGTTTCTGACTAGCGCCTTTTCCCATGCTTCCAGGCACTCTCTAATTATGCGGAGCAGAATAGGTTCGCTACTCGCATGGGGTTCTTCCTTCTTGATAACCATCCAGTCGTCCATGGGAACCCTGGGGTTTCAAAAGTGGAAGGATTGGACAAGTTTGTCCTTATCCATGCGGTGATGCCAGATGCCAGGGACTGGTCTTCTGGAAATCTTGTTGTATGAGATTACTTTGCGTTTTGTGCCATTCTGAGTCGGCATTTTGGAGACCAAGCTCTTTATTTGCCATGCAGCTCTCGACTTATGTTGTTCCTTCTCGGCTTGAAGTCATATTAGCACATTTTCCAATGCAAGGGAGACGATCTCTTCACTGCTGTTTCGATTCAGGGTCAGATCCGCTTTCCCCTAATACATGACCAGCTGGCAAACAGATCCTCGTCACTATAGGATGGTACCTACTCCCAGACGAAAGTCGTCTTCTTTTTCTTCAGCCTATGTCCCGTTGGCAAGTGGGGTCAGTTCAGCGTGGTCGGTTCTGCCATTTGGTTCTATCAAATGCCTGATCTGGATGTAGTCCCGAGGCTTTTAAATCCCCATCCAGCGTATTAAGCCACCGTTGTTTTGGCCGACCTTTTGGTCGCTTTCCATCGACCTCGATGTTTAGACCAATCTCGGCAAGTGAATTCTCGTTAGCGCGAATTACGTGACCATACCATCGAAGACGCCTCTCTCGCAACTCGATCGTGGATATCCTCACTTCGGATGTGATCAAAGCGTGTCACGCCACTAGTCCAACGCAATATCTTCGTCTCCAGTACCGCACGACGCCGTTCATTGTCTTTTATAGTCGGCCAACACTCAGAACCATAGAGGGCGACAGGACGGACTATATTGCGGTAAATTTTAGATTTGAGACGTTCCTTAATACGTTGATCACAAAGAACACCAGTTGTGGAACGCCACCTTATCCAGGTTGAATTAATGCGTAAAACAATTTCATAACGCAGTTCTCTATTGGCTAATAGCATTGACCCGAGATATTTCAGTCGTTCAGAAGATTCAGATTTAGATCACTGCCACTGACAGTGATTGTGCTTATTTTATGAGGATCGGTCATCAAAAATTCAGTTTTATTCAGATTCAATCTGAGACTGTATTGCATGAGGCGATCATCCCATTTTTGGACAAGTTTCTCGAGATCATTTTTGCTATTAGACGCTAGGAAAACATCATCTGTATAAAGCAGTGTATATGGCACTGGACATTGGATATCCCTTGTGACGGTATCCATAACAAGAACAAAAAGGAGTGGTGAGAGGCGCTTCTTTGATGAACACGAACAGAGACACGAAGCGGTTTTGATACACCCGCCACACCCCGAACTTTACTTTTCGGATCGTGGTATAGCAATTGAACCAAGCGCACGAGTTCTTCTGTCACTAAATGTTATCGTAGAGCATACCAGATGAGTTTGTGTGGCCCACGATCAAACGCTTTCTCTAGATTCGGAAATGAAACGTAAAGAGGGCGATGCTTCTCACGGTGTTTCTCCATGGGTAACCGCGCAGATTCGATGTCGTCAGATCCTGTTGCTTTCTCCGATTTCATTGATTTTATTGTTTCGTCGACTTCAGTTGCGCTGACATGAAAGTCCTGGGGGTTTAACGTGAGTACTTGTCATGTAGGCATAATCCCACGGTCCTCTTCGGACAAGGATTAATTTTGGGACCACAATCAGAGCCCCGGCATGACTGGCACAGCGGTACTGGTTTATACTGAGTACAGGCTCAGCATTCATTCCAGTGGATGCAAGTCCTATCTAACACCTCTGCCGCAACTAAGGGGTACGGCATTCGAGTGGTACAGCGCAACTCCACGCTTGAGCTCCGAGGAGCTCTGCCCGCGATGTAGGCATAACCACAACCACCATGAAACTCCCACTAGGGGGCCAACCGCAAATAACCGGGCCGAGAACACATCCTCCACGAATTCTTCTGGAGCATATGCTCTCAGATGGCCATCCCGGCTCCCATGGTAGCAGATAACCAGTTGCGCTGGCAGGTGGAACTGGTCCAAATGTCGGCAATGATTGTGGAAGTGGAGGATGAACAAATTCTTCAGTTGAAATCTGTTCGAAATATTCTCCCCATCTATCTGTCGCGGCTCGACGGTTGGTAAGCAAAGTACCGTTCTAGTCATTAACGCAACAGAAGTGTTCGAAATCCTGTGTGCGTTCGTTTCGGCTTTTGGCAAGTCGATACTGATCTGTCTCGCCATCGCGAGTGTCCAGTTTATCGCAAAGATCTTTGTAATAGTACAGTTCTAAATTGACCAGAATTTGGACCAAAATATGCAGAACTTTCGTGGTACTAGGCAGAGGAGTTCAATCACTTACTGTGCTGCTCAAACGAATTAGCTTCGGAATTTTTTTTACATAAATCTTCCAAGCAGGAGTCGTTTATGTGCGCATATTTTGAAAAATGTTTTCTTCATATAAAAAAAAAACAACTCGAGGATCTCCAGAAATTTAATTCTAGTCAGTAATCACAGAGGTTTCCCTGTATTTCCTTATTGCCTTGTATATGAAGCGTTGGATATTTTAGTTGATTTGCGGTGATGTTTAGGCGTCAAATTTAGTATACTCAGTCTGTTCAGATGTTACAAATTAGCCATCTTTTTTTATTCTGAAGTAACTGATAGACGGTATCTGCCTCTATAAGGAAGGTTTCCTTCTGTATTTAAGCTTTAAAATAGTTCATTCAGAATTGCCTTCACAAAAGATTGATTTAATAAAATTTTCCTAAAAGAAATTCACCCGCTTGGGTGTTTGGGCTTTTCGATTTGGATTTTCGCGCTTCACTTTGAAAACTCGCCTCTAGTACTGCAGTGCATCTGATTATTTCGCCCAGCTCGGCTGGATAGACTTCTGTACCAGTTGCGAGTAACTTCGCCGCGGCGAGATTTCTCCAAAAACAAATTGAGCGACGGAAAATTCCAATCGTTCCGCGAACTCGGAGTCCGTGCCGCTGCCGTTGGTGCCCCGTTGTGATTTGAGCTCAAATCGGAAATCTCGCGTGCAATTGGATAAAGGGCAGCTGAAAAGACGGTCGCAATGCTAAAAATAACCCGCGGTTCGGTGGCGAAGAATTTTTCCAGAAACTCGTAGTGCATTGGACGGGAAACTCGGAAGTGATGGCAAGTGTTTGGTAGGAGCTGCTCGGACCTGATTTCCGCCTCCGATTGGGACGAGATTTGTGGGAGTACCTTCGATTCGCGGCGCTGAATTGATCGTGGCGTGGAGGAAGCAGGTAAAAGGCTTCTGATGTTTTGTTGTGAGGAGGCACAAAGAAGGACCACGGAGACTGCCTCGCACCTGTCGAGGGTTCAGTGATGTGACAGTTGTGGGATGCGTGTTGGGAAGCTGCTGTTGCAATTGTCAATGTCGCGCCGCCGCCGATAAAATAAATTGAAAACGAAAACATTCACGGCGCACGGGAGGCCTTTAACCTCGCGGCACCCAGACGTCACTCGGTTTTGTTTTCGTTTCTCTCTTTGCTGACATTTTGCAAGCGTGAAAGACAACAATGGCACGAGTTGCACATTAGTGAGCTGCAGTCGCCGATCTCAGTGCGATTTTGTGAATTATCTCGGAGTTGTGATTTAGTTTCTAGACTGCGGAAATGTCGGTCGCTGGTAGCTCGGCGGAACACGAGCTGGAGAACGGTACGGTCAGTGCGAGTGAGCCGGGAAGCTCGACGAACGCGCCCACCGCACAGGTCCCGTCGTCGTCTTCGCCTACGAAAGGCGGAGTGGACCTGCCGTTCGGGCCGAATAGCGAGATTTTGAACCAGCCGCAATCGCCACCGCATAATTACCGTCACTCGCGTGCCTACAGACATTTCAAGAACCCACCGCAGCCCCACATGTGCATCCGAGTGACCACGGTGGGCGGCGAGGAGGTTTTCATCAACGTCTTGAGCTGGACGAGGATTGTGGTGCCGCAGGAGCCGACGGACCCTATTCCACTCTACGGCGGCATGAAGGTGAAGTGTAGACTCTTCGATTTCAATGTCTCATGATAACGATTTATTGCAGGTCCCACCCGGCAGCCCCAGGTGTCCGCCGCTTGTCTACGCTGTCATGGCTAATCCGGAAGTGCTGAAGGATTCCGGGCGACACAGCAAGGACCCAGAGGTAAGATCGTCTCAAGTGAAAAGCACGACAAATTCCCACTTCCCAAGCAATTACATCAGTTGGGCTTCCCCAATTTGACTGCAACGCGATGACGTCGATGTGGAGCAAGAACGCACACACGAATTCAGTCGAAATCTATTTGGACCAGAGACGGACACTTAATCCTTGAGATTACATAATCCGACGGCGCCTCCTTGAATTATGGAGCGTGCATGACGTGCCATGGCCGCTGTCGTAAAATGAAATAATGGCACGGTTCCAAGCGCGGAGTCGGATGGGCTAATGGTCGCCCTTGAGCGGGGGGTGGGACGGTTCCAGCTGTTAAATTTTAAATTTCTGGGATGGGACGTAATTCGGGGAGTCAATTGAAAGTGAAGGAATTGTTTTGAATTGGGATAATGGAAGCAGAGACTGGAGTTTTCCGAGGAGATGATTAACTCATTTCCAGTTGCGCTCGGATGTCGATCGAATTAGCGATTTATTGACGGCGCGTTTGTTGGTGGCAGGAATATCTGCTGGGATACAAATGCATTGAAGTAAACGGAGCAGTAATGGCATAAAATATGCACCAATTGTTGAGTGGCAGCTTTTGCCCTACTGGCGTAACTAATTCACTTTGGTGATAGGTCTCTGTGCTATGGAAAAATGGATGATTTGAACGATTAGGGGTTAAGTTTCTGCAGCTATTTTGTGCTTCGATTGTTGTAGCTTAAAAGGGGTTTTGGGCTGTGAGCGATAAAAACTTTAATGCGATCGGAACAGGGGTTTACCTCACGACTACGACTGGGCGCACTTCAACAGAGATTTTCAGTGATTTTAACTTTATTTTGTGGGCGTAAACGCTGTGAGGTGGTAGGACCCTGAAGAGTAATCTCCTCCCTCTTTCGGAAATGATGTCTTGGACCCGGGAAACGCAAGTTTTTTTTGGGGTAGGGTAAGTGTATGCACATTTACGCGCAGAGTGCTGGACTCCTGGTTCGGTACGTCGTGGACTACCTCCCCATCGCCAGAAAGCTAGCCTGGAATCATTTGTCACATTACTTCAGGGTGGTCCTCGAACTCTCTTGCCTTGCCGACCCTTCAAATCAGGGAATTCCTTTCACCAACGGGAGGGGAGAGGAGGAAGGGAACCGTCAGTTCAAGAAACCCCCTGCCATCCGGCTCCTCCGCCGGTTGAACTCTATTTTCTTACCAACGAGAAGGTCCCGAACGTAATGCGACTAGAGCTCCACCTGTCAGCACTCCTCGGCATCTCCTCGACAATGTTGTCTGGAGAGAGATCCCCTGTGTTTAAACAGAGCTGCTGACAACTCCATCCCATCTTCCATAAGAAAAAAAGGTGTGATGGGTGTCGTCCACAACTCCATTGCAAAACACATAATCTGGAGACCGTGCCTTTCAAATTTTGTGCAGGTAAGACTGAAAACCTTCATGTCCACTTAAAAATTGGGTAAGGAAATAGTCAGTCTCACCATGCTTCCGATTTAGCCATGCACCTAAGTTGCCGATGAGCCGCGCAGTCCATCTGCCTCTAGTTTAATTTTACCAAGAGAGTTGCCACTCATCTAGCCGTTCTTCACGAGCAACCATCTCCCTTGAGTTTTCCCCCTTGCGCTTGTATATGGCTTGACGCTCCTTAGCAAGAAGGGCAACGGGGGTCATTCCCGCGATTATCATCACGGCCGGTTCAGAGACAGTGCGGTACGCAGACTCCACTCCAAAGGCCCCCCTCCCAAACGCTCACGATATACCTCCTTGCCAAGAGCGTCAGCCCATATCTCTCCGCCGTAGAGCAGGACAAACTGCGTTGAACTCATCAGGAGACGTCGCCTGCTAGACATATAACCCCCAATATTTGTCATTAGTCTACTTAAGGCCGAAACTCCAGCTGCAACCTTATTCGTTGCTGTTTTGATTTGCTCAAAAAAGCTCATTTTTGAGTCAAGAGTCAACCCGAGGTACTTTACCGCTGGTTTTGACTCGATTATTGACTCGCCGAACAATATGGGGAGCAGGGTAGGAATTCCCTTTTTAGTCAGAATGACTACTTCGGTTTTTTCCAGTGCAAGGTTGAAACCATGAGTAGTCGTCCATCCGCTTACCCGTCGAATCAATATGCCGAGCGCCACGACATCATTTGCATACCCGACCAAGTGCGACTCTTCTGGCATTTCGAGTTTAAGTAGACTATCATAGGTAGTGGGATTTGTATCCTGATTTGACGTCGGATATCAGCCGACTCAGCTGTGAATGAGTACCTGTCAAATCAGGGTAATAATCTGGATCCCTGTGCTACCCCCGACGTGACCTCCATCCTCCTCTGACCTTCTGTCGTTTCATAGAGCAGGGAGCAGTTCCTCAGATAGTCCCTCAATATCCGTAAGATATAGTTCGGCACGTGGAAAGTATTGTCTAGTGTGCCTAGAATGTCTTTCCATCTTACGGAATTAAAGGCGTTTCTGACGTCAATCGTTACGAGGAACACAACCCGTCTCGCACCACCCGCTCGTCGAACGGCATCCACGCCTTGCATGACAGCATCAACAGTGGATCTCACCGGTCTAAAACCAAACTGCCGGGGGATAAATCATGTACCTCTTCAGCGAGTTTACTGTTGATGAGCGTTTCAAACACTTTTCCAGCAGTGTCAACCATAAATAGTGGACGGTATGAAGACGGCAACTGGGGGTCACCTTTCTCTCTGTTGATCAGCGCAAGCCTCGCCACCTTCCAACGAGCAGGGAAAGTGCCCTCTTTCGGGCAAGGGTTGAATGCGCCGGACAGTAAGTCTGGCCGGTTTTGGAATACCAGTTTGTATACCTCTACTGGAATACCATCGGGATGGCCCCTCCTTGCTTTTCATAGAGAGGATTGCCTGTTCCAACTCTTGTATAGAGAAAAACGCGCTCTCCGCGCCGACGTCATCATCCCATACGGGATGCGCAGGGAATAGTGTCCTTACAATGCGATCGATCTGCTCGGCGTTAAGTGAACAGGGTTTCCGAAGAGCCCCGATTTTTCGGGTTACCAGTTTGTAACCGAGTTCCCGCGGGTCCTCATTCTCCTCGTCGACCAGATCCTGTCAGCTTTGCTCTTGTTTATGCGCCGTGGAGTTTCCTTTTGGCTGATTTGTAATCTGTCATTACGTTACATGCCTCCTCCCGGTCGCTTAGACGTTGTGTTAAGCGGCGCAGCCTGTGACACTCCGTCCGGAGCTCTGTGAGCAACTACATGCAGTTCCGGAAAGGCTTTAACAACATCTTGTTCAAGCAGATAATTGGAGACTTAGTCTTGGGGGTCGTAACCGCAACGGTGAAAAGTTTGTAAACTTCAGTATTAATTTTTAACTAACCAGCCGAGAACTTCTAATCAGATTTGGCACATCGCAATCGGCAGTAGACTTAGCAGTTGTTTTCTGAATGTGCGTAAGAATTGTGGCGTTGACATCGGTCTCGAAATCCGCCATCATCTGAAGATGGATGAAGTTGCCAGTCGCGCCCTAAAACCTCGTCACAAAACCTGGCTAACTGCGGAAATGTAGAGGTGGATTGATGAAAGAAAGGAAGTTCCGAGACTACTACACACATCGTGCCACGATTACCATGTTAGTTTAGCTAGTTTACTGGGGGGAGTCGCAGCTCCGAGCACTCAGGCCATTGTTAGGCCCATTGTGCTATCGTCGTAAACCGCCTGTTCAATTGCTCCCCGCCTACGGCGCTCGCAGGCTTTAGGGAATCTGAGAATATTCTCCAGAGGCAGAGAGTGTGCAGATTCTTCATTGAAGAAAACCTTACCAAGGTATTTGGGATCTGAAGAGGTCGGGCAGCTACATAAAATGTGCAGGGTCCTCCCTTTCTCCTCACATTGGCCGCACATGGTCGAAACCACCATCCCAAACTTTTCCATATGGTAATTTCATTTAAAAGCTCTATTAAGGTTTTCATGTCCCACTTCTTAAGGGACAACAAAAATGCCGCTCTTGTGATGGCAGGTTTTTCACGAGGATTTTCGCCTGCCAACAAGAGTCCTCCATTTGGCTGCGTGAATCCTTGCAATTTCACCCTTCAGAGTAGACTTGACAGTGGATGGCCGGGTTCTAAAAGTTGGTTCTGGCCCCACCATTGTGGATCCAGACCCTCGGCGAGCCAGTCTGTCATCCTCCTCATTATCAGTGATGTTAGAGTGCCCCGGCACCCATAGCAGGAATGTTTCGTTCAGTCGGGTAAGTTTCAGCATGATGACAACTCCACATCAACTGGCTTGATATGTCGTTGCTGTTTAGTGCTGATAATGCCGCCCGACTGTCGGAATAGATTCGAATGGTGCGATCCCTCCATTTTTGCCGCAGGCGTCAAAGTCCTCCATATCGCATTCTTACAGCACCAGAGCAATTTGCAGAATTTCTGATATCGCTCCTAGATATGGTGCTTCCACGTTAACTTCCAGTCGAAATGTACATCTAAATAGTTGACCGTTTGTGCCAGCTGGATTTCCGTCCCTGCTAAGGTGGGTAGCGTATAGCGCCCGAACTGACGTTCTTAGTGAACATAACTAGTCCATTGCAGAGGCACGAACTGTGGATTTCATGCAGAGTTGCATTCAAGCGGTCACATACTGTGTACGCTAACTTGCCGGTAATTATTACGACTAGATCATCCGCAGTGCTTGCGCGAATACTTTTTGTCCTCCAGAAGCCATAGCAGGGTATCCATTACCAGGAGCCATATAGCGGAGAGAGAACACCTTTCTGTGGGAAGCCCCTAAGACATCCTGCCTCAATAGACTTCTGGCCGATGAATATAAATTTTTCTCCATTCTAGCATGTGAAGGATCCAACAAATTAACAGCGGTTCGATTTCATGTTATCTTGCCGCATCACAAATCGCCACGAATGATGCATAATTGAAGGCACCTTCGATGTCTATGAATGCGCTTAAGGCGTTCGGACATCGCCTTTTCAATTTTTGCCGCGAGTTCATGGAGGGCTATCGCCGTGGATTTGCCTTTCTGGTAGGCGTGTTGCCTATGGTGAAGTAGACACTCAGGAATGTGTGTATCCCTTATCAACCGATCTACTAGTCCTTTTAGTAGAAAAGACGTTAGACTGATCGGTCGGAACCACATTTAGGATCTGCAAATCGGTTCCTACTAGATACTCCAGTAGTCTCGATCCTCTTGCATTGATGTTGGAACTTCCCCACCATAGGTGGTGAGCGTTGACATCACATGCTACTATTACCCCCATGCCTTTACTTTTGGCATATTGGATAGCTCTGATGAATATTCCACTGGCAACTTCTTCTGCCCTATAGGGAAAATATGCAGAGCACCATTGTATCTCTTTATCTCCCTGTTGACTTTTATGGTTAGTTTAGCTGATGTGTCGGCATCACATAGATCGTCAACCAAATTAGCCTGGAAGTCTTTTGAGAGTATCATGCGGGAGCGTAATTGCTACTTTCACTCATTCGTAAATTCTGGGAATCTGAGACTTTCCCCAGTGGGTGGAAGAAAGAGACAATCGTCAAGATTCCAAAGAAGCGCAATAATCTTAAGTTCGAAAATTGGAAAATTGGAATTTGAAGTCGAGAGCGGAGTCCGATGAGGTTGCGTCCCGTTATCGGTGACGTTCTTCATGCTGTCTTGTACGGTAAATGCGAACCATGTCATCTTTCCTTAAACACCCATTCAGCATCCAATCGCTCTTGTGTACGGATCGTGGTGTTCTTTTTTTGCTTTGCCTTGACAAATGTTTCTTCTTTTTTTTCAGCTTTTATCTCTTTCACAAGTGGGGTCGGACCCTGGCGATCGGTTTCGCCATTTGGCTCTATCAAATCCCTGATCTGGATGCAATCCCGAGGCTTTTAATTCCCTCTACAGCGTATCCAGCCACCGTTGTTTCGACCGTCCTTTTGGTCGCTTACCATATACTTCGATGTTCAGATCAATCTTGGCAACTGAATTCTCGTTAGCGCGAATTACGTGACCATACCATCGAAGACGCCTCCCTCGCAGTTTTTCCACGATCGGTGCAACCCCATATCGATTGCGAATATCCTCATTTCGCATGTGATCAAAACGTGTCACGCCACTAGTCCAAAGCAATATTCTCGTCTCCATTACGGCAAGACGTCGTTCATTGTCTTTTATAGTCGGGCAACACTCAGAACGATAGAGAATGACAGGAGGGACGACATTGCGGTAAATTTTAGATTTGACACGTTCGTTGATACGTCGATCACAGAAAACACCAGTTATGGATGCCATTTCATCCAGGTTGTGTTAATGCGTGAAGCAATTTCATAACACAGTTCACCATTGGCTGATAGCATTGACCCGAGATATTTAAATCGATCAGTTCTGGGCAGGTCACTGCCGCTGATAGTGCTTGTGCCCGTTTCATGGGGATCGCGAGACCGTGTTGCATGAGGCGATTATTCCATTTTTGGACAAGCTACTCGAGATCATTTTTGCTATTAGATGCTAGGAAAACATCATCTGCATAAAGCAGTGTGTAGGGCGCTGGACGTTGGATGTCCCGTGTGACGCGTTTCCTTGATGAACACCAACAGAGACACGAAGCGGCTTTGATACTTCACTTTTCGGATCGTGATAGAGCAATTGAATGCAGCACACGAGTTCTTCTGGCACTGAGTGTTGTGGAGCATACCAGATGGGTTCGTCTGCTACGCGGTCAAACCCTTTCTCCAGATTCAGAAATGCAATGTAAAGACGGTGATGCTTCTCACGGTGTTTCTCTATGAGTAACCGCGCAGCGTGTATTGTGTCAGTAGTTCCACAGTTCTTGACAAATCCGGCTTGATTCACGGTTATTTCAACGATTTCGCGGATACGGTTGTGAAGAATGCGTTCAAAAATCTCCATGGTATGGGAAAGTAACCGGATGGGACGGTAATTTGAACACTCTGCTGGACTACCTTTCTTTTTCCATATTGGAACTGTGGGTACTTTCTTGCTAGTCAGATGGTGTTCCTCCTTTCTAAATAACCTGATTGAAGAATTCACTGAGCCACAGTGTTGGGTTTCAGCTCTTCGCTTTCCAGCGCTCAAATGCGATATCGCCCCGATTTCATTCGTTTTATAGCTTCCTCGACTTCATCTGCGCTGGCAGGTGGAAATGCTCGCCTTGGCATGTGTTTAGTGAAGTGATAATAGTTTCCAGTGTTTCCTTCCTTTTTGTGGTTCCACATCTGACAGCTTCAATTAATATGTGGTTTTTACACATAAATTATATACTTCAGTCTTGTTGCTACTTAATTTCTGTCAGTTAATGCCGCGGACTCTACATGGGTAGGTTTTGTTGTCAACAAACCAAAAGGTAAATCAACCATTTCTGTTCCCAACGTGCCGATTATAAGTGGAAGCCGCTGTTTTGCAATATCAGTATTCATCAATAGCTCCCACAATATCCCAAAATCTACCTTGAACATGCCTCAAAAGGAGAAACGGACGTGCCTCCAAGAACATCAGCTCTTGTTGAAAAGGTACCCAAAGCTTGAGAGCCTTTCTCCTTCAAAACTATGTTTATCGTTTTGGAAAGATTATTCCAACTTCCGTCACGGAGGAGGAAATCCTCGAAGGAACCACCTCTCCAATAAAAGTTGTAAAAGTGCAACGATTAAACAAGAAATCCGGAGAGTTCCGAGAAGTTTCTTCCGTCTACTACTGTGACATTCACTTTTGAGGGATCGGACCTCTCCAAAAAAATCATCTTTGGTTATACACGGCTGAATGTAGACTACTACATTCCTAAAATGTAGCAAATGTGGAAGATAAGGTCACTCTTCCAGCCACTGCAAGGCTTCCAATGGCAGATGTCTAAAATGTCGATAGCCCAAAGTGCTTCCTTCGCGGTAGCACTGACCACCAAATTCAGGACAAAGATTATCCAAAGTGGCTAGACTGAAGTTAGTCTAATCAATAGAACGTAACAATTGGAGAACTCAAAAGGAATTCTGCCAATTACTATGATATACTTAGCTCATGTTCGGAAAAAACTTTCCTGTCCCTTATGAAAAAGAGGGGTTTTCCCATCACAAACCCCCCAAGAGGACATAAATAACGTAGTAAGAGGGAAACACTTCTTCAGTACAGTGCTGATCCCTGCCAATAACCATCCCAAATTACTCAAATTGCATTCCCTGGTCGTTGATTATAATTGCCGGCACACAAGATTGTGTAGTAATGTCTTTCAGAAGCATCGCCTTGGGCCACAGCATGAACCTGTTGATTATTGTCAGGCAATATTTCAAACTGTGCGAGTCTCAAAGGGCCAATGATGTTGAGGTTAATTAAGTGGAAAAGTTTGGTGGACCGGGGAAACATCCCTACATCTTTCCTCACATGCTCTTTAGTTTTCCACTTCTGTCCAAAAAATTAATGTCTTTGTTCGCGGACGGCTAGAAATACTTCGCGGTCGAGAAAATACGGCAGTTTACAATAGATTGCGCAAAATCGTGGATGAGTGGGATGGGGTAACGGTCTGGAATTGTCTGAGCATTCAGCCGTCTGTATTCGACAAAAGGTCTTCATTCCCAATTGGATTTAGGAACCATGTGAAGTGGCGAAGCCCAACAACTGTCTGAACATCGTGCTTAATCGGCTCAGAGAGACTATGCTCGGTAGTGATGTTGTGGTATTTTTTAAGAAGTGCACGAATACGTGCATTGGCAGCGTCTTAAAAAACGATGGAAAGAATGCTGGGTGAGCAGGTTGAGATTTTTCCTGATGACTTAAGGGGAGTTGTGGGGTCAATGAGAAACCTATTATGTTTATACACTAGCAATCCATAGTGGCACAGAAAATCCGCGCCTAATATGGATATGCTGATGTTCGTGATATTGAAACGCTCGTCGAAGTCCTAAACTCTGATTTGTTTGATGAGAAATTGCAGGGGCTGGTACACTTTTTAGTCTTTTCAGCGAACCTACGATGGTACCAGAATGCCTCGGTACTTGCCGAAGGTCCAGACGACCTACTAACTGATCGCCCATTTCGAGAGGCGGATCTAGACTTTCATCTACTCCCTGAACGCAAAGCACCGATGGCTTCTGCCAACTCAGAGACGGTGGCTGTTAATACTGCGACCATCTGCTACAGTTGAACCGCCTGGCCTAAGTTGTCGAGAGACATTTCACCAACCATGGGTCACATGTGGACCTCATGACCGACTTTGTCTTATTTTTGCCCACACAAACCACTAGCCGCCTGATCCACACATCCACTAGCCGCCCATGTCGCTGCTCCACCAGTTGAATCATCAAGTTTTCTGTACGGTAGTAATGATAGCAATCTCCATCGTGAATTCGTAATTGGCCTGCGTAAACAAATCCTGTACAACCCTGCAATGATTCAGGTTTATTTGTATTAATCTCATTTTTTCACTGCAGTTAACTCCTTCGTAAATTCCGGGCGGTTACCACTTTCGGCAATATGCCGATTATCCCGTCCCTCCTTTCCTTCGCACAAAATGCATTTAGTGTCTCCATTGCACTCTTTGGCAAAATGTTCTTCCTCCCGACACCTTCAACATCGATCGATGCCGCTAGTGCTTGCCTTCGCGAAGTGGTCAAACATTAGGCATTTAAAGCACCTCTTTAGAGAGATTTGTTCGTTTATTGGTAAACAACCAATCCAATCCGAACCTTCCCCACTGCCACTGGTAGTCGCATTGTGACCGTTTGAGTACCGCCATAAGCTTTTCTTAGGTTCACGATTCTTTCCTGAATTCCTCCAACTTGAATTGTTGATTCAAGGCAGTGCAGATCTCCTCTCTGGATGTTACCTCATCGAGATCCTTGCAGTGTATATAGATCTCATGTTTTTGAGAACCAAGCGCAACATTTTTCCCAAGTGAGCTTATAACTTGGTCATGAAAGCCGTCAGTTTTTCCCACGTTGGATTTTCACAGCTGAAACATGAGAGTTTGTTGGACTGGTTAAGACAGCTTTTTTCCTTTTTGGTGCCTGTTGATTCTCCAAAGCTCCCCCCTCTTTGTTTCGCATACGATGACCTTGTGCTTTGGTGTCACTTGAGTCGCCTGTGACACTGATGAGGCTGGGATGTTCGGCTTTTCCTTAGGCTTTCTTTCTTGTTCCTGCAACCTATTTTAAAGCACCTTGATCGCTCGCACCATGTTCTTAATGGCTTGATGCACGTTGTGCTTGTCCTTGCTTGAATAAAAGGAAGTTCTTATGGGTCAGGGCTCTGTTTTCGGTGATCCTTGACCAGATTATCCCTTTTACAGACTCCTTCACCTTTTTCAATTGCTAAGCTCCCATGACCTTTCTCTTTTGCCGTCTTTGCTATTGGAGGAGACGTAAAATTGATGAGCTTCTCCTGAATGGATCTGTTTGCTGCTGCTGGAGTACCTCTTGTTCAGATCTGATGGCTGTCGATGGGTGTCAAAATCGCCTTTTTTGGCGATCTATCTTCTTTTAGCCCATCATTCTTTGCCTCTGCAATTGGTGTTCTTGGCAGAATTGTGCTTCGTTTGAACGCCTCCTTCTCCAAATCTAAAACCCTTGTAGCATTAGATGCAGATGGGCAAGTTGCCCACCGTCGAGGCACGATATCCCTCGACCGTCTAATGGGACATCAGTCTCTCTGTCTGTTTGCTACACGCATTTTTCTCGAAGACGGTTATAGAGATTGACTCCAAATTTGGTGCAAAGGTGGGAACTGTGTACACTCAGGCATACAGTGAGTTACGTGCTTTTACGTCAAATTTAAGGGGGCTTCGCCATTTGGCTCTATCGAATGCCTGATCTGGGTGCAATCTCGAGGCTTTCAAATCCCCATGTAGCGTATCAAGCCACCGTTGTTTAGGTCTGCCTTTTGGTCGTTTACCATCGACTTCGATGTTCAGATCAATCTTTGCAAGTGAATTCTCGTTTGTACGAATTCCGTGACCATACCATCGAAGACGCCTCTCTCGCAACTTTTCCACGATCGGTGCAACCCCATAACGGTCGCGGATATCCTCATTTCGGATGTGATCTAAACGTGTGACGCCACAAATCCAACGTAGCATCTTCGTCTCCATTACCGTAAGACACCGTTCATTGCCTTTTATAGTCGGCCAACACTCAGAACCATAGAGAGCGACTGGAAGGACGACATTGCGGTAAATTTTAGATTTGAAACGGTCGTTGATACGTCGATCAAAAAGAACACCAGTTGTGGAACGCCACTTCATCCAGGTTGCGTTAATGCGTGAAGCAATTTCATGACGCAGTTCTCCATTGGCTGATAGCGTTGACCCGAGGTATTTAAATCGCTCAGTTCTGCGCAGATCACCGCCGCTGACAGTGATTGTGCCTGTTTCATGGGGATCGGTCATCAAAAATTCAGTTTTGTTTAAATTCAATCTGAGACCGTGTTGCATGAGGCGATAATTCCATTTTTGAACAATATATTACTATAATTTTTCGTAATTGGCTGCAAAGTCCCTCTTGTTGATCCTAGCACCACGAAAATGCAGTAATGTAGGCTATGTCATAAAACGTGATTCTACCAGGTTTGGTGTAAATCACACTATTACTAACAAAGTTACAATAAGTGAAAGTTGTCCCTCCTTTGCAAATTCAACACTTTGAAAGTCAATATCACCTGAAAGTGAATATTCTCACATAATATATGCATATATTACATGCTATGGACTAATGGGACAAATATTATACATACTCAAATGTCTAATAAAGGAATACACAAAACCTTTCATACCTGAAGCGTCCAGCTTCCGGTTTCCCGACTTGTTTATATTTAATTTAAGTTCATTTCTGTCTACTTGCTAAATAATGCTCAATTATCACACATTCAAATTTAAAATGTTAATTTGTTAAACAGTTGATTTCATTTACGAAAGCGTTAATTTGATATAACTAAACGTTAATTTAACTTGATGAATCGTGAATTTGTCTTGCAAATGTTATAAATGAAATAACCTCAAATATTGTGATGTAAAAATTTCGCCATTGATTAATTCCATGGCTATATTTCTGAAGCGTTACTATACGTATCTTATTTTTTAAGATATGACTCTAAAATAAACACCCTATTCACCTTATAACTATTTTTCCATTGGATATGAGTGAATCAAACATAAAGCACTTTTAACGGTGGTGAAAGACTCCACTTATTTTCTTCTCCTCCGTTTTTCTTTCCTTCATGACGATAAAGATGCTTTACTCGGTAAAATTGAGAAGCATCATCAAATATGAATAAATTGTCTTGAAGATCTGTGAGTTTGGCAGAAGGATTTAGTAAAAGAAAAGCATTTATTTATTGCTAGACTTACAGTTGCAGCGGTGTTAACATTCAAATTGGCCACTCCACCAATTTGAAGCTTCATTATTCTCTGAGTTTTCATTAGAGTAAAGCATAACAGCTTTTTATTTCCGTTTGAAGTTGCATACCATGGAAATTGATAAACTATGTTGACCATTTCATCACTCTGAAAGTTAACATCTATGGAGACACAGTTTGATGTACTAAAATGGAAAGCAAATTACCATAATCTCGATAAATGTTCCGATAAGACAATAGACGAATATTTGGATAAAATTGAACAATGAAAATCCATACGCTCCTAACCAGTCGGTCTGCAAATCTTACTCAAAAGTCAAAATTTCAAACAATACCAGATGTATAAGCTTAAATTCGCTGTTTGCTCGCAGATGGCGTCAATTCGACATTTGTCAACAATTGTCAGTGCATATCATCAGCAATTTCATGTAAAAACATATTTTTTCTCTTCAATAATCATGTTCAGTTTTATTCTCGAAAAAAAGCATTTGCGTGCTTTTTTGCTCCAATTTGAAGAAATCAGCCGCTGAATTGCATCAAATGCTTGTGGAGACCTACAACGACAATGCTCTATCGGAAACAACGTGCCGAGACTGGTTCCGTCGAAAATCGGCCCGGGAAAGTTAAGTACCACGAATTGGACGCTCTTTTGGACGAGGACGATACTCAAACGCAGAAAATGCTCGCCAGGCAATGAGGTGTCTCTCAATAAGCCGTCTCCATGCATCTACGTGCAATGGGTAAGGTTCAAAAGATCGGAAAATGGGTGCCGCATGAAGCGGCGCCAAAACACATGCGAAATCTTGCTTGCCAAACACAAAAAAAGATGTTTTTGCATCGGATTGTGACTGGCGACAAGAAATGGGTTTATTTTGAGAATCCTAAACGAAAAAAATCGTGGGTTGATGCCGGCCAACCAGCGATATCTCCTGCAAGACCAAATCGTTTCGGACGGAAGACGATGCTGTGCGTTTGGTGGGACTGTTATCACCAACAACTCATCAAATTGCATCGTGGTCTGAATGAAAACGGGCGGAATATCAACAAAGACAAGAAAAGCCGATTTTCCTCCATGATAATGCTCCGAAACGCTCAACTGGGAGATAGTACCCCACGCCGCTTATTCACCAGACCTGGCCCCATCCGTCTATCATGTGTTTTCATCGATGGGCCACTCGTTCGTTGGACAGCACTGCGATTTCTACGCAGACTTCCGAAAATGGCTTGATGGCGTGGTTTGCCTCGAAAGATCAACAATTTTATTGGCATGGTATCCATAAATTACCCGAGAGGTGAAAAAATGTGTAGATAGCAAGGGCCAGGACAGGGTTTCTATAAAAAAAAGTGTTTTTCTTGAAAATAAAACAGCGGATTTAAGCTTGTACCCCTGGTATATAAAGAGGAAACTTACCGCAACGCAGCAAAATAGGCTCAGCGCCAATGACACGGAAGCTGCTCCTACGTGAACGAACACAACAAATGAATATAAACTATTAATCTCCAGGATATAATTATTCGCGTCTTGAATCATAATAACGCAGTTTTTGAAGCTCTTTTCGAAAGCACGCTTATCGACAATAGCAATCTCTTTCGCCTCATCAAATGCTGGCTTCTGGAGCTCGACCAATGTGTAAACATAAAATACGAGAGTGCAGAACATAACGTCATGCAACATATTGCCAAAATATCCAAAGAAGAGTTCTAAAAATTGGCTCATATAATTGATGATGTAGATCCTTGCAGACGCTTCACTCATCGGATGTCCTATAAACTGTATTTCAAAAAATAATTCGATTTTTTGCAGGTAGAAAAAAGAATATGCTGGGTACACTGCAACGATGAGAACGCTAATTATGCATACGGCGATAGCCCCTTTCATAGTGGTAAAGTATTTCGCAGTAGACATTTGCAGGATGTTCTTCCTTCTTGCGTTTCCTTCACTGTTGATAACGTACAATTTGCGGATAAAAACGAGGAGCCCTTCTTGACGTTTCTGAGTTGTCACTGTGGAGTATAGCTTTGCTGTACCCTAGACCATAATGGGGTGATTGTTCACAAATCACAAAAACTTAGGGAAACAAACTTACCATGACGGCTTGCATAAAAGCACCAACACACTTCATAAGCAAGGTAAAATCATGCCGGACAATGTATAATGTGTACAAAACGCTTATGCTCCCCAAAACAATTACGCTGATGCAAAGTACAATTCTCCTATTCCACACGTTATTTTTGAAGTAATCAATGCCCATTATTGCAGCAATTGTGCAAAGCCAATGACAAATCTTATCAAATTGTTCTAAATTTTCCATCGTTGTGAATTTGGCCTTTTTGCAATTCTGAAAATAACCTATGACTGATTTGTAATGTTTCTTCACCGCGTTTATATAAATCTGGGATATAATAAATTATTCATGGTGTAAATTGGCACAGTGGAGAGTAATTAAACCACTTAACGACCCTATCCAGACCCGTTAATAAATCGACGACATCAATTATTGAACAATATAATGGCGAATAATTTTGAATACTTCACAGTTTAGCACATTTTTCCATGCTAACACTTCACCAATAAAAAGAACTTGAGTATTGCATTCCAAATTTGGGCGCCTCAAGGACACGAAATTACAGTCAATCAAGTTACTGAACCGAAGGGAAGTTCTGAAAAATTATTTAGCTTGCGCTGATTTTGATCGATTGAGGGGGTATTGACCAGTGTCAGACAAAAATTCTTTGCTAGTTTACATACTGATAAAAATTACAAGAAATCGATTTCATCAGTAAGTTTATGAGAGCACATACGTACATTTATTTCGAAAATATTTGAATAAATGTGCATGCTCTAGGTCTGTCCTGATTAACGTCTCCTGTGCTGTGGAATAAATTATAATATTTGCTTTGGAGCCCCTTGATGGTTCGGTCGCCTCCGACCCAAGGCTCCTGTATTAGTGTGATGTCCATGTCTTCCTCTAGGAGAAAGATAAGCGAGGCGCACTTCGAGTGCTGCAAATTTATCTACGTTACACTCAGGATGAGCTGCTTGCGTGGGCGTCCCCGTCGGACTGTCGATCTTCATCTCCAACAATTCATTGGCGGTGTCGATTGGGTCCAGGTCGTCGTCCGAAACATTTTCAATTTTGCGTTCCTAACTCCGAACCGCACTTTCTATCTTTTCCGTAACAGAAAAGTTTGGATGTTTGTTTCGGGTTCCGTCTGTTTGATAACCACTCAGTCGTCCATGGGAATCCTGGCGTTTTAAAGGTGTAGGGATTGGACGAGCTTGTCCTTATCCATGCAGATCTTCAGCTCCTGGGAATCTCGGCGTTGGTGATGACTTTGAGCTTTGCGCTCTCCCAAGCGAAGTCCCTAGAGAATTGGCCCTCGCAAGCTATAACCTGGGAACTACGGACCACCTGACAGGAATCAAAACAGAGGATGGATCCCGTGTGTTCGCCGTTGGCGTCCAGGAGCTGCTCAATGACCCCCACAGCCTGGCCTCAACACTGGTCAGCACCTTCGAATTGCCATCTGCCAGCGCTACACGCAAGTGGCTCGTGGCCACGTCGCTGAAGGGTTTCGCTTACTTTACTCCAGAGGTTGCTTAGCGTCCGAGCTCTTGCCCACTTGTATTTTTGTTCGACCTTGTCTTGAGATCGACTGCGTTTTAGAGCGGTGGGCTTCGCAAATATGCATGGCTTTCTGGTGCTGGTTCTTAAGCAGAGCATCATTGGACGACTGACATACTTGTCGATCGTTACTTTCGAGAGATCCCCCGACGTCGAGGGTTTCAGGTAAGGAGTACAATGTTTAGTATTCGTTACATCCAGCTTGATGGCAGTGGATTCCAAGCTGGAAACCAACAGTCTGTCTGCCGTCTCGCTCCGGGAGGCACCTGCGGTTCATTTCAGCACAACGGTGCTACGGCTGGCACCGATTGTACTGCCCTCAACAGCTATTTTCGAAAATCTTATTAAAATCGATTCATTGTCTGTCACACGCACTTGTCTTCAAAGCGGTTAAACTGATCCGAACGAACTTTGGTGGAGAGATGGGAATTATGAAATCTCATGCATACAGCGGGTGACATAAATTTAGGTGTTCCATTGCGATATATGCCCAAATAAACTTACTAATAGAATATTACCAACTTTTAGAAAACTCGCCTTAAGTTTATGCTAGGACTACTAAATTGTGCACCGGCATAGAGGACAGTATCGTGCATGCGCGTGACAACAGATAATGAAAATCCGACTATTAGTGTCAAAGTTATAGGAGTTCGAACTTATTAATTTCGTGCGAATTTATCGCAATCCTAAACCATAAAATAAGATGCTGACGTCATAATTAACGAGAATAATTGACTTTCGAGTGAAATATTGAAATTCAATTCCCCCCAGCCCTTTTTAATGTTTTGTGTAAAACAAAATGTTATTAAAATCGATACACTGTCTGTCTTCTTTTTTTTGGCTGAGGGAAATCTATCCAGGATACGCATCTGGAATTTATGACACGCATGCCGGATCCTTATCCCACATTCTACCCGCGCGAGAACCGTTCTGATATTTGCTTCGCGGGGCTGTTCAGTTTTTACTGTTCCTGTTTACTCTAAACGAGCTGCTATTGCTTTGCGTGGCGTTTCACCGGTTCACCATTGCAACTACTGCGTTCCATGTTGTATTCGATTGAATTTAGCCCCGTTTCAAGCTTTCTCCTTGCGCTTTTAAATCTTGGGCAGGCGAAGAAAACCTGTCCTGCATTTTCGGCTGCATCTTCACACGTGGGGTAATCGGGCGAGTCATCTAGACCGAACCTATAGAGGTAATTCCTGTATCCACCATGTCCGGTTAAGAACTGAGTCAGATCATAACTCGTCTCACCGGGGTTCCGCATAGTCCATATACTTATATCTGGGATAAGCCTGTGTGTCCATCGCCTCTCTCCGCCTGGTCCCATGCTGTTTGCAATGCACCCAGTGACAGCTTGAAGCTTTCTGCGATTTTTTCTGATTTTCATCGCCGACGTCTAAGTTGGTACAGCATATAAGAGGACAGAGCTGACGACTCGTGATAAAAGTAATCGTCGACTGTGTTTTGGGACGCCTACATTTGGAACCATCCTTGCCAGTGTTGAGTTGATAGTTGCCGCTTTCTGCCCAGTGAGCTTTAAGTGGGGTTTACAGTTCAGCTTGGAGTCGAATGTTACTCCCAGGTATTTCAGCGATGGCTGAGAACCAACGACATGCGCCCATGCAAATTTCAACAATCTGAGTGTAATTATGCGGTGTTTCCAACGATTAATTATCTGAAATAATAAAAAACGTGTTGTTTCTTTTTCGTTGGTGTGGATATTTATTCTTGCAAATATCGATATTTCGGGAACCACTTGTTCCCTTCATCATATAATATTATAGTATATAGTATAGATTTAGACTAGTATAAATACAACTAATAAGCCTACAGATAAGCAAACTTGTTAGTACTGATGAAGGGAACAAGTGGTTCCCGAAATATCGGTGTTTGGAAGAATAAATATCCACACCAACGAAAAAGAAACAAGTTTTTTATTATTTCATAAAATTTCGACAATTTTCTGTTTACGCCGCTTTGAAAAGAGCACCAACTCCGTCTTGTGATCGGCAAGTTTCAGCACGTAGTCTTTAAGTCAAGACTTGATCGTCGTATAGTGTTATTCGCACATATCTCTATTTCGTCATGGTGATTAGATATTACGACCACTCCAACGTCATCTGCGAATCCAACGACCACGGTTTGCTTAGCTACTGGGAGCTGTAAAACGCCATCATACATTACGTTCCATAGCAAAGGACCCAGAACAGAACCCTGCGGAACTCCTACCGTTATTACATCTCTGACCTTTAGTTCGAATCATAAAGTAGCTTCTGCTGTCGGAAGTAGTCGAAGATTATATTTATATATATATTTTTACGTT
This sequence comes from Hermetia illucens, assembly GCF_905115235.1. Taxonomy (NCBI): domain Eukaryota; kingdom Metazoa; phylum Arthropoda; class Insecta; order Diptera; family Stratiomyidae; genus Hermetia; species Hermetia illucens. The sequence goes on along the minus strand of NC_051850.1, from coordinate 152,636,080 downwards.
TTTGTGTTTTTGCCGCGATAAGCGCTTCGATGATATAGTTCCATTGTCATCAGTGCGTCGTAGGCTTTTCTGGCTAGCTTAAAAACCAGTTCGGTAGCATCAACCGGTGATCGAGCCTTCCGGAAGCCAAATTGCCTATTTGATAAATAACCGTCACTATAAATTAATGGATATAGATTACTCCGTCGAGGACCTTCCCTATTCTATTTAGAAGACATGTAGGTCGATGTCGGTCGGTTGGTTCACTTATTGCTTACCTGTCTTCGGCATCAATACAAGCTTTTTGTATTTTCCACTCTGCGGGGAAGGATTCTTCTTTTAGGTAGTCTGTAAACACCCGTGCGAATATGCCTGGTGCCATTCTTATTTCCAGTTTCAGCGCCTTGTTGGGGATTCGATTAATGCCGGGGGCTGCGGTTTCCCGGACGTTTTTCATTGCGTCCAAGAGTTCGTCTGTGGTTATTGGAGAGATGTCTTCGGCGCTCATTGGTATCATTGTGAAGATTGTTTCCGGATGTCGAGACTATCTCCCACAATAATCTAGGGCACATAATAGGAGGGGACACTCTGCCTTTTATTGCCGACTTAACCGACTTGTACCCTCCTCCCCATGGATCGGAGTTTGCCTCATCACAGAGTCGCTTGAAGCATTAATTTGATTGAATTGATGATGATGATCTTTGGCGTCTCTCGCCAGTCTATCTAGCATTTTGCAATACTCTGGTAATGTCATATTTGGGGCGGCATAGCAGCTGTAAATGTCGAGGTCATCGATCTTAACCCTTTCAAAATCGTGTTCGCGATTACCGCAGCACTTATGTCTGTTTCCGAAACGCCGTGATGGAGGCTTTTGTATTGTTCGCAGTCAATTGCAACATCGATTCCCTCTTCATACACTTTCTGTGCTAGGAGATTCTGGGTGGCTTGGCAGTGATTAAATTCAGCTGGATGATTCTCATTTACGTAGGGTACTTAAAGCGATCCTGTAGGCTGAACACCTGGTATTACTCGTTATGTGGTTGCAATTGCGATGTTCGATTTCCCTGCATAGAAGGCAATAAGGGTTTTTACTGTAGTCCTTCCCCAATGATTGGATTGGAGTTTGGATTTATCAGTGGTTCTATTGCAATCCTTCGCTATATGTCCAAACCTGAGGCATTTAAAATTTTTTACTGGAATTTCCTCGCGTAGTCTTCACACGATCCATCCGATGCGGATTTTATCTGCAGACAGTGCTTTTCTAGCTGAAGTCACAAACATAGTAGGGGTCGCTGCCTGTGTTCTACCGTACGCTCTCCTTAGGTTCTTGATGTCCATTTCCTGCAAGTCCTCCAGTTTCAATTGGTGTTTGAACACTGCACAAATTTCCTCCTTTGTGGGGTCCTCGTCAAGATCTTTATACTGTCGCAACCATTGTTTAACTTAGGCAGACGGTCGCTTGCTCAATATTGAAGCCTCAATATTCCTTTGTAGGTCGTCGTGATCCTTTTCAGGACAATGGAATTTTTTAACTATGTGCACACGGAACTGTCATGCACTCAACGCTCCTCACATAGGGTAACAAAAAACTCTATACCTGAAGCGTCAAGCTTCTGGTTTCCCGATTTGTTTAATAATTGAATCCATGGCTTGGTTAAGTGAGTAGTCCGGCAAGGATGTCCACCCTGGCTAGCCCGGCCACCAGAGTAAAGGTCTTATTTGAAACTGAAGTTTCCCAAGGTATTCAGAGTTCGCATAAGAGCAAGCTTCGCATTGGTCACGCAGCCCTCGGCGTATGCTGTTCCACCTTGGCTTGAGGTCCTATTATCACCTTCTCATGTGCGGAGAGGAGTATCCCCGGGCTGTTGCTTCGGCTTATTCCCCCGTCAGGACCACTTGCCCCTAGCAGACAAGCAGATCCACGTCAGTTGGATGCGCCTACTACAGCCTGTCCTGTCCGAAGCAGGTTTCCAGCGGCCACCGTGAGGAGGTTGTGTGAGGATTTGGCGAATTATGCAACTTTCATCCGAAGCATAATCAGACCAGGCCGACTAAATATATTCATTTTTCCTCTTCCCTGTTTCAAAATAATAATTCATCCTTGTTATATCATTTTAATTTATGTGTCATTCTTCTGCTTTTTAGGAACGCCGGGCTATGATTGAGTTAATGTGCGATTTCGTAGAAGCTATGAATCCTGATCTCAAGTTAAACAGGTAATTATAATTTTCAAGAAGAAATTTTAAGGACCCCTTCAGGAATCCGTTGACTTATTTTGCAATTTACCTTGAAATTTACAGAAACGCTGTTATTCTCAAAGATCGTGATATATCGGGGGAGCTAAAAGATGTTTGGAATGCAGTACAAGCGCAACGTGATCGCGAGCGTGAAGAGCAAATGATGCAACAGCACAATCATGTACCGCCGCCACAACAAATGTTTTTTCCCCAAAAACATGAGTCCTCCCCGCAAAACGCCCAACAGAACGCATCGCAAAAAGTCCCACAAACATCACAAAACTCATCGCAAAAAATCTCACAAACATCATCGCCGACAAACCCACAAAACCCATCAAACATAAATGCTTCTGACAATAAGGTGACATACATGGAATTCGGACCCGAGACAGCTTTGTCTCAGAATTCTAATTCTACGGAACCTAATTCATCAGACAACACCAATCCACCAAATACGGTGGCACAAAGTGCAATTAACAATAATAATGCAAATAACGTAAAAAATAGTGTGAATGATGTTAGAGAAAAGATGGATGTCGTAGTTGTGGAAGACTCAAAAAATGGATTAGATCAAACTGATTCGTCGAAATCATTGAAAATTGGTGCTAAGGATCAAATGACAAATAATACGGCGAACAATGGGGGTCGAAATAGTAAGAGTCAGAACGGTGCCTCCCCGACAAATGAATCTCAGTCAACGGCCATAACATTACCTGGTTCGGAAATCGCGCTCGGAAAATCTGCAGAGGCCACATCAACTGCAACGAGTCCAGTTTCATCGACCCCCACCTCGGCCTCGTCTACCACCACAAACTCGTCTTCATCGTCGACTGCCTGCACCACGACCTCAACAACTACGAAAAAGGAGAAATTAGGTGGATTCCTTCCGAACAGTTGCATATTCCCACGCTTTAAAAATAAGAATAAAGATAAAAACAAGGAAAAAGATAAGGACAAGGAGAAAGATAAAGATAAAGAGAAGTCATCTAATCACAGTTCTAAAGAGAAGACACTTCTCAACTCGTTGAAGAAAACAACAACTGCCGCTACAAACGCTTTTACCAAGTCGCAAACGCACCACGAAGACTCTACATCGAATGCCGTCAAAAACTGCTTGAATCTGGAAGCGGAAATGGAAAAGATTGATCTCAACAAAATGGACACTCCACATGCTAATGACGTTCTCATTAAGGTTGCCACGCCTGCAGCTAAATGAAAAAAACTTCTTCAATCGATTGTGGATTATGGATAAGAGTTAATAAGGTTTGCATAACCTGCCAATGATTTTTTTAAGTGTGTTCTGTCTCGATCGGTTTGGAAGTCTACACTGAAGTCTGATGGCTCAAGGAGTATTCACTTGTTCATAGATTTGCAAATACGAAACGTATTGCTTTGTATCCGGCCTTAAGATATTTATTTGCTTTTTATACAAATTAACGAAGAATCATTTGATATTTCGATCGGGAGCAGAATGCACTTAACGATACCAACGATTTGTTCCTTGAAACCCTATCAATTATGGATGTGGCTACATTTTACATGTATTTTTCTTTTTGCGCTTTATTTTTCGGTTTGATGTAGTATTTAATAAGGAAACAGTTTGATCGTCAATTTTTCCACTGGAAACTTTTATACAATTTTTTCTTATACAAGATGAAAGTTGTCTGAGGGAAACGTCTAGCGATTTAAATTCATTTCTAACGATGAGAACTCAGAATGTAATTGCCATTTTTTATACCGTGTGCCATTACATGAGTTTGGAAAGGGGCTGGATGCAGTTGAAAGTTTACAATTGTAATCGTAAAATGTATCTTTTGAGAATTTGATCTAGTATCTGCCAGGCCTCCGCTTTGTTGATCCCCCGGAATAATCTGATGGGTTCGAAACTATATTCAGTCACCAGCCTTTCCAAGCTCATCGAATTTACAGCGATCCGTTTTAGCACAAAGTTGGTAACATCGTATTGATCATCCTCCGCAATAATTAAACACTCGATCCATGACAGCAGACTTTCTAATAAAATAGATAAATGAACGCGACAGAAGTCGCATCATCTTACAATCGACTGGACAACCGACTACCCCTCTCAATGTTTTGCATAAAGTTCAATTGGTGCTTTTTCTGATAAATTATTGTAAATTTTCGAAAGCAATTTCTACAGAACGTTTAAATCTTTTTTTGATTTTTATATACCACAAAGTATTTTACGATATATATTTTCATTTTTGATATATATTATACATAAAGTTAGCGCTTAAATGAAAGTAGAAGATAAGGCTAGACCTACTTATAGCGAATTGGCAAAATGCAATCAAAAATAAGTAAATTTTTGATATAGGTTTTGTTGTGTGATTATTTTTTCTAAGAGAGTAAGTCTAAATACAATTTCGATTCGCCTACAACGAACAAAATGTTGAACCGAACACTTCTAGTTGGATAAGATTTCATTATCATTCATTTTCGCCTGTGTATATTTTTTTTTTATTAAACGTACATTGTCGAATGAAAAGTTTACAATAATTTCAATCATGAGCATTTCTTTAAATTTCGGACAAAGTGAATTAAATTTTAAACAGTAAAACGGAAAATCTCCGTTCACATTTCTTAATATATTAGGAGCGATGCGATATCCTGATATGATGACGCTATTTTCAGAGGTGGAAATGTCCCAGTTTTGATTGCACTTCAGTAAGTGTACGGTAAAATGAGCTTGGGGAGCATATTTCTGCAAAATGTCCAAGTCCTGATTTCATCCTGTACAGTGTCTCGTACCAATGTTGGATTTGTTCCAGCCATCCGAAAGCTAACTGGGTAAGAACTGGGTTAAGAAGTCAGTGTGGATTCGGCTCAGATCTATGAACTTGTACCAAACCGACATTCCCAGATTCCCTCGAAATGTGGACTTCCTGGCGGAATAAACTTCCATTCTACGAGGGGGACCCCCAAAAAAAACCGGGAATTTCGTCATAACTTCTTTATTTCCCAATCATTTTACACCAAATTTTGATCACCTTCAAAATATTCGCCTTTGACTACAATGCACTTCTCCAAACGATTCTTCAATTATTGAAAACATTTTTTAAATTCACTCATCGGGATGTCCGTTAAGCCTTCCAGCGATTTTTGTTTCATCTCCTCCACAGTGGCAAAAGCTTTCCTTTCATATTCCTTTTGATTCTGGGAAATAAAAAGAAGTCACAAGGGGCTAGATACGGTGAGTATGAGGGTGGGGAGGGGTCAAAAATTGCTTCACGGAAAGGGCGGTGTGGGTCGGCGCGTTGACATGATGGAAGAACCAGTCGCCTGTGCGTCAAAGATCTGTCCTTTTCTTTTCAAAACCTCCAAATAGAATTTCTGGTTGACAGTTTGACCCGGTGCCCGGGCAACCCTATCGGCCAAACCAAAACCAAGTGGTCGAGGAGAACCTCCATAGTGGTGGCACCGGGAGACGCTGTAATCACTTTGGTTTGCCGGCCGTGATTCAGTAGGTGAATGCTCCAAAGGCCTAATCAGGGCGATCAGACTCGAGTCTGCACGGGGACTCATCTGAAATGGCAAATTGGTCACGAAACCTTACCAGGGGTATACTGGTACCATGGGAACTGGGAAAGCCCCTGGACTCACATACTTCGGGTGAACTCCTGTTGTATGTGAGGACAGCTCCGTTATTTGCGGTTGGTCCCCCTAGTGGGAGTTTTATGGTGGTTGTGGTTATGCTCAAGCGAGAAGAGACCTTCAGGCCTCGACGTGGTGTTGCGTATCAACACGGGTGCCGTACTCCATAGTTCGGTAGAGATTTAAGTAATTCTTGCATCCACCAGTATGAATGCTAAGCCATGCACTTGGTATAGACTGGTACCGTTGTTGCTTGTCTCAGCGGGGCTCTGTCTGTGGTCACAAAATCAATCCGTGTCTTAAGAGGACCTTAAGTATTTATTTAATTTTATTTTTGAATTTAACTTTATTAATTAAACACTTTGTTAATTGACATTGTAGTGGGGTAGTCGTACTAAAACTGCATTCAAATCTCTAAGAGAGAAAAATTACAAACGATATTTTTAATTTTAAGTCACGAGTTCAGAGCCACGGTTGGATACCTCATTTCCAAAACGTTAGAGGCAGAAGAGAGGTCTCGCTTCCCTTGTTTCTTTTCTGCCCCTAACTCATGGCACACTTTTCTCGCCGGTCCTCCACTCCCGTGGCGTGCTACGCAAAGTGGATAGATCCGCGCCATCTATTCGCTCGCACTCGCAACATTCGAAATAAATTTCGAATGCCGCGAATCCTGCCGCGCCACATCACTTCCCTTGTTTCTTTTCTGCCCCTAACTCATGGCACACTTTTCTCGCCGGTCCTCCACTCCCGTGGCGTGCTACGCAAAGTGGATAGATCCGCGCCATCTATTCGCTCGCACTCGCAACATTCGAAATAAATTTCGAATGCCGCGAATCCTGCCGCGCCACATACTTCCCTTGTTTCTTTTCTGCCCCTAACTCATGGCACACTTTTCTCGCCGGTCCTCCACTCCCGTGGCGTGCTACGCAAAGTGGATAGATCCGCGCCATCTATTCGCTCGCACTCGCAACATTCGAAATAAATTTCGAATGCCGCGAATCCTGCCGCGCCACATCACTCCGCCCCCAGATGAAACCTAGGGGTTTCGGCGACTGATCCCCGAACTTCGTTCGCCGTTAATCCACAAAGCGGACACGACGTTGCTTCGGGGCGCACGCGGGTTTCAGCCTGGACAAAGAGACCGCCTTTTTGGTGACCCCGATATTAAAAAAGTAACAAATTGTCCGCCATCGCCGCCATTGGTGAAGTTCTATTAACGACAAAATTCGTCCGAGCAACACGGCAGAAATAGAATTTCCAAAGACTGAGAAATCCATCAAAAACATCAGTAGACCGTACGGCAAGCGATTTTCACGCGTTCGCATCTACAGTTGAGTGTGGAGTGCCGTTGTAAACATCACGAAAACGTGTCGCATCTCCACATCCCGAGTTCAGAGCCACGGTTGGATACCTCATTTCCAAAACGTTAGAGGCAGAAGAGAGGTCTCGCTTCCCTTGTTTCTTTTCTGCCCCTAACTCATGGCACACTTTTCTCGCCGGTCCTCCACTCCCGTGGCGTGCTACGCAAAGTGGATAGATCCGCGCCATCTATTCGCTCGCATTCGCAACATTCGAAATAAATTTCAAATGCCGCGAATCCTGCCGCGCCACAGACCGTAGGATTAAGTTTCACGACAGGTGCCTACGTAAAACACCATGGGCTTCACTTGACAGTTTGTCCCGGGGGAACGAACTCCGCGTGCACAACACCTCTGCAATCGAAGAAACAAATGAGCATTGTCTTTATGTTTCACCTCACTTGGCGAGTTTTTTTGGGACGAGGAGAGCCAGCTCTTCCACTGGCTTGATTGCTTCTTTGTTTCGGGGTCGTATCCATAGCACCACGATTCATCACCAATAATCATCTTGGAAAACAAATTCAGGGTCCTCTTCGAGCTGATTTTGAAGCTCAAAACATGCCTGAAGTCGACGCTCCCTTTGCTCGTCTGTGAGAAGGCGCGGGTCGAATCTGCCTGCAAAACTTCTCATGTGCAAATTTTCGGATAAAATTCTCTGAATTGAACTCCATGACATTCCCGACATCTCACAGAGTTGATCAATGATTCGGCGACGGTCTTCACGAACGAGGGCATTTATTTTGTCGACGTTTTCATCAGTTCTTGACGTTGAGGGGCGTCCTGAACGAAGTTGGTTTTCAATAGACATTTCTCCATTTTTAAAGCGTGAAAACCAATCGTAAACTCTGGTTTTACTTAATGCAGTATCCCCATAAACAGTCTTAAGCATTACAATAGTTTCCGCGGCCGATTTCTCCAACAGGAAACAAAATTTCACAGCCGCGCGTTGTTCTCGACAATCTGCCATTACGTTTTCGCCGAAATGTAAAAAGTTGTTTTACTAAAAAAAATCTCACAGGCGAACCGATGCACTCACAGCGACACAACTTCGCAGACTGACGCAGGTGGCGTAACACTAACGGACATAAGGTCAAACAATAGGTTCCCCCATTCTCCCTTCCCACCACAACGTAATTCCCGGAACTTATGGGTCTCCCCTCGTATGTTGTTAATAGCAAGCGTTCCTTCTGTTTCAATCATTTTTGGGGGTGAGTAAAATTATTTTTATTTTCGAAAATTGTGGGCTTTTGTTTTATTGTGGATAACAGTTGATATCTCTTCAGTAGAAAAGAGCATAGATTTTCGACGGATGTGAAATCTTTGTTGGTGCCCAAATTTTCTTCGAATAATCTGAGTGTTTCAGTGTCGAATTTTCGCATGATAATACGAATTATGATGGGATCTCAATGGCTAGTCGCGTACCCCAAATTTTGTAGACCGGCAAGGCAGTTTCTGATTGTATTGTACATGGATATGACATCGTTTGTGGATCTATAATCCAGCTTTTTAATGTCCAGTATTGAATCTAGGTATTCGGTAGCCACCTGCCGAGGGTTGGAGAAACGTTCTTCCAGAATAAGAAGCGCAGCTTCGTAATTGCTACTTGTGAGCCGGAGATGTGCCACGGCTTCTTTCGCTTCTCCTCGAAGATAACCCAGCAAGTATTGTAATTTTTGGATATTTTTTAGAGTTCTATTCTCGTGAATGACTGATTTGAATAATTCAATGAATTGGTTCCATTCTTTACTAAGACCGGTAAAGAGTGGTATCTGGATTGCTGGGAGTTTCGGTAAGTCTTCACTTAAGTAATAGCGCTGATTTTCATTGGCAGACGGAGTAACTGCCGTTGAAAGACCTTCCGGTCCAAGGCTAGTTGGAATTTTCGTCGGTAACTGATACTGATCTTTTTCCATTAGGTCTTTAAATGAGGCGAACTTGGCTTCCACCTCCTTGTATAATTCGAAGTATGGATCTTCTGGATCCAATAAGAGGAGAAGCTGTTGATGATTCGAGCGAAATATCGAAACAAGCTCGTTAAGCCTGTTGATTTTCCTCGAATAGTATTCGTCAGTTTTACGCGAAGGGCCATCCTTCTTATAATTTCTTTCTATGATTTCTCCTTCTTTCGCGATGTCCTGCTGGTGTTTTAGTAATACTTCCGCCACTTCTCCGCTATTTTTGAGGGTTCGATTGACCTCTCGTTTGGTAGGCTCGACGGACCAATTGTTGGTTGAATCCCACCAGAACTAGGTCCTGATGTAGACTTGAAGGGAGCCATAGCTTTATTGATAGTGTCTACGATGTGGGTCGTAAGCCTTTCAGAACTTAAATGATCGATCGGTGTTATGTCATCTTGTATTTCAAGACCTTGAGACTTGAATTTATTATTCATGAACTTAACTACTTTGAAGTTGAGATCTGCCCAAGCGTTCCTGGGGCTTTCACGACACACCTGATCCCAATTTTCGGCATTTGAATAGTGCACGTGTCGATTAAAGAAGCTAGATAATCCGAACGTAATGTGCGAATGAAGAGATGTCTTGGACAAGGTACTGAAGGGAATGTTATCTCTGGAGATGGTTTAACAAATGAGGCTTCCCTCGAGAGACTTGGAGTGAGTGGGTCACACGAGTCCTGAGGAGTCGAAGGTCGTTCTGGAGACAGAGATTCCTGACGACTAATTGAAGGGGATGAGTTGTTGCCTTTTGTCTGATGAATTTCCTCATTGGAATGAAGGGAGGGAACAGGGGCCACGCTCAAATTAGTAGGGCTTTTGATCGTGAAGGAGGCCTGTACTACTTGTGCTTTAGTAAAATTCTCCCAGTCTTCTCCAACATATTTAAGAATCAATCGTGACAAATCTTCATCTCTCCTCTTTAAGTCTTTCATATAAAATTTTTCTCTAAACTTTACAACGCGACTCGGTTTGCATATTAGATTACTTACTACATACTTCGCAACGAAATCCCTTTTCTGTGGGCTACAAGCTCTGTCGCCCATACACCTGTTGATGTATGCTAGCAGAAGATCTTCTATCTTCTGGGTTTCCTTGATGGAAAGATTCTTTTTTGACTCGGACATTATATCTGTATATCCATAGGTCGCTGGTTCATATCCGGCTCGACGGACCAATTGTTGGGTAGCTTATAGAACGACCGCTCCAGTCGTTGTATAATCTAACTTAAGGAAAGCGATAGGATCCAATTGTAGTAGGATCAAATCACTTGTGGGTAAAGGGAGTGAGGAACCTTTGTGTAAATATTTGAATTATAGAAAAGACTGTTGTTTCTATATCAACGTTATAATCTCACTGGAACGTTATGATAAATTGAAATATGCTAACTTTAAATTTTTTCTAGACGAAATGTGAAACCGGAATGTTGCAATTGATGGTAGTATATTTGAAAATTTATCGATTAAATTTTGAATATGATTATTTTATATTGATATTATAAAATATTGGTACAATGTTGAATGGATTCAACAGGTTGCTTCCTTCAAAAGTTTATCTACTCCGACGAAATTGGTACCATTGTCGCTAGTATCGTGTAGTGTATATCTCTTCTTGCTATAAATGTTCTTACGGCCGCAATGCAGGCCTTTGATGCCAAGTCACTCACCAACTCGAGATGTATGGCTTTTGTGGATAGGCAAATAAACACAGCAATATAGGCCTTTGTGGTTTTGGCACCTCGTCCGCTGCTCCATTTAATAATTATGGGACCGGCGTAATCTATACCCGTTCGAGCGAAGGGCTTTCCTGGTCGAACTCGCTCCTGTGGTAGTTGGCCCATCATTTGATGACTCGGGCTTGCGTTAACCTTATAGCACGTCACGCATATCTTGATAACTGACTTGACTGCCGTGGCTCCATCTGCAATCAAAAATTTCGTACGAATCGTAGCAGAATTAACTGCTATCCTCCATGTAGGGTGAGATGGTGGTAATGTTTGATGATCAAGTTGGCTAGGTGCCCCCGTGATAAAATCATTTGATGCTTCATGTCGTAACTCACTTTTCTCTATTCTTCCACCCACTCTGAGTATCTTCTCAGTATCCAGGAATGGTACTAGCCTTATAAGATGGCTAGAATTAGGCAATGGTCTGTCATTGGCAAGGAAATCGATATCGGTTGGAAATGATTCATGTTGGATCAACCGGATGCAACAAGTTTCCGCTTCGCTTCCGTCAGCTCTGAGGTAGATAAAAAGTTATTCAGCTTATTCTTCCATCTACGGCAATATGCTATGACCCTGACAAACTTCGTGAACGATGAGAACTTCTGGGTGATGTCCAAGCTATTTAGACTTTTGACGCTCATGAGGCACATGTTGCTGGTTCATACTTCGATGTCAGCTGCAGAATTCTCGGTAACCAAACTGCCTTCTGGCCATTTGTTCTCGAACTCGCGTTGATGAGAGGTACGGGGAGTGTTCCACGTGATGTGATATCTGCCGGGTTTGACCTGCTGTCTATATGTCCATATCTATTGCTTTAGATTCGAGTTGGTCTGGCTCACCCGATTGGCTATGAAAACCTTCCATTTCGATGCTGGACTCTGGAGCCAATGTAGTACAATTGTGGAATCGGTCCAATAATATGGTGTAACGTGTACCCATCCATGTGCCTGCAGAGTATTCCTCATTAGTTCACTCAGTAGAACCGCACCCCACAGTTCGAGGCGTGGTATAGAGGAGCTACCCTTGATTTGATGTAAAGAGTCTGACGACGAATTTTCCTTCTGGTTTTTGTATGCGTATATAAATGACTACTGCGTTAGCGGCTTCAGATGCGTCGCAAAATCCGTGGATTTGGATGCTTTCCCCGCTTGTGTAATTTAACCATCGAGGGATAGATAACTATTCCAATGCTGACAATTGAGCTTGTAACCTCCGCCATTTTTCCTCGACGTCGTGCGCCGGGTCGTCCCAGTCTGCCTTTTTTATCCATAATTTTTGCATGATGATTTTGCCACAACAATACACTAGGTCAAAAAGCTTCGCTATTTCTGAGAGTAACTGCCGTTTAGTTAGAGCGCCGTTGTTCAGTGCCTTGAGACAGACCTTGAAGGAAAATGAATCTCTGACAGGATACCATCGTAACCCAAGTGTTTTTATATGGTCATCCTCATGAATCTTGAGTGTTGTTTTAGCTTCCCGGTCACAAGGAGAAATAGATGCCAGAAGAGACTCGTGATTTCCGCAGTTTGAAACCTCCTTTTTGAAGTACCGCAATTATGTCTTGCTGGAGAGTTTTGACATGATTGATAGTATCTCCTCCGATTAGTACATCGTCCATATAAAAGCCGTGTTTTATTGATTCATACACCTGAGGGAAATACAACTTTTCAATTGAAGTAATAAAAACTTGTTGTTTCTTTTTCGTTGGTGTGGGTATTTATTCTTGCAAATACCGATATTTCGGGAACCACTTGTTCCTTTCATCAGTGCAAACAAGTTTTTTACTGAAAATATCGGTATTTGCAAGAATAAATACCCACACCAACGAAAAAGAAACAACAAGTTTTTATTACTTCAATTAATTAATCATTGGAAACACCGCATAATTTCACTCTGATACAACTTTTCATCCTCTGCGAGTTGATGCAAGGTCCGTATTGCCAAAAATGGAGCACTGGCGATTCCGTACGTAAGTGTCTTTAATCTATAGTGTTTGATCGGTTTTGAAGGATGACTTCGCCCCAGAATCCGCTGGTAATCCTGATCTTGTGGGACCATTTCTGTACATTTTCTCTGTCTGCAGCTATGACTTATCTATATGTCCTCCATTTCATCAAGATATGGATTAGGTTTGTTTTCAATTTTCGGGTCGATTAGAAGTGTATCGTTGAATGATTTTCCAGAGCTTGTTATGCGCGTATATGCAATATTTTTGCTAATCGCGACGTGCACAACTTTATTAGGCTGTATTATCTTTTAATTTTTATTGAATTCTTTCACAATTGATAACCATCGAACACAGAAAACACACCATTAGCTTCGCGAAAGTTATGAAAAAGAATCAATGTTTTGATTGTGCGAATTTGTTTGTTGTCTTAGAAGATAGAGTTGTTATGGGAACTGAGTTGTGTTCTCACAGTGGCATTGTACCTGACATCTTCCCCCTTATAAGGAAAGTTAGTCCTCGAACTTGTACAAGTGTCTGCTCCTTATGCGTCTAGTATTTTCGTTGCTAGATTGAACGGATACGGGAAAAATAGGCTCTATTATATCTTCATCGCTTCTATTATACCCCACGACAATTTCTTTGCAATCTAATTCGTCTATTGTTATGTAAAATTCTCTGTCTTTGCTTATAATAAGATATTTCTTAAGATTATCTATTGTGATAACAACGTTAGTTCTTATATTAGAGAATAGAACAATTTCGTATAATTCAAAGTGTTGACGGGTGACCTTATCCATGGGTATCACTACGAAAATTTTCTCCTGTTTTAAATATGCCGAAAGTTGTAAATCTTTAGTTATAAATTTATAGTTGCCAATCAAATTTAGCAACAAATTAAATTAGTTTATTTAAAACACAAAAAGATTAACTTTATCACAATACTTTAATCACTTTCTGAATTAGGTATTCCAACTGGGATCTTTGTGTTTCGTGTGTTCGCCGCCGCGGTTGGGAACAGAAGAGACCGGCTTATTTCCATGCGGTCCTTACTGTCCCAACCAACGGCATTTTTCCACCGCTAATTCTCCACTCCCCCGGTGCGTTCCGAAAATGAGCGAGTGGAGAGTTTCGCGCCATCTACCCGTCCGCATCCGCAACATTCGAAATAAATTTCGAATGCTGCAGATCCTGCCGCGCCACAGACTTATTGCTAAATCGTCCTTCTCCTTGACGTTATTAAGTTCTTCAACTAATTGTTCTGGTTCGAGGATAAAGGGATGTAAAATGCCGGTCTGAATGAAGAGTAGTCTAGTCTTCCGGTAATTGATAACCATTCTCCATTTTGTTTTTCCACTCGCGTCTGCTTTTTTTGGTACAATCCATAAGGGACAGTTATGGTTTTATTTTGTCCCTTTATGGTTTTATTTTTAATTAAATCATCTAACTGCCCTTTGACCTCTTGTTCGTGGATCTTTTGGGAATCGATAAATTTTTGTATGTATAGGTTTGTGCCTGGAATTGTATCTATTGTGTGCTCTGCAGCCTTTGTGAGCTGGTCTGGCTCAATTTGATTAAAGAGACAAGCATACTCTCTAAGGATCTCCCATATGCTTTCCTTTTCTTCTGAATTCATGTGGTCATTACGGATTTTCACCTTTATTTCCTTTACATTCAGTTCCTCTTGCCTTGTATTGCAGATAATCAGGTCGTCAGTATTAAGTTTCGTTTCGTTATTATCTTTATTTAATATCAGGATTGGGATCTCGCAATTGTTGTCAATCTCCACTAACATGTCAGCTGCACTAAGGTTCCCTTCTTGTAATCCCGATACAAGCAAGTTCTCGCCTAGCTGAGCGTTAATATGTAAATAGTGAAGTGTTTCAGCACGCGGTTTTGATGAAAAGGTACGACGTGTTAACCTGAGTATACTTTTTGCAAGTTTCAAAGTACAGACCCTGTTCATTAAATTAGGACCGCACTACTTTTTTCCGAAATTTGGTTTTCTTTCTTCCAAAGCTTATTACAGAAAATATAGATAAAATAGAAAATGCTATTTTTAGATTCCCTATCTTATATATAATTCATTTAATCAAAAGGAATCTGACTTAAACATTAATACTTTGTGAAACTACCTCTAGTGTCAATAACTGCCCTTATTCTGTCAGGCATACTTTCATAGCATCGATCTATCATTTGCTTGATTTCATCGTCATTTTCCCAGAAATCCGCAATTTTTAATTTTAAAACATCTAAATTTGAATTAGGAGAGGCGTAAACCTTAGTTTTTAATAGGCTCCAAACGTTCTCGATGGGGTTGAGGTCCGGGGAATTACCAGGCCACGCTAGAATCGGAATGTCACATCTTTTCAACATATTAATTGTAGATTTAGCACGATGACAAGGTGCACCATCTTGCATAAAGGTTGTTGAATGTCGGAAGCATCGCAGGTAATTAAAATGAGGGCACAAAATGTCGTCAATCAAAAACTGGTATTGGCAGGCATCAATTGTTTCCTCTACAAAATATAGCGGTCCTGGTTCATCGGCTGAGATAAGGGACCATATCATCGCTACTGGAGGGTGTTTGATAGTTCTTACGACGCAGTCTTCCTGATATCGCTCCGATGGTCTTCTGCGAACATACTGCAGCCTTTCTGTAACAGCTTCCAGCCTGCATTCGTCGCTAAAAGCTACCTAAATGGGGAGAAAAATATGTTTTGTTTTTTAAAAATATGCTTTTGGGGGATTAGGCGATTATATATATTAAAATTATATCTTATTCACTTTTTTCCAGTCATCAACGGAATAGTGCCGATAACGCTTTGGAAACTCTAGCCTGGCTTTCTTCATTCCAGCGGTCAGCTTAGGCTTCTTTGCAGGCCTTCTCGACCGAAGATTGGCTTCGTAATGTCTTCTCCTTAAAGTCATTTGCGAAACATGTATCCCTTCCTCTTGGAGATCCTGATGTAAGCTCCTCAAGGAAGAAAAACGCTTTTCGCAAGCTTGATTAACAATTCTGCGGTCCGTTCGAGGCGTTGTTTTCCTTTTACGACCGCAATTTTGTGGTTTGTTTTCGACTTGTCCTTTGTTAGCCAAATTCGCCTGATTGATTCTGCTAACAGTTTGGTGAGAAACTTTCTCCTTTTTAGCGATATCTCGAAAGCTAAACATTTTCGTCTCCAATAATGAAGTTATTGAACTTATTTTTTCAGAATTAACGTCTTTACGTTTATCCATTTTCGAATTTATATATAATCCAAAGCACTTCTAAATCTTTATTCTTATCCGACTAAAACCACTTTCTTTTCTTTTAATTCACTTAACTTACTCTTTTTCACTTTTAACACACTCTTCTGTGGTTGACTGGTAATAAACTTTTAAATATCTGCCAAATAATGGGGAATTTACGTCGTATAAATAAGTTTAAATATATTTGTGAACATTTTGGATGACAAGCGAAAAGGAAGTTGGATGAAAAAAAGAGTCTTCGAAAAAAGGAAAAACGATATTAGAGACACTTGATAATTTTCTACTGCTTACAATAGTCACCCAAATAAGATAAAATTACCGTTATTAGAAAATCCCGTAATATTATAATGTCAGCGACAAAAATTTCGAAGAAATGTGAAAAAGTCGCTGTGGTCCTAATTTAATGAACAGGGGCTGTATAATTCTTTAAATCGAGTAAAGCTTTGTGCTCTACTAAGAATGGAGCTCCAAGTATACCATCGAATTTATCAGAAAGACGATTGGTCGCTACCTGGAAACGTATTCGAAACTCATTGTTTCCGTAACTCAATGAAACAACTGTAGAACCGAAAGTTGTCCCATCTACTGCGTTAATACATTTGTAATTTGTAAACTCACTTTTGTCTACTTGGTGTTCGAAAACGAATTTCGCAGCTATTACATTTAAGGGACTTCCTGTGCCTATCAGCAATTTTAGGAATCTCCTTTCAAAATTGAGGAAGAGATACGGACTTTCCTCAATATCCAATGAATTCACACGATATTCGTTATTTTGAGACTGAGTTGGCATGTAGTTATTTCCGCCATTCTCCTTCCTGTTAAAAGTTTTCCGATGACCACTTTTATTTTCACTATCGTGGCAATTTTTCTGGATATTGTCGGGATTTTTATTATTATCGAATTTTTTGTGCTCAAATTTTTTATTTCTGCAGTGACGCTGAAAATGCCCAATTTTATCACAATTGTAACACTTTATCGGTTTGAATTTCATGAATCCGCCGTACATTTCTATCTCTCTTTTTTCATTAAAGGTTTGACCAACCCCAACCTTTGTTGTTCCTCTTGAGCAAGCCGACTAGCTTCTTCAAGAGTCTTCGGTTTCTGGGTTATTACGTACATAGTTACCTCCTGTTTCAACCCATTAATGAAAACAGTGGGCACTTGTTCCTCAAGGAATGCATTCTCCACTCTTTTGGAACTATCTGAGCACGATGTTAATATTCTGCGGTGCAGACCCAGCAAACGTTGGTGGTATTGCACTACTGGTTTACTGTTGTACTGTTTGAAACTAAATAATTCTTGTTGCAAATGCAACATTGAATGCGATTCTGCGTAAACTTGTTTCAGTTTCGCCTTGAGAGCATCCCACTTACCGCATTCTTCATTTAACATTATTGTTTGCGCATTGTCACGCAACTGTCTGCAAATATATTTGAAGAGTAAAGTTTGCAAAGCTCCTTGAGCCAAAGACATAGCTTCTTCACATGCGTATATAAACGCATCATTTGCATTTCCCTCGAATACAGAGATACAATTTTTCAAATCGTTCAAACTCACGTTGTACCCTACAGTTTCTGTGCTACTTGTAGCCATTTCTGAAGAAGTATTCTGATCTAGCATAAAATCCTCTAAACCCGGAATTAATTCGGATTCACAGGCAATCGTATCACTCAATCCAGAGTCGGAGTCGGAATTGTCAACAAATTTACCTTTACGTTTTTCTTTCGATTGTTTAAGCACAAAATTTCGAAACAAATCGAAAGTAACGTATTTTCTGTCAAGTTTTATTAGCAAAGTCTCGCGATACCTGTCTTCAAATATCTCGTCAACACTTAATTTTGTTTTTAACTTTCCGCGTTTTACGCCATATTTCATATCACTTCTAGAATTTTTCACAAAATACTATATCAGATGGGCATACTATACACATCACTTTAATCTATTTACTTAGTCTAGGATATGTTTTTGGACTAGGGGCTTTTCCGTTTTTCTTTATATGTATATAAATATATCAAATATAGTGAAAAAAATTATTCGGATTGGCTTACAATCGGATTGTTGTCAGCAACATTCTGCTTGCAGGATTCTGCGAAAAGGTTGACTGCAATTCTGCTGCGTAACCACAAAGTGAGTAGCGTTGCTTCCAAGATATTTTTGAGTTTTGATTGTTGCTCCACCGATGGGTAGCTTCCGCTTCACACGGAGTAAAGATGATACTACCTGTTGGCTGTCCTTGCTAAAGGAAGCTAATTAATTAGATTATACTGTCTTCAAAAGACGAGAACTAGACAAGGAAAAAAACGCAATTATAAACAAGCGACTTACATCAACAATTAGATGGGTAAGATGCTAGGTTGCAATTTGTAGCCAAATGTTATGAGAAAGAATCAATGTTTGGATTGTGCACATTTGTTTGTTGTCTTAGAAGATAGATTTGTTATGGGAACTGGGTTGTGAGAACGAAATTTTCTCACAGTGGCATTGCACCTCACAAGTTCTTAGTAGGTTTTTGTTAGTGAGGAAACGTGTCAGGACGTTAAGATCATTCGGGTCTGTGTTTACGGGTATCAGTGGTCTGCAATTAGGGTGCGACTGCAGCAATGCTATGCGACGCGACCACAAACTGCAGTGCCTGTCAAAATATCTTTATATTCCTTTCAAGAAGACTATACACAGGAGGTGAAACTTGTCAAAAAAGCACGACAAACAAGTCTTGAAATCGGAAGCTGGGTGCTTCAGGTGTGAAAGGTGTTGTGTATTCCTTTTATACACATTTAAGTGCGCATTTGTCCCATTAGTACGTAGCACATAGTATATGCATATATTATGTGAGAATGGCCACTTTCAGGTGATATTGGCATTCAAAGTGTTGACCTATTACAAATTTTTTACTAATAGTGCGACCACCAAACTTGGTAGAATCATGCTCCATGTTATAGCCTACATCGTTGCAATTTCATGGTGCCAGGGCGAACTTACGGTAGTAGTCTCATGTGGCGGCCGATTTTTGAAGGTATTTGTGGGGATTTTTTTTTTATAACAAAATATAATAGAATCGTTTCAAATTTTTTATATGTGTTTATCAGTATCGTGAAGTACCTAAACAAAATTTTTAATTTCATTTTGCATAGTATTATTCAAAAAATATAGGACAAACGGTTTCGTCCAGGGCAGAGGCAACTCGTCAGACGCTGCCTCACCTCTGCCATGGGAGGAACGTGAACGTGAGTGGCATCAGATGGGAAACGCTCCTTTTTGGAAAAACACGCCAAGGGTGCGAATTATATCTAATTAAAACCGCCAATAGTCTGATCCTAAGCTAAGCTAAAGCTACATTATTGTTTAGGATAAGTGAGAGATCGCAAGTCCACAATCACTTGCTTTTGGGCCGGACCAAATGGAGAGAACTTACTCTCACGTTTTTTTTGGCCCACGGATCCCTCGTTTGGGGCATGGAACCCAAGCAGGCGTGTTTTTCCAAATATATAAAGCAGCGTTTTTCATCTGATGGCACTCGCAGTCACGCTGCTTCCAGGGCAGAGGTGAGGCAGCGTCTGACGAGTAGACTCTGCCCTGGACGAAACCGTTTGTCCTATATTTTTCGAATGCTTGGGTGCCATGCCCTAAACGAGGGATCCGTGGACCAAAAAGACATGAGAGTAAGTTGCTCTTCATTTGGTCCGGTCCGACAACAAGTGGTTGTGGACTTAGGATCCCTCACTTATCCTAAACCATACTATGATTATTTTTATTTTGATGAACAAAGTTGACACCTTCCATTTAACCCGGGCAGAGGCAAATCGTCAGACGCTGCCTCACCTCTGCCCTGGGAGAGTATTTGGAGTTTGCCCTCAGGCTTTGAAGCTCTGCGTCGTTTTTCTTCGCCTCGGCAGATCCTTCATCGTGATTGGCAGTTGAATTTTGTCAGGGGTGATCATGTGGCTGAGAAATTTCACCTGCTTTTGTATGAATTTGCATTTTCCAACGATTAGAAGATGCCCGGTCTCAGAGAAATGCAAAATACACTCGAGATGGTCCAATGCTCAGATTCGGAAGAAGAGGCGACCAAAACATCATCCATATAGACGAAACAGAAGTTTAAGTTTCGTAGGATAGAGTTGATGAATCTCTGGAATATCTGCCCTGTGTTTCGGCGGAGTGCGCAAATGCGATGGTTGGCAATGTCCTCGAAAACAATGGGAACACTGTCGTTTGCACAGGTGGAAATTTTTCCTGACGACTTTAAAAAGGTTGTGGTTGGTCTATCAAGGCTTTATTCTGCAGGTCCACCAACAGTGCATCGGAATACAAGAAGTCTGCGTCTGAAAAGGGGGTGCCAATGTCAGTCAAAACGTATCGCCACGAAAATGTCCGGCGCAATCCGAGACTCAGTCCTCCTGCTTGTAGCCAAAAGTGCGGATGGGAGAGGAGTCCGCGGCAGCCAGTCGCAAGTTTTGCGGTATTAAGGTGTTTGGACGGGGTACGGGGAGAACTGACAATTCCGCGATCGTGTTGACTAGAAAGCAACGTCTGCTCAGAGGGCCGAAAAGGCGACGTGGTACTGCGCTTTGGGTAGCCGCCGTCGAGGCACTTACCGGGCCTAGTTTTTTTGTTATATTGAAATTGCATCCAGGGGTACTTTTAGTCGCTTGAGCTCCTAATTTTCGGTGGTACGAGCAAATTGTCGGGACCGATGAAGGCCCGACTACCCTAACGTCCTTTTCAGGTAGGAGACCTCGACCGTGTCTGCGATCGAGATCTACCTTCAGAACACAAAGCACCTACAGGTTCCGTTAGTTTAGAGACCTCGACCTCCCGACGTGTGACCTTAGACACTTCCGCGACCACGGGGCGTGCATACACCTCGTGGACTTTGTCGGTCGTGGCGGGCAGCACTTCCAGCGACTCTGAGTCAGCGCAGGCCAAGATAGCGCGGTAGCCACTGCATCCAGAACGTTTTCTAAAGCTCTGAGCTGACATTATCCACACCCAGCTGCCTCTTTCCGCAACAATATCAGGTACCTCTGCATCAAATTGTAAAAAAACAATTTGTCAGTGGAAAGTATGGATTTTGATTGCGCTTAGAACGCGATTTGGTCCGTAACAGAAACTGACCATGATCATTCAGACCATGGTTCGACGAACCAAACCTTTCTTCACGAAAGATCAAACAGGCGTGTCTAACGAATGTGCCCAAGTGCTTGACACCAGTAAATTTAATAGCTTTCTCGTTTCGATTTTAGTCTTGGTACGACTTAATTAAACATACATATTTTACAGAACGAGTATGTTGAAAGTTTAGTAATACATTTTAAAATAAACATGGAAAACGCAGCAACCTCCTTTTCTTAACTTCAATTATTATCTTCCTTATCTGACGTTTCTCGTCACCTACTCTGTTCTTCACTCTTGTAGCGAGGTCTGAACTGAGTGGAGCGCCGGTTACGTCATCTGTCCGCTGGTATTCGCGACATTCGAAATAAATTTCGAATCCTGCCGCGCCACACTATTTTGGTAGAAATAAATATAAATTTTTGATGATTCGCGGGTATTTGAAAGAAAAATGCTTAGGATCATATGAAATAAATGAAATTTTTGTTTTTGAAAATACCATACGATAATCTCCACATACATTGTGAAATGAGTAGATTTTATGAATTCCGTGTCTCAAATTGTTCATGGTCGACGCTTTCTATGGTGCTCATAACTGAGTGCTTTCGTCACGCAGGTTGCTTGGTCCATGACCAATGACGACATCAGAATGTCCATTCAATATCTTCAAGATGTATTCTTATTGACTCATAGTGATTGTTGACACAGTGCGAGGAAAGTAGTCTCCTAAACAATACGATACGTCGTCTAAGTGATTGTTCTGGAATAATTTGGGAACTTGTAGAACTCGTCAATTCTTTTGTGCACAATAAGGTCAGATTAACAGCAATAACGTCCAGCTCCTTTCAATGATGAACTTTAAAATTTGTTCATTGACGCGACTTTCCTAGGAATTTCCTCTTCAATAGCACCGTTCAGTGCAGGCACTGGAGACGTTGAACTATCTTGTGTGCATCCCAGAATAGTTCGAATAGTCGAAATCACTTAACACAAAATTTATTTTTACGAATATTTACGTGGGGTGTGAACCGCTGGCTGCGCGTGACGAGATGGTAGAGGCGGCTTCAATTTGGGAATGACCTCCCGTAGTAGACGCAACAATCTGGTCTCTCCAATCCCGTCCCTCTTGTCGAGGACAAAGTCATCGAGGAATCGTAGGTTCTCTCTATACATTAGCTCAGTAGGGCTGGCAGCAAACTCCCCGCGGACGGCTGTATAGGCGCCAAGTAAAACGAAAGGCAAAACCTGCGATCAGGACGGCTCGTCGCGCGAATTATGATATTCAATCATAGGAATACGAAAAAAAAAACCAAATTGATTTTAAACGAACCTTTATTTCATTTTAAAGGTATAAAATTTACTTGCCAAGCTTACATTTGATCATCCAATTTATTCAAGAATTTCTGTTTACTTTGCGGCATGGTGCCGGATGCAATATTTAGGTTGATTGTATGAAGTGCAATGTTTTATTCAGCATTATTAAATTTAGGTGATTTACTTTACGCAATTTGCAAAATTGATATGCGGCATTATGTTAGGTTGGGCATTGACGCCGGATGTAACTCGCGCCATAATGGCTGCCTTCAGCATCCGATGCGAACGTTTTAGCATCCCATCGGTGTTTGAATCCTAGGAGCTTTCCGCGCTCTTTCCGGCCGATGGCGCGTCCGACGGACCTGCCGCTTTTTGTGCTTAGTAGCTAGTGCTTCCGGCGGGCGCGCCCATTGCTCGTCCTAGACAGGGTTGTGAAGCGGGTGCTTAGTATATGTTTTCCTTATTTCATCGAAGACTGTTACCAAATAAATGGTTGTGTGCCATTCAGCATTAAAAATTCTTCAATCTTCTAGAGGAATGGTTGTCCAGTACAACCAAAGAAAGAAGCGATCATTTTGTTGGAAGTGCTCCGTCAACCAAGAATTTTAGTGAGATTCCGGTTCATTGTCAAACACTCAGGCAGTACACTGTTGTTTGCTTTCATATAAATTATTCGAGATATGTCTTCTGTAACAATGCTGTATACGGATATTGGATATTCTCGGTTGAATCATCACGACCTTTTTGGAATAAACCCTCTTGTCACATGGTTCTCCATGCAAAATCGTTTTTATTGTGGTCTATGATATGCTAAGAGACTCATATTCGTGTTCGTGTTAAATTTTCGATGGACGACTAGACGGTACCTTTTCCCATAATCTTTCGGATTTTTTTTAGGAAACCGTTTACAGTTTTGATTAATTTGTATGCCAATTTGGCGGATGAAATATTCTTTTAATGTTAAACAAGTCGGAATACCGGAAGCTGGGCGCTTTGGGTATAAAGGTTTTGTGTTCATCTTATGTGAGAAAGTTTCTACGCACATTTTTCCATCCGTATATAGCTACAAATCCAACATATTCCTTCATCTTTTTTCAAACTACAAGGTATGCGTATATATGACAGATATAGATATTATTCTCACCTTAAGCAAACAAATTGCCTATTATCGAGTACTGTACTTCACACAAAGTCTTAATAAAAAATTTCTGTACGTTAATCCGCACTTAACGATGTAACGTGCGAGTTATAAATTCGTTCTCCGAATTTATTAAAAACATTTATATTTTAATTGGGCCACCGGTCCAATAGAGAACAACACTTTCAACTATTTATTTAACATAAACACTTCATTTTGAACACTATGTCCATAATTATTACAAAATACTTAATGAATTTATCATGAACGAGCGACTGCATACTACATAACGAATCAAAGAAACAATCCGAGGATTCTGTTACTTGGTTCTACTTTATATACTCTTGCACTTGGTTGTTAATTACTTTCTTACTGGTTCCTTCCCATAATGAAGAATGCAGTTAGGATAAACTAAAATATGTACACAAAAAAAATCCGCAGGAGCTCGAATCGCGCGATCATATTCATTGCTTAATCTTTTTTTCTTTTGTCCTGTTTAGAAACGGGTTCGGTTCTCCTCGATCGGTTCCGCATTTTCGCTCGGTCATAAGCTTGATGTGGATGGAGTCGCGAGGCTCTCAAATCACCATCTAGCGTATCAAGCCATCATTGTTTCAGCCAACCTTTTGGTCGTTTTCCATTGACTTTGATGTTCTAGAGAATCCTGCCAGGTGAATTTACGTGAGCGTAAATTAAATGTCCAAACCATCGAAGACATCTCTCTCTCTCAATTTTTAAACGATCGCTGCAGTCTCATATCGATCGCGCATTGTTTCGTTTTGGATGTGATCTTCGCTTGTTACACCACTGGTTCACAGAAACATTTTCGTCCTTATTACCGGGAAGCGCTATTCATTTTCTAGCCGGCCAGCACTCGGAACCATAGAGGATGAGAGGGCAGACGATATTGCAGGAAATTTTGGATTTGAGACGTTCGTTAATGCGTCGATTACAAAAAATGCCAGTTGTGGAACATCACTTCATCTAAGTTGCGCTGATGCGGATATACACCATTGGCTGACAGTATTGATCCGAGATATATATTTAAGTCAGTTAGTTCTGGGCAGTTTCATTGGGATCGGTCGTCGAAAATTCTGTTTGTTTAGACCGATACTTCCCACCGAATTTTTCCATGAGTAATTGCGCAGCGTGTAGGTATTGTGTCAGTAGTTCCGCAATATTTGTCAATCCACAAGAATGTCCTCAAAAATTTTCATAGTATGGGATAGCAATCGACATGGACGATAATTTGAACACTCTGCTGGACTCTTTCTTCATATTAGAACAGTGGTGTTTTCTTGCCAGTCATTTGGTATTCTACCCTGCTCAATAACCCGATTGAAAAATTCACTGGTCCACAGTGTTGAATCCCGGCTTTCTATCGTTGGCTCCTGTTGCTTTATTCCGATTTCATTTGTTTTATTGTTTCCTCGACTTCAGTGGCGCTGACAGATGGAAATGATCCTAATGTTGGCAATGTTTGTGGAAGCGAAGGATGAGTAAATCCTTCCGTTCAAATCTGCTCGAAATATTCCCACCATTTGTCCGTCGTGGCTCGTTGATCAATAAGCGAAGTACCGTTCTTGTTATTAACGTAGCATAGGTGTTCAATATTCTGTATGCGTTGATGTCAGCTTTTGAAAAGGCGATACAGGTCTCTCTCGCCGTTTCGATTGTTCACTTTATCGTAAAGATCATTGTATTGGACGACTAGATAGCTTTTTGCTTCTCGGTTGGTATTCTTGTAAATTTGCCAATTGGTCGGTATTTTATTGAGGGGCTTGTTATGCGCGTATATGCAATATTTTTGCTAATCGCGACACGCACAACTTTATTAGGCTGTATTATCTTTTTATTTTTGTTGAAGTCTTTCACAATTGATAACTATCGAACACATCACCAAGAATCAATGTTTTGATTGTGCACATTTGTTTGTTGTCTTAGAAGATAGATTTGTTATGGGAACTGAGTTGTCAGGACGAAATTTTCTCACAGTGACATTGTACCTGACAAGTTCTTAGTAGGTTTCTGTTAGTGAGGAAACGTGCTAAGATCATTCGGGTCTGTGCTTACGGGTGTCAAGGGTCTGCAATTAGGGTGCGACTACAGCAATGCTATGCGACGCGACCACAAACTGCAGTGCCTGTCAAAATATCTTTACATGGCTTTCAAGAAGACTATACACAGGAGGTGAAACTTGCCAAATAAGCAGGACAAACAAGTCGGGAAATGGGAAGCTGGATTCTTCAGCGCTTAGGCTACTTGGAATCACCGATCGGTTAGACGGGTGATGCGACTTGCAATTGAAAACACTTGGTATGTTCGTAAGCGAGTGAGATTTATTTTTCGCTACCTGACTTAAATACTAAAATCACAATATTCTTAAGTTGCTACGCTGGACAAAATATTTGAACTTTGCTGTCATCCACAAATGCTGCTAAAAATGATTGACTATGCAATTCCGAACACGTGCAAATTTGTTAACACAATTGATTGCAATTTGGAAAATTAGAAGACAATGAAATTGGAATTCTAACAGGTTGTGTATTTCTTTTATAAAAACATTTGAGTGTGCACTTGCCCCGTTAGTACGTAGCACATAGTATATGCATATATTATGTGAGAATATCCACTTTCAGGTGACAGATTGACATTCAAAGACTTGAATTTGCATAGAAGCGACAACTGTGACCTATTACAACTTTGTTAGTAATAGTGCGACCACCAAACTTGGTTGAATCATGCTCTATGTTATAGCCTACTTCGCTGCAATTTCATGGTGCCAGGACGAACTTAAGGGGGTCTTGTAGCCAATTATTAAAAATCATAGTACTGTATTATTTGAACAGATATTGGTACATAGGGTATTTTGGAGCCTAGGCACTATACAGTGCCAGCCTTTTATTTCAGATTTTTCGGTTGTGCAGTTTCTGAGAATGGGTTCGTTAAAGACATGATCACTTTCGACCTCCCGCCTCCGCACTTTTCCAAAAAATGTTCAAACTAAGATCGTCTTTTCATTAGATACCACACATGACTATATTTCATGAGAAAAAAAAAATTACAACCCTTTTTGCATGTATCTAGAAGGCTTTTCTTCCAGATATATTATTTAATTAGTAGTTGATTATGAAACACGTTTTTTTTAACGAATCCTCTAGTTGCACATACTCATTAAATTGTTTACCCTTTTCAGAAAATAAAAATGTAAAGCATTTCACTGTATTAACATCTTGAAGTAATGCTTTTATCACAATCCTTATTATTCACGACCACCTTAATCCCCTGCCATGTCCAAAACGAGACTTCTTTATTTCAATCCTAAAATGTTTCAAGTTGCTAAATTGCTTTCATAACCAAAAAGTAAAAATGCTTATTGCATTCTTCCATCCGACGCTAGACTTGCTCGGAATTTAGTTGACTTTGTCATATCATAACAATAGCAAAAAAAAAGTTGTGTGTCTCATATTTATCAAAGAATAGCTAATAGGCTGTTTTGATTTGAATTCTTGATGCAACAAAGTCTTGCGACGCGGCCAAGTTGCCTGGCAGAGAATATTTTGAAGCCTCGCGTGTCATTTCGGTATAGTGGACTCAGTTGACAGCTACGATTTTTCAGATATAGCTCGTATAGACCTTCCAAGGTGGATCATCCACACCTATACGGATTAAGTGACCCTCCCATCGCAGCTTATTGAGCCAGATTTTATCCACAACTAGACAGTCGTGGCATCGCTCATAAATTTCATCGTTACAGAGGCTGCGGAATAGTTCATCCTCATGTAGACGATCCCTTTTCTCGAACGCGGCCAATAGTTCGCACTTTTTCTTGTTAAGGATCTAAGCTTCCGAGGGATACATGAGGACTGGCAAGATCATTGACTTGTACAGTAAGGGCTTTGACTCTATGATGAGACATTTCGAGCGGAACAGTTTTTGCAAGTTGAAATAGACTCTGTTGGCTGCCAACAGCGGTGCGCGGATTTCATCGTCCCAGCTGTTGTCGATTGTAATTCTCGACCCTAGATAGGAGAAATTAAGGATCTCAAATTTGTACTCTTCTATTGTTATTGTTTTTATCTGACTAGTGCGATTTGATGTTGCCTTCATTGATGAGCAGCCCAATATCTCGCGCCAATCACCGCTTGCTCGATCTGGATGAAGGTAGATTGTACACCTCGGGTTGTTCTTCCCATAATGTCAATATTGTCAGCACATTGAGCGTGCCAGGCCGACAGATGTGCCGGGGGTAATTCTTCACGTTTCCGCTGGGCCACCACATCACTTCGCCCCCAGTTAAAATCGCTCGGATTCAGCGGAGGAACGTGGCATGTGATCCCGCCAATGGTGTTACTTGGCGGATCTGACCTTTCTCGGACGCTTTTTTGGAGCATTCCCCGGTTGGTGGAAAGGTTTCAGCCTTGACAGGGAGAACCATTTAGGTTCGCCCCGGAGGTCGGGAGGAGGACTTTAAAGAGGCCTTCTTATGGTGGGTGCAGTAGCCTCCGAGGAGTGTCTACCAACTGTACGAAGGACGAGGAGGACGAAAGGCAAGGACTGCGACCACGATGGATTGTGCCGTTTGAAACCCAGGAGCTTGCCTAACTCCGGCAATAGACTCAAATTGCAATCTCTTGTCCGTGATGATTACGGCTATTACACCAAAGCGCGGGATCCATTCTCGACAAAGGCTATGATTGCTCCGCAATGTCAGAGGTATTGCTTCAGGCTACCGCGTAAATCTGTAGACGATTGTGAGGCAATACTTGTTTGTATCCATGCGAGTCTCGTCAGGGGTCAATGATGTCGAGGTGGATGGTGTGGAGGCGCTTGGTCGCTCGAGAATACACCTACTTCCTTTTTTACATGCTTGTTGATCTTACACTTCTGGTGCGCGACGCACTGTTTGGCCCACCTTGTCCAGGACGGTGGAAATATTTTCCGGGGACTAGGCGGTTCGTCGTCCTGATGCCTGGTTGCATAAGACCGTGTACTGTGTGGAATACTTCCTTGCGAAAATCCACCAACATAAAGGCCCTCGTGCCCTTGTCCACGGTCTCGCAGAGCAAGTAGGAGTTTTAACCGAAAATAGGAAACTCCTTAAACTTGTATTTGGAGTTTGTCCTCAGGCTCTGAAGTTCTACGTCATCTTTCTGCGCCTCGGCGATTCCCGTATAAACGACCGCGGCGGGGATTATAACGTCCAAGATTCGTGACAAAGCGTCTGAAACGACGTTGTCTTTTCCAGACACGTGTTGGATATCGGAAGGAAACTGGCTGCTGAAGCTCAGTTGCCAATGTTGGCGTGGCGACGCTTTGTCGGGCTCTACAGTCGCTGTCAGTTTACCTCAGGTCTTGGACCTCCCGACCTGTGTCCCCAGACTCTTCCGCGACCATAGAACGTGAATTGGTCTGCAACAGAAACTGACCATAGTCTGAATATTCGAACCAAAACTGTTGACCACTCTTCCTCCACGAAAAATAAAACAGGCGCAAGTGCCTAACGAATGTGTCCAAGCGCTTAGGCACCTGTAAATTTAATG
Source organism: Hermetia illucens (assembly GCF_905115235.1). Lineage (NCBI taxonomy): Eukaryota > Metazoa > Arthropoda > Insecta > Diptera > Stratiomyidae > Hermetia > Hermetia illucens. Next base: position 152,606,907 of record NC_051850.1, on the reverse strand, counting down.
GTTTTCTCGTTTCGATTTTCGTAGACGATTTCCGGGTTTTGGAATTAAAATATATAGGATTATGTTAAATAAATGAAATGTTTGCTTTTGAAAATGCCACACGATAATCTTCACATACATTGGGCAACGATTAGATTTTGGGCCTCAAATGTTAGTATCAAGCAAAATATGGGGAAAGATTGAAGACAATTGTAGTTAATGGAAAAAAAGAAAAAAAGAAAAAGAAACATGATTTGTTAGTTGCAATGAAATGGACGGCTCCAATCTTTGAAGCCTTGCAGTAATTTTTGCTGCAAACCAGATTGCTGCAAGTATGTGAACTAGCTTTTGCTGGTGGGTTTTACGGGTATTGGGAGCTGCTTGTGTTGTGACTCCAAGGATCGCGAAGTAAGGACCAACGTACTATTAATTAAACAGGTGTTTTACGAGCTATTGCCACGCCAAAAGAAAGAATGCGCACTTGCACTTTTAAGCCCATTGAAACAAATAAACGTAAATTAGCTAGTTATTAGTATTTTGCTGCGCCCCCATTAAACGTTATGACTTCGTAAATTCGATTGGCTATTGACGCCATTAAATTTTTCAAGGTATTTTCTTCGATTTGTTCCCACCATTCTAGAATTGTATTCTTTAACTCAGGTACGGTGCTAAATTGGCGTTCATTTTCTTGCAAGTATCCCCCAAAGATTCTCTATTAGAATTATAGATTAGGACTTCGAGCTGGTCACTAAAGAATTTTGTTCTCTTTGTCATTTAAAAATGACTTTCTATACGCAAAAAGTGTGTACCGCGGCGTTGTTCTGCTGGAAAGTCAAGTCAATGTTATTCTTCTCAACTAAATACGGCACCAAAATGGCCTCTAGAAGCTGAGTATAAATTACTGTCGAAGCTTATCGTGAAAAGAAATTGCCATCCAAGCCATAACACTGTCGCCTTCAAAGTGACAACTCATTTAAGAAGCTTCATTTTTAAGGTTTTGTGTGAAACAAAACGTTAATAAAATCGATTCAACGTCTATCTGTCCGTGTGTCTTTCTTTTTGATTGGGGGAAATCCATCATAGATACGCATCTGAAATCTAGGACATTTCCTCCATACTCTCCCTGCGGGACCACGGTTCTGGTATTGCTTCGCGGAGTTGCTCAGTCCTTAACTGTTCCCTCTAAATGAGCTGTTACCGCTTTGCGTGGCGTAAATTGCAGTAGCTTCTCTTCTATGCCTCCGCTGTGCTTTCGTTTCTTTTAGCTGCTGGTAGATCCGTTTCACCATTGCAACTACCGCGTCTCATGCTGTACCTAATTGCACCATGTACCTTACCAGATTTTCCACTGTTAAACGGGTATTTATCTCTGTTTCAAACTTCCTCCTAGAGCTTTTAAATCTTGGGCAGGTGAAGAAAACGTGTTCTGCATCTTTGGCTGCACTTTCACATGTAGGACAATCGGGCGATTCGTCGAGTCCGAACCTATAGAGATACTTCCTGTACCCGCCTTGTCCGATTCAGGGTATGTGTGTATGTTTGAGGTGGGGGAGAAGCAAAGCCTTTGAGCCCGCAGACCCTGGTGGTCCATTGTGCTCGATTTCCACGTCGAACGGAATATGCCGGCTTCGTTTATGTATCATATAGAAATTATTCCGTGGATTCAGCTTCTTCACTACAGGATGAACACGTATCATCTTGGAGAGTTCCTATTTCGAACATGTGTCCAGCTAGTGAATTATGGTCAGTCAGAATGCCTGTAGTACTTCTGCAAGTCTTCCTGCGTTTCGACAGGATAGATTTGCAGTATGATGTAAGTTTGTTTGGTTCTGAAGGAAAAGTTTAGTGTATTTAGCAGCATTAAGGCTCAGCAATTATTGGAAGCTTCCTCCCAGTTTTTGATAGCAGCATTAGCCAGTTTTACTGACCCCCCAATTGCTGATTCCGGTCTGGGCATGGGGGGATATTGTATCCTATTTTGCTAAAGCATTCGAGATTTCATTTCCCACTACACCACAATGACCGGGTACCCAGAGTAGTTTCATCGTATTGAATCTAGAAACAGAGCTCAATTGATTTCTACATTCCTGAACGATTTTTGAAGTAATCATTGGATTGCTCAACGCCCTAAATACAGTTTGATTATCACTATAGATTGTGATGTGCCTGCCCTTTAATTGCTCGTCAATCTTCTAAGTTGCCGCACTTAGGATCGCATACACTTCAGCCTGAAAGACCGCTGTATATTGTCTCAAAGGAAAAGCTTCAGTAACCTGTTGTTTGTAAGCCATCGATATAGAAGACGTTCGTTCCAGTTTTCTCTTCGTTTCAAGATAACTTCATATCTTCTACCAAACAGATGTATGGGAATCCGAGAATCAGAAGGCATTGCGGAAACTGGATTCAGTTCTCCCAATATCTCTTCTAGTACTCTGTCTCCATGTGCATTGTTTCCCCATAGATCTGATCGAATTAGTCTATGAGCTGCTTTCATTGCAATTCTCTGAATAAACAAATCCAAGGGCAGCATTGAGAATGCTTTTAGAGCTGCGCCGAATGCCGTACTCGTGGCACCGGTCTTTGCAGTGTGGCTACACCACACTACACATAAGCGAACATCAGCCTAATGATAGCGACGTATATCCATATTACTATCTAAGGCCTGAGTCAACATGTCGAGACAAAGGTCCGCCGACACAGCCCATAAGCTGTCAGAACTCGTTTCATCTTTATCTCAACATGTTTGTTTCAAAGAAGCTTCTTGTCTAGAATAACTCCCGGATATTTTTCACTTCTTCGGAAAGTTGAAGGGTTGTACCCCTCATCTCTGGAAGGCAAAGACCATTCGGTTTTCTACTTTTTATAAATAATATCATTGTGGTTTTTTTGGATTTACTGAAAGTCCATATCTGAGGCACCAAATGTCGATCAAATCAAAGGTGCGTTATGTATTTCTATACATCGTTTCGAGATCTCGATCAACAGCTAGCACAGCCACGTCATCTGCATAAGCTTGAACGTGTATTGGCAGATTTTGCAGTTCGTCGAGTCGATCAACATACTCCACAGAACTTACGATAGCATACCTCCTTGATTGCAGCCTTTCGTCGCTTTCGTTGTTAGGTAGCAATCAATACCAACTTCAGCATACAATAATCTCTGCGTGAAGATAGTGTAGATCCACTTAAATAAAATTTCATTAACCCCATGCTCTCTGGCGGCTTCACAGAGCTTTTGGAAAGGTGCACAGTCAAACGCCTGACCTTCAATGTCAACGAACAGCCCCATCACGTGTTTGCCTTTCAGAGTTGCGTGGTCTATTTTTAAAATGAAAGAGTGAACATCAGATTCACAGGACTTTCCACATGGCTTTCATTTAGTGGCTGCAATCTTAAAACCTTCCCGCGAATGTGACGCTCAATCAGTCTCTCCAGACATTTCAGCGAAAATGACATTAAGCTGAAGCCTGAAGTTCCTTGGATTTGAATAGTTATATTTGCCAGGCTTAGGTATGAAGACATCCACGGTTAAGAACTGAGTCAGATCGTAACTTGCCTCACCGGAGATCTGCTTAGTCCACATACTTATGTCTGGGATAAGCCTGTGTATCCACCGGCTATTCCCGCCTGGTTCCATGCTGTTTACCATGCAGCCAATGATCTCATACGCTCACTTTGCTTGTTTAGGCTCGCTTCCTGATTCTCGTACAGGCGAGTTGCTTCATCGGCTAGATTATCCACTGGGATCATCCACGCAATCACGCATGCTGCCACATAAGATGTTGTTCGGTAGGCGCAACATGTTCGGAAAGCGCTTATTTATTGCTTGAAACTGTCTGCGATTTTCTCGGATTTTTATCGCCCGATTTTATAGTCAAATTGCCAATTTAATAAATAACTGCCACTATCAATTATCGGATGTAGCCGGTTATCGATTACTCGCTCAATATTCTTATCTGTTGTATTTAGAAAAGAGATAGGCCTTTAGGATGTTTGTTCACATACCGTCTTCGCGATCAATACAAGCTTTTGTATTTTCCACTTTACAAGGAAGGACCCTTCTTTTAGGCAGTCTGTAAATACTGGGCATGCTTGGTGTCATTCTAATTGTTAGTTTCAGCGTCTAGTTGGGAGTTCGATTAATGCTGGGGACTGCGGTATCCCGGACTCTTTGACCGTCTGCATGTCTGTCACACTCGATTTACTCGGAAACGGCTGAACCGATTGCCACGAAATTTGGTGGTGGGAAATCTAGGCCTCAAAATACATAGTTATCGTTCCGATGCTTTTAGTTCTTCTAAATAAAATTATGTAGCTTTTCCTACTACAATATATTTTTATTACTCGCATTTCGGGAGTTACTTACCTCCCTTCTTCAGTACTTTAGCTACTAAATCATTTGGAAGTTTTTTTGTTTTTAAATAAGAAAAGTTGAAAATCAAAGATACATATGTAAATACAAATTGTAAACAAGTCGGGAAACCGAAAGCTGGACGCTTCAGGTATGAAAGGTTTTGTGTATTTCTTTTATAAAGATATTTGAGTGTGCTTTTTCCCATTAGTACGTAGCACGTAATATATGCATATATTATCTGAGAATATCCACTTTCGGGTGATATTGACACTCAAAGTCTTGAATTTGCAAAGAAGCGGCAGCTTTGACCTATTATAACTTTTGCTAGTAATATTGCGAATTCTACCAAAGTTGGTAGGATCATGCTCTATGTTATAGCCTACGTTGTTGTCATTTCGTGGTGCTAGGATGAACTTATGAGCCTAGGCACCATATAGTGGCAGCTTCTTGATTTTTTTTCAGATTCTTCGGTTGAGTAGTTCCTGACAATGGGTTCGTTAAAGAAATGATTATGATTATGCCAATGTAGAACATATCGCAATCATTGCAGTTGATTTTATTTATTTTATTTTTCTCTTCTTTTGTTGATGGGTCCTTTTCGCTTCCTCATCGTTCTTTAGTGTTACGTCTTTGCGTTGCGTCGACCACTTTTATATTATATTTGCCTAGAAAAGATTTAATTCCGTAAAAATGTTTATATAACGGTATACTAATCCATTTTGTTTCATCTAGAGTGCTTGCTTGTTCGAGGAATGCTGTGTGTTGGTTCTTCCATAGTCGGTCTTGCTTCTTCTTGATCAGTTTTTCTATTGTTTCGGCGGTGTAGCCGTTCTTCATTGCCGTATCAAGTATGTACATCTTTTCTTTATGGAAACCTGCCTTGGTTAAGGGCTAGGAAAACCTACATAGTTTTACTCAATATACTTCCCGTTTCGATATCTACACAAATAAAGTTAATCATATTACCATGTTTTAGAAATTGATCGCAAAACCCTCTCTAGGGAATAATATAGGACATAATTTTCAAAAGTTTGAATGGAATCCAACTATTATTAACCAAGTTACAGAAGGTCAAAGTTTCGTATTTTAGGTAAATTTATTGCATCCTAAGACATGTATGAGGTCATCATTATATAAAGTGAACTTATATGAACGGCGGAGTCCCTGGGGGCGTTTCAGTTTTCCTTTTTTAGGTTTTTTTTTAGTTATTTGCACATTAGTGTCAATTACTCGAGTTTTTAGATGATGTTTGATGACCTTCAGTCTTTGTTCGGGCTTCACCAGGGTTGTCATAACTGCTGTCGATTGCCCGACGTGGTCTTTGATGTTAGAAGAGAAGGCTCCTGAGGCGTTGTATTTTGCCCCCAGGTATTTAAAAGTTTCCATCACCGATAACGGCTTGATGATGCTATCGCCGACTTTAAAGGACGGTGTAGTGTGGTGGAAAACCTTGTTTTTCCCGGGGACAGTTGAGACAACAATTGAGCAGTACTTCTCTAAATTGACCTCGAGGCCTCTTTTGCTGAAGAATTTGGTGGTTTCAGCTAATAGGGCCCCGGCATCCTTCCCGCTGTCCGCCAACAAAATTAGGTTGCCTGCGTACGCCAGACAAGGTGTGCCTCCTGGTGTCATCTTACACAGATATGTAATGAGTTCATCGAGGTCGAAGTTGAATAGGGCTGGTGAAGTTGGGTCGCCCTGTTTCAGTCCTCGGTGTATTTCCATCTCTGTGACCGGGGATCCTCGGACGCAGACATCAGTAATAACGTTGGACATCAGTAATTGTCTAGATCTTTTGTCGATTCCCACTCGCCCGGGAAATCACGGCATGTGGTACTATGTCAAAGGCCTTTCTGAGGTCAATGGAGACTACTTCGTATGGTCTGCCTTTTTTGGTCGGACCTCATAAAATTCCTCAGACACAGGATGTTGATCCAACAATCATCAATGTGGGAGAACCCCGTCTGCAATTCGTTGACGTCAATTTGAGCCAATCGCACCGCCTGGATTCTGTTGAATAGCCGGGTGACATTTGAGCCAATGGTAATTGACCTCCAGTTGCTTATGTCATCCAGCCCGATGTCCTTCTTTGGCACCAGGACGATGCGATTGATGTTTAGCATCGGGGGCGCACCCTGCTCGTGAGGATGATCCCATTGAAAAGAACCGTTACTGTATATAACGAGGTTTTCCTCAGTTTGGAGAGATCGATCCTATCAGGGCCAGGTGACAACGGCTTGACTTTGTTGAGGAAAGTTTGGATTTCTTCGCAGGTAGTGGGTTTATAAAAATTCCGGCTTTCCTTTTGGACAAAAGCTGAAAAGGAGTCATGTGTATGTATATAAATATGCTAATAAAGCTTGCAGGTAATGACCAATATATGATAATAAATATGTATGTACCTGGTTACCAGCGGCTTTTAATTTACTTATATACCATATATATGTGCTTTTGTGCACGGAGTAAAGTGACAATGCGTTAGTTGCGCACATATATGTATGCTACAATTTGAATAAAAAAAATGTTGTGAAAATTATTATCTGTCGTCGAAACGAGTGGCGTCAATATAACCTGCTTCGTTCAAATCACCATCTAACCTTCCAAGTCATCATTATTTCCTTTCTGTCGTTCTCCCTCGACTTCATTGTTCAACCAAAAGCCGGCAGATGAGGTCCCTACAATGCAAATTACATGTCCAAACTATTGAAGACCCCTCTCTCCTAATTTTTAAACGATCAGTGGTGCCTCCTATCGTCCTCGGATTGTTTCGTTTCGGATGTGATCATAGCTAACCGTGGCGTAAAAGCGCCATATTTCTTACTACGAGAGGCCGTTCATTGTCTTTGATAATCGGCCAGCACTCGAAACCACAGCGGATGAGAGAAAGTGGACGACCCTGCGGTAAATTTTGATTTTTAGGATGGTATTCCATCCTAATCAATAATCCGATTGCAAAAATTTAATGAGTTGGGTTTGTTCTCGATTTTGCCGAGTTCAATTGCGATATCGTCCCGTCCTGTTGCTTTCCCCGATTTCATTCATTTGTTGCCTTGACTTCAGTGGGGTTGATATGTTGAATTGGTTCAAATGTTGGCAGTGCTTGTGTAAGCGGAAGATGAGCAAATTCTTCCATTGAAATTTGCTCGAATTATTCCCCCTATCTACCCGTCGCGGCTCACTGATCAGTAAAGAGAGTATTTTTTTTATCATCAACGCAACAGGCGTGTTCATTATCCTGTGTGCGTTGGTGTTAGCTTTTGGCAAGTTGAGACAGATCTCTTTCGTCGTTCCTAATGTCCAGTCTATTGTAATGGACCGCTTGGGTAACAGCCATTGCTTTTTCTGCTCCCTGGTTGGCCGTCTTGCAAATTTGCCACTTGGGCAGCGTCTTATGGGTATTTAGCGTATTTAGCTCATAGTAGACGGTTTTGCCGTCAGTAACGTTGAGATGTCATATGAGGATATAGTCGGCTTGCGTGCTAAATGTAGGAAAATAAGATAATCGTTTAATAAACTATGTATTGACAAATACGAGGTCGTGAGTATTCGCAAAAACGACTATTCGCTCACCAAACCCTTTTCCCCAGGGCACCTGACGGTTAAGATCGCTCGCAATGATGGTATAGCCACCGGCAGGCATGTTACAGGTCATTGTACCAAGTAGTTACCAGTAGGCATCTTTCTCAGCATCCGGTTGACCGGTCTGTGGTGCGTATGCGATAAAAAAATGAATCGTGCAATCAGCTGATATAATAGTGATTTTTATCAGGCGGCCATCAAATTGCTCGACTTCCTTAATTTCGTCACAGAAATCTTCAGAGATAACAATCTCGAAACCATATTTCTTGCGTGGGATATTACAATAAAGAAGTTTATTTGGCACCGCACCATCGAGTTTCTTGTAGAGCTCAAATATCAATGTTCCTTTTCCGAACGGCTCTTGTGATTTTATCCGTTTTTCCAATGAGGGTACGAATATTTAGCGTGCAAACACGGATTTCTTGGTTCAAACTAATTTACTTATTTTCTGATGCTGTTCGTGCGTCAAGAACCTTTACTCATTTCTCGACAGGACAAGACCCGGTCTGCTGCATCGGCTGAAGTGAACGTCCTAGAATTTCTAAGAGGCATTTTATTCAATGCGATAATCTTTTTTAACGAGCAGCGTATTTACAGTTTTTACTATCGTTTTCACCACTTTCATTGCGCAATGAGTGAAATTAAAGTGTTATTTAGTGGTCAATGTCACAATGTAAGTGATAAATGTCAATGTCACCGCCTGGGCATTGGTTCCGAAATCTATTCAAAGTGGTAATGTAATATTAAATATTACGAACGTCTCCATTGCTATTTTCAACGGTCGACTCGAAACGCATAAGCAAAGTGATCCGAAGCGGCAAGGAGTATGGTGAAGCCATTCCAGATTAAATGTAAGAAAAAAATTATTATAGTTTTTTCCCACACTTAAAACTTATTATTCTTTTGTTTCAGTACTGTTTCTTTGAAATTGTTGCAGTCACGGGTCCGGTCACGCAACTATGAATCTCTGGGAATGCGCTGCGGTGCCCTTTTTTTGAATATCTCTGATAAAATCTAGGAATACTGTCCAATATTTCTATAATAAAAATCGATATCGATATCTTGTTTGGTTTTTTCTTCAATTTTTCGGCCCCTACTTCGTTTTTTGACGAGAACCCGCTTCTATTTCGCAAAAGCGTCCTTATTCAATTCTTGAAAACTTTCTGAGCCTCTTTCTACAGATTTCACTCAATAACAGTCAGATTTCAGAGCTTGGTCGAGGATTGTTTTTACTCATCTTCTCTGTTGTGCAAAATTAGTTTTAATAAGGTTTTTGCACTATTTTGACGTATTGGGGTGGGATGGCATCATTTCGAGAGCTTCTTTCATGCTAAAATTGGTCATCTGGATTGTTTTCTCAATTCCAGCAATGGTTGTTGAGGATGCTGGGAGTCCTGAGTTCGCACCCACGTGGTGACGGACCGGACCACTTGAGGAGCAACTTAGTTCCTCTTTTGTAGTCTATGGACTCCTCTTTTTTGAGTTAAACTCAAGTTTTTCAAAAAAGAACGAAAAAGATGACTGACGGTTTCGTCCAGCGATCTCCATCTGTCGTCAGAGGTGAGGCAGCGTCCGATGAGTTGCCTCTTCCCTGGACGAAACTGCCAGTCATCTTTTTCGTTCTTCCAGCAATGGTTTTGATGCGCGTAACTTGAGCACTCAGCTCTATTTTGTATGTCGCCCAATCTCTCTTCAATGGATTCCAAAGTGGGGTGGTTGGAGGCATGTGCATGATCCATGCACAGTACGAAATCAATGCGATTTGAGAGCCAGGGGATGCCACCGTGATTGTCGATGATCTCCCGCCTGGCCGCTTTGGGAAGACGGTTCATTTCACAAGTTGAGGATCTGCAATTCGGTTCCTACTAGACATTCAAATAATCTTGATACTCTCGGGTTGATGTTAATACTTCCCCAATAAATATGGTGGGTGTTAACATCACATGGTGCTATTACCCCCACGTTTATGATCTTGGCATATTGGATGGCACTGCGAAAATAAATAGTCCATCAAGAATCTCCTTTTTTTCTTGTTGACCTCTCATAATTAATTTGACTCTTATAGTAGGAGTTCCTTTTAAGCTATTCGGACTGCAAACTGTCGTAACTGGATGGATTGATGTCGTTGTACACGACCCTACATCGGCTTTCGATAACTTTGGTAGCAAATGAAAACTTAGTTGGTGTCAGCCGAGGCCTTTTTGTTGCCCTTTGAACTGAGGGGTTGGAATCGTCGGAGGAACGCTGCCGTTTCAATTCGCTTTTCCCTGGACGATCCTTTCCTCTCAACCTTTTCATGCACAAGGGTTCTGGTTTACCGGAGGCCGAAGACGGCATGCCTGCCCGAAAACATTGTTTAGTCAGAAAGCGGTTTGCCCGGTGGCTGTTTTTTGCCTGAAGACAGATGGTTATCCGTGGGTAAGAATTTAGCCTCAGCAGGTGGTGCTGATTGGAGCCCGGGGTTAGCAGCGCTGACAAATGGCGCCTGCTTTGACTAGTTCGTTAAAAACTGGGTCCCATTTGAATTGGTCCTCAATTAACTGAATGAAGAATCTAAGTTTAGGCTCGGAATTTCTATCGATGAATTTAGAGTTGGATCGACACGACTGAAATTTAATTTTGATTTTCTTGTTTTGTTTTAGTTTTTGTTTTATATTACGAAATTTATCATAATTGGCTACCATGGGCTTCGCTTTATCGGGGGGAGTAAATCATTGTCTTGACAAAGTTATTTAAGTCTGGAGGTCGCCTGGTGCACATTTTAACCCCTGTGATCACTCAGCCCTCAACACGATAGTCATACCTTGGTTTAGCGCTGTGGTTACTGCTTAGCTCTAGGTTTCACCTCCTGGTCCTTAAAGGATCTTTCTTGCTGCAATCCGCAACCCATTTATTAAGGTGCGCAATTGTTCGATTACATTTTCCAAACTGTTCTATATCGTTGTTTGTATTAGACATGAAAATGTTAAACCCTTTGGAAAGAAACGTGTAGTTTAATTCGCCTACAGCTGACACTTGTGGGATTTTCATCCATTAAAAAACATTTCTGGTTCTCAGGACTTGGATTCGTGGAGATTATGCTTCATAATTCATGAAACAGACTTGACGTCTTTTAACACTTTTTATTTCTGTTTATAGTAAAAATATAACTTTCTATTTGGTTTTACCACATACCACGGGACTCTTCAGGTGCTGCCTCCCCGGTCGACGAAGCTGCTTATCATATATGCAAACTGGATTTAACCTACTTTGATTTATAAGAAATGGATTTTCATAAAACACCCAGATTCGTACGTTCGGCACTTTCTTGATTTTAACAGCTTTCAGATTAGCCAAAAGGATTCTAAATTTTCAACAACCTTGACTACGTTGTCTATATCATACATTTTGTTGTCTAAATGAGAAATTTTATTATATTTCATCGCCTTCTTTGTACGCGAGCCGTACACATTTGAGGTGGCCTTCCTTGAAGTCCTATTTTTTTGTAAGCGTCTGCGTGCAGTTCTCGAAATGATATCTATTTGGTGACACTGCGAAAGCTCACCGCTTATTTAGTTGGATGAAAAAATCAGTTTTTTAGGCAAATATCCTTTATAATACGATCGCTCCGCGCTGTCATTGTTTAGTTCGCTTTTCCATTACCAGAATCTCTCTCAAGATTTACTGTCTTTATATCTGCGTAAAAATTTCAGCCACATGGTACTTGCGTGCTTTCTGTTCTCGTCTAAAATTATCCTGGAAACCATTAGACATCTCGAAAGTTTGATCGACAGAGAGCAGTTTGGTTTCCGTTTCCGCTGTGGATCTTCCTGCATTGACCAAATTGACACTCTTCGCATCATTTTAGAATAGTGTGGGGAGTTTAGATGCTATTCATTCTCATTTTCGGTGACGTTCTTCTTCCTGCCTTGTCCGGAGCCGTGGAGAATTTCAATGAACTCTGGTATCTTTCCTCAAACACCTCAACTACGCTGATGATATATGTTTGTTTTTTTCATTGTGTCATTAACCTTGCCCAAATGGCTTTGGATTTGAAGAAGTAGGCTAGCAGCCCCTAAATGAAAATAAATTCCAACAAAACCAGGGTTTTCAATTTAAAGTGAGAGCGTCAATCAATTTGTCGCTAGATTCATCTTCGCTGTTTTGTTTAAAATCTCAACATCAAAATGAGGTTTATCCGCGCCAATGTTCTCTCTGTGCTGTTATTTGGGAGTAGCGCATGAAACGTGACCGTCACTGTAACTCAGAGGCCTTCATTAATACCCGTCTCCGCAGGGCTATGCCTCATTTAGCATTACTTAAGTCTATATTCGCGCAGTTTTCGTAGGACTATTTCATTAGGCCTATATTTGGTATTAATTATGTCAATAGTATGATCGCTTAACGTGCTTCCTGGCAGGTTGGTAATTTGTCAGTAAATGTCCGCTGGCTTTAGTTCGGGTTAGGCACGTCGTAAATGTTTCAGCGAACCACCTTGGAACTGTTTCGACAGCCACTGCCATTGCTTTATTCGGAGTGCCGTCTAAACGCGGGGTTTTATTTCCGGCAATCTTCTTCGTGGTTTCCAGGACTTCTTCAGTGGTTACTTCGGGAATTTCACCGGGATCTATCTGGAGAGTGGGTAGGTTCGATTCACTTGGAACTTATGGGAAGAGAGTGCTAATGATGTCCCGCAGCAAATCAGGGTTGGTGATCGGCGGTGAGCGCTTTCGTTTGATTGTTGCCATAACTGTCTTGTATGCACCTCCTCATGGGTCGAAGTCCGCTTCCTTGCATAACCTCCTGAAGTGTTCAGTTTTACTTCTAGAGATGACTTTGTAATTCTTTCCTTGCCTTCTTATATTGGTTGGGCAACTCTTCAGATTCGTTGGCTGTGTCTTCTGGCTTTAAGGCAAACTTTACGAAGTTCTTCGATTTCGGCAGTTGGGCATTCGCTTTTTGAGTACCGTGCGGCGGGACATGGAAACGTCACACGTTTTTTGTATCTTTTGAAGAACCTTCGCCACCTTTTCTCGTGCATTTCCCACCGGCATCGTTTCCTGCAGAAGTATTTCCTGGAACATTTCTTTATCAAGTTTTTTGGATGTCCAACTCGACACTGCATTATTCTTGATTCGCTTTGCTCCTGTCATACGCCCTATCTGGAAGATGGTAGTCTGATGGTCACTGTGCGTATATTCCTCGCTTATCTGCCATTGGAGATCCTTAGATAATGTATCGCTAACAAACGTAAGGTCTATCGCCGATCCCACATCCCGTTTCCGAAAAGTTTTGACACCGCCAGTATTTGCCAGAATGACATTCAGACGTAAAAGTACTTCGAGCAATATGCGGCCTCTAGCATTTGTTTCGCGACTACCCCAATCTTCGGCCCAAGCGTTAACATCGCCAGCTATTATTATTGGGTTGTGGCGGCTTGCTTCGGAAGCTAATTTTTCCACCATCAATACGAATTCATCTAGCGTGAGGCTCGGCGCAGTGTAGCAGCTGAATATGTAAATGCCGCCTACCTTAGCTCGTGTGAATCCGTCTTCTGACCTATTGCTCGTATTTTCGATCACCCGGTTTCCACAAGTCCAGATTGCCGCTATGCCGCTTCTGTCTGATACGAAGACACCATTGTGGAAATCTTTGTAATATTCGCATATAATGGCAACGTTAATTTTATTTTCCAGCACGCTTTGAGAGAGCAGCTCCCGAGCTGCCTGGCAATGGTTTAAATTCAGCTGTAGGAACTTCATTTACGAAAAGCTGAAATCACGTTCTTAGACTCCGGACATATGATCGAGGTTGCTTGACCAGTTTCTCGAAATTTGTTCAAATTTCAGACATTTGAAACACCTCTTTGGCGATATCTGTTTTCGCAGTTGACAACTGACCCAGCCGTCGCGCATTTTGCCAACAGTAATATCCTTTTTTGCTGCTTCGAATGGTAAGGCTATTGTGGTCGTCTGAGTACCACCATATGCTTTACGGAGCCTTATCACATTAGACTCAAGGGTCGAATCTAGCCCGAGTTGAGTCTTTCAGGCCTCGCAAGTCTCCGCTTTTGTAGTGATCTCAGCTAGGTCCTTGCATTCAATCAGCATTGAGTCCTGGCTCACCTTTACCTCCGCTACTTTGCCCAGTGACGACTCGATCTTCTTCTTATGTAGATCGTCGGACTTACTCTCCCATGGCCTAAGCTCAAGGAGCAAATCGCCTTTCTGCGTGCGTCTTATACGGCATACGTGTTCACCCGGGTCCAAGAGGGAAGTGTCTGTTTTCATTTTTCCGATTTCCGCATATGGCAGCTCGTCACTTGTTGACTTTATAATAAGCGCATCGGGCCGCGACCTCTTTTGTGGCCTACCTTTTCGCTCTACTTTAGTTCAAGTAGAGTCACTGGCGCGTATCTCCTGATGGTTTGATAGACTTTTACCGGGAAAATTTGCTGAGTGTACCTGTTGTGTTTTACCCTTTTTGCACTTTGGAGTCCACTCTGGGGATTCTCTATCAGTGTCTCTATGCCGTTTGCGGGGCTCTGATATTTCTTTTTCACGAAGGCGATCCACTGCTAGATTATCAGCTCTAGTCCGAATTCCTATCAGGTGTATTGATTTTGAGGACGTTTGTATTGCTACTTCTACTGTAGCTTTTTTTTTTTCTTAGAGCAGTGTAGCTCGTTTCGTGCCTCAAAATACATCGTTCTAATAGCCCGCACTTGGCGGGGACCTACAAACTCCATCAGATTCAAAATCATCTCCCCTAACTTTGAAAATGTGTCGTTGTCCTCGCCATTTACATTATTAACGCTGTTTGCTGCTGAGTTTTTCGTTAGACTTGTAATTGGTGTGCGCTCCAATATCCGATTTCCTCCACTTTTTCCGGTCGGCGATCTTAATACTCTAGCGCCGCGCCTGAAGGGATTGTTAACGTTTTTAAACGGGTTCTCTTTAGCACATTCCCTAGTGGATTGCACGCCTGCCGCCGCGATTTCCTTCAGCAAAGGGGAACACATATCTCCTTCGTGCTGAATCTCCTGATCCATCCTCTAATTATCTTTAAAATTTTAAATTAAGAATTGACGATTTATAAAATTAGCCACTGCAGATACCGCGAGCCATAATCCGTTTAACTATTATTTTATATATCATACATACACAACCACTGTTCAGGATAAAAGAATTGAAGTTTATTGAAGTTTATACACCGATGGTGGCCACTATCAATCGAATTGACAACATTCGAAATAAATTTCGAATGTTAACACGGCTACGCCACATCACTCCGCCCCCAGATGAAACCTTGGGGTTTCAGCGACCAATTCCAGAACTGCGTTCCTTATCATACAGCGAAGCGAACGCGACGTTGATTTGGGGCGCAAACGGGCTTCAGCCTGGATAAGGAGACAGCCTTTTTTTGTCCCCCGATCTCGAGCTGGAAGAAATGCTCTCCATGCTCGAGAACACGGTATGGGCCTTTGTATGGAGGCTGCAGCGGCTTCCGGACAGCATCCGTCCTGACCAGGACGTGCGTGCAGGTGTCCAGCTCCTTGGGAGCACAGGCAGGTGCGGACGAGTGTCGGGTGGGAGGTGTGGCTTTAATGTGGCGAAGGTTGTCCTTCAGCAGGCGCAGCAATCCCGAGTCTGTGAGACCCGATCTCTTGTCGAAGACCGGATCACTTGGGAGCTTTGGGTTCTCTCCGTATACCAACTTCGTGGGGCGAGTAGGACGAGAGACAACACTTAAGTCCAGGACGGATCGTTGTGTGCCATAATGGCGGTTTTCAGTGTCCGGTGCCAACGTTCTAGCATCCCATTGGATTGTGGATGGTATGCCGTAGTCCGGTGATGTTTGAAACCCAGGAAAGGGTGGACTCAAATTGCATTCCCTGGTCAGTGATGACCACTGAGGGACGCCAAAGCGCGGGATCCACTCTCGACAGAGTACTTCGGCACAAGATTCCCCGCCGTAATGTCCTTCAGAGGTAGTGCCTCAGGCCACCGCGTAAACCTGTAGAGGATTGTAAGGCAATACTTGTAACCGTGCGAGTCTCGCAAAGATCCTACTATGTCGAGGTGTATGATGTGGAACCGCTTGGTAGAGCACCTACTTCCTTACAAGCCTGGTAATTTTACACTTCTGGCATGCGATGCACTCTCTGGCCCAGGAGGGCCAGAAGTATTTCTCGGTGACTAACCGATTTGTTGTCCTGATGCCTGGATGCGCTAAGTCGTGAACCGCGTGGAACACTTCCTTGCGAAAGGTGGCCGGAATGTATGGCCAGCTGAGCCAGAGTAAATTTAACAAGTCATCGTCGATCTTGCTCCCATCCAATTGGCTGGGAGTTTGATCGCCCAACGATAAACCTGCCAGCAAGTGATCCAGCTTAGCTGACTCACTTACCGACAGACATTTGATTAACTCGGTCTTCAACAGTGTGTAAGAGGCCGATTTCACAATATCGGCTACCAGGAGGATGGACTCCTCATCCAGACCTACAATCACGTTGGGGTCACCACTAAAGACGTCTCTAGACTTCTTTAAAATCTTTTTATATTTTTAAAACTTACAAAAATTTTTCATTTTCAACTTTTCACTTCAACTCCGACCCGAATTACGAATAAAACAGATGAAAATACAAATTAATCTTCATGCTTAAATTAAAGAATAATGGGAATATATGTCTATCTGTACAACTCCAATTCTGCACTCACTTTCACAAAACAATTTACTTTTTTTGAAATTTGTGATTTTATCATGGGCTGCTCTGCCACGGAGAACACCGATGGTGGCCACTGTCAATCGAATTAACAACATTCGAAAGAAATTTCGAATGTTGTTAACCCCGCTGCGCAACAGTATAAAAAATACATTGTACACAAGCTATGTTTTACCAAATGGTCGCCCATGAGTCACAAAACCAAATTTCATGCGAAAAACTTTTTTTAATGCAAATAATATTTACACACAATGATGTTTGTAGGTTTTAGACCTGGGGGTTCGAAATCTTCTATTATGGCGCGGCTCCGGACCAATGCTACAGACCTATGATAGCTTGTGTGTTAAACAATTATCTGGTAGGTGGAAATTATCCTTTTATATTGTTTAGGATAAGTGAGGGATCCTAAGTCCACATCCACTTGATGTTGGACCGGACCAAATGGAGAGCGACTTACTCTCATGTCTTTTTGGTCCACGGATCCCTCGTTTGGGGCATGGCACCCAAGCATTTAAAAAATCTGTTGCCACTCACGGTTACGCTGCTCCCAGGGCAGAGGTGAGGCAGCCTTTGACGAGTTGTCTCTGCCCTGGACGAAACTGTTTCTTCCTATATTTTTTTTTTATCCTTTTATATTTGCACTTATGTGTACACTTTTTTCTTAACACTTTACCGACCGGAAGCCTATTAATATGGTTTTAGTAAAACACTATAAAATTATACTGAATTTGAAACGCTCCGGCCGGCGGTCCGATCTAGAAAGACGGAAGTTTGCACGCCGGCTTCGTGCCATTATACACACATAGAAGATTATGTAAACTAAAAATACCTATAAAGGACAAAATAAATATAATTTAGCATTAACATTATGAAAGTAAATATTCTGTTAACTCTAATTATCATATAATAGAAAGCAGACAATTTTGTCTGAGCATACAAAACACAGACATATTCCCGTGCAACAGTCTAAACAGTGCATCGAATGTATGGAAAATGTGGTCCAAAATCGAAACGATAGAGTTTGTGGTTTATTTGCGTTGGTTATGCAATCTGGAGTTAATTTTAAGGATGAAGGGATTTTTAATTAGCAGGGGTCGACCCGGTTGGAGCTTTTCCCCTCACAGAAGTTGTAATTCATTGGATTGCTTTCAGAGATTGAGCTGATGTTTATACACTTCAGATTCAAAATTAAACAGAAAATATAAATAATGTACATCGTAGTTGATTTTCTCAAAATAGAGTACGAAATACATGTTTTTCCTCAAAAATATCCATCTTTTTCCACCCTCCTTTGAACTCTCCACTTTTTTGTAGACAGTTGGTAGCTCATACATGAGCAAGACTTATTGCAAACTTCGCGAGGTTGGTAAACCGAAACCTGATTGTTTCTCGGCATATATAATACCTAATGGCATTTATGTCAGACAAAATGTTAACAACACTACCATCTAACAAGATGAACAACATGAAGTTTACCCTCGCCCCAGGTGGCTTTTTATCCTAATTTCACTTGTCTGGAGTTCGAAAACTTCACTCACACTACCTTTGCTGTTTTCCTATAGGGCCCATACACTGTCAAACAAATTGCGCAACGGAGCAATGCGCAACGTTGCGTTGTGCAATTGCATTTCCCATACACTTAGTGAAATTTTGTTCAAACATTAGTTACAAGTTGGAAACGGTATGAGTAACATGCCATTAAAATGGTATTCCATCTATCTGTATTGTTATCGGGAGGGGTAGGAGGGTAAGTGGTTGGCCTCCTTAGTAGCTTCCCTTCCACATTGGGGCGATAATTACTCTAACAGCTTATTTATGATTCGAAACTAGCCCTTTTTTGAGGTGCCGTAACTTTAAGAGAAATGGAAAGGAGGAATATTTTTTTTCCTCCTATATATCCTCTTTACACCCTTACTGTCCGGGGATATGGTTGGCAAACTCAACTTTACCATGATGATATCAAAATACCCCCTATTAGCCGGGGGGAATTTGAGAGAGACGGCATCCTTTATCACTGCGGAAATAGGGCTCAAAATTAAACCTTATCGGTTAAAGGGATGATGACTGCCGCTGTCCTTTAACGAGGTTAGAAAAAAAACCTTTCTCCTCGTTCTGCCCTCCTCGCCGGATAACCTTGAAAATTCAACTTGGTCATGCTGAAGTAAAAGGAACCCCATTTTGAATGGCCATAACATTGTAATGGCGATGGGCGCATCGAGTTCCTCTTCCTCCTCCTCCCCCCTTTCCACCCCCTCTGGGGATAAGGTTGAAATTCTACCTTTATGAAAATTATATTTCAGCCGTCGGTAGAAAAATATTGCCGAACGAAGCACAATAACCCCATACACAACACATCGCGATTTCAAAGATGTTTGAAATCCGTCAAACATTTGCGCAACGCATCAAACGCGCCCATTCATTAGCAAATTATTGCACAACAGCCTGCGTTGCGTAATTTGTTTGATAGTGTATGGGCCCTTTTATCCATCAGTTTCAGTGGCACCATAGCTATAAGAAACAAGTATTCATCGGTGCTTGATGCGTCATTGCTGGCTATGGTTAGTACTACCATTGAATCCTCATTTGCATGTTAGTTTTAACTTTTCCCATTTATCTTAAATTGCAGTTCCCAGTATACGCAGAACTTTCAGTTGAAAAAGTTGCAAAAAAAACCTGCGTAAGCGGAAATCTCATCTGCAACATTTTGATGTGCTAACAAAGCAGTTTTCTTCAATTCTTCAATTTAATGAGTTTAAGCTGGGAAAGCAGTCTTTGTGCAGACCGATAATCGCCGACCTCAAAAATTTAGGAGAAAGCTAAGTCAATATGTAAAGACGTGCCTGGTGAGGATTTATAGATGACTGGTGATCACTAGCTGAGGATTTTGCAGCCATAGCAGCAGCAAAGCTCCTTCACTCACGTTTTCATTTTACGAATCTGAATGAGGTCTGAAGTGTTCTACAAAGTTCACCTGGCCCAGGCTACTTTGCATTGCTTGTAGGACTTTTTGAGAAGATTTTGAGCGTTCTGAGGAAATCCTGAGTTTTCTATACCGACGCGAACAGATTCCGATCGATCAGTCTATAGTTATATTTTCTTTTATTAAGAACACATTCAATTCAATTGAAACATTTTGCTTTTATTATTTTTAATTAACTTAAACTGTAACTACAAAACTAAATTTAAAGAATCCCAAGAGTTGTTCATTCCTCAAATTCTGACTTCTCACTTAAAACAACTGACATTAAACTTAATTCATTTTTTTTTTCGAAATTCATCATTTAAATCATGGCCTGCTCCGCCATGGAGAGCATCGATGGTGGCCACTGTCAATCGAATTAACAACATTCGATATAAATTTCGAATGGTGTTAACCCCTCTGCGCCACAGAGTAATTGGCAACTACACATTTCGTAGGAGCCGAAAAGCGTAGCGCAAACCAAATTTATTCCGATTTTTATTTTTATTAAATTTTGGAGCAAAATACCTACTTATATTCCTGATTTTCCATTCCAATTCTTCCCTTCACTCATTCACCTTCAAAATTGAATATAGTTTTCCATAAACGGTGCGTATTTTGTTATCCTTCCTCCGTTGAAAACAGCTCCACCAAATCTGCTTCTGTTATGGTTGTTCCGCCTAGAAAATGGTATAACCTATGTTACTTGTTTTGCCGTAATGACGATACAAGAATCGTCAACTGCTCCGAAGGAAACTCTTGAGAAAATACCCTTTGGTGAAGTACCGATATGCTTAATTTGGTGAAACATTAACACAAACTTAGCTCAGCCAATCGTCCCTAGCAGCCTCAATAGGGAAAAATAAAAAGGCTTGAAGTAATCGATTGGACTGAATAATTCACCACCATCAGATATTGACATGCGTAGATTACAAATTGCAAGCACGTGAAATGATGTGCTCGCAGGTTTCATTGATTTCTTACGTTTACACAAAAGTTAACAGTAATATTATGGCCGGGGTGGGATTGATGTTGATTGCCATGTGTGTGAAAACATTGGAACCATGGAGGTCAACATCCTGCCCCCGCAGATGATATGTATGGTCATCAAACTTCTAGATGTGGATCGTGATGTCGTCTGGGTCCCTTTTTCTTGGAATGGGTTTAGTTTGGTTCGTTGCCTATCCATGAGCGCTCGACGTTTCCAAGCTAGTATCATAGCGATGAGGACTGCTATGCCAAATCCTGATGAACTCAACACGGTATTGTGAAGTTAGTGATGATGTATTTTTTCTGGTAGTTCTAGCCGCTGTTGCTTAATTTCATTCGCTAGCTGTCAAATTTTTCCTTCGTGAGGATTGACGCCCGTTTTGTTAAGTTGGATTTTGGAGAGCTGTGTTCTGATGTCCATTGGTATTAACCTTGAATAGGAGACGTTCAGACTGCTGGATTAGACTTGATGTGTTTCTAGAGTCATAAGGACCTGCTTCGCGATGCATCCTGGCTGAAGGGCCAAGACATCTGATCCTTCTATTGATTGAATAATATTAAAGCCGGGACATAATAATAATAATCATTGGCGGAACAATCCATTTTGGATCAGGGCCTTGAAGTGTGTTAGAGCACTTCATTCAACTGTAGGAGGCAATGTGGTCAGCATTGCGCTCGCCCGAGATTATTACCCTGATTTGACTCAGGTACTCATTCACAGCTGACTCGACTGGTATCCGACATACAGCCACGATAACAAATCTCCCCGCCACCAGTGAGATTTGAACCGCCGCCTGCTGCTACGACAGCCCAGTGCTCTAACCATTTGCGCCATCCGGGCATACTATGTTTAAAGGGGGTTCCTCGTTCACGGCATAGATTCATTTCTTAGTTGTTGAGATTTCTATCTATCTATGACAAGACTCCGGCCTCGTTGATTTCGCACTTGTTTTGATTTATTCCGTGATGATAAATGGAATGAGACTGGGCACATAAGTAAGATGAGTTGTATATTATTATGCATTTCGACAGTTCGACTTCATTCACTGGATAGTATCGATCTCGATGAGCAGTGACCACTAAGTAGTCGCATGATTGTCGCACCATTATCAGTGTCTTGTTAAAGACTGCTTGAATGGTAAATATCCTGAACAGGGTGAATTCCTCCAAGCCGATTAGGGGAATTTTGACTTGAAACATAGCGTGCTGGGCCGTTAGTCAACTTTCTGCTGATGTGACCTTATACAACTGAAGTGTGTCTTCTGGTTCAACGGGAAGACGGACGTTAGTCCGGATGATTTCTTATTTTGATAACCTCTTGTTTGAATTGGGGTGGCGACAGAAAGCAATAACTTATTTGTTTCTGGTGAGTACCCATGAGTATCGTGTTTTGTGTTTTTCTACATTGGCCATAAGATTAGGACTATGAATTGACCAGGATGAAAAGAGTTGTTGAAGCTAAAGTTGATGGGGGGCATTTGTTGCATTTTTGACTCGATTTATAACTTTTCCCAAATGCTCTTCAAGGATCTTGTATCGTTGATCTATTGTTTCCTGATTTTTCTTCTTTAAATTAACTGTCGCATCCAGTATGGAAGTGTGGTTTTTGAGGAGTGATAAAAACAAATCTTTTCTGGATATCGTTAATTTTTTCCCGACATCTCGGTAGCGTAGTTCGAATGGAATAGTGAGTTGGCAACTGTTCCCATGACGTTGAAGACGCCTCGTTTCATTCCCAGGCCTAGGTTTCGCAGCAAGTAGCTATTATAATTCATACACATGTCGTGTTTTTGAACTAATATAAGGGAGTAAGTCCAACTTGTAACCATTCCGGCCACACTGCTCCCAGGGTAGAGGTGACGCAGGGCTTGATGAGTTGCCTCTGCGCTGAACGAAACCGTAAGTTATATATTTTGCAATTTGGGTGCTTGTCCAAGGATGGGGGTTTCGTGGACCACAACCGAGAGTATGTAGCTCTCCAAGTGGTCCCGCTCACCTTTAAGTTGATGCCGACTTAGAAATCCCTCGATTCCTAAACAAAATTTTAAGGTAGGCGGTGTTAAAAAATGAAGAAAAGAAGGAAATATTAAGTTTTAGAAGATGCATTCCCTTCTTAGATTGTTTCTGGGAAAGGCGAAAGAAGGACTGCACCAGTTGCAAAGACACGGACACTACCGGGGCAGGTGAGCCTGCTGTATATAGCATGTATAGCATTGGGCCAATAACACTATGACGTAGCAGGAAAGTATGCGAAGCGCATAATTCTGAATACGCGCTACATTAGACAATTCTGGTAATATTTTGGCCGTTACTAAGCCATTTCCTGGGGTCTTTTTTTGTGTTGAGCTCATCTCGCATGAATCGCACCATCTTAGTAAGTTTGAAACGTATAACTTTGCATGTTATAAGCTGACAAATTGGCGGGCCATTCGCAAGCGGCTCGTCATCTTCTTGAAAAATCTCTTTATCGCTGCGTGTCCAGGTGCCATCGGACAATCGTATCGGAGATTCACGTTGTATGGGTCTTTTCAAACGTTTCCTCGCTTTCCAAAGTGAATAGGAGCTGTCTGCTGAATTTGGTAACATTTTATTAAGGTAGCGTTTAAGATCTTGAAGTTTTTCATATTGAAGTGCCCTAGGTAGCTCTTCCTTCCCTGCTGTTAATTAAGTTCGGTGACCGAGTTGTTTGCCAGTCAGTCACATCTTAATCTTCTGCTGAAGCTGGATGCGCCTTTTGGGTTGGTGTTGCTTGATTAGCCGCCGCTTTGATCAAATCGATAAACATCCTGACGGCATTGTCAATTTCATCCCTCGTTTCAAGCGGCAAACTACTGTTTATATGGGCACTTATGTATTTTGGGTATTGAAGTCATTTCGTCTTCTTTGTTGTTAGCTATAGCGGTTCTTTCGGTCAAATGTGAGTACAAGCGTAAGATATGATGACCGGTGAGTAATCAGAATCTAGGTTGTAAGATGGCTGAGGCAGCAGTTGCTCTCGCTGGATCTTCTTAGTGCCTGTCTGTAAGGTCAGGAATTTTACTTAGGTCTGTTGGACTTCTACTGGAAACTATGTCAATATCTTAATTTTTCATAAATGGTCTCTATAGGTTTATGTTGCTTGGAGTTATTAATCGTGAGCCCCAATGTGTATGCTTCTAATGTCAGTCCCCTGATGGAATGAATTTGTTACTGAGGGTCTTGAAGAAGTCCTCAAATTGTTCGGTGGTGATGGTATACCACGGTGGACAGTAGATTGCTGTCACTGTCACAAGCTCACCCCATTCATCTACACGGATTGGAATTACTTGAATGTGTCTTTTTGGATGATCGTCAATGGCATGATGTTTCACTCAATCTTTCATAAGAGACCAGCACCTACATGCCCTTCTCCTCCGGGATGTTTAGTGCCATAAAATTTGGAACAATTTATTCGAAAGCAGTATTTTTTCTGTCTGATGGGTTTCAGATAAAGGCATAATGTCAATTTCATGGTCCAGGAGAAATTTAAGCACCGATTTGACTTTAAATCCTAATTGCGACAAGGATTCCGCTATACCTTTAGGGTCAAATCAGCTTCAATAGTTTTGATTACCATAATCAATCCTTTGCTCCTTTTGAGATGGTCAGTGTTCTTGTTCTATCATCAAGTACGGTCACGATTTTCCTGTATTCAGACTCGATGGCTGCTTGAATTTTCTTTTCAACGATGTTACCTCTTTTAATCGAAAGGACATAGAACTTATTTTTCTCTACTGCAGTGGTGAGCGATTTTATAAGAGCTTCGCTGTTGCCCTCGCGTAGGTAGGTTGAGGGTGGCTTTGCATTCTTTTCAGATGGCGGTTGCGCCTCGATCCATGCCTGTTTGTACCTTTTTTGAGGATGCCTGCATCGTGAACGAATTGTTTACAATAGCGGGAAATATATATTATATATTTATATATGATTTTGTAGGATATTTTATATAGAATAAGATGTGTAATTTCAATTTTTGAAAAAAGTTGTCATAAAGTATTTACTTTCATTCTTGCGTTTTCGTCAATATTTTGGTCGGGAAAAAACGTACTCCTTCATTTGTTTGTGAATTAAAAGTTCAATAATTTGTCGCATTTCGTTTTGCAATAATAATTGCACGACAGCGCTAAAAAATGGACTAACAAGCCAGAAAATCAAGTCCATTGAAATTCTCGTCCACTCTTAACTATTGGCGGTATATAGGTCAGTTATTTTTGTGAAATTGCGTTCCCTAATCTTTTAGTTAACGATTATCCAGAGATGTTCGCTGGGATTCAAGTCAGTGGTTTTTACAGGCCATTGAAAGACGTTTACGTTTAATTTAACATAAATAAGACATAAAAAAATTAAATTCATTGGCCAACACACAATATTTCTAACCGTATCTGTTGTGACTCCCAACTTCCACGAGTCGTCGGCGTAATCTACGACGTGAGGACGCCATTTTGAAGGGATCTTTTCACACAATACGGACATACAGATGGTCCTGATCCTCAGTTGATTTCCTCGGACGTTCGCTATCCTTATTTCTTGCAACGGGACTCGTGTTACGATATCAGACGTCGAGATGTTGAATCCCTTTTTGTATCATTTTAACGATAAAGGACTTCAGCTTCTCGGGCGAGTGTTTCCTAACAACACAATAAGTCAACAATAATATAAGAAAATTGTTTTGAGCGCGTTTTTTGTCCCCTAATTCAACCATTAACTGGTAGGTAGGCAGGTAGGTTTTCCAAGGTTGATAATATGCTATTTTCCTTGCGATGTTGTCGTAGATAATCAATTATTATTCGGACCAATAGGCGAACAATTTTGTTCCGTACAAGTAGTTTTCAAATATGATCCGAAATGATTTTTTGAATTGAATGAAGCCTTCCTCAATCTCCTGTGTTAATAAAAAGGATTTGGCTATAACATGATCGTCGCTAATCAAACTACTATCTTCTACATATTCTATTAAAAACGATACATTTCACGACTGTCAATCAATTTTTTCACCCTTCTGTAGCAAACTTTCTCGATCAGTCTATGCAGATTTGCTGGTTCCACTCACTTGGGAATCTGAGATCTTTCGCAGTGAATGGCGGATTCTGAAGATGGGCACTTGTCTTGAGTGCGACAATTAGAAGGGTATTGCGTACTTCCTGTTGTTACAAAGGTAGTGCCTAAGATCATCTTGGAACGTATTAAAGAACATTTGGAAAGCTTGATCGACAGGAAACAATCTAGTTTCCACTGTGGATTCTCCTGCATCTCATTTCTTCGGATCATTTTGGAAAAGTGTGCGGGATTTAGATTCTTTTGCCGATATTTTTCTTCACGTTATCGGTGACGTTCTCAATGCGGCCTTGTTCCGATGACTTCAAAGAACTCTGATATCCTTCCTCAAACACCTTGACTACGTTGATGACATTTGTCTATTCTTTCACCGGAGTCATGGACCTTGGCCGAATGGGTCTTGATTTGGAGAAGGAGGTAGGCACCGTCGGACTGAACATAAACTTTAACAAAACCAAAATTCTAAATTTAACGGATCATCGCACACTTCTTACTTGCATTAAGTGGCAAAACATTGAGTTCGTCGATAAATCTCTATCTAGATCCGCCTTTGTTGCTTTGTCTAAAATCTGGAAATGCAGACACCTCTTCACCAGCGTCAAATTAAGGTTTTTCCGCGCCAATTTTCTCTCTGTGCTGTTATA
The DNA here is from genome assembly GCF_905115235.1 of Hermetia illucens. Classification (NCBI taxonomy): domain Eukaryota; kingdom Metazoa; phylum Arthropoda; class Insecta; order Diptera; family Stratiomyidae; genus Hermetia; species Hermetia illucens. Next base: position 152,580,629 of record NC_051850.1, on the reverse strand, counting down.
TAGGAGCGACATAAGTGACCGCTGCTGTAGCTCAAACGCACGGTTCAGGACATGTTACTATATTTTAGAAATTTATCAGAAGAATTTCTTTAAGTTTACTCTATAAGAGCGGAGCAAGGGTATAGAAAATGATATAGAGTTCAATGCTAATAAGTTTGGTGAAAACCCTACTATTATTAACAAAGTTATAGAAGAACAAAGTTTTATATTTCGAGTGAATTTACTGCATCTGAAAGCATACAATATTAGTATCCCGATAAAGTGAACAGTTTGAGATACTAAAAGCCTATATATGTATACGGGGTCGCATGGTCTGTTACTTCTATTAATTTTCAACTTTTTTTGTAGTTATTTGAAAAAAGATGTTTGCTATAAATAACGGTGGCTCAGTACATAAGAAATATATGCACTTTCAATTTATTATTTATTAATTGTTGTAAGGCATTATGTTTATATTAATTTAATAATTAATTGTTGTGCAGTCTTCTGGATTATGCAAAAACAATAATAATTAACTGACTATCAAAAACTAACATTTGGGGTGTGATGGCTGATTGACTCTTTCCAGAGCGTTCAAAACTGGTTGCGTTCTTTACGCAAGTTGCTCGTTTCACCACAAAAAAAAATTCAAGAGTGGCGTCCACGGGAGAGGTCACCAATGAGACGCTTCCTCTGTCCTGGGAGCAGCGTGACCGAATAGTAAGATCGCTTGTCGTGTTTTCCTGCAGGTTGGTGATTTGTCGATAAATGTGCGCTGATTCTACTTCCGGTTTTACCGTAGCGTTAGGTAGCCCTTAATGTCGTTGCAATTGTCAGGTTATGGCGTCTTTCACCTCCTCTTAGCGCTTTATAAATGCTTTTCCCGCAGAGCGGCTACTGGTGTTGTTTGCCCCGATTGTAATGATTTATAAAAACGGCATTATATGAATCATGTAGATCGAATTTATTTTTGTACGAATTAACTAATTCTTGATTTGGTCTCCTTTAAACTGATTTTAAACTTCTGAATTTGATATGAAGCTGATTCGACTTTTAAACTTTGTATTATTTCTCATGCCGCTGCAGTTGTGGTAAAGGGACTTAAGGGTCTTAAGGAGAGTTTTCATGGGGGTTTTAGGAGGAGCTTTCATGTTTCATAGCGATTGAAGAAGAGTCGTAAGTAGTTAACGTCAGTGGAGAGCCCTTCTTGCTGGATCATTATCTTGAGGTTTGTTTTTATTTTCCCCTCGAAACATGTGCAGTACTGCAACTGTTGATTTTTGTAAGAAGATTCTCCTAGCTGTTTTCTAAGCTCTCGATTTTTTGTACATTCGCTCCAGAAGTTCTGTACTCATGCTCATGGTGTTGTTATTGGTTACGGGTGGCTCGACAAGATAGCTAGGTAAATTAGTGACCACATTCGCCTCCAAAGCACGTTGTCAGTGTTTGGCAGTCGGAACAGATGGAATGCTTAGCAAGGCAAAGGGAATACCAACCCCTTGGAGCATCTAGACAAGCTCCGTACATCCTACGTTGGCAGAATCCATTGCATGTCACAGACTTCGATTTATTATCAAAGGCCGTGCAGTTGGCCAGAGAGCACTTATGACTCATCGTTGAGTTTTCGGTTATCTAGGTCACTACTTAAAAGTTAAGCACATACGTGATCCTCGATTTGTAAATAAAGTAAGCAGAAAGATATTGAAAATTTAGGCCACTATTCGAATGTTAATATTGAACAAATGGAAAAAGCACACAAAAGCGCACTTCAACACTTACTGGTTAAAAGTAATTATGGTAAATTCACTGGAGCAAAACCAAAACACGTCTGAACTGGTTGGCGAATAATATATAAGATTTAATTTAAATGAAAGTTTTTTATGTTAATGGAGTTCCAAGAATTGGAGGAATCGAAGAAAATAGCATCACAAAGTCACTACCTTTTTTTTGTGTAAAAAAAGGAGGTTAGAACAGGTTTTAGGGCTAAATATCATATAAATAATACCATGCTCTCTTGTTTTAGTATATTGCCTCCCAGTTTTTTGGCGAATTGGTAAACCAATGGCTTCACCTCTGTGATGCTTAACCAGTTATTTCTGAGTTGGGCATGCATATGCGCTGTTGTTCACAGTTTGCGAAAAAAAATCCCTTCAACTCCCTCCACGGTTTCCCGAAACGCTTCAGCTCTGTGATAAATGTTGGACAATTCCACCTATCCGCCATCGCTATGGGCTTCTGGCAAAACGTTTTAGCTCCCACGAGGATTTTCCGAGAAACTCGTGCTCTTTCTGCGCTGTTCTGTGTCATGTATTCCTGAGGCGATACACTCGTCGACCACCTTGGGATAGTTGATTCCACTGCATGATGCAGCCACGAATGGAATTTTTGTCTTTCGTTAGAAATTTTATTAAACCACAGTTCTCCGCTCAGTCATGCCCCGCTTAGTGACATTCCTTGTTTGCGCACCGTGCTCTGCGTTCAATTTGCTACCTGCAGTTTCAAAACCGCTCCATTTATTTTAAGTGTATTATAAGTGGATTTGAGTGATCCTCCGTTCTTTCGAAGAACCATTCCAGCAAGTTGAGAACGAATTCTCGAAGAGGTTTCACTTTGGCGCACCGATACACTTCGGCGTTTCTCCCAACCTTTTTGGTTTTCCCATTGTAGGAAAGACCAGTACAGTGCCTTAAAATCCCGTGTTCGAATGCCTCACATTTGGACATGGTTTGGGTGGAGCATGATGAACATAGCACATAATGGGTCTGATTAGGGTCTTGTAAAGAGTCATTTTGGTGCTGAGTCCTACTTTCTTTCGAAGAAGAAAATGGATCCTACTGAGTACATCGCGTGTTCCCGATCTTCATTTTTAAGCGTTTAGCTTTTCTATGGACTCCTTTAGAACCTAGGTATCTACATTTTCTTCCGAAAGGTGCAGAATTGCGTTTTAGTATCATTAATTTTAATGCCCCGTTGCAGGTAATATTTGCAGAGGTCTTTAACATATTTTTCGACCGCTTTAACTGCCTTGTTGGGTTGGAGGGTTGAAGAGAAGATGAGAGTATCATCGACATATTGAATAAGGTCGATGCCACTCTCGGGAATTGGGACGTCAACCGTGAAGATATTATAAAAGATGGGTCCAGAAATGTATCCTTGCGGTGCTCTCAATGTTACCGACAAGAGATCGGAGAATTCATTTCCCACGGTAACGTAGCTATCTTCGAAGAAGCTTAGTGCAATTCTAATTATCGGAATTCGAAAATTAAGATCCTTATAGATTAGTCCGTTTGCCCATACGGAGTCAAAGGCCTTTTCTAAGTCTAATGCACATGCTACGGTCGGTTTATTATTGACGTGCTATGATAGTGTCGTAAGGGTAACTAACTGCATATTATGCTCCGTGTTTGCTGCGGAACCCGAACTGGTGGTTGCTTATAATCTCTTTGAGATTGTAATATTGGACTAGTATTATAGTGTTCATAACATCTTCGGTTACGCTAAATAATTCTTTACTTGTGAACCTTGGTGGATTACTTGGTCTGAAGAAATTTGGATTTACGTTTTGATTATTGTTAGGCCTAAATTGAGTGGTCTGAAACTGACCTGAGGATGTATCCATTGGTTCAGTGTGTATGGAGTTGGAAGAAATTATTATTATTGGGAAAATTCCATCGATAGCAATAATCGTTGGCGCAACAATCCATATTGAATCAGAGCCTTGAATTGTGTTAGAGCACTTCATTCAATACCGTAACGGTACACTATGGGATTACAGTACCCTATAGGAGGCAATGTAGTCAGCATTGCGCTGGCCATCGATATGAGTGAAAATTAGGTAGCAGTTCCGGAGGTTTTGGTAATTAGGAAGTTTGTGGCCAGTTAAGGTGTTCTTGCTGCGTCCTAAGTATCAGTTTAGGATATGATGGTTATACAGGGGTTTTGTCTACCGCTCCTGAAGGGGAAGGAATTAATTTTTGGTTTTCTAATGCGCTGTATGCCATGTTCTGCTTATCGATACAATAAGAGAATGCTTCCGATAATTTTTTAGGTCTCATTGCTCTTATAATTCCACCTAGTGGTTCCTTTAATCTTGACAGAAACACTTTCAACCCTAAACTAGCATGTAAGGTTTCCATGGCACTTTTAGTGTTAGCATCTTCTTCATGCAAATTAGTGTGGTTATTCAAACATGAGACGAGATCGATCATCTCACTGTAGAACTTTTGAACCGAATTATTTTTCTGCGATAAGCTGTGCAGATCCTGAATAAGACTATCTTGGTTTCTTTTATCGGAATAGTGTAGGATGAGATTATCCTTTATTTGATCCCACACCAGAGGAGTTCCATATATATTCAGGTCTTCGTTTGCTGGGTCAACGATCTTATTCCTAATTGCCCTTAGGAGAAGTTGCCCGTACGGTGTTTCACTTGTAACCGATATCAATTATAGCACCTCGTCTACGTTGTCAATAAAGTCGAATAATAACCGCGGATTACCGGAATTAAAAATGTCTACTGATGTCACTGCGTGTCCGGTCGTCATATTCGATTCAATTTCCTAACGTAAATTCACTTCACTCAAAGTATTTTGTGTATCTTCTAACTTACTATCTAGATTCCTAGCCTGTCTAGAGCGTGGGATTTGATACGGTTTTGGGACAAGGGGTTTTTTCCTGAACATGGAATGGGAAGAAAAAAGAGTGAAAAATGGAGAAAAGAAGGAAAGACTTATCATATGCCGTGTTTGTCCCTTTGGATTACAATTTCATTATTTCTGCGATAATCCGTCGTACTGAGTCCAAATTGTACACCAATTTAAGTTACAACAGTCTTTCGCGATGAACCGCCGCACTGACTATTCGCACTTAATCCGGAAAATAGATGTTTTTTTTTCGATAACTCATCGCACTAAATTCTCATAAGAATAGTTAATCTTTCGCGATAATCCGTCGCACTAACTATTTGCATTTTTCCACTAAATGACTGCCTCTTCGCTAGGTGATTGCGCCAATTACGATACCCAAGTATGGGAATATGAAAAAACGAATTAAATTTTAATAAACGTTTATTTCTCGTCAAAATTATAAAAATTACTGGCCAAGCTCACATTCGATCATCCAATTTATTCAAGAATTTCTGTTTACGTTGTGGCAAGTGCCGGATACAATATTTAGGTTGATTGCACGAAGTGCAACGTTTTATTTAGCAGTATTAAATTCAGGTGATTTATTTTACGTAATTTGCAAAATTGATATGCAACAAAATGTTATGTTGGGCATTGACGCCGGATGTAACTCACGCTTGCAAACAAACAACTGTAGCGGCGGAAATTTTTTGAATTCAGCGGTCGGAGTTCCCGCGTTTTGTTCAGGAAGAAAGGAAGATTTTTTTAAGACCCAAAAATGTTTACCCTCTACACTGTACTCCCACCTTAAATCGTTCATTTCGACAGATCATTGCCACTGACAGTGCTTGTTTCATTGGAGTCGGTCGACAAATATTCTGCTTTGCACAGATTTGGCCTTCGATCACGCTACATGAGGCGATCATTTTACTTTTGAACAATTTTTGGAAATCATATGACAACAATACTCTGAGCAAATTTTAATGGAAGGATTTGTTTATCCTCCACTTGTCTGTCAGACAGTTTGAAGGCGATAGTGAGGAGAAACGCCTCTATCATAAGTTTGTCTTGGACAAAACACTGATTAATGGTCAAACTTACAGGAATTCCTGCCGGAAAGCAAACAACCGCTCATTGCAAAGATCTTTATGATAAACTGAACACTTGGAGATTTGTCAAATCCACTTTATGTAATAATCTTTTATTTATTTTTAAGGTTTTGTGTGAAACAAAACCTTATTAGAATCGATGTCTGTCTGGCCGTCTGTCTGTCTGTCTATCGGTCTATATTTCTGTCGTGTCTGTCTGTCACACCCGATTTATTTACTTTTACTACTGGTGTTCGCGGTCACAGCTGGAGGCAGAAGAGACCGATTCGTCTCCATACGGTTCTTTCTGCCCCCAACCAACGGCACATTCTCACCGCTAGCTCTCCACTCCCGTGCCGAGTTCTAAAGGCGTGGAGAGTCCGTGCGCCAACTATCTGTGGTATTCGCAATATTCGAAATAAATTTCGAATGCTGCGAATCCTGCTGCGCCACAAGCTGACGCTATCGCAGACAGGATATTGAACATTTCTGTTGAGTTAATGACATGGACGGCATTTTCCATAGATAAGGCGTCAGTGTGAATATACCGTTTTAAATCAAGACCATCCAAATTTGGCGAAGTAAACTATTTCTCTTTTTCTGTTATCTACTTTTAGCTTATCCATACTTCCTGGATTCTCCTTATTTACCGGCAAATTTGTTGTTACAACTATCCATAAATTTTCAATAGAATCCTGATCCAGATGGGTCTGATGATTAGACCTGCCGTTTCAGTTTTGTTGTATTTTTATTCTATAACTATTCGGTGCTATTTTAGCAGTGTTTTTAGGGTCGTTATCATACATAAAAGTGACGTCTTCAATTTCATAACCAGTAGTATCCAAGTTATGGTGTCTTAAATCAAACAACAATCGTTTTAAATCAAATTTTATTTTTTGATAAAATCTAAAGTTACCTCACAGCGGACACCTGCACTAGTGTGCAGAAAAATAGCTAGTTCTAATTTGATGCCCTAGACGTTATTTAATCCGCGGAAATGAGCACTTACAGAATTTTCTTGGATTTGTTCTTTAAGGTATGAAATTTCATCGAGTGATTGTACTGTTGATTAAGTAAGGAAATATAAAATTGGTAGGCCAGTAGCTTACTCCAAACTACAATTTTATTTTATAGTGTATATATATATATATATATATATATTTCGGGAGCAACTTACCCCCTTCATCAGTACAAAGCTGCTGAAAACAATTGCGATTATACGGTTCTATTTATACTTAAACACTAATTACCTAAATTACTTTTTTAGCAAAAAAAAAACTTTAAATTATTAACCTAATTACGTGTTAATTACCGCGGCGAGTCTTATTAATTTTGAGGGACAATTACTGCAATCTGTGCTTAATAACCGCGTCGCGTCTTCTCTCAAAATTTCTAGACTTTCCTAAGCGTCCAAGGTTGTCGTTCGGTTTGTATGCCGCAAGAGTTCAAGATTTTCGCGTTGAATAATGTGGACTTCCTCGATTATGTGCGCTGCTTCTGATGATCTTATGCACGACTTTTGTTTCCGAACACTACTTACCGCTTCCTTGATGTGTTCGTTAAATCTAGTCGTTATCAGACGTTTAGTCTGTCCTATATATATTTTATTATAGTCGCTGCACGTTATTCGGTAGATCCCGCTTTTTTCCTCCGCTGCCAAAGGAGCCTTGAGCTTCCCAGTAAATTCCGCAAGGTGGACGATCGACTCGAACCTACGACTTCCAGTTGGTACTTTTTTATCCCATTCCTGATGTCTAAATACGTCGTCTACATACCTAAACCATACTTTAGGTATTATTTCCTTCAACTCAATTTCTTCCTCGATTGATGGTATGAACCTTTCAATGAGTAACGGCGAAAGGAGGTTCCCCATCGCTATTCTCGAAGTAGTTTTGTAGAATCTGTCTCGAAATGTAAAATAGTTTTCGTTCATGTAGAGCCTGGCAAGGTTTGCATAGATACGAACTTTTCTTCTTCATTCAGGGCCAGATCCAAACTGGTTCGACCATCTCGCGAGTTCGAAAATTGACTCTTTCACTGGCGTGTTAGGAAACAATGCCCTCACATCGAACGACACCATCACATCGTCATCACCCATCCTCTCAATGCGTTCCAGCTTCTGTATTAATTCATGGGAGTTAGCAACTGAGTACTTACTATCCGTCGAACCAAGGGTCTGACACTCATTAATCAATCACTTGGCGATGTTGTTCGGTGAGTTCGAGTCCGCAATGATTTCTCGCATCTCATCCCTTTCCTTGTGGATTTTCGGTTGACATCTGATTGTTGGAAGCGCAGGATTAGGCATTCGGAGTCACACAATATTCGGGAATACCCCACTAACTTCCTTTAACGCTTGATCGACCCTGTTGATAGATTCGGGCAGCGGGTTGTTCCTCAATTCGAAGAAGTTTCGACTCTCCAGTTTCCGAAAAACAGCCTGGTCATATTTAGCTTTTTCCATAACGACGACGTTTCCCTTGTCCGCCTTGAGAAAGTATAGTGGTTTATCACGAAGTTCACGTATTGTTTTTAAATCGCGTTTACACACAGAGGATCCTGACCACATTCCTTCAGTGCTCAGATGACCATCTTTCCTTATTCCAGCTAAGTACAACATTCCAATAAGAGCCTTTATTTCAATTTCATCTGTTTCATGAACAAATCATTAGCCAGAAAACTTCGCAGCCCGAATACCTATTTCAATGTTTGTGTACTGAACAATTATTTCAATTATGGTTTGGTCAAGAAGCAAGCTCAGAAAAATGAGTTTGGATGAAACATTCAAGGTCGTCTTGGCTTTTGGTATTATTACAAGGTTGCGAGCCTGTGTTCTGGATCGTTCAGGTGGTAATAGTGACCATTTATGGCCATTCTTACCTTTCACAATATTTGAGGCATATTCCGTTTCATCCTCATCATCAGAAGACTCCCCTTCATCCCCCTGTCATGACTATATCCTCTCCATCACTTAACGAATGTTCATCAGAGGGTTCATTTTCATCATCATCAAAACAACTTCTCACATAATCCGCGAATTCCGGCTCATCTACATTGATAGAACACATTGTAAACAAAAGAAATCTGACAAACGTCAATAGTAACAGGGGTGATGCGCCACCCCAGAGAGTATAATTCACAGGAGTCAAGGATATAAACAAACTACAGCTGATCTAATAAAAGATTAGCAACCACCATGTGAGTTTCAAGCCAGGCGTACCAACACAAGAGCACAAATTTCACCCGCATGGGGTGACCTATCACCCCAGTTATCAGCGGAAGGTCAAATTCGAATTGACTGCATAGGAAGGAGAATCTGGATGTCCATGTTTCGGGTTGGGGAAAAAGAAATGTCGTATTTTGTCAATAGATGGCGACATTTAAACATATCTTGTGTTGTACTTATCGCATCGGGTTATACTATACGGCGTTTTGAAGACGACAATCTGTGTTACAAATGTCTCTTTGACAGTGTTGTGATCGTACGTTTCAGTCTCCAGTTATAGCGCGTCAAAGATGGAGTCCACTAAGCAAGAAAGGTAAAAATGCAACGAAGGCGGCTGAAAATATTTGTGAAGTTTATGGGCCCGATACTTTAACGATTCGCACAGCACAACGTTGGTTCGATCGATTTCGTTCTGGTGTAGTGGATGTCAAAGATACACCCCGTGCTGGTAGGGCAATCGTTGTAGAAACCGATAAAATCGTCGAAATCATCCAAGTAGACCGGTATGTGAGGATTCGCTCGATTGGCGAGAAACTGGGTATAGACCATAAAACCGTTTGAAACCATTTGCAGAATATTGGATTCCAAAAAAAGCTAGATGTTTGGGTGCCACACGAGTTGACGCAAAAAAATCTCTTTGAACGAATCAACGCCTCCGGTGCACTGCTGAAATGGAAGGAATTCGACCCATTTTTGAAGTGGTGACTGGTGATGAAAAGTGGATCACTTACGATAACCTCAAGCGGAAAAGATCGTAATCGAAGCGCGGCGAGCCGGCCCAAACCATCACCAAACTCGGATTAACGGCCACGAAGGTTTTGGTTCTGTGTTTGGTGGGATTGGAAGGGAAGCATCCACTATGAACTGCTCAACTAAGGCTACACCCTCAATTCAGTCCTCTACTGTGAGCAACTCGACCGCTTGAAGCAGGCGATTGACCAGAAGGACAACCCTTGGCCTCACACATTTTTGATGATCCGCCAGAAGCTACGGGAACTTAGATGGGATGTCCTATCGCACTCACCGCATAGTCCGGACCTGACCATCTCTTCCGGTCCATGCGAAATGCTCTTGGTGCTACTAAGTTGGCCTCAAAATAGGCTTGTGAAAACTGGCTGTCTGGATTTTTGGCAAATAAGGAGTGGGGATAATGAAGTTGCCTTCTAAATGGCAACAAGTTTGCGAACAAAATGGCGCATATTTGACTTAAATCGGGTAATTCCAAGTATCTTAAATAAAGCGTCAAATTGCGACCACAAATCACAACCCAATATATTTCCTCTACGCAAACAATTTAATTAGCTACTTGTTTGTCATAAATGAAGTTTAATCTGATTTGTAGCGGCAATACAAACTAAACCTGCCAAAATATTCTTTTCAGATACCCAAGCTCCCACGGATAATTGATTAGAGTAAAAATTTAATTCACTTTGTCCAAGCCTAATCAATTTGTCACGATTGAACATTAACAGCTTTTTCACTTGTACTTCAGGATCTCTCGTAAAAAATGAAGAGTATTTTCTGTAAAAAAATATGCGAACCAAATATTTGGCAATAATTAAACATAAGACACCAAATTAAATCACTATTCGGCCATTTTACGATTAACAACATAAACAATTAAAAAATAAAGATACTCCATAAAATTATTTAAAGATTGCTTTCATCTGCGCCTTGATCTGTAACTAGCACGCTCTATTGCGTGCATTCCGAACAAAAGGTTGTAAACATTTGTATTTTAGTTGAATTTTTTTTCTAGATTCAGGGCTAATTCGTATTAGCTCCATAAGAACATAAAAACAAAAATAGATTTGTAACTAACTAACAAAATCAACCACTCGAAGAAACTCGATTAGCAGAATTAATTTAAGATTGTTTAGTAAATGTGCACAGATCACTATGTTTAAGCGCAACATTCACACCAACAATAAATAGTTCAAATGAATTTGCAATCAATTTCGTAGTATTTATGTTAGCAGTTATATTTCTGAAGGAACTATGTTTCCTGATTTTATTTTGTAGCCATTTGTAGGCGTATGAAATTACTTTTTATTTGTAATACAAATCTAGCTAAAATTATTATTATATCAATTACGAAAACGAGCAAAATTCATATTACAATAAGTAAGCAGACGAAAGAACTTAATCGTTAACATTATGAACGAAAAGCGAAATTTATGCAAGAGCTGACAACAAAAAGATCACTACCGATAAAGTAACATTAAAAGGAAATAAACCTAGGCATGATCTTCTGTAATTTACACATAAATATTAAGCATTAGCTAATAACACCAGAATAGTGAAAGAAAATGGAAAAGATTTGTAAAAAGTTAATTTAAGCGATAAAAGATTAATTCATTGCTCTTGTATTTTTTAGCGTTTAAAGAAATGAATGATATACAGTTTTTATATTATGAAAAGAAAAATATATCAAATGTAAAATTATACCAAATTTTTATTTTAGTTTATTTTCCCACCAATGAAAGGGAAGGTAAGTATCTAAAGCTTTTCTATACAACTTGCTTCGTCTCTATTGAAAGTTTCATTCTAGTATGTACTTTATGTATGATAATAATTCTAGGTGCAGAGAATATGCAGAATTGGGTAAAACGTGTTCAAAAAATTAGCAAGTATGTGAGAGTATCTGTTGTGCTAAATAATTTAATGAATAGTTTCATTCCGCATGCTTGCATTATGACTAATTTTGCAATATTTGCGCATTAATACAGAATCCAAAATCTAGAATTAATATATTTGAAGGTTGTGCTATAAAAAGGAACTGGGTCTGGTCACGAGCGTTCATTTTTGACGTTCGCCGCACACTCTTTTGAAAGCAGGACAAATATCTCTTATGTTATTTATCTCTAAAGTTGGGTTGACTAGAGTGGGGAGGAAGGGAGCAAATTCCTGTGAACTCGCATAATTTTCACCCCGAGCTCGGATGTTCTTTACGGCACAAGAAGTTTGTCCAAACTTCAAGCAGTGTAGTCCTGCTGTTATCATTATGTTAAGGTACTGGTACCGTGAAAAGTAGTAAAAATTACCCAAAATTGAAATTGGTTTTCCTCAGCTGTTTTATTACATATGATAATGAAACTTCTTACTAATCATTATTTTAGCCTTCAAACAATTTGATTTGGTTTTTATCATTTTTCCGAAAATTATAGACGAGGCTGGAAATTAAGCCCTCTAAAAATGCATCGTCACCACATCCAAATCAAAAAACAAAGAGCTTAATTCGTGATCACTAGTAAAAGGCAGATTTAGACCTTGAAAATTTTATCCTACACTCATCATCGATTAGCCAGGTATCCGGGACCCTGTCGAAAGGTTTCGAATGTTGTATCTAATTAGGTTTCTTTGACCTCTGGCTGCTTGTCCTACAACTACCTATTCGTAAATTGGTTTGCTTTTTGCTTGACCCAACTCGGCAGCGCCCTTCTGTTGCTCGGACAGAATGTTGTTGGTTTCGAGATGCGTATTGACCTTTCCACTAATAATGAGCGTTATGAATTTTTAGAGGGTTAATAAGCAAGCAATCGGTCTTGTGTCTGTGGGGTCCTGCACCGTGTCTTTCTTAGGAATGTGGTTGGTTATCCTCGCTGTGAGAAATGGTGGAAATTCCTCCGGCCGACTAATGATCTGATTTAATCTGTGTGCCAACCGACCATGTATACTGGTGACCTTTTTGTACCAGAACTTGTGCATCCGACCCAGACCTTCAGTTCTTCCAGCTGTTTATTGCTCGTCGAACTTCCTCTTCGGGAACGTCCGCAAAATTCATGCCAGTCGTATTGCTATGTCGGATGTCTTCGGCGGTGATCCGCTCAGCATGCTTAGTGGGCAACCCCCAAAGTCCACCCCAATACACTTTCGCTTCCGTTATCGACTGCACTGACCGAACGCGTCGATATGGGCGTGCGGCGTCAAGCCGTGCAATATAGCAAGGATCAGGCTTATTCCGGCAAAAATAAGCGGTATGTTCGTATACAGCACCGAGCATCACACTGCCTGAGTTTGAAAACGTGTTAGACAATTTGGTTCTCGACGCAAGAGAAGGAGGTCCAAAGGTGATGGCCAGTGACTTTAATGCGTGGGCCATCGAGTGGCAAGGAACTATGCTTTGTAGAAGCATTCGCCTAGTTGGATGTAGTTCTGGCCAATGAAGGTGATGTAAATAATTATCGAAAAGGGGGATCTGGCTCAACTGTTGATTTAGCTTTCATCAGCTCTGCGCTGGCACGTGATATGCCCTCGTTAGTTAGCGAGGACTTCACGTACAGCGACCATCAGGAAGTAAAGATGGAATCCCAGGGCAGGTGGCACGCACTCCGGAAGCCGAAATCCAAAAGAACACGACGATGGCCTGCAAAGAAGGATGGATGAACAAACATTCATGCAGGTGTGGTTAGACCTGCCTAGCAAAGCACGCACCTTCACGAATAGAGCTCTGTTCGGAGCGGACATAAATCCATGGGGTAGCGCTTATAAAATCGTGACAGGACGATTCAGAAGCCGTTCATCTTCGTAGAACACGTGCCCTATGCTCTTGTTAAAAATAATCCAGGGGCTATTTCCGGAACAAAAGGAAGGGGAAGGGTGGGTGCTGACACCTACCAGCGCGCCATGACTTCGATTCCACCAGTCACCAAGGCCGAGCTGCTGGAGATCTGCAGTCGAATAGGTGACAGCAAATCTCCGGGGCGGGATGGCATAGCGAATAAGGCCCTCAAATGTAGACCGGATATGTTCGAATTGTCCATGTCCGAGGGTATCTTTCCTGTACCATACACGCGGCAGAAGCTGATGCCGCTGTTTAAGGCTGACCCATATGTCCTCTCTCACTACGAGGAAAATGTTGGAGTGAATAATTTATAATAGCTTAGTCTCGGTCGTCGAGAGCCAAGGAGGCCTTTCAGATTGGCACTCTGGGTTCCGTAAAGCCAGATCAACAATTGATGCCATCAAAATGGTTGCTGGCCTGACTGAAAATGAAATTCACGGAGGGGTTTTACCAGCAAATATTGCCTGGTGGTGACCGTCAACGTGAATATACGGAAGTGGTTGGTGTTCCCACTTACGTTGCTGCTATTGTCGACAGCTACTTGCAAGACCGGACGCTTTGGTATAATGCCGATGATGGACCTAAGGAGTACATTGCCTCCGCGAGTATCAAAGTGGACTCTGTACTGAGCCTACTACTGTGGAAAATCGTGTATAATGATGTACTTAACCTTCCTGTTCCGGAGGATGGGGTTCCATCGACGACATAGCACTGGTTGTGGTCGAAAAGCATCTCGAAGATGCTGAGCTGTACTCAAGCGAAGCAATGAATCCTGTTAAGGTTTGGTTAGAGAGTGCTGAACTGGCACTGGCGGACGAAAAGACGGAGGCGGTCCTCGTCACTAAGCGCCGCAAGAGAAGTTAAGCTAAATTTTAAGCAGCACATAGAGCATACTTGCAAGGATGATGCTAAACGTAGGAGGGCGCCGCCACACTTGCAAGCTGTTCATAGCCGGAGTGATGAGTTCCATCTTGCTATATGCAGTCCCAGTTTGGAGAGAAGCGCTGCATGTTTTAGGCAATGGACATAAACTGAGTGTGGTCTACATAAGAAGGGTGTAATCTGCCTTCAGGACCGTCTCAGACGATGCAGCATTCGTCATCTCGGTAATGATGCCGATTGACATCCTGGCAACCGAGATGATGAACATATATAATACCAGGTCCATCTCTCCTTCATCGCAAGTGAAAAAAAGTCGAAAGGAAGAGATCTATAAGCAAATGGCAATGGCGATGGAACCGGGCGTTACCCAGCGTAGGTTTGGATGAGGAAAAAAACAATTTTTTCCGAAAAACAACACTTTTTTATTCTCTGGGTAAATGACTATATACTTATAAGCTTAATGACTACCTTCATCTAAGGTGTAACATAAAGTCTTCCGTAACTTATCACTAAAGGAGTAGGTAAGAAAACCAATATACAGGTCATTTTGGAGGAAAAGTCGAAAAAAGCCTAACTCGCTGTTCTCACCGTTCAAATTTGGTGTGAATCGCTTCAACCGTCTCCGAGAAATATGCGTGTAACGGGTAGACAGACAGCCAATTTTAATAAGGTTTTGTTTTACACAAAACACGAAGGGGAGCAAGACGGGTGACACGCGGGAGAGAGATGGCGATTAGAAGCTAGGAGGGGCGCTAATGATGGGAAGGTTTCAAAAATTGGGAATCGGGGTAATT
Organism: Hermetia illucens; assembly: GCF_905115235.1. Lineage (NCBI taxonomy): Eukaryota > Metazoa > Arthropoda > Insecta > Diptera > Stratiomyidae > Hermetia > Hermetia illucens. Next base: position 152,565,471 of record NC_051850.1, on the reverse strand, counting down.
GCCGGGTTTATGATTGGAGAGATAATAGTATCTAGGCAAACATATAACTCCGAAGAACGTTATCTTCAACGATCTCGATCTGCATGGTCTTGGAAACAAGGGGATTGTGATAGGATTGACATTTGACCAGAAAGTGAAGGGCATGACGGGCAAAGAAGGCATCGATACGTGGGGTTCGGCAGCACTCGTAGAGGATCAGGTTGGAGATGTGTTTGGAGCGATCTTCGTTTTTGAAAATGTTGGCGCAGTGGCGAAAGATTCTGCGCTCTTCAAGATGGAGTCGTTCCATTTGGGATGGGGAGCTGTCGAGGCAGAAAATGAAGCCGGAAATGAGGAGTGGTCGGATAAGCTACTTATAATAAAACAGTTTAATTTTTTGGGAGTAGGATAGGATAGAAGGACCTGAAAGCAGCAGTTGCACGGCCTAGTGCCTTCGCTATATTAGAGACGTGGGAGAAACGGAAATTCATTGTCACTCCGAGGAGGATGGGAGGAACATCATCCTGTTCATCGGGATGGAGAAAAGGTTTTGGCTAAGATTAGGGTTATGAAAAGTTGAAGGAAATGGTTGGCTAGGATGTTCACCTTTTCGTGAGTGGAAATATTTTGCGGAAGGATAGTGGTTTGTTAGGTCGATTTGCCTAAACGAGGGCAAGTTTTTCTGAGTTCGGTTTGTGGGATTGATTGGTATAAAGAGTTAAGATTCTATATAGAACTAACCTGTCAAGGGAATGGGTTTCGTCACGGAGAGGGGAGGATTGCGGAGAGTACATTGATATTTGGTATCCTCAAGGATATCACTATGGAGAGAAATTAGGTTGCGGCAGTTTATGGAAGAAGTTAGTATCAGTTCGTCACATACTTGCTAAATGTGCATTGACGAAATGTCCAATCTATGGTATCGTTGGACAGGAGTAGGAGCACTATATGGGGATTATACTCCCCATGTAATAGCTCGAATATTGGACGTTAAGAATTCCTGCGATATCCTGGCGAACTCAAGGAAATCTTAGTTGGAGCTATTCGGGGATTTTGTGTGTAGAGATCATAAGAAAGTAGGATTTTTTCTCCGCACAGCATCTGCGAAGGACACAGAATGGCCGCGTGGAAGCGGGATTTGTGATTATTCTGGGAGTAGGAATAGGACGGAAGGGTGGCGCTCGTTTCTTAGCATTGCTCTTCGCTAGAACTCGGACGAACATTAGACGGTTACGATAGTTTGCGGGTCCATCGTTGCCGCAGTTCACGCAATTTAGGTGTTTTGGAGCATTCGCCCCGACCATGAACATGATCACACTTCACGCAGCGGTAAGAAGGGTAGCAGTCTTTACATTACAACACCTGTTTATTCCTAATTCTTTCGAATCATACCAAGCTGTACTGTATAGCCTTGATGCCTGAAATATGCTGTTCACAGAAGAAGCCTCCAAAGAGGTAATTGAAGCTTGAAGTCCTCCTGGGACTTTGTCTTCTCCAGAGCCTCAGGAGACGCTTATTCTGCTTCTTCAGTGAAACAGATTTTTGAATTTCTTCAACCGAGATCGGTGCATCTTTAATAGTTGCGTCAGAGCCATGCGACGAATCGGACTCATAGTCCGTGGACGCAGCTGACTCTGACGTAGTTGTGTCCTCCTACTCGGAGAGGGCGGTTTGAATAAGGAAAGAAATCCGTTATTATGTTTATATTTACTCCCCTAAGTATCACGAGGGTAATTAAACCCTCATTTACTCTCTCCTCCTGATTACTCGTCTTTGGCGATGGGACGGACTTAAAAGTTTTATTCATGAGTGCCCCTGTGGATGAAATCGAAGAGCCAGGAGTAACTGTTGCCTTAATTCCTGTTGAGAAGTTCATCCTTCGGTGTTTTATAAATTTCTAGACTTCCGGGCACGTCTAATTTCCTTGCATCGTTTTTGTAACTCATCAACGTTACGTTCTCCCTGGAACCATGTGTTTATTTAGGACAATATACTCCGCTATCTTCGATCTGAAAACCGTCGCACCCTTTTTGTCGCCAATTTTGCTTCCTTTAGGTGTTAAAAAAAACGTATTTCCACATTCTTTCTGGTTTATCCGATTAATACTCAGCGCAGTAAATTTCATATATCCCGAACTTGGCCGTTTGTTCAATTGGATCTTTGGTCAATTTTAGAAGGGTTTTAAGTTGGTTGTTCCTGAAGACGACTTCCAAACCATGTCTCCCCAATTTTCGTTTCGAAAAGGAAATTTCTATTCTATTTTCTATTCTCTGCTTGGGCTGCTGATCAGCTTGGTGAGCGCTTGCCGTTGGAGCATCTTCTTCCATTTGCTAATCAATTATCAAATAAATTTTCTAGCAAAGTTTAAAAAAACAATAAATAAAAAGTAAATCATCGTCGGCCAATTTTCACTGCTGATATTGTTGGATGCGAACTCAGGACTTCGGCCTGGTGCAGGTTTGAACTTAGGACGGATTTCACTTCAACATAATTTACGCTCATGTCGGGTTTGCGATTATATATAAATGGAGCGATTGCCACCTGTCGCCACTTTCGGTCGTGCTACTCCCGGGGCAGAAGTGAGGTTCGTATCCCTCAATAAGCACCCTGGACTGTATAGTTCCCTCAGCCATTCCTCCTCATTTTTTAATGGCATAGCCATGAACCCATTTCCAATTCCACAAAAGGGTTCTGACTCGCATAAAGGCAACCCTGCTCCCTTCTTGGCCAGTTCGTATGCTGCCCCATTGCCTTCCAACCCAACATGCCCTAGGACCCAGAGTGTACAGATCTTATTGTGCGAGCCAAGCGCATGCAGTCTCTGAAGGCATTCCCAAACCAGCCTGGTTGGACCTAAGTGCCTTGATCGCTGTCAGTCAGAATAGCAATGTTCTGCCGGGACCAGCTGGATATAAAAAAATCACGAGAAAAGGACTAGTTTGTGCATAGAAAAATCAAGTCATTTTTACAACTATAAATCCGCTTTTTCATTTCCATTCCACAAACTTTTTGATATACCTAGTATCTAGATGGAATGTTTTCTTTTTCTGCTCCACGAATTTATCTTTGCGTGAGTAAACTCAACATTCTTATCCGCGATGTACAACTTATACATATATATTATACCAGAATCTGCATGCATGTATCCCGAAGTATTGACTAATTGGAACCATTGGAGTTACACATAGATATGACGAAAATGAGAGACCCATACATGCTTCCAGTGTAGCAGCCTAGTTTTAACCGGAGATAAGTTTTAATTTCCTAGTATCTATCTGTATTAAATATTACTTACTGAACCTAAAGATTTAATAAGGAGTAATGGGCCTTATCTGTCGACTTATAAGATGTGCCTACACAGCACAGTGCAGACTGTCCTCATCTTCATAGGCTCGAAACAACCTGCTTTTCATCAAGGGCAGGTGATAACCATATTTAGGAGTACTCCATTAAATATTTTTTTCTTTTTCCCTCATCATCAATCTTTTACTAGCCAGTTTTCATGTAAATTGAAATATCAATAAAATAGATCGACATTCAAATTGACTGGGTGTGCAGAATCTCTTCTTTCTTCAATTACTTAATGATTAATTAAGAGTTCAATTCTTCTTGTTGAAACCAGTTCCGAGTCGATTAGGTATCTAAAACAAATACTGGAAATTGCCTAGAACACGAAATTTTCTCAGGCAATCGTCGAACATGTAAGATTATGGATATCGATAATAAATTAACAGCGATGCCAATGAACTTTTTATTATTTCACTGAGCAACTTCTATTATTGTATAACAGCGTGTGGGTATCTAGACATATTTTTTCTGCAACCGGTTTTCCAATAAAAAGCGAGTTTGCAGAGTTTGAAAACGCAGAAGCGTACTTGAGCCACCTTGGCCCTATGTGACTAAATTGGGAGACACTCATTGATGATTGATTTGATTATGCTGTGACTCAAACATGTATGTTTTGTGTGCTTGGTTTATTCTTCTCCAAGTAACATAAGAAAGGTGCTAATAAATTGATGATAAATTGTGGTTTTTAAGCCAGGATCGTCTCCATATTTTTGGAAATTCGCTGAATGTATGGCCAGAAAAATAGGGGAAGTCACATAATGGATTCTTAGTGGTGTCGTAATGATGAGTATTAAAGGAGCGTGACTCATGAAAGTGTAAATTCGTATTTCCATGAAAGAGTTATAAACCACGAAATCATTCATGTTTGGTTTTTATGTCAGAAATTTGGTTTTGGAAAACCCCATTGACCACAAGTTAATTTCCATACAGACATACTCTATTGAAGTTTTTAGCACGCAAAAAGTTTACTTTTCCTACTTCTTGGGGGTAAATATTTTGGCAAAGGTTCAGGGAGATTTAGTTATACTACGGGGTATACACGGAAGGAGAGTATCAAACAACATCACGCTCTCAGATTATGCGCATTGATGGACATAAATTTACCTCCCAACACTCCATTTCGGAATTCGCGGAAAACAGATTGGGCGACGTCCAAAATATAATTCAACGTGTGGGCTACAATCCCTGGAAAAAGTATAATATGCACTGCTGAAATTGGGAAAACAAAGGAGCTGATCACAACCAACGTGAGAGAAAGTTTCGAAGAGTCTCAATATGTTAAAGAATCGTAAAACACCATGTTGGAACTCGGATTTGGTGTAGAGGTCGCGAGGTTACATGGTAGTGTACATCACAGTAGATCTACTATAGGCAGTACCCTTACAAAAATGACCCCACTTGCAAATGTGCTTGCGGAAGCTTATCTGTACACATCAGGGACGCTAAACAAGGAAAAGGCATAATCTTCGTCAAATCGTATTGGTAAGAGAGAGATCGGTAAGCTTCTGCTATTCTGATACTACGGCGTGGTCACCCATATAGCAAAAAGTTGTTTCACGTATTCACTTATACATAAGCAAAAACTTGCCAATCTCACCAATACATTGGCAAGTCCGGGCAGTATGTCAAACACAGCTGATCGGGTTTTCGGTACATCTCGCTCATGCTCAAGCGCAAAACAATTTGAAATCGTGTGTACTCGCACTGATTTCCCCCCTTGAGGGGCAAGGGGGAGTGAGGTAGCTGTCTAGTATCTAACTGTGGTGTACATCTTGTAACTTTATCCCCGCATCTACGATGGTACCAACATATGCCTGGGTCCGTAGGTTGTCCAGAAGACCATCTACCCGATCGACCTTATCGCGACCTACCGCCCGAACGCTTAGCATTCACGTCACTCTCATTTCGGTCATGCTTGTAACAAGAGCAACCATTTTGGTTTTAATGAAGTCAATTCCTCGGTGGGCTGTATGACAGATAATGTAAGACGTGCGAGCCTCGCAAAGGGCCTATGAGGTCGAAATGAATCGTGTGGAACCGCTTGGTCGTTCAGGTGGATATTCCCACTTCTTTTCTTACATGCCTGGCGACCTTACACTTTTGGCACGCGATTCACCCTCTGGCCCAGGAGCTGATGTCCTTATTAATAGCGGACCAGAAGTATTTTCTGGTAACTAACCGATTCGATTTCCTGATGCCTGGGTGCGCTAAATCGGGAAATGCATGGAACACTTCCATACGAAAACTGGCCGGAACGTATGGCGGAGCTCCCTTCTTCGAGTCTTCGCAGGAAATAGTGAGGTTTGAGGCGAAGATAGGCAACTCCCGAGATTCAAACGCCATATAACCACTGCATATCACCCGCAATCCAATGGGTGCTAGAACGTTGGCATCGGACGCTGAAATCCGCCATCATAGCCCGCGACGATCCGTCCTGGACGCAGGATTTGCCTCTCGTCTTACTTGGCCTCCGAACAGCCAGCCGGGAAGAATTTGCTGCCAGCCCCACGAAGCTGGTATACAGGGAGAGTTTGAGGATCCCGAGCGACCAGGTCTTTGACAGAAGATCGAATCTCACCTACTCAGGATTGTTGCATCTGCTGAGAGGAAGCTTAAAAAGAATCAAACCGACAACATCCACCCGTCACGCATCCGTGGTAGTCAGCACACCTAAAGAGCTCGATTAAAGTACGCACGTCTTGGTCAGGACGGATGCCGTCTGGAAGCCGCTGCAACCGCCTTATGCGCTCGAGCGAGGAAAGCATTTTTTCCAGCTCGGGATTCGAGGTCACCCAAAAAACGTTTCCTTATCTAGACTAAAGCTATTCTTTCGATCTGACACAACTCCTAGCCAACGGCGCGTACGCTTTAACATTTAAATGGAGCCACATTCCGGGATCAGTTGCTAAAACCTCAGGTTTCAGCTGGGGCGAAATGATGTGATGCGACAGCTTGAATTTTAATTTCCTGTGTGGAAGTGCAGCTACCGCACTACAGATGCCACCACTAGACAGAGTACTCACTTAACAGAGAAAAAAGAGAAGGGTACCCTTCAACCGAACTCTTAAGTCTGATTTAGTTTTTGGCTGGAATTGATACAAAGAAGCTAAAGAAAATTATAAAATTGGTTAACAATCATTATAGGGGGCGGATCATTGTCAAAGAACGTAGCCAGCAGCTGAGTTTGCTGGGGGAGCTGCTCAGAAATATGAAAAAGCGGCAAGCTTTGATTGAAGTCAACTTTCCAGGCAGCATCCAAAATCTCAGCTTATGGTCGATAGATGCATAGCCTTCAATCAAGAGACTGGGCTCTAGCATGGAAAATAGTATCACTTGACCAAGTAGAATGGGTATTTAACTCTCTCCATAAATACAAGCCTACGCGCTCAAATTAGCATCATTTCTGCTCCAGTAATAGAGGGAATGGATGCCTTGGGCCGATATGTTCGAAGTTCATACCAACAATCAACTAGGGTGAAGTGAAGGTAATATTTATTACCAAATCAGGGAAATCTGCCTATATAGACGCAAAAAGCTTCCAACCGATCAGTCAGTCAACTTCTTTTTTACTAGAAGGACTAGTACATCGGTTCATAAGGGATACATACATTCCTAGGTGGTCACTTCATTTTAGGCAACATGCCTATCACAAAGGGAAATCCACGGGGCAAACACTCCAAGCATACGCCTTAGACGCATTCATGGACATCGAAGGTGCCTTCAATTATGCCTCATTCATAGCGCGCAAAGGTCAGTGCGTTGTTAATAAATTGGATCCTTCGCATGTAGTAGTGGAGAGAGATCCATATACAGAAGTCCAATAAGGCGATAAGGAGCATGCAAAAATGGTGGGGTTACTCCATTTGAATTTATTCTCTGATAGCGTTGTGGGTGTAGCAATAACATAACAAGCTAATTGGTGTGAACTACCAGTTGCCGCTGGCTGCAACATGGCCAGCTGAACGAAACATTCCTGATGTAGGTCAAGGCACTCGGAAAATGCAGGTAATAAAGAAGCTGACAGACTGACTACCAAAAGGTCTGAATCCACAACAGCGTTTGGCATGCACAGTCAAGCCTACTCTGAAATCTGAAATTGTAAGCATTCGCGCAAATTCCAGCTCCTTAAACTACCACATGGATCCAATTGTGGCAGTGGTGTTGGCTATATGCAGCCAATGTGAGGAAAAGGAGGAGGTGGCCCTGCACTTCATATGGAGCTACCCGGCCTCCTTCGATTTCAGAGAAAGATGAGGCTTTCTCCAACGAAGAATCTACGCACTCTTTGCATCTGGAGAATGTTCTCGGAGTCGCGAAAGCCTGGGAACGCCCCAGGCGGGAGAGGATTTAAGAGACTAGCAAATCGAATGAATGAACCAGAGTATCTAAATTGGACTGTGAAGACTCAGAGAAAAGGAGCTTAAGATCATCGACACGCAGTACAAGCAACGACAAGTGAAAGCAGTGAGTCTTGAATTGCTCCATCTGAGCAAGGGGATAGAGACGAGATATCCTCCCATTGAAAGAAATACTGCATGTTGCCGCAGAAAAGCAGGAGGCAAACTATGTAATCATCGACAGGAGAATATTAATGCATCGAGTTTGGACAAAAATTACTTTTGATTAACAAAATCAAAGGCCTTAGGGAATTTCTTTTAAATAATGTATGTTGCCTTTCAGCTATCAGCTCTCAGCAAGTCATTGACATATCTCACCATTGTTTTGGAACAAGAAGAGAAGAGGAAAATAGAACAGTAATCTTAGTGAGAGTTGGATCGTCACGTTTGAGTGTTGGGATAAAAACAACAAAAACAAACAAACAAGCTGTATTGAGCGTCCGAATAGCTGAAATGTTAGAACAGAAGGCAGTCGTACGGAAGGTGGCGGTTCAAATCTCACTAGTGGCAGTAGGATTTGTATCGCGATTTGACGTCGGATACCAGTAGACCCAGCTGTGAATAAGTACCTGAGTCAAATCAGGGTAATAATCTCGGGCGAGCGCAATACTGACCACATTGCCTCCTACAGGGAACTGCAATCCTGTAGTGTACCATTACGGTCTTGAATAAAGTCCTCTAACCCACTTCAAGACTCTGATCCAATATGGATTGTTGCGCCAACGATAATTATTATTGGCATAAACACTTATGTGCGGCATAACATATCAGTTCCAAAAGTATGCCCCAGCTGTCAGTTCCTGGCAATGTGTTTTAGTTCCCACCACGATTGTCTGAGAAGCTTGCACTCCTCCTCCAGTGTTCTGTGCCTTATAGTTTTTGTGCCAATGATGCATCCCACTCCAGTGGACAATTAGAGATAATGGGCTCTATTGCATGAAGTAATCCGTAAGGGAGTTGTCGCCCTTTCTCAATGAGTGACCTATTCACTACCACTACTCCTTTCTAGTCAAGTCGTTCGTGGTCATCTGGCCGTACATCGGCGTTCTTCTCAACTCAAAGTACCGCAATGACACGAAGCAGACACGAAGTGATGAAAACTTGAAGCTTTCCAGTAATAGTGACGATTCCTCTCCCAAATTTTGGAGCTAAGATAGTTGCGTTTCCGAATTTTGCTGGTCATGCGCCCAATTCAGTACCGCCGTCGGTAGAAACCCAGGAAGGAAGTCGACTTCGATGAAAATTGAAAAGGAGTATTGAAGAAAGGTAAGTGATAACAGGCAATCAGAAATTTTCAAAACAAAAGGGCTATATAATTTTCATCACAAAATTTAGTTCCATTTCTGCAGGAAGCAGTCTGTTAATATTAACGTTATTGATATGTTTAATTATTTTAACTTCGAAAATAACGTACTTTTCCTTAAATAGTAAATCTTAACAAAAAAGGTTGAGCAGTAGTTAGTCACTTTCACTTATTCATTTTAGAAAATAGATTTCCATGTATTGTACATGTATTTTTGGAGATATCTTGAATAGATATTCACCACCTGAGACCTTAATTTTTTTGATTGCCTGTTTCACCGGGAATCGAGCTTGTTTGACCTGAATTAAGTAGACAATCATAAATATGTTCTCTAAATATACGAGATTGCATCACAGGCCAAATTCAGAATTAACATAAAATCTTTGCTGACTTCTTACCGAAATATATTTGACATGGTCATAAATTTATGGAAGAAGATAGAAGACTGTAGTCAAGAAGGGTGGCAAAAAGGCGAGATTTAGCATTTATTATGCATTCATTTAGCGCATTTATTTAAAGAGAACTATTAATTTTTCGATTTAGGAAGATTTAATTTTAGATATTCATTTTTTACTATTTTAGTTCTTTTAACGAATTTTTGCGGTGACTTCATTACATTGAAAAAGATTTTTGTTGCCTAATTAAAAATGCCGGATCATCAAAATAAAAATAATCCGGAAAACTGACAAAAAATATTATGTCATCTTTCGACTTCAGGGGAGCAGAGGGAAACAGAATGTGTTAAAGGACGCGTCTCCATGGCTGGCAAAACCTGTGTGAATATATAGATATGAAGGCGGATTAACAAATACAGGGAGCGCATCTTTACAGACACGAGGTAAGCTTTATCAGAACTCTGCGTGGTATTATTCCTTGGAAAATTCCATTCAACATGGAAACTGAAATCATGTCAGTCATAGGGGATTTCAACCGAAATACGGTTAAAGATTTTAATGATATAACTACAGAAGTGGACGTTTCTCTTTGTCTGGCAAAAATTAATTAAAAAGCGTTAATAAATTATTCTCCTTCTAAAGGAATAAAACAGAATTATCACTGTTAAGATCTCAGGCGACTACAGTAATAACCAAGCTACATGCACGTTCATTCACTCAAAAACTGATACCCAAAATAGTCCTTGAAGTTCAGACTTTCATACCAGATCTTCAGCAGATTTCAGGGTGCCTTCTGTTCGGGATCCTTCAGTATCGATTGCAGTAATTTGTTATGTGGGGCGTTACTTGTAATTTATATTTCAGTTTCCCCTCTTTCATAAATTTGGAAAATAGGATAGGACAGGGTTGATGCAAGATTTACAGATTCAAGATTCAATACTAACAAACCAGGCACTCTTCCCATTCAAACGATTGGGAGAATTGAGGGTCAATAATTCCTAATTTGATTAATTAAAATTAAAATTTTCTTGGCCCCCTACATGAGGATGGACGATTCCGTACCCTACATAACGAAATCCATGAGCGATACCATGACCGTCCGGTTGAGGATAAAATCCGGCTCAATAGGTTACAGTGGGCGGGTCACTTAATCCGTATGGATGAGGATGATCCCACCCGGAAAGTCTATAAGGGCAATATCTATGGTAGAAAAAGAAGACGAGGCAGACCCTGCCTAAGATGGAGCGATGGCGTAGGTCAGGACGCCAGACAGCTTTTAGGGATATCGAATTGGTGGACCTCGGCGCAAAACCGGGATGTCTAGAGTTCCTTGTTAAGGCATCCCTAACCGGATACCGGTTGTTGCGCCGTTGATGATGATGATGAAAATTTATATTTTCTACTTATTTTTAATTGTTTGTTTTAGCCCCGCTGTGCATTTTACCTCACAATGACTAAATCGTTGGAGGAATTGCAGGCAATGTAATTTGGAGTTTTACACTGTTAAATAATGGTTTGATACTAAGTCATGCTTCTTCGATGAAGCTAGCCAATTCCGTACAAAAGTTGCTGAAATAATCTTTAACAAGTCGGGAAACCGGAAACTGGACCCTTCAGGTATGAAAGGTTTTGTGTATTTCTTAGATAAAATCATTCGAGTGTGCATTTGTCCGATTAGTACGTAGCACGTAATATACGCATATATTATGTGAGAGTATCCACTTTCGGGTGATATTGAGATTCATAGTGTTGAATTTGCAAAGAAGCGACCACGTTGTCGTATTATAGCTTTGATAGTAATAGTGCGATTTACGCCAAACATGGTAGGATCATGCTCTATGTTATAGCCTGCATCACTGGATTCGTGGTGCTAAGACGAACTTAAGGGAGTTTTGCAGCCAATTAGTAAAAATTATAGTAATATACTAATATTAACTTTATTTGAAAGGATATCGGAATGGAAGTTACTTCGGAGCCCAGACACCATATAGTGTAGATAGATTTTTCGGTTGGGTAGTTTCCGAGAATAGGTCCATTAAAGGAATGATCACTTTCGACCCCCCCCGCACTAGACACCTTTCCAACAAATGTTAATACTAAGACCGGCTTCGGAAAGTACTAATCGAGACCTTTCATTTGATATGATTATATTTGGTGGAAAAAAAATGTACACCAAATTCCACAGAAAACGATGTATGCGTAAGAGTTCGCAGTTCTCACCTTTCCACAAAATTGGTGTCAATCGCTGCTACAGTCTCCGAGAAAAATGCGTGTGACGGACAGACAGACAGATAGTAAACCGATTTTAATAAGGTTTACCTTAATAATAAGGTTTCGTTTTACACAAAACCTTAAAAAGGCTAGTCAATTGAAACTAGGGAAATTTGGACCCACATTTGTTTTTTTATTTGTTTATGGTGTGATTGTTGAGCAGTCTGCTTGGGGTTTAACAACCAAAGTTTAAAAATTGAAAGAGGGACGAAGAGGCAACTCATCAGACGCGGCCTCATCTCTGCCCTGGGGGCAGCGTGACTGAAGCGGCTCAGAGGTGTTACACGCTCCCTTTTATAATTCGCAAAACTCAACAAGGATGGGAATTATACCCATCGTAAATCCGCCCACAGTTCGGACCAAAGCTTGGCCGGAGCTAAACAATTTTTGTTTAGGGGTAGTCCTAAGCCCGCATCAACTTGATATCGGACCGAACCAAATGGAAAGTAACTTGCTCCCACTGGATTTGTTAGTGTTATTACTGCTAGAGAATACAGTGTTCATTAAGAGCATTTGCAATCTGTTGTTTGGAATCTTGTTTGAAGTTATTGAATAAACGGTCAAACTTTTTGTCGTCAACGTCTTAGGGTATTTACCTGCGATGATTTCTTTGGTAGTGATAACTATTTTGAGGAGGCTTTAAAGGGTTTTCTTTATTATAGCAAAAATATAATATTATAACATATGTGGCCCAAACGTTTACGCAACTGGGCAGTTGCTAAGAATGTTACCTTCATGGCTAAGCATTTGAGTAAATAGTTTATAGAGGCAGGCTCGTGTTCAAGGACGGGCCTAATTTGACTTTCTTCAAGTGTACTTTTAATCCTAGCGTTAAAAGATTTAGAACGCCGGAAGTGAATTGCTGGGGCTAACAGAGAGAGCTAAGTTCTTTGGTTCGCCCCACGATGATTGGACGTGGGGACGAGAATTGGTCAGGCCTTCGGTCTATGTGTGCCTACTGTCACTTGGTTTTTGGGCACTGGACCCTATGTTGCCAGACTCATTGCAGGTTAGATAATCCAAGTATGTTTCAATACACACACACATACAGTTGTGTCGGAGCCTGCCCGAACAGGCAGGACACGTGTTATAAGTTTAGACTTAGCTAACGTTTTTATGTGATTGTGGTTAAGTTAAGTTGAATATTACTTGTTCTAGATTTTGTATTATTTGCCACTTCACGTTATGTTATTATGTCAGTTTATATTAGTTGTTGTGATACTAATAGCATGTGCTATTTTGCACTACTCATTCACATTAATCTTAACCAGGAAAATGAGATAGGGGATATTAGGGATGGGTGGAACGAACTAAGAAGGGACTTGGGGATGGGAAATGCCTTGTGGCTTGCGATATTCACATTTTCTCACAAAAAACAAGCTAAAAGAAATATGAAATAAAACGTGAAAGTAGACGCATAGTCTTAAAGCTTGATCCTTGATTCTTTTAAGAAGCTGATCAACTACTCAATCTGTAGTTGGTTTTCTTCTTTAAAAAAAACTCTAAGTGAGTTGAGAGACTCATTAAAATTGAATTTGCCCCTAGCCACAGTATGCCTCCTACACTCCAAAATAAGGTGGTCTATTGTTTCCTGCACGTCGCACTTTAGACAATTGTCATTGTTGATTTTGCCAATCTTCCGAAGGAAAGGTTTGACAAAGGATGAAACCGTAGTGCTTCTGCTGATTAGGACTGCCTTTGCTGCTGAGTACACCATCTTGTTCAGCATAATTTCACTGTTAACTAGGCATCACAGTATTTATATACCCTCGAAGTTAGAATTCGCTATTGTGTCAATTATTTCCTGTACATTGGAATATCTGATGTTTTGCATCTCTAGAAGAGTGCAGAGTTTTTCGGAGTCTGTGATTATCGCTATCTTCTTTTTATCTTTCTTTCCCGTTAACGCGGCCATCTTTACCCCATAATTTCAGCAGAGAAGACCGTCATTGCTCACATCCTCTATCCAGCTTTAACTGAGAGTGGTCAGAGAAAACCGCATAGCTGGAGGCCACAACCGATTTTGCTGCATCACATCCATAAAGGGCAAAACCTCTGTTCCTGAGTTGGGTTAGTTCATTTTGGTTTTGGACTACCCAACCGTTTCTGTGCCCATTCCTTCCCTTCCCTGACCCACTCCCGACCACTAGGTTTCCCATTTTTCTTTCCTTCTCATAGATCTTGAAGTTATTAAAGGCTTGCTTGAAATTCCTATTAGTTATCGATAGACCATTTTTAGCCATGGGATTGTCTATAACTAAACTATAGGAGGAGGAAGGAGATCTTTTGAGCGTTGTTAGCTCCTTTCTGAACTGATGGGAGAATTCGCCCACCAGAGCATGAGCCACATGATGCGGTGAAGACATAGTTAAACCTAAGCATCTTTTCAATTGAGATGCCACTATCGTGACTATTCTGTTGTCTAGTTATTTGGGGATCAAGAGCGTGGACGCAGCAGCATAATCAAGCACTGGTCTCAGAATGGTCCTAAACAGTTTTATGGCTCTCTCAGATTTTAATCCCCAATAGACACCTGTGGCAAACTTTGCTACCCTCGAAGCCTGTTTGGCCTTTATGATTATATTACTGACGTGATCTTTTAAGGATAGGGATTTCTCCGGTACCGGTTTTAGAGGGGATTGCTGTACCAAAATTTTACATGGTTTGCTATTGTTTCTCCTAAAAGCAATAACGCTAGACTTATCTCTGTTCACTGGGAGTTTTATTGTGTTACATTTATTCACAAAAAGTCAATTTGTTTTTGTAGTGGCGTACCCTCCTGATCATCTCCTATCCCCATACTAAGGACGATAAAGTCATCTCGATATTGGTAGATGTAAATTGAGTCATTGAGTTTGGAGTGAAGCCAGGTTGTCTAGAGTTTGAAAATTACCCGACTTAAAATATTTCCCTGAGGTAGGTTTTTACAGTGAAAGGTGTGGTTGTTGTAGCATTAGTTGGAATGAAGTTATTGGCCGTCTCCTTTCCTGCGAAACTCCTTGCGAGGGAAGCAATTATATTTTTGATCGGATTTAATTAATCGTCCTTGCGTGTGCTACTTTCAAGCCGAGCCGACTGGACCCGTAGACGGACGGGGATTTATGCGCCTTCGACGAAAATTGAAACGAAGAAAGTTTATGCGAAGTGCCTGCCTGTGCCCGTCGTAGAGTGCGGAAGGTTTGCGATGCGACGTTGTTTACGTCGTCGGCTCGTAGCACTTCGATGGGATTTTGTATGCTTCCGTAATCACGAATTTTCCAACTTAATAAAACCGCATAAAGGCAAAACCACATCCGAGTCAAACAAATGGCAAACCAAACAGTTGTATTGTGCGTAGAAAGATGTTGATGAATCGCAGCTATTTCCTGCCCTTGGTGGCCTTTTCGTCGTGATGGTGGCGATGACTGTGCCGGCGGCGCTTGTGCGTTTTCCTAGACGGGCTCTAGTATCGGGGTCACCACTGTTCTGTCACTGCATTATTTCAGTTTATATTTGTATTAACATTATTTGTATTTTTATCACAATCGCCTTAAAAAAGTTATTAACAAAAGTAACTAAAAATTTTCTAACTTGTAACGAATTAAATGAATCAGTCCTTCTTAGTGTCGTTACGTGTGTATCCCGCCGCGGTTTGGAACAGAAGAGACCGACTTATTTCCATGCGGTCCTTACTGTCCCAACCAACGGCATTTTTCCGCCGCTAATTCTCCACTCCCCGGGTGCGTTCCGAAAATGAGCGAGTGGAGAGTTTCGCACCATCTACCCGTCCGCATCCGCAACATTCGAAATAAATTTCGAATGCTGCAGATCCTGCCGCGCCACAGTATTGTTTAGATCAATGTTGTTTTTGGGTATTGGAATAATTTTGACTGTCCTCCATTCTTGTGGTGGTTGGAGGGTCCTTCAAGCGTTCAATGCGGAAGTAGTGATGATAAAGGGGCCATTGTCAAGAAACCATGTTGCTGTTAACACCAAACACCTAGCTGGAATAGGTATTAACTGGAATCGAGAAATAAAATTAAATCGATCTAAGTTTGTGAAGAGTTGTTCAGCATTTGCATTCCTAGAAAACTTTCGAAGCGAACCTTATACAAATTTGTGGAATGAAATATGAATTACGGATAAGACTGTCCGGTGGCAGAACTATATAGGATCGTAAGGTGCAGTTTTTTAGCTATGGTATGCGACGTATATGTAAATAAATATATAAATGCCGCGCCCCCACAAGTCTTATTTTAATAGGGTTCGAACACATGTTGGATTTTGCGCAGTTAGACGTGGTGCTGCCCAACCATGAAAGTCAACAGTTGTGAAATGAACACATATCAAAAAGTAGGGTCTCGTCTAGTTGAGGGACTGACATTCGTTAACGCTGCATTGGTGCATAGTAGTAGACACCACCATATAATTGTGTTCCGGATAGGGAGGGAGCCGTGTGGGAAATTTGAAAAGCCAAAATAGGGAAGGCTATCTGAGAGATTAGATGTTGTCTGCTATTTGTATTCTAGCCTATAACTGATAGACCAGTAGCTTCCTCCAAACTACAATTTTTGTTTATCGTTGTAGATAAATAACTTATCCCTTTCATCAGTACAAGGCTACTACTAGCTTTGTACTGATGGAGGGGGTAAGTTGCTCCTGAAATATATATCAACACTGATAAATAAAAATTGTAGTTTGGAGGAAGCTACTGATCTATCAATTTTTGAAGGCTGAATGGTAAAAGCGATTGTCCAGGAAAATTTTGCGGAGGTGTATGTTGCAACAAAATACAACACAATGTTGAAATGATGCGCATTTCCCAGAAGGAAACTTAACTTCTGATGAGGTAGGAAACAGTTTAATTTTCGCTCGCAGGTAGTCAGTTATTCGAATTAATGAAGGTATAATGACATAAATGTTATTGGCGATGATCCAAGGACCATCCTGAGTGGCCGGAGATGGCCAAGAGAAGAATCCTCGAAAAAACACGCACCGAGTGCATCAGGCACCTGCCTCAACTCGTGTCGCACATATACCAGTCAGACATGATAAAATATGCTGATATGGCGATGGACAAAACGTTAATTTTTACAAACTTGACGAAAGGCTTGGATTCGAGAACTTATAAGGACTTAACGATAGATGATAATTTGCCTTATGGCCTTGTATGGCCAGGCACAATCGCTTAATACCATGTCCGAGGATCGAGTTTACACTATCATCGCATCCTGAGAGCATCTTTGCCCATCAACGAGCTCCTCTTTCGCATGGAATAAGCGTCGACTAAGGATGCGATCTTTCGTGGACCCTCCTTTTCGACCGTAGCGCTCGAGTCCAGAGTTTTTCGGCTCTATGTGGCCGAGCCGTTTGTTTTTATTTTACTTCAAGATTTAACTCGCGTGATGATATTTCGGTAGTCTCACGCGAATCCCACTGTTTATTTAATTTTCAGGATCCGGTGCGAACCCACGCATCGGTAAAGGTCATGTAAATTTTTGTATGACACGTGAGGGATAGAAGTGTTCATATGCATTTTATGACACCGATGGTTGACTCAATGAGTACATTGTTTTACTCGGGGCTTTGTCTCATATTACGTCTACTATTGTTAAATACAACGAGGTTTACATCCAACCTTCGAGAAACTACCTTATTGGCAAATACCTGAGATATCATGGGCTGTAGTTACAAAGAATCTTGAGGATTTAGTTCCTGTAAAATAATCGTGACTACCCAGCGATAGTGTGGTCTATGCGAAGATGATGCCGAACGTTGAGAAGATGAAGAAAAAGGTGTTTTGCATAAGATCCGGAAATTTCTCATGGACGCGTAATAGAATAACGCACTAATTGTAGGATAATAAGGGGGGCTTATAATCTTCAACTTGAGCACAGGTTTTTTTCTTTTCGGCGCTCACTAGTTGTAGGAGGAGAACTACTGTTTTTAAGGTTTTGTGTAAACTCAAAATATTAAAATCGGTTTACTGTCTGTCTGTCTGTCCGTCACACGCATTTTTCTCGGAGATGGTTATAGCGATTGACACTAAATTCGGTAGAAAGGTGGGAACTGTGAACGCTCACGCGTATAGTGATTTACATCCTTTTACGACGAATTTAAGGAAGGGTCCCCATACATGCAAACGGGGGGTGTATATTTTTTTTTCATCAAATATAGTCATGTGGGGTATCAAATTAAAGGTCTCAGTTAGTACTTTTCGAAGCCGGTCTTAGTTTTACCATTTCTTGAAAAGGTGGGGAGTACGGGGGGTTGAAAGTGGTCATTTTTTTAACGAACCAATTCTCAGGAACTACCCAACCGAAAAATTTGAAAAAAATCAGGGGGCTGCTACTATATGGTGCCTAGGCTCCAAAATACCCTCCATACCGATACCTGCTCAAATAAAGTTAATAATAGTATATTACTATAATTTTTAGTAATTGACAGGAAAACCCCCCTTAAGTTCACCCTAGAATCACAAAATTTTGCTGCAATGTAGGCCACAGTATAGAGCATGATCCTGGCAAATTTGGTGAAAATCGCACTATTACTAACAAAGTTATACTAGGCCAAACTGTCGCTCCTCTGCAAATTCAAGACTATGAATGTCAATATCACTTGAAAGTGGCTATTTTCACATAATGTATGCATATTTTACGTGGTACATGCTAATGGGACAAGTGCACAACCAAATCTCTTTATAAAAGAAATACACAAAACCTTTCATACCTGAAGCGTCTAGCTTCCGGTTTCCCGGCTTGTTTTTAATATGCTGAATGCATTCTTTAAGGTTTTAATAGAAATTTTTTTTATTAAAGTCAGCTTATTCTCTTTCTATCCCTCTGTCTGCATTTATTGACACAAAATTTGCAGGAAGGAACCACGCGTGAAATGAATAACATCGTGGAGAGTTCCATATGTAAATTCTTTTTCGTTTTATATGGTGTTATGTGTAGGGGGGTTTCAAATGAAAGGTCTCAATTAGTACTTTCCAAGACAGATCCCAGTTTGGTGGCTGGGAAGTGATTATTTCTTTCACTGATCCATTCTCCGAAGTTACCTCACCGAAAAATCTAAAAAAATTATAAAGCTGCCACTATCTGGTGCCTAGGGCTGAAAATACTCTTCATACCGACATCTTCTCAAATATGTTTAAGAATTGTATATTATTAGTAGTGTCCGGATAGCTGAGTGGTTAGAGCACAAGGCTGTCGTACGGAAGGTCGCGGTTCAAATCTCGCTGGCGGCAGTGGGATTTGTATCGTGATTTGATGTCGGATACCAGTCGACTCAGCTGTGAATGAGTACCTGAGTCGAATCAGGGTAATAATCTCGGGCGAGCGCAATGCTGACCACATTGCCTCCTACAGTCTACTGTAGTGTACCGTTACGGTCTTGAATGAAGTGCTCTAACACACTTCAAGGCCCTGATCCAATATGGATTGTTGTGCCAACGATTATTATTATTATATTATTATTATACGTATTTACAAACTGACCGAAAACCCTCCTTGGAGTGATATAGGCTATAATATAATGTATAATATTACCAAGTTTGGTGGCAATTGCACTATAACCAACAATAACCAATAAAGTTATGATGATTGGTCAAAGTTGTGTTCTTTGTGCAAATTTACTGCCATCTACGACTTTGAATGTCAGTATCTCACTAAAGTGGATAATGAGCTGCATACAAAGTGTATTAACATCCACCGAAACATTCTTATATAAGATATACACAAAAACTTTCATACCTGAAGCGCCGTAGTTCTTACGGGTTTAGAAATGTTCTTTTCTTTGTAATAATTTATGTTTTTGAAGCAGGACTTAGGCGTGGACGAAGTATTATTGATTCGAAAGGTGGAGAACTTAATTTACTGCTGAGATTACACTCTGGGACTATATGTTTTCTAGATTCAAGAATAGTTCAAATATTACTTAATTTAGCTTTCAGGATATCATTTGCAATAATGAATTGAAATGAAAAATTTTGATTTTTCTTAAATGAAAAGTAATCATCATGACTTTTACTAATTGGACTATGCGGATGCCTAGATTCACTGGTCGTTGCTAGTTCTAGTTAATGTAATATCAAGGTTCGATAAGGTGAATTAGATTTAATCGTCGTATTAAAAAAACACCATTAAGCATAAAGAGATTCGAGTTGAGGATCAAGCGCTCGAAGGTTCTCCCGTTGCCAGACGTGAAAGAGTCTTCGAAAGTTCTGGATCTAGTATCAAAGTTGCCTGCCAGAATCACATTTTGATTATAATATTCCTAATGAGAACACTTAGGGAAGGAAGGAAAAAGAAGGAAAGATGGTAGAAGTAGACGAAAGATGGTGGTTAATATGAGAATATCCTGCTCGATGAAGTAGGTTGCTTGATGATGTTGTAATCATCATCATCAACAGCGCAACAACCGGTATCCGGTCTAGGGCTGTCTTAATAAGGAACTCTAGATATCCCGGTTTTGTGCCGAGGTCCACCAATTCGATATCCCTAAAAGCTGTCTGGCATCCTGACCTACGCTATCGCTCCATCTTAGGCAGGGTCTGCCTCGTCTTCTTTTTCTAACATAGATATAGTCCTTATAGACTTTCCGGGTGGGATCATCCTCATCCATACGGATTAAGTGACCCGCCCACCGTAACCTATTGAGCCGAATTTTATCCACAACCGGACAGTCATGGTATCGCTCATAGATTTCGTCATTATGTAGGCTACGGAATCGTCCACTCTCATGTAGGGGGCCAAAAATTCTTCGGAGGATTCTTCTCTCGAACGCGGCAAGAGTTCGCAATTTTTCATGCTAAGAACCCAAGTTTCCGAAGAATACATGAGGACTGGCAAGATCATAGTCTTGTACAGTAAGAGCTTTGATCCTATGGTGAGACGTTTCGAGCGGAACAGTTTTTGTAAGCTGAAATAGGCTCTGCTGGCTGACAACAATCGTGCGCGAATTTCATCATCGTAGCTGTTATCGGTTGTGATTTTTGACCCTAGATAGGAGAAATTGTCAACGGTCTCAAAGTTGTATTCTCCTATCCTTATTATTTTCGTGTTTGTGTCTGACCAGTGCGGTTTGATGTTGTGGGCTGGTTTGCTTTCGGTACTGACGTTGCCACCATATATTTTGTCTTGCCTTCATTGATGTGCAGCCCAAGATCTCGCCCCGGTGGCCGCCTACTCGATCTGGATGAAGGCAGTTTGTACGTCTCGGGTGGTTCTTCCCATGATGTCGATATCGTCAGCATAGACAAGTAGTTGGGTGGACTTGAAGAGGATCGTACCTCTTGCATTTACCACAGCATCACGGATCACTTTCTCGAGGGCCAGGTTAAAGAGGACGTATGATAGGGCATCCCCTTGTCGTAGACCGTTGTTGATGTCGAATGGTCTTGAGAGTGATCCTGCTGCTTTTATCTGGCCTCGCACATTGGTCAGGGTCAGCCTAGTCAGTCTTATTAATTTCGTCGGGATACCGAATTCTCTCATGGCCGTGTACAGTTTTACCCTGGCTATGCTATCATAGGCGGCTTTAAAGTCGATGAACAGATGGTGCAACTGTTGTCCATATTCCAACAGTTTTTCCATCGCCTGCCGCAAAGAGAAAATCTGATCTGTTGCTCATTTGTCTGGAGTGAAGCCTCTTTGGTATGGGCCAATGGTGTTCTGGGCGTATGGGGCTATCCTGCCTAGCAAGATAGCGGAGAATATCTTATAGATGGTACTCAGTCACGTGATACCTCTATAATTGCTGCACTGTGTGATATCTCCCTTTTTATGTATGAGACAGATAATGCCTCGTTGTCAATCGTCAGGCATTGATTCGCTGTCCCATACCCTGAGCATAGGTTGATGAACCACTTGGTGTAACTGGTCGCCTCCATATTTAACTAATTCGGCTGTAATTCCATCGGCTCCTGGCGACTTATGATTTTTAGCCGATGAATTGCACGGTCTGCACGGGGGGAGGGGGGGGGGGATAACGGCGGGATTGCGCCTTTTCATTCTGATAGCGTTGGCAGGGTAGGCGGAATGAAAGTTTAGTTTTAGTTGGTTTTCCTCCTTGCTCCTTATATCAAAACCTTTTAGATGCTTAGTTTACTTAATGTAATTTGAAGAGTCCATTTCCACGCATACTTCAATTTCTATTAAAACCTTATCGGCCTTTTCTGTCGGGATCCACCTCGTGTTGATCTGTCTTTAAAATGGCTAAGTGATCTTGAAACTTATGAAATTATTTTCATGTGTTAAAGCATTAATTTCATTTGGTAAAAGCATAGCGCGTGTACTACGCTTACGCTTATGGTTTGATGACATGTCCTTCAGCAGCAGATTTCCCAAGAAACCTACCCTCCTCCTCTGCTGTTCTGCGTCATGTAATTCGGGGACGACTAGCACAATAGGAAAGTCCTTTTTGCCATGGCGCACGCTATCTAATACTTCTCTAGATTTGCTGTGGTATCAAAGCTCAAGCGCATCCCCTTCGCCTCTACTCGCAGTTGCAATAAGATCCTTCACTTCCTATGCTCGTCAATTCATTTTCACCCACACAACCATTTAATTTGTGCAGGAGAAAAGAGCACTCTTTAAGGAGTAGTTAATCCTAATGAGTTGGCAAATAAACTATTTTTTTTATTGGTTTCCTTGTGCTCAGTCTAAAGAACATGATGGATCCTAAGTCACGGGATGATCATTATTAAGTATCGGGTTATAATTGCTTCAAAAAATCTTTTGGAAGGCAGATTAATCCAAGCGGCTTCTATGATAATGCCCGAATAGAATCACAGCTTTGGATTGTATGTGAAATCAACGGAATAGGCAGTAAAACACCATTTACAATTTCTGCGCCATTCTAATACGTAACAGTAGACATACTACACTGATATCATTGGTAATAATAAAGTAGCGTTTTCCTAGAAATGTTCAAACTACGCCGCAAATTATAGAACATAATATCTCAGTGATTCGTATGATAATTCTGTTCGCATACCGGAACTTCAGTTTAATTTGTGTATCTTCACTTTCATAAGTATCAATTTTAATTCGGTTTTCCCTAAGACTCATTTGCATTTTTCACACAGTCAGTTCTAATCAAATACATATAAAGACGTTCTTTTCGAAATTTATTTTTAATATTACTAACCTACATACCAGAATCTTGAATAAAACATGTTGACTCAGGTATTGGCAAATCAATATTGTGACTGGATTGGATTGGCTCATCAAATTGTCAAATTAATCAATAAAATTTTCAATAAAGTAAACAATTACATCAACGTTAGATCCTGTATATGAGTGTTTTTCCCAAATGTTTTGTACTGAAATTGAATAAAGGAATGAACTTTACTACCAGAAATTTTCGTAATAAGATAGCTTTAAGGCTGATTCAAAATGCATTCATTGCTATATCTGATTTTATTGCTGTCAACTACTAATGCTTTTAAATGTGAAATCAAATTGGTAAGTTGTATGCCTGTTATCAATAATTTTGTTTATCAATGAAGTTGAGTTTATAGACACAATTTAGCATGATTAAGAAACAATTCCACTATAGGTTTGGATATGATTAAGTATGGGGATAAAATTCCCTAACCGAGGTTCCGGAATGTCCCGCCAAAATGGACTTCTAAATCCATACAACATATTACAACAATTATTTATTTATTTATTTAACGGACAACAAACAGAGTAAACTCCAATTATTTATTGTCCTCAGGATGATCTTATCCTACGCTTAAAATTACTTACAGTAGAGAACTAGAGAACTTACAAGGACCAAGCTGTTGTTCGTTGTCATTTCGGCAAAGCCTAAGAATCGGGGGAATGGACGTAGTCGGACGTACAGGTAATCCACATGAGGAGAGCTTTTTCTAAAGAAGAGGGAACGGGTGAATTTACGTAGCACATTTTCAAGGGCAAGGCAATCACACTTGCGAGAAGGTGACCAGATCACGGAGCAGTACTCGATGGTATTCCTCACGAGGGAATTGAAGAGACCTCAGGAGGGTTGGATGGAGTCAAAATCAGAGGAGGAGTGTAGTAAAAAGCCTGACAGTTTTGCTGCTCCATTGGTGACTTGGAGACAATGGGCGTCAAAGCGGAGCTTATTGTCGAAAGTGGCTCGGAGGTCTTGAGTGGAATTTAAGCATGATGTCCATAAAGAGAGTAGGAGAAAGAAGTGGGTGAAGATTTAAGCGAGTAGCATATAGAGTGACACTTTCTGACGTTTAGCACTAAACCATTAGTCAAGCACTAATGAACCAGAGTGTCTAGGTTAGGCGATGGTATAGCGGAAAACAGCTTAAGGTCGTCGGCATAGAGCAAACAGCAATAAGTAAGGGGGGGGGGGTGAAAGGTCGTTGATAAAACATAAAAATAACAGAGGGCCTAGAATAGATCCCTGTGGGACGCCAGAGGAGGGGGAGAAGGAGCGGGAAGTGCAGCCGTCAAAGGAGACGCGGCAGGATCGGTTGGAAAGGTAAGAGGCAAGTCATAAAACAAGTGGGGGGAGGGGGAGGGACGCTTCGAGACGAGAGTTTGGATAGAAGTATCTTGTGATTTACAGTATCGAAGGCTTTGCCGTGGATTTAGGCATTCGTCGACGAAGTTGGTAAAGTCAAGCAGGTTGGAGGCAGTGCACTTACGCTTAACAGAGCCGTGTTGCTCTTTCACTATGTAGTGGTCAGAGTGGGCGGACAACCAATCACTGATATACCTTTCCAAGGTTTTGGAACAAGAGGAGAGAAGCGAAATGGGACGCTAATTTTCGGCAAGAGTACGATCGCCACTTTTGTGATTGGGGATGATGAGAGCCTCTTTCCATAAGCCGGGAAAATGATTCTCTTCGAGACTTTTGTTGAAAATAAGGGATAGGGGAAGGGGGATGGACTCACTAGTTTTGAGCAAAAAGAGGTTTGGAAGACCATCATAGCCAGGGCCGACATTGGCATCAAGTTTGCCAACGAGGTACTCGAATCAAGTTTGCCAACGAGGTACTCGACAAGGGGAGGCGATGCGAAGGAAGGAGGGCGAAGATAGACTAAGGAAAAGTGGCGGCAGACTAAATCACAAGGTAGTTGGTAGCAGTTAGCTGAGGAGTTAGAGAATTTAATGGATGGAGGGGATAGCTTGGCAGGGCAGCGGGATTTGCGAATGTGGGATCAGAAAGGTTTGAGGGTTCCGCGCTTTAGTAAGTCTTCAACATTGGTCAAATATTCGTTTGTGGACTTACATGTTAAGAATTTGGCCGAGGAGCGCAGAGTTTTGGAAAAAAACTAAGCAGAAGAAAGGAACTTCTTTCTTGCACTGTGTTTTTGACGAAGTTTTTTGTGGACTTCAGTGGTGAACCAGACAGGGTAAGAGCGTAAGTACTTAAGAAAGGAGGTGACGTAACAGGGAAGGAGATCAGATAAAATCGTGTAGAAGGTGTTTAGTGCTTGGTCATATGTTAATGGAGAGAGCAGGGGAACCCAGTTGATTGTCGCCAGGATTGAGTTCAGACCTTCGAAGTTCGCCCTGCTAAAGTTGAATTTGGTAGGCTTGCATGCGACAAGAGAGTGAAGTCGCTATATCTGAGCATTGAACTTGAGAGCAGGATGATGGGCGTCAGGGACAACGTAAGACGGGGCATGAGGGGAATGGGAAAGGCAACGCACAGGAAGGTTGGAGAGGACAAGCTCAAGAGTGCGCTTTAAGTCGTTCGTTTCTAGAAAAGTTAAACTGAAGGGCGGCACAGGTATACACGAAGGTGGATAACTGAAGGGAAGGGTTGCTGGAGTTATTATGGAGGGAATGAAGGCCAGCAGTAATGGGCCAGGAGCAGGAGAACATGAGAAGATTAAAGTCACCACAGAGAATGAAACGAAGTGAGTTGAACAAAACGAGTAGGACCTCTGATAATCTGTCGAAGAAATCCTCGTACAGGGAAGGTGGGCTGAGGTAGGGAAAATATACACACGATATGATAAAGGTGAATACGTTTGGCAGAATGGCTCGTATGATGACAGAATCATAGGTGCAGGAGGAGGAGAAGATTATTTCGGTGCTTCCCCTCTACCCTAGGAGCAGCATGACCAAAAGTGGCGACAGATGGTAATCTCGAACACGACATGAGTGGGAATTATATTAAAGTGAAATCCGTCGTTTGTGTAGACCTACAACTAAGCCGAAGTGAATTTTTTCTTGAGGATGCAGGGAGTCCTGAGTCGACATCCACTTGATGGCGGACCTTCCCCCAGTGGATGCGGACTCAGGATTTCCTGCATCCTTAACAAAAAATATTAACTAGATTTTATGATAGATATTAAATTTATTAATTGAGAAATGCCTACGTGGAGGAAATAAAAGTGGCTCATTGACTTTAAGGAAGAAGTTTTTATTTATTCATGCATGAAAATAAAGTTTGATATTAGTGAGGCCGCTACGGTCCTCTCTGAGTTTTTTAAAGCACTTGTATTGGTTCCTTCAACTTCAACTTCAAATGAAATGTAGGGAGTTCTACAACTAGCGTACAATGCGATTGAAGGATCGCCTTAAATCCAAAATCAGCCATTGTTCGCTCTGTCGCGTTCTGGGAATGACCAAAATCAATGCACCTATCGTCGAAGAGTTACGAGAGAAGCACCTTCAGTAGTATGGCCACATCATACCTTCTGACTTAGATTGGGCTGCGCATTAAAGTCGGTGGTGGAGGGGCAACTGAAACAGCGATGACCCCAATCCAGACAACCCTAACCCTATTCCAAATTAGACAGAGATCGAAGAAGAAGAATTTCTATAAAATCGGTAACGCAGAACTCTAAATACTTCTGTTTGGCGCTGAGGTCTACCAATTTATTAAGCCGTTTTACATTGTGACCTCCGCCATCGCTCCATTTGGGGCAGAATTTAAGCGCCTTCTTTTCCTACACACTTCACTGTGCTTCGAATCCCCCCACGACTTTCCGAGACGTTGGAAACCTCTACTGATCTGTGCCGACTGCTGTTCGGGTGGCCCGATCGACGCGGTTTCACCGCACCGCTTTTCGATTACGTTGCATGCGGGTGGTAAGTTTGTGCGCCGACCAAATTCTTCCTTTGAAATAGTGTCAGGCCAGGAGATGATACACCGCAGGAAGATTTGGAGTTTTCGAGTGACAGTGAGAGTCACTATCCATATGCTACTCCTATATAGCAACCCAGAAAGGACATTACCACAGAACGGTCTCAACTTGAATTTGGTGCTGAGATATCGACGTTTCCAGATTTTAGACAAAGTAGCGAGAGCAAATCTTGTACTGTTAATGCTCCAAGTCACATCCAGTTTGGTGCCACCGTTGGCAAAATCCACGCGTCCTAGATGTACAAATTGATCGACGCCTTCGATAATGTGTCTAATAATGCAGATTGAAAAGTGCGATAATTCATCAGAGTGAGAACCTTGGTTTTGTTGGTGTTAATCTTCAGGTCAACTCTATTTGCCTTTCATGCCAATTCAAGGTCCATGACCCGGTGAAAGAGCAAATAGATGTCGTGCGTAGCGGAAATCTAAACTCTGTGAACTGTTCTAAAATGATCCATAGGTTGTTGATCTGGTCAAACTAGTCTGTTCTGTCGATCAAGCTTTCAAGATGCCCCTTGATGCGTTGCAGAATTATTTTAGCGGCAGGGAGCAGATACCCCCGCAATTGTCACACTCAAAACGGGCCTACTTCTTTGGGATCTTGGGAAAGGTCTCGGATTCCCAAGATTTCTGTGTGAGTGGAAGCAGCAGATCTGCAGTAACTGCAGGTGCAACAATAAAAAACTTTTTGGGAAGATCGTCGAGCTAAGCGGCTTTACACCGTTTGAGTACATTGATGGACGAAATGATTATTTTTTTATTTCGAGAAGTAATCCCTATCCGCATTCTACGGTAACTACGGTAACATTTCCATCCATAAGAGGAGGAACCTCAACGGATGTGATACGGTCGTGAACCGTGGTGAAGTGTTCCTTCCACCTCTTCAGCTGCTCGTCATCACAGGACCATCGTGAGATTTGCAACTTTCTTTCTTTCGTGACGAAATCATTGCTTTCTACGGTATCTTTTACCTCCTTGTCCAGCACAATAGAAAATTCGCTTTTGTCATGGCATGCATTGGAATAAATTTCCTGGGAGTTCTTACGGCATCGAACCTCCACCGCGTCAAGCCTGCCATCGCAGAGAGAGCCTTTATCGATCGATTTCCACGATTCTGCAGTTTGCCAGATCTTGTGATGCCCCTTCCGAACGTTGCTGATGACCTGCATATTACTTGCCAAAGGAGCATTTTTGAGGGATGCCATTACTTATTTAGTGTTAGTTTAGTTATTTAGTGCATCTGCCGTTCGATTAGTAAGATAGCTCACCCGCTTCATAGCGGCAGCTGGATCATTTGGACGGTTGATGTTGAATTCGGGTGTTCGGAGCCATCCCCCCACCCCACGAAAAGCGGCGAGTATCAAATGGTGATCTCTTTCGAGGCCGATGTCAGCGCGTCTCTACCCAGCATAATCGATTGTTTCTCCATGACATGTCCGAGCAAGGTGTTGTCAGAGCCCGGGGCCATCACCTTTGGGGAACTTCTTTTGAACTACGCGTAATTGCTTGTGGAGAGCACCCTTCCCCACTATATTGAAAGTCTCCGTTGCTGCAAGCATCTATACAATTGTGATGCTCCTTAACCCAGACCGGAATCTTGCAGTCAGGACCCCGTCTGAAACCGGCTCCCATGGCAAGAGAGCGCAGTCGTAGCCGTTAGAAACAATCACTGGATTCGCGCCTGCTACCACTTGACTTTCCAGAGTACAAAAGCACATTGCCATAAGGTCGGAAAAAGGGAGAGGAATACTCTTCAGGGTTCCTGCATCTTTCTTGGCCGAGGACCAGAAGTTTGTTTTGGAAAAAGTGAGCAGAGCGTCGAGCCAAATGTCTTCGAGGTAAGTTCAGTTATTATCCGAGGCGTTACTGATGTTTCGATGCCAGTAAAGTTTCGAAATTTGCAGATTGGGGGATAGGAGTATTCTAACCCTTTTAGTTGCCTTTTATGACATGCAACGAAGATTTTAAGTCTTGTCTAAAGCCCTGCTTACAGGACAACACATAGAGGGAGACTAACGTATTTTCATCCGGAATTGGACTATATTGCACTCTTGTTTGACCTTTTTTATAGTTTAGCCCAGTGCTTTCTGGAACTGCTAGCGCATCTCTGAAAAAAAGTGGGGAACCTACTCTCAGATGTGACATTTTTAGTTAAAAATATTGTTATTTGCCGAAAGAGGTGACTATTCTGTGATGTTTTTACAACGAAAACAAATTTGTTGGCCTTTTGTTATGCAATCGATATATTTAGGGAACGTCTTTTCATAGTTGGAATAATTAGTTTAGTCTGCCGAATACATGCATAAATTGACTGACTTTTAAGGCCATTTATTATGTAAAATGCGAACGTCAAAAATTGACTTAATTCCTTTGAGACTGGTTGTCTAGATCTCATAAAAAAGAAAGAATATAAATATTCTGAGAATTTTCAATTTAAATTAGTCATACAGCGAACCATTCATGCCTAATACTTTAGCACGTACAGTAGACGTACGTCTTTTGGTCGTTCTAGTAAGTTATGACATGTTTTTATTTTCAAAGAATTTTTGTAAAAATGTCCTCTGAATATTTTTTTCGTTCAAAAAAGCTTTTGTCCACTATACTTGTTTTACAACTTTGTGGAAAGCCCAGTCAAGTTTTTTGGTCATTTGTCAGTGAAGAATTGTTGCTAATTTAGGCGAGAAACGAGTTTTCGTGAAGTGCTGGAACACAAATGATTTTAGTAAAGAAAGAAGATCACTTCTAATGGAACCGATTAACGTGAATCTCCCATGAAGAATGGATCAAGCTGGGTTAGTTTTTTGTTATAACGCATCACACTTTACTTGTTTTTGCATCAATGGACTGCGAGCAGGTGTAGTCATTTCACTTTTAATAATCAATGAATATAATTAATTATTTGGTGGCCAGATTCTGATTGGATGATCCAAAAATGTGGTGAGTATGATAATGTGATGTGAAATCCTCCTTCACCTCACCGGTGAAGGATATAAATTCGGACTTCCCAGTTATATCAGATATTAGATGCGTTAAACGGAAAAACCAATTTGGTGATAATCATTAAAATATCAGATGGACATGTCTTTTGTGGGTATCCTATTCTGATCTTCTGATAATTACATTAAAATTCAGAAGTAAACAAAAGATCAGATCAGACAAAGAAGAACCATATTCTTATCCGCATTCCGGTTACTAATTTTCTTACAAAATACGGGCTGGGTCTCAATCAGAAAACGAAGAGCAGCGCATTTGCATTTTAATTCGTTTCAGATTATTATTGAACAGAATCACTCGATGGCTTTCTGAATGATGAAATACTCCAAAGTTTAATACACTTTTGCCAGAATTTAGCGGTTTTTCGAGATTCAGAATTTGGCATTTAAAATATTTCAAAAATGTTAATATGGTGGTTTTGGCTGGGTTGATACGCACCCCTGTTACTAGTGCCTGGTGCAGGAAGGTGGGACTGCAGATCAACTCAGCCAAAACCACCGTAGGACCATTCACTAGGAGACGTAAGCTTGATCACCTGAGAGCCATAAGATTACATGATATGAAGGTGAAACGAGAAACAGAGGTCAAATATTTGGGAATTATGCTAGACCAAAAATTACTCTGGAAGGTACATGTCGGAAAGGGCATTGATGACTTGCAGATCCATAGCAGGAAAAAATGGGGTTGCACCCCGAAGATACTACTTTGGATATATACCGCAATAGTAAAGCCAATGATTACCTATGGAGCGGTAATCTGGGCAGAAAGAACTCAGCACACAATTCAGGGAATTACACAAGCTCCAAAGGCTGGCTAGCGTGTGTATCAGTGGGGCAATGAGTACATGCCCAACGGTATCCCTGGAGGTCCTTCTGGGATTAACCCCTCTTCATCTGCACATACAGATGCAGGCAAGGAGGGCAATATACAGGATGGTCGGTAGAATCAGTGAAGCGGGGAGCTGCCCAAATCGAAGGAAGATTGATATTCTTTCTAGGCGGTATCCCGAATTACTGATACCAAGGGATAACATGACAACGAGGTTTCACTTCGATAAGAAGTTTGAAAACACGTTGGAGTAACAAGGTAAACTGGGAGAACGTGGCTGCGACATACGGCTTAAACCAGCAACTGATTACTTGGTACATTGACGGATACCTCACAGCAGAGGGAGCGGGTGCCGGTGTCATTGGTCCAAGGAAAATGTACTTCGAGCCAATGGGCAGTTACACTAGCATATTCCAGGCGGAAATACACGCTATAGACAAATGTGCCTCCTTTAATTTGCAAAGGAACTACAGGGGGCAGAACATAGCTATTCTTACCGATAGCCAAGCAGCGATCAAAGCACTTAGGTCCAACCAGGTGAACTTTAAACTGGTGTGGGAATGTCTTGAGAGACTGAATGCACTCGGTTCGTTCAACAAGGTCTGGATACTTTGGGTTCCAGGCCATGCTGGGTTGGAAGGCAACGAGGCAGCGGACGAACTAGCCAAGAAGGGAGCAGGGACGCCTTTAGACGGGTCAGAACCCTTCTATGGAATCGGAAACGGTTTCATGGCTATGACTCTAAGAAATGAGGAGGAGCGGTTGAGGGAACTATACTGGGCGGGCCTACCAGGGATGGAGCAGTCCAAGGTGCTTATTGGGGATACGAACCCATACGCACAAAGGATTGCTTAAACCTCACCAAAAATAACCTCCGAATCATACTGGGAGTTTTCACTGGTCATTGTCGGCTGAACTATTACCTAGGAAAGCTAAGGATATCTACGGACACTGCCTGCAGGTTTTGTGAGAAATATGACGAAAACTCTATACACGTCCTGGTGCAGTGTCCGGCATTTGTGTAAAGTAGGTCGAGTTATCTTGGAAAACACTTAATACCAGAGGCAAACTTGAAAGATCTGGAAGTAGGGAACATACGGAAGTTCCTGACGGTTACAGGCCTGCTTGAGATACTATGATCAATAAGTACACTATAACCAGTAAAAGGGGCACAATGTTTCTTTAAGGATGCGGTGCGACTTTCCCTTAACAGAATAATGATAATAATAATAATATTCGCTCCGCCGTAGCCGGTCCCAAGCCCAGTTGTGAAAGGAGGAAGGATGGACAGCTTCAGTCTGAATGGCTGTACGCTACCGCAGCGTCTCAGCGGGTAGGTGAGGAAAGTGCAGGAACAGTCTTGCAGATTACTCACTGAGGAAGCTATCCCAATTCCTGGCAGCTAGGGATGAAATGCATGACCAACAATGAGAGAAGAAGAAATTTAAGGTCAGGTAGGGATAACCGGCGGGAGTCGTCTGATTTAGTGACTGGGTCGGGCTCTCGTAATGGATAGCACGGCGTCGAAACCGCTAGTTGTGGGGCGGTTCGACGTCTAGGCGCCACGACGACCAGAAGCACAGCTCCGCCTGCTGCAGTTGTTTCGCCATAATCTGTAGCGACCACTTCAGCAGGTTCGCGTAGGTAGCGGATGAAATGGACTGAAGGAATGAACCTCTTCATCATCCGCTCCTCCTACGAAATAACGGCGGGGGCTGGTACAGCATCTTACCGCCCCTTATTGCGCCAGAGATTCGTCGAGCGTTTCCCGCAATTCAGACCAGTACCGCTTTATTACTCGCAGCGATACAATCCCGGCCACCATCAGGGAGCGACTTGAGGTCATCGGGGAAATTGGTAACCGAAAGGCGATGGGGGCAGAGGCGGCGGCATCAACAGCACCACGCCACACTGCAGACAACAGTTTCAGTACTCGCCGGAGCACTCTTCTCCACCGTCCAGCTGAGGTTTTCGCTGAGTTTTGGGGCAAATTTCAAAGAACGTGTATAGAATTCTCGGATATGGATCCTTTGCATAGACCAGGTATTTCCAGCCTCTACGCATCTCCAGCAACTCCGGGAAATTTATCTTGAATCAATGATGAGATTGCATCTCAGCTGTGTGCGGATATGACGCTGCTGCAACGACAATCACTTGTGTATTGTGGTCCAGTTACGACTGTCAGATTGCATGGTCAGAAAATTCGCTTTCGTGTTATTGGTTTGAGTGACCAAAATTCGTCTGCAACGTCGGCGGGCAGAAACTTTCTGTCATATGCAGTTGGTTACGACGGTATGCCGAAAGTCATTCCAGACGTGTCCAGAAGCAACATACGCGAGGAACCAGCGGAGCTTTTTCAGATCTCTCAATAAATCCCAACAGAGCGTCGAGGCAGTACAGCTTTCGGTGATGGAAGCGAAAGAGTATTGGGGTGGACTTTGGGGGTTACCCGCCCAGCATGCTGCGTGGATTACTGCCGAAGGCACCCGCCATGCCAATACGCCTGGTATGAATTTTGCGGTTGATACCCAAGAGGAAGACCGACGAGCCATAAACAGCTCGAAGAACTGGAGGAGCCCAGGTCTAGATCGGGTGCAGAATTTCTGGTATAAGAAATTTACCAGCGTACACAGTCGGTTGGCACACAATATAAAGAAGGTCATGAATCGGCCGGAGGAATTTCCACCCTTCCTCACTGCGGGGATTACCCACCTTATCCTTATGAAGGACACGGTGCAGGATCCCGCAAACATAAGACCGATTACTTGCTTATCAACCTTCTGCAAATTCATAACGTCCATTATTAGGTGGAGCAGAAGGGCTGCTGAGTTGGGTCAAGGGGTTGCAAAGAGCAACTCATTATTGACTGGGTAGTTGTAGGACAAGCACTAGAGGCCAAAGAAACCTCTTTAGTTGCTATATCCATTATGCCAAAGCCATTATTAGGAGGAGCAGAAGGGCTGCCGAATAGAGTCAAGGGGTTGCAGAGAGCAACTCATTATCCACTGGGTAGTTGTAGGACAAGCACGAGAGGCCAAAGAAACCTCTTTAGTTGCTATATTGATTATGCCAAGGTTTTTGATAGCGTTCCGCATACATGGCTAATCGATATCCTACATCTGTATTGCATTGATCCGAAAGTAATAAAGTTTTTGGAGACAGTCATGGAAGGGAGGCATACCACCTATCAGTGCGTACATTTGAGGGTGCTAATACCTCAGAGTCCATCCTTATACGCAGGGGCATCTTCCAGGAGGACTCATTGAGTCTCCTTTGGTTTTGTATGGCACTGAACCCCCTTTGAATGATGCTAGAGGGCATGGTTTTGCAATAAAGTATGGCCTACGTGCTAAGTACGAACTGACCCACTTGATGCATTTAGATGACATGAAGCTATAAGCTGGTACTCACGACCATCTTAGAAGTCTGTTGCGAATAATAGACATGTTCAGCCTTGATATTCGGATGGAGTTTGGATTAGACACGTGTCGAATCCCTGCCATCCGGAAAGGTCATCACGAGCCGCATGCCGGACATAGCATTGGTGACCTCCACATCGGAGCTATGACCGAGACAGACTTCTACAAGTACCTAGGAATTCTGCAAGGAACCCATGCTCGAGTTGGTGATCTAAAGGATGCTCTGCTGTCCGAATTCCTGCGACCTGTAAAGCTGGTGCTGAAAGAATTAAGAAGAATTAAATAAGCGCGTTGAATGTATTCGCTATCCCTTCACTGGCTTATGCGTTCGGAATATTGCCGTGGACGAAGACCGATCTGGAAAACGTCCAACGGCGGATACGGACAACTATGTCCAAATTCCGAATACATCATCGAAAGTCTGCCATGGAGCGGATGAACCTGCCTTGTGATATCGGAGGTAGGGGCGTGGTTAACGTGGTGGCACAACATCATCGCTTAATCGACTCACTGCGCGCTTATTTTTACAGCAAAGAGCAGGCGAGTCTCTTGCACGCGGCTGTCTGTAAGACAGACTGTGGAATGAGTCCACTTGACTTGAAAGATCGTGAAGTCGGACCAAGAGCGGATCGATGAATCGAAGTCGAAGGCAATGCACGGTAAACACGTGAATTGTCTTTGGCACCCATTTGTCGAACAGATAGTCTGCTGGGGAGCTCTTTACCGAGACGAAGGGATTCATGTGTGCCATTCAGGACGTGGTCGCCACCTGAGCTTATAAAAACCTCATCACGAAAGAACGGGTGGAGAACGACCAGTGCAGAATGTGTGGTTCGGCGTTAGAGACGTGGGACCATCTTATTTCTGACTGTATTGTTATGGCACCGGTGCAATACATCACCAGGCATAATGCTGTATGTAAGGTTATCCATCAAAACCTCGCATACAAGCATGGGCTGATCACGGGAACATGTCCGGTTTACCGATATGAGCCGCAAGCAGTACTTGTTCTGTTCTGACTGATCGCCATACTGCACATAAGAAGCCTGACGTACTGTTAGGTGACAGGACGGGTCGCTGCGGATATATATTTGATGTTGCTATCCCCCATAATAGCAACCTCGAACGGAAATACGCCATTGGCTCGGCAAATCAAAGAAATTTGGCATCTCGAGCGGGTGGTTGTAGGTCCCGTAATATTGTCAGCTACAGGTATTGTACCTAAACCCCCACGGCTTCCCTTGATGTCTGGGGACTTTCGCACAGTCTGGTTCAAACCATGCAGAAGTACACCATTCTGCATACGATCGATGTTGCGGGGAGTTCTCGACGGATTCTCCCATTAACCTACCAACGGCCACCACCACCAGTGGCCCTTTAGTTTTTAAGAAGGTAAAATCATCCCAGCCTAAATGCTTGACACTTCGTGCTAGTATTAAGTAAAATCCGGCATCTGCCGAGATTGTGATAACTCTCAAATATTCATTTAAAATATGTACAAACATATATACTTTTTCAAGTAGGATTTTTTACAGTCATGC
Organism: Hermetia illucens; assembly: GCF_905115235.1. Classification (NCBI taxonomy): domain Eukaryota; kingdom Metazoa; phylum Arthropoda; class Insecta; order Diptera; family Stratiomyidae; genus Hermetia; species Hermetia illucens. Next base: position 152,529,909 of record NC_051850.1, on the reverse strand, counting down.
TGCAATAATTGATGGACTGTTCGCCAAATTCAATTGAGCGTATTTAATTCAAGTCTTTAAAAGTATCCGTCCATCTGCCCCGTATCGTATCTTATCATGAAAAATTATACCCCAACGACTTTATCAAGGTGCAGGCGCAAAGCAAGCATATCTTTAGTCTTATAAGCCCACAATAATTATTCACTTCGTTATCAAACTGCATTGAAGGCGAAGTGCAGAAAATCTGCTACCTGATTCCCAGCAACATGATCTACGCTCGCAAAGAGACCAAATCAAGTTCAATTTATCGTTTGCATTCTGCAGTCGCCGTTTTATAAATCACTTGACTATTTATTAAGAAGATCCAGAAAGAAAACAATAAATTTCCAATGCACGCCCCATTGCAGTTCAGTCTTAAATGCTGCTCGGTACTACGCCAATTCGCCTTAACTTGGATACCACATCCAACTTATAAGGATTACTTGGCTTGGTGGCGATCAGGTTCTCTTCGATTACAACCAGAACATTTTGAAAGATTCTTGGATTAGAAATTATGCTTTGTGTAGGATCGACATTCTGCAGATGCTCAAATGCAGTGAAGAAAATGGTCATTGGACTGTTGCTGGACACATGGAGAAATGCATTCAAGTGGTAAGCATCGCAATGTTGGGGGATACAGATACAGCAGCAGCATCCGGAGGTACAGTTGGAATCTATTGTGGATTTATTATCACCGCATTGGACCATATAGTGGCGTTTATTTAATAGTTGCAGCAGCTACAAAGTTGCAGATTTGTTTCATTGTGGAATTTGGGTTCGTTAAAATTGTTGTTCACTGATGTTCTCACGAAGAAAATTTAAAATAGATGTCCCTTTATGGTATCAAGAGTGAATACTAAACGATGCAAATGGGGAAGTAATTGCAACAATTTGGAAAAGGATTTTATATGTACTTTGATGTCTACGATGGGCATATCCTTATAAAAAGCATCAATGCTTTGAAAGTGTAGTGACAGCAAATACTAACAAAGTCACGAAATTCCCTAAAATGAGGAAGAGAAAAGCCGCTGAGGCTGTATGACGAATAGTGTTTCAGGGAGAAGTTGAAAGAGAAATTTGAAACCAATAAAGTTTGAAGTTAGTTAATTCCACCGCTTTGCCTTAACCAGACTCGCCTAAACGTCGAGAGAAAATCGGAGCCCGGGGTGAAAATTGTGCGGGCCCCTCGATTATCCCTTTAGCGTTAGTTACTTCCTCATATGTCTCTATTCCGAGTTCGAGGGTAATCACCTATTTTCTTCCCCCTTTCATTAGGCCCGGGAAATCTACGTACAAATATGCTGCATACCGTCTGTGTTCGGTATTTGGTGTTTACGCCTTTTGCCCCGTGAGTTTCTATATTGACTTCACCACAACTCGACATCCTTAAGAAGTTTTGTCACCACAACTAATGACATTTCACAATAGTTAGGTACCTGTGGAGGTAACCCTCTTTGGGTGCATCTATGCCGTACTACAACTACCCCCCCCACACATGGTTTTTTTAGCGCTTTATGCTTTCGTGAACTATTCATTATGACGAGGTCCGGAGGAAATTTTGGGCCGGGGGGAATCAACGTTGATTGAGTAGAAAGTACCTACAGATTACCATGTGATTTATCACTCCCAAATGAAATCAATGGAAAGAGGAATTCAAAATATACCAAGACTAAACTTCTTTCAGAATTGAAAATCAGAATCAGAATCAGAATTTAAAATAAATTTGAAGAAGGGAAACAAAGTCATGTGAGAATATGGCCAAGCTATACTTATAATACTTTGAATCGACCTAAAATTTACGTCGAATCTACTCTAAATTGTTTGTTTGTTCAAACCAAGACCACTGACTTGGCGCAACCTCGTCGTGGAGCTCTGTTTATTGCGTTTGTTAGTCGGTCATTGAGGGAAGTAGCGCGAACGACACTGCGGTTGACATGAGACGTTTGTTGATGGGTTGATTACGAAGAATGCCAGCTGTTCATCCGAGTTACGCTGGCGCGTGAACTAGTTTCATAAAACAGTTCACCGTTGGCTGGAACGGTGATTCGAAATACTTGAATCTCTCAGTTCTCAGCAGATCGCTTCTAATTACAGTAATAATACCTGTTTCATTAGGCTTGTTCATCAAAAACTCTGTTCTACTCAAGTTCGTTGGGATACCGTGGTTCGGGAGACGATCACTCCTCTTTTGGACAAGTTGCTGAAGTGCAGCTATAGCTATATAAAAACGTTAGGGAAAACCACCCGCATTGAGCAGCGTGTAAGAGACAGGACCTTAGATGACCTGTGTAACAGTATCTTTGAAAGGAATATGTGTATTGATGATTAACTGATTCGGGAAACAACCGGTAGGAACATCTTGCGATGCAACCACACCAGCGGGTACACGGCGACTGGTTGCTTTTCGGGGGATTGACCCATTGAATGCTGGACTTCCGGAATGACAAACCTTCGGACTACCAGCTAAATATTTCCGCATTATCAGCGAATTAGCATGGAAGTTATTTTGAGCAAGGATTGAGGGATTCTAAGTTCGGTCCAACATCAAGTAAATGTGAACTTAGGATCCTTCAAAATAGCTTTGGCCTAAAGCATGGGCGGATTTTCGTTCAATATAATTCCAAGTCACGTCGTGTTTTGCGAATTATATAAAAGGGCGTTTAATATATGCTAACCACTTCGGTCACGCTGCTCCAAGAACACAGGCGTGGCAGTGTCTGACGAGCTACATTTGCCCTGGTACCAAACCGTAAAGCCATCTTTGCTTATTTTTGTAGCCTTTAATTGTTTGGCACATTTCTCTCGCGGTACCCAATCTCATGCTTTTGGGAGTCTTCAAGTTAAAAAACTCCTTTTGCCAGCGAGAGATTGACTAGAAAGGGAATATGTGGCGCAGGAAGATTAGCAGCATTCGAAATTTATTTCGAATGGAGAACAACCGGTCTCTTCTGCCTTCAGCCTTGACCGCGGACAGACAGTGCTGTACGCTGTGTTTAATTGTTATTACCTCGATGAATAAATCGCTTATATTTTTTTATGAACGCTGTTAAGTGTCAACTTCCTGAACTGCTGACGCGATAAGTGAGTTGTCGGCTCAGTTTAATGCCAACCAGTTTACGCTCATTTAGATTGTGGTCATATGGTAAAAGGGAAGTGGTTGCAGATCCTGGGTTCTAGGCTAATATACCGAGCAAGTTATTGTCTATTGTTGCTAGGAAAAAACCAGCACATTGGCGACCCCGACGTGATCTGAACACGCAACCTTCTGATTAACAATTTTTTTTCTGAGCAATTTATTGTCTATTGTTGCTAGGAAAAGACTGGTACAAATCCTTTCCATTCCATTCCATTTCCATTCTATTTTTCATAAGAATAAAAGTTGTGACCAGCTTCGACCATCACCACATTAGGAAACACACGGGAGAAATTGTATCTTCCCAACCTTGTGCAGATAAGACTGAAATCCTCCATACTCGCTTAGAAGCTCAATCACCATGTTTTCGATTCAATAACGGATTTAAGCTTCCAATGAGCCACGCAGTCTATCTGCTTCTTGACTTATTTTTCCATGGCTCCGGCAACTCATCGGCATCATCTCAGCACTGATAACACTAACAATTAATTAGTATAGCTAAAAAGCTACGATATAAATAAGGGTAGTTTAAGATAGATTAATTAATAAGGTACTAGCATTGAGGAAGGAGGCACGTGGTCTCCGAAACAATTGTATGCAGGAGAAAAAATAAAAATATTTACAGTATAAGGAAAAACAACTAGTTCTTTTCTTAACTTACTAACAATCATTTCTGGAGCAACCAAAAGAGTTGTCACTCTTTCTTTGTTGTCGTTCTTCACGAGCAACGATTTTCCTTTCGTTAGATGGTTCTGCGTTCTTTAGCAAGGTGAGCCACGGGGGTCGTTTCTGCGATCAACATCCCAGCCGGCTCTGAGGCAATAAGGTAGATGCCGCCTGCAAGATTCCCTGTCTCTGCACTCGACCGGTACGCTTACGATACACCTCCTTGCTACGAGCACCTGGCCATATCTCCGTGCCTTTGGGAAGATATCTCCTGCTAGAGTTTCATTTGCTTGAGAAAGCTCATGACACTTCCGGCTTGTCCAGTCTTAACTAACTACCACAGGATGCATCCCTATGCTATCCCCACATGTTCTTCACTTCGCAGAAGGTGATGAGGTTATGTCAAAGGGAACTACAAATAAATTGGCCATACAGAGACTTTGCAAAAAGTCACTTTCAGTGAATTACACCAGCTTTCATGTCATAGTGTGTCAGATGAGACTCACCATCGTACATTCCGTACCAGCCGATATTGCAAAAATTTCGGCAGTACTTAAGAGCAGCCTTATTGAAATGTCCCATTGATACGCGCTTGAATGCCTTTGTGCTAGTCAGGCTTGGAAATGTGGGGATTGTTTTGGACACTCCGTCAAACTTCATCATTAGAATCACACCTACAACTACAAAGCTTTCGAAAGGAAACGACGTGAAATTGCGAATAATCCAATCGTGAAAGCTCTACCGTTCGTGGGCAGCCGTAAAACTCATTACACCGGAGTCATGATCAAGGAAGGAATCTTATTTCTTTTCAGGCATTAACTATTTTTGAAGTGCGACCTATGGGGCTTCTATCCATTCTTAATATCTCTTGGCCGTTGTGTTATCAGATATCCTCGACTCCACGGGTATCTAGCTCGTACGTTAATTAAGTTGTTCAGTATTTATTGTCTGGGGCCAGAATATTCTAATGATGCAGATATAACTTCATGAAAGTTTCTTCCATATAATATCATTGTGATAACACTGGCGTGAAACAGCCTTAACTTGATGTTAGTGTAGAGTAGTAGTTAGTACATTTCAAAACTGCTGGCAAGATGCAACCCTGCCGGACTCCGCTTTCGCCTTTGAATTCCTCTGAGATTCTACTTCAGCACAGTGTGTGACATTTTGTGCCATCATATGTTGCTCTGATGACAGCTTTCAATTTCTAGAGAATGCGTAGAGCATTCTAGATACACTCCCTGTTGACGATGTTGAAAGATTCCTCGGCACTGATGAAGAGTAGGTGTGGCAGTGAACACACACTGCTCTACAATGATCCGAATGGTTTTAATGTGATTGCTACAGAAGGATCCGGCGCAGAAACCAACCTGCTTTCAAGCTGTCGAAATCAGCCTTGTTATGTTCCAGGCTGATTTTAGCTAACATCTTCGTGATAGCAAGAAACACACATATACCTCTCCAGTTATTGCCCTTTATCGGAGTCTTAATGATCACCTCCTTCTTCCACTCATTGGGAAATATTCCACTCTGCAGACACTGCAGGAGCTGCATGGAAAACTCCTCATGACGAAGGGTTTTACTCTAAGCGTGTTGATAGCATTGATAGCTTTTGTTCTTTTTGGAGGAACAATCCGCATCCGTATTCAAATCGTGGAACTTCTCCAGATGCTATACGATTCAGAATTGTGGTAAGTAAGAAGCCTCCCATTAACGCTGGCCAAATAGTTGGTATTTGGGGCAGCTTTTACTCTCCTCACAAGTGGAATTGTAAAATTCCTTTTATCATGCCACACATTACTCGGAACTTCTTCTACTTCTTCACGGTAATGGAGCTCCAACACGTCGCGCTCACTTTCGCTCGCAACCAATAACAAAGCTATCAGCTTCTTATGATCATCAATCCGGCTCCAGTTTCCACAGTTGTAAGGTTTTGTAACGGCCTTTTGAGACGCAACCAACAACTTCATCTGCACTAGAGACAGAGGCATTGTCGATGGCGACTCAGTACTTATTAATATGCTGGGGCTGTTAGTTTGAGTCGCTTGTGAGTAAGAAAGCTTTTCCACAGCTAGACGGCTCTGTTCCCTTGCGAGCACCTACAGTAGCGAGACCAAACGAAGGTAAACCCATATCAAATGATGGTTGCTTTCGAGGTTGATATCAACACCCTTTCTGCTGCTCACATTCAGAAGACAACTTCTAACTAACTTCTAATTTCTACTGCTGATTGCAATATGGCCGATCTAATCGTTGTCCCTGTGGCAGGCCCTGTGCTCGAACAGTGCGAAATCGATAACGAGGCGGTAGAAGTTGCGGAAGTCCACAAATTATTCACTTTTGCTGACTGTTATCAAGATTGTGTCTCCCCTTCATATGTCCCAGCAAGGTTTTGCCAGATACAACCTTGACATTCAGATCATTCATCACGATTGGAATGTCACCTTTAGGAAGTTTCTCCTGAACTTCGTGTAAGGGCTCATTGAAATAATTCATTTCCGTTATATCGGAGATCTTTGTTGGCGTATAGTATTCTACATTTATGTTGCTTCTTAACCTGGATCACAATATTGGAGTCAAGATACTGCCAGAAACAGTTTCTCAGGTCAAGACAGCACTTTGCGTCGTCAGTAACATCGGATTCGCATCTGTAGCAAGAGGAAAGGAACACTCTCCAAAGGAGGAGGGCCCACGATACCGTTGTCAAGGGGTATACACATATTCCAGAAAGTAACCATTAGCCATTTTCGATAGCCAACGGTTGTAACCGTGAGGTCAGTCTCTATCCAAGATGTTGACGTTTTGATAGCAGTAAAATTTCGAAATTTGCACGTTTTTAGCCCATAAATTTCTTTTAGTCGCCTTTTACGACACGCAGGGAAGACTTTCAGCTTTTTCTCAAACCCTAACCGACAGGAGTAATCTTTTGCCTTTTACTAATTTAATTTCAGAGATTTATTGTTTATTAAGATGGTTTCTTATAATTTACATGCGTTTTGAAAATTTTGCACCCATATTTTACGTGTATGGGGACCTCCTTAGGTTCAACGTACAGCAATGCAATGAACCGCATTTGTGGGTTTTCACAGTTTCAACCTATGTACCAAATTCCATATGAATGGGTGTAACCATTTTTAAGTAAATTTGGTATGACAGACAATGCTTGGGCAGTGGAGTGAGAAAGTCGGGAAACAAATGAAAGTGAAAAGAACGAGGAATTAAAATGTATTAAAACGGGGATTTGCTGTCAATTACTAAAAATTATAGTAATATACTATTACTATTATTAACTTTATTTGAAAAGATATCGGGATGGAGGGTATTTCGGAGCCTAGGCATCATATAGCCAGCTTCTTGATCTTTTTTCCAGATCTTTTCGATTGGGTAGTTTCTGCGAATGGGTGTGTCAAAGAAATGGTGGGAATGGAGGGTGTGAGGCGCCACGGAAGGGCTGAAAACCAAGACGCCGCACTTTATTACCAACTGAGGCTGGAGAAGAGTATGAAACGATGATGCAATCTGTGGGGATTTCCGCTTTTGTTTCAGTCATTGGGTTCCCGATTGTGCGATTGAGCCGCTCCTTTTAATCCCTTTTTTTCAAGTTAATCAGTATTTTTGTACTGTGGTTTAGGTTGGATCGGTGTGAACTACAATGTGCCGAAATTAACGCTATATATTATCTGTAAATTGGTATGGCGGAGGTGCCGAAGGCCCTATCCATCTTCTCCCATGTGGTCGGGCACTTCAATGGAGCTATATATAACCATATTTGAACTTGGAATTCATGGGTCCTTAATTTAACGGAACCTGTCCCTTCGTAACTAGCAACTAAGAACTTTCGTTGACTCTTGTAATATTATTGACTACAACCTTTGGGATCAAATCGCTTCAGGTCGCTCGAAATAATGAAACAATGATAATTCAGCATTTATGGTTCATATTTTAAAATTACGTACGTACAGTAAGTTTTCTCAAACTGCCATTTTTCCCAACCCGAAAAGCCCTTGCATGTTAAATATTTTTGCTTTCAGTATGTGCTCAATTTGAATATTTTAATTTCTTCTACAAAACTATCTTATTATATATTTCCATCCAATTAGTAGCGCACTGAAAATATCAAAATATCCAATAAAATTGTCATTTATTTCATGATGCCAATTGCTAATGAACCCGTTTGTGCCTATGCACTAGTTGTAGTCAGAAGTTCTAATGAGAATCAAAATCCATTCACGGTTTGACGTCACTAGAAACTTCTTCAGTTATCATCAAGTTCCTGTTTCCTAGCAAAATACTGATTCATGAAATCCACCAGAACATTCTAGACATCGATATTGTAATTTAGTTGGCGATTTACTGAATACTGATTTCGAATAGTTACGCTGACTTGAAATTGCTCCCCACTCTGTTTTTGTTGCCTTATTCAAACTATGACCAAACAGTTAATTTAATCGATAATGATCTAATATTAACATCTCCCTTTAGTTCTTATGATATCTCTGGAAGAAGACTTCAAAATTTATGGCTAAATACATAAATTTCCGTTTCAATTGTCTCACCTCATACACACGTTTATCTATAGATCCATTCATACATATATACAATACAAAATTGCTCACTATACTGCGACAAACTGGCTCGCGAAATGAAGGAGATGAGCCAGTCGGATCAGAATACAATCTTGAAAATTCTCATCTAGGCGAGGTTTGATACGGTGAGCAGCAGCACCAAAACTTCAATAATACACCAAGTCGAGCCGAAGAACCTCTTTGCAGATTTTAGCGACTATATAAATACTAACGCCTTAAAATCTGGAACGTTATTTAAAGTTAGGAAGTGATAGAGAGCGTAAATCGGTTGAGCATCCGAGATTCGGTGTTACTTAATAAGTTTCGGGTTACCCGCTTAAATCTTTCGTATTTTCGGTATAGAATTTATCCGTGAAATTTGTGACAATGAAGATTTTGGTGTTGACAGCGTTTTTGATGGTAATTACTATGGATAATTTATGATTAAAGTGTTAAACAATTTCGTGACTTGGATTTTTAGTTTGTGAAAGAAATACGTTAATTAAACACAAGTTCAAGGACTATTTGTTTTGTGATTACGATGTCTGGTTATTGCGTATCTTAACCGCACTGATTGCATTTAATACTATGATAACTTGCTAAGATTAGCAACTGATTTCATTCGTTTGTGGATTTTTTACTATTTCTTCAAAGATGATAATTTATGTTAAATTGTGAGAAGTGTTTGTAGTAAAAAGGGTGTTTTTCTAATTCATACTTTTAATTGAATTTTAATTTAAATAGGAAGCAAATTGCAAACTTTTGAAGTAAAGATCGTATGAAAAGTAACCTCGATTTCCTGACAGTTTTCTTCAAAATCACATACTCTTTGAAAGTGGAAACATACTCGTATCCTTTAATTTTTTTATCGGAATTGAGTTGAGTAGTGTAGGGATTTTTTTGTTAGTTTCCACTGATAACAATTGCGCCATTTAAAAACTCGATCAGTTTTCCATTAAATTTAAAATGAAGAGGTTCTACTAAGAACACTATCACTTTAATTGAGTTAATTTCTCGTCTGTTCTATGTCGTAAATAAAAAACACCCTGCACACTTCAAATAGATAAAATACATTCTAGATATTAGTGATATCACTCTCTCAAAGAATAGCAATTAGCACCAGCAATTTTTCATCTCATATCAATTATCCTTGGGTGTGAAACTTGTTGTGGTTTGTTCGAAAATTACTGAGATAAAATTGTATCTATTGAACATACATTTGTGGTTTACTTGTTTTGCCAAGCACTTTTCGAAAAAGATTGATGAGTCTGAGTGAGACTGTAGTTCCGGGATTTCAGACTTATGCGACTCTCTGTTTTGTGAGTTATGGTCTTTATAATATTTGCTTCTAGCACGAGCCATATATTATTTTATTACGTAATATGTTGGGAAATTAATTTAAATGCTTCTATGGCAGTGAAGATGAGAAAACACATATTCGCTTTGGGGGTTATAAGTCGTGTTTGCACTTTGCTGCGGGAAAAATATTACCTATAAGTCTTGGTTTTAATTTTCGATGAGCTCATGTGTAGAATTTAGCACTGTAAATTAATTCTATGAATAGCTGATTTTTGGGGTTGCAAAATAGCTTTAATTTATCCGTTTTATTTTGAGACTTTGCGGATCCATTGAAGCAGAATATAAATTTGATAATTGCCAGAGGTTTTACCCCATTTGAGATTACTTTTTAATAAGTAACTCAATGAAGATGATAAGGCATCCGAAAAAGTAAAGTGGTAATCTCTTTGTCGCTGAATAGCATATTTAAAAAGCAAGCACCAGATCGGACTTAATATATCAATTTCATCGGCTAAGAATTTTTTATGAATCATAAACTTCAATGTGATCATATTGCTCATAGGATCTTATTGATGACAATTCAATTATGCAAATAGACATTATATTTTATTTGCTCTTCAACTACAAACCCAGTTACTTTCAATAAGCACCACATCCATATGACTCGCCAAATTTTTCCGCCTACCACAACCACTTTTATAAACTCAAATTTCATATTTCATGCTTATTCAAATGTGGCTAAACCGTTTCATACGGTTGGGATTTATCTCCTTGACGAATCAGCTTAAGAATAATATGTAATTAAATAATGTACACACAATATCTGTGGAGAGTGTAGAACCGAACATCACCATCCATTGTTGCTATTGTGACTATTAATAAATTGAAAAGTATATTGACTTGTTAAGTTGATGGTAAATTTACGATAACTGTAGATAAAACCACTCCCGAAAAAATCAACCTTTTTTTCTATCCATTCTGACAGATGATGAAGTGGTTAGTCTGTTGAGATTGGAGTGAAAAATGAGATATGTGCAATATCAATAAGTTTAGACCGCATGGGATTGAACGTTGGACAAGTAGCGGAATATCTAAATGAATTAATAAGATTGGTTGATAAGGTCGGTGTTATTGAAGGTATTAAGGCGTGGAATGTTGATTTGTTGAATTGATGCATTGAAATTCACGTTTACATTGTAACAGCAAAGATACTTGAAACACTGAATCCGGAAAGTATTGAATATCAATACATTTTGCTAGTGAAATGACATCTTAAGATATTCACTTTTATATTTTCAATTGGACGCTTTTAAAATCATGTCAATTGCTTTTCGAGCCATTGTATCTTCCAGGTCTTGTTCGATTTTTTTGTCAGAAAAATTTTCGGTCTCTTTCAAGGTCGTCTCAAAGTGCTGATGATAAAGGAAAGAAGCTTGAGATACTAGAGTATTTCAAGTAGGAGCAATCGACGACAACTGGCATTTAAAATTGTCAACTCAATTTGAGCTTCCCTCCATGTTTCAATGTTCCCCATTTGAATGGAAATAAATTTAAAATAAGAGTAATATCTGGGCCAGATTTCTAAAAGTTCGGAAAATTATTTGATAAGCAAGACTTTAAGGATCATAGAGTGCTTGCTTTTTTAACTAGAGCAGCACAAGCTGGTCAAGCTTGGTTTAGGCGATGTACTAGGCAGGGACGGTGACTACAACTTCTTTTGGTCTATTGTTGCACTTTTGCAAACATAAATATAAATTAGACTTCTCTTCCAAAATGCTACCTTGATCTTGATTAGAGGTCAACTTGACTATAGGCATGTTTGACCATGTGGCAATGGTAGGGGTAGAAATAGTCGAATCTCTGAAGAGGTATTTCAAAAGCCCTCTTTCATCTCATATGGAAACCTGTAGTAATTACAACTTGCTGACATTATCTTTTAGAGTAATTCTGCTGTAAGACGGCCCCTAAGGGTCTTGCGTGGACCTTGGTTGTTTATCCGTCCAAATCTTGTTATTTACCATTTCAGAAGATCTAATTGCCCCTTCCTTCGTTTATGCTCCACAACATTTGCACTCTTCTGATCACTCCTTGTGTTATGCTTCAAATTGTTTATTGATTTCCGACCGATGCTTACGGGTCTTTTTTTTAAGGTTTTGTTCCAAGCAAAAAATTAAACTCGGTTTACAGTCTGTCTGTACGCACACTTTTCTCAGATATGGTTACCCCTAATGGCACTAAATTCCGTAGGATGGTTCGAACTATGAACGGCCAATGCATGCGGTGAATTACATTGGTGCACGTTGAACTTAAGGGAGGGGGGGGGGGGGTTGTCCCCACGCACATAAAAGAGGGATTCAACTTTTTTTTCACCAAATATCAAATGAGTCTCGAGGAGTACTTTCTGAAGTAGGTATTAGTTTTGACATTGGTTATAACGGGAGGAGTGCAGGGGGTCGAAAGGTTCTCAGAAACTACCCTACCAAAAAATTTGTCCATGCACATGTTATCTAGGCTCTGAAATACTCTTCGTTACGATTTTCGCTCAACTAAAGTTAATAATAGTACATTATTATATTTTGAAAATTTGCTACGAACCCTTTAAAGTTCGTCCTAGATCCGTAAAACAGCAGTTATACAGGCTTTAATATGAAGTATTATACTGGAAATTTTGGTTGAAGTTGTCCTTTTATTAACGAAATTATAGTAGATCAAATTTGCCTCTTATCCGTCAAATTACTACACCCTAAGAAATTTAGCAGTGCCACATCGGGTATATTTAGAGAATACACACTCCGAACTATATATAAATGCATCGCCGGGAACTCAAACTCGAATAAATGGCATCGCCGGGAATTCTCACACAAAAAATCAACAAAACCTCTCAAATTTGAAATGCTGAGGTTCTGGTTTCCGACTTGTTCTATTTTACATGAACAGGGGGCTGAGTTTTTCACGATTTGAGCTCCACGATTGGCTTATGTAATTTACAAATTCATCAAGACTTAGAGAAATCAGTTCAGGGTACAATACGTACTTAAGATACAGCGTAGTCAAAATACAGTCCGCGCATTTATCTTACAGACTAGTGATTGATTCTAAACCCATTCATGAGGACAGGTTTTTTTAGTTTCTTGTAGACAAGTTGTTGTGAGTTTTCATCTTCACCCGTTGAGCATAGTTAACTAGCCACCTCTAAAAATCGAGTTACTGTCTGCCTATCTGTTGGTTTCCGCTCGTTTCTAGTTAGATTGGTTGCTCTTGAGGCATCGAGCCTCACTTATCAGAGGAAGTGTCGCAACTATCCTTGAAATAACACACTTGGATCGTCTGTGGTTGTCCTAGAAGCGCTGCATACCCTTGGCACCATTTGTCGGTGGATAAAGTTCATTTTCCCCGGTTACTCTCTTACCTAACCTAACCAATCCAAGAGTACCTGTTGCTTTATTGCAGAGATAATCTAAATGTTAATTGCGTTTTAGATTAATGATGATTCTCAGATTAAGACCCTTCTCCTTTTTTTTCCCTTGCTGTTGCTGTGTGAAGCTCGACTGTTTCAAGAAATGGTTTTATATTGCTGCTGGTGTTCTTTGTTATCGACTTATTAACGAACGTTTCAAATCTTAAATTTATTACAATGTCGTCCTTCTTGGCGCTCTCTATGGTTCTGAGTATTGACTATAAAAGACAATGAATACCGTCTTGCGGTAATGGAGGCGAAGATGTTGCGCAGGACTAGCGCCAAGATTGGTCTGAACATCGAAGTGGATGGCAAATGACGAAAAGGTCAGCCAAAATAACGGTGGCATGATACATTAGATGGGAATTTGAAAGCCTCACGGTTGCATACAGATCAGGTTTTTGACAAAATAAAATGGCGAAACCGATCACGACGAGTCGACCCTGCTTGTGAACCGGGCAAACGTTAAAGAAAAAGAAGAAGAAGCGCATTTATTTTTTGCCTTCTCGTTGCACATCAATTCCTGCAACAGAGGACCCAGCATGAAACCTTCAAGAACACTTATCATGATGGTGTACTATTTCGGAAAGTCAAGTCTCAATCAGCTCAGTCAAATAGCATAGTTAGCCAAAATCAGGGCATTTATGACCCTCAACATTAATTAGTACCCTAAGGGTTTGGGCGGCTTTCATGTTGAATGTGGTCTATCCTTGTGCGCCAATTTTTTAAATGAAATTTAGATAACGAATTGGAAAACTTTTCCATTGGAGATTAAGATTAAAAAAGAATTAAAGAAATTAGAATTATTTATTTAATGTTAGCAAAAAAGTCTTCTAATTGTTTTCGTTTATTTTCTGGACACCTTCGCCGCTAGGGCTAATCAAACTTTTCCTTCAATAGACCAAATTCATATTCTCCGATAGAGATAAGTCTCTTGTAACTGATCATGTCTATAAAATAGATACAGTGATACGATAATGGGTTCCCCAATTACTTTTCAGGTTTCGGAAACATTATTTGCTTCTACCTCTTCCACCGAGACAGAAATCTCTCTCCAGGATGCTTGCTTCGATTTTGCTACAAAGTTCCCTCAAGTATAAGTTAAGGCATCTGATATCTTTTCTGTCGCTTAACCTATTTTTGAGCTCAAGCAATATTGCTTGGTTGTTATAAGTCCATTGAACTAGGAAACTAGATATTTTTCCGGAGTTCGCAGGCACAAAAATTTCTAGTGGGACAGGGACCTTGCTATTTGTAGTTAAATTACCTGATTCCAGGGCCGTAGCCTTAAAACCGCCAGTTTTAATTTTAGGTTTAAGGCTTCTTGCAATCAAAACCACAACAACTAGCAATTTTTCATAAGGTGTCATTGTCGCGCTAGGCGGAGCATAGTAACTGGCACATCAAACTTTTATTATTTATAGCCTAGCTTGATTTCCACATGCCAAAATTGCTAGTTCGATCCTTGGCCTAGTTTACTGTTGTTGGCTACACTCACACATCGTGGCTACATTGATGCTTTATCAAGAGGGTAGGCTCTGCACTTTAACGCAACGATTGGAATTCAATACGTTCAAGGTACTCTGAAACATTGGCTAATATCTCCGTCTTCCCTTTTCCTTTCAAAGCATATATTTATAAAAAGCTTTGTATTTTTTGAATATATGGCGTGAAGAAGGATTTCCGAGGATTTTCTCACCTGCTGTAGTTACTGATGTATATCAATATTGTATGAGTAAATTAAAAGCATTTGAAAGACTACTTGTCCTGAATTGGCAAACGACTCAGCCAGAAACTAGTGTCAAGCCTAGCAACCTGAGCATTCGAAACTGTTCTTTCATGGTCTCGTGTACTATATGTCCTCCTTCAACAGAACTTCGTCAATGTCCTTGCTTTGTATGGTGATATTTAGCCTTTTAGCCTGTTATTCTAAGAGCTTCTCCATCGTGAAGAGGGAATTTCCTCGCTTTTTTAGGTTTAACAACAGTTCCTCCTTTTGGAAACACCTGATTTCATTGGTGGCTTGGATTTACCTGAGAAAGTCGGAAGGATCCTTCGATCAAAGAGTTCCCAAAATTGATTCAGAAAATGTAAAATACAGGAATAGCAGTCCCCATCGACTGCAATGTACTTATGCTAGTGCTGGATCTAATCCTCGGATATTTTTTTTATGTTGGGTGTTCGGTATGCCCATCTTTACTGGGCTGCTGAAACGCGTACCCCGGAGTAACTTTTTGAAAAGACAAATCGAAAATTCGGCAAAAATACATCGCACGGACAGAAATCAGGGAAATTCGGAGATGATAATGACATTGGATATCAATGTGTTATCATGGCGCAAAATTTACCGGTGTTTTGCCCACAAATTCTTTTGTAGTCTGCTTCATACAAACGGCTCATAACGCTAAAATAATGCTTTTTTTTGACGTTCTGGCAGAAATTGATAATACATAGCTCCGTTGTAATGGCTGAAAATTGTGAGATGTACTCAACGTGGTGAGCCCTTGAGTATTTTACGTGGGTACCTGTCGTGGAGACTTAATCCCACGGTCTTCTTAAGACACGGATTGATTTTGTGACCACAATCAGAGCCCGCTGTGACAAGCAACAACGGTACCAGTCTATACCGAGTGCATGGCTCAGTATTCATACTGGTGGATGCAAGACCTACCAAAATCTCTACCGAACTAAGGAGTACGGCATCCGTGTTGAAACGCAGCACCACGCCGAGGCCCGAAGGTCTCCTCTCGCTTGAGCATAACCAACAACCCCCATGAAGCTTCCACTAGGGGCCAACTGCAACAACCGAGCTGTACTCACATACAATGGGAGTTCACCCGAAGTATGAGAGTCCACGGGCTATCCCGGTTCCCATGGTAGCAGTATACCCCTGGGGAGGTTTCGTGACCAAATTGCCACTTCAGATGAGTTCCCGTGCAGACTCGGGTCTGAACGCCCTAATTAGGCCTTTGGAGCATTCGCCTACTGCATCACGGCCGGCAAACCAAAATGAGTACAGCATCTTCCGGTGCCACCACTATGGAGGTTCTCCTCGGCTTTTGGTTTGACCGACAGAGTTGCTGTCCCGTCTTCCTCACCACCACCTCTAAGCACCGTACTCAACGTGGCGTCACTTCCACAGCTGTTGAGCTATCAACGTGAAATTTTGAAGGAATACCAGTAGTAGAGTTGGCAACCTATCAAGAAAACAGCAGCGGAATTGGGTCAACGGAAGTGCAGTATGGTGGTAATTCTGGAACGTTTAGTTCAGGTGCTATTTCATATCAGACCTTTTGGAGATAATAATCAATTCAGAAGATATTCTCCATTTATAGATCGACTTTTTTGCTCCAACTTTGATCCGCGCCTTCGCAGGTCTTTTAGAGGTTTTTGGTCTTATTCAATCGTTGAAGCTAGTGTTGGTAATTTTGCAAGCTAGGCAGTGACGGTGATTATTAAAAACCGCCATCATTAGGGCTTGGTTCCCTTTCTTCCTTCATTTTGCCATTTTAGTTCATGAACAAAATATATATAAACGGCTACCCATATACACTTTGCCACTAATTAATTTACACCCTGGGTTAGAACTGATGGGAGATCTGATTATTGTTCGCAGGCTGTTGCTTATCTCTCGGTATGTTTGTCTACCTTTTCAGCGTTGTATGTTTGTTGACCTTCAAGCCACAATGACATTATAAGCAGAAATTCTAGTCTATCGATTTATACAAATGATAAGTTTTGATAATAGATATCTCTAAATGGAATCTAGCTAATATGATGACTTATCTAACTTAACTTGGTAGCCTCTTGTTATACTCATAAGTACAGTCCACTTCCTAGAGACTGTTCTTAAAGGCCGGGGTATTATTGCCATGTTAAGCCAACAGTACATAACTGGACAATCCTAGCTTAAGGAAGCTATTCATGTGGAAAGTTGGTGATATCAGATCAATTGCAAATTTAGGATAATAAGGGAGTGAACATCGCCAATATGTATATCAATCATGTCATGTTGAAAAGATACACGCTTTCCCTGCATCTTGGATGAAAAAGCGCATTGTAATGGTCATTGCATTGACCCAATCTTCATCCCTTCTGAGTGCAAAATTTATATTTAGAAATTTGTTAAAATTGAGTTTCTGAGTCCTGAGTTTGCAATGAACTATTTTATAGGACTCGCGGTATACAGGGACGTTCTTATCAATTTTTGAAAATGTTGACTATAGTCTCGTCCAGAGAAAAGGCAACCCATCAGGCGCTTTGGCACAATTGTAAGTGGTAGTCAGGTATTAGATACTTCCCTATAAAAATAGAATAAATAGTTCTTAGACTAACGGCTCCGCCTCGTATATCAAAAGCTCATCAGATACTATCATGGTTCTGCAATTGTTCCTTATAAAATTATTTGGCATTTCCTGCTACATATTTCAAATATTTGAGATTTCCAAGTTGTCAACTTCCAAGAACTGAGCTACTCAAAGTACTCACCTTACTCGCCGATTAGCATGGTATAACGTTTAACACATGCCAATTAGGTACTCATGAACAACTCAGGGGAAAATAATTATGAATAATGATGGTCCCATCAGTGTCTTGTTAAAAACGATTAATCTACATCCCAAAATTATTGCAAGGTCGTTTTGTTTTACAACAGCCGCCAGTGATATCATTAAATAAACATTATTCATATGTTTACGTTCATTGAATGCGTCTTCCACGCATGTGTTATACGGAAGAAGTATCTGAAGAATGTGAATGATGATCATGTGTGAGAGAAGGAAAAGATTATACGCTACAGATGATGCTAACTGTTGGAGACAACAAATTTAGTTGGTTCATTATCAAAAAAATTTATAATTTTTAACCCTTGCTTGGGAATCAATCTTTTGGGTTTTAGTTGCGAAATGTTGGTCTCAGCAATTTTTATGTTTTACAGTAACTTAGCCACAGTTTGATTAGATATCCGGAAACTGGAATTTTCTGCCTTTAATGTTCTAAAATCTATTTTATTTTAATATTTCAATGTGTATTATGTATGGTAAGCGGTCTAAAGCTTATATTATTCAAAATAATTCCTTCTTTATTTTATTTGTGACTTTAGATCATGGATAGGTAAATAGATTGGTATTTTTTTAGGACCGAATTTCTTGTGTCCGTTTTGAAGTCTGTTGGTTTATTGAATGTCTTAACACTGCAATTAAGTGAATAGTCCTATTTTAGTCGCCAGGCTCAGAATAATAATAATAATCGTTGGCGCAACAATCCATGTTGGATCAGGGCCTTGAAGTGTGTTAGAGCACTTCATTCAAGACCGTAACGGTACACTAGGAGGCAATGTGGTCAGCATTGCGCTCGAGATTATTACCCTGATTTGACTCAGGTACTCATTCACAGCTGAGTCGACTGGTATCCGACGTCAAATCACGATACAAATTCCACTGCCACCAGTGAGATTTGAACCACGACCTTCCGTACGACAGCCTTGCAGGCTCAGAAGGTAGTCTATAAGTTACACTTGGACAGCTCTCTCCGGGTTTATTATTCCCCAAGTGAAATGAATTGTCATCCTTGCAGTACAATGAAATTTTTATCCCTGCAATACTGGCACAAAATTGGAGCTGTGAACTTCATGCATACAGAAAAAGGACATCGTTCAATATTGAGTTTATGCGAAAACCCTCCTTCCCTTCACACACGTAAAAGGGAAATGAAAAATTTTGACCCAATAATGCCGTGTGGGATGCCAAATGAATGGTCGCGATTAACACTTTCCAATCCATCATTTGCTATGCTTGTAGCATTTTTACAATTTTATTTTATTTTCTCAAGTACGTACATATTCCTTGCCAATAAGTTAAGTAACTACACACTGAGTTAGTCAAAATTTGTACAGATGTGCAAAAAAAAAATCCAGAAAGAATTTGTTCTTATTATTTTTCAATGCAGTTTTAGTTTTCACATTATTGGTAAAGGTAAAGTATGGTGATTACAAAATAGTTACTAACTTCAAGGGCCCATTCTCGAAAAATACTTAGCCGAAAATTTCATTAACGAAACTGTTAACTTACATGGAAAAATAATTCCCTAAGTCGGTGTTCATCCTTTTCCTGGGGGAAGTTTCGATGTGTTTAGGTTTTCTTAGTCCAACTTTCTAGCTTCGTTTATTTCTTTGATGATTTCTACACCTTTCTATCTCATTTTAAGTCATGTCCTGGCACCCCGGTAGGACTATTCTTTTGGTTTGCCCTATTAAATCACGGCGCAATCTGTGAAGGGCCTTTTCAGTTCATTCTTCCCTTAATAAATTGTATCCATGTCCTTAATAGAAAGGGTCTGCTGGACGAAGTAATCTCGGATCCCCATTTTCTGAGCCGAATCTTGACGTGATGCCTGTGAGTTAGTGTTACTCATTTATCCGGTTCCATTCTCTTCTTTCCAGTCTTTTTAATTCGGTTCATGATGATGACCTTATTGTATCCACTGTTGCAAGGTCGAGGATGTAATTCATTTCCTTTTATTCTCTCTCTTTATTGAAAGGCCTTATGACCGTTCTATGGATTATAAAATTGCATGTTGCACCTGTAGGTTTCTTGTCGTAAAAGTGAAAGAAATGCTTGCAAACCATCAATTTCAAATTAGGCTTAAACCATGGCAACGTAATTCATGTCTTGGCTAATGCCGACCCTGCGGGCAGTGACTTCAGGATTTTATCAAAGGAATCATAATCAAACAAAATTCTCGTTTCGGAGAATACTTCTCCCCTTTTTGAGGCATTGTGCTCTCGGTTTTTCTCTGGAAAGCCTGTTGGAAGCCAACTTGAATCCAGTGTTGGCTTATTGCTAATGACAGTCTTACATAGAAAGAGGAACATTTGAATAGAGAGCGGTCTATCAGTATACCAAAGAAGGGCAAACACCATGGTGGAACTTGGACCAGGAGAACAACAAGCGTACTTCCCAATCGAGCTCTGAAGTCTGAGTCAGCTTTTAGCTGAAATCGGTGTAGAGAGGCTCAGGAAGCTCATGGGGACATTTTTCTAAAGAGGCTAACTCGCTCGAGGCGACTCCGTAGTTGAAGTGGATTCTTATCAAAAAACGTAGCCGTTTGGGGTATGGGAAGTACACAGACGCAGCTCAAGGCAGCTTCAACATAATATCATTCCCGCAGTAGGAAAAAAGGGAATCGTCGCCTGTCTGGTGTCCGAAGTTGAACTTTGCTAACAACAGAAAGCTGCTGACTTAAAACTGCATTATGGTGCCCGACCTTTCAGAAAAATTACAATCATATTTCCGGCGGAGACAATTGCCATTTAAATGGCAGCAGAATTATGTTTTTGTGATAAAAATAGTGGGGAAGCACCGCTCCAATTTGTTTCGACATTCAGGCATTATTATGGGCATTAAATAGCAGCACCATATCAAACTATTTGCTGTGGAGCTACCGCCGGAATGATGTGCATGCTAGAGCATTTGAACATTGTTGGGAAAGAGGAGGGCGGCAAATTGGCGCGATGGGGGTTTGATCTCACAATAATGGGACCAAACCCAACATCTGGCGTCTGGCTATCTGACACTTTGGTAGAAGGTCCTTGAATAGGTGATTTAGAGGGTATAAGATGCAATGCGCCTATTAAAAGGCCGGAGTTTTTAGAACTGCGGCTTCCTCGGATATGTAATTAGGAAACACACTGTTCGAGAATAGGTCAGTTGAGTTTTAACTTCCCGGCTGTATACGGCTAATGAGCCGACCAAGTCGCGATCAGCAGAGACGGACCAACATAGGAGTTGTTGAAATTGGCAGTGGAAAAGATCATCAACTGATGGTCGTCTGCTTTTCCTTTTTGTCCCTCGAGCTTCAAAATCAGCACAGACCGCTTTCACAATCTGAATATCACTCGGTAGTTGGAAGGCTATCTTTTTAATGGGGTAAGAGATATCCTGGTTATACCTGCAAAGATGAACATTAGACCCCATCCAAAGTATTTTACGCTTTACTAACTTGCTTCTGGTGCTGATCGTATTGTTGACCATGTCCTGAAGTGGTGTGGTGGGACCTAGCTGTCTATGAGGACATAGACTTGGAATCAAGCAGTCGTTAAATATAATGTTGTCGGTGCCATATTCCACATTACGAATAAAATTACTGGTTGTCCGCAGAAAGACGCTAAAAATAGGTTCTTCATGCGTATGAAGTAGAAATAATACTTCATTAGAATTTTTAACCGTGTAACATTAGGCGAAGTTGCGCTTCTCGTGGGTGAAATGATCAGTCACTGTCACATGAGGATACGGATCCTAAAGAAGAGCACGTGCTTTGGGGGATAGCTGGGAAAGTGTCAGTACTCAGTTGTTCATTGTGGAACATTGTGCTGACTTTAGATCTCAATTCCTCTAGCTTCAACGGAGCTTCCTACAACATCAGCTGGGCATGTATCTAGCGTGTTTTATGCAGCAAGCGCATTGCGAAAGAACTATCGCAGAGATATTCGAACTAAAAATTAGATTTCGTTAGGGTTGTGTTCTCATCGATACTATTCCTTTTTGTTGCTGATGACACTTTCAATATTGTCTTTGCCGGAAGGTATCCATTCTTACTCAGATAACTCGGTTACACCGCTTGCTCACCCAGGGACCGTGGCCTTGAAGGTTCGTGCTGAAGATAAATTCCAGCAAGACAAAGGTTGGCAGTTTGACAAGCTATGGCACTCTTCCTATTTGAATTAGTGGGTAAAATACCGGGGAAGTTGAACACGAATCAACTGGTCCCTGTACTGCTATAAGGGAGAAGTCATGCAGATTGACCGCTACTGTTACATGAACGTTTCAAGCTTCCAACATTTCATATGTTTATTGGCGGTAGTAGGCTCGCCTTTCAACTTTTAAAGTTGTTTACTGGTGTCATTTATGGTACCATCGGAAAATTAGCGAACACTTGCCACTCCCGTCATGATGACGTTTTTGGAACCTTTTCTTCTTGTAAAATTTCCTTTCACTGGCCAAAGGGATGAAGGTCCAATGGGTTTAGTAGGTGTACCTATCACATAGATGTCTTTCGGATACGGATTGTGGTGGGGATCACAATCAGAGCACCACTGTGAGTTACACATAACTACTGGCTCAGCGTTCATACCAGCAGTTGCAAAACCTATCTAAAACCGCGGCCAGAATTAAGTAGTTGGTCCTCGAGATGCAGAAGCCCACAAAGGGCGAACCTCAAAAAATTGTGCCGAAATGTGTATTCTCAAAGATAACCTCCAAGGAGGCTTCGCGGCAAAAGTCACTCGAAGAGCCGGGTCTGATCGTCCTCCCTGAGTACCTGGCCGATAATCAATTTCGTTCTTTTAAGGGTACGCTATCTGGAACATCTTAAACATCAATTTCGCTTTTTGAACCATCCGTTTCACATTAACGTACATCCATTTTTGGTTGCTTGTTTTGGTTTATTTTGCCACCTAGCAATAATTGTGTATTATTAGTATGTTCTGAGGACTATGAGTTTCGCCGTAAATGGAGCGTACCCTTGCGTTGCATATTTTGTCTTTCTCGAAGTAATATGCTGTTAACCTGGTGAAACTCTTATCCCAGGAAGGAATGCTGCCAGCTACATTAAAATCCATTTCGAAGTGTCAATAATTCCAGATATAGCAAAGACACAGGCAATTCAAAACAATAAGACGGTGGAGGGTTAAATTTTTGCCTAAACGAATACGTGATATGCAAAAAGCTGAACATCATAAATTCATAACGATTGATGCTCATCAAAATTTAATCAGAGAAAAAACAGCTCCACCCAATATGAAAAACAAGCCCAGATTAAAGCTTACCCACCATGAATTATGTTCTCAAAAGACATTACTTGTGATATAATCAATTCCATTAATTATATTGTCCTGACAGTTTCGTGAAATTTACTGCGCTACTGTATAATAGGATTCTGGATGGCATTGAGTGACGTCCCTATAGTTTGTCCCAATCATCCATGATCGTTGATCGTCATAATATCATGGCTCTGGCTAGAATTTTGCATTTTTATTCTGTAAATCTTGCCTAGTCGTCAGGGTCTCGTGTCTTCTCCGGCAAAAAAAAACCAAAACCTGGCAAAATAGATAAAATGTCAAGGACTGAATATAAGTCGGAGAACTTTACGAGGCATGTTGGCCACATGCAATCGCAAGCAGCATGACATCAAAGAATTCTACTCTTCTGCCACTGCCGCATTTTATCTTCTTTTTTCTGGATGGGTATTTCCGATCATCTATTTAATTCCGATCGACCTAATTAGCATATTATCGAATTGAATTTTATGAAGGTCTAGAATCACGTATTTAGTATCTTTTGCTGAACCATAGTCGTTAGTGGGGTGGCTTAGTTTTGAAGAAATCAATTTATTATAGTCAAGATTTTTTGTGAAGTCATTTAAAGTGCGAAAAAGATACTATTTCAAGATCATTAGGAATCACATAGAGTTGCGTCCTCCTGTTCACGACCGTATTATATAATTCATCCAGTCCAGTCTTCTAATTGAAAGTGACGAATCAAATCACGTTTTTCTAGGAAATCGGTTTTTGGGAAGACTCCGATCATTTCTTAATATTGCACCTTTGAGGTGTATAGATTTGAACCGCCCGTCTTACTGCTGGTCAAGTCGCGGAATATTCTAGTCATGCAAAGAACGAGTTTTGAATAATAGGATACAAAAGAAGATGAAACCCATTTATAAATTTCAACTTAATCTATAATCGCGATGTCGATCCTCATTGAATGCAATGGAGGAGTATCATAAAAAGTACCTCCGGCAAAAATTGTCAGCTTTCATTTAATATCAGTTGTTGCCATAACTTTATTGTCCACTCGATGTATTTTCATTCCATGGCGCTGCAATAACATAAATAAATTTCATGCTTCCTCTAGAGATTTCCTCCAGGTTTTGTGTTAATAATAACGTATTCATGCAGCGCCAAGGAAAACTCGTTCAGACCAATTTATTTGCGATATTCAATTTTCAAAAATAACAAATTGCCGCTATTATATTAATTGTGATTACCGTCTTTTCAGGTTGTACCATCAATTTATGGCGAGAATATTTTCTTGGACAATCTCAAGCCAGAAGAAGCCCAGAAATACCTTGCAGCTCATGACTTAACATTGAAATACGCACCGAAAATAGGAGAAGATCCATTGCCTGCGACCCGCTCTCACAACGGTGATTTTATCTACAGGGGTCGGAAAATTTCTAATCCAAGTGATTACGTTGAAGACACATATTTGGCCAATCAATTCCATGGTCAGGATGGTCTTGGCCGCGCTTTGTTCGGCTACTCTGACTGGAATCAAGGTCGCGTTGAAGCCATCAACGGAAATGGACATGTACGAGGAACTTACAAGTACGTCGACCCATATGGCAAGGACTTCGTTGCTAACTACTGGTCTGATGGTTTGGGCTTCCACCACGAAGATAACCGCCCGAAGGTAGTCTTGGAACCGGTCACCGATACTCCAGCTGTACAACATGCTCGTGCTGAACACTTCCGTAAGTGGCACGAGGCTGCCGAACAGGCCAGAGCCAGTCCCGATCCAAACAGTGACTACTATAACCGTGACGCCAATCGGTATGACGAAGATCAAGATAAAATTGATCAAGCTTTAGAAATTATTGGTAGTACTTCTAACCAACACCAAGCTCTTACTAGGTACCCCAACCTTTCCAACCAAAAACCCATTGTTCCAGACCGTGATTATAACCCCGCCTCATCCCAAGATTCCGTCACAATCAGCCGCGATGATGGCAAATACAACCGTAAATACGATGCCGAACCAACTGGTCCTCCACATGGTTTCTACTATAATTTCGATTACCCCGTCTATCTCCTTCGTAGAGCAAAGGGTGGAAATGGAGATCAATATGAATATGGTGGTGATTATGGTTATGACAGTTCTCAGTTCAAGAGTCAATATAATAGCCAACAAAGCCAACAACAAGGTCAGTTTGCTAATCAAGGCGGAGCAAGCCAATTCAAACAAGGACAATTTGGCAGTCAAGGACTCGGTGGTCAAGGCCAGTTCAGTGCTCAAGGCCAATTTGGTGCTCAAGGCCAATTCGGTCAAGGTCAAGGACAATTCGGTAGTCAAAGCCAATACAGTCAATTTTCTAGCCAAGGAGTGAAGAAGTTCGACAACTTCTTCGACAATAACCATGCCAATTATAAGAGAACTGTTGAAGAACAAGTAGCGAGTCCTGCCTTGAAAGCTTCGGCCGATCTGACTGAAGCGCGTGTTGATGCCGTTCATGATGCCCAAGTGCATCCCAAACAAAGAGCCGCCCTTGATGCCGAAAAAGTGGAAGGACATTAAACCTGATTTTTTCCTTGTACATTCCTATCCATAAACTAAATCCTCTTTTAGATATAAGACTAATTTCTGTGACGACGAAGATGCGAAATTTCTTTGTATAGAAAACGTTTTTCCATAAAAACAATTCTATATTTTTCGAAGTGTTCTTTGTGCCTTTTTGTATATTTAGGGTGATAAATTATACGATAATTGAGATAATTCGAATAAACATAATTGAAAAGATAAGGTTTGTATTTTTTTAAAAGTTGGGGTTAATACCGCATGAACTTTTGAACTTAAGATTATCCTCTTCATTATCATGAAATTTCCATAGGAAAAACTGACGAAAATGCCAAAAGGGTATTTCGTATAAAGGTCTGAAATGCACTGGATCTCTATCCAATTTATTTTCCTGAAAGTTATAATTTTGATAAGGTAGTGAAAGAGATTAGTCCTTCTAGATTGCAGTGATTGCCTGAGTGCGAGTTTTCTTTAAATGGAAGTAAGATGGTAAGAACTCACAGATTTCGAATTCACCCGCGATCATGAGCAATCATGTCCCCTACAGATAAATCTGTCGAAGGCATGCTTTCTGACTCAATGGAAAGCTTGCATTTAGTGCCTACGGCGAAGCCAGCCAGAAAGAAAAGTACGGAAACTTTCAACTTGGGAGAAATTGTAAATCCGACTACAGCCGGCCTGTCCTCGGTACTACAGCCCAAATCTACCCAGAAATGGAAGAGGAACTTCAACCACTAAGAGGGAGGGACAACAGGCTGAATCCTCCCTGTCAGAGCCTTCTCCTTCATCCTTACCGGGAGGAGCGGAAGAAAGCGAAGCTGGTGACTGAAATGGACACATGTGGTCCGAACATCGTAAATCTGGGAAGGTCCAACGACGGAGGCAAAAGAAGACACAGCTAAGGAAGATGAAGCGCCTTGGGAATGAGGACATGGACGTGACTGTACCACTAGGTACGGTAATGCCCTGAGAAATCGAATGTAAGGAAGCGGAATCTTAGGCAGAAGATGGAGATAAATTGGTACCCCGGTGAGACCCACACTGGACGCACCAGACTCTTCGGTCAGCGGTAATGAACGCAAGAAGCGTAAGATCAGTACATCTGTGAGCAACGCTTTATTGTGCTAAGTCTGCATCAGAGCCTACATCCACGCGTCCTGTAGGGATTAGGTCCAGTGTGCCGGGAAGTGATCAAATCAGCGAGAGAGATCTCAATGAAGCTGGTCCCTCCCAAAGGAATACGGATACGATGGCGGGAATGATGAGGACTTATGCGCAAGCTGCAGCTTCAGTTCTGATAGCCGCCTTGGGAGTTTCTTCCAAGGATGGCAAAATACCAGAGGGGCAATTTATCATCCTCGCGGAATGCCAGTGGAAAAAAATACTGGAGCCAGGAACGAAGCAAAGATTCAATAATCAAGGTTTTGACGGTGGGTTTCTCCATTTGGAGTGCACTGATGCTTTAAGTTCTGGCGGTCGGCCCCAGTTGAATATTGTGAATACTGAGCTGCGAAGGACAGAACATGTCGGATGTTGGTTACCGGGCTTTCTAAGGAAGGCAGGGGATATTATCCGCAAGTTGAGTGAACAGAACTCGGTCAAGGACTTCGGAAGTTCTTGAATGTCAGGAAGGTTGGTATTCGAACTGGACCGAAAGATTCCTAGGGGAAGTCACTATATGGTGCTCCACTTTTTCCTAAATAGATTGAAATTCAATCATATCAGGATCATCTTCATTTGGAGAGCGAAGAACAATGATGGTCTTCGAATCACACAATATAGGGCACAAGCAACGTGAAAGGAACTGACTTGATGCCAGTTCTAGTGATCGAATCAATGCAAACTGACGAATCAATAGAAAACAGACGAATGCTCTGCAGGGGGAGATAAGACCTTTCATGGATGGGGACATGGGAGCTGATGTACCTCCAAGCGCGGCCATTCTCAAAGAAATCAAACACGAGGGGATCGAGTCTCAGGCGGTACGGTGTGGGGAAACCACACGCGAACCGCGGCATACCCTTCTAATAGTTTTTCATCACACATTAGACTAAGTTTATGTCGAAAAACAAGATTGGTCAAATTCAAAGTCTCCTTCCATCTGCTAGCAGCGAGACTGACAATGCGGCAGGACTGCCTCTACATTTTGATTTTTTTCCTTTAGTTGATCTTATGACTGCAAACGTAGGGTGCCCCCTACGTTCCTGGGACCGAGAAGAAGCGAAGTATTATAATTGACGCTGCTTGATTGAGTGGCTTAAAATTAACCAAATCTGGTGGCTCTTGAGTTTCTTTTCCAAGCAGCTATACCCCGCACTACAGAACTACAGCATATACGATCGTAAGTTGTTAGCTTCGTATCCCGGAGATAAATACTTCCGATATTCCCTCGAAGGGAGGTCGTTCGTGGTGCTCACAGACCATAAGCCACTCACCGCTACTTTGAAGCAGAAACCCGACAAAGCACCCCTAACGCCAACTTCGGCAACCGAGCTTTATTAGCCAGTTTACTTTCAACATGTAAAATGTGTCTGAGAAAGATAACGTAGTTGCTGACGCGTTGTCATGTGTTGCAAAGTTCATGATTTCTCCACCATTGAATTTCCGGCAATTGCGGAGGCACAGAAGGACGGCGCAATTCTTCTGAACCTAAGGACCAATTCCAAGTAAACATTTAGGGAGTTCCCATCTTTGGCACAAAGTCCAGAATATACTGCCAAACCTCAGACACGGGACGACCGACTTCTGCAAGGAAGTATTTCACGTCATTTACTATCTAGCGCAATTAGCAATCGAGTCAACGAATCGGTTCGTCACCGCAAAGTGCATGAACAAGAACATTAATTCTTGCGCCCAACAGTGCATCACATGCCAGAGGTGCAGGGCTACGAGATATGCGAGGAAAGGGGTAGGTGTATTCCCTCAGTCTACTAAGCGTTTCCCCACAATCCATCTCGATTTAATGGGCACTTTGGGAGATTCACGCCAATCACAACCATCGATAGTTGACACACGGTGACATGAGACGGTAAATTCGGAAGATATTTCTACATAATTTTGTGCTGAGGCTCTCTGTCGAGAGTGATTCCACGCTGCGTTGTGTCTGCAGTTATAATCACCGACTAGGGAATGCAGGTCGACTCCTATTTTTTCTTGGAGTAGGCAAGCTCTTCGGCTTCAATCGGCACCAGACAACCATGTACCACCCAATGGGATGCTTGAAAGGTGGTAGAGGACACTGGAGGCTATTATATTGGCCCAAGGAGACTTTTTTGGTTGCAAGTCATGCCACTCGTTCTACTTGCGCCCGCGATCCTGGCAACCTGGCAAAACTTGAGCTACCTTGTATTAGACATTAAATCGGGCCTAATACTACCTCATACTATCGGATTATTTGGTGTGCTCAAAGACATAGTGCGAAAGCTGAGGCCGCCACAAATGCCAACCACGCGAAAAACGTGGTAGACTAATTAGAACGGATGCCCCCCGGAGGCGCTAGAACCACCAGAAGAGGACCCTTCAAAGTTTTTAAGTAAGGCCTACTCCATTTTAGTGTAGATGTCTAATTTTGCTTTCCGAAAGAAAGCGCAGCCAGAAAGGTAGGCTTCAGACGCGTTCATTTTGAATTGCGGCAGACGAGCAGAGGGAGCATGGGTTCAGCTGAGGATGGGGTGTTGTGGCGGAGAGAGCAACTTCACAAACGCACGCAATTGTAAGTGAGTCGCTCATGAGTGCTAAAAACAACTTATGACAGCATAAACCGTTTTTCGAAGTTAGCGAAGATGGGAGTAAGAGAAAAAGTTCATTGTTAAATTTAACAATACCACCAACAAAATTATTATGAACAAGATACATATAAAAACTTGGAGAACTATGATAAATAATTCCACAGTGAGATTGTCAAGATTAGTGGCTTTCCCCCGTTTGATTGCGTTCGTGATAAAGACAATTTCGCTTCTGTTTGGAGGATCAATCCGTAATCACATGCTACGGTTGCAAAAGAGGCGAAACTTCATCGGATGCCTACGATTAATAATCATGGTGGAATGTTCGTTCCGCTTCTTGAGTTCATCATTGTGAATGAGAATCTAACCATAAGCGTCCTTGACCGGACCATTTAAAGGCTTGAGACCATCTACAGGTACTTTCCTGTTTTGGTATACGGAGGTGATCCGATTGTTACTTGCCCCAGTTTCTGACCCCCTGAGCAGCGCTATAAAAAATCCCCTCTTATCATGGCCCATTTTACCTTACAATCATTCAAATGGTCGTAGTTTCAAAGTTCGAAGCAATGGGGAGCTGTGGTTGAAGTTGTGAAGCTCAGTGAAGTACAAATCATGGTTACGAAAGGTTTATCTGGAGCTGAGGGAGGAAAGGGGGAAACGTTTCGAAGGCTGGAAGAGCTACATTATCAACACAGGGCTGATGATGGATACATCGTTGAACAAGGGTTAGGACAACGGGAATGTGGTTACAGGCTGTTTGTAACCGGTCGGTACCATTCATCCAGGTATAGGCATCTATTATCAAGGCGAGGGCGCTGGCCAAAGCCATGCACCAGAGAACATTGGGTTGGAGTGTATGTAGTGCATTATCCAAGGGAGAAGCCGCTGGGATCGGAAACTTAGTATTCACAATTTGATTGAATGAAAGCGTGGATGGTTGAGATCGGTGGTTATAGGAAGTATTTGAAGCGCTTTTGATTAAACGAATTTCCCGATTCTGAATGCAACGCCACATCCGAGGATTCAAAACAAGTAATATTCCATTGTCTCCGTACTATTGAAAGAAGAAGGAGAAGTTTTAGAAATACCCAAAAAGCGAAGCAAGTAGTTGGGGAAATACTGTTGTAAATATCACTGTAGTTTTATACATATAGCTATAACCTGGCGAAGTAGTGTCTCTTTGAGATTTTCTCATGCAAAAAAGACCACGCCACCTCATCATTCAATTTATTCCCCCGTTGGTTTTTAAGGTTTTGGCATGGCTGACAGAATCCTAACTGCTTATGATTCTTCGAAATCGCTGATCATAGGTCCAGACATACCTTGATCAAAAACTTTCTGAAATTTATCCTCAAAATTTAGGTTATTCACCAAAAGCCGGATTGTCCACGTTTGAGGTTCGATGCTTAAGGTTTCGTGTATATCTAAATCTTAGCGTTCTTCAAAAGATCAAATTAATTTTGTTTCGAAATCTTTACACAAACCCATCAACCTTAAAATCCCCCGCAAACCTTAATCTTATTTAATAATAATTATTCAGTTGTATACAAATTTCGAAACAAAACGATCGTTGACCTTGCTTTTTCTTATAATTCATTACAATTGTATGTACATTTTTATGCTAACAGACAATTAAATGTACTTTATTTAGCGCATCGGTACAAGTAACAAGATTTATTTATGCAATGAGGTGAAAATGTCGAATATGCATGCCAGCGAGTGAAGCCTGAGGCATTTTGCAGTTACTTGTGGTGTGGTACGGCCAATTGGAATATTAAATGATAAGGCAAAATTAATACCATTCAGCCTTAACTCAGCCTGAGCCAGTCCATTAGACAATTCCAGACTTTGAAAAGGGTACACACATCAAGGAAGATGCGGAAGATGCATGGAAGGGAGATTAAGTGAGCGGAGCCGTGATAGTCTACACGTGGAAAACTTTTTCAAAAAAGAGGGCCTGGGTGAATTTACGTTGTAGAGTTTCAAGACCGCGATAGTCACGGTAGTGGAAGGAGGACTAGACAAGACAGCATTATTCAGGGATATTTTTGATAAGGAAGTTTAAAACCTTAAGGAGGGGTTGATTGAGGTAAAGCCGGAGAAAAGTAGGATAAAATTAGACAATTTGTCGGTTTATAAATGGAGTTTCTTTGTTTTCTATAGTTCGTTTGAAGTAAAAATAATTGAAAGAAAAAGTTTGTGGTTTTACTATAGACTTATTGTGGTTGTTTAAAAGATGCGGACACATGTATCCTTCTTCAATACTTGTTTTGTCCTAGGCGCAAGATCTTTACTTATGTTCTCAAACCAACTAGCATAGCGGCATGCAAGCATATGTCGACGGACGGTGCTCGCACCATTTGCCACTTTCACATGTAATGAATAGATATCGCCTTGGGGTTAAAAAGTTAAAAGTCGACTCAAAGTAGTTCTCTGGTCACTTCACGTCCTGCAATTTATAACATCTCTAAATGCCTAGTTAACTTTTATATGTTATATAATCTTATGAAAAGGATACTTTTCACCCTGAATCTTTCAGACTAATTTGCCTAAAATCGTTGGTACTCAAAACGGTGGAGAAGGTTATAGGCAATTATATTAGAACTAACGTTCTAAAGCGTAATCCCTCGTAATCCCCTATATCAGCGTAACCACGCTTACCAGGCAGGACGGTCAACTGATACTGCTCTCTATCAGCGGACGGATGTACTACGGGATGCCATAGCAACAAAAGAAATAGCACAGTGTGCGTTTTTGGATATCGAACGAACATTCGACAACACATCGCACACAGAGATACAAGGTGCCCTGGCCCTGGATGGGCAAAATACTAGAACGTAGGCAAATAGAAGTACCAACAGGTACAAACTCCATTTTCATGAATACTACTCAAGGTTGTCCACAGGGCGGGGTATAATCGCCGCTTATGTGAACTATAGTAGGGGATGAACTCCGGGACGTGCTAACAAATATTGGAATACAGGTATAGGGTTACGCGGCCGACACTGTTTTAATCTGTAGGGGTAAATATGAGGATACCATATGTGATGAATCCATACTTGACTAAGGGCTACCAGTGCCTGGTGCAGGAAGGTGGGACTGCGGATCAATCCAGCCAAAACCAGTACCATTCACTAGTAGACGTAAGCTTGATCACCTGAGAATCATAAGGTTACATGACATGAATGTGAAACGAAAAACATTGGTCGATTATTTGGGAATTACGCTAGACCAAAAATTACTCTGGAAGACGCATGCGGAAAAACTTGTCGGAGAGCAAAAGAATGGGGTTGCAGCCCGAAGATACTACTTTGGATATACACTGCAATAGTAAGGCCAATGATTACCTATGGAATGGTAATCTGGGCAGAAAGAAATGAACTCAGCACACAAGTCAGGGAATTATACAAGCTCCAAAGACTGGCTTGTGTGTGTATCAGTGGGACAATGAGAACATGCTCAACCGCATCCCTGGAGGTCCTTCTGGGTTTAAACCCTCTCCATCTGCACATACAGATGCAGGCAAGGATGGCAATATTCAGGATGGCCGGGAGTATCAGTACGGCGAACCGAACCGAAGGACGATTAATATTCTTCCTAGGGGGTATCCCGAATTACTGACACCAAGGGATAACATGACAGCGTGGTACGACTTTGATAAGAAGGTTGAAACAAGTTGGAGTGACAACATACAACATACGGCTTAAACCAGCAACTGATTACTTGGTACACTCACAGCAGGAGGAGCGGGTGCCGGTGTCATCGGTCCAAGGAAAATGTACTTGGAGCCAATGGGTAAGCACACTAGCATATTCCAGGCGGAAATACATGCCATAGACAGATGTGCCTCCTTTAATCTCCAAGGGAACTGCAAAACATTGCTATTCTCGCCGACATCCAAGCAGCGATCAATGCTCTTAGGTCCAACCAGGTGAACTCTAAATTCGTATGGGAATGCCTTGAGAGACTGAATACACTCGACTCGTCCAACAAATTCTGGATACTCTGGCTTGCAGGTCATGTTGGGTTGGAAGGCAATGAGGGAGCGGACGAACTAGCCAAGAAGGGAGCAGGGACGCCTTTGTATTGGTCAGAACCCTTCCGTGGAATCGGAAACGGGTTCATGACTATAACATTAAAAATTGAAGGGGAACGGTTAAGGGAACTATACGGGGCGGGCCTACAAGGAATGGAGCAGTTCAGGGTGCTTATAGGGGGATACGAACCCAAGCGCATAAAGGATTGCTTAAACCTCACCATAAAGAACCTTTGAATCATAGTGAATCTAGAGATATCTATGGACACTGCCTGCAAGTTCTGTGCGGAGTATGATGAAACCTCTATACACGTTCTGGGATAGTGTCTGGCACTTGTCCAAGGTAGGTCGAGGCATCTCGAAGAACACTTAATACCAGATACAAAGTTGAAAGATCTGGAAGTAGGGAATATACTAAGATTCCTAAACGTTATAGATTTGCTTGCAATACTATGATTAATAGGTATACTATTACCAGTAAAGGGGGCACAATAATTCTTTATGGACACGATGCGACTTCCTCTTAACAGAATTTCGCGGAACATAATTATTTATTATATTCAATAAATAATTATTCAAGAATATCTGATATCATATGCTTCTATCTTCTTCAAGACAAAACTTATTTGTTTGGCACCTTAATTAACCATCTAATCAAAGCTTTTAATTCAGTCGGTCAAAGCTATCTTTACTCGGTCGACCTTCAGCTGATTCAAAAACTTACCCTAAAACAATACAAATATTTCTATCAAGGTTTACCTGAAAAATACACAAAAGTTCTAATATTCGTGATTATCTAAATTATATTGTAATATGCAATAATTCTAGGCTCACCCTGGACCAAATATTCCAAGGTCAGTGTCACATGATTATATGTATTAATTACTTAAACAATATTCAAAAGAGAAAGCTCGAGTTTCCAGAACAGTTTTTGGATGAATGCTAAATGATTTGTGTCATGATTCTGCCGCAATTACAAACGTTATCGTAGATCTATTTTCATAGGAAACTTCCATGGTAAATCCCTCAGAAACTACTATCAGATTTGGTAGTACAAAAAGAGAGTTCGCAGCAAAATGTGTACTGACCTCAATGGGATTAGCGAAATCGTCCGCATGTTGATTACCTAAAACTTGTAGTGATAACAAGCCAAAGATACTTTTCCAGGGAGTACTTTTGGATATATGGACGTATACATGCTTGGTATGGGTTTGTGTATGAAAAAATGTGTAAAAACCACTTAATCAAGTACTCATCGTTTACGGGTAAGATCGTATCATTTGCTTTTAGGGGAGCAGTACCAGATTTGGGTGCAGTACGCTGGCGATTTTACAATTTGGAATCAAAAATTTGTCGCCTTACTGAGGGAAGCGTGCGTTTTAGGGATTTCTTACTTCTCCAAGTTATTCAACGTTATAGTTTAATTCTAAAGTTGTGGCATAAGCACATAGGCATAGACAATGGTCGTATTTCGGGAATCAGTTGTTCCCTTTTTCAACGAAGAAGATTGCTTTCACTGCAGGAGGAAACCACTGATTCCTCAAATATGCAACTTGTTTGAATAAATTGAATTGTAGTCAAAGAAGGCAGAACCTTTGTTTTTCATTTGAAAATTTCGTTACCAAACCACTCAAAAAATGGCAAGTTTGGGGGTTTGGATGTTTGTTTTCATTTGTCCATTAGAATGGTTTTGAAGGTACACTAGTGACAATAGTCACAAAGGTTACAAATTATTTTTGCAGGAGCCAAAAAAGAGCGTTGAACTGAAATAACTTTTTTCAATGTTAAGAACTTCACAGATTTCAAGAATGGTTCGGGTAAAGATATAATAACTAAAAAGAAGGAAGATTTATTTCATCCTACAATTCTTACTAACTCCTCATTCTACCGTCCCCCACCAAGGCAGAAACTGAAGGATAAAGTTGCTGCCTTTCGATGGAGTTAAAGTGTTGCAATACCAAGGTGCAAGGAGGCACATGAGAATAGGTCCAGGGGAATGACTTAGAGCCAATGGATGATCAAAGAATTTTCAGATAAATTATAACGGAGGAAATGTAAGCAACCCTATCTGCCAATTGGGGTCGCACCTGATGGGAAATCTAGGAACTCCTCACAGGTCTATCTGTCTGTGTGTCACACGCATTCTTCTCGGAAGCGGTCATAGCAATTGACGCCAAAATTGGTGGAAAGGTAGAAACTGTGAACGCTCACGCATACAGTGAGCTATATCTTTCTACGTCGAATTTAAGGGGGGAGGGGATCCCCATACATGCGTACATTTTTTTTCACCAAATATAGTCATGTCAAACGAAAGGACCCGGTTAGTACTTTCCGAGCCGGTGTTAATTGGAAGGTTCGAAAGGAGGGGATTGCGAGTGGTCGAAATTTATTATTTCTTTCACGAACCCAATCTCATAGACTACCCAACCGGAGAATCATCATCAACGACGCAACAACCGGTATTCGGTCTAGGTCTGCCTTAATAAGGAACTCCAGACATCCCGGTTTCGCGCCGAGGTTCACCAATTCGATATCCCTAAAAGCTCGTCTTCTTTTTCTACCGTAAATATTGCCCTTATTGACTTTCCGGGCTAGATCATCCTCATCCATACGGATTAAGTGACCCGCCCGCCGTAACCGATTCAGCCGGATTTTATCCATAGCCTGACGATCATGGTATCGCTCATAGATTTCGCCGTTATGCAGGCTACGGAATCGTCCATTCTCATGTAAGGGGCCAAAAATTCTTCGGAGGATTCTCCTCTCGACCGGCCAATCGATGAATGTGCAAAAAAAAATCGAGAAGCTGCCACTATATGGTGCCTAGACTCCGAAATACCCTCCATATCGTTTTAATAAAGCTAATAATAGTATTTTACTGTAATTTTTCGTAATTGACTTCAAAACCCCCCTTAAATTCATCATCATCATCATCAACGGCGCAACAACCGGTATCCAGTCTAGGCCTGCCTTAATAAGGAACTCCAGACATCCCGGTTTTGCGCCGAGGTCCACCAATTCGATATCCCTAAAAGCTGTCTGGCGTCCTGGCCCACGCCATCGCTCCATCTTAGGCAGGGTCTGCCTCGTCTTCTTTTCCTACTATAGATATTGCCCTTATAGACTTTCCGGGTGGGATCATCTTCATCCATACGGATTAAGTGACCCGCCCACCGTAACCTATTGAGCCGGATTTTATCCACAACCGGACGGTCATGGTATCGCTCATAGATTTCGTCATTGTGTAGGCTACGGAGTCGTCCATCCTCATGTAGGGGGCCAAAAATTCTTCGGAGGATTCTTCTCTCGAACGCGGCCAAGAGTTCGCAATTTTTCTTGCTAAGAACCCAAGTTTCCGAGGAATACATGAGGACTGGCAAGATCATAGTCTTGTACAGTAAGAGCCTTGACCCTATGGTGAGACGTTTCGAGCGGAACAGTCTTTGTAAGCTGAAGTAGGCTCTGTTGGCTGACAACAACCGTGCGCGGATTTCATCATCGTAGTTGTTATCGGTTGTGATTTTCGAC
Source organism: Hermetia illucens (assembly GCF_905115235.1). NCBI lineage: Eukaryota > Metazoa > Arthropoda > Insecta > Diptera > Stratiomyidae > Hermetia > Hermetia illucens. The sequence goes on along the minus strand of NC_051850.1, from coordinate 152,493,132 downwards.
CCTAGATAGGAGAAATTGTCAACGGTCTCAAAGTTGTATTCCCCTATCCTTATTCTTGTTCGTGTTTGTGTTTGACCAGTGCGGTTTGATGTTGTTGCTTGATTCGTCTTCGGTGCTGACGTTGCCACCATGCATTTTGTCTTGCCTTCATTGATGTGCAGCCCAAGATCTCGCGCCGCCTGCTCGATCTGGATGAAGGCAGTTTGAACGTTTCGGGTGGTTCTTCCCATGATGTCGATATCGTCAGCATAGGCCAGTAGTTGGGTGGACTTGAAGAGGATCGTACCTCTTGCATTCACCTCAGCATCACGGATCACTTTCTCGAGGGCCAGGTTAAAGAGGACGCATGATAGCACATCCCCTTGTCGTAGACCGTTGTTGATGTCGAATGGTCTTGAGAGTGATCCTGCTGCTTTTATCTGGCCTCGCACATTGGTCAGGGTCAGCCTAGTCAGTCTTATTAATTTTGTCGGGATACCGAATTCTCTCATGGCCATGTACAGTTTTACCCTGGCTATACTATCATAGGCGGCTTTCAAGTCGATAAATAGATGGCGCAACTGTTGTCCATATTCCAACAGTTTTTCCATCGCCTGCCGCAGAGAGAAAATCTGATCTGTTGCTGATTTGCCTGGAGTGAAGCCTCTTTGATATGGGCCAATGATGTTCTGGGCGTATGGGGCTATCCGGCCTAGCAAGATAGTGGAGAATATCTTATAGATGGTACTCTGCAAAGTGATACCTCTATAATTGCTGCACTGTGTGATATCTCCCTTTTTATGTATGAGACAGATTATGCCTCGTTGCCAATCGTCAGGCATTGATTCGCTGTCCCATACCTTGAGCACAAGTTGATGAACCACTTGGTGTAACTGGTCGCCTCCATATTTAACTAATTCGGCTGTAATTCCATCGGCTCCTGGCGACTTATGGTTTTTTAGCCGATGAATTGCACGGACTGTTTCTCCTAAACTTGGTGGTGGCAGTATTTGTCCGTCGTCTTCAGTTGGCGGGACCTCCAACTCGCCGATGTTCTGGTTGTTCAGTAGCTCATCAAAGTACTCAACCCATCGCTCTAATATGCCCATTCTGTCGGAAATCAGATTTCCCTCTTTGTCTCGGCAGGATGAGTATCGAGGTGTATAAGGCTTCATCCTGCTGACTTGTTGGTAAAACTTCCGCGCCTGGTGCGGTTGCTCCCTGTACTTTTCTAGTTCACAGACTTGTTGGTTCTCCCAGGCTTTCTTTTTCTTGAAATAATAAAACTTGTTCTTTCTTTTTCGTTGGTGTGTGTATTTATTCTTGCAAATACCGATATTTCGGGAACCACTTGTTCCCTTCATCAGTGCAAACAAGTTGCAAAGAAACAACAAGTTTTATTATTTCAATTAATTAATCGTTGGAAACACCGCATAATTTCACTCTGATTCCTTTTTCTGTCTGTGAAGTCGCTTCTCCGCTCGACGAAGTTCGTGATAAGTCTCTGCGCGTGCCCGCGTTCTTTGAGAATGCAACATTACTCGGTATGCGGCATTCTTCCGTTCCGTTGCTAGCTTACATTCATCGTCAAACCAGCCGTTCCGACTCCTTTTGCGGCTGGGGCCAAGTATATTTGTGGCCGTATCCATGATAACGTTCTTCAGGTGGTTGTGAAGCTCATTAGTTGATGCTTCATCTCCAGGTCCTCTATTGACTGCGGTTATTGCGGCATCCATTTCCCTCTTATAGGTGTCGCGGAAAGTTGTGTTGTGGATGGCTTCAGTGTCCACTCTCACCTGATTGTCAGAAGGGATTCTAGGTGGTATTGTTATTCGAGCTCGGAGCACCATGCCAACGAGATAGTGATCCGAGTCTATATTGGCCCCCCTATATGTTCTGACATTCATCAAGGCTGAGAGGTGGCGGCGTTCGATCAACACGTGGTCAATTTGGTTGAAAGTGGTCCCGTCTGGAGAGGCCCACGTATGCTTGTGGACCGCTTTCCGCGCAAACCAGGTACTTCCAACAACCATTTCGTGTGACCCTGCTAATTGAATAGTCCGCAGTCCGTTATCATTTGTTTTTTCGTGTAAGCTATGGGAGCCAACGTATCGCCTGAATACGGGCTCCTTCCCTACTTGGTTGTTAAAATCCCCAAGTATGATTTTGATATCATATCTGGGACAGGCTTCGAGGGTTCTTTCTACTGCCTCGTAGAAGGTATCCTTCTCCGACTCTGCAGTCTCCTCTGTAGGGGCGTGAACGTTTATGAGGCTTATATTTCTAAACTTGCCTCGCAAACGCAGAGTGCATAGCCGTTCGCTTATACTTTCAAAGCCGATAACAGCAGGTTTCATTTTTTGGCTGACTAAGAAACCTACTCCGAGCACATGGTTCACTGGATGGCCGCTATAATATATGGTGTAGTGGCTCTTCTCCAGGAAACCGGTCCCTGTCCATCGCATCTCTTGCAACGCTGTTACATCAGCCCTATATTGGGACAGGGTATCGGCTAGCTGCTTATCAGCTTCATCTCTGTACAGGGAGCGCACGTTCCATGAGAAAATGCGCAAATCGTTGTTCCTTTGTCGTTGCCGGGTCCGTCGTTTTAATATCCGTCCTATCCGAGGCTCCTGTTGTGGCTTCGTAACAGGTTGTTTTCCGTGTAGGGTTGTCAGCCCTACCCAACCCCCAACCTGGAGGACCAGTTGGTACAATTTGTCCCGTTTTTAGGCGCGGGAGACTCGCCTTCATCCTTCTCCGTCTGCAGCTTTTCGTCAAGAAAGAGCTCCCAGCGGTCACCACGTGGAGGTGGAGATAGGGTTTGGTAGTAGAGCTTGTTGGTTCAGCAGGCATTTCCCAGGTTTTATGCTCCATCGTGGGTACCAATCCACGTTTCGCCCCGGGACCTATACTACCCTTTGACCACCAATTCATCATAGAATCATTAAATTTTTAGCATATAACATGATCCTACCAAGTTTGGGGGTTACTAACAAAGTTATGACAGGTCCAAGTTGCCGCTTGTGTTCAAGTTCAAGACTTCGAATGTCAGTATCACGTGAAAATGGATATTCTCACACTACTTGGTACTAATGGAACCAAATCACACTCAAATGGCTTTATAAAAGGAATGCACGTACCTGAAGCATTCCCCGACTTGTTTAATATCGACCTCGTCCCTACTACACATAATTAGGGTTTGTGGCAACGTACTTTGTACTATCCTCAGTAAAACAAAAATAAAATGCTGAGATCAGGGAAAGAGATAAGTAGAATATAGTTGGAGTTATTCCACTATGCTAAATCTTACCTGATCTCTCTTGATGACAGGTCCCGCGACAGGTCGATCAAGAAAATGGATACAATGTCGTTAGAAGCAAGATGAGTGGATTGAATCACAAGCCTCGAAAAATGCTAGTCGACGTGGCAGGACGTGTCTGTACGCTACATGTTGGCATCCTAACTGGATAGACCGAGAACTCGCAAGAGCCCTTCGGAAAAGGCGCACTGATAACTGCGCTCTGCAAAAAACCCGAAGGTCTGGTGCCGAAAGCTGCGACATAGAAAGCTAACGCGGTAAAAATGGCTTCATTTGATGGTTGGCTGATGAAACCTACCGTTATATCAGCTGATCGCACTATTCACTTCTTCATCGCGTACGGACAATGCAGGTCGACCTGGGGCCGAGAAAGATGCCTTCTGGCAACTTATCGATGAAAAGATTGGTAAGATTGGTTAATGGTCGTGTGGGTGAAAAAGCAGACGGTAGCAGGTGCTATGGGGAAAGGGGTTTGGAGCGCGCAATGAGGGTCGCGAGCGTATAATCGATTTTGCGTACACTCATGACCTTGTACTTATGAATACATGGTTCATCTAACGATTGTCTCATCTTCCTACATTTTATAGTGGGAACAGTAAAACGCAAATCGACTATATTCTCATAAGACGCCGACATTTTACCACCATCACTGATTGCATAGCCGTTCCCAATGAGATCATCACACCGCAACATCGGCCGTTGATTGTGTGAATTAAGCCACCAATAAGAGAGCGTGAGAAACGCACTAGCTTGCCACGAATTAAATGGGGGCGATTTCGTCACAAGAAAGAAGAAATGATCTCTGATATCTGATCTGATCTGATCTGATCTGATAATCGTATAGATTATCCACCATTACCAATGTGGAAGAATCGTGGAACCATATGGAAGACACGATCCACAAAGCGACCTCTGCAACCCTCGGAGTCACCAAACCGAGTAAGCGGAACATCAACCGTGATACTTGAGTTTGGAATGACGATGTTGAAATGAAAGTCCGTGAAAAGAAACGCCTTTATCGCAAATTTCTCGACGATAAAACACTGGCCAATTGGCAGATTTATAACAATGCCAACCGGGAAGCAAAGAAAGCAATCGCTGTCACCCGAGCGGACCATTACAAAAATCTTTACGATAAACTGGACACTCGGGATGGCGAGAGAAATTTGTATCGACTTGCCAAAAGCCGTAATGAACGCACGCAGGATATCGAACACTTCTGTTGCGTTAATGACAAGAACGGTACTTTACTTACCAACCGTCGAGCCGCAACGAATTGATCGCGAGAATACTTCGAGCTGATTTCAACTGAAGAATTTGCTCATCCTCCACTTCCACAATCATTGCGGCCATTTGGAGCAGTTCCACCTGTCAGCGCAAATGAAGTTGAGGAGGCAATAAAACGAATAAAATCGGGGAAAGCCACAGGACTAACGACATTGTATCTGAGCTCTGGAAAGTGAAGAGCTGGGACCCAACACTGTTGCTGGACGCACTGTCGAACAGGCGCAAAGCAGACTCGGCATATTGATGCGAGGGGTAAGGGTATGGATGACTACTCATGGTTTCAACCTTGCACTGGAAAAAACCGAAATAGTCACCCTGACTAAAAAGATAATTCGGACCCTGCGTTCCATATCGTTCGGCGAGTCGATAATCGAGTCAAAACCAGCGGTAAAGTACCTTGGGCTGACTCTTGACTCAAAGATGAGCTTTTTTAAGCAAATCAATGCAGCAGCAAACAAGGCTGCAGCTGGAGTTTCGGCGTTAAGTAGGCTAATGGCAAACATCGGGGGTCCTACGTCTAGCAGGCGACATCTCCTGATGAGTTCAAATCAGTCTGTCCTGCTCAACGGCAACGCACTCTAGACGAGCGGCAGCTCTCGTGGCAAAATGAAACTAGAGGCAGATGGACTACGCGGCAACTTAGGTGCGTGGCCGAATCGGAAGCATGGTGAGACTGACTATTTCCTTACCTAATTTTTAAGTGGGCATGGAAATTTTCATGTTTACTTGCACAAGATTGGAAAGACGCGATCTCCGGATTGTGTGTTATGTAATGGAGTTGTGGACGACGCTCACTACACCTTTTTTTTTGTGGAAAGTGGGATGGGGTGCGTCAGCAGCTCTATTTAAACACAGGAGATTTACAACATTGTCAAAGAGATACTGAGGAGTGCTGACAGGTGGAGCCATGTTGCCCATTATGTTCGGCCCTTGTCATTGCTAAGACGAAAGAGCTCGACCGGTGGAGGAGCCGGATGGCAGGGGGTTACTTGAACTGACAATTCCCTTCCTCTTCTCCCCTTCTGTTGGTCAAAGGAATTCCCTGACTTGAAGGCTCCGCAAGTCGGAAGAGTTCGAGGACTAGCCCGAAGTAATATGACAAACGGTTCCAGGCTAGCTCTCTGATGATGGCGTGGTGTTTAGTTGGTAGTCCGACGATGTACCGAGCCAGGAGTCCAACACTGTGTGCGTAAATGGATTCACCTACCCTACCTCAAAAAAAAGGGTGGAAAAGAGAAAATTTGCGCCTGGAGTAAAACTTTTGCGGGTTTCCCTGGAATTGATATAAATAACTTAACTTGATTTAAGTTTCTGCTGCAGGCTTCAAGATAAAACTTGGGGGGCAGGTGAAATCTCTTTCTTCCCGACGGGCTTGACTGTTAGTAGGGAAGAAAACGTGACGACCTCCTTCGTATTTAGTCACAGGAGAAAGCGTAAGGAAGTAGGAAGGGAGGTAGAGACCCTATTGGGAGGCCAAAAGTAAGTTGTAATTAATTAACGTTATTATGCAAACTAAGCGGTACCAACACTGAAGACCATTATTCGTTTCAATATTTTTATGTGATTGTTCCACTGCTTTTGACTTCAAAGTAGGAATTCAGTAGCTCCCAAAAATCTTGCAAAGGCATTCAGAGAAATCAAGCCTGAGCAGCAGCAATAAATTTCTAATATTTAAAGCTGAGTGGTTTCTCACCGTCTTCAATACTGAGTTATTAAAATTTTTCTAAAATTGGAACAGTAACAACGTAATTTTGCTTCAGTAGCCACACCTTCAATGAAAACTTATAGTGAAACGAATTCACTAATTTTTCGGTGCTGAAAATCATTGGGCATCTTCATTCGGAAGTTTTTGCCACACAATCTTGCAGATGGTTTGTTTGTGTCAAAAATTAGATGTTCTCAGTGCTTACTAAAATTCAAAAAATACCACAAACGCCTTGAAATTGTAACCATGGAAATTTTTTCACTCATTGGAATTCGTTGTCGAAAATAGGCCACTTTCATCTACCGCACTGGACATTCATAAACTCAGTCTGCAAACATTTATCAGATAAGATCAGGTAATGGTAGCTTCACTTCAAGCGGATACTCATCTGTGATCTTGTACCCAAAATAACTCGGATCATAGTTGTGCATGAAAAGCTACCGGCGACCAGTTGTCACGTTTTGTTGTTCTTTAGTAACCATAACAAGTGCACGTCCTCCGCTTAGTGAAGAATAGTCAGTTCAGTTTCCGTAATATTTGTTTTGAACTATATCAATGCTCCCATTGTGTTTACCGTCAAACACCATAGAAAGATCATTGCCTCCAGCTCTTAAGGCAATTTAATCTGGATCAAGCACTGCCTTCTATTGTGGACTGTGTGTTTCTTCTTAACGCGCTGCACTCAATCAAACCCTAATCAGTTATTTACTCAACGTCAACAGAGCAACAAGGAAATGGTTCTGGCTTCAAGTTTATGTTCGTCAGTAATGTGCATTCTCATCCCGTCAGTTTTCAATTCCAAAACATCAACAATACCAAATGTTCAGAGACCTCCGCTAGAATTCAATAAAAACGATCAACCTATCAGTACTGCCGCTAGCGTTGCAACGCCGGTGGAGGTTCTCCTAAAACAACTTGCTGCCACCAGCCAGAAAGTTAACGCTTTGCCTAATGGCGCCGCTTTAGATAATATCAGCGCTATATTGCAGCAGAGGCCGTCATGGTTTGTCGGATCAAGTCAACCATCAATTAAAATCTTTGGAGCAGGAACTGAATCAAGATTTCCGCCATTCTTGGAGTTCTTGGTGCAGCGCATTCAGTCGTTTTTCTCCGTTTATAGATATCAGGACACAAGCCGTCCCGGACCTGGTTCGTATATTCAAGATGTGGAATTTATTGAACCAACAAAAGTGACTGTGAATGAAGCGACATTCCCAAAGGAAGGTGGAGATGGTGCTATATTCTCAGAAAATGCTGGAGCAACTATTAATGATGATTACGATGACATATTTGAAAACGGTACTGGTGTTATTTCAATAGGTTCCGAACCTTAGTGTAAGTGAAGTTTTGTAATTGTGATAATTCAATAGTTCTGTACTAAATAAATCTAACGTTTATTGAACATTACATCGATTTTTGGGTTCTTGTTAGCTCCGAAATTTATCTGACGAAACTCTGGTATTTCTCGGATTTGCTTTACTGGTGCATGCAAATAAACGATTGACTGAAGACTTCTTCCATCAAAAAAAAAAGTTTTAATTGTGAAAAATTACTATGTATATGCAAGCTGATTCGGTTTGTCTATTCGTTACCAAATAGAATGCTATTAAAATCAAATTCTAAAATTTTCAAAGGTCGCAATTCTAATACATAAAACATTCTAATAAAATCACCTATAAATAACTTAATCGAATATCTGTTTGATACCTCTGACAACAAATCCTAATAAAATACTTATTAGACCTCCCAAACTAGGTTACTCGCTTAAGTCTTTCGTTTTCGCCTTCACGTCATTTGCATTTATAGTGTTTGTCAACGTTTGGCCATCTCTCCAGAGAAGGTGAAGATACATAACTGTTGCTTTTAACTTCTTATTTCATTTCTTGTTGATATTGTTTGTTTCGTTTTATTTTCCATTCTTTTCCAGGTGGTAATTTCCCCTAGCACTATGCAAAAGATGGCAATATTTCAGATATTTCTTGAGATGTATGGCAGAATTTAAAGCTTTTTTAATTGTATATCTTTTTTGACGTAAGTTTTGAATATACAATGTATAATACGTCAAAGTAAAAAGTCGGGTAAAATACATACAAGGTATGAAATTTCTTTGTGAAATTAAAATTTTTGGATTGGATGTACGCTTGAAATGAATGAAATGGTTTCCGTGTCTGCTTTCCACTTACTTTGTGCATTTAAATGCCCTGTGAGTTGGAGCTTAATAATACACTCAAAGTCTTCCCTATTTGTCGTAGGAGGCGACTAAAAGGGACAGAAATTTGTGAGCTAGCAATCTGCAAATTTTGAAACCGAAACGTCAGCAACAAATTGGATAGGGACTGACCTCACGGCAAAGACCTTCGGCTATAGAAAACGGACTTAGATTTCAAAAAAGTGAAGCGATGGCGGCTTTACGGTTTCTTACCAGGGCAGAGGCAAATCGTCAGCTGCTTCACCTCTGCCCTGGGAGCAGCGTGACCGTAGCGGCTCGCAGATGTTGAGTGCTCCTTGATATAATTCGTAGAACACGACATGACTACGAATTATATTGAGCGCAAATCCGCCTTATTGACCAGAGCTTGGCCAGAGCTGAAATATTCGTTTTAGGACTTAGATTTGTTTCTGGAATGAGCACACGCTCCTCGACAACGGACGCGAAGGTCCTCAGAATGCTCGTTGTCTCCAACTTGAGCGGGAATTCCAACGATTCTAGGCCTAAGCGAATTAAGATAGTGGGGCTCTGGAGAGAACTGCTCTCCCTTTTGTTACACTAATGGCAATATGCTTTTGAATTCTGGAAAGTCAAGTTGTAGTAGCTACTGCAAGGTTCTGTTCTGTTCTGATAAACATCTAACTGCAAGATTCCGGTCCAGGTTACGGGCCATTGCAATTGTGAAACGTTACGCACCAATGGAGAGTTCTGATATAGTAGAAGGACGTTTTCTATGAGCAACTAAATGCTGTTCAGGGGAGGCTTCCGAAAGGTGACATTTCGGTCGGGATGGGTGATCTCAATGACAAGGTGGGATTTGACAACACCTTACCCGGACATATGCTGGGGAAACACGGTTTTGGCGACCGTAACGATAATGGTGTAAGGTTCATGGATTTTTGCAACATCCTCCCTCTCGTTATTCGTGGCATATTATTTAAGTACAGAGCCCGGCATAAGGTCACTTGGCTGTTAACTGATCGGCATCATATAAACAATCAGACTGACCACTTCACGACCAGCAGTAAAAGTTTTCTGTTGAACGTGCGTAACAAGAGAGGTGCTGACATCGGATTCGAAAGGGATCACCATTTGATGGTCGCTTATGTTTGCGTGTTGCGTCCACCACTTCTAGCAGGTTTGGTGAGCTGCGAATCCCCCAAGCTGAACATCGACCCCTTGAATGATCCAGTTGACACTTGACAGTGAGAGATCTATCTTGTTAATTAGATGGAGTCAAACATGGACGAAGTTCTGAGTTCTAAGCCTGTACTCACGATTTGACAGGGCATTATCAATTTAGTCAATGGGATTGCTTTACTACGTTGAGGAGGAAGTGACATTCAAAGAATTTTTTCACACGTAGGTGCTCCCTAACAGATAAGAACCTTGTATAGGGTCAGTCTGCCTTTGATGCTCAAAATTACGTCCTTGATATGTTCCAACGCTATCAATCAATGTTTAATCTGCGACTCCTGAAAAACTCTGTTGCCACCTTCAAGGTTTCGAGAAAATACACTTTTTTTTTACTATAATGAAAATCAATAAGTGAAAATGCTACAACTAAAGGCTAACATTACTCGAAATGAATATTCTAGGTAAGTACATTTTCAGGCCCATTAAAAGCACCAGATCTGCCTTTGTCTCCCGGTTTTTCTTATAAGTGTCCCCTTTCCATGGTTTTACCGAGTGCACTTGAAATATGGGAGCTGGCGTTCCCCAATCAAAGGAAAAACTATCGTAATTCAGCCTGGTAGTGCTTTCAAGTGACGTTAGTCGATTTGGTTCTATAAAGTGATCATAATTATCAGATTGTGCTTAGTCTTCCGAAAGCAAACGTAACTCCAGTGTCAAATTATGACGTGACTTGCCTTCAACATAGATTGATATTTCTAATATAATAGGAATATGAGGAATAATTACCTCATGGCTAGAGCAATAGCGACATAAAGCCCATCTACACAATGGAAACAAGCTCCACTGTTACAATTACAAAAGTATCTCATCATTGGGTACTATCTACAAATTTGTGACAGAAATGGTTTATCTGATGCCGAGCCGACTCGCTTCTTCTGAAGAAGATACAATTGTCGATGCGGAAAAAATAATCCATGACTTGGAGTTAGCAGACAAAGAGGACCGTTTGAGAACTAATGGAACCTATGGTTTAAACTCGGCGCAATAAACCACTGAGAACACATTTGACTAGGGAAAAGCCTCCTTATTCACTTTTCTAGCCCTGAAATTGAAATACTTGGAGCTGAAAGGTAGATTTTTTATAAAAAAAATATGAATAAAGCCTGCGTACCTGTTTGGGTTCGGAAAGTGGGAGGCACTGTAAGGCAAAGTCAACGGTATTGTAAATGGTTGCTATTTACTCCTTGGTTGAATATAGCGCGTCAGCTACACACATGCGCCATCGGTCGTGGTTGCTTGAAATGCGGTTCAGCTCCCCCACGATCTCCAGAGATGCATGCACTCTTCCTCCATTGTTCTGCACCAAGTGCAATTGCGGCGCCCCACTCTTTGGCCATCTTGGGAGTGTGGCTTCCGTTGCATGGTATAGTCAGCAATACAATTGTCGCCTTTCTTTCACATGTGACCCAACCACTGCGACTTTCGGTCACATCGCCCACGGGTGACAGACCAGCGCGCTGACCAAGTTTATCATTTGTAATTGCATCTGGCCAGCGTACTGCGATGTTACGCCGAAGGTTCGAAGCCTCCGAATGACTTTTCATGTGCTACTCCTATATAGCAATACAAAAAAACACTAGCATAGAACAACCTCAAATTGATCTTGGTATTCAGATAACAGCGTTTCCGGAATTCAGACAAGGCAGCGAAAGCCGATCTAGCGCTGCTAGTGCGTCAGGCAGCATCGAGTTCAGTCCACCTTTGGCAGAAAGCACACCTCCTATAGAAACAAATACAAAGGGAGAGTTCAATGTCCCGGCAGATTGTGAACCTCGGGTTTGTTGGTGTTTATCTTTGGTCTAACTCTACTTGCTTTTCTTCTCAAATCCAAAGGTATTTGGTCACAGTCCACGTCATGATCACGGTCACGGTTACTGAAATGCTGTCCTGGGCCAAGTGCCCTTGGGACAACCGAATCGTCGGCCATTTTGGCAGAGTGGATTCCACTGCATGGTATAGCCTGCAATGCAATTGTCGCCCCTCCTTGATGTGTGTCCTATCCACTGCCACTTCAGTCCTCCTATCACATCGGATACTAGTGCCAAGCCTGTACACCGACCAAGTTCTTTGTTTGAGATATGTCAGGACAGCGTAATCCGATGATACGTCGCAGACAGGTATGGATGAAAGCTGGGAGCTTTTAAGTAACAGTGAAGTTCACTTTCCACGTGTTATTTCCAGATAGCAACACAGTAAGAAAACTAGCATAGAGCAATTCCAACTTAATCTTAGTGTTGAGACAACTGCATTTCCAGATTTTAGACAGGGCAGCGAAAGCTGATCTAGCGCGGTTAATGCGTCGAGCAACATCTAGTTAATGCCGATAGTGAGGTGCGTGTCAGATTGAGAACCTTGATTTTATTGGTGTCCAACTCTACTTGCTTCTCTTTCCAAATCCAGAGCCATTCGGTATCATCCGCGTAGTTGAGGTGTTTGAGGGAAGATGTCATCGTCCATTGAATTCCTGCAGGTCCTCCAAACAGGGCAGCATGAGGAATGTCACCGATAATATAAAGAAATAATATCGGTGATAGTATGCAACCCTGGTGCACTCTGCTTTGGCCCTCTCTGGTGAGACGGTTAAGCCCTGCGGGTTTACCCCGTTTCTTCTGATTGGAGGAACAATCCGTATCCGCATGTTACGGTGACTAGCCATTTCATCAACAAAAGAAGAAACCTCACCGGATGTAATACGGTTAAGGACTCTCATGTAGCGTTCTTTCCATCTCTTCAGTGGGTAAGAAGTCGACCGTTAACGTCCTTTATAGGAGGATCGAAAGATTTGCGACCACATGCAAGCTCTTTCGTGATGCGGTATACAGTTCTGATCTGCGATCTGGGGCATCTTCTGCTTTCATGACCAGCGCAATAGCCAATTCTTCTTTGCCACGATGTACACTACGCTGAACTTTTCGGGATTTCGCGCAGTATCGGAGTTCGAGCGCGTCACGCCCACCACCACACGCAGTGGTCAGTAGAGCCTCCAATCCCTTCCGTTCATCGATCTGCTTCCACGACTCTGCGGTAAGCCATATCTTGCCCTTTCAGGACGTGGCCAACGGCCTGTACGGCACCCGAGATAAGAAAATTTTTGATGGCGACGCAATGCTCATCGATATTCCCAGGCCCAGTAGATCTGCCGTTCGGTCAGCAAGATAGCTCTCCCACTGTCTAGCGACAGCTGGTTATATAATATAAGTGGTCTATATTGAACTTACGCATATCCAACAGATAACTCCTAAATCTACTGCTGACCTTAGAACATTACCATTATGATTGCCAAAATCGTGTTTCCCCATCACATGTCCGAGTAAAGTGATTGTCAGAGTCCATTTTTTAATTCCGATCACCAATTTTGATCACAATGTTAACTTTAGGAAGTCTCTTTTCAAATAAGTGTAATTACTCGTAGGAAACATAGTTCTCTACTATATTGTAAATTTTCGCTGGTGCATGGCCTTGTAAAATTGTGATCCTCCTTAACCTGGATCGGAATCTTGCTGTTACAAGTCTGTCAGAAATTGGTTCCTAGGTCAAGAGAGCGCACTTTGCAGTAACCATCAGTTGCAATCCGACACCGGTTTCGCGTCTGCTAACACTTGGTAAGAGGGAGTGAAGTATTTTCCAGAGTTGCACTATCTTACTTCGTTTGAGCCCAGAATATCCACTTTATATCGTTGGAATTCTCGTTCGAGTTGTAGAAAGTGAGCACTCTGCGGAGTCTCACTACCGTTGTCGAGAAGCATGCGTACAGTCCAGAAACTAATAATAATTCGTTTTCGATAGCCAATGATCTTTGGCGTGACATTAGCTCCAATCCGAGGCGCAGTTTGATGGCTGATGCAGGATTTCCCTACGAGGCCAAAGCTTTGTTTTTACATATCCTATCCTGATTACGGTGGATAGTACTTCCTTAGTCTCTCATAGTAGTCAGGATTTCTCCCCTCTTTTGCTTCTATATCTTTGTCTCCTGTCTTTTCGGCATAACTCACTTCCTGTTGCATCTCATTCGCCATCCATTTTCGCTGACCCTAAAATTCTCCCGGAGGCATGATTTTTAAAGGCATTAGCTTTTTACTTTCGGGCAGGGTACATCGTCTGCGTCTGTTTTGTCATGTTTTGAATACTGTGAACTGCTAACTTATTCGAAGTTGTAATCGTTTATTGTCGTTTTTGGTCTTCTCCTCATTTATTTGTAGGTCAGCTTCCTTCGCTATATCGCCAAACTTCACCGGAGTCTCCTTCACGCTTTCTTTCGATCGTGGCAGGATTTTCATATCATCCGCTTAGGGTGTGATTGGTAGTATGATTTGAACCATTTAGAATCAGTGGCATTATTGGTCGCCGGAGTTCCATGTTGCCATTTTACCAGTCTAATCTGGTGACTTGATAGGCAATAAACCCACTTTCTTCAACGTGGTCAGGGGAGAAGTCATCGACATCACGGTGGCATCCTCTGATATTACGGCTATTGTCAGAGAGTGCAGAGTATCAAACGATATCACATCCTCGGATCACAGGCGCATTAATTTCGTAATGGGCATGGATCTTCCTTCAACCACTCCTGAAGGGATTCAGAATCCGCGAAAGGCAGATTAGGCAACGTATAAAATAGAACTGAACGCCCCAATTGGTGAGAAAATAACCCAAATGGTCGCAACTAACATGAGAACTCAAGACGTCAAAGAAGAGTGAAAGACCATAGTGGAACGCGGGCTTGTCAAAACAGGGGAGAAAGACAAGAGTGTTCCTTAAACGTATCCTGAAGTATGACTTAAAGAGACCTGGAAAGCTCTATAGAAAAGTATAAGATTGGCTAAACGATGATTAGGGAGAAGCGAAGAGACTAACTTTTTTGAGGCAACCTCAAGGCTGAATCGGATCTTTCTCAAAGAAAATAGCCAGGAGCTGGATTAATGCACATCGAAGGTGCCTTCAGTTATGCCTCATTCACGGCAATTTGTGACGAGCTCTGACAACATGAAATCGAGCCATTGTTAATCAGTTGGATCCTTTACATGCCAAAGTGGAGAACAATCCACACACTTGTCGACAAGAAGTCTATTGACGCAAGATGTCTAAAGAGCTGGCAACAGGGAAGGCTTTTCTCTCCTCTGTCATAGCTCCAGGTAATGGACACCTGGCTATGGCTCCGGGAGGACACAAATGTCTTCGCATCAGCATTTGAGGATGATCTAATATGTGACCATTGGAATGCAACTCTGCATGTAATTTGCAGTTGGCACCTCCGCAACAGACACACGGTGAACGCTAGGAAAACAGAACTAGTTACGTTCTCTAGGAATGTCCGGTGGAGCAGCTAGACACTACCCGTGTTAGCTGGGGTGGAAATCTAGGTGGTACAAACAAACAAAATCAAGTATTTAGGAATACATCTCGATTCCTCTCGAAGCTATCCTAAATCTGCTCCCCATTCATGTAGAGGTTAAACGGAAGGCAGCGCACGGCGCATGTAGACTCGATACTATTGGTGCTTGGAAAGGCGTTCGTCTGGAAACTCCTTGACAAACATCAGTTTGCATTGATGCGGGCCGATCATATGCTTTCCAGACTCGTCTTAGAAAAGACATACTCTGTCATAATCACCAAGATAGATGAATGGCCGATAAAAGGCCACGAGTCTTTTGGGATTGCAGACCTAATAATCTTCACCGATAGGTCAGTCATGGAAGACGGATCGGGCGCAGGGGCATTCTTGGGTAATCCGATTTTTAAAATGCTCCGACATCTTGGAAAATTGACGACCATATTCCAGGCGCAGATATATCCGATTTCATTGGCACCATTCGAATTTGTTCCGACAGTTTGACAGTGTTCTCAGTACGAAACAGCAACAGCATATGAATCTAGTTGGTGTGGAGTTGCCAGAACAAGCTTTTAGCATCCAGCCATCTACTGCTAAGTCTACTTTGAAGGGTGTAATAGCAAGGATTCACGCAGTCGAGTAGAAAAGCTTGACTTCTTCCCGCCAGGCGAAAATGCTTGCGAAGGAACTCGGAGCCGCTGGAGAGTTATTTTTCTTCTCCCTTAGGAAGTGGGACATGAAAACCCTAATAAACTACCATATGGAAAAAGTTGGGGTGGTGGTTTCGGCTATATGCAGCCAATGTGAGGAGAAGAAAGAAACGGCTTTGCACTTTATATGCAGCTGTAACTCCGCCATGCTATTAACATAGTATGCTGGTCCCAAGCCCAGGTAAAGGAGGAGGGTTCGAGGCAACGTACTCTGTACTATCCTCAGTAAAACAAAAATGAAATGCTGAGATCAGGGAAAGGGATAAATAGAGTATAGTTGAAGTTATTCTACTATGCTAAATCCTACCTGATCTCTCTTGGTGACAGGCCCCGCGACAGGTCGACCAAGAAAATGCATACAATGTCGTTACAAACATGATGATCGGATTGAGTCACAAGCCTCGGAGAAATGCTAGGGCGTCCACCTCAGTCGACGTGGCAGGACGGGCCCCGGTCCTGTCGAGGAATGGGCAAGGGTTCTTGACGCATAGACGGCGTCAGGACGTAAGCAAGTTAGTCCGCACACAACGAACAAAACAAATACGTGTCTGCACGCTAAATGTTGGTACCCTAACTGGAAAGACGGAGGAACTCGCAAGAGCCCTTCGGAAAAGGTGCATTGATATCTGCGCTCTGCAAGAAACCCGATGGTCTGATGCCAAAAGCTGAGACATTGAATATCAGCTGATCGCACTATTCACTTCTTCACCGTGTATGCACCACAGACAGGTCGATCTGATGCCGAGAAAGATTCCTTCTGGCAACTTCTCGATGAAAAGACTTGTCACGTGCCTGCTGACGACTATATAATTGCCAACAACCTTAATGGTCATGTAGGTGAAAAGGCAGACGGTAACGGGTGCCATGGCGAAAGGGGTTCGGAGCGCGCAATGAGGGTGGCGAGCGTATAATCGATTTTGCGGACACCCATGACCTTGTACTTATGAATACATGGTTCATCAAACGATTGTCTTATCTTCCCACATTTTATAGTGGGAACAGTAAAACGCAAATCGATTATATTCTCATAAGACGCCAACATTTTATCACTGCCACTGATTGCAGAGTCGTTCCCTATGAGACCATCGCACCTCAACATCGGCCGTTGATTGCCGTCCTGCGAATTAAGCCACCGATTAAACAGCGTGAGGAACGCACTGGCCCGCGGCGCATTAAATGGTGCCGATTCGGTGAGAAGAAAGAAGAAACGATCTCACTCATACGATTGCCAACCATTACGAATGTGGAAGAATCGTGGAACAAAATGAAAGACACGATCCACAAAGCGGCCTCTGCAACCCTCGGGGTCACCAAGCCGGGTAAGCGGTACATCAACCGAGATACTTGGCTTTGGAATGACGATGTTGAAATGAAGGTCCGTGAAAAGAAACGCCTCTACCACAAATTTCTCGACGATAAAACGCCTGCTAATTGGAAAATTTATAAGAATGCCAACCGGGAAGCAAAGAAAGCGGTTGCTGTCACCCGAGCGAACCATTTCAAAAATCTTTACGATAAACTGGATACTCGGGATATCGGATATCGGATATCGAGCACTTCTGTTGCGTTAATGACAAGAACGGTACTTTGCTTGCCAACCGTCGAGCCGCAACGGATAGATGGCGAGAATACTTCGAGCAGATTTCAACTCAAGAATTTGCTCATCCTCCACTTCCACAATCATTGCCGACATTTGGAGCAGTTCCACCAGTCAGCGCGTTGGTGTTCATCAAGGAAGCGCCCTCTCACCACTCCTCTTTGTTCTTGTTATGGACACCGTCACGCGGGATATCCAACGTCCAGCGGCCTACACACTGCTTTATACAGATGATGTTTTCCTAGCATCTGATAGCAAAAATGATCTCGAGCAACTTGTCCAAAAACGGAATGATCGCCTCATGCAACACGGTCTCAGATTGAATATAAACAAAACTGAATTTTTGACAACCGATCCCCATGAAACAGGCACAATCACTGTCACTGGCAGTGATCTGCTCAGAACTGCGCGATTTAAATACCTCGGGTCGACGCTATCAGCCAATGGAGAACTGCATTATGAAATTGCTTGACGCATTAACGCAACCTGGATGAAGTGGCGTTCCACAACTGGTGTTCTTTGTGATCGACGTATCAACGAACGTTTCAAATCTAAAATCTACCGCAATGTCGTCAGTCCAGTCGCTCTCTATGGTTCTGAGTGTTGGCCGACCATAAAAGACAATGAACGGCGTCTTGCGGTAATGGAGACGAAGATGCTACGTTGGACTAGTGGCGTCACACGTTTAGATCACATCCGAAATGAGGATATCCGCGATTGTTATGGAGTTGTACCGATTGTGGAAAAGTTGCGAGAGAGGCGTCTTCGATGGTATGGTCACACAATTCGTGCAAACGACAATTCACTTGCCAAGATTGGTCTGAACATCGAAGTCGATGGTAAACCAAAACCAAAAGGCAGACCTAAGCAACGGTGGCTTGATACGCCAGATGGGGATTTGAAAGCCTCGAGATTGCACCCAGATCAGGCATTCGATGGAGCCAAATGGCGAAACCGATCACGACGAGCCGACCACGCTTGTGATTTTGGCTGAAGAAGAAAAAAAAAAAAATTCAGCTGTAAGGTTTCCTCAAATTTCAGATGAAGACACCTCGGCAAAGTTGTCTTCAACGAAGAATTTGAGCACTTTCAGCCTCTGGAGAATGTTCTCAAATTCGCAAAAGGCTGCGAACGCTGGAGGCGGGGAGCTTTACGGGAATAGTACTATGGCGCTAAGAATGGCGGCCTCACTAAACTCCCCCTCACTAAACTAAACTAGGGCCCCAGGGAGAAACCCGGATCGAGGGTCAATCCGCCGATATCATTGAAATATGTATCCAATTTCGGTAAAGTCCATATTTTGGACTCCCGGGAGGCCTCCCTGTCGTCCGACCTGGGTTTCACCTTAGTACCTAGTAATTTGAACTTGCCTCACTTTGACCATAAATAAATAAACAGGGAAGAGAGGAATCCAACAAGGAAATACTAACCTGAAATTGCGAACTATCTCAATAGATACCTGGAGAAGTTATTTGTTCAGCTCTCCAAAGGAAGACATTGGAGTGGGACAAATTTAAAGAACGATGTCCATTTTCAACTTTATTTTCATTTTCGTTAGTTACATATTTTGTGTTTTACATTTTATTTTTGAGTTGTTATCTTTTTATGATGAGGATGAGTTTGATTAAACTGTAAACCATACTAATTACCTTTAAGCATCATTTTATCTCTACGCCTTAATTCAGTGGGTTATTCCGTTGTTAAAATCAAATGCACATAAGCTTACATAAAATTATCTAAAATTAAAATAAATCTTAGTTGAATTTGGAAGAGCGTACATAGCAGCTGGATTGATCAATCTAGAGCCTTTCCATTGTTCAAGAGACAAAATATGGAAGTAGTTAATATGGTTTAACGCGATGATGAATGATGATGAAGATGAGTATTGTATACCTTGTGTTGTTTTTGTGTTTTTTTTTTTGAGTTTTTCATTTTCTTCACTCGTTCTTAAGTGTTGAGGTTAGTACATAATTTTGAAACTATTTGGTTAGTTGGCATAATCTCGCCGTTTTTTATTCACAGAAAGGATGTTTATAACTTCCATTGGATGCCCTAATTTTATTCCCATTCAAACTAAGTGGTAAATTCCCGAAACCGATAGTAGAAAAATCACAAAATTTCAGTCCATTGCGAAGTCGCCGAATTGAAGATTGAGCTCTTCTATTTTTCGGCGACTTGCTCCTTCTCCTTTTCAACGAGAGTTTTAGGTTGCTGTTGTTCCGAGTCGGGATCCTTGGCGTTTAATTCAGGCTCAGCCATTTTATCTTTAGCCATCTGTGATGCTTCGTCATTTTGAGGACTGTCTACTGATTTGGCTGCGGCTTGCGATGGGGTCTCATTATTTGAGGCAATTGCTTGTGAATCTGGGAATGATTGAAATGTTAATCTAGTGCTTAAAACTGAGAGGTCAAGTTTTGATGTCTTCCAATATTGAGACTACAATAATTTGAGGCTGTATTTGGACCTTTTTGTAAGATTATTTCTCAGCTACCTCACCTTCTTTAATCACTTTTTGCACCTGATTGCTATCAAAGCGGCTTGCAAATTCCAGAGCAACAGCGTCTGCCGCGAGTTTGGCTTGCTCAGACTGGGGCCGAATATCCTCAAGATCCTGTAAAGCCTTGGCGAAATTACGAGCGGCGTTGTCAGCTAGTAATTGTTGCTCTTGGCTAATTTGCTCGTTACTTTGAAGTGGCAATGGCAATGGCAGCGCTTCCGAGCTTTGTTCCATTTTAATTGGGCTCCTATCATTTTGGATGTTACTATCTGGGAGATCTGTAATGCTTCTGGCCTTGATTGCTTGGAGTGGTTGCAGGCTGAAAAGTGGATGGAGTGGATTTTGAAGTATGTCCACGTTACCGAAGAATTGTGGCCGTCCAGCTATGGTATAGAAACGACGTTCAGGCAAGGGGTATGTGGAAGCAGGTGTTTGTGGAATGATGCCCTGGGGGATTGTCTCAGCATCAGTGTTAATTTCTGGCATTTGTTGTTGGGCTTGCTGTTGAAGTCTAAATTTGCCTTCCTTTTCCTCATTCTGGTCGCTACTATCGCTATCGCCTTAAACGCAGAGTGTAATTGATAAATGAAAATTATTTTTTACGGTAAATAGCTTACCCCAAGGAAGTGGGAAAGGGATAATTTCTTGGAAAGTGCCTGCACCGGAAATAATTTGGTTGCAAATGGTGTCGAATTGCCGAGTAGCTGGTGATCCTATATAAAAGATAATTTCTAGTTTTATTAGTTGTTTATTATCGGCTATAATTTTCCAACTTCTGAATGCCCTTAACCTTCAGAAGTAGGTGAAACTATCCAAACAATCTAAACATCTAAACTAAAGTCTATGTGGATAAAACCAGATACTTCAGCTCAAGTTCATACCATGTGGTATAAGTGGTTGAATAACCGGTTGCTGCAATTTAAGTGCCGGCTGTAGTTGCAGTTGAGCTTCAGGAGTTAAAATTAAAAATTCGCTGAATGGTCGCAACTGTTTCATTTCAACTTGTTTAATGTTTGTTGAAGACATTTCTGCCGATGCTGCGGCTCCTTGTTCCGTAGGAGCACTGCAAGCCAGAGCGATACATCCGAATAAAATTATCGCCAACATCTGCAATGAACAATATAAAAAGAATAAAATTGGCAACGAAATATTACAAACGAAGAAATACCATATGTATGTAGTGAACAAATCGGTATAATAAAGTACCATGGTCTCTGCAAGCAGAGGGTAATGTATATGCAACACAGGAAACAATAACAAGAACAATTTCCTTTTACCTTGTGAACAAGGCGAATCAAAGAAAGAAGTAAACAATATTACAAAAAATAGTAGTAAGACTACCATAAGGTCCAGCAGACATCTCGAACCCTTTTACTCAGATTACATTCGATTGCATGCAATGAAAAAATTGCATCTAAAAAACTGGTTGTGGCCAACATAGTTGCATTCGTTGATTAGATGATGGCAGTGCAACGTCTCGGAAATGCACCCAAGCGAACTTCTTTTATATCTTGAGGGAAAAAGGAAAATGACAAATAAAGATACAATGATAGTGTTGGGTTCAGTGTAACTATATTCCATGACCGACGTAAAAGGTTTGCATTGAGATAGGTCAAGAGCGGACATAACTTCTTTTTTGTCTTCACTGTCAGGGTCGTTGAGCCTTGGTATGAGAACTGCATTCGAGCTGGAAGCTGTTTTAACGTTTAAATCGTCATGGAGGTAGCAATTTTTATGGTTTCGTGCATTCTGATCATTTGTTGGTTATATGAATTTAATTAAACGGAGACACGATTCAAAGACGGACAAGCCATTCTGTTGAACTGTGTAATCTTGTGTCAGAAAATTTGCATCATCTTTTTAATTCTTGCCTTTCAAAGTCTAATCTGACTTATTGCATCTTGGGTTGCTGATAAGTTTGAACCCTTCACTGATAACAAAAGAAAACCCTGGAGGGAGCTATTCTTAAGAGTTGAGTTGGTGGGTGGAAAAGGCGGTTGAAATGGGTTAGATTAATTTACAATGTAATGCTTGGCAGGCAAAATCGAATTGTCACCTACTCGTAACTGTCGAATAGTGCAAACAATGCTATATTCTCAGTTACCAACGGCGGAACGGTAAACCTCTCTTGCATTACCCTATTGTTGCAAAACCCTAAGACAAGCCTCATATTAATCACTTAAATTTTGGAATATACGATACTTGCACAGACCTCGAACACTAGATAGCCTCCTTAAGCAAGTCGTAGACTACATGCTCAATATTGTAGCAATACAGGAAACTATATTACTAAGGAGTGAGAACGTGGCCATGCAATCG
This sequence comes from Hermetia illucens, assembly GCF_905115235.1. Taxonomy (NCBI): domain Eukaryota; kingdom Metazoa; phylum Arthropoda; class Insecta; order Diptera; family Stratiomyidae; genus Hermetia; species Hermetia illucens. The sequence continues at coordinate 152,470,984 of NC_051850.1, read as the reverse complement.
TATACAATTTTTAAAAGTGGAAATTCTTCGAGAATAAGAGAGAGAAAGATCTGAAACCACTTGTTACCGATTTCAGATTTTATTTGGATCTCAAGCCATTTCTTGTCGACCTCAAACCCATCAAGGAAAGACTAGACGATCTGAATAGGGAGGAAGTTTTTGGAATGATGTTAAACATGGCTAGAAGATATCAACACTCAAACTGAAATGAGGAGGTGCACCGAGAACCTTGACAAGGCCGATAATGGCAATAGACAACGCCTCGTTGACTTCGTTTCTAAAGGATCTTCGCGCTTACTACATAGGCGCATACACAAAAGAACTATCAAATCTCCAAGTGGTCCATCTTACATTTTTTACTTATAAATGCGCCCCTAGAATCCTCGATGCGTGTGTATATCGTCCCTCGCGACTATCATCACTATCTAGTAAAAGCTAAGTCTCGGTGTCGTGTTGGGGATATCATGCTTCATAATATAGTTTATATTATCAAGAACGTGGTCAAAGGGTAGTATAGGTCCCAGGGCGAAACGTCGATTGGTACCGACGATGGAGCATAAAACCTGGGAAATGCCTGCTGAACCAACACCAGCAGCTCTACTACAAAACCCTATCTCCACCTCCACGTGGTAACCGCTGGGAGCTCTTTCTTAACGAAAAATTGCAGACGGAGAAGGATGAAAGCGGGTCTCCCGCGCCTAAAAACGGAACAAATGTACCAACTGGTCCTCCAGGTTGGGGGGTGGGTAGGGCTGACAACCCTACACGGAAAACAACTTGTTACGAAGCCAGAACAAGAGCCTCGGATTGGACGGATAACGCAACGACGAACCCGGCAACTGCAAAGGAATAACGACTTGCCCATTTTCTCATGGAACGTGCGCTCCCTGTACAGAGACGAAGTTCCTGAGCAGCTAGCCAATACCCTGTCCCAATATAGGTGTGATGTAAGAGCGTTACAGGAGATGCGTTGGACAGGGACCGGTTTCCTGGAGAAGAGACATTACACCATATATTATAGTGGCCATCCAGTAAACCATGTGCTTGGAGTAGGTTTCCTCGTCAGCCAAAAAATGAAACCCGCTTTTATCGGCTTTGAAAAAATAAACGAACGGCAATGCACTCTGCGTTTGCGAGACAAATTTAAATATATAAGCCTCATTAACGTTCCCGCCCCTACAAAGGAGACTGCAGAGGCGGAGAAGGATACCTTCTAAGAGGCAGTAGAACGAACCCTCGAAGCCTGTCCAAGATATAATATCAAAATCATACTAGGTACAGCTAAGTAGGGACAGAGCCCGTATTCAGGCGATACGTTGGTTCCCATAGTTTACATCAAAATACAAATGATAATGGACTGCGGATTATTCAATTAGCAGTGTCACACAAAATGGTTGTTGGGAGTACGTCGTTTGGGCGGAAAGCGGTCCACAAACAAATGTGGGCCTCTTCAGACGGCAACACGTTGAACCAAATTGACCACGTATTGATCGATCGCCGCCACCTCTCAGCCTTAATAAATGTCAGAACATATGGGGGGCCAATATATACTGGGATCACTATCTTGTTAGCATGGTGCTCCGAGCTCGAATAACAACATGGCTCAGGATCCCCTCTGAAAGTTCACACTGAAGCCATGCGCAACATAGCCCAGGTCCCGCGAACTGAAGACGACGGACAAATTCTGCTACCACCGAATATAGAAAGGAACAGTCATAAGTCGCCAGGAGCCGATGGAATTACAGCCGAATTGGTGAAATATGGAGGGGACCAATTACACATATTACACACTACACAATTACTATGCTCAAGCTCTGGGACAGGAAATCAAAGCTTGACGACTGACCGAGAGGCATTATCTGTCTCGTACATAAAAAGGGAGATATCACACAATGCAGCAATTATAGAGGTATCACGTTTCTGAGTACCATTTATAAGATATTCTCCGCTATCTTGCTAGCTCGGATAGCCCCATACGCCCAGAACATCATTTCCCCATAACAAAGAGGCTCCACTCCAGGTAAATCACCAACAGATCAGATTTTCTCTCTACGGCAAGCGATGGAAAAACTGTTGGAATATGGACATCAGTTGCACCATATTTTCATCGAATTTAAAGCCGCCTATGATTGCATAGCCAGGGTAAAACTGTATACGGCCATGAGAGAATTCAGTATCCCGACGAAATTGATAAGACTGACTAGGCTGACCCTGACCAATGTACGAGGCCAGATAAAAGCACCAGGATCACTCTCAAGATCATTCGACATCAACAACGGTTTACGACAAGGGGATGCTCTATTATGCGTCCTCTTTAACCTGGCCCTTGACGATATTGATATAATGGGAAGAACGACTCGAGACGTACAAACTGCCTTCATTCAGATCGAGCAGGCGGTGATCGGCGCGAGATCTTAGGCTGCACATCAATGAATGCAAGACAAAATATATGGTGGCAATGTCAGCACCGAACCAACAACCAACAACATCAAACCGCATCAACTCACAACTGATAACAGCTACGATGATGAAATCCATGCATGGTTGCTGGCAGTCAACCTCGGCGCAAAACCGGAATGTCTGGAGTTCCTTACTAAAGCAGGCCTAGACCGGATACCGGTTGCTGCGCCGTTGATGATGATGATGACTGTTCAGAATGATCTGAGGAAGTTGCGATTAACCCTTAAACAAGTAACTATGATCGAATCAATTCAACTGGAAATCTTTGCAAAAGGAAGAATTATGCTACCAGTTTCACCGACTGGACCCCGACATAATGGAAGAATATGCTATTTATCAACGAATCGGGTTTCGACCTTCATCTTCGTAGAAGTCAAGTTCGTTCTCTACGTGACAGTCGTGCTGTCCTAACTGTGCCAACAGTTCGAGGGAGAAATGTGACCCTCAAAATAGCCTTGAATAACCAAAAAAAAGTCCATTTCCAGGAAATTATAATGCGGTCCGTTTTAAAGAATTTCTGACGGAACTGCAAAAGAAAATGCAAAACAACAACGGCGCTGTGCTGATAATGGATAATGCAGCTATTAACAGAGCGTCAAGAGTTACGGCGAAAATGGATGAACTCGGGTTTACTGTCAAGTACTTCCCTCCATACTCCCCTCAACTAGCATTTTCTAAAATCAAGACGTTTGTGAGGAACACTCTTTCCAACTCGGATAAATAGCATATCCTCTCCACCAACTGCGCTAACTGGGTGATGGATTTGATGAGCTCCCAAATGCAACGGCAAGCAATCCTCTCCACTAAGCTAAACTAAATTCACACGAATGTGAAATTTTAATTATTTAAAGCACATACTTGGATTTAAATTTGCCTTCAAGTTTACATTTTATAATACATATATATTTCAAATAAAAATTTTACTTGAATAACTTAATTTATTTCTTGTTAATTTACTTACAAAAAAAGAATAAAATAAAAATTATGAAAAATTTGTGTACAGACCTCCCTAATAGAATCTCATCCTCATCTGTCGAGTTTTCCCTTACTTCGGGTAAGTGTTTGAAAGTAATTAGCAACCCCACAATTTGAAACTTGTTCATACTTGGTAAGACTTTTCGGGGCCATGATAGAAAATTTACAGGCAGCCAAGATTTTTCTCCCTGCATAAACTGCATTCTTATCCAGTGGTAAAATGTTGGTATACAACTTTATAGTGGAACATTGAAAAAAACGGAATTTTAAATGGAAAATTCTGATTTTAGAATGGAAAATTTCGAATTTGAAATGAAAAATTCTGAAAGTCACTTGGAAAAATCTGAAACTGTTTGAAAAATCCGGGATTTGACTTGGAAAATTCTGAATTAGAATTGCAAAACCTATATATAAGAGGACGGAGGTAATTTTTTCAGATTAGGATATCTGAAGTACCCTTTTATGATTTCCATTTCTAATGTCGAGAAGAAATGAAAAATGCAAGATTTAAATTCACTTTTGAAATAGTGCTGGACGGAATTAAATGGATAGAGAAAGTTCTAGATGTAACAGATCAATTCTCAATAAAACGAGGTGATAAACAGAGACAAGAATGAAATTGATTTTGATTTTTTTATATTTCTACCATGTCTACATCCGTGAAGCATATCGTTTCTAGCATAAAAGACTACGAGGTCCATTATTTATTAGTTAGTTCATACAAGATTGCCATTGGAAAGGAATGGAAATGGTGGAAAGGGTTGAATTTGAATTACTTAAAACTGTTTAGTTATACTAAATTAGCTGAAGCTGAAGTTGAACTATTGTTTTTCTGGCGCACCCATTGCTCTATCCAACCTCAACTAAAAAAATCAGCAAGTGCACGAGGGAATCGATGCCTGGTCAGGTTCTGTAACCCATATGCCGGCAAACCTTCCACACATCAGGAACAAAGGTTTTGCAAAAGTTTTACATTGTCTTTCGCTAGCGGGGCCGTGCTAATGTGGAGGGTTACATGAGTAGATAAAATTTGGTTTTAATTTCCAGCTGCTCTTTACCGCAGGCATGTAAAAGTGGAAATCTAGTGCACAATGTCTCCTCTCGAACAATTATTTCGAAATGGGAACTTCCATAGGCAAAGCAACTATCTAGCAGTAGAGTGCATCTGCCAAGCGGAAACTCTTGCACGTTCTTCATTAACCATGCACATATGCTCTTCCGCCAAAAGGCAACAAACTTTTACTGGAGACATTATCGATTTATTGACAGCTTAGGTCGGGTTACCTTCGAGTGCTTAACCTCTACAGATCTGGCGCCGGATATTGTTCTCTAAGACTTTTTTCTGAGAAGATAAAAAATCTTTCAGAGAAGTTTGAGGAGTTTTAAGGGGCTTATTTTCAAATTCAAATAAGCTGTATCGCAGTTCTCGGCAGCTATCGTCCATGATTTGTGGCAACTAATGCCCAGGCAGGAAACTTTGCAAGTGAAATTGTTGGCAACACGTAGCGTCTTTTCTAGAATTGCTCAGTAGGTAATATGCTGGATTCCTCAATGGGGTGGTGGCAAACAATTAGCATTGGCGGCAGTTGGAATTGTACAATCCCTTTGTTTATACCATATATTAATATGTAAAGAATGGAGTGTGACAAAATAAGGGCAAAATCTTATTACTGAGTTGAGGCTATTGTTGCCTGTGGTATTTGATATTAACTTGCATTCATTAATTCAAAGTATTGGAGATAGAAATAATTTGCAGCTGGAATACCGAGTATATCACTTTTAGTATAAAACAATACTTTTCTAATTTAATTTCAGAAAAAAATGAAAACTACGAAGATAAAACTAAAACCTTGTATAATTTATGATGGTTAGAACATTTTAGAAAAATATCAGAAATAGAAAAATCCCAGCCGATATCATTAATATTGAGATTCTGGTCGCCGAAATTCCTGAAATGGTACTCAAATCGGGCACATAGTATATGAAAATGAGGAAGTAATTACGTCCCCATCACTCCATTCAGCCAACCTTTAAACGAAATAAAAACTCTCACCGCACATTTGCAAATGTTCGGAATATCCATTATGAACAAAGAGCTTAAAAGTTTTGTTTTTGCTGGAAGCATATTTCGAAGGGTTGATGCTTACCCAAAGGTTATTCAATAGTTATTAAAAGGAATTTAAAACATTTAAAAACAAAAGATTTAAGCGAGCAACTTGAATTTAGTTCAAGGTAAGTAAATACTTTTTTTAAGTTTTGAAAAGTTGGTGTTAGTTTATCGAATATATATTCTCATCTTTAAAGGCCAAAATGGAACAATGCTCTTGAAAATTGTATTAATTGATGTTGCAACGCACTATTGAGAAATCTATCACATTCATGAATCCACCCTATTGGATATGGAAATGTAAATATTGTGCGAATATGCAAAATCAAGAAGTGTACACCAATCAATTACCTTAAAACCAATTCTTTTTCACTACATTTTACTACACAAATAATTAAAACTTAACATTTACCTGTTTAATATTTTAAAATTTTCAACCACTCTCACACTGTTAACTAAAAAACTAAAAATTTTTCTAAAATTGCACTTGATCGAATGGTCCCAGTCAACAAAATGCAAGCTAGAACTGAAATAGTTCGCCCTTTATATAAACTTGATAATGCCACTGAACATGACCGACAATATATGTATACGCCGCTTGTAGTATAATTGAGACTAATAAAACTACAGTAAACTGTCTAGTTGGGTTCTAGATGCCATGATACATTCGTGAACACTGCACGAAAGTACATACTTACATACATAGGTCTGTGAAGATAACCCTCTCTGAATGTAAAAAAAAGTCTTACTACCGACAGAACGGCTAGGCTGCAAGCCGGTAAGTGCAATCTGAAAAACTTGGAAAAGTAAGAAAAATAACAATTGCATTGCGCACATAACATGGTCGACTTATTGCACCGTAGAATGGTGATTGCACTGAACCCAGGCAATTCATTGCACTGTACAATGTGCAATGGTCTGTCTTCTGTCCAACAGAAAGCACCCTTGTCTTCTTACCTGGTTATGTCTGTAATGTCGGTCTTTAGTTATTCTTTAAACTTGTTATCATCTGGAGTCTTCTTATTTGTAGTGTCTTGTCTTTGGTTTCTTCTTAACGATGCTCACCTAGAAGAATTTTTTTTCAGGTGGTATTTCAGCCGGTCAATAGATGATGATCCCAATAAAAGACAATTAGCACATTTTAGAATACAAATAGGTAGATTTGAGAAAGGTAGAAGCCTGAAGTACAACTCTGATGGCTTCATAAATACTAAGTTTGAAGAACCGCAGTTAGGAGGTAAGTCGACAGTTTTAACGCATGAAACCGGGTGGATTATCGGCAGTGCAGAAAAATATCTCAAATAAACATCTTCTAAAGTTTAGTATAAAGACATCTGCGAGTATTGTTATTATATTTAAATTCTGAACAACTGAGTAGTAATTTCTTAATGGCTACAAATCAAATGCTTTTATGATCGATATAGAAGGTATCATGAAATACAGGATCTACGGTAACTATGCTGTTAAAAATGTAAACTAGTTCTTTAAGCAGACAAGCATAACAAAATTTCAAACTATTAATCTTAGCATAAAAAGTTGTGAAGTGTGCAGTTGGGCAAAATTCCTCTTTTCTACTATACGAGTAATATAACTATTTCGCTTTGTACTTGAAAGGAAATCGTTTGGTAAAGTTAACATAAAATGGTTCCCTGCGATGGTTGTTTGTTCGGAATATCAACATTACTTAGCTATATATGTACATAAGCATATAAAAGATTCACTTTTAATAGCAATTTTATATCATTATCGGTGGCATCGTTAAGCTCGTTATTTTTATCGTCTGGATTATAGTACATTCCTTGTATTGCGTTAAAATTCAAGTATTTCGGAACAAAGCCTCTCATTGTGCTCGCTTCTTTGCTTCTTGTGCTGCTGCATCCTTGAAAAGGTAAACATGACCGCTGTACTTCTTTTCTTTGAGCTAATTTTAAATTCAACCTGTTTTCATTATATCTAAAGATATTTATAGCATTTTATGTATGTATGTACATACGAACAACTTGTCAATGTGGATCGAACGTTAAGGTGGACTTTTGAGTCATTGTCCCAGAGTCGTGAAAACAATGCTTTAGTGCTTATGTAGTCCGAATAAAAATGAGCCAAGGTGTGTTTAATTTCGAGTTTTATGTTTACAAGAATTTAATATGACGCAGTGTAAGTAATTGGGTATTTTTCATTGAAAGTATTTATTTGAGTTTAGTCTGAAATTTAGTTTACTGTGTATTACCATTACCAAGTTTAAATACGCGCCCCGGATGGTAAATATGTATTTTATTTCACTCAATATTTATTATTTCAATCTTTATAAGTTGATAGAGTATACATCTAAATAACCCTCCGTTATTCCTTTTCGAAGATGCTGAGCGACTCTGTATAGGTGCTAGAACTTTCCAAAGACAAAGCTATTATACATGAACTTGAATATAATAGAAACAAAAGATTTAAGCGAGTATCTCGTTTCAAATGTATTTATTAAAATTTTTTTTCAAATGCGTCCAGTACATATCGTTATTGGGGGTTGCAAAACAACAGCAATTATAAGCTTTAAATCAACATATAGATTTGATTTCAATAAACTTACTTTGCTTAATTCGGTTAAGCGCTCACTTGTTAAACAATTCATTCAAAAAGGAACCACGTACTTGCATTAGAAAAAATGAATTTTATCTTATAGAACTTGGTTAATTTTTATACGTTGGGATTTGGGATTTGGATGGTAACCTACCTGGCAGCAAAAGGGTAGTATACGTCCCAAGGCGAAACGTGGATTGGTATCCACGATGGAGCATAAAACCTCGGAAACGCCTGCTGAACCGACACCAACGGCTCTACTACCAAACCCTAGCCCTGGGAGCTCTTTCTTAACGAAAAGCTGCAGACGGAGAAGGATGAAGGTGAGTCTCCCGCGTCTAAAAACGGGACAAATTGTATCAACTGATCCTCCAGGTTGGGGGTTGGGTAGGGCTGACAACCTTACATGCAAAACAACTTGTTACAAAGCCACAACAGGAGCCTCGGACTGGACGGATAACACAACGACGAACCCGGCAACGACAAAGGAATAACGATTTGTGCATTTTCTCATGGAATATGCGCTGCCTGTACAGAGATGTAGCTGCTGAGCAGCTAGCCGATACCCTATCTAAATGTAGAACTGATGTGACAGCGTTACAGGAGATGCATTGGACAGGGAACAGTTTCCTGGAGAAGAGTCGTAAACCATGTGCTCGGAGTAGGTTTTTTGGTCAGCGAAAAAATGAAACCTGCTGTTATCGGCTTTAAAAACATAAGGGAACGGCTGTGCGCTCTGCGCTTGCGAGGCAAGTTTAGAAACATAAACCTCATAAACGTTCACGCCCCTACAGAGGAGACTGCAGAGTCGAAGAAGGATGCCTTCTACGAGGCAGTAGAACGAACCTTCGAAGCCTGTCCCAGATATGATATCAAAACTATACTTGAGGATTTTAACAGCCAAGTAGCTTACACCAAAATACAAATGATAACGAATTGCGGATTATTCAATTAGCAGGGTCACACGAAATGGTTGTTGGAAGGACCTGATTTGCGCGGAAAGCGGTCCACAAATATACGTATACCTCTCCAGACGGGACCACTTTCAACCAAATTGACCACGTGTCGATTGAACGCCGCCACCTCTTAGCCTTGATGAATGTCAGAACACATAAGGGGGCCAACATAGACTCTCATCATTATCTCGTTAGCATGGTGCTCCGAGCTCGAATAACAACACCACCCAGAATCCCCTCTGACAATCAGGTGAGAGTGAACACTGAAGCCATCCACAACACAGCTCTCTGTGACACCTATAAAAGCAAAATGGATGCCGCAATAACCGCAGTCAACAGAAATCCTGGAGATGAAGCATCAATAAATGATCTTCACAATCACCTGAAGAACGTTATCATTGATACGGCCACAAACAAACTTGGCCCCAGCCGCAAAAAGAGTCGGACGCCTGGTTTGACGATGAATGTAAGCTAGCTACGGAATGGAAGAATGCCGCCTACCGAGTAATGTTGCATTCTCAAAGAACGCGGGCACGCGCAGAGACTTATCATGAACTCCTTCGAGCGGAGAAGCGAATTCATAGACGGAAAAAGGAAGCCTGGGAGAACCAACAAGTGTGTGAACTCGAAAAGTGCAGGGAGCAACCACACCAGGTGCGGAAGTTTTACCAACAAGTCAGCAGGATGAAGCCATGCTCATCCTGCTAAGAGAAAGAGGGAAGTCTGATTTCCGACAGAATGGGCATATTGAAGCGATGGGTCGAGTACATTGATGAGCTACTGAACAACCAGAACATTGGTGAGTTGGAAGTCCCGCCAACTGAATACTACCATCACCAAGTATAGGAGAAACAGTCCGTGTAATTCATCGGCTAAAAAATCATAAGTCGCCAGGAGCCGATGGAATTATAGCCGAATTGGTTAAATATGGAGGTGACCAATTACACCAACAACTTATGCTCAAGGTATGGGATAGCGAATCAATGCCTGACGATTGGCAAAGATACATTACCTGTCTCATACATAAAAAGGTAGATATCACACAGTGAAGCAATTATAGAGGTATCATGTTTCTGAGTACCATCTATAAGATATTTTCCGCAATCTTGTTAGGCCGGATAGCTTCATACGCCCAGAACATCATTGGCCCTTACCAAAGAGGCTTCACTCCAGGCAAATCGGCAACAGATCAGACTTTTTCTCTGCGGCAAGCGATGGAAAAACTGTTGGAATATGGACACCAGTTGCACCATCTATTCATCGACTTTAAAGCCGCCTATGATAGCATAGCCAGGGTAAAACAGTACACGGCGATGAGCGAATTCGGTATCCCGACGAAACTTCTAAGACTGACTAGGGTAACCCTGGCCAATGTGCGAGGCCAGATAAAAGCAGCAGGATCACTCTCAAGACCATTCGACATCAACAACGGTCTACGACAAGGGGATGCCCTATCATGCGTCCTCTTTAACCTGGCCCTCGAGAAAGTGATCCGTGATGCTGAGGTAAATGCAAGAGGTACGATCCTCTTCAAGTCCACCCAACTACTGGCCTATGCTGACGATATCGACATCATGGGAAGAACCACCCGAGACGTTCAAACTGCCTTCATCCAGATCGAGCAGGCGGCGATTGGCGCGAGTTCTTGGGCTGCACATCAATGAAGGCAAAACAGAATATATGGTGGCAGCGTCAGCACCGAAAACCAATCCACCTAGAGCATCAAACCGCACTGGTCAAACGGGAAGAATAAAGATAGGAGAATATGATTTTGAGAGCGTTGAAAATTTCTCCTATCTAGGGTCGAAAATCATAACCGATAACAGCTACGACAAGGAAATCCGTGTATGGTTGTTGGCACCCGACAGAGCCTATTTCAGCTTACAAAAGCTGTTCCGCTCGAAACGTCTCACCGTAGGGTCAAAGCTCTTACTGTACAAGATAATGATCTTGCCAGTCCTCATCTATTCGTCGGAGACTTGGGTTCTTAGCAAGAAAAATTGCGAACTCTTGGCCACGTTCGAGAGAAGAATCCTCCGAAGAATTTTTGGCCCCCTACATGAGGATGTGAATGTTCTTATAGCTGAGTGGTTAGAGCACAAGGCTGTCATGCGGAAGGTCGTGGTTCAAATCTCACTGGTGGTAGTGGGATTTGCATCGTGATTTGACGTCGGATACCAAACGACTCAGCTGTGAATGGGTACCTGAGTCAAATCAGGGTAATAATCTCGGGCGAGCGCAGTGATGACCACATCGCCTCCTACAGTGTATTGTAGCGTACCGTTACGGTCTTGAATGAAGTGTTCTGATACACTTCAAGGCCCTGATCCAATATGGACTGTTGCGCGCACGATTATTATTATTATTACGTGAGGATGAACGATTCCGTAGCCTACATAATGACGAAATCTTTGAGCGATACCATGACCGTCCCACCTCGGCCCAAAACCGGGATGTCTGCTCCTTATTAAGGCAGGCCTAGACCAAGCCTGTTTCGCCGTTGATAATGATATTTGTTGATGATGATATTTGTATTAGAAAAGAAAATTTTATCTTATAGAAATCCGTTGGGGTTTTATGGTAACCGTATACCTACCTACCTATAGTACATTTGTCAGGAACAGAATTATTTCTGAGGGATTTTAAAAGAATGTTAGATATTGCCTTCTGTTTGTAGTTAAGTCTAAAATTGATAAACCAGTAGCTTACTCCAAACTACAATTTTATTTTATTATGTATATATATATTTCGGGAGCAACTTACTCCCTTCATCAGTACAAAGCTTTGTACTGAAGGGAAGTAAGTTGCTCCCGAAATATATATATACATAATAAAATAAAATTGCAGTTTGGAGTAAGCTACTGGTCTATCAATTTTGGATTTTAAAAGGTTATACACTGTTGCAATGGCAGAAAAAATGACATTTTCTGGATTTTTTCGCGACGACATAGTAAATACTATTTATTAAAAAACTATTAAGAACTTCGACTAAATCATACTGAACCCTTGTAAAAGTTCAACAAATAAGAAAAGGAAAAATACAAGATGGGGCAAAAGTAATCACTCTATTGGGAAAGGCTGTAACTATCACAAATGGCGGCAATTGTCAGTTTGGTTTTGACCTTTGTAAAGAAAACAAGAATACAAATCGACAAGTCATGAATTGGTTTACTCCCCAAGAACGCGGAATAGTTGTTTCCATTCCGGCCCGGAGCAGCCGTTCCGCTAAGAATATCGCTGCTGTTACCCAATATGTCGAAAACGAGCCCGCAACATCAATCAAATGACGTCCCATTATCCGGCGGTCCCTACGCAAAATTTTGGTGGAAGATTTGAAGATGATCCCTTTCAAAGTGCAGGCAGTGCATCAGCTATTAGCTGTTGACCAACAAACGCATCTAACCTACTCACAAGCCATCCTGAATCTCAATGAAGAGGAGGACGATTTTTCATCGAAAATGAGGCTCATTTCCATCTTAGCGGTTACGTGAATAAACAAAATAATCGCTTCTGGGCACTGAAAATCCGTGCATCACTCACGAAAAGCCATTACTCAAAGTTCAAGGTTGCTGCGTGGCGTGCTGTTTACGCTGGAGGAATCATCGTGCCACTTTTCTTTGAGAACGCAGCGGGCCAAGCGACTAGCGTTACTGAACCATGCTTACTGATTTTTTTTTCTTTCTCAATTAGATGAATTAGGACTGAAGAAGGTGTGGTTCCAACAGAACAGTGCAACGGCGCACACTGCTTTAGGCACAACTGAGAACAAAGCATCTCCGAATCGTGTAATCTCTCGTTTCGGTGATTCGCATTGGCCGCCAGATCACCCGATTTAACCGTTTCAGACTTCTTTTTTGTGGGGTTTTTTTGAAGTCGCGGCTCCACGTCAACAAGCCTCCGATCCTTGAAGCCCTTAAGGAGAATATTTGCCAAGAATGCCAGAATCTGTTGCCCGAAGGCAAGAGTGATGGAAAATGCCGTAAAACGGGCCCTTATGGACATCAACTCTGGCGACGGTCACTTGGCCGATATCATTTTCTCGACTTGATGGAATAAATTCTATTGAAATTTCACAAGCGGAACCAAAGTTTTTCATTAAAAAATAAAAGAAATTTACAGCAAAATAACATTGGGTGATTACTGTTGCCCCACCTTGTACTTAAAAATGGCGCACCTACCGCCTTTTTTTCAGAGGGTCACTTTTATGGAAAAACTTGCCGTGGACAAGATAATAAGAAACAATTCATCTGAAATCAGAATTTCAAAACGGAATTTCGCTGGTATGGTGGTGCGGACCCACGTATTGGAAAGCACACGTGAAATTTTATGAAATTTGGTTAGCACAGAGGCGTGCAAGCACGTGTCGACGGAGTGCTTCACTGGTGCTTGAAAGTTTGCAGGTGGACCACCACGGTCGATTACGCCATTTTTTTTAGGTTTTTGGGATAGCTCTTCCTTCTTGGTCGTCTCAAGTCTCAAAATGATCTTTTGACCATCGCAATCTCAAATGGTCTTTACAGAGAACAACCCATTTTACATATTACTTCGGGCAAGCCCTCCGGATCTGCTGGATTGGGAAGCCTTGAGGTCAGGGAATTCTTTTCACCAGCAAGGAGAGAGAGGAGGAAGGTATCGGTTAATTCAAGGAACCCCATTTAAAAAAACACAGTTAAGAAATCGGGCCTTCGGAATCTTGTGCAAGTAGGACTGGAAATTTTCGTACCCATTCAGAAACTGGGTCAGAAAATAGTTAATCATACCACTCAGCCACGTACCTAGGTTACCAATGAGCCGCGCAGTCCATGTGCCTCTTATCTCATTTTACCAAGAGAGTTACACTCATTCAGTGTAGGTTGTGTAGGATGACTACTTCGCTTTTTTCCAACGCAAGGCCCGTCATATCAATATGCCAAGTTTGCTTTGCGTCTGTTCAACACTAGACTATGACTAGACTTTAATCAGCCTTAAGGCGATTATAATAGAGGTAGACCTAACATAAATAATTAGTGATAGCTACGATATTTGGTGGAATAGAGGAATATTTTAAAAATATAATAATAATAAACTTATTTTTTTTTCCTTCGAATTGTATAATCTAAAATTAAATTGCATGATGGTCCGCTTCTAACAATCAAGATTTTGTGTTTCTAGGGAGCATGAGGGTTCTAGGTAAGAAGCCAGAACCTTCCTAAAAGAACCTCTTGGCCGCTTCGCGGAGTGTAATTTTGTTTGCTGTCTTCCGACCTAATGCAACGAGGACACTACCACCCTTCGTTTTCCGATAAGAAGACATTTCTGTTCCGCTATCTTCGAATTTGACCCTATAACAGATTTTGCTGAGGACTTTCACAAAGGTCTTGCCTGCCGTCGGTTTAATAAGTAGAGCCGATGATCTAATCCTCGTTGGTCTATTCCCCTTTTGTTGGGACTCCACCCTTAATGTCGACCTTACCTTTAAGCAGAGGGTTTTTAACGACGGGGCGTGTTGTTGCCTTTAATTCCTGTTGGGTTTCTTCTTTTGAGCCCTGGGGACTACCTGGGTAAAGTTTCCTCCTGCGCCTTCCTCTTTCGCTTCTATCTGCGAACTGCTTGACGTTTACTCTGTTCTCAGCGGGAGCGCGGTTGTTTCTGCTTTTCCCATCCACTATTGTACCAGGTAAAGCATAGACGTTGAAAATATTCATACATGTCCTTTATAATCGCCTTTTTTACGGTTCACAAAACGTCACCACATCTATATTCGCCTCTGGAATTCCAGCTAAATTCTTTCTTGCCACCCCTCTCCCTTCCCCGTGGATAAAAATTCGCTAAAAGAAAGATACCCAGAAGCAAAACCAAACATGAATGAGCAGAAGCGAAATAAAGTGCAGGGTCTCCGAAATACAGTACGCAGTTTTTGGCAATAGGCAAGCGGGATCCCGCCCGTCAATATTCAATGACCGTAGTGCCTGTGTAGTGGGAAACCTGGCTACTGTGCCATCTTATATTACTACCTTGATGAAGGGACCAGAACTGGTTCCATCGATGGACCCAATCAGAACAAGCTAGATTCGTTGTAGATTCCCACCGATATGGGTAGAGGCTCGTGATTGAAAAGGCTACGCCTAATAGGGAAGGTGTAGAGGGATGTGTATGTGTGTAAGAGGTAGCGACTAGTCAGGACCCGCCTTTGTCGCACTGGCTAACGAGCTTAAGGAAATCCGAAAATTCAGCTAGGGGCATCCGGTTGGTGCACGGCAATGCCCAGGATGAAAGAGGAGTGGCGAATGTCGACCGAAAAATGAGCCAGGATGCACAAGTGATGCCCTTCCATAACACTAGGGAGGAGAAACCGGGGAAGAGGCTGGCGAATGATTAAACGAATCAATAGGTCGGCAAACCCATTAGACAAAAAATTGGCAGGCGAGAAGAATGGCTGGGGTCCCCGGCGAAACCCACGTAGCCGCATTTCTGCAGAAAGGGAGTGGATCTGTCACAGAGGGTGTGGAAGCATGAAGATAGGTTACACCTCGGAAATGGAGGGACGGGAGGTTATTATCATTTCCAACCTTGGTGATGGGTCATACACTAACGTGCGCAGCACTTAAACTGTTGGAATCAAAGGGAAGAACAATATGGTAGGTTATGTGTTGCTTCAAGGAGCAGCGATACTTTATATACTTTACCTGCGGTCACATTGCGAGGGCACACATCAGTTCGATTGAAAGGTCAAAACAATGCAATAGGTTGGGAGCAAGAGGCTATATCACCAAGGGCTCCGGGGTTGACCCAAATTGCTTAGTCTGCAAAGAGAAGGAGGGCACATTTCAGGTAGCAATAATGCCGGGATTATAGGAGAGCCCTCAACGGAAACTGCAGATAAGGTAGACACAAATCAACCCGCAAACAATCCGCGAAAAAGACATTGCCATAATTAGTGATACATATTGGAATCAAGGTGGTTACATTTAGGCCAAGGATGCAACGGGCCAAACAGACCTGTGGGCTTGTATAGAATACGCCTTCCGGGAAATAATGGAGAATCTGGGAGATGATTTCGTCAGGGCAAAAGTGAAAGAAATATACACATGTAGCTCCTACGCTGCCCCCAGCGCTACACCTGCCGAATATGAGCGATGATGCTGTGCGTTCTCGTTTTGAATGCGAGAGGGCGTTGGCTGAAAATATTTGCGAGGGGCTATGAAATGGGGCAGCCGGGCAACGAATGTAAGTGAGCATGTTTTGCTCGAAATATTCACTGAGCTAGACGTGGTGCTCGTAAATGTCGAGCCCCATGTTTTCGGGCACGGAGGCTTTGCCAGGGATTGAGGAAAGAGCCTGGCAGCGATCTTCGAGAGGAGATATACAAAGAACTGTACGCCCGAATGAAAGACGCCTTTTTGAGGAGCGACATGAACTGCTTTAAATAGTGCTGATTTGAACGCTGTGAATACCCCTTCAGGTGACCTCCCATCTCTTCTGCAAATGATTGTTGCCACTGTGTTTACTCAACAACAAAACAGTGGAAAGCAAGCATTGGTTCAACTTAATGAGTACGTGATACTTTCAGTAGCTAAGACTAGGCCTGACCTTTTCGCTAACACTTTCGAAGGCGCTTAAAGGAAGGAATATTTTTTGCTCAGTGCAAAAAGCGAAAGTTGGTTGCTTCCCAAACCCAATAAGCCATCTGGAGATGGCTGCTGTACGTTGGCATTGGATATCGAAATTGCATTCAACTCCGCCAATTGCAATCGAATTAAAGAGGCATTAGCGGACATAAGTATTCCTGGCTATTTTGCGAGTCTGGTCGAGAATTACCTCCCATAGAAGACTCTTTGGTACAAACAGCTCCTCGTCACTGCGGACTGCGGGAGTACCACAAGGCTTGGTGTTGGGTCTGCTGCCTCGCGGATGATCTGACTGTAGTTATTACAGCAAAGCACCCAGACGATGAGGAGTTCTGGCTAGAAAGACCCTAGCTGACCTTGACGGATGAGAAAACGAAAGCAATCTTAATATTGAACCAAAGAAAGAAGAATACTGTGAAAGTGGAAGTCGGCAGAGGATCACCTCTGAAGCAGGTTTCAAATGCGTGGGGGAGGCGATTTATGCCAGACTGAGCCTTAGGGATCACATATGCTTGTCACAAGGCAGCTAGTGCCACCGCACCACTCGCAAAATGTTGTCGAGTGTTAGCAAGCCACTGTGGGAGATTGCTTCTAGCACGAGTGGTGCAATCAGTTTTGATTTACGCGTCACCTGTGCGGACGGAGGTGCCTGAAAACTCTCAGAGAAAGAAACAGGTGGATTTTGCATCAAATGAGATCAGAGTTGTATAATTTCTGGAAACGTAGATGGAATGAGTCTCCGAAGGGTTACTGGACGTACAGGCTCATTCCTAACGTTAGAGTATGGTTTGAGCGAATACTCGGGGGAACCAACTACTACATCTATCAGTTTCATACAGGGCAAGGTTGTTGTTATAGGCAGTATCTGCATCGTTTTGTGATTGGATGACACGCCGAATTAGCCTAGTTCCGGTGACATACGGCAAGATGCCGGGATTACAGAAGAGCCCTCAATGTAAGCCGCAGATAAAGTTGACACAAATCAACCTGCAAACCATCCGCGAGAAAGACATCGATATGGCCATAATTAATGATCCATATCGAAATCACGGCGGTGGCATTTATGCCAAGGAACTGACCGGCCAAACGGCACAGTGGGCTTATGCAGAACAAGCCCGCCAGGAAATAATTGGACATCTAGGAGATAAATTAGTCAGCGCAAAATTGAAAGGAATCCACGTATATAGCTGCTATGCTGTACCCAGCGCAACATCTGCTGAATTTGAGCAAATACTGAATGATCACATTTTGAACGCGAGGGCACGTTAACCGAAAATAATAGCAGGGGCTCATGAATGGGGCAGTCGGACAATGAATCTGAGTGGGTGTGTTCTGCTCAAAATATTCACTGAGCTAGACGTGGTACTCTTGAGGGTCGGGACCTAATACACTTTCGGGGCAAGGACTGTAGGGGATCTATAGAGGACCTGACTTGCACGAGTGTGAAAGCTTTTGAAAGGGACATATGGTGGATGGTACCGACAGCGAATAAGTCATCAAAATTATCCAGTGGGTGATGAAAGCATGCGGTGCTTATACGCCCAGAAGGCGATTGACTCCCAGTAGGCACCCCAGCTACTGGTGGAACAACAAAATTTCAATATTGCGAGCCACGTGTTTCCGGGCAAGGGGGCTTTACCAGAGATTGAGGGAAAAGCTCAGCAGCGACCATCGAGAGGAGATACTCAAACAACTGTAAGGCCGCTCGAAAGAGGCCTTTTAGAGGATCGACATGAACTGCTTTAAGTCCTTATATAAAGACTTGATTCTTACCTAAAAAGACGTTTCGGTCTTGAATGTAGTGCTCTAACACACTTCAAAGCCCTGATTCAATATGGATTGTGGCACCAACGATTATCATTATTATTAAAGGAGACTAGCCAGAAGACTTTAAAGCAGCCTATGATAGCATAGCCCGGGTAAAACTGTACACGGCTATGAAAGAATTTGGTATCCCGACGAAATTGATAAGATTGACTAGGCTGACCCTGACCAATGTGCGAGGCCAGATAAAAGCACCAGGATCTCTCTCAAGACCATTCGACATCAACAACGATCTACGACAAGGGGATGCCCTATCATGCGTCCTCTTTAACCTGGCCCTCGAGAAAGTGATGCTGAGGTAAATGCAAGAGGTACGATCCTCTTTAAGTCTACCCAACTACTTTGAGACCGTTGATAATTTCTCCTATCTAGGGTCGAAAATCACAACCGATCAGCTTCGCGAATCACCTGGCTGTAGTTGTTACAGCAAAGCACCCAGAGGATATGGAGGCCTAAGCAATGGGGACAGAAAGAGTGATAACGTCCTGGCTAGGAAGAGTCCGCTTGACCTTTAGGGAACACATATGCTTGTCAAAAGGCAGCTATTGCCAGCGCGCTACTTGTAAAATCTTGTTGAATGTTAGCAGGACACTGTCAAAGATTGTTTCTTGCCCGAGTGATGCAATGTGTTTTGGTTTACGCGTCACCTGTCCGGCCGGAGGTGGTTGAAAACTCTCAGAGAAGGAAACAGGTGGATTCGGTTTAGCGGCTGATGGCTTTGAAGGTTTGCAGCGTGTTTAGAACCGCATCAAATGAGTGCAGAGTTGTATAATCTTTGGCAACGCAGATAAAACGAGTCTCCAAAGAGTTGCTGAGCGTATAAGCTCATTCCTAACGTTGGAGTATAGTTTGAGAGAATACACGGGGAAACCAACTACCACATCAATCAGTTTCATACGGGACACGGTTGTTGTTATAGGCAGTATCTGCACCGCTTTGGGGATGACACTCCGAATTAGCCTTGATGCGGTGGCATACGGTAAGATCCAGAATATATAATGTTTCACTGCTTAACATTCACAATGGAGAGGAGGAATTTGAACCAAGAGTTGACCAGAAGCGTGAGGTCAGCGAATATAATTGCTGAAGTAGAGGGCGACCTGCCAAATTAAGAACCTTAGTTTTGTTTCCGTTTAGTTCAATGATTATATCGTAATCCAGACTCATTTAATTAAGTTCCAAGGTTCGGTCATTGGGCAAAGATATGTTTGCTACCAGGCTAGCCAAGGTATTTGAGGAAAGTTCCCTTCCAAGGCTCCACGGCGAATTCCACTGATAATAAAAAGGCTCAGCTTCGAACTTCAAACTCCATCAAGATTTTGCTTCTTCCTGCATAGAACACTCTAGATAAGCAACCCATTCACGTATTCCAAAGCCTTGTTAGACTTGATGATAAGCATCTGAAACGGATTTTATCATATCAATAAGATTAGCTCCAAATTATGGTTGATTGTGGTGGATCAAAATTTCAAATTCTCTACCGTTCTCCTCATACCATTTCCTATAAAAAAATGGAGGGAATCAGAAGACTGGGATTCCCCTCAAATTAAACAAACCTTGTCTTGATAATTTTCTATTTATTGGCAATCCTTAGGCACATGTAATAAACCAAGACACCAACTTAGATTAAAGTTTCAATGAAAAATTCCCAAAAATTTCATATTAAAAAAGAACAATCATTATTACAAGGATTTATAATATTGAATTCACATGGAAAAATTCGGGAATTTTCCAATAATTATTTTTCATTCTATTAAGAAACATTCTATCTTTATGCATCATTAACCCATACATATCGGCCGCGATTTTGTTGTGGTCTTGGCTTAACGACTTTGTCCTTCTTAACAAATGCAATGTCAAACTCTAAGTCATCCAATGGTCCTGGGAATAAAGACAGTCCACCTCCAATACTGTCAAATTCACCACCAAGTCCTCCGAATCCACCGCCTAATCCACCACCAAATCCACCGCCTAGTCCACCTCCTAATCCACCACCCAGTCCATTACCCAATCCGCCTCCCAAACCAAGACCTGGTTGACGACGTCGGTTTCCTCCTCCCAAATTGTTGAATTGGTTAGATGGGATTGGTGGAATTGGGAACTGTTTGAGGTTGGGGTTTCCATTGACAGCGCGGTTGGATTCAATTGCTTCGACGGTAATGGATTGTTTATCATTTGAAGTCTTAATTGGACCTACGAGGCGACCATCTTTTGATAGGCGGTATCTGGATAGAACAGCATTCTGAGCGACTTTGTCGTAGGTTGGACTTGATCTGAAGCGATTTGGAATGGGAATGCCAAGGGATGACACTTCAGCAGGCGAGACTCCGGCAATAGCGGTTCCTACAGGGCGCGCTACTGCTAGACCTTCAGGACCGGCGATAGATGTTGCGATTGGCTTAGATGAAGCGACACCTCCTTCACCGGCAATCGAGAGACCTGCAAATGAAGTAAGAATAGTTTGTACTTGAGAAAATGTATGATACGTTTTCGCTCTACACGTTATGTCACTGAATTATGTAACCTCGTGTGTTTTGAGCTTTTCTTCAATTTTTATGCTAGCACTTTCAAATTTTTGAAAATGTACAGCAAGGAGTACTTGAATGTTTAAATCACGGATTGCGTGCTAGCTCGTATGCCAATTTTTAAGGAAAAGGATACGTATGTATATAAATGTGAAATATGAAGAACAATCCTTGGAAATTATACTCACCAATTGGTTTTGATTCAGCAACAGCAGCTTCCTTAGCTGGGGCATTGACTTGCACCGTATCATCATTGCTGATGGGAAAGCCGCCTTCTTCACCTATAATTTCATCAGGGTATTTGGTCATATCTAATTTGTCCCCAGCCGACTCAATACCGTGTTTCTCACCACTGTATGGGGCATCAAACAACTTCCTGAAATCATCAGCATGTCCTCCTTCTTGCAGTTTAGCTAGCTCTTGAGCTGCAACGCCCAATTGCAATAGATTATCAGCGTAAAGTTTGTTGTCAACATCAGTGAAGGTTCCTCGTTTTTTGGCTGATTGCTGAATGGCGACAAGCCTGGAGGCCGCTTCTTGAATGTTTCTCAAATTTGATTCAAACTTATTGTGAGTGTCCAGTTTTTTGAGGTCTTCTTCTTTGACGATGGAGCTGGTCACGGTGCCATCATCATTGTGGACTAGTTGTAATACATTACCTTTGGCACCACCATAGTAGGAGAGGTTAACTACTTTATCGGTTTCTGCTTGTCGAGATCTAAAATCATTTAAAGATGAATAAGTATCTTGTGGAGCTTTTCAATACCGCACCGACTTCAGAGTAAAGTATAGAAAGTTTAATGAAAACTAGTCATTAATTCAATTTCTTTGTGAGAAGCCGAGGATTAATAGATGGTACACGAGCTACACGTTGCTTGCTCAGAGATTTGGCTAAAACTTCCTATTACTTTACTCCGAACTCATAAAACCTACGATGAATGAAATAAGAGTGTATGCTAGTATCTATTCTACGTGATTTAGACAATAATTACCTAATTAGAATAGTTTCAATAGGAAAACATTGGCACGTTTGAGGTATTGGATAGATGCCAAGAAAACTTACAGCGTGATTGGAAAGCTGAAAAGGGAGAGAAGCTTGCTTCGAGCTAAGAAAAGATGTTCGTATCTACAATAGCGTTAAAAATAGAGGAAGTTATGTGACCGCTGGAGATGAAACTGAAAATAAAGTCGTTTCTGTACAAGAAAATATATTACAAAAAAAGATTAAGTTAATTTTTAAAATGTATTTACATATAGTTTTCATATATACAGAATCAGCCTCAATACAAAAGGACAAGTAAGACTGTACAAAAGATCTTACAGTAGTTTTTCTTCACACACTCAACGCATATTCAGGACCTTATTCGACGTAGTCAATAATCAAATCAGCAGCTGCATGGGCTCTACCGCCAACACCCGCAATCGCGACAGATTGCGGACGAAAGAGGACTTGTGTTGGGTTTCCTTTTTTCAGGATAGCTCGTGACACTGGAGCGGAGACAGCTGTTCCTCCATTGCCAGCGATTGCACGGGCTGATGGTTCCAAAATCAAAGTTGTTAACTTTTTAGAACTCGTTTGTAAAGCACCCTGGTAAGGGGTGAAAAAAGTTCCGATCGGTATATCTGAGATTGGTTTCCCAGCGGAGGTGTGTCCTGTTGCAGTGACGACTACATCTGTTCCGTCGGCGGCTTTCAGCTTCTCCCCCACAGGTTTATTTACTTGCTCGAATCGCGACTCATCTTTCTGAGATATCCTTGAAACTATGGAACTTTTTTGCTCAGCAGCCTTCTTCTGCTGAAGTGGTTCGTAACTTATGCCTCCAAAAATGCGTCGTCCAGGCACTGGGACGATTTCCTCGACAACAAACTTCGCATTGGGTTTCTGCACCGCTTTGACCATATGGAAATCAACAATGGATTTTTCGGTCGTGGTGGTACTGGGCTGATTGATAAGCTTCTCTGGAACAGCGAGAAGTGATATCTGTTTTGGCGCTTCGGCGGTTGGTTCTGCGTTATTCTTCCGTTTCCGGCTTTGGGGTTTATACTTATAGACAGGCGTGTCACTGCGGAGTATCTGGTAGGCTGGTTGATGGTATGGTGCGAAAGTGTACGGCAACAGGCCACCGTGGAAGTAGTTGGCAGAGGCAATCCGGGGCTGAAAGACGAATGGTGCCACTGTGTACGGAAGGACATGAGCAGCAGTTGTTGTAGAGGCCAATAGCGGCCAGCTTTGAAGACTTGACGTATGCCATCTGTATCAAACATGTATTTTTCAAGTTTTCACATTATTTACACACAAATTTCATCTAATTTTGTTTCTAAGGGCAGACAGGCAGACAGATAGTAACGAACTTGACACTTTGTGCTTCCTCTATTAGTTACATTAGCGTTAGCCCAGACTATGCATTCTTAGGCACCTCAGTGCATATTAATGGGAATCAGCTTGTTACACTACAATGCGGTGGGTGATGTGATGTGTCAGTGTTGGATATTTTTATTTTTCGTGGATTTGAGAATGAATAATGCACTACAATGAGGAAGAGGTGTTGTGTGCTGTGTATTGTGATTTATTATTATTATTTTCTGAGTTTTCTGAATTGTGACCCCGTTTTGTATGAGCGGAATGTTATTGAGTGTTCGATTGTGGTGTTTAATTTTTATAGATTTATTTTCTATTCATCATGTTTGAAGAGTGCTGTGTGTCATTGTTGGGTGTAATTATGTATTCTGTTGGGGTGCTGTGAAGTTTTGTAAATATTTAAGGAAATAAGAAGAAAAGGTACGGAATAGCGGTCAGTAGACAATGGAATTTCCAGAATAAATCAGTGCATGCAATGAACAGTTGTATTGAACCCCACTAGGTAGTAGTAATTACGAACACTATGGAATGGATGTTTATGCGTGATCTCTAAATAATATAGTAAAAGCCTTAGCAAAAAATAAGAATCGTCATGAAAGCAAGCAAATTGTGTTACTATAAACCGCAGTTTTGTATGAATCTGACCAAAAAGCAATTCATCAATTCTTGCTGAATTCCTGGAAACTTCGTGATAGTTGTTGTATTGAAATAGTTCGTTGGAAACTGATAAGTTATGGCGCCCCACATTAGTGCTATTATCATGCCAAAATGGTAGAGTTTAACTTGGAACCCCATCCACGCAGGTGGAAAAGAGGGTATGAAGGGAGAAGCGCGAGATCTTCTCTCTCAAACCCCGTTGGAAAAACCTTTGCCCACAAAACTAGTCTGTTTTTACGACATATTCCCCAAATTTTGAAACTTCTCCTATTAGGACTTGCAAGTTGAGAGTTGAGGCAAGTTTCCTGATTATTTAGTTATTGAGGCGATCAGCCTTTCCATGCTAACTTTGAATAAATTTTCCTTTTTTACTGGCTGATGAGCCTAAAAGGCAATTTATTGAACAGATTAACGAAATCCGCCCGAGATAATGGAGGGCTAGGTCTTGTTGTACTTATTGGTTCGAAAAGTCAGAATGGCTCTTGCCACTCACATTGGTAGTATTCGTCTGCGCAATTTTGTTATTCACATCTTATTTTTCAGCGACAGAATAGCATTTCCCGAGTCTCATAGTCCCGGTTCTTCAACACCACTTGTCCTCTTCTTCAATTACTGAAAATTTTCAGCATTGTGTTACAAAATAAAGTCTAAAAAATGTATTTCCTTCTATAACTTCAGTTAAAGTTTAGGTCGCTTTAAATAAAAATATTTATATACTTTTTGTTGTTGTTATGCTATGTATTGTTAATCTCACGGTCAATTAGATAGACAGACGACATTTATGGTAGGTTATTGAAACAGTGGGTTGACGATAGTTGGTTGATAAGAACCACTATCAAAAATTAACATTGAAGAAGAACAGAGAGTTAGCATTAAAAGAAAAGTAAATTCGGATTCGCATGCCATCAACTCTTTGCAATTTTTTTTCAGCGCCTTTATTTACTATACAGCAATCTTGGCGGGCATTGGAGTTGTCGAAAATAATCATCCAAACACTTCGTCGGATTTCAAAATAGAATAAACTATTCGAAAGGATATGTATTAGTATAAATGCAGTTTAGGTGGATCTTGAACGAAACCTAGAAAACCTGGAATTCAAGTAAAACCTTAACCTATGAAAATAATTTATGTCGAGCATTTAAGTCGGCATAAGTTCATTGTGCAATGTTTTGTCGACGAAGTCAGTTGCCACTGTACAAAATTACATAATTTAGTTTTAAATATACAACATTCTACTATAGACTGTCGGGAGTTTAATTAGGTTGAAGGCTCCTGAAAGTCTTCTTGTTGCAATAATTTCTATTAGCTCCACTGCACGTCTCGCGTATGATATAGACGGTTACAAGCACCGTATATATCAAATTAAAAACTTCAATTTGACGTGGCATAATGGTTAACGTTTATCTCAATAAACTAATAGTATCGACAAAAGAATCGATCCTTAACATTTGACGACGTTAGCCTTCGTCGAAATGGAGCCAATCGGGAAATAGTTGGCAAAGACATACATCAACTTATCTCCAGCTTCAATATCAAAGGAAAACGCTCGAGTGTGTTCAAGAGCACGACTCGAGCTATCTTGGTGAATATTCGAAGAGACGGACACTGCAATCAAACAGTTGCTGGATATCGAGTCTCAACACGAGTACTCTACCAATGGCTACTAAAACTCAATAGCCAAGTTATACCAAGCCTGTCACGAAATAAATAAATAAATTTGAGCCTGCTTTCCCCATTAGAGGCAGTAGAGGAACCAGCAATGAAACCGAGTCAAGAAGGTAACCCAATAGTAATATCACTGAGGGAATTCAACGCTTTCCAAGGGCAATTGAACCAGATCTTCCAAGGTCTCCCCCCTGTTAATCAAGAGCGTTCTACTAAATCAAGCGCGAAACATTAACGGACTACTGGAAGCAGAAAGAAGAAATTCATCGGAATGTGCATAAGACAGTGGACGATCCCGAGGAGTTTGGCTACGAGAAGAATAGGTTCTTTGAACTATAAGAACAAGTTCTAAACTGGAATATTTGGCTATCTGAGCAGTTGGAGCGATGCGAGCCAAATCACTCTTCACAAATGAAGCAGATGCCAGCAGTTACCAACAACATCAATGAATGAATGAATGAAACTACCTAAAATAGAACTTCCCAAGTTTGACAGGAACTATCTCAAATGGCGCTAATTTCATGATTTTTTATGGAAATCATCCATAAGCAAGACATTCCCGCTTGCGAAAAACTATGGTATTTATGAACGAATTTATCTGGGTAAGCCAAAGCCCTCGTGAAGCACTTATCATTGGCAGAGGAGAATTATTATTCAACATGGCAACTGTTGAAGGACCGATACGAAAATCCCAGATTGCTGGTGATCGCACTAATTTCAAGGCGTCGCTCACAACCTGCGCATAATGGACAAACTGCAGCCGCCATGAAGGCTCTTCATGGTACAACCTGAGAATGTTTGAAGGGACTGGAAAATGTGGGCGTATCAACAACAAGTTGGGATCCTCCGGTGTTACACTTGCTGATACGAAAGCTGGACAGAAACATGCACATATTATATGCGTAATCGTTAGCTCATCCTCGAACACTGCAGTCGCTTACTGGGTTTCTAATATTCTTGGAGAATCGTTTTCAGTCATTGGAGGCTCTTGGTACCAACACAAGAGGCAATGCAGAGTAGCAACAGTTACCAGTAAGATGTCTAACATCAACAGTTACTGAGAGATCCAAGTGCATAACGCCCGATGCCCTGCATCCAATTTATAATTGCAAGTGATTTCCAAAGCTTATACCTGTGGATTGACTGAATCTCATTCGAAAACATTCCAGATGCATCGATTGTCTTCAATCTAGACACACTACGACGGATTGTTCAAGAGCAACTTGTTGTGTTTGATGCATCAGTCAAAACTAGCTCGAACGTCGCACTCAACGACTCCTATTCAAGGGTCCAACCATTCAAAACGAACTATTCTCTATTCTTCTTGTTTCAGGCAACCGAGGTATGTAATGACAGCAGACATTGAGCAGATGTATCATCAGATTGAACTTTGCCCAGAAGACAGAAACTTTCAACTAATTTTCTGGAGGCGTAGCCTTGACGAGCCCATACGACAATATCAACTGAATACGGTCACATATGGGACAAGATCAGCACCACACCTTGCGACAACATGGTTGGAAAAACTCGCAAAGGAGGGACAATTCAAATATCCTTACGCATCAAAAGCAATACCCCAAAAGTGTTATGTCGATGGCATAATGACCAGATGCAACAGTATTCCGGAGTTACTGAAGACTCAATGGGAGCTCAGCATACTACCCGCTCAAGCGAGATTTAGACTCAGAAAATGATGTGCAAATGAGGAGCGGTTGTTAAAACAAATACAATCACAAGATATCCAGCTATAATTAGACCTCAACGAGGAAGCAGACGATTACATCAAAACCTTGGGACTGACACAAATACCAAGATCGGATGATTTCAAAATGACGATCGCATCAACATATGCAAAGGCAGTCACAAAACGCACCAGTAGTTCTGACATTTTCCACATCTTTAATCCACTTGGACTCGTTGCTCCTGTCGTCACGACAGCAAAAATATTCTTTCAGAAGGTATGGGAACTTAAACTCAATTGGGATGCGGCTTTACCGATAAAATTGCGTACTAGGTGGCTAAGGGTTTTAAAACAACTGAAGGCCGTGGAAGACATAATAATACCATGACACGTATACGATCACAATATTCCGAATATGACTCAACTACAGGTATTCCCCGACGTATCCACAGAAACTTACGGCACAGTTGCATACATACGTTCGATCCAGCGAGATAACACAGTTATTGTCAGATTATTGTGCGCAAAATCACATGTAGTCCCATTTAAAAGGATCACCTTGCCTCGCTTGGAACTCTATGCTGCTAAATTGGCTACTGAATTAGCAGATCGAGTCAAGGAAATACTTAACATGATAGACTTACCAACCTATTATTGGACAGATTCTCAGATAGTGTTATC
Source organism: Hermetia illucens (assembly GCF_905115235.1). NCBI lineage: Eukaryota > Metazoa > Arthropoda > Insecta > Diptera > Stratiomyidae > Hermetia > Hermetia illucens. The sequence goes on along the minus strand of NC_051850.1, from coordinate 152,442,916 downwards.
ATGGATTCAATTGCAGTCTTCAGCTTTTCACATATTTGTCGCTAATAGAATCAGTGTAATTCGTCAATTTTTCCAGCCAGCACAATGGCCACACATAGGAACAAAATTGAATCCTGCTGATATTCTCACCAGGCCGATGCTTCCAAGTAAATTAAATGCTTGTAATTTGTGGTTTTCCGGACCTGTGTTTTTGGGGAGGGCATGACTTCAAGGACATTTGTTACCTACGTAAGTACCCGCATCTTCATTCCTCCAACGCGCTAAGCTATCTCACTCCATTTCTGGATGCACACGGCGTTTTAAGAGTTGGAAGCAGCAGCACTGTCCTTTGATGCTAAACACCTCATGTTACTTCCATCTTCAGATGGTATAACCAAACTGATATTGGAAGACATTCACAAAAGTCATGCGCACATGGGTCCCCAAAGTCTCCTCGCAACAACAAGACAGACCATTTGGCCGCTGAAAGGCAAGACCCTGACAAGATTAGTTGTTCATAAAGGTATTAAATGCACAAGAGCCAATCCTAGACTGCTTACTCAACAAATGGGTAATCTACCTGCATCAAGACCGCAATCAGCGAGGCCGTTCGTAAATATCGGAGTGGATTTTTGTGGTCCAGTTTATTAAAACTCCAACATCAGGGGGAAGCGACCTCAAAAAACGTATATAGCAGTGTTCTGCCCTTTTGCATCAAAGGCAGTGCTCTTGGAGCTTGTCTCCAATTTGTCAACAAAAGCATTCTTGGCCTCACTCGAAACATTTATTGGGCGACGGGGACATTGCAAGAAAATCTTCTGTGACAACACGACAAACTTCGTAGATGCAAGAAATCAACTGCAGGTGCTAAAGGAGTCACTTCATCCTGAGTTGGCTCAAAATAGCATCATTTCACAATATAGCTAAAAACATATTGACTTCCAGTTCATACCCCTCAGAACACCGTATTTCGGATGACTCTGGGAAGCTGCAGTTAAAACTGCTGAAGAAAGCTATATAACCAGCCAAATTGACTCATGAAGTGCTAGAAATGGTTCTAGTTGAAATTGCAACAATACTTAATTCGAAAAATACCCTCAAATCCAAACGACCTAGCAGCTTTAACACCCGGTTACCACACTTAGCCATGCGCAAGAGATAAGCCAACAGCAACGGAGCAGGCACACAAACGATCCGATCCAGGAGCATCTGTAGGCTGACTCTCATTGACCTCACTCAATCAGAACGACAATCAATCACAAAATGTTTGAAAATGGAATTCCAGAAACTTGCGATTGGCTAAAAAAAATTTTGTTCATTTCTTAAAGGGAACTGCCATGCATCTTCCCGACTAAAATACGAATCCGTTTGTCATCAATAAAATTTGAACTACGACATTGTATTTAAAATTTACCGTCTAGCCGCGCTCTAACTGCCATAGGTGCGTCTGAAATATAATAATAATAATAATCGTTGGCACAACAATCCATATTGGATCAGGGCCTTGAAGTGTGTTAGAGCACTTCATTCAAGACCGTAACGGTACACTACAGAACACTGTAGGAGGCAATGTGGTCAGCATTACGCTCGCCCGAGATTATTACCCTGATTTGACTCAGGTACTCATTCACAGCTGAGTCGACTGGTATCCGACGTCAAATCACGATACAAACCCCACTGCCGCCAGCGAGATTTGAACCGCGACCTTCCGTACGACAGCCTTGTTCTCTAACCACTCAGCTATCCGGACACGTCTGAAATAGCAGCATCAATTGGCAAAGGTGCTATCCTGACCTTTACATCCGGTCTAAAATCTCTCTCCCCCTTAGATAATGACATGAGACTAAAGAATGGTGCAACTTTACTAGCAAGTCAAAGAACCCTTCCCTCCGGACATCAATAGCAGTCAGCCAGCATGAAACCCAAACAAGGAGTGCAATGTCAAAAGGAGAGTTCGTTGAAGTTTCTTTCCAAAGTGATGTCCTGATACTTATGCTATTATCATCATCAGCAGTTGGTGCTTAACTCTCGCTAGCATATTTTTATAGAGACAACTCATTAAACGCTAGCCAATCTCGCCCTGAGCGCAGCGTGACCCAAGTGGCCACAAGGTGATATTTGCTTCCTTATTAAAAATCCATAAAGTCATCGTGGGTATGAAATATATTCAGGGCAAAAACAGCCTAGTAAAATTCGGCCCTATGCCGGCCAAAACTAATCTTAGGTTGGTTTAGGAACTAAGGGAGTCCTTGGCCTGCTTGATGTCGCACCAGTGGGGAAGGAACATTCTTCTAAAAATTGTGGTCCTCGAATACCACTATCTTTTATTTTATCATTTCCTTTCGATGGATCTAGACATTTTCATTTTCGTTTTTCCCTTAAGACTTCAATCCGAATGTGACCAAAATATGAGCATTAAAGTCGGAGGTCATTGTTTGTACAATATTTATAGTTTTACCGACAAGTCAGCAGGATGAAGCTTTACACACCTCGATACCCATCCTGCCGAGACAAAGAGGGAAATCTGATTTCCGACAGAATGGACATATAGGGGCGATGGGTTGAGTATTTTGATGAACTGCTGAACAACCAGAACATCCGTTGGAGGTCCCGCCAATTGAAGACAACGGGCAAATACTGCCACCACCAAGTATACAAGAAACAGTCCGTGCAATTCATAGGCTTAAAAATCATAAGTCGCCAGGAGCCGATGGAATTACAGCCGAATCGGTTAAATATGAAAGCGACCAATTACACCATGTGGTTCCTCACCTTACGTTCAAGGTGTCGGACAGCGAATCAATGCATATTCTGTACTATTCATTAAAAGGATATATGGCGCAGGACAACAATTATATGGGTATCTGTTGCTGAGTACCATCTATAAGATATTCTCCGCTATCTTACAAGGTTGGGTAGCCCCATATATCATCGCCCATACCAGAGAGGCTTCACTCCAAGCAAATCAGGAACAAATCAGACTTTCTCTGTGCGGCAAGCGATGGAAAAACTGTTGGTATATGGACATCAGTTGCATCATCTTTTCATCTACTTTAAGTAGCCTATCATAGCATAAGCAGGGTAAAACTGTTCGCGGCCATGAGAGAATTCGGTATCTCGACGAAATTGATAGACTGACTAGGCTGGCTCTGACCAATGTACGAGGCCAGATAAAAGCAGGGGGATCATTCTCGAGACCATTCGACATCAACAACGATTTAAGGCAAAGGGATGCCCTATCATGCGTCCTCTTTAACCTGGTCCTCGAGAAAGTGATCCACGATGTTAATACACGTGACACCATCCTCTTTGGCTCTACCCAACTACTGGCCTATGCAGAAAATATTGATATCCTGAGAAGAACGACCCGAGACGTACAAACTGTCTTCATCCAGATCAAGCAGGTGGTGATTGGCGCGAGATCTTGGGCTGCACATCAATGGAGGCAAGATGATATGGACGCAACGCCAGCACCAAAAACTAAACAACCAACAACATCAAATCGCACTGGGGAAACGAGAAGAAGGAAGACAGGAGATCACAACTTTAAGACCGTTGAAAATTCCGATAACAGCCATGACTATGAAATTCGCGCACGGTTGTTGTCAGCCAGCCGTTCGAACCGTCTCACCATAGAGTCAAAGCTCTTACTGTACAAGACTATGATCTTGCTAGTCCTTATGTATTCCTCGGAGACTTGGGTTCTTAGCAAGAGAAATTGCGAACTCTTAGTCGCGTTCGGGGAAGAATCCTCCGAAGAATTTTTGGCTTCCTACATGAGGATGGACCATTCCGTAGCCTGCACAATGACGAAATCTAGGAGCGATACCATGACCACCAGGATGTGGATAAAATCCGGCCCAATAGGTTAAGGTGGGCGGGTCACTTAATCCGTATGGATGAGGATGATCCAGCCCGGAAAGTCTATAAGGACAATATCTATGGTAGAAAAAGAAGACGAGGCAGGCCTAGACTAGAAATTAGTTGTTGCGCCGTTGATGATGATCATGATATATATATATATATATATTTGATAGAGAACTTGTAAGGAATATCATGAGAAGAAAGCAGGTGTGTATAATCCAATTGGTCATTGGGTGTCTGAGCTGACGTTATTCCGTTAACGGAAGGTATTCGTATTGAAGTGTACCCTGCATGAACTTTATTTCGAATGTTGCGAATGCGAGCGGTTAGATGACGCCACCGGCGCTGTCCACTCAGTTTGGAGCTCGCCACAGGAGTGGGAAGCAGGCGGTGGAAAAAGTGCCTTTGGTTGGCGGCAGAGGAATTACTCTCCTCTGTCTCCAGGCTTAACCAAGGACGCGCGCGTGTTTTAAGACGATTAAGATATTTACATTATTCTTGAGTGCAGTGAAATAAGAAATTATGTTTAGTTATTTTTAAGTGATGAAAGGTTTTTCATATGTTTTGAGCAGTTTCTGCAGTTTTTCATGTTCATTGTTCCACACTAGCCAATGCCGCGGGTATTGCCTCTCGATTTTGGCAACGAACAATATCATTTTCGATTTGCTGACGATGTCATTCGATTTCTCTGGAAAATGATGCTTTTCTAAACAACTGTACCATTATGGCAACAATAGTTAACTGCATGGATCTATGAGAGCATATCCCGAATTATCCCTATTCCTTGTTATTATTGAGTTACGTTTGAAAAATGAAATTAGAAAAATATAGTCAATGTCTCGGCCTTTCTAGCGAAAAAGTTGACGAATTAAAACGCAATATCGTCAAATTGTTCCCGAAATATGGTTATTTGCGAAATAAAAACTACTACTAGCGACGGAAACTGTGTTTCGTTTCAATTCTTTGAAATATATTCGTTCTACCTCCCAACAAAGAAAAATTATGTTATTATTCTGTTAAGGGAAAGTCGCACCGCGTCCTTGAAGAACTATTGTGCTCAAAAATTATGTTAGAAGTGAAAAACTCACTTATTTCCTGCTAAGCTTATTTAGATTAGCAGCATTATCCAGTTTACACTGAGTTCCCTCCAAAAATCATTAAATATTCCACAAATCGTTTATTATTACTAAACATTCTCCAAAATATTACGTACAAAATAAAATTACTAACAAAACAGTCATGATCATTACTTAAATCTAGTTTATCTAGCCAACTACACAGTAGAAATATACGATCTAAAAAAAGCTTCTCCGAATCTATATAAAATCAGGTAGGCAAGAAGACAACAATGCATAACATTGTCCTCTTCTCATTTTACGGACTATAATAAATTGTAGGTCCAGTTGCCACTACAACACCTTCAGGTGGTAAAGTCCTTGCCGATGTTTCCCAGACAGCCTTCTCTAGATCGTATGTTTCCGGTAGAGCAACAATTTTAGCACCAGGTCCAGCTATTGTCAGACTTCTTGGATGTGTCAGGGCAACACCTCCAGGGCCAATAATTGCAGTTCCTCCACTACCCGCCGTGGCCACACCGCCTGGTCCAGCAATTGCAATACCACCTTTGCGAACACGTAGTTTTTGAATTAGAACTCCACCACTTTTTAGGACCTCCTTTTGATTGTCCAATGCTTGTTGAAAGATTCCCTTTTCTGCAGATGGGAAGTCATTTGAGTAAGCATCATCGTTTTCGTAATCAGGGTCGTCATTGTATAAATTCTGAGTAGGTTCTGGTAGTGGTTCTGGGGTAGTTGGGCGCTTGAAGAATTGCGGGAATGGTCTGACCAGGACGCTTAAGGGATTTTTCACTTGAATTGTTTTCTCAGTATTCTGTGGCAGAGGTTGGTTTTGAGTGAACTGGTGGATTGGACTCAATGTTTGTTTTTGGGGCGTCTGACCATTTTGAATGGTTTGTTTGTTCTGGGTGAGTCGATGTTTCTGGAAAAGTCGTTGATTTTGTGCTGCTAATGATTGTCTTTGGATTGTTGGTTTTGATTGGACTTCTGCTGGTTTATATTGTGCAGTCGGTTTCTGAGTGCTAGTTGGTACAGTTGATGATGGTTTACGGGCAACAATTATTCCTGGATATGTTTGACCTTTTGCTGGGATTGCTACAAACTTGATATTGGTCCCGAGCTTTTTTTCTGTTGCCTTCTCCGATTTGTTTATGTTTTCGGCTTTTGGCTTCTTTTCTTTGGCTTCATTGATAATCTTATGCACATTATTCAATAGTTTCTTCTCAAATTCTTCATTATTCGCTGCAGTAATATCTACAGATTCGGTTTCTAGCTTCCGTGCGTATTCAACAATGCTTGTTATATCATTGCTTACAGCAATCATGTTAGATCCAAATGTATCAGCACTTGAATCGTTGGATTTGAGAAACTTAGGTGCCTCTCGGAATGGAGCTCTTAGGTATGGTTGTGGGTAATAGTAAGGCTGGGCACTGAATGGTTGCGGGATCATCACAGAGTGTTGATGAATAATTTTTCGGGCGATCGGAAGCTGTTGTTGAATTTGTTGACTATGTGACTGTTGGAATGGGCTTTGCCATAGCGGGTATGATTGTGCTGCTCGGAATTGTTGTGGCTGATGCTCCGGTAATTCTTGATCATAGGAAAATTGCCGAAAAGCCCCAGGAAACTGTCCACCATTATGGAATTTCCATTCTATGGGGGTTGACGGTGGTTTCGGAAATAGATACTTGTCAGAGTCTAAGAGTACTGGTTTGTTACGTGATTCATCTTCCTTTTTTACATAGCCAAGTGCAGCGTTTATCTTATTTATTTCATCTAATATTCGACGTGTTTCATCTGCTTGCTCACTGGTTTGGCTCTGCGATGGATCTTCAGGGAACCGGATCAAACGTTGTTTGACGATCCTAAAATATGTAATTGTTTAGATAGTTGTTCGACTTGAATATAGTATTTTTGCTTCTAATCGCATGTAAAGAGCTATGATATGTGAAATAATAAAAATCCATTGCAGGAAATGGGAAAACCGATTTGAATAAATTGTGAACCCTTTTTGTGTGGTTGTTGAAATTTTAAAAAATTAACTACAATTTTTGTATAATATGTTTTTTTGCTTGGTATTTCCTGCTTGTGCTCGGGATAGTCCTGTAGCATTTCCACTTTGTTTGAAAATATGTGGAAACTATTGAATGTGTATATATACAGACGTATATAGCCCATAAACATTTCTATGTTAGACTATCACTTTTCTAACTAAAGGAACTCTTACTGATTCTATTACTCCACAAAACCATAGCTTGAAAACAATAAACACACAAATAGCCAATAATGAACAAAAAATGGTTTTACACAAAAAAATGAAAGAAAAAAAAATATTTTATAACAATGAAAGAAACAAAATAATAATAAAACATTTTTGGGGTGATTTTCCCGCAAACCTACCTAAGCGTTAATGGTGCAATTTTCAAAAACAATTCACACTATCACTGCAACTCTGTTTTTACAATTTACATTACACCGTCAAGTCGTGGAAGCACTTAGTCGTGACACCAACACATAGTATCTTGCTTTCAGCTCCATGTTCATCTGAAGGCACTTAACGAACTTTTGATTGCAAACATCGAATTGCGATCAACCGCAACCTCCATTGGTATCTTACCGAAACTTAAGATTCTTCGACGAAGCTCAAGCTTTGCTAACTAAGCTGTGTAGTTTGCACGAATCTTACCGTTGTGTCTTGGATATTAATATCTAGTTTTTCAATTAAGATTAACCGAAAGCCGCTATGAAGGCACGGTACATATACAACTTACGAAGTTAAGTTTCTATTTACATTGCAATCTATTTACACCCCCGCACTGGTTCTATACGGGGACTGCTAGTCGATCTATGCTTGAAACTAAAAGATGGCTCGAAACCACCCCAAAAATTTGTTATTCCCAGTGTTAGGCGAAAATGCTACAATAAAATTAGAGGAAGCAATTTTACATGCGAATTTTACCAACCCATTTTCATACTTATACATAGCAAGGAGTGAAAATTATAATAAAAAGCCGCTACCAGACCAACTAAGCTACTAGAAATACAGAAAAGATTGTTGAACAAAAGTTAGGGATAATAATGAGAAAATGATGCGAGGTTAGTACAAAACCCATTACATGCGAGATTTGAATTTCTAATGAAAATTTTCGGGAAGACTTACTCAACATCTGATGGCGCTGCCCAAGCCAGGCCCAGGAACAATGTTATCTGCAATGAAAAGAATTCCAAGAATTAAAATCAAATGAGCGAGTTGGTCAGTGGATAATTAGAGACGAATTAATCATTCCATGTGTGTCGATAAAAGCATAACAGAATTTTAATTTTTAATACACGTGTAACAAAGGATATTCATAAGAAGATTTGATTCAAACTTAATGGTTAGAAATCATCTTTTTAGTGCCGTCCATTGCGCCACATTTTTACTCAAACAAAGGTTCAATTGCCGTAGTCGATATTTGATATGCGTGAAAGAATGTTAACGTTTAAAGTATCTTTTATATAAATGTCAATTTTGGGATAAATTAACTATGAGTCTCAGACACTGACTTACTAGATAAAATCATCATCTACAACATATGGGTAGATTGTTACAGAGATTGATATTATATAGTTAGTTAGTCAAACATTTTCACTATCGTAAAATTCCAAATGTACCAATAACAGTAGCAGTTGACAATGCCATTTTCGCGCATTCTACTTGTAAATGATAACTAGAATCTACAGGAAACTCATCTAAACGGGCTTTTGTAACGAAGCCTCACCAGAGGTTATCTGGTACTATGGGGACCGGGATAACCCTCTAAGAGAAATCGGATTCGCTTATCTGCGTTGGTCCGGTTAATTTCGGCAAAGGTAATAAGTAGGCCTCGGGTTCACCAAATGCTGAGCCAACATCACCTACAGACCACTGTGTGAGTAATAATGGTGGGATTTAGTTTTGATTAAAATAGTTGGTTGGTTTCTACGGCAGGTACTCACGAAAAGCCCTTTGGACTTTGCGATATACTAACAACAACAAAAATACACCCTTTTCATTGGGAGTGTGACTGATGGGTAGTTTCTCATTCCACAATTGGAGTCCCATAAAAACGTGAGCTCTAGGCTGAGCTATGAGGCGCATCCAGAAGAAAGTATACTCAACAGTTTCATGCACGTTTCCCACCAGCCCTTTCCCTTTCATCTCCTGGTCTGTTGAAAACCCTTTTCCTCCCATATTCACCTTCAAGTGACTGAACAGGTTGTAATCTGAAAGCACCAGATCAAGGGAATACGGGAGTGGTTCCAAACGTTCCATCCAAATGTATCCTGGAACTGTTTAGTGACATTAGCCATCCATGGCCTGACATTGTTTCGCAGCAGAATGACCCTCCTTCTTTTTTGAATCGCCATTTCTAATTTTTTTATGATCTTTCAGTACCTTGTCGCGTTGATGGTCTACCCCGGAGACGGACGAACTAGATTCCAATCCGTTTCCCTCAGCAGCCGCGGTTAGAAGAAGGCAGACTTATGGTTAGATCTAGCGGCACAGCCTAATCACTATATCCAATTTTTCGTCGGCGGACCGGGCGCTTTAAGTGTGCGTCGCTCTAGTATTCCGCTGCAGGTAATTTCGCACAGCGGCAGATTACAGCGGTCTCCACAGTAGAATATGGAAATGCCTCTCACGTTCTTCTAACTGAGTTGCACAAAAATTTCTGATTTTCTTTATCTTCGCAAACATATTGCATTTCAAAATACATCGAGCTGATATTTTTTGGGGCAGTTACAAAAAATGTCAGAGTAATCTTCAACCATAACATGTGTAGGTGGATTTATTTCTATTGTTGTTTTGGGAACCCTTTTCTTTGATCCATTCAGCAACTTCACGCAGCAAAAGAAATAAATTTGAAACGCAAATTAAGGTGCACAGCATAGACGATTTATCGCAGAGGAGTGGATGATAAATCCAACAGAATCGACCTCAATTGAATAGAAACATTTCCTTTCAGAACTCTCCAATCTGGCCAGTAAGGTAGCAATTTCCGAATACGCTTGATAGAGCAGCCCTCTAAGGGTTATTCACTCTCCTCTCATTTATGGGATTTCGATGAACCGAATTAATTTTGTGATTATAATTAGAGGCTCATCTTAAGACGCAGATTGATATTGTCTACCTAAAGTCAATGCTACAAATAAAGAGTCACCAGCCATCACCAAGGACCATCAGTTGTTATGTCAGTTAAGAGAGCATAGCCAGGGGATAACTACACGCGGCCATACGAGAATTCAGTATCCCTACGAAATTAATAAAACTTACTAGGCTAATCTTGACCTGTGTGAGGCCAGATAAAAGCATCCGGATCAATCTCGAAACCATTAAACATCAACAACGGTCTAAGACAAGGGCGAGCTGACCCCGCTTGTGAACGGGACAAAGGCTGAAGAAAAAGAAGAACAGTCTAAGGCAACGGGATGCCTTATCATGCGTCCTCTTTACCCTGGCCCTGGAGAAAGTGATTCGCGATGCAGATGTCAATGCAAGAGGCACCATCCTCTTCAAGTCCACCCAACCACTGGCTTATGCTGACGATATTGACATTATGGGAAAAACAACCCGAGATGTACCATCTACCTTCATCCAAATCGAGCAGGCGGCGATTGGTGCAAGATCTCGGGCTGCACACTAATAAAGGCAAAACGAAATTCATGGCATTGCACTGGTCAAACGAAAACAATAAAGATAGGAAACTTTCACTTTGAGACCGTTGATAATTTCTCCTATATAAGATTAAAAATCACAGCCGATAACAGCTACGATGATGAAATCCGCGTACAGTTGTTGGCAGTTCGAAACATCTCACCATAGGGTCAAAGCTCTTACTGTACAACACAATGATCTTGCCAGTCTTCATGTATTCCTCGGAAACTTGGGTTCTTAGCAAGAAAAATTGCGAACTCTTGGCCGCGTTCGAGAGAAGAATCCTCCGAAGAATTTTTGGGCCCCTACATGAGGATGGACGATTCCGTAGCCTACACAATGACGAAATCTATGAGCGATACCATGACCGTCTGGTTGTGGATAAAATCTGGTTCAATAGGTTACGGTGGTCGGGTCACTTAATCCGTACGTATGTAGAGGATCCAGCCCGGAAAGACTATAAGGGCAATATCTATGGTAGAAAAAGAAAACGAGGCAGATCATGCCTGAGATGGAGCGATGGCGTAGGTCAGGACGCCAGGCAACTTTTAGGATATCGAATTGGTGGTCCTCGGCACAAAACGGGCGTGTCTGGAGTTCCTTACTAAGGCAGGCCTAAACCGGATACTGGTCGAGGCACCGTTAATGATGATGATGAAACTCTCACAAAACGGGGCTTCAGCGATGGTGCGCCTTCGTGTCGCGGTTCCCATGGTTACTCGGATTTTATTTTTCACTGGGGTATAGCACTGGGAAACTCCGTGACTTCCGTAATCGGATTCTTACATAACTAATTCAAAACACTCGTTCGAATTGGACACAATCTCCCTGGAGATCCGTGTCACTGGATTACGTAGCACTAGACAAAAACCCGTTCTTTAACTTTAACAGAAATGATTACTTCAGACTTAATTATACCACATTATGCACAATTAATTATAGAATAACTCGTACAGTTCGAGGTGTATTTATACCAGACGCGCTATGTTCTTACTCAGACTGAACTTGACTGACCTCGTTAGCGAAATGCAACAACAGTGAATCTTCTTCTTTTCTTTTTCTTCAGCCTTTGTCCCGTTCATACACGGGGTTGGCTTGTCGTAATCGGTTTCGCCACTTGGCTCCATCAAATTCCTGATCTACATGCAATCTCGAGGCTTTTAAATTCCCATTTAGCGTATCAAGCCACCGTTGTTTCGGCCGACCCTTTGGTCGATTGACATCGACTTCGATGTTTAGACCAACCTTGACAAGTGAATTCTCGTTAGCGCGAATCGAAGACGCCTCCCCCGCAATTTTTCCACGATCGGTGCAACCCCATAACGATCGCGGATATCCTCATTCCGGATGTGATCAAAACGTGTCACGCCACTAGTCCAACGCAACATCGTCGTCTCCATTACCGAAAGGCGCCGTTTATTGTCCTTTATAGTCGGCCAATACTCAGAGCCATAGAGAGGGACAGGACGGACGACATTGCGGTAAATTTTAGATTTGAGACGTTCGTTGATATGTCGATCACAAAGAACACCAGTTGTGGAACGCCACATCATCCAGGTTGCGTTAATGCGTGAAGTAATTTCATAACGCAGTTCTCCATTGGTTGATAGCATTGACCCGAGGTATTTAAATTGGTCAGTTCTGGGCATTTAATTTTTGCTATTAGATTCTAAGAAAACATCATCTGCATAAAGCAGTTTATAGGGCACTGGACCTTGGATGTCCCGTGTGACGGTGTGCATAACAAGAACAAAGAGGAGTGGTGAGAGGGCGCTTCCTTGATGAACACCAACAGAGAAACGAAGCGGTTTTGATACACCCACCACACTTCGAACTTTACTTTTCGGATCGTGGTAGGGCACCAAGCATAATACCTGCGTCCTAAGTAGTAGCCTCCAGAAAGTTTCTCGGTGAAGAGCGAACTGCTAATGTCCGATACACGCTGAGACACTTTGGGAGTCCCCGGAGCCGTCGACAACTCCTTGTCGTCGTCGATGGGATGATGTGAGCCTAGCTCTACGAAGGTAGTTATCAGACGTGTATCAGCCTCTTCGGAACCCTGGTCTGGTAGTGTGCACTGGACCGGTATTAGTAGACGCGTTGCACCGCGCTGATCGGTCTGTGAGTTCCGGGATCAGCTAATCGTAGGTCAGGTCTCGGGGAATTGGGGTAGTACCCAATTATTAAGTGTGGTGTTGGGTGACAATTGATTAAAAAATTCTGCTTCCTGTTTTTTTTCAGTGAAATATATAACAAAGGACAAGCACTTATTTCCTGCCGCTCTTATACTTCAAAAAGTCACAACGAAATTTTACGAATTTCCACGAATTCGGACCTGTTTAGACTTATCAGGAGAAGCTCATATCATCGTAAGAAATGTCGGAAATTTCCTTGGACGATTCCTTAGCCTTAGACAATGAAATGTGCTGGTTAATCTGTTGCACAGGGAATTAGTCAGAAGCTCCTTCTGTTTTTTGACTTGTTCTTTGTGTAATGACTCAGGGTATGCGGGTCAATGCTGACAAATGGCCATAGATACAATACAGCATAGACGTGTTTTGGAGACCTCCAAAGAAAAAACGGTTGAAGACGAAGTAATGAGAGATACCCATTTTATTGACAGATAGATTTTTATCAATCGTTCAAATTTTGCGATTTGGCACATCAGTTTGGTGCCAAAGTGCATTTACATACATGGACATGATATCCCAACATAAACATTGGAATTGCAAAATTTAGAGACTTACAATGTACAATTTACAGATTACAATGTCCAATGCTACGTACGATCATGGGTTGCTTACTGACTGACTCCGCTTTCAAACATTGTTCTTTTCTTACAGTTTGTTTTAAAACTATTTTATTGAGACCTCTCATTTAGTGTATCTACACTTAGCAGAAAAACTCTGGGAAAACTCCATGCCATTTAGTTTCCCATATTAAAAAAAACGAAACGAATCAAACTTTTTCCAGATTTTGTTCCGACTATCGATTTGTTAATCACTCGGCATGCTGATTAATTTCGACCGATTGTAGTTCTAGTCTGACTTTTTTTCCTTTCTTTTCTTTCTCATCGGCCAACAGCCTTTCTTCTTACCAAGGAATGTTGTCTTCGTAAGAAAATTAATAATTATCGTTAGGAACAATATAATGCAGCAACCACATAGGTCAATAATTCCAATTCCTATGACTCTTTTGTGGTTTTTAAAGCTAAGCAATATCAATGTCCATAAACACGCATAACGAAAACGCAATTTATGTCTATATATTCCGCGAAAGCGTAAAGTGTAGACAGTGAAGGGTTAAACACATGAATGTAGTAATTACTTATCTCATTTTTATGATAGAATCAGTCAGTTCATGATAATTTAGAATGATATCCCATCTTGCAAGATTTTGTTGCACTTGAAATCAAGACAACCTGACTGAGTTGTTGATGACCTCTACCTCTCTAAATTGGACTTGATCCTTCCCTTTTTCAAGAAGTATTTACGAGCATAAAACCTGTTCTCTTCTGCTTATGCATAATCTTGAAGCCACGCATACCGATTGTGGAATAATACGATAATAGCACCAAAAGGGCCATCTTCACTTAGGTCCATTGCATACTGGGCAGTTGTGTTCTTTTAAGTTTTTAAATGCGATCAAGTTACTACCTCATGGAATACTACAGGATACATCTTTAAATTTTTTAGATCTCTTTTTTGCAACTTCCGAGGCTATCGTCTGCAAGTTACATTAAACCTTCAACCATCTGAACAAATATTTGACCCATTGACTTTCGGAAGTTCTTTTGCAGTATACATTTTATAAAAAAGTCCTATCAATATCTTTCTCAATGTTGCAAATACCCCCACGTTAACGAAAATAAATTTCATGATATTAAATGGAAATAATCACTAACTTGCTCATCTTCCAAATCATCTGGACCTTATAAATCATAAATTTTCATTGTATCTTTTAGAAAAATCAGTTTCAACAAAAAAGAATTGATTAGATCGAATCTTAACTAGAGGTCCACTGAGGTTAATGTGAATGAACATATGTACACCATCGTTGGCGTTTGTGCTTCTTACACTTTTTTTACAATCTTACGACTACAGAAGGTATACGTAGCTGCAAGCCCAATTAGAAACGGCACGTTCAAATATTTTGATAAAAACGCCGGGGTCTGTCTAACCCCAAATTATAAAGTCATCTTCACGTCAAAGTCCGGACTTTTGTGTACATTGTTTTAGGCGTGTTAAGATAGTCTTCTGCTGTTAACCAGATCATATCATGATCAAGAGAAATAAAGACCATCAAAATATCGTGATCTTAAAACCGACAACTTTGAAAGATTTATACCATCGGGGATGAATGCTTTTTACATGAAAGAATTTCATAGTCATGAAAACTTTTTGTTTCAATACAGAAATTTTGCTCATTGCCCTGTTGGGGTCTGTGGCATCGCTTACTCACATGCTTTATTTAAGCAGTAAACGCAAATATTTCTGATATATGTGTCTACATTCCTTTGTTGCTAGTTTCTGTTAAAAGTCACCTTATTTAACTTTAAGACTTTAAAAATATTTTGCAGTAATTGGCCGTACAAATAACTCCATATCAGAGTCATTTTAGATAACAAGAACGGCAACTGGTGTAATGAAAGAAAGATTAATATCGTAGAAGAATGATTGAAAGTAATAAAATCTACAGCAAAGATAGTTTTTGAGGCAAAACTTTCATATGGGGGGGAGGGCATTGATCACCTACCATCAGATAATCTTACAGAATAATATTCGACCGTTATCTTGCTAAAACAAAATCGTCAACCTGATGATTATTCTGTTAAGGGAGAGTCGCACCGCGTCCTTGAAGAACTATTGTGCCTAATGATGGTCCAAGAAATAATTAGGTACACTAGATTGATCAGTAGTGATCGTTATCTGAGTTTGAAACCGTGGGAAAGTTAAATTATAATATTCTAACTGGAACAGCTACAAAGAAAGAACTCTTCAAAGGAATTTGGGTTTTTTGTTGGTTTCAACAGTGTCCAGCTACTCATAAACATTGAAGTGATCAGAGAATGAATCTCCCATAATAACGAAATGTCGCTCTTGGGCCAGAATCAATATATATTAGAAAAGTTGGCGACATTCGCCAAACATCCAAAGAAAAATTGCGCACAAAGTTATCTGTCAATAGCAAAAATACATAATTCAATACGTAAAATATCAACAAAAGAAATCGTCTTAAACTATACTGCAACCAACTTCATGACGAAGCGTCATCATCAGATCTCAGCATATGCCATTTTGTTGAAATGCAGACAACATATTTTTTGTGCTTAAAACACGTCAAATTGTATACCAACAAAACGCCATTTGTGAGAAACTTTACTTTTCTGTTTTAATTGGAAGAAAAAAAAAACAGGAACGTCTTGGACAACCGAAAAGTTTGAAGACAATTGGAAAGACTATCAAATAAAGATTCGTACCAAACTCAAAAAGAACTTGAAGAATCATTAATAGTGACATTTCCGTACTTTTGAAATACGAACTGAAGTCGAGATACGTGAAAATGCATTCTTTTACATGTGAGTGGGAGCTCCATGCACCATCACTAGCGATGAAAAGTAGATTCGCTACGATACCCCCAAGTAAAAGTAATCATATTGTTGCCCTGAACACGCATTGACATCGACGCAAATACGAATATCCACGGGCCAAAGCTTATGCTCTGCATTTGGTGAGATTAAAAGGACGTCGTGTAATATCAGCTGCTCCATCCGAACGAAACGATCACGAGGGGGCACACTAACTTACTAACAACAACTAATGAATTTAATTTAATGAATCAAATGGTCAGAATATGCCAAAAGACACCACAAGGATATTCTTGAACATGATAATGCTCGGCCTGTCAAACACCTTTATCTCTTGAAAGGTCCTCCACGGTGGCTTCATCTACCGCAAGAGTTTTGACGGATATCTCACTGTTCATTTTTGCGACGTTTCAAGTGCAAGGGAGCGCCTGGCTGCCACACGTTGATAGATAGCGTCCACCATTTTGAGCCCGATATATTGACGGTCGCTTACCGAGCAGTCTTCCAAAACATGCCTTCTCATCATAGCGACCGTGAAATTGGTGTTAATTTGGTTTTTAAAATTTGGAGCACCTTTTTTGCCGGAATTTCTACAATTCGTTGTCATCAAAAGTCTGGGGGAGGTTCGTCTCATTTAAATACCCTAGTACTAGAGACCCCCCCCCCCCCCCCCCCCCCCACGCAATGTCCATCCATCTGTATGCATCTATTAGCTGATTTCCACTAGATTAGCTTCTACCTTCACAGACACATCATTTGCCATTTGTCTAAACACTTTTTACGCTTAGCAGAGGTTACTCATATTGGTATCCTACATGTTATCCAGTTAATTTAGACTTTATGCTGTAAACAAGTTTCGCGAACTGTTCGGAAACTTCTCCCATAGCGAGTTTTCGGCCTCGAAAATTCGAATAGGTGATGCTCATGTGGTAATTCATTACTTCATTCACCTTTGCCAGCCACTTCGGCTCTGTCCGTAAGACAAGGAAGATATTGGGTTTTCAAAGAGAATTCGTTTTCTTGACTTGAAAGTAGACCCTTTTCCTCCTAACAGCCCATCGATTGCTGATAGAAAGTACCATTGTCATATGTTTTCGGACCAAATTTAACGAGGATTGCGCCACCATATGTGCTCCGTATAGAAAATATTTCTCTTTCCTTTTTTTCATGCTTGATCTTGTGTAAATCTCATCGAGGACTTACGCAAAGGCTTACTGAGTAGGACTGAGGTCTACACCTTCTTCATTTCTTCGACTTTTCCCTCGTCGCTTTATGTATGAATTTGAGAAAACAGCTTTCTATCGGCCCGGTGGGTTGTTTCTTTTTGTCCTTCTCCGCCCTCATTTTTTGTGTCCTCGAAACTACCTAGATGCTCCTGTTCCAGAAGCGTCTTCATCTTTTCCGTTTTTGAATCATTTTTTAAACCCTGAAAACCCGTCAAAGAAACGCTGGAAGTGTTAGATTAGGATGTTCTACTCCACTCGTCATGCAATCCAGACATTGCGTATAGCATGGCTGGCTAACACCTTCACTCTTACAAAGAAGCTTAAAAATGGGTTAATTTGTGGATTACATCAAAAACCGAGAAGTTTTTTCACGGGAAGTCCGAATGAAACAGATGGGGAAAAGTAGTGGCTAATGATTTACAGTATTTTGAACACTATTTTTTCTCAAAATGAAAATTCAATTTCACAATAAAAAACCTCTAAAATTGATTTGCAAATAGGTTAGTAACAAAGTTTCAGAAATTTCGCATTGCGGTCAATTGTTTTGACTTCAACTCCAAATTATGGAAATGAAAAAACTAGAACCGTCTTGTGGGAATTGCAAGTTTGAACTGAATCACAGCCCAAAATAACCGTCAATGTTATATGACTGAGCGAAGTGTGATGGAACCCTCAAAAATTGGCAGCTTAAAGGCCGAGCCTTAGGAAGATTATTCGAGCCCGGAAACATGGGGCCCGAAGTGAAAATTACCGTCATTCCCTTTGGCATTGAAATTTCCATTCCCGATATCTGAGAAAATTTCGACAATTCGGGGAAAGCCCCTTTTTTATCATTAGTCTGCGCTCCCTCCTAAAAGAACTATTGTGAGCCTCTCACTGTTTATAGTGCGCCTATTAACTGTAGTATTTCAAGCAAGCCTATAACCGACAGGAATTATATTAACACAGCAAGTATTTTTACTGGGTATCTGGTATTAAGTACCCTCCAAAGGTGCCTCAACTTACTTTACACAAGTGCGGGACACTGTCCCAGAATGTGTATGCAAGCAGCCAGTGTCGGTAGATATCGTTAGCTTTCCCAGGTGATAGTTTAGTCAACAGTAGCTCGTGAGTATTCCCACTACAATCCAGAGGTTTTTCTTCGAGTAGTTTAAACAGTGCTCTGAGCGTTTAGGTTTGATTCCCGATGAGCAACCTGGGCTGATCCATTCTTGATAAGTTTGTCATCTCAAACTTCTTTTCGAAGTTGAACCTCGTCGTCATGTTCTCACTTGATATCAGTAATTCCCAAAATGCCTTTTTAGAGACAAGCTTAAAAATAGTCCTCCAAGTTTCAATGCAGTTGAAATTAGAAACGAAACCAAGTGTGAGTGCTTTCGGGAAATTAACCGAGTTGCTGTAGTCAACTCCATGGAAGGCTCCAGCATGTTGGTCAACGATTTTGATTGCAGTCACATTCTAAGCAGTCCAGATATCCCTTTCAAAGGTCTTCAAAAGCTGTAAGAAAGATCCAATGAAAAAAGATTTGAAATTGGTACATTGTTGTTGCGTAGGCACTGCACTGGTTTGTCGAATCTTTCGTGATTTGCATCGAAAAAGGGAGCGCTCTTATCAATAGAGGATACCATGGCAGATAGAAACCATCAGGATAGATAATCAAAAAGGACTTTACAATGAATGTCGATATTATGTCTCGAAGAGTAAAACGCAGGCTGCTTCAACTCGTGAAACGATATAAGCGCCATTGTCATCCTGTGTGAAAAGTCTATCACAAGTCACGGAATCTTTCTTTACAGCTTTGAGTTACTGTCAAATGTCGTGATGCGCAAGAGAATCAAACTCAAAAGAACTGGGGTGACACCGGAGGGAAACGAGAGGAATGCGACGTCGGTTTACAAGGAGTGTCTTGAATGAGGTTCCGAGGCATGTACTTGATGGGAAAGTATAACTCCAAGTATAGAAGATGAAGTCAAGTGCTACTGGAGCCTATCCGGGAGCAACATCGATTGTAAAATTTGAAAATTGATGTATCAGACGCACAAAAAAATGGAATTGGAAGCGGAAGTAAACTATTTTCCAAAGATACAGTATATTAAACTTCGACCCTGAATCTAACGAATGTTTCACCACACGTGGGATACTATTTTGTAATGGAAAGAAATGTAGAGGAGAACCAAGATAACCAACCAGGTATCTGTGATCAAAAGGTCTTGCGATCCTAAAGAAACTGATGGTGGTTGGCTGCATTCGTCCCGTTAGCACTTAGTTGCGGTTACACTGAAGTCTACACAGTCGTCAAACACTTGCACCCCCCTGTGTTAGTGAGGCTCCAAAATGTAAGGGGAGCTCCTTTTGGTTACTTCAGCACCTCAAGCGTCATTTACAAAAGTGTTATATGGTGCCCTGGATCCAAAAACCAAAATGAAAAGGAAAAACTAGGCGACCTAAAATTGAGAATAATAACACTACCAAAGCTTGACCATAAGCGTAGAGCGGATACTTCAAATGCCAGGAGCCGTCCATGACAAATGGCATCCTCGAACTCAGCCATATTCAGTACGAAAAGTATCGGCAGAGTAAATCACAAGATCGTTGGGGGGAGTTAGCTGAGAAGCCAGAGAATTTAATGGACGGAAGGGATAACTGGGCGGGGCAGCGGAAGTTGCGAATGTGGGACCAGAAAGGTTTCAGATTTCCGCGCTTTAGTGAGTCTTCCACGCTGGACAAATATTCGTGTCTGGACTTACGTATTAAAGATTTAACCGAGAAACGAAGGGATTTGAAAAAAACTAAGTCAGCAACGTTTCTAGAAGACAGGAACTTCTTTCTCGCAGTCTGTTTTTGACGTAGTTTATTGTGAATTTCAGCGGTGAACCAGACGGGGTAAGAACGTAAGCACTTAGGAGAGGAGGGAACGTAACAAGTAAGAAGATCAGATAAAATAGTATAGAAAGTGTTGAGTGCTTGGTCACATGTAAATGGAGAGAGCAGGGGAACCCAGTTGATTGACGCCAGGGCTGAGTTCAGACCTTCGAAGTTCGCCTTACGAAAGTTGAACTTGGTAGGCTTGTGAGCGACAGGAGAGTGGAGTCGGGATATCTGAACATCGAACTCGAGAGCAGCATGATGGGCGTCAGGAGCAACGTAAGACGGAGCATGAAGGGATTGGGAAAGATAACGTACAGGAAAGTTGGAGAGGACAAGGTCAAGAGTGCGATCTAAGTGGTTTCTGGAAAGGTTAAATTGGCGGGCCCCACAGGTGTACATGAAAGTGGATAGAGGAAGGGAAGGGTGGGTCGAGTTATCAGGGAGGGAGGGAAGGCCAGGTGTAACGGGCCAGGAGAGCATAGGAAGATTAAAGTCACCACAGAGGATGAAAGGAAGTGAGGGAAACAAAACGGTTAGGGCCTCTGATAATCTGTCGAAGAAATCCTCGTACAGAGAAGGCGGGCTTAGGCAGGGAAAATATACACACGATATGATAAAGGGACATACGTTTGGCGGAAGGACACGTATGGTAACAGAATCGTAGGAGGAGGAGGAGGAGGAGGAAAAGATGATTTCGGCACGGAGAGGGGACTTAACAGCTATTAGGGCAACTCCGCCAGTTGTCTTGCCAAGCGCAACGCAGTCTCTGTCACAACGAAAGACAGAGTAACCTTCGAGGAGCTCAGAATCTAAAATCCTGTCATCCAGCCAGGTTTCAGAAATGCAGATGACATGATGTTGGAATGCTAAGGCAGGCAGTTTGAAATGCGACAGCTTGGTCCTTAGACCCCTTACATTTTGATAAAATAGCGTGTAGTTATTGGAATCATTCAAGTTCGGCGAGACAGGCGGGCGGGCCGGAAATTTTCACGAATCTTAGACCTCTGATTAGGCTTAACGAAGACCCTCTGTGGCCAAAAGGAGGATTGGACGATAGCATCGAAGTCATGGGGATATGTCACTTTGAAGGAAGCTATCACTCGGTCAGGAGAGCCATCCTTCGTCAGCTTCACACAGGAAAGAGGTGACAAAGTTGAGTTGCTTTTGCTTCTGATATAGGCCAGAATTTCGTCGGGCGTAGTGGAGTACGCTAGCCTTGACACGAACAGCTGTTTCGGTGGCGAGGCGACGTTCAATTGGGGGCCGCTCGGACGACATGAGGTCGGAAGGGCCTGCGGTTCAGCGGTGGCGGGCGTCGATGATACACAGGAGGAAGCGTGCGGTGGTGCTAATGTAGCGACTGTAGCATAAACGCCAGAGCTTCGTAGCCCACCCGATGTTGCGTAGGGAACATGTTCCACGGATGGTGGATTTTTCAGTAGGCTAGCGGACGTCATCGGGTTGATATAATCTTTTATGGACACACTGGAATTAAGTGAGGCAGATAGAGGCAGAGAATTAGAATTAGTCGACCGGGGCGACTTAGGTATGGCGCCAGTTTTGTTGACTGCAGTCGCCGGCAAGGTATAAGCAGAGCCAGTCAGCCAGTCTACCATACAGCCAAAAACTTTCCTTTAAGCGGCTAATATCTTTTCTCTAGTTATACGGAGGAAAGTTCAGAGCGAAGTGAGAAGCATACAATATTCTTGAATATATTCTAAGGACCAGGATTGGTATCGCACTAGAATTATCCGATCTAAGCAAAGTGAATAATTCATAATTTCCACACAATTTGTTCAAAGATCGACTTGAGAACGTCTAGGAAATATAGTCAAACATCTAAAAACGAGGTCGAGGCTTTGATTCGTTGAAATAATACATAATATCAAACAAATCCATAAAATCGTTTCGTAAATAAAATCTGCTCTTGAAAGCTGAAAGTTTTTCATAGCTATATTTCTAATTATCCCGCAGAACCAGGGCTTTCCGAGAAGCGACGAGATGGCCAAGAGACCAGCCAATCGCATCTGGTTGCCGAAGATCTGCATGGATAAGGAAGAGTATGTCAAATTCCTCCGCCTTCAAAAACTCAGGGTTCCGATGGACGACCTTATAAATCCTTTTCTGCTCCTCATAAATGGAGAGTATCTTGAGGCACCAGAAAAGGCAGATTACAAAGTGCAGTTCGGAGTCGGGAACGTAAAAGTGAAAGTGTTCCGTTCCGCGAAACCAGACAACAATACAGTGTCAACCGGCACCGCCAACGAGCTGTTGGAGGAGATGAAAATTGACGATCTGACGGGGACTGACGAAACTCGAACGCAAGCAAACTATGTTGAAGGTTGCGCGGCTAAATCTCCAGCACTCGAAGTGCCTCTCAGCTGATCTGCTGGTCTTCCTCCTAGCGTCACACTAATTCAAAAGCCCGTGATCGGAGCCGGCCAAACTATCAAAAAGCTTCAAAGGAAATATTATAGAAGTAACGCTGATTGGACAGATCAATAGCATGTATCCTCACGAGGAAGAGTCTGCACGATTTTTTGTGCCCGGAGCCGAGTTTCAGTGACCTAGTTGTGGTGAAACTAGGGCAGGTGAGAGCGGAGGACATGCATATTTCCTCGACTGACATGGCTCAAAAGCAAAGGCTTGCCACCTGTGCCAAGTCAAGGAAAGTTTAGCCAGCCCTATAACAAAACCCAATCCCGAGAGCTCTCGTGCAAGACGCCTGCTAATGCAGATTACGGCGGTCTACTCGGTGCACTGGCCTAGGGGATCATGCAACCAGACTCGACATACCCTACTATTCGCATTGCCGAAGCCCCGTAGAAGGAGAAGAAGCCCTCAGGTACTTCTTTTGCAATTGTCCAGCCCTGATACTGGGTAAACCATGCGACCACTGATACCTACCTAATTACTCTTACAAGAAGCTTGCACTTCTCAAATACTATTTTGAGCGGTGTTGCTATAGTGTGGCCTATTCTCGAGCCACCTTGGGCTAGTAGAGTCAGCAGCAAATGTCCTTCTTGGGAATCTTATCTATCATTCCCTTCTTGCATTCACTGCGAAATATCTCAGATTCTCAGGATTTACGTATAAGTGGTACTCTGCAGAAATTTCAGGAGTTGGAAGCAACATTTCCCCAGGGAGTTCATCAACGTCTGCGACTTTCCTTTTCACAGATGACAAACATGAGTTTTTTTCTGTTTGAAGGGCCATACCGTATTCACATGTTATGGTGGCTTGTTTTATTGTCCACAATCGGTGGAACTTTTGAATTGAACTGGATTTTAAACGGTTCAAAATTGTAGTGAAATGCTTCCTTTTTTTAAAAAAAACGTGTTTAGCTCATGGACCCCAACCACAAAAGTGGGAGAAAAATTCTATTCAAGTAGTCAAGATTCCGCCATACCTAAAAAAAAGTGTGCCGGCCAAGTTTTGACCTGATCAGGATGATTTTCGCACCAGATGTAAATATATATAAGGGGGTGACCAATACTTCCAACCGCTTTCAGTCACACTGCTCTCAGGGTAGAGGTGAGACAACGTCTTATGAGCTGTCTTTTCCCTGAACAAAGCCATTAGTCGTCCAATCAGAAATCGTTTTCGATTGCCAAAGGTCGCAGCCGTGAAGTCTCTCTTAACCGCGGGCTTGTTTACATTTCGCTAGCATAAAAGCATACAACTTTCTATCCCTTTCAATCGCCTTTTAAGGAATTTAGTCGCCTCCCGGCTCAATTCTCCAAAAACAGATTCTCATTAAACCATGAGAACTTTACATCTGGGGATCATCATATACGAGCAGGAATATTTACTTCTCCCCTGGCTACATCTTGCTTTCATCCTTTCATCTGCTGCCAACTTTGTTATTCAATTGGGGTGAAATACTCTCCCGTTTTTTTGTGAGTCTGAAATATGAAATATTCTCTCATATTTTTTTATCTATAGACTCCTTTTCAAAAAGACCACTTATGGGTTCGTGTGGACTTAGAATCTTCCAATCCCTAAACAAGAAAACTTGTTTCGGTCATGCTTAGATGTGTGATTTTCGTCTTCGTTGGTTCAATGCCTGCCTCTGCCGAAACCACATATCGTCTTTTACAATGACACAACTGGGCCAATAGAAACATTTCAGCACTATTGTCTCGTCACACTTTTAATGAGGAGTTCGTAATAAGAAAGGTTTCCAACTAGGTCAACTATGAAGAATGGAGTAAGCTAGTTAAAACCTCGTCAATTCTAATGAAAAGTCTACTCTACAGAACGACTTTGACTTTCCCTGGATCTTTAAAGATTTTTACTGAGAGTTTGAAACTACCTCGTTGACTTAGGAAAAGCGTCATCCCATGTTGTACTGTCAACATTTATACTGTCGAGGAAACATGTCCATAATTATAGGAGCTCAAATGTCTGATTTCTATGGATTCGGAAATCACAATACATATTGTATGGTCTCCCCAAAGCTTATAAACAATGTACGCCCGGAAGCACAAATTTGACGTAATCACTGTTCAGGCTTGCCTCAGAAAATTGACAGCAGAACCACAGGACCTTTTTGTGAGATTGGCCCCCATTTGATTTAAGATTCCGTAGTTTCTACCTAGAGATGAAGGCGAAAATCCCCAATGAACTCTTTTGAAGTAGCCTACCTCGAAAAGAGAGCGGCATTGTGTTTCAGGGTTACAACCCGAATACCAGTTCATACCACCAGAGCGCCGAAGACAACAGTAGCTAATAGTATATCCAACGGAGATCCCGAATTGGGGCCACGGGGGTACGGACATTTTATTTGAAGTAAGGATGTGTGGGGACATAAACCGAATAAACTCACTGCTCCGACAAAATTATATATTCAAAATCAGAATTGAAAATGATGTTCCTTTTAATGTATGTGACGTGGCAAGTAATTCCTTCATAAGTTAGGAGATACCTTAGAAGAAACTATAATCGAATAACAAACACCACGTGAACATAATGCTTTCCTGTCAGTCTTTCCACAAAGGTCAAGAAACTGCTGCAGAAACCAACTACGGAAAAATCAACTTTCTGAAATCATCTAAAGATAAACATGTATTTGTACCTTAAATTTTTATGAAGCAGCAATTTGTCATTGGGTTGACAATTTAGTACTACATAAATTTCTAGAAGTACATTTTCGCAGTTCTCCCTACTGAGTTCAAAAATTTTAATTGGGTGAACTTTGAGACCAAATATTTATTTATGGCCAGAGGCCATTATATGCACGTTTTGTCACTTAAACTGCATTTAATGATGGGCATAAATCTTGATTGAGGTGAGGCTCTTTTCGATAAAGCGAAGTTATGCAGAAATGCTAGTAAGTGTTCATCTTTTAAATTGATGTTAAAAAAGTTTGAACGTGCAATTATTTCCCAACAAAACTGCTCGAAATATGCATAAAAACATGCGATAAGAATCATGTTAACAAAGTTGATAATAATTTTGAATTATTTTGTATTAAACATAAATTCAGGGTAATGCACTAGGTCAACGAACTCTATGTATCAGCTGACTTTGATATAAAGCCTTATGATATGCGAGCTATTAATATCAATAATGGACAATGATGCTGTTTATCCAAAAGGAATTGTTATAAATCAGAATGTTTTTATCTCACGAGCAAGAAAGATATTCTTTTTCTGTTTATTATGCAAATTTCAACGTAGAAAAATACCCAGATAAATCTGCTCCTTTTATTTCATTTATCTTCAATGTGTCATTTGCTGCCTAATGAATAACAAAAATAAAGCCATCCAGTGTTTTTTCCTTTTTATGCATTTTAATCGTTTATCAAGTTTAGAAAAAGATACGACAAATTCATAAAGAAGGCTACTGGTTCACAATCAAAACTATCTGGCACAAGGAATACGGTATCTTCTCCTATAAAACAAAATTCAAATTTTTATTTCTCTATTTATCATTCCAATCTGGTTCTGAAAATCTGTATGTCAGTGGAAATTGAGTCCCATTTATAAAAAGATTGCAAATTGAAACGACTCGACGAATCGCTCCCCAAATATTTAAATTCCTGTTAATTTACCTTAATATCAATGATATGGTTTTTTTTTCAATTAGCACAGGTTCATGGTAGATTAGGAATCATTTTAAAGCAATAACATAGAAACGATGAAAGCTATAGAATAATTTTGAAACTAATTAGAATGTAAAACTGGTTAGAGAGCAATAAATATAAGATTTAAGTCACTTTCTCTGCCATTTGTGGAGGATTCACGAGACTATTGGTCTACTATATTTAGATGAAGTGGAATTAGATCAAGGTGAATGCACGAGAGGCGCTTGATATTGACATCACCGCCTTGATATTGAGTTTGAAGAGTTTATTTAAAAATGCACGAATAAAAGAGGTGAATGGAACTTACAAAAGTATATTGCCAAATGTGTAGTAAGTAACATAATTGCTGTACGATAAAATAAAATATCAAAGAGATAATAGTGAGTAGAACAAGCAAATCGAAATTAATTTGGCATAGTCTATGCGATAAGCCAGTTTCAAATCGTTGATACCTTGAATGGTTTTAGGACTCCAATTAAAAGGAAAACTAAGAACAAACTAAAGCTAAAGATTTCAGATAGTTCCACAACACAACACAAACACGCAGGCATTCACATGCTGACTCCGACGATCGGTTGACTGGTAGACACTTGCTAGAAGCCACGCCTCCATTTTTGATTTCGAGAGTACATTTGAAAAACTATCAGGAATGCGGCCAAACTATGACTGTAATGAACTCTCTCAACGCCTGTTTGAATTAGTTAAATAGAGGTGTTTATTTCACTTCCTGGAAGGACCCTAGGCACCGTTCCACCATCGATCGCCTAAGTTACAAACTTCATCTTAAAAAAGAACTTTTGTTTGAATGCCACTCGCCCATCAACCCATTATTCGCCTTCCTCGTTCGTAGTGAAATGGCGACAATAAGTAGGAGTCAGATAGACCGAGATTTTGAATCATGGGAGGGAATGATGTTTTTCAAAAAAGTCATTGACAGGGCTGGGGTATTATTCTGCTGTGAAAAATCCTTGTCGTGCCTCCGTGCCCATACTGGCATTTCTTCAATGAACGTATGGTTAAAGTTGACGAGCTACCAAATGGTCAGGCGTGAAAGTCTGATCGCGTCTCAGAAGGGCTTGGTACACAACTCTCACTTTTCGTAGCAGATGAACACCATCGCTTTCTGAACGAAGCGACTGAATCTTGGCGCCACTGTAAAGGACTCGCCGGTGACAACATAACTTTTTGGGTTAAAACCTATTTGAAGTGGACTTATTTCTCGTTTCCGGTCACGATCCGATACGAAAACGACTTTCTCTCGAAGCAACAACTCATAGATGCTTCCACTCCATCTGCAATTCGTCATTGATAGGCGTCCTACGTGGATTTCGTCCATGGAGATGGTTTGCTGGGTAACGTCGAGCCTGTTTGCCAGTTTTCATTGATTTTGTGTATACAAGGTTGAATTTTCAAACTTTTTCGGTTGATCTGGGCACTCTTTGTCCTACAATTCGAAATTACCCTCTCGGAAGCGTCAACACCGTTGCCGAGTGGCAATAAAACAGAGCACTTAAGTATACAACAATGGAGCGTCATCGCCGTAGTTTGCCACGAGCATCCGATGGCTTCTATTATCATTCGTCCCTTCATTGAATAAGAACAACAGCCTCAACAGTTGACACTTTCGGTGGGCCGAAATAATATGTTGCTCTCAACAAAACGTCCAAATATATACTATATTTTGTTAGACTGAGCTAAATTTTAAATTATTAACGGATGCACGTGGTAAAAGCATATAATGGGATCAATTCACACCGATTAGCTACACAGCTGAAAACTAGCTACTATAAGAGTTCATTGGATGCAGTTTCCTCCTCCCTAAATGCTGGGGATGAGGCAATAAACGCTTGATCGCTAGAAACCAACATTTTGGAACGCTGTATGGAATTTAGAGCTGGTCTTGATCGATTTACAAGAAGGCGTTCGATAAGGTCAACAGGGGCTGCTTCTGGAATACTCCACGCAGGGGAGGCATTGCGGAGAAACTAATGCCTAATATCAGGGTGATATATGTATGATGACGCAAAATATCACGTGCTGCATCGAGATAAAATTTCGGAGGATGTTGCATTAATAATGCTAAATCCCTCTTCGATGAAATAATAAAAAAATTGTTTTTTCTTATTCGCTAGTGTTGATATTTTTACACTTGTCAGCACTGATGAAGGGAACAAGTGGTTCCCGAAATATCGGTATTTGCAAAAATAAAAATATCAACACTAGCGAATAAGGAAAAACAAGTTGTTTATTATTTCAAACAATTAATCGTTTCCACCACATAACACCCCTTCGATGGTTTGTCTAAAGTCCGAAAGGTTGTTGCGCGCCAATGTTCCCCATGTGTTATATGGGAGCCGCACATGAGAAGACTTCAAGCTTTCATGACCACCTGCCTCCACCGCTTCGTCAGTGTCACGTAGCCGAGAGAATTTCGGAAGAAGAATTGAGTTGGTGTGTTAATTAGAAGGCAGAAGTGGTAGTGAATAGCTCACATTTTAACAGAAGGCGACAACTGCATTGCAGCTTATACCATGCAGACATTTCCATTGCAAGGTCTATCAGATAGAAGATTACAGTATCGTAGCTAGGAGAGCTATAGATATTTCGTGAACCCCCATTGAGCGCCATGATCACTTTTATTGTTCAGAAGGCAATCACGGCAATGTCTATGCTCACAAAAGGTAGCAGCATAGAAAGCTACGGCCTTCTTAAGTTAAAATGGCTGGAAATTTGTTGCGGTTAGAATTTGTGGTAATAGGCAAGTAATGAAGAGGAGGGGGGATAAAAAGGGTAGGAAACTACGCCAATGAGCATTGACCACTATCGCAGAATTTGTCCGGTTAGCGTTGGTACTCAGTAATTATCTTATGTCCTAAGCGCGTAATATGTAATGACTTAATCGGATGAAGCGATGGTGAAGGACCATCTTTGTTGTTCAAAGTTTGCCCAGAACGCAGAGCTATCCCAATAACTTACAAAGACGGTGAAGTTGACTGCGAAGGTCGCACACACCGCACCAGCACACATGATGACAATATTCAGCAATTTTTGGTCTCCCTTTTTCATTTACGTTTTACACATGACTGCGGGCGACGGTAATAGCAAATCAGTTGCTGGAATACACATTCTGGTCAACAATACGAGAACTTTGTCACCATGGACTACGAGTGGCAGTCATTACCGATTCTCCGCGCTCCAAACTTTCCGAGAATTGGCTTTACGCATACCGACAACCAAAAACCAAAAATGCTCGCAGCAATACTTGCATATATAAAGTCACTGCAGTTGCGCGAGACAAACGCTAAAAATGCATTTGCTAATATATGGCATGGCAGGTATATAACCGAACCACCCAATGTATGGAGAATACAACAAAAAAGGTTAATGATCATTTATGAAGATTGGAAAATTTCAATATTAAAATTGAAAAGTTTTCAGAGTTTCCAGAAATTTAAAAGGTATCTTTTTTGTGATTAAACATTTCGAAACAAAAATTAAAATAATCGTTTATCAATTAATATTTAAAGTGTTTTGGTGTGATATGATGGGATGGATGAGTCGAAATTTGAAAGGAGGATAATAAAGGTATTAAATTATGCTGAATACAAGGTAAAAGACTGCCTAGAAGCAAATGGATTTTACCAATAACTGGTTAGCACTGTGCGATTCATATTGGTTTGTAAACTGTTAAAAAATGACGAACCATATAGAATAAGAGATGGTCATTCTCCACACCACCATGGTTAATATTAAAAATGGTGCCCAATCCTAAACTTCCAAGCTTCACTAAGGTGGAGCTGGATCCAGAATTCGAATTGTCGAAAAAGATCAAATCAGCTTTTCAACTTTTTTCGCGGCTAGGCCTTTCCTGGCATTTATTTACATAAATCAATCATTTACATAATATCAACAGTTCTACGTTTCATCGCTATGAAGTAAATATTCCTCCATACCATTCTTATCCTGCCTAGTGGAGTAGAGTTTTCAATTCTGTTTTTCTTGTTCTCGAGAAAGCTGAAAGACATTTCGGTAACCCATATTCATTGGGTTGCCTTGTCTCGTCAGTTTGCCTGGTATTCTTCGTAAGGTCTAAGCCTCCTAAGAAAACCTAAGGGCTGAAAGGTTTTTGCATCGATGCTGTAAGAGCTACCTTTCCTTCGTCATTGTTGATTAGAGTTTTCAACCTTTAGATCACATAAGGTTCACTTCTTCTTTTTTCCTCATCTTTGATTATATTTGTTTCGACAACATAGATGAGTGAAAAGGATGAAGGCAAATGATGCAGGACACCAATTTAATTGACCTGATTTGTTCTTAAGAATAACCTTTCTTCTTCGTTGTGAAACATAGAGTGATTGGTGGGAAATACACGCAGCATAAGTCTATATTTGACAAATCCAATGCAACACTACTGATCTATTTACGGCATCCAAACAGATAAGCCCAGATTTGCACGAATTTAATTATTGTTTCGGTAAATGACCCGAGAGGAAGTACCTAGAATCCAATGTAGCTTCCTGAGTTGCTAAGTAAAGCGACAAAAGGAAAGTATAATAGGCAGGAAGTAAATGGTTGATCAAAAGAGGATCCAGCGTTGAATTGTACCAACGACGAAGAAAGAGCAAAGACTCCTCTTTCAACTTAGTGCAACTGCACAGAAATATCCATTAAAACGTGTTTACATTGCATTTTCCTATTCCATTTGTAAAGGAATATAAAGCTTTTCATACGTTTGCCCTATTACTGGATGTTACAGAAAATTATATATTTGAGCCTTGAATACCGAGAATGCTGAAAAATGTCTGCACGAAGAAAAACCGGTTCGACCGAGCGCAACTGTTCCGGAAAGTTGATAGAGAGTTAAAGGCAAGGCCGCGTCCTTCAAAAGCCGCGTTTTATGAATACAAGCCTGAAAGTGTATCGAGTGAGGAGCAATTCGACGCCGGTATTTACGCCGGTATGCAGTCAGAAATCAGCTCCGCTCGCTCAAAGATGGCAATGAAGTTTTAAAAATTTGCCTTAAACCTTATATCAAGCAGTTCCATTTGCTTCTTGGAATTTGGTTGCTCTTCCGAAAGTCACGATAATGAATTCGGATTTAATTTGAAGCTGCTCAATTTGAGCTTTGCTGCACTAGTAACCTACGTAGGATTTCTAGAAATTTTAACCTTAATTAAGTGATGAAAACTAGCTATTATCTAAAGTTTATCATGCTGCTATAGCAGTTTAATATTGGTTGCTTACACTTTCCCTCTGCGGCAAGCGGTGAAAAAACTGTTGGAATATGGACATCAGTTGCACTATCTTTTCATCAACTTTAAAGCCGCCTATGATAGCATAGGGTAAAACGGCCATGAAAGAATTTGGTATTCCGATGAAATTAATAAGACTGACTAGGTTGACCCTGATCAATGTGCGAGGCCAGATAAAATCAGCAAGACCATCAAGACCATTCGACATCAACAACAGTCTACGACAAGGGGATATCCTATCATGCGTTCTCTTCAACCTGATGCTGGAGAAAGTGATCCGTGATGCTGAGGTAAACGCAAGGGGTACGATCCTCTTTAAGTCCACCTAACTACTGGCCTATGCTGACGATATCCACATCAAGGGAAGTACCACCCAAGACGTACAAACTGCCTTCATTCAGATCGAGCAGGCGGCGCGAGATTCTGGGCTGCACATCAATGAAGAGAAAACGAAGGCAATGGCAGCACCAAAAACCAACCAACCAGCAACATCAGACTGCATTGGTGAAACAGGAAGAATAAATATAGGAGACTACAACTTTAAGACCATTGATAATTTCTCCTATCTAGGGTCGAAAATCACAACCGATAACAGCTATGACGATGAAATCCGTGCACGGTTGTTGGCAGCCAACAGAGCCTATTTCAGCTTATAAAAACTGATTCGCTTGAAACGTCCCACCACAGGGTCAAAGCTCTTATTGTCAAGACTATGATCTTGCCAATCCTTATGTAGTCCTCGGAGACTTGGGTTCTTGACAAAAAAAATTGCGAATTCTTGGTAGCCTACAAAACGATAAAATCTGTGGGCGATACCACGACGGTTTGGTTGTGGATAATATCCGGCTCAATAGGTTATGGTGGGCGGGTCACTTAATCCGTATGAGAATGATCCAGCCCGAAAAGTCTATAAGGGTAATATCTATGGTAGAAAAAAAAAAGAACCTGCCTGAGATGGAGCGATGGCTTGGGCCAGGACGTCAAGCAGCTATTAGAGATATCGATTTGGTGGACCTCGGCGTAAAACCGGGATATGTGGAGTTCCTTATTAAGGCAGGCCTAGACCGGATACCGGTTGTTGGGCCGGTGATGATGATGATATACAGTCTCTGTATGATATACAGTCTCCATGCAATATTGAAAAATAAATAATAATGAATTAGTCCTTAATAATTTTGGTAACTCAATATTTTCGCTTATTCTGATATGATTCCATTTTCTACAATGCTAAAAGCCATATCAAGAAGTAGTGAGTCCCCTATTGACAAGTATCCCCGACCTAGATTTAGGTTGTCTATTCAGACAATAATTTCCTTGAAGGAACTCACCATACCTAAGCAGTTCCTACCAAAAGTGCAGATATTGCAGATGAAATAAACATCCCGTTGGATTACATCTTAAAAGTCAAATGCGTAGAAGCAGTATCTAAGATGCATAAGAATTTTCAAAGTAGTTTTTTTTTTAAACATAGGAGAAACGTAGATTAAAACGATATATTTGGCCGCGAGCTGTCATTTCAAGGAGCCACCGCATAAAGATATATCGATGCAAATTAATTGGAATCCCAAAAAGTATATCTAAAATAAACACCTTTGAAACAAAAAACTGAAATTTATTATTAGAGCTAACATATATTAGATTTCAGATCCCTTTTACAGTAGTCTAGAATCGTATTTTCTTGTTAACCTCTCACGCAATTAGAAGCTTATAAGGAAAATGGAGCAAGTTTCCAAATTCATCTAATGAATTGTCCATTCATTAATTGTTGCATCCACTATGTCGCTTTTATTCTAGTTTTAATTAGATCTATTCCTTAAGAAAACAAATCGGTGAATTTATTTGAAATCAAAAAGAAAATATTCGTAAGAAAACCAACTCAAGTCTCGAGACAAATATGTACACACATAAAGTCCATTATAGTTCGAAAATCATATAAATTGCGATTCTCCCAAAGATCCCAGAAACATATAAATACAGGTGTTAACATATACCAGAATCTCACAATATTAAGCATAAGAAACTAAGCTTTAATTTTACTCGACCCAACATAGGTAAACAATTCCCATGCAACAAAAGATTTAAGCCAGTAACTTTTTTTTTATTTCCAATTAAAATTGACTAAATTTATTGCACTTTTTTCACAATTCGAAAGGTAGGGTTCAATGTGCAATGCACATCGTACACATCCTAAGTATTATGTAGAAAGTTTAGTATCATGTCAATAAAATTCCATTGGCAAGGAGCAATAAAAACCACCAAAATACTCGTTACCGGAGCCAGAAAACCCAGAAATAAACGAAAATTGCCGAATTTTGGCAAATGACTACTAATACGAATAATATGCAAATTTCCTTCGTCTTACATATTGCAAGATTCTACGGTCGGTAGTCTGCCGGCTCGTCGCTTGTTCAGTCAATGAACTCTCTCCAAAATTCTCGATGATATCAGACTTTCTTGGTGGTAGACCCAAAAAGTATTTTGGAGAAGATTCTACAGAGAAAAAGCGTATCATTATCGAGAAGTCCATTTACGGTTAATTTCAATATGTCGTCTTTAGGAAAGATTCATTATAATACAATATTCGACGATGTGTAAAGTGGCAGCTATATGTCTTGGCAATCACCATCGCGGCAGTTTATATATTATATGAAGCAAATTATAGAGATCTCAATCCCACTATCCGATATGATACCATGCGCTGTTTTATAGTATTGGGAATATATAGGCCATTGGGAATGAGCCGGATAGCTGCGAGCTGTTTATGAACGCAGAATTCATTTTTATAGTTTATGACTGGCAGCGAACAGACAATCGGATTAGATAATATAACTGCCTAAAATTTGAATATTAAATGACCTGTGGCGATAGAATAAGGAAGCGTTTGCTATTTATTGGCCGTGACTCGTTGTAAGGTGTTTGAATATAATGGAGTCCTGACGATAATAGCTTTTTTGTGAAATTTGAGTAGATCAATCCATCTTTATGTTATTTTGGCAAATGGATACATCTATGGAGTTCTTTTTTAGAAGCGCAAAGCCAACGTTTCACTGTAGTAGAGAGCAACACAGCTCGCTCTTAACAAGAAGTTATAAACCACTGATTAGAACCTACGCTAGATACTAGATATCTGACTCCAAGACGAAAACAGTAATTGGGCATGATAGTATGCAATTAAGCCTGCATATTACTCAGCTTCAAATATCGTTCATGCACATTCGATCAATTTCAACTTCATGCGGTAAACACACATCATAACTGTAAACGATTACATATGATATGTGCAAATGATCGTAGAATCGTGCCAATCGCCAGGGCTTATGAGACGAATACATGAACTTGATCTTAACTGTTTTGATGGATGCATGCTATCAAATAAATGCCGTACCAAAGTGCTCGTATGCCGACATACCAAGTAGCTTTGTGGCGATCGCGTCACAAAAATCTTCACGCATCACTAAACCCCGAATGGTTGATGTCTGATTTATATTCAGAGGAGGATACACTCCAATGGTTTGGTGAAGATGAGTCAAAAAAAAAATTGTTGGCTTTTTTTTCTTATCAATTGGCTTCATATGCGTAAATGGAAGTTGGATAGATTTCAATCAGTCATGCCTAGAACAGAGAGAAGCGCTGAATCTATTTCTTCCAGAACATTTCATATGGGATGGATGGAAAGGTGAATAATTATGAAGTTTAAGCAGGTCGTTTTCGGCACCTTACAAAAGAAGGAATCTGCATAGCGATTTTAATTTCATTGTTAAAATTAAATGAGTAAACAGATTTATTTGCATAAATATCTTTTCATTCCGTTTTGTATCCGAAGAGTATGACTACTGGAAAACTTAAAGCAATTATTTATATAAAACAACATGTTGAAATATACAAAAGTCTTCCAAGAAATGTCAAAGAAATTACGAAATATTAACAAGTAACTTCTATCTACATAGTTACATACATTTATTTTCATGCCCACCTTCAATGAACATAATCAAAACTTAGGAAAAAGCTATAGATGTCCATTAAACTGTGTCGAAATTTCAATCTATTGTATTGATACGCGTTGTCATATTATAACCCAGGTTGTATGCAATTGTTCAGTGGCTCATTTATATGCTGTACTTACATTTGAGTGAATTGGCTTAAAAGTATGGCGAAAAGTTTGGATAGAAAAAACTAAGAGCTAGCCTTGAAATGCACTTTCCAAATTTAGTTTTCCGTTAGGAAACCGTTTAATGATTTGATGAAAAGTTTTAAATGCGTAATTATATTATATTCATACTGTAAGGATTCTTCATAATAAGAACAAAAAGTATATTTTGTTGGAAATGATTAGCTGTGAAATCCTTAAAAAGAGTTTATTCTTTCTCACTGGGGATAACAATTTTATCATCACAGCAATATTAATAGAACATGCCAATACGAAAGTAACCTTCATAGAATTGACACCAGTAAGGTTGGAATAAACCAAAGGATTTAAGCGGGCAACCTGTGTTTCGAAGACATGATATTAACGCTGGCGATGGACGTGGCTGGAACTTCGAATCGTAGTTTGATTACGGATGTTTTTGTTTGGATTCCCGCTTTACCTGCTGTTGTAGGTTTATCACCAGAAAGCAATAATGTGAAGATATTAAGACCAAAGTTTCATGACAATTGAAATATGAGGAAACACAACAATAAGAAGAGAATACGTGGATGCCGTATATAGAATCGAGTTAACAGGAGAAATTAAACGGATGAGTTAAGGGGTTATGAAGTTTTTGTTTAACATCCAAGTAGAGACGGAGCCCCTATTCTGGCGATACGTTGGCTCGCATAGCTTACATCCAAATACAAATGATAACGGACTGCGGATTATTAAATTAGCAGTGTCACACGAAATGGTTTTCGGATGTACCTGGTTTGCGCGGAAAAAGATCAACAAACATACGTGGGCCTCTCCAGACGGGACCACTTTCAACCAAATCGACCACGTGTTGATCGAACGTCGCCACCTTTCAGTCTTGAGGAAGATTTGAACATATAGGGGAGCCAATATAGACTCGGATCACTATCTCGTTGGCATGGTGCTCCGAGCTCGAATAACAACACCACCCAGAATCCCCTCTGACAATCAGGTGTTAGTTAACACTGAAGCCATCCACAACACAGCCCTCTGCAGCACCTATAAGAGGGAAATGGATGCCGCAATAACCGCAGTCAACAGAGATCTTCAAGATGGTTTGGCGATGAATGTAAGCTAGCAACGGAACGGAAGAATGCTGCATACCGAGTGGTGTTGGATTCTCAAAGAACGCGGGCACGTGCAGAGACTTATCATGAACTCCCCCGACCGGAGAAGCGACTTCACAGACGGAAAAAGGAAGCCTGGGAGAACCAACAAGTCTGTGAACTCAAAAAGTACAGGGAGAAACCGCACTAGGCGTGGAAGTTTTGCCAACTAGTCAGCAGGATGAAGCTTTATACACCTCGATGCTCATCCAGCCGAGACAAAAAGTGAAATCTGATTTCCGACGGAATGGGCATATTGGAGCGATGGGTTGAGTACTTTGATGAACTACTGAACAAACAGAACATCGACGAGTTGGAGATCTCGCCATCTCAAAGCGACGGACAAATACTGCCACCACCAAATACAGAAGAAACAGTCCGTGTAATTCATCGGCTTAAAAATCATAAGTCGCTAGGAGCCGATGGAATCGCAGCCGAATTGATCAAATATGGAGGCGACCAATTACACCAAGGGGTTCATCAACTTGTGCTCAAGGTGTGGGACGGCGAATCAATGCCTGACGACTGGCAAAGAGGCATTATCTGTCTCATACATAAAAAGGGAGATATCACGCAATGCAGCAATTATAGAGTTATCACGTTGCTGAGTACCATCTATAAGATATTCTCCCTATCTTGCTAGGCCGGATAGCCCCATACGTCCACGCCATCATTGCCCCATACGAAAGAGGCTTCACTCCAGGAAAATCACCAACAGATCAGATTTTCCCTCTACGGCAGGCGATGGAAAGACTGTTGGAATATGGATATCAGTTTCACCGTCTTTTCATCGACTTTAAAGCCGCCTATGATAGCATAGCCAGGGTAAAAGTGTACACGGCTATGAGAGAATTCGGTATCCCGACCAAATTGATAAGACTTACTAGGCTGAACCTGATCAATGTGCGAGGCTGGATAAAAGCAACAGGATCACTTTCAAGACCATTCGATATCAACAACGGTCTACGACAAGGAGAGGCCCTATCATGCGTCCTCTTTAACTTGGCACTGGAGAAAGTGACCCCTGATGCTGACGTAAATGCGACGGGTACGATTCTCTTTATGTCTACCTAACTACTGGCCTATGTTGACGATATCCACAACATAGGAAGAACCGCCCTAGTCAAACGGGAAGAATAAATATAGGAAACTACAACTTTGAGACCGTTGATAATTTCTCCTATCAAGGGTCGAAAATCACAACCGATAACAGTTACGACGATGAAGTCCGCGCACGGTTGTTGTCAGCCAACAGAGCCTATTTCAGCTTACAAACATTGTTTCGCTCGAAACGTCTCACCATGGGGTTAAAGCTCTTACTGTACAAGACTATGATCTTGCCAGTCCTTATGTATTTCTCAGGTTCTTAGGAAAAAAAATTGCGAACTCTTGGCTGCGTTTGGGAGAAGAAGAACTTTTCGGCCCGCTACATGATGATGGGCAATTTCGCAGCCTACATAACGACGAAATCTATGAGCGATCGTCTGGTGGTGGATAAAATCCGGCTCAACAGGCTGCGGTGGGCGGGACACTTAATCCGTATGGATGAGGATGATCCAGCCCGGAAAGTCTGTAAAGGCAATATTTATGGTATAAAAAGTAGACGAGGCAGACCCTGCCTAAGGTAGAGCGATGGCGTAGGTCAGGACGCCAGACAGCTTTTAGGGATATCGAATTGGTGGACCCCGGCACAAAATCGGGATATCTGGAGTTCCTTATTAAGACATGCCTAGACCGGATACCGGTTGTTGCGCCGGTGACGATGGTAAAGTTTTTGATAACGCTAGAGAATTTAAGAAGACCTAAGTCCAAAAACAAAATCAATGCCAGCAAATGGGAAGACTGTGTTATATTTCGTAATTTCATGATCTTTGTATGCCGTTGCGTTTCTATTTTAAAATATGTAGTAGAAATTATTACGATTATCTCCAACATTCCAAAAAATTGGTCCCTTTTAAAAAACATAACATAAACCATAACAAAGGAAAGTTTGGTACAAACGTCGCTATTGTCAACTTGCACTAAGTAAAGGGTATTTTCCATGGAGTGTTTTTGATTCAGCAATGACACGTTGCATCCTTGAACTGCCCAGAACGTCCGCTTTCTTTCTGTGCTGTCTCCCGTGCTTTCCTCTGATGTCCCCTGCTATTTATCCACTACCATAAATTTAACTCGTCCAAAGTTTCTGTAGCCAAACCAGATTTCGTCCTAATGAAAAAACGGTCTGGATAGAATTTCCTTGGAAATATAGACATCTGTTAACACTTTGATGCAAAAGGTGCACAGACTAGCTCCATTAAACATAGTTGTCGTAAGTGATATTATGAATGCCTCTTGTTTGTTGCCTATTTATTCCATTTTTGCATGGAAACACCGATAAAATGTTCTTTCATAGAATAGTAGGGATGTTGTTTTCGTAAATTACATAGATAAGACCATAGGACCAAACGACGGTCGATAGCCACTCAACATATAAATCCATGTGTGAGGAATATATAATGGAAGAACTCTGCCAGGGGTCATTCAAAAGCATTATGAGTTTGGGCACTATAAGCTGGGACGAGACTACATATGTATTTTAGAATATGTAGATAGAATTATTCGTATACAGATTTTCAGTGTTGTAAAGATAGAGGGAGATAGGGCAGAGATGAAGCAGCGTCTAATGAGTTGTATCAAGCTCTGCCCTGGATGAAATTGTAAATCGTCTGCATTTGTTTTGAGATACTTGGACGCTAGGTTCATGACCGGAAAAACTGGAAGTAAGTTGCTCTCCAATAGGTCCATACCGATACCGTGACTATGCGCACTTAGACAAAACAGTCCTCAGACAAAACTATGAAGATAATACGGTTTTTCAACTAAAGAGAGTGACTGATCTTTCATTGAACTGAGTGGAATGAAAGACAATTACTACCATTGCCATTGGTCCAAATTACAGTAACATGTCCCAGAATATTATGGACTATTAAATCATAAATAATGACTATATAATTTAAGAGATAGAAAGCATTGAGAAAACGGTTGGATAATCTGGAACCTCGGCTGATAGTATCGATCGACATAGATTAAATCAAAGTTACTCCAAGATGAGGTAATCGGAGTCAATATTTGACCATCGAGATTTTTCTTTTTATTCTTATTCATTTTCATTACCAGAAAAGCTGGCTATAGAACCACTCTAAAAATGCAAATATGCTAGTTAGGGTAATTTCATAGACTAGAATAAGAGAGGACAGCACAAACTCCCAAGGAGATTCCCTAGACTGAAAAAATACAAACAAAACCTGGTTTCATTGCAGGACCCATTTTCACTCAGTAGACGAAAGAAAACTATTCAAAACCTTTCGTGACGCATTTCAACGTGGTTAAAATTTTCCACAAGAAAATTCTAAGTTCAGAAAAGGATAATAAGCTTCACGTTTGAGATATACCGCGTCATT
Source organism: Hermetia illucens (assembly GCF_905115235.1). Lineage (NCBI taxonomy): Eukaryota > Metazoa > Arthropoda > Insecta > Diptera > Stratiomyidae > Hermetia > Hermetia illucens. The sequence goes on along the minus strand of NC_051850.1, from coordinate 152,402,585 downwards.
GCGCAGTGAAATTATCCAATTAATGCAGATCGTAAGAACTAAAGAAGAGGGTATGATCTGTTTAGAGTGAATGATTAGACCAAGACCACTAGGAATCAAATGGTTCCTGCTTACGACAGGGTGAATATTCGAACGTACATTGAAAAGTGTTTAACCTTCATCCGTCCCTCATTTCCCCACACATTAAAGTTCCTCGCGTATCAAATTGATACCCCATAGAAAGTAGACGTGTTTCATGCATTTTTATTTATTTTTATTTGGAAAAATAAAATAAATAATAAAATATTTCGAAAATATTTTATTTAAAAAAAATTGAATTCAGTTCATAAGTATTTATTAAAAAAAAGTCGATTTTCGCAAAAAACTTTCAATCCCGAAATGTAAAAAATGAAAAAATGAATTAAATGATAGTTTATCAATGCAGTTTGTGCATAGTTTGAAATGATGTGCATTGCAAACATAAGTTATACACTTATCACAGCGATTGCCGTATAAATTTTTGTTGTTTTTATATTCGCAATGTGCACAACGACTTCGTTTTCCTGCTGACGGAGCATGCGTGAGTTTTTGAGAATTTGGTAAATTCGATTTTTGCGATGCGTTTGTCGTTGATGTTGGCGCTGCTGATGTTGATGTCGTTGGTGATGATGATCTTGATGAAATATTCTGAATTTCATCTATAACAGCATTTGCATTTGGTGTTCGAGGACGAGTTTTTCTGTTCGCAATATATGGTGTAACTAATTGCTTTCCGAGCTCCACTAAGTACAAGCGACGGCGATACTTTTTTTTCTCATATTTCCAATCTGCGTTGAGATGAATAAATATTACGAAACTGTTGTATGCTGAAGTATCAAGGATGTTACAGAAAAGGGCTAATGGCCAACGATTCACCTTGCGTTTGCAGCGATAAGTGCCTACGAGTTTATCTAGAGAATCAACACCACCTTTCGTCGCATTATAGAATCGAATAATTTCCGGCTTTTTTTGTTCGTCGTTAGCCACACTTTTCTGGTCATGAAGTGTACTAAATAGAGTGACAAAACGATTCTTTTTTGGTACGTAAGAGACCATTGTGCTGCGCAAATCATGATCGAACACAAATTCGGAATGATATACTGGTTTGTTTTTCATTTGCAGCAGCAATGGTGGAATTTCTTTTCGATTTTTTCTGATCGTTCCAATCAACTTGTTTTGTTTCTTTTTCAATTCTAGGGCCAACTACCGTGAAGTAAAAAAATTATCTGTTGTGATGTTACGACAACTCAGTTGATTGCTTAGAGTCAGAACAACTCTTTGGCCTTGATTTACTTCTGCTTTACAATTTCGATCGCGACCCGTATATACTTGAAGATTCCAAGCATAATATGTACTTGCATCGCACAAACACCATATTTTGATACCGTATTTATGCGGTTTTGATGGTATATATTGTGTAAATGGGCAGCGACCGCGAAATGGTACAAGTTGTTCATCTACTGTAACGTTTTTTCCAACAGTGTAACTCATTTTCAATCGATTCACCCATTTGTCGTAAACGTTTCGTATTGGTGCCAATTTATCTCTTGATCGAATTCCCTTTCTCTGTTCTTTGTCATCGCAACGAATGCATTCATTTATTAGTTTGAATTTTTTCAAAGTCATTGTGGCGCGGAAGATTGGTGGTCCTGTTTGGTCATCCCACAATTCATTTATACATTGCCCATGCGATCTGTACACGCCAGCTAATATTAGCAAACCAAGCAAGCAAAGAAGCAATATCAACTGGTAACCAAAGTTCCTTGTATTTTCGAGATCCATATAAATTTGTCATTTCAACTATTGTCTTTTCGATTGGTTCCATGAATAATAGAAAAGACGACAAAATATCAGTACATCGTGACGACGCAAACAAAGTTGGACCTGTTCAAGCACACAAGCATAACAAGAAGAAGTAGAATATGAAGAAAAATTTACCAGGTGTTTCATGTAGAGCAAATGAAGCATTAGATCTATTCGGCAATTGTGGCGGCGGCTCGAAATAATAACAATATTTTCCATCTTTCGATAACACAAACTCCTTCGGTTCAGAACAAGTAGTTTCATGTTGCTGTGGTTCATTATCTACAACATCGTCGTCTGACTCATATTCACTACTTTCATCATTTTCACCCGGTTCTGGTAAATATTCTTCGTCGTCACTACTAGTTTCAAATGGATCAAAATCACTTTCTTCCTCGTCGTCTTCACGAGGATCGAAATCAAATAATTTCGACATTTCGACAATAAAACGCGAAAGTGAACACAAAATTTTCAAAACGCATAACCGCTATGGCGCTGCTTACGCTTGGCAAGCAGACAGAACTGTGTTCGTTTGATAGCTACAAGAAAACAAATGTCGGTACTGTACCTCTGTTCCGAACACATAACATTACGTAGTATCAATTTGATACGCGAGGAGCTTTTACGTGACTTTTTTTATTGTGCCAATTGGGTGAAAAATAGAAAAGAAGGAAATATATTATCTAATGAATTTCATAAAAATATTCCTTGGGCCAAAAAAGCAGGTCAAAATATTAATATTACTACAAAATGCAGAACGTGAAAGTAGCGATTCGTATCAAATTGATACGAGGGACGGATGAAGGTTAATTAGAACAGAACAGGGAACGTAAAAATGTGCTTTTGTCGTGGAGTATTCGAGGAAAATGTTACAGCATTACAGAGTCACAGGGTTATCCTGACGGATAGTGGCACCCCCACCCCTATTGATAATATAGGTTTCATTCAAATTATTCCGTTATAGCTAATTCTTAAATTCAGAATTGCTAGAATCCAGTTAAATATTGAGCTCAGCATTCTGAAGGGAACGAAAGTAGAAAGGTTAGTCCACCCTCTACTATAGTAGGAGGAACGGTCGTTATAGCACCGACATAACTTCGCAATCCCAGATTGGAAATAAACTTTTGTGTTCCGCGAAAGCACATCCTGTTTCCAATAAGCTAGGGCTATTTCAGAAAATGTCGTGGAGGCCGCACTCAATCAAATAAGCGATAATCGATAACGATAACGGTAAGCACTTTAAACGGAGGACTTTAAACAGGTGAGGATAAGATCGCAGTTGATAGTTGCCAGGGCTGAATGCAGACTTTCGATATTGGTTTTCCAAAAGTTGACCTTAGGAGGCTTCCTGACAACTTGAGAGTTAAGATATTCTCCGCTCCCATATTCTCCTAATATAGTCAAGATGGCTCAACTTGGGTTGAGCGGAGAGAGTCGTAGGGTAATAATAATAGTAATAATAATAGAGAGATTTGGTCTGTTCAAAATGGCTCTATCATAGCAAAAGACAATGTAGCTTTTAAGGAGCTCAGAATCCAAACCCTTAGCGTTCATCCACATTTCAGAGAGGCGAATAATGTGGTATTGGTAACCCAGGGCAAATATATTAAAAGGAAACAGCATGGTTCTTACATTTCTCACAGTATGGTAGAAACGTCTTATGCGGATAAACTTCAACTGGTCAACTATTATACGTCAACTTCACAAAAGGGGAAAACGTCAGTATTAACCAAAATTTTCCCCGGGACTAAAAATTAGGAATTTAGGCGCCCCAACACTAACGCCGTGGTCAGCGGTCACAATGGCAGATGAGGCAACCAAGAAGAGTTGTTGTATGAACGAATGAAACATATTAAGCACTAATATATTGACGGGTCTCACTGTTGTATCCAGTTAATCTGGGGAAGAACATTTTAATTCCAGAAAACTCGCCCTCATTAATCAATCAATATTGTCATTATCTACTTGTCCACTTATTGATATTATTTTTTCCATAATAGATGATGAGCCCTTAGAGTGGGTATCAGATATAACTAAGAGATGCGTGCTTTTCATTTTAACAATGCAACTCTTTTCAGTATTTCAAAGGAATAAGTTAAATAGAAAATTTTGAAAGGGTAAAAAGTATTTCACAAGCTATAAAATTATCTTGGGGTGATAAAAGCGTTTTTGATTTTTTCATAATTTTAAATGGAGAAATGTTTCTTTCTATAGTAAATGCAGATTAAAACTATCATAACTGGATAACTGTTAACACTGTTAACATTGTTCTACAAATCCACTAGCACTTCTAAAATGTTCTTCTTTCAAGTATAATAGTTAAAATAATATTCTAGTAATTTGATAATTCTATTTGATAAAATTCATTGTCTACGATTAATTTTCAAAAAAAAAATAATGACAGTAATTAAACAAGAAATTTTTACAACTGACAAAGAGAAAAGTTCTATCGAAATATGATTAAATATTCCCAAGCCATTCCAAAAAGTATGCATTGCGTCTTTGAAAAAAAGATGGAAATGGTCCATTATTTTGTATAAAAATACAAATAGAAATCAGGCGTGTCCACCTTAATGGCATTTAGATCAGATATTTTGACAAATGCTAACCATCTAATGGTTAGAAAATCCCCGGATTATTTTGGTGTCCACTTTTGTCTTGAAAAGTATTTGCGAAATTGGCGGATTATTACCCACTCTAGTCATGTAAGCTGGTGCAAAGACATCACTAATAGTAGTGCAATTATCCGCTTAAGAATTTCAAAAAGAACTATTGAATGAACTTCTAACAGAGATCACATAGTAAACTTATCTATAGATTTATTAGCTTAATTTAGTTTTGCCTTAAGGTATCAATAGAAAAAATAAGCTTCTTACTAGTTGGCAAAAATAAATAAATAATCTGAATATACTAGGCATTTCGACGGCGTGGATTTTTTTCTTTTTTTTTGTTTATCATAAAAAATTGAACGGAAATAAATGCATTTACTTTTGCAATACGGTCACAATGCAATTGTAATTCAATATGTGCGAAATTTTGAATACCATCTTGTAAATCAATTCAGTTTCTTGTTTTTAAACTTTTAATTTTACCAAGCCTTTTGAGGAATTACTGCTGAAAAAACTTTAAAGTAATTTTCATCTATTACTTTTGTCTCTTCAATCAAATAAACCGATTTTCCAATTTAAATGAGAGTTCCATATCATCAATTAAAACCCTCATTTACATTTATTTACAGTACCAACAAAATTGATGAGATCATTGACTGTCCTGAATAGCATCTGAAATTCTTAATCATCATCACCGAGAACTACGGTAGCAACCTATTATATTAGTATCCAGAACCAATTGCGAATACTAAAATGTCTTCTCCTAATAGCAGCAGGAAAATAGAACAAATCCAGTGAATGAAAATAAACGTGTAATGAATACTTAAAACGAGGGTTCTTTGAAAGATATTTGCAACTGGAAAGTCCAAAGAAATGTATGTACTCGTATTTTGCATAATTATAGATTTTTTGGTAACTTTATTTTCAGTAGTGAATTGCTTGTATTGGTCAGTAATTTGGCAGTAACTTCTCAAAAAGGTTAAAGAAAATTGAATTCATCTTCATTAGGATGGGGTGCACGAAGGCTTAACGTGAGGACAGAATTATTATTTTCAGATTCAGTGAGCCAGATGCATACTGACATTTAATTCGATTTAATTCAATTTTTATCTATTTGTTCATTAAAATAAGAAATAGATATTGTCGTCCCTCGATTCAGTTTAAATTACATCTGTTACGTGCTGTTATGTGGTTTTATTATATATTATATTTATCATCACGTATCCATCTAGAAATTCACTATAATCACAATAACGTAATATCAGAAATATTTATATTTCCCAGAAATTTAAGGTTAAATAAATATTCGCGTGGAATGTCTTACTCCATTGTGGAGTATATTAAAAATATCGGTAAAATCCAACCAACCGTTTCATAAAATTTATTCTTTATATATGATAGCACCCCATGGTTAAATGGTTTTCGCAAATGAGTATTTACTCTCATCTCTTAATGACACAAAATATTTTTCCTACAGTAATATATGCAAAACTGTATTTTGGAATTAACTACCTGGGAACCAATTTGGGTTACTTTATTTTCGCAGAAGTCAATAAGGAAGTTGTGATTTTGAAGATGCTTGGTGGGCCATCAAAAAAAGATTGAAGGATGGGAAAATTTTCTTATCTTATTTGCTGGACGTTTTGAATTTAGAATGAAAAAATGGACGTTGTCATTACGGCAATATCATTATTTTAGAATGAATGTTAGCTAGAATCTCCTTGGCTTTTAAAGTGACTAAAGACTGTCAATTTCTCATCCGTCCAAATAGGTTCATAACGTAAAACGCTAATCGTTTTAGGGCGAAAATGTAAACATTTGTACATCGACGTTACTTATAAAAATTGGTCGACATTTTGCATTTGTTATTACCTTCAATGTACAATTCTTTCATCCAATATGAGTAAATATTGTAAGAATAATGGTTCCAAATTTTGGTAAGATCTGCTAGTCTCATAGCCAAAATAGGACGCCCGTTATTCCGTCGATCTGCTCCACATATCACATCTCCTTAAGCATTCTATTTATTTTTCTACATTCAACTTCTACATAGTTTCTCAATTCCACACTTGAATCAAACATAAAAGGAACATTGAAATTTTATAATTTTTCCATTCAAAATTCAATTCTAATAAATTCTTTTTCCAATTCATGACTTTCCTGAAGTTATCGATACTAAGCTAACGTAAACAGTATTCATTCACATTTCATTACACTTGTCAGTGGTATTATGCTATTGCTGGTATTATAGGCAACTAGATGGATGGTGAGACATTGAGCAGTGAAGAATATGGTTAAAATTCAACAAGTTCAATTGAGCGTAAATGAAATTATGTTAGAGTATCCTATCCAACGGATCTTATCGAGTAAGTCTTCACATAAAGTAGAATTTCGATTGAAGGATTATACAGAATTGATGTAGAATAGAATTTATAAAAATATCAAACTGGTATTTGGCAAAAGCAGAAATTTAGAATGAATTTGATGAAACGATTTGCCTAAATGATTTAAAACGGTGAAAGTCAACGAAAAAGTGGAGATAAGAATAATAGAATTTTAATGTATCCCGGAAACCACCTCTTTCTGCAGATATGTTAAATCGATCTGTTCGTGATACAAAACAAGGAATATTGTGGGATTCGCATCCGTACTTGCGGATTGGTCATGAGTTCACATTCATACTTCCTTCAGAAAGCTAAGTTTTTGCTTGAAAATCTTCTTGAATAACTGTGATATAAAAGAGATCAAAGTGGCAAGTACTCTGGACATCTTCTCAAATTAACTAGTAAAATGGTCTGGATTTACGTAGCGGTGAGCATTTTGATGGGTTTGCACTTAGATACGACTAGATCTGATCTTTGCTCTAGTGGGGCGTATGTTTTTTTTCCCATCTTCTGTTTATCACAATATACATAGCTCCACTTCATTGAAACTAAGAACCGAAGTCGGAGGTCGACTGAAGCATTGGTGAAAAGAACCACAAATTATTAATTGAAATGGATTGCTATTAAATTTTTGCGACTCCAAAACTACAGTAGTTAGCAAACTTTTAGTCTTCGAACAGCTTACGACATCGAAATATTTTTAAATCCTGCCTTCATAAGATTCCCCGTAAATACGAATAACGTGTGTCGGATCCACTGAATCGATTTTTTTTAGCGTCAATTGTATCTAGATATATTGAAGAATATATGGGCAAAGTGATTTTTTGATATTCGGAGTCTTCCGGAAATTATAGTGTTAAACACGTAATAAGTGACATGCCAGATTTATGTCGATCGCCGTAATAAAGCGCATATTTGTCGGTCAGAATGACGTTCGAATGACTTCACTAAAAAGACAAGAATTGAAGCCAAGGCTGTACATGTGTTTCTTGAAGAAATCTAAGGTTTATGGACTGGGTATAGCAGATTAATGATCAGTTAAGATTTTATGGCTAAAAATCACATTCTACTTTTTAAATGCGTTTTTCTCGAAAGTGCATATTGAAAATCTGTTGCCACCATAGCCCAAAATCTATCCAACGAAATTCTTCGAAATTTTCACGACTTATTCAGAAAATATTTCTACGGTCCGCAAACTAGGATAATTACGATTCATTAAGTAGTTTCTTTTATTCACCAGAATTCACACAAAAAAGATTAACACGGCGCCAAAAATTTAGCTTTTAATATTTTTTAATAATCCTAGTTTGCGGACTGTAGTTAAGTCTGCACATTAAAATGCCTTTTACTTTTTTAAGATGATCACAGCGCCCTCTAGCAGCAGACAAAGACCTTTATTGGAGATGAGTGTATAAATTGGTCTGTATTTCAATAATGAACTATGTTATCGGGCAGAAAAAATATTACGCATGCTCAAGATATTAATAAATATAATATATGGTGAAAAAGCGTATTTGTTTCTCTATCCAGTTTTTCACAAAAAATTTCCAGAAAAAGTGAAAAAACGGCCTTCGCCCGGGATGACCCCCTTAAGTACAAAATTTAACAAATGAAAGTCCATTTCATACATACTTCCATAGATTATTGGCTTCCGACCTCCAATCTTCTCATGTTTTTTTTAACTAGTAGCAGAAAACCAAGCAATTTTGTTCAATTTTCATAACTTTTACCTAAGACGAGTTATGATTTGCGCTACTTTTGAAACAGATGAGTGATGGACAAATTCTTGCCCTGGTTCCATCGGTCTTCTGAAGATCGACTCAAACTTCTAGACTTAAATTTCAAATGGAAAATGTCTCCCGAAGGCGGAGGACCTGCAGATTCTTTTTTCGTGAATAACTTCCCGAAGGATCGATACTTTAAGCCTGAGGAGGCCGTCTGCTTCGAGGGCCATTTGCTCTTTTTCCTCATATTGTTTTGGGGCCCCCTACTTCGATTTTCCGTCAGTACCTTCATTACCAACGATGTTTGTCTGCCCTCGCTGATGTGGGTCGTCAGAGAAGTTTTATTACATAAATACGCAACGTCGCACCACAGTCGACGTTCCAAGCTGTCCATCTTTGTCGCGGAATATGACACGTCTACGTAACAAGTGGGAAATTTTGTTTTAAAGTTTGAAGTTGTTAGGTGTTAGGGAACCAAGGGGCAGATAGAAGTACCTCTAGAATAACCTGCATGAGTGCACAAATTAGCGATGATAGAAGCTCAGATTAGGCTTTTGGAAAGTTTGGATGGAATTGGTGAATCCAGGGTCAGATTAATGATAACCGTTAAGCGAGCCCTCTTATCCTAGGGACTGGTATCAGACAAAACAGCACAACTGCGAGATTCTAGTCCAGTGTTAAAAGTGATCTTCTCTACGGTGGAAATGAGGTTATTGACAACCCGAAGGGACGGTATAAGGTCTTACTAACTATCGGCTTATGAAAGCAAATCACGGAGCGTACGGAACTTAAGAAACTTGTTGGCGCTGTGAGTAGGCATTGCGTTAAATCTTGGCAAGTGGAGCGTAACGCGCTACAACAAAAAAAATATTCATTACTGAGCTAGTTAGGAAACCATAAGCTGCCGCAAACAGTTATGATTTCGCTGCCGCATCACGAAAGAACTAGCAGAAAGACCTGCGACCGTCTTTCGATAGGCCTGTGGAGGACGGTAATAATAAAAAGTGAACACCGTACAACATCTGGTGAAGTTACAACTGCTTTGGCTGAAATAGATAGTCACCACAATAAGCGGGTACTACTTCTGGAAATAAAATCAACTTGACCATTAATGCCCTCAAGAGGGGTTTGACGGTTTCTATGCGACACTGCTCACCGCAGCTCCAGCGACATCTTCAAAACAAGTTCTTGCACTCATCTGAAAATCATGGGAATCTGGGATCTTTCCCTATGAGTGGAAGAAGGGTATGATCATCAAGAATCCTAAGGAGAGGACTCCTCTTAAGTTTGATAGTTAGAGACGTATTTACGTGCTTCCGGCCATCTCAAAGGTAAAAGCTACATCCTGCCGAAAAAAAGCGACACAAAAATCTTTACGATAAACTGGACACTCGGGAAGGCAAGAGAGATTTGTACCGACTTGTCAAAACCCAACACCAACGCACACAGGTTATCGAACACTTCTGTTGCGTTAATGACAACAACGATACTTATGCTTACTGACCGACGGACCATGACGGATAGATGGCGGGAATATTTTGGGTAAATTACAGCGGAAGAATTTGTTCGTCCACCACTCATCTGAAGTGGTAGTAGGTTACGAAACCTTACCAGAGGTATATTGATACCATGAGAACCAAGATAGTCCCTGAATTCGCATGTTTAAGGAGAATCCTTGTGTCATGTACGTTCAGCTCGGTTGTTGCGGTTGGCCTCCACGGGGCTCTGATTGTGTTCACAAAATTAATCCATGTCTTAAGAAGGCCGTGAAGTTATGTCCACGAGACAGGTATTCACGTTAAACCGCAGAGACGTATCTGAAGTCGAGGAAGCAATAGAAAGAATGAAATTGGGGAAAGCAACAGGACCAGACGATATCGCATATGAGCTGGGACGCAACACTGTGGTTCAGTGAATTCTTCAATAGGATTATTAAGGAAGGTAGAACACCATCTGACTGTCAAGAAAGTGCCACAGTTCTAATATAGAAAAAGAAAGGTAGTTCAGCAGAATGTTCAAACCACCGTCCTGTCCGGATGCTGTCTCTCGGAATGAAGATTTTTAAATCGGCCAAATAACCGTGAACCAAGCCGAATTTTTCAAGAACTTCGGAACTATTCAATGCAAGCTGCGCGGTTACTCATGGAGAAATATTTCCCTCTTTAAATAACATTTCTGCATTGTGTGCCACATGACCTCATCTGGTATGCTCTACGACAACACCAAGTACCAGAGGAACTGGGTTAAATTGCTCTACCATGATCCGAGAAGTAAAGTTCGAAGTGTGGCGGATCTATCAAAGCCGCTTCGTGTCTCATAAAAAAAGCGCCCTCTCACCACTTCCTTTTGTTCTTATTGTAGACACTGTCACACGGGACACACAACGTCCTATACAATGCTTTATGCAAATGATGTTTTTTTTAGCGTCTAATAGCAAAAATTATCCCAAGCAACTTGTCCAAAAATGAAATGATTGCCTAATGCAACACGGTTCCAGATTGAATCTGAATAAAACTGCTTTTTTGACGACTGAACCCAATGAAACAGGCACAATCACTGTCAATGGCAGTGACCTGTCCAAAATTGAGTGATTTGAATACCTCGAGTCAATGCTATCAGCCAATGGAGAACTACGTTATCTAATTGCTCACGGATGAATTCGCATTCCACAACTCGTGTTCTCTGTAATCGACTTACCGGTGGACGTTACAAATCTACAGTTTACTGCAATATCGTCCTCTCTCTCGCCTTCTATGGTTCTAAGTGTTGGCCGACTATTAAATACAATGAACGGCATTTTGTGGTAATGAAGTGTGAGAGAGAAGTGGTGAGACACGTTTTGATTATATCCAAAATGTGAAAATGAGGAAAATTGCGAAAGAGACACTAACGGGAATTCTCTTGTCAGGATTGATCTGAACTTCGAAGACAATTATAAGTGACCAAAAGGCCGGCCGAAATAACGGTGGCTTGATACGTTGGATGGTGATTTAAAAGCCTCGCGGCTAAATCCAGATCAGCCTGTGATAATAGGAAATGGCGCAACTAATCACGACGAGCCGACCCCGCTTCTGAAGGAGACAAAGACTAAAGAAGAAGACGACGATCCTGAAACATATTTCAATTTTTCACATCATCTCAATCTCAATTTTTAAGGAAAAAAATTTTTTTAATATTGAGGTATGTTGTTTCCAGCGAAAAATAGGCCAATTTTGGTTAATAATCTTCAAAAGAAGACGAGGCAAACCCTGCCTGAAATGGAGCGATAGCGTAGGTAAGGACGCCAGATAGCTTTTAGCGCAAAACCGGGGTTTCTGGGCAGGGATAGACCGGATCCCGATTCTTGCGCCGTTGATGATCATGAATCTTCGAAAGGGTTTAAAATCCCGAAAACCCTATATTTTTGCCGAAATGAAGATGCAACCTGAAGTTAATTGAAATATTCTGTTATGTTCTGATATTTTTGACTGAACTTTAAGAGGGGCATTTTTTATTCTTCAACAAGTAGTACTGCAGCGCTGGACGATTGTGTTTGCCAATTTGCTCTTTTTATTATGTTTAATGATTAATAAGTCAATAAGCAAAATTCAATAAAAAAGCAGATAAAATTTCATGTTTACATGTATTTTTGTTTTTTAATTTTTTTATTGATGATTTAAAGTGCTTTAACAATAGCTTGCCGCCTTAGAGAACAGAGACCAAACTGTTTTTTTTTATTCTGGATCGCTTGACATGACATGACCACATCAACACTCTTCTGTCCATTTTTGAGCTTTGCGCAGAATTCAGATCTCTGCTTCACCTGTTCTTCATAGATTTCGAAAGGCTATGGATAGTGTCAACAGGTAGTGTCTCTGGAATGCTATACGCAGGAGGGGCATTCCGAAGAACCTAATAGCTATTACTATGGATATATATGATGAAGCAAAATGTTATGTGGTGCATCAAGCTAAAGTCACTGAGGAATTTGAAGTTGAAAGTGGAGTCCAGTGAAATTGCATTCTGTGGTTGATAATATTCCGTCCGGAGGACGTGCAGTACTTCAATAGAGTATAATACCTCGGCACCTCGATTAAACTAATGACTTCAGTCTGTTCTTTCACCGAGTCATGGATCTCGTACAGACGGTTCTGGACTAACGAGCAGGACATCAAAGGGTATTGATCAATTTCTCTGCGTTGGTGGTGTCTGTCCATGGTGGCAACAAACTTTATGTGACCAAAAGCATTAACAGCGCCAGATGCACCTTCGCTATTTTGCCTAAATTTTGGTAATTCAGATATCTCAACATCAACATTGAGTTGAGGGTGTTCCGCGTCAATATCCCCCCCACCCCTCTACTATGGGATCAGCCCTTAGGAAGTGGCCACCAGCGTAACTCGGCTCGGCGGTGTTGTCGGTGTACTGTGGCTTGAGAAAATCCTGAACGCTGACCTGAGTCGGCGATCGGGGTTACTGGTAGATGGCTATGCCATGCACTTTTCCCCGACTGGCACCCTAGAATCATGCATCGCAAAACAGTACAAAAGCAATATATAATTCTCGGAAATTCTTGGGGGGGGGCGGTTAAGCGCATTTCGTTGAACCGGAAACGGTGGTGGGTCGGGGTGATGAACAATGTTATACATTAAATCTACAATTGATGAATTCAAAATTATCACAAAAAGGAAGCTTGAAAACTGCGTCTGGCTCAAGATACTGTAGCATGTATAGTTGAAGTTGAAGAACTCCTTAATAAAGATAAATATATGCTAAACATATTTATGGAGATACTTGCTTACATAGCTATATGTTTAATTAGGTTCTTTTACCTCACTGAACTAACTCACGTAGTATCTTCCTGGCGGCAGAGCCAGACACGTGAAATTGAAATAATAGGCTATGTGGGACATATGGTTGACATAAGCTCCCTTCAATTAGCGAGGTTCTTGGCTTAAAGTCATGCCACTGTAATTGCAGCGACAATACGAGCATCTTACACCGAATTGTAACCACCTTCCTAACTGCATAGTAAGTAACAGAATAATGTTTACGGAGGGGTTATTTGCAGTGACTGCTGGTGACCGCTATGTGAAACGTAGGACGTCAGCAAAACCTTTCTTTTGTTCATTATGCCGAGTTAATTTATTAATGAGATTTTAATTGAATTCCACTCTCTACTCATATAATTCAGATACGATACAAAAAAAGCTCCAAGATTCTTATGCTAGAGGGTTAACGTAAGTATATGTATTTTAAACTAGGGGCAAAACCAATTACACATGACAATAAGGAAGAAGAAATTGAGTAAACATTCCGTAGACCTAATGCATTCATGTGAAAAAATATCGGATGCACTGCTAAATGTAACGGAAACTTGAAAAAAGTGCATTGACGAAAACAAGGCAGATAAGTGGCTTTTCATGTCGAGTATCCATGTTATTGTGAAAGAATGGGCTTATCTTGAACCAGACCTGCCTTTTCCTTCTTTTAGAATAAATAACCGAAGAAAAAGTATTTCAATTTATAATTCCAGATTCTCCTTTAAAAATATAGTTTTAAATAAAAAAAGAAATTCGAAACATGCACTTTAATCCTCCGCATTAAAAAAATAATATTTCCGAGGATCTAATGTAAGCTACAGAGTTATGGTAAAACAAAGAAAATTCCCTAACACCCTCCATTTTCCCTTCTTCCTGAGGCCAATAAAGGTTTAATTAATTTTTACCAAGCGCATTGTACCGCGTAATCAACGTATATTTTGATTTGAAATTCTTTGAAAATTTGAAGGACAGTCAACAGAGTTGATCTCTGTTGGGGAAAATTCCATCACACAAACTTTTTAAACTAAATTTAAAATAATTTATTCAATCACGCGTTTTAGTACGTATTGTACTCCTTTTTAGGTTCACTCAAAAAGCTACTTAAAAATTTTCATTTAAAATTTCACCGAATCCATTACTCAAAGAATCGCCTACATTTTTCTCTTCAAAAAACTGCACTGAATTCCATTATCAACTGTCAGTCTTTTCCCTCAAATTCCATAATATTTACCATTTCTAATGACCAGAACGCCCAACAATGGCCTTTAACAAATTTATAGATAAGCTGCTAATGTTCTCGTCAAATATTGACTCGGATGAGAACGAACTTAACAGAAAAAGGAAATCGGAAAAGCTATCACCACTGGTATGTACGTGTATCTAAGTTCGTTGATTATCTGCAAATATACAAATATTTGCATAGCACACTTAATTCTCAGCCTGAAGACGGTCAACTTTGAATTCAACATTTCCAGAATATTTAGCACCACTTTTCTCTTCGCTATTATTTGCCCGGGTAAATAAACTTGGATTCTTGCTTGACTATAAATTTCACCTTCTGCGGTGAATAGTAATTAGGTAACTGTTATTTGTAGAAGTTCTGTTAAGGTAAACTTCTTTCCTATCTCGTCGAATCGATGCACTTTGATTCTCAGATTTATTCGTTAATAGAAACAGAGAAAAGATATTGGAACAGTCTTGTTGGCCACTTACCACCAAAAACAACTTCATAATGTTACTTGTACACAAAACTTGCAGGAATTATATCACTGAGATGGATAAAGCACTCAAATTGCACTTGCTGCGATCAAGTCGAACGAACACTTCCTCGTAAAAAAGATGTTGAGACCCTTGGCTTGAAGAACTGGATGAACTTAAAATTCCGTCTTAGGGCCTATGCTATTCTAGCCGATTTGATCTCGTCAGTGATGTGAAATGAACTGTGCCATCAAGCGTTGCGACCATCGGTTTTTAACAATTGAAGAAGAACTTCTTGAGCTTACAACCTTTGGAAGCTACGTCATGGAGGAGAAGAAAACAGCATGCATACATTCCAAGCATGTAGGAGACATCGAGACATAAGTGCTATCGTTGAGGTGACCACAGTAGCCACTAGCGTGAGGCTTTCTTGCCGGACAGTACACTGGGAAGACGATGTTTCATTGCACTATACGTTTTGGAAATTATCTAAAATTGTTTCGGTTATGATAGGGTAGATAGTAATGGATTCACAACAATTATTGTAAATGCCATTACAACTGATATTTCTTTGTTCCTGGACAGGAACTCCAGGTTAAGCTTCCGGTATGGTAGGGAAGCTGGTAGTATGGATATGGCAAATTCAAAGTAGAACGAAAATAGTTGAATTGATGCCAAAGTACAATTCGGCCTCTGAAAAAAGGACTCATTTTTGGTTCAATTGGGAGTACAATTTTTTTACGACTGTAGAGAACCTCGTTTCAATGGGGCGAATTAGTAAGTTAAACATATCGGAAAATCGGAAGCTGATTGCTTTAGGTATGGAACGTTTTGTGTATTTCATATATAAGAATATTTGAGTGAACATTTGTACTATCTACACCTAGTTAGTTAGTTTAGTTTACTGGGGGAGCCTCAGCTCCGAGCACTCAGGCCATTTTTACGCCCATTGTATTATCCCCGTGAATCGCCTATTCAATGGCTTCCCGCCTACGGTGTTCGCAGGCTTTAGCGAATCAGAGAACATTCTCCAGAAGCAGACAGTGTGCGGATTCTTCATTGAAGAAAACATTGCCAAGGTTCTTCGTCTGAAATCTGAGAATGCCGGGCAGCTGCATAAAAAGTGCAGGGCCGTCTCCTCCTCTTCCTCACATTAGCTAAACATAGCCGAAACCACTACCCCAATCTTTTCCATATGGTAGTTTAAGGAGCAGTGTCCCGTTAAAAGCCCTATTAGGGTTTTCATGTCCCACTTCTTAAGGGATAACAAAAATGCCGTTCTATTGGCTCTAGGCTCTTTCACAAGGTTTTTCGCCTCCCGGCAAGAGTCCAACTTTCTCCACTCGGCTGCGTGAATTCTTGCAATTTCACCCTTCAGAGTAGACTTGACAGTAGATTGTCGAATTCTAAGAGTTGGTTCTGGCCCCATCATTGTGGAACTAGACCGCCGGCGAGCCAGTCTGTCAGCCTCCTCATTACCAGCGATGTTAGAGTGCCCCGGCACCCACATCAGGAATGTTTCGTTCAGTCGGCCAAGTTTCAGCAGCACCTGATGACAACTCCACACCAACTGGCTTGATATGTCGTTTCTATTTAGTGCTGATAATGCCGCCCGACTGTCGGAACAGATTCGAATGGTGCGACCCCTCCATTTTTGAAGCAGACATTCTTCTGTTACCAATGAAATGGCATATATCTCCGCCTCATTCTTCCGAGGGGTCGGACCAGTTCTTAAATCGGATTCTCCGAGAACACCCTTGCGCCCGATCCATCCTCCATGACTGACCCGTCGGTGAAGATTGTTAAGTCTATAATCTGAAAAACTCATGGCCATTTATAGTCCATTCTTCTCTTTCGGTGATTATGACATGCTTGCGCGAAGACTTTTTTGTCCTCCAGGAACCACAGCAGGGTATCCATTACCAACAGCCATAAAAATGGAGAGAGAACCCCTCCCTGTGGGCAGCCCCCGAGACATCCTGTTTAATTAGACTTCTAGTCGACCGATATGAGGATTTTTCTCCACTCTAGCATGTGAAGGATCCAACTGATTAACCGCGGTTCGAGTCCATGCTGTCTTGCCGCGTCACAAATTGCCACGAATGAGGGATAATTAAAGGCACCTTCGATGTCCATGAATGCGCCTAAGGCGTATTCTTTTTCGAACATCGCCTTTTCAATTTTTGCCGTAAGTTTATGGAGTGCTGTCTCCATGGATTCTCCTTTCTGGTAGGCGTATTGCCTATGGTGAATTGGCCACTTAGGAATGTGTGTATCCCTTATGCACCGATCTACTAGTCTTTCTAGTCCTTTTAGTAGAAAGGACGTTAGACTGATCGGTTGGAAGCTTTTTGCGTCTGTGTAGATGGGTTTCCCTGGTTTGAGAATGAAAAACACCTTCACATCACGCCATTTAATTGGAATATACGCATGTGCTAGGCATGCGCGATATATATTCCGAATATGTAGACCCAGGGCATCCATTTCCTCTATGACTAGCACAGGAATGATGCTATCCGGACCTGCAGACTTGTATCTATGGCTCTGTTGTTAGTCTGATGGTAAGTATGCCTTCATATGCCTTTCTGAGGTTTATAATGGATGTCTCCTGCAGGTCGGCATACTTTAACTGCTCTGCTACGGCAGTGCAGATTTCTGTATTGGAAGTGACCATCGTCTAGGTACTTCCACAATATAGTGATATTATGCTTTTGATCACGCACACAGCACTTCCTCCAAGTAAATTTTTAACTTGACTGCAGAAGTCTTCGGCTTTGCTCTCTTCGGGCTCTTTCAGCCCCATTATTAGATTCCTATTTTGGTTCCTTCGAATCCTGCTTACCTTATGCCTTCCTTAGTATATCTGCCTAAGGCATACTACCCGTGCTTGATATGATTATCGCCTCAGGACGGATCCACATTTTCTCTTTCTTCTTTTTAGCCTTTTTGGCTCAACTTCAGTCCAATCGCCGCTCATTTTTTGATTGAACTTCGGTTCCGTCGACAGCGTTAGTGTTTTAGGCACAATTTTTTCGCCTACCGCGGTTTTAGGTCCCTTCCTCACGGTGGGTGACATGCCTTTTTGCTTTTTTTTTGGGAACAAACAAGTTCCCTGGCTGTTCGGCTTCCCTTTCCCAAAACCTTTTGTTTCTTTGATTATCCACGAGTATACGGTTGACTGCGTTACCACCTAAGGAGTAATTTAAGGGCTCTCTGAATGCTTGGTGCGTGATGTGCTTGTTTTTGATAAATTCCGACAGTTGAACAATTTTCGATTCAAGCAAAATGAAGAGTGACGCTTTCAGGTTGCACTTCGGCTGCATAGTCTCCATAGTCCCAGAGCGACCTTGATTCTTGTTTTCGCACATTTCAGGGCATTTACAGAACTCTTTTGTCCCCCCTCCTCCCTGGTTATTGGAGAAGATCTGATAATCAATGAACGGATCCGGATCTCGATCCTGCGGAGCGTCCTCTGACCCCTTACGCTCGGACACGGTTGGACACGGTTGGTTTCCCTACGCCTACCATTCTCCCCAGGGCACATGTTTCTGCAATTTTCTTGTTAAGGGTATTCTAGAGAGCAAAGTATTCGGTTTAAACACTTCCTCGTTTGTTTAAGCTGATTGTAGCATTAGATGCTACGATGGAAAAGTTATCCACTGAGGCACTGTTGTCGAGGGATATCAGCGACCGGGAGGCTGCTTGCCCACTCCTAAAATCTGCCGACACTGGAATTTCGAGATTCCAGGAGGAAAACTTAAGTTCCATTATAAACATTAATTGCACCCAACCAAACAGAAAAGGACTTTTTTATAATCTATTTATATCAAAGGGTTTGCTTCCATCCTTATGAACTACTGTATGTTATAATTCATATTATTTTGTTAAAAGTGGGAGCAGAATAAGAGACTACATAGTAATCTCGTCATCTTCTATCTCTCAGATCCTTAAGAGTTTTCGGAAGAGAGTAGCTCGAAATCGCTTGCACCTTGACTGGGTCCGGTTGGATGTTTTCAGGGGTACTCAGGTGCAATGCACTCGATGTGTTCTAAATGCTCGGACTTAAAGGACAACGTGACTAGAACATCATTCAAATCTACGAAACAGAAGTGGAGGTTCCACAGCACAGAGTGGATGAATCTTCGAAAGGTTTGCGCCGCGATGTACAGTCTAAAAGTCATCCTTGTGAATTCGAACAGTCCGAAAGGTGTGCATATTGCAGCTTTCGGAATGCCTTCGATAGCTACAGGGATCTGATGGTATGCCTTGACTGAGTTCAAGATTGAGAAACCACGCCAGTTAGGGAGGTTGTGCGCAAAGTCGTGAATGAGGTAGTGATCTGGCGTGGACTCAGCATTCAGACGTCTGCTGTCGCCACAAGGTCTCCATTCGCCATATGATTTAGAAACCATGTGAAGTGGCAAAGACCAACATTTGTGTGAAGGTGTGTAAATACCATGCTTAAGAAGTTCTTCGAACTCTTTCCGCACAACTACGAGCTTCTGCGGTGGTAATGGACGCATCTTAGAGAAAAATGAAGAGCCAGTAGCGTTGAAGTGGTGCTGAACATCATACTTAACGGGCTCAGAGAGACTACGTTTGGTAGTGATGTTGCGGAATTTTCGAAGAAGTGCGTGAATATGTGAGTCAGCAACGTCTTTAAAAACGATCGAAACAGTACTGGGTGAGCAAGATGAGATTTTTTCTGATGACTTAAGGGAAGTAATTAGGTTAATCAGGGACCTGCTATGTATATCCGCTAGCAATCCGCGTCTAAGATGGGTGTGTTAATGCCCGCGATAGTGAAATGCCAAGAAAACACTCGTCGAAGTCCTAAACTCAAGTTTATCTGTCTGTGCCCATAAGCAACATACGATTAACTGCCGCGAGTTTTAATGATTACGGTGTTAAATGATGGTGCCGGGATACGGAAAAACCCGAAAGTTTAGCACCTGTCTCGATCAGGTAGTTCGGCCGGCTCAAGGGGTCATAGATCGTTAGGCGACGTGATGCTGCATTTTGGGTAGCACTCACCAGAACTCCCGGTAAGTCTAATCTGTTCGGTGAGGAATTGTAGGGGCTGGTAAATTTTTGTCTTTTCAGCAAACCATGGTACCAGCACGGCTCGGTACTTGCGGAGGTCCCAACGACCTACTAACCAACTAGGGGAACCATGCTGCCGGGGTCCTATGCCAAAATGGCGGCACCCGTACGGCCACGGTAGTTTTTCCGGCATTTGCCTCTATTCCGAAAGACATCGTTTAGCGGAAGCGAACAACCCAAGAGAAACGACGCACAAGTGAAACGAGCGGAGAAACAAGCAAAAGGAGCAGAGGAGAAGAAGACGGTCCTGCGCTTTCTCTTGCGGGGTTCTCTTTTTTTATGATAAGAGATAGAGGCAGTGCCGACTTTTGCGGCCTGACGTTTTTTACTTTACAAAGGATAATTTAACTAATTGAATAATAGAAAACGTAATACATTGCGGGAGTTGTGAAAACTTCTTCGAAATGTACTTGCTTTTCTTCAAAAGTCTCCCCTTTTACTGTCACAGATTCCGTAAGTTTAGATAGTTGCACCTGGGCAGTTGACTCTGAACTTCCGAAATTCGACTGGAATGAAATGGAGTTCTCGCATCCGTGCTTTAAACGTGGATATCTCTATCTTTGTGAACATATCAAACGCAAGATCACAACAGCAAAAAAAACTTCTGAGTGTAATTTTGCGGTGTTTCCAGCGATTAATTATTGAAATAATATTTGTTTGTAAAACAAAACCTTATTAAAATCGGTTCAATGTCTGCCTGTCTGTTTGTCTGCCACAGGCACTTTTCTCAGAAACGGCTATAACGATTGACACGAAATTTTGTGAGACCTGTGGACCCCCAGACATACAGTGAGTGATATCCTCCTACGTTGAGATTTTGGGGGGCTCCCCATACATGTAAAAGGGGGGTTGAACATTTATTTCACCCAATATAGTCATGTGGGGTATCAAATGAAAGGTCTCGATTAGTACTTTTCGAAGCCGGGCTTAGTTTTGAGATTTCTTAAAAAGGCGAGGAGTGGGAGTGGTGCAAAGTGATGATTTCTTTAACGGACCCATTCTCAGAAACTACGCAACCGAAAAATCTGAAAAAAATCATGAAGCTGCCTCTATACGGTGCCCAGGCCTCAAAATACTCTTCATATCGATATTAAGTTAATAATAGTATATTACCTAATTTTTGGAAAAATTGAGTAAAACCCCCCTGAAGTTTATCCCGGAGTTATAAAAGTTGGTAATAGTATAAAATATAATATGAAGCATATTATCTTCAAGTTTGATCAAAATCATACTATTAGTAACAAAGTTACAGTAGCTCAAAGTTGTCTTTGCCGTGTAAATTTACAACCCGAAGTACTAAATCTGACATGCCAAATACATATTCTTGACGGGCTACGTACAAATAGGATAGTTCTACACTCAAATATACTCACAGAAGAAGCAAACAAAACCTTTCATACCTGAAGCGCCCAGCTTCCGGTTTCCCGACTTGTTATTGTTTGCAAAACAAAACCTTATTAAAATCGGTTGTCTGTCTGTCTGTCTGTCACAAGCACTTTTGTCAGAAACGACTATACAGATTGACATGTAATTTGGTGAGAAGGTGGAAACTGTGGACTTCCAGACATGCAATGAGTGATGCTTCTACGTAGAATTTGGGGGGAGGGGGGGAGGTGGTCTCAATACATGTAAAAGGCCGCTGTAAAAATGATTTTCACCGAAATGAGTCATGTGGGGTATCAAATGAAAGGTCTCGATTAGTACTTTTCGAAGCCGGTCTTAATTTTGAGATTTATTAGAAAAGCGGGAAGTCGGAGGGGTGAAAATGGATGATTTCTTTAACGGACCCATTCTCAGAAACTACCCAACCGAAAAATCTGAAAAAATTCATGAAGCTGCCTCTATATGGTGCCCAGGCCTCAAAATACTCTTCATATCGATATCTGTTCAAATTAAGTTAATAATAGTATATTACAATATTTTTGGGAAAATTGAGTAAAACTCCCCTTAGGTTTATCCCAAAGTTATAGAACTTGGTAGTGGTATGAAAAATAATATGAAGCATATTATCCCCAAGTTTGATCAAAATGATTCTATTACTAACAAAGTTACAGTAGCTCAAATTTACTTTACCGTGTAAATTTACAACTAAATATCAATATCACACTAAAGTGAGTAGTGTAACATGCTAAATGCATATACATAACGGGCTACGTACAAATGGGATAGTTCCACACTCAAATGTACTTACAGAAGAAGCAAACAAAACCTTTCATACCTGAAGCGCAAAGCTTCCAGTTTCCCGATTTCTCTTATTTGCTAGTGTTGATATTTTTTTTGCATATGCCGATATTTCGGGAACCACTTGTTCCCCTCATCAGTACTAACAAGTCCTTGTCCTAACAAGGCACTGATTCCCGAAATATCGAAGAAAAAATAAGTTTTATCATTCCAGAAAAAAAACTTGACGAAAAATCTCTCTTAAGAAGACCGTGGAGTTAAGCTTCTATAACAGGAACTCACGTTAAACAACCAGGGCTGAGCTCCCTCCACTCCATTTGGGCAGATCGCAAAGGATTTTCACTCACTAGACTTCTGTCCAATCAAAGTAGGAATCTTCCACCACTCAGAAGATACCGCCTGAAGCTGCGAATGGCGCATAGTTGCAGGCATCTGCGTCCAGGATGTTTCTACTTGTTTTCGGATATTTTTGCTGTAGGTTCTTGAAGTGTTATCTCCATTGATTTACCTTTTTGATATGCATATTGCATGTCATGGGGCGGCCATTTGCGGATAGGCATATCCCTTATAAAAGAGGCAGAGTATGCTGATCGGTTAGAAACTTTTTGCGGTATTGAAATATAAGAGCATTCAAATATAAGTGCATGCCGAGTTCATTTTTATGACAATAAATTCCAGGTGCGTCTACACATTTACCTTCCAATGTATAAGCTCTGAAGCCACACTTGCGACCACGACTCTCCTCAAGGTGGGGAGATTCCTGACCATCTGATGCACAGAATATCCAGAGTATTCAACATTCTCTGCAAGAACTTGCAAAAGCTCAGCATTCACGTGTGTTCGGCTATAATGATATGCGAAAAGGCCGCAATAAGACAAGGTAAAACCCATTACTTAAACGGTAAACAGATAGTTCCTCAACCAGTGTCCACCCCCATTCATTTTTAAATGCTGCTGATAATTCTCACATCAAAAAGTTGCCATTACGATCGTGCAACCCACTCTAGGCTACCTGGCGAACTTGTTAGATTTCAGCAATTAGTACAGAATAACTAGCTTCGAGCTGGCAATCAATATCTTATTATGGACCTTCCAATTTTGCACTCTTGCACCATTAACTGAAATTACATTTCCTGCAGCCACAATGCATAATGATGACATTGAACTTGATCATGCAGAGGCGTTAAGTCATAACAGCTATCGATATTGGACGCCACAACCCCACCAGCTATAAAACGCTTATGTACGTCTGCAAATGTACGCGCTGATTCTCGTTGGCGGTTTCGATATTTTTCTTGGACTTTATGCTGAAGACGCTGAGAGAAATAAGAAGTGGTAATTCCACTCCTTTTCTGGGTATATTACGGAACTTTGATTGTATGCAGTTTGTTGAATTGGTCAATTTTGTCCGAAATAACAGCATGCGAATGTCTTGTAAGTTTTTTAAATGGTATAAATTTCGGCTTTAGTATTGTTATATCGAAAACAGGATAAATTCTTGTGTGCGTCGTCGTTTCGGGAATCATAAATTATCAATGTTCGTTTTTTGGCCAACGTTTGTCTGCAGGGAACCGTGATAATCAGGAGAGGTCATTGTTATTAATTTTGTGTGCAAGATGAAATGATTAAAACATATGTATGTCGTTATGGTCAGATACATGATAGTATTCACTTGAAAACATTAAAAAGATACATCCTTCCTAAATTAGTCATCGGCCTGTGGCCAGAGTTGATGGGGCGTGCAGATTTTCCAAGTTTGATACCAAAAAGTTTATATATTCCATTAACGGCATCCAACGTCGTTAAGATAAGGTGAAATGGGATCGTCGTAATTAAAAGATTATCCGAATACTGGTGACATTGTAACTGGATTTTGGAGTTGGATTAAATAAAATATGTGTTTTTCGTTAAACTTAGCGTAGAAATAAATCTTTCGTATTTGTCGCACATTTAATGCTTTCATTCGAAAATTTAGAACAATCCTTGCCAAATTTGGTGCGTCAGTTGCAGGGGCGAAATATTGCTTACTACTTTTGTATTCTTTTCGTATACAAACGTCGACTTATCAGGAACACATGGATTATCTGCGATGCAAAGAACCATTTTGGATACCACAAACATGCGTACTACAAACTCATCCGAAATCTTGAAAAACTTGATCGACGAAGTAAATTCGAGAACTGGGATTTCCGTCACTAATTTGTTTTGTTTCAAAAGTGTAGGCATCTGGTCTCCCCAGCAAAGTCAACTAATATTCGATGGCGGCTCAACTAGTCTCAGTCTGTTCTTTAATGTGACAGAAATGGCAACTATCCCTTTAAGTATGTTGTTATACCTGATTCATCTGAATTAATCCTTTTTCGGTGATAAGGCTGGTCAGAAAGTAAAGATACTGTTTTCAGATGTAAATGACGTGATCATCATCATCAACGGCGCAACAACTTAATTTAGGATAAGGAACTCCAGATATCCCGGTTTGGGGCGAGGTCCACAAATTTGATCCCCCTGTCTTCTTTTTCTACCATAGATATTACCCTTATATACTGTCCGGGCTGGATCATCCTCATCCATTCGGATTAAGTGACCCGCCCATAGCAACCTGTTGAGTCGCATTTTATCCACAACCAGACAGTCGTCGTATCCTTCACAGATTTCGTCGTTATGTAGGCTACGGAATCGTCCATCCTCATGTAGGGGGCCAAAAATTCTTCGGAGGATTCTCCTCTCGAACGTTGCCAAGAGTTCGCAATTTTTCTTGCTAAGAACCCAGGTTTCCGAGGCATACATAAGCACTGGCGTGAGCAGCATAAGCACTGGTGAGACGTTTCGATCGAAACAGTTCTTGTAAACTGAAATAAGCTCTGTTGGCTGCCAGCAACCGGTCAGGGTCAGCCTAGTCAATCTTATTAATTTCGTCGGGGTACCAAATTCTCTCATGCCCGTGTACGCCGCTTTAACGTCAATGAAAAGATGGTGCAACTGATGTCCATATCCCAGCAGTTTTCTCATCGCTTGCCGCAGAGCGAAAATCTGATCTGTTGCTGATTTGCCTGGAGTGAAGCCTCTTTGGTATGAACCAATGATGTTGTGGGCGTATCGGGCTACCCGGCTTAGCAAGATAGCGGACAATATTTTGTAGATGGTACTCAGCAACGTTGCTGCACTGCACTGTATGGGACAGATAATGCCCCGTTCCCAGTTGTCAGGCGTTGATTCGGTCTCCCACACCTTGCGCATAAGTTGATGAACCATTTGAAACACGCCTCCATATTTAACCATTTCGGCTGTAACTCTATCGGCTCCTGGCGACTTATGGTTTTTGTGCCAGTAGATTGCTTGGACTGTTTCTCTTATGTTTAGTGGCGGCAGTATTTTCCCGTTGCTCCCTGTACTTTTCGAGTTCACAGACTTGTTGGTAGTCCTAGGCTTCCTTTCCCCGTTTGTGAAGTCGCTTCTCCGCTCGACGGAGTTCGTGATAAGTCTCTGCGCGTACTTGCGTTCTTTGAGATGACTCGGTATGCAGCATTCTTCCGTTCCGTTGCTAGCTTACATTAATCGTCGAACCAGCCGTTCCAACTTTTCCGGTGGCTGGGGCCAAGTATGTTTGTGGCCGTATCAATGATAACGTTCTTCAGGTGGTTGTGAAGATCATTTTTTGATGCTTCATCTCCAGGACATCTGTTAGCTGCAGTTATTACGGCATCCATTTCTCCCTTATAAGTGTTACGGAGGGCTGTGTTGAGAATGGCTTCAGTATTCACTCTCACCTGATTGCCAGAGGGGATTCCAGGTGGTGTTGTAATTCGAGCTCTGAGCACTATGCAATGAGATAGTGATCCGGGTCTATATTGCCCCCCCCCCCCTATATGTTCAATCATCACGTGGTGAATTTGGTTAGAAGTGGTCCCATCTGTAGAGGCCCACGTATGTTTGTGGACCAATTTCCGCGCAAACCAGTTACTTTCAACAACCATTTCGTGTAACACTCGTTCGTTATCATCAGTATCCCCTTGTAAGCTATGGAAGCCAACGTATCGCCTGAATACGGGCTTCCCTACTTGACTGTTGGAATCTCCAAGTATGATTTTGATATCATATTTGGGACAGGCTTTGAGAGTCCTCTCAACTGCCTCGTAGCTGGTATCCTTCTCTGTCTCTGCAGTCTCCTCGGTTGGTGGCATGAACGTTTATCAGGGTTATATTTTTAAATTTGCCTCGCAAGCGCAGGGTTCATTCCCTTTCACTTATATTTTCAAAGCCGATAACAACAACTTTCGCTTTTTGGCTGACTAAGAAACCTACAACAGTTGCACCATCTGTTCATCGACTTTAAAGCCGCCTATGATAGCATAGCCAGGGTAAAACTGTACACGGCCATGAGGGAATTCGGTATCCCGACGAAATTAATAAGACTGACTAGGCTGACCCTGACCAATGTGCGAGGCCAGATAAAAGCAGCAGGATCACTCTCAAGACCATTCGACATCAACAACGGTCTACGACAAGGGGATGCGCTATCATGCGTCCTCTTTAACCTGGCCCTCGAGAAGGTGATCCGTGATGCTGAGGTGAATGCAAGAGGTACGATCCTCTTCAAGTCCACCCAACTACTGGCCTATGCTGACGATATCGACATCATGGGAAGAACCACCCGAGACGTTCAAACTGCCTTCATCCAGATCGAGCAGGCGGCGCGAGATCTTGGGCTGCACATCAATGAAGGCAAGACAAAATACATGGTGGCAACGTCAGCACCGAAGACGAATCAACCAACAACATCAAACCGCACTGGTCAAACACAAGCACGAACAAGAATAAGGATAGGGGAATACAACTTTGAGACCGTTGACAATTTCTCCTATCTAGGGTCGAAAATCACAACCGATAACAACTACGATGATGAAATCCGCGCACGGTTGCTGTCAGCCAACAGAGCCTACTTCAGCTTACAAAGACTGTTCCGCTCGAAACGTCTCACCATAGGGTCAAAGCTCTTACTGTACAAGACTATGATCTTGCCAGTCCTCATGTATTCCTCGGAAACTTGGGTTCTTAGCAAGAAAAATTGCGAACTCTTGGCCGCGTTCGAGAGAAGAATCCTCCGAAGAATTTTTGGCCCCCTACATGAGGATGGACGATTCCGTAGCCTACACAATGACGAAATCTATGAGCGATACCATGACCGTCCGATTGTGGATAAAATCCGGCTCAATAGGTTACGGTGGGCGGGTCACTTAATCCGTATGGATGAAGATGATCCCACCCGGAAAGTCTATAAGGGCAATATCTATGGTAGGAAAAGAAGACGAGGCAGACCCTGCCTAAGATGGAGCGATGGCGTGGGCCAGGACGCCAGACAGCTTTTAGGGATATCGAATTGGTGGACCTCGGCGCAAAACCGGGATGTCTGGAGTTCCTTATTAGGGCAGGCCTAGACCGGATACCGGTTGTTGCGCCGTTGATGATGATGATGAAGAAACCTACTCCGAGCACATGGTTTACTGGATGGCCGCTATAATATACGGTGTAGAAGCCCTTCTACAGGAAACCAGTCCCTGTCCAGCGTATCTTTTGCGAAGCTGCTTCATCAGCCTTATATTGGAACAGGGTATCGCCTAGCTGCTCAGCATCATTCGGTCGGTAGAGGAAGCGCGCGTTCCATGAGAAAATGCACAAATCATTATTCCGTTGTCGGGTTCGTTGTTGTAAAATCCATCTTGTCCGAGGCTCCTTCCATGGCTTCGTAACTTGTGTTTTCCGTGTGAAGCTGTAAGCCTTATGTAACCTCAAACCTTGAGGACCAATTGATATAATTTGCCCCGTTTTTAGGGACGGAAGAATCGACTTTATCCTTCTCCGTCTGCAGTTTTTCATTAAGAAAGAACTCCCAGCGAGCACCACGCGGAGGTGTAGATAGGGATTGTTAGTCGAGCTGTTGTTGTTGGTTTAGCAGGCGCTGTCGGTGGACCTCAACGATTATAATTTGCACGTTTTCCATTTGGAATGTTAATACTACACTTGTGTAGGACAATGCTGAACCGATCTAACTCACTCGATTATGACAAGAAGATTACTGGAAAACTCGAGATAATATAGATGCGGTTGGCTTTTTAAGGGGGTTATCCCAGTTGAGGCTTTTTTCGGTTTTTAAAGTTTATAATCTAGTCCTTATACATATAGGATAAACGCGCCAAACACACTTACGTATCATCGCTGTCCGGACTGTGTACGATTCCGAGAAACGTGCGCACCTCCTCAACCATTCTACGAAGCATATTTTTAGGACGACCCATCCCCCGGCCATTCTGGGATAGTTGGCCCAATTGCAATAAAAATCATGAATGCGCTTTAGATTTCAGCGACTTTCACCTCAAAATTGTCAATATGCTCTTGGTCAACTGACTGATTAAAAAGACTTAATTACATTCAGTATATTTCGAAAAATAAAAGTTTTAGCAGATGCATACTCGCATTTTCTTACTTTCAACAGAATAGTTATATTTAAGCGCTAGGTTGAGTATTTTGATAAACTGCTCAACAAACAGAATATCTACGAGGTGCGGATACCGCCAACTGAAGAGGATGGGCGAATAGTGCAACCACCAAGTATCGAAGAAACACTCCGTGCAATTCATCGGCTTGTAAATCATAAGTCGCCAGGAGCCGATGGAATTACAGCCGAACTGATTAAATGTGGAGGCGAACAATTACACCAAGCGATGGAAAAACTTTTGGAATATGGCCTTCAATTGCACCATCTTTTCATCGATTTCAAGAACGCGTATGATAGCATAGCCAAGGTAAAATTGTACACGGCCATGATAGAATTCGGTGTCCCGACGAAATGGGTAAGACTACGCTGACCAATGATCAATGTGCGAAACCAGATAAAAGCAGCAACAACACTCTTGAGATCGTTGATAATTTGTCCTATCTAGGGTCGAAAATCACAACCGGTAAAAGCTACAACGATGAAATCCACGCACGATTGTTGGCAGCCAACAGGACCTATTTCAGTTAACAAAAAGTGCTTCACTCGAAATGCCCCAGTATAGGATCAAAGTTCTTACTGTACAAACAAAGATTTTGCCAGTCCTGGTGTGTTCCTCGGAGACTTGGGTTTTTAGCAAGAAAAAATGCGAACTCTTGGTCGCGTTGGAGAGAAGAGTTCTTAGAAGAATTTTTGACTTCCTAACTGAGAATGGATAATTCTATAAAAATGAAACTTATGGGCGACACCAGGACCATTCGGTTGTGGGGGCTCTATAGGTTACGATGGATGGTTCATTTAATCCGTATTGATAAGGATGATCCAACCCGGAAAATCTATAAGGGCAATATCTATGGTAGACAAAAGAAGACTAGGCAGACCCTGCCTGAGATGGAGTGATGGCAGAGGCCAGGACGCTCGGATAAAGATTGTTGCGCCGTTGATGATTATGAAGATACTCGCGTTTTAAAGAAAACTTGATATAAATCGGAATGCTACGTCTCTATAAATTCATTCATTCATTCATTTATACTCCCTGCAATCGAAAAAATGCATTGCGTCTATTGGGTTGCTCCAGAGGCACCCACCCCAAATCCTAATTTAATCGTTGTTCCCTAAAGCAAGGAATTTCCATGATTCCCTCTGTCCTGAATTCCACTTATTTTATTATTAAAAGCAGAATTATCCAAATTTCCTTCCTATTCAACATTTTTTTCCTGAAAATTAATTAGCAACTTTCTTTTTTCAACATTTTATGTACTTCAAAATTAATTCTTAAAATGTCCTTCCCGTCTGCTCCTACAAAAGGCGAAACCTCACAACACTGGTTCAACTTTGCCGTGGATGAACGTCACGGAAAAGGATGTGGTTTGTGTGAGATTTGAATCGCGTTCGTTCGAGAGCCTAGCGCTGAGCCATCCGGATATCCGGATATTTGGAGACAAAAATATTGCTCCTCCTCCTCCTTTCCCCATACAAACGAAGGGAAGGAGGAACATTTTTTTCTTTAAATATTGCAAAGCTCTCCCTTAAACTCCAGACAAACTAGTGCCTTTTATATCATCAACATTGAATATTACCACTCCGCTGCCAATAGAACCTAATTCTACTTATTACTAGAATAATTTGCGTGCATTTATTACATTCATAACGTGTAGTATACGACAGTGTCAATGAACGGCGTCTTGCGGTAGTGGAGATGAAGGTGTTGTGTTGGACTAGTGGCGTGACACGGTTTGATCACATCCGAAATGAAGATATCCGCGATCGTTATGGGGTTGGACCGATCGTGGAAAAATTGCGAGAGAGGCATCTTCGGTGGTATGGTCACGCAATTCGTGCTAATGAGAATACACTTGCCAAGATTAGTCTGAACATCAAGGTTGATGGTAAACGACCAAAAGGTAGGGCGAAACAACGGTGACTTACGCTGAATGGGAATTTAAAAGCCTCGAGATTGCACCCAGATCAGGCATTCGATAGAGCTAAATGGCAAAACCGATCACGACGAGACGACCCTGCTTGTGAACGAGACAAAGGCTGAAGAAAAAGAAGAAGTGCCAAATAGGTATCAATGAAGAATGAATGAATCTTTCATGCACGAGAAAAAACAACAGATCCTATTAGGATAGAACATAGTAGATAGTACAATATTTTTGCATATAAAGAACAGGGAATCATGATTTTTTCGAAGGAGCATTAATTCACTTAGAAGTTATCTTTGCTTGGCATAATTGAAAGTTTGTCTATCACACACAAAATCGAAATCATCTTTTCACATCAAACCCAGGCAAGATAACAGGTTCGCGACCGATAATGGGAATTAGCACTCAAAGTCGTCTCAGCTGCTTGTACTAGGAAATGTTACGTAGGCCACCGCGATACAAACATCAACCAGCGACCGACTTTCATTCCAATTCATAACATTACAAATTAATTACTTAATGCAAGAATCTGCATCCCCATATTCACATACAATCGGAATCAATTTCTCGCTCAAAGTCTGGCCAAATCCAGCCCAATATTCGGCGTCGACATGGGTACCTGCCACCGCAACTTGTACTAAGAAGAGCGGTAATGTTAGATGATATTTTGAAATATGATATCATATTACAAAATCACTGCGGTGATGTTTGGTAATGCAGTAATGTTAGGTGATGCGGTATTGTTAAGTGATGCTGTAATGTTTGGTGATGTTGTAATGTTCGAATTGCGCTCGATGTGATATTATATTTTAAAGCCATATCGCTTTTGTAAAAGTACATGCATCACCTACCCAACTCTACCTTCTAGAAGAGGAACTGATAGGATATCATCTTCGATGACACTTATATTAATCTAGGAGTTGAATACCACGGAATGGAATGGTGAACTTCTAAAGCTTGGTGGCATAGACAAAAGGAAACTCAAGTTTGACGGCATATGAATAATCACAGGCTAATAGAGCAATAGGTACAGATCCTCCTTCCTCCGTTTTCATTATAAGACACACTGTACGGTCACCAGTAAGTTCATCATTACCACTGTATAATGTAAACATAAACAACCTACTGTTGGAGGCCTTGCCCGTTTAAAAACTTGGAAAGTTGGACAAGCTAAAAACAGAACAAATAATTGATACTGACTGCAGTGCTCAGTGCCAACGCCTACCAAGTAGAAGAGGTGCAGAAAGATTTCTACGACAACCCATCAAGATGCGTTTTAAATTGTAACAGTTTATTGTAAGGCACCAAATATCTCAATCTACATCCGCAATAAGGGGAAGGCCGTTTTCTTACTTTTCAGAGATTTTGATCTTGTTCTCAAGGCTATGCATCACTGCACTGGGCTGAAATCAATAATACCACAATTGTGCATGGCGGGTATTCTTGCATGAGGGCTTATTGGATTTTATCGCCGTTAATAATAATTCGTGACTCACTCACTCATAAGCACATTAACGCCGGCCGAGACGATTCCGTCTCAATGAACTATGGCAGAAGCAAGCTGGAATTTCTTCAACTTGTGTGAGAATTCCTTACTTGGACAGTTCCGACGTTGATTACTGCGAAAATTTAGTTCGCGGATGCTCTTTGGATATATTAACAGTATCTTAAAAATGTGAGATATTTTAGATATGATAATGAAACAAAAGTCAAAATATCAATTGCAGGCTTTAGAAAATATGCAACTATTTTTGGCACAAATTTTAGTGATTGTGCATCCCCGCGTTCTCTATGCGGCATTCCTTCCTATTAATTCCAGGCACGTAATTAAATTTAGAATGAATCGCGGATATATAATAATTCCGAACGCTCAACAAAAACGTTGTTGTCTAGTTCATAGGGTAGATTTCACTTGTGATAAGCTTCGTCATATTTCCATTGGTCACTTCCCAACAGCAGAGACCAGGGAACGTCTTCAGGATTGGGTTTTATCTTCAAAGTGAACCGTTTAGATATGTATCTTCAGCAGCATCTGATACTCCAAGCACAGCAGCAAGCCTGCGGATTTATATCAAAATTTAGAACACGATCGAACCTCTAAATCGTATCTAGATGCTGCCTTAGAATACGAAACAAGGAATACCTTAATTAGCAAGCCCGTTGCGTCAGCGGAACTTCTTAACCAGAGCGGACTAGCGAGGCGTAGGTGAACTTTTGACTTGATGCGTATTTAGGAAGGTTAGCGCACTTGGCATTCGTATGCTTTTCTGCAAAAAAGATACTGCCCTCGAATAAGATGTAAAGAGAAAGAAAATTAGAAATAAGTTAGACCTGAATAATTGGCTGAAAATTCACCTGAATTTCCAGAGCAAACATGTGAATGATAAAATGTGGAAAGCTACAGGGGTACTTCAAAATTACCACCTGTAAGCTTTTCGTGCCCATTAGACCCATGACAGTGATACGTATATCATATCTTGCAACGATTACCAAATTCCATTCGTGCTATTTAAAACACTCGTACTATTCCCAAATCTTAAGAATGTCGTGCGGCCAACGAACTCTCCAATCATCTGATAACCTTGCTCCGGTTCGGCTTTAAGATTTGAGACATATTGCTTGGAGTATTCCCAAAAGACATGCGTATCATCATCAATTACAAGGCCCCTTCATGCTGTATCAACAATGTTTGCATTAACATAGGTATAAACGGTACAAACGACGTGTGGTAGTTGGGGCGGGTGTTGAGGCGCAGTCGTGAGGTTACCCACGAGAGAGATTGGCGTTGGAGTGCTTTTAAGCCAACAATAAACAGAAATTAACTTGTAAAGTACTTCAATTACCAAAACTTAGGTGTTATTTTTATAAAGAAGCTATCAAGATGCTGATGCTGCAAATTTGCATAATTCTTCTTCTAATGATCATACACAAATGCCGCTTTGAATTGTTGTTGGTACGTTGGGGACCAGAAATGCCTTGCGCCGATTAATTTGTTTTCTTTTTCGGTGAAGATGTTTAATTGCTTATTCACAAAATTTGGCAAATTTAAGTTTTTAAGATTAAAACGTTACTCGGCAAAGAGTCTTTGACCTTCGAGTGGGTGTGTACGAGCCGAAACTTTATGTTAAAGAAAACAGTCCTCAATTAAGTTCATTTGATGCATACTTTCGAGTATTTATTTTTGCGAATCAACAACACTTATGTTAACATTGTTGACTTTTAAATCATTTAATTCTGGATAAGCATGTAAAGAAATTTTCAAAGGGTTAGTCCCGCTTAGAATTCTGAAAACCTCAAGTGATCCACTTAATGCCATCAAAAGTTCCCTCCGACCGGTCGTTGTCATTTGGAAGAAATTCACTGCATGATTTGCAATCTATTTAGAACTGAACAAATAAAAAATTACAATCAAAACAAGATGGTTAATTACATGAATATAACAATTACGGATCGCTATGAATCCAACTTTTGGCAAAACGATCCTGAAAAACCTATGCATTGTGAGCTTATGCATTGCCATAAAGCAAAAGCCACCAGTTGTGTTGGCCAACTCCACCACTCAAACGCAGCGTTTCACTCAGAAAAACTGACATATGGTTGCAATGACATAGCCAACAATGGAATTGTCGCCCTTTCTTAGAACGTGACCTACTCGCTGCAACGGCCCGCTATTCCCACTACGATCCGGAACCTCTTTTTGGTGTGGTTTAAACATTCTTTCGAGCGCTTGGGTTCGTAACCTCCCATGAGCACCATGACTGTTCCATTCCTGGTAAATTCGCCTAGTAAAGTTTCCTCAGCCGTTTCACATCATTTTTCAATAACGTTGCTATGCACAGAATGGCCGTATAGCGGTATCGTTGCTCGTTTCCTGACCAACTCGTGTGTTGCCTCATTGCGTTCTAACCCAATGTTGCCCGGAACCTCGAGTATTCAGACCTTATTTAGCGAATATGCTTAAAATTTACCTGGTGGTACTTTTTTTTTTATGGATGGAGGTGGAAATCTTAGAAAGACGCTGCTGCGCCAGGTTGCAGCAGTGTGTGGGATTCACACCCACTAAAACCACCCCCACTCTTCCGCCGCTCCCCGCGGGACCACCGTGAAGTATTACTTCGCGGGGGAGGCTCTGGTTCGCTATACCAGCTCGTCCATGTCACGTCTCCGTCGCGCCGCCTTCCGAGCTCGATCCAACTCCAGGAGTTTTGTCTGCACCACGGCTACTGCCTCACTTATCGCCATCCAGTTTTCCTCCGACTTCAACATCTCTTCCACCAGGTTGGAGGGCTGGTGGTACTTAAGTACTCTAATAGTCGCTTGGCTGTCAGTTAGAATAGCCCCCTATAGCTACTTTCGAGGTTTAAGGAGGTACATCCGTTTATGCCATATATTTGCGCCTGAAATATACTGGTACGCTTACCCATTGGTTTAAAGTGAATTTTCCTTGGACCAATAACCCCAACGCCGGGTCCTTGCGCCGTGAGGGTGTTGGCTGTTGTCCCGAGTTCAGTTCTGTCTGCCCAGATTACCGCCCCATAAATAACCATTGGCCTTACCATTGCAGTATATATCCAGTCCAACATCTTCAGGGTGTATCCCCATTTTTTCGTTGCTGGACCTATAAGTCATCAGAGCCTTTTTTCTGTTTTCAACATGTGTTTTCCAGAGTAGTTTTCGGTCCAGTGTGGTTCCCAAATATTTGAACTCTCTTACTCGTTTCACCTCGATGCCATGTAATCTAAGGGTTCTCAGGTGATCAAGTTTGCGCTCCTAGTGAATGGTACTATATTGGCTATGGCTGCATTTACCATTTACTAGTGAGAAGGCGTGAGATGAAGGCGAGTCTCCCGCACCTAAAAACGGGACAAAACTCCTCCTCCTCCAGGTTGAGGGTTGGGTAGGGCTGACAACCCTACATGGAAAACCGATGTTACGAAGCCACGAAAGGAGCCTCGGACAGAATAGATTTTAAAACGACGAACCCGGCAACGACAACAGATTAACGATTTGCGCATTTTCTCATGGAAGTTCCGCTCCCTGTATAGACCGAATGCTACTGAGCAGCTAGCCGATAACCTGTCCCAATATAGGGCTGATGTAACAGCGCTACAGGAGATGCATTGGACAGGGACCGGTTTCTTGGAGAAGAGTCACTACACCATATATTATAGTGGTCATTCAATAAACCATGTGCTCGGAGTAGGTTTCTCAGTCAGCCAAAAATGAAACCTGCTTTTATCGGCTTTGAAAACAAAAGCTAACGGCTATGTACTCTTCGCTTGCGAGGCAAGTTTAGAAATATAAGCATCATTAACGTTCACGCCCCTACAGAGGAGTCTGCAGAGTCGGAGAAGGATACATTCTACGAGGCAATTGAGAGGACCCTCCAAGCCTGTCCCCGATATCTAAATCATACTTGGGGATTTTAACAGCCAAGTAGGGAAAGAGCCCGAATTTAGGCGATACGTTGGCTTCCATAGCTTACATAGGGATACCAATGATAACGGACTGCGGATCATTCAATTAGCAGTGTCACATGAAACGGTTGTTGGAAGTATCTGGTTTGCGCGGAAAACGGTCCACAAACATACGTGGGCCTCTCCAGATGGAACCACTTTCAACAAAATTGACCATGTTCCAATTGAACGCCGCCACCTCTCAGCCTTGATAGATGTCAGAACATATAGGGGGGGCAATATAGACCCGGATCACTATCTCGTTGGCATGGTGCTCCGAACTCGAATAACAACACTACTCAGAATCTCCTCTGACAATCAGGTGAGAATTAACACTGCCATTCCTTCGTGAATGCTACGGGCTGGCTCTGAAGATCCGAGCCAGCTGGACTCCGCTTCCCTGTTCCTATAACAACAGACACGGTCTTAGGAGTTTGTGGCATCAAAACGGCGCACCAAAGCGCTAATTGGGCTCCTCGGAGCGGCCACTGATACCTACCTACCTAACACTGCCATCCACAACACAGTCCTCCGTAAAACCTATAAGAGGGAAATGGATGCCGCAATGACCGCAGCTAACGGATGTCCTGGAGATGAAGCATTAAGAAATGATCTTCACAACGCGTTGTCATTGATATGGCGACAAACATACTTGCCCCTAGTCGCAGGAAAAGTCGGAACGACTGGCTCGACGATACTAGCTTACAAGCAACGGAACGGAAGAATGCCGCATACCGAGTAATGTTGCAAACGCAGGCACGCGCAGAGGCTTACCACCAACTCCGTCGAGCGGAGAAATGACTTCGCAGACGGAAGAAGGAAGCCTGGAAGAACCAACAGGTCTGTGAACTCGAAAAGTACAGGGAGCAACCGCAACCGCCCCAACCAGACTGCCGAGACAAGGAAGGAAATCTGAGTTCTGACGGAATGAGCATATTAGAGTGATGGATTGAGTATTTTGATGAACTACCCAACAACCAAAATATCGGCGAGTTGGAGGTCCCGCCAACTGAAGACGACGAACAAATACTGCCACCACCACGTATAGAAGAAACAATCCGTGCAATCCAAAATCATAAGTCGCCTGGAGCCGATGGAATTTCAGCCGAATTGGTTAAATATGGAGGTGACCAACTTCACCAAGTGATTCAACAACTGATGCTCAAGGTGCGAGACAGCGAATCAATGCCTGGAGACTGACAAAGGCATACAGTGCAGGAATTATAGAGGAATCACGTTGCTGAGTACCATCTATAAAATATTTTGCTAGGTCGGATAACCCCATATGCCCACAACATCATTACCCCATACCAAAGAGGCTTCACTCCAGGCAAATCAGCAGCAGGTCTGATGTCTTTCTGCGGCAAGCAATGGAGAAACTGCTGGAATATTTTTTCATCGACTTTATAGCCGTCTATGATACCATAGCTATCATAGCTATCATCATCAAGATGTACAGTCTGCCTTCATCTAGATCGAAAAGGCGCTCTTACTGTACAAGACTATGATCTTGCCGGTCCTTATGTATCCCTCGGAGACCTGGGTTCTAACTTTTTGTCGCGTTCGGGAGAAGAATCCCCCGAAGAACTTTTTCGCCCCCTATATGAAGATGGACGATTGCGAAGTCTGCACAACGATGAAATCCCTGTCTGATTGTGGATAAAATCCGACTCAACAGGTTGCGGTGGGCGGATCACTTAATCCGTATGGATGAGGATGATCTAGCCTGGAAAGTCTGTAGGAGCAATATCGATAGTAGAAAAAGAAGACGAGAAAGACCCTGTCTGAGATGGAGCGATGGCGTAGGTTAGGACGCTAGATAGCTTTTAGGGATATCGAATTGGTGGACCTCGGACCAAGTCCACCCAACTACTGGCCTATGCTGACGATATCGACATCTTGGGAAGAACGACCCGAGACGTACAAACTACCTTCATCCAGATTGAGAAGGCGGCGCGAGATCTTGGGCTGCACATCAATGAAGGCAAGACAGAATACATGGTAGCAACCAACCAACAACATCAAACCGTGCTGGTCAAACGAGAACAATAAAGATAGGAGACAACAACTTTGAGGCCGATGATAATTTCTCCTATTTAGCGTCGAAAATCACAACCAATAAATCCGTCGCCAAACCCGCCAGACAGCTTTCAGGGATATCGAATGGACCTCGGCACAAAACCGCGATGTCTGGAGTTCCTTATTACGGCAGGCCTAAACCGGATGCCGATTGTTGTGCCGTTGATGATGATTGTGATAACGTTTCCCAGAAAAATGTGTATGACAGACAGATAGATAGACAGACGGACGGACAGACAGACAGTACGCTCAAATACTTGGGAGTAATTATTGACACAAGACTCAACTTCAAAAGGCACATTGAGTGCGGCGCAACTAAAGCGTCTTCCATTGCTGCAACGATCTCCAGGATACTACCGAACATTGGTGGGACAAGAAAAAGTCCACGTCTTTTGCTTTCTAGGGTAGTCAGTTCCGCGCTACTCTACGCAACTCCAGTTTGGGCAACTGTTTTGGATAACAAAGTGAACTGAGGAAAATTGGGAATGCCATATTGGCTAAGTGCACTCCGGGTATGCAGTACGTATCGGAAACATTAGGAGAAGCAGCATATGTAGCAGGGATGCTCCCTATAAACATCTTGGCGAATGAGGGCCGGCGACTCTATGACAAAACGTATGCAGCTGGCGAGTCTAGCGCATTTCGACGGCAGCTGGCTCGGTGGGAATCTATTGAAGAGTGGCAAATGCGATAGGACGAGTCATAAACTGGTCGTTGGACATACAATATCATTCCGGAGATTCGGAGATGGTTTGAACAAAGCCATGGGGAATTAAGCTATGAGTTAACACAAATCTTAAGTGGACATCGCGGTTATTATGTTCATTTACATCGATTTGGTGACGACGAGTCACCATGCTGCCCAAGATGTGGTAACATAGCTGAGAATACAAAGCATGTCATATTTGATTGCCCCAGGTTCACCGCATACCGAACAAGAATGGAAACGGCCGCAGACAGGCGCTTAACATCCAAAGACATTGTGGAGTTCATGCTGGAGTCAACGGATGCTTGGAGCCAGGTTGTAAAGGAACTGCAAACTATTCACCAACAGCGTAGGCAGGAAGAACTACGACGAAAACAAAGAAGGGAGAAAACCATCATGAGCCGCGATTAAAAGCTGATCCACCTCCGCGACGCGATACTTTATGGGAGTTCCGTGGGGAGAATGGAATGAGAAGGAGATGATAAACTGGGCACTAGGGATGGTGAGAGAAACGTGTCGACTTCTTAAAAGCCGACAACAACGCACATAAGATATCGAGCACGTGTGTTGCGACGGACAAATGGCTTGAAATGTTTCGAGC
Source organism: Hermetia illucens (assembly GCF_905115235.1). Classification (NCBI taxonomy): domain Eukaryota; kingdom Metazoa; phylum Arthropoda; class Insecta; order Diptera; family Stratiomyidae; genus Hermetia; species Hermetia illucens. Next base: position 152,363,006 of record NC_051850.1, on the reverse strand, counting down.
AGATTTCAACGGAAAAATTTGTTCATCCTCCACTTCCACAAGCGCTCCTGGCATTCGGGCCAATTATACCTGTCAGCATACGTCGAGGGAGCAATAAAACGAATGAAATCAACGAAGACAGAACAGGATTATTGGGGAGGCTAGAAGACTATTTGATTGCCAAGAAGCCAAGACCGTTCCTATATGAAAAAAGAAAGGCAGTATGTTCGAATTACCGTTCGATCGAGGTTTTTGAACGCATTCTTGACAACTATATTCACCAAATCAAGCCGGGTTTGCCAAGAACTGCGGAACTACTGAGGCAATACACACTGCGCGGTTACTCATGGAAAAACACCATGAGAAACATCGCAATCTTAACATTGCATTTCTGGATCAGGAGACCTAGTACCAGAGGAACTCGTGCGCTGGATTTAATTGCTCTTCAACGATCCGAAAAATAAAGTTGGTAGTAAAGTGTAGTAGGTGTATCAAAGTCGCTTCGTATCTCTGTCGGTGTTCAATCAAGGAAGGTATGTAGGCTTACCCCTAGAGTGAAAATTGGGGTCCCATACACGCAAAAGGGAGCTTGGGGTTGATTTTGCGTATCTCAGTTTGTTGTTTTTCGGAAGCAGGAAAACTTTGATGGCAGCGGTCCTTTACGTCTTAGCTGATGTAATTCTTTCGCTACTTCGCAGCCTCTGTAATTGGCTGGGTGTTTGCCTTACAACTTACACATTTTGCTGGGAAGCTCTGTTGTTTGGACATTTTGAAGGTTCATGGTCATCAGCACATTTTACACAGTTTGGATTTTGATTACAATTCCTTTGAGTGTGATTGAAACCCGGGCACCTTTTGTACTGGGGTATTAGATCGCTGAGTTTTCTCAGTGCTTCTATTTGGACCTTCATATTAAGAATAACCATTAAGTTATGAATTTTGTTTGGGACTTCACAATTGTCAAAGGTAAGCATGAACGCTGGAAGTGCTCGCTTACTATTTAATGGAAGACTATGAAAGAAAATGAACAGCGCCTGGTGGTCATAGAAAATGGAATAAAGGCAGAAGAAGGAGAAGAGGAAAGACTAGAGGCATAATATCACAATTTCTATATTCAAAGTAGTTCCTTGCAGACCTAACAAGAGGAGGGAGAGGCAAAAGTGTTAATAACCCCCAGGCTAGGGATATTTGATTGAAAGAAAAGATTATAGGGTAGACCCTGGCTTCTAGTATACCAAATTTAAATTGGGTTAAATTTTGAAATCACCACATCGCGATTACTCTAATTAGATTACTTAGATTTGAGATAACAATATGAAATACTGGCTTAACCTTGGTTGCCTGCAGCCGAACTAGATAATTTTGGCTATTCAGAATATCGTGACACTCCTCTCTTCACTTTGCTTAGCTGCTGATCTTGTGCTATCTCCATCCTCGTTTGGGTCAGTTCCAATTCACTCCCTTCACGTCCATCCACTTGAGTTAAAAAACTTAAGATAAACGCTAATGATTTCCGGAAGAATCAAAATATACCATGTATAGTTTAGCGATTCAAAGTTCTACCGTTGCATAACCTTAACCGTCTCGATTGGAAGTCGAGATAGTCTGGGTTACTTTACATAACAAGCGATAAAATTATCATTAAGCGCTTGCCAACTAGAATGAAGGCGTTGCTAATGCACTTAATATAAATTTGATTAGATAGTTTAAAACCGGTTCACTAACGACTATCTTCCCTTTATTTCCAGTGACCACGATTTTGTCATGATGTTCACAATTTTTTCGGACATTGATGTAGGTGAGCTATTAAAGCTCGAAAGTTTATTAACTCAGGTTAAGTCTGGTGTTACTGGCATGAACTATTGAGACAAAGAATCAAATCAACAAATATATTAGAGTGTCAGCAGATTTAAGAACTTTAAACGTTCGGTTGGGATTGGGAACTGTTGAGATGTTGCTCCTTCCTTTAGAATGGTCACGTATTGTGAATAGTAACTCCTGCATTCGCCCAGAAATTCCAAGCCCCATCAAGATATGTTTCACGTCATTAATTTTGTCAAATCAAAATTTTAATCCAATTCAAATTTGGTGTGAATCACTTAGAAATTTTCATTTTCACAGTCAACCCATCTCAGGACATATGTTTTCTACATGAGCATATCTAGAATGTCCATAAATTTCTAGATGTTGTCAAAGAAACATTTTACAAACATTTATTACACGAAATTTCTACAACACTACTCCATGTTGCTAACCCCAAGAATCCAGCCGACCCATACGCTGAGTATCAATCATCCAGAAGTTTTCTTATTCCACATCCGTGAAGAGTGGAACATTAACGATAAGGAAAACAACTTAGCCACGAAATGTCGCACATTATTGAGGAGTATTGCTTGTTAGAATCCAAATTGCCCGTGGAAGCGTTGGCGCCGAATTGATTTCAAATGAATTGCTGACCAAAAAAATGGGAGTTCGTCACCGGTACCTAGGCCACCGACCGGCTACTTAACGTTAGTGTTTTTATCTAAAGTTTAATGGTTCTAACTTGATTTTTGATTGTAGAACAAATTGGATTTACATTCAGATAAATGCTCTGTTCTCGGGAGTGATGTAGGAAGATGTCGAGCAAGAATCTAATAGATATTTTAACTGTCTTCTTAGCAGGTCAATTACACTGGGGGTCCGAAGAGAGTGACAGTAAGAAAGTGAAGATGATTAACATGGACATGCTTTTTGGTCATCGCCTTATAAGTTTCGGTTTAATATCCTCGGCTAATGTTGGGCATCTTCATGTTATGAGATCCGGGAAAGACGTTTCATGTCTACAGGTGTATATACGATTTTTTGTCGAGCTTCCTTGCCTGAGGGATCTTACTTCTACAAGGCTAGTTTTGTTTATTCCATAAGTTCAAAGACACTAACTAGCTGTCTGAATGTTTTTTTGAAAAATTGAAGCTATTTTTTCTGTAAACAAATGACTTTTTCATATCGAAAAACATAACATGGGTTCATAAAAAATTCTAGAATATTTTTCATTCCAACATATGTGACCTGCTCACAAAGTTTTCACTTCACTCCTCTCCATTTGTCGGCGTTCCATGGCGACTCTTTTCGGGGAAATCTCTTTCATTAGGCGCATTTTCATTACATATAAACTGGTCAGCAATTGATCCCGTGCAATTTTCTTAAGCGTTTTCCTTCTCTTCAGTGGCGCGACAGCCCAAATCGGCCCTTGGCCTCTAGAATGGACTTTCCAGTCATCTCGATCCTTCAATCACATCCTCTACTCGAAGAATTTCAGCAGCTTTTTTCTGGCCTCGTGCACTGAGTCCTCCCACCGTTTGCATGACTTTTCCACTGGGCGACTTCCGTCGGTTGTACCTTTCAATACCCTGTTAGGTATTCGCTTAACGTCCATCCATTGTATGTGACCGGCCCACTGCAATTTTCGTGATTATACCACCACTAATCTAATCGCCAGTCAGCTCCTTTTTTTGTCGGTCCAAGTATTCAACGTAGAACTTTACCTTCGAATGTGTTGATGAATTTCTCTAATGCCCACAAGTTTTGAATAAAACAGGATGTAAACGGGAGCAAACAAAATATCAAAAAGCAAAACGTCTTTATACCAAAAAGAATGATTATCCTCTCCAAATTTTCCAACTGCACAAACTCCAGTAAAAGTTCCTAAGAGAAGACGCACCACCTCACGTCCAAAGTATATACAAGGAAAGAAGGTGTCAAGACGAATTACTCCCCGTTGTGGTATATTGGAAAATATCGGGAAAAACTAAACAAGAAAGTAAAAAATCCATTTTTAATTCCGGCAATGAACTATTCTGGACGAAGTAATACATAATCAACCCACTTTCTCCTTACATATTGCCATAAACCACACCAGCGCCTGAAAACGGGACAAATTGAACCAACTGGTCCTCCAGGTTCGGGGTGGGGTAGGGCTGACAACCCTACACGGAAAACCGATGTTACGAAGCCACAGAAGGAGCCTCTGACAGGATGGACTAAAACAATGAACCCGACAACGACAAAAGGATAACGATTTGTGCAATTTTTTCACGAAACGTGCGCCACCTGTACAGACCAAAAGCTGCTCATCAGCTAACCGATACCCTGTCCCAACATAAGGCTAAAGTAACAGCGTTGCGTTGGGCAGGGACCGAAAACAGTCACTACAGCACATATTATTGCGGCCATCTAGTAAACCATGTGTTCAGAGTAGGTATCTTTGTCAGCCAAAAAATGAAACCTGTTGTTATCGATTTTGAAAATATAAGCGAAAGACGCTTGCGAGGCAAATTTAGAAATTTAAGCCTCATTAATGTTCACGCGCCTACAGAGGAAACTGCAGACTCAGAGGAGGATACCTTCTACGAGGCAGTTGAGCGAACCCTCGAAGTCTTTCAACAGTCAAGCAGGGACGGAGACCGTATTCAGCCGATACGTCGGCTCCCATAGTTTACATAGGGACACCAATGATAAAGGACTACGGACTATTTAGTTAGCAGTATCGCACGAGATGGTTGTTGGAAGTACCTAGTTTGCGCGGAAAGCGGTCAACAAACATACATGGGCCTCGCCAGACGGGACCACTTTCAACCAAATTGACCACGTGCTGATTGAACGCCGCCACCTCTCAGCCTTGATGAATGTCAGAACATATAGGGGGGCCAATATAGACTCGGATCACTATCTCGTTGGCATTGTGCTCCGGACTCGAATTACAACACCACCTGCAATCCCCTCTGGCACACAGGTGTGAGTGAATATTGAAGTCATTCACAACACAGCAGCACTCTGTAACACCTATAAGAGGGAAATGGATGCCGCAATAACCGCAGCTAACAGATGTCCTGGAGATGAAGCATCAAAAAATGATATTCACAACCACCTGGAGAACGTTATCATTGATACGGCCACAAACATACTTCACCCCAATCGCAAGAAAAGTCGGAACAGCTGGTTCGACCATGAAAGTAAACTAGTAACGGAGCGGAAGAAAGCCGCATACCGAGGAATTTTGCATTCTCAAAGAACGCGCGTGCGCGCAGGGACTTATCACGAACTCCGTCGGATCTGTGAACTTGAAAATTACAGGGAACCACTATATCAGGCGCACAGGTTTTACCAACTATTCAACAGGATAAACCCCTTTACACCTCGATGCTCATCCTGCCGAGACAAAGAGGGAAGTCTAATTTCCGGCAGAATGGACATACTGGAACTATGGATTGAGTATTTTGATGAACTACCCAACAACCAGAACATCGGCGAGTTGGAGGTTCCGCCAACTGAAATCGACGGACAAATACTGCCACCACCAAGTATAGAAGAAACAGTCCGTGCAATTTATTGGCTTAAAAATTATAAGTCACCAAGAGCCGATGAAATTACAGCTGTGTGACAATTGATTGGCAATTTGGCATTATCTGTCCCATACATAAAAAGAGAGATATCACGCAGTGCAGCAATTTTAGAGATATTACGTTGCTGGGTATCATCTATCAAATATTCTCTGCTATCTTGCTAGGTCGGATAGCCCCATACGCCCAGAACATCATTGCCTCATACCAAAGAGGCTTCACTCCAGGCAAATCAGCAACAGATCAGAATTTCTCTGTGCGGAAAGCAATGGAAAACTGTTGAAATATGGACATCAGTTGCACCATCTTTTCATCGAATAAAAGGTTGCTTTTAGTAGCATTGCAGGGTAAAACTATACATGGCCATTAGAGAATTCGATATCCTGAAGAAATCATACCCTATCATGCGCCCTCTTCAACCTTCCCATGGAGAAAGTGATCCGTGATTCTGAGGTAAATGCGAGGGGTGCGATCCTCTTGAAGTCCACCCAGCGATATCATATCATGTCGGCATCAAGGTAAGAACGACCCGAGACGTACAAAACTGCCTTCATCCAGATCGAGCAGGCGGTGCGACATCTTGGGTTGCACATCAATGCAAGCAAGACAAAATATATAATGGCAACGTCAACACCAAACACCAATCAACCAACAACATCAAACCGCACTGGTCAAACGAGAACAATAAAGATCGGAGACCACAAGTTTTAGACCGTTGATAATTTGTCCTATCTAGGGTCGAACATTACAACCTCTAACAGTTACAATGATAAAATCCGCGCACGATTGTTGGCCGCCAACGGAGCCTATTTCAGCTGACAAAAACAGTTCCGCTCCTTAATTAGTCCTTAGTATCACCATAGGGTCGAAGCACTTACTGTACAAGACAATGATCTTGTCAGTCCTCATGTATTCCTCGTAGACTTGGGTTCTTAGGAAGGAAAATTGCGAACTCTTGGCCGCGATCGGGAGAAGAATCCTCCGAAGAATTTTTGGTCCCATACATGAGGATGAACGATTCCGTAGCCTGCATAACGACGAAATCTATGAGCGATGCCATCACTGCCAGGTTGTGGATAAAATCCGGGTCAACAGGTTGCGGTGGACGGGTCACTGTCACTTAATCCAAATGGATGCGGATGATCCGACCTGAAAAGTCTATAAGGGTAATATCTTTGGTAGAAAATAAGACAAGGCAGACCCTGCCTGAGATGGAGCAATGGCGTACACTCCTACTCCAGAATCCGGTTCTGTTTTTGAACCATCGATGTAGAAGACGTCAGTATATCCTGACACAGATTCTTCTGGTTCTTCCCATTTCTCTCTCCGTTTCAAGATAACCTCATATCTTCTACCAGACAGATTTATGGGGATCCGAGAGTCCGCGTCCACGTCCATTGTTTTCTCATAGATCAAATCGAATTAGTCTATGAGCTGCTCTCATTGCAGTGCCCTGAATAAACAAATCCAAGGGTTGCAAATTCAGTAATGCATTCAGAGCTGCAGCGGTTGTCATGCACATGGCACCAGTGATATCCAGGCACACAGATCCTTGCAGTGTACCCTTTTGTTTCACCTTAGCCCATAACACTAGAGATGCATAAGTGAAAATCAGCCTAATGATAGCAACATATATCCACATTCTACCTGAGGCTTAAGTCCCCATGTCGAAACAAAGGTCCATCTACACAGCCTATAGCTGTAGGAAACTCATTTCATCGTTATCTCAACATGTTTATTACAAAGAGCTTCTTGTCTAGAATAACTCCCAAATATTTCACTTCTTCGGAGAGTTGAAGGGTTGTACCTTTCATCTCTTGAAGGCAAAGACCATACCATTGTAGCTTTATTTGGATTTATCGAAAGTCCATGCCTGAGACACCAACTGTCCATCAAATCAATGGCGTATTTCTACACACCATTCCTAGATCTCGATCAACAACCAGCACAGCCACGTCATCTGCATAAGCGTGCATAACGTGTATTGGCAGATTTTGCAGTTCGCATAGTAGTGAGTCGATCAACATACTCCACAGAAGAGGGGATAGTACACCTCTTCAGGCAGCCTTTCGTCGCTTTTTTGGTTGTGAGCAACATCAATTTTAGCACACTGCGTTAGCATAGCGTAGATCCACTTAATTAAAGTTTCATCAGCAACGTGCTCTCTGGCGCACAGTCAAACGCCCCTTCATTGTCTACGAACACCCCATCGCGTACTCGCTTTTCAGAGTTGCATTCTCAATCGTTGAAACCAAAGAATGAAGAGCAGATTCACAGGACTTTACACGTTGGTAAGCATGTTGGTTTTCATTTAGTAGGTGCGACCTTACCACCTTCTCGCGAATGTCACGCTCAACCAGTTTCTCCAGACATTCAGCGAAAAAGATGTTTGGCTGATTTGCCTGAAGTTCTTTCCATTTAATTAGTTATCTTTCCCAAGCTACGGACTGCCAAGTGGAAGGCACGTAGCGTAGAGCAAGACATCCTCGAAAAATATTTCTTAGAAGTTGCTCTAAGTGCCCTTAACCCTTCTTAAGCATGATTGGGTAGATGCTATCCATGCCATGTGCTTTGAAGTGTCCAAACATACTATAGCAGCTCTCGCCTTTTTACTCGCTCTCCCAGTGTCCCAATTCCTCTTGCAACACCGTTGTGTTAACCCATTCCACACGGCGAGCGCACTGACGCGTCATGGAGTCCATTTCGAGACACTGAGAGCGCGCTCGTGCGGATCCCCTCCCTTACTCAGCCACGGAGCGCTCACAAACGCGTCCTCCTTTAGTTTCGTTTAAACGTTTGTAGAGTGAACAGGGTTTGACGAAAGCTTTCAGTTTCATCCCAGTGGTTAGAGAAGTTCTTGGGTGACCTTGTGCCGTTGGCCGTTTCGAAATCCGTGCAGCACAATATTTTTTAGAGAAATTTCCGTTTGTGGTAAGTTTTAATAGGCTGTTTATTATTTTACTTTTTTCTATAATATTAATTCGTAATTTATATTAATGTAAAATCTTTGCCGTGAATTTTTTAGGCCATGGTTCGGACCAGACGGACGTTTTCTGATGTTAAATTTTCTGATGTTAAATTAATTATCAATGATTTTTTACTATTTTTACTGCTACTAACTTGGCCTAACAATGCCGATCCCGTAGTAAAAAATTTACCGTCGGATAAGAAAGTCCGAAAAAAAATGCAGTTCCAGAATGAAGCCACCAAAATGGCTGCCGTGTTGAATGGGTTAAAAGGTTTGCAGAAACCGCTAACTCTCCTCCTCCCATTTTTGAGACCTGTTCTCTCGGTCCTGTATAGACTCAACTCTGGAGTTCGTGAAAGGACCATCCAGTTTTCTAAGAGAGAGAGAGAGAGTCGAACTTGGCCGACTCTTTCTTATTGAGGACTCTGCATACCCAGAAGTCTCTCTCTCACCTTCCAATTCCTCCTGCTCTAAAGGAATCTCGTTTCGAATGTCTTACGAGCCTCTTATATTCACGCTGTGAGTTCTGGAAGTTTAACCAGTCTTCATACTTATTGCTTTCGCAAGCACGATTTAGAAGCCGTCTGGCTGATTTCCCGAGATTTTGCAGTTCTCAATTTCACCTTGGAACCGTTTAATTACATTGGACAAGCCCCTTCACCTAAAACTTTAAAAGTGTGGGATTCAGAGCTTCCAATTGATCTTCTATCGCCAAAGGAGTCCTTAGTTGCCTAAGCAGCTCTATTTTGTCTCGAAGAAGTTCATCGAACTTTGTCCAATACGCTTTTTTAGGATTCCGTCTTTGCGTTACAAACTGTCATACTATCATAAATTCTAAGTAAGGGTGATCTGAGAGTGAGACTTCATCTAGCACTCGCCAGTCTCTAATCGACTCTAACAACTTTGAAGTGCAGATTGTTAGTTCAATTACTTCACTTCTTCTTGACTCCATGAACATAGAGGCACACCCTACATTCGCGGTCAACAGACCAGCTGAAGTGATAAAACCAAATGCTACTATTCTCTAGGATTGCATTTGCTACTGCCCCAACAAATATGCTGAGCGTTTGCATCGCAATCTATTAAGAGTCCAAGGCCACCTAATTGCCTCTAACAATTTTGACATCAGAACGCAGATCCTCGATTTCGAGGATCTCTCATCAAAAAAGATCCTAGTCGCCTTTACTGAGCCAATAGCACAGATTTTGTTAAAACGAACCCATAGCTGTTGAACCAAAAATATATAAGGACAGCTCTGCAACTTTGCCAGCCTTGCTGCTAGTAGATAGGAAGAGGCGTTGGCATGCTGCAGGTTAATTTGGCTAACCCTTATGTTTGTAGAGATAGGTGTAGCCTAATATGAAAATCACCGCTAACTGAAAAGTCTAGTGCATTCAGTGGGGATCTCACCGGGGTTACCAGTTTGTCCTAACCTTCGCCGAAAGTTCCGCTTTCTTGCGTCCGATTTCTCTGGACATCGCCATACTTGGTGGTGTAGCAACGAACATGTCTTTATTCCCAAGAAACTTCCTTACCTTCTTTTGCAGTGCTTTCCGTTGTCGTCGGCTGGGTTGGGAGAACTTCACGGCATCCGGGCTGTATAGATCTATTTTCACACACCGAAATTAGGAAACTTGCGTCCACATAACCAACTTCCCGTTCTTCCGCTTTTCCTTGTAGAGGCGGAGGAAAAGGTTCTGACAATCAAGCATGTAGTCCCTACAGCTGAAGTTTCCTTTTGCCGACCCTTCCTCTCCCATTCTTTAGAAGAGTTAGGCAACAGTGTCACCGACAGGCCGGCCATAGTCAGGTTTCCAGTTCCTCTCATTAAGGGAGTTGCTGTACTATCCTTTCTGGCGCCGTAGACACCGGGTACAAGTTTTCCACTGTAGTGAAGAGCCTGTCTTCCACAGATTTCTCCGTGGGGGAACATGAATCTGTTGAGGCTTTCAAAATCCGCGCCTCAGCGACGACCTGATTTCTCAAAGTCACGGGTGGATTCGAAGTCAGTGATTTCTTACCACTTGGAGGGTTACAATCCTTTGCTTCCATTTTCATATGGTTGTGGAACCCTTAGTGTGGTGGTCACCTACCGCAGGCTCCCCGGAAAGTAACTCTTGATTGAGTAACCAGGAATACCCAGTTTAGCCACGGTGCCTTCACTCCAGCCCTAGTTAGCCGAACTAAAGGCATCTCAGATATCCAGTGTCGCTACCGAGCAGCATTTACCAGCAGCCGACGCCTCCGAAGACAGTTTCAGGACCGTTGCTATTGCAAATTCTCTTAATCGCATAGAAGACAGTGGTCCTCTCGTTTCTCCAGTACATTGTCAACCATGCTCCGTTCGTTTTGGGGTCGGCATTTAGAGTATATGGACTGATGTCTGCTCTTGAATAGAAATAACATTGCACACAGTCTCAGTCATGTTACAGATACGAACGATATAAAAATCTTCACGTCACTGAAGCGGTGCCAGCTTTGGACCTCCAAAAATGTTTAAAGAATACAAAATTCGTATTTTGGTGCAACAGTACAAGCAACCTAAAAAGTACGAACCGAGTCGAATAACCTCAGTTTTCAGCAACTCAATCTAAAAGATACAATTACTCAATTTTACCCATATTTCAAATTGAAATGCATCCCCGGTATCCATTCGCTCATAAAGAGATTACCGATGGTCAACATAAAACAGACACATATAGTATAAGTCATACCGATATCACCACAATCTACTTTGGCAATTTGTCATCAAGGCTCAAGGTTTTACCGGGTTACACCCTAGAAAAATACGAACACCCATTGGTCGTTTTGAGTATGATCGAAATGTTTACGCTTTGGGTCTCCAAATTTTCGAACAATATTTGAATCACATATCGATTGTCGCTCAAGTTAATGGGCATTCACCATTGGTATTCCGTTAGTAACTTTGGTGAAATGGAGTGCGAAAACAGTTTGGATACAATGTGAAATGTGCTGTTGGCAGATTGACGGAACGATTAAAATGGTTTAAGTTTGTTAAATTAAATTAGGCAATTGCAGCAGACAAAGTTGCGTTCAGGTTCGATTATATCACAATTTGTGCATGCGTATTGTGTGTGTGCAAATTTTCTGAATTTTATGCAGAGCTGGGCACATGTATTATAGTTGATGCTTTACCGGCTGGTATTGCTTTCTGACCTTGCCCTAAATATTTGGTAGTAACATTGTAACTTTACATAAAATGTTGTTCATCGGAATAAATTCATTTTATTGTAATTTCCCATAATAATGTAGAAGTATCCAAGATATTTACAAATCCTTGTCATGTTTTTAATGTTATTTTTATGCATTCTGCACAGAAGAGCTATTAAAAATACTTAAAAGATCAGCACATAACTTTGGCGTAGAATTTATTATTAGCCCACCAACATCAGTGTGTGAATCATCTAATTTACAGAACACAGGTAAACCTGATCATACAATAAAATGATTCAATTTTATCGTGATTGCCGTTGGGTTACTAATTTTAATTTGGCACCACTTTTCGTGGTTTTCTGAATTATGGCAGTCGCGAACGGTAACGAATAACCAAAATCTTGTGGCGACATGATGGCAATACCTCCATGGGTTTTTTTAACAGGTGGTAAATAGATGGTTCTTCATGAGTGCCAAGGCATCAGAATCTGCGTTTTAAAACAATAAGAGAAATACCCGCAGAAAACTCAGTAACCCTCTGACAGTAAAAATAGTGTCTCATCCAGAATTAAATTTTTCTATCCCTTAGACCAAATTTGTGCTTAATTGGTTACGCCTACAAAATTTGGTAAGAATATGAGAGAGGATATAAGACACTGGTTTTGCAGCCCCAAGTACGCAACAAGGGAATTCCCTATCAAGTGAAGTAGGTGTGGGATCAAGCAGTGCACTGCAGGATAGACTGATGCGGAATCTAGCTCTCTGAGGCCAACCTATCTCGCTTTGGGAGTGAGGGGAGGGGCCAAGCCTCTCGGCTACTAAGACCGTTAGTGAGTAGTGATAGCCACACCCTAAACGAGGTGACCCTACAAAACGCTACGGATCTAGACTGGGGAGTCGAAAAACACCTCTCCCAATCCAAGATGTCAAGTGAATCGTGGCATACCATCGCAGACGCCTCTCTCGCAGTTTTTCCACGATGGGTGTAACCCCATATCGATTGCGGATATTTTAATTTCGAATGTGATCAAAAGGTGTCACGCCACTAGTCCAACGCAACATGTTCGTCTTCATTACAAGAATAAAGAAAACTACAACCAAAAAGCGGGACCCCATACTGCACCCGAACTGGGTAACCAGGTGGAGGCACTTCTCCGAAATTCTGAGAGCCAGGTGAAGAAGGGGGGCCAGGTCCCAAGAAGGGAGAAGTCGGGACATGAAGCAGTCCCTTCTTCCCCTCCTGCCTACGTTCGTACCCAACTTGGTTCAGAACGGAACTTCATATTAACATTCGCTTGAAACATACACTGCGGAAGAAGTTTCGGGCTTCTAAAAATGACGCCGACCTTGCTCAATTTAAGGCTATACGATCTACTGTGAAGTCAATGTCAATGATCAGAAAAGCGCGTAAAAGGTACCTATTGAGCGTCAAAGCCGCCCTTGCCCGCGGTAACTTAAAACCATTTTGGTCTCACGTTCGTAACTCTCGGAATACAACTCAATCTCTCCCTTCTTCTATCAGCTTCGCTGATTCCACTGCCAACTCCCCACAACAATCCTGCGACCTTCTCTGCACCTACTTCTCTTCAGTGTTTTCTCCCTCGAGCCTTTCACCCTCTACACCTTTCATAATCACAGACTCCTCCGAATCACTAGCCATTCCTCTCCTTACGCCTTCCTTGGTTGAGTTCCTCATTGGTAACCTTGACCCCAATGTCGGCCCTGGCCCCGATGGGCTTCCTAATCCCTTCGCCCTTATCTGTAGAAAACACATTTCCCTCCCCCTGTGTATAATCTACAACAAAAGTCTAAATGAATGCTACTTTCCCTGCCTCTGAAAATAGGCCCTTATAATTCCTATCCTCAAGAGCGGAGACCGTCCCCTTGCTGTGAACTACCGTCCCATTTCTCTTCTCTCCTCTTGCTCGAAAATCCTAGAAAGATACGTCAACGACTGGTTGACCGCGCACTTCGGTCACCCCATTGTCAAAGAGCAGCATGTTTTCGTAAAACATAGATCAACGGCTTCAAATATTCTGGTCTTTACCAACTTTGTTGCTAAACGCTTGAATTCACGACAGGAGGTACATGCTGTTTATACTGATTTCTCCAAAGTTTTGACACCGTTGACCATAACATTCTCCTCTCTAAACTGGCTTTCCTCCTATCTCTCATACCGTTCCTGCAAAGTTTCTTTTCATGGTCACTCATCTGGTTCCTTCTCTCCTTCCTCTGGTGCTCCCCAAGGCTCTACGCTTGGCCCCCTACTCTTCCTGTTTTTTTATCAATGACCTCGCCTCCGTCCTTACCTGTCCGTATTTGCTTTACGCAGACGACCTTAAATTGTTTGCCTCTGTTTCGTCTCCATTGGACTGTGCTCTCTTACAATCCAACCTTGATAATTTAGCCCGTTGGTGTTCGGTTAACAAGCTAACACTGAATGTCAACAAATGCCATCGGATGTGCTATTCCCTTAACCCCTCCCCATCATTCTTTTCCTATTCTCTCAGTGGTCAACCCCTTTCACTACTGACCTCCTTCAAAGACCTGGGTGTAATATTCGACGATAAACTTCGTTTCAATTCCCACTTCGTTGACATCATCAACAGAGCTTCCAAAATGTCTGGTTTTATCCTATGTTCCTCGTCCGACTTTACCTCAATCCAGCCCTCCTTAACACTCTTCAATTCCCTTGTCAGAAACATCCTTGAATATTGTTGTGTAGTCTGGTCCCCCTACCGTATCCGTGACGGCCGCGCTCTTGAAGCTGTACAACGCAAATTCACCCGGACCCTCTTTTATAAAAAGAACCTTCCACGGGTTGATTATCCGTCACGACTCCGCACCCTCAATCTCCCCTCTCTACAGCAACGCCATATCTTCCTTGATATGTGTACTCTTTTCAAACTCTGCAATGATCTGATGGACTGCTCCGCCAACTCGGATATTACTTTCCGTATCGCCTCGTCTCATAACACACGTAATGCGGATATTTTTGATGTACCCTTCGCCGAGCTCGAGATTTACTTCCACTCTCCGATCCCGAGGTTTTGCCAGTCCTACAATGCCCTACAGCTTGGTTCCTTTGACTCAATGTCCCTCTCTAGCTTTAAGCGCAAAATTTGCCATTTACTTGCTCCTTCCTCTGAGGACAATATGTAATAAGAAATTTGCTTTCTGTGTATTTTCCTCATTAAATAAATAAATAAATAAATAAACATCCAAGGTTAATATTGATATACTGCGAGGACAACAACTAACAAAGACCACTGCTCAAAAAGCAGGGACAAGCAAAAGCACTTCTGAGATCAATATATCAGACGTCAGAAAAGAGACAGTTCTCAGTGGCGCAGGTGCTAAATGGTACCTGCATTACCTGAAGGAACGCCTGAAACCAGAAAAGGCCCTTAAGAAGGTCCTAAGCCGAACGAAGCCATCTTTATCGGAGCCAAGAAAGCGGGTAGCAGGGGAGATTAGCCCTCATGAAGGAAAGGTAGGTCATGGGTGAAGGTAGGAATTAGATAGCCCGCCTTTAACTATGCTAGTGCGGTCAAGGACATTCGATTGGCCATACTGCCAAAAATGTTTACCAAGCAAACACTCACTCGTGAGGGGGATGCACTGCGAAACTTGTGTTCACCGGGATCGACTTTCGACCAGCTCATCTACTGGTGGACTACGCGACGGAAAACACTGGAGAGTGGATTAGGACCACAGTTCCTAAATTGCCATGCAGGGAAGAAGCAACAGAATCAACAGTGCTACGGATGATTTATCAGGAACACATATAGTGATAGTCTTTCTCTCGAAAGCCGCAATAATAGAGACGCAGATCTCATGGACCTCCTAATCGCTCAGAATGAAGATCTCCATACGCGATTATGGAGAGTCTTCAAAAGCAAAGGTAGATTACCGATCCGTGGAGACAATCAAAGGTCGTAGTTGCACGTTCACAGTAAAAAGCCAACGAAAGGCAACTCAGAGGAGAAATCGGGTAAGAAGCATACCAAGATCCCTGAAGAACTCTAAAAATTTATAAAGGCGGAATGGACTGGATCAGCCAGGGAAATATACCTGCTGCCCAGTGAAAAGCAGAAACTGGACCACCTAGACCTAGATCTTCTAGGGCTTAGGGTTGACAACGACGTGCAGAAAAGCGCTTTATCGGAGGAGGAGGGTGATACTCCGCCAGTGGAGAAGGGTTCCAAACAATAACAGAACCAATGACTAGCACTAACATAGCCCAGATAAACTTCCAGCGAAAGCTGCATCTGCGGTAATTGCAAGGGCAAGTTCCTAGGAAAACATTGGAATAGTGCTGGCGCAGGAGCCCTGGGTGTACCGGCGGCAGAATCGCGGTCTACAAGGAGGGAGCATGCAGATAATTTGGGACTACTCTTGTGAAAAACCAAGAGCTTGCATAATCCTCAAACGTAATTTAAAATGTATATGTCTTTCAGAGTTCCTGACCGGGGACCTTGAAGCAACCCAAGTCTCATTGGAAGCCGGGGGGAGCACTCAAGGGGCACCAGGAGACCACATCTGGATTCCACCGGAGCTAGTCGCTAGACAGGTAGACTTTTGTGATAGGAGGGCGTTACCACTTCTCCTCGGCTGGGATGACGACACCTATCATGAAGTCTGGGGAAGCTGCGTCACCAATCAAAGAAGTGAGTACCTTCTTGAATTTATTCTTGGCAATAAGTTTGAAATATATAACATAGGAAACACTCCAACATTTGTGACCAGCACTAGACAGGAGGTACTAGACATAACAACAAGAAATACCCTAATGAAAGTGCTGGTCAGGAATTGAAGGGTGGTGGGAATTGATGGAGGAAATATCCAAAGGCACAGTTGCCTAAGTATCAGTGGAGCGGTGAGGACTATGCTGTGCGTGCCATTTGAAACAATCCCAAATCCATCCTCATTCATTTAGAGGTGAAACGAAAAGCAGCTAACAACGCATGTAAGCTCGATACTATTGGCGTCAAGAAGGACAATGAATCTTACGGTCACGCGTCCATCTGGAAGTCCTCGTGCGGATATCAAGTGGTTTGCAGATTGGTCTTTGAGAAGGCATTCTCTAGAGTAATCACCATTAGAGAAGAATGGTCGACAAATGGCCACGAGCCTTTTGGGATTACAGATTTAATAATTTTTTCTGGCCGGCCAGCTATGGAAGGTGGATTGGGCTCAGGGATATTTTCGGAAAACCCAATTATGGAACTAACCCAACCACTCGGAAAAATAATGGCCATATTCCAAGCGGAGATACATACCCTTTTATTGACAGCAGAAGAATGTCTACGGTAAAATTGGCATGATGTAGATCTGTTCCGACATTCGGGCAGTTTTATCAGTTTTATCTAACCAATTGGTGTGAAAGTGCTACTAATTGCTGCCCACACTTAGCCGACTGAACGGAGACATCGCTGGCTGTGTGGATGCTAGCAGAATACACGGTTCTGCCAGTAGGCGAACATCTTTGCGAAAGAACCCAACGCCTCTAGAAGAGCACTTTAATGTCCCTCAAGAAAGTTGGCATGAAAATCCAAACTGCCCAGTTTTTTCAGTTTCGCAAAAGTTTGCGTACGTTGCAGCCCATTTCGGCAAATCCCTTTCTAGGAGAAGGTAGAATGAATGCCCCCATGCTTCAATCCAATCAACGAGCCTTGAAAGCAAGTTAGATGACTTTTGTGATAAAATGGACAAGTATAAAGAGACCGTTTGCACAATCGTACACATCGCTGAAATGTGATTTCAATGATTATCGGTCACCAGTCCTGACGTAGTAAGGAACTCCAGACAGCTCAGTTTTGCGGGAAGGTCCACCAATTCAATATCCTTAAAAGCTGCTTGGCATCCTGGCCTACGCCATCGCTCCATCTCATGCAGACCTTCTGGACTGGATCATTCTCATCCATACAGATTAAGTAATCCGCTTACCGTAATCGTTTGATTCGGATTTTATCCACAACCGTGGTATGGCTCTTAAATTTCATCGAATCCATCCATCCTAATGCAGGAGGCCAAAAGTTCTTTGGAGGATTCTTCTCTCGAACGCGCCTAAAACCATTCTTCTTGCTAAAAACTCAGGGCTCCGTGGAATACATGAGGACTGCCAAGATTATCGTCTTATACAATAAAAGCTTTGACCCTTCGAGCGGAATAGTCTTTCTAAGCTGAAATAGGCTCTGTTAGCAGCCAACAGCCGTGCAAGTGGTCCATCGTCGTAACTGTTATCGGTTGTAATTTTCAACATGAAATAGGTAAAATTATCAACGATCTCAAAGTTGTGGTCCCCAATTTTTATTGTTCTTATTTGACCAGAGTCATTTGATGCTGTTACTTCTTTGTCTTTTGGTGCTGGCATTGCCAAAATGTACTTCGTCTTGCCTTCATTAAAATGCAGTCCAAGATCTTGTGCCACCTGCTTAATCTGGATGCAGGTAGATTCGCGTCCCCCTTATATGTTCTTACATTTATCAAGGGTGAAAGGTGCATTCGATCAGCACGTGATCAATTGGGTTGAAACTGGTCCCCTCTGGAGAAGCTCACGTATGTTTGTGAACAGCTTCTGCATACGCAGAGTGCATAGCCTTTCATTTTTTGGTTGACTAGGAAGCTTACTTCGAGCATATTGTATAGTGGCTCTTCTCCAGGAAGCCGTTCTCCGTCGAGTGCATTTCCTGCAACGCTTTTACATCAGCGTTACAATGGGGCAGCGTATCGACTTGCTACTTGGTAGCTTCTTTTCTGTACAGGGAGCGTACGTTTCAGGAAAAAAATGCGCAAATCGTTAGTCCATTTTTACTACCGGGTTCGTCGTTGTGTAGTCAATCCAGTCCGAGACTCCTTTCGTGGTTTCGTAACTTTTTTCGGGTCTACCCAAGCTGGTATAGTTGGTATAATTTGTTCCGTTTTTAGCTGCGGGAGACACGATTTTTTCCTTCTCCGTCTGCGGTTTTTCATTAAAGAGCTCTGAGGGATCACCACGTGGGGGTAGAGATATTGTTTGGTAGTAGAACTGTTGATGTTACTCCAGAATGCGTTCCCCATGTTGTATGCGCCACTATATGTACCGTTTGACCGATTATATTAGCCAACGCATGTGTGACGCAACATATCTTCTTGTGGATTAGTGTCATTTAATGCCTTCCTTTCAAGTATATACATATGTATTTCGATGTTTCAAGTGAACAAGATAATTACAAAAATTAAATCGTGAAGAGTAACTTTCACTATAATATGTAAGATTTTCAGCCACCGTGGGTCAGGATTTAAGATTTCTATTTCCTAATCAGAGAAAGGAATGCAGTGCAGTCTCAGAGGCTATATTTAAGAGTGGCGGAGTAAGTAGAGTCTCTCACTCTCTCTTGCACTTTTAACGTTTTCATTCGTGGAGCTCTTATGCTACTTTCACTCTCTCTGTGCGAAAAATACTACGAAGATGCAGGTACTTTATGCTAAGATGCTACTCACTTTAACGAGGTACAGTCATATTCTGATAATACGTATCTCAGGTATTCATATTTCCGGCTAATTCGTACCGGTCCCCATAGTCCCATAAGCATACCAATTATCTGGATTCTACTGTAATAAGATTTGCACGAATATTTTCAATATGGTGTATATGTTATGTCCTAAATTTTAGCACTCTATGATCCCAAGAATTAAACTTATTAGAGGGAGGTTCCAGCAATTTAACTACAGTGTACTGTTTTCAAACCCCATCTCATACTCTGCCCCCACAACAAAATAACTAATTTGAAGCCTGCTTCGGAAAGTTCTAATTCAGACTATCTTTGGTAAGAATAAATTTTACCCTTGCCGTTTACATTTCCAACCTAAACAGAAATTGTTTTGCCAATATATAGACCATTTTCGAATAAAATGCGTGTACAACTAAGAAATATACAAGAAGTAATCACAATTGGCACATTGATTTATTAAGCTATACATGCATATGTATGTATATGGTATGTCACTCCTGTTTTTTCACTTCTCCCATCTGGTTATATTTCGTTTTTACAGAATTCAACTTCAGTTGCTCCACTGATCATGCAATATGGAAAATATCTAATATGAAAATTTATCGAAAGCAATTGGAGAAATACTTTTGCTCGCACTGTTCAGTCAGCCTCAAACTATGCAAACTGAAAGATATATATACACATACGCAGTTAAGTTTGAACGATTTTAGTTTCTGATCTTCTACTCAAAGGACTATTGTGCCTACAGATCAAAATAAATCAAGTTGCTGGCTTAAATCTTTTGTTTTCGAAGAATAATGAATTTGTAAGTCCTAAAGTTTGAATAATTTCAATTTATTGAAGATAATTAATCTTCTTACATTTCGAATCGTCAACAGCAAGGATTACAGTATTCACTGCTAAGGTAGCAGTTGAATAATTTGAAAGCGAATATTTAATATTCATGAGGGAAGTGTATGGTGAGGTTAGGGAACAACTACACCTTGAAGAATAATTATCTTATATATAAAAATCAATTGCTGTTCGTTAGTCTCGCTAAAACTCGAGAACGGCTGAACGGATTTATGTTATCTTGGTTTTGAAATATCCGTGGAGGTCTAGGGAAGGTTTAAAAGGTGAGAAAAATTCGAATAATTGCCGGTAAAACCCTAAAAATAGCACTCTTCTTCTTCCCATATAAACGTTTTTTTCTAAATAAAATTTAGAGTAAATTTGAACTTTATTGATATTCAATAAAGTTCAATCACTCACTATGTTCATCGGACCTCATATTATAACCAAGTGACAATCTTTTATTCCTAAAAAGACAAAAGACATCAAATTTTTCACAGCTCAGAACATGTTGTATTGGAAAGTAGAATTTCTGTTTTTAGTATTTTTGTTTCTCACCGTTTAAACCTTCTCTGAATTTCCATAAATATTTCAAGACCAAACTAGACTACCTAGACCTAGACTAGATATTAAGTTTTGTTACAAATTAAATTTCTGAATGCAACGATAATATTTGACATTAGATTTGACAACCAACTAATATGTCAATCCATCCTCTTGCACTTTAGAACACGGAAAAAAGTATTACGATATTGTGTTACGATATCTATGAGTGCGCGACAACTTTCTTTACTTTGGCGATCCTTTGTGATAGTGACATTCCAATAAATGTGCTCTTTTTTTTGATATTTTGCGATTGCGACACTTTACTGCTAAGTGAGCGAAAAATGTTCTCACTTTGATTATTTACAATTTACGATGCCGAGGAGAAGACGAGCTGACTTAGGTCGTCGCAGTCAATCAAATGTGCGAAGAGCTACCTCACGTGCTAACCGCACTGATGACCAGAGAGAGACAGATCAAGAAAATAGTCGTATTGCCATGTCAGAATTGTGTTATTTAGTGAGTGATAATGAAGTAGATGATAGGCTTAGAATGCAACGAGTTCGTGCACATCAAACATAACAACAGCAATCACGACATAATGAAATTGATCGAATCCGCAGACGGAATGTTCCTATGATTCTTGAACGAGCTGCATTGCACTATGATCCGGCAATTGATTATAGTGCTGACAAATCGGTAACAATTGGGGAAATGAAAATAATTTGTAAATATTGTAAGGCGTTAAAATACACTCATCAATCTACTGGATTATGTTGTGCTGGAGGCAAAGCAAAATTGCCACAATTGCTCCCACCACCAGATCCTTTACGATCTTTAGTTTCTGGGATTGGAAATGATTCTAAGCACTTCTTGGCCAACATTAAGAAGTATAACAGCTGTTTCCAGATGATATCATTTGGCGCTACGCATATTATACAGGACAATTTCATGCCCACTTTCAAGGTTCTGGTATATAATATTTTTTTATAATATTCAATATGTATGTATTGGAAATAATGAATCGACAAATTTTTAAAAATTACAGATACAAGGACAAATTTATCACTAATTGGGGCCACTGTTACCAGTACCTGATGCAGATTATCAATTTTTACAAATTTATTTTATGGGCAATTCAGATGCGGAAGTTGATAATCGTTGTGCTCACAATCCAACAGTGATCCATGAATTACAAATGTTTCTGCATCAGAATAACAATTTAGTAAACATGTTCAAAATAGCATTGGATCGGATGCCATCTGATAGCCATAATATTATCGTTCGAGCTGACAAATCGATTGAGGCAGTTCGAAGTCTGCCGGGTCAGCTAGTTGCTTTATATTTCCTTTGCTAGTAAGATTTTAAAATTTAAGTGAATTGCATTGGAAGAAGCAATCCTCGCCTATAAAGTAGACCTTGGTCGAATACTTACATATATCAAATGTGCCGTCCAGGCATTTGATGTATGCAAGTACCACGCATCAAAAGTTGCAGTGCTTTCTTATTCATTTGGAATTTTCGTCGATGATAGCTATTCTTTACGTTGAACAGTTGATCTGCTTGAATGGCCTTTCGGAAACTTAAATAAATTGCTTGGTACTGTGTTTTTCGTACTATCCCATCAATGTCGTTTTATAGCAGTGTTTTGAATAGCTTCGGCATTACGAATAGGAGAGATAGGAAATTATTGACGGCCTTAGGAATCATCATCTTCATCACCGGCGCAACAATCGGTATCCGATCTAGGGCTGCTAAAGTAACTCCAGACATCCCGGTTTTGCGCCGAGTTTCATCAATTGCCCCGCCCTCTGTACAGCCTTGAGTAGTGTTCATGACAATAGAATTTGTACCTATCAGTACTTTTTTTTGTCTACTTTCTAGCATTTTCCCATCCAGAAAGCCGTAACTTAGGGCATCTTGTATCTCTGTGCGATGTATTGTCGAATGCTCCTTCGATGTCCAAAAACGCACACAGTGTTATTTCTTTTGTTTCTATGCCATCCCGTAGTATATCCGTCAGCTGATACAGAGCAGTTTCAGTTGACCGTCCTGCCCGGTAAGTGTGTTGACACTGATCCCCTATTACGCTTTAGAACGTTAGTTCTAATATAGTTGTCAATGACCTTCTCCACCGTTTTGAGTACGAACGATGTTAGGCAAATTGGTCTGAAAGATTTAGGGTGAAAGGATCCTTTTTACCCGCTTTCATAATAAAGACCACTTCTAGGCCTCTCTAGTTTCGTGCTGGGAAGATGCCATCTACTTCGGGTGATTTCAGTGGTTTAAAAGCTCCCGCTGCCCACCTTACCCTGTCTTCCGAGCATACCTCTTTTGCTAGTTTCCACTGCTCCTTTCTTCCCCTTTTATTCGTTGTTAGGGTGTCAGGCAGAATATTGTCGCCTGTCGCCGTGAGATAAGACCCCGGGAAAAGAGTTCTGGGAAACAGGTATACTCTGTCCCACTTATTCTCGGTAAATGTCCCATCTTCCTTCTTCAAAAGGACAGAAGATATTGCCCCGTCTTTGGCTGCAGCTTTGTAGAGCCTGGTTGCTTCTGTTCGATTCGTTCACAGAATTCCTTGAAACCCTGCACATATTCCGCTTTGCTTCCTCGGCCAGTCCCCGGTTTGGTTTACCCGGTTGAAAATTTTTCGTACCTCTCTTCTCATTTCTCAGGTTCCTATTCCACCGGGGTATATCCCTTGATGGCTTCTTAACTGTCTTAGCCGGACAGCTAGCCTCACATGCGTCAATGACTACTGTGTTGAGGTTTTCCACCACTGCTTCTAGTTCCAGTGTGCTTTTGATGTTATCGCCCGCTTGAAGGTGGGCCATGTTGTTGCTCAAGTGCGTTACATAGGATTCCCAATCCGTTCTCCTGGGATTTCTTATTATTCTTTTTATTTTGATTATTCTGTGATCAGACGGGGGGACGTTATCCCACAAAACATGTTTGATGGTGAAACTTAAGAACTTGTTTTTGAGTTAACCCGTATTTGTATCAAGTTGCCCAGATTTATATTGTTTTAAGGATTGTTTTAGAACAATCCCAATTGGAGTAATTACACGCCTTCATGGGGTTTTTATTGTTTGTAATTGGGCCAGTAGGTTAAACTGGATAATGAACTGAACCTATGAAACCTAAGAAGTGTCTTCTGAATTAGTCGGCTAGTTTGCTGTTTTGCTAGCACCGAGCATTCTAGTACACCTGCGGTGATGGTATACTCTGTGGGGTCCTCATCCATTCCATATCAAAGAGCCTCCTCCGTAAGATGATTTCTAGTCAGATATTCAGATAACCTATTTTAGAAAATGCCCCTCTAATTCGACTCCAATTTGTAGAGTGGAAAGCATCCTGAAATTCAACTCCAAAACTCTATTATCTTCCCAATGTGTGCATGCTGGATACCTTATTGGGTTTGGAAACAAGCAAAGTTTGTTACTCTTTCCTCGGTAACTGAAGGTATCACTCACTCGTTGCATTGGATTTTACTTTTGTGGTGAGGAAAAAAAGTATGAAAAATTTCTTTAAGGCAGTGAGCAGGTCGCTTGCGACGATTTTTGTCCTGGCGGCATTTACATTATGTCCTTGGAAGCCGCAACACAAGAATCTATGTCGACATCTTCACATAGCTGCTTGAAATAGTTTCTATTACTTTTTCGAATGTCTTATTTTATTCTGCCTTGCAATTGCCTGTAAATTTCCTCTAGACCATTGCTATCAGGTTTCCTTCTGAAGTTGCTAGCATTTTGATTTTATTATTCAATCAGTGGTAGAGTTACCTAACACTAAATCAACCGCCTCCTGGACATAGTGGTATCGCATGTTTCCGTGACTTGTTTCGCAAATCGAGTGGGTTTTTGTAAAGCCTTGGTGATCCATCCGTGTAGTCCGCCTGCCATTTTTTAAAAGCTAATTAAGACCTCGATTTTCCTTCGATCTCGATTCAGATTACCTGGTTATTGCTGTAAGTATATTTCACACAAATATGCCAAAGTACTTTCTTGGCAAAAGGGGCGCGCACGTACATCAGATTCAATATAGAAGTTTTTTCCTAGGGAAGGGTATGAAATCCCAACACTCATGGGTATCACATCCAACACCACGAATTTTTCGACTAGAGTACGTCTCCTATATTCAATACTTAAGAGCTCATGTATTAAAATCCCCCAATACGGTTTTCGGTCAACGTACTCCGCTTTCAACACCAAAGCACTACCCATTTGCTCATTTTCGGCAAGTGTAGCAGCAGGTAGAACATAGTAGCTTTATATGGAAATTCCTTCCACCCTCGCTCCAGGTGCATTGTTACTTAAATGACGTGGTCACCGCAAATCGATTGTACTACTCGGGCTGGTTGGCCTCTGGCTTGAATGCCACCATCGTGATTCCGATATGGATCGATAATTATTGCCACATAATTATCTTTTTCGCGAATGCCCACCACGCAGTGATTGCTGCTGCTTCCAATCTGCCGATGGTGCACGCCCTCATTTTTTCCGCAATACGATGATTAACTCTGTAATGCTTTCTTCAATGTTACAGTACTCTACATTTTCTGCATTACTTGAAGATTTCATTCACTCAAATACATATCTTCGCGTTATTATCATCGGGAATACAACTAAAATATCTATCTGGTCCCTGAGCTTATAGATAACGCAGCTTTTGTCTGCATGGTGTCTACGGTTTAAATGCTACCTCCATTGTATAGTGTGCTTTATCTCTGCTCTTTGAAGTCCAATAAGATCGAGCTCTTTCACGTACCATCGTGATGGTCTCATCTATATCTTTGCATTCTAAAGTGATCTCCTGTCCCCTAGCGCATACGCGTGCTTCATGTTCTGAGGGCTCTCCAATTTGTTTTCTTTGGTCACATCCTTAGATTTATTGTGCACTAACGTAAGGTTTTCTTCCTAAAACCATCTAACGCAGCTTAAATTTCCGTTCAAATTAACAAGTTCGGAGATGATGATCATCCGGTGTTATCCTCTTCCAATCCGCCCTTTCCCTAGGTACCGCCTTTCTCCAGGCTCTCGCATACTTTTTCGACTTTGGACTTCTTTTTTCAGGCGCTGCAGTTGTGTGAACTTCGACCGCAATATCACCAACTGTCCTCACTTGCGCTACTTTCTTTGTCTTCTTTTTTGCTGTCCTGTCAGCTTGCTGGACTGTCGAGCAGTCTGGATGTTAATTGCATTGCCTGGCTCACCTTTCCTGTCGACGCTTTAGCACCCCTTCTGACCTAAATGTTGACATACGCCAACATGGTCAACATGGCTCTTATTGTAGCCCCCATATTTTCAAGTAAATATCCTTAAAAAACTCTGTGGGCTCCATGATCTTACTCTCTATTGCGATAAATTGAGCTTTCTACTGGTCACTGCACTTTACCGTAACATTCTCATTCACATTCCTCTCCATGTTCGGCTTTATTTCGCGATGAAAAAGGTGTGCTTGTGAGCTGCAAGTTTTGGACCCGGTACAAGTTCAAGTAAAACGAAGCTGATGGTATTTACCACCAAAACAAAGGTACCAGAATTCCACCTTCTGCAGCTGAATGAACAAAAATTAGCTCTTTCGTCGAACATAAGGTATCTAGGACCTAAGACCTAAGTTGAAACTACAGCCAGGGTGCGGATGCTAGAGCTGAGTGAACTATTCTTTGGGGACCTCAAAGAGAGATCTCTGGCTGGCGCTGAAAATCTAAGCCGGCTTGATACATCAAAATGACACACCACAGCACTGATTGTGCTCCTCAGTGTGACCATCGATACCTACCTACCTACCTACCCCTGGCCAATTTCCATAGGTCGGCGTTTTGCTCCCACCTACCCAACTTGGGCAATAAGTGAACATATACATACATCTCAGAATCCGTACAAGCCAGGCTGATGTCGTCCACTGCGCTTACCAAACTTTCATCGCCACGTACTAACCATTGGGCACCATTACAAGCTACAATAAATAACCACGAAGTGAGCCGCGGTGATGACAAAGTGCCAGAAAAAAATTGACTGTAAACCAAAAGGAAAATCATCGGGAAGAAACCCTAAATTATGAACAGAACCTTCTTGAGTATAAACATGCAAGCCAAAAGTAGCAATGGGCCACTGAAAAAAAAGCAAAGTCAGACTTATGCGGGGGTGCATAAAAGTCAATCATTTCTATAATTAAGGAAAAAATATCTCCCTATATCGCGCGTCCTAGACTGTTGTGCGAAATATTTACGACATTGCTTCCTCAATGCTAGGACTCGATTTTTGAAAAGTTAATAATAGCTGCCGAGAAGGTACCGTAACAACAACATGACATATGTTCACACATGAGTTCACATCTCGGACGTGGAAGTGGCGAAGGTTACTTCAAGATTCTCAGTTTGCCTTCCAGAAGACCCAGTGTACGATGTTACTAAAAACCCTTCAATGAAAGGAAATACCCCTCCGTTGTGCGTGGTGAAAGTGTTTCATGAAATATTCATCATGGAAAAAAGAAAAGTTATCTTGAGTGTCGCCAAGGAATGTTTTCAGAACTGAAAACTGTGCTACTGTGCTCAAGAAGCTATAATATAGCAACTCGTTTTCTACTCCGGTCAAAAATCTCAGCCTGTAGCTCGCCGAACAAAAACAGAGATGATGAGATATTACAGGTGGCGAAAACCCACGTCCTCGCTGATGGACGTGTTATCCATTCGCAAACATGGTTAAAATACTTAGAACGTTTGACTCAAGTCAAAGCTTCATGGCGGATTTCAAGCATGTTTGGCATAATTCATTTCTCATTGACTCTAAAGCAAGGATCCTGTCGCAATATGTTGCCCGATGCATAGTTGACAATTCAGCTCTCTTAAATATGGAAGCTCTGGTTTCCCAGATGATTTCAAACAGCATACCAACCAAATGCACTACAAACAAGCTGCTTCGTGGATACTGCCCGGTAGATACTCTGGCCAATTAAGGGTGTTGATTTATGTTATGCATAAGTGAGCAGACACACAAAAAATTATGCGAATGAGATCTTTCTTTACCTTGAAAGCTATATAGGAATGGGCAGTGGAGTCATAGACTTATCGCGGTAGAAACGAGTGGACTAAATGAAAACACTTGAGGTGACCTATGACCTATCGAAATTCGAGTCGATAAATTTGGAAAATTTGAAACGAAATTAGGATCTATTTGAACAGTGCGAGGACTACAACCAACAAAAGCCACTGCTCAAAAAGTAGGGATATATCAGACGTCAGAAAGAAGACAGGTCTCAGTGGCGCAGGTGCGAAATAGTACCTGCGTTATCTGAAAGTAGGCCTGAAACCAGAAGAGGCCCTTTATCGGAGCCAAGAAAGTGGGGAGCAGCGAAGATTAGCCCACATGAGGGGAACGCTCCCAAAAAAACCCAAACCTGAACCGAAGAGAGGGGAAACTTTTGTTAGGTTAGAGGTGAAGCCAGGAGTCGGGAAACCCGCTATTAGCTATGCTAGTGCGTTCAAAGACATTTGACTGGCCATACTGCCTAAAACGTTTGTGGAGCAAATACTCACTCACTCGACAGGAACCTATCGAAGAATTTGTCGTCAAGCAGGAGTGCTAGGGATGGACTGCAAAGTTTGTGTTCACCGAGATACCCTTCCGATCGAGTCATATACTGGTACACTGCGTAACGGAGGACAGTGTGGAATGGCTTAGAACTACAGCCCCTAAATTTCCAACCTGACAAGAAACAGAATTGTCGACATGTGCTGGGATAATATACCAGAGACTCACAGGGTTTCTTCCTAAAGTCGCAGCGCCAGAGGCGCAAGACCTTAAGAGCTTCCAATTTGCTCAGAATTATGATCTCGATACGGGATTATTGAAAGTCTTCAGAGGAAAGGTGGAGGCAAAGATAAACTCACGATCAGGGTAGACGACCGGGAAGTAATCAAACGTCGGAATTACCATATCAACTATACCTATGGACATGCACAGGGAAAAGCCAAGGAAAGATACTATTGAGGAAAAGACATTGGGTGGAAAATCTACTGAGGTCTCCGAAAAAATTTCGGAGGAGACAGAGGCACAGGATCAATCAGGGAAGTAGAACTGTTGCCCAGTGAAGAGGGGAAGCTGCACGATCTAGACCTGGATCGGAGGGGCCATGTTGGAAGTGGGGGGTGATACTCCGACAGTGGAGAACAGCTCCAAACACTACCGGAGCTTATGACTACCACTAAAATAACCTAGGTAAACCTCCACCATGCAAAAGATGTATCTGATGTTGCTTGCAAGGGCAATCTCGAAGGACAACAGTACAAAACAAAGAATAGTGCAGACTCAAAAACCCTGGGTGTACCAGGGGCAGATTCGTGGCCTGGAAGGAAGAAATGTGCAGGTAATTTTGGACACATCTTGCGAAAACCAAAAGCTTACATCATTCTTAACCGTAACTTAAAATAAATATGTCTTTGAGAGTTCCTGACGTCTCACCAGCAGCCGGGGGAGGGGGGGGGGGGGGGGGGGGGAACTAAAGAGATTGTTATGGCATCGGGCTACTTCCTACATCCTAAGACGACATCTGCATTCCGCCGGAGCTAGTCGCTAGACAGCGCCGCTACTAGTCTGGGGATGCAGTGACGCCAATCGAAGAAATGCGTACCTTCTTGAATTTATTCTTCGCAAAAAGTTAGAAGTATATAATATAGACATAACTCTAGGGAATATCCTGATGAGAAAGCTGGTCCAGAATTGAAGGACGACGGATGAGCCCTCTATGCTCGATCACAAAATAATACAAGCTAAACGGAACAACTTCCTGCCACCCCAACAACGAGCAAAATGAGAAGAAAGGAGAACTGGAAATGAGCATACAGCTAGGGTAAGGTGTGCAATTACAACCTGCAAACCATTGAAATAATCCGCAGTAAATGGCATCTTCCAGTACTACTTCAAAGAGGCCTCATAATGATTTTAGAGTCTTATCTAAGGGTGGTAATTGGCGGCAAAGGTGGATGCTTTTCACCCAAAATCCTTAAGAACAATTTGCCTAACTTCGTTCGTACTCAAAATGGCGGAGAAGGTCATAGGCAACTATATTAGAGATAACTTTCTAATGCGTAATGGACTACATCAGTATCAACAAGCTTACCGGACAGGACAGTCAACCTCAAACTGCCCTGTATCAGCTCACGGATGGAGTACGGGACGACATAGAAACAACGGAAATAGCACTGTATTGTTTGTGGACATCGAAGGAACGTTTGATAACACATCGCACACAGAGATACAAGATGCCCTGATCCGCAAAACAGTGGTAACTAGCCTGGCTTTCTGGATGGAAAAAATATTTGATAGTAGGCAAATAGAAATACCGACAAGTATACCATAAATTCTGTTATCAAGATTATCCAAACCATCACCATTTATATGGAATATGATAATGGATGGGGTGCAATCGCTTTGAAGTAACAAGAAAACTGGGAGAGCGTGGCTGTGACAAACGGCTTAAACTAGAAACTAATTACCTGGTACATCCCTCAGAGCAGAGGGAGTGGGCGCTGGCGTCACTGGCCCAAGGAAAACATACTTTGAACTAATAGGTAACCACACTAACATAGTCCAGGCGGAAATACACGCCATAGATAGATATGCCTCCAAAGGAACTATAGGGGGAGAACATTGATATTCTACACGATAGCGGCAATCAAGGCACTTAGTAACAACCAGGTGAACTCCAGACTGATATGGGAATGCCTTGAAAGACTGAAAACGCTCAGCTCGCACAATAAGGTCTGCATATTCTAGATTTCAGGCCATGTTGGGTTGAAAAGCAAAGAAATGGTGAGCAAACTGGCCAAGAAGGGAACATGGAAGCCTCTACACGGACCAGAACATTGTTTATGGGGAAATATGAACTTAGCGCTCTAAGGACTGTTTAAAACTCACCAAGAAGAACCTCCGGATTATAATGAGAATACTCGCTGGTCACTACCCACTGTACTATCACCTGGGTAAGTCGGAGATATATACAGACACTACCTGCAGGTTCTGTGCAGTCTGACGAAACCTCCATACACATGCTGGGACAGTGTCTGGCACAAGGCGTAGGTCGAGACAACTGGAAAAATACTTAATAACGGTTGCCAAATTGAGATACTTGGAATAAGAAATGACGGTTATAGCCTTGGTTGACATATTATAGTTAATATATACACTATTACTAGTGAAAGAGGCACCACAATTCTTTTAGGACGCAGAACAACTTCCCCTAGTTGAATAAAAATAAAAGGTCGTCGTGGAGCAACAAACAATTGCAATCAGCGGATAGATACTAAGAAGAGTAGTCTGAGGTTAAGCTTGCCCTGTGAAATAACGGCAGAAGGTTAGTTCCGCAGGAAGAGTATGGAGAACCTTTAGAGGGTTTCAGTCCTTTGAAAACGCATGCATATGCACGATTAGATATCCACGAAGAATTTCCCCCATGTGAAGAAGACAGACAGATAATAAACCCATATAAGACTTTGTTTCATACACAGAAAAGGACTGAATTACCTGAAAGTATAAACGGTTATATGGTGGCCACGTCAGCACCAAAAACCAACCAATCAACAACATCAAACGGCACGGGTCAAAAAGGAAGAATAAAGATAAGAGACTACAACTTTGAGACCGTTGATAATTTCTCCTATCCAGAGTCGAAACTCACAACCGATAACAGCTACGATGATGATATCCGCGCACGGTTGTTGGCTGCCAAAAGAACCTATTTCAGCTTACAAAGACTGTCCCGCTCGAAACGTCTCACCATAGGGTCAGAGCTCTTACTGTACAAGACTATGATCTTGCCAGTCCCCATATATTCCTCGGAAAGTTGGGTTCTTAGCAAAAAAAATTGTGAACTCGTGGCCACGTTTGAGAGAAGAATTTTTGGCCCCCTACATGAGGATGGACGATTCCGTAGTCTACACAATGACGAAATCTATAAGCGATACCATGACCGTCCGGTTGTGGATAAAATTCGGCTCAATAGGTTACGGTGGGCGGGTCACTTAATCCGTATGGATGAGGATGATCCAGCCCGGGAAGTCTATAAGGGCATTATCTATGGTAGAAAAAGAAGACGAGGCAGACCCTGCCTAAAATGGAGCGATGAGGTAGGTCAGGATGCCAGACAGCTTTTAAGGATATCGAATTGGTGGATCTCGGCGCAAAGCCGGGATGTCTGGAGTTCCTTATTAAGGCAGTCCTAAACCGGATACCGGTTGTTGCGCCGTTGATGATGATGATAAACGGTTACGAATTGTCTCATTACCTACTGAAACTTTTGTCTCTTTGTAACTATCAGCATCTCATAATCTCCAATGTGATAGCCTTCATTTTCAGACACGACAAATGATATTTCTCTTCGTATTTTGATTGCACATCTCTGCAAAACTTGATCTTCGTTTTAAAGAAAAAACCTCTAAACCTTATTGCAAACAAAATAATTCGCGAACTCAATAGACCCTAAATTCACATTTACAAAGCAGCGTCAGCAGTCATAAATCACCAAAAAACAATAGATTAATTTACGCCTCTTTAATGCTAATAAACCAACTAACCTTGTTCTGATATTGAGGATTTTTAATTGCAATCACCTTCCTTCCGTAATTTTATTAATCTCCATTTTCCTCCTAACAACCATCAACTTGCTATTGCTATAGAATTTCAACGTGTGATGCGTTTTTAACGCATTGATGGGCATGAAGAAGGCCAAAGAAAATACGCTGCAAGAAAGACGACACCACCAGTCAGCTTCTATAAATAATTCTCGTTAAAAGTATAACCCACCGAAAATATTATTTTTTATGATAATTAACAATTTTCCTCCATTCGGAAATGTCCACTTTTCACACTTCAGCGAATTCACAACGCGGAATGTTCGTGGGGGTACGCTTCCTATATAAATGCACCAAACACTTTTTAATAAATCCCAACAAATGAATTAATAAAACGCAAAATGTGGTAATTACATTGTACATGTTGTATTATATGTTCTTAAAAAAGTAGTTTTACATTAAATATACAAAGTATTATACATAGAAAAAAATAAATACATATGTATGGAAGTGAATAAAATCGGCTGTAATGATTATACAAAAATTATTCAAGCTGATGCCAATTCGTCTCTCCGTAATGCTTCAGATGGCGATGGCTGTCTTCCGCCTAGTGGTAGAAGGTCAATATTTTGTACATGAGCTCGAACCGAAGCTCCGGGCGGCAATCCTACATACCATTTCCCTACATTTTTGAGGATAGTTGAATCTCGTCCATATTGAGCAAAATCACGATTGCGATCTTTATTTAGCGGCCGCTGATCTGTAGAGATTACCGGGAAACCTTGATCATCATCGTCATAGAATTCTGGCCGATCTTGACCTAAGCCCGTATCTGAGGGAATTCTGTTGCGATCTGGCGAATATTCATCTCGTGAGGGGTAATCGTTTTTTGACCCTTTCTGGGCTCCACTACCGAACTTTTTGTTGAAGCTATAGTCATCATCATATCGGTCATCATAACGATCAGTGGATACCTTGATGCCAAAAGTTGAACCTCGATCGACATTGGAACCGCCCTTGCCGCCATATCTAGTGTTTGTACCTAGCGATCCTTGGCTGTAGTCATAACCGGCAGTCCTGTTATCAAAAAAAGGATTTCGACGATCTCCACTATCATCGCGATCTCCAAAAGGCCTCCTCTTATCTCCTTCACCTCGATCCCCAAAAGGTCGCCTTTTATCTCCTTCACCTCGATCCCCAAAAGGTCGCCTTTTATCCCCTTCACCTCGATCCCCAAAAGGTCGCCTTTTATTTCCATCATCACGATCTCCAAAGGGTCTTCTTTTATTTCCATCGGCACCTTCTCCAAAAGGTCTCCTTTTATCAGCATCCTGTCCATTTGCCGAAAAACCACCATCATTTTTGTCGCGACTTCCTTGTCGATCACCTGAAAAACCTCCATCACGATCATTATACCAATCATCATAACGGTCCTCGGTCCCAATGTCATCATATTGATTTAAACGGTCATCATTAGGATCCCTATCGCGGTCAGTCGGGCGGAATCTTCCGGACTCTGAAGTTTTCAAATATCCATCATCTGCAAGATCATTAGATTGTTGGTCTCTTATACCAAGTTGTGGGATTGCTGGCCTTGGCGCCAAATGTGATCCTGCGCCCGTTGTACTTTGGACTACTCTGTATCCTATTCCCGCACCAGCAATGTATTGTACTGTGCGTTGGGTGCCTTTGTCATCTAAAAATGAATACGATCCTCGCACAACTCCATCTGGCCCGCTAGATTCCGATCTACGATGATCAGGAGCTGATAGTATAAAACGATACTGGCCGTCCGGTCCCCTTACCGTTGCCATTCGACCTCGTGTTCCTTTAGGTGCTTTGTACAAAGGTGCACCATATGCGACGTTTGCTGGCGAGTCAGGAACAGCATTCAGGACTTCAAAGCCTGTTCCAGCTCCAGCAGCGTATCGGACAGTATGCCGCTCTCCAATGTCATCAAGATATGAGTAAAGCCCTGCAGAAATGAGAGATGATAATGTACTTGATGCAAACTCTTCACCCCCTTGGTTGCGCTATTAAAGAAACAAAATACCTCGAACTCTCCCAGTGCTATCAGCGTCCTCCCGTCGTTCATACTCAGATGTCCGGAAATTGAATGCATAGCTAGGATCTTCATTAGGGTCACCATAGGGGTCACCCGGAGTTCCAATTGGTCCTCGAGGATACTGCGACAGATCCATTTTTCGATGAATTCGAGGGCCTCGTGCGCGGAATCTGTAAATTTAAAGCAAAAGCAAGCAAAGAAACATATCAAACATCTTCACCCTCCATCGATTTTCATGCAAAACTCATGTCATTTTCGCAACGTACATGCACATTACCAACAATACAACAAGAATAATGGGCTCGCTTTAAAAGTCTGGAGCAAAATTTCAGTAATTCTCCTTACACAGAAAAAGAGCGGAAACACAGAACTATGATCACTTACTAAAGCAAACGATCATCATTGTGTATCCCAGATACAATAAACGGTTACGATTTTAGATCGTGAAACTCGTCCCAAGAAAGACTTGGGCGAAGCAAAGAAATCTAATCGACAATCACAAGAGTGTGTAATCCAAGCGTAACACTTCATCACTGATGGATTGATTCCAGGGTGATTCTTAGACATATAACTTACCCAGCTGGAAGATCTCATGAATAATTCATCAGATTTGCGGATGGATATCTGTAAGGTGCCTTTTGTTTGTTTGTTATTATGACAGCATAGCACTTACCCACGTGGTCCCGCTGTATAGACGGTTTCTTCAATACGACCGCTTGCCGGACTTCTTGCACCATAACGACCTCGAACTATCTTGTCTGCAGAACCAGTAGCTTCATGGTAATGACCACCAATATCTTTATTGGATAGACTGAAAATAGATTTTATGAACTTAAATGACTGTAAACCTACTTTTTTTCTATTTAAATATTTACGTTTGATGTTAATGAAGAATGTTATATTCTTTTAATAGAGGAGTTTGTAACAGTGTGAATAGCTAAAGTGTTTCATTATCATTACACTGAATGCCACTGATAAGCCTGCAGTAGCAAGGCAAGCACAGAGACTAAAATAAATATCCATAACATAACCAGGATTCAAAACCTGGACGCCAGATCGACAGGCTGACGCTTAACCACCTCGGCCATCACACCATAATTAACTAACAATAAAAAGAAGAAACTGAACCATAAAAAGTGCATGGAAGGCACAGATGAACCAGTTCCACCCCACAGATGATGAACAAGAAGGGCGACAAATATCAGTATATAGGAGCAAAGGAGATGTTAAGTACCAGACAGATTAAAGGACATTCTAAACGTTCAAGGAAGTAATTAACAAAAAACATAAACATACGAGTATGAAATACATATAACTTATGTAATACAAAACCTTATTAAATTCGATTTACTGTCTTTCCGCATGTCTTTTTTATGTTGGAAGGTAGAAAGGCTTAAAACTTACCGCTGGTTCCTGCCATACGGTTATGTGAGGCCTTTACTCACTAAAACCACCTCCTTCTCCTTCACTTACCCCCCCAGTTACCAACTGCGGCTCGTGTTGTTATTTGCTCCTCCTTCCTCAGCAGGTTGTGGATCGCCTTCATTAAATTTTCCATCGCCCTTACCATTTTTAGACGCTACCATTTCATCCACGATATTCTCGACTGACAACCGCTCCCCGGCGTCAATTTTCGCCTCAGCTCTGTGTGCGGCGAACATACTCCGCATCCTCGGAATCATCTCAGGTAATATGGAGACTCGTCACACTCGAAGCGACAAAGTTATGCACGGTACCCTCCCTTAGGAACTGAGTTACGTCGTAGTTAACTTCAACGTGACTTCGTTTGATCCATTTTGAGACATCTGGAATAATCCTACGAGTCCAGTATCCTTTAGTTGAACCCCACCTTTTTTGCCACTCCGAAACCGCTTCATTTTAGGTACAGGTAGGTACAGAACTCGCATATTACATATGATGGGTCATAGAGGCGTCTACTCTCATTCGCCATGAAGTCGATGGGGACCATACCTGCTATCCCACATGCTGCTTCGTCCGATGTTGTACGGTAAGCGCACGACGTTTGCAACGCACTCAATCGATGTGGGACGATATTTATTGCATTTGCTTCTAGCTTTAACGTCGATGGCCAGAGGGGAACTGCATAAAGCAAAATGAAGCTGACAACTCTAGAGGTAACGAACTGATGGCTTTGCCTAGGTTCACCTACATTCGGTAATATTCATGCCAACAACGTAGTAACCCCGGAAGCCTCTGTTGCTAAATTCTCATGGGGCTTGAATTTCAATTTTTTGTCAACCATGACTCCTAGGTTTTTAAGCGTTGGTTACGAGTGTATGATGTGTTCGCCAAATATAATCTTCATCAACGGTTGCTTCCTTCGCTTGGTGATCAAAATTACCTTGGTTTTATCGTTCGCAGAAAGCGTAAGACCAGCGACTTCAAGCGAAGATTTCATTTCAAAGATTGCCTCGTTTGTGAGGACCTCGATCTCGTCAATATATTGTGCCACGATAGTTACTCCGATATCGTCTGCGAAGTCAATGATTGCCACCCCCTTGGGCAGTTTCAACTTAAAAATTCCGTCATACATCATTATCCACATGAGAGGACCGAAGACTAATCCTTATTCCACGTATCTTAGGTCCCCCCTCCGAATCGTAGC
Source organism: Hermetia illucens (assembly GCF_905115235.1). NCBI lineage: Eukaryota > Metazoa > Arthropoda > Insecta > Diptera > Stratiomyidae > Hermetia > Hermetia illucens. The sequence goes on along the minus strand of NC_051850.1, from coordinate 152,326,371 downwards.
ACCATAGTCTCCCCCGGAGGAATTCTATTACTCTGCCCACCAGGTATTTGAGAGCGCTCAATTTGGCTAAACCCGCAATTATCTTACTCCATTTTGCAGCATTGAAGACATTCTTCACATGAAGAGTAACTATCATCTACGATTTATTGACCTCTATTGCTTCCTCCGCAATTTTTGTCACCGTGCTGGTCGCATTGACTGTAGATCTTGAAAACATATTTTTTTTTTGAGAATGATGGTGGAGTGGAGTGTTCTACGAATTATATAAAGGAGCACTCAACATTTGCGAGCCGCCACGATCACGCCGCTCCCAGGGCAGCGGTGAGGCAGCGTCTGACGATTTGCCTCTGCCCTGGTAAGAAACCGTAAAGCCGTCATCGTTTGGCATTTTTGTAGATCTTGCCTTTCGGGATCCAAACTGCTTATCCGAAAGGCCAGCCTCCTTTTCTGTGATAAGTACAAGCCTATTGTAGCTGACCCAGTCGAAAAGTTTGCCGACGCCGTTTAATAGGCATATAAGCTTACAAAACGAAGGATTACCCAAAGGTTTTTTTAGCTTCACGATTAGCACAAGCTTTTGCTTCCTCTAATTTTCCAGGAAAATCCCTTCTTTGAAGAGCGTCGTAAATGTTGCATCGAACTACATTGGCACTGTTTTAATGGTCACTACCAGAGCTTTATTCAGAATGCCATCTGTCTGTGTTTGCCTGTCACATGCATTTTTCTCAGAAATGCTTATACCGGTCCGAATCAATTTAGTGGGATGGTGGGAACTGTGAACGCACACACATACAGTGAGCTACGTCGTTCTATCTTGAATTTAAGGTGGTCTCCATATATCCACGCACCTTTTGGATATAGGTGCGTGTAATTTTTTGCCAAAAAATATAGCCATGTGGGATGTCAAACGAAAGGCCCCGGTTAATACTTTTCAAATCTAGTTTTAGTTCTGACATTTAATTTACACAGGGGGCAAGCCGAGGCTGAAAAGTGGTCATTTCTTTCAGGGAGTCTCAAAACCTACCCAACCGAAAAATCTGAAAAAATCACGAAGTTTCCACTGTGCCTAGGCTCCGAAATACCCCGACATCTGTTCAAATAAAGTTAATAATATATAATACTATAATTTTTAGCAAATGACCCTTAACTTCATTCGACAATCATGCAATTTTGCAGTAATTTAAGGTTTAATAAGAAGCATGATCCTACTAAGCTCGGTGCACTACTCCTAACAAAATTATAACAGGTCGAAGTTGTCGTTTCAGTGCAAATGCTAAGACTTTGAATGTGACTGGCACACGAAAGTGAATATTCTGACATGATATAAGCAATACATTACGTGCTAGGTATTAAATACACAAAACCTTTCATAGCTGAAGCGTCCTGCTTCCGATTTCCCGACTTGCCTTTCTTTTTCTTTAGCTTTTGTTCCGTTCAGAAGTGGGGACGACTCGTCGTTTTTCGACGATATCCTCATTTCGGACATAATAATGCTGTTGTTCGTCACTGGTTCAAGGTAACATCTTCGTCCCCATTACCGCGGAATTATTCGGAATCGTGAGTGTGACAAGGCGGACGGCATTTTCGTAAATTTTAGTTTTGAGACGTTCGTTGATACGTTGATCACAAATGCACCAATTGAGGAAAGCTATTTCATCTAGGTTGCGCTAATGCGGGAAGCAATTTCAGCATTGACTGATAGCATTGATCCGAGATTACATGTTTCATGGGCATTGTTGAAACATCATCTGCAAGGAGCAATGTATAGGGCGCTGGACATTGGATGTCTCGTGTGACAATGTCCATAACAAGAATAAAGAGGAGTGGGGAGAGGGCGTTCCCTTAAGGAACACCGACGGGAACGCGAAGCGGTTTTGATATGCCCGACACACTTCGAACTTTACTTTTCATATCATGAAACGAACACCACAGAGTTGTGTCCTAGAACCACTGACATGAAAATGAAATCCCTAATGAGGCCCTAATTGGCATTGACCTGCATCTCATTTTAAGAAGGGGGGCCACTGATGGGCGTCTACCATTTCTTACAGTCAGTTTAGGTGACGTTACACCACTCCAGGACGTATTCACTAACATTCACTCCTCTATCAACTGAGAGACCAGCAAATGAAGACAGTACTAAAAGAATACTTTGTCATAAGTGCATGAAGAGGAACCATTAAGGCAGGTAATGTAAAATAAAGACAATTCCTTTTTTGGGGAGAAGTAATTCCTAAAGAAAAAAATTCTTGAAATTGCGACGGTAATTGTTGACAATGCTCCACCATATTCTAGATTAGTTTCTGAAATTAGCAATCAGGGCAGCTGCAAATTCGCATAAGTAAGTTCATAAAACGTAGTTCCCCTCGTGTTCATCCTGAAGCCAGAACATCCCTGAAGGCAATCGTAATCTGGTAGGCTTGTTTCCCTTCTCTATATTCTAGGCAGAATTCAAGAACGACTTGATTGTAGTTGCAAACCAAGAGTAGAAACTATCCGCAGGTCCTTGCCAACGATCCAAGTAACTAAAATGATCCATATTCTAGGTAAGAAGTGTATCATGGTAAATAATTGTATTACTGATGAAAGAGCAAAAGAAGCATCAGATACCATTAAAACGCTTTGAAAATCGATCGACCCAAAAATAATCTCCAACCTTCATTAGTGCTAAACATAAGTCACTATAAACTGAACGCTAACAAACATTCTACAAAGGTATTTGCGAGGCGGTAGCAGTTTTCTGACCATCCCAATTCGACTACCCAATCGCCAGTAAGGAAGCAAGGAATAATCCTGCTCTTAAAAGCGTTTCGTTTCAATTAATATTCAGGACATTTGATGTCTTTACTGAATATGACATTCTCGTATTAATTTGAATTCGTTATTCATCATCAACATCAACGGCGCAACAACTGGTATCGGGTCTAGGCCTGCCTTAATGGGGAACACCAGACGTCCCGGTTTTGCGCTGCTCCATCTTAGGCAGGGTCTGCCTAAGATATTGCCCTATAGACTTTCCGAGCTGAATCTTCCTCATCCATACGGATTAGGTGACCCGCCCACCGTAACCTATTGAGCCGAATTTTATCCACAACTTGACGGTCATGGTATTGCTCATAGATTGTGTTATTGTGTAGGCTACGGAATCGTCCATCCTCATGTAGGGGGCCAAAAATTCTTCGGAGCATTCTTCTCTCGAACGCGGCCAAGAGTTCGCAATTTTTCTTGCTAAGAACCCAAGTTTACGAGGAATACATGAGGACTGGCAAGATCATTGTCTTGTACAGTAAGAGCTTTGACCCTATGGTGAGACGTTTCGAGCGGAACAGGTTTTGAAAGCTGAAATAGGCTCTGTTGGCTGACAACAACCGTGCGCGGATTTCATCATCGTAGCTATTATCGGTTGTGATTTTCGACCCTAGATAGGAGAAATTATCAACGGTCTCAAAGTTGTATTCTCCTATCCTTATTCTTCCTGTTTGACCAGTGCGGTTTAATGTTGTTGGTTGATTAGTTTTCGGTGCTGACGTTACCACCATATATTTTGTCTTGCCTTCATTGATGTGCAGCCCAAGATCTCGCGCCGCCTGATCGATCTGGATGAAGGCAGTTTGTACATCTCGGGTGGTTCCTCCCATAATGTCGATATCAGCAGCATAGACCAGTAGTAGGGTGGATTTAAAGAGGATCGTACTTCTTGCATTTATCTCAGCATCACGTATCACTTTTTCGAGGGCCAGGTTAAAAAGGACGCATGATAGGGCATCTCCTTGTCGCAGACCGCAGATCCTGCTGCTTTTATCTGTCCTCGCACATTGGTCAGGTCAGCCTAGTCAGTTCTTCGTCTGGATAACGAATTCTCTCATGGTCGTGTACAGTTTTACCCTGGCTATGCTATCATAGGCGGCTTTAAAGTCGACGAATAGATGGTGCAACTGTTGTCCATATTCCAACAGTTTTTTCATCGCTTGCCGCAGAGAGAAAATCTGATCTGAAGCTGATTTGTCTGGAGTGAAACCTCTTTGGTATGGGCCAATGATGTTCTGGGCGTATGGGGCTATCCAGCCTACCAAGATAGCGGAGAATATATAACAGATGGTACTCAGCAACGTGGTACCTCTATAATTGCTGCACTGTGTGATATCTCCCTTTTTATGTATGAGACAGATAATGCCTCGTTGCCAATCGTCAAGCATTGATTCGCCGTCCCATACCTTAAGGACAAGTTGCTGAACCACTTGGTGTAACTGGTCGCCTCCATATTTAACCAATTCGGCTGTAATTCCATCGGCTCCTGGCGACTTATGATTTTTTAGCTGAAGAATTGCACGGACTATTTCTCCTAAACTTGGTGGTGACAGTATTTGTCCGTCGTCTTCAGTTGGCGGGACCTCCAACTCGCCGATAATTTGGTAGTTGAGCAGTTCATCAAAATACTCAACCCATCGCGCCAATATGCCCATTCTGTCGGAAATCAGATTTCCCTCTTTGTCTCGGCAGGATGAGCATCGAGGTGTATAATGCTTCATCTTGCTGACTGGTTGGTAAAACTTCCGCGCCTGGTGCAGTTGCTCCCTGTACTTTTCTAGTTCATAGACTTTTTGGTTCTCCCAGGCTTCCTTTTTCCGTCTGTGAAGTCGCTTCTCCGCTCGACGGAGTTCGTGATAGGTCTCTGCGCGTGCCCGCGTTCTTTGAGAATGCAACATTACTCGGTATGCGGCATTCTTGCATTCCGTTGCTAGCTTACATTCATCGCCAAACCAGCCGTTCCGACTCCTTTTGTGGCTGGGGCTCAAGTATGTTTGTGGCCGTATCAATGAGCAGGTGGTTGTGAAGATCATTTGTTGATGCTTCATCTCCAGGTCCTCTATTGACTGCGGTTATTGCGGCATCCGTTTCCCTCTTATAGGTGAAGCGGAGGGTTGTGTTTTGGATGGCTTTAGTGTTAACTCTCACCTGATTGTCAGAGGGGATTCTGGGTGGTGTTATTATTCGGGCTCGGAACACCATGCCAACGAGATAGTGATCCGAGTCTATATTGGCCCCCCTATATGTTCTGACATTCGTCAAGGCTGAGAAGTGGAGACATTCGATCAACCACGTGGTCAATTTGGTTGAAAGTGGTCCCGTCTGGAGGGGCCCATGTATGTTTGTGGACCGCTTTCCGCGCAAACCAGGTACTTCCAACAACCATTTCGTGTGACGCTGCTAATTGAATAATCCGCAGTCCGTTATCATTTGTATTTTGGAGTATCATAGAATATCCACTTTCGGTTGATATTGACATTCAAAATCTTGAATTTCCAAAGAAATGACAACTTTAACCTATTATAACTTTATTAGTAATAGTGCGATTTCCACCAAACTTAGTAGGATCAAACTCTATATTATGACCTATATTGCTGCTAGGTTGAATTGTAGTAATATATATAACATATATTATTAACTTTATTTGAAGGGACATCAGTATGGAAGGTATTTCGGAGCCTAGCCACCATATAGTGGCAGCCTCTTGATTTTTTGGGTGGTTTCTGAGAATGGTCCCGTTAAATAAATGATCACTTTGGACACCCCCCCCCCAAACCCCCCGCCTTTCAAAAAAATGTCAAAACTAAGACCAGCTTCGGAAAGTACTAATCAAGACCTTTCATTTGACACCCCACTTGAGAATATTTTTAGCGAAAAAAAATGTACACCCCCCTTTTGCAGGTATGGGGACCTCCCCTTATATTCGACATAAAAGGAACTCACTGTATGTGTAAGCGTTCACAGTTCCCACCTTTCCACCAAATTTGGTGTTAATCGCTGCGTCAGCCTCCGATGTGGGGAGTTGGGGAATAATGAGTAAAATTAGGCCGATGTCTACATCGAAAATTAAAAAACTAATGGCGATAGGAAGAATCGAAGAGAAAAGGGTAGACGGGAAGAACTTTTAGGGTCAAATCCACATTCGAAGGGGGAGGACTTTTCTCGATCAACAATAGAATTATTACTACTAAAGAAATAATTAAAATAATTGAGATTATAAGTAATATTGAAAGAATTATTTATGCTAAAATAATCGAGACCTTATGATTGGAAGTCATATCTACTTTTATACTATATAAATAAAGTTTATCCCCCTCATCAGTAAATAGAAACATAGAGGCATAATCAAACAATATCAACAAAATGTCAATATCAAGCAGTTGCTTCAAATCCGAAATGATGGGTTTTAGAAAAATGATGATTGAGGTGGGACCTGAGTAGCTTGAGAGTGGTTACCCTCTATTAAACTATGATGGGCTCATGTAACTGTAACACCTGAGGCTAGAAGAATTGCTGTATTTAAAAGGAGAATTTGGAATGGATTAAATGGGATAATTCCTGCAGGTCTAATTCAACTGTGGGGGATAAACTACTACGGAAGAATGTTCAAAAAATGAAACAAAATTGAATACTTCCGATAGTTAAGGCGTAAGTATGAAGGCCTTGGAAAGTTCCTTTTTACGAGATGTTTTGTTTTGTTTTACACAAAACCTTAACAGGAGACCGGCGAAAGGTGCTGATTGCTGGAGCTGCTGTTCCTAGCTTCAAAAACGTACACATAACATTTTGAATTATGGTATGTTGAAGTACGTGATGTCTTAACCATAATAGAACACTAGGAGACAATGTGGTTGGTATTACAATCCTGATTTAACTCAGATACTCATTCATTTCCTGACAAATGACCATCTTAGTAAAAAGGAAAAAACGTTAAAGATTCTAGTGACTAATCCAGTAATATGTAGAAAGAATTGTTCACGAATCCCCAACTTAGAATGGATGGGAAACAACATTTTTAATATATCAGCGAATTCTAAAATCACTTTAGATATAATAGTCACACTAAGTCAATTAATGATCCGTCTTTCCCAAAAGAAAAACATGGAGTATCACGAATGTGATGGAAGGTACAGAAAAATGAACACAAACGAGGTAACAAATGATCCTAACGACGCTAATTAAAATTGTAAAAACTTATCACAAACAACTGAAATTTACCCGAACGAAAATGATCCATCATTGTTAACTTTGTTATAATCCGTTGCCGCATCAGACAGGACATTTGCAATTTGCACTGCACACAAAATCCAAAAAGTTCTAAGAAATCTCATATTCTTCCTTCAATAGTCCTTAATGATCGGAAAATATATGAATTCACTTTTATTTGCTAATTTTCACAAAACCTCTTATTATACTGAACTCTGTTAGACCAAACACTAAGAACCCCAACTCGTTGAAATCTTATCGGACCTGGTTGAACTTTGCAACTGACTTATCATCCTCTGTATATTCACTTTTTATATGCAAGCATTTTCAAATTGCTCTGATCTAGACGAGAAAAATCGTAGATTCCACGGAACTCCATAGCCCTCCCCTCAGATATTTTCCATTCATTGGGGCTCAATCAATGAAAAGATGGAGCTAGAACAAAGCCTCGCGTGGACTCCCTTATCCCCCAACAGTGCATAGAACGAAAACGATAGTAGCGATGGTAGGGAGCTTTCAATGAACGACCACTATCTTCTTAAGCAGCGTGTAAAGTCTTAAGATAGCCACCCGCTGTCGAGTTAATTGACCATATCGGTTGTTGCTGAAGATGTACGCTTTTTTCTTTAACACGTTAGTTGCCAGCAAGAAAATGTCGTTCTACTTTATCAGTGAAGTTTCTCAGGTAATATTCAGAAATCAGAATAGAGTCAGGACCTCACTTTCATTTTCTTTGCGTCAAAATCAAAACATTACCAGGATATTCATCATCATCATCATCAACGGTGCAACAACCGGTATCCGGTCTAGGCCGGTCTTAATAAGGAACTGCAGACATCCCGGTTTTGCGCCGAGGTCCACCAATTTGATATCCCTAAAAGCTGTTTGGCGTCCTGACCTACGCCATCGCTCCATCTCAGGCAGGGTCTGCCTCGTCTTCTTTTTCTATCATAGATATTGCCCTTATAGACTTTCCGGGCTGGATCATCCTCATCCACACGGATTAAGTGACCCGCCCACCGTAACCTATTTAGCCGGATTTTATCCACAACCTGATGGTCATGATATCGCTCATAGATTTCGTCGTTATGTACTGCTACGAAATACCAGGATATTTAAATTTGAAATTCTGATACCGTTGTGGGAAAAGACAAAAGGTATCTCTACCACCGTAGGATGTCATGCGATTATCGAAATCTTCTAGGTCCTTTCACACTGTTGTTCAAACTGAAAAGGAGTTAGTACAAACCAATGTACAACTGAGCATGAACCTCGCTAAAATGGTCACTCAAAGTGTTAATACTACCATCAACCGAAATTCTCACCTGCGTCACTGATAATGTGCTTGTTGTGTGCCAGAGCCGATTGTTGTTTTCAGAGGTGTTCAAGTTTCAGTTGAATTAATTGCACGATAGTTCATTACGGAGTCCACTTGGCCACAACAATGCTGCACAACACCAAGGAGTTTTCACATATTGTTCTTTGATAATGTGCCATATTCATATACTGTCCAGATCACTTAAATTTCCCGAGGAAGAGGTTAGGTCAATGTCTCATATTCACTCATTCAGAAGACGATAATGATGATGTCTTCAATGCTGCATATCCACAATATTTTCGTTTGCCGTGTAATTTACTGGCCCCCGATTATGATAAAATGCAAATGTTTTTAATTGAACGTTCTGTTTTCATGAATGGCGTTGTATTCGGCTTAATGTGCAGTTTTGTTACCATTAAAAATAATATAGTGCCTCATTGTCGTCCGCTGGTTGCATTGCGCCAAGCCAACGAAGGCTCGATTTGAGTAATTCCTGGTTAATAGATAGGTGTTACATGGGGAGCCTTCTGCTCGTGTGAATCGAATTACGGATGGATTTGGAAATTAATTACGACTCAAGACTCCAAGAAACAAAATTAACCTAATGACAAGTCATAGTGAGGATGTGGGGAAATCAATTCCGCCTATTTCAGTGCAGCACGAACTCAGTGGAATGAAATTTATGAGAACTGTTGGCAGTAGAATAGATTAGAGCCTTAATTAAGGCATTTCTCATGGTAAATTCTTTCATTACGCAAAAGCTTCTGACTTTGATACTTACAAATAACTACGAATTTAGCTATTATATAGTTCAATGAAATTAAGATTAAAAATGACAATTCATCATGTCCAAGGACTGCCTAGTAACGACGCTTTTATTTTTGACTATTATTAATTAAGCTTCTTTTCCAGCATGTTCACCTTGTCTGAGGGAGATATTAGTCTATCTAGCAAGGAAAAATTGGACTACCTTCTTCAGTAAAAACAGATTTCTACCCTTACTGAATTTATCTAAATGCCTATTGAATACCACTTTAATGATCACAAGCCGACTTTGAATAGGTGAAAGATATTTAGGCATCATAGCGACTACATGCGGAGATAATCGTGATGCAACTGAAGGTAAATAAATCTGAAATTTGTAGGCCAGAAATCTGGAAATTTTGAAATTATGAGCGAACGAAATATTATCCATAATATGGCAAGGACAAATTATTCTCTTTTACGGTAACCAATGAAGAAAAATTTCTGAAAGACATACGCGTATCGCGACAGGCTTTATCCAGAATGGCTGTAGTACAGACTCTCCAAGACGTTAGATGGAGGATCTCTGGTAAGCATACAGATGCAGCCCTGCAATATTGTATTTTTTTAAGGTTTTATGTCTGTTTTTTCCTTCCTTCCCCACGGAACCGCCGCAAAGCATTACCTCGCGGGGTGGACTGCGCTTTAAGCGGGTCAAGACTTCCGTTCTTCGCGTCCTTCTTGCGCGCTCCGCTCTTCCAAGTTCCTCCTGTATTCTTTTTATTGCGGAATTCACCGCAAACCAGTTTCCCTCCGACTTCAACATTTCCCCGACGGTGTTCTGCGGGCTTAGGTTGGTTTTCAGGGAGTCTTCTAGACTCCTCCTTTCTGAGAAAAATCGTGGGCAGTGGAACATAACATGCTCCGGGTCCTCAGGTGTGCAACCACATTCAGGACAAAAGGGAGAATCATCCAGCCTGAATTGGTGCAGGTACTTCCTGTAACCAACATGTCCTGACAGGAATTGCGTCAGATGGTAGTTAATCCCTCCGTGTCGTCGCTGGATCCACTCCTCAATACGGGGAATCAAAGTGTGGTTCCAGCGAGTCGTCCCACCGTTGCTGCCACTTCTCCATCGACTCTTGCCTTGCCGCCTTTCGCTATTCTGCATCCTTTTCAGGATGATTCATTTTCCTTTTCTCGTACAGGCAGCGTGTGCCACTTGCCAGATTATCTATCGGGATCTGCCTCGCCTGATATTGTTTTGAAGGTACACCCTTAGCGGCACTAAGCGGTAAGTCATATTCCCCTTCTCCGATTACTCTCACACAGTAGTGCTTCCTCCCAAACTGGTTCCACATATAATAGTGTGAAGCGAACCACTCCGGCCACAAGTAATCTGCGACTGTATTTTGGGCCTCCAATGTTAGGCATCATCCGCACTAATGATACGCTAGTATTTTCCGCTTTCTCACAGGCATAGTCCAGATGTCTCTTGAAATAGATTTTTGCGTCAATCATCACCCTTAGGTATTTGGTAAGCGGTTTCGAAGTGATGACGTGATCACCAACACGAATATTAACCGTATTCCTCCTCGTAAGAGATTGGTAGTCAAGACCGCTTCCGTCTTTTGTTCCGCAAGGTCACGCTGAACCATCTCCAGCCACGCTTTTATAGCGCTAATGGTTTCGTTAGCGTACATTTCAACATCTTCAGGTTGTTTCGCGACGACAACTACAGTTGGATCATCTGCGGAACCGATTATCATGGCCTCCTTTGGCACTGGAAGGACAAGGACCCCATTGTACATGACGTTCCACAGGAGATGACCCAACACTAAGCTCTGTGGTACTCCTGCGGTGACGGTGTATTTCTCGGATCCCTCATCCCTGTCGTACCAAAGTGTCCTCTCCGAAAGGTAACTGTCGAGGAGTTTAGTGAAATAACTAGGGCATTTTTGATGCCCAACGTCACCACGGCACAGCAATTTTTAGACGACATCGCGTCTCGAGCCAGCTTCAAAACAACGGCTACGACGTCGATCGTTGAGTGGGCTTGACGAAATCCAAATTGTCGCTCCGATAGTCTATCCTTATATTCAATGATAGGGAGCAGTCTGTTGTAGATGACCCTTTCAAACATCTTTCCTGCCGTGTCCATGAGGTAAATCGGTCGGTATGATAATGGGTGTCCTGGGTGCTTATTCGGCTTCGGGAGCGAAATTTGTTTTTGCCTCTTCCACCGGTCGAGGAAAACTCCTTCTACCATGCATGTTTCAAAAACACTGATAAACCAGTCGGGTCTGGTCTTAACAGCGAGTTTAAGAGTTCTATTGGGAATAGCATCCAGACCGGGTGCTTTGCTATCACCATTTCTGCGACAAATTTGCGCAAGTTCCTCCTCAGTTACCGCAGGTATGGTGTAGATGTCCAATGCTTGTTTGTGTTGTTTGCGCTCCCCTTTATCCGGGGGGTAGAGCGCCATCACGATATCGAAGATCAGAAGATGCGGGCAGGTGAGTTGTGGTGTTTGCCTCTCATCTTCTTCATAACCACCCTGTACGCTCTTCCCCAGGGGCTTTGGGCTGCCTCTGCGCGAACTTCCTTGAAGCATTTTCGCTTGTTGGTTCGTATACCCTGTTTAAGCCTACATCGAAGGTTCACATATACTTGCCGTTTCTCGTCGAAGTCCGGTCTTCCTCTAGATCGTTGGCAGATCCTTCTAGCTCGAAAACATGTATCCCGTTACATCGCGACTTCTTCATTCCATTCGTTATGAGTCCCATCATTTGCTCTACCTTTTCTCTATGAATGCATCAGCTTCACGGAAACGCACATCGATGCATGGCCCATATTCAATGTGGAGGAAAATCGCCTGGTGGTCGCTGTGAGTATAATGCTCACTGGCAAACCATGTCATTCCCCTCGCCAATGTGGTACTCACATATGTCAGATCGACTATTGAGCCCGACCCTGTCCTACGAAAAGTGGAAACCTTTTTCCGTATTGGCAAGCACCAAATCTAGCTCCGCGAAAGCCTCGAGCAGGATACAGTCCCTGCTGTTCGTAGTGCGACTGTCCCAATCCATGTAAATAATTTTTTTTCACAGAATGTAGCCATGTGGGGTATCAAACCAAATGGCTCAATTAGTGCTTTTCGAAACTGGTCCCATATTTGATATCGAGTGAAACATAGGAGAGTGAGGGCGCAAAATATGACCATCAAAAAGTGTAACAGGTCTCGTCCTCAGATACTATCCAGCCGAAAAATCTGCAAAAAATCACAGTGGTGCATCTCTACGAAATCTAGGCCTCAAAATACATCCGGTTACGATGTCTATACAAATAAATTTAATAATAGTATATTTCCACATTTTAGAAATTTACCCGTCCATCCCATAGATGCAAAATTTGGCATGGGTGTAAGTGATAACATAATGCATAAGTTGGTTAAGTTTGAAGAAAATGCAACTATAATTAAAAAAGCTATAAGGGGTGAAACTTTGTCATTTTTGTGAATTTCGTGCACTCTACAACCTGTATGACGTCATCATCACATAACAATTCGTCAATACCACCACGAATTGAATTGGTTGGTGTGGATATCTATTCTTGCAAATACCGATATTTCGGGAACCACTTATTCCCTTCATCAGTGCTAACAATTTTCTGTTTCTGTTTGTTAGCACTGATGAAGGGAACAAGTGGTTCCCGAAATATCGGTATTTGCAAGAATAAATATCCACATCAACGAAAAAGAAACAACAAGCTTTTTTATTATTTCAGATAATTAATCGTTCGAAACACCGCATAATTACACTCAGATACCCAGAGTAGTTCCATCACATTGAATCTGGAGATAGAGTTCAAACGGTTTCTGCATTCCTGAACGATTTTCCAGGTGATCAAAGGACTACTCAATGCCCTCAATGGAGCTTGGTTGTCACTACAGATTGCGATGCGCCTGCCCTCCAACCGCTCTTAAATCCCCACAGTTTAAGGCCCTTAGGATCGCATAAACTTCGACTTCAAAAACCTTTGCATATTGTCCCAAAGGAAAAGCCCACTTCTCGTTTTTATTCGAAAAGTAGACTCCGGCTCCAGAATCCTCTTTTGTTTTTGAGCCATCGGTATAGAAGACTTCCGTATATCCCGCCACGCATTCCTCTGGGACTTCCCAGTTCTCTCTACGCTTCAGGGAAACTTCACATCTTCTACTAAACAGATGTATGGGGACACGAGAATCGGAAGACATTGTAAGAACTGGATTCAGTACTCCCAGTAACTCTTCCAATGCTCTGTGCCCCCACATCCGTTGTTTCCCCATAGATCTAATTGAATTAGTCTATGAACTGCTCTCATTGCAGTGTTTTGAATAAATATAACCAGGGGCTGCAAATTGAGTAGTGCATTTAGAGCTGCGCCGGATGTCGTGCTAATGGCACCAGTGATTCCCAGACACACAGTTCTTTGCAGTGCGGCTAGTTTACGATGAAAACCTTTTTGTCTCACCTTAACCCACCACACAACGGATGCATAAACGAACATCGGCCTAATGATAGCAACGTATATCCACATTACCACATGAGGCCTGAGTACCCATGTCGAGGCAAAGGTCCGTCTACACAGCCCATAAGCTGTGAGAGCTCGTTTCATTTTTACCTTTACATGTTTGTTCCAAAGAAGTTTTTTATCTAGAGTGACTCCCAGATATTTCACTTCTTCGGAGAGTTGAAGGGTAGTGCCTCCCGTCCAGTTTTCTCCTTTTTGTGAATAATACCATTGTGGTTTTATTTGGATTAACTTAAAGACCTTGTCTGGGACACCAACTGTTGGCATGTTGTATATTCCTACACACCATTCCAAGATCCTGATCAACAGCAAGCACAGCCACGTCATCAGCATAAGCTTGAGGGTGTATTGGCAAATTTTGCAGCTCGCATAGTTGTGAGTCGATCAGCATACTCCACAGAAATGGCGAAAGCACACCTACTTGGGGGCAACCCTTCATTGCTTCTGCAGTCAGATAGCGAACGACACCCACCTCAGCGCAAAGCAATGTCTGCGTTAGCATAGCATGGATCCACTTAATTAAAGCATCATCAACACCATAATCTTCTGCGACATCACATAGTTTTTGAAAAGGCGCACAGTCAAAAACCCCTTCAATTTCCACGAACACCCCCATCGCGTACTCAGCATTCAAAGTTGCATCCTCTATCTTTGTGACCAAAGAATGAAGAGTAGACTCACAGGACTTTCCACGCTTGTAAGCATGTTGGTTTTCATTAAGTGAGTGCGACCTGAGTGCGTGTCCACGAATGTGACGCTCCAAGTCAAGTCAATCTAATCTGTCTGTAGTTCTTTGGATTAGAATAGTCATCTTTCCCAAGTTTCGGTATGAAAACTATCTTAACCTTGTGCCAAGAGGAAGGCATATAGCCCAGAGCAAGACATCCTTGAAAAATATTTCTTAGAGGTTGCTCTAAGCGCTTCATACCCTCCTTTAGCATTGCCGGATAGATGCCATCCATGCCAGGTACTTTGAAATGTTCAAAGAACAGTATGACAGCTCTCACCTTACCATGAGTAACAACCGCTTTCGCAGTGTTCCAGTTCCCCTTGCAGCAGTTGCGTGTTGAAGAATTGCAAGAACCATCAACTCTCCCCCTGCCGCTTCTCTCACCCGTTCTCCAGGGTGGTATACTTCCAGGAGGGCTGTACTGAATCCAGTCTGCAGCTCGCGAAAGTACAATCGGGTTTTCTAAGAAAATCCAACTGGGCCGAGTCATCCCTTTTGAGGACTCTGCGCAGCCTTGAGGTCCCTCTTTCGCCTTCCAGTTCCTCAAAGTACGCTCTAAAGGAGTCTCGTTTCGAACACCTAACGAGCCTCTTATATTCATGCTGCGAGTTCCTGAAATTTAACCAGTCTTTGTTCCTATTACTTTTGCAAGCACGATTCAGAAGTCGCCTGGTTGATTTCCTGAGATTTAACAGTTCCCGGTTCCACCAAGGAACCTTTTTACCGCTTTGGAAAATTTGACACCCCTCTTCATTGCACTCTGCAGAGTTTTCAATTCATCTTCCAGCGCCAAAGAAGTCCTTAGTCGCCTAGGGGACTGCACTTTATGGCCAGCATCTTTGTACTGTTCGCCCGCAATAGTCAGATTGAATTCTAGGTATCGGTGATCTGACAGTGAGACCCAACAAAATAGTTGAGCATTCGCTCCGCAACCTATTAAGAGTTCGAAACCACTTGATTTTGCATACGTCACCAGATCACTAAGCTCTTGCGTCGGTGGAGGATACAAAGATTCATAGGGTAAATTAGCGGAGGCAACTATGATGTTTTTCCGCTCGTCATTTATCTGATATTGTATTATGACCGGAGCTAAGTCCAAGGAACAGAACTGTCTCAGCATGGTTGCCTATAACCATCTTGACATCAGGGCGCAAGCTCTCGGTCTTATAGATCTTTCATCGTAGAAGATCCTAGCTCCCTTTACTGATCTAATGCCACAGATTCTGTTAAATCGAACCCACGGCTTTTTCACCAGATAAATGTAGGGGGTCTTTGGTTTCCCTTTCTTCCGCCTGTTCCTTGGAAGGTGTCGGAAAAGTTACTAGCAGGTAGGATTCACTCTATAGTCCCTTCACCAGTGCGATCTGTATGCACTATCCTCCGCACGCAACTCCATTGTGGGAGAGCGCACCGAAGATGCTGGATCTGGAGAGTACATATGCCTTATGGTACTCTGGATCGAAATTTTCTTTTCACTGGTTGTCTTTTTTTCCAATACACTCATCATTTTTTTGCAGTTCCTTTTAAAGAAACGCTTGAAGTATATACTATAGAGACAAAATATGCTGTTTCTACTTTTTTACTAGTAGCCCTATGCCACCCTCGATTGAATTTGAGCGCGTAGGAACAAACCGATAGGGCTTTAACTCAGCCCACGATGTAATGTCTCAAAATAGTTCCAAGGGGGTGAGGAGAGGTGGCTTCGATGGCTTTCGATGTTTTAAAAAAACAATTCGGCAACGCGAAGCTTGACGCTACAGGTATAAAAGGTTTTATGTTTCCCGATGTGAGAAGCATAACGCAGTTCTACATTGGCTGACAGCATTGGCTCGAGATATTTAAATTGCTCAGTGTTGTCAGATTCAGTAACCTGCTCAGAACTGAGCGAATTAAATATCTCGAGTTAATGCTATCAGCTAATGGAGAACTGGGTAATGAAATTGCTTCACGCATTAATGCCACCTGGATGAAGTGGCATTCCAAAACTGGTGTTCTTTTTGATCGACGTATCAGCAAACGTCCCAAATCTAAAATTTACCGCAATGTCATCCGTCTGCCACTCTCTATAGTTCTGAGTGTTGGCCGACTATAAAAGACAATGAACGGCATCTTGCGGTAATGGATCACGTCTGAAATGAGAATATCCGCAATCGATATGGGTTTGCACCGATCACGGAAAAACTGCAAGAGAGGTTTTTTCGATGGTGCGGTCACGTAATTCACGCTTACGAGAATTCACTTACCAATATTAGTCATCGAAGTCAATGGTAAACGACCAAAAGGCCGGCTGAAATAACGATGGTTTGACAAGCTGGATGGGCATTTAAAAGCCTCGCGATTACATCCAAGTGAGGCATTTGATAAAATACAATGGTGAAACCGATCATGACAAACCGACCCCGCTTGTGAACGGGACAAAGGGTGAAGAAAAAGAAGAAGATTTGATGGAAAGCACTGTATTGATAATAGTCAACCTCATACGCTTCACACTCTGAGCTTAATATTATTAGCAAATGCGAAGAGTTTAACCTACAACAGATACAAAAAATGGCTGGGGAGAAATAGTTTCTTCATGAATGGAATTTTAATATTTCAGTCTAATGTCAATCATTCTCGTTAATTATGACGTCGCCATCTTATTTGTATGGCTTAGGATTCGGTAAATTTGCAAGAAATTGATAAGTTTGAACTGCTATAACTTTGACACTAATAGTCGGATTTCCATAAGATGTGGTATGTGTATGCACGAGATAGTTCTCTATGTCGGTGCAATTTAGTGCACCTAGGATGAACTTAAGGGGGGGTTTTCAGTAAATTTCGAAAAGTTGCCAATATACTATTAGTAAGTTTATTTGAGCAGATATTGGAATGGGACATATTTTGAGGCCTAGATTTCATCTTAGCGCACCATCCTGATTTGTTTCGGATTTTTGGGCTGGGTAGTTTCCGAAAATTAGTCCCGTCTCACTTTAAGTGCATACATTTTGACTCCTTACTCGTGCACTTTGCAATTCACGCCAAAACTAATGTCAGTTTCGGAAACCTTTCATTTGATATCCTACACGACCATATCCGGTGATTTTTTTTTTAAATTTCCCCTTCCATATATGGGGAACCTCCGTTTAAACTCCACCTAAATTTATACCACTCGCTGTATGCGAAGGATTTCATAGTTCCCATCTATCAACCAAATTTCGTTTAGACCGGTTCAGCCGCTTTGGAGAAAAGTACGTGTGACAGACAGACATCGAATTGATTCTAATGTTTTTTTTTTCACGCAAAACCTTAAAAAGGCTGAAGACTTCATTCATAATCAATGCATAAGTACTAGAATGCAACAACGAAGTAGTATCGTATCGTCCAAGCTTTGCTTTTCCTAAATTTCTATATACGCATTTTATTCTTATTATTTTTTCATCTTTCACTGATTTTCATCTAAAATTTCTGCTCCGCTGATTATCATCATCATAGTTAACATGCACCCCAGCGGATGTTACTAAATTTAGGAAAGATTGCGGATGCTTCTGATAAGTTTAATTCAATTTTGAGTTAGTTACTTGAAAAATTAAAAATATATAATACATGCAAACACGCAAGCTTGAAAGAAAATAAAAAAATTAATAAATTTTAAAAAAAAAGATATTTTATTAGCAATCGGAAGTTTTTTTTTCTATAGTTTCAAGTTGTAATTTCCTGTTCTACGTACCATTCTGAGCTACCACCGAAAAAAAAGCTCAGCACAAGGTTGATGAGGGAACTATTAAGAAACTCATGTGTTTATAATTTTTTACTTTTCCTCATTATATTTGCAAATGAAATGGGTATTTTTTCACCCAGACTTGCCTTAGAAGTTGAGGGGCTTGTTTTGGGATCTTTCACCAAGTTGATGAAGAAAGTGACCCTCTAGTGGCTATTACAACTCCTGATAATTATTATATCTATAATTAAAAATTTAAGACTTCAGGGCTCTCTAGCATTATGCATATATGTACATTCTCCATACAGGTTGATAGCGCGACGATACATATGCCTCTCGTAGTTTTCCAATAGACTGAACATAGGGAAGAAAGTACGCCTACGTAAATTTTAGAAAACCATATAGAAAGGAGGGTTTTTACCTCTTTCAAATTCATCCCAGACACCCTATACTTCTTTATCTCAGCTAAGTATCGGAATATACCGGCGGAACTTTGGTGTTAGCCAACAGCTGCAAGGCTACTAGATGACCGAGATATTATTTAAATTTTAATGGCGAAGTGTAAATTATACGGAGTAGAAAACTACAAGGAAAGTGTTTTCGCATTTCCATCCTCCTATAGATTTTCCACCTATCTGTCTAGCCGTTACACTAAGTTCGATAGTAATTTGCAACAGTTTTTCGGTGTCAATCCTCTGCTCAACGGGTTTTTCTTGATGTTTCAGACTTTTCCTAATCAAGAGTGACCGCTACCACTACAAGAAATTTTACTTTTAATCTGGCCTGCAAATGGATGGGTGAAATGAACTTTAATAGTAAATGCACGGCATTCGATTAATACTGGACAACTTTGCGAGCAGTTTCAGTTTCATTTCAGTTATCAAATAGGAGTTACGTGGTTTGTTAAACGCACGGAAAATAGCAGTTAACTCGGGAATAATAAAGTGATGTCAGAAATTAGAAAATTAAAGAAAATGAAGTATTTTTTGATCCTTTTGTTTCTTGTTCCTATCAATTGTTCCAAGCAAGCGAAGGTATCCGCGAGATACATGTTTTTATTGAATTTTATCAGATAGTAATGTTCAAAATATTTTGTTTTTATACTTCAGAAAATGAAGTGCTTAAATCCACCAACCACAGCGAAAAAGGTGGAAATGTTTATAAAGGAGTGCCAAGAGGAAATTAAAACTAAAATTGTCCAAGGTGAAAAAAATTGATAAAGAGTCCTAAAAAAGTGCAGATTTATTGAGTTACTCCTGAATTTTTTGATTTTATTGTATATGAAATTATATACAAAAATAGTGGTGATTGTTTGGACTTAAGTCCGTTTGGTCTGTCAGTGAGAGCTAGCTAATATTCAAAAATAGGCCAGTACCTATGTATAAGACAGCTAGAATATCTAGGTAACACGCGCTGGCATTATTCGAGCTTTGCCCTCCAGGATGCATAACCTTCAACAATCTCATTCCGCTTGCAACAACGTGCATTTGCTACCTGTTGTAGTCATATATCGTGTCTTTTCATCTTTTTCGTGGTTTTCCTTGTGGTCGTATGCCACGAGCTTCACCCTTTAGCGTAAATTTGGGGATTCTTGCATCGTTCGTTGAATAGAATGAATAGAGTGTTGTCAAGGATTTTCCGCATCGGGCCAAGTATATGTCGTAGGACTTGGCGCTGAATGACGTTAACGACACTTTCAGATGCTTCTATCAACGCTTTTATCAAGGCTCAAGTTTCATAGTCAAACATTAACACAGGTCTGATGATAGTTTTTGCCCCTCCTATGTACCTTTTATGATTTCAATCAATGAATCAGAACTGAGTAAAGAATATAGGCTTATTCGCCTTCGAATCTCTTTGCTCCTGGATATATGAAACTGTCTACACCTTCAAGGTTGTATTCCCCTATTGTCATGTTTTGTCGTTTTCACACTGATTTTCTTGCTAAGTGTACCATAATATTGGCGGCGTATGGTACTAACTGAGCTTATTTTACTAGTTGAGTGCTTTTTGTGGCGATGGCGATTCCTCGGATGACGAGTTCTAGAACTATATTGAAGAAAGGTGGAGGGAGACTCTCCCCCTCTTTCAAACCCGAGTTTGTTCTGAAACTCTGTCAACTTCTCTTGGATGTTGCAAATAATCAGTTTCATAATTTGTACCAGTTTCGGTGGAATTTCAAAACGGAACATTCTTTTGCACAATGTGTGACGATCTATATTGGTGTTACCCCGGTCGAAGTTGCAAAGATCTGGTGGACATCGACGAAAATTCTCAGCATTGTTCAAACACCTATTTTACTAAGAATAATTGATCAGTTATATACCGCCTAGCTCTGAAGCCGCCCTACATTTCACCAATGATCTTTCCTGTATGCGGCCTTAAATTTGATATCACGATCATAAAAAAACGCCTCTCTAATTGTCATAAAGAAGCTTATCTTACCTTCTTGTATAGAGGAGTTGTCAAGTAACATGTGCCTTTTTTCCGTTATTCCATCGGTATCTTATCAACATGAGTCGTTTTGTTTCCCCTTTCTGTAGGCCTGCTTCAACATCACTTAATTATGGTGGTTGTCAATGAACTTCGACACTTTCGGGGTTTTCTGGGATGATTGTTTGAGCGGAGGTTCCCGGTACAGTACAAGGAGTTGGTCGTTCTATCTATTGTTCATATGCATAATTTTTCTTACTCACCGTAAGCATCGGTATATTCCTCATCAAACCAGTCATTTCGTGGTCTATTGGCGAAACCTCCGCAATTATCTTTACTCCGCTTTTCATATCCGTCTACGATTATTTCATTGGTATATCTGTTTCGATCAGCGTGGCATTTTCAAAATGTGTTGAAAGTTTTCACGCAGATCCCGTCTGAAGTCCGTTCTGAAGTTCTTTTTATTAAAACCGGTTGGATGTTTGTCTGCCCATCTGGAACAGCCGTTTATTCGGGGGCAGCTGAAGTTATCGGCAGCCAGCGGCGAAAAGTTGATATCGATACAGTAAAATGTTCACAAAATTCTGAATATGAAATGCAAAATTTTGATTTTGGAGTGGAAAAGTCTGAATTTGTAATGGAAAATTCTGAAATGAATTAGGAAAGGAAATTACTTCGAAAATTCAGAATTTGTTTTGCAAAATTTAGAATCAATTCCGCGAAATTCAAAATTCGTTTTCGATAGCAAAAATCGTAGTCATGAGGTCAATCCTAAACCGCCAGAAGGGTCCAATCCGCAGATGTGCCTACACTTTAAGTCGCTCCCTATTACCAAGGATCATACCTTATTATCATAGTTATATTGAGTTATTCTGCGTTAAATATATTGAGTAGTTCTGCGTACGGTGTTAAAGTCATTAGGATGGAAATATTGATTGGGATAGTAGATACATATCACATATACGAAACTCGATGTGCTTTCGATTAAATTTTCAGATATCAACACGTCAAATAATACCGCATTGCGGTGACTAAGGATATATGAGCACAGGTTCACTAAGTTCTAACTACTTCTCCTTCCTCTCATCATTTTCTCTCGGAACCACCTTTGTTGCTTCCCTCAGCCTAGTCTGAATGGACCTTACGGACGTAGCTCCAATTTCAGTTTCCCCAAAAACATTTTCTGGCGTTACTATTCATTACAACGTCTTCTCGAGAAAATGCCCTTCATCTAAAAATATCAGGTAATGTAAGAATACGTGCTCGCCATTTTCTATTTCATCGTAGCTATGCCCCTATGCAGTTATCTATGGTACCCTCAGTGCCCCATAAGAGGGTAACGAGACTATACTTAATATTCTTCAGTTTTGTTTTGTCGTGTTCACAAGCAGGGTCAGTTCGTCGTGATCGGCTTCATCATTTAGTTCTATCAAATGCCTAATCTGAATGCAATCGCAAGACTTTTAAATCCCCATCCAGCGTATCAAGCGACCGTTGCTTGGGCGGTTTGGGGTTTCGTTAGCACGCATTATGTGACCATACCATCGAAGACGTCCCTCTCGCAGTTATTCTACGATCAATGCAATCCCATGTCGATCACGGATATCCGCATTTCGGATGTGAACAAAACGTGTCACGCCACTAGTCCAACGTAACATCTTCGTCTCCATTACCGCAAGATGCCGTTCATTGTCTTTTATAGTCGGCCAACACTCGGAACCATAGAGAGCGACAGGACGGACGACATTGCGGTCAATTTTAGATTGGAGGCGCTCGTTGATACATCGATCACAAAGAACACTAGTTGTGGAATGCCACTTCATCCAGGTTGCATTAATGCCTGAAGTAATTTCATAACGCAGTTCTCCATTGGCTAATAGCATTGACCCGAAATATTTAAATCGTCAAAAAATTCAGTTTTATTCAGATTCGATGTGGGATCGTGTTGCATGGAGCGATCATTCCATTTTTAGACAAGCTACTCGAGACCATTTTTGCTGTTAGACGCTAGAAAAACATTATCTGCATAAAGCAGTGTACAGTGCATTGGACGTCAGATGTTCCGTGTAACCGTGTCCATAAAAAGAACAAAGGGGAGTGGTGAGAGGGCGCTTCCTTAATGAACACCAACAGAGGCACACTGCGCGTTTACTCATAGAAAAATACCATGAGAAGCATCACCCTCTTTACATTGCATTTCTCAATTTTGGAAAGCGTTAGGTCGTGTGCCACACGAACTCATCTGATACGCTCTGCGACAGCACCTGTTGCTGGACCAATTGGTGCGCTGGGTTAAATTGCTCTACCGCGATCTGAAGAGTAAAGTTCGAATTGTGGCAGGTACATTAGAATCGCTTCGTGTTCATCAATTAGGTGGCGCAATCGATCAAGACGATCCAACCCCGCTGCTGAACGGAAGAATGGCCGGAGAAGAAGAAATAGAAGCTTTAACACATATTCATTTGTTTAACGTAACTTCAAAATGTTAATCCAATAACCGCTTCAACGCCAAATAATCCATATTAGGTTTAGAAAATAACTTTGATATATCAAAGTCTCTATTGGTAGCTTTTCTTTTAAAAAGAGTTTGCCGTCTATATGTCTTTTTTCAGAGGCGAGTCAACTCCGCTTCTGATCGAGGTAGAGGCTAAAGTATAAGAAGGTGGGTTTTCCGGAATCAGCCAGCGTTTTGGATATTTACGCAAGTAAACAACTCCTGACTCCTATGCTTTCCCCGTGCAACTACCGTAAAGTAATAAAGCAAGATATTTTATTACGGGGCGGACCTCCCCCCTCAATCATCAATTTCACTCGCAACCGTCCTTTCCTCTCCTTTTCTGTTTCAGTCTACCATGCGGTTTCAGTTCCAGTTTTTCTGACATAGAAGCATATTCCCAACATTGCTGCCAATTGCTCGGCGATTCCTCCTTTCTAGCGTTCTTCACTTTTCGACCACGGTACTGGACCCGTCGCAGATGCACGTTATTTCAATATTAGAATGATGTCGAAGCATGTCTCGCGTCATCCAAGATGGTCCTGAAGTTACAACATACTCTTTGGGCTGCCTTTTTATGAACCTCATTAATTGATCGTTCATAAACCACACGCATATAGTATAAGATGCACCTGTTTAGACTGGCGCTGCCTGAACAAGTATGCAACTTACCACTCTAACAATAAACTGCCTATGAGTACAACGTGGGCGTTTAACATTTGTTATACCTCCCATAGGATACCTAAGCACAAGCATGTTCCGGATGCTGCTTGAAGTTTAGCCAAGCGTCTATTATAACATTCATCATCATCAACGGCGCTACCACCGGTATCCGGTCTAGGCCTAACTTAAGAAGGAATTCCAGACATCCCGGTTTTGCGCCGAGGTCCACCAATTCGATATTCCTAAAAGCTGTCTGGCTTCCTGACCTGCGCCATCGCTCCATCTCAGGCAGGGCCTGCCTCGTCTTCTTTTTCTACCATAGATATTGCCCTTATAGACTTTCCGGGCTGAATCAGCCTCATCCATACGCATTAGCGACCCACCCACCGTAACCTATTTAGCCGGATTTTATCCACAACCTGACGGTCATGGTATCGCTCATAGATTTCGTCGTTATGTAGGCTACGGAATCGTCTATCCTCATGTAGGGGCCAAAAATTCTTTGGAGGATTCCTCTCTCGGACGCGGCCTAGAGTTCGCAATTTCTCTTGCTAAAATTCCAAGCTTCCGAGGAATACATGAGGACTAGCAAGATTATTGTCTTGTACAGTAAGAGCTTTGACCCTATGGTGAGGCGTTTCGAGCGGAACAGTTTTTGTAAGCTGAAATAGGCTCTATTGGCTGACAACAACCGTGCGCGGATTTCGTCATCGTAGCTGTTATCGGTTGTGATTTTCGATCCTAGATAGGAGAAATTATCAACGGTCTCAAGTTGTAGTCTCTTATCTTTATTCTTCCTGTTTGACCAGTACGGTTTGATGTTGTTGGTTGGTTGTTTTTTGGTGCTGACGTTGCCACCATATACTTTGTGTTGCCTGCATTGATGTGCAGGCCCAGATCTCACGCCGCCTGCTCGATCTTCCCATGATGTCGATATTGTCAGCATAGGCCAGTAGTTGGGTGGACTTAAAGGGGATCGTACCTTATCACATTAAATTGTTTTATAATTGACTTCGAAGTAATGCAGCGTAATACGATAATACGATTTCCATCAAATTGATTACTACTACTACTGATTGATTTTTTCCAATTTATCGGTTGGACAGGTTTTCAGAAGGAGATCTTTTACACTTTTCGGGGCATACTTTTGAGCCCTCGCTCCCCTATGTTTCATCTAATATTAGAAGTGAAAACTGTTTCGAAAAGTACTAATCGAACCTTTGCATTTGATACCCCACTTGACTATGTTCTATGAAAAAAATTTAACCACCCCTATCCCCCCTTGAATTCAACAGAAATATATGCTACTTGCTGTATATAAAGGGACCACATGTTCTCACTAAATTTCATGACGATAGCCTGAACTGTTTGCGAATAAATCGACGTGGCAAACAAACGGACAGTGCCAAGTGTTTTAGATTTAGAGGAAAAAGTGTTGAAACGTAGTACCATCTTACCGAAAACACCAGTAATAAAACCAAAGACAGGTGAGTTAAAAGCAAATCGCTGAACTACAAAATCATTAATAACACCCACCGCGTTTGTTTAAAAGGGGCGATAGCAGGAGGTACTCCAGGACCAAGAAAGAGCTCGCCAACTTTGAAATCACCCCCAATGTCAAAGGCTATAAAAGAAAAAGAACGGCAAAGGTCTATACAAGTCAAAAGTGAAGGAGCGTATAAAAGGAGTAATTCCGTCGAGGGTCATAGAGAACAGAGCCCTGATCCGGAGAAATTAGCCTTCACCCAACTCGGGGTAAAAATAGTTGAGCTGTTCGAGTTCAACAAGGGCAAGCACGACGTGCACCAAGCCATATTCTTTATGGTAGGGGTAAGGTAGGGCTGTCAAAGTCCTCTATAACAGATTGCAGTAGGACAAAAAAAAATCCCAAGGAAAAGCCAAAACTTGGTGTCCCAGTGTCGCAGGTCACTCATGTGGCGCCTAACCGTTCTGCCATTGAATTACGGCCGAATAAGAAAGTACAGTAAATACCGGAAGCTCGGCGCTTCAGGCATGAAAGGTTTTGTTTGTTTCTTATGTAAATATATTTGAACGCCGAACTATCCCATTTGCACGTAGCCCGTTATGTATATGTATATTTACCATGTCAAACTACTCACTTTAGTGTGATATTGATATTTGGCCTACTGTAACTTTACCAGTAATGGTACGATTTTGATTAAACTTGAGGATATCATGGTATAGTAGGCTACTTTAACACGAACAGATATGTCCCTATGGTAGAAGCACCTCCTCCATTTTGACCTTCGCAAATGCCAGTCCTGCATTCTTCAGTCATTTCATTATAAAAATGTTTATTTCAGATCAATACTACTTAACATTCGCAAGATATTTTCCAACAACAATCGCTGCTATGTTGTTTGCGGCACCCATTGTAATAAGCTTCTCAGCAACTGGGACTGCGAGCTGCGTTAAACATGACATTTTACAATGGTGAGCCCAGCGCCGAACCCTGTGGGACATTGGTTCTCCTCGGGCCCGTCGTCCGTGTCGTACTATCTATCTTTTACCAAGATAGCTGTAGATAAGTGTAGCAAGGTGATTAGACCTCCTTAATAGATTCTAATTAATGAAGTTAAATGAGTTCAGCAAATTCATATTAGTTACTCCACAATACTTGCTGGCATTAACATTTCGGTACGTTCCATCTTCGAACAAACAAGAAACGGATTTGATGGGATCAGTGGTTAATCTCTGCAAAAATAAAATTCTCGGCCTAAGAAGTTGCCCAGGTTCTCAATATCGAGGAGATATCCAGTAAATCTATATGTCGATTTTTCATCAGGGAATTTATCTATCTTAGGCAACAACATTACTTTCTCTCCATTAGGCATATCTAAAACGACTTTACAAACATGTCCGGCCTCGACTTGACAGATAGTTTAATATCTTTATTGAATTTACCGTCAAGGCCCGGTGTTTTGTTACCTGCGACAAATCTCGAGCAGCTCTTTGAGTAGTCATCTCATCAATCTCTGAAGGTAGTTATCGTGCCTCTTGAGCAAGTACCCCTGAACAATTGTCAGAAGGACAGATATACAAGACCCTAATAATTAAGACACCAAGCTACCGGTCTCAGACTTGTATTACGAGTATATTGAGGGGGAAATTTTAGAAAAACAGATAAGAGAGAATTAAGTTTTTCCTCGATATCGCTCCTCGCCACAATCGGGGCCTACCAAGAGGGGGAAAGTGAAGAAGGAAGGCCAGGTCTGTATAATATATCATATTCAAGTTACCTGCCCTTTTTTTTTCCAAGCATGATTCAGGTCATGAAGCTTTTTTATCACGTTTACTGTCTATCAATTTTCTCGAGACTCCCAACATCCTTAAGATTAAGCTGTGAGGCCTTATGCCCACTTTTCATGCAATTTTCACTTTACCTTATAAAAATATGGTAAACAAAAATATTAGTTACCACAGGATTTATAAGCCATTCACCCATTGTTAACTCTTCTTTTGTCTAATACTAAATGCTTCCTCTTTACTACCATTTACAGAAGCACTTATCATCTTAAACGGAAAATATGGAGAAGGTCACAACGAATACGAGGCATCTCATGCATCATTTTACGACAACAATAATGGATATTCTCGAATCAGAAGACATTTGGGATATAATCCAACTTTAGTATCGCGAGAGGACAAGCGAATAGCCGGGGTAACTAACAACCCGTAAAAGATCATTAATTTATCTCCAAATTAGCAACCAACCATTCAATTCCTCAATGGTGAAAACCCGCTAATTCTGTAAACAAAGAACCTTCCCCAAAAATTTGAAGAATGTCTTAAAGAACCATCATAACACTGCAACCATTGATCACATCATCAATCTTATGTTGTATTGTTTCCCGCAGACTGTCTTCCAACCCACGGTTGACTTACTACCGTGTCTTTTGGTTGTGGAACTCCTCAGCTTTCCTTCATTTTTATTGTACTAAAATTTGCAGAATTTGTTATTAATTTGTTGTTTTTTTTTACTTCTTCTATTTTGCATATAATCGAATCGCAAAGTGTCTACTTCATTGCATCTACGCTAAGAACAATGCCATTGACAAACTTGGCTGGCCGACGCTTGATGGCCTCGTCCATTTCTATTCGGATGGCGTCAGCGATCATGCTTTCTTCATGGCCACTTTGAGGGCAACTAATTGCTGTCTTAGGGCGACTGGTGAGAAGTATGGAATCGATCGACTTGAACATCCAAAACACGGCGAAAGCTGTGATCTTGCCTTTGATGTTTTCGACTGTGTTTCGGATCAAATGACGGAATATTGTTTTGATCAGTTTAGTCCATAAGATAAATCACTGGAATCTCCAGCGAAGAGAATTTGTTATTATATTGTTGTTACATTTTTATAATAAAAGTAATTACCATTAGCTTTCAGCAATTATTAATTTTTCTCAAGGTCCCTTCAGGACCGAATAGTGCACAATCGTGGAGCAAATATCCCGGAACTAACAGAAAAGATGCGAAGCTCCATTTGGAACAAAATTGCATGCCTACAACTCTCATTATAACAGCTCCAAAAAAACAATTCGTCGCAAATATACAATCCCAGTACCGGTGAATGATGAAGAGGCTGGCAGATAAGATCTCCAAAGGTCTAATCCCACAGGAATGAGACTATAGCTAATATTTAGTCGTTATTCTGTCTACTGCGAAAACTGTTTGGCATATACGTAGATATATGTAAATAGAAGGTAACCAATAAGTATCTCCTAAATAAAGCATGGCGCATCTACCACCCCTATGCGCCATTGTCGCCATTCGACGAAATGCATTTTACCTGCCTTCAGGTCTTCCCGAGAACAAATCTCTAGGCCTACCCCCCTGTACTCTTCATCTACTGTTCTGTGTCATGTGCTCCTGGGGTGGCCAACTCGTCGGCCACTTTGCAGGGGTGAGGGGGGATTTTCAATCGAATCACGTGGCATTCAATGCCCTTTCTTAAAGTGTGACCCACCCCCTGCCACTTCCGCCCTTTAATCAACACGTCTACCGCTAATTGGCCAGTATGCCCCTCGTTTCAGATTTTCTCAGGCCAAAATACACTGATGGCAAAGAAGAAGCAGGTGCTAACGCAGGCTTGGATTTTTTAAGCAACAGTAGTCACTGCTCCCATATAACATCACAGAGAGAACATTGGCGTGGAACAACCTCAACTTGATGTTGTTATTGATGTATTTGAATTTCCAAATTTTAAACGAAGCAGCAAAGGCGGATCTAGCGCTGTTAATACGTCTGGTGACATCAAGCTCGGCACTATCGGCAGAAGCCACGCCACCAAGATAGGTAAATGGATCGTCACACTAACACAGATATTAAGGATGTAATGGCCAATCAAATTGAGAAACTTAACTTTTCTGGTGTCTGCCCGACTCTACTTGCCACTATTTCCAAATCTAAGGCCATTTTGCCACGGTCCATAGCTCCTTGAGAGAACAAACATATCATGATCCATTAAAGTCCTCCAGTATGAGGAACATTACCGATAAAGAAAAGGAATAGTATCGACGTCAGAATGCAGCTTTGCTAAACTCCGCCTTGAACTTCAAATTCTTCAGCAATTTAGGCTTGATGCAGTACGTGACATTTTACGCCATGATATGTCCCTCAGATAGAACATTCCAGATACACGTCCTGTTCATGCCATCTAAAGCTTACTAGAAATCGATTAAACCTAGATGAAGCAAACATTTGGTCCGAGCACACTACTATACAATGATCGTAGGGCGTTAATGTAATAAATGCAGGGGGATCCAGAGCGAAAACCAGCCTGCATTCTATCGACTAAGCCTTTAAGATGTTCTTTAATCTGTCCCAGGTTAATTTTATCTATTATCCTCTACGATGCAGGAATCACGCCAATACCCCTCTACTAAAGACGGTTTCCCTTTTTCGCAAGACGGTCTTCCACTCAATGGGGAAAATCTCAAATTCCCAGAATATACGGATGTGCAGGATGGCAGATGAGTGGAAAACGTAGCTCTTTAAATACAGCCGGAGCTGCAATGAAAAGTTACTTGGCGGAGTAGTCCACATCCGCATGTTACGGCCATTAGCCACTTGGTTCAGATGATGTGACACTTTACCAAATCTTATACGGTTGATAACCGTGGAGAAATATTCCTTCCACCTCTTAACCAGTACACTGTCGTGAATGTGGAGTCATTAAGTGCCCTCACAGAACCATCAAAAGACGATATACGGTAGCGAAATCGTAATTGCTTGCAGCAACTTCTGCTTCTCTAATCAGCGGAGCAATGAAATTCCTTCTGACACATCACACGCTTTGCTTCACCACCCAACATCTACTACGGTACCGGAGGTCAAGCACGTCATATACACACCGGCTTGCAGCAGAAAAAGACCCTTGAGTTTTCTATATTACTTGATTCGCCTTCATGTCCCCGAAGTCAGTTAGACCTTCAGGACGCGGCCAACAACCTCATTTGGACCGGGCTCGATGTTCCCCACTCCTGTGACGCCAAGGTTTGACACGGTCATTCAGACTATAATAAGTCTTCATTCCTCCTCTCTCAAACGAGCTTAGGGCCGTCTATGGCTGAGTTGCTACCAGCA
This sequence comes from Hermetia illucens, assembly GCF_905115235.1. Taxonomy (NCBI): domain Eukaryota; kingdom Metazoa; phylum Arthropoda; class Insecta; order Diptera; family Stratiomyidae; genus Hermetia; species Hermetia illucens. Next base: position 152,296,099 of record NC_051850.1, on the reverse strand, counting down.
ATCGAAAGGCTGCTATTGTTGCCTCATTTTTATTATCTCTCAGGAAGAGAATTTGAGAACTCTAGTACGACTTATAATGGAGCACTGCTCTTTTGACTATCACCTGCGGAGAGTCCAGATGGCTACCTTGATTATGTGTAGCTAAGATAAGTAAAGCAAAGAGCTTGCTTGGAATTTCATGTGCAATTACAACAGATTCCCGCTGGTCGGTTGAATCCATAACTACTTGCTAGATGGTTTTCTGGCTGACGAAACAACTAAGTTTCAGAATTGTAGATTAAAAGCTGTTTGAGGGGTTCTTTGGTATTTGAACGCTGTAGGTGAAAGAAACGCATCGCGCCCTACAATACTTCGAAGGCGCAGGGAGTATTATAATTTCCGATATATCGAAGCGTGGAATCCACTCTCGATGGAGGGCCTCGGCACACAACTGAGCAGTAATGCACTTAAAAGATATCCCTGAAACCTTATATCGTGGGAGTCTCCTAAAGGACCAATTATGTCGAGATGGTTTGTATGAAAGTGCTTGATGGATCGAAGCAAAACACTTGCCTCTTATCTCACGCGTTACTTTGTTTTGTCCTTCTGGCAAGCAATGGACTATTTGTCCCAAGAATTAATGTCTTTGTTCGCGGACGCCCAGAAATATTTTCTGGGGACTAACCGATTTCTTAGCCAGCCAGATACCTGGGTGTACTAGATCATAAACGGCATGAAATATTTCCTAGCCGGAATACACGACCTTAGTCTCTTATCTGAGTTCTTGTAGAATATCATCATCATCAACGGCTACAACCGGTATCCGGTCTAGACTTCTCTTAATAAGGAACTCCAGACACCCCGGTTTTGCGCCGAGGTCCACCAATTCGACATACCTAAAAGCTGTCTAGCATCCTGACCTACGCCATCGCTCCATCTTAGGCAGGGTCTGCCTCGTCTTCTTTTTCTACCATAGATATTGCCCTTATAGACTTTCCAGGCTGGATCATCCTCATCTATACGGATTAAGTGACCCGCCCACCATAACCTATTGAGCCGAATTTTATCCACAACCTGACGTATATACAAGACGTTACTTATTGAGTATTTGGAGTTGACGCTGAGGCTTTGAAGAACTGCATCATTCGATTGCCGGAAAATCGACGGCTGCGATCTTGACCTCTGCAACACCCGACAAACCATTGGTAATTACGTGTTGCATGTCGGAAGTGTACTGACTAATAAAACTCAGATGCCGAAGTGAGCGAGAGAGCGTTTTGTTGGGCTTATGTTTCAAAGCAAAGCAACATGATGAAAGACCTGCCTTCAAGGGAATACCGGAAGCATCTTATTGCGACAAACGTGGCTAATAACTCACGATTGTAGGTGTTGTAATTACGCAGTGCAGGGTTAAGCTAGGCTTTTTTTGTGGGGCATTGACGAATACGGCTAGTTTTGCAATTTAATGAAGGTATACCAGAAATGGACACCGTTTAGAGACGACGGGAGTCTTTGGTCTTCCACCTAGATAGGTACGGGTTAAGGATCGATTGATGCTCGGCTTTGGGAAAGAAAAGACGATAGAAGTTTAACATGCCCAAAAACCTCTTCAAGTTCACTTCCACTTTGACTGGGACCGGTTGGATGCCTTCAGGGGTTATAAGGTAGCTGAGCGATATCATTTGCAATTGTAAGAATTTGCATTTCTTGACGTCGAGTACTAGAATGGCCACAAGCAGACTTTGATAAATGCACTCGAGGTGCTCTTAATGCTTAGATTCAGCAAAGCACGTGACCAGAACATGATCCAAATATAAAATAAAACAGAAGTGAAAAAATTGCGCATGCACCTAAAAGTCATCCTAGTGAACTAACTTAGTCCGTAAGGTATGCGTTTTTAGAATGTCTTTAGGAGTTGCGAGGATTTGATAACACATCTTCACTTAATTCAAGGTCGAAAAAATGCGCTCTTGCCTGCGATAGAGTGCGCAAAATCGTGGGTGATTGGAGTGGGGTATCAGCCTGGAAGGTCTTTACATTTAGACATCTGTAATCGCCACAAAGTCTCCATTCAACAGATTTACTAGTAACTCACAGTGACACACGTGATCTGCACGTAAGACGGGAGTGTTGATTTTCGCTACAATACGGCGCCAAGAAAACGCTCCTCGAAGTCCTAGACTTCTGTCTACCTGCCTGTCGCCTTACATTTAGATTGACGAGGAATCTGCTGCACCGCGAATTTTAAGGTTTACAATGTTAGCCTATGATTCCGGGATGTAGAGAGAACTGGGACTTCAGCGCCTGTATCGATAACCTGGCTGCGCCCTCTCAAGGGGTCGTAGATTGTAGATTGATGCTGCATTTCAGGTAGTCGTCGCCAGAACTCTCGGCAAGTGTATTTTTTTTTTCGAAACAGCGCTAGTGCTGGTACATTTCAGGGGTACCAGCATACTTTGAGAATTGTCAAGGTCCCGACGACCTACTATTCGATCGCTCTTTTCAGGAGGCGAACCTAAACCGTGATCCTATTTCCGAACGAAAAACACCGACTTTCTCTGTCAAACAGGGCCACTTGGTTTGACGTGTCAAGCGACACCTCGTCAACCACAGCTCAGGTCTATTTGTCAATCCGAGACTTCAAATCCGGATAAGCCAGGTTAGCCTGTGGGCTCTCCGGAAGTGACTGTAACCGCTCTGTGTCGAATTTGTCATCATCCAATTTCTTAATCTGCTCGATATATTCTCGCCATCTATCCGTTACGGCTCAATCTCTCTCGCCATTTGTTACGTACGCAAGAAATGTGGCCCCACGTTTGGCAACAACTCTGTTGCGATGAGAATACGGCGTTCCAATGTACGGAAAACGGTTTGGTGAAATCTGCATTATGCAGCGCCGGAGCGGAAGTAAGCGCCGGCTTCAGTTGATGAAACGCTTGGAGCCCATTATCGGTCCATTCGACCGACGTCCCTTACATGGCATATTGGTCAAAGGCGTTGTAACAGCTGCGAAGTCGGCGATGAACCTACGGTACCACCCGCAGACACCCAAGGACCGACGCAACTGTCTCACTGATTTCGATAGCGGAGACTCCACAATAACCTTTATTTTGTCTGGGTAAGTCCGGATTACTTCATGTTTGATGATCTGCCCTAAGTACTTCACCTCCTTCCGTGCAAACCCGGGCTCTTTAGATGAACAGCAACCTGCTGTAGGTTGCGAATGTAGTCCTCGAACGTCTCAGACACGACCAACAAATCATCCAGATAGATGAATACTTGATTCCTCAGATGGGCTGGAATCACCTTGTCTATTAACTCCCACAATGTTTGTTGAGCATTCCACAATCCGGAAGGCATTGTTTCGAACTAATACAAGAATCTACCTGGGATGACGAAGGCGGTCATATCCCTTGACGCCTCATCGAAGGGTATCTGCAAGAAGGCGTCCTTAAGGTCAATACCAGAAATGTATTGAACCTTAGGTAACCGACTCAACATCCCATCAATAAATGGCATGGACTTTACGGGCATCGGGCCGCATTCTCACCTTGCCTGGTTTAACGACAACCACCACAGGAGGAGCACAAGCGCTTTGCGACTTCTCGACGACCCCTATTTCCAACAGCCGATCCACCTCCGCATACAAAAGCTTCTCCACAGCTAGCGATACCGGATAGTGACGCTGTTTTGTCCGGTTGGAATCTTCTGCATCAATGTGATGCGATACCACCGATGTGCGTCCCAGTCCTTGTTTCATGGAAAAGGGAAACATGAATATAGCAGCTTGCAGCTGAAGCTCCTGCATGAGCAACAGAACATGCCGCTGGCTACAGGTGTCACCGACAGTCTTCAAAGCTCTCGACCTCAGAAGGGATACAATTCACCGAAGCTCCGGTGTCCACCGAACCGAAAAGATAATGTTCGCATATGGTGGTAAGTCTCCCTTTGGCTTATCCGCTAACACTACCAACGAAAGGAATTGTTGTGTCCTCTTTCCTGCAACCTAATAGTGGCGGACACGAAGAGTGGAACGTTTGAGCAGGCAGGTATCATGCAACTCCGAGATGCTTCCTAAGCTTCCTAATACCTCCATAGCCGAACATGAAACGGGAGCCAGTGTCTAGATCTAGGTATTATTGTATGTATTAGAATCAATTGACTGTTTACTTAAATTGCCAATATTGGCTGCAACGCTTGTCGACGAATCCGAGTTGGGTGTTTGGCTATTTTTATAAGGTTATCGTTGGAAGACACTAGGGACTTGTCAGATTCAGGCATACAGACGTTAAATGCAACTCCGGAATCATCGCATTGCGAAGGAACTATGCAAAGTGATAGAACGCCCTACTCTCTTCACAATAGGGTTGGCGCCCAACGTGGGGCCACAGTTGTTGCGTGCGTAACACATCCCGAGTGTCCAATTAACCAAAAAGGTCTTTGTAACGGACCGGACGGGTGACAGCGATCGCTTTCTTTGCTTCCGGTTGGCATTCTTATAAATTTGCCAATTGGTCAGGATTTTATGGTCAAGAGCTTATGGTAGAGGCGTTTTTTTCACAAACTTTTGTTTGGACAGTTTATAGCCATTTTTATCGTATTCGCGTTTTATGTCGCAATGTTTGTCATCGAATTTCTTCTGTAGCGCAAATATCATTGCCCCTTTTCCAAAGGGCTCTTGCAAGTTCCTCCGTCTTTTCAATATTTACCGTGTAGATACGTGTTTGTTTTGCTAATTTACTTGCGTCCTGACCCCGTCCATGCGCCGAGAACTGTTCCCCATTTCTCGACAGGACCGGAGTCCGCCCTGCTGCGCCGACTGAGGTGAACATTTTTGGATCGGTCAGTCGCGGGACTTGTCACCAAGAGAGATCAGGTAGGACGTAGCCTAGTTGAATAACTCGAACTATACTTCATTTATCTCTGATTTCAATATTTTATGTTTGTTTTACTGAGGATAGTACAAAGTACGTTGCCTCAAACCATCCTCCTTTATCTGGGCTTGGGACTAGTGAAAACCCCATAATTCTGTAACTTTAGTTGGATTTGTTAAATTAGATAAGCACCTCGTCATATAAATCATGCATTTTTTCTACACGCATTCACGTGAGCATACATATTTTACGGGTTTACAGTATATTCTTCACATATGGTATCCGGTATAAACTTGCGGAAACAGCAACCACGGGCTTCCTACCTACCGCACTACTTGCTACATCACAGCTCGTTAATTTTCTGAATAAGCCAGAGAAGAATCCATATTTCCTCTTCGATTAAAGATTTAATTGAGAATTCACATAAATATGCGGTGATAAGATCGTCCACCTCTTTGTTTGCATCAACGTCCAAAAAATTAAATTCCATCTTCTGACGAGTCCATTATGTTATGTTTTTCTTATGGTAATTAGAATTAGCGAGACTGTTTGATTGTTCCCAAGACTCTTAATTATGTGATTATCACAAAGTGCGTGCTTAGCTGCATTTATTTCAAATGCACTGTAGGGGACATGGGTAAGTCTTGGATTGGAGACCCGCGAGGTTGGCAGAAATGTTTTTATAGGCGCTTGAAGAAATATAGATAATTATACAGGATAAGCACGAAAATAAACGGGAGGATTAGGAGCTGGCAGTTTGTGATTTCACTCGTCAAGAAGTCACTCTATAAACCTACAAAATAGTGTAAAATTGACTTATTAGTGGAGACAATTCTTTGCAATTGAAGAAGGGGCCAAAAAGCTTACTGAGGCCATCCTCCTCTGCACATCTACTTAGTTAAGCAAAGAATGAATTAAGTGTCGATGCAGCGCAAGATATCAATCCAGATCGAGTCAAGGTTTGTTTTATGTAAATAAATTATCAACTTCATGAATATTGTATGTTTGTTTTCCCTTTGGTTTGCGAATTTCAGGTGAAATATTACCGGAGTAATTATCACGTCACCACAATTTATTCTCCCATTTATTTATGCTTTTTCGTTTAGATTTAATTCACTGCATACTGAGTGGATAGATATCAATGAATCAAGATTGCTCAGAGCTGAGGGAATAAGATTGCGTACTAATGAAAGCTCGGCAGCTATCAGTTTAGGTATAAAGATAACATAATTTTCTTTCAACGACTTCAAGAAACTGATTCAACAAATTCAGTGTCGTTGTACCTATCGAGCCATGAGTGTCAGCTCCAGAATGATGCCTACAGAAAATATTTCTGGGGATGGGGGCAGTAGATGTTATCATGAAGTTATATTGTTATATTGAAGAATTTTTTTCTTGGTTCAAATTGTTCCTTTTTCCAGTCATTGACCAAAGGTACTAAACTACACGATAACCTTACATATTATTAATATTTTCTATCCCCCTCTCCGGACGGACGAAATACAGAGTTATAAAATGGCTGAAAAGTAGGAAAAATCTATATCTTAAGAAACAAGTCGGAATACCGGAAGCTGGTGTTTCGGGTAGGGGCAGGTACGTATCAGCCGCTCCGAGGAGCCTAATTAGCGCTATGGTGTGCCGTTTTAATACCACGAACTCCTAAAACCGTGGCTGCTTTTATGAGAACAGGAAGACAGAGTCCAGATGGCTCGGATCTTCAGAGCCAGCCTGTAGTATTCACGAAGGAAACCAGCTCCCCCACCCTGCAGCTAGAAATCTCTCTGAAGTCCCCAAAGAATGGTATCCGTATCCAGACTCTAGCAACAGCTGGGCAATCGCAGAAAAAGTGCATGAGGGTCCCACCCCCCTTTCCTGCGCAGCTTCGGCAATGCAATTTGTAGGATATGCCGAGCAATTTGTAGGATTGTCCCCTATGGGCCAGTGCCCCGTGCAGACCGTAGTAATCTGGAATGCATTTGCACGCGTATCGCACAGGAACTGTCGTTCTAAACCAAGAACTCCATAATAATAGGGGGGATTTTAACGCTTAGGCCGAAGATTGGGGTAGTCGGGAAACAAATGCAAGCCGCTTATTGCTCCAAGTATTTTCACGTCTAAATGTCGCTCTGGCAAATACTGGCATCTTGAACACTTTTCGGAGACGAGATATGAGATCGGTGATAGACCTTAAGTTTGTTAGCAACACATTATCTAAGAATCTCCAATGGCAGGTGAGCGAGGAATATACTCACAGTGATCATTAGACCATCATCTTCCACATAGAGCGTAGGTCAGGAGCGAAACGTATCAAGAAAACCGGGTTGGACATCCAAAAACTTGACAAGCAAATATTCGAGGAATTACTTCTGCAGGAAGCAATTCCGGTGGGAAACACAGAAGAAAAGGTGATGCAGGTCCTTGCCTTCATTTATGTGCAGCCCGAGATCACACGCCATCTGCTTGATCTGGATGAAGGTAGACTGTACATCTTGGGTTGTTCTTCCCATAATGTCAATATCGTCAGGGTAGGCCAGTAGCTGGGTGGACTTGAAGAGGATGGTGCCTCTCACATTTACGTCACTCACTTTCTCCAGGGGCAGGGTGAAGGGAATCGTTAAACCGTTGTGGATATTGGATGGTCTCGAAAGTGATCCTGCTGCTTTTATCTGTCCTCCTCTCTGCTCAGCCTAGTCAGTCTTATCAATTTCGTCGGGATACCAAATTCCCTCATGGCCGTGTACAGTTTTACCCTAGCTATGCTGGCACAGTCGATGAAAAGGTGAAAAGGTGCAACTGATGTTCATATTCCAACAATTTTTCGATTGCTTGCCGCAGAGAGAAAATCTGATCTGTTGCTGATTTGCCTGGAATGAAGCCTCTTTGGTATGGGCCAATGATGTTCTGGGCGTATGGGGCCATCCGGTCGAGCAAGATAGCGGAGAATATTTAGATAGAGGAGAATATTTTTTATTGCTAGTCTAGCAAGATAGCGGAGGATATCTTATAGATGGTACTCAGCAACATGATACCTCTATAATTGCTACACTGTGTGATATCCCTCTTTTTATGTATGGGACAGATAACGCCTCTTTGCCAGTCGTCAGGCATTGATTCACTGTCCCATACCTTGAGCATTAGTTGATGAACCACTTCACCAATTCGGCTGAAATTCCATCGGCTCCTGGCGACTTATGATTTTTAAGCCGGTGGATTGCACGGACTGTTTCTTCTATACTTAGTGGTGGTACCATTTATCTGCCGTCTTCAGTTGGCGGGACTTCCAGCTCGCCGATGTTCTGGTTGTTCAGTAGTTCATCAAAGTACTAAACCCATCGCTCCAATATGCCCATTCTGTCAGAAATCAGCGGTCGCTCCCTGTACTTATCGAGTTCATAGACCTCAGGCTTCTTTCTGTGAAGTCGCTTCTCCGTTCGGCGGAGTTCTTGATAGGTCTCTGCGCGTTGTTTGGGAATGCACATTACTCGTTATGTAAGATTCTTCCGAAGTCCGAAGTCCGTTATAATTGGTATCCCTATGTAAGTTATGGAGCCGACATTTCACCTGAATACGGGCTCCGTTTCTACTTGACTTTTTAAATCTCCAAGTACGATTTTGATATTATAGTTGGCACAGGCTCCGAGAGTCCGCTCGACTGCCTCGTAGAAGGTATCCTTCTCCGACTCTGCAGTCTCCTTTGTACGGGCCTGAACATTAATGAGGCTTATATTTCTAAATCTGCCTCGAGAATCCAGAGTAAATATCCTTGCGCTTATATTTTCAAAGTCGATAACAGCAGGTTTTATTTTTAGGCTGACTAAGAAACCTATTCCGATCACTGGTTTACTGGATGGCCTCTATTATATATGGTGTAGTGGCTCTTCGCCGTGAAATGGTCCCTGTCCCACGCATTTCCTGCAACGCTGTTACATCAGCTCTATATTGGGACAGGGTATCGGCTCGCTGCTTGGCAGCTCCATCTCTGGACAGGGAGCGCACGTTCCATGAGAAAATGCGCAAATCGTTATTCCGTTGTCGTTCCCGGGTTCGTCGTTGTGTCGTCAATCCAGTCCGAGACTCCTTTTGTGGCTTCGTAACAAGATGTTCTCCGTTTAAGGTTATCAACCCTACCCAACCCCGAACATGGAGGACCAGTTGGTACAGTTTGTCGCGTTTTAAGGCAGCTCTATAGCTTTTCATTAAGAAAGAGCTCCTAGCGGTCACCACGTGGAGGTGGATATAGGGTTTGATAGTAGAGCTGTTGGTATTGGTTCAGCAGGCGTTTCCCAGGTTTTATACTCCATTGTGGGTACCAACCCATGTTTCGCCCTAGGACCTATACTACCCTTTGACCACCCAAGAAGGTTAATGACTTCCGCAAATTGGACGCATTAGAAGGGAGAAAAAAAGAATTAACAGTGCTTAGGAAAAGTCAAAAGTTGGCTTTTTGGGTAGGGGTAGGGTAGGGTAGGTATCAGTGGCCGCTCCGAGGAGCCCAATTAGCGCTTTGGTGCGCCGTTTTGATGCCACAAACTCCTAAGACCGTGACTGTTGTTATGGAAGCAGAGAGGCAGAATCCAGCCGGTTCGGATCTTCAGAGCAGAAAGCAGCTCTCCCACCCTGTAGCTAGAAATCTCTCTGAGGTCCCCAAAGAATGGTTTACCCAGTGTCCGAAGCCTGACTCTAGCAAGAGCTGGCCACTCGCAGAGAAAGTGCATGAGGGTTTCCCTTCCTTCTCCCCAGCTTCGGCAATGCGAATTGTCCTAGCGGCATGGTCCCCTATGGGCCAGTGCTCCGTGCAGACCGCCTTAATCTTGAATACATTTGCACGCGTCTGGCACAGGAGCTCTCGTGATCGAGTTATGTTATAAGCGAGCCAAATTCTCCTTGACTTGGCACAGCTCATAAGCCTTCGCCATCTTAGGCCCGCGGCTGCTAGGTAGTGCGAGTAGACTCGGCCTCCGACAGCCGCCAGCGGAACACCAACTGTATTCGCCGAAAGACTGCCACGAGCAGAGCCTTGCCTGGCCAATCCGTCAGCCCGCTCATTTCCCTCTATGTTTCTATGCCTGGGAACCCAGAGGAGAGACACGCTCAAGGTTATCTTTGATCCGTCCGTAAAGAATACTGTGTCATAACCTTACAACACGCCGCCGGTCTTCCACTTTGCCCTGGTTGGATGATCCACAGCAAAATTTCTCATGAAGTTCAGCTTGCGTGTGGCATAGTCCATGGGGAACGCCCAGATTTCTCGAGGTACTTCATCTAGGATGTTGCTGTGGCCGTAGGACTTCGCTGCCCAGCATCCGGAATCACATAGTCTGACGACACTGCACGCTGCAACATATTTAATGTCGAGGTCTAGGAGGAGGAGATGCAGGAGTACATTGAGTGCATCTGCCGGGCAGGACTGCAGAGCCCCAGTAGCATCTGCACACGCACTTCCTTGAATCCTATTAAGCTTCTTACTATTGTATTTTTTTTTAAAGCCTGCCACCATACAATAAAGCCGTACGTTAGGATCGGACGCACTACAGCGGTGTACATCCAGAGAACCATCCTCGGCCGGAGACCCCATTTCTTTGCAAAGGTTCTCTTGCAGGCATAGAAGGCTATACAGGTCTTCTTAACCCACAGTTCTATGTTCAATCCCCAATTTAGCTTTGGATCCAGGATCTTGGGTAGTAATTAAATTAACTGTGTCAGGATGGCTCAAGTGGTTAGAGCGCTGGCATTATAAAATAAGCCGAAAACAAGCGACACGTCTAACCGAAGAAATTACTAAATTATATTCTCTTTCTGCTTATTCTTTAACTACCGGTCCAATAATAAATTGCTTTGCAAACCTTCTATGCAATTCGACAGCCCTTCTGGTCCACGGACAGAATTCTGATAATTTCGAGATGTGTACTTTCTCTAATAACGCACATTATGAATTTCTAGAGGATTGGTAAGTGAAATTTACCCCAGGAAATAGGAAAAGTTATCTACTTTGAAACTGCCAAAACAAACCAAACTTTACTGTCAAATTACGCAAAATTAAGTAACAATTCCTAAAAATTCCCAATATCAAATTGTCCAACACATAGTTTTGCTCCCCTACGTTAACATCTAAATATACATTGCATACATTTAGGTTTGCTGGGAAAATCTTATTTAGGCTAAATAAATGACTGATCAAGTAACACATTTAACGGGAGTAAAAGATGAAGGAAGGAATTATTCAATATTCTTTATATGCTAATTCACGGCCCGAATAAGCAATAATTACATGAGGTGCAGCCGGAGAAACTTACTTATTACTGCATGGACTAGTTCTAGACAGTTATAGAATTATAAGTGGAATAATAAATTTTCTAGTGAAATATGAGTAAATCGCATTGAACATAAATAGTTTGAATTAAGTTGTAACTATACCTTAATATAAAATTTAGATTAAAGTCCGTTTAGGTTCAAAATTTCCTCGTACAAACGGACCATGTTCGAACCGGCCGATCTGGAATTGTTGCTCACTTCACCTCTTTGCTGTCAACATTTTCGAAATGTCAATTCTCAAATGTGTGTCTCCCCTTTCCACACGACTGAGTGCGTGCGAGTTGAACGAGTTCTCTGAGCGGGACCGCAAGGTAAATGAGTTTCCCGTCAAAGATTGCGTCAAAATTTTCACTTTTCCCATCTACTTTCATTTGTTTTTCCCTCAACCTAAAATTGTGAAAATTTCGGAGTTGTTTACATCCCCCATTGTTCAATCGATTGATTCCTAACCGATTTCTTTTTGCGTTTTTTCCACTTCTCCCACCGTCCGGCGACTTCAAAAAATTACATAAAGTGGTTGGTTGTGCAGTGTTTGACCGAGATAAGCCGTGAGAATAATTTTTGCGCAATCGGCGTAGACGAATCCCCGGGAAGTAGACGTCAGTGGTGAGTATTGCGATTTTTCAATTCTTGGCCGTGCGGATGTGTTTCTTGCGTAATAGCGTTGATGGGCGTGTAGGAGGCGGTGTCGCGGGGGTGCAGCACGCTGGCCTGTCATGTGGCAGCTCTCTGAGGACACCAATCAGACTTGCCCGGAATCCACGGGCTCGGAAGTAAGTGACGTAACCAGCGCCGTGAAACGTCAGAGCGGGGTCTTGCGTGTCAACCTGGCCCAGCCGCTCTTTATCGCCAAGAACTGGATTAGTCATTTGGATCACGAGACTCGTCTCCATGTGTTTCGCGGAACTCATCTGATATTTCGTGGGGTGGAAATGCGCCGGAGGCACATGTTGGCAACGGCAGTTGACAGATTTCTGGGGGCATGTCAGAGTCCTGCGCTGGATGGCTTCGATGTCTCAATGCAGATAACAGGAATGTGTAGCCAAACTGCTGAGGAAGTAAACAAGGGTGTCGTCAACATAACCCCCGCAGCTAGTCCTGAAGTGAATAATTCAAGATTTGTGGAAGGTGGACTTCCCAGACGAAGCACTCTAATTTGATTGACAATGCTCACTTCAGGGTTAGGAATTTGCACTGCATAAGTAAGTGACTCCTAATTTAATCAGTCATTGGGTCACTGATTTGAAATCGAATTAGAAATGTGCGCTGGCTTTGATGGAGTCTAATGGGCGCGATCATAGCGCTTTGCAAGGGCAGGGTCGAAGCCACGCTGATGGGTAGAACCGATTGCCAATTAGCACTTATGAGTTAGCGTTGAACGTTTCCATTAGGACGGCGAGAAAGGTTATTAGTTTGCGGTGTCTAGCGCTGTGCCATACAATATGGGACTAGGAGCGGGGGGAGCACTAGCTGTAGCTGGTTTTAAAAATGTGTTTTTCCAATAATTGTAGAAGACCACTCTACCTCGAAGGGAAAACGGCCGTTATAATGTAGCAAAGGTGAGAGGACGGACTTACTTAATCCCGATAAACAGCGAGATCTGGTTGTGATTGAAATTGAAAGGAGAAACACTAAGGATAGAACTGAGACCGCGTCGTTATATAGCATTTAATAGTAATCACTTAGGATTTAGCCACAGCAGTGGGGACGAAGCCACTACTCCTTAAACATTGCCGTCCATTGCTCCCAACAAGTTGCGATTTTTAAAACGACCGATTTTGATGCACATGAACACGATTCGCGAATCGAAGTGCCACCGTCCAATGCCACAACAATAGTCGGAAATTTAATCAGACGCAGTGGCATTGACAGTTGGAAACAGTTTGTTAGATAGTGACGAGGAATCTGCAGTATTGCGATTATCACCTGTAGCGGTTTGACGTATTTATCAGAGGTGATGTCAGAAAAGATGCCGAATGTCGCTGGTCATGATGATAATTTTGATATGAGAAATTATAGGTTTAGTTGAACGCATCCCATAGTTAACTAATGGGATTTTTCGTTATCTATGCATGATCGTATCGATGCGAATTTATCTATATTTTTTCAGCGGGAGGTTATTGCATATGTGGCTGTCTTGACTTTTTTCCAATATGGGGACAAACTAGATATTGCCCGTAGAAATGGGTAAGGGTTCTTGATCCATGGATGGCGTTAGGACAGAAGAAAGTAAGTCCGAGCAAAACAAATACGTGTCTGTACGCTAAATATTGACAACTGGCGAAACCGAGGGACTTGCAAAAGTCCTTCGGAAAAGGCTCTACAAGAAACCCGATGTTCTGGTGCTAAAAGTCGCGACATAGAAGGTGATGGCGTGGTAAAAATGGCTATAGACTCTTCCCTATGAGACCATCCTATTTCAACATCGGCCGTTGATGGCCGTCTTGTGAATCAAACCACCGAGAAAAGAGCGTGAGGAACGCACTGGCCCACCGCGCATTAAATGGTGACGATTTCATGAGAAGAAAGAAGAAATGATCTCACTTACGTGATTACCAACCATTACGAATGTGGAGGAATCGTGGAACCAAATGAAAGACACGATCCACATAGCGGCCTCTGCAAGCCTCAGGGTCAACAAGCCAGGTAAGCGGTACATCAACCGAGATATTTGGCTTTGGAAGGACGATGTTGAAATGAAGGTCCATGAAAAGAAACTTCTCGACGACAAAACACTGACCACTTAGCAAATTTATAAGAATGCCAACCGAGAAGCAAAGAAAGCGATCGCTGTCACTCGAGCGACCCATTACAAAAATATTTCCGATTAACTGGACACTCGGGATTGCGAGAGAGATCTGTATTGGACACGAACGCACACAAAATATCGAACACTTCTGTTGCGTTTACAAGAATGGTACTTTGTTTACCGACCGTCGAGCCCCAATGGATAGATGGGAGAATATATCGAGCTGATTCAACGGAAAATTTTTTCATCCTCCACTTCCATAAGTTTTGCCGACATTTTGAGTAATTTCACCTAGGAACACCGAGAAAGCAATAAAAAAAATTGGAATCGGGGAAAGGCACAGGATCTGGCGACAGCGCATCTCAGATCTGGAAAGTAAAGAGCTGGGACCCAACACGGTGGCTCAGTGAATTCTTTAAGGGGAGTGGGTAGCAAAAATTGAAAAAAAAAATCAAATTTTTTTTATTAGCTTAAAAAATTCTTCAAACTGTTCTGAATCTAGTGATAAGTTTAAAAATCAAAACCGACAACTAGAAGTACTTGAAAAAAATTATTGAGTTTAATTGTTATGACCTGTGAGCTAGCGGACCATGAAATCACTCAAAACCAAGACTATTTCATATTAAAGAGATGACGTGATGAAATAATATAATATATATGATGATATTACATCATATGAACGGAGGTATAAAAAGAAACTAAGATTCATAGATAATTTTTTTTAATTAATTCACAACTTTCGATACATCAGAATTTTCCCTTGCTATAGGAAGTGCCACCTTCCTCTTCCAAATATGATTCTTCCAATTTCCTTTTGGCATTTCTCATTCTCTGCCTCGGTTTTTGTCATGTCTCCGCATTTTTTCTTTCCGCCTTCTGAATTCCTTCGATGTCACATTTCTTGAGAGCATCACAACAGCATTTCCCAGGTTCAATACCTAGGTGATGAAGGACTCTACATCGGGCTATATTTCCGTCATTGAAGGTAGATACCGCATCATTAACCCCAAACTCAAGAGTTTTCCTTGTTACAAAGGTGGTCTTTGGAACGCGAGGCCAAATGACATTATTCAAACTTTCGTTCGGGTTTTGGGTTCGGGCACCTCTTTGGCAGCAGAAGCTGAAAAACAAAGTCAAAAAAAAACCAACACTTCCACAATAACATTATATTTACCTTCTTCCGTGTCATAAGTAATTTTAGAACAATTCCAAAAATTGTCCAATTTTTCTCAGCAATTGAAGTTTCGCAGCAAGACCACGTCTAAAAAGTGATACCTCTACAATTGCTGCACTGCGTGATATCCCCCTTTTTATGTATGAGATAGATAATGCCTCTTTGCGAGTCGTCAGACATTAATTCGCTGTCCCACACCTTGAGTACAAGTTGTTGAACCACTTGGGGTAACTGGTCGCCTCCATATTTAACCAATTCGGCTGTAATTCCATCGGCTCCCGACGACTTATGATCAATTGCACGGACTGTTTCTCCTAAACTTGGTGGTGACAGTATTTGTCCGTCGCCTTCAGTTAGCGGGACCTCGAACTCGCCGATGTTCTGATTGTTCAGTAGTTCATCAAATTCAATACTCAATCCATTGCTCCAATATGCCCATTCTGTCGGAAATCAGATTTCCCTCTTTGTCTCGGCAGGATGAGCATCGAGGTGTATAAGGCTTCATCCTGCTGACTTGTTGGTAAAACTTCCGCACCTGGTGCGGTTACTCCCTGTACTTTTCGAGTTTACAAACCTGTTGGTTTTCTCAGGCTTCCTTTTTCCGTTTGTGAAGTCGCTTCTCCGCTTGACGGAGTTCGGGATAAGTCTCTGCGCGTGCCCATGTATGTTTGTGGACCGTTTTCCACGCAAACCAGGTACTTTCAGCAATCATTTCGTGGGACACTGCTAATTAAATAATCCGCAGTCCGACATTATTTGGTGTAAGCTATGAGAGCCAACGTATCGCCTGAATATGGGCTCCACCTCTACTTGGCTGTTAAAATGCCCAAGTATGGTTTTGATATCATATCTGGAACAGGCTTCGAGGATTCGCTCTACTGCCTCGTAGAAGGTATCCTTCTCCGACTCTGCAGTTTCCTCTGTAGGAGCGTGAACGTTAATGAGGCTTGTATTTCTAAACTTGCCTCGCAAGCGCTTATGTTTTCAAAGCCGATAACAGCAGGTTTCGTTTTTTGGTTGACTAAGAAACCTACTCCGAGCACATGGTTTACTGGATGCCCGCTATAATATATGGTGTAGTGATTCTTCTCCAAGAAACCGGTCCTTGCTCAACGCATCTCCTGCAACGCTGTTACATCAGCCCTATATTGGGACAGGGTCTCTGCGCACGTTCCATGAGAAAATGGGCAAATCGTTATTCCGTTGTCGTTGCCGGGTTTGTCGTTGTGTTATTAGTTCAATCCGAGGCTCCTGTCGTAGCCTTGTAACAAGTTGTTTTCGGTGTAGGGTTGTCAGCCCTACCCAACCCCCAACCTGGAGGACGAGTTGGTACAATTTGTCCCGTTTTTAGGCGCGGAAGACTCGCCTTCATCCTTCTCCGTCTGCAGCTTTTCGTTAAGAAAGAGCTCCCAGCGGTGACCACGTGGAGGTGGAGATAGGGTTTGGTAGTAGAGCTGTTGGTGTTGGTTCAGCAGGCGTTTCCCAGGTTTTATGCTCCATCGTGGGTAGCAATCCATGTTTCGCCTTGGGATCTATACTACCCTTTGACCACCACATTCATATGCTGATTGAAATTGCAAAGATTTCCAATTTTTGTCCAAATCATCGAGTATGTCAAGTTCGCAGGTTAGGTCTCAACTTGTCATTGGGAAAAAATCACTTCACGGATTAGAAGTTTTGTCTTTTCTACCGATAGGCACTTGTCATCGAATCTATAGTCGGCTATTTACTTTTTTTTCGGAATAGGGTAGGTGAATTCATTTACGCATAGTGTTGGACTCCCATAACAGTCATCAGAAAACTAGCTTGGAACCGTTTGATACATTACTTCGAGTTAGCCCTCCCGCTCTTCCGGTTTTGAGGGCCTTCAAGTTAGGGAATTCCTTTCATCAACGAGAGGGAAGGGGAGGAGAGGAAGGGAGCGAGCTCGAATCTTCTTCGCAATAAGAAAAACCTGAACATAATGCCCCACATCTATTAGCGCTCCTCAGCATCTCTTTGACAATGTTATCTCAAGAGAGTTCCCTTATGTCTACATAAAGCTGCTGGCGAAAGTTGTCCAACTTTCAAAAGAAAAAAAGTTGTGTTCAGCGTCATCCACCACTCCATTGCAGAACACACAATCAGGAGATCGCGCTTCCCAATCTTGTGCAGGTAGGACTGAAAACCTCTATGCTCACTTAGAAGCGGCGTAAGGAAGTAATCAACCTCACCGTGCGTTTGGGTTCAACCATAGATCAAAACCGTCGATAAGTCGCGCAGTCCATCTCTCTCTTGGCTCATTTTGCCAAGAGAGTTGCCATTCGATAAGGGTGCGTTGACATTCTTCCCGGGTAACCAGCTCGCTTAAGTCTTCACCCTTGCGGCTGTATATAGCTTTACGCTCCTTGGCAAGGATGGCAACAGAGATCACTTCTGCGGTCACCATCACCGCCGGTTCTGAGACAGTGCGATAAGCAGACGCCACTCGCGGAGCTCCCCGTGTCTACACTCGAGCAAGGCGCTTACGATGCGCCTCCATGCCATAGTGCAGAACGGACTGCGGTGCTTCCATAAGAAAACGTCTCCTAGTCGTCGTCTCCTCCTAGTAGATATAAGACCCTCTACATTCGCCATTAGCCGCCTCAAGGCCGAGACCACAGCAACCCTATCTGCTGATGCTTTGATTTGCTCGAATAAGCTCATTTTCGAGTCGAGCATTAAACCAAGGTATTTAACTGCTGGTTTCCACTCTATAGTCAACTCGCCGATCGATATGGGACGCAGAATTGGAATTCTCTTTCTGGTCAAGATGACTACTTCGGTTTTTTCCAGTGCAAGGCTGAAACCATGAGTAGTCATCCATCCGCTTACCCGTCGCATCAATATGTCAAGTTTGCTTTGCGCCTGTTTAACAGTGCGTCTGGTAACAAGTGCCGTAACATCGTCTGCATAACCGACCAGGCATGTCGAGTCTCAGCAGACTATCGTAGGAAGCGTTCTAGAGGTCCGGCCCTAGAATGGATCCCTGTGCTACTCCGGACGTGGTTTCCATCCTACTCTAGCCCTCTAGCGTCTCATAGAGCATGGAGCGGTCTTTCAGATAATCCTTCAATATCCGCAAGAGGTAGCTTGGCACGTGAAATGAATTTTCTAATGTGTCTAGCATATTTGTCCAGCAAGCAAAGTGTTGAACGCCCCAAGCAGCAAATCTGGCCATTGGCGGAACACCAGTATCTTCTTGTTTTTCATAGAGAGAACCGCTTCTTCGAACTCCTTCATCGTGAAAAGGAGGCAATCCCCGACGCTTTCCGCGCTATTGTCATCAACCCGTACAGGATATCTGGGGGTGTCTCAACAGACTCGTAGGGAGCATCCCAGAGGTCCAGCCCTCGGTGCGGGTCTTCATTCACCTCATTGACCAGGTTCAGTCAGCCGCGACCTTTGCGTCATTTAGCGCACTGCGGAGTATCCTTTTTGCTGATCTATACTCTGCCTTTATGGCATATGCCTCCCGGCTGGCGGGTAAACGGTGTGCCAAACGGCGGAGGTTATAACACTTCTTGTTGTTGCTGACGTGCGTCCATAAACCAGCCACCTGTAGCACTTGATGAGAATTATCCGCATTCACACCCTGCATACTATCCATCCAATTATGATTTTCCCGCTGCTCGCATATTACTTGGGGACTTCCAGCGCAGAGAGTTTTTCACCTCGAGCATTTACAGAGGTGATTCCTATCCGGGCCTTGCGGCACTTCGACCTCTTCTGTGAGACAGTCAAGATTTCGGATTTCTAGAGAGCACATAAACTCTAGACAAGAAAGGAGAACCTTCTCCCCCAGTAACTCCTCCATCGCTTTGCAGAACGTACTCTTGCTCTCGTCGTCTTCAGACCTAGTTCGACCAGTCCCTTCCCCCCCTTACTTACTCGTTACTCACAAAGTGAATGAAGTCCTGCATCTAGCAAGCGAGGATTATGCTCAGTTGGGCCGCGATAAAATTCAATGTTTTTTGTCCTAGGAAAAATGGCTGATCTTACTTCCTCGCCGATTTCGAAACGGCGAGTTCTCTCGCTAGGCGATCATGGACTAACACCTTTTGTTAACTGCCATTAAGAAGTAAAGTTAGAATAGGCAAGTTATCTGCAATTGTCCACATTTTTATATAATTTATAGCTACACTGTGTTATGCCGAGTTCCATTAAGTATTAATTTCCCTCGTCCCCCAAAAACAATCATTCCTTATCTAAATAATCGCCAATAAATGCAGAATGAAATAGACGTATGCAAGCAATTTCTTTTAATAAAATGATAACCGCGTGATTTAGTGAGTTTTTAAGTTCCGTATTCAATTTTCATGTAAAAAAGTAACTTAAATTAGTTTTCCGATTTTATTTAAAATCTCAACTTCTTACAACATAATCTAATCAGCGAATTCAAGCCCCTTGTTGATTCCATCCACCCACCTGACATGTATCAAAATAAATTGATACGGTAATCACTAAACTGCAATGTCAGGTTGCACAGCGACAAGGAACACAATGCCAAGGTCATGATAAAGCGATTTTCGACACACTTAATTTACGACTAGATTGGAATCTATTCGACCCACCTGGTAGCTGTATCTATGCAATACTTCAATATAGTATATGATTCAAAGTCTCATGCCTAATTTATATCTTGATAATTGGCTAACGAATTACGCTACCTACATATTAACATAAGCTTGCGAAGCGTTATAGATGCTTAATTACGAACGAAAATTCAAGAAAAAACCTTGGCGAAGATCAACTGCTGTCGTTCCTATTTTCCGCTCTGACAATGAGAGAAATTGTGACCGTGGTAGCCGCGTGGAAAATCTAGAAAATACAATAACATTTATGACTGTGACCCCAGATGCAAATGGAATAGGTGTTTCGTAAGACTAGGCCGGTTAAGGAAGTGTTACGGGTAATCAATGTGGCACTGCTGACGAACGAACAGGGAAAACGTGAACGGAAATAACAGAATTCACTGAAGTTCAGGCGACTGGTTGGCCGTGAAGGCAGAAACCGTTCTATGCACAAAATATATGCAACTTATTGAAGGCCTTTAACATTTGAGTTAACGTTTCAGGTTTCTTTAAGACGATAATACGATTTACATGCTATACAAGTAAGTTCTGAGAGATGTTTTGTTGTTTTAGAAAATAAGCCAGGAAAAGCTTTCTCTGAATATCCATAATGGTTGAGTGGCCACCGAATGAGAAATTAATAATGATGACATTTTGATTTGGTTCCATACTGCGATGATTTGTCGTATCACACGCATGCGGCACAATACTAGTAACAATGTGACGTTCTTTTATCTTATCTAATCAATTACACGTTTGAGTGGATTCAATAATTAAGTCATTTTGTGAAATAATCTACTTATTTTTTTTCAAATGCATGTGCCTCGATGAAGCATGTAGAAACCGAAAATTTTCGAAAAATCGAGTGTCTTCGATTAATATAGTGATCCGTAACAGGCTCTCTACCTTCCAAATATTATTAACATACTGTCAACAATATAACCGGACGATTTGTATATAATCTGCAATATATCCGTACTTCTTAAACTATCGAGACCCGGTGGGCCGGTCAGCTAACCGGTATGGGTGATGAGAAAGAAACAAAGTCTTAATTGGCAATATCGTAGGTAGGAAAAGAAGATATGGCAGATCGTTCTTCGGATAGGAAGGATGATGTAGGCCAGGCAGCTGTTAGGGTGGTCGAATTGATGGACCTTGGTGCAAAGCTTCAAAGAATCTTGTATTTGCCTCTTGATGGTTGGGTTATCTGTTATAGATGAATAGTACTCGAAGGTTCTACTAGTGCACCTGGTCTCAGTATATATGTCTCCTGTTCACTTCTTTGTAAAGCGTAGGACATCCACACAGTATATTTCATTTTTGTCTAATCTGCTTTTCAATTAGACTGCGTCATTTTCATTATTATCACACATCATTGCTATGCAAGTGACAAACCTACAATAACGTAACGGCACAAAGATAAACACAAACATTCATGACGGAGTGAGATTCGAAGCTGATGTTCAGCTAACTTGGCCATCGTATCGTCGCTCAAAAGTATGTTAGGAATAGGCGGAAGCAACGCAAGGCCTAAATTTGGTTCCACTCCATCTAGCACCATCATCTCTGGGTAGCAATGACATGTTATCCTTCCTTGTAGCTATATAATAAATGTTAAAGCTTTTGACATGCCGCCTAAAACTAAAAGTATAATGTCAACGCTATACTTATCATGAAGCAGCATTTCACAATGAAGTTTCATGGAGGCATCATAATTCAGAATCGCCTAATCACACTAACCAATATTGTATATGAGAAAGTATTTTCCAGAAAATCACAAGAAGATACTTTTCCGGCTACTTGGCTTTTGGGACGCTATTGTGGATGGTGCTCTTATGGCTGCACGATTTTGTAAAATAATAAAAAATTTAAACATATTCAAGTAACACATTGGCTTCGCTACAGCAATGACCACATTTCTAAAATATTGGGGGTCCAAAAGAACACCACGAAAAAATTGATTTTCTCAGGAGGAGAAAATGTGGAGGATAAAAAGAGAAACGAATAGAAAGATACAAACATTGACGGAAAATAAACCAGGAATGAACACGGGAACAGTGACGAAACCGTTGAACGCATCCAAGGGACTCTGTAAACAAGTGCCGAAAAAAACCAGCTTGCTTAGGAATTGCAGAGTCCATTGTCCAGCATCCACTTGCTGTCGGATCGGACCAAATATGAGGTAACTTACTCCCACCCATTTTTTGGATCACGTACTCCCCTTTTTGGGCTTAACATCCAAGGTTCAAAAATTGACAACATGAATTTGCAAAGAACATCCGCGATCTCCAAAACCTTGGTTTCGTTGATGATATCACACTCATCCCACGCCCAATAGACAAAACATACCAGTAAAATATTCAGCGATGTGTGGCCTTCCTCGGGGCGAGGATCATGTAGAACACCTCTTCCATATCCGTCAAAGGAAATAGTTAGTTGGGAGAAATGCCCTTATCTGCATCTCATCTCTAATGATCCTTAAATCAAGAAACGGGAGTTCTCCATTGACCTCTACTTCCATTGTAAATCTAAAATTTCGATGTTCCTTATTCAGAACCTGTAGCATCCTCCTCCAGTTTGTATGCATGTATTCCCCCACAGGTTTCATGAGTGCCCCTGTTTGTCTTTTCCACGTCAAAGATGTGGGATTTTTACTCAGTAGCCACTCTTCCAAAAACAAAAGCGCCCCCTTCACTTTGATGCTGGGAAACCACGTCGAATGACACTAGTCGTTCATCCCGGGTCGTAAATTCCACATCTTTCAGTTTCCTGGTGAGGTCCTCTCTATTCCTGATGGCTTTTCCAGCGGGTGGTCCCGCTAGTTCCTTAAACTGTTCAACAGCCATTTGGGAAATCGTGGATAGAAGCGACAAAATAAAAGTTGATGTATACTTTTCGGTGTTCAGGACAAATACTAGTGATCGGACATACGAAGAAAATGAAGACATATACGTTTATTCAAAAAAATATGCAGACTCTTTGAAAGGTGCAGCTCCAGATGGTTTCCGGGAAGAATCCCTTTGCAGGTGCTAGGTTTGTACAGATAATTTCTACTCGTAATAGAACTGGTTTCCATTTCCAAATATCTTTAGTTAACGGTTAGCTGCACGATTTTCAATACACTGCAATTTTTTGGTTTGTCGGATATTAAAATGAATGACATGAAGTAGCAAATATGTTTAACTTGAAAAATCTGTGACTGAAACATTTCTTATTCTGAACACGGTTTATGGTGACGTTCCTTCATAAAAAGCGTTCAGCATATTTCAAGTGGCATGAGCCCTTTAAGGACGGCCGACTGTCAATTGAATACGATGAGTGTTCTGGACGTCCTTCCATGATAATTGTTGATAAACGCGTGGTCAACTGGATCTTGTTACGATACTTCTCCCGGAGAATTAAAGACTTATCGTGTCCTGCTTGACGACAAAAACCCAAAAAGAGAACCGTGCCTATGTTTAAATTAAAATAATAAAAAAAAAGTAATTTTGCCTAAATATGGTATGTATTGCTTTTATTAGGTGGCATATTTTATTCCATTTATGACTTAAAAAATATATATCGCCAATGGTGGCTCAAATGTTGGCTTCAAGTTCATCAAGAGTCTTGGGTTTGTTGGCATCAATCTATGATTTAACATGACCCCATAGAAAATAGTCTAATAGTTTTAAATCCAACGACCATGGCAGCTAGCTGCGAGAGCCATTTCTCGAAATTAATAACACAACGAGCTTTACGCCCAATAATCCATTGTTAAGATCGCAATGGGATAAGTTACGATGTCTTATTAAAAATAAATATCGTCCGTGTCAATATCAAATTCCGATCAACATCGAACGATAATGCTCTCCATTCACAGTTATGGGAGGTCGTCCTTTATTTTTGAAGAATTATGGTCCGATGCTGCCATCACACCATAAGTTGCACCATGCAGTGAGTTTTTCCGGATGCAATGGAGGTTCATGAATCAATTGAGGATTTGACTAACACCAACAACTACAATTTTGCTTATTAACCAAAGCCATTCAATCAAAAGTGTGCCTCACACAAATGTTGATTTTTCGATGAAAATTTTGATCAGTTTCAATGACCCTTAAAGCCCCATCGGCGAAATCACGTCGTAAATAATGAAAATTTGGTGGCAATACCATCTTATATGGATGCTATCCGAGATCCAAGCCCACAATACACCGGGTAGTCATCGTAGACAGGTCCTCCTGCAAATGGCGTGGAATTCGCACATCCTTAGCAACTACATTCGCTTGAACAGCTGCAATATTTACGGAATTACATATACTACAATGTCGTTTTGGTCGCTTAGTTTAATGTAGAGTAAAGTTCTTTTCCAACTTATCAATTATACGGTGAGCTCAGAAGGAGCGGTGGTGAGCTCAGAAGGAACGGAATGACAGCCATATTTTGCATGAAATGCTCTCTGAGTATCAACAAAGTTCCTTGAATTTTGGTAGAATTTCCTAATGAGTAGGAAAAATAGTAAAATGGCAAACCTCACTGAACGCAGCTGATACCAGATCTCAAAAATCAGTCCATCAACATATCCACTAAGGACTGGTGAACTCTTTACATTAGATCGTTTAGAAAAAGATTGAAACAGAGGACTGATAACAGGGGATGAATTAGAGGTTTACGTTTATGATATTGAAACCAAGATCAAATCGTCTCAGCGACTGGGTGAAACGTCCCAAGACGCACGAAAGTAAGTTGAGTTCGATCCAATGAGATGTCAAAATAATGCTCAAAGATTCTTTTGATGCTAAGTGTATTATTCACTACACGCACCTTCCACAGTGAATAATATTTACTACAATGAAAATTTTACGGATGTCATCCGTGGAAAAACCAAAAATGTGGAGATTGGACCACTGTGACGGAAAACACCTTTACTTGCACTCTAGTCCATTCGGCCCTGAAAAATCGTTGATCTTGGTACTCGTGAATTTTTCTTACGGCCCAAACTGAACTGAACTGGAACATCTTACAAAAGACGCGTACCAGGACTTTTTGAGAACGATGAAACGATGGTTTTAGGACAATTGTGTACATTGAAGGGGCGGTTACTTTGAAAGGGACGAACATCTGGAACCTCTAAATGAAACACATTCTGACTTATGACGGCAGTTCGCCTATTTTTCGAACAGACTTAGATCAGAAGAAAGCAGACGAGGGGCTCATTTCTAAAGTCCGGAGCGCAGAATTTCCTGCAAACGTGTCAATGAGTCTTTGGGATAATGAACCAAAGCCAAGGACCAATGGTGCACGGACGTATTTGGGGATCTATGAGCCATTTATAACTAATCATAATAATCGGTGACACAATGGTATTTGAACCCTAAAACGTCGTAGAACACTTCATTTTGAGAATACGTTTGGAGGGAATGTGATCGACATTGCGCCCACTCGGGATTATTATCCTGATTGGACTCTTATATTCATTCGCTTCTGAATCGGCTGATATCCGACATTCAGCCCTTAATACAAATCCTTCTGAAAATATTAGTGAGAGTTTAGAAACTACAAATAATAAATTTGAAATCAACCGACACGCTGGCAACTGTTACTAGGCATTTTTGAGACTACATACGTAGACTAATTTTTTTATTAGTTAAAACCAGTTACATCGTTTAATAAGCACTAGACTTTGCACAGTTTGACTATGTGTTATATCACATTTCCATATTGCGTTAACTATTCCCATCATCGATGACTTTTTAATTGTCGATAAAACTTATAGCGAGACAACGTAAACTTAATTTTATATTTCCCCCAGCACGTTTTATTACGTAACAAAACGTATTCAATCCAAACCACAGACGCTAATTCATCATATGATTATTTTCGGTTGATTTTCGTAGTCGACGTTGTTAACTTGCAGAAATTATTTCAGTAAACAAAGATTGAATGCCAGATAGAATAATAACCTTGGAGAAGGAGATACAAAACATATTGTATGCAATTAAGATATGATTCGTTTGCTCGATCTTATCTGAATTAAGTTCAATATCTGCGATAAAATAATGTGGCAATTCTTTCACCTTCCATATAATTTCAACTTGATTTCAAGGAAATAAGCCCCATAAATTCATATTCAGATGTCGAAATTTCCCAACAAAGAATTGTTTTCTTACTCATGACTGAGAACGCTATCTGGCCTAGCGACTGAAATCTTTGCGGTTGAATAAAACTGGAACCGCAAAAAGTGACCAACTTACAGAAAATAGATTAGGTAACTTAATTTGTCTAATATTGACACCCAAAGAAGTATAATTTTCTAATTTCTTGCCAGTTTCTTAAATCGAGAATTAATTAGATTGTATCAGGAATATGGAAAGTCATAAAATTCTAACGTTCGAAAAATTCCTCTATCGCTCAATAATATCAGGCAACGCTTGAGATATTTTCCATTTTCACGTGTCATATACATGTGTATATACATATGTATCTTTCAGATAAAAAAATGGGCTTGTCGACAATTCAAGAATAGTATATCGATATTTGAACTGGTAAATTAAATTTACACTTTTTCTTACGCAATTCAATCGATATTTAATTTATGAGAAGATTTGAATAACATACAAACAAAGTACGTAAAAGGATGTTATGACAGATTATTTTTATTAGAGGAATTTGCAGGAGATTATGGTAGTGTCAATTGGTAATATGTATGCACATATTTCTTTATAGTAAAACGAATACACCCTGAAAACTGAAACTTTTCTCGGATTAAAATTATAAAAGTTCAGATAGCTCTCCCCCAAGGCTCTACTATAGATAATTAACGTTACTAGTTTAGATAAGACGTCCATATCAACTGGAACGCTTTGTCAGTAGATCAAATATTCACTCAGAAATTCTAGGAAAACAAAAATTACAAGTCGTCTTACAGGTTTCCTAGAGTTTCTGAGACTGTGCAATTTCATTTCAAGATTGCATCATTCTTATTTTGCTTGGGCTTTATTTCACTAATTGACTAAATTTTCTACGAACGGTTAAATACCACTTTAAAAACATGAATTCATTTATATTTTCTTGTAAATATGCCGTTTTCGGGCGTAAATACTATTTAATCAGGTTCTGGTTTACGCTTCCCAGACAGTTATGTATTAAGTGGAGCGCTAAAAGTAAATGACTAATAAATCAACGAACCAACGCTGCCATTGCTCTTTACTTTTCCACAATCAACAGTGATAAGGAATTATTATAATTTTTGAATCGTCCTCACTCAAATTATTGTTTCGGGTACCAGCCAAGCTTTTCTGCAAAACCCTAATGCACTGCCCGTCAGGCTGTCTATCAGAAGTAATTTATTCAGGAATAATCGCCTCTATCTGCACACCGTCACAGACCACTTCAAACTTGAACGGTTGGTTCTCCAGTTGTCGATAGACTATAGCATAGACTTCAACTAATTGAAACTGATCTAAATTTATTATTCTTTTTCTTATTGTTATACCTGGTACAGTCTGATTTGGCCATTAAAGTCCTCAAACAATAAAAAAAGTTAATACTTTTCCGGTAAAAAACAGTGTTTGATAAGAGAAAGTCAATCCCAAATTAGACGCATCGTTGGTATAAAATTGGTCACCGAAGTTTTCCGTTTTGATAATGAACGTACACTTGCAATGTCGAAAAAAAAACAACAGAGCGCGCCAACTTCGTATCAACAGATGTCCGATCTAAGCCTGTTTTAATAAGGGACTCCAGACATCCCGGCTTTCGATATCTCTAAAAGCTGTCTGGCGTCCTGGCTTACGGCACCGCTTCATCTGAGGCAGGGTCTACCACGTCTTTTTCTACCATAGATAGACTTTCCGGACTGGATCAGCCGGCCCACCGCAACCTATTGAGCCGAATTTTATCCACAACAAGACGGTTATGGTATGCCTTATGAATTTCATTTTCGCTATTTAGGCTACGGGAGGCGCATCGATTCATGATATCTTGCGCAAAACTACAGTCCAATTGAAAATATCACTGTTTGTGAAATATCATCCGCATATCGTGGAAATATGAAACTGATTCAATACAAACAATTAAAACCAGCGAAGTGCGGAAACAAAATTTGATGGTCGTGTGATTTGAAAATAAGCAAATTATGCACAAGATTACAAAAATGACAAAAGCATAAAAAAAACAAGGTGCAAACTTATTGATTCAGTTTACAAATACCCATAGTCGGAGCAGACAAAGAATAATTACTGATAACGTCTTGATAACATGCATTCGTTAGCGCTTACACTCCAAAAAACAATGTGTACCTATCGAAATGAGCAAGAGTCCCAACCGCCATGTTCTTCTTTTGATACTTCTCACTTGTTGAGCGAAATTGTAACAATGACGACATGACAGCATTCCGAAAACACTGGAATTGAGACACAGCATTCGTCATCGGATGCTTACTTTGTCCGAATAGTTTTTTAAGTCTCCAAAAGCAAAAACGAGATCGTTCAGCTTGAACTTGACATCAATATCGGGCGTGGCCACGATGAGTATTTCAATTTCTTTCTTCCTAGACACATTTTCTTCCCTTTACACTCTTCCTCCAATACATTTTCCTTCCTCTATGCATAATCTTCATCAAAAGTCTCGAAGGATGCTACTGTGTATTATCGTCCTATCTCACTACTCTCCTTTTGTTCTAAAGCCCTCGGGAGATACGTCAATGATTACTTGACCATCATAGCGGAAGACCCACATGGCTTTGTGAAATATCTATCTGTTGGCTTAATTCTGAGCTGGAGCTGTTTATGCTGATTTCTCTAAAGCTTTTGATTCTGTCAACTACAATATACTTCTCTTAAAATTCTCTCTGCCCCTCCGCCCAATTGTCATATGGCTCATCGCCATCATGTGTAAAGCAAAACCTTATAAAAGTCGGTCTGCTGCCTGTCCGTTTGTCTGTCTGTCATTCGCATTTTTCTCAAAAACGGTTAAGACTATTGATACCAAGTTTAGTGGGAAGGTTAGAACTGTGAACACCCACGCATACAGTGTGTTACATCGCTCTACGTGGAATTTAAGGGGGTCTCCATACATACAAAACGGGGGTGGACAATTTTTTTTCATCGAATTTAGTCATGTGGGATATCAAATGAAAGGTCTCGGTTAGTACTGTTCTAGGTACAATTCTGACATTTAATGTACAAGGGGGTGAGTGGAGGCTGAAAAATGGTAATTTTTTTTCATGAACCCTTTCTCAGAACCTACCCGACCGAAAAATCTGAAAAAAAAACACCGGTGCTTACGCTCCCCTATACCGATATCTGTTCAATAAAGTTAATAACCCCCTTAGGTTCATCCTGGAGTCATGAAATGCATTACTTTAGACTATAATATAAGGCATGATCTTACCAAGTTTGCTGCAAAAGGCATTATAACAAAGTTATAATAGGTCAAAGTTGTCGTTTCAGTGCAAATTCTAAGACTTGGAATGTCATTAGCACAGAAAAATGAATATTCTGATATAATATATGCATATACATTATGCGCTTGGTGCTGATGGGACACGGATGGCTAAGTGGTTAGAACACAAGGCTGTCATACGGAAGGTCGCGGTTCAAATCTCACTGGTGGCAATGGGGTTTGTATCGTGATTTGACGTCGGATACCAGTCGACTCAGCTGTGAATGAGTACCTGAGTCAAATTAGGGTAATAATCTCGGGCAAGCGCAATGCTGACCACATTGCCTCCTACTGTACTGTAGTGTACGGTTACGGTCTTGAATGACTTGCTCTAACACACTTCAAGGCTCTGATCCAATATGGATTGTTGCGCCAATGATTATTATTATTGCTGATGGGACAAATGTCCACTCACATGTTTTTATATAAGAAATACACAAAACCTTTCACACCTGAAGCATCCAGCTTCTGGTTTGTTTATTATTATATGTTGGTGTTCACTTTAAGGAGACGACTTTAAATTATTAGCCTTCGTTTCGCCTCCGCTAGATTGTGCTCTCTTGTAATTAAATTTAAATACACTGCTATGTTGGTGCTTGGTGAACAAGCAAATGCCACTTCGCTTCAATGCTGGGTGTAACCTTCAATAACAAGCTTTCCACTTCGTTGACATCATCAATCGCGTTTCCAAAACAAATGCCTATTTTTATCCTACGCATCATCTCCGATTTCATCTCAATCCTGCCTTCAAACCTTTCAACTTTCACGTTAGTAACATCCTGGAACATTGCTGTGTAATCTGGTCTCCCTTCCGCAACTGTGACTGCCTCGCTCTTTTGGCTTCTTTAAATAAAAACTTTCCCCGTATAAACTATACTTTCACCGCGCAGATATCTTTGAAATTTCTTGCCAGCAATTTTCACTTCCCGATCCCGAGCTTATGCGGAGCCTACAAGCTTCTCCTCCTCCGTCTCTTCTTGTTTTAAGCTTAGAATAAGCTACTTGCTTCGAAGAAGAGTACGTAATTGGAAGCTTATTTTTCTGAGTATTGTTCCTTAAAAAATTTAATAAACACAAAGATTTGTATAAAATTTTGACAATCATTTTTCGAATTCTTTTTTGAAAAAAAAACTGACTTCCCTTGTCTTAGGATGCGTTTGCTGAGTACAAGCAGAGTAGAATCCTTCAGGTAATTAAGATGCTGGGTTAGGTCAGAATAAGCTTTGAAAAGAGTCGTTTTCCAACATTTCTGTAATTGTCTTCTGCTTGTAAAATTTTATACAAATGGATATTTATATCGATGAAGAAATCACTTGACAGAAAGGTTTACGAGGTGTGGAGCTGTACCATATTTCGTAGTAGAGTCATGTGGCCTAACGAAAACAACAGTTACAACAATATTGTATTCTGAATTATTGCGTGCAGATACTTGGAAGCAAATTGTAATTTTTTGTTTTGACTTTTTCAGTCCTCATTGTGTATTATTTCACTAAACTCTCTTCAAGAATTGATATTTTAATCAATAGGTTTTGTTTATTCATCAATTATTCTACCTTTTCGTGGTTGATTTTCAGTTCTTGGAAATTTCTAATAAAAAAATGTATTCTCAATTTGGTTGAGAGCATTTATTGCAAAACAATATATGTTTCTGGTCAATAAAAATAAAAGTCATCAAAATGGTAGTAAAATCGTGTAAATAGTCAATTAATCGAGCCTGTTGTCTCCACTATCAATTGAAAATGATACTTGATCGCTTTTAGCACTTTCTAAACACTTATACAAACAAGCAAACAATAACATTCGAGCGTGCATCACTTAGCTGATTGGGTTGCACGATCCTAAGACCATATGATAAGAAAATATAAACTCCGTAGTAACCGCTCCCAAAATTTCATCGTCCAGCCCACTACTGTATCTTATCTGATTCAAGGCAACAAGAATTTTTATGAATTTCACTTCAAGAAAAAACTACTAAACAGGCATAAAGTCCAAAAATTGTACTCATAGAACGGTTCAGTTTCACCTTCGATAACTTCGTTTGACCCATTCTGGCCCCATACCAAATAGTGGCTCCCCTGATAAGGTAGTGGCCAGCTTGATTTTTACAAACAGCTTACTATCAAAAAAGCAGCTGATCTTTCTTAGCGACCAATCACTAATTT
The DNA here is from genome assembly GCF_905115235.1 of Hermetia illucens. Lineage (NCBI taxonomy): Eukaryota > Metazoa > Arthropoda > Insecta > Diptera > Stratiomyidae > Hermetia > Hermetia illucens. The sequence continues at coordinate 152,264,837 of NC_051850.1, read as the reverse complement.
CGAGTGGACCAAACACACACCGCATATTTTTCGTCTCCAATGATAAGTGGATATGCTTAGTCATCTATCTTCGAAAGAGGTTTGTCCCGGGGAGTATTCGTAATTGGTTTGAACCAGTTAAATCATACATTTTCGCCAACTTAGCTATTTGATGATGAGAGTGTTAATATTTATTCAACCAACGAGTGAATTCATGGTGGTTCCATTCATCTTTTTTTTTTCTAATGGGATCATATGATGAGCTACTAACGAGAGCTGTGTATCGAGCGTAAATTAAAGTGTTGACAATTTTAAGAATACCTCCATTATTTGGTATTTGGTTTTTGCAGTCAATGGAAAATCTTCCACGAGGCACTAATGGGCGTTGAACTTCAAAATGACCAAAACTAAATCATGAAATTTCGGAATTTTTAATTTCGTATATTGAACTGCGATTTTGGCAATCCATATATAGACATGTATTAGTCGCATGATACGATTCTCATTGTGCTTCCCCAGGAATATGCATTCCAAAATAGACGCATTCTATATAAAGGCATATAAGGGTGGCAAGTGTATTTCCGCTGTGTTCGTAACTGTCAAATAAGTAGACAAATAGAGCAACCGTCGTTTCCTTTTTATGTTTTTTTTTAATCCGATATTCGGGAACCATTTATGCGCTTAGTGCTGGATGTGCTTATATGAGTCACTAGCTCGTCCTTGACCTAGGCGAGAATAAGAATTGTTATTGTTTCAATTCCTTAATAACTTAATGACTTTCTTGGTGACCACTACTGTATACGCCGCACCAAAGCCTTCAAAAACTGAACTGAAACTTATGAATTGAGAACGAGGTTGCAACAACTGCAAACTGAACACTTCCCTTAAACTTTCTTGAATTCATTCCTTTATCTTTCTCTGCAATTCGGTCCATTCTGTTGTATCCAAATTGCTTTGACCAATGATAAGCTTATAAAAATGAATATGTATTATATTTTGTCGTGAAGTGACCTTTGAGTTGTTTTATGTAATTGTCTGTTTCATCGTATTCTTTGGCTTTGGGAGGCGTATAATTTTTCATAAATAGGTTCTAAAGCTTATCTTTGGCTCATCTTGCAATGCTTTATGCAAACCAAAGAGCACACCATGGGTAGTGTCATTTGTCAGTTTTTCTGGTGACAGTTAGTAGTAGTGGTACTGAGTCAACAAACGTGCGCGTACTTCATCGTCGAAGTTGTTATCGGTTGTGATTTTCGACCCAAGAGAGGAGAAATTATCAATAGCCTAAGCGGTTGCCGCTGCAAGACCATCAAATGTCTGTATCGCTTTTTGGTACGAGATGCAATGGAGTTGACCATGGCCTTTTAAAAAGCTTCATTTCCTTTTGAAAATAGATAACTACCTGTTAAACTAGATAATTCGTAGTTGTTGGGTTGTATCTTGAAACTACCACCAGCACTGGAATGGTTTGGAGGTTATATTTAGTTGCATGTGCTACTTCTGCGATTGTCTTGTTTAGCCGGGATATTTGTGAAAATCTAGATAGCGGTTCACGAGATTTAATATTCCGTTTTACGGTTTTAGTTGAGTGAAAATTTTTTACTTGAATCTCTTCCAGGAAGTTTTGATTACGTTTAAAGACTAACAAGCCATAGTGCCTTGAGAAGTCTATACCTGCAGGTTTTGAAACATACGCAACTTCGAATATCTAATTGAACTTTGTAATAGGAAATGATTTTCTCTTACGTTATAATGGCGAAAACGTTTGCAGCCGATAATGTCTAATTCATTGTTTCCAGAGGACCACGAAGCATTCGCTGAGGAAACATTCACAAAACGGGCTTACTTATCGCTGAGAAAGTGGAGCCTCGTCCGCCATGAAAAGATGCGGAACTAGAGGTGGCAATTGCTTGCCGCACCGGTGGAACCATCGATATTTTTTCACTTCGTCATAACTGGAACCAATATCGAGAAAGAAACTGTGTTGCTTAGCATTTTGGACTGTGTAATCATAATTGCGTCACTAATTCATCCGTGAAAGTAACGGACAGTTTTAAGTTTTGTGTAGCGACGGCATAGTCCAACGGGGTCAACATCTGAAGGGCAACAATACCGCGCAAAATGTTTTTTGCCACACAGGATCAGCCGACGGAAGGCAATCGTGTTAAAAGTTACGATCGTTTTGCTTCCTATATCCAGACTTCTGCCTTTTTTCATACTTCTTCATCTCTATGAAGTCCTTCCTTCCTTTTTAAAGTTTTGTGTAAACACAAAACCTTATTAAAATCGGTTTACCGTCTGTCTGTCTGTCCGTCTGTCTGTCTGTCTGTCCGTCACACGCATTTTTCTCGGAGACGGTTATAACGATTGACACCAAATTTGGCAGAAGGATGGGAACTGTGAACGCTCACGCATATAGTGAGTTACATCCTTTTACGACGAATTTAAGGGGGGGGTCCCCATACATGCAAAAGGGGGGTGTAATTTTTTTTTTCATGAAATATAGTCATGTGGGGTATCAAATTAAAGGTCTCGCTTAATACTTTTCGAAGCCAGTCTTAGTTTTGACTTTTGTTGAAAAGGTGGGGAGTGCGGGGGGTTGAAAATGGTCATTTTTTTAACGATCCCATTCACAGAAACTACCCAACCGAAAAAACTGAAAAAAATCAGAGGGCTGCCACTATATGGTCCCTAGGCTCCGAAATACCCTCCATACCGATAGCTGTTCAAATAAAGCTAATAATAGTACATTACTATAATTTTTAGTAATTGACAGGAAAACCCCCCTTAAGTTCACCCTAGAATCACAAAATTGCAACAATATAGGCTACAGCATAGAGCATGATCCTGCTAAATTTGGTGAAAATCGCACTATTACTAACAAAGTAATACTAGGTCAAAGCTGTCGCTTCTCTGCAAATTCGAGACTATGAATGTCAATATCACTTGAAAGTGGCTATTTTCACATAATATATGCATATTTTACGTGCTACATGCTAATGGGACAAATACACACTCAAATCTCTTTATAAAAGAAATATATAAAACCTTTCATACCTGAAGCGTCTAGCTTCCGGTTTCCCGACTTGTTCAATCTCTGATGGGGTCAATAATCAAACTGTCAAATTTGGAAAATACAGAACCCGTCATTCACGAAACGTCACTGCAGGAGGAGAAAGTCACCGTTTGGTCCGGAGTGTTCTCAAAATCTTTTCAAAGGAAGAGAAATCGTCTTCGGCATCCATAAATGTGTGAGCTTCTATTTTTAACAAGATGGCCAGCTTGTTACACCGCACCCGCTACGATGAAGTTCTAACGGCGCACGTCCCAGGAGACATGTCAAATAGCTACTGTAAAATCTGAAATGCTGACTAGTATGATGTAGAATCCTCAAGAAAGGCTGCTTTCTGTGCATTGAAGTGAGATGGTCATTTAATTGACATTGTATACAAAATTAATTTGTCGTTTTTCCTTCACTCAAAGCGAGCCGAATGTTGAGCTGTTCTTAATTAACTGCTTTTTATCCTTTTATCCCAAGACAAAATATGTCCGATTACCTAATAATAATGTAGTCTTCCTATCGTTTAGAACACCCTCTTGAATAAATGCACCGCTTAATTTTCTCCCAAATTTGTTTAACCCGTGGCCACTTTCCGCAATTACTATAACTCTCTTTACGCACCCAACGAATGTGCTCCAGCTCTTCCAAAACTCCCTTAGTCCAGCTGATCATCCACCATTCTACTTTCCTCAGTCGCTCCAGGTTCCGCTAATGTTGCTTTGGTTAACCACGACCTTGAAATAAAACGTCGGCGGTGACAATAACTGCCTCTATTTTTTCCAATTTGTATGCCCCGAACAGGCGTCATTACAACAACACAGTACTTTGGCATTCGCTTACATCTCGCCTCAGTAAGAAACAAACGATGGAAATACATGTAATAATATGCAGCATGAGCAATCCTATATGAAAGCAAATCCAGCCCTGAAATGCAAAATATATAAGCCAATGTTTGGTGTAAATTAAAAAAGTTCAATAATTCGAAATTTTGCTTAACCAGAAGCTGAAATATCGTGAGTTGTCAGTATCATATTAATGTAGAACCGTGCACCCAAAAATTCTTACTTAAAAACGCACAAAACATTTGATACGTTAAGCAAATGGGATCTGGTTTCCGATTTCATGGAGCGATGGCGTAGGCCAGGATGCCAGACAGCTTTTAAAGATATCGAATTGGTGGACCTTGACGCAAAACCGGGATTTCTGGAGTTCCTTATTAAGGCAGGCCTAACCGGATACCGGTTGTTTCGCCGTTGATGATGATGATGATGAAATGACCCTTTCAAATTAGTTCAATTGCTTTCTTCTAAGTGGGAAAATTGAAAAAAAAGCCAAGTAGCCCCTAGTACATTTCCACCAGCGGAATTTCGTGTTTAGATCCTATGATATGATGTTGAGATGAAAGAGATTTCGTACCCATGGGAAAGGGTGATTTTTTCCCCGAATACTCTGCGGGGTTTCAAATGAAAAGTATGGATTAGTGAGTGCAGAATTTCAGGCCAGTATATTTTCATATAAAATCTAGACCTCAACATGCAAAGTATGACTATATTTTATGAAATGCTGTTAATAGTTGCATCTTTTCTTACCCTGGTAATCATAAACAAAAAAAAACACATTTTTAACGTTCATTTTAAGAAACAGCGTACTATAAACCACAAAAGTGAAAAGCTTGGTGCGAATCTACTACTTTCTGTAATATTTATTATTAGAAAAATTTAAAACTTATACTGCCAATTTTAGTGCTGAGAATTGTTTTCTACGATAAATATGGCGTGTATATATTCTAGAAAATATATAAAAAAACTGAGACTCAGGCGGTGCCAAAAAATTATATTGTGGGTGATCATAAACATAAAAAAATTGGAATATATTAGTAGATAAAATCTCCCACTTATAACTTTTGGTTTCTTTCTTAACGGTCCCTGTTTTAGATACGAGAAAAACTATTCTTTCCGCAGTAGTTTCAATTGATAGGAATACAATAGGCGACAGTTCGAATTCGACCTATGTTTGGAAGCATTCGGCGCTTATGATATCAGTCCCAATGGGATTGTTGGAGTTATAGACATCTAGAATGCCCTCGAATTCAGATTGATCTGAGCTACTTTAGTCAGCATATACATGTACTCAAATTGTGGTAATCATGCAAGATTCCGTGTGAAATAGAGCGGGGATTAGGTTGTTTGAATATCTTTTTTTAAGGAAAGATAAATGCAAATTACTTCTTTTAAAACTTTAAAGTAAACGTTTACGAAATATGCGACTTACGTTACTCCAATACCCACATATCACACTGTAATCTCTACTGATGTGGCTAACTCTCAGCTAGCATGTACTGTACTCAATTCCACAGTGAAATGTATCTTTTAGTCGCTAGCTAAACTTCAAGCGCGATAGGTACCGTGTGCCCAAAGCTCGCACGACCGAAGGAATTTTCACCACCTCGAAATTCAGAGCAATGCCACACTTTGGCTAAATTTAACGCGTACTAAACAATCAAGTGACGGGGTCTCGGTTGTTCGGTGCTTTTTCCTTTCATTCGGGGGGCATTTGCCAATCCGGTTTGTCGCAGAGAATCTTGTCGCCGCGATAGTATTCTTTTCCCTCGGTTAAATTATTACTTCCCATACGTAACATAGTTAATGGTGCTAGATCATTTTATCTAAATACCCATAATCCTAGTGCTAGTGAATCTAGTTTTTAGTGGTTTTAAATCTCTCCTAGGAAAAAGCCCCTCGGTCTTTTCCATAGTGTCGTGATTATATAAGACACTTGATAGGATAAATAAAAAGTGAGAGGACTGTTTTTCAATAGAAATTAGGCAATTTGAAAAGGACTGTGTAACGCGGCTGTGATATAGTTTTGTAACGAATATTTCGAGAAATTTTACGCTACCTAGCAAAGGATTAGAAAGTTTTCAAAGAGGAAAGTAAGTACTCCACTGCTTAGTTGGTCAATCAGAAGTTATTGCGTCGATTTAAATTGGTTGTGTCGTCTGCCGAAAGAGACTTCTAGTTTTTTGGCAGGAGCCACAGTGTTACGTAACGTGTTCCGCTGAAAAATTTAAACATTCATTGAACCGGATGGAAAGATTATGCATTTCATGCTGTTTTTGCACGTCAATGAGTTTTTACCTGTGTAAAAATCAATAGTGTTTTTATCGATTTTTTTCTTGTTGCCAATCGGTTTGCAAATGTTTACTATGGAACAAAAGTTCGTAGAATTCTGTGGAATATACTGGTTTACCCTATAACCGGCGCCCTTCCTCCGTCCTTTCATATATGGGCGGAATATGCCTGGTAACGAATTTTGAAGGCCAAGGTTAACGAAGATGTGTAAATATGCTGACGGTTTCAGCGCAATCGCAATGAAACTTGAGAAATCTTCACCGAGTAGGTTCTCCGCCTACTCCAGATCTTATACAAGCTGAACATACCAGTATACATATATGTATTTACATATTGCAGACTAAATCACGTGTTTGCGTAGAGATAATATTAGCAGTAAAAATGAATGACTATTGATAATCTTGAATATTCGAGCCTTTAGCCGGTGCTTACGTAAAAAGTTTTAGGTATGACGTTAGAGATGGAATTATATTATAGATCTAGGTTCTAGAGATTATCTCTCTAGATACTATTGTCTGGAATTGCTCTGATGTCTGCATTGACAACGTCAACGTTCGTCCTTGGACAGTTGATACGGGTTTCCCCAAAATAGTTTCTATTCTTTGTTTATTTTATAGTTTTTATTGTTATTTGTCTGACTCGTGGAGATTCGGAAGGACACTTTGAAATGTTGGCTTGGCAGGCGCTAAATGTGAACGATAGGCATCTTCCTGAAAACCATAAAATATTACACAATACAATTACCAAGCAAAATTCATATGCCCCTTACATTTCTTTCAAGACAGTTTTCAGGGATGGGCTAAAAAAACTGGAGATAACCACCAAACTGAATTCAAATCTCGTGCGAGAGTGGAAGTGAGTGAAAGTAAATTTATTCAAATAAGCATGAGTGTTACTTTCAAATGAGCGTGTCATTTCGCACTGGTATGGAAAATTATGTTGATTTGGCCATGAAACCATTACTTTTGGAGGCTATTGCGTGGATTTATTTAGAAATTCGCATCGAATAAACACTGGAATGTTACTCCCATCGTCATTCAACTATCAAAAAACCGGCACGTTATTGACACTTCTAATTATATTTGCTCGGATATATGTGTGAAAATTATGAAATATTTTTTCTTTCAATCTTGAAGATAGGCATATGTATGCATATCTAATATATGTAGGTTCACTGACCATCTTAAAAATGAGGTAAAGATTAGATGGGGACTAATAAAAAAATAATTTTCTCGGAAAAGCAGAAGACGTTTTATTGATAAAATTTCAATGTTTCAGTTGCTGGTGGCATTGACTCTCCGATAATGACACTTATAATATCAGTATTCCATTGCACCCTATTATTTCCCAGTTTTCTTCCATTTTACTCAATTTAACGTCTTTACGGCCAATTCGAAAGAAATTGTGAGGATATTCAATTTAGCGTGGACAGTGGTCTGTTCTTAAAACTGACAAGTGGTTTTAGAATATATTTGATCTTCTTGGATATTGGGGTTTCTCTTGAAAAGGAGTCCTTTGGTAGCACTTTTTCTGTCTAGTTCTCAACTTCGCCCATTAATCAAAGTAATGCTGACCACATTGCACCCTAGTGTGTCTTTGCTGTCTAACATACATCTCAATTGGATGTTTCGTCTATAGATTTTTATTACTAATTTTAAAGTGGTATACACATATCATTTTATAATATGTGTTTGGTCGGTATTATCATCATCATCAACGGCGCAACAACCGGTATCCGGTCTAGGCCTGCCTTAATAAGGAACTCCAGACATCCCGGTTTTGCGCCGAGGTCCACCAATTCGATATCCCTAAAAGCTGTCTGGCGTCCTGGCCCACGCCATCCTTCCATCTTAGGCAGGGTCTGCCTCGTCTTCTTTTCCTACCATAGATATTGCCCTTATAGACTTTCCGGGTGGGATCATCTTCATCCATACGGATTAAGTGACCCGCCCACCGTAACCTATTGAGCCGGATTTTATCCACAACCGGACGGTCATGGTATCGCTCATAGATTTCGTCATTGTGTAGGCTACGGAATCGTCCATCCTCATGTAGGGGGCCAAAAATTCTTCGGAGGATTCTTCTCTCGAACGCGGCCAAGAGTTCGCAATTTTTCTTGCTAAGAACCCAAGTTTCCGAGGAATACATGAGGACTGGCAAGATCATAGTCTTGTACAGTAAGAGCTTTGACCCTATGGTGAGACGTTTCGAGCGGAACAGTCTTTGTAAGCTGAAGTAGGCTCTGTTGGCTGACAACAACCGTGCGCGGATTTCATCATCGTAGTTGTTATCGGTTGTGATTTTCGACCCTAGATAGGAGAAATTGTCAACGGTCTCAAAGTTGTATTCCCCTATCCTTATTCTTGTTCGTGCTTGTGTTTGACCAGTGCGGTTTGATGTTGTTGGTTGATTCGTCTTCGGTGCTGACGTTGCCACCATGTATTTTGTCTTGCCTTCATTGATGTGCAGCCCAAGATCTCGCGCCGCCTGCTCGATCTGGATGAAGGCAGTTTGAACGTCTCGGGTGGTTCTTCCCAGGATGTCGATATCGTCAGCATAGGCCACTAGTTGGGTGGACTTGAAGAGGATCGTACCTCTTGCATTCACCTCAGCATCACGGATCACTTTCTCGAGGGCCAGGTTAAAGAGGACGCATGATAGCGCATCCCCTTGTCGTAGACCGTTGTTGATGTCGAATGGTCTTGAGAGTGATCCTGCTGCTTTTATCTGGCCTCGCACATTGGTCAGGGTCAGCCTAGTCAGTCTTATTAATTTCGTCGGGATATCGAATTCTCTCATGGCCGTGTACAGTTTTACCCTGGCTATGCTATCATAGGCGGCTTTAAAGTCGATGAACAGATGGTGCAACTGTTGTCCATATTCCAACAGTTTTTCCATCGCTTGCCGCAGAGAGAAAATCTGATCTGTTGCTGATTTGCCCGGAGTGAAGCCTCTTTGGTATGGGCCAATGATGTTCTGTGCGTATGGGGCTATCCGGCCTAGCAAGATAGTGGAGAATATCTTATAGATGGTACTCAGCAACGTGATACCTCTATAATTGCTGCACTGTGTGATATCTCCCTTTTTATGTATGAGACAGATTATGCCTCGTTGCCAATCGTCAGGCATTGATTCGCTGTCCCATACCTTGAGCACAAGTTGATGAACCACTTGGTGTAACTGGTCGCCTCCATATTTAACCAATTCGGCTGTAATTCCATCGGCTCCTGGCGACTTATGATTTTTTAGCCGATGAATTGGACGAACTGTTTCTCCTAAACTTGGTGGTGGCAGTATTTGTCCGTCGTCTTCAGTTGGCGGGACCTCCAACTCGCCGATGTTCTGGTTGTTCAGTAGCTCATCAAAGTACTCAACCCATCGCCCTAATATGCCCATTCTGTCGGAAATCAGATTTCCCTCTTTGTCTCGGCAGGATGAGCATCGAGGTGTATAAGGCTTCATCCTGCTGACTTGTTGGTAAAACTTCCGCGCCTGGTGCGGTTGCTCCTTGTACTTTTCTAGTTCACAGACTTGTTGGTTCTCCCAGGCTTCCTTTTTCCGTCTGTGAAGTCGCTTCTCCGCTCGACGGAGTTCGTGATAAGTCTCTGCGCGTGCCCGCGTTCTTTGAGAATGCAACATTACTCGGTATGCGGCATTCTTCCGTTCCGTTGCTAGCTTACATTCATCGTCAAACCAGCCGTTCCGACTCCTTTTGCGGCTGGGGCCAAGTATATTTGTGGCCGTATCCATGATAACGTTCTTCAGGTGGTTGTGAAGATCATTAGTTGATGCTTCATCTCCAGGTCCTCTATTGACTGCGGTTATTGCGGCATCCATTTCCCTCTTATAGGTGTCGCGGAAGGTTGTGTTGTGGATGGCTTCAGTGTTCACTCTCACCTGATTGTCAGAGGGGATTCTAGGTGGTATTGTTATTCGAGCTCGGAGCACCATGCCAACGAGATAGTGATCCGAGTCTATATTGGCCCCCCTATATGTTCTGACATTCATCAAGGCTGAGAGGTGGCGGCGTTCGATCAACACGTGGTCAATTTGGTTGAAAGTGGTCCCGTCTGGAGAGGCCCACGTATGTTTGTGGACCGCTTTCCGCGCAAACCAGGTACTTCCAACAACCATTTCGTGTGACCCTGCTAATTGAATAGTCCGCAGTCCGTTATCATTTGTTTTTTCGTGTAAGCTATGGGAGCCAACGTATCGCCTGAATACGGGCTCCTTCCCTACTTGGCTGTTAAAATCCCCAAGTATGATTTTGATATCATATCTGGGACAGGTTTCGAGGGTTCTTTCTACTGCCTCGTAGAAGGTATCCTTCTCCGACTCTGCAGTCTCCTCTTTAGGGGCGTGAACGTTTATGAGGCTTATATTTCTAAACTTGCCTCGCAAGCGCAGAGTGCATAGCCGTTCGCTTATACTTTCAAAGCCGATAACAGCAGGTTTCATTTTTTGGCTGACTAAGAAACCTACTCCGAGCACATGGTTTACTGGATGGCCGCTATAATATATGGTGTAGTGGCTCTTCTCCAGGAAACCGGTCCCTGTCCATCGCATCTCTTGCAACGCTGTTACATCAGCCCTATATTGGGACAGGGTATCGGCTAGCTGCTTATCAGCTTCATCTCTGTACAGGGAGCGCACGTTCCATGAGAAAATGCGCAAATCGTTGTTCCTTTGTCGTTGCCGGGTCCGTCGTTTTACAATCCGTCCTATCCGAGGCTCCTGTTGTGGCTTCGTAACAGGTTGTTTTCCGTGTAGGGTTGTCAGCCCTACCCAACCCCCAACCTGGAGGACCAGTTGGTACAATTTGTCCCGTTTTTAGGCGCGGGAGACTCGCCTTCATCCTTCTCCGTCTGCAGCTTTTCGTCAAGAAAGAGCTCCCAGCGGTCACCACGTGGAGGTGGAGATAGGGTTTGGTAGTAGAGCTGTTGGTGTTGGTTCAGCAGGCATTTCCCAGGTTTTATGCTCCATCGTGGGTACCAATCCACGTTTCGCCCCGGGAGCTATACTACCCTTTGACCACCGGTCGGTATTATGCCTCCCCTCTATTACTTGTCTACTACTTACTTTACTTCGAATTCGAGCATTTTTTCTATTTGAAATCAAATTAGGCATGAATGCAATTAAAACAACACGTAACGTTTATAAAGTAGTTCACGTAAGCATCACTAATAAACATAGAAAACACCGGCAGTTTGAGAAACCTCGTGAAATTTCGATTAGCTTCAAACTACACGATAATTTGCTGAACAACTTAACATTGAATACTTAACCGTTCGTCAATATTTACCATTAGCTGAAATAATTAAAAAAGAGCAAATTGGTACTTCATGAATTGCTGAAATAATAGAAAAATTGGTTTAAAATTGCATTTTCACTGATTTTACGGAAAAGCAACGAACTGTACTTTGTAAGTTATGACATGAAATGAACTATTTATAACAACTCGTGAAGGTTAACACAGTGGTTAGACCAAAGTGAAGGGCCAAATCATTAGGCAAATCTCTGACAATAAAAAATAATGTCGGCCGATCGTGATCTTCGACATCTGAGAAATAATTTGTGTGGCATTTGTAGGTCCCTTTCTTCTTTATAACAAAACACGACCCCGTAAACCGGTGTTATTTTTGCAACAACCTAATATGTTTAATTCAAAATTTGTGCCTTTCTTAGTTAAGCTGGAATATTTAGATTTAAAAGGAATAATCGTGACTCAGATTGCCAGACATAAACAAGGAAAGATGCAACTTACTTGCCTAACGTTTGTTTTTGGCAGTGCAATGTGTGATGATTAAGTTATTTGGGCGCAGACCTTTCAACCACATAGCTAAACTTTTCTAGACAAGCCCACCATATGGGGCCAGCAAACTTAGGTAGGGTCTGTGGCAGTTTCTAAGTACAAAATCCCTTTGGGTTCTTATAATGCACATCACTTTTTGCGTTGTCCTTTGTTTCGAAATGAACTAAAATTACACGATTTTAACTTGACTTTCAGCGAACACTTTGGAAACCGTATAACACTAATTTACTTAACTTGATAGTCTTTAAAATTCCCTTCAGATGTGATAACAAATCCTGAACATTCCCTGGGGGATGTATATTACATATATCTTAAAGATTATATCACCTTAAAAATTAATATCACATACTTTCACGACAGTAATATCACATACTTCATGGACTGCGATCCAAATATCACTGCGTCACCGAGTAGTATTGAAATGTGTCGTTCGATACATCAAACCCATCTTCCTAGCACAAGTGGCGGTGGACGAGTACCGATGCCGAAAATCACTTGCAAATCTGTTAGTGCTGAAATTCCCTGTTTCCCTGTCCGGCTTTCGGCGATCAAAGCAATAGAGAGAAAATACATATATTTTTAAGTCATATATAATATTTAGTGATGTCGATGTCGGTATAATATCGTATCACCGAAAAATACATATTGGAATGCGTTGAACACATCATACTGTCCTTAGTACAGAAGTACATTTCACAAATTGAGCCAGCTGCTTTTTCGCAAAACTCATGATTCCCTGTTCTTTATAGGTGAAAATATTTAACAGTAGTATATGAAAATCTTTTGCATGAAGAAAGTTACTTCTTCATTGTCTACTTAGTGCTGCCGTATATTTTACGCAAGAAATGTGATAAACGCTGGGAAGATCACTTCAGTGATAAGAAATAGGTTATATCAGCTTCCAAAGGCAATATGTGATGCTAGCGATATGACATCACATGTATGGTTAGGGAAATGAAAGCTGATGTTTGCGATATTACTTTGTAAAACCACATCTTGCAGAAGTGATGTGATGTCACATTATCTACTAAGGTGACGTTTCTTCGCGCACGTCTTTTCTCAAGTGGAAGTCCCATGTTTTGTTGGAAGTTGCTAAATAGGTGTCTCACAATCATGGAAACACTATGCAATCATTCATTCTATAATATTTGTCAGTATTCAAATCCCATTTTTGCATGCATCCTTGATGTCTACGAGCACCGTCGTGAAATTAAGTCGGTGAGGAAGAACCAAGTGGTTGCCAAAATATGTATACGGGAAAAATAAATATTCATCGACTCTAAGGAATCTGGGAATTTTTACCTTTAAAGTATGACTTTAGTCCGTTTAAGCTGGCCGAATTCAACATATAATATCCTAATAATTCTTCAATTTCAGAAGAAAACATAGTGTAGAAGGGAATATGCGGTTTTTAGTCAGTATTGGAAAATAGATGACGCTTACAACACCTCGGTTAGTTTAAAATATTATTTCCGAATTTTTTTCAAAAACAACATAAAAAGCAGTCGTAACTGTAAAAACCTTAATATTTACATTACGAACAGGTTCAAATTTGTCAAAACCCAGATAGTCTTCATTTCAAGGAATGAGAAGCAAACGTCTGCCTTAGAATGAAGTGAAAATTGGTTGGTTTTTTTGCGATTTCTGAAATCTGAATTAACTTTTTAAGTTGACGCACTTTTATCTCAATGGTGCGATATGTAGACTTCGAAATACTTTCCAAGCCTATATCTGCTCAAATATAGTTAAAACAGTATATTTTTGGAAAGTCATTAGAACTTCGCTTAATTTCATCCTAGAAACATACAATGATATAGGCCATAATATGGAAAGTTTGGTGCAAAATGCACTATTATCAACAAAGTTACAATGAATCAAAAATGCCTCTTTCTACACTCTAAGATGTTAATACCACATTGAAATGAATTATTACGAGCTATATACAATTGGAGTAATAAAAAATATGTAAATATTTTTACATCAAAAATCCCCAAAATCCTTCATACTTCAACTGCTAAACTTCCAGTTCCCGACTTTTTGGTAATTTCTTTTTATTTCAATCAAGTTTTTAAGCGTGGCTGTTGTTGATTCCTGCAAAAAGAATCAACCCTTTAAGAAATCATAAAGATTCAAAGAGAAACAAGAAAGTGGTAAGGAATTTCATGGGAGGGCCCATTTCAGGTAGAATGTCAGCTGGCTATATTATAAGTAGCTTCGAATTTCTTCTTAGAGCGCGGTTAAAGATCGCGTGGATGCTAGGTGGGTACAGTTTGTCGCATAATAAAAGTCTGGAACGGAAGAATAAAAAGAAAGCCAGAAAAATTGACAAAATTCTTTCCACCGAGTAAAAACGTTTAATTTAAACTGACCTGATGGTTACGCTATTTATTTTCATAATCTTCAAAAGAACGAAACGATACGCTAGGCTGTAATTCGATACAACGGTAAAACAAAAATAAATTTTATTTCCGATTCAATGAACAGCTAAGCATGTATCGATGTAATTCAGGATCAAGTCAGTGATCAGGAAATGCAAATTACAGAAAAACCCATGGTCTTTCAACAGGATAACGTTGCGATTCACACAACATGGGTGGTAAAACTATTTTTGAATAGTAAAAACATTCCTACATTGGAGTGGTCAGCACAATCTCCGCACCTCAATATCATCGATAACCCTTGGGTAATTTGTCAATTCGATGCTCGGAAAACTTTTTAGAAGCTTGCCTAAAAGAATGTTTGAGGTAATAGAAAATCAAGACGGGTCAATCCATTATTGAAAATTTTGCTTTCTAATAAATTTTCAAAATAAACATAATTTTTGGCACTTAGAATATACTTTTCATGGCTGAATTTTGATATTTTTCTCTTATTTTGAAATGTTTTTGTTCTGTTGTACTTGAATTAGATCTTAAAAAAAAGAAAACTATACAAAAAAGAACATTGAAAAGCACACCATAAGAAAAACATCCTCAAAGCAGACGAAAGAAACACCAGGAAAATATCGACAATCAGGATGGAAACTTTTTCACAATTGATTGTATACTAATCCTTCACTGTAATCATCTATTTAGCTAACACCGTATAAGTTTGAAGGATGATGATTTTTCGCGAGGACTTACCACCTCTGTGCTTGAATGGATTCCTATCGCAATAATATCATACGTGGCAGAGTCCTGTAAGCAGTTTTACAGAAACCGGAATGTTAGGACTGTACGACAGATGAATCAATGCTGTTTAGCAAAGCTCTCGCATTTTTGTCAAAACACCAAAAATACATGTGATCTCGCACGGTTCTGAGAAATAACAATGCGGGATTTCATCAATTTCGGGCTGATGTTGTCGTACGTGATCCATTTCACATCACAACTGCTTCTGCAATAAATTGAATGTAAAAATTCGATCGAGTTAATTGTTTATTCTCAAATCTCATGACACCCAATTATTGAGTTTCGTGACGAATATGCCTCAAGCAAACGACTCAAAACAATTTCATGGTTGATATTTAGCTTTTATTGAAATTTGTTGCAATTAATTGATTAGTGTAATTGAAATGCCCGAACCGAAGCCACTGCAGCCACTAGTGCACTTGTAGAGCGTCTTTCCAAAAACCATGGAAATTTGTTGCCTGGAATATGTCACATTTTCACCATTCAGGAGGTATAACTTTAAGGTAGCTCTAATTTGTCCATTTGATACATCCATTTTGGAGCTCGAACTCTGTGTTAAACTTTGGAAGAAATCACGCAATTTGCTGACATAAAATTTTTCCGAAACGCCGCTTTTAAAGCTGTCTATCGTCAAAATACGGGAAGGGGTTTCCCCAGCTTCATACATTGGATGAAATCGCCTGTTTTAATCAACGTACCAATATAATTTTGGTAACAAAGCTATCTTTCATTAGAATTTGTGGCCTCTTCATCGGAAGTTGCATTCACAAACCGCTAAAATATTTGAAAGAGTTTGGTTTTGAAATTGACAGCTTCGACAGCGTATATGAACGGTTAACATTTGAATATTCAGAACTTCGTAAAAGGTAACAAAAAAACAAACCGTCATACAATGAAGGTTGATGATATGCGTTCTTAATTAACCTTTAGGGTAACCTTTCCGACACATGTTTCCGCATTTAATGAAGTGAGCCATTGAAAATCAAATAAAACCAACAAACAATAAGAATTTCATCACAAGAGGTCCAATTTCATACTTTCCAAATCATATTACGAGTATATGCCGCGTTTCTTATCACTAAAAAGAAAACATCTGAATTTGTAAATACCCTTATTCATCGTCCACATAGTGTTTCATCATCCGAACATTATCACGCTCGACATCTGGCTTCAATTTATTACTATCAGTTTAGATTCATTCAAACAATATTTTCTTATAAAATGAGAAATGGAATCGTGATGTAATTTAAAATGGAATAATTACAAAAAAATATATAAACAATTACTTATCAATGATTAAACACCTTTCTTTTATTTACCTGATCTCAATTTTATCCAGGTTACACGTTTTTCCTCTACATATCATTCAAATATACAAACAATTTGAATATCATTCCGTACATATGAAACTAAGTTTAATTTAAAATCAGTTGCGGAGGTCAGGTATGACAGCCAAGGACACCCACCAACATTTATTTACGGTTCAATTCAGAGCAAAGTTTTCCGCGAAAAGAATCTATTTCTCAAAGCAGTTGTTTTAAAAAGTAATTCAAGGTTATCCTTGGTGAAAATGGTCGCGTGAGCTTCTAGTTCGGTTTGTTACAACAATTCCGCGAGAAAATTGTTGATAAATGAGTTGTTATGAGTACAAAGTGCCGGTAATTTATTGATGGTTGGAAGTAAAATCAGAGAAGCGGAATTATAAATCATTTAATTATGGTGTACAGTATAAGGTTGGATTGTAATGTTTGATTCTAAATTGTCAACTATTAAAAAACACGTTTGAAGGAGAGTTGATTGGTCTAATTTTGTCAATCTAAAGTTTCTTTTATTAAGAATCGTTGACCGATTTATGTAACATTTAGGACCAAAGTAATGTGTATTATATTGCTTCAAATCATCAAAATAATTGAATTTTTCATTAGTCTGTCTGTCATACGCGCTTGTTTCAGAAACAGTTACATCTATTGATTCGAAATTTGATGAAAAGATTGAAATTGTGAAGCATGTGGTGGATGGCATCATCTTAGGTTGAACTTACTCATGTGGATATGAAATGAAAGGTTTCGATTATACTTTCCGAACAAGGTGTTAGTTTTGCCATCAACTGTAACAAAAAATGGGAAGGGGGGAGTACGAGTGTAAGAAATTGGTTACTTAAGGTCGCGGTCCCAGAAACTACCCAACCAAAAAATCTGTACAAATCATAGTGATGCCTGCATATGACAATTATGCTCCAAAATTTTCTCATTCCTATTCTCTGTTCAAATAAAGTAAATAATATATAACTTCTTCTTTCTCTTTAGCCTTTGTCCCGTTCACAAACGGGGTCGGCTCGTCGTGATCGATGCCGCCATTTGGCTCTATCAAATAATATTATATAAATATATTTTGTAAATTTCCTAGAGAGTTCCCTTAAGTTCATTCTAGAAAAATAAGTTAGGGTATAACACGGAGTATCATACTGAAAACCTTGGTGGAAATCCTACCATTATTAACAAAGTTATAATGGGTCAAATTTACCTCTTTCACCTGAAGTAACTGCCTACTCAGGCATAAAATGCATCCATAGAGCCCCAAACTATTTTCACAAAAAAATCAAGCATACTTGTAGCGCCGAACTTCGAGAACAATTTATTCCCTGCACTGACGAAGGGAATAAGTTGTTCCCAAAATATCGGTATTTGTAAAAAGTTAAAAAAAAAATTGGTTGGTAAGAACAAACCATGAGACAATACAATATCTAAGGGATTTAGGGCGGTCAGTAATATTTCGCAAGTTTTGTGCACAGGGCTTTGAACATTAAATCAAGAAATAAAAGCTCAATATCTAATTTGGTTGAACTGTTATAACATACAAATAGAAAATCTTCTATAAATCAAAATAATCTCAATTTTTTCTCATAGAAATGGATACTAAATTTTTTATCCAGTACAATTCAACATTCTATTTTTGACCAAGTATTTCACACAAACCGAAATCAAAAAAGTGAACTTTGACACATAAATTGGATAATTTATTAAACCACTAATTACTAACTATTGAAGGCGTTAAATCATTCATTTCAATCTACTCGTCTGTGGTTAATTTTTTTCTAGTATTGTACAAGTCGAACATTTTTCAATGACCCCTAGAAAGTTTTCTTGTTGCAAACAGGTTAACAACAATAGGTTTTATTTATATTTTCACGTAACGAACGGAAAGCTGTTCCGTAATTACTTACAAATTAAAGCAAAATATATATAGGCAAGATTACGAAAGGTTGCAAATTATTATTGAACAATTTTACCTGGCCTAACGAATCATGGGACAAATAAAAGCAGTTGTTAAGCTTTCTTTAATTGTGATTTTTTCAATATTAATGGTTTTTTTCCTAAGCTGGTCCATATAATGGATGGAGAAATATCACTGCTATTATAAAAAAGTCTAATGAACTTTCGTCCTAATATCTTAAATAAAAGATGGGAACTTTTTACATCTGGAATTTTGTTCATATTATTTCTTATTAGTAGTTTATTTATTATTGAATAGTGACTGTCTTAAAATGCATGAAATTCACGTTAATCTTTTCTCTATTACAGGCGACTTAAATCATAAATCATGTATCGGGCAAACTCAGCGCTAAGGGTAGCGACCGCCCCTATGGGCCACCAAAATCTTATGCAAAAGGTAAGATCGTACAAAAAAGATAAGTTTCCCATTTAAATGTGCAAAGTAATGGCTATTTATGGCTAAGTCGTTTCAATGTCAAGTTGTTTTGTACAGCTTCTTGCTTTCGTTTGCATTACAGTAATAAAATATGAATATTTTTAGCTGACGAATCACTTTCTTTTTTTTTCTTACAATGTTATATAAGAAAGTTTTGGTGCTTATCCAAAATAAAGTTTTGTTTTTCTAAAACAATGTTTGCGTAGATTGTGACGACTTGGTTTTGCTTTTAGATTTAAATAAAAGCACCGCCTTCTTTATTTCGTATAATACATTATCTTTTGATTTTAAAAATTGTTCATTTTTTCAGCTTTCGAAGGATTTTTTCGCTGCAGCAGCGGTTAAAACATATAATTCAGCCGCTGCAGAACCATTTTTAAATGGAACGACATCTAGTTATGTTGAGGAGATGTACAATGCTTGGCTCCGTGATCCAGCATCAGTTCACACAGTAAGTAGAATGTTCTTTCCTTTGTTCCGAAAAAAGAAACTGTATTGATCAGGATGTAAGAATCTCAAAATATGTACATTTTAATCACATCTTACTTTTGCGATATGATGCTTGAAGGAAAGTTATTTTCGTTCGAAACCTAATAAGAAATAGCATGTTGCACAAGGAGACATGACCAACTGATTTCGACTGATATGTGTACGCATGGTAAAATTATGATGATAAAATCAAAATCCTTAGCTTTCTTAGTAACATGAAGGTGAAAATATCCAAATTTTATAATAGGCATCTTGAGACGTCGATGATGTACACAAAATGAAGGATCATTCTCTCACTCGGTTTTCTGTTCGTAATATGGTCAAAATTATCTAATGTTAACTTTCAGTAAATTTTTGTGGTCAAGCAATCAACCACCAGTTATGAAACAATAAAAATTGCAAGTCCTTTACCGTCGGTAGTCCACAACATCACGGTTTCAAAGTGTCTGCTACTATGTCAGAGTCTCACTTCTAAGAAATCTTGAAACAATTGCTGTTAGTTGCTCATGATAACCCGTTCAAGTATATTGTGAGCCTCCGTATTAATAGGTAACACTGAACGATTATAACGCTATAGTCCAACAATATCATGAAATCTGGCAGTAAAAATCTTATGCGTTTACAAAAATACGCTCCAGTTCAAGGGAATAAGTTTTCATGTGCACACATTAGATACCTCAATTCTTGTCAAATGTCCGCAAATTATTTTTTTTCTATAGTTGTTTGTGATGATCAAAATTAATTAAATCTACAAAAATGAAATACTTCTTTTGTTGAAAACTACGATTCCGTTTCTCTCCTTTATTCTTGCTGCGAATATGAATAATTGTTTATCAAAAATGTTGATTGGTTGTTTAGCAAAGGACAAAGACAACCCTTCAGTCGGTGTTTCACCGTCATCCTGGAAAGAGCGTGACCATTATTGACAGAGGGTTGGCATTTTTCAAAGACAT
The DNA here is from genome assembly GCF_905115235.1 of Hermetia illucens. NCBI lineage: Eukaryota > Metazoa > Arthropoda > Insecta > Diptera > Stratiomyidae > Hermetia > Hermetia illucens. Next base: position 152,244,534 of record NC_051850.1, on the reverse strand, counting down.
CATTCAATTTCAATCTATTTTGCAGATAAAATTAATATCAACAACATATCGATGTTATTTAAAATCGTTATTAGTTTTTAATTTCAGAATAATACAAACTGTCCTACTCCTCTATTTCCTGGTTAGTTTTTCACAAGGACATCCAATTTCCAAATTGATCAATCATAAAAAGTCGGCTATTATCCTCAGAAATTAGAGAACATCTACCATGCTATGTGAAACAATGCGAACACTCTACAATCTTACTTCAACCGCCCGAAAATGCATATAATATACCGCTACATGATGCATTCTGTACAAAACGCTACTTCCTATACCTTCGTAAAGATTCCTTTTGCCTGTTTTCATTCCAATGCCCTGTTCAAATCCGGATTTTTGATAATGGGAAGATCCCGATCGTTCACAGGCGCTTGTCGTATCCATTTGGCATCTTACCCAGATTGACTACTTTTTCTCCGCTTTTCTTTCGAAAATTATGAAGTATGAATCTTCATGATTCATAACTTCTGGATTCTAAGGGAATTGGTGTAAACATCACCCAGACATGGTTCCCTTTCGAAGTTCGAAAAATGATCTCAGATAAATTTTTATATTGCGGAGCGGTCCGAAAAGTCCGGACGCAAAAGCCTTGGCTAACGTTGTTGTCGCTTCTCTAGTTTCTCTCGTCTCCAGTCGCTTCCCTGCCGTACCTGTATTCGAATATTTTTGTTTTTAATTCTCCTGACTATCGCCCACAAGCAAATCATTATTGTAAAATAGCGGTTTTTCTCTCTATCTTCTCCCCTGCCGATATTCTTTAAACAGATGTGCTGCGACGAGTATTGTCATCTGCAGGGCCGTTTACTTCGAAATGGTTGAAATATGGACAAATAATATTACTAATTGGTCAAAAGTTAAAGTGATAATTGTGCCTCTCCGTTCACTGATATCAAAGGCAACGGCGGACACTACAGCGTTTTATTATTACTATTTTCCATCAATGACTCCGCATGCCGTATTACTTATGGAATATAAGTAATAAGTCATGCGGAGTCATATTTATAGTTATATACCTAAGAGCTAAAATTTTTTGCTTCTGTTTTAACACCTGTTAACTGTACATCAATTAAATTTGATCAGATACAACAAATGTCATTTTAGAAAATACAGAAAGCCCCTCATATTCCCTCCTTTGACGGTTAGCCCTTTGGAATAAATATTACTATGATATACTTTTAAAATGTCTGCATATCTTATTCTCTTTTGCTACTAATTCAATTCCATTCAACCTTCCATCATCTTGTTCAATTCATTCTAGAAGTTTTTTCAACCTTGTTGTGTAATATCGTTTAGCTTCTGCAACATTGAATTAAGCTTGAATTTCTGTCTGTTCAGGATGTACTCACTATCTCGATTCGCTTCAAAATCAAATTTTCTAAGCCCCGACGCATCAATTGAGGCGATTGGATACCGTCAAGTCTAATGAGGCGGTCCAATGTTGTCGAGTCTACCAAATGATGAATCGACTCACTTACATCAATGAACTGACTGAGTAGCACAATTGAGTCGACTCATTCATGAGTTGCCTATCTCTACAAGATGGTAGACCCAACTCTCATCCATAGATATAAAACGATACGAAATCCTTTCTCTTTTAAATTGCTTCAAATCCTGCTGAGGAATTTATTTTTAAGATTTTGTGTAAAAACTAATCTTTGCCTCGCATATTTTTCTCGGTAATGGCTGCACTTATTGGAATCAAATTTGTTGGACCTAAAAATGCAAAATTCCATGCATAAAAGTAAAGGGTATTTTTTTTGTGTGGAGTTTAAGAGAGGTGGAGCAAATTTTTCTTCTGTATGGTAACTTGTCACACAAAAAGTCTCAATTAGTACTTTAGAAAGCAGAATTCGGATTTGATATCAGAGCAAGGTAGAGGTGCGAGGGGTAAAACAGGCAGGTATGAGGAGCCCCCGTTTTGATGCCACAAACTCTTAAGGCCTACGACCAGGACTGTGGGAAGAGCAATTGGAGCAGAATTCAATCGGCTCAGATCTTCAAATCCAGTTCCTACCATTTACGAAGGATAGCGAGTCCACCCTGTAACCAGAGATCTCTTTGAGATCTACAAAAAATTAGTTACCAAGTGTCCGAAGGCCGCGGTCGCAAAGGAAGTATCTGAGGCTTTCTTTTTTCCCTCCGCAACTTCGGCAATGCGAATTGTAGGGTATCCCAAATCTGGTGCATGGTACCAGGAAAATCACCGCAATCCTATACGCATTTGCACACGTTTGGCCCAAAAACACTTGCGAACGCGTCTTATACTTGGATAACCAGATTTTCCTGGTGCATGTGGTGAGCCTTCGCCATCTCAGCCACCCGTGACAGTCGCCAGGGTGCCGACTGCGCTAACGGACGAACTGTCGAAAGCAGAGCCCCGCCTAGCCAGTCCAGCCATTGAGAGGCTTCCAATATTGCCATCTAATATTAAACATTCTCCTAGATGTCTGAACCTACTTTGAAAAAGTGCCAAACATATTAGAAGGTTTCATCACTCTCCTCACAGAATCTACAGACACTGTCCGTAAATATCCCTACCTTCTTCCTATCTTTCGAGCGCTTGTGCTTGTATCCCCTGAGCACCCTGGACTCTTTCATTCCTGGCAAGTTCGTCCAGTAAAGTTCCCCGAGCCGTTCCGCTTGATTTTTCAATGACGTAGCCATAAAGTTATTCCCGACTCCACAGAATGGCTCTAACCTGTATAGCGACGTCATTGATTCTTTCCTGGCCAGCTCCTCTGCTACCTTATTGCCTTGTAACCGAGAGTATCCAGACATTATTGAGCGAACCTGGCGTGTTCAGACATTCCCATACCACTTTAAAATTTACCTGGTAAGACCTAAGCGCCTTAATAGCCGCTTGGCTGTCGATTAGAATAGCAATGCTCTGCCCCCTATAGTTCTTTTGAGGTTAAAGAAAACACATCTGACTATGGTGTATATTTCCACCTGAACTATCCAAGTATTGAAGTAATAAAAACTTGTTGTTTCTTAACTTAACTTGCTAACAAGTTGTTAACTTGTTAGCACTGATGAAGGGAACAAGTGGTTCCCGAAATATCGGTATTTGCAAGAATAAATATCCACACCAACGAAAAAGAAACAACAAGTTTTATTACTTCAATTAATTAATCGTTGGAAACACCGCATAATTTCACTCTGATATGCAAGTATGCTTATCGATTGGTTCAAAGTGCATTTTCCTTTCCCTATTTCGTATACCAATGCCACACCACCACACCAATGCCCTGTTGCTCCAACGTGTTTCAAACTTCTTATCGAAATGAAACCTTGCTGTTCTGTTATTTCTTAGTATCAGTAATTCAGGATGCCGCCTAGAAAGAATATCAACTTTCTTTCGATTTAGGAAGCTCCCCGCCTCACTGGTACTCTCGGCTATTGTGAAGATTATCCTCCTTGTTTCCATTTTTATGTGCAGATGGAGAGAAGTCAATCCTAGAAGAACCTCTAGGCATGCTATGCTGTTGGACAAGTTCTCATTGCCCCACTAATAAACACACATAAGTCAGCCTTTGAAGTTTGTGTAACTTCCTAGTTGTTGTGCTGAGTTGTCTCCTAGGTAATCATTGTCCTTACTATTGTAGTGTAAATCCAGAGTAGCATTTTTGGGGTGCATCTCCATTTTTTTTCCTGCCATGGACCTGGAAGTCATCAGAGCCCTTGTGGCTTTCCGACATATGTTTTCAATATGTCTCTTCTAGAGTAGTTTCTGGTCTACTGTGATTCCCAAATATTTGACCTCTGTTACTCGTTTTAACTCCATGCCTTGTAATCGAATGACTCTCAGATGAAAACGAAATGTTTAATATCTACTGTTACACTTTTGCTCAAGTGAAAAAAAAGACTGCCTCAATATATCTTAAAGAAACAATTCACGTAAATAATTTTTCTTTACCTTAAATTCTTATATTCACGATCAAGCGATTTTGGTACTCTTAATAATAGTTTTTTCCGAAATCTATTTCGCTTAAAAGCAAATGTTTTTTGCTTTATTTTGGAGTATTTTTTTGTTGTAAATACATTCACCGCCACTTTCTTTTCCAGTCATGGGATGCATACTTCCGTAGTAATACATATATGGCACCACCCAGTCTAGCGCCTCTACAGAGGAATGCCGTGTCAGTTTCACAATATTTGGGATCTGGATCGGCTTTAGCGACAATGGGACAACCCGATGAGGGGACAATCGACGACCATTTAGCCGTGCAAGCAATCATCAGAAGTTACCAGGTAATTGCCAATTAATTGTTCACAGCATATAATTCGAAATCCTAACACTACTTATTTTTCTAAAAGACAAAGCAGGAAAAATGATTAATTTTATTATTGGAAAATCACAATATCTTATTGAGAGAACGCGGAAAAAATATGAAATCATGCGTTATTATCCATTTTTACATCGAGAAATATTCGTGTGCTGTGGATGTTTATTTTATGGTTTTCCAGTAATGCACATTAATAGGAACAATTCATAATTCCAAAGAAATTTCTTGTTTATTTATTATATGTGGTCGTAGAACATATTAAATTTTGTTATTAAAATGAATTCCTATTTTCAATAAGATATTCATTGTAAAAACAAGTCATAGCACCTAAAACACTTCCAATTATTTTCTCAATCATTAAATTCACTTTTTCTAATAGCAAAATATTTTTGGTTTGTATCCCTATCTTATGTGCAATATTACTTTGCATCATGCCACATAAATAACTGAACAATCATGAAGAATGAAAAGTATCCAATAAAAAATATTTAGCACAATAAATCATCATAAATCTCATGCAGTTCTCATCATATTTCATTATAAGTATTGATTTTTTTATGATGATTATGTTTCGTTGCATGAGTTCAAGTCCCTTATATTATGTGCAATATAATTTAAAATGGCCGTAAATCGGTGTTAATTCTTATCTAGCTTTCTTTTTTTTCTCAACGGAATATTAGATTTTATTTATTTCAGCCGAAAGAATAATGCATGGTTTTATATTTAAAAAAGGGTTAATATTCTAGTCTCGAAGTGAAGTTGAGGAGTAGTTATAATAAGGACAAATACATTTTCCGGTGATATGGAATATTTTATACAATTTGTTTTGAAGGGTATACTCAAATATTTGTGTGATATTGTCCATCCAGATGGTAAATTGATATTGAAAAATTATGCTTGGAAAAGGAGACACTGGTTGGTGGCTGGGAAATTCCAACTTGATTTAAGGTCAACTGGACCAAATGTGCCTTCCTCTGCAAATGTTTAATTCAATTTTTTTGAAATATTAACTGAAAACACGTGAAACTATTTTACTATTACTATTTCTTTACTTTACGTAAGATTCAAATAAAAGTTAAATTGTTTTCGTGTGGCAGTCCGAAAAGGTTTTATTTATTATTTCAATTAGTGTGAACAAATAATGCTTCGAATTTGTGTATCATTTACATTATTACATTATGCTTAATTGACGAAATTCAATTTGGTTTTGTTCTATTATTGCGATGACAGATTATCACGTTAAACTAGTAAGTGTTATACGCTTACGCAATCAATTAAGGAGATATTTCTCGCCTCGTACATTGTATAGGCTTAGTTTATTTGTCGCAAGACACCTGTTCATAGGATGTAAACCATTTCAAAATGATTGAGTTTACACCTCACTCTTATTAGAAGTACGCTTCTACCCTGACTCCCAGATAAAGAGATTGCTTATATAAACGTGCCGGTCTGTCGACAGCATTATTTGTTTGCCAAATAACTAGATTCGAAATAATGTCGCTTCCATGCTTTCAATCATAGAAACTACACTAATTTATTTTATTAAAATTAAGGCAAACACGTCTCAAATGAATGTAAAGAAATATGTCGTATATTTGTTCACCACGATATCCCTCATTTCTGCCAAGGTTAGGATATTGTCAAACGAGTATAGAGAGCTGGTTAGGGTGGATGACTAACAATTGTAAAGTTGTGAAACAAAATCTAGTTAGTTTACATTATAGTCAGTAATCGACCTGAAAAACAAAAAGAAATTAGCTTACGTAATGTCCAGCCAATGCGAGTAGAGCTTGTGCTGTCAACTCAGAAATGTGTAACGTAACAAGTTTTCCTGCAAATCCTATGATATTGATTTCGACCTCAGATTTTGTTTCACATCTCATTATGACTATGTCCCTTCGTCAGTATCTTCGTTTTGTTACTAATTTAAATATGTTCAAAGTGCAAATTAAGTAGCAGCAAAAAAAATAAAAAAAAATCTGGGTGGGACTCACAGTAAAGGAATTAGAAAATACACTTTAGGATTGTCAACTTTTCTTTACTGAAAACTTAAACTAACATATACAGAGTGAAAATATCCTTTAAAACATCTCATTGGCATTTACCTGTGTAGTCTCGTGGTCACTTGGCAGCTGAATTGGATCCGTTAGGAATTGTTACGCCAGAGATAACCGAAACAAAAGATGGTGTTAAACGACGGGCTAATGAAGCTGTACTTAGGCAACATAGTTGGTTTATGCGTGGTAAAGTTCACCATCTTTATTATTACTATTAATTTTATCATTATCCTTTTTTCTAACTATGGATTATTTTAGTATATTTTATGTTTTATGTATCAAATCCAACAATAAAAAACAAAATACTGACACGAATGAAAAAGTGAAACTTTTTCAAAACTTCATAACAAATTGAAATTCGGAGAAATATGTATTTACGTGGTAACAATATAGGAAAACAAGAGTATCAATTTTACAAACAAAATACATTTGGCTTTAGCGTAGCCAGGGTTTTACTCTTTGTATTTTGTATATATTGCATTATATGTAGTCTTTGTTAGTGTTTGTCTGCTTCTTGTTCCCCGTATTCGTTTTATTTATGCATGTTCAATCTATTAAGTTTAAGAAGTTGGAAGTTGGACAGGTGCTTCGAACTAACATTCAAACATAGAAAAACAATACAAATCATGATCAATATCGAATTCCTTTGGAGCATCAACCAACAACCAATTCTGCTTTCATCACATTTCACCATGCAATGTCACGCACATATACTCGTTCGCACAAAATAATATTTGGCACCGTTAACGCTATTATTACAGCCCCGTATCAGTTATTTTAAACGTAGCACACGCAATTCTAAACCAACCCTCTAAACAGAACTACCTTGCAATTTTTACTTTGTTCATAATATATTAACCCTAGAGTAGTACCTTCTTAATTTCTGCATTATTTTCTTCAATAGTTTAAGATTTATGTTCAGTTTACAAAACCAAAAAAAAAAACAAACACATTGGAATTAATTTTTTTCATATTGTGTCAATTAATCACAACTAAATTAAAATAAAATATAAAACATAGATTCGAGGACATAATATTGCTCGCCTCGATCCTCTCGGTATAAACGTTGCTGAATTGCCAGACAATTGTTCGACGAAAGCCATTTATGCCAATTTTAATTTTGGTGAGTATAATTTCTTTCACGAAAAGTGAAACTAAATGAAAACCTACGTATATGTGTAGAAAAAAAAAACATAGTCAAGGAGGAAGAATATTCAATTTGTTTAGAATGTAACTGTTTTCAGTTCATGTATCTTTTTTTCGCGATTAATTTCTTTTACGATGGAATTTAGATATGCCCCTTGTGTTTTTCCTTTCTGTGAAAGAAACAGTGATCCCTTTGTGAATTTTTTATTAATTTTTATAGATTGTTAAAGTTTTCAAGTTCTCGGTTTGGATTTCTCTATAACTTTGTCCTAGTTTTTGTATAAAAGTTTTCTCAGAGGAATGCATTTGTTTTTGTTTTAATTTATTGCTTAAAAAGGAGAAGTTGCATGTACATATATATTTGCTTGAATTGGATATTTTTAAGTCGGTGAGTGGAAATGATAGTAGAACTGACAAAAAATAAGTCGAAGAAGCGCATATCAGTAAAATATTTTGAATAGTTACTGGTGCAAGAAATGTAAAAAATATCAATATTGTCTGCAAATCTTAGGAAAAGATCATTTTTCGGTTCGATATGAAGATGATTCTCATTATTGTAATACTTAATTCATTTCTCACACTTGAGATTGTATGTCCTAAACATCTAATTTGATAGGCGGATGAAAAAACTAAGAAACATATATATGTAAGAATACGCTCTTGCTCGTGTTCACAAAAAGGTACAAATTTCAGAAAAAAAGAATTCTAAATCGTGGTTAATATCCCAAAACATAAACTAAAAAAAATGTTTAAAAAAATAACAAAATTTTCGATGAAAACAAAGCCAACCCCACTAGAAGTACTTTTTCTTTTGTTTTTGGAGCAATGTAATGACTTGCACATTAAAAACTAAAAACAATGCCCTCCCGTTTGTAAAGGCTGAAACCAGTTGCTCAATTCTATCAAATCTCCAGTCACACTGAATTCGCAATCACCTTCGGGTTGACTTTTGCGGTCACAATATTTTCAAAAAAAAGACGAGATAAACTTTATTTCTATAGAATCCATTTGCGGCTCGTGCTTATGGTTCAAATATTTATTATGGATATAACCACTGTCGTTTTTGCTAATGTGAATGAATCCACTTTAGATCTAACTGTTGAACATCATATGGAATTATTCAAACAATGTTTCTTATGTTAAACGAGGAAAATATTCCCGCCCGCTAATTATTTCTTATTCATTTGGTCAAAGAAAGTGAAATAGAATTTCCAAGCATTATTAGAATTAACTGTTTGTTGACATCCAATTTTTCAATGTCGAAAGGAATTCTTTTCAGTCACGCAAACGAACGATGATGTCAATTCTTCATTAAAAGCGGCGCTAACTGAAAAGTGAAACTATTGAGTAACGAGGCATTTGACTCCCAGACCTACTGTTATCAAAAGTAAAAGGGTGTCGCACGCAAGACTACTCAAATACATTAAATTGGTTCAGAAGTTTCACTTACAACACGGTAGCTTTGCGACTAAGACTGACTAACATTTGCACCTTGAATAAGAACTACTTTTTTATGGTTTTGTGTAAAACAAAACCTTATTAAAATCGGTTTACTGCCTGTCTGTCTGTCTATTCGTCACACGCATTTTTCTCGGAGACGGTTATAGTAACTGACACCAAATTGGTGGAAAGGTGGAAACTATGAACGCTCACGCATACAGTGAATTACCTCCTTTTATGTCAAATTTAAAAGGGGCCTGCATACATGCAAAAAGGGTGTGTATTTTTTTTTACCCAATTGTAGTCATGTGGGGTATCAAATGAAAGGTCTCGGTTAGTACTTTCCGAAGCTGGGTTTAGTTTTGACACTTGTTGAAGAGGCGACGAGTGCGAGTGGTCGAAACTGATTATCTATTTTAACGAACCCATTCTCAGAAACTACCCAACTGAAAAATCTGAAAAAAATCAGGAGGTACTCTCACATTCAAATGTCTTTATATAATTTTCAAACAAGTTTTCACGCGCCTCACTCAATTTTTTACCTTTGCAGAAGTAAAAGAGTAAAATATATTTCAAGAATGTACCGTTTGGTCTTGCATTTTTAGCCCGTTTTGAAATGTCTAAAACTCAACCAAATTGCTCAATTTTTTTAAGGGGTGAAGCATAAATCGTAAACTGTCAGACGACAAAAGACAAACATATATATGAAAGGACTCGTGGTGCTAAAACTGTACCAATACCATCCATTGCAAAAAAAGATAAAGATTTACATTTACGAAAAAGGTAATAAATTCTGCAGTGAAAACCAAAAGCGAACGATTCTTCTAATGTTTTTATAACACAAGTGTTGAAATACAAAGTTACTAAGAAATGCTGCGATTACAATGCCATTGTATATCAAACTCTTTGAAATTTCAATTAGCATACGATTATTTGCTCTGTGCAGACGACTTCCTGATTTTAAACTTCACGTTGTAGCCGAACAGATTGTTAGGCATAATAGATTCCAATGTTCCAATAAATCGACGAAAATGGCTCCCAAGGGATTTCGGATTAGTTCCCAGGATAACACGATTGTCCGTAAAATGAGAACTCCAATTATTTTTCACATGACCAAACATGTTTATTGACAATGAACTATACGTCGGTGAACTTTCAGCTATCTTCCGATGTACTCATCGATGCATCCAGGAAACAGATAATTCTAACTGGGTGGTAAATGTGGACTGTAGGCGGGACGATTCGACGGGTGGAATGGAGCGAGCGTTGTCATGATAAAACTTCACTTCACACTTCCTTTCGTCAGCGTTTTTTTTTTTTTTTTTTTTTTTTTGGATAGCATGGTAGATTTTTTGAAATGTCACAATCAGTACCGGTTGCGGTAAATTCGCACAAAGCTAAGCTTTTCATGATCCACAAGAGACTGTCCATCACTTGCCACTTGAACCTTTTAAACACTGCAGTCCTTGACGCATCATTATACAAAACTTCATACGTCCGGCTCCGCACCGGAATCTGAAATACGAAACAAACGGGCGCATGGAGCCGTAAAACTCAGGACTCGAGTGTTGCGATCAAAGAGGAAGATCCACAAAGGATCATATTGTCAATCGACACCTTTTCTATGGGCCTGAGGCCATGACTTTGTAAATGTCCTTTTGTTATTGTAAGTTTCGCTGATTAGGGTGAAGAAGGGGTAGAGGAGGTCCTTAAATTAAAAATTTTAATTCAATTTAATTTAACATGATAAACGGAAATGAAGAAACAATGAAAGCATTTAAACAAAACTAAAAAAAAAAAAAGAAAAGAAAAAATCATAAAATAATAAGAATGTCAAAAAAAACTGTCCCAAGAGGTTTTCTGTGCAACATTGATCCGGTTTAAGAAAAAAACCTTCATAAATATTTTTGTTTCGTTCTCAACAAGCAAAGAAACTAGTGACAAATTTATTATTATAATAATTAACTTCCGAATAAATTGATTGATTTTTCTTCAAAATTTAACAATAAAGTTATCAAATCCATCCTTCTTAATGGCAACTGAGCGGTTTTGTTAGCTGCAATTGCATTGTCTACTCCTACCAACTTCTTTTACCGACCATCCGCCAGATGTTTTAGCTATTTTGTCTGTATTGCCTCCCTTTCAGCTTCCACTTTCGCGATCAGCGGCCGTTGCTCTTTAGCGACACCTGTACGGGCTAAATACCCGGTTTCATACTTCACGGAATAACGTTTTAAGTAATTTAGTCACACTCAATATTCAATTCAATTTGATATTTCCCTGAATGATTAAAAGAATATTAAATATAATTCTGATCACACGCGAAGTCCTGAGAGCACTTCAAATGGACACCATGAAATCAAAACTTCACCCTCGACTAGGAAACAAATCCGAAAAGTATATTCCTACTAGAATCGAACAGCCGTGCAAAGATTTCTTTCTTTTGAAACAACATTTTCCGGACTTCCGAAATAGCCAGCAGCTTTCAACGATTCTAGTTTTTCTTCGTTTTGATTTTCCTTCCGTTATATTACAAAAATAGAACCAATAAAATTCGAATCCTTCTCGATCTACAAAGTGCTCACTCCAGATTTCATGAAACTCACAAAAAACATTTTTAACGTTCAATCTCCACGAGCTCCGAGCTCGAATAATAACACCACTCAGAATCCCCTCTGACAATCAGGTGAGAGTTATCACTGAAGCCATCCAACACACAGCCCTGCACAACATCTATAAGAAGGAAATGGATGCCGCAATAACTGCAGTCAACATAAATCCTGGAGATGAAGCATCAACAAATGACCTTCACAATCACTTGAAGAAGAACGTTATCAATGATACGGCCACAAACATACTTGACCCCAGCCGCAAAAAGAGTCGCAACGGCTGATTTGACGATGAATGTAAGCTAGCAACCGAACGGAAGAATGTCGCATACCGAGTAATGTTGCATTCTCAAAGAACGCGGGCACGCGCAGAGACTTATCACGAACTCCGGTGAACGGAGAAGCGACTTCACAGACGGAAAAAGGAAGCCTGGGAGAATCAACAGGTCTGTAAACTCGAAAAGTACAGGGATCAACAGGACCAGGCGCGCAAGTTTTACCAACAAGTGAGCAGGATGAAGCCTTATACACCTAGATGCTCATCCTGCCGAGACAAAGAGGGAAATCTGATTTCCGACAGAATGGGCATATTAGAGCGATGGGTTGAGTACTTTAATGAACTACTGAACAACCAGAACCACGGTTGTTGGCAGCCAACAGAGCCTATTTTAGCTTATAAAAACTGTTCCGCTCGAAATGCCTCCCCATAGAGTCAAAGCTCTTACTATACAAAAAAACTGCAAACTCTTGGCCGCGTTCGAGAGAAGAATCCTTCCAAGAATTTGTGGCCCCCTACATGAGGATGGACGATTGCGTAGCCTACACAACCACGAAATCTATGAGCGATATTAGAGAAAGGAAATATACTGCATATATGAAATAAGTCTCTCGTCACAGGACAAAAACTAAATAATATAATTGTTAGAAATTCGAGGACAGCTAAGCAATATGGCAGTGTTGACGGATCTTACATGTAAATTGGCCGCACTGCTCCGGCGCGTTGAAGACCTTATTTAATGGACATGCATTGCGCCATGCGAAAAAAAGTGAATGCCGCAGTATTGCTAATAAACTTTCATAGGACTGAGGAGAAAGGAAAAATGGAAGAACTAAAATCTATAATAAAATGCAATACTACTTTGTCCGAAGGACTTGGAAAACTTAAATCTCGACTACACTGATGACATCCACTTGCTCGGGTCGAATGGTAAGATGCATTAACAGCGCTAGATTCACTGTTTTGTCTAAGCTCTGGAAATGCCGATACCTCAACATCAAGTGTAGGTCTGAACATCGATGGACTTCAAAACGAGCCAGTGGTGCAGGTTTATGTTTCTACTCTAGAAAGGAAAATTATCTTATCAATGATTTATGGGCAAATGTAAGCGACACTATCGGAATCGTCGCCGAAACAATATTTGGAACGCAATCCCAGAAAAGAAGGAATAATTGGTTTGCTGAGGATTGCTCAAAAATAATATATAGAAAAAAAACACGCTTACGGACAACATATACAGCGACCTTAGCTTAGTTCTAGCCAAATAGAATAGATGCCATACTGACAATGCGCTACAGAGCAGAGTCGGGTTAATCCATTTTTAAAACTTAAGGGTTTCTAACAAAAATCTTCTTGAAGCTCAAGAATGGAGCGAAGGCGATAAGATTACGGGTCAACAAACAAAAAAACTAAAATCTTTGTTCAAACTAGAAAACGAATGACAACTGAAGATTTTTGAGAGAAAACGATGGGGTGGCTCAGTGCATACCGACAGTACTTCATTACTAGCTATAAGGAACTAACGGACGCGGGCATTGAACCGAGAAGGCAGGAGGCAATGCATTCGGGAAGCCAAGGCTTGAAACAGGCTGTAACGTTACAAAGTAGAAGTTAGTTCCTACGTAAATAATCATTTTTACAGTCGTAGGGAAGAGTCAAAGAAGCTTGTGCTACTTTGTCGCTGGCTTGAATTTATTAGTAAACAGTATATAATATATAACGCTTCTCCAGTTATTTCAATAATTCTTGTCTAACATAAGTTGGTAGTCAAGCCTATGGGTATTTTCCTAAAACACATCTCCCAACATTACATTGTCTCCATAGCAAATGTGCACTTACAGAAACAAAAATTTTGTTAGTTGTTTTTCATTTCCACTCAAAACAAATGAAACGTTTTCAAAATTTAATCATTTATTTGAAATGCAAAATCATTCTCATCAGATAGAAATATTCAAATAAGTTTGATAAAATCTAGAATCTCCCGAATTATATTTCAGACAAAAAGACATACAATGCATTGTTTACCATTCTATTATCAGATTAAGCGTGGCTCCAACGTTATTAGTAGGTTCCTTTAAAGATTAGTAAACTGTAAGCTCATCATACATGATAACTAGTTGAGTCCAAACTGAAAATGAATCTCTTCTGGTTTTAATGCGAATCAATTAAGATTTGATAGGTTGCCTGATGGATTTCCCCTCAAACAATCACGAATGAATTATAACGAAATGGTTGTTAAACTTTTCCCCAAATCAACATAATCAAAACTCATCAAACAGTCTATTAGGATCTTTGTAGCTCATTTTATTACCCACTTCAAGTATGCAAAGCGCTTTTCAGAGCAATATTGAATTCAAAATTTAGTCATAAACTTTTCGAGAAGAATTTCAAGTCATAAAAATTCAACTGAATTCATCTAACATCTGCAAGCACAAATGAATATAGGGAAATATTCCGTTATAGTCAAGCTATTCATTGTTATTCAATACACCAGACGTGCAGGCGCTGTATTGATAACGATATGACGACAGCTCATAAAAATGTTACAGAGCGACCACTTCGAATACGTATGACAAAAGTTCCAAATTGTTGTTTTGTTATTATATAGTCTAGACTTAGAATCTGAGAATTTATTAAATGTTATATCAACACGTCAGAGTATGACAAAACAAAACGGGAGTAAATAAAATTAATGATTATGTTTCATTTTCTTTACGTAGACATACCATGAATAGTTCTAATGGAGCTAACGAAAGTTATTAATCATTCTATGAATGCGACTATGCTCTTTCAGCTTATCATGTTAAACTTTCCTAAAGATTTGCTTCTCAGCTTGTAATTCTATTTTGCCATTGATGTATGCATTCTATACTTTCGCTATTCATAACTTTTATTTTAAAACTTCTATTTGCATAACCTCCGAATTTCAATAATATCCGAATTATGTTATGTTTCTCCTAGTTTGAATTAAAGGTTTTTTTTATAATTTATGTAAATCCATTTAGAACTTTTCTTAAAATGATACTAATTACATATTCTTATTTTCAACATCCTAATGAATGACAATCATGCAGGCGATCAAGATATGGAACGTAAATTCAAATTACCAAGCACAACGTTTATTGGCGGTAACGAGCAATACCTATCTCTAAGGTCTGTTGATTATATCTTACAACAAAGAACTAATTTTCTCATAAATTACTCAACAATTGTTTTTTTTTTTTTCTACTTTTAACCACTTATAGGGAGATCTTAGATCGTCTTGAGCAAGTATATTGCAATAAAATCGGCGTAGAATTTATGTTTATCAATTCATTAGAACAATGTAATTGGATACGTAAGCGATTTGAAACGCCTGGTGTCATGAATTTTACACCGGAAGAAAAACGACTTATCCTAGCACGTGTAACGAGAGCCACAGGGTAAGTAAATCACATGACTATATATTCATAGCTTGTTCTGTTTACAATAGATACGATTTTATTGAAGAAGCAATTAATTTTAATCAAATGACAGGGGAAGTACGATAATATTATTAGAATGTAGACAGTTGTGTTGACATCTTGATGTAGAAACAATATAATTATTGCATTGAATTTATCTAATGCAATACATTACCCGATAGCAGTTATATTTATAATCTGTGTTTTTCCAATCATAATAAATGAGATATTGCTTTCAAAAGAAAGCGTAAATGCTTGCTCTATTTAGAATATCTGCGATTCTTTAACTTATATCCAATTTTGCATAAAATGTGTAGAATTGCCATAAAACCCATACGCTTTCGCCGTCTATTGCTGCTCACTTCAACTACCCTCACGACTTTTCGAGAAATTTGAACTCTTCTACCACTGTTTTGCGGCTCATAACTGCAGGCCGACTTGCCCATAGGCCATCCTAGACCCGTCCGTCGATAAATCATTTATTACTGTCTGAAATTAGAGTATTCCGTTGACTTATCTTAGAGCTTTCAAAAATCCCCGATCATTTTCCATGTGATACAACCTGATAGAACGTTATATGTTTCCAGTTCTTTCATCTGTAGAACATCAACACAGTTCTCAATGAAACTATGTTTTAGTTAGTTAGCGGAGGAGGGGTGATGAGAACTATAGGCTGGCACTCAACTGTTTCGATCATCACATCCATTCGAATATCGGAATGGAAAAAACTTCCTTGTTTTAGAAACTGTTTGACATCTTCGATATTCTGTCCTTAAATGCAAATGTGCATATAGAATATGACTAGTCAGGCTGAGCACCTAGGTTTTTTTTAGTGTTTATCTTCAGTCCGACTCTGCCTTGCTTCTATTCCTCGATGAGAGGACAAGCGAATGTCATTACCATAGTCGATGTGTCTAAGAGAAAATGGTATCATCTATTGAACCCTCCACGTCCTCCATCCAAGGCAGCATGTCGTCACAAATAACGAAAATATAAAGTATCGATGAGGAGGAGATACAACCATGGAGGACTTCGCTTTAAACTCCACTTTCCTCCGAGATTTTACCTCGATCTGGCACGTGCCATTTTGTGCCGTTTTATGTTGCTCTTATAGTAGCTATTAGTTTCTTCGGAATGATCCTCCTACGTACATATTTCCATATGTACTCACTGTTTAGGTTAACGAAATTTTTTTCGAAATCAATGAAGAACGGGTGGAATGATGATCTAAACACCGTACACTTTTCCACAATGATCCGGAGAGAGTTAATGTGGTCAATACAGGAGGTAGAGGACATGAAACAGCTGCGTTCTTCAAAAATTTTAGCTAGTATTTCCATAGCAGCAGGAAGCACGCAAATACTGCCCCCCCCCCCCCCCCCAATGGTTACACAAGTGCCTTTCTTCAATCTTTAGGATTATCTCCTTCCATTCCCTGGGATAGATCCCAGGTTATGGATAAGTGGAAGTGGCAATCCGCAAAAAGATCGTGCTGCACTTCGCGTATGTACGTTGTCACGGGAACATAGTCTTGACGCGTCGTATCTACCCCCGCTTACAAGATAACAGAACTCTCAATTCAGCCGGATCTTGGGTTGGCGCCGATGACTTCGCCCCAGAGATAAAGATACTTTTGAGAAAAACTCAGCGCTCATCAATTTTCTTGGGTTGTTCAGAGTTTGTGTCGCTGTCCAGCAAAGAAGTTTTCTTACTGCTAGGCGACAACCGCATCCGGAGACGGCCCGCAATGAATTTGGAGGACCGGCGCTCTGTTTTTCTGGGAGCAGATAGAGCAGCAACAAGCAAGTGAAAAGAAGCGACCATCATCGGATGGTCTCTTTCGAGCTCGATGGTAGAACCTTTTTTGTTACGCACATTCAAAAGACAGGGTTGATCTGATCAAACGTTCGTTTTCGTTCTGCCAAAATCTGGGCTGTATTACAGGAATCTATAAAACTTTCACCGTCTTTTTTTTTTACCAAGACCATGGATTCTCGCGACATGCCCAAAAGGTGATATTAGAGCCCACCCTGGCACTCAGATCACCCAATCATGATCATAATACCATCTCTCCTGAACTGCGTGTATTTGTTCAAAGGGAGGAAATCGGGAATCTTTCATTGGTGCGAAGCAATGCACAATAGTTATACATGCAGCGAAGATCCGTTCAGAAGCCGACATCAAGGTCATAAATGGGCCCCTTGAGGTGACTGTCAGCAACAGTTTGACAGATTACAGATAACTAATGCCACAAGAAAGAGAGGAGTACTCTCTAGAGTTTAATCATCCCACTTCGCTTAGGCCCAGAATATTCAGCCTATATCATCGAAATTTTCACTTGCTGTCCAAGAACTTGCACATATTTCGGAAACATCGAAACGAGTTTTCGTTAACTGTGAAGTCAGTCATTATCCGGATGTTTCGGTAGTAACGAAGTTTCGAAATTTACAGGACGTCAGTCTCTCGGGGAAAACTCAAGAATTGAGGAAGAGCTGCCCTCTAGAAAAATATCTATTAAGAAAATAACCTGATAAAACATTAGGGACTCTGATCACCCTTAAACCAAGTTACACGGTAGTTCAAGGATTTTGAAGAGGTTAAAACAGCTATAGGAAACGAAAATTACGAATCTAGCTCATTTATGCTCCATACAAGAAGCGGTGTTAAAAAGCTGGCGAAATGTGGTCATCAGACATTTAGACGAGCTCACAGAATAGCATGCAAAGAATCATTCGCACATCGACGGCGATATTGTTAAGCGATGAACGGAAAAAAGGATTTGATATTTCAAGGGCAAACCCTGAGGTTAAAGATGGGTAGATATGCATGTAAAACCTTGAGATTAGAAATGGGTAGAGATGAATGTAATATCACAAAAATTATATCACCTTAAAGTATGATATCACATCACCATTAACGAGCAAGTTCCAAACATCACATCTTCACCAAGCATTACAACATCATCAAAAATCGCCCCCATCTACTGTGTGATAAATGATGATGATATTACTCTAGTGATAAGTAATGATTTGTAATCTCCGTGCCGATGTGATATCATATCACTAAACATCACCGAATAATACTGTATTTTATCGTCTGTCCTTATACAAGTGTCGGTTGCAATTGTCCAGTACCCATACCGATGATTGCTTGTGAACCTATTAGTATTATGATTCCCTGTTCTCTCGGCTGGCTTCGGCCTGGCAAAATTATTTTTATTTTGTGGATGAACTTAAAGTGCGTCCTCAGACTCGAATCGAGCTTGCAGTCGAACTGAAAATGTTGTTCGTGATATTACATTGTAATATTACATTGTAATATCACTTTTTTCAAGAAGTGATAAATCATATGATGTACAAAGCTGATATTTAGTCATCTCTACTTGAGATGTTCTTAATGACGTTGCGAGCTGAGCTGTTTATTCGAGAAGACAGTACTCGTCCACAAAAAGTCGACGCTGCGATGGCAGTTATTTACGGATCAGGCTTTGAACTACACCTTATTGTATAAATCTTATCCCTAGCGACGACATAATACAGAATAGCGTGACAATCGCACTTGTAAAGAAGTTTCCTGAGGCGTTGGATCAAGTTTTAGTTTAGTTTAGTTTTTTTAGGCCCATTGTATTATCCCCGTAAATTGCCTATTCAATTACTTCCCGCCTACGGTGTTCGCAGGCTTTAGCGAGTCTGAGAACATTCTCCAGAGGCAGAGAGTGTGCAGATTCTTCATTGAAGAAAACCTTGCCAAGGTGTCTTCGTCTGAGATCTGAGGATGCCGGGCAGCTGCATAAAATCATTAAATCAATGAACTAAAAAGTTAACTTATTTCATCGCAAAGATTTGAATTCGAATAAATTCTTACCAAAATTTCTTGAACCTTTACAGATTCGAATCGTTCTTGGCGAAAAAATACTCATCAGAAAAACGTTTCGGTCTGGAAGGTTGTGAAATTATGATTCCAGCATTGAAAGAAATCATTGATGTGTCAACCGATTTGGGCGTGGAATCTATTATCATGGGCATGCCACATCGTGGACGTTTGAACACATTGGCCAATGTATGCCGTAAACCACTTCATCAAATCTTCACACAATTCGCTGGTCTTGAGGCTGCTGATGATGTAAGTATATAACTGTCAATATATTTCATTCGTGCTTTCCTGGGAAAGAGTCGCTTGCTTATTATAAATCTTGTTCCATTTCAGGGCTCCGGTGATGTGAAATATCACTTGGGTACATATATCGAACGATTGAACCGTGTCACAAACAAAAACATCCGTTTAGCTGTCGTAGCCAACCCATCTCACTTGGAAGCTGTCGATCCAGTCGTCCAGGGAAAAACTCGTGCCGAACAATTCTATCGCGGTGACGGTGAAGGCAAGAAGGTAATGTCTATACTGATCCACGGTGATGCCGCCTACTGTGGTCAAGGTGTTGTCTACGAAACTATGCACTTGTCGGACTTACCAGACTACACGACTCACGGAACTATTCACGTTGTTTGCAACAACCAAATTGGCTTCACAACTGATCCTCGTTTCTCACGTTCATCGCCCTATTGTACTGATGTCGCTCGTGTCGTGAACGCTCCAATTTTCCATGTGAATGCTGATGAACCTGAAGCGGTTATGCATGTGTGCAAAGTAGCTGCAGAATGGCGTGCAACATTCCATAAGGATGTTGTTATTGATTTGGTCGGCTACCGTCGTAATGGACACAATGAAATTGATGAACCGATGTTCACCCAACCGTTGATGTACCAGAAGATCAGGAAACACAAGAATTGTAAGTAAATATATTTGATTTTATATAAGATTAAATTCGAAGAAAAATGAGTGAAGTAGATACTTAATAACTGGACTATTTTCTTCGAAGGATGTGTACATGTGTGTATCACTAAATACACCTCAAAAGAAAAACTGAACGACAGTCCAGACTATAAGCAATCATAATTTTATCTGGATAAGAATTAAATTGTATATGTATTCCATTAACGGGTTTACGACTATTACCCTATCGTCTCCATTGGCAGTCAATGTGCAAGTTACTTTCGTTGATCAATCAATTTCATAGAAAAGTCAACGGCATTACGTATTTCGCCCAGTTCATCCTTGTAAATGAAGTTTTTTTTTCTTATGTGCATTGTGTGATTTCCTTTATCCAAACACAGCCGCTGCATTGATCGAGATCAGATGCTTAGCTATGTAACATCCGCATGTCACTTAACTTCCAGGATTTCTTGCCTAATGTGCGCCGCAGAAAAATAATCTCTCCATAACATGCGGAGATTTGGACCTTCGACTGCATGGGGCCAACCGGAATGAACGGCGGTTGGAACGGCTAGGGAAGCAGACTGCAGCCGGCTCAAATCTTCAGAGCCAACCCGTAGCGTTTACGAAGAGTAGCAACTCCCCCACACTACGATAAGGGATTCTTTGAGGTCCCCAAAAATTGTTTGCCAGTGTCTGGTCATATCAAAAATTAGGCAGTCGCAAATGAAAGTACCTGAGAGCTTCTCCCTCCTTTCTCCAACTTCGGAGGTGTGAACTGTAAGATATGCGGAATTCGCCAGCAGAAAGGCAACTGCGCCCACCGAGGGACTTTCAAGAGTCCCGCCTGGCAAGCCTACCATCCCGTTCATTCGCTTCTGCGTTCCTGTTACCCGAAACCCAGAGGGGATTGGCTTTGAGCATGCCATCCAGATTGTTCAGAGCGGACCTGCCTTGCTCCACTCGCTTGGAAAATATCGGCGCTAAGAACAAAGGCTTAATGACCGCCCGGCTGTCCGTTAGAATGACTACGTTACGCCTGGGGCTCGGATCATCCTCCAGTCATCGGCTGGCCTTCAGCGTCGCCAGTATCTCAGCTTGGAATACATTAGCGAATCCCGGAAGACACTGCATATCCAAGAAAACTCCCGCACGGACTGCGGAGACCATCTTGATTCATCGGTGAAGAATACTGTGTCGTAACACCGCAACATATCGCTGTCTTTCCACTCTGCCAAGCAAAGCAAAATTCAATATGATGGTGTGGGAACACGTTGAGTGAATCTATCAGGCAGAACTGTTAAGTTTGGTTCTATTGAATTTCTACGACAACCTTGTTTGCATTTGTTGCGGTTTCTATAAAGAACCTTTTTTGATGGCATCATTTTCACACACCACCGTAAACAATAGTTCTGGCTTGCCTCAATACTGTCAAGTTATGTTCCAAAACTTATCTTAAGATCAACCTCTCCAGGCGTTTTGCATTCTTTCGCTTTCGCTCTCCTCTATGCCTCTTCGTGGACATTCACTGGCTCCTCTGCTAACAAAAGCCCTTCTCGTGCTAAAATACTTTTCTGCTGCTGGTTACTTTGGTTATTTTGAATATTCGGTTAGGGAGTGTTGCTTTTTAAATTGAGCACTCAGCTCTTTCACACACACACATCTTTTTCACATTGTTTTTCAACTTTCCTTACAGGCCTCGATCTATACGCGGACAAACTCATTCAAGAAGGCATTGTAACTGCTGAAGATGTCAAATCAGTCGCCGACAAATACGATAAAATCTGCGAAGAAGCTTTTGAATTAGCAAAGAAGGAAACTCACATTAAGGTAACTAATTCAAATAAAACATTTAACGGCAAAGTTCTAAATTCATTTTTCTACAGTACAAAGATTGGCTCGACTCACCCTGGTCTGGATTCTTCGAAGGCAAGGACCCATTGCGCTACTCTCCAACTGGCGTTCGGGAAGAAACTCTCGTACACATTGGTAATCGTTTCTCATCGCCCCCACCAAATGCTGCTGAATTCGTAATTCACAAGTAATCAAAAGCGAAAAAATAGTTCGTGCTAGATTCTATTAAAATTCAAAATTTATTACTTTGCAGAGGTTTGCTACGTGTTCTAGCTGCTCGCAAAGATATGGTTGACAAACGTATTGCTGATTGGGCTCTTGGTGAAGCCATGGCTTTTGGTTCTTTACTCAAAGAAGGTATTCATGTTCGTGTTTCGGGCCAGGACGTTGAACGTGGCACATTCTCACATCGTCATCACGTTTTGCACCATCAATTAGTTGATAAGGCAACATATAATCCATTGTGCCATTTGTACCCTGATCAAGCTCCTTACTCAATTTCAAACAGTTCCTTGTCTGAATACGGTAAGTAATCGATATTTGGAGGTGAACGATACTTTATAATACACGACCGTTATTACTTTGGCAGTTAATTTTCTAGAACGTTTGATTTATTTAAATT
Organism: Hermetia illucens; assembly: GCF_905115235.1. NCBI lineage: Eukaryota > Metazoa > Arthropoda > Insecta > Diptera > Stratiomyidae > Hermetia > Hermetia illucens. Next base: position 152,221,991 of record NC_051850.1, on the reverse strand, counting down.
TTGAATTTTCCAGCTGTACTTGGCTTCGAACACGGCTACTCAATGACCAATCCCAATGCTCTAGTTCTCTGGGAAGGACAATTTGGTGACTTCGCCAATACAGCGCAATGTATTATTGATCAATTCATCTCAAGCGGTCAAGCCAAATGGGTACGTCAATCCGGACTTGTTGTCAATCTACCACACGGTATGGAAGGCATGGGACCCGAACATTCATCCGCTCGTCTTGAACGTTTCCTGCAAATGTCCTCCGACGATCCAGACTATTTCCCACCAGAATCTGATGAGTTCGCTATTCGTCAACTCCACGATATCAACTGGATTGTTGCCAACTGTTCAACACCCGCAAATTACTTCCATATCTTGAGGCGGCAAATTGCTCTGCCATTCCGCAAACCATTGATCCTTATGACTCCGAAATCACTACTCAGACATCCGGAGGCAAGAAGCTCGTTCGACGAAATGATTGAAGATACCGAATTCTTGCGTATTATTCCTGAAAATGGTCCATGCTCAGGTAATCCTGAATCTGTTAAGAAATTGATTTTCTGTTCGGGACGTGTGTATTATGACCTAACAAAGGCCCGAGCTGATAAGAAATTGGAGAACGATATTGCTATTGCTAGGATAGAACAGGTGAGAGATTTTCAATGCTATTTCTTTTAAATTCGTAGAATGTTAATTTGTAAACGTTTATTGCCAGAGACATTTTTTTTGTAATTTGCCCTTAAAGATGGGATATTCCACAAGTTTTTTAAGGAATGAAGCAGAATTTGGAAAAATTTATTTAGGTGATATCAGTTGTTATTTTTGTTTTACAAATGCTCTCTTATCCTCAAAAGTAACTCTAAAGAGCCTTCCATTTGCAGAAGGAAAGGGTTGCAGCTTGGGAAGCACCACCATTCTCAATATACACGCCCTTCAAAGAGTATGTTTGCATCTGTCTCTACAACTGTGATAATTTCGGCGACTTTCCACTCAGACCATTTTACTGTAGGGGAAAATGTTAAAATCTACCACGGTTTAAGCTAATTCTACAGCATTTGGATTCTCCTTCCATTTTGTTTTTTTTTTGTGGTTGAATAATTTTGTTCTTCTCTGACGATATCTTGAAATTAATAGCTTTGGATGAACGCAACAGCCCCTATATAGATCTAAATTTTTTAAATGATCTTTTTAATCCTAGGAGTTGATTTCAGGTTCAACATCTGCCGTTAAGCCTTATAGTCTTATGAAAAACAATCCATGCAATAGTTAATTTTTGAAACGAAAAGTGTGAAGGAATGTAGCTTCCTGAAGAAACCCCTTCTTTTTTGAGTACCCCTGACACTAGACTCCAATTCAATTGTCGCCTCCTGTTGAGATCATAGTCTTAACCATTGGCATGGAATTGACCCCGAGCAAGCCATAACCGTGTCAGTATAGAGGGAAAAATCATCCCTGGTATCTATGACTAAATATAGACAGACAAACGGCGGACAGCGGTTTTTGACGATCCACAAACCAACCAACAACAATGAAGTCTTTATTTGTTGATTAAGCTATCTGCGATGGTGGATGAGTCTTATGTGACGACATCAATCCATCAACGTTGAGAGCAGTGAAAACAGCTTAGGAAGAAGCTTATTTGTAAGGCTTTTACCGTTAAGGTTTTCCTTAACTCGATCGTAAAGTGATACGGCTAAATTTTGCCTTTCCTTAACGACTATCAGTGAGCCACTATCGTTGAAAAACTGCCTTCCTTGGAAATCAGGGGGGAGAATCAAAATTGCGATGAGTTTCTAGAATAACTCAGTGTTCGAAACAACTTTAACACCGCCACCGACATTAAGAATTCATGGGCCAAGGATTTTCTTAACTACCGACGTCTTTGAAGCGAATGTTACGAGCTTGAAACTGCCACGTTACAAATATCGGCTCTCGAAGCAGAAAACGCGCATGCCATCTTCCTCTAAAGCATAGATGGGTTATAATATTTTCAAGTAAATTTGCAGCATTGTGAAGTAACCACTGCATTACTCAAAGGTCAGATCAACTGCTGCAAGTTATTTATACACATCACACAATAACTATCCGTTGTTGATGGAGAAATTAGAGATTTAAACGAATAACGTTTGAAAAGACCCACTCATCGATCATCATGGGATAGTCCGTTCCATTAGATAGCATAACCTGCAGTGGAGCTGCCTCGAAGCTTAAGCGGATCGAGAATGTAGCCAGCTTGTGGGTAGTCTACGTTTACAGAGCGGTACACAGAAAGCAAGAAGGAAACGGCAAATTTTCCACTTGAAGTTCACATCCCAGGCAACATCAAAATTATAGCTTAGGGCTGACAGCCATATGGCATACAAAACAATATCACTTGAGCGAGTTAAATAAAATTCCATAAATACATCATTTCCACTTTGTGATGAGAATATATACCACGCATGCTTGTCATACACTTATATTCCAATTACCTGCCGTAACGTGAAGGTGTCATTTATTCCCAAACCGGAGAGACTTACATACCGGAATGCAAAAAGCCTAATTTCTTTTCTATTAAAAGAATTCGAACGCTTCATACGGGATATTTTAAGGTAGCAGATAGCTTCATTGCAAGCATCATGTCTATCAAAACGATAAGCCTACCAAAACAGCACTCCTGAAACTTACGGAAAAAATCGAGAAAGCTATATTCGAACAGGAATTAACTAAGCTGTCACCGTTTTTAAAATTGTCTTTTCTGGTTTCCTGAAAAGACTCGAAATGACGCTGAGTTCCTAGAACAACTTGAAGTCCAGAACCACCTCAACACCGCCACCTGTACAAATTAAGAAAGGAACAGTTGATAAACCTGGAATTTTCCCGGCTATTAGAATTCTTGAAGCGAACGTTAAGAAAGTGCGATGTCAAACAGGCTGCTGGCTCTTATACGGGCTTGGAACTATTGCATCAATTTATCTACTTGGAAGTGCACTTCCTAAGCAGCTTCTAAAATTACAGCCCAGGGTCGACAACCATATGCAGCTTTCAATCCTGAGGCTGACATGCAAAATAGTATGACTTGACCGAGTTAAATAAAACTTAGATACATCATTCGATCGAGAAATGGATGCCCTAGGTTTACATATTCGGAATATATACTGCCGCATGTTTGTCACACACTTATAATTCGATTACTTGTCGTGACTTAAGAGTGGTATTTACTCCTAAACCAAAGAAACGAACGTAAAAAGCTTACTACCGATCAGTCTAACTTCTTTTCTATTAAAAGAAATCGTGGATCATTTCATAAGGGCTATTTGAGTTTGTATTTAGTCGCTTCACTGCAGATATCATTCCTAGCACGGAAACAGCAGTCAGTCAGTCAGTCAGCAAAAATTGAGAAGGCAACAGACAGTGTATTCATAGATATCGACAATGTCTTCACACTTGTGATTTGTGAAGCGGCAAGATAGCTTGGAATCAAACCACTCTTAATCATGAATTCCTCATATACTGCCGGGAAGAAAGGTTCATATGATCGGGGCTGTCCATAGGGAGGAAAGTGAGGAGGAGGGGAAATGGACGGTCCTGAATTTGATTTGCAGCTATTCGACCTCCTTAGACGAAGATATCTTCTAAATAGGTTCTCCGATTCGCAAAACCCTGCGTAGGAACTATGTGCCAAGTCTGTACGCCGACTAAGTTCTTCTTTGAGATAGTGTCAAGGCAGCGTACTCCGATGATAAAACGCAGACAGGTGTTCACGAAGGCTTGGAACTTTGGTCATGCGCCGTTTTAAAACCACAAACTGCTAGACCCGTGACTGCTAGGGAAAGTGCAACTGCGGTAGAGTCTAACTAGCTCGAATGTTCAGAGCCCGGCCGTTGAATTCAGGAAGAAAGCAGGCCCCATCTTACAAACATCTTACAAAAAAAAATTTCGCTGACCACATTGCCTCCTACAGTGTATTGTAGTGTACCGTTACGGTCTTGAATGAAGTGCTCTAACACACTTCAAGGCCCTGATCCAATATGGATTGTTGCGCCAACGATTATTATTATTATAATTAAAGCTCGTAAAGTGGATGCTTGAGGTTTTCTACCTCCATTCAGCTACAGAGACAATGTGAATTATTGGGTATGCCAGAACTAACGCCATGGTGGATTGTGCTGAGTGTGGTCGTTACCTACGATTGTTATTCCCAGTTAACTTATTGTCGACAGCTACCTATGAGAAAAGCATTTTATATGAAACTGATGGTGGACTCATGTAGTATATTATCTCCAGAAATATCGTGGTCGAGTTTCGTTATAGGAGGATCGAATCGTCTACGATTTAGCGCCGATGATGATTCTTTGTCATTTGTATTCCACAGCCATCAAGCTATGCAAGTAGTTCAACCTTTTACAGTCGCTAGCTGGACGCATCCTGCACCTCCCGCGTTGACCTGCTCATTCCCCTCTATCCATCTATGATTGGAACTCCAGAAAAGCTTGGTTTATATCGCTAATGATTATAAGGCCTTAATAGAAGCTTTGCTGTCGGTCAGAGTAATATGTTACGCTTGGGGCTCGAATCATGCTGCGGGCATCACTAAGTGACTAATATCGCTCCACAGACCGTCTTTGATCCGCCCGTAAAGAATACTGTATCGTAACTCCGCAACACGTAGTCGGCTTTCATCATTTCAATTCCACTCTTGATTTTGATCTTTCAAAATTGCCTACCTCAATAATCAGTATTTGATGCTAACATCGCTGCTGATGCCTGTCAGTCCTGGCGATTATCAACTGACATCTCACTGTGCATCCGTGCTACGTCCATTCTTCTTCAAATCTTTTGCTCTTCTATCCTGTCTGGTTCGCCACTAAGATCCACAGAAAATGCAGCTGCATGGCAATAATTTCAGTTTTCTGGAAGCCAAGCTGATTTCGTTCATTTCAATGCTCTGTCATCCTCGGTAAAGTCACAACAAAGTCCTAAAAATAATATCTAACCAGTGTCGAGGTTGAACTGGCACCGCAAAAGTTCTGTATGTCTAGAGGCATTTAGGCTGCGCTACTTGGCCTTATGAAAAGTTTGTTCCCAGTTCTGAGAGCAAGGATGTTATTAGGGCTTCACTGTCCACCCACTCACGGAGTCTGACGATACTGCACAATATAACGTATTTGATATGAACGTCCACCGAACAGAACTACAGAACTCTAGTAGCTTACATGACAGACGAAGACTATGTATATCTGAAGAACCATCCTCAGCCACAGACCTCATTTCCTCGCGGAGGGCTTCTTGCAGGCAGAGTTAAATACATAATATTTAAAAAATAAATCACTTCCATGCACAATGGAATCCCGATAATTCGTACATCGATTATTCGTATTTCTGGGTAATTTGTATAAATTTTATCGATCCCCAGAGTTAGGTTTTTTTCTTTTACACTCTCGATAATTGGTAAACCCGAAATTTCGTATCAAATGGTGTTTCTTGACCAAACGAATTATCAGGATTCTACTGTATTAGTATTAAGACGGTCATAGCAGAAGGATAAAGCATCCCACGTTAAAATAATTAGAAAGGAGTAATATCGCTTAGTATCGCAAGTATCAGTGGCCGCTCCGAGGAGCCCAATTAGCGCTTTGGTGCGCCGTTTTGATGCCACAAACTCCTAAGACCGTGACTGTTGTTATGGGAGCAAGGAGGCAGAGACCAGCCGGCTCGGATCTTCAGAGCCAGCCCGTAGCATTCACGAAGGAAAACAGCTCTCCGACCCAGCAGCTAGAAATCTCTCTGAGGTCCCCAAAGAATGGTTTACCCAGTGTCCGCAGCTTGACTCTAGCCAGAGCTGGGTAATCGCAGAGAAAGTGCATGAGGATTTCCCTTCCTTCTCCGCAGCTTCGGCAATGCGAGTTATAGGGTATGCCGAGCCTAGCGGCATGGTCCCCTATGGGCCAGTGCCCCGTGCAGACTGCTGTAATCTTGAATGCATTTGCACGCATCTGGCACAGGAGCTCTCAGGCCCGCGGCTGCTAGGTAGTGCGAGTAGACTCCGCCCCCGACAGTCGCCAGCGGAACATCGGCTCTATTCGCCGAGGGACTGCCAAGAGCAGAGCCTTGCCTGGCCAATCCGTCAGCCCGCTCATTCCCCTGTATGTTCCTATGCCCGGGAACCGAGAGGAGAGTGACCTTGAGCGTGCCGCCCAGATGGTTGAGCACGTCTCTCTACTACCCCACCATCCGGGAAGATGTCGTCGTTGAGTACAAGACCTTGATGGCCGCTTGGCTGTCGGTCATTATGGCTATGTTACGCTTGGGGCTCGAATCACGCTCCACCCATCGACAGACTTCCAATATCGCCAATACTTCCGCCTGGAATACACTGGCGAAACCTGGGAGACCATACGACTTGGATACACCGTGTGTATTCGAGAAAACCCCCGCGCCGACTCCATAGGCCATCTTTGATCCGTCCGTAAAGAATACCGTGTCATAGTCTTGCAACACGCCGCCAGTCTTCCACTTTGCCCTGGTTGGAAGGTCCATAGCAAAGCTTCTTGTGAAGTTCAGCTTGCGTGTGACATAGTCCGTGGGGGATGCCCAGATTTCTCGAGGTATTTCATCTACGATGTTGCTGTGGCCGTATGACTTCGCTGTCCAGCATCCGGACTCACGTAGTCTGACGGCACTGCACGCTGCAACATATTTAATGTGGAGGTCTACGGGGAGGAGATGCAGGAGTACATTGAGAGCATCTGCCGGGCAGGAATGCAGAGCCCCCGTAGCACCTGCACACGCGGTTCTTTGAATCGTATTAAGCTTCGTTCTATTGTATTTTTTCTTCAAAGCCTGCCACCATACAATAGAGCCGTACGTCAGGATCGTACGCACTACAACCTCCAATTTAGCTTAGGATCCAGGATTACACCCAGATACTTTACATTAGAGGAAAGAACCAATCTTTGTTCATTCAGCCGTGGTAGATGGAATTCAGGTATCCTTTTTTTGGTGATGAATAGCATCAGTTGCGTTTTGGTTGGGTTTATGTTGATACTAATATCACCAAGTCGTCGGCGTCTGTCTGGCAATAAAACGTCTAAAAAAAAAACCAATCGCGAGCTACCTGCCCCTATCTGACTACATTGTGGTAATTAATGCAAATTTTTTATTATTCCTTATTTTTCATAGATTTCACCCTTCCCCTTCGATTTAGTGAAGAAAGAGTGCGAAAAATACAAGTGTGCTGAAATCGTTTGGGTACAGGAAGAGCACAAAAACCAAGGCGCATGGACTTACATTCAACCTCGATTCATGACTGCATTGAACTCATCACGGGACATCAGGTAATTTTTTCGTTATTGCTCATCATTTCAGATGAATATGTTTTATTTCCTTATTGAAGCCCAGTTTGTTTAGCTAAATGGGGATATGGTTTTATATTTTTCATAATTTAAAATCTAATTTCTTGTTCCTATAATTATACCTTTGGGTATCTTTTAGTCATCCTTGGTTTTCTTCCCTAATGTGTTTCTTTCTTTTCATTACTCAAGAGGGAATCTTAAGAAATTGGAAATATCATTTTAATTATTTTTTTTATTTTGTAAATCATTCACAAAGTATCGAAAACTAGTTATATCCATCTCAACATTTAATTAAGCACCGACATTTGCAACTTTCGTAGATTTCCCTTACTCTTTCTTGAATGACAAATAATTTCTGGCGCTTTATGGATATAATAATGAACTTAATATTTATAACTGGAAATATTTAACAGAAAATCATATAACGAGCCTTTCTAATTTTCTCTTTCGTACTCGTCCCCAGTTTTTTTCATTTTAAAAATTCGACTTTCTTTGTTATATGAATAAAGTTAAAGAGCCAAAGAATTTTGTTAAAATATGGTCTTTGTACTCTTCACATTCGAAAGCATAGGTACATATTTTCTAGTCTGAAAATTCGGAATATTTAGATGTTTTAAGAGTATTTTTTCACGATTTAGCCCGCCCGTTGCGCAATCAGATTGCCAGTTTTCTATTCGTTATTGAATATGGTACAAAGTTTAGAAAATATTTTATAACTGAAAAATAGCTTTTGCTCTTTAACATGTGATATCCCCTATGTGCTAAATAATGCACTAGTACCTTCTAAATTGAAATAAAATAATAAACATTACGTAACTCTCGCATGGAGCTATATCTTAAGATAATAGACTTCCTGCACTAAACAAATATGCATTGCGAATCTAGCAAAAATTAAAATTGTATTTGGTCCTTGCGGAGTTTTATAATCATCAGTTCTGCTTGGAAAACGTATATCGAATGGGGTCATGTTGAATGATTAATTGCCCACCGCAACCTAAAACAAATTACAGAAAAAAAGAATTATATTAAAATAGATTATCGCAAGGACAGATACAGTTACAAAACCGCACAGTATTATGTATTATCATTCCAAAGCACAAAATTTATTTCCAGATTCATGTTTTTCGTTCTTTTTTTCATAATTTCCTTTTATCATATCTACAATTGTTATCCCCTCTTCTCCGATATCTATGCCTTATTCCCTTCAATTTTCATCTCTATCCAACATGTTCCTTCCTCTCTTTCTACCCAATTCACTCGTCCACTATTATATTTGTTGTATCTTCGTAACCTACATAATTTGTGTTACAGCCCTAGTGATAAGAAAGATGATGATGGAAAGTGGCTTAATCGAATTTTCACTCCGAAAGACTCAACCCAAAATGATGCAAATAATTTTGGCGTTCATAAAGAATTCGATAAAAATACCGCGTTCGTTCGTTTGCAAGATTTCAATCGACCATCCGATGGAAACGCGGCAAAATCACAAACTATCAAAGCGGGAAGACGAATTAGGTGAGGGACGGGATTTAAATTGTCATTGAGCTATATGCCATTGAACAAATAAAAGCAAAAAGCGCTGTAGGAAAGTAAATTCTGTGAATTCAATTTGAAATGAAAATATTAACTGAATATGATTATGATGGTCGATTTATTTTTATTTTGGCTAAACATCAATTTTCTTCGAAATATTTGTGCTAAACTAGGCCTTTTAAGGTATATTCAGATGAGTATTTCTTTAACTTAATTGCAATAATAACTCACTATTCGCTGCTTTGAGATAAAATTTCGGAAAGATACGTTTAAGAGGAGACCCTCCGTGAGGTTCATGTATTTGAACAAGAAATTTGGTTGCTTTAAATAACCACAAAAAAAAAACGAATTTATAAAACTGGTCATATCTCACTTTAAAATACTACTGATGGCTGTTTACTATTTCTAAACGAAATTACGGAATTAAAGAAATCAACAATGCCGAAAAATAATTTTTGAGAACATGCGATCGGTCGTTTTCATGTTGCTCCTCGACGATTGCGAGGTGAACTCATATTCTTCTTATCAGGCTTGAACCTCTTAGTTTGGTTAGTCCATTCTTTGGCTCAAGCGCAAATTTAAATGCAGTGATGTTCCTCCTCTCATTATCACCAAAGAACATTCCCCGTAGTATGTGTTGTTATTATACCTGTCCAAAAATTAACATTATTCGCATGCAAAGTGCGCTACATCATCCTACCCTGCACAAATATTATTTAATTCAGGCCAGAAAATGAACAATTAAAATTGTTTCAAGGTGACCAGAAACCATCTTCCAATAGAATAATTCCCATTTAGTTTCCATTTCACTTCGCAATTTGAATTCACATCAGTTGGAAAAGCAAATGAATTTGCTCTCAAGTAGCAGTTAGAATTTGCTTCAACTATATATATTTTATATTTTTTTCTTAAATTGGTGTCTTTTAACACTTTTTACTTTAATTTTTGCTTGTTTTACTCATTGTTCATTACATTCAAATCATAGTGAAGTATTTTGGTCGCAAAAATTCGAATAGTATCTAACCAAGAACGTTTTAATATACTTCCAATAACCCGTCCCTCCTTAGAGAACGAAAAAAGTTGCGTAGCTACTAAACGAAGTGTACATTTTTGTAATTGGCCTATAATTTCGGAAAAAAAGCATCTGGAAGTGTTTGTGTTTTCGAAAATATTCTTAGTTCGAATATCGCTTGAGCCTGTTTGTGTACACATCGTTTTACTAATGAAAATCATTGATTTGTTAGTCGAATTCTTTGTAGCGACATAATTTTGTTCTAAATTTTATCTACACATCTCTGTGTTTTGCACCATTTTCGAGTTTATTGATAATATGCTATTATTTTTTTTTGCCTTGCTGTTTTCAACTGCTTTCAAAGTGTGGTGAATGAAAATAGTTAGAATGATTAGTTTTCAACCATAAAGTTTCTAATTGAAATTGATACATACATTTTATCACTACAATTATCGGTAAGACTCAACTTTGGGGAAATTTTGTGACAACCTTGAAATTTATAATTAAGAATATGAAGGATCCCAAGTGCACAGTCATTTGATGTTCGACCGGACCAAATGGAGAGCAACTTACTCCCACGTTTTTCGGTCCACGGATCCTTCGTTTGGGGCATAGCACCCAAGCATACAAAAAACAAAAAAATACTAACGGTTTCGTTCAGCGTCATATCCCAATCAAAATAAAGTAGAGCGACAGCGTCTGATGAGTTGCCTCTACTCTGGACCGCATTACTCCCTTTTCTGGAAAAGTCTAGCGGCATCAATTTCCTTCACGAAAATTTCTGTCTGCCAATAAAAGTTTGAATTACCCCATTCGACCGCATGAAACTCTAGCAGTTCGTTCCCTCGAGATAGTCTTGACAATAGAAGGTAATATGACTAAGGCCGGTCTTAGTCAGCAATTGTAAAGCAAAATTTTTGGCAATTTCTCCTTAATCTAATTTAGACAGCGCCTTATGATAATTCCATATGAATTGAATCGATGTAATTATCCGTTTAATGCTCACAATCCTACTTGATTATCTGAACAGGTTCGAATGGTGCGCTCTCATCAATTTCCAGCAGAGATTTTTTTTGGATGTTGGGCCAGTTACCATTGAATTGAATCAAAGAGTTGAGTTGAGTTTTAAGCCCTCATGTTGTATTAAGCTTAATGCATCGTATTCAGGTACATACATGTCTACAAAAAGCGCAAATAGCGCGTAAACGTTTGCGTGAAGAATACTTTTATAGTGGGAATCGCAAAGTACTCATCATTTCGGCCATAAACGGCTGTTTAATGTCATATGCTCACAACCACATGGTCACTGCATCATCATATACACAGTACTCTGATGTTAGTGCTGTGTATATGATAATGCATGATATGTGGAATCTTTCTCGCCCACGTACCGAAAAAGATCGGATATGCGCCATGGTTTTTTTCTACCATACAATTTTAAGAATAACACCGGAAGACGAAACTCCAGTGTCTAGTGTTCTTGGCTCTAGGAAGAATAGGAAGGCAATTTTTGCTGTTCGTCTCACCCTCTGAGCCCACTCTCTCTCTCTCTTAGAGCTTGTATTTTACTGTCAATGTCACAGCTGTGTGGTCCAGCTCCCCTCTTAATTCATCATCTCATCCTCCAAATTATGGGATCGTGTATTTAGATTTATTACGTCCCTCAGCGTCGTCGTCTACTTCACGAGCCTCGCATAATGACATATTACATGATAGAAATACTGTCATAATCGTGCCCCATAAGGTCGAGTGATAATTTGATTCCCCCTTCCTTCGCTTGACTATTCCTCAATACAAGGATCGGTGTGTGTGAGTCCAATGGCCTTGAGTGGCACTGGGACCACAAAGATTGACCGCGATTTGCGTCTAATCATAACTTGCATGAAATTCCTACAAGGCGCAAGTGATCGGACCGAAAACATCCTCCAGGAATCATCTCAAAGGGCCATCCTAGCTAGCTCTCATAGCCGTCTCCGAGCATAGTCAATTTGTGATAGGAATCGCTTGTCCTGCCTGGTCTCGTTTGATTATAAATAATCTTACGTTAATGGTATATGCGGCTTCATTTTCGTATATTTCGCAACTATAATCATCGCGAAGTGTTATACATAACATCCCATAAAATAGTTTCTAATACGGCGCTTTGAGGGATTGCCGTCGAAACATCTTTCGGCTCTTGCTCTTTCTTGATTCTCAGATTAATAATAATAATAATCGTTTGCGCAAAAACCCAATTGGATCCGGGCTTTGAAGCGTGTTAGAACACTTCATTCAAGACCGTAACGGTATACTACAGTACACTGTAGGAGGCAATGTGGTCAGCATTGTGCTCGCCCGAGATTATTACCCTATTTGACTCAGGTATTCGACGTCAAATTATGATACAAATCCCACTGTCTCCAATGAGATTTGAACCGCGACCTTCGGTACGGAGCCTTGCGCTCTAACCACTCAGCTACCCGAACATTATTAGCCAAGCTAAATAGCGAGACACATTCAGCTTTGCTAATAAGCTCTTAATCTATCTTTCAAATGTTGTCTGAAAAATAAATAGGACGATGTGGGGGAAGTACATCTGGTACCAATAATAAAAACTGGGTAACTTCTCTTACAAAAATGTTTATTTCATGTGTATACATGCATATTTCGGGAGTCAATTACCCTCTTCTTCAGTACTTTAACTAGTAAATAATCTGGTGACTTTTGAACTTACGATAGTAAAATCAACTTCTGTCGCTTCCACTAAATAGGGAAACACTTCTTCCATTATGCAGAAATCAATTGGGTTAGCTTATTCCATACAACCTCAAAGCCTTATTGCTGTAGATTCCGTATTGTTCCTCTCGAGGATGCCTATCCAACGTATTCAATGAATGGCAATGCCGAATCGCAAAGGACCCAATTGGTTCTTCATCAGAAATAGGTCTCATAACACGAGAATCGGGATAGTTCCCTGGAAGAGGAACTTTCTCAAAGGTTCAGAAATCCTCATCATTCGTATGTACGATGTAGATTACTGAAGGTAAACATACCATACATCCCGTTGAGCAATAATTTGAGGTATACTCCCCTCTTGCTCCGGCAAAAGTTGCATAGAGGTTCGGGTTCAAAATAAAATACAGTTTCCTGTAACATTCTCGCTTGCTATTCGGCGTAGCTTTTTCGAAAATACGGGTACTATTTCTCCATTTCCTACTATTATTTATTGTACATTCAACAAAGTCTTCTCATTTAGAGGCCAAACGACCTCAAAGCTTCAATTTTCTGGCTACATCAGTTCGGGGCAGCACCTAATAGCGTTGCAAACTACGATTACGCATGGTAACGACGCTTGCCTCGATTACACGCAGTAGCTTTCCCACTTTCTACATCGCCATTCCTTTAGGATCACCACCCTTTCAAAAGTCACTAGAAATTAGTCCTCGAAAGCACCGACGGACCAGTCAAGCAACCTGACTGTCGAGTCTGCCCTCCGTGGCGAATTCTTCGGGTGCGTAGTTCATTCATCCACCAAATGTCATCCCTTACTGTGAGGATTCACTAAACTACGTTAGATTGATAATCGAGCCCAACCTTCCCAGTACATGTCTTCCTCTGCAAAATCTTTAAACAGCGTTTGCCCCTTTTGTTTCTCACTGGCTACCCACGACCTAATGCCTTGATGTCACCAGTAATGTTAAACAATACTATATTTTGAATATTATGGTGAAGACGAAAGCTATTTATTAATAAGAAAGTGGATGGAAAAAATGGAGACAAACGCAGCACTCAGATTCCACATATTCATGTATAATGGCGTGCTTGAGCTCCCCGCCACAGAGGTGCTACGATTGTCGGCTTTGCGGATGACCCGGCTGTAGTTCCTGCAGAAAAGCACCCAGAGGATGGTGAGAGCGGGAAACATTTGGCTCAAAAAGGCCGTGTTGGCCCTGGCGGGAAAGAAAAAAGAAAAAAACCGTTTCCTGAACGAAAGAAAAACACCGCTTATCAAATATCTGAGTGTTGACGCCAAACTGAGCTATAGGGAGCACGTAGACAGCGCGGCCACCGAGGCAGGAAGAGTCGCGGGTCGAACATGGCCATTCTCAATATTAGGATACGACTTGAGCGGAAACACGGGGAGGCTAACTACCACATTACCCACCCGGTATCCGGTAGTTGCCACAGTCAGTATCCACGCCGCTTTGGGTTGGATGATACCCCGAATTGGCCTATATGGAGTAGTAGACTGGAGAATGTAGAACATGCGCAGTTTCACTGCTTAAAGTTCACAATGGAAGGAAAAACTTGAGTCAATCCCTAAAAAGGAGCGTGAGCCCGGAGAGTGCAGTTGCGAAGATGTACATTTCCTGCACTACCTCGATTTTCTCCAGGAAATAGTTTAAGCGCCTCCGATAGATGTTCTATTTGGATTTTTATGTCCTCACGAATGTAGTCCCATCATTGAAAAGCTCAATAGCCGGTTCCTGTTTCACTTAGTCGACCGAGTTCAAGGCAGTCATAACACTACGGAGCGAATTCGAGTGGCGTACCTCCTTACTGAAAATATGATCATTTTTGGGAAATTCTAGGCCAACTTCACCCTCGGGTTCTCAAATAATTCCCTTGCTTTTTCTTCCATGGTTCAGCTGTGGGTGAAAAGATTTTTATTCGTAATACCGAAGAATCATTGACTACGTGGCGGTCATCCTTCTTTTTCGGAAATTACAACAGAGTATGTCTTTTCAAAGGGAAATGTGCTCTCTGAAGAAATCCTTCTTGTTATAATCACATGACTCTCAGTGACGTAACACACCATGAGGATATCCCCGATCGATATCGGGTTGCACCGTTCGTGGAAACATTGCTAGAGAGGGCTCTTCGATGGTATGGACATGTAATTCGCCCTGACGAGACCTCACTTGCGACAATTCGTTTGAACCAAAACGTCGAAACAGCGATAGCTAGATACGCTGGGTGGTGATTTGAGAGCCCCGCGATACCATGCAACCGATCAAGATGGGCGGATCCCGCTTCTGAACGAGACAAAGGCTAAAAAGGAAGAAGAATTACATATATGTATGCATACATACTAGAAAAAGATCCACGCAACACATAAAATTGAGTGAATAACGAGAGTCTTTAGGTTTAATGTTTAATTCAACTCAGCACATCACAAATATCCATTAAATTAAATTTTGTCAATTAGATTTAAAATATTATAATTAACCAAGGGTACACTACTAATTTCACCACACACAATGCATGGGAATTAATAAGTTAAGATAATGTGTGAAAAATAAAACTAAATTAAGGAAATAATATTTTTATATGAAAACAGCATGACACCCTAATAATTTCGCTTTGGCCTATTTAATCCTTTAAAGATGCATGTATAATTCTACTTCTAATAACATTCAGGAATAAGACATATAATAATATAATTTAAACAAAAAATAAACACAATTTTTTTTATTTTCTTCTTTCCAATCTACTCTTTCCTGCGATGCAAACTTGCGTACGGTCAACCACTTCATGACATCCACAACGCCTGTACCATAACATTTCGACTTTGACCCAATTAGCTATATCGGCCGCGCCTGTGGAGCATCAACTGCTACCGGATCCAAGAACATGCATACTCGGGAGTTGAACAATTTACTGAAAGATGCCATGTCGATCTGAATCGAGAAGAACGACGCGAAAGGCGTCCTATCACCAAAAAATCTAGAAGTATCTGATAGAGATACTGGTAAAAGTACTAGAGATGATAGAAACATTGAAAAACCGACACCAACTGCAAACATAGAAACTAACGTGGTATCATCAAAGAAGTCATTTTTCTCTAATTTATTAAATTATTTTAATTTAAAGAAATGAAATGAATTTGATCTAGTTTGTGAAAGGAAGAAAGTTATATTTTTTCGATTAACGTCATTTTAAGGTTTTTTGCAATTCAGGCGTATTAAAAGGCAAACTTTCGTTTTCTGGACTATGTAATTATGGATTTTCATTATAATTTAGCAACATCTATTTATGTAGTCAGCTACGTGAAATGTATGCATGATATCTTTTTTCTTTCCCTCAAGGATTTTCGTCATAAGTTCCCTACTGCTACGAGGTTTTCGTTTTTTCGCGCTTCCTAGAATATCATTGAGAATAAATTACTTTCACAAATTGCGGAATTATTGTTTAGTTCAAATAAAACTTGAAACAGTGACTTTACTTTAGATAGTTCGTTTTGTCCCCCTTATAATATCGTAAGAAAGCTAAAAGAAAATGCTTCTCTGTCCGAAAAACTCTCATGAAATTTGGAAGGAAGCAAGCAACGTTATATTTAATAAACAAAGCTAGTAAACAAATTTTTCATAGTATGTTATTTAGTAGTATATGTTAAGTTATTGATAACGATTGATGAAGAAGATATATTTGAAACAAAAATACAATGAAACGTGATAATGAATTGCTTATTTTTATTCATAGTAGTAAATACCATATGAAGTAATTACCTTAAAATATTTCTAAATGGAAATAAAGTATGCACACTCTAATGTTGCTAACATTGCACTCGACGTTCGTTTTTGTTTTCGATCTAAAACGAAATGACCATTCATTTGATGTACGTTTATAAGAATCTATTTAGGGACTATGTTTATTTTTTAGAGATAATTTATATTTGCACTAATTAAATATTGTTACACTAACACTAAATCGTAATTTTGCATTCTGTTCTTAACCCAGGTGATCCCAATAATTCGCACTCCCTATGTGGGCCCTTTTCAAAATGTAATGATTCCAAGCCTTTGGACATCAGTTGTGTGTTTTTTTCTTACCGATTGAATTTGCATTCAATTTTCATTTGTCCTTTACAATTTTGCGAGATGTTTGTATGCACTTCCTTTGATATTTAAATGGATGCGATATTTGTACTTGGAGAGTTCCTAAAATAGTGATTGAGTAGTATTTTATTTGATAATTTCATATGCAACATATAAAGGTGAATAATTTTCTGATTAGCATGACCCACTTAAAACTTGAATTAGGTGACAATCATTATCTTCGTATAGGAGGAACTTGTTCGGCTTTTTGGCTTTTCATTAAAGTCGTGGTAAGTCCCTAATTTATAGTTGAAGGTAGGTATTAGAATTATATGGACAATTCCACAGGTAGCATTAAATTTGCAGATTGTTTTTATCTATCTAGGATAGTTTTCAAGGCCAGAAAAGCATCATTATCATCAGTGATGTAACAATCGGTGGCGGATCTTGCGCCGAGGTCTTCTATTCCGATATTCCTAGCATTTCGTATTCTAGCCTATGCCTCAGCACCATCTTAGGCAGAGTCTACATTTTCAATACTGCTCATAGATATCTTCTAGGTCATCGCTAATAGACCGCAATTTTGCTTGCTAAAAACCTAAACGCCCGAGGAATACATGAGGGCTGGCAAGATTATTGTTTTGTGCAGTCATAGCTTTATTCGTACGGTGAGACCTTTCGAAAGAAAAAGTTTTCGCTACTGGGTGTAATTTTCAACCCTAGTTAAGAAAAATATTGTTAGTTGACTAATGGCATAGAATTTTGATGCTGATTTTCATTAATTTGCGTCCAAGATCTCGCTCTACATATTCGCTCATATATGAAGGCAGTTTGGACATTTTCTGATGTTCTATAGAGGCGAACAGTTGGATAGCGTTGAAGAAATGGTGCCTCCAGTACTCACCTCCGCGTCGCAGATCGCTTTTTTTGGGTGTAGGTTGAAAAGGATGCATTAGAGATCATCCCCTTGTTGCATATCGTTAATGATACTGAAATATATTGAATGCAACTCCGTTGACATTTTCTGGCCTTACAAATTGATCAGGGTCAACCTATATTTCTATATACTTATACTAATTAGAAGAACTTGCATATAAAAGAAAAATTGGACGCAAGCTACCTTAGCCGAAAGTTGGGGACAAACTGGTAACCCCGGTAAGTCCCACACTGAATGCAGCAGACTCTTCGGCCAGCGGTAAGCTCCGCACTAGGACTTACATCCCACGGAGACTCCGATCGTTGTGCCGGAAGGTAACAAGTCAGCAAGAGAGATCTCAACGAAACTCCCTCCCATAGGAATAAGAAAATGAAGGTGCGAAAGAAGAGAACGTATGCGCAAGCTGCGTGTTCATTTCTGACCGCCGCCTTGGGAATTTCATCAAAGGATGGCAAGATGTCAGGGACAATTTACTATCGATCGGAAGTGCCTGTGCAAGAAAAAAATCTGAAGCCAAGATTTACCAAACAAGGTTTTCACGATAGGCTCCTCCAATAATAATAATAATCGTTAGTGCAACAATTCATATTGGATCAGGGCCTTGAAGTGTGTTAAAGCACTTCATTCAAGACCTTAACGGCACACTACAGTACACTGTAGGAAGCAATTATATAATAGATTATAACCCTGATTTGACTCAGGTACTCATTCACAGCTGAGTCGACTGGTATTCGACGTCAAACCACGATACAAATGCCACTGCCATCAGTGAGATTTGAACCGTGACCTTCCGTACGACAGCCTTGTGCTCTAATCACTCAGCTATCCGGCTCCCCCAAGTCTGCTTTAAAGTAGCTCCAACAAGTAATGCCAGTTTTCAGTTCTATCGGTCGGCGCAAGTTCACATTGTAAATACCGAGCTGTGCCAAATGAAACATGTCGGATGTTGCATACATAGCCTTGGGAATTGGCTTCGGACACTGGATGGTATAGTTCATGACTGCCAGGCAGGACAAATCTAGAAACATGAGGGGTTCAATCATCATCATTAACGGCACAACAACCAGTATCCGGTCTAGGTCTGCCTTAATAAGGAACTCCACACACCCCGGTTTTGCGCCGAAGTCCACCAATTCTATATAACTTAAACCTGTCTAGCGTCCTGACCTACCCCATCGCTCCATCTCAGGCAGGGTCTGCCTCGTCTTTTTCTTTTACCATAGATATTGCCCTTATAGACTTTTCGGGCTGGATCATCCTCATCCACACGGATTAAGTGACCCACCCACCGCAGCCTCTTGGGCCGCATTTTATCCACAACCAGACGTTCGTGACTACGGAATCGTCCATCCTCATGTAGGGGGCCAAAAATTCTTCGGAGGTTCTTCTTTCGAACGCGGCCAAGAGTTCGCAGTTTTTTTGCTAAGAACCCAATCTCCATGAGGACTGGCAAGATCATTGTCTTGTACAGTAAGAGCTTTAACCCTATGGTGAGACGTTTCGAGCGAAACAGTTTTTGTAAATTGAAATAGGCTCTGTTGGCTGCCAACAACCGTGCGCGGATTTCATTGTCATACCTGTTATCGGTTCTGATTTTCAACCTTAGATAGGAGAAATTTTCAACGGTCTCAAAGTTGTAGTCTCCTATCTTCACTGTTTTCGTCTGACCAGTGCGATTCGATGTTGTTCGTTCTTTCGGTTTTGGTTTTGGCGCTGAGGTTGCTACCATGTACTTCGTCTTGCCTTCATTATTGTGCAGCCCAAGATCTCGCGCCGCCTGCTTGATCTGGATGAAAGTAGACTGTACATCTTGGGTTGTTCCTCCCATGATGTCAATATCGTCAGCGTAGGCCAGTAGTTGGGTGGACTTGAAGAGGATGGCGCTTCTCGTTTTTACACTGGTATCGCGAATCATTTTCTCCAGGACCAGGTTAAAGAGGACGCATGATAGGGCTTCCCCTTGTCCTTGACCATTGTTGATGCTGAATGGTCTCGAGAGTGATTCTGCTGCTTTCATTCTGTCTCGCACATTGGTCAGGGTCAGTCTTATCAATTTCGTTGGGATACCGATTACTCTCATGGCCGTGTAGAATTTTACCGTGGCTATGTTGGCTGGCTTTATCATCATCATCATCAACGGCGCAACAACCGGTATCCGGTCTAGGCCTGCCATAATAAGGAACTCCAGACATCCCGGTTTTGCGCCGAGGTCCACCAATTCGATATCCCTAAAAGCTGTCTGACGTCCTGGCCCACGCCATCGCACCATCTTAGGCAGGGTCTGCCTCGTCTTCTTTTTCTACCATAGATATTGCCCTTATAGACTTTCCGGATGGAATCATCTTCATCCATACGGATTAAGTGACCCGCCCACCGTAACCTATTGAGCCGGATTTTATCCACAACCGGACGGTCATGGTATCGCTCATAGATGGCTGGCTTTATAGTCGCTGAAAAGATGGTGCAACTGATGGCCATATTCTAATAGTTTCCCCATCGCTTGCCGCACAGGGGAAATCTGATCTGTTGCTGATTTGCCTGGAGTGGTATGGGCCAATGATGTTCTGAGCGTATGGGACTATCTGGCCTAGCAGGATAGCTGAGAATATCATATAGATGGCACTGATTTGCATGGAGTGGTATGGGCCAATGATGTTCTGAGTGTATGGGACTATCTGGTCTAGCAGGATAGCTGAGAATATCATATAGATGGCACTGATTTGCATGGAGTGGTATGGGCCAGTGATGTCCTGAGCGTATGGGGCTATCTGGCCTAACAGGATAGCTGAGAATATCGTATAGATGGCACTCAGCAACGTGATACATTGCGTGATATCTCCCTTTTTATGTATGGGACCCCGTTGCCAGTCGTCAGGCATTGATTCGTTGCCCCATACTTTGAGCATCACTTGATGAACCACTTGGTGTAATTGGTCGCCTCCATATTTAACCAATTCGACTGTAATTCCATCGGCTCCTGGCGACATATGATTTTTAAGCCGATGAATTGCACGGACTGTTGCTTCTATGCGCTTGGTGGTGGCAGCATTTGTCCGTCGTCTTCATTTGACGGGACCTCCAAATCGCCGATATTTTGGTTATTAAGCAGTTCATCAAAATACTCAACCCATCGCTCCAATATGCCCATTCTGTCATAAATCAGATTTCCCTCTTTGTCTCGGCAGGAGGAGCATCGAGGTGTATAGGGCTTCATCCTGCTGACTTGTTGGTAAAACTTCCACCGCTGGTGCGGTTGTTCCTTGGACTTTTCGAGTTTAGACTTTTTGGTTCTCCTAGGCTTCCTTTTTCCATCTGTGAAGTCGCTTCTCCGCTCGACGGAGTTCGTGATAAGTCCCTACGTGTGCATTCTTTGAGAATGCAACATTACTCGGTATGCAGCATTCTTCCGTTCCGTTGCTAGCTTACATTCATCGTCAAACCAGCCGTTCCGACTTTTCTTGCTGCTGGGGTCAAGTATGTTTGTGGCCGTATCAATAATAACGTTCTTGAGGTGATTGTGAAGATAATTTGTTAATGCTTCATCTCCAGAACATCTGTTAGCTGCGGTTATTACGGCATCCCTTTCCCCCTTATAGGTGTTACGGAGGGCTGTGTTGTGCATGGCTTCAGTATTCACTCTCACCTGTCAGAGGGGATTGTAGATGGTGTCGTAATTTGAGCTCAGAGCACTATGCCAACGAGATAGTGATCCGAGTGTATATTGGCCCCCCGATATGTTCTTACATTCATCAAGGCTGAGAGGCGGCTGCGTTAGATCAGCACCTGGTCAATTTGGTTGAAAGTGGTCCCATCTGGAGAGGCCCACGTATGTTTGTGGACCGCTTTCCGTGCAAACCAGGTACCATTTCGTGCGATACTGTTAACTGAATAATCCGCAGTCCGTTATCAATGGTATCCCTATGTAAACCATGCGAGCCAACGTATCGCCTGAATACGGGCTCCGTCCCTACTTGACTGTTGAAATCTCCAAGTATGATTTGATGTCATACTTGGGACAGGTTTCGAAGGTCCGCTCAACTGCCTCGTAGAAGATATCTTTTTCCGACTCTGCAGTCTCCTCTGTAGGGGCGTGAACGTTTATGAGACTTATACTTCTAAATTTGCCTCGCAAACACAGAGTGCATAGCCTTTCGCATATATTTTCAAAGCCGATAACAGCAGGTTTTTTTGGCTGACTAAGAAACCTACTCCGAGTGCATGGTTTACTGGATGGCCTGTATAATATATGATGGCTCTTCGCCAGGAAACCGGTTCCTGTCCAGCGCATCTCTTTTATGCTCCGTCGTGGGTACCAATCCACGTTTCGCCCTGGGACTTATACCCTTTGACCGCTGTGAGGGGTTCAAACTGGACCAACAATTTGAAGGTGCTCAGGGACAATCACATATGGTGCTCCACTTTTTCCTGGATAAATTGAAACTCAATGATATTAGAAACCTGCAGAGCTTGTTTTGAGAGGAATGAGCAAGGATGGTCTTCGACCCATGCATAATAATAAATCAAATTCCAGCAACCTCAGTACGTTTCTCCACAATGGAATGCGCACGGAGGATAGTACATACAGTGGCGGAACCCCCGTATGAAGACTCGCAGTGGCGAATTGATTACAGAGTAAATTCTGCCTATTAGTAACTTCTTCTACACCTCTAATGGATCAAGGCGAGGAAAGGAAAGCTAGAGATGTGAACGGAATTAGCTTGATGCAAGTTATGGAATCGGATCTACGCAAATCGGACTCCGCAAACCAAAGGAAGTGTTAAGTGGAAAACAGAAGAATACTCTGCGTGAAATGATGATGAGGGCTTGGACACTGCTCTACCTCTAAATACGGCGAATCTCTGAGAAATCAATCATAAACGGATCGGCTCTTTGGTGTTACGATGTGAGAGAAACCTGATTAATCACCGATCATTGCATAACGCTTCTAACTTTTTTGTATTACAGATTAGACTGAGCTTACTTCCAAAAACATGAAAATTGGCGAAATTAAACAGCAGCATACCAAAGCCCCTGCTTTCTGCTGGCAGCGAGGATAACAAACGTACAGAACTGGTCTTATATTTTTCAGGTGCAAGATACATGGGTTCTATTAATTAAAATCTGTGGTATTGGATAAATTAAGGACGCTAGGATCTTTTACGACAAGACCGAGACCTTGTGTCTTAATGTCAAAACGGGAGGCAACTATGCTGAGACAGTTCTGCTCCCAGGACTTAGTTACGGTCATTTTACAATATCAAATTAATGGCGAGAGAGAAAACATCGTAGTTGCCTCTGCTTACTTACCCTATGATTCTTTGTGTCCTCCACCGGCGCAAGAACTAAGGAATCTGGTAGCGCATGTAGACTCAAGTGGTTTCGAACTCTTAATATGTTGTGGTGTGAATGCTCCACATGTTGGGGGAGTAGCAAATGCAATCTTAAAGGAGAGAAGGTACTTGATTCCATCACTTCAGCTAGTGTTATGACTGCGAACGTCTGCAATATAAAGATGAAATCCTAGGAAAATGAATTGGATAAAGTTCAATAGTTTCATTTTTAGAGTGCTGCGAAAAGGCTTGTCCGAGAACTGCAAAAACTCAGGAAATCAACCAGATGATTTTTGAATCGTGCTACTAAAAGCAATCAGAACGAAGACTGGTTAAACTTCCGAAACTCACAGGGTGAATATAAGAGGAACATTAATTGTTCCAAATGAGATTTCTTAGAGCATACTGCGAGAAACTGGAAGGCGAAAGAAAGACTTCAAAGGTGTGTAGAGTCTTTAAAAGGGCTGAGTCGGCCAAGTTATACTTGCTTAGAAAACAAGATGGTACTTTCATGAACTCCAAAGTCGAATCAGTATAGACCCTCTTAGAAGTACAGGTCGATAGAAGTGTAAGAGGGAGAGGTGGCGGTCTCTGCAAGCGTTTTAACACGAAAATATTGCAAGGCGAATTGGAAAGCTGCGAGAGCGGTTGTTACCAATGAAAAAATGAGAGTTACTATGCAGTCCTTTGGTTACTTTAAAGCACCTGGCATAGATGGTATCTACCCAGTGATGCTAAGGGGAGTATCTAGACCGATTGCTAACAAATATTTTTTAACATGTCTTGTTCTGGGATACGTGTACCTCAGATGAACGTTCAAAACCAAAGAACAACGTCAACGTCGATAGTACTATGAGTCATTCTTTAGTTTCAAAGATAGGGATGCAACTTTGAATGGGGAACACGCTGTGGGTGTGTTCGTGGATATTGGAGGGGCCTTTGATTGTGCACCTTGTTGTGTGTTGTCTTGATCGCTACCTAAGACTAGAAGCAACGAAAGGCTGCCCCCAAGGAGATGTGCTCTTACCATTTCTATGAGCTATGTTAATGGCTCACTGCTATGCGAACAGCAAAATTGGCCAATGTACACATAAAACTTATACTGATGATGTAGCTGTGCTAACAGTTGATCGGGATCTCGGAGCGTTATGTAGAAATATACAACGCGTCGTTGATTTAATTGACAGTTGATGCCTCACGCATGCACTTTCAGTAAATTCAAATAAAACCACAATGATATTATTTATACAAGTCGGGAAACCAGAACCTTGGCGCTTCAAGTATCTAAGCTGTTATGTATTTCTTATATTTTAAGTGAACGTTTGTACGTAGCTGACAATATTTACGCATTTAGTATATCAAATTACCCATTAAAGTGGGTAACACTGACACTGACACTGATGTTCAAAGTTTTGGATGGCAGTAAATTTGCACGGAAGCGAGAACTTTGACCCATTATAACTTTATTAGTAATGGCGCGATTTCCACCAAACTTGGTAGTATCATGCTCAATATTATAGCCTGCATTACGGTAACAAAGAGAGAAACTGGCTTCTAGGAAGTGAGCTATTTGAGAGTCATTCTAGGTGAGCTTCATTGGAATAATCATACAAACATATGAATATACGTTGCTATCATCAAAGTGAGACAAAAAAGTTTTCACTGCAAAGCAGCCCCACTGCAAGGAACTTTATGTCTAGTGCCATGACCACATCACCGGGCGCAGCTCTAGATGCATTACCTAGTTTGTAGCCCGTCAATATATAGAGGGGCCATTCAATAACTATCGGGACTTGTTCGATGTAGCCTTAACGGAGCGGTGGTTGGGGGTCCGACCAGTTAGCTCGATGGGAGGGCCCCCCCCCCCACCACTTAGGCGCACTTTCGCACGCCTACGGGCATACGTTGAGAGAGGAGGGGGCGTCGGAGCGTCAGCATGTATCACACCGTAGAGCAACCCTTCGCTGTGAGGTTTCGCTTTGAACAGGCTGATGCCTTAAACGGCACAAGAGTTTTGAGTGGCAGAAAATGTTTAAGGAAGGACGGGAGCTCGAACCGATGCTTAAGTGACCAAAGTGAAAAAGTTTTGGGCTCTGGCAGGCGTTTAACCATCACTCTTATCAGTGAGCAGACCGGCTTTTAACAGAGCATCTTGCGATTAGGAAACTGCGCAAAGCTGCTGTTGAAGTCTTGTGCCTAGGTGCAATTGTTGTGCGGCGGCTGCTGGCGAAATTGGGCGTGGCAACGTTACCTCACACCCCCACCCCCCCTTCCTACAGCCCACACCTGGCTCCACTTGACTTTTGTTTGTTTTCGGGAATGAAAAGGCAGCTCCATGGAGACGGTTTAAGCGACGACGGCAAAGGCTCTCAATAGTATTCTGCAAACCTATTTCCAACGGGCTTTTGACGAGTGACAGATGCGCGAAACTTAAGGTATGAGTGCAGGAGGAATGTATTGTGAAGATTATTAAGTATTTACAATAAAATTTGATTTTCGTTACCAGTCCCGATAGTTATTGAACGGACCCAGTATATTCAAAGCACTGCAATAAGAGCTGTCCAGATAGCTGAGTGGTTAGAGCACAAGGCTGTCGTACGGAAGGTCACAGTTCAAATCTTACTGGTGGCAGTGGTATTTGTATCGTGATTTGACATCAGATACCAGTTGACTCAGCTCTGAATGAGTACCTGAGTCAAATTAGGGTAATAATCTCTGGTAAGCGCAATGTTGACCACATTGCCTCCTACAGCCTATTCTGTAGTGTACCGTTACGGTCTTGAAAGAAGTGCTCTAACACACTTCAAGTCCCTGATTGGATTGGATTGTTGCGCCAACGATTATTATTATTAATAAGAGCAGCTCATAGACTAATTAGTTTAGATCTTTGGGGAAGCATCGAATGTCCTCATAAATGTGTTTAGTAGAGGATATGAAGTTATCCTCAAATTTAAGAACGCTAAAGAAGAATCCGTGGCAAGATATACTACTCAAAAACAGAACAGGGTTTCGGATCAACAGCCACGTTCAGTCCTCTCGAATAAAAACGAGAAGTGGGTTTTTTCCTTGAGACAATATACAACGGTTTTTCGGAATAAAGTATATGTAATCTTAAGGGGCAACCTGATTGGGGAGCAATCAAAGGGTAGGCGCATTGCAATCTACAGTAGTAGTCAGACTGCACTGATGTTGACGTTCAGGGATGCAGAAACCGATTAAACTCTATTTCTATTCGGAGGAACTACTCTAGGTTCCTGGTCACGGTGGTGTAGAGGGAAATGAAATCTCGGATGTCTTAGTAAAATCGGATTCAATTTCTCCCATGTCGGGACGGGAAACAGCAATTGCAGTGTCAGTAATTAATACTAATGATGCTTCCAAAAATTATGAACAAGCTTCCTATAATAAGAGATGGCACCAAACTTTTCCTGTCAGAACCCAATAAACACACGGCAAAGTTTATGATGTCGAAAAAAGCATTAAGAGTTGCAGAAGTATTGTAGGCATTCTGACTGGCCATAATTTACTAGCTGCCCATGTGTTCAAAATAGGAATTATTTGTTTTCAACAATATATTACAAATGAAGGCCCGTCAACATTGTATTCTTTGAAATAATTAAGTCTTACCCTTTTCTATTCGCTAGTAATATTTATTAAGTCAGCAAAAACCGATATTTCGGAAACCACTTTTTCCCTTCATCGGTGCTTACAAGTCTATATTCTATCACGAAAAAAACAAATTTTCTTGTGGCTTATCTAGATTATACCGACCAGTTCAACAGGCGAACAAAGATTCTCATTTTTGTATTCTTCGTAATAATGAAATCCGGGCCCAGGGTAAAAATTGTGCGAAAAAATCAGGCCGGGGGTGAAAATGGTATCAGTTTGGGAGCATATTATCCCTTTTTTCATTAAAATTTATTTTGCCGGCCCCGATAAAAGTCCGGCCCGAGGGAGAATCCCCACCTTTCCACCTCCTCTCGGCATGTCTGCTGTCAGTTAATAAAGATATAATAATAATCCAAGTTTACAAATAAATACTTCACAGAAATGTATTCTCAATAGTTCTTCATGTGGTTGGGATGCTCTGACCAGAGAAAATATCAAATGAAGGGCCGATATCAACAGACGAATTGATGTAATTATGTCTCGTTTTTACTCCTTAATTTTCAATGGGACTATGCTGCAGTTTTATTATCATCAAATTTAAATGCCTTACAAGTGATAAGCCTACAACAGCGGAACAGTGCAAAGACGAGCACAAACATCCATGGCCAATAGGAATTCAAAGCTAGGGCAACGAAATCAAAAAGGCTATACCCAACCATCTCGTCGAATATCTTTCTTGAATATTAACTACTGTTCTACTACTACTGTTCTAAAACCCAATAACGCTAACGAATGAGTAGTATTACGACTATGTTTTAAAGGCCTGACAATTTTGATACGGCAATAATTCAAGTGGCTAGGCGCCAGAAAAGTTTTGAAATAAGAAATACGGGCAAAGTCAATGAATCACTCATTGTTGCGGTCTTCAGATACTTAATCAACGTTCTTATAATTTAGCACCATAAATATTAACTTTCTCTAAATGAGTTGAATTTTTCTCTTTTCCATTGGTGAAAAAAACATTGGTTCGATAAAATACTTATATCCTGGATGTGATTTATATGCACATATCTCTCTCCATTATCTTCAGTAATTAACATTGTAGGCATACTGAAATGCCTCTCCATGCAAGAATTTATTAGACTGTGAAAATGATTCACAAATTACCCCAAAACAATTTCAAAAATTCGTAGACTAGTCCTTGAAGACGTCATCAATCCCATTTTCAACGGTCAGCTGCAAAACGATTTATAAACAGCTACAGGCCCATCTGTTCGCTTTTCAATGCTAACACAAAAATGAAAAATTGTTGAGATTTAGATCTGAGCATAATCTCTGGCGTGACTAACTTTTACTCATACAACAGCCTCCCGTAGAATAAACAAGAGATTTTTTAATGTAAACCATTTTTCCAACAGCCATTCCTATTTACATTGAATCACCGGCACAAATGCGAATATTATTGTAAAATGCTTCCATCAATTTTGTGAAAACAACTTAATTCAGCGTTTACAAGGTTGGAAAAGGCCACTTGGCTGCGCTACATAATACATATTATTCGGTGACTTATTTTTAGATCTTGAAAATTGCCTGTGGAAGTTTTCAATGCAATGAACCACCTGATGCCAACATATGGATGTTCGGAAATATTTTAAGGGGGCCTAGTAGTGTTTGGAGGGTGAAACAAATTTGAAAAGTATAGTGAGGCCTAACGAAATTTAAAACAATCAAATGATTGGGCAGGGAAGTCGACGAAGATTACAATGGGACCACATTTAATAGAACTAAATTAATAGCACTGAAAAAGAAGTAGCTGGGTTGTATTGCGATCTACATGCCCTTAATCAAAGGAAGTGGAAATGTTCAAAAGACACTGACCTAAACACGCCTGTGTGTGGGACTTTTAATAAGTAAAATCAGTAAATTCCAACGCAGAATCAATGTCATCAATAGCCAGGATTAATAAATTCCGATTATAACGAAAACCCTGGGGGTCGACATATGTCCGAAAATTCAAGCTGAAGCACTGAGAGCGAAAGTATAGACAAGAATCGAGAAGTACATAACAACTTAAAACAGAAAGCGCTCCCAAAATTCTCACCGAAGACCCAACAGCAAAAACGACTACACACTCTCATAAGAAGAAAACTGCAACCAACCAACCTGCAACTGCCACCTCGAAGAGGCTAATAACCCAGTGTTCAACCTCTACCTACCTATATCATATAATTATGCCGCTCCAGAATTATAAACTAGAACAGCAACAATTAATTGGAACCACACAATTCTATGTAGATCTCGAGAAAGAGAAACTAAGTTAGCAATGAGTGGCGAAACCCAGCACTACACCATTTCCAACTAGATAGCACCAAAATAAAATTAGGTGACACAAAAAAAGGGCATTGATTTTGGTGTCACTCTGCAGGAAACAATTCAAGATCTAGAAGAGCAAGACTTCAAAGCGAAAATAGTACACAATGCTTGCTTCAAAATACCTTAATCGATTTTCAAAATTGAGCTATTCCTTAACTCCAGAAGAGCTCTCAAAGGCAAACCTCATCATCATCTACATTGTCTGATGTGTTCTCCAAAAAAGAGTAAGCATTGAGAAACTCCACAAACGGACAACCCGGTGCAATACCAACACTACCAAAAATTTAGCCACTGCCTTCTACAAAAACAAGAGCGATTCAACCAAAAAACGTTTCACTAAGCGACAAACATATATCCAACTACAGAGGGCGTCTGCCAAGCGTCCAGTAAAAAATTCAACCGCAGCACAAAAACCGCTCATGATCGAATAACAACAAAACACCACCCAATCGCCAACACAATCATCTCGTTAATTACCCACCAAAAATACACACGAAGTAATGCGTGCCCAACTCTGAGTCTCCTTCAAGGATCTCTCAGGTCAGGCCACTCTCCATACACTCAGCCCATTAGCAACCCAAAAAGTCACATTATTCAATGGCTCTAATAGACAGCAGACTTAGGGCCATCACGGACCAAGTACAACCCACGTTTGTTAAAGAGTGTCCTTCTTTTTCTTTCTCGCAAGTATTTTTTTTTTCAGAGAAAAATTTCAGTAAGTATAAGGAATTAGTGCTCCAACTCCTCAAAGGAAGAAGAGAAGCGGAAGTACAATGGCAAAAAACCCTAAATAAAACCACTAAAAGCTTCTGAGACATCCTAACTATTGATGCCGGCTCCAAGTGTTCCATCCTGAAAACCACCAAAAGGGTAAAAACAGAACATTATTTCCGGAAACATCGGAGGCTCGTCTGACAGCTGGTTATCATCCAGCAACGAAGACAAAAGAGAAGCTATCCTGCAGTAAAATCGCTATTCTACATATTTTTTGTTTGTGTCAGGATTAAGGAAATCCAGTTCGAGAAAAACTTCCTCCCATTTTTTTACTCCATGTATCGTCTTTTTTGGGTCAGCACTCAATTTTTAAAAATACAGAAGACTCCCGCCTTACCTCTGCTCTGGGACTGACGTAACCGAAAGTGATTTCTAGGTGTTACTCTTTCCCTTATGTGGGTCCACAAAAACAGCATGGGTGGGAATCATATTGAGGTGAAAAACCAGCTAGTTCAAGCCTAAGCCATTCGAAGCAGAACTAATTTTTATTTTAGAATTGAGGGAGCCCTTAGTGTGCCGATCACTTGGTAGCCGATTCTTCACATATTTAACTAAATACTCCGAAAGGACTACTACCGTAAAGGATGGAAGCACGCTTCAATTACGGTCATCCCCAAACCGAGTGAAGATAAAACGAAGGTTGACTGCTATAGTCCAATCTTCCCCTTACTTGTATTTTCCCAAATCTTCCAAAGAATGCTTTTTAAGAAAATGCCCTCTTCTTATTTTCCAATTATACACAACCACCAATTCGGCTTAAAAAGCAGAAGTACCTGGGATTGTTAATCACATCAAAAAGCGTATTTGAAAATAAAAAGTACTACTTCAGATTCTTCCTAGACATCTCCCAAGGGTTCGACAAAGTTTGGCACAAAGGTCTACTAGGAAAAATTATCTCCCTTCGCCCAAGTAATATCTTTAACATTCATCAGAGCTTTGTCCAGCACCGTAAGTTCAACTTCACATATCATCACTCTAGAGACGCTGCTCATTCAATATTTGCATGGTTTTCCCAGAGTAGAATCCTGTTTCATGTCCAACATCTTTACTTCAGCCTTTGCTAATGACCGATTTTACTCAATAGCGATCCAGTCCCCGCGACCATATCACCAAGTACTTCAGAATGTACCCATGTCGCAGATTCACCTGTAAGCAACATATAACCGGAGAATAGCGGAAACGCTCAACCTCTCTTCCAATTTTGTGATTGTTTCGGTCTATCTCTCTCCCAGTATCTTCAACATGGATTTCAAAACGGCGGAAATTGATTTATGGGTGTCGTAGATAACGTCCCACCGACACCTTCAACTAGACCTGGACACCATTCAAGTTGACAATCGCATCCCCCAAGGATGCGTTTTAAGTCCAATGTTGTTCAATTTTCATACAGGATCCCCGCACAATAAATATTCTGTAGTATTGAAATCATCCAATATGCGGACGATTTCCTTATTTTGGCGATCGAAAGCAATTGGAGTTCTACCCCCATATGTCAGCAAAGACAGGTTAACCTGTTTGTTGATGAATCCCGTAGATTGAGCCTACCAATCAACACAACCAAATCCCAATCTATATCCGTTAAACGAAGCAGGGTCACACTCCTGCTCATTAAAGTTAGTAAGCACACCCTTGCTCATGTCAAGTTCATCACCTTCTTAGGCAGAAAAATAACCAGGATTTGTAAGGTCAGAGATCATTTGAATTCTATTATCCGGCAGGCTGATTAATTTTGCAACTGGTTTTTCTTAGGGCCTCACACCCTAGAAGGCCATTGATCTCTTTAGATCGGTGGTAAAGCTTATCTTAGAGTATGCAGCTACGTCCACCATGAATTCGGCCAGATGCTTTGAAAACAAGCTGAACTCTACATCTACTTGTATTTTGAGAAGATGCCTGTGGCTGGCGAGTATCACCCCCTTGCACCAGATTTTTGCTTTCGCTAACGAGCGCCGCTTCATTTCAGAAAGCCCCTCTCGGCGATCAAAGAACTTCTTAAACTAAAGGAAAGGAATCCCAAAACCAACAATTTGGTGGTACGAAACCCGGATGCTGACAATGGTCTGTCCTGGCGTTCTGGAGCTTGTTTGGCACTGTAACTGCCGATGAAGTGCTCGTGATTTCAAATACGGTTCAGGTCATCTTGCTTTATGATTTGGGAGGAACCTGTCGCAGGGCCCACGTGGCGGCTGCTTGTGTTAGGCTGACCGATGGGCTTAAATTTAGAGGTTTTCTGGACCTGGCGTCGGATGCTGCTTTCAAGCGTGATGGTTCGCCTGTGCGGTGCTTGGTCCCGACGGGTCCAAGGTCTCACGCTTTTCCTTAAATGTTTGTTCGATTTTGGTGGCTGGACTTTTTGTTGTCCTTCAGGTCATCAACGTGGTTTCTAGGGTCAGTTGCCATGTCGCCAGACTTGTAAATAACTCAAAGAAACTTCGCGATCACACTATATAGTTGGCAAAATACATGCCCTGGCTTCTGACCCCTCTTTTAAATCTCTAAAAATTCTCTGGTGCTCGGCTCATGTGGGGCAACCATTGGAACTTCCCCATGTAGAGGTCCGCAAGTCTCTAGTTTCGTATCCCACGAGATTGGTCGAGCCCTCTCCTGTTGATGTTCTGAAGACCGTTCATGAACACTTATACAAGAGGGGGAGGATGACTTTTTGGCAGCGTCATGGGCGAAATGATGTTTTTTCGCCAACATTTACGCGACTTTACTTATGATCAAACCGGAGGCCACTCGTGTACTTGCAGCTTCTGAGGAAAAATTACTGAATTGTCTTCAAACTAATCACACATATTATAAAGTCTTTCTCCAGAGGTTTGGAAACATAGCTTCGGACATATGTAACACTTGTAAAGTAAGGGAAACTAATGAACAAATAATCTCCTGCTGTAAGGAGTATACCAAGTTTCGGGTAAAGTGTAGATGGTATGACAAGTATTTTTACCTTCAACAATTCCTGTTGAGTAGAGATCCTTGCATGACTTTTAATATTTTTTTAAGGAGGTTAGAGTCAGATTATGTACCTTTTCCATTGTCTCGCGGCGCGGCATTGCCACCACCGTCTTCGGTTCTTGGCATTGATATATCCGTGCCACTCTGCGGTCCAACGGTTCGCTATGGTGAGTAGAGTCGCACTAAGCTTCCTGTTTTACACTTTATTGGTTACAGTTATATTATCGAGCAGCCTCCATGCATTCGTGCGTCAAGTTTTACCGGCCTTCTGCATTATTGGCTAATATCGGAATACATCCTGTGCCATCCTGTTGGTGCCCTTCGTGTAGTATCAGGTCAGCGGGCAAACAAAACCAAACAATAACAACTCTTCTACATGGGGCAGCATGGGTTTGTGGCCTTGTTGCACTCCGTAGCAATGCACCCCACATGCCCCACTTTCTGCTTCGAATGCATGCATTGCGAACTATTAGTACATGAGCAGGACTCCAGCGAAAAATCCGAACCCGGAGTCAACATGCATTCCTCTATATTGCCAAGAAACAAATCCTTGTGTGTGTATCAACGGTCACGGTTTCAGCTTCTCCGTCATAAGGTAAAGTCCATTGACACCCGTCATCACATTGTCAATCCTCATTCCCCGCATTTCCGAACCATTGAGTTTCAGCATTTCGAGGGTCATGGTTATAGCTGTCATGATCATCTTTCGTTCGATGCAGACTCAAAAAGGTAAGTAACCGATCGCAAATATCGGAAATTTCTTAGTTCGTCTAGCAGGATGAACTACTTTTAGTTTTACGATAGCTGATCGGCGAGCTAAGCAAATTAGGCTCCTTTCGATTGCAACTTTTATACACTTGGTGTCTTTAGTGCTTGGACCCACTCCTTCCCATCACCTGAGCATGATTCCCTTGCCTTTAAAAATCTCTGTTAACTCTGGCATACTACGTCGTACTTAGTCTCAATGGCGATGTCACTTGCGATGTTACTTTGGTGGCCAACGATAAGAGAGTTAAAACTTTTCACGGGGAGCGAACTGTTATCAGAATATTATGCAATCCAATTATAGACTGAACTATATGCTATAAATATCAACTGCAAACAATTTAATTTTTTAAATTATTGCCATATCTTAGGAGCAAGCAGAGCACTGCCCTAAACCTTTTGTATTTTAATTCATTTCCTCTCATTCTTAAAATCCAATGTTTTCCCCTCCTCATTCGTCTTTTGGCTGCATTTCTTCTGATATAAAAAATATCAAATTTGAAATTGCTAAATCACCTCAAACGACTGACAATTTCATTAAATATAAACAAATCTGTCTCTAATAACTGAAATAATTGATATGGATTAGTACTTCTAGCGTGTGGCGTATAATTAGTAAGTTGAGCCACTCCCAGCCAGTGTAGGGCATTATTTATTTTTAGATTAATTCATGATCTTGAAACGGACCGCGCTCGTTTCAGTCAACTTTGTTATTAATGTTTGAAAAATTAGTTCGTTTCTGAGGAAACAGAACAACAATTTCTGGGGTGAATGATGGCTTTTCTTCAATTTCCGACAGCAGTGTTTATTGGGCCCTATTCGTTTCGGAGGAACTCGCTAGAATAACAGTCAAAAAATAAAAACAACATATTAATATATAGATATATTATTTTGCTTCGCTTTACTGAATGAATGAATGAATGATTCACCATGCAAAATTTAATTTTAACCAGAAATTTTCCATAAACTAATTATACTCTGCATTCGGAAAATATTGTGATGATGACACCAGGAATCCTGTCATGGGAATATTATAATAGTATGATATGACTCATTGAATAACTACAGCAAATCTGTACTCATTGAATAACCAATGAATTTAAAAGATCGATATTTCAATCATCTGAGTGGGGTGAAATCACACAAGAAACGGAGCGACGAAATGAAGCCGAAGGCATTGCACGGTAAACACATTCCTCTAGCATCCGCTTGTCGATCTCCACTTGTCGAAAAGATGGGCCTGGGCTAGGAATCTCTCTTATAGCGGAGGGAAAAACGACAAGTGTAGAATATAGGCGGGGTTGGTCGTTAATACATAGCTCACTTTGCCTGTAGTAAATTTTGGGTTTGAGACGCTCATTCATGTGTTGATCACAAACAAGTCGGGAAACTGGAAGCGAGACGCTTCAGGTATGAAAGGTTTTGTGTATTTCTTTTATAAAGAGATTTGAGTGTGCATTTGTCCCATTAGTATGTAGTAGGTAATATATGCATATATTATGTGAAAATATCCCCTTTCAAGTGATATTGACATTCAAAGTCTTGAATTTGCTTTGACCTATTATAACTTTGTTAGTAATAGTGAGATTTTCACCAAATTTGGTAGGACCATGCTCTATACTGTAGCCTATATTGATGCAATTTCATGATTCTAGAGTGAACTTAAGGATTTGATATCCTACATGACTATATTTGATGAAAAAAAAATGTACAGCCCTCTTTTGCATGTATGGGGACCCCCTCCCCTTAAATTCAACGTGTTTACACAAAACCTTACCTTGCCAGTTGTGGAATTTCATAATGCAGTTTACCATTGGTTGATCCGAGATATTTAAATCATTCATATGTGAGCAGATCCCTGCTACTGACAGTGGTAGAGCCTGTTTCATTGGGGTCAGCTGTCAAAAATTCTGCTCAAAATCAGTCTCAGACAGTGCAATGCATTTTTTTTTTAATAAATATTCTTTGATTCCAACCATACATTGCTTCAAAAATATTTCAATTCTTTAAACTAATAAATTATGTACATAATTCCATACCATTGCCTTGAATTTTCTATTTTACCATTAAACTATATTTTTTTTTTATTTTTAAATTTTTTACTTTAATTTAAATTAAATTTAAGAGTAAATTTTATTAATTACACTCAATTTCTTCCAATATTGTCCTGATCTTTAAGTCTTTTTGGAAATCGACGTTGTGGAAATACCAGGGAGCACCGGATATACATTTCAGAATTTTAGACTGTGACCGCTGGGGCAGATTAATGTTAAATGGTTTGGCAGAGCCTCATAGTTGAATCCCATAAGTCCATACAGGCTTAAGCACAGATTTATAGGTCAACCACCAACAGTTCAGAGAAAATGGTGATTTTTTGAGTCGTTGATTTTTCACCTCTTTGTCCCGTTTCCAAGTGAGTCTTCTTAGAGGTTCATCCCCAGGTATTTAACACTATCCGGTTGGGGTGTAGCAATGTTGTTGGTCTTCACTGGAGGACAATTTGCTTTTCACGAAGTGAAAGTTTCTTCAACACACTGTCACTTGTTCACATTCATCCTCCACATTTAAAGTAAGTTTTCTACTTCCCTTAGATGCCATTCCAGGTGCAGAGAAACTAGTTTTTGGCCTGGATGTGAACTTCAGATTGCGGTGTCATCAACAAATATAAACGTGTTGGTTAACCCGATAACAGGAAAATCTGCCGTGTAGATAAGGTACAATGCAGGACCGAGTACACTCCCCTGAGGAACTCCAACTGTGATCTTATGTTGTTCACTGACAATATCTTCGTATTTCACCTGGAATCGGAGTTTCTTTACATGCGATACTAATAGATTATGGAAACCAGGCAGTAATCGTTTGACTTTACTGATCCGATTCATTCATGATGCATTCAAAATATAGCACAGAAATTTGAGGGCTTCTACTGGCAGCTGTTTCAACATTAACGAAGTAACTAAATCATCCCTTGCTAGGGTTGATTTTGATGCTAATTGGACATCTGGGAAGTTCAAATGGCATTTGGCGACCGATTGGTTGAAGTAATTCTCAAAGTGCGCTACGAACGTTTCGGATTTATCCCCATTACTCCTAGTTCAAATTTCTGCGGTAGTTCTTAGCGGGGACTCTCTGAACGTTGGCCTTAGCTGTCTTGCACAACGAATAGTCACCGGAGTCAGAAGCAGATAGTCCACCAGGAATCGATGAATATTAGACTCCTAATGCACTATAAGCGCCTATTAAAACTGTTTTTTGCTGCACCTATGTAGTGTTCATTCCCTTTGTGCTCGTCTTTTATCGCGCAAACCCATTAAAATTGTCGAAGAATATACTTCTTTGAGTTCGGCCCTGTTCGTCTTCTGGTGTTGTTATAGTTTTGTTGAAACGCTCAAGCAGTCCATCGATGTCAGATTTACTGCTTAATCGAACGTCCAGTAAAACACCATTGTTCAATTTCTTTTTGAATATTCGCATATTTGTGGATTTGTTCGTCAGCCTAGGTTGAGATTTAATGTACTTTGGCTTATTTTGCACCGTAATGATTACGGGCAAGTGGTCCGACGATAGCTCGTAAATTGTTTGCTTCATTGTACATTGGCGAGGTATTCCTTTTAAGTTAATTAGGTATGGAGTTTTGTTGATATCAGTTGGTCAGGCCTACCTCAATAAGGAACTCCGTTGAGGTCCATCAATATCCCTAAAAGCTGTCTAACATTCTGGCCTATGGCATCGCTCCA
This sequence comes from Hermetia illucens, assembly GCF_905115235.1. Taxonomy (NCBI): domain Eukaryota; kingdom Metazoa; phylum Arthropoda; class Insecta; order Diptera; family Stratiomyidae; genus Hermetia; species Hermetia illucens. The sequence continues at coordinate 152,184,844 of NC_051850.1, read as the reverse complement.
TCTGAGGCAGGGTCTGCCGCGGAGATCTTTTGCAAATGGTATCTCCGCATATATATAAACTTAACAAATAACAACACTAAGAAATATTAAAAGTTGAATCTCGTCGTTGGAGGGGGTAAGTTAATGAAAGGGAGGGCACCCGCGCAGGTGAGGGATGATTACCCTACCAGCTTATTTATGGTTCGACAATAATTCCTTTTCGAGATGCCGTAACTTTAACGGAAATAGAAAGGCGGGACCTTTTTTTCCTTCAATATATTCTCTTTACACTCTTATTCTCCAAAGAGTATGGTTGGACACAAGTTTACCATAATGATATTAAAATACCTTCCATTAGGCGGGTAGAGGAAATCCGTTATCACTGCGGGAATAGTGCTAAAAATTAAAGCCTTTCATCCTCAGGGATAGTAAACACCGCAGTCCTTTAACGGGGTTATAAAAATATAACCTTTCCCTTTCTTCTACATATCCCCCCCATTTTGTCCTTCACCGGGATAGGCCTAAAAATTCAACTTTGCCATGATGGTGTAAAAGGAATCCCACTTTGAGGGGCCAATGACATTTTAAGCGGGATGGGCGCCACGAGTTTTAACCGGGCTTGAAGAGGGGGCACCATCCCCTTCCTCCTCTATAAACTTTCCACCCCCTCCGGGATGGGGTTGAAACTTCAACCCTTACCAAAATTGTAATTCAGCCGTCAGCAGAAAAATATTGCGTAACGAAGCACAATATGCCCATACACAACACAACGCAAACATCTCCATTGCGGAAAAGATCTCAAACATGTTTGAAATTCACCAAACATTGGCGCAAAGCAGCAAACGCGACCGCACATTAGCAAATTACTGCGCAATAACCTGCTTTGCGCAATTTGTTTGATAGTGTATGGGCCCTATAACCTGATGTAGACTCTGGATAGGATACGAGAAATTACGAACGGTCTCAAAGTTGAAGTCTCCTAACTTTATTGTTTCTATTTGATGTTGTTCGTCTTGCCTTCATTGATGTGCAACCCAAGGTCTCGCGCCAATCGCTGTCTGCTCGATTTAGATGAAGGTACTTTGTATATCTCGGGTTGTTTTCCCCATGATGTCGATATCGTAAGCATAGGCCAATAGTTAGTTGGAATTAAAGAGGACCGTGCCTATCGCATTTACCTTACCATCATGAATCACCTTTCCAGAGCCGAACTAAAAAGTGAGCACGATAGGGCATCTTCTCGTCTTACACCCTTGTTGATGTTGAATATCTTGAGAGTGATCCTGCTACTTGTATCTGGCCTCGCACATTGGTCAGGGTCAACCTAGTCAGTCTTATCATTTTCGTTGAAATACAGAATTCTCTCATGGCGTGTAGAGTCTTGCTCTGGCTATACTACCGTGTGCCGCCTTCAAGTCTATGAAAAGATGGTAGAACTAATGTCCATATGCCAACAGTTTTTCCATCGCTTGCTGGAGAGAGAAAATCTGATCTGTTGCTGATTTCCCTGGAGTGTTATGTTAGTCTTTGTTATGGGTTAATGACGTTCTGGGCGTATGGGGCTATTTGACCTAGTAAGATAGCGAAGAATATTTTATAGATGGCACTCAGCAATGTGTTGCCTCTATAATTACTGCACTGTGTGATATCACCCTTTTTATATATGGGAGAGATAATTCCTCGATACCAGTCGTCAAACATTGATTCGCTGTTCCAAACCTAGAGCACCAGTTGATGAACCACATTTTGTAATTGGTCGCTCCCATATCTAACCAGTTCCTCTGTAATTCCATCGGCTCCTAGCGACTTATGATTTTTGAGCCGACAAATTGTACGGGCTCTTTCTTCTATACTTCGTGGTGGCAGTGTTTATCAGTGGTCTTCAGTTGGCGGGACCTCCAACTCGCCGATATTTTGGTTGTTGAGCAGTTCATCAAAATATTCAACCCATTGTTCCAATATGCCCATTCTGTCGGAAATCAGATTTCCCTCTTTGTTTGAGGTGGGGGAGCAATGTGGTGTATAAGGCTTCATCCTGCTGACTTATTGGTAAAATTTGCGCGTCTGGTTCGGTTGCTCCCTGCACTTTTCGAGTTCACAGACTTCTTGGTTCTCTCAAGCCTCTCTCACGATATGCACCATTTTTCCGTTGTTAGCTCACATCGTCGAACCAGTCGTTCCGACTTTTTTTATGACTGGGGCGAAGTATGTTTTATCTCCAGAACCTCTGTTGACGTTTCTAATTTCAAAGCCGATAACTGCAAGTTTCATTTTTGGCTGACTAAAGCCACTTTAATATATGGTGTAGTGATCATCCTGAAGGAAACCGGTCCCCGTCCATCGCATTTTTTGTAACGCAGTTATATCAGCTTCATATTGGACGGAGAGTTGATTAGCTGCTGGGCAAAATTCGATTTGCACAGGGAGCGCACGTTCCATGGGAAAATTCGCAAATCGTTAATCTGTTTTCGTTGCCGGATTCGCAGTTGTCAAATCCATCCACTCCGGCGCTCCTTTTGTGGCTTCGTAAAAAGTTGTTTTCCGAGTGGGGTTGTCAGCCCTACCCAAACCCCAACCTGGAGGACCAGTTGGTACAATTTGCCCCGTTTTTAGGCGCGGGAAACTCGCATTCATCCTTTTCGGTCTGCAGTCTTTCGTTAATAAAGAACTCTTAGCGGTCACGACGTGGAGATGGAGATAGGGTTTGGTAATAAAGCTGTTAGTGTTGGTTCAGCAGACGTTTCCCAGGTTTTATGCTGCATCCAGGTGCTGCATCGTGGGTACCAATCCTCCTTTCGCCCTGAACCCGATGCTGCCCTTTGACCACCAGTTATTTAACCTTTAGGAGAGACTAACCTTGATCCTCAGTGGGTATGCTTCAGTGAATTCTCCAGCGGCAATAAATCTGCTCCCTAGAGTCTTAAAGAACTGAGAAAGCTGCTCGGTTTTACATGATAAAATCATTCCAATTTTGGATAAGGTGCTCAAGATCAGCTTTGTTATGAAACTTTCATATAGCGATCTCTGAAAAGTGAAAAAGCTGGATGTTTTCAAGGATAGCGAAAGACGACAATCGTTTTAAGCACAAGGGAATGGGAGAGTATCGGAGTTGTAGTTGCGAAAACGGTGAAATCCTATTACAAATGAAGGAATCATCCCAAAAGTACTATATCTTATTCATGTGAACCGATCAGATACTGACTAACGATTTAGGTTAGTTGTGAGTTACACATAAATTCTGACCAAAGATGATATCGTTGGTCATAAGGTAAGGCACAAGACTGGGAAAGAAGATAAAATTCTTGGGAAGTCTTAACCAGAATTGGAGCTTATTGCCAAAACTGCCAACTGAGAATTCGTTTTGTCGCGGACCAATCTCTGTACCTCAAATATACGTAATACAGCAGTTATATTTCGTTATTATTTTTATTTTATTTCGATCCCATAATAGAAAATTTATATGGTGATTTCATCTTATATCTTTCAGATATGACAACCTAATTTTGAATTCGAAATATAATAAGATTTTATTATTATCTTCTAGCAAATTCTACTCATTAAAATTAAGTTATATTCTAGTATTACTTACGGAATGGTGCGGAAAATTTTATTATCTGAATATTTTAGATGAAAATCTGTTGAATTACCGTGTTCATAATACATTGCCTGAAGTAGAGAACATTTATTTTCGCTCTTGATATTCACATATTTTGTGAACTAAAGTAGTAATATAGATTCATGTTTGGTAATAAAAACGCTCATTTAAGCAGAACGAATTTCAGAAAATTGTCTCCTTGGAACAGCACAAATTTCGCATAAACCGTGGAAACTAGACGAAATATTTTAATGTTCTCTATTTTATATTAGAGGCAACTAAAACAACAAATTATCCGTATAATTAAACTAGACTTGCTTTGATCACCGATTCCGCATAAAGGAAAGGTCTAAAGTGAAACGGACACTTATGCGTGTTTTCTTTAATTCAATAAATGCTAATTGTTTGCCAGGAAAATGTTTGAAAGAAAAGTCACTTACATCTCTCGTCTAATTGACTGGGGCCTTTGCATATGTATGTCTGCCTGTTCTTTGCTGCTTCTAACTTCTTAAGAATCTTAAAAATACCCACGTGGCTGAATCCTTCAAACAATTCATGGACAGTCAAATGGTTTGTCTAATATTTTCAATCACAAGCTCGTTGAATGCGCTCACATTAAAATCAGTTTGTTGCCAAAACAAATAACAAGGCATCTATCAGATATTTATGTTACTTGGTGCCGAATGAAATGGCGATAAAAGTTTACTGCCAATTTTAGACCCTGAATCAGGTCAGACTTACTATACTTAATTTATTGCAGTTGTTGTTGTAAATGTCCAAAGATAACTAGAGGAAACTCATTCCTATTGCTATTTTTCGTTATTATGAGAGCAACACATAAATTCATTTATATTTTGGGGGCGGCAGTAAATTGGGGTGAAAATATTTTTATTAAAAGTTTTTGCCAAAAAGTTCTCATCTGCCAGCAATACAATTTTGTTTTTCTTTTTTGAAAATTAAAGCAACAGAATGGTGGGCTAGAAGCGCATGGTAATGATTGACTTATGACGGGTTGACTTCTTGGTTCTTAGATTGGCAGAATGAATAATTCCGAGGATCATTTCTCTTAAACATTTTGAATGAACGTTTTCTCCTCTTTATTTCTTGTTTATAAATGAATGCCAAAGAGCTGGACAATAATTCATAGAGCGTAAAGATGCTCTGACATGGAAGCGGCTGCTTTGATTGTTTTATTTTAGAACCTCTTCCATTGGAATTCTTTTCTACTCTAACCAGCTTACGACCCCGATTCATGCAGTTCTGTATATTTAACGCATTTAAAAATATGAAACACGGTCAATATCACGTCAAAAGCGATCGAAATCCTGTGAGTGCCTTGAATTCAACAAAACTACAAAACTTATTTACTTTCAATTAACCAATTCCTTCTGCAAGAACGATTAACCTTGTTCTTTGATTGTTCAAGGGAAGCCACTCTCTTGTTTGAGGTCAAAGGCTATTGCTCAATTGGCAAGGATTCATTGCCAATAAACTGATTAGTTCTTCATTGGGTCGGGGCCAAATTCAATTGTTTTGATCAAATTGCACGTCCCAGTATCTGCAATTGTACTTTTGAACGATAAACTTGGCCTTGATTATATTTTTTCTTAATGAAAATCGTGCCGTCTTGCGGCGACAAATTACTCCCAAAGAATGAGCTGACGCCATTCTATGCAATTTTTTTTCCCGGCACCTTAGAAAAGACAGATGTGTCGCATTACCGCATAGCATGTTGTTTTCAAATATCCATTATAATTTTCGCTTGAATGAATTTGCATGTAATTTAGTTTTATTAATTACACGTGTAATCATGTAACTACATTGACTATCTTTGCTAAAAAATTCAAGAGAAATTAATCTTAATTAAGATGCTTCGGGTAGAAAGCATCTACTTCTTGAGACTTGGACAGGATTGTTTGTAAAAATACTAAATTAGAACTACGGTCCTTTTTAAGGTTTTGTGTAAAACAAAATCTTATTTGAATCGATTCGAAGTCTGTCTGCCGGTCTCTTTTTTAAGGAACAAACACTCAAAACACTCTGGTCTAGGCACTCCACGCCTACCCCGTGGAACCACCTTTAGGTATTGCATCACGGAGTGGAATTAGCTTACTTTAGGTAGGTCTCCTTCCGTCTACCCGTGGGGTTCGTAACCACTTCTACTGCTTTTCGCAGTTTATCCTGGATTGCTGCGATAATGGAGTTGATCGCATTCCATTTCTCCTGGCAAGCTACAATTCTCCGATTGAAGGAATCAACCTGTCAGTCCAACGACCCTTTTCTGACTGGTCCTATCGCGGTTAATATCTGACCTTCTCTGTAGAACACACTCAGTTTATGTACATTGCCTAAAACATGCAGCGCTTTTCCTTAATCTGGGACTGCATACAGCCAGGTAGTACTCACCATCCTGGGTATGAGCAGCCTACGAGTATGCCGCGGCCCTCCTACGTTCGGCATCATCCTTGCAGAGCCATACTCGGATGCTTTTACGCAAGTATGCCCCATGTGCTGCTTAAAATTAAGTTAAGTGGCGAACTTGAGGTTCTTGCGGGCTTCCCTATAGGCATTCTCCTTTTCCTCTTGATCGATCCTACCTATTGCCCTCTTTGCCGTTTGTCTTTATCGGTGGAAAATCGATGGAAGGCAGGCAAGTTCACTATTTCACCAATAATTGGTTCTTCTATTGGGGAATGGGCATCTCCTAGATATCGACGCATCACATGCTTTTGAGATGCTTTACAAGGCATGGAGGGCTCTATCCATAGAGGTGTCTACTTTGCAGGACTAGCCACACCTCATGAATGTTTGTTCATCCATCGCTTTCGATTTCAGCCCTGTGGCTCCTTCTTTAGTTCAAAGGTGATTGCCTGGTGGTTGCTATACGTGAAGTCCTCGCTAACTTGCCAGGGTATATCACGAGCCAGCGCAGGACTGACAAAAGTCAGATCTGCAATTGAACCGGATCCCCTTTTCCGATAAGTATTTACATCACCTTCGATGGCCAGAACTACATCCAATCGGGCGAATGCTTCTCATAAGCACCGCCCCATTGTGCTAGTCTCTTTGCTGTCCCACTTGATGGCTTTGGACCTCGTCCCCTTGCGTCGCGAGTAAGATCTTCAAATTTAGCCAGTGTGAGACTCGGTATGGCGTAGCAGCTGTATAAAAATATACCGCTTATTGTTGCTTGTATCGCTTGACGACTGCACGACCATATCGCCGCTCCACCAGTCGGATCTGAAACCCATACACCACCAGTTCACTAATAACAGCAATCTCCATCGCGGATTTCAGAAATATGCCGGTTATCTCGTTCCTCCTTTCCTTCGAACAAAATGAATTTGAGGTCTCTATTGCACTCCTTAGCAATAAATCATCTCTGGTGCCTGCCCTCGCAAAGTGTCCAACCATGAGGCATTCCAAGTACCTTTTTAGAGAGATCTGTTCCCTTAATCGGTAAACAACTCATCCAATCCGAATCTTCCCCACAGTCAATAACTTCTGCGATGTCTCCACTGGCAATCACATTGTGGCCGTTTGAGTATCACCACAAGCTTTTCTCTTCCTCGAACTCCTCCAACTTGAATTGTTGCTTCAGTTTTTCCCATGCTGAATTTTTTCAGCGGAAACATGAAATCCTCTTTCTGGGTCGTCCAGATTTTGCTAACATATCCGCCAAGGTCTTTTAGGTCGGGTTCAGATTTCCCTTTTTTCAGTATCTCCGCATACGATAGATATCTTTTGCTGGAGATTACATTTGCCTCTGGGTGAATTTGCACCTTTGGTTTCTTGTTCCTTGTTTTGTTTACGGCCTTACTCCAACCATCGTTTTTATTAAGGTTTTTTGTGAAACAAAATGTTATTAGAATCGAGTCGATGTCTGTCTGTCTGTCTATCTGTCTGTCACACCCGATTTATTCGGAAACGGCTAGACCGATTGTTACGAAAGTTGGTTAGAGCGTCTGGTTCGTGGATCCCGTTATATACAGCAAGTGGCATCATTTTGTGTTAGATTTAAGGGTTCTTTCACAGAAAATGGTCATGTGGGGTATCAAATGAAAGGACTCAATTAGTACTTTTTGAAACTGGTCCTATATCTCGAGTGAAATTTAGGGGAGTGAGGGCTCAAAATAAGAACCCCTAAAAGTGTAATAGGTCTTGTTCTCAGAACCTACCCAACAGAAAAATCTGAAAAAAAAATCACAGTGATGAATTTAGGCCTCAAAATGCATCCCGTTCCAATATGTGCACAAATAAAGTTAATGATAGTATATTAGCATATTTTAGAAATTTAGCCGAAAACCCCCCTTAGGTCCATGGTAGAAGTAGCTAGAATTTGGCAGTGGTATAAAGCATAACTCTGGGAAGTTTGAAGAAAATCCAACTATTATTAAAAAAAAATAAAGTGAAACTTTTACATTTGATGTGAATGCTGGGCGTTCTAAAACGTGTATGACGTCATCATAACATTTATTTGTTTAGGATGAGCATGATATCTACGTCTGCAATATGTAGGCATATCTTGTAGTTTGAAAAAAGTATGACGGAATATTTTAGGTTTTCAGCCATATATGAATAGAAAAATGTGAATGTGTAAGATAAAACACTCGAAGTGCCAGCTTCCGGTATTCCCTCCCTTTGGTTTCGCTTCGCTAGCCGGAATTCCCACTTTGGGGCCATGTTTTCCCCTTTCTGGACTTTTAGTTCCGTTTGTTGAACTGGTCAAGACGCCTTTTTTCCTTTCTGGCGCCTGTTGATTCCCTAGAGCTTCTCTCTTTGTCTCGCACTATCTTACTTGATCAAAGATCGATGACCATGTGCTTTGGTATCACTTGGGTCGCCCGTGACACTATTGGGGTACGCGTGTTCGGCTTTTCCTTTGGTTTTCTTTCTTTCTTCTTGCAACCTATTGTAAAGCATCCTGATTATTCTCACCGTGTTCTTAATGGCTTGGTGCACGTTGTGCTCGTTCTAGGTGAATTCGAATTATTTTAGCGGCAAGCCGCATAAAAGGTAGTTCTTCTGGGTTAGGGCTCTGTTCTCGGTAAGTCTGACTAGGAGCCTTTTTAGGGTGGATGTGGTCTTTCGAATGGATGGGGATCTTAAAATTTTGACAACTTTGAAACTTTGAGTTATCTTGTGGAATCGAAAGTTATAGTTGTTCCCCTGTTATTTGAGGGTCGGGTTGAAAAGCACTTCTTAAATGTTAAGCAAAGATTGAACCTTTTTCGGCATCACTTTGACGGGATGATTGGAAAAGACATTAGATTCTTCCGAAAGCCCATTCAATTCTTATGTTCCTCAGCGCTCATTTTACCTCATTTCTAGCTACTGCGAGATTCTTTTTCATTCAATCTTTTTTCAAAGCTCGTCGAATTCGGAAAAAATACTCATCCGATTTTTTTCCACATGAACGTCAATTTTTAGCGAGCAGGATGTTGTAACATTTTGGTATACTTCTTCCAATAGACAAGTGGCCGAATTTTGATGAAAAGCCATATTTTCTCTAAATTGAGGTTCACGCAATATCTGTTACTCAAAACTTACAGAAATCCTTTGATATTTTGGTTTCTGATTGATATCTTTGGCTGGATTTTACGAGGTACACATTTTATTTTTGGAGCAATAGTGCTGCATCGTAGCCATAATTTTGTCTTTTTATTATGTAATAGGTGGTCAAAATTACAAATTGATATATTTTGTCATTTTTTTAAATTTAAAAGATAAACGCCCATCACGAACGTATGATATTAGCAGCCCTTAAACCAGTCAATCTGTTTTGGCGTCGCTTTCGTAAACTCGGTAAGGATTGGTTAGAAATTTTGAATGTTCCTAGGGAGCGGTGAATAATGGCATCATCTCTGTCTGCCATGAGTCACTCAAGTGTTTTTGAGTGGCATAACTTGTTCTGATAGGGAGGAGAGTTCGTTGACAATAACAGCCGCGCCGATCGCCTGTCACCAACATCATAGGCTGTCGAAAATGTGATGCAAGTGAAACCATTGTAGGATTCTAATCACTGGCTATCGATCCGTCTGACTGCCAAGAATTTCATACGGGACAGTTCAAACTATCATTGTAGAAAATTTGACAATGAGGAAATGAGGTGATTAACCAAAAGCATTCCATTTGTAAATTTTAACAGATATTTGAAATTGCATTGGAAGAAATCCAAAGTTTCCCTCCAAGAATCGAAAAAATTTTGAATGATATACAATCAACTTTCTTCGTCTGAAAAAGACCAGGATAAGCAAGTCCAATCTGAAAATCATGTTCACAGTCAACCATAAGGAGTTTTTGCCTCCTGGGCAAACCGTAAATGCACAGCTTTACGCTAAAGTGCTGGATCGCAGGTTCATGGGAGCTACAATACGACAATGCGCCGTTCCACACCGCCATGGTCATGCGGAAGCTGCCAGCTCAGTATGACATTACCAAGTTGCATCAGCCACCGGACTTTCTTCACTTAAAAGAGCCATGACGGAACAACGATTTGACCCCATTGAAGGTGCTAAGACCACTGTACAAAGACACTGGACAGCTCTCCGGCAAATAGTTTTTGGAAGGCCTTTCATGACTGGCAAACGCGTTATATCCGGTGTATCAAAGTACACGTTTGAGCAGATGCAAGTCTCCCCGGAGAGTTGAAAACAACGGTTGGGCTTAGATTGTCTCATAATGGTCCTGAAATTGACAGTAGACAGCTTACTTACCATATTTTTTTCGCAAAAGTGTTTTTCTTTTCTAATGGATATTTAGATGTGGAAGGTTCACCGCTTACGGTGATTACGGAATGATTTCCTGGGCGGAAACTCTTGATAACTAGGGCCTGTATAATGCCCTCTTCATTTCATCGGTTCGTCAATTGCTATCCTCCAAGAAGCTGCATTATTCTAAATCAGTTTTTTAATATTATAGAACGATCTAATTTCGAGACTTTCTTTTAGGGCTGTAGATATTTCAGTAGGATTAACTTCGGCTTGTTTGCTTTTAAGTTGATACATATGTGAACATATTTCTTTACCAAATTTCCTGTAAACTTAGCCTGTCGTTTCGTCCACATTTATCATCATCATCAACGGCGCAACAACCGGTATCCGGTCTAAGCCTGTCTTAATAAAGAACTCTAGACATCCCGGTTTTGCGACAGGGTCCACCAATTCGATATCCCTAAAAGCTGTCTGGCGTCCTGACCTACGCCATCGTTCCATCTCAGGCAGGGTTTGCCTCGTTTTCTTTTTCTACCATAAATATTGCCTTTATAGACTTTCCGAGTCGGATCATCCTCATCTATACGGATTAATTGACCCGCCCACCGTAACCTGTTGAACCGGATTTTATCCACACCCTGACGGTCATGGTATCGCTCATAGATTTCGTCGTTGTGACGTTATGATCGTCCATCCTTATGTAGGGGGCCAAAAATTCTTCTCTTGAACGCGACCAAGAGTTCGCAATTTTTCTTGTTAAGAACCCAAGTTTCCGAGGAATACATGAGGACTGTCTTATACAGTAAGAGCTTTGACCCTATGGTGAGACGTTTCGAGCGAAACAGTTTTGTAAGCTGAAATAGGCTCTGTTGGCTGACAACAACCGAGCCCGGATTTCATCATCGTAGCTGTTATCGGTTGTGATTTTCGATCCTAAATAGGAGAAATTCTCAAAGTTGTATTCTCCTATCTTTATTCCTCCCGTTTGACCAGTGCGGTTTGATTTGTTGGTTGGTTGGTTTTCGGTGTTGACGTTGCCACCATATATTCTGTTTTCCTTCATTAATGTGCAGCTCAAGATCTCGCGCCGCCTGCTCAATCTGGATGAAGGCAGTTTGTACTTCTCGGGTTATTCTTCCCATGATGTCGATGTCGTCAGCATAGGCCAGTAGTTAGGTGATACCTATATCATTGCTGCACTGTGTGATATCCCCCTTTTTATATATGAGACAAATAATGCCTCTTTGCAAGTCGTCAGACATTGATTCGTTGTCCCATACCTTGAGCATAATTTGATGAACCACTTGGTATAATTGATCGCCTTTATATTTAACGGCTGTAATTCCATCGGCTCCTGGCGACTTATGATTTTTAAGCCGATGAATTGCACGGACTGTTTCTCCTATACTGGGTGGTGGCAATATTTGTCCGTCGTCTTCAGTTGGAAGGACCTCCAACTCGCCGATGTTCTGGTTGTTCAGTAGTTCATCAAAGTACTCAACCCATCGCTCCAATATGTCCATTCTGTCGGAAATCAGATTTCCCTCTTTGTCTCGGCATGATGAGCATGGAGGTGTGTAAGGCGTCATCCTGCTGATTTGTTGGTAAAACTTGCGCGCCTGGTACGGTTGCTCCCTGTACTTTTCTAGTTCACAGACCTGTTGGTTCTCCCAGGCTTCCTTTTTCCGTCTGTGAAGCTGGAGTTCGTGATAAGTCTCCGCGCGTGCTCGCGTCCTTTGGGAATGCAATATGTTATTACTCGGTATGCCGCATCCTTCCGTTGCGTTGCTAGCTTACATTCATCGTCAAACCAGCCGTTCCGACTCTTTTTCCTGCTGGGGCCAAGTATGTTTGTGGCCGTATCAATGATAACGTTATTCAGGTGATTGTGAAGATCATTTGTTGATGCTTCATCTCCAGGATCTCTGTTGACTGCGGATATTGCGGCATCCATTTCCCCCTTATAGTTGTCGCGGAGGGCTATGTTGTGGATGGCTTCAGTATTTACTCTCACCTGATTGTCAGAGGGGATTGTAGGTGGTGTCATAATTCGAGCTCGGAGCACCATGCGAACGAGATAGTGGTCCGAGTCCATATTGGCCCCCCTATATGTTCTGACATTCATCAAGGCTGAAAGGTGGCGGCGTTCGATCAGCACGTGGTCAATTTGGTTGAAAGTGGTCCCATCTGGAGAGGCCCACGTTTGTTTGTGGACAACCATTTCCTGTGACACTGCTAGTTGAATAATCCGTACTCCGTTATCATTTGTATTTTGATGTAAGCTATGGGGGTCAACGTATCGCCTGAATACGGGTCCTTCCCTACTTGGCTGTTAAAATCCCTAAGTATGATTTTGATATCATATCTGGGGCAGGCTCCGAGGGTTCGTTCTACTGCCTCATAGAAAGTATCCTTTTCCGACTCTGCAGTCTCCTCTGTTGGGGCATGAACGTCAATGAGGCTTATGTTTCTAAACTTGCCTCGCAAGCACACAGTGCATAGCGTTCGCTTATGTTTTCAAAGCCGATAACAGCAGGTTTCCTTTTTTGGCTGACTAAGAAACCTAATACGGTCTTGAATGAAGTGCTCTAACACACTTCAAGGCCCTGATCCAATATGGATTGTTGTGCCAACGATTATTATTATTATTATTATTATTATTAAGAAACCTACTCCGTATGGTGTAGTGACTCTTTTCCAGGAAACCGGTCCCTGTCCAACACATCTTCTGCAATGCTGTTACATCAGCCCTATATTGGGACAGGGTATCGGCTAGCTGCTTGGAAACTCCATCTCTGTACAGGGAACGCACGTTCTATGAGAAAATGCGCAAATCGTTATTCCTTTTTCGTTGCCGGGTTCGTCGTTGTAAAATGCATCCAGTCCGAGGCTCCTGTTGTGGCTTCGTTGTTTTCCGTGTAGGGTTGTCAGCCCTACCCAGCCCCCAACCTGGAGGACCAGTTGGTACAATTTTTTAGGCGCGGGAGACTCACCTTCATCCTTCGCCCACATTGCCTTTCTTTATTGGAACTATATATAATTTGCCGTATTGGACTTTCTGAGATAAGGGATTAGCTAGTGTGGACTTATAAAGCAGTTCCAGTGTATGCCAAATTGACAGAAGTTTGGGTAGTATAACACCCTCATTAAAATATAATATTTATCATCTGTATTGCAGAAGATGCTGAGTTGGTTCTGTGTGTGATTGGTGGTCGATATTGTTTTGATAATTTTGAGGTGACTAAAAAACACCTGGCTAGACTTTCAACTGGTCTTATAAACGTCAAAAAAAATTGTATCTGAAGAGCAGGATGTAAAGGTAAAGTTTGTACTAATGTATGCAGATTTCTTAGACGGTAAGATAGGAAGACTTGATTTCCTTCAATAATAATAAAGCACAACCCGTTTACTTAGTTCCGAAAGTGAGTCGATACGAGTATATCCCATTTCATTTCAGTCTACTGTGTATATTTAAATCTGTAATGTTAGTGATAAACCTTTTTAAAACCTATAAACAATTCAAAATCTTTTAACTCGTATAAACAGAAATTCACTTTATTTGGAACAAGATACATTTTGGAAAGTTACAAAATTTTTACAAATAAAACTTTGTAACGCATATACATCAATTGGAAACATTTTAGTTTGATGTAAATTTATCTAATTTTTTATAAATATTGATAATTACTTTACCGAAATATTCATATTTACAAATGAATAGGAAGTTCACGCTCTTGCCCAAATACTATATGGTTCTTCCTCAGATGATGATTCATACTCCTGTTCGTAGTCAATCTCCAAATACTCTTTTCCTCCGAATTGTACTTTCTTGTCTGTATATTTCTTGATATAACTGATATGAGCAGGTTTCTGAGTTCCATCTTCAAACTCCAATTTATACGAGATATCGGTGATCTTGTCAAGAACGGTTGCCTTCTTCCATTTGACTGTCTTCCTCACCCGGTCGGCATACATTACAATATCGCCTGGATCATAGGATCGTTTTATTAGGCATGATTTGGGTCCTTTCGGCACGGGAGGTTCTTCGACAGATGGCTCTTCCTCTTCTTCTTCTTCAGGTTCAGATTCTGGCGCCTGTTCTGGAACTAGCGGTTCTGCAATAGGCTTTTCGCAGATTTCTGGTTCCGCTGGTGCATCGTCCGCAAGAGACAATCTTCGCTTGACTCGCTTGATGATGACTTTTTTGGTTTTTCGTGATTTTTTCGAATCTTCTGGTTTCTTGGAATCGGATTCATTTCCAGTAGATTCAGTTTCTGCGGATAGGTCTTCAGTACTTGTGGATATTGTTTTTTTCAGAGGTGATTCTTGGATTGGTTCTGAAATTGGAGTTTCTTGTAGAGCTGGTGTAATAGTAGTTGCAGTTGTGTCCTTCTGCTCCGTTGATACTACTTGATTCTGGGCAACTGGAACAGTCGGGGGCTTTGATTTCAAATTTTCACTTGGTTTTTCCTTTTCTGCCTCTTTTTCCACTAAAACTTTTTCTGTTGAATCAGCTTTAACTCCTTTTGCTTCTTCCTTTATTCTGGCTTCTTCAAAATGTTTGTCTATTTTTTGGACATGCTTAAGTTTTGGCGGTGTTTGGCTTCCAGCATTTTTCGTTTGTTTACTGCCCGCACTGAGTTCACGTAACTGAATTTCACGTCGCGATTCTATTTGATGCGGCACTTTTGGAACAGATTCATCATCGGTTTCGTCATGATGAGAAGGGTCTTTAGTGTCACTGGGTTGCACTTCACCATTTTGTAGTTTTATTGGCTGTATTTCCAGTGATAATTGTTCTTTCTTCACTTTTGGTTCAACACTGATTTTTGGAATTAAGTTTAAATTATTGTCCAGAGGTTCACATATCCTTGCTTTGTCTTTCATATTTTCTTTAAGTTCTTCAAGGGATTGTTTAGATGCAATATTCGGCACAGTATCTTTTTTAACCACCGTCATCTCAGAAGATGATTCCACAACACTATTCTTATTGCTAAGTTCGACACTTTCACTTGATACAAGTTTATCTGCCGAACTGATTAGTGGCTTAATTACATCTAAAGTTGTTTGGCTTGGTACAGTATCTATCTTGGCACCGACATTGGATTTGATCGGAATTGGTTGAGTAACTGGCGCGTTTATAGCATTCGATTGTGTTTGTATTATTTCCGCTGATGAATCATTTTTAGAATTGGCCTGAGAGGAAGGGGAGGACTTCAATGTTGCACTGCTATTGGCGGAAACTTCGAGTTCTGCACTATTTAACTTAGTGGTAGTCTTAGTGGGTTCGCTCTGTGCAGTTACATTAAGAACTGATGTTTTATTAGTGGTAGACACTGGTGCCGTAGTATCAGTTGTAGATATCACCTGTGTGGGAACATCCTCATGGCCTTTCGTAGATTTCTTCACTGTGGCAGGTTTGTCTTTAGCTGCATTTGCAACTATAGAACTTCTTAGAATATTTTCATTTGACTTTGCTGCAATCTTCACTAGGTCACTTTCACTGCCAATTGAAGCTCTTTTAGGTTTTAAAATGTTTTCCTTTAGAGAAATTTTAGGTGCTTCTACCAGACTTCCCCGTTTTGCCCGAAGTGACACGGGCGGTTTCACAGTTATTTCTTTGTCAGTAGGTGATTTTTTCAAATTCGTCGTAACAGTTGCTTTGGCTTTCTCAGCATTTTGATTGGGTGCTATCTTTTCAACGGCTTTCGGCTCTATTTTCACCGGAGCAGACACTGTTTCTTTCTTTAAAGTCTTTTCCGCTTCAATTTGATCTGGCTTACTAATAATCTGCTGGGTGGATATATTGCTTTCTTTCTTGGGTAACACTTTGTCTACCGATTTGATGACCTCATTAACCGGAGCATCATTCATCGGACTCGATTTTTTATCAGTTTTCTTGTTTGTTTGAGTTAAGATCTCTAACGCTTTGTGTTCAACATTTGCGCATATTTCCACCTGCTTCTTAGGACTTACATTTGCTTCCGCTGCTATACTAATGTCAGTTTCTTTTTTAAATGTATCTCCTTTTTCTTCTGACTTGATTTCAGGCACCTTTTCAATGTCTTTTTCTTTCGTCTTGACAATACTAGCACTCTCAGGCTTTTGAGCCACTACTGAATTTATATTTGAATTTGAAGGTCTTTCTTGTAATGACTTTTTCGCTTTTTCTTTTTGGTCCTTTTGTAATTTCTTTGTAGTTTGTTCCTTTTTCACGGATATTTGTTTTGGCGCACTTGAGGGAAGAGTCGTCTCTTTAACTGCTGACGGAGCTAGGGGAGTATTTTGCACTTTGGAAAGCATTTTTTTAGGTGTATCTTTTGACTGCTTTGAAGTTGGTACTTCCTCACACTTTTTAGCCTCTTTTATGCCAGCAGTAAAATTCTGGCCAACAGGTTTTGTGGATGATTTACCTTGCCCCTTCTTCGCAGTTGATTCTTCTCCTTTTTTCGCTGTCTCTGCTTTTTCGTTAACTTTTGGTCTCGATTTGTTCGGCTCAGTTAATTTGTTCATAGAGGAAACCTTGTCAGCTTGTGAAATCTTTTTGTCCAGAATTGGTTTTTCAGGTACGGCTTTTGATTCGGTTATTGTAACTTCTGGCATTTTATCAGTCTGCTCTGATTCTAATATTCGTTCGTTCTGTGGCTCTACCTTGTTTTCCATTCCAGATTTTACCGGAGCTACATTGTGCATAGATACGTTTACCTTCTCTACTTTACTTTCTCTATTTAAGGTATCTTTTTGAATATGATTTTCACCTTTCATATCCTGCCTTTCTACTCTGTTATCATTGGTTCTCTGATCTTTTGGCTGCTGATTTTCATTTATTGCTAACTTTTCCTCGAATTTCCCAGAACTTTCTATATTCGTAGCTAATACATCCATGTCCTCCTCAGATTTGCCTTTTGCAGACAAATCCAGGTCGCTTTTCGGCGTAATTTCATCCCCTTTGATTTTGTTTAGAGAAGTATCAGTTTCAAGTCGTCCACTATTTGATTTGTCTGGAAAAACATCAATATCCTTCTGTGACCTCTCAGCACCAACGGAGCTCTCTGGTTTTTCTGGCAATGGCTCAGCAGTTGTGGTAGGAGCCTCCGCAGGAACATTACAAATGATCTCCTCCTCATCAAACTTGATAATACTTTTCTTACGATCGCGTCTTACAAAGCGAAATTTAACAACACCCTCTTCTCCAGTATTTCCACTTCCCTCTTCAGGAGGAGGAGGAGGAGGAGCATGCTGATCTAAAACTGCTTTAACTTCTTTCAAAGCATTCGATATATTAGCCCTTAAGGCATTGAGGCGTTCTATCGGGTCATCACTCGGGGGTAATGGCTTAATGCAGGACCCCTTTTTAATTGAGTCTTTCGTTTTCTTTTCCTCGTCATCAGTATCCTTTGAATTCCCAAGAGGAATTTTCGCTTGATCTTCAGCCGCTTCATTTTTCTTGTTCACGTTAATTTTGTTCTTGTGTTCAATTGTTGGACCTCTGCCACTAATAGCCCCATCACTTTGAAGGTCAGTGTTAATTGCCGTCGGGGTTTTCTCTGACTCGGGGAAACCGATACTATCTTTATCTGGCTCTGTCCCAGTGTTTACACTTACAACCGTATCACCCACATTCTTGCTATTATCACTAATATCCAATGATTCCGTTTCCCGTAGACTATCACTGCTATTTTGGTGCGTTAGAATAGTCATTTCAGGATCACCTTTTTTGTCATTGATACTAGCACTGGCGCATTCGTTTCGATTTCCCACGGTTGATCGATTTAATGGATCACTTTTCTTAGTAGTACTTTTCCGACCGTTACGATCGCGATCAGTTTTCGGAACTTTCGAATTAGCACTAGCTGATGCTTTGCCGATGGCAGATTTATTGGACTGGTTAATCCGACGATCGGTTTGCTGAATCTTTGTGGGCAACTTGGGATTCTTCTTCCCGCTATTTTTAGCGGAAGTTTTGCTGCTAGTTGAAACTTCATTGACTTGATCGTATACGGATTTATCTATCTGATGGCCACCTTCCAAATGCTCTTCTTGCGTCATTGTTTTCGAATTTCCTTTCTTCATTTAAGACGAAATTTTCGCCTAGCCCGGTAAAGTTCGTTACGTTTGCCACTTCACTTAATGGATGTATAAATAGAAGATTGAGAAGAAATTTCGATTATCACTAATTGATTGGTCAAATGTTTCCCGTGTATATCTGGTGACGTCGAGTCGAATTCTTTCTGATTTGGGACAATCCTTTTGGCACGATTACATCTTCTCCAACAACGTACCACTGCGCGTACCGATAACACACGCGATTCGCGACTGATCTTATATATTTTAATCTTTGATATCTGGTATACTCTGCAGATTTTATCGCTTATACTAGGGGAAGTCGAGGAGCTATTTTAAAATGATACAAAACAGCTGGATATGTAATATTAATTCTTTTGCAACAGAATTTCCGGTGTTATTTAGATAATAAGAAACGTAAGCAGTTTCAGTTATTCTTGGATTTTCTGCTTCATGTACAACGTAATACATATCGACAGACTAAATTTCAATCAAAATTCACTGAAAATTGCTGACATATTATAATAACCACTCATATGAGCTTTCCGTTTGTTGGTCTGAAACTTTTTCAAAAGGCAAGATTCGAAATTAATCGGATAGATATATTTATATCATATGATGGCTGATATTACCGAGATGTTCTTCAGCTCCCCCAGAGCTTCCCGAGAAGCCTGCCTTCATTCTTCACTGGTCTGCGCCAGAGCGACTCAATCGTAGGCCATTCTGGGATGGTAGATTTCTTTGCACGGCGTAGCCAGCAACGGAGTTGACCCCTTTCCGTAAAATGCTATGCAACTATTTTCGTGTCCGTTCTCTAAATAATAAATCTACCTTTAACTGGCTCGTACAAGCGCGTAGCTTTTGCATTGAGATTTTCTGAGTTCAGAGTAACACCGACGACATGGCGGAGATAAGTCTTAATAAAATCCTGGAGCTTTTGAGTAATAATGTGACCACTTTCCATGCGCTACTCCCACAAACCAACACAGAGAGAAAATGGGTGCAGAATAACCTACTTCTGCTAACATACTCCCTACTCCCATAGAGCAACACAGAAAGAACATTAGCACAAAACTGTCTCAACTAGATGTTGGCGTGGGGGCATCTCCATTTTCATATAATAATGAGTCAGATGATATCCAGCTCGGTTCCACCATCAGGAAAAACCACATTACTAAGGTAGACAAATTAATGGATTTTCTGCCCGTTAATGCAGATAGAAAGAGTGAGGTGACCATTCAGACTAAAAACGTTGGTTTTATCGGTGTTACTCTTCAGTCCGACTCCATTCGCCTCTCTTTATAAATCCAAAGCCGTTTGGTTAAGGCCAGTGTCTCGATAAAAGAGCAAACAGGTGTCATCCGCGTGGTCCAGGTGTTTGAAGAAGGATGTCATCCCCCATTCAAGTCCTTCATGTTCCCCAGACAAGGCAGTATAAAGAATATCACTGCTAACAAAGAGAAATATTATTGGCGACAGAATTCCACCTTGTCAGACTACGCTTTGAACTTCAAATTTCTTTTGAATTTTATCCCAACATTTTGCCCGATAATATGTCGCTCAATGGTTATTGCAACGAAATCCAGAGTGGAACCCAACATGATTACTGTGTATCAAGCTATTGAGATGTTTTTTTTCGGAATCTCGGTTTTTCACGGATCCCCATGGGGACGTCAAACCCAGTAGCCTTGCTCATGCTTGAGTGCATTGATGGTCGACAGCGGGAAATAATGATAAGTGACTAAGACGAATTTCGAAGATTTTGAATATAAAAATAAATTTTGCGTCCGAGGTCGAAGTGACCATGATATGGTAATAACTTCCAATTGAATGGAGTTTCCACTACCTCTACAGGATTTTTGTTGTTGTTCATGCGGAATATGGCGCTTTTTGCACAGGGTTCATTAGAATAGTTTTGTTGTATGTATGAATGCGAAATAATTAGTACTTTTGGCGTTCTTGTTGTGGCTTATAGTTGAAAGAAAGTACCTCCTAAAGGTCCCCAGTGGCCTGCTCTCGTACTAATTCGTTATATAATCTACAATCTCTCTAAGGTGAAAACTTGGACATAGCATTGATTTTTAAAGTTTTGTTTTGTGTAAAATAAAACCTTATTAAAATCGGTTAACTCTCTGTCTGTTCTTCCGTCTGTCTGTCACACGCATTTTTCTCGGAGACGGTTGTAACGATTGACACTAAATTTGGGAACTGTGAACGCTCACGCATACAGTGGGTAACATCCTTCTAAGTCGAATTGAAGGGGGGGGGTCTCTCCATACATGCAGGGGGGGGTGCATTTTTTTTTCACCAAATATGATCATGTGGGGTATCAAATGAAAGGTCCCGGTTAGTACTTTCCGAAGCCAAAGATTTTATATTTGGTGGAAAGGTGGGGAGCGCGGGGCGTCAAAAGTCATCATTTCTTTCAGGGACCCATTCTCAGATATTACCCAGCCGAAAAATCTGAAAAAAATCAGAATCCTGCCACTATAGGGTGTCGAAGCCCAAAAATACCCTCCATAACATCTGTTCAAATAGTAAGTGTTTGCAAAACCCCCCTTAAGTTCATCCGAGAACCAGAAAATTTTGTAACAATATAGGTTATAACGTACAGCATGATCCTGTTTGGTGGAAATCGTGTATTTATAAAAGAAACACACAAAAGCTTTCATACCTGAAGCGTCCAGCTTCCGCTTCCTCGACTTGTTCTAGAGGCCTTTTTGTCTCTGCAAATATTAAAGAAATAATTAAAGCCCTTTCTCTCCTATCAAAAAACCTTCAAATTCAAACTTTGGAAAAGAAAAAAAGGATATCAGGCAAATGTGCAGCCAGGCCCTGAATTTATTTTATATATATATATATTGATGCAACATTAAGGAAAATTGCGGTGTGTCCTTGGGAAATATCACGCTCCTTTTATGGTTATTAACTATAATATGTGGATCAGTCCTATAACCAATAAGAATTTTAGGATCCTTCCTCTTTTTTTTTCTCTATGTACAACTAGAGCCGGATTTACTTTTGGTACGGACTAGTGTCCACCGGTACTGGGATACATTTTTTTAGGAGGAACTGATATCTTTCTTTTTCAAATATTGGCTTGAAACGAGAACAATTTTTTGCTATCTTCTTTAAGCGAACGTATCAATTAGATCATAAACAAGTCGGGAAACCGGAAGCTGGACGCTTCAGGTACGAAAGGTTTTGTGTATTTCTTTGTACGTAGCACGTAATATATCCATATATTATGTGAGAATATCCACTTTCGGATGACATTGACATTCATAGTCTTGAATTTACAAGGAAATGACAACTTTGACGTATTATAACTTTGTTAGTAATAGTGGTATTTCGACCAAACTTGGTGAGATCATGCTCTATGTTATACCCTATATTATTGCGAAATTTCATGTTGCTAACATGAACTTAAGGGGGGTTTTGCAGCCAATTACTAAAAATTATGGTAATATACTATTATTAACTTTATTTGTACAGATATCAGTATGGAAGGTATTTCGGAGCCCAGGCACCATATACTGGCAGCCTCCTGATTTTTTTCAGATTTTTCGGTTTAGTAGTTTCTGAGAATGGCCCCCTTAAAGGAATGGTCACTTTCAACCCCCCGCACTCCCCACCTTTCTAACAAATGTCAAAACTAAGACCGGCTTCGAAAAGTACTAACCGAGACCTTTAATTTGATACCCCACATGACTATATTTGATGAAAAAAAAAATTACTCCCCTCTTTTGCATGTATGGGGACCCCCCCTTAAATTCAACGTAAAATGATGTAACTCACTGTATGCGTGAGCGTTCACAGTTCCCACCTTTGTACCAAATTTGGTGTCAATCGCTATAACCGTTTCCGAGAAAAATGCGTGTGACGGACAGACAGACAGACAGACAGACAGACAGACAGACGGACAGACAGACAGACAGACAGACAGACAGACAGACAGACGGTAAACCGATTTTAATAAGGTTTTGTGTTTACACAAAACCTTAAAAACCATTGATTCGTCAGTCGATCCTCGTCCCATAATTGAGCTTTATCTTTAATGAATTTCAGTTTTGAATTGGATTTTTCTTCATTGCAACTGGTTACCATCAAGGCGAAGTAAATGCAAAGTATTAGTTAATTCCGAAATAATTCCGTTTTGATTTTATGAAAGATTTGAAGGACTTCAGTGGTTTAACAAGAAATTCAAGCAACGCTGTAACATCTTATCTTTGAAAAATATCATAACACATTTCTGTATAACTTTTGTTTCCAAAGGAGCCATTTTTTTTTTTAAATTCAAAAGTCTCATTCTTGATAATCGTCTTTTTCCCTTTATCAATGCTAGTCTCAATCAAGATAACTTAAAACTGACGTATGACCCAACCCAGTAGTCCGGCTGGCTTTCAATTTATTTACGGCTCAAGTTCAATTTTAATTATTCATATGGTTATAATTAGACTATGACAAAGCGCATACCACACTTACCCACCATCGACAACGATGGTGCTTAAGTATGTTTCATTTACCTTCAGTTCTCGTCGAAAAGCTCACGTTTTTTTCTCTCTTGCTCGCCAATTCTCGTTCTTTGGGTAACCTAATTAACAGTTAATCTGGGAGTAGCCAGCTAAACGGCTCTGAATTTGGAAAAGGATGCAAGTATTCTGCTAGAGAAATCTAAGCATTTCTTGTCTTGGAAAACTTGGAACTCTGAATCTCTCCACGCATGCAGTTAATACCATCTTGCTATGTTCAGTTTAAGATAGGGGGGGGAGGGGTCTTACCTTCACCTTTTCTTTCACTGATTATAACCGTGTGGGGTGTCAACTGAAAACTTTTGATTGATATCTTCCGAAGCAGTTCTTAGTTTCAACGCCCTTCCTACTGGGTAATTCTGGCCTCTTCTGCTCGACCACCTACTTCAATTTGGTCATTTGTTGACAGGAGAGGTCCGAATTAAGTGATAGATAGGAGCAGCTCATGGTGGATGAGTTTTTCGCAATACCACCAAAGATACACTAAGCTTTCATGGGTGTTGGCTTGCCGATCGTTTACGTCAGCCCATCGCGTGGGCACTAACCGTTTTCGGTTGTCGTTTTCGTATATTTCTTTTTTTATTGCCATTTACCAGCCACTTCAAAAATGGGTCGAATTCTATACGTTTCAACAAAGAATCGCAGACATTATTTCAGTCCGAAGTTTTTTTGCTTTAATTCGTATAGCACCCATACATTGAGTATTATATAAGTGCTTCCAACCGATTTTCTGACTAATCTTCAGTTCCTGGGTAATCAAATAAGTGTCCACATTCTAGTCTGATGCAACGATTTCCATTATTTTATCTGAGACAATTGGTCTAGTAGATCGTACTTCATCTTCGACCTCCATATTACCAGAATGGAATCGTTCAAGCCACCGTTTTGCTGTTGCATTCGATACTGTATGGGCTGCGTAAACTGCCCCAATTTTCCGGCTACCTGCTATGCCTGGTTGTAGTGACATTGAAGAAATTATCCAATTTGTTCTATCTTGCTAGGTCAGATAGCCCCATATACCCAGAACATCATTGGCCCATACCAAAGACGCTTCACTCCAGGCAAATCAGCAACAGATCAAATTTTCTCTCTGCAGCAAGCGATGGAAAAACTGTTGGCATATGGACAGCAGTTGCACCATCTATTCATCGACTTTAAAGCCGCCTATGATAGCATAGCTAGAGTAAAACTGTACGCGGCCATGAGAGAATTCGGTATTCCGACGAAATTGATAAGACTGATTAGGCTGACCCTGACCCATGTGCAAGGCCAGATACAAGCAGCAGGATCACTCTCAAGACCATTCGACATCAACAACGGGCTACGACAAGGGGATGCCCTATTATGCATCCTCTTCAACCTGGCCCTCGAGAAAGTTATCCGTGATACTGAGGTATATGCAAGAGGTACGATCCTCTTTAAGTCCACCCAACTACTGGCCTATGCTGAGGATATCGACATCATGGGAAGAACCACCCGAGACGTACAAACTGCCTTCATCCAGATCGAGCAGGCGGCGCAAGATTTTGGGCTGCACATCAATGCAGGCAAAACAAAATATATGGTGGCAACGCGAGCACCGAAAACCAAGCAACCAACAACATCAAATCGCACTGGTCAAAAGGGAAGAATAAACATAGGAGACTAAAACTTTGAGATCGTTGATAATTTCTCCTATCTAGGATCGAACCAATAACAGCTACGATGATGAAATCCGCGCACGGTTGTTGTCAGCCAACAGAGCCTATTTCAGCTTACAAAAACTGTTCCGCTCGAAACGTCTCACCGTAGGGTCAAAGCTCTTACTGTACAAGACAATGATCTTGCCAGTCCTCATGTATTCCTCGGAGACTTTGGTTCTTAGCAAGAAGAATTGCGTAGTCTTGGTCGCGTTCGAGAGTAGAATCCTCTGAAGAATTTTTGGCCCCCCACATAAGGATGGACAATTCCGTAGCCTACATAACGACGAAATCTATGAGCGATACCACGATCGGCTGGTCGTGGATAAAATCCGACTCAACAGGTTGCGGTGGGCGGGTCACTTAATCCGTACGGTTTAGGATGATCCAGCCCGGAAAGTCTGTAAGGGCAATATCTATGGTAGAAAAAGAAGACGAGGCAGACCCTGCCTGAGGTGGAGTGATGGCATAGGTCAGGACGCTAGACGGCTTTTAGGGATATCGAATTGGTGGACCTCAACGCAAAACCGGGATGGTGTTCCTTACTAAAGCAGGACTAGACCGCATACCAGTTGTTGCCCTGCTGATGATAATGATGCGATGTATTATACTCATTGAAGATATCTCGCGAAGAATGTTCAAAGCTTATTACTTGCACCCGGTAGGACTTTGATTATTGGGTAGTATGTAAAAATTAGTCCTCTCTCACTCCAAGTTTGCACTTTTTGACCCTTTACTCTCGCCAACGAAGATCTGCTTGAGAAATTTCTAATCCAAACCTCTTGGTTTGTTACCTCACGCGGGTATAAATTTTTGGGGAAGAAGAATTGGTAAAGATTGAATTTTTAACACTGCCTCTGCTGGAAGTTGGGAAGCTTGAGGTCCTTTTCCTCCACAACCCTGTTGAAAGATCACAGCGGTTTCCTCAGCCTTGAACGGCTATAAAGCCTGAAAGGGGGTTGGGGATATTTTGATATTATTATGGTAAAGTTTGATTTGTCAACCTCACCCCCAGGTGATGAGAGTGTAAAAAGGAAGGAAAAAACGAGGTCATGAAAGTTGCTCCTTGTTGGAATGTTCTAACTTTTTAAGGGTAGTAATCGCCGCGAGTTTTATACGAAGCTGGAGAGGAGGACCTTCCACTTCTTTGTCTCCATATCCTTTTTACCCCCCCCCCCTCTGGAAGTGAGGTTGGGAAATAAACTTTACTTGATGATATCAAAATTTTGGGGTTCCATAAGGTAGCGCAACATCACTATTTTTCAACAGGTTGGAGAGCAAGCACCTCCCTCTTTTCCCTTCACGTCTTCCTTAAACCTTCCGCCACAATTCTACAACGTGATTAAGGAAGAGGATCTTCTTCTTCCTTCTATATATCCTTCTTATCCCCTTCTCCCATCCCCCAGGGGAGCACCTTCCCCCTCATAAAACTACTTTTACGTAAAATCAAAATAATAAAATTGGCTAATAAAAAATACTTATACAACAAACATCCCCTCATTCCTCTACTCTACATATAATAAACAAATTTATTGTTCACCATAGTATACTACACACATGCACCATTCTGGTGGAATTTTCTATTTTCTACAAAGCTCATCGTATTGTTTTCATTTCTGCTGTGATTTTCAGCGATTCCTTATATAAAGTTCACATAAAGAAATAGTCGACAATTTGGCGAAAATTCTGTTGTGTAACAGGTTGTAGCGTATTCATCAACAAACATAAGAACTATTTCAATGAAATGATTTTCTAGTGGATGATATAGATACTCATGTGTGCTGGTACACACTCGTATATGCGCATTAATGCGTTTAGCTGGCATTAATGGAAGCAGTCTGAATGGATGTTGATATGATAGGAAATTTTTCTTGGGATAAATATTCTTAAATTAGAAGCCGATAGACTACATAATTACAGTTCAACTTCACAATTTCCCAGGATGCTCATTTCGTTTTTCTCCTCGAGATATCATCATTATTATTCAAACTCGAAATCAGTATTAAAATATTTCGAAAAAAATAGCAACGGAAAAATGTCACATGGCTTCAGAAGTAAAAAATTGAAATTCCTTCTTTGAAAAAATACCACGAGTATATAAAATTAATAAATAACTCTTGCTTACTTTTGGATTCCTCCTAGTACAGGAGGAGCCTATACATAGCATGTTATTATTATATATGTATCACATGCACAGATGCTCATTAGGAGGATGTTGCCACTTAAATACAGAAATAAATATTGGTAAGGTAGAATTTTTAACCCCATATCCGGTGAGGATAAAGATTTTATGAAGGCGAAAGGGCGCGTTACCTCCTCTTTAACCCCCACGAAAATTCGAGACGGCCAACCTCCCTTAAAAAGTTATAACTCTAAATATATGCTATTTTAGGTATCGTCATGGTAAAGTTTGAATTTTCAACCCCCTACTCCGTGGGGAGGAGGGGATGGGGACGATATGTAGAAGGAAGACGAAGCTCCCCTTTTCTAGTCCCGTTAAAAGGTTGCAGCGCCCTTATAAATTATCGTGTTGTCTCAAAGCGGGCCTATTTTCATGTAATAACTTTGAAGTTGATTTTTGAACCCCATCACCGTAGACTAAAAGGAAGGTACAAGGGAAAAGCGAACGGTCCCCTCTCTCAATCGCTGTTGAAAAACTGACGGTCACCCCACTCTCTTTAAAAAGTCATGGCGCTTCAAACGAGGTTTATTTTGATATGATATAGTTTGATTTTCCAACTTCACTGGGGAAGGATGTAGAGAAGGCTTGGAAGTTGAGAAAATGGTATATGTTTCTATCTCCGCCAGATATCCATAGCGGTCCCTGGTCTTTAAAAAAATAGTTAGTTTTCGATGAACTATAACTTTCTTCTAGGGTGCTTGAAAAGATGGACCTTCTTCGTCCTCTTGCATAGTCTATCGTCTCCCTTGCTACTGCATACACCCCGCCCCACCCCCTTTGGGATAAGGTTGAAAATTAAAAATGGACCATGATAAAATGATAATATCCAACAGACAATAACTGAGGGCCATGAGTTTTTAAGGGAGTTGAAAAGAGGGGACCTCACCCATCCCACTCTATACACCCCCTTTAGGGGTAAGTTTAAAAATTTTACCTGTACAATTTTTGTTTAGGGATTGAGGAGTCCTAAGTTCGTATCCACTTGATGTCGGACCGGACCAAATGGAAAGCAACTTACTCCCACTCTTTATCGTCTACGGATCAAAAGAGGGATGAAGATGGCTACAGTTTCGTACCAGGGCAGAGGCAAATCATTAAACACTGCCTCACCTCTGCCCTGAAACGAAACCTCTTTTGATTTTTCAACCTGTACCTAACAATTTTATATTTTCTCACAGTTGCTGTAAACTACTCCATTACATGTACTCTTCCAAGTCCCTTTTTTGAAGTAGGGGCGAAAGTGTTAGAAAGAATGAATATTGTAATATTTTCTATGAGGATTAATACCCAAAGTATATATTAAGAATTTTCTTAGCCTGTAATTGCCAAGAAGAAACCATTCTGGAGACATGACCAACATTCTTTCTTTGTGTAGCAGTCATCTCGCGGGCCGTACTGTGGTTGGTGATATGGTTCACTAACAAAAACATTGGTTATTTAAGGCAATTATCCTGGCCAATTGTCGTGTAATCATCAGGAGATAGCAGCGGATTTTGGTGTTTTGTCCGGGTCAATGCAGATTAAGCAGATGCTTTGGGTAGACGAGTTGAAATGCGGCCTAAGCCGAGAGTGCAGAATGTTTCGACAAAACATCATCACATTGGTCTCATTCTGTATGCGATTATTTGAGTGAAAATGACTTTCATAGTGTTCCGCAACTGTTTATTCATCTGACATTATTCCTTCTGACTTCTCGCTATTTCACAATTTAAGTTACTTCTTCGCATTGCCGACAATATTTAAAATATCTCAGTTCTCTCCCGGACTTTCCAAGAAACTTATACGCCACTTCTATTGATGTGGGTAACGTGCCTGTAGGCTAGCCAACACAACGTCGCAAATATAGGCTTCTGACCAGCACCCCAATAGGTATCTGGTCTGGCAGTTCTGTCTCAGCATAGGATTCCGCATGACGCAGCGTATTAAGATAAAATTGGGGGAATGCACTCTGGTTTATCAACCCCAACTCTGCTACCAAATTTGCTTTCATCTTCCTGTAGTAATCGTGGGGTAATGCATCTGCTGTCAACTAGAGAGGCTAAACGGGGGGTTCCCTTGGGCCTAGGAACGAGGTCCTATGCTATATCTAACTGCAGTTGTAAGAAGCTGGAAGAGGGTCACCCTGAAGAATAAACCTAAGAATCAATTTCGCGCCTGTTCTTTAAAAAAGTACACCTACCGTTTTCCCTCGACTCGGACTTCTTTAGATCGCCGAAAATTCAACGATGAGCCAGATATTGGAAGGCTCTAATGATGGGATATATATGCTGCGATTAAGTCTAAAGGTAGCAGTCTATTGTCCAGGAAAGAAGGAGATCGACGGCATATTAAATGGACGTGGAATGCTGGAAATCAGTGACTGCTGTGCGATGCAGATTGATTTTTTTTTAATTGGAGCATAATCTGACACTACTGACACTAAGACCAACGCCAGTTGGTCATGGCTGGAACCTAATTAGGTACTGGCACTGATGAAGGAGGCACGTGGTTTCTGAAACAGTTGTATGCGAAAGGAAAATAAAAACATTTACAGTATAAGGAACAATACCTAGTTCTTTTCTTAATTCATCACATATATTCGGGAGACGGTACGATGGATGCTCTGTGCTTAATTCCGCTTGGTTATGGATGTTTGTGTTACCCTTTGTGAATTAGTACTCCCAGATAACAAAACCATTATAATAAAAAGCCGAAAAAGACTAGAATACATAAAAATAAGGGTTGAGAACCAGACCATAAGAAGCAACTAGGCCGTTCGATAATAAAGAAGTAATGCTTCACAAATTTAAAGTGAATGGGGAACACGTAAGAAAAAAGGAGTGCTAAATAAGGCGATACCTGATTCTAGAGGGCCCGGAATATAAATTTCTGTGAAAAACATAACAGATGTTCAAGCATAATTTCCACCCCATTCAAGCGTTCAAGTAGAGATTATTATGGATACACCAACGTTCAGAGATTTTAGTTTGGATTGAAGAAAGTCTGCAACAGATTTACTGCGGATAGTATAGTACATTTTCACTACCTTGCGGTAATCCAGAAAACACGAAAACGCGTCCACTTGGTGTCCTTTTTCCAATTCACAGGAAGTTAGAAACTATAATGATGAGATTTAGTGGAAGTCGACCTACCTTTTTGAAATCCATGTTGTTCGTTGAGAAGAGGGTCAATGACAGGAGTGAGTTTATCATAGATCAGTTTCTCGAATAGTTTAGGGATAGCTGATAAAATAGGGTGGTTAAAGGGTATTATAGGTCCCAGGGCGAAACGTGGATTGGTACCCAAGATGGAGTATAAAACTTCGGAAACGCCTGCTGAACCAACACCAACAGCTCTACTACCAAACCCTATCTTCATCTCCACATGATGACCACTGGAAGCTCTTTCTTAACGAAACGCTACAGAGAGAGAAGGATGAAGGCGAGTCTTCCGCGGCTAAAAACGGGACAAATTGTACCAACTGGTCCTCCAGATTGGGGGTTGGGTAGGGCTGACTACTACACTGCACGGAAAACCGAAGTTACGAAGCCACAACAGGAGCCTCGGACTGGACAGATAACACAACGACGAACCCGGGAACGACAAAGGAATAACGATTTGCACATTTTGTCATGGAACGTGCGCTCCCTGTACAGAGATAGAGCTGCCAGGCAGCTAGTCGATACCCTGTCCCAATATGGGGCTGATGTAACAGCATTACAGGAGATGCGTTGGACAGGGACCGGTTTCCTGGAGAAGAGGCGTTACGCCATATATTATAGCGGCCATCCAGTAAACCATGTGCTCGGAGTAGGTTTCGTAATAGCCAAAAAATGAAACCTGTTGTTATTGGCTTTGAAAACATAAGCGAATCGCTATGCACTCTGCGCTTGCCAGGCAGATTTAGAAATATAAGCCTCATAAACGTTCATGCCCATACACAGGAGACTGCAGAGTCGGAACAGGATATCTTCTACGAGGCAGTAGAACGAACCCTCAAAGCCTGTACCAGATATGATATCAAAATTTTGACAGCCAAGTAGGGATGAAGCTCGTATTGAAGCGATACGTTGGTTCCCATAGCTTACATCAAAATACAAATGATAACGGACTGCGGATAATTCAATTAGCAGTGTCACACGAAAAGGTTATTGGAAGTACCTGTTTTGTGGGGAAAGCGGTCCACAAACACCATTCTCAACCAAATTGCCGGAAGTTTTACCAACAAGTCAGCAGGATGAAGCCTTACACACCCTGATGTTCATCCTGATGAGACAAAGAGGGACATCTGATTTCCGACAGAATGGGCATATTGGAGCGATGGGTTGAGTGCTTTGATGAACTATTGAACAACCAGAACATCGGGGATCCGGAGATACCGCCAACTGAAGACGACGGGCAAATATCGCCACCACCAAGTATAGGAGAAACAGTCCGTGCAATTCATCGGCTTAAAAATCATAAGTCGCCAGGAGCAGATGGAATTACAGCCGAATTGGTTAAATATGGAGGCAACCAATTAGACCAAATGGTTCATCAACTTGTGCTCAAGGTGTGGGATAGTGAGTGAATGCCTGACGACTGGCAAAGAGGAATTATCTGTCTCATACATAAAAAGGGAGATATCATGTTGCTGAGTACCATCTATAAGATATTCTCCGCTTTCTTACTAGGCCGGATAGCCCCATACGCCCAGAACATCATTGGCCCATACCAAAGAAGCTTCAGTCCAGGCAAATCAGCAACAGATCAGAGTTTCTCTGTGCGGCAAGCGATGGAAAAACTGTTGGAATATGGATATCAGTTGCACAATTTATTCATCGACTTTAAAGCCACTTATGATAGCATAGCCAGGGTAAAAGTATACACGGCCAAGAGAGGATTCGGTATCCCGACGAAATTAATAAGACTGACTAGGCTGACCCTAACCAATGTGCGAGGCCAGATAAAAGCAACAGGATCACTCTTAAGACCAAGGGGATGCCCTATCCTTCGTCCTCTTTAACCTGGCCCTCGAGAAAGTGATCCGTAATGCTGAGGTAAATGCCAAGGGTACGATCCTCTCTAGGTCCACCCAACTACTGGTCTATGCTGACGATATCCACATCATGGGAAGAACGACCCGAGATGTACAGAGAGAGCTTTTAGGGATATCGAATTGGTGGACCTCGGCGCAAAACCGGATGTCTGGAGTTCCTTATTAAGGCAGACCTAGACCGGATACCGGTTGTTGCGCCGTGGATGATGCTGATGATGATAAAATAGCAACACCTCGGTAATTTTCCGACCATCTGTCACTACTCTTAAAGATTGGCGTGAGATGAGAGGACTTCCACATGGATGGAAAAATGCGCATTGTGAGCGATTTGTTAAAGATCCAATGCAGGGGAGTAGTCGATTGGTCTATGCACTGCTCTAAAAAGTAGGGAGGGATTAAATCGAGGCCGGGGGCCTTTGTCGTGACGTCGAGCTCCTGAATAGCTTTGCGGATCTCATCATGGCTCAAAAATATGTCACCAATAAGCGTGCCGGAATCATATCAGCCAACGTAGTAGGCGGTGGGATTTTTTATTTATTTCCTGTGGGCGGGAAGAAGTTATGCCCTTTTTAAACATGGAAGTAGGGAAACCGGTTGTCTTTCGTTTTATATTGTCGAATTCAAAAAATTTCTCAGGATTTATGATTTTTTTACCCCACTACGGTGAATTCCTTGGAAATTGTATCATGCATTTAAGATCCTCGCTAATGTTGTAACCATTTTTCATAGCTTTGTGGAATTTACTCCGTTTGTTCCTTAGATGTCTTTAATTACTATTAAGCCAGGGTTCCGACAGTCTATTCTGTTCCTTAATCTTTGGCACATAATAGTTGATGGCGTGGAAGATTATCTTGTAGAACGATGCTACAAAGCCATCTAGATCCGGCTACAAGGGAACTGATCCAATCCATGGTGTTCAAAAAGTTTCTAATGCTCTAATAATCAGCATTTAAAAAGTCATATACAATTTCATTATTGTACGAATGGATAAGGGGAGCATCCATGGCGGTGAGTTCAATTGTAAGGGCTGAGTGATGGGGAGAGTTAGAGAAAATATTCTCGACGTCATTAGTTCGACAAAGTGGTGGCTACTTCGTCATAAACATTGGTAAAGATTAAATTTACCCATTTTCCGTTTAGATTTGGAGTAGGAATAACTTGCTATAAATCATTGCCAGAAAATGCACTGATGAGAGTGAAGTCAATGGGGTCAAGACAATTGACAAGGAGCAGGCAATTGTAATTTTCATCGAAAATGAACCTAATATTCGGGCGGTTGAAGTCATCAAACATAATTATCCTGGCATCTTCTAAGGAAGCTGCGAAGGAAGTAATTATATCAATTACCTCATCGTAAGTACCTTCGTCAGGTTGGGGGGGCACGTAGACAATTCCGATATAAAGATATTGTTTGCATTTAAGGGGCCATTACTTTTTAATCAGGGTGGGACCGCAAAGAGTTTTCATTGGAATTGAAGAGCGGGGGAGGGAACTCCTCCTTCCTCCATCATAAACTCTTCATTCCCTCTGGGAATGGGGTTGAAAATTCGACCTTTACCCAAAATATCAACGGTCTAGCGAAAGTTGAAATCTTTTTGTCCTTTATCAACTCAAGCTAAAGTGCTAGAAATCTAAAGCTATTGCCGAGAAAGCTTCAGCGATTGTATCATTTGCTAGAGATTTTCCAATGATGCTTTCCTCTAACTACTGGTATGGTACTGCATTACCATATTTGTGCAGATTTCGCGGGTGCCAATACTGGCTGTCTCACTTCCTTTCAAGCAACTCAATTCACCAAAAATACCAAGTGCATCACACCCAATTCCTATACTCCTACGTAAGCGCCAGACGGAAATACCACCTCTCACATTTTCCCTATAGGAATCACTATTCCTATCATCTTTGCTCTGTATTTTCAATAATTTTCAAGGTTTCGCAAACTGAAATGTTTATGACCTGCACAAGTATTTCGTTAAATAAACTGCACTTCACCCAAAATGTATATATCGAACACTTGAACACAGGAATTCGTCGAATTCCGCCGTCAATGTAAACTATGCATTCTCATTACAAGAAAATTGCACTTATGAATTTATTAGAAATATTTGCAATAAATAAAATCGTCGGAATGGCTGGCACTTAGATGGCTAGCGGCGCAATCTGGGAAATATGACGATTCCTCGCCGTTGGGCCAAAGAATTCAAAACGGAAGAGGTGAACAGAGAAGTTAAAAAGTGTGGTCGATGGCTGCAGACTAGACGATTTCTTGGCACTCGATAATCATCTTTTTGGCAAATGTACAGGTTTCCTCTGAATTCATTGAAATTCAGAAGATTTTTATTTTTTTGTTTGACACGTTTCTGGTCGTATTGTTAAGTATTATTGTGTTTTAAGAATTGGCTGGGACGTTGGAATTATTTATGTTTTATTTTGCTAAAATATAGGTACTACTATATATAAATAGAAAAAAAATA
This sequence comes from Hermetia illucens, assembly GCF_905115235.1. Taxonomy (NCBI): domain Eukaryota; kingdom Metazoa; phylum Arthropoda; class Insecta; order Diptera; family Stratiomyidae; genus Hermetia; species Hermetia illucens. Next base: position 152,150,609 of record NC_051850.1, on the reverse strand, counting down.
CGATGCATGGCTAAAAAAGGATGAGGGGAAAAGAGGTGCAGCTAATTAAACTAGATATTTAGGGTAAAAGCGAGTCAGAAGAGTAGGACTCTAGAGAATAGTTCACTCCCTTGTCTTGCGCTTTGACAAACCTTCTGGAAGTTCACGTGACGCCAATGTAGAAGTGATGCTACCAACTACCCTAAGGCGGCGCCCTATTATCTTCTTCTTCTTTTTCTTTATCCTATCTAGATACGTATTACAATTGAAGAAAAGATACCCATACCGAGTTCGACAGTTTTCCCACAGACCTTAAGGCGCGACACCCCGTAGGTTTTGTATGACGTTGCTTTCCTGGTCCAAGCGGTTTAATATTGGAGGATGTGTTTTTTCCGGTCAGCTCACTAAATATTCCAAATTGAATGATGTAGTATTTCTCTGAACACCTGACAGCTTTTAAAAGTTTGTATAAAACATTTTCAGAAGTCGATTGATGCCAGCATGTAGAAAGATGCGTGGGAAGGAAGAACAATCTTGTAGGCAGTAGATTCGTCCTGACTGATAATGATCGAAGTCAGCTGCACAATTTTATTTTCAGCGTTGTTTTCAGTCTTTCCGCTACCCATTGATTGCCATGCAGTGAGTAATTCTTTAAGCAACCTTAAACCTGTTTCATAGACCAATCCGATGGTGCTGTATCAAGTCTTCTCTTGGCGTTGAGCAATGGCCTAGAAGTAGCGTAGGCACCATGTTCACTGCGGATGATCGGAATGAAGTATGATTTATGGACCATTTCCCAGTTATATTTATCAATAGGTAGTTATAATTGAATATTGTGGTGTCCATTTTTATTAATAAAAATAATGTCTTGAAAAAATGTTGTTTAATAATAATCTATTGTCTTGTTTTGAATTTTTCTAGAATTAATGTAAATTAATAATTTTGGGAACCTTTAAAGGCCAGTTGATTAATTTTAGTTTTTTCTTTCAGTTTAATTTTATTTAACTTTTCGTCTGCATTGCTATATATATATATATACCTGGCGTACCAGGTTTATTCTCACCTGAGTTGCAAACGCAGAGCTGCATGCGGCCAGGTGCGTGTCATGGGTTGCGGATAATGACATGCCCCACTGGGTCAGCTACGAATATCGCAAGTTAATCTTATAAATAAGCAGCCGCGGACAAGCAGAACGTTTCCCTTTGTGTTCGTCCTCCCTTACAGATTCTTCCCGTTCAGGGGGAGTAAACCTCCTTAACAAACCCGTAATCCGGGGTGAAGGGATCGACGCGCCTATCGAATGAATTGCAGTAACGTTACACTGTATTTCAGTGGCTCCCCTCCAAATACCTTCCCTACCTTTTGAGGTAACCATGGGACATTGCAACATTGGGGCTCTGTTGCAGGGTTGACTGCCTCCCCAACACTCGTGGGAACAGAATTGGGGAAAATATTTCAAATTCTTTTAATAGGACCCCAGGGAGACGAAGACAGTACCCAACACGGTTAAGGGTCGTTCAACAACACCAGAGCGGCTCTTCGTCCTTGGATGTTTTAGCGGTTATGCCGTCAACCACCAGGGACGGGACACCTAGGCGTCCTATGGTTTGGACGAACCAACTTAACGAATTTATCGTCCGCGCCTATTACCGTGCCACGGATTTGGAACAGAATCCATCAGGGTACACACATCGACTACATGATGCGTTCATAACCCGCTTCCCGGAACTCAGTCATGTTGCGGAGCAGAACGTTGTCAATTAATACCGGGTGATAGTGAATAACAACCGAGTTGCCTTACCAACTAGGCAACAAATCTTTCAAGAGGGTTCACTTGAGCTCGGGCTGGAGTCATCAAATTACCGGACTAGTCAAAGGAGTGACACAAGTACTCCACCTGTAAGGCACTCCATGAATCCAGTAGTCAGGAGAAGCTTAGTAACTGGGGATGTCGACCCAATTTATAATGAGGCTTTGACCGCATTCCAGGTCGCATTCACAGAGTATGCTGAGATTCTCCCAGACGCTAGGCCAAAGATCCCAAAACTGAAGTTTACTTCGGCAACTACTAATATCATTGCTGCCGTTGACAGAATTTTGGCTGATCGTTTGGCTAGCGAGATTACTGCTACAGAGGTTCACAGCCTGATTTACGTTGCAGCTGCCACGGTTATTCGTCTCCATAACCAACATCTTAGAGCGAATAACAGAGGTATGCGCAGAAGGACTTTACCGTTCTGGGTGTTTCGACTCAACAAAAGAGTCGAAAATTTGAGAAAGGAGATTGGTCGTGTGACGCAAGCACTCCTTGGAAATCCATCACCAAGAGTGCACAGATGCGCTGCGAACATCATTGGAAACTACCATCTGTCCAATGATATGCCAATCGAAGAAATCCTCGAGGTGCTGAAGCAGAAACTTGCGGTATGCTCCAATCGCATCCGTAGGTATCAGAAAAGCTTTCAGCGAAGGACAGACAACACCTTGTTCTTCCAGAACCAACCGGGATTCTACAAAAATCTCACCAACTCAGATAGGGAAAGTAACCTCGATCTGGATCAGGCAGAAAACTTCTGGAGAAGTGTTTGGAGCGAATCCAGCCGTTGCAATTTAGAAGCAGCGTGGCTCCCACACCTTATGCGTTCATGCGAGGCCCTCCCCGAAATGACCATGCCTGACGTAACTGAAGTCGATGTAGAAGCAGCCCTTGACAAAGCAGGTAACTGGAAGGCGCCAGTAGTTGACAAGATTCACAACTTCTGGCGGAAGTGGTTCAAGAGCACTCACAGGATATTGGCAAATCAATTTAATCAGATGATTGCCGATCCTGATTTAGTTCCACCATTTTTCACCAAGGGGATAACCTTCCTCATCCCCAAGGAACAGGGTGCCTCTTGTCCTTCAAAATGTCGATCAATTACTTGTCTTCCTACCATCTACAAGGTCTTCACTTCAGTTCTGTGCGCGAACATCTCAAAACATCTTGATGTTCATAAATTGATAGCTGAGGAGCAAAAATAATAATAATAATAATAATCGTTGGCGCAACAATCCATATTGAATCAGGGCTTTGAAGTGGGTTAGAGCACTTCATTCAAGACCGTAACGGTACACTAGGAGGCAATGTGGTCAGCATTGCGCTCGCTCGAGATTATTACCCTGATTTGACTCAGGTACTCATTCACAGCTGAGTCGATTGGTATCCGACGTCAAATCACGATGCAAATTCCACTGCCACCAGTGAGGAGCAAAAAGGATGCGCAAAAGGCTCCCGAGGCTGCAAAGAACAGCTTATAATCGATACGGTAGCTGTAAAGCAGGCTGTCCATCAGAAACGAAATATCTCGACAGCCTACATCGATTATAAATCAGCCTTTGACTCTATATCACATTCGTGGTTCTACAAGTGTTACGCTTGTATAAAATCAACCCGAATGTCGTTCTTCTTCTGAGAACAGTAATGGAGAATTGGAGCACGAAGCTATCGGAATCCTCACAAACATCAGGAGAGATACCAATTTGGCGTGGCATTTTCCAAGGCGACTCTCTAAGCCCACTGTGGTTTTGTTTGGCTTTGAATCCACTATCCCATCTTTTGCATGAAAACAAATACGGATTCCAAGTCAAGCATGGCATATTGTCGAAATGTACATTAAGCCATTTAGTGTACATTGACGACATCAAATTGTATGCCAAAGACGAGAACCAACTTCGCTCCTTGGTGGACGTCATCATCCAGTTCAGCAGGGATATCGGCATGCAGTTGCGTTTGGAAAAATGGCGCATGAAAACAATTGTTCGGGGAAAACACACCGACAACGAAGGATACAGCCAAAATAACATCCGAATTGAGGGTATGAATTCGAACGACGTCTACAAATACCTCGACATATTGCAGGCAACAACACCTGCTGTGGCAATAATCAAATCTAAGTTGCTGGGGGAATTTGAACGACGTCTGGATCTTGTCCTTAAAGCTGAGCTGTACAGGAAAAATAAAATCATGGCAATCAACACCTTCGCCATTCCCGTCCTTCTATACACTTTCGGTGTGATACAGTGGAGTAATACTGATTTAGAATCTGTCAATAGACGGGTAAGGGTAGTTCTTGCAAACAACAACATGCACAATAGAGCTGCCGAAAAATTGAGGATCACTATCCCATATCATCAGGGAGGAAGGGGGTATTGATTTACAAACGTTGCACTACAATCAAGTGCATTCTCTTCGTGAGTTTTTCTATGAGAAACAATCACCTAGCCAAATACATCAGGCTACCGTCATGGTAGATAGTAAATTATCTCTATTGAACTTGAGAAGCAGAGAATGGGATCCCATGTCAAGTTCAGTCCAACAGAAGATCGACATGTGGAAAGAGAAACCCATTCACGGAGGTCATATCAAAAATTTGTTGTTGTCAGGCATTGACATCGAAGCCTCCAACAAATGGTTGACAAATGGTGTACTTTTCTATGAGATCGAAGCATTCCTAACTTCAATTCAGGATGCTTCGCTCCCAACAAAAAATTATAAACGGTACATTCTTCACGACTCCTCAATCACCAACTCCAGTTGTAGGTTATGCAACTGTGAAGAGGAGACCATCCAGCACATAACATCTGCGTGCAGGATGTTGAGCGGTACCGAGTACACCAATCGTCATAACTCCGTCTGCAAGATTCTCCATCAAAACTTTGCGTTGAAGTATAACTTAGTGGCAACCTACCATCCTTACTATAAGTATACTCCGCAGAGAATCTTGGAAAATGATCGGATCAAACTACTGTGGGATCACACTATTGCCATTAACCACAGTGTTAATCATCATAAGCTTTATAATCGATGCAGCCGTACCGTTGGACTGGAACACTGTTGAAAAACAGCACGAAAAAATCCAGAACTACGGCCCCTTGGCAGACGATATAAAGCAGACTTGGAGACTACAAAAGATCGAAGTAGTCCCAGTAGTAATTTCAGCGACGGGATTAGTCCCGCAGAACTTACATAAAGCGCTGAAAACGCTCGATCTTAGGGCTGGACTATACATGGAGATGCAAAAAGCGGTTATCCCTGCAACCTGTGCTATAGTCTGAAGAGTCCTGTCCGGTAACAATCTGACCTAATGGGTTTCAATCTTGATCCGCACTGTCTTCGATATAAGATCCATGTTTCTGTAGTGTAGAACCTCCGCGTCATTGGCTGAAGTGTTTGCGACAATCGGGATGTAGTAATACATTTTCGCATGGTCGCACACACTTTGCGTTAAAACGCATCATCGCTGTGATGCGGGCCTTTGGATGTTGCCTTCAGCCCATCCTTAGGTTGGTCGCCCCTCGGTCCGGTTGGGCGGGAAGAGGGTCCTTGGGCTTTTTTAACTATATACTTCAAATAAATTTACTTTTTAAATTTAAAACGATCCATGATGTGCAGTGCCAAATTTTGATGCATCTTCGTTTGCCATAGTAATTGTCAGATTTGTTGTCCGAATATGACCATTGTGATGTAGCGAAGTATACCACGTCTATCCATTCAGTATTTGCAGAATGCTCGGATGGTAGTTGCAACAGTAGCCTCTTGTATGGGGCTATCATCTGGTGAGAGTGGATACCTGTCAATTATTGTAGGGTAATGCGATTTTCCTCACGTATAACTAGTGGTCCTGGGGTATTGAGGCATAAGCTCAAATCGTCTTGCAGATGCATAATGTTCTGCCAGTACCGCGAGCAGTCTTAAATTCACTGGCAGCTATGGCCAAAGTTTCAAAGATATCTCCTCAAGATTAGTGGCATCGATACCTAGCCCTTGTCTTGATGATGATGATACCTAGCCCTTGAATCATCATCAACGGCGCAACAACCGGTATCCGGTCTAGGCCTGCCTTAATAAGGAACTCCAGACATCCCGGTTTTGCGCCGAGGTCCACCAATTAGATATCGCTAAAAGTTGTCTGGCGTCCTGACCTACGCCATCACTCCGTCTTAGGCAGGGTCTGCCTCGTCTTCTTTTTCTACCATAGATATTGCCCTTATAGACTTTCCGGGTGGGATCAGCCTCATCCATACGGATTAAGTGACCCACCCACCGTAACCTATTGAGCCGGATTTTATCCACAACCCTGCCGGTCATGGTATCGCTCATAGATTTCGTCGTATTGTAGGCTACGGAATCGTCCATCCTCATGTAGGGGACCAAAAATTCTTCGGAGGATTCTTCTCTCGAACGCGGCCAAGAGTTCCCAATTTTTCTTGCTAAGAACCCAAGTTTCCGAGGAATACATGAGGACTGGCAAGATCATAGTCTTGTACAGTAAGAGCTTTGACCCTATGGTGAGACGTTTCGAGCAGAACAGTTTTTGTAAGCTGAAATAGGCCCTGCTGGCTGACAACAACCGTGCGCGGATTTCATCATCGTAGCTGTTATCGGTTGTGATTTTCGACCCTAGATAGGAGAAATTATCAACGGTCTCAAAGTTGTATTCTCCTATCTTTATTCTTCCCGTTTGACCAGTGCGGTTTGATGTTGTTGGTTGGTTGATTTTTGGTACTGACGTTGTCACCATATACTTTGTCTTGCCTTCGTTGATGTGCAGCCCAAGATCTCGCGCCGCCTGCTCGATCTGGATGAAGGCAGTTTGTACGTCAAGCTTTATTAGCACATACGAGTACATATACATACACATATCTACCTCGAGTAATTGACGCTGATATTCAAATAACTTAAAAAAGCTAAAAAAGGGAAACTAAAACGTCCCCAGTTCATATAAGTTCACTTTATATGATGATGACCTCATATACGTGTTAGGGTGCCATAAATTTACTTGAAATGCGAAAATTTTACCTTCTATAACTTTCTTAATAATAATCGGATTGCCGCCAAACTTTACAGAATTGCGATCTCAAATTTTGTACTTGGGATGAACTTAACAGGGGTTTCGCGGTACATTTCTAAAACATGATAATATACTATATTAACTTTATTTGTGCCGATATTAGAATGGGATGTATTTTGAGGCCTAGATTTCGGATAGTTGCATCATTGAGATTTTTTTCAAATTTTTCGGTTGGGTAGGTTCTGAGAATGAGACCTATTTCACTTTTTGGAGTGCACATTTTGAGCCCTGCTTCCCCTATGTTTCATCCAACATCAGAAATAAGATCAGTTTTGAAAAGTACTGTCATTAGATACCGCACATGAGCATATTCGGTGAAAAAAATTTGAATCCCTCTTTCGCATGTATGGAGAGCCCCCTTTAAAACTCAACACAAAATGGCGCCACTCGCTGCATCTTCTCACCAAATCTCGTGACAATCTGTTCAGCTGTTTCCGAGTAAATCGGGTGTGACAGACAGTCGGACAGACAGACATTGAACTGATTTTAATAAGGTTTTGCTTCACACAAAACCTTAAAAATGTAATACTTACATATGTACACATGAAGTTGATGTCTGTAGATATCAGTTGTAGAAAATGATCATTTCTGCGAATCTCTGCATTTATATACTGCTTTTGTAAAAAGGTTAGTCTTGGGCATTTTCGCAGTGTCACGCGCTATGTCTCGGAATCCAGAATGTATAGGAATGAATTTAAATTACCCAAATGCTGTTGTGATTGCTAGTCTGACTACATTGTCATCAACTGTAGATAACTGAACCCAAAACCTAGCTTTCTTACACAGTGGCGCTTCAGCTCTGCCAGGACTTCCCGAGATGCCCGCACTCCTCGTCTACTGTTCTGCGACCCACTCGTTGGCGTTCTTGGGAGAGTTCCACTGTATGGCGCAGCTAGCAATGCAATTGTCCTGCTTCAAAGTATAAACTATCCACGGCCACTTGCGGGCTGTCTGAGAAAAGATGTCGTAGTCCATTGAACTCCTCCACGTCTTCCGGACAAAGCAGCGTGAAGATCGTTCCTGATAGCAAAAAGAAATAATATGGGTAACAAGATGCAACCCAGCCGGACTTCATTTTGGATCTCAAATCCTTCGTGATTTTACCTCGGCGCAGAACGTGGCATTTTGTGTTATCATATATCGCTCTGATAATAGCTACTAGTTTCCCTGGAATGCCCCTCCTGCGTAGAGCACTCCAGATACACACCCTGTTCACGCTATTGGGAGCTTTCTAGAAATCGATAAAGAGCGGAGGCAGCGAAGATCTAAACTCCATGCACTGTTCCACAATGATCCGTAAGGTGTTAATGTGGTCAATACAGAAGGATCCGGAGCGGAAACCAGCCTACGCTCTGCCGATTAAGCTTTTTAGGTGTTCTTTGATCTATTATCTTTGCAATGGCAGCACGCGGATACTCCTGGAATTGTCATACTCAAAACAGGTACCCTTCTTTGGAATCATAACAATCATCCCTGTTTTCACTCTGTGGGAAAGTTTTCAGATTTCTAAGATTTCCGTACGAGTGGGAGGTCAGCAGTAACTACAGGTGCAGCGATAAATAACCCCGCGGGAGACCATCAAACGCAGCGGCTTTACTGCGTTTGCGTGCATTGATTGCCAAAATTATTTTTGTTTTGCTTGGAGGAACGGCCGGTATCCGCATGTCACGATGACTAGCCATTTCATGTTACGGTTAAGAACCGTGATGAACTATTCTTTTCACGTGTTCAGTTAGCCGTTATCGTGGATGAGAAGTCGACCGTTAACGTACTTTACCACATCATCGGAAGATTTGCGATCACATGCTAGCTTTCTTGTGATACGCTATACACTTCTGAAACCATTGCGTTCTGTGGCGTCTTCCGCTTCCCTAATCAGCGCAATAGCAAATTCTCTTTTGTCACGTCACACACTATCCTTAATTTCCTGGGATATCGCTCAGTATGAAACGCGTCACGCCCGCCATCACTCAAAGCGGTCAATAGAGCCTTCCCTTCTGTTCATTAATCTGCTTCCACGATTCTGCAGTCAACCAAATCTTATGTCACCCCTGCGGAACGTTACCACCCGAGCCCAATGCTCATCGATATTCTCAGGCGGGTTTCTTAGCGTATCTGCCATCTGGTCAGCAAGATAGCTATCCCATTGTCGAGCGACAGTTGAATAATACAAGCAGTAGATGTTGGATTTGTTCGTTCGCAACTCTTGAATTATGCAAGACGTGGCGGTCGCAACATGCACCATCAGATGGTGATCCCTTTCGAGGCCGATGTCAGCGCTTCTCTTGTTACGCACATCCAGGGACAATTCCTAAATCAACTGCTGATCGCGAAGTGGTCGATTTGATTGCTTTTACGGCGTCGGTCAGTTGAAACTGGCAGGCTCTGTGCTGGAACAATGTGCTACCAATGACAAGGCGGTGGACTATTATTGCTGCGATTGCTTTTTCTACCAAGATTTTCCATTTTTTTTCAGGGGCTGCTTGTAGTCCTATGGTATTATGGTAGCCAGACTGGGGGAGCTTGGGACAATTTCATAATATCTTGTTTATGCTGTTCAAAAAGTCGAGCCCAATTTTTAAATATGTCCCACACGAATTGTTGTCATAGGCCCTTATGAGTGAATTATAACCCTTCAGAATGCCCCCAAAACTTCTGCACGTCATCATCGTTTGATTTTCGAGTTTAGCGGCATTAAGGTCCTGCCACTTGTCAGTTCCTGAAAGTAACAGTAATCGTTGCTGGGGAGAAATCGAAGCCTCCATCCGAGATTTCATTTCCGTCAATATCAAAGTGGCCTAGTACTCAGATTAGTTCCACTGTATTGAATCTAGAAGAGTTTTAACGCTTGCTACATTCCCAAACAATTTTCGAGGTTATTAAAAACTGCTCAATACAGTTTTGACTATTCGATGCGCTCGTCAAGTTGCTCTTCAGCCACTGAAAGATTGTTCTATGTCTCAAGAAAAAAGTCTACTCCTCGTTTTTAGGGTATAGTGCTGCTTCTGCTTTGAAACATCGGCCTCAGTATATCCCGCAACGCATTTTTTGGTTCGTTTTATAGAGATTTGAGCGAGATAATTTAAAGGAATATTTTTTCCAGACTGAATTGAACTGACCACAAATAATCGGAATTTAAAACAATTTCTGTTAAAAGATTACATTTTAAAATCCTATTCTTTCACATTTGTTTTTTAAAGCTATGTTGGTCGTAATCCAAGTTCTGCACCAGCAACTGGAAACAAAAAACAACACGATTATGAATTAGAGCGCGTATTGTCATGTGTGGTCGGGGAAGAGTATAAGCTAACACCACCTAAATCTACAGACAAGGCGTCTAAGAAACAAAAAGAATCAGATAAACAATCCGACAGTGGTAGTACTAAAAGTGATGTTCCATCTTCACCCAACGATTCTTCAGGTGAACCAGGTACAAGTTATCCTGAGACACCGGAAGATCCAATACCAGCCCCAAAATCAAGTGGAGGACCAAGTGCCAACCTAGCCAAACCACAGGCAGGGACGCAAGTACCATCAAGCACAACATCAAGTCCAGGGCCGACGACAAAACCAACCCCTGATGCACAATCAAAACCAAGCGCAGGGTCTAATTCCAGCCCAACTAAGCCAGAGTCAAGTTCACCAAGTTCCGGGCCAACGTCTACATTTTCATCAGGAGCAGATGTAAAACTGAATATGGAGTCAAATACCACAGTTAAGCCAGATCAAGGACCGAAAGAAATGCCAACTCAGGGTACACGATCGACATCAACCTCAACTCCAGGCGCTGAGTCAAAGACAAGCACAATGCTGAGTAACAGCTCCGCCAAACCAGCAGTAGTAGGATCACAAACAGTGTTAATACCAGAAACCGCATCAAAATCAAATATAGGCTCAAAACCCACTTCAAAGAAATTGGATTCAGATTCGAAATCAGCACCAACCTCATTGTCAAGTCCCAACCCATCTGGGTTAGCTACAAGACCGAAACCCACTGCGCCTTCAGGTACAACTACAACGACAACTCCAATTTCAGGAGCAGTGGCAAAGTCAGCAGCATCAGAGCCAACTCCAAGGTCAGAATCGATCACATCAACTTCAGGCGCAACTGCACCACACACTCTTCCAGAAGCGCAGGCAACAGTTTCAGATTCTCCTGTGATGGCAGCATCTACTCAGTCAACGTCCGGTACCTCATCACTGCCCCATTCGAATTTTGAAGAAGCAGGAACCCCTACCGACACATTGAATGCAGGTAAGTGTAATGAGCAAAGTTTGAAGATACGTACATATACCGAAAATTATAATGAGGTAGAAATATATCTACGCGGATGCCTAAACTTCCGTACTCGAAGTGGCTATCATTTTGTTAAACCTGGAGACTTCCAAAATCCTCTTTATGTGAAACCTTGACACTTTTGTAATCGGAATCTTGGCTTTATACATGTATTTTCGCTTCGAATAATTTAACTATTGTATTTCAGATGTTCCACTAGACATCCTTATGACGGATGTGAAGAAAAAATTACCCAAGCGAACCCCATTGAGCACAGAAGACAAGCGAACCTTTTGTAAGTATTTTACTTTTAATCTGATTTATTTAATCCTTAAATCCAGTTCACGTATCCGAGACATTATTTCATTTTGTAAATGGCTGTCCTTAGATTGAAGTACTTTACTCATTGGGAAGTCGAAAGCCAGACGCTTGGAGTATGAAAAGCCTTGCGTCCCTTCTTCATGACTACAACTCGTATAATCTCTTATAAGCAGCATTTACGGCACATGTTGTTGTTCTTGTTCAATCAAGAGAAGAATCAACTGAAAACGTCATTTTGTCAGCATTATTAAACCAGGATTACAAGTCAAGTCAGTAAAAACTGGCGAATAAGCTCGACATCTACCTGCCATGAGGGAGATCTACAGAGCAGGAAAATATGTGTCCCGTCAACTGAACTAAAGGAGGATAGAAAAGCAATGCACCGAATTATGGCCCGAGGCCAAGAAATGGATCCAAGCACCTGAAGCGCAAGAAATTGTGGTTTTCATGGTTTTCACCCCGTCCATCGGCGCCAAAACTCCATGACTTCGAAAAGAAAGCATCTGATAAAACCAGTGGGGACAGATATTATTTGAACAGATAACGGAATAAGATGCATTTAAGGGCTTGGATCTGATACATATCTCACCTCGATCATCACGCTTTTGAAGGTTTTTTTTTTCAACATTAAAATCGGTTTACTGCCTGTTTTTTCCTCGATGGAAGGTGGAAAGGTTCGAAACATATTATTAGCTCCTGCCATGCAGTTATGTGAGACTCTTACTCGCCAAAACCACTTCTTTCTACTTCCACTATCCCCGCGGGACTGATCTCGTCGCGAGACTTTTAACTGTGCGTCGGTCCTTAAGTGTGACTCGTTGTGGTTCTCTCTCTTTCTTGTTTTCTTCGGAATTCTTCCTGCCTAAGATGCTCGTGGATATTGCCTAACACTTGACTTGTTTCCAAGCTTTCGTTGACTCCAGCATGAACTCACAATATTTTCAGGTGTTAACCACCTCTCTACGACAGTCTCCAATTTCGCCCGAAGCATTGTAAATCTGGGGCAATCAAACACAATATGCTCCACATTTACAGCCATATTACCGTATCTTGGGCAGTGTGGTGAATCATCGTGCCCAAATTGACGTAGGTATGCACGATAAAATCCATGTCCGCTCAGGAATTGTGCCAGCTCGTGATTTATTTCCCGGTGGCTTCGTCCAATCCACTTTTGAATGTCAGGAATAATGCTGTATGTCCAACGACTAGTTTGTGATTCGCCTTTCGCGGTGCCAGCTGCCGTCGAAATGCACCAAACTCCCCGGTTGCATACAATTTATGGCAGAGGCGCCGGCCTTCGCTCGCTAGGATGCCTATGGGGAGCATTCCTGCTAATACGCTTACTGCTTCTCCTGATGTTGTTCGGTAAGCACGGTATATACAGAGTGCACTTAGCCGATACGCCATTCCTAGTTTCCTACAGTTTATTTTATTCCTCAGCACAGTTGCCTTTACCGGAGCTGCGTAGCGTAGCACAAAACTGACCCTTGTAAGAAGAAGATGTCAGCTTTGTCTTGGCCCACCAATGTTCGGCAATATTCTCGAGATCGTTATAGCGATGGAAGACGCATTAGATGCTGCACATTTAATGTATTTGTTGAAGCTAAGCCTTTTGTCGATTATTACTCCCAAGATTTAAGCGCTAATTGGGAGTAATTTATTTGTTCGTCAACTCTAATTTTCACGATTGTTTCCGTCCTTCTCTTGCTGATTAGAACTATTTCTGTTTTATTTTCAGTCAGTAGTAGGCCGGAATTTCCTCACCAAGAATTTATCTCCAATATCGCTTCGTTTACGTAAATCTCGAAATCTGCTTGGCGTTTTGCTACTATTGAAATCCAAATCACCCGCAAAGCCAATGGTTGTCACGCTGTTGGAAAGACATACTGTTGACACTCCATCATACATAATTAGCAATAGGAAAAGACCTAGGACAGAACCCTTTGGCACATCGCAAGCTGTCGGGAATATTTTCAATCCATCGTTGGAGTCGCAATACAGCTTTTCATTTTGCTAATTTTTCACACCCAGTGATACCACTGCACAGCATTTGTCTTCATCTACTGCAGCCTGTGCTAGACCAGCACCATATTCTGTCGAAGGTTGATCTGGCATTACGAAATCCGAACTGCTTGTCAGAAAGGACTCCTTCCATTTCTTCAACTGGAAGCAACCTATTGTATATCACTCGTTTGATAGCTATTTGCAATTTTTTCATCGCGTCTTTATGTTGCATTCTAGTTCCTCGGACTCAATCTGATCTCTTTTGTACAGGGAGCGTCTCCTAGAATTGAAGCAGTTTTCGCGACATTTCTCGATTTCTGAAATTCCCCAGAAATTGGGATTACGTAATCGAAAACCTCTTCGTCGAAACATTGAGACTGTTCACGTGTCCGGCAGACCACCCAATCCAAAACGTATTTTACCTAGTGCAATCGCCTTTTCACTGCTTCTATAGGAAGACCAGTAGCACAATCACTGGTTGTATCCCTAATACAGTCTACAAGGATTTGCAGATCTCAGACTTTATGGTGTGTTTGTGTTTGTAGTGGGGGAGAAGCATAGTCTCTAAGCACTCAGAGCGTGGTGACCCATTATATTCGTTAATATCTCGCAGGATTTCCGTTATTGGATGGAGCACATCGGCACCAAAGATCTGATGTCTGATACATCAATAGGCGGAGCATTCACATAGAAAACGCTCTGTGGATTCCGCTTCCCCATTACGGAAGGCACACGTATTATCCTGAATAATTTTTATTCTGAATATATGTCCAGCTAGTGAATTACGGCCTGCCAGATTGCCCATAATACTCCTGCAAGTCTTCTTGCTCTTCGATATGATAAACTTTGCGGTATGCATGTTTGGTTCTGACAGGAAAAGTTTGGTGTGTTCAGCAGCATTTAGACTCTGCCACTTGTCATTATGGGAAGCTTGTTCCCAGTTTATGAAGACAGCCTTATCCAATGCTACTGATACTCCAATTGTTGATTCCGATGCTGGCATGGGAGATATTCAACCCTCTTTTGCTGAGGCATCCGAGATTTAATTCCCCTCTACACTCAGTGACCAGGTACCCCTACTCTGGGTACTGTATTGAATCTAGACATAAAGTTCAAGCGATTTTGGAGGTGATCAAGGATTATTCAACGCCCTCGATGCAGCTTGGTGCTCATTGCACATTGGGATGCACCTGCCCTTCAACTGATCGTCAATTATCCAGTTTGCCGCCCTTAGGACCGCATATACTATACTTTAGCTTGAAAAGTCGTTGCATATTGTGCCTCAGAAAAGACTCGGGAGGTAGACTCCGGCTTCTGTTTTTGAGCGGTGTAGAAGACATCCAAGTTCTCTTTACGCTTCGGTATAGCTTCATATCTTCTACCAAATAGATGCATAGGGACCGGAGAGTCAGAAAACATTGTAAGAACTGAATTCGGTTCTGCCAATATCTTTCTGTTTACATCTTATCTGCGTGATATTTGCAGTCAGATCAGTCAGGGAAGCATCTGCTTGAACCTTGCGTAAGATTTCCGCGTACGTCGCCTTGCTGGTTTTGGTTATTATCAGCAGCTCCGGCCAGGCTCTCTGTTGCAACTTTTCTTTGGTTCTATCTTCGTCCAAATGGACTCTTCGGTGCTGTTAGTAGCCTTTTCCGTATGGCCAGGTAAGTTTCCGTAAGTTGCAAAGCATTCATTATTTTTAATTTTATTGGCTTTTTTGATTGGTTTAATTATATTGTGCAAAGAGGTTGCATTAAGATGTTTGTCTGCGGAATAGAATTTCGGATGCAGAGACGTTAAAGATGCCTTTGGCGACCATGCTCGAGTGATCATCAAGTTCTACCAATGAACAACAAGTCAAGAAAATCGAAGAACTTTGCTTGTCAATAGTTAAATAACTGTTAGAGACCTTGCTGATGCTGTTGGTATTTCGAAGGGGTCTGCCAATACCACATTGAAAGACATTTTGGGCCTAAAACATGTAGAGTCTCAATTAGCGCCAAAACAACCCAATTTCTTCAAGAAAGAGGACTCGTTCTTCGTAATTTTTTCGCCGAAAATTCGACCAGGCAAATAATTTTGAAATGCTAGAAGAGATATTACATGGATCGCTACGCGATTTGAAAACCATCCCACAAAGCCTCGAAGGGGATCGTTTTGAAGAGAGCGAAATAGATTTGCAAGAATTTTTAAATAAATTTTGAAATACATGAAAGCTGGTCTTACTTTTTGGATGCAGTAGTATAGTCAACTTCCCGCCTGAGACGGATAGCAAAGTTAGCGGGATCCCTGATGAATTTTACCGCTCTGAGCTCACCAGAACTTCCAGATAGAATGTCGCACTTAAGAGTGGCATTCCGGAGAAATTAATAATTACTGTCAGAGATATGATGGTTCAAAATTTCACGTGCTGCATCGAAATAAAATCTCAAAGGAATTTGAACTCGAATGTGAAATCTACCAGGTTTGCATTTTGTCACGAATACTTTTTTTCTCGTTACCGGTGACGTGATCATATCTTTCCTCAAACACTTTAACTACCCTGTTTCTATGCTTGCTCTCTGACCGAGTAGTCAATCTTGGCTAAATAGCTTTGCATTGGAAAAAGGACGTCAGCAGAATCGGACTGAAGATAAATCCTGACCAAAGCTCTCATAATGGGTCATCGCGCTCCTTCTATTGGCATTAGGGGGCCAAACAATTCATAAACGTAGCTTCTGCCGGCGAGGCGAGGCCAAACTTGATCTCGTTCAACGTATTAACACTTCGAAGTTCGTATTCGTTGCCCACAATCTGCAAAAGCAACTATCTCAATATTAACGTTAAGTTCAAGTTCCTTCGTACAAATGCTCTATCTGCCTAACTAGCCAGGAGTAGTAGATTGAAAGTATCCATCACTGCTACTGAATGGCACCAAGCTTCTATCAACTTCTGGCTGGTTCATATCGTCGAACGACCTTGGTCTAAGTCAGTAACAAACGAAGGACTTCGTTGACGTACCGGCCAGATAATCTTTGCTGTGTTGACCAAAAGACGGAAGTAACTCTGGATGGGTCACATCTATCTCAAGGACTCCTGACAGACATTCGAAAATTACCGAAGTATTGCTACTTTGTCATAAGTTTTCCCACTGCTGGACGACCCCTATTGAGTTTGAGAAACCGACGCTCTGTCCGCCTGCAAGTAAAAGCACCTGAAAATAAGCTATCATAAAACGAAGATTTCTTTCGAGGTCGATGTCAAGATGCCTTTTGTAATACACACTCACTCCGGCAAAACCCAACTGACGCTGTGTCAGGCCCCCCAGTGCTCGTATGCAAACGACGAAAAGGCGGTAAACATTGATGAAATCCACGAACTTTTCACCATTCTTGTTACGGTCAACGAGACGGCACTTCCCCATCACATATCCAATGCAAAGCAGGTAGAGTTCTTACGCAAAAATTTGACGATAAATCATTCCAACTATGTTGGCAGCGCCAAACTGAACAGAGTTGCTCATATTTTTGGCCATAGCGCAGTTTTGGATAATACTATTCAATATGAGATGATCCTAGCTACGGCCAATAAACAACTTGAATTGACATTTTCCCCTCTTATATATATAGGCTAAATCTTTTAAATTGAATGACCGTTTCATCTAGAAAAACACTAATCTCCGCCTGCTTCACAGTTAATATTATAAATTGTGTGGTAAATGTTGATACTTTTTCTACTAAACTACGTTTCTACATACGGAAACGCACTAAATAAACATCTTTGTTTAAAGAATATCAACACCAAAGTGTTTATTAATATAGTGGACTCATAAATAGATACTGTTAACGGGCATTGATCCTCTAGTCTATATAGATTCCAATTTCTACTTTGGACCCGACCAGATGGAGCGAAGACTCCCGTCGGCTGAGCTCCACTTCTCCGTAAAGTAGGGCATCCCCAATCCCCAGAGTCTCTTCCCTCCTATTTTTTTATTTTTCCTATATGCTTCATTACCATCTTAATTACTACTGAGCATGTGATAAACCTACAACAGCGAGACAAGCACAAGGACATTAATAACAAGTGGAATTCTAACCCAGGGCAACGAAGCCGAGATATTGACGTTCAACCAACTTACTGTTTGCGTCAAGCGAGCTTGAACCATCGATATACTATTTCATTTGTATTCTTCAGATTACAAGTCTACTAATGTCACTGAAAAAATTCTTTTTTACGTTTCAGTTATTGAATGCGATCTAACATATGAAATTGACCAACTGACCAATGACGACCCTAAAAAACGCCGATGAAGCAGAGCCAAGTGTGTTCCGATAATTGTGGCAAATAATTTTGTAAATTGAATTTTGATACAAGCGAATATTGTGATATTAACATTTATATTTTTGGTGACATTATACTAATTATATTGAACAATTTTTCAATCTTTAACATTTCCAAATCTTCGAGACTAGACACAATGGGTTCTTCGTGCAATGGCCAATTGAAATCTTGCACAGGCTTCTAAGGCGGCAAAAACCGCTCGGGAGAGAGTCTCATCATGCTTAGCGTCGGGCTGGTACCTGGAGGAATTATGTGACAAAAGCCATCCTTTTACGGGACATTACTATCTCACCTCAAAAAACTTAATCGACAACGGAATATCGGTTCGCCATTGAGTTTGATAATAAGACGATCCCGGTCATTGATTGGTTCGAGGCTCACTTCGAATCCCAGAGTGGTCAAAACAGCTGAAAATAAGGATCGAAATAAAATTGTATTGTTACCCAAAGGTATTTACTTGTTAATCTGTTCAAGCGTTGAGGGTGGCGTTTGTATACTCCTAGGCATTCGTTTGGTCCATAGCACAATGTTATTTTGTTCATGGGAGAGGGAACCATGATTTGTAGAATAAATTTTCGCAACGTGTTTACATTAAAGGTAAATATTAAAATGTCGAGTATCTTGTCAGAAAATTTGTTCAAAGCCTAGTTAGCAAATAGTAGTAATGAAAGTAATTACAGAACACAGTATCCTGACAGTAGAATGTTTGACACAGAATGTAATATTGTACACACTACAAGTAATTGAGGTATTTCCGTGTAGGAGTGGATTAGTGATTAGAATACTAGATTTCTTTAGAATAGGGTATGCGAATGCGTTTGTGCATCGAGTGTTGGACTCCGCAACGGTACATCGTCGGACTATCAACCAAATACCTCCCGGTCATCAGAGAATTATTCTGGAACCGTTTAACACATTGCTTCGGACTAGCCCTCCCGCTCTCCCGGTTTAGTGAGCCTTCAAGTCAGGGAATTTCTTTCACCAACGGGAGAGAAGGAAGGTAGTCGTTAGTCAACCAATCGCGCTCAATCTCCTTTGCAACAAGACAAGCTCGAACGTAATGCGCAACATCATTCCACTTGCCTATGTTTCTCGACATCTGACAGATGGAACGTTGTCGGGAGGGAGCTCCCCTGTGTCTGCACAAAGCTTCTTACGGAACTTATCCCACCTTCCACAAGAGAAAAATGTGTGATCCGCGTCGCCTACCACTCCATAGCAAAATACACAATCAGGAGATCATTCCTCCGCAATTTTGTGTAGATAAACTGAAAACCTCCATACCCACTTAAAAGTTTGTTAAGGCAATAGTCAATCTCACTATGCTTTCGATTCAGTCACGGATTACTAGGTTATAGCAATGGAAATTCACAGTTCAAGTCTCGATGATGATAGAAAGATATCGTAGGCTGGATATTGGTCATCAGATAATAGCCGTCGAGGGCTGAAATAAAGGCGGCGGACGGACAGGGAGTTTTCATCAAGTCAAAGATGAACAGAGCAGGTTGCTTTTATTGCTTCCTGATGAACATTATAGAAGTAGTTGCTGAGTACCATCTATAAGATATTCTCCCCTATCTTGCTAGGCCGGATAGCCCCATACGCCCAGAACATCATTGGCCCATACCAGAGGGGCTTCTATCCAGGCAAATCAGCAATAGATCTTAGATATTCTCTCTGCGACAAGCGATGAAAAACTGTTGGAATATGGACACCAATTGCAACATCTATTCATCGACTTTAAAGCCGCCTATGATAGCATAGCCAGGGTAAAACTATACACGGCCATGAGAGAATTCGGTATCCCGACGAAATTGATAAGACTGACTAAGCTGACCCTGACCAATTTGCGAGGCCAGATAAAAGCAGCAGGATCACTCTCAAGACCATTCGACATCAACAACGGTCTACGACAAGGGGATGCCCTATCATGGGTCGTCTTTAACCTGGCCGTCGACAAAGTGATCCGTGATGCTGAGGTAAATGCAAGAGGTACGATCCTCTTTAAGTCCACCCAACTACTGGCCTATGCTGACGATATTGATATCATGGGGAGAACCACTCGAGACGTACAAACTGCCTTCATCCAGATCAAGCATCCGGTACGACCATGAAATCCGCGCACGGTTGTTGTCAGCCAACAGAGCCTATTTCAGCTTACAAAAACTGTTTGCAGCCAATTATAAAAAATATACTATTATTAAATTTATTTGAACAGATATGGGTATGGAAGGTATTTCGGAGCCCAGGCACCATATAGTGGCAGTCTCCTGATTTTTTTCAGATTTTTCGGTTGGGTAGTTTCTGAGAATGGCCCCCTTAAGGAAATGATCACTTTCAACCCCCCGCACTTCGCACCTTTCCAACATATATCAAAACTAAGACCGGCTTTGAAAGGTACTAACCGACACATGACTATATTTGATGAAGAAAAAATCCCCCCCCCCCTTAAATTGGACGTAACAGGATGTAACTCACTGTATGCGTGAGCGTTCACAGTTCCCACCTTTGTACTAAATTTGATACCAATCGCTATAACCGTCTGCGAGAAAAATGCATGTGACGGACAGACAGACAGACTTGAACTAAGGACGGAGCCACAAGGCAGGATTCCAGCACCCCGGAAGCCGAAATCCAAAAGAACACCAGGATGGTCTGTAAAAGCGATGGATGAGTAAACATTCATAGAAGTGTGGCTAGACCTACCTAGTAAAGCAGGCATGTTACACAAACCATCTCTAAGGCGTGTGACGCGTCGATGCCTAGGAGATGCTCATTCTCCGCAAGATGACCCAATTATTGGTGGAATAGTGAACTTGCCGGTCTTCGATCGATTTGCCTCAGAGCCAGACGAACGGCTCAGAGAGCAATAGATAGAATCGATCAAGGGCAAAAGGCCTATAGGGAAGCCCACAAGAACCTCAAGCTCGCCATCCAGCGGAATAAAAAGGAATGTTTCAAGGAGCTCTGTTTGGAAGCGGACATAAATCCGTGGGGTAGCGCCTATAAAATCGTGACAGGGCGATTCAGAGACCGATCATCTCCGCAGATCACGTGCCCTATGCTCTTGTTGAAAATAATCCAGGGGTTATTTCCCCAGCAAGAGCGGGGTACTAACATTTTCCAGCGTCCCCTGAATGTGACGCCGATTCCATCAGTCACCAGGGACGAGCTGCTGGAGATCTGCAGTCGAATAGGCGACAACAAAGCCCTGGGTCTGGACGGCATACCGAATAAGGCCCTCAAACTTGTCGTCAAATGTAGACCGGATATGTTCCCGGAGCTTTTCGAGGGTATCTTTCCAGCACCGTGGAAGCGGCAGAAACTGGTGCTTCTGCCTAAGGCTGGCAAACCACCAGGGGAACCGTCCTCCTATAGACCCGTATGTCTTCTAGACACTATGGGGAATATGTTGGAGCGGGTTATTTATAATACACTACTTCCTGTCGTCGAGAGCCAAGGGGGCCTTTCAGATAGGCAGTATGGGTTCTGTAAAGCCAGATCAACCATTGATGCCATCGAAATGGTTACTGGCTTGGCAGAATATGCAATTCACGGAAGGGGTTGTACCAGCAAATATTGTGTGGTGGTCACCCTGGATGTGAGGAACGGATTCAACTCGGCCAATTGGAACCTTATACGAACGTTTCTGGTGACGATTGGTGTTCCCGCCTACCTCGCCGCTATTACAGATAGCTATTTACATGAGCGAACACTGTAGTATGATACCGATGATGGACCCAAAGAGTACGTTGTCTCCGCGGGTGTCCCATAGGGCTCTGTACTGGGCCCACTACTGCGGAACATCATGCATAGTGATGTACTCAACCTTCCGGTTCCGGAGGAGGCCACGTGGCACTGGTTGTGGTCGCAAAGCATCTCGAGGATGCTGAGTTGTACTCAAGCGAAGCAATCAGTGTTGTTAAGCCTTGGTTAGGGAGTGCTGGACTGGCAGTCGCTGAGGAAAAGACGGAAGCGCTCCTCATCACTAAGCGCCGCAAAAGAAATTACGCCTGCATAAGAATCGGGAATCGGATCATCACTTCCAAGCCTGCCATCAAATACTTGGGGGTGATGATAGACGGAAAACTCAATTTTAAGCAGCACATAGAGCATACTTGCAAAAAAGTATCCACCACGAGTACGGCTCTGGCAAGGATGGTGCCGAACGTAGGAGGACCGCGGCATACTTGCAGGCTGCTCATAGCCAGGGTGGTGAGTTCTATCATGCTGTATGCAGTTCCAGTTTGGGGAAACGCGCTGCAGATTTTAGACAATGTATATAAACTGAATACGGTTTACAGAAGAACAGCCTTAAGGGTGTGTTCTGCCTTCAGGACCGTCTTAGACGATGCAGCGTTCGTCCTCTCGGGAATGATGCCAATTGACATCCTGGCAACCGAAATGATGAACATTTATAACACCAGGTCCATCTCTCCCTTATCGCAGGTGAAAAAAGCCGAAAGAGAGAGATCCATAAGCAGATGGCAACAGCGATGAGACCAGTCGGCTATAGAGGATACCGTCAATACCCATACAGGTTTAAATTGGACACCGGACCTAATTGTCCAAACTGCGACGGGGTCCCAGAGGACCCAGCGCACGTATTTTTCCAACGTCCTAGGTTCATGGAAGAAAGAAGGAACCTAGAGGAAACTCCAGGTGAAGTGCTATCACCGGAAAATTTTGTCCGGAGAATGGTAGCCTGTCAGGAAGAATGGGATGCGATCAATTACATGATTCATCGGGAGTGGTTTTAGTGGGTAAAAATTCCACACTCTGGCATGCCCAGGCCCGAGACTTTTGAAGAGATTTCCACCTCATAAAAAAAAAAGACAGACAGACAGTACACAAAACCTTAAAAAAGGTCCTTCTTTTTGATTTCAGCTATGACAAAACCCATGAAATCGATAAATGCTTTAAATTGAATGCAACATGGTATGGTATCGAATTGGTGAACCTCGACGCAAAACCGGGATGTCTGGAGTTCCTTATTAAGGCAGGCCTAGATCGGATACCGGTTGTTGCGCTGATGATGATGATGGCGGTATGCTAAGACCGCGGAACTTCACAAATCTTGTGAAAGTGGAAGGTTTTAGATTTAAGTCATCCGATATATCTAGGAATCATAGTTTTATTGTGTCCAAAAACCAGGAACTGTGTTTTAGGACAAAGAATGCAGTGATTTTCTGGAATTTGTGCGCGTTATAAATCGTTTTTTAAAACTACTATTCACACCATTCTCATTTATCTACCACACACGGTTTGAATATTTACTAAATTTTCCTGCAGTTGAAGTCAGCTGATTTCTTACGCATCTTTGATCCCCGACCTGTCAGCTGTCACTTTTTCGGACACCCGCGATAATGGCACAGTTCGTGACGTTTGCCAAGCTCGGTTACCAAAGAAATTTGTTTTTAATTCGTAAATTCTCCGCGTTTTGTAAGTTAAATTCTTCTCCATCCCATCTGCGTTCTGTTGGCAATGACTACAAGTTCATATCAAAACGAGTAAGTATCTAAATTAAGAGTGAGATTGCTATGAAAACAAGCAGAAAAGTTCCAATTGACTAATCATCGCATCATCCAGGCATTGGGTATTCTCCCCGCGTTCGAGGGGAATACGTGGGCACAGCTCGTCCGGAACAGCTGCTACACTATCTCTATTCTTTAGATAAGATTTGCTTTTATAAGTGGAAAATCTTGGGGAAATATCTTATTTGAGATATCTTTGATTTCAGCTTATGAATTGATCCCTTCGAACGCGTAGAGAACCCGAAATTACGTAATTTGGAAGAGACGACTTCCCGCTACTAAAAATGGGAAGAACGCACAGAGTTAGGAGTCGAATTAGGAAACGTAGAGCTGAAAGCGGAGCAGACAGCGATTCAGATATATTCAATGAATTGCACAGATACTTGGGCAGAGCAGGCTGGCGAAATGAGTCTCGGTTGTCAGTCCGCACCTTTCAGTCCACGGGGCGAGGTTTGTGCTCCAAGCAGAATCTGCATCCAAACGATCTTCTAATTAGGGTGCCCTTTCACTGTCTTATCAGTTTGAAGACTTTGGAACATGATCCGGACTTCAATGCGCTGTTCAATTCCGTGGAAAACTTCCCACAGAAAGAACTTAGCTTCCAAGGACTTTTGGCATTCTATGTTATTTTTCATCAACATCGGGCGCAGTCGCAGCACCAGACCTACATGACGACAATTCCTGAATTCTTCACAAATCCCTTTTTCTGTGCGAAACAGGAACTCCATTTCCTTCCTGATGCTATTTTGGAGAAAATTGTAGCTCAAAATCAAGAAATCAAGGCCTTCTATGAGCTGCTCTCCAAGGAGTTCACCTCTGCTGTATGCGAGTGCTGCAGTTCTCCGCTGTTCCCAAACATATTTGGTTTGGATCAACTCAAGTGGGCTTATTTCGCTGTAAATTCACGATGCGTCTATGTCGACCCGAAGGTGGTAGTCGGCTGGGTGCCGAATTCGTACTTCCTTCGCTTGATAAAAGATGAACCAAAACTCGCACTCGCTCCTTTTATCGA
Organism: Hermetia illucens; assembly: GCF_905115235.1. Lineage (NCBI taxonomy): Eukaryota > Metazoa > Arthropoda > Insecta > Diptera > Stratiomyidae > Hermetia > Hermetia illucens. The sequence continues at coordinate 152,126,273 of NC_051850.1, read as the reverse complement.
TCTCCTGAACCATTCGGACTCAGCGAACACCATTTCGCAAATAACGTCCAACGAGCCGTTTCAGTACGAGCTGTACACTCAGCGAGGATACTCCCGCTATGAACAAGTTTTCATAAACTACGGCGAACTGCCAAACTCTAAACTCTTAGTTGAGTATGGTTTCTATATTCCCGGAAACAAGCATGACTTCTTTGAGATGGCCTTGACCGATATCGAACTATTGATGAAGTCTCGAAATGTAGTTGGACACCGGAACAAGTTCAAGTTCATTAGGGACCACAACCTCGACCAGCAAATGTTTATTCACCGTGACGAGGGCCCATCGCATAATCTAGTCGTTGCCTTGTACTTGTTGCTTGTAGAGGAGTCCGTCTTTCCGAATGTGCTAAGTCAAGTGGCGTTCGGGTCTTCGGAACACTTTGAAAGTTTGATTCACGACGAAATTAGGACTTTAGTCCAGTTAAAGTTGGAGGAGTATGAGAAATTTCTGAAAGGCCTAGAAGACTTCACTTCACGCACTGAGAGTGGAGAGGTTGTGTTAGGATATCTGAAAGAGTGTATTTCGTATTTAAGCAAATTTTTGTGTAATTATTAAATATCGCTCACCAAGTGCCCAATAAATATTAAGTGTCAACTAAATAAATGTATTCCCATTTTTGCGATTAATAGTTGAGAAATCAACAAGTGTAGCGGATAAGTTGTCAAGAATTTAATGAATGTCTTTTGAATGGAATACCTCCTCGGCAGGTCCGAAAGAATGCTCGCTTTATCCAAGCTTTATAAGTTGGACGTTTCGCGCATGAGCGGAGATGATTGAAAACTGGATAGACCTCTTTCCCTTCCTCCTTGCGGAACACTGAATATCGTGGGAAATGTTGCAAGCTCTGTCTTTAACATTTTAGATCAATAACTGCTGAGGCTACAGTGAACATAATGAGAAGAGAGCAAGCAGCACAAAATAGATTTTAGCATTTTGTTTTTCTAAAGGACTAACTGAAAAGAATAGGTGGGTACCAGTAGTGGCTCCATAGAGCCAAATTAGCGCTGTTGTGTTCCGTTTTGACGCCACCAATTTCTAATATCATGACCACTCTAGGAAAAACAAGCAAGACAGAGAACCAGCCCATAATATTCTCGAAGAATAGCACCTCTCCTACCTTGCGACAAAAGATGTTTGAGGTCCTCAAAAAGTCGTTCGATCGGAATACGGTAGGTGGGCCTAATTTTCCTTGATTTGGCGCAGATCAAGGAGCGGGAACCCAGAAAAATGTGACTCTATCTGACTGTCAGACGGTTCAGAATGTCGCTAACGAGTACAAAGCCTTGACCGACTGTCGGCCAGAGTGACTATCTTACGCTTGGGACTTAGATGGGACAGGAAACCATTCAACTCGGCTACACTATTTATTTGCGAGAAAATCTCGTACTGATTCCACAGACCATCTTTGATTTCTCGATTAAGAATACTGTGTCGTTATATCGCATCAAGTCGGTCCACCGCTCTGCCCTGGTTGGAAAACCCACAGTAGAATTCTTCGTGAAGGCCGACTTGCGTATGGCAAAGTGCGTTGGGAACCCCCAGAGTTCTCGTGGTACTTCGTCTAGGATATTACTGTGACCTTAGGGCTTCGCTGTGCAACATCTCGACTCATGTGGTTTGACAGCACAACACGATACAGGTCCATTGGGAGGATGCGTAGAAGTACATTGAGAACAGCTACTCGGGCAGGACTGCTCCAGTAGCACATATTAAGCTAGGCTTTATTGTACTTCTCGCTCAGCGCCAAGCACGATGTATAATTTAACCGTACGTTATGATAGGACGAACCATGGTAGGGTACATTTAAAGAACCATCCTCAGTCAAAGACCTGATTTCCTTTCAAAGGTCCTCTTGCTATACAAGCCTTTTTAACCTTCAGTTCTACGCTAAGTCTCTAATTTAACTTACGATCCAGAATCACACCCTGATACTTTACTTTACTTGGAGGAGAGAATCAATCTTTATCCATTTAGCCGCGGGAGATGGAATTCGGGTACTGACTTGGTGATAAATGGCATGAGCTTGGTTTTTTTAGGATTTATGCCTAGTGGGGATTTTCCAACCTACAGGAACACTTTTCATAACGCGTCCTCCATGATTTCACTCATAACGGAAAGAAACATCCCTGACCCCAATACCATCAAGTCATCAGCATACGCCATCAACTTCACCTTGCTTCTGCCTAATGTGCATAGAATTTAATCTATCAGCATCAACCAAAATACTGGAGTGATGGTGTGGCGGAGCGAACAACTTCCGTGTCGCACGCGCGCAAGTGCGAATCGAGTTGGCAACGACATCGAAAAACAATTTGTGACATCGAAACGATTACTTCCTTCTTCACGAACGAGATCTACGATGGAAAAGTAAGCAGCAGACGCTGAGAACGATAATGCCAATGGGAGAATATAAAACTACGACGACAGAAACAGATCTAGGGGTAAGAATCGCAGGAGGAGGGCCACTAGACCCACTACATCTAAGAAATCTGAGCAATACCTAGAAGAGCAAGAAGCTATTCAAGCTCTTGAGCAGGACACAGTACGTGGGAGACCAGCAGCACCAGTTTCAATAACCGTCGCCCGAGCAGATAATAAATTTATATTATTGAATGAATATTTTTTTGTAAAAGTAAAAGATAACGTCAGGTCGCGAGAGTCGTCACTGCCTGAAAGTGTTAGCATAAAAAAAGAGAACGCCGCAAGGTATGGCCTAAAACCGTTTTCTTCTCCTCCGCTCTTTTCTTTGGTTCTCGAACTCCCCTCATTGCACTTGCGCATTTTCTCTCCTGGTTTGCTCGTTTCTACGAAACGATACCCTTGGTAACTACCGCGGCCGTACAGTTGTTGTCATTTTGGCATAGGAGCCCAGCAACAGATGCCGTTCGTTTCAATTACGCGTTGGTCGGGCTCGACTGTTCTTATAGGCAATTAAAAGAGCAGCTCGTAAAACGCCTGTCATTAAGTGAGATAGTTAAATTTAACCGCTTACTGACAGAGCTAACGCCAGCTGACCGTGCGCCAAGTCAACTGCTGCGTCAAATTAAGCAGTTGGTTGGTGACGAAGTTGGCACTGAGCTGCTACAGCCTTTGTGGCCGCAGAGGCTTCCGGAGAACACACAGGCCATTCTGGTGTGTTCGAAGAGCTTTTAAGGCAGAGTATCTGCAGACCGTCAGACAGTTGTTGGTCTTCGCCATTTCACATGGTTAGAGACCAATGGCGAATGGAGATCTTGTAGCGACTATAGATGTCTAAATGCTCAGACCGTTACCCCATCTCGCTTATCCACGATATTGCGCACTCTATCCCAAACTGCCGTATTTTCTCGACCTTGGACTTAGTCAAGGCATAGCATCAGATCCCTGTAGCTTCCGAAGACATTCCGAAAACGGCAATATGCATATCTTTCGGACTCTTCGAGTTCACTAGGATGACTTTTGGACTGTGCACCGCAGCGCACACCTTTGAAAGATTCATCCATTCTGTGCTGCGGAACATCAACTTTTATTTCGTATATTTGGATGTTCTGGTCGCGTCTTCCTCTGAGTCTGAATATTAAGGACACCTCGAGTGTATTTTTCAACTTCTCATGGAGGCCGGTCTAGTACTCAACGTTGAATAGTACAAATTTCTACAATCACAGGTAAAATTCCTCGGCCTCCTCATTATCACTGAAGGCATCGAACCGGATCGAGTCAAGGTGCAAACGATTTCGAGCTTCCCACTTCCAAAAACCGTAAGGATCTCAAAACTTATATTGTCGTTTCTTGTCTAAGACCGCCCACCGTTCTTAGTGAATGTACAGGACGCGCTCTAGCGCCTTCAACACGAAGAGGAGAAGACTGATTGGCCGAAAGTCCTTCGTGGACAAGTGCCCGCTTTCGGTATGGAAACCAGGCGCGTGAGGCTCCATGGGTGCCGTACATATCCGAAAGAAAAACAGCTCCGGTAAATCTCTACAAGTCACGGCACAATCCTTTCTTGCTGTTCCTGAAGTAGGACTGCCACTATCCAATGACTCCGAGCTGCTCCAAAGTGTGCATCTTGCCTATCAAGGGTTAGCTCTTCTTTGCTGCGATTATGGACATCAAATGTTGTAGTTCTCCTGGTGAGGAGATATATATGTTTCGGATTTCATTAGGTTTGATACTGCAGTTGTTTCCTTGGTATGGGGCTAACATCACGATAGTGTCCCGCTATGGATCCGAAATCGAGTTCACTTCAGTAACGTCGGCTATCGCGTATGCGGATTCGAGTCAATTGATGGACGCAGTAATATTTTGTCAGGCGATATCAATTTTTAAATGTTTTTCTGTTCTACTGATCACCTAATGTGGGTTCTGGTGTGGTTATTTCTTCAGTTATGTATGTAGTTTTTTGGCTTATTTTATCATTTAAAAAAGACAAATTTTGTTTTTTTAATTGCTGAATAATAAGTTTTTATTCCTCATATACCGGGATTTCGAGAACCAGTTGTCCTCTTTCACAGTGAGCTTTTGACTGACTGGTTGTCTGGTATAGTGATTGAAGTGTTTTTTCGGATCACCGTTGCGTACGAAGACATATCTAGCTGGTTTTTGAGATCAATCTTCTTTGCAATATTCTATATTTCTCCATATTTGTCACAGGATATTATTGGTCTGTACGCCCTACATGCATACATCTCCAGGAGTGCATCTTAATGAAATAAAGTCCCGATATTTCTTGTTATTATGCCGTTTAGGCGCGGAAATTTATCTACGGAGAAACTGTTTGTAGTTCAGCTGATTTTATCTTCGTGATTACTTGCTCGATATTCTCAAACGATTGGCGCTGGCATAACTTCTAAGCGAAGTGCGTCCCGATTAACACCAGATCATTCGGTCCAGAAGCCTTGCGAGATTTGATGTCCATTGGCAAAAATCTTACTGAGTCCCGTATAATCGCTGATACTTTCGATTTTCTGACAGTAATCCAGCCAAGATCGGTAGTTCTAGTGGTCAACTTAGACCTCTTCAGATTGTTCTTGTATGGTTGCCAGTATTTATGCCTACTACAGATTTTGAAGACCTCTCTAGTCAGCCTCCTGAGATTGGACACATTTTCGTTTCACTACAGTGACAATCTCTTCACGCCACAATTTGCTGCGCAGGAAACTCTAAACACGATTTCAGCATTTAACTTCAGTGCGTCGGAGCAACGGAGAGTTTGGTTTTGATAACTTGACCAAAGTTCCTCCAGTTGATCCTCTTGGAGTCTATGAAAGGATAAAAAACCTTTATAGTGAAATTCGGGCTGAAAAGCTGTGATCCGAGATGGATCTCTGATCAGAATCTCTTCATTTCTCTACCCTAAAAGTCCCATTATCAGTTAGTATGGTGATATTAAGCTCCTCCTCCCTTCTTGAAATATGCAATAATTCTTTTCAGAAATGTTGGCTTCTTCCTTCAAAAGTACTCAATCTAGCTGATCATATCCTTAGGTTCCAATAATCATTCCCTGAAACAAATAAAAACCAAAATTTATAGTATTTAAAAATGTTCACTTTGCATATTATTAAATGTAATAAATCTATATTTCCATTCACAGCTCTTCTCCGCCAAGGTTACATCCGCATCAGCTTCGGCGAACGACTCAAATGAGCATCGGAAGGTGAAAAAATTTTCGCCGGTTGGCGGAACCGTCCTGGGTAATGTTTTTGGAAGAAATCGCAAGAAGACAGGTAACACAATTCACCTTGCACAATATGCTGTCTCTAAAGTATTCACGCAATGCCAACAAATACACTAGCCTTTTGCGCACATGACAAGTGAAAGTTTCTAAGTTGTATGCGTTGAGTTTTCATGTTGAATAGCTTTAATTAGCTTTTAAGAAAATTATGTAGTGTTGTAACTAATCAGGTTGTATCCCTTTTCCCACTTTTCGCTAATCTTGTTCTATTACATATGTACATGCATATACATAGTTCATTTGTTGCCTCATGTTTGTTATTTCTTGCTTTGATTGATTTATCAACTCGTTGTGAAACTATGGGGGATATTGCCTTGAATTAGTTATTTCTTAGGTGTATGGCAGCCTGTACGATACTGTTTTCATCCAGGCACAGCATCTATAGCGCGAGAGTCTCTAGGGAATATCAATGCTCCCGAAGTAACATCGCAGGACATGCTTAAAGCTATGATGGCGTATATATGGCCGAAAGATGACGAAATGGTTAAAAAGAGGTTAGTTTCGATATTATGGACGAAAATGATATTTCAGTCTTTATTCATCCGATAGAGTCATGATTTCACTGAGCTTGTTGATAGGATCGAAGGTGCTTAACGTGTGTGTTCCATTTCTATTCAAAGAGGGAATCGATACTTTGAACGTGCTTAACATGAATTCAGCTCCGGAAACAGCAATGGCGCTCTCTCTTTCGTTATTGATAGGATGTAAGTGGGTTGGGAATGTGTCTCCTCGTATATACATACATAAGTTCATAACGTGTTGTCTTAGATGGTATTGCAAGAGCAGGAGCAGCTGGGTTCAATGAACTGCGGAACGCAGTGTTTGCGAAGGTGGCTCAACATTCAATTCGTAAAATCGCAACAAACGTATTCTTACATTTGCACCAATTGGACTTATCCTTTCATCTATCGAAGCAAACTGGAGCGTTATCAAAGGTACTCCTCTTTTTAAATCGTTGAAAATAGAAGACATGTTGGAATTATCGACACAATTACTGTAACTTCTTCCAGACAATCGACCGAGGATCACGTGGTATAAACTTCGTTCTTACTGCAATGGTTTTCAATATCGTGCCGACAATTTTCGAATTAGCTTTAGTATCCAGTATACTTGGCCTTAAGGTATCTAAGTAAAGTTTGTAAATGTATTGAACTGATTCGAAAGCATATCATTTACTATTAACTCCAGTGCGGAGCAGCTTTTGCGGGAGTATCAATGGGCTGCGTAGGAGTTTATGCGGCTTACACCCTAGGGGTGACACAGTGGAGGACCAAATTCCGTCTGTTCATGAATCAAGCAGAAAATGAAGCTGGGAACAAAGCAGTTGATTCTTTAATAAACTACGAAACTGTAAAATACTTTAACAACGAACACTATGAAGCTACAAGATATGATCGTGTTCTGAAAAAATACGAAGCAGCCAGTTTGAAAACAAGTACGAGTTTGGCACTTTTGAATTTCGGTCAAAACGCAATCTTCAGTGCAGCTCTGAGTACAATAATGGTTCTCGCCGCTAAAGAGATCGCGCAAGGAAATATGACTGTTGGCGATTTGGTTATGGTTAATGGGCTCCTCTTCCAATTGTCCATACCACTCGGTTTCTTGGGGAGTGTCTATCGAGAAGTTCGACAAGCCCTCATCGACATGCGTTCAATGTTCATGTTAATGAATGTTGAGACGGCAATCGCAAATAAATCCAATGCTCCATATTTAGCCATTGGGCCCGACAATGCAACGATCGAATTTTCAGATGTGTCATTCCAATACGAAGAAGGTAAACCAATCCTGCAGCGAATGTCATTCTCCATACCAGCTGGAAAAAAGATAGCATTCGTTGGAGGTTCCGGTTCAGGGAAATCATCAATGGTTCGTTTATTATATAGATTTTTTGAGCCCAATACGGGTGTGATAAAGATTGGTGGGCAGAATATTCGCGATGTAGATCTCGATAGCCTGCGCAAATCGATTGCAATTGTGCCTCAGGTAACTGCAGCTTATATAATCAATAAATATTTCCAGTAGATACTAATGTACCATGTTAATTTTCTCTCACCTTTAGGATTCCGTTCTTTTCCACGACACAATTGGCTATAATATTGGTTACGGTGATTTGTCGAAAGGTCAAGCAGAAATCGAGCATGCCGCAAAAATGGCTGACTTGCACGAATCAATTTTACGATGGCCAAACGGCTATCAAACACAGGTCGGCGAACGAGGTCTTAAACTATCTGGTGGAGAAAAACAACGAGTTGCAATTGCGCGTGCGATTCTAAAGAATTGTCCAATATTGATTTTCGATGAGGCTACAAGCAGTTTGGATTCAATTACGGAATCGGTAAGTGAAACACCTAATAATATTCTAATATGGTAAACCAATACATAGTACATCTACCACGTCAACATGTTTTATATGACATTTCACTCCAGCTTATATAATTTAGTAAGTTGTGTACTCAATAACGGCTGACTTTCCAGGGGCGCCTACAGAAGGCTTCTAACGTTTTGGTGATTTTCAGCTCGAATAACTCTCCATCTGTGAAAATACTTTTTCACGTGCTTAAGGTGCGGAAGGACAGAGAAAGTGTTGATATTTTTCAAGCTTTATTTGCTTGTTAGTAGCCGCTGAAAGATGATTTTTTGCAGTTAACACGGTTTCGGTTTGAGGTCTTCCTTGGCAATCCATCGAAATAGTTTTCCATTGGATCTCATAAGCAACTATTCTCATTGGTGCTATAGAATTACGCATGATACTTCCCAAGGAAGCTCAATTTCTTTGGTGACTTGCTTGATATCAACTAACCTGCCAAACTCGCGAAAAGCTTATTGGTCCTAGAAACTATAGCCGATGAAAGTCAAGTCGTCGAGGCTCTTCAGCCAATTTCGGGCTTTGGCCTCCAGGATGGCCTTCCGCCAACCATCCCTATCCATTGATTGTGTCCCTCCGTTTAGAATTCCGAGCAGTGATGCATTGTATCTGCAGAGCGCTTTCGGGCGCTTTGGATGCGCTTCTAGGTATCCGAGTATCATCCATAGGTTGAATGTGGACAGCCCATCGCAGCTTTTGAAGCTTCATCATTTTAGAGACTTCAGAGCTGTCAAATTTTGTCTTCCGGGTGGAATTCTATAGGGTTGGGCCTAATAGTTCTCCCCTGAATTTTTCCGCTTTTGAATCTTTCTTTTAGCTTTAAAACCTCCATTTTTTTTCGTGGGCCTTTGAGGTACAGCACCGCAGTTTGCTCCTCGATATGATCTCACGTCGAGGATGCTGAATGACCATCTTTTGATGATGAGAACGTTATCTATCTGCTTGCAAGTAATGCCAGCTGGGGACGCACATGTTGTTTTAAATACAAGATTTGGTTAGTGATCTAACATTCCAGGGTTCAAGAGGGTAGTCATTCATTCGTGTGTACGATCGTTTTCGTGGTATTGATTCTGTCTGAGGCTGTTCATCCTGTCTCTGGACCTGTTTGACATTTTTAATGGGTAATGGCTTGTCAAAGGGTAGTATAAGTCCCAGAGCGAAACGTGGATTGGTATCCACGATGGAGCATAAAACCTGGGAAATGCCTGCCGAACCAACATCAACAGCTCTACTACCAAATCCTATCTCCACCTCCACGTGGTGATCACTGGGAGTTCTTTCTTTATGAAAAACTGCAGACGGAGAAGGATGAAGGCAAGTCTCCCGCGCCTAAAAACGGGATAAAATGTACCAACTGGTCCTCCAGGTTGGGGGTTGGGTAGGGCTGACAACTCTAAACGGGAAACCGATGTTACGAAGCCCCGAAAGGAACCTCAGCCAGGATGGATCTTACAACGACGAATCCGGCAACGACAACGGATTAATGATTTGCACATTTTCTCATGGAACGTGCGCTCCCTGTACAGAGATGAAACTGCTGAGTAGCTAGCCGATACCCTGTCCCAATATAAGGCTGATGTAACAGCGTTGCAAGAGATGTAATGGACAGGGACCGGTTTCTATATATTATAGCGGCCATCCAGTAAACCATGTGTTCGGAGTAGGTTTCTTAGTCAAAAAAATGAAACCTGCTGTTATCGGCTTTGAAAATATAAGCGAAAGGCTATGCACTCTACGTTTGCGAAGCAAATTTAGCGATATAAGTCTCATAAACGTTCACGTCCCTGCAGAGGAGAGTGCAAAGTCGGAGAAGGATACCTTCTACGAGGCAGTTGAGCGGACCCTCGAAGCCGGTCCCAAGTATGATATCAGAATCATACTTGGAGATTTCAACAATCAAGTAAGGACGGAACCCGTATTCCGGCGATACGTCGGCTCCCATAGGTTACATAGGGATACCGATGATAACGGACTGCGGATTATTCAGTTAGCAGTATCGCACGAAATGGTTGTTGGAAGTACCTGGTTTGCGCCTTGATGAATGTCAGAACATATAAGGGGGCCAATATAGACTCGGACCACTATCTCGTTGGCATAGTGCTCCGAGCTCGTATTACGACTCCACCTACAATTCCCTCTGACAATCAGGTGAGAGTGAATACTGAAGCCATTCACAACACAGACTTCCGCGACACCTATAAGAGGGAAATGGATGCCGCAATAACCGCAGTCAATAGAGGACCTGGAGATAAAGCATCAACAAATGATCTTCACAACCACCTGAAGAACGTTATTATTGATACGGCCACAAATATACTTGGCCCCAGCCGCAAAAAGAGTCGGAACGGCTGGTTTGACGATGAATGTAAGCTAGCAGCGGAACGGAAGAATTCTGCATACCGAGTAATATTGCGTTCTCAAAGGACGCGGGCACGCGCGGAGATTTATCACGAACTCCGGCGAGCGGAGAAGCGACTTCGCAGTCGGAAAAAGGAAGCCTGAGAGAACCAACAGGCCTGTGAACTAGAAAAGTACATGGAGCAACCGCACCAAGCGCGGAAGTTTTACCAACAAGTCAGCAGGAAGCCTTATACACCTCGATACTCATCCTGCCGAGACAAAAAGAGAAATCTGATTTCCGACAGAATTGGCCTATTAGAGCGATGGGTTGAGTACTTTGATGAGCTACTGAACAACCAGAACATGGGCAAGTTGGAAGTCCTGCCAACTGAAGACGACGGACAAATATTGCCACCACCAAGTATAGGAGAAACAGTCCGTTCAATTCATCGGCTTAAAAATCATAAGTCGCCAGGAGCCGTTACAGTTGAATTGGTTAAATATGGCAGCGGCCAATTACACCAGGTGGTTCATCAGCTTATGCTCAACGTGTGGGACAGCGAATCAATGCCTGACGACTGGCAACGGGGTATTATCTGTTCCATACATAGGTGCTCTGAGGTGGCGGGGAACTCTTGGCCGCGTTCGAGAGAAGAATCCTTCGAAGAATTTTTGGCCCCCTACATGAGGATGAACGATTCCGTAGCCTACATAACGACGAGCGATACCATGACCGTCAGGTTGTGGATAAAATCCGGCTCAATAGGTTCCGATTTGGATAACAATGATCCAGCCCGGAAAGTCTATAAGGGCAATATCTATGGTAGAAAAAGAAGACGAGGCAGACCCTGCCTGAGGTGGAGCGATGATGTAGTTCAGGACGACAGACAGCTTTTAGGGATATCAAATTGGTGGACCTCGGCACAAAACCGGGATGTCTGAAGTTCTTTATTAGGTGTTTAGCCTCCTGCAGAATTAATCTCTATTCGTCTCGGTGTAGGACTGTGTCCTCCATTCTGGAAAACTTAGTAGCGCTTGACTGGCTTTATCATCTTTATCATTCTATCCGTTTCTTTCTAATAACCAAAGCACGGAGTAAATTAATATTTCATATCATTGTTCTGTTTATGCCCAGGATCTATCCTAAAACTTCCCCAACTGGTCTCGTACTTTCATCAAGGTTCATGATTTGTTTTTTGTCCTTCTAATAAGTCTGACCAATTTTGACTAGACCCGAAACTGGAGAATATTTTCTACATAGCTGCAGATGAAGCTTACAAAGACCTGATAGTCAACCAGGTTATATTCCCAATATTGAAAATATATATGAAAAATCCCTTGACATGTGTCAAATATGATACTGATGTATGTTAAGGTTCTTGTCTTTTTTCCATCATTTTAGATAGAACCTTGTAACTGAGCCACATTAAAGAAAAGCATCCATAATTTTCGCAGCAGCGGTGGGCTTCCTTTTTATAACACTTTTTCGGCAATCATCTGGCAAGAAGTCTTCTGTCCAGGTTCTAGTAACTCTGATAGAATTTCATCCACTGCATCCGTTTATAGTTTTTCAAAATTTGTAACGCATTCTTGATCTCCTCTGGTGTAGGTAGGACGACAGAAATCAGCTCGGAGCGGTCGTGAAAAGATTGTCAAACTGTTGAAGAGTAGATTGTTATTGCTGTGATTCATCTGAACTATGTGCACTTGTCTCTAAATAATAACCAGAATGCAAAGGTTAACATGGCCTTTGCCTCTTAGTCTATTTGTAAGAAACAATTATGAATAGCTCTAGGTTATCCTCGTTTGTTGTTTACTTGTCACATGGAGAATTGGACATGAGAATATTATTATTATTTCTTTATTTCTCTTCGAGATTTCCTTTGAATCTTGTTCCTTTAAATAGGTCACTCCTCAAAGGAATTTGCATCGAATTCTATCGCAGATTCTACACTCAATTATACGTTTAAAAAATGTGTTTCAAATTTTTCCGATTGGTAGATTTTATTGGAAATGAGAGTCGCGGGCACTTCAGCTGAGCGGAGAGCTGTTCATTATCTCAATCATTATGGCTAATACAGGTTTGCATGCTTATATGAACAAATACTATTGAATATGATAATAATTCTTGATGCCACAATCAAATTGGATCTGGGCTTTGCAGCATGTTAGCGCACTTCCTTCAAGATCGTAATGGTACACTACAGTACACTATAGGAGGCAATGTGGTCATCATTGCACTCGCGCGTGATTATTACCCTAATCCGGTTTAATCATTCACAGCTCAATCGACTAATATCCGACATCCAATCACGATACCAATCCCCCTGCCACCAGTGAACCGCCTTCTACATACTACGCAGCCTCTAACGCTCGCTCGCTCTAACCACTAAACCATACGGACACCATTGAAAATAGCTGCTAACTATTTTCAGAATTTATAATTCACAATTTAAATTATGCATAAATGATTTTTTTCAATTCCAGAATATCCTCAATGCACTTCATCGTGCCACGGAAGGTCGTACAAGTATTTGCATAGCTCATCGTCTCTCAACAGTAATGGATGCTGATGAAATCTTCGTCCTGGACGGTGGTCGAATTGGTGAACGCGGAACACATGCGGAGCTTTTAAGGAAGAGTGGCCTTTATGCGAAACTCTGGGAAACCCAAAATAAATTCTCCGTTCCTTTGAAAGCGTGAAGCATCCGGGATTTTTCCTTGTAAATTTAAGTGGAAAAGGAACAGAAATTGTTGTTATAATACTTGTTATTTCTCATGGATCATGTGCTAATCTTGAAAAACACTTTATTTTTTTAACTGTATAGTGATTGACTTACTTCCACCGGTTTTATTCTGTAGAGTGAAGAACAAAAAATCTTCTGATTCGTTGTAAATAAATATGTATGTACAAATTGTATAAAAAAGCGAGCTATGGCGGCGGACGATGAAGAATTTCACAATGTATATGTTACATTTAACGAAAAATAAAAAAGTATATTAAGGATCAAATGCACGTGTTTTAAAAAGTTTTGAGAATATTGCGCATGGTTGATGGACATTTATGGAGGAAATCGCAAAATTTGCTCTCAAAGAACCACTGCACTTTTCAGCAGCAATATCTAAAGTTTTTATGTAAAATAATCAACTAATGATCGATATTTAATTAATCAGAAAATCTTTGTCTGTATCAGCGTCGGCAAGCCGCTCTGGCCAGAGCTTCAGTTTATCTGCGTTGAATCGAAATTTCTGAATCTTTATCGACTCTGGCCGCTATGGCGCCTGTTTTTTCTTCACTTCGCTACGATGTCTATTGACAACTGAGCCGAAATTTCGATAATACGAATATATTTTATATAATAATTTGGTCACGTGCGGCAAGCATGGAAGAAGTATCACCTCATAAGAATCTGCGTATGGTTGCCATGGACCTTAATCTGTCGTATAGTTCGCCAACCAAACCTACGCGACATCGTTTTATATTGCTGGCAATGTAATTTAGTTCAACCCAAGGCTTTGCTTTGCATAGTTCTAGGACGAATCACTTGTCACCCATCTTGTGATTATGGATCTATTGCATAGCGTAGCTAATATCGTAATGATTCCTGCTCGTTATATTACTAATTCACTGTCAGTTCCACTTGTTGATCGACGCGTACTTCGATGACTTTCCGTCCAACATCATCTTAATGTGGTGCAGAAACCTGTTGGATATTAATCTGTTCACTATTACATTAAAAGTGTCCAAAACACTGATATGGAAGCTAACGATTTCTGCTCCCCAAATGGTAAAAGTCATAGACTTCAAATCCAGCTGCGACCTTGAGTAATGAAGTCGTGGTCGAGCCGCCAATTTTTGAGGTCTCACCAAATCTATGTTCCCCACGAAGTAGTCGGCGGAAGCATGCTCTTTACTTCGCCCGAAAGGCGAGTACAGGAACACCCTTAAAGACAGAAATTGATTCCTGAATATGGCAGGTCTATCAGCGCCACTATTGCTTAAATCTTTCAGAAAAAAGAAGAGGAAGGTACAATTGAAGGAAATTTTATACATTGAAGGGGTGGAGAACTACAGGCTAAATCTAAACCTCTCCTCTCACAACCTTCTCCGCCACTACCAAGAAATGCGAAAAAAAGCTAAGCTCATGATATGAACACAATTGGTCTAATGAGGATATATGAAAACGGATGCATGCGGACCGGACGCCTTGAACTTGGGAAGATTCTCAGTCGTCGACAGAGCTATTCACTATAAAACAAAGCGAAGCTCCTCGGGAATGATGGCATTGGAGTTGCTGCAACACCATGTGTGACATTGCCCAGATAAGTCGGGCGCAAGGAAGCAGAACCTTCGGTGAAAGGTAAAGGGATAAGCTGGTAACCCCGATTATACGCATATTGAATGTAGCAGACTCTTCGGTCTCATATAGGACAATGTGTGTTTATGTCAAAAACATAAAGGTTGGTCAAATTAAGCCTTTTCCTTCAGAGAAACCTCATTGTTGCCTCTGTATATCTACACTATTATTTTCTGTGCCTTCCACCAGGCAAGAGCTAAGGAATCTGGTACTACCAGTGATATTTTGCCTATTAATGTAAGCAAAAGGATAAAAGATCACAGATTTCTTGGGCTTTTACATAAGTAGGAGCAATAGCTCTGCCAAATTCGCAGGAGCGGAAAGCTTGAATATGTTGATGGTGGAGATGATGACCATTGTCTTCACGAGAATTGGAACTTCTACTCTACTACTCATCACCATAACTGAAAGCTTGCCATTAATATCCCTCCTGCAACGTCCTTTGTGTTGCGAAATATTTATATGTTATTGCGGCAACTTTTGCTTCCCTGATAGCCGCCATGCTAATTTTTTTTTATCCACTCGCAGCCATCATTTGAGCCTAATTTCAGCAACCCATTTATATGTTTCCGACTCGTTGAGGCTTGCTGACAACTTGAATCGCTCCAGATCTCTACTTGACAATCTAATCGCCTATCACGATATAATACCATCTTTAGGAAGCCTTTCCAGTACCAGATGTAGTTGCTTACAGAATGCACCTTTCTCCTCCAATGGCATTAGGGAATTTAGACCCTTCATAAACTGTGACCCTAATAAGCTTTGTGGTGATGAAATACTTACCTTCTTCCCAAGAAGGCTGGTCATTCATTAGATCGTTCATCTTAAGGTCAGCTGTTCGATGTAAAACCAGCACTTAGGATCCTCTTTTCCTCTACATTAGAAGTTTAGGTTACTGCGTAACACTGCACTATTTTGATGTTCCTTATTCTGCATCGGAAGCATGAAGTAGTCAAAATGCACCCGGTTGCCAGGTAAAGAGGGAATTCCGTCCAAGTTGGAGAAGGCGACTTTCAATACAGTTAGAAATGAGATACATTTTTTTCGATATTTCTTTTGCTATTTGCTTTAGGGGGTTCTAGCAATTATATAGCAGGAGAGAGTAACTGGGCTACGTCGGTATACCAAAAAGGTTCCTAGCCTCTAGGGTTCCTAGCGGGAACAGGATACAGGATATACGAGTATTTGCATTAGCTTCAATATCATCGGATTGTGTTGTTTCAAAAGGATGCTGCTGTGTTTACCCTCTTTATTTAGCTTCTGAAAAGGAACTATGAAACCAAACACTCCATCTTTGAAACAATCGGTGTTTTTTGCTCTCCGCAATTTGCTCCCCCCAAGTTTATAAAGTCCAATGCGGTGCCCGGTGAGTTGGCACTGAAGAATATACTCAGTGTTACCTGCTTGGGTGAGTCGACAACCTGCAAATTTTGAAACTTTATTGATACCGAAACCTGAACTTATGCCGAAGACCTTTGACCATCGAAAACGGACTATGATTGGTTTCTAAAATATGCGTACTCTCCTCAACAACGGTAGCGAGGGGGGCCAGAATACGCGCTTTCTTCAACTCAAGCAGGCATTCCAATAATATAAGCAGGAAATTTTGTGTCGAAGTAAGATTATGGGACTCTGGAGGATACTCCTCCCTGTCTTGTACACTAGTAGCAACATGTTTTTCTACTATGGAAAGGCGATTAGTAGCAGACGCGATTTCGGTCTCGGGGTTTTTTGTTGGTGGCTACAACAAAGTGCACTCTCTTCACCTGTGAGCCGGTTTCTAACAAATTTATGATTGCAAGGTCCCGGCCCAGGTTGAGGAGCATCACAATTTTACAGCGTCATGCACCGAAAGTGATTTCCGATATAGTGGAGCTTCTATGAGCTGTTGCACGCTGTTCAGTAGAGTTTTCCTAAAGGTGACATTGTGATCTGAACACCAAGGTGGGCTCTGACAACACCTTGCTTAGACTTGTGATGGACTGTATCATCCATATGTCCCTCGACAGTAGAAGGGCTATCTCGCTAATCACGCTACACTGACTAAGATGGTCGACCACGTCCCGAAGAAGCATCATAAGATCTGGGTGACTGGCGAGTCGTAGAAGCGTATCGATCATCGATGATGCCTCTTCGGGACGTGGTCGACCATCTTTGAAAGCTGACCGCTGCGACGTTAAGTACGCAACAACTATGACTCCATGTTGTTTGCCAACTCTGTTACGATGAGACTATGGTGCTGCATCACCTTGTGAAGGATAATCACGCCCAAATTCTTATCAAAGATGACGAGCAGATGCAGTCCCTCCTCTTATGGATGAAATAGCTAGTCATCGTAATATGCGGATACGGACTGTTCCTTCAAGCAGAAGAGGAAACATTTCGGCCATTATTACATCCAAACGGAGTAAACTCGCTGTGTTGGGTGGTCTGCTCACATAGTTTTTTATTGCTGCACTTGCAGTTACTGCAAGTCTGCTACTTCCTACTACTAGTACAGAAATCTGAGAATTCAAAACCTTTCCTAGAGAGTGGAGAAATAATAGATAAAACAATCCTAGGACGCATCAAGGGACATCTCGAAGCTTGATCGAAAAGAAGAAGGTGGTTTCCGCTCCGGATTCTCCTGCATTGACCACATTAACACTCTACGGATCATTTTGGAACAGTGCATGGAGTTTAGATTTTCGCTTCACCTGATTTTCATCGATTTCAAGAAAGCTTTCGATAAGGTAAACAGGGATTGTATCTAGCATGTTCTACCCAGTAGGGGCATTCCAGACCTATTATCACAGCGACATATGATGATGCAAATTGTCATGTGCTGCTCCGAGGTAAAATCTAGGAGGATTTTGAGGTCCAACGCGCAGTCTGCATCTTGTTGCCGATGTTATTTCTTTTCGTTATCGGTCACGTTCTTCATGTTGCCTTGCCTGGAGGAAGTGGAGGGGTTCGATGGACTATGATGCCTTTTCTCAACCACCTCGACTATGCTGATGACATCTGTTTGCTCTCTCACCGGGGCATGGACCTTGGCAACTGGCTCTGGTTTCGCAAGAGAGGCCAGTATGGTTGAACTGAAGATAAACACCAATAAAGCGAAGGTTCCCAGTCTGACGAGCCATCATACTCTGCCTATCTAAGGCGAATTCAACGAACAACGAAAGAGTTAATCAATTTATATATCCAGGAAATGTGGTTTCTGCCGACGGTGGTAGCGGAGTAGATGTTAATAATAATAATAATCGTTGGCGCAACAATCCATATTGGATCAGGACCTTGAAGCAAGTTAGAGCACTTAATCTAAGGCCGTAACGATACAATACAATACACTGTAAGAGGCAATGTGGTCAGCATTGCGCTCGTCCGGAATTATTACCCTGATTTGGGTCAGGTACTCATTCAAAGCTGAATCGACATCCGTATTAACAGCACTAGATCCGCTTTCACTGCCTTGTCTGGGAATACAGTTATCTCAACCCCAAAATCAAGTTGAGACTCTTCTATGCTAGTGTTTTTTCTGTGTTGCTATGTGAGAGTAGCACAACTGTCACTCGAAAATTTCAAGCCTTCGTCAATACCTGCCTTTGTTGCATCATTTGGATACGTTGACCTGATACTATTTCAAATAGAGGCCTTTGTCGGCGGACATGCTTGGCACCCGTACGCGATGCGATCCGAAAGCAGAAGTGGCAGTAGGTAGTTCCCACATTAAGGAGTGACGACAATTGTATTGCTGGCTATGCCGTTCAGTGGAATCCACTCTCACAAGATGGCCGACGAATGGGTCCCATAAGAGAACTTGCGCATAGGTGTGGTTGATCCGCTATGCACCACCAAGCGGTAAATGGCAACCATATTATTATCCTTTGTTTGGTTTGGAACCCGTAATAAGCGCCTTCCTTCTTATAAGTTTTCTTTCGTTTAGAAGAGCTCAAAGTTGAACAAGGATTAGGCATTCCAGAATTGAACAGAGCAATGTTGAATCCATTTGTCAAGGCATTTTTGTATGATAGATGATAGCATATAACACTTAGTATATATGTGTTACATCCAGAGTAGTTGAGAGAAACTCCGTATCAGGGGTGAAAACAATGTGGGAAGAATTGGGCGCGGGGTGGGAATTGCGCGGAGCTTCCAATTATCCTTTTTTTCATTGAAATTTCTATTCCGAGCCTCAGAGAAAAAACTTCGGGCCCGGGTGGAATGCCTTCTTTTCTGTTCCTTCTCACCAGGCCTAATTACATGAGGCAATTTTATCTCATGTAGGGCTTACATGCTCAATCCACCCATTCAAGTTTATTGTTAACTCTTCAGTGAGAAAAGGTAACGATTAGTAATTCTTTTTCCCCTTCTTAGCTTTGGGTCACTTTGATGTACAAATAATCTTCTTTCTAGCTCCATTCCAAGCGCACTTGAGCTCTTAGTGTTGTAGTTCGTTGAGGGGAGGAAGAAGTAGAATAACTCCCGAGAGAAGTTTTTGACTTTTGGCTTCACATCTCATAGTTCACGGTCCAATTATCATCTTCATGTGGTTATCAGGCCATGCATACCAATTGTGAAGGTTTAGGCATACCATCTATGCTTCGTTAAATAATTTGAAAACCCTGCAACATATTTAGGTTACTAGGATCTCTCAAACAAATCAATAACACACCAACCAAATACCATTTTAAAATAATTTTTATTCAATAAATATTTTGAGGCTACCCTATGTAAAAACAAGTCAATAAGTACATCAGACAAACACTTAATTTAAAAGCAATCACGATCGTTCAATTTTAAAAATAAAATTAATTCTCATTTCTTGACTGCTCCACAACTGAACCGCACAATTCCTTTTTCGAAAGTTTTGTATTAAGTTAAATGAAATGAATTATTTGCAACTAATTATGACATTTTATTGATAAGTTATTCGTTATAATTAGACAACAATCGAGTCTAGGAAACTCGAAATTACGATAATGTCAATCAAGCAGATTAAGTGTTGGAGTAAATGAATTAATTGAGTGCAACGAATTCTTTGTAACTTATAACTGTGCTTATTTCATGTCTCCGAACTGATAACGGAGGCAGCCCTCCTTTGAAACCTATCTAGACACATAAAGGATATATATGGTTTCTGGGCTTGTACTCCCAAATAAATAGATTATATCCATTTAAGGCTAGATGACCACAGCGTCAACTTGCCACACCCGATTCAGCCCTCTCCCTCTGTAAGGCATTCACATGCGTTCACGTATTCGCAGAGGCATAGGAACCCCATAAACTAGGAATAAAAATGAGTTCCCCACATGATAGAAAAAAGATTTATAATTATGCGCTCGATGTAGAAATTCTTCCCACAGGGGAAGGATTCGCTTGTTCGTTGATGTATGCAACGTAATTCCCATGTCAGCCATAGTTTGGTTGAGGAATGTGTACATATAGCAGGAAGGTGTTTTACTAACCGTTACTACTCGATGTAATTCCCCTGGGGAGATATTTAACCGTTGTCCAGGTCCTATCGACAGAGGACAGCTTGACTCCTGGTCGTCACCAATCACTTCATAATGAACTGCACCTTGGAGCACAGTCATTGTGACGTTCGTCAAATCTGGTGAGATGAAGTTCTCCAACGTTAATCCAGGATAGTCGGCTATAAATAAACAATCTGAATGGTTACTCCATGACAGAACATCGCGTGTTATAGTTCCTAAGATTGGACGCATATTATTTAATTCCTTAATGACAGGTAAGACCCATTCAGTCTGCTCAAAAGGCGACCACTTAGCCTTCAGTAAATCAACGCGAGGATCAAAAACTCGTTGCTGAAAACGTCCATTCATCGAACACCAAATATCAAAATAGATGGAAAAATTTTTCGATGTCAAAAGAGTTTTGGGATTCTCCTCGAAATCCTTGATCAGGTTTCGTTCTACGCATTTCGCATACTGCTTCGCCATATCGGCATGTTTTGTCCACCTGTCATATTCCGTAAAAGCATAAGGCTCCAAATAATGCACTCTTCCATTATTGTTGTCTACAATCTTCACAGAAGCTGATAGCGTATCATAGGCATGGACCATCATGTCCCAGGAATAACCATAGGCTCCGTTTGTCCAGTTATTATATCCTTTGGTAATGAAATGCGAGTATGGCAGGAATAACTGAATGGCACAATAAGAGAGAATAAGTATGACGCGAAAAGAATCCACGAATGATCTTTTGGAAGTTTGGTCTTTGCAAGCCTTCTTTTTCATTGGTGAGGTGTTTTCAGAATTTGATCTTTCTTTCTTAGAAGTTTCTTCTTTCATTGTTGAAGCGTTAGAAGAATCCGATATTTGATCCCCAAAAACTTCTTCCTTCTTCAGTGAAGTCTCAGAAGAATTCGTGTTAGTAACTGCACTTGATTTTGAATCTGTTTCTTTTCGTTGTTCTTGCGTGGCTAATAGGGACTTCAGCCTGGTACGAATTTCTCGGGGCCAGCTCAGATTATAAAACAAGTGCAATTCACATAAACACAACCAAGGGAACATGCCTGAAAGAAACATAACAAGATTATTTTTATTCAAAATGCTTAGTTAATCATTGAAGGACAAAAATAATACGGAAATAAGCTACAATAAAATATTCGGAATGTTGGAAGGAGCCTAGTTATCGAGGGCATTAATGCAACGATCGATAACAAAACTATCTAAATATATTCTTGCTTACACTTGACGTTCAGAGCAATTTCCAAAGCAAACACTTATATATATTTAATTCGATGTGATAGTTACATTTTAATTCTTAGGAAGCAGTAATTTCACACGTAAGGGGCAACTTTTCCCTACTAAAACATTTTTAATTATGTTAGGATTTCCACCAAAACTTCTAACATAATGCTTTATATTAAAACCTATATAACTTAGCTTAATTTTACGGATCTAGAATGAACTTAAGCAGGGTTCGCAATAAATTTTCAAAAATGATCATATACTATTATTAATTTTATTTGAGAAAATATCCTAACGTACGATATTTTAAGACTTAGATACCATGTGCATGGACCACTAAAACTTTTTTCAGACTTTTTTCTGAAAACGGGTTCTTGAATTAATTGACCCTTTTCGGACACCGTAGCCCTTCTATTTACATCCAATATCAAAACTAAGACCTGATTCCAAAATCACTAATCGAGGCTGTTCATTTAATACCCCACATGACTATATTCGGTGAAACAAAGTTTTGCACCCATCTTTTACGTGTAAGCGGTCGTTTCCAATAAAACCTTAAAAAGGACTTGACCGCAAGAAGCCGGAAAATTCTCGATCCAAAGAATGATGCAATCGAGAGGGATGTTGCACAACAGATCGTATTTTCGATCTATGTTTCGCCTACCTCTGATGCTAATGGTTGGATTTCGCGCTCCACTCTGGCATCTTCCGGCTATAATAATCTAAAATGCCACTCGTTATTAATATATGAATTTCACAATGAGTTAGGGTCAAGCGCGCTAGTGGTGGAAATGGAAGCAACCGGGATTCCCACGTCTTATGGAGGCTCAATAGCGGTGATAATCATGTTGGTAATTTCCTTCAAGGGCGATTACAAACAGTTTTAAGTATCCGAGAGATTCCCCAAACTCCATCTTTTTGTTCACCGGCCCCTCGTTTTCAGCTTAACACCCAAGTACGCACAATAATCGGTTAAGTAGAAATGCACCTAATTACGCGCGGGCATGGGCATGTACACAATATTGCGATGATAACTATTAGAAAATGGAGGGATCAACGCTCATCGAGATAGGATTTACAGTTTCAGGAGGTTCTATTGTTGCTGAATTTAGAGGTTAAATTTAGAAGCTAAATTAAATTGATAACCTAAAATAAATATTTATAATTTCTCATACTATGAAGTCGAAATGGGATGTACAAAATTAGAGGTAGGTCGAGGAATACATTAAAAAGGCCAAGTAGGATAGAAAGAGAAATGCTGCGGGCAGGTAAATAAATTTCTCCACCAGCTCGGCATCAGCGGATAAAGAAGAACAAGAATTTGCTTACCATGAAGCCGCGAAGAAAGCACTTTGCTCATCATTGAAGGTTTTCTGTAAAACTTCATAGACTGTGTAATTGAATGTCGGTCTCTCTGCCTGTTTCCTTCGGTAAGTTGAAAGCTTCGTTAGTTCCCGTCAAGAATATTGATACTATTCTTATCCAATGAAGCCAGCTTTCCCTCCTTTCTCTGTCCACCCGGGACCATCGTCTGTTATTACGTCCAAGGTCTGAATTAAAATGTATAATATTTACGGCTCCTATCAATATTGGCGTTTCTCCTTCCTTTTCCTAGTGACTCTTATCTTTCTATTTACTTCGGCTTCTTAAGGGTACCGTCTTTTCGATTATGATTCATAACTCCTTCGACTTCAATCCTGTATTGCAGAATATTTTCGGGTGTTAAATTTGTGTCAGCTAAAGCTCCCAATTTGACCTTTTGGGCAGCAATTCTCAGGCACTGAAATCAAGCATCTTCTGCGTTCTGAATTCACGTTGGAATATATCTCAGGCCCCAGGGATTGGTACCCACGATGGAGCATAAAACCTGGGAAACGCCTGCCGAACCAACACTAACAGCTCTACTACCAAACCCTATCTCCACCTCCACGTGGTGACCGCTGGGATTTTCTTTCTTAACGAAAAGCTACAAACAGAGGAGGATGAAGGCGCGTATCCCGCGCCTAAAAACGAGACAAATTGTAACAACTAGACCTCCAGGTGGAGGGTTGGGTGGGGCTGACAACCCTACACGGAAACCCGAAGTTATGAAGCCAGAACAGGAGCCTCGGACTGGACGGATTATACAACGACGAACCCGGCAACGACCCTGTACAGAGATGAAGCTCAACCAGCTAGCCGATATCCTGTTCCAATATAAGGCTGATGTAACAGCGTTACAGGAGAAGCGTTGGACAGCGACCGGTTTCCTGGAGAAGAGTCGCTACACCATATAATATAGCGGCCATCCAGTAAACCATGGTACCGGAGTAGGTTTCTAAGTCAGCCAAACGGCTATGCACTCTGCGCTGGCGAGGTAAATTTGGAAATATAGGCCTCATTAACATTCACGCCCCTACAGAGGAGGCTGCAAAGTCGGAGAAGGATACCTTCTACGAGGCAGTTGAGCGGACGCTAGAAGTCCAAGTATGATATCAAAATCATACTTCGAGATTTCAACAGTCAAGTAGGGAAGGAGCCCTTATTCAGGCGATACGTTGGCTCCCATAGCTTACATCATAATACAAATGATAACGGACTGCGGATTATCCAATTATCAGCATCACACGAAATGGTTGTTGGAAGTACCTGTTTTGCGCGGAAAGCGGATTACAAATATACATAGGCCTCTCCAGATGGGACCACTTTCAACCAAATTGACCACGTGTTGATCGAACGCCGCCACCTCTCAGCCTTGATTAATGTTTGAACATATAGAGGGGCTAATATAGACTCGGATTCTCATTGGCTTGGTGCTCCGAGCTCGAATAAAAACGCCACCCAGAATTCCCTCTGACAATCAGGTGAGAGTTAATACTGAAGCCTTCCACAACACAGCCCTCCGTAACACCTATAAGGAAGAAATGGATGCCGCATTAACCGGAGTCAACAGAAATCTTGGAGATGAAGCATCAACAAATGATCATCACCTGAAGAACATTATCATTGAAACGCCACAAATATACTTGGCCCCAGCCGCAAAAAAAGTCGTAACGGCTGGTTCGACGATAAATGTAAGCTAGGAATAGAACGGAAGCATGCTGCATACCGAGTAATGTTGTATTCTCAAACTAAGCGGGCACGCGCAGAGACCTACCAAGAACTCCGTCGAGCGGAGAACCGACTTCACAGACGGAAAAGGAAGCCTGGGAAAACCAACAGATCGGTGTACTTAAAAAGTACAGGGAGCAACCGCACCAGGCGCCGAAGTTTTACCAACAAGTCAGCAGGATGAAGCCTTCCACACATCGATGCTCATCCTGCCGAGATAAAAGAGGAGTCTTATTTCCGACAGAATAGGCATATTGGAGGGATGGGTTGAGTAATTTGATGAACTGCTCATCAGCCAGAACATCGGCGAGATGGAAGTCCCGCCAACTGAAGACGACGGAGAAATACTGCCACCGCCAAGCGTGGAAGAAACAGCCCGGGCAATTCATCGGCTTAAAAACCATAAGTCGCCAGGAAGGAAGGAAGGAATTACAGCCGAATTGATTAAATATGGAGGCGACCAGTTACACCAAGCGGTTCATCAGCTTATGCTCAAAGTGTGGGACAGCAGCGAGACATTATTATTATTCTGTTAAGGGAAAGTCGCACCGCGTCCTTGAAGAACTATTGTGCCCCTTTCACTGGTTATAGTGTACCTGTTGATCATAGTATCTCAAGCAGGCCTGTAACCGTTAGGAACTTTAGTATGTTCCCCACTTCCAGAAGTTTCAGCTTTGCATCTGGTATTAAGTGTTCTCCCAGATGTATCGACCTACTTTGCACAAGTGCCGGACACTGTCCCAGGACGTTTCGTCCCAGGAGGTTTCGTCCTCCTCCTCACAGAACCTGCAGGCAGTGTCCGTAGATATCCCTAACTTCCCTCGGTGATAGTTCGGCCGACAATGACCAGTGAGAATTCCCACTATGATTCGGAGGTTCTTTTTGGTGAGGTTTAAACAATCCTTTGTGCGCATGGGTTCATATCCCCCAATAAGCACCCTGGACTGCTCCATCCCTGGTAGGCCCGCCCAATATAGTTCCCTCAACCGTTTCTCTTCGTTTCTTAGATTCATAGCCATGAAACCGTTTCCGATTCCACAGAAGGGTTCTGGCCCGTGTAAAGGCATCCCTGCTCCCTTCTTGGCTAGTTCATCCGCTGCCTCATTGCCTTCCCACCCAGCATGGCCTGGAACCCAAAGTATCCGGACCTTGTTGGACGAGCCGAGTGTATTCAATCTCTCAAGGCATTCCCATACCAGTTTAGAGTTCACTTGGTTGGACCTAAGTGCCTTGATCGCTGCTTGGCTATCGGTGAGAATAGCTATGTTCTGCCCCCTGTAGTTCCTTTGCAGATTAAAGGAGGCACATTTGTCTATGGCGTAAATTTCCGCCTGGAATATGCTAGCGTATCTGCCCATTGGCTCAAAGTACATTTTCCTTGGACCAATGACACCGGCATCCGCTCCCTCTGCTGTGAGGGATCCGTCAGTGTACCAAGTAATCAGTTGCTGGTTTAAGCCGTAAGTCGCAGCCACGCTCTCCCAGTTTGCCTTGTTACTCCAACGTGTTTCAAACTTCTTATCGAAGTGAAACCTCGTTGTCATGTTGTCCCTCGGTATCAGTAATTCGGGATACCGCCTAGAAAGGATATCAATCTTTCTTCGATTTAGGCAGCTCCCCGCCTCACTCATACTACCGGCCATCCTGAATATTGATCTCCTTGCCTGCATCTGTATGTGCAGATGGAGAGGGGTTAATCCCAGAAGGGCCTCCAGGGATGCCGTTGGGCATGTCCTCATTGCCTCACTGATACACACGCAAGCCAGCCTTTGGAGCTTATGTAATTCCCTGGCTTGTGTGCTGAGTTGGGTTCTTTCTGCCCAGATTACCGCTCCATAGGTAATCATTGGTCTTACTATTGCAGTATATATCCAAAGTAGTATCTTCGGGCTGCAACCCCATTTTTTTCCTGCTATGGATCTGCAAGTCATCAGAGCCCTCGTGGCTTTTCGACAAGTGTTTCCGACATGTGTCTTCCAGAGTAATTTTTGGTCTAGCGTGATTCCCAAATATTTGACCTCTGTTTCTCGTTTCACCTCCATATCATGTAAGTTATGGCTTTCAGGTGATCCTACTTACGCCTCCTAGTGAATGGTACTATGGTGGTTTTGGTTGGGTTGATCCGCAGTCCCACCTTCCTGCACCAGGCACTAGTAACCCTTAATCCAGTTTGGATTCTATCACATAGGGTATCTTCATATTTGCCCCTACAGATTAGAACAATGTCGTCCGCGTAGCCCTGGACTTGTATTCCAGTATTAGTTAACACATCCAGGAGTTCATCCACTACCATACTCCACATCAGCGGCGATAGTGCTCCACTTCCATAGAATTTGTACCAGCGAGACATTATCTGTCCCATACATAAAAAGGGAGATATCACGCAGTATAGCAATTATAGAGGTATCACGTTGCGGAGTATCATTTATAAGATATTCTCCGCTATCTTACTAGGTCGGGTAGCCCCATACGCCCAGAATATCATCGGCCCATACCAAAAGACTTCACTCCAGGCAAATAAGCAACAGATCAGATTTTCTCTGTGTGGCAAGCGATGGAAACCCTGTTGGAATGTGGACATCAGTTGCATCATCTTTTCATCGACTCTAAGGCCGCCTATGATAGCATGGTGAGGTTAAAACTGTACACAACCATGAGAGAATTCAGTATCCCGGCGAAATTAATGAGACTGACTAGGCTGACCCTGACCAATGTGCGAGGCCAGATAAAAGCGGCAGGATTACGCTCAAGGCCATTCAGCATAGACAACGGTCTAAGACAAGGGGATGCCCTATTATGCATCCTCCTTCACCTGGTCCTGGAGAAAGTGATTCGATGATGTCAATGCAAGAGCCACCATCCTCTTCAAGTTCATCCAACTACTGGCCTTCG
The DNA here is from genome assembly GCF_905115235.1 of Hermetia illucens. NCBI lineage: Eukaryota > Metazoa > Arthropoda > Insecta > Diptera > Stratiomyidae > Hermetia > Hermetia illucens. The sequence goes on along the minus strand of NC_051850.1, from coordinate 152,098,780 downwards.
CTGATGATATTGAGATTAAGGGAAGAACATCCCGAGATGTACAGTTTGCCTTCATCCAGATCGAGCAAGTTGCGCGAGGTCTCGAGCTGCACATGAATGAAGGCAAAACGAAATACATGGTGGACTTGTTAGCACTGATGAAGGAAACAAGTAGTTGCCGAAATATCGGTATTTGCAAAATAAAAATCCTACACCAGCGAATAGAAAAAACAAGTTATATTATTTCAAATGCTGGAAACGCCAAAAACCAAAGAACGTCTAACATCAAATCACACTGATCAAACGAAAACAATCAAGATAGAGAGACTACAACTTTGAGACATTTGAAAATTGTTCCTATCCAGGGTCGAAAATCACAACCAATAATAGGTACAACGATGAAATCCGCGCACGGTTGTTGTCAGCCAACAGAGCCTATTTCAGCTTACAAAAACTATTTCGCTCAAAACGGCTCATAATAGGGTCAAAGCTTTTATCTTATATTCCTCGGAGACCTGGGTTCTTAATACGAAAAATTGCGAACTCTTGGCTGCGTTCTAAAGAAGAATCCTCCGAAGAATTTTTGGCCCCCTATATGAGGATGAACGATTCCGTAGCCTACATAACGACGAAATCTTTAAGCGATACCATGACCGTCTGGTTGTGGATAAAATTCGGCTCAACAGGTTCCGGTGGGCGGGTCACTTAATCCGTATGAATGAGGATAATCCAGCTCTGTCTGTAGGGACAATATCTATGGTAGAAAAAGGAGGCGAGGCAGACCCTGCCTGAGGTGGAATAATGGCGTAGGCCAGGTCGCCAGACAGCTTTTAGGGATATCGATTTGGTGGACCTCGGCACAAAGCCGGGATGTCTGGAGTTCCTTATTAATGCAGGTCTAGACCGGTTACCGGTTGTGGTAATGTAATGTAATATTATGCATGTACTTATATAAACAATTTTGCATTAAACTTCTAATAGAACGTATCAAATTTTACACAGCGATATTCTGAAAGAGGAAAATGCGTTCACTTGTGTTAGAAGTCCCCCTAAGTTCAACGCAAATTTCGTGACAATAGGTTTAGTCGTTTTCGAGTAAATTGGGTGTGATGCCCAGAATGATGGATATTATTGTAGGGATAATTCTGGCAGCCTACACAATGACGAAATCTATGAGCGATACCATGACCGTCCGGTTGTGGATAAAATCCGGCTCAATAGGTTACGGTGGGCGGGTCACTTAATCCGTATGGATGAAGATGATCCCACCCGGAAAGTCTACAAGGGCAATATCTATGGTAGGAAAAGAAGACGAGGCAGACCCTGCCTAAGATGGAGTGATGGCGTAGGCCAGGACGCCAGACAGCTTTTAGGGATATCGAATTGGTGGACCTCGGCGCAAAACCGGGATGTCTGGAGTTCCTTATTAAGGCAGGCCTAGACCGGATAACGGTTGTTGCGCCGTTGATGATGACGATAATTCTGGAAGGTGTTATTGCCAATAAAGTGCTTTGTCTGTACTCGAATAGTATGAGGCAATAGAGTGTAATCGAGAAAATTGAGCGTGTTCGATGTTTTCGTAGCAAATAGGAAAGATGCAGGCAAATAATGGCTGGAAGACACATAAGCTTGTGGACCCAATAGACAGTTACTGCGAAGGGAATTGGCATAGTTCCTAAAAGGGACTGGTTGGTGTAGAAAATATCTTTATTGATTTTATTCATGTGAATTACCATGTTGTTCCACACTTAAAGGCGTAGCGAAAAATACGGACTATGTTAACCTGCTCAGCGTAAAGAGCAACGTTGAGGTGGATTTAGAGTTCCAGTTAACGGTGGGTAAAGCAGTATGTACAAGATATCCTGGCACCGGTCGCGGCGTGGATTGCTGTGATAAAAACAGTAAAACGCTTAGACCAGCTGCTGAAATAAGCTGATATTGAACAAAAATGTAGTAGAAAAAATGCTGTCAAAGTAAAAGCAACTAAAATTCTGGGAATTAAATGGGTGCATGGAGATGCAATTTAGAACTGAAGCAGCCGGGTGAAGCAATAGCAGAACGACAGTCCCGCGGAGAGATTGTAGAGAATTGGTAGTTTTTAGCTGGTAGGGTTCCGACACAGGTATGATTGATTCCCTATGCTTATCCATGAAAGATTTTCCTCAAATTAAAAAGAAAAGATAAATAAAGAAGTAGAAGTCGGATAGAAAAACTCTGAACCGATTTGAATAAAATTTTGTCTAACGCAATATGTTAAAAAATCAAATTGTGCCAGCATATAAAGTTGACAAATTGAAAAAATGTAGACTACACGAAAAGCATCACAGGGATTTTTATTCTATTGTAGAAAGGCGTAGAAAAGTTTAAGGTTAGTTAAAACAGTGTTGCTTTCCAAACTAATAACGTTCGAGCTTAGCTAGGGAAGCAACCGCAAATTATTTTAGATCCTGAAACTAGGCTCTCCCTTATCGTCTAAGAATAATAAATTAAAGCTACTACTAAGAATATTTGATAAACGCTACTGCGTACGTAAATATAATAAAATAATTGAACTTACCTATTGTAAAAAGCCTTGAATTCATCAGATGAAAACTTATTACAAACGGTGTAGCTGCCAAACGAGTCTTTTCGTAGGTGAGCCAAAAAGCTATAGTCAAATCGAAAACAGCAGTGAACCAATGAATTATAAGTAGCTCAATCAATTCCACACTCAAAAATAGCCGGAATGGAGTAAATACCCAATGGTAGCCAAGATTGGTCATTGCGTATCCCGACAGCCATTCGAAGGTCATCTTTTTCAAGCCAGCGTAAAAGTATAATAAGAAGAACTGGAACTTTATAAGGAAATAGTTCCAGTACGGAACCTTTTGTTCGGCTTGAGGTAGCTTACGACAATCTAGGGAACTAAGGAACAGAGAGTGATGAGTTTATGTAGTTAAAGTTTGGATAGGATTATCCAACTCTTACCAATATCTATTGGCATCTGTGAAAAGTAATAATAAAGCACAAAGTCCATATAAGTAGCTGTGATTATTCCACGCTGGCTTATCTAATAGGAATACATATGCATAAGGAATCAAAAACATTAAGCACGACCTTCGAAATTTGTATCCCAACATGATTCCAAGCGCTCCCAGCCACATTACAAAGTAAGCAATACCCATAAATGGCAATGGGAATGGCTTAATGAAGTTGAAGAGCGGAAAGTGGCAATGCTTTGGTTCGCCAAACCGTAAATCTAGGTTTCCACCACCACGTTCTTCTGGAATATCTACTAACATGCAAAAGCCTGAAAAAATAAAAGAAAAGAATGTTTACAAGTTAAAAATAACTTTGTATTCCTTTAGTAACGTGGAAAGGGGTTGATCAAATTTATTTACCGTAAAGCATCCTAAAAATTCCTAACGCCGCAGCATCCGTCGGCTTATGCATCCATTTCGTAAAATTTTCAAAGGTACTAAAATTTTCACTGTCATGTCCTGTGAATTCCGTAACGACATTTTTAAGGCGTTGTTTGAAGATTCTTATTCTTTTGCATATTTTTGTTGATTCACAGCCAAGTTGATGGTTTTCTTTGTCTAGAGAGGGGAGTGGTTCCTCCGTTGGATCCATAGTTGAAATGTATAACTACCGATGAGAAAAACTATAAATATTACCTCGTCTTTTACCAAACACTTTGGTGAGGAAAGAAATCCAGAATACAAAATATTTTGATGAATATACAAAGGTTAACTTAAAATGAAACATTGAGAAAAGACACAGCACAACTAACTCATGCCTTTTACTAGGTCGATTGTACTATTCCTTAAAATCACCTATCTGAAAACATATTTCAGAGGCAGAGAATGCGTAAATTCTTCGTGCACATGATGCTCTTAACAGAAGAATACTGAAGCCACCACATGAACACAGGAGAAAATCCCTAAACTTCGATTACTTCGCATAAGGAAGTGCTAAGAGTTCTAAATAACAAGAATAGAACAATTTAGCAGCTTGAAATAAGGCCCTGATTAAGATAGCAAAAAATAGACAAAATCAATTTCCTGGGGAAGGACAGACAAAGGCCAATTAATCAAATCCAATGGAGATAAAGTTCATTCCCATTCTGACAGTAAAAGTAATGATTAGATAAGTCAATATAATGGTGGAGAACGATAAGTCAAATGGTTGATATATCCTCGACACAAAATTGACATGATGAGGCTGTATTAAATCTATTATATCATTATTACATATTTATTTATACTTAAATTTATTTCCTTTGATATTAAATTGGGAAAATATGTGTATGTACAATATATAATATGCACTACGAGAGGCGGTGTGCAGAAATTAAAGCTATTTGTAATATATTCCGACAAGAATGCTGCTGGCGGTAGTTAGTCATTAACCGATCTATATATAGTTGTCATTTACCCCTTCGTGGGGGTGCCTTAAATGCGCATCAGGTCACTCCACGATTTTCTGAGATCCCTGCACTCCTTCTCTACCATTCTGCACCAAGTACCGTCGGGACGACCCAGACATCGGCCATCTTGGGAGTGTGGATTCCACTGCATGCTATAGCGAACAATACAATTACCGCCCCTCCTTAATAAGTATCTACTGCCACTTCCGTTTCCCTATAACACTGCCTATTAACAGATCTACAAAGGCTTAAATTATAGACTATCGAACCAGGTAATCAAAGATTTTCGTCGCTCAAAGAAGCATTTTGTGCAATGTTAACTCGGGCCATACTCGGTGTCGCTACAAATAAGATCAATTAAACGTTCTATTATATTCGCCAATGTTGCTCCGAAAAAATCAATTTACAGAGCAATCAGAGCAAAGTCTTACGTTAGCCGGAATTTTCGGACGATGCATGGTGCATAATCTGTTCTTTAAAATGGAAGAAGGAGGTAATAATTTAATTATATAATAATATCTAGCGTTTCCCGCAATTCGCGCACGTAACTGTGCTGCAGGTCGCAAACCAGTACCGCTTTATAACTCGAAGCGACACAATCCCAGCACTGGTGACCGAGAGTTGATGGGGCAGAGGGGGCGGCATCAATAACACCACGACGCACTGCAGGCAACAGTTTCAGTACTTGTCGAAGCACTCTTCTCCACCGTCCAGCTGAGGTTTCCGCTGAGGTTCGGGACGAATTCCAAAGATCGTGTATACAATTCTCGGAAATGGATCCTTTGTATAAACCAGGTACTCCAAGGCTCTATGCATCTCCTGCAACTCTGGGAATTCTATCTCAAATCAATGATGAGATTGCATTTCGACTGTGTGCTGATATGTCTTACTTGTGTATTGTGGTGCAGTTGCGATAATCAGATTGCACGTTCAGAAGATTCGCTTTCGCGTTATTGGTTTGAGTCACCCAAGAGATCCACCATGGAAAATTCGTCTGGAACGTCGGCGGAACTCCCTAAGGCAGAACATTGCTAGACTGATTCAAATCAGCACTGACAATGCCAGCAGACGGGTGGGAAATAAAGTGTAGAGGGTTTACAGAAACTGTGCCATCCCCAGTGAAACACCCGTAGTTGAAATTCTGGACACACTAAGGCAGAAAATTTCTGTCATATGCAGTCGGTTACGACGGTATGGCGACAGTCATTCCAGACGTGTCCAGAATGCAACATACGCGAGGAATCAGCGAAGCTTTTTTAGATCTTTCAACGAATCACAACAAAGCGTCGGAAGGTGACGGAAGCGAAAGAGTATTGGGGTGGACTTGGGGGGTTACCCGTCCACCATGCTGAGTAGATCCCCGCCGAAGGCACCCGCCATGCAAATACGCCTGGCATGAATTTTGCAAAGATGTTACCGAATAGGAAGTTCGACGAGCCATAAACAGCTCGAAGAACTGGAGGGGCCCAGGTCTGGATCGGGTGCAGAATTTCTGGTATAAGAAATTTACCAGCGTACACAGTCGGTTCGCACGCAGTATAAATAAGGTCATGAGTCGGCCTTATCCCTAAGAAGGACACGGTGCAGGACCTCGCGGACACAAGACCGATTACTTGCTTACCAACCCTCTACAAATTCATAACGTCTATTATTAGTGGAACAACATTCTGTCTGAGGAGCAGAAGGGCTGCCGAGTTGGTTCAACGGGTTGGAAAGAGCAACTCATAATCGATTCCGTAGTTGTAGGATAAGCAACTAGAGGCCAAAGAAACCTCTTCAGTTGCTATATCGGTTATGTCAAGCCTTTTGACAGCGTCTCGCATACCTGGTTAATAAATATCCTATATCTGTATTGCATTGTTTCGAAATTAATAAAGTTTTTGGCGACAGTCATGGAAGGGCATACCACCTTATCAGTGCGTACATCTGAGGGTGCTAATACCACAGAGCCCATCCGTATACGGAGGGGCATCTTCCAGGGGGATTCATTGAGTTCCCTTTGATTTTGTATGGAAAGGAACCCCCTTTCATGGCTACTGAATGATGCTAGAGGGCATGGTTTTGCAATAAAATATGGCTTACGTGCGAATTGATATACTTGATGTACTTAGGTGACATCAAGCTGTATGCTGGTACTGACGATCATCTTAGAAGTCTGTTGCGAATATCAGACATGTTCAGCCATGATATTCGGATGGAATTTCGATTATACAAGTGTCGAATCCAAGCCATCCGCAAAGGTCATCACGAGCCGCATGCCACACATAGCGTTGGTGACCTCCACATCGAAGCTATGAGCGAGACAGACTTCTACAAGTACTCAAGAATTCTGCAAGGAACCCATGCTCGAGTTGGTGATCTGCAGGATGCTCTGCTGTCCGAATTCCTGCGACGTGTAAAGCTGGTCCTCAAATCGCATCTCTCGGGGAAGAATAAAATAAGCACGTAGAATGTATTCGCTATCACTTCACTGACTTATGCATTCGGAATATTGCCGTGGTCGAAGATCGATTTGGAAAACGTCCAGCGGCGGATACGGACAATTATGTCCAAATTTCGAATGCATCATCCAAACTCTGCCGTGGAGCAAATGAACCTGCCTCGTGAAATCGGAGGTAGGAGCGTAGTTGGCGTGACGGCACAACATCATCGCCAAGTCGACATGCTGCGCGCTTATTTTTACAGCAAAGAGCAGGCGAGTCCCTTGCATGCGACTATCTCTAAGGCAGACTGTTGGCTGACTCCACTTAACTTGAAGGATCGATCTTTCAATCCTTAGGGTGGGGTCGAAGTCAATGCAGGGTAAACACGTGAATTGTTTTTGGCAGCCATTTATCGATTTGCATTTGTCGAACAAATGGCTGTGTGCTGGGGAGCTGTTTGCTGAAACGGAGGGGTTTATGTGTGTCATTTAGGACGGCGTGGTTGCCACCCTAGCTTATAAAAAGTCGGAGAACGACCAGTCCAGAATATGTGGTTCGGAGTTAGAGACGTTGGACCATCTCATTTCTGGCTGTACTGTTATGGCACCGGTGCAATACATCACCAGGCGCAATGCTGTATGTAAATTTATCCATCAAAACCTGGCATACAAGCATGGGCTGGTCAAGGGAACATGTCCGGTTTATCGATATGACCCCCAAGCAGTACTTGATAGTTCTGCATACAGCTGGGGCTGGCAAGTTCTGACTGCCATATTCTACATAACAAGCCTGGTGTACTGTTAGTTGACAAGACGGATCGCTCCGCGTATATGATTGATGTTGCTATCTTCCACAACGGCAACATCGAACGGAAATACGTGGAGAAGAAGGTGTACCATGAGCCACCGGCTCGGGAAACCAAAGAAATTTGGCATCTCGAGCGGGTGCTTTTAGTTCCCATAATATTGTCAGCTACAGGTATTGTTCCTAAATCCCTCAAGGCTTCACTTAATGTTCTGGGGATTTCGCACAGTCTGGTTCAAACCATGCAGAAGCAGACGTTCTGCATACGTGCTCGATGTTGCGGGGAGTTCCCAACGAATTCGCCCATTAACCTACCACCGGCGACCACCACCAGCGCCCCTTTAGTTTTTAAGTAGGTAGGATCGTCCGAACCTAAATGCTTTGCACTTAGTGCCGCTTAGAGGAAATTTTTGTAAATCTTCCTATAAGCCAGCGTTGTTATAGTCGCGCTTTTTTGAGGGACTTCTTTTGGACATCATTGTCCCAGAGTCAAATGTCGCTAAAGAACTTGTCAGACTTGCGACGTTGGCCTTCCTTTTCGACATTCATGATTGTTGAAAATCAAGTAAGATTATTTCATATATTTTTTTTTTTCGAAATAGCTACTGATGATCCGAAGCGAATCGACATTTATTCCATGTTATTTCAACCTTTGGTGCTCGTAAAACACGACTTAGTAGCTAAATATCAAATACATACCAACCAAACCAGCCAGCATATGTACATATACTTGGAAATCTCTTTTATTTGAATTGAAGCTAGAATAACATGTTAAGCAGCCTTTGCATGTAGAAAAAGTGGATCAACTTGGAGGATGTGGTTCATGGAATGAGAGAATTGGAGTCAGCCAAATTCCGATTCTGGACGTCGCAATTTTGATGAAAGTGGTTGCGCGAAGTGGTTCTTTTTTCCGTCTATTTATCAAGAACCTTCTACGAGACAAACGACATTCTGTCCAAGGAGCAGAAGGGCTACCGAGTCGGATCAAGGGGTTGTAAGGAGCAACCCTTTATCGACTCGGTAGTTATAGGATAAGCAACTAGAAGTCAAAGAAATCTCTTTAATTACTATATCGATTGTGCCAAGGCTTTCGACAGCGTCCCGCATACCTGGCTAATTGGTGTCCTAAGTCTTTATCGCATTGATCCGAAACTAATAAAGTTTTTGGCAACAATCATGAAAGGGTGGCATACCACCTTATCAGTGCGCTCATCTGAGTTTACTAATACCTCAGAGTCTATCCATATACTGAAAAACATCTTCCAGGGGAATCGTTGAGTCCCCTTTTTTTTGCATGACACTAAACTCCCTTTCATGACTACTGAATGATGTTAGAGGTAATGGTTTTCCAAGCCATTTAGTTTCTGGAAAGAGTGCATGATGAAGATTTTCCAATAGAATCAACACCATTGTTCATAGCACCTCTGACTCGAGTGTCCTCACTGATAAGGGCAGTGCAGACGAGGACACGGGTGGTTTAACCGATAATTTTTGTGGACGACAGCTGACAGCTACTGCTGAAATCAGGGAGGGAGGGAGCAAATTTAGGCCAAACTGTGGGGCCGAGAAATTTGAAAACATAAATTACGATAAATTTCGAGACATGGCACCTGAAAATATTTGTTTTTTTTTATGATGAACTGTTGTCTTTGAAGAATCCAGAAAATACGCCGCTTTTAAAAATTGGCCGAATTCTATTTTTAAATATAATCTAAATATATTATGTTGATTCATTTGTCTCTTATAAGTATTCATTGGAATTTTTATTTTGAGTGAGTGCAACCATCTTACCTGCAAAAAATGTATTAGGAAACAGAAAACATACACATAACGAATTGGTTTCATCTCCAATGAGAAGGGATCGCTTATTCAAATAATGAGGTCCAAACTGTACAAACGACGGCCAGTGATTGAACTTTTGAAAACAAAATTCTTGAGGTGCTTTACTCCACATGAACATCTAGGCTTTAACGAAGCCATGGTCAAGTATTAGGGTCAACATGGATGCAAACAACTGATGCTCGAAGTATGGGACAGCGAATCAATGCCTGACGACTGGCAACGGGGCATTATCTGTCTCATACATAAACAGGGGGATATCACGCAGCGCAGGAATTATAGAGGTATCACGTTGCTGAGTACCATTTTTAAGATATTCTCCGCTATCTTGGTAGGCCGGATAGCCCCATACGCCCAGAACATCTTTGGCCCATATCAAAGAGGCTTCACTCCAGGCAAATCAGCCACAGATCAGATTGTCTCTCTGCGGTAAGCGATGGAAAAACTATTGGAATATGGATATCAGGTGCACCATCTTTTCATCGACCTTAAGGCCGCCTATGACGTAGCTAAAGTAAAAGTGTACATGGCCATGAAAGAATTTGGTGTCCCAACGAAATTGATAAGAGTGACTAGGTTGACCCTTACCAATGTGCGAGGTCAGATAGAAGCAACAGGATCACTCTCGAGACCATTCAACATCAAGAACGGTCTAAGACAAGGGGATGCCTGGATCATGAAATCCGCGCACGGTTGTTGAGGGGTCAAAGCTCTTACTGTACAAGACAATGATCTTGCCAGTCCTCATGTATTCCTCGGAGACTTGGGCTCTTAGCAAAGAAAAATCCGTCGCCTACATAACGACGAAATCTATGAGCGATACCATGACCGTCAGGTTGTGGAAAAAATGCGGCTCAATAGGTTACGGTGTGCAGGTCTATGGTAGACAAAGAAGACGAGGCAGATCCTGCCTAAGATGGAGCGATGGCGAAGACCAGGACTGGGTTCATAAGTGTAATCAGAGCCAGAATACCACAAATAAAAATTTTTTTCAATGTCAAAAAAAATACCGGTTAAACGCTTCTTCTCTTCATTCGCCCCGAAAGACTGTTGCTCCAGGAGCTCTCATCTGTTCCAACCCATATCATATTCATATATATTCGAATTCAGAATTTTCGGTAAATCTCGTTTCTCAGAAAAGATGAGATGAGAAATTCGCGTTGGGGAGCCTTGAAACTTCTAGCCATATAAATATTTAGCACTGAATAAAATTCACGCTTAATATTCACCCTTAAGGGGGTCATCCCGTGTGTTGGGTTGGAGAAATCAATTTTTTTTTGCATGAATTGTATCTATATATAGTGGAGAATATGTGGGCAAAGCGATTATCCGATATTCCGGGTCCTTCAGAAATTACAGTGTTAAACAGGTAAGGAGTTTGCAGCCGTGGCTAGAGTACTGGATGAGAAAGAGCATCGAATCTTTTTTTACCTGTTAGTTTTTTACCTGAGCCTTATAAATTTGAACACAGGTATAAATATAAAAAGGTGGAAAACCAATCCATTGTTTAAACTTATTTGTTGTTTGGAATAAAAGGGATAATCCAGTCTAGAATGAGCACTGAAAGGCTTTCAAGCTATTCTCAGTTATATTTTGTTGTAAGCATTGTGCTGCTTGTGTGTTCAGTGGCTTTTTTAAATGGATCGTACGAAGGGAGATCGCCTTAACGTTCAACGTCATGCTCGCACTAGAAAACGAGTATTTCATGGGAATCGATACTTATCGGAGAAGAAAAAGGACTTCGCATCAACATCAGCAAAGAAACTTTTAGCAAGTATGAACATGGATGTTCCAATTGCGACAAGTTTTGTATATTGTATATTGGATTTTGTAGGAGTTTTTTCCGGTATTTCTGCAAATAATAAAATATGCATGGTAGCAAAAAAGAAATGCGTAGGACATGAAAAGAATGGGAACGCGGCTTAGAAATGCAAAGAAGAATCACAAAGATATTGATGGAAAAGGGGCTGGAAAACTTACTGATAAAGTTATTAACGACCTCACTACATGGGCTAGCCATTCCTCGACACGCAAATTCGATAGAAGAAATGAAGCAAGAAATTTGGGTAACTTTCTTCCATAAATGCTCTTCAGACGAAAATCCTCAACATCAAAATTGTCCAGCAGACGAGGACAGTTGGTGCAAATGGCGCAAAGCGGAAGCTAAAGGAGAACTAGATAGTTTCCACCACGAGAAGGCACCTTTGACTGAAGAAGTTCAAACAGTCATCAAACCAATCTACGAAGATTTCTCACGAGATGATCTCTTGAACAGATGTTTAGGAGCAGAGACCCAGAATAACAATGAGTCGTTAAATGCATTGATCTGGACTTCCGCTCCTAAACACCTTCATTCTGGGGCCAAGGTCGTAGAAATAGCCACTTTTCTGGCTGTAATTATTTTCAATGAAGGATTTAATGGCATTCTGGGGATGGGATGTCAAGTTGGTCACATATGTCAGGTTTATGTCAACGGCCGTAATGAAGCGCGAATTTGGCGGTCCGAACGACGATCGACTGACCTCGCTAAAAGAGCCAAAATTGAAACCAGAGAGCAACAATCGGCCTTACAAGACTTTTTTGAAGAAACGGAGGGTGCTCTCCATAGACCAGATATAGTAGATTAATGGTGAGTTAAAATTTTACTATTGATAATCACATTTAAATTTTCAAATGCGTTTTTCTCGAATCTATCCAACCAAATTCTTTGAAATTTTCACGACTTCTTGAATACATATTTCTACGGTCCGCAAACTAGGATAATTGCAATCGGACTGGTCGTTTTTTTTTTTTTTATTCATAAAAAACCGTAAAAAAACACCAAAAGCCAAAAAATTAAGTTTAAAAGCCAACCAAAAATTTACCTTTTAATATTTTCTAATTATCCTAGTTTGCGGACCGTAGAATATTGTCCACATTAAAATGCCGTTTAGTTTTTTTCCTCAGGTGAACACAGCGCCCTCCAGCATGGCAGCAGAAAAACATCTTTTTTTAGAGTTAGGTGCATAAATTGACACGTATTCCGAAAACCAGCCACGATATCAAACTAAGAAATTTATCACATATACTAGAGATATCAATAAACATGTGGTGAAAAAATCACGTTTCTATCTTTATCCAGTCCTCCAAAATAATTTTTCAAAAAAAAGCAAAAAAAAAGGCCTTCACACGGGATGATCCCCTTAAGGTTCACGTAACTTTATAAGTTAAGTGGCTGCCGTCAAAAGTGGTAGCACCTTTGAATTAACCGGCTGCTAGACGAAACCACTTATCATATAAAAACAAAGGATTCAACAATTATATATAAAACTGGTAAAAGTGCATGCTAGAATAAATTCCTCACTCCTCCTTTGAAATTCTAAGCCAAAGAACTAACTTTAACCACCTAACTATTTTCGCATTCGTGCTAAATGAACATACATATATTATGCATTACTTCTGCATATGCACTTGTTTTCTCTCAAAACATATTCGTTTGTATCGCGGTTTTTATGAGCACCAATAATTTCGACGGAAATATAGGTCAGGAATTCAATTTGTTTATCCAAGCTTCAACATTTATCTATCTTCTGATTGAGAGCTGCACTATTCAGTTGAGTTTTATGAGGAGAATATGTATAGCAAAGCAAGGACCTACAATATAAGTATATACTAAACATCAGAATACAGATTATTATTGAAGATTTCAACATCTATTCTTTCCTAAGTGATACTACTTGACTAAAATACTCTTAATTTCTTACTCACCGCTTTTAATATTTAATCATGAAGTCACTGTTCCCAAGAATCACCTTCTAACTCGTCAATTTCATCACTTAAACGATAACCACTAATACTCCAAACACAATGCAAACTTTTGCCGGCAAATCAACGATTGCAACTTCCTTAATTTCTTCAGCCGAATAGACTGTTCCCAACAATTATTACACAATAAAACAATGCACACCGCGAAGCCACTAATCAGGATTTACTCATGTCCTTCTGCCAGCGAATCGTACATTCTGTAGGATAACACCTTCCTGGGTAATGTTCCACAACAGGAGAGGAGGAAATAATTCAATTGTATCTACTTTTCCGGTGAGTGCGACTAGCAGAATCTGCACTAGCTGAAAGCTTTATATACACGAAAACAACACCCCCAACTTGTCCGCCGTGCTGGGAACGAGGAAGAAGTCCCGGAGCACGCTGGTTCCATTCTTGCGCACTATCCAACCGTAATTGAATGCACTGTGAATTGGCTGTGGCTGCTGGTCCAGCAACGATTCTGTATGGGCTTAGTTATCACCCCCCTTAGAGTGAACTCTCATGGAATTTGGACAGAGCTGGATTTCCAATCCACTTCCGTGGAGCTAAGGCAAAAAGAGATCTTGAAGAAAATATTTAGTTACGGAATAAAAAAAAGTTTGGAAAGTTAAAAAGATGAATCCTGTTGGCCAACTTGCTAATATTTGTCACCTTGGAAGCTCTAAACGTAAGACATCGCTAGTGATATTTTCCATACTTCCATGATTCGAGATTACATAGTCCTGGAAATCTCATCCCATTCTTCTGGTACTGGTGTTAAAATTCAAGCTACACTTATTGTCTAAGAATAATTCAGAGATATGCGCAGATACTTTCTAGGAAATATTTGAAAGTATTATTACGATTACAACATCCCCTTTTACTTTATTGCGAACGCTGGAGTGAAGATGTTGCTTAAAGAATTTGCGACAAGAAGCAGGATATAGCACATCTCGTGTTGTACTTCACTAACACTGGTACCTAAAGGAGAAACACGTCCTTTGAAGCAATTTCTTTGAAATGCGGTTATTTTCAGTATCATCTGTAGGTTTTTCGCTGCGTGGTCTTTATGTTTATGACCCATAATTTGGCGAAACTTTATTAGTTTTGCTGTAGGAAGTATTTAACTCCAGATTAGTGTCTGCATGAGCTATGTATGTAGTTTGTCAAGTGAACCTCTCATTCCACTACAATTTATGTTCTTTCTTTGAGACAGATTATGTGTCGACGGCACATATGTTATACACTTGTTGAAGTCTATAAAGAAACAATGGTCAAATGCTGTATATACGAGTAAGAAATGTTTGGTGAATGTAAAATATTCATGTCAGAAGAAATGACACCCCCATTCACAAATCACAGTAAGAATATTGTTGAAAGACAGCCAAAACGATCCATCTAGAAACGCCATTCTTCCGAAGAAAAAGGTACACATCTGATTGGATGCTACGTGACCATTAAAGCAAATAGAAACAAGTCGGGAAACCGAAAGCTAAACGCTTCAGGTACGAAAGGTTTTGTGTATTTCTTAGTACGTAGCACGTAATATATCCATATACTATGTGAGAGTATCCACTTTCGGGTGATATTGACATTCATAGTCTTCAATTTTCAAAGAAGCAACAAATTTGAGGTATTATAACTTTGTTAGTAATAGTGCGATTTCCACCAAACTTGGTAAGATCATGCTCTATATTATAGCCTATATCACTGCAAAATTTCATGGTACTAGGATGAACTTAAGGGGGGTTTCTAGCCAATTACAAAAAATTGTAGTAATATACTATTATTAACTTTATTTAAACAGATATCGGCATGGAAGGTATTTCGGAGCCCAGGCACCATATAGTGGCAGCCTTCTGATTTTTTTCAGATTTTTCGGTTTGGTAGTTTCTGAGAATGGCCCCCTTAAAGAAGTGATCACTTTCAACCCCCCGCGCTCCCCACCCTTCCAACGAATGTCAAAACTAAGATCGGCTTTGAAAAGTACTAATCGAGACCTTTAATTTGATACCCCACATGACTATATTTGATGAAAAAAAATTTTACACCCCCCTTTTGCATGTACGGGGACCCCCCCTTAAATTCGACGTAGAGGGATGTAAGTCACTGTATGCGTGAGCGTTCACTGTTCCCACCTTTCTACCAAATTTGGTGTCAATCGCTATAACCGTCTCCGAGAAAAATGCGTGTGACGGACAGACATACAGACAGACAGACAGACAGACGGACAGACAGACAGACAGACAGACAGACAGACAGACAGACAGACAGTAAACCGATTTTAATAAGGTTTTGTGTTTACACAAAACCTTAAAAAAGAGCATGATTTCAAAGCAAGCCCGTCTCCACCTGATACAGACGAAACCAGGGTTCAAAAAGAGAGGAGACAAAGTCACTCTAATCTAAACCATAATAAAATCCCAGAAACATTTACATAATTTCCTGAGCGATACGTTAAAGGGTCGAAGCATCAAGCAATCGATTGAGATAGTCACTTCTCCCGTAACTTCGAAGTTCGAAGCCCCTTCATTTTATTCATTGTTTGTTCTAGAAAGCAACAGAAAAAGAAGTGGTACCTACGCGCGAACAATCTGTAAACTTCTCATTTTTTTCTTGCTACAAGAAATGTGAACCTGAACAGAGATTAGTTTTAGGAAGGTTCCTCAATAATGAATCGAATCTCACCAACTATTTCCTGATAAAGCATGAATTCTAATGACACATAGAGAAGATAGATGTGTCTATTGTAACGTTGTCGCCATACGCATTTTACATGTCTTCCTGCTCTGGTGTGTGTCTAGAGGATTTTTATCTCTGTCACTTGACCTTATAGGAAGCCTGTTCCCAGTTTTCGATAGCACTATTAGCTGATTATTATAATGATTATTCTCTTAAGGGGAAGTCGCGCCGCGTCCTTAACTGGTTATAGTGTACCTATTAATGATGGTGGTCAAAGGGTAGTATGGAAACGTGGATTGGTACCCAAGATGGAGCATAAAACCTTGGAAACGCCTGCTGAACCAGCACCAACAGCTCTACTACCAAACCCTATCTCTACCTCCACGTAGTGACCGCTGGAAGTTCTTGCTTAACGAAATGCTGCAGAAGAGGAAGAATGAAGGCGAGTCTCCCGCGCCTAAAAACGGGAGAAATTGTACCAATTGCTTCTTCAGGTTGGCGGTTGGGTAGGGCTAACAACCCTACACGGAAAACAACCTGTTGCGAAGCCATGGAAGGAGCCACGGACTGGACCGACAATACAGCGACAAACCCGGCAACCAAAACGGAATAACGATTTGCGCATTTTCTCATGGAACGCGCGCTTCCTGTACAGAGATGGAGCTGCCAAGCAGCTAGCCGATACCCTGTCCCAATGTAGGGTTTATGAAACAGCGTTACAAGATATGCGTTGGACAGGGGCCAGTTTCTTGGAGAAGAGCCAGTACACAATATATTGTAGTGGCCATCCAGTAAACCATGTGCTCGGAGTAGGTTTCTTAGTCAGTCAAAAAATGGAACCTGCTGCTATCGGCCTTGAAAACATAAGCGAATGGCTATGCACTCTGCGCATACGAGGCAAAGTAAGAAATATAAGCATCATTAATGTTCACGCCCCTATAGAGGAGACTGTAGACTCGGAGAAGGATACCTTCTACAAGGCAGTAGAACGAACCCTCGATCCCTGTCCCAAGAATGTTATCAAAATCATACTTGGAGATTTCAACAGCCAAGTAGAAACGGAGCTCATATTCAGGCGATACATTGGCTCACATAGTTTACATAAATATACAAATGATAACGGACTGCGGATTATTCAATTTGCAGCGTCACACGAAATGGTTCCAACAACCTGGTTTGCTCGGAAAGCGATCCACCAGCAAAGGTGCGCACTCCAGACGAGACCACTTTCAACCAAATTGACCATGTGTGGATCGAACGCTGCCACCTCTCAGCCTTGATGAATGTCAGAACATATAGAAGGGCCAATATAGACTCGGATGACTATCTCATTGGCATGGTGCTCTGGCTCGAATAATAACACTGAACCCATCCACAGCACAACCCTCCGCCAAACGTACAAGAATAAAATGGGTACCGCAATAACCGCAGTCAATAGACATCCTGGAGATAAAGCATCAACAAATGATCTTCACAAACACCTGAAGAACGTTATTATAAATATGGCCAAACATACTTGGCTGCAGTTGGAAAAAGAGCCCAAACGACTACTTCGATGATGAATGTAAGCTAGCAGCGGAACGGAAGAATGCCGCATATCGAGCGACTTATCACAAACTCCGTCTGCCGAAAAGTGACGTCACAGACGGAAAAAGGAGTCCTGGGAGAATCAACAGGTCTGTGAACTGGAAAAGTACAGTGGGCAACCACACCAGGCGCGGATGAAGCCTTACACACATCGATGCTCATCCTGCCGAGACAAAGAGGGAATTCTGATTTCCGACAGAATGGGTATATTAGAGCGATGGGTTGAGTACTTTGATAAACTGCTCAACAACTAGAACATCGGCGAATATAATGTTCCGCCAACCGAAGACGACGGACAAATACTACCACCACCAAGTATAGAAGAAACAGTCGGTGCAATTCATTGGCTTAAAAATCATAAGTCGCCAGGAGCCGATGGAATTACAACCGAGTTGGTTAAATATGGAGGCGATCAATTTCACTAAGCGCTTCATCAACTTATGCTCAAGATGTGAGACAGCGAATCAATACTTGACCAATGGCAATGAGGCATTATCTTTCTCATACATAAAAAGCGAGATATGACACAGTACAGCAATTATAGAGGTGTCACGTTGCTGACTACGATCTATAAGATATTCTCCGCTATGTTGCTAGGTCGGCTACGGATACGCCTAGAACATTATTGGCCCATACCAAAGAGGCTTTACTCCAGTCATATCAGCAACAGATCAGATTTTCTCTGTGCGGCAAGCTATGGAAAGCTGTTGAAATATGGACACCAACAACGATCTAAGACAAGGGGTTGCGCCCCCTTTAACTTAGCCCTGGAAAATGTAATTCGCGATGCTGAGGTAATTGCGAGAGGCACGATCCTCTTTAAGTCCATCCAACTACTGGCCTATGCTGACGATATCGACATCATGAGAAGAATGACACGAGATGTACAAACTACCTTCATCTAGATCGAGCAGGCGACGCGAGATCTTGGGCTGCACATCAATGAAGGCAGGATGGAATATATAGTGGCAACGTCAGCACCAAAAACCAAACAACCAACAACATCAAACCCCACTGGTCAAACGGGAAGAATAAAGATAGGAGACTATAACTTTGAGAGCGTTGATAATTTCCCCTATCTAGGCTCGAAAATCAGCGTTCGGGAGCAGAATCCTCCGAAGAATTCTTGGCCCCCACAGGAAGATGGACAATTCCGTAGCTTACATAACGATGAAATCTATGAGTGATAATATGACCATCAGGTTGTGTATAAAATCCGGCTGAATTGGTTGCGGCGGCAGGTTACCTAATCCATATGATGATGATCTCAAGAAAGCCTGTAACCGTTAGAAATTTTAGTATATTCCCTACTTCCAGATCTTTCAACTTTTTATCTAGTATTAAGTGTTCTCCCAGATTCCTCGACATACTTTGCCCAAGTACCGGACACTGCCCCAGAACATATAGAGAATTCATCACACTCCGCACAAAACCTGTAGGTAGTGTCTGTAGATATCCCTAGCTTTCCTAAGTGATTGATAAGTCGGCAGTGACCAGTGCGAATTCCCACTATGATTCGGAGGTTCTTCTTGGTGGGGCTTAAGGAATTCTTTGTGCGCTTGGATTCGTATCCCCCAATAAGGAAACTGGGCTGCTCCATTCCTGGTAGGTCCGTCCAGTAAAGTTCCCTCAACCATTCCTCTTCATTTTTTAATGTCATAGCCATGAACCCGTTTCCAATTCCACAGAAAGATTCTGGCCCATGTAAAGACATTCTTGTTCCCTTTTTGGCCAGTTCATCCGCTGCCTTATTGCCTTCCAACCCAACTTCGCCTGGAACCCATAGTGTCCAGACATTGCTGAACGAATCGAACGTATCCAGTCTCTCAAGGCAAGGACGAGGTGCCTTAATCGCTGCTTAGGTGTCAGCCAGAATAGCGATGTTCTGCTCCCTGTAGTTCCTTTGGAGATTAAAGGAGGCACATCTGTCTATGGCGTATACTTCCGCCTGGCTCCAAGTACATTTTCTTTGGACCAATGACTCCGACATCTGCTCCTTCCGCTGTGAGGGATCTGTCAGTGTACCAAGTAATCAGTTGTTGGTTTAAGCCGTATGTCACAGCCACGTTCTCCCAGTTCGCCTCGTTGTCATGTTATCCCTTGACATCCCTTGCGGTTTAGGGCGTCTTGTATCTCTGTGTGCAATGAGTTGTCGAATGCGTCTTCGATATCCAAAAACGCACAGATTGCTACTTCTTTTGTTGACTTAACTGTCTTAGCCGGACAGCTCTCTTCTGACAGTACTTCATCAGTTTAGCGACTAGCTCCAATGGGACCCTGGCTCCTGGGAAGTAGCCTGATGACGCGACTGCCTCCGGGTTCCAGTGAGACTTGGATAGCCACAAGGTCTCCAGTCAGGAATTCTGAAAGACATTTATATTTGAAATTACGTTTAAAAATTAGGCAAGCTCTTCACAAGAGGGGTCCCATATTACCTGCATGCTCCTTGCTTCCTCCTTGCAGACCACTGGCTCCTGGACCAGCACTATTCCAATGTTCTCTTTGGAGTTTGTCCTTGCAATTACTGCAGGTGTAACTTCAGCATGGAGGAGATTTATCTGGGCGGGCTTATTGGCTTCATTATTGTTTTGAGCACTTCTCTCTGCTCTTCTTCTAAGCCACTTTGCAGTGTCTTCCGTCGCGCAGTCCATATACTGGTCGAAAGCGTATCCGGGTGAACACAAGTTTCGCAGTCCATCCTTTACACATCTGCCTGACCACAAGCCGAATGCCCGTGACCGCGTTAGCATTGACGGGCTTCCTGATTCCTGCCTTCACCCCTGACCTGTATTAGTTTTAACATCATACCTAGGTCTCAAAATACCTACAATAAGGATGTGTGCTCAAATAAAGTTGATAATAGTATATTATTATATTTTGGAAACTAGCTGGTGGGAGGGGTACAGTAACACTATCGAATGCCCTACTTAGAGGTGTGCTACTGTGATTTCTTGGGCCTGGCTAACTCTTCAGGTGCATTTCATCATTCCGAAATTTTCTACCTGAATATTACTTTAAGGACTGAAAACTATAATTTGTAAACCATAAATATATGTATATATGTTCACGAACGCCTTTAGCTATTCGCAGCGTCTTGATCTTTCAGAAAATCATTGAATTTTTGACGCAGGACATACCTAGCTAAGCTGACCCTTATCAATCAATTATTCATATCCATTTGCCTTCAGCATTCACCTTCCAATATGGTTCCCATTATCTCTTAAAATATTTTATAAGCTTAGATGAAAAGTTCTGATGATAATTAGCGAACTTTTCTTGACTTATTCGGGATATAATGGACATTCATTGTTTCTCCTCTCCACTCCTTTGGAGAGTTATTTTTATTCGACACCATAGTCAATGTTTTCTAGAGGTATGTTTGTCTGACTATTCCTTTCACTATAATCTCAAAAGTAGTCTTATTAATATTCAAGATAAACAATTCCATCAAAATCCAATAATAGCCGATTCCAATGTCTCTTCGGGTTTCACACCTCGCAGCACACAAATATTACCTTTAAGGATGTTGGCTTCATATGTTCACATTTTATTACCGTTTATTCGTGGCATGGAGCACATCCTGTTTACACTACCCTACATGATATTTGCTTGAGGGAGTAGTGAAGCTTTCATGCGTGGTGTACGTGGATATTGTCACAGTGCCCACGTGGGCCAAAGATACATAGTGCAAAGTTGATGACGTTGTTTTCGTCCATCAGTTCTACGACGACTTTAATATTTTTTATATTGACACAAGTTTTATGGATGCACATATTATTGCTGAATTGGTCCTTGAGAAGATTGAAATAGTCAATACATAAATACTTATACATATGGATGCATCCTTTTTTATTTTTTTCAATTTCCATATTATTGACGGACGATTTGATCATTTTCAAGTAAAAAAAATTAAAGGAAATAATTGACTACAGTTATGGGGAATTAAATAGTTTTACCATGTTATCTGCATAGAGATTCTGACGATAGATTTGTGTGTTAGCCATAAGGCCCTATATGGCGCACAGGCCACCAACCACATCTACTAGCAACCGCTACAAGTTCCTGGTAATATGCTTTAAATCACTTCATGACTTGCGTAAAAATCTGCACTCTTTCTTCTATTCTGCACCATTTAGGCCTAGGGCGATCCAGCTTTGGCCGTGTTCACGCGATAGCAACTTCCATTGGTACAACTCCTAATGGAGTTAACATCCTTTCTCCGGAATGCCCCAGATACACTCTATTTTAACACTATCGAAACCCTTCTTAAAATCGAGAAAAACTATGTTTGGAGGTGATCTAAGGTCTATGCACTGTTCCCTACGAGGGGACGCACTAGTCACACGCAAGCAAAATTAGTCATCATATGATGGTCTATTTCTAGGCACTTTTTATTACCCACATTCAGAAGATAACTCATGATCACGATATGGTCCCCTGTTGAACTCCATTCAACTCCTCATAAAAAGTTTTCTTCTGCTCTGAATTGAAAGTCTCTGGCCCAACACTGTACCATTAAGATATTCTCCATTCTACATCGGAGTTCTGCAGCCAATTTTCTGTTGGATATCGGTGCCTAGGACATAAGAACACCCATTCCGGATACAGAAGCATTTGTCCAACACCATATTCACCTCCGGGCAAGCTTACCAAACGACAATGATACAGTCCAGAGAAGTTGCACACATATTTTCACCACTTCGCTTCGCTTAACCCCGGAATGTCCTGTAATTCTGGGGAGCCTCGATATTCCTCGTTAAAGAGCGTTTTCAGATTGCAGAATCCGATCATTAGCCGTAGATTAAAGCCAACGGATGCAGCCATATAATCAATCCACCACCAAAATATGGTAGCCATTTCAGAACCTTAAGAAAGTTCGGCAATTGGCAGGTTGTTGGCTTACAAATCTTTGCACCTTTTATTCACTTTTAAATTAAGGGAGAAAATACTGCGGGCGGTAGCTTTCCGGCTTATCCTGGCTGAAGTTTCTGCCCTCTAACTCTGAGATGTCTTGATACTGTACAACCATTTAGATTATTATAATTCCTTCCTCCTCGTTTAAACAGGCTTGGGGCCGCCTACGGTGGTAATGTAAATTTATGAAAAATTATAATTCAAGATTCTCTATCATACTCTTAATTCGACTTTTGTATACGACTTCTTTTCGGTCTGAAATGGGCATGGCAGTTGGTTAACAGTTCTAAAGTTCTACTTTTCAAATTCGCGAAATTTACTGTCACCTCTACTGCAAGCTGATAGGTCATGTGCCTTTTTATACCACTTGACTGATTTTTCCTGAGGCAAAACACTTAAACAGCAGCTTTTTTCAGATTAGAGAAACCCAATCTGTCTTTCAGTTAGCCATCATGTACTCAGGGGCACTGATGACCACAAATGTCCTGTTAAAACTGATTCAGAAAGTTTTTGTAAAAGTCCTCTTCAGTAACAATCCTATCTACTTCTTATTATCAGCGATCTGGCGCTTTAAAGCAAAATAATTATCCTTTACCATATCTCTAAGTAATTCTGCTAGCATTATTGGATTGAAAAAGAGGATCCACCCTATCTGGGAAATTTTGCTTCCTATATTGCGTAGAACCAGTTTACTTTTCACGTTGCATGTAACTTGAGCATTGCCTCCCGCCTGTGTGGTTGGCTGGTTAAATTGTCAACCTCTCTGCCTCTTCATTAAAATGATGGTTGATCTTCTTCTTTTTCATCAGCCTTTGTCTTGTTCACAAGCGGGGTCGGCTCCTCGTGATCGCTTTCGCTATTTAGTTCTACCAAATGCCTGATCTGGATGCAATCGCGAGGCTTTCAAATCCTCATACAGCATACCAAACCATGGTGTGTTTCGGCCGATCTTTTGGTCGCTAAACCTCGACTTTAAGTTTAGGATCTGCGGGATCCTAAGTCCCCATCCACATGATGGTGGACCGGACTAAATGAGGAGCAACTTACTCCCACGTTTTTTAGTCCATGGATCCCTAGTTTGGAAACGTGGGAGTAAGTTGCTCCTCATTTAGTCTGGTCCACCATCATGTGGATGGGGACTTAGGATCCCGCAGATCCTAAACAACAACCTAGCTTCAGCCTTAGTCTAGCTTAGACTACAACGACTGGCGTTTTATGTCCAATATAACTCGCAACCTTGTCGTGTTTTTGCGATGATAAAAGGGAGCGTCTTTCCACCTGTTGGGACTTTCGGTCACGCTGCTCCCAGGGCAGAGGTGAGGCAGCGTTTGATGAGTTGCCTCTGCCCTGGACGAAACCGTCAGTCATCTTTAATTTTTTCTCGACTTTAAGGTTCAGACCAATCTTGGCGTGTGAATTCCCATTAGCGCGAATTAGGTGACCATACCGTTGAAGACGCCTCTCTCGCAATTTTTGCACTGTCGTCGCAACTCCATATCGATCATGGATAATGTGATCAAAACGTGTCATGCCACTAGTCCAACGCAACATCTTGGTTTCCATTACTGGAAGACGACGTCCATTGTCTTTTATAGTCAGCCAAAACTCTGAACCATAGAGAGCGACAGGACGGACGACATTTCGGTAAATTTTAGATCTAAGATGTTCGTTAGGGGCGCTAGACGTTGGATGTGACGGCGTCCATAACAAGAACAAAAAGGAGTGGATGAAGATCGTTTATCATTAAAGCCTTCTTTTATTTCATCTTGACTAATTTAGGAATTCTCTAGTTAAGAAATAACACCCAGTGATTATCTTAAGGTTATAAAAAGAGGATTTGATGCAAACAAGCAAGCATTCGGATAGGCATATAAAAAGATAAATGCGCAAAAGGATTAGTTCAAATTACCAGTAGTGATTAATCGAAAAATGCCAACAAAAAATCAAGGCGAGTCACTATCCGAAAATAGGAAGAAACTGTGCCAACTGGTCCTCCTAATTACAGACTAAGTGTAGGGCGGCGACCATACTCGGTAAAACTACCTGTCATGAATCCAAGAAAAAAACCTAGACTTGACTAGACTAAACAAGAGATATAACAACGGATCCGGTAAAGAAATACGACAGTGATTTGCCCATTTTCTCATGAAACATATAATTTCTGCGCAATGTAAAAATTGTTCAGCAATATAAGACTGATATAATAACAGTATAAGAGGTGGGCAGGACCAGGAGAATATCCACTTTACCATATATGTTGGTTGCCATCTGTGCTCGGTAGATGATTCCTAGTCAGCGAATAGTGAAACATGTTCCCTTCTGCTTTGTAAATTTGTACAAGCAAACGACTGATAGAAATCTTTAAAACGTGAACCTCCTTAAAGTTCTTGGCAATACAGAGTCGTAGTAGGTCAACTTTTATGAAACAGTGTCATACCTCGAAATTTCAACAACCAAGTAACTAAGGAGCCCGTATTCAGACGATGAGTAGCACACTCTAAATTTTGTAACTTTATTGCTAAAGAAACGACAACAACGCCTCGGATAGAGACTGACGCCACGGAGAAGACCTCTGGTTATCGAAAACGGAGTATGTTTGTCTTTCGAAATGTGCGCATGCTCGTCGACAACGGTAACAAGGGTCCTCAGAATGCTTTCTCTAACTTAAACGGGAATTCCAGCGATATAAACTGGATATTCTGGGCCTAAGCGAAGTAAGATGGTGTGGCTCTGGAGATTACACCTCTCCCTCTTGCTACACCAATGGCAATGCACTTTGTACTCTGAAAAGCCAGTGTCGGATTGCTTCTAACTGCTACCGCAAGGTCCACATTTTGGTCCAAGTTAAGGGCATCACAATTGTATGCGCTACGTACCAACGAAGACTCCAGATATGGTGGATAGCAACGAGCAACTAAGCGCGGTTCAGGGGAGGCTTCTTAAGGTGACATTGTGATCGTGATGGGTGATCTGAATACCAAGATGGGACCTGACAAGACCTTGCTTGGAGATGTGATGAGGAAACGCGGCCTTGGTGACCACAATGGTAATAGTGGGAGGGTCATGGAAACTGATCGATGAACGGAAGAGGTTGAAGGCTCTACAGAACGCTGCGGGCGTGACGCGCTCGAACTCCGATACCGAGCGAAATCGCGAGAAGCAATGTAGGTCGAGATAAGAGAAATTTCGCTATTGTGCTGGTCAGGGAAGCAGAAGACGCCACAGATAGCAATGATTTCAGAACTGTATAACGCATCATGAAAGAGCTTGCATGTGGTCGCAAATCGTTCGATGGTCCTGTGAAGGATGTCAACGGTCGACTTCTCATCCACGATTATGAACAACTGAAGAGGTGGAAAGTAAACTTCACCAACGTTCTTGACCATATTACAACCAGTGAGATTCCTCCTCTTGTGGATGAAATACGGATAAACTTAAGGGGGTTTTGCAGTCAATTACTAGAAATTATTGTAATATACTATTATCGACTTTATTTGGACAGATATCGACATGGAGGATATTTCGGAGCCTAGGTCCGTGAAAGAAATTATCACTTTCGACTCACCGCACTCCACACCTTTTCAACAAATATCAAAACTAAGGCCGACTTCGGAGAGTACTACCCGAGATGTTTCATTTGATACCCTACATGACTATATTTGTTGAAAATAAATTTTACCCCCTCCCTTCTGCATAAAAGCCCGCCCCCCTTAAATGCGACGTAGAATGATGTAACTCACTATATGCGCGAGCGTTCGCAGTTCAGACCTTTCCACCAAATTAGGTATGAATCGCAATAAGCGTTTCCGAGAGAAATGCTTATGATAGACAGTAAACCAATTTTAATGAGGTTTTGATTTACACAAAACCTTAAAAAGGGGGCTCGTTTTGAGTGTGATAATTGGAGGGGTATCTGCATTCTCCCTGTCGTTACATACCTAAAATAATCCTGGAATGCATCAAAAAACATCTCGAAAGCTTGATCGACAGAGAGGAAGGTGGTTTCCACTCCGCATCATCCTCAACCACATAAACACCCTACGGATCATTTTGGAACAGTGCGCAGTGTATGGAGCTTCGTTGCAGCTGCTATTCATCGATTTCGAGCTTTCGACAGCGTGAATAGGAAGTGTGGCTGGAGTGCTCCACGCAGGAGGCAGATTCCGGAGAAACTAATAGCTATTGTCAGAGCGACATATGTTGGCGCAACACGTGTTATACTGAGGTAAAATCTGGATCTGGGGGTCCAAAGCGGAGTCCGCCAAGATTGTATCCTGTCGCCGATGTTATTTCTTCTTTTTACCGGTGATGTTCTTCATGCTTCCTTGTCCGGAGGACGTGGAGGAATTTAATGAGCAATGACATCTTTCTTCAAAACCTCGACTACGGTGATGACATCTGTTTGCTTTCTTACCGGGTCATGGACCTTAGGAAAATGGCTCCGGATTTGAAAAGAGAGGCATGTAGTGTTCGACTAAAGATAAACACGAATAAAACCAAGGTTCTCAGCCTGACGGGTCATTGTACTTGCCCAATCTGCATTAATGGCCAGGGCAATTAAAGCAACGATCAATTTGTATATCTAGAAAGCGTGGTTTCTGCCGGCGGAGGTACCGAACTAGATGTTACCCGACGCATTAAATCCGCTTTCGCTGCCTGTCTAAGATCTAGAAATGCAGTTATCTCAATGAAAAGATCAAACTGGGACTGTTCTGTGCTGATGTTCTCTCTATGTTGCTATATGCGAATAGCACAGGAAAAGTGAACTCCACTGTTCTTCAAAAGCTCCAAGCTTTCATCAATACCTGTCTGCATCATATCGCCGGGGTACGTTGGCGTGGCACTAAATGCAGAACGACAATTGAATTGCAGGCTATGCCCAAAATGGCTGACGAATGGGCCGTCCCAAGGGCACCTGAAGTGGAACAGTAAAGGAAGGTCATCTACTCTGTATGCGTAAGGATGACCCAACGCAGAAATTCTATGATGCAATATCTAACTGCTTCAGATAAACCAATAGCGTAGGGATATCAAATTGATGTACGTCTCATAAGAAAACAGACAAAAATCCTACAAAAAATTGGCTGTGTAAAAAGGCTGATATCATCCTCAATACAACTAATCCATTCCATGGCGGGAAAAAGTGGCTATACCCGAAGAAAGAGTGGTACATGGACTGGAAGGTTGGAATCATTTGATCCTAGAAATTAGTATAGTTCGTTATCAAGTGCAGGACTCACGGCCACTCAATTTTTCAACAAAAAGGTTTTGTTTAGGCTCACGCCCGCTAAGGTCTGAACTGACGGTGACCCGATAAGATTCATACCCATGCCGGGTTTGTGAATAAATATATTTGGAGCCAACATCACCTGTAGCCTCTTCTAATCACGCTAGTCTGCAGGGCAGAGGTTGGGCAACGTCTGGAAAGTTGCTTTTGCCCTGACGGTGAAACCGTCAGCAATTTTGAGAGTGCCGATAACAAACAGTACAGATAAAGAGTCATCCGTTAGTCAGTAGATTGTGTAGGAGAGTTAACGTAGATTAAATTTAATCGTAAGTAATTCACATAAGTGCAATCGAACAGAGTTCTACAAAACAGAATATAGATATGAACACTTTTCACTTTTGTGAGGTCAATTAAAATGCTGATTTTTTTGTGTGTCATGAATGCAATTGGAACAAACCAGTGGCTCTGGCTTTTTCAGACAAACCGCAGCAGATTCTGTATCTATTTCGAACATCATTCAAGACCTTAAACAATATTGGGATGGAAGTGTATGTCAGATCTTTCGATAAAAGATAAAAAACAAAAGATGATGCAATTCTAATTTAGCAATCGGACCATATTAACGATAAAGTGGTTTTTTTATTGATGCCGAAAAATTGATTGATATTCGCCCGGATGGTGACCTTCAGACTTGAAGTTTTATCTTACGTCTAATTACGTACGTCTAATTTTGATTTGAAAGTAGCTATTTGCGTGAAAATTCCAGAGGAAGGTTGCGGAGAAGAGAAAGGAGGCGTTTGCATTTTCTCCATATTAGGCTAACTAGTGGACTAAGGAATTAAAATATAAAACTATACAAGAACATTATTCTAGAAATTCCAGAAATTCCGTTAAAGAAATGATCATTTTGACCCCCCGCACTCCCCACTTTTCCAACAAATGTTAAAACTAAGACCGCCTTCGGAAAGTACTAATCGAGACGTTTCATTTGATACCCCACATGACTACATTTGATGCATTGCCCAATTGCATGTATTGTGAAATCGCTCCACGTTCCATTTGTCCTTACTTTCGGTCACGCTGCTCCCAGGGCAGAGGTCAGGCAGCGTCTGATGAGTTGCCTCTGTCCTGGACGAAACCGTCAGTCAGCTTTTTGATTCTTATTTCAATTTAATTTCCGAACGCATGAATCTCTGATAAATGCATCATCTCACTTAAAGCAAGTAAGTGAAATGATTAGGGAAATATCACGGAAAAAAGGAAATAACTGCTTTCACAAAAAATGAACTCGGGCATTATAAATCAGAATGTTATGTATTCTTTTCATTCACTTTTGTTTCGCTTTTCACCGTGTATTGCATGACTGGGACGTGTACGTACTATGTTGTGCATTGACAAATGAATTTTTGTATTTGTCTCGGGCTAATGCCAATGTATACAGGTATTGCAAACAATTGATGCTGCTGGGATTATTGTTGTGGGTCTACACCACCGGTGTACGGAGTTTCGGATAGTTGTGCTAGAGATTGTTTAGAATGCGAGAACGATTGAAACTGTTTATTTACAATCACAATTTACTTCCCAACACAAGAAACACTAAACATAACAGTGCGCCAGGGAGAACCTGCACGCCTTTTATGTCCAGACCTGAGTTCCAACGACCTAACCGTGATCAAACTAAAGCAAGCGAAATCGGTGACCTTGTATATCTTCTTGGCTTACATGACTTACAACCGATCAGCTCCGCCAGAAGAATTTCAAGATTTGCGGTCCACGATCGCATCAAAGAAGACCAACTTGTTGATAGGCTGTGCCGCCAATGTGAAGGATACGCTTTGGGGCTCGAAAATTAATGAATGAAGTGAGTCTCTCTTTTATTTTATTATTAACACAAATCTGTCCGTGGGTAACAGGGGTAGTATGCCAACCTTCACTTCCCCAGCTCGGAGAATAATGACGGTTAGTAGGAGACTTTCGATATCACCTTTCTAACCAGCAATGGGATTTTTGGGATGGAGAACTGGAGAATATCGGACCTTCTCAGATCATAGTTGGGTACTTTTCAGTCTAGATATCGGTGTAGAGGTCTTCAGCTCTTTCAGAGGATCGATTGGAGAAATTTTGGTGAAGTTATCAAGAACAAACTCTTCAGTATGTAATATTCGCACGACAGAAAAACTAAACTCAAAATTTGGTCCCCTGGAAAAGGCATTAGAAACCCCCTCCAAAGTGCCCTGCTAAATACAGCTAGAAGACATTGCTGCCGTGATGGGAGATTCGTCCAGCCTCAGGAAGCTGAACACGAAGATCTTCAATATCTGCTAGAGGCACAAATATTGGCAGCTATACTAGGACCGCCTGAAGGAGTATATGTCGGCCGTCAAGACTGCCAAAGGCGGTCCTCGTTGGACTGTTCTCAGAACCAAAAGCACCAACGAGTCTGTTAGACCCAGTAATATTTTGTCCAAGGAACATAGGAGCCCAAGGCTCCTGGACGGAATCTTCTGATGAAACTCTGGAGCTACTGATTCAGACGCCATTCCCCACCAGAGAGGCGGACTGTGAATTAGAGCATCGCTTGGAGGGTATGTAGCCCAAGTCGTGTGAGACTATCAAATCGGTAATCATCCAGGATCGGCTGGGCTATAAACAACTTCTTCGTATATGAATCTCCAGGCTTAGATGGCATAATGCCAGTCATGCTGCAGAAGCAGTAAGGAAGAGTTGTACCACAGCTGGGTAAGATTTACCGGAGGTGTATCCATTTGGGATACCTACCACGCTCTGGTAGTTTTCATACTGAAAGCGGGCAGTCGCGGCATGAGTCCGTTGAGGACTTTCAATCAATTAACTTCACTTTTTCCGTGTTGAAGACCCTAGAGTACGTCCTGGACACTCACTTAATGACGCCTATGGTGAAAACGCTCTTCCCTAAGTCTCAGCTCTCCTATATCTAGGGCAAATTTACAGAAACAGCTCTCCTCGAGTTGATTAGCACAGTTATGCTACTAGCATTACACCAGTTGCCTTCCTGGATATAAAGGACCGTGGCAATAAAGTGGGGTATGCGCCCGAGGTTGGTTCTCTAAATGTACATATCCATGGTTTCTCCCATCCTAACGTATGGTTCTATAGAACGAAGCTTTATAGAATCCAGAGTATCGCGTGTGGAAGCCTGTCGATAGTCGGGGAATGATCCGAACCCAACCATAACATAGCCATTCTTACGGATAGGCAAGCGGCCATTGAAGCCTTATACTCAACGAGGACAACCTCTAGCCTGGTGGGGCATTGCAGAAACGCGAAGAACCTTCTAATTTCCGGTGATAAGAACATAGAACGTAGAGGGAAAGGAGTGCCAGGCACGGCTTCACTTTTAGCAACCTTCGAAGGTCGCCACGGACCTCAGATGCGCCAACCGAAGGAGGATTTGTCACGCCTTCAACAAGACCTGATCGCAGGAGGTCTTGTTCCAGAAGCGTGCAAATGCATACAAGATTATGGCGCATTATCGAAGCTGCGGAGAAGAGGCAGAAGCCCTCAGGCACTTTCTTTGCGATTTCATAGTTCTGCGGATACTAGGTAAACCATTCTATAACAAGTGCAGCTACATCTAGTTGCAGGATGGAAGAGTTGCTTTGCGTCGTGAATGCTACAGTCTAGCTCTTCACAGTCTACAGCAGTCATAGTCTGAAAAGTTTGTCGCATCCAGATGGTACACTACAGCGCTAATTAGCGTCCTTGGAGCGACCGCCAATACCAATCAACCAAGCTAATTTCGGTTAATACAGGGGCGTGCAAGCCCTTGTCAACAAGACACTTGATTGGAGCTTAAGAAGTTGCAGGCGGATCTTCAAGGTCAATTTTGCACGCTTTTTACGTTTTTGAATAACTCTTGCCTCTTAATCGAGTTCTACTCTGATAGTCTTTTGATCACCGACCAATCCCCATTACAACCTGCATGGCCAATCCACTCAGTTACCATTAGGTTCTAGGCTAGGTTAGCCTTCGTCTTGACGACTATCCTTGAAATGAGTGTCGACAAGCTGAAATTCTGAAACTTAATAAACTTAAAATGAAGACACAGACAGGTCTAATAATCGGTCAATGCCTGCTTCAGAAATGTCTGCGTAGATTAGGTATGTATAATGAAAACCGCAGTGCTCTCATGGTAGAAACATATCACCCCGAGAATAACAAACCTGGAAAAGGGGCTCGATGAGATGTACCTAGCGCATATGATTTCCACGTAAATGAATTTCATTACGATATACAATTAACCTACAGGCGGTAGAACGGGACAACAAACCCCCTGTTGCTCCCCATAATTAATATAATTATAATTTCCCCAATTCAATTGTTTTAATTTATCCACGATCGAGATCACCCAAGTGTGTAATATATAGGCAGGGCCCATATGACTAATAAAACTACTAAAACCATTCACTTTTCCATTTATTTGTATATTTCTCAACGTTATAATATATATATATATGTATATTACGTAAAATATCATCTGTTCGAATATTTTCCAGCGAACGAGGGGAACAACAATGAACAATAATACGTAATTTGAATTTTTAGATAGTTGCCTTTTCCTCCAAATTCTTCGAATTTCCAATAATTAGAGAGAAGTCTTACATATAAATATATTCACGTGCCTTGTGCTACGATACAATAAAATTCAAGTGCGGTGTCGAAATTTTTCAAAAAACATGACTGACTTTGATTCGCTTTCTTCACAAATATAATTCGAATGCAATATAAAAATTGCAAAAATTTAAGACATTCAATATAATTGAATAAATTTGTAATTTCTTAAAGTGATAAATAATGAACGAATTCACACAAATATCTTTCGAGTTTTCTGTAAATAAACTTATCGCCTAGTTATTGTCTTTCCACTCCTACTCCGACACTTTTCCTTAAGTTTGAGATTTCCTTTAGTTTGTAGTATTTTTTCTTTTATTTATCATATTTATCATTGTTCGATTGTTTCACAGTGTTAGATTTAATTATATCTTTTACTCTCTACAGTAACAAGGTTTCTTACCTTAATTGACACAGTTTTCCAATTTGTATCATAAGTTAATTTGTCACGGACGATTTGAGTGAATGCAGAAGGTTCTGATACCATGCTGAGTGAATGAAACCCTGTCTAAGTGTTGGATATGTAGTAAGGCTGGGAATACAAGAGATACTAAGTAGCTTGCAGGCGGTCGCTCCTATTGAATCTAAATCCTTAATAGCTGTTGGAATTTTTCAAATTTTGAGTTAAGCTTGATTGATATTAATTTTGTTCAGTGCAACTCAAAAGACCACAGGCGCCGGTTTCTGGGAGGTGTTTCTAACTTGCAGTTCGCTAGACAGGTAGTTTTATCTAAAAGTAGGTGCACTCCTATCAGCTAATTATGCTCTGTGGTGTGCAAGAACAAAATTTTCGTCTTCCTAGTAGCACATTTAACTTGAATAACATTAAGCATTGGATATATTTGGCAGGTAGCGTGTTACAATCTATAGCCTATTTATCAAACCGAGTGAAATACGCACCCCTTTGCCCTCTGCGAAATTGAAGGCCCAAAGAACTGACTAATTTTTTCCCCACGATACACAAGGAAAGTGGATAACACCAGAATTAAGGATTCCTGAGAATTTCATTAGCTTCTTTCGAACTGAAATCTGAATCTAAATCAAAGATATCACATATCGCCTGATCGCTGCTCTACAACAACTTATCCGAATTTCAAGAGGGTCTCTAGGGGAAGGGGGAGAACGGTTTTCTCTAATTCTAGCAAATCAAATATAAAACGGAAACATTTCGAAAAACTCAAAGAAATTAAAAATGCCATGGATTTTAGTTATTTTAAAACAAATCACATATAATTTCTAACCAAAGTTGTGAGTGTACGTAAAAGTGTATAAATTTGAAATCTATAAAAAATAAAAGCTGTTACAATCTTTTCTTCTTTCTTCTTACTTTCTGAGATGATTTTCCATTTGTATTCACTTTTTCAATACTTTTATAAAATAAATTAACGATACTTCGTAATACATCTAGAAATTATTCTACGGAGCTAAGATCTAAACAAAACATTAGTATTCATGTGTGTACTTGTGTATCTAGTGGGATGTTGCCGTCTGGAAGAGAGATTGACTCCATCTTTTGATGCTTAGACATTTCGTGCTGGATCAACAACACCGCCAGCTACTGGTAGCCCACTTGGATGTCCAATAAGGTAAGAGTCAACTTGTCGTGCAGCTTGACGTCCCTCCGTAATGGCCCAGACGACCAACGATTGGCCACGTCGGCAATCTAAAATGTAAGAAGGAGAAAATCGTTACGAATATGAACATGAATAAAATATTAGTTCAACTCACCTCCTGCAGCAAATACTTTGGAATTGGATGTTCCATACTGGCCATTCACGGCCTTGATATTTCCACGGTTGTCCAATTCAAGACCAAGCTCAGTTGGAACTGTTTTCTCCGGGCCTAAGAATCCCATGGCCAAAAGAACCAAATCGGCTGGATAATACTTTTCTGATCCGGGAACTTCTTTCATGCTCCATTGGCCCGTAGGACTCTGGGTCCATTCAACTTGAATCGTGTTAACCCCCGTAATGCGGCCATTTTCGCCAATAAATTCCTTAGTTGTAGTCAAATACTGACGTGGATCTTTACCGAATTTAACACGAACTTCTTCGTGACCGTAGTCCACCCTATGAGCAACAGCACATATAAATATTTTCCTTCCTTACTTATCTTATTTTTCATTATTACCTGAATACTTTCGGCCATTGTGGCCATGGATTATCATGAGCACGTGATTTTGGCGGTTCTGGAAGGATTTCAAATGTGGTGATGGTTTTAGCGCCTTGACGTAATGATGTAGCAATACAATCGCACCCAGTATCACCGCCACCAATGATGATAACGTCCTTTCCAGCTGCCGAAATGTTTTCTTTAGTGCCGCCAAGTTGTTTCTTCTGAGTGGACTCAAGGAACTCCATGGCGAAGTGGATGCCTTGCAGATCCCGATTAGTCAGCGGGAGATCACGAGGCCATGTTGAACCGGTTGTGAGTAGCACTGCATCGTAACTGTAAAATAATGAAGGACGATTATTTATCGGCTTAGGCGTTACCTTATGAACGCTACCTAACGTTATTGGAAACAATCATATGCTTATTTAAATTATCATATTGTGACGAAAATTACTTTGGAAAATTATGTGTGACGTCAATGTAAACCGTAGTTATGACAATTAACCAAGACACCAAAATTGTTAACAGATGACTCTAATGTCGGCAAGAAGATCTTGTCAAAGACGCCAAGTAGTTTTCTAGTAAAGTGTTTGCATGCCTTTCCGGAATGTTCTGCGGGGTATAAAAGGGACGGAAATCCACCTACAAAGTCGATAAGCACAGGAAATCGTAATGTGCTTATTGTAAATATTAGTTAAGGATTAATTATGTTAGATTAAACTAGGTTAAGCCAAAATAAGTTAGGTTAAGTTATATGTAACTAGGTTAAGTAAGTAAAATTTCACCTTCTCGCGCCTTTAGTGCGGGCGCAGTTTTTTGAAAAGCCAAGATCGTAACAAAAAAAATTGTCAAGATTCATGTATATAAAGAAAAATATACAAAGTAAAGTAAATCACAGAGAAGGTCGGGTTGGCCAAACTATGTAATAGTCACCCGTCTTGATAGCGTTAAGATCTATTAGCCGTTATTAAGCTAGCATTAAGTAATCATTGTCTAGTTGTAAGTCACTATTGAGAAAATAAATGAAATGAAATGAAACCCACAAAGTCAGTTCACTCCGAGCCATCGAAGTGAACAGACGTCGGCGCTGGTAGAAAATTATTTGTGAGAAGTTAATAGTGAGTGGTGACAGTGTGGTAGTGTGTGAAGCAGACAAGACGAACAGAGAAGCATACATTTGCAGGGAGAAGCAGACCTTAAAGGAACTATCGTTCTGTTTTCGTTATACAGTGCAGCTCAATATTATTGAGACACTGTATAGCCAAGTGATAAAATTACTATTGACGTTTTTATCTTTTCAGTGAAGTACAGGAGAAAGCCACGCAGGACGGGCTTGGGGACAGAATGTCCGCCAAGAGGAGTAAGGTGATACTCCCAGGCGAAATGTCCTCCGAGGAGGAGGGGAGCACGGGCCCCGAGGTCAACAAAGTTACTTTGGGTCTGCAAATGGAAATTGCAGACCTGAAGTGTGAAAGAGCGGCCATGGCACAGCAGTTGGAGTGCCAGCAGCTGCTCATCAAGCAAGTGCAGCAGAAGCTAGCGTCGCTGGAGGAGACGGTCCGCTCTGGGCCGGCACCAGTACAGCAGCAACGAAGACACCAGCAGCAACAACAACAACAGCAAGAACAGCATCAACAACAGCAACCGCATCAACAACAACAACAGGAGCAGCAGGAAGCTCTCGCAATGGACATCGTGGGATCCACTGCAGCCTTCCCTGACGTCATCATCGACGAGGACCCCTTCAACTTTTTCCGGAGCCGGAAAAGCTTTAAGGTTAGTGCGAAAATTGTTACCGCAGCCACCACAGCCATCCGCAAATCCTTCCCCGTCCTTGAAAACCAAAAAGGTTAAAATTCCAGCCATTACCGGCTACAATTTAAACGTGCCCCATTTCCTCCGATTAATTAAAGCCAAGGGATTGAAAGCATCCCTAAAAAACACGAGGGCGGATAGAACCCTCATTTTTACGGAGACGGCGGAAGAACACGCCCAGGTCTTCGCGCTCATGAAACAGCAAGGGCTTAACGCCACAACCAGGACCCCGCCTTCTTTGCGAAATCAGTCCCTAATTATCCGAGGGTTCCACAGGGAAACGGACATCCTGCAGGAACTGCAGGCCGACCACCCTGAGTTCAAACTCAACACGGTGGCGAACTTGGTTACCCGCAGAGACAAAGCTCTGCATAGAGAAGTCCCTACCCTCCCGATGAAATCTCAATCGGGACTATTTATTGCCACGTTCGAGCCCTGTCAAGAGCTTACCGAAGTGATGAAGGTTAAATACATCCTTCATCAAAAGATCTCCTGGCAGAAAGTCATGAGCTTCGAAGAAGTGCAGTGTTACAACTGCCAAAACTTCGGACACATTGCGCAAAACTGCACTATTGTACACAGATGACTTGACACAAGTGCTCGAAAGCGCACCCCCGTGGGGAATGCACGAGGACTGCAGCCGAAGGAGTACTCTGCTGCAACTGCGGGCAAGCAGGCCACCCAGCGAGTTACCGCGGGTGTCCAGCTTATAAAGAAATGGTAGCCAGGAAGGAAGCTGCCAAGCAAAGAAGAGCTAATGAAAGCTCCCGAGCCAAGCACGCAGTGACACGACTGTAACAAAGCTTGGTCAGACCCAGCGTATCGTACGCGCAAGCTGCCAGGAACTCTTCACCAAGAGTGGCAGCACAACCTGCTCCCACCCCTGCACCAAACGCCTTCCGCGAATTGGTGCAATCCCTCGCGACGGCCTCCACCAACGAGCAGCGGCAATTCGCTGCAATAAAACTTTTAATGAACCTATGGAGTTAAATATCGTCACCTTTAACTCCGCGTCCCTGATCTCACACGCCCAACGTGCCACTGCCCAAGTGTTGATCGACAGTCTGAAAGCAGACTTATACTGCGTTTCAGAAACTCACCTCAATAGCAGGCATAACGTGCAATTCACCGGGTATAATATTATCCGGAACGACAACAACACTGGCGCTGCCCTTTTAGTCAGGAAAGACTATGAATTTGAGGAAGTCGTTATACGAAACCTGCTTACCTCTTCCGCTGCGGCGGCAATAGTAAAAACTACTGATGGTAGACGGATTTTGGTAGTTTCCGTCTACATCAAATGCAACTGTCTAACTGAGCAACTGGGACAAGATCTTAAGATCTTGGGCAATCTCCAGTTAAAGTACAAGTACCTCATTTTCGGTGGCGACTTCAACTCGAGGCACACCTCCTGGGGCGATACGGCAGTCAACAGAAATGGGGAAACCCTGCTTAAATGGATCCAAGACCCTTACTCGCCAGCCTATGTCGATTTGGTCTTGCCAGATTCTCCGACAAGACCCAGTAGCCAATCAATCATTGACTACTTCCTCCTATCTGAGGAAACTTCCCTGAACTTTCAAGTGATATCTTGCACTACTCTACCAGGCATGTCTGACCATTTCGCAGTACAACTTAAACTATCCTCGTCCTCCCAACTGCGAAAGCGAGTGATGACCACCGTAAGGTCCTTCGCCCACACTGACTGGGATAAATTCAAGGCAGACCTTGCACCAAGGCTGAACTTGAAAAAACTCGCAACTGACCGCAATCTATCAGACATGGAGATCGACGAAGCCATCACCTTGGCCACAGATGCCATTAATACTGCTACACGCAAAAACACAAGGCTTATCAAAGTCGACGAGTTACAACATAACTCAGTCCCTCACGATATCATGCTCCACATGAAAGTCAGACAAATATGGCGTAGGAAACTCAAACGGATTTTCCACAAACTCGGAAATAAAGTTAATGCTGAGTATAAAGCATTGCTTTCTCGGATTAATTGTCTGAGTACAATAATTCGGCAAAGAGTGGCGAATTTCCGCAACAAAGAACTGACAAGGAAACTAGCAGATATTAAACCCGGCCCAGATATGTTTCAGCATATCAACAGGCTAACCGGCAAACATTAGTCCCGCAATATCGCTCTTTCCAAGAACGGGGAGCACATCTGCAGTGACGCTAGGAAAGCGCAAGTTCTCGCGGAATCTTTTGAGACTCAGCTCAATTCCCCTCCGCCTCAAAACAACCCGGCTATATCGTCGATTGTTAATTCAACAATCAAGGCCTTCGTCTCTGAGAGCTCCAAGAAGCTAACTAAATTCACCACAACCAACATCTCAGTCAAGCCATCGGAATTGCAACATTTTTTGAGTTTACCTCAACTCACCGACTTAACCAGAAACCTCAACGGTAAAAGGTCAGCCGGGCCTGATGAAATCCCGAACTTTGTCATAAAGAACCTCCCCAGAGCCTCACTGAAGTTTTTATTAGCAGTTTTCAACAACTGTATTAATAACGGCTACTTTCCATCCACATGGAAAGTTGCAAAAATTATTGCGATCCGGAAGAAAGGAACCTCCAACGAGCCAAGCAATTTCAGGCCCATTTCCCTATTATCCAACCTTGGCAAACTGTTTGAGAAAGCATGGACAATTGGGCTAGTCCAGCATTGTAATCTGAACAAAGTCATCCCTGACCGCCAGTTCGGATTCCGCTCTAAACACGGAACCCAGCACGCGCTGAGCTACCTACACGACACTGTCGTCTCAAGACTTAACGTCAACAATAAACCCACAGTAGCATGTGCGTTAGATTTGGAAAAGGCCTTCGATTCCGTGTGGGTAAACGAACTTATATACAAATTAATAGATAATGACTTCCCTGTCCCGATAATTAGACTTGCGTTAAGTTTCTTCTTTTATGTCAGCGTGGGGAATGAATTCTCCGATCTCTTGCCGGTAACGTCGGGTGTACCGCAAGGATCCATTTCTGGGCCAACTTTCTATAACATCTTCACGGCTGACGTTCCGATCCCCGATGACGGCGTTGAACTGATCCAATTCGCCGATGACACGCTTATCTTCGCTTCGAACCTCCACCCCAACAGGGCAGCCAAAGCGGTTGAGAAATACATTGTAAATCTCTGCAGGTACTACCGTAGTTGGGGAATCAAGATCAATGAGGGAAAACGCAAATCTGCACCTTTAGGAGAAAATCTAGATACTTAGGTTCTAGAGGCATCCATAGGAAAGCTAAACGCTTGAAAATGAGAATCGGGAACACCACAGTGAGCAGATCTACTTCGATCAAATACTTGGGAGTAACCCTGCATGAACTCCCCAAGTTCAAACCCCACCTTCAGCTCGCTATCAGCAAGGCACGCGGTGCAGTCAGTAGCATCTACTATCTTCTTCGCAAGACAGTAGGTCTCAGCACCAAAACCAAACTGACCCTGTATAAGGCCCTTATAAGACCCGTTATCTGTTACGGAGCACCAACTTGGATCTCTTGCTCCAACCAAGCAATAGCAAAATGCGAGTCATTCGAACGCCGAATCCTTAGACATTGCACAGGCTTGTCTTACAACTGGAAAACAAAAAAGATCGGCAAAAACGCCGAAGTGTATAGGCGAGCCAAAGTCAAACCACTTCGAGAACACGTTCTCACAATAATGGAAAGGTTCTTCGAAAGAACGGAGGACCACCCCAACCCATTAATTCGGCATCTCTACCAACAGGGTAAAACCTCCCCATTGGCCACATTCTTAAGGCCCTGCCAAATCGTGAGTTCATCTCTAAGACCCAAAATCCCAACCCTTTTTGAAACTCCTTGCCTGGTAGGGGTGGATAGAGGATAAGCACAGAAAATTGTAATGTGCTCATTGTAAATAGTAGTTAAGAATTATTTATGTTAGATTAAGCTAGGTTAAGGTAAAATAAGTTAGGTTAAGTTATATGTAACTAGGTTAAGTAAGTAAAATTTCACCTTCTCGCGCCTTTAGTGCGGGCGCAGTTTTTTGAAAAGCCAAGATCGTAACAAAAAAAGTTGTCAAGATTCATGTATATAAAGAAAAATATACAAAGTAAAGTAAATCACAGAGAAGGTCGGGTTGGCCAAACTATGTAATAGTCACCCGTCTTGATAGCGTTAAGATCTATTAGCCGTTATTAAGCTAGCATTAAGTAATCATTGTCTAGTTGTAAGTCACTATTGAGAAAATAAATGAAATGAAATGAAACCCACAAAGTCAGTCTAGTTCTAGAGTTAAAACAGATCGCGTCGGTTATGAATACGCCTCCAATTGTACCAGTTAAAGAATTGTTCTATAATTAATTATACAGTACGGTTATATAATGTAGTGTTTAATAAACGCTTGTATTAAAGTTACAGAACGGGTTTTTGTTTAGTGCTACGCAATCCAGTGATACGAGCCTACGTAAAGCAAGTAACGTAACTAGTGACGAGTACGTAAAGCTAAGAACGTAACAATTGGTGACAGAGACAGAAGTACGTACAGGAAATACGTAACAATTGGTAACAGCAGTATAAGTACGTAGAAGTAAATTCATAACAATATATTATAGAAGACAAATTAAACTGAAATCCTTCTCGTGTAGAACAAC
Source organism: Hermetia illucens (assembly GCF_905115235.1). Lineage (NCBI taxonomy): Eukaryota > Metazoa > Arthropoda > Insecta > Diptera > Stratiomyidae > Hermetia > Hermetia illucens. The sequence goes on along the minus strand of NC_051850.1, from coordinate 152,057,926 downwards.
GCAATGTTCTTCGCTTACGATTTCCGCTGCTAAAAAAAACCATCTCTCTAATAATATATGGCTTAGACTACACCTACTCCTCAAAGCAACAAAGTGGCATCTGCCATCTTCTAGCTTGAGTACCGATGCATCAAACGCAACAGCGTTCATGGACCAGGTGCGCCCCAAGACGTTCCAATTGCGAAGCAAACTATTTCTCCTTCAACTTCTACAAATGCACAAGATTTGTTGCTGGGCTGGCACAAGTTTATAGATAACCACGATATCATTGTACGCCCCCAACGGCATACAACTGGCCTCCACGTCTTTTTTGCTAACACCAGCCGGTCTTATGAACAGTTTGACGCTACCACACTTAGTATCCACTCCAATATAGCACCATTTAAAACGTTTTCTTTTCTACTTTTATTTTAAATTATTTCAATTACAAAACGTGGTTACTAGACGTGTGTACTCGGTGAAGGTTGGAGACGAAGAGACCGGTTGGTTTTCCACGCGGTACCTCTGTCTCCAACCAACGGCACTTTTTCATCGCTGGCTCTCCACTGCTGTGGCGAGTTCTAAAACGCGCAGAGAGCGCCGGGGGCGTCATCTATCCGCTCGCATTCGCAACATTCGAAACATGCCAATCCTGCTGCGCCACACCATAATCATGGGAATTTAATTCTCGATTTGAACCATCGGCATCTGGTTTCAGAAACGCCAACTAACGGTTGATTAAATCACTCTCTCAAATTCCTCCTAATTCCAACTGGCACAATACAAACGAAAATTGAATATACCTTGAAATTCATCTGGCCAATATTATATCGAATTATGACACGTATAGGGAGCTCAAAAAAGAATACCCGCGGCATTACGAGACTCACTGTCGTAACGTACATATAATCTCCCAAAAATCAAACGTCCATTTTTGAAAGCCCACCACTCAGACCTCCGTTTGACTGATTAATGCTCAATACTTTAGACACACAAGCAATTAGGCTGAACCCTTCTATCGTCTTCTTCGCCCAACCAACTGAACACAACAACTAAACTTTACCAAACTCATAACGGCCGTGGAGTCGATCATCATCATCATCAACGGCGCAACAACCGGTATCCGGTCTAGGCCTGCCTTAAAATAGGGAACTCTAGACATTCCGGTTTTGCGCCGAGGTCCACCAATTCAATATCCCTAACAGCTGTCTGACCTTCTGGCTTGCGCTATCATCCATCTCAGGCAGGGCCTGCCTCGTCTTCTTTTTCAACCATGAATATTGCCCTTGTAGACTTTCCGGGTGGGATCATCCTCATCCATACGGATTAAGTGACCCGCCCACCGTAACCTATTGAACCGGATTTTATCTACAACTAGACCAGAGGTCATTGTATCGCTCATAGATTTCGTCGTTATGTAGGCTACAGAATCGTTCACCTTAATGTAAGGGGCCAAAAATTCTTCGGAGGATTCTTCTCTCGAACGCGGCCAAGAGTTTGCAATTTTTCTTGCTAAGAACCCAAGTATCCGAGGAATACATGAGAACTGGTGATATCATTGGCTTGTACAACAAGAGCTTTGACCCTATGGTGAAACCTTTCGAACGAAACAGTTTTTGTAAGCTGAAATAGGCTCTGTTGGCTGCCCACAACTGTGCGCGGATTTCGTCATCGTAGCTGCTATCGGTTGTGATTTTCGATCCTAGATAGGACTCTCCTATCTTTATTCTTCCCATTTGACTAGTGCGGTTTCGTGTTGTTGGTTGGTTGGTTTTTGGTGCTGACGTTGCCACCATATATTTGATCTTGCCTTCATTGATATGCAGCCCAAGATCTCGCGCCGCCTGCTCGATCTGGATGAAGGCAGTTTGGAAGTCTCGGGTCGTTCTTCCCATGATGTCGATATCGTCAGCATAGGCCAGTAGTTGGGTGAAATTAAAGAGGATCGTACCTCTCGCATTTACCTCAGAATCACGAATCATTTTCTCCAGGGCCAGGTTAAAGAGGACGCATGATAGGGCATCTCCTTGTCTTAGACCGTTGTTGATGTTGAATGGTCTCGAGAGTGATCCTAATGCTTTTATCTGGCCTCGCACATTGGTCAGGGTCAGCCTAGTCAGTCTTTTCAGTTTCGTTGGGATACCGAATTCTCTCATGGTCGTGTACAATTTTACCCTGGCTATGCTATCATAGGAGGCCTTAGGAAAGAGGCAAAAACTAGTTTTACTACAAAAAGCAACCGGGAGAATCCGCCCGTACATTTCTCCCTATCAGATATTGCCTATCGTATTTTCCTCAAACTCATTCAACAATCGACGTAACAGACCTGCTTTCGAAGCTGAGTTACTTGAGTAAACTATCGGTAAATACCAGCCTACCGCTAAGACGGATGATATCTAACAATGAAGCCCCCCCCCCCCCCCGCAGCCACACGACGTGATTAATTATCACCTGACCCAATTCTTGTCAGAGCGTGAAGCTTACAGGAGGCACTTGTACCAATTCAGATTAAATGGGCCTCCCGTCTGCTCTGAATGTGGTTGCACTCTTGAGGACCCACAGCATGTCATGTTCTATTGTCCACTATTTTTCTTAGAGAGAAGAAGCATGGAAAACACTCCAAAAATCAGCTTAAGCATGCAGAATATCATTGGGAAAATGACGAAGTCTGAGAACTCTATAATCAGAAGAATTGCGGCTGAACTTGGGAAACCGGAGTATGCAAGAAGCCCCCGAAAAGCGGAAGGCTTGATCGTTGTAGGGCCTATCCTCTTTGAAATAAATCTTTACAGCGGTTCTGCGATGAAAGAAGGAGAAAATGGGGATGGTTTAGTGGGTGAGAGTCCCACACGCTAGTGCAACCTGATGCTAAAGTATCTTTCCAAGATTTTCACCGCCAGCCATAAAAAAAGGCAAACAAACAGACAATGAACCGATTTTAATAAGCTCTTGTTTTCACATAAAATTTTTAACAGATTCTAAAGGGAAAACTATTTAGAAATAGAAATTTGCTATTCCTTTCTGAAATCTGCGATAAATAATCTCGATATCTCAATGTATCATTACATCATGCTTCCCATATTTTCGCGGATTGAAACAGTATTCAAATCATTCCCATTCTCAAAAAGAATGCAGCCTATCTCTATTCTTTTGATCTCTGCCAAAATATTGAAGCAGACCAACAATACGATAGTAATAGCACTATTTTTGGCTTTCAGTTTAATGGACCACAACACTCATCTGATAGCATAAATCCACTAACAAACCTAGCCTAATCAAAGTCCTGGAATACGCTGATGAATTCATCACTTACTGGTTGTTTCACAAAAAAGTTCGCCTACCAACATGAATTCAAAATTGTTTATCCGGCTATGCAAATGCGCATGGGTTCATTAGAATACATTTGCCAGTGGTTGACTTAACCCCAAGAGCCAGCTCTAGTCTCACCATTATGAAGGAGGTAAACCCACGCCGGACGAATCTGTCAGTTTTTTCATCATCAACGATACCTAAGTGGAGTGACTCTTATATCATTAACTTTTTGCTCAGTAGAACGAGTTTAAGCAGCATCTGATGGCCATTCCCTACGAACTGGCTTAATATGATGTTTAATCCTGATAATGACGCTCAACTGTTGGAACAAATTCAAATGGTCCGATTCCACGAGTTTTACCATTGACATTGTTCGGCTACCAATAGGAGGACACGCCTGAAATATGGGAATCATTTTGCCGAGGAGCAAGGGTAGTTCCCTCCTCGGATTTTCCCAGAATACTCCGAGGCGATCTCATTCCCGATTCGCCGAAGATGATTTTGTCTGCAATAGCAAAGGATTATCCTGCGTACATTTTTCTTTTTCAATGATGACGACAGAGAGAATGTTTTCCCAAAGGTAAATCTGGAGATCATTTCGATTGCGGGTAATTGAACGCATGGCTGCATGGTTCGTCGCCTTTCCAAGTACTAATAGTACATAATCTATATGCATTGTCAGCAGTTTTCCATTTCCCCTCTAAGTGAATGGGAGATACATTTTGGACAGCTTCGCCGATGGCTAGTTTTCATTGCTCCAGTTCTGCTTAAACAACCGAACCTTCGGATTTGTACTAGCAGCTTTCAACCTCAGCTATTAAGCAATTCACGTATACTCGTACATCAAAACGCATGGATAGTGTTTCCATATTAATTTGGAATTAAAATGCACTCCTAAATATTAAACTGTTTGAACTTGTTAGATTTCCACCCCTGATGAAGGAGCTAGCGTGGAGTTTAAGGTTCTTAGTGAACATACCAAATTCAGTTTCCCTAACGTTCACCGTAAATCCATTTCGGAGATATCAGCTGTAAATCGCTTGCAAAATTGCACTCATGGGGTCCCATACCGTACCCGACAACTTGCCAATAGTTACCATAGTTAAATCCAGAAATGGGTATGAAAAGTCTCAGTTATCTTCTAGAAACCATATCAAGGTGTGGCAAAGTAGTGGCAAGAGGATTTATATCTCAGGTATTAGCGCTCTGGTTCGTTGTTTTAGTACCGTAGACTCTTAAGACCATGACTGCTGTGCTAAGAGGAAGGGGCGCTGAGCCCAACCGGTTCAGATCTTCAGAGCTAGCCCGTAGCATTCCCGAAGGAAAACAGTTCTCCCATCCTGCAACCAGAGATCTCCTTGAGTTCCTCAAACAATAGACTACCTACTGTTCGCAGCCTGATCCTAGCTAGAGCTGGGCAATCGCAAAGAAAGTATCTGGGGGTTTTTTCCTCGTCTTCGCAACTCGGAAATGCGATTTGTAGGATATGCCGAGTCTGGCGGTATGGTCGCCTATAGACCAGTGCCTCGTACAAATCGCTGTAATCCACGTCTGTCAATAGCTCTCGCGATCGGGTCTTGCTAAACGAGAGTCAAATCCGCCACGACTTGGCACAGGTGATGAGGCTTCGCCCTCTCAGTCAGCGGCTGTTAAGTAGTGCAATTTGAATAGCTATGTTACGCTTGGGGCTCAGATCATGCCCCAGTGCCTTGTAATTCATTGCCGTACGACAAGTAGTCTGACAGCATTGCATACTACAGCGTGTTTTATGTGAAGAACCAGAGAAAAGAGGTGCAGGGGTATATTAAGAGCATCTGGCGGCAGGACTGCAGAGCCTCAGTAGGGCCAGCACATATTCTAATTTGCACGGAAGTGGATGTTCAATTCCATCCTGTTATTTACAATATTGCAATATCAAATCATCGGTTACATCAATCGCAAAGCTTATATCTAGGTATAGAGTCTACTTTTCTAACAAATACCATAACTGTATACAAAAGTTAATACTTACTCATTCAACAATGTTTCAGCTTTGATGTCCTTGCCAACGTGAATGTTTGTTTTGAATTCAATGCCCTCAGCTGCCATCAAGTCAACACGACGCTTTACAACATCTTTCGACAGTTTCATAGTTGGAATACCATATTGAAGGAGACCTCCGACGCGATCGTTCCTTTCAAATACCGTTACATAATGGCCAGCACGATTCAACTGTTGAGCAGCCGCCAAGCCAGATGGACCAGATCCCACAATAGCTACCTTTTTACCTGTGCGGGTTTCAGGAATCTGCAATAAAATATGGAACACAGTTAGAGATTGAATGGCTTTGTAATGTTTCTTTTCTACACCTCTGGTTTGATCCAGCCTTGTTCAAAAGCATGATCAATTATGGCACACTCGATGTTCTTAATTGTCACCGGCGGCTCGGAGATTCCAAGGACGCAGGCTCCTTCGCACGGTGCAGGACATACACGTCCCGTGAATTCTGGGAAGTTGTTTGTTTGCAGCAATTGATTAAGAGCTTCTTTCCATGATCCATGGAATATCAAGTCATTCCACTTTGGAATGATATTACCCAGAGGACAGCCATGTACATTCGATTGACAGAATGGAACACCACATTCCATACAGCGAGCTGCCTGTACTCGTAAATATTTACGTACATGAGGGAAGTTGTAAACTTCATCCCAATCTTTTTGCCGAGTGGTAGCGTCACGATAAATGCTTGCCTCGCGTTTGTATTTGATGAAACCACGAGTCTTGTCCAGGACTTTTTCAGCACGTTTCTTTTCCAGAGCAATATCTTGAATAGCCTCCTCAATGTCTTTAATGCTGGGCTCGACAACACCATTTTCAACAGCTTTCACGTCTTTTTGAACGGCCTTTTCAATCTTTTCTTCTTCGAGAGCACGTAATGCACGCTGATATTCATATGGGAACACTTTAATGAATTTTGATTGGACCGCTGGCCAATTTTGAAGTAGATCCGCGGCTATCACAGAATTTGTAGCCTTCACAAATTCATCGAGCAGAGACTTCACTGTTTCAATATCTTTTTCATTCTCCAATGGGAGAAGTTCAACCGATTCTGGATTTACTTTAGATCTGAACGAGCCGTCTATGTCATATACATAGGCAATTCCACCAGACATACCGGCAGCGAAGTTTCGTCCTGTTAGGCCTAAGATTACGACTAGACCATCAGTCATGTATTCACAGCCATGATCACCAACGCCCTGTAAGTGATTATAAATGGAAAATGAGTTGAAAATTTGTGATCAACTGTTTTCCTGACGAGAGTACTTACCTCAACAACAGCAATAGCTCCAGAGTTACGAACACAGAAACGTTCAGCAGCAATTCCTCGGAAGAAAGCCTTGCCCCGGGTGGCACCGTACAAGCAAACATTTCCAACAATCACATTCAAATGCGATTCAAATTTACTGGACGGTGGTGGATAGATCACAATATTTCCTCCAGACAGACCTTTGCCAACATAATCGTTAGCATCTCCAACAAGTGTTACATTAACACCTCGTGCTAAGAAAGCGCAGAAGCTCTGCCCCGCTGATCCTTCGACATTAATAGAAATGTTTTTGCCTTCCGGGAGACCATCTTCGCCGTATTTACTAAAAATAATTTACAAATTTCAATAAAGGATATCAAATTATATTACGCTAATAATAAAGTTAAGGAAGGACATTTTCTTTAAGATCGGCTAATGGTTTTTGTCTCATTCTAAATCCTTACCAAGCAATGTGATAACTCAATGTCGAACCGAATGTGCGCATCGTGTTATTGATTTGCATGCTGATTGAGTCCTTCTGTTCAGGTCCATCAATAACGTTCCCAAAGTATTTAATCAAGTCCATATCGCAACGTGATTCAATACCAAAGTCTTGTTTCACTGAGCCCCCAACGATGTTCGTCTTTGGACGAATTTCTAGAGCGTTCTTCAGCAGCAAGGATAAATCCAATTGAGCGGCTTTCGATGAACGGTTTTTGCGCTCTCTGAGGAGATCAGTACGACCAATCAAATCTTGGAACTTACGGATACCCAGTTTGGCCATTTCTTGACGAATCTATAAAGTTTGATAGAAAATGTATAAATTTGTCCATTACGGATGAAAATATAGAAGCAGACTTACATCTTCGGCAAGCATGAAGAAGAAGTTAATTACATGTTCTGGTTTTCCTGCAAATTTCGCTCTTAGAACCGGATCCTGGGTGGCAATACCAACGGGGCATGTGTTCAAGTGGCATTTTCGCATCATTGTGCAGCCTGAAATCGAGGTCATGGATTAATTTGAAACATGCATGTCAGGTTATCTAGCATGTGTACTACTTACCCATTACAATCAAGGGGGCTGTACTGAAACCAAATTCATCTGCACCCAAAATTCCAGCAACGACAACATCAAACCCAGTACGCAGCTGACCATCGGCTTGTACGACAGTCCTAAAAGAGTGAGCGCAATGAGCATAAAACTTTTCAGTTCTAACAATATAAAGGAATAATTAAAACAAATTACTAATTAATAACCGCTGGCCATATGACAACACAATCAAATACGCGCGCAGAAGCAGGGATCGGATTTCGGATCGACACATAACACCACGATCTTTCAATTTGGGTTATTTTCTAGTTAATGTGATTTCGGGCTTTTTTCGAACCTTTCGATTCTCATCAACAACGAGAGCACAGAAATATATCCAACGAGGAGAAAGTCATCGTCCTTCTCTTCTGTTGAATAAATACGATTTTTCGAGAATGAACACAGGAAACCCAACTGTATTTTCTATCCATAGGCTCAACCAATCAATCCACCGTCAAGCAAACGCATTTATTGTTGCATTTTTTTCTCTGCATTTCTCATTTGCTTAAGTACTTGTTCGGATTTGAAATGGCATCGTCTCGTGAATGTTCATTTTCACGTGTACGTTTGCGATTATCACGAGAGTTTTTCATCCTTCACGAAACTTTAGTAGGCTTTAGGTCTCTACGAATTTTGAAGTGTCCCGTTTTTTCCCTTATAGGCTTATAGTATTCACGAATCTGGCAAACCAGGCGTCTTCAGTGTAAAATTATTTCGATACAGAACAGAGATGCAACAGTTTTGTGAAAAGCGTATTTACCTTGAACGAAGATTATTTAGTACAAGAACTTGATGTGTTTCAGCAATACCCAATTCCCATGGTAGACCAGCCGATTTAATACCAGTCCATGAACTAGCACCGGTGCCGCCATCATGTCCGGAGATTACAAGATGTTCTGCTTTTCCCTGTAGAGAAATACAGCATTGTTAGCAAAATCTATGGTTGAATTGTTAAAGCCTAATAAGTGCACTGGTGAAAACTCTTTCATAAATTCAACGACCATCTCAGCAACTCACCTTAACACAACCAGCCGCAACGACACCAACTCCTACTTCCGATACCAACTTAACACTTATCCTCGCTTTAGGATTTGAGCATTTCAAATCGTAAATGAGCTCAGCCAAATCTTCAATGGAATAGATATCGTGATGAGGTGGTGGCGAAATCAAACCGACTCCCGGCACGGAGTGACGAGTATGTGCGATGTCTTTTGTCACTTTGTATCCTGGTAATTCACCACCTTCTCCGGGTTTAGCACCCTGTGCCATTTTGATTTGAAGGTCATCGGCATGGGCTAGGTAAGATGCGGTAACACCAAAACGACCGGAAGCGACTTGCTTGATTGCTGATCGTGTGCTGTTTTCGGTGCCTTCATCTGTAATTAATGGCAAAATTAGAGAAAAATCGATATAGCGGTGTGACAGGTTTGTACCTAGATATCGATCTGCATCTTCACCGCCTTCACCGGTGTTACTTTTGCCGCCAATACGATTCATTGTGATGGCAAGGGTTGTATGCGCTTCAAGTGAAATACTTCCAAAACTCATAGCACCGGTTGCAAATCTACGAAAGAGTATATCAGTTATGCGTCCAACGAGCTTAAATATTTTGGTACTACCTCTTAACGATCTCACTAGCTGGTTCTACCTCTGAAATATCAATTTTTTCCCGATCGTCAACAAGTTCAAGTTGGCCTCTCAAAGTACATTGCCTCACGCTCTCCAATGTTGAAGCGCGGAACCGTTCGTAAGCGTTCTTATCGTTTCGAACTGCCGCTTCCTGCAAGCTTGCAATAGAACTAGGTTCATTAATATGAGCCTCACCACCATGACGCCAATGATATTGGCCGGGATTTCGCAGGATCTTCACATCAGGTGTCAAATGTGCGTACGTCAGGTTATATCGATCGAAGGCATCCTTCGCTAAAGTTTCCAGTCCAATACCACCCAGTCGACTAGGTGTTCCGCGGAAACATCGATCGATAATTTCCGGGCCCAAACCAACTGCTTCGAAAATTTGCGCACTTTTGTAGGACTGCAGCGTGCTGATACCCATCTTAGCCATAACCTTTGCGATACCGGTGTCAATAGCCTGAGCATATGCAGCATAAATCTCCTTATCACTCATAGCCCTATCAAAGACACCCTCATCACGCAGGGCGGCAGCTAATTCAAAAGCCAAGTATGGACAGATAGCATCAGCACCGTAGCCTAAAAGAACGCATACATGATGAACCTCTCGGGCTTCACCAGTTTCAACGATCAACCCAACTTTCATTCGTTGACGCGTTTCAATCAAATGTTGATGCAACGCGCCAAGTGCTAAGAGAGCAGAAACTGGAACTCGTCCTTCTCCGGCGTTCCGGTCAGAAATAACAAGTAACTGAGCACCTTTCTCAGCAGCATCTTGGCCTTCAATACAAATCCTTCGCATCGTGTCTGTATATCCTTCAATCCCTTCCGAATATGGGAAGGTGATATCAAGAACTTTAGTCGTCCAGCCTCTGTGTTTGGTGCGTTTCAACATTTCCAGATCAGCAATGCTCAAGATTGGGTTCGATATCCAAAGTCGGTGAACTTGTTCAGCGGAAGGATGCAGTAGGTTTGCTTCGGGTCCAATGGGACATTGTAAAGACATAACAATCTTTTCACGGAACGGATCAATTGGAGGATTGGTGACTTGAGCGAACAATTGCTTGAAATATTCATAGGGTAGTGGCTGGAAATTAGAAAGACACGCTAACGGAGCGTCGTTGCCCATTGACCCTAAGGCCTCTTTCCTGCAATTTGAAAAATAGAAGCATTGTAATTTGGTAACCAACTTCGTAAACTTTTACTTACTTATTCGCAAACATTGGCACCAAAAGCATGTTTATAGCTTCGGTAGTGTATCCGAAAATTGTTAGGCGAGGGTCAAGGACTCCACCATTCTTTGCCAAATCAACTACACCATTCGTTCCATTTATAACCTGGCCACCACCATTCACAATGTCCGATTGACGCATCTCCTCGAGAGTTATCTTTTCGTTTAGAATTTCGAAGTCAAGTAGAGTTGCACAGAAAATATAAAGTTAGTCTCGTGTTTGCATATTCAATTCAAAATAAGAAATAAATTTTGTTTCAAAGAAATGTTCCGGTATCAAAATGCGAAAGGAATTCATTCCAACGTAGCGAAAAGGAGGAAGCTGCTTTTCGAATAGCAGAAATTAACTGAGCAAGCATTATTCGAAAATGGAAGCTTTTTTTCAAGTAGAAGAATCAAATAATCTTGATCCTGTCTTGAAATTTTCAGCTCCAAAATTCAGTGGAGACATAACAGTTTTTGAAAAATTTATCATCTTACTTAATTGGTGGATACTCTAGGGATGTTATTTTTTCGACTCCGGCAAAAATTCCTCTTACATTGAAACAGAATTCTAGTTTTCGCCCTTGAATACCTAACCAATCACATATAAAATCCCAGCTCAAGTTAATGGAACTGAACTGAATACTGCTAAAAAAAGAACCAAGCCAATCGCCAACATAACAATTTCACGAATATCAAAACTTAGGTGATCCCAATAAGAGTGGTAGAACTCCTAGAAACCAACAGTGTAGCTAGTGTTTTTCCAAAACAAAAATCGAATTATCGAACATCTGATGAGTTATAGATTCGCTGATTGCAGTAAACACACGTTGAACTCCCACAGAATTCTTGGTTGTGATGAGATACTGAATGGGAGAGCTACAGAACTTTTCCCGTCCAGTTTGCTAGTCCCTTCAATTTTCATAAAGAAGACAGCCTCCATGATTGACACCTGAGCACTTAATTAACCTATTCGGGATAAGTAAAAGATAACATAAAAACCGCTGACGATTTCGTAGCACGGGCAGTGGAAATTCTTCAGATGCGACTTCACTTCTGCCTTGCAGAACAGCGTGACCAAAAGCGACTGATGGTGTTGTTGGCTCCAAATACGAAGTCTGATCAAAAATTTCCACACTTTTCAGCAACGTATTTGCGTGAAATTTTGCGATAAATTGGGCAAATATTTCACAACTTTTCAAATGCTGCAGTAAGCCTTTGGTGATGAACTGATGAGTCGTTCACGGTGTCACGAGTGGTTTAAACGATTCAAGGAAGGCAGAATATCAAAGGAAGGTGACCCTCGTTTAGGAAGATCTTCAACCTCAATTGACGACTTTCATGTGGCCAAAGTGAATGCCCTTGTGCGTTCCAATCGTCGTTTGACGATTGGAGAGATGGCAGAGGAATTCAACAGGGAACTTAATCACGCCGAGAAACTCGATTTTTTCCATGCTTGTACTTTTCTACTGGATTGCCTTATCTGATCGACGATCACTCACTGAACAAATACACGATTTGCATACAACTTGGTATTTATACTCTTAATGAGTCCCTTCATGTCCATTTCTCCTCTCGTATGAAGTTGCCATTGTCCCGAGGTACAGTACGTCAACTACAGCTACGCGCCATCGTTGACAGCTTGCAGAAATGTGGTTCAACTCTCTTCAAGACATTGTGAGAAGCCTACCGTCTTCTACTACTGCTCTGCGCCACGCATTTTTAGGGCAAATCGTCCGTCGTCCTAGCATTTCATTGCACGACATGATCAGCAGTGGAGTCACCGCCCATTCTTAATGTCTAGCCTATCCATGGCCAGTTCCGCCTTCTGATCAACATCTCCACAGATAGTTAGCCCGTATCCGGGCGAAACTTTTCGTTTAAGATTATGTCGGCCCAGATAACCCCAATGATACGCCCCAGACAAATGTTCACGAACGCTTGGAGTTTTCAAATAATAGTGGCGCTCGCTTTCCATTCGCTGCTTTCATATAGCAGCACAGTGAGAACATTGGAATAGAATAGTCTAAACTTGATGTTTGTGTCGAGATAGTTGTATTTCCAGACTTTAGATAAAACAGCGCTGTTAATACATCGAGTAACATCGAGTTCGGTGGCACCTCTGCTGATGATGCTACTATGATATACAAATTTATCGATGCCTTCAATGCTGTGGCCATTAATTCAGATAGCAAAAGCGCAATGACCTGTCAGATTGAGGACCTTAGTTTTGTTGATATCTTCAGTTCGAATTTGCCTGGCTCCTTTTCAAAATCCAGAGCCATTTGGCCAAGGTCCATGACTCGGTGAGTTACCGGCGCAGTTGATGTGGATGAAGAAAGATGTCATGGTCCATTGAAGTCTTCAACGTCCTCTCGACAAGGACGAAAAGGAATAGTGGTAATGCAGCACGTGACATTTTGCGTCAGTATATATTGCTGTGTCCGGATGTCTCAGTGGTTAGAGCCGTAGGCTGTCGTAGCGGAAGGTCGCAGTTTAAATTTTAATCCAATTGGATTGCCCGCTGAGAAACTTCCAATCGATGCCGCTTGTGGTCTTCCAATTGTAGCGGTGTAAACGTTTTCAACTTCAACCACCAGAGCGGCGGTTCCATCGGCTAGAAGTTTTTGGAAGAAGATCTCTCTCCCCTTGATTGTCCACCGGCATGGCTTTATGTGTTAAATCTCTTTGTTAAATAAATGATTAATTGCTTTAATCATCGTATTTCATTTTTATAGAAAGTTGTCACAACAGCTAATTTCGCATATATATCTATAAATGGTGACCCCCGCTGATGAACAAATTAGAATCGCGTCCCTTGTGAAGTTCAGACTCCATCCGCCATTTTTATTGTGTACAAAAAGACTCCGCAGTCAATGTGCATTAACAATATCGGCATTTTCACAGTTAATCTGTATTAACAATGAGTGATAGTGACAATGGCCTTAAACTAGACAAACTGGCAGAAATATTGGACAATAATCCGTATCTAAATGTCCTGTCTACGTCGCCCGCACAGCAGACATGTACCATCAACAGCCGTCTAGTTAACCAGAGCACCTCTCCAGGTCGGAAGGCAGCAATTAGAGGCCTTCAAGGAAGATCAACATCTAAAGCTCGACGACATCGTGCTAGGAATCGTTCTTCCGCCGAAGTGGTAACTCGGAACTGTGCTACTATCATTACGGCTTCGACAAAAAAGCACTGAAGTGTCGTTCCCCGTGCCGATTTGAAAAAAAAATTGGACAACTAACTGAGCTGCCGCACGTCGAGGCGGTAGGCGACGGCAACAGCATTTAAGAACACCGCCTACATATTACAGACAGCCGAAACAACCTCCGTTTTCTGATTGATTCCGGCTCAATCATCTCCGTAATTCCTCGCAAGTGTATCAAACACCAACTTGTTGCGGGAGAGCTCAAGCGGCCAACCTATGGGAGGTCACCACATACGGCGAAGAATCGCTTGAAGTCAATCTGGGACTTCGAAGATCCTTTCAATATTTATTTGTTATCGCTAACATCGACACACCGATCAAATGCCTCATTGATCGCACTACGTCCATTTCAAAGTCAGGACAAAATTTGCAAACACCTGAGTACGGCATTTCTATTGTGACTCAAGTCGCCGGCTACGATCATTACCCAATTGCACATATTCACCACGTGAGTGAACGACTACTGGAAAAAACTGTGTTCACGACACTGGACCTAAACTGTGCATACCACCAAATTCCCATGACTAAAGAAGACTTTCCCAAAACTGCTGCTCGAACACCGCCTGGCTTATTCGAGTTTTTGGTGATGCCATTTGGCTTACGTAACGCCACGCAGCATTTTATGGATCAAATATTTCGTGACCTGGAATTCGTATTTTGTTACATTGACGATATCATCATCATGTCGCAACTGAAGACGACGGACAAATACTGCCACCACCAAGTATAGGAGAAACGGTCCGTACAATTCATCAGCTTAAAAATCATAAGTCGCCAGGAGCCGATGGAGTTACAGTCGAATTGGTTAAATATGGAGGCGACCAGTTACACCAAGTGGTTCATCAACTTGTGCTCAAGGTATGGGACAGCGAATCGATGCCTGACGATTGGCAACGAGGCATTATCTGTCTCACACATAAAGGGAGATATCACACAGTGCAGCAATTATAGAGTTATAACGTTGCTGAGTGCCATCTATAAGATATTCTCCACTATCTTGCTAGGCCGGATAGCCCCATACGCCCAGAACATTATTGGCCCATACCAAAGAGGCTTCACTCCAGGCAAATCAGCAACAGATCAGTTTTTTTCTCTGTGCGGCAAGCGATGGAAAAACTGTTGGAATATGGACAACAGTTGCACCATCTTTTCATCGACTTTAAAGCCGCCTATGATAGCATAGCCAGGGCACTGTATACAGCCATGAGAGAATTCGGTATCCCGAGGAAATTGATAAGACTGACTAGGCTGACCCTGACCAATGTGCGAGGCCAGATAAAAGCAGCAGGATCACTCTCAAGACCATTCGACATTAACAACGGTCTACGACAAGGGGATGCCCTATCATGCGTCCTCTTTAACCTGGCCCTCGAAAAAGTGATCCGTGATGCTGAGGTAAATGCAAGAGATACGATCCTCTTTAGTCCACCCAACTACTGGCCTATGCTTACGATATCGACATCATGGGAAGAACCACCCGAGACGCACAAACTGCCTTCATTCAGATCGAGCAGGCGGCGCGCATATCAATGAAGGCAAGACTAAGTATATGGTGGCAATGTCAACATCGAAAACCAACCAACCAACAACATCAAACCGCACTGGTCAAACGGGAAGAATAAGGATAGGAGAGTACAACTTTGAGACCGTTGATAATTTCTCCTATCTAGGGTCGAAAATCACAACCGATAACAGCTACGATCAGGAAATCCGCGCACGGTTGTTGTCAGCCAACAGACCCTATTTCAGCTTACAAAAACTGTTCCATTCGAAACGTCTCATCATAGGGTCAAAGCTCTTACTGTACAAGACAATGATCTTGCGAGTCCTCATGTATTCCTCGTATTCTTGGCCGCGTTCGAGAGAAGAATCCTCCGAAGAATTTGTGGTCCCCTACATGAGGATGAACGATTCCGTAGCCTACATAACGACGAAACCTATGAGCGATGCCATGACCTCTGGTCTAGTTGTGGATAAAATCCGACTCAATAGGTTACGGTGGGCGGGTCACTTAATCCATATGGATCAGGATGATTCAGCCCGAAAAGTCTATAAGGACAATATTTATGGTAGAAAAAGAAGACGGAGGCCAGGACGCCAGACAGCTTTTAGGGATATCGAATTGGTGGACCTCGGCGCAAAACTGGGATGTTTGGAGTTCCTTATTAAGGCAGGCCTAGACCGGATACCGGTTGTTGCGCCGTTGATGATGATCATCATGTCGAAAACCATTGAAGAGCACAAGAAACACCTTCGTATTGCTCTACAAAACCAGAGACAATAGTCGAGCTACGACGTTTTCTGCGAATTTTAAATTATTAGCGTCGATGCATCCGAAATACTGCTAATCTGCAATTACCGCTGAAAGAATTTCTTCGTGATTCGAATGATAAAAGGAAAGTGTCATAGACTCCGGCAAATGAAACAGCTTTCGAGAGTTACAAGACCAGTTTTGTCAACGGTCACAAGTGACGCTGGACGCGCCAAAGAAGATCTCCGTACCGGATTAGTTTTTTGACCATAGACCATAGACATTGGCGGATGATATATCGATACGATAGGAGACGTGGCACCCATCTTGGGAAACTTTTTGAAATTCCAACACTCGTCCTTGGGCGGCGATAGTGGCTCAGATTCTCGACTTCCTCACGCCCTACAAAGAATTCCTAATGCCACGCAAATACTCGTTTCGTTTTCCTGGAAGTGTGCTTACTGTTGGTTCGGCTAGGCCCAGGAAGATAAAACAAAAATCAACAACACCTACATTTTTTTCAATTCAGGGTTAATTTCTACTCGGTCTTATTGGGAAGCCCTTGTTTATACATATCTTATACACTCTCACCGCAAACGTAATGCATGCAAACGCTTCCATCACAGAATTTCGGACATCAGTACACCAAGCAGCATGCTACTTACCATCTAAAGACGGAACCATCATTATCATGAGTAGCAAAGCACGTATTTTTTCAAAAAATAAAAAAGGATATATGCAAAGATGTAGATATATTAATACGTAATTTTGATTGCGAGGGTGATGAAGTAATGGAAATGGTAGTACGGAGACAGTAAAATACAAATAAAACATTTCAGACGATAGAGGATTCAAAGGATGAATGAAATATGATAGTCAGACTGTTAGTAATAGTGTCAATATTGTTGCATAAAACCATTGAAGGGTGTCTTTGCTGTGATTCGGATCAGGAATATGTTTTTTTCTGTTTTCCTTTCCCAAAATTCTGTGAATAACTGTGTTATTCCTATGATAAATGTTATAACCGAATGACTGAGTTTGGATAATGTCCCTGAAGTCAATTATAATATTTCCTGATCCAATCTGAAAAAACTTCCTTATTATCTGGTGTTTTGATGACTAGAGTAGCAAATATTTACGGATAGTGAAGTTTTTTATGTTTATATGTATGTACACCCCATAGATACAAATGTGTGTAGCTTAATATCAATGCAAAACCATTTCCAACCAACTATTTACCTTTTCCTTCAGCCATTGAGAATGTGGACGAGATCGCGCAATATACTCCTTCAATTGGACATCCTGAATCAGTGTTTTCTCCTCGGTATCAACCAGTAACATACGGCCCGGCTTGAGGCGACTCTTCAAGATAACATTAGATGGATCAGTATCATAAACACCGACTTCCGAAGCCATAATCAATAGATTATCTGCTGTTACATAGAAACGAGATGGACGCAAGCCGTTACGATCCAAAACAGCTCCAATGTAACGTCCATCAGTAAACGAGATCAAGGCTGGGCCATCCCAAGGTTCCATTACACAAGCAGACCATTGGTAGAAATCACGTTTCGCCTGGGGCATGGTTTTGTCATTTTGCCAGGCCTCTGGAACCATTGTCATAACAGCTTCGGGCAATGATCGTTCACCAGCCATTGCAAGAAACTCCAGAACACAATCAGCTGATCCTGAGTCCGATAAGCCAGGCTCAACAACCGGGAAGAGCTTCTTCAAATCTTTCCCGAAAACCTGGCTCTTCATCACGCCTTCACGGGCTTTCATGAAGTTAACATTTCCACGAAGGGTGTTGATCTCACCGTTATGAGCAAGGACACGAAGAGGATGTGCTCTCTCCCAAGACGGGAAGGTGTTCGTACTGAAACGTGTATGAACCAAGGCCAGGTAGCAGGAATACATTGGATTCGATAGATCTGTATAATAGGACCATAGTTGATCTGAGGTGAACAGACCTTTGTAAACAATTGTTCTAGTAGAGAGCGAGCATATGTAGAAACGTCTTCCTTCCTTTGTCAATTCGTGAGTGGCCCGTTTTCTCAAGACGAAAATGTGCCGTGCTAGTTCCTTGCCATCCTTATGTGGACAGGTTACAAAAACTTGTCGGCAAAAAGGCTCGCTTCTGCGCGCTACCGCACCAATTGCATTTGTATCGACTGGTACCGTGCGCCATCCAATCACGGTAACTCCCAAACTTTCAGCTAAAGCAGCGAATTCTTGTTCAGATTCTGAATGCGTCCTCTTATCGAGATAGAAGATACCAGTTGCATAATCACCGTTACCAGGTAATTCAATACCTTGCTCGGCCCTGGAATGAAAAAAAAGATATGAGAATCAAACTAATGTTGAAGCATAAAAATTTGAAGGACTGTTACTGCCAAGGAATCAATTTCTATTCAAAATTAAAACGAGGAATATTTCTAGCGAAATTCGATGAAATCATCCATTCTATTTTCCCTCCGAAAAAAAATAGCTCTCTCGGGTACAAAAGGCCGAAAAAGATGCTTAGATATATTTTTATGATAAACATGATTTAATTCAAGGAGAGTTTTATGAGAATTTTTTAAAATTCCGTTCGCATACATAGGCAATGTGGGATCGTTACTTTTATATGGCTTCAAAATGTGTTCATTGGATTTTAGGATAGTCATAAAATGGATTCCAACCAACAAAAGCGAAGTAGGAACATGCCATAAATGTACTCAAATAAAACGTTAACAACCCACACACATCTTAATTTTTAAGAAATTCACGCTGATCTGAAAGTCACAAATACTCAGGAGAAAATTGAAAGCCCTAAAATTGAGATTTAGTGTCCTTTTGAATGCAATATACAATTTCTTTTCAAAGATATTTGCAGATGCCTTTCAACGAATACTTTTTTTTCAACTCCTTTTATATATGTAGGATTTTCCTTATAGTATTTTACGAAAGAAAGTGGTTCCCTATCGCGAATTTTTAAATATTTAAATTGTTTAACTCTCAACTTACAAATTGTTCATTGGGATATTAGAAACGATACACGTTATATCCTAATGCTACGACCTACTTCATTTGTAGACTTTGATTTACCTAAAAAGTTAAAGGAACCACTACGCTCATTATTCTTCTTCGTTCGTACAAAAAAATACATGAAGAACTACAACTAAAAAATTTGGTACGAACACTAACCTTTTTAACGAAGTAAAAATGAAAAAGTTCCCGGATAGCTCAGTGGTTAGAGCGCTGGACAGTTGTAGCGGAAGGTTGTGGTGCGAGTCTCACTGGTGGTAGAGACTGGAAGTTGAATACCAGTCGACTCAGCTGTAAATGAGGATAATAATCTCGGACGAATGCAATGCTGACCCAATTGCCTCCTACAGTGTACTGTAGTGTACCCTTACGATCTTGAATGAAGTGCTCTAACACACTTCAAGGCCCTGATCCAATTGGATTGTCACACTAACGACAATGGAATTTTATAGATAAAATACATCACTCAAAAGAAGATCTTGAGTTTTCGTTGAGTTTTCGAGTCACGATACGCTTCATTGAAGTGATTCCCATATTATTGCCTAATATCTTCCTCAAGATCGTGAGCCGCGACACTCTGACCACTTAACAGAAAGCATGTTTAGTTAAATGGATGTCGTAATTCCTATGGACCAAATCTAGCAAAAATCTCCAGAAATTTGTCAGTACAGTAAACGCCCGGAAAAAAATCTAGCAATTAGTCGAACCAAGCCATAAAATAAATCCAGGTTCTTTGGAATTTGAACGACATTAAACAGTTATTACGGATTGTTACGACTGATGAAAAGGGGAACAGAAGGAGTTATTCAGGCCAGACCAGAGGGGTGTGGCAAACGTAGATTCCTTCACGTCTGGAGTTTTTCGGGGTCGAAAATGCGTGAATTTCTATGAAAAAAGGGACAATAGGGGTCCCACATAATTTCCACCCCGGACCCTCTAATGAAGATTATCCCCACATCGATTTCCTACTAATTTTATTTTAACTTCGAGGGAATCTGTGAGGCCAAAAATGGCAATGAAGCTGGCAAACGAAAACGATGGTCCACCAAAATTTAGTATCGATACGGTAAAATTAGCTACCCACACAGAGAGAGATTTCTGTTGAAGAAAATCCGGCTCAATATTGAGATTATGCACAAACAGAATACCTAACTTTTAACTTTGAATAGAATAGTGAATTGAATAACCTTTGCTTGGGTCACCATCGAGACAAACGATTGCCCAGAGAGATTATTAAGAAAGAACAAACAACCCTACAAAGAAGCTTAAACGAACATCAAGTCAGTTAGCTGTCTAGCGAAGCAAGGAGGGAATTTGAAAGGACTCTGCGCAGAGTCGAAAATAAGTTTTTGGTGGGTCTCTGAAGGATTATGATAGAGTTCGTTCAGGGATTATTGCCTCAGCACGGGGGGATCTTCACTGTCATAAGGAACTTGGGAGAAAGAAGTAGCGCCCGTAGTAATCAAAAAAAGCTACTGGGAATTAACAATAGGATAAGTTATAAAGTAGCTTCGGACCCGGAAACTTGTGGTAAAAACGACATTGGACATGTTCGCTAAGTTGTGCGGAGAATACATTACAGATGAGATATTTCCTGTATTATCGTAATGGCAAAAAGTTTTGTTGGTATCTAAAGCTGGTAACCCTTCAGATAAGCCATTCTTTTTTCTCAACACTATGCGGACAGCGCTGAAGCAAATTATGATTGCTCTGGCTGGAAAGGAGCGACAACTGACTTTCCCAGTTGCTGCTTTTGTCGACCGCTATCTGGAAGAAAGACGGCTCTGCTACGATACTGATGATGAACCTAAAGAGTATATTGTTTGCATGAGTATCCCACAGAGCTCTGTACTGATTCCACTATTGTGGAACTTCTTCAGCAAGCCACATAATTGCAAAGCACTGCCCGAGTAATTAAGTTTTCATGAACGTTGGTCAATATGTGGAAGTTGCACAATATTTAATTCTAAACAGTCCCTGCAGTGTTCACGTTTCAAAATATCCAGTATGGTCTGGCCAGGCGAGGATAATGTCAAATGCACCGGGTGTGTGGTACTTTTAGGTTGGTCAGGCCTGTGAGTTGAATGGAAGAGACAGGGGATTCACTTCGAACCCAAGATTTTGTAGAACGGTTGGAATAGAGACACAATGAAATAGCGTAAGCAAAAGGAACAACAGAGTGGCCCACATAATCTTAGCCCCGGGACCGAAAATACGAAGAATTATCTATGATGGCATATACGCATGTCTCAATATTACTGTTGATGATTTTATGTCGTAGGCTATCAATGTCATCAATGAGATGAGAGCTGTATCGCCAGAATAATATTCATACATTTGAACCTAAAAAATTAGCTATTTTTCTTTCTAGTGGGACGTATAAATCCCTTCTATAGAAAACAATCTACTGACAACGTGGTTACTACATCAACACGTTGCCGTTATCATTGCTCAGCCGCAAATGCGAATCCTTACCAGGGCTTTAAATACAGTTAATACCCACTTCATTTTTGAACTCCGCTTCGACGATCACCACTCCCCCCACCCCCAAAAAGACGGAAGAGCACCACAATCTAAATGGTAGGACATTTAGGTGACTCCGGATGTAGGTGTGGTAAATCTCACCACGGGTAATAGTATACACTGGTAAGCCGGAAAGTCGATGCCCCGTATTCTGTTTGTCGTTAAATGCAGCTAAAATGGATACGAATCTTATTCACGCTTCGGAAACGGATTCAGGAATTTACGAATGATCCTTAGAATACATGCTTTCTTCAACTTTAGCGGCTATCCCAGTTAAGTCCTCTAGACATTTTGGGGTTAATCGATGTAAGATGGCGGAACTCTAGAAATTACTCCGGAAGTAAGCTTCTAGTAAAAAGTGAGGAAGATTTCAATAGTTGCACCAACAGAGACTTCCGATACAGAAGAGAAGGAGGCTTTCTATGAGCAACTCAATGCAGTTCAGAAGGGGATCCTAAAGACGCATTGTGATCGCGATGGATAATTTGATGACACGGTGGGCTTTGATAACACTTTGCTCAGATAAGCAATTGGTAACTGTGAGGACTGTAATCTGAATGGTAGGAGGTTTGTCGCTTTCTGCAACTTGCATAGACTCGCCTTCACTCTTGCGCAAGTCAAGCTGTTAGTCTCGTTTCGAGGGGAGATCATAAGGTCTGATTGATTTGAAAAACTTGAAAACGGATCGATGAGGGTAATAAATTGAAGGCTCTTATTTCCGTTGCTAGAGGGGGGGGGGGGGGGACGTGACGGGCTTAATTTCTTGAACCGCGACAAATCTCGTGGAGTACATCGTAGCATATGTCATGACAAAAAGAGATTTTTTATAGCACGGATCAGGAAGGCCAAAGTTCAATCGTATAACAGATGGCGAAGCTCCATCTCTTGTAAATAAAATGATCACTGAAACAATTGGGTACGAATTGCTCTTCTAGGTAGAAATCAAATCATTTCCGCCATCAATGCACTTATCTGGAGTAAAGTCGATGAGATTGACGGTCTTGCTATTCAACTGTTAATCGCAGCTCCAGTAGTTTCTACACAGTGGCTTCTTACTCTTATATGGAAACCCTTTCCAGTGGGATAATCGTTTAGATGGCACCCCTGATATTTAAGTATTAATCCTGGAATCTACCAAAAACTACCTTGAATGCTTGATCAACAGGCGGGCTCTTATCTGGATCCTCCTGTACTGACCACGTCCACTTCGCGGATATTCGCGGAGGAAAGCAGTGTCAAATGGATAATTAACACCAACAAAACTAAGGTTGTCGGTCTAACTGGTCATCCCACTAGTGGCTTTTTTTCGAGTTCGCATGTACCTATATTTCGCCAACAATTTGTTCCACTTCTCAGTGCGAGACTTATAGCGAGCCTATTAAGAATCGTAGACAAATACTATTGAGCTTGCTGCAGAGCTGTCGAAAGAAGAGGGAAAGGCTATTACTGCTCATATCCGAAGAGATTTGTCGAAGCAGGTCTTAAGGGCTGCTGAGTCAAGAAGGAAGCGAAACAAAGAATGAAATTGACTCGACAACATTAAATTGGAGAAATCTCGTGTAATCTGACGAATCAAATTTTCAAGTAAGTTTGTATGCGAACATTTATAGAATATTCGGGCTTCCTCTAAAATATTTTATCTATTTTATAACTTCACTTTCTCGTAGGTCGGAAGGTCGAGTGTGACTTTCGAGAGACGCCATGTCGATAAAGAATATCATTCGGATTATATGGTGCCTACTATCAATCTCGAAGGAAGTGGTATTATGCACTGGAGATTAAGGCTGCCAATGGTGTCGATGAAGTGGTAATTTTTGAAGGTCAGATGAACAGAGAAAAATATATAATCGTGGTGGAAACTGCCTTGATGTCTCGACTAACGTTCATTTTCGGTGACACTAAATTTCAACAAGGCAGCGTCCCCCGCAATGCATAGGTTTAGAGAAAATGGGATAGTATAGCCGGTCTAGACCCCAGATCTGGATCCCATTGAACACCTTTTGAATATAATAAAGCAGAATGTGAGGGAGCATAGCATTTCCATTAAAACAGTGTTTAACAACGTTTAATTCCAAGAACGAAACGCCATACATGGCTGGCAGTGTCAAAAGCTGATGCAATGTATAAATATAATAGATTTTTTTGAGGAAAGACGCTGGTCTAGACACGCCACATACGCCTACCCTTCTCCTACTATATAAGGTATATCATCACGGGGCGGAGTTAGCTCACTTTAGCTGGTCTCCTTTCTTCTACACGTTCCGTCCGTAACGGCGCTTTCCTGATCTTTTCTGCCTATAGCTCTGGATAGATGCGATGATGGGATTGACTGATTGAATGGGCTTATTTACATATATTATTTATAATAAATTTAATGTAATCTATTTGTACTTACGTATAAGACCCAGTAACAATACCAAATAAATTAAACAACATTATTGTGTTGACATTTACTTCGTCTCCGTATTAATATTTCGAACAAATAAACGCTACACAACGAATAATTTAAATAACTCAGTTTATCTTACCATTTTCAAAATTTTGTAATTTTTTTCTTCCCTACCTACAACTAAGAGATATGTGCTGTCGTGTTGAGTAGTATCTTAGGTATAAACAGGCACCAGTTATAATGAGATAAGATTAAGATTTTGAATTAAATCCCGCTGTGCTTCTGCGGTCTCGCTGCTCGGGTTATTTTCAATTTTATGTGTATAGTTCTTATTCCCCCTTTTGTGGAATATAGGTCACTCAAAGAGTTCCTTTTTCATATTTTTATTTCAGTGAGACTGTGCTTAACGGGGTCATCCCGTATGAAGGCCGTTTTTTTTGGCTTTTTTGAAAAATTATTTTGGAGGACTGGATGAAGATAGGAACGTGATTTTTTCACCATATGTTTATTGATATCTCTAGTACATGTGATAAATGTTTCAGATTAATATCGTAGCTAGTTTTTGGAATACGTGTCAATTTATGCACCCATCTCCAAAAAAAGGTGTTTTTCTGCTGCCACCCTGAAGGGCCCTGTGTTCATCTGAGGAAAAAAACTAAACGGCATTTTAATGTGGACAATATTCCACGGTCCGCAAACTAGGATAATTAGAAAATATTAAAAGGTAAATTTTTGGTGGGCTTTTAAACTTAATTTTTTGAATTTTGGTGTTTTTTTTATGGTTTTTTACGAATAAAAAAAAACCTACCCGTCCGATCGCAATTATCCTAGTTTGCGGACCGTAGAAATATGCATTAAAGAAGTCGTGAAAATTTCAAAGAATTTGGTTGGATAGATTTTGAGCTATGGTGGCAGCCGATTTTCAAGATGTAGTTTCGAGAAAAACGCATTTGAAAATTTAAATGTGGTTATCAACAGTAAAATTTTAATTCACCATTAATCTACTATACCTGGTTCATAGAGAGTGCCCTCCGTTTCTTCAAAAAAGTCTTGTAGGGCCGATTGTTGCTCTCTGGTTTCAATTCTGGCTCTTTTAGCGAGGTCAGTCGATGATCGTTCGGACCGCCAAATTCGCACTTCATTACGGCGGTCGGCATAAACTTGACATATGTGACCAACTTGACATCCCATTGTCACTAGGATTTTGAGAATGTCATTGAATCCTTCATTGAAAATAATTACAGCCAGAAAAGTGGCTATTTCTGCGACCTTGGCCACAGAATGAAGGTGTTTATTAGCGAAAGTCCAGATCAATGCATTTAACGACTCATTGTTATTCTGGGTCTCTGCTCCTAAACATCTGTTCAAGAGATCATCTCGTGAGAATTTTTCGTAGATTGGTTTGATGACTGTTTGAACTTCTTCAGTCAAAGGTGCCTTCTCGTGGTGGAAACTATCCAGTTCTCCTTTAGCTTCCGCTTTACGCCATTTACAGCAACTGTCCTCGCCTGCTGGACAATTTTGATGCTGAGGATTTTCGTCTGTAGAACATTTATGGAAGAAAGTTGCCCAAATTTCTTGCTTCATTCCTTCTATCGAATTTGCGTGTCGACGAATAGCTAGCCCAAAAAATGTAGTGAGGTCGTTAATAACCTTATCAGTAAGTTCTCCAGCCCCTTTTCCACCAATGCCTTTGTGATTCTTCTTTGCATTTCTTAGCAGATTTCCCATTCTTTTCTCGACATGTCCTACGCATTCCTTTTTTACTACAACGTATATTTTATTATTTACAGAAATTTGTAGAAATACCCGCATAACTCCAGCAAAATCCAATATACAATATACAAAACTTGCCGCAATTGCATGCTTGCTAAAAGTTTCTTTGCTGATGTTGATGCGAAGTCCTTTTTTCCCTTCCTTTTTCTCTGATAAGTATCGATTCCCATGAAATACTCGTTTTTTAGTGCGAGTATGACGTTGAACGTTAAAGCGATCTCCCTTCGTACGATCCATTTAAAAAAATCACTGAACACACAAACAGCACAATGCTTACAACAAAATATAATTGAGTATAGCTTGAAAGCCTTTCAGTGGTCACTCTAGGCTGGATTATCCTTTTTATTCCAAACTGCAAATAAGTTTAGACAATTGATTGGTTTTTCATCTTTTTATGTCCATACCTGTGTTCGAATTTATAAGGCTCAGGTAAAAAACTAACAGGTAGAAGAAGATTCGATGCTCTTTCTCATAGAGTACTCTAACCGCGGCTGCAAACTCCTTACCTGTTTAACACTCTAATTTCTGAACGACTCGGAATATCGGAAAATCCCTTTGCCCACATATTCTCCACTATATATAGATACAATTCATGCAAAAAAAAAACGATTTCTCCAACCCGACACACAGGATGACCCCCTTAAGTTTCATTATCATCATACTTAATGCTGTGCAATAAAAAGCACACAAAGATGAATACAAATATCCATGATTAACCCGAATTAGAACCCAGGATAACAGGATCGAGAGGCTGACGCTCAACCAACTCAGTCGTCCTCACAATTTTTATGATATGTTCACCGAAAATTCCACCTTACGCGATTTTATGGTAACTTTAAAGTATTTAAACAAGCGTCACTATTTGCATACGATTTGCCAAAGAGATCTCCTTTTTTTAAAACCATCGTACTTTTTATTGGCTTTATGCACTATATGTTGCACACACATACAGTCAACCAATTAAAAAGTTGGACAGTTACGGCAATACACTTTGAAGTCAAATATCTCGAAAACCAGCTGATATTAATAAATTAGTTATGAAAGAGAAAACAATAATATTTCATATGTGTTTTCTACCGTTATTATTATTTTTATTATTTTATGTTGCACAGAACAATAAAAAAGTTAGCATTTATCGTGACCAAACAAAAACTTGGATACTTCGAGTTATCATTTCATATCGGCAACACGTAATGTGATTGCGGTTCAAAAGGAGTACCGTTATTGCGTCTAGAAGTGCTGAGCTTCCTAGTATCTACTGCGACGCTTAATTCCTTGCAAGTATCGTGCGGTAAAGGCCCGAAAATGGACAATAAGTAGTTGTCTCGTGACTTAAAAGAGCTAATCATAAAATATTTCAATAATAAAAGTGTACGCGAAATACCTGAAATAATAGAAATGCCAAAGTCCACTGTGTATTATGCAAAACAGGTAGTGGCTGACCTGCGAAAATCCAGTCGGAACAAACAAAAAGACAAATTTTGCGGGACATAAGGACCAATTCGAAGAAAACTGCAGTATCTATTACACTGAATTTGGAGAACAAAGGTATAGTGACAGTTCATCCTCAAACCGTCCTAAATTTTCTCCATAGGGAGGGATACAGGGCCTATACTCCGAGGAAGAAGCCACTCCTTTCCCAAAAGGATATTAAAAAACGATTTAAATATGTTCAAGAGTTCGTTTTTAAGCCAGAAGAGCTTTGAAAAACAGTTATCTTTTGCGACAAGTCGAAATTTAACATTTTCGGTTTCGTTGGCCCGCAACTGGTGTGGAGAAGAGTAGGCACTGCTTTAGAAGACGGTAACATTGTACCAACAGTTAAACACGGCGGTGGCTGCATCATGGTGTGGGTTGCTATGGCATCTAAAAGACTAGGATCCCTATATATAATCCAGGAAAACCTCACTAAAGTGCGCTACCTTAATATACTAAGGCAGCACATACCACGATAGCAATCTTGGGGTTGCTATCAGATATCATGTTAATTCGTGACAACGACCTAAGGAATGACTGCTTTCCTATGTCAGAAAGACTCTTCCCCATCCACCTCAGAGCCCGGATTTAAATCCTATAGAGCACTTGTGGGCACAAGTCGAAAGGGAGCTACGAAAACGAGAGATAAGGAACAAAAAGGATTTAAAATATCATATAAAGGATGTTTGGAGTTCTATTTCTGCGGAATTTGTAGGATCGATGAAAAGAAGACTTCTCGCAGTTTTATAAGCTAATGGTCACCACACCAAATACTAATTTTCCCAATTGTTGACATAAATTTATTTTCTTTTTATTACAGTTGAAGTGTCCAAGTTTTTCTTGGCTGTGCAAAACGCTAATTTTTTGATTTTATCACTATTTTTCTGTTGAAAATAACACTAATAAAATAATAATAACGGCATAAAATAAATCTAAAAAAATCATCGATCTTTCGAGATACTTGGCTTCAAAGTGTATTGCCGTAACTATCTAACTTTTTAATTGGCTGACTGTGCTTGAGCTATCTTACTCCCCACAAATCATCTGCATTGTTCATGTCATTCGTCTTATCTTTTAACTTTTGCTGTGTCATTGTGTTTACTCTTTCTCGATGCCACGAACTTGTTTTCACTTCTCTCCTTGGCCCTTTAGATGCTTTACGGTTGCACCAGTACTTTTGTTACCCATTGTGTGCATATAGGAGACACTAATCTATAGCAAAAGCTAGAAACATCGTATCTCTTATCAAAATTTGTGAAATAGAGAAGTCTTCAATACGAGGAAGTAAACAATTCTTATCAAGAGAGAAACCACTGTTTACTTTTTAATCTCCTTCTAAACATTGAATAATTTGAAACCTGGGAAAATCCTCAAAATTATCTATTGGAGCACATGAGTCAGGTAGTAATCCACATAAATTCAACACACTACAAAAGATAAAATTCTTGTACTAATCATGGATGCATCTACTATCTTTGTATTTGTATATACTCTCGCCTTCGTATCGATTAGATCTTACAAGACCATTGTACTTCTAATCAGGTCTAGGCCAATTAATTTTACATTGACTATTTTTAGATACAATACACTGGCTAAGAGAGCACGTGTTTTCTCATTTAGCATCTACTCCGTCGCCGATCTGAATGTAATCTAAATTAAAACCTATCTAATGCCGAGCATAATAACTATTTAATTGTTCTATATGGCTGTGCATTAATTCGTTTGCGCAACTAAGTTGAGAATGTTGTGTCTGCTAATTGCAATTATACAAAGGTTTACAAGCTGAATTAAGGTGTAATCTAGGTTTTTTTTCTGAATTCATTTACAGACTGTGGTGAAGTCGGCGGTTGGTGAGATATTCAGAACCTAATGAGAGAATTTATACGTCCAGAACTATTGACTCAATTGCGATAATTGATTTTTATTTACTTAGCCTTATGTGTTATGGCGAAAAGTCTTATTTTCGAATAAAATTAACTTGGGGTTTATTGAGAACAGCAGCGTGTTGTACAGAGGCGTTTTTGTCCATTTGCTACGGTCTCTCATATAAAAAACTACAACTGGAGGTAACAACTAGCCACACCAATGATTTGAAAGTAAGAATGAAGTTTCTTGCATTTTGATTGTGAAATATTTATGAGTTTTCCAGATAATAAAACTTAATTTCAGACGAAGTTGATTGTATCCATTGGTTTTGGTTGGACTGACACCACTCAGACTGGCTTATTTTGTATAAGGAAAAAATGCATGCCATATTAGTAACAAACAGAGGCGGTTCGGAGATAATTTCTTAGGGTTTAGTATTTTATCATTGTTAAAAGGACATGATTGGGGATTGCGAATGATTTGTGGATATCCTTGAGCGCTATTTGTGGTTCAGTTTTGTAACGTCTTTTTTTCCCGAGTTCAAGACATAGAAATCGCGGATAAATTCTTACCCCTATCCTGGTCGATTACAGATTGGAGACCAAGTTCCGGATTGGGCTACCAATTTGGTGAAAATCGGTCGGAGGAAAATAGCTAAGTGCTATGCTATCTAAAAAAACACTTTTCCTCTGGGCAATATTTGATTTATTTTAGCTCTCAAATATAGAGATGAATAGGTGATGAATGTAATATCACAAAAGTAATATCACCTCAAAACGTAATATCACATTACTATCACCGAGCGCGATTCCAACATCACCAAACATCGTAACATCACTTAAGATAATAAAATGACCACATAATCAGCTAGTAGAGAAATTATGATGATATTACTCTTGTGATAAGTGATCTTTTGTAATGTAATACCTAAACATCACCGAGTAATACTGCACTGTATCGTTCGATACATCATACCGTCCTTTTTAGTACAAGTCGTGCGGATTTGATATCAGGCAAAACAGGGGAGTGAGGGCTCAGCATGGAGCCTCACAAAATCAAACAGTTTTTGTTATCAGATCCTATCCAACATATATAAAATCTAGGCCTCAAAATACAACTCATTCAGCGTGTTCAAATAAAATTAATAATTACCAGGTGTACAAGCGTGCTATGAGCACGCCATATTTTTTTTTTTAGTTCTACATTTGTTAACAATTGTCAGTGCATATCACCAGCAATTTCAAGCAAAAATACACTTTTTCTCTTCAACAATCATGTCCAGTTTTGTCCCCGGAAAGAAGCATTTGCGGGAGGCTCTGCTTTTTTGCGTCAATTTGAAGAAATCAGCCGCTAAACTGCGTCGAATGCTTGTGGAGACCTACGGCGCTGGTGCTCTATCGGAAACAACGCGCTGAGACTGGTTCCGTCGGTTCAAAGATGGCGATTTCGATCTGAGCGACAGTAAAGCCCATGGTGTTTTACGTAGGCACGTGTCGTGAGACTTAATCCTACGATCCTCTTCAGACACGGATTGATTTTGTGACCACAATCAGAGCCCCGCTGAGACAAGCAACAACGGTACCAGTCTATGCCAAGTGCATGGCTTAGCATTCATACTGGTGGATGCAAGAATTACCTAAATCTCTACCGAAATATACAACACCACGCCGAGGCCCGAAGGTCTCTTCTCGCTTGAGCATAACCACAACCACCATGAAACTCCCACTAGGGGGGCCAACCGCAAATAACCGAGCTGTCCTCACATACAACAGGAGTTCACTCGAAGTATGTGAGTCCAGGGGCTTTCCCGGTTCCCATGGTACCAGTATACTCCTGGTAAGGTTTCGTGACCAATTTGCCACTTCAGATGAGTCCCCGTGCAGACTCGGGTCTGATCGCCCTGATTAAGCCTTTGGAGCATTCGCCTACTGAATCACGGCCGCCAAACCAAAGTGATTACAGCGTCTCCCGGTGCCACCACTATGGAGGTTCTCCTCGACCACTTGGTTTTGGTTTGGCCGATAGGGTTGCCGCCCCATCTTCCTCGCCGCCACCTCTGAGCACCCGATCTAAGCGACAAGGTGCGTGAAAGTCCGGGAAAGTTAAAGACCAGGAATTGGAGGCTCTTTTGGACGAGGACGATACTCAAACGCAGAAAATGCTCGCAAAGCAATTAGGTGTCTCCCAACAAGCCGTTTCCATGCATCTACGTTCAATGGGTAAGGTTCAAAAGATCGGAAAATAGATGCCGCATGAATTAAACGATAGGCCGATGTAGCGGCGCCAAAACAAATGCGAAATCTGGCTTGCCAGACACAAAAAAAGATGTTTTTGCATCGGATTGTAACTGGTGATAAAAAATGGATTTATCTTGAGAATCCTAAACGAAAAAAATCGTGGGTTTATGCCGGCCAACCAGCGACATTTTCTGCAAGACCGAATCGCTTCGGACGGAAGACGATGCTGTGCGCTTGGTGGGATCAGCGGCGTGTTATCACCGTTATCACCAAAAACTCATCAAATTGCATCGTGCTCTGAATGAAAAACGGCCGGAGTATCAACAAAGACATGAAAAGCCGATTTTCCTCCATGATAATGCTCGGTCGCACACGTCGAAAAAAGTTCGAAACTACCTAGAAACGCTTAACTGGGATACACTACCCCACCCCGATTATTCACCAGACCTGGCCCAATCCGACTATCATCTGTTTTCATCGATGGGCCACTCGCTCACTGGGCAGCACTCCGATTTTTACGCAAACTTCCGAAAATGGCTTGATGGCGTGGTTTGCCTCGAAAAATCAACAATTTTATTGGCATGGTATCCATAAATTACCCGAGAGATGAAAAAAATGTGTAGATAGCAAAAACCAGCAATTTGGATAAAGTTTTCTTTGGTTCCTATAAAAAAACGTGTTTTTCTTAAAAAAAAAAAAACAACGGATTTAAGCTTGTACACCTGGTATATGTTATTATATTTTAGAAATTGTCATAAAACCCCCACCCCCTAGGAATAGAAAATTTGGTATGGGCATAAACAACATTATATGGTACAATACTGGAAAATTTGATGAAAATTTTCCATTACTAATACATATAATACATACATACATATATAGCATGTACTCCATATATAAGCTCAAACACTACTTATCAGTATTACAATAAAGTGAAAATGGTTAGGTACTAAAAGTCGATGCGATAGTCGATAGTTGAATGACAGAAATGTAAAATATTTGTTTGCTTGGGATGAAAATGGTAATTACATTCGTCTTCAGTATGTATATTTTTAAATTGGGAAATACACGAAGGAATATTTAGGTATGGATGCGCAAATTGTGCAACGTATATCGAAGTTTTCTTACATAAACACAAAACCTTTGCACCTGAAGCGTTCAGCTTCCGATTTTCCCGACTTGTTCAGTAGTTAAAACAATACCTAAGCTCTGGAGACTTTGCAAAAAGAAATTCAAAATTGACATTGAAGTATCAGCAAATATATTTGGTGCATTGTCTTCTCCGGTCGCCCTAAAAAACTGGGAGCAGATAGGCAGAAGCCATCAATGATGGCAGGGAGGTGTGTTCTAAACAAATTAACAGCATCTATTACTAAATCTGGTGTCCGTGAAAAATTAAATTATACGGTCAAATGTTTCAGTCGTAAGACTTGAACCTCCTCATCATATGGCATATTTGGTCAAATTTTAGTTTGGACCATTACACGATGATGTTGGTTATGTCATTAGTATATTTTCATTGCTGAATACATTCGTAAACAATTTTCTATTGATGGCCAATTTAATTCGAAATCGAGCTCAATAATGACAATTCTGATTCAGACTAAACAGAGTGAGATCTTGATTCAATCTATTTTTCAATGATTTTCATGATATTGAATCAAATTATAGACACTTGCTATATGACGGAATGACGTGATTCAAAAAAATAAAAATCATAAATTCATTAAAACAAAAATGAGTAACTCTCAAATTGATGGTCTAATTGGCCGCCAGATCCAAGCAACGAAACCAGCAGCAAATAACAAACAAATATCATTCGAAGCATTGGTAAACTCTAGATCGAAAAAATATACTGCCCAATTCGTAGCCAAAGCAGAAAAGCAAATGGATAAAAGGGAAACGTTAGAAGTACTTTTAAAATTCCATAATCCTTATTGAAGGAATCTTTAATAAATTTATTAAAGCTTGTCTGTCAACGTTAAGTGATTATTTAGTAATTGCAACGAGAGCGTTGGCAACGCTCTAGCTGGTTTTATTTTATCCAAACTGGTCCAGACTTCACAGAAAGTAGGTTAACAAAGTCCGTAGAAACACAGAGGCAATCTAGACAATCTAGATATCTGCTCAAATAAATTTACTAAAAGTATATTACTAACATTTCGAAATTGACTGGAACACCCAACTCAAATATCTGGAAACAAATATGGTGGTCCATGCACATGGTATTTAGGTCTCAAAATACTCTCCATGTTTAAATGAAATTAATAATAATATGCATCATCTAAACTCTGCCTAGTGACATCGGAGGTAGGAGTGTAGTTGACGTGGCGGAACAACATCATCGTCAAGTCGACTCGCTGCGCACTTATTTTTACAGCAAACAACAGGCGAGACCCTTGCATGCGGGTATCTGTAAGGCAGAATATGGGGTGACTCCACTTAACTTGAAGGATCGATCTTTCAATGCTCTGAGTGGGGTGAAGTCAGGCCAAAAGCGGATCGATGAATGGAAGTCGAAGGCAATGCATGGTAAACACGTGAATTGTCTTTGGCAACCATTTGTCGATTTACATTTGTCGAACAGATGGCTATATGTGGGGGAGCTCTTTGCTGAGACGAGGGGATTCATGTATGCCATTCAGGATGTAGTCGCCACCCGAGCTTAGAAAAATTTAACATCATGAAATAGCGAGTGGAGAACGACCAGTATAGAAGGTGTAGTTCGACGTAAGAAACGTTGGACCATCTCATTTCTGGCTGCACTGTTATGGCGCCAATGCAATACATCACCAGACATAATGCTGTATGTAAGGTGATCCATCAAATCCTTGCATACAAGCATGGGCTGATCACGGGAACATGTCCGGTTTACCGATATGAGTCACAAGCAGTACTTGATAGTTCTGCTTACAGTATGTATTGGGACCGGCAACTTCTGACTGATCACCATATTCCACAAAACAAGCCTGACGTACTGTTAGTTAACAAGACGGGTCGCTCCGCGTATATTATTGATGTTGCCATCCCCCATCATAGCAGCATCTAAGATTTTGAAGCATTACGAGCGTAACTTGCGCTGACGAGAACTCATTTACCAAAATTGGTGTCAACATTAAAGTCGATGAGAACCGACCAAAAGTTCGGCCGAAACAATAATGGCTAGATATACTGAATGGTAATTTGAGAGCTTCGTGATTCCATCCAAATCAAATATTTGACCGAGCGAAATGGCGACACGGATTAAGATTAGCCGATCCAGCTTTTGCAAGGACAAAGGAAAGGAGGAAGAAGAAGATGATCGACGCCAACTCTCGATGGAAGTGATGAAATTGTATAGCTGGTTTACCTACCAATGCGTACTACTTCCGTAGACGAAGTATTAATTGTTATCTGTCGAACATACAGGTAGTTAGTCAAATTTTTGAACAATATGACAGAATTACATAACGGTAAGCGATGATTATCTATTATATTAAACAATTCTAAAAGAATTTTGATGTCAGCAGGATGAGTTAACTAGAGATACCATGAACGAAGCTAGATGTAGATTCAGGTAACAATGGATTGAAGTTTTTTTTCTATATAGTGTAGCTTGTACGAAATAGATGAATAAATGAAAACATCTTCTTCTATAAATAAAATTATTGAATGTTATCAGGAATTATACAAATCGAAGAAGCCGAATGCTTAACACAAGTTTTCAAACCATTAACTTCTTGGATAGTTCCTCACTCGGAAAACTCAGCAGCCAGTAAATCTAAATGGTAGTTAAGTGATTAAGAATGTAATTCCATCTACTAATGAATCCTTCTATTTTGATTTTTTTTTAACTATTTATAGTTACGTTTACATACTTTCTTTTATGCTTAAGGCGGGTGAAATACTCAATGCATCATTAGCCGTCTTTGAAGGTTACCGACTAAAAAACCTTTTTGGCCTGGACTTTCCATCCAGGAACAGCTTTCGCATTACTTTGTGTAGACTTTATTTTAAAATTTTGTGTAAAAACAAAATCCTATTATAGTCGGATTACGTCAGTAAGATGCACTTTATTTGGAAATGGCTTCACCTATTAGGACGAACTTTGGTAGACTTATGCGGACTGGGAAATTCTATGCATACAAGGAATGGCATGATTTTTGTGATTTTATGTGGATATAATAAGGTGAGGGATGTAACATCATTTTTCTCCGAATATAGTCGTGTCAGTTATCAAATGAAATGCATCGACTAGTATTTTACGAAAAAATTAACATCGGTTAAAAAGTAGAAGTGACAGCTCAAAACGTACGAATTTGAAGTGGAAAGGACTCATTTTCAGAAGCTACACAACGGGACATTTTGAAAAAAACAGGGCGACGCATTTATTCAAAATCCATTTCATACCCTCGACTGTTAAAATAAATACCGATGGCTGTTTAAATAAAGATAATAATAGGATATTAGTCTATTTTTGAATTTCACTGGAAGGATCCCCTTAAATTTATTCTAGTATCACAAAATTTTCCACAAATATAAACCATAATATAGTACATGAAATTTGATATGCAAATATAAGCCCCCAATCTTCTAGTGTCTGAAGCCTTGATATTCCCATAGTCGCAAAAACTCCTCCGCCAAATTTTTTGCCATTTAGAAGACATAGTTCTTAGCGATTTGGAAGTTATGTATAACTTTTTTTTAATGCTGTGAGAATCAACGGATGGCACATGGGCCTTTCATCGAATTGTTTTTGTGATGAGTTGATGATAGCTGTTCGAAATTTCTTCTTTTCACTTAAGATGAAATCGAAAACGAGTGATTCACAAGTAAATCATGGTATAACATAGTATAATCCTTAGATATACAGTACTGGGCAAAAAATCCGATCAGTTAAGTGTGCCCTACATAATCTCTCGTAAGTTCGTTATTTTAATTTGTATTTATACAACAAAACTCTGCTGTACCGTTAGATTGTAGTTTCTCGCAGTGGTAAGTTTTTGAAGTGCGTTAATTGAAAAAATAGCAAAAACACGTGAAATGAGTGATATCGACCAAGGAGAAATAATTACCTTATTTCATAAAAAATATAGCACACGACAAATTCCGGTCGTTGTGCTGACTTTTTAAAAAAAATTCCGGGCCACTGGGTGCACTACCCGGAAACAGGATTCTGGAAGGACGAGAAAGACTGCATCAGCCGAAGACAGACTGATGTGGAAATTCTGTCTGCGGGATCGGTTCAAAAGTTCATCGGACATTAAAAAAGAGCTCCAGGATTCCATTGGGACAGAAATTGATGCATCAACGGTTCGTCGGAGGCTCATAGAGGGCAGATTTCATGGCCGACGTGTCACAAAGAACACTTTTTTAAATGGAGGAATGCGGAAGCAACGCTATTTATGGGCAAAGGACCACAAAAATTGAACCCTGAAACAATGGCAAACTGTAACATTCTCCGATGAGTTCCAATTTAATATTTTTGGGTCAGATGGGATCCACCGCGTATGGAGAAGATCAGGTGAGCGATTCAGTGGGGAGGGTATTCAAATCACAGTACACCAGCGGGTGAGCAGGATGATCTAGGGCTGCTTTTCGTTTTATGGTGTGAAAGGACTTTCATGAATTGATGAAACAGTCAATGGTGCAGCCTATAAACAAATCTTGGAGGAGCATCTGATACCTTGTATTGAAGAGCAATATCAGTATTTAAGTGGAGTCATCTTTCAGGACGATTCTGCTACCTTTCACAGGGCCCATATTGTAAGTAGTATTTTTTTTTATTTTCTCCAGCTGTTTTATAAGAAATATTGAAGGTTTTCCAATTATTTAACCTTTTTTTGGTTTGGAGGTGCGCAAGTTTCTGGCCGAAAATTCAGTAAAGCAGCTGACTTGGCCCGGGAACAGCACGAATTTAAAACCCATAGAAAACTTGTGGGCACTAATGGAGAAAAAGGTAGCTGCACAGAAGTCGAAAAGCCAACATGAGCTTGATTTAATCCTCTTAAGGATGTGGAATGATGTAGTTGACCTGCATATTCTGCAGAATCTTATTTAATCAATACAAGCGAGGATAAGAGCCGTAATTAAGAAAAAAACAGGTGCAACGAAATACTAATTCAACATTTATGAGTTTATTGTTTAGACAAGTGTTGTGATTGATATGAAACATAAACCAAATTTACCTATTTTTCGTAAAGTAGACTAATTTTGAACAAAAGTCCCTCCTGAAAAATTTTAAATAGTTTTTTCTTCTCCCAGAATTATTTTTAGTGCAAAATATCAATACACAAAAACCCTCATATTTACTTTTTTTATCAGCTCGATATTTTTTCTCAAAAATCAGATTTTCTTACTGATGGGATTTTTTTGCCCAATACTGTACATAAGCGTGCACATTTTGATAAGAGTTTTTGAATTCACCAGAAATTCAGTGCAAATGAGTATTCGGAGGGATTTGTGCGTTATCGTCCTAATTTCCTATTATCAACCGATGGAAACTAGCAATTCAGTTGATTTTTAAGGTTTTGTGTAAAACAAAACCTTATTAAAATCGGTTTACTGTCTGTCTGTCCGTCACACGCATTTTTCTCGGAGACGGTTGTAGCGATTACCAGCAAATTTGGTGAAAGGATGGGAACTGTGAACGCTCACGCATACAATGAGTTACATACTTTCATGATCATTTCTTTAACGGACCCATTCTCAGAAACTACTCAACCGAAAAATCTGAAAAAACCAAAAGGCTGCCACTATATGGTACCTTCCATACCGATATCCTTTCAAATAAAGTTAATAACGGTATATTACTATATTTTTTTGTTATTGGCTGCAAAACCCCCTTGAGTTCATCCTATTACCACGAAATGCAGTAATGTAGGCTATTACATACAGCATGATTCTACCAAGTTTGGTTGAAATCGCACTATTATTAACGAAGTTATAATAGGTCAAAGTTGTCGTTTCCTTGCAAATTCAAGACTATAAAAGCCAATATCACCCGAAAGTGGATACTCTCACATAATATATGCATATATTACGTGCTACGTACTAATGGGGCAAATGCACACTCAAATGTCTTTATATAAGAAATACACAAAACCTTTCATACCCGAAGCGTCCAGCTTCCGGTTTTCCGACTTGTTAATATTTTTCTTTACCTTCTTGTAATATCGGCTATTCTTTGAAAAAAATAATTAATAACTGATTAATGAGATTCTAGATAAAAATATTTGCAAATTTTTCTGACCAATTTTACTAAATTCACTTCCTGAAAACCGCTTCAAAATAAAATAATTTTGGATGAACCAGAAAAACATGGCCTATATCAACCACGTGTTCTATATAAAAAAAAGTAAAAAAAATAATCATCCACCAATTGGGATAATCAATCATTTTGATTTCTATTTGGAAATTTTCCAAGCTTAAAAATAAACGCCAAATCTTGCACTTCACAGGCGATAGATCTGTGAACCTGGTCTACAAAGGGGAATTCGGCAAAAGCCATGCATAAATTTCATTTGTTAGCCGAATCACACATCACTCTCTGCAAGTATTTAAAATTCTAGATACATTCTAGCGCCGTGCGGGCGGACGTTCTTGTGATATGACTAGGCATTTTGTTGACGACACTGATAGAACCCCCCAGAAAGGCCTTGAACACTTAAGAACGTTATACTTTTTTGCATTCCGAACGAATCACGTTCCTACATACTTAGATATACATATATTTTCTTGATTTTTCTTCGTCTAATCTTTTCTTTGAAGATTAATTCAACGAATCTTTTGATGAGTTCAATAAACTTAGACTTAATTTAGATCAAGCTGCACGCTGGAAATTTTTCAGTAGTTTTGTGTTCGCATGGTTATAATATGCAAATTTTTTCTCTTTCTTATGAATAATTAATGGAACAGCTGGACTAGTTCAGTCTCTGGGATTTACCGGACAACACATGTAAATTTTATCACATAATAGGTGAGATTCTATGAAATTATGGAAATTAATTGCTGCAAATTGTGTTTACTCGTCTCAAGCATTTTCAGGGATAGAATAAAGTCACGCGCTGTCTGTATGCTTATAAATGGTACCTATTATCATAACAATATATGCAATTTATAGTGCTTTATTATATTCAGACATACGTACATACGTGTGTAGGTGTTAAACATCAGCTCCTTTTTCGCAGCGGGGTCGGCGCGTTTAGATCGGTTACCCCATTTTGATTGCTCATAGATCTGATCTAGATGGAGTCGCGAAAATCTCAAATTACCATCAAGTATATCAAACTTATGTTGTTTGGCCTTTTGGTCATTTGACATCGACTTTGACGTACAGACCAATCTTGGCAAGCAAGGTCTCATCAGTGCGAATTACATGTCCATACCATCGAAGGCTCCACCCTCGTAATTTTTTCACTGTCGATGCAACCCTATATCCTAATGACTAGTGCTGCCAGATTCTCAATGGTTGGTAAGAATTACTAAGCCCTAAACGGACCCTTCCGTGGACCAAAACCAGAAGGAGTATGTTGCTCCCCATTTAGTCCGGTCCGGCATTAAATTGATGCGGATTTAGGACCCCACAATTCTTAGAAAAAAAAATAGTTTCAGCTCTGGCCAAGCTCTGGTCTATAGGGCGAATTTACGCTCACTATAATTGGTAGTCATATTTTGTTCTGCGAATTATATAAAGGAGCACTTAATATCGCGCTGCTCCCAGGACAGAGGTGAGGCAGCGTCTGAAGATTTGCCTCTGTCCTGGTAAGAAACCGTAAAGCCGTCATTGCCTCATATTTTAAAAGTTTGGGTGCTAAGCCCTAAACTAGGGGTCCCTGGACAAAAAAAAGAGGGAGTAAGTTGCTCCCCATTTGGTTTGGTCCGGCATTAAGTTGATGCGGACTTAGGACCCCACAATTCTCAAAAAAAAACGAATTACTTTTTATTCGTACGTATCGACGATATTCAGTCAATTTATACTCTTGAAAGCAATCGAAACGACGGGACGGTTCTACCATATTTCCACCTGAAAACTACAAAATTATCCCTGTGGAGTGTACGTGACACTCTAATTAGTTTGCACTCGATCGAGTCCATAGATAGGTTGGAATCACTCTTCACTACTTAACCTACGTCCTAACCCCACAAATCTTAACGTTGACTCGATAGACGTTATTTTCATCTTTATATTCTCTGAGAGAGAGAGAGAGAATTCGATTGAGTGATTTCACAGCTTCCCCAACGATCCCTTCACATGGACAAGTTCCTTAAAGTCCTGGTTAACTCGGAACTCTCTTATGTACTGAGCTCCTCATCGCTACCTCCCAATCAACACGTGATAGATGTTATACGGTAAGCACATTTAAATTTCTTTTAATCTTCTAATCTAATTTCTTTTTTCGTAGCATATCTTCCTTTGTCAGTATTTTTCAACGTCCCTTCCAAAGAAAGAAGAAATTTACTCCTGCTACAATCAATCAAAATTAAACAAAAATCATCAAAATGCTGGTAATCTTTCAACCCAGTCCCATTTCTGTTCTACGTAAAAAATCAGAACTTCTGCATAAGAAAAAAATCAATTGCTAAACGTCTACAAGATAACCTCGTTCATTGCCAAGAATAATTAGGTGCTAATATCACTACTTAGTTATCTTATCACAGAATAATAACTGGGGCATAATTTTTTTCGCTGCTTTCGTATTTTCCATTTTTTGCATGTTGATAATCTATGTTTTGAGTCATTCACCTCATTACCGAACATATGAAAATAAGCAAGCAAGAAAAAATTATCGAGCAATTTCACAAGATGTGAAGAAAGTGGAAAATATATGTTGACCAATACAGGACTGACCTTGTTATTTGGAAAGGTTATGACGGAGCTTAGTATATTCTCGTTTATAAATAAAGTAATAAGAAAGAAGTTGATTCGCTTTATCAGTATCAAGAAACAATCACTAAGACACATTGAATAGTCGGGGTTTTTTTTCTGTCAGATACAGATTCATATGGTTCTCTTTGATGACCCAATTCCTTTGTCGATCTTCATATAATGCGGTCGTTCTATTTTTAAGGCCACACAAAATTCCCACTTAAACGATATCGAGAAGCATAATCGAAATTTTTCCGCAAACGAAAATCCATTACGGAATCTCTTCAAGAAGCCTCTGACAATTCATGACGCCTGAATCATTCATTTGGCATGTTATTTGGTATTTCCGTCATTAACATGGTAGACCGGAAGGGTCAAAAACTCTCAGGTTGGCTGCTACAATCAGATCCGAGTGGTTCATAAGCGCATTCAAACTATCCATGATGGAAGGGGTATTTTCGGCCATTGGAAGGTGAAAAATTGGGAAATCCTAGAAGATGTGTCCACTTTATTCTTCATGACAGATGTCTTCTATGGTGAAGATGTCGGAAACGGTTGCTATACAACTGATTGCTTGCATCTATCAGGCTAGCGACATTATAGATTTCGGCCAGCTTGTTCTAGCTAATCTTAAAAAAATCGGAAAGGTTAGGTTCTCGGTATTATGTTGGTATTTTGTCTTACCTAGCTACAGTCCATAAGCTTAGAACTTAAAGAATTATCGGGGGAAAATAATTGACCACTTATACAATTCGCGGCCATGATGTAGTGGCAGTCACCTGACTCACTTGTGGAAACATGGCGACGCAGAACTTGAAAAAATGGGCCCATGGTGCCGCCAGTGAGAATATTTTTAGGTATATAGAATGCTGCCGAAACCTTGGTGTGATCAAATACCCTTAGAACTTCGGTTTAATTTAAGATGGAAGGGCAGGACATAGACTCTATTTTACAAAAAAAAAACAAAAAAAAGCAAAAGTAGGTGAGGAGAGGCGATCCTAGCGCATCAACGGAGGACGAATTGTTTGCCTGTAATCAGAAGGCAACAGCCGCCGATCACAATCGGGAACACGCAGTTGGCGCCAGCTGCCTACAGCATCCGTGGTAAAACCATTGACTGGCGGGACTTCTGATAGTAAGGCGGAAGACAGACTGTCAGTTTTCTGCCCTTGTCCTTATAATAAGTGTAGGGCGTACTAGCTATACCATAATCGAAATTATCGCTCACGAATCTCCTCGCAAAACTATTACAGGAAGAAACGAAAGTCAGCTGGAATCCTCCGATTTCAGAAAAAGTCTAATTACGCTAGCCAAAGGAATAGGATGTGCAAGGTTATGGGAACTTGGACACTTCATCAGGAAACAAGACAAATAAGTTCTTGAAATTTTTCAGCGGCTTTTCAATTCCACTAGCGGCAAACTGTCGCCGTCGTATGAAAATCAAGCTGTCTGAGATGTTTATTGAGTACATAGTTGACAATGCGCCGGGCAAAAGAAGTACCCCGCTTTGAAATTGATCCAGGAGCACCATGGCATATCATCCCATGGCATGCGTTTCTAACGCATGGAACGCTTGGAAAAGTATAAAACCCAAACGAATTTCATATGACTCGATTCCTTCGAAATCTGTTGCTTGGATATGATTACCAGAATTACGAATTGATTAAGATGAGCTTCTCCAATGTCTGCACTTTCACAACCCTGCGATACCTGCGGATGGAGGAAGAGCCTCAAGGGAGCAATTTAACAGCCCTGGAAAAAGAATACCAAAGTGAAAGTATTTCAGTTTTCAAGATCAGACAACAATCCAGTTGACACCCATAACGGAATGCTGCAGGAAATGAAAATTTGTCGTTCTACCAGAATCATTGTTTACTGCTAGCTTCTCACAAAAAGAACCACATGTATGTGGTCTTATCACAGGATAATACTATATATATTGCAGGAGATATAACAATAAAATAACTCTTCAGCGAAAAAGGGGTCGATCGAAAGAGGCCCAGATAGATCCTTTGTCAGAAAGTATGTATGCACTTTTTGACAAAAATACATGCCTTTCTCAGTGTTCTGATCCAAATTAACGAAAGTGATGGGTAGATTTTTGATTTTATTAATAATAATAATAATCGTTGGCGCAACAATCCATATTGGATCAGGGCCTTGAAGTGTGTTAGAGCACTTCATTCAAGACCGTAACGGTACACCACAGTACACTGTGGGAGGCAATGTGGTCAGCATTGCGCTCGCCCGAGATTATTACCCTGATTTGACTCAGGTACTCATTCACAGCTGAGTCGACTGGTGTCCGACATCCAATCACGATAACAAATTCCTCTGCCCCCAGCGAGATTTGAACCGCGACCTTCCGCTTCGACAGCCCAGCGCTCTAACCACTTGAGCCATCCGGACACTTTGATTTTATTGGTACGAAGTTATCGGTATTGTCACACAGATAGTGCACCAACATTCTGCTTC
Source organism: Hermetia illucens (assembly GCF_905115235.1). Lineage (NCBI taxonomy): Eukaryota > Metazoa > Arthropoda > Insecta > Diptera > Stratiomyidae > Hermetia > Hermetia illucens. The sequence continues at coordinate 152,014,330 of NC_051850.1, read as the reverse complement.
ACAAGTTCATCCTTCCGCATGGAGAACTGAAGGACGACCAATTAAAGATATTTTCGAATCACAATTGGATACTCCTTAATATGAACCTTGCGGTAAAGGTTACGAAACGATCTAGAAAATCTACATAGGAGGGCTAACTACAGAAGTTTGGTCAGAATATTGGAGGTAAATTTTCCATCACTCCGACTGGTTGAGAATTTAGTGAAGATAATAAAAGTCATCTTTAAAATCTCTTGCCCGAAAAAATCTAGCACAAAGGCATTGCCATCGTGAAGTAATGAGAATCTATCTTATCTCAGGAAGATGACTAGAGAAATATCCAATATATAATAATATAGTATTGACAGCCATACATGACTGCCTGAAAATGTGTAAGGGTGCCATCAGGACTAGCTGCACTAATGTAAAAATATTAAGCGTGTGTTGTGGTTAGTGAGTGTGGGGAGCTTTGTATCTTTTTTGAGATTAGGCAGCTCTGGTCGCTAGTAAACTTTGATTCAATTCTCACGAAGGAAAGAATCAGCTATGTAATGAACATGTTGTCACCATATACATTTCCTAGCCCAGACAAGATAGTACCAGCTATGGTTCCCTAGGTAATTAAGTGTTATTGAACGAACAACGTACCATAAGTAATTCACATTGACTGCCTTCCTGGGCAAGAAGGTCATCTAAATAGTAATAATTCAAGAGGTTCTAATCAAAATTGGAGAGGGTCTGTGACTTATTGGATAGTATTTACGCTAGAGGCCGGAGTACTTCAATCAGATTTGAAAGGCAACCATATTACCATGACCATAAGCAAAGGGACGTCCCAGGGGCACAGTCTTCCCGGTATTCCTACAAAAAGTCAAGAATCAAATCTTGACGAAGTTCAAAAGGGAATTGTTAAAAGTGATTTGATGAAAAGTCTTTTGTAAAAAATGAAGATTTCGGTTCCTACAATGTACTGTAGTCTTGTAGTGTACTATTGCGGTCTTGAATGAAGTAGTCTTACACGTTTCAAGGCCTTGATCAGCCAACGATTATAATTATTACTCAATTACAATTTATCCCACCCTCATTTATGGTTCTGTTGTGCAGTGACCCATGCTGAGCAGTAATTACAATGGGACCAAGATTAACACATTGATGTTGATGGTGTTACGGGGCTTAAGCTCTTTGCTACGGGATTCCCGACTAGGACAGACTAGAGTTGAAGCAGGAGATTTGATTCATAAATTCTTCCAAGGTAGATCAGCGAAGACACTGTGTGATCTAACTTCTTATGGATATATATAATATATAGTTATTTCCACTGACAGTTAAGTCTACATCGAAGCTTTGAGTCAACGATGGCATCCTCCAAGGCCAGAAAAGAGACAAACTTACCAGCCGGGGCGATTCGTTCAAAATCTTTTTCCACTAGACTATCGAACAGGAGAATATAGAAGAAAACTTGCGGGTCGTCGAACTGGCGAAAAGGGTTCTGTTTATGGCTTCTTCCTACAACAGAAGCCAGAGACGTGCGAACCTTCATAGACTTGCCTATTGAAAGGAGTTTTCCAGAAATATAGAAGAAGCAAGAGTTGGCCCTGCTCATAAAGGAAAACTGGGATTCCACGCAACTATTTGCATACACTCCACTATATGCTGGACCTAGCTGGCAAGCTGCTTGGAGAAGTGCTAAAGCCACGAATGGTAGAAGCTATTCAGAATTTTGGCGGTTTCTCTGAAAAGCAACACACTTTCAAACCAGAAAAGTCTGGGAACAAGAAGATGTATTCACTAGCGTGAAATATGCTCAGTGTGGAAATTATTTCGCGAGATGTGAAATGCTCAAGTTCATCAGGAGTCTGAATCTCTTGTGAATGTTATTGCAAGTCGTCGAAACATGCGGATACAGGTTGCTTCACTTTAAAAAAAACAGTGATATTATCTTTGTCATCAACCCGCTCAAACGGGCAGTGAAATATCGATAACTGAATCAAGGTGAAATGTAATGGTAATACCAAGCCAGCTCATGGCAAATGGCGTAGGTCCTACGCAAAGCAAGCATAATCAATACTAATTTGGTACTGCTATATGGCAACGATATACGCAATGATTTACTTCAGTCGCCTGTACAACGTACATCTGCGCTTACAGTAGCCGCAACATATCGCACAGTATTCGAAGCAGCAGCTCCGGTTGTTAGCGGCGTCATTCCTATTCGTTTGCTCTCTCATTAGAGAAAGAAGCAGGAGTTTCAACTATTTAGGTAACTGAGCTACCAAGGGAAGTTTAACAAATGCATATCCTTTCCCTTCTTTTGGTGTACCACAAAAAATCCTTTTTGAACTAACTATAACTATTTTTGACTGATTGCTTTACCGATGCATGGCAATGACCTTAAACTCTTTTCTGCTGCAGTTCCTTTACTATATGTGCTACTTTACAGTCGAACTAAGCATTCTGGTTCACTTATGGTCTATAAATGATAAACTCGACTTTGACGGGCACTGCCTTAATGTCAGGAATCTCGCTGCAAATGTCCAGCTTTTCATTACATTCCTCTATCGATTTTTCCTTTCCCGAAACGTCCTTCACACTCTTTAACTCCTTTGTTCAAAGTGTCCTAAAACAGTTGCGAGATATAGTCCCCTTTTCGGAACTGTGATTGCCTTGCCCTCGAAAAAGTTCAATGTAATTTTGCCCGATACTTTTTTTAAGAGCTCCATCATGTTCCTTTATCCTGTATCCTTTATCTTAGCAGTAATGATGAGAGTTATTCCGATCGGTCTCCATGCTGCCGAGCGTAGGCTTATATACCTCAGAAAAGGCGAATGGAAATAAGGAAGCTGTCGCTTGTGAAGAGATAGGCCGTACTCTCCGGGCATGGTAGCAATCTTAGGAAAGAGAATCGAGAGGAAGATGGACCGCATATCTTTAAAAGATCTGCTGCCGCTGTTCAATCGAAAGCACGGTGAGGTTGACTGTTACTAACCCATCTGCTCAGCAGGCATGGGCATTTTCAATTTTACCTGCACACAATCGGGACACCCCACTGCATTTACTGCGAGAATGTGATGGATGAAGCCTGCCACACCTTTTTCTTCTGCAGAATGTGGGAGCACCATCGCCATCACCTTTCGATAGAAGGGTGTCTTCGGTCGCCGGACACAATAATTGAAGCTGAGCTGCAGAGTGAGGACACGTGGGCCGATCGATACGTTAAACTCAAGGCATCCTTAAGGTAAAAGAGGACGGTGGATAGGAGAAATATCAGGGTAGCTAAGGCTCCTTGAATCTATGGGGTTTCGTTCCTATACTAAATTGGTCTGGTCTGAGGTAATGTGCCAAACGGTTCTGGGTCAGAGTCCTGGATGCTCCAGGGGATATTTTAGTTGGTAGTCTGTCTGAGACAGGAGTCCGACATTTTGTGCATAAATGCATTTCACCTGCCTATAAAAAAATCCATTATCTAAAACTACACAGAATCTTCCTCGATAGACTTTCTTTCTTCCCTTATTTTCGTTCCTCGGTGCAATAGCCTATTACAGCTTGGTACGTTAGACCTTTCCTCCCATTACAGTTTTAAAGCTTCGTTTGGTTTATTATTTTCGTTAAACAAATAAATAAAGCAGAATATCCGACCTCCATTTCTGGTGATGTGGAAATAGATGATGCTGGAAATTTTACTTCTTGAAAAGATGACTCAAATCGAGGAGCACTGAAGCATCACTACGAGATTTATTGAGGATATTTTTCGGCAAAAGAATCTGTGTTTCGATGAAACATGACGAATACCCAATAAACTAAGCCAACTAAATCAAGACTTCGAAGGAGAAAGTTAAAATTGCAGACTTCAACAAAGCCTTAAAAGCCTCAACGACAAGTGCAGACCCAGGTGCTTTTATAATAAGTAGTAATCCTCTGAAATGAACTCGAAACGTCAATCAATTGATGAATTGATTGATGGTGCATCAAGCATCTCACCTGCAGTTTGGCGTACATAGTATTTCCCCTGCAGTTTGACGTTTGACGTGGTATACTATCACCATTGAGATGCTACGTGTCTTCTCTCATATGTACATTTTGCACATGGGAACTTTGATAACGGCTCATATCGCTGCGTAATCAAAAATCGTCTATTCACTCTAAGATATAAGATGATTACTGCCAAAAAGCATGTCAGATGATAAACCACCCATGGAAATGTTTGATTTTCATATAAACTGCGCAGCTTTCTGTTAACCGGTGAAAACTCGATTTCCAATTAACTGAATATCTTATCAACTGTAATGACAATACCACATTATTTTTGATCTGATCGCAGTTCACTGATAAAAATTTTGATTGAATGCCTGTAGTTTTGCAACCATTTCACTTTTGAAGGTGGAAATCTGATATATCTCCCAAAATTATGTATTTCATTACACTTGTTTCACTTTGTTATCTGGCATTGAGAAATTGAAAAAATCATCCATATCTCATTGGAAATATCTCTCGTTTTTATACGAAAATAGGTTGTTTCAGGGTATGTATCTTAACTGCCTGATCCCTTGAAGACCCCAGATCGATGACTCTGAAACCCTTGCTACAGTTTTCTTAAAGAATGGGATAAGGTACTTTCAACGGATGATTTTTTTCAGAACAGTCTGAGCCTAGCCTAATTGTTGCATAAAGAAAGACAGAATATAAAATATGACCACCCAATTCATCTTAATTGTTTATGCAATCTTCTGCTGAGTATGTGCAATTGATCTAATATCCGCCACGTCCAATCGTAATGGACACTCGTGCAACGCGTTCAATCTTTAAATATCGACAAATCTGCAGATATTTCACGGTAATTGCATGATATATCTATCAAATCAGCCGAATCGATTCGTTTCAACCATTGTATATTTATATGGCAGAATAAAAGAGTAAAACGATAATACTCAGATTTCATGCATGAAGCAGTCGAAGTGTAAAATTAGTACAACTTATCGTCATAAATCATTTAGAGTTGATCTATATTGTGGTATGACCGATAGGGTATTGTATGATTCTGCAGGGAGCACCTACTTTGATAAAATTCATGCGCTATTTGCAGTCAAAATATCGACTTTGCACTTTGGAAAATTCCATGAAGATAAGCATGGGGCGAGTGTGAATGACTGGTGGATGTTCAGTTTTATCAAAATATATAAATTAAATTTGGACTTATGGGGGTAGTTGACTTATATATCTAACGGCCAAGGGGCATTTCGATATGGAATAAGTGATTTTTCTTCTAAGTTATAAATAAAAAGCAACTGGAACGTGAAGCTTTAATTGAGATTATATTAAAGTAGATAAAAGGCTTTTCGTTGAATTGTTCGAAATATGCAACTTATTTACTACTATTTTACACAAACAGAATCATCTTTCTACTTCAAAGTGTATCCCTAGTACTGCCATCATTTGAATACTTTTGCAAAATTCTCAACAAAATATTTTGGTCATCATAAAATGACTAAGTGAACTCAGGTTCCGCCACTTTAGCCAAAACATTTGGTCTTCAAATTCAACAACAATATCTTTCAAGTGATGAGCGGAAGCAGGTGCATTCCGCGATAGAATATGGATTCCCGACATTTGTGCGTCTATAAATCTAAAGAAAATATAATTATTCCAACTTACATTTCTTTGGCATAGAGCTCATGTGGTATAGATGATAGAACACCAGCACCGTCACCAGTGTCATTGTCACAAGCGCATGCACCACGGTGATTCATCCGTTCTGACAAGGTCTGGGCATTACGTAGAATCTGTTGGAAAAATAATTTTAATTAGTTAATTATCTACATCTAACGCATATTTAACTAATGAATCCAAATTTGGCACAGATTTGAAATATCTGAGTTAGACAAGAAATTGTCTAGCCAACAAATTAGTTTTGGCAAACTTTTTTGTGATAAGCAAATTTGTAGTATTTTGTGACTCGATTTAATATAATTTTTAATGGGTTTTTATATTATTATGTATTATATTATTAAAAATTCCCAAAATTTCCAATCAACCTGGAAAATTTCCCATGATGACTCCATGGAAATTGTTCGAAAAATCATTCTTTGGAAGCAGCCATGTAGCCGACTGTTTTTCGACACAATGTTAGCTTTTTAACCATAGTCATGATTAAATGATTGTGATAATTTAATTGCGTTTCAAGTTATTAGATATGAACAATTTAAGCTGATGATGATGAAAATATGACCTCGCATGTTAGCACCTTAGATATTATCTTTAAAAATTAAATTTATTTTAGCATTTTTTCTGTTGAAAAATAACCACGAACAAACCCATATGTCAATTTGGACAACCTAACCTAAGCAAAGCTTTCAAGGCTCCTCAGCAAACATCATTTATCGCTATAATAAAGTCATTCGAGCAAATTCGGCCTTTTTAAGTGTCAATTCAACAAGGGTGTTAGTCTGACAATATACTTATGCAACCGATGCATTTGATGATTCTGATCCCTAATAAGGCATTCGCCCTCGGCCGATATTGGTGGAAATCGCAGTTGTTGGCAATTGGGGTGCAACTTAAAAACCACATATTTGTAAATATATATTGTTTTGACATATTTTTGACAGTCACATTTATCACATGTAAAATTACTGTTCATGGTCTAATTCTCTCAGTGCAATATCAGCAATTGAAGTGCCAATTCCTATTTTACTTAATGGAAAATGTCACAATAGGAACCATCGAAGCAGCATTCAGGAAAATTGTTGCTAGTAGACAGACAACGTCCTAGCAAGCAGAAACGAGTTTAAGGACAAGGAGGCTGGATATAGACTCAAACCCGACTCAAGAAGAACTTGAAGCCACTTAGCCACTTCTAAGCATGATTCGGAAACAAGAAAATGGGGCACTTTATGGATTGAAGCCAAGGTACGTGAAAATGCATTTACTCATGCGTGCGCTGATGCTCGAACAAAACGAAGAAAGTTGTGGGGTAAACCGGGCGATGCATTAACATCCACAATAAAGTCAAATATCTAATCCTCGCAGCTCATATTCTGCAATTGGTGGTGTCAGTTCGGTGTGGTATACCATATTATGAGCTACCGATACCCGATGACACCACTTCTTCGGACTTCCATATATTTCAATCGATGGCACAAAGTCCAGATAGGACAGCACTTCTCTTCATATGTGCAAATAAAAAATTGAGCTAATTCGTGGATAGCATCAATGAACCCTTTTCCAACGTAGCATACGCATGCTACTACCACAAAACGTTCAAATCTTGAATCTAAAAACAGTTTACATTCCTCATTAACGTTCGGGAATCAAGAGTTAGCAGTTAGAATTGTCCCCTCGTTTGAAGGAAGGAAATTCGACGGCCAAGAAGATTACATGCAGAAGGAGCAAATTAAGTGGTTTGGGAGCACGGAATGTAATTGCGTATTCGCGGGGTAGGGACCAGGCAGCTTACTGGCTCGTGTTCTTGCGGTTCAGGTATTGGTGTGTCGATGGCGCCTAGATGATTTTCTTGCGTGTGTTTCCCCATTTCATGTGTCTAGCCATAAATAGCTGTCCGCGTAACCACGTGCTCGCAACCAAGTGGCCACACACGAAGGCACTGCATCACACACACGGTATTAACATCAGGCTTTATGGGATATCAGTCGACTCAGCTGTGAATGAGTGCCTGAGTTAAATCGGGGTAATAATCTCGGGCGAGCGTAAAGCTGACCACATTGCCTCCTACAGTGTTCTGTAGTGTACCGTTACCGTCTTGAATGAAGTGCTCTAATACACTTCAAGATCCTGATCCAAGATGGATTGTTGTGCCAACGATTATTATTATTATCTATGGTACTTTTCTCACACACGCACTGTAGACGGTCGAAAATGATGATGATTTTTTTCCACCATAGCAATGCGCCAAGAGACGAATCTTCTGCCACGTCTTCTATCACCGGTGTAGCTAAACGTATAACGACTCATTTCGATTGGGTCTAAAGAGTTGTAGATAAAATTCGAGTTTGGGGTTAAAATTATATGGCAAAACCGCGTTCGGGGTGAAAGTTATGAAGGTCACTATATTTCTCCTTATATCATTGAGATTTCTACAAAAAAAAAACTCCAAGTTCAGAAGGGAATACACTTCCTTTCCCTCTTACTCTCATCAGGATTGCACGAAAAACCCTGAGTAAAAAGGAATAAAATTCACAGGCACCTTTCGGTAGCCGGGTGGGATTCCCTGGATAGAAATCGCTACTTTTTACCTTCATGGGTTTGGTCTAAGTGGAATCGAAAGACAGTGATCTAACTATCCCTGTGATATTGAAGACTTGTTCTGCGATAAGAAAATTTTTCTATGACCTTTATTTTAGTGGAATTACCCCAGAATACTGGACTTTATTAGTGCACATCTTATACAAAACTATCAGATTGTGGGCTTGAAGATTTTTTACCAATAGTAAGATTTTTACCAATCGTTTGAAGCTTGACCTATTATAAAACGCGTTCTACCCACATACAATACCTCGGCGAACCTATGCGATCCACTAAATTTTTATTTTATTATTTATTAAATTTTTCTTTCCGAATCATTTTCAGTTTGAGCACCGTTTCTTCTTCTTAAACCTCAGTAGATCTTGTTTCAGCGGCTACATGCAAATCCGAGGAAAACATTGTCATTGTGAGTCCTACAGAAACCTTCACAGTAATGTATGAGATATGTGACTATTTGCGGTTGCGAACCCAGCTCCTCCGTAACACCAAGTTTGATACTGCCTGAATTTGAAGACATACTTGACAATATTGTTCTCAACGAAATGGAATGAAATTAAAAAGTGATTGCTGCTGATTTCGACGCTCAGTTCTGTTCAACAAAGCTAGTGAAAGCAATTTTCGGAAGGGGGTCTGGTTTGGTTGTTCACCTAACCTTTGTCAGTTCTGCACAGGCCCATGGCATGTTGTGGTACTTCAACGAGGACTACAGCCAGGCAGCCTTTTCTTAACCGACGTCAGGCCCCTTTGCAACAGTTTCCAATGAACAAACCTTCATGGCGGTGCGACTAGACACACCTATTGCTCCTAGGGAAAGAGCTCTCCATGTGACTCGATGTAGTGCACTAGCATCTAATGCGTCCATTCCTGGGAGAAGCATATTCTCTAGGAGAAGACCAACGGATTATTTTAAACCGACCGACGCCAACAGCATGGGTTCCGTAAAGACAAAACGGCCATTCACGCCATCGAATTGGCTACCCGCGTGGCCGTAAAGCTATTGACAGAAAGGATAGTGCCAATTGGAGCCTAATGCGGAAATCTCTGGCTGCACTGTTATTCGCAGCTGTCTCGGTGATATTGTCGATAGCTATTTATTAGAAAACAGGCTTTGGTGCGACACTGATGACGGACCCCAGGAGTGCTTTGTCTTGCAGGACTCCACACTGGGCCCATTGCTGTAGAACATCACGTACAGCGACGTACTTAATCTTTCGGTTTCCAAGAAAATCACGGTAGTTGATTACGCCGATGAAATATTTAGACTGACACTTGAGGAGGAAAAAGGTGAAGTGGTCTTAATCACCAAGCCCCGTAAGAGAAATTACCCCCGCATTAAAATTGGGAAGCATACCAACACTTCGAAATCGGCCGTCAATTATTTCGGAGTAATGATAGGCGCTAAGCTGTTATAAGCAGCACATACACTATGATCGTCGCAAAATATTCCTCTGACAAGGATGATATTCAACTTAGGAGGGCCACGGTATAGCCGGGGTGGTCAGATCGATCTTGCCCCATGTAGCCTCTGTTCGGGGAAATGCACTTCAGATCAAATGTATGCACATAAACTGAGTGCATCCTACAGAATAACAATCCTAAAGGTATGTTCTGCCTTCAGCACCACGTAGAATAATGAAGTGTTCGTTATCTTGGGAATGATATCGAATGACAACTTGACATATGATACGACGCGCATATATAATGTGAAGTCCACCTCGCAGACGAAGAACGTTGAAAGGAAGGGATCTATAAATATATGGTAAAGGCGTTGGGAACCCTCAAGATTGAGTTGGTGGGCCCTGGAGAGGCCAGTCCCTACCATCTATTAATAACTCGAGAGACAACAGAGCGAAATCAGTGGTAATCTCGCCCAATTTCGATAATTACCGCCAGTACCGGTACAGTTTTACCTTATCCTAGTGTTCAGGTTGTGATGGAGACCCCGAAGACATGGAAAAAACACACAGATAGGGAACTGATTTTAATAAGATTTTGTTTCGCATAACCCCTTAAAAAACAATCAGCAAAATTTGGATAGGCTTGCATAATGCGCTAAACGTGCGCTAATCGCTTGACAAAAAGAAACAAGTGAAAGAAAGAGAACAATGCATTCACAGCTTAAAAAATGTCTTGAAACTCTGCCTAATACTATTATGAATCAAAATCTTTAAAAGTGGATAAATCGTCCATCCATCATTTGGCCGGAAATGGAGGAAAGAACACCATTTGCGTTCATGGCAAAACAGTAAGCCCTTCAGGCCAAAAAATTCATTAAAACTGAAAATTTATGATTTTTTCAATAAGTTCTGAACTAAACTGGCCAGTAATCACTGTTGTGGACCCCAGAAATTTCCCACTTTTCTCAATTCAAATTTTCACACATGCATACATATATCAAATTTCATTGTCTACTCTTTAAGTTTCTAAAATGAACTTAAGGAGTTTAGGATATTTTAGCGAATTTTCCGAATCATGGCTGAGATGCTTTAGTGGGGTCTGAATTATCACAACACCACGGCCGTGGTCAAAAGACTAGCGTCGTTCCGCTTTTGCCACTCTCTCCAGTGGAAAATTTGACACTTTTATATCGTGACATGTAGCCCGAATGCGGCAAAAATTATTGAAACTGAAAATTTTGACAAAACTCGCCATTCATGAATTGTAAATAATACAACGATACGTTTTGATATCAATTTTAATTCATATTAGAAAAATGCCTTTTTCCCTTTCTTTTTCTATCTATATATGGTTCATATGTAAATGAAATCCAGAATTCATGTTTATTTGCTAAGTTTCTGTAAATAAAGCGGGGGTTTTCCATAGTTGAAGTTTCTTATTTTGGCGAAACTGTATCTTTCCTATCTTTTTGACTGAACGTATAATGTAATTCAACTCACTTCCATTCACAGCTAAATTGAATTGCTGATTAGCGGGAAAGTGTGTCTTGATCGAAATAATAGAAATTGGATGAAGTTACAGAGGACTGAGAAATTCAATCTCATTCAAGAGCTTCCATTGTATCCATAACATTTCTTATAAAATTTGATCTGGCCTTTTTCCCTACAACTGCTTAGCCTAAATTGATTAGTTGTATTGATAAAATGTAATCATCCCAAGAGCTTCTGGCAACTTATGATAAATAAGACAATCCTGGTCCCCCCAGTTCATGTCATTGGCTTAGAAGAGTAGATATTCTTTGTGAAATCAATATGGACGAGGTTCTGGAGTTACAAAAGATTTCTTCGCCCGTGATAATTTTGGAAATTCCATGTTCTTTCCTGCTTAAGATGCGACATAAGAATGTTATTTTCTCGATATTTGAAAGGACGCTTTTCTCAATGCAAAACAAAATCAAGGCTTCTTTTTAAGGTTTCTATGGCAAGTTCCAATCTATTGAAATTATAATTACTTTAAACAAATATTTTTCTTTGCTATGTAAAAACTTATCTTGTAAAAAAATTAAAAATGGTCCTTTATTTTAGAACATTTCTTTATACATCATCTCCAAAAGAATATTTAGATCAAAAAGAACAGGAGCTCTAATCGCATATGCTACCTCGAAATATTTTATAATAAAAATAAGTCAGAATACCGAACGGATTTTGAGGTATATATGTTACCCATTTAGAGCCCTCTCTCCCTACGTTTATTGGAATATCAGAAATAGGATCAGTGTTATAAAGTACTAATCGAGCCCATTCATCTGATAGCCCACATTACCATATTCGGTGAAAAAAATTCCACACCCCCTCAAACTTAACACAAAATAGCGCTACTTTCTATATATAAAAGGATTAAGTTTTGTTTTGCAAACAAAACCTTAAAAACATAACCGGTCCAGCCGCAATCAGCATGCATACCCGTGAAAGTCTACCGGACCATCCGAAGACACGCGTCAATGTTTGGACTGTAGTAGAGAGAAAAGAAAGACCGCAAAAGAAATCGCGGTCGGACGCGCTGATTATAACAGTGATAAGTGAGCTAACAGATGAACAAATTTTGCGGAAGGTGAGGACAAATAGTTCCCTCCTGATCTTGTGAACACGGCAAAGCAACGGAGGTAAAAGTGGGCCAGCGTTGAATGATAGAATGCAAGGACCTAGACGAGACCACCACAATAGTCGAGACTCAACTTAGACAAGATTCGATCTTTGCGTTAAATGTGATAAGGCTCCTTAATGCAAGGCTATTGTGGCTGTCCGGATAGCTGAGTGGTTAAAACACAAGGCTATCGTACGGAAGGTTCACTAGTGGAAGTAGGATTTGTATTGTGATTTGACGTCGATATACCAATCGGTACTCAGACAGCCTTGCCGTTCGAAGCAGCGAAAAAAGCTACTGCTGTAGGCAAAATTCGAATCAGCTGGGTGAGCTGTCGACTGCGAGGACAGATAGAAGTGTTTAAAATGCCTGGAATTTGGACACATTCTAAGAAACTGAAATACAGGAAAATAACATCGACCATCCGGCATTTAAGAAGACGGTTTCAGCATTTCGTGAATGAAGTTTCTTCAGCTGAATTTAAACCATTGCCAGACAGTCCAGGACCTGCTGTCACAAAGCTTGTTAGAAAATAAAATTGACGTGCCCATCATGTGTGAATATTACAAAGATCCCCTCAGTGGTGTTCTTATATCAGACAGAAGCGGCAAAGCAGCAATCTGGAACTGCGGAAAGCAAGCAATCGAAAACACGAGCAATAGCGCGGAAGACGGAATATATGGATAACGACCATCGGGCGAGGTCGAGCGTAGGACAGGAGAAAAAGCGAATTAAGGAAACTGCAGTAGCGAGTGTTACATCAAAGAAACTTGCAAAGCCAATGTTTCCGGAAATACTTCTGTAGGAGGCGATACCAATGAAAAACGCAGAAGGAAAGATAATGCAGGTTCTCGAAAGGATTCAGAAAGCATGTGACGCTTCCATCCAAACGAATACCAACTTCCGGTGGAAAACTGAAATTCAAGAACTTCGCAAATTTTGCCTTAAAGCCAGGAGACAGTCAACGCAGCAGGAACCGACCTGAGTCTGATGAGTTGCGGAGCCGGTGTGCTACAATTCAGACGATGCACCTGTGGGGTTCTAAAAGGATCGCCCCTCTATCCCCCCCCCCTTTCTGTAAATGATAATAAATGATGGAATTTTTAAGTTGCAACTGCTCAAAGGCGTAAAGATCTTGGCACAAGATATTGAGGAGATCGAGGTCCTCACAAACGAGGCTATTTTTAAAATTAGATCTTGACTAGAAGACGCTGGTCTGATGCTCGCAGAGCATAAAACTGAGGTAGTTTTAATCACCAAATGAAGGAAGCAAACGTCGATAAAGACCAGAATTATACATAATACGTTCGCAACCAACGCTTAAATGCCTAGGATTCACGATCTACCAAACGCTGAAATTCAAGCCGAATTTTCATAATTTAGCAACAACAGCTTCCAGGGTTGCTACACTTTTAGGAAGAATATAGGTAGCCCTAGGCAAAACTGTCGGCTCCTTATCTTGGGGGTTGTCAATTCCATCTTGATTTATGCAGCTTCAGTCTAGGCATCGTCATTGAAGGTGCAAAATCGAAGTCCCATACCGATTGAGTGCATTGCGAACGTCATGCGCTTACCGTACGACATCAGACGAAGAAGCATGTGTGATAGCACGAATGGTCGCCATTAACATCTTGATGAACGATGATGATAAACGCCTCTATGACCCATCATATGCAATCGGCGAGCCCTGTAACTATCGTCGGCAATTAGTACGAAGTGAAGCTATTTTGGAGAGGCAAAAATGATGTGATGACTCACCGAAAGGACGCTGGACTCACAGGATTATTCCAAATATTTCAAAATGGATCAAACGAAGGCACAGTAAGCTAGCTACGACCTAACTCAATTCCTAAACGGACCACATGCTAGCTTCTGAAACAGCCTGGAGGGTAATGGAAAAATTAATGAAGGCGATCCATAACCTGCTGAGGAAAGAGGACCTCGGGGAAAAATAGCAAATAATAATAATAATAATAATCGTTGGCGCAACAATCCATGTTGGATCAGGGCCTTGAAGCGTGTTAGAGCACTTCATTCAAGACCGTAACGGTACACTAGGAGGCAATGTGGTCAGCATTGCGCTCGCACGAGATTATTACCGTGATTTGACTCAGGTACTCATTTACAGCTGAGTCGACTGGTATCCGACGACAAATCACGATACAAATCCCACTGCCACCAGTGAGATTTGAACCGCGACCTTCCGTACTACACCCTTGCGCTCTAACCACTCAGCTATCCGGAAAAATAGCAAATAACGGCACATAAAACCCTAAAAAGATGAACATTAGAACCATTTACGAGAAATCCATCCAATGTACATACAATAATGATACCTATACAATCGTTCAGTAATTACAACTATCAAAAGCGAGAAATACTTAATTAAAAGCTTTCCACACGAGCCCAAAACAACCCAGCACTTGTCAAAATTACACGTTAAGTTACTTATAATTGTCACTCTCTGTACATTCCCACAGAAGTTATTATATCTTTTCTAGCTTATGAATTTCTGATTTGAACAGATGTTTTTAATAAAAATTATACATATATACGCGCTTAAGCACGTATTTCTATTATAGTATAGTACGATTATATGCGCCTACGGCTGCTTATTTCATGGTATCTGATTTACGCCTTATAGGTGAAATTACCAGAGAACGCATGAATAACGAATAAAGAAGATGGTATATCCCTAAAAGATAAAAAGCTTTAGTGTGAAGATAACCATGAAATAAGCTGCTTTACGTGTTAGAATCAAAATATCCCCAAACATCTCAAGGTAATTCACCCTGTTTTCCCAGATTACCATTCTTTGGTACCGATCGGGGGGTTAGAATGAACTACTTATTAAGCAGCGAAACATTAAGTAGCCCTTTCTAAGAATTTCACACAAATGGTGCGATTAAAGGCTTTAATAAATACCATCGTCAGTGTTGGAATTCAAATTTAACCCGTCAGTTTCCACGGTCAGGAAGTAAGGAGGAAAAAAATCCACCATTACCTGGAAGTAAGATAAATTACAGAAACGAGTTTCGAACTCTTTGAACAAATGGTAGGAAGCAGGCGTTCATTATTATTCTAGTTGGTATGGAGCCTTTTGAATTATTCCTATCCTATCAGCCAAAGTCCATAAGAGTAACGAACAAAACAGAAGGTGGGGTAATATACATTGTTGTATTTCATAAATGACTTTTGGATTAGCATTAATCTAGTCCCTCTTTCACAAAAAGATATTTGATTAATTGTCAAAAGTGATTAATGTACAATAGCCATGGACAACGTTCGATAAAAACAGAGGAAATGAGATGGAACTTACATCGAATAACAAAGACTGACAAAGTCTTTACCTCACTTAGTTTAATTGAACGGTATTCAGAAAAGTTTAAGACATCAGTGAAAACTGCTCCGCCATGATTTCTAAGGAAGTGATAATAACTGAACTGTTTTCTCAGGAAAATCTAGATCTGATTTATTATCAAGATATACCCATCATTGAAAAATTATAAGCGCTAATCACTGCAAATATATGTATACTTGCGTTGGGATCTTACGAAATTCGACCTGGGATCTTGGGCCCGGAATGAAAATTATGAGCCCCCGCCTGCACTTTTTTTTCATTCAAATTTCTTCCGAACCCGCGAAAAAAAAGTGGGCTAGGGAAACCCCTTCCCCCTCCAATCTCCCTCTCTCGTTGAGCCTAACAAGATATTCTCCAGTTTTATGTGAGGTTGTGATCACTGGCACCATTGTTACTGACTGCTACGTTCAATTTAATTTAATAAAAGTGAGGATATTTTCTGTCTGGAGAAAAAATGCGACATCGGATCGAGATACTTTTTAAAGCTTTTCCACCATAAAGGATAGCACTCGCAAGAAAATGAGTTTTGGGAGATGAGTTGGATAAGCATCTTAATCAAAGAATCATCGAAAAATAGGAAAGCACTCGTTCCCAAGAAAGATGGCAAGGTCGCCTTTTGTAACAAATTGGCACGAATTACCCCGTACTGACGACCTTCTTCATGATGCACGTTACATCATGGATTTACGACCTAGTTATCACCAAGCGAAAGCGAAAGACTTGCGATAAAACAGCGTTCATGACTCCACTCGGAACTGTTATATTCAACTTTAGATTCACTTTTGGATTCAAAACTGCACCGAATAGGTTTTGACGCTTGATTGACCGCAATTTTTGGCCAGAGCTGAACACATTTTTTTTAAGGATTGCGGGATCCTAAGTCCAAATCCACTTGATGTCGAACCGGACCAAATGGGGAACAACTTATTCCCTTAAAAGTTAAAGTGATGTCCAAATTTGATTGAATTCCCATTAATCTTTCTCCCTAAAAAATAATCCCAAAACAAATCGGGAAACCGGAAGCTGAACGCTTCAGGTATGAAAGGTTTTGTGTATTTCTTACATTTGCCCCATTAGTACATAGCACGTAATATATGCATATATTATGTGAGAGTATCCACTTTCGGGTGATATTGACTTTTATAGTCTTGAATTCGCAAGGAAACGACAACTGTGAGCTATTATCACTTTGTTAGAAATAGTGCGATTTCCACCAAACTTGACAAAATTATGCACTATGTTATAACCTACATTACATTAAATTTCGTGGTTATAGAATGAACTTGAGAATGGGCCCGTTAAAGAAATAACCACTTTCAATCCCGCGCGCTCCCCACCTTTCCAAAAAATGTCAAAACTAACACCAGCTTCGGAAAGTAGTAGCCGCGTCCTTTCGCATGAAAATATTTGGTGGAAAAATGCATGTGTACTCCCTTAAATTCAACGTAAAAAGATGTAACTCGCTGTTTGCGTCAGCGTTCACAGTCCCTACCTCTTCACCAAATTTGGTGTCAATCGCTATAACCGTCTCCGAGAAAAATGCGTGTGATGGACAGACAAACAGACAGACAAATCCTCACCTGAAGAAACCAGAAACAGGTTGGTCATCAAGAGCCCTTGATGAGGATACATTTCTGAGGTTATTGTAGTGGAACACTGAGTTTACTGGAACGGCCATAGAAAAAAAATCGCAGCTGTTCTAACAGATATACCGAGCATATGACGCTTCCATGCTAAGATGTGCACACTCTCGAAGCGAAGTGTCGTACGGAATGCTTGAAGGCCAGATGGCGGAATCAAATCCGAAGAAACACGCCAGAGTATGAACAACGGTACGTCGAATATAAACAGGCACAAAAAAGTTGCAGTGGGTCATCACGAAAAGCAAAAATTATTGCTTCAAGCGACTCTGATGAGGCAGATTCAGATCCATTTGGAGGAGCGTACAAGTCCGTTATGTCAGCAATAAAAGGCAAAAGTTAGATTAGATTATTGTGGGAGATGATTTCGACATTGTTCCCCCAACATCCGGGAACGATCTTCCCAATGATATCAATGAGTGTCAAAGACATACCTCCAGTAACCACAGACGAAGTCTTGAACGCATTGATCGAATCCCCAACAAGGCGCTAAAACTGGCACCAAACATGTTTGAACGGGTATTTACAGACTGCCTAAAAGAAGGGTCCTTCCCCGCAGAGTGGAAAATACAAAAGCTTTTATTGATCCCGAAGACAGGTAAACCGATAGGTGAACCCACATCCTATAGACCTATCTGTCTTCTGAATACAATAGGCCAGGTCCGAGCGAGTAATATATAACCGTCTATATTCATTAATTGATAGTCGGTGTTATTTATCGAAGCGGCGGAAACAAAAAAATGTAGAAATTTCCATCGGGGCGCATGTTGTTAGCTCTCAGTCTTCGCTAAAATACCTGGGAGTAACATTCGACTCTAAGCTGAGCTTTAAACTTTGCAGCTTACTGGGCAGAAAGCGGCGACTATAAGCTCAACACTGGCAAGGATGCTGCTAGATAAATCGCCCCATTGTCCTATATGTTAAGGTGCAGCTGAAAATGCATGCCCAAGATTTAAAAGCTCAAGGAGAAAGCTTGAAACACGTTTAACGGTGAAAAATGTGATAAAGTAGATGGTCCAATCAAATATAGCATGGGACGCGGTAGTTGCAATGGTGAAACGGATCCACCAGCAGCTAAAGGCAGCGGAGACATAGGAAGGGCAGTGGAAGCATAGAAGGGCAGCGGAGGCATAGAAGGGAAGCTACTGCAATTAACGCCACGTAAAGCGGTAGTAGCTCGTTAAGAGTGAACAGCTAAGAACTTAACAGCCCCGCGAAGCAATACCGGAATGGTGGTCCCGCGGGGAGAGTGCGAAGAAAATGTTTTGTTTTACACAAATTCTTAAAAAGTACGTGAAACAAGCCCTCTAATGTGGACAGTCCCACTGAAATTCAAATAGAAAGCATGTAAATAACAACCCGGGAAATCGGAAGCTTGACGCTTTAGGTATAAAAGGTTTTGTGTTTCCCTATGTGAGGAGCAAAACGCAGTTCTCCATTGGCTGATATAGCATTGACTCGAGATATTTAAAACACTAAGTTCTGTCAGCGGCAGTAACCTGCCCAGAACTGAGCGATTTAAATATCTCGGTTGAATGCTATCAGCCGACGGAGAACTGCGTTATGAAATTGCTTCACGCAGTACGGCAACCTGGATAAAGTAGCATTCCACAACTGGTGTTCTTTGTGATCGACGTACCAATGAACCAAGTTTCCCGCAATCTCATCCGTCCTGTCGCCCTCTATAGTTGTGAGTGTCGGCCGACTATAAAAGACAATGAACTGCGTCTTGCGGTAATGGAGACGAAGATGTTGCGTTGGACTAGTGGCGTGACACGTTTTGTTCACACACACACACCAAATGAGGATATTACTTTGACACTAGTAGCCGGATTTTCAGGCGTGGCATGCGTATGCACGATACTGCCCTCTATGCCGGTGCAAAATGTAGTAATCCTAGGATGAACTTAAGAGGGGTTTTTCAGTCAATTTATAAAATAATAATATAGTAATAGTGATATACTACTAGTAAGTTTATTTGAGCAAATATCGGAATGGGACTTTCGAGGCTTAGATTGCACAAGTGTTTTGCACAAAATCTTAAAAAAGGCTGGGGAGAAGTAGATTCTTTATAAATGCGACTATAATATTTCATCCAAATAACATTGGCGTTAATGGCCAGATTTCTATGAAATTTGGTATGTGTATGCGAAATATGGTCCTCTATATTCGTTTTGAGAATGATGGGGTCCTAAGTCCGCATCAACTTAATGCTGGTCCTCTATGCTGGGAAATTTGGTAATCCAAATATGACTTTAAGAGGGGTTTTTCAGTCAATTTCTAAAAGTTGGTAATATACTATTAGTAAGTTTATTTGAGTAGATATCGAAATAGGACATATTCTGAGGCCTAGATTTCATCTAAGTGCATTTTCCTGATTTTTTTCGGATTTTTGGGTTTGGTAGTATCCGAAAATGAGTCCTGTCTCACTTTAAATGCGTACATTTTGACTCCTTACTCGCGCAATTTGCATTCACAGCAAAACTAATATCAGTTTTTATACCCTACACCCTTTAAGCTCCCCCTAAATTTATATCACTCACTGTATGCCTGGTTTTTCAGAGTTCCCATCTGTCCCACCAAATTTCTTCGGATTGGTTTAGCTGGTTTGGAGAAAAGTGCGTGTGACAGACAGACAGTGAATCGATTTTAATAAGGTTTTGTTTTACACAAAACCTTAACAATATAAAAAAATATACGGTATAGATGTCCTATATTCCACAAAGTAATGAACAGGAGACATATATTCACTTAATAGGAGCGACTATTCTAAGCAAGCGGGGTCTCCCATCTCTGGAAGCATCCACACAGCCAAAATATCCAAATTTCTACACGAGAAAATAACCGGATTTCTTCACTAATGTGAAAAAACTTAATATCAGTCACACATCGTACATTTCCAAACATATATCTAACTTCTAAGAAAAATCTAGAAACAATGGGCTCTTGAGGCGATAGTCGGAAAATCTCTCAGTGAAATTTGTTGAAAATTCTAAAAAAAATCATATCAACTTTGCTGCTAATCTCTGTATACAAATTTTATCACAGTTTCTTTGAATTTTTTGTAAGAAGCTTACGCTGATATCTTTTAATACCTCAACACCAGCATGTGAAGAAATATCTTTCGCAGTAGTCCAACTGGCTTCAATGTTGTTCTCCAGAAAATTGAATGAATTAAAGAACAAATAAATGGATAGTCTTGCGGCTTCGCTAGACTTTGTTCGGTGACCAAAGTTCAAGATCATAAAGTTGAAGAAACTCCTGCTTGTGTTGTGAAATTTTGAAAATTTTTCTACAAATTCAAAAATAGAAAGGCATGACTTGGTTGTTACGGAAAAATTTTCCTTCATTTCGAATTGTAGATATGTTTGGTTCAACGTTTCTCTGGATGTAAAAGAATGAACTTATTTGCCTTTGAACCGAAATGTCCTTGAAAAGGAGAGAACGCTATTTTAGCAGGGATTGCTTCCCACGTGGTTCCTTTGACGAATTAAAAATATACTTTGGAGGAAGCGAAAAAATATTTTTTGGGTCGCTATCAATAGAAATTATTAGATAATTAGATAAAAACACAAATCTTACCTTGTGATTACGCTTTCCATCAATGGCAACAATGAAACCAACTCCACAAGCTTCGTGCTCATTCTCTGGATTGTACAATCCTTGAGCTTTGGGTGCTTCCCAGGGCATTTGTTCATGTTCCTGCTGCTCTGCTGAATCTGATTCTGATTCAATTTCAACATCATTGCCAAGATCAATGCTGCTCTTGTCACTACAATCACTACTTTTACCGACACTGATGTTCACGTCACAAATTCCAGCTTCGGAACAATCTTCACTACTTTTAGATTTGTTTTTATCAAGTTCACATTCCGATTCAAAATGATTATTTGTTGGGGCCATTATATGCTTACGACTCTTTTGATTATTGCAAATCCTTTGATGATTTTATTTTCACTCTTATACGTAAGATTATGGATACGTGGACTCTCTCTGAATACTTGAAAGTAATCTTAAAATTCACAAGAACTTAACTAATCTGTCTATAAATGCAATTAGAGACTTAACCGATACAGAACTTAAAATGCACAATTTATTAGTATATTATTACGATGATTATTAAAACTAATCAAATGTCCACGATATCTATCTGGAAACTATTAGAAAAGTCTACTTTTTGGTTGGATTACTTCACACAGAGTATTTGTTCTATTTTTATCACTTGCCAGCTATTTATTGTCTTTTATTCACACGAAAACTTTCGAACAATCGGAAGACTTTCTTTTGGCTGAAAGTAATGAAATCTTATTAAATATTTTTACCAAATGAACAATCTTTTGCAAATCAAAAAGTATCTATGAATTTACTCTAGTAAGCGCGGGAGTGAATTGGCTAACATGATTCTTCGTAGCGGGATGGGGACGATGTGAACGCAAAGTGCGCTTTATCGCGAATGACTTGTCGTGGCAGTAAATGTGCGCGATTGTAATCGTAAATGCGCTACGGAGCTTCCCAGATTCTTAATCAGATACTTTGAGTTCTTATCTGAGTGTATACTTGATATTGAATTTAGGTTTTTTTCATGCACGGACGTAGATACTAAGAACGTCATCAGTCCCTGTGTGGTTTTAGAGGGTAATAGAGTAATGGGGAGTGCTCTTGGGTACGGCTCTTGCTGATAGCCCAGTACGTATGTTGGAAATTTCCTATTTTCGCACTCGCATTTCCTGCTTTTTATTTGCGGAAAATTCTCATTCTATATTCAGGAAAAGTGCCCAGTGCCCAATTATCCAGTATCCAAAGTACGAAATGAAACTACAATTTTTGCTAGAGAATTCATGCTTACTGTACTTTTGAACAACCTAAGAGGCTAATACCACTGTCTTTGAATCTAGCTTTTTCACAAGGCATTACTAGATTGACAGCAATAACGCAATACTTTGCGCCATTTAACTGGGACGCAACGTGATTCTATGTATGCGAAAATACGAGTAGGAAAATGTGGCGGTTAATGAATGGAGCGGAGCGTCACGGCTTGAATTTATTTCATTTTCAATGGATAGTATTTATGCATTAGGGCTAATAGGCAAACAGATTTGTAATGAATATTTGCGCACTTTACAATAAACATCTCAACTTGAATGGTCGCATGCAATCTAGTATCAAATGACCCAATGATTTTCTATGGAATTAAGAAGCTTCAATAAATTTGTTGATTGAGGGGAAGTGTGGAAACTCGAAACTTGTTCACGTAAAAATTGCCCAATGTTGACGCAAAATTTGCATTGCAATTATATGCGGCAAATCCGAAGGATACATACGGATGACTTTCTTCGTTATTTAAAAACAAGTCGGGAAACCAGAAGCTTGACGCTTCAGGTATAAAAGGTTCTGTGTTTCCCTATGTGAAGGGCATAACGCAGTTTTCCATTGGCTGATAGCATTGACTCGAGATATTTAAATCGCTCAGTTCTGTCAATGGCAGTAACCTACCCAGAACTGAGCGATTTGAATATCTCGAGACAATGCTTTCAGCCAATGGAGAACCACGCAATGGAATTGCTTCACGCATTAACACAACCTGGATGAACTGGCATTCCACAACTGGTGTTCTTTATGATCGACGTATCAGCAAACGTCTCAAATCTGAAATTTGCTGCAATGTCGTCCGTCTGCCGCTCTCTATCCTCTGAGTGTTGGCCGACTATAAAAGGCAGTGAACGGTGTCTTGCGGTAATGGAGACGAAGATGTTGCATGAGGATATTCGCGATCGATATGGGGTTGCATCGATCGTGGAAAAACTGCGAATGAGGCGTTTTCAATGGTATGGTCACGTAATTTGCGCTAACGAGAATTCACTTGCCAATATTGGTCTGAATATCGAAGTCAATGGTAAGCGACCAAAAGGCCGGCCGAAACAACGGTGGCTTGATACGCTGGATGGAGACTTAGAAGCCTCGCGATTACATTCACATCAAGCAGTTGATAAAATAAAATGGCGAAACCGATCACGACGATCCGACCCCGCTTGTGAACGGGGCAAAGGCTAAAGAAAAAGAAGAAGATGTGAGGAGCGACGAGTGCATGACAGCTCCGTGTCACATAGCTAAAAATTCATTTAAAATCATTTGATGGAAAGCCATGTATTGATAGTAGTCAACCTTATACGCTTCACACTCTGAGTTTAATATTATTAGTAAATGGAATTTTAATGTTTCACACGAATATCAATTATTCTCGTTAATTATGACGCCAGCATCTTATTTGTATAGCTTAGGATGCTGTTAATTCGCACGAAATCGATAAGTTTAAACTGCTGTAACTTTGACACTAATAGTTGAATTTTCATTAAACTTGACATGCGTATGCACGATACTGCCCTCTATGCTCTTAGTACTCCTAGGAGAGTTTTTCAGTCAATTTCTAAAAGTTGGTAATATACTATTAGTAAGTTTATTTGAGCAGATATCGAGATGGGACATATTTTGAGGCCTAGATTTCATCTAAGCACACTTCCCTGATTTTTTTCGGATTTTTGGGATGGGTAGTTTCCGAAAATGAGTCCTATCTCACTTTAAGTGCGTACATTTTGATTCCTTACTCACGCACTTTGCAATTCACGCCAAAACTAATATCAGTTTCGGAAAATACAAATCCAGACCTTTCATTTGATAATCTATATCCGGTAAAATTTTTTTTTAAATCCCCCCTTTGCATGTATGGGGAGCCCCCCTTTAAACTCCACCTAAATTTATGTCACTCGCTGTATGCGTGGGATTTCATAGTTCCCATCTGTCCACCAAATTTCGTTCGGATCGGTTTAGCCGTTTTGGAGAAAAGTGCGTGTGACAGACAGGCAGACAGACAGACAGTGAATGGATTTTAATAAGGTTTTGTTTTACACAAAGTCAATAGTCAACCGTCTAAATAATTCGAGTAATATTTAAGCACGTCAAGTGAGGAGCTGATATTGCCCGAGATATCCAGGTATGTACCAAACAAACCAATTAAATGGCCACTCTATGTCAAATGAGGTTGAAATACTAAATTTGGTTCCTTGGTTGGCTATACTAAAGAAGGGAATAATTGATTCCCGAAATACGGCATTTGTTTAAATAAAGAAAATTGAAGTAAAATGATTCTCTGATTTCGTGTGAAATCGAAAGATATTTTACCTAAAAACAATCATTTATTTTGGAAAACACATTTGTCTCAAATTATACTAAATATACAGTGGCGGACAGAACACGCAGAACGATTGAAACTTCTCTATTTAGAGCCCGATCGGGTAGTGGGTCATCAGGACCCTCGGCAAGTATCAGGGCATGTTGATAGAACGATAAGTTCGCCGAAAAGGTCACAAAATGCCCCAGCCCCTGTATATAGCAACACCGTGTCGCCTAATAATTTATGATGTCTTACACCTTCGCGATACAGGTGCTAAAGTCTTGGTTGTTCCCGCATCCTGGAACCATAAATTGACACGACAATGGTTAAAACTCGCGGCCGCAAATTCCTCGTTGAGCCGCACATATGGCTGCTGGCAGGTAGATATTAGTTGAGCGCTTTCTTGGCGTTTCATTATGGCGGATATCAGTCCTCTCATTTTAGTCTTCCTGTATCACTATGGGTTGACCCCATCAGTTCCGTTAGGCCATCTGGAAGAACCTCGACCTGATGTTGTCGACCCACGTATTCGCGTACTTTTCTCGACCGTGGACTTGTCAAGGCATATCATTAAATCCGTGAAGTTTTCGAAGATATTCCGGAAACGGCAAGACGCACACGTTTCGAACTCTCCGAATATTTTAGACTCTGCAAAGCGACGCAAATCTTTCAGAGATTCATCTACTCTGTGCTGCGAAACCGTTAGTATTTGTTTATTTGGATGATATTGTGATTGAAAAATACAATTTCCTGCAATCGTAGGTCAGATTACTCGGCCACCTCATTATCTCTGAAGGCATCCAACCGGGCACAGTCAGAGTGTAAGCAATTTCGAGCTTCCTGCTTACGGAAAGAATTGAGGATCTGAGAAAGCTCTTGGGCATGTTAAACTTCTACTGTCGGTTCTGGTCTAAAGCCGGGCACCATCAATTGATTCTTCAAGCTAAAAATCAGAGAATCCCGCCTGATTGCAGGGTCGTCATCGTCAGAGGCTGACCACCAAGCAACATCTCGTGGAAACTACATTTACGGCATCCCCTATGCATGATACACTCCAGCCCTTGAGCATCTTTTCCAAGCAGCTGAACGACATCCAACGGAACAGTACTTACGATCATGAGTTATTAACCGCGTACATTGTATTTAAATGCTTTCGGTATTCTCTTCAAGGCTCACCTTGCAATTAAGTATCCTCTTGAAGACAGGCCATTCACTGTGTTCACGGACCACAAGCCGCTCACTTTCGCTTTGAAATAGAAGCCCGACAAAGCGTCTCCTCACCAATTTCGGCACCTAAGCTTTATTAGACAGTTCATTGGAAAGGATGACGTAGTTGCTGACGCTTGTCCCTGCCGCAGTTCCTCAAAGCCTCAGGACCAACTGTCAATACATATTGTAACGAAAATCACTTTGGAAAATTGTATGTGACGTCAATGTAAATCGTAGTAATGACAATTATCTATGACACCAAAAATTGTATGAGAGTAGGACGAATATTCAGTTAGGATAATTGTTAACAGATGACTTTAATGCCAGTAAGGAGACCTTGTCAAAGGCGCAAAGTAATTCTCTAGTAAAGTGCTTGTATGCCTATCTGGAATGTTCCGCGGGATATAAAAGGACTGGAAGCTCGCCCACGGAGTCAGTTTAGTTCATACGATAACGATAACGTTGAGACACGTGAATTCCAGCAGGATCCTGCATCGACTATCGAGAGTACCGAGGAAGTTGTTGGAACTTTCGTAATAAATGGCAACGATATGAAAATTTGCAAACTTTATCGAGTATAACTGAAAAATTGATGGAAGAGTTTGTAAGACAACAAGAAAAATTCAAGCAACGGTTAGAAGAAATGAAAAGGAGGTGAACGAAGAATAAAAGGAAATTGCTCAGGTAGTAGCGTGCCGAGAGAATGAAAAATCGCAGTATGAAGGTACTCCTGAAGTAGCAGAAAAGATAGAAACTACAAAGCGATTGGGAGATTCTGCTGAAGAATTTCAGGAAAGAAAAGAGGGAACTCTAATGTGTCAGGATGAAAAGCCGATGTATCAGGAAGTGAGTACATATACAGAAGGAAGTAACACAGCGTGAGAACGCCAAATAAGATTCCAAAGCCGATGGAAAAGGTGGTGCAAGAAGTTCAAAAACGACAGGAGGAAGATGACAAATTGCAGTCCAGTCAGGATATTCGAAAATCACAAGAAGGGGTCAGTGAGGCGGTGACTAAAGAGGAGGAGCCAAACTGCTGAGAAGCAGTAGACCGTGGAGAGGTCATAAGTGAAGGTGTAAAATGGCAGGAGGCCATGCAGGACACTGCAAAGTCGGAGGAGACGACTGTTCAAGAAGTGATACGTCGGCAGACGGAAAGTGTGAACTGGCAAGAAGCAATTGACAAAAAGAACTTGAGACTGTTCAGGACAAAGATAGCAACAGGCATATGCTGGATGGCAAGGAATCTAGCAACAGTTTACGACTCGTTTAGTGACTTGAAGACAATGGTTTGCCGAACTGTAAAATTGGTAAGTGTAACACGTATGCACCTTTTTAGAAGCGAGTGCATCCATGATTGGAGCAGAGGAAGGTACGTAACACGGAATTATGAGAAGCGTCGCAGAAAGTGGAACGAATCAGAAGGGATGGAAAAATGGACACGAAAAAGGTGGTAATTACTGTGAAGAAAGCGAAATGATAAATAGAAGAAAATTGAAAAGTAAGGAGGATATGCGAGTGGATATCGTGGAGAGATCCAGTAGAGTTTATCGTTTGAGTGCTACGACAGAGCAAGAGCTGACTTTCGAGCAAGTATGGCAACGTTAGGGAAAAGTGGTGAAAGTAAAGGAAACAATCAATTTCTGGGACCAAAGAGGAGAATGGGATGATTTAACCGTCAAAATTTGCATACCTAAAATTGATGCGGCACAACAGCGGAATCCTCTGCAAGTGGATAGATATGTATTGAACATTTCGGAAAATGAATAGCGTAGAGTCGTACAAATGTTGATGGTTGTGTTACGAGTAACGACCCGGGCATCATTTTGGGACATCATGAAGTAGTAACCAATCAGCATTTGGATGTCACCAGACGTATAGCAAAGAACGAGCGGTAGTTCTACTGGGCTACATGTTAAGGATCAGATTGCGTAAGATTATGTGATCAACATGAGTTTGCAAAAAGGTCGAAGATACGAAGGTTGATGCTGATAAGTGAGCTTGGAACTACATTCGGAAGGAGTTTTATGGTTGAGGTAAAGCCGTCATCAAAAAGCTGTAAGGAAATATTGCACCCTTCAATAGGGAGACAAGCAAGATTTGATGTAAGAACCAGTTCTGTTGGCTTTTTCAAGGATCAGTTGCTATTGCTGCAGAGCTACAGCACAAGAAGGGAAAAACACTAAAGTTGCAATTAAAACTGGAAGTACCTAGGACAAAGCTGGACGGAAATGAGATTGGAGTACCTCTGCAACCATATTAAAACTCATTTGTTCTGTACTCTTTGCGGAGGAGATCAACAAACCACCTTTTTTCGGCCTTGCTTAAGTACTGTCAACCATCTTGAAACTCGCAAGGAGTACAGAACAAAGTCCTTACAGGCTTTCTGTGCCAATTCCTTGTTATCGGTATTAACTTTGGTTTTTTTCGATTAAGTGTTCTGTCGCCTTTCGTAAACTGTGAGAAGTATTCTGGCGCTACCCCTGATGGGAGGCCTTAGGGACGTTGTAAAGCCAAACACCTTGACTTCTTCCTAAGTCAAGCAGCCCAAATGCATTACGAAATTCAGGGGTTTCACAATAAAATCCCTGGCAATTGCTTATTAACACAGGCTAGGCAGAACGTTGATGATGAAAACTGGGCCTTTAACAGCTCGCAGATTCGGTATTTTGAAAGTGTTAATCAAATCCTGTAATAAAATCTAACTCCCTTACAAAATGAGTTAGTGTTGAAACACCAGCCCATGAAGGGATTATTTTTCTCAATATGATTTTTTACTAGGTAAACCTCTATAAAAAGCGAAAACAGCTTCATGGTTTCGTACCAGGGCAGAGGCAACTAGTTAGACATTGCCTCACCTCCGCCCTGAGAGCAGCGTGATCGAAGCGGTCTGCAGATGTAAAATGCTCACTTTGTATAATTCACAGACCATGACATGACTACGATTTATATTGAGTGTAAACCCGTCAATATTGGACCAAAGCTTGGCCAGAGCTGGAAATATTTTGTTTGAGGAATGAGGATCCTAAATCTCCATCCACTGGATGTCGGGCCGGACCAACTAGGGAGCGACTGCCCTGGTATGAAACCATGAAGACGTCTTCGCTTGTTATTTTTGAGCCCAAAAGTGGGGACCAAAAAATGAGGGAGTAAGTTACTCCCTATTTGGTCTAGTCCGATATCAAGTGGATGCGGACTTAGAATTTTTCAATCCTCAAAGAAAAAATGTAAACCTATAGATTATAGTTGTATATAGTGTAGTTATCCAGCATGCGGTATCCTGTTGTATTGAATTGTTCTTAATAGGGAGTTCTTGTGAGGCACAATTTTGCTTTTTTTAAATGCATGATGATAAATGTCTATGTACCGTATATTACAAAAAAAAACTTTCATAGCTGAGTCTTCGCAAGCTCCGAGTAACATCAGCCGTTGGTTGACTATATCTTATACATTCACGAGATAATAACTTTTTCTGTTCAGCTATTTTGGTAATACCTATAAAACTAGATTTAACTCTGCGCAAAAATAAATGCCTTCAAGGAACACGAGCCTCACAAATCATACAAGAAGGTAACTAACTGCCTTATAAAATACGAAAGAAAAAAAACATAAAGATAAATTATCTCATTCTCTGATTCCTCGGGGCCAAATTGAAAACTCCAAAAAAATTTAAGGTGATTTTTCATCAAAGGATAGCCCCCACAAGGCACCTCAAGAACAGATACTGAAAATTCACTTATGCAAGTAAAATCAGCCCAGGAAAAAGTTTATAATTCGATAAATTGACCTTTTTACTACTTTTCCTTGAACGGCCATATGATCCCTTGTTGGATTTTCAACACGACATACAGCCAAACTTTTGCAATAAAACAGTTTGAGAAGAAAAGCTTTCCAACTTTACTTTCTTATCCATATTGAACATTTAGATGAAAGCCTAGGATAAGAAGTTTCATGAACCTTTCTAGAACTGCCTTAGGATGTTCCTGGCGAGAGTTATTTTTCAATTTTCCACAAGCCTACGGTTTGCGAAATTAAATACTTCGGACATAATGCATAATAAGAAAATATATGTATCCTTCAAATATTAACATAATATATTTCCCCACTCTATCAATAATCATGCCATATTGCAATAAATAAATGCGACTATAGATCAATAAATTTTCATGATGAATTCGAGAAGTGTTCGTGTTTCGCTTTAAATTCAATCCACTGAATTTTTCCACAGTCTTCATGGTGAGTGGCTTTTCCTATCAATCAACATTTACTTCACTTGAAAGGTTTCCCATTCATTCTGAAACAATATGAATGAATGGTTCACAAATTGAATTAGCAGGTCATGCGCTTTTAGTGGTAAATAATGAATTTCAGAAATCCGAAATGAAGATAATCACATGAAGGGCAGTTATATATGTATTGTCTTAAAGTAGCATTGACCCATGAAATAGATACTCCGATTATTTCTGAATTTCCACACACTTTCGCAACTCTGTATTTAGGATGATGTCTGTAGTATCCTTCAGTTTCACGGCATGAATCATCTTTGTTTCTTTTTTGTCGTTTATGGGTCTGCTACAAAAATTTATTTGATTGTTCGCAGCATCCTATCATATAGCACTTTTTATCCTTAACCCAGCCTAGGCTTACGTACTTCAAAACATATAATAATGAAAGAACTGTGTACATCGAACCCAAAAATAATTATTAATCCTTTTATAATTTAGCCTCGCAATGCCATGTACATTTTCATACAAACGGACAGTCAGATGCATTTTACCTAAGCAGACCGGTCCAGGCAATATAGAAATATGTATTTGCATGTAGTGATCAAACGGATGGAATTCAAGAAGCCTACTTTCTTTCAGTCGGTCGATCGATCACCTAGCGAGTGTTAAGGGGGAAGGACTTTGTCACAGCAGGCGAGTGGCTGGAGTATTGTGCAAAATGGTTTGTCGCACTTCAGCCCAGCTTTTTGAATAATTTGCTATTAAATTTTCATTTCTATTATTTGAAGCAGCTGCGTACCCTAAAAGCCCGATTTGTGAAATTATTGACTTCTCGGTTGTTGGTAAAGAGGGCAGAATCCCATTGACTCACAAAGGAAATAAATTGGAACTGGAAATTGGAAGATTTAGTAGAGGACCGCTGGAGTACGAGTGGTGTCGTTAAAAATGCCGTGTTATTTGTGATTTGTATGTTACACCGTGAAAAGACTTTACAAACTTTATTTATTTAAATGAACTCACATTAGAGTTATATAATTCAAAGGAATATTTTTAAGACAATGAATTTTTCCCCATAGTCTGAAGTAAATTTTCATAAAGATTGTCTGCAGTACATTTATTATGCAGCTTCAAGCAGCTAATTTGTGACTTAATCACAATTTGTAAGCGTCCGCGTTCGAGGTTCCGTGTAGTTCCGGAGTCACGGAGGCACATGAATTACTAAATCATAGGTTACATATTTACATACTTTTAATATCAGGCAAGAAAACAGAACGATCACCTCATTCCGGTGCCTGCTGGATAACGACAACGACGGTCCTAGCGGCAACCCCTCCTGGCAATATCCTTCTGCCGTGCAACCAGGACAACAGCCTCGGATCGGACGGATTCAACGGGAATGACTTCAGCAACGGAATATGACTTATTCTTTTGGAACTTGGAACGTTCCCACTCGAAATAGAATCGGAGCTCTATGAGAACTTCTCAAAGAAATTTCAGGATACAATATCAACATCTTGGCAATCCAAGAAAGGAAATGGCTGCAAGTAGCAACAGTATTCACGAGTAGAAAGCAGAGAATTTGGGGTGGCATTTATCGTGGACAACAAATTCAAAGAACGAAAGGAAAAAAAATCTTGACTGACAGTTTCGTCCAGGTCAGAGGCAACTCATCAGACGCTGCCTCACTTCTGTCCTGGGATCAGCAGGACTGAAAGTGGCACCTGTTGCCAAGTGAAATCCCTCCCAAGTTCAAACCTAGACCAGGCCGAAGTGTCGTGTTTGCGATTACATATAAAAAGGGGCGATTATCACCTGTCGCCACTTTCGGTAACGCTGCTCCCAGGGCAAAGATGAGGCAGCTTCCCCAAAAAGGGGAATTCGTGAACCACAAGAGAGAAAGTAAGTTGCTTCCCAAGTGGTCCGGTCCGTCATCAAGTGTATGCGGACTCAGGACTCCCAGCATCCTCAATCAAAGAACGAATCATTAACTTTAAAGCAATAAAGAACGACTGTGTGCGATCCGTATTAAAACAAGATTTTTTAACGTATGGCTGGTGAACTGCCATGCATCAACGGAAGAAAAAGGCGGCGCTCTCACTGTCTTTTAATGACATGAAAATAGTATTAAGGGATTTCGACGCCCAGGTTGGACGAGAGGATTCTCATCGAGAAAGGAAGGCTCAGCCTCCATGAAAACAAGAATGTGGAAGAATCGTGGAACCAAATTAAACACACGATTCACAAAGCGGCTTTTCCAATCCTCGGGGTCACCAAGCAATGTAAGCGGGACATCAACCGAGATACTTGACTTTGGAATGAACATGTCTAAATGAAGGTCCGTGAAAAGAAATGCCTCCATCACAAGTTTCTCGACGATAAAACGCCCGCTAATTGGTAAATTTGTAAGGATGCCAACCGGGAAGCAAAGAAAGCGATCGCTGTCATCCGAAGCGGTCCATTACAAAAATCTTTACGATGAACTGGATACTCGGGATTGCGAGAGAGATCTGTATCGATCTGCGACACGCACGCACATAGGATGTCGAACATTTCTATTGCGTTATTGACAAGAGCGGTACTTCGCTTACCAACCGTCGAGCCACGATGGATAGATGACGAGAATATTTCGAGCAGATTTCAACTGAAGAATTTTTCATCCTCCACTTTCACAAACATTGCCGACATTTGGACCAGTTCCACCTGTCAACGCATCTGAAGTCGAGGAGGCAATAAAATGAACGAAATCGGCGAAAGCAAACAGGATCTGACGACATTGAATTTGAGCTCTGGAAACCGAAGAGCTGGGAACCAACATTGGGGCGCAGTGAAATCATTAATCGGATTATTCAGGAAGGAAGAACACCATCTGACTGGCAAGAAAGTACCACTGTTCCAATATGCAAAAAGAAAGGTAGTCCAGAAAAATTACCGTCCGATCCGGTTATTTCCAATTCCATGAAGATTTTTTAATTCATTCTTGACAACCGTATTCTCGAAATCGTTGAAATAAATGTGAATCAAGCCGGATTTGTCAAGAACCGAGGAACTACTGACGTAATACACACCGCGCGGTTACTCATGGAGAAACACCGTGAGAAGCATTGCCCTCTTTACATTGCATTTCTTAACTTGTCTGGTATGTTTTACGACAACACTTAGTATCAGAAAAACTCGTGCGCTGGGTTCAATGACTCTACCACGATCCGTAAAATAAAGTTCGAAGTTTGACGGGTCTATCAAAACCGCTTCGTGTCTCTGTTGGTGTTCATCAAGGCAGCGCCCTCTCACCACTCCTTTTTGTTATTGTTATGGACACCGTCACACGGGGCATCCAACGTCCAGCGCCTTATACACTGCTTTATGCAGATGATGTTTTCCTAGCATCTAATAGCAAAAATTATCTAGAGCAACTTGTCCAAAAATGGAATGATCGCCTCATGCAACACGGTCTTAGATTTAATCTGAATAAAACTGAGTTTTTGAGGACCGATCCCCATGAAACAGGCAAAATCACTGTCAGTGGCAGTGACCTGCCAAGAACTCAGCGATTTAAATATTTCGGGTCAATGCTATCAGCCAATGGAGAACTGCGTTATGAAATCGCTTCACGTATTACGTACCCTAGATGCAGTGGGGTTCCATAGCTGGTGTTCTTTTCAATCGACATATCAACGAACGTCTCAAATCTAAAATCTACCGCCCATCCTGTCGCTCTCTATAGTTCTGAGTATTGGACGACTATAAAAGGCAATGAGCGGCGTCTCGCGGTAATGGAGACGAAGATGTTGCGTTGGACTAGTGGCGTGACACGTTTTGATCACATACGAAATGAGAAGATCCGCGATCGTCATGTGATTGCACCGATCATAGAAAATTGCGAGGGAGACATTTTCGGTGGTATGGTCACGTGATTCGTGCTAATGAGAATTCGGTTGACTAGATTGCTCTCAACATCAAAGTCGATGGTAAACAACCAAAAGTCCGACCGAAACAACGGTGGCTTGATTCGCTGGATGGGGATTTAAAACCCTCGCGTTTGCATTCAGAGCAGGCATTTGATAGAATCAAATGGCAAAGCTCACATGGCACACCTGCACTGTTTACTTGCGCCACTTTTTGGTCCGCTTTTGGGATAGTTGTTCTCTCATGGTTGATCATGATCAACATCTATACTCATTACAAGTTACCACTTATAATCATTAACTGGAATGATATGATTTTGTAAATGTTAATTAGGTTATATGTGTGAAAAGCTTTACAATTATCATTTGCATTCAGTATAGTTAGTACAGTGTGAATATTGATAATGAAATAGTACCCACTTGGGAAAGTTTGGAGAAAATCATATCCTCTTGGGAAAATTCAATGTGCACTCCATGGCTTTTATGGACCATATAACGAAGCTATTTGTTCACTATCACCCAGTTAAGCCATTATCTGGACATCCAAACGATTTTACGCTCTATAGTACCAAAAAGGCGTCAAATTGCGACAGGAGAGGCCGTAATAGTTATCGTTTCAAAAGATACAAATGTGTCTTTTCCTCGTCATGCTCCGTAGCACAAATTGGATTTTCACCTTTCTAAAAACTATAACCAGCACACCATTGTGTTCAACGAAAAATTGTTGACACGACGTTCTACACTGGCCCCCAATTTTGTTGAAAAACCAGCTTCCAGGAAGGAATACATTTTTGAGTGGATATGTTTACTAACAATGAAAATTGTCGTAACAGGAGCGAAAATAATTCAAAAAGGATTTAAAATAAACTTTCGCATCCACAGAAGATCGTTATAGTTTATGGCATGGTAGCATCGACAGACCACTCTTTTATGAAGATTAGGCTTGACAAGCAACAACGCCGGATAATGGGCGGTAAACAGCAATGTAATTGGATTTTTCCTGGTCCAACTGGGATGAAATTGAATTTAATGGCAGATGATTTCACACAATTTCTAGAAATAGGCTGCCAACTGACCATTGTATGAGATGATGTAATTTGATGGCTCTAATGGCTGCCCTCATTTATAAAGTCACTCGTTATCCAAATATACAAATTATTGCATAAATTTGCCCTAGGATTATTGTTACGATTTTTTGGTTGGATACATTCCGAAAAGAAGACCTGTTTCATTCTGCGGCTTAATATACATGGCAGAAAGGATGTGGACTGGATAGAGGGATATAAAGTGGTTGGATAAGCAGACAGAGAAGCATAACAATCTAAGTGTTATACGTAACTGTTTGCAACATTGACATAATTCCACGGGTCTTTTAGACATAAATTGATTTTGTGATGATAACCAGAACCCGGCGGAGCCTGCAAATTTGTTAAGTTCAGGCTAAAGTTTAGCATCCATATTCCACGCATCCGCATTTCACGCGAAGTTTGCCGCGATTAAAAGGTACAGCCCATAAAATTGAAAATAATGTTCATGTGGACTGTCTTTTGGAGAATCAAATAGCCATTGGTCTACTTTTATATGCCCCTCCTCACATGGTTCCAACCCCAATATCTAGTATCTGTATATAAACACATGGACAATTTTCTTCTTCGTGGTAAAAGTTGCATGATAGGTTGTTGTAGAAGATCCCTTGAATGTCCAGACGCTCCCTAAAAGTAGAAAAGTTTTACAACAATACACCCCTCCCCCTTAGTGGTTCCAAAGGAGACTTTAGTATGAGGAAAAACTAGGTAGTAAAATAGGAGTTCTGCCCTTTGACATTCTATTTCCAAATATATCCAATTTTTCTAATACTCCACGGAGAAGAAATAATTTATGTCAATTTTTTTCAGTGAATCAATGGTTTAAAAATTAGGTAACATTAAAAAAATTACATACAAAATGATCATCTAATGATTTTCCAGTTAGCTTAATATATTTTTAGCGCGGTGTAAAGTTATCGGTCACTTTCTAAAGGAACGACACCGTTTCACCTGTTGATTGATGATATGACAAGCTACTGTAGCATGCTGCTACTTATCCGAACCAAAGCGAAACTGTTTTTGCTTTCGACGCTGTAGTATCGGCAACTTTGCGCCATGCCTTTCTTTGTTTTGTTTTGATCCGCCGAAGATATTCTCTGATTTGCATGTAATATTTTCTTTAATAATAATCGTTGTCGCAACAATCCATATTGGATCAGGGCCTTGAAGCGTGTTAGTGCGCTTCATTGAAGACCGTATCGGTGCACTACAGTACACTGTAGGGGGCAATGTGGTCAGTATTGCGCTCGCCCGAGTATGTTACCTCGACTTTAACCAGGTACTCACTCATAGCTGAGTCGACTGGTATCCGACATCCAGTCACGATAACAAACCCCTCTGCCACAAGTGAGATTTGAACCGCGACCTTCCACTACGACAGCCCAGCGCTCTAACCACTTGAGCCATCCGAACACAATATTACCTTTGTTCTCCTCAACAATCGACATGGCTTAAATTTCAATTCCAAATAATCAACGTAACCCCACTTCGCAACTTTTGTCAGAAGCTACGCCATGTCAACTTTTGGGAACTGCAAAATACCATTTATTAATTATACCATTACATAAACTGTACATTAAAATGATGTAGTATTTTTCTCCCAAATTGCATGCTGTGCATTTTGCCTAACGACTCACTACAAGCATAGAGAAATTTTTGAGTACGCATTGTTTTGAAACTATTTTACTTTTCGTCGTTGCCGCGCGGCAATATTGCAAACGAAACAAGTCGGGAAGCTGGAAGCTCGGCGCTCCAGATATGAACGGTTTTGTTTGTTTCTTCTCTGAGTACATTTGTGAGCAGCGCTATCCCATTTGTACGTAACATAGCCCGTTATGTATAGTATATGCATTTAGCAAGTCAGGCTTCTCACTTTCGTGTGATATTGATATTTAGTTGCAGTAAATTTACATGGAAAAGTCAACTTTGAGCTTTGGGAATAACACGCTTCATCTGATATATTACTAAAAAAATGATAACGCTAGGATAAACCTAAGAATTTAGTAATGCACTATTACTAACTTAATTTGAGCAGATACCGATATGGAGAATATTTTGAGGCCTGGACACCGTATAGAGGCAGCTTCATGATTTTTTTCAGATTTTTCGGTTGGGTAGTTTCTGAGAATAGGTCCGTTAAGGAAACCATCACCTTCGAGCCCTCCCACAAATGTTGAAACTTAAACCGGCATCGAAAAATACTAACCAAGGCTTTTTCTATGATATCCGGCATGACTATATTCGGTGGAAAAAATTATACACTACACTTTTGCATGTATGAGGACCTTGCATTCTTTTATTTCCATATAGGACTTTTCCAATGAAGCAAATGTTCTTAAGCCTCATTCCCATTCTATCCGGTTTTCATTTCTCTTGTTTCGTTAGCATACCCTAAGAGCTCGTTACTTTTGTGTTCGTTTTGACACCCGTCCTTTAGAAGGTGATTGCCTCCCAGATAGAAATTTAATGGAATACGGAAGCAGTCAGCCCAAGCTGTGGTTTTCGTCCACAATGCTTCATTCTCTGGGAGCAATTAATTACATATTTCTTCATCACTAATATACTGTATTGAAGAATTTACGCACCATAAAAAATTACTAATAAATCTCGGGGTCGAGATGGCACTTCGCTGCATATCAGTGAGTTCTGCGAATAGAGTGATAGTTTCTCTGTCCAGGTACACTCCTTCGCATTGTTTTCCTCATTTGTATCTACGACTATCTTTAGGCCACGTTCACCTTTTTTTCCCCAACTATTTTCGACATTTTTAAATGCTCTCGAAAGCTTTCCTCTCATGCAGTACTATTTTAAGTAAGGTGCAATTTTCCTTTGTCTTGACCCTTTATGGCGAATAGAGGACTTCTGTTGTAAATTCTACGAATAATAATAATAATACTTGCAAGTGTTACCCTTTTTAAGTCTTTGACCAACCCAAATTTTTACCTTCAGTAATCAGTTCAGCACTCTCCTGAGTACGACTGGGAATTATATAAGTTTACCAGAAAAAGGGTATATGGCCAGCATGTATGCATTCTAAGGACGTTGTAAAAATCAAATGGACAATGCAACCCTAAGTGCTAGATTGCTATACATATTGCTTTCATAGAGTTTCCAGGCTGCATTATGCTCACCAATATGGATTAAGTGACCTACCCACCGTAACCTATTGAGCCGGATTTTATCCACAATCAGACGATCGTAGTATCACTCATAAATTTCATCGTTAGATGAAATATTTCTTCGAAATATTCTTCTCTCGAATGTGACCAAGAGTTCGCAATTTTTATGGCTAAGAACCCAGGTTTCCGAGGAATACATAAGGACTGGCAAGATCATTGACCTGAACAGTAAAGGCTTTGACTCTCTGGTGAGACATTTCGAGCGAAATAGTTTTGGTAAGCCGAAATATGCTCCGTTGGCTGTCAACAACCGTGCGCGGATTTCATCGATAAAGCTGTTATCGGCTGTGATATTCGACTCTAGATATGAGAAACTATCAACAGTTGTAATCTCCTATCTTTATTATTCTCATTTGGTCAGTGCTATTTGATGTTGTTTGTTCCTTAGTTTTTGTTGCTGACATGAGCACCATGTACTTCGTCTGACTTGTTGCTGATTTATCTGTAGGGAAGCCTGGTGCTCAGAGGTGGCGGTGAGGAAGACGGGGCGGCAACCCTGTCCGCCAAACGAAAACCAAGTGGCCGAGGAGAACCTCCGTAGTGGTGGCACCGGGAGACGCTGTACTCACTTTGGCTTGCCGGCCGTGATGCAGTAGGCGAATGCTCCAAAGGCCTAATCAGGGCG
The DNA here is from genome assembly GCF_905115235.1 of Hermetia illucens. Taxonomy (NCBI): domain Eukaryota; kingdom Metazoa; phylum Arthropoda; class Insecta; order Diptera; family Stratiomyidae; genus Hermetia; species Hermetia illucens. Next base: position 151,975,659 of record NC_051850.1, on the reverse strand, counting down.
ATCAGATCCGAGTCTGCATGGGGACTCATCTGAAGTGGCAATTTGGTCACGAAACCTTACCAGGGGTATACTGGTACCATGGGAACCGGGATAGCTTCTGGACTCTCATATTTCGGGTGAACTCCCGTTGTATGTGAATACAGCTCGGTTATTTGCAGTTGGCCCCCTAGTTGAAGCTTCATGGGGGTTATGGTTATGCTCAAGCGAGAAGAGACCTTCGGGCCTCGGCGTGGTGTTGCACTTCAACACGGGTGCCGTACTCCTTAGTTCGGTAGAGATTTAGGTAGGTCTTGCATCCACCAGTATAAATGCTAAGTCATGTACTTTGTATAGACTGGACCGTTGTTGCTTGTCTTAGCGGGGGTGTGATTGTGGTCACAAAATCAATTAGTATCCTAAGAAGACCGTGAGATTAAGTCTTCCAGACAGGTGCTCACGTAGAACCCTCAAGAATTTAACTGTAGGGAAGCCTCTTTGATATGGGCCGATGATCCTCTTGGTATGTGAGGCCATCCGGCCTAACAAGACAGCCGAGGATATGTAATGGATAGTACTCAGCAGCGTGATAGCTATACAATTGCTGAACTGCGTGATATCCCCCTTGTTATCGGACGGATAACGCCTCGTTGTCAGTCGTCAGGCATTAATTCACTGTCCCACACCTCAAATTAATCTTCGTATTACAATGGCTACTATAAGTACGCAAACAAGAAAGGAGAGAAAAAAGGCGAACGTGCCTGAGCACTCAGACTTAGTTTGTCCGTATTTTACCAAGCAGTCATAAATCAGGTAGGTAAATGAGGTCGAACTTGGTGCACAATAAGCATCGATTACCATTAGAATTGAAGCCTGTCATAACTTCTATCGTGACATGTCTCCGCCCTAATAGAAAAAGGCAACAACACAATCACAGCCCCCGCCAGTCAAATTTCCATAACTAGGCTTTACGTAGAAGAGGAGAAATTAAAGAAGAGAAATGAAATTAAAGAAGGGGTTGCTTTATTAGGTACAATTTGTTTAGTTAAAATTTTAAAATTTGGCTATCGAACAGCTCTAAAATTCCAACTATGATAGAGAGATAGAAAGGATAGGTGGCAAGCCATTGTATCTTAAAATTGCGTCCATAAAACTTATAGTAGGGAACTTGCGCCAGTTGGCTGACACTACTCATCCTTCAAAATACAAATAATTAATCAACATCCTTTGATTTAGAGTAATGCCTAAGTATTTTTCTCAAATGTATTTTGTACAAATTGTGCTGTATCGATTTTGCAGAAAGGGCAGACTGCACAACGAGGAAGAGATACAGTATCCTACTACGCGTACCAAAATTGTCAAACGGGTTATAGATTGTGAAATACGAAACATAGTTTATAGAAAGCGTTCTTGGTTGATATTTTAGATATTATGTTACAATCAATTACCAAACCCAAGTGTTGAATCTAAAATCCTCGCCGGTTCCGCATGTCAAATCGTGGTCGCTGTTCAGGCTGAAGCTGGCAGTTTTTTAATAAGAGTTCTAGATTGAAACTCCTGTTCTCAATCTGTCATGGACTTCAGTGTTCCTACGAGGAGTTGTTCAGGAAAATTCGGTAGACATCCCTGATGCGAAATAGTGTACTAAAGGTACTGAGAAATTTTACGCTGGTTAACATAAGTGATAATTGTACATAATTTTCTGATACGTTTTAAATTAGCCAAAGTTTTTCAATTTTCTGGTGATAAAGGTTAATGGTGAAATCCGCTCTGGATGCCCCAACACGTGAACAGCTAATGAAAACGGTGAAAAAGTTAAGAAGAAATGTTATATTAAAGAATTTTGGATTTTGCCACTTGTGATTTTTTCCCGTTCGTAAAACTGAGGAGATCAAGAAAGGGTGGAGATTTGCAATGGTACAGGAGATAAAAATTGTATCGCTGGAAGAGTTCAAGGCTTTACCAATAAGTGCTTGTCGGGGGGTGGATTAATCTGAAGGGGACAACATACATATTACTAAATAAATATTTTTTGATAAAAATGAAAAGGCACTACTTTTTGATCACAGCTCGTATTTCAACAGAATCCGCGCTTATATGTATCTCCGTTAAATGAGTTCGGTTTTCCAAGGAATTCAGGGAAGATGCATCAGAAACGCTATTTAATGGATCTCCCAATACTCCCTATAATGTGAGGTTTCCTAAAAAAACTCATACACAATAAAGACAACTTGATGGCTAGTCCCACTGTTGTATCTATAATACTATCAATATTTTCACGGAAACTTATTCAATATCTAGAATATCGAAAGAACAATGAAACTGGTTTTGACATGCGTATCAGGTAGCATTCGAAATTTGTAATGAAATAAGATATACACTCAGAAGATATACAACATATAATAGCGGTTACTTTTCTAACGTTTTGCAATCTTTTCAACTACAGGGCAATCCCATCTCATAGATTGTTTTTTTTTATTTTGTCATATTAGAAATATCCTACTCGGCGGTTATAGTAAAATTTTGTCATGTGCACATCTGTTCCATGGATTGTTTCTAAAAAGAAACTGCCTCGTGACTTTATCCTGAATGTATTGATATTGAAATCAGATATACATACGTATAAAAAAGTTGAACATATTATGATACGTAGCCATAACAGCCGAATCTGATCTGAATTTTATCGGTTTGGTAAAAAACTAAGAAACTGGAATGAAATTGCAAAACTGTTGAAGATTTTGTCGGTCGAGAGAGCACTAAGTTATCCATTTTATCCCCACTTTCACTATCACCAAAACCGCTGATTTACATCTTTCCGTAAACTCGCTTCCCAGGTGGCAAGCTCCTGCCAATGACTCAAATTTGCGAGGTGAGTTTGCGGTCATTGATAAAAGAGAATTTTGTTCATAAACTTCAACCAACCATAAAATAAAAAATTTTCCATCATACGCTGGAAGCATGTGAAAGCTTAATGCGCTCGTGGTGGTACGTCATTTGGGGCTAGCTTTTGCTAGAAGTGCAAAGTTCTCTTAATACTCTGCCAAAATTGTACTATTGCGTTGAGATTTCTGCGTAGGCCGTCGGCTTTGATAAAAGTCGACTGAAATAAAATTCACAAAGGGGAATGCACTGGTTGTACTCTGGCGTATTTCAATTCACTTTGAGGCTCAAGTGTTTGCGAGAATAACTAGGTTGGAAAATATCTTTATTTAAGATGACGTTTGCTTGCATTTGCTTGGATATGGGCCAGTCGATATCGATATGAAGGTGGTAATTATTTTATTTATGTGATTTGTTAATAAATGGATCAAGTAACTGTTCTGTGTATTTGTCGGCCAATTCTTGATACAAATTCTGCTATCACATGCCACAGCTAAAATAGGATATTTCAGGCTTTCTTATAGTCGAACGAACGAGGGATACTATACAACGTCAACTAAAAAAATTGAAACTGAAGAGTTGAAAAAATCCTTAAAATATGCCAGACTTCATCCCCAGACTTTTCAACGTGAGAATCTAAGTCAAAACATGACAGCAACTCCGAGTTAGTCTGCCCGAAATTCGGTTATAAGAAAAGGACGAATGGTCCTACTTTCGAATGATTATAGAACATTGCGTACTTTGCTTCGTTGAGGATTTATCTCAAAATTGGTTACCGCCATGGAACATATCCGAGTCAAAGTCGTTGTCGAAATTGTTAACCAAAGAGATTTCTTTTGTATTATATTTTTCTGATGAAAGAGTTTGACGACAGAACGATTAACAACGGACATTGCTCGAATAACTGAGATCAGGCGCGGTGGGAGATCATTGGGTCGCAGCAGGCGCATCCTGGACACTGTGTTAAATGGACTACGCCAAAGCCAAGTCGGTTCAACACAATGTACAGGTATGTATTTCTATATAGTTAAATTGAAACAAGTCGGGAGACCGGAAGCTGGACGATTCAGGTACGAAAGGTTTTGTGTATTTCTTAGTACCTAGCACGTAATCTATGCATATATTATGTGAAAATATCCACTTTTGGGTGATATTGACATTCATAGTTTTGAATTAGCAAAGAAGCAACAACTTTGACGTATTATAACTTTGTTAGTAATAGTACGATTTCTACCAAACTTCATGCCCTATATTATAGCCTACATCACTGCATTATATAATAGCACGCGGTGGTAGGATGAAATTAAGCCAATTACTAAAAATTATAGTAATATACTATTATTAACTTTATTTGAACAGATGTCGGTATGGAAGGTATTTTGAAGCCCAAGCACCATATAATGGCAGCCTACTGTTTTTTTTTTCAGATTTTTCGGTTCAGTAGTTTCTGAGAATGGCCCCCTTAAAGAAATAATCACTTTCAATCTCCCGCACTCCCCACCTTTCTAACAAATGACAAAACTAAGACCCACTTCGACTAACTAACTAAGTACTAACCGAGACATTTAATTTGATACCTCACATGACTATATTTGATGAAAAAAAAATGTACACCTTCCTTTTCCATGTATGAAGACCCCCCTTCAATTCGACGTAGAAGGATGTAGCTCACTCTATGCGTGAGCGTTCATAGTTCCCACCTTTCTACCAAATTTGGTGTGAATCGCTATAACTATCTCCGAGAAAAATTCATGTGACGGACAGACAGACAGACAAACAATACAAGATGACAAATGCTGCGCAGTAGTGACACTCGATGTAAAAAATGCATTCAACACTGCAAAGTGGACGAACATCGTAGAGGCTCTAACCAAACTATAGGCTCCGAAGTACATTGTACGCATCGTTGTTGCATTTCTTCTTGGAATGGATGGACAGAAATTATTCCCAATGATGTGCGGCGTATCACAGGGGTCTGTCTTAGGTCCCTTACTGTGGTTAATTATGTACAATGGAGTGCTGACGCCACACCTTGCTAACGGCGTGACAACCATTGGCATTGCGGACGATATCGGGGTAACAGTAGTTGCAAAACGCTTAGACGAGATCGAAATCTACGCAAATAAAGCGATATGGGAGATCAATTCCTGGTCCGGTCTATCATTTGCTGAACATAAAATGGAACTAGTGCTAATCAGCAAAAGAAGGAAAGACACGACCGTGAAAATTAAAGTTGGTGAACTGTTTTGCTCCCAAGAGTCGCTTAAATATTTGGGAGTAATGATTGACAAAAGGCTCAACTTTAAAAAACACATTGAGTGCGCTGCAACGTCTTCCATCGCTGTAACGATCTCGAGGATACTACCGAACATTGGTGGACTAAGACAAAGTCGGCGCCGTCTTATTCAAGGGTAGTTAGTTCCGTGCTACTCTACGCAGCTCCAGTTTGGGCAACCGTTCTGGAAAATAAATCAAACTGCGGAAAACCAGGTATGGCGTATCGACTAAGTGCACTCCGAGTATGCAGTGCTTATCGAACAACATCAGGAGAAGCAGGATATGTACTCGCAGGGATAATCCCCATAGACATCATGGTGGATGAAGGTCGGCGTCTCTATGAAAAAATGTATGCAATCGGGGAGTCTATTGTACTTCGACGGCAAATAACATGGCGGAAATCCATCGCAAAATGGCAGAAGAGATGGAACGGGGCACAAACTGGCCGTTGAACCTACCGTATCATTCTACATATTCGAAGATGAATTGAAAGGAGCCACGGGGAACTAAGCTATGGGCTAACACAGTTTTTAAGTGGACATGGAGGTTATCGGGCTTATCTACATCGATTTGGACACGACGAGTGACCATGCTGCCCAAGATGTGGTAACGAGCATGTTGTATTTGAGTGCTCAAGGTTTACAGCAAACCGAACTAGACTGGAGACCATCGCAGACAGACGCTTAACACCTGAAAATATAGTGGAGTTTATGTTGGAATCAACGGAGGCTTGGAATCAAGTGATAATTGAGTGAAAATGATTCATCAACAGGTAAGGCATGAAGAACTGCGAAGAAAGCAAGAAAGAGAGCGAAGAATAACGAGCCGCAGTTAAGAACTGAACCAGCCCCGCGATGCAATGCTTATAGCAGTCCTGTGGGGAGAGTGGAAGACGAAGGAGGTGGTTTTAGTGAGTAGGAGTCTCACATAACTACATAGCAGGAGCCAGCAGTTGGTTTTGAACCTTTCCACCTTCTAACGATAAAAAAAAGACAGGCAGTAAACTGAACTGAATTGAACAGTTTTACACAAAACCTTAAAAAGGACTAGAATATGTGCTAGAATATCCAGGAATTGGAAAATTTTAGCAATGAAACAAAACAGTCAAAGTCACTGTTCTTTTTACTTTTAAAGGATGTCGGAATTGAGCGCGAGGTTACGCAAACTGAACGGGTTTTAAAAGTAAGCCCCTTTTTATTTGCATAAAGGGCATATAGGTAGACATCTATGTATTATAAACTCCAAATTGGTTGTCAAAAGATGCAAATCATATTAGCAGTGAACCCGGGTTGTGAGCAATTGACCCCTTTTGGAAGCAACTTTTTTTTAATGTTTGGCGTGGGGTAGACTACTCTTTATCCGGGCGAGAACAATCTGAAACGGTGTACTCATGGGGGAAGACAGAAGACCTATTGGGGGTATAGGTTATTTGCCAAGAACGAATAGTACTACTCGGCTTGTAGAGTAGGCAATTTCGTTCATTTAATCTAATTAAATATCTCACGAAGATGAACGAAGGTACGCAAATTGCAAACATCAGTTTATCAACAGAAGCAGCGCTCAAACTGGTGGCAGGTAAAGTATAAGTAGATTAGGTCGGCTGTTAATTTAGAGAGTAGATGTCCATACGCCCAAGCTTCAGACGCCTTGAGTTTGAATATAGAGCGAGAAAACAGCAATGGGGATAGGTAAAAAACATTGCAAGACATTTTAAAGAGGAGACCACAAATTCAAAGAGAGGAAAGCTGACCTTGAACGTCCCTTTTGCAAGCCGTAACTGCTGGAGTAATAGTGCCGCAATATAAGGAGGTACTATTTACATTCGCTTCGATTGTGAAAATTCGAGAACTTTAAATCACAATTGGCAATTTTGCTGCCGTGAAATGAGGCAGTCCAACTAGAAACACCAGGGCCGGATTCTGAACGAATCTCTCATGGACCTAGATATGTGCTGCTTGCAAACATCGGAAAGGCATCCACTTTCTAAGGGAGAGGTTTAGGCTAAATAGTCGATCCGATATAAGTGTATACCCCATTGCCGTCAAGAATGGCTTAGTGTATTGGCAATCGCTCCGCTTACAGCAATCAATAGGCAATCTTACTCTGGATCAAGCAGAAAGATTCCTGCAAGGCTGAATTAATCTATGAAAGTATTTGAGGGGTATACTATCGCAAAGATATCGTTATAAGCACCATCATCTTGCACGCAGATATTTTAAAAAAAAATTTAAGGTAACGCGGGAAGTCTTCTCGAAGTGGTTAAGGGGGAACTTGTGGAAATTTACCTGAGAATCGACAATAAGAATGGAATCTACCATTCCCATAAAATTTAAGCCGCTGTAAAGGGATGATGAGATGATCTGAATGGAAGGCTTAACTGTGATTGTCTTCACGAATCAACATGAAGATGTTAGAGCGTAAGTTAATGAAGTAGTTTTTAGAAACAACAGCTGTAAAATCGCTTCAAAGCCGAATAATCAATAAGGATGATGATCGACGCCAAACTAAATTTCAACGGACATCTGGTATTACACCTTCGTAACGGCGATAATAACTAGTCTGGATGGTATTCAATATCAAAGATTCAGTTGTGACGTTGGGAGAACTCCGGGTGAACAATCTCCTGATAAGTGAGGCGTACTCTTGTAAGAAAAAAAAAGAAGAGTCCATAGTAAGCAAAAACCCAAAGCCCAATGAACTGACCTGACACAAACTTTGACTGAACGTTGTTGCTACAGGATGTATATATCCTATATAAGAATGGTTCTCGATTTGGCCATGAATGATGATAGCGTAGTGTCATACGGAGATGCCAAACTCGAAGAAAGTGATGCTTTGTAGATTAGCGGAACACCCGGAAAACATCACCGTGAACTCAATAACAATAGACTAATATATAGACGAAGTTTCCCAAGATAAAACGCGGGGGACATGGTCGCTAAAGCCGCAATTTGCCTTAGAAAGTAACGCTTCGTCGTTTTCCGTTTTGGTGAATGTCAAGAAACTTACAAAATGAATAAACTTCTTACAAGTGATATCGCAGTTCAGCGTTAATAAATTTTAATATTATTTCCGAAACTGTTTCTAATTTCAGAGGTTATTACTCCTCATTGACCTGAGAAAATCCTGAATCATCAAGGTTGAGTGAAATTCCTCCATCCTACGATTTTCTGTCAGTAGCTATAGCCCTCCAAGTTATCAAAAAACACATTAACAATATCACCCTAGATTAACTAGTCAAAATTCGTACACTTGTACGGAGCGCGGATAGGGTCATCGGAATTAAACCACTTCATGCGTTCCATTGGCAATGACCACGAGTGCAGTGCATGTTTTAATATTTACATGCTAACAATTTATTCTGAATGAAAGGAAAAAAGAAAGATCTGATACCACCTAAAAATAACATATTGATAAGGCCCCCGTAAGTATGTACGTCACCAGCTCACACAAAGAATTGCATAACCATAAAGCGATTACTGGCATAAACTAGTTAATGCCTAAATGCGAAAGATACTATTCACGCACCATAAGCCTGCCAGCGATTGTGGGAACCAATTTAATCAGTGCGGCGTTCGCAATTGGCACAATTTCTAATATTGTTTGTCATAAATCTAATTAATTGTACACGAAGATAGGATGTAACACTTTATTGCGGGTCGTAAATTTTGGTGTTGATAAAATTTATTTCATGTTTTTTTTTCAGCTAGAATTTTGGTGATTTTTCTACGAAATGCACTTGTGGTATGATTGGTGGGCATTGTTAACAATTGATTGAAAATAAATGAGCACAATTGGACAATATATTTTTTATGAACCCCACTCAGCTGATGATACAACTTTGTCTGGATTGTTAATGATCGAAGTCTGCCGAGCGCCCCGAAGATCTCCTAGAGTTAACTGATAGACTGAAGAACAGCAATTTTTTGTGAAGGAGAGCTGCAAATATAATAAGGTTAATCAATCCTAAAGCAAACGAAAATTGTCCTTTGTTCCATGGGTCGATATCTGCCTCGATAAGAATAAAAATCTAAGAACCGATGAGAGGACAATTTTCCTGCTGCCCATCATGGGGAAAATACCACGAATAACTTACTGACCGATTCAGCAAGCATGGACAAAATAGTTGCGAAACTGGTAAACTAATAATTGCAGAACCCTTGAAGTAGGAAGCGATGATGCTTTATTTGATAGTCTACAATATATAGCTATCTAGTGAAGTCTAGGATTACAAAACTATGCCAGCGGAGTGGTGAACGAGCTTAGAAAAAGAAAATCGAAAAACTGCAAGATTTCTTGGAATCTTCGCATATAAAGCGTGCAGTAAGTATTCTGGAATATCTCTGCTAAGGTATATAAGACTTACTCTAATAACGAAAGATGATATGAGAGGACAAGGAGGAAGTGGTCCACCATACGGGAGGGCGAGAGGCTGCTTTGTGTTAGCTATGATAGGCGAAGTATATGTATAACTACTTCGAACTGCAGGATTACTGATGATTTACAAAAAGGAAAAGCAGCAGACTAAATCAGGTACCTAAAAAAAGAAAGCTTTCTACTGAATAAAAAGCAACTTAATGTTGACATAATGCGCATTCCCCAGCAGAGAATCTTTTGGTGGAATAGTAAACTGCCGAAACAACTATCCTCTTTCCATACGTCTTTTAACCATTGAGGGGAAATTGGTGAAGCCGGTAATGACTACGTTGGATGTGTGATGGCCTAGAAGTTTTTGAAACTGTCAGCCTGATTTCTATGAAGCGATCTTACTATTGAAGCCATGAAATTTGTTACCGGGTTGACTACCTCAAACTCAGCCAATCGGAACCAAATTGCGAGTTTGAGGCCTGTTTCCAAATTCTCTCTTTCCTTTTGCTAAAAATTATCCGGTAATCGATTCAACGAGTAGATAACTTGGCTAATAACTGGCTGGAATGCGAGATGTGCATGGTATGCTTTTAGGTTACCTAGACCTGAAAGACCAGAGAAGTAGCTAATTCTCCTCAGGTTCGGGATTTCCTCGACCACTCAGAATAAAAGCACACAACGATATAGTTGAAGCTAGAGAGGGAGTAGAGAGCTCCTCGTTACAGACTCTTTACAGGGAAAATATTGAAAGAATTACCGGAAAACCTAGTTACTATAAATCCTCCACAAAGGAAAATGACCGATGCTGTAAAAGGGCTCTAAATCAGGGAAGGAGCCAAGTAAAATTGAACCGTATCGGCCTATATTGCTTTTCCCAACTAAGACTAAATTATTTGAAAGGCTGCATCTGAAGGGACTTAGGCAAATTATGGTGAATCTACCTTATTCACCTTATATATTCTGAATTACTACCGATAAGTTATTCATTCAGTGTTGGTACTGCAACTAAGCAAACTAGTTTGTTCAAACTTTTCAAAACCAAGCGCGAGGACGCATAAAAGCTCCCTGGTACGTTCGAAATTAGGTACATAGGTACCTGTGAATACATATGGTTAGTGAGGTCATCAAAAAACATGCAATTAAACATAGTCAAATGTTACCACCTGAAGAGAGAACAACAAAGTCCAAAAATTAATAGATAATCCAAGTCTAGCAGGAGAGTTGAAAAAGAATAACTTACTCTCGTGAAGAACAAACTGTCGAAGGACTAAATTTTATAAGGAATAGCCAGTTCCATAGTAAAGCAAACGAAACTTCCGGGGTTCCGGCTTATGCTGACAACATAGTCGTACTTTCAAGGAACGTCAAAAGTTTGAAAGAAGCCTTCGCAACTTTGGAAAAAAAGTAGCAGAAGTAGGATTGATCGAAAAAATATCTGACGAGATTCAACTTCCCCTGAAATACCTCAAGTCTAACAACAGCAAATGTAGGACGATGTATCTGAATTTAAATATTTGGGAATAATTTTCCACAGAAGATGCAAACACGTTGGCAGGAATAAGAGATATAATCACAGCAGTAAATACGAGTTTACTTTAAATAAGCTTAAAATATCTCATAGCATTATTAAAGCCGTTTACCTAAGGAACTGAAAATTCAATCAAATGAGCAAATAATTCATTTGTGAAAGGAAGACCTTACGAAGAATCTTCGGACTGGCAGGGATTGTGAGTTTCTCGTTTAGGATACTCTGCAACCATGGTATCATCGGTGGTCAAATGACAGTAAGGATTACAGGGCGAAACCGTGATCTGCTACACGGGTAACACAAAACCTGTGAAATATCTCCTGAAATTTAATTTTGACAGCTCTACTATCCATTCCAACCTCCACGCGATGACCACTGGGTGTTTTGCCATCAAAACCGCAGATGGCGGAGGATGAAAAATGGGAAAAACTATCTAGACCCAGTTCTCCTGGTAGGGGGTTCAACGAAGCGCTGACAACACTTGCTCGGCGAATGGTTTTGTTCTTAAAGAGAGCTACCTCAAACATATTGGACATGAGAACGAGGTGATAACTGTGACTCGGACCATTTCGTGGTTAGAGGAAAATAGCGCTGCTGAATAGCCAAATACAGTCACAGGAGCTGGATTTATCAAATCAATGTGGAAAAGTTAAGAACGATAAGGACAAAGGGGTTTACATCTCCACAATGAAGGCGCTTGTCGACGCACTACCTCACGCTGGCTCTGAGGAAAATAATGATGAAATGTAGTGAAAAATTAAGGATGGTATCCAGAGTGCAGCTAAAAACATATTTAGGTATGTAGAATGGAGAACGTAACGAGTGGTTCAATAACGCTTGCGTGGAATCGATTAACAAGGAAAACGAGGCTTACCGACTTCTAATTGAAAGACGAACCCGAATCAGAGAAGAAAAGTGTCACAAACTAAGACCATACGGTAAGAAGATCTACAGACAAGAATAACAAAAGTTCAGTAACAAAAGAATTTTCACACTTGACGACAGCTTGAACGAGAACGCCGAATTAGGATAGATTTTAAACCACGAACCACTCTCTGTAGAGATCAGAATGACAATATCATCAGCGACGTGACTCAAATTAAAGCAAGATGGGTTCAGTATTTTCAAAACCTCTTGAACGCAATGACGTCCCATTTCAACCCCTTTGTCTTTCCGGATGACGCAAACGGAGAACAAGCGCCCACAACTTTGTGCGAAATAGAGGCAGCCTTGTTTATATTAAAATGAAATAAAGCACCCAGGATCGATGGCATTTCAGCCGAGCTCTTAAAAGAAGGGGGAACCGAGCTCTCCAGTCGAATCTACAAATTAATCAGCAGACTCTGGGCTGTTGGACAAATAATTGACGACTGGAGAAAAAATGTGGCGCTGATGCGACGGAGCAAACAACTTGCCTGTCGCATGCACGCAGGTGTCAATCGCGTTAGTCATGACATCGAAAAACAATTTTTGAGAGCGAAAATTGTTTTTCGGTGTCAGTTGGAGTTCGCAACGGTGCCAGGAGGAGAAAGGTCACTCCTCTCAGTTCAATTAGATAATTTAAGTTAAAAGCAATTCAATTTAAATAATTAATAAACTGATATTAAAACTAAATAACACTTTGACGAATATTATCGAACGACGACTGGGAGAGTATACAGACAACATCATTGGGGAATACCAAGGCGGCTTTAGATCCGAACGATCGACAACGGACCAGATATTCGCATTAAAGCAGGTGCTTGAGAGGTGCCGGGATTATGACACCGATGTGCACCAACTGTTCGTTGTTTTCTGTCAAATCGTAATGCTCTGAACAGAATTAGGTTCATGTTAAAAATCCCACCGAAGCTAGTCCGATTAGCGAAAGCCACAATGATTAACAACGAGGGTCAGGTAAAAATGCAAAATAAACTGACACAAAGTTCTCCTATAGTGTCGCGATTTAAGAAAGGGGATGATCTCACCGACGATTCCGTAGCTTAAATAACGAGGAAATCTATGAGCGTTTGGTTGTGGATAAAATTCGACTCAATACGTTGCGATGAGCAGGTCATTTAATCTCTATGGATAAGGATGGTTCAGCCCAAAAAGCCAATAATGGCAATATCTATGGTAGAAACAAACCTTGCCTGAGATAGAATGATAGCGTAGTCCAGGACACCAGACAGCTTTTAGGGATATAGAATTGGTGGACATCGGCGCAATACCGGGATGTCTGGAGTTCCTTATTAAGTCAGGCCTAAACCGGATACCGATTGTTGCAACGTGGATGATGATGATGATGGTCTCGCCTCCACCGTCTTTAACTTGGTGCCCAAATACGTCGTCAGGAAGGTGGCCTCAGTTGATACCAGAGACAAATTCCGCGCAACTGGTAGCGTACGCAGGCGACGTGCCCAATCGATACTTCAAGCGAAGGAAATATTCGACCTGTTCGAGTCAGCAGCGAGTTTAGTAGGGCTGAGGATCAATGAATAAAAAACGCAATACACTGCTAGTATGCAGGACATGAGCGAGCATAATTTCGAACAGGTGGACCAATTCATCTAACTAAGAAACACGAAATCTAAAGGTGGATTATTACTGCTAATAAAGCACTTTATGCGGTCCTCTCCACAATAACATCGGGAAAAGTATACAGACGCAATAAACTATGAATCGAAAAATTTTCGGAACCGTAAAGAAAGGAGATACCTGGCGAATCATATACAATCATGAAGTGTATGAATCGACCCACCCACCAGCTTCGATACTAGTTAAAATCCGGAAATTGTAATGGGTTGGCCCAAGCGAACGAATGCAAGACGGAAGGATTCCGAGACGAGTATTGAAAGGCGAAGCCGATGATAGTCGACCAAAAGGAGAACGTTGGGTGCACCCAATGGACGCAGATTGCAGATCAATCCTAACATTTTCTAACTGGAGGACGTGGTCTTTGAAACGAGATAATTAGAGGCGATGCACTCGGGAGGCCAAAGCTCGATTTGGTTACGTTTATCAAAGCACAGAAAATTAAATAGTCGGGTCACCTTTTGAGAATGTTAGATAATGGAGCCACGAAGATGTGCAGCGGTAGCATTTCAGGAATGAGAAAAAAGAAGAGATGGAAAGAAGCAGTGGAGAGCGTAAGACAGGACAATATGAAGAAGATTTTAAAGAATGCTACGGTTTATCGTTTATTCGGAAGCTGCGAAAGGATGAAGGACTGAGGAAATGCCATTGTCAAACGTGAATATGATAGAAGTATGGAAGACACAGTCTTGGAATTTGCCAAACCCGTTACAAAATTCTGCAAACAGAAAGCTCTATATCAGCATACATACCCCAGTCAAAAAGGCCTTACATTGTATGACTTAGAAGAGGATGGGATAAAACTAAATTAATCGTCTTGTCAATGAAGAGTGAGGATAAGAATATACCACTTCACTTTCATTCTTATAGAGACGTTTTAAGAGAATACATAAGATGCGCCTGTGGGAAATCCTGTCCCACCATTCATATGTACAAGGTTTATGAGATAAATCTAACAACAGGATAACGCCGCAATGGAAGAGCAACATTTCCCTTGTTGAATTTTACGATCATTCACAGCAAAGAATCTTTAGAATTTAATTTGAAAAACCTACAATTAGAACTATTTCAAATTACTCGAATCATAGTTTCAGTAAAAAGGAGATGAATGAAGTAAAACCAAACCAACTAGCTGAAGAGTAAAATTCACCGTCTTGGGAAAAGGTATACACTAAACATCCTATATATAAGACAAACCAAAAGACTTGAGGTTGGAGGAGAAAAGGAGAATCAGAAGAAAATTCTTAGCAACAAAGGATATTTTGGAAGGATGTAATACTATCACGAATGAAGTAACCATACTTAAAAATTAGAGATTGCAAAAAGTTATTACTTTAGAAAGCCAAGAAATGTTCAAACTAGTCAGAAGCAAGATGATAAATAGAGTTCTTTGTAACGAATTCGTTGATATCTTTAAGGTATTATTATTTTTAGAATTATTTTTCCCTGAGGGTAATCTTTAAATATTTTAATTAAATATCCTGGAAATTTTCCTAATTAAAATTTAATAAGAGACACAAATGAGTTCAACTGTCAAATTCGAAAGGGTCCTTCTCTCACTAATGTCATACTACCTTATTATGATGCGGTAGCCCTAGATGGTATAGAAGTATCTCGAAGTCAAAAGATACCAGAACAGCTGCGAGCAGTAACAACACGATTGGCAGAATTTTCACATCCATTTTATGAGAGCTAATGAACCTACATAGAAATTTGGTAGCAGTCGAATAATTTGCATTTTGGGGATGATTTTCTGATTAACTCTAATTCCATTCACATCCACTTCCATTTGAACTTTTGATAAGAGAATACCAGAAATCTGCCGAGTCTGCTACTACTCATTTAAATGAAGGTATGTTCCCTTTAAACAAATATATTTTATAGAATTTTCACTATATTTGTGTATTCCGTTTGATGTCCTTTACGTATTCTTTCATTTTGGACGTTTATTTTGCTATAATGAATTTTAATCAATCTTAAAGTCAAATTCTCGAATTTATGCTAAGAATATTGTACTGACTTTAATTATTTTTTATAACCATTGGATTCATTTTAAGTTTTCGATTTTTTTTATTTAAATAGACAGATAAATATCTGAATTGACCTCCTGACATTTAGTGATTGTGCTGGAGATTGACTTTTCTAAATCCGTTGAGACTGTGTACGTTTATTGTTTCTAGAAGAATAAATTACATATTTTCTAGGGCTACATGTTTTTCACACAACACCTTTTATTCTTGCTATAGTTTGAGATTTTGATATATGAGGAAAAGTGTAGCCCAATGAAAGGGTCTACGATATCCACATTTATTTCTATAATTGGATTTGGTTCTCCTGATTTTATTGGCAAGGTAAGTTGCTTCTATTTTAAACACAAATAGCAATTCCGATGTTCATACTTTCAAAATATTAACTATTCACTAACCCGTTCTTATGGCAATAAAAAACGTCGAAAGTGAAATCAGTGTCTAATAAACCGACGAAAATGTTTTAAGGAAGGACCAAAAAGGAGGACACTTGAATCCGTACTAAAGGATAATAAAAGACCGGGTTCACGGATGACGCGGAATTTAATGATAACCACGCTACACCAGTAATATCCACTACGACACAACTTTAAAAGCACTAACGAAGGTTAGCGTACCGATAGATACCACAAGAATGAAGATATGATGATGTCAAACCGATGTCGAAACCGAAAAGACTAAATCGACACTGAAAGTGCATTCTCATTTTATATGCCCAAAATTTGCAAATATGATCACGAGCAATAAAATCAATCTATCTGTTGTGTGGAGGGTCTAATCGTGACACAAGCAAAATAGTAAATCAAAACTTATGAGCGAAGCTTGTTCCGATGCAGTTCGGATCCTCTTGACTCAGTTATCAGTTTGGTAATGATACAATTGCCACTTCCGGGCACATGCACACAATTGTTGGATCAAGATACTATATATGATTATACACAGCTTATCCTATTATCAGTGGTTTCATTTAAAAATCATAATCCATTTTTCGAGCATTTTTTAGGTTTTTTTCTTGCCTAGCGGAGGTGACCTCCGCCCACAAAGAATATACTAGAATTACTATGAGAAAAAAGGGGCAGGAGTAGCCTTTTTATTTGCATTTCTTCTAGAATAAAAACACTTTACTTTTCCGTTTTCTTGGGAAGCCCTGAGAACTTGGTGTGAATTAAAAAGCTTTTTCTAGGCGGTAGGCATGCTAATTGACGGGCAACAAAAGGGGGTAGGGAGGTAGGTATCAGTGGCCGCTCCCGGGAGCCCAATTAGCGCTTTGGTGCCACAAACTCCTAAGACCGTAATTGTTATTATGGAAGCAGGAAGGCAGAATCCAGCCGGCTCGGATCTTCAGAGCCAGCCCGTAGCATTCACGAAAGAAAGCAGCTCATCCACCCTGCAGCTAGAAAGCTCTCTGAGGTACCCAAAGAATGGTTTACCCAGTGTCCGCAGCCTGACTCTAGCCAGAGCTGGACAATCGCAGAGAAAGTGCATGAGGGTTTCCCTTCCTTCTGCGCAGCTTCAGCAATGCGAATTGTAGGGTATGCCGAGCCTAGCGGCATCGTCCCCTACGGGCCAGTGCCCCGTGCAGACCGCCGTAATCTTGAATGCATTTGCACGCGTCTTGCACAAGAGCTCTCGTGATCGGGCTATGTTACAAGCGGGCCAAATTCTTCTTGATTTGGCACAGCTCGTAAACCTTTGCCATCTTAGGCTCGCGGCTGCTAGGTATTGCGAGTAGACTCGGCCTCGACAGGCGCCAGCGGAACACCGACTGTATTCGTCGAAGGACTGCCAAGAGCAGAGCCTCGCCTGGCCAATCAGTCAGCCCGCTCATTCCCCTCTATGTTCCTATACCCGGGAACCCAGAGGAGAGCGCCTTGAGTGTGCCGCCCAGACGGTTCAGCGCCTCTCTGCACTGCCCCACCAGCCTGAAAGAGGCACGTATCATCTTGTAGAATTCCTATTCCGAACATATTCCAGCTAGTGAATTATGACCAGGTTCTGGCAGGAAAAGTTTGGTGTGTTTAGCAGCACAGACTCTGCCACCTATCATTATGAGAAGGTTATTCCCAATATTTGATATCAGCCTTAGCTAATGCTACTGACATTCCAGCTGCTTATTCAAGTGCCGGCATGGGAGAAATTGAACCCTCATTTGCTAAGGCAATCGAGATTGTATTTCCCTCTACATCACTGTGACCAAGCACTAGAGTAGTTTCACCGTATTAAATCCTGGAATAGAGTTTAATCGGTTTCTACACTCCTGAATGATTTTCCAGGTGATCAAAGGACTACTCGACGCCCTGAGTGCTGGCTATCGGCGCAGATTACCATGCGCCTACCCTTCAACCGCTCGTCAATCACCCAGATTACCGTCCTTAAGATTGCATACACTTCAAAAAGACCTTTGCATATTGTTCCAATGAAAAATACCACTTCTTGTTTTTATTCGAGAGGTAGACTCAAGCTCCAGAACCCTGCTGTTTTTGAGCCACCGCCTCATATTCTCCTGATTCTTTCGAGTATTCTTTACTTTTCAGGCTTACTCCATATCTTCTATCGAGCAGATGCATGGGTGCTTGGGAATCGGAAGGCATTGTAAAAACTGGTTTCGGTCCTCTGAATGCTGTGTCCCCATTACGTCAGTTGTTTCCCCATAGATCTAATCAAATTATTCTATGAGCTGTTCGCATTACAGTGCTCTGAATATGTAAATCCAAAGGCAGCTTCTCTTCGCTTGTAAGAGAACCTCCCTTATATTCCACACAAAATCATATTTTTCACTATATGCGTAGCATTTCCTAGTTTACATATGTGCACCAAATTTTACCTCAATAAATTTAATGGCTTCCATGAAAAGTGAAAAGTGGGTGACAGACAAACAGATAAACAGACGGATCTTAATTATTGCGCTCAAGACTTTCTTACGTAAGCCACTTGCGAAACGGAGATGTAGTGGCTATAATAAGTGAACCTCATAGATACTCTGCCAATAATTCATAAATAGCCGATGTAAACGGCGAGGCGGCTTGGTGACTATGTGGTGACGAAGCCATAGAGGAATGTATGAGCCAGCCTGCGGCTTGCTTAGTATGAGTAAAATTATATGGCAGATTCGTCTACAGTTGTTACACTCTGCCAAGCCTAACTCAGTTCAAGGACATTTTAGAAGAAGTTATCTTGGATGTGAAAAGATGAAGACCATGAAAAGTCATTGACAGTGACGTTAATGCATTTGCCGGAAAATTTGAAAATTTCACTACAAAAGGGTACTATTTTTTGGAGCCCTACTTGGAGTTAAACGTCATATTGGCTAACTATCGGAAAGAGGGTTCGTTTCTGTGGTGGACCTGACTTTTGTTAATTCTTTATTAATTCGCGATATATCTTACAACGTCAGCGAACACTGTCCATATGGCGCCTACTAACCCATCGTCTCCGACATAAATTGCATTGCGATGGCTTCCGGCTCATTGATTCCGAGACAGTATACTTTTCTCAGTAGAGGTCTTAACTGTTGAAGTGTTTGACCTTCTGTCAGCATGTCATCGACCCAGACGGGCAACCCAAAGAGCAGTAGGTAAGAGTGACCAGGCGTTAACTATTCCCCAAAGCAAGCAGAATTTCTTCAAACTACACTACGCAGAAGTGGATATAACCCAATGGGGAAGCGTCTACAAGATTATAGTGGGAAGACTCATAGGTCAGGCAGTTTCGCAAATTGAATGTTCTAATTTCTGCCTAAATTATGCGGGGTTTATTTCCACTGGAGGACAGGCAGTAACAGTCTCCAGATACTTAGATGTTGTAGTAATATCCGAAATACGATGAACGAGGTAAGGGAGATTTACAGTAGGCTGGTAGATTCAAAGTATCGACCTTTGACAGAACGTCAGAGAAAATCTTTAAGCTGGCCTTCAAATCAAGGCCGGACATATTTGGGAGACTTGTTTGGTGAATAGAATCTTTTGAATATTTTTTGGCTGGTAAACCTCTTGGTGAACCATCTCTATTGGGAAAATGCTGGAGCAAATAGGCTATAACAGACTGCTTTCAGTTGAAGAGGGTCTACGGCTATAATAGATTGCTTCCAGTTGAAGAGACTCTGGGAGGCTTATCAGATCTACAACTTGCTTTTTGTATAGACAGATCAACAATCCATGCAACCACACCGACTAATAAAGAGGTCTCTGACACTTGCATATAGCTATCTAGTATAAATAATCCTTTTTTACGACCCGGGCAATGGACTCAGGGAGAATGGTATCTCCGCAGGTGTTTAATAGGCCTTTGTGCTTGGACGACAATTAGAAAGGATGGAATATGAATGTCGTTAACATTTCTGTTGTATAGAGGATAACAGTGGTTGAAAACAATTCGCCAATACGGAGATGTAATTATCGAAAACAAACATTGCAATAAAGGCGTGGCTGAAAAGTGCAGATCTTACATTCGTGAAGGACGAAATAGAGGCGGTGTTTATCACGATGCATCGCAAAGTAACGGCCGCTCATATCAGAATAGGGAACTGCATTAACATTTGAAAACCGACAATCAACTACCTTGGAGTGATGATAGATGCTAGGATGAGCTTCAAGCAACATATACTGCACGCACCCCTAGACTGCCTTTAGTGCGGTGAGCTCTATAAAGCTTTACGTAGTACCAATTGGAAAATTGGAAACTGCTTTGCATATCACATGTAATCCTTAAAAGATTAATGCGGTTTACGAGGACTACCTCAAAATTGTGCTGCAGCTCAAAATCGTCTCAAATGCTTTTGCTGTAGTCGAAATGATGCCTCGAACTTTTCTCAACGAGTCGTTTTTTTGATAGACACATAAAACCGAAGAAAGGGAGCAATCGTTGAGCAGGTGGCAACAGCAATGAAAACAGGTCGATGGCTTTATAGATCGGTCTCCAGAATCAAGTTCTGGATACATAGAAGGCAAGGAAAGATACCTGTATATGTTGAAACTAGACACCTAACTGTGGCAGTTGGAACGATATCCCTGAGAGCTCGGAACATGTATTCTTCTATTATCCTAGATTCACAGTCTGAAGGGGACATTTGGCCGGACAATAGCGGCTAAGGTGAAATTGGGGAATGCTTGCGTGCCAGGAGGACTGCAATACAGTGAATCAAATGTTGGGCAGACTCAGTGTAGGCCGAGAAGTACAGGTCATCTGTTAAAACTAGACAGCACATCTAACTGTGACAGTTGGAATGGTATCCCACCCGTGGACCCGGGACATGCCTTCTTTCATTATTCTAGATTCACGGTCTGAAGGAGACATTTCGTCGGAAGTAGTATCGCGAAGTGTAATTGAGGAACACTTGCGTGCCAGAAGGAGTGAAATACAGTGAATCACATGTAGGACGGACTCAAAATGAGATTTCAAAAGTACCAGAGTACTAATCAAGTTTCAAATAAAATATAATATTTTCTTTTTAACGCTAAAGGTTTTATTTAATGGCTGCATGTTCCTTCTTCAATGCAATACTCTCCACTGAAAAAGAAAACAACTCGAACATAAAAATCGACGTTTAGCCTCTTATATAGTCACAAAATACCATAAAAAACCATCAGCGAAAAAGAAAATATCCTTTTCCGTAGGTAGGTAAGTAGCTATCCGTGGCCGCTGGGCCCAATTATCGTTGTGGTAAGAACAAAGCGTGTAGACTCCACCCAGCTCAGATCTTTAGAGTCAATCCGTTGCAATCACGAAGGAACTTTCCCCACCCTACAACTAGCGACTTCTTTGAGGTACTCAAAGAATGATTTACCTAGTGTCCGCAGCCTGACCCTAGCTAGAGCTGGATAGCCACAAAGAAAGTGGTTTATTTCTTTGATTCTTTTTTCATTTCTTCCAAAAAGAATTAAAAGGGAAGGCTTGATTTTTTGTAAGTAAAACCAATTAAATTGACACAATCAGGTACGATTATATCCTTCTCTGGTATAGGAAAGCTAGTAAAATATGAAATTGTTTAGCTGATGACCCCTGGATTAAAACGTTAAACGCATTAAGTCACAAAATTATAACCTATTCTCTATAGCCATTAAAACGTCCAACTGACAACTAACCTTTTTCAAGTAATAGGTTCAACTTCTTTAAAACGAAATATTTCAATAGAACTAGCGCTAGTTGAAAATATCATCGAGTGAGTCCAAACTATAAATGATTCCGATGATCAAACTTCTACCAAAAATACTCCCACATCTCTTTAGGAAAAGTGTACGTCTTCTGATGACCATTTTGGTTAATGAATAAAAAAAGAAGCTGCTTAGCAACAGTAACAACTTTAAATGTGCACAGCATTATATTATACTTAAAATCTGATTGGGTGACAAACAGACAATTGGAATAGTTTTAACCAAAATATAAAACACGCCCTCAAAAAAATATCAGCTATATTCACTGATGTGCAAACTTGGGTCGCATAACCTTCGTTAGAAGTCAATTTGATTATATAAATTATTTTCCCCAAAAAGGGGAATCAACTTCTTCTGACCCCCCGATCTCGTGTTATTCTAATAATTAAACTTAACCTGATTTCATTACGACAATATCAAACACATGTTCTTCCTAAGAGAGCTAAAGTGATCTCTAATGGAGAAACGTGCCCCCCGTCGGTCTGTAAATAACTTAAAATCATGCACCACAAAGTGTAATTGACCCATTGTCTACCTTAAACGATTGCAAAAACAAATTCTAATGGTAACCACTGGTGAAATTGGTCGAGCCTCCAAACGTCAGACCATATAATGACCTCTTCATCTCCTCATATGAATATCACATGTGACGAAGGTCGCTCCAGGCGAATAGCACCAAAACTACCTCCACGATCATATCACTGAACTAGAAAACTGGCTGCTTGCGTTGTGATTTACGCACAAAAACAATTTAAATAAAATTATTGCAAATTGAGATCTATTAAAGTTAACTTTAACAGTCAATTTATTTGAATTTGAAATTTTCCAGACAAACAACACAAGCCCCAAAGCCAAGCCTCCCAATTCTATCCATCTTTTACTGAAATATCTTTTTGACCCCTTCTTGAAAATTGGACTACGTGCGATTTGAACCAGTTCTAAATAAAATTATTATGTATATAATATAAAGTGGAAATTTCCATGGTGAAAATTCATATATTCAAACTTCAATTGTTTATGTGGTACTTGAAGATAGCAAAAAAGAACAATAGAACCTCCTAAAACTGTTTGGTAAGAATTAAACTTATTTTCATTTCCACTTATGTATGTACATATTTATATACTCTCCAGAGGTTCGACGACCTATCTTTGCCTTGAAAGTTTAAGAGGGTATAGACAAATATATCAAGACTGGACATTAGATACGTACCGTTTATTGAATATGGTACTCGTTTCTTGTGATGGAGAAAAAGAAATGTTGTGCTTGATGTAGCACCACGCGTGATGGTCCTGAGAATAAACCTCATTTGTATGTAGATAGCAAATCATTTGATGGGCCACATTTACGATTACAAGTCGACATCAGCGGGATATTGCTCACTTAGATAAAAAATTTCTGAATGAAAGATACCTACCGTGATTATGGAAGGATATCACTATCGTTGTAAATTAGACACATTGACATTAATCGTTGTATCTGAAAAGATAATAACGAATTTGTTTATTAATATATTACAAATAGACATAGAGCTAATTGGTAATAGGTACAAATTTGAAATATATGTATATAATATTTTACTATACTATCGTTTTTTCAACTAGGCCGATAGCAAAGTTAAAAATGTCACGTCATCCAAAGATGGAAAACAATGAAAAAAATAATTTCTTTATTTTCTAGTGCCGACCCGCTGAAAAAATCCATATGATTATATGCAGCGCTTTCCTTTTTCTCTACTCAATAGTACCTTTTATCATTTCCATTACTTTATTTAGAATTTCCTAAATTACTTCCTTAACCATAAGTTGCATCTTCATTTTTTTGAAGATTCTAATTTAAACCCACCAACCTCAAAATTACCAATAACTAAACCGTGTTTAACCATTATACCATTATATATTTTAAGAGCACTGAAATTATCATTGAACTTTTCTTTCTATATATTCTATAAGACAGTGCTATGTACTTTCGCTCACTAGCGTGCAATTAGGTGCATTTCTACCTTGCCAACCAATGTCGACAATGGAAAAACATGTGTGTATCATCTTGTTTAGCTGCGAATATCTGGGGTAACATTTACAAGCATCAAAAATCGATGGGGCGACCGGTGAAGCGAAACAAAGAACTAGTGGATTTGGGCCTGTCTCGGACAACGTTGCAATTATCTGACCGCTGGAGGAGCGGTGTTTTCGGGACCAACATGTGATTGAAGCTAGTTTTAGTTAGCTTTTCAACGAGAATAAAATATTTGTTCATATACTGGTGCTACCAGTTTTCCCAGTTTCACCACAATTGCTGCTTATCGAAAGTTGGCGTGCATCCGATTCAGATGATAAAATTTCTTGTTCTTCCCATTGGCCTCTTATATTTTGCGCGAGTGTTGATCGAAAAGTGACCTCCTGTATCATTTTGGGCAAAGATTCTGGAAAAGTTTTCGTGCTCTGAATACGTTTTCATGTTCACGCTTCAATTACACGATTTCTGACAATACGTGCAGATACATTGTGAAAAACGTTTCGTAGCGAGTACTTGGGCATCACCAAAACGCAACTGTTGCCCGAGAGCTCCAGGCGATTATAATTTCCATAAGACACCTCAAATAGTCATAAACCTCCGCCAAATGGTCCTGGATTTAAAGAATGCGGCAAACAGAATCGGACTGAAGGCAAACAAACAAAAATCCTCAGTTAAACTGGTCATCGGTCTCTTCCTATACGCATTAATGGACAGTACATTGAGGGCGTCGAACATTTAGACGGCTTTGATCTGTCAATGGTGGTACCGAACTTACCGGACGATGTCGCTCCATGCATTAACAGTGCTCAATTTGCTTTTGCTGTTTTGTCCGAAATCTAGAAATGCAACTACTTTTCAGCGCCAATATTTTCTTTATGTAGGTATGTGGAAGCAGAGCCAAACTTTCATCGATTTACGTTTGCGTCATGCTATTGGGGTTTCCTGGCCTGAGGCAATAATAAATGAAGAATTTGGTCGTCATACGAACGGAAGTGTTAATTCGAAAGCGGAAGTGGTAATTCGCAGATCACACATTGTGGAAATGTGTGTGCTCCGTTGCAAGTTATGAGAGTTGGTTGGTGAGAATCACGTAGCGTAGAACAGTGGAAGAGGAGTGGAAGCTTATCGGAAAATCGCGGGGGGGGGGGGGGGGGGGCGGAGAAGATAACAGACAGATTCTAAGAATTGGTACTTTATCACCTCTCACTCCCTTCCCTTTGCAACCAATTTCAATTTCATCAATGAAAAAGAAGCGAAAAATGAACAAAAAACGCCTCCAGGAGACGCAAGAAGAGTAATAATCCCTTCGAGAAAAGACGCCAAGCATCTTGAAAGTGCCACTTGGATCAAGTTACAATGTAAGAATAGGTTGCAGAAGATAGGCCAACCCGACCCGATCATAACAAAAAGTAATAATGTCATATTGGTATGGGTTCTGGAAGAAGACTCGAATGTCGGCTGTCAAGGCAAATAACATCGGTTTCTTTTTATTTAAGGGTTAGAGAAATCTGGGTGCGCACCCACTTGATGTTGGACCGGACTAAATGCAGACTAATTGCCCTCCTTTTTTTTGGTTCACGGATCTTTTAAAAAAGACGACTTGCCATTTCCTCCAGAACCCTTTGATCCTCATAAATAAGATTTTGCTTCGGCCAGGCTTAAGCCTGAAAAGGGCGGTTTTCGTTTTTAATACGATTCACACTCATGTCGTGTCTATGATCTATGTAAAGGAGGAACCAGCACATGCTCTAAATCACGTTGCCAACACAAAGATGAGACCCGTTATGCCGGGTCCACATTTTTGCCAGGCCTTAAGAAAAAGACCCTCAAAAAACCATCGTAACCCAAACGTAAGGATAGGTTATTTTGTTTGGTAGCTAGCGTTTGTCGCTAATTCGATGAAGTGTAGCCGCTGAGGTGGGCATGAAGGCCACAGCAAGACATCCTCGAACAATATTTCTAAGAAGTTGCTCTTAGTGCTTTATACCCTTCTTTAGCATTGTTGGATAGATTCCATCCATGCCGGGTACTTTGAAGTGTTCAAAGGATACTATAACAACCTCGCCTTGTTATTGCTAACAACCGCTACCGCAGTGTCCCTATTCCCCTTGCAACCCTTTCTTGCGGGTTGCGGAAATTGACAATTCTCTCCCTGCAACACAACAACTCACATATCGTATCTATCCCCTAGGTAAGTGGATTTCGTCGTCCAATTGCTTTTCAAGGTGTTCCATAAACACCTCGCAAATGAGACAAAAGTGGAGGTTTCCCTTAAGGGCGCCTGAAATATTTTTGAAAAATCATCCCTAAAAGTGAAAAATTTTCAGCATTTGTTACCTCTATGTACATAATAATATATAATAATCGTTGGCGCAACAATCCATATTGGATTAGGGCCTTGAAGTGTGTTAGAGCACTTCATTCAAGACCGTAACGGTACACTACAGTAGACTGTAGGAGGCAATGTGGTCAGCATTGCGCTCGCCCGAGATTATTACCCTGATTTGACTCAGGTACTCATTCACAGCTGGGTCTACTGGTATCCGACGTCAAATCACGATACAAATCCCTCTGCCACCAGCGAGATTAGAACTGCGACCTTCCGCACGACAGCCTTGTGCTCTAACCACTCAGCTCTATGTACATACTGCCTTTTATTTTTTTTTGCAGTGCAACGAAGAACCATTGACATTTGTGAGATCATCCTAAAAGTAAGATAAATCTTCATTTTTATTGGCTTTTACATCGAAGGAGAGTATTACCTCATGTTCAGAGATGACCCCTAGGATTACTAATGTGTTGTACTAATTCTCCCCCATTTTTTCCTTGTTCTCCTCACTGGGATAATTTTTGTATAGGAATTCTTGGTAATACCGGCTTTGGTACTCCTCAAATGATTGTTGCAATATTCCCAATGATGGCTTTACAATCTTCCAGAATGTGACCAGCCCGCTTGATGGGTATCTATAATAGTAATGGATTTCTTCCAAGTTTCACCATTGTTGAGTTTTTCTTCTACCAGGCCATCGTATTCCTCCCTTTGTATAAAACAAAACCTTATTCAAATCGGTTCAATGTCAATTTGTCTGTCACACGCATTTTTCTCAGAAATGGTTATGCCAATTAACACGAAATTTGGTAGTAAGGTGAAAACTGTGAAAGCCCACACAGGCAGTGACTTAAATCCGTCTACGTTAATTTTAAGTGGGGCTCCCCATACAGGCGAAAGGTGAGTGTACAATTTTTTTTCACCGAATGTTGTCATATGAGGTGTCAAATAAAAGGTCTCGGTTAGTTCGAAGCTGGTTTTAGTTTTGACATTTGTTGGAAAGGTGAGGAGTGCGGGGGTTGGAAAGTGATCATTTCTTTACAGGACCTATTCTCATAAACTGCAGACCGAAAAATTTGAAAAAAATAATGAAACTGCCTCTATATGGGGCCTAGGCTTCAAAATACCCTCCATATCTACTCAAATTCTGTTACAACACTTTTGGAAAATAGACTAAAACTCCTCTTTTATGACGCCTAGAGCCATAAAAATTTGCAGTAATATAGACTATTGTATGAAGCATGATATTCCTAAAATGTGTACTCCCCCTCAAAATGCCACTATTACTGATAAAGTTGCAACCCAAAACAATAAATGTCAATATTAAACCAAAGTGAGTAGTTTGACATGTTAAATGCAATACATTACTGGCTACATACAAATGGAATAGTTCTGCACTCAAATATGCTAATACAAGGCAAATACAAAGCCTTTCATACCTGAAGGGTTGTTCTTCTGGTTTTCAAATTCAATTTTAATTTTTTTTTGGCTGTCTTGTCAGTCAAAGAACGCTCCCAATCGCTTTCATAATAGTTTCTTTTTCATTCTTCGTTCGGCATTTGATGGCGCCCTCAACATCCAGTATATAAGTGGTTTGTACGTCTCTTACCGCATGTTCTTACCTTTCACTAAGAAGGTGCATTTGATCTTCAGTGAAAGTTTGCTTATGGGGTTGGGCAATGGGATTGTGACTATAAATATTCTAATTTTTAGTTGGCGCAGACGTCTTTTTAGCTTTCTCGCCTCAAAGACTCTACCAATGTTCGCTAAGGTTTGGTTCTTTATGTATGTTTGACATTTTTGAGTACAGGATTTTGAGGCTGCCCTTAATCAATCTTTCAAGTTTGCTTCTCATGCCACGGAAAACTGTCTTGGAAAATCCGATTCTTTTGCTTTTTGGTATTATTTGCTATTTAGGATAAGAATTTTAAAAAGCGGATGTCTTTACTGATACTGGTTAGATTCTTCTTACATTCATGTTTGAATGAATTCTCTTTATCCAAGTCGGGTACACGAACCGAGGTATTGGTCTGTGCACTAGTAAAACAAGCAGGTAACGTCAACACCAAAAATAAAAACGACAATAGCCCATAGCACTGGTCGATTGAAAGTGATAAAGGTAGGAGGCTGAAAATTTTAAAGTGCTCAAAATTTATATTAGCTTATCGAAAATCGCAACCGATAACAATTATTATGATGAATTCAGGCAGGGTTATTGGCAATCAGCAGAGTCTATTTTAGTTTAAAAAACTGTTTCGCTCAAGACGTTTCACAATAGGCTCAAAGCTCTATTGTACAAGACAATCATTTTGCTAATCCTCATGTATTCCTCGAAGATTTGGATTTTTAGCAAGAACAATTGCGAATTCTTGATCAGGTTCAAGAGAAGAATCCTCCGAAGATTTGTAGACCCTACGGGATGATGGATACCTCCGTAGCCTACAAAGTAAAAAAAACTATCAGGGATATCACAACCTTTTGATTATGCGTCAATAGGTTACAGTGATCCAGCCCGGAAAATCTATAGGGGCAATATCTATGGTAGAAAAGAAGACGTGGGGCTCAGCTTCCGCTGGTGCGGTGGTGTTGACCACGACGCCTTGCAGCTACTAGAGATGCCAAATTGGTGAGCTTTGACGCAAAACCAGAATGTTCCTTACTAAGACAGGCTTAGATGGGAAACCGGTTACCGCGTCGTTAATGATAAAATTATATACTTCCGATAATTTCAACGAGATTCAATCCATCAATATTTACAATCCGACATTTTATTTTTTTTAGATGAGTATATCCTCCCTAAGTCATCAAAGGTACAAAATATGTTCTAACGGTATTTTGAAACTTGACAGATAACTTTCATTTCAAAGGTTAGATTGATACCTTAAAAAATTATTGTAATATTGGCATAAAGTTCGGGTGCGAGATCTCCATAACTTTCTTGTCAGGAAAGAATAGTGGATACTCTAACATTAAAATTATTCCAAGATGGATCTTTTACTGAATTTTGTTTAGTATTGGATGTTATGATGATGATTTGATAAAAAATAATCTCGTGTGGTGAATTCGAATGACCTTAAACATCTAATATTTCCTAACACATATTTCGAACGGAACTAATTATCATAACAACTTGAAATCAAAGCAGATACTTTTCCAGCATTGCAATTATGATAAGTCACGACCAAATAATTTCGATATCATACTTATTATTCTAATTAGTGTTCAACTGTGAATCAAATTTAATATCAATAATCACGGTGTTCATTCTGTAAAAAAAGTTCTCATCACATTATCTCCGCTATTCATATGGTTTGTTAGCATGCAACGCTCCCATTATTTGCATTAAAATGTTTGTGTTGTTAACAAAATAATATTGAGCGTCATGTGACGCTACATGACAGACACAAAAGAACAATACACAATACTTTTTGTTCGCAGGTTGGAGGAAAGGTCAACTAGAGGACAGACCTACTCAGTGTACCTGGAATTCTACGGTTTTGTGTCTTGTCAACCCATGCATTTAATAAATTTTTTAGTTTAAGGGTCAACTGGAATTCCATAAATAATTTATTTTGATTGGTTTAAGTAGATTTTATAATTGAGAGAATTGTGGTGTTTTTTCTTGTGATGTTGTATAAGCACAAGAATTTGTGGAATTCCAATTGACTGTAGTAACTAGTAAAAAGCGGAGAGTGATAGTTACGAAAGACTTTGTATTTCTCTCATATAAGTTATTAGAAATGTTGTTACATAGTATTTCTCGGTATGCTATCTCATCCACTTTGACATAATACTTTGATATTTTAAAAAAATCCTAAAGAAAAAGTGTTTTTAATCTGTGGTGCCTTTATCAACAATAGCAAGATTTGCTTGGAACCTTTTACTTTTTATAATACGATTTACCCAAATCGGATTCCCCAAATGAAATGAAAGGGGATTTCTTTGCAGATTTCCCAACCGAAGGCAAATACTATTCACTTTATTTGGAAAAGTATATAAACGCCGTGTACAAGTTAGGATTAGATGTGATCCTTTGCTAGATTTTGAGTTTGAGTTTTAGTCCCTTGCTCTACACCACTCTCACAACCGATGTCGAAAATAAGATTTGTCCTCAAAAGTACTTATCAGGATCTTCCATTTGACCGAATCAGGAGAAAATTCAATTTAGCATCCTCTTTTCGCATGCATGAGAAGCCTTCCAAAGGTTAAAATAATAGTAATGGAGAGTAGCTCCATGTTTCGTAGTGTCCTTGTTGCTACCTAATTGTGTCGGTTCAATAATTTTCGAATAAATTGTGTGCAGCAGACTGATAAATGGAAAGACAAATAGACAAACAGGTGGGCACACATCTAGCCGAACATACAAAGTGACTTTATTAAACTTTTTTTAGATACGAAGCTTTAAAACGTGGATATGGTGCATATAATCTTGTTATTAAATGCTAACTTTTTCTATCAGAAGTGTTAATGGTAATCCATGGAACGTTTGCCTCTGCGGTAATGGTGAATAAATTGAAGATAAATGTTCATGAGTGGCTGCTATCAACTCGTCAGCTAATTTTTTATTTCAGTGGAGATTACGTGCCGATTTGAGCGTATACATATTTTAAACATAACATAAGAAACCTGCACAGCATATCTTTAAGACAAATAAAGTTTCCTGAAGAGTAGATATGTCTTTTCCATTCAAAAGGAAAAGTGTCAAAGAATTCTAAATGCCTAGAATTTTCAAGATAAAGATTTGGTCTGGCCTTATTCCAATTTTTTTTTTCACAATCGTTTACGTTATACTATTGGCTATTTGTTACGAAGCGTGAATGGATGCAAAAATTCGAACAATTTTCTTTCTACAATATTCCACTATTTTCCTGTTATTAGGAGTGAATTTACAGTTGACGTCATTAAACCTGGGATAAAGCATGATATTTATTATTATATGATTCTCTCATTTCTGTAGTCCTGAAAAATTTGTGATCTATAAGTGACGTCGAGGGAAGTGTATACGTAACACGTCTGGAAAATGGTGCATGTCAGATATGGTATCTGATATTCGGTCTATATACATATTAACAAGATTTTTTGAATCTGTTTAGATACTTGGTCCCGAAGAAAAAGAAAATTTGGGGAAAATTTTATTTCATTATTAATTTTAGAGAAAAAGTGGTTTTTGTTGTCATCAGTGTAAATTTTTTCTTGGATTGAAACTTGAACAAAAAAATCAATTGCATAAGATTGACATCATTTCAAGAAAACTTACGCCACGTGCTTGTTTATTTTTCATTTCGTGTTTTCCGATGAACATTATTTATATTTAAGGGGGAGGAACGCTTATTCATGCAAAAACAACAGGATTTTGTGATTTTTTTTTTAAGGATACCGTTGAAATCTATTTACATATTAACCAATCAACCACCCAATCAATTTTTATTTTTAATTTATTTTCAAAATAATTTTTATTTAAAACAAATATCGAACAGTAATAATGTAAATTGAGAAAAGTGAATGAAAAACAATCTTATAATCTAACAAGAGAAAATGGACTGAACATTATGGCCTATGGGGACACTCAAAGTTTTTTGTTATTAGATTAAGAAAAGAACTTTTTTAATTTCTTACAATTGTTTCGGGGACTACGTGCTTCCTTCATCAGTGCTAATACCGAATTAATTAGGTATTAGCACTGATGAAGGAGGCATGTGGTCTCCGAAACAATTGTATGCCAAAGAAAATAAAAAAAATTACAGAATAGGGAAAAACCTAGTTCTTTTCTCAATCTTTAATCACTGTAAAAAACAAAAACATGGACATAAATTTCAATTCAATTCAATTCAATCCAATTCAATTTCATTATTAATAAATATAACAAAATACATTAAATTGAAAAATAATATGTAAGTTATCGGGAAATGAACAAAAACTCGTCTTGTTGACGAAGAAAAAAAGTAAAAGAAATATCTTAACCTAATTTGCACTTTATCTGTTAAAAAAAGTAATTCTTAAATTTAAATTTATTCTTAAGGGTAATTCAAAAATATATACAATTTATTTATCTTAAAGCTAATAAAATAAATAATATATGCATTTAAAGATATTCTTATATTGCATATTTTTTTTTTTTTTGATGAGCGAACTGAATATAATAAAATATTTTATTCATAACAACCTGAGGTGAAAGCAACCTCCGTATATTATTTATATTATTTACATAGTCCCACCATGAGACAAATGGCAGGACTGAACACGGCCAGAAGCCACCAGTATCAGGATTTCTCCTTTTCATCCCGCTTAACATCAATTGTTCACGCTCTGGAATATCTTCAGTCGAATCCCGGAGCCTCCGCAGTCAAGTTCCGGGGATATTCTATCTTCTTGTCGGCGACTCACCTATATATATGGTACATAATCGGGTCACCGGCAGAATCAACAGCTAAACCGTTCCTATCCAGATACGGGAGGAATGAAGCTTGTCGTAAGAGTTTTCTCGAAATACCCGTCTTTTGGGTAGAACGGCTGCGAAACTCAAGGGTTCTCACCATGCGAACCGCATCGCACTATATGATTCCGAATCAATCTAACGGTAACAGTGTCAATTCTCGGCACAGCAGCAACTGCATACATCACCTCATTAGTAACATAATGTTCATAAATTGACGAAGCAGTCCTATTAAGCCCCGTGCAAGCGCGCAGACATTTCCTTTCAAAGATACTTATTTTCTCCATCTGGTAAACACTCAAGTTAAACCAAATAGGGCATCTGTAGATGAATACTGGTCTAACTAGAGTAAGTTAGAAAATTCTGAGAAATTTTCATGAAAAAATATTAAAAACTAAGGTAATGGCAGCAATTATTTGGAAGTCTCTTGCATAAAAGTAAAATTGCAGTGTTCCTCGTAACTCGGTTTGGATCATCAATCGAAATATCAAAATTGTTCCATTAGATGACCGTTTTTCCCAAGTAACGCTGGGAGGGGTTTTCGAAATTTCAAGTTTTCACTTTTTGGGAACACTTTGAAGTGAAAAAACCCGATTTTTGCCGAAAAAAAAACTGCTAATTTACTATTGTAAAATAAAAAAAATAACAACAAATTTAAAAAAGACGCCAGCGTTACCGCTTAAATTACGTAAAGAAATAGGGTTCAAAATTTTAAAAGAACCAGTACAGTAATTTTATAGTTATGAGGGGTACCGACTTTGAAAACGTGAGTTGTGGGAAAAATATTTTGAAGTTTCAACCACCAAAAAATTTGGAATATAACGTCCATATGTCAGTTTTATCGGCTTAGTTCATAATGAATCACCAATCATGATGTCTAAAGTACGTTTTGCTCCTGTCTACGACGAATCTGGCCTTCTTTAGTCTGTTTCTCAGCTCCGGACTCCGCTCGGTTTATCGCGTCCGTTCATTGCCTCCATTGAAGACACAGACTGACACATAACCTGCAATCTGAACGATGACAGAGGTTCCACTCAAGTGATTTTGCGAGATTTTCCAAATAAGTTGGTTCGAACTCTCATTGTTCTTCTGCGTATCTTCATAAATAGGCTTTATGGCATCCAAAACATCCTTAAGAAGGCACTATACGTCTGTTTGAACGAATCCAATGCATTAACAGCTGCAGCATTTTACCACTTGAACAACGAGTCCAAGGTGAGTCATGTATGAGACGTGGTTGCCTAGCCGATACCCTGTCCCAATAGAAGGCTGATGCAATAGCGTTGCAAGAGACTGATTTCCTGGAGAAAGGCCACTACACATTATATCTTAGCGGTCATCCAGCAAACCATGTGCTCGGAGTAGGTTCCTTAGTCAGCCAAAAAATGCAACCTGCTGTTTCCGGCCTCGAAAATATAAGCGAAAAACGTTTAGGCCCCTACAGAAGAGACAGCACAGTCGGGGAAGGATATCTTCTACGAGACAGTTGAGCGAAGCCTCGAAGCCAGGTATAATATGAGAATTATACTTTGAAATTTTAACAGTGAAGTAAAGTAAAGTAAGGACGGAGCCTATATTCAGCCTTGATGAATGTCAGAACACATAGGGGGCTCGAATTACAACACCGCCTACAATCACCTCTGACGATCAGGTGAGAATGAATACTGAAGCCATTCACAACGCAGTCCCTGTAATATCTATAAGAGGGAAATGAATGGCGGAATATCCGCAGCTAACAGATGTCTTGGAGATGAAGCATCAACAAATGATCTTTACAACCACCTGAAGGGCAGGACCCCGCCGCAAAAAAAAGCTGGAACGGCTGGTTCGACGATGAATGTAAACTAGCTACGGAAGGGAAAAATGCTGTATATCGAGTAATGTTGGAGGGGAGGGGAGCAACCGCGCCAGGCGCCTTATACACCTCAATACTCATCCTGCCAAGACAAAGAGGGAAAACTGATTTCCGACAGAATGGGCATATTAGAACGATGGATTGAATATTTTGATGAACGACTCAACAACCAAAATATCGGCGAATTGGAGGTCCCGCTATATGAGAACGACGGTCAAATACTGCCACCACCAGGCATGGAAAAAACAGTCCGTGCAATCCATTCGTTTAAAAACCATAAGCCGCTGATGAAATTACAGCTGAATTGGTTAGATATATAGATAGCGACCAACAACACCAAGTGGTTCATCAACTTATGCTCAAGGTGGGGAACAGCGAATTAATGCCTGATGACTGGCAACGAGGCATTATCCCAATCCTACATAAAAGTTGGGATATCATGCAGTCGGCAATTATAGAGGTATCACGTTGCTGCTAGGCCGGATAGCCCCATACGCCCAGAACATCATTGGCCGATACGAAAAGGACTTCACTCCAGGCAAATCAGCAACAAATCAGATCTTTTTTCTGCCGCAAGCAATGGAAAAACTGCTGGAATATGGCCATCAGTTCAACCATTTTTCCATCGACTTTAAAGCTGTCTATGATAGCTATGATAGCCAGCATAAAACTGTACCCGCCCATGAAAGGATTCCGTATTCCGACGCAATTGATAAGACTGACTAAGCTAACCCTGACCAATGTGTGAGGCCAGATAAAAGCATCAGGATCACTTTCGAGACCATTCAACATCAACAACGATCTAAGACAAGGGGATGCCATACATCCTCTTTAAACTGGCCCTGGAGAAAGTGCGCGATTAACATTTCAAGGCAAGGCTTCAAGTCTACCCAACTGGTGGCCTACGATAATGATATTGGCATTATAGGAAGAAGAAGTCGAGATGTACAGTCTACCTTAATCCAGATCGAGCAAGCGGTGGCTGGCTGGAGATTTCAGGCTGCAAAAATCCAAAGAACGAACAACATCGAATCGAACTGGTCAAACGAAAACAATACTGCGGCCATTTCGTCATAAATAAATATTTTGAAAATCGGCTATGACAAATACGAGATTATAGTATCTAATTTTATAATCTTTTTAGTTTTTTCTTTTCAGATTATTTTCGAAGAAACGCCAGTTGATACCGTGAACGTCAATTTTTTTACGGAGCTCTAAGGAATATACACTATCCTTGTATATTTTTGATATTTTTAAATAAAAAAATAAAACATATTTTTGAAGGCATATGCTTTTAGATAATTAAAAGTCCAATCCGAAATTTTAAATAGTTCTTCTTAAAAAAATTCACTAAAATCACCCTTTTTTCCAGCTACAAGTTGTACATCTCTTCTTAACGCATTTCTTTGAATGTCCATCTTTAATTTTTCTATTCTTTGCCAAATTTTTCAGAAGCGTGGAACTTAAACCATTTCATTCACCCATCCCTGTCCAGGGAAGATACTTTAGTCTCGAAACATACTAACATCGTACAAACTACTAGACATCCAATTTTGAAAAGAAAAATCTGTTCTCCTATGAATTGCGACGCTATACACTTGGCACAACGAATGCGACAGATTTTGGAGAAAAAACAGTTCGTTTAACCATCAACGTCAAGCTTTGTTGGGAATCTTTAGCATTTTGACAAGAGAATATTTGAGTATCCGGGGTCAGTTAGTAAAAATTCAAATAGAAAAACGAGTTCTCGTCTGACGATGAAAGGGATATATGAATAATGATAAATTCGATTGCAAATTTTATCAGGTAATGGGGAACCGTCACCTCTCCGTGGTGCTTGCTGGTTAGCGCTAATGAGTAACGAGTGCGGGACGCGCATATTGCCACAATTCCTGAAGACGGGCTCCGAAGCAAATTAGGCCAACCGAAACGAACAAGCAAACCCGCGTTAGCAGACCTCGTGCTCTAAACACCCTCATTGAACAGGTCACACATCTTATGTCCCAATTTCCTACTGAAAATCTTTCAGGGTTTATTTTCCCAGGAGAACACAAGGGATTACAGTCTACAGATATCTTTAGATGTGGCTGTAATGCCTCAGTAACAAAGGAAGAAGTACTGGAGATTTGCGGTAGGCTGGTAGACAACAAAGCGCTCGGCCTGTTAAGTCGAGGCCAAACCTATTCCTAGAGTTGTTTGAAGCATGCTTGGCGGTTGGGAGTTGGAGAGAATAATCTACAACAGACTGCTCCTGGCTGTAGAAAGTCTGGAAGGCTTATCAGACCGATAATTCGGCTTCCGTAAGGGCCTATAAACGGTCGACGCCATCAAACTGGTCACTGGTTTAGCTGAAAATGCGATGCACGGAAAGGGTGACACAAGCAACTATTGTGCTGTGATTACCCTTGACGTGCAAAATGCGTTCAACTCTGCCAGTTGGAACCTTACAAGGACGTCATTGGGGGCGATTGATGTACCCAGTTTCTTAATTGCGCTAGTCGAAAGCGCCTTAACAGATAGAAGGCTCTGGTACGACGCAAACAATGGAACCAAAGAATACATTGTCTCCGCGAGTGTTCCACAGGGCTCTGTTCTGAGACCGCTATTGTGGAGCATCATGTATAATAATGTCCTCAATGTCCCAGTTACATAGCAGTTGTTGTTGTTGCAAAAGATCCGGCGAATGTGGAATTAAATTAATCCGAAGCAATCACTACTACAAAAAAGTGCCTGAAAAATGCAGGTCTTCCACAGATGCGGAGGATAAAACAGAGGCGGTGCTTATAGAACCATCTCGGACGAAGCTATTTATACAGTAGCGGGAATTATGCGGATCGACATGTCAGCCGATGAGATGGCACGTATCTATGATGGACCCGATTCTTCCTCTGATCGGCAAATTAAAAACGGCGAAAGGAATCGTTAAGCAGGTGGCAGCAACGGTGGGAATAGGCGAAAAAGGGTCGATGGATCCACAGATTAGTTCCCAGCATCAAGGTGTGGTCACAGAGAACGCATGGTAAGATAAACTATGATCTCGCGCAGTTTCTCACGGGACATGGCGGTTACCGTAAATACCTCTATAGGTTTAAAATGGACAGCTCACCCAACTGTACCAGCTGCAACAGTATTCCAGAGGACCCAGAGCATGTTTTCTTCAATTGTCCTAGATTCGCTGAAGAAAGGAAGAGCCTACAGGAGACTTGAGAGGAACACTAGTACCGGAAAATATAATTGGAAAAATGCTTGCATGCCAGAAGAATTGGAATGCAATTAACGACATGGTAGCGCAGATTAAGAAAGGAAGTGGAAATGAGAAACGCGCGGTTGCGAATGCAATCGATGGGCGAAGGGGGAGGCTAAAGTCATGTCCACCTGGCGATTAAATACTTTGTGGTGATTCCGCGGAGAAGAGGAAAGGAGTTAGGGGGTGGTCTTAGTGTGTAAAAACCCCCGACGCTGGAACATGTGTACCAGTGTCTTTGGAAGATTTCCACCTCCGCAAAAAAAAGACAGACAGACAAGCAGACGGACAGACAGTAAACCGACTTTAATAAGGTTTTGTTTTGTTAAAAATTTCTCCTATTTAAGGTCGAAAATCACAACCCATAACAGCTACGATGATGGAATCCGCACACGGTTGTTGGCAGCCGACGGAGACTATTTCAACTTTCGAGAATTGTTTCTCACGAAACGTCTCAAAGCTCTTACTGTACAAGAAAATGATCTTGCCAGTCCTTATGTATTACTCGGAGACTTGGATTCTTAGCAATAAACATTGCGAACTCTTGGCCACGTTCGAGAGAAGAATCCTCCGAAGAATTTTTGGCCCCCTACATGAGGATGGAGGATTCCGTGGACTACATAACGATGAAATCTATGAGCGATACCACGACCGTCTGGTTGTGGATAAAATCGGGCCCAACAGGATGCGGTGGGCGAATTCATTTGGATGAGGATGATCCAGCCCGGGGAGTCTACAAGAGCTATATCTATGGTAGAAAAAGAAGACGAGATAGACCCTGTCTGAAATGAAGTGATGGCGAAGCTCAGAATGCCAGAGAGCTTTTAGGGATATCGAATTGGTGGACCTCGGCGCAAAACCGGGGTGTCTGGAGTTCCTTACGAAGGCAGACCTAGACCGAATACCGATTCTTACGCCGTTGATGATGATGCTGATATAAGGCTATTGACCGATGGTTGATTTGAACAAGGCGTACAAGGATAGGAGGTAATGAGGCAGGTGAAAATAAGAGAGAACGATTTAGCCGATACAAACTATGAGTGTGATATCTAGAACGCTAGAGGAATGAGTCAACATTAGGTTCTCAAAAATCCTTCACTTCCTTTCGCGAATTGACACATAAAGCTACTAATTTATTAAGGTGGAAGAAAGAAGAAGCACACGAGAGACGATAGCTCCCAGCAATGGAAGGAAGTTACTTTTTTTTCTTAGGTAAGAATCGTTAGCGATGTTCTGAAGTGTACGAAAATAGTTTCTAGAAAAGCTTTGTTCTTAATTCTGAACAAGAGAAAGTAGAAAACAACATTAAGATCCGAAAAAAGTTGCCATCGTGACTGTTGATAACATACTAAACTGAGGAAGGATTAAGGCGAGAAGTGACGTCCGTTACGATGGAGTTACTATCTAGTAGAAAAAACGACGCTATTATTATTTAAAATTTACAAACTTTCATAAACCAATTCAGTTTAACTAATATGTGGGTGGACTAGAATTATATGGTGCTGGAGAATCGAGGCAGAATTTAGGCTTATCACAAAGTTCGGTGAGAAACTGAACTATAATACATTATCAAGAACCGACAGCAATGGCGCTTAGACGTGATTGATACGCTATGACCCATAAGGGGTCTACAGCAACCATACAATAAATTGATTAACCATACTGCAATGATGTATAGTAGGTGCTATCAAGGAATTATATCACATTCCATGAGCTTTTTGTTTAAGAATAATGAGAATATGGCTTAATACTATCTGGCAATTAAAGTTTATTCAGCTAACCATAACTGAGTTTCGTTTTTGGTGATTATCTTTCGCGGCAAATTAGATTACTTATTGGGCGTCAAGCGGTTAGTGAATTAGCTTAAGTACTTTTCTGACATCATTTCCCCTTGGTATGGTTTTATGCCTCTATCAATTCTGTATTGCAGTACTGCAGCATATGGTAAGTCAGGAAATTTACATCGAAGCTCCGAAGGGAAGTGCGCCAAAGTGAGTGAAATAATTACAATACTATCGAGGCAAAGAACCTTAAAATCATCTAGTTTGCAGTCCATCTAATACTTCATATCTTGTAGTCACTAAATCTGCGTGGCTTTGAGTTCGACCGGCCGCCACCCCGCACACGGTTCAAAGTATTTTTTGATCCATAATTTCTTGTTATCAGAATGAAATGATTCCTAATTTAGAACGATAAGTAGGGCCGAACCCATTCCTATTTTGATAAGCAAATATTACAAGTGGATAAATAGATAAAACGCAAGCCTATGATTAGAGCGTTGCGTCCTCTTCTTAAAGATAATTTAGTCACTTTAAAATAATCGTACCAAACGTTCCCTCTTTCTACCTTACAATCAATCTCCTTGAATTTTGTGCCACCATAATCTAAAATCTTAAATCATTTTCAATTTAATTTAAAATGCGTTCTAA
This sequence comes from Hermetia illucens, assembly GCF_905115235.1. NCBI lineage: Eukaryota > Metazoa > Arthropoda > Insecta > Diptera > Stratiomyidae > Hermetia > Hermetia illucens. The sequence continues at coordinate 151,935,576 of NC_051850.1, read as the reverse complement.
TTACATCTAATCAGTCTTTTAATCAGAATAATTAAAATTCTACAACACTATAAGAAGCCTCCATACAAGTTCACCTTGGTAACGTTGTACGTTGCATGAATTTCTCAACTTATTTGCGTCTTGCAAGTGGATATCTGATTACATATCTAATTGAATTTAAGTAGAATGATGTCCTTAGAAACGTCAAATGTGGCTAAACTGCAATCTATTATGAGGACTTGAATATTTTATCTGCCTAAAGATTTTCAAAATGACTAAGATTTCTAGCCACAAGCGGCGCAGTATTCCGTTTTTAGAATTGTGAGTGGTATTTGCGGTTAATGGTGGCATGTTCACCACAGATATGAGATACAAGTCTGGGAGTCAGTCCAAGTTATTAGAAGTTATAGAGGATAAAAGTTGAAATGTATAATAAACTGTATGATTCCACGTTTCATAGATTAAATTTCAGATCTTATTTTGGGCAACTTGAGAGATTGGCAGATAATTGACGCTGTGCTTGTTGACCTGTTGTATATCTACCACTTGCACTGCATCAAAAGTGATGGCAAATACGCATAGTGTCATCAAAAATTAGGTAACAAAAGATAGCACAAGGCGTACCTATATAACCTTCTCGGTATTCAGTAGATAATGACTGTTAATTGTAACGTGATTCAAATTATTTTGGGTTTAGATAAAACTTTGAAGGCTCTGTGTTAGGTTTGTTCCCCGATCTTGATTAAGAGTCTTTACTAATTGTACCCCTCGAAGTTGATGCACTAACTTACGGAGCGATCCTCCATCAAAATCGACTTGCAATTGCATTTTCCATTCCATAACCAGTTTTCAGTTCTGATTGTTACGAAAATGTACTGCGAAAAGCTTTACTAGTTTGTTCCATAAAGCCAGGAATGAAAAACAAGATAAGCAGCCACGAGGTTCAAGAACATTCTCTTGCAGTTCCAATCAGATGAATGGCCTTGAACAAGCTGAAGGGTCGCATTCTCTTGAAACAAGTTTAGGGATCTTGTTTACTAGATTGTAAGAATCCTGCACTTGTACTAACACATACTATATAATGATATATAACTCAAACTACTTTTTCCATTACGTCAATGAACATTTGTTTTTATTTTTATATTGCCCCCCAATGAGTAATTGGGTCGTCACTTTCTATTTGGAACGTTTTTTTTTTTCAGCAAGCTTATATTTGATAAAGCGACCAATTCTTCCTGTTTGTCAGCACGTTACGATGTTTCTCATCGGAAATGATATATATATATATATGGTTATCACTGACAATATTTTCATTATGTGCTCAAATAGTTGCCAATAATTACGCCCTTTACCTGCATTATACCGGAAGCACGGGAGTGAAATGAATGGTTTAGTTTCAGAATTTATGAAAAGACTTGAAAGATATAGCGATAACCAGAGAATTAAGATGTGTATTGTCTGCGAAAGCGATGAGAAAACTTGATTGGAGATGTTTTCCGATCGGTCTTCGTCATTGAAGTTGAAGTAACTCTGGTCATCCGCTTTGTGAGGTGGGCTCCGTTTACTTACTACTTACTACAATTCATACAGTATGGAGGCGAAAACTCCGGGCGAATGAGCTAATGCATTATCATGGTGAAACAGCGCCTTCTTTTTCGCCAATTGCGGCCATGTATCCCTCAAATTTTTGTCGAAGCGGTCCAATGATTGAATGTAGTATTGTCTAGAGATCGTTCTTCCTTTTCTAAAAAAATCCATGAGGACAACGCCGCTCACATCCCAAAAAAAACGTCGCCATGACCTTTCCAGATTCACCGGAAGAAATCCATTGTTTTGATTGTTGGTTAGTTTCTGTTGTATACTGATGAATTCAGGTTTCATCAAAGGTGGCAACACGACGCGAAACCTCCTTTGTATCTCGCTTAAATTGCTCCTGTTTGGAGCTTGCTTTGAAGTTAACAGCCGCATCTGCTTGTTGTCCACCGTGAGCAATCGTGAAAATCATGCCATGGACTTTTCGAATGATTTCCTCGGTAACCATACCTGCCGGGCGGCCTGGTCGCTCTTCATCAAAAACGAATGTTCGCCCAAGTTTAAACTCGTTGAACCAATACCTAACTATGTTCATAGATGGCGAAGTGCCTCTATAAACAGCATCTAACTTTGCTTTTATCTCCTCGCATCTTTCTTATCCAAAAACAAAAAGTGAATTACCAAACGATACTGTTATTTTTCCATCTTAGCGAAAATCACGAAAGAGGTCTCACTCGAGTGCCTGCCAAATCCAAACTACCCTATCAATCAATTTGAAATCTGTTTTACCATCGTTGGATAGATGGCAGCACACGATGATAACACGAACTTCCCTCAGGAACACCCTCTGCGGTCAAACACGGGTACTTATTGAACCGCCCTCGTATTACTGATAAGTTTGATGTGGTGCTGGATGAAACTGCAGTGTTCCCGGTCCTCATTAAAAACATACCAACACAAAGTCGACTTACAGCTTTATTCTTAGCTCCAAGTCGAATCTCAAATGAACCCTTTTCGAACAGCTACAGGTTTTACCTTAAATAGTAATACTAGGGTTTTCGAACACTCCTCAAATTTAACCATTAACTGATTAGTAAGATTGTATAGCTAACGAACTAAATAGAGTAAAAAATTAGACTTGCGATTTCATTCAGGCCAGAGGCAATTCATCAGATGCTACCTCACCTCTGCAGCTTTACCGAAGTGGCTACAAGGCGGTATTTCCTCCCTTACATAAATTCAAAAACCCGACATGAATTACATTCAGGATAAATCCGCCGAATAAAAATTCAGTTCTAAAGCCGGCCGAGGATGGGTCCGATCCGCGATCAAGTAGGTTTTGGATTTGGGACCCCAAATCAAATCTAGTTTGGCCTCAGCGGGCTTTAGGCTTTTATTCCTCGGATTTGTCCTGAATATTGTATATAGGGAGCAAATACCACTTTATAGCCAATTTGGTCACTCTGTTCCCAGTTGCCTCTGCCCTGGATGAAACCGCAAGTCTAATTTTTTTTGCATCTTGGGTGTTGCCCGAGACTAAGGGGTCAGTGGATTACAACCGTGGAAATAAATTGCTTTCCAACTGTTCCACCACTTACTTAGTGGCGGACTTAGGACTCGCTCAATCTCTAAACTAAAAAGAGTTGTTGCGGAGAGGTGTGCGTTTGCAGAATTTAAACAAGTCGGGAAACCGGAAGTTAGACGCTTCAGGTATGAAAGGTTTTGTGTATTTCTTTTATAAAGAGATTTGGGTGTGCATTTGTCCCATTAGCATGTAGCACGTAAAATATGCATATATTATGTGAAAATAGCCACTTTCAAGTGATATTGACATTCATAGTCTCGAATTTGCAGAGAAGCGACAGCTTTGACCTAATATTACTTTGTTAGTAATAGTGCGATTTTCACCAAATTTGGCAGGATCATGCCCTATGCTGTAGCCTATATTATTGCAAAATTTTGTGATTGTAGGGTGAACTTAAGGGGGGTTTTCCTGTCAATTACTAAAAATTATAGTAATGTACTATTATTAACTTTATTTGAACAGGTATCGGTATGGAGGGTATTTCGGAGCCTAGACAGCATATAGTGACAGCCTCCTGATTTTTTTCAGATTTTTCGGTTGGGTAGTTTCTGAGAATGGGTTCGTTAAAAAAATGACCACTTTCAACCCCCTGCACCCCCACCCTTTTCAACAAATGTCAAAACTAAGACTGTCTTCGAAAAGTACTAATTTGATACCCCACATGACTATATTTGATGAAAAAAAAATTTACACCCTCCCTTTGCATGTATGGGGACCCCCCCCTTAAATTCGTCGTAAAAGGATGTAACTCACCATATGCGTGAGCGTTCACAGTTCCCATCTTTCTACCAAATTTGGTGCCAATCGCTATAACCGTCTCCGAGGAAAATGCGTGTGACGGATAGACAGACAGACAGACAGACAGTTTTACAAACAAAACCTTAAAAAAAGGCGTTCCTGGTAAGATTTTCGGGCAGTTCATTAGACACTTCAGAGGCTTTGTTTCTTGAAGTTGGTTTATTTAGTATTCATTCATTATTCTGAATTTATTTTGGATGAGAATGTGACCCGTTTAGGTGTTCCTTTTTTAATCATCGCACTCGGGTAACGAATTCTCTGGCCAGCTCCTATTATTCTCCTCAGAAACCTCTTCTCGAAAATATTGACCAGTTTTTCAAAAGTTTGTGTTCGGGCCTATGTTTTACATTCGTAGCATAGCATAGGACTTATTATCGTTTTGAATACTCGGAGCTTTCCTGTGTATACAGCTGGCTTTTAAAATCAGTAGTACGGAATAGAAGGTTCTGTTTGAAAGCTAAATTCGTTCAAAGTATATAAAATTGTTGTCAGCGTCAGTCTCTCAATCTCGCTCCTCTGGGTCTGCGTGAGTGTCATTTTTTACGTTGGTGACATAATTTCCGTCTTATTTTCGTTAATTCGTAAACCAACTTCGCTTTGTTGCCTACTGTTTTATCGTGGTTGGCAAAAATCTCCTTTACTGATATGAAAGATTGCGCCATGATGTTTATATCGTCCGCACATACGACGATTTGGCAGAACTTATACAGTAGCGTGCCTTTTGTGTCCACAAACAACTTTCGTATAACCTGCTGCAGCGCCAGATTGAGCGTTAGTGGTACCAACCCATCTCCTTGGTTTAAACCCACACTTGTCTGAAACGCATCTGTCAGGCTTTTATTGATTCTGACCTGCGCTGTTGTGTGAGACATTGTTACTCTGGTAAGGTTTACTAGATTTTCTCGAATTCCCAAGTCAAGCATTACTTTGTACAGTATATTTCGGATAATATTGTCAACGAATTTTGTTGAATTTCCAGCATTTTTCTAACACATGATTGATCGTAAATAGCTAGTCAATGGTTGACCTTCCAGTCCAAAAACCCCCTTGGTATTCATCAAATATCTTCTTGTCAAAAGGTAGCATAGGTGCCAGGGCGAAACGTGGATTGATACCCACGATGGAGCATAAACCCTGGAAAACGCCTGCTGAACCAACACCAACAGCTCTACCAAACCCTATCTCCACCTCCACGTGCTGACCGCTGGAAGCTCTTTCTTAACGAAAAGCTGCAGACGGAGAAGGATATAAGGATGAGAACATGTAGTCTTCTTACATGTAGTAAGTGCCTCCATATTGTGTTGAGTTCGAAGGAGGGGTGTAATTTTTTTTCATAGAATATAGTCATGTGGGGTATCAAATGAAAAGTTTCGGTTAGTACTTTCTGATATTATTTTTGACGTGAATTGTGAAGCGCGCGAGTAAGGAGTTAAAATGTACACACTTCAAGTGAAACAGGACTCATTTTGGGAAACTACCCAACCGAAAAATCCGAAAAAAAATCAGGGTGGGGCGCTTAGATGAAATCTAGATCTCAAAATATGTGTGATTTCGATATCTGCTAAGATAAACTTGAAGATGCGTTAGATCAATTTTTCAGTGCGGTAATAGATAATTTAGGATGAACACAGTATTTATGTCGTTGATGTGTATGTACAGATCTGTATCTTTGAGTTTGGCAAAATATTATGGAATATTCTTAGCTATGTACGAATGGAAAATCGTAGAGATGAAAAGAGGGACGAAGACGGCTATGGTTTCGTACCATGGCAGAGACAACTCATCAGATGCTGCCTCACCTCTGCACTGGGAGCAACATGACCGAAGCGGCTCGCAGGTGTTGTACGCACCCTTTTATAATTCGTAAAACACAATAAGGATACGAATTAGCCGTAGCCGTCTTCGTCCCTCTTTTCATTTATGAACTTTGGGTGTTAAACCAAAAAGATCAGTTCGTGGACCATAAAGAGTGGGAGCAAGTTGCTCTCCATTTGGTCCGGTCCAACATTAAATAGATGCGGACTTAGGACTCATCAATCCCTAAAAAGAAAGTGCATAGAGAGTTTCTCACATAAGATGAACACAAAACCTTTCTACCCGGAGCGCCTAGCTCTGGTATCTCGACTTGTTTAATTGGTACCCACGCCTCAGTCTTTTCACTGCTTTGTAGGCTTGCTTTGTGTTGTTGCTTGTAATGTTGTCGTCAATTTTGGTTTTTTTTTTTCTTAAAATTTAATTAACTGCTTGCCGGTAATTTTCAAGTACATGTTGTTCGGCTTTTTAGCGGATGAAGAGGTGTAAGCCCATAGTTCCGATTCCCCAACCGATCAGGTCAATTGCTTTGCTCTTAACGAAGGGATACTTTAAGGCTGTATATAGTATGGTAGAATTATCTCAATTGAACTGGGGGTCCAATTCTATTATACTATGTGATATCCACACCCAAAAATACCCTTGATACCATATCTGCTAAACAATTAACTGCTAAAGTTTGATGGAAATCTCACTACAAGATCGTAATAGGCGAAAATATCTTTCGTGTAGATTCACTGGATCCTGAAGTATCATATGAAAGGGCTATGAGCGAGTCGGTTGAACGTAAGCCTCTCGATCTCGTTGTATCAGGTTCGAATACCACTTAGTCCTAAACGAAATAGCAGAAAAAAATAATACGAAATAGAGACTGTGTCGATGCTCTATACTTCACAGTTGAACAGGCGGTGTACAAAGTATAACATGTATGTAGATAAATATCACCAGCAGATTAAAGTGAAGAGGCTAATATACTTAATGCTTATACACTCCGAATAATGCACAAATGGAACCATCATGCCTTCCATAACTGAAGGGTGGAACTTCCGATATAATGTCAATAAAGCATTGAAACTATTGCCTCATCCGTCATGTTTTCCCATAGAGGGTGTAGAGGTATTATCACTCATAATTATTTGGGTCACTTGATAGCCGACAATAAGACATGCTGACATGCCATAAAATTCTTGCCGAGCAAAGGGAAAATACCTATGGTACTGATGTATGTAGATAGTCTATTCGCTCCCGAATTGTAATTTAATGATATTCTTCCTGAATTTTTCCTTTTCTCATAGCACCAACACAATATACTGTCAATGCATTGTATAATTATGGCAAGTGCATCGCAATTTTCCCAAAACCAAACAGTAAACAATCCTGTTTGTCTAGACATTCCGACGAATAAGCACGAATAAATCAAAAACCGTTAACATTTACTGCCAATCTATCAAATCTACTTAAGATACTGCCATCCGCTAATTATAATCTAATTTGCAACTTAATTTCTAACATAGTGTCGTTGCTTTTCCGAGTGCATCCAGGGTTCACTCTAAGACGCAATTGCAAGTCTGCTCTGAGGGTGCAGTCTATGCACTTTCCTGTCTACGTAACATGTAATGCCAGCGACTTACAACTGACTCAATTTACATTTTTGTTGCGCAATATAAAACTACGAGCATCCACTAACTCCGAGCAAATCCAATAGCTTGGAAATAATCAATTTCATTTGGATTAAGAGCCAGCGCATTTCAGACGACGGCGTACATAGGCATGCATGCACGAGTAATGCACTTGCAGCGGATTTTGCATTCCACATAAAAATCGAGATATGTTTGTATGTAGGAAATGCAAAGTAGGCTGATGTCAAGGTCAAGTTTATAAAACCACCAGTTTCTTGGTAGATTACATGAAACTCGTTTGAGTAATGCTAAATAGAATGTAATTGCAATTTGCATTTATTTGTTTATCATTAGCAACAGTTGTGTTATCAGTAATGAATCTTAATAGAATGAATACGTTGAGGGCATTGTAGGAAGCAAGGTTTCCACGTATACAAGCGTAGTAATTCCATGAATGGGATATGGCTCAACGTTTCTAGTTGCATAGGAAATTCACCCTTTCAACACATTTAACAATTAAGGGGGTCATCCCCTGTGTCGGATCCGAGGACTCGATTTCTTTTGGCATCAGTTGTATCTAGATATAGTGTAAAATATATGGGCAAAGTGACTTTTTGATATTCGGATTCATTCGGAAATTACAGTGTTAAACAGGTAAAATGTCACATGCCAGGTTTATGTGGATCACCATAATAAAGCGCGTATTTATCGGTCCGAATGACGTTAGAATGACTTCGATAAATTATAAGAATTGAAGTCAAGGCTTTACATGTGTTCCTTCAAGAAACCTAATTTATAGTCTTATTTTCATATTTTATAGTCTTAATTTCACCTATATTTAACATTTAAACTTCAATTAACATTTCCAGAACAAATCCATCTTTATAATCTGAAATAGTTTTTTAAGGTTAACATTTTGAACGAAAAGATACTTTTTAATAAACTGTCTTTATTCTGAGACTCATTTATTGTCTTTTTTAGGGCAAAAAAGAAACAATTCCAGAAATACTCTAGATGGGACAATTCAATAAAAAGTTAACTAAAAGTGGGAAAGTCTACTCATTTACCATGATTAGTGTCCATAAACTCACTGGCCAGTATTTGGAATTCAGGTCCCAATTTACTTTTAAATATTAGAGTTGAAATATTTTTCGAACCATGTTATTTAGAATTGTGACAGCAACAAATGATGGATTACATTTGTTCAAATGCACTTTCAATTACTCAGACGTGTAACATAGATCAGTGCAGCTCAAAACTACATATACAAAGAGCTGTGCATTGTAACTAACTCTCTACTTAGTACATATTCGTATATTACAGGAAAGCAGCCTTCTTTATATAGACATGTTATACAATAAATTTATCTGTTGTTGATTTCAATCTTCGCGATAAATGACATACATGTGTTTATTGAAAAAATGTGGGAAAGGAGACAAATTACAGCTTCGAGGTTAAAAATGCATCATTAGCAAAATTTCAGACATATTTTTCCAATAATCTCATTTGTTTTTTGAAATTCAGCCAAAAATATGCCACTTTCATATGGTTAATTTCCGTTGGTCATTTATTCTTCGGAAACAGAATCTATAAATGGAGGCTCTTTCAAATGGGAGTATGGTAACTGGCGGAATGTGATGAAACCTTGAATAGCCTCAAATGTGTTTACTCCTGAATATTAATGTCCGCATTTGCTACATCACGTCTTTCTTTAAATTGATTCAGAAATGTTTCCAATGATTTTACATTTGTAACTCATTTATTTTCATCAAAATATGAATTTTTGATTTGCAGGGGTTGATGAATGGCCTATCATATTTACGTAGTTCGCGAATTCGGCATTTATGTTATATTATTGAATATATGAACTTTGAAATAACAACATGCATGAGGGTTAAAAGGCAGCTTTGCCACAAGATGGTCTGCTAAAACGTTTGCACGTAAATCCACAAGAAAAGCTTGAAAAAATAACGTTTTTTTTGGATCCTCAACAGCTCTACTTGTAGTAGCCACATGGATTTTGGTATTTCTCTCCGTTTGTCCTTTTTCTTTCCGCGAACAGGCCCCCTATCTAGCACTCTTTGGGGCTATTATCCTCATACTAAATTTCTGATGCTCATTCCGACTTTATATTGCACAAGGTCATTAAAGTATTTTCAATTAATTTATATTTCCTTTAGAATTACAAATGGAAGAAATTTTCATCACAAAACCCTCTCACCTTTAAGTTCCCCCTAAAACTCAATTATGATACAGAAGTTTTCAAAGATCCAAAAATGATCATTAACTCTTCTTGTTATTGTTTTCTCTATACAATGCATTGCCCAGCCATATACATGCCCATACTGTGTGCTAGAAAATGCATTTTTCATAGCGACATGCGGGAAAGCGAAGGATGAATGTATTAACACATCGCAGTGAAGCAGTTGATCAATGCTGCGTTGAGGATGGCTGTGAATGTTCGAGTAATAACTTGCTCGGGAAAGTACAGCGGATTTCTTGCCTTGCATGGACGTGCGATCGCCTGATCGTGAAAGGAACATCGTCACACGATTGTCACAAGAGAATCGCATTTTGAACCTTGGAAGGAGCAAGAGTAAACCGAATAGAAGAAGGCAAGATTTGTTGGATCGTGGCACGCGTTAGGATAGTGGGACCGATTGGTTGGAAAGACAGAAAACTTTTGAAGTGAAAGAAACCTTATGAAACAGAAATTGTGCTTCGGAATAATATAAAAGGATCAAATATTCAATTAGCGAAAAGTCAACACGAAACTAGATTTCTAATGAAGTGATCCAACTTCGATGCAGTATTTCCCTGTCCTCTGTAATGGATTGGATATTTTTCTCGGAGTCACTACCAACCAACAATCCTGAATTGAGATTGTCAAAGCAGTGATTTAAATTCGAACCAAGATCGAAGTTGACCAGCAAAGCAAAATGGAAAATAACAATAAAGACAAAAATTGGCGACCGTGAAGCTCTTATTAACTAAAATTACCATTAATAGGTCCTTTTTGGAAAACAACACCCTTTTTATAAATATAATAAAATTAGTTAATTTGAAATATTTGAATCCAAGATAAAAATCCATTAGTTTACTTATGCCTCAACTGTCGCAGATCTGGCTTACCATCCAATCATCCCATAGTTTTTCGAGTTGGTTTTTGCTGACCCATAAAAATAGCCGCAACTGCCCACCTACCTAACGAATGAATTAACGCTTTAACATTGTTAATCACGGAAAACAAAGTACATATTATACCACTTATTGCAAACCATGGTTCTAGCCATTTAGTCATGTTTATGTAATGGAAATGAATTTAAGATAAAAATTTGTAATCTTGGTAAAGTTTTTATTTATTTATTTTTTTTTAATTTATTTCCTTCTTTTATATCGTGGTCCATTTTTATTCTATTGTTTTTATTATTTTTTTATTTTAGTTAGTCTTCATTTCACTTTTTATTTTCTTGCTATTCATTCCATTAATGTTAGATTTTAAGTTTATCGATTTATCTTTTTTTTCCTTATCCATGTTAAATTATGTCTTGAATGAAGAAATTGTTATGAGTTCCTGAGTTAAACACCCCCTCACACCCGTTGAACTCACATTAACAGAGAGATTTTCTCTATTTTGATGGTCTCAGGATGCCAAGGTCCCGCCTTTTGACAATTTGGGCTAATTGAGGATGTGAGCCGTGGTGGATCTTTCCTCAAGTTTTCCACTGGCAATTTCGAGCTTTGTACCTTTTTATGGTCCCTTTTTAGGCTCCGCGACCGTGGCGTTCCCATTTCATTCAATACTCCCTACTATGTATTTCATTGTCCCACGCACCGACTCTAGGACACGTGAAATTTTGTGAATGGCGTGAGAGGAGCTGAAGTACTGTTGTGGGCAAAAGGATTCCCCCCACTTTTCCCCCCAACTTTGATCAATTCGGATGGGTTTTTTCCATCGTTAACATCTTGAATTCGAAGCCTTTGAATGTTTAGTGGTGGAAATTTGTATAAGTTGCATTGTTTACGCTTCTAAAACTACTTTGTCATAGTCAGAGAGAGCGTGAAATTTGGGTTAAAGGTAGAAAAAACAATTAGAAAAAAAACCAGGCATAGGGCAAACACTGGTCTAGTGGCATCCAGAGACAGAAGTCTGACAAATGAGGAATAGTTAACACAATTTATCGGAGATTTGAGGACTAACACTATCCCACATTGACTTCCTTGTTTAAGGCTTATCTGTCAGTACTATGTGACCGAGATAAACTATTGATGGAGGGATAAGTTAAAGAGTATTTCGTCGGGAAATTCGGATACCATGTGCCCCAAGTAAATATTTTGTTCAGGAAAAGTCACGAGTATGGCAGATGTCGGCAACAATAGTGCAGTTTACGATGCCCAAGGAAACTGCATTGTGATGGAAAACGCTGTAAAGCATGAGCTGTTAGCAGAGCCATAGAGAGAAAAGCTGGGCCCAAATTGAAAATTATAAAGAAAAACGGAGCCTGGGGTGAAAATGAAATCGGTCTGGGGTGAGAATTATGCGATGACCTGGTGCCAAAAGCTGCGATATAGAACGCGAACGCGGTAAAAATGGCTCAAAAACTTCTCTACTTTGGTAGCCCACACACTCAATACGGTGTTGGCATTGCCATCTCAGAGGTTTTCTGTGATGCCATTAAAGATGTCGAACGTTTTGATGACCGACTGATGAAGCTGAGAACTGGCAACTTCATAACGAAAAGACCTGCAACTTGTGTGTTAATGACTATATTATTGTCGGCGACTTTAATGGTCATGTGGGTGAAGGGCAGACGGTAATAGGTGCCATGGAGGAAAGGAGTTCGGAGCGCGCAATTAGGATGGCGAGCATATAATCGATTTTGAGGACACCCATTTCCTTGTACTTATGAATACATGGTTCATCAAACGATTGTCTCATCTTCCTACATTTTATAGCGGGAATAGTAAAGCGTAAATCGACAATATTCTCATAAGACGCCGACATTTTACCACCGTTACTGATTGCAAAGCCGTTCCCAATGAGATCATCACACTTCAACATCAGTCGCTGATTGACGTCCTGCGAATCAAGCCACGGATAAAACAGCGTGAGGAACGCACTGGCCCGCCACGTATTAAATGGTGGCGATTTCGTGAGAAGAAATAAGAAATGATCTTACTTACGTGACTACCAACCACTACGAATGTGGAAGAATCGTGGAACCAAATTAAAGACACCATCCAAAAAGCGGCCTTTTCAACCCTCGGGGTCACCAAGCCTGGTAAGCGGTACATCAACCGAGATACTTGGCTTGAAATAACGATGTTTAAGCGACAGTCCGTGAAAAGAATCGCCTGTATCACAAGTTTCTCTACGATAAAGCGCCCGTGAATTGGCAAATTTCTAAGATTATCAACGGGAAGCAAAGAAAGCAATCGCTGTCACCCGAGCGGAACATTACAAAAATCTTTACGATAAACTGGATACCCGGGATGGCGAAAGAGTTCTGTATCGACTTGCCAAAGGTCGAAACGAACGCACACAAGATATCGAACACTTCTGTTGTGTTAATGACAAGAACGTTATTTTGCTTACCGTCCAGCCGCGACGGGTAGATGACGAGATTATTTCGAGCAGAAGAATTTATTTATCCTCTACTTATACAATCATTGCCGACATTTGGAGCAGTTTCACCTACCAGCGCAACTGTGGCGTTCCCACGCACCCGAGGAGGGCGATCAGACCCGAGTCTGCAAGGGACTCATCTAAAATGGCTCTTGCTACCAGATAACCGGAGGTTATCTGGTACCATGGGACCCGGAAGGCTCTCCGAGAGCATATGCTCCACGAGAATTCCGGCCCGGTTGTTTGCGGTTGACCCCCTTTGTTTGAATTTCACGGTGGTTGTGGTTACGCCTACATCGCGAGCAGAGTTCCTTCGGGCTCAAGCGTGGAGTTGCGGTGTACAACTCGGGTGCCGTACCCCTGAGTTCCGGCAGAGGTGTCAGATAGGCTTTGCAACCACTGGTATGAATGCTGAGCCTGCATTCGGTATAAACCAGTACCGATGTACTATTGTGGTCTCCAAATCAATCCGTGTCCGAAGAGGACCATGAGATTATGCCTACACGGCAGATACTCACGTTAAACTTCCAAGACCTTCAGGTCAGCGTAACTGAAGTCAAGGAGGCAATAAAACGAATGAAATCGGGGAAAGCAGCAGGACCTGACGACATTACATCTGAGCTTTGGAAAGCGAACAGCTGGGACCCAACACTGTTGCTTAGTGAATTCTTTAATCGAGTTTTTTAGGCCGGTAGAATACCATCTGACTGGCAAGAAAGTATCACAGACCCAATATGGAAAAAGAAAGGTAGTCCAGCATAATGTTCAAATTACCGTCCGATCCGGTTACTTTCCCTTACCATGAAAATTTTTCAACGCATTCTTGACAACCGTATTCGAAAAATTGTTGAAATAATTTATCAAGAATTGTGGAACTATTGAGAAATACCGTGAGCAGCATCGCCCACTTTACATTGCAATTTTGGGATCTTGAGAAAGCGTTTGATTGTGTGTCACACGAACTCATTTGGTATGCTCCATGACAACACCTAGCACCTAGCGTTGGCTCCGAAAAATAAAGTTCGAGTGTGGCATCTCGAGCAACTTGTCCAAAAATAGAATGATCGCCTCATTGAACACGGTCTCAGATTGAATCTGAATAAAACTGAGTTATTGAAGACCGATCCCTATGAAACAGGCACTGTCAGAGGTAGTGACCTGCCCAAAACTTTTCTACTCTTTTGCTCTATTCAGACGACAAGAGATCATTCGATGAATACACGATACGGATTTCGATCCAAATGCGATTGCGGAAGCAACGTTTCAGTTATGCTGGCAAGGCAACAATAGGAAATACGTAGGAGTGTGTCTCATTGATAGGGCTTTTAGGCTCATGCAGAGAAAGTTCCCCAGTTATCTCGTAGCGATGACGTGTATCATGACGTACGAAAAAGGTTTTCTCCTTGCAGATGGAAACCACAGAGCCAATAGTGAATTCCTTCCCTGAATGGATTAAAGCAAGAAATAAATACAACTCCTACTTTTTGCAATATTTGCTAAGCTCTAACGAGTTATCTATTAGTTCACTAGCAATTCCGCTGAAGATCCAATTTTGTACACGCACGACACCAGTTTAAATTGTAAAATAAAGTCCTTAGCGGACAGAAAGGAGAACGGGTGAGAACTAGACACAATACCGGTTATTTCGCCGTTGACGATGATGAATAAGAATTTGAGAAGAAATTGGATAGATTTTCACGTCGTCGCAAAGGAGGATGACATTGAATGTATCACCACCAAGAAATGTGTAGAATATCTGATATGCGCTTGCATTTCAGCGATCACGTTGAAGTGGCGTTAGAAAAAGCAAAGTGTTCATTGTTTTTACGGAGACTCTTCTATGCTCCATACCTTAGCCGAAGGGTCTCAAATAATCTGCTACCCTAGTGTGATTATACTAATACTCCCCTGTGGGTTCTCTGACTGGTTTAATCCGAATGTCAGCCAGATGAATAAAATGTCGGCAAGCTTGAACATGGCTACAAGGACATATGTTTTACGAAATAAATAAGATTATGTATAAAGCTGCTGTGGTGCAAAAATCGACACGGTTCTCGTGAAATTGATGCGGAACAACAACAATACGATTCGTGGTTACATGACGAGAACTCTTGGGTTTTGATACTCCGCTCATGTTCTCAGAAACATTCGTATATCTGGACGGGAATGGTCTAATTGACGGGAATCAAGAGTAGGGTATTTGAAATTAGCCTAAAGGTACACCAAAGCTTCTTCTTTTTCTTCAGCTTTTGTCCCGTTCACAAGCGGTTTCGGCTCGTCGTGATCGGTTTCACCATTTGGCTCTATCGAATGCCCGATCTGGATGCAAGCTCGAGGCTTTTAAATTCCCATCTAGCGTATCGAGCCACCGTTGTTTCGGCCTGCCTTTTGGTCGTTTACCATCGACTTCGATATTCAGACCAATCTTGGCAAGTGAATTCTGGTTAGCACGAATTTCGTGACCACACCATCGAAGACGCCTCTCTCACAGTTTTTCCACGATCGGTGCAAACTCTACCGATCGCAGATATCCCCATTTCGGATCAAAACGTGTCACGCTACTAGTCCAACGCAACATCTTCGTCTCAGATATCCCCATTTCGGATCAAAACGTGTCACGTTACTAGTCTAACGCAACATCTTCTTCTCGATTACCGCAAGACGCCGTTCATTGTCTTTTATAGTTAGCCAACACTCAGAACCATAGAGAGCGACAGGACGGACGATGGCAATCAATGGTTAAACATGCCAATTGGGGCACCACTGTGAAAAACAATTAATTTTCTTTACTTGAAATCCAATGCACAGAATAATTTTTTCGAGGGAATTTTTATTTTCTGGGTCAACTCATTACACCACCTCAAACCATTTCAGCGACCGTTCCCCTCACGATGATTGCGTCCAAAGTAAAATCCCAAGCAAATGGCAATTTGCAAATGAATTTTATAAAAGAAGTTGCTATTCTGTCAGAAATATTTGAACTTGAAACGAATTTATTAAAAAAAGGCATAAATAAATGCATTTTTCGGGTTCGATTTGAACCATAAATCGGACAATACCCTTTTGAAGTTCTTGTTGGTTGGCAAAATATGTTGAGGGGCAACTGATTCTAGCTTAGGGAAGAATCGTTGGGTTCACATTCTAACCTCTGAGTTTTCATCATATGATTACCTCCTCACATCCGAATTTGGGATCCAATATAGTTCATTGAATTGTTTTGTGAGTGGAAAGCTGTTGCGACAAAGTTTTGAAAGCATGTTTTTTAATTTTAAATTAACTTGTTTAATCTGCGTTAGCAATATCATCATTGAAGACTAAAAATTGTCCAGTGAGTTTTATTCGAGTTCGAAAATCATTGTCATCTTGAAACCGTATGGTGGAGAAAAATCGTTGCGCATTTTCAGCCTTGTACGGTGCTTGCGCGACAAAAATTCCGCACATTAGCTCCAGTGTTAGTGTTGTGTATGTGATGTAGTGCATTGTTGTTCGGCCCCGTGTGTGGTTGCGAGAACATGGCTGCGAGCATCACACAGCTCTTTATGGTGTGACACATGAGATGAGGAAGCACACAAGAAAACCATCTATAGGTCCAACGACACACCGACACACCAATACCTGAATCACAAGGGTCATGGGCCAGTTAGCAACCTTTCCCCTACTCCACGGATACGCAATGACATTCTATGCCTCCTCGGACACTTCATTTGCTCCTCCTGTGTTTAATCTTCTTGCATTGAAAGAAAGCCTTTTGTTCTGCATAAAACTGAATAATTCTGAAAACGGATAAAAAAGGAATATATCCATTATAACGCATCTCTGAGAGCTTCATCATCAGCCCTCTTCCAAAGCAGATTTGGACATTTAAGGCTGTGAAGAATTTTTGTAATTTACTCCGGATTTATTGTGTCTTTGTCGATAAAAGTTCTGGTCATGAGGAATTCTGAAATTTTAAGGATATGCGGTGCATCAAGAATTGAAATCCAAACGGGTTTTCGAAGAAGGAATGTGACAACTCAACATACCCGAAGACTTGCTAAATATAAAGAGCTTATCTATCTACCCTTTGAGAAGATGAATTGAGATAAGATCACGCAGTTTTCTTGCCTAATTTAATTTGTCTGTTGGCGTATTCTTATTCTGAAAATTTTAGCTTCATTTCTGGGGTCGCTCAATCGGTGAGGACCATTCAATATGCTAATTAGAGATAATACCAACACCTATGTCAATATATAAAAACCCAAAGTCCTTGGCAAACTCGGAGCCACTGTCGAGATAAATAACATTATTTCACGCCATTACTTTCCCGTTTTAGTAAAACAAATAAGATGCAAACCAGCAGATTGACACAAATATTTTCATATCATACCATATGTACATACATATGTTCGCAAATATAAACACAAGTTTCGTAATAGTTTTGCATATGAATCATTAGCGCCTGAGCAAGCGTAATCCAACTGTGCATAATTTTCTGATTTCGTTAATATTCCAAATGAAACGAAAACCAAACTGAACCAGAATAGCGTGGAATGCAGGCATTCTTTGCGTTCTAAATTATCTAGAATGGAAATGAACTTCGCTTCGAGTCCAAAGTCTTCTGCGTGATTTCATTTTCGGGTTGTTTATTGGATATCCACCATTAATTTTTCAGAGAAAATGCCAAAATCTGTTCATAACATCTCGTACAGGAAAACAAACGCTTCGGGATTATTTTGGGTTTTTGGGGAAATGTTATGAAATGTAAAATGCATTTTGGTCCAGCCAAAACTTGCCTATTTTCAGTACAATTTTAGTGCTCGAAAATAAATAGCCAAAAAGTCATTGGTATTGTAGGAAAAACATCCCAAAATTACCTCTTTTGCATTATATTTCTGCTATTTTTTCAATATTTATTTTATCTTCCATTTAAAATGCCTTCTCCAATTTCCAAACTACGGAGCTGTTTACCCCATAAATAAAAGGGCTTATATTTCTGAAAGCAATAATTTGAAACCTACTGAATAGCGAGGCAGACTGGAGCTTACTGTATATATACAGTTACTCAAAAAAGTATCCGGACAATGGTTAATTTAGAATTGTAATGCGAAAAACATAGATTTGTAAAATAGTAACATAATTTCGTTTTCCAAGATAATAATATTTTATAGCAACACTTTCGAATGAGCGAAAAAAAATCATCATTTTGTTTTAGTACAGTTGTTTTTCTGAGAATTTATGTATACATGCTTGTTATGAAAGTCAAAAAAGTATCCGGACAGCGATGAATTCTTGGAAAATGCACAATATTGCAACTGAGTTGTCTTTTGATTTAACATGGTGATTAAACATTGATTAGTAGCGCATTTAATTCTTCTGTGTATACACACGTTTAATAAAGATGGGTCGGAAAACGCGGGAGATTAGTAGTGATGTTAGAAAAGTTATTATTGATCTTTTCAAGGACAATAAACCGATACGAGCGATCGCGGAAATCGTGAAAGTGAATAAATCGACGGTTCATGAAATAATTACACGCTTTAAAAAACCGGTTTTTTGATAAGAAAGGGCGATCAGGCCGTCCACGAAAGTTTATTGACCGAGAAGAAAGATGGATCGTGCGGAAAATGAAAATAAACCCCAAACTAAGTGCAGTTAAGTTGAGAGTTCAGGCGGAAAAGAGGTTTGGTAAAGTTACAAGTGTCGAAACAATTAGAAATATTCTTCGAAAGAATAATTTCCACGGTAGAGTTCCCAGAAAAAAGCCCTATATAAGTAAGCAAAATCGGCAAAAAAGGCTACGGTTTGCTATTGCACACATAAATAGGTCTTACGATTTTTGGAAAACCGTTATATTTGCCGACGAAAGCAAATATAACATATTTGGATCAGATGGAAGTAACTTTGTATGGCGGCAGCAAAATACGGAGCTGAATTTGAAAAATTTAAAATGCACGGTGAAACATGGCGGTGGTTCTCAGTTGGTATGGGGCTGTATGTCAGCAGCGGGAGTTGGCAATTTAAAGTTTATAAATGGGAAATATGACAAATATCAGCATCTCACAGTCCTTAAGGAAAACTTACTTCAAAGCGCAAGGAAAATGCAAATGGAGCATTTTTGTTATTATGAGGACAATGATCCCAAACATAACTCCTACGTTTGTAGACTTTGGCGGCTGTACAATTGCCCAAAAGTGATAGATACTCCGGTGCAAAGTCCGGATCTAAATCCAATAGGGCATTTGTGGGAACATTTGAAAAGAAAAATTCAAAACTGCAAAATTTCAAGTCTAATTACACTTAGAAAAGCTTTGAAGGAAGAGTGGGCGACGATCAGTCCACAATTTTGTGAGAAACTTGTCAAATCGATGCCTAGTCGACTAAGGGAAGTAATAAAAAATCGAGGAGGTCCAACAAGATATTAAATTTTACATTAAAGGGGTAAGTTTCCTTCAAACGCTTTCTGTCCGGATACTTTTTTGACTTTATTTTTTGTAGCGTTCTTAACAGCGGAGCTATTTTTTTTTAAAGCGGAAACTGAGAAATTTTTTTTTTTTGGAAATTTATTATAAACCAATCAAAGATAAATATAACAAATAATCATTAAGCAAATGTGCCACAATTGTTTATATTTCTTTGAAAATATCTATACAACGGTCATGTCCGGATACTTTTTTGAGTAACTGTATATATTGATATTTCCAGCCTCGTTTCGAATTAATCGTTCCCAGCACAGATGGTTGAAATAAAATGTTTGCGAGCGGATGGTTAGGCATCGCTTTTATTGAAATTCAGGACTCGGGATATAATTTATAGTCATTAAAACCAGAAGCGTCCTTTATAATTTAATTCATTAAAAGGAATTAGGTTACGTTGGAAGGACTTCAGCTGTGTTTAACCCCATAAAGTCTGCATAATATACAGCAAGATATATTCTGAGACACTGAATCATTTCGGGAAAATCCACCCTATATAATCCGATTATTATGTTATTTGTAAAGTTGGAAAATCCACAGAAACGATGAAATTCAAATAAATATAATTAAATAATATTTCCGGCTTGTGTTAAAAAAAAATGGACTAGGAGCCACGGAAAATATTAGGATGTCTAATATGACAGTTTCTTGGATAAGAAATGAATGTTCTAATTACTGACATCCAGCTAAGAAACGGCTGAGAAAAGTGTCCTGTTGTAAAATTTAGAAAAACTTAAGAAAAGAATTCGATTCGATGCCAATATTTTTGTCAATAATCGGAATTTTTAGAAAGAAATAGAATTAGTTTTCATCGCTTTAGACAGCTGAAGGCCTGCAAATTTATTCATAGCGTGCGTAGTGCATTAACCAGAGACTATTTAGATTTTTAATCAAAAACTCCAGAGAGACGTCGTTTTCGTTATGAAAAAATCTTTTTCATTTTTGTTTTTTTTTTTTATTTTTATAATTAAAATCGGTTTACTGTCTGTCTATCACACACATTTCTCTCGGGGATGGTTGCAGCGATTGAAACCAAATTTGGTAGAAGAGTGAGAACTGTGAACGCATCACGCATATAGTGAGTTACATCCGTTTATGTCGAATTTAAGGGGGCCCCATACATGCAAAAGAGGGGTGTACATTTTTTTTCATCAAATATAGTCATGTGGGATATCAAATTAAAAACGTCGCTTAGCACTTTTCGACGCCGATCTTAGTTTTGACATTTGTTGGAAATGTGGGGAGTGCGGGGAGTTGTAAGGGATCATTTCTTTAACGGACCTATTCTCAGAAACTCTTTAACCGAAAAATCTGAAGAAAAAAAAAGTCACCAGTATACAGTATAAAAACGGTTGGTACAGAGCATAAATCAGGTCATGAGTCGGTCGGAGGAATTTCCACCCTTTCTCACTGCGGAGATTACCTATCTTATCCCCAAAAAGGACACGGTGCAGGACCCTGCAAACACAAGACTGATTACTTGCTTACCAACCCTCTGCAAATTCATAATCTCCATCATTAGTGGAAGGGTCAATGCGGCCCTCGAGTTCAACAACATTCTGTCCGAGGAGCAGAAGGGCTGCCGAATCGATTCAAGAGGTTGCAAAGAGCAACTCATTATAGAGTCGGTAGTTGTAGGACAAGCAACTAGAGGCCAAAGAAAGTTCTTTAGTTGCTATATCGATTATGCTAAGGATTTCGACAGCGTCCCGCATACCTGGCTAACCAATGTCCTACATCAGTATCGCATTGATCCCAAAGTAATAAAATTTTCGGCGACAGTCATGGAAGGGTGGCTCACCACCTTATCAGTGCCTTCAGCTGAGGGTGCCAATACCTCAGAGCCTATCCATACATGCATACGATGACATCAAGTTGTATGCTGGTACTGACCTCAGAAGTCTGTTGCGAATAGTAGAAATGATCAGCCGTAACATTTGGATGGAGTTTGGATTAGACAAGTGTCGCATCCAAGCCATCCGCAAGGGTCATCACGAACCGCATGCCGGATATAGCATTGGTGACCTCCACATCCAAGCTATGACCGAGACAGAATTCTACAAGTACCTAGGAATTCTGCACGGAACCCAAGCTCGAGTTGGTGATCTGAAGGATGTTCTGCTGTCCAAACTTCTGCGAAGTGTGAAGTTGGTGCTGAAATCACATCTCTCGGGGAAGAATAAAATAAGCGTGTTGAGTGTATTCGCTATCCCTTCACTGGCTTATGCATTTGGAATATTGCCGTGGACGAAGACCGATCTGGAAAACGTCCAGCGGCGGACACAGACTACTATCTCCAAATTACGAATGAACCTGCCTCGTAACATCAGAGGTAGGAGCGCGGTTGATGTGGCGACACAAAATCATCGCCAAGTCGATTCGCTGCGCGCTTATTTTACAGCAAAGAATAGGCGAGTTCCTTGCATGCGGCTGTCTGTAAAGCAGATTGTAGACTGACTCCCCTTAACTTGAAGGGTCGATCTTTCAATATTCTGAGTGGGGTGAAGTCTGACCAAGAGCGGTTCGATGAATGGAAGTCGAAGGCAATGCACGGTAAACACGTGAATTTTTTGCGGTAGCCATTTGTCGAACAGGGGGGGGGGGGGGGGGTCCTTAATGGGAAGTGATTAATGCTATCCATTCGCACCTTCTCGTCAACTTCATGACAGAGCAAACTCCTAAACAATAGGGCTTTTCAATGAAAGAGGAAAAAGGCTAGATGCACGAAAACTACATGTATACAGCAAATTCGTTTACCGGCGCATTATTTGAAATTTTATAGTGGAGAAAAATCAATGCGCATGTTCGACCTTCTGTGGTACGTGCACGAGAAAAATTTCGCGTATTAGCTCTAGTGTTAATGCTGTGCATTGGTGTGCGGCCACGTGGTTGCAAGCACATGGCGGCTGACATTTATTTGTTCTTTCTATTTCTATTTCAAGTTTTCTTGGCTAGATGTTTAACTACCGATACCTTACCTAAAATTTTAAAATACATATGTGCAATGCATAAAAAATCCCTCTCGTGAGCTACTATTTCCAATTTCAGGCCTTATTATTGGTGAAGGTTTGAAAAATATGTGCCCATATCTTTTTGGAAAACACAGCAATCAGAACTAGTCTACATTTTATAACCGGCATTTTCTTTCAACTTATGGTATCTAAGACCATCATGCGATTCATTCAGATAAAACGCTATATAACTCTTCCACGTGTGTCACAATGAAAGTTTTGGAATACTTGAAGTCGCGTAGAAACATCAATTGCAAAACACCATACTAAGTGGCCGGAGACAATCAAGAGGGGAGAGCTAACCCAAAAACCTGAAATGATGACGAAATTGACCGTGAAGGTCCGCCAGCAAATATTGAAGATCTTTCGAAATGCTCCGTCGATACGTCCTTGCTCGCCTCTGACCGTCAAGACCGGGAATGTGGGGGGTGGACGTGCCCTTGGAACACTGCGATCCCCCGCATACCCTTTCCGGTGCATGAATCCACACTGGATCCTGAAAAATTAACAAAAAAAAGATTCGCGCGAGCCTACCCAATGCCCAGCACGCGAGCTAAAACTGGAAAGTCTAAAAAAAATACAATCTGTTACATAAGAACGTGGACACTGTTAAATAATAACAACAATTGATTTTCCGAAAATTCGCAAATTTATTGATAATTTGGTCGTCAATACTCAATGCAAACACCTCAGTAGCAAGTCCAATCTCCTGCATTGTCAATTATGGCCTGGCACCGTCGGGGCATACTTTCCACTAGTTTTTCTGCATATTCTACCGGAAAAGACCTCCAAATTTTCCGAATTTGTCGAGAAAGTTGATCTAAATTGCATGACTTGCATCTGCGAAGCTGCATTTTTATCAGAGCCCACACATTTTCTATGGGATTTGCATCCGGTGACTGAGATGGCCAATCTAAAGTGACAACTCCGTTTTGCGCCTTCCACTCGCTACACGCTCGACTCCGATGTTTCGGATCGTTGTCCTTTTGAAGGATCCAGCTTTCATTTTTCTTGATATACCATTGCTTAGCAGACAAAGCCTTTTGATATATTTTATTCATTTTTTCGGCATTTAAATGCTCGGTAAATAAGAACAAAGTACCGAAACCTTTGTTTGAGAAGCACCCTCAAATATGGACCTTGACGGAGTGTTTAACAGTCCGTTGAAGCATCCTACTGGTGGAGGTTGTCCAGGCGTGTTTGATGCTCGGAAATGCCCAGAAGGAGGATTCATCAGAAAAAAATACGTTGCTCCAATCGCGGTCCAAGTTTTCCTTCGCCCATTCCACTCGTTTTTCAACGTGTTTTGCACTCAACATTGGTTTTTCCAAAGTACTGCGATATTTCAGTTTATTGGCAAGCAAGTGCCTGCGAATCGTTCTGTAAGATATGTCAACACCTTTTCCTTTCAATTTCACAGCAGCTCCACGTAAAGTCAAAGTTGGATCTTTCGAGAACAATGCGAGAATCTTTTTTTCGTCTTTTTTTGAGACTTTGCCTGCACTTCCGCGATCAGGAAAATCATCAACGTTACCGATCTTTTTATAGCGATTTATCCACTTGCTAGCGAACTGCTTCGACTTTCCCATATATTTCGCAGCAGCAGTTTGCGTTAATTTGGGTCCTTTTTCATGCAAACATAGGAAAATTGCCTCAAAGCGAGAGGCGTAAACAGCAGTCATTTCGAAAAACCACTCAATTGAAGACTAAATTTGACAAAGAGCTGACTTTTTACAAAAAGCATGAAGGACTGAGGTGCCCTCTATGTCATAGAAAAAGAAACAGGACGCTCAGATTTTTTATCTACGTATAACAGTGACCACGCTCTTATATAACAGACTGTAACGGCTCGACCACGTGCGCAGAGCCGTAAAACTCTGTAGCCGAATGCGCGGGCAAAGGGGACGACGGATCGCATCCTCGATCGATGTCCCTTTTGGTTCAGCCTATGCTAATTATTTGAAAACGTGACAAATTCAGTTACGAATCTTTCAAGATTTATTTTCTTCCTTTATTTGGCTTTATATTCTTAAGGTTTTTAGCTGAAAAGGTTGAAATATGTCATGGTGACAAATTGAAACCACAGATGACCCACATGCTCCACAAACTAATGTGCCCTAACCAAATGATAAATTCTACTCCGTGCCAATAAAAAATCCGATCAGCCCACATAGTCAGCCGAATATTTGATTAAGTAACCAGACTGCTATCAAGAGCGCACATGCACCAAAGAAATTTAAAATTGAGTTTTCCAATATGCATTCGATAATACACACTCATATACAAATTGAAGCACTTCGCCGCACCAGGAATTTGGGAGAAAAGCAAATTGCCGGTTGAAATTTCCTCGCTGCTCGGTCACCCAATCCAATTCTGGGATCCACTTCAGCCACCAGAAATTCACTCCGTCTTCGTTATCTTCCTTTGGTTCACTTGATGGCTTCACTTTCTTTGACGGCGGATTCCTGGCTTCCGGTCCGAAATCGTTGTCGCTGCTTCCCCAAAAGAGTCCAAGGAATTCTTCCAACTCAAAATGACGCAATCCTAATAGACTCTTCGCCACCAGCTGTTTTTCCGCATCTTTTTCCTTTGAAGCACTAAAACAAACTCACTCTCTTTTTAATCCCAACCAAATTCTTCTTCCGAAAGACCAGAACCATATCCGTCCAAAGACGCCAACTCAGCACTCAACTACAAAATCCCTGTCCAGCTTATTAGCTGTCCGTCTATCAGCCGGTCCCGGTAATCTTTATTCCCCAAACATGTCCTTGAACTTAAAAATCTATGCCAGTGCAGCGAAAAAAACAACTGCCATGCCTCGCTCGGAAACAGGTCTCTTCACTATGTTGGAACATTGCGTTGCGAAAACAACACCAACGTCCCAAACTTAGGTACAAGCAAAGGAGGTGGCGTACATTTGCCCCCGTTCAATATTGACTTCCACCATTTGGAAATTAAAAGAAATCTTTGAATGGTTCAAATGTAAACAAATTGTTGAGTTTAGGGGAAAGCAACCAGTTGTCAAGTTTTGTGTAAAATAAATAAAATTACTCATTTCAAAAGTTAAATGTATAAGGTAATTGAATGTAGGGATGGGAATTGATAAGTTGAAAGGAGTAAATTGGAAAAGCTAAGGGCTAAAGGGCGAAAACATATTATTATTTTTATATATTCCGCTTCTCACTTCACAGTAGGCGTGGAGGTTATGGGGGATCAGTATGGCGAGTATGCAAGGGGACGGTGGGCCTTTTTGAAAAAGCCAGAGAAGCTGAGAAATGGTGAAATAAAATAATAAAGTTAAAAACATGAAAAGAAAAAGATGGTCATCTTATTTGCCTCTTCCTCTTTTTATGTTACGTACGAAGTACGAGCCGAAACTGCACCGCACTAAAAAGCGACCAACCACGAAGTAACAAGAGGACAAAAGCAGATCTTCACTACTAAACTGGGAAGGGGAACAGGAACGAAAAAACGCCAAGAACAATCAAATAGAAGATGGCAACGTTTCAAAACGGTAGGAGAAGGTCATCAGAGAAAAAACAAAATTATTAGATGTAAGGCAATGTGAAAATATGAATGAATGATATAGGGAGGTGCATTTAGGGCTGCTGATGGAGGAAAATTTGGCTTTATGGCAAATGTGTTAAGAACAAGTGTATAATGTACAATTAGAGTCAAACAGGCGAAAGGTTCATAAAGCTCAAACCAGGATTATGGATGCCTATTTATAGTTGGTAAAAGTGAAATTGTTGGAGTCATACCAAATTTAATTGACGCGATAAGAACGAGAATAAAAGCTAGAATTTTGTAACTTGCAAACGGTAAACATTTAGGTACCACCAAAAGATCAAAAGAACTGAAGACAGAGCAACAAAAAAATATGCTAAAATATGCGGTGAATAAAGCAAAGCGAGTGATTGTAGGAAAACGAGATTTAACTTTACTGTCAACTTTTTAGGATAAGTTGGATGAAAGCGGAACTGGATGAGTCGGCAAAACGAGCTTATTTGGTGATTGCAATTATAAATCGATGCTGCTCATAAAGAATAATATACGCATATATTATGTGAAAATATTTATTTTCAAGGGATATTGACATTCAAAGACTTGAATTCGCACAGAAGCGACAGCTTTGACCTAGTATAATTTTGTTAATAATAGTGCGATTTTCACCAAGTCTGGCAGGATCAATCTCTGTGGTGTAGCTTATATTGCTGCTTTCGTGATTTTAGGGTGAACTTAAGGGGGATTTTCCTGTCAATTACTAAAAATTATAGTAATGTACTATTATTAACTTTATTTGAGCACCATATAGTCGCAGCCTCTTGATTTTTTCAGATTTTTCGGTTGGGTAGTTTCTGGGAGTGGATTCGTTAAAGAAATGATCACTTTCAACCCCCCGCACTCACCACCTTTTCAACAAATGTCAAAACTAAGATCGGCTTCGAAAAGTACTAACCGAGAACCCCCTCCCTGAATTCGACTTAAAAGGATGTAACTCACTATATGCGTGATCGTTAACAATTTCCACCTTTCTACCAAATTTGGTGTCAATCGCTACAACCGTCTTCGAGAAAAACGCGTGTGACGGACAGACAGACAGCCAGGCACACAGTAAACACAAAACCCTAAAAATGTGAAAGCCGCTTTCCCCGAAATCGTTGCTGTTTTGTCATCATTCGAATGCAGGCTCTTGAATCCGGAGGTCTGACTAAACCGCATGGCGAGAACAGCGGCAACAAGATAGAATATCCTCGGGGCTAGATAGTGGGGGATCCGGGATTCGACTGCAGATAATTTAGACTGTATAGAAGGGGATAAGTAAGAAGGAGTCGGTAGAAAACTGAGGGGAGGGAGTCATTCGCTTGTGTGCCCACCAGAACTATATTTCTACTCTGCGGCTTTGCAGGCGTTACATCCATTTGTGATAATCTTGATAACATCTACAAGATAAATAAAGTGATAAAGACGAACTTTGCTTTGGCGTAAGAAACGAACGCGATCGCTTCTCAACTTCCATGCCTTGGGTTCAATTTTTACCTTATAGATGCTTGTGTCCCCCTGTTATTATAACAAGGAATGAACATTAGGCATAGGGTACAGACAGCTTTAAACTGGAGCTACATGCAGATGAGCTATGAATATTACATCTGGCGCAAATGTTAACTAAAGTTAATGCCTGCATATAAATTTCAATATGTGTTGGAGCAGTTCCCCGGGCAAAAGTGAGGAATACCAGGCAAAAAGTAATTTGACCTAAATCTAATCATGGAGAATGGGTAAAGAACAACTTAAGTGAATACTTTTCGAATTTCATCTTGTTTTCGACATAAGTGAGAAGTCAAAATGTAAAGCTCTCAAAGGTGAAAACTATTGATCTAAAAAAATATTCAAATGGAAAATTTAGATTAAGAAGCTCATTTATGCCCATCTAGTCCGAAAAATAAAAACCATTCCAATATTTGCTCAAATAAAAATACATTTAATATTTTAGAATATCTCTCAAGCCATTCCAGCAATAAATACTTATTCCAATTAACATACACAATGAACAGAAATAAATATCCCCGAAACACAATTGTTGGATCCCCAGTTGTATTATAGACTTAAAATATAGCAATAAAAATAATGTTTTATTGGATTAGAATTTTTTTTCGTGCCAGTTCAGATATTGCACAACCTCCACAAACTCATCAGCAAGCAATTTCTTGTTATGAAATATATCTATCCACATCGACATCCACCAATTTGTTTGAATAACAAAAACTGGTATTTTAAGTCTTGTGTTTTCCTTTTTGCCCCGATAAAACCCATTTGGCAAGAACCAAACAAAAAATTTATGAGAAATGAAAAAATATTATAAAACCAATCAGAAATTTCCTTGGAATGGTTACATAAGGGACATTATAATTGTTCGATAGGTCGGGAGTAAGTCGCTGGTATCATTTTTCAATTTCAATGCTGTGTAAAGATATTGAATGTTCTGTTTATTTATAATACTTTGCATTGACATTGATCCCCGTTTGTTGCCAGTCGATATAGATAGATATGATTGTACAAACAGTGACTACGCTTTTCCCTGGAGGCACTGGAAACACGTGTGGAGGTACTAACTACTCGCATTTCCAGAAGTACTTCAGGTATTATATTGCAATAGCATATTATGCTTTATCGCCAATGTAGAAGCTGTTACCGTGCAATATTAATTTTCAATATTTGTAATGAAAGCTTACCATCACATCCCATCACATTATATTTATTAATAACAGAAGTGGATATGGGGATCGTTCATTGCCAATGTCAATGTTTACAATATGCACAAGGACTTGTCGAACAGCAGGGAGGAGGCTGCAGCTAGTCATGATAGCAATTGATATTAGGAATGAAAAGTACAATGCTATCATCGCGGAAAATCCATACAACAATCACTTATTTTTGGGGGTTAATTTGAGAACTTGGCTCGCATACTTGGAATAAGGCTGATTGTAGTTCTAAGAAAACTGGCTGACCCAGGAACAACCAAAAATGTGGATTTGATGTTATATTGAGACTATATGGTACCAAATAAAGGTTCACTCGTGAGATCTTTGAAAAATGTATACCCTTCAAAATGGTTGCATAAATAATAATAGAAATAAATTAACTATAGCTGTACATCTAACATACCTTCAAGTCAGTAATTATTGCCTGAAAGAAAAAAGGAAAATAAATTATTAATCACCACTTGAAACCTCGCAGATATTAATAAATCAAATGATAAAAAATGACATAGTCGAGAAATGATAGTTCTATCTATTTACAGACCACATTTAAGGGGGTCATCCCGTGTCAAGGCCGTTTTTTTTTCGCCTTTTCTAGAAATTTTGTGTGAAGAATACAGGTACAAATACGAATTTTTCACCATATATTTATTAACATTTACTACACATCTCTACAGAACTTTGAAGTGCGACACTCGTGTTGAAACGCAACAGCACATTTGAGACCTGGAGGTCTCTGCCCGCCTAGATATAACCACAACCCTTATGAGACTCCCACTAGGAGGTCAACCACAACAACCGAAACCCATGAAACATAATTCTCCTGACACATTTGAATTCTGGGGTTATCCCGGTTCCGATGGGACCAATATAGCCCTGGTAAGGTTTCGTAACCCGAACTTTAGATTAGTTCCCGTGCGGAGCGTTCGCCTACTGCATTACGGTCAGCCACCACCACCACAATGTTCCTCGGCCACTTGGTTTTGGTTAAGTCGCTTCCCTCGCCGCCACTTCAGCGTACCAGTCTCGCTGACAGATGGAATTGCTCTAAAAGTGATCAGTGCTTGCGAAAGCGGAGGATGAATAAATTCTTTCGTTGAAATCTCCTTGAAATATTCCTGCCGTCTATCCGTTGGGGTTCGTCGATCGGTAAGCAAAGTACCGTTCTTGCGTTAACGCAACAGAAGTGGTCTATATTCTGTGGGCATTTGAGGCGGCTTTTGACGAGTCGATATAGGTTGATCTCTCTCGCCGTTCCGAGTGCCCAGTTTATCGATTTTGTAATAGAGCGCTGAGATGGCCAGTGTTTCAGCGACGAGAAACTTCAGTCAGAGTCGTTTTTTCTCACAGATCTTCAGTTGGACATAGCCAGTCCAAAGCCAAGTATTTCGTTTGATGAACCGCTTACCAGGATTTATGCCCCCGAGTGTTGCTTTAGCCGCTTTGTAGATTGTACTTTTTGCTTGATTTAACGAAATTGCCACCAATTAATTGACACTTCAAAACTGCGAAAGGACACTTTTATTGTTTTGCAACGACCGAATTGGTTGAATGGCAGCCTCTAGTTCTGCTGCTTCGGATTCGAATCCTCGTTGTCTCATGGAAGTTTATGTTTGACTTTGTACTTACCACGCTATTATAGGTTTATTACTTATAGAGTACTTAGTGTGATAATAATGAAACTGAAACATCACGAATAATGGGGAAAATTTACAATAAAAAAGAAAAGATTAAGGCCCGTATTATAGCAGTAACGCAACCACACCCGTATTATAGCAGTAACACAACCAAATCCCCTATTGACGTAAACACTTTAAACAGCGATGCGGCGGTTCAAAACTAATGAGACAAATGCATCATTATCATCAACGGCACAGCAATCGATATCCGGTCTAGGCCTGCCTTAATAAGGAACTCCAGATATCCTGGTTTTGCGCCGAGGTCCACCAATTCGATACCCCTAAAAGCTGTCTGGCGTCCTGACCTACGCCATCGCTGCATCTCAGGCAGGGTCTTCCTCGTCTTCTTTTTCTACCATAGATATTGTCCTTATAGACTTTCCGGGCTGGATCATCTTCATCCATATGGATTAAATGTCCTGCCCACCGTAACCTATTGAGCCTATCCACAACTTGGCGGCCATGGTATCGCTCATAGATTTCGTCGTTATGTAGGTTATGGAATAGTCGATCCTCATGTAGGGGGCCAAAAATTCTTCGGATGATTCTTCTCTCGAACGCGGCCAAAAGTTCACAGTTTTTCTTGCTAAGGACCCAAGTTTCCGAGGAATACATGAGGACTGGCAAGATCATTGCCCTGTACAGTAAGAGCTTTGACCCTATGATGAGACGTTTCGAGCCGAACAGTTTTTGTAAGCTGAAATAGGCTCTATTGGCTGACAACAACCGTGCGCGGATTTCATTGTCGGTTGTGATTTTCGACCCTAGATAGGAGAAGTTATCGACGGTCTCAAAGTTGTAGTCTCCTATCCTTATTCTTCCCGTTTGACCAGTCCGGTTTGATGTTGTTGATTGGTTGGTTTTTGGTGCTGACGTTGCCACCATATATTTTGTCTTGCCTTCATTGATGTGCAGCCCAAGATCCCGCGCCGCCTGCTCGATCTGGATGAAGGCAGTTTGTACGTCTCGGGTCGTTCTTCCCATGATGTCGATATCGTCAGAATAGGCCAGTAGTTGGGTTCACTTAAAGAGGATCGTACCTCTTGCATTTACGTCAGCATCACGGATCAAATGCATGGTTTGTTTTAAACAGAAGAAGTTGAAAATGGATCCGGTTAGACAGTCACTGGATAATAATATTCAAGAAGTAGTGCGGCATCCTAAAACAACTATTACTTTACTGGTTATAGTATATCTATAAACTACGCTTAAACCTATAACCGGCAGAAACTTTATTATGTTCTCAACTTCAAACCGGCATCTAGTATTAAGTATTCTCCCAGCTACCTGAACCTACTTTGCACAAGTGCCGGACGCTGCCCCAGAACATGTGTGGAGGCTTCATCACCCTCCTCACAGAATCTACAGATAGTATCCGTACTTATTCCTAGCTTCCCCAGGTGATAGTTCAGCCTTTAGGGACCAGTGAGTAATCCCATTATGATCCGGAGGCTCTTCTTGGTGAGGTATAAACAATCCTTCGAGCGCTTGGGTTCGTATCCCCTCATGAGCACCCTGGGCGTGTTCCATATCACCAAATAGGGCATTTCGAATTTAGTACAAGTTTGCAAGGACAACGGTTTTCAGCATCATATTGTACAGATATTTTGAACATTAATTCGAAGTTGTTGAGCGTTTTATGCAATAGGGGAGGCTAGCCCATCATTGGAATGACAATTAGGATTGGGATTGCTACGACACTCGACAGCTTCAAGGCGTCCTCATATTTCTTTTTAGCCTGCGAAGTGACTAAAGGTTAGGATTTTTTCATGCTGCTTTTAGCAGTGTTTGAACCCTGGAGTAAGCGTTTAGAAGCAGAACTGCTGCACTGGGAAAGTTTTTGTCTTGAAAAAACATCATCATCATCAACGGCGTAATAGCCGATATCCGGTCTAAGGACTGACAAGATCACTGTCTAGTACAGTAAGAGCTTTGACCTTATAGTGAGACGTTTCGAGCAGAATAGTTTTTGTAAGCTGAAATTAGATTCTGTTGGCAGGCAACAATTGTGTGCGGATTTAATCGTCATGGCTGTTATCGGTTGCGATTTTCGACCCTAGATAGGAGAAATTATCGTCTCAAAGTTGTAGTCTCATTTCGGGTTGTTTTTCCGATAATGTCAGTATTAAGTATTCTCATTTCGGGTTGTTTTTCCGATAATGTCAGTATTATTGTCAACGCCAGTAATTGGGTGGACTTGAAAAGGTTGGTGCCTCTCGCATTTACATCGGCATCGCGAATCACTTTCTCCAGAGCCAGGTCAATGAGGACGCATGATAGGGCATCTCCTTGTCTTAAACCGTTGTTGATGTTGAATGGTCTCGAGAGTGATCCCGCTGCTTTTATCTGGCCTCGCAAATAGGTCAGAGTCAGCATTGTCAGTCTTATCAGTTTTGTCGGGATACCTAAGTCCCTTATGGCCGTGTACAGTTTTACCCTAGCTATGTTGTCATAGGCAGCCATATTCCAACAGTTTTTCCATCGCTGCCCTAGAGAGAAAATCTGATCTGTTCCTGGTTTGTCTGGAGTGAAGCTTCTTTAGTATGGCCAATGATGTTCTGGGCGACCTAGCAAGATAGCGGAGAATATCTTATAGATGGTACTCAGCAACGTGATACCTCTATAATTGCAGCACTGCAAAAAGGAGATACCACTTTTTATGTATGGAATGTCGTTAGGAATTGATTCGCTCTCGCACACCTTGAGCATAAGTTGAACGACTTGGTGTAATTGGTCGCCTCCGTATTTAACCAATTCGGCTGTAATTCCTGTCTTGCAAAACAGTAATCCATTATTTACGAACGGATTTTCGTGTCAATTTTCTGCTGAACTGAAGTAGACCCAGCGAGGGCTACATAGACTTGATGATAACTCGGGAGCCCCCAACTCTAAACGAACTAAGCTTATGACTGAGAAAAGTAGCGATTTCGATCTAGACGAGACGACCTACCCAAGGGGACAAAGGTTTAATAAGAAACATTTAAAATCAAGACCTTGAATAAAAATTACTTTGGCTGCATCTGCATTCGCGATGTAATTTTCCCAGTCCTTTAAGATATTTCCCGGAGTTAATTTGACATAAAAGTAATGATTATGAAACCACGAATGTTGCATGGAAAGAAAAGCCAAAGCGATAAAGGCTTTCGATAAATTTCATTTTTGGCGGATAGACGTAGTTACTGTAATTAATTTATGAATATTAAGATACTTTGAGATGTTCACATAAAAACTTAAGTAAAATTTTGGTACGTGGAAAAACGTTATTTCTTCCCAGGAGAAACTGTTTGCTAAAAACTAATGGTACTAGATTTAAATCAGCAATCATCTGATTAAAATAATTTGCCATTATCCTGAGAGTGCTCTTAAACCGCATTACCCACAACTTATGTATTTTTTCAAGCCCCGCTTCCAACCACTTACCTCTATTTCGTTATCGTTCTTACTGACAGCAGACGTGGTTGTTTTGGAGAGGAGTTGACATGAACCCAGTGGTTGACTTCTCTCCAAAAACTTGCCGAAATAAATGAAGATTTCTTTCCGACTGGAGCTGATAAGATTTTTATAAAATTCTTTAATTTGTTGTTTCCCTTTGACGAGAAAAGTTTCTGTTTCAGAACCCCGGGGATTTCAGTGATCAGCATATCATGATAGAAAATGTTCTCTCAAATGACACGTCTGTGTGTTGTG
This sequence comes from Hermetia illucens, assembly GCF_905115235.1. NCBI lineage: Eukaryota > Metazoa > Arthropoda > Insecta > Diptera > Stratiomyidae > Hermetia > Hermetia illucens. The sequence goes on along the minus strand of NC_051850.1, from coordinate 151,901,535 downwards.
CTTGCGTGAGCGAGCAATCTTCGATTTTAACTTTTTTGCCCTCTCTTGAGACCGAAGTAAACTTTAATTTTGGGAACTTTGGTCTAGCCTCCGAGAAAATCACAGCATAACCAGTGAATGTTGTCAAGGTCTCATTATAAACTCGGTCAGCATGCCTAGGTACTAGTTGTTCCTCAGATCATGAGCGCTTACAGATGGAATACACAAACTGCTCCTTTAATTTTCTAGTCTTGTAACCTCTCGATACCAAACTGAAGTGATATTACTTGAATAGTTGGAAGAGCAACTGAATTAACCGAGTTCCGGGAAGCAGAAGATGAACACGTCACGGAGTTTGCCTGCTCTCTGCAGAACAAAGCTTTTGATAGCCACCCACACACCTGACTAATTTATGCCCTTCATCTGTACCACATTGATCAGAAACTAATAAAGTTTTGCGACAGTAATGGAAGAGTGGCATACCACCTGGTCAGTGCGCTCATCTGAGGATATCAACACTTCAAAGCCCATCCGCATACAAAGAGGCATCTTCCAAGGGGATTCATTGAATTCTGGTTTTATATGGCACTGAACCCCCTTTCATAGCTGTTGCTTGAGAGTATGGTTTTGCAATAAAATATGGCTTCACGCCAAGTGCGAGAGGGCAAACTTGATGTACTTAAATGACATCAACTTTTATGCTGGTACCTTAGGATTCTGTTATGAATAGTTGACATGTTTAACCGTAACATTCGGGTGAAGTTTGGATTGGACAAGTTTCAAATTCAAGGCATCCAGATTCGCATGTCGGATATAGCATTGGTAACCTCCACATTCTAGGTAGGACCGAAACAGGACTTCTACAAATATCTGGGAATTGTGCAAGGAACCCAGGCTCAAGTTGATGATTTGAAGGATGATCTCCGGTTCGGACTCTTGCAATGTGGTCAGCGTTGCACCTGCTGGAGGTTATTATCTTGATTAGGTTCGGGTACTCATTCATAGCCGTGTCGGCTGGTATTCGACCGCCACTCACTATATAAATCCCTCTGCCACCATTGAGATTTGTACTCCGAACTTTCGCGTGACAGCCCGGGGTCAATTTCTTCGATTTTTGAAAGACTTACTAAATGAAGCATGTATTTCCCTTTTCGACATTTTTAGAAACAACGAGGGTACACGAGACAAGGGTATACTGCTTCATTATATTACTCTCAATAAAATCGCATGGAATCTGCACTCCAATCTGAAATCTCATCCAATTGACGTTTTCTGGAAGAGAAGGTATCGTAAAGCAGTAAATCTTGGTCCTCTCCCGTTTGTGATAAATAAATTAAGAATGATGAGGCAGGTTAAAGGAATAATAACTACATCATGGCGAATATGGTTGAAGATACGAGGGATCGTTCTAAAAGATCATTTTTAAAGAGTTATTTTCAACATATGTTCTATTTGTTATGTGGATTATGCAATATTAATCATTTTATTGTAATTACATTTTCCTTGTTTCAATCTAGAATTTTATTTTATTCCATAATTTTTTTTTCATGCTTTGTCGTCACACAAAATTAATTCTGATAAGCAATTTTATTCCCCTTTTGTATATTATTAACGCAGAGTGTTATAAATATTTGCATCTTCAAGATTTTATCAGCCTTAAATTATGGGCGCATAATTCTTATCGGTCAAAATAGACTTTCTGATAATGTGCATTTATTTGCAATACGAAAAGAAGCTTGTTTTTTTCGGGTCGTAAACTTTTGTTTTCATAAACATACTGAATTCGGATTGTGGAATGATTCAAATTTCAATTTTTCAGAATGGGAGGGATTCTAGTGTAGATTTTTTATGATTCGATCGATTTCAAAATATAGTACGCATCATGCTATATATTATAATTTATGGATTTGTCAGACGTTGAATTATTTTCCCACAATATTTTCAGGCAGAAACCTTCTTAATTGAATTTTGAACTTATATTATTATTTTGAACTGGCAGCACTGTGCACCGAGAGTACCTAACCATACCCCACTTTTATCAGACTTTCAGGTTCCGAAGGTCAGTGGCGCGTGAACGACAACACGATGAACTTGGGTAACTACGAAAAAAGGATCGCAATTATTGCGTTCCACCAATGTGGGAATACGCCGAAAAAGATTCATAATTTGTTAAAGAAGCTGCCGGTAAACGAACGATTGGTTTTCAGGACATTAGCTCGACACCGCGAAACACCTGATGAGGTCGACAGGCCGCGGGAGGCGTGCTCGCGATCCGTACGTCGTCCGAATGTGTCGTGCATGCTATGCGTGAGTGTGTTTGTCGCAATCCTCTCCGCAAGCAGAAACGAATGTCCGCGGAAATGGGCGTTTCAACTCGAAGTATGAGTCGTATTTTATGAGAAGATCTCGGTTTCGGTGCGTACCCGCTCACAAAGCCAAGATAATTCAGCAGTGGTTAGCGCATGTCCCTGACTTCATAACCGCGGATAAATGGGCCTCAAGCAGCTCAGATTTGAATCCTGTGAACTACAGTCTTTGGCCTAAGTTAGAGGAGACTGCCTGCGATCGAACCTACATTTGAAGAGTTTGAAGGTCAGGATTGTGCGTGTAGCTCGAGAAATGCCGCTTCATACCGTGCGTGAAGCGATCGATACAAGTATAGCTTGTAGCGGTGGCCACTTTGAATAAATTTTTATTTTCGTTTGAAAGCTTTATGTTCCCTTTTCTAATGGTGTACTTTTCGATTGTTTTGTTTTAGTACTTCGTGAGAAATAAAGATTTGTTTGACTGACAGAACTTATGGCTATACTATGTAGAGGAGAGAAAAACACCTGAGAACCGCTTTCGGTCAATCTGCCCCCCGAACAAATGTTGCACAAATCCAAAAAGACTTAAAATAAATTATAAAATATCTTCTTGGAGGTATTGATAGTAAATTTTGTGTAAAGAAGTTTAATATGAATGGAAAGCAGTTCAGTTACCAACTGATGAAACGATTAAGTCCTGAAACGGAAGTATTCCCTCATTTAACCAAGAAATACCTAGCCCTGATACGGAGAAGTTTACAAGATACACTCGAACACCACCATGTCGTGGTGGGGAAATCTGTGGAAGACAGGCTCTCCACTTCAGTGGAAAACCTGCACGCACTGTCTACGGCGTGGTCACCCAGAAAGAATAGTAATGCAATTCCCTTAATGAGAGGAAATGTGAGTACGGCCGGCCTGTCGATGATACTGTTGTCTTACTCTTCCAAAAAAAAAACGGGAGAGAAAGGGTCGGTAGAAGGAAACTTCAACCGGAAAGGAGAAAGGACTACAGGCTTACCTGTCAGAACCTTCTCAGCGGAAGAAAAAGAAGCTTCAGAGTGAAATTATGCGGTGTTTCCAAACAACAAGTTTTATTATTTCAAAAGAAGCTTGTGCTAAGTACGCAACTGGTTTAATTCCGGTATGTGGAAACAAACCCATGCAGCCAGGACACCGTGAACCTGGGAGGGCTCCCAGTCGACAGCAACGGGAGGAATTACGAAAGAAGGCCAAGTTTTTTGGGAATGAAGACGTGGGAACTGCTACATCACCAAGTACAGTGATATTCACAGAAATCAGACGCAAGTAAGCAGAATTTTTAGCGGAGGGTGAGGACAAGCTGGTAATCCCGGTTTCAAACTAGACCACACTTATGTCTACAAGCATAAGAGTTAGTCAAAATAACCTGCATTATGTCAAAGGCTGTTCCTATCTACTGGCGGCAAGAATGGCAAAGTTACAGGTCTGTCTTTATGTATAAATTTCTGGTTCGAACGTGACGACAAATTTTATGAAGAGATGGACCAGTTATAGGAGACAAAATAAAATCAAAGTAAAGCCTGAGTGTGGTCAAAATGAACAATCACAAACGATAATCTGCTGAGATTCAAGCAAGCTAAAGATTTCTAATTAGAAGTATCCCTAAATACAATAAATAAAATAAAGTGGACTATATAAACCCGCGGGAAAACCTTCACTCTTAGAAAATCAGATTCAAAAAAGGTTGTAGTTGGTTCAAAAAAATATTGGAGGCCACTAAACGAAAATTATTTTGTCAGATACATCGTATTTCTGGCTATCCAGAGCGGTGGATAGTATATAGTCTAAGGACAGTGAGAATTTCATCCAGCACACCGTGAAACATCTTGTGGAAGACAAAGTTTATGATCTCTTGGTGTAAAGCTTTGCCTAGTTGATTTGTACCATAAAAATTTTGGACGTAGAATTGATGAGGCGATTGTACAAATCTGGTTTATTGGATTTGTCTAAAAAGCAGTTTGGCCAAATTCATTGATATTTGGCTATTCAAGGAGACAACGGTCCCAAACATCGAAGCCGTAAATGCAAACCAAATAGAAGATGATTTGGTTCTTTTGATGACGCTTAAATACCTGGAAACATTTTGAAAGTAAAGGACTCATTGCCCGGAGGCAAAGCAAGTTCAACGCATTTACCGGGACACATCACATCAGTGCGAATATAAGGGATTTTGTAGACCTGAGCTCCATATAGGGGACAGAAAGGCTTTGTGTCGGCAATTACGTACAGGGAACATTGCGGTCGTGATGAGGATTTGAAGGGCAACGCAGGCTCTGACAAAACCTTTCCTAGACAAGCGATGAAGATCCAGGGGGCTTAAAGTGAGTACCTCCTGTGTGGGCATAATCCCACGGTCATCTCCGGACATGAAATTGATTTGGAAACCACAACAGCCTATCTAACACCGCAACTGAGAGGTACGACCCCCGAATTGTACTGCGCAACTCCATGTTTAATCTCACACAATAACCCCAAATAACTGGGCTGAGCGGACTCCCTTCAGGAATTCTCCTGGAGCATTTCTCAGCTTAGAGGGTATCAGATAACCTTCAGGCTTCGTGGCAACAGCCCCTTCAGAAGGGTCCCATTACAGACGCAGGTCTGACCGTTCTCTTCGAGTACATAGCGCCGACACTTCCAACGGGTTGATTAGAAACAGCCCAGTGCGCAGATCCACCAGTCAACTACCGCTCTGCGTGCAACAACACTAACACAAAACACATGGAACTGGTGGTTGTCCACCACGGGCAATACGGATATTAGCCTATCATACTGCAGATGAAACAGCTTCGGGGAACTCTTTCTGTCACCAGAAGATACTGGCTAAAATCATAGATGCCGTTCACTACATAAACGCTCATGTGGTGTAGATTACTGATGTCACAGTATGCTAAACAGACATAGAGGACACGAATCCAGTCCTCTGATTCTGTCCCATACAGGAGAGAGAGTTAAAGAAATTCATTCATGCTATCATGCCCAGTTAGGTGGAAGCCAATCTCGAGCCCGGAATTTGCGATAGAACTACATGGATCAAGCAGCTCTCCTGGTTAGATCCCATTTACACCACCCCACACGTCTCAACATACATACCAATTTAGTTAAACGCGTCCTGAACTCAATCAGATGCGGATGCAAGTGCATTAGTTCCGCGATTGTGACTATCAAGTAGGTTACTTTCTCCGGTATTTTAAGTTTGCTCCATTCCACTTAACTAGAAGCAGACGACGTAGATTGCCTTTGAGTAATATCAGGGCGGTTTCTTTCGATTAGAGCATATAGACAAATACACCTTTGAAATTTACGAAGATTTCAAGGACGCATTTTCTAATGCAACGGACAACAAATTTGTCAGATGCATTAAGGCGTTGTCGATTGATCTGCCAATTCAGAAGCGGTAGTGCCTGTACGACGTCAGATAAGATGTTTTTACCCCTAGCCGCTGGACCACAATGCTCTCCAGCACCTTGCCAAAAGTCGGGAGAAGAGATATAGCCTCGTACGACCGAGAATTACTCTTATGCTTCTCCGATGACTTGAGAAGCCGAACAAGCTTGGCGGTTCTCCAGAAAGTTGGGAAATGACCCTTCGGTAAATAAGAATCATACAGACACTGAACATGAGATGAAATGGCCCGCCAGATGGCTTTGCACATCTCTCCAGTCATCCCATCCCAGCCAGGTGACTTCGGAGATTTGAGCCTCACCATACTCTCGTCGATTTCGCAACATAGCAGAGAAGGAATTTCATCCAACAAGGCACAAACAATGCCATGTCAGCATAGGATCACGTTTGCATATCCGGCAGATCCTTCCTTCACTATGCTCATCGACGACGCCTACAGGCTTCTTCTCTCGACTGCCTCAATGAGCCTAAGTTGGTCAACATTTACGCAAGGATGAACACCACGACACCCTTTAGAATCTTTTCTTCAGGCGGCGGACTTCTCTTCGCTTACTGTGGACAGCATTTGTCCACCACGTGACATGTTTCGGAGCCCTCCGTTCGCACTTCCTCAGCATGCCATCATTCATGGAACACATCCAGTCATTGAGCAACTTAATTTTTTCATCCGGGGAAATTGGTCCGCTAACTCCAATATCCGAGCCTGCCATAAGCTCAGTTGAATTTAAACTGACCGGCATCATACATCTAAACAGATGGCGAACATCGCGATAAGGAATAGATTTAAGAGTTGCCTTCGAGCGACATCGTCAGATGGTTGTTTGTCTTGTTACCGGATCGGTGTTTGTAAAGAACTGGAGGCTCTAATTGCGACTGGGATGACATGCTCAATTGGCGATAGGGTGTGCCACCATAAAAGGGAATTTGTTATTACAATAGGCAGGGAGGCAGAAGTTACCGCAAAAAACAATGATTTCAGTACCATCACATCACAGAACAACTTACAGATGGTCGCAAGTCTTTAGATGTTCGGACGTTGGCGGTCGACTCCTCATCAATGACAATAAGCAGCTTAAGAGGTGGACGGAATATTTCATCGTGATTCTCAACCGTATAATATATGGTGAAGCTACACCTACTCCTACAAAAGACTGAAATCTCGGCCATCAACACGATCAAGGCCGGTTGGGTTGACAGTCTCCTTGAGAAATTATTTCTTCCAGCTCCTCCAACCTTTACAAAGTGACTAGTTTCATTCATTCGTAAATTCTGGGAATCTGAAGAAGGTGATCACTAAGATTCCGAAAAAGGGCACCCTTTTTGAATCCAACAATTTGAAAAGAATTTCCGTGCCCCCTGCAGTTACAAAGATAATAGTGAAAGCACCTTGAAACGCATCAAAGAACCAATCGGAAGCTCGATTGACAGAGGGCAGACTGGTTTCCGTTTTGAAGGCTCCTGCACTGACCACATCAACACAATTCGGATCATTTAGAACTCAGATTTCCCCTTCACCTGTTTTTTATCAATTTCTTGAAGGCTTTCGCCAGCGTCAACAAGGGGAGTGCCCGGAATACTCTACGCAAGGGAAACTAATAGATTTTATCAAAAGGACATAAGGCAAAATGTTATTTGTAGAATCGATGTACGGGGATGTAACACTGATACTTCTTCTTGTTGTCGAGGACGTTTTTCATGCTGCCTTGCCGCAGAACGTGGCGGGCTTCAATAGGTATAACAATGATTTTTGGTTTGTTCTCTCATCGAGTCATAAATTTTGACCAAATAACTATCCATTTGGTCAAAGACAACAAACCCAAGGTTTCCAGTATGGCTGGCCATTCCATTCTTCCTTTCTGCATTAATGAGCAGTATATCGAAGGTGTCGATCAATTCATCTACTTTGGTAGCATTGTTTTCGCCGACGGTGGCACCAAGCTTAATATTACTCGACGTTTCCAAAGGGCTAGATCTAGATCTTGATCACAACGATATCCAGTTGAGATTGCTTCGCGCCAATATTTTCTCTGATCTAGAAGCAGCACATGGAAAGTTGCTACGCTGCTACTCAAAGACTCCAAGCATTCCTTAACACCTTTCTCCGTCGCGATGGTACGGGTTCTGTGGCCCGACAAAATCTCGAACGAAGAGCTTCGCCGGCATACGAGGGCAAAAGTGGCAGCAGATAGGTCACGCTTTACGAAATGGTGACAACTTCATTGCTGGCTATGTCATGCAATGGACTCCACCATCCCAGAGTGACTGATGAGTGGATAGAGCAAGAGTGTAAGCTTCTTGGGAAGACCTCGGGAGAGCTGAAGTAGAGTTCGGAAAACTGGCAACTGCATGCTGCACTATTATGTATGAGCTGTACATAGAGCTGAACATTCGGATCATATTTCAGCATAATATTCAATACGCTTTCGTGTTGATTTGATGGTTCGACGGAGATCGCGGATTCAATGATATGTATAGCAATCAAACAAATATGATTGCATTGCCTTAAAGCTTGAAAAAGTTAACACCAGTTAACTACGCTAGTTAATTGGCTTTATTCTCCAAGTTAAAATTATGACAGAATACTGAATACAAATGATAGCTCTCCATATTTATAATTCAGCGATTATAGTTGACACAGAATTGAGAGATGACTCCACATTACAAATCTAACCAACAGTATCGTGCAGCGATGATGACGAACCCCTGCTTCAGACCAAGGAATTCTACATTATTCAAATTCAATGCTCATGGCCTGATAGACTATGTGCCTTGCATCTCGATAGTGCTCGTGTTCTTATCATTTCTGTCCTAATAATAGACTTCTTAGGAAAGTCTAGGAGCGGTCTAGGTTAGAGCACGCTATAATTGATTTATGATGCTCGACTGAACCCATGCTCTGTCATTGCAGACTAGACCTGATGCGTTATCAAGTCTTGATGTAATAACCAAAGTACGTATGTTATCTTCTCAATGCTTAAGCTGCGAACCACAAGAAGCATGCCAGCATCCATAACCAACGCAGCTATATAGCACTGAATCAGCTTTCAGGTTGACAGAGAAAACTATAAGAAGCGAAACCGGATTTTATGGTGCATCCATATCTGAAAGTGCATTTAAATCGTAACGCGACCAGGTGGAATCAATCAATAGGTGAAAACGAAATGATGAATCAATAGCCAAAGAGAACAGGTTCCGCTGGCTGTAAAGACAGACATGGGGCTCATTAAGGGTTCCTTTATTTGTTAACTTGGCTGGAACAGTCTTTTAGCGCATCGTAGAAGCGCTAAGTGAGTGCTGAAGAAGTATCGAGCCAAGAGGTTTTTACAGCGACAGAAGACACGTTTCACATTCGATTTTCGTTTTCTTCGTTTTCCACATGTTCATTTTTCATATGCTTTCCGATAGTTCTTAAAATAGCAAGCTCATCATGTGAGAATGAATGGGTCGATAGTTTGTTCCATTATTGGTTTGCCGGCTAGAGTGTGTATATTAAGTAAATTACATGCACTGATATGTGAATGAACACACTTCGAAGTATGCTACATTTTTAAGTATTAAATTAACTTTTTTAATGCACATTTACGAATCATTAGGAAAGATAGAATAACACCACTGGGTGTCTAAATCCCATAATATTGATTGATCTCTCAAGTTTGTAGCCGACCAACTGACAACCCTTTCTACCAGAAGGACGAAGAAATTATCCCCCACTGAGTTTCGAAACAATATTATCCACTTTCTTTCTCAGACCGTTCGAAAAGAAAGCAATATAACCGATAAATTTATTTTTGGATGACTGCCGGATGTGATTAACAGCTAAACTATAACGTGAAAACTACCCTACGATGCCATTAGGCGCAGATGGGCGGAAGACAATCAATCAATTTGAAGTTGATCAAATTAGAGCGAGGACATTGAATTTTCTCTGGCATGAGTCCAAATTTAAGGATGAAGAACAACGAACTCAAGCAGGTCGGACATGCATGGTTTGAACATTTTTCTGTTCCTAGGTAAAGGCTTTCACTCGTTAATTTTGGTTCCGTCAGGTAAATCCTGGTTCTTCACTAACGGGTCAATGCACACGCGGACCTCCTTTTTTACACAAAGATGTAATTTTTAACTTATTTCTTTGGGGCTGAAAACCATCACTGTAGGAGGGTGGGTATCAAATTTACCACAAGTGGCATGGCTACGTGACGAAGGAGAAATTAATAACTAATAACACCATTTTCCATAGTTACAGTTATGGACAAGATATTTCAACCTAAATTATTCCTTTGACTAATCACGAAGAACCTAATTCAACCTAGAGCTGATACCTTTCTCCAATCATGTCTCTTTGACTGACTACACGCAACAGATCCACTCGACGTCAAATAAATCAATAGCAGAGTCAAAATGAAACAGTCGTCAGTCAATCCAAATGTCCTGAAAAAAATTTTTAAGTCTTCCAGGAATTTCATTAAAGCGAACATTCCCAAATCTACCATGAGTGTTGTCACGTCCGTTGTCAGTATAAAGTTCAAGTAGATTTATTCAAAATGTTGCTGACTGGAGTTTAATGATAAAACTTGTCCTTACAGCCCCACTTTGCTGGTATCTAGCATGTTGAAGTCAAAATGAGGAAGGCAGGTAAATTCCTTATCTGACTGTAATTTCCTCAGTAGAAATGTTCAGTATTTATGAAGTGAGTGGGTGTTAGTTTTTACTTCCTGAAATAGAAAGATTCTACGACTTCAACTTGTTTAGTATTCTTCACTTCTCACCCTTAAATTGAGGACGAATTATTTACGTCAAGGCAGCGTAGATATTTGTTACGTTAATTTGTTCCGGTCTCACAAGACGTAATATTTTTTAATATAATATTTACAGCGTTCTTTTGGAAACTACAAGTCAGGTATCTTAGCTTTTAATGGCATCTAAAATTGTAAAAGTGGGAAGAAGTAAAATGCTCAGGGAACCGCGATTTTTATTCACTTTGTAGCCTAAGTTCCGATTCCACTGCTTCGAAAGTAATCAAGATTAGCATTGGATTCAACCAAAGAAATGAAACTAGACAAAAAATTTAGCTTTCGTCTAGCTTGGGCGGGGATATTGGCGGTTTGGATATAATTCGCACTCACGTCGTGCTTTTTATTGTATAAAAAGAAGCGATTCCCAGCTTTTGTCACTTGCGGTCTCCTAGCTTCCAGGGCGTCTGATAACTTGCCTCTGCCCTGAACGAAACTGTTCGTCTTTTTTGAATACTTGGGTGTTATGCCCAAAACAGAGTGTCAGTGGATCAAAAACAGTGAAAGTAAGTTTCCCTCCACTTGATTCGGCCCGACATTGAGTAGATGTGGAAAGATCCCTTACTTCCCAACAAAAAAATGCCTTCTGGAAGTCATTTGTGGGAATGCTCCTAAGAATCTTTGTTGCAGTGGCTTGGACGTCTTCGAATCGTTGACTTTTTATGACTCCTTTCAGGCGAAAGAAGAAAAAGGTGAATCAACGTGGCAACCCTATATTGAACCAGCCGCTCCCGCATAAACGTAGCGATTTGGCACGACACGTTGTCGCGGTGAAATTTTCCCCAACTGATGATGTCTGGTCACAAGCGGTTGATTTACTTTCACAACCGACCGAGCACTTCCACGTAAAACTTTCCATTCGTGGTATACCCAAGAGGTAAAAACTCCTTTGGAATGATACTGCGATTATCAAAAAAGACCAGAAGGGAGACCAGAATCTAAGGGGAAAACTATCCCTTCGATTTGCTCACGCGGACCTTTTTTGGACGAGAGTCAATTGTGTGCTATTTTTAATTTCAGCCTCTCGTTTCCAGGTTACATTGGAAACAATTTGGGTTTTCTCTAAAGCATTTCAAAAGGTTTGTTGAAATTTCCAAACGACTCATTCTTTCCATCTTTCCAAATTCTTGGGGTAAACTTCCGGCGCACTTTCCTAATTGCCATTATTTCGCAGCGGTGGTTTGAACGACGCTCATTTGATACTTGATTGAGTTTACAGAAGTTGAATCTATTCCGTCACATTTGACACAGCACTTGATGTAGACGAGTGACGGGTGCGTTCGTTTTCCTCGAGGAGCTGTATGCTCTCGAAATAAGTTAGGCCACTCAAAAGCACTTAACCGGCCTACTTAATCGTATCAAAGGGTTCCTTGGCGCTTTTTTCCAAATTTGAACCAAAACTCCACGTGTTGCTCGAGATCCTGTTGCATGGTGACTGGGACGACGCTTCTAAACAGTTATTCACAAGAAACACGGTGATCACTCTTCAAAGGTACGTCTTCATCAAGGTCTCCCCTGAGCAAGCGCAACTGATTGGACTCCCTTCCGTTGCTTTGCACACAGAAAACCAGTCCTACTAGCTATTGATGTCACTATGTATCTAGGGTCGAAATTCAGTCTGCAAAGACCATTCCACCTAAAATGTTTTATCATAGAGTTAAAATTTCCACTTTACAAGACAATTAACCTCATGTCCCAATGTATTCTTCGAAGACTTATGTTCTTAGCAAGAAAAGTTGCGAGCTCTTATCTACATTTGAAAAGAAAATCCTTCGAAGAATTGGCTCCCTCCAGAAAGATACATGATTCTGTAGCCGACAACCATTTTGTTGTGGTTGAAATCTAACGATGGACGGGTCATCTAATCCATATAGGTAATAATGATTCAACCCGGAAATTAATAGGGACAATATTTATAGTAAAGACTCTGCCTTAAATGGACCGATGACGTAGTCCTCTAGGCAACTGCCAGCAGCAGCCTTGCCGAAAAACTGGAATGTTTGAAGTTCCTTATTAAGGTGAACTTAGACCGATAGTGTTTTTGCGCTAAATTTTTTTTGCTAACAATTCAATTTCAACTCAACTTTCACCATTGCTCTGCCAGCCTCGTGACTGTCACCCCGATACCAACAGATAGGCGGGTGAGTTTCACTTCGTGGTGAATTATATTATTCTGGTGCGGAGCTTGGACGAATCCCCGTTAATCTTCTCGCGCCTCTACACTTTCAAGGTCAAATAACGTAAAATCAGTAACTTCTAGTGGAATTGTGCTTGAGAAGACCTCTAAAATGAGGTACGATAGAAGTCAGTGGGATAAATAATAACCGAGCTGTGATCAAACAATGCACGCATGTGATTTACTCCCTTCTTTATAAAAAAAAAAAATAAAATAAAAAAAAAATTATGTTTTATAGTTTGAATTAGGAGATTACTTGTTGGCCGAAGTCTTAAAATAAAAGATTGCCTTGGGAGATATTTTTCCGTTTTATTGGCTAAAAGTGTCTAATTTAAACAAACACGTATCTCGGGGACCAACTGTTCCCTTCATCAGTGTTTTTATCTTCTGATAAAAGATGTTCAAAACGGCATAACTCGCGATAGTATTTCTGAGCCTTCTAAATGTGTAACCCATTCTCAGCCACTTCCAACTTCTCCTCAACACGTTCACGAGTATCTGCCACAAAAGTCGAAGAAATCCTTCATTTCTTATTGTCCGAGGTAGGAGCTCTTCAACGACATGACATGAATTGATGAAACGTTGGAGCTTTTAGTAGCAGTAGAAATTAATCCCATAGAGAGAGTAAGGAGTGAAATAGTCTAAACTGGATTCCCAAGAGAAGGCAATGATACCGTCAGCAAAAACAAGGCTTCCGAAATATACTGGCTGACTAGATAAGAATGACAGGGATTGTGGCTTTTTCATGAAGCTACATTCACGCTATTATGTGTAGAACAACACATCATTCAAATGGCTACTTCGGTTCCGTTGGCAGTGCTTCAAGTGCTCAGTCCAATTTTTGATGGCTCCCTGCACTATGTACTACATTATTTCGTTAATAGCACCTGAAATGGTTTCCATAAGCTTCTGGTGGTGGAGGCTTATGCGAGTAGACTAACGATTTGTAAATCTAAAGAAAATAATCGAGGGGTGTCAAGTCACATGATTGTAGCTGCCATTGTTAAACACTCGCCGTGAGATGATCCTGTCGCTAAATTTTTTGGTCACAACTTTGATCGTTGCGTCGTTTATGTGACATGCAGCGTTGTCTTGTTTGAACTATAGCGTTACGTGTGTAATAAGACGCAGGACAGCAGGTGATGTCGTTAGAGGCGGGGCAGTCCATCATACCCGAAGAAAGTTTAAAAAATGTGCATAAATGCAGATAGGATTTACGCTATTTTTGGAAGGGGAGGTTCAGGAAGCGGAAGCGGGAGGAGTAGTCCACACGAGAGAACTTTTTCTTAAAGAGGAAATGGATGCATTTACCTTGCACATGTTCAAGGATAATACAATCACGGTTACGGGAAGGTGACCAGATCACGGAGCAGTACTCGAGGGTACTCCTCACGAGGGAATTGAAGAGAGCTAAGAAGGGTTGGATGAAATTAAAATCCGAGGAGGAGCGAAGTATAAAGCCTGACATTTTTGCTGCTCGATTGGTGATTTCGAAGCAGTGGGTGTCGAAGCGGAGCTTATTGTCTAAAGTGACTTCGAGGTTTTGAGTGGAATTTAGGTATGATAAGGAATGTCCGTTGAGAGAGTAGGAGAAGGAAGTGGGCGAGGACTTAAGGGAAAAATAGCTTTAGAAATTTAAAAAAAATCGATTTTGTTGCATATCTCGAAAGTATGATATCTTAAGAGTATATTGACCAAAGAATAACTGGAAATTTTAAATATTTTCGAAATTATCGCATATAGTTTAGAGCGCTGCGACAGCATTTACGGTCCTGTGTTTAAGCAAAAAGATTTAAAAGCATTCAAAATGTTAAATTCTCTTAAGATGAAGGATTCAAAAGTATTTGAAGTTTTTAGAAGAATTAAAATGGATGTATATTTGTATGCGCCCAGAATTGCTGATTAATCGGTAAGTCAGTGGAATCAATAGTTTTAACATTTTTTATTTTTAAAGGCGATCTCGAAACTACTTTTTCAAAAACTGCTCGTATTGTAGCTTAAAAAGTTATAGACCGATTTTAATGAAATTTGTAGAGGCTGCTCTCAGTAATATAACTAGAAGGATATACCTAAAATTTGGAACTCTGTAAATAATTTTTTTGGTGTCAAATATGTCGAAAAAATAGCCGGCAATTTGACTTTCCAAGTAAAATGACTACCAAATTTTCAATTTTGCTTTTTTTCATCATTTTATAGGTATATCCTTCCCTTAATATGTCAGTAAACGAATAACATTTATTTCTTCTCTTTCGGATCAAAAGAAAAAAATTACAGCTGCAGCACTTTTTGATGTCGCAAGAAACAAGCATTTGAATTCTACTCTTAACGCCGCCATTTTGTTGGACATCCAAAGTAAAAAAAAATTTTTTTTAATTAATTTGAAGTTAGAGTAAACTTTTGTCTTTATTTTAAAATGATCTGATTATTTTATCCCCTCCTAAAAAAATCTCGAAAAATGCGTATTTTTCACGCTTCCTCAGGTATTTCTCCCTTTAAACGTGTGGCACACAAAGTGACACTTTCTGACGTTTACCACCAAACCATTAGCAGAGCACCAACGAAATAGTGTGTCTAGGTTAGATTGATTTATATAATCGCCCAGCCAAAAGTGAACCTCGTCCGCGAAGAGCATTTTTTGGCTTCAATCCGATTTTCTGAGCAACATTCCCAGTCTTCAACTCTCAAAGCTCTGTCTATGGTCGTTGGATAAATTCATACGGGAAAGATCCAAATCGAATCCTTAAATAAGCCGGGTTGACTTTCGGGCGATACTCATTTCAGCTGATCAGCGTTAAATCGACATTTACCGACCCTAACCACAGGTAGATACTAGACAGCCACCACACTCCCCCTTGCCCCAAAAAATGAAATGAGAACGGGTACGCACGATTTCAAATTGTTTTGTCCTTGAGCATGAGCGAGATATAACGAAAATCCGATCAGCTGTGTTTGATATACCGCCCGGACTTGCCAATCCATTGGTGAGATCGGCAAGTTTTTGCTTATTTATAAGTGAATACGTGAAACTACTTTCTGCTAGATGTGAGAGCACGGCACTAGTACCAGAATAGCAAAAGCTCGCCGATCTCTCTCCTACCAATACGATTTGACGAAGGTTATGCCTTGCCCTTGTTTAGCGTCTCTGATGTGTACAGATAAGCTTCTGCAACACATTCGCAAGTCGGGGCATTTTAGTGTGGGTACTGCCTATTAGATGTACTGTGCCCTAAATATAGACACAGGTCGCGACGACGGCTGTGTTTTCTTCTCCTCGTACCAATCTGTGTCTGGTTCGTCACGTAAGGTCAAAAAGAGTGTATTCACGTTCAAACTTCTCCCATGGTGCAACGAATTGCCTGTGCACTGGAAGCCATAACGAGGATCGAGCTTTCGACGAAAATTACTTTGCTTATTTACAACTGACGAGGAATTTCGATAATATTTCTTAATAACTTCCACACGTTCGGTTACTGAATATTTTGATAGCTAAATGTAATTAATAACTTCGACGCTAATGAAACATAATAATTGGAAAAACTATCAATGCTATTTGGTCACCCTAAGCAATTTTTTTTCGACGAATTAGATGTTACCATCAACGCAAATGAGAAGAGTCGAATGACCCGTCAGACTGAGAACCTTGGTTTTGTTGGTGGTTTATCTTCAGTTCAACTCTGCTTGCTTCCTTTTCCAGACCCAGAGTTATTTGGCCTGGGCCAGTGTCTTCAGTGTAGTCTAGGCGTTTGGGAAAATATGAACCCCTCTAGATCCCGCAAGGCAGCACAAGAACGCCACAACTTTGGACTCCAAATTCCTCTGAGATTTTACTTCGATATAGCACGTGCGACTTTGCGCCGTCGTATGTCACTCTGATAACAGCTATTAGTTGTATGGCAAAAGGCTAATTGATTTGATTATACTTGTACATCCTAATAGCAGCAGTTAATTGAGTCAAGTAACTGCTGCTTTTCATCACTAATTTATTTAATTTGTGTCTTTCATTTTAGTGTTTTTCAGCTTATATTTCTCGAAAACGAATCCAGTATTTCATCTAGACAGAAAGGCCTTTTATCTGTAAAGACAGTATCTCCTTTCTTCTACTAAAAATGCTGAGTTGAAAGTTAAATCTACTTTAACGAATGGGTTTCCCTTTGCCTATTTTACGTCTAATCATTTCTTTTTTTTTTTGGACCATTCCTCCGACATCCCTAATAATTGAAGAAATACCAGCTTATTCAGTATTTTACTTCAGTTTTAAAGTTTCCTTGGATGCTACTGTTAACAAAATATACTCTTGAAGACATTAGAAGCATCCCTGGACTTTTCCTTCCTTTTTAGTCCTTGAATAAGTTAATCCCAACATTCCGATCTCGATTTACTGCTTCAGCAATTTTCGCTCACCTTCGTATCTTTTTTCAAGGAAATTTTGTAGTTTCTGGGGATTTTGCACTTTGCTTGGAGTGAAATAATATTTGGTTTCCTTGACTATCAATATTTGTATAACAACCAATTCCGACTTCCTCGAAAAATGGGAATAAAATAACAAGAATTTCAACCTGTGGCGTTGTGTTGCAGTTGAAATATTATGCCTCCAATTTATGGTCCACCGCTTGATTTTGAATAATTTTTATCTATTATAAAATATGATAAGCCAGCAACGGTAGGCCTATGTTCAATGAATGACGAGGACCAACATTAAAAAGTGTCGTAATGTTTTATAGAGGATGCACTACTGTCAAAATAGAGCCACAAACTAATTTTCGAATTATCCCTAAGCATCCAGAGAATATCTTTCATCTTCTAACACTGCTTAATCTGTTAGGAACATAAAATTTTCCCCAGGCATCAATCAGTCCCAGTTGGTACTGCCGAAAAAAAAATTGCAAATTTTAAATTTACATATTGACTATGGACGCACATATTACATGTAGGCAGCACATGCATATGTACATACAGAACCCATCCCAACTATAAGCCTAAAAATGTTAACTTCAAAAAAAACTCTAATGAACTCAATGAAGCCTGCGGCAGTGTATGTTAAATGCTCATTATGCGATCCCTGTCGTCTTCGACTATAGCAACACACATAGAGGAGGTTCGTCTTTGGGATTAAAAACGAGTCAACCTCCGGTTCTGCTGCTAATCCTCTTCGCGGCATCAACAATGACCTGGCTCTATGGTAGGCATAGAGACGTACTCGTACATATGTGCATGGAAAGAATACAATGCAAAAGCGAAGAATTCGCAATGCAAATCAACGGGGGATGAACTCTTCGAATAGGGGAAAGGGTCCTGCACAAGCGGTCGAGTATGCAGTTTGTACCCAGGCAATCGGCAGAGGGTGGAATAGTCCCACGTAGCAGCAACGTGGGAGAACTATTTCTCCGGCTCAAAGTTCTCGTCCCACTGCTAAAAATAATATCGCTCGCTGGATCCAGATGCCCAGGTAACTAGCGTACTAACGGAAAGTTCTAGAGGGAAAGCTCCCAGCAGTCTGCAATTTGCAAGGCCTACACAGCACTATGAAGCTCACACGAAAATATCTAAAGATACAAAAATGTTTACCGTCTAATGTCCAGGAGATGATAATCACGTGTATCTGGGATAACTTCCAACTTCCGCCACACACACTCACTGCACACGCACTTCTAGTGACTTGGATTTTTTCACTATGACGAGCCCGAACTTGGGAAGCAGAAACGTGACTGCTGAGAGGTCCTGGAGGTCCCTGTTCCGAGTGTCCACCCGCACTTGAATCCGTGTTCGCTTAGATTCTTCACAGCCTGCACCGATTTCGGCTTAAGTCTTTAAGATTTGCGATCTGCTGGGTCTCGAGAAGTAAATTCACTTTTTTTTCGCCCCGACTATGGTTGAGAGGCTTCCGTTGAGTGCGCAGTACCTCGGATCTGTAAGTGATTGCGCTAACGGCAACGCCAAAGACGAGACGAGTGCGACAGCTACGACGAGGGAGAATTTTCGTCTCAGAGTTTTCACATAGAAAATGAGTTTTCCTCTAGGTATGTTGGGTTTTACACAGCGACAGCACCAATTGCTACTGTGATGCACTCACCAAGAAAACTGCGTCTAAATTCTTCCGATGCCCGAATGAAACTGTTCCGCTGAAAGCTGAATTCGGAGCTCGATTCCTCGATTTGGTGAAGCGGCGGAATCAGTCACGCAGGGATTTGGGAGTTGCCGGGCACTCCGGAGCAGGGGACGGCGTGTTTCACGCAGCTGCAGACCGAAGTTGGGGCCCAATGTGGAGCCATTGCACACACGCTGCTGGTGCTTCATGTAACTCGGAGCTATTTGGAGATTTCCCACTTCATGGGAGAGCAGACTCTATTGGGTGGTTTCGACGCTCTGTGGTGCAGCTCCCCTAATTTGGAATTTCGGGAGCTTTCTCGAAAAGGAAAGTCTGCAATTCTTTCTAATTCCACTCATCTCGGAGTTATAATCCATACAGTACTCGAGGAAAATGAGTGCATCTTCGCATTGAAATGTTCTTCACCATTTCGAGTCCTGGCGAGTTTTCCTCGCTTTTCATAAGGACACGGTAATTTGTTATCCTGAAGCGAGGAATATACCATTCCCAATTATTTGGATTTCTTCCAGTTGATTTGATGCGTTACTATGCATTTAATGGAGTATGACTTTGATAAGATTTATATACATCTGTACGGATGCATTACATGTATTACAAAAAAGCCTATAATAGGTACAAATATCTTCAACAGCATACATACTTTTTAACATAAAGCGATACATATGTAGTACATATGAGTGCAGCATACATACTCGCACATATCTACATGCCAGTATCTTTGCACACGACTATCGTTCATAAGGAAGCTAATGAAAAGGTAAATGAATGGAAACCAAATTAGTTTGCAAATGAGATTTAGCGCCGTAAATATCACATTTGACTACATACAAAGTTTCTCTAGCACGTAAAGATCATAGTGAGCTTAGGTACACACTATGGATATTGGTTTCGTGACAGGTAATAAAAGTGGCAACTGCTATGCTTTAATACATAAATATTACGTTTTCATCAACCGCAAATTTAATGCAGTAATTGTTGAAATTTGCTAAGCTTTTAGATCATTCGGTTGATAATTAACATAAATTTTGATTCATTAATATCGTCGCATGCTATACAATAACGTTTTTCGTACCACAGACGATCGTATTATTATTAGTCCCTAAAGAATTATTGTGCCCCTTTTACTGGTTATAATGTACCTATTGATCATAATATCTCAAGCTGGCTTATAACCGTTAGGAACTTTAGTATGTTTCCTACTTCCAGATCTTTCAGCTTTGCATCTGGTATTAAGTGTTCCCCCAGATGCCTCGACCTACTTTGCACAAGTGCCGGACACTGTCCCAGGACGTGTATAGAGGTTTCGTCATATTCCTCACAAAACCTGCAGGCAGTGCCCGTAGATATCCCTAAGTTCCCTACTAGCCGACAGTGACTAGTGGTAGGCCCGCCCAGTCATAGCCATGAAACCGTTTCCGATTCCACAGAAGGGTTCTGGCCCGTGTAAAGGCTCCCTTCTTGGCTAGTTCGTCCGCTCCTCGTTGCCTTCCAACCCAGCAGGGCCTGGAACCCAAAGTATCCAGGCCTTGTTGGACGAGCTTGCTTTGTATGAGAGCCGCAAAGGTGTAGACATTCAGGTGGTAGATATAATGACCGTGATTATGATGATTACCATCATTACGAGGACTACGCGTCGTAATAATGGTGCTAGCAACTGCCAGTTAATATGTTCACTATCCATATGATAGCCAGCGTTTTTCCTAGCGACCGCCTATCTACCCCATTTCCATTTGCATAACAACTTCAATCTATCCAATAGATTTAATGTTATCTTTGAAGTGTTTTAAAGTCACGAGACGAACTTGAATTAATGCGTGACAAAGTCACGGAAATATATTTACTACCAACCGCAATAAATCATTAAAGGTATTAGAAACAACCATTGGTCAATTTTAATGAAGTTATCGTTTCTTTACGGACACACTTCGTCCGTACAAAAAGGTTAAAGGTTGGACTATGCGACACGGCAGAAGTTGAGTATTTATATACACTGGCACGGCACGATTCGACAAATAATTTTGTCCCTATACGTCACCTGGCAGAAGGGTAATATCCCGCAATTGCGGTCAGGCAGGTCATAAGGCGAACACTTGTAACGAAAAGGAGAGTTGCGTTCTATGCAGGGACCGTGACGCGTCTTATAAGAACGGGCACACTGCGACCTCGAGGCGGTGTTCGGTCTTCAGAGCAGAACTGGAAAGAGCTAGGATGCGGTCAACATAATCCATATCTTACAAACCAATATGCACCGGATTGCAATCGCTCGCGACTTGCTAGCACAGTTCGCTCCGGGCCCCGGTCCTGTCGAGAAATGGGCAAGGGTTCTTGACGCATGGACGGCGTCAGGACGTAAGCAAGTTAGTCCGCACACAACGAACAAAACAAATACGTGTCTGCACGCTAAACGTTGGTACCCTAACTGGAAAGACCGAGGAACTCGCAAGGGCTCTTCGGAAAAGGCGCATTGATATCTGCGCTCTGCAAGAAACCCGATGGTTTGGTGCCAAAAGCTGCGACATTGAACGCGAACGTGGTAAAAATGGCTTCAAGCTTCTCTATTTTGGTAACCCACACACCCAATATGGTGTTGGCATTGCCATCTCAAAGGGTTTCCGTGATGCCATTAAAGAAGTCGAACGATTTGATGATCGGCTGATGAAGCTCACCATTATATTAGCTGACCGCACTATTCACTTCTTCACCGCGTATGCACCACAGACAGGTCGACCTGATGCCGAGAAAGATGCCTTCTGACAACTTCTCGATGAAAAGACTTGTCACGTGCCTGCTGACGGTTACATAATCATTGCCGGCGACCTTAATGGTCATGTGGATGAAAAGGCAGACGGTAACAGGTGCCATGGGGGAAAGCGGTTCGGAGCGCGCAATGAAGGTGGCGAGCGTATAATCGATTTTGCGGACACCCATGACCTTGTACTTATGAATACGTGGTTCATCAAACGATTGTCTCATCTTCCCACATTTTATAGTGGGAACAGTAAAACGCAAATCGACTATATCCTCATAAGACGCCAACATTTTACCACTGTCACTGATTGCAAACTCGTTCCCTATGAGACCATCGCACCTCAACATCGGCCGTTGATTGCCGTCCTGCGAATTAAGCCACCGATAAAACAGCGTGAGGAACGCACTGGCCCGACGCGCATTAAATGGTGGTGATTTGGTGAGAAGAAAGAAGGAACGGTCTCACTTATACGATTGCCAACCATTACGAATGTGGAAGAATCATGGAACCAAATGAAAGACACGATCTACAAAGCTGCCTCTGCGACCCTCGGGGTCACCAAGCCGGGTAAGCGGTACATCAACCGAGATACTTGGCTTTGGAATGATGATGTTGAAATGAAGGTCCGTGAAAAGAAACGCCTCTACCACAAATTTCTCGACAATAAAACGCCTGCTAATTGGGAAATTTATAAGAATGCCAACCGGGAAGCAAAGAAAGCGGTCGCTGTCACCCGAGCGAACCACTTCAAAAATCTTTACGATAAACTGGAGATTCGGGATGGCGAGAGAGATCTGTATCGACTTGCTAAAAGCCGTAATGAACGCACACAGGATATTGAACACTTCTGTTGCGTTAATGACAAGAACGGTACTTTGCTTATCAACCGTCGAGTCGCAACGGATAGATGGCGAGAATACTTCGAGCAGATGTCAACTGAAGAATTGCTCATCCTCCACTTCCACAATCATTGCCGACATTTGGACCAGTTCCACCAGTCAGCGCAAGTGAAGTCGAGGAGGCAATAAAACAAATGAAATCGGGGAAAGCAACAGGACCTGACGACATCGCATCTGAGGTCTGAAAAGCGAAGAGCTGGGATGCAACACTGTGGCTCAGTGAATTCTTTAACCGGGTTATTCAGGAAGGAAGAACACCATCTGACTGGCAAGAAAGTACCACTGTTCCAATATGGAAAAAGAAAGGTAGCCCAGCAGAATGTTCAAATTACCGTCCGATCCGGTTACTTTCCCATACCATGGAGATTTTTGAACGCATTCTTGACAACCGTATTCGCGAAATCGTCGAAATAACCGTGAATCACGCCGGATTTGTCAAGAACTGCGGAACTACTGACGCAATACACGCTGCGCGGTTACTCACGGAGAAACACCGTGAGAAGCATCGCCTTCTTTACATTGCATTTCTGGATCTAGAGAAAGCGTTTGACCGTGTACCACACGAACTCATCTGGTATGCTTTACGACAACACTTCGTACCAGAAGAACTCGTGCGCTGGGTTCAATTGCTCTACCACGATCCGAAAAGTAAAGTTCGAAATATGGCGGGTGTATCAAAACCGCTTCGTGTCTCTGTTGGTGTTCATCAAGGAAGTGCCCTCTCACCACTCTTCTTTGTTCTTGTTATGGACACCGTCACACGGGATATCCAACGTTCAGCTCCCTACACACTGCTTTATGCAGATGATGTTTTGCTCGCATCTTATAGCAAAAAAGATCTCGAGCAACTTGTTCAAAAATGGAATGATCGGCTCATGCAACACGGTCTCAGATTGAATTTAAACAAAACTGAATTTTTGACGACCGATCCACATGA
This sequence comes from Hermetia illucens, assembly GCF_905115235.1. Taxonomy (NCBI): domain Eukaryota; kingdom Metazoa; phylum Arthropoda; class Insecta; order Diptera; family Stratiomyidae; genus Hermetia; species Hermetia illucens. Next base: position 151,878,146 of record NC_051850.1, on the reverse strand, counting down.
AACAGGCAGTGATCTGCCCAGAACTGAGCGATTTAAATAACTCGGGTCAACGCTATCAGCCAATGGGGAACCTGGATGAAGTGGCTTTCCACAGCTGGTGTTCTTTGTGATCGACGTATCAACGAACGTCTCAAATGTAAAATTTACCGCAATGTCGTCCGTCCAGTCGCTCTCTATGGTTCTGAGTGTTGGCCGACTATAAAAGACTTGCGGTAATGGAGACGAAGATGTTACGTTGGATTAGTGACGTCACACGTTTTGATCACATCAGAAATGAGGATATCCGCGATCGTTATGGGGCTGCACCGATCGTGGAAAAATTGCGAGTGAGACATCTTCGATGGTATGGTCACGCAATTCGTGCTAACGAGAATTCACTTGCCAAGATTGGTCTGAACATCGAAGTCGATGGTAAATGACCAAAAGGCAGACCTAAACAACGGTGGCTTGATACGCTGGATGGGGATTTGAAAGCCTCGAGATTGCACCCAGATCAGGCATTCGATAGAGCCAAATGGCGAAGCCGATCACGATGAGCCGACCCCGGTTGTGAACGGGACAAAGGCTGAAGAAAAAGAAGAAAGACTAAAGCTGATATAGTGTTCATCAGTGAACAGTACTGAAATAAAGACCCAGCTGCATAGCACCCCGACATATCAGGTACCGCTGCCATCTGGGTTTGGGACGGTACCCACCTTAGAGTTCAAGCCCAAGCTCGACAGGATATCGGGCTCGAGGCTTATGCTGAGCAGTATCTGGAACATATTTGCACTAAGGTGGCAGAATGACACTGAGAAGGAAGATATCAAATATTAGTTGTACTGGCAGGCACCTTATAACTGTATAAGAGTGATGAGCTCTATGCTGGTCAATGTAGCGCCAGTTTCGTGAGCTTTTAGCTTTCTTTTCGAAATCTTCCCTGGATATTCATTTTAGTTTGTTTGCTCTCTGTTTCTTAATCAGTTCTATTTTCTCCGTACTTTTTAACTGATAACTTCTGTGCCAGATGCAAAACGCTTTCAAAAATTAGAATCCTGCAGTGAAGTACAGACAGTCTAAATTCAATAACCATAGAACTTATATTTTACATTTGTTAAAGTTTTTAGATGTTTAACTTTCTTTACTTCGTGTTACCGTATGCTCGTTAGAGGCAGAAGTGAGACTCGCTTCATGTGTTTCTCTTCTGCCCCTAACTCATGGCACACTTTTCTCGCCGGTCCTCCACTCCCGTGGCGAGCTCCGCAAAGTGGATAGATCCGCGCCATCTATTCGTTCGCATTCACAACATTCGAAATAAATTTCAAATGCTGCGAATCCTGCCGCGCCACAAGCTAGCTGCATTACGTACTGTATTAAGTACGCTAAAAAAATGATGATTAATTGATGGTGGAATTGTCTTCAGAATCATTTTGGACGATGCAGCAGAGGTAATTGTTGACTGCCAGAAAAGGCATCCCGGTTCCTATGATACCAAATAATCTTCGGTGAGGCTTCGTGACAAAGGTTAATACAGGGCAGTTCATCGCATAGTCACGTTTGACAACCCCCTTGGGATAGTGAAGGTAGCAGCACAGAAGGAGAGAAAGTCAGAAAGGCAGAAGGACAGAAGAACACAAGGATGCAAGGGGAAAAGGGTAAAAGGACAAAATGACAGAAGGACAGAAGAACAAAAGAATAGGACATAAGGATAGAAGGACAGAAAGGCAGAAGGATAGAAGGAACGAAAGGCAGAAGCGCAGAAGGGCAGAAAGACAGAAGGACAGAAAGACAGAAGGACAGAAGGGCAGAAGGACAGTAGGACAGAAGGACAGAAGGACAGCAGGAAAGAAGGATAGAAAGACAGAAGAACAGAAGAATAGAAGGACTTAAGGGCAGAAAAGCAGGTAGAGAAGAGAACAGAAATAGTGGAAGGCAGAAAAAAAAAGGATTTCCTGTCCAGCGTCACCCAGGTACTTAATAACCGGCTTTGAAATTATGGTGAGCTTCGAAAATTAAAGCCTTATTTCGCCACGTTTTCGAGGTACTGACTACCTCATTTGTCAAAAACTTGTAGTCTCCTCCACTACAGGAAGAATAAAAACTCATTGAACATCCCGTTCCATGGAGGAAATCTTCCACCTGTATCAAACTAAAGCGCCCTTTCTGAAATTGATTGATCAGCTTATTCAAATAGCTAGGGGCACTCGATTTATCCAATGAACGGCGTAATAATTGTTGGATACCATTGTTTCTCAAATCTGTTAAGATGGGCACCTAAATCTTCACTTTTCCTGTGAATCCGTTCAATGTCATTCTTAGTTATTCAGTACTATTTCATTTTTTGTCGTTTTCTTCAGGTACCTCAAAGAAGTAAATCTGGCTCTGTGCGAAGTTATTTAAAGCGTTTCCACTTTCTGGTGGTTGTGGTATTATATAATTTACTCCGAAGATTTTTCACCAAATTCAGATCTCGCTCTGGCCTGCTGGCAAAGCTTTCTTGTTTGGAAATGCCCAACCTCAACTGCATGACCTTATCATTTTCGTCATATTGGCGGTGCATGGTTCTATTACTCCTCTTGCAATTTTTTTTGTTTGGTAGGTAGAAACCTTTAAAAGACTGACCTTAGAATTCACAATTACTGAGAGTGTGGGATTTTTACTCATTAAAACGAGTGAGATTTTTCCATCGTTCTGTACATATTTAGGTTTCGTTTTTATTAGTTGAAGACCCTGTGGTCTCAGTGAAGCCAGCACTTTAGTTGGCTTCACTGAGGAACTGGATACTGAGGATAGTAGCTTATATTTGAAGGTATCATTTATGAAATCAAGTAGTACGGTTTTACTCTTTTCATTCGTCCCATTGCATAAGCGATATCAGTCAATTTTCGGACTTCGTTATTCTCTTGTGACTGTAGTTGGTGGCTAGGTTCAATTGCTTGATCTTTGATGACTTCACTAACCAACTGTACTTTCAGGTCCCTATGAAGATCCTTATTACGAATGAACCAGGGAGCGCTTATTATGCTTCTAAGCACTTTAATCTGGAACGTTTGTATGACCTTCAGGTTTGATTCTTTGGCACAGCCCCAGAGCTGCATGCCGTACGTCCATATGGGCCTTAGGATCTGCTTATAAGGCAGCTTGTTACCCATGGTTAGCTGGGAATTTCTCCCCAATAACCAGTACATCTGTTTGTATCTGGCAATAAGCTCGTCCTTCTTTCTTAGGATGTGTCTTTTCCAGCTGAGTGTAGCATCGAGTGTCATACCTAAATATTTGACCTCACTCGCCTGTGACATATCTTATCCGTTTATGATGACTTTACTGGATTCTCCTTTTGTTTGTGAAGTTAATATACACTGATTTGCTTTCGTTTGATTTTATTTTCCATGCTACATGTTGTCAATAGCTGTTTGCAATTTTTGCTTCTTCTGTAGTTTTATCCGTGGTAAGGATAGAGGTGCGGTCTGCAAATAGCGCTATTTTGGTTTCTTCACAGCAGGATATGTTATACAGGAGAAACAGTGTCGGGTTCAAAACACTCCCCTGCGATACACCAGCTGCAATTGTTTCCAGTTCAGAGTAGGTTCCTTCGTATTTCACTCTGAATAGGCGCTCTGATGATTCGAACATATTTAAAAAATCTTCTGGGAGATCCCTATGCAATTTATACAACAGACCTTGACGCGACACATCATCAAACGCCTGCGCGACATCGAGAAAAATGGCTAAACATTTTTTTCCATTGCATTTTCTATCAGATTCGTGATCCTACCCACCTGTTGAATTATGGAAAGCTATTCGCGGAAACCGAATTGGTGGGGTGGTACTAGATTTCGATCCACAATGATTTGCTTCAGTCTCTTAAGGAGAAGCCTTTCAAATAGCTTGGCTGTAGTAGGGAGTAGCAGCATTGGTCGATACCTTCCCTGGTTTGGTGACCATTATAGCTTCGGCCACTTTCCACTGACGAGGAACGTATTCTAATCTGAAAGCTGCATTTATTATTTGTAATAATTTTGATCGGACCCTTTTCTGGCAATTCTTTTAGTATTCCCTATGTAATAAGTTCATAGTCAGGAGCCTTATTAGGAAGCACATTTGTTTTAATGTCTGTCCTCAGCTCATTTAATTTTACAAGGCGTATTGGGCAATGGTCCACTTCACTAACAGGCGTTAAGCATGTAGACGTAGATGTAGATCTAGAGGCTGGAAGGTACTTTCTAGATGCTTGGCGAGCAGATCTGCCTTATCCTGTGCAGAACGAACCCATTGCCCGTTTCCCTGTTTAATAGGTAGAATTTGTTATCTGGGTGGTTTCATGATCTTCCACAGTTTTTTCGCCATAGCTTGCGAGCTCTACGTTTCTCTGCAATTATTACAGTTCCTTAACCTCCGCAGGACATTCAGTTTATTTTTTATTTAGTCCATGATAGGCAGTAATAGTATTCCAAGCCGCCTGTTGTATCGAGTTAATAAGCAGTTCTGATTTGGTTATTTATGCAAATGTTTTCTTGCATGTGCTTTTTAAATATTGCCCACTTTGTTTGTCAATTAGTCAGCCTGGGAGGATAGTCTTTCCTCCTCAATTTTTTGTTGACCAGCATCATAACAAGTGAGTGTCCGGACATTATCTTTTCATTATTGACAACATGGATGTATTCGTCTGAAATCCCCTTAGTTACGAAGAAGTCAATGACATTTGGCTTACCGCTGGAGTGGAAATTGCACTTTTGTGCTCTTCCTGCTTCAAATAATGCTATGCCTCTAGATGTTGTTAACCTAGATCCCCAGAATCCATTTTTGCGTTAAAGTCAGTTCCTAAAATGAAGGAATTTCCGATGAACTGGAAGAGTCGAGCGAAATCCTCTTTTTAACACCGGATCGGGGTGGACAGTATATTGACGAGATCTTCTTAACTTTGTTAAATAGTTGTGCACCAATAGTCATGTGCTGCATTTTTTCATCTTCAATTTTCTGCTCTTCGTGGTGTTTGATAGCGTCTTCGCTATTTGCGCTCTTTTTGAGTATTTACGTCGTCGATTAAATAATTTCATGGACTAACAAGGCATTCTAGCATCCTTTCTGAAAAGACTCATGACCCATTTTTGAACTAGCGGAGGGTTGGCTTGTGGTCCCTGTGTATCTGTACGTTTTTTTTTTCGTTAACGCCCTGACATCACGCCGCAAGGGAGTTTCATTCCTATGTACTGAGAGCAAATGTTCCAGGGAAGTTCCTGGGAGATGTGCTCTCGGCCCGGTCATTTATGGTTGACCCACCTTGCGGTAGACTTACGGTCGTCGTATTTGTGCCTATATCCCAGGGAGAGTTTCTAGTGGGTTCAAGCTTTGAGTTGCGCTGGGCAAGTCGAATACCGTGCTCCTTAGTTGCGGCAGAAGTGCTAGATAGGCCTCGCATCCCCAGAACCTTCACTACCCCTGACACTCCTCTGAAAAAACAGATACGAGCACCACTTTTATTTTCGAGGAAGCCTCAATAGGGGCACCGTTCTTGGTGTCATCTTGCACTGCCTTGTAATGGATTCCCTTTGTTTGTTTTTCAGATGCAATTTCCTCCAAAAGGGTTGCACCTATTGACATGAAATTTGGTTGACATACGGGAATAATGATATCTTACACAAAGTGAATAGCCTGGTTTGGTGTAAAGTCAAGGTGGGCTCTTTATACATTTAAGTCACGATACCTACTCCGAAGTGGTGAGTAATAGCCGGCGCCATATGCTAGTACTAGTTATTATTATCTACTATTCGGTAAAGTCATTATGTGTTTCAACGGTTTATTTACTTTAGTTATTGCCTGGAAACCGAACTTCCTTTAAAAAGCCACCGGGAAGAGAACAGGGTTACTTTGTGCCGGGGTTCGCCTTGTCAATGTGGCGGAGAACTATGTACTCTGAAGATTTCCTCCCGTAATCAAATATTCTGGTTTGAAACTATATCTCAATAAAATGGAAAACTATAACTTTCAAAATTTAATGATTCTGCATAAATTTATCCCCAGATCTAAAACGTTGATTATAAAGGACGATTTTAATCGATCCTTAATCCTGTGAATGGTTTCATTTAATATAATCCCCTTGATTTAATAAGATACCATTATTTTCTCCACTCATTCGCTTAAAAGCACTTTCACCTTTTAACCTTTCCTAACACAGATTTCATCTTAAACTTGTACTTTCCCTACCGCATTCCATCCCTCTGAGATCCGGTTCACTTGCCAGTACCAAAAAAAGTGGCAAAGTGCCAAAAGCTCCTTTGTGATGTTGCGTCATAATAGGAAAAACACTGACAAAGTTAGGGAAAATTTCGAAAGGACCGAACTTTTGTTGTATCAAGGACCATGTCCTATCTACTCCCATATGTACTCGTATATCTTACACCCTCGTATTTGTGTAGTACAATGTGTAAAGTAAACTGTTTTCTGCTTCTCCTACTGTATTACATAAACCAGGGAAAAATCAATAAGACATTGTGTGGAAATGCGAAAAGTTCAGACGGAGAAAGCCTAGAAAACAAGACCTGGGGAAGTGGGTGTATGTTACGACGTTTGCTATTCAGCCTGGCGCTTTCCCAATGCGATTTTCTCTCTAATGCTATAATGGGCGCCAGTCAGTTTATGAGGGGATGGGACGTGCCCGGGGAAACGTTCGAATGGGAGATATGCAGGCAATTCCGTTTGCCGGAGGAGCTTCGTTGCAAGTAATATTTTTACGGCCATTATAGCTGGCATGAAGTATAAATGAGAGTCACGGAGTAGAATAAGGGGCTTTGGGGACACTGAAATGTTATATGGAATTTCCGCGTGTACTTAATTTTGCGGGTGGTTTGCATAGATAACTGGAACTGGATTAGGGCCATCAAGGTCCGCTATCGCATTCATGAGGACCAGATGTTGTTTATCTGTTGCATTACACGAAAGCAGGCGGATTAGAAATTGTTTTACGCACCGCAGGAGGGTTATTAAATCGATAAACTACTATTTTTGAAATTTTCCGCGGATATAGTGCTCCGATGATTTATCGTTTTACGACTACACCTATTTCCCTTTGTCATTGAGCCGAACTCCATTATGGCCTAATACCACTATGAACGTAAACAGTTCCTGTTGTTTCCTATTGTACTCACCGCAATGTCCTTTTTGTCGTTTTGTGAGTAATCACGCAGGCCAGGATTTGAGCTCCACGTAATGGTCGTTCAAGTTTCACAATAGTTGGTAATAATTTGCTGGTAGGAAGATAAATTTACCTTGGTAGGTCATGTCTTGGAAAATTCGAGGCCAAATATGTGTATTAAAGGTTAGTTCTGGGTGGAGACGCTATCATGTAACATTCATATCAGTATGGTGAGGATGTTAGTGGAGTGAATGAAAATGGAATCCATCCAGTACCTATTAACTCAATCAACAGTCGATTCAATTAGCTATTGTATAATGTAAAGCCAGGGAGTACAATGCTTTACTGGAAAAGGTGGACCAACAATGTACCGAAACTGTGTACCGCCGGAAACTTTCAAGGGATAAGTGAATTTTTATGTTCAGATTCAACTGCAATGACAATCACAATTGACGTCAAAAGGTGGTAACATATCATTGCTGCAGCGGTCTATCGAAAGCATAGCGTGTCGGCCACATGCCATTGTTCCTGGTCGCTGGCACTATCAACCATTTTTCTCCCCTTTTCCTAATAAGCTTTTGCTTCTTATTGGCCGTTCTGAGCCACGTCACCCTATTCTTCTATACCTTTTGTTCCGTTCAGGAGTGTGGTCGGCTTGAACCCCAGTCTGACCCAATTTCCATTTGTCATTAATACATTAATGTACCAGTAAGTCAAAGGGTAGTATAGGACCCAGGGCGAAACCTGGATTGGTACCCATGATGGAGCATACAACCTGGGAAACGCCTGCTGAATCAACACCAATAGCTCTACTATCAAACCCTATCTCCACCTCCAGGTGGTGATTGCTGGGAGTTCTTTCTTAATGAAAAACTGCAGGCGGAGAAGGATGAAGGCGAGTTTCCCGTACCTAAAAACGGGGCGGGTTAGCTAGAGCTGACAACCCTACACGGAAAAAGAAAAGTTACGGAGCCTCGGACAGGATGGAAAGTAAAACGACGAACTCGGCAATGACAACGGAATACCGATTTGCGCATTTTCCCATGGAACGTGCTCTCCCTGTACAGACTGAATGCTGCTGAGCAGCTAACCGATACCTAGTCCTAATATAAGGCTGATGTTACAGCGTTGCAAGAGATGCGCTGGGCAAGGACCGGTTTCATGGAGAAGAGCCACTACACCATATATTATAGCGACCATCCAGTAAATCATGTGTTCACAGTAGGCTTCTTGGTCAGCCAAAAAATGAAACCTGCTGTTATCGGTTTCGAAAATATAAGCAAAAGGCTATGCACTCTGCGTTTGGGAGGCAAATTTAGAAACATAAGCCTCATAAACGTTCATGCTCCTACAGAGGAGATTGCAGAGTCGGAGAAAGATACCTTCTACGAGGCAGTTGAGCGGACCCTCGAAGCCTGTCCAAGGATGATATCAAAATCATACTTGGAGATTTTAACAGTCAAGTTGGAACGGACTTCATATTCAGGCGATACGTCGGGTCCCATAGCCAATGATAGATAACGGACTGCGGATTATTCAGTTAGCAGTATCGCACGAAATGGTTGTTGGAAGTACCTGATTTACGCGGAGAGCGGTCCACAAGCATACGGGGACCCCTCCAGACGGGACGACTTTCAACCAAATTGACCACGCCTAAGATTCAGATAAAGATACCGTGGGCTGCACCTCCCCCTCAATGGTTTTAGAAGCCGACACTTGTAACATGACGGTCTCTAGCCCGTAGTAGAGCGGGCAACCCGTTTGTTCCCGAACCTTCTTAATATCCGGGCTAGGAACGCCGATAGGTAAGAGAGTGCCCTGCCTATTAGGCCTGTTTTCTGTTTTCCAGGTGGAAGTATTCAGGTTGTTATGGACATCAAGTTGTTTCAAAACCTCAGCACCGTTAAGCCCTTTTTCTGGAAGCCAGAGAAAGGAATGATGGCAGCTCAGAGACCGTTTTCGGTGTTAGTCGCCCACATCAGCCTCCAGCTGAAATCGTGCGGATTCAGCGGAGCAACCCGACCACGTGACCCCGCGAATGGGGTTATTGGCCCAACCTAACGCTTGCCGGGTGCTTTTTTGAAGCGACCGGCGGCTCATCAAAAGGTTTCAACCTCGACAAGGAGACTCAATTGGGCCGTATGGAACGTCGAGCTTAAAAGAGTGCTCACCTCGCTCCAGAACTCTTACGAGGCCCTCCTATCGTCGCTGCAGCGGTCTCCGAGGAACGTCCACCCGAATGTGGATATGTGTGAGCACGTCTCGAGATTCCTCGGGGTGTTGACCTCCATTGTCGTGTGTCGGCCGCAGCTTCGAAACCGCATCTCTAAGCAGACGCAGTATGCCGGAGTCGTTTAAGCTTGCTCTGATGTCCAGCATAGGGTTGGCGGAGAGGCAGAGATTCTCTCCGTATACCATCTCCACGGAGCTGGCCATGAACTCCTCTCGGTTGGCTGTGAGAACGTCGAAGAGGACGAAAGGCAAGGATAGCGACGACGATGGATCGTCGCGAGTTATTAATGCGGCTTTCAGCGTCCGGTGCCAACGTTCCAACATCCCATTGGACTGTGGATAGTATGCAGTAGTCCTGTGCCGTTTGAAGCTAAGGAGTTTTCCTAACTCCGAGAAAGAGTAGACTCAAACTGCATTCGCTGGTCCGTGGTGATTACGGCTGGAATTCCAAAGCGCGGAATCCAGTCTCGACAGAGTGTCTCCGCACAAAATTGCGTCATAATGTCAGTCAGAGGTATTACCTCACGCCACCGCGTAAACCTGTCGATGATTGTGAGGCAATACTGGTACCCATGAGAGTCTGGCAAAGGGCCAGTAATGTCGAGATGAACGGTGTGAAAGCGGTTGGTCGACCAAGGGATACACCTACTTCCTTTCTTACAAGCTTGTTGACTTTACACTTCTGACACGCGATGCACTGTCTGGGATAAGGGTTTGCGTCGTTGTTCATGAACGGCTAGCAGTACTTTCCAGTGACTAACTGGTTTGTCGTTCTGATGCCTGGGTATGCAAAATCGGGCGGAATGAATGGCCTAGGTCCCTTGTCTGAGGTCTCGCACGGTAAATTAGAGTTTGAAAATAGGAAACTCTTTCAACTTATATTTGGAGTTTGCCTTCAGGCTCTGAAACTCAAAGTCGTCTTTCTGTGCCTCGGCGATTGCCATATAACCGACGCGGGAGGGTCTGTGAACTCCGAGATTCGGCACAAATCGTCTGCAAGGACAACAATAACAAACAACATGTTGGATAACAGAAGTGAACTGGCTAATAAAATTCAAGTGCCTAAGTTGGTGTGGGGACGCTTTGTTGGGCTTTTGTTTAAGCGCGAAAGTAAGGGACTTGTGGTCCAAGAACACGGTGAACGGGCTGCCGTCAAGGGAGAAACGGAAGTATTTGATGGTGAGATATGCGGCGAGTAGCTAACGATCTTAGATGCTGTAGTTACGTTGAGTTGGATTGAATAGTTTCGAAAAAAAGAGCCTCGGTTGCCAGTTTTGATTCGGCCGTTGGTGAAGAGTATCGCCTACCGCTGTGTCCGAGGTATTGACGAACTTAACCAGGGGTGCATCTGGTCGATGGAATGCCAACAGTGTTAAACCAACAAGCTGTTGTTTGAGCTTTTCAAACGTCTGAACCGTCTCAGTGGATCCTGCAACCTCGCTGGAGTTTTTGGTTTTGGGCCCAGATAAGTAAGCCGTTCATCACCAAGCGGCCATGAGCAAGAAACGACAATAGAAGTTTTACATGCCCAAGAACCTTCGCAGATCATTCACCGTGGTTGGTACGGGAAAGCTCTTAATCGCCATAACCTTGGCTGGGTCGGGTTGGATTCCGTTAGGGGTTATCATGTGGCCGAGGAATTTCACCTGCTTCTTTAGGGATTTGCATTGTTCAACGTTTAGAACAAGTTCGACCTCAAGAAGATGTTGAAAAATGCACTCGAGATGGTTTAAGTGCTCAGATTCGGACGAAGAAGCGACCAAAACATCATCCATATATACGGAACAAAAGTTTAAGTTCGCAGGACAGAGAGGATTAACCTCTGGAAAGTCTGCGCAGCGTTGCGCAATCCGAACGTCACCCTGGTGAACTCGAAGAGTCCGGAAGGTATGCAAATAGTCGCTTTCGGGATATCAGGATGATACGCTTTGGCTAGGTCCAAGGTCGTAAAAATACGGCAGTTCGTAACTGAGTGTGCGACATCATGGATGAGTAGAATGGGGTATTCGTCGGGAATTGTCTCAGCATTCAGTTGCCTGTAATCTCCGTATGACCTACATTCGCCGTTTGGCTTAAGGACTAAATTAAGTAGAGAGGACGAACAGGTATTGGAAGGTCTGCAAATGCCCTGTTTCATTAAATCGTTGAACTCTTTCTTTGGGACAGCAAGCTTCTGGGGTAAAAAAAAACGCATCTTTGAGACGATTGGGGAACTAGGATGTTGTATGATGCTGTATATCGTGTTTGACCGATTGGGAGAAACCACTTTCAATGTGGCAATGTTACGGTATTTTCTGAGGAGTGTGCGAACGCAATGGTTGGCAACGTCCTTGAAAATAATAGAAAGAGTGCCGTCTGCGCAGGTGGAAATTTTCCCTGACGTCTGGAAAGAGGTTGCGGAGTCTAATGAGGCTTTATTCCGCATGTCCACCAACAGCCCATAGTGACACAAGAAGTCTGCGCCTAAAATGGGGGTGCTAATGTCCGCCTGAACGAATAGCCACGAAAACGTTCGACGCAATCCGAGACTTACGTCCACATGCCTATAGCCATAAGTGCTGATAAGAGAGGGGTTCGCGGTATGTGGTATTGGACAGGGTACCGGGAGAATCGACACCTCAGAGCAGGAAACAACGCTTGCTCAGAGAGTTGAAAATTGTAAGGTGACGTGGTACTGCGCTTCGAGTAGCCATCGCTTTTTGTCGCGTTGTTATTGCATCCAACAGTACATTTAGTCGCTTGACCTCCATATTTACGATGATACCAGCAAATCGTCGAGGCCGATGAGGGACCCGGCGTGCGATTACTCGAACGCTCTTTTCGGGAAGCTGACCTCGACTGAGATTGCGATCGAGATCTACCCTCCGAACGCAAAGTATCAACCGTCGCTGTGAGCTTGGTGACCGCGTCGGCAAGTGTGGTTACCATTCCTTTGAGCTTGTCGACCTGCCGAGCCGCGTTTCGGGAAACCTCCGCATACACCTCGTGTACTTTGTCGACCGTGGTGGACAACACCTCAAGTGATCCCGAGTCCACGCAGGCCAAGATGGAGCGGGTGTTCTTCTGGAGTCGTTGCAGCCAGAGAGACTTTAGCAGCTCAGACCCGACCTTATCCCCACCCAGCTGCTTTATTTTTCGTAGCAACTGGCTGGGGGTACGGTCGCCTAACGTCAGCTCATTCAGCAAGTGATTAAGCTTTTACCTTTTCACTCACTGAAAGACGTCGGATCAGCTGCTCCTTGAAGCGGTCCTATGAGTACTCCTCCACCACGTCCGCCGAGACCAATGAGTGCGTGGTTGAGCCTGGTGGCGCCCGCCATGTCGCCCGTCGCGTAAATTGAGGCTCCTGTTGGCGGAACCACGCAACCGGATTTCGTGGCCAAAAGGTAAGCACCCTAATTGCGACTACTGTCAGCGGCGGCATCGCACCTTTCTCCTTGCGCGGCATATTTCCGCAGAGTAAGGGAGAGCGGAGAAAAAGAAAGGAAAGAGAAGGGATGACACACCGGAGCCTTAAAGAGGACAATCGTTTCCTCTATTGTAACCAAAGATTCGTAAATAACAAGGATATACCACAAACTAATCCCTGAAGTGTTGACTGACGAGCAAAAAACTTCACCTTCAGAACTTTTAATTTAATTTTCTGAATTCAATTGTCACCGGTGATGACTTTTGAGTATGTCCTGACGACGAAAAGGCAAAGTTCGGAGGAGTATTCAATGCCTTATTTGACATCACAGGCCCATGAAAAGTTCTTGCCTTCCAGAATTACAAAACAGCGGATTTTTGTGTGTCCATTCACTCTTAAGTCTTAATAGGTCGAGAGAGTTCAACCCCTAATAAGTAATGCGTGGGAAATAATCGGATTAAATAATCGGATTGCCAGGTCATTAGACGAAAGGAAGGCTTGGGTACGCACATCCGCCCATATCGCAGAAACTTGAAACTTCAGCAAAAACACAAGGCTCGTCCTTTGTCGTCCTCCCCTAATTCATTTAAAACTCGTGTCCACTCACTCCCTACAATCTAACTTAATAATCCTTCCTTGAAATGATATTAAAATTCACTTATCGGAATCTAATCTAAAAATCTCGGTCGTGGGAGAGCGCCCGGCGACAATAAACTGAAGTATCTACTTCTCTCGAAGGATAACATTTACGTCATCACCGAGGAAACCGTACGAGTACATGAATGATTTAAATTCGAGACAATCTGGAGTCAGCCGAGAAGAAGAAACAAATTTCGTGAGGTCAAAGTCCTCTCGAAATCCTAAGTAATCACGGCCCATCTCTAGCTCGCATTTCACAGAAATAAATGTACCGAGTCCTGGAAGCAATCAATTTCCCCGGCACAGTGAGAACTCAATGGAAAATTTCCATAGTGAATGGGACGTTGAAAGGTACTAAATTTAACAGAAGACCTACTACACGACGTGCATTGTGTGACCCTAATTGCGTTGGATTGGTCCATTCAGAGTTGACCGAGCAGTAATTACCATGAAACTCGATGTGGTTTCCATCCGACCGATTCGGGAAGCAATGGAAGAAAGGTGACCTTCATCACATTGGCAGTCGCCTGACTACTGTTCTCGGAATGGCTTTGGCATGAGGTATGAAGCAAATCAGGGATGTGATTCCAGCGTTCAAGGGAGACATTCCTGCGTGTAGGAGAGACTCTGATCGAATTGTATCCATTCTGGTTGAAAAATCAAAAGTCATTGATGCGTCTGCATACTTCCTACAGGGGAGTAAGGACATACGCTTTAGTACCTCCCTCAAATTTCTGGGTATCCCTTATTTCTAATTCAAGGGTTTTCTGTCTCTTATCGAGAAACTGACCCAGGATAACAAAGACACTGTGAACCTTTCGGCTTTCAAACGATTCTTTCCCTTTTAAGAATGTCCTTCGAATCCCTTTTGTCTGTTTTACACAAAAACTTTCCACGTTCATCATTCACACATTGAGGGTGTTTCTGTCGTTTTCGGTTGGGTGGAACAGTATCACAAATTCGTGTAGTATTACCCCGCATCCTTTGCTATCGATTTTTAAAATATATACCTTCTGGAACGCCAACGCAATGATTTAGTTCCAAAATAAGGCGCACAAGTATATCTTGAAAGTGCCAGCATCTGCTGGCCGTTGGGAGCTTTCAAGGATATGCGCATCATTCCATTGTTCAGCGAACACGGCCTGTCTACACTTCACAACATTTGTGATTCATTGATTATTTCTGAATCCTTCAACTCCGATCCTTTGCTTCATCTCGTGTGGTGCTGTCACTCCGCTCCCCCTTGTTTGACTGGCTTTCACGCGCGTGGAAGTAGCTTAGTAGTGGATTTAGAAATATCCTGTGTGCTTTCAGTGGCACTTGATGTGTCCTCCGCCGGAATATATTATTATTGTCGTTGCGGTATCCCGAGGCATTCTGCAACACTCGTATTTTATACCGTCGAAGAGGCAGTTTTTCGTTGTGAAAAAATGATTGTCATTCGTGTCCTTTTTGGGGAATTGGTTACATAACGGAGAACAGAAACAGAGCATATCCTAGGGTCATTTTTCGGAAAGAGTAATGAAAGGAATGTCGTTTTTGAACATTTTACAGATGGTCAAAGCGTTTCGGTATTAGTAATAATGTAAATTGGTTCTCTGCTGCTGAGTTCATATCTCCTAGAAAAAAGGACATTGTGTTTTTTCAATATTGTTTTTCATCTATTTTGGGACAAGAAAAAATATTCAGTGTATGGATTTATTGGCTGTTGACTGATGTCGATTTGCTTCCTACCAGCATATTAGCTTTATCCGATATCTGTAAATCGCCAGAGGGGCAACATGTATAGCTAGTGAAAGCAATGTAGGGTATGAGTTAAACATGTTGGGATATGGATTATGCCTAGTATTAACCAGGCCGTTGGCTCCTGCAGTAGCAATACTTTAGGTTACTCTTGTTTTCAAGTTAGGCAGTTCGACTATTAACGGATGTCTATTGAAAGTGTGTCCTCTGCTGAAACAACTCTTCAGATCGGGGTAGCATAGGTTACGGCACGGTTTCTTTCCTGATAAATAGCAGTTCCATTGGTGTTATGGCTTCCTTTTTTTAGTTCATATACGGAGGTGGAAAAACTTAGAAAAACACGTCCACTCCAGATTCGCCATGCAAACGTCGGAGTTAGGGCTGGGGCACCCACTAAAAACCACCAACGGCCTCTCCAGTTCTAGCCTCGCAGGAGCACCATTTACATATTAATTGGTAGGGTGGCTTTTTCTTCAGGTACTCGTGGTTCTCGTCCTTTGAACGTTCCTCTTTGTTTCTTCCTCAAACAACTCCTTCTGTATTTTTGCGATTGCGGAGTAGTAGCCAGTAGTAGTGAAACATCACACCCTTTGGATCCTCCGGTATGTTACCACGTCTAGGACAATTCGTCTAATCATCCAACCCAAACCGATACAGATACTGCCTGTAGCAACCACCGTATGGGGTAGATGGTATCCGTATGTGTTCCCTCAACGTCACTCTAATGTTCGGAATGACTCTGACTCTGCACTGAACTTGTCGCATCCCCTCTGACAATCAGGTGAGAGAGAATCCTGAAGTCATTCACAACACAGCCCTCCGCAACACCTATAAGAGGGAAATGGATGCCGCAATAACCGCAATCAACAGAGATTCTGGAGATAAAGCATCAACAAATGATCTTCACAATCACTTGAAGAACGTTATCATTGATACGGACACAAACATACTTGGCCCCAGCCGCAAAAGGAGTCGGAACGGCTGGTTTGACGATGAATGTAAGCTAGCAACGGAACGGAAGAATGCCGCATACCGAGTAATGTTGCATTCTCAAAGAACGCGGGCACGCGCAGGGACTTATCACGAACTCCGTCGAGCGGAGAAGCGACTTCACAGACGGAAAAAGGAAGCCTGGGAGAACCAACAAGTCTGTGAACTAGAAAAGTACAGGGAACAACCGCACCAGGCGCGGAAGTTTCACCAACAAGTCAGCAGGATGAAGCCTTATACACCTCGATGCTCATCCTGCCGAGACAAAGAGGGAAATCTGATTTCCGACAGAATGGGCATGTTAGAGCGGGGGTTGAGTATTTTGGTGAAAACTGAACAACCATGACATCGGCGAGTTGGAGGTCAACTGAAGACGACGGACAAATACTGGGGTCACTTAATCCGTATGGATGAGAATGATCCAGCCCGGAAAGTCTATAAGGGCAATATCTCCAACGTAATTTCGGTACGGTTCACATATCACCGCCACGTCCACATTCGAATTTCTAATGGTTTGCGAGAGTAAGTCTTGAGCTGCCTCGCAATGGTTGAGGTTGATTTGTATCAATTTCATTTAACCTTACGATTTAGCTCCTTCCTATATGCCGGCACTTGCCACCACCTGCAACGTGCCAGTCGTCCACTCCCTTTTTCCCTTTGCACAACATGCCCCGTCGATCTCCCGTGCAGTCTTTGATCAGGTGGCCTTCTTCTCCACATTTCCTTCACCTTCTCGACCTCTCATGCTCACTAGCACATGCTGGTGCAAAGTGACCGAAATCGAGGCATCTGAAGCATCTCTTAAGAGATATTTGCTCCCTAAGTCGGCATTCGACCCAACCTATTCTTACCTTTCCCGCAGTAATCAGTTTAATCCCTGATTTTACCGGCAAGCTAATAATAGCGGTCTGTGTACCTCCATATGCCTTCTGCATCCTTTTGATGGTATTTTCTTCTAGGTTGCTAAGGTTGAGCTCGTGATGTGATCTCGTCTATGTCTTTGCCCTCGATTACTATATGTTGCTTTCGAGCTTTCACGTTTGCTTCCTCGCCTATCCACTGTCTTCACTCTCTCGCAAGATTTGTTTAGCCGCCCAAGTCCTGGATTGGCATTGACTTTCCGAAGGATATCGGCGTAGGTCATATCTCCTTTCTTGGAATGATTATTTCCGACGAATCTTCCTTTTCTCCTTCTGCTACTTTTTGCTGCTCACCTTTGTCCATTCTACGGGTTTACGGGCTGTAAGCTTTTCCTCGTTTTTCAAAGTTGGGGCCCCTTATCGTAGAACTACTCCAAACTTTCTTCGATCGCTTGTTGGACACCAAGGGATTCACTTATTCCATCCTTACTCCTTTTGCCCGCGTCCACCTGTTGGAGAGGCGTCACCTGCGTCTCCTGCGTGACTTTGCCACATGACGCTTGGGCCTCCCCCAAGCCCCGTGGAACCACCGTACGGAATAACATAACGGGCCGGAGTCAGCTCATTTTAGCTTCCCTTTCGTCTCTACGCGGCGTACATAACCGCGCTTTTCTAGTCTCCTCTGTCTTTCACAGTTTGCTCTGAATAGATACGACTACGGAGTTGATCGCATCCCAGTCTTCCTGACATTCTTCGCACCAGATTCTCTGGTACGAGCACCTCTCCTAGAGTCTCCTCTAGGTTCTTCCTTCCCTCCACAAACCTTGCACAGTGGAAAAATACATGCTCTGGGTCCTCTGGGACTCCATCGCAATTTGGACAATCGGGTGAGGTATCTAGTTTAAACCTGAAGAGGTTCTGGCGATATTCTCTATGTCCCGTGAGAAACTGAGTAAGATTATAATTAATCTCACCGTGCCGTCTCTCCAACAACTCCTTCGTGGCAAGGATGAGCCTGTGTGTCCACCGGCCCTTTCCCGAGCGTTCCCATGGCATCTATTTAGAGATCTCTCCCTTTCGGTGTTCTTCGTCTGCGATAAAGGAGAGATAGACTTTGCATTATATATATTCGTCATCTCATCTGCCAAGATGTCAATCATTCCAGAGATGACGAACGCTGCATCATCTGAGACAGTCCTGAATGCCGAGCACACCCTTAGGGCTGTTCTTCTGTAGACTGCACTCAGTCTGTTAGTCTTAAATGTAACCTGCAATGCCTTTCCCCAAACTGGAGCTGCATAGAGCAGAATCGAAATCACTACCCCAGCCATAAGCAACCTGGAAGCATGTCGTGGGCCTCCCACGTTCGATATCATCCTTGCCAGGGTCACACTTACATGTGTTGCAAATAGCTATCGTCACTCCCAAGTATTTGATGACAGGCCTAGAAGTGATGATATGATTCCCAATTTGAATACGGAAAAAAATTCTTTTACGGCGCTTGGTGATGAGAACCACTTTCGTTTTTTCCTCCGCAAGTGTCAGACCAGAACTCTCTAGCCAACCCTTAATAGCACTGATCGCTTCGTATGAGTATAACTCAACATCTTCGAGGTGCTTTGCGACCACAACCAGGGCTATATTTTCGACGGAGCCCACCACCGTGGCTTCCTCCCGAAGGGAAAGATTAAGTACATAGTTGTACATGATGTTTCACAGTAGTGGGCCCAGTACGGAGTCCTGTGGGACACCCACAGAGATAACGTACTCCTGGGGTCCGTCATCAGTGTCATACAAAAGCCTCCGTTCTTGTAAATAGCTGTTGGCAATAATGTCAAGCGATGACGGCTTTACGGTTTCTTACCAGGGCAGAGGCAAAACGTCAGACGCTGTTTCACTTGTCACGCGATGACGGCTTTACGCCGCTTCGGTCACGCTTTCCTCAAAAAAAATATTGTTGGCAATAGCTGGAAGATAAGCGGGAATTACAATCTTCGCCAGAGATTCCCGTATTAGGTTCCCATTGGCCGAATTGAATGCATTTCTCACATCCAGGGTCACTTCTCTGCAATATTTGTAAGTACTGCCCTTTCCGTGGATTGCATCTTCGTCCAAGTCAGTAACTATTTTGATGGCATCAATGGTTGATCTGGCTTTACGGAACCCATACTGCCGATCTGAGAGACCTTCCTGGCTCTCAACAACCGTTAGTAATCTATTATAGATTACTTGCTCTAGCATTTTGCCCACAGTGTCCATAATGCAAATAGGTCTGTTGGAAGTTGGCTCACCTGCAGTTTTGCCAGCTTTTGTCGTTTCCATGATGTAGAAAATATCCCCTCGGACATGCACGCTTCTAACAACTCAGCGAACATGTCCGGTCTGGATTTCAGGGCAAGCTTAAGGGCCCTATTCGGCACGCCATCCAGACCAGGAGCTTTGCTATCCCTATCCTAGCCCAGATGCGTTGGATGGCGAGCTTGAGGGTTTTGCGGGTTTCCTTATAGGCGCGCTCTTTTTGCACGTGGTCGATTCTGCCTATCGCTATCTGAGCCGCTCTTCTGGCTCGGTGACAGGCTGATCGAAGGCTGACCAGTTCAGTATTCCATTAGCAGTTTGGTCTTCTACTGGGGAATGGGCACCTCCTAGGCATGGACGCGTCACACGCTTTGGCGATGCATTGAACCACATGGACCGCTCCTTCCGTAGAGGCGGCTGCTTTATTAGGTTGGTAAAACCACACCTCTATGAAGGTTTGCTCATTCAGAGCTTTAGCAGACCAGCCTGATATCTTTTTCGATTCCGGGCATGATGGTCTTCTGCCCGGTGACTCCACCCATAGCCCAAAGAAGATTGCATGGTGACCGCTGTGGGTGTAGTCCTTGCTGACGCACCAGGACATACCACGTACCAGTGCAGGCTGACAAAAGTTAGGTCTACGATTGAGGCAGACCCCCCTTTCTGAAAGGTGTTTACATATCCTTCATTGGTCAGAAAGATATCCAACTGCGCGAAAGCGTCTCATAGACTGCGGCCCCTTGAATTTGTATCCCTGCTATCCCACTCACGGGCCCAAGCATTGAAGTCTCCAGCAATCACCCTTGAACTACGACCCCTTGCGTCGAGAAGAAGATTATCAACCATTTCCTCGAATTTGGGCAGTGTCAGGCTTGGTGGGGCGTAACAGCTGTACACATATACCCCGTTTATTTTCGCCCACACAAAACCGCTGTATGTCTGACTCCCATGGCTTGTCGACTGCATGCCCATATCGCCACTCCACCAGTCGAATCTATAGCGTTCGATAATGATGGCAATTTCTATCTCGGATTCGTAGGTGGTCTGCTCGAGTAAATCTTGAGCGACCCTACAATGATTGAGGTTTATTTGAATAAACCTCATTTTTTCATTGAAGTCAGCGCCTTCCTAAATTCCGGGCATTTAGCACTTCCGGTAATATGCCGGTAATCCCGTCCCTCATTTCCTTCGCGTAATAAGCATTTGGGGTCCCTATTGCACGCCTTGGCAATATGGCCTTTCTCCCCACACCTTCTGCATCGATCGGACCGATCAATGCTGCTGGTGCATGCCTTCGCGAAATGGCCAAACGCGAGGCACTTGAAGCACCTCT
The DNA here is from genome assembly GCF_905115235.1 of Hermetia illucens. Classification (NCBI taxonomy): domain Eukaryota; kingdom Metazoa; phylum Arthropoda; class Insecta; order Diptera; family Stratiomyidae; genus Hermetia; species Hermetia illucens. Next base: position 151,857,531 of record NC_051850.1, on the reverse strand, counting down.
TTAGAAAAATCTGCTCTTTCAGACGGCAAACAACCCATCCGATTCGAACCTTCCCGGCCGCCAATAACTTCTGCGCGGCGTCCACTGGCAATCGTAATGTGGCCGTTTGAGTATTGCCATAGGCTTTCCGCAAACTCACAATGGGCTCTTTGGCAAGTTCCTTCAACTTGAACTGTTCCTTCAAGGCAGTGAAAGTTTCTCCTTTGGATGCCACTTCATCGAGAAAGTGCGAATTCGCCCAGAAACGACTGTAATCTTCAGCAATGGAAGTTTGTCCTACGCGGAGATACTGAAAAAGGTCAAAGCTGACCCCGACCTAAAAGCTGTAGGCGGAAATGTCAGCAAGATTCAAAGGACCCAAAAGGGTGACCTCATGTTTGAACAGAAAGAACTAGCTTGGGAAAACTGATAGCTTCCGAACTCAAGTTAAGAGCTCACTTGGGGAGAATGTCACAGTACGGAACCAAAAACATAAGGTCTGTATGATTTACTGTCTGTCTGTCCGTCACACGCATTTTTCGAGGAGACGGTTATAATGTTTGACACCAAATTCTGTAGGAAGGTGGGAACTGTGAACGCATATAGTGAGTGACATCCTTTTACGTTGAATTTAAGGGGGGGGGGGGGGGGGGGGGGGGGGGTTGGGTCCCCTTCATGTCATGTGGTCATGTGGAGTATCAAATTAAAGATTTCGGTTAGTACTTTCGAAGCCGGTCTTAGTTTTGACATTTGTTGGAAAGGTGGGGAGTGCGGGGGGTTGAAAGCAATCATTTCTTTATTTAACGGACCCATTCTCAGAAACTGCCCAACCGAAAAATCTGAAAAAAAATCAAGAAGCTGCCACTGTATGGTGTCTAGGCTCCGAAATACCTTCCACACCGATATCTGTTCAAATAAAGTTAATATTAGTGCATTACTATAATTTCTAGTAATTGGCAGGAAAACCCCCCTTCAGTTCACCCTAGAATCACGCAGAAATGTAGCCTGCAGCGTAGACCATAATCCTGCCAAATTGTTGAAAATCGCACTATTGCTAACAAAGTTATAATAGGTCAAAGTGATCGCTTCTGTGCAAATTCAGGACTTTGAATGTCAATATCATACTAATGGGACAAATGTACCCTCAAATCTCTTTATAAAAGAAACTCACAAAACCTTTCATACCCGAGGCGTCCTGACTCCGGTTTCCCGACTTGTTCAGTTTAATTTTGAGTAGTTTTTGAATCAATTTCTACTCAACAATATTAGTTAACTCTACCGTCCAACAGATGGCGCCTCTAGCACTAAGTGGTTCAATTTCCCACATGTTGACATTTCGCGAGTAATTGTTTGTCACTGAAGTTTCCCTGGGTGACTGCATGCCGTTTTGTTTATTACGTTCTGGAAAGGTCTAACAGTGATTTCCTCGAACAGGTGCAGGCAAAGGGTTCATCGTCCTACTTAGAAAGTGTCGCTATCCAATTGGAAAATGTACGAAGAAACTGACAAATTCGATAACATCCTCCTTTCGCTCGCCGAACAACATCCTGGAGGAGTTGTGCAGGTGGTTTGCCGGTTAATTGAGTTTAGGGGAAGGTTTTCTAATTTTTTATTATTTCCCGTAGCTCCTGCATACAATCGCAAGTTTCCTAGCCCGCAAGACTGATTTCTTCGTCGGTGGAAAGGACGGAGAATGGGAAAAGGTGGGTATTTCTCGTGCATATTTAGGTTAGAAATTTGAATAATGTTAGTTCCGGGTTTTCAGCTTTTGTTAAAGGAATTCCGAAAAATAGGCGACAAAGCGGTTGAAATTCACAAGAAAAAGCAAGAGGAGAAGGAAGAGGAGCAGAAGCGTAGGGAGGAGGCCATTCGTCGTAAGAAAGAAGCAGAGGAAGCGGCGAGCACGTCTCACATCCGCGAGGTAACGGACGAGGAGGCTGAACAGATTAAAAAGGAAATTGACAGTGAAAAGTAAGTCAAGAGTGAATTTTCAGTCGGGACACTGCTTGAGGGTTGATTTATTGTTCTAGGCAAGCCAAGGGTGCGCCAGCGGAGGCTGCTGTTAGCAAACCTGTCGATCCTGAAGATAAAGATGTCGACGAGGCCGATAAAGGGAAATTGATGCCTAATGAAGGGAACGGGTGCACCCTGGACAACTACAAATGGACACAGACCTTGCAAGAAGTCGAGGTAAGTGAGCATGTTTTTTTCTCGCCCCAAAACATTGCTTAGAAAGAAGCAAATGAAATGAAAGGCAAGCGCGCCTCCCGCAATACAAAGCTGGTGAACGCATTTATCGTGGCAAGTGGGTTTCTAAATGGCAAACACGTTGCTCCGAATGAATCTAATTCCCCTAATCTATAATAAATCCTGCCTTGAGACCCATAATATATGAAAAATCAGTAGATCCGTTGCAAAGGATAATGAGTTTAACTAAATTGGGTAAACGAGTTGATTCCAAAAGAAGTGATGAGCGCGTGTTTTTATGGTTCATCGGTGCCTCCACAAGCTAACAGTGATCCAGTAATGCGGCTTACGGTGAGCCACAATGGAACTGATAACCGCCGGTTGTCTATAGCGCCGACGACATGTAGTTTTTGCATTTCGTTCAGTAGAGAGAAGTTTCCTCCTTTCATGGCCTTCGCGTTCGTGATGTTCTCCCCTACAGTGGTCTCTCTTGCTTGTGCTGTTACCAAAAAAGATACTAGAAGGAAAAGCTAAAGCCCGAGCCCCGTCTCCTCTAAGAACCTGCCCAGGTTCTCCCAGAGTACCCAGCCTCCCCCAGCAAATAGAAAAACCAAGAAATCAAAGCTGTGGATTTGTGGTGTTGTAATTATTGAACTGCTGGTAGTTTGCGGATGTTGAACGGGAACTTGACTGATTTTTGGGATCTCCCCCCTGGGGCGGTGATTATTAGGAAACCTGCTGTGGTCGAAAGCAGGTTATCTACGCTATCGGTTCGCTATCGCTTAAGCAGGTTTGAGTCGTTCGATAGACACGTTATGTTAAGTTCGGTATCTCGTTATGGATGAAGGTATCACTTGTTGTCGCCAGGTCCTTGAATATAAAAATTCCTTTGCTATCTTGCCGACTTCCAATCATTGCGCCTAACATTTGAAAACGCTGTTTTAACTCGTGGATAAGTTAGGCATGTATATTTGCTTGTTGTAATGGTCAAAGGGTAGAAGAGGTCCCAGGGCGAAACGTGGATTGGTACCCATTGGAGTATAAAACCTGGGAAACGACTGCTGAACCAATACCAACAGCTCTACTACCAAACCCTATCTCCACCTCCACGTGGTGACCGCTGGGAGCTCTTTTTTAACGAAAAGCTGCAGACGGAGAAGGATGAAGGCGAGTCTTCCGCGCTTAAAAATGGGACAAATTGTACCAACTCGTCTTTCATGTTTTGGGTTGGGTGGGGCTGATAATCCTATACAGAAAACAACTTGTTACCAAGCCACAAAAGGAGCCTCGGACTTGGAACACGACAACGAACCTGGCAACGAAAACGGAATAACGTTTTACGAATTTTCTCATGGAACTCATGGGAGCGCCCTGTACAGACAGAATGCTTCACAGCAGCTAGCCCACACCCTGCCCCAATATAAGGCTAATGTAAAGCTACTTTTGTACTTATGTATGTACAAACATATGTATGCCTTGGTGCATGCAGTTTTGGCCGCACGCCGGAGGCAAGAATTACGACAACTACATTACCGGTGGTGAAAACATCTTAATCAGTTGAAATTCTGGTGCAACAAAAAGAAAGTGGTTGTACTCGTGCAGAAGTGTCGCTTGGTTTTGCCGCGCCGTCATCTAATTGGTTTTAACTCGTCGAGTAGCAGAGCCGCCGCCGTTCCCACAATTACCAAGTGTGCGGGCAGCCAGAGCAAGGAACAAGTGCAGAGCCGGTCTCGCAACGTGCAACATATTTCCGTTCCCACGTCAACAGTGAGTACAGCAACATTCGCCGTTGAAGCCAAGCCGGTTGAGACAGCTGCATCGTGAGCTTCCGCACTTCTCCTCGGCCTTCGCACCGCCAGATTGATAGCTTCCAACGAACGTCTAAAGTTTTCGAGTCAACACCCAAGCCAGTGTTTAGCTTTGGAATCATATAAGTCACTAAGTCATCACTTTAAGTTAGCCCGTACCATTAATTAAGTCTATTATTCTAATCAAATTTTAAAAGTTAAGTCTTCTTTTTTTTCTTCAGCCTTTGTCCCGTTCACAAGCGGGGTGGGCTTGTCGTGATCAGTATCGCCATTTGACGCTATCAAATGCCTGATCTCCATCGCCATCCAGCATATCAAGCCGCCGTTGTTTAGGTCTGCCTTTTGGTCGTTTACCATCGACTTCGATGTTCAGACCAAAGATATATTTGCGCCTAACATTTGAAAACGCTGCGTTATTTCGTTGATAAGTTAGAGTTGTATATTTGCCTGTGGTAATGGTCAAAGGGTAATAGAGGTCCCAGGTTGAAACGTGGAGCATAAAACCTGGCGAAAGACTGCTGAACCAATACCAATAACTCTACCACCAAACCCTATCTCCACCACTACGTGGTGACCCCTGGGAGCTCTTTTTTACCCAAAAGCTGTAGACGGAGTAGGATGACGGCGAATTTCCCGCTTCCAGGAATTCCAGATTTGAGGTTGTGTAGGGCTGACAAGGCTATATGGAAAACAAATTGTTATAAAGCCACAAAAGGTGCGTCGGGCTGGATTGACAACACAACGACGAATCCGGCAACGAAAATGAATTAACAATTTGCGCATTTTTTCATGGAACGTGCGCTCCTTGTACAGACCGAATGCAGCAGCTAGCCGATACCCTGTTCCAATGTAAGTTTAATGTATAGCTATTTTAGTACCAGCGGCATTCAACATTTGTACTTATATATGTACAAACACATGTATGCGTTGGTGCATGCAATTATGGCGGCACACCGGAGGCAAGAACTACGACTGCAATCCCGATGGTGAAATCACCTCAGCCAGTTGAAATTCTGGTGCAACAAAAAGAAAGTTGTTGTACTCGTGCAGAAGTGTTTCTTGGGTGCCGCTGCCGCCGCCTTTGGAGCCAAGCAGGTCGAGCCAGCTGCATCGTGAACTTCCACCGCCAGATCGATAGCTTCCAGCGATTCGTCTAAAATTCCCGAGTTAGTACCCAAGCCAGTGTTTAGCTTTGGAATCATATAAGCCACCAAGTCATTATTTTAGGTTAGCCCGTACCATTAATTAATTCTATTGTTTTTATCAAGTTTTAAAAGTTAAGTAAATCAGCAATAAACATACAAGCGTTGCAATAGACGGCGGAAGTGGAAGGTTTCGCTCAGGTCTCCGTTGGGTCGTTTTTTGTGTGGCTACGGTGGTTTTGTTGCGTCAACGGTGCGTGAGTTCGCTCTTTTCTTTATCAATTTCCGCTTCTGCTTCACTCGCTAGCGCCAGATGTTAGTCATCTCCACTCCATATGGTCCCTAAACCAAACGGCAAATGGAGGGCTTGCGGAGATTACGCTATTCCACTCACCCATGACTTTGGGCATTCTTTCGCAAAATGCCGTGTTTTCACGACCTCTGATCTGGCCAAGGCGTACCACCAAATCCCTGTTGCTCCCGAAGACATACCGAAAACGGCTATCTTCACTCCTTTTGGACTCTTCGAGTTCACCAGGACGACAGTTGGCTTGTGCAACGCTGCGAAGACATTTCAGAGATTCATCCACTTTGTCCTACAAAACATAAATCTGCTAGCTTTACATGGATGATGTTTCGATCGTTTCTTCTTTCGAATCTGAGCATTTGAACCATCTCGAGTGCATTTTTCAACGTCTCCTTGGGGCCGGGCTCGTTCTAAACGTTGAAAAATGCAAATTCCTACCGAAGCACAGGCCACATGGACGAAATTCAACCAGACCCAGCCAAGGTTAAAACGATCAAAACCTTTCTTCTGCCAACCGCGTGGAAGATCTGCGAATATTATTGGGCATGTTAAATTTCTATCGTCGTTTCCTGCCCAAGGCCTATTTTTGCAAGGAAGTCTTTTATGCAGTGCACGATGTTGTGCACCCAAGCATTAGGATGACGAACTGCTTAGTCACTGGAAAATACGGGCCTGACATCACCATGTGCCAGAAGCGTAAGATCAACCAGCACGTAAAAAAGGGGAGTAGGCGTATTCCCTTGGTCGATCAAGCGCTTCCATATTATCCACCTAGATACCATTGGTCTTTTGCGAGATTCACACGGATTCAAGTATTGCCTCACAATCATCAACAGGTTTACACGGTAGCCTCAAGCAATATCTCTGACACTACTGCCCAATCATGGGTCGAGGTCTTCTGGATCCCGCGCTTTGGTGTACCAGCCGTCATTACGGACCAGGGGATTCAGTGTGAGTCTACTCTTCTTTTCTCAGAGTTAGGCAAGCTCCTGGGTTTCAAACGCCACAGGACCACTGCATACCATCCGCAGTCTAATGGAGTGTTGGAACGTTGGCCACCTTAATGGCTCAGGACGCTCTGTCGTGGTTGCAGTCCTTGCCTTTCCTTCTCCTTGGCCTTCGCACAGCTCATCGAGAGAAGTTGACAGCCAGCCCCGCGGAGATGGTGTACGGGGAAAGTCTGCGACTCTTCGCCGACCCTTTGCTGGATATTAGAATATGGTTAAGTGACTTTACTGCACCTACCATACGAGGGCCCCCTTAAAGTCCTGGAGCGACGGGAGCACTCCTTTAAGCTTAACGTTCGGGGCGGGCCCAAATAGGTCTTCTTGTCGAGGCTGATGGTCTTCGTCGAATCGGAGGACGCTCTAAAAAGCATTCATCAAGCGCCAGGTTGGCCCGGTAATCCCATTGGCGGGATCATGTCCCGCTTTCTCCGCTGAACTCAAGCAGTTTCAGCAAGAACAACAAACTGCATTGCTGGCGATGAGACGCGAGGCCGGCGCGCGCTTCCCTTTTCTTTTTTTCTGACCACCGGAGCATATGGATTCGGACTACTTTTGTCAAACATAATTGAAATAATTTAGTCCGTTCACTGGTTATATATAACTCGGGACTACTACCTTTATAGCTGAACTAATTTAAGTATAGATTTAAATATTCTTAGAAAGCTATCTTTATTTGTTTTTTTATCTTATTAGCACACTAAAAAAAATATATTTGAAAGTGATTTGTCAGTGAAGTGGACAACTCCTAAAAGTTCTTGAAACAACATCCATTCAAGCTGTCCCTGATCTGAAGTGATCAGTATTAGTATGCTGAATTTGCAGATTCATACGTCAAAGAAGAAATCGCGAAGTGGGGCTAATTTCGGCCAAGGTAGTTTTGATGGTCCCCCAGGTCTGAATAGACCCCAAGTGGACTGATGGTTGCGACATTATGACAGAGCTTATATAGTAGAATCTCGATTATTGCAACTAATTGGGATCGACACTAATTCGGATAATCGAAATGTGGGGTTTTTTGGGACAAGATCAAGGAGAAAACTAATGATGAAATCGCTTTTCAACTAGGCAACATTCGGCCAACATATCAAAATTTAGGAGTGCGTTGTGGGATTTAGATGGCATAAATGCAATCTTAACAAATGCTTTTGAAGCAACCACAGAGGAGCGCGAAGTCAAATACATATATTAAAATTTTGCCAAACATATTAACTTTGAAATATAAATATAATAATAATAATCGTTGGCGCAACAATCCATATTGGATCAGGGCCTTGAAGTGTGTTAGAGCACTTCGTTGAAGACCATGACGGTACACTAGGAGGTAATGTGGTCAGCATTGTGCTCGCCCGAGATTATTACCCTGATTTGACTCAGATACTCATTCAAATCACGATACAAATTCCACTGCCACCAGTGAGATTTGAATCGCGATCTTCCGTACGACAGCCTTGCGCTCTAACCACTCAGCTATCCGAACACATATATAAATATAAATGAAATATAAAACACCAGAAAAAAATTGAATGCTTTTTTATTTTCCGAGTTGTTACAATCTCGGCAGATGTCGGATTTGAGTACTAAGGGCCAACATTTAGGTACTGATGCTGCTACCCAGCTACTTAAAAAATAAAAGGGCCCTGGTGGTGGTGCCCGGCGGTAGGCTAATCTGCATGGTTTGAACCAGACTGCGTGAGAGTTTGAGGACATCAAGTGAAGCCGGGAGGGATTTGGGTATAATATCTGTATCTGACAATATTGTGGGATCTACAACCATCCCTTCGAAACGCCAAATTTCTTTGATTTCCCGAGCCTTCACCCTCTTCTCCATATTTTTCCGTTCAATGTTGATAGCAACATCAATAATATAAGCGGGCATTCCTGTCTTGTCAACTAATACCACGTCAGGCTTGTTGTGTGGTATATGGTGACCAATTAGAACTTGCCGGTCCCAATATATGCTTTAAGTAGAATTATCAAGTATTGCCTGGGGTTTTTACCGTTTTCGTGATCAGCCCATGCTTGTATGCAAGGTTTTGGTGAATCACCTTACCAGGTGTACTCCTAATTAATTTCCGGTTTTTTTCGATGGATGGCGTTCTATGCTTTGTGTAGCTGTTGGTCACACATACCTGTCATTTTGTTTAGTTGTTGTCGAGTGTCTAAACTGAGTTCACGTTTCCCCAAAAAGTATCTCCAGCAAGTTTTTATTGCGCGTCAGAAATGTCGGCGTTCGAATTTCGAGCATATGCACCATGCATTGCTTTTCATGTTCAATCAAGGAAAAAAAGTGTCCGAGAGCCACTGTGCACTTCTGGAAGTTTATGGTGATCGTACATTAACACTTCGAACATGTTAAACGTGGTTTCGGCAATTCAAAAATGGAGATTTCGACCTTAACGACGCCGCACGGTCCGACAAGCGAAAATCGTTTGAATAACGCCGAATTGCAAGCATTATTGGATGAAGACAACACACAAACGCAACGACAGCTTGCAGATACGTTGGGAGTTCAACAGAAAGCAATTTCAAAGCGTCTGCGAGCCATGGGAAAAATTCAGAAGTGTGGAAAGTGGGTGCCGCATGAACTGACCGAGACAAATGGAGAACCGAAAAGTGACGTGAGAAAAGCTGCTTCAACAGTTCAAAAGTAAGTCTTTTCTCCACCGTATTGTTACGGACGACGAAAAGTGGATTGTCTTGGAGAACCCTAAACGCAAAACATCGTGGGTGAGTCCAGGTGAAGCATCGAAATCGACGGCATGACTAAATCGTTACGGGGGGAAGGTCATGCTGTGTGTGGGGTGGGACCAGACCGGTGTGATTTACTTTGAACTGCTGAAACCTAGTGAAACTGTGAACGCCGTTCGCTACAAACAACTAATGAAACATTTAAGCCGAGCGATTGCGGAGAACCGACCAGAATATCAAGAAAGACGGAAGAAGGTGATTTTGCTACACGAAAATGCACCATTGCATAAGTCGAAAGTCGCTGTTTCTGAGAAGCGCTTCGACTCCTACCAAAAATTGACGGAAATGGCTCATTGAGTGGTTCACCTCCAAAGACAGTCAATTCGATTGGCGTGGTATTCAGAAATTACCAGAAAAATGGGAAAAAATGTAGAAAGTGGTGGAAAATATTTCGAATAAAGTAACTATTACGGTTCCCTTGGAATTATATGTTTTATTTACAAAAAACCGGAAATTAATTAGGAGTACACCTGGTACATACAGCATTGTGTCTGTGTTGCACCGGTGCACCCCTGAATTCCGCCTCAGCAAAAAGCTCCCCAGACCCCAGCCATCTATTTGGCAAATCCAAATCGATAAATGGCTGCCAGAGGCGATTGAATTTTTCTTCGATAGAAAAGATTTTTCATCCGTAAAAAGCATTTTGTGATGCTCGTTTTTTGCGAGACGCTTTATCAGTTTTTTACATAGCTGAAGATGGATTGCTTTTAATTCAGGCGTATGTAAATGGCTTTCACAGTGTCTGTAGGTCCCTAACTGGAGATCGTCGCGTAAAATATGACTCCTGGTATCCGTGGAGATGGTCATCTCACTCGCTAAAAGCTCTGTTTACGTAGCGGATTCCGATAAACTTTTGCACGCACATCCTGCACTATATTTGACTGTTGTACACACCTCGGACGCCTCTTTTATGAATCTTTTGGGCCGTCTTTCCCCACTCGTATATGGCAACGATAGTCACGTGTTTCGCGCTCTTGCCTCATCGTTACGCTGCTCACGAACAACTACCTGTAGCGGTCGGAAATTTCAGTGGGGGTAAGAGGGGATTCTATATTACACGTTCACAGTGTTGGCACTATTTTTCGTTTTCTATTTCTCTCGCTATGACGTTTCGCAATTTACTGACAGAACTTATGGCTATACTGTGTAGACGTCAGGCGAATATTAATGATTGGCGCTAAAATGTTGACATGTATGTGAGGTAAGGTGGTTCTAGTTTAAAACATTGAAAATGACCGTTTTTGCAGGTTCTTCTCGGTTCATTTCGTTTTCCTCTCCTCCGTTTTACTTTTCATTTGATAGTCGTTGTATTTTATTCCTAATGGTCAGATTGATATTTAGCTTTGGGATTCTTCAAATTTTGCTATTAATTTTCGGAGCACTACGGCCATTTACATTGAAGTTCTCTTACCATTTTCCAATGAAGCTTTTGATTGCCTACGCCCATATTTTCTATTATCTTCAAGTTATTGCAATTTCTATCACGGGCAAAATGTGGTAAATAATTAGGCTCAAGTGGTCCTATCTGAAAGTGATGTGGCATCATTCGCAAATAAGGAAAATCTACCAAAAAATAGAAAAGGGTTCAGTCGCCACATTTTTTATGGGATCTTACTACCTATACGGTGATCGCATTAATCAAATGTTAGAGTTGAAGAGCTCGGAGCCCCATTTTTTTCATCCAATGAGAATATTGTTTCCATGAACAATTAAAAGACATTTAGACTACTATAAATATTATTCAACTGCCTGTCACTTCGCCTACTGTGTACCCTACAATCTATCGCTATGAAAAAACATGATCTCCCAAGAATGCATGAAAAATGTGAACAAACTTGTTACCTAACTAAGGTCTTTAACACAAATGAGACAAAAATAAATCAAGTCGAACACGAAAAGTGAAAGCCATATTAGATAATTTTGGACTAGCTGTGATGCACCACCGGCTTTACAATGACCAAGCAATAAACGGACAAACGGGAATTGCACTCATGAACTTGAACTTTTTTAAGTCCACCTCATGGGGCCGAGAAAATACGAGAAAAACGCTTTTATTTTTGATGATCCAAAGGAAAGGTCAGTAAGACTTTTTGGAAGACGAGAAATTAACGTCTTTGTTTTATGTAGAAGCAACCCATTAGGCGATCAGATCTTTGCAACGTAATTACATAGTTAACATCATCTAGGAAGGTATCATTTGCAAAAAAGATATTTATAGTTCAGTTTAATGGGAATGGGAAGTGCGAAGTGATCAAATTGTTTACTGGAATCTGTAGATAAAAAGATGGAATCAAATACTTATGTAAATTTGTCCTTTTATTGTGGAATAGTCTTGAAAGTAAATCACAAAGTGAAGGTTGAGTTTGTTTTTGAAAAAATGCAGAAATCTTAGTAGATTGGGCGGTTTTTTGCTATGAGTTCATTACAAACATTTCTGAAATCAAGGTCTCTTGAGGAATTAGAGAATTAATCAGGCTTGATTAGCAGAATTTCATTTGTAAATGAGTATTGTTTGCTTGTGAACATCTAAAGCTTATGTTTGCATCACACTGGTCAACAGATGAGTCAATCAATAAACTATGCCATTGTGGAGTAAGTTATTAGTCCACTGGCTAGATTTCTATAAAAGTTTCTTTTGCTATTACAACACGATTTGGGTTCAGAATTTCATATCTAAGATAGGTTGTAGACGTTGAAATGTCATCCTCGGCTTTCTGGATTGCTAGGTATGCTAGAATAGGTTAGCCCCGCCCATTTATTATCGTATAAGCAATTAACAATCGAATCGTTCGAGTTGGATTCTTTTGGCATCAGACCCGGCCAGGATATGCAATGAGAATTCTGCGCATATATTTGTTGTCTTCTGATCATTTCTTGACCGAAGAAGCTATGCAGATGCCCTATACTGCATAGTTTTTTTTATTATTGTTGTTTTACTGATTCATATTTCAAGAGTCTGTGTATATGTAATGCCGTGCCGTATGTGATAAGTCTACGGCAGTGGGACATGAAGGTCCTGTGGGTTTAAGGAGAGTACCTGCAGTATAGATCTAATCCCATGGTCTGTTTTGGACACGGATTGATTTGGCGACCAAAATCGGAGCCCTGAATAAAAGTTTAGGTGTTGAAGCTGAAGGCAAGGCCTAACCAAGGGCTCTGTTGTAACTAAGAGGTACGGAGCCCGAGTTGTAAAGCGGAACTTCACGAATTGAGTCTACAAAGAGTTGTGCCCATTATGTGGACGCAAACCATGAAACTCCCATATAGGGGCGGAGAATTCTCTTGCAGCATATGCTCTCAGGAGGCCATCCCGATTCCCATGGTATTAGATAACTCTGGTTAAGTTTGGTGGCAAGAGCCGTTTCAGATAAGTCACGTACAGACTGGAGTTTGATCACCCTCGATCCTCGATTACGTTGAAACGGCACCAAGGCATATCACTGCCTTAGTGTCACAATGACAAATGCTACTTTTGCCATTTCATCTCTGCCATCTTGTGGAGAAATAATCGGTAGTTTCCCGGATCTGGTTCCGACAGAAAACTTGTTATGTCTCAATTGAATATTTGCGTCTATTGCGCGCTGGGTGGCTTCTTGAGGATTTTGAGCCGACACGTGCGACTCTAATATTGGGTTGAGGGAAAATAAATGTCGTATTTTGTCAATAGATGGCGACACTTAAACATATCTTGTGTTGTACTTATCGCATCGGGTCATACTATACGGCGATTTAAAGACAACAGGTGTCTCTTTGACAGTTTTACGATCGCACGTTTCAGTCTCAAGTTATAGCGCGTCAAAGATGGAGTCCACCAAGGAAGAAATTTGTCATATTTTGCATTTTTACTACCTGAGAGGTAAAAATGCTATGAATGCGGCCAAACAAATTTGTCAAGTTTATGGGTCCGATACTGTAACGATTCGTACAGCACAGCGCTGGTTCAATCGATTTCGTTCTGGTGTAGTGGATGTCGAAGGTACACCCTGTACTGGCAGGCCAATCGTCGTAGAAACCGATAAAATCGTCGAAATCATCCAAGTAGACCGGCATGTGAGCATTCGCTCGATTGGTCAGGAACTGGGCAAGGACCATAAAACCGTTTGGAACCATTTGCAGAAGATTGGATTATAAAAAAGCTGGATGTTTGGGTGCCACACGAGTTGACGGAAAAAAATCTCTTGGACCGAGTCAACGCCTGCGATGTACTACTGAAACGGAACGAATTCGACCCATTTTTGAAGCGGATGGTGACTGGTGATGAAATGTGGATCACGTACGAAAATCTTAAGCGAAAAAGATCATGGTCGAAGTGCGGCGAGCCGGCCCAAACCATCGCCAAGCCCGGATTGACGGCCAGGAAGGTTTTGCTGTGTGTTTGGTGGGATTGGAAGGGAGTCATCCATTTTGAGTTGCCCAACTATGGCCAGACTCACAATTCGGTCCTCTACTGTGAGCAATTCGACCGTTTGAAACAGGCGATTGACCAGAAGCGGCCAAGATTGGTCAATAGGAATGGTGTTCTGTTCCACCAGGACAACGCTCGATCTCACTGTCTTTGATGACTCCCCAGAAGCTACGGGAGCTCGGATGGGATGTCCTATCGCAACTACCGTATTGTCCGGACCTGGCACCAAGTGATTACCATCTCTTTCGGTCCATGCAAAACGCTCTTGGAGCTGGGCCTCAAAAGAGGCTTGCGAAAATTGGCTGTCTGAGTTTTTTGCAAATAAGGAGAGGGGGCTTTATAAGGGAGGGGGGAGGAGGGGGAGACAATGAAGTTGCCTTCTAAATGGCAACAAGTTTGCGAACAAGACGGCGCATATTTGCCTTAAGGGGTTCATCCCGTGTGAAGGCCGTTTTTTTTGCCTTTTTTGGAAAAAATATTTTGGAGGACTGAATAAAGATAGAAACGTCATTTTTTCACCATATGTTTATTGATATCTCTAGTATATGTGATAAATTTTTCAGCTTGATATCGTAGCTAGTTTTCGGAATTCATGTCAATTTATGCACCCATCTCCAAAAAAAGGTGTTTTTCTGCTGCCACGCTGGAGGGCGCTGTGTTCATCTGAGGAAAAAAAACTAAACGGCATTTTAATGTGGACAATATTCTACGGTCCGCAAACTAGGATAATTAGAAAATATTAAAAGGTATAATAAATTTTTGGTTGGCTTTTAAATTTAATTTTTGGCTTTTGGTGTTTTTTTACGGCTTTTTTTATGGATAAAAAAAACGACCCGTCCGATTGCAATTATTCTAGTTTGCGGACTGTAGAAATATGTATAAAAGAAGTCGTGAAAATTTCAAAGAATTTGGTTGGATAGATTTTGAGCTATGGTGGCAGCCGATTTGCAAGATGCAGTTTCGAGAAAAACGCATTTGAAAATTTAAATGTGATTATCAATAGTAAAATTTTAACCCACCATTAATCTGCTATACCTGGTCTATAGAGAGCACCCTCCGTTTCTTCAAAAAAGTCTTGTAAGGCCGATTGTTGCTCTCTGGTTTCAATTTTGGCTCTTTTAGCGAGGTCAGTCGACCGTCGTTCGGACCGCCAACTTCGCGCTTCATTACGGCGGTCGACATAAACCTGACATATGTGACCAACTTGACATCTGATTGTCACTAGGATTTTGAGAATGCCATTAAATCCTTCATTGAAAATAATTACAGCGAGAAAAGTGGCTATTTCTACGAAGTTGGCCCCAGAATGAAGGTGTTTAGGAGCGAAAGTCCAGATCAATGCATTTAACGACTCTGGGTCTCTGCTCCTAAATATCTGTTCAAGAGATCATCTCGCTTGAACTTCTTCTGTCAAAGGTGCCTTCTCGTGGTGGAAACTATCTAGTTCTCCTTTAGCTTCCGCTTTGCGCCATTCGCGCCAACTATCCTCGCCTGCTGAGGATTTTCGTCTGTAGAGCATTTATGGAAGAAAGTTGCCCAAATTTCTTGCTTCATTCCTTCTATCGAATTTGCGTGTCGACGAATAGCTAGCCCATGTAGTGAGGTCGTTAATAACTTTATCAGTAAGCTTTCCAGCCCCTTTTCCACCAATGTCTTTGTGATTCTTCTTTGCATTTCTAAGCCGCGTTCCCATTCTTTTCTCGACATGTCCTACGCATTCCTTTTTTGCTACCATGTATATTTTATTATTTGCAGAAACTTGCAGAAATACCGGAGCAAACTCCAGCAAAATCCAATATACAATATACAAAACTTGTCGTAATTGGAACATCCATGTTCATGCTTGCTAAAAGTTTCTTTGCTGATGTTGATGCGAAGTCCTTTTTCTTCTCTGATAAGTATCGATTCCCATGGAATACTCGTTTTTTAGTGCGAGTATGACGTTGAACGTTAAAGCGATCTCCCTTCGTACGATCCATTTAAAAAAATCACTGAACACACAAACAGCACAATAGTTACAACAAAATATAACTGAATATAGCTTGAAGGCCTTTCAGTGCTCACTCTAGACTGGATTATCCTTTTTATTCCAAACAGCAAATAAGTTTAGACAATTGATTGGTTTTCCATCTTTTTATATTTATACCTGTGTTCGAATTTATAAGGCTCAGGTAAAAAACTAACAGGTAAAAAAAGATTCGATGCTCTTTCTCATGGAGTACTCTAGCCGCGGCTGCAAACTCCTTACTTGTTTAACACTGTAATTTCTGAACGACTCGGAATATCGGAAAATCCCTTTGCCTACATATTCTCCACTATATATAGATACAATTCATGCAAAAAAAAAAATCGATTTTTCCAACCCGACACACGGGATGACCCCCTTAAATCGGATAATTCTAAGTATGTTAAATAAAGCGTTAAAATTCGATCACAAATACGACATTATTTTTTTCCCAACCCAATATAAAATTCAGCCTTTATATAATACTATAACGTATCTACACTTACATTTTATTGGACCGTTAGGTATCTAGTTAGGGCCGTCTGGCAATGAAAAATTCAATTTCTGACAGTATCCTTAAGATAATACGAAAAAACTACGCTTTTAGTATAAGAGCCCGCGCACTCCAGACCTATGTCATGATATAAAACTTAATAGTTTCTCTGTGTGAAGTCCCCATAGGTGTAAGAACGATTGGGTATTATTGAGTTTGAGTCGTAGTGGGTTCGGCGGATAACAGTTACCAAAGTTGAGTAAAATTCTTAGTTGACAACTTCGTAGTAACTTTCTTTCGGGATATTGTCAGAAATCAAATTGCCAGACAGTTATCATAGTGGCAACCTCCCGCCCTTGCAATCACCGCAGAAGCAGCTTTCGCTTGGTGGAGGTTTATCTGGGCCACCTTAGTGCTGGTTATTGGCTCCGTTATTGTTTGAAGCTCTTCACGATTGTCGGAGTATCGCCCTCTTCCTCTCGTTGCTTCTGAAGACTCCCCATAATCGCGTATGGAGATCCTCATTTTGAGCGATCTTGGGGAAGAAACACTGTCACTGTGTGTGCTCCTGGTATATCATCCCAAGCACATGTCCACAGTTCTGCCCCTTCCTAGGCTGGCAATTTAGGAATTATAGTCCTAAGCCATTCTGCAGTGCTTTCCTTCGCATAGCCAACCAGTATGTGACCTGGTCGAAAGCACAAGCCCAGTCCCTCGCTTGCATATCTGTCTGACGACAAGGTCTTCGATAGTTTCCTGCTCCTCACATGTCAGTATTTGCTTGGGAAACGTTCTAGCAGTATAGCCAGTCGAATGTCCTTGACCACATTAGCATAACTAATGGTGGGCTTCCTAATTCCTGCCCTCACCTTTGAACTACCTAGGGTTTCCCCCCCTGCCCTCTGCTTGGTTGCCTAGTTTGTGTGCGGTACGGGATCCTGCTTGTTTGGTTAATTGATTTGCACGAGTATGGGGGTTAGGAAGTCCGCCGTGCCATAACA
Organism: Hermetia illucens; assembly: GCF_905115235.1. NCBI lineage: Eukaryota > Metazoa > Arthropoda > Insecta > Diptera > Stratiomyidae > Hermetia > Hermetia illucens. Next base: position 151,840,449 of record NC_051850.1, on the reverse strand, counting down.
AGCACTGTAAGGTCGAACTTACTCACTGCGGCGACCAGATATCAGTGAGGCTCCGTTCGAACACAGTTAGTTATCTCTGATTGCACACTATTCAACGGGCATGATTCGCATAACACCCTGGTTTGGGGAAGTGTATTTCGATTCTACAGTCTAGATCCGTAGCGTTTTGTTAATAGTAAGGTCATCTCGTACAGGGTGTTGCTATCCCCACTCACTAACGTCTTGGTAGATGAGATGCTTGGCTCGTGGAAAGCTACATATCATCCTCGAAGAGAGACAACTCGCTCTCACAGAGAGACAGCTCGCTCTCACAGAGAGACAGGTTGGCCCCAGAAAGCGATATCTCGTGTCAGGCTGTCCTGCAGGGTACTGCTTGACCCTTATTTGTATTATCCGCATATACCACTATTTAAGATATTTTTTATTATAGTATACCACTTAGATCCACTGATCTATTTCGGAAGGTAACATAACATGACACAACAACGACATCCTTCTATAGTTCTTGGAGCAGAGATTGTCACCTTTTCTAAAAATGGGGCAAATGATACTTTTGGTTTCGTTAGACCAAACCGTAAAAATTGGACTCCATTTTGCTTTAAGTAGTTCCGCAGGTATTCTACCTCTATTTTATTGTTGTTTCTCAGTATTTCTAGTGTATTCTTGACCTTTTCGATTGTAGGTGGTGGCCTGGTTGACGGCGGTATAGCCCTATTCTTTTGATTAGCGGAGAATTAGATTGTGGCATTGAGTAGCTCCTAAAAATGATGGACAATCGGTTATTTGCTCCATATGCTGTACAATAAGAATTCCCGCTGCGTTCCTGCAAAATATGGTTTTGGGATGCAATCCTGCTGTCATTCTTTTTGTCAAGTTCTAAGCTGATTGTAAATTATGCTTTTTAAAGGTATTATTTAATTTTCTAATTTTGTCATTTATGTGCTTCCGCTTGTTCCTTCTGCAGATTTTGGGCAGCGATATACCGTCCAATTTTTTTCGCTAGACTCTTGTGGGTTGCTTCTAATATTGTTTATTTGCAACGTTTTTTTCGTCGATTGCCTACTGGCACTTTCCGCTAAGCATTTTATTCGTTCTGCGCTAAGGTTCGCAGCCGGTGGTTTTCTCTGCAGCCATTGTAATTGCGTCTTTCACTACACTGACACTACTTTTTTCCGGTGTCAGTTCAGCATTTGTGGAGACTTTGATTCCAGTAGTTTGACGGTTAATTAGTTCTTTTCCCGCGTGCTCTATCTTCATGTGTCTTTTGAGGGCAGTGAACCAGATACTGACACCGAGGAGGGTATAGAATTCGTCTTTAACTGAATCATCCTTGCCTTTTTGGACCATTATACGTAGATCAGGTAAACGTTGCAAAATTTAGTTTTCACTCGAAGCCTATCAAATGTTCTTGACCAGTCGAATCTGGTTACCACGTTAGGATCTGGTAGTAGGTCTATAAGTTTTAAATATACATATATATTATAGTATATTACCAATGTATTTATTGAGGATTGCAATGCTGAATCTGTAAATCCCTCTGAGATACACACTAATCCGCTTACCTCCTACTGGTCTGGTTCCCAATTGTGGGGTGTAGATCGCTTTCCACTGGCAACGGTCCGAATTGACAATTTTTTGAATTTATATTGCCAATGGCACGGTACGACACGATGCCATGACTGTTTATATTCCTTTGGACAACGTCACTGAGTGATAATAATAGAATACTTCTTTTTGTATCGGGCTGGGTTAGTCATTGCAACACTAGGCTCGACATCGGAGCATGGTGGTTTAAATCTCATGGATGGGAGATGGATTTATACCGCGACTGGACGGAAGACCTAGATCCTATTTGAATTGTTTCGCTTTCGATCCTTCTTCTGAAGATATACAAAAGCAAAGGATAATGCATACAAATAATTACATGTGAACTGGGTATGAACGCAATAACGGGGATGTCCAAAGAAAATTAGATGTAACATTCCAAACATAATAACTCTACTGTACTCCCTAGTTTTTGTGAAATTGGACCGATATACCTTTACTCCGAGGAATCCTTTGTCGATCTTAATTTTTCTTTTTTCGAACTTTCCAACAGTTTCCTCGGCTACTTACCCTTCTCACAATCGACATTTCAAATTTGCCAGTCACCGTCTTTACTCTTTTGTTCACGGATTTGAAGAGTATGAAGATTGCGGACTTGAACCTTCAATCTGTTTTCGCATTTGTTTTTGTGGTAAATTAAGAGACTTGAGTTATCTAGTTTTAACCGATGAGCATTTTTACGCCTTGCAATGGTGAAGCAAACACGCCAGGCTTGCTGAGCTACTGGTGTAGTGTATGGTATGTTTTCAGTAGCACCTTCTTCCTAACATCCAGGTATTGTTTGTGGGTTTTGATATTGTAGATACCTTTGCCATGTTGTTCTTTCTGCTAGTTGCATAAGGATTTATCCTATTTGTTCTTAACTTTAAGATTGGAGACGAGCTGCTATGAATCAGTTTTCCAAGAGTTAAGCGTTTGTGCACCGCGGGGTGTCTTAGATACATTTCTATATGGTCATCGCATCCATCTAGTATATAACCTGATTTGATTGGGGTTCTTCAATGTATTATCGCGAGTGAAGGCTGGCTCATAACTCCTTTTGATTTCGTTACTCAACTTCAAGTGCTAGCCAGTACTTGAACAAGTGCCGAGTCGACAATAAAGCGAGTACAAGAATGGTCTGTTGCCGAAACAGGTATTGGTGGAATACAGAAGCTTCTTATGTGCTCAGCACTGTCAACTGGATTAATCCAATTATCAGAATGAAACTTGAAGCGGTTGCAGATTTTCACTCTTATTGAAGACGGTTCCTGCCGGCATAAGTAACATGAGAATTGGCGACCAGTATCTCTTAAGTATTCTTCATTATGCATTCACAGAGTTCTGACATAGATGATTATTGCAATGCATTAATTTTAATCCAATTGTGGGTAACTAATCAGCGTTTGCAGTTGGCGTAGTGCTGAAATGGTTTTTGGATGCATTGCAATGCCAAAGTAAAGCACTATATAATGGTGGATCCGGTTTTATGACACTCTCTGTCAGGTCAATCTTTTTAATTTCTTGTCAATTTTCGAAAAGTATCTATTGAAGTACAAAAAGTATATAAAGAACAATTACTGTGTAGATTTCTATGAAAGAAATTAAAAAATTCTCACCAGTTGACTGCCTCCCAATTTCACATTACTCCTCCGCAGCACTCGTACCACCTGACTCCTTCAAATTATATGACAGTGGAAAAATCTAATGTTATTAGACACGAATTACAATAACACTACAATCCATGCATCTGACGTCATCTCCCGTTTCAGGAGACTGAGAGGCTTTTATCTGTCCAAATTGGCGCCGCCGCCACCGTCGTTTAACATACCAAAGAAAAAAGACCAACGTAACAGTTGTAAAAAGTTCTATTACATCAACAGAAGAGAAAAAGCAAATAAAACCACACGAACTCACTTCACGGTACTTATCTAAATAGCATAATGGTCACTTTTGTCTGGGCCGATCTTCCTCGTCAATAGTACCATGGGCCGTGCGTTCGACAAAAGCCAAAATCGTCATGTGAGACGTGAATTATGCCAGTTTCAAATGGCAATACACCAATTAATGCCACTCGATAAGAGGGTGGATGAGTGGGCAGAATTCTACGCAGGTCTTGTGACCTTGAGCAAGTGGGTCTTAGCACAGCATGGTATTTGCTATCTTCATCACTTGAAAGATGGGGTTGAAGTATCTTAATATGGCTAAGTGCCTGAGCAAATAGTTGTGAGAAATTATCGATTTTATAGGTTGGAGTGGAAGTTCATTGGTTTATAAACTCAGGCTTCCAGGGACAGGTCGTTATTATGTTTTTTATCATTTGTTTATTTTGTGCGGTTTTATTTAATAATCCCCAGGTTTAACAAGGTACGCCTTTTTTGGGATTCGCTATTTATAGCTGCTGCGATATTGAAGCCATTAGAAAAGCCTCCACTGCGTTGTGCTTATGATATCAGGCAGCACAGCATCCGGAGTCTCCACAAAAAGGGGCGATGTCCGGGAGCTAGCAAACTCTCTTGCGCACCCTGTATATGCGGATATTGACCGTCGTTTTTAATACAATTTTGCTAGTGACTATGCGATTTCGATTAACAATGGAAAATTCTGTTACAATCTATTTTTGCTAAGTTACAACTTAATCCTGCATTGTTAAGCATCCCTTTTTGTAATTGCTGACGTAGATAGAGAAAGAAAAAACTATTCGAAAAAATAGGAGTGCGAATATTGATGATGATCATATGATTGAAGCGTGAACGTTGGTTTTTGGTCATTATTAAGTGAATGGTTTTCTGTTTGTTTTGATATACAAAGGAACATCTGGACTTTATCGGCTCCTTGAAGGAGTAGATTCTCAGATAAAAAAGTTATTTGTATTTTTGAGGATTTGCTTTGATTTGATGAGTGTTGAGTGTTGTTTATCCTAAGTTGATTAAAACAAAGAATCTTTCGAAGCTAACTAAACGATTATAGAAATGACTTAATTTTGGCAGATAAGCCCCTGTTTTTATTTGTAAAATGTATTATTTGTATTGAAGGCAATTAAGTTTTTTTTATATAATATCAATCAGAGGATGAGATCAGAAAGGTCAAGGAGCTTAAAAGTAGTTTGTTTTAATAATTCGTAGTTAGTATTTCTTCGTTAGGATCTTAATGCGTTGTAGATAAAAAAGTATATAAAATATTATTAACTTAGAAAACCTGAGTTCCATTTGTATGTCATCGGTTGTCTCGGCGCAACAACCGGTATCCGGTCTAGGCCTGCCTTAATAAAGAACTCTAGACATCCCAGTTTTGCGCCGAGGTCCACCAATTCGATATCCTTAAAAGCTGTCTGGCGTCCTGACCTACGCCATCGCTCCATCTTAGGCAGGGTCTGCCTCGTCTTCTCTTTCTACCATAGATATTGCCCTTATAGACTTTCCGGGTGGGATCATCCTCATCCATACGGATTAAGTGACTCGCCCACCGTAGCCTATTTAGCCGGATTTTATCCACAACTTGACCGTCATGGTATCGCTCATAGATTTCGTCGTTATGTAGGCTACGGAATCGTCCATCCTCATATAGGGGGCCAAAAATTCTTAGAATTCTTCTCTCGAACGCAATTTTTCTTGCTAAAAACCCAAGTCTCCGAGGAATACATGAGGACTGGCAAGATCATTGTCTTGTACAGTAAGAGTTTTGACCCTATGGTGAAACGTTTCGATCGGAACAGTTTTTGCAAGCTAAAATAGGTTCTGTTGGCTGACAACAACCATGCGCGGATTTCATCATTGTAACTGTTATTGGCTGTGATTTTCGACCCTAGATAGGAGAAATTATCAACGGTCTCAAAGTTGTAGTCTCCTATCTTTATTTTTCTCGTTTGACCAGTGCGATTTGATGTTGTTTGTTGGTTGGTTGTCAGTGCTGACGTTGCTACCATATATTTTGTTTTGCCTTCATTGATGTACAGCCCAAGATCTCGCGCCGCCTGCTCGATCTGGATGAAGGCAGTTTGTACGTCTCGGGTGGTTCTTCCCATGATGTCGATATCATCAGCATAGGCCAGTAGTTGGGTGGACTTAAAGAGGATCGTACCTCTTGCATTTACCTCGTCATCACGGATCACTTTCTCGTGGGCCAGGTTAAAGAGCATGCGTCCTCCCATCCCCTTATCGTAGGCCGTTGTTGATGTCGAATGGTCTTGAGAGTGATCCTGCTGCTTTTATCTGGTCTCGCACATTGGTCAGGGTCAGCCTAGTCAGTTTTATCAATTTCGTCGGGATATCGAATTCTTTCATGGTCGTGTACAGTTTTACTCTGGCTATGCTATCATAGGCGGCTTTAAATTCGATGAACAAATGGTACAACTGGTGGCCATATTCTAACAGTTTTTCCATCGCTTGCCGCAGAGAAAAGATCTGACCTGTTGCTGATTTGCCTGGAGTGAAGCCTCTTTGGTATGAGCCAATGATGTTCTGGGCGTATGGGGCATGCTCGTGCCCGCGTTCTTTGAGAAAACAACATTACCTGGTATGTGGCATTCTTCCTTTCCGTTGCTAGCTTTTCTTGCGGCTACGGCCAAGTATCTTTGTGGCCGCATCAATGGTAACCTTCTTCAGGTGGTTGTGAAGATCATTTGTTGATGTTTCATCTCCCGGATCACGCAATGCTAAATTTTTCAATAGCGCAAAAGGTAAGGAGTCGGCAAACGAAGAATGCAGGATATACAGCGAAAAATGATTACGAGTTGTTAAGTTTTTTACCAGTCACCCGAGCAGCTCTGAAATTTGCCGTTTTTCGACGGGCATTTGCCTTGAAACGAATTTGGCGTCCAATTTCGACCAGTTTGGTGCTTATAACAGTATAGAAGTGCAAATCCCAGAAGTCGGCCATTAATTATCAGAAAAGCCCTTTCAAACACGCGAGTGGGAAGCAGTTCGTAAGGACCCCGTTCGATCATTGACGACTTTCTACAAAAAGTTTTTCACGTCGTCACATTCGAGATAACGGAGGTGTCTCGCGAATCCGCCGACGTGACGGAACTTCGGAGACAATTGGCCGCGCTTACGAACAATATGGTCACACTAACGGCGGCGGTAGATGCTTTGTATTCGAAAGAGCGGTCTCGAACTCGTTCAACTGTCGCCTCCAGAAATGGGCCTTCGGCAAGTCGCGCACCGCGGTCCGCATCGAACTGCGGCGTGTGCTGGTACCATCGTAGATTCGCGGATCAAGTCACAAAATGTACCACCCCATGCACTTTTAATGTGATTCCAAAGAGTTCGTTGGGCGGCACGGTGACATTTACTCGAAGTGCACTAGCACGTCGCGTTACAGTGTACGACCCCCTTAGTGGTGGACGCAGGTACGGAAGTCTCAGTCCTCTCCGTCTTCAGACCCAACGAATTATTTCCCCAGCAGCTAGAATTAACGGCAGCAAACTCCACTCCCATCGCAACTTACGGCTACAGGCAAGTAGACGTGAGTCTTGCTTGCGTAGGATCTTTTCGTGGCGCTTCATTTTGACTGACATCAGTGTCCCCATATTAGGCGCTGTAACATAGGTTCCTAGATATATAGATAGAGCCCACAACCTCTATTTGGTCGTCAGGGAAAATTTCAACCTACTCGAACGTCAAAATTCTTTTTATAATTTTTGAGGATGGTGTCGATCCTCGCATTCGTGCACTCCAAATATATCGCAACATTACTACCGAATGTAGTTTCTTTCATCCAGTTAAGCATAATGTCCAGTACCACATCAACATTAATCAACATTACTGGTTCCTCAATCTGCTCGAAGGTACCTCTTCTACCATCCCAGTAGTTCGCTATTGCGCGGAAAGAGTTCGAACAACTACTTAAGCAGGGCATATGCAGATCTTCCAACAGCAGTTGGTCATCTTCACTCCATCTGGTCCCCAAGCCCAATGGCGTAGAGATTATAGATGCTTGAATGCTCAGATGATTCCAGACAGGTACCTCATTCGAGTCATCTATGACTTTGCGCATTATTTGGCAAACTATCGTATTTTGTCGATCTTCGATCTCGCCAAGGTCTACCATCAAATCCCTGTAGCTCCCGAAGATATCCCACAGGCAGCAATTTGCATACCTTTTGTTTTCTACGAGTTCACACGGATGGCTTTTGTCCTGTGCAATGCGCCGCAAGCCTTTCAGAGATTTATCCACTCTTTACTACGGAATTTGGACTCTGTTTCGTCTATTTGAATGACGTTTTGTTCGTATCTTCCACCGAGCCCCAGCAATTGGCACAAATAGGGTGCATTTTTCAACGCCTTGAAAATGGCCAATTCTCAAAGTTAACAAACGCAAATTTGTCCAGTAGAAGGTGCAATTTTTTAGGCGATTCCATCATCCCTAACAGCATTCAACCCGACGCAGTCAAGGTGGAAGCGATCGCTAGCTTTCCGCCGCCAAAGACTGTTCCCTAACCTAAGAAGATTCTTCTTGGGCGTGGTAAACTTCTATCGTCATTTCCTGCCCAAAGCCGCTCACCACCAGGCATTATTCAACACCTTGCTGTCTGATCTTAAGACCAAGGACACGCGGGTGGTTGTGTGGTCTCCAGAGCCAAAAACCACGAAGCAACAGCTAATAGATGCTATTCTTTTAGAATTCCCTGAACAAGATTCACCTCTAACCGTGTTCATCGATGCCTCAGATACAGCAGTAGGCGCTGCTCTTCAACCAAGTGTGAATCAAAGTTGGCAACCGTTGGGTTTCTTCTCAAAACAATTAAATCCCGCACAACGGAATTACAGTGCCTGTGATCGTGAATTACCTTGTATCTGAGCACTTCCGATATTGCCTTGAAGGGAAGGCCTTGCGGCAAAAGCCCGACAAAGCGTTGCCTCGCCAATTTCCGCACTTAGTTTACATCAGCCAATTCACATTGGGCGTTCAACATGTGTCCGGGATAGACAACTTAGTGGTTGACTCTTTGTCTTGGATCTCCGAGATCAACATTCCAGCCACGTCCGAGGATGACACAGTTCTTCAGAGTCTGCAGTCGGAATCCAAATACAAGGATTTCTCTATCCTCGGTTCATATTCCTCCATCTACTGCGAGATCTCTGAAAATTCCAACCGCTTTTCGTAAGGAAGTGTCTCGTTCGGTGCACGAGTTTGCGCATCATGGCATTCGGGCATTCGGACAACGAATCGGTTAGTTAGTTTCTAGCAAGTAATTCTGGTCGTCCACGAACAAGGACGCGAATTTTTGGGTTAGAGAGTGCATCGCATGCCAAAAGTGTAAAGTCACTAGACATGCTATGAAGGAAGTAGGTATATTCCCTACGTTGGCAAGGCGCTTCCACACTATACACCGCGACATTATAGGTCCTTTGCGAGATCCTCATAGCTATAGGTATTGCCTCACGATCATTGATCGGTTTACGCCGTGGCCTGAGGTAATACTTCTGAAACACATAACAGCACAGTCATGTGTTGAGACCCTCTTCCGAGAGTGGATTTCGCGCTCTGTTGTTCCCGCCGTCATCATCTCAGACCAGGGAATGCTATTTGAATCTATGCTCTTCTCGGAGCTCGGAAAGCTCTTGGGATTTAAACGTCAGGGGACAAGTGCATACGATCTGCAGTCCATGCTGGGGTGTTGGCATCGGACGCTGGAGGCAACTATTATGACGTGCGATGAGCACGTCTTGCAAATTTTTGGTGAGAACTGATGTCCTGCGGAAGCCGCTACAGCCACCATACCACCATGTAAGATACTCGAGCATGGGGAGCACTCGAGAGGATCTCCTTGTACAGGCTGTGGTGGAACGATACCGGGCCAGTTAGAGTAATCGTGTGAAGTAAGCTTTGCCGGTTTATTTTGACATTTAAAAATTTTAGAAATATAATTGAATTGAGATTTGGCTTTCCAATCACGAATTTTAATAGAACTAGAAAGTTTTGTTATAAATAAATAAAATAAAAAGTTAAAATATAATAATCAAAAATAAAAATAAATAAAATAAATAATAAGTTAAATAAAATATATTAATTTTGAATAACTAAAAATAATAAAATGTTAATTAGATTTTAACAACACTATAAACATGTTTGATCTATTTCAATGCATCTAAGAGCTGACTTTTTTTATTTTCTCATGGGCGTGAACTATAATATTGGCCAATACGATTGCGTCATCTCTCTATGAGATGAATGAGCTAAATTCAATTGGTGAAAAGGAAGAAAACATCAGTTATGTTTTATTATATCATTTTTAATTTATTTATATTATTCAGTTTGTTTGCTTCACTAACAAACATTTGTTGTATATCTCATAACACATTCTTGTAACTCATAATACACGGATAATACTTAAAATGTATTTACTTTAAAAAATAATCCTTCATCAAACTGCAATCGCTTGTATTTTTGACGGAGGATTATTTTATTCATATCATAATAACTATTAAAAACATAATAAAATAAATCAATATCAATATTTATCTTGTTTTAAAGTAAAAACGGTGAATTATGAGAGGAGGGTAAAGTACAATAAGTTGGAGATACTTAGTTTTATGATGTACGAAAGATATGTTTGTTGGGCTTCTGTTTTTAAAGGTAAATATTAACTTTTCTGTTAATTTGTTAGTTTGTCGGTTTACAATTTCTAAAACTATTGTATTTACAATTGTGAAGATTGATTGAATATGGAGAGGACTGAAGTTTGAGACTGCAATTAACTGTTCGATCACATAATTTGGTAGAAAAACTGCTACTAATTACTATTTTCAATAATAAATTACAGAAAGGAAAAGATTAGAGAGACTGAATTAGTTTAACCTTAAAAATCACTGCATGATTGATTTAATAATTTAATGATTTCGAGAAGAAGAAAATAAATAGATTATTTCGAATGTCTAGATAGTTTTTTGTTGATCATGGCTTAGTTATATGTCATAAATCATTAAATACATAACAAAAAATAGTTTTATGCAAGTTTTGACATTGAGAAAAATGCGTACATACATACAAGCACATAAATGTAAATTTAGCTAAGATGTTTTCACTGCAGCAATTATATATTTGCTTCCTGTCAAAATTCACACAAAAGGTACTTTTGGTCAAAATACTTGTGTTTTCGTTGTTTTTTGTGTGCTAAATAATTACAAATAATTATATTTATATATATACGAGTGAGGCGCATGTGTTTTGGGAATGGGGAAGAATATTTGCATTACTTGCTAATTTTGGAATGGATTTCGCTGAGATGATTGTTACTTATCGAGGCATACCTCGGGCTCGCACTGTAATAGAAAGGGAACATTGTTAGCTGAAGGTCTTGTAAGTTTGAGGGTGTTCTAAGAACTTACTTTCAAGAAGATAAACGGCGAACAGGATGCCTATTAAGAATATCGTGCTCATGGTAAGGATGAGAACGGTAATCTGATGGCTTCGACTGCAGATACCACTCTTTGTTTTACGTGGCGGTCTTCCAATTCCATTGACCATTGTGAAATGGGTTGAACTGGCTATTGACACGGAGTCAACATCTTTGGTTTTGACGAAATGTAGATTTGGATCGATTGCAATTATCGCGTCCGCATTTTGTGACGCCGATGATTGCTCATGGTTTTGTTGATGATGATGATCATGACTTTTTGGCACTGCACCCAAAGCGTGATTTCTGTCAGAAGTTGGTGCAGGTGATCCGACAAAGTTTGATGCGTAGTTCTGTTGAGAATTTATATCGTGATGATCAATCTCGCGCAGTGGCATTTTTTTATGGATGGCAGCAAAACGTTCAAGATTCGCCGCTGTTAGTAAGAGTGATTCAGATGCTCCGCTCTGGAAAAGGAGAGGAAGAATACGATCGTAAATTTTTTGTTGTCGAACAAGATGCGGAAAGTCAGGTTTTCGTTTCAAGAAAATACTTACATGTGTACTACTATTGCTATCAGTCGATCCTCGTGACGATCTTGATCCTCTTTTTTCGCCAACTGCATTTGCACTTGGTGGGCTCGATCGTCCTTGATTCGATTTTGATCGCCTACTAGACGTCGCTGAAGCAGCTGATTGTGTTGTGTGATAAATAGGATTTTGATTATGAAGTTCTGGAAGGTCATACGATCCTCGTGGATATCTGCTCACATAATCATTATTGTGATCTGAGTAGATATCGTATGTGCTAACGTATGCATAGTTTGTATGTCCTCCTTGACGAAAATATCGTGAATTGCGATTAACTGTTGATGGATTCGAATGCGATTTACTACTACTGTTCGATGAGTGTTCGCCCGATGATGATCCACTTAGGGATGGGCGGGGTATATGCCATGTTTCATTCATCTGAAAGGGAAAGAGAAAGTGGTTAATTATAATGAAGTGTGATTAGGGTGAAAGCAAAGGCAAGACAGAATGCTTATTTTAATAGTGTGTCACTTAGTATAGATTTAGCTTTGTGATAACTATTTGCTTATGATTGTCCTTCGAAATATATTTTCTTTTTAGTAAAGGGTAACTTGAAGGTGAATTTCTATATTTATTTTTTTAGTATTTGTGACTAACTTATTTAATCAGTAAAGTCAGTAATTTTGACCGCAACAAGTAGAACAGTAGAACAAGTAGAAATTTTATTGACTTAATCTAAAAGGGTGTCCGGGTAGCTGAGTGGTTAGAGCACTAGGCTACCGTACGGAAGGTCGCGGTTCAAATCTCACTGGTGACAGTGGAATTTGTATCGTGATTTGACGTCGGATACCAGTCGACTCAGCTGTGAATGAGTACCTGAGTCAAATCAGGGTAATAATCTCGGGCGAGCGTAATGCTGACCACATTGCCTCCTACAGTCTACTGTAGTGTACCGTTACGGTCTTGAATGAAGTGCTCTAACACACTTCAAGGCCTAGATCCAATATGGATTGTTGCGCCAACGATTATTATTATTAATCTAAAAGGATGCCTTACATTGTATTGTGTACATAGATGCAGAAATTGTTTTATATTTTTTTTATTTCTTGCTTTTCTCAAGACATAAGGATGTCGACTCGTTGTTAGTTTGCAAAAATGCAAGATTAAATCACAAGGAAATAACATTGACGTCTGTTAACGAGTTTGCTATTGTTTTTCCTCATCTGCAAACGTCAGTCTGACTTGGCTCATTTTTTAGTAACACTTTTTTACGACTTCCTCTTCAGCCACTTAATCTCATACGTTTCATTCTTATCTGACTGATCATCTACACTTTTTTTCTGAATCTTTCAACAGATACTGCTTTTCAGGTTTGTTTAAAGGATTGATTAAATAGATGGGAAAGATGTAAAAAAAATGGGAACTCAGAGCAGTTAACTTTACTGGTGGCTAGAAAAAAAGACATTTAAAATATTTAGTGGAGGCAGAAAAGGATCATATGAAGTTCTAATTGTAGCGGCAATTCTTTTGATTCATAGGTGATATAAGAGTTTTCCAGTATATATTATATTCGTCATTAACTGGTATGGTAGGGCAATAAAGACGCTAATTAAAAGTGGAATCATTGTGGGTCACAGTTCACTCGAATCCAGATTGTTTGGAACCAATATTATCTGGTTGATTTAGTACTCAAGTTGACCCTGTTGCATATTTCTTAAACGCTGAAGTGGCTATGTCATTTGTAATGAATATAATATTTGAGGATGGTCTAAAAGACCCTCCAAATTGACAATTGTCAACGACGAGGGTAGAACTATCAAAGAAACCGAAGTATTGGCGAGTGAATTATGACGTTTGTTAAAACTTAAGTGTTACCTATCGGTATGGGTCTGCTTGCCGTTTTGTTAGCCAGTCTGGAAAGAGGGAGCAAATTCTTTAGCATTTCGGTCCCTTTCATGCTATTATCAAAGATCACGTGTCTCTTAGATGCATCTACTAAGATTGGAGATTTTTATCCCAGCCGATTGTTATTCAGAACTAAATTAAGACCGATATAAAACTTAAGCGACCTAATAGAAAAGGACAGAAAAAAACGAGCTGATCTTATCCTGGACAAATTTTAGGAAGGTTTACACCTTCACATCATGCTTTTCTCTGCTCCAAGTGGAATGGAGGAATCTCTTTTGTGGTATGTGGTTAGCCACCTTTTAGACAGGTATAAAATAAAATACGGTCTGATCTGGTTAAGGGGGGAGAAATCCTGGCTCTACTCTTCTATTATCTTGAAGGATCTCCCTATCACGCGTAAGGCTAACAATCTTGGAAGGACAGTAATAGCAAGTAATATAAGATATTCACTGGATTGTGGGGAATATCGTCAACTTCTGTCACTCTAGTTCCTGCCCGCTGAGTATGCTTTACGTTAATGATGGTCGCAGGTCACCTTCCTGTTTATCCTCCTCAATATCTTTTAAAATATGGGAACATTTCTGCCAGTAGACTTTGTCTTATTGAGAGTCAGGGTTTCATCACTATCATAATCGTAATCAGTCCCTGATTGTCATATTAGTGGACCATCAAAACGATGGTCCCTTCCTTCAGAACAATTATCATACATTCCCTGAAATGCAATTCTCATAAAAGAATTTGGATACTCCTCTTAACGACCTTGACAAATCTACACGCGAAATGGATTTGCACGCAAACACGCAACTTTCCAAACCTTCCGCAGCTGATTCTTTCTCTGACGTTTTCACAGTAACCGGTCAGCTGGTCCATCAGTCGTAAGACCAGTTGTTCTTGTCCGTCCATGCATAACAATTTCAATGTCACGTCGCAACGATACATCAGCTGCTACCAACAGAAGTAGTAGTACAATGTTAAGGTCAACGACTACAGAATCTAATTAAAACTTGTTTGCAATTGAAGGAGTATTCAGTTTTAGGCTGTGTCCATTGGGAAGAACTTTTCATCATAATTTTCAAAGGAAGATTTTGAGTAAATGAAGATGCAAATGCGGAAGATAGAGACTAGGAGTTTGGAGTGATAGGAAATTAAAACAGGCCCTACGCGATCGCATTGGAATAAGATGGTGGAAGCACAATAAGGAACTCAGTATGCCCTGTTGATATCGTATAATTTGCATTCCCGCGAGTTGCGGAGAGGAGGAGAAACCCACAGGCACTTCTTTTGTGATTGCCCAGTTCTAGTTAAGTTCACTCTTCAGGCACTAGATAAACAATTTTTCGGGGACCTCAAAGAGAACTGTGATTGCAGGATAGGGGTGCTGCTATCCCTTGTACAAGCTATGGACTGACTTTGAAGACCCATGCTAGTTTCATTCTGTTTCCCTTACCCTTCCCACAGCAGTCACCGTGTTAGGAATCTGTGGCATCACGACGGCGTACCACAGCACCAAGTGGCCCCTCAGAGCGGCCACTGACACCTATCATGCTCTCTTGTCCTAGTCAGGTATTCTCAGAAAATGACTTCAACGTGTCGATGAGTTCCTAAAATGTTTCTCAGCAAATTTAGTGGCATTTTCTAAATTGAAAGACTTCATGTGGTGTATCAGCTCCTTGTTTGCCTCCAACAACTGATTTTCGAAATAAGGCTTTTGTTCAAATAAAGAAAATTGTAGCCAACCCTTTTTTTCACTCCTTCAAAGGTTTTGATGTTTTCGGAGAAAATTTAAGTAAGTTTTGCACAAAGATTTAAGTTGTGTCAAATTAGATAACTCAGTCCGCTTATCGGAGTTCAGTGGAATCATCTGCGGTCGCATGAGTCCAATAGGTTGCTTTTTTGGGTCATGAAATTGTGAACTCGGTTGGTTGAGTTTAGAAGTATTGTCAGTGATGTAAACCATGATTGGGATCATCTTTGATATAACTTCTCCTAGTCCATAGTTGTTGAATTAGCCATATTTGGAGGGAGGTTGGTAGCCAGTCTTTTACGTGAAAAGAAAAAGAAGGGGCTTCCTTTGTGAGCTACAATTTCCTTTATTAAAACAGATACCGTATTCTGGGGATCAGTTTTTTTTTAAACAAAACAACGGAGGCTCGGAAAAACTGATTCCCGAAATAGAGTATTTGTTTCAATAAAAAAAATTATAGTCAATAAAGGAAATCCCTTCCTTTTCTTTTCACATAGCTTGTTGCTTTACCAAGGATCAGGTCAGCTATCGCCTTTTCAAGTACTACTTTTTTTTAGGTTGACATCAATTGGAAATTTGGAAGAATTTGATAGGTAGCGTTCTCATAGTCCTTTTCTAACTCTTTTTAAGGTGGACTTTCCTCAGAAGTGTTTTGCTTCATTATTTTCTTCATCATTTAATCTCTTCAAGGACATCTTCGTGATTCATATGAGTTTATCTGAAGTTTTATATTAATTCGATATTACTGTATGTTTTTGGAAGTCGACACAGGTTTCGTCTTCGTCCATGTGACATTGCCAGCATTTTCTTGGTACTCGTTTCGCTAAAAATCTTATTTTTGTATAATTGAATGAAAGAGATTGATTATATGTGGTCCATTATTCTTCAGTTTTCAGCCCCTTTTATCCTTTTTGGTGATATCGATTTGCTTATTCCCAGGGATCTACTAATTGGATGTGATTCCAAATGTTTTCGCTGTGTCATGGCGCAAAAAGATTGGGAACATGATATTTATCTTCGATTGATAATGTTTCGAAGATATTTCTAATATTATCTTGCTGAGATTAGTTTGTTGCTTGTAACCTTGTTTTCTTTTTAACTTTTATTGTTGCATATGCGGCACGTGTACATTTTTTGTTAATTTTGTTTTTAAATTTTTGTCTCTACGATATTTGCATATCACCAATCGTCATCTTTGCCTTTTCTGACTCATGTGGGTCGTTGAATCCATTGTGAGATATGTTTTTTTTGTTTAATATTTGCAAATTGAGATTACAGCTTAACATAATTTTATATGTGCAACAGTTCAGCGATATGAAAGGTTGTTTCGAATTTTACCATTCTAATATTTGAAGATAAAAGATTGTTTTTTTTTATTAAGGGGCAAATATGTTTTTTTATTCCGCATTTATTGATATTTTGGATGGAAGCCCAGTCTTGATTGAATAAGGGGTCATGTAGCTTAAGTAAATAATTATGCTTTAATTAAAAAAATATCTTTTATTTTCAAAACCGAGCAAATAAAAATTCAGAAAAGTGCAAATCATAATATTGTACTTTTGGATCTGCTATTTTGGTTTTTCATTTTCATAGGGAAAAATCCACTTTTTATATTTTTGCTGCATAATAAGTAATCATTACTTATGTTTTTCGATTGATCTAAAATGCATGTAACGCATCTTGGTTCGTTGTTAAAAAAAAAAGAAGTGTTGGACTTAGTGCCTCCCATTCTCTACTACGACTTCTTTTGTTTAAGCCGAGGTCACGTTTGGGTAACTGCATATTAATTTCTACTCATACAGATTTGATGAATGGAACTCATTCCATATTAAGAGAAAGTCAAAACATACATTTTTTCCCTATACTTTGTAGCATAACTTTTGGTCAAAGTATTACGTCAAAACCGCTCGAACGAGAACAAAAACCGTCCTTGGTTTCGATCCCATCTATCTTTCGATTGATTTAATGGCCAATCCACATGAACCTCATCTCAAAGAGAGTAGCAAAACATAAGACTTTTATTCATAAATCATCGTGTTAGTAATTCGATCTATAATTAAATGCAAAATATCTTTTGCTATCACTCTACGAAGAAAAAAGAAATTTTACTTG
Organism: Hermetia illucens; assembly: GCF_905115235.1. Taxonomy (NCBI): domain Eukaryota; kingdom Metazoa; phylum Arthropoda; class Insecta; order Diptera; family Stratiomyidae; genus Hermetia; species Hermetia illucens. Next base: position 151,823,231 of record NC_051850.1, on the reverse strand, counting down.
ATTTCTTCATCCATTTGTTTTCATAAATCAAATCAAAATCAAAGTTCAATGTTATCTTGAGAAAAAATCTGTTGGAAATCCTACACAAATGTATGAATATTTAGATAACTACTAGCTGCTTGTTGGATACATAGTTTTGATTTGGAAAATTCCGCACTTCTCCATTGAATGAAGGAAGATACTTGTGAGAAGGAGCATATACTTGTCGACTAAGCTCGTTGCTAGCAGCTTTTTTTTGTTGCCACCAGAGCAAGTAACATTTTTTCCCCAAACAAGCACAAGATTCAACATATTTGCAACTTTTTTTTGGTATCCATTTAATTTTTTTTTTCTAGATCGATTTCATTACGTTTTTGTTTGGATAGTCAGCAGCAAGTCACTTTTTTTCCGGTGATAATATAGGAACAGTTGTAAAGGAAAGGTCACTAGTTTACTAGTTGAAAAGCATTCCTAGAAGATTGCGTGGTATTTATTGATGAATTCAATATATTGCAGCCACCATCTGTGATTGAAATTCAGACAATGTGACAAATTAGGGTTTAGATAGAAAAAAAAATATTGTTTTTGTCCAAAAAAGTGGTCTGAAATTTAGTTAAAAGCTATTTCAGATGGTTTGAGAGTTGGAGATAGTAATTCAAGGGGCGGAAATAGAACGTTAAGAATGATCTGTCTTATTCTATGTTTGTAGATAAATGTCTGGATTTTTTCGTAGATGTTTGTGGGCCGTCCTCCAAATTTGTTTTAAGCTCATTTCGCGTTGTTAATCACCGGCTTTTAGAATCTTTGTGCTTGGTGTCGAACAGCTTTTTATATAGATAAGTAACTTATGTTATCGAAATTGGAAAAGAATCATTTGGAAAAAGATAAGTATTCCACGAGCCGTGGTATGATAATCTATGCATCACCAGGGCTATATTTGTTTATTTAGGATTTTATAAATGATTTGAAATTAATTCAATTTTTTTTTCTCAATCAAGCTCTCAATTTGAACTTTTTGCAAACATATTTTCCACCATATGTGTTTTATTTATTGATCTTTATCTTTTAAAACACCGGAATATACATTTTGTAAACATATTTTTTCTATGTCTTAATTTCTCGTTCATATGAGACTTTATCGGGTCTCACAAAATATATATAAATAAATTGTGCCATGATCTAATAAAAATGGCATCTATCACGTCATTTCGGGTGAAAAGAGTTAAACAACGATTTGTAAGGTCGTTTTCTGGGTCCTTTTGAAATTAAGCGCGGTCTTTGATCCGTCTATTGTTAATTTCTCTTATATAAACACCTGGTTGTTGTTACTTGATCATTTTCATCCATATTTTATGCACTTTTGAAACCACTACTCTATTGTGTCATCAATCCTACAAATGATTTCTCTTGTTTGATGTCATTTTAACGCCAAACAAATCTATTGAAATTTGACAATGCATATTGCGCTAGAAATTTTCAAAATTTGCAGGTCCCAATTAGTCAATGTAACCGGATGTACCGCAACTAAACATCCAAATCCAACAGGATGTTCCTTTAAAATATGAATTTATGATTTTTATTATCATATTTGTGGTTTTTCAAGTTTGGTGGATTTGCAATTCTTTATGTGGTTTGTGTGAACACTAATGCAAATTTAAATTGCTCCCTGCCGACTGATGTGCTAATGTGTTAATAGCAGGTGGACTAATTGAAAAATGGGTGAATATTTTATTGGTGGATTTATTTTAAGATCTGGGGTTCGATGGTAATAGGTCTGAGTTGGTTCTTTTCGTCTTATGCTGCCGGGAAAGTGGACATGACACACAATTAGGTGTGATTTATTTAAATGATGGCTGTTAATATTGGTAAAAGAATAGCAGCGTGAAGATATTGCAAACCCGTTGCTCTAATAAATGTTTTCTGCCTCTCCTTTGTGAAGCATCAGGCACCCAACCCATTTCTTCTTTCTCATTACAATTTTTCCTTCTACTTAGTTTGCAATGAGATTGAACTTTGGTTTCGTAACAAGTCCAAATATAGGTGATAAGCCTACATAGTTCGGACGTGCATAAACAGGAACAGAAACCACTTGGTGACGGACCGGACCACTTCGGTGCGGACTCAGGACTCCCAGCATCTTCAAAAAGAATTTAGTTTCTTATTAGAAAGGATTTGATACAAGTATAAAAGGAAAAGAAAAGGAAAAGGTCCTCTACCGTTACCTAGGTCTTTTTGAATAGAATCGTCAATTCACTTCGGCCTGGTTTAGGTCTGAACTTTTGATGGATTTCCCTTGAATATAACTCGTACCCATTATCTGCTTGCGATTACCATCTGTCGTTACTTTCGATTACGTTGCTCCCACGGCAGAGGTGAGGCAGCGTCTGATGAGTTGCCTTTGCTTTCTTTTTTAACGAAAGTAAAATTTTTATGGTTTAAGAGTTTTAATAAATTATTTATAACAAATTAGAGGAGGAGAGAGAGTAGTTACCTTTACTGTCAAATAAACTTTGCTGTTGTGAGCTGTTGTGAGTACTTTTAGATGAATGGGTAGATATGAGGAAGATAGATCTGCTTTTCACTGGGTTTTAATTTATGACTTCGCACCTCTGTTCGGCTGAAGTATCAAATAGTTTGAAGGCGTAAGTACAATGCTCCATCAGATTATAGATACATAGCCATTTGCCTATTTTTTACTGGAATTATGGTTGTTAGATTTTTCAGTTTTCCTATCGAAATAAATGTGAAAGAATGGTCCACACATTCCCGGTCACAATTAAATCTGAAGACCTCGCTATTCAATCCTCAAATTCTTTTTCCACAAATCAACTTGGCGTTGGTTGAGCACCATCAATCGATTTTAGAAAAAGTCAACTGCGATTCTGTCCAGAGTAGAAACATCACTCCAGACAATGATTTACGTCTGCGCTGTTGTGGCTCCGTTCTTTCCTGCCCTGACTCGACAGAGTTCTTCCTTCATGGTATTGAGGAAGCCCTGAGTCGTCTACCCTTTAAAGTCGGATGGCGGCAATTAAGAAGAAAATGTGCCTTTATTTTCAGTGTAAGCACATTTCAGTTAGGTAAAATTGAACTGAAATTTTTTAAGAAAAGTGAATTGTGATTTCGTCAGAGCTAAAACAGTGTCTCAGGAATTGTCTCTACTTTGCATAAAAAGTTCATTTTTCCCCAAAAATCACACTCTCCCACAATTGAGGGATTTGTTCACCGAAATTGAGGGGACACTCCCCTATGCAAATTCAAGACATCCTCAACCTCCTGACCAAAACAAAAAAGGTAATAAATAGTTGCTTTATTTTCTTGGTAACAAAACTCCATATTTAGATGGCCCCTAAAAAAGGGAAGAGGCAAACCTCCAGGATGTCCTCGTATTCTTTGAGTTCATCTGTGTGCTAAGGAAAATTTTGAATTTGGTTCGATTCTGCCCAAGCCTTCTGGCCTCGGATTTTCCACGATTTTTTGCGTTCTCGGCTTTGCAGAGGCTCTTGCATTTCCTGAATCTGGGCCAATTCCCCGTTCGAACGATTTATCGCTCACAGACATCTGACGATTTTGGATTTTTGTCCATTTTTATCACTCAGTAGTTGTTGAAATTTTCAAGTTTCTTCGATTTTGGAAGGCCTTTTTATTGCAGATTTTCCGCCGCGATATCATGTGTTCCCGGCATCGGCCCGCCATGGATTTTCCGCGATATTTTGAGTTCCCGGCATTGCAGAATGGAAAATCTTGCATTTCTTGAATTTAGGTCTCCATCCCGGTCAAATGAGAAATGGTCACAACCATCCGACGATTTTGCATTTTTGCGACTCGGTGGTGCAAAGAGAGTAGAGGTGTGAGATCGTATCGATTGGTATGAATGTTTGGCTGATGAACATCTCCCCTTTGTATTGTTCAGCAAAAATGTTTTGACTCGTATGTGGAATTTCTATCACGTTTTTAGTCCTCAAATTAGTTAAGCTGAAGAAAAAGAATGCCGTTCCTTTGTTAGTGATCTTTTATTTTCGTACAAATATCGATATTCTGATAGCCGTTGCGCTTCTTGAATAGAGTATCAACATAGTAAGCCTTTGCTTATGCTTTAGTAGGCAAAGTCAAACGCTACAACCATTTCCATAAAGTTTGGGTCGGACTAATCCGTATCACTTCAATTAGATTAAAATCCTGGTTATCCTGGGTCACTTTTATCTAAATATTGTACAACCTACATCTATTCGAAGATTTGGGTACACTTATCTCCGCCGGTCACAAGTTAGTCGTCGGGCATTCAACGAGGAGGATTTCTTGTCTGTCCAGCTGACTATCGTAGGACATTGAACTAATATCATCATCAATGAGGATAGTGAATCATAAAGTAATTCGGTATTTAAATTAATAAATTAATTAAGACATAATTTTCCGTTATTGGCTCAAATTTGTTTGAAATAAGGCTTGCTTTTTTTATTCGTTAGTGTTATTTATTGATGTAGCAAAAAGCGATATTTCGGGAACCACTTGCTCTCTTCATCAGTGCTAACAAGTCCTCTTGATGAAGGGAACAAGTGGTTCCCGAAATATCGGTATTTGCAACATCAATAAATAATAGAAAAAAGCAAGTCTTAATTATTCAAATAATTTAATGCCTAGAAACAGCGCGAAATTACACTTAGATTAAATTTGTTATTTTGGGTATACAGTATTCTGGGAACCAACCTTTTTCTGAGCGCAATGATGCACTGAAGAAGGTAGTAATTGGTTCCCGAAATACGCATATCTAGATGGGTAATCGAACAATTAAGGAACATTTTTTTAAGAGCTATAATTTACTTTGAATGTATCTAAAGTGAGTGCAACGAAAAATCTAGTCAAAAATTAAGTTAATAACGTTCCACTGGGTTCCTATTAACGGTATTTAGATAATGAAAGGGAGTCGAATTTTCTTTTCCATAAACACGTGGGGTAGAGCGCTGTTTCCGTCGTTAGAAAAACTTTTTAAGAACGTATATACCGATATTTCAGGAACAACTTGTTCCCTTCCTCAGTAAAAGATGTCAAATTTGTTGGTCTCTTCAGGTTTTTTTATGAGATAACACAGAAGTTTGTCTTTTCTAAAGTGTAGTTTTTATGTTGTAATTATGACCCTTTTTCCTTCAAGTTGTAATTTTTTCGCTAGTTTGGTTCTGTCACTTTTGCTTCTCAACCGATGACATTCAATACAGCAGTCATCATCCCAGACGCATCATACAAATTTAAAACAATTCCAGAGTCATTGAAGATTGTCTTCTTTATTAAAATCAATCCACCTCGATACCAGTTGACATTTTCGCTTAATTACTATTCAATAATAATTCCACTTCTTGAGTCTTTCGAAATTTAGTGACGCACATTGGACGTCTGAGATGTGCTCCTCTTCACGAGTGATCTCCTCCGATCTCTTTTATAATAATTCGCATGAATATGGAGCTTATGCGACAATACATAATATGCTAATCTCATTGTTACAAACTAATGGGATCGTAAAATATCACAATTCCACCTCATCCGGGTTAATTTTAATTAAGGTTAGGAAATTTAGAAGAAGTAGTTGGTGTCGTTGATTTATAGCCACCGCGTTACGCCCTTTTGACTATTAAGACTCACCGGTTTCTGATATGTATCCGCATTTTTGCATTAAGTAAATTTGCGTTCTTTTTGACGTCATTTTACGATTTTTTTGAAGCCAGTCTTCGTAGCTTGTCCACTACGCACAACGTAGCTCTTTTGCATTGCCTTTTCGTGCTTACATTAAGAACTAGTTACAGCGCCAATGTTCGTTGCATTGGAAATGAAGTTTTTTACATTGCAATCGGGGTTTATTGAAAAGGGGCCCCGTTAAATATTCAGCAACAATGCTTTTTGCAATAATGCATATTTCAAGCAGTAGCACCTGCTTGAATGTAATTTTCAAGCAGGCGCTACTACACGTAATTTTTCTCAGCTTTGAATGGAAAATGTGGGCGTTGAAGGTGATTGGGAGGCACTTCTATGATTGAATATGGCTGGCAATCTTCAAGGCTACCGTGGTGGCACGTGTTGATCCTGACAAGCTGAAGATGTCCATGGAAATGAACTACTTTTTGTTGAAACCAATTAATTCATTGGGAATAAATAATAAAAAAAAAATCATGGAAAACAACAATTTTTGTTAGCAAAGTGTACATAGTTTTGTGCGTGTTGATTTGCTAAGAAGAGGATAATAGGGGGACAAGCAAAAGTCCATTGTAATTTGTGTGAATTTAAGGTTCGTGATCGGTGTCCTGTGGGGTATATTCGTCTTTAGTTCCTACAAGAAAGGATCGAATTTCCGCACACCTCTTGCTAAGGTTATGAAATATTCCATACGAAATTTGTTGATGCGAAATTCTAATCGCTTCATCTAAGAAGGGTCAATTTTACTATTGCCTCTTGAAATCAATTGATCATAGTTTCTGAACCATTGCGATCCATTTAGGATTTCTGCTTGAAAACTTTGAACTCGTTTATGGGAAGAGTACTAATTTTTCAAAAATGAGGAATATAGTTTCATCCAAGGGAAAGGCAACTCATCAGATGCTATCGCACCTCTGCACTGTGAGCAGGTTGACTAAAAATGGTTGCCCAGTGTTGTTCCCTTCTTTAATCCTTAAACAAGAACTCTACGGCTGGCTTAGGCTTGATCAGGCGGTTTTCGTTCTAAATATAATTCATGTTGTGTTTGTGGATATATAAGGGGACAAAAATACCTGGCAACCGCTTTTGGTCATGCTTCTTCTATGGGGTAGTCTACGAGCGTTTTAATAAACAAGAATATTCGTAGCATTTGTTGTTGTAAACTTTCATCTTGTAATTGAATGAATCGATCTAATTCGTAGTTTGCCGAAGTGCTACTATGCCATGCGGCATGGATCGGAATGAGCGGGCATCAGGTGGTACGATTCTGGTAAATTTAGCAAGCGGGATAGAGCTTTCCATTTCAGCTTGACTTTTTTAGTGCACGAGCACCTCGATCATCCAAACCTAAGCGCTGCATATTTGCAAATGAATAAAAAAAATATTCTAGTAAAGTAAAAGGATATGAAAAAACAAAAAGGACTAATGGTTTCGCCCAAGGCAGGGTCAACTCTTCAGAGGCTGCCTCACCTCTGCCCTGGGAGCAGCGTGATCGAAAGTGGCAACAGTTGTAAAAACACGACAAGGTTGGAAATTATATTGAAGTTAAACCGCCAGTAGTGTTCCGGTTCAACATCATGTGGATGTGGAGTTAGGATCCCCCATATCCTAAACAATTAAAAGCAAATGGTTTTAGATTTTTATTTATATCAGCTCAAAATAGATTAAGTCCAACTGATCTGACCTTATGCATAACAGGGGGCCTTTTTGGGCAAACTCTGCAGTTTTTGATTTGCGTTCAAAATTGTTGTACGGTATTTACTTTTCACCGGGCTATTCAATGTCCTGTCGTTGGTCCAGCTTTTCACCGATAATTTAACCTTCGACTTCAACTCATGTGGGACACACGTCTTTTGTTTTTGTATCATTTCAATGAGGCGTTTCCAACTGTCAATAAGGCAAGTTCAAGCCATTTGGGAAACTTTGTTAGTGTTTGGCACGGGGCTTCATGTAGCAAGACGGGTCGAAGATCGGCTGCATTCTGGAAGGCCAAACGAGTTTGGAAGCGAAAATTAACTGTTGTTGAATCAGAGAGGTTTAATGTACGCCGTATCATCATAGAAAGAAGAATCTGATCCCCGGGCTATATTGTGAAATTTGATTGCTAGGATTTGTACGATTTATCCCTTCGAAACAAGGAAGTCCGCCTGAACGCCTTTCGCATTGGAATAGACAAAAATTTGCAAGTTTTCGTTCCTATTTGATAACTGGGGATAAGTAGTGGCTTCTTTGCAAAGACGTTAACTCCAGAAGTGTGTATATTATGCCCAGCTAGAGCCTCTCAAAACCAAGTTGACGGAAAAATGCGTACCCCCGGTGAATAGAGCTAACACCATATTTCACTATGATAACGCTAGGTCTTATACTGCTGAACTCACTTAAAGAAAAATTGCAGAGTTAGGTTGGTACCCGTTGATCCAATCCAATTCATACAATAAATGATTTTGTCTCTTAATATGGCATTCTTTTCCGCTGCATTTTCACTTAGAAAATAGCTTTGGCTGGTTAACTTGTTTGCTGTGATTATTTTTTTGTCAATTTTGGCAACTCTGAATGACAAGGGGTTCTTCTAAAAAAACGAGCCCTGATAGGATCTAGTTAGTATTGAAACACGCCATGAAACTGTTTCTCAAAAAATTAAGAAAATTGTCCGCAGACCGTTGGCTGATATTCAAAGATATTTTTGCAAAGCTTTCAAAAATGTTCTGATTCTGAAAGTTTTGGCCGAGATCGGTCACAAAATAACTGACAGCACAGCAGGAGTCATCACGCCTTGCGAGTTCCTTGAGCGATTTGCGTTTGAACGATGAAATCTGAGTGGCTTTTTACATTCTTGTAATAAAAAGACAGTCATCACCCATATCGGTTTCCTCTCTTATAAAAACAATTTGAGTAAAAAAAATCATGGTCGATATGTCTTGGGAACGAGAAAGATATTTAAATTGAATTTCTGCCTCAAATGGAGACGATTACTGCAGGACGGCACTGGAAAGCCATAAAAATATCAAGACAGCAATTCAAAATCGAAGAGATTAATGTTGACGAAAGGAATTTGCTTTGTTACACAATGTCGGCCGCACAAAGCTCACGTTAACCAGGTGTTTTTATACTCATAAGGTGGGGCGCTTGTACCATCCCACATACTCCTTTGGGATGTCAAATCTTCAGACTTTCATATTTCCTCTTCCTTGAAAATTTACATGAATCATTACAAATTTTCAACTGATGGGAGGTGAAATAAGAGGTCTTGAACTGAAAAAAGATGAGAGACAGACAACCTTGATGAAAGGGTTTCCCCCTGTGGAGAAATAACTGATACTTACTAACAAATTCTGTGATTTCATTTTAAATATAATTTTTTGCTACTAAAAGAATTGAGTACCCTATTTTCTGGGCGGGTCTCATATGTACATATGCTTCAGATTTTGCACTTTTGTTACTGAGCACTTCTCATTGAATGCGGACTGCTGCACACGTATTGGGCATATGGTTTCAACAGTGTCGTAGGACCTCCAGAGAACGTAATAACACATGTGTATTGTCTTGAAATTTTGGTAAATCAACCCTTTTTGTCATTTTGAATGGCGAATTTTAAGGCAACAATTTAATTTGGATTTAGGTTTTTTTAGTTTGTCAGAGTACTTCAATAAAGTTAACGATACATTAAGAGGCAATCTAGGGAGCCCGTAAATATTACCCTAATTTGGTTCAGGTACTAATTCGACTACAAAAGACAATGAATGCCGTCTTGCGGTAATGGAGACGAAAATGCTGCGTTGGACCAGTGGCGTGGCATGCCATGTTCACAAATGACATCATCGACCGATATAGGGTTGCAACGATCATACAGAAATTGGGAGAGAGGCGTCTTTGATGGTATGCACACGTAATTCGCGCTGATAAAAACTTAGTTACCAAGATTGCTCTGAACATTAAAGTCAATGCAAAAGGACCTAAAGGCCCGCCGAAACAACGTTGGCTTCATGCGTTAGATGGTGATTTCAGAGCCTCTAAATTCCATCCAAAGTAAGCATATGACCGAGCAAAATGGTGCTACCGATCAAGGCAAGGCGACTCTGCTCCTTAACAGGACAAAGACTGCAGAGGAAGAAGAATAATGTGCAGGGTTCATTTCATCTGAGTGGGTAAATCCTTCGGTCATTAGCGAAATTTGAAGCGCGACCTTTCGATAAGCCAGTCGGATACGAGCCTCCATTGCCAATTCTTGAAATTTCGATAAGAGAAGGTTTAACCACAATATTCTGGATTTAACATTTCGCGTCAATTTCAACTTCCTTTTAGGCAGTGTTCCTTGTTTTAGGAGTTTTTTTACTTCCATTAGGAACAGTGGCTTTATTTTACCCGTAGAATTGAAAGTGTATTGAAAAAAGCGACAATGGTTCCCCAAGTATTGTATATGCGGTAATCCAATCGAAATTTCTAGTTATTTACATTCAAATCTGTCACTCTTTCAAGGTCTTTTTTCTGATATCTCAAATATTTCATAAACAATAATTGAAATTCAATGAATACGCTGCTCTGCTTAACTTTTCAATATTTCTTAATACTGCCATTGTCACCTTACTCTAGTGTTGATTTATTCGTAACCACAAATCGGTGTAGGTAGTTGACAAAAATTATCATATGTTTACGCATTTTTTGACACAATTTTTCTATAATTTATGTTTGTTTACATTTCAAAGGGTTACAACCTTTGAGCTATCATTCCAAACACGAGTTTTACATCGTATCAAATTCCTTCTAAATTTTTCCTTTACTTCTATTCCGGCCTTCAGAACAATTAACTTGGCATGCGGTCCTATTAATTTTTAAGAGTGTGATAATAACAAAATCATCTATCATTCGTAAAACGATGAACGGAGGAGACAAAAATTTAAATATCTACATCATAAATTGATACTTTTCATTGATTTAATAAATTCATTAGATTTTCATCAAAAATTTTGTAGATATTGATAAAAAGCGTGTCTTGAACAATAACACTTCTGAGAATATAATTAATATGTAAAAGATGTACCGGTTAATGGCAATGAGTCGGCGGTCGTCAAACTAGGAGTTCACATTCATATAATCATGTGTAATTCGTTTTATTAATGCTTGGCTGTATATATCTTTCTGCTATGGATACCTATTCCAAGTAGTGTTATTGTACGGTAAATTTATGACAAACACCTTAATAAACCTGATTAGAATATATTAAACATTTTATAGCATTATTGCTACAATAGGATTCTAGACAATTACTAGCAACAATGGTGCTAAACCTATTTTTCACTAATTTTCTGACATTCATGGAGACCACCATTGAAAAGATACCATTTAAAAGAATTAGTAGCCGTGATGAATTGCGGTCGCGTTTATGAAGCTCTTGGAGTGTGGTATTCTATATAGAATGGAGTTGGGAAATCCGTGAGTTACGGGCATGTTCGACACAGTTTCGTCAATGCCAACGATCAATAGGATCACTTCCAGAACAAGAATATTAGAATATGTCTTTCGATCTCTTCCTATTTATGTTGAAGCTGGTTCACCTTGACTTTGAACAAAAAAAGCCTTTTTGTATTGATGCTGACCAACAAGTGGTATTCAGTCTATATTTAATATTCTTGATCAGGTGCTACATCCCTCAGATGAAAATAAATTCGCTCTTCAATTCATTGACCTTAACTTTTATTTTCCTTTTTCCAGTTTCAAACAATGGTCTGGGATGAATTAGCTAATTTTCACTCTTAACCAAACTGTTCCGCTCTCTGCTGATTTAATCTGATTTCAATACAGAAAAAGATATAACAATTCAATCGTGATTCATGATAAAGTATGGGCAATCTTTGCTGCCGTCTGATACTGTTTTGAATAAAAATATTATGTAATTCTCTCATGCAGTCATATAAATAGGTGGCATGGCAGATGCGCAGTCGTTTCAAGCCACGTTTGTTTTCTCGCTTTATTATTGCTGCAGCGATCTTCATTGATCTGCACAACATGGTGTGGCAATAAAAGTGACAATACATGATTCGAACTGGTTTTCAGGCCCCTTTATTGAAAACTTATGAAGTAGCTAAATGCAAAATATTGTATCTTAAATGGTGTCTACATGGTTTTTAAGATGCGGATAATTGTTTCAAGAGTTGTGATTATTGTTATTGTGCCGTATGGTGATACAGAGCAAGTGACCAGCTGAACTCTGATCAATGTGACAATATTCTTGAAACTGGCGGTTACAACTGCATTTTTAAAAAATGAGTTTTGAAGATTGCTTCAGTTTGTTTTGAACACTGCTTCAGTTGCTCTTGAATTTTGCCCGTGTCCGTTTTTCTTTCTTCATCAAGTATTACCAACAAGATTTTTTCAATAATCATTTAAATAAATTTGCGATGAGACGATGACAATGACTAAAACGGCGAACGATGACTGTATAAGTGTTTTATTGGAGAAAAAAAAATCAAGCTTGGGAGTTTGTTACCTTGATGTTGTTTTTTAAAAATTAACTCATTTGAGCGCTTGAACATGTTTTTCCTCTCATTTTCCATATATTCGACATTCTTGGGATAGGAAAAAAAGATAAAACATGTGATTCTGACAACATTTGTTCGAATTTAAATTGAATTTTATGTAAATGTCTATATTAGGAAAAAATGAGGCGTATCAGATAGAACGCAATTTTTCAGATAAAGCAAGTTATTTCTACGGTTGCTAGATTAGATCTTGTTGTTGATTTTGTACAGAAAAAAGTTTATCAAATTAATTTATATTAGTCTCATGGAAGCAGCTGCAGACAATACTGTTTTTTCCGCTTCTCATGTAGGTGGTTTTATAAGGAAGTAAAAAAATTATATTGCAAGCACGCATTACTCACAGATCTGAGATTAGAATCACGCTCCGAAACTTTGATATTTTTTATGATCTATTAAATTATTTTTTTGTTTTCGTTTTAATTTTAAATAAGTAGGGTATGAGCAATATGTAAAGAATTTGCTCGTATAATCCTTTAATTGGTGTCTGGATAGCTTAGCACTTGGAACACTAGGCTATCGCAAAGGAAATTCGAGGTTTCATCCTCACTGGTGGCAGACGAATTTGTGTTGAGGGTGGATGTTAGATATCAGTCAACTCAACTGTACATAAATAAGCACCTAAGAGAGATCGGGGTAATATTCCCAGGCGACTGCGGTGTTATTCCCATTGCCTCCTAGGGTACTGATGTGTAGTCTGTAAATGAAGCGCTCCACCACACTTCAAAGGTCTAAAGTGGGCTGTTATGTCATCACCTGTTATTATCCTTCAATCACCTCTTCTGAACATCGACGATTCATTTTGGTTATGTTTATATAGCCGGCCTTCCAAGCGCATATCGGGATTAATTGGACATTTTTGGTTTGACAGCTTTTTGTCCAATCCGGGATGCTGCTTTTTCATAAAGAATTTTGTTTCGCATTCAGAAAAACCTTCTCGAGGTGTGATTCAAAAGTAGCGATATATGGATATTTGCAATATTCGTGAAAATATACAAAAAAAGTCGAAACATAAATAAATAAATTTAAAAAAACCGGCGAAACATAAATCTACATATCTAAACTTATAAACACTTTTTGGTCCAGATTGGATGACATAATCATATCGGTGGCTTCAGCAAGATTACCCAGTGTGCTACCCAGCAGGTGATAGTCTATTATTAAGGCAAACGTTTTCAAGCTGTGTCTTTGGAGGAAAAGTTGATATCTATTGGCAATGAAGATCGTGTGATTTAATGGCCTTAGATAAATAAACCAGCGTCAATTAACAACATGAAAGACAATATCATTCAAATTATTGCTGGAGTTAATTTTATTTTATTGTCCAACTGGCATGACCCAATTGGGTCTCTCGGATCGACTCCTGTCAGTGAAGTAATTGTGGTCACGTGATTCATTTTAATTTCAATATGAAATGCATGGAAGTTGCAGAAGACTTCCAGAAAGCCTTTTTATTCAGTTTCATAAAAAAACAGTTGTTTTTATGGTATGTCTCTCGTCCACTCCTTTGTGTGTGTGTGTGTATAAGACATCTATACAGTTTCTTTCCTTTTATTGTATTTTTTCCTTGCTTTTCGGTTACACTGTGCTTTAGTTCTATTAGCATCACATCTCATACTGTTCAGCGAGATAAGCAAAAAAATGCCCACAAACATTCACGAAGACCGGGATTCGAATCTGGTGCAACGAGATCGAAAGGCTTATCCTTAAAAAATCAACCACCGCCTATAGATCACATATTTCCAATAATACTTTTCTGGGTCTATCTTTGATTACAACTGTAGTGCTCCCTAAATATATGTAAATATCTATGAAAATCAAAATATACCGGGTTTGCCCTCAATTTACAAAGAAAGATAATAATTCTTGTTATCCCATTTAAATGGGAGTCAAAAAACTGATCATGGCGGAATTTTCCTTTGAGTTTTTACTGAAACCAATAAACCTTTCCAACACCTCCCTCATTAACAAAACTCCAAACTAATTTTGTCAACCTTTTATTTGCATATCTATCTTTTTTTCTGTCTATCTGCAAAACAAACAGCACCCCCAATATTGTAATATAATATTTATTACGCAACACCCAAACTGGTCCTTAAAATATAAATTATTGTCCGGTTAGTTTTACGAAAAAAAGCTAAAGCATAAGAAGCTAAATGAAAAAAATTATCTGAGACAAAACATGGAAAGAAGAAAACAAAGAAAAAAGTCTTAAAAGCAATTGTTCAGAAGATTTGGCGCTAGATCCGTGATATTTGCAATATCATTCAGTGATCGTGGTGTAGGTTAAAAAGGTTGATGGTCTCATCGCTTTTAGGATAGGTCTCAGAGGTTTATTTTTGAATGGTGTTTGATGATAAGAGTTTAGATATCTGTTGCAAATTGGATTGTGGGTTTTAGTTGGTAACTGATTTGTGTTCCATCAAGATAGGATGGTGAAATGGAATAAGTTTAAGTTTTAGGGTTATAAATTGTAGGATTAGTTAGATTGTAAAACCATGAAAACCTCTTCATGAATACGTTTATCAATAAGCAATATAAACAAAAATATATTCATAAATCTGATCCTGAACATATTTTGACCAGTAGATAAAATTTTGGCAAATCATGGGGATAAGATGTGTAGACAAATTAGAGAATTATTTGGATTAGAAATATTTTGTACAATGAAAGTCTACATGGCTTTGGCTGAGGCTCTCTTCACGAAACAATTATTCTGATCCTCCGTTTTGGAATTTATGTTGAAGTTCTCTAATCGCTCTCGCCCAAACAATCTATTCTTCGACAATGAAGGGATACGTGGATAGGTGATATGCAATTAAGTGTCATAGGAGGACAAAGAGAGAGGAAAAAAATAATGCCGTACTGACGAAGGAAGTAAGTAGTCACCCAAATACCGGTATTTTCACAAAAAATAAAATTTTACCAACGAAGGAAATTGAGTTCCTTTGTCCACGCTAGAAATACTTTTGTATAAATTCTTTCTAAACAAACATGTCGGCATTGCAAGCGCTCTTGAACGAGTATGGGGGAAAACGTTCACAAAACAGACCGATGAACGGGAGGCCGATTGGCTGGACATCACGAGGAGGCAGAGGCTCCCGCCCCGCGCATTATGCAGTAACTCGTGTGCCTTTACAGTGTTAGTGCATTGTTTCCTGTGAATAATTTAAAAGCACCACCATGGTCACCATGCAACGAAATTTCAAGCAGCGCTACATTTTAAAATTCTTGTTGAAAGCTGAACAAACTGCCAAAACACTTTTTGATATGGTTAAACAGACCGTTCCGGGAGAGAGCAGAGCTCTTAGAAAAGAGGTAATCCGCCGGCCAATCGCTAACATCAAGGGTTGGCAAAAATGTCACGGCAGTCAAGCAATTTCTGGACTCTGATCGTCCTACGGCCCCGTTCAAACCATCATCCCGGAAAATTTGCCACCGAGGAAAATCTGCGCGAAGTTTGTCCCTAGAATTTAAGTGATGAACAAAACAGATATTTTGAAATATAATAGAACCGAAATTTGTTTGCTCTAACGTGGTTACCGGAGATTAAATCTGGTGTTTCCAGTACCACACGCAAATAAAACGCCAAAAGTCGAAATAATGCACACTCAAAATAGCAAATTCTTTTTGTTTTTTTTGACCATTGTGGTGTCATTTATATTTTATTTCCTGGGCATACCGTGGAAGCATCGTTTTACGTGAAAGTGCTTGGTCGGTTGCAAAAGTCAACTACAACTAGACACCGTCGCTTCGTGGAAGTTCCACCATAACAGAGTAACTGACGCTGTGTAGCATAACCACATTGCCTTACCTCCCTTGCAGCATAGATTCACCGGACTTCTTTTTTCTCGCCTGAAAAGGGCTTCGAAGGGACAATGATTCGGCTTCATAGATGGCGTCCCAGCCATTGTAACAAGGATTCTCACCAGCATTCGGGCAAATAAGTTGCAGTAGGCGTCAGATATCTGGCGAGTCCCCTGTATCCGGTGGGTTGAAGCACAAGGATCCTTTTTTGAAAATTATTAAGGTTTTGTAATAATATGAGCAATAAATTATTTTTTATGCAATCTGTGCTACTACTTATTGATGACACCATGACCGTGAAACCGACTGAAGGCAATAGCTGGCTCCCGAAATACTGTACATATGGACAATAAAACAATTTTCTCTTTGGACTTTTAACCAAAGAGATATACTCTAGGGATAGAATAGAGATAAGAAGAAATGACAGCATTAGATAGTAGAGAACAGATCTCTAATTTATTACTTTGCTGACAAAAATATTCCTGACTTAATATACATAACGATGACGAGCTATAAACAGTATTTACATTAGAAAGGATGTGGAAGTGAATGCATTTAATGAGTCCACTTGTGGAAAAGTCTGCTTAGCAGTTCATTGATTAATGATTTGCTCATTTGCATCTACCCATTTTGAGGGGAAGGAATGAAGGGTCCTGAAGTGATACGAGACAGGTCCAGAAAGTAAGTACACTAGGGCTCCCACAGCGTGGATTCAGCGCCGTCATCCGCTGTTTTGTTGTGAAGAGTAAACTTCAGTTAACATTTTTAATGATGTTAAATCTCTTTATGGCTATTGGCTACTACATATCAGTAACCAAAAGGCAATCTTAATGGTGGCGTCACATATTTTCACTATGTGCTAAAAAATTGTAAACCATAATTTTAGCGAAAAAATCATCTGTCTTTTGGGACAATAAATGCATAATTTTGATCGAATATCTGGTTAGGGGGGGACCATCAAGGCGGCTAGACAAAGGATTATTCAAAATAAAAGGTGTGGGCATCCTGGCAAAAGGAGTCTATCTGTTACATGGAAATTCCAGACCTCAAATGACTAAGTCTTCGAAGCAATTTCAGGACTCCTTTGGACGGGTCATTTTGAATCACCTTCTGGATTTATTTCACTTGGCGTCTACATATTACTCCGGCGTTCTGAAGGGTACGTATGGGTGAAGAAAGATTTTTGACGAACGAAGATGCGAGGGTAAGGCGGGGGTGGGAAAAGATTAAAGGATTTGCCCGTAGACTTTCTCGAGACTACATCGAAATGGATGGTGACTATGCTGAAAAACAAATCATTTTTTTAAGCCTACATGCCTCGTATGGAAGAATACCGAGTGTGTTTATGAGCAATGCAGGGAAGTTATGGTAGCTGATTCTATGCTGGCTTCCGTTCGAATCAATTTCGTTGTTCTATGCTTGACTAAGAATGGATTACTAGTGCGTGATGCTTCGGTGGTTAATTTTCGAACATTGATTGGAGGTGTTCAATTTTAGGTAGCATTAAAAGATATTTAGTTAGTGCTCATTGAGGCCTTGAAAATGGACACAAATATTGTTGCATTATTTTGCGGCAGAATATTAAGCAAATAAAAGACATTTTATTTTTAAAATTGCTTTACATTTCTTCTAAGAAGACTGTTTTATCTGAACAATTTAGAAGTGGATCTTATATGAATAACTTCCTCCAAATTTCAAACTGATTTGTTTATGACTCAATTTTTCAATAGTTTTATATATTTTATCATATATTCAACATCTAATTTACACTTTTGTTTTCCTTCAACCGGTAAAAAAGAAATACTTGATTTTTCAATAAATTCGCACGATAATCACATGATTCTGACACTCCTGGATCATTTCAAAATACATTTAACTTGTTGCTAAATTTGGATCTATTCAAACAAATTCCATTACGATTATAATATATTTTTCAATAGAATACGAAAAAAACCTGATGTCCATGAAGCTTTTAACAGTTTATTGATACTTAGACAAGATGACATTTTCTCCTGGAAGCTCGATTTACTTTGAATGACGTCAATTTTTTTCATATTTAATATCTGCGATTAGTAAATTATTTGATCCTCTTTTCCGTGGATGTAATATTAGATCAGTGACCAATAAGATTGACGTAGTTGCGGCGCGTTAGTTTGCAATGCATAAAGAGCTTCATTCAATTTGAGATCGCACAATGGACCAAAGGCACATTACTTTTCAAATTATAAGAATGGGATAAGATTGTTTTAGTTATAAATAGAAATTTTTCGACGTATTTAGCTTTAAAGTTTTTATCAATTTAAAGATGTTTAAAAATAACAGGATCAAATTTATGAAGCTGTAGGGTTGGATCTACAAAAGCGTCGATTGTAATAAATATTGAACTATTTGCGTTTGATGACATATTGATTGACAAAAAGCATGTGATGATTTGAATGAATGGCTTTGCTTATTTTCCTTAAACAGGTAGGTTTTATGTTCACTTTAATGAATGATTGAAGGAATGTTGGTATTCTTGAGTCGTTGTTTTGAAGATGACTGTAATTGGATTTACGTCTTTCTAACCAGTCTCTTCAAAATGATGTCAGATGTAAAAAAAAAGTAATTGTAAGCATTACAAAAAAAGGTTCTTCTTGATTCATTATAATGGTTGCATTAATCATTTAATTGGTTTTGTCTATTCGTTTTTCGAATAAAGGAAAATTTTGCCCCCGATTATTATTACTTATTTCATGGTTCCTGAAATTATACTGCAGTTTTATTGTCGTTATCATTATTGTGTATACTGTAGTGGTGGAATGGTACTGGAAGAAGAATTTACTATTCTCAAGGGCGGCAAACGTATTTTTTCGAAATACGGTAGAAAAATCGTTCTCCTTGAAGGATCAGGTATTTGACCCTCATCTTGCCTTTTTGCCAAGACGGTTTAGGTTATCGCGGCAAGTTTCTTTAAGTTTTTTTGAAAAGCCAATTCTTATTAAAATTCAATGTCTGTCTGCCTGCCACATACATTGCTCTCAGAAATTGCCATATTGACTCGAAAAGTTGCAAATTTAGAACTGTGAAATCCTACCAAAAAGGAAATTTCTTTTATTGATTTACACGTCCAGGTGATATTCTAAATACTTTTGTCAAAGAAATGCGCCATCGTCATGAAGTGAAAAACTGCTCGACTTTCGACTTTTTTCAGTTGGTTTTTGAATTTAGATCCTCAAGTTCATCCTTTATGTGTCGGGTCAGAGAGAGCTCCACTAAAAATCCGTCAATCTGATGACAGCTTTTTTTTGGCATGAATATCCACTTTATAGGTGATTTGGTCTGATTTAGCTTTTTTTCATGACCTTTCCCATTTAACAATCTTGTAAGTAAGTAATCCAATTGTCTTAGTTGAATTCCATTCATCATATGTCATTATTGAAAATGGATCATTTTCTGTTTCACAATTGAATTTCGGATGTCAATGTCTTGTACTAGATATATTCGTTTCAAGTCATGAGGGAGGAACCCATCAATCGAATTTATTCACGTAGCAAAAATGTCTTAATGGCTTTTCGATGCGCATTTGCAAGTATTCGATGCAAACTCACGTACTGCATTGCACCTATCCGAAGCAGTAACTCTTTTAGACTTGATCATTGATGATTTCAGCAGATTGCACAAGTCGCATTGAAGTGGACAATCGCCAGAGAGAAGATTCATGGACTAATTTCGATTCTTTAGCGATTTCAGGACTCCATTATCGAACTTAGCGCGCAACTTTTCGTGTATCTGTGGCATTGAGATGTTCGGAGGGTTATGAGGCAGAACCTGAGGAGGTTCTATGCTTCCCCTTTGGTTTTTATTTCCACACCTACGAAAAACTCATTTGATGGAATATTTAAGATCTGTTCGATACAGCCAGAATTGCTAGGAATAAAATCCTTGTTTGCTCTTTAATTAAAGAAAAATAAACTTTAATTTCTTTGAAAAACAAGGCGGTTGTAGAATCGAGTATAATTCATACCTCGTCAAATTTATATAAGGACGCAAATAATGTCTTGTAATTGTTTCTGGTCACGCAGCATTCAGTGCCAGGACTTCTGCTCTGGATGAAACTGTCAGGCTGCTCCCAAGGCAGAGATGATGCAGCGTCTGACGAGTTGCGTCTGTTTTGGTACGAAACCTTAAAGCTGCCTTCGCTTCATACCTTTCGCAAACTTGGGTGCTAAGTCCGAAACGAGGTGTCCGGAGTAATTTTCTCTCCATTTGGTCTGGCCCGACATCAAATTGATTCGGGCTTAAACTAAAACTGAAATCGTTAAACAAAATAGTGTAGCATTGATTTTGAAGCCCGCACGCACCAATAACGACAAATATAGCATGCGGATGAATGGGTGGAGAATGACATGCATGCTTGGTAATCATACCAAGGGTCTTTTTTTCTTATAAAGAAATCATGAGTGTAATCATTTTCAATGGATTGCTTGGATGCATAGTCTACCCCTAACACTTTGACGATGCGATAGCCGAGTTGTGGAGTATCGGCATCTCGATATCATTGTCCTAGATTCGCATTCCCGTGGCTGTCCTCTTGTTATAGGTTTATTACTTAAACAGTATTAAGTGTTCTGATAACGACATTGAACTACAGAGCCAAATCAAATAGGAAAAAAATAATAATACGAAAAATAGACTGTGTAGATCCCCTTCCCTGCACAGGAGCCCATCCTGATAACGAACGATATTGAATGGAGCGAATGAATCGTGAAGGAAAAAGAATGCCAAAATGTAGTGTCCGATGTAACTGTTTTAAATAAGTTGTCCAAAATTTTTGATAACAAATGGTACGATTGGATGTTTTTTTATTTAAGAATGCGTTCATATATAATAATTATTCGTAAGTTTTTCATTATTTTGGAATGGGATAGATAATTTACTTGATGAGCTACAATTAGAAATTTAGCTGGTCGTTCGGCATTTCTCGATAGTCGAGCTTTCTAAATGTCGACAATGTGTATGGCTCACGTCCTCAGGTAATCCATCCCACCCGAAAGTTTTTGTAAAGTCTCTTAGGAGGGAGTAATCAGTGTCTTTTTATTATGGTTTTTATACTTTTCCTTAGCCTTTATTTTTTATATATATTTTTTTTATTAATTTAATCCGTTTTTATTTTTTTTTATTTATTTTTTATTTTTTTTCTTTCATTTATTTTTTTGGTCTTTCGCTTTCTATTATTTTTCTAAATTGAATTTCATCTCTTTCTAAATTCCATTGTGACGTTTCTTCGGTTATGCGTGTCGTTTTTCCGCCTTGTTTTATAATGAAAAAAAAAAAACAAAAACTCACTGAGGAAGAGGACAGGAAGGCCTTCGAAATACCAGTATATGAGGAATAAGAACTCATTATTCGGGATTTAAAAGATAAAATTTGGCTTTTTTTTCATTATCCATTGTGTGGGTTTCATCAAATTTAAAACAGTAGAAGTGGCTTAAATAAAGAAATTGCGAGACGTCTTTTTGATTGTTTGAATTAAAGCTAAAAGAAGAGACTGACAGGGTGGGGAACGCACATTAAAGGGGATATATACTATATGCAAAAAATCCAATTTAACGTAATGTTATCGATCCAATTTGCTGAGTGTCGAGAAAACAAGAGCATTTAAAATATAAATCAGAAAATCGTCGACCATTCGGTATCGATTTCTCAAATACTAGTACTGACATCAGTAGTAGTAGTATTTTTGATTTGGGGAAAGTAAAAAAGTCATCAAAAGCAAAAAAAAATGAAAATAAATAATAAAAGAGTTTAAAGTTTAAAATACAGGCTACAAATTGAAAGTTTATAAATAGGTGTGGAATGAAATAGCAAGCAATAACATGCGGCACCCTTTTTTAGAAACGGTCGGTATCCTATTATCCGCCGACAAGAACGGGAGAAAAATGATTGTTGCTTCAAGAAGCATTTAGAATAAATATGGAAAAACACATCTAGCCACCTAAGAATGGTCGCCAAACTCCAGCTAACAAATTGGATTTGTAATTTAAAAAAAAATATTTTTTGGTAAAATTTTGAAAAGGATCGGTTTTTTTTTTAAAATTTAGCATCAACATTGTCCCACTTAAAGACCTAAACTTGATCAAGTTCTGGTACATTTTAAGGGGGATACCTTTACCAGAAACGGCTATACCTGCTAACATGTGCTGTTTTGGAAAGGTTGGAAATGGGAGCTCCCTTGTATATAGTGAATTTTCTATGTTGAGTTTGAGGGATGTCGGGGCTCCAAATAATCAAAAGCGGGGAGTATATTTTCCCCATTGAATATAGCCATGTGTGGTATAAAACCACTTAAATTAAAGGCCCATTTTCAGAAACTACCTAGGCTTCAGAATACCCCAACACCGATATCTGCTTAAATAGAGTTAAAAGTGGTTTATTTTAAAAATTTGTTCCAAAACCCCCCTTAAATTCATCCCAGAATCATAAAATGTCTATAAAGTAGACCCATACTACGGAGAACTATACTGGGAAGTCTGGCGTGAATCCAACTATTATTAGCAAAGTTATAAAATATCAAAAATGCCTCTTTCGAGTGATATTACTGCCCCATAAGACATAAAATGCGAATATCACATTAAAGTGAATAATCTGACATACTTAATCCATACATACTACGAACTATGCAGAAATGGAGCCATCTTGCGCCCAGACAATCTTATATAAAAAGTTGACAAAACCTTTCATACCTATAGCCTCGAGTTTCCGGTTTCCAACTCCCTTCTTTTTTTTACCTTGTATTAACTATTTTCATAAAAAAAGTTTTGCAGAAGTTATGGTATTGGAACTAATTGTGGATTTAGTGGAGCCGCATTGGTTACCACTAAATAAAAGACTTCCAGCAAGTCAGCATCAATTTTTTATAGAGCTTTTTATAGAGCCCTTCAAGTATGTAGGTCTATTTCGTCAGTTTTCACTATTATGTCTTCCTTGAAGTCAACTTCAGTCGTTAATATTCTAAAAGATTAAATGTTGATTACTTCCAACTTCCAAGCGGCCCTAGATTTAATCATCTCAAATTTATCCGAAAAATTTCAAATTTGTCCAAAAAAGAAAATTTTGAACTAATCAGCTTTCTCCATTTACGTTTTTTTTTCTGAATGATATAAATTAATGTTTAAAGGGTCACCTCTAACTAGACATGGTTGCGAAATTGTATCAATTTATTCCAAGTTTATGGGAAAATTTACAATTTACAGAAAAAAAAACCAATAACCCATCGAACCAATTTAAATTTAGAGGAAATTAAATTTTCATCTTTCCAACAAGATACCCTTATGTAAATACTTTTTTTAAAAGCTTTTATTTCTCGATAAATTCCCACCAAATGCTGGCAACAAAATTCATTCATAAAACCTAAATTGTCTAATATTAATTGTCTTTTTGGAGTATCTCTAAAAAACGGGTAAGGAAAGACTGGACTAGTTTAACATTTTCTTTTATTTTAGTGTGAGAAATCAATAGTTGTTTTATTTTATCTTCTGCCACAAGTTTGAATGCGAAATTTATGCTTGACATAAATCCTCATAGTATTTTTTACGTGTCACGATAGCTGTCAATAGAAATGAAAGTGGACTAAAAAGAAGTTTGAACAAAAAACTATTTAAAAAAAATTATTTAAAATTTTCTAATGATAATAGATAGCATTTTCTTGATAGTGGTATTTGCATATTTATTATTAAGGATATCAAAAGAAACGAATGAAAATGTAGTTTGAAGAAGCTTTGATATCAATTTTGTTTAAGACAAATGAGGTCTTGGTGTGGTTTCGATGAGACAAATGAGGTCTCGTGGTGGCCAGATGGCTTATTTGCATTGGTTTATCCATAAGTTTCGAAAAGATATTAATCAGAAGATTTTTATTATGTGGTGCTGGGGATAAACTTTTTCAAGAAATAATGTTTGTTCATTTCATAGTGGGCTTGATATGGCAGGGATAATAGATTGTCGAATGCTAGGCAGCCTTTTCGTTTTTTGGTTCTTAAATGAAAGTGAAATTTTTGGAGAACAAAGAAATTGGGATCTAGAAAGTTACACAGTAATGTTTTATTGGAACCTTAACTAGCAATCTATGTGAAGCTATGAGTTTATTGTATTGGTCGAGTTTTCGCAAACAAAAGGCATTACGATATTTTTGAAAAATTTTAAAATGGGATGCTGAGCTTTTATACACCTTTAACCTTTACCCCGTTTGGTAGTGGATTTCTATTGATCATTTTTGCGTAAAAACCATGAATAGAGATGATGGTTAGGTGTTTCAACGCTGGCTGAAAAAGTTGAAAAAATATTTGGATATGTGACTATTAACTATGATAGATGATCAATTTTATGTTCTTGAATGAAGAGACTTGGTGCCACTCATTGGAGTAAGATTGCATACAGCAAGAAAAGACAAGCAGAAAAGCCAATTCAGGTGAGGCGTTTCAAGTTCAATTTCTCGCCCTCTAAGGTCTTATCATTAATTCGTTATTTGATTGCGAAAGCCATCGTAATTTAGTCAAACTTCCAACATTTATAGGTACCTTTACATAAAAAGAGATCGTGCAGAATCCTCAAAGATTGCTCTACTTGATACCGGATCTTCATTAATTCCGTATTCTCATCTGACTTCTTCCCGGCATTCCAATTAATTTCCCTCAAACGCAATTTCATCGGACATTATGCAGATTTTAAAACCACTCTGCGTTCCACGCAAAATTTACGTCAATTTGCTTGTAGTATCATAGATTTCCGCATTCAATACCAATCTGATGAATCACAAATCTTGGCCTAATCAGAAATTCTGATTAAGTCAATATTTCACGAGCAAGGCGGAAAGTCAGAGCCGCCAAGAGTCAGTGTCAGTGCCAGATTGTTGCTTCTTTGGCCTCTGGCGCTATTTATCCATTCAATTATTATTTGTCGTCTTTTTACTCTTGTTCAGTAAATAATAATGTGATACGTTGCGTACGCATTACGTTGGGTTTTATGCCGGTAGTGTGTTTTGTTCTCAACCGGGTTTTCAAAAAGAGCTTCTGTAAATTTATTGACTGGTAAATAGAGTTTCTGTATTTACGAGTCTATAGTGGATTATTGGAATTTTTATCTGAACTGAAATCTGAATTTATGATAGATTAATTCCCGGTCTTGTCTTTTGTTGATTTGTGACTCTATTGAATTGTTAACAAAAAAAAGGCGGATAGAGGGGTTTTCCAATTTGATGTTGAAATAAGTTCAGAATTTCTGGTATGACCTCATATTGGTCTGGCTACGCTTCATTCTTGTCTCAAGTTCATGTAAATAACTGCGTGCAGACGTCCTTGATAGAGATTCAGGTTTGAAATCTCTCATAGCTCTGTATAACAACTTCTTCCAGAAATCTTTGTGTATTCCTCACGGTATTTGCAAAAAACTGTGAAATATAACACCTTAAAGATGCACGACAAGCAAGGTCATAGTTTTTATCAGTATCAATTTCCACAGTTTCCACGGGCAATAAATCACTTCATTCAATTTGGAGCATTTCCTTCCTTGCATGTGCTTAATTCCACTAATTTAAAGGCATTGTAACAGTCCCACGCGCCAATATATGTGCATACTGTGAACCGTATTGCTTCGATTTTCAAATTTGCTCAATGGTGTCCTCTATTTTTAGTCAATATTGCCGATTATCTAACCGGGCTGGTGCTCGCCAACAAGGTGAAAGTGAGAAGACAACGTGATGCGAGACAGTTCACTTCAGGGAATCCCCAAAGGTGATAAGTTTTTGGACAAATATATTTCCTTGTCGTCATGGTAAAGACGAGGTGTAACACTCCATGCTTTGTGGTGAGCTAAAATTAGGTACTACTCAGATTAGTTAACATTTGAAAATGATAAAAATTTTATAGTTTGGGGTGGATTATGTTTGTGCTGAATTGAGTTTTTTGGTGCAATGATGCGGAGATTGTTGAAATTCATTGAAGGGGGTCAAAAAGCCTGAAATGCCACCTTGGTGGATGTAGAGGGGAGGGGATGAGTGGGCTGTATTCGCATATGATCTGCATTTTTTGTATAAATCGTCGATCGGTTTTTGTTAAGGTTATTAAGGAATGGTTTGTAACTAAACGATTATTATAAACGGTTATCGTGGGCCTTTACGTGGGCCTAGCGCAGCAACCACGTCTACGCACCATCGTTGACCTTTCTGGCAATGTGGAATGTTGAACGGGTGAAATAAGTGAAACAAGAAGTAGTTACGCCCTGTTGAATTCAAGATATTTCACCTATGAATCAACAATGTTCATTCAAAGTTGCATATATCACTTGTCCCTTGTATTGACAAGTTATGACCTCCTTTTGGGAGACCGCCTTCTCTCGGGTTGGTTAGTGGTCAAGGTGAATATCTCAACTATTCATTCTATTCTAGCAATTATTTCTCGAAAGTAGTTTATAGGTACCATTCTATACATTTCTAGACCCGTCGGAATGAAAGATTTACGATCTTTGCGTGGAACACCTTTTAAGTCGATTGTGTAGCTTTACCGGTCGTCTATCTTTTCTTCTATGCTTTATCTTCCGGTATAAAATGTACTTTTTGTTAGTTACCATTCAAAAAATTCAGTCCGTATTCTTTTTGATTTGGTTGCAGATTACAATTAGGTGAACTGAATAAATAATGCGGGTTACTCATATATCTCGTTGTTAATAGTTGCCTGTTTGAGATATTTCGAATGCCTATGCTGTTTGTCTACAGTGGTCATGTAGTCACATTCTGAGTCATATGGCCCCGTTACATTACATTCATGTATTTTTCGTGGGCAGATATTCAGGTGGCGGTGGTATTTGTTATCGTCCCAAAGTATGGGAATAGCATAAGCATAGGTTCCAATGAGTAACGATCTGCCTATTATTGCCCTTGTTTTACATTTCTGTAATCCTGATGAGCCTGAGCTTCGAATAACTTGTCGTACAATATCATCTTCCAATAATTTGTCTATTAAGTAACCCGTACTTTTTACGGAATCCTGGAAAATAGTGAACGTTGCAGTGCGACAAGATGAATACAATAATTGGATCATCAGGACCTCATGGAACTTAACAAGCTGCCGCGACTTTTGGATTTTCTGGAATTTGAGAAACTTAAAATCTATTCTTACTCATATTTCTGGAGTAAGATTATACAACCAGGCTAGTGTTGTATGGTTGGTTAAAGATGTAAGATTGACCGATGAGCATCGATAGGTTTTGAAGTTTCTTGTTTCAATCAAAGAGTCCAATAGAAATGCTTTGATTATAAAAACACGTATCTTCTCCTCCTAAAATATATTGATCTCGTGAAGATACTTTCTGCTCATCTGATTCTTCATGTCACGACCTGATTCGAATTGTTTTCATTGGTCTCAGTAAGGCAATTCTGGGTTTGGGAAGCGTTTTTTGGCAGTGATGTTAAAAAATTGGGAAACCATAGCATGACTTGGTGGGTCTGAATTTGTAAGTTGTTTTAAGCAAGTTTCCCTTTTACTGCTTCCTGAGTTCATAAAATCTATCATAATTGAAAATTTTGCGACACCGTACCAACTCACAAGGCAAACAAAAAGAACAAAAGAAATTTGCTAATTTTTGACGCCGTAAACAAGGTCGTTTCTCCTACAGCTGTACATTGTTACCGCTTGGAATCTACCGTAACTAAATTTCTGCTAGTACGTCACTTTTCAGTGCGTTAATTACAAAAGTAAATTTTGGATCGAACGAATTCCTTGAGCTAGTAGAAAACATGACTCCACAGTTTATCAATGTCACTTCATTCACTCAACTAAGCGTACAATATGCACCTCTTGAAGTAATTGTCTCCTTTTGTAAGAAATTTTGGAATCATAACAATTTACACCAGAAGTGTCAGATTATTTGGACTTCAGTGAAGTTGTTTAGTCAGACCAAGATATAAGGTGTTAAATATTAGAAACTGGCAGATATCAGTATTCTTGAGCAAACCAACGGTATCCGACAGTAATTTTTTTTAATGACTAAAGGAAAGAATGCAGAAGTATCAAGGGCCTTTTGTAAGTTTATCTAGTGCCTGATTATTTTTTTGCATGAGCAAAAAATCATAGTTGATAAGTGACCAAGTGCAGAAAAATGTCGTGTACAGGAGAACAGACATGTCACTGCTTCAGATTTTGTTAAAATTTAAGTAGTCTCAACCGTAGTTTCAGTTTCCGTTCTTGGCTCAAATGTGTGTTGAAGTTTAACAAATATTGCATTTCGGGAATCAACTCAGTCTGCACTCT
This sequence comes from Hermetia illucens, assembly GCF_905115235.1. Classification (NCBI taxonomy): domain Eukaryota; kingdom Metazoa; phylum Arthropoda; class Insecta; order Diptera; family Stratiomyidae; genus Hermetia; species Hermetia illucens. The sequence continues at coordinate 151,794,949 of NC_051850.1, read as the reverse complement.
GCTCTCTTTTAGTCACGGTCGAAAATTCTCTTAAATTTGTTTCTCTTTCTGGAATCATTGGCTAACAAATATTCTCCAGTTGAAGTTCAGCTATGATGAACAAGTGTTTTGGGGGAATGAGGCGATGGAATGGGCATGACGGTTGAATGTAATCACTTCGTTTTAACTGAAGAATTTCAATTCTCTCTCAGTAGAATCCCAGTACATTTTATATCAAAATTGTTGATAATTGAGCGGAAACAACTTGTAAGTTACACAGGATGTCCTAGAAACTGAACATTGATTCCACCTTTCTCAACCTAGCGACCATTGGTGATGAGTCGTGCGTCGGCTGAAAAACCAAGTTCCAACAACAATGGAAGGCAAGGCAGGTTCTCAGCAATATGAAAGGCATGGTGACCGCCTTTCTTCATTTCAGTTGCGCGTTTCATCATAATTACCTATGCTATGACGAAGACATGCAAATGGGGATTTAACACCTTTGACCTACGCGATAGCAACTTTATTCAATATTGCGGATGAGCAAGTTTTTCGCTTTCGGTGACTTAAATCATAGTTACTTTCCATGCTGGAAGTCATTGCTCAATCCCTCTGACGTGAATATCAAGCATTTCTGTTGCCGTTTGCGGGTCGGAATTTGTGGTCTGTGCTCAAGATTTTTGAACCATCGGTTAATGGCATGTTTGTCATTCTACTTTTTTGCAGCCGTGTCCAAAAGAAACATGGTACATGATCGGATACAGTATACTGCCCTTAGGGATAGCAGTTGGTATACGATGATGTTCGGAGAGATTGAAAAGGGGGGGCAGGCAACTTGCAACTTGCAGCCTTTTAATTTAGTATAGTAGGCCTTTGTGCGATATTTTACCGAATGCCTGCGTAGAACCTTTTTTTCTACAGCAAGCCTAATTTCCGATACTTCTCTTAGAAATTGTACCATGGATTTCCAAGCAATTTTCAACACACTTCTTGGGTCAAGCCACAACACAAGGAGAGACCACTCTTTGTAAGACTTTTGTCAAAATAATACAATAGAATTCCGATAATTCGTATGATCAAAGGGCTGATATTTTGGTACTGAATATCAGGATTACCAATTATCGGGAAATCAAAATAAAAAAAAAATAACTCTGGAGATCAAATACTGTTCCTGAAATGATTAAAATATATGTAAATATTTCATTACGTTTGTTGTCTGAAATCGGGAGAATGACGTTAATTACCGCGATAGCAGAGAAAGCTATTTAGGCCTGTCTAGAGACAATTGCGGTCAACGACATTAAAGAGGCAACATAAACCAACGGAGTCTAGATTTGCCAGGTTCGGGTCTCTTCTAGGCCCAATCTAGATTGATTTTTCTATGACAAAATAAACAAAGGTAGCACTATTACCAGCCGGCTGGACTCATCTAAATAAGGTTCTAGTTTCCGCGAGCTGGCCAGGTTAGGGTGTAAGATAAATATTTAGTACTGGGAATTTGACTATAATCGTCTCAACAGATAACTTGGAATGCACAGGAGATGCGTTGTCTTGATGTTGCTGCTTGCCTCCTTCTGTCCTTCCATAATTTTGATTGCGGTTTTCTTATTCTTTCGGGAAGTTGAGCAGAAATATCAAAGTATTGATTGATATTTCGACTTTTAAGAAGTCAGCGAAAGTACAGAATCTGATGAATATTCAAAAATATAATCGGTTTGAATCTCAGTTTGCATTTTCATGCAAAGACTAGAAGGTCCTTGGTGTAATTTGGCTCTTTTCATTCCGCTTAGTTTTGGACTCGTAGGTCAAAAGTCTAGATTCATTACATGTTATCAAAGCGTTAGCACTAACATTTTCGCGACCTTCTTTTTATTTGGTTGTGAAGTGTTTAGGCATCTTTTTTCACAAATACTTTCTTGTATTATTCTTTGTCTTATCCTACTATTGCAACAGTCGCACAAATAGTGAACCAGCCGAATGTCAGATCAAATTAGATTATTTTTATTGACATGGAAGGGCGACCTGGACGTGAATTATTTTCAATATTTTCTCGCCTGTCTGGGAAGCATTTAAACTGCTCAAAAAATCGCTGACATGATAAACATTGTTTGTTACACACTATTAAATTCATTCTATTAATTTCAATATCCGGAAAATTGAATTTTTGTAGTGTTTGAAAACAGACTTTCTTAAATCCTGGGTCTTGAAATCAGAGTATCTTTTTCAAATATGGTAGATAAGTTAGAATGACGAGACGCCAATTGAATGTTAATTTTTTCACTGCTTTTCCAAAGCACTTCTGGAACTCTCAGTTTGGATTTCTAGATATGACGGATTTAATGATGTTTTTATGTAACAAACTTTGCGGGATGAAAATCAATCTTCTTTTTCAAAATCCATTTTATTTATTGGGTTGTGTCAAGTTCGAGGGCGATTGCTAGCGTACATAGATCACTGGGTGATATTCCTTTTTCTAGGATGCAATAAAGTCACACAAAAAGTTCAATTTTAATACACCGTAACTTTGTTAATGATAGTGGGATTTGCACCAAACTTTTCAATATTGTACGGGGTCTGATCAAGGAGTTCTAGGACTTTTCAAATTGTGCGCCTTCACGTTGACGTTGGCAACTAGTTCAGCGCTCATTTTTTAGCGGGAACCTTCCTAAATAATCTCCATTTTGTTTTGTTGTTGTAACCTTCTCGTTCAGGAAGGCCTTCAACCTCAATTGATGATTTTCGTGTGGCCAAAGTGAATGCCCTTTTGCGTTCCAATTGCCATTTGACGGTTCGAGAGATGGCAGAGAAATGTGACATTCCATTTGGGTCATGCCAGGAGATTTTGACTCAAGCCAAAGCCAAGTTCATTCCACGACTAAAGAGGATCAAAAAGCACATTCCCTGGATGTTTTTCAACTTCTTGATAATCATCGTTACAAGGTGCAGTCGTCCTAGTGGTCAAAAAATCAACCAAAACCAAAAAACTCGTCAGATGTGAAGAACCGTTAAAGTGATGCTCACTGTTTTTTTCGATTCGAAGGTTGTCATCCATCATTAATTCCTCCGACAAGATGAGACAATCACAATCGTTATCGATACCTCCAAATCCTGATAACTTTACCCTAAAAGATTCCTCGGAAGAGGCCAGAATTATGGGTAACAGACAACTGGTTTTTCCACCACGACAACGCGCCTTGTCACACCGCGATCCTCATTCGCGACTTTCTTGTCAAAAACTGGATGACAACCCTTGGGCTGACTCCGTGTGACTTCTTGTTGTTTCCAAAACTCAAGTACCCATCATCATCCATGAAACAGAGTTTTCGAGATGCATGAAATAGTGGGAACACCGGTCAGAGAAGGGTATTCGCTCCCAATGTGAGCACTTTGAAGCGGATAAATTGGAACTGTGCATATTTGTAATAGAGAGTTATTGAGAAAGTCCCGGAACCTTTGGATCAGACTTCGTATCTTAGTTTGAAGGGAGGTGGGGGTTCAAGTGCACTGGGAAAATGTGGTAATATACCATTATTCGCCTAATTCGATATAATATAATATATTTTGTGACCGAGATCTGATTGATTTTGTGATTCCTGAGGATCAATTCTAATTTGAAGTTTGTACTTTTGATCCCTTAATCCTTACTATCGCAACTGATATCAAAATTAGGGACTGCCTACATAAAGTACCAATCGATATCTGTCGTTTGAAAAGGAAGGAATTTATACTAGTATTTCTCCCTTTTGGGACTCCCTTTTAACTTATCATAAAATTGTATCTTCGGAGGGATGGGAGAGGATTTCATTGATGTCATTTGCTGAACAAACTTCAGTGATCCCAGGGCTAGTAGAACATTAAAAACAAATTTCTCTTGCAGCTCTGATTGTATATTTCATAAAAGAATATGCAATTTCTGCAATATTTACGTAATGGGGTCACACCCATTATCGCATCACATCACGTATACTTCAAAATCTCTCTACAAAGCATTTGCTATATTCTTGGAAAAAGAGTCACCTTGATTTATGTCTAAGACAAGGCTGTCTCTTACTATTTAGAACACAAACACCCATGAAACCGGTTTCATCTTATCACAGCATCTATCCGGCAAAGCAAGCATAAAACCAAGTCTAGGCCATATATCCAACATTCCAAACTACATCAGAATTAACACTCTATTATCTATTGCCAGCCTTCTAATTTACTGCCGTTTTAAGCCGTCGCCATCGGTTAATTATTGCCATTCGTTTGTTCTCTAAATATATTTCAGTTTTATCAAATCTTCTCACTGTCGTCATATGAACCAGGATGTAGACTTGTAACGTATCACCACCGTATCAAATTGAGCAAGAAAGAGCTGATGAACAAAAACAACAAAATCGAAACTCTCTAAATGTAACCGAGGAGTAGAATCTATCCGCACTCAGGTCTTCACTAGATATATCCGCTCGGCATCATTGTACGCTCTATAACCTGGTTGCGGGCAAAAAAAACAATACTCATAAAAAAAAATTTTGTTTTGAAATGCAAATATCTTTCGCCACTTCTTGAACACTAGCAAGAATGAACCCGGAGCAGATTCAAACGGTTAGTTAGAAAGATGCTGTGACCAAAAAATCCCCGCGTCCCAAAAACATTCTGAACAGCACAAATCCATCGCTTTTACTCAAGTTTTATGAGAATTTCTTTTTTTATTGCAGAATTTTGATAAAATCGAATTGAGAAAAAGATTCTTTTGATTCACGTTAAGGATGTTAATGAAATTCAAGGTCAACGCATAGAGAAACCCGTTCAATGCTTTCAGAGAAATTTATTCCAAATTCGAAATCTTACATTTCATTTTTTTTCGACTAAGGGGTAGGTGGATGACTGCGATCAGGTTGGTAACATAATGATTTGAATTTTAAAGTGTGGAGAGAGGTTATTAGCCGCATTTGAACTATTTTGATTTCTGATGTGGGGGAGTAAGGAGACGTGCTTTTGTTGGCATTCAAATAAGATTTTTGGAAGAGGTTTGTTTTTCGGGCATGGTACATGTTGAACGCGTTTTTTTCTGGCTACGTATATCCTTTTACATTGCTACTATCATTTAATTGCTTCTTGGTAACGCAGCGATTTATTTATCGTATATTTTTAATTAGTTTCCCAAAAAAACTTGTCGTACCTCGTTTCCTATTATTTCCAATCTTGCGGAAGTTAAATTTTTAAATTTGTTCTAAGAAAAAAGAATTAAATTTTACTGAGAATTTCATTCGATCGCAAACTCACGTATCTTTGTAGAACTTCCGTGAGTTTTTTACATCTTTCTCCATTCGCCACTACCTTATCAGCCATTTGGCTACCTGAAACATGCTTCATGCTTCTTAGCTTTAATTCTAGAATTAATAGTTTACTGATAGGTCTCTGTCAGCTTGATTCATTGCTAATAATTGAGTAAATCTCTTACAAATTGGTATAACCGGTCATTAAGTTTTGTTCCGCCAAAAATTTAGTTTTGCAATCAAACATTTCAAGGACTTGGTGTTTAGAAAGAAATATTTTGGAAATCATTCAAAATAGGGAAAATATAAAAGTCTGAAAATCTGAAGCTTTAATTGCACGAACATTTATCTTTGCGACCCAAATCAGGCAACTAATTTTTTTTGGAAGAAACATTAACTGATATTCAACTCCGAAAGAATAGAAGATGACTCAACAAGAAAAAAACCTAACCAAGTCTCACTTCTTCGCATATTTTCGGTATGAATGCTTTTGTTTAGTTTGACTCGGATCCTATTCAAAATGAATCTTTTTGAATTTATTTACAAATTCGTGTTACTCCTGGCGATACTAAAAACAACATTTTTTCTGGTCTTGTCTGGCTACGTGCTGGAAGTCACATGTTTTTATGATAATATTGTGTAGTGTGAATAAATCTTTTTTTTTTCTATTCAAAATAGTACAAATGTGCCGGTAAATAATATTAAATTAATATGCCAGCATTTGTAGAGAATCACTTTTTTGTTAGTGGCGCTCTTTAGAGTTGTTTGAGTGCCATTTGTGCTCAAATTTTACGCTCCTTAGCTGGTTGCGTTTTTTTGTAGAGCGGGATCAACCTTGACTGTGCAGATTTGCAGTTTAGAAAGTTGTAGAATATTTTTTGGCTTCAGTGGGTGTCTTGTCTGAATATGATAGTTTTTTCCAGCAGTTTTAACACGTGAACATTGGGGGTTATATCCTCCTGTTTTAGATTGAAATGGTTGGTTTAGGTACGCTAGTTTTTGAGTCTCGTTTTTTGGCTTCATATTGAATTTCTCTCTGCATTTTGTAGGCAAAATATTTTTTCATGTAGTCTTTTCTTGCTGCTTAATGTTAAAGGTCTGTATCATAGTTTTATGTCATTGTCTTGCTGTTTTTTGTCATTTTATGCTTAAAGTTTTTTTTTTTAAATTTATGGTCGAGATAAGGCAGACCTAGTGCTAATCTCAAATGAAGATAATTGGACCTTAGAGAACATTTATTTTTCGAAAAACTCGTTTTAGATCCATAAGTATCTTAGTATTGCCGATAAAATTTTAGGATAAAGATTTTTTACCATATATTCATTTTAGAAGACATTTAGATACCCATTCTTGTTTCCTGTTTCATATTTTTTTTATTGTTTTTTTTTCTGCTAGTTTTGGTTTTGGTTCTTTGTGCATCCTTCTGGTATTGCTAATTTATTTTTAGCTCGTGGAGGCCCGAGCCTTATCTAATTCATGAACGGCCTTGATAGTGAACTTACTAGTTTTAAAGATTGTTGTGTGGGTCGATATATAATGAATTTAGAGGAGGAAACAAGTTTTAGAAATTTTGGACTCCAGTTATCAGTTAAGTTTCAATGTTAAGATGAATGGAGGAAAATTAAGGCGTTGGTTTGATGGACTCAGAGAGGGTCGTTGTTGTTTCGACAACAAGGGCAATTCTCATTTTCCTGTACGAGACGGGAAATTCACGTTATAATTTTGTGATTGCATAAATTTTGAAGGCTTTTCTGGTTCGAAGCAGCGCTTCACCTGCTAAACTACGGAGAAAAATTTGCCATTAGCAAATAATGCCAAAATAGAAATTCAAAATTACTAGTTTGAGATTTGTTCAGGTCTATTATGGCTAATGCAGGACAGGTCCATAACAGAAGGACGAAAAAAGAGAAATATGCACATTTTCGTCGAGCAGCCAATAAAATATTAACAAAGCAGAAACGTAAACACTTTGACTGCGAGTTAGAGGGACTGTATTTACCAAAAAACCTGTGTGAGTGTCTCACATCTACGCATCATCGGTATCGGTTCTTGGCAATCCGTTCCAACTCACCCCACAAGTTTGAATAAAAGGAAATTGATGACATTTTTGTGCAAAAAAGCATTGAATAGTCTGAAATGCGTCTACCCGTCACAGATTGCCCTCTGTACCCTGAGTGGTGCATCACAGATGGTTTAAGGCAAAAAAATCGATCCTGGGAGCAATCATCAAGGACTAAAATATAAATGATGTGAGGCATGTTTCTGCTTAACTGATCAAATTAGACGATCATTGGATCATAAAGGCAGTAAAGGCTGGTTTTTATCATTTGGAGCCATTGGCAAATGTCAAATAAAAAAGGAGACAGGATGCAATGCAAAAATTGTAGTGACGTCTCATTACTTTGCACGTTTCATAAAATGTTTGCGAAAATATTCCAGCAAAAAATTAGATTGTGCTCAATTGAATATTAAAGAGGTTTCCGGACTGGCAAATTGATAATTGGCCAGTTATTTACAGTTAAACAAGTGAAACATTTTGAGAAATCTACATCGACCTTCATAAAATATTCGTTAAATTCGAACAGATATACTTCAGTATCGACCGAATCATACAGCATAAGAGAATACTTGACCTAGGAATCCTAGAAAAAAATGGCATCTCTTACCAGGATCATACTGATTATCCATCAGCACAGGCCAGCAATAATTTGACAGATACGTTTGACACAAGTTGCAATGCTTTAGCCTGGCATTTAAATCCTTTCTAGGCACTTCATTCAGCTGCCAGCGGACACGATGCTATATAAGTCCTGCGAAATGAGTGTATATGCTTACGAAATGAATGTCATGTAGTGATCCTTCGCATCAGCAAACGTTTTTTTTAAATAAACGTGAAAATGTGAAAACTACCGAAATTATGCCAACCTAAGGGGGAAAACCACTCCCATCAGAGAAAACGTATCAATTGACGAATATAATTTGGTGAGCATAGAACACTTCGCTTATCAAGGCATTCAACTGCCGAGAAATGCAAGGAAACATCTGAAAACAAATGACGAATCCACGTCGTTTAAACCGATCTTAAAACCAATTATATGCGAGGTATGCTAAGAGAATGCTTGGACTTTGTGATTTGCGCAGTTTTAGACGGTTCCAGAGGCATCCGTTTGGCACAACCAGCTTTCAACACATTATTTGAAGAAAACGCAGTTCCCGATTGAAGATTGTTTTCAGTAAAATACGATTTCTGGGGGACTATAGGATTTTAGAGACCTGAAAGGCAACGGCACGTCGACGACGTTACATGGATCTCTCACATAAATTTCTGAGAAGTCGCTGAACATAGTCACGAGTAGGGTTCTCAAACTAATAATGGGCGCAAAATAGGATGGAGATCAATGAGGAAATATTAGGCGAACCTGAAATCTCCAAGGACCTTATGTTGCGAAAGTTTGTCTAGCCGCGTGAAACCTATGGATGATACTTGGATGACCAAAAAGGTATTAAAAGGGAGAGTCAGCGGGCAAAGACCAGTATGAAAACAAAGAAAGTGCTGAGCTGATTTAGTCAGAGAAGACAGCACATTCTTGGATTTAAGAATTGAAAAGGGGGCGATCGACTGATGTCTTATAGGAGTATCATCCTGAAGAGCAAGGGTTGATATATTCTGTAGAGCCTTGACGATGATGGCGTATTGATGATCTCGTTTGAAAAGCAATTTTCTCTGTCGCCTGTTTACTCACGAAAGCATATTTTTGGCTGTGGCTTGTCTATTGGGTACGCTAAATACTGGATATTGTTTAATTATAGGCTGGTAAGTTGAAGCCAATGTGTGAACCCACTTGAAGTGGACGAGTATGAGGGGAGATATATAAAAGAGCTGCATTTCTTATGGACTTTGGTAATTTCACTACAGCATTTAATTTGATCTGTAAAGCGGACATAGCAAGAAAGAAATTTTATATCCCTTGTATTTATAGCACATTTCCTATAAATAAGTTCCCCGCGCATTCTTCGTCTGGGCTTCACGAAAATGCCATGATTAACCATAATTTGTTTTGCATTAGCTACTATTGGACTTGGTAAATTCAGACTACCATATTTTCTATTCACTCCTTTTTTTGTTTGCTTAATTTTCGATGAGATTTTGCTTCAGTCATTACATCTAAATGCTGCGTAACTGATAAGCCCTTAGCAGCGGGAGATCACAAAAACGAGTATAGCGATCCATCACAAACCGGGATTTATATCCAAGGTAGCGATATTGAGAGTCTAACGGTCAACCGACTCGGTCAACGCGCCTTCAGATTAGCCAGACTAGCCTGCAAAAAAAGCCGGTCATAGACGCGGTGTAATGAAAATTAGGGTCCGGTTGTCTAAATAATTTAGTTAGTTACAGCTGTGTGGAGATCATAGGTGGTCTACCTGTGAAGCCGGTTGCTGGACCGTTCTAATTTTCCATCATCTCCACCCGAAATATTCAGGTAACGACCTTGAAATCAAGAACTCTTAGCTGTTTGTTACATAATTGCCTTAATAAAATATACTGTGTTGCTTTCCATCATCAGTAACCGCGCCTACCGCAGCGGTCCCACCTGCCGGAACCAATCACACAAACAGCAGCAAAAAACACTTTTAACGTAAAAAAATTCCGACAGTTTCTAATTTTATTGACTTTCTAATTGTCATTCCTGAGAAGCTAGTATAGTATTTTGCAAATTAGCATAGGTAGCTGGATCTCCATTTTGGTACATCTTAAGTAGGCCCAAAAACTAGGCCGGAACTTGCTCCATTAGTGGGTCTAACCTGTTTTATTTGGTATTTGATAACTTCCTAGCGCCAGTGTTATCACTTGAATTTGCTACCGTTTTTTCGATCGGTATAATTTGAATATTTAGACCGTTTATCAAAGAGCTAGATGGTTCTCCTTATCTGAAATGGGTGGTAAATATTTTGATTATTCATTGGGTGCTTATCCGGGTTAGGATTTTAACATGTATTTAGTTGATAAGCGACTAAATCGAGGGTGGATCCTGTTTGGTTTTCACATTTTTAATTGGGGAAAGAAGTTTGTAATCACTTGGAGGGAAGCCGTTAAAATTTCAACTATATGATGTCTACGCTGCCAATATCTTCTTGGAGTTAGCGTTTTTTGGGCTTTTGTGCTGAGTCATTTTTGCTGGTTGCTGGTTTTCACTAGTAAAAGCAAAGTTTCAGTCCCTTAATTGTCGATGCTGGTCTGAGAAAAGTCAGGGGGTGCGCCAAAATAAAATGGGACAAGTATTCAATTCATTCAATTCGAAACGGCGCTATCAATGCTGAATGAAAGCTAGGCTCTCTACTCAAGCCTTTATCAGACTATAATTGTCTCTAGCTAAACTTAAAGAATAATTAAGTCATGATGTCCTTTGATAGTGTTCTCTTCTTCTTCCTCAGTGATGCGATAGACTAAATTGGCAGTGATTGTATGTTCAGATCCTTGAAATATTTAGCGGACAATTTTTGTGACTATAATCACGGTTAACGCTGGAAGGATGTTTGTTCGCCATCCAATTTTGCTTGCAGTCACGTTTTGTGGTGCATTATCAAACTGGTTCAGTGCACAAATTGCGCTATTTATTTCCAATGCACTCAATCACTCTTAAAATCATCTCAAAGAAAAATTTCTTGAAGAAGCTCGAATCACTTGCTGTGGGCTGCATAGCACTCAATCATCATCAAAGAGCTTAACCATTAACCCCATTCGAAGGCTATGATATCACATAACCCAACACTTTTACATTCATCACATAAAAGACCGGTATCGTCCGTCAATTTTATATCAACATAATCGGATTTTTCGTGCTACCGTTGTTCTTTCCCAACACATTCATATTCAACACATCCCACAATCTAACTAACCGCATGGTATTAAAAAAACCCGGCGCTTCTGATTAATCGAACTGTTCCATTGAGGCATGTTGGTATGTAAACAGTGTACCCCCTTTATCCAATTGATATGCCGTAATTCGATATCAACAATTCGGCATTTAAAAGCTCTAAAGTCAAAATAAAAACAATCACGACTGAATTTCTTACAAAGTTAGTGCTCTCCCACAGCAGGCAGAGATTCAAATGATTTTCGTCACTATCTTGGCACGATTCGTTTTGGTCGTCAAATTTTGAAATTCAGTATATTGATATGGTTAATATGTAAATGAGGGAGTCGTGCTGCGGACTGGTGTGATGGTCCTAAATGTTAAGGGGTGTTTTGCTGTAGCTTGACGAATCTAACACAGAAAACTTATTTCGCGGTTCTGAGGCTCTAAAAGGTGGGACGAAATTCTGTTTGTCTGCCCGTAGTCACCTTGAACTTGTTACCGAGACACAACTGTTGCATTCACGAGAACCCATGCACACAGCTTTTATCCACCACGATCAACACAAAAAAGATACATTTCTTCATCATAAACTTCTGTTATCCAACTCCTTAATTCATTTGCTGGCTGAGAAAAACCTGCTTTTTAGCATGATAAAATTTGAATACCAAGTTCCGTTTCGCGATCATATGATACATATATATCATATCGTTTGCTGTATCTTTAATGTCAGCGCCAAGATTAGGATCTATCTCGTCGAAAGGAGAGTATCTGCTTACGACTGTAACCATGACCTGCTCAAAAAATGTTAATATATTTGACATGACCACGACCACAAGCTCGACACAAGATTGTCTGCATGTCGCGACTTACAGATGATCGCATGTTGTGACGAAATATTTTCATATGCGGGTCGGGGTGCTATCATTTTCATGGTGAAACATTTAATGTGACATAATTTCCATTTAAGATATAATTTTGATAGTTATGAGCAGCTGATGTTGGCTAGAAATCGAAAGGGATCGTGCTTATTTCATAACATTAAGCAAACAAAAATTTGTTGGATTTTTTATAATCAAATCCACTTTTGGAAGTACTTAAAAAATAAACTTTGTTGGATTTTAGATTTTCTGAAATACTTCATTGGATGCTTCCATATTTTTACAATCATAGTTCATTTAAAGAAAATATGTTTTATAATATTTTTTCTTTTATTTTATAATTTATTTTCTTGCACAATCATTGAAATTGTCAGAAACTTACTTTTAAAAATTATACTTTTCGTGGCTTCTGTAGAAAAAAATTAGAGTCACTTTGTTCCGTTCTCGAAAAGCACAGAATTGAGTTTTCTAATTTTCACTTAAACATTTGATTTGATGGTTGAAACATGAAAATGTTATTCAGCACATTGATTTTACTTCAATTGAATAATCACTTATGCACTTTAACACTTGAATAAAATTATCATTTGTTTTAATTTATTTTGGTTTAATTTAAATTTTGGAAAATATTTTTGAATTATAATTTATTTTATTTAAATATTTTATTTATTTAATTTAATTTCCTACGAAACTTTTGATAGCTATTTCTTTCTTTTAACCTTTTTAAAAGCGAAAAACCGAAAAGAAATCCACTCGAATAATTCTCTTGGCAAAAGTAAATTTTCTTTATATTTAAGAACAGATTCTAATTCAAATCACGATTAAGCCATTCGCATTCGCTCCGATCTATTCAACATCAAGAACTGAACTGAACTTAAGTTATACTAATCGATCAGCTTTCGTACCGCCATTGAAGACAATCTACATATATCCACATGCATATTAACCATATGTAGATGTACAATACCAGTTAGCCCAGGCAACCTAGCCAAACTAACTACGACAGTAGCATGACCGGCAGCCGGAGTAGTCCGCGGTAGAAGCAAATAAAAGCATTCTAGTCGCCCAGTTGACGACTATGCCATACAACAAACCGGACAATGTACAAAGCGATTTGGATAAACCATCTTCACCTGATCATTAACAAGATCGTCGTCATCAACAGTTTTTGCACATAACATTCATGTATATAAAGTGAGCCAACGCATTGAGAATGCTGGGTAGCTGGAAAAGCCCCCGCCAAGAATACTCTCTTTGGTCACTAGAATGCCGATCTTGCTGCATGATTGCGGATAGTGTAAGCATGGGGTCTTCCCGCTGCTTTGTTATAAAACACAATGTTTGTGCTCTCTGCTCCGAGTTTACCAGTGGCTCTGTTAAATGGCTTTTGAAGACCGCTTTTAACATCTACAAGGTGTCATCCGGGGTTTCAGCTGTACAGTCCAAATATTATCTGGAGTACTGATACATATAGCAATGCTACAAAAACCCAAGCTTTAGTATCTTTTAGAAACCAACGGCTCTGTTAACGTGACAAGAATAAGATCATTTCAGTTTCTCTCAGAATTTTTTACACCAACTTTACGTTTACCACACTCCACCAGTCATGTTAAGCTTCTGTTAAATCTCTAGTAGTTTCACGACTGTTAAGTTCAGATATTTACAGGTGAATCTGTTAACTGAAATAAGATGTTGCTACCAAATGTTAAAGTGAATGTTGCTGGCCAGATTTTCCAGATACATGTTGCGTTAGAAGACTGTTGGGTATCTGTGAGATCAGATCGATGTTAGCTTGTTCAGTATATTCTAGCCACGGGCTGGAGAAAGTGCAGCTACTAGGAAGCGACTTGCTTAAGGAAGTTTAGTTTAAATTGGATCAGAAAAAAATCAGCAACTGCAAGTCAGGAGCTGGTGTTCGTGCAGAACTTCTACGAACTAATGGACACCTCTTTTATAGATTAGTTCCTTGACAAAATATTGAATGCACAAAAAATTGCTCTGGTTTATTTCCTGAAAATATAACGCATTGACTTCTGTTTTTTTTTTGGCATATTAGAACCCTGCAATATTTTTTTTATCTTATTTAATTACGTGACAAACTGCATTTCTACAAATCACTTACGTGCCAACAAAGTGCTAATTGAGTTAACTCGTTCCAAGCAATGACGACATGATGGAGTTACGGTTGTCCACTGGTGGTGTAGTCATTGCTATGCGCGAGCGAACACAACGGTAGCTTCTTGTCGCCTGGCAAATCAATCAATGTCTTGAGGAAAATCCAAGAAAATAGGTATATCTTCATAATATGATGTCGAAATAGCGACCTTGGCACTATGAGTGTACCTTGTGAAGAATTTTGTGTTAATCAAGGAAGTTGATGTTGGGCTGACTTGGTGCGAAAAGGTGTTAATGCTATGATATTTATTTCTTTGCTTGATATTTATTCAAATCTTTTTCATAATATGTAGAACCTTCTATCTTGATTAGTATCTTCAGAAAAAGAAGTTTGAATAAAAATTACGAAATATTTTTGATAATAACATCTATTGTTGTTGAATTTGTAATTTTCGAGATGATATCTGTTAACCGCAAAGCAATGCTGTCGTCTTGTCGTCTAGATCTGCTAGCAGTGAAGAACAGATACTCGAAAACCATCGCCAACACGAACTTGCATGGCCATGCTAGTTGGTTTGAAAAATCGAACATGATTCTGATTTATCCGTGCTCGTCACATTGAAGTCATTTTGTTCAAAGTATTCGTTGATTGGAGTTGTGACTTCTCATTTCCTTTCTAGCAGGAGGTGGATATCGCATCGGTTGAACAAGTGATTTTCTATGCATACCACGGAGTTCTTGGTTACTCCAGTTTTGAAGTTTAATACACATTAGGGCCCGGCTCCATTTAATCTTCAGGAACTAAAATATTCCCGCAATTGCAACTACCAATTGTATCAATATCTTTTTCTTTCTGAGTAGCGGGGCGACAAAATTTGTCGTTGGGATCCTTTTCCAAATGACATTATTGACACTTGTATTAGGATTTTGGTTGCAAATATGAAGTTTCCCAGGAGCTGTGGATCTTTAGATACTATCTAAATGTCCTTCACGGTCGCTGGGAAAAAGGGAGTTTTTTCATGGGTCTAATGAATTCTTTTTTCGTCGATTTTTATATATTTACACCAACTTACGTTTCACAGGCTATATTCTGGCTTTTTATATGTGTAATGTAAGTAGTAGAAATATCTACTGCGATTGGGTCTAGAACAGATAGAACTAGTCAAACGTAGCTTTATTTTTCCATGCAAAGATCGGAATCATGATTCCTGTGAATGATCACTCGCCTGATTTTATGTAACGTACTTCTGCACTAGAGACGGCGGTATGTATTCAACGCATTAAAATATTACTCGATGATGTTTGGTGATATTTTTTGATGTGACAGGACACAGGCATCGCATTACTTAACATTATTATTTAGAACTACGTATGTATATTTTCTCAGTTGAAGGTTTCATACAACCCCGAAACCATTTTTTGCCTATCAAAGCCAACCATGATAACACTATGAAATTCGCAAAGGATAATCGGCATTGGCATTTGACAGCTGCTACTTTCACTAGAAGAACGGTGTATTTTACGAACGATACATTTCAGTATTATTTGGTGTGTTATCACATTTGGTACGAGTATTACATTGCTTATCACAAAAGTGATATCGTTAACATTTCTCTATCGGTGATGTTAACTTTTGTTCGGCGATGTTGCGATTGCTTTTGCTAATGGCAATGTAATATTACACTTTAGGGTGAGGAATATGATTAAACAGCAAAAAAATTGATATTAGTTTTTTGGCCGAATTTTGACATCAAAATCAGAAATTAGGGTCTTCGGCTGAGAATTAGGTGGTTATATGGTTCTTAGATTTTCTATCTCTTTAGTGCTGGGAAATTTCTTTTGTATTCTTTGAATATCTTTTTTTTTGCATTGGAGCTATAGATCTGCCAACTTTAGCATTTGACTACCCTTTCAACCAACGGTTTGTTTGTTTTTTGTACCAAATATCGCTTTGAAAAAATGCAGATTTTTTGTTTTTGAAAAACACGCAAGATAAAATTTGATGGGTTCTCCAATAAAGGCGAGTGGATGTTGAGGTGCAATAAAGTAAGTTTCCTGAGTGTCAGCCATTATGTATGAAAAATGACATCGTCCAAATGTTTGACGCGGTTTCGCACGGTAATACAAATTCGAGAGGTCCAATTTTTTTTGAATGTGCTGCATAAGTTCCGCTGAGTTTGAGTAATGGTCTGAGTTATGTTGACTTTGTGGGTGTGGGCCAATTTTTGGGTCAAATGGCACAACTTTGGACAACTCTTATTACCTGTGCAAGCCAGACCCTCAATCTACAGGTCATCGTTCATGTCAGACGTGTTGTTCGCTCTGTGGCACGTAAGGTTGGCCTGCTAGAGCCACGCCTCGCCGATCTGCTAGGACCACATATCCTCCAAGTCCATATCGTTCAGTCTACCCAGAAGAAAAATTTGTTGTAATTGTTCTGTAGTGCTCGCCATTGACCATCATCGTTCTCGAAGAAGCATGGTCCTATGTCACCGCCGGCCCAAATTCACAATTTGGTGAACCTTATATGGGTTGGGGTCGTCCCATATTCCGTAATTTTACTTGTTTACATAACCATTCATTTAGAAATGGGTTTCATTATCTAGAAATGGGTTTTAACATTGATGTTCTTGTCTGTTGGATCTTGGGGTTAGAGACCTGTTTCTGCTAGTGTTACCGAGGATGAGAATAAGTCCATTCCACGTCGATCTCAAGAGTTGGGGTTCTCACAAATGAGATTGCGGCGTGTTGTACGCAAGGATCTTGACCTAAATTCCTTTAAGATCCTTCTCACATAAGAATTGTTGCCGTCTGACGCGCGAAAATGCCGTGAGCTTGCAAATTGGATCCTGAACCAGATGGCTCCGAATGCGGAATTTCACAAGATCACAAATGATTACCAACGAGGCTGTCGTTTCCGGTGTAATTCAAATAAAATATTGGAAAAACCTTTACATTCGAAAGAATTGACTGTTTGGAGCGGCATTCATGCTGGCGAAGTCATTGGACCCTATTTCTTTTACGACGATGCTGGAAAGACTTGCACCGTTAACGGTGGTCGCTACCGTACGATGCTGATTGACTTTGTCTTCGAGAAAGTCGTTGGAATGGACTCGCGACATGCGGTTTCAGCATAACGGTGTGATTTGCTACACAGCCGGCGAAACAATTACCTTACAATGTAATAGGATTATTTCATAAAACAGCCCCGTCAATTGGCCGCCACGACCGCCGGATTTAACGCCACCATACTTCTTTTTTCGGGAATATATTAAATTCATCCAACAAATCAGCAATACTTGACGACTTTCGCGACAACATTGAACGTTCAATTGGTGAAACAGAACCGAATATTTGCTCGAAAGTCATGGAAAATTGGGTTTCTCGTATTGGGTCCTGCCGGTGTGGCGCTGCTTTATATGAAAGATGTTCCACAATTATTGGCATTAAATTCTCTTGAAAATTAAAAACAAAATGTAATGAAAAATATCTAAACGTTCAGTTTTAATTGAAGTTTAAAAAAGGGCATTCTTAATGGTAAACCCGATATATTTGAATGACTCGAATTGAATGCTGGATTTTTAAAGGAATAAGGGAAAATGTTTTTTTATTGTTTAAGGGAAAATGTTTTTTTATTGTGTCGTCTCCATTTGCAATTCTTTGTTAATCACTACGTTTCTTCCGAATTCTCTCTCAACCAACCAAATTTTTCTTTTTCGCTTGTCTTGTATTGGTTGACTTTTTCGTCCTCCCATGGTTTTTTCGACGTCATCAGTCTATTGTTTTTGTGGCTTGTTTGTCTTCTTTTTGGGTCCACCTTTGACCTTTTTTTCCACATGACGACCAAGCCATTGCCATTTCTGTTTTGCTACTTTCTACCTTCGATTTGCGCAGATTTTATTCGTCTTATTTTTTCTTTTTTAATTAAATTGAATTGCTTATTATGATGCGGTGGGGGCGGGTACATGGCTGCCAATCAAAGAAGCTACTATCCAACATTTTCATGGAATTTCTTTTCGGCCTCAAATGTGATGTGTTGATGATTACGAGAAAACTTCTCTTTCAGTTTCATCCTCGATTTTTTACCACTTCTTTAAATATTTTTTAATCGTGCAAATATGATTTTAATCCCTGGGCAAAAACCGCGGTGAAATTTTGTGGAATGTCGAAATCGTCAAATATGTCGTAGTCGGCCTGTTTTGTTTTAGTCATAAAATTTTTTGTCAAATATATCTTTTTATTTGCAAGGATATGAGAAAGGAACTCTTCTTTCAAAGTGTTGTTCATAAATTGGTGCGCTTCGCCGCAAAAGCGGGATTTCTGGAGTTCCTTATTAAGGCTGGCCAAGACCGGTTGTTGTACCGTTGATGATGATGATTGTGCATAAAATGTCGGAAAAGCTGGTTATCTTTCTATACGGTCCACAAATTAAGACAATTTTTGATTTCTCCGAAAAAAAAATGAAGTATGTGCAGCTAAATAAGATTGCATGTATCAGAACAATGTAATGTTAATGAAATGAAATGTGGGGTCGCAGGCGAGATGCTACCAGGATGGCCACTTTGGGAAACTACAATATATTAACCGGTTTTTGGTTGTAATCTGGCCATCCATTTCATGCTCGAACTATCTACAACTATCGAAATCTATCACTAGTGACCATTTCACTAGGTTTTAGCAACTTAAGATATCCAAACCCTTCATATTTGATGAAATGTGGAATATTTCTTTGAAATCTTCTATGCTGCCGATTTCTAGTGTTTTTCGGCGCTGAATTTTGAGTTCATACCCTTGGAGTTATTGCAGTGGATTATTTCTAAGATTTTCTGTGAAGCGAAACTTTATTAAAGTCGGTTTACTGGCTATCTATCTGTCTGTCATACGCACTTTTCTTCAAAATAATTACATTAATTTACACGACATGTGGGGTATCAAATGAAAGGTCTTAGTACTTTCACAAGCAGATTTTAGTTTTGACGTCAGAGGGGTCAAATTGTGTAAACTTAACCTTCAATCTCGGATCAAGATAAAGCTGAAAGTGATTTTGATGATGGGGATGATTCGGACATCGAATATCTGTCTCAAGATTTGAGAGAATAAACTGTATCACAGCCAGCGGCTTTTATGTTTGTCGAAAAATAAAACAATTGAATATTCGAAAGGTCCGTTGCCAACTGTTCGTCCAGTTGTTGTCGCTCTTTCGATTCATAATCAGGTAATTTTTGGTGATTTTCTTTTTATTTTTTATTGAATTAGTTTTTTCTTTGCTGCTGTTTTTTCTACCATTCCCAACAACGCATCAGAAGTTACTGATCCTTTCTCATCATTTTTATTGTCCATCTATTTATTCGAAAAGATTGCATTGAATATGACGAATTTCCAAGGGATACGTCTGTATAAGGATGAATGCGACAATCTTGATATTCTGACAATGCGAGCATAGTATGGTTGCTAGCTGGTGGTTATCGCTCCAATGGTGAATCCGTCGAAAAATTGTGGAATGATAAACAAGGTAGACCAATTTTTTCTCCAACAATATCTCCCAAAATATTCAAAAAAAAAGCAATCGTTGTCTTCGTTTTGACGATCGAGAGACATTTTTTTTACATCACATTTGGCTGATGAATTGAAGAAGCGCCAAATAACATGGTCTTCGAGCGTGTATGTTGTCCTTTGTGCCAAAGAAAAGGCGTTTCGTGACTTTACTTTACCTATCATACATTGATGTTTTGGACAAACTTGTGGGCATCTATTGTCGCTGTTACACGTGCAAAGATGGTAGAAACAACAATAAGGACAGTGTTCGTTGTGATAAATGTTTAAATTATATTTGCTCTAATCACAGATATCATTTGCGTGAAAAACGCTGAAAATATGACGAAAAGAATTAAAAGAGTTTAATGAATAAAAATTTCCAATTGTTAAAAACAAATCAAAAGACCCAGAAAAGTGTTTGGTCAATTGGTCTTACGAACAGATTCGTTTCCGAAAATAAGGACCGGTTGAAGATTGAAGTTAGACAGGACTCATTTTCGGGAACTACCCACACCAAAAATCTAAAAAAAAATCCGGATGCGCTTGTGTATATAAATCTAGGCTTCAAAATATGTGCCATTTCGATATCTGCTCAAAAAGATTTAATAATAGTATATTACCTTCCTGACATAGGGAAAGAGGAAATCTTTCATACCTAAATTGCCCAGCCTTCACTATCCCGAGTTGTTTATCTTGGGTGACAATTCGTTTATTCACAAGTGGAAAGTCAAGTTCAATTTCCTTATTTTTGCTTATACCTTAGAAACAGTTGAACATTTCTACTTCTTGAAAATCCTCAAAGTTCTTCCTGAATTTGACGCGCACTTCGGGTGAATAATGCTTCCAATACTTTGTTCTTGAATTTGTGATATATTTGATTCCAGGGTAGCTTATTTTGAACGTTAAAATCACTTCCTAGTCAACGCGCAAGTCACCTTTTATGTGTGTACTTATTTCCATTTGAAATTATGAACTGAGTTGTTTTAAAGAAAGTCACCTTTATGTGATTTTATAACACACTTAAACCCAGTTTGACATGTTGGAAGACTATCAAAGTTGCGCTGGATCTGTAGCATAAATTCACCTTAGAACCGCTTATCCGTCTCCACGGATTAGAGTGCACCTAAAACTGATAATGTACAAAACGGCGGAATAAGCTTAAGCAAACGGAAGATTTGCAGAAATCCGCATTTCTACTATGTGAATAGCCTTATTTTTTAGGAGGAATTCCTTACGACCAAAATATTAGAGTGAGCACATCCTGAAGCTTTTCCCCCTTCCTCTTAAAGTTAGTTAATTTCTTAACGAATTTTTGTGTTTAGATTCGGACAACTTTTGGAAAATCCGCAAACCTTCCCTATCTGCTTTCCAATTTAAATGAGAAGAACTTGTTGCCATGAAAAGCTTAGTATCTACGTAGGGGCTATTCGACATGAGTCATTTCCAAAACCTTCACATAACACATCACCATGATTTTCCAATGTCCTCAGTTGCGTGGTTAAAACACTTATTCCATCATTTGTCTGCATAGCATGCGCCATTATGATTCAGTTGGAATTTTCAAATACTCACTTGGAACTATAAATTTATTTTCATTCAAGGCTCCTGTGTTGCTGATTAATTGATGATGAGTTTGATGGATTTTATAACAGAACTTTTTTCGATAAACATTAAAGCTGCATAAAATTTTCATAAAAGTGGACGTGATTATGTTATGTTTGTTTAAAATAGCATTCGAGGAAAACTGTGTTCTTTATCCGGATTCAGATAAAATATGTCATTCAAAAACTTTCCAGGATTTTTTAACAAACATAACTCTTAGAAACAGGTTTCCCTTGAGCGCTTTTCTAGCACGTCTTAACGCCAGAAATTTTCAAAGCGGCGCCTGTAATTTAAAACCTTTGCCATACAACTGACCACAACATGTCTTTTACGTCCAATAAAACTTGCCGTTAAATACTCTTGACCATACGCCGCCGAATCTATTAGCGGTTACAACTAATACTTTTTTTTTCTTTTTCATGTTTAACTGATCCACTTTGTCATGTACATATATTAGAACAGAACAGCCGCTAGAAGTGTGCTCTTCAGTGAACATTTTAACAGAGCTTGTTGAAGCAGCGAAAAAAAAATTATTTTGTCAACAAGATGAAAGGTTGATCTATAAAAACGTATCTTTACGATAGCAAAAAAGACGATCATTAATTCATTATGTGACAGTGGCTCTTTAGCACGGACGACCTTTATTGGAATTTCTAGAATCCTCATTTCGTTTTTTGCCGGGAGCGCAGACGTAAATATGATAATAAATGCTCAGAATTCCCAGATATTAAGTTCCTAGATGTGATAGCGTAACAGTTCGTTGACTTACAATGCGAACAACCCAGACCGACAAAGCCCAGAAAAAATGGAAAAGGAGCGAGAACAAAGACTGCCCAAAGAAAAAAAAATATCAAAATCAATCTTGATCTAGTATAAGTCGAGGTGATCAGTTGACAGCGAAGTTGAATCTCACAGAGAAAAAAATTGTATCTAGTATCTATATTATTCTGATTGAATACTAAGTAGGTCCGGTATTCTCGTCTGACCGCTCTGCCGCGAAGTGTATTATACTTGTGCACGTAGCGTATGGATGTAATATCGTATAGTGAAGGTCAGAGCATAGTACTGACGTAGAACGATCGTAGAACGCGATCACTTGGCGTCTACCAAACTTGGATAGATGCCAGGCACCGGTTGGAACTCTTAGATCTACCGCATGCATAAAGTCAAGATGTTTGCACAGAAAAACAATAAACTTAGCCTCCCACTAAATATCTGCGCTCAGGTTTCTCTTAAAACTAAGTAAGATTTCTCTTAAGCACTACTCAATGCTTTAAAGAAAAGATGGAATCCAGTTTGGTATGATCATCTTGTCAAGATATTTCTTTCCCGGCTTGGATTGAAATACATATGTCGATCATGCTTGTAACTGATATGTGAGTACTCAAGACACCTGTGATTTTGAATTTGCAAAGCATCTGGTGGAATGGTTGCCAACTGATACTAGTTGAAATTATTTGAATTGTACATTATCCGACTGGTTTGTAGTATAAAAGATTTGCAATTATTTCTTAATAGAGATTGATTGGCAGTTTCGCATTTTTTTCTAAAATAAGATTGATTGATTGCTAAACTTGATATTTATATAACGTTAAATGCAACATTTAAGATTCACTTTCTTACATCAATCATGCATTTATAGCAGCATTGAAAGAAGATTGGTGCGGCTTCCATAAGTCCCCTCGATTGCAGAAGTTTGCTCTCGTTGTTAGCAAGTAGGGTTGGGTTGTCAACTAAGACATTTTTTATAATCCATATAAAAGCGAAGGTAAATTAGTTTTAGCAATGAGAACAATTTGGAGCAAAATGTCCTTGAAAATGCATACTCAGACTAGCGTCTAAATATTGCTGGTATGTTTCTTGTCGGAGTGAAGCCGGTTGGTTTGATTCTATTGAAGTTATCATAGAATAATTTAATTCAAATTCATTTTATAGGTAGTAATTTAGATCATGGATTATGGCATATTTGCTTGTTCGAAATCCTACATAAAAATCTAGTTGTTTGCTGAACCTTGAAACTGTGGCCTGACAGCCCGGTATCAATTGATTTCTTCGCCGGTGTTCAAAATGCAAGTGGACACTCTTTCATTGCAAATATGATGATTGGAAGATTGTAAGTTTGTAGTAAAAAGAGTAGTGCGTTACGTAATCAGAAAGGCATGAGGCGTGTGTTCATCTTTCCATGTTTTCATTAATGAGCCAGGGTGTTACGTTGCAAGACAAGTTGACATTGTCTGCATTCTATCCATTGGTCTGCCGCCTGTTTCTGAAGTCAGATTTCAAATAGGAATTGCATTAAGTGTTAGAGGTAGAACATACTTTGTAGCTGAGGAATATGGAGCGAATTCAAACTTAATATTTTGTTAGGAGGATGGCTTATTAATTTATCGACTGAGGTGAAAATTTGCTACCCCATTTTTAAAGTTTTGTGTTTACACATTAAAATTGGTTTACTGTCTCTCTGTCTGTCCGTCACACGCATTTTTCTCGGAGACGATTGTAGTGATTGACACTAAATTTGGTAGAAAGGTGGAAACTGTGAACGCTCACGCCTATAGTGGGTTACATCCTTTTACGTCGAATTTAAGGGGGGGGGGGCGGGTGTTCCCATACATGCACCCCCTTGGGTGTACATTTTTTTTCATCAAATATAGTCATCAAATTAAAGGTCTCGGTTAGTACTTTTCGAAGCCGGTTTTAGTTTTGACATTTGTTTGAAAGGTGGAGAGTGCGGGGGGTTGAAAGTGATCATTTCTTTCACGAACCCATTCTCAGAAACTACCCAACCGAAAAATCTGAAAAAAATCAATAGGCTGCCACTATATGATGCCTGGGTTCCGAAATACCCTCCATACCGATACTTGTTCAAATAAAGTTAATAATAGTACATTACTATAATTTTTAGTAATTGACAGGAGAACCCCCTTAAGTGCACCCTGGAATCACAGCAGCAGCAATGTAGGCTACAGCATAGAGCATGATCCTGCCAAATTTGGTGAAAATCGCACTATTACTAACAAAGTTATACTAGGTCAAAACTGTCGCATCTGTGAAAATTCAAGACTTTGAATGTGAATATCACTTGAAAGTGGATATTTTCACATAATATATGCGTGTATTACGTGCTACATACTAATGGGACAAATGCACAGTCAAGTCTCTTTATAAAAGAAATACACAAAACCTTTCATACCTGAAGTGTCTAGCTTCCGGGGAATTGTTGGTGTTTATTTTAATTATAAACGATGCCTGATAGTTCCCTGTTCTATAGAGTTTACAGTTTATTTGGATCGATCAATGGGATTTTGAAAAAGGTTAGGTATTGTCAAAAAAAAACAATGATCATTACTTGGCAATTAAAGGTGAAAATTGATTATAAAATTCACGTCAGATATGGCTCCGCGATCTAATCAAAGTTTGACTTGTAGGAGTGACTTTTCGTCCGTAAAACTCACTTGGCAGGCATAGTGCTTCTTATTATTTGAAAAGCTATAGAGGTTGTAGCCTCGCTGAGTTCTCCAAAAGAGGTTCTCGGGAGGCATTTGGTTCCGCTTTTGCCAAGTCTTGCAGGGGAATTTTTATTTTACGCTGGAAGAAGGACATCAGTTCACTCAGCTGTAAATGAGTGTTTGAGTCGTCAAATCGGAGTATTAATTTCGGCTGAGCTCAATGCTGACTTTGCTTCCTTGCACGCCAGTGTGTTAACTTCTGTAAACAAAAATTAAAGGGTGAAATAGGCTTCAAGGCTTAAGTTTAAAATTGAATTGTTGCATCATCGATTTATTCTAAGATAGAAATCAATGTGGCTATCTTCTTAACAAATTTTTTTTGAGAGTCCTCGTTGGAAATGGACATTATTTTACAAGTCGGAACTTCATATGCATATGAGGATTTTCAATTGCCTGGATCCACAGTGAAGATTGATGCCTGTTGATGCTCCTAAAATAATAGTTGATTTTACGAAAGAACTTTGCATTAGCCGTGGTGATAACATTTTTTGAGGGCATTGATTTATATTCGTCCGGATAGCTGAGTGGTTAGAGCACAAGGCTGTCGTACGGAAGGTCGCGGTTCAAATCTCGCTGGTGGCAGTGGGATTTGTATCGTGATTTGACGTCGGACACCAGTCGACTCAGCTGTGAATGAGTACCTGAGTCAAATCAGGGTAATAATCTCGGATGAGCGCAATGCTGACCACATTGTCTCCTACAATATACTGTAGTGTACCGTTACGGTCTTGAATGAAGTGCTCTAACACACTTCAAGGCCCTGATCCAATATGGATTGTTGCGCCAACCATTATTATTATTATTATTGATTTATATCTTAATGAAAGAATCCCTACTGCTAAGTACGGTCAAACCGTCAAACCCGTTTTTGGCAGTAAGCTAGGGTCAGATTTTTGATTATTGAATTTCATTTCTAGTTTGAATTAAATTTACTAATTTTCCTGCTAATGACGTTGAAGGGTTGGTGGTATTGGCCTTGCTATTTGCTGCCTATTATGTCTAATTTGCAGGATCTACTATTACATTAATAATAATATTAAACTGCTAATTAAAAGGGCGCTAAGTTTAAGAAAAATTTCTGATTTTTCGAGTTGGTTCTCCATATGAGTTCATACAAGCAGTTTTATCACATAACAGTCTACGCATCCCTCTCCACTGAGATGATATACGTGAGTTGAAAAATTTGGTATCTAACGTTTGTTGAGTTTGACGATTGTTCAATTTTCATATGATCAAATAAGTTGTTAGGTGAAAACTACAATAAAATTAGCACTAAACATAAATCGACAGGTCTCTTCCAAAGAAAACTGGACCAAAAAGCCGTCATTCTTTTGTCGTAGAATGTTTACATACCTTAAAAATATTATTTGTGAATCAAATTCTCCGAGTCAATTTTATAAATCAACTGTTCCTTCAAATTTGTATACCTGAAAAAAAGCGAAAAGTAGTATTAGAAGCTGCCAAAGCACGATTTAATGATATATATATAAATTAATAAATTATAATTTTCTTTCAGATAATAAACCTAACTTAAATTTTTCGTGTCTGAATATAAGGAGTCAGTGGCAATGCTTTTTGTCATCTGGTTTTTACGCCTAATAACCTGACTGTAATCAAATATTTTGTTCTAATTTTCATAGTTGACATCTGTTTTGCTAATGGGAGAAACCACATTTCGTGAATTTTTTATGAGATTTTTTGTTTTTAATGGGAAGATTTAATTGGAATTCAATCAATCTAGATATTATCCTAGTCATATGTCGGACAACTTTTGAGATTTTTGTGAAATAATTTATGCTGAAGATCGTAACTAGAGTTCTTCAACCGCGGGACTTGTATATACTCCAGTTTTTATCTGAAACCAAAAAGCTTTCAATTTTCAACTTATTTTTTACCAACATGAACCTTAAGGCAGGTGAAAATAGCCTACGAGCGTGAACCTCAATGCAGGAATTGAAGGTTTTAAAAAATATTTAAATTTTTCAAACCTTAAAAATATATCTTTACAAATATTTATATTCTTCGTAATTTCGCCGAGAATCCCAAATTTCATAATGATTTGTTCATTACTTTTTGAGTTAGAATTCCCCCAAATGTGTCACAAGTGATTTTGAGAAAAACGCTTTTGAAGAGTTCCCCTTCGAATAAGAAGACATATCTTTCTCTTAATTACAAACAAAATACAGTCACAACAAATATAAATCCATTCGTACAAGGAACTGACGGCCAAATAATTATGAATACCCTACATGCAGATTGTAGCGCTCGCAAGGACATAAAGCGATCCCTTCCTGGGCGTTCGAGCTTGAGCCTGTTTCCAATAAGCGTTCGGTTCTAGTTACGCTCATAAAATCTCCCATAATCTATCTAACGAAATTTTGTGAAACCTTCACGACTTATTCAGAAAATATTTCTAAAATTCGTAAACTAGGATAATTGCGGTTCATTGGGTCGTTTTTTTATACAATAAAGAAGGCGGGAAAACACCGAAAATTTACCTTTCACCATTTTTTAATAATCCTAGTTTGATAAGAGTGGTATGTATAGTCTTCCCGTTAAAATGCCATTTATTTTTTTCTTTAAGATGAACAGGGCGCTTTCTAGCGTGGTACTCGAGAAATACTTTTTGGAGATGGGTGGATAGTTATTGCGTACCACAATAATGAGGGATAATGAGCGATGATATCGGTTTGAAAAGTTCTTCAAACAAAATCGACAAAAAAGCGAAGGGAAAGGATCTTCACACAGGATGACCCCCTTAAGTCGTCACAATGGACTGATCAGATAAATAGATTCCGGTGTGGAACAAAAAGAGCTCAAATTTGCGATTCATTAAAACCGCTGAATACACGTGTTTTTTGTATCGTTGTGTTATGTTATTCGACATTATAAATATGAATGATCATAAAAGTTCCATACAGATCGCCAATGCTGTGAGATCACGAATCAATTAAAATCCTGTCCGAAATTAAAATCCGGGCCTGTTAAATTAATCTAGCGCCAAGAACTATGAGTCACATCATTAAATATGATTTGGGATGTCAGGCTTAGAGTTTGAGAAAATTCCTTAATAATTTTTTTCTACCTTAGGATTTATTTTCGAAGGATAAAGGTAAAAGATGATAGTCGTTTTAATAAAAAAATTTTCAGCTGACAACTGATACTTTCATTTGTACTTTTTAGCTGTTATTTTCTAAAAATCAATTTTTGAAAGATGGAGGTTGATTTCTTCACAAAAAAAATAAAAAATAAAAAAGAAAGATCGACGCGAATTTCATAACTGATCCTGTGTTTTTTGCCTATGGTTTCTGGTTTGCCTCGAATTTATGAACTTCGGCCTAATACAACAACTTTCTCCAACGTTTTGTAATTGGCTTGCTCAGCAGAGTGGAAAAATTTACAGGTTTTCCAGGGCTTTCCAAAAAATGAATATTGCTTATCCTCGATAATTTTGGGTTCATGTCAGCTCCGCCCTCCTTCGTCCAAGTTTACGAACGTACCATTAAAGAAATGAGCGATATGCAGTGCCCAGTTAACAATACTTTCTTCGGTTTTTAATTTGTTAAACCGCCCGAATATTCAGATGGGCATACTCTCTCATACAGGTGGCAAGTTTCCTTTTAATAAAAAATGAAATTTCTGGTCCT
Source organism: Hermetia illucens (assembly GCF_905115235.1). NCBI lineage: Eukaryota > Metazoa > Arthropoda > Insecta > Diptera > Stratiomyidae > Hermetia > Hermetia illucens. The sequence continues at coordinate 151,766,562 of NC_051850.1, read as the reverse complement.
AAGAAAAATTTTTAACATTGTGTAGTAATAAAATTTGGCTGCCCTCACAATTTCCATCGGATGGATAATTGTAACCTCGCTCGATTCATCCCCACTACTAGTGCCATTAAGGGCTGCTTTGGGATCTCTTTGATCTCAAAGATATGATAATGTCGGCTTTGATGTACTACTAGATGAAGCTTATTCATTTTTGAATCTTGCTCTTTTGAATTTATTCTTTCGAATATAGTCCCGTACTCCTTGTTGTGGTTAGAGTACAAAACAAAGAAACACTATTCACGTATGACATTTTTTAGAAAAGTCACATGTTATGTGCAAACGCCAACCGTAAGGTGTACACATATGTGAGGATTGCGAAACCATTTACAAGTACGTTTTGGAATACTAATAAGCACCGTAAAATGTTATTGGCAAGCCTAGATCCTTCCATTTCTTTATATTAGGATCAATTTCAAAAAGAAAACCCTAAAGCATTTTTACTAAATGCATCTTTTAGGAGGACTAAATCCTTGTAATAATAGTTGCCACATTCAATTTAAAAATAGATATCTTAAATATATGGCAGGCCCTATGTTTAAAAGGCTAACCTGGGAAAATACAAAAGTTTTGAATACCATTTACCTAAAGCATGGGGATGGGTTTTTTTCACCAAATATAGTCATGTGGGATATCAAATGGAATGTCTCAGTTAGTACTTTCCGAAGCCATTTGACATTTATCAGAAACCTTGGGAGTGGGGGATCGAAAGTAATCATTTCTTTCACGGACCCATTCTCGCAAACTATCCAACCGAAAAATCTAACATAAAATAAAGAGGTTGCTTTTATGTGAGGCCTAGGCTTCGAAATACCCTCCATAACGATATCTATTCAACTAAAGTTGATACAGTCGCGGGCAATGAAATGTGGACAAGTTGAAAAATTTAAAATAAATCGTTATATAACCGAAGCCAAGTTTAAGAAGCAAGGCAAAGATCGAAAACGCGAATTATTGCGTTTAAAATTTTTTACCTGAATATATGCAGGCTATCAACAAACAACAAAATTAGGTAAAATCATTAAAGATTGCCACATGTTTATTAAAAGATGCTTTGTCAAATTTTACTTGTATTAAATTCCTTTAAACGTTTGATCTTTCAAGTGAGAATGTTGGTACATATTTAATGCATTTTTCAATATTTTGACGTGGCATTGAGCTGATTAAACTTTTCAAGACTTCTGCTGGAATACCTTCGTACTAAACTTTTTGGATTATTCTGTCTAACTCTTCTAAATTAGTCGGCCCCTCTTTCGCTATCTGCATTTTCATTATGCGCCAAAAGTTCTCTTTTGGGATAAGATCAAGGCTGTAGCCACACCAGTTCGCTTAAATAATTCTTTACCTGTTAAAAATTATGTTTACCAATTTAGCTCGCTCACAAGGAGCAGAACCTTCTTGGAAAATCATTTGATCCACACGCGAAAAATGTTCTTCGAGGACAGGTACCAAATTTTCTTCCAGCATGTTTTTAGAATCAACAGTCTTGATCGTCCCTTCAAGCATAGCCAATTGTCCGATTTGATGATACAAAAGGCATCCCCAAATCATTCTGGTCACTGGATGCCTTGATGTTCGTAGAATACATTCATCGTTATAACGCTCTCCGGTCCTTCTGTGTATATACTGCATTCCATCATTGCGAGAAATGTTGAACTTCGTTTTATCTGAGAAGATCACATTCTTCCAAACATCAACAGTCCAGCTTTTGTGCTCCTTAGCCCACTTAAGGCGTTTCCGTTTCATTTGAGCGGTCAACCGCGATTTCTTAGCGGGCCGCTGTGCACATATCCCAGCCTGTTGGAGCTTCCGTCGTACAGTCCTTGTAGAAACTGGTGTTCCTCCATGTCCAACAAAATGCCTTCTAACGTCCTCAGTCGTCTTGATGCGGTCTCTAAGACTAATCCTCTTTAAGAGTGGATCTTCACTTGCAGAAGTCTTTCTGTGGGCTCCTGATCCTACTTTTCGCTCAGTAGGCCGTCTCAGTATTTTTTTTTTAAAAAAAGTTGCTACTGCAGACTTATTGTAGCCGCACGCTTAAAGATTCGGCTCGCAACCCCAAAATCTTCCCTTTTGCGACTTCACTCATTTTCTTCACATTCGACATCCTATCCGTTTTTAAGGTTTTGTGTAAACAGAAAACCTTATTAAAATCGGTTTACTGTCTGTCTGTCCATCACACGCATTTTTCTCGGAGACGGTTATAGCGATTGACACTAAATTTGGTAGAAAGGTGGGAACTGTGAACGCCCACGCATATAGTGAGTTACATCCTTTTACGATGAATTTAAGGGGGGGTCCCCATACATGCAAAAGGGGGTGTACATTTTTTTTTCATAAAATATAGTCATGTGGGGTATCACATTAAAGGTCTCGGTTAGTACTTTTCGAAGCCGGTCTTAGTTTTGGCTTTTGTTGAAAAGGTGGAGAGTGCGGGGGGTTGAAAGTGGTCATTTTTTCAACGAACCCATTCTCAGAAACTACCAAACCTAAAAATCTGAAAAAAATCAGAGGGCTGTCACTATATGGTGCCGAGGCTCCGAAATACCCTCCATACCGATACTTGTTCAAATAAAGTTAATAATAGTACATTACTATAATTTTTAGTAATTGACAGGAAACCCCCCTTAAGTTCACCCTAGAATCACAAAATTTTGCAGCAATGTAGGCTACAGTATAGAGCATGATCCTACCAAATTTGATGAAAATCGAACTATTACTAACAAAGTTATACTAGGTCAAAACTGTCGGTCCTCTGCAAATTCAAGACTATGAATGTCAATATCACTTGAAAGTGGATATTTTCACATAATATATGCATATTTTACATGCTACATTCTAATGGGACAAATGCACACTCAAATCTCTTTATAAAAGAAATACACAAAACCTTTCATACCTGAAGCGTCTAGCTTCTGGTTTCCCGACTTGTTTTTTAACTATTGTCTGTCGTGCCACACCACCAACACATAACTGATCTAATCCTTCAAGGTCGCGTTTACGCTAAAAAAATTACTACCTGCAAAATAAAGCACCTGTGTTTCCATAAAACCCTTTTATTGAACTTTTATAGCTTGTCCACATTTCATTCATTAATTGACTGCAAAACCCCCTTAAGTTCATCCTAAAATCATGCATTTTTTTCAGCAAAGTAAACTATAATATAGACGATGATCCTACTTAGTGAAAACCGCACTATTACGAACAAAATTAAAATAGATCGAAGTAGTCGCTTCTGTTCAAATTCAAGAGTTTGCTAGGTACTAATGGGACCAATGTCCTTAAATGTTTTTATAAAATAAATACACAAACCTTTCATATCTGAACCGTCTACCTTGGTTGACAAGAGTTATCACGGAATTGAGTTCTTTTGATTCATTTCTTAGAAACGAATCTCCACGATGTTTGGTAGTGACTAGTTTTTCAATTTTTATTCGAATAATATCGTTCACCTACTTTTTAGACTGTCATATTTTCCCAAAATAAGGAATTATTTTTTATTTTATTTTGTTTGGAGAATCGGTCTTACATTCAAATGAAATTTATGACCTTGTCGCCAAAGATAATCAAAATTCTTTGCCGTCACCAGTTTGAGATTTTCTCCCTTTTCTAGGCTGAATAAAACATTAATATATTTTAAGCGTATCTTTCTATTCACGCTACAAACATTTGCTATTAGATTCACCATGACAAAATTGTCATAATATACCTTTTCAGAATGAGTATGCATGACTTGTTCCGCAATCATTAAATTAATTACTCGTTAACAGCAGTTAGATAGTACGAGTAGTTCTAAGTACATCCATAAGCTTGCAGTTGGACATATAATTGTAGGTAGATTACAATCTCTTAAAAAATTAAAGGTGCTTCTAATGATAATTTCGTGTTGAAGGCTAACACCTAATTGAATATTTTTAAAGGCAATAACTCCATAGTTTTGAGGGTCATATGATAAATGCTGAATTTAGGGCGCCTGATTATCTATGTCTCTTTGTCTATCTCTAGCTGGGATCAGATGTTTCTGTCTTGAATTGTCTTCTTTATTCACAACTAAATGAACAGTAACGAATATATTATGTTGCTCATATCCTGGTCGTAACACCTCCGCATACAGTGTCTCTCGAGAACATCATTAACAGGTATTTAGAATGAGTAATATTCTGGGGAAATCATATCCATAAAAATTCATCCGCTTGGATGCTTTCTCACTTTAAGGTCAATGACAATGATTCACTTTGTTGTAAGAGGAAAAACGTGTATGCAACGAGTGCGATCGAGAGTATTTTTTCATTCTTACTAAATTAACACATGCCGATCGTTGAACACTGTCATGTATTCATATTTATATTTAGGTCCACCCAAAAGGCATAAATTTCAGGAATTACGAAAGAAATGGCTGATAATATTTTGGATAAAATAAGGAATGGTTTTGAACTTCCAATAAACGACGGTAAAATTTGTACACACTTCCTTGTTTGGAGTCATTTACCCTCTCGATGGAGACATTGTAAAATGTAGGAAGTGATCTTTGTCGATTTTTATTAAGTAAGATCATTAACTTTGATCATTTTTTTCCGTTTTTATCTCGCTTTTAATTGAAATTTCTGTTAGAACGGATCGCTTACAGGGGCCGTAAAAACACAGCGAAATGAACACGCAATCTTTATAAGATATTGCAATCTCACGAATCTGGCATCAAATTCCGTGAAAGTGCTTTTGAGAATGCTAACATTTCAGTTTTATTGTACGAAGATTTCCTTCCTCGTAAACCGAGAACAGTTTGCCGGATTTAGTATGTCGTATTCATATTGAGAGCGAACAACAGTAAGATTATGTTTGTCAATGGTTCTCAACGGGAACAGTGACACTTTGAAGTGAAATGTTCATGGCATTTATCCTTTACTGATGGGAATATGCGAGTTCATATGGAACTGATAGTTTCCGGCAGTTTAACTAGTAGGTATTTGACGTAACCACTTTCGAACTTGCATCCGGTATAGATACATGAAATCGAAATTTATTGAATTGATTTTTTCATACGTGTGGAAGAGGGAAATATTACTTTTTACATCCTTTGTGAAAAAGGGTAATGAAGTAAAAAGGTGCAGAAATTTATGGTATCCAAACAGTCGATAAAGGTAGTAAATTAGGGTTAATGGTAACTTTATATTGGCGGACTAAGAAAAAATGAAATTTACCATGGCAGGAGGTACCAAATGGGATTTAATAAAGTTATTAGTTAAGTTCCATTTGGTACCTCCTGCCGCTAATTAATTAAGTCTTCTTTTGGTATCTCCTGCCGTGATCATATATAAAGTTACCAGTTTGTCATCTTTTTTTCTCCAAAAACGATGAGTTACAAACGTCTCTAACGATTTTGCTCTTCATATTTTGTATAAAGTTACGCAAAAGCGAACCTGGAAAACTCGAAAAACATAATACCCTAAAAGAAAACAATTCTTTCGCTGTTTTATTCTTCATTCCTTCATTGTTGACTCCCCATTCAGTTGATGACAGACGTAGCAATTTAGAAGAAAGTGTTTCCCAGTTTCTTTGGGTGCACGGATCGCTTTTTTCGGTCATTATTAAAATCGATTCAATAACTGTGTCTATAAGATTGAACGTCTGTCTGTCTGCTACAATAGATTTATTTGGAAACGGCTGAGGCTATTGGTTGTTTGGGGAGAACATGCGATCTGTGAATCGCCTTACATATAACAAGTAGCGTCATTTTCTGCTGAGCTTAAAGGGGTCTCATGCAAAAGGGGTGTACAATTTTTTCACAGAATATGGTCATGTGAAGTGTCGAATGAAAGGAATTTTCGAAACTGGCTTATCTGTGATATTGGGTGAAACATTGGGGACTGGGAGCTGAAAATGTATGCCTCAAAAATGTAACGGGTCTCGTTCTCAGAAAAATCTGAAAAAAATTACAATGGTGGAGTACAGTGTTGTTGATTCGTTGATTATGCACTGCTAAAATAATTTAGAGCGAATTCATTCCTGTGCCGCAGGGGGTGCATTCTGGAGTTAATCAATTTGGCTATCACTGCCATGGTTCTGGGTCTTACAAATGAATATTAACAGTATTAGTATCAGTATCATTTTTTTAGTGTGACTTTATGAGAGTAAAAATTTTCCTACACTCTGCAGAGGAGTGCTAGGTTCTTTTTATTAGAACTGACAGCTACATGCTAGGCCAGCAATGTAGTGGTGGTAAGTAATACGTGATGATTTCATTAAATTTTCGAACTCGGTGAGCTCGGTTCAGGAGCTTCTGCAATATACTTACATAACTCGAAAAGATTCACGGCTACTTTTATCTCACATGCTTTACAATTTTCTTCTTTTGATTGCGATTAAGAACGCTGAACTATTTGACAAGATTCGTTAATATTCTAATTTCCGAAAATATCTTCGGCAAATTCAACAACTTGTTGGCCAATCGACGTCGGACTATTAAAAAGCTTGCTGAAGAGTGTAGAATATCAGTTGAAACTCGTTATGAGATTTTTGTCGTAAAAGTTGAAGTTATACCGTGCCGCTACCAAATTCATTCCATGCCTGATGATGGACGATCAAAAACCCATTCACTATTGGCATTGAAATAAAGATCTAATCTCCCCAGTGGGTTGAATAAACGCTCCCTTTCCCGAAAATAGCTCGCCAAGTTCGGTCAAACATCAATGTTATGTTGGCAATTTTCTTTGATGTTAACGGTGTTATTGACCACAAGTATCTCTTCTAAGGCTCCACAGCGAACTTGCCGCATTGAAGTTCTGAAACATCTAAAAGTCAGCAATTGTCGCCCTGAAATGTGCAGCAGTAGGGATTGGGTTTTCCACTCCGATAACGCTCTAACCGATTTATCTCTGAGGAAACGTAAGTTTTTGGTCAAAGGCTCGACCAGTGGTCGCGATTAGGGTTCAGAAAGTTTGATGTATATATTAAACCATCAATCTTGAAACAATGTATGCGAATTATAACTTAAGAGCGCACTGGGCGGCCACCGACAGAAATCATTAGGTTTTTCAGATATCTTAGATTGGCTGTGTATGATCCCTTCGGACACCCGAAATGTAAATTGTCATCGGCTGTTGATTTAATCCAGAAAAATCTGCCGTTTTCCCTCTTATACAATTAAAATTAAGTAGATGCTCTGCAAAACCACTAGGACAAATCTAGGTGGACGGTGCAACTTACCTTGGTGTTCCCTTTATACTATTATGTATGGTATCTCCTAAATGGCGCAAAGTGCGTCCACCACGCCCAGTTACCATCGTTTCTGGAACGAAATGCGCTTCCGCTCCCCTTAGGACTTCCCAAAATGGTCAATTTCTCTTTAGTGTATTCTGCCTTCTTATTATAGGGCGACCCAATTTGAGGCCGCTCTGGGAAAGTGCGTTCCATTGCATATCCATTGACTTTTTTCTTTCTTTCTTAAAGTATGCACTATAACCTGCCACTTCTGGCCTCTAATCAACACATCATTCGAGATTTACCGAGGTCAGATTACACCGATGAAACGGCGAAGAAAGGTGTTAATGACAAGACAGGAATGGGGAATCTAGCGCTGTTAATGTGTCGGGTCACATCAAGCTAGATTCTACTACCGGTAGAAACAACGCTACCAAGTAGACAAAATGATTGACATCCCCGATGCTCTGCCCGTTGATGTCTCCGTTGTTCTAAGATTGAAATTTTCGACAATGTGGTTTCATGTCATGGTACCCCAGATACTGGCAAATGTAGTTAGCCCACGGATGACAACCATATCACCTGCAAAGTCGTATGTTTTTCCAGTAAAATGCACAGACTGTAATCAGGCTCTGATAATCGATTGTTTGTGGGACAACACCGATATGTTTGAATGAATTCTGCTCCACCAAAAGCCTAAATTTGAGTCGTTTGGATTTGTTTGTGTGGAGCATAGTTGAATTAATTCTTTGTTTTCGCAATAAAAAATATAATCGCAAAAGCAGGTATAATTTTTCCGAATTTTGGCGCCTCATCTTGGATATTCAATGCCGCATCAGGTGCAACTGGTTTACTCGTGCTTTTAAATATTCTCGTTAGGTTATTATTCGTAGTGTCTTCTCTCCAAACGACGAAAACTAAGCGCTTCAAGTTTTTTTAGCATGAGAGTGAAGGAATTTCGTAAATCCCCGTTTGTTGGTATTCTCTGAACTGGTTTTTTTTTAGAAGTATTCATTTAAATATGACAAGGACATTCCATGGCGTTCCATGGCGAATTTTGAGCTACTATAATTATGTTAATCATAACAGCATCTCTATCAAACTTCCCACTTTTATAGCTTGTATGGTCTTAGTTCTTAGCTTCCATAGTCTTTGTCTCGGTGATGTCCTCCTCTACTGGAGATGTCATGTTCGTGCAATGTGCTACATCTCGCTGTCAGACTGTATGATGTAACTCGTGTCTTTGAATTTGAATTGGAGGTTCTTCTTTAAACAAATAAAGATTCAGAGATAAATTTGAACTTTTATGCTTGGTCTCTAATTTGGAAAAAATCATTAATGAATTACTGAATTGGAGCCACGAAATTTTTGCAGTTGAATTCAATGAAAATTATATTATTATATAGAAAAATTATACTATTTTATTTTTTGAATTATAGCGCAGGTCAATGTTTTCCAACTAATGACAACTTAGAGAGCGGACCTTTATTGCCTCAGCACATTTACGAAACATTTTTAGGGAATCAAATATGTTATAGCGTTTATACTTCAAAATAGTAACATTCCAGATCAAATAAACGATTTTGCAAGTCAAATTAACGGTTTTCCCCACCAAATTCCCGTTTCTCTAAATCAAATTCACGGCTCTCCAAATGAAACTTTTTCCCCAATTAAATTTACAATGAATCTTGGATTGTCTAAATTCATTGTTTAGGAATTCAAAAGAAGAATTATAAAACCATTGCTAGAAAGTAAGTAAAGTAAGTGAATTTCGAAGGAAAAGGAAAAATATGCCATATTTCGACAAGATGTTAAGAATACGGTCAAAGATGATTCTCTTGAATGTGGATTCAATCTGCATTTTGTTCGAAGTTCGTTTTATCACGGCGAAACACTCGGACAGTATTCGGTAGCTGCAAGTGATCATACGGTAGCGAATTTGATAAACGCAGGAGGGATTTCGGTAACATCCAGACAAAAATTTGAAATCGTTAAATTAATTTGAAAATTCCATTTGGTTGACCTCTTCACTACTGATATAAACAATTGTGTGCATGCAATGCCGACAATAAATTTTTTCCAATTAATTTTGTAGTTCTGTCAATGTTCCACCGGCACAGTGATGTATGATATATTTTAATTCGCTCCTATTTCCTATTTGAGGAGTTAAGTCCTGATGACAAAAAAGGGACATTAGGTAGATGTCTCCACTTCTGGACTGTTTGTAACGTTATTTTTACTTAGCTTCATTTGCTTCTTATTTTTTACCAGCTTAATTGTGAGTATAAAATTCCATAATTATTCTGATGATTCAAACGGTTTTACAGAATCACTCTCTTCAGCAGATTCTCATAAATATTTCCGATTTATTAAACAAGTTCTAAATTTCACAAATGGACACAATGCTGGGCGGATAACATGACTTTCTTCATTAAAAATGTCTACAAAGTAGTAGAACGTTGACGATGAATTACAGAAACCTGTCTTGTTTACACTGACTCATCAGAAGTCAACAGCTTTTCAATTAGAATCGGAAATTCGCGGGAACTACCCAGCAAATATGGACGTGTTAATTCCTTTGCTATTTTCACAACAGATGTACTCGTATGTATATGAAATAGAGAAAACTTCCCCAAACTTATTGAAGGCGTGAAGCCTGCTCCAGTCTGGAAGTTTTTTTCCTAAAGTACAGATTAGTGTCACTCAAAGTGCATATGCTGGTATGTAACCTGTTAATGGTCGAGTTTGAACGCTTTAAATCATTTTTAATGTGGGGGATTCTCAATTCCGGGGAATTTTTTAAATATTTTAAAATAAAATTAGGGGTCATATCTTGGTCATCATATGTTGGTTGAGTAATAAATGTTGATGAATAATTGATTATTATCTCTCTGTAATGTGTGAGTTCCATTTCACATTGATGCCAACGTGATAACAAAGTAATGAAGCGATATAATCGAACATTAGTAAAATATATCTACGTCTTCAAATTTGCTAATAGCCCATGATAAAATGCGAGAAAAATGCTGATTGATTGTGGATGCTATTTTGAGCTGTTGATTTTCCACTATTTGTATCCTTCACCTTGATGCAAGGCAAGTGAGTGCAAGAAAATATTACAAAATAAACAGGAAATCTTTTTTCATATATCATCCGCACCCGTGAACCTATCGAAAGCGTAAACACAACCTTGAGTTGTATCTTTCCAAGCATTTCTCCCGAACAATTTTACCACTAGACGACCTTGTCCAAATTGGCGGCACTTACAACCTGTATGCGGTTTAATCAACGCCTTAATCATCTCTTTGAGTTAATGTTGAATTCCAGTCATTGCACCTATTAATTTTGATGCATAATGGAATTTTTCAAGACATTGTAATTTTCGTTGACAACATTTTTGATTCAGAAATAATTTTTCAAATCGATTACGAACGTCAAGGTACGAAACTAACAAGCAATTTGCGTTCTATTGTTCACCGAAAAATTGACACTAACGAACTAGTTCGATTGTTGTGTACAAACATTGTGAGAATTTTCATCAAATATTTATATGATTTCAACAGTATTTTATTGTAAATAATGGACAATATGGTTTTTGTTGGAATTAGACCCATAGCCTAGTCTGTAACCTCCAGTATTGTTGCTGGAATTCAACGTGAAATATTTATTGAAAACTTATGAGCAGAGTTTCGAGTATCGAGTGACTTGCAAATCACTACAGCCTAACAAATAAATTATCTCAAGCGAATATAGGCATAATCATGAATTCACAGACATCAAATTAGTGTGGTTGACATTAATTTCGATCAAAAATAAATCTCAACGAAGGTCGTTAATTTTTTCGGTAATGGCAATGATCTTGTGATTTCTCGTGAAGTCATCTGGGTTTAAGACCTCTCTTCCTTTGTAAGAGGAAGTTGTTCAGTTAAGTGCAGTACAATTATTTATGGATACACTGAAATTAAATATTGCAAGTAAATCTTCTTGATATTGGCCGTAAACGGTAGTTTTTAAAGTGTAATTACGATGAACATTGCGGAGCAAAGCACATTAATTTTTTTCTGACAAGTCCCTCAGTAAAAGGCGGTCTCTGCAACGTGAACTAACTAAATAAATTGCAAACCCTCGTACTTATGAAGTAATATGAAACCTCATTGTCCGGGTATCTTCACTCGATCAAAGTTGAGAACCATTTGCTGCATTAAGATAAGAGTTAAGTATCATTTTGAGGTTTTTTGGTGTTAAGTGTCTGAACTCCTAGATCTGTTACTTTGGTTTCCAATTTCGCACAAAAGTAAACAATGACCCCATTTTTATCAATTTTGCAACGATTTTCCCAGGGCACAAAAATTGGTTATTTTTCTAATTGTTTACTCATATAAGGTCACACATAATGCCTATTTGCTCGGTGTTTTGTGGTATCAGTAAAATCTTCTTAAAAGTAATTTTAGTTCTTTGATTGGCAGTTGGTTAGCCAAATTGGAATTGTGGCGATATAGCTAAAGCCTTCAAATTTAACAAGAGTTTCAGGTTACGAACTTTTGAAGAAGGCTCTTCATACATGATTTAGCAATTTGATGCAATTATCGCATCATTCAAGTACGAATAAGTCCTCAATAAGTCATAGATTGATTTTATTTGAGAAATGCTATAGAAAAAGGCGAGTGACATGGAAGACAAAAGAATTATTAAAAGAAGGCAAATTGAACAATTTGATTTCAACATCGTTCGAAAGAGTCCTAATTTTGTCGAATCGAAAGCGAAATGGCGGAATGTTTTTCGGTTGCGAAATTTCAGTGAAATCTGTCTGTCTATCACATTCACTTTTCTCAGAAGCAGTGATACTTGTTGACGCAAAACTCGGTGAGAAAGTTAGAACCGGGAATTTCGTGATTTTTGGATGAGCTTAAGGGGGGACTGCACTTAGGTGTTATCGCATCTGCACAGTCAACTTTCACCACTTCCATTCCCAACTTCAGTAGCAATAGGCCAAAAGAATTTGCATGAATAACTTCAACACCCAATTAAAAAGGTTTAAGACATAAGAGCGAATGCTTATGGTCTAAATATTTTGGTACTTTTGATACACAACGTCGAAGCAATATTCTTGGATCTGAAGTGAAAAAAGTCGACCTTAGAATCAATGAAGCCGAAATAAAATTTTCGGTCCGAAAAAGTATTAAGAAAAGAAACAGATATGATAATCGGATGTGGAGAACGTTGATTTCTTGATGTGCAGCTCAGCAAAGCAAGCAAATAAGAAAATCGATCCAGTTCTTAGTGAATAAGGCGTAATATTCGGTTATATCGATGATAAAATCAAGTGGAATTTACAGTTACGTCCATTGCGTTTAACGTAGGTACCTGTCGTGGAGACTTAATCCTACGGTCCTCTTCAGACACGGATTGATTTTGTGACCACAATCAGAGCCCCGCTGAGACAAGCAACAACGGTACCAGTCTATATCAAGTGCATGGTTTAGCATTCATACTGGTGGATGCAAGAATTACCTAAATCTCTACCGAACTATGGAGTACGGCACCCGTGTTGATACGCAACACTACGTCGAGGCCCGAAGGTCTCTTCTCGCTTGAGCACAACCACAACCACCATGAATTCCCACTAGGGGGCCAACCGCAAATAACCGAGCTGTCCTCACATACAATAGGAGTTCACCCGAAGTAAGTGAGTCCAGGGGCTTACCCGGTTCCCATGGTATCAGTAAACCCCTGGTAAGGTTTCGTGACCAATTTGCCACTTCAGATGAGTCTCCGTGCAGACTCGGGTCTGATCGCCCTGATTAGGCCTTTGGAGCATTTGCCTACTGCATCACGGCCGGCAAACCAAAGTGAGTACAGCGTCTCCCGGTGCCACCACTATGGAGGTTCTCCTCGGCCACTTGGTTTTGGTTTGGCCGATAGGGTTGCCGCCCCATTTTCCTCACCGCCACCTCTGAGCACCAAGTGAAATTTACAAGAAAAATAAGTGTTTTTACAAAACCTTATTTCGGGCTTTGTTCATAAATAGTGCAAAACGTGGACCCATACGTAAAACTCTGGCCAATGAAGGAAAGGAAAACTAAGTTCTGTAAAGAATACGATTGGGTATATCTATCTTAGTCGAAGTTGTCCAATGGACAATGGCCTAGTCGCGGAGAGTCAATGATGGAGGAAAGAATTCCCAGACGCACTATGAAAGGGCGGGCAGCCGTCTGACAGGAAGGTTTTTTAAGCGATGGGAGTACCTGATCGAAGCTGTCGATTGGGGTTGGAAGCTGAGGTTGTTGTTCGGGCGTCAGCGATCTCGTTGCCAAGCATTAAGTGTGGTGATAACAAAACTGAAGCACAACCACATTAAAAATAAAATAGGGTAAAATAATAGTAACAAAGACGAGGCTGTATAGATGTTCTATATTTCACACAGAAGGGAATCATACAACGTTTCTTACATGAGTCCTAGAATGCCTTCTTGCGAGGATGTTTTAAAAAAATACTTATTTAAAAGTGATAAAGGCCAAATATATCAATGCAACACGATATCGTCAGTTATTGAAAAAGTTATTGAAATAATCTTTATGGACAGAATTGGGCCCATGTTTGCTTGGCTGATTTGTAGTTTCAGCAGGGTCGTCCAGCGGCACACATGTAAACTCTCGATCATAAACAGGCAATTCCTCGAAATGATGATGTTAATTGCCTACCTCGTTTGTACGATTGTAGTAAAAATTTCTATTAAAAAGCTGATAAAAAGGGAGAGCGCAGAATTTTCATCCTGGATCCGATTAATAATTTTCACCCTGATCCCCGATTTTCTGTCTACTGTCTTGGCTGACATTAATATTCTTCCATTTGAGGAGAAGAGTGGTTACCATTTTAACATTGTTACCGTTTCGTGGAATGCGTTCAATTCGACGCAAAAAGAGTGATCAAGCGCTTACGAGATTAGACAATTAACTAATGAGACTGATTTTATTGTCGCGCTTGTGGTAAACCTGCAACCTTCAAATTCGCTTCCCCTTCTCCGGCATCCTTCCCCTCTCCATTGATATATCCACCATCGCTCTAGCTTGTTTAGTTCCCCTGCTTTGTCGTGTTGAGTAGACGTTTGTTGGTGGTGCTCGTCACGAAAATGGAGAAACGAAATCTAGAGCAACGCGTCGTGATAAAATTTCGCGCCAGATTGGGCGAAACAGCTTCGCAAACGTACGCTAAAATTGTAAAAGTGTATGGTGATAGTGATCTTAGTCGTGCCCAGGTGTTTCGATGGCGTAAAGGGTTTAAGGAGGGGCATGAAAGCGTGGAAGACTAGACGCGGAGTGGGAGACCAGTCGAGGTGCGGACCGACGCGATTGCGCATCGTGTGCGCGCTCTATTCCCTGCAGATCGGCGTTTAGCAGTTCGAATATTGGCTTCGGAATTGGGTATGAACCGTGAAACAGTGAGATAAATTTTAACAGGCGCTTTCGGGATAAAGTTGTGTGCCAAGATGGTTCCAAAGAACGTTTCTGAGGAACAAAAGCAGTATCGAATGACCGTCGCAGAAGATTTTTTGGAACAAGTCGAAAACAATCGCACGCTGCTTGATCGAGTTATTACAGGCGATGAGAGCTGGTTTTTCCAATACGACCCGGAAATCAATCGTCAAAGCTCATAATGGTTGTCTCCGCACCCCCACGCCCGAAAAAGCTCGCATGAGTAAATCTAAGGTGAAAACGATGATTATTACCCTTTTTGATAGCCGAAAACGAGTCAACAGTCAACAGGTTGCGTCCAAACATCGCTCGTAATTGGATCCTTCATCACATCAACGCACCGTGTCACACCGCGTTCAGCGCGTTCCAATATTTAGCCTCTAAAGGGATCACCGTGTTGCAATAGCCGTCTTATTCGCCCGATATGTCATCCTGTGACTTTTTTTGTTCCCTAGAACAAAATCGGTGGTCAAAGGAATCCATTTTGAGTCAATTACAGACATCCAAGCGGCCGTGACGAGGGTACTCGCGGACATTCCAGTCGAAGCATTCCAGAAATGTTACGAAGAGTGGAAAACGCGCTGGAATCGCTGTATACCTGCTCAAGGGGATTACTTTGAAGGGGATGGCAGAGTTGCAGAATAATTTTTAAATATACGGTTTTTATGGAATCTAACCTTGTATCCTACGCTGAAATCTTAACTAAGACCCCAGACCACGGGAAATCTGTGACATATCACTACATGATACTCTTCTTTACGCTATCAATAAAATACTCTTCTATATTCGGAATCCTATAACCAAGTTTTTCTAGAAAATTTGTTTTGACAAAATTTTCACTAAACTGGATTACTTATCAGAATTTTCGAAGAAAATATTTCTTTATGGTGACTTCACACGACTACCAAAATGAAAGTCTGTCGATTAATTGACAGGCCCCCGTTTTAGAACCATGTTTAGTTTATTGGATTAAGCTTTCTGTTTCCTTCTAACTTAAACGGAGAAAAAATTTAAACCTGGAATCTAAAAGCAAGTTAAAAGTTGCTCGAATTAATCAATTAATTCCCTTAAGTGATCAACTAATCAGTTTATATTAATGGTAGTCGTCAGCTGTTAGTCATTAATCAGTAAATTGAGTAACTTGTGAATGGTTTAAAGATTTACTTTGCACTTTGTGCTAGACTTTAGGGATATTAGTTTTTTTTAAATTTTTTGAAATTATTGTGAGAAGTAATTTAAATATATTTGCTCAAAATTGGTGATGATTTGAATTAGAACCTGGTTTGTTAGTCAAGATTTATATAAAATTAAACGGGTTCCGAAGTGTGGCTCTTTTATTGGCTAGAAAATTTCGTGAAAAACAGATATCGTATTTTGCGGATCAACTGTTTCCTTTTTTAATGTTTTGTGCTCTTGTTATTATTTTAATAATTAATCATAATTGAAGATTGAATACTGCTGTTGAATTAATATATATTAATCGTTCATCGCGATGCACGATTAGTCAAAGGTAATCGATTTATGGTGATTAACGCTTAATTTACACTAATCAGTAATCATGAGTCATACTTTACTCATTAATCGTTAATCACGATTTTGTGTTTTTGTGTTATTTTCATGTCAGAATTATACACCAATTGTGAAGTTCCTGGGAATAAGGCTTATCAATATATACCGATTCCTATTCAAAAGTAAAATTTTCATATTTGCATCAATGTTGCACTGATAACCATTCCAAAGGCACAGCAGTGCTTTAGAACGTAGTACAATTTCCCTTGATGCTAATACTGTATCCTTCCAATCCAAGAGCAACCGTTCCAAGCAAAAGGAATGACATCGTTAAATTTCCGAATATTTCAATGTGTTTTATTTATTGATTTTTCATAGTGATAACAAAAAGCCTTTATTGCCAATACTTTAGGTAGATAAAATAGAAAACGGTTGAATGAATTCAGACAAATATGCAGAACATTAAGATACATTGACCGGATTCAATATAAAACTTTCCACTCGATTATTAAAAATTATTTTATAGTTATGGGTTTGCCTTTAGCGTAAAGGAGACCTATAAATATTATTGTCTTCTGATCTTGAGTAGCAAAAACCATTAATCGCCAATAAAACAGAAATAGGACAGTTAGTGTCTGATTAAAAATAAATAATTTGCTAATTTTGTGACAAATTTTTTCGGACTTTGTAAGGAAAAAACTACAAACTTTTTATATTTATTTTACTGAGACGCTACTCTCACTTGGACAGAAACAAAAATGAAAAAAAAAGTGTCGAAAGTAAAATTATTTTTTGGTTATTGAAAACATTCCTCTCTAAAAGAATGACCGTTAACTAGTTCTAAATGTATTGCACGCTTCCCTAAATCTTGACATGAAAAAAGTGCAAACGGATTTCATCAGTCTAGACCAGATGTTTATCCAAAGATTGATTGTTCGTTAGACTAATCCATGTTTACCAAACAGGGCAGTTTGGAGACCAAATATTACTATCACGTGTCTGTTACAATGAACCCAATTCCGGATCTCAAATTCGTCTGAAATTTTATTTTAATTTAGCGTGCGACATAGGGAGATTTAATAATATCCAGTTTTAGATTTTCTATCAATCGAATGCATTTGAAACTATCCAACTTCTGCTGTGCTTTTTCCTAGCTGGAATCTATTCGAACAGGAAAAAGTAAACTAATTTGCTAAAGTGTCTTCCTACTTTGCCAAATGTAACATTCTGCCTATTTTGTACGTTTGATGGCCTAATTAATACGTAACTAATTAATTTTGTTAAATCATTACTATTTGTTTTCAAATATAGTCTTCATTAAGGCTTCAGTTTCTTCTAATGTGTTTCAAATAAACCCATTTCGGTGCAAACTGGAGATTATATCAGTTTTTGCGTCTAATGAATCTACGTCAGATATTGACTTTAGATGCGAATATTTTGATCAACTTATACGTCTCTTCTTCGCCAATATTTTTCATTATATTATCCCCCTTCAGTCGTTTAAAGTGAATCAATTTGATCTAATTTTCAGATACTTATAAAAAACTGTCGCCAAACAGAGTAGTTTTGTTATACATGCGCATCTTAATATTTGCTCCGCAATATTTTTATCTTCAACAAATGGATTTAAAATTCATCGGTTTCTGCGTAATAGCATTTCGGGATCGTTGACACATTCATGTATCAATTTTATAGTCCGGTATCTTCCATGTTTTCAAATAATTAAATACATTGTACGAGAATATTAGATGACTCGTAATTATGCAGGAATCTTGTAGATACATTTTACTACTTTGTAAAACGTGTGTTTATCGTTTATGTGTGGATAGTTATGGAATCTAGTTATGCCGCTTTTCGGTCAAACGGAAATATCTAAATTGATGCTACCATTTGAGTAGTATCTTTTAAGTTGATATTTACAAAGTTTCATTGGAAAAACTGTTTGGGCGTTAACAAAATTAGAGCAGATTGAAAATAAAATAAATTATCTATTGTTACAAAAAAAAATAGAATAGTTGTTACATTTTCGCAGACAGATTTATCCACACAATTGCCATTGTTAAATATGTAAATCGTCATATCAATATCAATTTATTGTATTAGAGCAGAATTTACTAATTCGATCTGTATCTACCTCCTACGCTTTATTTTGGGTTCTTTATCACAAAATCATGTTCTCCTTTACTGAGAAGACATCTGAACACGTTGTGATCTCAGATTCAAAATTTATAGCCAATACATTACCCTCATATTGCATATTCACTGTATTTTCCAAGGATAAGGATGAGTACATATATTTCGATTTCTCGAATTTCATCGCATGTTTAAATGTTATACTTGTAGATACTTTATGGTCAGTAATTATCTGAAATCTGCAATTTGTGCGTCATGAATTGTTGCACAGATAAATTTTTTGAAGAAGAAAACAAGATGATGTCGTTTTCCCCGCAAAATATGAATAATGTGGAATTTGACTGGGTTAATTATTTCAACTGGTTTTTGCTTTTGTTATTATTGTCGGAACGGAAAACTGCATTGCAAAGATTTGACGTCAAGATTTTAATTCGATCTTCTTTGCTATGAATGTTTTCGTATGGTTGAGTAGAACTATTAAATTGCAGGATTATGAGGTGGTTTATTAGCCAGATTCTCAGTATTGTTGTACTTCCTACATGTATCTCGTATGTTTTGACCATTTAGAATTTGCAGAATGGTTGGAAAATTCTATTTGATGTTTAGATTAAGAAATTTACATTTCAATACGTTATTTGGTTAAACATGTCGATTTAGCTATAGATAATTTGACGTGTATTTTAAGTTTGCAATCTATGACGCATGAACTGGAGATCTGATGAGTCTGTTTTGAAGGTAGGACAAGTGTGACCCCTCTTTGTGACACTTTGCTGTTTCTGGAATCGAATGTCTCAATATCCTATTATTCGCGTCAATGTCTCCCTGACGGTTTTGATGACCTTGAGATAGTTGCAATCATTGTTTCCGTAATTTTTCCTTGACGTAGATGGAGGATAATACGTTTTATGATCACAAAAGAGTGACCAGGAGAAATTTATATTGAGGGTGGGGGCTGGAGAATTGGTGCAGTGTTAATATTTGCCATTTTTGTCTTCTATTTTTGCCTTTTTAAGGTTTTATATAAAACTGAACCTTATTAAAATTGGTTTACTTTCTGTCTGTCTGCCCGTCGGTCTGTCTGTCGCACGCATTCTTCTCGGAGATGGTTGTAGCAATTGGTGGAAAGGTGAGAACTGTGAACGCTCACACATACAGTGAGGTACATAATTCTACGTCGAATTTAAGGGGGGACCATCATATATGAAAAAGGGGAGTGTCCATTTTCTTTTCATCAAATATAGTCATGCGAGGTATCAAATGAAAGGTCTCGGTTAGTACTTTGAAGTTGCTCTTACTTTTGACGTTTGTTGGAAAGGTGGGGAGTGGGGGGGGGGGGGGGGTGGTTGAACGTGATCGTTTCTTTTACGGGCCCATTCTCAGAGACTACCCAACCGACAAATCTGGAAAAAAATGCAGAGGCTGCCACTATATGGTGGCTAGACTCCGAAATGCCTTCCATACCGATATCCCTTCAAATGAATTTAATAATAGTACATTACCATAAATTTTAATTGGATGGATCCCCCCCTTAAGTTCATCCTAGTAGCATGAAGCCGCAGTATAGGCTATAATATACATCATGATCTTACCAAGTTTGGTGGAAACCGCAACAAAGTTATAATAGGTCAAAGTTGTCACTTCTTAGTAAAATTCAAGACTCAAAGTCTCAAGTCGTATCGAAAGAAGGTATTTCCACATAATATATGCATATATTACGTGCTACGTATTAATGGGACAAATGCGCACTGAAATGTCTTTATAAAAGGAATACACGAAACCTTCCATACCTGAAATATCCAGCTTCCGGTTTCCCGGCTTGTTTTATTTTGCTTTATCCTCGCAAGATATGAATAATGTGGAGTTTGACTGGGTTCATTATTCCAACTGATTTTTGGTTTTCTTATTATTGTCGGATTGGTATGAAAACTGCATTGCAAATATTTGACGTCAAGATTTTAATTCAATCTTCTTTGCTAGGAATGTTTTCGTATGGTTGAGTAGAACTATTAATTTGCAGGATGAGATGGTTTATGAGCCTGATTCTCAGTATTGTTGCACTTCCTACATGTTTTGACAATTTTTAATTTGCAGAATAGTTGAAAATTTCTATTTGATGTTTAGATTTAGAAATTTACATTTCAATACGTTATTTGATTAAACATGCCGATTTGGCTATAGATTATTTGACGTGTATTTTAAGTTTGCAATCTATGACGCATGAACTCGAGATCTGATGAGTCTGTTTTGAAGGTAAGTCAAGTATGATCCCTCTTTGTGACGCTTTGACGCTGTCTCAATATCCTATTATTCGCGTCAATGTCTCCTTGATGCTTTTCTAATCAACCTTGGGGTATTTTTCGGTCATTCTTTCCGTAATTCTTTGTTGACGTAAGTCGAGGATGATTAGTTTTATGAAATAATCACCTTCAACTCTATCCTTAACTGAATTGGTTCAACTTCACTTTCTTAAAATTTGTCATTTTCGTCTTCCATTTTTTGCCTTCAAAGGCTAGCTCCCTTATAGTTTTATAGTTTTCGACTGCAATTTTGATCAATTGCCACTTTCTAGCTTTTACATTTCTGCACTCATATTCTCCCTTTTTCTTTACCTTTGTCACCGCCTAAATGATATTCTGACCTGGGCGCAGTTCAAACCACGAGGGTGGTAGTCTTCTTCGTTGAGTTTGTTGGTGCATGTTGCGACTATCCTATCATATTTAACATACCAAAAATATATGCTTACCTTGAATAGGTAAGTGCACCTCAATATTTGAAATGGTCAATTTTTGTGCATCACGAAACGATCTACTAAGTAATCCTTTAACGTTTCCTTGCCGGGGAAGGAAAACGATATCCCTTAATTTATACATTCCTCGATGATTATGTAATGAAAGCAAATTTTTTCCTTGGATGCAGGCATTTTTGTTCGGATATCACTTCAAGCTATCCAACCAGAGGGCATAATTCCACAAACGTATTTCAGGGTCCTATAGACATTAGCGATTTACATTTTGTAAATTTGGGCCCTATAACCCCTATAGCGATACCACTTTCTGCTGTCTCATGTTGTAGTTTCTAATTTCAGTGAAATGGTCCACAGAGAGTTCCTTGTTGTCTGTATGTTGGCCTAAAACACATTTTATTTTCAAGATGGCTCCAGATTAAAATGCATAACAATCATTCAGCTAGTCAATCAAATCAATAAATCTAGAGGGTGCTGTGACAAAATTCGGACAAATTATGTATATATATATATATATATATTGCCTTTCACCCCTTGGCGGGGTATAGCGCGTCAAGCACACCTACGCCCCATCGCTCTCGATTACCTGAAATGCACTTCAGCACCCTCCATAACTTGCCAGTCCCGCAGTCCTTTACGCCAAGTTCCCTTGGAGCGACCAACTCGTCGGCCATCTTGAGAGAGTGGATTTCCCTGCATGGCATAGCCCACCATGCAATTGTCGCCCCTCCTTAATGTGTGACTTATTCACTGCCACTTCCGTCTTCCTATCACATCGCATACGAGTGCCTAGTCAGTGCGCCGACCGAGTTGTTCATTTGAGATAATGTTAGGCCAGCGTTCTCTGATGATACGACGCAGACAGGTTGGCTCTCTTTCTTTATTATAGAAGGAATCTTTTTTCATTGTACTTAATATGGTCCCCGCCATCTCCTACGTATGATCGGCTACAATCTCAGTTTGAAGCATGCGGGGGATTCCCACCTTTCCTCTTTTTATCTTATACTTGTGGATGGGTAAAAATTTAAGTCCACCCAACTACTGGCCTATGCTGACGATTTCGACATCATGAGAAGAACGACCTGAGATTAAC
Organism: Hermetia illucens; assembly: GCF_905115235.1. Taxonomy (NCBI): domain Eukaryota; kingdom Metazoa; phylum Arthropoda; class Insecta; order Diptera; family Stratiomyidae; genus Hermetia; species Hermetia illucens. The sequence continues at coordinate 151,744,379 of NC_051850.1, read as the reverse complement.
CTGTGATTAACCCGAGATCTTGGGCTGGACATCAATGAAAGCAAGACAGAATATATGTTGGCAACGTCAGCATCGAAAACTAACCAACAAACAACATCAAACCGCATTGGTTAAACGGCAAGAATAAAGATAGGAGGCTACAACTTCGAGACCGTTGATAATTTCTCCTATCTAGGGTCGAAAATCACAACCGATAACAGCTACGATGATGAAATCTACAAACGGTTGTTGTCAGCCAACAGAGCCTATTTCAGCTCACAAAAACTGTTCCGCTCGAAACGTCTCCACATAGGGTCAAAGATCTTACTGTACAAAGCAATGATCTTGCCAGTCCTCATGTATTCCTCGGAAACTTGGGTTCTTAGCAACAAGAATTGCGAACTCTTGGCTGCGTTCGAGAGAAGAATCCTCCGACGAATGTTTGGCCCCCTACATGAGGATGGACGATTCCGTAGTCTATATAACGACGAAATCTATGAGCGATACCCTGACCGTCAGGTTGTGGATAAAATCCGGCTCAATAGGTTACGATGGGCGGGTCACTTAATTCGTATGGATAAGGATAATTCAGCCCGGAAAGTTCATAAGGGCAATATCTATGGTAGGAAAAGAAGACGAGACAGACCCTGCCTGAAATGGAGTGATGGCATAGGTCAGAACGCCAGACAGCTTGTAGGGATATCGAATTGGTGGACCTCGGCGCAAAACCGAGATGTCTGGAGTTCCTTATTAAGGCAGGCCTAGACCGGATACCGGTTGTTGCGCCGTTGATGATGATGGGCAAAAATTTAACATGTTAGTACTTTCGACTGGGATTTTTTTCTTTTGGATAGATCTTGAGAAAGATCAGTCAGTTGTAGTGGCCTCATTGCCACTCTCCCACTTTGTACACTATTTCAATTTTCAAACTAATATTTGTCTCGAAAAGAACTAATTAAGACGTTTTAATTTATATCCCAATGCTATATTCTTACTGCTCGCTCTGCATGTACTTTTTAGTTCCTGGTGAAATGGGGGACTTTGCGCGGCCCCTTTTTTCATTGACGGTTCAACCAAACCTGTGGCAATCAAGAAACGAATTGCTGCAATAAAATCACTCGACGTGTAAAGTGCGTGTGATTGCGGCCTATCCTTTTTCGTTGTAAGAAGGCAGCGGCAGTGTGTTTGTCGACCTGTGTCTATCGCTGCCACTGCTAATACGAGGCCAAAGTGAAAAGTTTCTGACCTGATTAAAAGATATATGTAATTCCATCCCTGACTAGTTTGTGTACCAACTTTCATGTCGATTGCTCTGTTGGTATACGCCTGAGAGCTTATTGAAGACGACGCCCTGGTTGTGTACGTGAAAATGGAAAGCAGGGAGAGAGAGAGAAGAAGAAGAGATACATGCTATTATCAAATATTTCTATTTGAAAGGCCTAGAACCACTTCAAACCCAAGAAAAAATAGATATGGATTTAACTAACTTAACTGAAGGAATTAATTAAGGGGCTCCTGTAAATTTATATAAAATTGCGTCACTGTTATTTGTTCCAGATTTTTCGATTGGGTAGGTTCTGAGAACGAGACCTGCTTCACTTTACGGTGGGTACAATGTTAGAGCAGTTTCGAAAAGCGCTAATCGAGCCCTTTCATTTAACATTCCACACTTCCCCTTCTTTAGTATGTAAGGAGAGCACCCCCTTAAACTCAGCGCGAAGCTGTGCCATTAATTTCGTGTGCGATATCGCAGATTACACGTTTCCATCAAATTTTAATAACTTCAGTTGCTCTCGAGCAAATGGCTGTAACAGACGGAGGGGCAGACAGACAGCGAGCCTATTTTTTTCACACCGTGAAGTGGAAATGATTGAAAAAAAATCATTAAATCGTGGTAAAAACAAGCGCAAATCAGAAACGAGATAACTGAGACAGCTCGGATATCAACTAAATATGCGCGCAATATCCTCCATGAAAATAATAATACAAGCGAAACACGGGCGAATCTGTGCGTATGTTTATCATTGTGAACGAAACTTAGGCTCACCATTGCACTCCTGAAATCAAACAACAGTGAAAACAATGAAAGATGAACCGAAGAAGGTAACAACATTTTTTTTAGGTGAATAAGGTTATGGCGACCGTTAAATTATCTTTATTAATTACCTTACCGGTGAATACTACGCAGGATTATTCTTCTTCTTTTTCTCTTTTTCTTCAGCCTTTGTTCCGTTCACATGCGGGGTCGGCTCGTCATGATCAGTTTCGCCATTTTGCTCTATCGAATGCCTGATCTGGGTGCAATTTCGAGGCTTTTAAATCACCATCCAGCGTATCAAGCCACCACGGTTTCGGCCTACCTTTTGGTCGTTTTCCATCGACTTCGATGTTCAGACCAATCTTGGCAAGTGAATTCTCGTTAGCACAAATTTTATGACCATACCATACCATGCAACCCCATAACGATCGCGGATATCCTCATTTCGGATGTGATCAAATCGTGTCACGCCACTAGTTCAACGCAACATCTTTGTCTCCATTACCGCAAGACGCCATTCATTGTCTTTTATAGTCGGCCAACACTCAGAACCATAGAGAGCGACAGGACGGACGACATTGCGGTAGAATAATAATAATCGTTGGCCCAACAATCCATATTGGATCAGGTCCTTGAAGTGTGTTAGAGCACTTAATTCCTGAAGTCCTGAGAACAGCGGACGCTACAGGTACTCTCATGATCTTCTCTTAGCTTCAATTGTAGCCTGTTTTGGAGATTGGTGATAACAGTGCTTGCTGTGATAATTGTCGTAACTCTTGTGATAAATTTTATCCCTTCATCCTGCCATACTAATGCGATGAAAACCAGGCATTTTTTGCTTAATATGTTGTGAGACCCTATCAGTCCGATCACTAAATCTAAATTTCAACAATCTTAAATATTAATATCAACAGCTTGGGTAGAATGAGAATAAGAATTTAGATTTTAAAAAGCTCGGTGAATGGGGTCTCGTATTTCTGTTTGAAGGATGAATTCTGAGAGTTGTCTGCAATCTTAGTCCTGTTTTTGCTACCCACTAAAGACTGCCAGGCGCCAGACAGCTTTTAGGGATATCGAATTGGTGGACGTCGGAGCAACACCGGGATGTCTGGAGTTCCTTATTAAAGCAGGCCTAGACCGGAAACCGGTTGTTGCGCCGTTGATGATGATGATGTTAGTTAGTTTAGTTAACTGGGGGGAGCTGCAGCTCCGAGCACTCAGGCCATTGTTAGGCCCATTGTACTATCTCCGTAAGTTGCCTATTCAATGGCTTCCCGCCTACGGTGTTCGCAGGCTTTAGCGAATTTTAGAACATTCTCCAGAGGCAGAGAGTGTGCAGATTCTTCATTGAAGAAAACCTTGCCAAGGTGTCTTCGTCCGAGATCTGAGGATGCCGGGCAGCTGCATAAAAAGTGCAGGGCCGTCTCCTCCTCCTCCTCACATTGGCTGCACACAGCCGAAACCACTACCCCAATCTTTTCCATACGTTAGTTTAAGGGGCAGTGTCGCGTTAAAAGCCCTACTAGGGTTTTCATGTCCCACTTCTTAAGGGACAACAAAAATGCCGCTCTAGTGGCCCTAGGCTCCTTCACTAGGATTTTCGCTTGCCGGCAAGAGTTCAAATTTCTCCACTCGGCTGCGTGAATCTTTGCAATTTCACTCTTCAGAGTAGACTTGACAGTAGATGGTCGGGTTCCAAGAGCTAGTTCTGGCCCCATCATTGTGGATCCAGACCCTCGGCGAGCCAGTCTGTCAGCTTCCTCATTACCAGCGATGTTAGAGTGCCCCGGCACGCACATCAGGAATGTTTCGTTCAGTCGGCCAAGTTTCAGCAGCACCTGATGACAACTCCACGCCAACTGGCTTGACATGTTGTTGCCATTTAGTGCTGATAATGCCGCCCGACTGTCGGAACCGATTCGAATGGTGCGAGCCCTCCATTTTTGTCGCAGACATTCTTCTGCTGCCAATGAAATGGCATATATCTCCGCCTGGAATATGGTCGTAATTTTTCCGAGGGGTCGGGTCAGTTCTATAATCGGATTCTCCGAGAACATCCCTGCGCCCGATCCATCCTCCATGACTGACCCGTCAGTAAAGGCTAATAGGTCTGTAATCTGAAAAGACTCATGGCCACTTGTCGACCATTCTTCTCTTTCGGTGATTACGACAGTGTATGCCTTTTCAAAGACGAATCTGGAAATCATATGATCGGTCGCCATCAGGGCTACCGGATGTTTTTCATGGAATTTCCAGATAGACGCATGACCGTTTGATTGGCCGCCTTTCCACGCCCCAATGGTATCGAGCCTATATGCGTCGTTGGCCGCTTTCCGTTTCACCTCCAAGTGAATGGGGGGTAAATTTAGGATAGCTTCAAGTGCCGCAGTCGGCGTAGTACTCATTGCTCCAGTATGTTAATACTTAGGCAACCAAGTCTCTGAATTTGCGTTAGCAGCTTCCTGCTGTTAGCAAAGTTCATTCTTGGCCACCAGACGATGCATGCATACATCAAAATGGGTTTTATTAGGGATGTATACATCCAGTATATCTGTTTAGGTGAAAGTCTCCAGGTCTTACCTATCGCATTCCTACAGCACCAGAGCAATCTGCAGGATTTCTGATATTGTTCCTGGATATGATGCTTCCACGTTAACTTGGAGTCGAAATGTACTCCTAAGTACTTGACTGTTTGTGCCAGCTGGATTTCCGCCCCTGCTAAGGTGGGTAGCGTATAGCTGCCCCACCTGATGTTCCTAGTGAACATAACTAGTCCAGTCTTCCTAGCGTTCACCGTGAGTTCATTGCGGAGGCACCAGCTTTGGATTACATGCAAAGTTGCATTCAAGTGGTCACATACTGTGTCCGTAAACTTGCCGGTAATTATTACGGCTAGGTCGTTCGCAAATGCTTGCGCGAAGACTTTTTTGTCCTCCAGGAGCCACAACAGGGTATCCATCACCAAGAGCCATAACAGTGGAGAGAGAACCCCTCCCTGTGGGCAGCTCCTGAAACATCCTGCTTCAATAGACTTCTGGCCGACCGATATGTGGATTTTTCTCCACTCTAGCATGTGAAGGATTCAACTGATTAGCAGCGGTTCGATTCCATGCTGTCTTGCCGCATCACAAATTGCCGCGAATGAGGCATAATTGAAGGCACCTTCGATGTCCATGAATGCATCTAAGGCGTATTCTTTTTCGAACATCGCCTTTTCAATTTTTGCCGTAAGTTCATGGAGTGCTGTCTCCGTGGATTTGCCTTTCTGGGAGGCGTGTTGCCTATGGTGAAGTGGCCACTTAGGAATGTGTGTATTCCTTATGATGATTAAAGACTACAGTGCTTGGGAAAATTAAACGAGCAGTATGTTCAAACAATATAGAAACACGTTTTTTTGTGGGGAAACGATGGACGACCACGAATGTAGAAATACGTTTAGGAAAAGAACTGAATCCTGAACTGCTTACTCTGTTAGACAATGTCTGATGAATCGATTGATATTCATATAATCGATTCTAGAGAAATTTTCTAATATTGATTACTGAATAAACAGCAACAGAAAATCTTTCCTAGGCACAACTCGCTATAATCGACATATTGTAATCATAGTTTTGGACTGAGCGCTTATACACGGGAGTGCCACTTCTGACCAAACTCAAAATAATACAAGAAAAATTGAGGGTCATCATTTCTTTTCAGTTTCGCTTTTAAATCCTTGAATCTTTATCTGCATTTTGTAGTATCACAACTAACTAATCAGTTTAGCCACTTTACACAATGTTTCCTTCATCTGGGACTCATGGTAAAGTAGCAATAGAGTATAAGAAGGTAATCAGTTGGCTTAACTATGGGTCTGGCTGTATGCTCGAGTGTGCGCTCCCTGTTTTTACGAAGCCTGCAGTTGAATTTTCGTATTCCAAACTATCTGCTCGATTCAAAAACCAAGATTGTGTCGGAATGGGATAGTATTTGCTAAAAACGCATGAACAATCTATTAGGGTCGTATCACATCTTCATCCAAAAGTGAAGTCTATATATTTGGTGTCATGGTATTCACCACCCAGCCTAGTTGTGCTTTTTTGCAATTCAAACTTGTTTACCACTGTGCAGGTAACGCTTATTAATAATCGTACCTGTCTCCAGCGTTGTTCAACTGAACTGTTCAGATTATACCCTATCATATTTCAAATAAAACCCACAAAAAATTATCCATGGAGTGGCATTCAACTTGCTACTGGCCAGCAAAAAATATCCTTACCGAATAAAACCCCTTGAAAACTAAAGAATAATTAAAAAATTAAAAAAAATCATTAATCAAACACTAATATTCCCATCGACTTACTGACATGAATACTCGCAATCTAGTCAATGTGTAGCATGGATATATACCGCAAAGAGCCTCTTCAAACATGTAAAAATAAAGTTTAATTAAAATGAAAATATCTAATGAAACAATTGTCTGTGGATTCAGTATCCGACGCTGTATGCAAATTATCCGAAATGACTATTGAATCTCACGTGTCATTCCATGCCACTATGCTGTTCACTTCGAGCACCAAGTAGACAACTTAGAAACGGCCTTCAGCTCCTTTGAAATCTACTCGAAATTGAAGAATTTATTTACATAATATAACTACTATCGCGACAGCATTGGGGAAAAAAGATTAGGAAACACATATCATGATGATAATGGAGTAGAATGTTTGTCGTGTTCGCATGGATGCATGTGTGTAAAAAAAGAAGTGAATAGCTGAGCAGCTGATGAATCGCGCCAAGTGAATGAATGGAAATAAGTAGTATCGCAAATGAATACTTCCTGGTTTTAAGAGCTTGAAAAATATTAAGTAATATTTAAAACTAAAAACACATTTTGTGACTCCCAGTGAGAAGAAATGTTTGGTGTTACGTATGTTTGGATAGTACAATATCATGTTCGGTGAAGTGTGAATTGGAGGAGTGTCTTTTGGTGTTGAATTTGTTTCCCATACATTTAATTTTATGGGACCCAAATGCGGGGATTTTTATGGAAATTTTAATAATGATCTTACTTTTTCAAAAATAAATCATTATTTTTAAAATTAATTGTATAAAATGTACTTTGATGTCAGGCAATATTTTAAGACTTGTGATGAAATACTTGAACTTAAAATACGAAACAGCAACTGAGCAAATCTCCAAATATCAATGGTAACATAGTAACTATGAGCTACAGATGTAGTTCAGAATAAGGGAGATTATTAACAAGAATTAGAGGCTTATTAAAAGTTCCTGTCAGTACATGTGCATGCAAGCATATATAAAATCTTCTGAGCAGATATGCTCCGTATCGGTTCTGGATTAGTATGGCTAGGCGTTGCATAAACAGGAATTTTGGGGCAAGGACTACATAGTGATTCTTCTCTAGCAATTTGTCAAATCGTGATTCTCCCAGTGTTAACTGCTCTTATAAATGTGAGTAGCTTATTTCCAAAATTGATCGTGTAAACACAAAACCTGATTAAAATCGGTTTACTGTCTGTCTATCTGTCTGTCTGCCGTCACACGCATTTTTCTCAGATGCGGTTGTAGCAATTGACACCAAATTTCGTAAAAAGATGGGAACTGTGAACGCTCATGTATATAGTGAGTTACATCCTTTTATGTCGAAGGGGGGGGGGGGGGGGGGGTGTCCCCATACATGTAAAAGGGTGGTGTAAATTTTTTTTTCATCAAATATAGTCATGTGGGGTATCAAATTAAAAGTCTTGGTTAGTACTCCGGTCTTATTTTTGACATTTGTGTAAAAGGTGGGGAGCGCGGGGGATTGAAAGTGATAATTTTTTAAGGAACCCATTCTCAGAAACTACCCAACCAAAAAATCTGAAAAAAATCAGGGAATTGCCACTGGCTGAACTCCGAAATACCTTCCATACCGATACCTGTTCAAATAAAGTTAATAGTAGTTCATTACTCTAATTTTTAGTAATTGGCAGGAAAAACCCCCTTAAGTTTACCCTTGAATCATGCAATTTTGCAGCAATGTAGGCTACAGCATAGAGCATGATGGTGAAAATCACACTATTACTAACAAAGTTATACTAGGTTAAAGCGGTCGCTTCTCTGCAAATTCAAGACTATGAATGTCAATATCACTTGAAAGTGGATATTTTCACATAATATAAGCATATATTACGTGCTACATACTAATGGGACAAATGCACACTCAAATCTGTTTATAAAAGAAATACACAAAACCTTTTTCATACCTGAAGTGTCTAGCTTCCGGTTTCCCGACTTATTATTGACATAAACTGACCATGATCATCATATTTAAGCTCGTGTGCAAACCTTGTTAGCCAGTTGAGCAAGGGAACCGTTTGTTCTTTCGATGCATTTGATTCCCTTAAAAATCATCATCAAATTGCTAATTTTATTAATTGGAGATCGATTTTATCTAAGATGAAAGAATCTCCTAAATCCATATGAATGTAAGTATTTTTCAGGTGTAATGAAGCAGAGAGAAGATAGTCCCTCTGAAAATAAACCAAGGTTCTTATCTGTCAGACTAGTCATCGTACTCTTCTGATTTGTGTAAATGGTCAGAACATCGTACGTGTGGAACAATTTGCGTATTTATGTAGTTTTGTTTCTGCGGACGGTGGCATGGAACTTGATGTCGCTCGAAGCATTAACAGCGCTAAAGCCGGTTTCGCCGTTTTGTACGAAATCTAAAAATGCGATTATCTTAAGACTCAACAATCAAGTTCAGGATACACTAAAATCTGTCCCGCGCAAAGATTCTCCCTGAGAGTAGTATGTGGAAGGCAACCAGGATGACCGATAAATATGTCGCATTGGAACTATATGGCGTAGAATAGAAGAGGAGTACAAACTTCTGGGAAAATCTGGAGGGAGTTTGAGGACACCGCCAAAAACAGCCTGCGGTGGCTCGTAAGTGCGGTTGCGCATTATGTTCCACATAGAGGTTTGTGGCAACCATATCATGAAGTATTGGTGATCGCCTGTAATGTCCTTGTCTACATACGTTGCAGTAATTTATTATTTGAGTTGTTTGCCAATCCTTATACGTACAGGCAACAATGTTTCTGATTTTATGTACCATATGGTACTTTTTATCCAATTTCTCAAAAGTCTAAGCTCTATCTAGAAACTTAACGGTGTGCCGTACAAATAGTATTTACTCTACTTTTTGCCAGTAAGAGAGAGTGGCATCTTCGCTAGAAGTGACTTCTAAATGATCATGTTAACCTTTTTCGTTAGGTAGTTGTTTGTAGTCGCTGGCAGTTGCGTAATCATTTTCTAGAGATGTTAGCCACCTCTTTCGATTCGATCATCATCAACGGCGCAACAACCGGTGTCCGGTCTAGGCCTGCCTTAATAAGGAACTCCAGACATCCCGGTTTTGCGCCGAGGTCTACCAATTCGATATCCCTAAAAGCTGTTTGGCGTCCTGACCAATACATCGCTCCATCTTAGGCAGGGTCTGCCTCGTCTTCTTTTTCTATCATAGATATTGCCCTTATGGACTTTCCGGGTGGGATCCTCATTCATACGGATTAAGTGACCCGCCCACCGTAACCTATTGTGCCTATTTTATCCACAACCGGACGGTCATGGTATCGCCTATAGATTTCGTCGTTATGTAGGCTACGGAATCGTCCATCCTCATGTAGGGGGCCAAAAATTCCTTTGTTGGCTGCCAACAACCGTGCGCGGATTTCCTCATCGTAGCTGTTGCCGGTTGTGATTTTCGACCTTAGGTAGGAGAAATTATCATATCAACGGTCTTAAAGTTGTATTCTCCTATCCTTATTCTTCCTGTTTGACCAGTGCGGTTTGATGTTGTTGGTTGGTTGGTTTTCGATGCTGACGTTGCCACCATACGAGTATATTTTGTCTTGCCTTCATTGATCTTCCAAGATCTTGCGCCAATCACTGCCTGCTCGATATGGATGAAGGCAGTTTGTATGTCTCGGGTGGTTCTTCCCATGATATCGATATGGTCAGCATAGGCCAGTAGTTGGGTGGACTTAAAAGAGGATCGTACCTCCTGCATTTACCTCAGCATCACGGATCACTCTCTCGAGGGCCAAGTTAAAGAGAATGTATGATAGTGCATCCCCTTGTCGTAGACCGTTGTTGATGTCGAATGGTCTTGAGAGTGATCCTGCTGCTTTTATCTGGCCTCGCACATTGGTCAGGGTCAGCCTAGTCAGTCTAATTAATTTCGTCGGGATACCGAATTCTCTCATGGCCGTGTACAGTTTTACCCTGGCTGTGCTATCATAGGCGGCTTTAAAGTCAATGAAGAGATGGTGCAACTGACGCACAGAGAAAATCTGATCTGTTGCTGATTTGTCTGGAGTGAAGCCTCTTTGGTATGTGCCAATGATTTGATAAATTGATTTAATTCTTTCACTGTGACTAGAAAGGGAAAATGTGTTCTTTAGTTTGAAAGTTTATTTAAATACGCCTTGTAAATTTTTGAGAAACACTCCGGTATACTCCTTGACTTTCTACCGTTTGCAAGCCTTATAGGAAGTTCCATTAGTACTTATAATGCTTTTTGAACAGTTGTCAGTATGTGCGATAAGCATTTTTCTGCATGCTTGATATTTTTGCTCCTGATGGAGTATCTATGGTGTTCCTATTTTTTTCCAGTGCGCGTTTGTCCCCTGTTATCTCCTTGAATCATATCTATCATATCGGGTGCCTACTGGATGCTGTATCGCAGTTGCATGTCTGGCTGTTTCTGTGATGATTATGGTTTGCATGACGGGGGAGTGCCCTGAAAATTTGACATTTAATTTTGGTCGCCGGTGTATTTCGCGTAGTGCTTATCTCTATAATGCCCTTAATTTTGGTAGATATGTTGGCTGTCCTGTACAGTTGAGGTTGAGATTTTTACATTGTATTATGACATTGTTCAGTTAAAGGGGCAATAAAACGAGGTTTCCTTCGCTTTTATCAGTAAAGCTGCTGCTAATACAGATATTTCGAGAACGGCTTGTGTTAATTGGATTATCGTGGTTTATATAAATTTCTCATAGTATCCATTCAGGATACATTATCTGAGGTAGTAGTTGACTTAAATGCTAGTTTGACCATGGCCGTTATCGTTTGGGTGCGTTTGTCGATGTAAAATATACGTCCGATTATCTAAAGTGATTTTTTTGGGTTAGGTGTGTCAGCTAATACCGTTCCCAGTCTAGTGGCAAATTTGTAGTCTACTTTTTATGCAGTAGAAGTAGCGGTGAATATCTTTGGATTCGGTATTTCCTGTATCATACTCTTTAGAGCCTTCCTATGCCTTTGAATCTTATTGCTTATGCAAAGGACTCGGAAAAATTGCTACCACGTATCGGCTTTTCGTCTCCCAAAATTAGCTAATTGATAATACAATGATGGAGCTTTTCCTAGTAAAATTCGCTTCTGATGTGGTTTGTCCTATATAATAGCAGGTTTTCCGACACAAAACTTTGTTACACAGATTGTTAGCTGTAGGTATCTGAAAAGTAGTTATACCTTGCCTTCAATTTTAGCGTATAGGTTAGCGGCATGACACACCATATCGGCTTATTTTGTTTTCTCCAATATTTTCTTTGGTTGCATTTCTCTTTCCAGTTTTGACGCATGGAATTAGATTAAGTTCCTTTGTACTGCGGTCTGTTGGGTTATTTTATGTCCTAAGAGATTTCTTTTATGTAGAAAGTTTCGTCCTAGTCGCGAAGTCAAGCAGATAGTCCACTAGGTGTGCCTAGTGCAAATCTTCATGATTTACTATTTCCTAGGAGATATGTTTCCATCGCGAGACTAATTTGATCCTGAAAGTGGCCGACTATTTGTGACTTTTGCACTGTTAAAAGTCAGTGTAGGACATTGCGCAAATCATGGATAAAGTTTTCTTGCATCTGACTCACAATTGGAACACAGTGTAATGGTTTGTGATAAGGTAGGATCATTTTCTGTAGACAAGGGTGTTGCATTCCCGTTTAACTTCACACTAGTTTCTTTTCAAAACTAATACGAGATTTCCTAGCGGCGATTTTGCTGGTGACCACTCACTTCATGTGGCATCCACATGGTGAAATTTTTCTGTGTCTTTTCTGCGGCCTCCAGGTGGTCGGACGGATGGTGATGGGCTGATTCCTGTTGGGCTCTTCGTTTTTATTTTCCGGGTGGCTTTCCCTGAATTAGCTTCCATTTTTGTTGAGCTAGTGTCACCTATTAACCGCAGAAGGGCGGCCGAGAAATTTTTGAAAATATCATCCCCTGATCTCACTCTACTCGGCGAAGGAGGAAGTTACTGAAAAAAATCTGTTCAATACTATAAAAGGCACTTTCAGAAATACTGCATTATTTTTGCTTCAATTCAAGTTTATCTGGGGCATATTGTGTCAATCATGATATAACGCCATGATGGCTGAACTGGTTGAACATTAGCCTCCGGCTTTCGGGTCTTGAGATCGAACCCCGGCTGCGTCATGTATTCCTGTTTATTTATCCTGTTGTTGCTATGTGTTCATAATGAATCTAAAGCACAGTTTTGTTGACAAATGCAATGAGAAAATTAACAATGTGAAAGAAGGGACTATGTGGATATCTTATATTCCACACAGGTGTGAGCGGGAGATATGTGGTAGACAGTTGTAAGGTTTTTTTTTCATTTTACTATCAATTGCAAATTGTTATCTCGTCGGATTCTGTTAGTCAGATTGTCTTAGCTTGTTGGAATTCCTCATAGCATTCCTTTCGATGTGGTCTCTGAGATGGACCTTTATAACAATGTCAATTTCTCGACGGGCATTCTCGTCTAGGAGCTTAAGGGGGTCATTCCGTGTATCGGATTTGATGAATCGATTTTTTTTTTGCATCAATTGTATCTAGATATAGTCTAGAATATATGGGCAAAGTGATTTTTTGATATTCGGAAATTACAGTGTTAAACAGGTAACATGTCATATGCCCGGTTCACGTCGATCGCCGTAATAAGGCACGTATTTATCGGTCCGAATGACTCCGCGAAAATCATAAGAATTGAAGCCAAAACTTTACTTGTGTTTCTTCAAGAAACCTATGGTTTATGGATTAGGTATAGCAGATTACTGGTCAGACTTATTCAGAACATGTTCTATGGTCCGCAAACTAGGATAAATGCAATTCATTCGGTAGTTGTTTTTTATTCCTTAAAAAAGCCTTGAAAAAACACCAAAATTTACAAAAAAAGTTTAACAAGGCACCAAAATTTAGCTTTTAATATTTTTTAATAATCCTAGTTTGCGGACTCTGGTTGAGTCCACACGTTGATGCGTGTATAAATTTCTCTGTATTTCAATAATGAACTATGTTATCGGGCTGGAAGAATTACTACGCATGCTCAAGATATTAATAAATATATGGTGTATTTGTACCTTTATCCAGTTCTTCAAAAAAAATTTCTAAAGAAATGTTGATACCATCCTCGGTGTTGAGGTTACCCTCTCAGCTCAACTCTGAGCAGCTGAAAGCCATTTCCAAAGAAAGAGAAAGAATTTTGACATTGGACGGGTCGACTTTTTCTGTTGCTCAAATTCAAAATTTCCTAACCGAATTCAGAATTTTTCAAACTTTCGAAATTAACTTCAGAATTTTCTAAACCAATTTCAACATTTTTTATTCCAAATTCAAAATTTTTCCACAAAGATCTTGTATTAACTTTTTACCACTGAGTGACGATCGTGATGAGATTCTTTGAAAAAAGTTTAAGTATATCATTTCGTGGATAGTTTTGGTTGGATCGGCCTCCCCTTAGTGCTTTAGTGGTTGTTAACAATTACAGAGGGATGGGGGTGGCTGTTGTTGCTTTCCAAGATATAGTCCCCGCAGAGAACCTGATGATAAATTTATCGACACTATACAAAATTGTACCAACTGGTCCTCCAGGTTGGGGGTTGGGTAGGGCTGACAACCCTACACGGAAAACAACCGTTACGAAGCCACAACAGGAGCCTCGGATAGGACGGATATTAAAACGACGCACCCGGCAACGACAAAGGAACAACGATTTGCGCATTTTCTCATGGAACGTGCGCTCCCTGTACAGAGATGAAGCTGATAAGCAGCTAGCCGATACCCTGTCCCAATATAGGGCTGATGTAACTGCGTTGCAAGAGATGCGATGGACAGGGACCGGTTTCCTGGAGAAGAGCCACTACACCATATATTATAGCGGCCATCCAGTAAACCATGTGCTCGGAGTAGGTTTCTTAGTCAGCCAAAAAATGAAACCTGCTGTTATCGGCTTTGAAAGTATAAGCGAACGGCTATGCACTCTGCGCTTGCGAGGCAAGTTTAGAAATATAAGCCTCATAAACGTTCACGCCCCTACAGAGGAGACTGCAGAGTCGGAGAAGGATACCTTCTACGAGGCAGTAGAAAGAACCCTCGAAGCCTGTCCCAGATATGATATCAAAATCATACTTGGGGATTTTAACAGCCAAGTAGGGAAGGAGCCCGTATTCAGGCGATACGTTGGCTCCCACAGCTTACACGAAAAAACAAATGATAACGGACTGCGGACTATTCAATTAGCAGGGTCACACGAAATGGTTGTTGGAAGTACCTGGTTTGCGCGGAAAGCGGTCCACAAACATACGTGGGCCTCTCCAGACGGGACCACTTTCAACCAAATTGACCACGTGTTGATCGAACGCCGCCACCTCTCAGCCTTGATGAATGTCAGAACATATAGGGGGGCCAATATAGACTCGGATCACTATCTCGTTGGCATGGTGCTCCGAGCTCGAATAACAATACCACCTAGAATCCCCTCTGACAATCAGGTGAGAGTGAATACTGAAGCCATCCACAACACAACCCTCCGCGACACCTATAAGAGGGAAATGGATGCCGCAATAACCGCAGTCAATAGAGGACCTGGAGATGAAGCATCAACTAATGATCTTCACAACCACCTGAAGAACGTTATCATGGATACGGCCACAAATATACTTGGCCCCAGCCGCAAAAGGAGTCGGAACGGCTGGTTTGACGATGAATGTAAGCTAGCAACGGAACGGAAGAATGCCGCATACCGAGTAATGTTGCATTCTCAAAGAACGCGGGCACGCGCAGAGACTTATCACGAACTCCGTCGAGCGGAGAAGCGACTTCACAGACGGAAAAAGGAAGCCTGGGAGAACCAACAAGTCTGTGAACTAGAAAAGTACAGGGAGCAACCGCACCAGGCGCGGAAGTTTTACCAACAAGTCAGCAGGATGAAGCCTTATACACCTCGATGCTCATCCTGCCGAGACAAAGAGGGAAATCTGATTTCCGACAGAATGGGCATATTAGAGCGATGGGTTGAGTACTTTGATGAGCTACTGAACAACCAGAACATCGGCGAGTTGGAGGTCCCGCCAACTGAAGACGACGGACAAATACTGCCACCACCAAGTTTAGGAGAAACAGTCCGTGCAATTCATCGGCTAAAAAATCATAAGTCGCCAGGAGCCGATGGAATTACAGCCGAATTGGTTAAATATGGAGGCGACCAGTTACACCAAGTGGTTCATCAACTTGTGCTCAAGGTATGGGACAGCGAATCAATGCCTGACGATTGGCAGCGAGGCATAATCTGTCTCATACATAAAAAGGGAGATATCACACAGTGCAGCAATTATAGAGGTATCACGTTGCTGAGTACCATCTATAAGATATTCTCCACTATCTTGCTAGGCCGGATAGCCCCATATGCCCAGAACATCATTGGCCCATACCAAAGAGGCTTCACTCCAGGCAAATCAGCAACAGATCAGATTTTCTCTCTGCGGCAGGCGATGGAAAAACTGTTGGAATATGGACAACAGTTGCACCATCTGTTCATCGACTTTAAAGCCGCCTATGATAGCATAGCCAGGGTAAAACTGTACACGGCCATGAGGGAATTCGGTATCCCGACGAAATTAATAAGACTGATTAGGCTGACCCTGACCAATGTGCGAGGCCAGATAAAAGCAGCAGGATCACTCTCAAGACCATTCGACATCAACAACGGTCTACGACAAGGGGATGCGCTATCATGCGTCCTCTTTAACCTGGCCCTCGAGAAGGTGATCCGTGATGCTGAGGTGAATGCAAGAGGTACGATCCTCTTCAAGTCCACCCAACTACTGGCCTATGCTGACGATATCGACATCATGGGAAGAACCACCCGAGACGTTCAAACTGCCTTCATCCAGATCGAGCAGGCGGCGCGAGATCTTGGGCTGCACATCAATGAAGGCAAGACAAAATACATGGTGGCAACGTCAGCACCGAAGACGAATCAACCAACAACATCAAACCGCACTGGTCAAACACAAGCACGAACAAGAATAAGGATAGGGGAATACAACTTTGAGACCGTTGACAATTTCTCCTATCTAGGGTCGAAAATCACAACCGATAACAACTACGATGATGAAATCCGCGCACGGTTGTTGTCAGCCAACAGAGCCTACTTCAGCTTACAAAGACTGTTCCGCTCGAAACGTCTCACCATAGGGTCAAAGCTCTTACTGTACAAGACTATGATCTTGCCAGTCCTCATGTATTCCTCGGAAACTTGGGTTCTTAGCAAGAAAAATTGCGAACTCTTGGCCGCGTTCGAGAGAAGAATCCTCCGAAGAATTTTTGGCCCCCTACATGAGGATGGACGATTCCGTAGCCTACACAATGACGAAATCTATGAGCGATACCATGACCGTCCGGTTGTGGATAAAATCCGGCTCAATAGGTTACGGTGGGCGGGTCACTTAATCCGTATGGATGAAGATGATCCCACCCGGAAAGTCTATAAGGGCAATATCTATGGTAGGAAAAGAAGACGAGGCAGACCCTGCCTAAGATGGAGCGATGGCGTGGGCCAGGACGCCAGACAGCTTTTAGGGATATCGAATCGGTGGACCTCGGCGCAAAACCGGGATGTCTGGAGTTCCTTATTAAGGCAGGCCTAGACCGGATACCGGTTGTTGCGCCGTTGATGATGATGATGATACAAAATCAGTCTTCGACATTCAAAAGTAGCTTAATCTCGATTTTTTCTGCTTCAACGTAATATTATCTAGAGCATTTTTACAAAAATTCATTCATTTTACAGCTCCCCCCTTAAAATGCATTGTATATAAAAGGTCTAACAGCGTAAAGAAAACTGTCTTTATTCTGGATCCAAATTGGCATGTTTGAAGGTGAGTCTAATTCTCTAGGGGAAATTTTCAATGGCTTATCTTCATTTCCGCCTGGTCAACTTAGACCTACCAACAAGCGGTACATTTTCGTAAATGGTTCTTAAGGGTTATTCCTAAAAAGTTTGAAGCCCTTCAGAGTAATTATGATGGCACACATTTATTAAGGAAGTTAGCTGGCTATATTCAAGTAAATGAACACGTGCCTACTATGAAATATAATATTTTGGGCCGCATATTACCAGCATCATTGAATTCGTAAGAAACTGTTTTCGTTTAGTTTTAGCATTTTTCCAAGTTTCTATTTTGGATGTTAAGTTTATAACTATAAACTTCAATTTATTTTAAGAATTCATACTGTTTGATTGACATATTAGACAGTTGTCCAGTTTCTTTGAATTCTAATTCTCTTGTGTTTATATCATATTCATTCATTATGAATGAACATTTCATAGATCCGTCTATAGTGGACAATGCCATTGTCAATGCCACGCTTAATTATTTGAGCATACGCCCAACCTTCACTCCATCACAAATTATTTGAATGAGTCACAGACATCATTGAGGCATTCCCAATTTGACTACTGTTTATGTTTTAATTAATGAGAAATATCAAAACTAGAATTGACATGCTAGGGACCCGTGAAATTACTCGAACAAATTAGTTATGCAAAATAGATTAAAAAGAAACTACGAAGCAGTTATTAAATTGTCATGGCCTCCGGCGATAATGATAATCCGGCGTCTGCGGCCTATAACTAAACATCTCGTTGGATTAGTTTATTTTATTACTGTCTGGGGAAATTTTGAAGAAAATCTTCAGTTTGTTGATATTGCCCATGGAAAACATGTCTATTTTGATGGTTATAAAACGTATCATTTTGAAAAAAGTGAAAATTTTATTATTCTTTGATTTTTTCCTCTTCTCACCACAACTTCCCTGCAAGAGTGGTTAACTTAATTGAAATTGAAAATGCGCAGATAAAACAACTTCTTTATCTTTGCGGATCTTAAGCAAATTTCATTGGGACATCATGCATTTGTCATCATTTGCAATTACTTGGATGGTTTTTATATTTATCCTTGCTAAGCTAATTACAGTAATCATCACAGAATTGATCAAATACAATTTTCTCTTTTCTTTAATTGCAGCTTCGAGTGCCATTCAAAGTGTCATTTAATCTTCGTGCACGCGATGTTGTTGTAAATATTGGCAAAAAAACATTAACGGTTGGCCTGAAAGGTCATCCACCAGTAATCTCAGGGGAATTATGTGCTGAAGTTAAAGTCGAGGAATCCGTTTGGGTGATTCAAGATGATAAGAGCGTAGTCATCACATTTGAAAAGGTAAGTTTGATTGGTTTGTTTTTGTCCTGTTTGTGTCAGAATTATTGTTATATTTTGTTTGAGTGCATATTTAATCATATTTGAATTATGTAATTTTCATAAACAACATCATAATCATTAATTTTAATATTTGTTTTGAAATTAAATGTTTCTGGTACTGTTCATCCAACTTGATTAGGTTTGGATAAAGGTTAATTTTAGTGAACCTGTTTTATCAAAACTTTGCGTACATTTAGCCCTGACATTTGTCAATAAACGCAATATTTCAATCATCTGTCATCATTTGTTTTCGGTACACCAGCATTTACGGCATAGATTTCGAAAAAGCGTAATTTAGGCATTGTATTTATTAGCATTTTAAATGGGTCAAAATGGCTCCCAAGCGGATTGATCGGTACAAATATAGACGCTAATTTTGTGCAGAAATGGTTCGTTCGTTTTCTTGGGAGCAGATCAGAGTCTTAAATGTATCCTAGCATCTACCGCAAACGCCGATTTGCAAGCTTTATTGGATGAAAATGTAGCTCATACGCAACAAGTCTGCAGAAAACTTTGTCGTTTATCGACAAGCAATTTGGGTGCGTTCATATGTGCTGAGAAAGATGCAGAAATGCAAAGATGCAAATTGTTACTGGTTGCGAGAGATGTTTTTTCTGGGATCACTTCGAGAGCAAAAAATTTAAGTTAATCCTGAGGAGTTATCAATATTCACTGCAAAGTATAATATCATCCCCGACTGTTCCTTCGGGATATAAAAGTAATGGTTGTATTATGAACTTTTGAAAACTGATCAAATAATCATAGCAGAATGTTGTCAACGACAATTGATCAAGTTGAGCATTGTGATTGGAGAAAAAAGTCGAGTAAGACCGGGTATTGAACTCAGAAGGTGATTTTGGCCCGTGGAAACTCTCGTATGAATATGGCTTCTGTTGTAAGAAAATATTTTCGGTTTAGGCCGTTTTGTGTAAAAGAGACAAGACGCCGATCATTTTCTTTTATAGTCGGCCAAAACACAGAACCATAGAGAACGACAGGACAGAACACATTCCGGTAAATTTTAGATTTGAGGCGTTCGTTGATACGTCGATCACAAACAACACCAATGCTATCAGCCAATGGAGAACTGCGTGACGCTCCTCACATAGGGAAACACAAAACCTTTTATACCTGGAGCGTCAAACTTCCGGTTTCGCGACTTGTTTGATTTATGTATTAGATCTGATTCCTTCAAATTAGCATTTATTTTGGTCGATGTAAGCTCTTTTTGCTGGCCACGAAGGTTCTATATGTGCAAAATTGGGTCGGCAAATATTTTGTTTCGAAACTGCTAAGGCAATCCATATATTGCATAATATGTATATATCAAAGGACCATACCAACGGTGATTGTCTGCTAAAATTTCCGGAGCGGAAATCCCTCATTTCTCTGCACTGCAACAAAATGCCAAATTGTATTTGGCATTTAAGAGTGGTATGCTACTCAGTAATTCAAATGGTCAAATTAAAAAAGATTCTTTTTCTTGTAAACGCCAAATTTCGAGAGTTGTTCTCTTTTCCAGTGCTTATTGAAGGCAGTCCTTCGCCTTTTGTGCTCAGTACCTAAACCAAGGAAATGCGAGAAATACAACGCTATAAAATAACTGTCCAAAGTTGCTAATCTAAGTAACTAACCCTAGAATGACCGCAACGGTACTGCATCAGCCTCTCGATTTCGCCATCCGGTTCGTCATGGATCTTTACGCTCGTCTTTGTGATTTCCTGCTGTTGTACATGTACAATATAAAATGTGGCGATAAATGAACCTGAAGCGTAGCCTCTTTGCTAATCTATCTGCGTCCTGACCTTTTACAAAAAGTCATTGACGGACACTGTGTTCAAATGTTTATCCTGCAACTTATGAGGAACTAGGCTAAATGGCCATGTCAAGTTTCTCCGTTTCATGATAAAAAGTCTTGGGTGCGTGAATAAGTTTTTTCTTTGTTTTTCCGCCAATGATGTTGGAAATGACGAATTGTTAGTGGCTTTATAGGAGGATAAAATAGCTGTTGCTGAACTATCATGTACACCGTGCCACTATAGATTTGATCCTTGGGTTATGTTGTGAAATTGGATTCCTGGGTTATCTGGTTTCTGATTTGTGGTACACTTGAATAGAAAAAAGCGAAAGGTTTTCTTTTTTATTTGGGGGTTCCTTCTAAGAATGTTAAATGTCGCTCAACCGTTTGTAAGAAGAGCGAAACATCTCTATGGCATCAAGTACAAACTCCTGCCCCTCGTAGGGTGCTCAGTGGGATGTCCGATGGATTATTTACGGTTTAAACTGCTCATCATTATCAACGGCACAACAGCCGGTATCCCGTCTAGGCCTGCCTTAATAAGGCTCTCCATACATCCCGGTTTTGCGCCGAGGTCCACCAATTCGATATTCCTAAAAGCTGTCTGGCGTCCTGATCTACGCCATCGCTCCATCTCAGGCAGGGTCTGCCTCTCCTTCTTTTTCTACCATAGATATTGCCCTTATAGGCTTTTCGGGCTGGATCATCCTCATCTATACGAATTAAGTGACCCGCCCTCCGCAACCTATTGAGCCGGATTTTATCCACAACCAGACGGTCATGGTGTAGCTCATAGATTTCGTCGTTATGTTCGCTACGGAATCGTCCATCCTCATGTAGGGTTCTAAAACTTCTTCGGAGGGTTCTTCTTCTTTCGAATGCGGACAAAAGTTCGTAATTTTTTTGCTAAGAACCCAAGTCCCCGAGGAATACATAAGCACTCGCAAGGCCATTGCCTTTTACAGTAAGGGCTTTCATCCTGAGGCGTTTCGAGCGGAACAGTTGAACTAGGTTCTGTTGGCTGTCAACAAGCGTGCGCGGATTTCATCGTCAAAGCTGTTATCGGTTGTGATTTTCGACCCTAGATAGGACAAATTTTCAACGGTCTCAAAGTTGTAGTCTATTATCTTCATTGTTTTCGTTTGACCAGTGCGATTCGATGTTGTTCGTTCTTTCGGGATTGGTGCCCACGTTGCCACCATATACTTCGTCTTGCCTTCATTGATGTGCAGCCCAACATCTTGTGCGGCCTGCTCGATCTAGATAAAGGTAGACTGTACATCCCGGGCTCTTCCTATGTTGTCAATATCGTCAGCATAGGCCGGTAGTTGGTGGACTTGAAGAGGATGGCGCCTCTCGCATTTACGTCGGCATCGCGAATCACTTTCTCCAGGGCCAGGTTAAAGAAGACGCGTGATAGGGCATCCCCTTATTTTAGACCATTGCTGATGTTGAATGGTCTCGCGAGTGATCCTGCTGCTTTTATCTGCTCTCGCACATTGGTCAGGGTCAACCTAGTCAGTCTTATCAATTTCTTTGGGATACCGAATTCTCTCATGGACGTGTAAAGTTTTACCTTGGCCATGCTGTCACAGGCGGCTTTAAAGTCGATGAAAAGATAGTCAACTGATGGTCAAATTCCAACAGTTTTTCCATCGCTTGCCGCAGAGAGAAACTGTTACGATGCAATTAAACCCTAAGAGCAGAAGTAGAGCCTGTCTGGTGCATACCACTTAAAACCGGTTTAGATTGCCAGCATTGATCTAAAAATTATGAAGACAATGATAATCGAAAATATTCGTTCTTACCGCAGTGTCAGAAAGAGAGGATTTGGATGGATTATTGCTCAATGCCTAACAACACCTGTCAAACAATGAAAAGTAAAAGAGGCGACCTTCACCATGCTGTCATCTTTTGATAAAACAGGATAATCAGTAATGTAGTCACGATATGAACTAAGAACATTTCGCTTCTGTTTGAATTGTGAGTCAAAGGATACTTTGAAATTGAATTGGGGATGAAGGCGCCAAAATGTCGAACTAAACCTGGCAATGTATCAGAAGCAAGGTCAATTATACTAAGTGATTTTTCCTGGAAATCGTTACAGGAAACAGTGTAGAGTAAACTTTCCGGATGGTTAATTTCTTGAGAAGGTTGTATTATCCTCCCTCCTCATCAGCTGCTGTACACGATGTAGTTTGCAGACTTACAAATTGTTAAGAATTGAGTTGTGTATCGGGACCAGCAACACAAGCTGAATGTGACCGTTACACTGTCTTTCCCGGCTTACCAGTTGTACCATTAGCATTTGAAATTGACTTGATTATTAGTTTGAAACCATGTAAATATAAAGGGATGGAAACGGTATCTATCTGTTTACCGTTTTCCTTTGTTTTTTATTTTCCTTTGAACGGCTCCTGGCGGTTCTTCAGTATTATCAAAAAATTTGCCAAATGTAGGCATGTCAGTCTGCATCCAAATACATACAGACTGAATTCAACTATATCATGCCTTATTGACCAGCAGCTTTAAAGTCAGTGCAATGATACTGTAGGTGAGGAATTCTGTTTCAAGCGAATTGGGTGTGGTAGATAAATAGACGAACAGACACTGAATTTGACTTATAATCCATAAACCATGGGAAAGCATTCGATGTGTTCGTGTGAATAACTTAAAATATTTGTTTCATTTCAATCTATAACTTATTTTCTCGTGTATGTACTGAAAAAACTATTCCTTCTTTTATTCCTTCCTCACCTTTCCAAAACAAAGTTCTAACCAGAATAATTTCCTCCCTACACAGGTCAACCAAGTCAACTGGTGGGATCGTCTTATAACAACTGATCCACCGATTGCTACGCGTAAAATCAATCCGGAACCATCGAAATTATCAGACTTAGACGGTGAGACACGTGGTCTCGTTGAAAAAATGATGTACGATCAGCGTCAAAAGGAGATGGGTTTGCCTACTAGCGACGATCAAAAGAAGCAAGATGTGCTCAAGAAATTCATGGAACAACATCCTGAAATGGATTTCTCAAAGTGTAAATTTAATTAAGATCTGTTTTTATATTTTCATCCGTCGTAAAATTGAACAAAACAATATATTGCCCGTCGTAACGGTTAGCTTTGCACCCGTGTTCCGATTTAATTAAACTATTATTGTATTATACAAATTTTTTAAATATATTTTTTTCGAATTTTTCCCGATATTAATAAAAGTTTACGTTAATTTTATATGATGAATGGTTTTTAGTTTATTTATTTAAAGTCGAAGAATAAAGGCATGGCTTCAAGGTAAGTTATCTTCAAACAAAGCAAAATAAACAATAGAGCTTTTTATCTAATTATTATATTGTGGCGGAACGAACAACTTGCGTGTCGGATGCACGCAAGTGTGAATCGTGGCGGCCATGACAGCGAAAATTGTTTTTCGGTGTCAGCTGGAGTTCGAACGTAAAGGAAGCAGGAGGAGAGAGGTCACTCCTTTCAATGTAATTAGAATAATTTCAATTGTGTTAAATAAAAATAGAAACAATTCATTTCAAATAATTAAAAAATAAAAAATAAAATAATTAAAAAAAAAGTATTTTTGATCACATTATTTCTACATAAATAGTAATTTGTTTTAGGAGTAAGCCGATACAGCTAGGACTATTTACACTTAATAGCTGTGGTATAATTTTTTAATAATTTTTCATGATCTACCCTACCACTTAAGGTAGCATGTGACACTTTCAAAAAACCAACTTTTTTTTTTAGCACTTTATTAAGTTTAGGTGTCTACGGACTTTTCCGGATCCGAAATGAAAAACGAGTTTTAAGGCAAGTTTTGTGATGCTCTCCACTGGGTTCCCATGAAACTGAAAACTTTGAATGAGTTTTTCTCAAAACCAAGTATTTCGAACTGGTTCGCACGATTTCTGAAGAACTAATAGACAGATTTGAGTCCGCTTTTTTTAAAGTAGTATAGTATTGCTGTCGTTATCGTCCGCAACTTAGCCCCATTTTTTTCCAATCTAGAAAACGTCTAATAAGGGATTCGGACCATAACCACAAAAGTATAGAATGAAAAAAATCTCTACTTGTGTTTCAGACCAACTTTTTCGCCATTTCGTGCGAATCATCAATCCACCTTTTTTGGAAGGCCTCTCTTCACAAGGATGTAGTGTGCACTGAGAAACTGTTTTTGCAAAATTTAT
The DNA here is from genome assembly GCF_905115235.1 of Hermetia illucens. NCBI lineage: Eukaryota > Metazoa > Arthropoda > Insecta > Diptera > Stratiomyidae > Hermetia > Hermetia illucens. The sequence continues at coordinate 151,719,770 of NC_051850.1, read as the reverse complement.
TTTATTTTTATTTTTTGTGCCTCAAGGGTTAATAAAATTTAAAAAAAAAACCCATTGGAAAATATTGCATAATTTTCTCACAGTAAAATTTTACTTTGCCTTTTCAAAATGTAACATTTTCTGTCCTGTGGTGTCAAAATAACTCTAATTCTTTTAGTCTATCCTTCTTGTTGCTTCTTATTGTACTAATCATCGCTATTTCGTTACTATCAATAATTGGCTTTATCGATTGAAGTAAAGAAAATTATCTGCCTTTAAGCATCATATGCATCGCAGATCCCGAAAATTGTCATTCAATACTCTCCTGGTTTCGATGGTTCCATCCTGCAATGTTGCAAGCTTGTTCGTCGTTAGTTGTTGGATTCTCGCACGACTGTCATCCAAACTAATAAATTCAAGCAAATTCTGTGCCCGCTTTAGATACACGACTGCCCTATAGAATGGTGTGTTGCCTGTGTGCTAAGGCTACCGTATAGAAATATCCCTGTCAAATAGATCATCAAATTTGTGAGTGCTCACCAATAAAAGCATATAACTCCTTCCATTATTTGTCCGATAAGCACGCGGAAAAGCCAGTGTATGATATAGCTCTCGATGACATTGCTGAGCCTTACGGTTCGTCTCTTACTATTGTAGTAAGGAGTGGAGATATTAACATTCGGAATGCATTACTCGTATTATCTACCTGTTCCCGACTAAAGATCAACCAGATTGCTCACCACATCCGGTTCGCTTTGAAATTTAGGTCCAGGTGAAGTTGTGCTTACATATATCTCGCACATTAAATATGTTGATAGTGAGGTTGTTCCAATTGAAATCAAGTTCTTGACTTCGTTGAGTTGAGAATAATTCCGCAGTCTATCACAAGCGCTAGTCCCCTACCGAGAAGAAGGTATAACAACAATCTAAGTTGGAGGTGACTTCGATATTAGGGCAATGGCTGATAATAGTGACAAACAACATCGGATCCACGCCAACGTTCCGATACCCAAGCAGTGAAGAAAGCATCCCTGATGAAATTTTTGCGCTGGAGTCAGTGGTGTAGTTGGCGCACGGGTAGCGAGTTCCGGGAGACTTCATCCAAGTGACATGAAATAGTTGACATTGGTACGGGAGATTCGTAGAAGCCCCTGCTAGAGCCGTGCTGCAGCACACTTCAGAGCGTGGTGGTGCTGTCGTTGGCATTGTCGTAAATTCAGTTACGAACTTGTTAACGACAGTTTGCGGGGCTTCCATGCTTCGGGGCACCCAGCCGTGGCAAGCCTATTGATCTACGGCGGTAATTGCTTGGCACAACGTTCAAACAATTAGTTGGAGACATGCACCACAGTGCCAGTACTCGACGGTATCTTTAAAGAAGTATATAAACTGTTTCACGCCGGAAGGAGATAAGATAGTTCAGTTTAAGAGAAGGGAGAGCGACAGAGGATGCTATTATGATGTTTTTTGATGGTGTTCATCAAGGTAGGATACCAATCGTTTCTCTCGGCGAAGAAGGCTTCTTATAACGCTTGTCAGAAATACCTTCGACTCCGTAAGATGAGGATATATTAGGCACGCTTGAAAGTTATTTTCACGAGTCGTGTTACCTCTTGAATGTATTGAATAGGCCCGAAGCAGAATTGGCAGAACCAAAAAGAGAATACGGAACCTGTATCCCGCGTCGATCGGCGAGTTGATTATAAAGTCAAAATCAACAGTTAAATACCTTTGATCCACGCACGTTTTGGGGATGAGCTTTTTTTTGAGTAAAACAAAGCAGCAACGGACTAGGTCATAGCAAGTGCTTCGGTGTTAAGTCAGCTAATGCAAACGTTGGGTTCCTTCTTTTTGCAGGAATCATGTTTTTATGAGTGCCATGCAGTAGGGGCTGGTGTCCTTGACAAGGAGGTGGTGAGCTTCTTGTGCAGGTATACTGTTTCCTGTTCATTCTTTGGTGGAGTATAGGGCATCCTCACAGTCACTTTCACTATCATAAAACTAAACGTTGTGCAAATGGTAAACTCACAGCAGCGAACAAACACAAGACGAACAGAACAGATTAACCCGCCGTGCACATTACGTTCGGGAACTTATTCCCGCGAAAAAAGTTGATTTTGACTGCCGGAGGGACCAGATTTTAGGAGATTATTCAAACTAGCAATTTTTCTTCCTCCTCATCCCACCTTTTGGTGGAAGGGATTCCCTGACTTGAAGGCTCCTAAGGAGAAAGGGAGGACTAGCCAGAAGTAATGTGTCAAACGGTGCCAAACCAGTTGTCTGATGATACTGTAGAAATTATTGTCAAATAGATTAACTGAAAATTTTGCTCCATAATTCAAGACTCCAATAATAACATAAAAAGTTTGAAAATTTTACATTTATCTTTATTGTCAAAAAAAAATCTTTAAAAGAACTTGAAATATTGAGCGTTACATTAGGAAACCCCCTTAAACGATGAGCAATGTCCGGGCAGGGGACAGATATCCAAAATGTTAAAGTGGCAGTGGATAGGTTACATACTAAGAAAGGACAATAACCTGCTATCCTAGGATCACGTTAGTTCTTTATAGTACTGAAAAGTGGAGGAAGAGTGCAAGCATTTCAGAAAGTTTTAGAGGAATCTGAAGCACGTTATCTAAAATCAAAAGCAATGGCCCGTATGTTTGATTAGTGTAGTACATTCTGTACAGGGACAGTTACTATAATATACTTTAAAGTCAAATATCTCAAGTCAGTTTATATTTTTAGATAACTTATTTTAGAAAGAAACAATACATTTCTATGCTATTTTTATTTGAATAGTTTTATTTTATACAGAAAAATAGCGATAAAACTGAAAAATGAGCGCTTTGGGCAGCAAAAAAACTTTTCGGTAATTTCTGCAGGAATAGATCTCCAGAAATCCTTTATGTGATTCTTCAAGACCTTTTTCCCTTTTACTTCTCTTTTGCATGGCTCCTTTTCAAGGTGTGACCACAAGTGTTCTATCAGATTTAAATCCAGGCTCCGAGGTGGCTGGCGAGGAGTCCCTTTGACATTATAGAGGATCCATTCCTTAACAACTCTGGTTCGATGTTTTGGATTATTGGAATGATCTAACATTATCTCAGATGACAAGCATTGTATGTACTGGCTTGGTATGTAACGTTAATCTATTTTAGTGCGCGTTTTGTTGGTTTATATGAAGTAATCCCCGTCCTTTGGACGCCATAGCTGCCCACATGATGATGCTGCCAGCACCGCGTTTAACTATTGGCTCAATATTACGAGCTTCTAAGGCAGTGACCACCCTTCTCCACACCAATTGTAAGCTATCCAAACCGAAAACGTTGAATTTAGACTCGGCATAAAAAATAACGGTCTTCCAAGGCTCCCTTTGCAAAAGATATTGAAGTTGTCTTGGAGTTGTTTCTTATGTCTCGTAAAATCTGCCGTTTTGTTTGCTCCGACTAGATTTTTATAGTTCCAATACCACCTGTTTTGAGAAAAACGGAGCCACTTTCTTTAAAGTTTTTTATTGACTGATGAACAAAAAAACTTGTCTTTTTTGTGTTTGAGTTATTTTTTTAATGATTTTATAATATTTATTGATCGGAACTTTGGAGTCGCAGGACAACAGCTCATTGTTATTTTCGATCCTTTAACTTTCGATAATTGCAACGAATTAATCGTTGTCGTATACGTCAGGGAGTCCAAAAGTTCTAAATACAACAAGAAACATAACGGTATCTCCTTTTGAGTAGCAATCATATTACGTGTTGTGATATTAAATAATAACTTGAAGTGTCCAAGTTTTTTCATCATCATTATCATCAACGGCGCAACAACCGGTATCCGGTCTAGGGCTGCCTTAATAAGGAACTCCAGACATCCCGGTTTTGCGCCGAGGTCGACCAATTCGATAACCCTAAAAGCGTCCTGACCTACGCCATCACTCCATCTTAGGCAGGGTCTGCCTCGTCTTCTTTTTCTACCATAGATATTGCCCTTATAGACTTTCCGGGTCGGAAATCGTCCATCCTCATGTAGAGGGCCAAAGATTCTTCGGAGGATTCTTCTCTCGAACGCGGCCAAGAGTTCGTAATTTTTCTTGCTAAGAACCCAAGTTTCCGAGGAATACATGAGGACTGGCAAGATCATAGTCTTGTACAGTAAGAGCTTTAACCCTATGGTGAGACGTTTCGTGCGGAACAGCCTTTGTAAGCTGAAATAGGTTCTGTTGGCTGACAACAACCGTGCGCGGATTTCATCATCGTAGTTGTTATCGGTTGTGATTTTCGACTCTAGATAGGAGAAATTGTCAACGGTCTCAAAGTTGTATTCTCCTATCCTTATTCTTCCTGTTTGACCAGTGCGGTTTGATGTTGTTGGTTGGTTAGTTTTCGATGCTGACGTTGCCAACATATATTCTGTCTTGCTTTCATTGATGTCCAGCCCAAGATCTCGGGCTAATCACTGCCTGCTCGATCTGGATGAAGGCAGTTTGTACGTCTCGGGTGGTTCTTCCCATGATGTCGATATCGTCAGCATAGGTCATTAGTTGGGTGGACTTAAAGAGGATCGTACCTCTTGTATTTACCTCGACATCACGGATCACTTTCTCGACGGCCAGGTTAAGTTAGTTTTTTTTTGGCTGCGACAAATTATCACTTTTTTTGTTTTTCTGTAATTTTTATATGTAACATTGGATTAATAATATAATAATAATAATAACGGTAGAAAACAACCATTAAGGGTTATTATTTTTTCTCTCATAACTCATTTAAAAATATCGTTTGGGTTTTGAGATTTTTGACTGCAAAGTGTACCGCAGCACCTGTCCAACTTTTTAATTGGTTCACCGTATGTATTGCGCTCCCAAGCGATTATTTACGATGTTACATATTATATTATATACAAACTTAAACTCCGTGGATAAAGTACCTTGAATAGACACTTACTGAGCTTTGTCGTCATAAAAAGGGCATAATTAAGTGATAAAGTGGCAAGAGTATGTTTCATTTATAGCATAACCAAAACAATCAATTTTACTTTTGTTGAATCAATGATGTTCACACATTCAATCAACTGCATAAAAATTATATTTTAATATTCTGGTAAAAACATAAAATCCGTTCATATTCAAGTTGACCTTGAATATGTATTCACCTTGTTTGTAAGTGACCGAATCGTACAAAATAGTTGATCCAATGTGTGTTTTGCAGTAACAAATGGAACTGCATCGGGGAAAAAGTTCTACTGTCTCCGCATGAGAATTGACATTGCTTGTTTAAACGGTTAAAAAACATGTTCTTAAAGAATTAGTAAGCGGTTTTAGTTTGTTTTGGCAAAGTTAAGGAATAAAATATTCATTGAACAAATTAGTTAATGTTTGATGTTTCATTTTTTAGAAGTTAACATCTCTTAATTTTGTTGTTAATTGCGGTTTTTTTTTTAAAAAAAGAACGGGAAATTATTTACATTTCGGTTTGCAGTTATATATTTAAAAATTATTTAAAAAAATATATTTTATTATGTCACGATTTTTTATTGCATCGACAATGGCTAGCTGCTGGAGACAGTTTCAAAAAGGTATAATTTTGAAAAACAAATTATAATATTATAAATTATATATATATTATAAATTAACAAATCAAAAAAATATATTTTATATATTTAATTACAATTTTGTTATTCAATGGCAACCTACTGTCGTCTAACGGACAAAGAATTCAAATTCAAATCTAATTTGAGATTTGATTTTATAAAATTTTCTTGCTGTTTTATTAGATTAGAAGTCGTGCTGTGAATCTTGAGGAAGCTAGAAAAAGTCAATGCCTCGTTGAATGGCATTTTGTTAAATTTAGCTTTTTTTTAATATGAAAAAATATGACTCCGTCGGAAACATAATCGGTGAGACATAAAAAGAATTAACATTGCGGAATTCAGGAATGATCTCACTTTCGCTGAAATTTGATTCGACCTTGGTATCAATTAGGCTAATGTCGAACTTGTCATTAGAATAATATTCAGATATTTTAGATATAATTGAATGCTAATGTCGTCATATGCGCATTAGTCAGTTTTTTTTGTTACTCCAGTAACATCTATTTGGTTAGATTGATTACCATATCAATTTCTTTAGGCTTTGTATATTCAAACAAAGAAATGAGCCTTTTAAAAAAACGAGCCACGTGGTTGAGGTAACTCTTGCATTGAGCGGTGTTGACAATTTTATGTCCTTGAAAATGGACGATATTTAAGAGCATCAGGATTGTCATAATCCCAAGATCGTCAGAATTAAAAATACATGTTTCGCAATTCGTCTCATCTCTAGTTGACCCCAACGAAAAAAGATTAAATCAATAGGTGCAAACATGCTTACGTCCAAACCTTATACTCTACTATAAATATCTTTGTGCTTTTGCGTAAGAAAAGTGATAAATTTGGATTTAGTATCGTATTTTTTAAACGATGGGTATAATTTGTAGTAATCTGGATTGAGAAGTGCATGTACAATCGTACAGGTGTGCCGCTTGAAATAAAAGCATGCAAATCACAGGCAATTGGGAATACAAGCTCACCTTTGTGAAAGACAAATTTTTAAAGTCGTTTACGAGTGGGAGGAGAGTAATTATAGTTGTATCTTTCAATATTTTGCGAGCGTAAATATGTTCAATTTGCTCAAAATGCAAAGGGATCTCAGGGGTCAAGTTAATGATTATTCACTTTTATTGTTTTAAATTTTATGATTAGCTGTGGATTCTTAGAACAGAAACAGAATATAATGCAGTTCCAAGTAGAAAATGCACAGAGGTCACCCCCGATGCTATTGGTATGGAAAAATCTGAATGCATGATAATCTCCATAAATGTCAATTTTCGCGGATCAAATTTCGATTCATCTTTGCCTTGCTCCTTCGTCCTGCTGCTATTCTTCTATAGAACATTTGGCGAATAAGAACCATTAGTTTAAAAAAAACAAGCCGAGAAACTGCAAGCTTCGCGCTTCAGGTATGAAAGGTATTGTTGATCTTTCATGCAATAATATTCGGGAACACGATGTATTGTATATACGTTGAACTATCTCGATATTCAATTCGATGTGGTACTGACATTTTATCTCTTAAGGATTATAAATTTGACGAAAAAGAAGTAGCTTTCACCTACCGTAACTTTGGTAATAATAATAGGATTTCCACCAAACTTTCCAGTAGGCTGCTACTGAAGCCTATGTTAGTGCACGAGTGAAATCTCTCGGAGTAGACGGCATTTTCCCAGCACTAATCCAGAGGGTGGTAAGGGGCAGCGCAGCCCTGTAATATATATCAAGGGCATGAAGATGGTCAAAAGCGGTCTTTATTTCGAAATGGGGTATGGGAATGCCTTGAGAGACTGGATACACTCGGTTCGTTCAACAAAGTCTGGATACTCTGGGTTCCAGGCCATGTTTGGTTGGAAGGCAATGAGGAGAGAGAATCGGAAACGACTTCATGCTATGACATTAAAAAATGAAGAGGAATGGTTCAGGGAACTATACTGGGTGGGTCTACCATGAATGTAGTAGTGTAGGGTGCTTATTGGGGGATTCGAACCCAAGCGCATAAAGGATTGCATAAATCTCATCAAAAAGAACCTCTGAATCATAGTGGGAATTCTCACTGGTCACTGTCGGCTGAACTATCACCTACGGAAGCAAGGGATATCTACAGACACTGCCTGCAGATTCTGGGCGAAGTGTGTTGAAACCTCTATACATGTTCTGAGACAGTATCTGACACTTGTGGAAAGTAGGCCGAGGCATCTGGGGCAACACTTAATACCAGATGCAAAGTTGAAAGATCTGGGAGTAGGGAATATATATACCTAAAAGTTAAAGGTTTGCTTTAAATACTATGGTTAATACACTACACTATACCTAGTAAAAGGGGCACAACAATGAAAAAAAGATAAAATTTATTTTTTAATGCCGAACAGTGAGTTTTTTATTCCTCATATACCGGTATTTCGAGGACCAGTTGTCCTCTTTCTCAGTGACACACGTGCTAGGTAACAATGGGACAAATTGACATTCAAATGTTTTTATAAAAGAAATACACAAAACCTTTCATACCTGAAGAATCTAGCTTCTGGTTTCCGGGCTCGTTTAGATTATTGGTGATATTATTAGTATTCCACCCAATTCAATGACCTGACTTAACTGCTTAACAATTTGATCAAATTCATTAAAGTATAGACAGGACGCACAGGGTAGTGCCGCATGTCGTTTATGCTTTGGTAATACTCTCGTTCGTAGTGCGGCTTCTCCTTCAATTTCACAGAACAAGCGTTTTTCGCAAACTTTTTTTCTTTCAGTGAACTAGACGTTTTCATCGCTTTTCTGGCAGATATAGAAGGAGTTAGGGCCTTACTAATTATAATGTCCTTGTGGACCTAGCTTATTGTAGTTTTAGCCATAGCGCAATTTACTTTATTTCTGAACACTCCGCATTTGTACTTGCTTTGCAACCATTCATCGGATTTTTGAAGAAAATCTTTCTTTTTATACTCCCGCTCAGTGAAAATAGCCGAAGTTGTATTATTACCTAAACCTGGTAAGCCACTAGGACATTGGATGGTAAATTGCTGAAAACGATAATAATCTGTCCTATAACAGCATGGGTGGATGCAATCATCATGGTTGTTTTCTTAGCAAGATATGCACCCTTTCCTACCACGTGCTTTGTCGTTCACGAATTGGCAACAAATTAAAGACGGCTTGGTGGAAACAGGTATTCCTGGGCACTTAACTTGCGTAGTACCGGCAGGAGAGGATTTTGTGATATGATGGACCTCAAGAGTATTAAATTTTTTACTATGGAAAGCGATATATGAGGAAGTTCTCTTGCTTTTCGTCTCAGAAGACGTTGTTGGGTTTGCAAATGCCTTGGCCGCTGTTGTCATGGCAAGACACCAGGAGAATCAGGAGGTATTGGCCACGGAGGCGCAAAAACCGTCGAAAGTGCCGGTTTTATGTTAGTGAAGGAGGAGATAGAGGCTCGAAACAAAGCCGTGCGGCCGAGAATAGATCTTTTCCCTGTAAGGACTTTGTGATGTGACGAGCCTACGCAGAAAAAAGTTGGGAAATTCATAGAAAAACTACTTTGTAGTTGTTCGTATAATTGAAAAATTCGAAACGACTTACGAAAGGCGATAAAAGTTAATAAAGTTCGGCTGGGGCCATTAGAACCCAACAGGAAACTGATCCTAAAAAGTAATAATAAAATGGTGCACTAACTGCAGCATAAACTGCAACGAGTAGGAATAGCTTGGATTATTTTTTTTATATATTTTGCTTCTAAAGACAGTTTAGACTTTTTGAAGGGTCGATCCTGGTCAATATCGCGATAAATATGCCAATATCATGGCAAATTTGTCAGATACCATTTTTTCAATTGCCATTTGCTGATAATCAATGTGTTTCGAGCTCTCTTTGCTGCTACTAGAGCACTGAGTAAGCAAAAGATTCCTATTGCCGCAAAGTTTTCGACGAGAGACGGGGCAGAGTCTTTACAGATTTTAACTTGTTTGTGGGCCTTATTCAAAATTATTATTACAAAAAGGGGAATTGCTGAAAGAAATTGGTGTCTCAACGTTGAGTTCCGTCCCCACGTACTCGAGGAGGGCGATCAGACCCGAGTCTGCAAGGGACTCATCTGAAGTGGCTCTGCCACGAAGCCTCACCGGAGGTTATCTGATACCATGGGAACCGGGATGGCCCTCTGAGAGGATGTGTTTTCGGCCCGGCCATTTGCGGTTGGCCCCCTAGTGGGAGTTTCATGGTGGTTGTGGTTATGCCTACATCGCGGGCAGAGCTCCTCGGAGCTCCAGCGTGGAGTTGCGCTGTACAACTAAGGTGCCGTACTCCTTAGTTGCGGCTGAGATGTTAGATAGGCCTCGCATCCACTGGTATGAATGCTGAGCCTGCACTCAGTATAAACCAGGACCGCTGTGCTTGCATGGCGGGGCTCTGATTGTGGTCCCAAAATCAATCCGTGTCCGAAGAGGGCCGTGGGACTATGCCTTCACGGCATGTACTCATGTTGGGCTGGTCTGTAAGGTTGTACCACTGTGTTTTGTGATTCCGCAAGCATTTTTTGGTTGCCTTTTTTTGCGATTATCGTACAGTGAGCTTGGACATTCGACGAAAAAAAAAAACACAATGTTCCTTTACTGTCTATTTTGTCTGTTTCAATAAGCAGTACTACTAACAGGAAAAAGATGAGCCTTTGGGGTTGTTTTCGGAGAACATGTCCAGCGATTATATTCCAAATATTCTAAAGAGAAACGATTCGAATTTGTTCCATCTGTTGGCATTATAGTAAGTAGTGACGCCATGTCAAGTCTGTTAGTGAGGAGCTGCCACCAGTTCTATTCTCAATCGATAGAATGAAACTTTCCTCAGGTAGGCGCCAGACAATTGGAGCACAATTCGTACTAGGAGGTTAGATTGGTTATCAAAAGCCTGATTCCGCAATAGTTGTACTAAAGTTAACCTGCTAAACCATCTACTAGTAAGCCAGTTGTGAAGGGTGAACAGTGGCGAAAACCTTCATGAAAGAACTCAAGGCAGTTAGAGCACCATTTTTATTATTATTTAAAAAAGGGGTGGAAAATCCGAATCCACTGGGGTGGTGGCTTCCTTGTAGGAAAGAAGGAGTCACTTCCTTAAACCTCACGCATATATATTTCAGAAAGATCTTATTCAAAGGGGAAGCTAAGGACTCTCTTCTTTTGGGAGTCGTCTGACAAATTTGCAAAAGTCTGCCCCTAGGAATAGACTTTCACGGTTGAGCGAAAATACCACCAATGAAGTCCGCAATGATGGGGTGCTAATGGTAAACAGCTACTACAAAATAAATCAGACAAAGGTCACTGATAGCTTTTTAATCGAATTTTATAGTTGGAAAACGCACTGTAGGCCGATTTTTGTTTTTTATAGAAGGTACGCGCAATACTTGGTAGGTTGTTGGAGGTCGGACTTAATAATTTTGGGAGACCCAGGAGACATCCGGCATTGTCATACCTTACTCTACTCTAGTTACACTGAACCTGCTTAAATGCTGCATTTACGAAAAGAAAATTTGTAAACCGAAATACGAATTTCTTTTTCTTAAAAACCACTGGTTGACTTGATTAACTGATTTTAAAAAAGTTCCGAGTGGAAAGGGTGTCCCTTTGGTTGCTTCAAAAATCGAGTTTTTTATTTTTTTAATCGATAGGTATATTGCCTTAGAATATTGTGCCAGAGTTTCAAAAGCCAATTCTCATAATTGTGAAAGATATACCGTCTGGAGGCATTTCGTGTCGAGCCGGCTACGCCTTGACAGTGAATTTTAAATGGCATTTTCTTGAAAAAAATTTTTTCGATTTGGCGTGCAAGATTACTAAAAAACTAATGAATTGATTTGCTTCATATAGCAATAATTTTGCAGGGTATATGCAGTTTTATATATCTCTATTTTTTATATGTACTAGGATCTTTGAAAACTAAACATTTTTAGACCATTTTCAACCCACAAATAATCGAAATTTTGTCGTGAAAATTCCAATTTTAATTTTGAAGGGCCTGACTTCTATAGTTAGTTTTCGAATTTTGAGGAGATGTTAGTTCATCGACGACCAGAAATCATTTATCAAGAAAATATTTGGTTTTATGATTTCAGATCAGATCAGGTTTTCTCTTCATTTTTGGAAAAATATATGTCAAAGAAGCTGTACTTTTGCGCATTCTAAAGGGATTTCCGCCCTTAAGTCATTTCCATTTTTATGAGTCTCAACTTAACATCATCATCAATGGCGCGACAGCCCAAATCAACCTTTGGTCTCCAGAATGCCAAATTGTCAGCCCAATGACCACGTCCTCCAATTGCTAAATCTTAACAGAAACCTGCTGTGGTCATATATTATGTCCCTCCATTCTTCTTGAGTTATTCGTTGTGCTCGCGTACATCGAGCTTCTCCCTTTAGCGTGCGGTTTGTGATTCTTGCGTTGACCATATGCTCCACATAGCCTGTCGACTATAGCTGATGAGGTTCGACTAGAATGCAAAAAGCTGGATTACATAACTCCACACTGTACCCGATTTTCCAATTTAATTTTTCTCGTATCTAATCAAATATACACCGCCGGCCACCGCGTTCAAAGATGTTAATGGTATTTTTAGGTGCTTTTGCCATAGTCCAAATTTCACAGCTAAATAAAAATACAGGTCTTATGATAGTCTTGTATACGTGGAATTGCTTCTCCTGTGTACCCTTGCTTTTATTTCAGAAGAGGGCCGTGTAAAATTCCTTATTTACTAGACTTATTGACTTCTGAATTCTGCCGTTTTCCTTGCCATTCTTTATCACGTGTGCTACAATATTTAAGAAGCTGTTAATACTTCCAAGGTTGTATTCCCAATTGCCATGTATTTTGTTTTGTTCTCGGTGACCCTTGTGTGTGTGTGGTGGGACAGAAGCTACAGCTTCTGAGCACTCAGGCCATGTTGGCCCATTGTAGTCGCCACCCCCGTTTAACGGAATATTCCGGACTCGTTAACGTATCGCAGGATTTCCGTTAGTGGCTGTGATGCTATCTGTCGTAACTGCGGAACATCGGCATCAAAGATCTGATGCCTGATGCGTCGATAGGCGGGACATTCACATAGGAAATGCTCCGTGGACTCCGCTTCCTCATTACAGGAGGGACATATCTTGAGTAATTCTTATTCTGAACATATGCCCAGCTAGTGAATTATGGCCTGTCAGAATGTCTACAATACCCCTGCAAGTCCTCCTGCTTTTCGATAGGATAAACTTTGCGGTACGCATGTTTGGTTCTGGCAGGAAAAGTGTGGTGTGTCGAGCAGCATTTAGGTTCGGCCACCTGTCATTGTGGAAAGCTTCTTCCTAGTTTTTGAAAACAGACTTAGCCATGGCTACTGATACTCCAATTGCTGGTGCCGGTCCCGTCATAGTGGAGATTGACCCCCCTTTCGCTAAAGCATCCGAGATTTCATTTCCCTCTACGCCACAGTGACCAGATATCCAGAGTAGTTCCGCCGTATATTGAATCCAGAGATAGAGTTCAAACGGTTTCTGCATTCCTGAACGATTTTCGAGGTGAACAAAGGACTACTCAACACTCTCAATGCAGCTTGGCTATCACTGCAGATTGCGATGCGCCTGCCCTTCAACCGCTCGTCAATCACCCAGCATGCCGCCCTTAGGATCGCATAAACTTTGGCTTGAAAAACCGTTGCATATTGTCCCAAAGAAAAAGCCCACTTTTCGTTTTCATTCGAGAGGTAGGCTCCGACTTCAGAATACTCTTCTGTTTTTGAGCCGTCGGTGTAGAAGACTTCCGTATACCCGCCACGCATTCCTCTGGGACTTCCCAGTTCTCTCTACGCTTCAGGGTAACTTCATATCTTCTACCAAACAGATGTATGGGGACACGAAAATCGGAAGGCATTATAAGAACTGGATTCAGTTCTCCCAGTAACTCTTCCAATGCTCTGTGCCCCCCACATTCGTTGTTTCCCCATAGATCTAATCGAATTAGTCTATGAATTGCTCTCATTGCAGTGTCTTGAATAAATATATCCAGGGGCTGCAAATTGAGTAGTGCATTCAGAGCTGCGCCGGATGTCGTGCTCATGGCGCCAGGATACCCAGACACGCAGTTCTTTGAAGTGCGGCTAGTTTACGGTGAAAACTTTTTGTCTCACCTTAGTCCACCACCACCACACGGTGACCCTTGATTCCACATTCTGTTGGCGCCGACCCAAGATATAGAAAAGATTCCTTGGGTTCGGGTATTGAGCATGCTATGATGCTACCAGTAAGGTTGATTTTGCTATTGTGCTACTATTTTAGGCTGATTTTACTAGTAGTGACCCTTAGCGTCGATGGGAATTCTTAGGATATGCCGTGGAGCCATATTGAAAAGTGTGAGAGCGAAACCGTCTCCTTGCTTCCAACTCGAGCTTGTTCTGAAGCTCTGTATCGACTGGATCTTTGTTTAGGATTCCGAGCTGTCCATGTTCAGTTTCGTAACAGTTTCGGTGGGATTTGAAAGCCCAGCGCGATTTTATTCACTATGCTATGATCTATACTGTTTTAAGTTTGCTTATAGTCTACAAAGATCTGGTGCACCTCAATGCTCAACTCCCAGCATTTGTCTATCAATCAGTTGTAGATCGTCCAGCTGCGAACTCCGTGTTTTGTTTTAGTTCCTCCGGTATCTCATTTGCACCAGGAGTTACCCTTTACTGATTACGGATTCAAAAAATCCTGTAAATACTGCACCTATTCCTCTGGGGTAGTAGTGGCAAAATCATATCCTTTGGCCAAAACAAATGTATCTTCTACAGTTCTAGATTTTAAAATTGGCTAACAAATAGAAAAATGGCATTTTCATCTATCAGAATCAGTAAGTGAGGGAAGTTTACTATGCAATTCTGAAAAGTCTTTCTTTAGACGTAGTGACAGGACGCTTGCTTTGAGAGTGCTAATACCATTAAATTTCTCGCACTTCGTCTGCCGGGTTTTTTGTGGCTTTACATTTCAGTAGTAACTATATTCTGGTGCTTCTTCATCGATTCGACGTTAATTACTTTTGATGATACGGACCAGGTATCGGACATTGCTACGGATCAACAAATATTGTATTTTTGAAACGACACTATCAGGTCCAGGTAATTTGTTGAGAACTCCCATATTGTTAAATGGAAAAACTGGTACCTTAATATGAGCGTACAATAGCAAGATATTTATAAGGATAAATTAGTTTTCGCATTTATTATCGCGAACACCGTTTAAATGTGCATTCAATATATCGTGGCACAATATCATTGATCTATCGTCATGTACATTTTAGATATTTAAACTTTAGTATACAAAAAGTAGAGAAGGTTTGTTTCAACCGTGATGCTAAAAGATATTCCAAATTTATGGACACTATATATAAAAATGATTCATTTTTGGCAAACTTGAATCCCAAAGGTTGATTGGAACCGAATTGTAAACGAACTCTGTAGTAAACTTTCCAAAAAATATATCTCAAACTTAACTAATTTCTGCAGATACTAAAAAGTGTAATTTATAAGCAAGCGATTAACTCAACCACCTTATGAAATTCAATAGCAAGATATTTGCATGCATCTGATTTTGCATTACTTTCGTCATAAAGCTGAAAAGATTTACGAGTATCTTTTACACAACATTCACGCCGTGAAGCAAATTGGAGAATTGTTTTGATATTAGTTTAGAATAAGCGAATAAATTAGGTACTGACATAAAATTTCGTTGCTCTAATTAATTATCAGTTCGATCTTTCTATAAGCCAAGTCGTAGTTTGGTAGTGTTTTCCTCAGAGAACGAGTTTACTTTGGGAAAAATTAAAGTCAAATTGATATAAGTTTATCTAGACGAAGCTGCTTCTTTACTCAGTCTGTCTAGACTACTGGCTGATACAATTTGAAATGAATAAAACATAAACCAGATAATTATTAAGTAACACATTTTATTTGCCATTTTAAAGTTACGGGATCGTTACTGTTCCTGATTACGATTAGGTCCCGCAGTCATTGTTCTTATGATGGCTGACCTTGTTTTAATTGTTGCGTTCAACTTAACGAACACCAGGATATCCACGTTAAGATATCGCTAGCGAAAGAATAACTTCGACATTTAGTGTTGTTTATCGTAACATAAAGATGGAAATCTCCAAGTACCAAACACTCTATCCAATAAAAGCAGCCACTCGAATGTAGTTTCATTAACTTTATAAGCAAAAATCGAAACCTCACTTAGATGGTTTGCTATCTATCCCCTGGTGTAATTAGGATTGGCTTGTGTTACCTCCTAGATACTAGGTCAGTGATTAATCAGCTAATTGTTCTGATTGCATTCACCATTGACCTAATGAATCTTAATGGTAATATCTTTTAATTTGGCGATTTTTTCAAGATCATCATAACTTTCCTAAACAAATGCTATTTTTTGCATGTGGAGGTTTGGAATCTGAAGCTTTCTAAAATTGCGTTTTTTGACTGCTGATATTTAAATTTTGTATTTTAACGTGATCGAATGTGATTAGTTGATTGGTGGATTTTTTACGCTACTGAAAATTCATGCGAGTGTTGATAAAAGTTTTTTGCTGTTTTCTAGGTCACGTCTTACGACACACTTGTAATTCATTCATGCTGGTAAAGAATAATAGAACTGGTCTAATGTTTCCGCGTTTACGTGTTTAATTAACCCCATTCTTTAAATTTATTGGGTTGGTTTGAAAGCTGTTTCTAAAGAGCTAAGTTCGGTTGTTTTAATCTATAAAAAAATTAGAAATTTAGGCGTGATTAGGTAGGTGATTTCTTAGTCTCAAAATGGGTCGGCATTAGGCATACACGGGGTAAGTATCACGTACTATGATGCGAATAATAGCATATTGAGTAGAAATGCTTATTCATGGTGAAAGGGTGAATTTACTGAAAGGAATTCCTATCAATATGTAGCTTTAGTGGCTTTAAAATAGGAAGGTTTTTATTATACCAAGTGTGGGTCAGGGCTTGATGTTACCTTGAAAATTTAAATATGAGCTGATTCTATAGCAGTCACGTACCCTGTTTTTTCGAGGAGGCTGGTGGGAGAGGGTAGACTTTGTAAGCACTACGATCTGAAATCCGTTACTATATAGAAGATTTTATTTACTTAGTTTGGCTTTTATGTTCCTTCACAATTCAGTGTCACATTTTCTTCGTTTTTGGAGCCTTGCTTAATGTGGACACTTCAGTCACAGTAGCTGCATTGTTTTTAGTAGTATTTTTCTTAGTAAAGGTAAGAATGGTTATTAAAATAAATTTGTTCTCACCATAAGTTTCTTATTCCTTGCAGGGACGTAAGGGATCCAGATCGATACATGCACTTCATCGCGTCCTTTAATTTAGAAACCTTAGGAGCTCTCTACTATCTTTTCGCAGCATTGTAAAGCGGCGACTGCACTTATCAGTCTTCGGATCGATTGCTGCAAGACATTTGTATACTTCATAGAAGAACCGTGGGTTGTTGGCGGGGTAGTCAGGGGCCTAAACTTCCAACATGCTGACCTATTGTATGCCAATGGAAGCGATCGACCCCGCACCTGCATGGTAGTCTCCAAAGACTTCCAGGCCAATTTGGTGAACGACCTATGTGAGGGCGACACCACATCGGGTAAGCTAACCATAAAAAGTGAACAGGGAGATAAAGAGATTCTATGGTGCTCTGCATGTTTTCCCTACGACGCAGAAGACGTTCCCAGTGGAACATTTATTAGAGCTCTCCAATATACCAAAAGTAGAGGCATGGGGGCAGGATGTGATGTCAACGCTCACCACATACACACATCAATGGAAGAGGATCGAGACTACTGGAGTATCTAGTAGGAACCGATTTGCAGATCCTAAATGTGGGTAATGAACCCACTTTCTTTAACGTGGTCAGGCGAGAGGTCATCGAGTTCACGGTGGCATCTCCTGACATCGCGTCTCAGATCGGAGAGTGGAGAGTATCAAACGATATCACACTCTCGGATCATAGACGCATTGATTTTCGGAATCCGAGGAAGACAGATTGGGCGACGTACAAAATTTATTGCTGCAATTAAGAAGACAACTTAGATGATCACAACTAGCATGAGAGAAGTTTCCAAAGAAAGCTGTCCACTCAAGAT
The DNA here is from genome assembly GCF_905115235.1 of Hermetia illucens. Lineage (NCBI taxonomy): Eukaryota > Metazoa > Arthropoda > Insecta > Diptera > Stratiomyidae > Hermetia > Hermetia illucens. The sequence goes on along the minus strand of NC_051850.1, from coordinate 151,702,073 downwards.
GTCAAGAAATGGTAAAACAACCTGGTGGAGTTCAGATTTGGCAAAACTTAAGGAGAACGACAAGGATGCTCCTCAATCGTGCTCTTAAGTGTGATTCAGCCGCTATCTGGAAAACTCTATAAAGAGGTACAAAAGGCTCTAAAAAAGAGCATAAGATCGGTTAAACGATCATCATGGAGGCACTTTTGCGAAGAGACTAACTCTCTTGAGGCAACCTCAAAGCTGAAGTGGATTCTGGTCAAAGAACTTAGCCAGAAACTGGGTTATTTACGGTTACAGAATGGGAAGTACACAGAAAGCGATGAAGAAACGGCAAACCATTTGCTGGAAGTGCATTTTCCAGGCAGCATCCAAAATCTAATCTACTCTCAACCGAGAGACCGGAATCTGGCATGCAAAGTAGTATCACTGGAGCGAGTGAAATGGGCATTTAACTCGTTCCATAGATACAAGTCTGCAGGTCCGGATGGCATCATCCCCGCGCTAGTAACAGAGGGAATGGATGCCCTGGGTCTACACATTCGGAATATATATATAAGTCTCCGGGGCTGCCCACATGGAGGGGTTCTCTCTCCACTGTTATGGCTCTTGGTAATGGATACCCTGCTGTGGCTCCTGGAGGACAAAAAAGTCTTCGGGCAAGCATTTCCGGACGACCTAGCCGTAATAATTACCGGCAAGTTTGCGGACACAGTACATGACCGCTTGAATGCAACTCTGCATGTAATCCACAGCTGGTGCCTCCGCAATGGACTCACGGTGAACGCTAGGAAGACTGGACTATTTATGTTCACTAGGAAGGTCAGGTGGGACAGCTATACGCTACCCACCTTAGCAGGGGCGGAAATCCAACTGGCACAAACAGTCAAGTACTTAGGAGTACATTTCGACTCTAAATTAACGTGGAAGCATCACATCCAGGAACAATATCAGAAATCCTGCAGATTGCTCTGGTGCTGTAGGAATGCGATAGGTAAGACCTGGGGACTTTCATCTAAATGGATATACTGTATGTATACATCCGTAATAAAACTCATTTTGATGTATGCATGCATCGTCTGGTGGCCAAGAATGAACTTTGCTAACAGCAGGAAGCTGCTAACGCAGATTTAGAGACTTGGTTGCCTAAGTATTACTGGAGCAATGAGTACTACGCCGATTGCGGCATTTGAAGCTATCCTAAATTTACCCCCCATTCACTTGGAGGTGAAACGGAAAGCAGCGAACGACGCATATAGGCTCGATACAATTGGGGCATGGAAAGGTAGCCAATCAAACGGTCATGCGTCTATCTGGAAATTCCTTGAAAAACATCCGGTAGGTCTGATGCCGACCGATCATATGGTTTCCAGATTCGTCTTTGAAAAGACATAAACTGTCGTAATCACCAAAAGAGAAGAATGGTCGACAAGTGGTCATGAGTCTTTTCAGATTAAAGACCTATTAGTCTTCACCGACGGGTCAGTCATGGAGCATGGATCGGGCGCAGGGGTGTTCTCGGAAAATCCGATTATAGAACTGGCCCGACCCTTCGGAAAAATGACGACCATATTCCCGGCGGAGATAAATGCCATTTCATTGGCAGCAGAAGAATGTCTGCGACAAAAATGGAGGGCTCGCACCATTCGAATCTGTTCCGACAGTCGGGCGGCATTATCAGCACTAAATGGCAACGCCATATCAAGCCAGTTGGTGTGGAGTTGTCATCAGGTGCTGCTGAAATTTGGTCGACTGAACGAAACATTCCTGATGTGGGTGCCGGGGCACTCTAACAACGCCGGTACTGAGGAGCCTGACAGACTGGCTCGCCGAGGGTCTGGATCCACAATGGTGGGGTCAGAACCAGCTCTTGGAATCCCACCATCTACTGTCAAGTCTACTCTGAAGGGTGAAATTGCAAGGATTCACGCAACCGAGTGGAGAAATTTGGACTCTTGCCGGCAAGCGAAAGAGCGTAGGGCCACTAGAGCGGCATTTTTTGTTGTCCCTTAAGAAGTGGGACATAAAAACCCTAGTATGGCTTTTGACGGGATACTGCTCCTTAAACTACTATGTGGAAAAGATTGGGGTATTGGTTTCGGCTATGTGCAGCCAATGTGAGGAGGAGGAGGAGACGGCATTACACTTTTTATGCAACTGCCCCGCATCCTCAGAATTCAGACGAAGACACCTTGGCGAGGTTTTCTTCAATGAAGAAGCTGCACACTCGCTGCCTCTGGAATGTTCCCAGATTCGCTAAAGCCTGCGAACACTGTAGGCGGGAAGCCATTGAATAGGCAACTTAGGGGGATAGTACAATAGACCTAACAATGGCCTGAGTGCTCGGAGCTGCGGCTCCCCCCAGTTAGCTAAACTAAACTAAACTGTCTACTATCTTCATTAGTTGAGCCTTGCAAACTATTCTATCACCTTTTCTAAGGTCGGATTTTTTTGTGTTCGGCGACGAAAGCTCATCTATGGATATAATTCCTTCTACATTCACACGTTCAGTTTGATTGTTCTTCAGTTTCGCTGTCATTAGACTTAACGCTTAAAGTGATAAGTTCCTTGATTGAAGAATTTTATACGCAATTATATCCTGAAATCTATTTTCCCGACATCTCCGCGTTTAACAGCCACACGAAAACACTGGACATAGCGTTTCAATGATGTGAACTTTGTTTTTATGTGGGTTTTCCCGACTTGATAATGGTGAGGCTGAACAAAATAGTGCAGTAGATTAAGACGACCCGACTCCGAGAACGGCTGAGGGGAATTTGGAGGTCTATATTTTCCACATGAGGTGTTACATCTTGGAGGACAAAATACTTGGTCTGTGACGTTACCAGCTTTAGAAGTTCTGTGCGAAACAAAACCTTATTAGAATTCAGTCGATGTGTGCCTGTCTATTTGTGTATCACGTCCGATTTATTCGGAAACCACTAAGGCTATTGTCGCGAGATTTGGTGAGAACGTGTGGTCTGTGAAGCCCTTTACCTACATGGCGCCATTTTGTGCTGAATTTAAGCGGGAGAGGGGGCTACCTATATATGTGAAAGGAGGGTGTAATTTTTTTTTCACAGAATGTGGTCATGTGGGGTATCAAATGAGAGGGCTCAGTGCGAAACTGGTCTTAATTCTGATACTTGATGAAACATAGGGGAGTGAGGTTTCAACAAGTGTGCCCCGAAAAGTGGAACAGGTCTCGTTCTAACAACCTATCTAACCGAAAAATCTGAAAAAATCATTATGGTACAGGAGTACGAAATCTAGGTTTCAAAATGCATCTTTTTTCGATATCTGCTCAAATAAAGTTAATAATATTATAGCAAATTACCATATATTATATATTACCTGACAACCCCTCTCAAGTTCATCATAGCAGTACAAAATTTGGTACCATAATAAGTAATAATTTTTATGTGACTAAGGATCACAAAGTTTCCGGAGTTCTGTTGGCGACAGTTTGGTGTTAATGGAAAGTTCATGGTTTTGCGCGCTCTAGTTAATTCCGGATCTCAAACATCCTTCATCTCTCGCCTCAATTAGCGTAATTGGTGACGTGCACGCAGCAACCATTCGGACGATTGTAGACGTGAACATTTCGTCGAGCTTCCAGTCCAATTTGAGTGAATGTGGCGTCAGCGACCAATCTTCAATAGTCCGCGAAGTAGACGATAGATACGCTGTACCTCTATCGTTTAAGGACGACCCTGCAATTGCATCTCTGAGGAATTCCAGAAACGAGGTGTTCGCTTGCTTTAAGCAGTAGTAAAGGTGCCTCAATCGGAATCCAGCTCTTCGACGTTCTTACCACAAGGCATTGCAGGAGATGTTGATCGGGGCCACATGCGACAAGTACGACCATTTACTGGGGAAGATAGAGATGTGCATTATTTGCCCCCACAACCCATTTATCAAGATGGAAACCTCTATTTCAAAGGTTTGAAAAGTATTTAACGCCTCTGCAAAAACAACAACCGGGGTGAACCTCAATGATAAGCTGTATTCCGGGCTGAAACTTCAATTGATATTGAAAAGATATTTTGGATGATTAGGGTACAATCTTGCCATCAGGATCTTCAACGTGTACTATACAGACCATCGAAGGATATGCGGGTCGAGGAGTATGTGCTCACAACCGTTTCCTTTGGAGAAGCTCCGGCTACATTCTTGTCCGTCAAAACGTTGTAGTAGCTTGCGGAAGATGAGGAAGCGAAGTTCCCACTTGCGGCAAAGAAGTTAAGGGCAGATTTTTATGTCGACAATTTGCTAAGTGATGCAAGCGCTAGACAAGATTCGCCCTATTGACCAGAGCTTGGCCAGAGCTGAAAATATTTTTTTTTTTTTGAGAATTGCGTCGGGAATAGATTGGGATGAAATTCCATCAGATGAGATTTTAACGCAATGGAAACGTCTTGAGGAGAACTACCAACCTTGGAATTTATACGAATTCACTGATAGATCTATTATTCTATGGATCATCATTGCGAGTTTCATGGATTTTGTGATGCTTTTTGAGGTTATAGACTCCAGTGGTAAATCAACTACATTCCTACTTTACGCCAAGACCAGGGTGAAGCTGCTGAAGGCAAAAGTAACTTTGCCTAAACTAGAGCTGAACGGTACTTTGTTGTTTGCGAACTAATTCATACGGTGGGGTCGACGTAACTACTAGATGAGTCTGATGGTCCGACTCTACAATCACATTGGCGTAGATAAGGAAAGAGTTCACAAGACTAGAGTCGCTTCACCGGCATTGCAGGCCAAGGAAATCTGTTGGAGCGATACTTAACGTTTTCAATCCTGGTAAAGGTCTTGGCCTACATGTTCCGTCTCAACACTCGAATGAAGGCGGCAACCTGCATCGTAGAATACGAGCAAAGTCGGCTCAGAATCCTGCGGTTACTACAAGGGATTGCGTTTGCTAAGGAGATCGAACGGTCATCAAGATGTTACGAAACTTGCATCCTTTCCTTGACCATCGAGGGTTGCTGAGGGTTGAAGGCAAACTACGAAATGCGGATATACACGGCGACCATAAACATCCGATTCTCTTGCCGAGAGACCATTATGTCGCCTACCTTATTATGCGGGAAACTCATCGCAATACTTTGCATGGTGGCGTTCCCAATGTTCGAAGCTATTTGAGAATGCGGTATTAGGTACTTAACGATCAAAAGGTGATTCGCAACAACGAGCTGCACAGATGTCTTACATGTGTGAAATATTCGAATCAGCGGGGGCGCGGGACCTTTGCCAGCCCTCCCCCTTTTGCACTATAGAGTGGATTATGCTGGTCCATTCAGAACATGGACGTCGAAAGAACGACCTTCCAATACTTTGAAGGGGTATGTTTGCGTCTTCGTATGTATGGTCACGAAGGTTGGTGAACGATCTTTCAAGCGAAGCATTTCTGCCTGCATTTGAAAGGTTCATTGCCAACAAGATCGACAAGGAAATTCAGGATGCAATAATGACAGCATCAGTGAAAACTGCAGCCATAACGACCAAAGATGACATGGGGTGGGAGGAGAAGTATAGATGTGTTTGAGTGCTGGTCATGCGAAAAGGAGGGGGGAGTTTAAATGCATTTTAGATTTCATTCATTGGATCATTGGACTACCTTCAAATTTTTCAGAATTACGTCTTACATTACTTCCTGGGGCACAATAGTTGTTTAAGGACGCGGTGCGACTTTCCCTTAACAGAATAATAATAATACATTACTACCTATACTGGGATATTTCTGGAATGAACTTAAGGGGAGTTTTGGGTAAATTTCTCAAATATGGTAATGTACTATTATTAACTTTATTTGCATAGATATAGGAATGAGATCTATTTTGAGGCTTAGATTTGACACAGATGCATCACTGTGATTCTTTTCAGATTTTTTAGTTGGATAGGATGGGTTCAAATTTTAAATCTTATCAGAAATAAGATCTTTTTGATGGATGAACAGACGAGTAAACATTGAATCGATTTTAATAAGGTGTGGTTTCACATAAAACCTTAAAAATGGGGAATATGTTCATGATCGCGCCGAAGATCGAAGGTATCAGAAAATGATTATAAGTAATGGAAATCTACAGAAATTTTTGGAGGACTGGAATAACATTCTGTATAGGATCAATTTTATTGGAACTTAGACCGGAAAAATCAGCAAAGGCGATATTTTCGAAGGTAGTCGGGCTAAAAGAACATGGCACGGTTTTCAATGGTGGTTGGAAAAGTAACAAATTTCCAATACTATTCCGTAGTTCGCCTTTTCGTACGCGAAAGAATCTTTAATTTTACTCGAGTTCTATCTTCTGTTCGATAAGGATTTTAACTCCAAAGCCGGCTGCACCGGATTTGAATCACGCGGTTTTTGAAACGACTTGGGAGGCCAGCACACCAAAATAACCTAACCCAACTTTTTGGATCGCCTCGCGAAGAGGCAAACAAGCGAGGTATCCATGTCGGTCGAAACTTTCCATCTTTTCGGCTTATGTCATTGCTCAGCGCCGACAATACCTCCATTGGAAGTTTATTTTGGCCATCTATAATTCTCTAAATCGTTATCAGCAGGGGATGATTGGTATTTTTTTTATATTTTGAGCATTAGCGCCTGTAAATCCAATCGATTTCCAAAAATTATTGCCAATGATTTAAAGTAATTTCCCCAAAGGTTTACACTTATTGAACGTTAATGTGAGGTCAAATGTATCAATTTCACTTTTTGATATAATATTTGAATGACACTTGTCAATTCACGAGAGATCCAATAAACGCTGTCTCTGGCAAAACAATTTTATTCGCAATATTTAATAAAGTTGATTATTTGTATATTACATACGCCCGGGTTCAAAAAAATCATTGAATGAGTTTGCACTGATATCATTTCCTTTTATAAAAATCCGAAATATGATCACTTTATTCAATGAAACGATTTATTCAAATGTTTGCATTTAAACGCCAATAAAGTAAAGTTTTATTCGGCAATATTAAGATACAAAGTGATCATTAACATTAAGCAAAAACAAAAAGAGACGAAAAAGCTACAACGATTGCAATCATTTGTAATTGCTTTTGGTTGCACAAATTAAACAATTATACTTTTATCCAAACAGTGTAATCGGGTGCATAAAATTCAAAATTAAGAATATTTTCTTTGTGTTTTGCAGATATAGGCGTACTTATGTGAAAAATTGTAGTAACATTGCGCTTTTATCATCAATTTTCGTATAAATTTCAGATACATTCATTGCATTTAATTATTGGGGAATATTTGCGACATTGATCATGGTAATCTAGTTTTTATATTGCTGTCAATGATCTTATGAAAATTGTTGTTTGCGTTTATGACTTCTGGACGAGATTAATCTTTGAAAATAATTTAGTCATTCCGATGTAAATAATGGTGTGTATGCCATGAGAACATTTATTTTTTACCACTTTGAATTGTATTTAAATTTTAACATATACATGTAAACGATGTAGTCCTACTGTTTGGAAGGCAACAATTTAGTCCTTTGTGGCTGATGGCCAACGAAAAGCTGACCGAAGTAAATAGCCCTCAGAGATGAATTGTAGTTTATTGGAACACCGAATACTTAGACAAAGGGTACCTAGGTTACGACGTCTAAGGACCGTCTCCATATTGGTTAAACTACAATAAATTGGAAACCGAAAGCTAGACGGTATGAAAGATACTGTGGTTTTTTTTGTGTAAGAATATTTACATGGGCGATAGTTCCATTTCTGCAGAGCCCGTAGTGCACAGGCAAAGTCTATGATAACTATACACTTCAATGTGATACTGTCGTCAGGGTAGGGTACTGTAATGTTACGCGTAAATAGCAGATATTGTGTGGAGGCACTAAGATGATTTCAGCATTCTCAGTTGACCACCGTACCCCTCCCCCTTCCACAACTGATGTACCCCTAATTGGAAAGAACGAATCAATACTACTCGTTTGATACCCCACTGGGAAATATTTGGAAAGCAAAATTTGTGCACCACTCATTTACACGTAGGGGATCCGCTCCCGTTTAAGCCATCGTTATATGATATAATTCACTGCTTGCGTGGGACTTCACAATTATAATCTTTCTACCAAATTTCGTGTGAATTAGTAAAATTGTTTAGCTGAAAATTGCTTGTGACAGACAGATGGATAGACAGCATGATACAACTAAGTTTTGCTGAGAACGCGAAGACAAGGGCCAAAGTGCTAAAGAATGCAGTGGAAATCATGATATCTACTATATCAAAATCAGCAGTTTATATTGGGTGTTCATGAAAACGATTTCAACTCTCCGTAAATGAATTTCCTACAGGAATCCTTCCAAAAGATCTCTGGGTCTGCTTTCCAAAAGAGTCCTTGAAAATTAAATTGATATTTCCATCATATGTGGGCAACACAGGTCACCATAGTGATATTTGATAGACATATCACGCTACACCGCGAAATGGGCCTGCAGAAACCAAGGCATAGACATAGAAGACGGACTCACAAGAGCTACGGTAGGCAGCATCCATATATTCAGCAGGCCAAACCTCACGTTAATTAATAGCTGCTTTCCTAGTTACAACCAAACAATAATAGCTGATGATTTCAACGCTTGAGTCGACCGTTGGGGAAGTCCTGAAACAATGCCAGGGGGGTCAGTATCTTTCCGTAACACGGTAATAGACCTTATGCTTATCAGGGACACATTATCAAAGAACATCAAGTTACAGGTAAGCGAAGTATAATATGTACTGTGATCATCAGGCTAACATCTTTTAGGTAAAGCGCAGGACAAGAAGAAAACACAACTAGAAAAGTGCAGTATATATATGGTTGCCATTGGCCTTGGTGTTGAGATAACTGTATTTTAAGATTTTAGACAAGGCATCGAAAGCCGGCGGAAACCACACTTCCTAAGTATACAAATTGGTCGTCATCTTCGATGCTCTGCCCATTAATGTATATAGGGAGAGTCCGATGGTTCAGACTGAGAACCTCGGTTTTATTGGCGTTTATCTTCAGTATAACTCTACTTGCCTTTCTTTCCAAATCCAGAACCAGTTGGCCAAGATTCATGACCCGTTCAGAGGGAAAACAGTTGTTATCAGCGTAGTCCTGGTGTTTCAGGAAAGATGTCATCCTCAATTGAATTCGTCCACGTTCGCCATAATGTATCCAAAAAGCGGGTGGAATTCAGAATTTGAGGAATGTCGCAAAGTCTACCTGAAAGCGAGGAGACGCAGTTGACATAGCAGTTTGAAGAGTTGCACAACCAAATAAAATGCTGACGAAAGAATTGCGGACAACCATCTCGAGAAATAAAACTAAGTACTTCAGGAGGTTTTACAAGGAAGCAAATTCTGACTCATGAGGAAGAGGCAGTTCCAAATTCGTTCGCTGAAACATTTAGAGCATGCTTTCAAGAAGGGAGTTTCCCTGAAAAGCGAAAGTAACCGAAGCTAGCGTTGATTCTGAAGCCTGTGGGTATATGCCTATTACATGGCATCGGAAAACTGTTCCAATGAGTCATAATAGGCTTATGTTGATCATAGAAAGGGAGAATGCATTCTCAGGTAAGCAGTTCGTATTCCGAAAGGCCGTATCTATTGTCAATGTGGTCAGCATGGTAACGAAAATTGCGGAGTACTAACGGAGGCCAATAAATCTCGCGTGGTAGTTACTGTCATGCAGATGTAAGGAATGTTTTTAATTCTAGTAGACGGAGCAAAATAATTGAGGTTTAAACCAGTTAAGAGACTTCTAAATTTCTGGTGCGTATCGTCCTAGAATTCCGGCTATTGTGCTACGTTGCGGATGATAGACCCAAAATATATCGAACAACTGAGAGGGTTCCACAAGGATCGGCCCTCGATCATCTCCTGTGGATAATAATGCATGATGCAATTTGACGTATAACTCCTCAAAAAGGTCACGATTAGTGGTTTTACAGATGGTAGTGTGAGTGACTATCGTGGAACCAGATGTTAAGGAAGTTCAGGTATTTATAAACGCGATAATTTGCGAAGTCAGATCCTGGCTTGAAGACGCTAGTCTGGAACTCGCAGAACAATAAAGTAGTTCTAACCACAAAACAAAGAAAGGAAACATCGATGAGAGAATATAATTTTACTAGCTGAATCCGGCAGACCCTGTCTGCCTTGCATATTTGCAAAACTTGTGGATATCCTTCAGGTAATAGAAGAAGTGAACCAAACTGATGATACACTTGCCTATTCATTTCAAATGTAGTTGTGCAATTACCATATTTTATAATATTCGTCGTTCCAATAATATTCGAAAGCGTGCATTACATTTCCGAATATGGTGTAAAAACTGTTTAAATTCTTGAGTAGCTCCAACAATGTGGGTTGGAAGTGGCTGTAGTGGTTCAGTCCTTGGTGGCCAACTGACCTCGCCAGAGAAATGGCACACATCAGTAATTTCTTACTGAAACTTCAAAGCGCGGCTATATAAGGTTGATAAAAAATGTATTTCAGTTTTTCATTTGTCTGCAGCTCTTTAAATAGTTCTGGTTCGTTCTGCTTCCAGTGGTGAGTTATATTTTCAGGTATTCTAGTAGCTCTACGGGATGACAGTTGACATGTCTGGTTGGTGTTACAATGTTCGATTTTTTTAGTGGTATTTTCAGTAATCTTCAGAATTTCAGCCCCATCCTCTCCTCCTTGTATCCGATGAAAACTCCTGGAGGTTGGAAAATTGCAGCGGGAACTCGCTTTTAGAAAGTTAAGGCGCCATAAATAGGGAATGTTTTGATATCATCATTGTAAAGTTTAGTTTGAAAGCCCTGTCATCAGAAGAAGAGGATATAAAGGGAAAAGGAATAAGGAAGTCTCTCCTTCCCACTCCCGCTAAAAACCCAAAATGATCACTTCTTCTTAAAAAGCTACGGTACCCTGAAGCGGGGCTATTTTTCTAGCATTAATAAGCTTATTGGTAGGGCAAGTATCGTCGCTATGTGCATAGCAAATTGGAGAGAGGGCTGCCCCTTGCACCTCCACCCTTTTCGGCGCCCATGTAGATGGGGGCTGGAGGGGCATTGGGCGACAACCTTCTGTGGCGATAATTGCCCCACCAATAAGCATATTAATGTTGCTGAAATAGTCCTTTTTCGGGGCACTATAACCTTTGAACATGGGATGTCCGCCACATTTCTTTGACGTTGTTAAAATGGGGGCACCTTCTTATTCTTTTTCGGTTTCCTTTTATCTTCTTCCTCCCAGGGGATGGCGCATACAAATCGAACTTCATCATTATCATATCAAGGACCATCACTTTTTTTAACGGGCTTGGAGACAGAAGATTTCCCGCTACTCTGAGTATACTCTCCTTTCCGCCTGAGGAGATGGGTTCAAAGTTAAACCTTTCCTTTTGACATGAAAATAGCTGCAATTTGGGCACCATCACTTTTTACGCGAAGATGGCCTTCGTAACTTTTTAACGGAGTTATAGAGGGGGTCTTCCACTTTCTCTTGCATACCCCCTTCATCGCTTCCCCTTAACGTAAGCACGGTTGAAAATTAAAATACTAACATAGCTTTTTAGGGGCGGGAGGACCGTGTAGAACTTTCATCAAAATATAACGGGGGGTGTGCCCCTATCCCTCTGGATAAACTTTGCACCCTGCACGAGGATGGCGTTGAAAATACTACTTTCACTGCAATTTCCATGGAGATTGAATAAATAGAGTAGAAGTTGAATTGCCGAAGCGCTACCTAGTGGCAAGCTACAACAGCGTGAATGGGACTAAAACATTTTCCATGATGATCGGCTGAACGGTTTCGGAGTCCATCGGTCACAAACGAATGTGCATAAAAACTACTTCCGTTTTTATATAATAGGAGATTATTATTAATTTAATAGAACAAACCACATATTCGCAATCAGCGCTCAAATACTTAGGAGTCATGATAGACCTAAAATTGAACTTCACTTCACATCTTGAGAGTTTGGGATCCAAAATACCTGGAGTTACTAGATTGTTGGTGAAAATGTTGCCGAATGTAGATGGCCCAAGGTGAAATCATTATGTCATATCACGTTGGGAGGGCCGGACCTCTGGAACCCTTCCTACGATATTCTGTTAATATTCGACATTCTGAATAGTCGGTTGTGGGGACGACGTTGTGGCAATTGTTACCAGACGCAAAATAGACTTGGCATATTGATGCGGCGGGTAAGCGGATGGATTACTGTTCGTGGTTTTAGCCCTGCACTGGAAAAACTGAAGAAGTCATCTTGACCAGAAAGAGAATTCCGACCCTGTGTTCCATATCGGTTGGCGCGTTGACTATAGAGTTAAAATCATCGATTAAACACCTTGATATAATGCTGGACCCGAAGATTAGTTTCCTTGAGCACATCAAAGCAGCAAATAACAAGGCTGCAGGTGGTGTCTTAGCCTTGAGTCGGTTAATGGCGAATGATGAGTCAATTATATCTACCAGGAGATGCCTTCTAATGGGAGCTATACAGTCCGTTCTGCTTTATGGCGTGGAGGCACAGATTGATGTCTTTGGCAGGTAAATGTACCATAAATGAATTTTCTTAGTGCAGAGACGGGGAACTTTCCTTACCACCCAGCCTCAGAACCGACCGTGATGTCGATCTTGGGTATTTGCCAAGGAACGTAAAGCCACTTGCAGTCATACAAACGAAAACTTGAAAGAGTTGTGCTTGTCAGAACGACAAGCCACACTATTCGAGTGGTATGGTATGATCTCCAGATTGTCTGTTCTGCAATGGAATAGCGGACGACGCCAAACACGTTTTTTTCTCGAGTGAAAGGTGGGATGGGTTTTGTCAGCAACTCTATGCAGACATATGTGAGCTCTCTCCAGACGACGCTTTTGGAGAAATGTTGAGGAGCGCTGGCAGATGAAGTCATGTTGCGCATCCCGTTCGGCTTATTCTTGTTGCAAAGACGACCGAACGTTCCCTATGCCGGGAGTGGGAGGGCTAGCCCGAAGTAATGGGTCAAACGGTTTCAGGCTAGTTCTCTGATGAAGAGGAGGTGTTGACTGGGTAGTCCAACGGCGTAGCTCGCGCTTTGCGTATATATATTGATCGCACCCATATTTCTGCTCTACTTCGTGAACATTAGCATACATATTTTCGTGTATAGTAGGTATATTGAATACCGCTGGTTTAATGTACAAATATATCTATCTGAATTAGACACTACTTGCAAACTTCATTAGCACGTGTATATACCTGCATGTACACATATGTCTGTCCGGAGTATGATGTTATATGATGATTTCATAGAGATGTACCATCTTGATTTTTTTCAGATTTTTCGGTTGGATAGGTTCTGAGAACGAGACCTGCTTCACTTTTTGGGGTACACATTTTGAGCCCTCACTCTTCTACGTTCCACCCAGTATGAAACAGGGAAAGAAACAAGATCATTTTCGGAAAATATTAATCGAGCCCTTTCATTCATTTATTCATATTTGATGAAAAAAAACGTCCCCTCCCCTCAAACTCAACATTAAATGGCGCCGGTTGCTATATGTAAAGGGATTCACAGACCACACTTTCTTACCAAATTTTGTAACAATAGGTTTAGCCGCTTTTTAGTAAATCGGTTGTGACAGATAGACAGGCAGACATTGAATCGATCTTAATAAGGTTTTGTTTTACACAGAACCTTAAAAGACAAAGGCGCTGTTACCATCCCAGAATATCGTGGACCACATGCTAGCCTCTGAAACAACTTGGAGGACGGTAGAAAAATTAATGAAGGCTTTCTGCAATATGTGTAGGAAGTAAGAGCTTCTGAGAAGGGTGATAAATAACAACACGAATCACATTTCGTAACTGATCCTGCCTAATGACAATACCGAAATGACAGTCCTGTAGACTACGTAAAGGAGAAAAAGGTGGATTTAGTGAGTAAAAACCCTACACAGCCAGGGCAAGGTAAGAGACAATGATAGGTTTTAAGCCTTTCCACTTTTCAACGATTAAGAAAAGGTGGATAGACGGACAATGAATCAACGAATCAGACGAGGATACACGGAGACTTTCTGGCATTCGGGTTCCCCCCGGTTCCCGACACGTGAAGTTTGTCAATGGCGTCTGATAGAATGAAATACCAAGGACCCTATCTATTCTCCCGAACTAACTAGCATAGATCCAAGCAAGAGTGTGTCAATGGGTATTCGCAACCTTGAATGGTAAAAATATACCAATTTTCCAGCACTCCCTTATTGGTTGAAAATATTTGCCTTTGATTTTCATTTTGAGTATTTTCACTCCCGTGTCCGTTACAAGTGGTTGCAGAAGATACTTCACCGTTTAATGAATTTGAAACTTTAAACTATTCCTCATCAAATTAAGTTTCAAATTAAATTATAAAAGTCATTGGGCACATTCAATAAATTAAAAATAAAAAGCATTTACAGAATCTTTGCATAGATTAATCAATGAAATGGCTCCCGCGTCCACTTCTTGACATAATGTTTATTTAATATCCATTTGAACTATAAACAAAAACATTCACTAATTTGTTGAACGTAAAACAATTCCAAATTAAACACGTTTTTGATGGTCATGCTTAAGCATAGTCTAGCCTTGGTTGAAGCCATAACCACCCCTTAATTTGATACGGTATTTCAAACCATTATCTGATATCAATATATTTGCCATAAAAATTAATATACAAATCATATAGGGAAAAAAAATTTGAAGTTATCAAAATTATCTGAATTGAAATGAGCATGTGCTTCCGATAATCCTATCGCGCAAAAATTAAAAGATTTTAAATTTCAAAATTAAAAGCACCTGGAACCGGTTAAAAGAAAAAAAATGTGGTTTTCAAGTCGAACTTTAACAGATTGCGTTCGAATGTTAAATTATGCAAAAAGGACTTTGGAGATTATTTTTCACTTTACTATAAACACCTACCGGAACACACATAAATAAGCCTTTGCATTCAATCTAATTAATTAAACTGAGGCTTTTTTCAGTTAGGCGTAGTGGGAGTTCTGATGTTGTACAAACCTGAAATGATTCAAAGAAAATACAGTGAATTAGTGGATTTGAAGATAATTAAGATATTCACTCTTATTGCATAAAGATAGAGGAAAAAAATAAATTAATTAATTTTATGTTCATAATGATATTTGAAGAGGGAGAACTCCTGGCGTTTTGCTCCATTCTTATCAGTTCCTGCTTTTTTGTTATATTCGGTTTTAAATGGTCACAATTTTTTAAAGTCAACTCGAATAGTCTTAAAAATGGCGGACAAACATGAAGATTTTAGTTTTGAATTAATTTGGCTAAAAAGATATATTTGATGACCCGAAAGAGAGCCGCTGGGCGCCAGAAGCTAATTAAGTTTTTCTAATGGTGGTCATTAGATAGGTCATCGGCGTCTCAGTTCTATTCTCATATATCGTAATTTGAATTTTATGATTGTTTTGATATGTTTTGATGGTTTCAGAGTGTATGTGTGTGGAGAAATTTAAAAAATTAAAAGAGAATGATAAATGAGTCTTTTTTGAGGGTTTGGAGCTCCGACAAATTTCGTAGCTTTGGAGTTTTGCCAGTCGGCAGCTTGTCTTGAATTGCCTGAATTTAAAGTCAGGAAGCTTAATTTGACTGCGTGATGTATTGACCAGTCAGCGGAAAATATATAATTTTTTTTAGTATTTTATAATATTTTTTGGTTAAATTTTAGCACGTTTTTTCCTTCTCCCGTGTCCGAAAGAAGGGCTTTCCTTGGCATTTTATTTTTGCTTGTTTCATAAGTGATCCTACATTTCAGATTCATTGTCATGGGAATAAAGGCTTACTTAACGCATAATTTAGCATTTAGATTTGAAATTTTACTGCCTTCCTTGAGTTTTCTATAGCTGGAGTAGCTGTTTTGTAAATAATGATTTGAACAAGTTGCCAACCTTCTCTGGTTTGTAGGCAAGAAAATGTTATATTTCCTCAGATAATTAAGAATAATAACTATGTCGTTTGAAATTTAATTTAAATTAATTATTTGGGGTTTTTAAATTGCTTCATAGAAGGTGGACACGATCAGCAATCTTGTCATATTTTCAAAATTTATTCAAACACAATAAACGGAGATAATCCAATTAAGATCTCGTCCCTAAGAGAGGAGAAAGGGGGGGGGGGGCGATGGGGAAAAGAAATGGGATATGCAACCATCAAATGAAGCTCGGCAAAAAGAGTTGAAGAGATAAGATGCGAGCCATGTAATGTGTGGCAGGCGAATATTAAGACGGATAAGTTTGGACAAAGCTACCTTGTGATTAACAGGGTCAAAGGCCTTAAAAAAGCCCGTGTAAATGACGTGTACCTTTTGCCGATAATTTAGCTATTTGTTGACGAAGTCTAATAATTGTGCTGTTCGTTGACCTCGTTAAGGAAATAAGGTAAGAAGGGGGATAATTCTCGACAAGTTTGCGAGCAACGTTTCTGTTCATAGGGATTACAACGGTAAGAGCGAAGATGGTAGTCTTTCCTGTGGATAGTACTAAAACATTCGAACTGGCTTATTTTTTTAGTACTCTTGATCATTATTTTGTTTGCTGTATTATCCATGCTTTCTATGCAGGAAGTTCGGCATGAGAATAATTGCCTTTTCTGTATTCATTACCCCATTGCCCATTGCCAATTGTTTCCATTTCACTAGTCATTCTGTGAGTTGGGGCTTAAGAATACACAAAGTCTTCCTTGCTTGTCGTAAGAGGTGGCTACAAGTTATAGCTATTTGTGGGCTAGCAACATGCAAATTTTGGAAGTCTATTGGTATCGATACATCAACAGCGACTTGTATAGAAGCTGACCCCAGGGCTACGACCTTTGGTTTTCGAAAGTGCACTATAGTTGGCTTCTGGATTATGCGCACATTTCTCGGCAACGGTAGCGAGGCTCAGAATGTTCGCTTTCCTCAACTCGAGTGGGAATTCCAACAACATAAGTTGGACATTCTGAGCCCAAGCGAAGTAATATGGTGAAACTCTGGGGAGTACTCTTGTCCCTCCAGCGGCAATACGCTTTTGTACTTTGGAAAGCTAAGTGGCAGCAGACGCAAATGGGCAATGCGCGCTCTCTTGCCTTGCCTCTTGCAGGTTAAGGAGCGTCACAATTGTAAAATGCTACTCACCGGCCGATAATTCCATAATAGTGGGTAAAGATGCTTTTTACCAGCAATTAAACACCGTTCAGAGAAGGTGACATTGTGATCGTTATTGCTGATCTAAATGCCAGGATGACCTCTGGCGATACTTTGCTAAGGCACGTCATGAGGAAACACGGTCTTGGCGAACACAACGGCAATGGAATGAGGTTCGTAGATTTCTGCAACTTCTACCGCCTCGTCATTGGTGGCACATTGTTCGAGCACATTGCTCACCATGAAGTCAGTTGGGTTTCAACTGACCGACACTGTACCACCAATCCAATCAGCCACTTCGTGATCGGCAGTAGCTTTTGAAGTTGTCACCACTATGCATACGAGTGAGGTGTTGAGATTTGACTCGAAAGGGATCATTATCTGATGGTCGGTTATGTTCGCCTGCGTGTTACGTTCGACTCTTGCCGCATGGTTAGAGAGTTGTTACCACCCTAGTTCAACATTGGCTGCTTGTATGATCCAGCTGTCGCGCAATATTGTAAGAGCTATTTTGCTGATTGGACGGCAGATATACTGAGTCATCCACCTGAATATATAGATAACTATTGGGCAGAAATAGAAAAGTGCACTTTTCTCGGGTACAACACAGGTCGTCGGTCACGTCACAAAGGGGCGTCATAAGATTTGGCTGACCCCGATACCGAGCGAAATCCCGAAAAGTTCAGCGTAGTGTACCCTCTGACAAGAGAGAATTTACTATTGCATTGATCAGAGAAGCGGAGGATGCCGCAGATCGCAATGGGTACCTCATCGCAAAAGAGCTTGCATATGGTCTCAAATCTTTCGATGGTCCTTTGAAGGATGTTAATGGTCCCCTTCTCATCGACGATGACGGAGAAAATTTCTTTATGGTTCTCAACCGTATCACATCTGGTGAGGTTCCTGAAATGGTTAGTTAACGTAATATCTGGATGCAGACTGTTCCTTTAAACAGAAGAGTTATTTCGGTCGTCAATGCACTCAAACGGAGTAAAGCCGCTGGGCTAGACGATCTCCCAGAAGAGTTATTTATCACTGCACCTGCAGTACTGCAGATCTGCTACTTCCACTCATGTGACAATCTTGGGAATTCGAAACCTTTCCCAGAAGATAGAAGGCAGGAATGATTGTTTAGATTCAAAGATAGGAACCCATTTTGAGTGTGATAATTGAAGGGGTTTCTATGTGATCCTTGCTGGCACAAAGGTAACAGCTAAAATAATTCTGGAACCCATCAAAGAACATCTCGAAAGCTTAATCAACAGAGAGCAGACTGATTGCCGCTCGGGATACTACTACTTTGATTACATTAATACCTTATGCATCATTGGGGAACAGTGCACGGAGTTTAGATCTTCGGTGCACCTATTCTTCATCGATTTCAAGAAAGCGAGAGGGGAGGGGATGTATTTGGGGTGCTCTTCGCCGTGGTGGCATTCGGGAGAAACTAATAGCTATTATCAGAGCGACATATGGCGACGCAAAATTCCACATGGTAAAATCTCGAAGGGTTTTGAGGTCGAAATCGGAGTTCGTCAAGGTTGCATCTTGTCACCGATATTTTTTCTTCTTGTTATCGGTTCTTCATGCTGCCTTGAAAGGATGATCTGGAGGATTTCAATGGACTATGACATTTTACCTCAGATACTTCTGCTACGCTGATGAAATCTGTTTGCTCTCCCTCCGAGTCATGGACATTGGCGAAATGGCTCTTGATTGGAAAGCGAGGCGAGTGGAGTTGGACTAAAGATAAACACCGTCAAAACCAAGGTTCTCAGTCTGACGGGTCATCGCACCGAACTGGATGTTGCCCCATGCATTAGGATCGCTAGATCCGCGTTTGGTGCTTTGTCTAAAGCCTGGAAATGCAGTTATCTTGATAACAAGATCAAGTTGAGGCTGTTCTGCGCTAGTGTTCCTTCTGTGTTGCTCTATTGGAGCAGCATATGGAAGGTGAACCCCACTGTTATTCAAAAGTTCCAAGCCTTCGTCAAGACCTGTCTACGTCACATCATCGGGGTACGCGGGCCCGATACTATCAAAAACGAAGAACATAGCTGGCGCACAGGCCTCATAGGCACTGTGTTCGGAAGGCGAAAGTGGCACATTAAGGAAAAGCGACAATTACATTACCGGCTACGCCATGCAATGGAATCCACTCTGTAAAGATGCCGACGGGTGGGTCGAGGAGGAGCTGAAGTATATTTCAGGTAACCGCAAATGATGCGCGTATGCATGGTTAACGTGTTATACTCCACAAGGGGTAAATGGCAACCATATAATTCATTGGTCAAGTGCCAGGTTTAGGGCGTCAACGATTGGCGTTTAACGGTGAAATACAAATCTTGTCATATGCTATTTGAAAGTAATATTGACAGCTTTATATAGCGTACAGATACACATTGTAGACAATGTATTTATAGATTCACAAAGCAACATGAGCACACTCAGACGACACTTTACTCCAGCACCCTAGTATCACAGGATAGGACAAATTGCAATTTGACCATTATCCTATTGGGGTCAAAAATGAAAACACGAAAAGTAGCTTGAGGTCGAGGTTAGATGTAACGAAATTAAAAGAGCATTAGCTAACGAATACTTATTTTCACTCAGTGTGGTTATTCGGAGAACTATCTCATTTCACCGATGGACCCAACAAATATGGTCAGCATTAGAGAAATAGTTACTGAAGTGTGATCGGGATACCAAACGTAGCAAAGGCGAAATATATGGCTTGATGTGAAATGTTATGAAGCCTAGAAAGCGATTTTCAGATTTGTAAATGAAATTTCTAGACAAAAGCAACAAAAGCAGACATGGGGTAATGACAAGGTTTTAATGCTTGATAAAGAGTTGGGCACGTTTCGATTGCGACAATGACACGGTCGCGGTACAAAGATTAAAATGAGCAAAACCAAATTCAGCGTGGAATCCGACAAGTATATAAGGCTCATAACTCAGTCTTCCCGGCAATAAAGTCAAGGAACGAATATGAAAAGAATAAGCTCTACGCTTAGAAAATAACCCTTGGACATTGTAGCAAAAAAAGGCGGGGCTTGTAGCGTATGAGCTTCCTTTGAGCAACATGTTCCTGTTGACACTTGTTGCATTTTGGGATAGTAAAATCACCAAAAAAGTGACAAACTCAACCCGGAGATTTGATGTAATTGCGTATCACTAAAATACTGTTTCGATTCCAAAATCGAAGCCATGATAGTTAGAGAGGACGAAGAACATTGGAGTGAGGAACTATATATTTCGGTGCACAGATAGATCTAACACTAAATACAGGAATACCGGACCAAAAAATATGGACTGAACCCGAGGTGTGACATGTCACAACTCCTAGGTCCACTGTTCCTAAGCGAAGGTATATACGATAAACCTGCACGTCAGAGAGAATCTATGTAGAGAGATTTAAGTGATTTAGTAGGGAGTGCTAATGTGCCATATCCATATTCTCTGAGCTAGTAAACTAATATTGAACGCGTCATCTCAAATCAGATCTCAATTGATTTAGGAATGCTAACATAACCTTGAAGTCCTGGCGGTAGAGGTATAGAGTAATGAGTGCTCCATACAGCATTTGCAAACCGGCGTTTGAACTTAGATCCGGCAAAGACGGAGCTGTGAGAATTATATGAGATTGGGAAGTCCAGCAGCTAGCCCATCGATGGGAGGCCTCTTTCGCCTATATACATAGCAAAAAAAACTACCGGAAGGATGGCGGATTAAAACCGGCCAAGAACTGAAGCTAAGAAAACTTAAAATGGAACCCCAGATAGGTCTACTAACAGGTCACTGTCTTCTGGAATCATCTGCAAAGAACGGGGATCTACATATAATGGTGGTCCAATATACAGATTTTACAATAAAGATGACCGCACTTTTCAAGTAGACGAAATTTGGTTGGAGATTAAACAAGTATGAGGCAACATAGCCCACTCTTACATAAAACATCCTCCCCATGCTATGGTGGTCTTCGTTGAGGTCTCATTAATAACCATTTAGATTGAAAATTATCCAGTAATTTCGCAAGCGGGCAATATTTTATGTTTCTCTATCTGATATGAATTTCTACGTGAAACTATTCTATTTTATTGGACACTAATCCGATGTGCCGTTTAAGGTAATGGAGTATCAAATCTTTATGGTATCCCTTGTTTCAAAGTGTCAGAAATCGTCAGAAGCGCCTTAAGGACAAATCGGGACACAGGGTGAAAACTCAAATTTACCGAATTTTGAGGAAGTCTTTTTCTATCTCTGGGCCTTTTCGGAAAGTCTTGGACCTTTCCAGCCCTTTGGGGACGAGCCGGGGTCCGGTTTGACATGTGAAAGTTCCAAAGTGTTTAACAATAGAATGAGATGAGTTGCCTCTGCCCTGGACGAAACCATCAGTCGACTTTTTCGTTCTTTTTTAAAAAACTTGGGTGTTTAACGCAAAAAAAGAGGACTCCGTGGACTACATAAGAGGAAGTAAGTTGCTTCCCAAGTGGTCCGGTCCGTCACCAAGTGGGTGTGGACTCAGAACTCCCAGCATCCTCAACAAAAAATAGACTGAGATCGGTTAGGGGCATTTAGCTTGCCCGTATTATAGATGAAGTGATAAAGCGGCATAGTTCATGGGTTGGTTGAATTCGTCGTTCCTAAAAATAATTTCGAAAACATAGTTTAGATGAGCTACATAAGACAAAGGATTACAAGCTGGAATGATCTTCTTGGCATTTCAATAAATAATAGAAATAATAAATTCATCTTTAGATGGGTAAGAAGGTAAAAAAGGAGAACGTCGAATATCAAAGAGAAGGTAAGAGATGCTGCGGAAAGAAAGCGGAATAACGTTGGACTATCTCAAAGTTTTAAGGGAGTTATGGATTCCCTTTGATTTTTGATAAAAATAAAATTCATGCTGAAATTATAAAAATCGCAATAGTAACTAACTAAAAAACTGAAATTTCTATTTATTATTAGAGGACTTTACAGAACCCTCCGAATCCAAGAGAATTACAAATGTTTAATCTTTTGAGCTCCCACAGCTCCTAAATTCACTTTTTTCTGAGTTTTTACGACTGCGGTTTAATTGAAATGAAGCTATAAAAACGAAATTAAACAATTTGCAGATAAGATACAAATTGCAGTCGACTTTAGGAAATTATGTGTAGAATTACTCACTTTTTGCAATGTTCTGCATGTTCTCAATGGTTTAATTTCAGAAAAGAACGAAAGACATGACAAGGTCATTGTCAGTTTGATTACAACATTTTGAAACTGGTTCAGTGAGATATAGCATATCATTTAGATAAATAACTAGAAGTTTCTTACTAAAGATCATGAATCGCTGGTAATGATTTGACAGGAAAAAAACCAAATAGCAAACGACCTATAAAATCAAATCCGGCTTTCTTCTTGCAACTATTTTTGAGCTCTGCATGGGGTCTAAAGAAAGCCTATTTGTAATATAACACTTCTAGAGGTAGATTTTTTTCCATAACAAAACTGACCTCAGGTACTCTATCATAGATTACCTGCGAAATATGATTGTCCGTTAACAGAATGCGTAAATTAATATGATCCATCATGATGTGCCTAAACCTAATTTTTCAATTAGACTATTACGGATGCGAATAGAATTAGGGTTCTGCGATAACTAAGTACTATTAGCTAGTAAAATGGAAACCTGATTTCGACACGTGCGAGAGTTAATTAGTTGATTCAATCTACAAATACGTCGCAAGATACTACTGAGACCAAGATGTTTTGTTACAATATTTAATAATGAAGTCATATATTCTAATTGTCTTATTCATCTTGTCTGGTCTTGTTTTCATTCGTTGTTGTTGTTTTCGAGCGAAGTTATCACATGTTCCAGCGTAGACATCGGTTTTCTTAATAAAAGCAAGGAAAATTACAAGGTCAATGGACTTAAAAATTTAGATTTAAAACAAGTGGATGCGAGTTCGTTACTTTTTATCTATCCAATGTTGGGTTTTCACACTTTAATGTTAGTCTATTAATTATGTTCTATGATTTCTATAAGATTGAAGCTTAGAATATCTTTCCAAGTAGGGCTTTTTTGGACAACAGTCTTCGATGAAACTTTAGTGTCCTTGTCAAGGCTGCGTTTGGAATGTTATTATGTTGATTTTAGTTAGATTAAAGAGGTCTTCGTCTTCTGATGTTGAAATGACGCAACCAGTTTAGTTTGTGCACCATGGGTGATGGGTTTTCCCGAAAACATGTTGGTATATTAATAGTCTTTGGGCTTACTTTAATTTCATGTCATACTTATAAAAAAAAATATTAAACCAGAGCAAGTAGCATGAAAATATTGTTATGTAAGTTCGCGGGAAAATTGTTTCTTGCTCTAGTTATTCCCTTTAAATAATGTAATACATTATAAGGTAACTTTCTTCGAAAAAAGCATGTTATCCAAAAGTTGCTCCTGGATAAAATTGCTCTTGAGTTACAATAAGTTTCATAAATGGAGCTGGCGACTGTGAGGAATGGAATTTCCTAGATCATCGTTGAATACGGTATGATTTTAAAGTGAATCTGGCACACTAAATTCAAACACACTATTATCTACCATCTATGTAGCAATGGAACCCATAAGTACCGAAGTGTACCTTCATGAGAAACACACATAAGTAATAGACGTAGCTGTCGGGATGGCTAACACAGATCATCTGGATTACCAGAAGTCAATCATGATCGTAAAAACCTATGGAGAATGCTGACTGTGCAGTTCCGTCAGCACCTGTGTGCAGCTCCACTGAAGAGTTTTATTAAGATATGCATGCATGTTTTTGTGCTAACTGGGCTCAAGAATGTGGACGGGTTTCCTGGACGCTTCACTTTTCACTTTTGATGTAAAAATATTTGGCTACACGTTGGTTCGCCTTATATATCCCTCGCAGCCTGTGTTGAATATACCCGATATTCAATTTTATGTGGTACTGATATTTGGAGGGGGACGGGGGGGGGGTAATAACTTAACGCGAAAGGGCAGCCTTCACCTACTACAACTATGCTAGTAGTAATTGAATTTCCACCGAACTTTTCAGAATGATGCTAATTATTAAAGTCTACATCACTTATGGATCCATCCAGGATAAACTTAGGGGGCGGGGGGGGGGGGGGGGGGGGGGGGGAGGGGAGAAGTTCGCAGTAAACTATCAAAATAAAATATTTGAGCAAATATCATAATGTGGAGTATTTTGAGGCTTAGATGCATGGACAGATCTTTCGGTTTGGTTTTTTTCCGAAAACGGGTCCTCGAAACCCCTTTCGGAACCCCATGCTTCTCCTTTGAAACCAGCGTCAAACTTTCGAAAAGTGCTAATCAAGACCTTTCATTTCATACCCTAAATGACTACATTCTGTGAAAAAAATTAACGCTCCACTTTTCTTCCCTCTTAAGTTCAACGTGTAACTATGTTGCTCACTGCAGGGAAGGGAATTCGCTGTCCCCACCTTTCCACCCAATTCAATATTAGTAACTGTCTCTGAGGAAAAGGACATGATAGACAGACGGACGGACGGACGGGCAGACAGTCAGACAGAAAGCAAACCGATTTTGATAAGGTTTTGTTTTTAATAACGCGATCGCGAAGGCAGTGGTAGACTGATCAGATCCTCATCTAATGTTTTTTTATCACAGGCGATCTCCATCTCAATGCCTAACTTACGGAGAGGGTCTTTGTTGTTTTTGATAGTTGTGAGTCTTTGAAAAGGGTTGCAGAAGTTAAGAGGGAAGAAAAGGCTCTCAAATTAAAATTTTCGTGAGCCTCATTTCAAAATCTAGGTTATAATTTTATTAAGTTTAACTAGCGAAAAGATTTCTTCGCCAATTGGATGCCATCTGATGATGGACACGGATATTCTCCCAACATTATGCCGCTGAGTAGGCTTTAAAAAAACAACTTCGCAACAATATACGTGAGGTTGTGTGAATGTACTCTGTTGAGTTTTCGTCACACTCCGTGTTTTTATCGCAGTCCAAAAAAATTTGATATTAATTGCAATTGGAATCTCTTGTGCTTACCAATCATATGAACCCCTTCGCTACCTCACAACGGAAGTGAAGAAAGGCTGCCCTCAAGGAGGTGTGCTAGCGCTACTTTAGTGGAGTATGATGATCAACTCACTACTATGCGAACTACAAAATCTGCCAATACACGTTCAAGCTTATGCGGATGACGTGGCTGTGCTAGCTCTCGGAATGGTATGTAGAAATACATAACGCGCCGTTGATTTGATTGACAGTTGGTGTCTCAGCCATATACTTTCAGTAAGTCCGAATAAAACCACAATGATATTATTTGTAAAAAGGAGGAAACTGAATGGTCTTTGCCTTCCAGAGATGAGGGGTACAACCCTTCAACTCTCTGAAGAAGTGAAATATTTGGGAGTTATTTTAGACAGGAAGCTTCTTTGGAACAAACTTGTAGAGACAAAGATGAAACGAGCTCGGACAGCTGATGGGCTGTGTAGGCAGACCTTTGCCTCGACATGGGGACTTAGCTTCAGGTAGTAATGTGGATATATGTTGCTATCATTAGGCCGATGTTCGCTTATGCATCCATAGTTTGGTGGGTTAGGTGAAACAAAAAAGTTTTCGCTGTAAACTAGGCACACTTCAAAGAACTGTGTGTCTGAGTATCACCGGTACCATGAGCACCATATCCGGCGCAGCTCTGAATGCATTACTCAATTTGCAGCCCTTGGATTTGTTTATTCAGAGCACTGAAATTAGAGAACTTCATACACTAATTCGATTAGATCTATGGGTAAACAATGAACGTGGGCGGCACAGAGCATTGGGGGAGTCATTGGGAGAACTAAATCTAGTTTTCGCAATGCCTTCTGATTCTTAGATTGGGGATCTGAGATCTGTTTGGTAGAAGATATGATGACATCTTGAAACGGAGAGAAAACTGGCACGTTCACGATCACATCCACTAACGGAAATCCTGCGATACATAAACGAATCCGGGATATTCCGTTAGACTGGGGAACCGAGTACAATGGACCACTAAGGTCTGAGTGCTCAGAGGCTTTGCCTCCCCCCACCTCAAACACACACATACAATCCCGTCAGCATATCCAATCCGAAGCAACATGGTCCCACTCGTAGTTGCAAAAGAAGATTATGAAATTCGCCACTATTTTTAGTTACTCTCCTTCTCCCCGGAATAGGAACACTGTAAACAATTGTACGAGAATCGGAAGGACACTAAACTCTTATGGGCCACGGATGTACCATTTTTCATCGAAAGTTTGCGATTATCAAGGAAAGAACGGTCTAATCGGAAGACAACAAGAATTCCAAAAAAATTGACAACAGGTCTGGAGATCGGAATCCGGACACTCCAAGTATGAAAGGTTTTGTGTATTTCCTTTATAAAGTCATTCGACTCTACGTTTGCCCCATTAGT
Source organism: Hermetia illucens (assembly GCF_905115235.1). Classification (NCBI taxonomy): domain Eukaryota; kingdom Metazoa; phylum Arthropoda; class Insecta; order Diptera; family Stratiomyidae; genus Hermetia; species Hermetia illucens. The sequence continues at coordinate 151,675,500 of NC_051850.1, read as the reverse complement.
ACAAAGCACGAAATGTATATGCATATATGATATTACTTCAAAATATAAACTTTGCCATAGAAGTAACAAATTTAACCTATTATAACTTAATAGTGCGATTTCTAACAAACTTGAAAGGATCATGCTCTATGTTATAGCTTACTTATATTGCTGCATTTCTTGGTTCTAGGATGAACTTAACGGGGATTTTGCAGTCAATTACTAAAAATTATAGTAATTAATAATATAATATTATTAACTTTATTTCAACAGATATCGGTATGGAGGGTATTTCTGAGGCTAGGCACCATATAGTGATCGATTCCTGATTTCTTGTAGGATTTTTGGGTTGGGTAAGTTCTGGGAATGGGTCCATGAAAGAGTTTTGAAAAGTACCTATCGAGACCGTTCATTTGATATCTCACATGACTATATTTGGCGAAAAAAAATTACATCCCCTTTTGCATCGATGTGGACTACCCCTTAAATTTGGTAAAGAGTGATGTAATTAGTTGTATGTGTGTACGTTAACAGTTCTCACGTTCTCAGAAAATTTGGTATCAATCAGTATAACCGTTCCTTAGAAAAGTGCATGTGACAGACAGACAGACTGACGGAGAGACAAACAGGCAGGCAGAAAACCAGACAGACAGCAAACCGATTTTAGTAAGGTGTTTTGGGGGAGGAGGGGTAACCACCAGCGCCAGATCTTGGCCTGCGGTAATCTGAAGTTCAAGACAAGTTTCATTCTCATGACTAGACCGCCATATTTCTGGCTCGTAACAAATTCTTGTAGTTCCTTCTGGCTCTACCGAAGGAAGAGTCACTTCCTTGGTTTTTACGATAAATATTTTTCGGTTGTGAAGTAGGCCACTGCTCTTCTAGACTATAGGGATATCCGCTCAAGTATGGTCGAGGAGAATATTTTAAAAATAATCCTCAGCAACGTGATACCTCTTTCTAATATGGCGACATCCCCTTTTTTCCAATGTGGAACAAATAATGACTACAACAACACTGTTAAGTGCGCTATCAGATCCAGGTGACTTTTAATTCCCAATTTATGCGTTGCGTAAATTGCTTTCATTATGGTTGTTGAAAGTTTAGTATACCACTGACTTTAGCTGATGGGATCTCCTACTCAGCAGGCGTATATGTCAATTTGATCGGGTGTCAGCTCTATCTCGGCTGGGGGCGTATCGTGGCGTATATTCCGTCGTACCCTTCCTTCCTCGTTTTTACTTTGCTAGAACTTTTGCGCCTGCAGCTTCTTGGATTTGTTGCTTAATCGGCTCTCCTAAATTTCCTTTATCTATGAAGCCGTTTTCAGCCCGTCGAAATGTTCGATAATCCTCTATGTATGCTTGGTGTTTCTAGACGTCTTTTATCGTAGCTTCAGCTTTAGGACAATTTATATCATTTGTGATTACCCTTTATGTTCTTACGATTACAGTATTTCCGAGATATCCACACAATCTTCTGGATATTTTTTGCGCGAATCAGATACTTCAAATAACCACACATTGCCTGATTATAGGCTTCTTCCTAGTACCACAAGAGTTTGTTCTATTTTCTTAAAAAGTTGGGGTAGGCTATCCTGTAAGGATGGGCCTGATATTGCGGATTTTTTTTTAATATAAGCTGGGTACATTGACTTTCATTTATTGTTTGATTTAAACTTCCAGGCCCTGTTTATCGCATTCCCTGTGATATTATCATTATACGTCGATTACCCTATTAGCTATTTTGTAGCTTGAACTTTACAGAGGGAACGCAAGTTCCATATGAAAATGCATATATCGATATTCTTGCCATGTGGTCCATCTATTAGATGTGGTCTTTGAACAGTATTAATTTTTACGGATAGGCTTTTAGATCGCAAGCTAACTAGACGTTTAATTTTGATATGTTAAACACTTTGTGTTTGTCCTCCGAGCTAGGTTGTGAAAGTACATTGCCCATGTGTCACGACGAGGACACAATGGGTAGGATCTTCTTACAGAAAAGATGTGTTACTTAACAGGAGGCATTTAACATTTTGGTGCCTTATGTAGTAGGGTCTTCAAGATTACTAGAGATTATATCAGCACTTTCACATCCGAGCCGCAGTACGGAAAAAATATTTCATAGTGATGATTTCGGTTGACTTCTATTATGAATAATAACCCCGCTAGGATGAAAGGCAGTGATATGTATTTTTGCAGCCATTTCTTGCTTCCGAAAGTGCTTGAAAAGGAATAAGTGTGGAGACGGAAACTGCAAACCACAATTAATAATTATTTGGTTTTTGCATTGGTCGGTTTCTATTAAAGGCTAAATGTGATCTCATCAGATACCGCCTTAACGCCTCTACCCTGCGGAGCAGCGTGACCGGAAACGGAGACAGGTGATATTTAGCTCTTTTTGTTAAATTCAAAACCCGATAAAGGTATGAATTATATTGATCGAAACCGCCTGGTTTGCATCTAGAATGGTCTCTGCTGAATGCTACCTCTCGCCACTTTCGGTCACGCTGCTCCGCAGGATGTAGGCGTTGAGGCAGGCATTTTATTATTATTATTATTATTCTGTTCAGGGAAAGGCGCACCGCGTCCTTGAAGAACTATTGTCCCCCTTTTATTGGTTATAGTGTACCTATCGATCATAGTATCTCAAGCAGGCTTATAACCGTTAGGAACTTTAGTATGTTTCCTACTTCCAGATCTTTCAGCTTTGCATCTGGTATTAAGTGTTCTTCCAGATGTCTCGACCTACTTTGCACAAGTGCCGGACACTGTCCGAGGACGTGTATAGAGGTTTCGTCATCCTTCTCACAAAATCTGCAGGCAGTGTCCGTAGATATCCCTAGCTTCCCTAGGTGATAGTTCAGCCGACAATGACCAGTGAGAATTCCCAATATGATTCGGAGGTTCTGTTTGGTAAGGTTTAAGCAATCCTTTATGCGTATGGGTTCGTATCCCCCAATAAGCACCCTGGACTGCTCCATCGCTGATAGACCCGCCCAATATAGTTCCCTCAACCGTCTCCCTCCATTTCTTAGATTCACAGTCATGAAACCGTTTCCGATACCACAGAAGGGTTCTGGCCCGTGTAAAGGTGTCCCTGCTCCCTTCTTGGCCAGTTCGTCCGCTGCCTCGTTGCCTTCCAACCCAGCATGGCCTGGAACCAAAAGTATCCAGACCTTGTTGGACGAGCCGAGTGTATTCAGTCTCTCAAGGCATTCCCATACCAGTTTAGAGTTCATCTGGTTGGACCTAAGTGCCTTGATCGCTGCTTGGCTATCGGTGAGAATAGCTATGTTCCGCCCTCTATAGTTCCTTTGCAGATTATAGGAGGTACATTTGTCCATGGCGTATATTTCCGCCTGGAATATGCTAGTGTACTTGTTCATTAGCTCAAAGTACATTTTTCTTGGACCAATGACACCGGCACCCGCTCCGTACGCTGTGAGGGATCCGTCAATGTACCAAGTGATCAGTTGCTGCTGCCGTATGTCGCAGCCACACTCTCCAAGTTTGCCTTGTTACTCCAACGTGTTTCAAACTTCTTATCGAAGTGAAACCTCATTGTCATATTATCCCTTGGTATCAGTAATTCGGGATACTGCCTAGAAAGAATAGCAATTTTCCGTCGTTTTAGGCAGCTCCCGGCCTCACTCATGCTACCGCCCATCCTGAATGTTGCCCTCCTTGCCTACATCTGTATGTGCAGATAAAGAGTGGTTAATCCCAGAAGGACCTCCAGGGTTGCCCTTGGGCATGTCCTCATTGCCCCACTGATACACACGCAAGCCGCCTTTGAAGCTTATGTAATTCCCTGGCTTGTGTGCTGAGTTCGGTTCTTTCTTTAGGTAATCATTGGCCTTACTATTGCAGTATATATCCAAAGTAGTATCTTCAGGCTGCAACCCCATTTTTTCCTGCTATGGATCTGCAAGTCATCAGAGCCCTCGTGGCTTTCCGACAAGTGTTTCCGACATGTGTCTTCCAGAAGGCATCTTATTGCACAATTAATTGTTTAACTTTCCGATTCGATTTCGATTAAAGAAATAATTTTAATGTTGCCTAGAAAGAGTTAAACACCTGAATTATACGGATGCAGTGCACCTACATACATATACATATATGGGGCGAAGTGCGCGAATCATATTCTTTTGCTATCGCTGCAAGTTTAAAGCAATAAGGTTCATCTCCTCCTAAGTCGTCCCGAAAAGGTTATCTGCACTCCTCCATAATTTTTCCGATGTGGCCCATTCGGTGAACATACATGGACGTTAGTTCCTGCTGAAAAGCATAACTAAAGCTACACTTGTCGTCCTGTCTTTAAATATGGCTACTTGATTGCCACTTCCTTCTTCCCTCATCTTTATCTTTATCTTTGGTTTTGAGATTTGTAGTGGTGCAGTTTTTATTCATGATTTTTCTCCAGAATGGTAAAAGGTTGGAACTTTCGGGAAACAATAGCGGCAGGTTTCAATTAGCATATGACTGCAGCGACGAAGCGTTGTGGTCGAATAACCTCAAGTTAAAGTAAATTTGGTTCAATCCCGGCTTCCGGGAGACTCAACTTTCAGAATGAGGGGTTGCGTCTTGGAATTGGCCAAGATATGTAGCATATGGTTTGCGATGTGTTCCGAATTCATTTATCTGATCCGAGATCGCATCTCTTTGTCCTTACCTTTGAGTAGACGCTTCACTAGACTTCTTGAAAACTCACTGTTGTTCATAGCACCATACCTACCAGCATACGCAGTCTCAACCACTGGACCTAAGATTCTTCTTTTCTGCTCTCTAGCCTAGTTTATTGAGCATGCTTCGTTGCAATAACACTGTGTAGACGTTTCTTCATATCTACCTTTGATACTGGCTTTTGCTTCGCAGTTAAAAATAAAGGTACTTGCGGGTGGGCATTAGACATTAGAAATGACAACAATTGGAAGCTCTATTTCATATGCTTTCAGAATAAATTTCTTAATTTCATACCAAGTGGGTTGAACTCTAAAATTTATGTTTTCAATACGAATCTATAAGCCTTCGTTGTTCTTTGGATTTTTACTAAGTTTTTCATTTCTGGGTAAGAAACTTGATTGAGCGTTCTGGGGACTGTTCTCATGTCCATCCTCTCTTCAGTTTTCCGATATCTTACGTTTCTATGAAAGGCAACCTTAAGTCAAATTCTAAAGATTGGTTCAGGTCGTATTACATTCAAAACAAAAATTTACACTAATTTCCCACAAATGCAAGGGATTGAAAAATTCAGACCCTCTAAATGGAAGCATTCTTTAGGACCATTTAACTTTTTTCACTTGTTGGGGTTTAACAGATTTTAAGAGCGCAATATTTCCGGCTCGCTGGTAATAAATTTTTATTATTTGATAACCTTGGAAACGTCCTTTGATTGCTTTGCTCCCATTCACCCATATTAAAACTAAACTCGAATTAATTTAATTCAATACAACCGTTGATCTTGAAATTGATTACTATCAGGTGTTTGTTGGAATTTCAGAATGGCTAAGATATCGGAAATAAAAATTCCTCTTTAATTGGAGGAACGTAACTAATGGTAATCACTTACTATCAAGAATGCATCCAAATTGGCAGAGTTATTACTTAGAGAAGGAAACCGGCTTTGAACAGCTAAGAATGTACTGTATTGGCTGAAATTGTTAGATTTAAATTCAGTTTCAACATGTGATTGCAAGAGGACAATTAACTGAACTCATAAACGGTATTTTTAATTATAAATTGGCAGTTACTGGTAGACACTTGCATAATAATTGAGCTGGTAGCTTGTTTTATATAAATTCTGGTTTTCCAATAAAATTTTCATATTATTGACGGCTGGGATAATTATACTGTACGGTATCATTAAATGTAAGATTTCCGACGCAAATAATTGGTCGTTTGGTTTGAATAGAAGCATTTAAATAATAGAAGAAAACATGCTGCTACTTTTGGGAGTTGATAGTTGTTAGTTATGCTTTTGTTGATAGTAATATCCTTTTTTATTATGCTCTTTCTTTCAATCGATGTTAGCTTGAAATCCTTCTTCAGTGTATACACTGGCAGTCTGTATAAAACACACTGTTGGAAGAAGCATGTGATTCCTGGAATATTGGTAGAATAAAATAATTCTAAAGATTCTAATTAAAACAAGATTTGTTTTTTTTTTGTTTGCAGGTGGTTTCTACCTTAACTCCAGATCGTCAGATGGGGCTTTCTGATTATTTATTTACTTTATTTATTTAATTCAAAATGTACAAGATGCAGAAGATATTGTACGCACTCATTTAATTGAAATAACATTACTGAGAAGAAACAAAACTACAATAAGTCGAGAAATCGGAAACTTGACGCTGCAGGTATAAAAGGTTTTGTATTTCCCTATGTGAGGAGCGTAACGCAGTTCTCCATTGGCTGATAGCATTGACTCGAGATATTTGAATCCCTCACTCCTGGCAATGGCAGTGACCTGTCCACAACTGAGCGGGTCAATGCTATCAGCCAATGGGGAACTGCATAATGAAATTGCTTCACACATTAACACAACCTGGATGAAATGGCATTCCACAACTGGTGTTCTTTGTGATCGACGTATCACCGCACGTCTCAAATCTAAAATTTACTGCAATGTCGTCTGCCGCTTTCTACAGTTCTGAGTGTTGGCCAACTATAAAGGACAATGAACGTGGTCTTGCGGCAATGGAGACGAAGATGTTGCGTTGGACTAGTGGCGTGACATGTTTTGATCACATCCGAAATGCAGATATCCGCGATCGTTATGGGGTTGCACCGATCGTGACAAAATTGCGAGAGAGACGTCTTCGATGATGTGGTCACGTAATTCGCACTAACGAGAATTCACTTACCAATATTGGTCTGAACATCGAAGTCAATGGTAAGTGACAAAAAGGCCGGCTGAAACAATGGTGGCTTGATACGCTGAATGGGGATTTAAAAGCCTCGCGATTACATCTTGATCAGGCATTTGATAGGGTCAAAAGACCAAACCGATCACGACGAGCCGACCCCGCTTGCGAGGAGCGACGAGTGCATGACAGCTCCATGTCATATAGCTAAAAATTCCATTGCCCTCTATTTTTTAGAAAGCGATTTAAATAAATAACTTGATGGAAACCCCTGTATTGATAATAGTCAACCTCATACGCTTCACACTCTGAGTTTAATATTATTAGCATATGCCAAGGATGTAACCTACATCAAATGCAAAAAATGGCTGGGAAGAATTAAATTCTTCTTGAATGAAATTTTAATATTTCACTTCACATGCTGACTTCATAGGTAACGAGAATAATTTACATTAGCAGCACGTTAATTATGAAGTCAGCATCTTATTTGCATGGCTTAGGATGCTGTTAATTCGCACGAAATTGCTAAGTTTGAACTGCTATAACTTTGGCGTTAATGGCCAGATTTCCATGAAATATAGCACGCATATACGAAATATTGCCCTCTATGCTGATACAAAATTTAGAAGTCCTAGGATGAATTTAAGGGGGGTTTTCAGTAAATTTTTAAAAGTTGGTAATATGCTATTAGTAAGTTTATTTGAGCAGATATCGGAATGGGACATATTTTGAGGCCTAGATTTCTTCTAAGCGCACCACCATGATTTTTTTTCGGATTTTTAGGTTGGGTAGTTTCCGAAAATGAGTACTGTCTCACTTTAAGTGCATACATTTTGACTCCTCACTCGCACAGTTTGCAATTCACTCCAAAACTAATATCAATTGCGGAAAGTACTAATCAAGGGTTTTCATTTGATGCACGACTATATGCCGTGAAAAAAATGGTTGAATCCCCCCTTTGCATGTGTACGGAGCCCCCTTTAAGCTCCAACTAAATTTATGCCACTCGCTGTCTGCGTGGGATTTTATACTTCTCATCTGTGCATCAAATTTCGTTTTGATCGGTTTAGCCGTTTTTGAGAAAAGTGCGTATGACAGACAGACAGACAGTCAGTGAATCGATTTTAATAGGGTTTTGTTTCACACAAAGCCTTAAGAAAAAAAAATTAAAAATTAATAACAGTGCGGATGCTAATTTGTTCTTAAATAAATCAAATGATGAAGACAAAGGACCAAGCTTGAAGTGGCTGTATTCACGAAGCGTTCTTTGCACAGGAGTGTAAAAGCAGCATCAGGATCCCGCGAAAGGAACCTCAAAAACACTAACATTACGGACGCCAATCTCGGAACTGAATTTCAAAACTATCAATTAGATCGTGGATTAATTTGTAGAGAACATATGCATCAGCCAGAGGTTTGCGCTGAAGAAGAGATGACATATTAAGAAATGCAAATGTTTCTTTTTAAAAAAACTGAACTGAACTGAGAATGACTGAATAATGGAATGGAATTGGTAAGTGGAGTGAAGAACAAAAGCAGACATTCTGCAAGCTCGGCTCAGGATGTTAACATTATGACAATTAAATCGAGACTTACTGTCGATTGTTACGCTAAGATCGTTATAGGAGGAAATAATTGAAAGAGGTTGACCAAGCAAATGGACAAACGAGACAATCTCGAGATTTGATTGCAGGTGATTAAGTTCTGAAGAAGTTCATACAAGGACAAGTAAACAAGGAACGAAGATCGTTAGTAAGCAAGAAAAATAGAAATGGCCAAAGGATGGAACCCTGCAGGACTTTAGATGAGAAAAATAGAGGAGTTGAGACGTAACTGTTAGTTGGGACCCAATAGAGAGTACAGATGGCGTTATACTAACCGAGCTTCTTGACGTAGAGGATATGATTAACGGAGTCAGAAGCTTTGGAGAAATCAGTTTAAATTGTACGCATATCTTTTCATTTATTGAGGGATTTAGCAATAAAGTTCATAAACTCCAATAAATTATAGCAATGAGATGTCCGAGGTAAGACGAAAAGCAGTCTTTGAAATATTTTTCCAGAATTTTAGACACAGAGCAAAGGAGTGACCAGCTAAAGCGGCATCACCTTTTTGTGTAGTGAGATAATACGTGCCTCCTTCCAAATGTCGGGGAAGACAGCTTAAGATAAACTTTTGTTGAAAATTAGCGAAAGGAGTAGGGAAATATTTTGTTTACATTTTTATTTAAAAAATATTATGGGAAGCTATTCAGTCGAGTTGAGGTCCGGATAGCTGAGTGGTTAGAACACTAGGCTGTCCTACGGAAGGTCGCGGTTCAAATCTCACTGGTGGCAGTGGGATTTGTATCGTGATTTGACGTCGGACACCAGTCGACTCAGCTGTGAATGAGTACCTGAGCCAAATCAAGGTAATAATCTCGGGCGAGCGCAATGCTGACCACATTGCCTCCTACAGTATACTGTAGTGTACCGTTACGGTCTTGAATGAAGTGCTCTAACACACTTCAAGGCCCTGATCCAATGTGGATTGTTGTGCCAACGATTATTATAGGCCCTGATCCAATATGGATTGTTGTGTCAACGATTATTATTATTCAGTCGACAGAACAAGATGATACTAAAGAAAGTAGTTTTCAATCACTTTTTCTGCCTTTGGCATATACTCCAAACATGCTCTAGCTACAGACACTTTTCGTAATAAGTTGATTGCTTCAATTTGCACTGAAATTAACTCGATGCCTTAATTTGGATTTTTTCTAATTTGGTGAAGTCAAGTTTCGCACTAACTGCTCATTCATTTTTCGTATTTTCGGTTGTAATGGCTCTATTTCTCCATATTTTCGACAGTTTTCATTAGAGAAAAATCAAATTTTTGGTAAACTTCAAGGCATTAATTTGTTATCAATATAATCGAGGGGTTTGAAGAGAGGGAAATTTAGTCATTGAATTTCGGGCTTGCCATGCAGTCGAGACTCTACTGGAAGACGATCTGCGTTTAGCTGTGTCTCTACGTGTGGCTGTGTATCTGCGTTTATAGAATAATTTCTCTACATTAGAAATGCCCGCCTGGTATTACTATCTAAAGCTCGACTAAAGATCCATTCCCTGTCCAACTAAAATATTCCTCTGATTACAGCAAATGATTCAGTGCAAAAAAAAAAAAATTGTTTGTGTTGCGCAAAAATTCAAACTGCAATTTCATCTTCTATAGTATTTTCCCCTCAAATTAGTGACATTTCATGCGAAATATACACTTTTACAAATGAAATTCACGACTTTTCAAATCAAGTTAACATTTTTCAGAATCAAATTATTACATACTCTGCAGCATTTTCACCACAAGTTAATGACATTTGCCAATGGAATTAACAATTTTACTAAGTGATTCAAATGAAAAACCACGTGTGAAAAGTGAGAAAATAGTCCGTTTTCATAGTTGTTTTTTTTTCAGATTATGAAATAACTTGATCCTGGAAATTTAATATAGGGAAATGTTAATTTTGTTTGGAAACCCTTTAATTTGATTTGGAAGATTGTTCATTTCATCTAGAATGTCGTTAACTAGATGTGAAAATGCTAGAAGTGATACACAGTTTTTTTTGGGTTTTGTGTAAAACTATTTACATACTTTGGAAAGTGATGAATTCGATTCGGTAAAATGGTAATTTCATAAGAAATATGGTGAATTTGATTTGAGAAGTTGTGAATTTGGTGTGCTCTGAATGGCAGCCAATTTGCTTTGGAAAATTGTTAATTTCATCGGCCGTGCCGGTAATTTATTTCTTAACCCCTGCTTTTTTCGTTCCACTTTAATCTTTCTACGATCTAATCTCATCTTTGGCGAAGAAACTACCCGCTCGCAGGTGAACGTAACACACTAATACTTGCTAGAAAGGTAGTGCATAATTGGAATATTCCGATTCTAGCTTCAATGTTCTTTCCATTTTCTGCAAAATTGAATAGAAATAGAACACAGTTCATGGAAGCAAAAGCGAATTAAATAATTTGTTCAAAATAATGTGATATTTAAATCCGATTGATTCGTCTGCTGAAAAAAGCTACATGTAAAAAGGTTCAATGTGGTTGCCCTCGGTTTAGGAGGAACTAAAGACATTTTTTTGAAGTGATTTAATGCATTTTTCGATAAATCGTCCTTGTCAAGGCTTCCTTTCATCAGAAATTAAATTTTTCCAACTGAATATCAGATTACCATGCCTGCCACGAATTTAGTAAAATTGTTTGCCAAAAAATGGGTTTTTAGTGATATGCATACATTTTTCCTAATTCATTCAATTTTATTTTTAATTTATTAGCCAATTAATCTTTCTTTATGGAGGGACAGATTTGCAAGATTTACTGTTGCAAAAAAAAAACTCAGTGAAAATTGACCGTCATAAATTACTGCGTATGTTAACTCTACAAAGTTTAAGCCTTTGAAATTCTCACTGTTTCATGTTACCATACAATATAAAGCACCAAAAGTCTGGATGTTTAAAAATTCCAAAAACTGCTTTAATGAGAGTGTATCTCACGTGTGTATTATACGATTATATGATCCTCAGAAATTTGAGAAGGTAACCAAGTTCAGTCAATATTTCAAAAGCAACTAAAATTATCATTTTTCAATTTTCTATTTGAAAAGTAATGTGACCTCTTCACTTTAAATATGTTTTTTAAATATGAATATATAAAATAAGTGTTAATTTTTTTCCCCCTGCTTTGCTCAGGCGTCATTTACACTTCAAAAAATTTGTCTTGTAAAATCAAGTATCATTTAAGGTATATGGGATTGCACTCCTGCAATGTCGAACGCTTTTGCATAGTATACCACGAAGAAGCGTCTTATAACAGAATTTCATATTGCATTTGCGGTAGAAGATGATGGTGACAAAGTCATTAGTCAAATCTTAGGAGCATCGCTAATCAACTACTACGTAGGACCAAAGAGATTCCCAAGATCTACAGACTAGGCAAACGGATAAGGAAAATCTCCTTCGCGGAAATTTTCCCAACGCACCAAACACCCCAACAGTTAGTGAATGAATTCCGGGATATGGAGAAACTTTTGAAATAATTAAAATTTGCTTGCTTTACTTGTTCCCTTCATCTGTGCTAACCAGTCTCGATGAGGGGAACAAGTGGCTTCCGAAATATGGGTGTTTGCAAGACCAAGGTTTTAATTATTTCAAATAATTTAATCGCTAGAAATACCGCGTAAATTACACTCAGATGGAGAAATAGTTTAAAGCGAAATTCGTCAAGAAGTCAAAAGAAGTCACCGAAGTCCTTCAGTTGATAGCGGAGTTCGAGGAAAACGAAGTGGTGTCTCCTGAAGTGAAAGCTCGTTTTCTGAGTATTTCGTCCAAAAAAAACGATTGTTCTAGTTAGAAACTGGATGCAACAGTAAGAAATTGGATGAATAGCAACAAAGCAATCCACAAAGAATAGGTAAGTTGAAAAAAGATAAGTTGGAACGAAGCTTCTTCCTTTTAACGACTAATAGTAAGTAAGTAGCTGAAAATACCTCCAATGTTAATGGCTGGAGGCATGAAATTAGGTTCTGGAAGATTTTGAAAGAAATATGTGGATGACATTTGTGTCATTACCTGCGAAGTCAACGTTGAAAACAAACTCAATTCTCTAATAACGAAACTACCATTTTTAGACCTATTGTTGAAGAGAAAACAGAAAACACGAGAACTGAAGACCTGTAGGAACAACCAGCTTTAGACGCTTCTAGGATTTCCCAAAACCCAATCGGCGAAATAGCCAAATCTGGAGTATACAAAATTTCCTTCACCTATTACAAGAAAGTAAATATCGCACAGATAAGAACGAAGGGGGGGGGGGGGGGACATCTAAAAGAGCAGAGTTTGCGAAAAAGGGGATCGACAGATTTCAGATCGAAGGTAACGAAGCACACCTTCTCGCCGGATCACACCATTTCCAAGGTGAAAATAAACTTACTAAAACACCAAGGGATATAAGGAAACTGAACCTGGCCGAAATTATGGAGAGAAAATTCAAGACTCCCGTTAATTCATGAGGGTGATGTTCAACGAGTAACAGTTATTAGTGTGTGCTTCTTTGAGCAGGATGCAACTACGATGAATTTCAATCGATATACTTTGATAGGAAGAAAACTTCAGCAGATCCCAAATTGGAAAAATGAAACTAAAAAATGTTGAAGCAGAACAGATCAATCCTCCCTCCCCTTAACCCATACATCATTGGTTCCCAGGGCATTGCTTTGAAACATATTCCCATAACGCTTAATTTAAAAATCATTGAGATACTCCATAGCCGGCGTGGGAAACTTGTCTTTCGGATTGTGACTGCCTTTTCATCAGATTAAGAGAGGACCAACACTTCTCTTAATAAACTACGTACTTTGGTACTGAAAGTGTGAAATTACAGGAGCACTGATAAGCACGTTTCGAGACACCATTACAAATTTCAAAGGATGCCTCTGGCTTGTGTGAATAGAAAAGAAGAACATTCACAAGAGATTGTTTTCTAGACATAAAATGTTTTCTAAAAATTCTTCAGTGCTGTATGCAGAAGCAAGCTGGGCAGAAATTGCCCTCGCTCCAAAGATTCATCAGCCTCTGCGTTAGGGATGCTAGTAGGAGCATACTCACCTTTGTTGGACTTGGATGCATGGGGTGAACCCGAGACATTATATACCATGACGCCTATGTCACCATGTAGGCAAAAAAATGTTGTGGGAGAACCTATGAAAGAGGTACGAACATTCTCTCTGGTAGTCAAGCGGCATTAAAGCCCTTGCAACAATGATATGTAAGTTGGTATGGGAACATTAGCAAAACCCTGGCTTCTAAAAAGGAGATAAGGCTAAAGTGGATAGCAAGCCAGAAGTGTATAGATGGCAATATGAGGGCATTAACTTTCAAGAATGGGATTCCAAACACCATCTGTGAGACTGGTGGCTACAAACTCAAATCCGTGGCACCCGCACGAGATTGGAAGTTCAAGCCATTAGCTCTTTAATCGGAGGCTTCGGTGGGCTATAGATATAATAAATTACTACAGAATTAATAGTGGATTAAAACAGCCAAAAACCCAAAATCTAAGCAAACTTAGAATAAGGTTATTTCTAATAACTGGTCATTGTCCCCTACGAAAGTATCTGTCATGGCAGGGACGAAACATCCTCTCCATTATATTGGATTGATCCGTTGTCGTTGAAACACACCATCTGAGGAATGAAAATCTTGAAGAAGTTTGATTAGATACACTTCGTGAATTATATCCTCAACGTGGCGACTTTCACATATATAAGCTAATTAATTTAATGTATGATCAACTTAATTGGAACATTCATAAAAACAATTTGTTTGTTACTTCGAGATAGAACAGTTGCAATAAAACCGTCAACAGCAGGAGAACCAGCAGTAAATCGCATTTACTACCGGAGAGATGTCATTGTCCTCAAGGTTGGAAAAGAAGTTTCCCTAGTACATGGAGAGATCGGGGCCACATAATATACTTTTGTCGGACAAAACATTGGTGTAGCTGTCAACCATTTGGAGGTGCAAGTTAGTTCACCCGAAAGGATGCACTTTATCCTACAGAGGAGTGCAATGAAAGATTGTTTAATAAATGCGGAACCCCCCTTGGGGGTTAAAAATGAAGGAAGCTCTGAATTTGTCAAAGCGAAGCTGATAAAAAAGCACTTCATTAGAGCAACTCTTTGCTGTGCAAAATGTGGCTCTCCGCCAGTCGCAGAGGAAACAGGGAACTGATAAATGGAAGCGAGGGAAAAAAGACGGAAACCTGCCGTCAATGATGCAGCAGGAAGAATTCTACTAGTTGTTAACGATCAGAAATACCCTATGTAAGAAGCAGTCATTAATCGACCTCCCATAGGAAGTCACAGTCGTATCAAAAAAAAGGGGAAAACAACGAGACTAGGGCTTTGCTTCATCAACCTAAACTATGGGAGGTTTACTCCAAAAGTGTTTAGCCAGAGCACGTTGGGGTAGATGTCTATCAGGAGGTATGCTTGTCAAACTCCGAGCAAGGACTGATGAAAAGAATATGGTCTGAGAGGCAGTCCAGGGGATTCTATAAGAAATCTATCTGACAGTATACTTGCCAAACTTGAATCGAGGACCGAAGAAAGAAATACGTTCTGCGTACTAGGGTAAATCATCCTGGAGGCGAAAGCGTTCGTTTACAGTATAAAACCTACATGTAGCATTGAGATAAGCATGGCAAATTTTCCAAATCAGTAGGAGAAAAAATGGCCATTGAACGCGTCTCAGAGAAGGGCGGAATGTAACTTATCGATGGTGCGAACATAAAACCGTGTGGCTCACCTGCAAGATACGGAGGTGGGCAGTTTAGACACAGTGTGTAGAACGCTCGACTTACAGGCACAAAGCTGGGATGTGCAATGGGCCCCACAGCCTGGGTAAAAAGCCAAAATCTGCGAGTCAGAAGAAAGTTATGTTCCTTTCGTGGTATGCGGAAAGAAGATGTGGCTCACGTTTCTGCTTCAGGGCGATGATGGGTTTTCAAAGAGGCGCTGCAGAAAGTGAAAAACGAAGCAGCATGATTCTATGTGATAAGCGAATGCTCACAGGAGTACAAATGTCTATGAAGTGATGGGGTAGACGGTACTTGTGAGGAGAGCTGAACTGTTGCTCCTTTGCGAGTGGTGTCCAGTTATAACTTGGTATTCGGATGTTTCTGGTACTACTTCTAGTTCAATTCAAGATATGTAAACTCACGAGTTCGGGGATGTCTTCATCTGCGCTCGTTGTGTAGGAATTAATGTTTTCAGAGCTTACTTGATACTGATTGAGGTTATGCCTGTTTTCAGGAAAAGATTGACATCTTGAAGCATGTGATTGGAAATACGGAGGGTGAATCCTAGTTGGAAGAGACTTTAACTCCAGAGCCTTCGGAAAGCGAGTCTTAGAGGTAATTGTCAGGACAGAATCATCGTTTTTAATAACGATAGCATTCAATATTCCGTCGTTTTTGTTGAGACCGCACAATCACCGGCTTTCGATTGCTCGTCCAAGTTTCACCAGTTCATTTCCTCGATATAATGAAGGGCTCCTCTCAATTTCTTGACATCAGCCGAATAACTACCAGGTGGTGTGTCGAGAAAATTGTTGTAGGTGAATTTTCCGATGCTACCTCGAAATATGTAACTGAGGACGGCTAAGAAAGTGACTAGAAGGCTCAACAGTGGGCCTGAATCCATCGATTTGAGATGTCTCAGTGCCCGAAAGCAGACCTCTTCGAGGGCAATTTGCGAAGTTATTCCCTGGGGCAGCTCATCGTGATCGGTTGTGCCATTTGGCTCTATCGAATGCCTAATCAGGGTGCAATCTGGTGGCTTTTAAATCCCCATCCAGCGTATCAAGCCAAATAATCACTCTAATTTATAAAAGTTAAAATAGAGGAAATCATCCAAGTATTTTTCCTGCTCACCATATAGGAGCCATTTCCAGCAAAGTGTAGTCGTTTTTGTTTAGTCATAAGTCATAAGATTTACTACTCAGCGCGGTTAGTGTATGTATGACTAGTAGTGGGTATTTTCCTCCCCGTTCGAAAGTTGGCAGAAGGGTTCCTGAGTTACCGTCAGCGTACCATCGTCCCAGTGTATTGGATAATTTGGAAAAGGTACTTAGCTGATGAAGCAAAGACTGACAGACTTGATTCGTGCTGTGTGCGAGATGTTGACACAAGAATATGTTTGGTTTGTAGCTTTGAACTTGTTGGTTGTCCTGTGTTTCAGTGAAATGAAAAGATTATTTTTTGATTAGGGACAATGCTATTGTTTTTATTTGCAGATATTGATATTTCGGGAGCCAGTTGCTCCCTTCAACTCAACTGCAACTGGCGCCTGAAATATCGATATCTGCAAATAAAAATAATAGGTTTACCCCTTATCAAAAAACAATCCTTTCGTTTCACAAGGATATGGTTTAAGGGTGAGCGATCAGTACATAGTACACAGTTGTCACTTTTGACTACTGAAGCCATTTTTAAAGTTGGATATAAAGAACGCTTTGAAATTTGTGAGTTCGCCTGACATGTTTGAAGCAGTGGAGGACTATCTAAGGAACTGGGTTTTACTCAATGAGGCCCCAACGGAAAATGAAACTAATTTTAGCAATGGCTGAGAGATCTCTCGTTGACCCCCTTGATAGTCTTTTGTGGATCAAGATGTCTGCTGATTTTACTGTATGCTCTGTCGAATAAGCCTACTTTATATGGGAGTTGTAGTATCATGAATCAGTTGGTAAATGATTGAATACAGAATCGCCTCTGAAAAAATTAGAGTGTTAAAGTGGCTGATAGCCAATATTTAAGGTTCCACTTTCGTTGTTCATCGTTTAGTAATGGATCAGTTCTCTCCAATCATCTGTGCAGTTTTGGAGCTAGAACTGGTGGCCTTAGAAAGCAGATGTACTGTAAGCGCCTAGTCCAGGTGTAAGGCGAGGATCTTTGTAAATAAAGTCCACGTACCACATTGTCTTGGAATCAGGGTTACTTTATTGATCCTTCACGCTGCGGAGTATATGTATAGATTAGGTGAGCAGGACAAAGAAGTGGTTGCTTCGGAAGGGAAGACGTAAATTCAACGTATGGTGCCCACCCTGAGGAGGATGTGGATAGGGTACCACATTGTACAATATGTTGTGTGCTCCTAAACAGAATAGACATATGTCGATGTCATGCCTGAAACGGTTTCAGGTTACTGTCCTAGATGCAAAGGCGGTGGTTGTTTTGTCAGTAGTTTAGTTGAACGGGTACTCTGTGCGTTAATGTACTTCATCTCCCTATTCATAAAAAATATTATAAATGCCATTAAAATATTATAAAAGCATATTATCTAATAAATTAACCAATTAATATATTTAATAAGGCGGCTACCGTACTCATATTGTATTGTATTCAATTTGGGAAATTTGTTGAAAACTAAAAATGGAAAATAATTTTTATGTAATAAGACAAACAGTCATCGACCGGCCTTTCGGCATTATGATCTATGGTCTATTGTGTTTTTCAGAAAAGATACATAGATACATATGGTTACATGATGCAACTGGGTATTTGGAGATTATCGACATTGTTTGTCAATGAGCATTAGATCATATTTAGTCATGAACATTCCTACCCGGTATGCAGCAGTTTTCTTACTTCAGCCAATTTTCCGAATCAGGCTAATCTCAACATTTATATAACTTCCAAAAATATGTTAAAATCTCATGACCTGGTTTTACCCGCATCAAATATTATGACAGTAAACGATAAAGCTTAAAATAAAGCATTTCGCGCATCAAAAACGATCCGCATTTCTGTGTAGATCTGAAGTCATCTTAACTATGTTTGCCGGCATGATCACAGTTGCCGCACAATCGATCATCTCTCGTTGGATGCAACAGTGAAAGTTTTTTCTTCAACAATAATTGTTGAAAACATTGCGCAATTGAAAAGATACCGCCAAAATAACACCCATCCTGGCTAGCTGGGCCAAGTTCAACTTGGCCATTATTGCACCTCAGATTTGGACAAGATCAATGTGAAAATATTGAGGTAGACATTGGTGGAAATTTCTCCGATGAAATTGTGTAAATTTGTGGACTCATGGCGGAGCATTTTGCGGTAAATTGGCGGAAAGTACGCGTCTCAGGTAACAGGTTGAACAATCTATTAAAAGGTATTTGCATTTTACAGTTTTTGCAGAAATATGAGCTCCAGTTTTTTGTTTGATAGTTTGATAAGGATTTTTATGGAGCTCTATTGAGCGCCCTTTTGACTGTATTCAAAATTGACTTAGATAATTTCCATGATCATTTATCCATTTCAAAAGACACGTAAACTCCTAAAACCTTGTATAGTATCAATTGCGCAATGGTCGAATCATCAGCATCTCAGGGCATAAGGGCAAGCTCAACGAATCCATTTAACACCTTTTGAAACATAATTTCTTAAACTGAATAGCATTAGCGCAATTAAAGCGTATCTGCATTTTCATCTCAATTATTATTACACATTACATCAAGAGGAGTTTCTAAGATAGCAGATCGCTCATAGATGGTACTCATGGCTGTTATGCAAATACTTGAACACACTTCTTTCCTCACGTGTTAAGAAACTCCCGGGTGATATCACTTGAACCAGGTAACATACATACAATAACTAGACATGTGCAGCTCGTAGGTGCGCGGCCCGTGATCTTGATCAATGATTAGCGCTTTATATAACTTTATATGCACGTATGAATAATTTTCATCAAGTTTTACGTGCGTGATAGCACAACGACCGGCCAAGGTAAAATAGGGTTCAGTGTAATAATTTGTTCCAGTTAGAAATGCAGAATTGAATTAATGAATTTGATGAATGGAACCGTTGGTCATCATCACCTTCAGCCATGCATCTCGTCTCATTCAAAAAATGTGCAACTTTAATGCAAATGAATTTCTCACGAGTCCGGTCTCTGGCTAAGTATTGAGCAAGGTTGCATTTCAAGTTGGTGGGTGTGAATAACGAATGTATTGCACATTTTGAGCACAATGCGGCAGAAAAGCGCATATTTAAGGTGTAGACCATATTGCATAACTCTACATGAATTCAATGCAATGAATGCGTGAGGATATGTAAATTAACAATTATATGTACAATGATACATGTCTCCATGGTAATTACTTATCATACATAAATGTTAGTATTTTCCACAGTAAAACAGAAAGGCGGTAATGCTTTAAACAAATTAGAAATATTTATTTCCATGAAACATTGAGGTTTGGATTGAATTTCCTTTAAATCATAAAATATAATGTATACATTAAGTTATTATACCCGTGTTTATGTGCAGGGAATCAATTTTCACGGTATCAAACACAAAACGATATTTTTACTTGATAGCAGGAAGACTAGTAGCAACCTTGTTTAAGTTGGAGTTGGAGTTTTTGGAGAATTGTTTAAGTATTATAATTAGGGGTGGAGAAAAGGAAAGGATTTCCTTTAAGAATATTATTTTTGGGTTGTGATAACGGCCGTTTTCTTTAAGTTTCCCTTTTCGCCTTTGTGATGACTTGCTCAATGCCGCAAAGTTCTGCCACCAGTACCGAAATGTTCTACACGCTAAAACGTAGGATGAAGTATTACAAACGAAAACGCATCGAACCCTATTTTCGGTTACATCGGTAGTAGCCAGAGGGTACTCCTCTGCTATACACTTTCTGGCCTTCTTTATACTATGGTGAATTTGCAAGAACAAAAATCGTATAAGGTCGTTTAGATCTGTCGGGGCCCAGCACCTTTCAAGGTGTATAGCAGTTAGCGAGGACAGTTTTCAGTATATATAAATTGGTGTTTGGGCGTCGATATGGTAGAATATTCTATGATGGGCAGGACAACAATTCAGTTCACGCAGAGGCAGTCCTTGTGGAGTAGTTGTCAATTTTATTCAGTTACATTCTGTCGGTTTAACGTGAATACCTGCCGTGTCGGCCCCACGCTCTTTTTAAGACACGGATTAGTTTTGTGACCCCGTTTTGTAAGCAGAAGGGCTATGTCTGTGACGCGAACGTCACCACAATCCCTATGAAACTAACACCAAATAGTGGGGTCGAGAACCCCAGGAGTTCTTAGGAGACATATGAACTCGGAGGGCTATCCCAGTTCCCATGGGGCCAAATAACTATCACTTGGGTGTAGATTCAGTCGACAGGGTTGCTGCTCCGTTTACCTCCTCGCCACTTCATAGTACCGGTTACACTCAGTTGAAAATTCGATGTCCACCTGTTTCCCCCCCCCCCCCTTCCTTCCTGAAAGGTAATTGATTTCATCTGTGGTACCATCAATGTTGCATTTGAAAGGAAAATTCGTTCTTTATTTTTTTGACCGTTATATTTTTTCATTTTTCCAGATTGGGGGTGTATTTGTAAATTTATACCCCCGTTGCAATAGTTATTTGTTTATTTAAGGACTGCCCAACTCCCCCGGAATATCCTGAATTCGTTAACGTATCGCAGGATTTCAGTTAGTGGATGTGATGCTACCCGTCGCAACTTCCTCTCGACATTAATCTGATATTGTACGATGACCGAAACTAAATCCCGGGAACAGAACTGTCTCAGCATGGTTGCCTCTAACCATCTTGACATAAGGATTCAAGCCCTCGGCTTTATGGATCTTTCATCGTAGAAGATCCTGGCCTCCTTTACTGATCCAATGGCACAGATTAAATCGAACCCATGGGTTCTTGCACCAGAAAAATGTAGAGGCAGTCTTGCAGCTTTGTCAGCCTCGTTGCCAGCAGATAGGAGAGGGATTTAGCATGCTGCAGGTTGGCTTTACCAATCTATATGTCTTTAGGTATGAACTTAGTCTAATATGTAATGGAAAACTGACAGAAGCGTATATTGCGGTCCCCATGTGACGGGGTTTCCTGACGTGGATGTAAGCCCTTGTATAGAGCACAATAAAGCGTTGGCCACTACATATGTGTTGGTCTTACGCTTCTTGGGCTCATTACCGCTAACTGAAAAGTCTAGATCAGAAGTGTAGATTTCACAGGGGTTCCTAGTTTATCCTCACCTTCCGCTGAAGATTCCGCTTCTTTGTGTCTAATTTCTTTGAACATTACCGCACCTAGTGTTGGAGCTACGTTCATGTACTCATTCCCAAGGTGCTTCATCCTTCCTTAGCAGTGCCTTCTTCTGCTGCCGGCTTGGGGCCTTTCCAGGTTCATGGTGTCTGGGCCACTTGGATTCATTTCCACATACCGGCGATAATAGCGTTAATAGCGTTCCCTTTCTTCCGCTACTCCTGGTAAGGGTGAAAGAAAATATTCTGAATGGCAGGATTCAGCCTATAGTTTGCCCTCGTTAGTGGCAGAAGTTCCTTCTGTCTAGCCTTCCTCTTCTGTTTGCAGGTAGATTTTGGCTGTAGTACCGCGAACGGGCCGGCCGTAGTCAGATTTCAAGTTTTTTCGCTTCCGTACTTTCCTTCCAGGCCGGCTTCAGCCGCGACATGATTGCTTATCGTTGCGGGTGGATTCAAAGTATGTGACTTCTTACCACTTCGATAGTTTAAATCCTTTGTTTTCATATTCATGTTTTCGGCACCCTTAGTATTGTAGTAAACTACTACAGACTCCTGCACCACGACAAAGTGGTGTCCGAAAAGAAGTTTTTTGGGGACAGAACAACCATTAATTCTGCCCACCAGCAAGCTTGAAAGGAAAAAGCCCCCAAGCAAGTGCTTAATCAAGCCTAGATATACCTTAATTCTCCAAAAGAATGGTCAGTACTTTTGGGGAGACAATAACCCTTAATTCTGCCCAAGTAGAATATGTATCGTGATTTGACATCGGATACCAGTCGACTCAGCTGTGAATGAGTACCTGAGTCAAATCAGGGTAATAATCTCGGGTGGACAGTGTACTGGAGTGTACCATTGCGGTCTTGAATGAAGTGCTCTAACACACTTCAAGGCCCTGATCCAATATGGATTGTTGCGCCAACGATTATTATTATTATTATTATTATTATTATTATCGAAATATGAAGTAAACCCATACATAAGGAGGAATTCAAGCCCAGTTGTAAATCTGACTTTTCTAAGCATTGTATTGGCGCATAATATTTCTTCTTAGTTCTTAGTTTGACATTTGATGGAAAGGTGGGGAGTGCGGGTGGTTGAAAGCGATCATTTCATTTAGGGACCCATTCTCAAGAACTACTCAACCGAAAAATCTGAAAAAAATCAAGAGGTTGCTACTGTATGGTGCCTAGACCTTATAAAAGAAATACACAAAATCTTTCATACCTGAAGCATATAGCTTACGATTTCCCGATTTGTTTGAACTACTGAGGGAGTCACAGGGCAGCAAAATAGCACATTGAAAACGAGGAAAAAATATCAGATTCGTATGCAAAGATTACGGGTGGGCAAACATCCTTGAAGGTGTGACTATGCCAAGATGCAACCTTCCTTCCATTAACTTGCGGTGAAAACTGATGGGGAAACAGCTAGAGAATACAGTGACTCAGAGGTTGTTCAAGACGAGCTACTAGAAATCTGCAGCAAGATAGGGAGCAACAAAGCTCTTTGTCCGGACGACGTGCAGAATAAGGCCCTTAAGTTCTCGATGAAATTAAAGCTGAATCATGCATGTTAGAAGGGATTTTTTTCTCATCATGAAAGCCGTAAAAGCTGGTATGGTTCCCTAAGACTGGTAAGCCTCTGATCTATACTCCTGTACAATAGATTGCCTCCAATAGTTGAGTGCCCTGAATTAAGTGTTACACACAGGTAACTGGCAACGATTGGTACTCCCAGGTATTTCATTGCTATTTTCGATAGTTACTTAGAAGAAAGCGTGAAGGTATCACGCCGAAAAGTTACGTAATGAGTATGCTCTTTTTATGGTTGTCTGACCGCACTCTGTATTAGGCGTATCTTTAAGGAGTACAATGTACAATGAATTAGTTAATTATCCATATAATGTGGAATCTTTTCCTTTATCACATGCGAACGATATCGAAAGGAAAATATTTATAAATAGATCGAAACAAAGAGGAAAATGACCAGAAAGGGTTAGTAGACATGTAGACTGATCCCTGCGATCCAGGAAAGCAAAACATTAGCAGATCAATTGTAACCTCACTCAACTTCTCACGTGCATCAAGAATATCACCAGTAGTTGTACACGTTTAAATTGATCCTGTACGTCCTTCCGTGAAGCACTGATGAAGGGAACTAATGGTTTCTATAATATTGGTATATGCGGGTAAAATAAATAACACTAGCGAAAAAATAAAAACGGTCTAATTATTTCAAAGCATTTAATCGCAAGAAACACCGCAAGTTTATGGTTAGATGTAGTAAACCTTTCTAGAAGGTATCAACGCTGCGCCCTAATGGTGGTTTCATGAGTCATGGACGGAACTGAGGATAGTTTTTTAGGGGTTCAAAATCTTACACAGTGGCGAATCCTGACCATTGTCTTTAATAGTTTTTCCTTTTTTAAAAAAAGACAAGCAGATGTACCGCCGAATAGACAAACAGATAAACTCTTTTATAAGGTTGCTTTTTAAACAAAACATTAAAAAGCGTGTTGCTAGAGAATAGTGCCTTAGGGCCAATTACATTTATCTATGCCTATCGATTAAAAATTCGCGGATGTGTTCTCATATAGAAATATACTCAATGATTCTCGCAGTGCTTATCCTGATGCATCTCGAATGAAGACATTGACACCTCTGCAGTAAGTTTGCCACTGTCGCTAAGAATTGAGTGAAAATAAAGAAATGCAGCCTTTCACCGTTGAGGCTTCCCTCGTTCTCCTACCCTTCATATGTAGCATATTTTGTGAAAAGGGTCATCGCTCTATTGACTCTGCAAGACTCTGAGCGTTGAAAGATGAAGTGTTCAAAATATCATTAAATGATCCCTACAAGAATATTACTCTTGTTAGACAGCATTTTAAATTGATCCAAACCAAAAAGCACGTTAATCTTCGTCTAGTCTTCTTGAGTGACATTTATATTGTCATGGTGGTTCCATCACTTGAGACCCAAAATTATTTCATTCTACAGGATATAGATCCACTTAGTCCAATTGACGTGGCAAAGTTCTTCTATAGTTATAGAATGTGAGGTCCTTATTTATGAAACTGTGGAAGAGTTAGTCAATACAATATGATACAAAGCAATTTTCTTTATTATTCATCAGCGATTACGTTAAATAACCAAGCAGCAGTCATTCCTCTAAATTCTAAATACAAATATCCTCAACGATAATGTTGAAAGTTCGAATGACTGTAAATATTTCTATAACGACTGGTTGAGGAATTCCTTCTAGTGTGAACGAACATGTTCTACGGCTAGACGATATAATTATAGTAAGCACATTTATTCATTCTCAGCTTTATGAATAAAGTAATTAAAATAACTGAACCAGATTTCTTTAATTAACGATTATATTTACTCCTAACACGAGACTCTGCGCAACACTAGGTGTACTATATTAATTTTATTAATAGTCCCCATTACATTTTCCCACGCAAAATATTGCTCTAATAAAAATACAAATAAAAATGTATATATTACGCAAATCCATAAAATTCAATGCTATTAAATCATAAATCAGAAGTAATAACACTTTCCAAGTATTTTCATTACCTGATCACTGAATGCTCATACACCATAGTGTCGGACAAAGCAAAACCTTCATTTAAATAATGTATCTAATCTATCCACTTGAAAATTGAAAGCAACAACTCGATCTAGTTCTTGACCACCGACTTGTAAGTTACACTCCTTCACCTGAGGCATACACTAGTTAATAATAGTAAAAGAGTTGGTTACAATGGGAACGGGCACTGCAGGAACGACTGCAAACATTGTTGGAAGCATGTATGTACCGTGCAGCGCGTATCCACCTTAGAAGTTAAGTGGAGCTGAGAAACGAACTTAAATGTCAATGTTGCTTTCATGTTGGTATGATAGCTAAAACTATCTTCAGGGGTTGGCGTGTGCTTCTGAAATTATAGCGGAGCTACCTGCAGTTCCACACAGCATGTAGATATATGGTTATACAGTTGTTTGTAATAACAGTTCCATAGAAAATGAAACTAATACAGCGTCGTTAGGGACTAGAAATAACGAATATAGCGAATATTTGACGATGATCTAAATTGAAAACATTTAAATTCTCAAAAAAGTCATAGTTTTAAGGGATAAGCTACAACAGACGCAACACATGCAATGCCAAAAATTGGTTGGTCTAAAACAGTGGGAGCACTTACATATGTCAAATGTGCTGTTGATCAATGAGAAACATTTGATAATAAGATTCTCTAGTATCTAGCTAAATTCTCCAAAGCTTCTATTGCTGCTGGATTAGATTAGATATCTACAACTTTATTTTTTTAAGAGAATCACTAAAAGAAGTTAGGTCCAAATTCACTTTATGTAATTCTTCATCCGCCAACACTGTCCTTTACTTACAGAAACACCACATTTTTTCTTCTAAATAAAATTAAAATTGTATCATTAATTATTTAACATCAATTTTATTCTTCTACTCTTTTATTGTTGGGTGTATGCAATGCATTCCACTCTCGAACGAATATGCTCGTATATTTTTGTGTTTATACTCTTTCCATGAAACACAGTTTAGCAAACACTAACTTATTGGAGCACTAAATATTGCTCTGGTTGCGATAAAGTGAAGGCTGTACAAGCTCTAAGGTCTTAACAATATTGTGTTACAGACACAATATGTTTTACTTTGAAAAATCCAATCCATTGTTCATTCTTACCATCGGCAAGAATGAGACGAATCGGATTACTTGTCTAGATATCAGCAATGTTGTAAAGTACCAAAGGCAATACCCAATTTTTTTTATATTGAAAATGTGGAAAGATGGAAGAAATGCAACCAAGGCTGTCTATTTCGCTATCCAAGTTGGTATATATGTGAATGTTTCTATTTCTATTTGAGTTATTTCAAACACTCAATTTAGTACCTTGCAAAACGAAAGATTTAAGCCAGTAACTTGCTTTCAAAAGACGGTGGGTATTAACATATTGACTTCGGTTCTATTGAAAGTTTTGCTTCACTTGGAATTTGGATATACATCATTCCACTGCTCTTTAAAAAGGATTGCCATTTGCCGGCAATTGATAGAACTTATAATTGTGCAATTACCCCGTATTGGTGTCACTGAGGATAAATTGTCGTTTAGAGTTTTTCATTACATGCGCCCCCGCCCCAACTAAATGTTTAAATAAAGGAACCCAACTTCAAGATATTAATGAAATTTGTATGTGGTATTGAAGTATATTCGATGTCATTGTTTACGGAATCTGGCATCATCTAATTGTCTGCCCGGGAATCGCTTGCATGAACAGACGCCTAGGAGTTGATTTTTCATGAATTTTTTGCATAAATCGACCAATGTTTCAGTAATTGCAAGATGAATAGTCGAAAAGTCGTTGAAACTTTTAGCCCCTGGACAAAGATCAGATATTCTCATACATATGGACGAGCCAAGTAGCAAATTGGCAAGATTGCTTTGGAAAATGAGCCTGTCACCAAACTTAAACTTCAAAAAGCTGACTGTGAAACGAATTCGTCTTTGGCAGTTGATACCAGTTATAATGTATTCCAAAAATGTATGGTTAGCCTGGAGTGTTTGCGGGCTCCCTTAACTTTATTAGCCAGTAGGTATCACTTTGAAAGAATTAGGCCTGAACAGCACTTTCGAGATGAAACCCTAATGTATTTTACATTTTTTTCGGATACGTTAATTCGTTTTTTTTAACAATACCATCCAGAAAAATCTACTTTTGGAGAAATTTAGTATATACTTCCTTTTTCAGTAAAGTCCAATTGAAAAAAAAACCGATGGTTATGATCGAAATTTACCTTAAGCTCTTGGGTCAATATAATCTCCTGTGGATGCATACATACAATTTAAGAGAGCCACATTCTTGAGAGTGGTTCAAAATCGACCGTTATAGCTGTAATATGCTCGGTAATTGTGGGTTCTGCTATTGGGCTGGGTCGACAATATTTCCAAGTGATCTAGGAATGAGTTTTTCTTCAAGATGAAATAGTAGGTACTTTTGATGGCAGCCAATTGAAAATCGATATTCTCCGGAAGATTCTGCCGTCCGCTGCGGTAAGTGACAATTATGTTGGTTTCCTTTGAAGTCAACGTCAGAACTCTTTCTTTTATACACATTCGGAAGATAACCCCTCAATAAACTGCTAATTGCAACATAATCGATCTTTTTACCATTTCTGCCAGTCATTCAAAACCCATCTGACCTTATGGTATGATATCAATGGGATTCAAATCATGTGCCGCAAATGACATGGCAGTGAAAGATGCAGAAATGTACATATTGTTATCTCCACCGCGACCGTATCTCTCGACAACATCCCGGATCATTTGCATTCAGATCATAGGTAACAATTACAATATCGGCTTCAGTAAGCCTCTATTGAACAAGAAGAAAACTATCTGTTTTCTATATCACAAAACTTTGCTGGGGCATAGTACTGAAGGTCTTGGGGGTTTAACGTGAGTGCCTGCCTTGTAGGTATCTGCCATGATTAGTACAGCTGCATTGGTCTATACTGAGTGTAGGCTCAGCTTTCACACCAATGGATTTGAGGACTATCTAATACTTTGGTCGCAAGAAAGGGGCAGGACCGCCTCTTCCCCCCACTTTCGATAACCTTCGGTGTAGCTTTGTGGTAAGAGCCACTTCATATGAATTGCTTAGTTCGAGTACTTGAGGGCAACATGGTGCACAATTGTTATGCTCCTTAATCTGGAACTGTTAGTAAATATCCTGCCAAAATTCGGACTTCAAGTAATAACAGTGCGCACGGCGGTAGTTGACAGCGTTAACCCGATACCAGATTCACATCTACTGCCACTAGATTTTCCAGAGAACACAAACACGGTTTTGCAAGAGAGAACGAGAGAATCAGAGAGAGAGAGAGAGAGAAAGGGCACACTCCGGAGTCCTATGTTTTAATTTCGCTTGCGCCCAGAATATCCAGTCTATATCGCCGTAATTTTCGCTCCAGTTATAGAAAGCGAGCATTCTTGGTACCCACGATATCATTGTCGAGAAACTTGGAAACCAGTCATAAACCCATTATGATAGCCCAACATTGTAGTTGTAGGGCGAATTCTTGCCCGCGTTGGAGAGAAGAATCATCCAAAAAATTTTTGGCCCCCTACATGAGGATGGACGATTCCGTAGCCTACATAACGATTGTATGGTTGTTGATAAAATCCGGCACAATAAGTTGCGGTGGGTGGATCACTTAATCCGTATGGATGAGGATGATCCCACCCGAAAAGTCTATAAGGGCAATATCTATGGTAGAAAAAGAAGATGAGGCAGACCCTGCCTGAGATGGAGCGATGGCGTGGGTCAGGACGCCAGACAGCTTTTAGGGATATCGAATTGGTGGACCTCGGCGCAAAACCGGGTGTCTGCAGTTACTTATTAAGGCAGGCCTAGACCGGATACCGGTTGATGTGCCGTTGATGATGATGATGAACATTGTAGTTGTGAGGTCAGCCTTTAGTTGGCTCGTAATAGCAGTTTCGGCGACAAGGCAGTTATGAAATTTACAGGTTGCTGCCACACAAATTTTTTATTCTTTTCAATTCTCTTTTACTATAAGCCAAGCATATCCCTGTTTTTCCCCATATGGTCGATGAGACTGTTCGAGTAGCACTGTAGTTAATAGGTTGAGGTGAACGTTTCCTGTGTGTTTCAGAATCTAGCATGCTTAATCCCGGGATAAGTGAATCGCGATTTAGTGGAAATAACTCTTCGAAATAATTGAGTTAGGAGATTTGTAGGGGAAATTATCGTTGAAAGCCTTCGAAACATTAGACAGTCACAAGTTCAAAAAAAAAAGAAAGGACCACTAGAGGGATAGGACTTCTCATAGAGCACAATGGTGGAGGGAGGAGTGCCACGACGGTCCGACATCAAGTTGATGCTGACTTAGGACCCAACAATTCTCAAAAAAAAAAATATTTTCAGCCCTGGTTATGATCTATGAATTTATCGAGGGAAAGCATAATGTCCACCACTACATTAAAGCGATGGTCCGAACCCTTAACGACCATTACAGAACGTCCATGGACAGATAGGGTTTCTCGTGTCAATGAAAATAGGACTATTACAAACTGTGAAATTCCATTAACATGGAGCAAACCACTCAAATAAGCCTAAAGTGGGAGGGGCGTAGAGAGGCACAGGGGACTGAGGGAGGATAGTGAAGTAAAGCTTCCAACACCAAAAAAGTGCAGTAGTTCCAAAGAAGCAGAAGTCTCGTCTAGACACGATTGTTATCGAGAGTAAGAGTGACCTGTCGTATACTGAGGTTCTGCGGAAGGTTAAGGGAGATTCGAAACCAAGTGATCCACTTGGCAATGTCACAAGAATTAGAAAACCGCAGAAGAGGGAAATTCTCCTAGAGTTCCACAACCCGCAGATGAAAGGACTTAATTTCGAGAACCTTGAAAGTGGATCCTTAAAAAAGGAAGTGCGTATATTCACACACCAGACAGTTGTTAAGTGGAAGTATATCGACGACATTACGCCAAAGGAGGACATATGGAGGGAATTTGTGCAGTAATTCACTTCAAATTCCAGACGGGACGGTCACCCAATAAAAAACTTGCGAAAAGCATATGGACGCACCCAAATGACAGCCATCAGCCATTATCTTCTATATACATACACAAGCTGCTGGAAGCCGACAAAGTCAAAATTTGATAGGTCATCTTTTGGATCAGAGAGAAAGTTTTTTTCTGGCATCTATTTGAGATATTTGGAAAACAATTTGCACAAGCGAATATTATAGCGCTGGTCGATGCAGACGGTATGGCAAAAAACTACACTTGGGGATTATTTATGAGCCATACAGAGTACAAGGCAATGTGGCAAAAGTGAAACGAGGAGAATTTGGACAATAGGAAGACATGCATTCGAGGAACTAACCGCAACATCTGAGGTTGGATTTGTAAGCGCCAAAATTAGCCAGATTCCTGTATATAGCTGCTATGCTTTACCTAGCGCGAGAAGGTGGAATATGAGTGAATGTCATATGAACTTGTGTTAAAAGCAAGCCAAAATTCCTCATTGCCACCGCAATGCCTGGTCTATCGAGTGGGGAAGCAAAGTACCAAACTAAAGGAGTTTGATATTCCCGGAAGCTTTTCGTCCCTGGCCTGTTCGTTAATATAAGCACATTCCGCAAAGATAGGATGGGCTCAGTCGTAGCTATTACTTTTGTGAGCAGTGCGGTAATGAAGAAAGTGACTAATTAGCAAACATTGCATCCATAGTGCCGTGGTATACTATTTAATGCAATGAAGAGCAGGTGAATGGTATATCTGATAGAAATAAGGTCATGTCAGACCAAGCAGTGGATTTGGAAGACGGTTAACGTGGTAAAATGACAAAAACGGAAATAGAGTACAATTCTCGCAAGCAAGAAGGAGAAATCAAAAGGCAGATTGCACAGACGGGGGTAACAAAGCCTGTCAGGTAAGGCTGTGAAAAGTAATTCATTAGAACAAACAAAATATATTCGAAGAAGCCTGCGAACAGGTGGACATCAACCCGTGGAGAGGAGCCTATAGAATGGTAATTGCTAAGTTGAATGGAAATGCAGCTCAAGTCCACAGTTTTATTACGAAAGGCGGTGACAAATCGGCCTTCACATTAAGGCAGATCAACTATTGCGATCATAAGGGAACACGGAATATTTCGGTAGTGATAGAATTGGATTGGTTCATTTTCAATTTCAATGAGGAATGAAATTGGTAAGTGCTGATGTTGCCACCAAAGGGTGGTAAATCACCTGGGGAACTATTCTTGTACCATCTAATTTGTTTGTTGAACCATATACATAGGAAAGTGTCTAGAGTTCAGTTCTAGAAGAAATTCTAGAGACAGCTGCAAGCATATCGGAGCAACACTACGGGTTTCGCCGTAGTACCTAGAATGCAATTGGAGGAATAAGCTAGCTGGGCCATACGAAAAGTTATTACGCTCGATATGAGCTATATTTTGAACTCTACGCAATATTATAAGATCTTTAAACCAGTTAGATGTATGACTTGCGGTTTCGTCCAGCAACTCATCAGACGCTGTCCTCTGCCCTGGACGAAACCGCAAGTCATATATTTTTGCAACTTGTGTGCTTGCCCAAGGATGAGGGTTCCGTGGACTACGACCGAGAAAGCATGTTACTTTCCAACTGGTCCCGTCCGCCATTAAGCGGATGGCGCATTTAGGAATCCCTCAATTCTTAAAACAAAAATTTCAGTAAGATGTGTTTACTTATATTCAACTAACCCTCAGGGATTATTTCGTCGATAGGAAGCGTGTTTATGGCATCGACGTAGGCCCAGTTGAATATAGAATTTGATAATCAGCTTTTTCTCATGCATCGGTACAAGGCTCATTATTATGGTCGATATATGACCAGGTGCAACAGATAAAACTCCTAAGCCAAGCTACATTTATAAGCTATGCCGACGATATTGTGGTTGGGGTTGAGGTTATATTAAGGTGTTTATTACCTTAGAATTAAGGTGAACAAAAACAAACCATTGACAGTATACGGTCTTAGTGCCCAAAGAGTTGTTTCCGCATTTCTGATTTCGATTTGACGCGCATCGATATTTTGGCTGAAGATTGGAAGTTACATGGTGATCATAATAAGCGTAGGGAGAAGAGAACGCGCACAATTAGTGCATTGCGAGAACCTTAACATAATGCTCACAAAGCAAGGTGCAAATACAGGCCGATTTTAAATATCCTGTTTTCAATTATGTGCAGCCGTGGAGGTATACGTTGGCATGTTGGCGTAGTTTTTGACTGGGTATGAACAAAACTAATGGTACTCCTATTTACATAGTTTTGTACATGAAAATTCGCCCTTTTGTCGCTGTGGATAATAATATTAATCGGCAGGACTCATTAAGGCAGGACATTGCTACGCTGATTCAAATCGGCATTGGCAATGTCAGTAGATGGCTGAAAAATAAAGTACCGGGGGTTTACAGGAACTATGCCATCCCGAGTGAGACACCCGTAGCTGAAATTCTGGACACACTAAAGCAGACTTTGGGCGTTACCCACCCAGCATGCTAAGTGGATCACCCCCGAAGGCACCCGCCATGCTACTAAGCCTGGCATGAATTTTGCGGATGCTAGCGAGGTGGAGGTTCGACGAGCCATACACAGCTCGACGAACTGGAGGTGCCCAAGTCTGGATCGGGTAGAGAACTTCCGGTACAAAAGGTTCACCAGCATCCATGGTCGGTTGGCACACATCATTAATCAGGTTATGAGTAGGCCGGAGGAATTTCCACCCTTTTCTTACTGAGGGGATTAACTACTTTATCCCTAAGAAGTACACGTTGCAAGACCCCGCGAACACAAGACTGATCACTTGCTTACCAACCCTCTACAAATTCATAATGTCCATCATTATTAGAAGGGTCAATGCGTGCCTCGAGACCAACAACATTCTGTCCGAGAAGCAGAAGGACTGCCGAGTTGGGTCAAGGATTTGCAAAGAGCAATTCATTTTCGACTCGGTAGTTTTAGGACAAGCAACTAGAGACCAAAGGAACCTCTTTAGTTGCTATATCGATTATGTCAAGGCTTTCGACAGGATGCTAAGTGCGAACTGACACACTTGATGTACTTAGATGATATCAAGTTGTATGCTGGTACTAATGACCATGTTAGATGTCTGTTGCGAATAGTAGAAATGTTCAGCTGTGATATTCGGATGGAGTTTGGATTAGACAAGTATCGCATCCGAGCCATCCACAAAGGTCATTACGAGCCGTATGCTGGACATAGCATTGGTGATCTCCACATCGAAACTATGACCAAGACAGACTTCTACAATCATCTTGGAGTTCTGCAAGGAACTCATGCTCGAGTTGGAGATCTGAAGAATGTTCTGCTGTCCGAATTACTGCGGCGTGTAAAGCTGGTACTGAAATCGCATCTATCGGGGAAGAATAAAATAAGCGCATCAAATGTATTCGTTATTCCTTCACTGGCTTATGCATTCCGAATAGAAAGCGTCTAGCTGTGGATAGAGACAACTATGTCAAAATTCCGAAAACATCATCCAAACTCTGCCGTGGAGCGGATGAACCGGCCTTGTGACATCGGGGATAGGGGCGTTGTTGACGTGGCGGCACAACATCATCGCCAAGTCGACTGGCTGCGCGCTTACTTTTACAGCAAAAAGCAGGCGCGTCCCTTGCGTGCGGCTGTCTGTAAGGCAGACTGTAGAGTGATTCATTTAACTTGAAGGATCCATCTTTTAATCCTCTGAGTGTGGTACCATCAGTGAGATTTGCACCGCGACCTTTACCTACCGCTCTAACCACTGAATTGTTTTCAATACCTAAGTGAATATGTACTTCTGATTTGCCCGAGATTTGTTTGCAATTAAATGCTCGAATCCCAAGAAGTGTGGTGCCACTTATTACAGGTACCATAAGCGGTATTTAAGAGGCGCTTCATTTTAGCGCCTACGAAAGAGTGATGGGAGGAGAGGTAATTATCACCGTAGAAGTAGCCTCGCAAGGCAGAATACCTTCCACCATGTAACGTTTATAGATAGGTCCGTGGGGTACAGTGAGTGAAGTGAGGTGGTTTTTGTGGATTAAACTCCCAAAATGTGGTTTTCGATATTTTTGATGTTTTCCATGAAACCGAAACCTTAAAAGTGAATCTAGAATTTTGCTTGGGAATAGAGTGGTCCTGAACTCGCCATTTAAATTGAGAAGTAACTAACTTTTTCGTTGTAGTTCACAAGCCATTTTTTTCTTGGAGGAATACCTAATCTGGAGCAAACAATATTCGGCAGAAGCGCGAGGCATCGTTTGATGAAATCGCCCAGGTCCTGCATTCGGAACCATCAGCCAACAAAAAAAATCTTAAGAATGAGACTGCAGTGAATGTAGCATTATCTTCAAATTATTAAAAGATGAATCAGAGGACATGGATAAATCTGTAGTCGATATTTGTAGTCTGCGTGTTAAATACCATATATTGTAATTGCATAAGTGATATGTCTGTTTCCACTGTAATGGACGTCTACTTTGAAAACTTAATTATTCAATGATTCAAACTACATTCACTTTAAGTTATAATATTATAATTGATATGTACTAGATTCTTGGATTGATAGCCATTAAATGAGTATCCGGGAGTTAGAATTGTCGCCCTTCTACAATGTGTGGAAACCAAGGCCCAAGAGATTAAGCTTGAAGGTCCGCGAAGGATTAACCTCCAATTTCAATGTCTCATAGGTGCAAATGCGGAATAATTCTTGAATTCCTTACGAATTTATGCATCAGGTAGTCTCAATCAACACTGAATTATGAATGAGAACCTTGAAAATTCAAATCGTAGTCTTATTTGTCATTTCACGCGTCGCGTGTCATACTCACGCTAAATATAGAGGAAATCACATCCAAATGACGTGCGAGCACATTCCAAAACAACAAAACAATATAAAGATCGGAAAATAGTTTTTATCAAATCTGATGCACACCCATGTGATTCTAATGCGCATCAATTTACACCTTGTTCGCAAGTTTAAATCTGGTTTATAACGAATTCACGTTTAATGTCCGCCTTGAGATCGACACTTATAAAGCGGAGTGCGATTATCGCTGATGCTATTAATGCAATAAATCGATCAATCAACTTCTGATCAATGCAAGGACGTATCCACCAACAACATGTGATAATCGAATCACTTGAAAAGTAAATTTTTGTATAAAAAATCTGTTTTTCGTATAAAAACTATAAAATATTTATTCTCTAGCCGCGGTTGATTATGGGAGGATAGCATCAATGCTAATGGGTCCGTTTTCGCTGGTGATTATTATCTCAATTGCCTGTTCCTCATAAAACTTTCAATATAATGCTGAGATTGTCAATCCACACGCTTTGAAGATTATTTTAATTGGCCAATATGAATTTTAACGAGCATAATTTAATTGCAATAAATGTTTGTTCTCACAAACGCGCTTTTCTATTTAAGTTAATGTTGTTAAATATGAATAAAAGCTACGTGATGAGTGACACGTGATTTTCGTTAGATTATTGAAAGAAATTAATAACAGAAATTAATTTGATTTGGTTTTTTGCAAAAAGTGTAGACACGCGTATTTAATGACGACAAATATTTAGAAATAGTTCATGAAGATGTGCATTTTTTTAAGCTGTGAACCGTAAATAGTGAGCATAGCAGCAGGTGATCCCATATAGCAATTTAATTTCTGCAGACCAGGGGTCGTTTATTTTTTTATGCAATGGCAAATTACATATGAATTCGAGTCGGCGTAATAGTTAATTTCAAATTTTGCTCGATGTAATCTAATTTTGTTCCACTTTTTAGAAAAATTGCATGCCAGGAAGAAAAAGTTCCGCGTTTTTCGTTGATATTCTTTATCTTTTAGTAATAGCACGTCGGTTGCTACAATCGCTGTAAACGTGTGGGCAATTTGTCTCTGCTCGAAAATGCTCACTACATTTAATTGAGACCCTGGTGGGTGGCGTAAGGCACACTTTATAGGATTTTGGAAATATTTGTCAATAAAACTTTGTGGTTTTGCATTAGAAGGTTTTGAATAAAATTTGGTAACGTACTCTAGAAAAATCTGAGTGTCCAGCTTTTAAAAAACCTAGGTCTAAGCGGACGGACACCACAGGTTATTTTTTTCTGCTAGATTTTGATGTGAGGGAAGAAGATAGTGGGCCTAAAAACATCAATGGTAGTGAGTCGAGTTGGTTGAGCTTTCACTTCTCCACCTCGTTTCCCTGGTTCCGAATCCCGATTCATTATGGATGTCGTAATTACTAATTGAAATTGCGATGGCCAAAAAACCATCTTGAGTGGCCGGAGACGACCAAGAGGGGAGAGTTATTCCGAAAACCTACAAAGACGGCCAAATTGACCAAGAAGGTCCGCCTGCAAACATTGAAGCTTCATTGAATGTAGGGGCCCTTTTCGAGCACTTCGTTCTCTCACGTGTCATTTGCCTTTTGCGATGCATGGGTCTCCACCGGATCTTGAAAAATTTTCAAACATGGAGATTCGCATGCGCCTATCGAAATGAAAAACGCATGAGCTAAATCTGGAAGTGAAATACAAAGAAAAAATAAACAGAATTGAGAAAAACATAAAATTCCTCCACTCAGAGCTCGGTGTGATTACTTTCTTTTTCCAGTAATTTCCTTTCAGATTCTATATATTGGGTTGAGGAATAAGAAATTTTGTATTTGTAATCAAAATTTGACGCTTTATTTAACATAATTAGAATTATCCGATTTAGGTCAAATATGCACCGTTTTGTTCGCAAACTTGTCCCCCCCCCCCCCCCCCCTTATAAAACCTCACCTCCTCATTTGCAAAAAACTCAGGCAGCCAGTTTTCGCAATCCTCTTTTGAAGACAACAACAGACAAGCGTTTTGGATGGACCGGAATAGGTGGTAATCACTTAGTGCCAGGTCCGCACTATACGGTGGGTACGATAAGACATCCATCCGAGTTCCCGTAGCTTCTGCCGGGTCATCAAAAATGTGTGAGGCCGAGCGTTGTCATGGTGGGACAGAACACCATTCCTATTGACCAATTCTGGCCGCTTCTGGTCAATCGCCTGCTTCAAACGGTCGAGTTACTCACAGTACAGGACCGAATTGAGGCTCTGGCCATAGTTGAGCTACTCATAGTGGATGATTCCCTTCCAATCCCACCAAACACACAGCAAAACCTTTCCGGTCG
This sequence comes from Hermetia illucens, assembly GCF_905115235.1. Lineage (NCBI taxonomy): Eukaryota > Metazoa > Arthropoda > Insecta > Diptera > Stratiomyidae > Hermetia > Hermetia illucens. Next base: position 151,638,269 of record NC_051850.1, on the reverse strand, counting down.
TCAATCCGGGCTTGGCGATGGTTTGGGCCGGTTCGCCGCACTCCGACCATGATCTTTTTCGCTTAAGGTTATCGCACGGGATCACCTGTCACCATCCGCTTCAAAAATGGGTCGAATTCGTTGCGTTTCAGCAGTACATCGCAGGCGTTGATTCAGTCCAAGAGATTTTTTTGCGTCAACTCGTAAGGCACCCAAACATCCAGCTTTTTTTTGGAATTCAATCTTCTGCAAATGGTTCCAAACGGTTTTATGGTCTATACCCAGTTCCTGGCCAATCGAGCGAATGCTCACATGCCGGTCTACTTGCATGATTTCGACGATTTCATCGGTTTCTACGACGATTGGCCTACCAGTACGGGGTGTATCTTCGGGATCCACTACACCAGAATGAAATCGATCAAAGCAACGCTATGCTGCGTGAATCGTTACAGTATCGGGCCCATAAACTTCACAATTTTTTTCGGCCGCCTTCATTGCATTGATTTCCTCTCAGGTAGTAAAAATGTAAAATATGACGAATTTCTTGCTTGGTGGTCTCCATTTTTGACGCGCTATAACTTGAGACTGAAACATACGATCACAACACTGTCAAAGAGACAGTTGTAGCACAGATTGTCGTCCTCAAATCTCCGTATAGCATGACCCGATGCAATAAGTACAACACAAGATATGTTTAAGTGTCGCCATCTATTGACAAAATACGATATTTCTTTTTCCCCAACCTAACATAATAACAACAAATAACAGAAGTTCACTGTAAGTATCATCCCAAAATTTTGATTTGTACTTGAATTATTTCGAATTTTGTCAACTGTAGAGCACACAAAGTTTGAAAAATTTATAAAGAAAACATTACTTCCTTCGTTTCAACGATAAGAACTCGCAATCCTTTCGTTTTGCATGCCGGTCTGCCGAAATTCTACAAAAAAAATCTTTGATCGATCCACTTTTCACGCGGCCAAAGACTTTTAAGGGATTCAGAATTTCTTGGTGGTTACTTTTGGCTTTTTTGCTGTTGGCTGCAATAAATATCACATGAAAACACTTAAATTTGTTTAATATCCAACTTGGATACTTCAATCTGAATTACTGTGGTTATACCCTTGGAGGATGCTTCAATATTTAGCGGTTAGAGGGACTAAACTGTTTTTTGCAAGTCCTTCCGTTCCTGTGATTGCTTCTGCGATCAATGCGCAAGGATTTAGTTCTAGTACTACTTGTGCTGTCCTGGTCGTGAACGGTGCCGAGAGCAGATTGTCTTGGCCAGGGAGCAGCACAGCAGACACAATTTGAATATCAGCAGGCGAAAGCACAACGTTTCCCGCTGTACACTCTCCAGTGTGGACAACTAAGCGAATCTGTATTTTTATTTTTCGCTAAATTCCGTAAGCGGAACTCTTTTCGTTACCAGAAAAATCAGAATAAAACTGAATATAGAGGCACCAAGTCGTCGCGCGCGCGATCCCGTTCAATGGGCCTCCTTTGGATCACATCTGATGTTCACTAATTACCGGCACAAAATAATTTTTCATTTCCACGATACTCAATCAACTAATTCAGCCCTTCTGTGTAGTGCCCTTTGGCGCAGTTATTATCAGCATCGGATTGTCCGAATATGAAATTTTCTGATCAAAAAATTTGACGCACTGAATCCATGGTGCCGGACTCTAAATCAACCAATACGGCACGTAGCACGTATTTATCGCCGGATGCTTCATTACAGTAGACATTGATGCGTTCCATCTGTAAATTATTATCACCATGATAGGCACCAGTTGTACTGGGCCCCACTCTGGTTACCGCATTAACATTCCAGTGGTGAGCCGATTTCACTACTTTTCACTAAAATTACAAATTTTCAAACAACGCAGGCACTTTCTCTGAAATCACCATTTCACTGTCCAAAACTCGCTTACCAATTGAAGATCGTCGGTCCAGTTCATCAGCTGTTTTTATAATCAGCCGATCCCCGGCTTCGCTAATCTTTGCAAAGAAAATTCATCCCTATTCGGCTCAAACAGACCAACCGTTAGGCCTGCATTGCGATATCTATGAATCGGTCAAGTTTAAATACGAGGTCGATGTTCCTTTTTGACCGGCCATGCAATATTAGAAGATTTTTATTATATATAAATTGACAATTTGTAGATAAATATAAAATTTAATTTTTAGAATTTTTAGGGAGAGGTAACAGGTGAAAGGTTTTGATAAATAACATAATGAAATAATTGATTCTTAAAATTTTTAATGGTGGATGTAATTGTATGTCGGGAAGAGAAAAAGGAAATTGGGACCAGTATAGGTAAGGTAAGTGGTAAGGGTTGTTAAAAATGGAAGAAATGGGGAGAATATTGCATATTAGTAGCTACATTCCCTCCTTGATTGCCTCTGGGAAAGGTAAAGGAAGCACGGTACCTGTTGCACAGACCCGGACACTACAATGTCTGTGTCAATCTTTGTGCTGTTCAGCTGCTGTGGGAATTCGGCAGAGTATTCTGTGTGATGGTAAAGAAATTGAAGCAGATTCCCATTCCAAAAATAAGTGATCACAAAATAGAACAGGTGAAAAAGGAGGTTGATGCCATCTGTGCCATCAATGTGTGCAAAAAAGGATGTGATTCTCCGTTTTCTTGTTCTCTGGGTTTACTGGAATTCTTCACTTCGCTTCTTTTAAAATTTTTTTTGCTATTCATCTGTTGATAAGCTCTTCAATCCGTGTAAATTCCTGAGGAGCTACCTCATCAACCCGCTGTTAAAATCAAAGGTCTAGGACTCCGAATATATTTCTGATTAAAGTTTTTACTGCTTCGACGATTCCACTTTAACCTCTTCTTTCAACATTTTATTGAAGGCATGTTTACAGTTCGATTTTGCCTCCATCGTTTAGAATTTTTTAGGGTTCTTCAGAAAAGATGAATTTTCGTTTTCATCCGTTTCAGGATGGTTTCTGCGAAACAGTAGCGGTAAATCTTCAGTCATAATCATGGTCTTCGGCTCTGCAGGTGGCGAAGGAGATAGTTTCTTTAAGGAGGCTTGAAAACTAATGCTGATGGATTCAATCAAGATCGAGACGTTGGTGATGTGTAGAATTGACTACATGGCGGAAGGAAAAATTCTGTTTTTCGTTAGGACTTAGGATTGTTAGCACTGATGAAGGGAACAAGTGGTTCCCGAAATATCGGTATTTGCAAGAATAAATATTCACACCAACGAAAAAGAAACAACAAGTTTTTATTATTTCAGATAACTAATCGTTAGAAACACCGCATAATTTCACTCAGATCAAGAGTGCTTTCCAACATGCACGGTTTCCATTGTTGTTTATTTTCCTTCGTCTGTCGATCTAATTTGTATTGTCTTGAGTCAGCATTTAGTAGGAGGAGTATTTTACTCCACAGGCAGAGAGCACCCCCAACGAATAACGTACATTATTGGTTTCTGCGGAGAGCTAAGTTGCCCTTGTGTCTCCGGTAATTAGGACGAAACCTCCATGAATCTGTGCATATGGGGATAAATTGATTACTGTAAGGTTTTTACATAAGTCAAATATATCCTTGCGACCAGTAACTGATTACTTGGTACACTGACGGATCCCTCACAGCAGAGGGAGCGGGTGCCGGTGTCATTGGTCCAAGGAAAATGTGCTTTTAGCCAATGGGTAGGTACACTAGCATATTCCAGGCGGAAATATACGCTATAGACAAATGTGCCTCCTTTAATCTACAAAGCAACTATAGGGGGCAGAACATGGCTATTCTCACCGATAGTCAAGCAGCGATCAAGGCACTTAGGTCCAACCAGGTGAACTCTAAACTGGTATGAGAATGCCTTGAGAGACTGAATACACTCGGCTCGTCCAACAAGGTCTGGATACTTTGGGTTTCAGGCCATGCTGGGTTGGAAGGCAACAAGGCAGCGGACAAACTAGCCAAGAAGGGAGCAGGGACGCCTTTACACGAGCTTTCTGTGGAATTGGAAACGATTTCATGGCTATGAATCTAAGAAATGAAGAGGAACGGTTGAGGGAACTATACTGGGCGGCCTTCCGTGGATGGAGCAGTCCAGGGTGCTTATTGGGGGATACGAACCCATACGCACAAAGGATTACTTAAAAGTACCTCCGAATCATAGTGGGAATTCTCACTGGTCATTGTCGGCTAAACTATCACCTAGGGAAGTTAGGGATATCTACGGACACTGCCTGCAGGTTTTGTGGGGAGGAGGACGAAACCTTTGTACACGTCCTCGGGCAGCGTCCGGCACTTGTGCAAAGTAGGTCGAGTCATCTGGGAGAACATTTACTATCAGATGCAAAGCTGAAAGATCTGGCAGTAGGGAACATACTGAAGTTCCTAACGGTTATAGGCCTGCTTGAGATACTATGATCAATAGGTACACTATAACCAGGAAAAGGGGCACAATAGTTCTTCAAGGACGCGGTGCGACTTTCCCTTAACAGAATAATGATCCTGCCGATTACAGTGACCTCCGCTCAGCTAGTTCTAATGCTGTTTTTTTTGTTAGGGATTAAGGAGTCCTAAGTTCGCAGCGACTTGAAAATTGGTGGCGAAGGCTTGAAAGCCAAGAGCAGGGGCTTTAGTTTTCCTGGGATGCACTAGCAGAATCAAGTTCGGTACTCGTCAAAGGGCTCTTCGCTAGCATCAGGGTGAAATTTCTGTAAAAATCCAAACAAGTTTTGAAAAGTCAGTCATCGCAATTAAATTTTCGGTCAACTCCGTGAAAGACTATTTGGTAAATTTTGAGAAGTAAATTATCTGCGGACTGTTTTCAGCTGGAGATCTTTTTTTGAGATGCAGGAATCCGCTTGTACCATTTAAGTCTCTTGGCTTTTATAGAATGTTCTTTTTTAGGAAAGAATGGATAGGTTAGAACTAATGCACGTTAGAAATATGGAAATGTTTCTGACTATATAGTGTGTTTATTAGAGCCTCACTCACAAATGTGTACTGATCATGAAAACGTGTGGAATACATTGACAGACCTGCTTACGTCATCCATTGGTATCGTTAAGATTTTCATCAGAACAGGCTTGGATCCTGCTGTGTGCCAGGTTATTGAACTCCACAGTAGTTGGTATCGATAACGTATTTTCTAAACACAACAGACTGATCTTTCAGCAAGTTGCTGCTTACCACTTCACATTTCCAGGCTATTAAAGGCGTGCTTCCTGCCATAAATCGGAGCATGAAAAAAATATATCTATCATTCCCCTGAGTTACTCACGGAAAGAATCCTGTTCATTTACAATGAAAAGTCTCCATTCCCATATCTATAATCCTGCCTGAGACCCGGCTCCAAAGAGTATAGTTCAAGTTTCAAAGAGCATAGTTCGATGGGTGTTAACTTTAGTTGCAAGTTCTCCACATTTGATCCTATATCGTATTTCTTGACAAAAAATAAGAGTTACTATGGGTGAAAAAGTGACAATGGCTGCAAATATTATTTGTACTAACAGATAGTAATTTGATACAATCGAAATAAGTCTAAACAAATTTTAAACTTCGGTGGAAAAAAAATTGTCGTCTTAAAAATAAATCCCTAAAGTGTTTCCATCCATTTCTTTGCTAATTTATATGTCGGGGATTTGCCGATTTGTTTCGTCCAGAAAAAATCCGGTTTTACTACTTTATGTAGGCTTCAACCCCACAGCAAGTGAAGGAATGCCCCAGTAGAACTACTCATCAGTTTATAATGCTGGTTGTCAAGCAACGTTTTTTATTCTACAATAATCGAATAAAATAAATAACCAGATATTTTCCCTCGTGCTAAGCCTTTCAATCGACCGCTACTCGTAGTAAATTACTTCCAAACCAAAATCAAATTGCCGAAAAAAATCTAAATTTGGCATACAATCCCGGCAAAGTTATAAATAAAGAAGGCTTGGAACGAAGACCCAAACTCCAATTTACTATCTGAGAAATATCTGTTGAGTCACAACGTGGTAATAATTGTATACACACATTCAGCTAAAGTCCAGTAAAAGTCTGGTGTTGAAAAAATGTTGCGTTCATCGGATGCACATAAAACAGAAGTGGGCAAAGAACCCGGATCTTGTCATTCTAGATTGGAAGCCTTTTAGAATCTTCTTTGTTGGTATTTGGGAAAATTACACAGAACACCGCCGTCGCCACAGACAACAAGATTGCCGGTTCCTTGGTTAGTGTTGTTACGGAGCCATACCCACGCTGCCGTCATCATTGATAGCCCATTTGATGTGTCCGGCGACCATCCATTCGTAAAATCTGTAGCTTGTCCGGGAACTTGCCAAAGAACTAGATACAAAGGCACTTAAGCATAATATGTCTAAATAATTTTCACCTTTGCGTGTGCCGTGTATATCTTCTGGGCTGATGCTGTGACCGTACATCTGTCTGTATCCTATGGATAAGTATAATTAGTTCAGTTCATTATTCGCAATAAGACAATCGTAGCTCATTAAAAAAAAGCTCCATGAGAGTGATACTGGTTGACCTTCCCCGGCGTAGAATTCTATCGCACCGGGAACCTGGGATGTGATACTTACACAAAGTGAAGGCATTTCTTAACCTCAGGCCAATAAAATAAACTTTAAAACCGATACCGGTCTTGAGGGAGGACCCCGGAGCAAGAACTCAACCAGCGTCGAAAACGAATTTATCATGCGATTTTGCACCTTTAGCAAAAACAATCAAAGCTAAGATACCTGAACTTCGCTCAATTACCGGCCCCGTCGTTGCAGATGCCAGACATAGGTGCGAGATACACGCAAGTAACCTCACGTATAGCCGACAGGTGATTTCGATTTCATTTCAATCTTTTCGCGGTTAGATTGCGGACCAGTAACCGGATGGTGAGGATTATTCTGCGGTGGGTATTATCTCCGCGCCAACAGGTTCCTTCATTCTTGGCGTACTATCTCTTTGCTATCAATTCATTTTCTTCGCTTTGTTTGCCATGCATACATATTAGTTTAAAGGAGGCCTGAACAAAAAACCATGCATAGGTAAAATGTAGGCCTCGTTACAGGTTCAGCTCAATTATTTCCATGCGACCGCGGTAGGTATCTTGTGAATATACGTTTGTATCAATCAAATGAATCTGTTTTTTGTTCATGGTAAGTTGTAAAAGCTTATTGACGTATCAGCTGCGGATCTAATGTAGTCCGAACTGAAGAAATTATCTTTAATAGATCTGAAAGTAATCCGACCATTACCTGGAGTCGATTTTGTAATGTTTCGCGCTGTTTAAGTTGATTAGAATAGGAAACAAGATAACTGGAAGGCATGTTAAATACCACCGCGAAAATTTGATTTATTACGAAACCTGAAATATTTTGTGAGAAATAGTAGTGACCTTATGCGAGAGAGATTGAAATTCTCATACTTAGATTGGTGTCATCGGGGATATATCTAGATGAGATAGCCGCTGCTCTTTTATAAAAGGCACACGTTGGAGCTTTATCATACTTTGATCATTCATGAGGTACTGAGCATTTATGTATCAAAGATATCTTATAAGGTCAAAAAGCTGAAGTTCAAATGAAAGTAGAATCATTGAAAGGGGGACTACTGCTGGGTTACAATATCGTGTGCATGTGTAGAGCGAATCTAAGATTGTTGCTTGTTTTGACCTAATAAGAATAAAAAGCTGCTTGAACCTCAATTTTCTAAGATGGTTGAACCCGTGCTCTTCATAAGTATTTCTAGCCTATACTGAAATCTACCCACGGATCATCTTTCATCACATCAGAAATTGCATTAGTTGAAATGTGGGGCCTGACATTTACAATTCCTTTAGGCGAGTGAGCCACTTTACAGGTTGAACGCATAAAATGTATAATAGAATGTGCCAGTAAATCAAAATGTACCTTCCTTTCAGCCGTCCATTGGAAACTATAAATCTTTGAAGTATATATGAACTGTACTTTAGGTAAGGTTTTCCATCTTACAGGAAATAATGCTGCTAGCTATCGTATGGGAGACCACATTTGTGGATGATTGCTAAAGTAAGTGAGTTTAGGTCTAGAAACGGTTTGTTCATCTACAATTTGAAACGATGTTTACTTATTTAAAAAATGGCTCATTTCCGAATATATTTCGTATTCCTGCGATTTGAAAGGTTACATTTGGCTTAAATTGCAAGCGCAAATAAGCGTAATATAAATTTACTAAAGAGACGATTTTTGCCAATGCCAAATACAAATTACAATACAAAGCTGACACTCCGAAGGGTTGTGATTACTAGCTTAGTTAGATTACTTAAAAAAAAATGATGTCAAATATTTTGTTCGGGAAGGAGAACTTAACCCATCATCAGTAAAAAGCCAATGCGCCGCCTTGGGGCAAACAAATACAACTACAAAGATTTAATTAAAGAAACATGATCTGTTTATTTAAATATCTCGGGTCAATGCGTTATGAAATTGCTTCGCGCATTAGTGCAACCTGGATGAAGTGGCAGTCTACAACTTGTGTTCGTTGTGAACGACGTATCAATGAACGTCTCAAATCTAAAATTTCCCGCAATGTCGTCCGCCCTGTGGCTCTCTATGGTTCTGAGTGTTTGTCGACTGTGAAAGACAATGAACGGCGTGTTGCGGTTATAAAGACAAAGATGTTGCGTTGGACTAGTGGCGTCACACGTTTTGATCACATCCGAAATGAAGATCCAAAGAGGCGTCTTTGATTGTATCATCATCATCATTAACGGCGCAACAACCGGTATCCGGTCTAGGCCTGCCTTAATAAGGAACTTCAGACTTCCCGGTTTTGCGTCGAGGTCCACCAATTCGATATCCCTAAAAGATATCTGGCGTCCTGGCCTACGCCATCGCTCCATCTTATTCAGGGTTTGCCTCGTCTTCTTTTTCTACCATTGATATTGCCCTTATAGCCTTTCCGGGTGGGATCATTCTCATCCATACGGATTAAGTGACCCGCCCACCGTAACCTATTGAGCCGGATTTTATACACAATTAGACGGTCATGATATCGCTCATAGATTTCGTCATTGTGTAGGCTGTCCATCCTCATGTAGGGTGCCAAAAATTCTTCAGAGGATTCTTCTCTCGAACGCGGACAAGAGTTCGCGATTTTTCTTGCTAAGAACCCAAGTTTCCGAGGAATACATGAGGACTGGCAAGATCATAGTCTCGTACAGTAAGAGCTTTGACCCTATGGTGAGTCTTTTCGAGCGGAACGGTTTTTGTAAGCTGAAATAGGCTCTGTTGGCTGACAACAACAAGCTCAAAGTTGTATTCTCCTATCCTTATTCTTCTTCGTGTTTGTGTTTGACCAGTGCGGTTTGATGTTGTTGGTTGATTCGTGTTCGGTGCTGACGTTGCCACCATCTATTTTGTCTTGCCTTCATTGATGTGCAGCCCAAGATCTCGCGCCTATTGCTGCCTGCTCGATCTGGATGAAGGCAGTTTGTACGTCTCGGGTAGTTCTTCCCATGATGTCGATATCGTCAGCATAGGCCAGTAGTTGGGTGGACTTGAAGAGGATCGTACCTCTTGTATTTACCTCAGCATCACGGATCACTTTCTCGAGGGCCAGGTTGAAGAGGACGCATGATAGGGCATCCCCTTGTCGTAGACCGTTGTTGATGTCGAATGGTCTTGAGAGTGATCCTGCTGCTTTTATCTGGCCTCGCACATTGGTCAGGGTCAGCCTAGTCAGTCTTATTAATTTCATCGGGATACCGAATTCTCTCATCACCGTGTATAGTTTTACCCCGGCTATGCTATTATAGGCGGCTTTAAAGTCGATGAATAGATGGTGCAATTGTTGCCCATATTCCATCAGTTTTTCCACCGCTTGCCGCAGTGAGAAAATCTGATCTGTTGCTGATTTGGCTGAAGTGAAGCCTCTTTGGTATGGGCAAATGATGTTCTGGGCGTATGGGGCTATCCGGCCTAGCAAGATAGTGGAGAATATCTTATAGATGGTACTCAGCAACGTGATACCTCTATAATTGTTGCACTGTGTGATATCTCCCTTTTTATGTGTGAGACAGATAATGCCTCGTTGCCAATCGTCAGGCATTGATTCGCTGTCCCATACCTTGAACACAAGTTGATGAACCACTTGGTGTAACTGGTCGCCTCCATATTTAACTAATTTGGCTGTAATTCCATCGGCTCCTGGCGGCTTATGATTTTTTAGCCGATGAATTGCACGGACTGTTTCTCCTAAACTTGGTGGTGGCAGTATTTGTCCGTCGTCTTCAGTTGGCGAGACCTCCAACTCGCCGATTTTCTGGTTGTTCAGTAGCTCATCAAAGTACTCGACCCATCGCTCCAACATGCCCATTCTGTCGGAAATCAGATTTCCCTCTTTGTCTCGAAAGGATGAACATCGTGGTGTATAAGGTTCCATCCATCTTTGATTGTATGGTTACGTCATTCGTGCTAATGAGAATTCACTTGCCAAGACTGGTCTGAACATCGATGATAAGCGACCAAAAGACCGTTGGATGGGGATTTGAGAGCCTCGCGGTTGCATTCAGATGGGGTTTTTGATAAAACAAAATGGCGAAACCAATCACGACGAGCCATGAACGGGACAAAGGCATAAGAAAAAGAAGAGTTTTTTACTTCGATATTAAGTCAGTAGCTAAAATCCAACTTTCATCAACATTTCTAAACCTAGTTTCATCAATATTTTGTTGGTCTAAAAAATTATATGCTGTGAATTCAAGTTTGATGAGGTGCAACAATGATTTGTGGGCGGAAAACAGGGAACGTGCACTTACAGAAGCAGAAGGGCGTAAACTTAATGAAGCCACTTTAAATCACGACCAGGATTTTATAGGTCTCTCATTGGAGTGCCTTTGGGTTTGTGATAGATGAAATATTTCTCTCGCCTTGTCATGTGACAATGTGAGGAGAGAATACATTCAATGATATGCAATATTTCTTCGTTTTCTCATATTTTAACAGCCTTTAGCTTACTACTCCTTTACTCCTTTTAATTTCCTAATTTCCATCCCGACATTAATTTATATGCAACATTTAACATTATATTAATGATTAAGTTTATTCATTAAAAAAAAACTAATAATTAGTAACTTTCCCCTAAACCATAAAAACTATTTCCTTTAAAAAAAATCAATTTGTGCACAATAACAATTCCCTTTGTTGTAAGCTCACATTGATCGGGCAAAACGTACATCGTCCTTTCTGCTCGCATATAAGCTTGCCCATATTGCTTATTGCGAGTGTAGGTCCTGATTCTGGTTGGAATATTTTTGTTGCTTTCGCAGCGCTATATTCCAGCGTAGCGAAAGGATTATTATTATACATTATTGGTGCATGCTCTAGCCGTCGTTTGTTTTCGGATGGGTCATTGTTAGCGTTTTTTTTTTTGAAAAAGGGACAAGTTTTATTTAATTTTGCTTTTGCGGGATCGTCCTGGAATTTGAAGCTCATGGTCGGGTCAGAAAAAGAAGAATTAGTGGGATCTGGACCGGCTAATGGGGCCGAGGAATTGATCAGCTGGATTCGGCGGAGGAGCTGGTTGATATCATAGAGAGAGGGAGAAATCGAATTTTTCCGGTGAAACATTGCTGCGTGAGGAGGAGTTGATTTGTGGCTTGCACAGAGAGTGAAATCTCGAGGCAGAGTCGTCTTTCATTTTTGTGATGAATGATTGGTTTTAAAGGAAGATTTCGTTCTGGTCTTTGGAAGGTGAAGAACTGATACAAAGTCGCTGGAAGAGTCGGCGTAAATATCTGATAAAGAAAGTGAAAGTGGCAAGTGTGTGCAGAGCTAATTGGATAAAATTCATGGGTATGCGACCCGATAAACTTTAAAAATTGGGTAGAAAATGAACTGTGATGTAAGTGAACTATTTAAAGAAGTCGTCCCAATAGATTAGATAGAATGAATAATGGCATAAGTTCATAGAGAAGTTAACCATTGAATTGATTCAGGAGTTGGCTCTAAATGGTAGTAAAATTATTTTAGTTTGATGAGTGATCCCTCGCGTTTCACTATACAAAACTTCATGTGCCCATTACCGATGTGTGAGTTCACATCGGAACCTGAAAGTTCAACAAACAAACAACAGACAGATTGACGCGGGTGTACAGAAAGATTAAGACCTAATAATTCATTAGAAATTGCCACAACATCAAAAAAAGAGAAACAAAGAAAAAGAATAAAGAACAAGTCGGGAAACCGGAAGCTATACGCTTCTGGTATGAAAGGTTTTATAAATTTCTTTTATAAAAACCTTTAAGTAGACATTTGTCCCATTAATGCCTAGCACGTAATATATACATATATTATTGAGAATATTCACTTTCGCGTAATACTGATATTCAAAGTCTTGAATTTGCACAGAAGCGACAACTTTCACCTATTATAACTTTGTCAGAAATAGTGCGACTTCCACCAAACTTGGTAAAATAATATTCTCTGTTATAGCCTATATTGCTGCTACTTCGTGATTTAAGGATGAACTTTTGTAGTCAATTACTAGAAATTATAGTAATATACCATTATTAAATTTATTTGAATAGATCAATATGGAGGGTATTTCGAAACCTAGGCCCCATATACTGGCAGCCAGAATTTTCGGTTGGGTAGTTTCTGAGAATGGGTCCAGGAAAGAAATTATGATGACTTTTAAATATTCAATAGTCCCCAGTTATGTATCGCTTGGAAACTTTTAGGAACGAAACCTCTATGAACAATCCTTCTTGTCGAAAGTGTTTAAAGGACCCCCCCCCCCCCACAGATTCCCGAGTTTGGCTAGCACAGAGGCAAAGAAGATGGAACATTTCGATGGAGTTCAATATTTGTGGGCAGCCTTTTACTGTCAATTTCGCCATCTTTTTAGGTATTTGTTGGTTGTGGTTTCTACCTTATACCGTCTCTATCCCACGTTGTGACATACTACCGCTTGATGGTTAAAATTAAACCTACCAAATAATAAAGATATTTCCCGTAGAAGTGGTTGATGCGCTATACCCCACCAAGGGGTAAATGGCAAATATGAACCAATTGATCGAACCCTGATCCTTGTAATCTAAAGTGACTTTAATTGCTAAAGACCATCTTTGAATAATCCTCAGTGGTTGCGCTTCCTTTTGGCATGCCATCAAAAGATTAGCTATTCGCTCATTCTTCTTCGGGCAGTTAACTTCAAGGTTGGTTCACTAACTTCGTATGGGGCTCTACAACTTCGTTATCGACGAATTAATGATCCAAAATTTACCGCAGCGTTGTCTGCCCGGTGGGCCTTTATTGTTCTGATTGCTGGTTGGATTATTAAGACAATGAACGGTGCTTCACAGTGATAAAGGCAAAGATGTTCTACTGGGTCAGTGGTATAGCACCCATTATCACATCCGAAATGAAAATATTCGTGATCGGGGAGGCGCCTCAGATTTTATGATATTACAATTTCAACAACTAAAAATATAATTGGAAATAAATTCAAAGTAGGCTTTAATAAATCTAAGTCCACCACCCACCTGATGAGGAACCGGACCAGTTGGGAAGCAACTTAGTTTGATGGTTGTGGTCCGCGGGCCCCCATTGGAATTTGTTTGCTTGATAAATAATACTTCTGAATGAGGCACTTTGCTAAAATTAATTTAAATCGATTAACGGTTCCAATTTATCTTCCAAGATCTGGAATCGTATCAGCCGTGATGTCCATTTTCATAACAGAAGACTATTTCTACATCGGTTTGTAAGTAACGTCATTTGCAGATGTCTTGCAGCACCAAGGAGGAATAATAAATACTAAAAAGGTGCGGTAAAAGTCGGAGAAAAAGTCGTTCACGTTGGAAGAAATCTTGATTTCATTGTTTATCTGACGAAAACGTTGGGGAGTTAAAGGAAGTTTTTTCAACGAGGTAACCGTTTAGAATGTCCTGAGGAAGTTGAGTACACCACAAAAAGCAATTACCGAGACTGTTTGGATGAGTTCTTATGAAAGTCTTCGGAATAGGAAGAGTTAGTCATGAGGTATATCGATTGGGCGCCAGTTGAACGGGAATTGTTATTTTATCTTCAACCTCTTAGAATTCGAAATGATGCTCAGCCCGGCAATCCTGTTGTCTTTATCGTGCAAACAACAACAAGGAAACAATGCGTCTACTTTGAAATAAGCAGCGCAGGATACTCCCATGTTATTTGTTTCAACAAATTTTCAAGCATATCCCTTCTTGTTCCCAACAGGAACGTCCTTTTCGATTTAGGTGAAGAACATGCTTCATCAATGTCATAGGGAATATAATTTGCAGGCCCGAAGGGAGTGTCAAGCACCCTTCTTCACTGAGCTGAATCAATTCTCACGGTGATGAATTTTGAAGGTAATTTAGAAAAAATCGGAATTTGATTGGAAAATTCAGAAATTTCCAAACTAATTTCAAAACTTTCCAAACGATTTCAAAAAATTTGCAAACTAGCTTCGAAATTTTCCAAACTAATTTCAGAATCCCATTCATTACAGAAAAACAAAATAGTAACTGCAAATGTTATGTAATGTCCTTATAGCTCTCTCGATGAATTTCTTCTTAGACGACGAAGAAGACTGGTGCAGTGACCGCTGTAAACAACGTTTTCCGTAGTGATAAATTTACGTCCACTCACCACTTTCTCACTCCATCTTATCCATAATAGAAATTCATTATAGGTCATTGTAGTTTAAATATCGCCTTCCCAAACAGGATTTTAGTACTTCCGTTATCTAAGTTCGAATTGTTCAAAATTTGAGTCAATGTTCTAGTTACAATTGAAATAATACAATTATTTCTATATGGACTAAAAATTACAGGATGTATATTAGCATATTTTTTTTCTTAATTTTTGATAATTTCACATTATTATATTCTTTATGGTGATCGCCTGTAGCTAGTGTCTGACGGCGACCGCTGGGATTGTTGCATGTTAGCGAGAAAATTAGGTCGTTGCCTCGAAGTGTGTCCGTAGTTGCGCGCTATTTTTTTTGGAATCATTATATTTTGCAATTAATTAGAAGTTATGCAATGGTGGAGTAAATGGGTACTGTTTTTCAAAATCTTCTTTAGGAAGTCTAGAAAAATCATATAAAGTTACAAATCTGTTTCCTCGAAAACGTTAATTGTATGTATTTGAAAAGTACCTGATAAATACTAAAAGTTACTACTAGAAATTCTTGCAGGATTACTCAAATTTAGGCCAAATTAATGCCATTGATAAGTCAGGGTCAACGTTGTTCATTAAATTGAACAAGGATGTAATACTGGTTACCAAACCACTTCAAAAATGGCAAATAAGTTATGTTACATTCTGCTCTATATTAGAGCATCTTGGCCGAGTTTTTGCTTGGGAAATTGAATTTGCTATAAAAAAAACTTGATCTTGATTAGTCACGTTTATGTAAGTATTGTATTTCGTAAATTAAAAGAATATCTGAAGTTCCTTCAGCGGGTGGGAGACTCAATAATTGGATTCTTAAATTGGTACGTATAATATTTGTTTGTTCATTGTGTCGGCACTTCATCGTATTTTTCTCACTTATTATTTATACGCATGAACGGTTAAATTATTAACATCATACAAAAGTCTGTTACGGTAGAATTATTTTAATACTTAACGTACTTAATAATGAGAAACGAACACAATTTCAAACTGAAGCTCAAATTTAACACTTATAATAATAATTTATGTTAACATGCTTCCTTACGAAAATTATCCTTTTTTCATTTTCTTTTTGGAGTTAATTTGGCAATTTGTTAGACTGATTTTACCAAAATAACGGATAATAATTGGAACTTCCATTAGCAGCGTGAGTTCAACGAACAATGCTGTCGAATTCTTGCTAATGAATCGACTAAATTAAAATACAATGCGATATAAGTGTATGGCTAAACAAACACTGATACGGGGAAGTTTGTCTGCCCTTGGACTGGGCAATAATTTTAAACTGTTAAGCTGAACAGTAGACTACAATATTGTGTTGTTCTTTTATATGTTTTTATTTGACCTTAATTTCGTTGGGTTTGCACTTTAGTATCATAAAAGTGACAAAAAGGGGTAGAACTGAGTTGGACATAATCATAATTCGTTGGAACCCAAATCACGCTATGTTCACTACCAGCTAGTCCAACTGCTGGTGGTACACACTGCTTCTAGCATGAGCCGAGCATTTCAAAAATGTATTTTATTACCAAAAGGCCGTACACGAAAAAAACTGGGTCCAAGGGGAAAAGAAGGGTGAGTCCATGTGAGAAGACATGTTAAAAACTGAGCCCTTATGTCATGTCACAGTATGGCTTTCGCGGAATGCAAGGAAGCCTGTAAATTGGTTGCGATTAAACTTTGCATCAGAGCTGTTGGAAATGAAAGTTCTAGCGGATTGGGTAGTGACCATCAGCACACTACCTTGCTGGATAACTAAAACTTATCAGCCCTCTGATATGGATTCTTAAATTGGTAGGTATCACACAAGTCCACCATCCCCTTAATAGCGGAGCGAACTAGTTGGAAAACAACATGCTTCCACGGTTGTGGCAAGCACCCAAGTTGCAAAATATGTGACTACGCCCTAATATGTTTTACGTGTACTTGAAACATTGTAAAGTCAAAGTATACAGATTTGTCGAAGCATTTTTTATGATGCAGATGAAAATAGAATTACTTAACATCCATGAATTTGATGCAGTTCTGCTTATTGATGAACATTTCAAGCTGCTGACAAGCTCATCCAGAAAGGAAGGAGAAAGGAGGTGATTTTCCTGCAAGGAAACTTTCTCAGAGGCCCAGTAGCAGAGACTTTAAGAAAATTATAGTAATTTTATAACTCCGGAAGCCGGTATAACTTTCACCCCAAGTTTGAATTTTTTCTTCACAACTCTGTTTGTCAATTTTTGCAAAGATATGTGCACAGATAGATTTAGACAAACCTTGATAAGCATGAAATCCTACAGCAAAGTAGCATTTTGGGTTAGTAGAAAATGGAGATCTGAAGAGAGGGCTTTTGCTTTTAATCCACTGGATCTGCTTACGGATAACTTCTTCTCTCGCTAGAAGGCTACAAGGAAAGGAAAGTTGGATCAGTTAGGAAACTACATAAACTGCTGCCAACTTGAAAGGTGTCTCGCAGAATCTGATGTTTTTTTTCCAGGCGAAACACTGTTTCACTGTAATTTGGTTTTTATTTCAGACGAATTAGTATAGGTAGGTAGGTGTAGGTAATTGAAGATTCTTTAAGAAGGATCATCAAAATGTTTCCTGTTATAAAGAAGCCTCTCACAAAATTGTCGAAATCAAAATTATTTTTTTGATGATCTCCCGTTTAAAACAGCAGGCGATACGCCTCTCTCGCACCCGTTATTTCCTTATTATATCTATTCCTGCAGAGACTCAATGCAATGAGTTTTTCCTGGTGGATTTTCACAGACAATAGACAATCGGTATAATTGACGGTAAGATTAGCATGGTAGAATTGCAACTCTTATTCCATTCAAATGTTAAGGGCTGTTCTCAACTTGGATTTTTTGGTACTCCAACAACCTGAAAATTACAAATAGATGGCATGGCTGCAGGATAGTGATTTTTCAATTATTGAGTTTAAGGAGAGATAGCAAAGTGGTTTGAATATAAAAAAGAAACACTATAATTTAGACCAATGGCGATGCGCGTTGAATGACCTGAAACTGAGAGCATTGACTTTACTGGCAGTTAAAATTCGGCTCCATTAGATTCTTTTCTATGGTTACGATTAAGGGAGTACTCAGTTTGCACCGACTTGATGACCGATTGGGCCCACTGGGGAGAAACTTTCTTCCTTTTCTTTTCGTCTACGGATAGCTCTTTTTGGGGCGAGCATCCAGTTGGTGATTTGCCTGCTTCGACACTTCGAGTAGTTTGTTTTGACTCACTATCTCCTAGAGAGAGCAAGAAGATATCAAGTTTGTGGGTCTGTTCTATTCTCCATTGTATTTGTTTTTACTCCCAGAAAAGGAAAGAGGAGTTAGAGATTGCTGCCTCGTCGGACTCTTCATTGGATTTACAATTTGTTGAGATTATGCCATGGCACGCCACATACAACTCCATAGTGTAAAAAGTGACTTTGATAGTAGCAATCGAATTATCAACTCCATAGTACTTCTGTCTATATATGGACTTCTTGTCAAGGTTCTTACAAACCTCTTTGGAATCAATAAATCAATAATTTCGTAGTCTACATCTACACTCATAATTATTCCATGCACAAAGAAATGATGTGATTAGTTTAGAAGTACGGGAAACAAACATTTTAAGGGTTTGTGTAGAATGAAACTTTATTAAAATCGGCCGTTCACTTGTTTGTCTGCTCGATTTTCTGCCGGTTTCTTTATCTTTGCATGCACAGTTTAATGGTGTGAATTTCGATATATTTTTGGTATAAAAAACGAAAGAGATGTCTGCAGCTGGAGCAGCGGCATAACAAGGTTCATCTTACATTAGTAACAAAAGTTTAATCTGGAGGCTAAACATGTTTTTCTTGGCCACTGGCAGAAGAAAAATCTATTAAAAGTAAAGAATAGCTAAAAAAGTAACATTTCGTTTCATGTTGCAAGCGGATTTGCAGGAAGTGCGCTCAAAATAAATAACGAGGTTAAACTATGCAATCGATGTGCCACCATTTCAAACGCACGTTTCTTGTGCTACGCTCGAAATAAGTTAACAATTTCTTCTATAGTCGAGGCATCATCATCATCAAGTTTCAAAAATGCTGTTCAAAAACGAAGTATGTTAGAAATATTTTTTCCTGCTGGTGTACCAAGAAAAGGACTTTGATATATCGGTGGTTCTACAACGTTGTTTAAAAGGCTCCAAGCGTTCCAATAATAATAATAATAATCGTTGGCGCAACAATCCATATTGGATCAGGGCCTTGAAGTGTGTTAGAGCACTTCATTTAAGACCGTAACGGTACACTACAGAACACTGTAGGAGGCAATGTGGTCAGCATTACGCTCGCCCGAGATTATTACCCTGATTTGACTCAGGTACTCATTCACAGCTGAGTCGACTGGTATCCGACGACAAATCACGATACAAATCCCACTGTCGCCAGCGAGATTTGAACAGCGTTCCAAGGCAAATATTTATTTGGCTTCTTCGAAAGGAACAATTGGTTGGTTTCCAATAAAACGATCATTTTTGTGATAAGTAAATTATCTTCTGGTGAAAATCACATATTTTTCGGGCATACTTTTAATATTGTTTCTGGTAGTGTGTACTGTACTATCGGTTTCTGTTGACAGAATGTTTTTTTCGCGAGAATTTAATAATATTAGCCTTAAGGGTTTTGAAGTCTCCAAAAGACAAAAGTTTGTCGTGAAATCGGGTGATGGCACCATCCAGTTGTAAAGATTGTCTTTCATCCAATCCTACCTTCGAACCTCAAATTTTATCCAGTATAGCTAATCCAATGAATGAAAAACAGCTGTAGACCGCAAGAATTAGGATAAGGAGCTCTTTTGGAACACTTTTTTTGGCAATAACTTCATATTGCGACTGTACATTCGTAGAGGTTCTACTTTAAATCAGCGCGGCGGTTATCAGAAACGTTGCTGTTTCTTAGTGCTTCGACGAAAAATTAATGAAGGCCTTAGCGATCAACCATTGGTTTTTTGAAGCGGGTAGTACCCAAATCAGTTCAAGTTATTCCCTTATTTAGTTTCAAATAATTAAGGCATGTTTTTTTCTATTCTAGTCTGCAGTAGACTTGTTACCACAGATGAAAAGAACAAGTAGTTCCGGAAATATCGGTATTTGAAAACTTAATAAGTATCACTATTGAATAAAAAAAAGCAAGTCTTAATTATTTCAAATAACTTGAGAGTATTCCTTATTTTTTCACAGACCGGTTCTATATTGATGTTTTTTCTCTTTAACGTCAGTTAAAAAAATTGAACATTTTTCATTTAAGAGGGCATTGAACGAGAGATTCCATGTAGCCAGGCATAAAATAAGATAAAAGGGTCGCAGGAACGTTGTGTTAGTGTAAGTGAACAGAAAATCGAAGCTGACATCTATCTGAGGTCACCACTAATTAGTAGCCGATTGTAGCTTCTTCCATCAGACAGCTGGTTAAAAAATCCCGAAGCTTCTTCCTTTTTTCCACCTTCCCGGAAGTAATTGTATTTTAGGCACAATATTTTATGCGCCCGTTTTAGACTATTAGCGAACTAAACTTTAAAAACAAAAAAAGAAGAAATTCCTCCAGCCTCCTGACTTTCCTCGCGATCCACTTTTACTACCTTCGGATTTTCAGGCTCTTGTTACCGAACAGAAAAAGCCAACTTCTCACTTTTTTTGCCTCTACCTCCGTCCACTACAAAATCCCCGACACTTACATCGCGGTTGCCCACAAAACAGGTTTCCTCGGCTAGCGGTCCAGCTGGATCGTGCTGAAGTAAGTGCAATATCTTGTCTTGTTCAGCCGGTCTAGGTCCCGTTAATTTTTGCTCTTACTGACCCCGACTTTGAATTTCAAATTCAAAATTGGCGTCAGCAAAAGCAAAAATTTCATTCGATTTTTCTCATTATAAAATGCATAAAAACATTTGTCCTAGCCAGAAGCAAAACGTTGCGGTTGCATTCATTCAATATGCAGCCTTGGCAAGCTTACATGCAAGTGAAAAGGTCAACATCCCCATTCGCTCGGGAATTGTAAGCTGAATCCAAATAATTGTTAATATATCTTCCAAAAGTTTCCACCTTCTGATGGAATTATTGTGATTTGGTGTTATACTCGTTTTCACTGCATTGGTGAATTACCCGCTTCTGATCGCTGCTTTTTAAGGTTTTGTGCCTGTTTGTCAGTCTGTCACACGCACTTTTTTCCAAAACGGCTGAACCGATCGGAAAGAAATTTGGTGAACACATGTAAACTATTGAATCCCACGCATACAGCGAGTGCCATAAATTTAGGTGGAGTTTAAAGGGGGATTCAACATTTTTTTTCACCGGATATAGTCGTGTAGGGTATCGGATGAAAAGGTCTAGATTAGTACTTTCCCCAGCTGATATTAGTTTTGTCGTGGATTTCAAAGTTCGCGAGTGAGGAGTCAAAATGTACGCACTTAAAGGGAGATAAGACTAATTTTCGGAAACTATCCAACCCAAAAATCTAAGAAAAATCACGGTGGTACGCTTAGATGAAATCAAGGCCTCAAAACATGTCCCATCCCGATATATGCTCAAATAAACTTGCTAATAGTATATTATCTATATTTGGAAATTTACTGAAAAACCCCGCTTAAATTCATCGTAGGACTTCCAAATTTTGTATCGGCATGCAATGCCAAATTTCATGGAAACCTGGCCATTAACGCCAAAGTTATAGCAGTTCATACTTAGCAATTTCGTGTTAATCAACTGCTTCCAAACCCATGCAAATAAGATGCTGACGTCATCATTAACGGGATTGGCGTTCGCGTGAAATATTAATGTCACACTTATAAAGAATCTACTTCTCTCCAGCCCTTTTTAAGGTTTTGTGTGAAACACTTATGTGAAAGCTAAGCCTCGAGAGATATCTCATTCCGATATCTGCTCAAATAAACTTACTAATAGTATATTACCAACTTATGAAAATTGACTGAGAAACCCCCCTTAAGTTCATCCTAAGAGTACAAAATGTACCGACATAGCGGACAGTCTCATGCATATACATGCCAAGTTTCATGAAAATCCGGCTATTAGTGTCAATGTTATAGGATTTCAAACTTATCAATATCGTGCGAATTTACTGTATCTTAAACTATACAAATAAGATGCTGACGTCATAATTGACGAGAATAGTTGACATTCAAATGAAATATTAAAATTCCATTCCGACTCATGATTTATGATTTTATGGTACTGCATATTTACAACACATTTTATTTGTCTATATTTACGATGATGTCGTCAATACTGCAGTGAAAGGACTTTCATTAATATCTTTCTAGGTTCATAAATTTTCCTCCCATTTGGTTGTTGTTATTGTTCTACAAGTAGGACATATTCTGGGAAGATAGATATCGTATGCATAAAACGGCTAACGGTACTGAAGCGGTGGAATGTGAAAGGGTTTTCACTTGGAAAAGTAGTGAAACCTTATACAAACCTAATCTAAATCACATCTTTATATTGATAGATTCTTTCCTTTAGTATTCAGTAGAGGAAGATCTAGAACATCGCGCAAAATACTTTCAATAATTTTAAACAAACAAAAGGAATGTTACAAGATAAAGGAAAAAGTTTTCGCTTTTATATTATTCAAATATTGTATCATTTCTGTTATCTATCATTTACTTAATAAAATGCTGTCGACAACATAAAATGCAGGCTCAAATTATATGTGAAAGTATAAGATTTATTGAAATCATTTGGCCATGAATTTTCTTCAAACCATTCATTTTTATGAATACATCGATGCATACTTACAGTAAACAAAGGCAAATTTGATATTCATTATGCTCAGATTTATGAATTATTTATGGAAATTTGTGGGTTTCCTAATTCATAAATTTATGAACATTACCTTCATGGTATATGCATATTTTCAAGTTATATGATGTCTTATTTAACTTTGAAATGTTGTGAAATTTGAAGGAAAACTTTTAAGAATATATCGAACATGTTCTTATTTCTTGTGTTTAATACATTAAAGTGACATTATATATATATGTATGATTTTGTTTCTGTGTTTCGTTTTGAATTGTCAGATACAATTTTGTGCATGTCCTAAAAAGAAAAACTAAACCGATCCAAATTTTCAGCAAACGAATTTCAAACGAAAGATTTAAGCGAGTAACCCGGAAACTAATATGAACAAATGAACAGTATAATTTCAGCTGCAATAATATTATAACTTATTATTGCGGTTTTCCTATCAGGAATTGACTGTTCGTTATTAACGTAGGCTTGCATTCCTTTTCTCTAAATATTCGTTTAGTATTATAGCCCGCATGGAAGTGTTGTATATGGGATTATCCTTGAATGATTTTTATCGTAAATTAGTATTTCCTTTCATTGCAAAGCTTGTTTTTGCGCTTCTTGGGTACCAATTACCCTAAATGATTGATTTTATCCATTTGTTAACTATTTTTCTCCTAACTATTAGATTAAAAATTATATTTCATTAAATTCTACTTTTTTGCTTTGCTGAGCTGCTAAAATAATTTATGATTTGATTTTATTGTTAGATAAATGGGGAGTTTTTATTATGAAGGACAGTACTTTTTGTGCCTTCGTTTGATAGTTGAATTATTAGTAAGTTTATTTTATTGTGAGAAATATGGTATCGATCTGAGTTTACCATGCTCATGGGCAGAAAATTTGAAAACCACAGCGTTCAACATTAATTTATTTTTAACAATTGCACAAAATTTCAAATTAATTTCTTTCAAAACTCTAATAAATTTGTGTGCTTAACGTTTCTGGTGCAAATCAGTACGTAATATTTTAATCGTTCATATTTTTAATTTTTTCTAATAAATTAATAACGTCCGCTTAAAAAAACATTTTACTGCGAAACTTTTCCTTTCTCCTGCTTAACTTTAACTACTACAAAATCTTTACAAAATACTTATAAATTTTGCAAAAATCTACTCAACTTTGCACAGCAATATTTATGTATATCGTAATAGAATTTTTAAACCAACTAGCAGAATTGCAATGTGGTAATTAATTGCTCCAATTCCTACTTTTCTGTTAACTAAACTGAAGAAATATTAAACCGTTTTATTCCAAGCGAATCATAATTATAACAATAAACCACACTTAAGTAGACTAAATGATTGTTCATTTCATTCAATTGCTTGCGCGAAGAAAAAACAGGAGCAACCTTGCTACAGTTTTTTTTCTTTTCTTCTTTGTTGGTGCCGTTGGCATGCGAATTTTTCAGTTAATACGAGTATGTATTCAATTTACCTGTAATTTGTATGTTTGCTATCGAAGTATATTTCTCTCAGTTTTTTCTTGGCTGTTATGTGAGTTTATTTTCTATTTTTATGATATTTGTGAATTCTTGGTGATGTTGGTTAGCTTGCACAATTGAAATAGCCTCGCACTGTTAAGAATAACAATAAGTCGTTTTTATGTTCATTTCTTATTTGGTAGTATTAAATCTACTGTTATATTTATGTTTTTTATAGAATTTAGTTCAAGTCCACGAGCATTCAACATTTTCAGTGGGCATAGCCTCACAGAGTCAGATTGCTCTATTTCTGATGGTTGTAATCTGTTTGTGGCATTGTTTTTAGCTTAAGGTTGCAAGTAAATGCAGTCTTTCGCTTCGTTTCTGAAATTTTATTACATCCAATAACATACATATTATTGCCGATTTATTAGTTCAATGAATTTTCATATGATTTTTGGTAACGTGGAAATTTTTACTAATATTTTGAAACGGATGATTAACAATATGCAAACCAATTTCTTTTTAAGACCTCATTAGACTAATTGGTTGCTAATTCCTATAGTAATAATTTTTCTTTAAATACATTTCATATCGATTTATCTCTTCTTTCTAGTTTTATGTCCAATGTTGTTATGATTTTTGTGCCATTGTCCTCAAGAATCGTTTGGCTGGTTGTGTCCTTGATTCTGTCTGACAGGGTGATACTTTCTAAAGTGCAATTGTCGGACATTGCACTCTCGGAAATGTCTGATGTTAACTTACATAGACCCAACTTACTTCTGGAGCGAGTTAACTCGCGGTCACGTAAATCTATTTGTGGCCACTATCAGGCACTTGTCTGCAGAAATAGGTGTTGCATTGTGTCTGGCTATAGCTATGGTAAAGGCAATGGGCTTAAGGTCTTTGATGCAATGTAGTGAGATTTCTTCCTCCATTTTGATAACAAGAGTGGAGAGCATCTCTTGAATGATACTTTGTGCTGTTCTTTGTTTTATGCTTCAAGGTTAGACAGTCTGAAATGCAAAGTTGGAGTTGGTAACTGAATGGGTTGTATTGAATGTATTGATGCCGATATCTTTCTAAATTTTTTTATAGTCAATTTCTTGATGGATATAATAATACAGTGAAAAAAAACCAGGGGCTGATAATGTCTGCTGTATTTGAAGGTTATATATTTGGCTTATTTCCCGGCTTTTGAAATGATGAACCACCACCGCACCTGTGTTATACTCGTATTAAATTATGGTGTTTCAAAAATATTTCGAAGCTCGTTTGAAGGCTAGATTCGCCCGAGAAGCGGAAGGTTTTTCATTTGTTGAAAAAGAAATTAAAATATCGCTCAAGATATTTTTTTTTAAATGCAAAAATAATTCTTTTGATATAGTTAAAAAATTAGCTGAAATTGTGCTATACGTGTCAAGCGTCGTCATTTGGCCCGTCTATATAAAATTCTACGCCTGTATCCCAGGAATGTATATAGTTAGATGAAATTCGACATATGGGACTGAAGTTTATTATTAACCAATCTTTAAACAGAAGACGTTTCTATCTGCAACTTAAATATTTGATTGAATCGTCGCATGAAGGGTACCATTTGTTCGTTTCATAAGTGAGAGGTTTTCTTTATTCAGAAAAGGAAATTGCTTCTTTGAGTGGTTTGTTGAGCTCCAGGTTCTAGATTCTAGTCCTATCCTAGGTTGATCATAAGCATCGGAGTATTTCCAACCGAGCCCCTTGCACTTATATTATATATAGACACTGTACGTATATGTACGTATCGCCTCTAGGAACTAAGGGTGATATACAAATAAAGAAAAGCTAAAAAAATTGAATTAAGACCCTCCTTTACGAGCCTCGTGGTGTATCTGGGTTTTCCGTACCACAACCCGTTCTCTTTATTGTGGCATTGATGTTGATTTTTATGTATCTTACATAGGATATGTACCTATATCCCATGTAAGATACCTTTCGGGTCGGGCCGGGAAATTCACACTCAATTGGAAACTATTGCAACTTTGTTAATTGTAATTTTTTAGTAAATGTAGGGTTTCCTTGAAAATGTTCATTATTATGCCCTGTGTTATCCTCTACGCTCGTGCCGTTTTTCTAGAATGGAGTTAAGAGGGGGATTATGATAAATTTATAAAATATAGTAACATACCACTGTTAACTATATTTGAGTAAATAACGGAATGGGATGTAGGCCTAAATATTATGAAGATGCGCCTTCGTGATTATTTTCAGATTTTTTTAATTGGATAGGTTCTGGGAACGAGGTTTACTACACCTTATGGTACCCATATTTTGGTCCTAATTGTCTTATCTTCCAGCTTATATGGAAAATTAGGCTAGTTCTGAAAAGCACTACTGCTAAGCCTTTTGGCTTGATATCTTATATGATCATATTCTGAAAAACAAATTACATCACATTTTCACATATATTTATGGAGAATCCCCGCCCTCTTATACTTGAATAAATTGGGCATGACAGACGGAGGCCACGGTGGTAGGTTAAGCCGATGATATATCAGTGTTTGTGGACACATTGCATCTGATGCTGTGTTGTACTTATGCGAAGCAATCTGTTTTTGTAAAGCCTGGTCAGAAAGCTCTGGATTGGCACTTGCAGAAGAAAAAAACGGAAACGATCCTCATTATCAAGCGCAGTAATAGAAATTAGAATTAGGAGTCATATCATCACTTCTAAGCCGGCCCCCAAATACTTGGTAGTGATGATAGGTGCAAACCTGAACTTTGAGCAACACATTGAATACACTTACGATAAGCATTCACCACGGGTATGACTCTAACAAAAATGACACCGAATGTAGCATAGTTGCAGGTGTATGCAGTTCCAGTTCGGGGAACAGCACTCTCTGTTTCATGTGATGCGTACAAACTGAGTGTGGTCTACAGAAGCACAGCTCTAAGGGTGCGTTCTGCCTCCAGGACTGCCCAAATGATGCGGTATTCATCATCTCGGGAATGATGCCAGCTGAAATTTTGGGAGACGAGATGGCAACTAAGGTATATAATGTCAAGCCCATCTCTCCTCTATCGCATGTGTAAAATACCGAAAGAGAGAGGCACTGTACATATAGCAATAGCAATTGTAATCCGATCCAGATTCTAACGGGCCATGGATACCGTCAGTACCTCACCTAATTGAATTTGTTGAAATTGTTGAAATTGCAATGGGGTCCCGGAGGATCCAACGCACTTATTCTTCCAAATGCCCGGAGGAAATGGAGTGAATTCTAGGAAAACTGCCTACATTGGGAAATTTTATCCAGAGGATAAATTCTCGCAACCATCCGGGGTAAACTTCAAAAAGCAGTAGAGGTTAGTAAGCTGCTGATATGAATGCCGCCCATAGAAGAAAGGAGACCTAGCTAATACCTAATGGTGATCCAACCTAATGGTGATCTGAAAGTAGCTAGCAATATCCTTCAATATTAGGCCCTAGTGAAAGAAATGGGGTGAAAATGGGTGTATGCTCTGGTCCCCGAGATAAGGGGTTGGGTTGTGTGCAAGCTGCGCATTTTGGTAAAGTAGTGTCAATTGAACCAGATGATTGACCTCGAATGATCGTTAATTTGCCAAAGTTTATCGTGGAGAAATGCGAATAACTATCGTTGAATTATGCAATTACATTATGTAGGATACAGAACCCTTGCCTATTGTTAGATGGCTGATATGGCTGGTATGATTCACAAAGGATTGCATTTCTAAGACAACCAGCTCCATACTGGATAGATGTTCTCCCTACCTATCTACTATTACAACAATGGTCTTAGGTTGACCGCTTTAGGTGTCCGCGATATTTTTATTAAGGACAATTCGCCAACGTTATTCCAGTTCCTCAACAGCTTCAGCGTTGCTTCTGTTGAGGAACAAGTTCATTGACAGCCTCGAGACTATTTAACTTATTTAACTTATCGTGGTGATCGATATAAGCTAGGTTTTTGCTGAGGTTTACTAAAGTATACCACGTCTAAATGCCGAAGAGGGGGTAGAAGCACATCAACGACTTTCAACTATTTATATTTGAAATAATTTAAACTAGTTTTTTCTTTTCATTAGTGTTATTTATTGGTCCTGCAAATACCGATATTTCGGGAACCACTTGTTCCCTTCATCAGTGCTAATAAGTCCTATAGTTTATAGTTACATATATTTTTAATTAACTTTTTTAAGCAGGTCTGACGAGAGGGCGAAGAAGGGCGGATTCCAATGAGTCCGGAGTTTAGTCGGCCACCTGCTCATATATGAATACTTCGCGAAATCACGAAAAATGTGTTGATAGGTCCGATCAATCCAGAAGTTGGGGGGATAATGGGAACATTGCCAGAGAGTGCAACAGAACCTCAAATCAATGTTTTATGCAAGAAAGGAAGAATCGTATGGCAGCTACAGCTGCTTGTGCAAAATACCCAGAACTGAAAAAAGCAAAGTTTCGAGCCAGGAAGGAAAAACCTAATAAGACATTCGCAATCGCAATGAAGAGATGCTTGCCAAGTTTTGCGTGGCAAACATTTCCGATGAGATCTTCGCAACATTATGGAAGCGGCAGAAGTGCGTCTTGGTATTTTAAGCTGGCAAACCTCTTAAGCGAGCTATCCTGTTATTGCGTCATAGATCTTTTCACCAATATGAAGAAAGTTCCGAAGTAGGTAATGGCTGCTCTGGGTATTTGACATGGCAGGATGGTTTTTGTGAACGATTTTTTTTTTTATTATTTTTCTTTGGCCTTTGCCCCGTTTACAAGCAGGTTTGGCTCGTCGTGATCGGCTGCTCCATTTTGTTCTATTAATGGCTGATCCAGATGCAGTTGCGAGGCTGTTATATCCCCATCCATCATAGTAAGCTACTGTTGTATCGGCCGGCTTTTTGGGCTCTTAGCATCGACTTCGTTGGTCCTCGAAACTTCTGTTCTATTCAGCTTTAGTCTTAGAGGCTGTTGCATGAGGCGATCATCCCATTTTTGGACAAGTTCCTCGAGATAATTTTTACTATTAAACACTCGGAAAACATTATCTAAATAAAGCAGGGCATTGGACCCTAGGCGTTGCATATTCCGTGACAGTGTCCACAGCAAGAACAAAGATGCTTCCTTCACGAACAAAAGCAGAAACAAGAAGCGGTTTTGGTGAGCCCGCCACACTTCGCAATTTACTTTTTGAATCGTGCTAAAGAAATTTAACCCAGCGCAAGAGTTCTTCGGGCATTAAGTGCTCTCGTAGAGCATACTCATAACTTATCTGAGTTCGTGTGGCAAATAATTTCTCTAGATCCAGAAATGCAATGTAAAGAGGGCTATGCTTCGCACGGTGCTTTTCCATGAGTAGCCGTGCAGCGTGTATTGCGTCAGTACCTCTGCAGTTTTTGACAAACCCGGCTTGATTCGCGCCTATTTGGACGATTTCACGAATACGCTTGTCAAGAATGCGTTCAAAAATGTTCATGACATGGGAAACCGGATCGGATGCTAAATTTAACATTCTGCTGGACTATCTTTCTTTCCCATATTTAAACTGTGGTACTTTTTTGCTAGCCAGATGGTGCTCTACCTTCCCGAATAATCCGATTGAAGAATTCACTGTGCCACATTGTTGGGTCGAAGTTCTTCGGGTTTCAGAGCTCAGAGGCGGCGTCTGCAGGTCCTGTTGCTTTCTCCGTTGTTTTGTTGCTTTTTCAACTTCAGTGGCGCTGAGAGATGGAATTCCCCGAAATGTTGGCAGTGCTTGTGGAAGTGGAGGATGAATAAATTTTTGAGGGGCGAAGGTCTCTCTTAGGGAATGGCTTTGCAGTCAGTGACGACGATAAAATATCAGCGTGTGAATACAGTCGATTTGTTTGTTATTGTTCGCACTATAAAATGTAGGAAGATAGGACAATCGCGTGATGGATTGACAAATACAAGTCGTGAGTGTCCTCCAAATCATTTATACGTTCGCCACCCTCGTTCTGTGCACCAAACACTTTCAACATAGCACCTTTTGCCGTGTTTTTACCCACATGACCAATAAGGTCGCTCGCAATAACGATATAGTCATCGGCAGGCACGTTTCAGGTTTTGGTATCGAAACGTTATCAGAAGACATCTTTCTCATCATCAGGTCGACCTGCCTGTGGTGTGTTTGGGGTGGAGAAACAGATTGTGTGATATGCTGAAATGTATAATGGTGAACTTCATCTGCAGTCATCAAATCGTTCGGCTTTTTAATGACGTAACGGAAATGCCCAGAAATAGCAATTTCAAGATCATATTGAGTCCGCGGGCTACCAAAATAAAGAAGTTAATTTTTTTTTTATCGAGTTCGCATTCTATGTCACAGTTCTTGGTCC
Source organism: Hermetia illucens (assembly GCF_905115235.1). Lineage (NCBI taxonomy): Eukaryota > Metazoa > Arthropoda > Insecta > Diptera > Stratiomyidae > Hermetia > Hermetia illucens. The sequence goes on along the minus strand of NC_051850.1, from coordinate 151,608,021 downwards.
CCCTGTTACCAAGGGAGGTAGGATTTAGCGTAGTGAAGTAACTCCAACTATACTTCATTTATCTCTTTCCCTAATCTGAGCATTTTATTTTTGTTTTACTGAGGATAGTACGTGCTTTGGCAAATTGCCTCACACTTGATCTTGGCTAGGGACCAGCATGCTGTATAAATAACATGGTAATTATTTTTTTTTGGGTCTTTTATCATCATTTCTTCCTTACCGGGAAAAATAATGAACATGACCTGAATCTACTTTGAGGAATGGCTATAGTCGTTCTTGTTGTTTTATCAGCATTTGGCTTTCGGATTCCATACGAAGAAGAATAGATTTTTGTATTCCTCTTCTGATGGCTACTTACTTTGGTTTTTATACTGTTCTTTATAGTAACTTTTGGATATGTGACTTACTTTTCAACAAATGTGAAGCTAGATCTGTACAAGACTGACACCAATGTCTCATTGCTTTTGGTGAAATTGGCTGTTGTCACACTGAAGGTACAAAACTTCCCTTAAAGTCTAATAGATATCCCCCGATTTCAAAGTTCACTGGATTGACTGGGAGGATACTGCCGTAGTGTTTGCACTTTATCATCTTTAAAATATGTCATGTCTATGTCAACCTTACTGCGGCATTCAACAATAAAGCAAGTATCTCTATCCTGACCAACATAGCGGCCTGGACTAGCGGCTCCCAGCTTTACTGTGGAAAAGAATTATTTAGGACCGTTTAGTCTGCGATATATAGGATACTGCCTGGTAGTTCCTAAATACTTCTGCCAAGCTTCAATTGAATCGTTAAGTTTCAAATAGGGAGACAAATTGCTCAAAAAACTGGGCTGACTATCGGGTCATTATCATCCTCGACAAATAAGAGGAACAACTTGAAAAATCCTTACAGATGGATTTCCATTCCAATCCATTAATTTAACATTCAGTAATAGTTAAAAATCGACTATGTTAACCCAATTTATGGCTTTGACCGCATTCGGAGAATATGCTGATATTCTCCGTGAGGCTAAAGTTTATTAAAAAAAATTATATCTGAGCGATTAGCTGCCGAAATAAATATGTGCATCAGAGGCGCATGGCCTGATCTACGATGTAGCTATGCCGGTTATTTGTGTACAAACTTTAAATGAAGCATGAAAATCGCGTAGTGGGGGTCGTGTCCTCACAGAGTTTTTTATTCAACTTCCGTGTAAGTAGAAGGCTCTGTTAATACCTGTTGGTAGCCATAGTAGGTTCATATTTGTAGCATAATTTCGAAAAATATGGAGTTGGTGACAATTCAAATTTGTATTGGAATGATTGAATATTTTAGTTTAGGCTTCGGATGTCTTCAAAGAAAGATTCTATTTGTGGCAGGAAAAGTATTAAGTAACTCCATTTAAACTTTAGTAACGTATGTTGGTTATGTCACATGTACTAAATTTGAGTGCCACAAAAATGCAGAGAAGTTTTGCAACAAATCATTAACAAATTCATCACAGCATAAGCATCCAATCTCGTTTGTTTTAGCGTTAAATTGCCACCTGCGATTCCGACTGCTTATTCACTCCATAACAATAATCGAAATATTTATGCTGAAGGAAAAAAGTAACAATTCAACTGCTACTGTCTGCAGCAGCCCCACATGTCCGCCTCAGAGCGGTGAGCTCCCATTGTTTATTTGTTCTTGCAATGTTTGCTGCGAAGACTAGCACAACTGACATTTCGCGTTCTACGCTAGCTACCATGTCGCGAATAGGATTCCGATTTCTTCACATGGCGGCTAGCAAAAAACCATGTGATATGTGATTATATATGGGGTCATTATAGGCACCGGCATCTCTGTCGTAGCAGTCGCACGGTAGGAGATATGCACGCTGGATATTTTCCTCGGAGTCATCACCTGAGTGCTGAAAGTTAGCTGTTGTCTGTTATTTGTTGTTGAAGCGTTACATATGTTGTTTGGAGGCGAAGATAAAACGAGACTGCTGCTACCTCGATTATATACGGTTGCATAATTATGCCAAGGTCATGGTTAGAAGATAAAACCGTGCAGTAGTGCATTTACCTGGATTTACTTGCCTTAGACTCTCAGACTTTAGTCAGCTGTTAGATACTCGTATCTTCTTTTCAAAGTGAGCTCCAAGCCGCTAGCCGCATGCTAGATATGCGTCCTAGTGCTCACTCGACTTGATTGTTGTGTTTACCGTGGATGAGAGAGTTTACCGCACTTGAATGCGGGCATTGTTCAGCAAATATAATGAAAGCAAATACTAGAAGTATACTCGTACGTACGCATACTGGATTGTGTTTTGACGAGTAATTAAAAGAACTTTAATTATTACACATTCATCACCCTCGAGAAGAGTGCATTGTCTAAATATACTGGAGCGCTGTTATGAGTGAGAATATGTGGAGCGTGAGGCAATACGGTAACATTGAATATAAGTTTTGTCATTTCGTTGCAAGGAATAATTGAAACTACACTCTCAAGTGGCGATAATTTGTTTGTTTAGGTTAACTATTCATATTCGCTTTTGAGCAAATGAATATTTTATTAGGCATAAAGAAATAGGCGTGTGAAATCGAGGTTTGAAGGTTAGTGCCTTAGAAAATTCGGTTATCCACTGACCTCAATTTAAACGCATCTTTTTTATCTGGACCGGAATGTAAAAAATATGTTTGATGTTGTTACTGTAGAAGTAATAATGGAGAGGTTTTGTAATACAACTCTTGGCAGATGCTTTAAAGTATTAACTCATAGTTGAAAGAAGTGTTTCCTCCTCAGGTCAACAAAAACACAGAATATGGTAAAGTATGGTTTTAGCCACGTGCACTTGAAGCAAATAAACCAAACTTTTATTTAGGTTATGAAAAAGATAGAGGCGGAAAGAGCCATGAAGTCAATACATATTGATAAGGAATTTAGCATCAAAGCACTCCTCAGAGAAGATCACCAAACATACAAAGCCCTGAGATATGCATCGGGCAAACCTAAGATATATTGCATTTGTTAAAATTTCAATCAGAGGGAGATACTCCCAGTCTGTCCTTATAACCATATTGTTTTGGAGACCCTTTGGTTTTCGCATTAAAAGGACTCTTGCTTTGTATTACACACTTTAGCAGAGTGGCCAGAAACCCTACATTCATTATTTCTGGGGTGTCGGTGTAGCCGAAGTATTATCCCATATGCTGAATTTACGGTGGAAACGTTGCTGAGGTAATGGCCGAGACACGGAACTGTCAGTCGAACAACTCAGAAATAGAGCAGAACTGTATTTTCGTTTAATTGCTCGAAGTATAGATGAATGTAGTGGCAAAAAATTTTAGGGATATGAGGCTGTACTCATATAAAGCAATCTGGCTACACGATGTTGGTCTGGTACAGATTCAGAAGTAGAAAGTGGTGCCTAAACTGAGGCCATGATGGCCGACGAGTGGATCGCTCCAAGAGCGTTTGGCGCAGAATAGTAGAGAAGGAGTGCGGGCGTCTCGAGAAGTCGCGGAGCTGAAGCACATTTCAGCCAATCTTGAGCGATGGCACTAATTTTGTAATAATTTTAGTGAGAAGAAATTTTTCCGAGGGCCAGAGCTCTATAACAAATAGACATAGAATCTTCAGAATGAGGTCAAATAAGTTGCAAAAACTGGAATCCTACCACTAATTTTTAAGATTCACCAAGCATTCTAAATCCATTTTTGACAGATTAGAAATATCTTTATTATAGCTGAAAAATAAAGCGGTTTCCCTAATGCCATGCCAAGTTCCTTTCTAGAATTTACATCTAAAAGTCGTGCAAGTTTCGTGAGCATTCCGGTTGTCCATTTTCATGTTAAGGATGTGACATTTTTTCTGAGTAACCGCTGCTCCAGATAGAGAAACGTCTCCTTCACCGGGATGCTTGGAAATGAGATCTCTACATCACGACACTAGCCGTTTATCAGATATTTTGTATGGGCTAGTTTATAGTGCCTATAATTTCCTGGAATTCGTTGCCAGTTTTGTGGATCTTAAGTAGACCCTTTATTCAGACAGTACCGTACATCTTCCAGCCGTTAAATTGAATTCGGAAATGATCTTTTCTTAATTCAAAATATATCCCCGTCTGAAATTAATCCAACATTGTCGCACCGTAGGCCTTTTTTTCCACAATAACTACCGCATTCAACAACATATCCTCTTTCCTTACCTCGATCTCTTTGGCTAGTTTTAAATGGGAACATGGAAACATTTGATCGAATTTATATAAAAAATTGGCTTACAAAAGATTCTTGTTTGTTCGAGTTTGATAGTACTGGTGGTACTTTTACCTGTGGGACCTGTGATTTGGGTGGGATTTTGTATTTCAAACACAAGTGAAGGAACCGAATGTCTTCATCCAGGGCTCCCATCACTTTTTTGTAACGAATAAGTGGTTCCCGAAATATCGGTATATGTGAATAAAGTAAAAATAAATAAATAATAAAAATCATCATCATCAACGGCGTAACAACCGGTATACAGTCTAGGCCTGCCTTAATAAGCAAATCCAGACATCACGGTTTTGCGACAAGGTCCACCAATTCGATATCCCTGTGTGGCGTCCTGGTCTTCGTTATCACTCTTCTTTTTCTACCTCTTGCCCTTATAGACTTTTCGGGCTGGATCATCCTCATCCATACGGATTAAGTGACCCGTCTACCGCAACCTGTTGGGCCAGATTTTATCCACAAGTAGTATCACTCCGAGCGCAATGCAGACCAATTTTTCTTGTTAAGAACCCACGTCTCCGACGAATGCATAAGGATTGGCAAGATCATTATTCTGTACAGTAAGAATCTTAAAGTAATCTCCTTTACCTTTATTATTCTCGTTTGACCAGTTAATTTGATGCTGTTGCGTTCTGTGGTGCTGCTCTGACATTACCACCATATATTTCGTCTTGCCTTCATTGATGTACAGCCGAAGATCTCGCGCCGCTTGCTCAATCTGGGTGAAGGCAGTATGTACGTCTCGGGTCATTCTTCCTATGCTGACGATATTGACATATATTGCCAGCGTAGGCCGGTAGTTAGGTGGATTTAAAGAGGATGGTGTCTCTCGCATTTACCTGAGTATCACGGATCCCTTTTCCCAGGGTCAGGTTAAAGAGGATGTGTGATAGGTCATCCCCTTGTGTTAGACCGTCGTTGGTGTTGAATGGTCTCGAGAGTGATCCTGCTGCTTTTATTTAGTCTCGCACATTGGTCAGTGTCAGCCTATTCAGTCAGGCGACGAGAAAGGAAGCTAGGGGTTGGAATGGGGAAGGAGTTGAGCGTGAAGGAAGTAGCGATGCACTGCTTGCCTAAACATCGGCATGTTGTAGTTAGACAGCAAGACAGAAGATCTTAATCTGTTCCACATTCGTATAGTTCGAAATAAGTAGAATTCGTGGTATTTCACGGTGCGACTAGCACTAACCTTTAGAGAATGGTGATGGGGGCGGCTCCTTAGCCGAGTGTTGCGTTTGGGAGAGGCTCTACAAGGGATAAGACCTGATATTTCCCGGAAGTAGTGAGAGGAGAGAAAGACATCCAACATTTTGTCTGTGCTCAACGGGCTCAATTTGTGATGTAATGTTTGCATTACCGATGATTTCAAAAGCTCTTCGTTGAACTTTTTCAAGAGCAGATAGTGCAATTATACCTACACCCGCCCGAGTGTGAGAGTTGTATTTGACTGTAGATCTACCGTGAGTTTTGTAGATATGCGCTAGGCCCAATGGGGAAAAATATTTTTTGCAACGATTCAAAAACCCCGTGGTCGATCCAGCTGAGCTTGCTAGAGATGTTAATACCCAGTATGTTGAGAGAGGATGAGTCGGGAATATTCCTGCCATCGACAGGCATAGCATGTAAGGAGAGGGAGCACATAGTTTATTCGAAACCAGACAACATTGAGTTTTAGAAGCATTGAACTGAATACGATTTGCCTTGCCCCAATCAATAATAGACAATATGTCCTCATTCAATGACACAAAGAAGTGCTTGCAGTTGACACGCAATGTACTAAAACGAGAGTCAGCCAACGAATCAAACGAATACGCTAAGTCAAGGGTGCTGTCATTAGCAAAGTTGTGGATTGGGCTGAAAGTGCTATTTAATAGGCCATTAATGAAGATAAGACAGATTCAACGCGGTCCAATACAGCTTGAATGGAACGGCCATTGAGGAAGCTTTCAATTCATTTGACGAGCTAGTCATCAAAACCAAATGCGCGAAGTTTTGCTACGAGGACAGGGTGCCATCCTCTGTCAAAAACCTTCGAAATATCAAAGACAAGAGAAGTGAGAAGTGTCATCAAGTCACCGGTCGAGGGTATAGAACCAAATCCGTATTGCTTGTTATTGGTAAGGTCGTTTGGGTACAGTTAGGTCATTAATATAAAGTTTTTCAAAAAAATTTCACAGAATTGAAGTTAATGGTGCTTTGTCGCTAGTTGGAGGGACCATAAGTCTTTTCTTTTTTAGGTATGGGCTGGACATGAGAAATTTTCCGAGCCGATGGAAAGATACCCTGAGCCTAATACAGATGAAAAAGTTTGCGCAGAGGTCTAGCCAGAGAAGAAGCGCAGCAAGATACCATCAGGACCGGCAGATTTGGACACATTGAGCTTGGCTAATAATTTGAAGACTCCCCTTATGCGAAAGTGCTAAGGTTCCTGATGAGAATCGCAACTTTGTATGTTGAGATAGCTCTGCAAAGAAGGTGGAAAGTTTGAGTTCGTAGAAATTAATTGGCTTTCTCCAGTGATTCATTGAAAATTTTATCATTATATATGAGAGCTGAAACAGAGGAGCTTGCGAAATTATTTTTCACTGTTTTTACAAAGGACCAAAAATGTTTGCTACCCCTTTGGTTGGTGAACATTTTATTTTTTTTTTATTTTATTGAACTTGCAGATGTTATTTTTGGATATATATGTTTGCCTTATTTATCCCGATGGGTACTTTTTATATCCGGAGTATGCCGCTTTTTTCCCATCAATAGCTATTTTTCAATCGCTTGTAAACCAAGTCGAGGTGGAAGATTTAGGGTTTTTAAAACTATGTGGGATGAGTGAACGCATACCATTTTGAATTATATTTTTCATGTTGTCGCATGAGAAGTCCACTTTCTTCACAGCGAACACCACAGACCAGTTTACCACTTTTGTGTTTCTGTTAAATCTGGCCCAGTTGACTTAGGTGTAATGCCACACTAAGCGCTTGGTGGAATAAGGGCGCTTTTTTTTATAGAGAGGTGGTACTAAATTTTGTAGAAACAATTCAGTGGTCCGAACCCCCTAAGGGCACTGGTACACAGACTGTTTACTTCTCAGGGTGTGACGATTTGGAAAACTCCAGGAGATGGACATTTTCACCTGGTTTATCAGGGATTCTTGCTGGACAATTCACTAGTTACCGTAAGTTATGAGACTCACACAGAAGATCGTCATGTCTTCCCACCAGGATTGTGGTAGCTGAAAATCTGAGCCACTGTACATTTTGCACGTTGAAATCGCCCGCAATGACGATTTCAGACAAGGGGAATTGTTGGGTCAAATGATCAATGCTAGAAGAGAGTGCGTCAAAGAAACGTTCAGCATCGGCATCAGATGAATTAGGGCTGCGATATAAGAAACAGAGGAATATGATGTGCTTGGAGAGATTAATTCTAATCCAGGCGTAGGTGAACTCCGGATTAGAGCAGTGTTTTGCTTGCTGTGCTGGCGTTGAATTCATAAACTAATTTTAAGGGTCATTATGTAGGGTGCAATATTATAGTATGGAACGGATTCACCGCGGCGTATACTAATTTGAGCAAAGGGCATAGAGACGCCCATAGCAGTCGCACTTTACTAAAACTAATTTAGTGTAATAGAAAGTAGAGTAAGTTTTGCAGAGGTGAAGGGCGATCCCGGCGTATGTCCGCTGCATTCGAAAGCACAACTCGTACCTCGTACATCTAATGCACAATCAACCTGCTTTCCATAATATCCTTGGTCCGAAATAAGGGAAAGTTAGACGATATCACCACTAATATCTATTTCTGGTGCTCCTAAATGCCATCTAATCGTGCGCACCAAAGAAGCCAGGCTTTGATCGAAGTATGTCGAATACGGAGCGACTGGCCACTTTACAAACTATTGTAAATGTTCCGCCTTCAACACAAATGTAGTAGAGGACAACGCTCAAAAAGTGTACAAAGTTCGTCAGCGCCAGTACCAGTCCGGGTCAAATAGCCTGCGTATCCAGTAGTAGCATTTTTTTATGGCTAATCATCCCCAACTTTCGCGCCTATACAGACCTGTCGAGAAAAGTGTTTGACCCCCTTGTTTGGATTATAGTGTTGTTCCTAGTCTCAGCAATCTTTTTATTTTTCATTTAATTAGTCTGAAAAGAAATTGCATATTATCCCAAAACTCTGAGAGACTGCGTTTTAATTGAGAATTTCTGTATCTTCAACTGCCACATCTGTTTTCTTCCCTTCAAATAAAAGTAATTGTCTGTGCCAACAATATTGAGGGCTGAGTTGTCAGAAGACAATTTTAAAGTGTCTTTTAATATATACGAAGGCAGAGTTTAACTTAATTTTGTAGAGTGACGTGTAGAGATATAAACGTGAAGAGTCCTGTGTAATCTCCGGGAGAAGGAGGAGCTAGTCCACCAAGCATGTACCGATGTCGGCCTGCATTGTTCCCCAGTTTCCAAAATCAGATTAAGTAGCTCAACCTTCTTGGTTGATGAAGGTTAATTCGCGCTGATCTTATTGCAGCGATCTTCGTCTTTTTCTTTAGCCTTTTTCCTGTTCACAAGCGGGGTCGGCTCGTCGTGATCGGTTTCGCCATTTGGCTCTATCAAGTGCCAGATCTGAATGCAATCTCGAGACTTTAAAATGCCCATCCAGCGTATCAAGCCATCGTTGCCGGACTGCCTTTTGGTCGTTTAACATGGACTTCGATGTTCAGACCAATCTTGGCAAATGATGTCACGCCATTAGTCCAAAGCAACATCTTCGTCTCCATTACCGCAAGACGCCGTTCATTGTCTTTTATAGTCGGTCAACACTCAGAACCATAGAGAGCGACAGGACAGACGATTATAAAGAACACCAGTTGTGGAACGCCATTTCATCTAGGTTGCGTTAATTCGTGAAGCGATTTCACAGCGGAGTACTCCATTGGCTGATAGCGTTGATCTGAGGTATTTAAATCGCTCAGTTCTGGGCAGATCACTGCCGCTAACAATAGTTGTGCCTGTTTCATGGGGATCGGTCGCCAAAAATTCAGTTTTGTTAGATTCAATCAGAGACCGTGTTGCAATCATTCCATTTTTAGACAAGTTGCTCGAGATCATTTTTGCTATTAGATCCTAGGAAAACATAATGTGCATAAAGCAGCATATAGGGCGCTTGACGTTGAGTGCTCCGTGTGACGGTGTCCATATCAAGAACAAAGAGGAGTGGTGAGAGGGCACTTCCTTGATGAACACCAACAGAGATACGAAGCGGTTTTGATACACCCGCCATACTTAACTTTACTTTTCGGATCGTGGTAGAGCAACCCAGCGCACGAGTTCTTCTGGCACGAAGTGTTGTCGTAAAGCATACCAGATGAGTTCGTGTGGTATACGGTCAAACACTTGCTCTAGATTCAAAAATACAATGTAAAGAGGGCGATGCTTCTCACGATGTTTTCCTATGAGTAACCGCGCAGCGTGTATTGCGTCAGTGGCTCCGCAGTTTTTGACAAATCCGGCGGTTATTTCAACGATTTCGCGAATATGGTGTCAACAATATGTTAAAAAATCTTCATGGTATGAGAAAGTACCCGGATCGGACGGTAATTTGAAAATTCTGTTGGACTACCCTTTCTTCTCTATATTGGAACCGTGGTACTTTCTTGCCAGTCAGATGGTGTCCTTCTTTCCTGAATAACCCGGTTAAAGAATTCACTGAGCCACAGTGTTGGGTCCTAGTTCTTCGCTCTTCAGAGCTCAGATGCAATGTCGTCAGGTCCTGTGGCTTTCCCCGATTTCATTCGTTTTATTGCCTCCTCAATTTCAGTTGCGCTGATAGGTGAAACTGCTCAAACTATCGGCAATGATTATGGAAGTGAAGGATGAACAAATTCTACAGTTGAAATCTGCTCGAAGTATTCTCGCCATCTATTCGTTGCGGATCGACGGTTGGTTAGCAAAATACCGTTCTTGTCATTAAAACAATCGAAGTGTTCGTTATGCCTTGTGCGTTGTTGTCGGCTTTCGACAAGTCGATGCAAATTTCTCTTGTCATCCCGAGTGTCCAGTTCATCGTAAAGATTTTTGAAATGGTTCGCTCGGGTGACAGCGACCGCTTTTTTTGCTTCCCGGTTGGCATTCTTATAAATTTGCCAATTGGCTAGCGTTTTATCGTCGGGAAATTTGTGGACCAGTGCGTTTTTCATGCTGTTTTATCGGTGGCTTAATTCGCAGGACCGTAATCAATGGCCAATGTTGAGGTGCGATGGTCTCATAGAAAATGGCTTTGCAATCAATCTTATAAGAATATAATCGATTTGCGTTTTACTGTTCCCACTATAAAATGTAGGAAGATGAGACAATCGTTTGATGAACCATGTATTCATAAGTACAAGATCATGAATGTCTGTATCGATTATACACTCGTCACCCTCATTGGGCGCTCCGAGTCCCTTTCCCTCATGGCAGCTATTATCGTGTGCCTTTTCACCCACATTACCATCGGCAATGATGATATAGTCATTAGCAGGCACGTAACAAGTCTTTTCATCGAGAAGTTGCCAGAAGGAATCTTTCTCAGCATCAGGTCGACCTGTCTGTGGTGCGTACGCGATGAAGAAGTGAATACTGTGATCAGCTGATATAATGGTGAGCTTCATCAGCTGATCATCAAATCTTTCGACTTCTTTAATGGCATCACGGAAAGTGTGTGGGCTACCAAAATAGAAAAGTTTGTAGCCATTTTTACCGCGTTCGCATTCAATGTTGACCATCGAGTTTCTTGCAGAGCGCAGATATCAATGCGGGTTTTCCGAAGGGCTCTTGCGAGTTCCTCGGTCTTTCCAGTTAGAGTACCAACATTTAGCGTGCCGACACGTATTTGTTTTGTTCGGACCAACTTGCTTATGTCCTCACGCTGTGCATACGTCAAGAACCCTTGCCCATTTCTCGACGAGACAGGGAACCGTCCTCCCGCATCGACTGAGGTGGACGCCCTAGCAATTTTCCGGGGCTTGTGACTCAATCCGATCATCTTGTTTGTAACGACATTGTAGGCATTTTCTTGGTCGACCTGTCGCGGGGCCTGTCACCAAGAGAGGTCAGGTAGGATTTAGCATAGTGGAATAACTCCAACTATACTCTATTTATCTCTTTAACTGATCTCAGCATTTTATTTTTCTTTTACTGAGGATAGTACAATGTACGTTGCATCAAACCCTCCTCCTTTATCTGGACTTTGGACCAGCATACTATGTTAATAGTAATATGTACAGGGAAAATCAGAGTAACAATCAACGTGTTTTTCTAGTAGCCTCGACTGACTTGGTTTTCATTTTTTTAAGGTTTTGTGTGAAACAAAACCTTATTAGAATCGAGACGGTGTCTGTCTGTCCGTCTGTCCGTCTGTCTGTCTGTCTGTCTGTATGTCTGTCTGTCTGTCTGTCTGTCTGTCTGTCTGTCACACCCGATTTATTCGGAAACGGCTAGACCGATTATCACGAAAATTGGTGAGAGTATGTAATCTGGTGATCCCTTTACATGCAGTAAGTGGCGCCATCTTGTGTTAAGTTTAAGGGGGGCTCCCCGTACATGTGAATGGAGGGTGCAAATTTTTTTTTCACAGAATGTAGCCATGTAGGGTATCAAATGAAAGGTCTCAATTAGTACTTTTCGAATCTGGTTCAATATTTGATATTAGATGAAACATAGGGGAGTGAGGGTTCAAAATATGACCCACAAAAAGTGTAACAGGTCTCGTTCTCAGAACCTATCCAACCGAAAAATCTGAAAAAAATCACAGTGGTGCATCTCTACGAAATCTAGGCCTCAAAATATATCCGGTTCCGATATCTGCACAAATAAAGTTAATAATAGTATATTTCCACATTTTAGAAATTTACCCGGCACCCCCCCTTATGTTCATCCCAGAAGTACAAAATTTGGCGTGTAATGAAGAATATAATGCACAGTTTGGTAAAGTTTGAAGAAAATCCAACTATTATTAACAAAGTTATAGGGGGTGAAACTTTACAAATTTTTGTGAATTTCGTGCACTCTACAACCTGCATGACGTCATCATCACATATCAATTCGTCAATACCAGAACGAAATGAATTCTTATGAATTGGGTCGCAGACAATTATTTTGTTTTAGTTTTTTAGTTATTTGTCAACCAGACATGTGTGTATGTAGGTATATAATATATGCGTGCTAATGAACTTTGCGGGTAGTGCCTAATCCAGTTAGATATAAGACGTAAATCGGAAATATGGGTACGATAAATTTAGATACGTGCATATATGTGTACGGTATTCGGAAATAGGCAGTTTGTTTGTTTAGGATGAGCGTGATATCTATGGCTCTAATATGTACGTATGTCTCGTAGTTTGGAAAAATATGAAGGATTATGTTGGATTTGTAACTATATACGGACAGAAAAATGTGCGTCTCTTACATAAGATGAACACAAAACCTTTATACCCGAAGCGCGAGCTTCCGGTATTCCGACTTGTTTTTGTTGTGTTAGGTACGATAAGTTTTACTTATCAATAATCAATGGAAAGTACCAACAGTTGATACTCTGATAGTAGATTGCATTAGTAGGGACATTTACATAGTCGATAATCCCCGTTGCATAGTTGAAAAGGAGGTGTTTAAAGGAGCTTCCTAGTTAAGAAAATGTTTCTGATCTGCAAACGTGTCACTGAGCAGAAGCTGTCTTTCTAGTTAGATCAATTTTTATCAACATTTTCTATGACACAGCAACTAGTATCCGGCTTGGGCATGTCGCAATCGAAAGTTTCAAGTGTCCCGCTATCGGGTCAAGGTCGTCCATTCCATTACTCCCGAAAAATTCCGCTTTCTAGCATAGTCGTCATCTCCTACCAACGATATTGCTTCTAAGGGCTATCGGGGGGGGGGGGGGGGGTTCTTGTCTATTCGAATCAAGTCACTTTACAGTTTATTGAGTAAGCATCATTATACAGACGTCGGAATCGTCTGTGTTTATGTAGGTTGCCGAGGATTTTGGAGGTTTTCCGAGATTGGTATGGGAGCTGATGTTCTTTTTTCAGTTGATACTATAAGCAGTTTTATTTGTCATGAAGTTTTTGGGTTTTACGGTTTATCTTAATGATCAGCATTATGCTTGAGATAATTTTGGCTCTTTGCCTTTGCAAGTTCAGATGCTCAATGCACTCCAAAAGTTGTAACCATTCTAATTTTGGGATGATGGTTATCGAAACTCTCCTCCGTGGGTTTGAGCTGCTTCCTCTGATGGAAAGATCTATCTATCTATCTCGAAGCAGTTTCTGACGAATCAGATGCTAGACTCAATGACAGCATTTTCAAAAAAGCCCTTTAAAAATTTGAATGACTTTCGTGAAGGAATGAAAAATAACGCAATGCGGCTAAATAATTTTCATGCCGACTTTGATTAATCCGTTTGGATAGATGATTTTCAATTTTCCTATTCATTAAAATCAAGCCTAAACTGAAATTCTACAGATAGTTTGTTCAAATTCAGAGATGCTAACAATATTTATTACTTCAAGGGTAGCGAATCGATTCTATGGCTTCTGTTTATGTGCCCCATGTGGACCCGGTTTTAATGTGTAATTATTTTCCACGTGTCCTACAAATTGACCGCACTCAAATTGATCTCCTCATAATTACATAAATTATGTTCGTGGCTTAGTTTTTAGATTTTAAATTGAAATTAAGGAACATCAAACCAAAAACATAAATTCTAAGTTCAATATACTCACGGCTACATATAATTAAACGCTTTTACGACACCGAAGTGTTTATTCCAAAAACACCTTATAATTTTTCAAAGGAATTCTTTTAAATAAATCACGCCCTCCTCATGATATATTGGTGATAATAAATTTACAAGCGATTTTGGAAGATTCGAATTCTTCGAAACCAATTTTTTTCTGATTTGATTACGCTGTTAATTCTATTTTCATAGTTCCGTGCTTCATCCCATTATTGTTTTAAAGCACAAATTTATAAACGCGCTTTGGGCCTATTGTTATTTATTGTTGTCGGAATTAAAGAAAGTCAAAATCTAGCTCTCAACAGTTTATTGCTAATAAGTGCCAAAATGTTTTCAATGAAGCATATCATTATCAAAGTTTATGGCTAATTTGGGGGGTCTGCTTTACATCCGCTTGGGCTTCTTGAAATTCTTACAAGAATAGTCTCAATATGCAAAATTGATCAGAAAATTATATTGATACAGAAAATTAATTCAAGATGCCGTGTATTAACCGGAATCATATTCTTTTTATCTTTGTTTTAATATTAGAAATCGATATGAATCGCCAAATGAATGCTTTCAGAATGTTTTGGTGGAGTTGGGATAGTCTCCTAGAACAATGTCACTTTAAAACAAATCCGAGTTTGGATTTGTTGATTGGAGAAAATGTTCAAATTAAGATCCAATCTATGATGAGCGTCATCTTTTAATTGAATCCAAATTTATTGATTGTTAGTGTCTTCTAGTCTGTATTATTCACACCACATTAGTTGGACGAAAGGTCACCAGACATTCAGTAACAAACATGATGGTTTACACGATTTGAATATTTACAGAGTCATTTATAAAGAGTATCCATAAATATTCCACCTTTCCACCAATTCCTTTAACATTCAGAAAGTCGTCAACTGTAAACTGCAGATTAAATCCGCGATAAATTTCAACGACACAATTCACCCATCAAATTTCTGTCTGGGTTCTGAACGATTGATATCATCGAACTAATTCAAAGTATATTCAAGAATTAGTCATTAAGTGATAATGTGTTCCATATTTTAGATCCGGAATGATTAGATGTTTTCGTTTACTTTTTTCTGTGTTTTTATTAGTCATGGATTCATTTTTCTCACCAGATTTCTGTTTCATGGAATTGCAAATTCTTTCATACGAAATTTAAAATTTGGATGAATGAAAAACTGTTATATTAAATATTTAAACATTTTTTAAAAAATAAAGCTTGCATTTGAAATCACAACTGGCACAAATCCGATTAAAGATGGAAATATTACAAAAAGTTTCATGAATGCAATTTCAAAAGAATTTTGAAATGTTTGCATGAAATTTGAGGAAGAATGCAGAAGTGACTATTTAAAACCAGATTATTTGTTTTCCGCTTCAGATTGGATTAAGTATGTATATATGTGCCATTTTCATATGTATTTAATAGATAAATGTAAATATTCTCCATTTAAAATACTTTATTTAGAGGGGTCGCCAGGTGTTTTGTTTTGAATGATTTTTTTCACCTGGACTTCGATTGGGTACTAGATATTTTCGAAATGCGTAGTGAGATTACGTTCGTATTTTGAGCATGTCCATTACTGGTTGATGTAATTGATTTGTAAAACGTTAAAACCTCGCCTTATCTTTTATCTAATCTATCGTGTTGAATCTTAAGTTTCAATTAAGTAAAAAAGAATCATGATCGTTGAAATTTATTTAATTTTAATTACTTCATACTCAAGCTTGGACCTTGAGAAGTCAATAGTAAACTATTAACTATTAGCTCGTTTTAAATGAAGTATTTGATAAAAGAACAAAAAACATCTGTGTCTGAATCGCTTCCGATATTTAAAATGAAAGATACTGAGAAATATATTCAATTTATGAACTAAAAAGCACCCATTTGGTTGAGAATATTGCTGACCAGTTTCTCGGTATTTGGATGATATCTATTTTATTGAACTTAAGAGAGTATGGAGGGTAGCTCGCTAGAATCATTAGAATTTTAAGGCTGCATTCTAAATAGGAAATATAGGAACTTGAAAGAAACTGTAATATGGAAAGGCGACTGCATGTTATCATGAATTTTTAATAAGCTGTGGTATCAGCCAACCAATCTATCGAATGTTATGTGCAAATTGGAAAAGGATCAAAAAGCAACTCCAGCAAAATAAACTTCAAAATGTGGTTCACTCTCATTTTACGAGATAGTTTATAATGACAGATAAAATTATTTCTTCATCTGCTTCTTATTCCATTTTAGAAAAATTACGTGGTTTATGGCAACCGCGTACATGTGTATGTATAAACGCAGTTTACTCTTTTGTGGAGTGTAGGAAGAGATAAGCCTACCTTGGCGAGAGAGCACAAAGACAAACATAGAGATTCGTGACGAACGGGGTCCTGGACTCGGAATAACCAGATTAAGAAGCTGGCGCTCAAACGTATCGAGCATCGACGCTCAACCGTATCTATATCGTTTCAGAGGATATCCACGATATAGCAAGATATTTAGCGCATATTTGAAATGATCCTTAATAATAAGTTCTGCTGGATGCAATTTATGTGCGAAAAGGAAACTCCGTAAATGAAAAGTCTAGTATTGGAAATTCATCAAATTCCCTTTAGCGTCTTCATAAAATTTTGAAATGTAAGCCTGACGGTGATTAAGGTGCTTTTACTGGTTTAGATCTTGGCGTCTATTTTCTTGGGGAGGACTCACTTTTCGGGCTAAGCGATCAGACAAATTCTTCATTTCCCTGTCAATTTAACACTCACATTTCATTTACATGAATTTTTCTCCGCGTAAATCAGCTTCTCCAAATTTAGTAAAAACGTGGTAACCCTTTGTCGGCAGGAAAAGTAGAGAAATCCACTGCACCTGTAGCCACTCGATGCTCGATACTTTCTTTCATCCAGAAAACTAGCACCCGTTACTTCCTTCGTCCCCCACCCGTTTTACCACATTTCCCACCATGTTCGGGGGTTTTTAGCCTTTTTTTTGTAGGACGGAACATTGAAAATTTAAAGAAAAATTAAATGGATTTTTATGTGCGTCATTATAAATACCGCTCAAGATGGAATCCGACAGTCGTTAGGTTTCAGCTAATTGACCCTGTGGACTTCATTTTGTTGTGCCGGATAGGAATGCATTAGTTTTTCAACTTTGTGCTCGACTAGCTCAGGCAGTAAACGATAAGAGACCATCCGAGTTACCAAGGTGAGCAGGGCGTTCCCAAATACTGTTCTGTCGACATGGGCATCATGCGTCTTTGCTAGGCAGGTTCTTGAATGTGTAAGGTGGGGTTCTTCTCATACTTTCATTGAAAACATTTCACGTGTCTTTGCACAGTGCATGGGACCGCAGTAGAACCTAACATATCAGTGGGGAATATCGCAGGAATTTAACGAAGAATATATGCGGGAAATTAGGAAATGAGAATGTAAAAATAAAACAAAATATCGACTCGAAAGTGAATATAGGGCCGTAAAGCCCGAAACTTGAGTGCTGTGAGTCTTAGGAAGGCTGGCCTGTCGGGTTTTCATTCCTCCTTTACTCCTGTTGACCTCATACTAAATCAAGAAGTATCTTTCGTTTTTATGACTAGAGGATGCCGAGGAAAATGAAAGAAGGAAAAAATGTTGCCCTATCGACTAATATTGTTATATCCGAGCTTATTTATTTAGATTTATTTCTTTCAATATATATATATATATAAGCTACCTTGCCTTAACCATTCAATAATAGATCTTGGACCTGCACCCGTCTCCAGGCGTACACAGGTAAGCAAATTGATGATCGCTTTTAATGAATTACAAATATCTTTATAGTCAAAGCTTTGTTTAGTCTTAACTTAAACAAGTAATGCGGAAGTATTCATACCTCTCTGCTAATGTTGGTTTAAGAAACGATGAAGTACCCTCAAGTTAAATAAATATGTAATAGGGAGCTTCACCAGTAGTTGGCTTACCTGGAAAGAAAATAGAAGGGTTTATTTTTTGGCCTCAGAAAGCAAGAACATTACAATTGGTAACATTATTTTATGGTCAGATATATTCAAAATACTTCAGTTTGCGCGAATTCGGCGAATCACCTTCATCTTAATATAGTTTTCTCCCAGCCCAAACTTGTATGGTAAATGCAAATAATTGTTCACTACCTTTCCTTCTCTATAAATTTAATATTGCATTTTTATGACTTCCCTGAATTCAAATTCTTAGTTCGGTATCCATTTCTGAATTCACAATATTACTCATTTGTAAAAATTCACATTGACTTTGTTTCAAAATGTTTATTCCAAACCCTTTTCAATGGTAATATTATAATTAGCAAGTGCCTCTTTTTGAAAATAGTCACTAACTTTTTGTCACTTTATTGTGGTAATGCTGTGCGTAATTTTGTGAATGTTTAGAAACGAAATTGCTAAACTAAGTCAGCTCAAACTAATGCGCAGGTATGTATGTAAATAATGCTTTTGAGCACCACTACCAAATGGTAGTAAAATTAGATTCAAGGAAAAAAAGTGAGGGTAATTAGGTAAGAGCTTAGAAGTGTAAAAGTGAGCTGATAGTGAAGCGAAGAGAAAAGAAAATACGAAAATCAATGCGAAAGAAAACACAAACATCATCAACGGCACAACAACCGGTATCCAGTCTAGGCCTACCTTAATGGGGAACTCCAGATATCCCGATTTTGTGCCGAGGTTCACCAATTCAATATCCCTAAAAGTTGTCTGGCATCCTGACATACGCCATGGCTCCATCTCTCGTCTTCTTTTTCTAACATAGATATTGCCCTTATAGACTTTCGGGGTGGGATCATCCTCATCAATACGGATTAAGTGACGCGCCTACCGTAACCTATTGAGCCGGCTTTTATCCACAACTTGACGGTCATAGTATAGCTCATAGATTTCGTGATTGTGTAGGCTACGGAATCGTCCATCCTCATGTAGGGGGCCAAAAATTCTTTGGATGATTCTTCTCTCGAACGCGGTCAAGAGTTCGCAATTTTTTTGTTAAGTCCCCGAGGAATACATGAGGACTGGAAAGATCATTGTCTTGTACAGTAAGAGCTTTGACTCTATGGTGAGACGATTCAAGCGGAACAGTTTTGTAAGCTGAAATAGGCTCTGTTGGCTGCCAATAACCGATTTTCGACCCTAGATAGGAGAAATTTTTAACGGCCTCAAAGTTGTAGTCTCCTATATTTATTCTTCCCGTTTGGACAGTGCGATTCCATGTTGTTCGTTCTTTTGGTTTTGGCACTGACTTTGCCAGCATGTACTTCATCTTGCCTTCATTAATGTGCACCGCTTGCTCCATCTGGATGAAGGCAGACTGCAGACTCGATATCGTCAGCGTAGGTCAATAGTTGGGTGAACTTAAAGAGGATTGTATCCCTCACATTTACCTCAGCATCACGGATCACTTTCTCCAGGGTCAGGTTAAAGAGGACGCATGATAGGGCATTCCCTTGTCGTAGACCGTTGTTGATGTCGAATGGTCTTGAGAGCGATCCTGCTGCTTTTATCTGGCCTCGCACATTGGTCAGGGTCAGCCTAATCAGTCTTATCAATTTCGTAAAAGTACCGAATTCTCTCATGGCCGTGTATAGTTTTACCCTGGTTATGCTATCATAGGCGGCTTTAAAGTCGATGAATAAATGGTGCAACTGTTGCCCATATTCCAACAGTTTTTCCATCGCTTGCGGTAGCGAGAAAATCTGATCGGTTGCTGATTTGCCTGGAGTAAAGCCTCTTTGGTATGGGCCAATGACTTTCTGGGCGTATGGTACTCAACAACGTGATACCACTGTAATTGCTGCAATGTGTGATATTTCCATTTTTATGTAGAAGACAGATAATGCCTCTTTGCCAATCGTCAGGCATTGATTCGCTGTCCCATACCTTGAGCACAAGTTGATGAACAACTTAGTGTAATTGGTCGCTATCGGCTCATGGCAACTTATGATTTTTAAGCCGATGAATTGCACGGACTGTTTCTTCTGTACTTGATCTTAGCAGTATTTGTCCGTCGTCTTCAGTTGGCAGAACCTCTCGCCGAAGTTCTGGTTATTCAGTAGTTCATGCCCATTCTGTCGAAAATCAGATTTCCCACTTTGTCTCGGCAGAATAGACATCGACGTGTGTAAGGCTTCATCCTGCTGATTTGTTGGTAGAACTTCTGCACCTGCTGGGGTTGCCCCTGTACTTTTCGAGTTCACAGACATGTTGGTTCTCCCAGGCTTCCTTTTTCCGTCTATGAAGTCGCTTCTCCGCTCAACGGAGTTCGTGATACGTCTCCGCGCGTGTCTGCATCCTTTGAGAATGCATCATTACTTGGTATGCAGCATTCTCCAGTTCCGTTGCTAGCTTACATTCATCGTTAAACCAGCGGTTGCGAGTCCTTTTGCGGCTGGGGCCAAGTATGTTTGTGGCCGTGTTTATGATAACGTTCTTCAGGTGATTGTGAAGATCATTTGTTGATGTTTCATCTCCAGGGTCTCTGTTAGCTGCGGTTATTGCTGCTTCCATTTCGCTCTTATAGGTGTTGCGGAGGGCTGTGCTGTGGATGGCTTCAGTGTTAACTCTCACCTGATTGTCAGAGGGGATTCTAAGTGTTATTCGAGGCCGGAACACTGTGCCAACGAGATAGTGATCCGAATCTGTATTGGCCCCCTTATATGTTCTGACTTTCATCACTGAGAGGTGGCGGCGTTCAATCAACACGTGGTCAATTTGGTTGAAATTGGTCCCATCTGGGGAGGCCCACGTATGTTTGTGGACCGCTTTCCGCGCAAACCAGGTACTTCCAACAACCATTTCGTGTGACACTGCTAATTGAATAATCCGCAGTCCGTTATCATTTGTATTTTAATGTAAGCTATGGGAGCCAACATATCGCCTGGACAATTTGTTTGTTAATCTTGTGAATAATACGAAATGTGATGAGAAAGCTGAGGGCAGGACTTGAATTTAGCAAGATGAAATAGTCAGCAGCTTCTTAATTTTGTGTCACGGCAATCTATTGTACCAATTTTCCTTTTATAATTATTTATTATCATTGTAGCTTTACATAGGATTATTCTTTTTGCAGCAAATGAAACATATTTTGGTTTGCTGTAAGAAGTACAGAAAGAAAGAAAGAAAGAAAGAATGAAATGGCTTGAAATACGAATAGATGTCACCATCCTCTAAAATTCTGAAGGGATCCAGGAAAACTTTTCTAGGAAATTCCTGAATATTCTCATTTATTATTATTTTTTTTACCTGACTGAATCTCATATAATTCCTTCATCTGAATACGTTTTTTTTCAATTTGATGATACTTCTCCTTCTCCTTTTCTTATTTCCTCCCTTATTTCATTTGAAAAAGGACATCTATACATTATTCAGCCAAAAGATGCTGTGGCATAAGGCTCATCCCACTGACCCCGAAAGCTAAAGGAGCATCGAATGAGGGTGGTTCCGACCTCATGTACGGGTTTTCTTGATTTTAGCTAGTTTTCATCATTTTTCGGGATTTCCTCAAACTTTTATAGAACCCCACGCACCTTGAATTAAGCCACGTGTATATTAAATGAATGGGACTTGAGTTTCCAAAAAGACGCTCACGTATTTTTATCTGCCAAATGGGCAATGGTCGACGGAATTTCATAAAGTTGTACTTAAAGAGGGGGATTTACAAAGGGGCACTGATTAGGACATTATTTGATTAGTTTGTTAACACCCATTGAAAAGGGGCTTTGCGAATCTGAGAACGGTTTCCAGGGGTAGACAGTCCTAATATTCTCCGTTAAAGAAAGTTTTACTGAAGTACTTCTACCTAAGGCCATAGGGGGCGGACAGTTGCATATGATGTCGTCTCTTTCTTTTTTTTCATATTGGCTACATGTATATAGCCTAGAGTAGCACTTTGATTTACGTCATGTGATTCCTTGGGGAGTAGTGACCCATCAACTTCATTCTTCAGAATAGGCTTGTAAGTGAATGTCCTTTCCCCAAATGCAAGCTATGATTCCAACATTGGGAACTCTTGCAATCTGTCAGCTACGTCATTACCAACAGTGTTTCGTTTAGTTGGCCAAGTTTCAATAGTAACTGACAGTCCATACCAACTGTTCAGTCATACATTATTCGCGGATAATGAAATCTTTAGATTGACTGCAAATTGAATAACGTCAAAAGCCACTGTCAATAGGAGTGACACTTGTGACATAGAATGAGTCTACTCATCTTCATTGTTCTGCTCGCTAATGGACAGGGAATGAATTAGGATATTAATATTAGCATTTGTATTCAACTGCATACGGGCCAAACCTCTTGTAAATGTGGAACCAAAACCAAAAATAACGGAATCTGTGAAAGATAGCTTTTGTTTAATTTGTAGGAAAATGGCTAGAGAAAGCAGCTAAAAGGGGCCATTTATACTCAATAGCATTAGTTGTCATGGTAAGATCACGGCATTTAGGAAAGTTTTTCTTTTATGCTTGGGGCAGCCCATAGGAATTCTCCTTTTTTGCAAGAAAAAAAAGTTTGTTGCTCAACAAACAAAATACAAGTCAGGAAACCGGAAGCTAGACGCTTCATGTTGAAAGGTTTTGTGTATTTCTTTTATAAAGCGATTTGAGTGTGCATTTGTCCCATTAGTACGTAGCACGTAATATATACATATATTATGTGAAAATATCCACTTTCAAGTGATATTGACATTCAAAGTCTTGAATTTGCACAGAAGTGACAGCTTTGACCTATTATAATTTTGTTAGTAGTAGTGTGATTTTCACCAAATTTCTAGGATGAATTTAAGGGGGCTTTCCTGTCAATTTAAAAATGATAGCAATGTACTATTATTAATCTTATTTGAACAGATATCGGTACGAAAGGTATTTCGGAGCGTAGGTACCATATAGTAGCAGACTCCTGATTTTCTTCAGATTTTTCGGTTGAGTAGTTTCTAAGAATTGGTTCGTTAAAGAAATGATCACTTTCAACCCCCCGCAGTCCCCACGTTTCAAACAAATGTCAAAACTAAGACCGGCTTCGAAAAGTACTAACGGAGACCATTCATTTGATATCCCATATGACATTATTTGATGAAAAAAAATTCACATCCCCCTTTTGCATGTATGGGGACCCCCTTAAATTCAACGTACAAGGATGTAACTCACTTTCAACCAAATTTAGTGTCAATCGCTAAAACCGTCTCCGAGAAAAATGCTTGTGACGGACAGACAGACACACAGTAAACCGATTTTAATATGGTTTTATTTTACACAAAACCTTAATAAGGATATATATGGTGGAAAGAAACAATTTTTTATTGAATTATTGCATATTCAGTATTTCGGTTCGCATTTGTTCGTTCTACTTTTTGCCAAAGTGGGGGAGTATTCAACAGGGTTCAATCTGAATATTTAGTAAGGCAGTTTGCGAATAATTTTAATTGACATGCACGCAGTCTAGATGGAGAAATAGGGCAAGGGAAAAAGACAAGAGTTAAAAGAATCATTTATAGAAAGTTTGACTTCATTATATAATATAGGTCAACTTCTTTAATTTATGCTACGCATCACAGCATGAAAGAATTATATCGCACAGGAATGGTGGACGCACCATGCCCCACGTAGGCGTTTATGCTAATTATATGTATATCACAGCATAAGATTCTGCTCTAGATAATGTGTCTGATCAGTCGGCCGGTACCTATTTCAAACTCGACTCAAAATCCCTCACCTAATAAAAAATTAGCGCACCATTTATCGTTAGCGAAGCCCACCGGTATTTGCTTTCTATAAAAAAACTAAAGTCTAATTCAGAGTATTTATTAGCACGATATATGTTGTATCTTTATCGTCATCATTACCACCATCTCTTCATATGCTGTATCTTCTATCCTTCTCTATGCAAATACGCAACACTCTATAAAATTAGAACACTGATGCAAAAATCTTAAATTTTCGTAATCATAAAACAAAAAATTTAGATAACCAACCACGGATTTCAGTCCCCGGCTTTCTTTTTGAAATTCCAATAGATTTTGCATCAAAGTTCCATTTTCAAGTTGACAAGTAGAAAAAAAGTTTGGAAATTTATAGGGAATTGGGTCGATCGAACATTAAAAATTAAAAGATATATTGAATCGAGTAATCTCTATAAATTTTATGATAGCTATAAACGAGGTTTCATACCTTATGGACACCTTACAAACTACCTCATAATCAATGTGAAAATTATGCTTGAGTAACTAGAAAAGCGGAACTAAGTCTCGAGCAGACTATAAATTTGAGTTTAGGTTAATGTAAGCTAATTAATTGGCAACGTGACAAGCGCATGTTCGTAAATTTAGATATCTCTTCAAAATCACATAACTGTATAAATACTTGATAAATCGATAAGATTTGAATATGAAACTTATAGAAATTTATGCATTTAATTTCTGTGCTGAAGTGTGGCTGTATCATGTGTTGCGAGACTTATTTGCATGGAAATTGCGGTTAAATGCAATCTGTAGAATTTCAAATTATTATATTTCAAATTTGACAGGAGATATTCAGTTCAATACTATTCTATCCATGAAAAATGCAATCTTGGTATTATGTTGAAGGGAAGGGGAAAAATGCATCAGTCAACAATAATGTATGCTGCTATTATAATTCGTGGCCTAAATACATATTCTTGCGCATCTTCATCTTTTTTTGCTCTGAAAGATAAAAAGAGTCATGGTCAAGATCAAACAAACGAGTTAACCTGGGTCATCGCTTTTCATCTATATCGGTGAAGGGGAAATCCACATAAGTGTCATATGTGCAATTACCTCTGCAGTAACTTGAAGTGATTACGTTTGTCCTGCTTGGAGTAGTAAATAAAGTAAAGACTAGGAGCTACTTGCAATAAATCGTTCCACTCATCGTATATCGGTATTAGTAAATTGATTCACGAAATATGATTCGAAAATCACGGATGTTTGTATGGATCAATCCTTTACCAAATTTCACCTAGCAGGAGCTAATGAACCTCTAACTAGGAGAAGGTGAAGATCCAACAGGACTAGTTTCAAGAGTTTCAAAAAGGTAAAGTGGCTGAATATGAGACCCTCTATCTTATTAAGAACAAACGGAGACAACACCTTCTGTACAAAGGCCCGGCTGATAACAATTTAAAAGTTTAGCATAGTCGAAAAGGTTCATGATACAGCAACAAAAGTTATGAAACGGTATTGCTTTAAAGAGAGAACACGGACCCAGGGGGATACACAGCTCTGCCTTGCATTTGTAAAGGAAAGGATATAGCATTATTTATATTTGTACACTTGATTAGACGCTCAACCTGGTCTTGAACAAGAATATGAGCTGCTTCCCGTGCATACATTATCTGTTATCGTTCTCTTCAAGGTGTTATTGCTTGGCGAATTCTTGTGGACCCACAAATCTTGACAATTCCAGAACTGTGTCTTGATGTCTTGAAATTTAATTCTTTACTCCACTTTATCACGTTTTTACCCAGGGGGTATTTTGCGGGACATCCAATGACTCACAACGGAGCAACTTGTCCAAATGTTAAACGATCGCCTCACATAGTACGGCCTTGGAATGAATCTAAATAAAACAGAGTACTGGGCGGGGATCGGAGCGGCCCAATGCAACAGGCACTGTCACTGTCTATGAACTGATCAGAACTGAACGATTTAAATATTAGGTTGTTGTACCCCCCGATTGTTGCCGATTTGGGAATCAAGTGAAGTTAGTTGCGATTTTGCTGTATCAAACCATCACCAGTTGGTGCTGTTGGTGTCGGATAATGAAGTATGAATACTCCTACATTTAATCAAGGAGTCATTTCAGTTTTGACCATCATTGTGATAACAGTGAATCAAAAGGAAAAAGGGATTGAAAAGAGCCAAGAACGTACACTTTTTCTGCATGAGTTCAAACTCGGTCATAAAACAGCGGAGGCGACCAGGAACATTAGCAGCGCATTTGGAGCTGATACGGTAAGCGAACGAACCACACGGCGGTGGTTCGAAAAATTCCGGTCAGGCGATGTAAACCTTCAAAGTTAGCTACGTGGACATACAGGACCATCGATTGACAACGACGAGCTGCGTTTGCTAGTCGAATCCGACACACATCAGTCTGTGAGAGACATTGCAGAGAAACTGAGCGTACACTATTCGATAGTTTTCCGGGACTTCCAACAACTTGGAAAGGTGAAAAAGCTCAATAAATGGATTCCGCATGCCCTTACGGAGGAAAACATGACGCTTCAAATGAAATTTTCCAGTTCTTTACTCTCCGGCAACAGAAGCGATCCCTTTTTGCACCGAATAGTGATGAAGAGTGGGTATTATGCGCCAATTATCGCCGATCAGCACAACGGCTAAATGCTGATGAGCCACCGAAGCATACGCTGAAACCGAGCTTCTATCTGAAGAAGGTAATGGTGACTGTTTGGTGGTCTACAGCTGTAGTTATCCACTATTATTTTTTGGCACCTGGAGAAACGAAAAATACACAGAACAATCGTAGAAAAATTTCAAGAGAAGGGTCTTTGGCGATAAGATCACGTAACTAATGACAATTTACTAACTAGCATTGAGGTACCTAAGTATCGAAATTGATAGGAAAGAGCCTACTAGTTTTTATTAACAAAAACCTAAGCCAGGATAAGCCTATGACCGGTCATCTGCAGGAAAGGGAGAGCGAGGGCAAGAAATTAATAAGATATGAGTGCAGCCTAAGAAAGGACCAAGAAACCGAAGTGATAGTGGTAAAAGTAGTAAGTGAACAGCGTAGAAAGCGGAGGTGCTCAATTTATGTGAAATGAAATCTGTCCTTTTTCGGTCATTTCAATTACATTATATATTTGCTTAAATTATGTATTACTACACAAAAGAAAATAAGTCAAGGCCTCAAGCTGCAGAAGTTTATAACGTCAAAGTAGCCTCAGAGTCGGTAATAGAAATAAATTGCGAACTCCGCCCCCAGCTGAAGCCAGGAGGTTTCGGCGAGAGAAATCGTGGCGGGGTAATTGGACTGCGGTCGATTGGCGGGCGAGATACTCTCGCTTTCTTTTAATGCCATCTGCCTCCTGGAAGAAAAGCTTCAGACTAGCCAAGAAGATCCTCTCCCAGACTCAATGCGTGCTCTCTACGCTCGAGGACCCTTGTATGGTGGCTGCAGCGGCTTAAGGAGTGCATCAGTCCTCGCCAGAACGTGGGGACAAACTTCGAGCTCCCTAGGGGAGTGGACAGCCGGCAGCGTGTGATGAGATGGCGGAGGCGCGCTTATTTGGGAATGGACTCTCGCGCTAGGCGCAAAAATCCGGTATCTTTTATCGAGGATCAGGTCGTTGGGGGGGTCATAAGTTCTTCCTGTACATCAGCACAAGAGGGCTGGCAGCAAACTCCTCGTGGACGGCTATACGGAGGCTATGCAGGACGAAAGGCAAGATCTGTGACGGCTCATCTTACGCATTAATGGCTACCTTCAGTGTGCGATGTCTATGTTTTAGCATGCCATTGGACTGCGAATTGTATGCTATTGTGCCCTGGCATTTTCGAGCTTCGAGAAGAAAACACATTTAAATTGCATTCCCTGGTCTATGATGATTACGGCGGGAGTACCAAAGCGCGATTCTTGAAAGAGAGCCTCGGCGTATGACTGTGCTATTATATCGTTCAGAGGTGTTATCTCAAGCCACCGATAAATGCCCGTGACGCAATACTTGTAGCCGTGCGCTGTGGAAGTTCTAGAATGTCTAGCGACTTTACACTTTTGGCATGCAATGCACTCTCTGGCCCAAGAGTTTGCGTCCTTGTTCATGGATGCTGCTGGAAACAAGCCCATTTGTTGTCCAAATGTCAGTGTACGCAAGATCGTGCACCGAGCGAAAGACTTCCTTACGAAAAGCGCCTGGAATATATGGCCAAGCTCCTTTTTCAGGAAATTTGCAATAAAGAGAGGAATGTGTTCGGAGTTCGAATGCATCCTTCGAAGAATTGCGTCGTCGATTGCGACTGGGATGTTGATCCCCGGATCCGAGGAGAGCGTCAGTGACTGGGTTGTTTTTACCGGACAAATTTGGAATGTCCGTTGTAAACTGGCTGATGTTGGCGAAGTGCGGAAGTTGATGAGGTGACCATTTGCCGGGCTTTTGGTCCGTGAATATGGTGAATGACCAGCCTTTAAGGGAAAAACGGAAGTACTTGATGCTCAGATACGTATGCGTTGTAATTCCGTTAAGCGGGATTCAACTGTTTTGAAAAGAAACCCTACGGTTGCCAGCTTTGTTTCATCCTCTGGTGAAGTAACGCCTACTGCGATGTCTGAAGCATCAACGAACACGGCTAGGGGTGTATCCTGATGAGGGAAAACCAAAGGAATACCGTTTACCAACTGTTGCTTGGTCGTTTCAAACGCTTGGACGTTTTCTGGAGGCCACACAACCTGCTGTGAATCTTTGGACCAGACAGGAATGCGTTAAGTGGCGGTGAACGGCTTTGGGCAGGAAACGGCGGTAGAAGTTTACCATACTCAAGAACCCTTTAAGGACTTTGGCCGCCTTTCGCAGCGGAGAACTCGCGATCGCTTGCACCTTGTCGGAGTTGACTTGAATGTCGTTAGTGCCTATAAATTTCACTTGCTGCTGGAGAAATTTGCACTTGTCAAGGAGGTGTTGAACAATGCACTCGAGATGTGCCAAATACTCGAACTCGGTGGAAGATGCGATCAGGACCTCATCCAAGTAGACGAAAAGCCAAATAACATCCGTTTCAAGTCGAAGAGTCCAATAGATGGGGAAATTACTGTCTTTGGAATGTCGTCGGGAGCGACAGGGATTTGGTCGTAAGCTTCAAATATGGCTGTGAAACGGCCGCTTGGAACCATTGCGACACATTGGAACAGTTGGTGTAGATGATATAGTTGGTCAATTAATGAGCCAGGTGACCTAAAACCCGTGGCCATTGGGTACTTGTGTGGAATATGTCAACTGTTGCTACTACTCAGATGGCTCACTCCAAATTTAAGAGTTAGAATAGTGTGCGAAAATAAGACAATCCATAGCAGTTCCGGGAAATACTGTCCGGAAGCCAAGTAGAACGAGTGGCAGAAATTGCGGCTAAGAGAGGGCTACTATGGGCCTTCAATATCCTATGTTATCTTGCAAGCATCCCATTGGACTGCGGGTACTACGCGGTTGTCTATTAGCGTTTGAAGCCGAGGAGTTTGTTTAGCTTCGACAAAAGGATAGCTCGTATTTGACCCTTTGATATTAGCTCTCGTTGAGCAAGAAATGAAATTGTTTTCATAGGCTGAAGTATATAAAACGTATGGACAAACAATACAGTTGAAATAATAAAAACTTGTTGTTTCTTTTTCGTTGGTGTGGATATTTATTCTTGCAAATAGCGATATTTCGGGAACCACTTGTTCCCTTCGTCAGTGCTAACAACTGCAAGTTTTTATGTGTCACTCCACAAACTGGCATAGAAATTTGAGAGAATATATAACAAACTCCCAATAAGTTTCCTAAAAAAGAACAGAGGGGATTGGAGAATTTCCAGGAAGGAAATGCAAGTTATGTTATGGTTTTTTAAAATTTGGGAAATATCTGTAGAGTTGCAAAGCTGAGTCTCTTGATATATTCATTTAAAAAAAATCTAGAAAGAACCAAATTTGTGTGTAACGATATGTTGTATTACGTTTTTAAAAGCAAAAATAAAAGAAAAAAGTTGTAATCGGAATTTAATTTTTAAAAGTAACTGAGAAACAGGTCCATAAAAATCATCTGAAAACGCAGATACTCTGACCTCCTTCACGTGTATCCCGTTTGGCTGTTTTTCCTCTTCTAATCACGCTTCCCATGGATGAACATAAAAATTCCAAAATCATTTCAATTGGAATAGGTAAAATTCCAAAGTTTACGATGTATCTCTATTTCGCAAAACATCTAAGTAGCCAGTTAAGCATGCTTAACACAAGTGGACGCAATTTCTCCAAAATCCGTTATTACCTATCACTATTTGTGGGAAAATGATTGTTTTATTTCAAGCATCATTGTTTCATCTAATCATAAACCGACATCATTTTTCAATCTCCAAAGAATCATTGTAAATTCTTTGAAATTTATGAGAAAGTTTTTGGGCTTGAAATGCCTCCAGACATTTTCACTTCAGCAACCTTTTGATTAATGGAATTGCTTTCTAGTTAGTATGCAAATTTAGAAAATTATGGAAATCATTACCTATCGTTTGAATTGGGATTGAGTATCCATTGATTTATGGAAAATTGATTGAAATATAGGTGAAATGAGAAACTGAATGATGTGTAGACAAAACTGATGGGCTCGAAAGATTATTTAGATATTTTCGGAAAATATGGATGTAAATGGTTGAGAAAGATACTATAGATAAATTATTGCATTGTTTTCTATGTAATTTACGACAACATTTTCAAACGGAAGTTGATTTAATAGATTTTGTTGATTTATTGACGACGCTAATTGTGACACTTTCGATTATTCTATGTTTATTTAGCTATTGCATTGACCTTTATTCATTCAACGGTAATTTTCTTAAATTAATTCCTATAAGAAGATATATCTTGCTCTAAATGTGATAAAATCCCTTATCGCTTCATTGCGATATCTTTAATGCAAGAACTGTCAACATCCCCTGAGATTTTCAGCCAGACCCTGTCTACCATCTTCTCAAAAACTTTAGGTCTCGCTTTTTCCCTGATGAGGATTCACGTACTCTCATTTACAATACCTACCAAATACTGATACTAAGTGTATGTACTGATAGTAACATCAGCAAAATTCTTGAACAAGGTCCATTGGGACCACTTCCTGAGCAGAGAGGTCTTGCCAGCCGGCGGAAAGGGAAACTAACTAATCGTTGGGCAAAAGGGAAATGGATTTGTAATTATAAATGGATTATTAATGTCAATTTATTGACTTAAATCGCCAGCTATACAAAAAATACGCTGTTTTCATCATCAATGGGAAAGACCAGAATTATAGGCTACAATCCAAGAAAGCCGTCAATCCTTTCAAGGTAATGTGCTTGTTTATTTTAGTAACGAGTACAGCGAGTTCATTTGATGTAGTACATGAGACTATGTTATAGCAGTACAACTTATGTAATGATTTGAATATATCGGGAATAGCCAGCATTGGATAGAGTTTTTCTAAGAAGAAAAGTGATGAAGTTGACCATGTAGGTCGCTAGCACTTAAATACAGCTCCATTAAAGTGTCCTTTTGATATACGTCTGCAAGCCTCTACGTTACCTAGGTTCGCGAATTTAGGGAAACGCCCTTTTGAACACTTTAGTCCTTTTCATGTCTTTACTCCTTCGATGTGGTGAGGGAACTCAATAAGGAAGCTCCTCTGGGAAACGTGAGGTGCCACCTGAAACCAAGCGATAATCAAAACCCCAAGCCAAGGTGTGACTACCGTGCTGAGGGCTGAATTGTCATAGGGGTTAAACTGTGGCCGTAAACGATGAACTTTCGGTACCAGGCAACCCCCAGTTTCAACTACCATCGACTTGGCAAAAGGGAGCTCTGCCGAGATTGACTTACTTTCCCCGATAAAACTGAGGCCTTGGTAGCCAATTATGAGAAAAGCAAAAAACAGAAACCTATAAAAAAAGTAAAATTAAATCTTGATGGTGACGATTCAACCTCGAATGAAAGGGACAATCGTAAGCTCACCGATGGAGAATCTGAATCTAGACTCAAATTCTCCACTTACTCAATGGGGAACCAATATAATTGGGACCCACTCCTTAACGGACGAGCCGAAGCGGGCCCCCCGGGCTTCAATCAGTGCCACTTGTTGAGGCTAAAGCCTTGCCATTAAGTAAGCACCTGTCTACGGACAGCAACCAGCCTTTGGGCAAACCGTCTTCGGGCAAACCGACTCCGGCAAACCGGCTTTGGGTAAACTGCCTTCGAGCAACCCGCTTCTGCTCAAATCGCCTCCGGGCAAATCACAATCCACGGGCTGTGCCAAGGTTGAAAGGAAAGATTCGTTCGTACCTGAGGCAAAGGGGCAGCCGAAGTGGCAGCGGTGCTCGGAAGATCCCAACTCTTTGATACAAAAGACAGCAAAGAGGGGTCGGCCGGCAGTGGCTAGGTCTTCATTTGCAGCCACGGCTATCGAGGCTGATGGATAGGTCTTATATGACTTATATACTGAGCAACGCAAACAACTTAGGAGGAAACTCCTCCAACCTGTAAATACTGCATCCTTGTAAGGCATTAAGCTTCGTTCTGAGTTGGTTGGTGTATACCGTAAAATGTTACGGCTAAACTTCGTCGACGAAAGCATGAAAGAGTGGCCCAGGCAGTACTGGTCCTTGCTTAACAATGTATGTGAGGGTGCGCGACTAACCCTAAAAAGGGTCTCTGAACTGCCACCGTTCAAAAAGTGCATCCTCTAGCTTCCAGAAGAAGAACGTAATGGTGCTGAGGTTTTGGGACAATTTAGTACTTAGAATAACTTCAACACCACCTGGATAGTGCCAGGCAGCAAAAACGGGAGAGAGAGCCGATAGACCGGGAACTTTTCTCACTATCGGCGTTTCCGAACCCGATGTGAAGAAAGTTCGGGAGCAAACGGGCTGCCGGCTCTACGACGGGCTAGGAACCGTCACGTTATAAGTGCCAGCTCCTAAAACCATTGAAAGGGACGCGCAGCCCTTAGCATCTTCATTTAGAATGTAGATGAGGTGCCATATTTCCCAAATAAATTTGCAGCATTGTAAAGTGGTGACTGTACTTATCAGTCGTAGGATCATCATCAGCTGCAAGACATTTATATATAGAGTATATTTCGACTTTAAGTTAATGTGGAAGCACCATATTCAGGAACATAACAACAACCATTTTCATGTATTCAATCATCGTCCGGTGGCCGACACTGAACTTTTCTAATAACAGGAAGCTGGTAATGCATATTCAGAGTCTCGGTTGTCTAAGTATTACTGGAGCAATAAGTACTACGCCGGCTGCGCCATTCTCCATTCACTTAGAGGTGAAACGGAAAGCAGCCAACGACGCATATGGACTCGATACCATTGGAGTGTGGAAAGGCAGCCAATCATTCGGTCATGCGTCTATCTGGAAATTCCTTCAGAAGCATCTGGTAGCTCTGAAGCTGGCCAATCTTATGGTTTCCAGGTTCGTCTTTGAAAAGACATACACTGTCGTAATCACCAAAAGAGAAGAATGATCGATTAATGGCCATGAGGCTTTTCAGATTGGAGACTTAATAATCTTCACTGACAGGTTAGTCATGAAAGGCGGATCGGGGACAGGAGTGCTCTCGAGGAATCCAATTGCGAAACTGGCCCGACGCATCGGAAAAATGACGACGATATTCCAGGCGGAGATATATGCCATTTCGACAGTCGGGGAGCATTATTAGCACTAAATAGTAATGATATTATATATCAAGCCAGTTGGTGTAGAGTTGTCATCAGGTGCTGCTGAAACTTGGTCGACTGAACGAAGCATTCTTGATGTGGATACCGGGGCAATCGTTAGTAATGAGGAGGGTGGCAGACTGGCTCGCCGGCCAGAACTAGCTTGTGGCATCCGGCCATCTACTCTCAAGTCTACTTTGCAGAGTGAAATTGCAAGGATTCACGCACCCGAGTGGAGAAATTTGAACTCTTGCCAGCAGGTGAAAATCCTTGTGAAAGAACCTAGGGTCACCAGAGAATTTTTGTTGTTGAGGGGTTCATGAAAACCCTTGTAGGGCTTTTAACGGAACACTACGCTTGAAATCACCATATAGAAGAGATTGGGGTGCTGGTTTCGGCTATGTTTAGCCGATGTTAGCAGGAGGAGCTGCAACTTTCCGGCCTCCTCAGTTCTCAGACGAAGACACCTTGGTAATGTTTTCTGCAATGAAGAATATGCACACTCTCTGCCTCTGAAGAATGTTCTCAGATTCGCTAAAGCCTGCGAACGCCGTAGCGGGAAGCCATTGAATACGCGATTTACGGCGATAGTACCTAACAATGGCCTGAGTGTTTGGAGCTGCGGCTCCCTTCAGTAAACTAAACTAAATTTAACCAAATTTCCAACTGTCATATATGCAGTATGTAAAAACCAAACCAGAGCCTGGCATACTAAATAGGGAACATCGCAATAACCTACTGAAAAACCTGAAAAATGCAAGTGAAGCTAAATTTGGAAAAATGGAAGTATACACTCTGCCAAGTGTTTGGAGTCGCAATCCAGAGTGAAGATCTGCGACATGTCATATCCCAAAATAATGGCTCTCGTGATTCAGATGTCAATGAAGCGCGACATTAGGGTCTTGAGGGCTCTCAAGGTGAAGGTTATTTCAAATTACTGATGGCGAAGCTTCCTATTGTTTCTGTGCCAGTGAAATTGCAGGTTTTTTTCCAATAGCATTATACATATTAAAAATTATAACCTTTCACCCTTATAATCTTCAACTTTTTTGATTCCCCTTTTCTTATAAAACAAATTTCTGCAAATAACTTATTCTATGTATATTTTAAGTATATTTGTTGGGGAGAAGTGTATCTAATTTCAAAATATTTTTACGCTGGTTACCTCGGCGATGCTCAATTATTGTGACTCCCTGCGGCAACCGAGTCAAAAACAAAAGGAGGTGTCCAAGAGAACCCGGTAGTGTCTCCACTAACTCGCAAATTTCCCCATAAAATTTCTCCCTGAAATGATCTGCACGTGTGATAGCACTATAACTTCCGCTACCCTTTTCTGTATAGTCGAGCATCGACCGAGCAACTGAAAGAAGGAATAATATGCCTCTTCTCGGGCAATGACTAAACATTTTGGGCTCACACAATAACAATAATCACAAGTTGCAGATTGCAGCTCGGCAATTTTGCAACAGTGCATAGTTTCTCCATTGCCAACATCGACCTGCTAGGCAAAAAGCACTTAATTGCACGATCAAATGGACATATCCGGACATGTATATAATATTACGATATTAACTGTTAGAAATTGATAATTTCTGGTTAAGAAGATATATAATATTGGGAAGATTTGTAGGTTGCCGGGTTTTGGGAAAGATTTCGAAAAAAGAATGCAGTGATCTTTTAAAATGAATAATCAAAAATACGTTAATTTGTTTTACTGTGGAGTTAAAACGAGATTAAGGAATTACAGATTGGAGTGGGAAAAAGAAGTGTAAATGCTTTGTGATTGGAAAAGATGTAAATCTTCGGCACCTGAGAAAGCAGAAACTAAAGAATTTGCACGTAATAAAACCGTGAATACTGCTGCTAGCATTGCTTGTGGAAGCGTTCGCATGCCTAAACACGTGGGGAAACAGGAAGCTCGGCGCTTCAGGTATGAAAGGTTTTGCTTGTTTCTTCTGTAAGTATATTTGAGTGCAGAACTATCCCATTTGTACGTAGCCCGTTATTTGTATGCATTTAGCATGTCAGACTACTACCACTGTGATATTGACATTTAGTACATGGGTTGCAGTAAATTTAGAGGGAAAAGTCAACTTTGAGCTACTGTAACTTTGTAATTAATAATATGATTTTGATCAAACTTGGGGATAACATGTTTCATACTAGAATCTATATTAATACACATTTTATAAGTCTAGGATAAATTTAAGGGGGGGAGGGGATTTTACTCAATTTCCCTAAAAATACAGTAGTATACTATTTTTAACTTAATTTGAGCCGATATCGATATGGGGAGTATTTTTAGCGCCGGACACCGTATAGAGGCAGCTTGATGATTTGATTGATTATTTCAATTTGTGAGAATGGGTCTGTTAAAGAAGTCATCACCGACCTGTCACACTGCCCGCCTTTCCAGCAAATGTCAAAAATAACACCTGCATCGAAAAGTACTAATCAAGACCTTTCATTAGATGTCCAACAGGACTACATTCAGTGAAAAAAGATTTTACATCCCCCTTTTACATATATGAGGACCCGCCTTAATCTCGATGTAGAAAGATGTCACTACATTACATGTCTGGGCTTTCACAGTTTCCACCTTCCCACCAAATTCCGTATCAATCGGTATAGTCGTTTCTGAGAAAAGTGCGTGTGACAGACAAACAGCCAGACATTGAACCGATTTTAATAAAAAACGATAGTGTAGTAAGCCTAACCAGTGAGAATGTACATGTTATACTATTTCTAATTTTTATTTGATCTGGATAGGATTTCAAGTAGAATAATCACCGAGTATATTTTCATAGCCCCATGCAGTGTAGTTTCTAGAATAGCTTTTTTTTTCGGAAGCTGTAAAACAATTAATTCGACTATAGATCTCTTTTGATTCCCGCACAGACCCCATAAAATCAATTCATGTATATTACTAAAAATTTACAATGTTTGATATTTTACACATTTTTTAAGGCGCCGTCATACTGCGTGCGTACATAATGCTGAGGAGCATATTAATTGGACCCCCTGCTATGCACGTGTTGAAAACTTAACATAAAAAAACAGCTTAGTAGTCTTAGACACGAATTATACGCTTCGAGGTGTGACCCACCTACTGCTTGACATAGCATTGAATTTCAATATTCTTGGATCAGTACTATCGTGTTTACTATCGTGTTTATATAATAGATAATGTAGTAAATATTAATTTTACATAAAAGTCGTAAATTTACGAAATAACGTTTCAATTATTCATTGATTTCGCTCACCCGTACAATGATTGAAATTTGAATAGTTTCGACCAGATATCATGTCCATTGATCATTGGACATGATATCTGATTGAAAAGCATTGAATTTGTAGTAACTATTATAATGTAATTAATGAAAAATATGTGGGATGATGGTTTTGTTGCGAAAGAGTATTCCTTCTTTAAACTACAGATGAATACATTTGGACATCTGAATGGAATTTAAAGTGATTTACACGGGAACCTGATCGTCAATAAATTGTGATTAATTTCGGCCGTAAGTCCATTTTGCAGAGTGCTTTAAATTAAAGTGTAACAGAGCCTTTTTGCAAATTGGGAAATTTGTTAAAGTTGATGGTACATGTCGACCAACGCCTAAAAAAAAAATCCAGTGTAAATGACAACTTTCGGAGTCAGTGAAAAATCAATAGATTGGACAGCGTTCTTCGCAACCATACTAATTTTCAGTTTATAGAGATAAATGAATTTGGGCCAATTGCGCAAGATCCTTGAATTACAAAACCAAAAGATATTGATTTTGAAATATAATTCCTGGCATTTCACGATGCCATAATCGCTTCATTAATGATATGTCTCCAGGGGATGTAGCATCTTGGACCGTTGATATTATGGTCTATTCGGCATCAATTTTTTCGGTTAAAAGAAAGGATTCCACCCAGGGATTCAGTACTCATGCTCACATGTAAGAGATTCTATATGTTCCTTGAGCAAATCGCAGAATCTACACGTTCTACGCTTGCATTCCATTCAACGTGTGAAACCACCACATTTGGGCAACGCATTAATAACAGATCATTTTAATTCCGAAGGTATTATCAAAGTTGATAAGGATTGAGGTGGGCTAATCTGATCCAATATTTTGAGCATCCTTGAAACTATCATTAGAGATGAGCCTGTTGGAAGCTCCAATTGAATATGAACTGTTTGTCAAGATACATATTTTTTTTAAATTAAACAAAAGACACTATCCAAAAAAGGATAATTCTACCTTTCTATGCAATATCTTAAGAAATTATTCTAAATATTTTTATGAAATCTAGTTCACCCAATTTCATATAGAGTCAATTAGTGCTTAAGAATTCTGGGAAAATTTAATTGTACATTAGCTACAGAAAATTGCCTACAGTTTAGTGAGTGACGGCGCG
The DNA here is from genome assembly GCF_905115235.1 of Hermetia illucens. Classification (NCBI taxonomy): domain Eukaryota; kingdom Metazoa; phylum Arthropoda; class Insecta; order Diptera; family Stratiomyidae; genus Hermetia; species Hermetia illucens. Next base: position 151,570,180 of record NC_051850.1, on the reverse strand, counting down.
ATGGTTGAGGCGGTAAAGCATCAGGCTCGCAATCTCGCTGCTCTGGGTTCGAATTCCAATCATCATGGATGTCTGTGTTTGCCTTGTGTTTGTCACGCTACTGTGAGCTTATCACTTGCACAGTGTTAAGTGTGATGATAGTGAAACTGAAGCACAATCTGATTGTGTGCATGCCTTATACTCCACTAAGAAGTGAACAGGAAACACTGATTAAATGTTTCTAAATATTAAATTGCTTTGCTAAATATATTAATTGCTTTCGATTATTGAAGTGAGTTTTTCCTTTACCATTTACTTACTTACTCTTTAAATAGGTTTTAAAGAAACTGCCTTCTAAATTATTTGAAAAACTCGCTTACCTGAAATAAAAAAAAGAAAAAAATATTATTAAATTAAATATTATTAATATTAATATAATCCTAGCATTTTAGTAAATTAACGTCTATCAAATTGCAAACTTGCAAAAGTATCAAAGTTAGGTCATGAAACGGAAGTTGAGAATAGCAACTACGGGAAATTAATTAGCTAAAATTTCCATTTTTCATAAACAGTATGAAACATTAATTATTAGTACGGCATGATATAATCAAATATGCTAACGCAATCCCCAAGGAAGTATTTAGGAGCTTGAATTCTTTTATAATTTGAAATAGGTTTCTGACATGTTTTTCGTATTTAACAAAGTTCTCGTATTTAACAAAGTTCAATACACAATTTCAAAAAAGTACTCCTATTATAACTCCGAGATATTAGAAATTATACTGATTTCCGCCCGTAACTATTTTCTTTCTGCACAAAACTCGTTCTTCTCACAATGACTGCCAACTGTCTTTCTTCTTATTATTATTCTTTTTTTGATCTGACGTTTCTCGTCATCTACTCTGTTCTTCAATCTTACAGCGAGGTCTGAACTGAGTGGAGAGCGCTGGTGACGTCATCTGTCCGCTGGTATTCGCGACATTCGAAATAAATTTCGAATGCCGCGAAGGAACAGGACAACTAGTCCTCGAAATACCGGTGTATGAGCAATGAAAACTCTTAATTCAGCATTTAGAATACAAAATCTAGTCTTCTTTCCCATTATCACTTATTGCATTTTGTATAGTCGGTTCTGTTCACGTGGTGATTACTATATACACCCGATAGGAACTGGCAATACTGAGTCATTTGGAGGACATCATCATTGGGAACCTAAATTCGAAATCCTCTTTTTGGCCTATTTGTCTGTGGTTAGGTTAATGTTGGGGTTTGGGCTTGCGTTGAATAATTCCCATTATAGTGGGAAAAGCATTTGGTTAAGGGAATTCCTCGAACAGGTACTAGTATGCAAAGGAAGGAAAAGTCTTAGATAGTCCTGATATCTGCTAGTATGAGTGTACAATGAACTCTTTGTAGAATCTCCTATTTTCATCTTAAGGTGAAGAAGACTCAGGGATGTTTACTTTTCTATTTTTTTGCGTTTGCTTGGGCAGTGGAATTTACTGGTACCGGACTGGATGTTTAAATCAGTAGTGTAAGGTATTCTTATATTGCTTTAAACTTCAACAATATTTCTCCCTTACCTCGCTGTTACCCAATGTTACCTAATCATGTTTTCAATGCAAGCAATTGAAAGAGGTCCAGAAAGAGAGGGAATCCTCCTTCCTTCTCTCATCCTAAATTCTACCCAATCCGCGATAAACTTATGTTTATGTTTATTGGACTCATTGGAGAGCCTAGAAATAAAAAGGAGCGACCCGGAAAACCGACTTAAAACCGACGAAGATCAATAGAATGATCGCCTACAATGCCAACAATGTCATTACTCATACTGTCTTCAACTGGAGCGGGAATTCCAGTGATATAAACTGGGCCTTATGGCCCTAAGCGAAGTAAGATTGCGGGATTGAGGAGAGTACTCCCCTCTCTTTTGTGGCAATGTGCTTTTGTACTCTGGAAAGCCGAGCGGTAGCAGATGCGAATCCGGTGTCGGGTTGTTTTCGACGGCTACTACTAGGTGCTCTCTTGACGAGGGAGCCGGAGACTTTTGACTGCAAAAGTCTGATTGAGATTAAGGAGCGTCACATTTGTATAATCTAATGTACCAACGGAGGCTTCCGATATAGTGGAAAAGGACGTCTTCTATCAACGCAGTTTACTTGACAGCCGGAGAGCTATTTTGCTGATTGGAGAATATTGATGAGTATTGGGCCCTACATCAAAAATACTCTTTCCTCGAGTGCTGCGCAGGCAATTGTCGGCCATGTACTGAAGGGGCGTCATAAGATCCGATTGGATGAGGAATTGTGGAAGCGGATCGATAGATGGAAGGGGTTGAAGGTTCGCTGTTAGCGATAGCGGGTGCTCTGAGGTGGCGGGGAGGAAGACGGGGCGGCAACCCTGTTGGCTGAACCAAAACCAAGTGGCCCAGGAGAACCTCCACGTGGTGCACCGTACGCTGTATTGCACTGGCTTGCCGGCCGTGATGCAGTAGGCGAATGCTCCGAGGCCTAGCAAGGGCGATTTGACCCGAATCTGCACGGGGACTCATCTGAAGTGGCTTCGGTCACGAAACCTTACCAGGGGTATACTAGTACCACGGGAACCGAGGTAGCCCCTGGACTCCTATACTTTAGGAAAATTCCTGTCGTATCTGAGTACAGCTCGGTTGTTTGCGGTTGGCCCCCTAGTGGGAGTTTCATGGGGACTGTGGTGATGCTCAAGCGAGAAGAGACCTTCGGGCCTCGACGTGGTGTTGCGTAGCAACACGGGTACCGTATTCCATAGTTCGGTAGAGATTTAGGTGATGCTCGCATCCACCAGTATGAATGCCAAGCCATGCACTTGACATAGACTGGTACCGTTCTGCTTGTCTAACGGGGCTCTGATTGTGGTCACAAAATCAATCCGCGTCTTAAGAAGACCGTAGGATTAATCCTTCGTTAAACCATGCTATCCCCTAAGGGGGGGGGGGGAGGGTGCGGCCGCAAGGCTTAGGCACCTCTAAGGCAACGTTGAGTAGAACATTAGGTCCTATTAGCGATAGCGGACGTGACACGCTCGAACTCCGATACCGATCGAAATCACGGGAAGTTCAGCGTAGTGCCCAGAACGCAATGCTTTCAAAAGTGTATACCGTATCACGAAATAGCTTGCTTGCGATCGCAAATCTTTCGATGTTCCGACGAAGGATATAAATTTCTATCCACCCGATGACGAGCTAGTGAAAAAGTGAAAAGAATACGGGGTGCACTGAAATAAAATCTCACTGGATTTTGAAGTCCAAAGCGGAGTCCGCCAAGGTTACATCTTGTCACCGATTCTTTTTGTTATCGGTGGCGTTTCTTATGCTGCCTCCTCCGGAAAACGTAGCGGAGTTCAGTAGACTATGACATTTAGTCCTCAAGCACTTCAACTACAGCGATGACATCTGTTTGTTCTCTCACTAGCTCATGGACCATGGTCAAATGGCTCTGACTTTGGAAAGGGAGCAAGTAGAGTTGGACTGAAGAGTAAATAATAACAAAACCAAGATTCTCAGTCTGACGGGTCATCGTATTCTACCTATATGCATTAATGGGTACAGCATCAAAGGCGTTATCAGTTTATATATCTAGGAACTGGATGTTGTCCGGCGCATCAACGAAAATCTGCTAACAAAAATGCGCTAACCAAAATCCGGTTTCGCCGCCTTGTCTGGAATCTAGAAATGCATTTACCAAAACATCAAAATCAAATTGAAACTGTTCTCTGATAGTATTCTATCTGTGTTTCTATATGGAAGTAGCATATGGAAAGTGATCCCCGTTGTTATTCAAAAGCTCCAAACCTTCGCCATACTTGCCTGAGTTGTCTCATCGGAGTACGTAGGCATGATACTATTATAAGCTAACACTCGCCACTCGTATACAATGTGATCAAGAGGTGGAAGTGATAGTGGATTGCATTACTGGCTACGCCCCATAGTGGAATCTACTCTCCCAAAATGGCCGAAGAGTGGATCGCCCCAAGGCCACTTGGCGCAGAACAGTAGAAAAGGAATGCAGGCATCTCAGAAAGTCGTAGGGGGAGTTAAAGCTCATTTCAGGTAACCACGAACGATGGGACGTACGTGTGGTTGACGTGAGAAAAAAGACTGCAGATTCTTATCTTAGAGGCTTGGGTTGGCATACGCACGCACTGTGTCTCTCGTCAAGAGTAGCTGGTCTCAAAGGGTCAGATGGTAGTCTCGATACACAGAAGGCGAAAAAACTTTGCAGAACCTAGAATTAACTTGGCAAAGACGAGAAATACTCCACAACAGAGCTCTGAACAGTCAAGTCAAGTCAATTGAAGACTGGTGAGTAGAAGGGAGTCCAAGCAGCGCTACAGAAGAAAATAGAATCAGCTAAATGATCATTGTAGAGATGTTTTTGTGTAATAAATTTGGGATGTGGATGTGGATAGCGTGGGGGGCATGCGGGAGCTGTTTTGGGACGAAACGGGATGGGTGCTAATGATGGGAGGGTTTGTAAAATTCTACCTATTCTACCTTTTACCGTGCAGAAGGCTACTCTACCTTGAGAATCAAAAAGTCGGTTTTGGGATTGGAATGTTAGGAGCAATTGGGGAAACAGATAAGTTCCCAGAAGGTTCCCTTCAATAATTTCGATTTGAATGGCCTGGGTAATGAGTAGGTTTGGATGAGATTGGCATTTGGGGAGAAAGTTGCGTGCATGGCATCGATGCGAGGAATTTGGCAGGAGTCATACAGGATCTGGTTGGAGATCGGTCTTTGTTTTTGAAGGTGTTAGAACAGTGGCGGATGACTTTCCGTTCTTGGTATTGGAGTTGTTCCATTTGGGATGGGGAAATGTCGGTCCAGAAAATAAAGCTGAAAATGAGGGGGGATCGATAAACTGTTTGTAGCAAAAAAGCTTAACCCTCTGGGGAGTTTGGATGTTGTATGTTATGATAGGGCATAGGGATTTGATAGCATCGGTTACACTGTCAATGCCTTGGTGATATGAGGTACATGGAGCAGACGGTAATTTATGATTATCCTGAGGGATGAGACTGTTGTGGATTTTGAGGGAAATAGTAGAGATGTCCCTCCACATTTTTGGTGTCAAGCGGATGTTTCCATGAAACAGGATGGTTTTGAATTTCTGGGGGTTTACCAATATTTACCAATAGTTTCCATTAAGAAGAGGATTTGTGAAGCTCGTCTAAATAAGAATTCAACCAAGCTTCGCTTAATGGGTTGTTTTTGGTGGAGGTATAGAAGATCAGATCTTCCGGATATTGGAGGAATCGGAAAGGGTTTGAATGAGAAGGTGGTTCAGGGCAGTCGTGGTGAACAAGGGGAAGACGATGGCAGAAAGAACTAATCCTAATGATGATTTCACTCTTTTTATTTTAACAAAATATCCGAGCTTACGTTACAAAATGTTTGCGCTAGTAATTTTAATGAGCACTGTAGTGTCATACCGTAGAGGACGTAATCGTAACACCCTTGAAGCCGCGTTCTCTCGAAGCAGGAATGTTCGAATGATTGAAGCTAGGGACAGGAATGCAGCATTTTATACATTCAGGCTTGTACCCAAAACAGAACATTTGGTGTTTATCCAAACAGTTGTCGAAGCCCAGTAGACTAATTTGGACCTACCAACTTGATCAGCACGTTGAAGATTTCCTGGGATGAACTGTATGCTCACAGTCATTCCTCATTGGTCACAATGCCTGTTTGAATGGAAATTCTGTGAAGTTTTGCTATGGTTTACTGACTAAACCAGCTCCAGAGCCATACTGCTCAGAAAGTAATTGAAAATTAATTGCATCTGTACATAGGGTCTCAGCTTTACGACACAACAATTTTACCTTAATTTGTTTCCTTTTAAAAGGACTACAACGATACATCAAAGGGATACATTTCTGAAGGGCTACTTTACAGTGGGTCGTACAATAGCCAGGAAACTGAAGCCAAATTTTTACAGATAGCATTTCAACGGTTGACTGCAAAACCTAAAGGCTAAAAAGCGAAATTTTAAAAGGTGAATTCCTTTCCTGTTGCTATATTTATAGTTCAAAGTTTGATCTGATGCTGTTGAAACTCGAACTTTTCATCTCAAGGTGTATTTGAAGTAATCTGCTTGATGTCCGAAACGGTAACGTTGAGTTTTTTGAGCTTGACGTTGTTTTGTTTTTTTTTTTTACAAACCAAATAATAATAAGGTGATTAATCAAAACATTGCATACACGCATGGGCTGATCAAGAGAACATGTTCGGTTCGATATGAGCCGCAGGCAGCACTTGATAGTTCTGTTAAAAGCATGTATTGGGATCGGCAAGTTCTAACTGATCGCCATATTCCACACAACAAGCCTGACGTGCTGTTAGTTGACATGATGGGTCGCTCCGCGTATATTATTGATGCTGCTATCCCGAAGGCGCAATATGAGCTACTGGCTTGGGCAATCAAAAAAAAAATGGCGTCTCGAGAAAGTAGCTTTGTACTAAAGAAGGGGGTAAGTCGCTCCCGAAATATATTCTTACGTTTAAAACCAAAAATTATAGTTTGGAGAAAGCTACCCCTTGTCTATTAAGTGGTTGCAGTTCCCATAATATTTTGTCAGCTGCAGGTATTGTACCTAAATCGCTCACGGCTTCCCTTGAGGTTCAGGGACTCTCACACAGTCTGGTTCAAATCACGCAAGAATATACCATTCTGCATACGTGCTCGATGTTGCGAGGAGTTCTTGACTCACTTGTCTCACTTACCTACCACCGACCATTAGCACCAGCGCTCTTTTATCTATTAAGTAGGTAGGGTCGTCCGAGCCCAAATATTTGGAACTTAGTGTTAGTATTAGGTAAAAGCCAGCATCTGCCGAGATTGTGAGAACTCAGAAAATAATAATCTTCTGGGATACTTAGTCTCTTCGTTATTAAAATTTTTTGTTGAGGTAGCGCAGCTATGCTTCATAAAGTCAATTTTTTCTCAGCAATGTGTGCAACGACTTTTGTCATGTTTGGTTTAGCCCATTTTTGTTCAGAATAGACAAAACTGTTTCTTATAGTCATTGTATGTCACAAAGTTAAGGTTCAGAGAGTCATCGATTCCAGTATTCATAAACTGATGCTGTAGCAAATTAATATTGAAGGACTTTTACCTTGCGCTCACAAAAAAGATATATATTCACACAAGAATATAAACTGGCACCAAAAACGCCAATAGAATCAATAAATGTGGAGCAGAGGGCCACCTTATCAAAAACTGGACTGGAGATCCGCAATGCATGTTGTGCAAAGGAAGAACGGGAGTAGATGACCGGTGGTAGCAGATGCCAAGCATATAGGAGGGAGCCTAATCATCAGGCTAAACGAGGTTGATTGAAATCAACCTCTTCCATTGCGAGGCAGCTCGAGACTTGCTCTCGCACACCATTCGAAAGTCGATTGTGGACGTGGCGGTAATATGTGAACCGTACCGAAATTACGTTAGGGCTACGTGGGTGAAAGATTCATCGAGAAACGCAGCGATGTGAACATGTGGGCGGCAAGCCATTCAAGAAACAATGGCATTCCCGAGAGCTGACTTTGTACAGGCGAAACTCAACCGCGTCCATATCTACAGCTGCTATGCTCTTCTTAGTGCAACATTAGCGCAATATGAGGAAATGCTAGACGGCTTGGTGTTGGACTCTAGAGACCATAGCCCCAAAATTATTACCTGCGATTTCAACGTGTGGCCTTTAAAGTGGGAAAGCCGAGGGACGATCCAAAGGGAACCGCGCTGGAAAAAGTGGGCCAGTTATGTCAACGGGTAACTAAGGCCTACGACTCTACAATGCCGTGACGCAAATTCCGTCACAGTTGGAGACCAAACTACTGATGGAACCAAAAAATTACGCTATTGAACAAGTTTGTGAGAAAGGAGGCTTTGCTAAAGGAATAGAGGGAAACCAAAACATCGGCAATTAAAGAAGTAATACTGAGATCTTCGTAATAGCCTTAAGAAGGATATACGGGAAAGTAATTGGAATTGATACAAGGAGTTGTGCCTTGAAGCAAATACGAACCCATGAAGCGCTGCTTACAAGGTTGTAATGAACAAGATTCGTGGACAAAAATTACCCCAAGTGACATACCCGCGACTCTTGTTCAAAATAATCGCAATCCGAAACTACGGGAGATCTGCGGACGAATTGGAGACAATAAGGCTCCGGGATTGGACGGGATTCCAAACAAAGTCTTGAAGTTGGCTGCTAAAATCAGAACCGCGTGGTTCATAAACACATTTGAATCATGCATGGTTGAGTGTTTCCCGCTCAGCGGAAGAGGCAGAGGTTGGGTCTGCCTTCGAAGCCCAAAAAAACCACCTGGCGCACACTATTCACATTGCCCTATCTGTCTTTTAGAAAGTATCTGGAAGATGTTGGAGAGGGTGATATACAACAGGCTACTTTTGTTCGTCGAGCTAGCGGGTGGTCTATCGGAGCGGCAGTATGGGTTTAGTAGAGCCCAGCCCACGGTTGATGCAATTGCAACGGTTGTGGACCTGGCCCTGGAGACATCGGCCGCTGGTAAGTGCTGCGCGGTGGTGACTTTGGATGTCAGGAATGCCTTTAACTCAGCCAAATTTGGTTGGATTACTTAGTTCGGATAATCGAGAGTTACCTTTCGGAGAGGCTTCTTTGGTACGAGATGAACGACGGATCGATGGAATATGTTGTGACAACAGGTGTTTCCCAAGGCTCCGTACTGGGACCTCTGCTGTGAAACATAATATATGATGGTGTGCTCGGCCTTCGCGTGCCAAGGGAGGCAATATTGATTGGTTTTACAGACGACCTGGCAGTGATAGTAGTTACGAAAGACCACCAGGACGTAGAACTTTATGCAAGTGAAACCATTCATGTTATCAAAGCCTAGCTTCAAATGGTGAAATTGGACCTGGCGGAAGATAAGACGGAGGCGGTCCTTATTACCAATCGCAGGAAAATAACACTGTCAAAACCGGGTTCATAATCACGAGGTTGTTTCAAAGTCGATCATTAGACACCTGGGGGTAATGATCGATGCCAAGTTAAGCTTTAAGGGGCACCTGGACTATGCTCGCGGAAAGACAGCAAAGGATAGTTCATCTCTAGCAAGGATGATGCCAAATATTGGAGGGGCAAAATTTAGTCGCCGGCTGCTTATTGCAGAGTCCATCCTGCTATTAGCGGCTCCTGTCTGGGCTTTCACACTGGATAACATCATCAAGAAAGGGTAAGTTCGGCATACCGGCCAATCGTGCTGAGGGTGTGCAGTGCATATAGGACGGTATCAGGTGAGGCAGTGTGTGTCTTCGCGGGAATGATTCCCTTGGATCTTCTGGCGAATCAGGCGCACTGTCTCTACCGTAGAAAGAGGGTGAATCCGGCCGATGTAACTGCGGGCTTCCTAAAAGCCACTAGGAAGGAGCTGTACAGGACATGATAGCAATGGTGGGATCATTCCGAAAAGGGCCGCAGGATCCATACACTGATCCCGTGTATTGAGAGATGGGTCGAGCGCAACCAGGGAGAATTGTAACATAATAATGATGCCGTAACGAAATAGCCAAATGTGTGGTCAAGCATAATACAATAATCCACCGGCATCGAAGAAACATCTCTGAAACGAAATGGAGAAAAGCAGACCATTTTGGTTTCTGGACCCTACCGCGATCAACATATTAACAACATGCGAAATTCAGATATCCATTTCCTTTGGTTTGATATAAAATAGTTGATGAAAATCTTAAATTTCCATCGAAGTTCTCAGAGAGTTGATAGGTATTTGCATGGCTGGTGTATCTCTTTTACCTGCCTATGACAACAAAGTCAAAGTAACGCATTTGAATGATGAAACCATAGGACGTTCTCTTCATTGCTATTACATTGGTTTCATTGCTAACATATTCGGGTATGATTGGAATTATAGATTGGCCAAAGCGTTGCCTTTCAAAGTATGAAAACCACGAATAGATGTTTGAATAATGCCAAAACTATCAAAAGGTGGCATAGAAATAATAGTGAGTCGTAAATGTTTATTTGACTTGCATTCTCTTTCAATCTAAATTGTTTGCAAGTGCCAGTACTTCCACCTAATGGGATCAATGCAATTATGAAACGATTGCAGCAAGAGAGACAAATATATATGTAATTTGTTTGTAAAAAACGATTTAAATCTGCTGTGCAGCGGAATGTCTAACAAGTGATATGATTGCTCAATCCGAGGTATACTACCGTGTAATGGTCTATTTCATTTAATGAAAGCACTCGAGCTCTCCTGCTGCAGATCATATAAACCGAATCCATGCAGATCATTTGATTTGCTTCTATGATAACAAATCGTATCTAATGCAATTTCATACCCTTGCGTTCCACATTATACATGCAGTGTATGCGTTTGCATAATTCCGTTGTTATCTTATAAAATTAAGGCATTTCATGTAAAGAGACCAACTCTAAGTAGTCTTATCCAAGTTGAGACATTCAGACCCGGAACTTTATCTTGAGTGCTTGTAAGGCAGCCAATGGACCAGACAATGAGGCACATTTGTATACGGTAATGTGAATGCTAATTTAATTTGAAAAGGCATAACATTAAATAAAATACAATGCGAAATGGTCGAGTATCTAACCAGCGAAGTAAATTGAATCTGTCTCGCTTCCTAGATGTTAACCCTTAGGAAAAATGGGTCAACACTTTTGCCGGAGGTTATAGCCTTTTGAAGTTCGTTTGTTACTTTTTCGTGTATAAAAAAGTAACAATTAACTTACTTAATTAGTTATGCAGAATATCATTAATTTTGAGTCCAAATAATGGGGACCATCTCGAAGTGCAGATATTTTCATACTAGCAAGAGGAAGGGTTAATAATTTCCAGCTGATATTGCAGTTGTAATTCAGCAGTTCTCTACGCTGATTGGTAATTTTCTACATTTAACACCGACTTTATGCATTTCTTAAAAGAATGCGGTACTAAGTATTATTGCAACTGCAGCGCAGCGGTTGCGATTTGCCAGTGAAGGGCTTAAAACTTGAGATATTTTCGCTGCATCAATTAATTCAAATTTCAGATACTTTCTTGTATGAGTCATTCATCTGCTTATCCAACTCAAGGAAGAAATTACACCAAAACAGCAAAATTTGCACGGAATTCACCCGAAAATTTGTTTCAATGGGACGCATTGTTGCAATATGATATCATGTTCACGACTTGAATGGAACTCACCCAAACATTAAACAACTTTCAACATAATTGTAACTTATAGAGTTCGACATTAAATCTCTTTTATGAGAGACAAATTTTGTGAAATAAGAAAAACATTATCTAATTAATCCAAAAATTACGGAATAAGTCATTTTTGAAACTTGTGGGAAGTAATTTGAATTGTAGGCTTTTGTAGCGAATAATAAAAATATGAAGTAAGTCGACGGAATATGCGAAATCTTTCCATTTGCAGGTTTTTATGCCGATTGTTGACGGAATGTCTACCTGTAAACGTGTTTTATGTTTTCAAGTTCTCTTTGTTTGATCTGAATAAATTACGAAAACAATGCATGCAATGTTGAAAATGTTACCTTTAATTTTAGTCTAGTGCAAAGTGGCAATGAACACTATTGAAGAGTATTGAATAACATAAGTGCGTACTAAATACTGCTATCTTACGAGCTCTAGATACTATTTGCTATTTCCGATTGTGGTAATTCGCGAATAGATAGGTTAATTTTTTAAGCAGGTGATGGTTTTCTAGTCTATTTCGAATGTGAACTCAAACAATTTTGAATTACGTGTTGAACCCTCATACGGACACGAACATTTGAACCAGTTTTCGGATAGATAACACAATACAAACTGATTATTGGAAACAAAACTATTAGGCATTGTATTTAGCGAACGGTGCAAAAATGTTCATTGCAACTAAAAAGAAAGAGTTTTGGGCTACATTGTTCACCTACAAAATCTCAAGTTATAAGCTAACACGTTAAACTGATCAATAGAAGATTTTATGCAACTTTAGTTGAAAAAAGGTTTCCAAATTTTCGTTCTTAAAATTAAGTAGCCACTGTCATACTGAATTTTTTTAAAATCAAATGAAATGAATATAAAGCCGATAGCTTAAAATAGAAATGGAAAAGAAAAAAGTAACGGCAGATGCGTTGGTGACGTTTTTAAGGGTTAAATGGTCACTTGTTTCTCATTTTTTTTTTCATTTTTAGAACTCAATCTACTCCAAAAAAGTAGGTATGTAAGTATAATATTTCGACCATATTCTGTTGCATCTCTATCCCTTTGTATCCGGTCGAAATCCATCCATCTTAATTCTCTTACTGTCATTAGTGTTGCTATTGCTGTCACTAAGGGCAACTAGATAGCTAATAGATACTTTGGTTTAACAGGCTGATGGCAAATATACTGGCAACTTGATGTGTGAATGAAAAACAAAGCTTAGGATACATGAAAGGTGTGAGTTTTTCGATACAAGGAAAAAATTACTTTGCGAGGAAGTGAAGCGTGGGGCGAGCACAATTGACCGGCGCAAAAGTTGAATATGAACAAGGTTTTGGGGTTCAGGGTTCAAGGGGTATAGTTAACTTTTAGAAAATGAAAGGATAGAGTAGATTGTAGCGATCAAGTAGAGGAATATGGAAAGGAGCTAATCATGAAATCCCAAAGAAGAATAAAGCGAATATCCAGGAAAAAAAGAAGACGAACGTAAAGTTCTTATCATAGACTAAAAATAGAAAATCGAAGGAAAATCTAGGGGAGCCGGAACTCGTGGTGTGGTATTGAATAGGAAATTGACAATGATGATAATAGAATCGGATCTTAGCATTTTTGTTGGCTAACAAACAGTCGCGATAAATTGATATGATAGATTTTAACCAACGACACATTAGCATATGTTCAGCTGGGCTACTACGAGCCCTAGAGCGCTCTGGAAATGGATAGATTGTTAAACTCTCTAATTGTTACCTTGTGTGGTTCACTTTTACCGCCTGCTGGATGTTGAAAGAAGCAAGTAATGATTACGCTCTGAATTATAGGAAAATAATGGTTACCACAATCAAACATGACAGAAAAATCGAATTTTGGAGCATTATTGTTGGTTTTTTTTACTTCTGATTTATTTGATTTGGAACGTTGAATTCACTTGACTATAATTGAAATTAGCAGTTGGATGTCTTTTTTTCGCAAAGTTTTCCGATGGCCGGCTTCGTTTTTATTAGCTTGAACAAATGCGGTTGTGCAACACATTATAGTGAATTATAGTAGTTTGTGCTTCCTTCAGGCTCCTCGAAAATATTGTTAAAGAAAAGATTCCCGTAGGAGGTCTGGCTAGGAAGATGCCCTTAGATTCTGCGAGTCATTGGAGGCTGCGGTGAAAGGCAGGATGTCATCTGTCGATGTTTCCCCTCACATCAACCGCCTATGATACTCTCGGCGACCTTTTTTTTATCTTTTGCTTCTTCTTGCGCTTGACTGTCAGCTCTTAAGTATTTTAGCCCCTGCTTTCTTTTGGGTTTTACGACCTATCCCAGTCGAAATCCCTATGCGTCGTGCATTGAATTAATTAATTTTTGTTATGTTAGTTAGAGAGTGACGAGGACCCTGAACACATATCCAAACAGGCTAGCAGACTTCGATGGAGATACATGGAGTTGTGACCGGACAAATTTGTCTGAAATGAGGTACAGTTGCGCCCTTGGCATCGTAATGGTGCAGGAAATTTTCAATATGGATCCGAATGTCAAGATGGACTCTAATAACATTTTTCTGAGGAATATGACGTCGAGGCATAGTCAATTTCACTTCCTCCTTGTCAGCGTTCGAACTCTGAGCCTGCCACCAATTAGTTGGTTTTTATTGAGGCAGCATAATTGTAGTCAGACTGATCAGTAGTATATTCAGAAGTAGCCTTCTAAGTGTACGTAACGAAATGAATGCTGATATCGGTCTCAAAAAAGACCATCATCTGGTAATCGCCTGATTCTGCGTGAATGTCGCTACTACGTCACCTAACACTGATACGGTCCATCGGGTATTGTCCAATGGCCTGCAAATTTTTTTGGCTAGTAAACTGCAACCGCTATTGAAAATAGTGATGAGGATTGCACCGCCCATTTGAACTTACAAAAACTGTTCTGCTGGAAACGTCTCACCATAGGGTCAAAGCTCTTACTGTACAAGATAATGATCTTGCCAGTCCTCATGTATTCCTCGGAAATTTGGATTCTTAGCAAGAAAAATTGCGAACTCTTGGCTGCGTTCGAGAGAAGAATCCTTCGAAGAATTTTTGGTCCTCTACATGAGGATGGACGATTCCGTAGCCTACACAATGACGAAATCTATAATATGAGCGATACCATGACCGTCCGGCTGTGGATAAAATCCGACTCAATAGGTTACGGTGGGCTGGTCACTTAATCCGTATGGATGAGGATGATCCCACCCGAAAAGTTTATAAGGGCAATATCTATGGTAGAAAAAGAAGACGAGGCAGACCCTGCCTAAGATGGAGCGATGGCGTAGGCCAGGACGCCAGACAGCTTTCAGGGATATCGAATTGGTGGACCTCGGCGCAAAACCGGGATGTCGGGCCTAGACCGAGTACCGGTTGTTGCGCCGTTGATGATGATGATGATTGCACCGCCATCAAAAATATATTTTTCTTTGATGTAAGAAAGGTTGTTGACCATGTTTCAAAAGGCCGTTACAAAACCTGCTTGAATGCAGAAGCGTAAAAGCGGAATAATTTGGGGGTTAGGGGGGAGGGGAGGATTGCATAAGCAATGTAGGGGGCTGTGAGCTCTATGGATCGCTATGAGTAATTGTGAGGGCCACGGACTGGAGTTTTTTAACGTGAAAAGGTACAAGAAATGCAGAATAGTCTCCGCCGTGTACTATAGGAGGAGCTTTCGCTACTAATAACAATTTCGCCATTGTTCATCGGGTCACAACAAAGCTCTAATGTCCAAAATTTATGGACTTCCGAAGGTTCACCAGGCAAACTTACTGTTGAGACTATATGTGTTAAACGTAGGCAGTCCCACATATGTGCTCTCAAAAATCATTGCGTGAAGCACGTAGTAGTGAATTTTAAGTTCAAAAATTCAATGGAATTCGAGGAAAAATGGAAACTTAACCATCTGGATTGGAGAGATAATGATTTTGGCTCGATACGCTAAGTTTATTTACCAACATCCCCACCAGTGACATAACCACTAATCAGACTAACCTTTTCAAGAATCGATTCAGAGAAATTTTAAGTTTTTGCATAGTGAATGACACTGAACGTCCAACGGAGAGCTCACTGTTAGCTGTGGTGGCAGATATTGCAATGAAGGATTTAACAGAAAAATATCCCAGCCACTAACTACCATATTTAAATACACTTGTTCCGGGAGGAGAAATCCATAAAATAAAACCGGCATCAGATATCGCGGAGTTTCGTGGGGACTTTCGTCTCATCTCTGTTTCGAATCCTATTGAAGAATGGTTTTCTGATTCGAATCGATATCGAATTCCCTAAGCAACACAACGAGTACCTGTCAGCCAAATATGTTCAATTCATTTCAGAAAAACTGCGGAGAATCCTACAAGAGTCTGGAGACTAAAATATATACTATTGTGCTACTCACAATGTGGGAAAATACTTCTCAAAATTGAAAGATCCAGAGCGGATTCTCAATTACAGGAATGTTGTTGACAGGATACCGTGAACAGGAAAAGCGAAAGGGGGGGGGGGGGGGGGCAATTATAATCAATATTTTTAATATATAATTTTTTCCTTTTTAGTTCCTTTGTTAGGGTAATAAGTCTTGCGCCCAATATTTATTTATTATGGGTGATATCATTGCCGTGTTCCGCGCAGAGACAAAAAACTTGCGAAGAACTGTACCAAAATACGGGCCATGCACATTGACGTGTTGATTAGGCGCAAGTGGCAGTGGGTAGGTACCACACCAAGGAGGGGTGACAAATTCATCCCAAATTATGTCATGCAATGGAACCCACTATCACTGAATGACGGACGAGTGGATCCCCTAAAACTACGAGGTGTATGCCAGCCAGAAAATCGTAGAGGAGTTGCCAGCAACCGATAGCGATAGTGCGTAGATATGCTTGTAGCGCTAAACCCTACACAGTGGATTATGGCAACCATAAAATTAGCTAGTATCTGATCTCAGACTATGCTGAACAACTTGGCATGCTGCCCTCGTATACTGTTAGGTCAGGTATTCAACATCACTTGGGCACTGCTCGGTTGTCTGCCTTGCGACTATCAAGCACACGGTGCGCAATAACTAGGGATTTCTAGAAGCTATTATTTTTTAATTTATTCACAAGTCCAAGAGGTCGTCTGAGACAGTCTCAGTCCAGAGTACAGAGTTGAACTTCTTCTCTATAGTGTTGATGAACTTCTCAGGATGATTTACTAAAATTCTGTCAAGTCTCGAATTACTTAATTTTCACGGGAATATGTTTGGAACCGTATACTTATTTATAATGCTTTGGTGGTGCTTAATTCGTATGGATGAGGATAATCCAGCCCGAATAGTCTATAAGGGCAGTATCTATGGTAGAAAAAGAAGACGACGCAGAGCCTGCCTGAGATGAAGCGATGGCGTAGGTCAGGACGCCAGATAGCTTTTAGTGATATGGAATTGGTGGACCTCGGCGCAAAACCGGGATGTCTGGAGTTCCTTTTAAGGCAGGCTTAAACTGGAAACCGTTACTCTTTCGCGTGACAATAGCTAGCCGTATTAATCTAGGAGGGTTATATTGTCTATAGAGTTCAAGGAATCATTTTTTTGGTTACTTCAGCCACATATATTCTGATATAGTTTAGAATATCTGAATAAAATGATTAGCCAATATTTGAAGTCGTTCAGAAATTACAGCGTTAAATATACGAAGTGTTGCAACGCCTGTTCGGGTATTGACTTTTAGGCGTATTTCTCTTAAAACTGCCTGTTAAAAACCGAAAAGTAGAATAGCTTAAAATTTGCCTGTCAAATTTCAATGACTTATCCAGAAACTAGGATCTTTGTGCTTCAACGAGCTATTTTTTTTCTGTTTTGAGGGAGTTGTGACTCATCAAAGGCTCCCTCCATGAAACAAAAGTACCAGTACACGACGAAAACAACTAGAGAAAGTTGATAGCCAGTTTCGACAACGAAAAAGGTAAAATGTACTACAGATACAACCATCACCAGTAGTGTCAAATTAGGGAAGCCTTAAAGGAAAGAGAAATTCTAGGTGAAGTCGGTATATAATAGAATTCCCCGGCCGCCTTATCGGGTGCAACTTATACCTGATCGAATCAAATTTAGGAACGGCGAAATGGAGCCAATATATAATTTACGCTACTTTAGTTCCGAAAAATTGATGGATGAAGGCGAGTCTCCCGCGCCTAAAAACGGGACAAAGTGTACCAACTGGTCCTCCAGGTTAGGGGTTGGGTAGGGCTGACAACCCTACACGGAACACAGCTTGTTACGAAGCCACAACAGGACAGGACGGATTTTAAAACGACGAACCCGGCAACGACAACGGAATAACGATTTGCGCATTTTCTCACGGAACGTGCGCTCCCTGTACAGAGATGAAGCTGATAAGCAGCTAGCCAATACCCTGTCCCAATATAGGGCTGATATAACAGCGTTACAGGAGATTCGATGGACAGGGACCGGTTTTCTTGGAGAAGAGCCACTACACCATATACTATAGCGGTCATCCAGTATACCATGTGCTCGGAGTAGGTTTCTTAGTCAGCCAAAAAATTAAACCTGCTGTTATCGGCTTTGAAAACATAAGTGAACGGCTATGCAGTCTGCGCTTGCGAGACAAGTCTAGAAATATAAGCCTCATAAACGTTCACGCCCCTACAGAGGAAACTGCAGAGTCGGAGGATGATACATTCTACGAGGCAGTAGAACGAACCCTCGAAGCCTGTCCCAGATATGATATCAAAATCATACTTGGGGATTTTAAGAGCCAAGTAGGGAAGGAGCCGGTATTCAGGCGATATGTTGGCTTCCATAGCTTACACGAAAAAACAAATGATAACGGACTGCGGACTATTCAATTAGCAGGGTGACACGAAATGGTTGTTGGAAGTACCTGGTTTGCGCGGAAAGCCACCACCACCACCACTTTCAACCAAATTGACCACGTGTTCATCGAACGCCGCCACCTCTCAGCCTTGATGAATGTCAGAACATATAGGGGGGCCAATATAGACTCGGATCACTATCTCGTTGGCATGGTGCTCCGAGCTCGAAAAACAATACCACCTAGAATCCCCTCTGACAATCAGGTGAGACGTAAATAGATGCCGTAATAACCGCAGTCCACAGAGGACCTCGAGATGAAACATCAACAAATGATCTTCACAACCACCTGAAGAACGTTATCATGGATACGGCCACAAACATACTTGGCCCCAGCCGCAAAAGGAGTCGGAACGGCTGTTTTGACGATGAATGTAAGCTAGAAATGAAACGGAAGAATGCCGCATACCGAGTTATGTTGCATTCTCAAAGAACGCGGGCACGCGCGGAGACTTATCACGAACTCCGTCGAGCGGAGAAGCGACTTCACAGACGGAAAAAGGAAGCCTGGGAGAACCAACAAGTCTGTGAACTATAAAAGTACAGGGAGCAACCGCACCAGGCGCGCAAGTTTTACCACCAAGTCAGCAGGATGAAGCCTTATACACCTCGATGTTCATCCAGCCGAGACAAAGAGGGAAATCTGATTTCCGACAGAATGGGTACATTAGAGCGATGGGTTGAGTACTTTGACGAGCTACTGAACAACCAGAACATCGGCGAGTTGGAGGTCCCGTCAACTGAAGACGGCGGACAAATACTGCCACCACCAAGTTTAGGAGAAACAGTCCGTGCAATTCATCGGCTAAAAACTCATAAGTCGCCACGAGCAGATGGAATTACAGCCGAATTGGTTAAATATGGAGGTGACCAGTTACACCAAGTGGCTCATCAACTTGTGCTCAAGGTATGGGATAGCGAATCAATGCCTGGCGATTGGCAACGAGGCATTATCTGTCTCATACATAAAAAGGGAGATATCACACTGTGCAGCAATTATAGAGGTATCACGTTGCTGAGTACCATCTATAAGATATTCTCCACTATCTTGCTAGGCCGGATAGCCCCATACGCCCAGAACATCATTGGCCCATACCAAAGAGGCTTCACTCCAGGCAAATCAGCAACAGATCAGATTTTCTCTGTGCGGCAATCATGGAAAAACTGTTGGAATATGGACAACAGTTGCACCATCTGTTCATCGACTTTAAAGCCGCCTATGATAGCGTAGCCAGGGTAAAACTGTACACGGCCATGAGAGAATTCGGTATCCCGACGAAATTAATAAGACTGACTAGGCTGACTCTGACCAATGTGCCAGGCCAGATAAAAGCAGCAGGATAACTCTCAAGATCATTCGACATCAACAACGGTCTACGACAAGGGGATGCGCTATAATGCGTCCTCTTTAACCTGGCCCTGGAGAAAGTGATCCGTGATGCTGAGGTAAATGCAAGAGATACGATCCTCTTCAAGTCCACCCAACTACTGGCCTATGCTGACGATATCGACATCATGGGAAGAACCCCCCGAGACGTACAAACTACCTTCATCCAGATCGAGCAGGCGGCGCGAGATCTTGGGCTGCACATCAATGAAGGCAAAACAAAATATATGGTGGCAACGTCAGCACCAAAGACGAATCAACCAACAACATCAAACCGCACTGGTCAAACACGAAGAAGAATAAGGATAGGAGAATACAACTTTGAGACCGTTGGCAATTTCTCCTATTTAGGGTCGAAAATCACAACCGATAACAACTACGATGATGAAATCCGCGCACTTTTGTTGTCAGCCAACAGAGCCTATTTCAGCTTACAAAGACTGTTCCGCTCGAAACGTCTCACCATAGGGTCGAAGCTCTTACTGTACAAGACAATGATCTTGCCAGTCCTCATGTATTCCTCGGAAACTTGGGCTCTTAGCAAGAAAAATTGCGAACTCTTGGCCGCGTTTGAGAGAAGAATCCTACGAAGAATTGTTGGCCCTTTACATGAGGATGGACGATTCCGTAGCCTACACAATGACGAAATCTATAAGCGATACCATGACAGTGCGGTTGTGGATAAAATCCGGCTCAATAGGTTACGGTGGGCGGGTCACTTGATCTGTATGGATGAGGATGATCCCACCCGGAAAGTCTATAAGGGCAATATCTATGGTAGAAAAAGAAGACGAGGCAGACCCTGCCTAAGATGGGGTGATGGCGTAGGTCAGGACGCCAGACAGCTTTTAGGGATATCGAGTTGGTGGACCTCGGCGCAAAACCGGAATGTCTGGAGTTCCTTATTAAGGCAGGCCTAGACCATATACCGGTTGTTGCGCCGTTGATGATGATGAATTGGTAAAACAGAGAGAGCTAACTGCAGAGGTTTACCAGTCAATGATGGAATTAAGCAAAAGCCAGAAACAACGAATTCAACGCTAAAAGACAAATATCATCCCCAACAGCACATCTTCGGTTGAAGGCTTCAAAAACATAGCAAAGCTTACGCTTTACTGGCGTTATAAAATCCGCATCTCAAAGCCAAGCAAATACAAGTGCCTAGTCCCACAATCCTCACATTGAATCAAACGATGAACCATTTTGTGGTCCTGATGCAAAACTTGATGGCAGAAGCGAGGCGTAATCAAACTCAGATCCGGAAAGGAAAGCCGGAATACTAATTAGATGCCGCCTTAAGCACTATCTTTTAGAAGATTACTACAGAGACTAACTTCAAGCAACATAAATATTATAGTGGACCAGCGAGGTAACCATCCCTGTAATCTACCGTCGTCCCTTAAACTAACTTCCCAAATATTTTAAGAATTTTGTAACATTGTGGGGGATAAATTTCTTCCCTTTGGGGACTCATTGCGAATTCAGACTGATCATTCCAAAACGAAGACCCAAGTGGTACGTGCTACCCCGAAATACTAGATCAACTGGTCAACAGATCTACGACAAATCGTAGACCTAATTGACTTTTGTGTTATTAAAAGCGGGAGGCACTCGCCCGTGACAATGACATTTACGAGCGCACCTATAACAAGCAATAAAAGTAGGAAATTAACTGTCAAATCAACGAACTGCTTTAATTTTCGTAAGCATATAAGCGTTCATTTGCAAATCAATGGTCCCTTGAAAACTATAGGGGAAGTGGATAAAGCTCGCTGCCCCACGTCCATGCATCGGCAATATTCTAAATAATAGTACACCACGTAGCATACTACAGCTGGTCCAAGTAAAGCGAAAGTTGAGGAAGCAATGCAGACTCTCAAATCTCCAGACCTAAAAAATAATTAGCTGCAGCAAGTTGGTCGCTCCATAAAACAACAGAACAAGGGAAACAGGAATTTTAAAGCTAGCTGTGAGGTTTATCGTCTACTGCATCATCCGTGGAAAGCAACGAAAAGATCAAAGGAGCGTGCTCAATGCGAATTGCCACTGAGAACAGGATACGGAAGTTGTTCAAGAAGTGACCCCGGAAAAGGGGCAGCTTTTGCAAAACAAATGGAAGAAGGTATTTCTCCTTCACTTACAGCAGATGTAGTAAAGACTTCCGAAAATATCTATGGTTACACCGGAGGAAAGCTTTTCACTTAGAACTAAACAAGTTGCTCGAGTCGTTAAAGAGCAGGTGGGCTCGAATTACTCACGTTACTGACATATTCAACGGAATTCTACCTCTCGCTTATTACCCCAAGGTTTGGTGACTTTTAGAAATAACAATGATTCCTAAACGTGGGAAGGATCAAACGCAGTTTGCATCCTACAGGTCCATAAGTCAATTACCCATCCTCACAGAGTTGTTCGATAAACTACTACTTTAAAAAGCCTCACTGTATCTAGCGGAAAACAAATTTATTCCTCAGCACCAGTTTGGCTTTCGAGAGAAGTATGATATAGTCGAACAAGTTCAAAGAATCTTCTCTGAGAAAAGGAATGCACTGGAGGAAAGAAAGTCTTTTCGGATGTCAAAAAAATTATAAATCCACTGGAGGTTTCACAAAGTTGGGAAACCTAGGGCTGTCACGTCACTTTCACTCTGAACCGACAAAATTACAGTAAGGTCTCAACCAACGGTGTTGAGGGGTCAACAGAATGAAGTAGAATATATAGTTCCCCATCTTAACTCCTTAGTCAGGAGATTGTTGCAACAGCCTAGTGTTAGTTGAATATTCTAGAATGTCGACAAACAAAACGTGGCACGTGAATACCATACAATTTGAATTTTTTTAATAATTTAATCTGAGGAATATGTCTCTAGTTTATTATAAGATGTGAAAACTTATAAGGTCTACAAATAAGTTCTGTCGGTTTTCACAATAGATGGCGTAGCTTGTTTTTTATTCCATTGATCCACATTTCCAAACATTCATCGGAAAGCTACTGTCAATAGGCACAAACGTCAGTATAAATTATTTAATTGAAGTGTAAACAAAAATACTTTTTTTATCAACGAAAATGGCCAATTGTGTACCAAATAATGTGTTTTTGCGGGGAGTTCTAATTCATTATTTCAGTATGAAGAAAAAAAACAACCGAAAGTCATCGCATTTTGGTGGAAGTTTATGGTGACCATGCTCTATCTGAACGAACGTGTCAGAGGTGGTTTGGACGGTTTAAAAGTGGCAATTTTGACTTGGAAGACGAAGAGCGCGCCGGACGGCCAACAATTTTTGAAGATGAAGAATTAGAGGCATTGCTCGACCAAGATCCATCGCAAACGGAAGAAGAACTTGGAAAAACACTTGGAATCATTCAGCAAGCCATTTCCAACCGTTTAAAAGCAACGGGAATGATCCGAAAGGTCGGAAATTGGGTTCCGTATGAACTGAAGCCAAGAGACGTCGAACGCCGTTTTTTCACGTGCAAACATCCGCTCCAACGACAAGAAAGGAAGGGTTTTCCGCATCAAATATTATAGTTACTGGCGATGAAAAGTGGATCCATTACGATGATCCCAAGCGTCGGGCAACGTGGGGATACCCCGGCCATGCCTCATTATCGACGGCCAAAGCGAATATTCATGGTGAGAAGATCATGCTGTGTATATGGTGGGACCAGCTGGGTGTGGTATACTATGAGCTGCTAAAACCGAACGAAACGGTCACGGGCAAGCTCTTCCGACGTCAAATGATGCGTTTGAGCCGCGAACTCAAGAAAAAACGGCCGCAATACCAGCAAAGGCATGATAAAGTTATTTTGCAACATGACAATACTCGTCCACATGTTGCACAGGCCGTTAAAACTTATCGAGAAACGTTGAAATGGGAAGTCCTACCCCACCCGCTGTACTCTCCAGACATTGCTCCTTCTGATTACCATTTGTTCCGGTCGATGTAGCATGGCTTGGCTGACCAGCACTTCTCCAATTACGACGAACTCAAAAAATGGCTCGATGAGTGGATAGCGGCCAAGCAGGTCAATTTTTGGCGCGATGGTATCTATGAATTGTCTGAAAGATGGAAGAAAGTTGTGGCTAGCGATGGGCAATAGTTTGAACAATGAATGTATAACCAATTTTTCACAATAAAGCTTCAAATTTAAAGAAAAAACCGACAGAACTTATTTATAGGCCTTATAATTAATTTCTATTTTAGAAAGATTCATTCAAATAAATATGTCTTTAAAAAACAAAAAAAAATGTGGCGAAAAAGTGGACACTGTGGGCATATTCAGCCCCTCAAAATATTCCAAAAAAAGCCAAAAAAATTTAAACTTCTTACGGGTTGACTTCCCACCCTAAAGTAAAAGATGAAGGAATACGCTACATCTAGAGCATCATAGAATGCGATATTACCAGGTTCGGGTCAGTACCACTGACATTTTAGTATGAAGCAATAAAAGTATTAATTCTGAATGTCTTGATGATGACAAGAGAGCGGTATGACCTGTTGTTTATGTTGAAAGGCTGGTAAATAGTTTAAGCTTCAAAAAGTGTAAACTATAATGTTTTCCGATATGCATTCACTGTCATTAATCTTCACAATGTACATCGTGAAAATAAATTTGCTTTTTGTTGTTTCTTTTTGTAGAGGTTGACCCCAAACACTCAATTTACAATAAAATGTCGAAGTCAATTGAGTCGGAATTTAGCAACGATTCCACTTATGTTGTTATGTTCATTAATCATTGTTGACTGTTAACTTTGCACCCATAATTTGGAATACTATAAGTTCAGAAAATCGTGGTGAGTGGAGGATGAATTGACGGTCTTTTGACAATGCCTACTTTACAAGATGTGCTAAGCGATAATATCGCCCTGTTAATGTCTAGACCAAGGAACCTGTTATTATTTAAACGAGACAAAACAACTTGTTGTAAAGTTGGCTTCTGAAACTATTGCGAATTGATTTAATTTAAAATTCAATAATTTTGTTTACTTTTGAAATACTTTGATGGTGAATTTAGTTTGGCGAAAGGACTTATTGACGACGCGATGGATAGCGGACAGAGCGTAAGCCTGTCGATATCGTCGCACTGGGGTCGAATACCAGTCAAAATGGACCTCTTGGGATAGCCTCGTTTCTACGAACTTGTCACTTGCATAGCGTTAATAGTGATGATAAGGAAAATGAAGCATAGCCTCATTGAAAAATGAAAGGAAAAAAACAAAAATAACTCAGAGATTATGTAGATGCCCTATACCTCACTCAAGAGTGAACAGGAAATATTAAAGGACAATTGACATATGACCAACAAGAAGCATGATTTCTTCGTTATAAACTCCAAATCAAACCTTAAATTTTCTCGTATAATTCGTGATATAAAATGTTTAAATTAATCCAATTCGGTTCAAATTTTAAACATTTGAAGGAATCGTTGCATTTTTCAATTTTACATTTGCTTCTACAGTTATCGTTATTTTAATCAGAAATTCTTTGCAGGTCTATATTATTAGTTTATAAGTACTGACCAGTAAATATATAAATCTTTAAAATATAATTTCCGCTTTCTCATAAAATAGAACGAATTCATAAAAAACGGGTTACTGGCTTAAGTCTTTTGTTTTTCACATATGTGGATTTCGTATGAGTTGTAGTCAAAGAAGGGCTTGATTAACATTTTATGGGTATTCGTTTTCCAATTCTTCGAATAAGTTGCCGGTATACAGCATTTTACAAATAATATCTTGCTCAACATTGATGTTTTATTAAAGTCATGCAGGCTCACCAAAAACATGCAATTGAGTGACTTAACGCTATTAAATAGATAATAAAAACGTAATCAGCCATACGTATGTATACACGTTTATTGAATAGAGAAATAAAATTCTTTAGTACGGTGAATTATCACATCTTTTTGGTGGTTTATCTTGCCTTTATTTATACTTGTGTATGCCGGTTTTTATTGACAAAACCTGCTCATTAAGTAACTGCTACTAAACACCCAAATCCGTCAATTCTATTAAAATTAAAAATTAAATGGTCATCAATCATAAAAGAAACATAACCATCAACAGTCTTTCATTTCTGTTGTAACACATCTATGTGGGTCATTCTCCACTACATCTCACGCACGTCTGACACAATCAGGTACGAATAAATCCCTTCTTGGATAATCGTTGAACTTGAAATCAAATAAAAACTCCAAATTCAGTGCAAATTGATTCCCACGTTGGCGCTCGTGGTAAATTACGCATATTATAATCAAGGGTTTGGCAATAGTATGATCTACAGAAATGTATAAATCATTCTCTTCGTACTATTCCAACACAGATTGCGTATCGATTTGCTTTATAAGGAGATTCCGATGAGGAATTTGTTGCAAGAATTACAGGCGAAACTTTTTTCTTCGGATCCATGATTCAGCAGACATTGTATTGTTTTTCTCGCAACATGCATTCCATTTCAATTGGAGTTCAATTTGGAGATGGTGTGGAAATCAATTTGGGATTGTTCTTCATGTGGTAACTAAGCTTTCGAGTTTGATTAATTAGCTACTTTATTCAAGTGCAGGCAAATCAAAAATGTGCTTATCTGATCATTCGTATATCTCCTATTGATTTGAAATTGAACAAAGAAATTGTGTCTAAATGGGGTGACGAAAAGTTTACAAAAAAATCCAACCATTAGCTCAATTTTGCTAATGAGTACCAAAAAAAACTGATAATTTCCTTCATCATTTAAATTAGACTTTTATTTGAAAGCGCTTAATTCTCAGTCAGAGTGATTTTGATTTTTAGTTTTAATTTGAGAAACATTTTGTAAGCTCGTTTTGACCTTATACGTGGTTTATATTTTTTAATTTGATTTCTTTGCTAACAATATTTCCCATTTTAAGTAAAGCTCCTGATGTGAGGTAAATGATACCATTTTAGATGGAAATATATTTTGATTTTTCTTCTGTCTAGATACAATGGAACTGCATTTATGATACTAATTTTATTCAAAATGAAAGCGAAGGCCACATATTCAGCAGGTGGCCATATAAGCATGATTTTATAATTTATCAATTTTTATTGAAGCTCTCTAAGTAAACGAAAAGAACTGGGGCACAAACACAAGACAAATTTTCTGTAAGAATTAGTTAGGGAGAGATAAGAGAAAGGAAGTCGTGCTTGCATTTGTAACCTTCGGAAGCAAACGACCTATGAATTTACTTTTATAGAAACAGTTAAACAGTTAAAATATGTAACAATTCCATCTAAAGTGGAAACAAGAAGAAGGCTTTGAAAAGAGTTGGTTGAGCGTTAGTCCTTTGCTATCGTTGCCTTGGTTTGTACCTAAGATTAAGTGCAAAACTAGAAAGCAGATGTTATAATACAAGACAGTGAAGACTTTCCGGTAGCAATGTACGTTTCTTCATCGCGACATGGTGCTTGGTGGTTCAGTTCATCCGTTTTTGCAACCTGCTTCCAATTTCCAACTTTTTAGTACTACTTTAGTACTACGTACTATATAGTTTAATGAAAGAGAAAATCATTAAACTATATAGTACGTTATATCTAGTTTTATAGCTCTTTATTTCCAGGACCTTTTCTTTCTCCCTCTCTCGCAATTTCTATCAGAACTCACAAGAAACGGTTATCTGAAATTGTAGCGCAAAAATATCGAAATGAATAAGTAAACGATTCGTGGTGTTTTTTCCATTGGTCAAATGCAGATTACAGGCAAGTTTAGGTACATTGGTGACAAGAACCTTCTCCATCAACGGCTCCACAACTGGTGTTTGGCCTAGGTCTACTCAGATAAGGAAATAGAAATATCATGACTTTACTTTGAGGGGCCTCAATTAGATATCTCATACAGCAGTTTCGTGTTCTAGCTTACACTACCATAAAAATTGCTTCTATACACTTTTGGGGCAAGATCATTCTCACCTATAAAGACCCACCCATCTATCCTTACCGCAACCTTTTTGACCGGATTTTATTTATGGCCAGACGAGCTTGGCATCGCTCATGAATTTCATTGTCATTTAGACTACAAAATCATCAAAAATTTATCGGAGGATTCTTCTTTTCAAACATCGGCAAAGGTTTGCAGTTCTTCTTGTTAAGAATCCTAGCCTCCGAAGAATACATAAGGACTGACATTGTTGAAGGAGGAGTTTTGACCCCTTCGATGGGATTGTTCAAGCGGAACAGTTTTGTAAACTGAAATGGACTCTGTTGGCTGCCAACCACCGTGTGCTTGCTGCCGTCGTAGTTGACTGTGAATAGGAAAAATCTATCATGGTTTTAAAGTTATACTCTCTTATCAGTCGAGGTGCTGAAATTATATACGGCTCTAGATAGATTTCTGCAAAAGCCAGTTTGATGTGCTTCCCCTAGTTCCTTGATCGAGTCTTTGCGCAATTTGGATAAAGTAGTACAGGCCATAAATCCTTTGAGGTAACCATCGGCGAGGTTATCTAGTATTACGGAAATGAATGAAATTATCTTATAACCAAGACAGCCTGTCCCCCAAGAAATGATCCTTTAGCCTGGTATTTCACATTGCACTCTTAGATATTTTACTGTTGCAAGAGTGATTTTACCTTTGTTTGCGTACCCATATGTAGCAATTTTTACCTCAATTTCCTGTCTAGCTTGTGAGTATTTGTATTTCATTATCCCTCGCCTTAGCTGGAGGGTGTATTTATACTTTTCCTCTTTGATGTCTGTATTTATATATTTAGACAAAACTGGAAATGTAGGGTTATGAGTTTTTCGGGCGAATAGTCGCGTGATCGGAGTTGTAATAGTGTAATATCGAAACATTAGTGCACAGAAGTGGTATCGGAAGTACAATTCAGCATCTTCAACAGTATGTGTGTCGGCGAATTAGGCCAACAAAAATAGAATCTAAATTCCGTCTTGCCGTCCGCGAACTCATTTCAGTTGCACATATAATGTAAAACAGTTCAAATTGGCTCAAAATAAGTGCACCCCAATGGAGGGCCCTTTAATCATTGTTACCCGGAAAAAGCGGGGAGAAACTGTCCATAACCTCCTCGTTGGCTTTGACGATAACACCACGTTTGAGGTCTTCATGTTTTCGGAGAGTGACTCCGATGCAACTTGCGGCTGTAATGAAACGTGAAGGGTGCACCCATTGCTATAGCCGAGATACAGGATGTAGTTGTCCGCTTCAAGCTGATTCAAACTGTCACTTAAACTACCGCAGCATCAAGTCCGGCCAGCTACATTGATCAGGCGTACCGGGAACGGCCACCCAGCCGACTACCGCAATTGTCCGGGCCTCACCCAGATAGTGACGAAAAGAAACGCAAAGAAACTCCTGTCTCCTGCTATTCTCATATCCGAAAAATTGAAATCACCCACAACTCCTTCCAAACCTTGTCTTCCGTGGTCTTCATAGCATCCTAATCAGTCCCACGATACCTGCGAAAACTTATTCCTTCTGTAACTTCCCAACACATACACTCAGCAAGCCTTGGTCCCTCATAATTGGCGGAAACCTAAATGCTAGACATTTGCCCTGGTTCCATGTCTGAGCAAAGCAGAACGGGGAGCTTCCATTGATTCCTCACAAAATCACACACCATCATCGAATTATCCCACTACTGCCCAGCCCTCTCCACCAACTAAACTAAAGGTTTGCCCACTTCTGCTCCGGTAATTTCCTCATTACCGGTAATGTTGCCGTCATCCAAAATCCCGCCACTTTCTCTTTCCTTGAAAACAATGCTTTAGCAAGCCAAGTCATGATATGACAATTCGTCCATACACTGAAGACTCGTTCTCTCAGTTGTCGCAATCTGGTCTCTCCTTCCAGTGTTATCCTTGAGCATATCAAATATAGAAGACCCTTTACTTCCTAGATGAAATCCGGTCCCTGAAAAGATGAATCCCTGAGAAAGTTCTGGCTTCCTCCAAGTGCACCGATGCATCATACATTTCCACAACTAGCGTTTTGAAACCGAAGTCAGCGAGTGCATCTCCAACCTCCTTTCTCGCCAATCCTTTCTACCAAAGCAAACCAGCACGAGCACCTTCTCCCAACCGAAACATCGGGAAAACATGCCAGCCTTCCATCTTGTTACTCTGAGCATCGTAGCAGCTTCAAATGCCGTATCCAAAAATTAAAAGTCAGTCGGACTAGATAAAATACTTTTCATAGTACCCTAAATCTTTCCGTCATTCTATCCTCAACCATCAATAACAGCCTCTACAACACCCACTTACCCGCCGACTGGAAGGGTGCTCCCACTGCCCTAATTCCCAACAGAAACAAAAACCCTCTCAATCTTGATAGCTGCAGGCCTAACGCGATCCGATCTTCCTCGGCCAAAATCTTCGAGCGGACTATAAAATTCCACATTCAGAAGCACTGTGATATCAACAACTCAATTTCCGTCTTCCAATTTGCCTCTAAATGAAAGCTGTTTCTAAATCCCCAAAAATTCGAAACCATCTTGTGCCACGGAGATACCCACTTTACACCGAAAACGTGGGGGGATGTTTATACCCTATCTCTCAAAATCCGCAACACCCCCATCCCAACCGTTAAAGACGTCTCATATCGGGTAGACTCCCGTATGGCCCACGTACAATCGGTATCTTCAGGTCCTTATGTCCTATCATGAAATGCAACATCGAAACTCCTTAGAAAGTCAAACTGTTTTGCTGTAAACAGCTTATCTGACCTCTCCAAATATTCGATTTTATTTTCTGGTCCAACACTTGCTTTTTCCAAATACCAGTGAACCAGTGGGGAATTTCAGAGAAACATAAAAATAACTTTCTCCTTTAAAAAACAGGAAACACAAATCAGCAAATCCTTCTGAGAGATTAAGAGGACTACGTTGCAACGTAGAACCTGCTTGTGGAGAAACGGTTCCCACAATTCCACAATAACTGTGATAAAATACGCTCATTCATTAGGCCAATGTGTTACGTAGCGGTAATTCAACACCACGAACCATTACAACCATCTAATGGCGTTCAACCATCAATGTTAGGATCATTGAGTGCTCGTAGACATGAGTTCTAATTGTTCATCGGCAAACACCGACCTGGTTGCACTGCTGTTACAGGCCCGCTTTTTCGAATTTCAATCATTTGCGCCCAGACCGACACCCTCCTACTGAAAGACCTACATACCTTGTATTGCAATACTGGTTTCCAACAAATTCGTTGTATCACAACGCTTCCTTTCCGCTAACCCCACAATTTCGCTATCGCCTCAATTAAAACAATGTTCAGCTAGGATACGTCATTTCCACCTATTGTCTCAACCAAAAGTTCGATCCAAATCACCGCTCTACAAATAAATCCTGCTAGGGAGACCATCCCGGCCAGCTGGCAAATCATGGTTTCTTATTTTGGGAGGCGGCTTAAGTGCCAAGAACATATCCTGGTTGGATACTTTTACCAACACTCGTACGGAAAACAGTTCCAAAGAGAGAAAGAAGAGGATAATCGTTAAGATTCCAAAGGGCACCCGTTTTGAGTGTGAACATTTAAAGGGTATCTGCGGCTTCCTGCCGTTGCAAAGGTAATAGCTAAAATGGTCCTGAAACGCATCAAAGAACTTCTGGAGAGTTTGATCGACAGAGAGCAGGCGGGTTTCCACTCGATATCCTCCTGCACTGACCAAATCAAAACCTTACGGATAATTTTGGCACAGTGGGTGGAATTTTGATCTTCGTTTCACCTGCTCTTCATCGATTTCGAGAAAGCTTTCGATGGCGTGAACTGAGGGTCTATCTGGAGTGCTCTACGCAAGAGGGGCATTCCGGAGAAACTCATAGCTATTATCAGAGATTACCAGAGTATCATGCTAACTGGATGCTAAGTCGGCTGTTCAACTTTTCGAAATTCCTAATAAATGTGGACCCAAGTAAATCTGTAAGTTATATGTAAGGTGTTGCTTTCAATAGAATATTTGCTTTATGTAATAATCCCAATCCTCTAGCGGTCAATTGTAAATCTCTGGCTAGAAACTTCATCAACCGATTTTGCAATACAAAATATTTAACATACTTTATGTGGTTTAACTATAAAAACTGGCAAGATATTCGTTGGACCATTCAATGAATTAAGCTTTATTGAATAGGAAGTTGCATTTCATTTTAACAGAGAGTAATAGGCACTGCAATGAGAAACATCTAAAACGCAATGAAAGTCTTCTACTATCCTCAACAAAGATTTATTTTTATTGTAAACTTTGCATCTATTCCGCATGCCATCTCGTTTCCGTACGCTGCATTGAGCTTATTGACCTATTGACTGTTGCGTCTCTCAGCCATTTGTCCATTAAACTAACGCCCAAGCTTAAACCACTATAAAAGATACAAACCAAGAAAGATGGTCTGTTCTTCGCAGTTGCATGCTAACAAAAATTATTACTTCTTGTACACATGGTAAACATCACTCTCACTGTCGATGGTGCACATCGTGATATAGGCAAACAACATATTAGGAAATATACAAAGTAAAACTGATCTTAGACATTCGAAAAAGCGCTAAATCATTTGAACAAATGAAGATTATAGCCGAGAGGGTATTGTTAGCAAATCCATGTTGAAATCAACATGGACAATAATAAGCGTATCAAAAGCCACATTCGGATTGTTGCGTTTAATCATTTGAATTCGTTAATGAGGATTATGTGGATTATGGCAAATTCAGCGTGAGCTTGTAAGGTTGGCTGACGAAAATAAATATTTACGTTATAGAATTTACTGAATTGAAATGTAAGATATTCGCTTTGGTTTCTATTCATTTATAGTACCATGCATGTCGCAAATGAATTGAAATCTTGGATGGTTTCAATGCATACAGTATAGCTATGAATTTGTAGAGTCAAACCAGAAGGCAATATATTTGTATGTATTTTATATATGCATTCATACATCTTCCAACTCAATAAAAGGTATAATCAAACCTGGTATTTGATGTCATACCCACCGTTATTAGGACTCTTTTGAATCTAGAGATTGTGAAAGACTAAAGCAGCCAAATGGAGAGACGAATATTCTTGTGAAGGACCTACAGGTCACAGGAATGCTATTTTTACTGCCCCACAACACGAAAGGTATGAAGATTCGAGTTAAGTAACAAGCCATCGGTTTGCTGTTTGTCTGTCTGTCTGGTTGTCCGTCACACGCATTTTTCTCGGAGACGGTGCTAGCGATTCACACTGAATTTGGTGGCAAGGTGGAAGCTGTGAACCCTCACGTATACAGTGAGTTCTACATCATACATACATTTAAGAGCTGCGTTACCATACATGCAAAAGGAAGGTGTACATTTTTTTTATCAAATATAGCCATTTCGGGTATCAAATGAAAGGCCTTGATTGGTAGCCGGCCTTAGTTTTGAACTTGGTTGAAAAAGTGGTTAGTGCGAGAGCCGAAAGTTGTTTAAGGGACCCATTCCCAGAAACTATCCACCTGAAAAATCTATTAAAAATCAAGAGGCTGCCAGTGTATGGCTCCGAAATACCCTTTATATCGATACCTGTTCAAATAAAGTTAATAATATTATATTACTATAATTTCTAGTAATTGGCTGCAAAACCCTCCTTAATTAAGCTCATTCTAAGACTATGCAACAATCGTACCAAGTTTGGTGGAAATGGCACCATTACTAACAAAGTTATAATAGGTCAAAGTTGTGGCTTCTTTGCAAATTCAAGACTGAATGTGGATATTCTCATATAATATACTAATGGACACTCAAATGTTTTTATGAAAGAAATACTCAAAACCTTTCATACCTAAAGCGTCCAGCTTTCGGTTTCCCGATTTATTTCCATAAAGAAGAAGATTAACGACTGAAATAAAGAATGTGCTGATTTGTCACCTGATCTGAACTTAACATTAGCCGATTCAAGGAATTTTGAACGAAGTGGAAATCCGATTGCATAATGTCAGGCCAGTATATCTCATCCAAGTTCCAATAATTTTTGACGGGTCACCAAAGATGCGTGTGGTCGTCATTGTTGTGATGTACCCCAGCCCGGTGCTCAGAGGTGGCGGTGAGGAA
Source organism: Hermetia illucens (assembly GCF_905115235.1). NCBI lineage: Eukaryota > Metazoa > Arthropoda > Insecta > Diptera > Stratiomyidae > Hermetia > Hermetia illucens. Next base: position 151,536,638 of record NC_051850.1, on the reverse strand, counting down.
GACGGGGCGACAACCCTGTCGGCCAAACCAAAATCAAGTGGCCGAGGAGAACCTCCATGGTGGTGGCACCGGGAGACGCTGTACTCACTTTGGCTTGCCGGCTATGATGCAGTAGGCGAATGCTCCAAAGGTCTAATCAGGGCGATCAGGCCCGAGTCTGCACGAGGACTCATCTGAAGTGGCAAATTGGGGTATACTGGTATCATGGAAACCGTGACACTTTGGGCGAACTCCCCTTGTATGTGAGTACAGCTCGGTTATTTGCGGTTGGTCCCTTAGTGGGAGTTTCATGGGGGTTGTTGGTTATGCTCAAGCGAGAAGAGACCTTCGGACCTCGGCGTGGTGTTGCGTTTCAACACAGGTACCGTACTTCTTAATTCGGTAGAGATTTAGGTAGGTCTTGCATCCACCAGTATGAATGCTAAGCCATGCACTTGGTATAGACTGGTGCCGTTGTTGCTTGTCTCATCCGTGTCTTAAGAAAGTCGTGGGATTAAATTGTCCAGACAGGTGCTCATGTTAATCCCTCAAAGATATAACTAGAGCACCTCCTGCTGTCGCGCATCTTGAACATATGCAGTGGGTGTCATCACGGTTTTTGTTGTCCAACGATCATCCTTCAGTTCATCTTTGTTTGGTCTTGTTACTGGTGTTCTCCGTGTGGTCGTACTTCGCGTGAATACTTCCTTCTCCAAATCCAAATCACTTGTAACATTATATGCCAAGGTGGATAAGTTGTCCACCATCGAGGCACTGCGGTCGAGGGATATCGGCACCGGGAGCCCGTTTGCTCACTCCTAAAAGCTGACGGTACTGGGGTTCCAAGCCCCTTCACCATAAATTTCCTCCTTCTCTCGACTTTCATGGTGGTTTTATGTTCAAACAAACACTAGCCCATGCACAGTCAGAAATGAAAAATGCATGAACACATATTTACACATCAATAGGTATGCCCCAATCCGCCAGCTGGGGGCGCCTGATGGGAGATCTGGTCACACGCGCTTTTCTCAGAAACGGATGTACCGATTGACACGAAATGTGGTGAGAAGGTGGGAACTGTGAACGCCCAGACATGCAGTGGGTGATATCCTTCTACGCTGAGATTTGGGGGGGGGAAGGTCCTCCCACACATGTAAAAGGGGGTGTAAATTTTGTTTTCACCGAATATAGTCATGTGGGGTATCAAATGGAAGGTCCCGATTAGAAACTTGGTCCAGTCTGTATTTGAGTTTTAAATCGATCTCTTCTTCATAGTTTCAGTGAATACTTTGTAGAAAATGTATAGTATATCTATATTTGTTTGATGCAGACCCCTATGTAGGGCATAAGGCATCAACCATGCCTACGTACCATCGCTGCCGTTTCCTTAAAATGTTTTTAAACTCACCCTAGCCTTATAGTTTTCACGAATCAGTTTACGACCTCCCATTTTCAAGATTTCTCCTTTTGATGATAAAGTATTTCATTTAGAAACGTATACTGTACTTCGGGAACAATTTGATTAAAAGTGCCTCCTTATCCACATCATGATGATAAATGATGAAGTATTTCTTAATTTAACAAGCTTCGTTTCGGATTTTCAATAATACTGGCATATATTTCAGTGAAAGGATATTGACGTAGTCGACAATAACACACAGGGCTGCAAATGCCCTGATCAGAAAAGAAGTATCTGTAGCCGTAGAATTCCTGGCAAAGCTACTATTAACGCGAGGTATCAAAATACTATGCTGAGAATCGTTTGTAAATTACTAACTGCCAAACTTTATATTTTGTCGTAGTGGTTTTATTACATCCTGGAGAGCCTGGAAGCATCAACAAATGATCTTCACAATCGCCTGAAGGACGTTATCATAAATGCGGCTACAAATATACTTGGCCCCAGCTGCAAAACGAGTCGAAACGGCTCGTTCGACGATGAATATAAGCGAGCAACGGAACGGAAGAATACTGCATACCGAGTAATGTTATATTCTCAAGGGACGCAGGCAAAAGCAGAGATTTATCAGGAACTCCGCCGAGCGGAGAAGCGAATTCATACCCGGACAAAGGAACCCTGGGAGAATCAACAAGTATGTGAACTTGAAAAGTACAGAGAGCAACCGCACTAGGCGCGGAAGGCGCAAGTGTTACCAACAAGTCAGCAGGATGAAGCCTTAAACATCTCGATGCTCATCCTGCCGAGACAAAGAGGGAAATCTCATTTCCGACAGAATGGGCATTTTGGAGCGATGGGTTGAGTATTTTGATGAACTGCTGTGCAACCAGAATCTCGGCGAGTTGCAGGTCTTCCCAACTGAAGACGACAGACAAATGGTGCAACCGTCAAGCATGGAAGAAACACCTCGTGCAATCCATCAGCTTACAAACCATAAGCCGACAGGAGTTCTAATGAATTACAGCCGAATTGGTTAAATATGGAGACAATCAATTATAGCAAGCGGTTCATCAACTTATGCTCAAGGTGTGGGACATTGAATCAATGCCTTTTTTTTTTTGTGTGTGTACACGGAGGTGGAAAATCTTAGAAAGACACGTCCGCCGCCCGAACGGCGGAACTACAGCGGGCGCGTGTGGGATTCACACCCACTAAAAACCATCCCCGGTCTCTCCAGCCCCAGTCCCGCGGGACCACAATTGAGGTATTACTTCACGGGGTAGGCTTGCTCATAGGCACTCATCCTTCTCCTATTTGCAGCTTTCCTCCTTCTTTGTTCCTTCAGCAACTCCTCCTGCATTTGGATGATTGCGGAGATAACCGCATGCCACTTCTCCTTGGACTCCAGCATCTCAGTAACCAAGCCCTCCGGAGTCCCGCTCCTGCCCAGCACCTGGTTCAAGCTCCTTCAATCAATGCCTTAGAAATGGCAACGAGGCATTATCTGTCCCATCTCGTTGCTGAGTATCATCTATAAGACATTCTTCGCTATCTTGCTAGGTTGGATAGCCCCATATGCGCAGAAAATCATTGACGCATACCAAAGAGGCTTCACTCTAGGCAAATCAGCAACAGATCAGATTTTTTCAGTACGGCAAGCGATGGAAAAACTGTCGGAATATGGACATCAGTTGCACCATCTTTTCAACGACTTTAAAGCCGCCTATGATAGCATGGCCAGGGTAAAACTGTACACGGCCATGAGAGAATTCAGTATCCCGACGAAATTGATAAGACTGACTAGGCTGACCCTGACCAATGTGCGAAACCAGATAAAAGCAACAGGATCACTTTCGAGCAACGGTCTAAGACAAAACTGATAACCTATCATGCGTCCTCTTTAACTTGGCCCTAGAAAAGGTGGTCAATGATGCTGAGGTAAATGCGAGGGGCACGATCCTCCTCCTCCCCCATCCAACTATTGACCTATGCTGACGATATCGACATCATGGAAAGAACGACCCGAGACATACAAACTGTTTTCATCCAGATTGAGCAAGCGGCGGTTGGCGCGAGATTTTGGGCTGTACATCAATGAAGGCAAGACAAAAATCAACCAACCAACAACATCAAATCACGTTAGTCCAGTTGAAAGAATAAAAACAGGAAACTTCAACTCTGAGACTGTTGATAATTTCTCCTATCTAGGGTCGAAAATTACTACCGATAACAGCTACGACGTTGAAATCCGCGCACGGTTGTTGGTACCCACCAGAGCCTATTTCAGCTCACAAAAACTGTTCTGCTCGAAACGTCTCACTATAGGTTGAAGGTTGTTACTGTTCAGGACAATGATCTTGCCAGTTCTCATGTATTCCTCGGAGACTTGGGTTCTTAGTAAGAAGAATTGCGAACTCTTGGCCGGGTTCGAGAGAAGAATCCTCCGAAGAATTTTCAGCCCCCTACATGAGGATAGACTATTCTGTAGCCTACATAACGACGAAATCTATGAGCGATACCATAACCGTCCGGTTGTGGATAAAATCCGGCTCAATAGATCGCGGTGGGCGGGTCACTTAATCCGTATGGATGAGGATGATCCAGCCCGGAAAGTCTATAAGGGCAATATATTTTGTAGGAAAGAAGATGCGGCAGACCCTGCCTAAGATGGAGCGATGGCGTAGGCCCGAACGCCAGACAACTTTTAGGGATATCGAATTGGTGGAGCTCGGCGCAAAACTGGAATGTCAGTATTTCCTTATTAAGGCAGGCCAAGACTCGATACCGGTTGTTGTACCGTTGATGATGATGATGGTTTTATTACATATCAGGTAAAATGTAAATTACTTTCCCAGATTATCACAGATATAAAATTTATCTGTTCGAAAAGTTATTGACTGACCATGGGGTCCCATGGTTCAGGGGTAGGTTATGGGAGAAGATTGTATTCATGTTGGTTTAAATGGTGTGGTAATTCCATACCTCAGAGCATCGGTAATTACTTGACTCACTGATAGCTTACAATCACAGATACCTCACTTAAGCGTTTTCAGATTCCTAGACCGAAGAATATATTTATAAAATTCCATTTGTTAACAATTATAATTTCGCGTTCAATGTTCCATAAAAACTTGCATGCATGTAATTATTACTTTCTGAAAATAAAACTTGATCCATCGTCTGCCATTGATGTGACATTAATGTGAGCTCCGTTGCCCTCACCAACAATTTTTTAATTGATTCAGTAGTGTTTTGATGTAAATAGGAACCAACCATGAGAATATTTTATGGACTTCTCTTCGCAATTACTCTTGGAATCAGTAAAACTTTACCAAAAAAGGTAGGTTAAGAATGTACATAAGCCAGCACAGACAGACAATTAAAATTTGTAAATTAATTTTATAGGTGTCGCGTATCATATATACAAATGTTAGCCAAACTTTCAATGCGGAATTCCTTCAAACGAATATAGTTCTTGATCCTTCACGACATTTCTTAGATGTCGACATACTGATAAAGAAAGCCTTGAACGCACCTCATTTGAGAACAGTGTTAGAAGGATACTTCAAAAATCGCATGAGTTTCAAACTGAATAAGATTTTTCCAATCTGCACAATTAAACGCTATCAATTAACTCATCCAGTAGTCGCTATCGTGTTGAAAAAATTTGAGGAACTTTCGAACCTCAAGCGCTGCTGCCCTATTCCTGCTGGAAAATACTATTTAAATAGGCTGGGATTCACACAAGCTGACACTCCTTTTCTGGCATCATTTGCTGGAACTAATGTTACTTGGATACTTGCAGTGACTACTTATGATAAGATACCAGAAATTGGTTTGGTGAACATTGGGCATTTCATCCTTCAGGCATATTTTTCAAATTGATTTAAAATTTCAATGTGGTCGGGGTCCTTTTTAAATATTAATACTTTAATGGAATATGTTTTAACTGTTTAGTTGTTTGTTTGAACCTCTTATTTCACTATTAAAGTTTATCTTGTTTATCTTGCTTTAAATGTGAATGTTTTGGGGATCACCTGTTCCTTTCGCTTGCCCCTACAGGTCGATCAGTACCCATTTGAAACTCAACTGAAAATCCCGGTAACACGTGCATACCTCAATGCTAACTGGGCTCGGGGATATGGGCAGGGCCGTTGAGTATTCCAACCTCTCTTGCGCGACCAGAGAAAAAAATCACGTGTTTTATCCACGGCGCAAAGAAGAGTAGCACCAAAACTGACTCTTCGTTCATGTACGAAGCAGACTGGTAGATGTTATTTATATGACAGAATTTAACACTGAACACATAAAAAAATTATAACGCCTTGACCGCGCATCAAACCAGAAAAAGTGCGGCCTGCGGTGAACCGAGGGACTACGTTTAATCAAAACGTAGATGGATTTTTTTCCACATTTCCTCATGATTCTCATTCTAATGTAAATTTCTGAGCAAACTACTATCGACGCTGTCATTAACTGCTGGCATTGACGATAAGGGGCAAAAGTCACACAAAACAACACATGCTATCAATGTCGGAGGTCCTATGTGGTGGCACTTTCAAGTCTTTCCCGTCATCGAGAAACTCTTTTATGTGGTGATTGATAGGGAGTTATTATTAAGTCACAAATGACCTGTTCCTCGCCGGTGACCCTTGAGGCGAAATTAGTTAAAGTTCGTATTAACGTTGATACATAAAAGGGGAATAAGGTCACTGTGAGTGATACATATTCGCATGTCTCTGATGGAAGTAATCTTCAACAGTCTTCCGGAGGCTAGATTACCTAAACCTAAAAGATGTCTTCTAGCGACTCGTTTGAACGTACGAAAGGGGGAGTTTGTTATGAAGGAACTTCCATGACCCCATTATCGGTAATGGAACCATTCTTAGAGAGTATTAGCTATAGCCGATTTCTCACAACAGAAGACAGTCAGGCAACTGCGGCGATTTTTTGGAAAGTGTGGTTAGTACCAACAAATGGTGGACAATTATGCTACAATGACTGCACAATCTATAGATGTGCTGCTAAAGAAATGTTATGCTAGCCTGAGGAAGCAATTTCAGCATTTGGTTTATCTTTGGCACTAGGCAACGGTCTACGACAAGGGGATGCCGTATCATGCGTCCTCTTTAATCTGGCCTTCGAGAAAGTGATCCGTGATGCTGATGTAAATGCAAGAGGTACGATCCTCTTTAAGTCCACCCAACTACTGGCCTATGCTGACGATATCGACATCATGGGAAGAAACACCCGAAACGTGCAAACTGCCTTGATCCAGATCGAGCAGGCGGTGATTGCCGCGAGATCTTGGGCTGTAAATCAATGAAAGCAAGAAAAAATATATGGTGGCAACGTCAGCACCGAAGATGAATCAACCAACAACATCAAACCGCACTGGTCAAACAGGAAGAATAAAGATAGACGAATACAACTTTGAGATCGCTGACAATTTCTCCTATCTAGGGTCGAAAATCACAACCGGTAACAGCTACGATGATCAAATCCGCGCACGGTTGTTGTCAGCCAACAGAGCCTATTTCAGCTTACAAAAACTGTTCCGCTCGAAACGTCTCACCATAGGGTCAAAGCTTTTACTGTACAAGACAATGCTTTTTCCAGTCCTCATGTATTCCTCGGAAACTTGGGTTCTTAGCAAGAAAAATTGCGAACTCTTGGCCGCGTTCGAGAGAAGAATTCTCTGAAGAATTTTTGGCCCCCTATATGAGGATGGACGATTCCGTAGCCTATACAATGACGAAATCGATGAGCGATACCATGGCCGTTCGGTTGTGGATAAAATCCGGCTCAATAGGTAATGGTGGGCGGGTCACTTAATCCGTATGGATGAGGATGATTGCACCCGGAAAGTCTATAAGGGCAATATCTATGGTAGAAAAAGAAGACGAGGCAGACTCTGCCTAAGATGGAGCGATGGCATAGGCCAGGACGCCAGACAGCTTTTAGGGATATCGAATTGGTGGACCTCGGCGCAAAACCAGGATATCTGAAGCTCCTTATTAAGGCAGGCCTAGACCGGATACCGGTTGTTGCACCGTTGATTATTGATGATGACTAGTTCTCTTTAGTTAGAATTTAAATGAACCACTCGCCATTCATTGCCGCGTAAGTCAATATAACATTGATGCAGTCAATATTTAAAGCTAACCCTCCCGCGGCGTCTCAAGCACTCCGGACAAGCCACGGATCATTGGCACTATGTGTAGGATTTAACTCCAATGTCGATGTTCTTTTCGCGAATTTTAAATCTCATTCAAATTCGAAGTGAAAATAATATTGTATCTGGACGAGTTCCATTTCAGCGTTATACAGTAGCATCGAAAAGATTCATATCTATCCTGTCCAGAGTAGGTTCATTGAGAGATGGCTTTTTCGGCAAAGAATATTTTTTTACAGTGACGAAAAATATGTAAGGAGAGAAACGAGGATAATAAAAAAAGTGAACACACAAGTTAAGGTAGGATTGGCTTAGTGGCCAAGAACAAACGAGGTGCAAAATAAATAAACGACAAAAGCAAATTTCCTAAAATAGCCAAACCGATTGAAGCCAGCAATAGCAACAATAGGCTTGCTTTCCTTGGCAGGGAATCAAGTACGAAAGCAATACTTCACCACAATATAAGCTACTGCCAACATACTTTCGAGAATGAAAGAACTAAATCCTCATCAATAAGTTAGAGTAACTGAATAAGGCGTTCCATGAAACTAGTAATTTCAGAAAGGTTATTGAGGATTCTCAAAGTTAGGGAAGTAATTTTATATCTGTCAGTTAAAAATTTTTCTTGAATCAATGAATAAAAAAATTGACCTGTGCAAAGCCAAAAATGCCAAACTTTTCGCCATATAAAGGTGTATTATGGGCTAGAGGGTGTTTGTGTATTCCGCAATCCCTACAATGCTGTCATTAGCCCTAAAAGCAAAGAGAGAGCTTCAATGCCACAACTTGTGTGGTGGATGATATACTAGCACGAATATTAAGCAAGCCATGCCGGAAAGTGATGGGGTTGACGGACCGGCCAGGCGGGGCTTTGCGCTTAACTGAGTCAAGTTGAGTATGATTTGATCCATCTATAATAAGACTCTATGGCGCGAGTTTGTATTCCAGACGGGATTAGGAGAGAATTATGGCCATCTGCACGAGCCACGCCCTATAGGGGACCATGCAGGCAGGCTCGGCATACCCTATCATTCGCACTGCCAAAGTGCGGAGACGGGGGAGGAAGCCTCAAGTATTTCCTTTGAAATTTGTCAGTTTTAGGTAGTGCCAGGCTGCATTAGATAAATAATTCTTTGAAGACTTCAAATAGATCTCTTGTTCCAGGGTAGAATAGAGCCTCTCCCTCCTTTTGGAAATAAATTTAGAATTCGGTACGAAAGTGAAACATGCTTTACTATACCATCAATTTTAATATACTACCACATCGAATCTAAATTTGCGTTTCGCGTGTCATAGTAATATTTGAATTGAATAGGGAAATTGTTAACCACTTGGCAAATCAGAGTCGAGATGCCCTCCAGAAATAATCAAAGTAATATTCTTATTCCTATGGGAAATCTGGACGCCTCCTTAATAGGATCGAAAATCTGGTTTTACATTTAGGGAGACAACTAACATGAAAAGACATATTGAAATCCAGAGAAGGTAAAAACTAAATATGCTTAAAATGGAGTGCGAAGTTTTTCTTTACAGTTCGGTTGTCGATCGATGTCTATTGGCTCATAGTACATCCAAGTATGTGGATAGGCCGGAATATCGGAGCTACAGGACTACTCCAAAGATTCTAACCCAATATTGATCATGTAAAAACAAAAGTGCCTTTGGGACACTTCAGTCCCTCACACGCCATTTGAAACCACCTCGAAGGTGAAAATCTGAATAAAAATTAGAAGAAATCGTTTAAAGTATCAAAACGAGGCGATATGAAATTGGGAAGGATACTACAATGAAGGCTCGATTTTGGAACCATAAAATTCTAGAACCCAGAGCCGCAAGGGAAGGAAATCTATGACGAATTGCAGCTACCACCTCATTCATCTTCAAGCCTCAGTTGTTTTAAGAAGCGACTTGTGGGGCTCACACCCAACCTTGACAGCTCCTGGTCACTACATTAAGAGATGTTCCAAGCTGCGAAGAACGACAGTGTTCCTGCAAGCGACAAGGAAACTGCGGTTGATTTTGCGATTGTCCTGCCTTTTGGGCTCCTGTGTTATTCAGCGCTCGCACTCTATGTGGTAGCATTTTTGTATATTGGTTATCATTTCCGTATCCAAAAAGGCGTGAAACTAACCCGCTATCAGAAAAGCGTATCGGGTGCAGATCAGGGTGATATGAAGAATCCCATACAGATCCTGCCAAAGGCCTTGAAAAGTATTTCGCATACTGAGGACGATATAGTGGCGATATCGTCCGCCGAGCAAACATTACTCTTTGAACGGCAATAGGAATTTAATTGGCAGTACTAATGTTGCTTTTACCGTTTACGATTGCAGGATGTATTTAATTTTAGGTATATACGTCAACTGACAGGAAGCCGGGAAGCAAGCCCCTAATACTGCAATTTGAACACAACCTGGCAAATTATCGTTCAAAAAGCGCCAAAACCTGTAGACCTAAGACGCTCTATTTATTCAATAAAAGAATGAAGCAACCGTAATAGTTTGGGAAAACTTTAAAAATGATAAAATATTCAAATACCCCTTCTCACCTCCATTTTTTAGAAGGGATATCTTCGGTACCCAAGTTGTAAGTTTTGATAATTTCTTATTAGATACAATTTTAAATTAAAGATTCATTCATAAAGGAATATGCTTAAAAAAATCTCATGCTTCTCCTTAAAAAGAGGAACAAAGACGACTATTCACCTACAAATAAAAGGAAATTGTGATTGTTATATTTCAGCTCATACTAAGGTAGATTACACTGGTGTAGTTTAACAAACTAAATATAAATCAAAAGATTTCCTTGTCTTTTCTTCAGGATTCCTGTATTTTTTTCAGTTTTAGCTTTGTCCAATTAGCATATATTTCTTTCAGAAAATGCAATTTTTTTATTTCCTTCTCTTAAATTTCTAGCTCTCTCCTTTCTTGTCCGAACCCACATTTAGTGGAATTGAGGGCTTTGAACTGGAAAACCTCTCGTGCCCTTAATTTATCAACTATTAATGTTAAATAAAAGATTATCCGCTTTTGTTATTGTGCTATTGCTGGTATTATGGTCAATTATATGCACATTGCAAACACTAGCAAACTACGAGCAGTTGCTATCTAAGGAAAAATTTTTTTGGCCGTACAACTGATCTTGCATTAGAGTTTGACGACTAGGTAACCTGAACAAGGATAACAGCAGAGGGATCTGAAGATACATTTAAAAGTATTTGAGAAGGGTATAATGTTTTGATAAGGGGCATTAAAAGGAAGTGCAAAGTGGAAAGTCAGAAAGTGCTTCCATCATAATGATAGGATAGATTATTTATGATGAAATCTTGGCCTAATGTTAACACTGGAGGATCTACATTTTGACAAGCTGTTACCCCAGCGGTTCAGTTTTTCTAGAGCCAAGTATTCTATCCTTAGAAAATGATGCGTAATAATGTGGAGAAGTGGGTTGCTTATCTTAAGGCTCCTGACCAAACATCGAACGATATAACTAAACCGAATTGAAACAGATCCACTACCCCAATTACTAATTGCGGTAGTGAAACAACAAGTAGTCGTCACTTAAAATACGGATAATAATTGAAGCACAATTGTGAGGGGATTAAGTCCTGGATATAATACTATATTACTATGCGTGTACAGAAGTTTTTGAACTTAACCTTGCATCTTCTTTCACATAAAACTAACATAAACTAAGCCAGGCTTGTCAAGTATCTGTATGTATTGTGTTGGAAGGTACTTCCACACTGTGTGATAGCTCATGGAGATACATTGCCAAAAACACCGCCTTCTCTACAGTGCCCTTGTTAATTTAGAGAAACCTTTTCATCATGCTCCACACAATTTTATCTGCTACTTATCTACTGCTAAGTCAAACCGGGGTGAAATTATGCGGTGTTTCCAACGATTAATTAATTGAAATAATAAAACTTGTTGTTTCTTTTTCGTTGGTGTGGATATTTATTCTTGCAAATACCGATATTTCGGGAACCACTTGTTCCCTTCATCAGTGCAAACAAGTCCAGAAAAACTTGTTTGCACTGATGAAGGGAACAAGTGGTTCCCGAAATATCGGTATTTGCAAGAATAAATATCCACACCAACGAAAAAGAAACAACAAGTTTTATTATTTCAATTAAGTCAAACCGTTCTATCATGGCCCAAAGTGCATATTTCGGAGCATGTTAGTTGCTCCATCGATACTAGTCAAAGGAGCTTTCATTCATTACCCGTCTTCGTTCTCACCCCTTGCATGCCTCTTTACCCATATTATGTTTTCCTCGTGTTTTATGCCAGAGCTGATTTTTAGTTGCTTGTTCAAATTTTGTTTATATTATACCTTCACATTCATCATCATAGAAAAAGTGACGTATTAATATGTCCTGAAAGACAAAAGGGCACTGACCATTAAAAATTCGGAGCTACCAGGCTCACACTTATCCTGGTTCACTAGAAAGGAAGGGGTATCCCCATCAAATTAACATCTCCTTTGTCGAAAATTGAGATGCGTTCTTTTAAAATTCCTACTGGAAATTCGAATACATCTTGTTGACCGCATAGTTTATCTCATTATATCTTTTTAGAAGTTATTTGACTGTTGACAGTAGAAACGCCGCACATTGCTGGTGGTATTAATCAAGCATTATATATGCGATCTTGCAACAAATTGGAATGAAAGATTTACTGGAAACGGATACTAATGTAATATAGCCAAAAATTTCGATTTCGGGGCTCTTTGATCCACAGTGAAGGTTTTAAGTAAAAGTGTTTCATTAGCGAACTTTCTATTATGAATGTTCCCGATTTCTTCCTCAGATGAGCACCTGATACAAAATATAGAGTGGAATGCAGCTCCATTGTATTCCAATTTAATAAGGTAAATTTCTATTAAGATTAGCAAGTATCGCACGAAAAGATCTGCTTGTCCATAAACCAAGAAGTACGGTTTCTGTATAGAAATCGTTTTTACACATTCGAAAATTCCGTCCCCGCTCTGTACGCACTGAAATGAACTTTAAATTGCATCACCCTCCACCCATTTCTTGCGGACTTATTAAAACAATAAAATGGTTTTGATTTAAATGTTTGATAACAATAACATTTGTATAGCCAAGAGCAGGGAAAACAATTGATTAACGATCGAATTGTGCAATTGAAATGGCATTAGTGCCAAACCATTGGCCCAACACGTTTCTGTACGTTAACTATTTTGACCACTTGTCGGTTCAACATAAATCCATTGCCCGATAAAATAAGATAAATGAAACATGATATTTCTATTCGAATGTATGAATAGATATTACAATGGAAATACAATTAAATATCTCTCATTCGAAATATCCGCAAATGTATATTCGTAAATGCTAAGACCGTGGGCAACAGGTCGTTGTTTGCCAGCAGCGGCAGCAGTTTTCCGTTTTTGAAACTCCACATCGTGCATTTCATGTACGATTGTGAAATTCTTGAAATTTTTCAAGCATGCACGTCCGGTTCCTAGTCTGAAGGTGAATTTGTATCTGAACATATGGCTTTCAGTTGGATTTAGATTCGTACAATGCACTCAAGCATGAAAGATGGATGCGAGTCTGCCGATCGTGAGTTTCTGCATTACGTATCCTTTCCGAGTGTCTCCATCATATATGGAATAGGTCCATAGTCGACCTCTGTCGGCGAACAAGAATGGATGATTTTTATGATTTAGTCTTTTTGAAATTCATCTTCCGAAATATCTTAATCATCAGTGAAGTCTTCGAAGTATTGAGGGGCAAAGGCAAACGAAATTCGCACCTATAGAGGTTGTGCTCCTTATACACAGATACTTCACATTTTTATTAGATGTAAAAGAGTTTACCCCGAAAGTTTTGCTTTTGAATTTTAGGGCTTGTATTCTTCAGGAGGACAGTCCACTGACGAAGGATAGAGAGCTTTCGATAAGAACTAGATACCATTAGCCGCTGGAAGAATTCGGGCAGTAAAGCCTGATAATGGGGAATCCTAGGGCCATTTAGTAATGGAGAGAGAAAAGGTGGCAACTGAAACACTGCGAAAAGAGTCATCTTAGGCCACCCATTCGTGCCTAATTTTTATTTCCCTCCTCTTATTTAGGAGAAGATTATAACTACAATCTTTGTCTTGAGGGAATATCTCCCGCCAAAGGGAAAATATAGGAGACCTCAGAACGTACCAGCATATATGCTTGTCAAATAGAATAGGGGAAAATCGCGATCTGTAGTGCTGCATTTGCCACGCATGTAACACGCCCTGGCAAATTTACAAAGCATAAACGAATTTAAATTTAGATACTCAGAGGATTTATCGCGTTCTGTTGGGGTTAGGGGGGTTGTCCATTCGATTCATATGCGATGTGAATACAAAACTTTGGTATGTGATAGTGGCAGAATCATATAATTACTAGTAAGAGCGATGATATGAGTTTTGAAAACTGCGTGAGTTCAGAGATCCTAATATTGAGGAATGGCTTGACCCTAGTGGTACGCAGAAAAAGCCGGATCCAGGGCAAAAATCAGACGGCCTTTCTCAAATTTTATAATTGATCTCTCTATTCCGGTCCCACAAGAAAATCCTAGGCTTGGCTTGGCTCCTTCTCCTCCATCCTCTCGGTGAACTTGTTGGGATAGGTGTCCGTGGCCTCTCCGAAAAGCTCAATTAATGCTGTGGTGTGCTGTTCTGATGTCACAAACTCCTAAGACCATGACGACGGTGGTAAAAGCAAGGGGACAGAGTCCAGCCGGCTCAGATCTTCCAAGCCAGCCCGAACCATTCACGAAGGAAAGTACCTCCCCCTTTTCAACTAGACATCTCCTTAAGGTTCCAAAAGAATGGTGTCCTTCGTGTCCGCAGCCTGATTACTAGATATAGGGAATCGAAAGGAAGTGCTAGAGGGGTTCTCCCTTTTCTTAGCAACTTTGGCAAGCTTACGTTACAGGCGTTCTCGCGATCGGGTTTCGTTATAAGTGAGGCAAATCCTTCTTGACTTGGCACAGATAGAGAGCCTTGCCATCTAAGGTCCGCTGTTGCTAAGTAGTGCGAGTAGAGTTTACCATTAAGAGTCGCCACCGAAACACAGACCGCGCCCATCAAAGGACGACAAAAGCAGAGCCTCTCTTGGTCAATCCGCCATCCTGCTCAGTCGCTACATTCCCATGACCGGGACTTAGAAGGGGCATAATCTTGACCGACCCCACCTCTCCAATCTGGAGGATGCCACTGCAGAATACAACGTCCTAATGACCGTTTAGCCTTTCGTGCCTTGCATAATTTTTTACCCAGTGGTGACTAAAGGCAGTCGGCAGCGTCTAGACTGCTTTACTCTGATAAGTTTCCAATGTTTTTTTAAATAGAAAACGAATAGTTTAATAAATTTAATTCCAACATCTGAGAAAGGTAAAAGCCAATTATTTGGCAGAGTCGCAAAGTAAAGAAGTATTTTAGCTTTGCATGGTAGGTAGGTATCAGTGCCCTCTCCGAGGAGCCCAATTAGCGCTGTGGTGCGCTGTTTTGATGCCAAAAACTCCTAAGACCATGACTGCGGTTATGAGAACAGGGAGGCAGAGTCTAGCTGGCTCGGATCTAGCTTTGCATATAAATCAGGAAATCTTCAGAAAACTACGGACACCAACTAACATGACTGGAATTCTTTAAACTACTAGCAAATTAATTTCGCAGAAGATGCAGATGTTAAAACATAACTGTGCTGAGTGTCCCCAAATTGAATTGCAATTTGCTCTTCATATTAAAAATGCGTGACTTACTTTCAGTTCAACCTTTCCCTTTACAAATTTTTGGGCCATTTGACTGCGCTCCATAACATTATTTGAGAAAAAGGCGCTTATCAATTGAACCCTTGCCCTTTTGATAGGTATGATAACCAATTTCATTGTCCACATCCGATGATTCATAGGATACTTAGTTACCTTCACGCATTCCTCCTTATTTTGCTCGTACTTGTTTGCATTCCAAGTGAGCAGTATGGGGCCGGGTATTCTCATGAATCCAAATGATATTCCTGATGGATTGTTGCCAATGAAGGGCAAAAGGAGGAGGACACCCAAAAACATAAATCAATTAAACTAGACGATTTGCGGTTTCGTCCAAGACAAAGGCAACTGCAACTCATCAGACACTGCCTCTGTCTCTGCCTTAGAAGTAGCGTGCCTCTGGACTGGACGAAACCACAAACCTTCTATTTTTTATAAAAAGAAGGGTTCTTGCTCAGAACAGAGGGCTTCTAATTGGAACGGTTCGCCATCAAATAGATGGATCACTCAGGACTCCCACATACCCTTAAAAACTTAATATAATTTAGAAAAGAAATAGAGAAATTAGCATTCAACACTTCGGAAATACAGTCCCGGAGATACTTATGTTCAAACTCACCTATCTCAGCGTTCCCATATCACTTCATGACGCTACATGACCTTCGTCTTATCCTTTGTACCGATCCTGCCGCAACTCTTTTAATGGCTGCACATCCTGTTCCTTTTTCCACCTCCTCTGACATCCGCGGGGCTCTATTCCGAACCCTTTATTATTTTTATTGTTTATCATCGATCTCACCACTCTTACTTGTGACTGTTTACTCTATGAATTGTGTCTCCCCTCAATAAAACCTAGACATTCTGGATTGCTGGAGCTCTGCTAATGTTTGGCAATTTCAAGTCAGAACTACACTCAGGGTCTCGGAGTAACTTTTGATAATAAGTTCCGCTTCGATACCCACTACCTCGAAACCATCAATCGGATTGTCAAATTATCGGGCTTCTCTGATTTTGACTCCATTCAACTCTTCTTGACACTTTTCAACTCCCTCGTGAGAAGTATCCATGAGTATTGCTCCATGATTTGGCCACCCTCCCCTAATTGTGGTTTTTTGGTTCATTCTTCATTGAAGAGAAATACTTTTCCTCATGTGGACTACCCTTCCTGCCTCCGCCTTATGAACCTCCTACAGTGGTTCTACCAATCTGGATTTATGCATACTTTTCAAACTTTCCTCTGGTCTAATAGGCTGCACTGCCTGTGGTATTCACGTGTAGCTAATCCCTGGCGGTGGAAGGACTTGGAAGTCTAGGGAAGAGTTGGTCCGAGCAGCGTAGATCGCTTAACTCCACTAACGAAAAGGGCGTGATTGAGTTCAAGTGTTTATTAGCAAATTACTTAAGTTTATTTATACAAGAAAAGTTGCTTACGAATCGTTTTACTCCAAATCTAATTTTCTCACCGTACTATCCGCAATTCTTACATTAATCAGTTCCCAGGCGGTATGCAGATCAAGTTTCGTTTGTGTATACGCGGAATGTTTAGTGCATTTGCACATGATAAGCGAAAGTCGCCGATAACGTTCTTTAGTATTGTTTGTACGTCAGTTCTATTCACACCAGACATCATCCATATCATATTTCATTGAATGAGGTAAGGATGGCGGGTGATGATGACATTGACTTTGAGTTATTACTTATTATAAATAAATTCCAAATTTTTGTGGCACTAAAGCTTGGTCCCTTAAACTTTTAAGTTTTAATCATAGGTTAAGGTTCTTGCTTTCCCCTCTTTCTGAGGGCAACAAGTAACTGGAGTTTACTTTGTTTATTAGACCAATGGTATCGGCCAACGAACCTGAAGATGAAGTCACGTCCCACAACTGGCAGTGTCATTCGCGCTATTGCCTTCTGTGGTTCTGACTGCTGGCATAATATCAAAGGTAATGATCGCCGCTTCGCGATAGTGAAGACGAAGATGTTATCTTGAACGCACGCTGCGATCCCATCGGAAATGAGGATACTCGCAATCTATATCCGCTTGCACCGATCGTGAAAAAATGCTATGAAATTGGCGCTGATGACAATCCTCTTGCTAAGATTTGTTTAAGAATTGAAGTCGATGGGAAACAATCATAAAAACTGATCAAAATAACTTTGGCTTCACACACTAAACGGTGATTTGAGAGTTTTTCGCTGGGACAAAGGCTAAAAAGGAAGAAAGCTCAGTCTAAAACGTCCAAACTCAAAGGATTTTTGAGGTGCTGGTAGCCTTCTATCATGCGGTTTCCATGTTGCTCTGGGAATCAATTCATAGCTGGAGTTGCTCTCGGTTTAGTAAATAAATGAATAGATAAACCGGAAAACAAACCCCAACTGTGTCGTGAATACAATTTAGAAACAGCCGCGTTTTTCGAATCTAGGAAGTGAGGATGGGTTTCGTAGACATGGAACCGATGTAAGAGTACAATTTAGCAATGAAATAAATCAAGGCTGAAGAAAAAGAAGAATAGTTAAAATCATTCTATGCGACAGCTATGAAATGACCTTTCATTTGTTATTCATACCTAACCGTCATAAAAAACCGAGTAAGACCTTATACAGGAATGTCTTAAAGCAATCCTTGAACGAGGGTATTCCACCAAAGAGTTTTGCCATCTAAAACAGACGTGTAAAAATATTGAAAATTTATAGAACGTCCGCAAAATTGGAAAACTCATGAGCTCGCACCAGCCCACACGAACCAAAGAAACCCCGATGTAGTGTATTGAAAAATATTAACTGATGCGGTGATTGAAAGGGGATGATCAGAGTTTATGTATTTGGCAAGTCAAGGTCTGATCCTGATCGGGATTTCTCCGCAGCAGGAGAGATTGAGTTACTCTAAGTCCAGTCTGAAGAACTGAGTGCAACAAATTTTAAAGAAAAGCCCCTCACAAAAGATTGGAAATACTATATAATAACAAAGCTAATGACTGACTTGAGATATGGAAAAATAGTAATAAAAATATTACTCAAAATTACTGATAGATCCATTAAAAATATCTAATGGTGAATACCAGGTTTTTCAATTGCTAATGTTGGAAAACAGATAAATAACCAAGCTTAAATATCACTGTTATTGATACTGAAGCTCACCTTATAGCAGATGAAGTGTTCAATTGAAGGCATACATAAAACTAGATTTATTTTCGTTTATCTACGATTACTTCATTCCAGATACATAATAACAATTAGCTTCTTAACATAAGGATGGAGTCATATAGACCCAAAGTGACCGTAAGAAAAGGTTGATTGAGCCCGAGCAGTAAAAAATTACACCATGCACTGCGAATAATCAAATTCGTTACATGCGTACCTTATACAATGTAATTATTGTTGATATGTTCGCTTTATATAATAAAATATTTTACAAACAAACATTGATTTGATGTAACATCCATGGAAATTGCATATCTGAAACACATTACCGCGTCTTCGTCTTTTATGGTTTTTTTAACCTTCATTCAGAATTCAAACTTGATTGATTGCTGACACAAAAGGAATCGAAATTAATTGCCGAATCAATAACGTATCCGCTCCATCAATCAGAGGACGACACATATTGCGCAAACCAGGAAGCAAACTTTGGCACTGAAGATTCACCGATTTCCATATGAATTGTAGTTTAATTGCGAACTCTTGTTTTCACTCTCCTTTGCTTTCCGACTCAAATGCCCCTATAAAATCGCAAAACGACTTTCACGCCAACCTCTATTTAACAATTCTGATAGCTTACTTAATATTTTACGCTCCCAACACAGAAATAACACAAAGTGGATGGTAGAATGTAGGTCAAGGCTGCAGCTCCAGTTAAATTGCATCATAAATTAATTAAATCGTTTCATATCAAAGTGAATTATTCACTATTGTTTGCACACTAAGTGCATGGAAACTTTTCTATGGATAGATACTAACTTAATTTCTGAGGAGATGAAATGCTGACGTTTTTAATTAAGATAAATAAATATCATGCAAAATAGAGTGCAAAAAATACAATAAAATGTGAAGAAACTATTCAATGACTGGGTAAACTTTTTGTCCCGTTTAGAGGAGACATTACATTCGAAAAGGTGCATGTGTTTCGACCAGATTATAATAGCTTAATTAGTTTGCAAAAAGCCGAGCTTATTTTGAAATCCACGATAAGATACTAAAATGAACAGTAAAGTGGTTTAAAACTACTAAATTTACATCACCTAAAAACCTGACTAATGCATTTATAGTCTGCAATGCATCCACCGAATTTTTCATTCGAAAGTATGAAAGGATCCGGTAACTTTGAATCAACCAATCCTGTCTGATAATGACGACATTGTTGCTCTGAGTCGAGACCAGACAGCAAAACTAAAATTTAAATAAAATCAATGCGAGGTGGATTCATGAAAAAAGACCAATTGAATTGAATGCCTGAAATTTGAACATTTTTTCGTTTTTATTCGTGTATCGTAAGCACTCTTCAATGAGAAGGTGGCGATTGCTTCAATGAGCAAAAAATACGCGCATATAAATTTTTGAGTGTCATTCACTTTTTAAAAGTATCTGACCATGTCAACAGTCTGCGGCAATTACATACAACTAAATCTTTTTGTGTTGCATTGAGTGATTTTTTGATAGTGTCTTACTGCATTGATTCCCAAAGATGTACATGTTGCCGCAAATCGTTTGATTAATGAAAATGAATGACGCAATCAAAATAAGATACTGGTTCCATTGTATATGGTCGAACCAGTACTGACCATACCTTTGAAACTAGTTTGTAGGATAAGTGAACAAACTCTATCTGGGGATGACCTACCTGTTCGTTTGGGATATTTTCGGAAAATTACGTGCTGGATTTTGGGTTGACCTAGGCAGAAATTGGTAAGATGACTTCTGTCATTCGGGGAACTAAAATGAGCAGAAACTAAAGCACTGAGGATTTTTACAGAAGTACCTAACTAAAAGGAGTTTAGTTATGAGGAAGTAAATTACTTAACGTTTTCCGATTTCAAACAAGCCCTTCTCTATTAAGCCGGTTCCATTACGATGAACATCTTATTCAGGCATATTTTTGCGACTGTTAAGAAACCAGAGGGGATAATTGTGTTAGAAACTTCATTAAAGAGGAAAAACTGGAAATGTCAAAGCGATAAGAAGTGCCAGAAAAAGCAACCAAGGAAAGGAAAGAATTTAAAATCTTTTGATTATCATGAAATGCAGAATTTTTTAATCCTGGGAAGTATAGTCAGCAGTTTTGGGCCAGTGGATCCATATTATATTATTCGCCTTTGTAGCGAAAACAATGAAAAGAGGAGCATATTCACGTTCTAGAATATTTGTGAGGAACAAATCTCACTAACTCAGGCCTAAGAAAAGAAAGTGTCAGCCTCCTTCCTGTTCAAATTAGTACTCCAATAACCCTACTCACCCAGTCGATCTAAGCAGTAGAATAACATTGATAACCTGGCTTGCTGCGAAATCAACATTTCTTGACCAGGAGTCAGCAAAGAAAAAGGTCAGTTTCAGAATTAGTGAAAACGAAACGAAACAAAATTTATGACTGTCACACAACTGATGATTGGAAAGTACAACCATTAGTGTATGGATACCGTTGCTCAAACTGAGCAGTAGCGGTAGCAAATGTGTCACTTTTCTCAGTCCTTTTGGCATTGAAATCGAAAAAGGTGTACAGAACTCGCTAGGATTAGTTAGGTTACAAAACATATATAATGACCAAGCTGCTATAATAAAGTTATTTAAATCACAATATGATGGCCACATGGAGTACATGGATGAAGTAAGAGCTCCCAAGTACCCTCTGAGCGGGAGAGCTCAAGGAAAGCGACCGCCGGGGAAATCACGAAAACGTTAGGAGTATTTAATTGATGCCAACAGCGCAGCGACTGTTCAGAAGTCACGGTCTTTATGCTGGGTATCTTGGAGGCCAAGAACCGATTTGAGCTTAACTATTTTTGAAAATGACGGAAAGGCCATTTCTGTAGGGTTTGAATTGTAATTTATGTGTATGACTATATGAGAAATGCTTGAAAGCACTAAAAATGTGAGATTTCAGATTATGGTGCCATTATTCCCAGGTGCAATTTTGATGGTTTCAAGTGGGTCCTTCTTTGAGGCAAAGTATAAATTAAAGTCGTGCAAATTAACCTGATTCCTAACTGATCTGGACTACCAGGTAATCATGATACTGCTCGGTTATCCTGATGTCTGAAAGCACTGACCTTGTAATGTTGGTAACTACATAAGAAAAAATAGTTTAGTAGATGTCACCGTAATTTGAATCTGAAGGAATGATATGGAATGATTGGCACTCGCCTAACTTGGGCATGGCACCGCCTATAATAGCCTTCAAGAAGATGAGAAATTCATTATGTTCGTGTTAGTTGACGTTTTAATACCGATAATTCTAGGATATATCTAATATGGAAAAGGTATTCCCGCATTCGATAGATTGTGATGGTTTTTTTCCATCCAAAAAATAGCACCGAGGTATGGAATATCTGCCTTATTGTTACCTTCTTACCTCCGTGTGAACATATCATATATAAGTTTTTTTTCTTATTCTTTTGGGAGGGTCACTAAGAAATATCGGAGCGGTGTCTATTTTGAAATCTACGATTTATATTTATTGATTTTTTTAGATTTATTGGTTCAGCTTGAGCCTAGTCTGCATTTGCTAGTTTCCATTACCTTCCTGTTGTAATCAACTTCAAAACTGGGAACTGCTTTAGAAAATTAACCGGGTCCCTGCTATCCTGGATGGTTATATTCGGAAAAAAAGTGCATATCTGCATCGCATGGATGTCTACTCCCGGAAGTTAATTCTAGGCATTCTAAAATCATTTTACTGTTATCAGCGGTCCTGAAGGAATTTATTTCGGATCATCCGCGGTGGTGCTATGGTAAAGTTTACCAATTTTTTTCAGAGTCGTTTTCTCGAAAATACCAATGCGAGCGGGTGGGTCCCGAAATATCGGTATTTGCATAGTAAAAGTCAACACTAGCGAATAGGAAAAACAAGTTTTATTGTTTCAAATAATTAATCGCTAGAAACACCGCGTAATTACACTCAGACTCAAAATAACAACGAATGCTATAACAAGCCGCTTTGAGTAATCATTCCCAAACAAACATTTACGGATAAGGAAATCGTAAAATTGGGTGTCCATACTTTACTGGTCGTGTTCAATAAAGAATGGATAAATGTTAAAAATGCTAAAATTTCCAAACATAATGGGCTGTCCAATTGGTACAAAAATATGAAGAGAGGATCGCAATGGCTGAAAAAACTACAACGAAGAAAGCAGGTTCATCCAAAAAAAGTGGCCCAACAAAAAAAAGAGACTTTTGTATGATCCAAGGATACCAAATTAATAAAACTATAAAAAAATAAACTTATCTTTTTTGTGTCTGTCTGTCTGTCCGTCTGTCTGTCTGCCTGTCACAGGCATTTTTCTCAGAAACGGCTATACCGGCTGACACGAAATTTGGTGAGAAGGTGGGACCTGTGGACCACCAGATATGCAGTGACTGATACCCTTCTACAATGAGATTTAGGGGGGTCCCCATACAGGTAAAAGGCGGGTGTAAAATTTTTTTTCACCAAATATAGTCATGCGGGGTATCAAACGAAAGGTCTTAATTAGTACTTTTCGAAGCCCTAGTTTTGAGATTTGTTAAAAAGGCGGAGAGTGGGAGGGGTGCAAAGTGACGATTTCTTTAACGGGCCCATTCTCAAAAACTACTAAACCGAAAAATCTAAAAAAAAAATCACGAAACTGCCTCTATATGGTGTCCAGGCCTCAAAATACTCTCCATATCGATATCTGTTCAAATTAAGTTAATAATAGTATATTCCCATATTTTTGGGAAAATTGAGTAAAACCCCCTTGAGTTTATCCCAGAGTTATAAAAGTTGGTAGTAGTATAAAATATAATATAAGGCATATTATCCCTAAATGATCAAAATCATACTATTAGTAACATAGTTACAGTAACTCAAAGTTTTCTTCACCGTGTAAATTTACAACCCGAAGTACTAAATTTGACATGGTAAATGCATATTCTTAATAGGCTACGTTCAAATGGGATAGTTCTACACTCAAATATACTCACAGAAGAAGCAAACTAAACCTTTCACACCTGAAGCGCCCAGCTTCCGGTTTCACGACTTGTTTCTAAATATTATCTAAATAGGTAGTAAAAACAACTTTACATGCATTTTTCTCGAGTTCATATTTTTCAAACTGCAGACACTTATTCTCAGGATTCATTAGACCTGTTTTAATCAATTTTGTTGGGATTTCTTTATTAGGGTGTCCGTCGTAACATTGTGGCGCGGCAGGATCTGCAGCATTCGAAATTTATTTCGGATGTTGCGGATGCGGACGGGTAGATGGCGCTGAACGTGGAAACTCTCCACTCACGCGTTTTCAGAACGCACCGGGGAAGTGGAGAGCCAGCGGTAAAAAAGTGCCGTTGGTTGGGACAGTAAGGACCGCATGGAAATAAGTCGGTCTCTTCTGTTCCCAACCGCGACACGGAACACTTCGTTTGTTCTTGTTTCTTAAATACTAAAATATTATCTCCTTGTGGATTATACCGAAAATAGATTATTTGCTTCCCGTGCATTAATTTAATTAATACGAATAAAATTGGATAATACCAAAGTGGTGACCCCGATACTAGAGCCCGTCGAGGAAAACGCACAAGCGCCGCCGCCACAATCATCGCCACCATCAAGACGAAAAGGCCACCAAGGGCAGGAAATAGCTGCGATTCATCAACATCTTTTCTACGCACAATACAATTGTGCTACGAGCCGACGACGTAAATAACGTCGCATAGCAAACCTTCCGCACTCTACGACGGGCATAGGCAGGCACTTCGCATAAGCGCACACATCCCCGTCCGTCTACGGGTCCAGTCAGCCAGTTGCCCAGCAAAAGCAGCACAAAGATCAGCAGACAATTATACCCGACAACAGCAGCAAACGGCCGTCCCTAGCACCGCCAACGCCGCAGCTACAGCCCGACGAATTCAAACCAGCGCCGCCGTCGAGGACAGCTAGTAATATCAATTTCAAATTTATTTAATTATTATTATTATTATTTATTGTTATATCAAGTGAAGATTAGTTAAAGTGCTAAATTAAGTGAAATTATTATCGCACTAATTGTTAATTATATTTAAAGTTAAATTGTGACAATAATAACCAAAAAAACGCTGCAAGAGACGGCGTTGAGGTGTTTCAAGTTCGCAAGTTCTGTTTTCCCGGTGTTTTTGGTCTGCGCTGGAGAGCGTCCGCTTCGGTCGTCGTTTTCTTTTTTCTCGTTTCGTGCGTGCATTTGTGGGTGCGGCCTGCCGTGTCGGTGTAAATTTCACCGCGTTTCAGTATAAACTCACCGCGTCTGCATCACAATCTCGTACTTCTCGGTAGGAAAATGTCGTTTGACAATAAAGACGCGGCAGGCCCATCGGACCCACAAGTGACCGCCCTCGCCGTACGCGTTCCTCCGTTTTGGCGTCGGAACCCCGAGCTGTGGTTCGTGCATTTGGAAGCACAGTTCCAAATGTCCGGCATCACATCGGACGCGACCCGTTTCAACTACGCGGTGGTCGGCCTGGACGAAGAGTCCATACTTCTGGTGTCCGACGTGGTGAAGTCGGCATCGTACGCTCAGCTCAAGAGCGAGTTGATCAGGCGCCTGTCGGCAAGCGAGTCGGCAAAATTAGACCACTTGCTGGCGGGTTTAACGTTGGGTGATCGAACTCCCAGCCAATTGCTTCGTGAAATGAGGCAATTGGGTGGGAGCAAGATCGGCGACGACCTGATCAAGTCGCTCTGGCTGCGTCGGCTCCCGGAGGGCACCCAGGCGATCCTAGCATGCGTCTCCGGTTCCTTGGAGGAACTAGCAGCAACGGCCGATCAAGTACAGGAGGTGTACGTTCGCCCAACCATAGCGGCCGTTCAACCACCGTCGGATGAGGTCGGCGACTTACGGCGCGAGATCGCGGCCTTAACTGCCAGCGTGGCCGACATGCGGGCGACGTTGGACGCTCAGCGTTCGAGTGCCAGGCCGCGAGCTCGCTCACGGTCTGCCACACGAAAAGGGCGTTCGGGTAGCAGGTCGTCAAGACAGCCTGCGGACCAGGGTATTTGCTGGTATCATCGTAACTTCGGAGATAAAGCGACAAGATGTACGCTACCTTGCAAATTCGCGCCTACCACAAAAAACTAGGTCCGCGGGGGGTCTTGGCGACGGCCACCCAGAGCGCAGCGCCACGTCGCCTAACTATTTTCGACCCCCTCAGCAGGCGCAACTACCTCGTCGACACGGGTGCGGAGGTTTCGGTTCTTCCCGTACCCCAGCATCATCGACTATTTCCTCAACCCCTCAAACTGGCGGCAGCAAATTCCTCCCGCATCAATACATACGGGTACAGGCAAGTGGACGTGAGTCTTGGCTTGCGTAGGACGTTTCCGTGGCGTTTCATCCTGGCGGATGTCAGCTTCCCCATATTAGGCGCAGACTTCTTGTGTCACTATGGGTTGCTGGTGGACTTGCAAAATAAGTCCCTTATAGACCCCACAACCAAACTAAATTCGTCGGGCCAAATGGTATCTCACGCTGACAATAACCTTTCCGTTCTTTTGGAAGACATCTCCGACTCTCGTGTTCGGACACTCCTCCAAAAGTTCAGCCAGATAACTACCGAATGTAGTCTCTCGAAACCAGTAAAGCACAATGTGCAGCACCACATAAATACTACTGGTTCCCCGATTTTCTCAAAGGTGCGTCCTCTACCACCCCAGAAACTGGCTATCGCGCGGAAAGAATTTGAACAACTTGTTCAACAGGGTATCTGCAGGCCCTCAAACAGCTGTTGGTCTTCCCCTTTACATATGGTCCCTAAGCCAAATGGCGAATGGCGTCCCTGTGGGGATTACAGAAGGCTAAACGCACAGACTGTTCCTGACCGATATCCGATTCCACTCATCCACGACTTTGCGCATCACCTCGCGAATTGCTGCATCTTTTCGACCTTGGACTTAGCCAAGGCATACCACCAAATCCCAGTAGCTCCTGAAGACATTCCAAAGACGGCAATATGCACACCCTTTGGACTCTTCGAGTTCACCCGAATGACTTTCGGATTGTGCAATGCGGCGCAAACCTTTCAAAGGTTCATTCACTCAGTCCTGCGAAACCTCGATTTCTGTTTCGTCTATTTGGATGATGTTTTGGTCGCTTCTTCTACTGAGTCTGAGCACTTAGCCCATCTCGAGTGCATTTTTCAACGTCTCCTTGAGGCCGGTTTAGTCTTAAACGTTGAGAAGTGCAAATTCCTTCAAAAACAGGTGAGATTCCTCGGCCACTCCATTTCCTCTGAAGGAATACAGCCCGACCCAGACAAGGTGCAAGCAATAACAAGCTTCCCGCGTCCAAAAACAGTGAGGGAGTTGAGGAGGTTCTTGGGCATGCTAAACTTTTATCGTCGTTTCCTGCCCAAGGCCGCCCATCACCAGTCCGTTTTGAACGCGTACTTGTCTGGCCCCAAAACAAAAGACACACGAGAGATTGTGTGGTCTGAAGAGGCTGTCTGCGCGTTCGATAAATCCAGACAGCAACTGGCTGATGCTACACTTTTGGCATTTCCTCATCAAGATGCACCCCTAGCCGTTTTTGTTGATGCCTCTGACATCGCAGTAGGTGCTGCCCTTCACCAAAAGGTGGACCAAGTTTGGCAGCCGTTGAGCTTCTTCTCGAAGCAGTTGAATCCCGCTCAACGGAACTACAGCACCTACGATCGCGAACTGCTCGCCGCATACCTGTCCATCAAATACTTCCGTTTCTCCCTAGAAGGCAGGCCGTTCACAGTGTTCACGGACCATAAGCCTCTCACGTTCGCTTTGAAACAGAAGCCCGACAAAGCGTCCCCTCGTCAGCTTCGACACCTGAGCTTCATAAGCCAGTTCACGTCAGACATCCAGCACGTGTCCGGGAAGGACAACATTGTTGCTGACGCTTTGTCTCGTGTCTCCGAAGTCAACATCCCCGCCTCACTCGATTTCTCGGCTATTGCCAAGGCGCAAGTGGATGACGCAGCACTTCAGAGCCTCAAGTCCAACCCCAAATACAAATTTCGGGAGTTGCCCATCTTCGGCTCAAACCTCTCGCTCTGCTGCGAAGACTCGGAAAAGGGACCTCGGCCATACATTCCGGCCACATTTCGCAAGGAAGTGTTCCACGCAGTTCACGACTTGGCGCACCCCGGCATCAGGACAACAAACCGGTTAGTCACCGGAAAATACTTCTGGCCCTCCATGAACAAGGATATCAATTCCTGGGCCAGAGAGTGCATCGCATGCCAGAAGTGTAAAGTCTCCAGGCATGTAAAGAAAGAAGTGGGCTCATTCCCCCGCACTACCAAGCGTTTCCACACAATACACCTCGACATAATAGGGCCTTTGCGAGACTCGCACGGTTACAAGTATTGCCTCACAATCATCGACAGGTTCACGCGGTGGCCTGAGGCAATACCTCTGAAGGACATTACGGCGCAATCTTGTGCCGAAGCCCTCTGCCGAGAGTGGATACCTCGCTTTGGCGTCCCTGCAGTGATCATCACTGACCAGGGAATGCAATTTGAGTCCACCCTTTTCTCCGAGTTAGGCAAACTCCTGGGTTTTAAACGCCAGCGGACCACTGCATACCACCCGCAGTCCAATGGGATGCTAGAACGTTGGCACCGGACGCTGAAAGCCGCCATTATGGCACGCGACGACCCGTCCTGGACTCAAGTCTTGCCTCTCGTCCTTCTCGGCCTTCGTACAACCCGCCGAGAGGAATTTGCTGCCAGCCCCGCGGAGCTGGTTTACGGGGAGAACCCAAGACTCCCAAGCGATCCGGTCTTCGACAAGAGATCGGGTCTCACGGAGTCGGGGTTGGTGCGTCTGCTGAGGGACAATCTCCGACGCATCAAAGCGCCACCACCCACTCGACACTCGTCCATACCTGCTTGTTCGCCCAAGGAACTGGACACATGCACGCACGTGCTGATCAGGACGGATGCCGTCCGGAAGCCGCTGCAGCCTCCTTATGAGGGCCCGTACCGCGTTCTCGAGAGGGGAGAACATTTCTTCCAGCTCGAGATCGGTGGTCACAAAAAGGCGGTCTCTTTGGCCAGGCTGAAACCCGTGTGCGCCCCGAAGCAACGTCGTGTCCGCTTTGTGGATTAACGGCGAACGAAGTTCGGGGATCCGTCGCCGAAACCCCTAGGTTTCGTCTGGGGGCGGAGTGATGTGGCGCGGCAGGATCTGCAGCATTCGAAATTTATTTCGGATGTTGCGGATGCGGACGGGTAGATGGCGCTGAACGTGGAAACTCTCCACTCACGCGTTTTCAGAACGCACCGGGGAAGTGGAGAGCCAGCGGTAAAAAAGTGCCGTTGGTTGGGACAGTAAGGACCGCATGGAAATAAGTCGGTCTCTTCTGTTCCCAACCGCGACACGGAACACTTCGTTTGTTCTTGTTTCTTAAATACTAAAATATTATCTCCTTGTGGATTATACCGAAAATAGATTATTTGCTTCCCGTGCATTAATTTAATTAATACGAATAAAATTGGATAATACCAAAACATTTTGCCAGAACATCGCCAAAGAATAAAAATTTAATTAGCAGAAAAAGTGCAGGAAAATGTAGATTTTTCGAGTTTTTCTTCAAGCATTCGGTGGTCAAAGTCTTGTTAGCACTGATGAAGGGAACAAGTGGTTCCCGAAATATTGGCATTTGCAAAAGAAAAATTAACACTTGCGAATAGGAAAAACAAGTTTTTATTATTTTAAATAATTTAATCGCTAGAAATACCGCAGAATTACACTCAGAAGTTACAGTAGCTAGTTTTCTTTGACTAACCAATTAGCTACAACAGTTCCCTCGAACCTACCACTGTATTAAGAAAATTTAGGCAGTGAGTAAGCTGATGTGCTTATGTGGAATAGAATTAGCAGTCCCCAACCGACTTCATCTATTCATATTACTCGCTACTCACCTAAATCTAACTCGACTTCCTTTCGTAGTTTATTAAATTAGTTTAATTCTCAGGCTAAAACCGATGAGGTTCATTAGAATTCTAATTCGAATGTTTAATGCGATCAGATCTATGAAGCAGTTAATAAAACATATCTAGCCCAATGTCCTAGTGACATTCAGATGGTCAAGTAGTTTGAATATCGGCCTTTCTACGTCGATTTTTCAATTGAAACTCTAGTCAAAAGTATTGATGATAAGAAGATTATTGTGGAAAATATCGTAAAGAGATATTATTGATAAAATACGCAGTAACGAATATGTCCAAATCACCGCAAAATTCAAGATAAAAGTCGAGAGGTTCAGGTCAACGTCTAGGCACGTCTAGGCCACTTGTTTTGATTTATTCAGTAGCGAGGTAACAAAAAGTGAAGTAAGAGAAAAATACGTATTTGTATACATTTCAAAATACTATAACCCAGTAAAGGAAAATATCTCCAAAATCAAATCTTTCTATTAAGAGAAGGAAGTTTTTTGGTAATTACAGTAGTAGAACTTTGATTCTAATTAATCATCAGGTTTGCGGTCGATATTTGTCAAATCCTAAAAACAATAGCTACAATAAAGTGAGAATTTCTACATTCATATCTGTAACTGACGCTAACATGATTTTATTATTATTTATGTCATTCACAGAAATGCCACCATCCCATCAGACAACTTCACAATCTTCGGAAACATACATCTACTTGGCATCATTTACTTCTCCTTCCAGAACATAGCATTTGTATGATTTCCTTTCCGCCAAACTCCTAATATTCAACTTATAGTTTGAATTATAATATTGAAATCTATTTTGCAAAATTTTCTATGTTTACCCTCATCCTAACTGTACTAATGTCACCAATGCATAAAAAATATTTGTTTGAAATTTTTTTTCATTAGCATTGTTGGTATGCTACTGGTCGCTCAATAGTAAACTGGATGTGCAGTTCAGGCATTGGGTGCATGCAATTTATAATGATCAGTAGATGGTAATATAAGTTCACGCAAAAACGTGTGGGCGGTGGTCGGCAATAAGTCGATGTAAAGGAAAACAGAAGCGTTTTTTGGCAGGAGCATGAGTTGAACAAACAACGTTCTGTAACGTCATCGAGCAACAAGAAGAACAGCTGAAGCTTCCTAATGGAGACGTGGACGAATGGCAGCAACAATAACAGTAAACATTAACTTAAACCTTAACTGAAAGCGGGTGGCATCTAGTAACTATACGTAAGGGCATAT
This sequence comes from Hermetia illucens, assembly GCF_905115235.1. Classification (NCBI taxonomy): domain Eukaryota; kingdom Metazoa; phylum Arthropoda; class Insecta; order Diptera; family Stratiomyidae; genus Hermetia; species Hermetia illucens. The sequence continues at coordinate 151,505,949 of NC_051850.1, read as the reverse complement.
AGGAACCATTATACTGCTTTTGTTCTTAAAAACGAAAACTACCATGAGCTAGGACTAAAAGAAGTTCGACACGTTAAAGTTGTCCCAAATATGATCTATGTGTCAAAAAATTGTTTCGCATTTAGTGATAGATATTTTAAGATAACCAAAGGAACAGTACTGAGGACCCATTATCCACCAACTAGTATACACTATACAAATGAGCTGGTATATATATTAGGGTAGAAACTCCTTTCCCTATACGATACATCAAGGCCAAAGAAGGTATTGAGGTGGTAGGATCCAGGGCTTTAAAATTATGCAGATTGTCCAGGGGGTAGTCGCTTTATGTCCTGATGAAATTTTATAGCAGTAATTAGATAGCGCGTCCCTTGCGCGAGTGCATTTGTAGTTGCTATAACTGTATTTTGTTCGAAATTAAGAGTTATAAATGGCTTCATATTCGAAAGACGACTTTTCAAACAAGTCGTTTGTCACATTCGCGGAAATTCTATCTTAAAAGGTAATAACCGGATCATTCTGAATTTCGGATGATATCATATTTTTAGGTGTCCTTTTTCTTGCATAATTAGTGAAATAAAAGTGGTGAAAATTGAAATATATTTTTTCAACACTTGCAAAATTTTTATTTTGACTATTTTCAACTGCATTAAGGTTCACATTCTTAGAAAATTAGTCAGTGATGTAAAATTAAAATCTTTGCTTTCAGATAAAAATTGGAGTCGCTACACGTCCCACAGTTGCAGAACTTTCGTTACGACCTCCAGCAAAATAATGTCGTGTAACTTTTTCATTTTTGTCTTAAATTTTTCAAGAAATCCGAAAAGTTATGCCAAATAATACCAACATAATGTCTAAATTTGATAGACTTTTAATTACTTTTTCTTACTTGAAAAAATATCTGAAAGAAAAGTATGTGAAAAAAAGCCTTCTAATGCGGGTTCCATCCTTAAAGGAGTTAAACGCAATAAATTGTCCTCTTACAAAAGTTGTTCCATTAGAAGAAAGGATAAGAAACACCGTCATAATAGCAAATTTTCAATTTTTCATACAGTCGGTACAAGCGAGCCGAATACAGTACACAATGCTTTTAACAGTGCTTTTCTATCGTACCAGTGCTATTTTAACATTCAGCCCGCTATATCTATGATAGTTGGCATAGCTAGCGGAAAAAAAATTCTCTTTTCTTTTATCATTGGAATGGATAAATTAAAAAGAAAAAAAAACAAAATTGAGGACCACTACTACTTTTCTTCCTAATTCTCAGTGAGACCATAATTTCCTAAAAAGGGCGACTGTTTTTATTGACCATCAAAAATTAAGGTAATGAGGGTCACGATCAATACCCGCTAATTTACATATTCAGGTATACTTCTTTTGTCAGATTTAAAAAACATTAATGTAAAACTTCAAATTTATAAAAAATTTCAACGAGTCGAAAACCGAGAGCTTGACATTTCAGATATGAAAGGTTTTGTACATTTCTTGTGTAAGGATAGTGGGCTGAAAAGTTCGTAAGTTAACACACAGATAGCGTAACTAGTATTAAATGCATGTGATTTTTGGTTAACCCTAATTTTCAAAAGACATGTGTACAAATTTGACACCTGTCGGACTATTAGTTTGTGGGGTAGAGCATTTTGAGTGAAACAACGTTCATCGGTTTGAAGAAAATGGATTAAAAGGATTTTCGTGTGTTAATAAAGCATTGCTTTTTGGATAAAAAAAAATACTGTTCAAGCCAAGGGTTGGCTAGATAAAGATTATTTGGACTTTGTATCATGAAAATCAACCGTTGAGAATTGGTTTGCTTAGTTTAAACGAGGCGAAATGAGCACCGATGACGATGTCCGCAGGGGACGCGCCAAAGAGGCTGTTAGCGACGCAAATAGAATTTCTTTGGATGACCGCAAAGTGAAGCTTTATAGATATTAAAGGAACGTGTTGGACTTATTTTACAATGTTTAGGTATGAGAGAGCTTTTTTTCAAAATGGGTGCCACGTGAGATCACAATCGATGAAAATAATAACGAGTTGACGATTCTGAGCAGTGTTTGAAGCTCTTTCTCAATAAAAAATCTGAATTTTTTCATCGATATGTGACATTGGACGAAACTTGGCTCCATTATTTCACACGATCGTCATCAGAGTGGACTATACGTGATGAGCCGACTCCAAACCATGCAAAGGCACAACAGTTGGCTGGCAAGGCTATGTCATCAACATTTTGGGGTGCGTATGGTATAATATTCATCGATTATCTTTAGAAGGGTGAAACTATCAAAAGCGACTATTATAAAGCACTATTGGCGCGTATGAAGGATGAAATTGCGAAAAAGGTGGCCCCATTTAAAGAAAAGTGCTGTTTCATCAAGACAGTGCACCGTGTCACAAATCAATAAAAACGGTAATAAAATTACATGAATTGGTCTCGTCTCGTCTCTTCTTCTCCAGATCTGGCCCCCAGCAACTCTTTCCTATTCTGAGATCTCAAGAGAATGGTTACTGGAAAGAAATTTAGCGCCGATGAAAAGGTGAAAGTGAGGCCTATTTTAAGGCTAAAGGCAAATCGTTCTATAAAAAAGGTATCGAAGAATTGTTTGACATCTATAATCATTGTGTCACCCTCGCTGCAACTATATTGAATAATAAAATTAAATTATCAAATAAATTTTTTTCTATGTAATCCCAACAACAACAACCCAAACCAACAACAACAGCCCAACTGTTATAATTCGTAGGGACATTGGGTGCTTTTGGCGACAATGACTTCATTTGTAGAAATGAGGGTTCAACATAGGGGTAATGAAAGCTTTTGGTTATTGGAGTTTTCTCTAATCGGTTTCTTATTCTGTTTGACTTCATTTGTCCGATTTATTTAATAATTTTTACTTTTTGTACACAACTACCTGGCGTTGCTACTACCCTAATTTTTTTTGTTTTGTTGGTACACTGTTCATATGAACGTATGTGCGTTTTTTGCTAGTCCTTCCTAAAAGTTTCCTTCGAAAAAAGGCAAAACACCCATGAAGGAAGCTCTATATTTGTTCGAAAAATGGATCACGCACATCCGAATGGAGGAAGAAGGCTAAACTGTATAGAAAACTGGCCCTTCTGATGCATGAGTGAATGTATTTTCACATTCAGGAATAAATTTCATGAAACAGCCTCCGTGGCAGCAATGGGCAACCTCCTCTCACCGTTGCTATGAAAGGTATTTGGAGAATGTGGAGAATGGACTCGAGGAAGCTGGGGCGTTCCCGAGACACTGGATCAGATATGTGGACGATTTATTAACAATCATCAAAACGGAATAATCAGGACCGATCCTCGAGAAACTTAACCGGACACATGGGAACAGGAAGGAGATATATCGTTCCTGAACTTAAAAATAATCCGAGGGCATTGTGAATTCGACATCTACAGGAAATCGACCCAGATACAACGAACCATAACATACACCTTCAAAGACGATTTCCACCATAAGATTGCGGCATACGACTTTATGATTCACAGGATAAAGAGAAGAAGAAATAAAGAAATTAATTACATCTTGAAGAAAAGAGATACAACAGGAACTTCATCGAAAACCGGATCAAAAAGAAACTACGTCAGGCCTCAAGACAGCAACTTTCAACAATCCTCCAGGAAGTAAACGCAGAACCTTGGCAATGAATAACGTTAACCTACTCGGATCAGACGCAGAACATCAAAAGGCGGCTACACAAACATGGATTTCAGGACACCTCGACCAGCTGACGACACCTACTTAGGACCCGGTTACAATCAGTCAAGGACAAAAAAGAATGTGCTGAAAAAAGCGGCATTTATAAGATTTCCTCCCCAGACTGCGACAAGATTTACGAAGGGCAAACAAAACGTCTAGTCCACACCACGGTGTTAGAACAATTAAGGAAGGCCGAATCCGCTAAAAATGAGAATAACCCACACATAAGGTCTGCTGTTGCCAGACATATAATAGAGCAGGGACACCGTTTGTCGTTGGACAACGCCAATATTTTGAAGGGTGTGAACGACGTAAGAAAACTAGATTCCTACGAGAGCCTCCACATCTCGAAAATTCCCCCCGGAAAACGCTAAAAAAAGGACATGGGCAACAATTTTTCTACCTTGGTGGAACTTTTAGGAAAGATTAAGAGAAAAAAAGCATAACTAAAATCACCAGAAATTGTAGAAAAAATACAGGGTATCATATTGGAAATTCACCGAGTGGCTGAAGGGATTTTGTAGAAGCTTTAGGTATCTCATTGGCCAGTGTAAGCAATATTTTGACTGGGTTTCACAATGGGTGCCGCATTCGCTAAAAATGGAACAAAAATATTTTCGAGTGTGATTTTCTCAGCAACATTTAGAGCGTTTTCGAAAGAAGAAAGGGGATTTTGTGCGTCGGTTCATCACTATAGATGAGACTTGGGCCTATTACCATGATCCTGAATCAAAACAAAAGACTAACCAGTGGAGTGAACCTGGTTCTTCGGCTCCAAAACGAGTTCGTGGTCAGAAATCGGCTAAGAAGGTGTTAGCATCAGTTTTTTGGGATGCGAAGGGAGTTTTATTTGTGGATTACTTGCAAACAATAAATTCTGAATATTATTGTGACCTTTAAGACGAGCTGAAGGGAAAAGTTCGTGAGAAAAAGACCTGATTAGCAGAATGCACTGTGTCATAAGAGCATTTTCACAATGGGTAAAATCCATTAGTTCAAGTTCGAATTGTTGGAGCATCCACCGCAGTCACCAGTTTTGGCCCCAAGCGACTTCCATCTGTTTCCATACATAAAAAAAATTATGCATGGAAAGCATCTTTCTTCAAATGATGAGTTTATAACAGTTGTGGAAACGTATTTTGGAGCCCTTCCCATTCTTATTTCAGGGATGGAATTCATTAATTGGTGTCTCGTTGGAACAAGTGCATTGATGTTCACGGAGACTACACTGAATAATAAAGCGTATTTCAAACCATAAAATTGTGTTTTTCTTATCAAACCGCAAAATTTATTGAACAACCTAGTACTTATGTCGGATAATTTTTTGTTTACTTTAAGACTTTTGCTCTTACTTTCCTTGATTTAGTTATAACGTTCCAGTTGTTTAAACCTTTTACAAGTTAACATTTTTTTCTCCAGTTTTCGCCTTGGTATTTATTACCGGATAGCCGAGGAAAATACAAGAAAAATGTAAATAAACAACATTTATTTTCGCTCTGTCATCCCCTTGTCAATGTTTATTAATTTGCTTCATCATTAACGGCCCAATAATCGATACCCGGTCTAGGCTTGCCTTTGTAAGGAACTTCAAAATCTCTCTGTTGTGCGTCAAGGTCGACCAGTTCGATATCCTTGGCAGCTATCTGGCATTCCAGTCTACGCCATCGCTTCATCTAAGGCAGGGTCTTTTTCTTTATCGTTTTAGGATGCAGGTGTTGTTATTGTACTTGACTGGTAAGTACTTGATTGACTTGTTAAGTTAGAAGATAAGTATGGTCTGTTTGGCGGAAGTTAGGTAGCCAACCTCAAAAGGTCTCTACCCACTTTGAAAAATAATGTTTCTATAATTACACTTTATCATCAACAGCGCAACAACCTGTATCCGGTCTAGGCCTGTCTTAATAATGAACCCCAGACATCCTGGTTTTACGCCGAAATCTACCAGTTACATTTGAAAAACAAACATCTGCATCTAAAAAATGGCACTTTCCGTTGTTTCTTCTTCGTCCAGACTAAAGTTATTTCTTTTGAATCACTTCAATAGTATTTTTGTCGAAACAAAAAATAGCAAGTAGAACGAAATTTTATATTTAACTAGCTTTCGTTTGGCTTGATGGTAACAAGAACTGGTTGCCCCACCTATCTAAATATCAAACTAACTTCAGAGATTCGAATCCGGGCAATAAGACTGAGAGGCTAGTGTTCTACCTTCAACTATCACACCGTCTAACTATGATTGGTAAAAAAGCATAGTTTTCGTGACCTTTAGAATCAGTACTCTAGATGGATCCAACCAAAAAAGTTTTTCAAAAAAGTACAGAAGCCTACTAAGAGTGCTTATGTCCGGCTGATCTTAAGCTAGGCTTTAGACCTTCACATATTTGCAATTCACACATTTTTCGTAAGTAAAATTAAATGTTTAGGTTTCGCTCTAAAAATTATACCACGTCATGCTTCTTGACCGCATTTCAATAAAATGAATTTACATGTCCGTAAACTCTATAAGTGTATCTTTATTTTTAAATACAAACTTTTCCAAAATTTGTTTGGGCCTAAAGAATAAGTTGGGGAGTTTTCTTTGCTAGAGAATGTCACAGATGTCACCAAAATCTTCTAATTTGATTTCTCCTTGTTTTAAACTATGGTTTCTACTAAATGTCATTTATCTTAACAATGAGATATAACATACTGCCGTTAGGATCATTGCCGATTCTTCCTGATTTTTTGATTTAAAATCTTTTCGGGTTAAGCCAATATTGAAGTTTGTTTTTCGACTCTAAGAAAAAGAGCTAATTTTTAAGGGGTCGATAAAATTATTCTAAATCTAATCATTTCAACTCAGCAGAACAGGTATCAATATCATCAACCTTCTCAACTCTTACCTGCATTAATTTTGAATTTAATCCTTTCCTGGTATCCATGCTCCGAATATGTTGGTTGCGTTCTACTAATTACTCGTCGTTAATCAGTAAAACTCTATATTCAGAATAAAATGATAAGACAATTGTAATATTTCCAATTTCACAAGCCAATTAGATTTATAAACAAACACAATTTTCTTCGAAAACAATTTCAACAACAATTATCTGCCAAGCACTCTTCGACTTAATTTCGGTGATATCGCAATACAAAGGCCAATTTCAAATTTTCTACTGTGTTATAATATTTTCCGTTATTATTATATCACTATCATGCACCAGAAACAAAATCTTCGACTTCAAAGTTAATTTCTGTTCCGTACGAAAAAACGAGGCGTAAAGATAATTACAAACGAAAATTATATAACTTTTCTTCGGACGAACAATTACTATGCACCGCCGAGAGACAGTTAGTATTCCATCGAGAAGGTGTTAAACAAACTCCAGCGATTCAAACCTGCGACAAATTGTTTCGCGTCTACTTCCCCGATAGTCGGAACAGAAAAGTTACGAAATTTCGCGTACGTAAATCATCTAAAAATACGTTAAAACAACGATATTGTAACTATGATTTGTTGCAAACTTTAAGATGCGAAGCTCATATTGCCACAAGTGCGCGGTACTGTTTGTTTGTCCGTTTGTTAGTCGAAATGTTATTTTAAGGTTTTTTCTTAAAGCGCACACTCCGATGAGGCTGTGCTCAAACTAACTAGTACCAAACCGATGCCGGCTAAGATATATGAAAAGAAATGCTAAAAAATATTTTCAATCGAAATGCATTACCATACCATAGTACGCTACCATGAAAACATTGCGCCAACTATTTGTTCAAAAGAGTGCCGAGATGTTGGGAAAAAGAGCTGAAATGTACGAGCAACGCGGCTTCAAGCCAAAGTCGGACCTCTCTTGCGAAGCATGCCTACCAGGTAGGCCTGTGAAATGCAAGTGAAAACTGATGTGCGAAAATATTTTGACTTTTTTGGTAGTAACCAAGCGCTATTTGCAGAGCACAACTATGCGTGTTGCGTGGAAGTCACGCACATTTCGCCATGTATCTTTCAGCTGAGGTTCACTAATAAAAATCTGAACACATTAAACATTTCAAATCCAAGTTGTTGCCTCAGTTTTTATTTAACAGAAGGACTGAGTACGGTAGAAAAGTGGAAGGATTTCCACTTTAGAGTATTAGCACTCTGAAGAAGGATGTAGATAAATGAAAATATCTCTTTTTCCTCCACATTCCCAGAAAGTTTGGACGTAGCTCTTGATTACTACTCCTTCATGAAAGGGTACTTAACGTAAATCATTCCAATTTTCAAAAATCAACTCAAAATTAAACGGAAATCATCCAAGAAAATAATATTGAACCCTACTGTAGACTTTTCCAGCTTCACTTCATACTATATTTAACAGAAAACCTAAGTGTCCATAGTACCCACAAAACAACTTTACCACCATTCCATGGGGCACCCGTAATGTATAAAGATACTCCAATCCTACATGTTGGTAGCCGAAGGTATGGCGCCGTCCTCATACCAACTTCTAGCTTCCATGCGAGCGAAGCTTAACGCCATCAATACGGAGCCGACTTGTAATTATGTATCTGTGCAAATTGCAAGCTTGACAATGTGTCACTGTTGTGTGAGACCTGTAATTAGTGACCTTTGCAGCGTAAACTTGCATTTTCCAGCAAACTGCACGTTTTTGTCTGATTAGGAAACAGGGATGGGTATGCAGTTGGTAGTCTTTTTTTATAAACATCGGTTAAAGGCACTAGAGTTCATACGGGCAAATGGCAGCGGTTAACACGGTTGAAATCATGACAGTGTACATTGTAGTAGACGTTATTGTAGAGATTACGGAAACATTCCGCTGAAAAGGGGTGTAAGGCAGTGCAGAAAGGAAAAGTGCAGTGATCGGATTATTTGACCGCTCCCAGCTTGACCTTCCTCTAACCTCGTATCGGCTGAAATTGCAAGTAACTGTTCGCAGTTAAACACTCTAACTTAGATTTATTGGCCTTTTTTGGAAATTTATTATCATTTTTTGGTCAATTTGTAATGTTGATCTTGTTCTTTAAAGTAATTTCATTTCCCGCTTTCATGTCGAAATCGTGGTCCGAATTGGAAGTTGTAATTGTGGACTTTTTGCTGCTCTCGTGGTAGAGCGAGAAGCTGGATTGACCAAAGTGAGAAATGCATGGAAATAAGGGATTGACATGGGCACAGAGAACATTTTCCCTTATAGGAGATTCAAGCCTCAACGCAAGCTAAACAAGTCGGGAAACCGGAAGCTGGACGCTTCAGGTATGAAAGGTTTTCTGTATTTTTTTATAAAGACATTTGAGTGTGAATTTGCCCCATTAATACCTAACATGTTATATACGCATATATTATGTGCGAATATCCACTTTCGGGTGATATTCTAATTCAAAATCTAGAATTTACAAAGAAGTGACAACTTTGATCTATTATAACTTTATTAGTAATAGTGCGATTTCTACCAAACTTGGAAGAATCAAGCTCTATATTATAACCTACATTGCTGTAAAAGGTGCTAGAATGAACTTAAGAGGAGCTCTGCAGCCAATTACTGAAAATTATAGTAATATACTATTATTAACTTTATTTGAAGAAATATCGGTATGGAAGGTATTTCAGAGACTAGCAACCATATAATAGCAGCCTCTTGATTTTTTTCAGATTTTTTGGTTGAGTAGTTTCTGAGAATGGCCCCGTTAAGTAAATTATCACTTTCGACCCCCCGGAACTCCCCGCCTTTGCAAAAAATGTCGAAACTAAGACCAGCTTCGGAAAGTACTAACCAATGTAGCTTCGGAAAGTACTAACCAAGCCTTTCATTTGATACCCCACATGACTATATTTGGTGAAAATAAATGTGCACCCTCCTTTTGTATGTATGGGGAACTCCCCGTAAAGTGGACGTAACAAGATGTAACTAACTGTATGCATGAGCGTTCATAGTTGCCACCTTTTCACCAAATTTGGTGCCAATCGCTGCTACAGTCTACGAGAAAAATGCGTGTGACGAACAGGCAGACAAACAGTAAACCTATTTTAATAAGGTTTTGTTTTACACAAAACAATGGGGAAAGTAAAGGAAGAGGTCAGGTGAAAGTGATTCTATTCTGATGACGCATAAACCTGATATAATAAGGGAAAATTATGTAAAAGCATGAAAGAAGACTTACACTAGCAAATTGTGTCATCGATGAATAGTAGAGTTGTTGCCGACTTTACCGTCTCCTGTGTCTTTCCTATTATTTATCATTCATCCTCTCACAGTATCCATAACCGTCACCCAAACTTCCTCTACTGCTCCTTCGTAAAGGTTTCTCTTTTCCTCACTCAAAAGGCTTTCCAAAAGTGTTTTTATTCATTTTCTGGCCTTAATGCAATATTCTAAAATTCAAGACGTTGTTATTAAGTCTGTAATGAATTTTGAAATGAAGGCAGAGCTATCCTGAAAGCCTAAAGAAAAGTGGAGAAATTGACCATCCAGTTGCAGAAGCAGGTGATTCAGAATAAATGTTGGTAAACAGCAACAGGACAACATCGCGTCTGAGCTATGGGAAGCGAAAAGCCCCCAACATTGTGGCTAAGTGAGCTTCTCAATTCGGTTATTGAGGCGGGTAAGACATCATTTGACTGGCAAGAAAGCACTACCGTTCCAATATAGAAACAAGTCGGGAAACCGGAAGCTGGACGCTTCAGGTATGAAAGATTTTGTGTATTTTTTTATAAAGACATTTGTGTGCAAAATTTTTCCATTAATACGCAACAGGTAATATACGCATATATAATGTGAGAATATTCACTTTCGGGTGATAGTGACATTTAAACTATTGAATTTCTAAAGAAGTGACAACTTTTTCCTATTATAACTTGTTTGTAATAATGCGATTTCTGTAACTAAGACCAGCTTCGGAAAGTACTAACCGAGACCTTTCATTTGATACACCACATGAAGAAAAAAAATGTACATCCCCCTTTTGTATGTATGGGAACCTCCGCTTAAATTCGATGTAACAGGATGTAATGCACTGTGTGCGTGAGCGTTCACAGTTCCCACCTAACCACCAAATTTAGTGTCAATCGCTAGTCCTGGGGGTTTAACGTGAGTACCTGGCGTGAAGGCATAATCCCACGGTCCCACGGTCGGACACGGATTGATTTTGGGACCACAATCGGAGCCCCGCCATGCAAGCACAGCGGTCCTGGTTTATACTGAGTGCAGGCTCAGCATTCATACCAGTGGATGCGAGGCCTATCTAACACCTCTGCCACAACTAAGGAGTACGGCACCCGAGTTGTACAGCGCAACTCCACGCTTGAGCTTTGAGGAGCACTGCCCGCGATGTAGGCATAACCACAACCACCATAAAACTCCCACTAGGGGGCCAACCGCAAATAATCGGGCCGAGAACATATCCTCCAGGAATTCTCCTGGCGCATATGCTCTCAGAGGGCCATCCCTCCGGTGAGACTTCGTGGCAGAGCAACTTCAGATGAGTCCCTTGCAGACTCGGGTCTGCTCGCCCTCCTCGAGTACATGGGGATGGAACTCCCCAACGGGTGCGTGTTTTGTGTAAAACACAACCTTATTAAAATCGGTTTACTGTCAAAGGCAATCCAGCAGAATATTCGGTTCCTGTCCCATACAATAGAGATTTTTGAATGCATTGCTAACAACCGTCTTCACGGTATGGTTGAAATAACAGTGCATCGAGTCGGATTTCTTAAGAAGGAAATTACTGTACACGCTGCGCGATTACTCATTGAGAAACACCGTGAGAAGCATCGAGCATCTCTGAATGTAAGGAAAGCATTTGACCGTGTGCCACATAAACGCATCATCTCATCAGAGAAGCTCGTCCGCTGGGCTACATTGCTTAACCGCGATCTGAAAAATAAAGTTCGAAGTGTGGCGGTTGTATCAAAAGTGCTTCGCGGTTCTCTCGGCGTTCATCAAGGATGCACCCACTCATTACCCCAATTTCTCTTCCTATGGACACTGCCACACGGGACATCCAACGTCCAGGGCCCTATACACTCCTTGATGCAGATGATGTTTTTCTAGCGACTCATTGGATGTCGAGCAACTTGTCCAAAAATGGAATGATCACCTCATTCAACACAGTCTCAGATTAAATCTAAATAAAACTGAATTTTTGTCGTCCGATCCCTACAAAACAATCACTGTCAGTGGCAGTAACCTACCCAGAACGGCGCGATTTAAATATCACCTTCTATGATTCTGAGGGTTGGCGAACTATAAAAGACAATGAACGGCATCTCACGTTAAAGGAGGCGAAGATGTTGCGTTGGAATAGTAGCGTTACACGTCTTGAGCACATCCGAAATGAGGGTATCTGCAAACAATATGGGGTTGCACCGATTGTGAAAAAATTTACGAGAGAGGCAACTACGACGGCGTGATCACGTAATTGACGCTAACGAGAATTCACTCGCCCAGATTTGTCTGAACATCGAAGCCGATGGGAATAGGCCCCAGCCTGAGCAATCGAAGCTTGCTTGAACCACTGGAGGATTATCTGCAAGCCTCACGACTGCATCTAGATCGGGCAAATGATCCCTAGAATACCAGTAGCTGAAAGTCTGAACACACTTAAGCAGAATATTTTTGTTATACGCAATCAGTTGCGGTGGTACGGCGAAATTCACTTCAGTCTGGATCAGAATGCATTGTACCCGTTGAACTAGTGAATCCCAAAAGAGCGGCCAGACAGGACAGTTTTGGGTAGCGGAGCAAAAAGAATATGGGGGTAGACTGTGGGTGTTATCCAGTCAGTATGTCAAGCAGATTACTGGCACTAGTCCGGGTATGACTTTTTTGAATCTTACAGAAAAAGCGGTCCAACGTGTCATTTATAACGCGTAGAACTGGAGAGACCCTGGCCTTAATCAGGTTGATACAAGAAGCTTGGCGGTATACATGGTCAGTTGGTGTATAGAATATCTTAGACCATTTGTCGACCACTGAAATTACCCTACGGGGATTATCCAACTTCTTTCTAAAAATTATACTGCAGAGGTCACCGCAAAGACCAGATCGATTACTTGCTTGCCAAGCTGCTACAAATTTTCTACGGAATGTCATGTACGATCGCATTTTAAAAGTTTCAACTTTGGCTACTTTTGCTGCGGACCTAGTAGTAGTTATAGTTGCGAAACACCCCGAAGAATGATCGATTTTAAGTTGACTCATAATTGGTTTTTGCACTATGCATAAGAGAAGGCAACAAACAAACAAGGTTGCTGCTTAACATCGGAGGCAAAATATTGTCGACAGCTTCTTACTGCAGGGGTTCTACTATATGGGGTCCCTACTTGGGTGGGAGGATTGTATAATGTTGTGACCCGAAGGAGGGGGCAGGTAGGTATTGAGTGAGACTTTGTGTTTTGTCGAGCGCATGACCCCGTCGAATCAGAGAAGGAAGGCAAATTTCTCTACGGTATATATTTGTAAAGAAGCTAGCAGCAGAGGTTGGTTTGATTTCGGAAACGGTCGTTGGACCCCTACAGAGAAATGGCTGGACTAGAAGCACCTGATACAGCTCTTTGTGGTTGTAGGAAGTCTTTACATCGATTTCGACTGAACAAGCGCTTCGACTGCTCTGAATGCGCTTCTACACTCGAAGGAAAGCCATGTTCTATTGTCCTAGAACGATGCAGATATCGGACCTCATATCCTTTTAGAGGAGATGTTCAAGTCAAAGAAAAATTGAATTGCAGAAAGCGCCAATCTAAAAGAAACTTTTTGAACTGGAACGAGCCCTAAAAACGTGTCAGACGCTAACCGTGCTGGTGTAGATTAGAGTCTTTCCTCCTACAAGGAAATGGATAAAAGAGTAATGGGCGTAGTGGTTATTGGGCGCGAATCCCACGTATTGCTCCAACTTGATACAGCAGCCTCTTTTTAAAACTTCCGCAACCAGTCAAAAAAAAGTTATTATCCTTCGTAACAGCTACAATAGAACAAGGAGAAATTTGTACGATTGGCAGGGGATATCAAAGAAATTTGTTCTTTGTGTCTCGTGAGGGTGGTTGTAATTCCTATAAAATTGTGAGTGAACAGATGTAGTGCTTAAACCTTAATCGGCTTTCCTAGATATACAACATTTTCCATGTTGTCTGGGGTTTTCGATGAATTTCCTTTCCATTTCCCTTGTCTTTTTTTAAGTATGGTAGTTTCAATTGCACGTTCACCCGGAACTAATTGGATCAGTGATCGACTACCTACAATCAGACATGGAAATAAACAAATGGGAAGACTACTTCAAGAACGTGATATTAGACGCATTCAGTGCGGAAATGGTAACGTACGCTATCATCGAACTTAATTAGCTCCTCACCCCTATATTTATAGTATAACCATTTAAATTAAACATATACGATTGCCTTGTAAACTTAAGCGAAGCGTAGAATAGCTGAAACGTTATTCCTCTTCGAGAGTTCTTCCTTAGATAGTAGAGTTGCTTAACTGGTATCAAAATAGTCAAAAAGTCATTTTTCTCGCTTTTCGAATTGAAATCGCCTGAGGAAACAGCGAGGTATTTACTGTACGATAGGCGTTATCCTTTTTATAAGCTCGACAACGCCTTTTCCCATTTCCCGCATTCTAGAGATGAGATGGGCCAATTATATATACGAGCTTGACGATAATTTGGTTCAGTGCCTGTACAATTTTCATGCAGTTTGCACTATACGATCGACTTCGTTCCATCCTTGACCCTTCCTGTCCCCTAAGCTGATCATTCATGTCGTTCTTCCGAATCTCGGTTCGAAGTCATTTTAATCTAACTGATAGTTTAACTATTTGGCTAGACCCGATAGAACTGTGGGCAAATAGGGACTTCGCAAAGCTTACTCCTTTAAAATTATAAGCACCGGATCATAACACCATCAGCCATAACAAAGTATCCTCCGATTTTAATTGTGTATTATCGGCGGTGTCCGGATGGCTTAAGTGGTTAGAGGGCTGGACTGTCATAGCAGAAGGTCGCGGTTCAAATCTCGCTGGTGACAGAGAGATTTGTTATCGTGACTGTCTGATACCAATCGACTCAGCTGTGAATGAGCACCTGAGTCCAATCAAGATAATAATCTTGGTAAGCGCAATGCTGACCACATTGCCTTCTACAGTGTACTGTAGTGAATCTTTATGGTCTTAAACGAAGTGCTCTAACACATTTCAAGGTTCTGATTCAATATGAATTGTTGTGCCAATGGTTATTATTATTATTATTGTCGGTGAGCTTCCGAATCAAGGAAGCATTTTCCCTTTCTCGGGTAATAATCGAAAATTTTGATTCCCGGGGGCAACAACGAAAATTCCATGTTGCGCTTGGTACACAATACATGTTTCAATAAATGTTTCTCTATTGCTTCTACCGATCCGTTAGACAGAAATGCAATCGGTGGCATACCAATATGTAAAGGTACATACTATTGTAATGCTAATTACACGAAAAGAAGTCAGAGGTCATTTAAGTTTCCATAATATATAATAGAACAATTTCTAAATAAGATTTAGGGTTGCAGAAGATTTTAATAGTGACGGGTTTTGAGCAAAAATTTTCATATTTATTGAAAACTAAATATTTAGGGGTCGTTAAAGTTTAATATCTTGAGGTCGAGATGGGATACAGAAAATTAAAAATGAGATGGTTGAAATGACACAACATTCTGCGTTGCAGGAAAAGAAAAGAATACCGCGTATCAAAAACGAATCTCTCAAGCAGTCCTACTCAAGTCGATAATAGGCCTCCCATGAAGGTAATATGGGTCCAGAAATCGAGTAAGGGCATTGTGTCTAAGGGGCCTAAGATTTCTCTCGAATGTGGGAACCCCGTGGGACTATGACAGGTTGTACACTCCATAGGAAAAGACGGTTTTCAGAAAAACGGTGTGAACGGTAGGCAAAAACAATTTCTTCGGCCGTTCAACGCTCCCAATTGAAGAAACTTTTCAATTATATAACCGTGAAAAGGATACATCAGCTACAACTTCCTTCCAGAGGTTTCTCATTTTTTGAGCTAGCAACTAAATAAGGTTGTTGTGAGACAAAATTTTAGTGACGAGAGCGCTGGAACGTAAATGAAGAGTAGAAACGAAAAAAGAGATGTGTATTAGTTTATCCAAAGGTGAAACGGATGCAGTCAGGATATCCAACAAGCCAACAGGCCAACAAGCCGCGACGAAGAGATAGAGTGAATAGGCAGAATTTGCACATTTGAACTCATTAATTATCCGAAGAATGGTCTGATTACCGTGGGCAGTGCTCGGGAAAAATATGCTCCTTGGAGCAAACGCCTTGGTCATGATGAATTGATTGCAGGATTTGGTGAATTCCAGAGTTTAAGGGTTTCAGTATGATATTTTAAATATGTTAGAGAAATTTTAGCACAGAAGCGCTGCCGCAATCGTTAAATTCGCAGAATTTTGGAAATCTAG
Source organism: Hermetia illucens (assembly GCF_905115235.1). Lineage (NCBI taxonomy): Eukaryota > Metazoa > Arthropoda > Insecta > Diptera > Stratiomyidae > Hermetia > Hermetia illucens. The sequence goes on along the minus strand of NC_051850.1, from coordinate 151,489,807 downwards.
GAAAAAAAATACCTTCCGAACAGTTGCATTTTGCCTCTAAACAAGATTAACCTCTATATTACAGATACCTTTATGTTTAGTAAGTATTTTGATGCTACAGTCAAATTAACGAAATTACAAACAGTGGGTCGTGCTGTTAACATATCATGCTGGTCCCAAGCCCAGGTAAAGGAGGAGGGTATGAGGTAACGTATTTTGTGCTATCCTCAGCAAACGAAAATAAAATGCGTCTTCATCGCGTATGCATCACAGGTCGACCTGATGCCGAGAAAGATGCCTTCTAGCAATTTCTACTTGCAACGTGCCTGCTGATGACTATATCATCATTGCAGGCGACCTTAATGGTCATATCATCGATTTTAAGAACACCAATGACCTTGTAATTATGAATACATGGTTCATCAAACGAAAACGCAAATCGACTATATTCTCATAAGACGCCGATATTTTACCACCGTCACTGATTGCAAAACCGTTCCCTATGAGTCCTTCCCACCTCAATATCAGCCGTTGATTGCCGCCTTATGAATCAAGTCACCGATAGAACAAAGTGAAGAACGCACGTAGAAGAATCATGGGACCAAATTGAAGATACGATCCACAAAATGGTCTCTGCAAGCCTCGGTGTCACCAAGCCCGGTAAGTGGTACATCAACCGAGAAACTTGGCTTTGGAATGACGATGTTTAAATGAAGGTCCCGAGACGCCTATACCACAAATTTCTCGACGATAAAACACTGGCCAGTTGACAAATTTATAAGAATGTCAACCGGGAAGCAAAGTAAGCGATCGCCGTCATTCTACCGGTCGATTACAAGATCTTTACGATAAATTAGACATTCAGAATATCGAGAATGATCTGCCAAAAGCCAAAACGAACGCACACAGGATATCGAATACTTCTGTTTCGGTAATGGCAAGAACGGTACTTACCAACCGTCGAGAATATTTGGAGCAGATTTCAACTGAAGAATTTGCTGAGCCTCCACTTCCACAATTATTGCCGACATTTGGAGCAGTTCCACCTATCACCGCAACTGACGTCGAGGAGGCAATAAAACGAATGAAATCGAGGAAAGCAACAGAGCCTAACGCCATTGCATCTGAGCTCTGGAAAGGAAAGAGCTAGTGAATTCTTTAATCGGGTCATTGAGGAAAGAAGAACACCGTCTGACTGGCAAGATAGTACCACCGTTCCAATATGAAAAAAGAAAGGTAGTCTAGCAGAATGTTCAAATTACCGTCCGATCCGGTTGCTTTCCCATACCATGAAGATTTTTGAACGCATTCTTGATAATCGTTTCTGTGAAATCATTGAAATAACCGTGAATCAAGTCGAATTTGTTAAGAAATGCGGAACTACAGACGCAATACACGCTGCGTCGTTACTCATGGAGAAACACCGTGAGAAGCATAGCCCTCTTTATGTTGCATTTCCGGATCTAGAGAAATCGTTTCATCGTGTGCCACACGAACTCATCTGCAATATGCTCTGCGGCAACACCTAGTAACAAAAGAAGTCACGTGCTAGGTTAAATTGCTTTACAAGGTCCCAAAAATAAAGTTTGAAATATGGCGGGTGTATAAAAACCACTTCGCGTCTCTGTGAAATAGGCACAATCATTGACAGCGGCACTGACCTGCCCATAACTGAGAGTTTTAAATATTTCGGGTCAATGCGATCACCCAATGGAGAACTGCGTTCTGAGGTTGCTTCACATTGTAGGGCAACCTGGATCAAGTGGCGTTCCACAACGGGTGTTCTTTGTGATCGTGGTATCAACCAACGTGTCAAGTCTAAAATTTAACGCAATGTCATCTGTCCTGTCGATCTCTATGGTTCTGGTGCTGGCCGGCTATCAAAGAAAATGAACGGCATCTCGCGGTAATGGAGACGAAGATGCTGCGTTGGACTAGTGGCGTGACATGTTTCGATTACACCCAAAATGAGGATATTGGCGATCAATATGGCGGCTTGATACGCTGGATGGGAATTTAAAAGCCTCAGGACTGTATCCAGATAAGGCATTTGATAGAGCCAAATGGCGAAATTGATCACGATGAGCCACCCCGCTTGTGAACGGGACAAAGGCTGATGAAATAGAAGAGGTCGTGCTTCCGTGTGCCGATGTTGTTCTCCTTACTTTCTTATTCTTCCGCGCGATTTTATTGAACAAATTGGCATCTCCTATTTTCCCTATTTTACTTTATCCGGGGCTTAGGAGACTATAATTCAAAAGAAGGACTAGTCATAATTTCTGTATTTATTGCACCTGCTAATCTGAGTTTGTGAAAAATTTGGGAAATGGCGTGGGTTCAGCCTTATACATGTTTTCCCATTCCGCCATGTTGCTTCAGGGTAACTTTTCGCGATTCCAGATTGATCTTTTAGATCGATCAATTGGAACTTGAAATACTGTATGTTCCAGGGAAGTGACAATTTCTTAAATGAAGAGGAAGAGAGAAGACTGCGTACCTGAACTAAATACCGCAAAATCATACAAGTGCTTATCCTACTGACAGTTTTGTTGTGTTATACTTCTACATTCTTTTCAAGCCTCATCCATGATTCAAAACTGTCAACCAGTCTAAATATTTTCCAGCTTTTTGCCAGCTACTTCGGGAATGTGGATTGAGTCTTCAACACTTTGATTCCTGAAGAGAAAAGCAAGGCCGCATCCGTGCGTGTGGGTCGGAAATGGCGTGTGGTGGTCGGAAAGGTTTACCATCTATCGCTTTCAGCGGAACAGCTTAAAGTAAACCATCATCTCTTTGCCACAAAGTGATAAATTGGAAGATGGCTTATCAAGTGACCCCAACTATGTTTTATGTTTGTTAGTATTTGGTATATGGTCAGTCAAATTATATAAAAACTTGTATTGAGTGTGAATGCTTATTCCTCAAACTGTAAGTAATCTGTAAAAGTATAGATTGTTTTTGAAAAAATAAGATTTACATAGAAAATTTGGTTACTGAAACAATGCATCTATCTGGGAAGTAAGTAACAAAGCCATTCTAATGAATGCTATCTTAAATTGTTTCCAAATAAGTATTTTAGATATTTGTTCTTTTCGATATTGTGAAACTAACATTTTCAGCGACCATACAATTCGCAATATCGATTTTCATTAATTGCTTCTCATCCCCATATTTATCAATTTTCCAGCTCAACATTATCGCAATCTTCGGCATATATTTGAAATCTGGCATGCACTAAACTCATTAAAATTCCAATGAAAGGGAATTAGCAAATTAATGTCCACCACTAGATTGACAACATAGCAGCCAAGAATACGAGGGACATTGCAAATGAACACATTCAAGGGCAAGTTCAAGATATTTGTCACGTATCGTTCGAAAGTTAGCAACATGACAAACTTATATCATAAATGTATGCATGTGAACATGGATAAAGTTTAGCTGGTGATCCGGATGAATGTCTTGGATGCTGGCAAGCCGAGGAATGTTGTGACCAAGGCACAGCTGACAATATTATTACCTGGTTTGCGAGTTTATTTTTAAACGGACATGTGACCACTTTCAAGTACATACTATATCTCTGCATACCGAAAACATTGTTCTGGCTTGTGGAAAATACGCTTGGATTAATGGACATACGTAGATGGTAATTCGTTAATAATCTTATCGATTTTGCTGTTTTATTGTTCATGTGGACCGGAGATACCCTTGCCTTCTACTGATGTTGAAATCCAGTATTTGCAGATTTCTGTCAATAAACCCATACAATATAATATGTCGCACGTACGCCCTTGATACAGTTTCGAAAAGACGCTAAAGACGTCATAATTTAATAGTCTAACATAATTCATGTGATCTTGACGAAGGTATGCATCGGCAAGTGTGGGGAATTTTGTCGAAAAATCGAACTTTTTCAAATATTTACAACAAGATTTGGATAAATTACTTAGACAAACCAATGAGCTATGTATCAATAATTGCTTTCTTGTAAATAGCAAATAAATATTTGTTTTTCTTCATTGAGTAATGAAAGTAAAAGCAGGAAATAAACAATGTCAACTCTTAGGGAATATCTTTCTCCACATTTGGGATTGTTTGCTACGAAATTTTTTATGTTGGGGCATTTCTTCTTGTATAGAGACAACTTGATAGACATAGCAAACATAAAGAAGTACTTTGCCTTGACAATTTGCCGGGCTAAAATTTGTCAACACAGAAAAATTTATTTGAATTTTACATACAGAAAATTGTTAATTATCAGTTCTTATAATTGACTTATCTTCCTGATAAACATCGATTGCGATAGCAATGGTATAAACTTCCTGGACAGCCAAAATTCAATAGACAAACGCACGAGAGGAAAAGAGAACTGACTGCGAGGGTGCAATATCGAAACGTAAGAGTTTAGCCAGTAACTCGAAAATAATTTTTTACAATTTCGACTATTGTGGCGGAATTACTTGTTTTTATTTGCATATTCCATTGATCATTTTTAGAGAATAGTTCTACAGGCGACCCATTGGTGTGGTCAGCACTGTTTGCTTCACCCACAAAGGGCTTAAAAATGCATGTCATCCCCAAGGATGGCTTTTGACGTACACTTTTTTTTTGTCCTGGGTAGTATTGCTTGCAGGGGCATTTAAGTGTTGTGTTATCGTTGTTATGTCCAGGCCAACAATCTCCTTAGTTATGTCGCGTATCTTCCGTTTCTACCACACCTACATGTGATTTTGCAGCTCATTTCATGACATGTTCTGGATATTTTAAGCCCATACTGATTTCTACATTTGACAAATCGGTTTGACTTGAGAGCTGGTTTCTGACAGGATCTTGACTGCGAGATTCAGGTCCAGGGTTAATGATATGACAATTGTACAGTATTATGTAACAACAGGGACTTCCATTGTAGAGGAAGAGGAGAAGGATGTTTTCTAAGAGCAACTATATTCACTTCGGGAGAGGCTTCTTTAAGGTGACATTGTGATAATGATGAGTGACTTGAACGACAAGGCGGGCTCTGACAACACCTTGCTGGGATATTTGTAGACTTCCACCACTTTAACCACTTCGTTATAGTCGGTACACCCTTTTAACGCAGGCTCTGCCACACAAGTTCAGTCGGGTTCAACTTATGGGCAAAGAACATCTAATCATATCGACCTCATTGCGATGAGTAGTCGATTTAAGAATTATATGCTGAATAGGTGTTACAAAAATTATGCGGATATCGGGATTATTATCTTATCTTTACTTGCATGCTGCTGTTGTGTCTGCTTAAGGCATCTCAAATTCAAAACGGAACCCCGCACCCGCGATTTGACTGTTGTTCAGCAGAGAAGAAACTTTAAACAACCCACCCGAAAAATATTGATAAGCACTGGGCCACCCGATTCTCCTTCTTCTCTCAAACGTGGCCAAGAGTTCGCAATTCTTCTTGCTAAGAACCCAAGTCTCCTAGGACTACATGAAGACCGGCAATATCATTGTCTTTTCTCTTTTCCTCTTTACCGAAGAATTTTTGGCCCCCTACATGAGGATGGACGATTCCGTAGCCTACATAACGATTAAGTCTATGAGCAATGCCACGATTGTGTGGTTGTTGATAAAATCCGGCTCAATAAGTTGCGGTGGGTGGATCACTTAATCCGTATGGATGAGGATGATCCCACCCGAAAAGTCTATAAGGGCAATATCTATGGTAGAAAAAGAAGGCGAGGCAGATCCTGCCTAAGATGGAGCGATGGCGTAGGTCAGGACGCCAGACAGCTTTTGGGAATATCGAATTGGTGGACTTCGGCGCAAAACCGGGATGTCTGGAGTTCCTTATTAAGGCAGGCCTAGACCGGATACCGGTTGTTGCACCGTTGATGATGATGACGACTGGGCCACCGAAAAATTGGTATAGATGAAGTTGTCGGCCCGCCCCAATAAGACATCGCCAGACCTGATTCTTCTCGTCATCGATTTCGAGAAGCTTTCAACATTGTGAAAAGGGAGTGTATCGGGAATCACGAAGGAGGCATTCCGAAGAAATTTATAACTAAAAAACTAATTAATAACCTGTTGGGGATGAAAAGGTGGAAGTGCCAGCAGATAGATTCCATATTGAGAAAGGACGACAACTACATTACAGGCTATGCCATGCAATGAAACCAACTATCCCAGGAGAGCCGGCGAGTGGGCCGCCCTAGAACTACGTGGCATAGAACAGTAGAAGAAGAGTGCAACCTTCTCGGAAAATGAGGAACGAGTTAAAGGATATTCCCAGGAATTGATAGCGGTGAGGCTTCTGTATGTTCCTGTGTCCGCCCCTGTGTAAAATATCGTTATTGAGGTGATTGTATACATTCAAAAACTTAAACTTTGTGATGATATGATGCGTGTGCATTTTTTATCTATGATTTAGGTGATTTTGATGAAGCACTGTCACCAAGGTCCAGCTTTAACAATCCGCACCCGGGATTTGTCCCACTTGCTCTTTAAAATGCCAAATGTTTCTCGTTTAAGCAGTAAATCTCAAGCAACGCTAACAACCATTTTAGGAATTTTTTTGCGTCTACTTTAACTAACTAAAACAAATCGGAATATCGGAAGCTGGCGCTTCGTGAATAAAGGTTTTGTGTTCATCTTATGCGAGAAACTTTCGCACATTTTTCCTCTCAACAAATGTATATGGCTAAAAACCCAAAATATGCCTTTATATTTTTTTCAAACTACAAGAAATACGTGCAAATTAGAGACGTAGATATTATACTCATTCTAACCAAACATTGCCTATGACCGAATACCGTACATATTCATGCACATATACAAATTGATCGTATATTGAATACCGCATGTTCAATGTACAAATATATCTACATAAATTAGGCACTACACTTCCATTTAATATCCCACAAGGCCACATTCTGTGAAAAAAAATTGCACCCTCTATTCACGTGTATGTACGGTTACAGCGATTGGCACGAAATTTGGTGGAAAGGTGGGAACTGTGAACGATCACGCATACAGTCAGTTACATTCTTCTACGTCAAATTTAAGGGGGGTCCCCATACATGCAAAAGGGGCGTGTAGGGGAAGGGAGCTGTGAGTTTATAATAAATTTTTTTCACCAAATATGGTCATGTGGGGTATCAAGCATCAATGTAGGCTATAACATAGAGCATAATCCTACCAAGTTTGGAGGAAATAGCATCTTTACTAACAGAATTATAATAGGTCAAAGTCGTAGCTTCTGTGCAAATTCAAGACTTTAAATGTCAATATCACGCGAAAGTGGATATTCTCACATAATATACGCATATATTGCGTGCTAGCTACTAATGGGACAAACGCACACCCAAATGGCTTAATAAAAAAAATACACAAAACTTTTCATAACTAAAGCGTCCAGCTTCCGGTTTTCCGACTTGTTGTATCTGTTGTAGGTTAATTTCTTCATATTTCCGAATAATATTGAACTCCTAGTGTGAAGCCTATGAGGTTGACTATTTTTAATACAGTGCTTTCCACATCAACTTTTTGTGTAAATGGATCTTGAAGATATAGGGCAGAGTTGAATATTTAACTACATACACACGTAACTGTCATGCACTCGTCGTTCCTCACATAGGGAAACACAAAACCTTTTATACCTGAAGCGTCTAGCTTTCGGTTTCCCGACTTGTTAGTGGAATGGAATTGATTGAGCAATATTTTGAATGTCCTGTTGTATTTATTGTTAGAAGACCAACCTCTGTGAGCTGTCGAACGGGTCGGTTTGCTTTTCGGCGCTTCAGGTAAAAGGTTTTGTGTTCATCTTATGTGAGTAACTAACTCACTAGGCACGTTTTCCATTCGTACATTTGTAACTAAGAATACGAAACATTCCGCAATATGCCAGATTTAGAATTTTTAGGAGAAACTTAAGGGGGGTTTTCCAGTAAATTTCCAAAATATGGTAATATACTATTATTAACTTTATTTGAGCTGATATCGGAACGGGATGTATTTTGGGGCCAAGATTTTATATAGATACATCACTACAAAGGCTGCGATCGTATTGTTATACAACAATGACAATTGGTTCTAAGCTTTTGATGAATAGTTTCCAGTATTGTCAAATTTACTCAAGCGGTCATAGAAGACAAACGGGACTATTAAATGCAAATACTACTGCAATGTGGCAGGATACATCAAGGTAACTGAAGAACGAAGAGTAAATAAGGCTGCATGCTCAGAAATAATCCCACTTTTATATGTAAGTTACTTTGAGGCGTATTGTATTTGCCCTCGAAATTGCTCCATAACAAATGAAAGGGAATTAATCAGAAACGCACACTTTCTTCCCTTTGCTTATATTCAGTGGACCTGCAGATGGGATGTTATGCATATCAGCAGAGTTACTCAAAACAAGAAATAGAGCTATGACTTTGAAACTGTATGAACCCTTGAGCATCATCTGGACTAGAGAATTTTTACCAGAAAATTTTCACAGAAGTCTGACATGCTAATATGATTTCCATTGCACGATTTGTAAGGTATTGCCAAAAATTATCGAAAAGAGGCTGAAACCTTTCCCAAAATATAGTCGGAGAATAACAGGGAGGATCTCAGCGAGGAAAATCACTGATTAACCAGATTTTCTTTCTAAAGTGCTTGAAAAGTGCTGCGAATACATGTTAATGTATACTAACAACTTCAGGTTTGAGCCAGCCGAAGGATAACTAAAATTTTGTCTTGCCGTTGAGGGAGTCCTGAAGACACCATCCACTTGATGGCGGACCAGATAAATTAGGAGAAGGGGGCAATCCTTTTAACCACTTCGATAATACTACTGCCAGAACAGGGGTGGAATACCATGTGGTTAATTGCCTCTGCGCTCGACGAAGCCACAAGTCGTCCCTTTCTTAAAAAAAAAATAAGTGCCATCCACGATGAGCGGCCTGTGAACCAAAGACCATAGGATTCAGTTTTTCCTCAATAAGTGCAGCCCGCTGTCAAGAGCAGCATGCCTCCATTCAACAGTTCTTGGAAAGAAAAATAGACCAATTAGTTAATTTTATGCTGTATATTCAGCCAAGACATCTCTGCTTTTCCTTAGAGATGACCTTCAAAGTTCCACTTCTGGCTCAGTGATCAAATTATTCAAATATTTGTTATGCTATCCAGAGATTATTTTGTATACAAATGTCGTTGTGGACTTAACAGTATGGTTGCCTTTCACCATTTGGCGGGGTATAGCTCGTCAATTAGGCCTACGCGCCATCGCTCACGTTTACCGGAAATGCGTTTCACCCCGCCCCCACGATTTCCCGAAACCCTTGCACTCGTCATCTACTCTTCTGCACTAAGTATCCTTGTGGCGACCATTCGTCACCCATCTTGACATGGCATGGCATGAAGACTATTATTTAGCTGCCTTCTTCATAAATGATAATAATAATCGTTGGCGCAAAAATTCATATTGGATCAGGGCCTTGAAGTGTGTTTGAGCACTTCATTCAAGACCGTAACGGTGCACTATAATACATTGTAGGTGCAATGTGTTCAGCATTGCGCTCGCCCGAGATTATTGCCCTGATTTGACTCAGGTACTCATTTACAGCTGAGTCGACTGGTATCTGACGTCAAATCACGGTACAAATCCCACTGCCACCAGTGAGATTCGAACCGCGATCTTCCCTATGACTTCTTCATAAAGGAAACCACAAATAGAAGCTCCTTGTTGAACAAAACCCTATTAATGTATCTTCCTCTTACAGATGAAGACTTTCAAGGGTTTTTACAAAAACTATGTCTGCTCAAACTTCTTCACTCGGCTGAGTGAATCTTTACAATGGATCAATACGCTGCTTGACTGTCGGAACAACTTCAAATAATATCAATTGACTTATACCTTTGCTTGAAATGTAATCGGCGCGTTCCCCAAGAAATGGCTTAGCGCAAAAGAAAGGGGGCGCGATCCCAAATTATTTTTTTTTAGCCCGTTCCCTGGCTTATGTATGATGACTAACCCGTCGAGCAAACTTGATATACCCTAATTCCTAAAGACAGGCAAAGAAGAATCCTCCATAAATCATGGCACAATAACTGGTATCCGGTCTAGGCTTGGCTTCATAAGGAACTCTAGACACCCCAGTTTTGCCTCGAAGTCTAGCAATTTCGCATCCCTAAAAGCTGTTTTGCGTCCTGGCCCTGGCTTACGCAATCGTTCCATTTCAGGCAGGGTCTGCCTCGTCTTCATTTTCTTCCATATATATTGCCCTTATGGAGTTTTCGGGCTAGATCAACCTCATCCGTACGGATTAAATGACCCTCCCACCGTAACCTCATGAGCCGGAGTTTATCCACAACCTATGGTACGGCTCATAGATTTCGTCATTATGTAGGTTATGGAATCGTCAATCCTCATGTAGGGGGCCAAAAATTCCTCCTCCACCGCGAGTTCGCAATTTTTCTTACTAAGAACCCAAGTCTCTAAGGAATACATAACGACTGGCAAGATCATAGTCTTCTACAGTAAGAGCTATGATCCCATGGTGAGACGTTTCGAGCAAAACAGTTTTTATAAGCTGAAATAGCTTCTATTGGCTGTTGGCAACAACTGTGCCCGGATTTCATCATCTTAGCTGTTACCGGTTGTGATTTTCGACTAGATAGCAGAAATGTTCGACGGCCTTAAAGTTGTAGTCTCCTATTTTTTTGTTTTTGTTTGACCAGTGCAATTCGATGTTGTTGGTTCAGTGTTCCTCGCCGCTGACGTGGCCACCACGTACTTCGTCTTGCCTTCATTAATGTGCAGCCCGAGATGTCGCGCTACCTGCTCGATCTGGATGAAGGTAGATGGTACATCTCGGGTTGTTGTTCCCATAATGTTAATATCGTCAGCGTAGTCCAGTAGTTCGGTGGACTTTCATGCATCTTAAATTGACATATTTAACCATTTCGGCCGTAATTCCATCGGCTCCTGGGGATTTATGGTTTTTAAGCCGGTGGGTTGTACGGACTGTTTCTTACTTGGTGGTAACAGTATTTGTCGGTCATCTTCAGTTGGCGGGACCTACAAATCGCCGATATTCTGGTTGTTGAACAGTTCATCAATTTACTCAACCCATCACTCCAACATGTTTATGTTCATTCTGTAGGAAATCAAATCTCTCTTTTTGTTTCGGCAGGATGATCATCGAGGTGTATGAGGTTGGTAAAACTTACACACCTGGTGTGGTTTCTCCACGTACTTTTCAAGTTCACCGACCTGTCGATTCTCCTAGGCTTCCTTTTTTGGTGCCTCTGCGCGTCATTGCGTTCTATGAGGGTGCAATATTGCCCAGTATGCGGCATTCTTGAGGCTTGGACAAAGTACTTTTGTTGCCGTATCAATGATAACGCCCTTCATGTAGTTGTGAAGATAATTTGTTGTTGTTTCATCTGTCCATCCGTTTCCCTCTTATAGATGTCAAAATTACGTCAGTATTCACTGTCACTTGATTGTCAGAGGAGATATTAGGCGGTGTTGTAACTTGAGCGCGGAGCACTATCCGAGTCTATATTGGCCCGCTATATGTTCCGACATTGATCAAGGCTGAGAGGTGTCGGCGGTCAATCAATGCGTTCAATTTGGTTGAAAGTAGTCCCGTCAGGAGCGACTCATATATGTTTGTGGACCACTTTTGTGTAATTCTGCCAACTGAATCCACGATCCGTTATCATTGGTATTCATATGTAAGCTTTGGAATCCGAAGCGACATATTCCCTGAATATCACTAGGTCATACACACAATGTAAAATCATTGCTACTATTAATATTCAAAGGTTCCCAAAGTCCAAACTTCCAATTAGTGCAAATATTGACACATCAAAATATCTACGATCTAAAGATTTGCTTCGTCACAGTCCAAAATCCAAAACGCTAAAATCGTTCTATCAACCTATTTGTTGAATATAAGTAAAGTTTAGTCATAGAAACTGTTTGACCTTTTGTAAATTAGACTTAAATGAAACTCAGGCCGCACATTAAGATTGTCATTCTAATGAAATTGATTAAATCTTTTATTCCCAAGTTTTCAAAATTTCTAAGATACTCATTCAATTTTAAATCAGGTCTAAAGCTTCTATTTTATTACACTCGTCCGCTAAACAAGCAAACAAACATTATGATATCACCTTGTCTGGAATGCGTTTCTTGACTTTTATTCTTCCCATCTTTAATCTTATGTTTTCCAAAGCGTTTAACTGTAATATATGCTAGTAAAAAAGTGTTTGTTTACGTTTGGATACCTCTTGATGATTTTTGCATAAACCAAAATCAGAGAATTTGATGCCCGATAGTCACGAAACCGCCAGAAAATAGCACTTTTGGCCTATTTTGAAAGTAAAAAATTATCTTCGCTTAGTCCATATTATAGTTTTATCTTAAGATCCAATTAAATTAATTAAAAAGACGTCATCCTGGTGAATTCGGGATTTGACCGCTTTTTGTGCAAAATTCCTCCTCATCAGATTCACATTCACTTCATGCATAAATATATTGGGGACTTTTATGGGTTATGCTTTTTTCTGGAGTGCTTGGCTTTAAAAAAGGTGAATATTGCACACTTTTCTGAAGAGAAGTTTGTATTCTAATTGATATGCACATCTTAACTACAATTTATGGCGTTTTTAGCTGAATAGATGTTCTGCTATTAAGGTACATTCCCATCCTATTCAGCTAAAGACCTTTGTTTCTTTTGGTTTGGGATTTTAATCGCTTCAGCAGATGCAGTTATAATTGAGTTACGTGACTAACCTTAAAAAGATATAAATGCACCAACTGGAATAGAACACCTTGATCGTGGTCCGTTAAATTGAAAATTATGACATGTAACCAGCAGTTCCCGTATCAGATGCAGTTAACTGGGAGAGAATAGATTGTGTGAATAAGTCAGAGTATTTAAAAGTTATAATATTATCTTTCGCGATTCTCCCGAAAAATGTAAACGGGTGGCCAATTTTTGTGGAACGGGAAAAAAGTTTTGGTGGGTCAATGCTTCTATTCGACAATTTTAGATGCTGAGTCGGTTGGACCATTTCAAAGAGTAAAGATTATGGAAATATTAACTTATAGTGATCACTCTGAGTTTTTGTTTATTTTTAGAATAAAAATTAATTGGGCCATAATGACCATTTTATTGCTTGATGTTACGATGTCATGGTGACCACCATGGTAACGCACGATTTTGTTGTTTTGTAGAAAAAAATATTTCTTTTCGTTTATTATCTTTTAATTTTTAAAATTTGATTGAAATGAATTTATTCTGTAGAGTGGATTCAGATAGGTCGTTTTTTTAGAGAGCTCGTATGATGACGTTTTTGCATTGATCGGAAGGAGGCATATGCTTCAGTGGCTCATCAGCATCTAGCCATTGTGCTGATTGGCGACGATTGTCATATAATATCCACCTTTTATCACATGTCACTATTCTGTGCAAAAAGGGATCGGTTCTGTTGCGGGTGAGTAGAGAACTGCAAATTTCCATTCGAAGCGCCATGTTTTGCTCCGTAAGGGCATGTGAAACTCATTTGTCGAGCTTTCACCTTTCCAAGTTGTTGCAAGTGCCGGAAAACTGCCGAATAGTGTACGCCCAGTTTCTTTGCAATGTCCCTCACAGACTGACGCAGCTCGTCGTTGTTAATTGATGGTCCTCGATGTCCACGTAGCTCACTTTGAAGGTTTACGTCGTCTGACCGGAATTTTTCGAACCACCGCCGTGTAGTTCGTTCGGTTTCCGTATCAGCTCGAAATGCGTTGTTAATGTTCTTGGTCGCTTCCGCCGCTTTATGACCGAGTTTGAACTCATACAGAAAAAGTATACGTTCTTGGCCCTTTTCCATCCTTTTTTTCCTTTCTACTCCCTGTTATCCCAATGATGGTCAAAACTCATCATATAAAGGATCATTACGTTATCCACGCCTTAGATTGGGACAAATTCACGTGAAATACATAACTCTGACCTTCAATAACTTTGTTAATAATGGTTGGATTTTTTTCGAATTTTTCAAAATTGTGTATCGCATTTTAACTTATGATGAACGTCTAGGATACACGTAAAGGCGGGTTAGTTAGTGTGTATTAGTTTCGGAAAGTAGTAATTGAACCCTTTCATTTGATACCTGCCATGACCATATTCTGTGAAAAAAAAAATGTGCACCCTCCTTTCACATGTATGTGGAGCCCCCTTCCTCATCAGGCCATAATTTTCGAAATCAAGCAACTTACTAAAATAAATTGTTTCCGGAAGACAGCTGTATCAGGTTTCAAGAGGAAACTTTCAAAGACTCCTGGCTTGGATAGTATCCCCAAAAAGTCCTTAAGGCAGCAGTGAATATGATGCCAAATATGATTACCGAGGTATTTACCATACCTCGTGAGGAGGGAGCATTGCCCACAGAGGGGAGAGGGGTGATTCTCATACCCAAGCCAGGCAAACCTCTGGGTGAACCATCATCATACAGACCTATATGCCTTCTAAATAATACTGGCAAATTATTTGAACGAATAATCTTCAAAAGTTTACATCCGATTGCCGAAGGCAGTCTCTTTAAAAACCACTTTGGATTTCGAAAAAAAAATATCTACGATCGATGCGGTTAACCTAGTGGCTAATATAGCTAAAGCCGCCCTCGAAGAGGACAAATGCTGTGCAGTGATAACACTTGACTTAAAGAATGCCTTCAATTCCGCCAGATGGAGCAAAATACTAGTGGCCCTAATTAAATTTGGAGGGCCGAGGTACCTGGTGCGAATTATTGGCGTCTATTTAATTGATTTAGATAAAGGAGTTTAATTTTACCAAACAACATGCGGAATTCCACAAGGGTCCATCCTAGGACCACCCTTGTGAAAAATTTTGTATAACGGAGTGCTGACGTTAGAACTCCCTACCGGCGTGGTTACTATCGGCTTTGCAGACGACATTGGGCTGACGGTTGTTAGACGCCTCCACGAAGAAATTGAGATTTACACCAATGAAACAGTTTACGACATTAAGTCTTGGCTGGAGAATGCAGACTCATCGCTTGCAAAACATAAGGCAAAAGTGTTACTTATCACTACGCAAAGGAAACGTACGTTTATGAAGATCAAATTAGGGACATCGACAATACATAATGATTGAGAAGAGACTACGTTTCAATTTGCATGAGTAGAGTGCAGCAACTAGGGCATATAACGCCGGAATTCTGCTGGCGAGAATGTTACCGAATGTAGGTGGCCCAAGGCCGAGCCGTCGAAAAGGAAGTAAATAGAAGAAAAATTGGAATTGCATATCGCATAACTGCAGTGCAAACATGTTGCGCCTATCTAACAATATCCTACGGCCTGCGTGATAGCAGGGATGATCCCAATTGGCATTCCGGCGATAGAAGGACAACGTCTTTATAATCGAAGCTGTTTAACCGAGCCACGGCGAAGTGGGTTTCAACCTAAAGCAACTTTTGAGCGGACACGGAAGTTATCGAGCATACCTCTATGATGTGTGTGCCCGGACATCGCAGACAACGCAGAGCACGTGTTATTTTAATGCCCGAGTTTCTCAGTTAAAAGAGTCCAAAAAACAGTGTGAACGAAGCGGCCCGCAGATGTTAAATGCTCCTTTATATAATTCGCAGAACACGACATGTATGCGAGTTATATTGAGCGTAAATCTGCCCATACTTTGGGCCAAAACTTGGCCTGAGCTGAACACCTTTTTTATTATGGAGTCCATAGTCCTCATCCACTTAATGTCGGATCGGACCAAATGAGGAGCAACTTACTCATTATTTTTTTGGTCCACGAATGTCAACCCGTGAATCAGTAAACTGTGGCTATTTCAAGAAATCCATATGAGCGAAAATATGCCTACTTAGAAACAAGTTGAAAACCGGAAGTTTGCCGCCCCAGGTTTGTCTTGTCTAAAAAAATATTTGAATGTCGAAGTATCACTTTCATGTAGGCACTGCAATGTGTGGGCCGCTTAGGGGAGATTCACCCGACCTCCACACCAAAGTAGCGCAGCACAATTTACCACGACTGAGCAACTCCAAACTCATCCGGCTTGTCGGTAGCAGGATAACAGCCAGCAGTTCGGGGTAGGAACCCGGCTCGAATCGGTCTACAGCCAGCTGCCGGCCGTGTTGGTCGTTATTATTAATATTAAAACAAAAAACTCTAACAGTGTATCTTAATTATAAAACAAGGAACTGTCTTTTTGTTACGCAATTTCTCTAGACTTAGAATTAAATTGAATTGATTTAAATGAAAATAAATAAATTAAAATTGTTTAATTAATAATTGGTGACCCACCCACTAAGCGGTTCACACATTGCAGCGCCTGCACTAGAGGTCAAATATTACAGGTGTTTAAAGTTTTCCAAAAGATTCTCCATCTTTGTGGCCATTTTCCTAGCACCTAGACACACCAACGTAAATACCAACCTCCTCTAAACTAGAGATAACACAAATTAAGCTCCTTTTCTCGAAATTCTGGTGGAGCAATGGCCATATACTACTATTTGCGCAATACAATATTGATCGGGAATATCTTCATTTCGGTCGTAAAATTCACGTTTGCAAATTCAGAAGATTCATTAACACCAATAAAAGCGGGTGCTAAACCATAAGAGATATAATAGGACTCGGTGGAGTCAGCTACAAAAGAGGTGGCAGTGGGAAGGATAATACAAGTAATACCTAATTGTAGAGACACATACAAGCTAGTTGAAAATAAAAAGAATAAAAAATGGAGAACCTTTCGGAACGCCAAAAGTTGCTTCAATTTTAATTTGTTGTCAAAATGCCAAGTATAAGGCGTAGACAAAATGATGGGATTCTGAAAGAAGATACCAATTGGAACTCAAATTGGGGCTGGGGAAATGAGTGTTAAGAGAAGTGAAGGGGACAAATCGGTTCGAAGTCATATTGGCGCTGGAGGGAAGAGAGCTTGACAGAAATAAAGCAACCCGTTACTAAGTTTCTGCCAGCACCACGCTGAGTGAACTCAAGGAGGTGCTTACATATGACAGCAGTAAGTGAGTGAGTTTAAACACAACTGATACAGTAGCAAGTACATAGGTTCAAAGTAGCTAGCAAGCCCGGATCAATCGAAAAAAAATTAACTAATGAAATAAATACTTACAGGAGGAGGTTGAACGAAATATCTTTTGAATGAATTCCTTAATACATTGATTTGCGATAGGTTTCGGTACGTTAATGAAAATTCTAACCACAATAACCATCTACATATGCGCTCTGAATTTTGGGGGGAAGGCAATAGGCAGGTAGCCTACATGACCAAAATAAGTAAGTTACGAAGATGGTATGTAAAGGCAAAGGATGGGGCATGTATTCTGGTTGCATCATTATAATAGACAGATAATACCCCGAAGATATCTTCCAGCACGGCAGATACTCGA
This sequence comes from Hermetia illucens, assembly GCF_905115235.1. Lineage (NCBI taxonomy): Eukaryota > Metazoa > Arthropoda > Insecta > Diptera > Stratiomyidae > Hermetia > Hermetia illucens. Next base: position 151,472,416 of record NC_051850.1, on the reverse strand, counting down.
TGACGAAAACATGCATATTCTATACAAGACGAGTCAGTTACTCTGACTTGGGGAGTATATTATATTCATCTCACTGCTATCCTCAATGGAGTAAATTTTTGAATGAGTTTCTTTGCTTTTTAGTAAGAAGTTACTATTTTAACTGAGTGATTTAAAGAAGTACTTACTGCTTAACCCTCCGCCTAAGTAAAAAGAATAAAATGCTAACTTTCACGTTCATTGTCGTACAGAAACGTTGGCTTTTATTCAACTTTCCAATCGAAAGTTATACAGAAAACGGGCCTCGTTTTTACATGTTCTCGATTAATTGCGAAACATCTCACTCTGAATTTTTAGTATTTGATGCAAGGGGCACATTGTCAAGCAGAGATGTTTATGATAAAGAGTAGGGCAAGACGGATAACTTCATAATATTGAATATTAATGGAAAAATCCATAATTTTGCTGCAGTAGTTAAATTTTGAATAAAAAAATAAGTTTATCCAAATAAAAACTGAAGACGGATTCACGATTTGGTACCAGGGCAAAGGGAACTTGCCAGGTGCTGTTTCACCTCTGCTCTGGGAGCACCGTGACCGAAGCGGTTTGTATGTATTGAAAGACATCTCTAAGCTATCAACGTTTTTCTAGTTGATTCTAGTTGATATGAAAAGTTAGACCAATTTTGAGAAGTTCTTATTTGGTCCTTTCATTTGATAACAATAAGTTCAATCGTTTCCGGGTAAATAGGGTATGACAGATAAACAGATAAACGGACAGACAGACATTGAACGAGTTTTGTTATAGACAAAATCTTAAAAGGAAACCTAAAGCAGAGGATAATAGCTTGCATTTGCGTCCGTATTGCGTCTGTATCTATTTGTAACGGTAGAAATCAGATCTCTTTAACTCAAACGGTCCTTTCTCCTTTTCCCATTATTATTCGACTATATGAAAACTAAAAGCTAATGTTGTGCTGCACTGGTATCACGGTTAATCTGGAGAGCTGCTCCATAGCGTGTGCCATGATATTTTGAATTTTCTTATTATTGTGCTAATCAACAGCAGAAGTTGCCAATAAAAAGAATGTTTTTAGAAACATACATCTTTCGATGCTTCGCTCAAAAAGGTCTCATCCATAACCAGGTGAAGCGGTACAAGTAGCATTTTACAACAGCTCTTAACCGTACAACATCGATTAAAGTTCTACTTCTGTTGTGCAAACAGGAGATTCTTCTCGAAATAAAAGTGGAATTAATTGTATAACGAAAGTGGTTTAACGTAGTAAAGTCACCGGAAGGGACCTTCCAGCAGACCTGTTCACCGCAACATTGCAATTTTTGTGGAATTAATCCTTGGAACCGGAGGTTTCCGAGAAATGGCACCTGTCTTGTGTGTGCAATTGGATGTGCATTTGGCTGATTGCTGCCGCCGCAAATATAATAGCTAAAACAATCTTAGCACTTATCAGAAAACACTTTGAAAGCTAAATCGACAAAGAACAGGCTGGTTTCTGATCTCGATCCTTCTATGATTGCCGATTGGTTCAATGGGTGATGCCATCTTTTATCGAGCTCCTCAGCGAGTCATGAATAGGAAGATAATCCCCAACAAAACCAAGGCTCTTGATTTGATGGATCATCGTACCCTTCCTAACTATCTTAGTAGAATTGTTTCTGTTAAGGGTGGTACAAAAGTCGATATTATCCAATGCCTTATCAGCGACAAATTCACCTTCACTCTTTTGCATAAAATCCGAAAATACTAGCACCTTCAGACCATCACCCGGCGAATAATACATGAATATGAATCACCAATGTTCTCGAAAGCTCAAACCCCATTTTGACATTTGTCAACGTTGAGGTACCCTGGCCTGCCGCAGGCGAGTTAAAAAACGATGTTCTTATTTAGTCCAGGTGCCGCTAAACACCATGATTAGAAGACGCAAATGGAACTGCATAAGTCACACTTTAGCTGTTACGTGTTAGCTTCACCGTAAAATGAAATCTACTACCCGATGTCACCCGATGAATGAGCCGTCCTAGAAACATGCTGTATAGAACAGCGGGGGTGGGTATAAGCACGGTGGTTCTGGAAGAGGGGGGGGGGGGTTAATGTGACTGACATACAAGGAAAAAATGAAAGTAAAATAATCAATACAATATAACACGGAATTTTTCTAATTTATCAATTATTTAATTACAAGAACGCTTTTGTTGTTATATCCTATCCTTAATGGTGATTATCATTATACACAGATATCTAAGTACCTCTTCGGAGTGCTAACATGTAATCTGATATCTCCTCAAAAAATTGTATTTTTGCATTACCTGGAAAAAAAATAAATTAGTTAATTAAAATATGTTTCATTGCAATAATTAGGAAAGATACAAATGTTTATACTAACAAAGAGGAGTTATAATATTTTTATAACCACGCTCAGTTGTCAATAACAGAAGGAAACACTAAAATAGGTGCAAATCTGGATGTGGTGGTGTATTTAAAAAAGATGACGAGGGAGACAATGTAGAAGTTGTTGCTAATCTTATTAGGAACAGGAAAAAATACTAGGATTTAATGTGTTAATTATTTTTATATCATCTTGCATGGACCATTTGGGTTACTCCATATATTAGACTTGCATTAAGGTTCACGATAAAACCAACTCAGTTCTAAGGTAAAAACTCATGCATAACACTTTATCTTTCGTGGTTCGCCTTACGCTTCAAATAAGTAACTCTAGAAAAATAAATTCGATTTGATATCCTTCAATATTCAGCTTAGATAATTAAAGTCAATTAAAAAAATTTATAATTCTCATATCTTGGGATCTATTTAGTAAACACAAGTTGTTAAAATTATGCAGCATGGGTATTTTTTATGTCCGCAAGTGTATAAAAACTTTACTCAGTAAAAAATCGGGAAAAAATTATACTACAAAATCACGGACTTGAAGGAAAACCCAATTTTTGGGAAAGTTTGACGATTTAGTTGCAAATATATGAGGAAGAAGGATATCTGACAAATATAAAGTAGTCAAACAGGTGGAACCATAATAAAGCTCGGCAGAGAGGTGAAAAATCCCCAGATATATTTAACCAGTGGTCATTGTATAGCATTTGTACGTAAATATGTAAATTTTATTTAAATCAGGTTTTCTGAATGCTTCTATTATTAGATCGGTGTATCTCTTCTAAACGACATATTTGGAATTAGTCTCCGCTTGTTGTAAATTTCTTATTCGACTTGTAGGTGCTTATTGACTGCGGGAAAATAATGCAAAAGTGTATAAATGTAAACATATAATGATGCAGTTTACAAAATCCTCGATTGGGGAAGCAAAGTTTTCTGAACTGACCTCTAGATGAATCTTAATAGGGATCAGAAAGAATCAGGTCAGTGAAACAAACAAGAAGAAGGTGTACGCTTCGGGTATAAAGGTTTTATGTTCATCCTGTCTGAGAAATTTCCTATGTACGTTTTTCCATTCGCCAACAGTTAAAAATTCAAAACATTCCTTGATATATCCAACTCCCCCGTTCATAAAAATTCACTTCATATGATGATGACGTCGTGCATGTCGTAGATTACGGTAAATTCACGTGAAATGCAAAATTTTGGCCTTCAATACTTTGTTAATAATAGTTGGGTTTTCTCTAAACTTGTCAAATTTGTGTATTATATTATTACTTGTAATGATATTTTGTACTAGGATGGACTTAAGAGGGCATTTGGGTAAATTTCTAAAATATAATAATATTTTATTATTAAGTAGTAAGATTTGAAAGTATATTGGAATAAAATGTATTTTGAGGCCTAGATTGTGAATTTTTTCAGATTTTTCGGCTAGAAACGCTCCGAGAACTAAACGTGTTATATTATTGGGGGCATACACTTTCAGCCTTTACTTCCTATTGTTTCACTCAATATAAGAAATGAACCCAGTTTCGAAAAGTACTAATTTAGGCCTTTCATTTGATATACCGTATGATCATATTCTGTGAAAAAATGCACACCCCCCTTTCGCATGTATGGGGAGCACCCCATCCCAATAGAAAATGGCGCCATTATATGCTATATGTGAAGGGATTCACAGACCACATATCGTCACTAAATTTCGTAACAATAGCCTCAGCCGCTTCTGAATAAACCGAGTGTGGCAGACAGACATTAAATCGATTCTAATAAGGTTTTGTTTCATACAAAACCTTAAAAAGGCTCTACCAAAAAGTTTCTTGCTCCTGATTGATTTCGACAGTGCGCATGTATACGAGCATAGTGTTCCCTATACGAAAGGCTTAAATTTTATAGTAGCCAGAGACCCAAGATTACCCATAACAGCGCTGAATTGGGAGAACATTTTGGAAAATAATACCATACTAAGAATAAAAAGAAGTAGCACCTCTCTCATTTAGCAAGAAGATAGATGATCATGGCTTTTCGGGCTTGATAATTCCCCTATATTAATGTACTGAAGGAGAAAAAGACGATAAGCAGGGAAGTGACACAGAAAATACAAATGGAATCTCCTCAAGATATTTAAGGCCAATAAATCGTAAAAGTGACTGGGAAAACAAACTGCAATAGGAGTTTCAGTAAACCTAATTTGCGATGTATGTATAATAATGATCATGGATCTTGTTTGGAATTCGGTTCACCGTGGTCGCGCAAACTGGAGGTTAAAAATACTAGACAAACTGGGGCTGGCTTCAACGCTATTTGCCTATGTTAGCTATCTATGTAACTGGGACCAATTGAAAGTTACCTTTCAAAATAATGTCTGTAGTATGAAATAGACCATGAGCCGAGAAAATTCATTTTTCGCCGGAGAAGTTGCTCAAAGTTCTGTGTTGCCTCCTCCTTTGTGAAACATGGAGTCTCAGTAGGGAGTATTCGCAACTGACGTCTCTTTTACCTCATATGACAGCATGGCGCGTCCTATAGGATCCTCTTCCGATCTTTTAAGTTGCTGACTGTTTGTTGTATTTAAACTATGTGAGTTCCACGGGGAATAAGGAGGGAGGGATCATAAAATTAAATGATTAAACTAAGCTGAAATCATTTAATAATGATCGACTATTTAGACTTAAACTGTTGAACAACAAAAATAGTAAAAATTAAAAAAAGCGGCGAAATATAACGAAAGAAAAGTAAAAATATTACTAACCTGAGTAGTAGAAGTAGTAGTAAAAATACTACAATTGTTTGGAAATTGAAAAAATAAAATGATAAATGATACTAAAATGGTCTGGTAGCTAAATTGGGCAATCAGTTCGGTTGAACCGTTACAGTGACAGTATACGAATTGTGGCTTCCTCCGATTACGTCGTTAGGGGCAGAAAGGTAGTGGTACCGTCGGGAGAACCCAACAAGGACACAGGCGGGTGAGATGGTATACCATGTGTGCAGAAAGGGAAAACTCGTGTGGACTCTCGACCAATTGTTTCGTTTTGCAAAGGCAGCCCAACATCAGGTATTGATTCGTTGCACCAAACTTCAATCACAAATTGATGAACAGCTTAGAGGTCGTCTTTACCTTTAACCGATTCAGCGGTAATTCAATTAGCTCCAGTCAACTTATGATTGTTAAGTCGATAAATTTTACGACTCTCAATATGCCCATACGGTCGGAAATCATATTTTCTCTTTTCTTTCAACAGAATGAAAATCGATTTGCTGACTTGTTCATAGAACATCCGGGCGGGGGGGGGGGGGGAGTAGTATAAATATGTATGTTCTAATCCACTTTCATATAAAAATCTTGCGGTTTTGAGACGGCATGTATGTTCGAATCCAGTTTCATATGAAAATGTTGTGGTTAGGGGCGGCCGGTTTGGCGCGTGCCGGGGGCGACTTTTAGGGAAGCGTAGTTCGTTGGGCGCCGTCCGCGGGGGTTCGGGGATCCTCGTTCCGGGCCGGGGCGGGTTTTGTTTAGGTATTGGTCGGTTCGTTGACCGTTGTTTTGAACTCCCTACAGTAGTATAAATATGTATGTTCTAATCCACTTTCATATAAAAATCTTGCGGTTTTGAGACGGCATGTATGTTCGAATCCAGTTTCATATGAAAATGTTGTGGTTAGGGGCGGCCGGTTTGGCGCGTGCCGGGGGCGACTTTTAGGGAAGCGTAGTTCGTTGGGCGCCGTCCGCGGGGGTTCGGGGATCCTCGTTCCGGGCCGGGGCGGGTTTTGTTTAGGTATTGGTCGGTTCGTTGACCGTTGTTTTGAACTCCCTACAGTAGTATAAATATGTATGTTCTAATCCACTTTCATATAAAAATCTTGCGGTTTTGAGACGGCATGTATGTTCGAATCCAGTTTCATATGAAAATGTTGTGGTTAGGGGCGGCCGGTTTGGCGCGTGCCGGGGGCGACTTTTAGGGAAGCGTAGTTCGTTGGGCGCCGTCCGCGGGGGTTCGGGGATCCTCGTTCCGGGCCGGGGCGGGTTTTGTTTAGGTATTGGTCGGTTCGTTGACCGTTGTTTTGAACTCCCTACAGTAGTATAAATATGTATGTTCTAATCCACTTTCATATAAAAATCTTGCGGTTTTGAGACGGCATGTATGTTCGAATCCAGTTTCATATGAAAATGTTGTGGTTAGGGGCGGCCGGTTTGGCGCGTGCCGGGGGCGACTTTTAGGGAAGCGTAGTTCGTTGGGCGCCGTCCGCGGGGGTTCGGGGATCCTCGTTCCGGGCCGGGGCGGGTTTTGTTTAGGTATTGGTCGGTTCGTTGACCGTTGTTTTGAACTCCCTACAGTAGTATAAATATGTATGTTCTAATCCACTTTCATATAAAAATCTTGCGGTTTTGAGACGGCATGTATGTTCGAATCCAGTTTCATATGAAAATGTTGTGGTTAGGGGCGGCCGGTTTGGCGCGTGCCGGGGGCGACTTTTAGGGAAGCGTAGTTCGTTGGGCGCCGTCCGCGGGGGTTCGGGGATCCTCGTTCCGGGCCGGGGCGGGGCGGGGCGGGGCGGGGCGGCGTGCGTTTTTGTTGTTGTTGGATGTCATGTGCGTATTGCTTGGGTGATGGGGAATTGCTTATCAGGTTGGCATATTTGGGAGCGTGTGAATATTAGACCGCAGGTGAATATGTAGTAAGTTTGAAAATGATGGTTTTTTCTAGATTTTAAATGTACTTGGCTGATTTGTTTGTTGTTGTTGCTGAGGTTGCTGATAAGAGGCGATCGTTTGGGTGCCATGTGCTAATTGTTTGGGTGACGGGAAATCGCTTATCAAGTTGATGTATATTAGGGACTGTGTGAATATTAAACCGCAGGTGAATATATTGTAAGTTTGAAAGTGATGGTTTTGTAGATTAAAATGTACTCGGGCTGATTTTCTTGTGGTTACTGATAAGTGGTAATCGTTGGAGTACCATGTCCGTATTGCTTGGGGTGATGGAAATCGCTTATCAAATAAACTAATATAAATAGTTGAGTTACGTTAATTTCTAACGAATTCGCGCAAGTCAATACGGATGAACGAACGAACTAGAAAAAAACTGATTGTGTGCTGCCGTCGGTATAAATTGGAATTTGCGTGTTAAGTTACGTGAAGTTATAATAATAATAAAGATAAAAGTGATTTTGCGTGTGTGTGTCTGGCTGTGTTTGTGTTGCCGCGCGTACAAAGTGTTTGTAGACAATAAAAACAACAAAAAACTGATTGATTGATTGATTGATTGTTATCGGGGGGTTATAAAACTTTTTTTCGTAAAATTTATTAACTATTAACTAAATCTATTAACTATGTATTGTGAATTTTGTAAAATTGAGGTAGGGAGTTCGTCGTGGCAGTTTCATCTGCGAACAAATTCGCACAAGCGAAACGCGACCGAGGCAATTGATGCCAACCTGAAAAGAGTGAAAGGTTGTTTTGGTAACCGGATCGAAACCCTGGTATACGAAAACATGGACGAGGCTCTTTTGAATGCTACAGAGTTTTTAAAGAGGATGGAGGCTCCTTTGATGGAATACCTTCGTAATGCGTTAGAGCAGCGCATGGCATTCAAATTTAATATTGAACTTTTCGCGGAGTTTATAAAAATAATGGATGAGGACAGTGAAAGTGTTGTGAGCATCAAGTCTTTCAATACCAAAATGCATGCAATATTAAGTGCTAATGAGATAGAGCCCGCGTTTAACAATATGACGGCTCAAATAGTGGAAAAAATGGAAGGGTTTCAGGAGAAGGACAGTGGATGGGCTTTATTGAGGTTAACGCATTGCGAATTAAACCTAAATGAGTTCAAACCACTGCGGGGAACGAATTTTATTCCATCCCCAAAGTATATAGCCCAAAAACGTGCATGTGTGAATGTAAGAAATAAAGATATTTATTGCTTCAAGTGGAGCATCATTTCTGCCCTATACCCCGTGAACACTCACTTGGAAAAAACATCATCATATGAAATCGATGATATCACAGATAGTGTAATAGTGCTAAAAAATGGACGAATTATAAACTTTTGGGGGCTTGATTTCCCCCTTAAAGTGAAAGACATTAGTGTGTTCGAGGAGCTGAATCCCTCAATCAGCATCAATTTATTCGGGTATGATTCAGAAATGAAAAAGATTGTGGGTCCCTATCACCTGTCGAAGGAGGAAAAGGTGCACCACATCAACTTGCTGCTGCTGCAATTTGGAGAAAAAAACCACTACATTTGGATTAAAGATATGTCAAGGTAAGAGAATATAACAGATTAGTCTTTCTTTCAGAGCCTTTCATATATTTTATTTTTTTCTTAGATTAATACGAGAGCAACAAACATCGCACTGCTCAAAAATATTTATATGTAACAAATGTCTTCAGCATTTCTATTCAACTGAAAAGCTGAAGAGTCATGAAAACGATTGCAGCAAAATTGTCACGAAAATGGTGTCCCCGGAGAAATCAACGTTGGAGTATAGACATTTCGAGAGGCAAATAGATGTGCCTTTTGTAGTCTATGCAGATTTCGAATGTCTACTTCAAGATATTCAAAGTTGTCAGCCGGATCCAGCATCAGCGTCAACAACAACTCTTCAAGAGCATATACCGTGTGCTTTTGCTTACTATATTAAGTGTTGTTACAATTCTAATTTAGATAGGTTTAGAATATACAAGGGACCAGATTCTCCTAAAAAATTTATTAATTCGTTAGTATCTGATTTAAAATGGCTCTATATAAATCATATTCAGAAACCCAAATCGTCAAATACTTTGACTTTAGATGAGGAAAAAACGCAAAGAGAAGCAACTCTATGTTGCATTTGTAAGAAAACGCTGGATAGTGATAGAGTTCGCGAACATTGCCACTTTACCGGAAAGTATAGAGGTCCGGCTCATAGCTCATGCAATCTTTTGTTTCAGATTCCTAAATTCTTCCCAATTCTATTTCATAACTTTTCAGGGTATGATTGTCATTTGTTTGTCAAGGAGCTGGCAAGCATTGATGGAGATATTTCAATAATACCCATTAATAAGGAACTGTACGTGTCGCTTTCCAAAAAAATACCCCTTAATGATTCTGAAACCATTGAATTAAGATTTTTGGATTCGTTCAGATTCATGCATAGCAGTCTTGATGCACTCGTAAACAATCTGGCTCATAAAGATTTGAAAACTGTTTCAGGGGTATATGGAGATGGCGAAAAATTCAGTCTTCTTACGCGAAAGGGTGTGTTTCCTTATGAATATATAAACTCTTGGGATCGACTTAATGAAACTTCTCTACCATCTCGAGAGAAATTTTTCAATAAGATGTCAAACACTGAGTGCAAAGAAGCAGATTATCAACATGCGCTCAATGTTTGGAAGCAATTCAATTGTGGTGTTATGTGGGACTATTTGGAGTTGTATCTGAAAACAGATGTTTTGCTTCTAACAGATGTTTTTGAAAACTTTCGAAATGTTTGTAAAAATATATATGGACTTGATCCTTGTCAATATTATACGACTCCTGGCTTATCATGGGATGCCATGCTTAAAATTACATCCATAAAACTGGAGCTTCTTACAGATATCGAAATGCATCACTTTGTGAAAAGAGGAATTAGGGGGGGTATTACGCAATGTTCGCATCGCCATTCAACTGCAAATAATAAATATATGAAAAATTATAAAGAAGAGGATCCTTCCAAATATTTAATGTATGTAGATGCTAATAATCTATACGGATGGGCAATGTCACAGCCGCTTCCCTATGCTGAATTCAAGTGGGTTGAAAATATAGTTGATTTTGATGTTTTGAATATTGCAGCAGATTCGGATATTGGATACATATTGGAAGTTGATTTGGAGTATCCAATATCAAAACATGATGAGCACAATGATTTGCCATTATGTCCAGAAAATAAAATCCCGCATAATTCGAAAACTAACAAACTGATTGTGGATTTAACAGACAAGCAAAAATATGTTATCCACTATCGGAATCTGCAGCAATGCATTCAAAATGGTTTGAAACTGACTCGCATCTACAGGATTTTACAGTTTAAACAATCCAGTTGGTTGAAGGAATATATCGATTTAAATACCCATTACAGGAAAATGAGTAAAAATCCTTTCGAGAAAAATTTTTTCAAACTTTTGAATAATGCAGTTTATGGCAAAACCATGGAAAACGTTGACAAAAGAAAGGACGTAAAAATTGTTACCGATTGGGAGAGTCGAGGCAGACATTCAGGCGCTCGAGTGCTTATTTCAAAACCCAATTTTCACAGCGCAGCTGTATTTACACCAAACATGGCAGCTATCCAAATGGATAGAGTATTTACTTGTTACGACAAACCAATTTACTTGGGATTTACTGTGCTTGATCTATCCAAACTGAAAATGTATGATTTTCACTATCATTATATGAAACCTAAGTATAATGATAAGCTCATTCTAAATTACATGGATACGGACAGTTTCATTTACACTATCGAAACGGAAGATGTGTACAAAGATATTTTGTCTGATATTGATACACAATTTGATACATCAGAATATGCTATCGATAATATATATAATATTCCTCAAAAAAATGCTAAAGTCTTGGGTTTGATGAAAGATGAAAATAATGGAAAGATAATGACAGAATTTATAGGATTAAGATCTAAAATGTATTCATTTAGCGTAGAAAATGACGGTTTTGTTAAAAAAGCCAAAGGAGTTAAGAAAATAATAATGGATGGTTTAAGTTTAGATGATTATCGGGATTGTCTATTTAGAAAAAAAATATTTAGAGGTAGCATGTTTATATTTAGGTCTAAGATGCATAATTTGTATACAGAATGTATTAATAAAATTGCATTAAACTATTTAGATGATAAGCGATTCATAAGAGAGGACGGGGTTAGGACATATGCTTGGGGACATTTTAATATAAGAATGGATGTAAACTAGAATAAAATGATTCATATGATAATAATAAATAAATGTAGACTAGAAAAAAAAGTTTTCTTTCTCTCTCTCTTTTTATGGAATAGGAGCAGCCGAAAGGGTAGGTAATTTCAATCGTTCAGAGCAGTATAAATAGATCTCATGATGGTAAATATACAATTAGTTGGTTTTCGCAAATCGATTGGAATAGAATGAAGTTTTTAGATATACTTCTTGTGTTAGGTTTTGGTGTGCCTTTTCTTTTAGGTAGCCCATTACCAGTGGTGAATCTTAATACCAACGAAAGTACAAACAATTTAGCGTTTAATCTCGTGCTACCTGATAACAATACAGCGCAAGTGACATTATCTTTTCGACTTATGACTGTTAGTACAGTTTCAACAGAAACGAACACGTCGTTTCAAAATGATGCCGATGTTGCTATTTCATCATCATCATGGCTGACGTCGACGTCAACAACAACAACAACAACAACAACAACAGAACCGTCTAGAAGATATGTTACAGTCGATGAAGCAATAGAAGGATTTCGGCAAGCTTTGATTAAGAAGGAAATGGAAATAGCTGGAATTATCGAGAGCGAAAATATTTTTTACAGGCACTTTAAATTAGAGTTTGATGATGACAAAATTTTAACAGTTCGATGTACATATGATAGCAACTATTCCATGCGCTCACTGAAAATCGCATGTTATGAATACCATGAGTTCGAAACCGAAAGAATACTCAGTAATGGCGAGGTTGAGTATATAAAACAGGCAGATCCAGACTATAGGAGCAATATAGAATTTCTGGACTTGAAGAAAATGAAGCAAACCTATTCTATGAGTATTGCTTGAACCGCGAACCTGTGCACAACGAATTAAAAAAATGGCGACGACGAATAAAAATAACAACGATGTGGACGACGACCTTCAACGTTCTATTGAGGAGTTGAAACAATTTTTTTGTACCAACAGATTGCTAATTCTTACGGAGCACTTTAACCAATTTATAAGCAGCTATACGTTTTTGAAACCATACGCTGAAATGTCGCAGAAAGTCAGCCAATTTGGAAAACATTACGTGAGCTGCCCGTGGGCATATGACGATGCAAAATGCGGACCAGACACTTGTGAATGTTATAGTGTTCGTAGGAGAATAAATGAAATGAAAAACCTTGTTCAGTTTTACAAAAGATTAACTAATAAATAAATTTTATTCTTCAATCAAAATTACAGTGTTTCATTGTGAATCTTAATATATCATATCCTTGGTATTTATCCAGGAATTGTGTTTCGTTGAGAACCCTAGCCACTTCACAAACGCTTGGTTACCTTTCCTTTTCAATATTTTTTCCACAAGATAAATTGATGGATGCTCAGCTTTCAATAGTTCAGGCTCATAAAAACCACCTTCAATTTTATTTCCTTCGTAATCTTCTAATAGATATGTAACGGGATTGGTAATACGAATTTCGCGAATCTTGAAAATTTCCGTGGTCCAATTGGGTGTGTAGCCCTTTTCAAATACATGCTTGTATTTACTGATTCGAACATGATCACCCACATTATATTTAAATGGACCCATCACCTTAATGTTGTTGTATACGGTAGACAGGAGTAATTTTTCATTGGAACTATTCACAGCAGACGGAGCCATTTTAATTGTTCGGTGTTTTTTATTATTGTAGGCGTCAACTATATCATCGACTTGATTGATCCACTTGTAGTTTCCATTCATACTAAACTCTTTCCACATCATATTCTTTAGGGTACGATTGAATCGTTCAACAATTGATGCCTTCAGTGGACTATACGTAGAATAATGGTTTATTTGATATTTTGTCATAACATTTTTAAAATGTTTGTTGTAGAATTCTTTTCCGTCGTCTGTTTGTAGGTTTTTAGGAATGCGTCCTCGTTGGAGAATCTGTTCAATTGCTATAGCAACTTCTTTACCCGTTTTTGTTTTGATGGAAGCCGTCCACGCAAACTTGGAAAACGTGTCGATGATCGTAAGAAGGAAACGGAACCCCGTATTGTCGCTAACATATGCTCCCATTTCAACTAAATCGGCCTGCCACAAGTCATCCAACCCTTTAATTATGACTCGTCGTCGGTTAAAATTTTTTCGAGCTGACCTATGTAATTCGTTTACTACTTGCCGTTTGCTCATTTTAGAATGAACTGAATTTCGTAATATGATTGATAGTTGTATTTGTTGTTGTTGTTTTCAAGGTATGACTTTGAACTGTCATCATCATTATAGTTTTGTAAGTTCGTCGATTTCAAGTTGAATTTGTCTGTCTATATATTCTTTGAGTTTCTCAATGTTAATATCAACGTAGTTCTTTGTAGAAGCATCAGCATCCTCAACGGGTTCTCCAAGATTCTTGAGTTGTTTGAATTTGATGTTGTAATCACCGCTTTCCGTTTTATTAAATCCCGCACCATGCAAACCTTGTAGGCCATCCTTACCAGGTTTTCCTTCCGGACCTCGGGGACCCGAGGGCCCCTGCTGACCTATAGGACCTTGGGGACCTTGAGGACCCGGGGGTCCTTGAAGTCCTTGCAAACCACGTTTTCCTCCTCCAGTATCGTTTGAAAATCGACCAAATTTATCAACACCCATTTAATAAATGATGTGAGCTGCGTGTTTATTCTATTATTTGTGATTCTTTCAATTCTTCAATGATTGATATAATTTCATTGTTATGATTATTGTGACCGGCTTGCTGTGACGCAATGAGTAACCGCAATCGACTTACTAGTTCATTGGGATCATCCCAATATATATAGTCAATTTGTTTGTTAGACGTTTCCATTAAATTAGGGTTTTTGCATTTAATATTAGGGGTTCGTGTTAACCCTTTTCCTTCTTTTCTATTTAACAATTTAGAAATTATTCTTGTATATTTAAAGCTTCGATTTCCATTGATTTGACTGCTACTGTCATAAGAACGCCTGTGAGCATTAGAGTGTAGAAGAATACTTTTATAATTCTCTAAATCATCGTCGGAATATATTGTTTCATCTGGATACTTCATAAAAAGCAGTTCATATAAACCCCGACTTCCAATGTAAGATTTTTCATCTACAATTATATGATTATCATCGATTGCGAAATCTGAATTTCCTATTTTCCACTGATTTCCATTATTGTCATCCCTATATACCCCATAAACACTGTCAATTACAGATGGTTGATTTACATAGATATCTAGATATTGCTTAGCAATATCTGAAAAATGATTTTGCTTCAGGTATTCTCCCAGATATTCTTGTCCTTCCGGAGTGGCAACATATTGGCGAACAGCTTTTGTAGAAGAAGAAGAAGTGTTGGTGAGGTTAAGTTTCCGGTTAACCTTTGACTTAGGGGTTTCAAAAATGTGTTCATTTTCTTCATAGACACGATCTCTCTTTAATTCCTCATCTTTACATTTAATACGAGCTGATGAAGACTCTTCTTTGATCTTTGGTTTTTTTATGTCTTGTTCCTGCAATACTTTAGCTTTTTTAACAAATTCTTTGAGGGGTTCCGTGATGGGCTTAAATGTTTCTTCCAACTGAATCTCTGTTCCGGCTTTGTTAGCTTTCAGCTGTTGATATTTTTTCCTTATTGAATCGGTTGTCTTTACAATATCACTTAGCAACTGTTTGTCAAGCTTTGTTCTTTTCATTGTTTATGCAAACGGATGCAATCGGTTAAATTTCGAAATATATCTAAAATGTTTTGAAATATTCTTTCAATAGGTTCTAGTTTGATTTTGAACTGATTTTTGCAGCACCTAAATCGATTTGTTGTTTCTCTTTTGAATTGTTTGGAACTGTCCTCACTGTTGCTGCACTCAAACTGTATTGAACTGTTATCGAACTGTATTGAACAGCTATTGAGCTGCATCAAACTGGTCCTTTGAATTGAACTGCTTTGAACTGTTCGTGAACTGATTTTAACTGCTTTGAACTGCTCCTGGACTGCTTTGAACTGCTTCTGAACTGCTTTGAACTGCTTTGAACTGCTCTGAACTGCTCCTGAACTGCTCCTGAACTGCTTTGAACTGCTCCTGAACTGCTAAGTTGGTAATGATGCTTTTAATAGATGTGGGGCTCTTTCCATACTGTGGATTTGCTTTTATAGTATTATGAATATATCGAATCCCTTTCGATATCGACCCTTCTCTAAAGAACTGTCTTTATCAATTACACAGAATCCATATTTATCATTCCAACATTCAGCACAAATGGTTCTAAACTGTTCGAAAGTCATATCGGTGTTTACGTGATCATTGTAAATGTGTCTTAAATTCATATCATCCTGTTTGAATATAATCAAAAAATTTGCGTTATCTCGAATAAGGTGTTTCGGTATTCTTGTATATGTTTGACACAGATAAAAGCTATCAACATTATGATGTCGTCCCATACAGAAATATGATCGAATATTCTCTTGTTTCTCGCTGGCAATATCATCGAAAATGAAAACAGAATCAGATTTGGCTTCTTCAGGCGAAATCACTTCACTATTATTTGAGAATGTATAGAAGCCCAATCCGGAAATAGCTTTAACAGCCTGCTTCAAATGTTCATATTTGGGTTGATGTAATGATTTCGAGTAGATGTAAATATTTTCAAATTTTATACCATTTGGGTGCTTCAATAGAGAAAGCATAACGTTAGTTTTGCCGCAGTTAGAAGGACCCGTAATAATACCCCGAATATTATTAGGCAATAAATTGCTGTGTTTAGCTATACAGCTTTCATTTGTAATGTCAGTGTTTTCCACCACCAACCTTTGTTGTTGTTGTATAAACCGCATTATCAGTGCAACTAAACAACCAGACTGAAAGTAATTACGTTGTTGCAAAAAGTGTTATAGTCTGCGAGAGTTGTTGAACCGAGCAGGATTATACGCATACATAGACGCAAAGAGAACGGTCACTATAAAATGATTGATCATAAAAATAAATATACTAGTACAACACGAAAAGCGGTGAAAGGAAGAGGTGTGATTAATACCCTAATCAATAAACTTCCAATTGAACTGCATCTACCCGGTTATCAATACTGTGGTCCTGGTACAAAACTAAGCGAGCGGCTTGCTAGAGGTGATCCAGGAATAAACTTATTGGATCAAGCCTGTAAAGAGCATGATATTGGATATTCAAAATTTAAAGAAACGGCTGATCGTCATATATTAGATAAAATATTAGCTGAAAAGGCATGGCAACGAGTCAGATCAGCAGACGCAGGATTGTCAGAACGAGCTAACGCACTACTTGTAACCAACATGATGAAAGCTAAAGTAAAATTAGGAATGGGAATGAAGAATAAACCGAAATTTGGAACAATTGTTTCCAAAGTCCGAAGGATTGTCAAAAGAAAGAAACCCGACACAATGAAAGCGAGTATTAAAGTAGCCTTAGCTGCTGCAAAGAATATAACAAAGGGACGGAAGAAGACTCTCAAGACTCCAAGGATAATACCCATTCCTAAAGTTGGTGGAGTTCTACCTTTTCTAGTTCCTCTTTTCGCAGGATTATCTGCTATTGGTGCTTTATCAGGTGGAGCTGCGGGAATAGCGAAAGCTGTTAATGATGCTACCAATGCCAAAAAGACCTTAGAAGAAAAACAGCGTCATAACCAAAAAATGGAGGAGATAACATTAGGTCGAGGATTGCATTTAAAACCGTACAGAAAAGGATTAGGGTTGTTTTTGAATCCTGCTTCAAAAAACTTTTAAAAACGCTACCCAAGAGAGCATTAAATGAGAATGATTTAAAGAGATTCGCCAGATTCTTGTCAAACTTCAGAGGAGTTTTCATGCGAAATAATTTACCGAGGGGAGCTGCAAAGCAAAACGAATGTGGTATTGTAAATCTGGATAATATGCAGGGTTCTGGTACTCATTGGGTAGCATACAAAAAACAGAATCGATATGTGGAATACTTTGATAGTTTTGGAAATTTACCTCCACCGAAAGAGCTAATAGATTATCTAGGTTCTAATATAAAATACAACTACAATGCATATCAAAGCTACGACTCATATAACTGTGGACATTTATGTTTGAAATTTTTGTACAATCTTTTGTAAATTTTCAATGCATCTATGTAAATATATAAATACTTTTAAAACTGAAAATCAATCATTGTTTTATATGCTGCCATGGCACTTACATTAACTCTAAGTGGAAATTCATCCATTCTTACAACTGAATATTTTCCACCAATCGATTTACAAGGTGGTTACGTATGCGGACTTGTTGATTTTCAAACATATAATTCTATACCTAACGTGGATGAAAAAAATAATTTATTTCACATTGGGAAGCACATTATAGAAATACCCATTGGATCGTACGAAATTGATGATATTGCCAACTATCTGTATAAAGAACTAGCGAAGATCAATGACAAAATAATTCTTTTAATACAGGCTAATAATAATACACTCAAAAGTGAAATAAAGTCAAATGCTCCAATTTACTTCAATGAAGAAAGATCCATTGGTCAATTGTTGGGATTCGCTAAACGAGAATTGAAAATCAATGAAAAACATACTTCTGATCTACCTGTGAGTATAAGTAAAGTGAACGTAATACGGATTGAGTGTAACATAGTTGGAAATTCTTACATCAACAATATTCCCTCACACACAATCCATGAATTCTCACCTGAAGTAGGACCAGGTTATAAAATAGTGGAGGTTCCTAGTAACGTCATTTATTTACCGGTAAGCCTTAAACGAATAAGCACGCTAACTCTTAAGCTGATTGATCAAAACGGAGATATAATAAACTTCAAAGGGGAAACAATAACGATTAGACTTCATTTGAAGCCCCAGGATGCTGCTATATAACGATGATAAATACCTGCCCGATAATGTAGATAGAACCAGTTCAATCAGAAAAATCGAACGAGCTAGACCGCGATTAACATTGCAAAATAAACAGTATCTAAAGTTATTGGGATTCAAATTGAAACAAAAATAATGAGCGATATCCTGAACGTTACACGTAAAATCAGTTTTGATAATAGTATATCAAAAATCGAGTACCATAGCTACTCTCCATTCTTATCATCATACAACTCCAGTGATGAAATCCGAATACCCATACAACAACAGGATTTGTGTATTTTGCCGAGTCAGAGTTTCATTTACATTGAAGGCGCCTTAACTAAAACAGATGGAACAATATCAGCACTAGCTAAATTGACGAATAATAGCGTAGCTTTCCTATTTGATGAGATAAGATATGAACTGAATGGAGTAGAAATCGATCGAAACAAAAATGTGGGAATAACATCGACGTTAAAAAATTATGTATCACTTAATGAAAATGAAAGTAAAATGCTTTATAATGCCGCTTGGTCACCGAACGAATCTATCACACCGTCAAGTGGTTACTTCAACTTTTCTATTCCGCTAAGAAAACTTTTGGGATTTGCCGAGGACTACAAGAAAATTATTGTAAACGCTAAACACGAGCTAATTTTGGTTCGCACAAGAAGCGATGAAAATGCATTTATTTCATCCACTGATAATGTACACATCAAAATTTTTAAACTACAGTGGAAGGTGCCCCATGTTAATCCCGATGGCGCTGAAAAATTGTCAATGTTGAAATATATTGAATCGGGACATCCGATTCAAATAAGCTTTCGAAATTGGGAACTGTACGAATATCCAGTTCTACCCACAACAACAGACCATGTGTGGAATGTGAAAACCACAGGTCAACTCGAAAAACCTCGATATGTTATTTTAGCTTTACAGACAAATCGAAAAAATCTCAAAGACAAAGATGCCAGCAAATTTGATCACTGTGATTTAACAAATATCAAAATACATTTAAACTCCGAATCGTATCCTTATGACGATATGAATATTAAATTTTCCCGTGATCGATTCGCTCTTCTCTATGATATGTACTGCAATTTTCAACAATCTTATTACGGTGTACAACCTCAGCCACTACTTTCACGAAGCGAATATAAGGAATCTGCACCAATTATAGTAATTGATTGTTCACGTCAAAATGAATCCATGAAATCTGGCTCAGTGGACATAAGGTTAGACATGAAAACATCTGTAGATGTGCCTGCCTTAACAACAGCTTACTGCTTGCTCCTACATGATCGTGTGATAGAGTACAACCCACTCACTTCTTCAGTTCAAAAACTTGTATAAAAACTATGGAAACTATAAATGTTAATCCAGTATCACGTTTACATTCTGCACGCAAGCAAACTGCACCATTTCATCACCATGACGATGATTTTCGTTATCGATATGCAAGGATTTAGAGGATGCAACAATGCTTTCATCATCAAAGAGTTAGCTGTCGTAAATGTAAACGAAAATTTTCATCGACACTTTATACTGAAACCTCCCTTCAGTTTTTCAACACTATCAAGAGAGCTGCAATCCCAGGCACACTGGGTATACGAAAATCATCATGGATTGAAATGGGAAGGTGGACTAACAACATTTTGGGAAGTGAAAGAATATTTACTTCTAAACATGAAAAATACAACCATCTACGTCAAAGGAACAGAGAAGAAAAAATGGCTGGATGATTTGCTGGGAAATATTGCACTAGTATTCAATGTGGAAGATCACAGCTGTCCGAATCTAAAATCACTGAAACAAAATTATCCCGACATGTTACGCTGTAATGCCCACAGCGGATGTTGCGCGCTACAAAACGCATTCCTTCTGAAAAAATTTATAACTCAAAATAATAATTAAATGTAATAATAAAAAAAGAAGTTTCATTGTATATAATAATTTTTCTTTATTGTGAATATTAATAATAATAAATTGTGACAATCTAAATTTACAAGTTTTATTATTATTATTTAAAATATATATATATATATATATATATATTTTATTACTATATGTGTAGGTGAAATTCCAAGTTTTTGGAATTGGCCGCACCGCTGCAACTTAAGGACAACTTCCCCGCATTGAAGTCGTCCAACACCTTATCGCTACATTTACTGTAGCGCGATGGTAAAAATAGCCGCATAGTACCCTCCAAATCTACAACGATGGCCTGTCCATATCTATAAAAACAAAAAAATATATTAATTTTTTTAGCAGAAGAAGAAAAGTTTAATTTTAAATTTTAACTTACCGTGTTTCCATTCTTTCGCCTCCAGTGATGTGGTAGCGCTTTCCCACTTCCAATTCTGATGATTTGATGTAAATGAGCGGTTTGCAGCCCAATAACTCATTTATCGAATCCATCGTTGGCGACAACTTTTCACTTATAACAAAATCTTTTCATAAAGTCCACTATTTATATTAATTTATTATCACCAGTAGTCCAATATTTCGTTCTCAGGAAAACAGTTTGTGCGGTTGTTTTTTTTTCTTCGTAAACAACAATTTTATGTGGTTACATATATTTCCTGTCGTCATCGTTATCGTCAAAATTATTATTTCACATTAGTAAATATTAAAGCACGCAAAACCATCAGTTTCAAATTTACAACAACACAATTATCTGCGGTTAAATATTTTCATTCCCATGAACTGCATATATCCGAACATGAATATAGTTTCTGATAAAGAAACATTTTACTAAACCAAACCAAACGAACCTTTTAAAATCAGTCAGTCAGCTGGTAAAGTTCGTTAAACATCAATATGTTAGGAAATCAGGAGCAACAGCAGCAGCAGCAAGAACAAAGGGAGTACCAGGTGCCAAAATTGCAGCATCACGCTTTAGCTGCATGGATCGGCAGCAAAAAGTTTCATCATGCCGATGTGTACTTCCTAAAGGATCGGTTGCAGTTAGAGGCCTTCAAGTTCTCATTAAAAAATCCCCCAAAGTGGGATGACGCAACACGAGGACACACATTTGAGGAAATCATTTTGAAGTCTCGATGGTTTTGTTCAAAACCACATTGTCATGTCATCTATAAATATCCTCAAGTGAAAGCCTTTCAAACTTATATAATAAAGAAAAAGAATGAACAATAAACAAATATTTACAAAAAAAAAAACAATCATCTTTTTTTATTTATTTTGCATGTTTATCCCCACAACGAAAACAAACGTAAAATTTTACAGGTTGGATATACACACATTTCAAAATTTATCATTGACTATTTAAAATTCTCTTTCAGCTAAATCAACTTCAAGATTTCCCTCATCAACAGCCTCCAGATAACCACTCCTTATGCGAAACGTTTTCTTAGATCTTCCATTCTCCCCCTCCTCTTTTGCAATAATTTTACTCGATAAAGATTTTTTATTTTGTTTTCTTCGAATCAATCGATCAAACTCCCGCTGAATTCGTATGATATCATCTCCATAATAATCATGATGACTTCCATTTCGGCGAAGAACCTCTTTAATTCTTTCCTCTTCCCCTTTTTCAAATTCATTTATTCCATATTTTTGCACCCATTCAACATCATCACCACCATCTATGTCGTTGAACGGACAACCCTTCGGATATCGGCCTTTCGTGTTACATCTAGTCAAACCTGGCAACACTTTTCCCATTATAGTAATTTCACCATTACCTGAAACAACAACACCAAAGTTGCAATAAAAATACACTATTCCCTTCATCACCATCCCACTCACCAAATACTTCAATCTTAACATGCTGCCAGATTTGAAATGTAAATGTCGTATCGAAATTTCCAGGTTTGCAATCCTCTCCATTCCTTAAGCTTAGTACAAGCCCCCTTGAACCATCCTCAGGTGTCATATAAACCTCCAGATAACCCGAATCAATCTTCACGTTGATAATTTTAAAACTCTTCCATACTTGTTCACATATACAATATTTATCTCTATGCGATAACCGCTCAATCCAAAACATGGCTTATCGCTTAACACTTCTAATCTTCCTTCACAACTGACAAACATCACTTTCAAACTTACAATATATTCACCTGCGGTTTAATATTCACACAGTCCCTAATATACATCAACTTGATAAGCGATTTCCCGTCACCCAAACAATTAGCACATGGCACCCAAACGATCGCCTCTTATCAGCAACCTCAGCAACAACAACAAACAAATCAGCCAAGTACATTTAAAATCTAGAAAAAACCATCATTTTCAAACTTACTACATATTCACCTGCGGTCTAATATTCACACGCTCCCAAATATGCCAACCTGATAAGCAATTCCCCATCACCCAAGCAATACGCACATGACATCCAACAACAACAAAAACGCACGCCGCCCCGCCCCGCCCCGGCCCGGAACGAGGATCCCCGAACCCCCGCGGACGGCGCCCAACGAACTACGCTTCCCTAAAAGTCGCCCCCGGCACGCGCCAAACCGGCCGCCCCTAACCACAACATTTTCATATGAAACTGGATTCGAACATACATGCCGTCTCAAAACCGCAAGATTTTTATATGAAAGTGGATTAGAACATACATATTTATACTACTGTAGGGAGTTCAAAACAACGGTCAACGAACCGACCAATACCTAAACAAAACCCGCCCCGGCCCGGAACGAGGATCCCCGAACCCCCGCGGACGGCGCCCAACGAACTACGCTTCCCTAAAAGTCGCCCCCGGCACGCGCCAAACCGGCCGCCCCTAACCACAACATTTTCATATGAAACTGGATTCGAACATACATGCCGTCTCAAAACCGCAAGATTTTTATATGAAAGTGGATTAGAACATACATATTTATACTACTGTAGGGAGTTCAAAACAACGGTCAACGAACCGACCAATACCTAAACAAAACCCGCCCCGGCCCGGAACGAGGATCCCCGAACCCCCGCGGACGGCGCCCAACGAACTACGCTTCCCTAAAAGTCGCCCCCGGCACGCGCCAAACCGGCCGCCCCTAACCACAACATTTTCATATGAAACTGGATTCGAACATACATGCCGTCTCAAAACCGCAAGATTTTTATATGAAAGTGGATTAGAACATACATATTTATACTACTGTAGGGAGTTCAAAACAACGGTCAACGAACCGACCAATACCTAAACAAAACCCGCCCCGGCCCGGAACGAGGATCCCCGAACCCCCGCGGACGGCGCCCAACGAACTACGCTTCCCTAAAAGTCGCCCCCGGCACGCGCCAAACCGGCCGCCCCTAACCACAACATTTTCATATGAAACTGGATTCGAACATACATGCCGTCTCAAAACCGCAAGATTTTTATATGAAAGTGGATTAGAACATACATATTTATACTACTGTAGGGAGTTCAAAACAACGGTCAACGAACCGACCAATACCTAAACAAAACCCGCCCCGGCCCGGAACGAGGATCCCCGAACCCCCGCGGACGGCGCCCAACGAACTACGCTTCCCTAAAAGTCGCCCCCGGCACGCGCCAAACCGGCCGCCCCTAACCACAACATTTTCATATGAAACTGGATTCGAACATACATGCCGTCTCAAAACCGCAAGATTTTTATATGAAAGTGGATTAGAACATACATATTTATACTACTGTAGGGAGTTCAAAACAACGGTCAACGAACCGACCAATACCTAAACAAAACCCGCCCCGGCCCGGAACGAGGATCCCCGAACCCCCGCGGACGGCGCCCAACGAACTACGCTTCGCTAAAAGTCGCCCCCGGCACGCGCCAAACCGGCCGCCCCTAACCACAACATTTTCATATGAAACTGGATTCGAACATACATGCCGTCTCAAAACCGCAAGATTTTTATATGAAAGTGGATTAGAACATACATATTTATACTACTGTAGGGAGTTCAAAACAACGGTCAACGAACCGACCAATACCTAAACAAAACCCGCCCCGGCCCGGAACGAGGATCCCCGAACCCCCGCGGACGGCGCCCAACGAACTACGCTTCCCTAAAAGTCGCCCCCGGCACGCGCCAAACCGGCCGCCCCTAACCACAACATTTTCATATGAAACTGGATTCGAACATACATGCCGTCTCAAAACCGCAAGATTTTTATATGAAAGTGGATTAGAACATACATATTTATACTACTGTAGGGAGTTCAAAACAACGGTCAACGAACCGACCAATACCTAAACAAAACCCGCCCCGGCCCGGAACGAGGATCCCCGAACCCCCGCGGACGGCGCCCAACGAACTACGCTTCCCTAAAAGTCGCCCCCGGCACGCGCCAAACCGGCCGCCCCTAACCACAACATTTTCATATGAAACTGGATTCGAACATACATGCCGTCTCAAAACCGCAAGATTTTTATATGAAAGTGGATTAGAACATACATATTTATACTACTGGGGGGTATCGCACCTATACACCATCGTTTGTGCGAAATGCGCTTCAACTCCTCCCAATATACCCGGACTCCACCGCTATTGTTGTAGGCAACAATCTAATTGTCGCCCCTCCTCCTTCCTTGATGTGTGACCTATCTACTGCCACTTTCGCCTTCCGATCACATTGTGTCCGGGTACCACACCTGTGTATAGATCAAGTCCCTTGTTCGGGATAGTATCAGGCCAGCGTATTCCGATGAAATGACCCAGGCAGGTATTGAGGAAAATTTGGAACCTTCGGGTGACAGTGGGGGTCAACTTCAATGTGCTATTCCCATATATGTTCCAGCGCAGAAAGAACACTAGAACTACTAACATACTTCATTTCTATCTATCTGTATCTCTCCATCTTTTTCTGCCGTCATCGGCAGAACTGACACTTCCTAGATATACAAATTGATAGCGCCTTCGATTTTCCGCCCATTAGCCACATGAGGATAGTTTGATGACTCGTCAGACTTGGTTTTGTTGGTGTTTATGTTCAGTCCAACTGTACTTGCCTCTTTTTTCAAATCCGGAGGGGAAATTCCATGACCCGGTCAGGTGAGCAATTAGATGTCATCAGTGTAGTTGAGGTGTTTAAAAAAAGATGTCATAGTTTATTGAACTCCTCCATGTCCTCCGGACCAAACGATAACAAGAGGAAATAATATCGGTTACAAGATACAACCCTGTGAGATTTAAGTTCAACACGTGACATACAGCGACATTATATGCCGCTCATATAATAGCTATTAGTTTCCCCGGAATGCATCTCCTACGTGCGCTAAACACAGTGTGTTCAGCAGATGAAACAAAAATGTAAACTTCGGGCACTATTCCAAAATGATCTGTAGGGTGTCGATAAGGTAAATGCAGCCTGCTTTGTGTTGCCCAAGCTTTTGAGACGTTCTTTGATGCATTCCAGGATATTTTGCGTACTCCCTGCAGATATCCCTTCAATTCTCACACTCAAAACGGATGCCCTTCTTTAAAATCTTCACGATCATCCTCTCCTTTCACTCTCTGAGAATCTCAAAATTTATGTGCGAGTGGAAGTAATACCGGTAAACGACTCCGTTGGGAGACCGCCAAGCTCAACAGTTTTACTCCGTTTGAATGAGTTTATGCCCGAAATGATTTCTCTTCTGTTTGGAAGAGCGATCCGTATTCCCATGTTACGGGGGCTACTCATTGAATCTACAAAAGGGGAAACCTTACCGGTTATAATACGGCTAAGAACCTTGGTGAAGTATTTTTTCCACCTCTTCAGTTTATTGTCATCGTGAATGAGTAGTCCCCCGTTAACGTCTTTCAAAGAACCATCGAAAGATTTGCGACAACATGAAAGTTCTTTTGTGATGCGGTGTATACCTACAAAATTA
Organism: Hermetia illucens; assembly: GCF_905115235.1. NCBI lineage: Eukaryota > Metazoa > Arthropoda > Insecta > Diptera > Stratiomyidae > Hermetia > Hermetia illucens. The sequence continues at coordinate 151,446,437 of NC_051850.1, read as the reverse complement.
TTGCGTTCTGCCGCCTCCTTGGTCAGTGTAATAACAAACTTCAATTTGACACGACGTACACCACGCTGACCTTTTCGGGATTTTGCTCAGCACCGGAGTTCGAGTACGTTACACCCGACGTGACTTACAGCGGTTAATAAAGACTTCAATCCCCTCCGTTCGTCGATCCACTTTCACGATTCCGAAATCAGCCAGGCTCTTATGACACCTCTTTGAGACGTGGCCAACAACCTGCGTTGGATCCGAGAAAAGAGCATTTATGATAGCACTCCAATGCTCATTAATATCTTCAGCGGGTTATTCAATATATCTGCCGTCCGTTCAGCAATATTGCTCTCCCACTGCGAAAAGTAGCGGACGCAACAAACAAGTGGCCATCAGATGGTGATCCCTTTGGAAGCGGATGTCAGCGCCTCTCTTGTTACGTACATCTAGAAGAGAACTCCTAAATCTACTGTTAATCGCAAAGTGGTCAATTTGATAACTCTTGCGGTGTCAGCTAGTTGAAACCCAACTAACTTTATGGCAGGCCTTGTGCTCGAACAATGTGCCAATGCTTCCTCAACAGGCCTTCAGGTCACCCATCACGATCACAATATCATTTTTAGGAAGCCTCTCGTCGCTTCCATTACGTTGTCAATTTGCAATCATCAACGAACTAATCGTTCCGCAATTTACCATTTATCCTTGGTAGGTATTACGGGGGACTTTGTTCTGGATGGATTCAATGTTGACTTCCACCTGATTGTCAGAGGGGATCCGAAATAGTGTTATTATTCAACTTTAAAGCACCGTGCCAAGGAGATAGTGATCCGAGTCATCTTTTCATTCATCCCTTAAATGTTCTGAGATTCATCTCGGCTGAGAGGAAACAGCATTCCATTAGCACTTATTCGAGTTGGTTAAAAATGGTCTCGTCTGGAGAGGCGCACGTTTATTTGAGGATCTTTTTTCGCGCAAATCAGGTACTATCAATGACGCTTCGAGGGTTCGTTCCACTGCTTCCTACAAGGTATTTTTCTCCGGCTCTGCGGTCTTCTCTATAGGGCTATGAACGGCAATGAAGCTTATGTTTCTAAATTTGCCTCTCAAACGCAGAAAGAAACTGCTGCGAGCACATGTTTGCTGAAAAGCCTCTATAATATAAGGTATAGTAGCTTTCCTCCAGAAAACCGGTGCCTGTCCAACTCACCTTTTGCAACGCCAGGACACCAGTCTTATATTAGGACGGCCGAAGCAACGGTGGTTTGATACGTTGGATGGAGATTTGAAAACCTCGCGATTCTGATCAAAAATTTGATAGAACCAAATGGCGAAGCCGATCACGACGAGCCGATCCCGCTTGTGAATAAGATAAAGGCTGAAGAAAAAGAAGAAGTGTCGGCTAGGTGTTAAGCAAATTCCACTCTCTACAGAGTGAGCCTGTTCTATGAGGAAATACGCAAATAGTTTGCCCTTTTTCTTTGTGACTTCATAACAATTGTTTGCCTTGTGGGATTATCATCTCTACTCACTATCTGAAGGACCTATTGGCAGAATTTGTCTCGTTTTTAGGTACGAGAGACTCGCTTTCATCCTTCTTCACTCGCAGTTTATCGTTTAGAAAGAAATCCCAGGGATCACCACGTGGAGGTGTAGATAGGATTTGGAAGCAGATATGTTGGTGCTGGTTCAGCAGCACTTTCCACCCGTGGGGATTGCTTTCAGCCTAGGACGTATACTACCCCTTGACCGCGAAGAACAGGAGAACGGACGATTAAACCGAGGTTCTATATGTTATATTGGAGAGCTTCCAATCGCCTAGAAATAAAAATAGATCACGTGTTTACAATAGATTTTGTTCTTATAAGCTTCATTAATGAAAGACTTCGGCATTATAAATATGGTTTTTTGTAGAATATTGTTGAAGGACTAAAAAAGTATCCCTTCTAGCTAGGCTGACTATTTCGACTGCCATTTGAGTGCTAGCAGGCCGTCAAGGTCAATTTATGTTTTATTTAATTTTGTATCTTAGTAGTGTGGATGACCCGGTTAATAACCTTATCGGGACTAGCATTACTTATATTATAAATAAAACTTTAGCTTATGCAATACCATTCTCGTATGATCTAAGCTATGAATTATAAGACATAGTTGCACCCTTGCAATTAACGAAGTAAATAACATTCTTCGTTTGTTTGATGATAGAAATATTTCCGGATAACTCACGGCTATTTCAGAAGAATGTTAACTGCAGTCAAATTGAGTAGTTTACCAGGAATTCATTCACTCATTACCTCTTGCTTCAAGCAAGTACACCTACACCAATTACGCAATTTCAGTTCTCGGTGCATTTATAGTGGTCGTCAGTATTTAACTCTCAAACATTTTGAAGTGAGCTACTTCTAGAAGTGGCATTTGTGGATGCTGCATGTTTGTGACATTATCTTTTGTCGTGCGGAAGATCACCTTAACTACATACTTCAATGACAAATCGGCTGCTGTGAGTTGCATTCTCCACTTCCGTGCTATACACATTTGTTCAAGTGCTCTTTCACGCCGGTAATCTATTTCACATCATCTTTGCTAACATTTAAGTTACAGATCCAGAACAAAAAATTGTGAAGATGAAGATAATAGGAACATCTACTTAATACCTACATTTCCGCTAATGGGTGAGCAGATCCACTTTAGTACCCATCCAACTTAGGAAAAACTGAGTAGCCTTCAACAATAAAAACTCCAAACAGCAATCAACAAAGCAGCAGCACAGTTACAATAGCAACAACAACCGAAACTTACGGCAAATATCATTATCTACTTAAGACATAATACTTAAGATACAAAACACCAAGAGATGACCTGACTCAATCCTTGTTAGCTACGCTTACTTTTGCTTTCATTCCACTTGGAATTTTTGCATTAATGAACTGCTTCACCTTCAAAAATTTTTGCAATTATACTCACAACTCGCCATCATGCCCGCATCCGAAAATTCGTTCTTCCAATAAGAAGTTACGGTTGATGGTTAAATGGTCCATACAGTAAATGTTTATTGTGCTTGAGCAAAAAAAGGCCCAAAGTCATGGTTTCTGCAGAATGTTGTCAAAGAAAGACTCCGCGGGCGACTGTTATTGAAATTTATCTGCAGGACACTGTGTCCATCATTCACGATTTACGACTCCACGACATTATCTACCTCCGACCATGAGGTGTTTCAGGAAAAAATTAATGAAAATCCGCTCAACCGTTTTGATAGTGTTTCCAAATTTATAACGAATTGTTTGAAGAATGGTTTGGAACGTAGGGTCCGGACAGAGGATTTATCTCGTGCAGATATGACTTTTTTGGAGAAGCAGAACAAAGGACCAGACACAAAGTGACCATTAGTTCTTTTTCGGAGATTCTCCCAAAGTTAACAGGTCGTATGAAATACAAAATTATCTTCAACGTCAGCGCGAACAATAAAAGCTTTTAGTATTGTTCACCATTTCACTTTTTCTTGTAGTGAAGATTTAAAGAAGCTTAACATCCGGATGGAGCTTAAATTATTACTTTATAAATTTCGATTTTTTGACACCGAGCATACCTACCGAGTCAGAACACAGTAAAAGTAAAAGTAAATTTCCGGTCATTTGGCCGTTTGTAATGGATGCCTGGAGTCAAACAATGGACTTATAAAGAAATTCGACAAAAGATATTCTTCAGAAACGTTATTTATCTCCAGTGCGAATCTATAAACCCTAAATAAACTTTTCTATGTGACACGCGATGAATCTGCTAACGAATTTGAAGGGTGCGATGGTTGACAACAAAACTACGAATAGAGTTCGTGGAATAGGAGATATATTTACACATTATTGATACTATAAACTGTTGGGAAATACAATTGACATTACTCACAGCTGGCGATTTTCATTCATTACATCAGATGCATCAGCACATGTTCATAGGAGTACAATGAAATGTATGATTGATGGCTAAGTTTTTACTGCGTCTATTGGATAGGGCTTGGACAAACAGCCAGCTAATCGATAGTCTATGTCAAATGTGATATTATAGTAAATCGTTAATGAAACGCTAATGAAATCCAAAAGCAGATATCCCAGATCCATCCCCGAAGGGCAAATGTTACAATAACCTAAATCCGCCATGAAGAAGCAGGTAAGATAATGACAACCTACTAAAGCAGGTATTGTGAAAGAGATACCAGTGACAATTAGACCAACAAAATTTAATGAAGCACTTCTGAGGTAGGGTGTTTACGTCTGTAGAATATTTTAAAATTCATTTAAAGTCACCACAACACAAGCAAACCAGGGTGTAATACAGAAAACGAAGGAAAAATTCATACCCAACTATGTGATCAACAAATCCAACGAACACACTCTCTTCAACTTCGCCGGCATCGTAATTGACATCGAGGCAGGAATCACCCCCCGTCAAGCGAATGGCCACAAGTAAAAGAGCATCGTCCAGCCACCACAAAACCATTAAAGCGTTGAAAGAGGAACCTGTTTTCTACTTACCAACAGACAAAGGAAAAGCAGTGGTCATCATTGACAAAGGAGCATACGACGACTTAGTACGCAAAAAGTAATAAGAAGATAAGCTTCCCCTAAATACACAAAGAAGGCAACGAAGTCAGAGAGATACTAGCAACAACGAATCCACCGACCCAAAATATTGCGAAGTGCTCTTGGAAGAAGTCGAAAGGTTAGACTTTAAAATATGAAAGCGTGCAGTGGGGAAAGCAGAGAAGTCATCGTGAGACTCAACGAAGAGGAGTGGGAATGGGATACAAGTAATGAAATATTAGTATCCTTTCTTACCGAATACAAATACTCATCCGAATGGAACAAAAAGGCTAAGGTGTATAAGAAACTGACCTTCACGTGTATAAGTGAATCCTATTTCACACTCAGGAATAAATTTTTTAAAAACCCTCCGGGGCAGCAATGGGTAACCCCTCCCACTGCTGTTATTTTAGGTATTCATGACGAACTTGGAGAATTAACTCAAAAAGATTGGAAAACTGACGAAATTATGGATCCGATACGTGGAGGATGTATTAGCAATCATCAAAAGGGAAGAAGCAGGAACAACCTTCGAGAAATTCAACCGGGTAACCGAGTTTACCATGGAGATCTGAAAGGAAAAGAAAATACCTTTGAATGGATTTTGAATTCGCCAACGAACCATCACATACACCTCAAACCCCGATTTCCATCATAAGAAGACATCATAGAATTTTATGATTCACATGATGGTCACATGAGGAGAGAAGAAATAAAGAAATGAACTACATCCTGGAAACAGTCAAGAAAAACAGATACCACAGGAACCTCATCGAAAACCGGATCAAAAAGAAACTACACCAGGCCTCAAGACAGTAACTTTCAACACTCGTCCCGGTGACGGACACAGAACCTAGGCAATGGATAATATTATCCGACTCGAGTCGGGCGCAGAACATCAAAAGGCGGCTATACAAACGTGGATTCCGGGTCACCTCGACCAGCAGACGATACCTACTTAGGACCCGGTTACAATCAGTCAAGGACAAAAAATGTTGAACTGAAAAAAGCGGCATTTAGAAGATTTCCAGTCCAGACTCCGACAAGATTTACATAGGGCAAACAAAACGGCTGGTTCACACCAGGGTGTTAAAACACATAAAAGAAGGCGGATCCGCTAAAAACAAGAATAACCCAGACATAAATTCCGCGATTGCTAGACATATAATATAATGTGGTTGGACAACGCCAATATTTTGAAGACAGTGAACAACGTTAGAAAACTAGCCTCCTACGAGAGCCTCCACATTTCGAAATTTCCCCCGAGAAAAAGCCAAATACGGACATGAGCAGCAATTTTTCCACCTTGGTGGAACTTTGAGGAAAGACTAGGAGACGAATAGAGTCATGATTAAGATATTATACCATAATTAAAGGAATAGCTATAAAAAACCCAAATAGTAAAGATAAAACACTGAAGAAGAGGACAGTTGGTCCCCGAAATACGTATTTCTATACCAAATACTTTTAGCCAATAAAAAGGAAAATATCTTCAAAGGCAAATCTTTCACTTAAAATTGTCTACCCAATAAAATATCTTTAACAGGAAAGGAGCGTTAATGACAGCTAATCCCAATCGCAGCCCGGCAGGCAGATTCATTTCATTACAAACAAAATTCTCCAAAAACCGAAATGGTCAAGCATCGGCTAGTGCCCAACTGATGCTGGTACATTTATATTAAGGCGGGATAGTGCTGATGATCATCTTCTCTTCCCTAGGTTCGGCACATTAAGGTAGAAAGCGTCCAAAATAATCCTTTTTCTTTCATGGTCTCTGATGGATGTATCAAAATAATAAAGCTATTATACAGGAGGAAATATAGCCACATTATGCAATGTTTGTGAAGTTAAATTAATGAAAGAAATGCTGATTAATCTGAAATCATGTTGAATTGAAAAATTTTAAATTTAATTCCAAGGCAATAACTAATACGTTAAGGTATCGAATTGATTAATTCATTTTAATTCCCCTTTAAATTTATATTTGCCTTGAATTTCCAATAAAAAAATGTTTTTTTACAGGGCAGTCATTTCGAGCTATAGAAAATGTCCCTTTTTGACTTCCGTCATGGCAAGATTCTGCCTTCGACAAAAGGGACCAAAAAGTAGCTACCGCTCGTAATAAACTCGAAGATTGGGCAATACTAAAATAATCAAACTCAGTCAGTTATTGTTAGAATTGAACTTTACATCTAGAAGTATTAAAAGGCGGTTCGCATACTACATTTCGGCATTTTGTAATTGCGTCGTTGTTAATCACCAGTTGCTTTTCCAATTTCCTACATTTCATTGCATGAAATTGCTTTTGTTTTTTCATTCTTTCATATTCTGCCGGTGAGGAAATTAATTTCAGTGTATACATCATTTTTCCTTTTCCTGATGTACAGCATTTTCCACAATTTAAAACACGACAATATTTAAATCTCCTGAAACCCTAAATCGAATTTAATAATCATATCCTTACTGTCTATTTCGCATTTTAAACCAGGAATGGTCTGTTGCTGTTTTGTAATGTCATCATCATAATGCAATTAGAATACTTATGGAAGCATACAATTAGGTGCATTTTGCCTAGCATACCATCGCTTGCAATGGAGAAGCATTTGGGGATGGAATATCAAGCCATGTGTGTAAATATTGGCATTTCCCTTTGTTCCTCATCAGGTTAGCAAACTACTAGAATGTAGGCTGTCGCTTGCGGATTTTCTTTCTTCTTGGGTTAAGCGACGGATCATTTGATCGTTTGGGGACTTCAAAGGGAAAGTTAGGAGGACCTGATGTTTTTAACATCTTTTGTATCTAAGGAAATATTCCGAATGAAAATGCTCGTGAAAGGGTAGTAAGTTAACTCTTTGCTCCTTCCCTGAAGATTTTATTTCCGCATCAAGGAAACTCCAAGAACAGAATATTCTTTCAATCGTCAACTCCAGTGTGGGTTCCTTGCAGAATTTCAAGACATTTCTAGAGTCTCGCTCGGACATCTCTTGAATTTGGAGGTCAAAAACAATATGCTGGTGATAATTTTTGCGAATAGCTTGGATTCGACACTGGTCTGAAATAAATTGATCATAACATCATCATCAATGGCGCAATACCCGGTATCCGGTCTACGCCTGCCTTAATAAGGAACTCCAGACATCCCGGCTTTGGGCCGAGGTTCACCAATTCGATATCCCTAAAAGCTGTCTGGCGTCCTGACCTACGCAATCGTTCCATCTTAGGCAGGATCTGCATCGTCTTCTTTTTCTACCATAGATGTTGCCCTTACAGACTTTTCGGGTTGGATCATCTTCATCCACACGAATTAAGTGACAATCCACCGCAACCCATTCAGCGGGATTTTATCCACAACCAGGCGGTCGTGGTATCGCTCATAGATTTCGTCGTTATGTAGGCTACAGAATCGTGCATCCTCATGTAGGGGGTCAAAAATTCTTCGGAGGATTTTTCTCTCGAACGCGGCCAAGAATTCGCAAATTTTCTTGCTAAGAACTCAGTTCTCCGAGGAATACATAAGGACTGGCAAGATCATAGTCTTGTACAGTAAGAGCTTTGATCCTATGGTGAAACGTTTCGAGCGATACAGTTTTGTAAGCTGAAATAGGTTCTGTTGGCTGACAACAACCGTGCGCGGATTTCATTGTCATAGCTGTTATTTTCAAGAGAAATTATCAACGGTCTCAAAGTTGTAGTCTCCTATCTTTATTCTTCCCGTTTGACCAGTGCAGTTGGAAAAGGGAAAAGTTCGTGAGAAAAAGACCTGATTAGCAGAATGCACTGTGTCATAAGAGCATTTTCACAATGGGTAAAATCCATTAGTTCAAGTTCGAATTGTTGGAGCATCCACCGCAGTCACCAGTTTTGGCCCCAAGCGACTTCCATCTGTTTCCATACATAAAAAAAATTATGCATGGAAAGCATCTTTCTTCAAATGATGAGTTTATAACAGTTGTGGAAACGTATTTTGGAGCCCTTCCCATTCTTATTTCAGGGATGGAATTCATTAATTGGTATCTCGTTGGAACAAGTGCATTGATGTTTACGGAGACTATCAAAAACTAATAAAGTGTATTTCAAACCATAAAATTGTGTTTATCTTTTCTTTACTTTAAGACTTTTGCTCTTACTTTCCTTGATTTAGTTGTTTAAACCTTTTACAAGTTAACATTTTTTTCTCCAGTTTTCGCCTTGGTATTTATTACCGGATAGCCGAGGAAAATACAAGAAAAATGTAAATAAACAACATTTATTTTCGCTCTGTCATCCCCTTGTCAATGTTTATTAATTTGCTTCATCATTAACGGCCCAATAATCGATACCCGGTCTAGACTTGCTTTTGTAAGGAACTTCAAAATCTCTCTGTTGTGCGTCAAGGTCGACCAGTTCGATATCCTTGGCAGCTATCTGGCATTCCAGTCTACGCCATCGCTTCATCTAAGGCAGGGTCTTTTTCTTTATCTTTTTAGGATGCAGGTGTTGTTATTGTACTTGACTGGTAAGTACTTGATTGACTTGTTAAGTTAGAAGATAAGTATGGTCTGTTTGGCGGAAGTTAGGTAGTCAACCTCAAAAGGTCTCTACCCACTTTGAAAAATAATGTTTCTATAATTACACTTTATCATCAACAGCGCAACAACCTGTATCCGGTCTAGGCCTGTCTTAATAATGAACCCCAGACATCCTGGTTTAGCGCCGAAATCTACCAGTTACATTTGAAAAACAAACATTTGCATCTAAAAAATGGCACCTTCCGTTATTTCTTCTTCGTCCAGACTAAAGTTATTTCTTTTTGAATCACTTCAATAGTATTTTTGTCGAAACAAAAAATAACAAGTAGAACGAAATTTTATATTTAACTAGCTTTCGTTTGGCTTTATGGTAATAAGAACTGCTTGCCCCACCTATCTAAATATCAATCAAACTAACTTTTGAGATTCGAATCCGGGCAACAATATTGAGAGGCTAGCGCTCTACCTTCAACTATCGCACCGTCTTACTATGATTAGCAAAAAGCACAGTTTTCGTGACCTTTAGAATCAGTACTCTAGATGGATCCAACCAGAAAAGTTTTTCAAAATGTACAGAAGCCTGCTAAGAGCGCTTATGTCCGGTTGATCTTAAGCTAGGCTTTAGACCTTCACATATTTGCAATTCACACATTTTTCGTAAGTAAAATTAAGTGTTTAGGTTTCGCTCCAAAAATTATACCACGTCATGCTTCTTGACCGTATTTCAATAAAATGAATTTTTTAAATACTAAGTTTTCCAAAATTTGTTTAGGCCTAAAGAATAAGTTGGGGAGTTTTCTCACCACCAATCAGTTGTCACCAAAATCTTCTAATTTGATTTCTCCTTGTTTTAAACTATAGTTTTTACTAAATGTCATTTATCTTAACAATGAGATATAACATACTGCCGTTAGGATCATTGCCGATTCTTCCTGATTTTTTGATTTAAAATCTTTTCGGGTTAAGCCAAAATTGAAGTTTGTTTTTCGACTCTAAGAAAAAGAGCTAATTTTTAATGGGTCGATAAAATTATTCTAAATTTAATCATTTCAACTCAGCAGAATTGGTATCAATATCACCGACTTTCTCAACTCTTACCTGCATTAATTTTGAATTTAATCCTTTCCTGGTATCCATGCTCAGAATGTGTTGGTTGCGTTCTACTAATTACTCGTCGTTAATCAGTAAAACTCTATATTCAGAATAAAATGATAAGACAATTGTAATATTTCCAATTTCACAAGCCAATTAGATTTATAAACAAACACTATTTTCTTCGAAAACAATTTCAACAACAATTATCTGCCAAGCACTCTTCGACTTAATTTCGGTGATATCGCAATACAAAGGCCAATTTCAAATTTTCTACTGTGTTATAATATTTTCCGTTATTATTATATCACTATCATGCACCAGAAACAAAATCTTCGACTTCAAAGTTAATTTCTGTTCCGTACGAAAAAACGAGGCGTAAAGATAATTACAAACGAAAGTTATATAACTTTTCTTCGGACGAACAATTACTATGCACCGCCGAGAGACAGTTAGTATTCCATCGAGAAGGTGTTAAACAAACTCCAGCGATTCAAACCTGCGACAAATTGTTTCGCGTCTACTTCCCCGATAGTCGGAACAGAAAAGTTACGAAATTTCGCGTATGTAAACCATCTAAAAATACGTTAAAACAACGATATTGTAACTATGATTTGTTGCAAACTTTAAGATGCGAAGCTCATATTGCCACAAGTGCGCGGTACTGTTTGTTTGTCCGTTTGTTAGTCGAAATGTTATTTTAAGGTTTTTTCTTAAAGCGCACACTCCGATGAGGCTGTGCTCAAACTAACTAGTACCAAACCGATGCCGGCTAAGATATATGAAAAGAAATGCTAAAAAATATTTTCAATCGAAATGCATTACCATACCATAGTACGCTACCATGAAAACATTGCGCCAACTATTTGTTCAAAAGAGTGCCGAGATGTTGGGAAAAAGAGCTGAAATGTACGAGCAACGCGGCTTCAAGCCAAAGTCGGACCTCTCTTGCGAAGCATGCCTACCAGGTAGGCCTGTGAAATGCAAGTGAAAACTGATGTGCGAAAATATTTTGACTTTTTTGGTAGTAACCAAGCGCTATTTGCAGAGCACAACTATGCATGTTGCGTGCATGTCACGCACATTTCGCCATGTATCTTTCAGCTGAGGTTCACTAATAAAAATCTGAACATATTAAGCATTTAAAATCCAAGCGTTTGCCTCAGTTTTTATTTAACAGAAGGATTGAGTACGGTAGAAAAGTGGAAGGATTTCCACTTTAGACCACTAGCACTCTGAAGAAGGATGTAGATAAATGAAAATATTTCTTTTTCCTCCACATTCCCAGAAAGTTTGGACGTAGCTCTTGATTGCTATTTCTTCATGAAAGAGTACTTAACCTAATTCATACCAATCTTCAAAAATCAACTCAAAATTAAACGGAAATAATCCAAGAAAATATTATTGAACCCTACTGTAGACTTTTCCAGCTTCACTTCATACTATATTTAACAGAAAACCTAAGTGTCCATAGTACCCACAAAACAACTTTACCACCATTCCATGGGGCACCCGTAATGTATAAAGATACTCCAATCCTACATGTTGGTAGCCGAAGGTATGGCGCCGTCCTCATACCAACTTCTAGCTTCCATGCGAGCGAAGCTTAACGCCATCAATACGGAGCCGACTTGTAATTATGTATCTGTGCAAATTGCAAGCTTGACAATGTGTCACTGTTGTGTGAGACCTGTAATTAGTGACCTTTGCAGCGTAAACTTGCATTTTCCAGCAAACTGCACGTTTTTGTCTGATTAGGAAACAGGGATGGGTATGCAGTTGGTAGTCTTTTTTTATAAACATCGGTTAAAGGCGCTAGAGTTCATACGGGCAAATGGCAGCGGTTAACACGGTAGAAATCATGACAGTATACATTGTAGTAGACATTATTGTAGAGATTACGGAAACATTCCGCTGAAAAGAGGTGTAAGGCAGTGCAGAAAGGAAAAGTGCAGTGATCGGATTATTCGACCGCTCCCAGCTTGACCTTCCTCTAGCCTCGTATCGGTTGAAATTGCAAGTAACTGTTCGGAATTAAACACTCTAACTTAGATTTATTGGCCTTTTTTGGAAATTTATTATCATTCTTTGGCCAATTTGTAATGTTGATCTTGTTCTTTAAAGTAATTTCATTTCCCGCTTTTATGTCGAAATCGTGGTCCGAATTGGAAGTTGTAATTGTGGACTATTTGCTTTTTTGATTGCACGTAACAACCTAATTACATGTACAATCACTTACTTGATAGGTTCTTCTTACAATTATTTTCCTATTTTTTTCTTGATTTTTCGCCGAGACTTCGAGACTTACAACTCGGAGTGTGACTATACAGTGGAGGCTGCTATCTGCGCTCGTAGTAGAGCGAGAAGCTGGATTGACCAAAGTCTTTTAAGTGAGTAATGCATGGAAATAAGGGATTGACATGGGCACAGAGAACATTTTCCCTTATAGGAGATTCAAGCCTCAACGCAAGCTAAACAAGTCGGGAAACCGGAAGCTGGACGCTTCAGGTATGAAAGGTTTTGTGTATTTTTTTATAAAGACATTTGAGTGTGAATTTGCCCCGTTAGTACCTAACATGTTATATACGCATATATTATGTGCGAATATCCACTTTCGGGTGATATTCTAATTCAAAATCTAGAATTTACAAAGAAGTGACAACTTTGATCTATTATAACTTTATTAGTAATAGTGCAATTTCTACCAAACTTGGTAGAATCAAGCCCTAACCTACATTGCTGTAAAAAGTGCTAGAATGAACTTAAGAGGGGCTCTGCAGCCAATTACTGAAAATTATAGTAATATACCATTATTAACTTTATTTGAAGAAATATCGGTATGAAAGGTATTTCAGAGACTAGCAACCATATAATAGCCGCCTCTTGATTATTTTCATATTTTTTGGTTGAGCAGTTTCTGAGAATGGCCCCGTTAAGTAAATTATCACTTTCGACCCCCCGGAACTCCCCGCCTTTGCAAAAAATGTCGAAACTAAGACCAGCTTCGGAAAGTACTAACCAAGCCTTTCATTTGATACCCCACATGACTATATTTGGTGAAAAGAAATGTGCACCCTCCTTTTGTATGTATTGGGACCTCCCCGTAAAGTGGACGTAACAAGATGTAATTAGCTGTATGCATGAGCGTTCATAGTTCCCATCTTTTCACCAAATTTGGTGTCAATCGCTGCTACAGTCTACGAGAAAAATGCGTGTGACGGACAGACAGACAGACAGTAAACCTATTTTAATAAGGTTTTGTTTTACACATAACAATGGGGAAAGTAAAGGAAGAGGTCAGGTGAAAGTGATTCTATTCTGATGACGCATAAACCTGATATAATAAGGGCAAATTATGTAAAAGCATGAAGGAAGACTTACACTAGCAAATAGTGTCATCGATGAATAGTAGAGTTGTTGCCGACTTTACCGTCTCCTGTGTCTTTCCTATTATTTATCAATCATCCTCTCAGAGTATCTATAAGCGTCACCCAAACTTCCTCTACTGCTCCATCGTAAAGGTTTCTCTTTTCCACACTCAAAAGGCTTTCCAAAAGTGTTTTTATTCATTTTCTGGCCTTAATGCAATATTCTAAAATTCAAGACGTTGTTATTAAGTTTGTAATGAATTTTGAAATGAAGGCAGAGCTATCCTGAAAGCCTAAAGAAAAGTGGAGAAATTGACCATCCAGTTGCAGAAGCAGGTGATTGATTCATAATAAATGTTGGTAAACAGCAACAGGACAACATCGCATCTGAGCTATGGGAAGCGAAAAGCCCCAACATTGTGGCTAAGTGAGCTTTTCAATTCGGTTATTGAGGCGGATAATATAGAAACAAGTCGGGAAACCGGAAGCTGGACGCTTCAGGTATGAAGGGTTTTGTGTATATTTTTTATTTTGACATTTGAGTGCGAAATTTTCCCATTAATACGCAACACGTAATATACGCATGTATCATGTGAGAATATTCACTTTCGGGTGATAGTGACATTCAAAATCTTGAAATTCCCAGAAAGTGACGACTTTGACCTATTATAACTTTGTTAGTAATAATGCGATTTCTACAACTATTACCAGCTTCGGAAAGTACTAACCAAGACCTTTCATTTGATACCCCACATGAACAAAAAAAATGTACATCCCACTTTTGTATGTATGGGGACCTCCCCTTAAATTCGATGTAACAGGATGTAATGCACTGTGTGCGTGAGCGTTCACAGTTCCCACCAAATTTAGTGTCAATCGCTACTACAGTCTCCGAGGAAAATGCGTGTGACGGACAGACAGACAGAGAGACGGACAGACAGACAGACAGTAAACCGATTTTAATAAGGTTTTGTGTTTTACAATCGGTTTACTGTCAAAGGCAATCCAGCAGAATATTCGGTTCCTGTCCCATACAATGAAGGCATTGCTAACAACCGTCTTCACGGCATGGTTGAAATAACAGTGCATCGAGTGGGATCTGTTAAGAAGGAAATTACTGTACACGCTGCGCAATTACTCATTGAGAAACATCGTGAGAAGCATCGAACATCTCTGAATGTAAGGATAGCATTTGACCGTGTGCCACATAAACGCATCATCTCATCAGAGAAGCTTGTGCGCTGGGCTACATTGCTCTACCGCGGTCCGAAAAGTAAAGTTCGAAGTGTGTCGGTTGTATCAAAAGCGCTTCGCGGTTCTCTCGGTGCTCATCAAGGATGCACCCGTTCATTATCCCAATTTCTCTTCCTATGGACATTGTCACACGGGACATCCAACGTCCAGGGCCCTATACACTCCTTGATGCAGATGATGTTTTTCTAGCGACTCATTGTAAAGCGGATGTCGAGCAACTTGTCCAAAAATGGAATGATCACCTCATTCAACATAGTCTCAGATTAAATCTAAATAAAACTGAATTTTTGTCGTCCGATCCCTACAAAACAATCACTGTCAGTGGCAGTAACCTGCCCAGAACGGCGCGATTTAAATATCACCTTCTATGATTCTGACGGTTGGCGAACTATAAAAGACAATGAACGGCATCTCCCGTTAAAGGAGGCGAAGATGTTGCGTTGGAATAGTAGCGTTACACGTCTTGAGCACATCCGAAATGAGGGTATCTGCAAACAATATGGGGTTGCACCGATTGTGAAAAAATTTACGAGAGAGGCAGCTACGATGGCGTAGTCACGTAATTGGCGCTAACGAGAATTCACTCACCCAGAATTGTCTGAACATCTGCAAGCCTCACGACTGCATCTAGATCGGGCAAATGATCCCTAGAATACCAGTAGCTGAAAGTCTGGACATACTTAAGCAGAATATTTTTGTTACACGCAATCAGTTGCGGTGGTACGGCGAAATTCACTTCAGTCTGGATCAGAATGCATTGTACCCGTTGAACTAGTGAATCCCAAAAGGGCGGCCAGAAAGGACAGTTTTGGATTGCGGAGCAAAAAGAATATGGGGGTAGACTGTGGGTGTTATCCAGTCAGGATGTCAAGCAGATTACTGGCACTAGTCCGGGCATGACTTTTTTGAATCTTACAGAAGAAGCGGTCCGACGTGTCATTTATAACGCGTAGAACTGGAGAGACCCTGGCCTTAATCAGGTTGATACAAGAAGCTTGGCAGTATACATGGTCAGGTGGTGTATAGAATATATTAGACCATTTGTCGACCACTGAAATTACCCTACGAGGATTATCCAACTTCTTTCTAAAAATTATAGTGCAGAGGTCACCGCAAAGACAAGATCGATCACTTGCTTGCCAAGCTGCTACAAATTTTTTGTGAAATCCATTCTACTATATGAGGTCCCTACCTGGATGGGAGGATTGTATAACGTTGTGACCCGAAGGAGGGTAAGTTCGGAGTACCGAGTAGTCGCGCTAAGGGTATGCAGTGCGTGTAGGTATTGAGTGAGACTTTATGTTTTGTCGAGCGCATGACCCCATCGAATCAGAGAAGGAAGGCAAATTTCTCCACGGTATACATATGTAAAGGAGATAGCAGCAAAGGGTAGTTTGATTTCGGGAACGGTCGTTGGATCCCTACTGAGAAATGCATCGACTATAAGCACCTGATACAGCTCCTTATGATTGTAGGAAGTCTTTACATCGATTCCGACTGGACAAGCGCTTCGACTGCTCTGAATGCCCTGCTACACTCGAAGGTTCTATTGTCCTAGGTTGACGGAGTTGAGAAGAAAGCTGAACGATGCAGATATCGGACCTCACATCCTTTTAGAGGAGATGCTGAAGTCAAAGAAAAATTGAATTGCAGAAAGAAACTTTTTGAACTGGAACGAGCCCGAAAAGCGTGTCAGACGCTAACCGTGCTGGTATAGATTAGAGCCCTTCCCGCAAAGTAATACGTCATGGGGCTCGTACGGGGGGGTTATTGGGCGCGTATCCCACATATTGCTCCAACTTGATATAGCAGCCTCTTTTTAAGACTTCCGCAACCAGTCAAAAAAAAGTTATTATCCTTCGTAACAGCAACAATAGAAATTTGTACGATTCGCAGGAGATATCAAAGAAATTTGTCCCTTGTGTCTCATGAGGGTGGTTGTAATTCCTATAAAATTATGAGGGAACAAATGTAGTGCTTAAAGCTTAATCGGCTTTCCTAGATATACAACATTTTCCATGTTGTCTGGAGTTTTCGATGAATTTCCTTTCCATTTCCCTTGTCTTTTTTTTAAGTATGGTAGTTTCAATTGGACATTCACCCGGAACTAATTGGATCAGTGATCGACTACCTACAATCAGACATGGAAATAAACAAATGGGAAGACTACTTCGTGATATTAGACGCATTCAGTACGGAAATGGTGACGTACGCTATCATCGAACTTAATTAGCTCCTCAACCCTATATTTATAGTATAAGCGTTTGAATTAAACATATACTTGCAAACTTAAGCGAAGCGTAGAACAGCTGAAACGTTATTCCGTTCGAGAGTTCTTCCTTAGATAGTAGAGTTGCTTAACTGGTATCAAAATAGTCAAAAAGTCATTTTTCTCGCTTTTCGAATTGAAATCGCCTGAGGAAACAGCGAGGTATTTACTGTACGATAGGCGTTATCCTTTTTATAAGCTCGAGAACGCCTTTTCCCATTTCCCGCATTCTAGAGATGAGATGGGGCAATTTTATATTGGAGCTTGACGATAATTGGGTTCAGTGCCTGTGAAATTTTAATGCAGTTTGCACTCTACGAGCCACTACATTCCATCCTTGACTTCTTTTTTACCCTTCCTGTCCCCTAAGCTGATCATTCTTCTTCATCTTCATTCTTCTTCATCGTTCTTCCGAATCTCGGTTCAAAGTCATTTAAATCTAACTGATAGTTTAACTATTTGGCTAGAGCCGATCTAACTGTGGGCAAATCAGGACTTCGCAAAGCTTACTCCTTTAAAATGATAAGCACCGGATCATAACATCATCAGCCATAACAAAGTATCCTCCGATTTTAGTGGTGTATTATCGGCGGTATCCGCATGGCTTAAGTGGTTAGAGGGCTGGATTGTCATACCGAAAGGTCGCGGTTCAAATCTCACTGGTGGCAGAGAGATTTGTTATCGTGACTATCTGATACCAGTCGACTCAACTGTGAATGAGCACCTGAGTCAAATCAAGGTAATAATCCCGGCAAGCGCAATGCTGACCACATTGCCTCCTACAGTATAATGTAGTGTATCGTTACGGTCTTAAATGAAGTGCTCTAACACATTTCAAGGCTCTGATTCAATATGAATTGTTGTGCCAATGATTATTATTATTATTATTGTCGGTGAGCTTCCAAATCAAGGAAGCATGTTCCCTTTCTCGGACAATAATCGAAAATTTTGATTCCCGCGGGCAACAACGAAAATTCCACGTTGCGCTTGTTACACAATACATGTTTCAATAAATGTTTCTCTATTGCCTCTACCGATCCGTTAGACAGAAATGTAATCGGTGGCATACCAGTATGTAAAGGTACATACTATTGTAATGCTAATTACACAAAAAGAAGTCAGGGGTCATTTAAGTTTCCATAACATATAATAGAACAATTTCTAAATAAGATTTAGGTTTGCAGAAGATTTTAAGAGTGACGGGTTTTGAGCAACCATTTTCAAATGAAGTTAACATGTTTATAGTTTACGCCTCCTAGTGAATGGTACCATGGTGGTTTTGGTTGGGTTGATCCGCAGTCCCATCTTCCTGCATCAGGCACTAGTAAACCTTAGTCCCGTTTGGATTCTATCACATAGGGTATCTTCATATTTGCCCCTACAGATTAGAACAATGTCGTCCGCGTAGCCCTGGACTTGTATTCCAATATTAGTTAACACGTCCAGGAGTTCATCCACTACCATACTCCACATCAGCGGCGATAGTACTCCACCCTGTGGACAGCCTTGAGTGGTGTTTATGATAAAAGAATTTGTACCTATTTGTACCTCTATTTGTCTGCTTTCTAGCATTTTGCCCATCCAGAGTGCCAGGGTGTTTCCCACTCCTTTGCGGCTCAGGGCATCCTGTATCTCTGTGTGCGATGTGTTGTCGAATGCTCCTTCGATATCCAAATGCGCGCACAGTGCAATTTCTTTTGTTTCTATGGCGTCCCGTAGTACCTCTGTCAGCTGATACAGAGCAGTTTCAGTTGACCGTCCTGCCCGGTAAGTGTGTTGACAGTGATCTAGGGGATTACGCTTTAGAACGTTAGTTCTAATATAGTTGTCTATGACCTTCTCCACCGTTTTGAGAACGAACGATGTTAGGCAGATTGGTCTGAAAGATTTAGGGTGAAAAGGATCCTTTTTACCCGCTTTCGGAAGATTTATCCTTTACTCAGCCAAGTTATATTCTGGATTTAAATTTCTAGGACATAATATATGACTTGCATTAGAATTCAAGGCTGAAGGTAATAGATACTACCTAGAGAATTAATGACTTTTCTAGTAACAAAGCCGTTTCAATGAACGCTATCTTAAATTGTTTCCAAATAAGTATTTTTAGATATATGTTCTTTTCGATGTTATGAAAGTAACATTTTTACCGCCTACACAATTCGCAATATCGATTTTTATTAATTGCTTCTCATCCCCATATTTATCAATTTTCCAACTCAACATTATCGCAATCTTCGGCATATATTTGAAATCTGGCATGCATTAAACTCATTAAAATTCCAATGAAAGGGAATTAGCAAATTAATGTCCACCACTAGATTGACAACATAGCAGTCAAGAATACGAGGGACATTGCAAATGAACACATTCAAGGGCAAGTTCAAGATATTTGTCACGTATCGTTCGAAAGTTAGCAACATGACAAACTTATATCATAAATGTATGCATGTGAACATGGATAAAGTTTAGCTGGTGATCCGGATGAATGTCTTGGATGCTGGCAAGTCGAGGAATGCTGTGACCAAGGCACAGCTGACAATATTATTACCTGGTTTGCGAGTTTATTTTTAAACGGACATGTGACCACTTTCAAGTACATACTATATCTCTGCATACCGAAAACATTGTTCTGGCTCGTGGAAAATACGCTTGGATTAATGGACATACGTAGATGGTAATTCGTTAATAATCTTATCGATTTTGCTGTTTTATTGTTCATGTGGACCGGAGATACCCTTGCCTTCTACTGATGTTGAAATCCAGTATTTGCAGATTTCTGTCAATAAACCCATACAATATAATATGTCGCACGTACGCCCTTGATACAGTTTCGAAAAGACGCTAAATACGTCATAATTTAATAGTCTAACATAATTCATGTGATCTTGGAGAAGGTATGCATCGGCAAGTGTGGGGAATTTTGTCGAAAAATCGAACGTTTTCAAATATTTACAACAAGATTAGGATAAATTACTTAGACAAACCAATGAGCTGTGTATCAATAATTGCTTTCTTGTAAGTACCAAATAAATATTTAATTTGCTCATTGAGTAATGAAAGTAAAAGCAGGAAATGAACAATGTCAACTCTTAGGGAATATCTTTCTCCACATTTGGGATTGTTTGCTACGAAATTTTTTATGTAGGGGGCATTTCTTCTTGATAGACATAGCAAACATAAAGAAGTACTTTGCCTTGACAATTTGCCGGGCTAAAATTTGTCAACACAGAAAAATTTATTTGAATTTTACATACAGAAAATTGTTAATTATCAGTTCTTATAATTGACTAATCTTCCTGATAAACATCGATTGCGATAGCAATGGTATAAACTTCCTGGACGGCCAAAAATCAATAGAAAAACGCACGAGAGGAAAAGAGAATTGACTGTGAGGGTGCAATATCGAAACGTAAGACTTTAGCCAGTAACTCGAAAATAATTTTTTACAATTTCGACTATTGTAGCGGAATTACTTGTTTTTATTTGCATATTCCATTGATTAGTTTTAGGGAATAGTTCTACAGGCGACCCATTTGTGTGGCCAGCACTATTTGCTTCACCCACAAAGGGCTTAAAAATGCATGTCATCCCCAAGGATGGCTTTTGACGTACACTTTTTTTTTGTCCTGGGTAGTATTGCTTGCAGGGGCATTTAAGTGTTGTGTTATCGTTGTTATGTCCAGGCCAACAATCTCCTTAGTTATGTCGCGTATCTTCCGTTTCTACCACACCTACATGTGATTTTGCAGCTCATTTCATGACATGTTCTGGATATTTTAAGCCCATACTGATTTCTACATTTGACAAATCGGTTTGACTTGAGAGCTGGTTTCTGACAGGATCTTGACTGCGAGATTCAGGTCCAGGGTTAATGATATGACAATTGTACAGTATTATGTAACAACAGGGACTTCCATTGTAGAGGAAGAGGAGAAGGATGTTTTCTAAGAGCAACTATATTCACTTCGGGAGAGGCTTCTTTAAGGTGACATTGTGATAATGATGAGTGACTTGAACGACAAGGCGGGCTCTGACAACACCTTGCTGGGATATTTGTAGACTTCCACCACTTTAACCACTTCGTTATAGTCGGTACACCCTTTTAACGCAGGCTCTGCCACACAAGTTCAGTCGGGTTCAACTTATGGGCAAAGAACATCTAATCATATCGACCTCATTGCGATGAGTAGTCGATTTAAGAATTATATGCTGAATAGGTGTTACAAAAATTATGCGGATATCGGGATTATTATCTTATCTTTACTTGCATGCTGCTGTTGTGTCTGCTTAAGGCATCTCAAATTCAAAACGGAACCCCGCACCCGCGATTTGACTGTTGTTCAGCAGAGAAGAAACTTTAAACAACCCACCCGAAAAATATTGATAAGCACTGGGCCACCCGATTCTCCTTCTTCTCTCAAACGTGGCCAAGAGTTCGCAATTCTTCTTGCTAAGAACCCAAGTCTCCTAGGACTACATGAAGACCGGCAATATCATTGTCTTTTCTCTTTTCCTCTTTACCGAAGAATTTTTGGCCCCCTACATGAGGATGGACGATTCCGTAGCCTACATAACGATTAAGTCTATGAGCAATGCCACGATTGTGTGGTTGTTGATAAAATCCGGCTCAATAAGTTGCGGTGGGTGGATCACTTAATCCGTATGGATGAGGATGATCCCACCCGAAAAGTCTATAAGGGCAATATCTATGGTAGAAAAAGAAGGCGAGGCAGATCCTGCCTAAGATGGAGCGATGGCGTAGGTCAGGACGCCAGACAGCTTTTGGGAATATCGAATTGGTGGACTTCGGCGCAAAACCGGGATGTCTGGAGTTCCTTATTAAGGCAGGCCTAGACCGGATACCGGTTGTTGCACCGTTGATGATGATGACGACTGGGCCACCGAAAAATTGGTATAGATGAAGTTGTCGGCCCGCCCCAATAAGACATCGCCAGACCTGATTCTTCTCGTCATCGATTTCGAGAAGCTTTCAACATTGTGAAAAGGGAGTGTATCGGGAATCACGAAGGAGGCATTCCGAAGAAATTTATAACTAAAAAACTAATTAATAACCTGTTGGGGATGAAAAGGTGGAAGTGCCAGCAGATAGATTCCATATTGAGAAAGGACGACAACTACATTACAGGCTATGCCATGCAATGAAACCAACTATCCCAGGAGAGCCGGCGAGTGGGCCGCCCTAGAACTACGTGGCATAGAACAGTAGAAGAAGAGTGCAACCTTCTCGGAAAATGAGGAACGAGTTAAAGGATATTCCCAGGAATTGATAGCGGTGAGGCTTCTGTATGTTCCTGTGTCCGCCCCTGTGTAAAATATCGTTATTGAGGTGATTGTATACATTCAAAAACTTAAACTTTGTGATGATATGATGCGTGTGCATTTTTTATCTATGATTTAGGTGATTTTGATGAAGCACTGTCACCAAGGTCCAGCTTTAACAATCCGCACCCGGGATTTGTCCCACTTGCTCTTTAAAATGCCAAATGTTTCTCGTTTAAGCAGTAAATCTCAAGCAACGCTAACAACCATTTTAGGAATTTTTTTGCGTCTACTTTAACTAACTAAAACAAATCGGAATATCGGAAGCTGGCGCTTCGTGAATAAAGGTTTTGTGTTCATCTTATGCGAGAAACTTTCGCACATTTTTCCTCTCAACAAATGTATATGGCTAAAAACCCAAAATATGCCTTTATATTTTTTTCAAACTACAAGAAATACGTGCAAATTAGAGACGTAGATATTATACTCATTCTAACCAAACATTGCCTATGACCGAATACCGTACATATTCATGCACATATACAAATTGATCGTATATTGAATACCGCATGTTCAATGTACAAATATATCTACATAAATTAGGCACTACACTTCCATTTAATATCCCACAAGGCCACATTCTGTGAAAAAAAATTGCACCCTCTATTCACGTGTATGTACGGTTACAGCGATTGGCACGAAATTTGGTGGAAAGGTGGGAACTGTGAACGATCACGCATACAGTCAGTTACATTCTTCTACGTCAAATTTAAGGGGGGTCCCCATACATGCAAAAGGGGCGTGTAGGGGAAGGGAGCTGTGAGTTTATAATAAATTTTTTTCACCAAATATGGTCATGTGGGGTATCAAGCATCAATGTAGGCTATAACATAGAGCATAATCCTACCAAGTTTGGAGGAAATAGCATCTTTACTAACAGAATTATAATAGGTCAAAGTCGTAGCTTCTGTGCAAATTCAAGACTTTAAATGTCAATATCACGCGAAAGTGGATATTCTCACATAATATACGCATATATTGCGTGCTAGCTACTAATGGGACAAACGCACACCCAAATGGCTTAATAAAAAAAATACACAAAACTTTTCATAACTAAAGCGTCCAGCTTCCGGTTTTCCGACTTGTTGTATCTGTTGTAGGTTAATTTCTTCATATTTCCGAATAATATTGAACTCCTAGTGTGAAGCCTATGAGGTTGACTATTTTTAATACAGTGCTTTCCACATCAACTTTTTGTGTAAATGGATCTTGAAGATATAGGGCAGAGTTGAATATTTAACTACATACACACGTAACTGTCATGCACTCGTCGTTCCTCACATAGGGAAACACAAAACCTTTTATACCTGAAGCGTCTAGCTTTCGGTTTCCCGACTTGTTAGTGGAATGGAATTGATTGAGCAATATTTTGAATGTCCTGTTGTATTTATTGTTAGAAGACCAACCTCTGTGAGCTGTCGAACGGGTCGGTTTGCTTTTCGGCGCTTCAGGTAAAAGGTTTTGTGTTCATCTTATGTGAGTAACTAACTCACTAGGCACGTTTTCCATTCGTACATTTGTAACTAAGAATACGAAACATTCCGCAATATGCCAGATTTAGAATTTTTAGGAGAAACTTAAGGGGGGTTTTCCAGTAAATTTCCAAAATATGGTAATATACTATTATTAACTTTATTTGAGCTGATATCGGAACGGGATGTATTTTGGGGCCAAGATTTTATATAGATACATCACTACAAAGGCTGCGATCGTATTGTTATACAACAATGACAATTGGTTCTAAGCTTTTGATGAATAGTTTCCAGTATTGTCAAATTTACTCAAGCGGTCATAGAAGACAAACGGGACTATTAAATGCAAATACTACTGCAATGTGGCAGGATACATCAAGGTAACTGAAGAACGAAGAGTAAATAAGGCTGCATGCTCAGAAATAATCCCACTTTTATATGTAAGTTACTTTGAGGCGTATTGTATTTGCCCTCGAAATTGCTCCATAACAAATGAAAGGGAATTAATCAGAAACGCACACTTTCTTCCCTTTGCTTATATTCAGTGGACCTGCAGATGGGATGTTATGCATATCAGCAGAGTTACTCAAAACAAGAAATAGAGCTATGACTTTGAAACTGTATGAACCCTTGAGCATCATCTGGACTAGAGAATTTTTACCAGAAAATTTTCACAGAAGTCTGACATGCTAATATGATTTCCATTGCACGATTTGTAAGGTATTGCCAAAAATTATCGAAAAGAGGCTGAAACCTTTCCCAAAATATAGTCGGAGAATAACAGGGAGGATCTCAGCGAGGAAAATCACTGATTAACCAGATTTTCTTTCTAAAGTGCTTGAAAAGTGCTGCGAATACATGTTAATGTATACTAACAACTTCAGGTTTGAGCCAGCCGAAGGATAACTAAAATTTTGTCTTGCCGTTGAGGGAGTCCTGAAGACACCATCCACTTGATGGCGGACCAGATAAATTAGGAGAAGGGGGCAATCCTTTTAACCACTTCGATAATACTACTGCCAGAACAGGGGTGGAATACCATGTGGTTAATTGCCTCTGCGCTCGACGAAGCCACAAGTCGTCCCTTTCTTAAAAAAAAAATAAGTGCCATCCACGATGAGCGGCCTGTGAACCAAAGACCATAGGATTCAGTTTTTCCTCAATAAGTGCAGCCCGCTGTCAAGAGCAGCATGCCTCCATTCAACAGTTCTTGGAAAGAAAAATAGACCAATTAGTTAATTTTATGCTGTATATTCAGCCAAGACATCTCTGCTTTTCCTTAGAGATGACCTTCAAAGTTCCACTTCTGGCTCAGTGATCAAATTATTCAAATATTTGTTATGCTATCCAGAGATTATTTTGTATACAAATGTCGTTGTGGACTTAACAGTATGGTTGCCTTTCACCATTTGGCGGGGTATAGCTCGTCAATTAGGCCTACGCGCCATCGCTCACGTTTACCGGAAATGCGTTTCACCCCGCCCCCACGATTTCCCGAAACCCTTGCACTCGTCATCTACTCTTCTGCACTAAGTATCCTTGTGGCGACCATTCGTCACCCATCTTGACATGGCATGGCATGAAGACTATTATTTAGCTGCCTTCTTCATAAATGATAATAATAATCGTTGGCGCAAAAATTCATATTGGATCAGGGCCTTGAAGTGTGTTTGAGCACTTCATTCAAGACCGTAACGGTGCACTATAATACATTGTAGGTGCAATGTGTTCAGCATTGCGCTCGCCCGAGATTATTGCCCTGATTTGACTCAGGTACTCATTTACAGCTGAGTCGACTGGTATCTGACGTCAAATCACGGTACAAATCCCACTGCCACCAGTGAGATTCGAACCGCGATCTTCCCTATGACTTCTTCATAAAGGAAACCACAAATAGAAGCTCCTTGTTGAACAAAACCCTATTAATGTATCTTCCTCTTACAGATGAAGACTTTCAAGGGTTTTTACAAAAACTATGTCTGCTCAAACTTCTTCACTCGGCTGAGTGAATCTTTACAATGGATCAATACGCTGCTTGACTGTCGGAACAACTTCAAATAATATCAATTGACTTATACCTTTGCTTGAAATGTAATCGGCGCGTTCCCCAAGAAATGGCTTAGCGCAAAAGAAAGGGGGCGCGATCCCAAATTATTTTTTTTTAGCCCGTTCCCTGGCTTATGTATGATGACTAACCCGTCGAGCAAACTTGATATACCCTAATTCCTAAAGACAGGCAAAGAAGAATCCTCCATAAATCATGGCACAATAACTGGTATCCGGTCTAGGCTTGGCTTCATAAGGAACTCTAGACACCCCAGTTTTGCCTCGAAGTCTAGCAATTTCGCATCCCTAAAAGCTGTTTTGCGTCCTGGCCCTGGCTTACGCAATCGTTCCATTTCAGGCAGGGTCTGCCTCGTCTTCATTTTCTTCCATATATATTGCCCTTATGGAGTTTTCGGGCTAGATCAACCTCATCCGTACGGATTAAATGACCCTCCCACCGTAACCTCATGAGCCGGAGTTTATCCACAACCTATGGTACGGCTCATAGATTTCGTCATTATGTAGGTTATGGAATCGTCAATCCTCATGTAGGGGGCCAAAAATTCCTCCTCCACCGCGAGTTCGCAATTTTTCTTACTAAGAACCCAAGTCTCTAAGGAATACATAACGACTGGCAAGATCATAGTCTTCTACAGTAAGAGCTATGATCCCATGGTGAGACGTTTCGAGCAAAACAGTTTTTATAAGCTGAAATAGCTTCTATTGGCTGTTGGCAACAACTGTGCCCGGATTTCATCATCTTAGCTGTTACCGGTTGTGATTTTCGACTAGATAGCAGAAATGTTCGACGGCCTTAAAGTTGTAGTCTCCTATTTTTTTGTTTTTGTTTGACCAGTGCAATTCGATGTTGTTGGTTCAGTGTTCCTCGCCGCTGACGTGGCCACCACGTACTTCGTCTTGCCTTCATTAATGTGCAGCCCGAGATGTCGCGCTACCTGCTCGATCTGGATGAAGGTAGATGGTACATCTCGGGTTGTTGTTCCCATAATGTTAATATCGTCAGCGTAGTCCAGTAGTTCGGTGGACTTTCATGCATCTTAAATTGACATATTTAACCATTTCGGCCGTAATTCCATCGGCTCCTGGGGATTTATGGTTTTTAAGCCGGTGGGTTGTACGGACTGTTTCTTACTTGGTGGTAACAGTATTTGTCGGTCATCTTCAGTTGGCGGGACCTACAAATCGCCGATATTCTGGTTGTTGAACAGTTCATCAATTTACTCAACCCATCACTCCAACATGTTTATGTTCATTCTGTAGGAAATCAAATCTCTCTTTTTGTTTCGGCAGGATGATCATCGAGGTGTATGAGGTTGGTAAAACTTACACACCTGGTGTGGTTTCTCCACGTACTTTTCAAGTTCACCGACCTGTCGATTCTCCTAGGCTTCCTTTTTTGGTGCCTCTGCGCGTCATTGCGTTCTATGAGGGTGCAATATTGCCCAGTATGCGGCATTCTTGAGGCTTGGACAAAGTACTTTTGTTGCCGTATCAATGATAACGCCCTTCATGTAGTTGTGAAGATAATTTGTTGTTGTTTCATCTGTCCATCCGTTTCCCTCTTATAGATGTCAAAATTACGTCAGTATTCACTGTCACTTGATTGTCAGAGGAGATATTAGGCGGTGTTGTAACTTGAGCGCGGAGCACTATCCGAGTCTATATTGGCCCGCTATATGTTCCGACATTGATCAAGGCTGAGAGGTGTCGGCGGTCAATCAATGCGTTCAATTTGGTTGAAAGTAGTCCCGTCAGGAGCGACTCATATATGTTTGTGGACCACTTTTGTGTAATTCTGCCAACTGAATCCACGATCCGTTATCATTGGTATTCATATGTAAGCTTTGGAATCCGAAGCGACATATTCCCTGAATATCACTAGGTCATACACACAATGTAAAATCATTGCTACTATTAATATTCAAAGGTTCCCAAAGTCCAAACTTCCAATTAGTGCAAATATTGACACATCAAAATATCTACGATCTAAAGATTTGCTTCGTCACAGTCCAAAATCCAAAACGCTAAAATCGTTCTATCAACCTATTTGTTGAATATAAGTAAAGTTTAGTCATAGAAACTGTTTGACCTTTTGTAAATTAGACTTAAATGAAACTCAGGCCGCACATTAAGATTGTCATTCTAATGAAATTGATTAAATCTTTTATTCCCAAGTTTTCAAAATTTCTAAGATACTCATTCAATTTTAAATCAGGTCTAAAGCTTCTATTTTATTACACTCGTCCGCTAAACAAGCAAACAAACATTATGATATCACCTTGTCTGGAATGCGTTTCTTGACTTTTATTCTTCCCATCTTTAATCTTATGTTTTCCAAAGCGTTTAACTGTAATATATGCTAGTAAAAAAGTGTTTGTTTACGTTTGGATACCTCTTGATGATTTTTGCATAAACCAAAATCAGAGAATTTGATGCCCGATAGTCACGAAACCGCCAGAAAATAGCACTTTTGGCCTATTTTGAAAGTAAAAAATTATCTTCGCTTAGTCCATATTATAGTTTTATCTTAAGATCCAATTAAATTAATTAAAAAGACGTCATCCTGGTGAATTCGGGATTTGACCGCTTTTTGTGCAAAATTCCTCCTCATCAGATTCACATTCACTTCATGCATAAATATATTGGGGACTTTTATGGGTTATGCTTTTTTCTGGAGTGCTTGGCTTTAAAAAAGGTGAATATTGCACACTTTTCTGAAGAGAAGTTTGTATTCTAATTGATATGCACATCTTAACTACAATTTATGGCGTTTTTAGCTGAATAGATGTTCTGCTATTAAGGTACATTCCCATCCTATTCAGCTAAAGACCTTTGTTTCTTTTGGTTTGGGATTTTAATCGCTTCAGCAGATGCAGTTATAATTGAGTTACGTGACTAACCTTAAAAAGATATAAATGCACCAACTGGAATAGAACACCTTGATCGTGGTCCGTTAAATTGAAAATTATGACATGTAACCAGCAGTTCCCGTATCAGATGCAGTTAACTGGGAGAGAATAGATTGTGTGAATAAGTCAGAGTATTTAAAAGTTATAATATTATCTTTCGCGATTCTCCCGAAAAATGTAAACGGGTGGCCAATTTTTGTGGAACGGGAAAAAAGTTTTGGTGGGTCAATGCTTCTATTCGACAATTTTAGATGCTGAGTCGGTTGGACCATTTCAAAGAGTAAAGATTATGGAAATATTAACTTATAGTGATCACTCTGAGTTTTTGTTTATTTTTAGAATAAAAATTAATTGGGCCATAATGACCATTTTATTGCTTGATGTTACGATGTCATGGTGACCACCATGGTAACGCACGATTTTGTTGTTTTGTAGAAAAAAATATTTCTTTTCGTTTATTATCTTTTAATTTTTAAAATTTGATTGAAATGAATTTATTCTGTAGAGTGGATTCAGATAGGTCGTTTTTTTAGAGAGCTCGTATGATGACGTTTTTGCATTGATCGGAAGGAGGCATATGCTTCAGTGGCTCATCAGCATCTAGCCATTGTGCTGATTGGCGACGATTGTCATATAATATCCACCTTTTATCACATGTCACTATTCTGTGCAAAAAGGGATCGGTTCTGTTGCGGGTGAGTAGAGAACTGCAAATTTCCATTCGAAGCGCCATGTTTTGCTCCGTAAGGGCATGTGAAACTCATTTGTCGAGCTTTCACCTTTCCAAGTTGTTGCAAGTGCCGGAAAACTGCCGAATAGTGTACGCCCAGTTTCTTTGCAATGTCCCTCACAGACTGACGCAGCTCGTCGTTGTTAATTGATGGTCCTCGATGTCCACGTAGCTCACTTTGAAGGTTTACGTCGTCTGACCGGAATTTTTCGAACCACCGCCGTGTAGTTCGTTCGGTTTCCGTATCAGCTCGAAATGCGTTGTTAATGTTCTTGGTCGCTTCCGCCGCTTTATGACCGAGTTTGAACTCATACAGAAAAAGTATACGTTCTTGGCCCTTTTCCATCCTTTTTTTCCTTTCTACTCCCTGTTATCCCAATGATGGTCAAAACTCATCATATAAAGGATCATTACGTTATCCACGCCTTAGATTGGGACAAATTCACGTGAAATACATAACTCTGACCTTCAATAACTTTGTTAATAATGGTTGGATTTTTTTCGAATTTTTCAAAATTGTGTATCGCATTTTAACTTATGATGAACGTCTAGGATACACGTAAAGGCGGGTTAGTTAGTGTGTATTAGTTTCGGAAAGTAGTAATTGAACCCTTTCATTTGATACCTGCCATGACCATATTCTGTGAAAAAAAAAATGTGCACCCTCCTTTCACATGTATGTGGAGCCCCCTTCCTCATCAGGCCATAATTTTCGAAATCAAGCAACTTACTAAAATAAATTGTTTCCGGAAGACAGCTGTATCAGGTTTCAAGAGGAAACTTTCAAAGACTCCTGGCTTGGATAGTATCCCCAAAAAGTCCTTAAGGCAGCAGTGAATATGATGCCAAATATGATTACCGAGGTATTTACCATACCTC
Organism: Hermetia illucens; assembly: GCF_905115235.1. Taxonomy (NCBI): domain Eukaryota; kingdom Metazoa; phylum Arthropoda; class Insecta; order Diptera; family Stratiomyidae; genus Hermetia; species Hermetia illucens. Next base: position 151,415,993 of record NC_051850.1, on the reverse strand, counting down.
GTGAGGAGGGAGCATTGCCCACAGAGGGGAGAGGGGTGATTCTCATACCCAAGCCAGGCAAACCTCTGGGTGAACCATCATCATACAGACCTATATGCCTTCTAAATAATACTGGCAAATTATTTGAACGAATAATCTTCAAAAGTTTACATCCGATTGCCGAAGGCAGTCTCTTTAAAAACCACTTTGGATTTCGAAAAAAAAATATCTACGATCGATGCGGTTAACCTAGTGGCTAATATAGCTAAAGCCGCCCTCGAAGAGGACAAATGCTGTGCAGTGATAACACTTGACTTAAAGAATGCCTTCAATTCCGCCAGATGGAGCAAAATACTAGTGGCCCTAATTAAATTTGGAGGGCCGAGGTACCTGGTGCGAATTATTGGCGTCTATTTAATTGATTTAGATAAAGGAGTTTAATTTTACCAAACAACATGCGGAATTCCACAAGGGTCCATCCTAGGACCACCCTTGTGAAAAATTTTGTATAACGGAGTGCTGACGTTAGAACTCCCTACCGGCGTGGTTACTATCGGCTTTGCTGACGACATTGGGCTGACGGTTGTTAGACGCCTCCACGAAGAAATTGAGATTTACACCAATGAAACAGTTTACGACATTAAGTCTTGGCTGGAGAATGCAGACTCATCGCTTGCAAAACATAAGGCAAAAGTGTTACTTATCACTACGCAAAGGAAACGTACGTTTATGAAGATCAAATTAGGGACATCGACAATACATAATGATTGAGAAGAGACTACGTTTCAATTTGCATGAGTAGAGTGCAGCAACTAGGGCATATAACGCCGGAATTCTGCTGGCGAGAATGTTACCGAATGTAGGTGGCCCAAGGCCGAGCCGTCGAAAAGGAAGTAAATAGAAGAAAAATTGGAATTGCATATCGCATAACTGCAGTGCAAACATGTTGCGCCTATCTAACAATATCCTACGGCCTGCGTGATAGCAGGGATGATCCCAATTGGCATTCCGGCGATAGAAGGACAACGTCTTTATAATCGAAGCTGTTTAACCGAGCCACGGCGAAGTGGGTTTCAACCTAAAGCAACTTTTGAGCGGACACGGAAGTTATCGAGCATACCTCTATGATGTGTGTGCCCGGACATCGCAGACAACGCAGAGCACGTGTTATTTTAATGCCCGAGTTTCTCAGTTAAAAGAGTCCAAAAAACAGTGTGAACGAAGCGGCCCGCAGATGTTAAATGCTCCTTTATATAATTCGCAGAACACGACATGTATGCGAGTTATATTGAGCGTAAATCTGCCCATACTTTGGGCCAAAACTTGGCCTGAGCTGAACACCTTTTTTATTATGGAGTCCATAGTCCTCATCCACTTAATGTCGGATCGGACCAAATGAGGAGCAACTTACTCATTATTTTTTTGGTCCACGAATGTCAACCCGTGAATCAGTAAACTGTGGCTATTTCAAGAAATCCATATGAGCGAAAATATGCCTACTTAGAAACAAGTTGAAAACCGGAAGTTTGCCGCCCCAGGTTTGTCTTGTCTAAAAAAATATTTGAATGTCGAAGTATCACTTTCATGTAGGCACTGCAATGTGTGGGCCGCTTAGGGGAGATTCACCCGACCTCCACACCAAAGTAGCGCAGCACAATTTACCACGACTGAGCAACTCCAAACTCATCCGGCTTGTCGGTAGCAGGATAACAGCCAGCAGTTCGGGGTAGGAACCCGGCTCGAATCGGTCTACAGCCAGCTGCCGGCCGTGTTGGTCGTTATTATTAATATTAAAACAAAAAACTCTAACAGTGTATCTTAATTATAAAACAAGGAACTGTCTTTTTGTTACGCAATTTCTCTAGACTTAGAATTAAATTGAATTGATTTAAATGAAAATAAATAAATTAAAATTGTTTAATTAATAATTGGTGACCCACCCACTAAGCGGTTCACACATTGCAGCGCCTGCACTAGAGGTCAAATATTACAGGTGTTTAAAGTTTTCCAAAAGATTCTCCATCTTTGTGGCCATTTTCCTAGCACCTAGACACACCAACGTAAATACCAACCTCCTCTAAACTAGAGATAACACAAATTAAGCTCCTTTTCTCGAAATTCTGGTGGAGCAATGGCCATATACTACTATTTGCGCAATACAATATTGATCGGGAATATCTTCATTTCGGTCGTAAAATTCACGTTTGCAAATTCAGAAGATTCATTAACACCAATAAAAGCGGGTGCTAAACCATAAGAGATATAATAGGACTCGGTGGAGTCAGCTACAAAAGAGGTGGCAGTGGGAAGGATAATACAAGTAATACCTAATTGTAGAGACACATACAAGCTAGTTGAAAATAAAAAGAATAAAAAATGGAGAACCTTTCGGAACGCCAAAAGTTGCTTCAATTTTAATTTGTTGTCAAAATGCCAAGTATAAGGCGTAGACAAAATGATGGGATTCTGAAAGAAGATACCAATTGGAACTCAAATTGGGGCTGGGGAAATGAGTGTTAAGAGAAGTGAAGGGGACAAATCGGTTCGAAGTCATATTGGCGCTGGAGGGAAGAGAGCTTGACAGAAATAAAGCAACCCGTTACTAAGTTTCTGCCAGCACCACGCTGAGTGAACTCAAGGAGGTGCTTACATATGACAGCAGTAAGTGAGTGAGTTTAAACACAACTGATACAGTAGCAAGTACATAGGTTCAAAGTAGCTAGCAAGCCCGGATCAATCGAAAAAAAATTAACTAATGAAATAAATACTTACAGGAGGAGGTTGAACGAAATATCTTTTGAATGAATTCCTTAATACATTGATTTGCGATAGGTTTCGGTACGTTAATGAAAATTCTAACCACAATAACCATCTACATATGCGCTCTGAATTTTGGGGGGAAGGCAATAGGCAGGTAGCCTACATGACCAAAATAAGTAAGTTACGAAGATGGTATGTAAAGGCAAAGGATGGGGCATGTATTCTGGTTGCATCATTATAATAGACAGATAATACCCCGAAGATATCTTCCAGCACGGCAGATACTCGATGACGAAAACATGCATATTCTATACAAGACGAGTCAGTTACTCTGACTTGGGGAGTATATTATATTCATCTCACTGCTATCCTCAATGGAGTAAATTTTTGAATGAGTTTCTTTGCTTTTTAGTAAGAAGTTACTATTTTAACTGAGTGATTTAAAGAAGTACTTACTGCTTAACCCTCCGCCTAAGTAAAAAGAATAAAATGCTAACTTTCACGTTCATTGTCGTACAGAAACGTTGGCTTTTATTCAACTTTCCAATCGAAAGTTATACAGAAAACGGGCCTCGTTTTTACATGTTCTCGATTAATTGCGAAACATCTCACTCTGAATTTTTAGTATTTGATGCAAGGGGCACATTGTCAAGCAGAGATGTTTATGATAAAGAGTAGGGCAAGACGGATAACTTCATAATATTGAATATTAATGGAAAAATCCATAATTTTGCTGCAGTAGTTAAATTTTGAATAAAAAAATAAGTTTATCCAAATAAAAACTGAAGACGGATTCACGATTTGGTACCAGGGCAAAGGGAACTTGCCAGGTGCTGTTTCACCTCTGCTCTGGGAGCACCGTGACCGAAGCGGTTTGTATGTATTGAAAGACATCTCTAAGCTATCAACGTTTTTCTAGTTGATTCTAGTTGATATGAAAAGTTAGACCAATTTTGAGAAGTTCTTATTTGGTCCTTTCATTTGATAACAATAAGTTCAATCGTTTCCGGGTAAATAGGGTATGACAGATAAACAGATAAACGGACAGACAGACATTGAACGAGTTTTGTTATAGACAAAATCTTAAAAGGAAACCTAAAGCAGAGGATAATAGCTTGCATTTGCGTCCGTATTGCGTCTGTATCTATTTGTAACGGTAGAAATCAGATCTCTTTAACTCAAACGGTCCTTTCTCCTTTTCCCATTATTATTCGACTATATGAAAACTAAAAGCTAATGTTGTGCTGCACTGGTATCACGGTTAATCTGGAGAGCTGCTCCATAGCGTGTGCCATGATATTTTGAATTTTCTTATTATTGTGCTAATCAACAGCAGAAGTTGCCAATAAAAAGAATGTTTTTAGAAACATACATCTTTCGATGCTTCGCTCAAAAAGGTCTCATCCATAACCAGGTGAAGCGGTACAAGTAGCATTTTACAACAGCTCTTAACCGTACAACATCGATTAAAGTTCTACTTCTGTTGTGCAAACAGGAGATTCTTCTCGAAATAAAAGTGGAATTAATTGTATAACGAAAGTGGTTTAACGTAGTAAAGTCACCGGAAGGGACCTTCCAGCAGACCTGTTCACCGCAACATTGCAATTTTTGTGGAATTAATCCTTGGAACCGGAGGTTTCCGAGAAATGGCACCTGTCTTGTGTGTGCAATTGGATGTGCATTTGGCTGATTGCTGCCGCCGCAAATATAATAGCTAAAACAATCTTAGCACTTATCAGAAAACACTTTGAAAGCTAAATCGACAAAGAACAGGCTGGTTTCTGATCTCGATCCTTCTATGATTGCCGATTGGTTCAATGGGTGATGCCATCTTTTATCGAGCTCCTCAGCGAGTCATGAATAGGAAGATAATCCCCAACAAAACCAAGGCTCTTGATTTGATGGATCATCGTACCCTTCCTAACTATCTTAGTAGAATTGTTTCTGTTAAGGGTGGTACAAAAGTCGATATTATCCAATGCCTTATCAGCGACAAATTCACCTTCACTCTTTTGCATAAAATCCGAAAATACTAGCACCTTCAGACCATCACCCGGCGAATAATACATGAATATGAATCACCAATGTTCTCGAAAGCTCAAACCCCATTTTGACATTTGTCAACGTTGAGGTACCCTGGCCTGCCGCAGGCGAGTTAAAAAACGATGTTCTTATTTAGTCCAGGTGCCGCTAAACACCATGATTAGAAGACGCAAATGGAACTGCATAAGTCACACTTTAGCTGTTACGTGTTAGCTTCACCGTAAAATGAAATCTACTACCCGATGTCACCCGATGAATGAGCCGTCCTAGAAACATGCTGTATAGAACAGCGGGGGTGGGTATAAGCACGGTGGTTCTGGAAGAGGGGGGGGGGGTTAATGTGACTGACATACAAGGAAAAAATGAAAGTAAAATAATCAATACAATATAACACGGAATTTTTCTAATTTATCAATTATTTAATTACAAGAACGCTTTTGTTGTTATATCCTATCCTTAATGGTGATTATCATTATACACAGATATCTAAGTACCTCTTCGGAGTGCTAACATGTAATCTGATATCTCCTCAAAAAATTGTATTTTTGCATTACCTGGAAAAAAAATAAATTAGTTAATTAAAATATGTTTCATTGCAATAATTAGGAAAGATACAAATGTTTATACTAACAAAGAGGAGTTATAATATTTTTATAACCACGCTCAGTTGTCAATAACAGAAGGAAACACTAAAATAGGTGCAAATCTGGATGTGGTGGTGTATTTAAAAAAGATGACGAGGGAGACAATGTAGAAGTTGTTGCTAATCTTATTAGGAACAGGAAAAAATACTAGGATTTAATGTGTTAATTATTTTTATATCATCTTGCATGGACCATTTGGGTTACTCCATATATTAGACTTGCATTAAGGTTCACGATAAAACCAACTCAGTTCTAAGGTAAAAACTCATGCATAACACTTTATCTTTCGTGGTTCGCCTTACGCTTCAAATAAGTAACTCTAGAAAAATAAATTCGATTTGATATCCTTCAATATTCAGCTTAGATAATTAAAGTCAATTAAAAAAATTTATAATTCTCATATCTTGGGATCTATTTAGTAAACACAAGTTGTTAAAATTATGCAGCATGGGTATTTTTTATGTCCGCAAGTGTATAAAAACTTTACTCAGTAAAAAATCGGGAAAAAATTATACTACAAAATCACGGACTTGAAGGAAAACCCAATTTTTGGGAAAGTTTGACGATTTAGTTGCAAATATATGAGGAAGAAGGATATCTGACAAATATAAAGTAGTCAAACAGGTGGAACCATAATAAAGCTCGGCAGAGAGGTGAAAAATCCCCAGATATATTTAACCAGTGGTCATTGTATAGCATTTGTACGTAAATATGTAAATTTTATTTAAATCAGGTTTTCTGAATGCTTCTATTATTAGATCGGTGTATCTCTTCTAAACGACATATTTGGAATTAGTCTCCGCTTGTTGTAAATTTCTTATTCGACTTGTAGGTGCTTATTGACTGCGGGAAAATAATGCAAAAGTGTATAAATGTAAACATATAATGATGCAGTTTACAAAATCCTCGATTGGGGAAGCAAAGTTTTCTGAACTGACCTCTAGATGAATCTTAATAGGGATCAGAAAGAATCAGGTCAGTGAAACAAACAAGAAGAAGGTGTACGCTTCGGGTATAAAGGTTTTATGTTCATCCTGTCTGAGAAATTTCCTATGTACGTTTTTCCATTCGCCAACAGTTAAAAATTCAAAACATTCCTTGATATATCCAACTCCCCCGTTCATAAAAATTCACTTCATATGATGATGACGTCGTGCATGTCGTAGATTACGGTAAATTCACGTGAAATGCAAAATTTTGGCCTTCAATACTTTGTTAATAATAGTTGGGTTTTCTCTAAACTTGTCAAATTTGTGTATTATATTATTACTTGTAATGATATTTTGTACTAGGATGGACTTAAGAGGGCATTTGGGTAAATTTCTAAAATATAATAATATTTTATTATTAAGTAGTAAGATTTGAAAGTATATTGGAATAAAATGTATTTTGAGGCCTAGATTGTGAATTTTTTCAGATTTTTCGGCTAGAAACGCTCCGAGAACTAAACGTGTTATATTATTGGGGGCATACACTTTCAGCCTTTACTTCCTATTGTTTCACTCAATATAAGAAATGAACCCAGTTTCGAAAAGTACTAATTTAGGCCTTTCATTTGATATACCGTATGATCATATTCTGTGAAAAAATGCACACCCCCCTTTCGCATGTATGGGGAGCACCCCATCCCAATAGAAAATGGCGCCATTATATGCTATATGTGAAGGGATTCACAGACCACATATCGTCACTAAATTTCGTAACAATAGCCTCAGCCGCTTCTGAATAAACCGAGTGTGGCAGACAGACATTAAATCGATTCTAATAAGGTTTTGTTTCATACAAAACCTTAAAAAGGCTCTACCAAAAAGTTTCTTGCTCCTGATTGATTTCGACAGTGCGCATGTATACGAGCATAGTGTTCCCTATACGAAAGGCTTAAATTTTATAGTAGCCAGAGACCCAAGATTACCCATAACAGCGCTGAATTGGGAGAACATTTTGGAAAATAATACCATACTAAGAATAAAAAGAAGTAGCACCTCTCTCATTTAGCAAGAAGATAGATGATCATGGCTTTTCGGGCTTGATAATTCCCCTATATTAATGTACTGAAGGAGAAAAAGACGATAAGCAGGGAAGTGACACAGAAAATACAAATGGAATCTCCTCAAGATATTTAAGGCCAATAAATCGTAAAAGTGACTGGGAAAACAAACTGCAATAGGAGTTTCAGTAAACCTAATTTGCGATGTATGTATAATAATGATCATGGATCTTGTTTGGAATTCGGTTCACCGTGGTCGCGCAAACTGGAGGTTAAAAATACTAGACAAACTGGGGCTGGCTTCAACGCTATTTGCCTATGTTAGCTATCTATGTAACTGGGACCAATTGAAAGTTACCTTTCAAAATAATGTCTGTAGTATGAAATAGACCATGAGCCGAGAAAATTCATTTTTCGCCGGAGAAGTTGCTCAAAGTTCTGTGTTGCCTCCTCCTTTGTGAAACATGGAGTCTCAGTAGGGAGTATTCGCAACTGACGTCTCTTTTACCTCATATGACAGCATGGCGCGTCCTATAGGATCCTCTTCCGATCTTTTAAGTTGCTGACTGTTTGTTGTATTTAAACTATGTGAGTTCCACGGGGAATAAGGAGGGAGGGATCATAAAATTAAATGATTAAACTAAGCTGAAATCATTTAATAATGATCGACTATTTAGACTTAAACTGTTGAACAACAAAAATAGTAAAAATTAAAAAAAGCGGCGAAATATAACGAAAGAAAAGTAAAAATATTACTAACCTGAGTAGTAGAAGTAGTAGTAAAAATACTACAATTGTTTGGAAATTGAAAAAATAAAATGATAAATGATACTAAAATGGTCTGGTAGCTAAATTGGGCAATCAGTTCGGTTGAACCGTTACAGTGACAGTATACGAATTGTGGCTTCCTCCGATTACGTCGTTAGGGGCAGAAAGGTAGTGGTACCGTCGGGAGAACCCAACAAGGACACAGGCGGGTGAGATGGTATACCATGTGTGCAGAAAGGGAAAACTCGTGTGGACTCTCGACCAATTGTTTCGTTTTGCAAAGGCAGCCCAACATCAGGTATTGATTCGTTGCACCAAACTTCAATCACAAATTGATGAACAGCTTAGAGGTCGTCTTTACCTTTAACCGATTCAGCGGTAATTCAATTAGCTCCAGTCAACTTATGATTGTTAAGTCGATAAATTTTACGACTCTCAATATGCCCATACGGTCGGAAATCATATTTTCTCTTTTCTTTCAACAGAATGAAAATCGATTTGCTGACTTGTTCATAGAACATCCGGGCGGGGGGGGGGGGTATCGCACCTATACACCATCGTTTGTGCGAAATGCGCTTCAACTCCTCCCAATATACCCGGACTCCACCGCTATTGTTGTAGGCAACAATCTAATTGTCGCCCCTCCTCCTTCCTTGATGTGTGACCTATCTACTGCCACTTTCGCCTTCCGATCACATTGTGTCCGGGTACCACACCTGTGTATAGATCAAGTCCCTTGTTCGGGATAGTATCAGGCCAGCGTATTCCGATGAAATGACCCAGGCAGGTATTGAGGAAAATTTGGAACCTTCGGGTGACAGTGGGGGTCAACTTCAATGTGCTATTCCCATATATGTTCCAGCGCAGAAAGAACACTAGAACTACTAACATACTTCATTTCTATCTATCTGTATCTCTCCATCTTTTTCTGCCGTCATCGGCAGAACTGACACTTCCTAGATATACAAATTGATAGCGCCTTCGATTTTCCGCCCATTAGCCACATGAGGATAGTTTGATGACTCGTCAGACTTGGTTTTGTTGGTGTTTATGTTCAGTCCAACTGTACTTGCCTCTTTTTTCAAATCCGGAGGGGAAATTCCATGACCCGGTCAGGTGAGCAATTAGATGTCATCAGTGTAGTTGAGGTGTTTAAAAAAAGATGTCATAGTTTATTGAACTCCTCCATGTCCTCCGGACCAAACGATAACAAGAGGAAATAATATCGGTTACAAGATACAACCCTGTGAGATTTAAGTTCAACACGTGACATACAGCGACATTATATGCCGCTCATATAATAGCTATTAGTTTCCCCGGAATGCATCTCCTACGTGCGCTAAACACAGTGTGTTCAGCAGATGAAACAAAAATGTAAACTTCGGGCACTATTCCAAAATGATCTGTAGGGTGTCGATAAGGTAAATGCAGCCTGCTTTGTGTTGCCCAAGCTTTTGAGACGTTCTTTGATGCATTCCAGGATATTTTGCGTACTCCCTGCAGATATCCCTTCAATTCTCACACTCAAAACGGATGCCCTTCTTTAAAATCTTCACGATCATCCTCTCCTTTCACTCTCTGAGAATCTCAAAATTTATGTGCGAGTGGAAGTAATACCGGTAAACGACTCCGTTGGGAGACCGCCAAGCTCAACAGTTTTACTCCGTTTGAATGAGTTTATGCCCGAAATGATTTCTCTTCTGTTTGGAAGAGCGATCCGTATTCCCATGTTACGGGGGCTACTCATTGAATCTACAAAAGGGGAAACCTTACCGGTTATAATACGGCTAAGAACCTTGGTGAAGTATTTTTTCCACCTCTTCAGTTTATTGTCATCGTGAATGAGTAGTCCCCCGTTAACGTCTTTCAAAGAACCATCGAAAGATTTGCGACAACATGAAAGTTCTTTTGTGATGCGGTGTATACCTACAAAATTATTGCGTTCTGCCGCCTCCTTGGTCAGTGTAATAACAAACTTCAATTTGACACGACGTACACCACGCTGACCTTTTCGGGATTTTGCTCAGCACCGGAGTTCGAGTACGTTACACCCGACGTGACTTACAGCGGTTAATAAAGACTTCAATCCCCTCCGTTCGTCGATCCACTTTCACGATTCCGAAATCAGCCAGGCTCTTATGACACCTCTTTGAGACGTGGCCAACAACCTGCGTTGGATCCGAGAAAAGAGCATTTATGATAGCACTCCAATGCTCATTAATATCTTCAGCGGGTTATTCAATATATCTGCCGTCCGTTCAGCAATATTGCTCTCCCACTGCGAAAAGTAGCGGACGCAACAAACAAGTGGCCATCAGATGGTGATCCCTTTGGAAGCGGATGTCAGCGCCTCTCTTGTTACGTACATCTAGAAGAGAACTCCTAAATCTACTGTTAATCGCAAAGTGGTCAATTTGATAACTCTTGCGGTGTCAGCTAGTTGAAACCCAACTAACTTTATGGCAGGCCTTGTGCTCGAACAATGTGCCAATGCTTCCTCAACAGGCCTTCAGGTCACCCATCACGATCACAATATCATTTTTAGGAAGCCTCTCGTCGCTTCCATTACGTTGTCAATTTGCAATCATCAACGAACTAATCGTTCCGCAATTTACCATTTATCCTTGGTAGGTATTACGGGGGACTTTGTTCTGGATGGATTCAATGTTGACTTCCACCTGATTGTCAGAGGGGATCCGAAATAGTGTTATTATTCAACTTTAAAGCACCGTGCCAAGGAGATAGTGATCCGAGTCATCTTTTCATTCATCCCTTAAATGTTCTGAGATTCATCTCGGCTGAGAGGAAACAGCATTCCATTAGCACTTATTCGAGTTGGTTAAAAATGGTCTCGTCTGGAGAGGCGCACGTTTATTTGAGGATCTTTTTTCGCGCAAATCAGGTACTATCAATGACGCTTCGAGGGTTCGTTCCACTGCTTCCTACAAGGTATTTTTCTCCGGCTCTGCGGTCTTCTCTATAGGGCTATGAACGGCAATGAAGCTTATGTTTCTAAATTTGCCTCTCAAACGCAGAAAGAAACTGCTGCGAGCACATGTTTGCTGAAAAGCCTCTATAATATAAGGTATAGTAGCTTTCCTCCAGAAAACCGGTGCCTGTCCAACTCACCTTTTGCAACGCCAGGACACCAGTCTTATATTAGGACGGCCGAAGCAACGGTGGTTTGATACGTTGGATGGAGATTTGAAAACCTCGCGATTCTGATCAAAAATTTGATAGAACCAAATGGCGAAGCCGATCACGACGAGCCGATCCCGCTTGTGAATAAGATAAAGGCTGAAGAAAAAGAAGAAGTGTCGGCTAGGTGTTAAGCAAATTCCACTCTCTACAGAGTGAGCCTGTTCTATGAGGAAATACGCAAATAGTTTGCCCTTTTTCTTTGTGACTTCATAACAATTGTTTGCCTTGTGGGATTATCATCTCTACTCACTATCTGAAGGACCTATTGGCAGAATTTGTCTCGTTTTTAGGTACGAGAGACTCGCTTTCATCCTTCTTCACTCGCAGTTTATCGTTTAGAAAGAAATCCCAGGGATCACCACGTGGAGGTGTAGATAGGATTTGGAAGCAGATATGTTGGTGCTGGTTCAGCAGCACTTTCCACCCGTGGGGATTGCTTTCAGCCTAGGACGTATACTACCCCTTGACCGCGAAGAACAGGAGAACGGACGATTAAACCGAGGTTCTATATGTTATATTGGAGAGCTTCCAATCGCCTAGAAATAAAAATAGATCACGTGTTTACAATAGATTTTGTTCTTATAAGCTTCATTAATGAAAGACTTCGGCATTATAAATATGGTTTTTTGTAGAATATTGTTGAAGGACTAAAAAAGTATCCCTTCTAGCTAGGCTGACTATTTCGACTGCCATTTGAGTGCTAGCAGGCCGTCAAGGTCAATTTATGTTTTATTTAATTTTGTATCTTAGTAGTGTGGATGACCCGGTTAATAACCTTATCGGGACTAGCATTACTTATATTATAAATAAAACTTTAGCTTATGCAATACCATTCTCGTATGATCTAAGCTATGAATTATAAGACATAGTTGCACCCTTGCAATTAACGAAGTAAATAACATTCTTCGTTTGTTTGATGATAGAAATATTTCCGGATAACTCACGGCTATTTCAGAAGAATGTTAACTGCAGTCAAATTGAGTAGTTTACCAGGAATTCATTCACTCATTACCTCTTGCTTCAAGCAAGTACACCTACACCAATTACGCAATTTCAGTTCTCGGTGCATTTATAGTGGTCGTCAGTATTTAACTCTCAAACATTTTGAAGTGAGCTACTTCTAGAAGTGGCATTTGTGGATGCTGCATGTTTGTGACATTATCTTTTGTCGTGCGGAAGATCACCTTAACTACATACTTCAATGACAAATCGGCTGCTGTGAGTTGCATTCTCCACTTCCGTGCTATACACATTTGTTCAAGTGCTCTTTCACGCCGGTAATCTATTTCACATCATCTTTGCTAACATTTAAGTTACAGATCCAGAACAAAAAATTGTGAAGATGAAGATAATAGGAACATCTACTTAATACCTACATTTCCGCTAATGGGTGAGCAGATCCACTTTAGTACCCATCCAACTTAGGAAAAACTGAGTAGCCTTCAACAATAAAAACTCCAAACAGCAATCAACAAAGCAGCAGCACAGTTACAATAGCAACAACAACCGAAACTTACGGCAAATATCATTATCTACTTAAGACATAATACTTAAGATACAAAACACCAAGAGATGACCTGACTCAATCCTTGTTAGCTACGCTTACTTTTGCTTTCATTCCACTTGGAATTTTTGCATTAATGAACTGCTTCACCTTCAAAAATTTTTGCAATTATACTCACAACTCGCCATCATGCCCGCATCCGAAAATTCGTTCTTCCAATAAGAAGTTACGGTTGATGGTTAAATGGTCCATACAGTAAATGTTTATTGTGCTTGAGCAAAAAAAGGCCCAAAGTCATGGTTTCTGCAGAATGTTGTCAAAGAAAGACTCCGCGGGCGACTGTTATTGAAATTTATCTGCAGGACACTGTGTCCATCATTCACGATTTACGACTCCACGACATTATCTACCTCCGACCATGAGGTGTTTCAGGAAAAAATTAATGAAAATCCGCTCAACCGTTTTGATAGTGTTTCCAAATTTATAACGAATTGTTTGAAGAATGGTTTGGAACGTAGGGTCCGGACAGAGGATTTATCTCGTGCAGATATGACTTTTTTGGAGAAGCAGAACAAAGGACCAGACACAAAGTGACCATTAGTTCTTTTTCGGAGATTCTCCCAAAGTTAACAGGTCGTATGAAATACAAAATTATCTTCAACGTCAGCGCGAACAATAAAAGCTTTTAGTATTGTTCACCATTTCACTTTTTCTTGTAGTGAAGATTTAAAGAAGCTTAACATCCGGATGGAGCTTAAATTATTACTTTATAAATTTCGATTTTTTGACACCGAGCATACCTACCGAGTCAGAACACAGTAAAAGTAAAAGTAAATTTCCGGTCATTTGGCCGTTTGTAATGGATGCCTGGAGTCAAACAATGGACTTATAAAGAAATTCGACAAAAGATATTCTTCAGAAACGTTATTTATCTCCAGTGCGAATCTATAAACCCTAAATAAACTTTTCTATGTGACACGCGATGAATCTGCTAACGAATTTGAAGGGTGCGATGGTTGACAACAAAACTACGAATAGAGTTCGTGGAATAGGAGATATATTTACACATTATTGATACTATAAACTGTTGGGAAATACAATTGACATTACTCACAGCTGGCGATTTTCATTCATTACATCAGATGCATCAGCACATGTTCATAGGAGTACAATGAAATGTATGATTGATGGCTAAGTTTTTACTGCGTCTATTGGATAGGGCTTGGACAAACAGCCAGCTAATCGATAGTCTATGTCAAATGTGATATTATAGTAAATCGTTAATGAAACGCTAATGAAATCCAAAAGCAGATATCCCAGATCCATCCCCGAAGGGCAAATGTTACAATAACCTAAATCCGCCATGAAGAAGCAGGTAAGATAATGACAACCTACTAAAGCAGGTATTGTGAAAGAGATACCAGTGACAATTAGACCAACAAAATTTAATGAAGCACTTCTGAGGTAGGGTGTTTACGTCTGTAGAATATTTTAAAATTCATTTAAAGTCACCACAACACAAGCAAACCAGGGTGTAATACAGAAAACGAAGGAAAAATTCATACCCAACTATGTGATCAACAAATCCAACGAACACACTCTCTTCAACTTCGCCGGCATCGTAATTGACATCGAGGCAGGAATCACCCCCCGTCAAGCGAATGGCCACAAGTAAAAGAGCATCGTCCAGCCACCACAAAACCATTAAAGCGTTGAAAGAGGAACCTGTTTTCTACTTACCAACAGACAAAGGAAAAGCAGTGGTCATCATTGACAAAGGAGCATACGACGACTTAGTACGCAAAAAGTAATAAGAAGATAAGCTTCCCCTAAATACACAAAGAAGGCAACGAAGTCAGAGAGATACTAGCAACAACGAATCCACCGACCCAAAATATTGCGAAGTGCTCTTGGAAGAAGTCGAAAGGTTAGACTTTAAAATATGAAAGCGTGCAGTGGGGAAAGCAGAGAAGTCATCGTGAGACTCAACGAAGAGGAGTGGGAATGGGATACAAGTAATGAAATATTAGTATCCTTTCTTACCGAATACAAATACTCATCCGAATGGAACAAAAAGGCTAAGGTGTATAAGAAACTGACCTTCACGTGTATAAGTGAATCCTATTTCACACTCAGGAATAAATTTTTTAAAAACCCTCCGGGGCAGCAATGGGTAACCCCTCCCACTGCTGTTATTTTAGGTATTCATGACGAACTTGGAGAATTAACTCAAAAAGATTGGAAAACTGACGAAATTATGGATCCGATACGTGGAGGATGTATTAGCAATCATCAAAAGGGAAGAAGCAGGAACAACCTTCGAGAAATTCAACCGGGTAACCGAGTTTACCATGGAGATCTGAAAGGAAAAGAAAATACCTTTGAATGGATTTTGAATTCGCCAACGAACCATCACATACACCTCAAACCCCGATTTCCATCATAAGAAGACATCATAGAATTTTATGATTCACATGATGGTCACATGAGGAGAGAAGAAATAAAGAAATGAACTACATCCTGGAAACAGTCAAGAAAAACAGATACCACAGGAACCTCATCGAAAACCGGATCAAAAAGAAACTACACCAGGCCTCAAGACAGTAACTTTCAACACTCGTCCCGGTGACGGACACAGAACCTAGGCAATGGATAATATTATCCGACTCGAGTCGGGCGCAGAACATCAAAAGGCGGCTATACAAACGTGGATTCCGGGTCACCTCGACCAGCAGACGATACCTACTTAGGACCCGGTTACAATCAGTCAAGGACAAAAAATGTTGAACTGAAAAAAAGCGGCATTTAGAAGATTTCCAGTCCAGACTCCGACAAGATTTACATAGGGCAAACAAAACGGCTGGTTCACACCAGGGTGTTAAAACACATAAAAGAAGGCGGATCCGCTAAAAACAAGAATAACCCAGACATAAATTCCGCGATTGCTAGACATATAATATAATGTGGTTGGACAACGCCAATATTTTGAAGACAGTGAACAACGTTAGAAAACTAGCCTCCTACGAGAGCCTCCACATTTCGAAATTTCCCCCGAGAAAAAGCCAAATACGGACATGAGCAGCAATTTTTCCACCTTGGTGGAACTTTGAGGAAAGACTAGGAGACGAATAGAGTCATGATTAAGATATTATACCATAATTAAAGGAATAGCTATAAAAAACCCAAATAGTAAAGATAAAACACTGAAGAAGAGGACAGTTGGTCCCCGAAATACGTATTTCTATACCAAATACTTTTAGCCAATAAAAAGGAAAATATCTTCAAAGGCAAATCTTTCACTTAAAATTGTCTACCCAATAAAATATCTTTAACAGGAAAGGAGCGTTAATGACAGCTAATCCCAATCGCAGCCCGGCAGGCAGATTCATTTCATTACAAACAAAATTCTCCAAAAACCGAAATGGTCAAGCATCGGCTAGTGCCCAACTGATGCTGGTACATTTATATTAAGGCGGGATAGTGCTGATGATCATCTTCTCTTCCCTAGGTTCGGCACATTAAGGTAGAAAGCGTCCAAAATAATCCTTTTTCTTTCATGGTCTCTGATGGATGTATCAAAATAATAAAGCTATTATACAGGAGGAAATATAGCCACATTATGCAATGTTTGTGAAGTTAAATTAATGAAAGAAATGCTGATTAATCTGAAATCATGTTGAATTGAAAAATTTTAAATTTAATTCCAAGGCAATAACTAATACGTTAAGGTATCGAATTGATTAATTCATTTTAATTCCCCTTTAAATTTATATTTGCCTTGAATTTCCAATAAAAAAATGTTTTTTTACAGGGCAGTCATTTCGAGCTATAGAAAATGTCCCTTTTTGACTTCCGTCATGGCAAGATTCTGCCTTCGACAAAAGGGACCAAAAAGTAGCTACCGCTCGTAATAAACTCGAAGATTGGGCAATACTAAAATAATCAAACTCAGTCAGTTATTGTTAGAATTGAACTTTACATCTAGAAGTATTAAAAGGCGGTTCGCATACTACATTTCGGCATTTTGTAATTGCGTCGTTGTTAATCACCAGTTGCTTTTCCAATTTCCTACATTTCATTGCATGAAATTGCTTTTGTTTTTTCATTCTTTCATATTCTGCCGGTGAGGAAATTAATTTCAGTGTATACATCATTTTTCCTTTTCCTGATGTACAGCATTTTCCACAATTTAAAACACGACAATATTTAAATCTCCTGAAACCCTAAATCGAATTTAATAATCATATCCTTACTGTCTATTTCGCATTTTAAACCAGGAATGGTCTGTTGCTGTTTTGTAATGTCATCATCATAATGCAATTAGAATACTTATGGAAGCATACAATTAGGTGCATTTTGCCTAGCATACCATCGCTTGCAATGGAGAAGCATTTGGGGATGGAATATCAAGCCATGTGTGTAAATATTGGCATTTCCCTTTGTTCCTCATCAGGTTAGCAAACTACTAGAATGTAGGCTGTCGCTTGCGGATTTTCTTTCTTCTTGGGTTAAGCGACGGATCATTTGATCGTTTGGGGACTTCAAAGGGAAAGTTAGGAGGACCTGATGTTTTTAACATCTTTTGTATCTAAGGAAATATTCCGAATGAAAATGCTCGTGAAAGGGTAGTAAGTTAACTCTTTGCTCCTTCCCTGAAGATTTTATTTCCGCATCAAGGAAACTCCAAGAACAGAATATTCTTTCAATCGTCAACTCCAGTGTGGGTTCCTTGCAGAATTTCAAGACATTTCTAGAGTCTCGCTCGGACATCTCTTGAATTTGGAGGTCAAAAACAATATGCTGGTGATAATTTTTGCGAATAGCTTGGATTCGACACTGGTCTGAAATAAATTGATCATAACATCATCATCAATGGCGCAATACCCGGTATCCGGTCTACGCCTGCCTTAATAAGGAACTCCAGACATCCCGGCTTTGGGCCGAGGTTCACCAATTCGATATCCCTAAAAGCTGTCTGGCGTCCTGACCTACGCAATCGTTCCATCTTAGGCAGGATCTGCATCGTCTTCTTTTTCTACCATAGATGTTGCCCTTACAGACTTTTCGGGTTGGATCATCTTCATCCACACGAATTAAGTGACAATCCACCGCAACCCATTCAGCGGGATTTTATCCACAACCAGGCGGTCGTGGTATCGCTCATAGATTTCGTCGTTATGTAGGCTACAGAATCGTGCATCCTCATGTAGGGGGTCAAAAATTCTTCGGAGGATTTTTCTCTCGAACGCGGCCAAGAATTCGCAAATTTTCTTGCTAAGAACTCAGTTCTCCGAGGAATACATAAGGACTGGCAAGATCATAGTCTTGTACAGTAAGAGCTTTGATCCTATGGTGAAACGTTTCGAGCGATACAGTTTTGTAAGCTGAAATAGGTTCTGTTGGCTGACAACAACCGTGCGCGGATTTCATTGTCATAGCTGTTATTTTCAAGAGAAATTATCAACGGTCTCAAAGTTGTAGTCTCCTATCTTTATTCTTCCCGTTTGACCAGTGCAGTTGGATGTTGTTGATTGGTTGGTTTTTTGTGCTGATGTTGCCACCATATATTTTATCTTGGCTTCATTTATGCACAGCCCAAGATCTCGCGCCGTCTGTTCGATCTGGATGAAGGCAGTTTGTACGTCTCGGATTGTTTTTCACAGGATGTCGATATGCCAGGCTAAAAACCACGCATGATAGGGCATCCCCTAGTCGTAGACCGTTGTTGATGTCGAATGGTCTTGAGAGTGATCCTGCTGCTTTTATCTAGCTTCGCACATTGATCAGGGTCAGCCTAGTCAGTCTTATCAATTTCATCGGGATACCGAATTCTCTCATTGCCGTGTACAGTTTTACCTTGGCTCGAGCGCAATGCTGACCACATTGCCTCCTATAGTGCACTGTAGTGTACCGTTACGTTCTTGAATGAAGTGCTCTAACACACTTCAAGGCCCTGATTCAATATGGATTCTTGCGCCAACGATTATTATTATTATTATGCTATCATAGGTGGCTTTAAAGTCGACGAAAAGATGATGCAACAATATTTGATAGCGAAACCATGCCTTCTAATTGTATTTATCAAAGGGGGTTTCAGTGACATTCAGAACTGGAAAGAACCTAATGAATTCCCATGGAAAATAGGCTAAAAGCTGTTTTAATTCTGAAATAATCGCACTGAAAAGGTACATGACTGTTTTTTTTCCTAGTTGCGGATCAAAACGTATCGGTAAGGGATTATTTTTGACAACAACTGGGTTCAATTCTTCTACTCCTCTGACAGAGTGTGACGAAATGAGCATTAATCCTCACAATTCAAATGGAGTTTATGAATTTGCAGAAGCAAGTAATCGTGGATGGCGGCAACAAAGACGGTGCCTCATTTAGATCTGAGCCACGAGAAATATCGATTGATGACGCGATCTGTTGTGGGTCCTCCCTCTTCATTATGAAGCCCGGATCTCAATTTTCTGGCTTGCATTTTTGAGCCGGTATTTTTAAAATTTAAGATTAGATTTAAGACCTTATTAAAATCGGTTCACAGTTTATCTATCCATCTGTTAGCACTTTTCTGGAAATAGACTGCACCTATTCACATGAAATTTGAGATACAGACTATAAAAACCCAAGCATACAGTAAAAGGAATGTTTCGGTAAGGGGATGTGGTGTCCTTCAAGGCATAAGATATATTTTTTTTAGCATTTTCGAGTAGATGAAGATTTCAAATAAAGCAAGCTCCAAGCTGCGTGATAACCTCTTGTCGAGAAAAAAGAGTGACGACTTGCGGAAACGCAGATCATCTCACCGGAAAACACGGACCTGGAAACGGTGAAATATTTCTATTGATGTCAAAAATGGCATAATTAAGATGGAGGAGCTCCGGGACCTTATTATACACCAGCGGCACTACTGGAAGGCGGCCGAAGAATCTCTAGCGGAGCCCCCACTTACATGAAAAACGGTGCTCTCAGTCCACCAGAGTAGAAACAAAGGAGACGAGTTAAAAACAACATCGATTTGTTGCTAAAATCGCAGCAAAAAGAACTCCGCGCGTTGGCAACCAAACGGACCTAGCAGCATTGAAAAAATTCGAAAATTCAACAACTGTAGAGTAAGGTAAGACCGACGGAAGTGACTTCACTGTAGCAGAGTTGAGGCCACCTACGATGACAACTGCGGGCAAAAAAAGTTAGAGGTCATTCTCACCAAGCTGAATGAAGGGACGCGGGAGTTCTTCGAAAAGCGCGCAACAACACCAAACCTGCTGCTGCTGCTGGGGAGACGTTAAATCTATTCGGTAAACTCAGATAATGAAAATGCCTTTTTTGAAACAGTTCAGGGCATCTTAGGCACGAAAGCAGTGGTTTCGAGGCTATAACCCATGGGCACCCGTGAAATAAATTGTCTCACAAACATAGAAAAGGTGGAAGAAGCGATAAAAATGGCTCACAATGAATCTATGTCTGCTTTTCAGAATAGGCTCACCGCGTTAGAGGGCGAGATTTGAAGGTTCTAGTTGGAGGAAGCTTTAATGCTATCAACCAGATTCTCGTGGCACATAAATTTAGAGATGGTCGCCAGGGCAGAACTTATTGTCCGATATGTTGTGAGGGCACTATCCTTGACGTAATCCTTGATATGATTTCCTTAGCGCCAAGAATGCAATGATGTAGGGTACTCGAAGATTTCATGCTCGGTGATCATCAGTAAGTTTTCCTCGAAATAATTAACGGCTCTCCCCAATGTTCTAACGTCCTACAAGTACTAACCGGAACCAGAACATCGGGAAAATCGATATTGGAAAATTCCCTCAGGAGGTGAAATATAACACATGAACCGGGCGCAACTGAATCGCTGGTACATGTAATAATTAATTATATCACCACATCTTGCAAAAGATGGGCGCCTAAAAGCAGACTCCGCCACGGGAAGTTATACTTTTGGTCGACTCAAATGGCTAGTCTACGTGGTAAGTGCCTCAGACTTCGAAAAATTGGTCAGCGCACAAAAGGCCAAGATGAGGTGACCTTGAGATCTGCAGAATATAATAAGGCAAAAAACAAAACTCCGCCACGAAACCAACAGGCAGTGCGCATGCCGCTGGCTGCTAATTAGGCACATTAGGGAGCCATGGAGCCTTGGGTAAAACAGGTTACCAAAAGAACTTGGTGCCCATCGGTCAGGCTCTTTCATAGAAGCAGCGAAAATGTAGAAAAATCACGCCGCCATTCTTTCTTCTCACCCCATATGAACTGACGCTGTCGACAAAAGGAGGATGCTGAGTAATGCCCACTCTACATTGGAGAGGACCTAAAGGAAGCGCTCTTCTCCATGAATGACAAAAAAGCACCAGAGTTAGTTTGCAGTAAATTAGTGAAAATTGTATGCAATAATAAGCCGGATTTATCACTCAGAACATTTAATGCCTGTTTGACAGCGGGTGTTTTTTCTTCTCGCTGGAAGGTAGGTAGGCTTGTGCTGATAAGGAAGGGCACAGGTGACTCCGAGGCGCGGTCGATATTCGTCAGTACGTTGAACATAGCGCGGAAACTACTTCTGAAGCGCATCAAGCTAAGACTAACTGATGCAATACCTGTTACGGCGACTACTTCACCTACAAAATATAGTTTTTAAGGGAGACGATTCACAATTAATGCTATTGAGGAAGTGGCCTAAGCGGTGAAACTAGTTGAGGCACTCAGTCTCCCCTGTTAGTGAGCGGTGTTCCTTGTGACGCGAGACGTAAGGAATGCATTCAATTCTATGAAGTGGTGTCACATGCTTGGGCAGCGCCATGTTCTATGAGACCCATGAAAAAAGCTCAAAACGAAGGTCACAAGGGGGGGGGGGGCGACTCAGGGATCTCTCCTCGGCTATGACCTTTAGAACTCCTAATACTAGTCTGCTACAGTGAGATACCTGATGAATCACGTTAGATCGGATACGTAGGTGATGTTGCGGTACTGGCTGCTGCACGCACGGTTGGATAAGCTCAACGCACACTGGGAATATTAATGCGCCGAGTTAGTAAATGGCAAATGGGTAATCATTGATTCTCCCTAACTCTGGAGAAAGCCGAAGTTATTGCCCTAATCAAAAGGAGGGTGCCCATAGCCTTTCCTATTAAGGTTGGTGAAGCCATGGACTTGTAAAAGCCGATTTTGAAATACTTCGGCGTTATGATGAAGAAGAAGATGAGCTTCTTTGAGCTGATTTACAACATCGCAGACAATGCCGCGGCAAGAATGTTTGCAATTCACCAGATAATTTCCAATTTCGAAGGTCGTTTATCCAATCAATGACGTATACTGATTAATGCGTCCGTTTTTCTTTACGGTTCCAAGTATGGGCTGACTCCTTCAATAAGGAGATGTACCGCAAGCACATCGTCAATATAACAGCGAGGCGCTTTGTGCGTATAATACTGTCTCAGAGCCAGCGGTGATCGTGATAGCAGGAGATATTCCAATCGCCTTCCATGCTACTTAGCGGAGGTTTATATACCTCAGAAAAGGCGAAAGAGATAAGAAAGCAGTCATTTGTAAAGAGAGAGCCCATGGCAGCAATCGCGGAAAAGAAAATCGGTTAGGTAAACAGCGCATCTCATCAAAGACGTGCGAAGGTAGTTCAGTTGTAAGCATGACAAGGTTGACTATTACTTAACTAGCAGGGATGGGTATTTTGAGCCTTATCTGCAACCAATCCGGAAATCATAGCATTTGTTGCAAGGATAGGGTGAATAATGCTTGATACCTTTCGATGGAAGGGAAGTATCCCTGGGCAGCATAATTGAGGCTATGCTGCAGGCCGAGGACCCGTGGAACAGAGTGGCCCATTACATTCAAGGCATTCTTAAGGTGAAAAAGAGGACGATGGGTATGAGAAATGCTAGGGTAGCAGAGACTTCCTGAGCCACGGAATTTAGCCCATACACTGAACAATAAGCCTATTCCTAGACCAGGGGGTAGTCAACCGGTAGTCTGTTTGGGATAGAAGTCCAGCACTTTACGCATAAATGCATTTGACCTCCCTACATAAAAAAAATAAGCTTAAATAATTCTTATCAGTATCTTTCTTCAGTGGATGCGTTTCAGGTCTGGTGGATCAACTACTATATTTGAAGTATAAGTTATTCTTTTATCGTATGACACATTTATTAAACAATTGGACGTAAAATTCAAAATATTGAAATATTACACATAACCCTACAAGTCTCTCCATAGCAATATCTCGTTAACCTTCGTTCGAATCAATCACACGGCAGTTATTATTACGAAAAGGTGTCACCGTCAGCAGCCACCATATCCAGCTTAAAAAAATAATTTTCCGCCATGCAATCAATATCTACCGAACATCATCACGGCTGTAGATTTTTATTAAAACCACACTAAACCGCTTAATTGCATGTAGACACATTAACAAGTTCGCATTGTACATATGCATATAGATACATGTTGTCGGACATACTACTATGCTTGTCTAGGAATTCTTAATCAAATCAGCACAAACGTAAAGACACAAAGATTATCTTAGGAAATCATAATTGGCATAAACTCAATTGCCTTTGCTGCAAATGTTGCATAACCGCAACAACTTTAAAACATGCTAAGCTGCCAGATTATTGTTAATATGAATTAAAATGAACAGTATGTATGGTCGCAAGTAACCTAGTGGACTATTAGTCGCAACATTACATCGCTACAAGGTTTTCCATTGTATATAATTTCACGCGCTAAAAGCAGGTTTCTCGCCTAAGTCTTTTGTTTTGGAACGAGAATAGCATTACACAATTTCTCTTTGGCTGAGAATGTTAATATGATAACAGAATATGATTTCACAGGAAAACTAATACAAGTCAATTTTTATTCCTTTTGTATTCTGAACGATGGCAGTGCTTTTATTGTATTTAAAACGAAACAATCGTGTAAATGCCGACAAAGCATCTGTTGACTCTTTTTGCTACTTCGCTTTTTCCTATTTTGGTGAAAATCTCAGTCCACTCTGAAGAGGAATTCAATTTTCTATTTCTATTGAAATTCAAAGATTATCATCACAAACGTTTTGTTAAGTTAATGTGCTCCATATTAAATTTAATAGGACAAGGAAATAAATAAAATTTTGGCGGCCATATCACAAGACATTCGTTAAATTGAGTTAAATTGAGATGTAAAATTTAAAGTGTGTTTTCACTCGTAAAAATCATTGATGTCGACTTAATTGAAAAATATTGAGCTCATCACCTAAATTTACTCTGATTTGCCACAATTTGCTCATTTATTGCAACTGATTTGGTTCACAAATTTGGACAAGAGGGAACGAGCTCTACCCACTTACTTGTTTACTTGTTGATTTGTGTAGGTTCTTCCGGGTAAAGAAGTAAGTGTAGAAATGGATTTGTCACATCTGGTTATTTCATCCAATTAAAATGTACCATTTTTTAGTTTTGCTCTTCTATTAAAAGAACTTACAAATTTTTAATTCGTCAGAAGTCATCATCATTATTTTAGCAAATCACATCACCTTTCTCGAAGTTCCCAAACGACGACTATCACTTGAACGTTCTAATTTAGCTTATACATTTTTTTCTTCATCTACAATTATTTGAATTTTATCTGTATCCATTTATCTTTTCATACAGACTTTATTTTGCATATGCTTACTTTCCCGATTTGTATGAAACTATCATTTGCCTATTTCTTCATTTTCAAATATTTAGTCCTAGTCGACCATGGTACTGGGTTGGGTTGGTCAGTCTTCAAACTTCGCTGCCTCGAGTTCGAATTCTAAATTATCATAGGCAGACTTTCAATCCACCCCGAAACTAAGTCGTAGCCGAGGCATGGACTTTGAAGGCCTCGCCAAATCCATATTCCCTCACGGAGAACTCTGTGAAAGACAGGATCTCCACTTCCGTGGAAAACCAGCACTCGGTGTCTACAGCGCGGTCAGCCAGAATGGATAGTACAGCAACTCCCTTAATGAGAGGAGCTAGAAACCTGACTACGGCCGCCTGTCGGTAACACTATTGCCTAACTCTTCTAAAAAACGGGAGAGGAAGGCTCGGCTGAACGGCACTTCAGGCACAAAGGAGAAGGGACCGCAGGCTTGCAGTCAGTAACTTTTCGTCTGCCTCTACCAAGAAAAGGGGACGAAAGGGGAGATGGTGATTTGGACGCCACTGGTCTAACTCCGGCATGTGGAAACAGATCCATGCAGCGTATACATCATGAACCTTGGAGGGTTTTCAGGCAACAACAACGGAAGGCACTATGAAAGAAGGTAAAGTTTCTTGGAAATGAGGACGTGGGCTACACCATCAAGTGTGAGGATATCCAGAGAAATCGGACGGAAGAAAGCGGAACTTGAGGAAGTTGAGAGCAAGCAGGCAACCCCGGTGAGATCCACACTGAGCGCAGCAGACTTTTCAGTTAGCGGGGGTTTTCATATTAGATTACACTTATGTCTGCAAATATAAGAATCAATCAAAATAACCTGTAGTACACCAAAGCCTTTTCCTATCTACTGGCAGTGAAACTGCCAAAGTTGCAGGACTGTCCTTATTTATTTCTGATTCAAGAGCCATGGGATCGTTTTAATCAAATCTGTGGTATTGGATAAGTAAAGAAAACTGTAGTCGGCTGAAAAACAAAAATTTTAACTTTAGGTGTAAGTCTAAAAGGGGAATTTTGGATTATGGAAGTCAGAGGCAGTTTCTCTAAGGGCTCCTTCGATTCCAAACAGAAATTATTTCTACTTGGGCCGTTTTACTAAGAGGAGGGGGGGGGATTCCCTGGATATAATTTGCGCCCATGACGAACTACATCTGTTAAAAAATTCGGTAATGCTGCCCCCAGGGCAGAGGCAGGGATAACGTCAGATTAGCTTCCTCGGCCCTAGACGAAACTATAGCCGTTTGTCAAAAAATATTTGTATTGTGTTGGCGAAAACCACTTTACTGGGGAGGGAGTGGCACTTCTTGAAAACATCCAGACCAGATTTTTGCAAATTTTGTTCAGTTGGTGCAGTTCAAAGATTGTAACTCACACATTCAGTATAGATACCACTCGTTTAGGCAAAGTGAATTTTGACGGAAGACGACGTTGGCTATTTTATTTGAGTGGAGCGACGACGACTTAAAAGTCTCCTTGACTTCCAATGCACAGAACGTCCCTCCACTCAAACAAGATGGCCAAAATGGCGCACTCACTGAAGATAATTTTCTCCTTTACGCCTGAACATTAAGGTCTTTTGTCCAAACGGGTGCTACATACAGTAAAATGGATGAACACACTCTAACTAGCAACAGCCTCCTCGGTGGTTTGTGTCCTCCAAACTTGTTTGAGTGGTAGCAATAGATGCCTGTCGCAATGGGGCTACCGTAGGAGTTTGTAACTGTCCTGTATTCGCTGAGCGTTGGTTCGTCGAGCCTAACTCACCAATCGGTTCTCTCGTCGTTGCATGCACGGCTTCTTCTTTGGTGGGCCCGGTACAGTCTTCATCACAATCAATACCTGGTCGTCCTTCCGTCTTAACGGACTTGGGTGGAGAGCGAAGCATTTTACAACTTCGCTTAAAGGGATCTAGGTTTATTTCCTCCTTCTTATCATTTGTTGCAGTATCTACTTCGATGGTCCCATAATCAACATGAATTGCGTTAACATCCTCTTTCTCCTTGAATAATAATGGCATTTTGTTTCCTTCATCCATCTTTTTGTTGGGGTATTCATCCCAAATTGAGGCACAGGCATTCACGGACCCAGCCGTCGGCAGCTTTTCGCCTCCCGCTACCCCAATACTCTATAGAAGGTCCTATTCATCCAGCCGTCCTTTCCCCTCTTTGAACTGCGCACCTACCAAACGGTAGACAGCCGCCAAAATTCTGTAGGCTTTCAGTAATAGTTTCCTTCTCCTCAGGCGTTTCCCCAGTTTAGGGCGTGATACCTCCACTAAACCGCGGTTTACCCATCTCGGGATTGAGACAAAGTGGCGTGTTGGATTCTGAAACCCTCAGGAAATGTTTAACCTACCCAGGTCGCCGTATCGCCCATGCTGGGAGGAACATCGGCGTCCCACTGACACGTACGGGTGAGAAGTCCGCTTAGAAGACGATACAGGTGGTTACCGTACCAGCTTGCGTCTGTAACTGGTGCATGAGGATGTGCCAGAGACGCAGTTACTGCCAACCAGTCTTCATATACCAAGGATTTTTGATTTTCTCTTCTGGGTATCACCCCACGGGAGGCGTTTTGCCTCCATATACCTCACCAGTGCATAGACATGCGCATGCACACACACCTCCAAATGCATTCAAGTGCATGTTCGTACATTATCTGGAATTCGCTTATTCGCACGATAAGACGCACCTGGTGGAAGATCTGGCAACCCCTCATTGTCCGGCTGTCCATCTGTCTGCATGCCTGTCTCCCCGTCTGTCACAGATTTACTTCGAAACGGCTGCAGCCATCATCACGAAGTTTGGTGAGGATACGTGCTCTATAAAACGCTACACGTGCAAAAAGTGGCATCATTTTGTTTTGATTTTCAAGGGGGCTCCCCATGTATGCGAAAGTTAATAATAGTATATTACTATATTTTAGAAATTTACTTGAAATTAGCTGGTTATATATCGCATGATACTGGAAAATTTCATGGTAACAGTATTGAAAACAACAAAGTTATTGTACATCAAATTAGTACTTTTCATGAGAGGATTACCAATTACTATACACCCGTTACCAATTGAAGGCACACATACTAGATCTATTCTATGGAATCGGGCTGACCTTAGTAGGTGGTTCTTGTCATGATTGAATTTTCTATACTTAATTTGATGCCAAGTTAGTTCAGAACACAATTCCTAATACTCAGAATAGAGATCTACTTAAAGAGTTGAAAATAGCCTCGACATGGTCTTGAAAACGACATTGACATTGATCCGATTAAATTCTTCTTAGCTTCCACACTTAAACCGGAGAAACCGAGCAAAGCTTTTCGATGACAGTAAAAAGATAACGATTGCGATCAGAGAGTAAATAAACGATTTAATTGAAATCTTTCAAAGGCTCCATGACGGTTTCCACACTTGTTACCTCAATACCACACAATATATTAACGGCGATAAAGTATACCTGTTTACGTATGATCATTACATTGTTCAAAACAATCCAGTTTAAAGCACAAAGGTGAATATCGAAGGTAATCAATAGCTCAATAAAAGTCAATTATCAAATAGTAGCAAAGTAAGGTAACATTTGGTTCCATAGGAATGGTCTTTTCCTCTGGTTCTCTATAATGTGCTCAGAATTTATAATTATAATCGTATTTTGATTGATGCCTTGCTTGCCGAGAAATACACACTGGACGAAGCACAGGTTATGATACTGTAGTAAATATTTTACGTGATTGTTAGACACATATGAGTACAATGTGAACAACTTTGAGTACATATGTATCATATTTGCGCTACCTTGATTTACTTCACAATACGAGTATTAGTTTGTTTGACTAGATGATGTCTTATAATCACGAATGTTCTTGAAACGGATATGATTTATTATTTTCTGGCAGCAGTTTTGATGGGTCGTATTAAGTTTTGTCGAAGTGGTCAATAAAGGTAATATATTGTAATAGACAAAAGAAACCTTAAATTAATATTTCTCAACTTGGCGTATGTTCGCAGGAGCTATTACATCATTTGAATAGAACACGTAGAGGGTCCCACTATTGTCAATCACATAGCTGTGTTTAATAATCATCTGCTTTTTAAGGCATAATAATATTTCTTTCTCGCTGTTCTTACGGTCCAAAACGCTAACATGTTGGTCGAAAATATAAAAGCGAACAACCGAAGGGTTTGTATGTATAGGATATCGCCACAGTAAGACTTTACTTCAGTTTAATTATCATCGCACTTAATGCTGTGCATCGAAGCACAAGATGAACCTGGAGGCTGGGAGTCGACCCCAAGTCAAGGAAATCGAGTGACAAGTGCTCTAACTCCCCAACTATCACCTTGCTTCTTCACATTTTATGAGAGCGTGAAATTGGGGTGTGAATTCAGCCCATTTCTTTTCTAAGGAAGGGTAATACTACCATGTGTATCAAACTTTTGAAAGAATATATGTATTCAATTATATCCGATCCTAGTTCTATTCGGTATTTATTAAGCACAGCTTCAAACTCCACACAAATGGAGGAGTTGGCAAACAAATAAGTCATCGGAGTTGACAGACAAATAAATCACAATCACTATGAAACTTCCAAAAGAAGGTCAATAACAAACAACTATGCCAAAAGCACATTTTCCGAAAAAAAAAATTTCTCAGCCCATGAGTGAGAGTAGGGGTTTCGTACTCTTATGCTAGCAGAAAACACTCGGTCAGGTGCAGCCTCAGGAAAGACATTCTTCAAACGCATCAATAGGCACAATATATTGTTGAAGGAATAACTATGTAGTTACTCTGACACAACTCATTGAATACTAATATAAATATGTATCCTGTTCACTCTTTTTTGCGATGTAATTCATCCATACAATTTCCAGGGGAAAATGTTATTTTTTTCGATATTACTTCTAATTGTCCTGCGCTTCAATAGTAAACCCATAGCAGGGGGGTAGTACCTGGAGCAACGTTATCGAGGTGGTGACGGTCGACCAATCGGCCATCGAACCATCATAATACCAATGTTAATAAGACACAGCCAAACATAACAACTCTAGTCGAACGATTGCTTTACTGTGAAATAATACTGTCCAGCTAAATTACCTTTTCCTTTTCAGTCAATTGTAGGAGGAGCACACCATACAAAATCTTTTCTTTACGCTTAAGCCACAAAGATAATAGCAGCCACGAAAGTTGGCGTGGCAACCAAGTCAGTTTTATTACTCAAGACTGATTCCGACCGCGGTAAGGATTCCGGACGTCGGCATGAAGCAAAAACCAGGAGCCGGTCTGCACCAAACTTTATGAGAAAAGTAGTGAAATAATATCTCCATACCAGTGCTCTCGAAACGTCAGCAATATCAACTATTTCCTTCACAAGTTGCCACAACCTACTACCAAGAGAATAACAGTCAACCAAAAAATCATCGCTAGACCTAGTTTCATCCCAAAAGTCAAAGTCGCCAATCCGCAAGGCAACCGAATGGATGCGAGCAAAGTAAGACCCTCATGTCCAAATCAATCCCTACTGATTACTTAATTAAAACATCAGGACTATCCTCCTTACCAGACCCCCATGAAAATTATGGGGGCTATTCTGTAACAAAGGAGCTCCTTGAGGAAAATATTTTTTTTTTTAACTCTCTCCCTTAAGAGCAAACATCGCCATACTATCGGATGTTTAGACCGCACCTTCGCGATGCATAAGGTCTCTGCGATTGCCCAGCTCTGGCTCGAGTCAGGCTGCGGACACTGGGTAAACCATTCTTTGGGGACCTCAGTGAGATTTCTAGCTGCAGGGTCGGAGAGCTGCTTTCCTTCATGAATGCTACGGGCTGGCTCTGAAGATCCGAGCCAGCTGGACTCTGCTTCCCTGTTCCTATAACAACAGTCACGGTCTTAGGAGTTTGTGGCATCAAAACGGCGCACCAAAGCGCTAATTGGGCCCCTCGGAGCGGCCACTGATACCTACCTACCTACCCTACCTACGATACTGCCTTCTGTGATGATCAGCCCGTAAAGATACGAGGTGGTGCTTTCATCGTTATCCCTTTCGAACAACAAACTTTTGCTCTAGTGTAAGAATCGCCAAAGTATAGACTTCGCAACTACAAGCTGCATCCAAGATTACCGTTGCGTGAAATACGATAGAAATATGCACTAGTCTCAAGCCTGAAGTCTGACATGGAACACCATGAAAACTGCAATAATCATTCTCTTAATTCGACTGAGTGGCATAGTGTTGTTCGAAGCCAAATTTCCTCAGATTTTGGAAATGTTTCATACGCTAATTAAAACCCGCTACTACCAATCATAGCCGTTGGAAGTATGTCGTGAATCAAAAGTTAATTCAGTTAGTGACCGTAGGCAAGAATTCTAGCTCTTCTTGGAAGAGCACAAGCCTCACTTTGTCTTGCTCTTTGAAACAAAGCTGCACTACAGGCAAAGATCTTCTCCCGATAATTCTAATCTTTACTGGTTTTAATGAGCGCTTTCCAAGCCCATCTGCAGCCGGGAATATGGCAACCTTTACATCAGATAAATTAATAATTTCTCAACTTTTCCCTCCTGCGAACAAACAAACGTTACCTTGGAGACTTCAAGAAGCACCTTTAAGGTGGTCTCAATCTACTGCTCCATTAAAAAAAGCCATAAATGCGCAGATAACTCTCTTTAATCACGAAACATTTCTCATTCCAGCCTTTGTAAGTATTTTAGGCCCCTTATATCAAGGCAGTTCTTAGTATAAACACCTTTCCTATTCTGGAAGCTATTTCTATCGTTAACGACCCCATAATCTTTGAATGTCAATTTGCCGGTGGCATCAACCGCCTTCCATCTCCACTAATTTCGGACTTCCAAAAGCAGCTCTCAATACGTAATATCGCCAATGTTGCTGATTGTTTCACAGAATTCATTCAAAACGTTTATGAAAGCTGAAACGTGTATCGCAAACCTAGACTTATCTCCCCAAGATTTGAAAAATGAGTTAAATCAATCTCGGTCCTTAAAGTATACTTCCATCCAAACCAAAAACAAGTCGCGAAACCGGAAGCTAGACGCTTCAAGTATGAAAGGTTTTGTGTATTCCTTTTATAAATACATTTGAGTGTGCAGTCGTCCCATTAGTACGTAGCGCGTTATATATGCCTACATTATGTGAAAATATCCAATTTCAAGTGATATTGACATTCAAAGTTTTGAATTTTGACCTATTATAACTTTCTTAGTAATAGTGCGATTTCCACCAAGCTTGGTAGGATCATACTTTATATTATAGCCGATATTACTACTTCGTGATGCTAGGATGAACTTAAGCGGGGTTTTGCAGTCAATTACTAAAAATTATAGTCATATACTCTTATTAAGTTTATTTGAAGGGATATCGATATGGAGGGTATTTTTGAGCCTAGGCACCATATAGTGCCAGTCTTTTGATTTTTTTCAGATTTTTCGGTTGGGTAGTTTCCGTGAATGGGTCCGTTAAAGAGATGATCATTTTAAATCCCCCGCACTCCCCACCTTTTCAACAACTGTCAAAACTAAGACCGGCTTCGTAAAGTACCAATCGACAGCTTTCATTTGATATCCCACGTGACTATATTTAGTGAAAAGAAAATTTACGCTCCCTTTTGCATGTATGGGACACCCCCTTACATTCGACGTAAAAGGATATAACAGTATGCTTGAGAGTTCACAGTTCCCACCTTTCCACCAAATTTGGTATGAATCGCTACAACCATCTCCGTGAAAAATGCGTCTGACTGACAGACAGACAGACAGGCAGACGGACGGACAGACAGTAAACCGATCGTTATAAGGTTTTGTTTTACACAAAACTCTGGGATGGGTGGCAATCACCATCGTTAATACTCAAACCTTCCCCCGCCTACGCTTTCCAATCTTTCCTCTCATCGCATCCCTGCCTTCTAACCAACACATAATGGCGTGGGGTTTTCTTTTCAGTTTTCCCTCCTATCAATAGATTCATCAAGCAGTCATCAACTTCAGCGTCTAGTATTATTATGCAACTAAGTTAAACCTGCGTCTTGTAAGTTGAAGTTTAAGAATTCACTCAAAATATTCCTTGCTTGTCGTAAAAGGGGACTAAATAGGATAGAGAAATGTCAACTAGAAATTTTTAAAATTTTGCTCTTACCGAAATGTCAGCAACGCTTCGAATAGAGTGATTTCACGGGTACGACCTTTGGCTATTGAAAACGGTTTTAGAACGTGCGCACCCTGGAAAAACTCTCAAAAGTACTTCTCTCCCCTCCCTATCCCCCTATTTATTGGACTGTGCTTTGGTACTATGGAAAGTCTAAGGGTAGCAAACGCCAATCTGGTGTCGCGCTGTTATTGTTGGTCACTGCAAGACACGCTCTATTGACCTGAGGGATGATTTCTGACAGGGTCATCACTGTAAATTTCTGCCCAGATTAAACCACCAACGCACCAACGGAGATTTCCGATATAGTGGGAAGGATGGTTTCTATTAGCATTTCAGAAAAGGCTTTCTAAAGGTGACTTTGTCACCGTGACGGCTGATCTGAATATTTCGAATAATCAGTGATGAACATCTAGGAAGGTCGACCGTATCGTGATCAGTAATAGATTGAGGAGTTGTCTTCTGAATGTGCGTAACAAGAGAGGCGCTGACATCTGCTTCAAAATAGAACATCATCTGATGATTTTTTATTTCTGTTTGTGTGTCGCTACTGCGTCTGCTTGCAGAGCGGCAAAGAACCGCTACCCTGCCGCCCCACGTATCCACCATCCGGTTGTCGTCAAACAGCACAAACTAAAACAACTCACCCGAGAATATTGATGAGCACTAGACCGCCATCATAAGGGCCTTTGTCTTTGGTTTGAATGAAATTTTCAAGCACGCCCCAAAATGGGCTGGGAGCTGTCAATGGATGTGAATGCGTCGCGCTTGAGCTTTGTTTCCTTCAAAAAGTAAGTTCAGGCTAGTGTACGCCGTCATAAAAGAAATATTACTATTGCGCTGGTGAGGAAAACAGGAGCTTCCGCAAATGGCAATGATTTTATTAGCGTATACTCCATTACGAAAAAGTTTCAGGGTGGTCGTAAGCATTTTGATGGACCTGTGAGTACTGTAAAAACAAGTCGGGAAACCGGAAGCTCAACGCTTCAGGTATGAAAGGTTTTGTGTATTTCTTTTATAAAGAGATTTGAGTATGTATTTGTCCCATTAGCATGTAGCACGTAAAATATATTTATATTGTATTATATGAAAATATCCACCTTCAAGTGGTATTGACATTCATAGTCTTGAATTTGCAGAGGAGCGACCGTTTTGACCTAGTATAACTTTGTTAGTAATGGTACGATTTTCACCAAATTTGGCAAGATCATGCTCTATGCTGTAGCCTACATTGCTGCATTTGATTCTAGGATGAACTTAAGGGGGTTTTCCTGTTAATTACTAAAAATTATAGTAATGTACTATTATTAACTTTATTTGAACAGGTAACGGTATGGAGGGTATTTCGGAGCCTAGGCACCATATAGTGGCAGCCCCCTGGTTTTTTTTCATATTTTTCGGTTGGGTAGTTTCTGAGAATGGGTTCGTTAAAAAAATTATCACTTTCAACAAATGTCAAAACTAAGACCGGCTTCGAAAAGTACTAACCGAGATCTTTAATTTGATATCCCGCATGACTATATTTGATGAAAAAAAATTTACATCCCCTTTTGCATGTATGAGGACTCCCCTTAAATTCGACGTAAAAGAATGTAACTCACTGTCATCACAGCGCTCAAGCAAAATTAAATCACCGGCCTTAATGGTATTTCTGCGTAATTCGTACATGCAGCTTGAGGAGTCTGCGCAGAGCTATTACTTCCACTTAAAAAAAAAATTTCTGCAAATCTCGGAGAGCCAAAGAAAGAGGTGTTTATTAAGATTATGAAAAAGGACGACAATTGGAGAGATATGTGCGTGCTTCCTCTTCTCGCGAAGATGTTAGCTGCAATCGTCTTGGACTATATCATGGACCTTGACTGCTGGGTCGACAGAGAGTAGGATGATTTCTGCACTGGATCATCCTGCACTGACCACATCAACACCCTGCAGATCACTTTGGCCTAGTGTGTACAGTTCCGATCTCTACTTCATCTGTTCTTCATTCATTCGAGAAGGCTTTTGAAAGGGAGTGTATTTGGAGTACGTCTTTCCTCAAGTACCTTCATCAGTCTAATCGCTTTCGATTTGAGGATCAACATGCTTCGATTTGCAAAGAGAGGCAGGTAGATTTTAACAGAAGATAAACACCATCAAGATCAATGTTTCCATTCTCTATGGTACTATATTGGAGTAGTAAGCAAAAAATGACCGCCATTGTTACTCAAGAGCTCTAATCTTTTTTTCAATTCTTGTCTGCTTTATAGCATTGGGGTATTCTGGTCTAAGATAATAACTAATGAAAAGCTTGGTCAGCATTCAGGGCAGATTCCCGCAAGCAGTAGTGGCCTTGAATAGGTTATACATTAAGGATGGGTCCATTGCCGATTATTTAATGCAATGGAACCTACTACCCCAGGACAGCTGACAAGTATGTCGTCCTAAAATTACGCATCGGAAGACAATGAAGGAGGAGATTGAGGAGATGAGGAGGAGATTGAAGCGCATTAGGGGGAATTGATATCGATGGCGCGTGTGTGTCGTGAACCCATTGTGTTTCATAGCGACTATGATTAACTAAGTTTTTACGTTTAAGTTTTCTTTGTTAGACTTAAGTCAAAGACGATATATGATATGTATGTTCACTCAATAACAATGTTGTCATATTGGATCATAGTAGACTAAGAAGATATTACAGGGGACTGGGAATCTTTAGGAATTTTTCTTGCAAAAATGTGGGTCGATCGAATCTCCAACTCCGCCGATCAAGAAAGATCCAAATTAATTATTTCTGTGAGATGGACAAGACCTATGGTGACTTAGACAAAAAAATCAAAGCAACAAAGTCAACGAAGTGTTTATCTGAAAAGGGGTTTTGCTTACTCCTTCGAGACGTGAAATTCATCTATTAGTCTAGTAATTTCTTCCCTCTCAACCATTATCTCTACTAATAATTGGCTCTCTACAAGGTGCCATAGGCGGTAGCATAAAATACCGTACGAACTTGATGAAAAGGCTCGTCTTCAAAGTTATGAGTGATATCGTTGCATATTTAAGGGCCTAGTTACCATATAAAGACATCATTAACCCATTTATTTAGATTTTTGGGTAATTTCAGAGGATGAATTCTTGGCCACTCTTTATAACAATACTACACAATATTCTAAATGACAATTTTCGGCGAAAGAATGTTACACACTCTTTTTGCATTAAGGGCCAACGCCTTCTTAAATCCAACATCATCGTTTTCACCTATTTTTATATCAATTGGTATAACCGTTTATGCAAAAAAAGAAACCGATTTTGATAAGGGTTAATTTTATACAAAGGTGTGAAAATGGCTCTAGTAATATACTGAGACTTTAGAGGAGGCTTGATCATTAAAGTCAAAGTCCTTAAACTATTGTGGCGGAAAACATGGAGAGAGCAGAGATATCCCTCAGTATTCTAGCCATTATAACATATAATTATGTTTATACAAACACATAATTTGCTCACAAATTTTCAGTACCTAATATAATTCTTGTGTTGCTAAATGGCCGAATTCTTCTAAAATCAAACCAGCGTGACCCCACTTAAACCTTCGAGTACATCTGACTACTTTTTTTATTTCAAAACCGTTTCGAAGCAAAAACAAATATTTTATTAATCCATCAATTAGGATACAATTCAAGTTTACCTTTTCAGTAATTTTTTAGCGCTTAGATATCCGATGAGTTCATTGTTAGAAATAGAACTGACGATAGCTTCCGTATATGCTCCTCACATTGATAAAATGATTATCCACTGAATTAGCAAAAAAATATAAAGCAATATCACCGCTAAGAAACATAATAAGTTCATAATCCGCTCAGCAACATAACGCTTCTTTCGAAATTTTTTTTTTAAAAGTCGTATAACTTTTTATTCTTCTTCATCTATTGTCGAGTATCCGCCACTATTCCAATCGATTACACTTAATCGTAGAATTTAATTTTTTTTGCAGACCATTCGATATCATTAGATTTTTTTGGCAAACTCCTCCTCAATTAGACACATTAGAACGCTCGCCCCAAAACAGTCAAAAGTTTCGATTATGTCAAAAATCTAATTGATTGCAGTGAAACCACAATGTTTATCGTAAATTACTTTTAACTATAGTGCGAAGCAACTGTAGCACAGTTTTGATGAGACACAAAAAAAATATCTCTAATTTGGAAGTAAATAAAATAATTTCTCTTTATTGGAGGCACAGGTATAAAGCGGATTTGAATATGTTAGAAAAGCTATTCGTTTAGATTTATACATTTAAACTATACCCCATACAGGAACCATGGGTTATTGGTAGGGCAATTAGGGGCTTAAACTTCCCACATGCTGACTTGTTGTATGCCTCTGCCCCTTCCTGCATGGATCCAGCAAAAGACCTCCAAGCTATCTTGATTAACTACTTATGTGATGGGGACACCAGAACGATGAAGTTGACCATAAAAAGCCAACAGGGAGATAAGAAGATTCTAAGGTACTTTGCGTATTTCCCTTATGACGTAGACGAAGTTTCCAGTGGAACATTCTTCAGATCTTATCAATATGTCAAAAGTAAATGCATGAGAATAATAGCAGGATATGATGTTAACTCCCACCCTATATGCTGGGGAAGTTCCAAAATCAACGCGAGAGGATTGAGACTACTGGAGTATCTGGTAGGAACCCAATTGCCGATTCTCAGTTTGGGTAATGTATCCACTTTTTACAAGGTGGTCAGACAAGAGGTCATCGACATCATGGCGGCATCCTCCGACATTGCGGCTCTTGTCGGAGAGTAGAGAGTATCAAACGATACTACGCTCTCGGATCACGTGCGCATTCATTTCGTAATGGGCATGGATCCACGTCCATCCACTCCATCGCGGAATCCATGTAAGAAACATTAGGCGACAAACAAAACAGAACTTAGCGCCTCAGTTATAATCCCTAGGAGACGCATCAAACCGATTGC
This sequence comes from Hermetia illucens, assembly GCF_905115235.1. Classification (NCBI taxonomy): domain Eukaryota; kingdom Metazoa; phylum Arthropoda; class Insecta; order Diptera; family Stratiomyidae; genus Hermetia; species Hermetia illucens. The sequence continues at coordinate 151,378,319 of NC_051850.1, read as the reverse complement.
TGGAATTAAGAACCCAGATGATCTGATTCTGACTAGTATAAGAGAAGCTTTCGAAGTCTGTCCACTCATGATGCCATGTAGTGACCGCGGCTTCGCGACGGGAGCGGAATTCCGTTCGCCTCTTTCTGAATTAATTTGCTCACATAATCCTTTCCATAATATGCAGTTACTCTAATGTTCGCCGCAGATTGCACATTATCGAATGCATTCGGGCGAATTGATCTTGACAGGGGGAATGATTTGCCGCATCCGTAGGGGTACGCGCATGTTGCTGCAACATGAACTCTCGGAGTTTAAGGCGAGTGTAGCGGCATGAGGAGCGGATCAACGGCCGGTGGGATTCTAAAAAGGATTTGCACCTCGAACAGCCGGGACGACCGGTATCCGATCTAGGCCTGCCTAAAAAAGGAACTCTAGACATTCCCGGTTTTGCGCCGAGGTCCACCAATTCGATATCCTTAAAAGCTGTCTGACGTCCTGGCCTACTCCATTGTACCATCTCAGGCAAGGTCTGCTTCGCCTTCTTTTTCTACCATAGATATTGCCCTTACAGACTTTCCGGGCTGGATCATCCTCATGTATACGGATTAAGTGACCCGCCCCCCCCCCCCCGTAACCTGTTGAGCCGGATTTTATGTTATGTGTTATGTAGGCTACGGAATCGTCCAACCTCCTGTAGGGGGCCAAAAATTCTTCGGAGAATTCTTCTCTCGAACACAGCCAAGTGTTCGAAATTTTTCTTGAGGACAGGCAAGATTATTGTCTTGTACAGTAAGAGCTTTGACCCTATGGTGAACTTTTCGAGCGGAACAGTTTTTGTAAGCCGAAATAGGCTTTGTTAGCTAACAACAACCGTGCATGGATTTTATCGCCGTAGCTGTTATCGGTTGTGATTTCGACCCTAGATAGGAGAAATCATCAACGGTCTCAAAGTTGTAATCTCCTATCTTTATTCTTCCCGTTTGACCAGTGCGGTTTGATGTCGTTGGTGATGGCGTTGCCACTTATATTTTGTCTTGCCTTTATTGATGTGCAGTCCAAGATCTCGCGTCATCTTTCCCATGATATTGATATCGTCAGGATAGGCCAGTAGTTGGGTAGACTTAAAGAGGATCATACCTCTTGCATTTACATCAGCATCAGGGATCACTTTCTCGAGGGCCAGGTTAAAGGAGACGCATGATAGGGCATCCCCTTATCATAGACCATTGTTGATGTTGAACGGTCTTGTGAGTGATCCTGCTGCTTTTATCTGGCCGCACACAATGGTCAGGGCCAGCCTAGTCAGTCTTATCAATTTCGTGGGGATATCGAATTCTCTCATGGCCATGTACAATTTTACCCTGGCTATGCTATCATAGGCGGGTTTAAAGTCGATGAATAGATGGTCCAACTGTTGTCCATATTCCAACAGTTTTCCATCGCTTTGCGCACAGAGAAAATCTAATCTGATGCTGATGTGCCTGGAGTGAAGCCTCTTTGGTATGGGCCAATGATGTTCTGGACGAATGGGACTATCCGGCCTAGCAACATAGCGGAGAATATCTTATAGATGGTACTCAGCAACGAGATACCACTATAATTGCTGCACTGTGTGATATCTCCCTTTTTATGTATGAGACAGATAAAGCCTCGTTGCCAGTCGTCAGGCATTAAATCGCTGTACCATACCTTGAGCACAAGTTGATGAATCACTTGGTGTAGCTGTCGCCTCCATATTTAACCAATTCGACTATAATTCTATCGGCTCCTGGTGACTTATGATTTTTAAGCCGATGAATTGCACGGATTGCTTCTTCTATACTTGGTGGTGGCAGTATTTATCCGTCGTCTTCAGTTGGCTGGACCTCCAACTCGCCGATGTTCTGGTTGTCCCGATTTCATCAAACTACTCAACCCATCGCTCCAATATGCCTATTCTGTCGGAAATCAGATTTCCCTCTTTGTCTCGGCAGGATGAACTTCGGGGTGTGTAAGGTTTCATCCTGCTGACTTATTGGTAAAACTTCCGCGCCTGGTGCGGTTGCTCCCTGTACTGCTCGAGTTTACAGACCTGCTGGTTATCCCAGACTTCCTTTTTCTGTGAAGTCGCTTCTCCGCTCGCCGAAGTTCGTGAGAAGCCTCCGCGCGTGTCCGCATTCTTTGAGAATGCAGCACTACTCGGTATGCGGCATTCTTCCGTTCCGTTGCTAGCTTACATTCATCGTGAAAACCAGCCGTTCCAACTCCTTTTGTGGCTGGGGCCAAGTATGTTTGTGGCCATATCCATGATAGCGTTCTTCAGGTGATTGTGAAGATTACTTGTAGATGCATCATCTCCAAGATCTCTGTTGACAGCGGTTATTGGGGCATCCATTCCCCTCTTATAGGTGTTGCGGAGGATGTATTGTGGATGGCTTCAGTGTTAACTCTCGCCTGATTGTCAGAGGGGATTCTGGGTGGTGTTGTTTTTCGAGCTTAAAGCACCATGTCAACGAGATAGTGATTCGAATCTATATTGGCCCCCCTATATTTTGGCTGACTAAAAAACCTACTCCGAGCACTTAGTTTATTGGATGGCTGCTACATTATATAGTGCAGCGACTCTTCTCCAAGAAACCGGTCCCTGCCCAAGGCATCTCCTGTAACGCTGTTACATCAGCCCTATATTGGAACAGGGTGTCGGCTAGCAGCTCAGCAGCATTCGGTCTGTACAGTGAGCGCACGTTCCATTAGAAAATGCGCAAATCATTATTCCTTTGTCGTTACCGGGTTCGTCGTTATAAAGTCCATCCTGTCCGAGGCTCCTTTCGTGGCTTCGTAACATCGGTTTTCCGTGTAGGGTTGTCAGCCCTATACGACCCCAACCTGGAGGACCAGTTGGTACAATTTGTCTCGTTTTTAGGCGCGGGAGACTCGCCTTCATACTTCTCCGTCTGCAGGTTTTCATTAAGAAAGAGCTCCCAGCGGTCACCACGTGGAGGTGGAGATAGGGTTTGGTAGCAGAGCTGTTAGTGTTTGCTCAGCAGGCGTTTCCCAGTTTTTATGCTCCATCGTAGGTACCAATCCACGTTTCGCCCTGGCACATAGACTCCCCTTTGACTTTTGAAATCAGGACATCGCCGAGCATTTAATATGTTTTTCGAACATAAATGGTGGCAACTAATCTATGTGTATATTGATATTAATATATTGATTACATTTCATACTGCACGTGTTATTTCCTTTTTGTACTGTAAAAATAATCCACATGGATAATTATTTTACACCGTCCTTCGAGCAACTAACATTCCCCACTTCTGTTCTATCACTAATAAGTTCATCATCACATAGTCCTTTTACTGAGGACATTATTGCTCTCGAAATCAAACTTTTCTTCCAGAAATACATGTGCTGCGTGCACATTTACATTTCGTGAAATTTTTGTTTTAAATTAATGAAAAAAACAGAAAGAATATTTATAAATTTAAATTAGAAAGAATTTACATAACTGGTATCGTGGGGGTTTGCACCTCAAGCCATTTGTATTTCTGCTTCTAACAAAGAAGATCCGCCCTACGTTCGTCAACCACCGCAGCACGTGACGTAATGAGATTACTTAGATCAGCGTGCGCGTAAGTTAAAATATATAAATATTAGAGCCAAAATGCGAACGGTGGGGTCCATTTGGACACCACTCCAGTTAAGGGCATTATATAATGCATAATGTATCTTTGTATCTTTGACCAACAAAAACTATCCACCAAACTTTATAACAATTCATTCGAAAAAATTGCATTTCATCCAATCTCAATTTCATGATGTACCTATATACTGGAATATATTGTAACGAATTTCTTTTGCACATTGTGTACTTGTTAATTTCTTATTTAACTCTTCATTACTTTGTTAACTTGCAGCATACATATGTACATATTAACAGATTCGCCAAACTTTTCATAGTAGGATGAATGAGGAGCGCCTGTAAAGTTATTTTTAGTGCGTTAAATCATTCTCGGTATTCTTTTCATGTAGTTTTCTTTCTTATGAAATTATTGATAAATATCTTAAATTGCAAATGATTTATGACGTATTGTACTAACAAATTCACTCAACATGCCTTTTGGAATGACAAAAAAATCGAATATCTTGAGGTGATGAGCGATCGCCATCAACCGATAAAAGGTATCTAATTATTTCGAGAAATGTTATTCTAGATGCTAAAACTTCACTGGAGTGTACTCGTGGATTTAAGAACATCATTTCAAGTATTGATGATGAAGACTTCACAGTTCGGTGCTTGGTACACGCTGGTGTATGATTTTTTCCTTTGACTAGAAGTTTTTACGAAAGCGTTTTTTTCTAGCCTGGCTACTATGTTCCGGGCTCTTTGAGGCTTGAAGACGTCCTACGCGCCACACTTGTGGAAACCGTTTACATGTCACAAAGTTTATGAGAGCTATGCGGAAAGAAAGTACTTATTGTTTCATCAAAATTGGCGTTAGGTGCATTCAATGTATTGTAATTCGTACAATGGAGAGTTGAGCCGAGGATTAAAATGAAAACGATTCGCGCAACTTCTAAATTTGTGAATCACGCAGTTCTTGTAAATTCTAGATGGCAGTACATTTTTTTAAGCAGATGCAACACTGGAGTCTCACCATGAACTTTATTTATTTTATTTATTTTCACTTTTTATTCTATAAGAACTTGCAATCTTAATACATAACAGATAACTGATTTTGGCAATATTCAAATGCGGATGAAGTATTAGTAAAAGCATAATCTGAACTGTTGCCTCATTCTTCCAGAAAATGATAGAGAAAGGCTCGGCAGAAGGAAACTTCAGACGTAAAGGAGGGGGGATTACAGGCTTGCCAAAATCTGTGGTATTAGATCAGTAAATGAACTAGGGTCTTTATCGATAAGACATCCTCATGACCGACAGCCTATGTCCTGATGCCAACATTGTAAGAAGCAACCAGGCTGGGACAATTTTGTTCTCAGACCCTAGTTGCAGTCAACTTACAATACCAGATTAATCGAAAAGGGAAAACGTCATAGTTGCCTTCGCTTACGTGCCCTATGATTCTTTGTGTCCTTTGGGTCTTTTTAGGTTTAACACCAACCACCAAAATTAAGAGAGGGACGAGGACAGCTATGGTTTCGTACCAGGGCAGAGGCAACTCATCAGGTGCTGCCTCAAAGAGAAGTCCCTGGACCGTAAAGAGTGGGAGTAATGTGCTCTCCATTTGGTCCAGTCGGACACCAAGTGGATACAAAGTTAGAACTCCTCAATCCTTAAACAGAAACAGCACTTTAAAGTTTTTAGAATCGAGTAGAGACTAGCGAGTGCTAAACGAAGCCTCACTCTCAGATCACCTTTGCTTAGAATTTAGTCTGACTATCGCTGGCAGAAAATAATACCAAGACAGAATCCTTTGAAAACGTCGCACGTTATTCAATCCTTTGGAGATCGACTGAAAATTCTGAATCGATGAAGTAAAAACTCTAAATCGCACACTTCTAGAGTGGTTTGAAGACGCTTCTCACATTGCCCGAGCCTAAAGTAGTAACACGGTGCCCTGGTAGAACCGACGACTTCTGAATCCTGCAATTCTGCTTGTAAAAGCAATACAAACGAAGACTGGTTAAGAGGCTCGTAAGACGTTCAAAACAAGACTCAAGGGCATACCATGGAAAACTGGAAGGCGTAAGAGAGACTTCAAGGCTGTTCAGAGTCCCTCAAAGGGATGATTCGGTCAAGTTGGACTCTCTTAGAATATCGAATGGAACTTTCAGGAACTCCAGAATTGAGCCTGTGGAAACTTTGTTGGAAGTATATTATCTGAGAGAACAGGTAACAGAATTGGAAGGAGGCGATTTGTCTGTTCTTCTAAACACTTGAACTTGAAAGAATCCTCCGAAAAATGTTTGGCCCCTTACATGAGGATATACGATTCCGTAGCCTGCATAACGACGAAATCTATGCGATGACCATCTGGTTGTGGATAAAATCCGGCTCAACAAGTTGCGGGGGGGGGGGGCGCGTCACTTAATCCGCATGGATGAGGATGATCCAGCCGGGCAATGGTAGAAAAAGAAGACGAGGTAAACCCTGCCTGAGATGGAGCGATGGCGTGGGTTAGCACGCCAGACAGCTTTTAGGGATATTGAATTAGTGGCAAGTGTCTAGAGTTCTTTATTAAGACAGGCCTAGACCGGATACCGGTTGTTACCCCGTTGATGAAGTTGATTATCACTGTGGTTATCAATCAAAAAGCGAAAGCTGCTACACTATCCTTTGAACATTTCAATACACCTGGCATAAATGGCATCTATCCAGCGATCTTAAAGGGTATGGAGCAATTTCCAGGAAATATTTTTGGCGGATATCTTGCTCTGAGCTACATGAATTCCTCTTGGTAGAAGGTTAAAGTAGTCTTCATACTTGAAAGTCTTTAAGAGGTGAATGTCCGGATAGCTCAAGTTGTTAGAGCGTTGGGGCTCGTCGAAGTTGGATACCAGTCAGTTCAGCTGTGAACACCTGAGCCAAATCAGGATAATACTGTAATATGCTTACCAGCATGCAAAGTCCTGTGAGTCTTCTCGTCACTATTTGGTTTCAAAGGTAGAGGACGTCACTCTGAAAGGCGAGTACGGGATGGAGGTGTCCGTGTGTGTCTTTCCAAAAGCTTTTTGATGCCACTAGAGAGCATGGTGTTCATGAAACTTTAATTAAGTGGAATTATGCTATCTAGCAAAGATTGCTTTGTGCTGAAGTGAGTGTTGAATACTACCAAGCAACAGAAGAAGAATGGGAGCAGCTCATCGACTAGATCTGTGGGGAAACAATGAACGTGGGGCAAAGAGCATTGAAAGAGTTATTAAGAGAGTTAGATCTAGTTTTCGCAATGCCCTCTGATTCTCGGGTCCCAATAGATCCGTTTGGTAGAAGATGTGAAGTTATCCTGAAACATAGAGGAATCCAGGGAGTCCCAAGAGAATGGGTGGAAGTAAAAGTCTTTCAGGCTGAACTGTATGTGATCCTAACAGGTATAACCTGGGTAAATGACGAGAAATTGTAGGACAATTGCATCGTAATCTTTAGTGATAATCAAGCTGCATTGACGGCGGTGGACAGTCCATCCATCAGTTGAAAAATCCTTTAGGAATTTAGAAACGGATTAAACTTTATTTCTAGAATCAATGCTCTGGCCATGAAAAAGTTCTGTCTCATTTTAAGTTTGGACTTTTATACCCTTTACTCCCTTATTTTGAACCAATGTCGAAATTAATACCTATTTGAGAAACAACTAAATGGCACCTCACAGCCATACATTTGGAGAAAAAAAATTACATCTATCACGAGCGCGGAGGTTTCGGTCTTGATTTTGCAAGGACTAAAATTGATGAGAGCAAACTTCACCCCTATAAATACTTACAACTGCATGCAAGTAGACATGAGGTTTTTCATGGCGCTTAATTCTAGCGGACATCAGTATCTCCATATTATGCGCCAACTTCCGGTGTCAATACGAGGTGCTGATGGATATGCAGCATAGGTCCCTGCTAAACCCTACAACCACCCTTAGGTCGTCAGGGAAAATGTCAACCTGCTAGAACACTCTTTCCATTATTTTTGAGGATTATGACGATCGTCTCGACGGTGCGTACTTTATTACCTTGGAAACTCGCTACTGTACGAAAACAGTTTGATAAACTCATTAAGGAAAGTATATGTAGACCTCTTAACCGCTGTTGGCCATCTCTACTCCATCTGGTCCCCAATCGTAATCGCGAATGGCAAACTTGTGAGTGTAATAGAGGCCTGAATTCTCAAGCCATTCCTCCCATCACAGACTTTGCGGATTATTTAGCAAACTGTCGTATTTTCTCCGCTTTGGATCTTGCCAAAGCATGTCACCAAATCCCTGTAGCCCGAAGATATGCCAAAGAGAGCAATTTGCACACTTTTCGGACACTTTGAATGCACATGGGTGACTTCTGTAAACTTTCCGCAACCTTACAAAGATTCATCCACTCTGTGTTACGAAACATGAACTTCTGTTACGTTTACTTGGATGATGTTCTGGTCGCCTCTTCCACTGTGTCTGAGAATTTGACCCATCCTGGTTGCATTTTTTAACGCATTTTTAAGAATGGTCTTGTTCTCAAGGCTAAAAAGTGCAAATTCTCCAATCGGATAAGGTACAAGTGATCGTGAGCTTTCTACTGCATAAGATGATAAAAGACTTCAAAAAGTTCTTGGTTATGGCAAACTATTATCGTCATTTTCTGCCCAAAATCGCTCACCACCACGGTTTGCTTCACACCTTCCTGTCTGGTCCTAAAACCGAAGAATCGAGGGAGGTTGAGTGAAACTAGAAGTCGTCTTGGCATTTGAAACTACCAAACACCAGCTGGCGCAGCTTCACTTTTGACATTCCCACAACAGTATGCATCACTAGCTATGTTCGTCGATACCTCTGACATCTTAGTAGGCGCTGGTCTTCGCCAGGTGAAGGTGAGCCGAAGTTAACAGCCGTTGGATTTCTTCTCGAAGCAGTTGAATCCCGCTTAAATCAAATACTTCCGTTTTTCCTTTAAATGTAGGTCGTTCACCTTGTTCACGGACCATAAGTCCTTCACTTTCACCTGAAGCTAAAAGTCCAACAAAGCATCCCCTCGCCAACTTCAACACATGAACTTTATTAGCCAGTTTACTGCGGACATTCAGCATGTGTCCGGTAAAGACAGCTTAGTCGCTGACGTTTTGTCGCGGATCTCAGAGATCAACATCCTTGCCATAATTGATTTTTCGGCAAAAGGACTTAGGCCATATATTCTGACCGCTTTCCGTATAGAAGTATTTCTCTCAATGCACCAACACAACCGACTAACCTCTAACAATTATTTCTGGTGTAAGGTCACTAGGCATGTTAAAAAGGAAGTAGGTATATTCCCTTGATTAGCAAAACGTTTCCACACCATGGTCCTTGCCATTGTAGACCCTTTGCGAGTACTGTCTCACGATTAGTTCATACGGTAGCCTAAGACAATAACTCTGAAGGATATTGTTGCGAGTGGATTCCGCGCTTTGGTATCCTTACCGTTTTAATCACAGACCAGGGAATGCAGTTCGAATCTCAGAGAACTCTTTGATTTCAAGCGTTAGCGGTCGACTGCATAGCATCCGCAGTCCCATGGAATACAGAAACGTTGGCATTGGACGCTGAAGCCCGCCATTAGAGTGCACAACGATCCATCTTGCTCGTATGCCTTGCACTTCCTTTTGCTTGGTTTCCATACAGCCCAACGTGAAGAGTTTGCTGCCAGCACTGCTATTCTGGTGTTGGGGGCGGGGGGGTGTTACGACCCCCCAATCCTCGACAATGAACATGGTCTTGGAGAAACTAGATTGTTGCGCCTGGTACGGGAGACCATGATCAAATTGAAGTCATCTCGTCACGCGCAATTAGCACTCCTAGGGAGCTCGAAATCTACACCCAGGTTCTGATGAGGACTGATGTAATACGAAAACCCCTATAGGGTCCTAGAGTCTGAAGAACAAGTTTAAGATGGTCTTCTTTGACAGCTGGACTGGGAGAAACAGTGAGCCTCACTTCCGTTATGACGTCCGTCTGCTGCCATGGAGCTATACTTGAAACCCGCTTCACGTTCCTGTCGGCACCGAGGAATAGGCGTGCCCAGCGGATGCGATAATAACCAAGAAAGGGCGAGAGCGGCCATGACCGAATGGCGACTCTTCCACTTCAGCTTATAGTCTCGTGCTTACCACTCCTACTCGTGGAGATGACATACATTTCAGTAATTCTAGATATTTCTTGAAATTTCAAATTTTCAACAATACAGGAAAAGAAGAAAGAATATAGATATTCTCATCAACCTCACCGAAGTAGGACTTCACCGAGGTTTGTATCATTAACGAGTACTGCAAATGAAATGAAATTAGCAAGCATGATAATAAAGACATCACCCAGCTAATAATTGATTTTTTTCATACCAAGATATCAATATCATTATCATAGATAGATCTGGAAGTATGTCTTTTTCATCACTGAATGTCGAGTCCTTCACCATCAAATGGCGGGTCTTAATGTTCCAGTAGCTCTAACGAGCTGCGTAGTATCTTTTATTCTACCAACTTTTTCATTTTTCTAAATGAATCAATAAATCTTAACCATGATCTCTTGTTGAGCTACCTTTACTCAAAAAAGATCATTGTAATAATTCAATCTCAAAATCAGTTTTGTTTCTTCTGATTCTATACCTATGTTTGCAGTGTAAATTATCTTTTTTTCTAGCCACTTCACTTTACCATCACCTTTGGAATTAGATGACACGAAATATAATAACGAGGAAGGCCGTGACTTTGAACTTTAATTCCGCGCTCATTGTCATCCCGTAGCTTTCCCCCATGAACACATTGTTGTGTTATTTACCTATCAGAAACGAATAAAAATATAAATTGCAATTCCATATCAGTGTACTGCGAAAACCTTCTAATTGAAAAGGCCAAATGCCAATAGAAATTATTGTTGGTCGTTAGCCAAGTGTTCCATCTCAGCATGGCGATAATGGCCAGTGACTTCACAATACGTGAGAAGAAAACCAAAACAACAATACAAACACGCTGGCAACATCTAATGGCTTCGTTTAGATTCAATAATAAATCATAATAAGTAAAATGCATATCGGCAAAAAACGCAATATTCTCGTTAGCACTATCTGCGACTATCTGGGAGCATCTAATGCTGAATGACAAGATTAATACCTGATCCGTTTGGCATTCGTAAAATATTGCACCTCTTTGCTAAGCCATAAAATTGATGACGGGGATCGTACGTAATCTGTATATTCCTAATAAATGGGAAACGTAAACCATCCAAAGAAATGGTTCTTTTCCACGGATGTAGACTGCATTTTTTCTTCCGTTCGTGAAATCTATTAAAGTGAATCCTGTTCTGAACAAAAAAGTTCCAGCAAGTTCTTATTCAAGGCGAGATTATTGCATTTAAAAACGAGAAGCAACTACTGCCCCGAACTTCGGTCTGAGTGCTCCATGCAAGCAGGGTTTCGCAATCTTATTTATGACGGAGGAGAAGTTTTTAGTATCAAAAGATTATCTTAATAGTTTCTGCCTTATACATTGTAAGATACAATTGGCTTCTACGAACTGAAAGTCGACTTTTAAAAGTTGAACATTCTTCATATTGGAATAATTAAGGCCCAGTAACACCACCTAGCAACAATGAAACTCCCACTTGCTGGTATTCTAACAATCTAGATACGTATATTTTTCGATGTCGAGGCTAGTCTGGACGTAGTTCTTGAGTTCATTGGATTTAGGTATATCCGCGTGTGTGGTAAATGCAAATCCACATGCGAAATGTACAAAAGGCGCAAATGTCTCCGTGAGCTCCATGGGTGAAGCTTCAATCACAAAAAATAATAGTGTTGATTCCAGGTAAAGGAAATTAAATTTGGGGGAGGTGGACTGTGGACAAAATCGTTAATTTCTTACTAGAATTTTGAGCGATAATAAAAGGATCTTTTTAACAAATTTGTATACCGAAGGCAATTTTGATGGTTCTTTCATCATCATCAACGGCGCAACAATCGGTATCCGGTCTAGGCTTGCCTTAATAAGGAAGGAAGGAACTCCAGACATCCCGGTTTTGCGCCGAGATCCACCAATTCGATATCCCCAAAAGCTGTTTGGCGTGCTGGCCTATGCCATCGCACACGGATGGTTTAATGTACGAATATATCTATCTGAATTAGACACTATCAGGCATGGTAAATGAATGAAAGCTAATAAGTTTGACGAGGAGATTTTCGAATAAGTTTTGCAGCAAAATACAGCGCTTGAAGGAAGCGCAGAAAGTAAGGCTTTACTGATCGGCGAAAAGTTGCGGCGAGCATGTGACCCATCCATGCCAAGGTATATTGTACCCTAGAAGCGAGTTCTGGACTTTTGGTGGAATTCTGAAATCGGAGAATGCCGCAAGGCCTGCATCAAGGCCAGAAGATGCAGTCAGCCAAATAGAAACCGATCTGGATACGGAAGAAATTACATGTGTGTTACATTTTCCATCAGAATGTGAGTACCGCTAACCTTCCCACTGTCAAGGTAGACACGGCCGAAGTTCCCATGGTAAGTTAAAAGGAGGTCCCCGAAGATGCGGATCAAATTGTTGGAAATAAAACAACTGAAACAAGGCAGCAGTCAAAATAACTCCAAATATGTTTGCAGAGGCGTTCACAACATGCCTTAAAGAAGGAGCATTTCCTACACAGAGGAAGACGCAGAAATTAATACTAGTCCCCAAGCCAAACAAACCTTTGGGTGAAGCTTCGTCCTACAGGCCGATATGCCTTCTAAATAATACTGGCAAACTATTCGAACTAGTAATCTATAACAGATTAATTCGAATTGCCGAAAAGGATGACGGTCTCTCCGAAAATCAGTTCGGAGGTCAACAACGGATGCGCTTGTCCTAGTAGCTAACACAGCTAAGATCGCATTTGACGAGGGCAAATATTGTGCAGTGGTTACACTTGATGTGAAGAATGCCTTCAACTCCGCTGGATGGAGCAAGATACTTGAGTCCCTAATCAACTTAGACGTGGCGAAGTACCTGGTGCATATCGTTGCCAACTTCCTAATCGATAGGATTATGTGCTGCGAATCAAATGAAGGAATGAAATCATACTAAACGACATGCGGCGTTCCACAAGGGTCTATCATAGGGCCACTCTTGTAGATTATTATGTATAACGGAGTACTGACCCTAGACCTTCCTACTGGTGTGGCCTCCATTGGTTTCGCGGACGATATTGGTGTGACGGTTGTTGCACGCCTTCTCGAAGAAGTCGAGCTTTATGCAAATGAAGCAGTCTATGAGGTTAAATCCTGATTACAGCTCGTAGAGCATAAGACGAAAGTGGTACTTATTACCAAGCGGAGAAAGTGCACTTCCATGAAGATCAAAGTTGGATCGCACACAATTCATTCCAAGTCTGTACTTAACTACTTATGTGTAATGAGTGACTAGAGGTTAAATTTCAGATTACATGTGGAGGGTACAGCAACCAAGGTATATAACATCGGAGCCCCGGTTGCAAAAATGCTACCAAATATAGATGGCCCAAGGCCGAGCCGTCGACTCCTTGTTTCGAGGGTGGTCAGTTCGATCCTACTGTATGCAACCCCAGTAGGGGCAGATACACTCGAAAATATAGCAAATAAGAGAAAGATTGGAGCTGCGTATCGCATAAGTGTACTCCGAACATTTTGCACTTACAGAACAATATCTAATGAAGCAGCTAGGGGGGGGAATAGTCCCGATTGAGATTCTGGCGAAAGAAATACAATGACTTTATGACCGAACGTACCTCATCGGAGAATCTCCTGCCCATTGGCGATAGTTCGCACGAACTGAAACTGTCGCGGAATGGAATCCGATATCCGAAAATGGATCGAGCGACTCCACGGTGAAGTAGGTGTCGACCTAACTCAATTCTTGAGCGGACACGGAGGCTATAGAGCATATCTGTATCGATTTGGGCGTGATGATTCGCCATTTTGTCCAAAGTGCCCAAATATTGCAGAGGACGCAGAAAACGTCTCTTTTCCTTGCCCCAGATTCGAAGCCCAAAGGGCTACATTAGAAGTTACAACCGGGGAGCACTTTACACCCGAAAATATAATGGAACTTAGGGTGAAAGCACAGCGGAGTGGACCGAAGTCGAAAAAGTGATTGCAGCCATCGCTAAGAAGCTTAGGCAGGCAGAAGTCATCCGAAAGAATGAACGCGAGAGAAACACGAATGTTAACATGATCGTTGAATAAATTCTGATCCAACCCCCAAATGGTGGTCCCGCGGGGAGAGTGAAAGGAGAAGGAGGTGGTTTTAGTGGGTAAGAATCCCACATAACCGTGTGGCAGGAGTCTGCGGTAGCTTTTGAAGCTTTCCACCTTCCATCGGCAACAGAAAAAAACAAGACAGACAGACAGACAGACACCGACTCGATTCTAATAAGGTTTCATTTCACACAAAACCTTGAAAAGTGGTAGTGGGTTCTCGAGAGGTTTGTGAATACGGTGAATTAGGCAAAATTTCATAATGAAATTCGTTTAATTTTGGACCATTATTCTGGATGTCACGAAACAATATCACTCCATCTATCCATATCTAATTCGCTACACATTTCGCCGACTTGTGCGCAGCACTTCTGTGGATTAATGGTTGCACTGCGTTGCAAAAAAGAGTAGATGATAACTCGAGCTGCAAATCACCAAACAACTAAATAGTCCCCATTACCTCCTTCGCGTGAGGGCCCTGTTGGGTCATATGTTTTAGATCCTCATCGGCATCTAGACATTGGGCTGATTTGGGACGATCGTCGAATAATACCTACTTCTCCTGATTTGAAATGCTGTTGTGCGAGAGTAAAGAACTACAAATTTCCATTCGAAATGCCATGTTCTGCTCCATAAGTTCATGTGAAACCCATTTATAAAGCTTCTTCACCTTTCAAATTTTTTGAATTTGTCGGGTAGTGTATGCAGTGTTTCTTACAGATGATTCACGGGTGTGGATATTTGCCCCAGTAGTATCAAACACGTAATGAATATGCATATATTAGATGAGAATGCACAGATGCAACAATTTTGACCTATTATAACGTTGTTAGTAATAGTACGATTTCATGATTTAAAGTACCAATCAGGGCCTTTCATTTGATATCCCACATAACATATTTGATGAAAAAAAAAATTCACGCTCCTCCGTTGAATGTATGCGACGTAGAAGGATATAATTCACTGTATCCGCGAGCGTTCAGTGTTCCCACCTTTCCTTCAAATTTGGTATTAATCGCTATAACCGTTTCCGAGAAAAGTGCATGTAACAGACAAACAGACAGACAGACAGACAGACAGGTAGACGGAAAGACAAGCAGATAGGGGATATCCTTATATGGGATATGCGGAAATGAATCGAGCAGAAAGTGTACTCCGAACATGTTGCGCTTACAGAACAATATCCAATGAAGCAGCTTGCGTGATAGCAGAAAATGATCCCGACTGAGATTCTGTCGAAAGAAATACAACGACTTTACGATCGAACGTATCTCACCGGAGAATCTCCTCCTCCAAACTTTTAAACCGACGTGCACGTTCTTTGAAGTCGCTTTCATTATGAATGGCGCAACAACCGGTATCCGGTCTAGGCCCGCCTTAATAAGGACCTCCAGACACCCCAGTTTCGCGCCGAGGTCCACCACTTCACTCACAAAGTTGTACTCTCCTATCTTTATTGTTTTCGCGTGACCAGTGCGTTTCGATGTTTTTCGCTCTTTGGTTTTTGGTGCTGAGGTTGCCACCACGTGCAGCCCGAGATCTGGCGCCACCTACTCGATCTGCATGAAGTTAGACTGTGCATCTCGCGTTGTTCCTCCTATAATGTCAATATCGTTGAAGAGGATGGTGCCTCTCGTATTTACGTCTGCATGGGGAATCACTTTCTCCAGGACCAGTTTAAAGTGGACACATGATAGGGCATCCCCCCGTCCTTGAACATTGTCGATGTTGAATGTTCTCGAGAGTGATCCTGCTGCTTTTATCAGGCCTCACATATTGGTCAGGGTCAGCCTAATCAGTCTTATTAATTTCGTCGAGATACTGAATTCTCTTATGGCCGGGTACAGTTTTACCCTGGCTATGCTGTCATAGGTGGCTATAAGATCGACGAAGAGATGGTGCAACTGATGTCCATATTCCAACAGTTTTTCCATTGCGTGCCGCACAGAGAAAATCTGATCTACTGCTGACTTGCCTGGAGTGTAGCCTTTTTGTTATGGGCCAATGAAGTTCTGGGCGTATGGGGCTATTTGGCCTATCAATATAGCTGAACATATTTTATAGATGGTATTTAGCAACGTGATACCTCTATCATTGCTGCACTGTGTGATATCTCCCTTTTTATGTATGGGACAGATAATCCCTCGTTGCCAGTCGTCAGGCATTGATTCGCTGCCCCACACCTTGAGCATAAGTTGATGAACCACTTGGTGAAATTGGTAGCCTTCAAATTGGTTAGGCTGTAATTCCATCGGTTCTTGGCGACTTATAATTTTTTAGCCGATGAATTGCACGGACTGTTTCTCCTAAACTTATTGGTGGCAGTATTTGTCCGTCGTCTTCAGTTGGCGGGACCTCCGACTCGCCGATGTTCTGGTTGTTCAGTAGCTCATCAAAGTACTCAACCCATCGCTCCAATATGCCCATTTTGTCGGAAATCAGATTTCCCTCTTTGTCTCGGCAGGATGAACATCGAGGTGTGTAAGGCTTCATCCTGCTGACTTATTGGTAAAACTTCCGCGCCTGGTGCGATTGCTACCTGTACTTTTCGAGTTCACAGATGTGTTGGTTCTTCCAGGCTTTCTTTTTCCGTCTGTGAAGTAGCTTCACCCCTCAGCGGAGTTCTTGGTAGGTCTCTGCGCATGCCCGCGTTCTTTGAGAATGCAACCTTACTTGGTATGCAGCATTCTTCCGTTCCGTTGCTTGCTTACATTCATCGTCAAACCGGCCATTCCGACTTGTCCTGGGGCTGGTGCCAAGTTTGTTTGTGGCCTTATCAATGATAACCTTCTTCAGCTGGTTATGAAGATCATTGGTTAATGCTTCATCTCCAAGATCTCTGTTGGCTGCGGTTATTGCGGCATGCATTTGCCCCTTATAGGTGTTGTGGATGACTTCAGTATTCACTTTCATCTGATTGTCAGAGGGGATTCTGGGTGGTGTTCCCTCAACTGCTTCGTAGAAAGTATCGTTCTCCGACCTTGCAGTCTCCTCTGTAGGGGCGTGATCGTTTATGAGGCTTGTATTTCTAAACTTGCCTCACAAACGCAGAGTGCATAGCCTTTCGCTTATATTTTTAAAGCCAATAACAGCAGGTTTCATTTTCTGGCTGACTAAAAACCTACTCCGAGCACATTAGCCAGGAAATTGGCCGCTATAATATATGGTGTAGCGGCTCTTCTGCAAGCTGTCCAGCGCATCCCTTGCAACACTGCCTTATATTGAGACAGGGTATTGGTTAGCTACTCAGTAGCATTCGTTCCATGAGAAAATTTGGAAATAATTATTCCGTTGGCGTTGCTGGATTCGTCATTTTGAAATCCATCCTGTCCGAGGCTCCTTCCGTGGCTTTGTAACTTTGGTTTTCCATGTAAGGTTGTCAGCCCTACTCAACCCCCAACCTGGACGACCAGACAGACCAGACAGACAATTTTTCCCATTTTTAAGCGCGGGAGTCTCGTTTTTATTCTTCTGCGTCTGCAATTTTCTATTAAGAAGGAACTCCCAGCAATCACCACGTGGAGGTGGAGAGAGCTCACTTTGGCATGACCAAAAGTGGAGTATTGGGAGTGGTGAAGCACAGCCTTCGCTGAATACACTTATTATGTACTTTTTAATTTTTTAGCGGTCAGATAATATAAATTCTGGCAGATCTGAACTTAAAACATTCTCCAATATCTTGGTTTGCTTGATATGTAGCTCTACCTTGAATGTTTATTGTGTGCATCTCCAAGCACCTAATTCACTACAAAAATTCTCAATAATCTGAGTTAATGAAGGTGAAATATTATATTATATGTACGTAAAAGAAGATAAGAAATTATAACAGAAAACGAAAAAAGAATCTCACTTGGTGGAGTTCCAACTCTCACATTTATATCTGGTTATTTATGGGATTTATTTAAAAAAAATCAGTAGTTTCGTAAGAATTGAGCTAACCTTTGTAAGCTTTTCAAGTACACCGTTGCGGTATTTGTTTCAGCTACTTGAGTTAACAAAATATGATGTAATATTTGTGTCAACTTTGAACGCTGCCCATTGCGAAATCAAATGCCTCAAATCAGCAGAAAGTACTCTATCGAATGTGACAAAAATTGTTCACCTACTTTCTAGTTACAAACGAATATGTTCGTACAACAAGTATAGTATGTTCTGTGGTAAATGAAAACTTGAGGGCCAATGATAGATTGTATAGATTGACTGCTTGATGAATCAAGCTTATGACAGCGAAGTCAGACAGGCCGAAAATGAATCAATTTTTTTTCTACGAAGCTCTAGAACGGTTGAATAGCTACTTAATATCTTTTGTTGTTGGGTGAAAATACTCACTTATTAGCCAAAAATTTGTTTTTAAATAAAAAGTAAATGATAGAAAAATCAAATCAATAAACGAAAGCAACTTTTCATTGCTCTTAGGAAGAAATCATTTCGATTAGCTCCAAAAAAGTTCTAATTATAACGAGGTCACTTATTCAATTTTTTACACCATTTTCTTTTAGTTTGCCAAATGGTAGATATTTATGGAAAATGGCAATCACATTTAATATAATTGTTTGACATAAGACAACATTCAAATGCTCTATTAATTTTATTACCAGTAATTGATACAACAATCACACTAACTAGTTGATAATATCAACGCAATAATGACTATATTAGAAAGACCTTCAATGCCATTGTTCAAAGGCGATTTATTACTTACGGATCAAATCAACTGACTTTATTTTGCATCATGTGTAAATTAAGTGTTACTAAATTATCCAAATAAAGTGTGCAAAACAAATCCCATAGCGCAACAAGACAAACTAATTACCCGTGTTGAGTGACCTCCATGGAATCACTGCGTCCATCATCAAGATCACTAGGTCTCTGTGTCTCCAGAGTACCAATCAGATCCAACGAAATCTTCCGCTTATTCGTCCTTCAACGAAGATAGATCCAGGTAATGGTTAATTAGACCTTATTTACTGTATCCGGCTCGTTACGTACTTGGACACTTACTTCAACGAAACCAAGTAACTTATAGAAGATTCTTTTTAATTATGAATGTATCTGCTCACGCAGTAGCTACCTTGACAAAATATTTATGTGAATAAGTGCTTTAATGAGATTATTATCCAGGGAACCGTTAAGATCGCACGATGATGGAAAGCATCGCTTTAAGGGAGTTGGACATGGTTTTATATTTCTTACAAGGACATAAAAAATGACCGTCAAAAATATTTTTTGCCTGCTGCTTTGGTGAGTCAATTTACGTGGGCTTTTGGCTTTGTTTTGACACATCTGGAAACCATCGAATTTAAGTACTTAGCACTAATTTCTTCTGAGCTGTTTCTGCCAAATTGAGGGGTATACTTCTCTTTTTCTCATACAAATCGTCGATTGCATTTGAGGCACTAATAAATTAAAGGTGATTTTTTGATTTCCTGAAAATCGTCCTTTCTCACATTCTATAGTTTACATTTGTATTAATAAAATGCTATCATATGCTTATGCTACCTTAATCTTTTGAAGAAAAGCCAAGCCAGATTATTACAAAAAGTAGCTTGCGATGCAAGTCAACATCATTCAAAAATTATAGCTGGCGATATCAATATGTGGTCTGAAGATTAAAATAGCCCCAATATGGACAGCTCAATGCACTAAAGGAGAAAAATAGATAAACGATGGACATCCCAGCAATATTTACGGAGATTCATGCATGCCATGAGGTTTCACAGGTTCTGAATATCGGCCGACTATGAAAGACAATGAGCGGCGCCTCGAAGTAATGGTGATATCACAGTGCTCGATTATGGATGTCGTCGATAAGGAGTTGTGTCGATAATGGACAAATTGTGAGAGGCATCTTCGATTTTATGAGCATCTAATTAGTGCTGACGTTTACTTGTCAAGATTGGTTAAGAGTTGAACTCGATGGGAAAGGACTTCAAAGCCAACCGAAGCAAGGGTCACTTGATGTTGCATTGTAAGCTTATCGAATCAATCCAAATCAAGTCTTTGACAGAGCAAAATGACGGAATCGATCAAAACGAGCCGACTCCATTCTGAATCAGACTAAGGCTAAAGTAGAAAACTAAGAGTCTAACGAAAATAAGTTATAATGCATTATAGCTCCGACATATCCTTGGAATTGGAGAGTAGCAATGAAGTTCGCGCTTTGCGAAAAGCACTTCGACCCTTTCGGGGTCACATATGCTATACGAAGCTGGACGGTAAGTGTGTGTACAGTTTTAGGTTAGGAAGATGGTTCACATCGGGGAAGTTCTTTATAATGAAGAAGAATGGAGCGAAATGACGCTAAATTTTTCCAAGGGCAAGATGATCACCGTTGCGAGAAAGGAACCAAATTCAGTAGCTCAGGGAAACTTAAAAGAAGGGAGTTGAAAATAGTTAGGGAGACTTCGATCAAGTCATTGGCATAAGAGGAGCGTATTACAAAGTCAGACATCCTGAAAGCACGATCTTTGACATCCAATCAGTGACTGCTCTTCGATTCATCATCATCATCAACCGCGCAACAACCGGTATCCGGTCTAGCCCTGCCTTAAGAAGGAACTTCAGACATCCCGGTTTTGCGCCGAGGTCCACCAATTCGATATCCCTTAAAGCTATATGGCGTCCTGACCTACGCCAGCGCTATCTCAGGCACGGTCTGCCTCGTTTTCTTTTTCTACCATAGATATTGCCATTATAGACTTTCCGGGCTGGATCATTTTCATCCATATGGATTAAGTGACCCGCCCACCGAACCTATTGAGCCGGATTTTCTTCATAACCTGACGGTCATGGTATCGCTCATAGATTTCGTCATTGTGTAGGCTACGGAATCGTCCGTTCTCATGTAGGGGGTCAAAAATTCTTCGGACGATTTTCCTCTAGAACGCGGCCAAAAGATCGCAACTTTTCTTGCTAAGAACCAAAGTCTCCGAAGAATACATGAGGACTGGCAAAATCATTGTCGTGTACAGTAAGAGCTTTGACCCTATGGTAAGACGTTTCGAGTTTTTGTAAGCTGAAATAGGCTTTGTTGGCTGCGGTCATTGCGTCGGTCCATTTTCCTCTTATAGGTGTTGCCGAGTGCTGTATACTGACAGAGGGGATTCTAGACGATAGTGATCTGAGTCTATATTGGCCTCCTATATGTTCTGACATTCATCAAGGCTGAGAGGTGGCGGCTTTCGATCAACACGTGGTCAATTTGGTTGAAAGTGCTCCCGTCTGAAGATGACCTCGTAAGTTTGTGGACCGCTTTTCGCACAAACCAGGTAGTTCCAACAACCATTTCGTGTGACAGTGCAAATTGAATTATGAGCAGTTCGTCATCATTTGTATTTTGATATAAGCTATGGGAGCCAACGTATCACCTGAATACAGGCTCCGTCCCTACTTGGCTGTTAAAATCCCCAAGTATGATTTTGATATCATATCTGGGACAGACTTCCAGGGTTCGTTCTACTGCTTCGTAGAAGGTATCCTTATCCGACTCTGCAGTCTCCTCTGTAGGGGCGTGAACGTTCCGCTTATGTTTTTAAAGCCGATAATAGCAGGTTTCGTTTATTGGGTGACTAAGAAACCTACTCCGAGCACATGGTTTACTGGATGGCTGGTATTATATATGGTGTAGCGAATCTTCTCCAGGAAACCGGCTCCTGTCCAACGCATCCCATTTATCGCTGTTACACCAGCCCTATATTGGGACAGAGTATTGGCTAGCTGCTGAGCAGTATTGGGTCTGTATAGGGATTGCACGTTCCATGAGAAAATGCGCAAATCGTTATTCCGTTGTCGTTGACGGTTTCGTCGTTGTAAAGTCCATCCTGTCCGAGGCTCCTTCTGTGGTTTCATAACATCCGTTTTCCGCGTGTGATTGCCAGCCCTACCCAACCCCCAACATGGAGAACAAGTTGGTACAATTTGTCCTGTTTTTAGGCGCGGAACACTCGGCTTCATCTTTCTCCGTCTGCAGTTTTTCATTTAAAGAACCCCCAGCGATCGCTACGTGGCGGTGGAGATATGATTTGGTAGTAGATCTATTGCTCTTACTTCAGGAGGTGTTTCCCAGGTTTTATACTCCACCGTGGGTACCAATCCACGTTTCGCCCTGGGACCTATACTGACTACCGGTCTTGGATTGGGCTCCGACATGAGAAAAAGTGGCCGGTAAGAGAGTAGCAAAAGGATTTGAAAGAGTGATCAATATATCAATTTGAGGAAGAGAAGGAAGAGAAAAAGAATCCAAATAAAATCACAGGTTCTTCCTCTTCCGGATGAAATGGATAGCCACCGTAACATGCGTATACGGACTGTTCCTCCAAGCAGAAGAGAAATAATTTTGTCAATCAATGCAATCAAACGGAATAGAGCTGGGCTTGACCGTCCCCCGCAGAGTTATTCAACGCTGTACCTGCAGGTACTACATATCTAATACTTCCACTCGTAAGGAAATCCGATAACTTTTCCAGAGAGTAGGAGGAGATGATCTTTAAAATTCCAAAGAAGGGCTGTTGTGAGTATAATAGTTGGACCGGTATCTGCGTGCTCACCGTGGTCGTAAGGATAATCGCTAAGATAATTATGAAATGCATCAAAAACCATTTTGAAAACTTTCGTCTTCGGTGCATCGATTTCGAGAAAGCTTTCGGGAGTGTACCTGCGTACTCTACAATGGAGGGCCATTCGGGAGAAAGTATTATCAAAGCAACATATGATGGCGCAAAATGTCGTGACCCCCGCTGCCACTCGAAAGCACAAGCCTACGCCAACTGTTTCCATCGTATCATCATCATAGGTCACACACTAAGGAGGGGCGACTGTTGCATTGCCATGCTGTAGAATCCAGTCTCTGAAAATGGCCGACGAGTGGGTCGCCCTAACACCACTTGGCTCAGAACCGTAAGAGAAGGAGTGCGGACATTTCGAGAAGTATTGGGGGGAGCTGAAGCGCATTTCAAGTAACCAAGATTGCGAGCTATACCCCACTAAAGAGTAAGCGGCAGCGATATATGCATATATTATTCACAAAAAGGAGGAAAGTAAATGGTCTTTGCCTTCCCGAAATGAGGAGATGATTCTTCGAAATAGTGAAATATCTGGGACTTTTTCTAGACTAGAAGCATGTAGAGGAAACAACAAACATGTAGAGGAAAGATAAAACGAGCTCTCACAGCGTATGGGTTGTGCCTGCACGCCTTGCCTCGACATGGGACTTAGGCATCTGTTAGTAATACGGATATACGTTGCTATCATTACGGTGAAACATTAAAGTTGCAAAGAACTCTGTGGCTGGGCATTACCAGTGCCATAAGCACAAAACCTGGCGCAACTGTGGATGCGTTTCTCAATTTCAAGCCCGTGGATATTGCTCATTGCATACACAATGAGGGCAGCTCATATACTTTTTTCTTATAGATCTATGGGGAAATGACCGAAGTAAAGAGTACATTGCGTTGAAAGAGTTATTGTGAAAATTGAATATAGTTTTCGCAGTGCCGTCTGATTCTCAGATTCCCATACATCAGTTTGGTAGAAGATATGAAGTGATCTTGAAAAGAAGACGTGGGACGATCCAGACAGGATATCCTGAGGTCTTCTATATGATGGATCTAAAACAGAACGGGATTCGGGAGCAGGAGTCGACCTCTCAGGTGAGTGGACGAGAAGGGAACAATATGTAACGACTTTTCAGCCTGAAGTAGGTGTAACCTTAAGGGCGGCAACTTGGTTAATTGACGAGTGGTTGAAGGGCAGACGCATTGCAATCTGTAGCGATAGTCAAGCTGCATCACTAACTATAGCACCACTTGGTTATCATTAATAATGAGGCTCACGTGGTCATCCTTGCTGATACAGCTAAAAAATGTTTGAAATACAAGCTGCCATCTGTCTTTTCTATGACAAAACTGTTGAGATTATTTCTGTGGTAATATAATCGTCGACAGCTACGCCACCGGTCTATATGTTGAGCAGTTACCAGAAGGCATATCTTTCGACCATATGTTGACCTATCTGTGGTACATACGCGGTAAAGAAATGAATTGCGGTCTGGCGAAACAGTAGTTTTCTTCATTAGTTAGTCATCGAATCGTTCGATTTCTTACTACGTTTGTAGACCGAACGAGTACACTAGGAAGGAATATACTTAACAGTATGCTGAGATGGCAAAGTCCATACCATAGTAAGTGCATGGGCTACCAAAATGACGTGAGGTATCTCCAGGTTCTATACGGATTGCGACGAAACTTCCATATATGTTCCGGGGCACTTATGCAAAGCAGGTCGAGACACCTGGGAGTATACTTAATACCAGATGCCAAGTTTAAAATATTATACTTAAAAGTAGGAAATGTATTAAACCATAACCAGTGAAAAGGACACAACAAGTCTTCTAGGGCGCAGCGCAACTTCCCTTCTTGATATTACAGTCCCTCTCATGTCTTGAGACGAATCAAACCAATTTCTCGTGTATAGAAAATGATATATACAGATAGAAAATGATATATATATATACATGGAGCCACTTTTCGATACTTTCCTTTCGACTCGCCAAAAGACCAAAAAGATAACATCCGCAGTACTTTCCTTCAAAATTTCGTTTTGATCATTCCGTAATCAGCACCATCTTTCGCCAACAGAACAAATGCAAGTCCTGTGGTACTTTCTTCTAATTCCCAAATACATCAATTTTTCACAATTGTGTGACGATCCATATGGCCGGGCCATTCAATTTAGGGAAAAATAATAACAAAAAGTTTAATGATAATTTTTCAATGTTCGAAAATTTCTGGATTATAATTGAAATAGGTTTTAT
This sequence comes from Hermetia illucens, assembly GCF_905115235.1. NCBI lineage: Eukaryota > Metazoa > Arthropoda > Insecta > Diptera > Stratiomyidae > Hermetia > Hermetia illucens. The sequence goes on along the minus strand of NC_051850.1, from coordinate 151,353,660 downwards.
TGTTTCAGAGAACTTAAAGGTGAGAGGGTTTTATCACAAAACAAAATCACAGATTTGAAAATAGTATTAACATGATCATTTATAAATTGAGGTTTAATATACCTTAAAGTCTTCTGTCATGTGAAGTCTGGTTGGGTATTAGGAATTTGAAAGGATGACAATTGAGGTGCTAAAAGACGCTAGATAGGAGGGAAGAGAAGAATGCGGCCTACAAGGAAATGCCCTCTTCGTTTAGCTCATTGCAGAGCAAAGGCGCTTTCTATTTTTAATTATATTTCCCGGCAGAGTGCAATGGGAACTATTGCCAACTTACAAAACTGGTGCAAAGAGGTTGATACAAACTTAATGCCGTAGTTAGTAGTACATTTCCCAAATTTCAGTAACCTTTGAAGAGTTAAAAACCTTAACTTTTATCTGCTAGGCTTTCCTGGTATTTAATTCGCTTATATGCGGATAGACCCCAAAAACTTGTTTCTCTTCCACCGTCCATAAAAGAATGATTTGAAAATGAATCTGCTGTCCTTCAATGCAATGGAAAGAACCAGCAATTCCAAAAAATGCTAACCAAATTTACTGAAGGAAATGATTAACCTATGACTTTTGAAAATTGTCAGTGGTTCAGATGCAGCAAAACGTTTTAGTTCAGAATGTTTTAAATAATGCAAACTATTTAAAACACACCAGACTATAATTATTAAATTAAAGTCACATTTTCAACGTATACCCAAGAGACTAATTAAGAGGAAGAGATAAATCACTGTCCACATAACATGCTACTCACTTAACACCAAGGTCTAGTTATAAATTATTCTCTCCTAAAATTCTGAATACAAACATTCCAACCTATTAAACAAAGAAAATCTGTAGAACTTCCTCGAGAATTTCGCTTTCAGTGAACATTTAATGACTTTACACCCAATTTGAATTTAATAGACCTTTGCAAAATTGGAAATCTTAATTCGCCAACAGCGGACAGCTGTTTAAATTTCTAATAAATTCCAAATGAAAGCTTCCGCGATAAGATTTCATTTTAAGACATTTAAATCACTTCCCTTATGACCTAAGAATTTAGCAAGAAAAAAACTGCAGATGGATAAAAAGTTCTAATTAATAGGAAACCCTCAATGGTACGTTGGATTCTCAAATGCAAATGAAGCCACGGAAGAATAAATTTGAAAGATTTTTTCAGAACTTCGCGTGATAGGTGAAATAATCATTTGGGCCTCGTGAGTAAAGTGAGAAATATGTGGCATTAAGCCAAGGACGATTAGTCATAATAATTGCTCACTGATTGAAATAAACTCTTAATCCCTATCGGAAACGATGTTTGAGCTGTAAACATGGACATAAAAAAATCATCTTTCCTGTCTGCCTGAATTTTTCCAACAAATTAATTATGGACTATCTTTTTTCCAGAGATAAAACTATAAATATGGAATGGATTCCATTATAATTAAGTCATAAATTTACCTTCGAATAGTAAAATATTGATCACCTTGACGAATACCTACAAGATGACTTGCAAATTGAAAAAAATTAAGCCGATATCCTTTCTGGTGCTATCTTACGGGTGCCTATAGGAATGTGTACATATGTTTAACCTCTGAGTATGGATTAACGTACGACCTTCGATATAATATTGAATATGTCGACATTCCGGCTAATAAATATGTGATTCTAAATTTCTTTGAAAAATACAGTAGGATATCTGAATGGCTTAAACCCGTAAGGAGCTCTGTTCGCGATATGGGTGTAAACACAAGTATCATGATAGCATCATGCCAAAAGGGACCAACGGCAAATCACTGGACAGAAAATAAAACCTCCTGGAATTCTTTTGAGTATATGCTGTCAAAAAACCATCTCAGTTGCTAAGGACATTCGTGGCAAGCGGCACTTCAGATGAACCCCCTGCAGGTGACTCCACGCCCTCCTTGATTACGTCGTGATAGTAATACCCAGCGGTTAATACATCGGCAATGAAATTAGTGCGAACCAAAGATATGAATCAAAATAAAGGCCATGCGGGTTTTGGCTATGGTTTTCGTTGTCGAACAGATTTGAACAAACGAAACCACTCTACCGTCAGGAAGCACAGCCAAAAAATAAAAAGTCAGAAACTGGAAAAGCGGTACGGTTATCAAAGGTTTTGTATATTTGGTATTTGTAATATGTCGTTACAATATCATTCCATTTGTATATAAATGTAAAATATAAATTTAATACGTCATGCTATGCGATACTAGCATTGCCTCCTTGATATTCAGAAAATTTACACGAAATAAACAAGTTTGACTTACTATACCTACGTTATTGTTGATATGATTTCTTTTCAACTTTCCAATATTCTCCATGCCTTCGTTTGTAAAAGTTTGTAATCCTTGAATGAATACAAGAGGACTTTCCAGAAAAATTCAGGGACAGAGTAATAGACTACTATTATTCTTTTAAAAATGGATGATATATATAATATATATTTCGAGGGAGTCATGATTATTTAGATTTTTGGATTGGTTATTTCCTGTGAATGATTCTTATCTCACATCGAATTTGAACTTTTTTAATTCCCTACTTTGCTACAATTTCCAAATCTGAGTTCTGTTTCTTAAAGTACTAATCGAGAAATAGCAATGGTGTTAGCGAATTCAGACTAGGGCTGCAAAAATCTCCTAGAAAAAGCTGTCGGAATAATAACTTCAGAATTAATGGTTACAAGTTTTATGATACGAAGCGTCCAAGTGGCAAAACCCGAGGAGGTACAGGAGCCTTTATCAGGCAGAAAATAAAATGTTATGAATTTCACGGTCAAAGTACCTTTCCTATTTAATATTCGGCAATCAGCATCAAATTATAAAATGAACACATTATCGAAGACTTCCCTCATTATGAAGCAAAACGTTTGCCGTTTCCAATATAAGTCAATGGCTTTGTTATACCCGCTGTTATGGGACAGGAGCTAAATAATTTCTGTGAGAAAATGGCCAGGTGCCGGGCCTAGACGACGTTCCCAACAGAAACATTTGCTAAAGACTTCGAAACAGCCATACGTTTTGGTTTTGCTAATAAAGCTTAATAATCGATCGAAAGAGTTCTGGGTGCAGTAGACAAATTCTGGAAAGACTAATTTTTAACACGCTCATTCAAATCATCGAAAATTGAAATGGCCTCTTAGGAAAACAATGTAAGCTTCGTCAAGCTCGATCTTCAATCGATGCAGTAGTGTTCTCTGCTCTACTTGGGACAAATTGTGAGAGAGCCGTTAGCTAGCTTCGTACAAAGTTACCTTTTGACAAGGATTTTGTGTTGTATTCGATCTGACAATTGTGGGATTCTGCCGAGAGTATCGCACGGCTATGTGTTAGGCCTCCCTTATGCAATGCCATGAATAATAGCGTACAACTTAGTCATAGGACCCTTAATACGTTAAAATAGATGCAACCCTACAGGACCATAGAAGAGTGGCTAGAATGTTGATGGTACCAAAGATAATAATGCAAAGCATAATTCGTAACAAGGTAAAATTCTCCCGAGTTTAATGTCCTTTAATTATAAATATTTATGTGTCCGAATAGCTCAGTGGTCAGAGCACTAAGGTGTCGTACGGAAACTCGTGGTTCAAACCTCATTGGTGGCAGTGGAATTTGTATCATGAAGTAACGTCGGGCACCAGTTGACTCAGCTGTGAATGAGTAGCTGAATCAAATCAGGATAATAATCACGGACAAGCGTAATGTTGACCACATTGCCACAGGAGTACTGTAATCTTTACAGTGCCGGTATGGTCTTGAATGAAGTGCTCTAACACACTTCAAGGTCCTGATCCAATGACACCCTATAGTGTGCCAAAGCATTCCCTACAATCAGCAGTGAAGAATCGAAGCAGCTTTTTTGCATACCATCGCTCTGTTATCCATTTAAGGATCGCGACTTACTTACTACAAGAAGCAAACAGCTTCCAATACCAACATTCAATACCAGCCTAAGTTCTTCTCTGGTTAACCGTCTTCTCAGTTATCGAAAGCCGCATCCACTAGAAAGCTTTCGTTTGACGTTTGCTGAACCATGCCCGCTCGTTAAGGGCAACAAATTCTATGGGATAAATTTCTGGCCTGTAATCAGACTTCTAGAGATCTAACGAGAATATCGATTCTACGCTGCAATATTTAAATAACTCAATCAAGAACTCCGTGGAGGCACTAACCCAATTATTACTCAACACAAATGACAGCTTAGCAGTTGCATACAGCAACACCATAATGGGACTCTTAACAAACAAAAGGAAAGCTGAACATGGCAAAAAATCACCTAATGCAGAAGTGCCCACAGATGGTGTTACTAAAAAAATAAGTTGGAGCTACTTTTGGAAGAATAATAACAGAGAGGACAGGGAGAATAATAATTGCAAGAAACAAAAAAACAAAAGAAGCTGAAGTTCCCATTAAACACACTGATGGTGAAAAATGGGTGACATTCACCATAAATAGATGAAGCCCAAAGCTGAGGCGAAACAAGGTTCCGGGATATGACCTTATAATAAGTAAAATATTAAAACCTCCCCTCTCCTTCGTAATGGATACTATCAGGAAAGTTAGAAAGAGGCCGACATTATGATGACCGCAAAATCGGGACAAGATGGGATCAACGTGGAATCGCAATTCTCCCGATACTATCGAAACTCATTGACCAATTCTTACTCGACTTTTGTTTGTACCACTAAGATAGAAAAGGATAATTCCGAACCTCAAGTTGGTTTGGTTGGTTACAAAAGCAAACATGATAAAATCAAAATTGGTCTTGATACAAAAAAAACTGTGTGACATAGTTTTCAGATGTGGCATAAGCTTTTGGTAAAGTCTGGCATCTGGGCTTTAAGCAAAACATATATTCCCTTCTCCCTACCGAATAGTACAATATCCTCTTCAACTACTTAGACGGCTAGCACAGAGGTAAGCAAGTACGTGTCAACAGAATACTTCAATTCGTCGACACTTAGTTGCGAACGGATCTGCACGGCCAATTTTCGTCGTTTTTCGTATTTTTTGTGTTAACTCTTCCGTTATTTTGGCCACTCCCACCACTAACATTCGTTATATAATTCACATTCAAACTCCTTTGTGTAGTGAATCTAGTCGACAAGCTGTTAGAAGAAATGTTAAAACTGCGACTGGGCCAAGCTACTCGAAGTTTTGTCGAGTTCTTTGAAGGACACCCGAAGTTGACCCGATAAATCGGCTCTTTAAAAGCAATTAAAAATATAATAGCAAGGGCCTATCAAAACTAGACTGATCAGGAAAAGAAATTTTTGCAGTTGGCAAAAAAATGAAGATAGTATTTTGGGTTTTGAGTGAAACATGAGGAACGCATCCAATGTCTCAAACTATCGATAAGCAAGCAAATGAAAACGAGGAGCACTCAGCAGCTAAAATCATTTTTACCCCCTTCAGGATACACAGTCTAATCTATCGATTTCAATCTAGGCCTTTAAGTATGTTAGGGCACTTCATGTTGAGATCGTAACGGTGCCTTGGGGGCCGGAGTGGGATTCATTGGTTGCTGTTGCACTCACCCGGGGTTATTACCCTAATTTAACTCAGGCACTTTTTCACAATTGAGTGGACTGGTACTCGGCACCAAGGTTTGGCTATGATACCGAACCATTATTGAACTAATAGCAGCCATATCCAAAACCGCAAGCATTCGTTTTATTTATTTAACGGATAAGCCCACTATAAAAGCCCGAAAAAAGGTGATTTTTTGGTATTTTTTTGTGGTGGAAGAAAAACCCGTGGAAGAAAACAAGTGGGGGCAATTATTACGTATATGCTTAAATATATTCCAGTAAACGGATAAGCCCACTATAAAAGCCCGAAAAAAGGTGATTTTTTGGTATTTTTTTGTGGTGGAAGAAAAACCCGTGGAAGAAAACAAGTGGGGGCAATTATTACGTATATGCTTAAATATATTCCAGTAAATTTTTGTAAAGATATATATAAAAACGCGGTACTGCTGCAATTCTCCCAAAGCCTGTCGAATTTGAGATGCTCGACTACAAGTAGTATAACTAGCCCCAAATTCATGGAAAACCTCTCCTTATAGGAGAAACTCGAAATTCCATCGAAAAATTGTTTTTTTTTTGTTCGAAATTGCACTTATCGCCTATTCGTAGCGTATTCTCCAGAGTTGAAATTATCTTTTAAGCCAATAAAAAAATCGATTCCTGTAACCCCTTAAGGAAGGACAAAAATAAACAATATTGAACCAAGCCTGAAAGGTTTGAAGAAATTTGGTAGCGTTATGCCTATAAAGATTGAAAATGGCCGAAAAGACCATTTGGATTGAAAATTATCAACCACGAGCTGGTCAATTAAGGTGCTTTCTAGAACCTCATGAAGATTCCAAGATATAATTATAATGATTTTCTGCGCTCTTTCTCCTGCGAACCATTTGGCTTTGACTCCTCGGAAGAAGCAATGAAGTAGGTGAACAAAAATAAAATATTTACAAATAAGGTCTGCTCAATGGTGCAGGAACTGCTGATTAGGTGTAAGCTGCAATTATCAATGATTTTCCGTTAAAAAAAATTAAACACGTTTTTTTAATAACATTTTCAACAAAAAAATAGACGAGGCTTAGTCTAAAGCAGAGGCAGCTCATCAGACGCTGCTCTCATAAAAAACAGATGAATTTGCCCAATTTTTCTTGAAACTACAATGACCGGATGAACATAGCGATGATCAAACGACCATCCTGAGTGGTCGGAGACTACCTAGATGGAAGAGCTATCCCAAAAACTTCAAAACAAAATTGGCGAAATTGACCGTGAAGGTTCGGCCGTCAATTTTGAAGCTGCATCGAAGTCCTCCGTCGACACGTCTCTGTGCTAGCCAGGTTCGGGAATGTGGGGGGAGTTCCTTTGAGCACTTCCATCCCTCACGTGTCATTATACAAAATTTTACGTGTCCTCGCCGATGCGTGGGTCCGCACCGGATCCTGGAAAACAAATCAAACAAGGAGATTCGCGCGAACCTAAAGAAATAACCAACACGCAAGCTAATCCAGGAAATAAAAGAGTTTTAAAAAAACGGCTCCACCGCGCTCGTGGAGTCGTAAAACTCCGGACCCGAGTACCGCGATCGAAAAGGAGGATCCACGTTGGATCTAATCCTCGATCCATGTTTCCCCTGCCTCAGATGTTTTGTGAGGCGCGGCCTCTGAGGTTTAAGCCCTGCCTTGACATCTGAGACCACTGTAATGGAGGATGTCCCTTGTGCAAAAATTTGACTAAGGAGGAGGAGGAGAAAAGGGAGCTAGAGTGCTAATTTCAATTCATGTCACCAGCTTATAATCAATAAAAAAATTATATGAGAAAATAAAAATATAAATGAAATATAATGTAAAAGAAAATATTAAAATAAAATTACGGCTACAAAAAGAAAATTGCAGGTAAATACACATAACCAAGGAGCCAAAGCAGAAGAATACCGCAACCAAAAAGGAAGAAAAAAATCTCATCCAGAGATCTGTATGATTACAATGCCATTTTACACATTCGTTTCTTCCTTTTATAAGTAAACACATAGTTGCTTTTTCTTTTGTTCACGAGTTCAAGTAACAATTAAAAATTTGGGCGAAGTGCATTAGTGTTCACTTGTTTAATCTTCTCTGCACTTCTTCTTAAGAATATTTCTCTTTCCTGTTGACATGAGATGTCGCTGTATTGAAATGATGTGTCGGATGAACAAACAAGAACAAATACAGATCATAGACTTCGACTATCCTTCCTCAAGAAAACTCAAGACTCTATTCACTGTTGCTTGTTGCTTGCATATAGAACAACAAAAGGGTACGTACGGCCGTATGTAGTCTTTACCGTTATAATTCGCGGAAAAAAGATAGTTTACGTTCATCGGGGCTTCGCTGAATATCACCGAAGGATCTTCATTATTTGATTGTTACAAATCTTTTGCGGATGACTAATGAGCAATAATTAAATCCTGGGAAGCAAGCCGACAAGTCACTACAACGGAACTTTATGGCCTCGCTTTTTCGACAGAGAATTCCGGTTCGGAATCGTATCACCGGACAATTTGGAACCAGTAATTTTAAATGAATAAATAGGTCTGTGTTTTATTTCAGTATATGCATGAATCTGAGAAGGAAATTCCGCTTCTAAAGTTCTGTTTTTCAATGTTTTCCATCTCTCCACTAAAGTTGCCTGTTTTTAGATTCAATATTATTCTTTGCAATATAGTGCAGCAGGGCAGTGCGCAATAATGAACTGGGTCCCTCACTCGGATTCGGCAACGCGGGGCCCAAGAAAAACATTCGCCTCACGAAATTTCGGAACACGGAAAGCCACACATTGAATGAATTTACTAAAATCAGAAACTTTCAAAGATCTTTATATTTAGGATTTTAGCGACTTCTATTCGAAAACGTATTAAAAATGTTCACTCGGGTAAAGTATGATCCACGACCAATCCCATAACTCCACAACCTATTATTCTAAAGACCAAAAACGATCTTCCTACCCCATCTCAAGCTCATCAGCTGTCTCCCCAATCAGCCGGTCCTCATTTTCGTTCATTTTTTATTTCACTGACGCCGGCCTTGAATTTCAAATTCAAGTCGGCTCAACGGAAGCAAAAAGACTCACACTTGTGCATGGCTAAATGCATGCATATTTGTTCTAGCCTAGGTAAACCGATGCGGCTATGTGCATTCAACAATATGTGACCAGAGCTAGTTAAAATACAAGCAAAAAAGGGTCAACGTACATTTTCTCCGCCCGATATTCTCCGAAACCCAATCTGACGAAATAGCTGCTAATTTAGATTTATCAAAATCTGAACTCCGGCATAAGCTGATCATGTAGTGTCCTTTAAATGCTCCCAATGAAATATTCATTCTTATAAAATTTCACAAACCCAGTAATTGTATTTTAATTTGACTTGTTAGGTTGCCATTTGGTATTTGATTAAGATCTAAAGACTTAAATTCTATTTTGCAAATTAATGTACTAATCAAGCATAAAACCATACGCCACGCTGTTTCCTCAAGGTGAATTCCGAAAGAAATATGAATAATCCCCACAAAGCCTGGTCAAAAAATACATTTCTTAGTATAAGACCATTTGGCAATAGTGACTTAAATAAATTTTGCACACTTCTTGTCCGCACCGTGACTTATAACCATATCTTAATGAAGCGAAATGATCAAATGATTGACATCTTTTCATATTTACACGCGCAAATCATAAATTAAATACACGTCAAAGTATACAAATTCATTTTGGCTACTAAATTTCATCATGGATGGTTTGTGGCGCTACGGTGTTGATTTTGTTTGATAAATGGCGCTAGCACCAGATTAACATTCATTTCGAAATGTCTGCTGGGCTGTCTGCATATGCAATTGCGTGTACATTGTTAATATTAGATTAAGCCGATTAGGGAAATTTCTTGATTGTTTATCTGATCAAGTGAGGAAGATAGGACTTACGTCGATTTGGTTAGCTAATGTGATGATGCATCTTCATTTAGAGGAAGTTTCTTGGTAGATGAAAAATTGTTAAGGAAGAGTCATAAATTATAGTGTCTGATATGCGAAGAAAGTTCCCTCGATGTAATGGATATTCAAACCCAACACGTGAGGTATACAGATTTCATCACCTTTTCCGTTATTATTAAATCTAACAATGATTAGATTATTGCAAAATGAACATAAAATCACTACTAACAGTAATGATCTGTTACACAAAGTTTAAAACATTCGTTGAATTGGGATACTGATACTAACCTAGAAATTTGGTCAATGGGTCATTGATTGAAGGAGACATGAGTACAAATCCATCTCATATGGACTAATTGGTAAGAAAGGGCATCCTCCAGTACGTTTTGATTTCAGAACAAATCGAGAAACCGGAAACTTGACGCTTCAGGTATAAAAGGTTTTGTGTTTCCCTATGTGAGGAGCATAATGCAGTTCTCCATTGGCTGATAGCATTGAGCCGAGATATGTAAATCGCTTAGTTCTGGGCAGGTTACTGCCATTGCCAGAACTAAGCGATTTAAATATCTCGAGTCAATCCTATCAGCCAATGGAGAACAGCGTAATGAAATTGCTTCACGAATTAACGCAAACTGGATAAAGTGGCATTCCAGAACTGGTGTTCTTTGTGATCGACATATCAGCGCACGTCTCAAATCTCAAATTTACTGCAATGTCGTCCGTCTGCCGCTCTCTATAGTTCTGAGTGTTGGTCGACTATAAAAGACAATGAACGGCGTCTTGCGGTAATGAAGACGAAGATGGTGGAAAAATTGCGAGTGGGGCATTTTCGATGGTGTGGTCACGCAATTCACGCTAACGAGAAGTCACTTACCAATATTGGTCTGAACATCGAAGTCAATGATAAGTAACCAAAAAGCTGACCGAAACAACGGTGGCTTGATACGCTGGATGGGGATTTAAAGGCCTCGCGATTACATCCAGACCAGGTATTTGATAAAATAAAATGACGAAACCGAACACGACGAGCCGACCCCGCTTGTGAACCGGACAAAGCCTGAAGAAAAAGAAAAAGATGTGAGGAGCGACTAGTCACATAGCTCAAAATTCCATTGCCCTCTACTTTTTAGAATGCAATTTAAATAAATCATTTGATAGAAAGCCCTGTATTGATAATAATCAAACTCATACGCTTCACACTCTGAGTTTAATATTATTACCAAATGCCAAGAATTTAACCAACATAAAATATAAAAAAGGGCTAGGGAGAATTAGATTCTTCTTGAATGGAATTTTAACATTTCACTCGAATGCCAATTATTCTCGTTAGTTATGACGTCAGCATTTTATTTGTATGACTTAGGATGCTGTTAATTCGCACAAAGTTGATAAGTTTGAACTTAGATTCAACTTGGCATGTGTATGCACGAGGCTGTCCCCTATTCCGATACAAAATTTAGTACACCTAGGATGAAGTTAAGGGGAGTTTTTTAGTCAATTTCTAAAAGTTGATAATATACTATTAGTAAATTCATTTGAGCAGAAATTAGAATGAGAGATCTCTCGAAGATGTGTGGGGAGCCTCCCTTTAAACTCCACCAAAATTTATGACACTCGCTATATATGTGGGATTTCATAGTTCCCATCTGTCCACCAAATTTCGTTGGGATCGGTTTAGCCGTTTTGGAGAAAAGTGCATGTGACAGACAGACAAACAGAGACAGTGAATCGATTTTAATAAGGTTTTATTTTATACAAAACCTTAAAAATGCTCCTCTCTCGGATTCAGCTGCCATAAGTAGGGAGGAGGTTCTTTAATCTCGTTTTCTCGATGAATGGTAGCATTTTCCATTATAGCACTGAAATATCGTTTTTGTTTTCTGTTTTTCTTTTTGTTCCCCTAAAAGGTGATGAAAACAAATATCATTGAAGTTTCTTGCATTGACGATTTTGAAGTAGACTACTTTTTGCTCATCATGGTGAGGTTTATATTTCGTCCTTGAGCTGTTGGTACAATAAGAACAATAGAATTGCCGCACCGAGAACAGCTTGAAGAAGATGAAGGTAAAATAACATCTCCCGATCTACGGGCACCCAATCGATAAACTTCATGGCATAATTTTCCAACTAATCTCGGTTTTGTTTTTAGCGGTATTTTCAACTTTCACAGTATATTGCAAATGGTTACCACGTTGAAAAAAATTTCCCTTCTCCTTCAATGTCCTTTCAAACGAATTTTCAATGAAGCAACATCTGCATTAATTTCTACAAACGTGGACCTCTTTTTCTCTCCTCCTAGAGCATTTCTCTAAAATTATGATTCTTTCGTGATTTTGAAGGACACCATTACTTGCGATCCGATTTAGAGCCAGCCTTCTGCTAGGAAAGTAGAGACTTCGACTGATAGGGTTTGTCATTAGTACAAAAAAGTGGATGGTCAAAATCTTAGATACGAGTTGGATTGGATGGCCTTAGTCAAAATTACTGTTTTCTTCAAGCAAACAAATCTCAAAAATTATTAAATCGCTATTTCCATTTAATGTTTACTGTTATTAAATACTGTTTTGAAGACAATTATTTAATAATGTTATTCAATATTCAGATAGATCGCCAAAAACCTATTTTCAATTTGCTTCTTACGAATTATATTTTTAATCCTTGCGATTGTAGTACCATAACATCAACAGTTTATATCGATTGCGAATGTCGTCATTTTGAATATGGTCATAGTGTATTACATCATTGTTGCACTGGAACATCTTCATCTTTCTTAATGCAAGGCGTCGTTCATTGGCTAGGATACTCCACCAACCCGCAGAACCATATGGACGGCAGAGTGAATAACACATCATCATCATCATCAACGGCGCAACAACCGGTATCCGGTCTAGGCCTGTCTTAATAAGGAACTCCAGACAACCCGGTTTTGCGCCGAGGTCCACCAATTCGATATTCCTAAAAGCTGTCTGGCGTCCTGGCCTATGCCATCGATTCATCTTAGGCAGGGTCTGCCTCGTCTTCTTTTTCTACCATAGATATTGCCCTTATAGACTTTCCGGGCTGGATCCTCCTCATCCATACGGATTAAGTGACTCGCCCACCGTAACCTATTGAGCCGCATTTCATCCACAACCGGACGGTCATGGTATCGCTCATAGATTTCGTCATTGCGGAGGAACACATTCTTCGGAGGATTCTTCTCTTGAACGCGGCCAAGAGTTCGCAATTTTTCTTGCTAAGAACCCAAGTTTCCGAGGAATACATGAAGACTGGCAAGATCATAGTTTTGCACAGTAAGAACTTTGACCCTATGGTGAGACGTTTCGAGCGGAACAGTTTTTGTAAGCTGAACTAGGCTCTGTTGGCTGACAACAACCGTGCGCGGATTTCATCATCGTAGCTGTTATCCGTTGTGATTTTCGACCCTAGATAGAAGAAATTGTCAACGGTCTCAAAGTTGTATTTTCCTGTCCTTATTCTTCCTGCTGATCAGTGCGGTTTGATGTTGTTGGTTGATTCGTCTTCGGTGCTGACGTTGCCACCATATTTTTTGACTTGTCTTCATTGATGTGCAGCCCAAGATCTCGCTCCCATTGCCGCCTGCGCGATCTGGATGAAGGCAGCTTGTACGTCTCGGGTGGCTCTTCCCATGATGTCGATATCGTCAGCCTAGCCCAGTAGTTGGGTGGACTTGAAGAGGATCGTACCTCTAGCATTTACCTCAGCATCACGGATCACTTTCTCTAGGGCCAGGTTAAAGAGGACGCATGATAACACCGCTGTAGAATTCGAATTTAAGACCTTCATTGATGCATCGATAACAAAGAACGTCAGTTGTGGGGCACCACGCAAAGGAAGTGAGCCTTCAACCTAACTGCTCAGTTCACTCCGTCCGAAGGAGACTGGGTGATTATTGACCCTTTTTATGACATAAAGTAGAAAGGCCACTTTTCTTCAAAAAGAATAAAATTACTATATATAAAGGCTATTGCGCGATGGTCAAATGACCATCCTAAGTGGCCGGAAACGACCAAGAGGGAAGAACTATTCAAAACCTCTAAAAGATGAAAAAATTTACAATGAAGGACCCCATATACTTGCACCGCGCTATATAAGCCAGGCTCGGAAATGTAGAGTCCGTCCTTTGAACATTATACGAAACTTCACGATGCGTGTTTTCGAATCGGAACCTGAAAATTCATCAAACATGGGAACTCGTGCGTGCCTACCGAAAGATTAACGCGCAAACTAAATAGGAATTGAAGGAACAAAAAAAAATTAAGGCTCGACTACGCGTGGGACCGTAAAACTACAGCCTTAAGTGCTGCAATCAAAAGGGAAGTTTTGCGGTGGATCGCATCCTGAGTCGATTATTCTCCTGCTTCAGAGGTGCTAACAGGCGCTGTTTTTGAGCTTCTCGCCCTGCTTTGGCATCCACAGGTCATCCTGTTGGAGGATGCTCCTAAATTAGGTTACAATAGAAACAAGGGGAAAGCAAGTGCTCAAATCAAAGAGAGATTACAATAAAATAATAAATAAATAAAATAAAATTTCATGAAGATATAAAATAAAATAGTAAAGTAAAATGACAAAATAGAATAAAATAAGTAATAAGTAAGTAGTAAGTAGTAAGAGCAAACAAAAAAAACAAAAAAATATCTAATAATTTACATTAAAAAATAAAATAAAAGGACAAAGTAAAAAAAAAATAATAAAATAAAGAAAAAGGTTGAAATATCCTTCACTTGGAATCCCGGAATTGGTAAACGAATCGTTCGTTACAGAAATGTTCGTGCTTATATTTCATCATCACCAACGGCGCAACAACCGGTATCCGGTCTAGGCCAGCCTTAATAAGGAACTCCAGACATCCCGGTTTTGCACCGAGGTCCACCAATTCGATACCCCTAAAAGCTGTCTGGCGTTCTGGCCCACGCCATCGCTCCATCTTAGGCAGGGTCTGCCTCGTCTTCTTTTTCTACCATAGATATTGCCCTTATAGACTTTCCGGGATTAAGTGACCCGCCCACCGCAACCTATTGAGCCGGATTTTATCCACAACCTGACGGTCATGGTATCGCTCATAGATTTTGTCATTGTGTAGGCTACGGAATCGTTCATCCTCATGTAGGGCGCTAAAAATTCTTTGGAGGATTCTTCTCTCGATTGCGGCTAAGAGTTCGCAATTTTTCTTGTTAAGAATTCAAGTTTCCGAGGAATACATGAGGACTGGCAAGATCATTGTCTTGTACAGTAAAAGCTTTGACCCTGTGGTGAGACGTTTCGAGCGGAACAGTTTTTGTAAGCTGAAATAGGCTCTGTTGGCTGACAACAACCGTGCGCGGATTTCATCATCGTAGCTGTTATCGGTTGTGATTTTCGACCCTAGATAGGAGAAAATGTCAACGGTCTCAAAGTTGCATTCTCATATTTTTATTCTTCCTGTTTGACCAGTGCGGTTTGATGTTGTTGGTTGGTTCGTCTTCATTGATGGGCAGCCCAAGATCTCGCGCCAATAGCCGACTGCTCGATCTGGGTGAAGGCAGTTTGTACGTCTCGGATGGTTCTTCCCATGATGTTGATAGCGTCAGCCAGGCCAGTAGTTGGGTGGACTTAAAGAGGATCGCACCTCTTGCATTTAACTTGGTATCACGGATCACTTTTTTGAGGGCCAGGTTAAAGAGGACGCATAATAGGGCATTCCCTTGTCGTAGACCGTTCTTGATGTCGAATGGTCTTGAGAGTGATCCTGCTGTTTTTACCTGGCCCCACACATTGGTCAGGGTCAGCCTAGTCAGTCTTATTAGTTTCGTTGGGATGCCAAATTCTCTCATGGCCGTGTAAAGTTTTACCCTGGCTATGCTATCATAGGTGGCTTTAAAGTCGATGAATAGATGGTGTAACTGTTGTCCATATTCCAACAGTTTTCCCATCGCTTGCCGCACAGACAAAATCTGATCTGTTTCTGATTTGCGTGGAGTGAAGCCCCTTTGGTATGGGCCAATGATGTTCTGGGCATATGGGGCTATCCGGCCTAGCGAGATAGCAGAGAATATCTTATAGATGGTACTCAGCAACCTGATACTCCTATAATTGCTGCACTGTGTGCCTCGTTGCCAATCGTCAGGCATTGATTCACTGTCACATACCCTGAACATAAGTTGATAGACCACTTGGTGTAACTGGTCGCCTCCATATTTAACCAATTCGGCTGTAATTCCATCGGCTCCTGGCGACTGGCGCTTATATTTACACGACCGTATTAATTAATACACTATCAAATCTCTCTAAGTACTCCAGAAACTAGTCTCCTACTTGTATTTCACCTCAACCATAGTCCAGAATATGAACCAAGGTCATATAGTGAAAACTAACCTTCTCGGCGCAAAAAACCTGAACGCATTCACTCACATATCGATATTTTCAGTGACACACGATGTGCCAATCTTCTAATTTTATAATCGACGCAACTCGTCAATCCAACTCGCAAATTATTGCGTTTGCCGATTAATACAGAAAACACTTGAACTTCGCGAAATTAGCATCAACCTGATTTTGTCCTGTGGTTTTTCGATTCGCGGATCATGGTAGCTACACAATGGCAAATTCTCTCTCATTTTCATCTCTAGAATTCTACTTTGGGTGGTCATAATGCCAAGCCCAGAACGAATTCTTGGCAGAATCCAGCTAACCAATTTTCAAACTTCATGAGCCGGTCCGAACTCAGCTAATTTTGGCTTTTGCTGACCCTGACCTTGAACTTCAAATTTCAAGTCGGCGCAGCAAAAGCGAAAATCAAAAGAAATTTTTCCACTGTCCTCAATCAAGGTCAACTGTTGTGCCAACATTCATTGATATGTAACTTGGACAAATTTATATGCAAGTGGAAGGATCAATCTTGCCTGGCCCGGCCCCGCTTGCATTTTTAGAAAATTGTTATTAAATATAAATTGGAATTGTTAAAAGGGCAATGGATTTTTATGTTTAGGGAAAAGCTAAGGAAGGTTTTAAAAAAAAAATTTCATTTCAAATGTTAAATGTGGGATATAAAAGGGGATGGGAATTATGAAATTGGGAGGAGTAGATTGAAAAGGCTAAAAGGTGTTAAAACGGGAGAAAAATTAAAAATATATTATATTATTAAATACACTCTCTTATCACATTGTTCTTAGAAATAGTGAATGAAAAACTGTCCACGTTACAAAGCCGCGGATACTACAATCCAGCAGATCGCAACCGCTAACTCACGCTTCATTGATTGAAGGAGACATACAGTATGTCAAGAAAATCTTTGCAAAGAAAAAACAGTTATATAGATTTCACTTCGATATGAAATAAAATGAATAAATGGTAAAATTCTTAAAGTTTAAAAAAGGGAAATTGTTGGTTAGTTTGCCAATCACCTACTTACACAATAAACACATATACTTCATTTCAAAAGGCAATGTAAATACGCCAAAAGTAATCGTGATCACATTTTCCACTGTCAAAAAATTCTTTGCAAAACACACTGTAATACGTACACGCATGCATATAGCGACAGAATTCTCCAGAATTCTAGATGGTATTATTCGGTATCGCATTGATATGTTTATGTTGCTGCATTCAAAGTGAAATCCGTTTGCAATCGGTTGGATTTTGTTTGATTGTTCATTGAAAATTTTTTAAAGTCAAAATGCCTGGAAGCAGAACACTCGACAATATTATTCAGTTAGTGTATTTTCATTATTGTAAAGGAAAAACTGCAAAGGAGCTTGCGGAAATGTTTTCAGTTAAATTGAGAACCGTTTACAATATAATAAATCGCGCTGAAAAAGAAGATAGGATACATTTACGTTGCTCACAAGGAAGGCCGAATAAGCTTACTCCTAGAGAGGTAAGAAAAATCGATGAAAATCCTTACACTTCCACAAGATCGTTGGCTGTTGAACTAGAAAAGGATTGTGGAGTTCAAATCTCACATGAAACAGTGAGAAAAGTACTCTTAGAACATAAATATTCTTCGAGAGTAGCCAGGAAAAAACCGCTGTTATCAACATTTAATATAAATAAAAGATTTTCATTTGCAAAAGAGCATGTTTTATACCCCATCGAATATTGGGATGACGTTATTTTTTGCGATGAGACTAAAATTATGCTCTATTACAATGAGGGCCCAAATAGAGTCTGGAGGAAGCCTCTTGAAGCTTTATGTTATAAAAATATTATACCAACAGTAAAATTCGGGAAATTGTCGGTCACGGTTTGGGGATGCATTTCATCAAAAGGAGTAGGCATATTAAGATTTATTGACGAAACAATGGATAAAGAGTATTATTTAGATATTCTGAAAACAGAATTGGTTCAAAGTGCCACAAAATTTGGTTTTATCGATCCTAGTAATCGTAATAAATTAAATTTCAAACTATACCAAGACAACGACCCTAAACATAAGTCGTATTTGTGTAGATCTTGGGCGCTTTATAATTGTGCGAAAGTTATCGATACACCAGCATACAGCCCGGACTTGAACCCAATCGAAAATTTGTGGGCTCATCTTAAAAAAAGAGTTGCAAGGAGAAGTCCGAAGTCAAAAGAGCAGTTAAAAGCCTTTATTCAGGAGGAATGGGAAAATATACCAAACGAATACGATGTCAAAAAATTGATATCCTCTATGAAAAGGAGACTGCAGGCTGTGCTTGATGCTAAGGGTTTCCATACTAAATATTAAGAATGAAAATATTAATTTAATTACTTTTTTTATTCACTTTTTTATTCAATAATGTATTTTGCAAAAAATTATTTGACACTGAAAGAAATGTAGTTTTTTATTTGTAACGCTTTCAATCTTTACTCGAAACAAGTTTTATGTTCTTTTATTTGTAAAGTATTAGCTAATATTCCAATAAAACATTACACTTTAAAAAATTACCAAAAAATGTATTATTTTGCTTTTTACCATCTGTCAAACAGAAATATTTCTAGTTATTTTCCGTTTGCAAAGAATTACTTGACATACTGTAAGTACAAATCCATCTGATATGGACCAATTGAGGAAAAAGCGCACCTTTCAGTTTTGAGCACGAACACCCAATCTAGCGTTTCAAAAATTTCGTCCGCAATAGAAGCAACTCCTCATACACTGCCTCATATCCCAATTGATGAGGTTCAATATCAATGGATTCGGACACAGCTTCCTCAATCGATTAAACAAAAGATTGACTATTTATATCCTTTAGGGATTGAGGAGTCCTAAGCTCCGGTCAAGCTTTGGCCTGAACTGTAGGCGGATTTACGTTGGATATAATTCGCGCCCTTCTCGTGTTTTGCGAATCATAAAAGGGAGTGTGTAACACCTGCAAGCCTCTTCGGTCATGCTGCTCCCAGGGTAGAGGTGAGGTAGCGTCTGATGAGTTGCCATTGCCTGGGTTCGAAATTTTTTTCCACAAAGTACTAAAGATATTACACCCTCTTTTCACACGTATTAGGAGTCCTTTGGAACTGAACGTAAAATCATACAATTTACTTCATGCATGCATCAAAGTTCATGCCCGTAGGTGCAACAATTTCTATATACCATAAATCGCGTGTTATAAATAGACAAGCTGATGAGTAGCCAAAAATAGAATCCTCTGCAATTAAGATTTTGATCTATCATGAGGTGAGTGTTTTGATTGAAAGCCCTAAACGTGCTGATCCATGGGAATTCTTTTCTTACATATTATCTATGCTTCCCCGATGATGGCTTTAACAAAAGTAAACTTCTCGTAAATATTGTATTCGAAAAAACATTTCTGACTTTCACTTATAGCCTATAGTAGTAATCTTGACAAAGCTACGAAACATCTAATTAACCACTGAACCATGAGGCGCTATTACGCACATCATCATTCAGACGTATCATTATACGCTACAGTTACTAATATGTGCTTTCAATTTTCCCACAACATATAAGATTCAATTTAGGAAGTATTTGTTCAGCTTTGTTAACTGTGTAATTAGCTAAAGTAGATGGTGTAAAATCTATAAAAAACGAAGGACATGTGATTTACTAGTTGATCAAGGTTTGCTCAATATTTGATTGAGTTTCGAATACTTATTGCACTTTTAACGATTTTTTTTCCAAAAAGTGTTTTTTTTAAATGTATTTTCCAGCAAATTAATTAAGTAATAACTCTTAATAATCAAACGCAATCCATAGGCATTCCTTGTTCTCTTTTGCAAAGAGACTTCTTTATACGATGACAATTTCCCGAGAGTGGAGGGCATTCTTTAAGTTCTGCAATTGATTCATTTATTGGAAAACTGATATGTTTTACGATAAAAAGACTTTAGTAACCTTAAATCTCTTCGGAAAAGTAGTCAAGAACGCTATTAATTGGAAATATTTGTGGTTCAAGCTGATTCGAAAACCCACCCTTGTTGAAACTCTGTAACGTAACCAGAACGGGTTAATAACTAACTTTGGATAACCCAAAATGAAATTTTTTAAATGCTTCATGCTCAAATTAACAATAAAAGAAGTAAGAGTTCCGTTCGTTTATCGTTCAATGAAAGAAACATCCGTCGCTTTAGCCATTCTGAACCGGGACTCATTATCTGAGTCCATGGGTTTGTAAAAACAATTAAATAAATATCGTTTAAAGTAGTGAAGTCACATATTATTCATATTTTAATTTCATCCAGGATAGAAGGAACAATCCAGAAAGAATCAAACCTTACCTGATAATCATCCCACCTTAACTTTTATTAAGATGCAGCTTATGGGGTCCTAATTTAGCTAGGCATCACTAGGTCTGTATTGCCCGAGTAGGTATCACCTCTATAAATGCTCGAGGCCGTGATGGAAGTCCCTGAGCAATATGCGAGGAAACTCTTTAGCAGCGGGAGAATCGGATGGGTAGTATGCAGGGTGCGAATGCGGATAGTCCTCACCAAGTGCTACAGGTGTCTGGACTATGGACACACGTCAGCAACTTGAGAGGGTCCAGGCAGGAGGATAGCATGCCGGATATACGGCCAAGTGGGTCATCAAGCGAAGACCTGCAATGAAAGCGAGAGTTGGGTTCTCTGCAAGGATTGTGGCGCGTCTGGTGAGGGCGTCGCACACACTGCAGGTTCGGGACGGTGTCCGATCTTCAGGGTAGAATTGGAGAGGGCTAGGGTGCGAACGGCATGATCCGCATTTTACAAATTAACATGCTCCGAAGTGTAACTGCTCACCAGTTGCTAGTACAGTTCGCTGCGGAAGTAAATGGTGATCTAGTGCTGATTAGCGAGCAATACCGAAAAAAGAACCCGTCCTCATGGCATCTCGACTTATCGGGCACCGCTGCCATCTGGGTTCGGGATGATGTTCGAATTCGTGTTCTTGCCAAAGGCCGGGGGATCGGGTTTGTCTGGATCCGATGTTTAGGAATAACGTTTTTTAGCGTTTACCTGACGCCGAACCAGACGACGCTGGACTTTCAGCTCCGGCTTGATGCTCTAGAGGACGCCGTTTCGAGCACGGAGGGACAAATTCTGGTAGGCGGTGATTTTAATGCTAGGGGTCTTGAATGGGGCATGATTCAGTCAGACTACAGAGGGAAATGGATTCTGGAAATGGCGGCGAGAACCGGACTCGTAGTTTTAAACACCGGATCCACGCCAACGTTTCGGCACCCAGGCTGTGAAGGAAGCATTCCTGACATCACTTTTGCGTCGGAATCTCTGGCATAATCGCTGGACGGGTGGAGAGTACTAGAAGACTCCTCGGCAAGTGATCACCACTACATCGCGTTCGAAGTGGTTGACGCTATTTGCCGGCGCGAGGGTGAACATCGGGAAGTGCGCCGAAGCTCTTGGAGCAGGCAGGGCTGCGCTGGAGGATGCTCCGGGGGTTAGTAGTGTCGCAACTGATACCGTCGTGAATTCAGTGATGAACCTGATAACGCGCGATAAGCCTTCTATGTACTGGTGAACGGCAGAAATTGCCGACCTACGGAAGGAGTGTCACAAGCACCGCCGTTTGGCACAACGTTTGCACGCCAACGAGGAGGCCTGTGTCATAAAGGCACAGCATAGATTAGCAAAAAGGAGACTCCGCAGCGCTATAAATAAAAGCAAACCTCGCGACCAGATAGACCGCATTGTGCGGGCATTATTCCCCAGATACCCTGTACGGGTTGATGTAAATAGCTCGGAAAGTGTCGAGGATTGATCCCTTTTCACAATGAGAGAGCTCGAAGAAGCGGTTCTCACTATGAAAAACAAGAAGGCCCCAGGCGCTGACGGCATCCCGACGGAAGTTTATAAGCTGGTGTTCCGCCAACGGCTACAATTGCTGCTTGAAGTATTCAACGCGTGCTTGAAGGAGGGCAATTTTCCTTGTCGCTGGAAAGTGGCCAGACTCGCGTTGATCAATAAAGGTAAAGGAGACCTGGAGCTCCCGTCTGCATACCGACCGCTGTGTATGCTTGACACCGCTGGAAAAGTGCTCGAGAAGCTCATCAGGAGTAGACTCGCTGAAGCAATCCGCGCTGCCGGGGACTTATCCGCAAGGCAGTCCGAGTTCAGAACAGGGAGATTTACAGTAGATGCTGTTATGGAGATCGTAGATGCGGTTCATCGAGCCGAGGCACACAGCCGCCGATCTCGACGGATGGTGCTCCACATATCGCTTGATGTCAGAAATGCCTCCAATTCCCTAAGATGGACTGATTTGCTAGGCACACTAGAAAACCCATTTCACGTGCCAAGCTATCTCTTGCGGATATTGAGGGATTATCTAAAAGACCGCTCTCTGCCCTATGAGACGCTAGAGGGCCAAAGGAGGATGGAAATCATGTTGAGAGTAGCACAGGAATCCATCCTAGAGCCGGACATCTGGATCGCTTCTTACGAAAGTCTGCTGAGACACGATATGCACGAAGAGTCGCGCCTGGTCGGTTATGCAGACGGCGTTGCGACACTTGTTGCCGGATGCACTGTTGAGCCGGCGCAAAGCAGACTTGGCATACTGATGCGACGAGTAAGCGGATGGATGATGACCCACGGTTTCAGCCTTGCTTTGGAAAAAACCGAAGTAGCCATCTTGACCAGAAGTAGAATCCCGGCCCTGCGCCCCATATCGATCGGCGAGTTGACTATAGAGTCAAAACCAGCGATTAGATACCTTGGTTTAATGCTCGACTCGAAGATGAGCTTTTTCGAGCAAATCAATGTAGCAGCGGACAGGACTGCAGCTGAAGTCGCGGCCTTAAGTCGGCTAATGGCGAATGTTGGGGGGCCTATATCGACTAGGATATGTCTCCTAATGGAAGCAATGCAGTCGGTTCTGCTCTATGGAGCGGATGTATGGGCTATTGCTTTTGACAAGGAGGTAAATCGTAAGCGCCTTGTTCAAGTGCAGAGACGAGGAGCTTTGCGAGTGGCGTCTGCTTATCGCAGCGTCTCCGAACCGGCCGTGATGGTGATCGTGGGAGTGATCCCCGTCGTTGCCCTCCTTGCCAAGGAGCGCAAAGCTATCTACCGCCGTAAGGGCGGGAATTTAAGAGAGGTGGTTGCCATAAAGAACGTTAACGCACCCTTACCGAGCGGCAACTTTCTTGACAAAATGAGCCAAGGGGCAGATGGACTGCGCGACTCGTCGACAATTTAGACTCGTAGTTGAACCGAACGCAGATTGATTGATTGATTGATTATTTCCTTACCCATCTTCAGTTTTACCTGCACAAGATGGATGGCAAGCTGCGATTTCCTGATAGTGTGTTCTGGAATGAAGTGGTGGACGACGCTTAACACACTTTTTTCTCTTGCGAGTGATAGGACAGCTTTCGTCAGCAACTCTATGCAGGCACAGGGCAGCTCTCTCCACACAACATTTTTAGAGAGATGCTGAAGAGGGGAATCGTACTGTGCATTATGTTCGGGCTCTTCCTATTGCGAAGAAGATTGAAATCGACCGACGGAGGGACCGGATGGTAAGGGATTCCCTGAACTAACAACTCCCTTCCTCCCCTCCCCTCCCGTTAGTGAAAGAGATTCCATGGTCTGAATGCTCCCAAAGCCAGGAGGAGTCCGGAGTTTCTGAGAATGGCCCCGTTAAATAAATAATCACTTTCGACCGCGAGAACTCCCCGCTTTTCCAACAAATGTCAAAACTAAGACCAGGTTTCCTTTTGCATATATGGGGACCCCCCTTAAAGTCGATGTAAAAGCGTGCAAAGGACTGCAACAGAATGCCCAAGTGCGCATTCTACGTGGAAGCAAAAAATAGTGACAACGCCCACATTACAGGCAGCGGTAAATGCCCAGTGTTCAGAAAGGTGTTCACAAATAAGGTCAAATGAAGTTTATGCAACTGACTGAATCACTGTCGAGAGCCCCAAAACCTACTTTTCCAAAGCGTATTCGAAAACAACGTCGACGTTGCCATTGTATCCGAACAATACGAAAATCTGCTAGGCAGAGTATGGATAGCAGACAAAACCAGTAAGGCGGCGATATGGAACTGCGGAAGTTAAGCTATAGGAGATGCGAAAAAAACATCCAGAGAACGGGTTCATCCCTGCCAAGATTGGAGGGATATACATCTATAGCTGTTACGTAGCACCGAGCCTCACATTAGAGGAATTCGCATCATTGCCGGAGAAACTATCCTTCAATGTAAGTCGCTACAATCCCAAAGTAATAGCCGGCGACATCAACGCATGGGCAGAAGAAGAATGGAATAGCACAGAAACCAACGCAAGAGGACGAATATTGCTGGAGACATTCTCACGCTTGAACGTGGTACTTTCCAACACAGAAATGTTCAAGGAGGTACTTCTGGAAGATACATTGCTATCGGGAAACGCACAAAAAAAGTTTCACAGGTCATGAAAAAATTGCAGCGGGCATGGATGCCGCTATGCCTCGACGTAGCACTTTCCGAAGGCGAAATCCTAGTCTTTAATGGTATTTATAAATTGAGGAATGCCGGAAAGTGTGCCTCAAAGCTAGGAGACCTTCCCAGCGTAGAAGAAATCGACCTAAGTTCGAGGAGCTACAAGTTTATATTGCGAGGAAAAAATTGCAAGCAGCTATCGTAAAGAACAAATCCGAACATTTCAAACATGCACTGAAGCTGACTCTGGCCCATGGGGTAGCGCATACAGGTCGGTGATGTCATCATTAAAAGGCGAGCACTCCCACCGATTACTTGTCCGGACTTGTTGTAGAATTTAGTGAACACTCTGTTCCCAGTAGATGTGAACTGCACAAGTCTTCCTGCAGTCCATTTAAATCCCGACGAAGTTCCAGCAGCGGTAAATGAGGAGGCTCTGGACGCAGCGAAAAGATTGACTGAAAAAAGACTCCAGGACCGGATGGAATCCCTAATATTGCCTGAAAGTAGCAGCCTGGACAGCGCCAGGTATGTTTGCTCAAGTTTTCACGGTATGCCTTAGGGAAGGAGAATTCCACGAGCAATGGAAGCTACAAAAGCTCATACTCATACCGAAAGTAGGTAAACTACTGGGTGCCCCTCCTCATATAGACGGATATGTCTAGTCAATACCATTGGCAAACTATTTGAACGAGTAATATACAACAGATTGCTCGCTGTTGCGGAAAAGGAAGGAGGCTTTTTCGACAAACAATTCGGATCTCATAAGGCGAAATCAACTGTCGACGCAATCAGCATGGTGACTGATTTGGTTCGGGCTGCAATACAAGCAGGAAAATGCTGCACAGTAATAACCCTCGACGTAAACAATGCATTCAATAGTGCAAAATGGAAAAAAAATTATTGAGGCACTCGACAAGTTACAGGCCCCGAAGTACATTGTACGCATTGTAGTTGAGTTTCTCCTCGGGATAAGACTTTACTGCGACTCGGACGATGGGCTAAAAATATTCCCGACGAATTGCGGGGTGCCACAGGGCTCTGTCCTAGGTCCCTTGCTGTGGCTAGTTACGTATGATGGAGTGGTGACGCTACGCCTTCCGGATAACTTGCCAACGATTGGCTTCGCCGATGATGTCAGAATAACAGTGGTTGCAAAGCACTAAGACGAGTTCGAGATCTATGCAAATGAAGCGATATGGGAGACCAATTCCTGGTTGAGAAATTCTGGCCTTTCACTTGCTGAACATAAAACACAAGTAGTTTTCATTAGCAAGAGAAGAAAGAGCACAACTGTGAAAATCAAAGTTGGCGAAAAACAATTTACTCCCAACCATCGCTCAAGTACTTCGGAGTAATTATTGACAGAAGACTCAACTTCAAAAGACACATTAAGTACGCCGCAACTAAAGCGTCTTCTAACGTTGTAACGATTTCGAGGATACTACCGAACATTGGTGGGCCAAGACAAAGTCGACGTCTTTTGCTTTCTAGGGTAGTCAGCTGCATGCTACTCTACGCAGCTCCAGTTTGGGCAACTGTTCTGGATAACAAATGAACTGAAAATTGGGAATGGCGTATCGGCTGAGTGCACTCCTGGTATGCAGTGCGTATCGGACAACATCAGGAGAAGCAGCATATGTACTAGCAGGGATGCTCCCCATAGACATCTTGGCGAATGAAGGCCGGCGACTCTACGACAAAACGTATGCCGCTGGGGAGTCTACCGCAATTCAACGGCGTGCTTAGTTACATCGATTTGGTCACAATGAGTCACCATGCTGCCCAAAATGTGGTAACGTGGCTGAGAATGCGGACCATGTCATATTTGATTGCCCTAGATTCACCGCGCACCGAACAAGAATAGAAGCGGTCGCAGACAGGCGTTTAACACCCGAAAACATTGTGGAGTTCATGCTAGAGTCAACGGATGCCTGGAACCAGGTTGCAAAAGAACTGCAAGTTATTCACCAACATCTAAGGCAGGAGGAACTACGACGAAGGAACCATAACGAGCCGCAGTTAAAAGCTGATCCAGCCCAGCGACGCAATACTTTATAGGAGTTCCCTGGGAAAAGTGGAATTAGAAGGAGGTGGTTTTAGTGAGTGGAAGTCTCACATAACTGTGTGGCAGGAGCCAGCAGTAGGTTTTGAAGCTTTTCACCTTCCAACGCCGGAAACAAAAAAAAAGGCAGACGGACAGACACATAGACAGTAAACCGATTTTGATAAGGTTTTGTTTTACAGAAAACCTTAAAAAATGGTCAAAAATTGTTCAAACACACAATTTTTACATAATTTTGAAACATACAATTTCTGAGATATGTTTTAAATATTAACTTTTCCTCCCAAAATTCCAGCTACTAAGCCACGTGCTAGAGATTTGGCCCTAGAATCATCACTAGTAAAGATGAACAATTAACATTTCAGGACACTAAAGACGCAGACCCATCTTGACTTTCCGTAATTCCAACCAAGTACCCATTTCATGGTCTCAGGTTCAATCATATGTTACTAGTCCCAATAATATAATGCACCATGAATCTTACTTACCTTCTTTAATGGTAATTCAGCGGTGTAGAAATCGGATCGTGAAGGTCGTTGAAGTAACACTATTCAGTTTTGATCAATATCTTTCACTTCTGTGGTGGAAAGTAAGTAAAACTGATTCAACAAATATTCAAACAATAAACACAAACTGCACAAAAAATCTTCACTCGTGGTCGGCAGAAGAGAATTTTGAATTAGATTAATTATTATGGTCCACTTGTAAAAGAAATGTTAAACACCATTTGATGGATAACCGCGTAAACACTTTACTCAAATAGTCGATTCGAAAATTTTATAAACTCGAGGTACAGAGGACCCGGGACACTATTTTCACTATTGCGTTTAAGGAATTAAACATCTTTAATTAGCTGAGATTAAATTATTTGTCCTGTTCGATGGCGACTATAAGTTGGAGTTTTTTTTAATTCGCGATGCCCGTAAGCAGATAGGTACCATCTACCTCTGCCGTTTACAAAAAACTGCAAGAACCTCAAAGAAATCGCCGACTAACACTTCACCGAACACCATACCGAAATCTATTGTTTTCATTTCTATGCAATTATTGTACGAAGCAAATGAGCTTCTAAACGCAGCCTGCCTACCATTTTTTCCAGTAGCACTCATACTTGATACCAAAGAAAATAAAATGGTATTGCCGATCGGCGGAGCCTCGTACAAACAAATATTACATGGCAATAAGATCATCAATGCACTTGAATAACAATTACTCCATTACGCGCGCCATTATGGGACATTTGTATTGTTTTATTGTCCGGCTAACCCTCACCGGGCCATATTACATACAAATTTCATTTGATTCAATGATAACGAAAAAAATGTGTTACGAATTGACCACCGAAGACGCGTCGCATGCATTTTGAGCAAAAGTTTTTAGCGCAATTGCTGGGCATTGTGCACGTGCGGATGTGAATTACTCGTACCTGAGTATAATGCTCATTCATTAATCACTGTGCCTGCCGGATTTACCTGAAGATACTCATAGCGCTCGCATCGAGTCACGTCGATTACATTAATTATTTTAGATGCCAGGAATTTCGTCATGTTTTGAACTTGGATGTAAGTCAAGATCGAGCTGCCTTTTCAGGAACTTAGGGTCAATGATTCGACCGACACGGCTCTAAACGGAGGAAGTTGGGAAGCGTAGAAAATGCGGTAATCATGGAAATCACCGCGACTAATTTCAAATGTCCCAATTCAAATACAAATATCAGCAGAGAGGGATAGGCCTTGCAATCTTGGAAGCGCTTGGCAAGGGCTTTGTGTGGCAACAGTCAGCGAAAGATTAAGCTGTACTACTTAGAGCGGTTTACACCTGAAAGTACCTCTACAACGGCCCTATTTACTGTAATACAGTATCTCCACAGTAGCTAGTTTGGGAAATCTAGGTGGATCTTTATCGTATGTACATACTTCTTTTACAAAGCCCACATATTTGTCCTATTAAAAACGACATCGAAGAGAACCAATGCACTTTCACCGGGACCCAAATACAAGCTAATGCCCTTGCATAAAAGGCCTAAATGTCTTCACCACTCATGTATTTGCAAAACTTTATTCGATTCACTACTTTCTATTGCCCCATCTACTTTTTGGATGTCGCACCTACTATCTACTGTTCGACACGTGAAATAGATATCAGAATACCTAGCTGAGACCACTATCGAATTCGGCTCGATATTTATTATTAGCTAAACTGCGGCGCCATCTAATTCTTGCTTATAATTTTTCATGTTTCGTGAATCCTGAGTCATTGGTGAAAGCCTCCATATGAAACATCAGGCCACTAATAAGCAGGAGGAGAATATCCTGAAGCTTTGTTAAATTCGATTGATTCTGCGGAGAATGCCTCAAAATGAAACAAAGCACGAAACAAAAAAAGAATAGTTAGAACCAATAGTGATTTGTTTATTCTGCAGCAAACCGAGTGCGCAACGTGTCCTAAAGGATAATCCGAGCTACTATCCTTTCCATCAGAGCCTTCTTGTGAAAAAATTCGAAGAAGTAGAATAAAAGTTCAAAAATACTGACGTAGCTTTCCCCGTTCGAATGGACGATGAAAACCCAGCTTTGGACCGTACCTTTGGTAACAGACGCATAGATAGGCCCTGAGTATTACTTTCCTTCAGAAGGGTGCGATGAAACGAAAATGAGGGGCTTTGTTATAGATGCTTGTGAGCCACAGAATTACATTCAACCAAATAGCTAGTACGAAAACCCTCATCCAGAAACGATGATCGTCTAGCCTTTTCGATCTAAGATCATATCCAAGATGCTACTATGACACACCGCCGTTAATCCGCCGAATAATAGCTTATTCCTCAACACAAGGTCATTGTCTATTACGGTAAGAGCGGAACAGTTTTTGTAAACTGAAATAGGATCTGTTGGCTGCCAACAAGCACATGCGAATTTCATCGTCGTAGCGATTATCGGTATTGATTTTCGACCCTAAATAGGAGAAATTTTCAACGGTCTAAAAGTTGTAGCCTCCTATCTTCATTGTTTTTGGTTGACCAATGCGATTCGATGTTGATTGCCAGCATGTACTTCGTCTTGCCTCCATGAATGGGCAGCCCGACATCTCGCGCCGCCTGCTCCATCTGGATGGAGGTAGACTGTACATCTTGAGCTGTTCTTCCCGTAATATGAATATCATCAGCGTAGGCCAGTAGTTGGGAAGACTTAAAGAGGATTGTGCCTCTCGCGTTTACGTCCGCATCGCGAATCACTTTCTGCTGCGTCAGGTTAAAGAGGACCCATGATCGAGCATTCCCTTGTCTTAGACTGTTGTTGATGTTGAATGATCTCGAGAGTGATGATTTTGTCTGGCCTCGCACATTGGTCAGGGTCAGCCTAGTCAGTCTTATTAACTTCGTCGGGATACCGAACTCTCTCATGGCCGTTTACAGTTTTACCCTGGCTATGCTATCATAGGCCACTTTAAAGTTGATGAAGGGATGGTGCAACTGATGTCCATATTCCAACAGTTTTTCCATCGTTTGCCGCAGAGAGAAAATCTGTTCTGTTGCTGATTTGCCTGGAGTGAAGCCTCTTTGCAAGTAGCGGAGAATATCTGATAGATGGTACTCAGCAACGTAGTTCCTCTATAATTGCTGCACTGCGTGATATCCTCCTTTTTATGTATAGGATAGATAATGCCTCTTTGATCGTCGTCAGGCATTAATTCGCTACTCCATACCTTGAGCATCAGTTGATGAACCATTTGGTGAAGTTGGTCGCCACCATATTTAACCAATTCGGCTGTAATTCCATCGGCTCCTGGCGGCTTATAGTTTTTGAGCCGGTGGATTACACGAACTGCTTCTTCTATGCTTGGTTGTGTTACCATTTGTCCATCGTATGATTCGAGCACGGAGCACTATCCCAACGAGATGGTGATCCGAGTCTATCTTCGCCCCCTATATGTTCCGACATTCATCAAGGCTAATAGGCGGCGGCGTTCGATCAGCACGTGGTTAATTTGGTTGAAAGTTATCCCGTCTGAAGAGGCCCACGTTTGTTTGAGGACCGCTTTCCGCGTAAACCAGGCACAACTATTTCGTGCGAAACTGCTAACAGAATATTCGGCAAACCGCTATCGTTGGTATTCCCTATTATATAACCTATGGAGGCGACATATCACTTGAATACGGGCTCCATCCCTACATGACTGTTAAAGTCTCCAAGTATGATTTTGATATCATACTTGAGACAGACTTCGAAGGTCCGCTCAACTGCCTCGTAGAAGGTATCCTCCTACGACTCTGCAGTCTCCTCTGTAGGGGCGTGGACATTTATGAGGCTTATATTCCTAAATTTCCCTCACAAATGCGGATTGCATAGCCGTTCGCTTATGTTTTCAAAACCGATAACAGCAGGTTTCATTTTTTGGCTGACTAGGAAACCTTCTCCGAGTACATGGTTTACTGGATGGCCACTATAATAAATGGCGGTGTAGTAGCTCTTCTCCACGAAACCGCTCCCTGTTCAACGCATCTCTTGCAACACTGTTACATCAGCCTTATATTGGCTGGCTGCTTGGTAGCTACATCTCTGTACAGGGAACGCACGTTCCATGAGAAAATACTCAAATCGTTATTCCGTTGTCGTTGCCGGGTTCGTCGTTTTGAATTCCATCCTGCCCGAGGCTCCTTCTGTGGCTTGATAACTTGTGTTTTCTATGTAGAATTGTCAACCCTACCCAGCCCCCAACCTGGAGGACCATTTGGTACAATTTGTTCCGTTTTTAGGCGGAAGAGACTCGCTTTCATCCTGCGGTCACCACGTGTAGGTGGAGATAGGGTTTGGTAGTAGAGCTGTTGGTGTTGGTTCAGGAGGCGTTTCGCATTCCCATCTTGGGTACCAATTGACGTTTCGCCCTGGAACTATTCTACCCTTTGACCGCTCGCCTGCTCTTTGCTGTAAAAATAAGCGCATAGCGAGTCGACTTGGCGTTGATGTTGTCCCATCACGTCAACCACGCCGCTACCTCTGATGTGACGAGGCAGATTCATCCGCTCCACAGCAGAGCTTGGATGATGCATTCGGAATTTTTGCATAGTAGTCCACATCCCCCCCTGGACGTTTTCCAGATCGGTCTTCGTCCATGGCAATATCCCCAATGCATAAGCAAATGAAGGGATAGCGAATACATTCAATGCACCTATCTCATACTTCCCCGAGAGGTGCGACTTCAGCACTAGGTTCATACGTCGCAGGAATTCGGACAGCAGAGCATCCTTCAGATCACCAACTCGAGCATGGGTTCCTTGCAGAATTCCCAGGTATTTGTAGAAGTCTGTCTCGGTCGTAGATGTTGAGATCACCAATGCAATGTCCGGCATGCGGCTCGGGATGACCTTTGGGGATGGTTTGAATTCGACACTTGTCTAATCCAAATTTCATCCGAATATCACGGTCCAACATGTCTATGATTCGCAACAGGCTTCTAAGGTGGTTGTTAGTACCAGCATACAAGTTGATGCCCCCAAAGCCCACTCCAATATTCTCTCGCTTCCGTTACCGAAAAATGTACTGTCTGAACGCTCTGTTGGGATTCTTTGAGTGATTGGAAAAAAATCCGCTGGTTCCTCGCTTACATTGCATTCTGAATACATCTGGAGGGACTTTCGCCATACCGTCGTAACCGACTGCATACGACAGAAAGTTTCTGCGTAAGTGTATCCAGCATTTCAATTAGGGATGTTTCACTGGGGATGGAAAATTCTTTGCACTTTATTTCTCACCCGTTTGTTGGCGTTGCCAGTGCTGATTTGATATCAGTTTATTTAATTTTTCAGTTATTCCTTTTTTAAACTCGGTTCTGTCGGTCTATCTATCACATGCATTCTCCGAAACTACCCAACACAAAAATCTTAGAAGAATCAAGAGACTGGTACTACATAATGCGTAGACTTCGAAATACCCTCTATACTATCTGTTCAAATAAAGTTAATAATAGTATATTACTATAATTTTTAGTAATTGAATGTAAAACCTCCTTATATATAGGCTATAGTTACATAGGCTATAACATAAAACATGATCCTGGTGGAAATCGCACTATTATTGACAAAGTTATAATAGGTTAAAGTAGTCGCGTTGGAGCAAATTCAAGACTTTGAATGTCAGTATTAAAACCAAAGTGCTTGGTACTAACAGGACAAATGTCCACCTAAATGTTTTTATAAAAGAAATACCCAAAACCTTTCATACCTGAAGCGTGCAGTTTTCGGTTTCTTGTTATAATTTACCGGTATTTTCTTTGTTTTTTTTTGTGAACACTGAATTGCATGTCCTAGCTTTTATTATTTATTTGGTGAATATATTTTTTAGTTCAAATTTTAACTAAATCCCTCTTCAATTTGAGGACTCCCTTCTTCCGTTCTTCTCCTTAACCCCGCAGAACCCATTTAACCAAGCGGCGTATCCAATAGAATGGACTAAGGATGCCAATGGAGGTTGAAAACCTCCAAGGAATCACTAAACATCTTAGGTAGGAAGAACATTGATCGAGGATGCGATCAGTCGTGAATCATCCTTTTCTATCGCTGCACTCGACTCCGATGCTTTACGGCTCCACGCGGGCGGTCGAGCCATTAATTTTTTTTTTTTTTTGTTTTCAGGTTTAGCTCGTGTCATGTTATTTCGATAAGTGCACGTGAATTCCTGTATTTATGATTTTCTCTTGTTTTCAGCATCCGGCGTAGACCCACGCACCGTAAACGACACGTGAAATTTTGTAAAATGGCACGTGAGGGATCCAAATGTTCGAAGGACCCCCTCCACATTCCGGAGCCTAGCTAGCACAGAGGAGTGCAAACACGTGTCGATGGAAAACTTCGATAGAGCTTCAATATTTGCGGCGTGCTTTCTTTCTTAGGTTTTCGGGATAATTCTCCCCTCTTGGTCCTCTCGGGCAACTCAAGATGGTCTTTTGATCATTGTCAATCTTTATTTATGATAACAACTATATGAACAAAAAAAATTTCAGTCGTCCCATTACATGTAATAGGGCAAATCTCAACGCAGAAAGATGTAACTCACAGTTTCAACTCCCCAGCAAATTCGATGTTAATCGATGCAGTCATTTCTTAAAAAAGTTCGTACGACAGACGGATAGACATTGAACCGATCTTAATAAGGTTTTGCTCTACCCAAAAAATTATCATCATCATCATCAACGGCGCAACAACCGGTATCCGGTGTAGGCCTGCCTTAATAAGGAACTCCAGACATCCCGGTTTTACGCCGAAGTCCACCAATTCGATATCCCTAAAAGCTGTCTGGCGTTCTGGTCTACGCCATCACTCCATCTTAGGCAGGATCTGCTTCGTCTTCTTTTTCTACCACAGATATTGCCCTTATAGACTTTCCGGGCTGGATCATCCTCATCCACACGGATTAAGTGACCCGCCCACCGTTACCTATTGGTGTAAAGTTGTAGTCTATCGTTATTCTTCCCGTTTGACCAGTGCGGGTCGATGTTGTTGGTTCGTTGGTTTTTGGTGCTGACGTTGCCACCATGTATTTTGCTCGATCTTCCACAAAAAATGATATCGACATAATAATATGGTCTGCTTTGCATATAAATAAATATTTCTATGTTGAAAGACAGTATCGAAAACATCGACCATAAGGTTAGTAAAAATAAAGTTCATAATTCAGTAAAAATATGATAGCAAACCCAACAGAATTGAGATCCAATCCAATTCGCCTAGAAGTTAACCTAAAGATGGACAAAATACGAGTAGCGGAAAAGTAGAAAGTACTGTATCTCCCAGTAAACGTACAGTAATATGCACTTAGGTTGAATACTTTTCCCTCTCCCCGCACCCTAAATTGCCTAATCGAATGGACATTAAAATGTCACTTGTCACCACGTCACCACGGCCCCAATCACTTCAGAAATTAGCAACAGCAGTTTTTCTGCTTCGAAACTTATTATTATTATTTTTCACTGAATTTCATTTACTCATAGTGAATTTTCTGAAATCCAAAATAAACCACAGTTCGTCATCAAATGATATTTGAATTTTCTCTATTGATTCATTAATTCCCACCGAGGCTACAACGCATAGTGAACTTTTCTTCCGCAGTTTGCCATGAATGGACTCTCCAATGATTTTAGTAAAATTGAAGAAGAGTGCAAGGCACTCACCTGATTCAACCGAAATTTTTGTCCTTGAATTGCACACCTCATCGTGGGTCAGCGAGGCGATTGTGATGAATTCTATTATTCTATTTAACTACGATTCGCCGCGATTTTTTTTTCTTTTCTCCACAAATATAAGTATCTAAAGATCGCGACGGTCATTTAAGTTATTTACTAAGAAATGAAATAGAAAAATTAATGAAGGTTGCTCGCCTAGTCAGTGGTCGAATTCTGTCCTTCGAACAGGTTTTCAGTGAAAATTTTTATTTTTACTAAGCACAGGTCCATTATGTTCTTAAGCGGCTTGTTAGATAGCGAACAATACAACAATGCTTGGCTTTAAAATGTGTTTATTTTCGCAAAATATTGTTTTTGTGGCCTTTTCAATTATGCCAAAATATATCTGCTGGGTATAATCGAGTTTATCCGAATGAAGGGGTTGGAATGTTTCTGAATGGCTCTGTTCAATTCAATGATCTTAACGCAGAATGGAAATACTAACTATATCCTTGTAAAGTTTGCAATCATCATTATATCTACTTTTTGAATTTTATTTCTGTGAATAAATAAAATGATTTTATTTGAGCTGAGTTTTCGATCAAAGCCAAATTTAGTTTTGAGAAATTGGGTGCTTTGCCCTAAACAGGGCAGAATCCCTAACAAAAACATAATATGGCTGGCCGGAGCATAATTTTCCTAACCTACAATGGAAAATAAGGACGAATAGGACGAGGACCAAAAGCGAGTGGTGAGTAACATAACCGAACACTCATCTAATCCAATAAAATAGCAAAGGATACTCGTGGTGCAGATTCCCCAAGGAAATGGAGAGATTATTGGAAGAAGAAGAGATTCTAGATAAAGATCAGGTCAATTTCACTACGACTTTGTAGACACTCGAAGCATTACACAGAAAACTGAAAAAGGAATCCTGAAAACCCTTCTTAAAGCTTATATCCCCAGTTCTGAAGTAAAGACATTCTCTAGCACAAACAACCTCGACTGGAAGTTAGCTACCGTAACTTTAAGTAATCTCATTTGAATCATCTGATCAGAATGCCCAAAGTACTTCTGCAAGCTTTCCTGCTGTTTGACAACAAAAACTTTGCTGTATATTTGTTTCGTTCTGACAGGAAAAATTAGATGTGTTTAGCAGCCTTAAGGCTCAACAACCTGTCATTACGAGAAGTTTGTTCCCAGTTTTTGATAGTAACAGTCCCAATGCTTCTAACAACCCAATTGCCGGTTCAGATCTGGGTATGGAGGAAATTGAACCTTCTTTTGCTAAAGCATCTAAGATTTCATTTTTCTCTACATCATGATGGTCGAGTAGCCAGAATTACGGTATTGCATCTAGAAACAGAGTTCAAACGATTTCTACATTCCTGAACGATTCTTGAAGTAATCAAAGGACTGATCAACTCCCTTAATGAAGCTTGACTATCGCCACAGATTGCGATGCGCCTGCCCTTCAACCGCTCGTATATCATCCAGGTTACCGCCATTAGGATCGCATACACTTCCGCCTGAAAGACCGTTGTATATTGTTCCAAACGAAAAGCTCACTTCTAGTTTTTAGTCGAGAGGTAGACTCCAGTTCCAGAACCGTTTTCTGGTTTTGTCGGTGTAAAAAACGACAGTATATCCTGACACGCATCCTTCTGGTTCCTCTCAGTTTTCTCCTCCTTTCAATATAACTTCATATCTTCTGCCAAAGAGTTGTATGGGGATCCGAGAATGAAAAGGCATTGCAAAACTTGATTCAGTTCTCCCAATAACTGTTCCAATGCTCTGTGCCCCCTCCCCCTTTTCCATTGTTTCCCCAAAGAACGAATCGAACTACTTTATGATCTACTCTCATTCAAGTGCTCTGAATAAACAAATCCAAGGGCTGCAAATTGATTGGTGCATTCGGAGCTGCGCCGGATGTCGTGTTCATGGCACCGGCGATTCTCAGACACACAGTTCTTTGTAGTGTGGCTAGTTTACAACGAAAACCCATTTATTTTTCCTTAACCCACCACACTACAGATATATTGGCTAACATCGGCCTAATGATAGCAACATCTGTATATCCAAATAACTACCTGGGGTCTAAGTCCCCATGTCGAGACAAAGGTCTGCCTACCAGCCCATAGGGTGTTTGTTTCATCTCTTTCATCCCATATTTCTACATGTTTGCTCCAAAGAAGCTCCTTGTCTAGAATAACTCCCAGATATTTCAATTCTTCGCAGAGTTGAAGGGTTGTACCTCTCATCTCTAGAAGGCAAATACTATTCAGTTTCCTCCTTTTTGTAAATAGTACCATTGTGGTTTTATTTGGGTTTACTGAAAGACCATGCCTGAGGCACCAACTGTCAATCAAATCATTTTTACACACCCTTCCGAGATCTCGGCCAACAACTAGCATGGCCACGTTATCCGCATAAGCTTGACCGTGTATTGACAGATTTGCAGTTCACATAATAGTGAATCGATCAACATACTCCACAGAAGTAGCTATAGCACAACTCCTTGAGGGCAGCCTTTCGTCGCTTCCGTTGTTAGGTAGCGATCAATACCCACTTCACCACATAACAATCTTCGCGTTAGCATAGCATAGATCCACTTAATTAAAATTTCATCAACACCATGCTCTCTGGCTACATAATAGAACTTTTGAAAGGGAGCACCATCAAACACCCCTATCCCGTACTCGCCTTTCAGAGTTGTGAACTTTGAAGTGCAGATTGTTAGGCCAATTACTTCACTTCTTCTTGGCCTCATGTTTCAGTGGTTCGCGGTCATCATCATCGTAGAATGCACTCTGAATCCAGCAGATCCCTAAAAGAATTGAACGGACGATTGCATCACCTTAGGAGGAATCTTTAACGAACGCATGCCTGGGAGTTAAGCAGCGGTCCAGGCATGCTTTGCATGCGCTCAACGGTGAAGTTGAACTCGGGGTGGCTTTGATGTTGAACAAGTCAACCTGCTAGAGCCTCACTGATACCTGGTCGCCTCAGTGAGTAAGTTAGACCTTACCGTGTTATGGGAGGATATGATACGGCAGACCTCCTAACCCCCATACTCGTGGGAATCATATGAGTACAAAAAAAAGAAAAGAAAACGAAAGCCAACAATGCGGGACCCCGTACCGCACAAAAACTGGTTAATCAGGCGGAAGCACATCTCTGAATTACTGAGGGTCAGGTGATTACACCCTAGAAGGGAGAAGTTAGGACGTCAAGCAGTGGATTCAAGGTTAACGTTGGTATACTGCGTGGACAACAGCCAACGAACACTACTGCTCATAGAGCAGGGACCAGCAAAAGCACGTCTGAGATAAATATAATAGACGTCAGGAAGGAGACAAGTCTCAGTGAGATCTGAGGTGCTAAATGGGAAGAGACCCTTAAGATGGCTCAGGACATACCTAAGCCATCTCTACCGGAGCCGAGAAAGCAGGGAGCAGCAGAGATCAGCCCGCCTGAAGGGAATGCTCCCAAAAAATCCAAACCTGAACCAAAGGGAGGAGAAACCCCGGGCAGGTCAGGAGTGAAGGCTGAACCCAGGAAACCCGCCATTAGCTATGCTAGTGCGGTCAAGGGCATTCGACTGGCCATACTACCAAAAAGGTTTCCCGAGCAAATACACACTCGTGGGGAGCAGGAAAGCATTCAGGACCTTGTTGTCCGGCAGATGTGCAAGGGATGTACTTCGAAACTGGTGTTCACCGGGATACGCTTTCGACCAGGCCTTATACTGGTGGATTGGTTTACGGAAGACACCTCAGAATGGATTAGAGCCATAGCTCCTTGATTGTCAGGCTGGAAAGGGGTGGAACTGTCAACATGTGCTGGGGATGATATACCAGGAGCCCACATGGTGACAGTTTTTCCGCCAAAAGCCGCGACAATAGAAACGGAAGACCTTATATTCCCCCTAATCGCTCAGAATGAAGATCTTCATACTCGACTATGAAGAGTCTTTAGAAGCAAGGTGGAGGGCAAGAGTAAACTCCTCACGATCGGGGTAGATGACCGATCCCAGGAAGTAATTAAACGTCGGAATTGCCATATCAACTACCGATTCGGCAACATACCCGTGCATGTGCACAGGGAAAAGCCAAGGAAAGATACCTCGGAGGAGACACCGGGTGAAAAACATACCGAGGTCCCCGAAGAAGTCTCGAAAGCCATAGAGGCGGAAAGGACTGGATCAACCAGGGAAGTAGACCTGCTGCCCAGTGAAGAGCTGAAGCTAAACTACCTAGGCCTAGGACTAGGACTCCCTCAGGGTGGACAGCGATGTGCAGGAAAACGCCATGTTGGAGGAGAGGGACAACACTCCGACAGTGGAGAAGAGCTACAAACAATAACGGAGCCAATGGCCAGCACTAAGATAGCCCAGATAAACCTCCACCATGCGAAAGCTGTATTTGCAGTAATTGTAAGGGCAAGTTCCAAGGAGAACATTGAAATAGTGCTGGCTCAGGAGCCCTGGGTGTACCGGGGGCAGATTCACGGGCTGCAAGGAGGAAGCATGGAGGTAATTTGGGACTCCTCTTGTGAAAAACTAAAAGCTTGCATAATTCTTAAACGTAATTTAAAATACATATATCTTTCAGACTTCTTAACCGGGGACCTTGCGGCTATCCAAGTCTCATTGGAAGCCGGGAGGAGCACTCGAGAAGCAATCGTGGCATCGGGATACTTCCCAGGAGAGGAAATCCGGGCCCCACCGGGACAAATCGCAAAAGTGACGAAGTATTGCGAGAAGAGGGCGTTACAACTTCTTCTCGGTTGCGATGCCAATGCCCACCACGATGTCTGGGGAAGCAGCAACACCAATCGTAGAGGTGAGTACCTTCTTGAATTTATTCCTAGCAATAAGCTAGAAATATATAACTTAGAAAACACTCCAACATTTGTGACCAGCACCAGACAAGAAGTACTAGACATAACTCTAGGAAATACTCTAATGAACGGAATGATCAGGAATTGTAGGGTATCGGATGAACCCTCTATGTCTGATCACAGGATAATCAGATTCGACACTGAGGGGAGTTACATAAAAATTAAATAGAAAGAATAATACGGAATCCCAGGAGAACGGATTGGGAATCCTACGCAACGCACTTGAGCAGCAACATTGCCCACCTTCGCGGGGGCGGTGACATCAGGAACAAACTGGAACTAGAAACAGTGGTGGATATTTGGGAATTACGCTAGACCAAAAATTACTCTGGAAAACACATGACTGATGACTTGTAGATCCATAGCAGGAAAAAGATGAGGTTGCAGCCCGAAGATACTACTTTATATATATACTGCAATAGTAAGGCCAGTGATTACCTATGCCGCAAACGATGGAAAAACTGTTGGAAAATGGACATCAGTTGCACCATCTATTCATCGACTTTAAAGCCGCCTATGACAGCATAGCTAGGGTAAAACTTTGCATGGCCAGGAGAGAATTCGGTACCCCGACGAAATTGATGAGACTGACTAGGCTGGCCCTGACCAATGTGCGAGACCAGTAAAAAGTAGCAGGATCACTCTCGAGACCATTCAACATCAACAACGGTCTAAGATAAGGGGATGCGCCAGACAGCTTTTGGGGATATCGAATTGGTGGACCTCGGCACAAAAGCGGGATATCTTGAGTTCGTTATTAGGGTAGGTCAAGACCGAATACCGGTTGTTGCGCCGTTGATGATGATGAAAAGGGTCTTCCTCCCCGCCCGCAATCATAATAGAAAAGAGAAGAAGGAAGCTGACATCACTCTATACTTCCTTTTCTTTAGCCTTTGTCCCGCTCACAAGCGGCATCGGCTCGTCATGATCGGTTTCGCCATTTGGTTTTATCAAAAGCCTGATCTGGCTGCAATTGCGAGACTTCCAAATCCGCATCCAGCATATCAAGCCACCGTTGTTTCGGTCGTCCTTTCGATCGCTTAGTTGATAGATGTTTAGACAATCCGAGTAATTTCTCCTTAGCGCAAATTACGCGGCCATATGAACACTCCTGATCAAAATATGCTACGCAAGTAGTCTAACGCCACATCTTCGTCTGAATTACCGCGAGACGCCGTTCATTGTCTTTTATAGTCGACCAACACTCAGATCCATGAAGAGCGACATGACGGACGACATTGCGGTAAGCAGCTGTTTTAACTGGGAATACCTTTTATCCTACGATCTTATAAATTTTCTTATCAGATCTCTCCAGGTTATCCACTAAATGGAGAGAGAAGAGTAGTGGTTAACTTAGAAATTAAACTAAGATCAATAAATGTTAGAACATTTGAATCCAATAGTTTGAAATAAATTTCAATTCCCGATCGACAGTTGTCTCGGGAATTACTACATTATTTTAGACTTAGACTTTAGACTGATAAAACTCCAAGAAATATTATAGAGTTCTATTAAAATTCTTCTGTGCACTCTCGCCCATTATAAAGTTTCTCAAGCTTCATAGGTTTCCCAGATCACGTATTTCTGATCATAATAACCGATTGTTAATTTTCTCAGTCTATTGACCTAATTTAAAGCAATTCTTCTCAAAGTAGAGTAACCACGCCACCCTCATTAGATCACTCGTTTAAATTAGCGTAGTTGCATAAAATTTCCACTTAAAATTCCAATCTACACCTGATCAGTTTCAATAGTGCACCGGCAACTTATAATGTTCGTA
Organism: Hermetia illucens; assembly: GCF_905115235.1. Classification (NCBI taxonomy): domain Eukaryota; kingdom Metazoa; phylum Arthropoda; class Insecta; order Diptera; family Stratiomyidae; genus Hermetia; species Hermetia illucens. The sequence goes on along the minus strand of NC_051850.1, from coordinate 151,312,398 downwards.
ACCCGATCAACCACTGAGCTGAGCTAATTAAAAATATTGCCAGGTGAGAAAGGCTTATTGATCTCTTTTATTATACACGTAGGCACATATAGTATATCATCTCAGCGGTTTTATTATTAGGTCTCGATCACTTCTTGCACGGTTGGAAACTCACACTCGTTACGGTCAATGCATTTCTGGTACATGACCAACGTGGACAGGTCTCGTGTCTAGGCAATTATTAGATCGGCAAATAATAAAAATATCTTACAATTGAGTCAATTGTAAAGTTTAAGATTGAACACTGCACGAGATGGTTATGCAATCGATATGAACTACAGAGAAAAGTTATGAAATGGTGGATGCAGTTGAGATATACTTAGATTCATTTTATCGATAGACTGTTTGATATATCGAATACAGGTCGGAAATCTGTTGGTAGGATGCTAAGTATGAATCGTAGCCACTTGAGATGAATCATCGCATTTCCACACATGGGAAATAGGAGGTTTTTAAAAGGCAGAAGCAAATAAAAGAAATGTGGAACTAAACTCTATGAGGGCGTATATCGTGAGCAACGATCAACACCCCAAAAGGCGGGATCTACAGAATTAAAATTCAGACCTGCTTCCCTTACAAACCGTACACACTTCGTTGCTCCATACAAACCTTTTTCAGATCTTATTCAATGCTAATGCTCTTCGAAGCCCCTCACATTTCTGTACGCAGCCAGCGAACACTCCATTTGCGCGTGCAGCAGATACGCATTCAGGACATCCTATGGACAGATTGATCAAAGTTGACATCGCTGAGTTTCTCATGGTAAGTCTACTTCTCCTTATTTTGTTCATTTGTATTTCCATTTTTGCTACACGACTTCAAATTGTATGAAATTCTGTCCACATGCTCTGAATTTTAATCCCCCGTTTCAGCACCTTGATATAGGACCCACTGGAGCATGTATGGAAGGCTGTCTTGAGCGATTGTAAAGGATTCCCTAAAGAAGGATTTTCTGCCTCTTTTCTAAAAACCTAATTTTCGATTAACTGAATATCATTGTAGAGAAGATGCAACCTCTTATGGATCAAATCATTGGGGTCAAGTGATAAAAGTCAGAGAACTCAACAGTCACCTAGTTCGCATGGACCTTTCCTCCATGATCGAATGATTGCAAAGCTCCTAGTCTTCACTAGTTGTGCTTCATTGCTTTAATGCGCGCAACAGTCTAACCGTGGAGGCAAAGGAAAACCTTCAACTCTTCTGCTTCTAAAATACCAAGGTAGGGATCTAGGGCAAAAGAAGCATCGATTGGTGATTGATCCAGGGTGGATCTTCCCTCTTGAGCCTGGCATTTGGATCAGGAGCTCACGGCAAAACCTTATTAAAATCTCATATTCTCTAAAATGTCTGTCTGTCTTTCTTTTTATAGATGAGGAAATCTTCACCCCAAATTGGGTTTCTAACCAACAAAAACTACGCTTGGCAATGGGACACTTCAGTAGAATTGCGCCGTTACTGACCAACACTAACAATCAACTTCTCTATTTTCTTTAAGTGGTCAACGCCGACAGCCACACTAACCATCATGAAAAAATTACGAAAGTCAAAATCCCTTACATAAAGTGTGGCAAACTCTAGTCTTCCATCAAGAATTCTAGAACCATGGCTATGTTTTGACATAATAATTTAAATCTTAAAATGGCCATACCAATGATAACGAACTGCTGATTATTCAGTTAACAGTATCGCATGAAACGGTTGTTGGAAGTCCCTGGTTTGCGCGGAAAGCGGTCCACAAACATAAGTGGGCCCCTGCAGACGGGACCACTTTCAACCAAGTGTTGATTGCACGCCACCACCTCTCGAACCCTGATGAATGTCAGAACGTATAGAGGGGCCAATATAGATTCGGATCACTATCTCGTTGGCATAGTGCTCCGAGCTCGAATTACGACACCACCTACAATCCCCTCTGACAATCAGGTGAGCTTGAATACTGAAGCCATCCACAACACCCATAAGACCACCTCCGCAACACCTATAAGAGGGAAATGGATGCCGCAATAATCGCAGTCAACAGACATCCTGGAGATGAAGCATCAACAAATGATCTTCACAATCACCTGAAGAACGTTGTCATAAATACGGCCACAAACTTACTTGGCCTCAGCCACAAAAAGAGTCGGAACGGCTGGTTTGACGATGAATGTAAGCTAGCAACGGAATGGAAGAATGCTGCATGCTGAGTAATGTTGCATTCTCAGAGAACGCGGGCACGCCCAGAGACTTATCACAAACTCCGGCGAGGGGAAAAGCGGCTTCACAGAAGGGAAAGGGAAGTGTGGGAGAACCATCAAGTCTGTAAACTCGAAAAGTACTGGGGGCAACCGCACCAGGCACGAAAGTTTTACCAATACGTCAGCAGGATGAAGACTTATACACCTCGATGTTCATCCTGCCGAGACAAAGAGGGAAATCTGATTTCCGACAGAATGGGTATATTGGAGCGATGGGTTGAGTACTTTGATGAACTACTGAACAACCAGAACATCGGCGAAAGGTCCCGCCAACTAAAGACGACGGACCAATACTGCCACCACCAAGTATACTTAGAAGAAACAGTCCGTGCAATTCATCAGCTTAAAAATCATAAGTCCCCAGGAGCTAATGAAATTACAACCGGGTTGGCTAAACATGCAGGCGACCAATTACACCAAGTGGTTCATCAACTTGTGCTCAAGGTGTGGAACAGCGAATCATTGCCTGACGATTGGCAGAGAGGCATTATCTATCTCATACATATAAAGGGGGATATCACACAGTGCAGAAATTATAGAGGTATCACGTTGCTAAGTACCATCTATAAGATATTCTCCGCTACCTTGCTAGGCCAGATAGCCCGATACGCCTAGAACATCATTGGCCCATACCAAAGAGGCTTCACTCCACACAAATCAGAAACAGATCAGATTTTCTCTGTACGTCAATGCGATGGAAAAACTGTTGGAATGTGAACATCAGTTCCACCATCTTTCCATCGACTTGAAAGCCGCCTATGACAGCATAGCCATGGTAAAACTGTACACAGCCATAAGAGAATTCCGTATCCCAAAGAAATTGATAAGACTGACTATGCTAACCCTGAGCAATGTGCGAGGCCAGATAAAACAGCAGGATCACTCTCAAGACCATTCAATATCAACAATGGTCTAAGAGAAGGGGATGCCCTACCACACGTCCTCTTTAACCTGGCCCTCGAGAAAGTGATTCGCAATGCCGTTGTAAACGCGAGAGGCACCAACCACTTCAAGTCCACCCAACTACTGGCCTATGCTGACGATACCGACATCGTGAGAAGAACAACCCGAGATGTACAGTATACTTTCATCCAGATCGCCAACAGAGCCTATTTCAGCTTACAAAAACTATTCAGCTCGAAACGTTTCACCATAGGGTCAAAGCTCTTACTGTACAAGACAATGATCTTGCCAGTCCTTATGTATTCCTCGGAGACTTGGCTTCTTGGCAAAAAATATTGCGAACTCTTGGCCGTGGTCGAAGAGAAGAATCCTCCAAAGAGTTTTTGGTCCCTTACATGAGGATGGACGACAGCGTAGCCTACATAACAATGAAATCTATCGTGTTATCGACCATCTGGTTGTGGATAAAATCCGGCTGAACAAATTGCAGTAGGCGGGTCACTTAGTCCGTATGGATGAGGATGATCCCACCCGGAAAGTCTATAAGGGCAATATCTATGGTAGAAAAAGAAGACGAGGCAGAACCTGCCTGAGATGGAGCGATGGCGTAGGTCAGGACGCCAGACAGTTTTGGGGATATCGAATTGGTGGACTGCGGCGCAAAACCGGGATGTCTGGAGTTCCTTATTAGAACAGGCCTATACCGGATACCGGTTGTTGCGCCATTTATGATGATGATGAGTGTATGCATGCCAATACTAGATGACACAACTGGAATTCACTTTGCTTAGGGCCAAATTTCTATAGACCATTTTGAAATGGACACGGGAAGATTGCCAATATTAGTTCTGGGACTGGAGTCATTAAACGACACTGATGTTTTCCTCCGCCGATATATCAGGTTCTGTCAATAATTTTCAAGCCAAAAACTTTGCCTTGTTCCATCTCGGGCTCTGACGTGGTATCAAATAAACACCTCTCTTTACAGAAAGTATTGTTGTTTCCTACGTAATCACGATGCCTTAATGATTTATAACCTTACCAAAGTTAATGTGAGTGTTAACTCTATTCCACATCCGTCAACCCCAGAAATTAATTAAATCTCAATTAAATTCATTCCTTAATTCTTGAGAAGCCGACTTCAGCTACCCTGAATTCCATGCCCGTACAGAAGCCAGCTCTCACTCAGAGATCAGATGATTGTAAGGTTGCCTATTACAGAGGAAACCCGCGAATCCATTGTTTCACATTACCAGTTGCCCCTATTCCATTAGGTCATCGACCGGTCCTGGAAAATGAAAAACATTGCAAGTCCCACTCAGAGCAAAAAATTATGGCGACTGTTGCTGCTTGCAAATATAATCGCTTCCAACCATACCTGTATGTTTCTCCATTACCGGTATCGAACAGCTGGGTAGAAATGGGCCCAAGCGTCATAAAACTGGTCCTGGTGCGAGTCAAGGGGTTCTCAAATCACCATCTTGTGTATCACGGTATCCCATCTCAGTTGAAATCTTGGCCGTTTCCTCTTAACTTCGGTGTTCAAGCCAATCTCAAGCGGTGAGTTCTCTCGCAATGTTTTCACGATGGGTGCATACGCTCCTTTCGGGCATATTCATAGTATTCATTGATATAACAGAACATCTTAACCTTCATTATCGCGATGCATCGTTCGTTGTCTTTATTCGCCGGTCAACCCTTAAAACCATGAAGTTTCAAGCTATTAATTTATCTTATGATTAACCATCACCTATTACGTCATCAAAACGTATATTAGTGCAAGTTGTGATCTGGTTCAGATCTAGTGGCACAATATAACGCAAATCAATGCCTCAAGAAGAAAAACAAGTCGGGAAACCGGAAGCTGGACGCTTCAGGTACGAAAGGTTTTGCATATTTCCTAGTACGTAGCACGTAATATATCCTTATATTACGTGAGAGTATCCACTTTCTTCAATTTTCAAAGAAGCAACAACTTTGACGTATTATAACTTTTAATTTGGTACCCCACATGATTATATTCGATGAAAAAAAATTGTACACCCCCCTTTTGCGTGTATGGGGACCTCCCCTTAAATTCGACGTAATAGGACGTAACTCACTGAATGCATGAGCGTTCACAGTTCCCACCTTTGTACCAAATTTGGTGTCAATCGCTGTTACCATCTTCGAGAAAAATGCGTGTGACGGACAGATTTTTGTACTGCTCGCAGATAATAGCAACGTCGATTTTGTTTTCCAATATCGTCTGGGAGAGTAGGTCCTGAGCTTCTTGGCAATGGCTCAGGTTTAGCTGTAGGAACCTCATTTGCGCATAGTATCGACCGCCTTCCTATACACCGGACATGTTCTGCTGCCTGTGATATGGGCGCTGTCAATGTCGTTTATTTGGCTGCAGAACAGACAATTGGGTTTTTCTTCGCAGGCTTTTGCAATGTGGCCTTTATTTCCGCATTTACGACACAGGTCGGACCTATCGTGAACGCTAGTACATTTTTTCGCCACGTGCCCAAATTTCAAATACCTGAAACATCTTTTCAGAGTTATCTGCTCTCGTAGTCGGCAGACGACCCAGCCAATACGAACTTTACTGGCAGTGATAGCCCTTTTGGCCGCTTCAAGTGTTAGACTTCTGGACGCAGTTTGTGTGCCGCCATATGCCTTTCTCAGCCGTAGAATATCTCGCTCCTGGACAGAATGTATTCCCAACTGGGATCGTAGGGCTTGAACCATAATATCAAAAGTTAAAGTAAACGCTCCCCACCGATCTCTTCCCCTACGCTGCTTGATGAAATAGTAACGGATCTTCTCCCACAGAATGTGAGTACCGCTAACCTTTCCACTGTCGAGGTAGACACCGCCGAAGTTCCCATGGTAAGCGAAAAGGAGGTCCTCGAAGATGCCGATAAAATAGTTGGAAATAAAGCACCTGGCTTGGATAGCATCCCCAATCAAGCTCTCAAGGCAGCAGTCAAAATAGCTCCAAATATGGTTGCCGAGGCGTTCAGCACATGCCTTAAAGAAGGAGCGTTTCCTATGCAATGGAAGAAGCAGAAATTAATTCTAGTTCCCATGCCAAGCAAACCTTTGGGTGAAGCTTCGTCCTACAGGCCGATATGCTTTCTAAATAATACTGGCAAACTATTCGAACGAGTAATCTATAACAGATTAATTCGAATTGCCGAAAAGGATGATAGTCTCTCCGAAAATCAGTTCGGTTTTCGAAAGGGGAGGTCTAGAACGGATGCACTTGTCCTAGTAGCTAACACAGCTAAGACCGCACTTGACGAGGGCAAATGTTGTGCAGTGATTACACTTGATATGAAGAATGCCTTCAATTCCGCTAGATGGAGCAAGATACTTGAGTGCCTAATCAACTTAGGCGTGGCGAAGTACCCGGTGCGTATCGTTGCCGAGTTGCTGATCGATAGGATTCTGTGCTGCGAATCAGATGAATGAAGGAAATCATACTAAACGACATGCGGAGTTCCACACGGGTCTGTCCTAGGGCCACTCTTGTGGATTATTATGTATAATGGGGTACTGACGTTAGACCTTCCTACTGGTGTGGCCTCCATTGGTTTCGCAGACGATGTTGGTGTGGCGGTTGTTGCACGCCTTCTCGAAGAAGTCGAGCTTTATGCAAATGAAGCAGTCTATGAGATTAAATCCTGGTTAGAGAATGCTGGTCTACAGCTCGCAGAGCATAAGATGGAAGTAGTACTTATTACCAAGCAGAGAAAGTGCACTTCCATGAAGATCAAAGTTGGAACGCAAACAATTCATTCCAAGCCTGTACTTAAGTACTTAGGTGTAATGATTGACCAGAGGTTGAATTTCGTATTGCATGTGGAGGGTGCAGCAACCAAAGCATATAACATCGGAGCGCTGGTTGCGAGAATGCTACCAAATATAGGTGGCCCAAGGCCAAGCCGTTGACTCCTTATTTCGAAGGTGGTCAGTTCGATCCTACTGTATGCAACCCCAGTAGGGGCAGACGCACTGGAAAATATAGCAAATAAGAGAAAGATTGGAACTGCGTATCGCATAAGTGTACTCCGAACATTTTGCGCTTACAGAACAATATCTAATGAAGCAGCTTGCGTGATAGCAGGAATGGTCCCGATTGAGATTCTGGCGAAAGACATACAACAACTTTATGACCGAACGTACCTCACCGGAGAATCTCCTGCCCGTCGGCCACACTTCGCACGAACTGAAACTGTCGCGGAATGGCAAGAGAAGTGGAACGAGTCAGAAAAAGGCCGCTGGACTCACAAAATCATATGGGATATCTGGAAATGGATCGAGCAACCCCACGGCGAAGTAGGTTTCGACTTAACTCAATTCTTGAGCGGACACGGAGGCTATCGAGCATACCTGTATCGATTTGGGCTAGATGATTCGCCATATTGCCCATAGTGCCCAAATCTTGCAGAGGACGCAGAACACGTCTTTTTTCATTGCCCCAGATTCGAACCCCAAAGGGCTACATTAGAAACTACAACTGGGGAGCACTTTACACCCGAAAATATCATGCAACTTATGGTGAAAGCCAAGGAGATATGAGCCGAAGTCGAAAAGTGATTGCAGCCATCGGAAAGAAGCTTAAGCAGGACGAAGTCATCCGAAAGAATGAACGCGAGAGGAACACGAATATTAAGATGAGCGCAGAATAAATTCTGATCCAGCCCCGGGACGTAATACCAAATGGGAGCCCCGCGGGGAGAATGGAAGGAGAAGGAGGTGGTTTTAGTTGGTAACAGTCCCACATAACCGTGTGGCAGGAGCCTGCGATAGCTTTTGAAGCTTTCCACATTCAATCGGGGGGAAAAAAAGACAGACGGACGGACAGACAGACAGACAGACAGACGGTAAACCGATTCTAATACTGTAAACACAAAACCTTAAAAACAAGAATCATATCTTCGAAACGAATGCTTGAACTTTCTTAGGATAAGAAAAGATCTACTTAAAAATAATGTTCCAATTCCAAGAAAATAAAGATAGAAGATTAACGATGTGAATTGAAGTAAAAAACAAACATATCAGTATAAGAAAGGCCCTACTGATAGTCAAAATATCGTATCAGGTTTCTTTCAATCCTCATTCTAATGGGGACTTTTTAAGCAAAAAAGATAAAAGCACTTTATGGAAAAAATTTCATTGCATTATTTCCAATTTTTTTAGTAAATAATTCCCAGAAATTTTTTAGTAAAATATTCTCAGAACTATTTTAATAAATAGTTCTTAAAATTTAAATTCTATGAGACGATCTGATCTAATCTTTCTATTGTTCAAAACCTTTCGGACTGACTTAAATTGAAATATTACCATAGGTCACTCAAGGACATCACAATTATACTTCATACAACTAAAATGAGTAAATAAATACCATGACAGCATCCTCGTCACGGTATTATTATCACAATTATTGTTATTAGCTTCGAAAAAATAACGATGGGTCATACGGATATCATTTCTACCAGGAATCTATTGGTTTTGACTAAAAACTCTCATTTGATATAATCAATCTATTATCTACTATGTTTTGATGCTTTGGTAATTGATCTTAATCCGGCTACTCATTGCGGACAATACGAATCCGGCTTGTTACCCTATTTACGTACCAGCAAACTCCGTAGCTTTATCCAACTCGAATACAATAGTGTAGTAGGTCAATTACCAGCTTTCATTTCTTTGATGTTCTTACGTAATATCTGAGCTGGTATGGTCCGGGAATTGTATCTATTTTGTGCATTGGATATTAGCAGTGTTTCAAAAACTTTCCTATGACTATCCATTAGATGAAAATAGGTAAATTTAGAAGGAAATGGTATATGCTTAGAACAGGGAAAATGTCACTTAATATAGGTCGCACTTAAGTCGCTTTGAAGCGGTTAAGTGGAAAGCTTGCATAGCAACGACTTAGTGCGAAGACATCGCCTGGCAAGTATAATTCCAAGCACACCAAGTACGGATGTTTGCTTTACTGCTATGTACTTTCAATCTAATCCGTACTTAATTTCCTGTCTAATCAAAATCAAATTAATCAATCACTTTCAAGAACATGTTCATATCTCAGTTGTCCAACCTCTGAACTGAAAGATAATCTTCTCAAGTTCTAACGGAACTACATGGAAAAGTTCAACAGCACGCCCGGCTGGGAATTCCATCGGTTCCGGCTGAAATCCACTTTGGGAAAAAGTCCGAATTCCGCGGCATTAAAGTGATTCGCGTTGGTTCTTACTATGCCCAAGCGGATGCAAGCAACTAGAGCTTACGAGCATTATATCTGGTACATGTCATCGGTTTTATGTGCTCAACATTGCGTCACAGGCAGACAGACAGACATACTATAAGCTCGTTATTTGAACATTTCGCCTGCGGGTCAGGTAGACGTGTAGTACAGGGAGTTTAAAATAGACTCAGATTCTAGATTAAAGTATTTTAAGGCTTAGATAGTTCTAACAGACAAATCTTAATCTTGTTCCAGCGGTAAGCTCAGGTGAGCTTCAGTGCGCCGAGCTTCACAGGTGAGGCTATACCTGGCCGCCCACTTGAACAGAACTCTGACTCACAGATACGAACGGGTTTCGCATGCATACCTCAACTCAGGTGAGCTTGAGACTCAAAGCTAAGCTTGAGTCGACTTGAAATCAAAAGTGTATTATAACTAAGTCAAGGCCATTGAAGGTCGAATGGACGATGAATAAGATTGTTGTTTGCCGTTTGTTTAACCCTAGGTTTACTCAGTGTTTCATGGTGAATTTACTATTTGCAAAGCCCAGCGGTGGTCACCTTTTCAAATATACTTGAGAGTGGATTGGAAATTGATTGCGTAAATAAGGAGTATACCTCATGTCAAGCTAATGCTAACATATGTTGATGTTTAGGATAACAAGTCAATGCCGCGTAGAGTAAGGAGTGGTATCAGAGAATTAAATCTTCTCCGAAAAGACGATGCTCGAGAATATAAATGTTCACCGGTTTTTATTATTATTATTCTGTTAAGGGAAAGTCGCACCGCGTCCTTGAAGAACTATTGTGCTCCTTTTACTGGTTATAGTGTACCTATTGATCATAGTATCTCAAGCAAGCCTATAACTGTTACGAACTTGAGTATGTTCCCCACTTCCAGATGTTTCAGCTTTGCATCTGGTATTAAGTGTTCTCCCAGAAGTCTCGACCTACTTTGCACAAGTGCCGGACACTGTCCCAGGACGTGGATAGAGGTTTCGTCATACTTCTCACAAAACCTGCAGGCAGTGTCCACAAATATCCCTAGCTTCCCTAGGTGATAGTTCAGCCAACAATGACCAGTGAGAATTCCCACTATGCTTCGGAGGTTCTTTTTGGTGAGGTTTAAGCAATCCTTTGTGCGCATGGGTTCGTATCCCCCAATAAGCACCCTGGACTGCTCCATCCCTGGTAGGCCCGCCCAATATAGTTCCCTCAACCGTTTCTCTTCATTTCTTAGATTCATAGCCATGAAACCGTTTCTGATTTCACAGAAGGGTTCTAGCCCGTGTAAAGGCGTCCCTGCTCCCTTCTTGGTTAGTTCGTTCACTGCCTCGTTGCCTTCCAACCCAGCATGGCCTGGAACCCAAAGTATGCAGACCTTGTTGGACGAGCCGAGTGTATTCACTCTCTCAAGGCATTCCCATACCAGTTTAGAGTTTACCTGGTTGGACCTAAGTGCCTTGATCGCTGCTTGGCTATCGGTGAGAATAGCTATGTTCTGCCCCCTGTAGTTCCTTTGCAGACCAAAGGAGGCACATTTGTCCATGGCGTATATTTCCGCCTGGAATATGCTAGTGTACCTGCCCATTGGCTCAAAGCACATTTTCCTTGGACCAATGACACCGGCACCCGCTCCCTCTGCTGTGAGGGATCCATCAGTGTACCAAGTAATCAGTTGCTGATTTAAGCCGTATGTCGCAGCCACGCTCTTCCAGTTCGCCTTGTTACTCCAACGTGTTTTAAACTTCTTATCGAAGTGAAACCGTTATCATGTTATCCCTCGGTATCAGTAATTCCGGATACCGCCTAGAAAGAAGGCTAATCCCAGAAGAACCTCCGGGGATGCCGTTGGGCATGTCCTCATTGCCCCACTGATACACACGCAAGGCAGCCTTTGGAGCTTATGTAATTCGCTGGCTTGTGTGCTGAGCTGGGTTCTTTCTACCCAGATTACCGCTCCATAGGTAATCATTAGCCTTACTATTGCAGTATATATCCAAAGTAGTATCTTCGGGCTGCAACCCTATTTTTTTCGTGCTATGGATCTGCAAGTCATCAGAGCCCTCGTGGCTTTGCGACAAGTGTTTCCGACATGTGTCTTCCAGAGTAATTTTTGGTCTAGCGTAATTCCAAAATATTTGACCTCTGTTTCTCGTTTCACCGGTTTTGAAACCATTAACGAAAATTAATGCAGGGGATTTTTGAAGACGTTTATCAATCCATGAACCACGTCATTGGAAGAAAATATTTGATAGTTTATTACTGATCTGCCTGCTAAACGAGAGAATGAACTGCTATGAATATAAAGTATCTAAGATAAACTTTACATATGCAATTTATATTGCAGCGACTTGGGACACACGCCTGGGAAAATTTGTCACAATACGTCCGCCTAGTACTATCTAATTTAGAAGCACATCCCCTGTAGTTCAGGAAATATTAGCCACGTTGCGAGAAGAACCTGACCCCTTTCGACGAAGAAGCATTGGCGATGACGCTTCCGTCCTCTTCGGAAAAAAGTCAGGCGTGCATCGGCAACCATCCCCCTAGCAGTAAATACAGTCGGGCGACTATTTCCTGACTTGGGCAGGTAAACGCAAAAATACCTATGTTCACTGAGTAGTTTGGTTAAGTAACAATAAATCTCACCGTGCCGCTGGCTAAGCTACGGTCGCACGTCTCTGATGAGTTCGGCAGTTCTTCCCGAACCCTCGCCTCCAGACCAACTACTTCCATGTTTTCCGTACCTTTCTCAGGGTAAATAAATCACCCAGGTTCGGCGCGCAAAACGACCGGAAATCACAGATACCCCCAGGTCCGAAACCGTGCAATAGGTGGAAGCTACCGGCAACGCTCATCCTCGTTTAACCTGCGCCGGGGGCTTGCTGCTTACTGAAGGAACCTACCTAAATGTCACAACCTTTGGAAAGAATGTTGGCAAATAACACCTATTGGGTATGGGACCTCTAACGTTAGGTGTCAGCCGACCAAACGCAATCGTTTCAGTTGAAGCTTTGTACGTGATGCACCGAATCTTCTTGATGATGCGCCTGTCCTTATGTCGATGTATTTCACATTCAACTTGGAATCGGTCGTAATTCTTCAAACTTAAAGAAGATTTAATTTATCAAGAAATATCTGTCAATCGGTGGCTTAGTCCGATTGCATTACAAGTTAAGGTCGCCGATTGGGCAAGCCCCCAAAGGACTTTCCGGCGGTAGCTGCTGTAAATTGCCTTCGAACGAGTCACAAATGTGAAGGGTCCAGCTGGAAATAGGTTCATCCAATAGACAAGGGTCTGTTTGCCTGTTAATCATGCTTTAGGGGTAAGCGGACCAGGTTAAGGATAAACCAAAGCAACAGCCCGGAACAGTTCACCCTGTCTATGGCAGACAGACTGACCACAAGCAAAGATGGAACAGCATATTGTAGGCTGTCAAGCCAAAGGGGAGCTTAGTCTCTAGTATGCAAATTTTCCACATCTTGCTGACTGGGTTAATTACTGTGGACTTTTTCACTGGATTAATCGGAGGATCAAGATATGGATTCGAATTTTATAAAACAGACCACTATAGAAGCAGGAGAAGTGCGGATGCCGAGCACATCATCGAAAGGCGAACTGCTGTCATCCAGTCGGGGGGCATTGACCGCTAAAGGCAATACAGAGGGTACCAACCCTAGTACCTCTGTGTTGGAATCGACAACAAAAACCCGCTAGAGCGGGGCGGCTATCGTCGAAGTGGGCGTAGCGAATACCAGCAATAGCACTCCTGCCCGCGAACCGTCCACATCGTCCACATCAGAAGTTACTCTAGGGAAGAGAATTGACAAGAATGCCAGCGAAGAAGCTGATGTCTTTTACAGCTCTGCTCAGTATCCAGTATAAGAACGTCATCCATATTCTGAATAAGATTACGAACAATAAGGAAACCGGTATTGCATATGAGGGGGACAAAGGGCATATTACTAAATACCAGGTAAGAAGAAATATAATAACAAAAGCTTGAAAAACCAGCAGACGGCGAAACTTACCACTTTATAACGCAACCGATCTTATAATAAATTGGTGAGAGTAAGATCAGAAGAGTTTACAAGGTTTCAGCCGTGAAGCAACCTGTAAAAACAAGGAGATAGCAATGACGGACTAACGGAGCATGAGCTACACGGCCTCCGTAAGTGCTTTACGGGTGGCGTTGACCGAAAGCTATGAACGATACCACGACCGTCTGGTTGTAGATAAAATCTGGCTAAATATGTTGCGGTGGACGGGTCACTTAATCCATTTGGATGAGGAAAATCTCACCCGAAAAGTCTATAAGGATAATATCTATTGTAGAAAAAGAAGACTAGGCAGACCCTGCCTGAGATGGAATGATGGCGTAGGCCAAGACGACAGACAGCTTTTACAGATGTGGGATTGGTGGACTTCGGCGCAAAACCGGGGTGTCTGGAGTTTCCTATTAAGGCAGGCGTAGACCAGATATCGGTTGTTGCGCCTTTAATATTGATGTTGGCCAAAAGTATGGACCAGGCTTTAATCATTGCGTTTCGTCGGCACAGCAGGCGAGGATTGTAGGGATGTATCCTCTTCTTTGATTCCTCTCAAGTGGTCTGTGGGTATCACATTAAAGTACTTGAGAATCAGCTCTCCAGGGTCTTCTCAGCGCCGGCGTCTGAAAGTTAACCTATTAGATTCCTACAGTATCTGTAACCTTATATCCAGTGACCAAAAACCCGGCTGGAAAAGGTCAGAATCGTTCAAACCATACGCCTTCAAAACATCAAGATCCCCATCAACAACTGGGTAGTGATTAAGAAGGAGGAGCTCCAGATGAACATCGAATGATCACTTAGAAAGCCGAAGGATGACTTGGATCCACTCAAAGTGTGCCTTGACTAACCAGATGGACTACTTCCGTGTGGAAGACATCGACTAATACAGGAGTAATGGATCGAAAGAAGCCGGATTATCAACCAAAGCAGATATTAGAGCATATATCCTTCAGAACAAGTGCCTACACGTCTTTTTGGCTCCAGACCTGATTTCTAGTGACCTAACCATGGTCAGATTAGAACAGGCGGAAAACATGTATATCTCTCCGCCTTATTTGAATTATGACTAATCAACATCCTAAGAAGAATTACCATATCTGATGTATTGTATTGAAAAAAACCCAGTCTGTTGATAGGCCTCGCACTAGCGAGGCATATATTTTGGAGCAACTCAGAAATCGACAATAGAGATGAGCCTCTCTTCGAACATGTTGCAATAAGGGCACTAATTTTCCGTTTGCCCAGCTCGAAGAATAAAGACGGTTGGGAGGAGGTCTTCTAGTGCCTGACTAGATCTTGTTTCTGGGTCATTTTTCAATCTGAATTCCACTGTAGCATTTTTTACCTGGTTTGAATTAGGAGATAGTTTAGTAGCCGAAGTCTTAAATATTGCCTTGGAAAATATTTTTTTATTAGCCAAAGGTATCTAATTCAATAAAAAATATAGGACAAACGGTTTTGTCCAGGGCAGAGGCAACTCGTCAGACGCTGCCTCACCTCTGCTCTGGGAGCAGCGTGACCTTGAGTGACAACAGATGGAAAACGCTCCTGATATATTTGGAAAAACACGCCAAGGGTGCGAATTATATCCAAGCCTAAGCTAAGCTAAAGCTAAATTATTGTTGAGGATAAGTGAGGGATCCTAAGGACGAAACCGTTTGCCCTACATTTTTTTAATGCTTGGGTACCATGGCCCAAACGAGGGATCCGTGGACCAAAAAGACGTGAGAGTAAGTTGCTCTCCATTTGGTCCGGTCCAACATCAAGTGGATGTGGACTTAGGATCCATCACTTATCCTCAACAACATTCTTCAGGGTTTTATCTTCTGAACAAAAAAAATTCAGAAGATAAAACACCGAAGAACAGTTGGTCCCTTCTTTTTGTGTTGAATACCTACATTCTGGACATCCCTGGCATAAAACCAACCAAAATGTGGTTGATACTATTTACTACCTAAACAAAGATATCTGCATTCCACTTGCCACGACTGAACAGATAGAGATTGACACTTTCATCCAATGTTAAGTTCAATTGGAGACTAAATACAGAACTGAGGGTAGACTTTCTCCGTGAGCGTGTCAGACTTCTTGGGTCAGTGTGCTTCGTAGCAAAGTCCCACGGCCATAGTAATATCTTTGATGAAGTGTGAGCCCTGAATATTCGCATCGAATTACACCAATAGCAAGTTAAGTATAAGAAGGAGTGGCAGTTCCTACGTGAGCATAGTGCAAAACCGGCGATGAATTGCGGAGTTCGACACGATGTTCTTTACCAACGGGTCAAAGATGGTATGCGGAATCGAAGTTGGAGTATTCTCGGAACCGAATAATATAAATGAATCGTACAGTTTTCCAAAATACGCCAATGTATTTTAAATGGAGGCACTCTGGATATTGGAGGCTGATGGGTGGGGCATGATCCGAGAGCCACATATAATATATTCATTCTGATTGGCAACCAAGTTGCCGTCAAGGCCTTATACTCAGTGGCTGCATCCTTCAGGCTGAATAGTCTAAATGACACGCTCAGAATTACCCTCCTCTGGGCTCACGAAACGTAGAGAACAGTGAGCAGGCTGACTGCGCTACCCAGGCGGGGCTCCGCTCTTAGCAGTCCCTCAGTAAGCGCAAGCTGCACACTGCAGCTGAATGTGAACAATGCAATCTGCTCGCAATATTTGACAGCCGCTAATTCCAGTTGGCAAAGGCTCACCGCCTGCGCTAAATCAAGAAATGTCTGGCCCTCCTACGAAAAAAAATTAATCATGAAAGATTTTGAATCACACTTTGGGATGCATACCATCAAAAGAATCGCTGCAAGATCGGTTAGAAAAGCAGGAAGCCAATTATTATGAATGACAGAGGAGTGTTGGGTGAGGCGGGTTTGAAAAGAAATAACCTGAAACTGACTGGAAAAGGTTAAGTTGTTGAGATCTAATAGGTTAGTAGCAATGGATCGATGTTTCACAAAGACAGGTCATTCTTTAGTCATGAGTTCGCCGGCAAGCGGCAACCAGTCCAGTTAACGTCTCCCACAAGAATTTTGATATAAGGAGAGACGATGTATGGAAATAATGGAGAAAGGCGATTTTTGAAGTAACTAGGTAGGTATCAGTGGCCGATTCGATGAGACCAATTAGCGCTGGGGTGTATCGTTTTGGTGTCACAAACTCCCAACGACATGACTGCTGTAGTAAAAGCAAGGGATATAGGGCTCCGCCGGGTAAGACCTCCAGAGCCAGTCCGTAGCATTCAAGAAAGAATGCAGCCACCCTGCAATTAAAGATTTCTCTGAAGTCCTTAAGAGGTTTGTGATAACTTGGTAGTCAAAACGACCGATTTGAAAGATAATGCGTATCAAGAGCTTTATAAGGAGGAGCATCTGGAAATTGCTAAAAATAAAGCATAGTTAAAGAAGAAAAATCTAGAGAGCGATTTAAATGATTTCTCATGAGAATGAACTGGACAACGGAGTGGATGTTCATGAAGCTACACCAACCAGGAGAATGGTAACAGACCCTTAGGAGGAGTAGAAAGCCAAAAACCTTAGCGCGAGTAAGAATAGTGAGGTCAAAATCGCCATAAACAGTGAAGGGAAGAGAGACAAAAAAAACCGAAAAATCTGAGATGAATCAGAGGAAATATTCACAAAATTAGCAAATGAACGTTCGTTTGGCAGAGAAACAGTATTATAAGGGAATAGACAAAACGAAAAGACGAATTCAGCACGCAGAGTGGGCTTAATAGCTATCAAGCTGTCTATCATGTGAAGCCATAACATACAGATTAATGTGCAAAAGCTTCATTCTTATACCTTTCAAGCTTACAAAATATTAGCTCACGTAGTTCGGTGAAATAGAGGGGCGGCGCAGAAATTTTCCTGAAAATGACGAGATTTGATGAAAAACTCATGCATCCAAAAAGAATGTTGGGCGAAAAAAGCGTTCAGATCGTTGGGTAGGCAATGGCGTCATGTTCGTGGGGATATGCGACTTTGTTCGAAGCCTCCAGACTGCCAGGGATGTAATCCTTTGTCTGCTTCACACACAAAAGAGGTGCCGGAGATGAGCTGGTTGTTTTCTCTGGCGTAATCAAGAATATTGTTGAAAGGTGTAGAAATGTCTAGCCTGGGATTGGTGGAGGGTGAAGCGAAGAGAAGCATAGGTTGATAATAGCTGTAGCAGTCTATTGCGATCATCAATGGGATGTTGGGAAGGATGCCAGTTGGAGCCCTTCCTACTATAACAGAAAGAATTGCGGTGCTGCACAGAACTACTATGGGGGTGAATGATGAGCCATATAACGAAAAACGATCGCTGGACGAAGCTTAATCTAGAGAAACAGTCGAATTAGCTGCAGTATTTCTCGGATATGGAAATTACGATTAAGAAAATCGATTAACTAAGATATTAGACTTAGCCTTACACAGGGACAAACGGCCCACATCAAGTGGATATGGACTTAGGATCCCTCACTTATCCTAAACAACTTCGATGCTTGTCGAGCGGGGGAAAAATGAGTAGAAATATGAGTGAAGAAGACTCTTTCCAGGCTGACTTGTCTTCTGGGAGATAATGATGACTGTCAGAAGGAATTTTGGACCAACTTAATCTTATCTATATCTTAACTGATACACTTGACACTTGAGACTACCAAGTCTAATTCTCTTGCCGTCTGTCGGTTCTGGATGTTGTGGGAGAATACTACCTTAATAAGTAACTGCGTAGAGTGCATCCAGTTTGTTTGCTTGAAGTCCAAATATAAACTGAGCTACAAATGGCAATGATAGAAGAGTGCGTGTCTTGAACATCCGTTCTTAAACAAAAAACAATATACTTGTATTTTAAATACACATAAAATCAGATTGCAGCAACTTTGAGCAATAGGTTTGACTCTATTATCTTCAAATTTCTTTTATTCTATGTTCATACCACCTTTGATCTAAGCGTTATCATTCCAAATCTTACTTAACAAAACAAGTACGTTTCGAAAATATTTCAAATGGTAACAACGTCTCCATGTAACTCAGGAACAAGGGTTAACAATAACATCGCCAATTGCAAATTCATTGTTGTCATTTATGGAAATCTGGCTGGGGATTACCATACTTTGCGGTTAAGTAAGTACGGTAGCATCAAGTAGCTCCATTTCTGTAAGACCCACACAATAATTGTAGTAAACAATTGTTTTAGATTTTAGATGGACAGCCCATAAAACATTATCTGGTGACCACTTGCGGACCACTTATGGGGAAGACCAAGCGAGACAATAAGGCACAACATATGGCTAACATCGTAAGCAATATTGTTTCTTGAGAAAAACCACCGCACTTCGAACATGCATGTATCTAGATTAAAGTACACATGTGCATGGATGTTAGCGTCGATGTAAAACCACCTGAATTTTGGTAATGGCCCTAGTTGAGGTCACTGGTTGAAGTCAGGGTCATTGATTCTTCAACAGAATTGCTCAACTGACTCAATTACAAGACTATTTGCTTGATGACCATTTAAATTGTTATGCTTTTTGTGTATCTAACAATAAAGCAGCATGACATAATGTAAGGTCACTTAGCGACGTAAGACAAAGATTTGGATTTGAAAGTGATGAAATGAAGATATTTGTAATGAAAGTCATTTGATCGAATTTGTGATGGAATTTAAGAGACAAATTTCATTTAGAATGACTAAAATTTTTATTAATCTCTTAGCGGTGTTTTCTAACATATTTCAGTTTTTGATGGTTGTCTTTTTTTAAGGATTTCATGATTCATGAGATTACAGCACGGCACCAATCAAAAGTAACCAACACTCTACAATTGATCTTTGTCCCAATGACAAGGACTCAAAGTTACTATCGTTTGCTATAAAGTGAATCGATCGCCTGAACCTAAATATTTCAAAAAGGTTTTCCTTGTCAGTTATTTCCATTGGAGTTAATCACCTCGCATGGAATATCCTATCATCCTAAAGATACTGATGATTCCTTCACAGGATTCAAGTTGGTTGTAAATCATATCTGTTTCTGTGTGCTTAATTTTAAATCCACTATAAATGTTCCTAAATGAAAACCTCTTTAAGGGAGGTTACGATAAGCAAAAAATGAAAGTTCTTTCAAATATGGCCAGCTGGGAAATACAATCGTAGCTGATTGCGCAGATAAAGAGTCATGAATAAAACATTAACAAGGTCTTGTTTGTGTTTATTTATTCATGTGTTATTGCAGGGAAGGCGGTTCGGGAATTTACTTTGTATTTCGTTTAGATTTTTTTTAATTTGATCTCTTCTTTATCCTCACTAATTCACAAAATTACAGATCCACGTGCAATTATTCCCAATGTTTTTTGTAAATGTTATTACCTAGAACAAAAGTCCTTTAACAGAACTGATAAAATATTTGGGGGATTTCTGGTGTGACCTACGTAAATAGCCAAGAATTGTTCTCTGAAACAATTTCGGAGTAGGGTTTCTCATGGTACGTTTTAAGCACTGATAGGAAGCTCTCCAAGATATCTTAGCTGCTTGTTTCGTGACTTCTCCTAATGAAAAATGTTGGTACTAGTAAGAAAATACAATCAATATATCAGTTTAGGTGATTTACGCGAACAAGGTTACTTCTTATGGACTGGTCACTCTCTCTACCTTCCAATATTATCAAAAGTGTTTTTGTCCGCCCTAACTAGGATATGAAGACAGGATTCGAGATCCCTGGGCATGTCAACCATGGTTTTCGCGTGGTGCCGGCTTTAGCTTTGGCATTGTGTCTTTGAACAGACGAATCATACCGGTAGCCGTCATGATGTCGAGAACAGGGTCGCTGACGAGTCTCCGGTTCTTCTCGTATACGAGCTCCGCAGGACTTGCAGCAAATTCTTCGCAATTGCCTGTTCGGAGACCAAGTAGAACGAGTGGCAGGACCCGCGACCAAGAAAGGTCGTTTTGGGCCATTATGCCGGCCTTAAGCGTTCTGTACCACCTTTCCAGCATCCTATTGGAAATGGGGGTACGTGGCTGTCCGTTTAAAGCCAAGAAGTTTGCCTAATTCTAATTCTCCAACTACAGATTCCCTGGTCGGTGATTATAACTGCCGGCACACCAAAGAGTGGAATCCGTTCTCGACAGAGGGCCTCAATACAAGATTGTGAGGTAATGTCGTTTAGAGGTATTGTCTCAAGCCACCGCGTGAATTTATCGATGATTGTGAGGCAATCTAAAACCGTGCCAGTCTCGCAAATGGCCAATTAAATCGAGGTGGATTATGTGGAAATGCTTGGTTCTACCTCTTTCCTCATATGTATTGTAGTTTTGCACTTCAAATTAATTTCCTTTTTCATGACCGGCCAAAAATACTTCACGGTGACTAACCGTTTTCCGAATGCCTGAGTGCGCCAGATCGTGAACGCCGTGAATTACTTCCATTCGGAAATCGGCCAGAATATATGGCCTTAGTCCCTTGTCTGAGGTCTCACAGTATGTACTGGATATAAACCCGAAGATAGGAAACTCCCAAAAAGTGTATTTGGAATTGATCCGCAAGCGCTGAAGAACTGCGTCGTCCTTCTCGGCCTCGGCGATTGTAGGAAAATCAACGAAGGCGGGGATCTTGACCTCTGCAATACATGATAAAGCGTCCGCAACCGCGTTATATTTTCCAAACACATGTTGAATTTAGGAAGTGAACTGGCTGATAAAGCACAAATGCCGAATTTGGCGAAGAGAACCTTTTTTGGGCTTTTGTTTTAAAGCAAAAGTGAATGGCTTATAGTCCCTGAATTATGTGAACACCCTATCTTCAAGGGGATACTGATAAGGACAGCACCTACGGCATTGACTAAGGCATCGATGAATACTGGTAAGGGTGCATCTTGCTGAGGGAACGCCAGAAGTGCAGCATCCACCAGCTATGGCTTGGTGGTCTCAAATGACTGGGCAGCCTCTGGGAACCATACAATCAGACGCGAGTCTTTGGGTTTCGGCCCAGACAAGAAGGCGTTAAGGATCGACTGATGGCGGGCGACCTTGGGCAAGAAACAGCGATAGTAGTTTAACATGTCTAAGAACCTTCTCAGTTCTTTAAAAGTTTTTGGGAGCGGAAAGCTCGAAATCGCTTGCACGTTGACTGGGTCCGGTGAGATGGCTTCAGGGGTAATCAGGTGAGCGAGGAATCTCACCTGCGATTGTAGAAGTTTACACTTCTCAACGTTGAATACTAAGCTGACCTCAAGGAGACGTTGAAAAATGCGCTCAAAGTGCTTTAAATGCTCGGACACAGAGGAAGACCAACCAAAACATCATCGAAATATACGAAACAGAAGTTTAGGTTCCGCAGCTCAGAATGGATGAATCTTTGAAAGTTTTTCGCTGCGTCCAAAAGTTGTTAGCTCCGCCACAAATTCACACAACGACCTCCTACCTTTGGTGTTCGCAGGCTTTTAAGAATTTTGTAACATCCTCCAGACTTTTCTGTAGTATCTTCCCCTCCACATATTAACTACATATAGCCGAGGTCACGGCGCAATTTATTCGATATGGTAATCTAAAAAGTAACATCCCCTTAGAAGGCCTACTAGCATTTTCATGTCCATGTCAAGGGACAATGAAACTGCTGCTAGAAAGGCTCCAATTTTTTCACAAAGATGTTCGCCTACTGGCCGAAATTCATATTTCTCCATTTCGTTGTGCGAATCTTTGTAACTTGACGCTTTAGAGTAGTCCCATGTTTGTGAAGTCAGACCCTTGTTTACTAGATTTTGCTTTCCCAACTATATTCGACTACCCTAGCACCCAAATCTGGAAAGCTGTGGGCAACTACAAATCAACTGGGTTGCGATTTAGTGCTTATAACGTTCCTTAATTATCATCATTTTTGTCAATCATTTCTTTTTTGGTGATTACAGGAGGGTATGTTTTCTCAAATACAAATTTGAAAACCATATAATCAGCAGACATGAACCCCATCAGATGTTTATCCAGGGATTTCCAGGTCGACGAACGACTGTACTATGTGTCATCTTTTCATGTACAAATGGTATCTAACCTATATGCGTCGTTTACCTACATTCCATTCCACTTCCAAATGATTGGCAGGTTACCACTGCTAAGATTTAAGATGGCTTCGAGTGGTCTTGGTGGTATAGTTTTCATCGTTGCAGTAACATTTAGGTAGCCGAGCCTTTGTACTTGTGGCAACAGCCTCTTCGTGTTAACAGAATTCAGTCTCGACTAAAATATGATGCATATATAAATCGCAATAGGCCCTTTAGGAAACATTTGATGATCCTATGGTGAGAAAAATCCGGAGTTCTATAGTACCAAAGCAATTGCAGATTGCTCTGATAACATTCCCATTCTGATGCTTTCACATTACTTTATAGTCATGGTGCTCTTCTAAATTTTATATTTGGTAGTTTAGGTCAGCGTGATTCCTATTCCTGAGTGGTGGTTGCCTCACCTAACTTTCGGAACGACCATAACTAGTCCACACTGCCTAGCGTTCGACACGAATCCATTATACCTCCATGGATAATTGTGAATTTTCAGCGAAGCTGCTTTCAAACGATTACATACTGTGTAAGCAAACTTGCCAGCTAGAATGTCCGGAAATGCCTGCGCAATGACGTTTATGTCCTCCAAGACCCATAGCAAGTGACGGAGAACCCCTTCATGTGGGCCGAGTGTAGAACATATTGTCTCAGTAAACGTTACGAGGACCACAGCTGATTTATAGCGGGTTAATTCCATTCAGCCATCGTATGTCTCTTGTTCACTCCTTCATGGAATATGGGGCACCTGTCATTCCGCCCTTACATCCGACACTGCGATACTGCGCTTCGGTTTCATTACCGTCAAACTTAATGCTATCCTTGTGATAAGTCGATAACTGCGATTCGAACTCAAGGCGATGACACAGAAAGGCAAGCGATGTATCCCCCTCAATAATCGAGCCATCTATGCTACCACAAATCGATGTGACTACGCATAGTTGGAGGTAGGATCGATGTCCATGAATGCGCCCGAGGCGTATTCCTTTTGGGACATCGTCTTCAGTTGACGAAACCTCCAACTCGCCGATGTTCTCGTTGTTCAGTAGTTCATCAAAGTACTAAACCCATCGCTCATCGTTCATAACTATATCATCATTAAATATGTCTTCGCCGGAATGATGAGACACCATGACATTGCTAGTTGTAGCCATTGGATTTCAGCGTAAATATGTTTTATTCCCAAAGAAGAAAGTTAGTCCTCTTTCGCCAAGAGTTGCATGCCTTTTTGAATCGCAAGTTTGTAGAACCTTTAGTAACTACTTCCAAACCCCCTTATGCAAACATGCTTCATAATGTTCTAGCAACGGCTTTTAGCTGGCAAAGTCAAGATCAGGCTCTTCCATGCCTCCTAGCTTTTTTATACCAATAAATTTGAGTTGGATATAATGCTGGAATATCTCCAGCGACTAACCTAGAGCATATCGTCGTTTGTTCTCGGCCAAATCATATTTATAATCCGGAATGTTTCTTTTTTCAACGAGTTGCGTAACTTCTTCTAACTTCTTCACATTGCTAGTCCTTGCTGTTTCATTGCAGTTATGTAGACTCTCTTCTCTGTGGATAATTTATCGAAAACTTTTTATCCGATTACAATCAGTGGACAGCCCTTCTTCTACGTATCCCAAAGTGAGTACCACATTCTAATCATCATCATCAACGGCGCAACAACCGGTATCCGGTCTAGGCCTGCCTTAATAAGGAACTCCATACATCCCGGTTTTGCGCCGAGGTCCACCAATTCGATATCCCTAAAAGCTGTCTGGCGTCCTGACCCACGACATCGCTCCATCTTAGGCAGGGTCTGCCTCGTCTTCTTTTTCTACCATAGATATTGCCCTTATAGACTTTCCGGGTGGGATCATCCTCATCCATACGGATTAAGTGACCCGCCCACCGTAACCTATTGAGCCGGATTTTATCCACAACCGGACGGTCATGGTATCGCTCATAGATTTCGTCATTGTGTAGGCTACGGAATCGTCCATCCTCATGTAGGGGGCTAAAAATTCTTCGGAGGATTCTTCTCTCGAACGCGGCCAAGAGTTCGCAATTTTTCTTGCTAAGAACCCAAGTTTCCGAGGAATACATGAGGACTGGCAAGATCATAGTCTTGTACAGTAAGAGCTTTTTTTTTAAAACCACATTCTAATGCAGCCCGTTAACAACATAAGTCATCTCCACGGAGAGGGCGGACTGAATTTAGAGGATGAAACCAGAGAAATAGAGGCTATTCGCCAATCACAGAGTGATCTTAAGAAAAGAAAGCAGAATTCAGCAAAATATCTCCAAAACGTTAAAAGAAAAGCTCCTGGAACACCGCAGATGAGAATCGAAAAAAGGAAGGTAAATTGCTAGCGCAGCTCCTCGTTGCGCAAAACTCGGCTCGTAGAAGGAACACGCTAACGATGAAACGAGATGAGCGGCAAAAGGACTTCTGAAAAGTCGTAACCAAAATAACCAAGCAATCTCAATAAAAGATGAAAATGCAGCGAAAACTTCATCAAAAGAAGATAGAAGGGGCAGAGGTCCGTCCAGCAAGTGAAAAGATGGGATGTCTTTTGTGGAAGTCCTTTGAAAAATGTCCAAAAAAGGCACCAGAAAACGCTGGGATAAATGGTAAATCTATCTAGTGCACTCAATTCGACATTGTACTTAACGAACCTGGGGAGTACTAACAAGAAAATATTCTATGAGGCAGTTAATAGGATTCAAGCACTGAAAGCACTTGTTCCTTGCTCCGAATCCATATGCACCTTCGAAATAAACGATTCGGACTGACGGATTGATGATGAGACGTTAACAAGGCGTTGAAACGGAATTAATCAACCTCAAGATGGGAGTCACATCTGGACGCTCTGTTGGGATTTGTTGAAAGATCAGAAAAAGCCCCGCTGGTTCTTCGTGTGTGTTGCATTCTGGCCACGTCTGGAGTGACTTTCTTCATACCGTCGTAACCGACTACATATGACAGAAAGATTCTGCTTTAGTGTATCCAGAATTTCAACTACGGGTGTCTCACTGGGGATGGCATAGTCCCGTTAAACCCTCTGCACTTTATCTCTCACCCATCTGCTGGCATTGCTAGCGCTGATCTGAATCAATCTAGCAATGTCCTGCCTTAGTGAGTCCCGCCGACGTTCCAGACAAATTTTCCATGGTGGATCTCTTTGGTCACTCAAACCAATAACGCGAAAGCGAATCTTCTGACCGTGCAATCTGATAGCCGTAACTGCACGACAATACACAAGTGACTGTAGTTGCAGCAGCGACATATCAGCACAGATTTGAGATAGAAGTCTTGGAGTTGCTGAAGATGCATAGAACCTGGAAATACCTGGTCTATGCAAAGGATCCATTTCCGAAAATGCTGGTCTGCGACTCACTGCAGAGTCACGTTCGCGAATTGCGGGAAACGCTCGACGAATGCCCCCTACCATTATTCCGTAGTAGGAGCGGATGATGTATGGGTTCATTTCTTCAGTCCACTTCATCCGCTGCGTATTAATATTAATATTATGTTGAGTAAAGAGTATGTTGAAGCTAGATACCATCGCCGGATACCACTTTCGGGTGGCACACTTTTTTTAGAAATGGCTACTGGGATGGGACTTCCTGTCTTAACCCTCGATATCACTCCAACAACGTTCCAACGCCTTGGCTGCAAAGACACTATCTTCGATTAATGCTAGTGCACCGGTAAAAAGTGGAAGTTTTGCACGGTCAGTGCTCACTATTTGATTTCTTTCGAAGCAGAAAGGATCTTTCGAAATGTCCTCACGTTTGGTACATGGTGAAACTATGGAAAAATTTACGAAGCTAAATTATCTAGAGCTTTCACAAGATGAATAAGTGATCCGAAAGTCGATAAAACAGGCGCTGCTGAGGCGATTCAATAATAAGCCTTATCAGAGGATTTTTTGATGTCCTATCTTTCAAAAGGAGATCATGCCAAGGTAGTCACCCGTGTATTGCAGGACAGGAAGGAACTCTCTCAGGATTTACCACATTGTACACCGCGTCTGAGGTAAAGCCGAGATAAATCTGAAATTCACAATCAGTAAGCAGGCACGTTGCTGGCGAGAGCTAGTTAGAGACAAAACCCGTGCAGCCTTTGGTAAAGGTGATGCTAAGCAACCGCGATAGTACCGTCATCTCAATATGAATAAGGACGCAACGAGGAGACTGCATTTGAAATATCAGCTAGCAAATGCGTTCCATAAAGGTTAATCGCTTATACGCACGGTTCGATCCGTTCTTTTCTAAGGTTCCGAAGTGTGAGCTGGTGTCTTCATTAAGCAAATGTACGGTAAGCACCTAGTAAAAGTGCAGCACCTGAAGGCTATACAAGTTGTGTATTAATAACAGCAAAATTTATTGGAATTATTCTGCATGCTACAGAGCGGAGACCAAAATATATATCTACGAAAAGTTGAATAAGGAGAGGAGACAGCCGCCTACGAAGAGAGAGTTTGCATTCTCGAAGCATGGCAATAAGTCCGACAGAACGCATCTACATGTAGGTACTCTACATAACTTCCAAGAGGCGCATGACCGTGGTTTAGCTGTAGGCACTTGGGAATTGATGCTACATAACCCAACTACTCAACGCTTATAGTCGAAAGATTACAGTCACCCGGATAATGTTTATGTTGACGCGTGTACTGCAATGGCTAGTTGATGATACCTGCCAAATTTACTTCTTCTGTGGAGAGGGCAGCCGATCGACCCCATAGAAAATAGGAGCCTGCACGTTTTGGATCACTTTTGTAACTCTTTGCTTATATATTTTTAATTGAGTTTCATCGACAATCCTCATGTACTTTGAGGGTTCCCTGAGATAATTTTATTCTTCTACTGTTGACTGCGATGGTCCTTGCTGCACGTTGTGCACTTCCTTCGTATATATGGGGATCCCATCTTACCTAAACTGAATGTAGAAATATGTAACTTAGTTCATGTGTGGGCGTTCACAGTTCCTACCTTCCTAACAAATTTCGTGTCAACCGATATAACCGTTTTTGAGAAAAGTGTGACAGACAGACAGACAGGTCCATTTTAAAAATAAATTTTCAAACATCTATTTATAGCTTTTTATTAAACCATATTGAAGCTGGTATTCAACAACCCAGCAAGTAAGCAAATATTGTCTTCTTGTGGGGTGACCCGCAATCATCATTGTGGATAGAAATAAAATTCGGAAATTTGACTTTAGATGTTATCCGTGCAACGATAAAACTCTGAACTATTCACTTAAGGTTTGTTCGAAGTAGTTGATTAAAGAAATGAATGATCACTGGGAAGGGAGAAACTTCTCAATTATAGTGTTATTACCTGAACTGATAATAGCGCCGCTTATGACGAAGTCATAGAGAAATACAAGGCGTGCCCTTTACAGTTTGCTGATATAAACAGAACTTAAAAGTAACTTTTTATTCTGAAACTGATAAAGTTCGAAATCGAGTAGATGCACTCTCTCATTTCAAGAACAAAAGATAAAAATAAGAACCGAGCCAATTGGAGAGAAACTTTCTTGCACTTTTTGGTCCACCTTTCTTTTTAGGCTAGCATCCAATTTTTAAAAGACGCTGACCACTTACAGCTTTGTCAATGTTAGAGAAAACCCACTAAACGCTGCCGTAGGAGCTGCATGACTGAAGCGCTTTCTGGATGTTATTGGCTCCCATATATTAATCCACAAAGATGACAAGATGGGGTTCGTATCAAAGTCACGAAATATCACCCTTAAAAATATTAACAGCCATTGTAGTTGCCACTTTTCAAAGTTACCTCATTTTGTAATCCAAGCCATAAAATATAAACCAAAAATATTATGAGATATTTTTATTGTTTTTTTCAGCATTCATTAATATACGTTTGCAACCATGATCTCTGTTCCCCAAAGCTTACATGTCAGCGCGTCTTAATTTGAATTATTAATTCATTAACATTTTGCAGGAACAAAGAGGTCTTACCTTTGAATAATGTCATTAGTAAACACTAACTAATGCATAATTCAAAGAGAACTTTATTTGCTTTTATTCTCAGTGGGAGCCGAAGGTAAACTGCAATACTTAGTTTTGATCTGAATTTAATCGCATGTCCCCTTGCAGCCAGATTAAGTCCACACACCACCGCGCATATATGCGAGTGTGAACCACAAAAGATTGTTTAAAAACCTTTATGTAATCACTAAAATAAATCTCCTCTAATTAAACTATTTGATGTAAATGTCTTTGCTTAATTTTCTTCCGGTTCGCAGATTTTTTCGTCTCCCAGCCATTGTCGGTGGCAGCCTCAAGGTAGGTAATTAGTAAGAAGCATTTGCAACCAGCCCGAGTAGGAGCCAAGCTGTATCTTTTTATCGGGCATAACAAGTAACAGGTGATCGGGTAACAAAAGAAGAGAAGGACTTGCTCACCTATATCTGGATTAAGTTGGAGTTGAAGTTGAAATCATGAAAAATGAATGGGTCGAGTATCGGATTTTCAGAATCGCCTTGGATGTTGTTGAATTCGAATTATTTTCAAGGGTGCACTTGTCCATAGCGAAACAAAAAATAATGAAAAGAAGTTGGCGTGTGCACAGTGATTTATGTAATTGTTTACAGCAACAGTTTTTTTGGAAAGTGAGCATTCCAATGATATGCGTACGTCCATTGCTTTTTATGTTGGCCAGTGCGGCAGTTAACGCAGAAATTATGCGGTAATGAAAAAAAATGCGTAATGTTTCTTGAAGATGATTACAATGTTATACCGCTAAGTTATTTCAAGACATCAACTATTAATTTTCGGTAGCGCTTTGTTTGGAGTCGGTTCAATTCATGCATGAGTTTCCGATTTGAAAACGAACAATGAGTAATGCTACTTAATAATTGGAGCTCATCTTCACTTGATTTCATGCTTTAATGTCGGAGTTTTTGGTAGCTCAGAATTCCGCGTTTTGAAAAGGAAGAAGAAATGGGCAGCTGGATTTTGAATGATTAAGGTCATGCAAAGTAATCCCTTAAAAGATTACCTAGCAATCATGTAAAGTAGAGCCCACATGGTTCAGAAGGAAGGGTAATTTAAAATCTAGTCAAGATAAGTGTTGTTAATTTTGAACCGGTGAGGTAATTCCGACTACTAATCTTCCTTTAAAGCACTTGCATACAACAATGCGTAGGAGAGGTGCATCAATTTTCCGCTCCTGTGATGAGGAATTTCAAAGCCGAGAACGGGGATTATGTAGGATATTCTGCAGTGACCATCACACTACATTCCATAGTCTTCCATCTACGCTTTGTCCCCATAAATCAAAGCATAAAGGCTTTAAATTTAACCCCACTCGGTCTCCATTTTCTCTATTTGCTGTAGATTCTAGAGCGATGATAAAAAAGTAACAGAAGTGTTGCAACCAACCCGTTGATAATAGGTCAAGAAATTAGGCCAGCAGTGGTGGAGGTCAGATGGTGGCGATGCACTATAAACGAAATAATTTCGACGATCTCGGCCTGTAGTAGAAGAATTTGATTCCCGACCTCGGTGAATTTGTAGTGGCTAGTGTGAAAACCACATTTTATTTTCCGAGCGGTATGGCTTTCGCTAAGGCCAAAGATACTTTCCTTTCCTCGGAAAATGCGTCCCTTTCCTCGAACTGGGTGATAAAGCTGTTATCCGACTGTATAATGCCGACACTTTCCAATGCAAACTCGCAGCGCTATCCATTGCAGCCTATGAAAGCAATCGTTGTTCCGATAGCGGAATATGGTTATCCATTTTCCGCCATTAATTTCTCCTCCAAGTCAATTTATTTATTTGTTCGAATATATTATATTATCGATAGTACAATTAGATATCTCATTGATGCCTTTTATAACCTCGGGATATCATAAGAAAACTTTGTTCAGGCGGGGAGCTCACAAAATTTTTGTGATAATGGTCGATGACGATAGTGTGGACATTGTTTTCAGGAACCAAATATCGTACTTCCCAGTCAACCGTCCGATTTTCTGGTACGTGAAGCAAACCTCATCATGATCAACAGCGCAACAACCGGTATCCGGTCTAGGCCTGCCTTAATAAAGAACTCCAGACATCCCGGTTTTGCGCCGAGGTCCACCAATTCGACATCCCTAAAAGCTGTCTGGTGTCCTGACTTACGCCATCGCTCCATATCAGGCAAGGTCTGCCTAGTTTTCTTTTTCTTCCATAGATATTGCCCTTATATACTTTCCGCGCTGGATCATCCTCATCCATAGGGATTAAGTAACCCGCCCACTGTAACCTATTGAACCGGATTTTACCCATAACCGGACGGTCATGGTATCGCTCATAGATTTCGTCATTATGTAGGCTACGGAATTGTCCGTCCTCAAGTAGGGGGCCAAAAATTCTTGAAAAGATTCTTCTCCTGAACGCGGCCAAGAGTTACCAATTTTTCTTGCTAAGAACCCAAGTTTCCGAGGAATACATGAGGACTGGCAAGTTCATTATCTTGTACAGTAAGAGCTTTGACCCTATGGTGAGACGTTTCGAGCGGAACAGTTTTTGTAACCTGAGATAGGCTCTGTTGGCTGACAACAACCGTCCGCGGATTTCGTCATCGTAGCTGTTATCGGTTGTGATTTTCGACCCCAGACAGGAAAAATTATCAAAGGTCTGAAAGCTTTAGTCTCCTATCTTTATTCTTCCCGTTTGATCAGTGCGGTTTGATATTGTGGGCTGGTTCGTTTTCGATGCTGACGTTGCCACCATATATTTTGTGTTGCCTTCATTGATGTGCAACCCTAGATCTCGCGCCAATAGCCGCCTGCCCGATATGGATCAACGCAGTTTATACGTCTCGGGTCGTTCTTCCCATGATGTCGATATCATCAGCATAGGTCAGTAGTTGGGTGGACTTAAAGAGGATCGTACCTCTTACATTTACTTCAACATCACCGATCACTTTCTCAAGGGCCAGGTTAATGGTCTTAAGAATGATCCTGCTGCTTTTATCTGGCCTCGCACATTGGTCAGGGTCAGGCTAGTCAGTCTTATAAATTTCATCGGGATACCGAATTCTCTCATGGCCGTGTACAGTTTTACCCTGGCTATGCTATCATAGGCGGCTTTAAAGTCGATGAAAAGAATGTGCAACTGATGTCCATATTCCAACAGTTTTCCCATCGCTTGCTGCACAGAGAAAATCTGATCTGTTATTAATTTGCCTGGAGTGAAGCCTCTTTGATATGGGCCAATAATGTTCTGGGCGTATTGGGCTATCCGGCCTAACAAAATAGCGGAGAATATCTTATAGATGGTACTCAGCAACGTGATACCTCTATAATTGCAGCACTATGTGATATCTCCCTTTTTATGTATGAGACAGATAATGCCTCGTTGCCAATCGTCAGGCATTGATTTGCTGTCCCATACTTTGAGCACAAGTTGATGAACCACTTGTAACTGTAACTGGTAACTGGTCGCCTCCGTATTTAACCAATTCGTCTGTAATTCCATCGGCCCCTGGCGACTTATGATTTTTAGCCGATGAATTGCACGGACTGTTTCTCCTAAACTTGGTGGTGGCAGTATTTGTCCGTCGTCTTCAGTTGGCGGGACCTCTAACTCGTCGAAATTCTGGTTGTTCAGTAGTTCATCAAAGTACTCAACCCATCGCTCCAATATGCCCATTCTATCGGAAATCGGAGCATCGAGGTGTATAAGGCTTCATCCTGCTGACTTGTTGGTAAAACTTCCGCGCCTGGAGCGGTTGCTGCCTGTACTTTTCTAGTTCACAGACTTGTTGGTTCTACCAGGCTACCTTTTTCCGTCTGTGAAGCCGCTTCTCCGCTCGACGAAGTTTGTGATAAGTCTCTGCGCGTGCCCGCGTTCTTTGAGAATGCAACATTACTCTGTATGCGGCATTCTTCCGTTCCGTTGCTAGCTTACATTCATCGTCAAACCAGCCGTTCCGACTCCTTTTACGACTGGGGCCAAGTATGCTTGTGGCCGTATCCATGATAAAGTTCTTCAGGCGGTTGTGAAGATCATTTGTTGATGCTTCATCTCCAGGTCCTCTGTTGACTGCGATTATAGCGGCATCCATTTCCCTCTTATAGGTGTCGCGGAGGGTTGTGTTGTGGATGGCTTCAATGTTAACACTCACCTGATTGTCAGAGGGGATTTTAGATGGTGTTGTTAGTCGAGCTCGGAATACCATGCCAACGAGATATTGATCCGAGTCTATATTGGCCCCCCTATATGTTCTGACATTCATCAAGGCTGAGAGGTGGCGGCGTTCAATCAACACATGGTCAATTCGGTTGAAAGTGGTCCCGTCTGGAGGGGCCCATGGATATTTGTGGACCGCTTTTCGCGCATTTTGTGTAAACTATGGGAGCCAGCGTATCGCCTGAAACCGTTCCCTGTCCAACGCATCCCCTGTAATGCTGTTACATCAGCTCTATATTGGGACAGGGTATCGTCTAGCTGCTCAACAGCTCTGTACAAGGAGCGTACGTTCCATGAGAAAATGCGCAAATCGTTATTCCGTTGTCGTTGCCGGGTTCGTCGTTTTGTAATCCGTCCAGTCCGAGGCTCCTGTTGTGGCTTCATAACAAGTTGTTTTCCGTGCCCTACCCAATCTGGAGGACCAGTTGGTATAACTTGTCCCGTTTTCAGGCGCGGGAGACTCGCCTTCATCCATCTCCGTGTGCAGCTTTTCGTTAAGAAAGAGCTCCCAGCGGTCACCATGTGGAGGTGGAGATAGGGTTTGGTAGTAGAGCTGTTGGTGTTGGTTCAGCAGGCGTTTCCCAGGTTTTATGCTCCATCGTGGGTACCAATCGACGTTTCGCGCTGGGACCTATACTACCCTTTGACCACCAAAATATTACCTAGCAATTATGTATAAGCAGGGTGAACATAGTTTCAGTAGGAAGGGGAATTCAAAATCCAGTCAACATAAGTGGTGTCAGTTTTTAACCGTTGTGATGGTTCAATGCCTAGATTACTATCCTCGGCTGAAGCAGACACTTGTCGCGCAGAAGAGGTGAATATATTTTTCACTCAGTCTTACTTAGAAAACGGAATGGAAAAAGCCTAAGACGACTATACTAGTTTTTGTATCGTCGTCTGTTGTTGCCATCAGACTACATAGTCCTCCTCATTCTACTATTTCTTGACACACCTATTTAAACGATTTCCCACTTGTAGCCCCTCGATTTGCGTGAGTTCTATCTGCAGTAGAGTTTCGGAAAGATCCGAGACGCCAGGTAGATATTGTCTTCATGAAGGTCGAACGTACCATCCCTACCTCCGAAAATGTTGATTGTGAGTGCATACCGTAGGACTGGATTATACAGTTGCCTTCCTTCTATATAATGGCGACACCTTTCAAAGCAAGCCTACGGCACTGTTCGTTGTAGTTTATGGAGATAATCATAGTTCCGATGGTGACATATGGTCAGCTATTTTCCGTTGTTAACTCCTTCCTGATTGCCCGGTACTTCGAGACAGGGTGCATCGGGCAAGTCGCTTTGCTCAAGAGTTCAAATATGGTATCAATAGTGCAATTAGAGATCCCATTGATGCCGTTTATGGCCTCGAGAGAACAAAAGAAGACTTTGTTGAGGCACTGAAATCAAAATACTTTTCGTGATACTAATCAAGCATCCAGTCAAACCGCGGAATTGCTATTATGCGAAACAGCTTATACTGTGTGGTCAAACACCGTATCTAAAACTGAAGATTC
Organism: Hermetia illucens; assembly: GCF_905115235.1. NCBI lineage: Eukaryota > Metazoa > Arthropoda > Insecta > Diptera > Stratiomyidae > Hermetia > Hermetia illucens. The sequence continues at coordinate 151,278,168 of NC_051850.1, read as the reverse complement.
TCGTATGACTGCTCTCTCTACAGAGAGACATTTGTTTCAATAGGGTTCGTAAGGTGGCGTATGAAAGTTCTATCTTTGTAGGTTGTGAGTTGCTTTAGTTAGAAGGTTTTTTGTTACCAGACTCAGGAGATCTCTTCGTCTATATAGCGTGGATACAATTCTTCACATCCAGTGTAGTAATCTACTGCTATAAGGACGATGGGCAACGATCCTTAATGGGTCGCTTACCATACGGGGAGTGGTGTCCCCGAGATGCCCCACGGCACGGGACACACTGAAAGTCCCTGGAGCCGTCGACAACTCCGTCTCGACGTCGATGGGGTAAAGTGAGCCTAGCTCTGCCCAAGTGGTAGTTGTGGCGTGTATCAGGAACCAGCCCCTTCGGGACCCTGGTTGGGTAGTGTGTATTGAACCGGCATTAGTAGACCGCGTTGTCCCAAACGAGCCCTGATCCATCCGTGAGTTGCGGGATCAGCTAATTGTAGGTTAACCCTCAGGGAACTGGGGTAGGGGCTTTGTCCCCGAGTGTATATCCATTCCCGACTATTGCGGCGCACTCCCTTGCACACGATGTTACCAGCGCATCTTAAATGGCGAACAAAAATAAATCAAACACTCACCCTAGCGTCCAGGGAAGGACGCAACAAAGGCTGAAATACCCAACGAGACACCGGGACGCGCAGACGGAGAGAAGGACTCGCAGGTGATGCGGCACCTACAACAGAGGCAGGAACCCAGACCTTACCTTGCAGTGCTATGATTGCAGTGGAAACTGCCGAAACTAACCAAATGGTTTCGAATATAAGTCGAGTGGAAGGTCTGTCGACTACTCTGCCGAAAGCTGAAGGAAGATTATTAAAAAATGTGCGACAGTTGTGAAGCGCATGCGATCTACGACGTTCCTCCAGTAAAACGTCAGCATAGGGATGAAAAATGGGCTAACGAAACTGGAGAAGCTCTCGAACAGGATTTCATATTACAGGCGGACATGGAAAGTAAGAGAAAATCCGCTGGAAGCAGAAACAACCACGCCTTCCGACGAGAACACTACGATTACCAAACGGATCGCAGACAGCCCATTGCAAAGCGAACTGGGGGAAAAACGAAAGGAGGAAGGGACATCTGAACGAGACTTCACTCAAGTACTCTCCTGGGCTCAAAAGAAGAAAGCGAAGAGAAACAAGAGACAACAACACGTTGCGCCATCAGAAAAACCTCTGCCTTAAATTAAGGCAGACACGAAGTACGGAGCACCAAAAGACTTTTGCCGAAGTCCTCAGTTAGAATATCAAACCCGAAGATAACGGAACAGTAGTGTCTTCCATTCGTAAAACGAAGGGTGGTGGAGTCCTAGTCGAACTAGGCCCGAAGACAATAAATAAAGTTACGTTCTGTGAGGCAGTTAAGGGGCTTCTGGGAGAAACAACTTTGGTTTCCAGCCTGGCACCCACGTGTCCTCTGGAAATCCGAGATCTTGACTGCCTCACAGGAAAGAACGAGGGAGAAGAGGCCATCAAACACGAATGTCCGGAGGTAACCAATGTCCGGATTGGTGCTGTGGTGGAAGCTGCCGAGCAATATGCGAGGAAGCTCCTGAACAGCGGGGAAAATAAGAATTCAGTAGGTAGTGTGTAGGATATGAATCCGGGCCGCCCCAACCAAATGTTGTAGATGTTTGGATTATGGGAATACATCTGCAACCTATCGGGGACCTGACAGAAAGGCAACATGCCGTAAATGCGGTCAATCCATAAAGGAAATACCTGCAATGAAAAGGAAAGTTGCGTCCTCTGCAGGGACCATGGCGTGACTGATGTGAACGTTGCGCACACTGCGGCCTCGGGCGATATCCAGTCTTCAGCGCAAAATTGGAAAGAGCTAGGACGCGGTCAACATGATTCGCATCCTACAAATCAATATTCACCGGAATGCAACCGCTCACGAGTTGCTAACGCAAACCAAAGCTGATTTAGTACTCATCAATGAACAGTACCAAAATAAGGACCCAGTTTCATGGCACATTGACATATCAGGTACCTTTGCTATCTGGGTTCGGGACGGCACCCTTCGAGGCGAGGGGACGGCTTTGTCTGGACTCTGTGTTCAGGGATAACGTTTTTTAGTGTCTGTCCGCCGTGTAAGACAATGCCGAACTTTCGGTGCAAACTGGATGTTTTGGAGGACGCTATCTTAGGCACAAATGAGCGGATCCTGGTCGGGAGTGACTTCAATGCTGGGGCACTTGAATGGGGCACAGCTCACGCAGACTCGAGAGGGAAACGAATTTTGGAAATGGCTGCGAGAGCAGGACTGGTAGTTCTAAACACCGGATCTACCGGCGCTCGGGTTGCGAGGAAAGCATTCCAGACGTAACCTTCGCGTCGGAATCGCTGGTCTCGCTGGAGGACGGGTGGCGAGTTCTGGAAGACTTCTCGGCAAGCGACCATCAATACATTGCCTTCGAAGTGGTTGACACAAACTCGCGGTGTGCGCCACCTCGGCGATCTTTCTGTGCATGGAACGTCGCGAAAGTGAACACCTGGAGGTTTGGCGAAACTCTTGCAAGCGGTGGGGCTGCGCTGGAGGGTATTCCTGGCGCGGAGAGTACAGAGGACTGTCCACTTTTCTCTATAAAAGAGTTGCAAAACGCTTTCCATTGCGTGCGGTCGTCCAAGAGGAGTCCATCGAGCAGTCACTGAATTCGAAAGTGACCAGGAATCAAAGTTTTACTTTCCTCTGGATGTAATCTGGAGTGAACGGCTGGGATTTAAATATGATAGCCAATATTTCTTTAAAGGAGCATAGAGTATCTACGCACCATCATCACCAGTTCGCTGAAATGTACTTCAGCTCTCCCCAGGTCTTTCCGAGAAGGCAATACCCCCCCTTCACTGTTCTGTGCTTTATGTTTTAAGGCAACCCATTTGTCGACATCTCTGGGATGGTGGATTCATTTCATGTTTTCGCAAAAAATGCAGCTATTGCCCTCTCTTAAAGTTTGACCTATCCGCAATAAAAGCATATAAAAGCACAAGGAATTTTGGCTAGAGCAACTGCGACCTGGTGCTGAGATATCAACATTTTTAAAGTTTACCATAACTGGTGTTCTTTGTGATCGACGAATCAACGAAAGTCTCAGATCTAAAAATTACCGCAATGTTGTCCTGTTGCTCTCTATGGCTCTGAGTATTGGCCGACTATAAAAGACGATGAGCGGCGTAAACGACTAAAAGGCCGGCCGAAACAACGGTGGCTTGATATGCTGTATGGGGATTTAAAAGCTTCGTGATTGCATCCAGGTCAGGCATTTGATAAAATAAAATAGGGATACCGATCACGACGAGCCGACTCCGCTTGTAAACGGGATAAAGGCTGAAAAAACAAGAATAGTCAGAACTCTTTCAATTTACAAAAAAAATATATATTGGATCTCAACTTTCAGGACGATCACTTACCATACATTCGCAAGAGGTGAGATTTCGGCATTGAAAACTGTGAATTCTGTGAAGTACTGACTAAAAACAGCCTAAGAAAGGGCGAGGGTAGTCAAGGTCGTATAGCAGTACTTGAGTGAATTCACCTTGCACTCCTTATACATAATCAAGTAATGGGATAAATATGGAATAAGCTTAAAAGCTGCAGGCGTCTAAGTTACTTTTTGCGCATCCCTAAACTAGGTTTGATTCCATGACTCTTCTGATTCAACATCAAAATTGACATTGGCCGGGTTGCAAAAGTATTTCCAGTAAAAGTGTCTGACCCAGCAAAAGCAAAATGTGTTTGAACTAAATAAATTGTTTAACATTGTTCACAAATTCAAGGTTATTTCCACTTGATAAAAATAACAATCAGTTACAACATTGCACTTCATTTATATGCAGCGCAAGACCCCAATAGAAAAGGCCCAATTGTCTAGAAAACTAAGCAGACATGAACTACTGCAAGTAGCACCTGTCTATTGACCACACGATCTGAAAAGATTAAGATTTGTCTGCAAATTTGCATAATAAGTCACAAAGCATTAATATGAGAGCTGCAATGGTCAGTTTCACCTAGATTCGATCGTAATTCGAGTACCAATAATAATTTGTGGGATCAGAAAAAATTAGCCACATTGCTGAGATAATATCGGAATAATATGTTGCAGTGTCACAACTGCTCTTTCCTCTTAATTGGTACATGTAATGCTAAAGTCGTGCTCAACTTTGGAGATGCATATCAAAATAGAGATCAAAGGAAATGGAACCCGCAGTCACACTTTATAAACGGATGACAAAACGGTGTAACGTAACGTTTAACTTAAGTATTAGTTTCCTTAGTATATTCTATCAAAATTAGATTGAAATGACAGCCGATCAGATACCGTTTTTGTTATACAATAATGATTAAATCAAGCAGTGTACCCTTAGCTTCAATGAAGTAAGGAAGCCGAAGGGTTTCGTCAATTGAGTCATGAAATATTTGTGGAATCTATGGAGATCGATGACCTACTATAACCAATTTCCTCCCATTTTTATGCCTACAAAATTTGAATTCCAGCGCAGTAGGACTTTCTTTTTAGATGCTGTAGCGTATTCATGTCCTGCCTTCTAAAAACGCCTTTAATCATAAAACTATCGATAACCGAATTCTTTAATCCTAAGAGCAATGTCTTGCCAATTGAATGTTTCCACATTTTCCCACTATTCCTGTTTCTTTTAACGCTCACTCGAAGGAAAAAAGGGGAAGGAAAACCTGTATGATACTGTATGACCTGATGTAGAAAGAGAAATTAAGGATGGACTGAAATATTTAACTCAGGGCAATGTAATGAACCCAGATGTAGATTGGCTATGGCTAGAGCAGTCCAAAACACCCAGAGGAAATTGGTCAAAATGGACCGTGCTAGTCGGCCAGTACTAAAATGCACGGAAGTGTTCCGTGAACAGCGTTTGCCAGACTCAAGAGTGCAGAGGGTTTTCTGGAGTTCATCACCCGCTATTGACAAAAATTTCACGTGTTCTTTAATCTGATCTGTAGATCTTGGAGCGAATGCAAACTAGAGTGAACAATAAAAGAAAACGGCTCGATCATGCGCTTCTGACCTGAAAATCGCGATTGAAGAAGGGAGATCCACGATAAATCGCGTTTTTATCTGATACCTCCCCTTCCTCAGACGGCACTTGCTGTCTTCTCTCTTCTTTGACATTTACTGGAGATGCCTCTGGACTGTCTGGCCCAATAATTAATGTCCTTGTTCATGGACGGTCAGAAATACTTTGCGGTGACTAACGGATTCGTTGTCCGAATGCCTGGGTGCGCCAGATCGTGAACAGGAACACATTCAGAGAAAAGGGAGAATCATCCAGCCTGAATTGCTGCTGATACTTCCCGTAACCAACATGAACTGGCAGGAATCGCGTCAGATGGTAGTTAATCTTGCCATGTCGTCGCTAGATCCACTACTCAAAACGGGGAATCAAAGGGTGAGTCCAGCGACCCCTCTTCAAGTCATCCCACCGGTGCTGCTACTTCTCCAGCGACTCTCGCCTTACTGCCTTTCGGTATTCTGCATCCTTTTCAGGAGGATTCATTTTCCTTTTCTCATACAGGCAGCGTGTCTCACTACCCAGAAAGTCTATCGGGATCATTCTCGACATAACCCACGCTGCGACGCCTGATTTTGTTCTGAAGGCGCTGCACACCCTTAGCGCCACTAAGCGGTAATTCATATTTACCCTCCTCCGATTACTCTACGCGCTAGTGCTTCCTCCTCAACTGGTGCCACATATAATAGTTTGAAGGGAACCACTCCGGCCACAAGTAATCTGCGACTGTATCTTCGGTCTCTAATGTTAGGCATCTTCCGCGCTAATGACACGCTGGTATTTGCCGCTTTCTCGCAGTCATAGTCCAGGTGTCCCTTGACGCGTCTCGAGCCAGCTTCAAAACAACATCTACGGCGTCGATCGTTGAATGGGCTTTTCTAAATCCAAATTGTCGCTCCGACAGTCCATCCTTATATTCGATGATAGGGAGCAGTCTGTTGTAGATGACCCTTTCGAGCATCTTTCCTGCCGTGTCGATGAAGGAAATCGGTCGGTATGATGATGGGTGTCTTAGGTGCTTATTCGACTTCGGGAGCAAAACTAGTTTTTGCCTCTTCCACCGGTCGGAGAAAACTCCTTCTACCATGCGTGTTTCAAATACGTTGATAAGGGCTCTATTGGAAACAGCATCCAGCCTGGGTGCTTTATTATCACTAATTCTCCGGCAAATTTGCGCAAGTTCCACCTCAGTTACCGCAGATATGGTGTAGACTTGCTAGCTTGTATTATTCGCGCTCCCCTTTATCCGGGGGGAAGAGAGGCATCACTATATCGAGCAAAATATGCGGGCAGGTTACTTGTGGTGTCCGTATAGCTTGCTTCAGCCTTCCTCGAAGGTTCACACCCTGCCTGCCCTCTCTCTACCTGCCGTCTCTCGTCGAAGTCCATTCTTCCTCTAGATCGTTGGCAGATCCTTCTAGCTCGAAAACATGTATCCCGTAACTCTGGGATCTCTTCGTTCCACACCCTTGGCATAGTAGCGTCGCAAGCTCTCGTTATGCGTCCCATCATTTGCTCTACCTTTTCTGTAACCGGAAGACCGTGATAGTGGCCTCTATAAATGCATCCTCTTCAAACTTTTTGACGCACCAGCCCTGGTTTCCAACGCACATCGCCGCATTGCTCATACTCGATCTGCAGGAAAATTGCCTGGTGAGTATAATATTCACTGACAAACCATGCCATTCTCCTCGCCTATGTGGTACTCACATATGTCAGATCGACTATTGAGCCCGACCCTGTCCCACGTAAAGTGGAAACATTTCCCGTATTGGTAAGCACCAGGTCTAGCTCCGCGAAAACCTCGAGCAGGATGCAGCCCCTGGTGTTCGTAGTGCGACTGCCCAATCCATAGCCCGCGCGTTGAAATCACCCGCTATGATATTGGGGTTTCAACTTCTTACATCCGAGACTAGCATATGTAGCATTCCTTCGAATTCTGCTATCGTCGCGCTTGGTGGGGCGTAGCAACTATATACGTAGATACCAGCTATTTTTGCCCTGACGAATCCAACTGGAAACGCCATCACTTTTTGAATGGCTTGATTTCCACACGCTTACATTGCCACCTTGCCAGTTACATTGTTCGCTGATTATGGCAGCTTCGATTCCCTTCTCATACATGGTTTGCGACAGAAGGTCTTGCGTTACCTCGCAGTGATTGAGATTGATTTGTATTAACTTCATTTCTTTACTGCATCCAAAGCTCTTCTAAACACTGGGCATCTGCTGCTGCCTGCAACATGCCGACAGTCGGCGCCTTGCAAAGCATACATTCAGGCTCAGCCTTGCACTCCCTAAACATATGGCTCTCTCCCACATTTTCTGCTACTTTTTGACCGTTAGAGCCACCGGTACAGTTCGCCGCTATGTGGCCAAATTCCAGGCATCTAAAGCAGCGCTTGAGGGACACCTGCCCCTGAGTCAACAAACGAGCCAACCTATTTTTACTTTACCAGCCGCCAGCAGTTTGAACGCTGCTTCAACTGGTAAGCTTATAGTTGCCGTTTGGGTGCCTTCGTATATCTCTCTCACTTCCCTGATAGTGGAGTCTTCCAAGCCAAGTAGTCCGAACTGCTTTTCTTAGGCGTCGGAAATATCTTCCTTGGTCATGATTTCATCAATGCCCTTACATTGTATAACAATCTCTTACTTTCTCACCCGTAGCTGTGCTTCTTTTCCTAAAGACTTCTCCGCCTTGCCGAGGAAATTTTCTACCTTTTTGGGCGAAGGTTTTTTAGCTCTAGCATCAAATCTCCTTTTTGGAAGCCTTTGATTCGGCTGACATTTTCTCCAAGGTCCATCAGCTCAAGATCGGATTTGACCTTTCTGAGGATATCGGTAGAAGTCATATCACCTTTTTTGGCGATAAGAATTAATTGAGGCCGTAATCTTCTTTTATGTGTGGCATTTTTCTGTCCACCAACTTTGGTTCTTTCTTGGGGCTTTACCTCCTTTCAGTCGATTGGAGTGAGTGTTGCAGTTTCCAGGATTTCAGTAACTTTATTTGCCTTCCCCTTTGCCGGTGAGAGGCCTTTGCCTTTTCCCAACCAGCGACGACCCGAATGAATCGTCCGCCCCTCTCTATTCCTCTTTTCAAGCTTAACGCCTGTGTTGCCTGTGTGATGCCTGATAACTTCAAGGCATTTTTTTTTCCTTGGCACTATTGTACAGTACCCGAATGGCTCGGATCATGTTTTTGATGGCCTCGTGCATATTGTGTTTGTCCTTTATGAATTCGGACAATTCGATTATTTTTCCTCCGAGGAAGGCAAACAACGATTTGTCCGTATTCTGACACTGCTCCTCTGCTTGGTTTTCGCACTGGGCGCTTCCGTATTTATTAGCCTTTAGGAGTTTCCTTAATATCTTTCCTTCATCAACGTTGATTTCGGAGGAGATCGCAGGATCGTCAAGCTCCTCCTAAATGGATCAACCACTAAGTTTTACGACATGTTTCGACCAGGTGTAGCCACCCCACTATGGGCTAATGAATGAGCAGTTTATGGGGCATCTTTCCTTGTATTTTGAACAGATGTTCTCGGGAGTGATGTATTCCTTTTAAATATCTCTTTCTCCAGGCTACTTGTAGTATTCCATTCCACAGTGGCCAAGTAATTCACCACCGAGGCACTGCAGTCGAGGGATATCGATGGTGAATTTTAATATCACCCCAAAGTGGATATTCTTACATAATATGCATATATATTACGTGCTAGGTTCTAATGGGACTAATGCACACTCAAATCGCTTTATAAAAATACACAAAACCTTTCATTCCTGAAGCGTCCAGCTTCCGGTTTCCCGACTTGTTTAGATCTTTATAGTGGTGTTACTCCTTAACTAAAGTATAATCAAGATCAAGCTCTCTGACGGTATCACGAAGTTTTTGGAAGGAGGCAGAGTCAAAACCTCCTTCAGTGTCGACCAACACACCCTTCTTTGAAACCGGATGAAGAGCAGACTCACAGCACTTTCCACGCTGGTAAGCATGATGGTTTCCAGTTATTGGGTGGGACGTTAGCGCCTTCTTGCCGAATGTGATAATCAACCAGTCTCTCCAGACATTTCAGTGAGAATGAAGTTAAGGTGATCTGGCTTCATAAGGACGACGCATCTTGAACTCAAACGAAACGTCAGACAGAGCAAGTCTAAATAAATATGAAATGACCCACGCATCGGAAAAGACACGTTAATTTTATAATAATGGCACGTGAGGGATCAAAGCGTTCAAAGGACCTTTCTACATTCCCGAGCCTGGCTAGCACAGAAGCGTGCAAGAACGTGTCGACCGAGCACTTTGATGGAGCTTCAGTCTTTGCGGATGGACCTTCACGGTCAATTTCGTCAACTTTTTAGGTTTCTGGAATAGCTCTCCCCTCTAGGTCGTTTTCGGGCATTTAAGATGATCGTCTAATCCTCTTATTCCCATAAATTCATTAGAAATAATCTAATATTTTACTAGCAGGACTGAAATGAACCCAATTGGCTTCCATTCTTCTATTGTAGCAAATCCAGGCACAAAAAAAAATTTACATAAATGACCTTTTCGATATGAACCGGGAAAATTTCGTCAATTTGTTTGACCTTTGTGACTGCAATTGTTCTCATCTCCACTAACTTCTAATGGAAGACAAGTAGATGCTGCAAATCATTTGCGTACTTTACACCACAGAAATTAGCATATCAAAAAGTGCCACCATTCCAAGCGTTTACCACGATGACCTTTACTTTTCTCGCCAAATATTTGCAAATTGTTTACTAAAGGTGAGAAGTGGAATTTCTGAAAAATAAAATAAATTCTCAACACCCGTTAATGAGATAATCAAATCTGCAAACAATAGTACGCTAAGAATCACAATCTTTGTAGAAAATCCATGGAAAATCCGGTCTCTATTTTTGGAGGAAGCTATTGTTTCAGAATTCGCTACCCACTGTGACTCCCGTGCCCCACAGCAACGGATTCTGGTCAGTTTTGGATAATGGAATTTTCCGAAAATAAATCCTGGGTTAATCCGCAAAGTGAAATTGATGGGGAAATTCTAATGATTATTTCACTTGCACGTAGTGCGGATTAGTTGAATTAATTAATCCCCGAGCTCCATAGAACCTACTGACCGACCACCTGTTCAGTTCGATGTAAGTGATTACGTATGGAAGGTGTGTCGCTGAGAATATCTTAAGTGCTACTTGAAATTCTAAGATGGTCAGTGTTGGGTAGGTTGTTGACTTACGGCGCGGCGTTTGATTTGATTCAAATTAAATGTCTTACGTTATTGGTTTTCTCTACGATCGGGGGTAGGATAAGGCGCTTAGGGTTTGTTTTGTTTACTTCAGCGTGAATTGTCGCAAATATTCTAGGCACGAACTGATATCTTTCTAAAGTTTAATGACTAGAACTGGTTTCAGTTATGGGTGAATTACAGTATCTTACTATTCAATGATGTAGTCATCATTTTATTGTTAACTTTTTCATTGGTCTCTTTTCCAACAATTTTCAGTTACATGCGTGGGATTACAATCTACATAAATTCGCGTCACGTCAAGAAAAAGAATCTTTCATTCTTCTTTTCTTCTTCTTTTTCTTCAGCATTTGTCCCGTTCACAAGCGGGGTCGGCTCCTCGTGATCGGCTTCACCGTTAAGGTCTATCGAATGCCTGATCTGGGTGCAATCTCGAGGCTTTCAAATCCCCATCTAGCGTATCAAGCCTCCGTTGTTTAGGTCTGCTTTTTGGTCGTTTACCATAGACTTCGATGTTCAGACCAATCTTGGCAAGTGAATTCTCGTTGGCACGAATTGCGTGACCATACCATCGAAGACGCCTCCCTCGCAACTTTTCCACGATCGGTGCAACCCTATAACGATCGCAGATATCCTCATTTCGGATGTGATCAAAATGTGTCACGCCATTAGTCCAACGCAACATCTTCGTCTCCATTACCGCAAGATGCCGTTCATTGTCTTTTATAGTAGACAAACACACAGAACCATAGAGAGCGACGGACGACATTGCGGTAAATTTTAGATTTGAGACGTTCGTTGATACGTCGATCACAAAAAACACCAGTTGTGGAACGCCATTTCATGCAGGTTGCGTCAATGCGTAAAGTAATTTCATAGCGCAGTTCTCCATTGGTTGATAGCGTTGACCCGAAGTATTTAAATCGCTCAGTTCTGGGCAGATTACTGTCGCTGATAGTGATTGTACCTGTTTCATGGGGATCGGTCGTCCAAAATTCAGTTTTGTTTAAATTCAATCTGAGACCGTGTTGCATGAGGCGATCATTCCATTTTTGAACAAGTTGCTGGAGATCATTTTTGCTATCTGATGCTAGGAAAACATCATCTGCACAAAGCAGTGTGTAGGGCGCTGGACGTTGGATATCCCGTGTGACGGTGTCCATAATAAGAACAAAGAGGAGTGGTGAGAGGGCGCTTCCTTGATGAACACCAACAGAGACACGAAGCGGTTCTGATACACCCGCCATACTTTTCGGATCGTGGTAGAGCAATTGAACCCAGCGCACGAGTTCTTCTGGCACGAAGTGTTGTCGTAAAGCATACCAGATGAGTTCGTGTGGTACACGGTCAAACGCTTTCTCTAGATCCAGAAATGTAATGAAAAGAGGGCGATGCTTCTTACGGTGTTTCTCCATGAGTAACCGCGCAGCGTGTATTGCGTCAGTAGTTCCGCAGTTCTTGACAAATAAGGCTTGATTCATGGTTATCTCAACGATTTCGCGAATACGGTTGTCAAGAATGCGTTCAAAAATCTTCATGGTATGGGAAAGTAACAGAGTCGGACGGTAATTTGAACCATCTGTTGGACTACCTTTCTTTTTCCATTTTGAAACAGTGATACTTTCTTGGCAGTCAAATGGTGTTCTTCCTTCCTGAATAACCCGGTTAAAGAATTCACAGATCCACAGTGTTGGGTCCCAGCTCTTCGCTTTCCAGTGCTCAGATGCGATGTCGTCAGGTCCTGTTGCTTTCCCCGACTTCATTTGTTTTATTGCCTCCTCGACTTCAGTTGCACTGACAGTTGAGCCCTTGAGTGTTTAAAGTAGGTACCTGTCGTGGAGACTTAATCCTACGGTCCTCTTCAGACACGGATTGATTTTGTTACCACAATCAGAGCTCCGCTGAGATAAGCAACAACGGTACCAGTCTATACCAAGTGCATGGCTTAGCATTCATACTGGTGGATGCAAGAATTACCTAAATCTCTATCGAACTAAGGAGGACGGCACCCGTGTTGAAACGCAACACCACGCCAAGGCCCGAAGGTCTCTTTTCGCTTGAGCACAACCACAACCGCCACTAAGGGGGCCAACCGCAAATAACCGAGCTGTACTCACATACAACGAGAGTTTACCCGAAGAGTCCAGGGGCTATCCCGGTTCCCATGATACCAGTATACCCTTGGTAAGGTTTCGTGACCAATTCACCACTTCAGATGAGTCCCCGTACAGACCCGGGTCTGATCGCCCTAATTAGTCCTTTGGAGCATTAGCCTACTGTATCACGGCCGGCAAACCAAAGTGAGTACTGCGTCTCCCGGTGCCACCACTATGGAGGTTCTCCTCGGCCATTTGGTTTTGATTTGGCCGACGGAGTTGCCGCCCCGTCTTCCTCAGCGCAACCTCTGAGCACCACTTGCGCTGACAGTGTGAAGCCCATGGTGTTTTACGTAGGCACCTGTCGTGAGACTTAATCCTACGGTCCTCTTCAGACGCGGATTGATTTTGTGACAACAATCAGAGCCACGCTGAGACAAACAACAACGGTACCAGTCTATACCAAGTGCATGGCTTAGCATTCATACTGGTGGATGTAAGAACAACCTGAATCTCTACCGAACTATGGAGTACGGCACCCATGTTGATACGCAACACCACGTCGAGGCCCGAAGGTCTCTTCTCGCTTGAGCATAACCACAACCACCATGAAACTCCCACTAGAGGGGCCAACCGCAAATAACCGAGCTGTCCTCACATACAACAGGAGTTCACCCGAAGTATGTGAGTCCAGGGGCTTTCCCGGTTCCCATGGTACCAGTATACCCCTGGTAAGGTTTCGTGACCAATTTGCCACTTCAGATGAGTCCTCGTGCAGACTCGGGTCTGATCGCCCTGATTCAGCCTTTGGAGCATTCGCCTACTGAATCACGACCAGCAAACCAAAGTGATTACAGCGTCTCCTGGTGCCACCACTATGGAGGTTCTCCTCGGCCACTTGGTTTTGGTTTGGCCGATAGGGTTGCCGCCCCATCTTCCTCGCCGCCACCTCTGAGCACCAGTTGCGCTGACAGGTGGAACTGGTCCAAATGTCAGCAATGATTGTGGAAGTGGAGGATGAGCAAATTCTTCAGTTGGAAGCTGCTGAAGTATTCTCGCCATCTATCCATTGCGGCTCGACGGTTGGTAAGCAAAGTACCGTTCTTGTCATTAACGCAACATTAACGCAAGTGTTCGATATCCTGTGTGTATTCATTAAGGCTTTTAACAAGTCGATACAGATCTCTCTCGCCATCCCGTTTATCTTATAAAAAAATTTTTTGAAATGGTTCGCCCAGGTGACAGTGACCGCCTTCTTTGCTTCACGGTTGGCATTCTTATAAATTTGCCAATTAGCAGGTGTTTTATCGTTGAAAAATTTGTGGTAGAGGCGTTTCTTTTCACGGACCTTCATTTCAACATCATCATTCCAAAGCCAAATATCTCAGTTGATGTACCGTTTACCCGGCTTGGTGACCCCGAGGGTTGCAGAGGCCGCTTTGTGGATCGTGTCTTTCATTTCGTTCCATGATTCTTCCACATTCGTAATGGTCGGCAATTGTATGAGTGAGATCGTTTCTTTTTTCTTCTCACCAAATCGCCACCATTTAGTGCGTCGCGGGCCAGTGCGGTCCTCACGCTGTTTTATCGGTGGCTTAATTTCAAGGACGGCAATGAGCGGCCTATGTTGAGGTGCGATGGTCTCATAGGGAACGAGTTTGCAATCAGTGACAGTGGTAAAATGTTGGCGTCTTATGAGAATATAGTCGATTTGCGTTTTACTGTTCCCACTATAAAATGTAGGAAGATGAGACAATCGTTTGATGAACCATGTATTCGTAAGTACAAGGTCATGGGTGTCCGCAAAATCGATTATACGCTCGCCACACTCATTGCGCACTCCGAACCCCTTTTCCCCCTGGCACCTATTGCCGTCTACCTTTTCACCCACATGGCTATTAAGGTCGCCGGCGATGATTATATAGTCGTCAGCAGGCACGTGACAGGTCTTTTCATCGAGAAGTTGCCAGAAGGCATCTTTCTCCGCATCAGGTCGACCTGTCTGTGTTGCGTACGCGGTGAAGAAGTGAATAGTGCGATCAGCTGATATAATGGTGAGCTTCATCAGCCGATCATCAAATCGTTCGACTTCTTTAATGGCATCACGGAAACCCTCTGAGATGGCAATGCCAACACGATATTGAGTGTGTGGGTTACCAGAATAGATAAGTTTATAGCCATTTTTACCGCGTTCTCGTTCAATGCCGCAGCTTTTGGCACCAGACCATCGGATTTCTTACAGAGTGTAGATATTAATGCGCCTTTTCCGAAGGGCTCTTGCGAGTTCCTCGGTCTTTCCAGTTGGGGTACCAACATTTAGCATGCAGACACATATTTGTTTTGTTCGTTGTGTTCAAACTAACTTGCTTACGTCCTGACGCCGTCCATGCGTCAAGAACCCTTGCTCATTTCTCGACAGGACGGGGGCCCGTCCTGCCACGTCGACTGAGGAGGACGCCCTAGCATTTCTCCGAGGCTTGTGACTCAATCCGATCATCATGTTTGTAACGAAATTATTACATTTTCTTGGTCGACCTGTCGGGGGGCCTGTCACCAAGAGAGATCAGGTAGGATTTAGCATAGCAGAATAACTCCAACTATACTCTATTTATCTCTTTCCATGACCTCAGCATTTTATTTTTGTTTTACTGAGGATAGGCTCAGATTGCCTCAAACCCTCCTCCTTTACCTGGGTTTGGGACCAGCATGCTATGTTAATAGCATGGCGGAGTTAAAAAGAATCTTTCATTGATATAATGAAATAACACCTCTTTATTACTAAAGATAAATATGAAAAGATTGCGTGTCCAAACTTAGACCTCTTTTGATAAATGAAAATAGCCGAATCCTAATCTAAAAATAGAACAGTTGAAGGTGTTTTCAAAATTATTGATCAGTGATCTTATCTGCGACAAACTTCTATACTAATGACTAATAGCGAAAATTTTCGAATTGCCGGCTCTACTTGGCTATATCCGGGAGGTGTTCGTGTTACAGGTTCATAAGCAAATAATATTTTCGGCAGTCAATCACGTTATAAAAAGATTCTCAACACAACCTAAAAAACCTTTCTTCTCCATAATAATTTCTTACCATTTTCAGATACATCTTAATTTTACATCCGTCGAAGGAGATTTTTTTTTCCATGATCTTCTACCAAAGTCATTGACAACAAGTCTTGGGCAATCTTTCGTAAAGGAACACAACAAAAAATATCTATTTAAAATTTCAGATGCTTCTCTATTGATAAACTGACGCATTGTGTTATTTCAAAAAAGATGGTTTTATTTCATGTAACCCGAGAATTCATGAATTGCCTCGGGCTTCAAGTTCAGAGGCGATACCTTACTGGATGCATATCGTTTGAAGTGGTTTTGAATTGGATATCATCTTTCAATTGACCTAAGATTACTTGCGATTTTATCAAATGATTAAGTAGTCGTGCATCTAGACAAGTAGTAGATGAAGTTTTCACATCAGCGGGAAGCCTTTGAATCGTGTGCGATTTACGTGCATAATATGGTCAATGGCACTGTCAAGAAATGCTCGATAAAAGTAAATAATAATTTAATTGATTGTCGCTATTTAGCTCAGCTTGCCGCCAATTTCATGGATCGTAAAATTTTACTCATGTCCGCAGCAGTGATGATGAGGGCAGACCTCTTCATAGTGTTATGATGTTTCTCTTCATAAAAGGCGATTAAGAGGCAGAAATCTGTAGGTCATCAACTTGGAACTTGTCAAGTATACTTGCAGTGGCAATGTGTCGTAGCGCACTTTCTAGGACAGAAATTAAGTGGCTTGCATTTGAGAATTCCCTCAAAGCATTTCCTCCGTATCGAAAAAAGCGAAGAAATAGAGATTGACTAACTTCAAATCTCGCATCTTATTATCTTTCAGAAACACTAAACAAGCGTTAAAAGTGAACTGATTTACTGGCTATGAGCTTTGTCCAACGATTTATGATTGAATTATGAAATCCGTTAACACCCCGTAGAGACTGGACAACGAGCAAAGACCATCGAAGTTGACGTATAGGAAAAACCTTAAAAAAAACCTAAAGAAATGACGATATTGATTGTAAAGGTCCGCCCGCATATATACATACTGAAATTCGACTAAAGTGTCCAGTTAAGATGCCCTTGCATGACCCTGTCCTAGCCAAGCGCGGGGGGGGGGGGGAGTGTAGGGCAGGTGAATGCATTTACGCACACAGTGTTGGACTCCCGATTCGGTACGTGGCGAACCACCAATTAAACACCTCCCCATCGTCAGAGAACTGGCCTGGAACCGTTTGTCACATTACTTCGGGCTAGTCACCGAATACTCCTGCATTGCGAAGCTTTCAATGCAGGAGAGGGGAGAGGAGGAAGGGAACTGTCAGTTCAAGGAACCCCCTGCCATCCGGCGCCTCCACCGGTCGAGTTCTATCTTCTTACCAACACGGTTCCACCTGTCAGCAGTCCTCAGCATCTCTTCGACAATGTTGTCTGGAGAGCGATCCCCTGTGTTTAGATAGAGCTGCTGACGAACCCCATCCCACCTTCCACAAGAAAAAAAAGTGTGGTGGGCGTCGTTCACAACTCCATTGCAAAACACACAATCCGGAGAACGCGCCTTTCCAATCTTGTGCAGGTAAGACTGAAAACTTCCATGCCCACTTAAAAATTGGGTAAGGAAATAATCAGTCTCACCATGCTTCCGATTCAGCCACGCACCTAAGTTGCCGATAAACCGCGCAGTCCATCTGCCTCTAGTCTCATTTTGCCACGAGAGCTGCCACTCGTCTAGAGTGTGTTGCCGTTCTTCGCGAGCAACCACCTCCCTTGGCTCATCTCCCTTGCGCTTGTATATGGCCTGACGCTCCTTGGCAAGAAGGGCAACGGGGATCACTCCCGCGATCACCATCACGGCCGATTCAGAGACAGTGCGGTACGCAGACGCCACCCGCAAAGCATTTACGATATTCCTTGGTAAGAGCGTCAGCCCATACCTCTGCGCCGTAGAGCAGGGCAGACTGCGTTGAACTCATCAGGAGACGTCGCCTGCTAGACGTAGGACCCCCAACGTTTGCCATTAGCCTACTTAACGCTGAAACTCTAGCCGCAGCCTTGTTCGCTGCTGCTTTGATTTGCTCAGAAAAGCTCATCTTTGAGTCAAGAGTCAACCCGAGGTACTTTACCGCTGATTTTAACTCGATTATCCACTCGCAGAACGATATGGAACACAGGGTCGGAATTCTCTTTTTAGTCAAGATGACTACTTCGGTTTTTTCCAGTGCAAGGTTGAAACCATGAGTAGTCATCCATCCGCTAACCCATCGCATCAACATGCCGAGTCTGCTTTGCGCCTGTTCGACAGTGCATCCAGTAACAAGCGCTGTGACATCATCTGCATAGCCGACCAGGCGCGACTCCTCTGGCATGTCGAGTTTAAGTAGACAGTCATAGGTAGCGTTCCAGAGGTCCGGCCCTAGGGCGGATCCCTGTGCTACCCCCGACGTGACCTCCATCCACCTTTGACCCTCTAGTGTTTCATAGAGCAGGGAGCGATTCCGCAGATAGCCCCTAAATATCCGTAAGAGGTAGTTCGGCACGTTGAAAGCATTGTCTAGTGTGCCTAGAATGTTTTTCCATCTTACGGAATTAAAGGCGTTTCTGACGTCAAGCGTTACAAGGAGCACCACCCGTCGAGTTCGGCGGCTATGTGCCTGTGCTTGTCGAGCGGCGTCCACGGCTTGCATGACAGCATCAATTGCCGGGGAGATAAATCACCGGCAGCGCGTATCGCTTCAGTGAGTCTACTTCTGATGAGCTTTTTGAACACTTTCCCAGCGTGTCAAGCATATATAGTGGGCGGTATGAAGACGGCAATTCGGGGTCGCCTTTCCCTTTATGGATCAGCGCAAGTCTCGCAACCTTCCAACGAGCAGGGAAAATACCCTCTTTCAGGCAAGCGTTGAATGCGCCAAGAAGTAGGTCTGGCCGGTGTTGGAGTACCAGTTTGTATACTTCTGCTGGAATACCATCGGGCCCTGGCGCCTTCTTGTTTTTCATAGAAAGGACTGCCTGTTCCAACTCTTTTATAGAGAAAAGTGGGCAGTCCTCTGCGCTCCCCCCGCCGACGTTATCATCCCATACGGGGTGCGCAGGGAAGAGTGCCCTTACAATGCAATCCATCTGCTCGGCCTCAAGTGAACAGGGTTTCCGCAGAGCCCCGATTTTTCGGGTTACCAGTTTGTAACCGAGTCCCCGCGGCCGCACGGAGTGTTGAACCCCCACAAAGGTACGCCGTCGGACTACAAAATAAACGCCTCCGTATCGTCAGAGAGTTAGCTTGCAATCGCTTGTCACTTTACTTGGGGCTAGCCCCCGAGCTTTCCCGCCTTACGAAGTCTTCGGGAAGGGAAAACAGGAAGGAAACTGTGAGTTCAAGCAACCCCTGCCATCCGGCCCTGCCGTCGGTCGAGCTCTGTTTTCTTTGTAAAGAAAAAACTCGAACATAATGCACAACACAGCTCCGCCTGTGAGCGCTCCTCAGCATCTCTTCGACAATGTTGTCTGGAGACTGTGTTGAAATAGAGATGCCGACGAATCCCACCCCTTCCATATGAAAAAAATGTTTGGGGGCGTCGTCCACTCCAGCTCCATTGCAAAACACACAATCACCTGATCGTTAGATAGTCCTGTGCAGGAGGGTCAACTTCTTATCAACGATGATGAACAACTGGAGAGGTAGAAAAACACTCCACCATGGTTCTTAATCGTATTACATACGGTTAGGTTCCGCTTTTTGTGGATGAAATGGTTATTCACCATCGTCATCAATGCACTTAAACGGGATAAAACCGCTGGATTTGATGGTCTCCCAGTAGAGTTATTTATCGTTGCATCTGCAGTTACTGCAGGTTCGCTATTTCCACTCGTAAGGAAATCTTGATTATCCGCGAGCTTTGTCAAAGAGTGGGAGAAGAAGATGATCGTGAAGATTCCAAAAATTGGCACCTGTTTTGAGTGTTGCAATCGGAGGGGTATCTGCGTGCTCCTCACCATTACAAAGATAATAGCAGAAATAATCCTGGAACGTATCAAAGAACATCTCGAAAGCTTGATCGACAAAGAGCAGGCTAGGTCCCGTCCGGATCTTCCTGCAACGACCACATCACCACCTTACGGATTCTTTTGGAGCAGTGTCCGGAATGTAGATCTTTGCTGCACCTGCTCTTCATCGATTTCAGTAAAACTTTTGATAGCGTAAACAGGGAATGCATCTAATTGGCATTCCGGAGAAATTAATGGCTATTATCAGAGTGACATATGATGGCAATCAATACAAAACGTCACGCGCTGCACCGAAGCAAAACCTCGGAGGACTTTGAGGTGGAACGCGGAGTCCATCAGGGTGAGATCTTCTCACCGGTATTATTTCTTCTTGTTATCGGTGACGTTCTTCATGTTGTCTTCTCAGGAGAACATGTAGGAATTGAATGGACGATGACATCTTTCTCCAAACACCTCTGCTACACTGCTGAAATCTGTTTGCTCTCCCACCAGGTCATGGACCTTGCCCAAAAGGCTCTGGATTTGGAAAGAGAGGCAAATAGTGTTGGACTGAAGATAAACACCAACAAAACTAAGGTTCTCAATCTTACGGGTCATCGCACTCTGCCTATCTGCATTAATAGGCAGAACATCGAGGGCGTCGATCAAATTGTATATCTTGGAAGCGTGGTTCCTGCTTAGCGTGGCACCGAACTGGATCTTGCACGACAAATTAACAATGCTAGATCCACTTTCGTTGCCCTGTCTAAAATCTGGAAACGTAGTTATCTCAACAACAACATCTAGTTGAGACTGTTCTGTACTAATGTTCTTTCTATGTTGCTGTATGGGTCTAGTAGAGTATACTGGCCTGACAAAATCTCAAAAGGAGAATTTAGTAGGCTTACAAGCTTGGCACTCGTATGGGATGTAACCGGAAGACGGAAGTGGCAGTGGATAGATCACACATTAAGCAGGGACTTGTCGCCCCTGCATTACGGGCTATGCCCCGAAGTGGAATCGACTCGCCTAAGATAGCGACGAGTGGGTGAGTGCCCCCTTGGCGCAGAACAGTACAGGCTGAGTGCGAGCGTCTCGGAAAGTTCTTGGAAGAGCTGAAGCGCATTCAAAGTAACAGCAGGCGATGCCGCGTAGATATGGTTAGCGCGCTATATCCCAAGGTGAAAGCCAACCATATACTAAGCTAGAAAATTATAATATGGGAAACACACCAGCATTCGTGAATAGCACCATGCCAGAGGTAATAGTCATAACTCTGGGAACATTCTGATGAACGGGCTGTCGGGCTTCAAGTCGGATGAAGGAATAGTCAGATTTAACATTAACAACAACAACAACAATTTGGAAGTATAATAGAAAGAATTGTTAAGAACCTCAGGAGAATAGACTGGACAAGGCAGATCAGTGTCAACAAAGCTCATCAACATAAGGATTGAAATTGAGCTCGAGACAATGATGGCAGATATCAACAGAGTCGTCATTGAAAGATTTGAGGCCAGCTTACCGGTTCAGACAGTAACGTCATCAAGGGATGCACCCTAGTGAAACAGGAACCTTGCCAGAATGGGAGCGGAGATCCGAAAGCACTTCCAGATTGAAAATACACTGACTACGTGTTGCAACGCGAACAGGGAAGCAAAACTAAACAGCTTCACGAAATTTTGTGAAAGTATCGAACAAACTACATAAGCATATATGCAAAACTATAGTCAAAAACAAGACTGTCTATCTGGAGAATGAACATTGGACTTTTACCGAGAATGAGGAGAACAGAGTAAATCTGCTTCACAGAACTCTTTTCCGAAATCCTATCCCACGATAGAAGGCAGCAACACCCTGCCTGACACCCCAACAAGGAAAAAAATAAAAGAGGTGTGCTCGGTACCCAGAGCAAGATGGGCAATCAGAACTTTTAAAGCACACCCGGAGTAGAGGGCATTTTCCTAGTACTATTTCTGAAAGGCTTACAAATCATCTTAGGATCTTTCCTAAAGATAGTAAGGGGTCGCATTGTCTTAAAATATATACCAAAGGCAAAAATAATCTTTTCATATCAAATATTTCAGAAAAAGTTGTCCCACATAGATTTTTTCGCAACACGTTAGAGAAAGTCATATTAGAACTATATTACAACTAACATTGCTATTCTTTCTGACAGCCAAGCGGCTATTAGAGCACTTAGGTCCAAATAGGTGAATTCTAAGTTGGTATGGGACTGCCTTGGAAAAATGAACACGTTCGGCACGATCAATAAAATTTGAACATTCTGCATTCCAAGCCACATTGGGTTAGAAGTTAGTGAGGCGCACAAGCTGATCAGCCGCTATATGGAGAATGAGGAGAACCCTTCCATGGAATCTGAAATAAGTCCATGACCACGACCCAGGGAAAAGGGACAGCTGAGGAAACTAGACTTGACAAACCTACCGAAAATGCAACAGTCCAGGGTGCTCATAGAGGGATACGAACCTGATTGCTCGCATGATTGTTTAAACCTCACCAAGATTTGACGTCGGATACCAGCCGACTCAGCTGTGAATGAGTGAGTACCTGAGTCAAATCGGGGTAATAATCTCGGACGAGCGCAATACTGACCACATTGCCTCCTACAGGGTACTGTAATCCTGTAGTGTACCGTTACGGTCTTGAATGAAGCGCTCTAACACGCTTCAAGGCCCTAATTCAATATCGTTTGTTGCGCCAACGATTATTATTATTAAGAAGAGCCTCCGGATCAATGTAGGAATATTCACTGGTCACTGTAGGCTAAATTATATCAGCTGGGAATATTCACGAACGCTTTCTACAGATTCCGTAAAAAGAGTGACGAAACCTCCACAAATGTTTTGGAACAGTGTCCGGTACTTGTGCAAAGTAGGTTGAAGTGCCTGGAAGAATACTTAATATCAGATGCCAGGTTAAAACACTTGGAAGTAGGCAAAATCATAAAGTTCCTATCGGTTTTAGGTTTGAATGACATACTACAGTTATTAGATATACTATAACCAGTAAATGGGCACAAAAGTTCGTTTAGCACGGAGAGCTACCTCCCTTAACAAATATTATAATTCCATATATGATATCAGTTACCTCTTGGTGGCTTAGTGTTCAAACTGACCTAATTCTACGGTCTTATTAAGAAACGGATTGACTTTGTGACAATCAGAGCCACGCATGGCTCAATTTATTCATACTGGTGGATGCAAGGTCTACCTAAGTCTCTACCAAGCTTTGGAATACAGCATCCGTGTTGAAACGCAACACCATATTTGAGGCCGGGAGGACTCTTTTCGCTTGAACGTAACCACAACCACCGTGAAACTCCCACTAGGGGGACAATCGCTATAACCACCGTATAGAGGTTCTCCTTGGCCACTGGGTTTTGGTTTGACCAACATGGTTGCTACCCCGTCTTCCTCGCCGCCACCTCAGATAATAAGGCTAATACATAAATACCTAACAGACTCAGTTTGATACTGATATAGAAGCAATTGCATTTAATTTCATGCTATTAACGTAGTATGCTGGTCCCAAGCCCAAGTAAAGGAGAAGGGGTTTGAGGCAACGTACTCTGTACTATCCTCAGTAAAACAAAAATAAAATACTGAGATCAGGGAAAGAGACAAATAGAGTATAGTTGGAGTTATTCTACTATACTAAATCCTACCTGATCTCTCTTGGTGACAGGCCCCGCGACAGGTCGATCAAGAAAATGCATACAATGTCGTTACAAACATGATGATCGGATTGAGTCACAAGCCTCGGAAAAATGCTAAGGCGTCCACCTCAGTCGACGCGGCAGGGCGGGCCCCGGTCCTGTTGAGAAATGGCCAAGGGTTCTTGACGCATGGACGGTGTCAGCACGTAAACAAGCTAGTCCGCACACAACGAACAAAACAAATACGTGTCTGCACGCTAAATGTTGGAACCCTAACTGGAAAGACCGAGGAACTCGCAAGAGCCCTTCGGAAAAGGCGCATTGATATCTACGCTCTGCAAGAAACCCGATGGTCTGCTGCCAAAAGCTGCGACATTGAACGCGACCGTTGGTAGAGCCGCAACGGATAGATGGCGAGAATACTTCGAGCAGATTTCAACTGAAGAATTTACTCATCCACCACTTCCACAATCATTGCCGACATTTGGACCAGTTCCACCTGTCAGCGCAACTGGTGCTCAGAGGTTGGGGTGAGGAAGACGGGGCGGCAACCCTGTCGGTCAAACCAAAACCATTTGGCCGAGGAGAACCTTCATAGTGGTGGCACCGGGAGACGCTGTACTCACTTTGGTTTGCCGGACGTGATTCAGTAGGCGAATGCTCCAAAGGCCTAATTAGGGCGATCAGAGCCAAGTCTGCACGGGGGCTCACCTGAAGTGGTAAATTGGTCACGAAACCTTACCAGGGGTATACTGATACCATGGGAAACGGGATAGCCACTGGACTCTCATACTTCGGGTGAACTCCCGTTGTATGTGAGTACAGCTCGTTTGTTTGCGGTTGGCCCCCCTAGTAGGAGTTTCATTGTGGTTGTGGTTGTGCTCAAGCGAGAAGAGACCTTCGGGCCTCGACGTGGTGTTACGTTTCAACAAGGGTGCCGCACTCCTTAGTTCGGTAGAGATTTAGGTAATTCTTGCATCCACCAGTATGAATGCTAAGCCATGCACTTGGTATAGACAGGTACCGTTGTTGCTTGTCTCAGCGGGGATCTGATTGTGGTCACAAAATTAATCCATGTCTGAAGAGGACCGTAAGATTAAGTCTCCACGACAAGTACCTACGTTAAACATTCAAGGGCTCAACTATCAGCGCAACTAAAGTCGAGGAGGCAATAAAACAAAGGAAGTCGGGGAAAGCAACAGGACCTGACGACATCGCATCTGAGCACTGGAAAGCGAAGAGCTGGGACCCAACACTGTGGCTCAGTGAATTCTTTAACCGGGTTATTCAGGAAGGAAGAACACCATTTGACTGGCAAGAAAGTACCACTGTTACAATATGGAAAAAGAAAGATAGTCCAGCAGAATGTTCAAATTACCGTCCGATCCGGTTACTTTCCCATACCATGAAGATTTTTGAACGCATTCTTGACAACCGTATTCGCGAAATCGTTAAAATAACCGTGAATCAAGCCGGATTTGTTAAGAACTGCGAAACTACTGGCGCAATACACGCTGTGCGGTTACTCATGGAGAAACACCGTGAGAAGCATCGCCCTCTTTACATTGCCTTTCTGGATCTAGAGAAAGCGTTTGACCGTGTACCACACGAACTCATCTGGTACGCTGTACGACAACACTTCGTGCCAGAAGAACTCGTGCGCTGGGTTCAATTGCTCTACCACGATCCGAAAAGTAAACTTCAAAGTATGGCAGGTATATCAAAACCGCTTCGTGTCTCTGTTGGTGTTCATCATGGTGTGCCCTCTCACCACTTCTCTTTGTTCTTGTTATGGACACCGTCACACGGAATGCCAACGTCCAGCCCTCTACACATTGCTTTATGCAGATGAAGTTTCCTTCCATCTGATAGCAAAAATGATCTCGAGCAACTTGTTCAAAAATGGAATGATCGCCTTATGCAACACGGTCTCAAATTGAATTTAAACAAAACTGAATTCTGGACCATCGATCCCCATGATACAGGCACAATCATTGTCAGCGGCAGTGATCTGCCCAGAACTGAGCCATTTAATTAACTTGGGTCAACGCTATCAACCAATGGAGAACTGCGTTATGAAATTGCTTCACGTATTAACGCAGCCTGGATGAAGTGGCGTTTCACAACTGGTGTTCTTTGCGATCGACGTATCAACGAACGTCTCAAATCTAAAATTTACCGCAATGTCGTCCGTCCAGTCGCTCTCTATGGTTCTGACTTTTGGCCAATTATAAAAGACAATGAACGGCGTCTTGTGACAATGGAGACGAAGATGCTACGTTAGACTAGTGGCGTCACACGTTTAGATTACATCCGAAATGAGGAAAACCGCGATCGTTATGGGGCTGCACCGATCGTGGAAAAGTTCCGAGAGAGGCGTCTTCGATGGTATGGTCACGCAATGCATGCTAACGAGAATTCACTTGCCAAGATTGGTCTGAACATCGAAGTCGATGGTAAACGACCAAAAAGCAGACCTAAACAACGGTGGCTTGATATGTTGGATGGGGATTTGAAAGCCTCGAGATTGCACCCAGATCAGGCATTCGATAGAGCCAAATGGCGAAGCCAATCACGACGAGCCGACCCCGCTTGTGAACGGGACAAATGCTGAAGAGAAAGAAGAAGATAGAAGCAATTGCATTTTCAAACTTTGGATAGAACAGTAAAGTCGGATTTCTTACTGTCTTCGCACCGAACATTGTGGGGCTTACTGATAACTAAACTAACCAAAATCTGCTTGGTAATATGTCCTCAAAGTATTGTATTCAATGCGGAAGCATATCATCGTGTTCACTTGCAAGTAGGCTTTCAAACGCCTGCATGTTTCTCACTCATCTGGGCTACTAGCGATACTCCCTTTCCTGTTTCGCTCCTTTTTCAGACTAGGTTCGAACTATCCTTAACAGAGATTTGCTGCATAAATCGACAATTTGGATACTGAAAAGTTAAGAGCTAACTTCCGCGAATATAAACTTGCTAAATAATCGCAAAAGCTCCAAAAAACCATTTTCTTCTATTCTTCCAATTTTAAAAAGGTGAAGGGCTTTCCGCTGCAAATTAGAAGAAACTGAGAGTCATAAAACAAGAAATAAATATCGACGGGCATATTAGTTGTGCTCAAACTGCTAATTAAGATTATCTTAGAATTCTAAATCTACCTTCCATAGCACACGGTGAAGGTACATTTGATTTACACTAGCAAACCCATGAAACCAATTATATTAATTTGATTTTAATTGGCCATCCAAATACCTGATTTGAAGTGGAACTAAAATCAATACATTGTAAGTGTACTACATATTTCCGACTTTAACCACTTAGATTCAGTATGAGAGCTGACTTACATTTGGTTGTAACGATAGTTGGGTCCATTAAATTCATCATTACGCTAAAATCTGCTTTTCAAGGTTAAGGAGCACATGAATGTCGTGACGTTAGTTAAAACCATTAATGAGGAAGTATTACGTATTTGTTTTCAAGATTTCATTATCAGTTTGTTTAAGAGAAAATCATGTGGTAAGAAAGGGAGTGAAAACGAAGCTTTAACTTTCACCAGTACCGAGTATTTCCATTACTTCCGATAAAACAGAAACCTTGTCTGCAGATCGGCCCCTACTATGGCTTCATATGCATCTAGTTACGTATCCATTTTTCTAATTGTGCTATAAACACGGCGCTATTACATTTATTATATATGCATACATTCGGAAAGAAATAATGGTTTTAAAAGACGTGACATGCCGAGAGTGATCAGCAAACATGACATCGTGATCAGTCATTTTGAAATCGAAAACTTGCTGAAGAAGCTCAAGGAATACACGTCCAAGTGGAACGAGTTGTCTGGAAAATGGCATGGCATGTGGTGTATTTCTCTTTAAATTCATTAATAAATACGATTTCATGTACACATGTATATTTATGCATTTATAATATACGATTACATACTCCTGCAATCACAATTCCACAGAATTAATCAGGCTTTTATCCGGATTAGAATTTCATATTAGGCAAAAAAAAGGGTTGAGGATTGAACAATTTGATATACATGTGTACAGATATATGGTACATACATATGATACATTTAATAGAAATAATTTTATCAAGCTCATGAACTTGATTGTCCTTTCATTGGAAACAAAGGAAAGTAATTAAGTGCTAATCAACTCAGACAATTTCATCTTAATTATAAAATGTAGCTGCAATAGGATTTTAAGGGATAGTTTTGATTTTCTAGGAACCGGGGCCATTAAAATCCGATGAATACCAAACTTTTGAAATAAAGGTTGGTTTTCAAACTGATATCTAAGATTCCTAGAATTACTGTCTTATGCAATTAAAGAAAACTTACAGTAAGGCACAGTGAGGATGGTGGTACCCTTTTTCTTGGCGATCCTGGATTATTATACCTCAAAAAAACCGTGCGGAATAAGCTTAAATCTGTTTTTAATGCCCGTAAGATGATCACTCATCTCAAACCCCAGATCCAGATGGACCAATCTGATGCATTTTATTTGCAGTTGCTCGGCCTACTATGTTCTTAGACGAAAATATCTGGGAAAGGTTTTCTTCGGTGAAGAATCTCCGTACTCTTTCCTCTGGAGATATTCTCACATTCGCAAAAGCCTGTGGTTACCGCAGGAAGGAGATATGCAGTTAAGTAGGCGATCCTACAGACAGTATATTGGGCCTTGGAGTGTTTAGAGCTCCGGTTACGCCGCCAAACTATCCTAGCCTTAACTACAACAAGTGGACACAATACATGGTTACTCATGGAGAAACACCGTGAGAAGCATCGCCCTCTTTACATTGCATTTCTGGATCCAGAGAAAGCATTTGAATATGTGCCACACGAACTCATCTGGTATGCTTTACGACAAAACTTAGTGCCAGAAGAACTCGTGCGCTGGTTTCAGTTGTTCTACCACGATCGAAGTACAGTTCAATGGCGGGTGTATCAAAACCGCTTCGTGTCTCTGTTGGTGTCCATCAAGGAAGTGCCCTCTCACCACTCCTCTTTATTATTGTTATGGACACCGTCACACGGGACATGCGACGCCCAGCGCCCTATACACTGCTTTATCCAGATGATGTTCTTCTAGCATCTAATAGCAAAAATGATCTCGAGCAACTTGTTCAAAAATGGAATGATCGCCTCATGCAATACGGTCTCAGATTGAATCTAAACAAAACTGAATTTTTGACGACCGATCCCCATGAAACAGGCACAATCACTGCCAGTAGTAGTGATCTACCCAGAACTGAACGATTTAAATACCTCGGGTCAACGCTATCAGCCAATGGAGAACTCCCTTATGAAATTCACGCAACCTGGAAGAAGTGGCGTTCCTCAACTGGTGTTCTTTGTGATCGACGTTGCGTTGGACTAATGACGTGACACGTTTTGATCACATCCGAAATGAGGATATCCCCGATCGTTATGGGGTTACACCGATCGTGGAAAAATTGCGAGAGAGGCGTCTTCGATGGTATGATTAGGCAATTCGCGCTAAGGAGAATTCACTTGCCGAAATTGGTCTGAACATCGAAGTCGATGGTAAACGACCAAAAGGCCGGCCGAAACAACGATGGCTTGATACTCTGGATGGGGGTTTAAAAGCCTCGAGATTGCATCCAGATCAGGCATTTGATAGAGCCAAATGGGGAAACCGATCACGACGAGCCGACCCCGCTTGTGAACGGGACAAAGGCTGAAGGAAAAGAAGAAGGTCACAATACTACAATGTGGATATGAACTTCTACAATAAAAGATTGAACCACATCTAAGTAGTTTTTATTGTACACAACAAATGGTTTACTGTTGCATCTTCAAATTTATTTTCAGAATTTTTCATTACGTAGTTACTGAATACTAGGCCCATTTCAATCCCCCTTAAACCCTACATAAAATATTATCATTCACTTGTTGTTGGCTATTCACGAATCGCGTGTGACAGACAAGGACACAAGGAAGGACCATCGGAGAAGCAGAAGCTAGAACCCTAACTCTCGTATTGCCATCGAATATAAAGACATCGATGAAATTACTACAAAGAGGACATAGTTGCAGCGACTGGCTCTCAGTTCGAAATCGGGAAGCAGTAACATTAGAGACAAAGAAGGAAACAGAAAAGATAAAAATAGGCTTGACTGGATGTCGCATCCGCGAACAGGCGAGGATTACAAAGTGTTTCAAATGTCTGAAATTTAGACACTTTGCCAAACATTGTCAAAATGAGAAAGATCTTTCCAAGTTATGCAGGAGATGCGGAGGTGGCAGCGAAGCCGAAGGACTGAAATAAAACACCATCATATATATTCTTTAACAAAGATCAGACAAAAGACGAAGACGAATGAAGGTAATACAGATAAACTTCAATGTCTACGAGGTGGCTCAGTATCTCCTGGAATAAACTGTAGTAGACGAGAGAGCGGGTGTGATTCTAATCAGCAAAGCAAAATTCATGAGAAAATCAAGCATGTAGCTATGTGAGCATGCGCAAGCGTTTTTGTCTTTGGAATTAAGAATTGCAAATAAAGGCGAGACAAACACACATCGTAAAGCCTTTATAGGTTCTATCATTTACATCACTTACACCAGCTTTTCCTTTCTGCGTAAGATGAGGTGGTGGGTTAGTGAAAAATTCACCCACAGTTATCATCAGGCAATAATGTTCAAAATTAAAGGGCACAGAATGGTGCAGAATCCCAAACTGACAGGTCCAAAATAGAAGGATAGCGTCTTCGATAAAGATGCGTTTGACTTGGTGATGAATTCGGTCAGTATGTACAAAGGATTAACAGAAAAGTTGACCCAACCGCTAGTTTAGTCGGTTGTCAACGCGCGTGATGCCGCAATGCCGAGAAGAGTTCCCAGCACAAGAAGCTTACCATACTATTGGTGGAGTGAAATACCTGCATCAAATCATCGAATGTACGAGGAAAAAATTGGCTTTCCAGGAGCTGCTTTCTACATTCAAACAATTGAAACACGAATCGTAGAAAGCGACCAAACAAAGCAAAAACAGAAGCTTTAAAAACAACACAGCTGACGTAAACCCCTGGGGCAAGTGCAAGTAATTGGTCCGACAATGCTGACATCAATAATGACGACACTGTTCCCGCAAAGATCGACCACAGTCATCGAAGCAATCGGTGCAGCTAGTTTAGAGACCATACCGCGTATCACCCAATATTATTGCTGCAAGTATGCAAACAAATTAAGGAAAAAAAAGCACCGAGACCTGAAGGTATTTCCAATAAAGCAGTGAAAACTGCCGCCCATGCGAGACCAGACATATTTATTTAAGCAATGCAAAAATGCCTCAATGAAAGGACGTTCCCTAAAAAAATGGAAACAGTAGCATTTGGTTTTCTTGCCAAAAGGAAACAAACAACCTAGCGATCATCATATCGCCCAATAAGTCTTCCAGATACGATGGAGAAGATACTGGAGGGAATAATTAAACGGATCGGCAATCAAAACGTCCTTCATCCGAATGAACACTCCACCCTCCATGCTATGCTGATAACAAGATGGCCAAAAGTCAGACCATAAGAAGCAAGGGGAGTGTTAAATACTAAGGTGTTCAACAATAGACTCAGATTCAAAGGCGGTTTAGAGCATGTTTAGAAAAAGGCAGTACTGTTGCAGGCAGCACTCTCACGAAAGCTGCCAAACATTGGCGGTCCCAAATACTTCAGTAAAGTGTTGCTTTCTCGAGACATTAGCTCAGTCTTGCTCTATGCCGCTCTTATATGCGCTGGGGCATTAACGACTAAGGAAATCAGAAGATGCCTATCGCGCTCGTACAGATTATATGCCCTGAGAACGATTTGCTACTTTTGAACGACATCAGACGACGCGGCGTTAGTTATAGTAAGGCTGTTGCCGGTAGGCATCTTGAATGAAGAGATGCCATTTACATCAGGAGAATGACACCGCTAGATCAAGATCAAGAGCGAAGAAAGGGTATCATCGATGAGTGAGATGGCAAACCCGATGGGGTAGCTCAACGAAAGGCAGCCTTGTGTGGGTCAATCGTCACCACCAAACCTGTAGTTACCAGCTAACACAGTTTCTATGTGGTCACGGCGGATACCACAAATATTTACAGAGATTTGGACATGACAATTCGTTAACATCCCCAACCTGCCCAGGAGAGGGAGAATTCGCGGAGCAAACAATATTAGATTACAGTCGCTTTGCGGCGTGGAAGATCAACATTCCGAGCGTGTATCTCCTGGTGGAGCGCATGCTTCAAGCAGAAGACAAATGGTAGGAATTAGTCACATTCGTAACTAATGTCCAAAAAGAGCTCCGTATAGCGGAAAGGAAAGCCGAGCGACACCCACACAGAAATAGCAGTATAATTCCTAACCAGCCGGCCCCGTGAAGGAATACCTAACGGCAGTTCCGCGAAGTGAGCGGTTAAAGGATGCCCCGGTGTGGTTTAACGCGGATTTACGCCGACGAATCGTCTATGTCAGCGGTTTTGCTGATGTCTCTGGAAGATTCCACGTTCCGGCTTAGCTAAAAAAAAGGACAAATAAGGAAGAGCTCATTTCAGGCGGTTTGAACACTAAACAAAGAGATTGAGATGCTGGCGCTAAGCCACTTCACTCAAAATCAAAGTCTGTTAATTACTAAAAGAGCTTATAGGGAAAAACCATCTCAAGGAAATCAGAAGTGAAAAATGAAAATAAAAACATCTCCATGACAAACAAGCAAGCCGTATTATAGAAGACTACCAGCCTTTTCAGAAAAAGACAGTAAGTACATTGAAGGCTCGACTTAGAATAAGGCTGAAAACTGCAAAAGATATGCCAGCTCCATAATATCAAGGAAAAGAGAACTAATTTACGTTCACTTTCTGCACAAAGTCTAGACAGGTTGCATAAGATCAAATCCAAGGACTTCGATCCGATTTCTACAGAAGGGAAAATGTGTATAGCTTTGCAGGTGGGTATAATAGGGATCAGTAGCCGCTCTGAGGAGCCCAAATAGCACTCCAGCGCGCCTTTTGATACCATAAACTCCTAAGATCGTGACTATCGTTACGAGAGTAAGAGGGGAGAATCCAGCCGGCTCGGATCTTCAGAGGCAGTTCATAGAATTCACGGAAGAAAGCAACTCTCCCACCCTGCAACTAGAAATTTCTCTGAGGTCCCCAGAAAATGGTTTAGCTAGTGTCCATAGCCTAGGTTTTCCCCTCTTTTCCGTAACTTCGGCAGTGCGAATTGTAGGGTATACCGAGCCTAGCGGCATGGTGCCCTATGAGCCAACCAGACCGCCATTATTTTGCACGCATTTAATAGCATCTGGCACAGCAGTCTTCGCGATCGGGTTTTGTCCCTCTTCACTTGACACAGGTGGTGAGCCTTCGCCCAACTTTGCGGTAAGTATTAGCACTGCCAGCAAAGGGATTGAGGATTGTCTGCCATCTGCAAGAACAAATATCTTTAAAAGGATACGTTGTCTTAACTGCGAAAATTGTATCAGAGTGCAGGACAAATCCGAACGATGCCGTAAATATGGAAGATAAAGTCAAATTGCTATGGATCGTAGCAAAAGCAACCGAATTGTCTGCCCGGTAAACAAATAAAATATATTGACAACACCTACAACAAACGCAAGAGTAAATGTTTGGTGTTTAGGAATGTAGGAATGTTCCAGAATGTACTTGAGGACAAAAAGGACGCTCCAATCATCAGCGGATGAGCGGCAATATGAACATACCAAAATCTCGTCAAAAGAGGAACGTTAAAAATCCACGAAAACAGTTTCATAAGGGCGAACATATGTTGTGTACTTATCCTCAGTTGTTATCTCTTACGATAGAAGAGTCCCAGGAAACAACTGAAAAGTAAGCAGTCAGCGGGTTTGACAAGGTGATAATATCACAGAGGTTCTACTACAAAGTACAATGCCAAAGGCCTTATCATTTGGCCAGTTGTTTAGATTAATTGAAAGTTACGGCGATTGTTTGCACGTGGCAAATCTTTTTTCATAAAGTGTGAGTGCTGTGCCTATCTTCCTACTGTCAAAGTTGTCTTCGTAAAAGTTTCAATGGTAACTGGCGTGGAAAATGTCCCGAACAAAGTTCATAAGGCAACAGTGAAGGAAGTGCCAAATATGTTTGCCCAAACGTTAACCGCATACTTTTAAAAAGAACATATCCCGCACAGCGAATGAACTTTTCGCTCCTTCCCGAGCCAAATACGCCCTTGGATGAAACTGGACAGTCCGATGTGCCTTCTACAAATTGTACGGACAAATCACTCACTACCTTACATTACTAAGGATCCACGCAAAGAGGATAAATGCTGCCCCTGTTATGATCACCGCCGTTGGTTTCACGGATCATGTTGGACTGAGCTGAACTTCTTGAAAAGGTCGAGATTTACGCGAACAAAACCATTTATGCCATGAAGATTTGGTTGAAGAGTGACTGTCATTCATTTGCAAAGCATAAACGGAAATATCGTCTATAAAGACACATTACACCAGAGCACTGATGCCAAGAAAGCTGCCAAATGTAGGCGGCCAAACGTCGAGCCTTTTGTCTTCAAGGTGCTTAGCTCAATCTTACTATATTCAGTGTGTGGGCAAATGCACTGGGAAAATAAGGAAACAGAAGATAAATGGAAATTACATATCGCCAAAGTGCATTCTGCTGTGCTTACCAAACAATACTTGACAAAGCTGCAGGCGTAAAGGGCAGGGCATAAGGAGGATAATATCTTTATGATGGTGCATAGGACATAGAAAAATCTTTTCTCTACAGTGGAATGGCAGATGAAGTGGAATGAATCAAAAAAATACTGGTGGACATACAGAATCAAACGGGACCACAGAAAAGCTTTTGACCGGACACGCCCTTAATACCCGAAGTTATTATGGATCATATGTGCAAATCAAAAAAGATTTAGATCGAGATGAAAAGGGCGATCACAGCCATTCATAGGAAGGTTAAGCAGGAGAAATCCGCCGGGAAAGGGAAGGAGAGAGGAATGGGAGCTCGAGCGCGAGCCATATGACAGTTCCAAAAAAGCAATCCCACATATGGAACTGTGATATTCTCCTGTGCAACTAGATATGTTTATCGGTTTTCAGGAGTTGGTATCGTGATTCGTTGGAGCTTACGATGAAACAGAGTATTATCGAGTCACATTTTATATGTAATCCGGGACTATAAATTTTGTAATCACACACTACTATTGGGGTTTATTTTGCATAGAAATTTCGTAGAATTTTTTTAAATTTTGGTTCCGGCCAATTAAGTCTCCAGGTGAGATGGGATATGCTTTTGTATTCGCAGTCTTGCTGCCTTGGACCGGGAGACGCGAAAAATGCACCTTTCAAAGTTTACTTTTAATAAATTCAGCCTACGAATCAGGAATGGTTAAATAAGCATTATCCATTTAGGCATCTCCATCCGGCTAAATGTGCATTTTCCTTTCAACGCTTCATTACAAAGTTTAGCCAATGAAATACAGTATTCAACCTTCGTGATAATGAAAAAGAGGTGGATGAAAATATTGAACATCACGAAATTCGCTAGTAGGAGTTTTGGATAAGTTGGCAGAGATATCCCAACATATCCCAACACCTAAAGAAAATGGCCGAAAGTTGCAGTGCAATTCCAACAATAGCTCTACTGGACTGTCCGCCGACTCGCGGAGGTTCTTTCAAGTCAAGGAATCAAATAGAATAAAACTTGACCAACCTAATACGAGGGTAGTTCAATAAGTCCTTAGAATGACCAACGGATGGCGCGCGAATCGCCCTAAATCATATGTTTTTAGTCAGCGCCACTCCCGACTAGATATATAGTGCAGTCACAGTTCACATCTTCTGAGTTTACGTGTTTTTATAATCAATTGAAAAAAAAAATTGCTTGTTAAAAAAAATGGAAAAAAACGAGTTCAGAGCGCTAATAAAACATTTTCATTTAAAGGGCTTAACTCTATATGAGATAAAAAATGAATTAGACTCGGTTCATGGCACATCTGCCCCCGCCTTAGCAAGGCTTTATAATTGGGTAAATGAATTTAAGCGTAGTCGTAAATCAACAAGTGACGAACCACGTTCAGGAAGGCCCCTAGAACTGACTACTCCCGAAATCATCAATAAAATCCACGATATGGTGTTGAAGGATAGAAGATTAAAAGTGCGCGAGTTAGCTGTGGCCACAGGGATATCAATAGGTACAGTTTTTTTCAATTATACATGAAAAATTAGGCATGCTCTCAGCTGAGAATAAACGAAATAGAGTGGTCACCTCTGGGGCTCTTTTGGCGCGCATAAGTCGGAATGCTGAGGAATTTTTTCGTCGGTTTGTGACTGTGGATACACCGCTACACCCCTGAGACGAAGGAACAGACAAAACAGTGGATCGGCATGAGTGAACCAGCTCCAAAGAAGACGAAGACCGTAAAGTCAGCTGGTAAGGTTATGGCTACAGTTTCTTGGAGTGCCCGTGGGATTATCCTTATTGACTATTTGGAAAAGGGTAAAACAATTACTGGTGAGTATTATGTATCATTATAAGGGCTTATTAGCTTATTATAAGCTGAAAGAAGAAATTAAAAAAAAAGCCACCACATTTGGCGAAAAAAAAATTCTTTTTCATCACGACAATGCCCAAGTTCACACGTGCTTCGTTTCAATGGCTAAAATTGAAGAATTAAACTTTGTTGGTCGAACACCCACCGTATTCACCAGATTTAGCCACCGGGGACCTTTTCTTATTTCCAAACTTGAAAAAGTGGCTCAGTGGACAGAGATTTACGGACAACGAAGACGTCATTGCCTCTATAAGTGCTTATTTTGAGGAACTTCCGAAAACACACTTTTCTGAAGGATTAAAAAAACTAGAAAAACGATTGACCAAGTGAATAGAGCTACAAGGAGATTATGTTGAAAGATTAAAAAGAAACTTTACTCAAAAAAATTGTTTTTACACTTTATTCTGAAGACTTATTGAACTACCCTCGTAGCTAAATATGTCTCGCTATCATGAATTATTAGAGAATGGATTCTCCTTAAGAAACTTTAAAGATTGAATTTATTTTAATACTTATATTTCGTGTTAAACTGTGTTAAAGTTAAATATATAAGAAAAAAACAGTTATTGATAGCCTTCATTTATTGAGCCACTAATATTTAAATACCTTAATTAACACCGAACACGCAAAAGAAATATAACGATGGCAGCCAAAATCTCAAGAGGGTCATATGTTCATGATTTTGGTTGTTGTGAACTCTGGTTATTCAAAGTATTAAATTTGGGGACAATATCGTAACTTCGAACTACCTAAACCCGGCGACAGCCGTCAGCTCGAAGCTTTCAACTAGGCTTGGGACGCGGTCTCTCTTTTAACATACCGTCTTCGGGATGGCCCATTTTGTGTTTATTGTAATGTGGCGTCAAACCCGATTACGCGAACATAACTGCATAACTGCTATAAATATTGTTCATAATTTCTTGCTTATTTCTTATTCTTCGCAGTACCATGTAAAACTGTCTTATGTCGACCTTATCTTTGAAATTCAATGCACAAGTTATGGATTCTCTCAGAATTTGAACAGAATTTCTCGATTTTTGCCAGAAAAACCGTTGATGCGGAGAAAACAAGAAATCTACCAGCTTGGCAATATATAAAACCGTTACGGCAGATTCGACAACAACTATCAACTAATCAAACACATATTTGACACCTCGTTACACCGTTGATTCATACTCAACCTCCCAACGATTGCATTCTCCAGATTTTTCTCTTTTTCCTACCTACGTATTTTTTTTTTTTTTTGAATATCGTTAATGCATTATTGATAAACATTAAAATTATTCCTTGGTTCAAAGCCCAAATAAAAACTTTTGTGAAATCAGCATTAAGATGAATGTAAGCCACGTATGCGCAAGTAATAATATAAAAATCCATTACGCATCGTTTATTAACTCATTCTCGCCAGAAATTCACACTACAATTTACATTGAAATAGGCACAAAGCACTCCTCCTCGTTTAACCACGTTCCTCTTCACCGATTAGGTGGTCGGCCAATTTATTTTCTGCACGAACAATGCACCACCCCCGACATAAAAAAAATACAGGCTGCACTTTCTCAAATGCATATATTGTAGTGCATCTTCGCAGCATCAAAAGCCTACATTCTCTATTGTCTACATATGCTTTAGTTAAAAATGCATTTAATTGCAAGCTAACATAGTCATGTATGTAGCATTGTGATGCCAAATATATAGAGAAAAGTCAATAATCATATCTGCTTCCGAAAGTATATATATATATATGTAATTGTTCAATAGGATTTAAGACTGCGGGAGATTAGGATCATGACTAAATTTTTCACTGCAAATAGTCAAATTTGAAATTGGAATTTGAAAGATAAAAATGTAAAAACGGCTATTAATAACAGAAGGGGAGTGTTTAGTACCATAAAATGAAATTATCCTCCTGGTCAGCACAAGAAAATAAATCAAGACCTTTAGTTAGACTAAGAGCAATAATTTCAATATGCCGTTTATTTTAAGCAAACAGCAAAAGAAACTTCTGAATTTTGCATTGAAAGGTAAGGCCCATTTGCAACTAAATCGGGTCAAAACCAAGAAATATTTCAGAATATAATTCATAATCAATTAACTTCCGCGTGTGCTGGGTTTGACCACTCCCAACTGTCTCTTTTAGGGATATTTCAACTGGAACTATATTTGTAATGAAATGGTTCAGTTCAGTTAAAAAATTCAAACTCCATTCTAATCCGATAAAATAGTTTACAATTCACTCTTTGGCATTCATGGTAACCGCCGAGGCGCTCTGCCAACATGAGTAATCTTATTTCTAACTCGAATTAATATTCTTAGGCTGGAAACGAAATTAAAATGTCGGTAAACATACTCGCGGTACTTTTTCAATATATTGTATGATTAAATAATTAGTAGTCGTTGAAACCTCGTTGAACTGTGCTTATCTTTTGTTGATAGAAGTGATTGTATGCAAAACTGCAACCGCAACGGCGGATGGGAGCCAAAAGATACAATCAAATGTTTTTAACCCTTTACAGTGGAAGATAGCTCCTGCAATTGATAGATACATTTGGAATTTCTTAACATTACTCAATTATTATTTAATCAACCGAATTATATCAAAACATACACGTGTAACTTATATCGCTATTGTTTGGATTTCTTCATCAGAAATTTATCAATTTACTGTCTTAAATGTTATTTCTATGAACGAAATACCACCCGTAGAAATCAAAAGTAATTTTTTCACAATTTCACAACAAATGAAAGAGTTAATTTCATCTCAAAGCATAAATTAGTTAAACAAGCAAAATAGCTCTCGGCAAATTTTAATTGATTATGTGGTATTGCAAATTAATTTCGTTGATGTTATCACAGATGACTTTTCTAATTGCAAACAAATCAATGAAATGCTCAATGAGGACATTATGGTGCTTCGGTTGCCGACAATGAATGTATCTTATGAGGCATTTGTAAATCTTAACACGCGCTTGACGCCTTTTAGGTCGGGGTGATTTGAGGTGTGAACGATTGAGGAGTAATTTTCTTGGAATGCTCAGATAAAATCAACTATGTACTTTGTTGAAAATCTGATGTAATAGTTAGGTTCCAATTGGGACAGTTAGGCTTGTGTCTTCTAGACAATAAATGAACGACATATACTGTATTCATTGATTTTGTTTTCTCAAATAGTCAAGCACGAGTCAGGTCCTACAAATTATATCAGTGGAAGGATCTATTTTCTAATATCCATTATATTGAACATTCATTAAAATGCTGATAGACAATTCTCGTATCTAACTTCTACAATATAGAATATAAAAATAAGTCAATACTTTGACTGCTATTAGGTGCGGGTCGCGGGTATATCTACCACCATAGGCATCACCAACAATTAGTATTCACCCAATATGGTTTCCTTACCGGAAATGATCAGAAAACAAAGCTCCTACTTCCGGATATTATGGGATCATCATCATCAACGGCGCAACAACCGGTATCCGGTCTAGTAAGAAACTCCAGACATCCTGGTTTTGCGTCGACGTCCTTCAATTCGATATCCCTAAAAGTTGTCTGGCGTCCTGACCTACGCCCTCGTTCCTTCTCAGGCAGGGTCTGCCTTGTCTTCTATTTCTACCATAGATATTGCCCTTATGGACTTTCCGGGCTGGATCATCCTCATCCATACAGATTAAGTGATCCGACCACCGTAATCTATTGAACCGGATTTTATCGACAACCTGACGGTCATGGTATCGCTCATAGATTTCGTCGTTATGTAGGCGTCCATCCTCATGTAAGGGGCCAAAAATTCTTTGGAGGATTCTTCTATCGAACTCGGCTAAGAGTTCGCAATTTTTCTTGCTAAGAACCCAAGTCTTCGAGGAATACGTGAGGACTGGAAGATCATTGTCTTGTACAGTAAGAGCTCTTACCCTACGGTGAGACGTTTTGAGGGAAGCAGTTTTTGTAACCTGAAATAGACTCTGTTGGCTGACAATAACCGTGTGCGGATTTCATCATCGTCACTGTTATCGGTTGTAATTTTCGACCCTAGACAGGAGAAATTATCAACGGTCTCAAAGTTGTAGCCTCCTATCTTTATTCTTCATGTTTGACCAGCACAGTTTGATGTTGCTGGTTGGTGGATTTTTGGTGCTGACGTTGCCACCATATATTTTGTCTTGCCTCCATTGATGTGCAGCGCCAATAGCCGCCTGACGATCTGGTTCTTCCCATGATGTCGATATTGTCAGCATAGTTCACTAGTTGGGTGGACTTAAAGAGGATCGTACCTCTTGCATTTACCTCAGCATCACGGATCACTTTCTCGAGGGCCAGGTTAAAGACGACGCATGATAGGCCACCCCCTTGTCGTAGACCGTTGTTGATGTCGAATGGTCTCGAGAGTGACTCTGCTGCTTTTATCTGTCCTAGCAAATTGGTCAGGGTTAGCCTA
The DNA here is from genome assembly GCF_905115235.1 of Hermetia illucens. NCBI lineage: Eukaryota > Metazoa > Arthropoda > Insecta > Diptera > Stratiomyidae > Hermetia > Hermetia illucens. The sequence continues at coordinate 151,238,015 of NC_051850.1, read as the reverse complement.
ATCAGTCTTATCAATTTCATCGGGATACCAAATTCTCCCATCGCCGTGTACAGTTTTACCTTGGCTATGCTATCATAGGCGGCTTTAAAGTCGATGAATAGATGGTGCAACTGTTATCCATATTCCAACAGTTTTTCTATCGCCTGCCGCACAGAGAAAATCTAATCTGTTGCTGATTTGTCTGGAGTGAAGCCTCTTTGTTATGGGCCAATGTTGTTCTAGGCGTATGGGGCTATTCGACCTAGCAAGATAGCGGAGAATATCTTATAGATGGTACTCAGCAACGTGAAACCTCTATAATTGCTGCACTGTGTGATATGATTTTTAAGCCGATGAATTGCACGGACTGTTTGTACTTAATACTGGCAGTATTTGCTTGTCGTCCTCAGTTGGCGGGACCTCCAACTCGCAGATGTTACGTTTGTTCAGTAGTCCATCAAAGTACTCAACCCATCGCTCCAATATGCCCATTCTGTCGGAAATCTGATTTTTCTCTTTGTCTCGGTAGGATGAACATCGAGGTGTATAAGGCTTCATCCTGCTTACTTGTTGGTAGAACTTGCGCCTTCCGCGCCTGGTGTGGTTGCTCCTTGAACTTTTCGAGTTCGCAGACCTGTTGGTTCTCCCAGGCTTCCTTTTTCTGTCTGTGAAGTCGCTTCTCCGCTCGACGGACTTCGTGATAAGTCTCTGCGCGTGCCCGCGTTCTTTGAGAATGCAACATTACTCGGTATGCAGCACTCTTCCATCGTCAAACCAGCCGTTCCGATTCCTTTTGAGGCTGGGGCCAAGTATGTTTGTGGCTGTATCAATGATAAAGTTCTTCAGGCGGTTGTGAAGATCATTTGTAGATGCTTCATCTCCAGGTCCTCTGTTGACTGCGGTTATTGCGTCATCCATTTCCCTCTTATAGGTGTCGCGGAGGGTTGTGTTGTGGATGGCTTCAGTGTTAACCCTCACCTGATTGTCAGAGCGGATTCTGGATAATGTTGTTATTCAAGCTCGGAACACCATGCCAACGAAATAGTGATCCGAGTCTTATTGGCCCCCTTACATGTTCTGACATTCATCAAGGCTGCGAGGTGGCGGCGTTCGATCAACACGTGGTCAATTTGGTTGAAAGTGGTCCCGTCCGGAGAGGCCAACGTATGTTTGTGGACCACTTTGCGTGCAAACCAGGTACTTCCAACAACCATTTCGTGTGACACTGCTAATTGAATGATTCGCATCATTTGTATTTTGATGTACCCAACCCTCAACCAGGAGAACCACAATTTGTCCCGTTTTAGGCGCGGGAGACTCGCCTTCATCCATCTCCGTCTACAGCTTTTCTTTAAGAAAGAGCTCCCAGCGGTCACCACTTGGAGTTGAAGATAGGGTTTGGTAGTAGAGCTGTTGGTGTTGGTTCAGCAGGCGTTTCCCAGGTTTTATGCTCCATCGTGGGGACCTATACTACCTTTTGAGCACCTCCGATCCTTCGTTGGAGCGACCCAAATAGTGGCTATTTTCGAAACGCTAACAAGCTTATTGGAGGGTAAATCATCGTCGCCATGTGCAAGAGAGATTACGAAGGGGGACTACCTAGTGTTCTTCCAATACCAAGGCTGTACGAAAAGGTTTGGAGGGACAAGGGCCTATCCGCAATCTCCCCTGCACATCGCAACGATGGTTGTCCCAAAGATAAGTTTATTAAGGTTACGAAAGTAGCCCCGCTGCATGGTGCTGAAGTCACCCTTATGGGGTTTTTCGCGAGGGTAGAAAGGAGGGACTTTCTTATTCCTTGTCCGTTTACCTCCTCTCCTTCAGGTGGCGTGGTTGGCAAATCAAATCTTACACTATTTGTGGCGCCTAAAGTTTCTAAGCGCTGGAATTTTTGAATCGCCACGAGTTTTCATCGGGTTTGAAGCGGTAAAACTGCGTTTACTCCCTCAAGAATGCTGTAGAAATTCTGAAAATCATTGAAAATGTCAACCAAAAACTAGAACATTGGGAGGTAAAACAGAAATACACGGCAACCAATAGAGCTGCTGAAATATCTTAGCAACAAGACTACCGACTAGAAACGGAACGAATCTGAGCCCCTATTTCAAGAGCTGCTGAAAAATGAGAAAAGCGGCATTCATGACTTAACAGCCTGGGAGTTTGAGCTTTCACTTTAAGAGGGTCCGAAACATATCAACAACGTGATGTATGATTTCCAAATTTTCGAGCAAAAACGTATATCTTCAGAGCTATTGTAACTTCCGAACAACAAGATAGGCAAAGTAGTGAAGCTGCACGCTCACGACGAGATCGATCAATACTGAGAATCGATCGCAATAAAGCCGCATTCAATTACAATGAAGACTACGGCTGACTATGAAAAAAACTACTGTTCCAATAACTTAAGCCTTTTGTGAAGCTTATTGTCGCCCCCCTCCTGGAGCATTCACAGACAATTGCGAATAAAAGGCTCCTCATGCGAGAGGCCAAACAATTTTGGGAGGATCCTTCTATCGAAAACGGCCGAGAGTTAGCAATTTTTCTTGGAGGAGGACTGGCAACACCATTGTCTTGGACAGTAAGAGCTTTAACCTTGTTGGCAGCCAATAACCATGCGCAGATTTCATCATCATAGCTATTATCGGTTGTGATTTTCGCCACTAGATACAAGAAGTTATCAATGGTATCTAAGTTGTAGTCTCGTATCTTTATTGTTCTCAGTTGACCAGCGCCACCTGATGCTGTTGGTTCTTTAGTTTTTGGTGCTAACGTTGCCGCCATATATTCGTCTTGCCTTCATTGACATGCAACCCAAGATCTCGCCCCGCCTGCTCGATCTGGATGAAAGTAGTTTGTACATCTCGGTTTGTTCTTTCTACGATGTCGATATCGTCAGCATAGGCCAGTAGTAGGATGGATTTAAGAAACATGGTGCCTTTCGCATTTACCTCTGCATCACTGACCATTTTTCCAGGGCCAGAGCATCTGCTTGTCTTAGACCGTTGTTGATGTCGAATGGTCTCGAGAGTGTTCCTGTTCCTTTCATCTGGTCTCGCACATTGGTCAGCGTCAGCCTTGCCAATCTTATCAATTTCATCGGGATACCGAATTCTTTCAAGGCCGTGTACAGTTTTACCGTCGCTACCTTCATAGGCAGCCTTAAGTCGATGAAAAGATGGTGCAACTGATGACCATATTCCAACAGTTTTCCCTTCGCATACCGTACAGAACAAATCTGGTCTATTGCTCACTTGCCTGACTATGATGTTTTGGGCATATGGAGCTATCCCTCTGGTACTCAGCAACGTGATATATTTATAATTGCTGCATTACGTAATATCTCCCTTTTTATGTATGTGAAAGATAATGCCTCGTTGCCTATCGACAGGCATTGATTCGCTATCCCACATCTTGAGCATAAGATGATGAACCGCTTACCGCTTATATTTAACCAGGACGTAATTCCTTCGACTCTAGGCTTTCTTTTTCTGTTTGTGGACCCGCGTTCTTTGAAACTGCATCATTACTCGGTATGCAGCATTCTTTCGTTCTGTTTCTAGATTGCATTCATCGACGAATCAGCCGTTCCTACATCTTTTGTAGCTGCAGCAGGTTTCATTTTTTGGCTGGCTAAGAAATCTACTCCGAGCACATGATTTACTGAATGGCCACTATAATTTATGGTGTGGTGGCTCTTCTCCAGGAAACCGGTCCCTGTCCAGTGCGTCTGTTGTAACGCTGTTACATCAGCCCTATATTAGAACAGGGTATCGGCTAACTGCTAGCCAACATTTTATCTGTACAGGGAGCGCACGTTCAATGAGAAAATGTGCAAATCGTTATTCCGTTTTCCTTGCCTTCGTACGTTGCTCGAGGCTCCTTTTGGGGCTTCATAACAAGTTGTTTCGGCGTAGGGTTCATCAGTCCTACCCAACTCGCAGCCTTGAAGAACAATTGGTACAATTTGTTTTTAGGCCCGTGAGATTCGTCTACATCCTCCTCTATCTGCAGCTTTCATTAAGAAAGAGGTCCCAGCGATCACCACATGGAGGTGGAGATAGGATTTGTTAGTAGAGCTGTTGGTGTTGGTTCAGTTTTATGCTCTATTGTGAGTACCAATTCACGCTTCGTCTTGAAACCTATAATACCCTTTAACCGCCTGACGCTCCATTGCGCAACCAGCAATGCAATTGTCGCTCTCATTAATGTGTAACCTACCCACTGTCATTTCCGCCTTCCTATCACATTGCGTACGGGTGCTAAACCTATGCGCCGGCCAAATTCATAGTTTGTATAATAGTAATATCAAGCCAACGTATGCCGATGATTTGAAGCAGAGAGGTACTCGCGAACGCTTGGAGTTCCATGAAAGAACACTAGCACAGAACAGTCTTAACTTAATCTTGATGAGATAACTGCATTTCTATATTTTTTGATAAAGCAGCAAAAGCAGATCTGGCGCTGTTAATGCGTTGGAACATCCAGCTTGGTACTATCGTCGGCGGAAGTCACACATCCAAGATATACAAATTGACCAACACCTTTGATGACCATTAATGCAGATAGGGTGATTGCGATGACCCGTCAGACTGAGAACTTTCCAAACCCAGAGCCATTTGGCCAAGGTCTATGACCCGGTTAGAGAGCAAATGGATGTCATGGGCGTAATCGAAGTATTTGATGAAAGAAGTCGATAACAAGAAGAAATAATATCGGTGAAAAGATGCAACTCTGCCGGACTCCGCTTGGACCTTAAATTCCTCTGAGATTTTAAGTCGGCACAGCACGTGACATTCCGCTATGCTAATAGTTTTTCCGGAATGCGAGTCTGCGTAGAGCGATGGGTGCAGTTCTTTGGAATCGATCATCCCCTTCTTCCACTCTCTAACGATAAATAACTCTGCGGGGAAACCATAAAGCTTAGCGGCTTTACTCTGTTTGAGTGCATTGGCGGCCTAAATGATTTCTCTTCTATTTCGGGAAACAGTCCATGTTCCCATGTTACGGAGACTAGCCTCAAATGTTTATCCCTTTTAGTCGCCTCTTACAACAAGCAGGGAAGGCTTTGAGTGTATTCTTAAGCCCCAACTCACAGGGCGAAGTGATACGTACTAAATTAGATTGTCTTGACCAAAACGAAGAAAACTTTGAAGTTTGGAATCGAGTGGTAGATGCTCGCGAAGGCTCCTATTGGGAATTCCGGTTATTTGAGAGAGATGCTTCGCACACTGGCGAACTAGAGTTCAATATAGTAAATGAATTATCCCGCGAACAATTTGACCTACACATTAGGGTTGGGGAAAAATAAATGTCGTATTTTGTCAATAGATGGCGACACTTAAACATATCTTATGTTGTACGTATCCCATCGGGTCATACTATACGGCGATTTGAAGACGACAATCTGTCCTACAAACGTCTCTTTGACAGTGTTGTGATCGTATGTTTCAGTCTCAAGTTATAGCAAGTCAAAAATAGAGTCCATCAAAGAATAAATTCGTCATATTTTACGTTTTTACTACCTGAGAGGTAAAAATGCAACGAAGGCCTCCGAAAAAATTTGAGAAGTTTATGGGCACGATACTGTAACGATTCGCACAGCACAGCGTTGGTTCGATCGATTTCGTTCTGGTGTAGTGGATGTCGAAGATACACCCCGTACTGGTAGGCCAATCGTCGTAGAAACCGATATAATCTTCGAAATCATCCAAGTATAATAGATCGGCATTTGAGCATTTGCTCGATTGGCCAGAAACTGGGTATAGACCATAAAACCATTTGGAACCATTTGCAGAAGATTGGATTCCAAAAAAAGCTGGATATTTGGGTGCCACACGAGTTGACACAAAAAAATCTCTTGGATCGAAACAACGCCTGCGATGCACTGCTGAAACGGAACGAATTCGACCCAGTTTTAAAGCAAATGGTGACTGGTGATGAAAAGTGGATCACCCAAGTGAAGAAGATCATGGTCGAAAGGCGGCGAGCCGGCCCAAACCATCGCCAAGTCAAGGGGGGGGGAGGAATAATGAAGTTGCCTTCTAAATGGCAACAAGTTTGCGGACAAAACAGCGCATATTTGACTTAAATCGGATAATTCGAAGTATGTTAAATAAAGCGTCAAATTTCGATCACAAATACGACATTTCTTTTTCTCCAACCCTTATTTGGATTTATTATTTGCTGGAAAGATTCTTATGAAGATTGCTTATGTGGGCGAAAGCATTTAGTCTCTATCAAAATGACAATTGGCTAAACAACAATATTTAAATCATATTAACTTCATGATAACTTCCATCGCTCATAATTCAAAACGGATAGTATTTTTCATTGACAGTTTTTGTACTACACTAAATGATGAAATGTATTAGCGAATCCGATAAAAGCAATTTGTTTAATCTACTGTACATTACGGTGCTCAGTTATGATAAAATCATTACTCACAACACAATTTTGCAAATGAATTATGCTCATTTTTGTAATTTATTGATAAGACCCACACAAGAGATTACTTTTGCTTTGACCTAATATCCCTCGTTTATAGTAATATACACGCGTAGATTGTCATATGTATTGATTCATGCATGAAACTTCATTAGGTTTTAGATAAAACTATGGTTTACCTGTCAATTTATCAATATTTATGTCTAATAATGGCAAGTGAAACGCGATGTTACAGCGACATGACTCCAATATAAATTTCGATAGGTTTCAATGATTTCCCGTCATTCAATCTTAAGGGTGGCGGTTGAGTTGTTTGAACCAAGTCATTGTCATTCAAAAGGGAGGTTGATGTCTGAACTTGGAAACCTCTGTGAAAGATAAGTTATAATGCAGAAAGTGCAATTCGCGTTTTCTTTTTGAAAAAAAAAACCAGATATATCTTAGGACCAGTTAAATTAAAAGCTGCAAAATGCAATTTCCAACACCAAAATTGACTCCCTCTTTAAATGGTCTAATGGCCCCAACATCACACTTGGATGGAAATAACGATGAGGTTTGAAAACTTCAAATAATTGCCTTGGAGTTCCTTTATTCGATTGGATTTCTAGATAGGTGTTCTTCATATCGTTCTTTATTGATCTCTTTGTAACATAATTAAACGTGCCTTCTGGTTGCAGGAGGATGTCGTTAGGAAACACGATGGTAATGTTTGAACCGACGTTCAAGGTGAAAACTATCTGGTTCTCTAGAATTAAGTTTCCACGAAGTACTCATTTTAGTCATTAGATTTGTAATTAACTGAATTTGTGGCAATGGGGAGCAAATGCCACTCGTGTAAGAAGTGTGTACACTACACGTTTGCCAGTATTTTCGTTAATTGTAGCCACTGGCAACGGATACATGATCTTCAGAAATGCTTCTACAGATATCGCAGAATATTAGTTATTTATGTTAGTATCAAATGGGAAACGATAAATTTAAATTTTATCTATGAGTGAAGAAGTGAATAATTAACAAATTTAATTTTTTTGTTTAGGAATTGGATGGTTCTGATTCCGTCATCTGCTTTACGGCGCACCGCACTAATTTCGACGAGCGACATATTGCTTCCTTGGGGTCAAGCAGTGGACTGCACGATAGACAAATGTGGAATACAACTTTCAGAGAGCGAACCTATTCCTTGATTGATATGTCGCTCTCCAGGAGCCAAACCTACCAAGAATGTTGGTGACAGTCACATCCTATAGGAGGAGACCCTACTATTAACAAAACGCAGCGGATCTCGACCACGGAAAAAACCTCCCCCAATCCAGAATATTATGCGAACAGTGCTCATTGGATAATTTGCAGTTGAGGGTAATTGACTGTATTCGAACGGAGCCTCACTGATGCCTGGCCACCTCAGTGGGTAAGCCTGATATTATCTTGCTACGGGCATTATGGCGCGGCGGACCTCGTAGCCTCCATACTAGTGGGAATGACACCTGTTTTAAAAAAATAAAATAAAAAACCAAACAACAAATAAGCGGGCGTCTGTACCGCACACAAACGGGCCCATCCGTAATACTAGAAGGTCGGTGACTACACCCAAGAAAAGGAAGCCAAGCAGTAGAACCAAAGTCTATATTGGCCTACTGCAAAGGCTAGTACGTCTGAGACCACCATCAGACGTCAGGAAGGAAACAAGCATCAGTGGGGCAGTTGCTAAATGGTATCTGCGCTATCTGAAGGAAGGCCTGAAAGCAAAGGAGGCCCAGGACAAACCTAAGTCTCCAGCATCAGAGCCAAGGAAGTGAGGAGCAACTCAAAGCAGCCCGCAAAAGGAAAATGCTCCCAAGAAACCTAAACCCAAGAGAGAGGGAATCTCAAGGCGGCCAGAGACGCAGGCAGGACCAGGAAATCCGCCGTTAACTATGCTAATACAGTAAAGAGCATTCGACTGGCCATGATGCTGAAATTATTTCCTGAGGAAATACTCAATCGTGAGGAACAGAAAATAATTGAGGAACTCATCGTCATGGAGATCTATGAGGGATGGAATAAGAAGGTCGTGTTCACCAGCATATCCTCTCCACCAGGTCTTATGCAGGTAGATAGCGGGACGGAGGATACGGCGAATTGGCTTAGTCCCTAACTTGCCAGGATGAAAGCGAACAGAACCGTCGACATTAACTAGGGATGATAAAACAGGGGCACATATGGTGACGGTTTATTTTCCCAAAGCCGCAGCGGTTGAGACTCATTCAAAATATCGATCTCCACATACGGTTATGGCGAGTTTTTAGAAGCGAAGAGAATATAGGTAGATGGCGGATATTAGCAAGCAATTAAAAGTCGTAACCGCCTCATCGGTTACAGATTTGGTAGTACAGTAGTAGATTGCACAGGGAGAAACCAAAGAAGGATATCTGAGTGAAATTACGCGGTCAATTATTTGAAATAATCAAAACTTGCTTTATCTATTCACTAGTGTCATTTATTGGTCGACGAGGAACTTGTTAGCACAGATGAAGGGAAGAAGTGGTTTCCGAAATATTGGTATTTGCAAGATCAATAAATGACACTAGCGAATAGAAAAAGCAAGTGTTTATTATTTCAAATAGGGAAGGATACTTCAGAGGACACATCGGGTGGAAAGCTTACCGTGGTCCCTGAAAGAACCGCCATAGAGGCATAAAGGGCAAGAACGAGCAGGGAAGTGGATCTGCTACTCACAGAAGAGGAAGAGTAGTTGGAGGACCTTGACCAAGACTTTCTATGGCTCACGTCGGACAGCGAAACGCAGGGAAGTGCCATGTCGGTGGAAGAAGAAGCTCAAAGCAAGAACACAGCTAATGGTCAGCAATAAAATAGCCCACGTAAGCCTCCACTATGCAAAATTGTAAGGGCAAGTTCCAAAGATAACATTGGAATAATGCTGGCTCAAAAACATGGCGTGGAGGAGGCATCCAAATAATGTGGGATTTCTCTTGTGAAAAACCAGGAGCTTGCATCATCTCAAAAGAGGCTTCAAACACTTATGCCTTTCAAAGTTTCTAACTGGAAACCTCGTCGCTATCCAATTCTGACTGAAAGCCGAGGGATGAACTCGAGAGGCAGTTGTGGCATCAGACTTCATCTCAGGAGACGACACCCGGATCCCACCAGAATTAATCGTTATACTGACGCTACTACTTCTTATCGGATGCTTTGGCAGCGACTACCATGAGATCTGGGAAAGTAGCGACATTAATCGGAGAGGTGAGTACCTTCTCGAGTTCATCCTTAGTAATAAGTTAGAAATACATAACGCAGGGAACACACCAACATTCGTGACGAGCATTAGGCAAGAGATGCAAAACATAACTCAAGGGAACATTTTGATGAGTGGCTTAGTCAATAATTAGACGGTGTCGGATGAGCTTTCTATCTCGGATCACAAAATAATCAGATTCCACATTGAAAGCAACTTGAAAGTAGAATAATAATGAATCTCAGGAGGACAGACTCTGACTCCTACACAAGACACGTGAGTGGAAACATAGCTCGTCTACAGGGCAGTGGTGACATAAGAAGGGAAATAGAGCTAGAGGCAGTGATGGGAGACCTCAACAGAGTCGTCGTTTACGTATATGAGGCCACCTATCCGGCTAAGATGGTGAAGTCATCAAGAAATATACCCTGATGGAATGGGAACCTAGTCAGCATGGCGAAAACTCTTCAACTGGGCGAAACAAACCGGGGACTGGCAGAGGTGCAAAAGAGCACTAATAACGGATAGCAACGTGATCACAAAAGCAAAAGAAAGCAACTTCAAGGAATTCTGTGAAGGGATGAAGCAAAACTAAACTCAAAGAAAATATCTTCTGTCTGTCTAAAGAAGCAAGATGGGACATTTATCAAAAATGAGGAGCATGAGGTACTTCTGCTTCTCAGAACTATTTTTTCGGAGTCCCACTCCACGGCGGAAGGCATGGCATTCTACTTAACATCCCAACAACTGACAGAAGGGGGTGATTTGAAAACTACGAAAAGAGATATGCCAGAATTAAATTGACAGTGACAACATTCAAACCACTGAAATCAACCGGACTAGGTAGCATTTTCCCAGCATTACCTTAGAAGGGCCTAAAAATCGTCTGAGGATCCCTCCTAAGAATGATAAGGGGCAATATAGCCTTGGGATATGCATAGCATGGAGACGGGCAAAGTCGTTTATATTCCGAAACCAGTTAAAATCGATCTTATTCGCCCTAAATCTTTCGGACCAATTTACCTGACATCCTTCGTATTTTAATCGGTAGAGAACGTCATAAACAACTATATTAGAACTACCGTTCTAATGCGCAGTTCCCTACATTGATGCCAGCATGCTTACCGGGCAGGATGGCCAACCGTAACTGCAATAGAAAGACCAATGATTACCTATGGGGCGGTAATCTGGACGGACAGAACAGAACTCAGCACAAACTTCAAAGACTGGCTAGCATATATTGTAATGACTAATAGAAATTGCGATGGTCAAAAGACCATCTTGAGTGGCCGGAAACGACCGAGAGGAGAGAGTTATCCTGAAAACTTAAAAAAAGGAATGACAAAATTGAGCCTGAATGCCACGCGCAAATTTTGAAGCTCCATCGAAGTGCTCCGTCCACAAGTGCTTGCAGGCCTCTACGCTAGCCAGGTTCGGGAATGGGGAGGGGGTCCTTCGAACACTTCCATCCCTTATCGTGTCATTTCACAAAAATTCACGTGTCTTTTCTGGTGCGTGGGTTCACACAAACATGAAAATTCGACTGCACCAATCGGAATGAACAACAGGCGATCTAAAACTGGAAATGAAATAAACAAAACGGCTCGGCCGTGTGCATGGAATCGGACTTGAGTTCCGCGATCGACGGGGAGAGTCTATTAGTCATTACAAATTTTAAATTTAATATTTAGAATACCTCTTCAACACGATAGACGGACTGGTAGTCGGGAAATTTAGGACCTCTTCCCCAAGGGAACGAGTCCTCCAGTTTTTGGGAGCGCGCAGCGGGGGCATTGTGGCGGTATCATGTTTGGAGTTCCACAGTCGTAGCAAAACGACTTACCTGATGTCCTCGTAGAGATCCTGGTTGGCCCTTTTCCAAAAAGTTTTTGCTGGATCCACTTCCGACAAGGGACGCTTTGGAGCCGAACATTTAACGATTTTATGAACGGCTTAGCGATCCCGACCCATCCACGTAACTTACGAATTGTAATTATGTGCGCGCTGCTTCTCCTCCAACACGTCCTTGACGAATAAGCTGAGCCTAGACATCAATCTGGCTTCTAGATACGACACCGACGGCGATTCCGGAGTCACATCGTACGGTTTCCTAACATAGGTTGCCGTGTTAGAAGATCCTCGTTGAGTGTCCTCTGTTGGAGTCTTCGACAGTAGTCGCGTTTGAGCGCTACTTCGCACGCTGGTCCCCGTTCGTAGGGATTCGGCCTGACCGACGTCACGTCCGCTATGAGACATTTCGCCTCCAAAACTAGACAAGTTTTAATCAGCTCAAACCTGAAAACTCAACCAGCAAAAAAGGAAAGAGATAAATAAAAGAAAGAATCAAGTAATCCACAGAGCAAAAAAATAAACTTGAGCGCTCCTCTATTCCTAAATTTTGCGACTCTCAAATGGCAATACCTTTCAGCATATAGCCGCAAAGACCCCGTAGATCTAGAGTCTTCTGGAAGGCAATCAACTACGAGACACTAAATCTCAAGGATAAACGCAACGCTCTTGTTATATACTACCTGGGGTATGCCAGGAAACTCTACTCTACAAGGTGAGAAGGAGAATTTCTTCTGGGGAAAAAGGCATTGAACCCAAAACTTTAAAGATGAACGCAAGTGCACGTGAAGCCTAGCGTGGAACAAAGTACTTGGGGTTTTAACGTAGGTACCTGTCGTGGAGACTTAATCCTACGGTCTTCTTAAGACACGGATTGATTTTGGGACCACAATCAAAGCCCCGCTGTGGCAAGCAACAACGGTACCAGTCTATGCAAGTACATGGCTTTACATACTGGTGGATGCAAGACCTACCTAAATCTCTACCGAACTAAGGAGTACGGCACCCGTGTTGAAACGCAACACCACACCAAGGCCCGAAGGTCTCTTCTCGCTTGAGCATCACCAACAGCCCCCATGAAGCTCCTACTAAGGGGCCAACCGCAAACAACCGAGCTGTACTCACATGCGACAGGAATTCTCCCGAAGTATAAGAGTCCAAGGGCTGTCCCGGTTCCCATGGTACCAGTATACCCCTGGTAAGGTTTCGTGACCGAAGCCAGTTCAGATGAGTCCCCGTGCAGACTCGGGGCTGATCGCCCTAATTAGGCCTTGGAACATTCGCCTACTGCATCACGGCCGGCAAACCAATGCGATGCAGGGGTTCCCGGTGCCACCACGTGGAGGTACTCCTCGGCCACTTGGTTTTGGTTCAGCCGACAGGGTTGCCGCCCCGACTTCCTCCCCGCCACTTCAGAGCACCTCAAAATCCGATACAAGAAAACGAAGCTTTGAGCCGGAATAGGCTATCTTCCACTAATTCAAGGAACCTGGAACTTGGAAACTTTGGCCCCACATTGGGCGCCATTTGTAATGAGTGCGCTGGTGAAAAATTCCTCTAGGTCGTTCCCGGTCACTCGGGATGATTTTTGACCAGCGTAATTTCAAGAAGTAAACACAGTATATGAGAACTTGCCCACCGGCATCCCTTCTGGGATTGACTCCTCTACATCTGCAAATATAGATACAGGCAAGGAGGCCGGTATTCGGAATATCTGGGACTACCAGTGAGGCGAGAAACCTAATTACTGACACCAAGGGATAATATGACAACAAGGTTTCACTTCGATAAGAAGCTTAAAACACGTTAGACCAATATGCCAAACTGGGCAAGCGTGATATTGACATACGGCTTAAACCAACAATTGATTGCCAGATACACTAACGGATTCCTTTTGGCAGAGGGAGCAGGCGCCGGGATTATTGGTTCACGAAAAACGCGCTTTGAAAGCTCGGCTCGTTCAATAAGGTCTTAATACTCTAGGTTCCAGGTCATATTGGGTTAGAAGGCAACGAGGTGGCGGACAAGCTGCCTCGGAAAGGAGCAGTGACGCTACTATAAGGGGCAGAGCCATTTTGTCGAGCTGGAAATGAGTACATGGCTACGGCACTGAAAAATGAAGAAGAACTACTGAGGAAAGTTTATGGGGTGAAAATACCAGCTATGGAACAGTCCAGGGAGGTGATGGGGGGTACCCAAGCACTCGAAACATTGTTTTAATCTCTCAAAGGAAAGCCTTCGGATCATAGTAGGAACACTCAGTGGTCACTGCAGGTTAAACTGTCACGTAGAGGGCTAGGGATATTTACACGTACATTCTGGGAGAGGTGTGATGAAACCTCCACACATGTTCTGGGATAGTGTCCGGAACTTGTGCAAAGTAAGGTCAGGCACCTGGGAAAATACTTAATATCTGATGAGATCGCATCGGAGCTCTGGAAAGCAAAGAACTGGGACTCAAGACTGTGGCTCAGTGAATTTTTCAATCGGGTCATTGTCTACATCGCTGTTCACCAAGGAAGCGCCCTCCCACCACTCCTCTTTGATCTTGTTATGGACACCGTCACACGGGGCATCCGACTTCCATGGCCCTATACACTGCTTTATGCAGATGAAGTTTTTCTAGCATCTAATAGCAAAAATGGTCTCGAGCGACTTGTCCAAAAATGGAACGATCGCCTTATGCAACACAGTTTCAGATTGAATCTGGATAAAAGTAAATTTCTGACGACTGATCCCAATGAAACAGGCCCAGAACTGAACGATTTAAACATCTCGAGTCAATGCTATCAGCTATTGGAGAACTGCGTTATGAAATTGTTCCCCAAGTAATGTTCTTTGTGATCGACTTATCAACGAACGTCTCAGATCTTAAATTACCGCAATGTCGTCCGTCCTGACGCCCTTTATGGTTCGGAGTATTAGCCGACTATAAAAGATAATGAACGTCTTTGCGGTAATGGAGACGTAGATGTTGCGTCGGACTAGTGGCGTGACATACTTTAATCACATCCGAAATAAGGATATCCGGACGAATTGTGGACAAATTGTGAAAGAGGCGCCCAGTTTGTATGGCCTCGTAATTCTCGCTAACGAGAATTCACTCGTCAAGATTGTTCTGAACATCGAAATCGATGTTAGCGACCAAGAAGCCGACCGAAACAGAGGTGGCTTCATGGAAGTAGTAAAGTTTTAGTCGGTTTAAGGTTTAAACGACATGATTTAGCTTATAGGTATACTATAACCAATAAAGGGACATAATAGCTCTTTTAGGACACAGTGTGACGTCCCTTGACTGAATGTGATGTGTGGAAAGCATGTTCGACACATAAAAACGCACACTTGGCTGTTTCTTCGATTTTTATAGCATCGCATCCGTTTCTCGCTGGTTGTAATGTAGCTGTCCTAGATCTCCTTTGCTGTTTTCCATACAAATGATGTCTGGCAAATAGGTCTGAGAGATGAAAACCCCTTTTACCCGAGTCCTTGGGCTTGGTATATGTCCCAAAGCTATGGTCTCCCTTAACAACTTTAGGAGAGGTCTTCAAATATTTTCTAGGCCCCTCTGAAGTAGTGTGTGAAGATGACATCCAATCCGCATCATTCCCGTAGTTTTAAAATTCCCGTGTAAACGTATTTTAGAGAACAACCCAAATAACTCTCCGTAATAGGCCATTTACCTAAATAGCACCTTGCAAGGATACGTTTAAAATAGGAAAGCTAATAATTATTCAATGGAAATTTTACACGATTTACGTTATCATGACTGAGGAAAGTGGCACTTCAAGCAAAGTGTGCCACTTACCGAATAGAATAGAATATCCGTAAGACAATGGGACAGGAGCGTGTGGTAAATTTATTACAATTTGTCATATTAAACGACGTTCTCAATGTTATCGCAGATCCGATCACGATTCGAGCCAAACATCACAAAGCTGGAATTCAATCTAATAATATTTAACTTTTCCAGATAATAATTTATTGTATGGTGGTCGTGATAAACCAACAATTTATTATTATGAGGCCAATAAAGTGAAATACGCTTGAAAAGGACTGGAGTTGAAATGCGTTCCTAAACGTCTGAGTATGCTGAGGGGTTTGATGAGGCAGTTGCGGATAATGTGGGCAGAGAATATGAAGCAACTCCCCCCAGGATGATTGAGCATCTAGAAACCGACTATGGAACCTGCAAGGTCTTTACTCAAAGTTTTTCAAAGTGGCTTGATAGGTGTATGTTCGAGCCGAGTGGGCTAACTAGGAGACCATTGTTTCCGTCCCATGGGCTCAATGTTTCAAAGAGTTCTTAAGAGCATGGTGAAGCCCATTGAACTACAATCCCAAGTTAACAGCTCAATGGCGGAATTCAGTCAGTGCTCATTAAATAGTTGAAGCCATTGTCGCCGGGTTATTATGATTTAAAGCCAACCTATCTCAGGTGTTAGCGCAAGTGTTTCATCAACCTGCCAAGCTTGATCACACCGTAAACAGCGCACGCTCGTTCCTAATAATAATTTGAATGCTGGCTACCAGTAGTTTCTGCAACTGTGGCGCGATGGAAATTGGAACTGTGATGAATGGAAACGCGCACGAAGCGTTCCGAATACTATGCCAGACATTCTAATGCTATTATTGTTGATTTTAACCTGAGGTTCAACGAGTGTAATGCGATAGCAATTGCATAATTGAAATTAATTCTCGTTATGGATCATTTGATCAATTAAAGTGGTAAAGTCGTGCCTCAGACCGCACTGTGCTCAAGATTTATGGCTTATCGGTACGTAAGATGATCTTTATGTTAATTAAGGCAACAATTCACGTGTCCAATGGCCAACCTTGTATATCACAGTAATTACAGCCCCGCTTGCATCTTCACTGAGATGGATGTACACAGGCTAAGTGTTGGTACAATTGCTTTTCAATTAGTCGGAGGTCGAGTGTCTGGAAGAAAAATTGAACTTGAAATTGTAACTAATCATCGCCTTGAAAGCTTTGATGGTTAGTGGCCGCCACACCACAAAGATCGAATGCTGCTGAATAGGTTAATCAGTTCAAATGCTCCCGGTCATTTGGCATATAACTCTCATCTTTAATATTGTTCTGCCTCAATGCTGAAGGCGCAAATAGGTCAGTAGGGTGGAGAGCAGTGATTTGATTGAAAAATTGTGATTTCACGAAATGAGGTTCAAGGAAGCGACTTTATTTGTTTTAATGGAATGCTTGACTGCAAATAACGACTTTGGTTGCTTAAGAAGTGCCCTCTGCAAAATTATTTAAATTTTGCTTGATAATAATCCATCACAGAGCAGCCCAATTTGACCCTAAACTTTTAAGCATGTTCGGGCGTTCGTTTGCATGTGTTTCATATCCCACGGGGTGAAATGCTACTTCTCACAACTCTTTTGCGACGAGTAACATAAAAATTAGGTTAACACTTTTGACATTTTGCATATGTCATATGCCTTTGCGTTCAGCAAATTAACGTTGAAGAGGCAACTTCGACCTACTATAACTTTGTTGCAAGTATTGAGATTTGCACCAAAATTTCCAGGATCGTGCTCTATATTGTTGCGAAATGCACGTCTAAGATAAATTTTCTGTAAATTTCCAAAATCAAATAATGCACTATTATTAACTTTAATTAACAAGTATCGAGATGGGTTTTTATGGATGTCGGTGGGAATCTAAGAAAGATGCTGCTCCACCAAGCTGCACCACTGAAGCCAGCCTCACTCTACACCAGTGTGTTCAAATCGAATGGCGCTCAAACTCTTTGGGCCCGATCCAGCTACTGAACATTTCTTTATATTAAGGATGGTTTAGAGATGGTAGCGCTAAGCTACCGCATCAGAAGTTGGCGGTGTGGGTTGGATACCAATCGACCATTGGTCTCACACTCGTTGTTCCCCTAACCCCGCTGAATTTTGCTGACTCCATTGCCAGCTCCCACAACAATCCTGCAACCTACACTATTCCTACTTATCTTTCGTGCTAACTCCCTCGACCACTGTAACCTCTACACTTCTTCTAGTTGCAGACTGCTCCAAACCTTTTGCCATTCCCTTTTTTACCCCTTCCTTATTTGAGTTCCTCATTGGTAATTTTGACACCAATGTCGGACTCGGTGGTGGTGGTCTCGATGGGCTTCCTAACCTCACTTTTGTTAACTATAAACAATACATTTCTTTCCCTCTGTGTAGAATCTTCAGCAGAAGTCTTGAAGAGTGTTAATTTTCTTATCTTTGGAAAGAGACCTTTATTACCCTTACCATTACCATAATAATCTCCTCGCCAAACTTTCTCTACTCAATTTCCCCTCCTCAATTATCTCATGGCTCACCTTCTACATATCGAACAGTTTCACCAGAGTTTCTTTTTCTAGCTACTCATCTCGTTTTTTATGTCCTTCCTTTGTTGTTCCCCAAGGATTATTAAAGACCTCCCCTCTATCGTCCGGTATTTGCTTTACGCAGACAAATTTAAATTATTTGCTTCTGTTTCGCCCTGGCAAACTTCTCTTTGGACCTCAAAATCCTCCGAGATTTTAACTTGATGACGCACGTAACATTTTTCGCAATCGTATACTGCTTTGAAAATAACTATTCATTTCTCCGGACAGCCCTGCTGCGTACAGCACGCCAAATATACTCCCCGTTCACTGTGCTGAAAACTTACTCGAGGCCAATTAAGAGCAGGTGAAGCGAAGACCCAAAATCCCCACACTGTTCCAGAAGGGTACGGAGGGAAACCAGTCTGCTCTCGATCAAGCTTCCGAGATGTTCTTTGATGCGTTCCACGATTATTTTATCCATCACTCGAAACGGGCGTCCTTCTTTGGAACCTTAACGAATCTTCTTCCACTCTCTTGGAAAGGAAGTGGCAGATCAGCAGTGATTGCACGAATAGCGACAAATAACTCTCTCTCTCTTCTATTTCTTAAGGGGATGTGATGCGGTTAAGAACCATGGAGAAGTATTCTTTTCACTTCTTCTGCTGCTTGTTTTCGTCGGGATTTCGCTTGGTGTCGGAGCTCGAACGGTCACACCCGCCATCGCGCGCAGCGGCCAATAGAGTCTTCAAAGCTTATAGTTCATCGATCCGTTGCTACGATTCCGCAGTCAGTCAAATCTTATGACGCCCCTTTGGGACGTGACAGACGAGCTGTGTAGCATATTTGATGGCGGCTGATCAATATCCTCAGGCAGGTTACTCAATGCATCCGCCATCCAATCGGCAAGATAGCTCTCCCACTGTCGAGCGAAAGCTGCATCATACAATCGAAGGACGTTGAACTCGGGGGGTCGCAGCTCTCCAAGCCTCTAGGAAGTGTCGGACTCAACACGCAAGCGAACGTAAGCGACCATCAGATAGTGGTCCCTTTCGAGGCCAATGTCAGCGCTTCTCTTGTTACGCACATCCAGAGGCAATTCCTAAATCTACTGCTGATCGGTCAATCTGAATGCTAGTATGGTGTCTGACAGTTGAAATATTTGAACAATATGCCACCAATGACGGTAAAAGTTGCAGATACCCACAAACCTCATTATAGCTGCGGTCACCAAAACCATGTTTCCCCATCACAAGCCCGAGCAAGGTGGTGTCGAAGCCCACCTTGGCATCCAGATCACCCATCACGACCACAATGTAACCTTTAGTAGGTTTCCTCCCAACTGCGTGTAATGACTCGTAGAAAGCATCATTCTCCACTATTTTGGAAGTCTCCGTTAATGCATACCACTGTACAATTGTGATCCTAATTAACCTGGACTGGAATCTTGCAGTCAGAAACCGTCTCCCAGGTCAAGAAAGCGCATAGTCGTCAGAAACAAACCGACACTGGCTTCGCGTCTGCTGCCACTTGGCTTTCCAGAGTACAAAAGCATATTGCCAATAAAGTAGAGGGAGAGGAATATTCTCAAGAGTCGCGCCATCTTACTTCGCTTAGGCCCATAATGCCCAACTTTTATCTTTGGAATTCTCGTTAGGGTTGGAAAAGGCGAGCAATTTAAATAGCAAGAGGCTAAGTATAGAACCTTTGGGAACACCAAATGAAGGAGAAATGAAAAGAAACTCTACAAGAACGGTTTGATAGATGGAAGGAGAATCAAGTGATGATAATAATAATCGTTGGCGCAACAATCCATATTGGATCAGGGCTTTGAAGTGTGTTAGAGCACTTCATTCAAGACCGTAACGGCACACTACAGGACACTGTAGGAGGCAATGTGGTCAGCATTGCGCTCGCCCGAGATTATTACCCTGATTTGATTCAGGTACTTATTCGCAGCTGAGTCGACTAGTATCCGACGTCAAGTCACGATTACAAATCCCACTGCCACTAGTGAGATTTGAACCGCGGCCTTCCGTATAACAACCCAGTGCTCTAACCACTTCACTATCCGGACAGAGAGAATTTGGAGAAGGGAATATTGTGGTCAACAGACTTTGAGGAAATCGGTGTAGTTAGCGTGTACCTCCTATCGTAAATTATGGCATTTAGGAACGAAGTTGAAGCAGATGAAGATGTTTCACAAACGTATGCTGCTTCATCACTATGAGGTGACCGAAATGCGGGATCAGTGAGTCTTTGACTTACCACTCGAGAATTTTGAAGCCAGAGGAGAGAAGAGATATTGAACGGTGGCTAAAGTAGGGTCTCTGCTTTTGAAGGTAGGGGTAATGAGAGCCTCTTTCGAAAGTAGCCATCTTCGAGATTTTTGGAGAAGATTATATGGAGATGGAGGGAGATTGTATGGCTTATAGTTAACGAGGATGAAAGTAGGAATCCTATTGAGACTAGGTAAATAATCATTGGACATTATGGGGTGCAATTATTTATACAAACTCATCCTTTCGTTCACCCTCCTATCAAGGCTAATTCATATCACCACATTCCAAGTTAAAATTCAATCTAGCTGACCTGCTTCCAACGTAGGTCGATTTCAAATAGTGAGAGGACAGCCCCTGTCCTGTTCAGCTTGACTCACCAGTAAATAATTAAGAAAATACCTACCGATATATTTCAAAATCCAAAGCTATTTTGAAGACGTCGGCATCTTCTTCCCCATCCCTGAAAAGAAAGGAACATTTACGAAGCTTAGCCGCTTTGAGAAAAAGTACCCTAACATAGTAATAGAGCAACAACTAAAGCACAGGGCTTCCTAGTAAATTGCTAATTATTAGAGGCTAACCACTTTAATTTAGAGGCTGTGGGCGACTTGGCAAAAAACCTTTTTGCTGCACTTTGAAATGTGACCTAATGTGAGTCATATTACCGGTCTAAAAGTCAATACTCCACATCCTTCAAGTCAATCAAACTTAAGTCAAGACATCTTTTTCTAAGTAAAAAGTGAAATGCAAAAACAGAAACCTGCTAACTTCCCATCAAAGTCAAATACTGTCTGCAACTTTTTGTGGTAGAATAAACGCCGGGGTTCATTGCGAGAGTATTGTCAACCCATGCCCCGAAATTGACACAAATTATATTACTTTTTGCCAACAATTACCTTGTTAAAGACCCCCTGCAAGTTCATTCCAAGTAACCCATCACAATAGGCCCGCGCCATGCATGAATGGAACTACGCCTGCCTACTCGCTTGCAGCTTCTAATTAGTCCTATGCTTTTTGTGAATCCAATAACACTTGAAAATCGGTAACCATTCCAAACAAACTCAACCCATGTATTGGCCATATCGGCAGGTACCATAGGTGTCCCAATCAGGCTTGAGCACTTTTATTTTCTCTAAATATTTTCAATCAATTGCACTTGCATGGGCAGTCTCAAGAAAGGTCTGGGCACTTCTAAAGTAGGTGGTTTGCTTTGTCACGAAATTAATTATGCTAAGGTCGAATCTGAGTGATTAGCTCCGTGGAAGTAAAAACGCCACCCATACTTGGCGCCCGCGTTTAACGGCGGGTATTGATTTAATTCCTCCGAAAACACTACCTTAGGTGTTTTTACAACGGAGAGCAAACACTGCGACTCTTTGCTAAACGGTTCAAAATGGTCATTCAATTTTGATTTGATGAGTGAACCAACCGATTTTCAGGGTCAATTGACAAATTGGTCTTTCAAATCAATTTGTCGTTTATTTGGTTCACTTGGTAATGTTATTGGAATTTGATATGTTCACATTTAAGCATAATTACGGAGGCAGTTTTTGTGGTCGAAATTACCATATTTTTATAAAGTTAGACGTTAAAGGTTTCATGGTTTTGTAGTCAAGGAGAACTACGTTATTTGCACTATTAGATATATCTACATCCGTGTTTAGATATGTTCCTTCTTATTAAGTACTCGAATATCCTGCCACGTTCCACACTGTCGTTGGAACAGATCTCAGTTCAGCGTTGTATTGCACACAAATAACAACAAGAATCTTTAGGTGAGCTGCTATGCCCGGTACAATAAGGAGACACCTGTTACTTGTATATAGACAGAAAGATATAAACTTAAGTCCAATTATAATGCAATTATAATCATACTATGCCAATCGCACTGCTTGAAGAAGGTCTGACTCAAAAACGCCACAGGCGGCAGTTCAGTAACTCACTTTAAACGGCCAAGACGAAGTTCCCGAAGGTAAGATCCGATAGTTCAATAGCGCTTGAGAGAACCTATTAGGAAACGCTAAGTCTTATAAAGGTTACGCTGGTAATACCCGACAGAAAATTTGATCGCAAGTGCAAAATTCTATTCTGTCTGATGTGTGGAGGCGAACCTTCCAGTGAGTTTCACTTCATAAGCAGCTATATGGACAATATAGTAATAAAGTGCGCGAATCACTACAGAATTTCTTCAGGCTACGATAGCGCTTGTCACTCGATGATGGCACTCTGTATGTTAGCAAGATCAGGGAGGGTCAAAATTATACCGAATAAAGATATCTTGAATGCCTATAGTCGAAACAAACTGTTGATAAGTTGAAGACCCAAAGTGTAAGTCTCCAAAGTGAGAAGCGGGATGTTATCGATCCCAAGAGCAAACCAAGTCACAC
The DNA here is from genome assembly GCF_905115235.1 of Hermetia illucens. Classification (NCBI taxonomy): domain Eukaryota; kingdom Metazoa; phylum Arthropoda; class Insecta; order Diptera; family Stratiomyidae; genus Hermetia; species Hermetia illucens. The sequence goes on along the minus strand of NC_051850.1, from coordinate 151,215,518 downwards.
GAACTAGGGGCATTACAAGCAGAACCTCGCAATTGTAAATAAAGTTGAAAAGAAGGCGGGGGCAATCGTCAGCACGTGTAAGAATAGTTGTAGATTCCAAACCTTGAGCTGAAGACGTGCCTACTATTCAATAGTGTAAGGTGTCAGGGAAATAAGAAAAATAAAACCAAATATTTACCCAATATAACAAAGATATCTGGAAACTCGTGGAGGGACGGGGCTGAGATCAAGTAATAGGACATTTGAATCAGTAAAACCGAAGTTGAACCACATGATATTCATCATCATCAACGGCGTAGCAACCGGTCTAGGCTTGCCTTAGTAAGGAACTGCAGACATGCCGGTTTTCGGCCGAGGTCCACAAATTCGATATCCCTAAAATCTGTCTGACATCCTGGCGTACGTCATCGCTCCATTTGAGGCACGATCTGCACGTCTTCTTTTTCTACCATAGATATTGCTCTTATAGATTTTCCGAGCTGGATTACACTCACCCATACAGATTAGGGGATCCACCCACAACAATCTGTTAAGCGGGATTTTATTCTCAACCAGACGGTAGGGTATTGTTACGGTGAGAATCCAGCGCGGCATAACCTTGGCTCTAACGCAGTCACCAACGCTAAACAAACTCCCCTAACATGTTTGCCAATAGTAAACACCGACTCTGCCCTATAATACGCAATAATGCAACTGGATGGCACGTACTGGAACTAACCCGAATGCTAGCAGTTCGGTGAGATGAGGGCGGCGGTTCTTGATTCTCTAATATTATCTCCCTGTCAGGACACAGAGATTTTGTCACGTGCTTTGAATCATGAGTCAACAAAACTAAACACACCCGGGGTAAAGTATTCTAATAGAGACGTGAAGTCACGAGGCGGATTGATACCACCGAAGATTTCAATCCCAAAGAAGCTAAACTGTCAAACGGCCTAATAAAGGAGGGGGCTAAATCACAAAAACCTAACCCGCGCGAGATGGACGGGAAAAGATCAGCTCTGAGCCGATTTTGACATCTAAGCGACGAGCGGCCCCGGTCTAATGCCATCCACCCCTGGGGCGGATAAGGAAACGTGTTTAGAAAATATTTTCATCAGATCCGCAAGTGGAAAAGTTGAGGTACACTAGCCGAAGTTGGCTCAGATGGAGGCAGTCACGACGATAGATGATAATGAGCCCTAAGCAGATCAAGATATTTGCCGTTGCATTCGTATTCCTGCGAGGAGTTCCGGATTCGTTTGATGAAGGTCCAGAATTCTAAAAGATTTGACGATTGGGTTATTTCCTGAATTTTGGATTTCTAATGCTGAGGCTGAGCCTCCCGGACTTTTTAGTCAAATTCGGCTGAAGTGTTTTTGAATAAGCTAAAATTCCTTGGATTTGATGTGACACGGAAGACTTTGTAGCAACGTTACTTTTCGTCGAAAAAAGGTTTTAGCCATGGGTTCTACAAGCAGTTCAGTTGTTTTTAATGGGAAAGGTAGGCTGTAGGCATGACGTTATACTGTTTGTTTCTGTGGGAAGTGTTTACTAGATTGTTTTTAGTAAACTGCGTGCTATATAGGATTCTGAACTTTGGGTGGTAGAAGTGGATTGGGCTATGGTAGCTGTTGCTGATATTGACTATCAGCGTATCCCACATCAATCCTAAGCTGGGGCTGTTCATTATTGCTAGGTCCGGAACCGAGAAAGGACTCCATGCTTTGTTGATGGGATGGTGGAAGTAGGTTTCCCATTATTAAGAATTTGGAACTCTGTTCCAAAGAAGAGTTCTGAAAGAACTTGAGCCTTGGAGGAATTGATAGTATCACCCCATGTTTGGAAATGTGGATTGAAATTACCAACTAGAACAACGTTTGGTCTGCCCTACAAAAATTGAAGTAGCTTGTAGATTTCTGCGCGAAAGCTAGATACATTGGTTGACGGAGGAAGGTATACGAAAACAATTGTGATCTTGGGTAGTAGGTTTTTAGTGCAAACTGTGATAATCTGTCTGTATGTTTGATATGAGACTTTTTGGAAAACAATGTTATGTCAATTGTTACACCCCCAAACAGGTCTGGCGTTAGTTTGACAATCGTATTGAAACCAAGAATGGAGAAATTACTACTTTTTTGTGATATACAAAAAAGTGTTGAAGAATCCGAACCATGAGAGGCCAGATAATATGGTGGCCTTACGGCAGCCCACCCCAACCTAAACGTTTGCGCCCTGTCTCTTCCAATATAATGGAAGGAACCCTAAATAAAATGGAAGGAACGACGCTTTCCTGGGGAGGTTAGAGCACAAACAACTTGATTTTTACTCGTGACTATCCTTTTTATATATATTGTACTTCATTGATATGTAGAAAATATGTATATAAGGTGCAACAAAGTACTCGCAGGATTTTTTTTGTCTTTTTTGTATATCCTTACCTATCTTAATTCAATTAATTCAAATAAATTATTTAATGTTTATGCGAGCTCTACTAGGTTTTAACAAATTTCGCTCCTTCAGAATTTACGTTTGTATTTGATAAAATTTTACTTTATTAAATTCATATATAAATGTAGTTAATTATGTTCAATAAATGTATTAAATGTCAATAAAAAAGAAAATTAATTCAATAATAAGTATCTTTTCCACTTTCCTGCTTGGTATATAGCAACATTTTCCAATGTTTCGTACAGTCTTTCTGAAGAGCTTTCAAATGGGGAAAGATTCCCTTTGCTTCAATGACTTCCTAAAATATAATATGGTTACTTACTCCGCTACTTTTCCCATATCGATAATGAGATTCTGTTAAGTAATTTGTTATGTTATAACTAAAAAAATAAGATCATTATATTCCAAGGATTTCGGAGAGTAAACGTTATCTTGTAGCACATTCATTACATGCCGTACCCTGCCCAGGATTTTAGAGCGGACATTTACTCTAGTTTAGCCAAGCTTGAGATAACAATAATTGTGTTGTATTTTGAAAACGTTTGTTCGAGGACTTAACCTCAGCGGGGTTTACCATCTCCTTTGCCACTCGATTTTATGTCTGAACCATGAATTTCATTCGGGCGGCCTAGCCTAGGTCCATTCTATTCAGACCGGTATTTGCTGATGGATGGACGTCTGTTCGGCGACCCTCTGATTTCAAGCCATCGAGTGTTATCCGCTTTACGGACGTCTCAACACAAGTAAATAGGACGAATGGAAAACGACTAAGTACACAACCGGGCAACCCACTTGAGGCTCCGCTTTTTTAGTTTTACGATTAACCGTTTAACATGCCGAAATATTAGGTTATCTTGATCCAAACAGCTGCAGCTGCCCGTTCAAAAGATGATCATTTTCCACCTCCTGCACTCCCCCCCTTTCCAACAAATGTCAAAACTAAGACCGGCTTCGGAAAGTACTAGGCCTTTCATTTGATACCCCACATGACTATATTTGGTGAAAAAAAAATGCGTGCCCCCCTTTTGCATTTATGGGGGTTTTACACAAAACCTTAAAAACGACGCTCAGTCACCACCTACCATTCATCACCACACCTGTTCTTCTTCTTCCTTCCTTTTCCTAGAAATCAATTCGCCTGCCATGTAGGGCGACAGAGCAAGGCAACCACAGCAATAAATTTACCTTGCGTGGCCGAAGCCTGAAGATTCAAATTTGAAATTTCAACTTGGAACATCTAAACCAGGAAAGCGGCCAGGAAAATTATTTTCACGTGACCGGGTCAAAAATTCTTCAGAGGATTGTTCTCATGAAAGCGGCCAAGAGTTCGCAATTTTTCTTGCTAAGAATCCAAGTCCCTAGGGTGAGACGTTTCGAGCGGAACAGTTTTTGTAAGCTGAAATAGGCTCTGTTGGCTGCCAACAACCGTGCGCGGATTTCATCGCCGTAGGTATTATCGGTTGTGATTTTCAACCGGAGATAGGAGAAATTATCAACGGTTTCAAAGTTGTAATCTCCTATCCTTATTCTTCCCGTTTGACCAGTGCGGTTTGATGTTGTTGGTTGGTTGGTTTTTGATGTTGACGTCGCGACAATATACTTTGTCTTGCCTTCATTGATGTGCAGCCCAAGATCTCGTGCTAATCACCACCTGCTCCATCTGGTTGAAGGCAGTTTGTACGTCTCGGGTGGTTCTTCCCATGATGTCGATATCGTCAGCATAGACCAGCAGTTGGGTGGACTTAAAGAGGATCGTACCCCTTGCATTTACCTCAGCATTCCGGATGACTTTCTCGAGGGCCAGGTTAAAGAGGACGCATGATAAGGCATCCCGTTGTTGATGTCGAATGGTCTTGAAAGTGATTCTGCTGCTTTTATCTCGCCTCGCACATTTTTGTGGCGATTATTTTAATATCTCGGTGGTCTATAAAATTCCCCGTGGGGATGCTCCCATCGTCATAGATTGAGACAGCTCTCCCATTCTCGAACAGAACCATTTAATTGAAATTTCATTTGCTTCTTTATATAAAAAATGCAACAAAGGCAGCCATACGTCTTTATCACAATACGAGTCCAACTTGGGTGATTTCATCTTGATTTAAAGAGAATCACTCAAAATGCCTATCACTGCCTCCTACTCTTGAAGGGAACAATTACCAAAAAACTGTTTCATATTTCATAGTACAATTTATTTTATTACAAAAGGTTCCTTTTAAAAATATTCTCACAAATAGAATCTCACGTTTTACCATAGGTACTTGGACATACAAGGAAACAATTAGCAACCGAAAAAGCAATAAAAGTAGAAAAAGAAACGAAAACACAAAATTAAATATCAAAATCTGCCTAGCATTCCTCAATTATTGCACGCATGCTATCGAATGAAGTGCACGATAAGTGACACAATCAGGACGACCAATGCACCCAAAATTCCCGCTAAATACATATTCTTCCGAACCTCATGCCTGGGCAACAGCGAATTAGTAGACGTTATCGATTCGTCAGAGATCGTCGACAACTCATCCTCATAGACCGGCAGTGCCTCGATATCTGTCTCCACGTCGTTTGTAGTTATTTTCAAATCCAGCATTTCCTTGGCTTGATCCACCACAATCTCCGGCAATTCTCCACGGAATAAGTACTCACAAAACTCGATTCCGCCTGTTCCGGCTACTTTTATGAAAACACGACGTGGTGGCTCGCTCACAATGAAAGATCCTTCGTGGACGTTCGATTCCGTTAAACTGTCGCAGTAGATTTGAACACGTGATGCCAACGAACGTAGTATATCGTTACGTATAAAGTCCTTGACGTCTTTTATCTCGGTTTTGGGATGTGCCCAAATGCGAGAATATACAATGCCACTATAGCGAATCGTGCCGTAAACTTTAATGATTCGCCCTAGATCGGGGTCGGGAATTGTTGCCGGGAAGAAAACTGTCGACCTAAAGTGTTCAGATTGCTCCTTTTTTTCACGCCTGACTTTCAACAACGCTTCCAGTAGGACATTGTCCTCAGAATGATCGTGATGAATGAATATTGCGCTGCTCTCTAAGTACGAGTTGAGGTTTTTCAGAGATAACTGGAAATGGTGATTGATTAGAAGTGATTTGAAGAAGAGAGACAATAATAAAGCATACCAGGAAGTTTTGTTCTAAATTCGCAGTTTTTTTGTTGATAAAAAGCGGGAAGACTTCCTCAATGTCGTAGTTCGTTTCGAAGAGGTGCCACGAAACTGGTTTGTCATACACTTTCCAATCGGCCGGTTTAAATGACGCTGAACTGAAAGAATTAAACATTTAAATAAATTTTCAAATAAAAGTAAAAAAAAACTGTCCTTTAAGATAAGGTTTACTGCCTTCGATTACTTTTTGAAAAACAAGTCGCTTCTGTTATTGATCACAGTACAAAAGGGAGGATTAACTGGTTTTGGGAGCATTGGCACAGTGAGTTAGTGAGGCGATTTTCAATTTCGACGCAAGCAGGTGTTCAGAAAGACTTGGAGTTTTTTGAACAACAATGGAGTTTACTTTCCAGGTTCTAATCCCACATAGCAACGCAGAGACAACATGAGCACAGAACAGACTCAACTTGATCTTGGTGTTGAGATAACTACATTTCCAGGTTTTAGACAAGGCAGCGAATATAGCGCTATTAATGCGTTGGTTCCTATGTACACAAACTGATCAACACATTCGATGCTCTGAACCTTGGTTTCATGGATTTTTATCTTCAGTCAAACTCTACTTGCTCCCTTTCCAAATCCAGAGCCATTGGCCAAGGACCATGATCCGGCGAGAGAACAAACAGATGCCATCAACGTATTCGAGGTATTTGAGGAAAGATGTCAGTCCATTGAATCCCTCCCCGTCCTCCGCACCAGGCAACAAGAAGAAATAACATCGATGACAGAATGAACCAAAAATCAATGACTCTGAGATTTCACCTCGATGCAGCGCATGACATTTTGCATTGATCGCTATCATATGTTGCTCTGATAATGGCTGTTTGTTTTTCCAAAATGTCCTTTTTGCGTAGAGAACTCCAGATACACTCCTTGTTTACGCTATCGAAAGCTTCCTCGAAGTTGATGAAGAGCAGATGCAGCGAAGATCTAAATTCCGCGCACTTTTCCAAAACGATCCGTATGATGTTGATGTGGTAAATGTGGAGGATCCGGTTCGGACACCAGCCTGCTCTCTGACGATCAAGCTTTCGAGATGTTCTTTGATGTGTTCCAGGATTATTTTAATTATTATCTTTGCGACGGCAGGGAGTAAGCAGATACCCCTCCAATTGTGGCACTCAACAGTCCGTATACGCAAATTACGGTGACTAACTATTTCGTCCACAAGAGGAGGAACCTTGTGATACGGTTAAGAATCGCGATGTAGTATTCTTTCCACGTCTTCCAGCTCATCATGCGTCTGATGAGTTGTCTTTGCCCTGGACGACACCATCAGTCAACTTTTTCTTTTTTTGTAAATATATATTTCGGGACTTATTTCCTTCATCAGTACAAAGCTAGGTAGGAAGTATATATTTATATTTAAAACCAAAAATTGTAGTTTAGAGGAAGCTACCCTTTGTTTATTAATTTTAGGCTAGGCTACAAGTAGCAGACGAAAAAAACCATCGAAAGAATCGCGATCACATGCAAGCTCTTTCTTGATGCGATTTATGGTTCTGAAATCATTGCGTTCTGGGGTATCTTCTGCTTCCATCACCAGTACGATAGCAAATTCTGTCCTCTCACGCCATATGTTATATTACCCTGAAAGAATTTCGGTGGATATCGGAGTTCGAGCGTGAAATGCCCGCCATCATTCGCAGCGGTCAATAGAGCTTTCAACCCCTGCCGATCATCGATCTGCTTCCAGGATTCCGCAGTGAGCCAGATCTTTCGATGCTCCTTCAGGATGTAGCTGACGTTCCATGTAGCATCCGAGAAAAGAACATTTTCGATGGCTTCCACACAAGATGGCTCTCCCACTGTCGAGCAACAGCTTCATACAAGCGGTCAATGTTCAGCTTGGAGGATCGCAGCTCCCTAACCCTACAAGAAATGGCATATGCAACACGCAAGTGAGCGTAAGCGACCACCAGATGGCGATCCCTTTCGAGGCTGATGTCGACGCCTTTTTTGTTACACACATTCCAGAGACAACTCCTAAATCTACTTCTAATTTCGAAGTGGTTGATTTGACTGCCCTTATGATGTCGGTTAGTTGAAATCCAGCTGAGTTTATGGCAGCCTCTGTGCTCCAAAAATGTGTCACCAATGACAGCGGTGGAAGTTGCAGTAATTCACGTGCTTCCCCGTCACAAACCCGAGCAAGGCATTGTCAGAGTCCACCTTGGCATTCTAATCACCCATTACGATCACACCTTTAGGGAGTCTTTCCTGAACTGCGTGTAATTGCTCGTAGAAATCATCCTATCGGAAGATGTAGTGGAGAAGAATGATTTGCGGAATCTCCGTTGGTGCATAGCAATGCATAACAGTGATATTCCATAACCTGGGTCGGAATTTTGTAGTCAGAAGTCTGTTAGTAACTAGCACCCAGGTCAAGAGAGCGCGCCTTGCGTTAGCCGTCAGAAGCAATCAGATACTGGATTCGCGTCTACTACCACTTGGCTTTCCAGAGTGCAAAATCACAATGCCGCAAAAGGGAGAAGCATACTCTAGAGTTCGACCATCTTATATGAATTCCCGCTCGAATTGGAGAAAGCGAGAACTCCTGCTACCATTATCGAGGAACGTGCGCACATTCCAATGTGCTCCCAGCCAACTGCTACGGGAAATGAAGCAGGTCTACTGCACGCGCCATGGGAATGCCTAAATCTTTCGACCAAACTTCCCTTTTGAAGAGACGGATGGAAGATTCTCGAAGGGTGCGCCCTTACCGAGACCCTCACTGGGAGTGCAAATCTAGCAGGTTAACTTGTTTAACACCACAGCCACCTCGAGTCCAACTACGCCATTGAGCGCATACGAAGCATCAACCCCCCATCAACACTGAGGCATGCGTTAGCTACAGATTCCTCCTAACCGTCCGTTCAATCCCTTTAGGGATCTGCTGGATTCGGAAGGCATTCCAAGCTCGAACAGCTCATGCCGTACCCGGATAAACCGATGAACCGTCCTCCAATAAATTGGAGGTCGCTGTGGCATTCTTGGATACCGCGAAATGATGGTGGTTACACAGTACGATACCCAAGACTTGTCAAAACTCACCTTTCTCCCTCGAACACTCATATATCCCTCAGTTTATTCGCGCTATTGGTCCAGCATGTCCGTACCAATGGTTGATTTGTGTTCAAAGAAGTAAATGATCCCAATATGTAAAGCGTTATAGTACATTAATCTACCACTTGACGACTTTACCAATGGCCTTGTGCCGAGCTGCTGTTAGTCGATGTGCAAGACTTCAGGACATCCGTCGACTGCATCAAGACTAGCTAACCATTGTGAATACAGTGTTTCCCGGTGCCACCTTGTGGAGATTTCCGTTTGGCCATTTTGGTGTTGACTCAGTCACAGGCTTGCTGCTCGTCTGCCTCCTCGCCAATTTAGAGAACCGGGAAATGAAGCAGTTGAGTGTGGGCAAGGTTGGCACAGAGAACGCGAAGTTTTTGTGACTGTAGCGACTGAATTTCGCAACACCTAAAAATAACGGCAGCACGACGCCCATAAGCACTTACGGCTACAGACAAATGGAAGTGACTTGCATAGGATTTTTTCGTACCGCTTCATTTCAGCGAACATCAGCATCCGCATATATACTGCGTAATTATCGCTGCTGTTGGACAGGCAGCATAAGTGTCTGATAGACCCTACTACCTCTCATATGTCGTCTGGGAAAATAACACTCTTTCAATTATTTCTGAGGACGTTGCCGATCCACGTATTCGCGCATTCCTCCGCAAATAACTAAATGTAATATCTTTCAGCCAGTTAAGTATGATATTCAGCACCACATCAATACTACTGGCTTCCTAATTCTTTTCTTGGGTCCTCTACCATCCCAGAATTTTGCTGTTGCGCGGAAGGAGTTGCAACAACGCCTTATGTGTATATAGAGCTTCTAGCAGCTGTTGGTCACCTACACTTCATCTGGTTCTCAAGATTCCGGACTGGTATCTCATTCCAAAGACAACCATTTGCATGCCTTTTGGACTTTTCGAGTTGGCAGATATCTTTTGCCATGTGAAATCCAGAGATTCATCCACTCTACACTGTGAAACTTGGACTTCTGTTTCGGGTACTTGGATGATGCTCTGATCGCATCCTCCATCGAGGCCGATCATTTTGCATGTCCCAAGGGCATTTTTAAGTGCTGGTCGAGTTTTCAACCTTGAAAATGCAAATTCCTTTAACCGCAGATGAAATTTCAAGCCGACCCAGATAAGTTACAAGCGATTGTCACTTTCCACTGCCTAAGACGGTAAAAGACCTCAGAGGATTCTTGGGCATAGTAATTTTATTACTTTCGTTTCCTACCGAAAGCTGCTCACCACTTCGCCCTTAACGACTTTCTGTCTGAGCCTCAAAACCCAGGAATCGCAGAAGGTTGTGTTGCTTCCACAAGCCGTCCAAGGGTTTGGGACCACCAAACCCCAGCTGGTGTTCGCTACACTTTTGGCATTCCCTCAACAGAACATCGATGACCACGGCTTGGATTGAGCCGTGGTCATCGATGTCTCACGTTTTCTTCCTTTTCGCTCAGGTCACATATTGGAAAAGTAAGCAATCCATGAGGGTTGTTCGGTTATATAATATTTAACACGAACAGGTACCGCCTTCAAGAGTTATAAATGCATACCTGTTCCAGACCCGGATAGAGAATCTTTCAACCAAGAAAATCATCAACTACCAGACGCGCGCCCTCACACGTGCCACAGTGTGATGTCTCGGAAGTACAGTTTATCAGAATTTAAACCTAAAAAAATAATAAAGGACTCCCTCGCCGTTCAATAAATACTGTAAATTCTCTCAATCCTTTTTGTGAAAATCTACTATCAGCGAAGTAAGGGAATCAGTAACTTTTCGATTAATATATGAATTATTGTTTGATTGTTTGTCGATGTCTATAATTTTGATTTGGTTGATGTGACTGCCATTAGATTATGTCTACATATCTGTCTGTGAGCATGTGTTTTTATTTGGGCCTGGTGTGAAATCATATCGATTTAGTGGTTGTGTAGGTGGAAGATGATGTTGTTTCACCTTTGTTTCCAAAAAGGTTATGGTTGAAGAGACTGATGTATCCTGTGTAGTTTCAACTTCGCCGCATGTGTTGCAGCGGTTCGTGTTTGAGGCATCAGCAGGGAGGATCGAAGCTTCACCGACATTGAAAAGTAAACATTCCCCAGATATAGAAGAAACAACATCATTGCCTGTGGAGTCCGCCGAGCGTGCTGCATCAGTTTCAAGCAGATGGAAGCCACGATTTGTGAGCTCATCCACAAGTTGGCAACATTGTGGTGCAATTTGTGGCCGAGACGGATTAATTGGAGCGCTGTGTTGCAATGTGGTTTGGATTTTGGTGGGCTTGGTGAGTGTTCGATGGGGTTGGATCTAATGAAAGATGTTTCCAAAGGCACTTGAACAGTGCGTGTAACCATTTTCAGCTTCAAGGTTTGGATAGATATTCTCAAAAGCTTTCCTATTGTAAGCTTTTAATTTGATGATTTTTTTTTGCATTGAGAATCATTCTTCTGTGTTTGGGGGGAGGTTCGCCCGTAATGGCAAAGATAGCATGCATCGGGGTGAAGCTAGCAAGTCTTGCACAACATCAGGGGTGGTACTAGCAAGTCTTGCACAACGTCGCAGCAAGCTGTCCAACTGTAGACTGAACTCAGTTTGTTAGCGTTAAATGTAACCTGCAATGCCTTTCCCCAAACTGGAGCTGCATAGAGCAGGATCGAACTCACTACCCCAGCTATAAGCAACCTAGAGGCATGCCGTGGCCCTCCCACGCTCGGCATCATTGTTGCCAGGGCCACACTCGCCGTGGATGCTTTGTTATAAAAATACTGCACGTGTTGTTTATAGCTAAGCTTCCTGTATATCATCACTCCCAAGTATTTGATCGCAGGCTTAGAAGTCATGATATGATTCCCAATTTGAAAGCGGGCATAATTTCTTTTATGGCGCTTGGTGATGAGGACCGCTTTCGTTTTTTCCTCCGCAAGTGTCAGACCAGAACTCTCTAGCCAACCCTTAACAGCACTGATCGCTTCGCATGAGTATAACTCCGCATCTTCGAGATGCTTTGCGACCACAACCAGCGTTATTTCATCGGTGTAGCCCACCATCTTTGTTTCCTCCGGAAGGGGAAGATTAAGAACATCGTTGCACATGATGTTCCACAGCAATGGGCCCAGTACGGAGCCCTGTGGGACACTCGCGGAGACAACGTACTCCTGGGGTCCGTCATCGGTGTCATACCAAAGCCTCTGTTCTTGTAAATAGCAGTTGACAATAGCTGCAAGATAAGCGGGAATTACAATCTTCGCGAGAGATTCCCGTATTAGGTTCCAATTGGCCGAATTGAATGCATTTCTCACATCCAGGGTCACTACTATGCAATATTTGCTAGTACTGCCCTTTCCGTGGATTGCATCTTCGGCCAAGCCAGTAACCATTTTGATGGCATCAATGGCTGCCGATCTGAGAGACCTCCCTGGCTCCCAACAACCGAGAGTAATCTATTATAGATTACCCGCTCTAGCATTTTGCCCACAGTGTCTAAAAGACAAATAGGTCTGTAGGAGGTTGGCTCACCTGGAGGTTTGCCAGCCTTAGGCAGTAGCACCAACTTCTGTCGTTCCCATGATGCAGGAAATATCCACTCGGACATGCACGCTTCGAACAACTCAGCGAACATGTCCAGTCTGGATTTCACGGCAAGCTCAAGGGCCTTATTCGGCACACCATCCAGACCCGGAGCTTTGTTATCTCCTATCCTAGAAGATTGGTCTAAATATCGAAGTCGATGGGAAGCGACCAAAAGGCCGGCGAAACAACGGTGGCTTGATACGCTGGATGGGGCATTGAAAGCCTCGCGATTGCATCCCGATCAGGCTTTCGATAAAGCCAATTGGCGAATCCGATTACGAACTGACCCCGCTTATAAACGGAACAAAGGCTGAAGATAAAGAAGACAGAAAATAATCCTCGGGATTCTCCCGATTTCTTCTGTTTAATCGTTGCACTTTTACAACTTCTATTGAGGAGAGGGTTCCTTCGAGGATTTACTTCTTCGTGTCGGAACTCTCTTTAAAATCCGAAGCGATAAACATAGTTTTGAGGAATAAAGGCTCTCAAGCTTTGCTCTTTCAACTTTTCGATTTTGACAAAATCATCCACATTTTTTAACAATGTGAAGGGTGACACAAAAATGCAAGAAACCGATTTTACTGGCGTCGGTAGGACCATTTAATTTAACATTTTTGATCGCTTCGAAAAAGTGGAGTCCATCCAGGCGTTTGCTAGTTTCATCTAGGCGAAAAACCTTGTCAAATTAAACTGGAAAGAACTTTTAAAGGATGCTTTTGTCTTAAGTGACTATCTGCGCGTCCCTTTCGTTTCAGGGGACTTTTTCAACAGGAGCTGGAGCTGTGGGCTTCGGACATCTTGGAGGCACGCACAGGGGGCGGGGAAACTGACTCGTCTCTTTGTGACCGTTTTTCCTTTTGGGCATGTTCAAGGCAGATTTCGAAACAGTGTAAGCCATTGATGGATGCTGGTAATCCAAAACAGCGGCTTCCACTTAGGGTCAGCGACACTAACTGACAGAAATTAGCAACAAGACTGAAGTTGATAATTTACGTGTAAAAACTACGCGTTGGCAGACGTTGTTAGATGTGAAACCACAAAAGAGGAAATAAACACTAGAAACATGAGGATATATGGACTAAGAATAAAAGAATAACATTTATGCAAGAAACTTACGGTTCGTTTACATTCATCGTGCGACATGTCCACTGACCCGTCGGGGGACAATGCAGGATCAATTTATCGCCATTGTCATACTTCGCCGTGTTGCTCCGGAAAATCGAGTTATCTGAAAGAATCCTATTTAAATCCCATTAGTTCACACCTATTCCTTGCCATATTGATGGAAACTATTTACTTATTTATCTCCAGGACGCACTGTCGTACCTTCTTCGCTGCCACCTCGTCTTGGAAAATGTTCACCTCGCTGACGACGAACATGCCTGCGATGGGGAACGTATATAATAAGCACATCCCAATGGAAATCTTTCTAGATACTCACCCTGAACGAAGAAACAGCCAGGGATCATCCTGGTCACCACGACCGCATGATTCACCAGCAACTGCGGATCCAACGTTTCGATTGTGTATTCCTGGACGATCGACTTCCTCTGGTCCTCGCTGTCGTACAGATCACCGACATGGTTCTGGGTTTGTGTCGCGTACACAATATAATCCTTTCCTTCAGAGCTCGGCTGGAAGTGACGACACCAAGGTTCCGTGACAAATTGGCGAGATAATTGCGTGGTAAATATTTACCTGTCCGATGAGGAGGCCAAACCGAAACTTTTTCTCGGCAACGTAACCACCCAACTTCTCCTGTACTAAATGACTAGTGACTGCTATTCGACCCATGTTACTGGAGGCAGCAATATTCCACCTCGAGAGACTTTTTTAGATAAAACGTTGCTGGAAAACGAGGACCCCTCACTTCCCCGTGGCCAAGAAATGTCATTTACCATCAGAAAATGTCAAATCTTGATTTGTTTACGTGGGTATCTATTTGTCGGTTATGGGGACATCTTTCGGGTACACGGAAGATAATAGAACTGCATTACCGGGCGATTGGTTCACGTCTTCGGTTGAGTGACCGAATAGAAGATGAAATTGCTGAAATCGTTGGAAGCAGGACGTAATTAAATCAGTTTTAATTTAGATACAGGCAAATGCTAGAAACTGATGGAATCTTCGTAAGGCTTGACTGATGGTTAGTATTCTTAGATTTAAGTAAAAGTCCAGTATTCATGCCTGAAAATTTTCTATGTCTGTCATGAAATCGGAACGCCCTTAGAACGAACATATTGAACGGAAAAGACGGGGCGGCGGAGGAGCGTTGATTTGTCACTTAAAAAATTCTGCAAGGACTTACGATTTTCTGGCGTCACTGAAGATAAGCTCCCTGCTCTTATTTAGAACGAATTTGCAAGGTTTGTGCTGTTTGGTGCGCCGTGAAGCGCTGTTTGGCCCGGGCTTCATATCTGCTTTGCTTGCTTTGCCACCATTTTTCGGTTTAATGTATTGAGACATCCGGGAATGCATTGTTTTATATCCAGTATTAACTACATTCCGGTGTTCATAGAAAATCTCAAAGCTCATCCCTAGTGGAAGGCGACGACTAAGAGAGGAGAGCTATCTCAAAAACCTAAAAACAATATTGAAAATCCTCTGAAATGTTTCGTCGACACGCCCTTACTTGCCTCTCTTGTCGTTTTACAAAACTTTACGTGTACCTACCAACGCATTGCTCTAAAAAATAACGGCTCGACCGCACATGTGGAGTCGTAAACTCGAGACGCGAGTTTTGCGATCCATGACAGATTGCATCCTTAATCGATGCTTCTCATGCTTCAGATGTATCATGAGGCGCAACCTTGGCGGTTCCCTTTCTGCTCTGACAGACCATTAGCCTGGAGGATGCCCCGTGTTGAAGTGATTTATGCGGGTTTAGAGAGAAAGAAGGAGAAAGGGAGTTTTCAAATCAAAACTTAGAGATTAGAGATTGTTAGTATCCTCAAGCAAAAATGAAAAGGAAATAATAGAATAACTCCGTCATAGCCGGTCCCAAGCTCGGTTGTGAAAGGAGGAAGGATGGACAGCTCAGTCTCAATAGCTGTACGCCAGTGTAGCGTCTCAGGGGTAGGTGAGGAAAGTGTTAGAACTTTGCAGTGTTGCAGATTACTCACTGAGGAAACTATCACCACGCCTGGTAATTGCGGGTAAAATGCAAATCCATTAGATAAAGAGAAAAAAGATCCTAGATCCAGTACCGATAACGAACTCCCCCTCGGACACCACCTTGTCGTGGTGGAGGAGTCTGTAGTAGTTTACTACTGCACTAAATATATCCAAAATATGAATATGGAAACGAAGGGTATAAACTCTCCAAGTGGTAAGAAGTCACAGACTTCGAATCCACCCGGATCCACGCGGATTTTGGAGGCTTCACCACACTCATACCCCCCTATAGATAAATCTGTAGAAGGCATGCTTTCCGACTCAGTGGAAAGCTTGCATTACCGAGAAGAACGGGAAGCTGGTGACATGGATTAATGCCAGTATGTCGAAATGGATCCAAGCGACCCGGACACCGTGAACCTGAAAAGGCCCCAAGCAGAAGAGAGCACTGCGAGGGAAGATGAAGCACCTTGGGAATGAGGAGATAAATCGGACAAAATGAAGCGGAATCTCCGGCGGAAGGTGGGGATAAACTGGAAATCCTGGTAAGCTCCACACTGGATGCACCAGACTCTTCTGTCAGCGGTAATGCGTGCAAGAAGCGTAAGGCCAACACATCCGCTTTATTGAGCTCCGCACCAAGGCTTACATCCACGCGTCTCGCGGGGGTTCGGACCGGTGTGCCGGGAGGTGATCAAATCAACGAGGGAGATTTCAATGAATCTGGTCCCTTCCATAGGAATACGGACAGGAAGGCGGAAAGGAAGAGGACGTATGCGCAAGCTGCAACCTCTGTTCTGACTGCTGGCGTGGGAGTTTCCTCCGAGGATGGCAAAATGTCAGAGGGACAATTTACCATCCTCCGGGAATGCTTGTGCAAAAAAATGTCGGAAACTGGAACGAAGCCACGATTTAGCAATCAAGGTTTTCGCGATGGGCTTCCCCATTTGGAGTGCACTGACGAGGCTGCCTTAAAGGAGCCACTTTAAGACAGGTAATCCCGGCTTTGAGTTCCGGCGGTCAGCCCAAATTCACTATTGTGAACGCTAAGCTACGCAGGACAGAACATGAAGTTCATGAATGCCAGGAAGAACAAATCTACAAACGTGGAGGGTTTCAATTTGGTATTCGAACTGGACCGAAAGAGTCTGAATGGGCTCAGGGGAAGTCACCATATGGTGTTCCACATTTTCTTAGATAGACTGAAATTCAGTCATATCAGGAAACTGTAGGGCATCATCTTCATTTTGAGAGCGAAGAACAATGATGGTCTTCGATTCACCCAATATAGAGCAAATTGCAGCATCTTCGGTGCGCTTTCCCACAATGGAGCTGCGCGCGGAGGATAGTGCATACAAGGGCGGAACTTCCGTATGGGGGGAAGAAAGGGAAACTAGAGACATGAACGGAACTGACTTGATGCCAGTTCGAGTGATCGAATCTATGCAAACCGGACACCGCAAACCAATCAAGTGAAAAACAGACGAATGCTGAGATGAGATTTTTCATGGATGAGGACATGGGAACGGCGATACCTCCAAGTGCGGCTTTTCTCAGAGAAATCAAACACGAAGGGATCGAGTCTCTGGCGGTACGGTGTGAGGGAAACCCCATCACACGCGGACTGCCGCATATGCTTCCAACTGTTTTCCATAACATAATAGACTAAGTTTATGTCGAAAAACATAAAGTTTTGGTCAAATCAATCTGCAGCATGCCAAAGCTCCCTCCTACCTGTTGGTAGCGAGAATGACAGAGCAGCAGGGTTTCCCCTACATCTTCCTGGTGCAATAACCGTGGGTTCGATTTAACAGAATCTGTGGCATTGGATCAGTAAAGGGAGCTAGGACCTTCTACGATGAAAGATCCATAAGACCGATAGCTTGCATCCTGATGTCAAGACGGTTAGAGGCGACCATGCTGAGACAGTACTGTTCCCAGGACTTAGCTATGGTCATCATACAATATCAGGTAAATGGCGAGAGGAAAAACATCATAGTTGCCTCTGCTTATTTACCTTATGATTCTTTGTATCCTCTACTGACGCAAGAGCTTAGGGATCTGGTGGGGTATGCAGAATCAAGTGGTCTCGAACTTTTCATAGGTTGTGATGCGAATGCTCAACACATTTGTTGGGGCAGTAGCAAATGCAATCCAAGAGGAGAGAAGCTATTTGATTTCATCACTTCAGCTGGTCTTATGATTGCAAACGTAGGGTGCGCCCCTACGTTCGTAGGGCCGAGAAGAAGCGAAGTAATTGATTTAACAATCTGTACCTCAAAAGTATTAGAGTTGATTACATACTGGCAAGTGTTAGACGAGGTCTCACTGTCAGATCACCGATACCTAGAATTTAATCTGACAATTGCGGGGGAACAGTCTGCAGTACAAAGGCGGAAAACGGATTGGACAAAGTTCAATGATCTTCTTGACAATAAAGTACAGTTCCCTAGGCGGCTATGGATTTCTTTGGCGCTGGAAGATGAATTAAAAACTCTGAACTGCACACTTTTAGAGTGGTATGAAGAGGCTTCTCCTATTTCTCGAGGCCAAAGCGGTAAAACGGTTCCTTGGTGGAACCGGGAACTGCAAAAACTCAGGAAATCAATAAGAACGAAGATTGGTTAAATTTCAGGAACTCACAGCGTGAAGAGGTTCGTTGGGTGTTCGAAACGAGACTCCTTTAGAGCGTACTGTGAGGGACTGGAAAGCGAAAGAGAGGCTTCGAGGCTGTGTAGGGTCCTTAAAAGGGATGAATCGGCCAAGTTGGACTCTCTTAGCAAACCCGACGGTACCTGGCATGGATGGCATCAATCCGGCAACGGTAAAGGAGGGTATGGAGCACTTAGAGCAACCTTTAAGAAATGTTTTTCGAGGATGTCCTGCTCTGGGCTACATGCCTTCCTCTTGCCAGAAAGAGAAGGTAGTCTTCACACCAAAGCCTGGGAAAGATGACTATTCAAATCCAAAGAACTTCAGGCAAATCAGCTTAAAATCATTTTTGCTGAAATGTCTGGAGAGCCTGATTGAGGGCCACATTCGCGAGAAGGCGCTATGGTCGCACCCACTAAATGGAAACCAACATGCTTACCAATGTGGAAAGTCCTGTGAGTCTGCTCTTTATTCTTTGGTTTCAAAGATAGAGGATGCAACTCCGAAGGGTAAGTACGCGATGGGGGTGTTCGTGGACATTGAAGGAACTTCTGACTGTGCGCCCTTCTAAAAGCTCTGTGATGCCTCCAGAGAGCATGGTGTTGACGAAACTCTAATAAAGTGGATCTACGCTATGCTAATGCAGAGATTGTTGTGTGCTGAA
The DNA here is from genome assembly GCF_905115235.1 of Hermetia illucens. Taxonomy (NCBI): domain Eukaryota; kingdom Metazoa; phylum Arthropoda; class Insecta; order Diptera; family Stratiomyidae; genus Hermetia; species Hermetia illucens. Next base: position 151,196,814 of record NC_051850.1, on the reverse strand, counting down.
GTGGGTGTTGATCACTAATTAACAACGGAAGCGGCGAAAGGCTGCCCTCAAGGAGGTGTGCTCTCGCCACTTCAGCGTAGTATGCTGCTCAACTCACTACTGTGCGAGCTGCAAAATCTGGCTGTGCTGGCTGTTGGTCGAGATTTCAGAATGGTGTGTAGAAATACACAACTCGCAATTGATTTACATACAGATGTAGGATATCGATTAGCCAGGTATGCGGAACGCTATCAAAAGCCTTGGCATAATCGATACAGCAACTAAAGAGGTTTCTTTGGGCTCTAGTTGCTTGTCCTACAACTACCGAGTAGGTAATGAGTTGCTCTTTGCAACCCCTTGGCCCAACTCGGCAGCCCTTCTGCTCCTCATACAGAATGTTGTTGGTCTCGAGGTGCGCATCCATTCTTCCACTAATAATGGACGTAATGAATTTGTAGAGGGTTGGTAAGCAAGTAATCGGTCTTGTGTCTGCGGGGTCCTGCACCGTGTCCTTCTTAGGGATAAGGTAGGCCGACTCATGACCTCATTTATACTGCGTGCCAACTTTCGGCGGTGATTCACTCAGCATGCTGGGCGGGTAACCCCCAAAGTCCACCCCAATATTCTTTCGCTTCCGTCACCGAAAGCTGCACTGTCTGGACGCTCTGTTGGGATTCGTTGAGAGATCTGAAAAAGCTCCGCTGGTTCCTCGCGTATGTTGCATTCTGGACACGTCTGGAATAACTTTCACCATACCGTCGTAACCGACTGCATATGACAGAAAGTTTCTGTTTTAGTTTGCCCTGAATTTCAACTACGGGTGTCTTACTGGGGATGGCATAGTTCCGGTAAACCTTCTGCACTTTATTTCTCACCCGTCTGCTGGCATTGCCAGTGCTGATCTAAGTCAGTGTAGTGAGTCCCGCCGACGTTCCAGACAAATTTTCCATGGTGGATCTCTTTGGTCACTCAAACCAATAACACGAAAGCGAATCTTCTGACCGTGCAAGCTGACAGCCGTAACTGCACCACAATACACAAATGATTGTAGTTGCAGCAGCGACATGTCAGCACACAGCCGAGATGCAATCTCATCATTGATTTGAGATAGAATTCCCGGAGTTGCTGGAGATGCACAGAGCCTGGGAATACCTAATCTATGAAAAGGGTCCATATCCGAGAATTTATTTATTTATTTATTTAATTTAACGGACAACAAACAGAGTAAATTCCAATTAATTATTGTCCTCAGGAGGAGGAGAAAGCAAAAAACTTATCCTACGTTTAAAACTACTTAAAATAGGGAAGTTAAAAGGACCAAGCTGTTCTGCATTATCATTTCGGCAAAGCCTAGGAATCGGGGAATGAAAGTAAACTTCGAGCTCTGCGAAGGGCGCGTTGAAAAAATTCTATACACGCTCTTTGGAATTCGTCCTGAACCTCAGCCGAAGCTCAGCTGGACGGTGGAGAAGAGTGCTTCGGCGACTACTGAAACTGTTAACTGCAGTGCGGCGTGGTGTTGTTGATGCCGCCGCCTCTGCCCCCATCGACTCTCGGTCATCAGTTTCCCCGATAACCTCAAGTCGAACACGCTCCCTGATGGTGGCCGGCATTGTGTCGCTGGGAGTAATGAAGTGATACCGGTCTGCGACTCGCAGTCACGTGCGCGAATTGGGGGAACGCTCGAAGAATCTCTAGTGCAATAATGGGCGGTAAGATGTTGTACCCGCTCCCGCCGTTATTTCGTAGTAGGAGCGGATGGTGAAGAGATTCATTTCTTCAGTCCATTTCATCCGCTGTCTAGGCGAGCCTACTGACGTGGTCGCCACAGATTGTGGCGAAACAACTGCAGCAGGCGGAGTTATGCTCCTGGTCGTCGTGGCGCCTAGACGCCGAACTGCCCCACGACTAGCTGTTTCGACGCCGTGCTGTCCATTACAGGAGCCCGACCCAGTCACTAAGTCAGACGACTCCCGCCGGTTATCCGTACCGGACGTCAAATTTCTCCTTCTTTGCATGGGATGGATTTGGATTTTATACCTAACTGCCAGGTGTTGAGATAGCTTCCTCAGTGAGTAATCTGCAAGACTGCAAAGTTCCTGTACTTTCCTCAGCTACCCCCTGAGACGCTGTGGTCGCGTAAAGCCATTCAGACTGAAGCTATCCATCCCTTCTCCTTTTACAACCGGGCTTGGGACCGGCTTCGGCGGAGTTGTTGTTGTTTTATTGTTGTTTTTCATTTTTGTAAGTGCTTTTTGATGGCGTTAGAAAGTTTTTCCAAGAAAACATAAACCAGAAGTGGATGGTATCTTACACTCTAGGCAGTTACAAGCAATACGCCAGCCGTTTTCGCGTTACTATTCAAAGTGCAACATCGATAAAGGGTGTCCTGGGCTTGAATGTTTTTCACGACAGAAGTTTTGCTCAAGACAAATACCCTTCTATAGATTCAACAGAATGGCCAACAACATTTTTTATAAAAATAATCCCATCAATTCTATTCTAATGAAATCTCCGTAAAAATAGCCCAGATTCGACGATATTTTTTCAGGGCTTATACCTAGCACTCCTGACAAGAATAGCGACGATATCCAAACATGCGAGGAAGGTAAGCGTAGTCATTTTTATAATCCCAATGATTGCTCCAGTCCTCCTAAAACGAGCAATTTGGAGGTCATTACGAGCTCCCCGACAACCTATTAGGCGTTCTTCTAAATTTGGATCACCTCATAATTGGTGTCGATTTACTGTAAAATGATCTTCAGCCGCTCGGGACTGCATAAGATAAATCCTAAGAATGCGGGGGAGGCTCATGATGGCAGGCTCGCTTGGCATGTGCATATGTAGGCAGGAAGGTGTCATCGAGCACTTTAGATTCAATTAAGGATTAATTGGGAATGATGTACAAATTTCAGGAAGTTTGGAAATAATTTGAAGTGTGGGTATCGTCTGTAGGGCCAGTGAGAGTTATAGATACCCGATTTCGTAGGATATCTGCAGAACAAGATATAATAAAAGGCTAAGATTAATTTGGGTATTTGCTCCAGATTCAAAATGCACAGTTTATTAAAGATGGTTCGAGTGTATTCTCAAGTTCTCAAGTTAATGACTCAAGCCAGCCGGACATATTAGAAAATCGCGGACAGACACTCAAGAGGTAAATCTTGATCCAATCAACTGGAATATCTAATTTTGCAAATTTTACATTGATCGGTCTGCGAATTTCCTTCAGTCCATTGACCACTTTTGAATTAATGCCGTCAAACGATTACATTCGGTACATGTGGCCTGTTTGCTGGCATTATTCAATGTGGTTTCATTGTTTACCACTGAATATGAATGGAAATTGTTGCACGCATTTGCTGCTTCCAAACAGTTCCAGCTCCCACGTAAAACGCCCCCTCCCCCTTCCAAGCCTCGAATAAATATTACTTCTGAAAAATTCTTCAAATCACACTAACGTCCAAATCGACAGATCGTTTGATTCCCGTCTTTTTGATACGCTTGGGGTCTAAAAATATCCTCGGAAACTCAAACACAATACGGTCTTGTTCCTTTTTCCTCGTCATCCGCCTCTGCAATTTTGCCGCTTGATAGCATCCCCGTAACGCGGTTAATTTGCATCTCAGAAGATGCTGCCATGGAAGGAGGAGACGGCAGACCGCTTTGAAGGGACTCGAGTGCTGTGACGCTGAGTTGGACTGGTACCCGGCGAGTATGGGTTATTTTTAGAGGATCCGCTGGTGTTTTATTGCTGTTCCGCGAAGCATGGTGAGTGGCAAGGGAAAACGGGAAACGAATGCAAGATGGGAAATCGTAAACAGAATCGAACTAAATTTAGAAGATCTCGTAAAACTTAAGGAGCATTGTCAAGGGAAAAAATATTGAGATAACCTTTACTTGCGGGAAACACTATACACCCATGAATGTCGTCCCTAACAGCAATTGGTACAATGTCAAAGTGTTAACGGATGAATGGTATTTTCGGCGGCTAGCAATCGACCCAACTATAAATTTGATAGAAGACACAAATCAGGACTTTGATGGTGTCTTGTGGTTGATGTGTTCAGTGTTTTCCCATGGGAAACATTTCCTTGTGAGAAGCACCGAGTTAATTGAGTTATAGGAAAGAACACAATTGAATTTCCCTTTGATCAGAAATCCGAAGTGGATCCATTCATAGGTATCACTAGAAAAGCTGAGTCAACTCCATATCAAAGGAATTCATGAAATCGATGGCTAATGAAAATTTATAGGAAAAGGATTGTATCTTCTTTTCGTAGGTGATCATTAGTATGTGGGAGAATGCCATAAACATTTCTCTGTGTTGTATTGCGGCAGATAGGTTTCGATGCTAATGTGTAGTTTTGTTCTGAATTTATACCGCTTTACGAAAAGGAGGAGGCTTTCAAGGGAGACTCTATCTTTGAATTTTCGATTAGGGTAGTCGACACGGGGAAAGTCTTGCTAAAAGGAAGAGTCAGGCTATTTCGGCACTCTTCGCTGATGAGCAACATGTCAGCTTTTCTTTCTTGTATCATCTGCCCCAAGTCTTGAGCAGTTCCATTCCTATGCGTGTTCGCTTGCAGGGTATGGATCACCGTGCTTCACTTTTCACCTTCTGCAACTTTTCTCTGAAGACACTGATACTGTCCAGAACCGAGAGTATGAGTGACATTCTGTTTTTGCACATGACGATTCTTGCAAAGAACAAAGTATTTTTCCGACTCGCAAGTGTTCGCTCTGTGCCTGGGTTTGACACGCTTTTGATACAAAGTCCAATTTTTGTCCTCTGGAGTTGGGCTCTGACCGTGGCTTGCCCCTTGTCTTTTCCTTTGGTGCTGCTATTGTCGTCGTAGTTCGGCCCAAGCCTGCCTTAATAAGGAACTGCAGACATTCCGGTTTTGAGCCGAAGTCCACCAATTCGATATCACTAAAAGCTGTCTGGCGTCCTAACCTACACCATCGCTCCATCTCAGGCAGGGTTTGCCTCGTCTTCTTTTTCTACCATAGATATTGCCCTTATAGACTTTCCGGGCTGGACCATCCTCATCCATACGGATTAAGTGACCCACCCACCGTAACCTATTGAGCAGGATTTTATCCACAATTTGACGGTCATGGTATCGCTCATAGATTTCGTCGTTAAGTAGGCTACGGAATCGTCCACCCTCATGTTGTGGGCCAAAAATTCTTCTGAGGATTCTTCTCTCGAGCGCGGCCAAGAGTTCGTAAAGTTTCCGAGGAATACATGAGGACTGGCAAGATCATTGTCCTGTACAGTAAGAGCTTTGACCCTATGGTGAGGCGTTTAGAGCGGAACAGTTTTTGTAAGCTGAAATAGGCTCTGTTAGCTGCCAACAACCGTGCCCGGATTTCATCATCGTAGCTGTCATCGGTTGTGTCTTTCGACCCTAGATAAGAGAAATCATCAACGGTCTTAAAGTTGTAGTCACCTATCCTTATTCTTCCCGTTTGACCAGTGCGGTTTGATGTTGTTAGTTGGTTGGTTTTCGGTGCTGACGTCGCCACCATATACTTTATATTGCCTTCATTGATCTGCAGCCCAAGATCTCGAGCCGTCTGCTCGATCAGGATGAAGGCAGTTTGTAAATCTCGGGTGGTTCTTCCCATGAAGTCGATATCGTCAGCATAGGCCAGTAGTTGGGTGGACTTGCCTTTTGCATTTGCCTCAGCATCACGGACCACTTTCTCGAGGGCCAGGTTAAAGAGGACGCATTCCCTTGTCGTCGACCGTTGTTGATGTCGAATGATCTTGAGAGTGGTCCTGTTGCTTAGTCAGTCTTATCAATTTCGTCGGGATACCGAGTTCTCTCATGCCGTGTACAGTTGCTATGCTATCATAGGCGGCTTTAAAGTCGATGAAGAGATGGTGGAACTGATGTCCATATTCAGTCCATAACAGTTTTTCCATCGCTTGTCGCACAGAGAAAATCTGATCTGTTGCTGATTTGCCTGGAGTGAAGCCTCTTTGTTATGGGCCAATGATGTTTTTGGCGTATGAGGCTATCCGTCCTAGCAAGATAGCGGAGGATATCTTATAGGTGGTACTCAGCAACGTGACGCCTCTATAATTGTTGCACTGTGTGATATCTCCCTTTTTATGTATGAAACAGATAATGCCTCTTTGCCAATCGTCACGCATTGATTCGCTGTCCTACACCTTGAGCACAAGTTGATGAACAACTTGGTGTAATTGGTCGCCTCCATATTTAACCAACCAACAAATTCTAACTCGCCGATCTTCTGCTTTTTCAGTAGTTCATCAAAGTGCTCAACCTATTGCTCCAATATGCCCATTCTGTCGGAAATCAGATTTCCCGTTTTGTCTCGGCAGGATAAATATCGAGGTGTGTAAGGCTTCATCCTGCTGACTTATTGGTAAAACTTCCGCTTACACTGCCTGGTGCCGTTGCTCCCTGTACTTTTTGAGTTCACAGACCTATTGGTTATCCCAGGCTTCCTTTTTCCGTATGTGAAGTCGCTTCTCCCCTCGCCGAAGTTCGTGGTAAGTCTCCGCAGCGTGCCCGCGTTCCTTGAGAATGCAGCATCACTCGGTATGCAGCATTCTTCCGCTCCGTTGTTGGCCTACATTCATCGTAGAACTAGCTGTTCCGACTCTTTTTTCCGGCTGGGGCCAAGTATGTTTATGGCCGTGTCAATGATAACGTTCTTCGGGTTCTTTTAGGTTTTGCGAAGGGCTGATCTGTGGATGGTTTCAGTGTTAATTCTCACTTGATAGTCAGAGGGGATTCTGGGTGATGTTGTGGAGCCCGGAACACCATGCCAACGAGATAGTGTTCTGTTCGATCAGCTCGTGGTTAATTTGGTTGAAAGTGGTCCCGTCTGGATAGGTCCACGTTTGTTTTTGGACTGCTTTCTGCACAAACGAGGTAGTTCCAACAACTATTTCGTGTGACATTGCTAATTGAATAATCGGCAGTCCGTTATCATTTGCGGTTTGATGTAAGCAATGGGAGCTGACCTATTGCCTGAATATGGGCTCCGTCCCCAAGTATGATTTTGACATCATACTTGGGACAGGCTTCGATTATTCGTTCTACTGTCTCTCTAGAAGGTATTCTTCTCCGACTCTGTAGTCTCCTCTGTAGGGGCGCGGACGTTAATCAGGCTTATATTTCTAAATTTGTATCGATTTGCAGAGGACATAGCCTTTCGCTTATATTTTCAAAGCCGATTACAGCCGGTTTTTTTTTTGGTTAAGGCTCTTTTCTAGGAAACCGGTCCCAGTCCAGCGCATCTCTTGCAACGCTGTTACATCAGCCCTATATTGGGACGGGAGATCGGCAAACTGCTTGGCAGCTCCTTCTCTACACAGGGAGCGCACGTTCCATGAGAAAATGCGCAAATCGTTATTCCGTTGTCATTATCGGTTTTGTCGTTGTGTTATCAGTCCAGTCCGAGGCTTTTTTTGTGGCTTCGTAACTTTGGATTTCCATGTAGGATTGTCAGCCCTATCGAACCCCCAACCTGGAGGACCAGTTGGTACAATTTGTCCCGTTTTTAGGCGCGGGAGATTCACCTCCATTTTTCTCCGCTGCAGCTGTTCGTTAAGAAACAGCTCCCAGTGATCACCACGTAGAGGTGGAAATAGGGTTTGGCAGTAAAGCTGTTGGTGTTGGTTCAGTAGGAGTTTCCCAGGTTTTATGCTTCATTGTGGGCACCAATCCACCTTTCGCCCTGGTACCTATCCTACCCTTTGACCACCCTTGAATAGAAGTCGCCACTAAAAATAAGGTAATTGAATTTTAACTGGAGATCGGCCATGAGGTTTAAGTCATGCTCCAGTTGCTCCATTGGAAAGTTGCATTTTATGTAAACAGAGACTATTAATATCTGTTTATTGTCGGTAGTTTTAGCTAGCGCTGCCACAGTGGAAGAGGTTATCAGATTGTCGGTGACGATTTCCTTCTGTTGGTGTCATTTCGGATAATGTTATATCCGGTGAATTTTACATTATGCCTACTGTTGGGTGTGTCTCGGAAAGGCAATAGAATTCTGCTTTCAGAAAATCGACCAAAACTTGGGCTGTAGTACGTTGGGGATGTGAGGCCAGCGCTGAAGGGTTGAATGTTACGAAATTTAACTGCATAAATTCAAGATGCATTTCATGGCCAGCGAATTGCCCCTGTTCATTTGTTTGGGCGGAAGTAAGGGCTTCGACTAACTGTTTGAAAGCTGTAGAAGTTGAAATAGGGATAGGTTGGGTTGTGGTTATAGAAACTGCTTTCTTAGCGGTTTGAGCGTATGAAATGCCGGGACTGTTCAACCTTTGTGCTGCTGTGCCACAGTTTGCTTGACTCGAGAAAGTTTTTTGGTTTTCTAGGTTTTGGCAGCTTCTTTTCTAGTTACTATTTCTTTATAGGTTAAGCATGCGCGATAATTAGCTGGATGTCCAGTTTGATCTCACTTCCAGCAATACAGTACCCCTGTCGTGGGTTTTGGGGATTTCCCACACGAATGACTCTTTGTGCACTTTATACATCTGTGCACTATTGAGCAATTTTGGGCAATGTGTCCGAAGTTTTGGCAGTTATAGCATTGCACTTCTTCATTTCTGGCCTTAACGAAGGGTACTTTTTGGTGAAGAATGTATTTCACTTTCACAGCTTCACGAATTCTTTGGGAGGGCTCGAAAATGGCTACGAAAAGTCCGGACCGAGATGAGTCTTGTCCAACCTGGTCAAAAAGTTTGCAACCGAACGTAATTTTAATTGGTGGTGCTTCGCGGCTACTTCAGACATATCTTAGTTAATCTTCACCCTCTGTTTCCCTGATCATTGGAAACATGTTCTCAGAGTTGGAGAGGTTCGAGTGGTGGCGTGGAGCCCTTGCTCTCTAATGAGCATGGATATTTTGATGTGGTCATCAATTGACTCCGCAAAGATGAGAGTATTTTTTAAGGACCTCTTAAGACCTTTTTTTGGAGGGTTTTCAAAAATTTCGGTACGTTGATATTATACCCTGTAATTGCTGGATCATTTTAGGCTTAATAGGATTAGGTTGAGAAGGGGAACTTGATACTGCCTTTGGGGCACTGATAGTTTTTACACTAACCTGATTCCGACGTCGAATGAAATTAAATCGATCACCATCTTCTTGTTCAATCATTTTCACTTCCATATGATCTTCGACAACATTATCGATCACTATTCGAATGTTGCTGCTAGATGCTGTTGACACCAATAATCTTATTGTAGTCAGTTGCGCTGCAGGCACTTGGACATTTAAAGATGGCAGCGCTGCTCTGAATTCTAATTCCAGCGTTTTGACGGTTTTCGTCAACATCGCGATTTGTTCTTGTCTAATCTCTTTGATTTCCTGCATTTCATGATTTCTTCCTGGACATGTTATTTGCTGGATAGTATGAATACTCTCGTCTGTGCTGTGCTGTACACATTCCGCACTGCTGGATCTTTTGAATAAAAGTTTACTTTGACAGTTATTGACTAAGGACTGCTCATTTTTAAGGTTTTGTGTAAAACAAAACCTTATTAAAATCGGTTTACTGTCTGTCTGTCCGTTTGTTGGTCGTTCTTTTTGTCTGTCTGTCTGTCTCTCACACGCATTTTTCTCGGAGACAGTTATAGCGATTGACACCAAATTTGGTAGAAAGTTGGGAACTGTAAACGCTCACAATGAGTTACATCCTTTTATGTCGAACCTAAGGGGGGGGGGTCCCATAAATGCAAAAGGGGGGTCTAAATTTTTTTTCATCAAATATAGTCATGTGGGGTATCAAACTAAAAGTCTACTTTTCCGTGTCCGGATAGCTGAGTGGTTAGAGCGCAAGGCTGCCGTACGGAAGGTCGCGGTTCAAATCTCACTGGTGGCAGTGGAATTTGTATCGTGATTTGACGCCGGATAACAGTCGACTCAACTGCGAATGAGTACCTGAGTCAAATCAGGGTAATAATCTCGGGCGAGCGCAATGCTGACCACATTGCCTCCTAGTGTACCGTTACGGTCTTGAATGAAGTGCTCTAACACACTTCGAGGCCCCGATCCAACATGGATTGTTGCGCCAACGATTATTATTATTATTAGTACTTTTCAAGATAAGTATGCAACGAAGGCGGCCGAAAAAATTTGTGAAGTTTATGTGCCCGATACTGTAGCGATTCGATCGATTTCGTTCTGGTGTAGTGGATGTCGAAGATACACCCCGTACTGGTAGGCCAATCGTCGTAGAAACCGACAAAATCGTCGAAATTATCCAAGTAGACCGGCATGTGCGTATTTGCTCGATTGGCCAGGAACTGGGTATAGACCATAAAACCGTTTGGAACCATTTGCAGAAGATTGGATTCCAAAAAAAGATAGATGTTTGGGTATCACACGAGTTGACGCAAAAAATCTCTTGGACCGCATTCGACCCATTTTTGAAGCGGATGGTGACTGGTGATGAAAAGTGGATCACGTATGAAAACCTCAAGCGAAAAAGATCGTGGTCGAAGCACGGCGCGCCGGCCCAAACCATCGCCAAGCCCGAATTGACGGCCAGGAAGGTTTTGCTGAGTGTTTGGTGGGATTGGAAGGGAATCATTCACTATGAGCTGCTCAACTGTGGCCAGACCGTCAATTCGGTCCTCTACTGGGAGCAACTCGACCGTTTGAAACAGGCGATTGACCAGAAGCGGCCAGAATTGGTCAATAGGAATGGTGTTGTGTTCCACCAGGACAACGCTCGGCCTCACACATTTTTGATGACCCGCCAGAAGCTACGGGAGCTCGGATGGGATGTCCTATCGCACCCACCATATAGTTCGGACCTGGCACCAAGTGATTACCATCTCTTCCGGTCCATACAAAACGCTCATAGTGCTAGTTGGCCTCAAAAGAGGCTTGTGAAAACTGGCTGTTTGAGTTTTTTGCAAATAAGGAGGGGGGGGGGGGAGGGGTGGGGTCTATAAGGTGGGGATAATGAAATTGCCTTCTAAATGGCAACAAGTTTGCGAACAAAATGGCGAATATTTGACTTAAATCGGATAATTCTAAGTATGTTAAATAAAGCCTCAAATTTCGATCACAAATACGACATTTCTTTTTCCCCAACCCAATATTTTATACTTTAGGCGTTGGTATAGATATAAACGCCTACAAGGACGATAGAACGATGAAGAAATATAATCCCAGACGCCATTATTAGCAGGTCTGCAGTTTGAGTAAGGCACCTTTCCTTATGAATAGGGCATGGGGCCAAATTCTTCAACGTAACAGCCAAGACACCACTTTCACTCCAACTTGGGAAAATCGCATTAAAGGAATTTGTGTTTCCCTGGTTATTTCTACAATTGATCCCGTCTTGAATTATTCATTTGAATTCAAATGCCTAACCATGATCCAATTATTATGTTATATTGAATCCCCTACAATTGCTGCATGTTAAGTGGAAATGCACTTCAGAATGTGAGCAGAAATAGATGTTATCTGAAAAATTGATCGGAATTAATATTACAAATGCATCATTATCGCGCTCCACTTCGTATAACGACGTACAACATGCAAATTGCACTATTATTGTTCTGGCTCACTATTAAGTGTGTAAATATTCCAAACTGAAATTCTGATCGATTGATTGATTAGTTTTGTGATAGAGCCTGCACTTATCTAATATTCAGCGTCCGTTTATGGGAGTATAATCTAAGACCTCACCCTAAAAACTCATTAAGAAATTCTTGCACTTGCATCGTCTAAACGTTTACTATCAGTACTCGCACTCTAAGTTTCTGCAAGCTCGTTTGCAATTTGTATTTAAGGCATTCAGTGTTGGGTACAGTATACTAAGGGGGATCTCACAGTTGGAGCTTATGGTCAGGTCATGCAATGTATCTATTTTTCCGACCATCATAGGTGGGTGGATGTTATGCGGGTTGCATCTCTTGCAATGAGATAGGAGAGCACTTTTAACTATTCTACCTAAGCTAATCACTTTTAATTTGGGTATTCTCAAGATGCGAATCCCATACAGGTGATCTGTAGATGAATGTACCACTTTAGCACTATCCGTGCCTTCTAAAGACCGTAAAGACTGTAATTGTACGGTAATTACCCGACCCAATTGGTTGGCTTGCTATACGATGGATTTATGGGCATGTTATTCCTTGACATAATTCGCTTGAAAGTTCTATCAATAAAAAATAAATGAACTCCAAAGTGCAATATAAGCTCAAAGCCATCTGATTTGCGCAATTCACGAACCTTACTTAAGAATTTTATTGTAGATTGGGTTCAGCTATTTATGCCCTATAAGTCGCCAGCCAATTCGTGGGTACTTATTCACATGAGATTAGCTTAATTTTGCTTGGATGGTTGCACTGCGAGATCGAGATCCGTGTATTAAATAGTTTGCTTCTAGGTACTATTAAGGTAGAATAGACTATTTACTGGGGGATTTGCATAAAAATAATTGATTTAGACTTCGATGATTTGAAATGTTTGATGGTTTCGAGTTTTAGTTAGAAAAGCACCGATTATATAAGATATGTACGGAACCCCCGGACTATGTGCAAAAGCTACATGGAATCAAAGAGTTTTATTAATTATTATGAAGTCCCTGCATTATATTAGGTTGTTGACCATGAAATGGTCGATTTGGCAGTCAAGTGAAGTTAGTTGCGATTTTACTCAAACCACCAACAGTTGGCACTGTTGGATAATGAAGTATAAATAGTCCTACCTTTAACCAAGGAGTCATTTCAGTTTTGGCCGTCGTTATGATAGCAGTGAGTAAAAAGGAAAAAAGAATGGAAAAGAGCCAAGAACGTATACTTTTTCTGTATGAGTTCAAACTCGGTCATAAAGTAGCGGAGACAACCAGGAATATTAACAGCGCCTTTAGAGCTGATACGGTAAGCAAACGAACCACACGGTGGTGTTTCGAAAAATTTCGGTCATGCGACGTAAACCTTCAAAGTGAGTCACGTGGACATCCAGGACCATCGATTGACAACGGCAAGCTGCGTTTGCTAGTCGATTCCGACACACGTCAGTTTGTGAGAGACATTGCAGAGAAACTGGACGTACACTATTCGATAGTTTCCCGGCATTTGCAACAACTTGGAAAGGTGAAAAAGCTGGACAAATGGGTTCCGCGTGCCCCTACGGAGCAAAACATGGCGCTTCGAATGGAAATTTGCAGTTCTTTACTCTACTGCAACAGAAGCGATCTCTTTTTGCACAAAATAGTCACATGTGATGAACAGTGGATATTATACGACAAACGTCGCCGATCAGCACAATGGCTAGATGCTGATGAGCCACCAAAGCATATACCGAAACCGGTATATGCCAACGGCCAAGATTGGTCAACAGAGATGGTGTGATACTCTTTCACGACTATGCACTACCTCATGTATCCAGAACAACGGCTCAAAAGTTGAACGAATTGCAGTATGAGACTCTGCCTCAGCCACCATGTTCATCCGACCTTTCGTCAACCGACTAACACTTTCTTAAGCATTTGGATCATTTTTTGACGGAAAAACAATTTAGGAACGAAGAGGCTGTTAAAATTTATCAACACCCAACAGTTGGACTTCTGCGAAACTGGCATACATGCTCTTGAATCTCGCAGGGAGAAGTGTTTTGAATCGACTGCCACCTATTTTGATTAAATAAATAAATTTTTGTAAGCTTTACAGTCGTTTCAAATTTTAGTACCAAAACGGCCATTTCATTTGCAACAACCTAATAATTTCCCAAAGGACTCATTGTGGCCATCTTAATTCCCTTGGCTGTTGATATTGTCTACGTTCTTGAACTTCCATATGATGACTTCAGAAAACATGAATTTCAGACGGATGTACTGACTAAGCTTTCTAAGCGGTAACTCCGTAAAATCCGCTATGAAAACTACATATTTTTGATTGAGTTATGTAGAGATGAAGTGGGGCTATTAATAAAATTCAGGATTATTCCAGGGTTAGACTAGCTCAATGAGCCAGGTAAGCATGGGAGATTTTGTTTACGGGGGTGGATTTTTGGGTGCCCTTGCTTTAGTCAAAATCTTAGATGCCTGGAACGGAACTTAAGTGTCGTGTAGTGTGCATGGCTTCTCATCGTTCCCAACATTTTGCTCTTTTTATCCTGTGACCAGCGAACGAGAGATTCATTTCCTTATATACAAAATATTTTCTTGTCTGCTATTCAACTACTTTCAGCACCATCCTTTTAATTTTATAATTCCTTACCAAATTCCACTTATATTAAAATATTAACTTAAGTTGTAATTTTTATTTTCAATTCTATTTACAAAATTCTCTCACTTTTTAGCATCCCACGAAGCTCTGAAATTCATTTAAATTTTTCAACATATCAAAGACGATCATTAACTTTGTTTGTTATTCTTCAGTGGAGTGTAGGGCACGCACATAGTCAGAGTGTACTTCAGTTTCATTATCATCACACTTGACGCTTTACAAGTGATAAGCTTTCAGCAACGAGACAAATACAAGACGAATTCAGGTACCCATGACCACTGGGATTCGAACCCAAAACAACAAGGTTGAGAGGCTGACGCTTTACCCTCTCAACCATTGCACTGCCGAGATGTTTAATAAATAAGGTAAATTCAGTAGTGTAAGGACTAGAAAACTGCCTAAAGTTAAGTAATTCATATCACGTAAAAATTAACATATTAACTTATAGTTATTCAAGGAGGGAATTCCAAAGGCTGTGTGTCTTGAACATTTGAAGCAGGAGAAGCATTGATTGGGGATGTGATCCTTAATGAAATTTTCCTCTCGATCGCGACATCTGGGTCCGGAGTCTTATGGCTGCAGTTTTTTGTCTTTATTTTCATTTTTAGTTTGCGTGTTATATTTTGATAGGTACACCCGATGTCCCATGTTTGAACGTTTTTCCGGTTCTAGTGCGAACTCAAGCGTCGGTATAAGGGCACGTGAAATTGTTGTCAAATGGCACGTAAGGGACTGAAGTGTTTAAAGGATCTCGTCGACATTCTCGTCCCTAGTATTACTTGAGTACGTGCGGGCTAGTACCAACCTCTTAAGTGCAATCAAAGTAAGCAAATAGATATCAAACCAAAAAATCAATCGAAAAACACGTTTTTATGAGCTTTCGACCCGTCCCCAACC
Source organism: Hermetia illucens (assembly GCF_905115235.1). Lineage (NCBI taxonomy): Eukaryota > Metazoa > Arthropoda > Insecta > Diptera > Stratiomyidae > Hermetia > Hermetia illucens. The sequence goes on along the minus strand of NC_051850.1, from coordinate 151,181,695 downwards.
TTAGTCATATACAAAAAATCGAAGAGGTTATATCGATTCTGACAATTTTAAGGTATTTGCAAAAAAAAAACAGAGCAAGAAAGGACGAGGGAGAGAAAGACACGAATGAACTTTCACATATGATTAACGCTCAACTATTAAAAGAAATTCGATGTGATGCCCAATTTCATCATTACGTGCGGTTTGTCAATTTATAGCGTGCCGATAGCCTTCCTGCATTAACCCATTTATTTCTCCATCAAGCGTTTTTATACACATCCCGAGGAATTCTGAATATGCTTTCGTCCCAACCACTTTTTAATGACAAGATGACTCTTTTCTGCGCATTTCTAACGCTGTTACCCCTATTTTCCCTCCTTTTCTGCATCGTTTTTGATAAAGGCGGGATGGACTTCACGTTATATATGTTCATCGTCTCGTTGGCCAACGTCTTAGTGGACATTGCTCGCGATATGACGAATGCTGCATCACTTGAGATTGCACTGAACGCGACTCCATTCAGTTTATGTGCGGTATATGAAGTCTGCACTACCCTTCCCCAAACTGGCTCTATATAGAGCAAAAGGGTACGGAGTCTATGGACTCTTCCACGCTCCTTACCAGAGTTATTTTCTTCGCTGAAGCTTTGTTGCGAACATACTGCATGCGCTGCTTAAAACTGAACTTTACGTCTATCACCGTTTGATAATTGGCTCGGAGGTAGTGATATGATGCTTTGCTAATTGGGCATAATTCATAATCGCTTTCCGGTACCGCGTAAAAAACGAAGACGTTTTGTGCTTTATAGTTGCTGAGGATAGTAGCAATATAGCTGGGAATACAAGCTGTTTACGGGAACCTCCGTATTATTCTTCAATTTGTCAATGTGTTTTCGTAATTCGACAGTGTATGCTAAATGAAACTACTGGCAAACTAGAAGCCTGTCGAAGACTGGCGCATGATCCGAGCCCCTAACGGGCCATTAAGGTTTTGAACTCAGTGATGAGTTACTCCAGGCTGGTGAGGCAACGTAGGAATACACTGAACAGTCTGGGGGCACGCTCAGAGCCCTTCTCGGTTCCCGGTCCAAGGAACGTAGAAAGGAATGAACGGGTCGATGGAATGTCTTGGCGGGGCTCTATTCTTAACAGTCCCTCGGTGAGCGCAGTCAGCCAACCACTGGCGACTGTGAAGGGTGGAGTTTCGCACTACTTTATAGCCGTTGATCTCAGGTGACAAAGACTCACCACTTGCGATAAGTACAAGAGGATTTGGCCCTCTTATAATAGGACCCGTTCGGTAGAGAATTGCGATATGAATACGGCGAAGGTAAGTAATTTTTTCGGGGACCTCAAGGAGATTTCTGATTGCAGGATGGGTGAGCTGCTATCCTTCGTAAACACTACGGACTCAGAAGAGATGACTGGGCTAGATTCTGTTATCTGTGCTCACCGCAGTTTTTGGCATCAAAACGGCGTACCTAATTGGGATCTTTAGAGCGGCCAGTGATACCACCTATCTACCAAGCCAAGGTGAATGTATTTCTTAATTAAATTTAGGACCAACCCAGAAACCAATCTGATGGTATCAATGGTTGAAGGAATGGAGCCAATACTGTCTATTTGGAAGGCCTGCTTGGCTATTAGCAACTGGGAGTAATTGTTGGTTATCCATTTTCTTCATTGTGTCTAAAAGATATTTAGTTTATAGAAGAATGGTTCGCCCGAGGCAGCAGGAAAAGCTTCGGTCATTTTAATGATGCGGGAAATGTCATCTTCAATGCGCGTGCTTTGAAAACACAGCTTTTGGCCTAGACTCCATCGTGCTGGAGAATTTCTATCTTCTTGTCGGTGTCCCCTCTATGTCGGAATTTTTGTTCGCCGATATTGAATTGCAGGTGATGACGAAATTGCGTTAGCATGCAGAGATATTTGCGCCACGCCACAATCCCTTTCTGGTTGGGGCCTAATCCTTAAATAATTTTTTGAAAGTGAATTCGTCACTAAACTGCAGAGATAGGAAGTCTCTTAGTTGTTGAATTACAAAATTTTTAGTCACTCCCCCACGGGTTTATGTCCGTCTCTGAGGCGTGCTTTTTTAGACTTAATCGGTCCTGCTTGCAGCTCTCTGAGCCACTTGTCTGGTTCGATGGCATATCGATGGAAACCTGGCCAGTTCAGTATTGCAGCAGTGGACGGCTTTCTACTTGGAAATATGCGTTAGCGATGCATTATTTTATATGGAGGACTTTTTCCGTGAAGATGTTTGCCTTGTAAGTCTGGTCTAACGAGCTCGGCTCTGGTTCTAAGACACCATGCCCTGCGGCTTGCTATCACTAACATGACGGGGAGCACGGTGAACAATCGATGGATCATGGTATGTGAGTGTGAGTGGTTCAAATTTTTTGCTATCATTCGCGGCGTGTGTGTAGGCTTCCTGTAGTTATCAAAAGAGATCAATTTTTTATCTCTAATTATCTTTAAATCAAGAAACGGGAGTTCTCCCTTGTCGTCTATCTCCATTGTGAATTTAAGGTTGCGATGTACCTTATTCAGGACCTCCAGCATCTCCGCACTTTGCCTTCATGGACAATGTGAAAATGTAAGCTACATACTTTAACCAGATCTTTTGGAGCAGGTGTTTGGAATATAGATCATTCTCAATCTTGTCTATGAATATGTCAGTCGAAAAGGGTGAAAGGGAGTTCCAAAGCTTGGCTGGATTCTCAATGAGGGTCTTTCCTCAATTCAAAGTATCCTCCCGTCCGAAGTTTTTCGAACATTATTGCCCGTCTTCTCCACTATTATGACCGCATTTCCTTTTACTGTTTTTAAATAAAATACCGGGTTTTCTTTTGCTGTCTAAAGGATGCCTGCACATGCAGCGAATGGTACCAGATAATTCGAATCACTCACAATCACATAAAATGGCCCCTTTCCATCATGGTATGGATTGTTTCGATTGTTCACCGTACCCCTCGGGGCTGAAAGATTTAAGAAAGCAAATGACTATATAATCGACACCGGAGTGAAGAATGGCTTCCAAGTGTCAATTATTGAAAGACTGTGTAAAACGGCGAAACGGCAAGAAATAGGGACTATGACATCCCTCGCTAATAACTTGGAAGGGAAAAGAAGAATAGAAGTCCCATACTCTGCGGCTTCGTCGAAACTTATAAAACCGATGAAAGGGCTAAACATCGACAAGGTGCCATAGAGTAGGAGTTAACAGCTCAAAAGCAGGTTGGGATCCCCCAGGTACCGCAAATTAAAACATCAATACAGTGGGAGATAAATATGTAAAATAACATGTCCAGATTGTGATAGCACGGCACATGATTGAAGAAAGACATAGCATCACATGGGATAAGGTAGAAGTCATTAAGGAATCCAGGAACAGTAGGAAGTTGGACGCGCAAAAGAGCTTGGCGATCCTAAGGGAGCCAGAAGGGAATAGATGGAACCACATCACGGGCAACGTGCAATCCAAGTTTCTGGGTGAGTGTAGACACCGGACAACATTGATGTCACCACAATTTTGAATTAAGTAATCTGTTAGCGATTATAAGACCCCAATGTTAAATGTAATATTTATAGAGCAGAATAGTACCCAAAAAACGTACGTACAAATAAATAATATATTCCGTTTCGGGAAAAAATCAATTGTATTTGATTTTATTTAGATTCCATTAGAAAGCGTGGATGGAAGCGACAAAATTGAACCCGCTTACTCCATGCATAACGATGATATTAGCTGAATTTCTCAAGTATTATCATCAATTCCGGGAAAAAACGTGGAAAACTTTTCTACATTTCCACTTGTTGGAAATTTGTTCGGCATAATCACCGACATTTCCTAGACTTCAGCCTCTTGAGCGTTCAACCCCAGTAGATTGATTTCATGTTACTACATAACTACGAGTTCCTGAACTTGTAAGTAAACTGCATGGTAACTTGTTCAATTACGTGAATTATCATATGCAAAGTAGGTGGTGCGTACTTTGTAATCACATTTGAAGAAAATTAACCGTAAACAAACTCCAAGTAATATCCATCTTGGGCTGAGTAACTTTGAATGACAATAGAAGTCCAATTCCACTAGTCCTCAGTGTAGCGTGAAATGCAGCCTTAGTGCACAATGCCACCTCGTTGCATAGTTCCTTCCCAGACTATTGTGATTACAATGTAAATTCTGCTTGTCGGGATAAATAGTGACAGGTAATTCATCAAGCTCAGTGATTGCCGCCGCCGGATATATACGTTGCGCCCCTTGAGAGCCTATCATTATGCACTTTGAGAAGATATGGTTTGACTTGTGCCAGTCTCGTGCCGCGGCGATGATGATCTCTCGCAGAATTTATTGTTATGTCTAAATGATTTCGGTCAGAGTTTAAGGATGCCCTGCCTACACGTCTCAACAATACATCATGATTAAACGATTACATAATTGATCAGCGAACCAGTCGATGGTAATAAACATTGCAAGCTATTGTCCCAATAGGAAATCCCAATGGGGTTTCACTCGGTTTGAATAATATTAACACAATTTTGGGGTCTATTTGGTTTGGAAGCTTTGTATTACATAGATATGAATATACATAATTACACGAACGTTATCATTTGATTGCAAGTTCTGTGATTTACCATTTTTTTAAGCCCCAAAATTGACGTCAATGCTAGTAGAATGAAATTCTCTTAAAAGCCTACACTGATTGCGGTAGAAGGATGGTGATCCTCTAGGGAACCTGTAGGCATCTAAGAGGTAAAAAGGCACATGAGCAGTTCCAAAGAACGGAATTAAAAGTATCCTAAAAAACAAGGATTAACGGTTTCATGCAGGGAAGGGGCAACTCTTTGGACGCTGCCTCACCTCTGCCCTTGGAGCAGCGTGACAGAAAGCGGCAACAGGTGAAAAAACGCTCTTTTATATAATCGCAAAAATACGAGAAGGTTGCGAACTTTATTCAAGTTAAAACGCCAATAGTTTGAGCCTAAGCTAAGCTAAAGCTAAAGGTTATTGTTTGGGATATGGGGGATCCCAAGTCCACATCCACATGATGTTGATCCGGACCAAATGAAGAGCAAAATACTCCCACGTTTTTTGGTCCACGGACTCCTCGTTTTGGGCATAGCATTCCAAAACCCCAATCCCAAGTGCGGCCGTTGGCAATCGACGCGAAACCTATGGGGAACAGAAATGGTGGACGGGCTAAGTTCGTTATAAAAAAGGTGAAGAAGAAAGTAAAACTGCGATAATTGCAACCTCTAATAAGGACAATTTGTCATACACCAAGATTGTAAAAAAGGTCAAATAGTAGAAATGCCATCAAGATCCGATCCAGCTTGGGCCAAACAGACGGCTTTCGCAACCAAGTCAAGAACTCACTTGGTGAGAATGCCATAGTACGGGCCCAAAAGCATGAAATCCGTATATAGTGAAAGGATCTCGGTCAAGTATCATCCATCCATTGCTCGAAAGAAAGGTAGGTTGGCGTTGACTGCAATAAAAAATAACGTTTATTCAAATAAATCTCAATCATTACAGGGCCGCTCAGGACATACTTGAGAAGACCACCCACGAATATGAGATCTATATTGCCATCATAAGTGAATCATATAGAAACCATAGAAATCATGGTACGTATGCGTAACAAATTCAACCGGTGGACCGGCGTGTGTGTGCTGGCCAAACTGTACAATGAACCATGGACTAGTTAGCCAGTGGCTTTGTGTGGGTGAAAATAAGCGGTATGTACGTTTAAAGCTGCTACGCCCTACCCTGTCTCACATTATCCGAGTTGGAGGACAATCTTGTTAACTACGCAAAGTAATGACGTCCGAAGGTGATTGCCGGTGATTTTAATGCTTCGGCCCTCGAATGGGAAAGCAGAGGAATAAAACGCAAAGGGCCGAAGTCATTTAGGGGCTTCGCGTAGGTAAATCCAGTTCTAACCGACGAAAATAATGTAAACACCGTTGTGGTGTTTAACCTCAATGGTTGATCTGTCCTTCGTCAGCCCTACCTTGGTGCGTGGTATGTCCTGGCACTTGAGTGAGAACTACATTCACAGCGATCACCAAGCCATTATTTTCGAACTACTCCTCTGGCCACGGATTTTCCGCGATATCTCGCGTTCCCGGCATTGTAACGTGGAAATTGTTACATTTCATGAATCTGGGTCCCCACCTACTTTAAATGAACCATTACCCGCTGCAAACGGACGATTTGGAATTTTTGCCAATATTTAATAACTCTGGGGTCGAGGAAATTTTCATTTTCTCTCGATTTCCGCTAGGATCACTGGCCGAGGATTTCCCGCGATCTCTTGCGTTCTCGGCCCCGTAGCGTGAAAATTCTTGCACTTCGTGAATCTTTGGTCGCTTTCCCGTTCAAACGAACCATTGCCCACTGCAAATCTAAAATTTTTCATTTTTGCCAGAGAGCCACATGGTAGGAAAACAGGATACACAAAACTGTTAACGATATCAGGCTGGTTTACAAGAGCAAGTAATGAGAAAACTTTTGTAGAAATGTAGTTAGATCAACCTATTAAAGGGAGTGGCCCCAGGGAGAGATCCGCACTCTCCAATTGAAGCCCCAACTACTGGTGGAATTATGAACTGGCCATTCTTGGATCAGTCTGCCAATGAGCCAAACAAACTGCTCAGAGAGTGATAAGTAGGATCGATGTGGTGCCAACAGAACATGCACACAAGAAAGCCTGAAAAAATCTTCTGCTCGCTATTCAGCAGAGCAAGAGGGAATGTTTTAAGGAGCTCTGCCCTAAGGCGGATATAAACCTGTGGAGGACAATAGAATTGTTGTTCCATCACAACCCTCAAAGGTCGGTCATCCCTGCAGATCACCTTCCCTCTCCTCTTGCTAAAATTCATCCAGGGGTTATTCCCCCCCCCCCCAAGTGGTTCCCGAAATATCGGTAATTGGAAGACCAATAGATTAACACTAGCGAATAGGAAAAACAAGTTTCTATTATTTTAAATAATTTAATGGCTAGAAATACCGCGTAATTAGACTCAAATAAAATATATTTTAAATGTTAATAATAAGATGTATGGTAACATTTTTAAAATTTTTCATATGTGTAATTTTTGAACATGACGCTTGCCTTATTTTAAGTTTATTCCTTTGGGCATTTATTCCCCAATTTTGCAACGAACTTCAAAATTAATATCTATTCAGGAACGTACAAATGAAGACTGTTTATTTGACACCCTGCACAGATATATGGAAAAAGAAAATGCTATATCCCTGTAGTGGGCTAGGGGGTGTGGAATGGCCAAGGTCACCATCCGGGTAATCCACTGTCAACTATTAGCATAACGCTATCTCAAAACCCAAAGTCGACGGACTACCGTTTAAGTTCACCAGTAGCAAAGTGTAGCTTTACTGAGGGGTCCAGCCGGCATGGGCTCTCACACCTCTTTCTAGTCACACTCTACAAAAGGGGTTGAGTAGGTGGGGTCTTTCTCGACGATTTAGCCACTGTTATGTCACAAAAACATTTCGCGCCGGAGCTTGAAATACTAAGACCACAAAGCCAAGGAAAAACGCTTCTAAGATATCCTGTTTGAAATTCCCTTTCCGCACGTAGTCACAGGGCCCGTATCTTCTAAAACTTTTGGAAAACAATCACTTACGAGGAGTAATACAAAATTTTGTTATACTAGGTTGGACGGAAGTGTGTCCAATAAATACTTAAAGATATTTATCGTTGCTAATGTTTTTAGTTTTTTTTCAAATAATTTTATTTATAAATTTAATTAATTTAATTTAATAAATATTATTGTACTGGAAGAAACTGCGGGATTTATTCCAAAGAACTTGTTTATGCCGATAATACGTGAAACCAATAAAATTGTGAAAATGAAGCTAAGTGCTCGTGGATACTAGACGAGAACGAAGTTTAGAGACTGATGTCATCTCTATCCGTCAATTAAAAAAACATGAAGTCAGAGGTAGAGATGTCGAAAATCACAACCGATAACAGCTATGACGATGAAATCCACGCACGGTTTTTGTCAGCCAACAGAGCCCATTTCAGCTTACAAAACTGTTCCGGTCGAAAAGTCTTGTGGCGCGGCAGGATTCGCGGCATTCGAAATTTCGGTCGCTGAAACCCCTCGGTTTCATCTGGGGGCGGAGTGATGTGGCGGCAGCGGACAGATGGCGTCACCGTCGCTCTCCACTCTGTTTAAGCCCCCGAAGTCTCACTATAGAGTCAAAGCTCTGACTGTACAAGAGAATGATCTTGCCAGTCCTCATGTATTCCTCGGAGACTTGGGTTCTTAGCAAGAGGGATTGCGACCTCTTGGTCGCGTTTGAGAGAAGAATCCTCCGAAGAATTTTTAGCCCCCTACATGAGCATGAGCGATTGCATAGCCTACATAACGACGAAATCTATGAGCGATACCATGACCGTCTGGTTGTGGATAAAATCCGGCTCAATAGGTTACGATGGCGGGTCACTTAATCCGTATGGATGAGGATGATCTAGCCCGGAAAGTCTATAAGGGTAATATCTACGGTATAGAAAGAAGACGAGGCAGGTCAGGACGCCAGACAGCTTTTTGGGGTATCGAATTGGTAGACCTGGGCGCAAAACCGGGATGTCTGGAGTTCCTTATTAAGACAGGCCTAGACCGGATACCAGTTGTTGCGCCGTTGATGATGATGATGATGAATTGGCATTTACACGCACATTCTGGATTTCCGCTAAAATTTGGCGTAATTTTACACTCCAAATAGTTGCAGTCTGGTTTGCGACGGGGTCAAAAAGCCTTCCCATTACATTATGATCACAATGTAAGTTTGAAGAAGTATTTACTCTTCTAAGGGCATTCTTGCGGTTTTTCTAGCGATCAAATTAGTGGAAATGGCTAGACGGTTTTTGTTTCTCTTTCATTAGTATTTGATATTAATAGGCATATATCGATATTTTGTGAAACAATTGTCCCTTCATATACGTCTGCCATCTGAGCAGCTAGTGAAGTCACTGTTTTGGAATTTCCTATGAATAGTCTCCTTATTATGAATCTTGTTCACTCGTTTGTGGAATATATGACATCCTGTGAATTAAATAATTGAACGATGATTCAAAGAACCTTGGAGTTTCTCGAAGCTAACTGAAACGGCAGAGCTACACAACCACCTACAGAAATGGCAAAATTGGCCGTGAACGTCCTTCCGCAACTACTACAGCTCCACTGAATTGTCTTGTCGACACGCGTTTGCACGTGCTAGTCACGTTCAAGGATATGAAGGGAAGGGTCCTTTTCGACACTTCAACTTCTCCCACGGCATTGATCAAAGTTGACGTGTCCTTGGACCCATCCATGGGGTTAATGTGAATTACAAATAATAAATGGTCAAACTTAATAAATTAGAATAAGAAAATATAAAGATAAAATCAAAAAAGTAAAATAAAGCCAAGAAAACCAGCATAAAATAAATAAATTAGATGAATAGGAGTAAAATATTAGAATAATTATTATATGACCAATAATAATTAAAACTGGAAATAAATAAATAACAAGTCTGAAACCGGAAAAAAGCTAGATATCTTACTGCAAATCTACTATTCTCAGATCTTGAGGGTTGGCAGTAAATTTTCAAAAAATTAACTTTATTTGAGCAAATATCGTAAGGGAGAGTATTTTGAATTCTAGATACCTTATGCTCGGAGAAAATAATTTTTTTCAGGTTATTCGATTGGCTTGTTTCTGAGAACGAGTCCTTAAAGTAATTGTCCTTTCTCGGACCCCCGCGAAGTACTACCTTTCAGTTGATATCTCATATGAAAAAAATTGAACACTTCTTTACGATATATGGAGACCCCTCCTTACAAATAGTTCAACGTACATCAATGTAATTCACCGCGTGCTTGGAGTTCATAGCTTCCACCTTCTCACCAAATTCTGTGTCAATCGGTATAATCGTTTCTGAGAAAAGTGTGTGTGGCAGACAGACGGATAGACAGGCGAACAGACAACAACTACATAAAAAACTATAAGCGAAAAGTGTTAATTTTTTGAAAATTGTAGTTAGTCAATCGGCACTCGATTCATGGCATAAAAAAACAATCACACTTTATGTAAATTAGTCTCCGTTTCCGTTTTGTCAAATACCCCTTTGGTGAATCGAAATTTATCTCGTGTACAATCCGCCCTGGTCAGGACGCTTTCTGAACATTGTTCGAAATTTCAAGTCTCCCGCAGATGAAAGCATTAAAAGTGCGAATCACTAGTTAAAATTTTTCCATCAGGATTCCGTTGCACTGCGTTGTAATCGACCAACCTCGACCAATCAATTGTGGTATGTGATTCTAATCCTCACCGTTAGAAAAGCCAAAAACATCCCATAATAAAAGATCCGAGGATGCATTTTTTACTCTCAACAGGGCTAAAAAATAAACCTGAGTTGGGCCTCCCAAAACTGCAATCCATCAGAACCAAAAAGCAGCGCTAGCGATAGTTTCCACGAATAGGCCTCGAATGCACACCCAATCATCCTTCATACAGCATTTGATCTACTGTTTTCGAAACAATCCTCATATACGCAATCGCCCCAGACGAATATACAAAAATCGTTTATTTGTACACAGTATTGGCAAGTATGTACATGGCCGAGTCATACAATTTATAGAGACAACAACAAAAAAGGTTAATGATCATTTTGGATATTTGAAAATGTAGCTATTATAACTGAATAATATTTAAATAGGTTTTAGGATTTTGAGGGATTTTAAAAGTGAGTGGATTTTAAAAGGAATTAAAATGGTTATTTGTAAGGGAGTATTTAAAATACGTTAATGGCTTTGTGTAATTGGAATGGGATTGGTGAATTTGAATGGAGGATAATGGACGTGTCAAAGAATACTAGATTAGAGGAAAAGAAAAAATGCCACACACAAGCAAATGAATTTTGTTTTCAGCTCATTGCAGGGCAAAGGCGAGCAAAATGAGCTACATACATGCTGCGAAAGTACGGATACTAGAAAATACAAAGTTTCTTTTCCGTTTGTTATTAATAATTTTTACAGCAGTGGGACAACATAAAAACGAACATAAATATCCGTGGTCAAGAGGGTTTCGAATCCAGAGAAACTTCACCAGTGGGTCATCTGTAACAAAAAACAAAATTTTGTAAAGGAGCACTTTAAATTCAGAAGGATTTTATCCTTTTTTTCAAAATTCAACATCAAACAAAACTAGTTCAACCAGAATAGTGTCATCACGTTTTTAAAGTCCCCAGTCAAAATCTTTAGTCCTGACTTAATTAAAAGTGGTGTTATTATCGATAACATATTTATTTCCATTTTTAGGTTTTTTTTTTAAGTTTTCCTATTTTCATAGTGTCCTGGAATTCATTTTTAAAATGAATACCTGAAAATATATCAATTACCCTAAATTGTACATATTATCTTTGAAAAGAAGTAATTGTAAATTATATTTAACAATGCATCTTTTTCAACTGGGGTCGAAATCAGATATAAATCTTTTGCCAGGTAATTGAATGCAGTGCGCATAATATTCCAAAGGATTTTCATCCATTCACTTCGGTCAAGATCTCCACCAACACCAGGAACGGTAATTGGACGTAAACGCAAATTACCGGAGAAAATACGTCTTATTTAATAGCCCCTAATCAACACATCCCCATGGACTACAAAGGAGTTTTCATACATCCATAATTCTGCAACTTGATTAACTGTAGCTCACTTATGAGATGTATCTGTAGGCGAGCGTCGAAGAAAATTCATTATTAGCTTACTAATGGATTTCCACTAAGTGAAATATCTTAATTTGGAGGATGCTGAACAATAAAATATGTATTTTATTGATAGAAGTGACATGTTGGATTGAATTTTTTTACGACCATGTCTCATAAAAGATAAAAGACGGACAAAGATTCATTTGTATACATAATCTAATTACGCATTCGTCGCCTTAAAACAATATCAAGGTGGAAACACTAATGGAAGTTGCGGTTTCCGGACATAGCATTGTGGAGCTTTTACTTTCGTTTATAACATTTTATTGCAAATTTTTGCTTTTATGTTGGTCTAAAAATGTCTGATCGAGCTTCCTTGACAAGCGAAATAGCCAAAACATGGTTAATTCCAATGATAATATTAGCAACCAACTGGACGTCCTACACACATAAAAATAAATATATGGAAAGAAGATTGATGAAGGTCTTAGCTAAGAATTTACTAGATTTTATTAGCAAAAAACAGAAAAAAACAATAGTTAAACCTATGTTTTGTTTAATAAGTGAAAAATGTTAAGTTTGATACAATAAATACATACTTTGAGAAAAAAACAGTGTGAGTACCTACAACATCGTCAGCTCATGATAAATACACAACTGTGCAAATTTCATTAAAGTGCAGAGCATAATAAGCACTCTGATGCGCGATATTAAAACGTAGCTCGCGAGACCATAACAGTTGTCAGAGGAACAACAGAGGTGAAATCGATCCCAGTGGCCCCTATTATTATTATTAGTCTGTTAAGGGAAGTTGCAGTGCGTCCTTTTTTTTGGGGTAGGGTAGATGAATGTATTTACGCACACAGTGTTGGACTCCCGGTTCGGTGCGTCGTCCGACTACCAACTAAACCCGTCCCCATCGTCAGAGAGGACCGTTGTCACATTACTTTGGGCTAGTCCCCGAACTCTCCCGCCTTGCGGAGCCTTCAAATCAGGGAATTCCTTTCACCAACGAGAGGGGACAAGAGGAAGGCAACCGTCAATTCAAGGAACCCCCTGCAATCCGGCTCCCCCATCGGCCGAGTCTATCTTTTTAGCAATGAGAAGGACCCGAACGTAATGGGCAACACGGCTCCACCTGTCAGCACTCCTCAGTATCTCCTCGAAAATGTTGTCTGGAGAGAGCTGCTGACAAATCCCATCCAACCTTCCACAAGAAAGGTTTAAGGCTGTTATTCTGTAAACCGTACTCAGTTTATGCGCATTACCTAAAACATGCAGTGCTTTTCTCCAAACTGGGACTGCATGCAGCATGATAGAACTCACCACCCTGCACCCTGGCTATGAGCAGCCTGCAAGTATGCTACGATCCCCCTATGTTCGCCATTATCCTTGCCAGAGCCATATTCGTGGTGGATGTTTTTTCGCAAGTATGCTCTATGTGGTGCTTAAAATTGTCTATCATCACCCCCAAGTATTTGATGGCTGATTTGGAAGTGATGACACGATTCTGGATTCTAAGGCAGACGTAATTGCGGCGCTTAGTAATGAAGACCACTTCCGTTTTTTCCTTCGCGAGTGCCAGTACAGCACTCTCTAACCAAGCCTTAATAACACTGATTGCTTCGGTTGAGTACAATTCAGCAGCCTCGAGATATTTTGCCACCGCAACTAGTGCTATATCATCGGCTTAACCCACCACGGTGGCCTCCTCTGGAAACGGAAGGTAAAGCACATCATTATATATGATGTTCCACAGTAGTTGTCCCAGTACAGAGCCCTGTGGGAGACCCGCTGAGGCAATGTAGTTCTTGGGTCAATCATCGGTATCTATGGTAGGAAAAGAAGACGAGGCATACCCTGCCTGAGATGGAGCGATGGCGTAGGTACGCCAGACAGCTTTTAGTGATATCGAATTGGTGGACCTCGGCGCAAAACCGGGATGATGCCGGTTGTTGCGCCGTTGATGATGATGATCATCATCATCGGTATTGTACTAGAGTGTCCGCTCTTGCAAGTAGCTATCGATAATAGCGGCGAGGTAGGTGGGAACACCAATAGTCGCCAGAGACTTCCGTATAAGGTTCCAATTGGCCGAGACGAATGAATTCCTCACATCCAGGGTCACGACCACACAATATTTGCTGGTGCAACACCTTCCATGAATTGCACTTTTAGTCAAGTCAATAACCATTTTAATGGCATCAATGGTTGATCTGGCTTCACGGAATAATAATAATGCCTATCCGAAAGGCCCGCTTGGCTCTCGGCGACTGAGAGCAATCTATTATAAATAGCCCGCTTCAACATTTGCCCCATAGTGTCTAGAAGACATGTGGGAGGACGGTCCTCCGCTGGAGGTTTACCAGCCTTAGGCAGCAACACCAGTTTCTGTCGCTTTCATGGTGCAGGAAAGATACCCTCGGACATGGACGTTTCGAACAGCTCTGCGAACGTATCCGGTCTACATTTGATGGTAAATTTGAGGGCCTTATTCGGTATGCCGTCCAGACCCGGGGCTTTGCTGTCGCCTATTCGACAGCAGATCTACAGAAGCTCGCCCCTGGCGGCTGGTGGAATCAGCGTCACATCCCCCCTCTTGTTGAGTAAATAACCCATGGATTATTTTTAACAAGAGCATAGGGCACGTGACCTGTGGAAATGATCGGTCTCGGAATCGTCCTGTCACGATTTTATAGGCGCTACCACACGGATGTATGTCCGCTTCTAAACAGAGCTCCTTAAAACATTCCCTCTTACTCCATTGGATGACAAGCTTGAAGTTCTTGCGGGCTTCCCTGTAGGCATGCTTTTTTTGCCCTTGATCGATCCTACCTATTGCCCTCTGAGCCGTTCGTCTGGACCATCCTGGAGTTCTTTTGGATTTCCGCTTCTGGGGTGCGGGTCTCCTGCCTTGTTACTCGGTCCTTAGTTCAAAAGTGATTGCCTGGTGGTTGCTGTACGTGAAGTCCTCTCTAACTTGCCAGGACATGTCACGTGCTAACGCAGGGCTGATAAAAGTCAGATATACAATTGGACCAGATCCCCCTTTCCGATAAGGGTTTACATTACCTTCGTTGGCCAGAACTTCATCCAACTGGGCGAATGCTTCTAATAAACGCCCCCCCCCCTTGCGTTAGTCTAGTTGCTGCCCCACTCGATGCCCCCACCTTTAGACTTCGTCCTCCTGTGTCGTGAACAAGATCATCTAACAGGTCTTCAAACTCAGGCAATGTGAGGCTCGGTGGGGCGTAGCAGCTGTATACGAATATATCGCTTATTTTTGTCCACACAAAGTCACTTGCCACCTGACCCATGCTATATTGTATGGCTGTGACCCATACACCACCGTCAAGATTTCTGCACGGTTCACTAATGATAGCAATCGCCATTGCGGATTCGTAAGTGGTCTGCGCGAGCAAATCTTGTGCGCCCTGCAATGATTGAGGTTTATTTGTATTAACGTCATTTTTTTCCTGCAGTTAACGCCTTTTCAAATTCCGGGCATTTACCGCTTCCGGCAATATGTGGGTTATCCCGTCCCTCCTTTCCCTCGCACAAAATGCATTTGGGGTCTCTATTGCACTCCTTGGCAATATGTCCTTTCTGCCCACACCTTCGACATCGATCGGACCGATCGATGCCACTAGTGCATGCCTTCGCGAAGTGTCCAAATATTAGGCATTTGTAGCACCTTTCTAAAGAGCTCTGTTTCCTTAGTCGGCAAACAAACCATCCAACTCAAACCTTCCTCACGGCCAATAACTTCTGCACTGACTCTACTGGCTGTCGCGTTGTGGCCGTTCGAGTATCGCATAAGCTTTTCTTAGGCTCAAAATAGATTCTTCGCTGAATTCCTCCAAGTTGAATTTTTGCTTCAAGGCAGGGCAGACCTATTCTCTGGATATTATCTCATTGAGATCCTTGCACTGTATGTAGACCTCATGTTTTGGGAACGAACCGCGACATTCTCCCCAAGTGAGTTGATAACTTGGTTACGAAAGCCGTCAGTTTTTCCCACGCTGGATTTTTTCAGCTCAAACATGAGATGCCCTTTCTGGGTCCTCCGGATTTTGATGACATTTCTGCCTAGGCCTTTTAGATCGGGGTCAGATTTAACCGTTTTCAGAATCTCCACATACGTTAGATGTCCTCCGCTGGAGATTCCAATTGCCTCTGGGCAAATTGGCACCGTTGGTTTCTTGTTCCTTGTTTAGTTCACGACCTTAGTCGAACCACCGTTCTTATTTCCCTTCAGTTTCGCTTCGCTAGCCGGCATTCCTATTTTGGGCAGTTTGGGCCCATCTGAACTTTTAGTTCCATTCGTTGGATTGGTCAAGACCCGTTTTTTCCTGTTTGGAGTTTGTTGATTCTCCAAAGCTCTCTTTATCTTGCACTCTCTTATTTGATCGAAGGTCGATGACCTTGTATTTTAGTGTCACTTGGATCGCCTGTGACACTGTTGGGGTTGGGATGTCCGGCTTTTCCTTAGGCTTTCTTTCTTATTTCTGCGACCTATTGTAAAGCACCCTGATATCTCTCACCATGTTCTTAATAGCTTGGTGCACGTTCTGCTTGTACTTGATGAATTCGCACAGCTCAACTATTTTAGTCACAACCTGCATAAAAGGTAGTTCTTCTGGGACAGGGTTCTGTTCTCGGTGAGTCTTGGCCAGATAACTCCTTTTACTGAATCCTTGACCTTTTGCAATTGCTGAGCTCCCATGAGCTTTTTTCTTTGCCGGCTTTGGTATTGGAGGAGATCGTAAAATTGATGAGCTTCTCCTGAATGGGTCTATTTGCTGCTGCTGGAGTACCTGTTGATCAGATCCGATGGGTGTCGAAATCGCCTTTTTTGGCCAGCTATCCCCTTTCAGCCCATCATTCTTTGCCTTTGCAATTGGTGTTCTTGGCAGAGTTGTGCTTCGTTTGGACACATCCTTCTCGAAATCTAAAACACTTGTAGCATTAGATGCCTCGGTTGCCAAGTTGTCAACCACCGAGGCATTGCGGTCGAGGGATATCGATGGGCCAGGAGCCCGCTTGCTCATTCCCAAAAGTCGCCGATACTGGGGTTCCGAGTCCCTGCACCGTAACTTTACTCCTCCCCAATTCGTCCATGTTGGTTTTATTTTCTGAGTGTCCTTCCCATAGCCATTTTCGTCCATGCACCAGAGATGAACAAACACAAAAACAAAGAAAAAAGAAGAATAATCTGTCCGTCTGTCTGTCTGTCCGTTCGCCTGTCTGTCTGTCTGTCTGTTCGCCTGTCTGTCTTTTTTTTTTCATCGTTGGAAGGTGGAAAGGTTCAAAACCTACTGCTTGTTCCTGCCAAACAGTTATGTGAGACTTCTACTCACTAAAACCACCTCCTTCTTCTTCCACTCTCCCCATGGGACTGCTATAAGCATTGCATCGTGGGGCTGGATCAGTTCTTAACTGCGGCGCATTATTGTTCGCTCCCTTTCTTGCTCTCTTCGCAGTTCTTCATGCCTTAGCTGTTCATGAATCATTTTCAGCTCAATTACCACTTGATTCCAAGCCTCCGTTGATTCCAACATAAACTCCACTATATTTTCAGGTGTTAAGCGCCTGTCTGCGATCGCCTCCAGCCTAGTTCGGTGTGCTGTAAACCTTGGGCACTCAAACACAACATGCTCCGTATTCTCAGCCACGTTACCACATCTTGGGCACCATGGTGACTCGTCGTGTCCAAATCGATAAAGATAAGCCCGATAACCTCCATGTCCACTTAAAAACTGTGTTAGCTCGTAGCTTAGTTCCCCGTGATTCCTTTCCATCCATCTTCGAATGTGTGGAATGATACGGTAGATCCAACGGCCAGTTTGTGCCTCGTTCCATCTCTTTTGCTATTTTGCGATGGATTCTCGCCGTGCTAGTTGCCGTCGAAGTACAATAGACTCACCGATCGCATATATATTGTCGTAGAGACGCCGACCTTCATCCGCCAAGATGTCTATGGGGATTGTCCCTGCCAGTACATATGCTGCTTCTCCTGATGTCGTTCGATAAGCACTGCATACCCGGAGTGCACTTAGCCGATACGCCATTCCTAGTTTTCCGCAGTTTGATTTGTTTTCCAGAACGGTTGCCCAAACTGGAGCTGCGTAGAGTAGCACGGAACTAACTACCCTTAAAATAAGACGACGTCGACTTTGTCTTGGTCCACCAATGTTCGGTAGTATCCTCGAGATCGTTACAGCGATGGAAGATGCTTTAGTTGCAGCGCACTCAATGTGTTTTTTAAAGTTGAGTCTTTTGTCAATCATTACTCCCAAATATTTAAGCGACTCTTGGGAGTAAATTGTTTTTTCACCAACTTTAATTTTTACGGTCGTGTTTTTCCTTCTTTTGCTGATTAGCAAAGCCTGTCTGTCTGTCTATCTCTCTGTGTCACATTGAAGTGTCGAGTTTCTGCTTCTCGACTTGCTTTATTCTTGGTAAACTCGCATGTTTCAAAAATCTTTTTTTCCGATACATTCAAGCAGTTCCTGCATGATAACATTGGCTACTCCACCTGATAAAGGAGTGCTAATTGCTTGGCTTATTCCTCCCTCATTGTCGGTCTCTTATAGTCGGAAATAAATATATATATATGTATGGAACTCACGCCGCTTTAATGGGAAGTGATCTCAATATCACTGACCTCCTTCGGGAAGAATTTCTTTTAAAAGCTTGCTGCACCTGGACCACCACTAGCGATTGTTTTACATTACTAATTCTCGCTCGATGCTTTCTTTCTCTTCTAGCACTGAATGAAATTATGTAGGTATGTTCTGCCTCTTGTCAGCCCGTAGATGACTTAATAATGCTGAAGGAAAACCTGGAATCTTTTGCATTAAAGATAAAAAGATAAAACCTACCCCCAGGAAAACACGCTCTGCAATCCTACGCTAAATCGCATATGTTGTCTGAGTGAGTTAGACAAATGCGTCACCTTCATTAAAAATAAGGAAGGATCATTTTGCATGTGATATATGTCATGTGAGTATTGTAACTGGTACTTCAAAAAAACTTCTCATGATAATAATTACTGGCGCCATTGCTTGAGAACGTCACTTTGAGCGATTATCTCGTCTTACATATATGGTCAGAACAAATCATGCCAGCCCAGCAATGCAAGAACCTTGACCAAAAATAAGGTGCGAACAGTGAGAAAATTCGAGGTTCGTGGTAAACTCCCAGGCGCCAATGTTCTTGAATAGGATATTCTTTTTAGTAATTGCGTCACTTACTTGGGCAACGAACGTCAACGGTTTTTACAAAAAAGGCACCTGCATAGCCAAGCATTTTGGCTGGCATCGAAATTCTGAGCAACCTGGCCGGGATTTCTAAATCAGGTAAGGCTTCTTGCACACGAGTACGTTCTGAATTTATTCTCCTTCAACGGGCGCCAGTTGTAAATTATGCACTCAACACTTGCAATATTTCATTGCATGTCTCATTTCTATTAAATTGTTGTTTCAACTGTGGGTGCAAGTGTGGCGATGAATACAAATGGCCTCTAATTTTCGGTGGCACAGAATGCGAACATGGTGTCGGTTCACATGAAAAGCTCCGGATTATTCTGTGACTAAGCTCTAACAACAATGCTTCATTTTTAATAAACGGACTATGGCTACCGAATTCATCCGTGACAGATTGAATGGAATTCCATAAATTTGATTAATGGTCATATTTTTGATGTTGTTAGCCAGGCGCCAAGCGAGCTTTATTTTTGCTCAGTAAGACCTCACAGGGATTGCAATTAGCATTCAACGAAGGCTGCTCCTAAGAGTCACTTAAATCGAGGCAGTCCATACGGCATTTGAATCACGAGTGCAATATTAAGACATCCTACAACAATGGTTGCCTTGGCGTCATGCACGGTGCCTAAAAATGTCACCGACGAGACTAGGATGGAAGGAAGGCGTGCAACCTAGGGGCCGCCTACTAAGCGTCGATTCTATTCTAGTCTGGTAAGTGTAGGTACTTCTTGGAATTTTATGAATCTTCACTTTAAATTTATTGGAAGTAATCATTTTTCATTGTACATTTCTTTTGATGAACGTTGACTCTCTGGCCAGAATTTTCATTGTTTGATTAGCATACATTGAAGGAAACACTGGTTCTGGGGACAGAAACGGCGCCTCGCAAAACGTGATGATGGAAATTAGCCATTTGAGCATTTCCATCCGAAATTGCGTATAATATCCAAAACTGAGGATAGTTATGGTAAAGATGCGGCACGTGGCTACTATTGCTGAAGTGAAGTTCATCGTATCATCCCGCACGTTTTGGATATTTTATGGAGAGAAACAATTACAAAATTGATTTAATGGTGCGGACAGAGAAGGAGTTGGCTGCGTTTCGGTGCAGCCTACAAACGCGCCGTTCGCCACAACAACAAGACCTGAAACACCCAGTAATACACCGCCCCACCTAAAGACTATGGCAGGGACGGGAACTCCAGTAACCTGCAGTGCCCCTGTTCCAGAAAAATCCCAGTAACTGGCAGGATAACTTTGAATATAAGCCGAGTGAGAGTACAGTCGACTGTCCTCGCAAAAGCCGAAGAAGAAAGGCTAATCATAAAATGTGCGGCAGTCTGCAAGGCTCCTTCAGAAAAATGTTAAATTTGTAAAAAATGGGCTAATGAAGCTGGAGAAATTCTTGGATTGTATTCCCCTCTACGTAAGGAGCAACAGAAGATGCATGAAAAGCGGAAGCAACCGCATTTTCCGCTGAGAGCATTGTAAACGCCAAACAGACCGCAGATTGTCAGTTGCATAGCGAACTGGGGAAAAAGCGAAAGAAAGAACAGGCATCTGAAGGAAACTACACGCAGGGCCCAAAAGGAGAACACGATGAGAGGGCCGAAGAAAGGACTAATAGATCGTCAGCTCTGCTTATCAAACAGACGGAAGGCAAGACATTTGCGAAGGACCTAAGATTCGCTATATGAAGAAGCCCGAAGACAGTGTAGCACAAATGCCTTCCATTCGGGAACCGGAGTATGGTGCAGTCTCGTCAAATCAGGAGCGAAGGCAACAAATGAAGTTACGCTATGTGAGGCGGTCAAGGGGCCGCTGCAAGAAAAGACTCGGGTTTTTAGCCTAGAGTAAACGTGCTCTCTGGAAATCCGAGATTTTGACTGTCTCACAGAAAATACTGAAATAGAAGAGGCATTGAACGTGAATGTCCGGATTGGTATCACCTCTGCGAATTCTTGAGGTCATAAAGCAAATATGAATACGCACCAAAAGAATGGGGGGGGGGGTTTCTCCAAGGATCGTCACGCGTCTGGTGACAGTGTTTTACATACCAAGGGCTAGCCGGACATCGCTCCGTAAGAGTGGGGCAATGGGGACATACCCAACGACATCCCTGGAGGTCCTTCTGGGATTAACCCCTCTCCATCTACACACACAGATGCAGGTAAGGAAGGCAATATTCGGGATGGGTGGAAGTATCAGTGAAGCGGGGAGCTGCCTAAATCTAAGGAAGATTGATATTCTTTCTAGCGGGTATCCCGAAGCACTGATACCATGGGATAACATGACAACGAGATTTCACTTTGATAAGAAGTTTGAGACACGTTGGAGTAACAAGGCAAATTGGGAGAGCGTGGCTGGGGCAACTGTTTACTTGGTACACTGACGGATACCTGACAGCAGAAGGAGCGGGTGCCGGTGACATTGGTCCAAAGAAAATGTACTTCGAGCCAGTGGGTAGCTGCACTAGCATGTCGTAGCCGAAAATATACGCCATAGACAGATTAATCTCCAAAGGAACTACAGGGGGCAGAACATTGCTATTTTCACCGACAGCCAAGCAGCGACCAAGGCACTTAGGTCCACCCAGGTGCACTCTAAACAGGTATGGGAATGCCTAGCGAGGCTGAATACGCTCGGCTCATCCAGCAAGACGATGCTGGGTTGGAAGGACACGAGGCAGCGAACGAACTAGCCAAGAAGGGAGCAGGGATGCCTTTACGCGGGCCAGAATCCTTCTGCGGAATCGGAAATTGTTTCTTGGGTATGATTCTAAGAAATGAAGAGGAATTTCATACGCTGTCTATACGCTTTTCGACCCCATTTGGTACCCTTCAAGTCGTTCAACAGCTTCACTGTGCGCGTACCTCCTCCCGATTTATTTTTGGTCGTTTCGGATCTAGCTTTTCCGTTCTGAAGAAGGTGTCGTTGGTTCACCATTTTTCCTATCCTCTACGTTTTTTTTTTTCTGAGGAAAATCATTTTTCACGGTGTTCTTGTAAGCCCCCAATATTTTAGAGATGTGGGCATTGCTGTAGCCAAGCCAATGCTTCTTTTGAATTTCTTCTCGTTTTTGGATTCGGGTATTTTCCATTGCTGTCATATATAGATTTGTAGACTTAAGGGCGCCATCCCGTGTGAAGGTCATTCTTTTTCGCTTTTTTTAGAAATTTGTTGTGACGAACTGGACAAAGGTACAAATACGAATTTTTCACCACATATTTATTAATATCTTGACCATGCGTAGTAATGTTTCCAGCTCGATAGTATCGTTATTGAAATACAGAGCAATTTATACACCCATCACCAAAAAAGGTGCTTTCCTGCTGCCACGCTAGAGTGCAGCGTCGTTCGCTGCGCAGATAAAAATAGATCTAGTGCTTATCAATGCACAATACTCGAACAAGGACCCAGCTTTACGGCATTTTGACTTATCAGGTGCCGCTGCTATCTGGGTTCGGGATGGCACCTGCCTGAGGGCTCTTGCCCAAGGGTGGGAGGGGGACCTATGGTTTTAAACACTGCATCTATGCCAATGTTTCGGCGCCCAGGTTGCAAAGGAACCATTCACGACATAACTGTCACGTTGGAATCACTGGTGGACCTGAGACGAGTTCTAGAAGATTTCTCGGTAAGCAACCATCAAAACATCGCGGTTGAAATGACGCTACCTCCTGGTATGAACCAGCCGTATGCTTTCCTGCTTATGGAACGTCACGAAACTGAACAATGGGAGATTCGTAGAAGCTCTTGGAATGGGCAGAGCCACACTGAAAAGCACTCCGGGGGTGATGGCACTGAAGCTGACACTGTCGTTAATTGGGTTATGGACCGGATCACGACCTGCGAAGATGCTTAGTCCGGGAGGGCATATTCTACATAGCTTCTACATATTGGTGGAAGGCAGGAATTGCCGAGCTTCGGAAGGAGTGACTTACGCTCTGTTGTTTGACATAACGTTGAAATGATCGGGTGCGAGAAGGCAGCACAGTGACAGAAAATGGATCAGTCAAAAGAGATCTCCACAGAAAAAAGAAGCAAATGGGGATCCGTAGGGACTCGGTTATAAACTGGTAACCCGAAAAATGATAGCCCTCCAGAAACCTTGTTCGCCGAATGTCGAATAGAGGGTCAAGGAGTGGACTGCAGAATAGGCTGATGCGGAATTCTACCATGAGGGAACCAATATATCTGTCTTTGGGGTTGATGTGCCAAGCCTATTGTCCACCAAGACCGTTAGTGGCTGGTGACAACCACACTCTGCACGAGGTGAACCTACTATTAACAAAACGCTACGGATTTAGACTGAGGAGTCGAAAAACACCTCCCTCAATCTAGGGTGTTATGCGAACCGTGCCCTTTGCTCAGTTTGCAGTCGGTGGTAACTAACTGTATTTGAACAGAGTCTCAATGACACCTGGTCACCTCAGTGAGTAAGTTTGACCTTACCGTACTACGGCCATACCCCCATTCTCGTGAGATTTAAATGAGTACAAAAAAAGACACAAATACGACATACAATAAACTAGCGGGACCCCATACCGCACACAAACTGGCCCATCATGGGGAGGGATATTGCCGCAACTTTGGAGCCAGGCGACTACACCCAAGAAGGAAGAAGTTGGGTGGTTAAGGTTAAGTTGAGCCAGGATCAATATTGGTCTACTGCGGGGACGACGAGAGGTACATCTGAGGTCAGGATATCAGACGTCAGGAAGGAAACAGACCTCAGCATCGCAGGTGCTAACGCGGCAAAAAGCATTCGACTGGTCATTCTGTCGAAAGTATTTCCGGAGCAAATGCTCACTTGTGAGAAGCAGAAAATTATTCCGGATCTCATTGTCAAGGAGATGTGTGAGGGATGGAATAGGAAGCTTGTGTTTACCGACATACGTTTTCGACCAGGTGTTATATTGGTATTCTGCGCGACGGATGACACGGATCAGGACTTCCTAATTGTCCTAAATTGTCAGAATAGAAGGGAATAGAATTATCGACTTATGGTGGGGATGACATACCAGGGGCACACATGGTGATGGTTTACTTTCCTAAAGCCGATGGTTAGCACTAAAACAGCCCAGGTAAATCTCCACCATGGAAAATCTGCATCTATAGTGATTGCAAGGGCGAGTTCCAAGGATAACATGGGAATAGTGCTGGCGCAAGAACCTTGGGTGTAATAATATATACTGCAATAGTAAGACCAATGGAGCAGTAATCTGGGCACACAGAACGGAACTCAGCACAACAGCCAGAGAGTTACACAACCAACAACTGATTATCTGGTGCACTGACGGATCCTTTACTGTAGAGGAAGCAGGTTCCGGGATCATTGGTCCACGGAAAATGGGTTTTGAACCAAAGGCTAAGCATACGAACATATTTCGGGATTTCGGACGAAAATATATGCCATAGACATCGGTCTTCTTCCACCTCGAAAGAAACTATAGGGGTAGGACATTGCTGTTCTAACCGACAGCCAAGCGGCTTTTAAGGCACTTAGGTCCTACCAGGTAAAATCCAAACTTGTATGGGAATGCCTTAACAAACTGAACACGTTCGACTCCCTCAACAAAGTCTGGATACTCTGGGTTCCAGGTCAGCGGCCAAGCTGGCCAAGAAAGGAGCAGCGATGCTGCTATACGAGCCAGAGCCAGTTTGTGCAGTCGGAAATCGACATTGAAAAATGAACAAGAACGGCTGAGGAAACTTTACCGGGCGAACTTACCTAGAATGGAACAGTCCAGGGTGTTCAAGGGGGAATACGAACCCAAGCGCTCGAAAAATTGTTTAAATCTCACCGAAGGGAGCCTCCGGATTATAGTAGGAATTCTTACTGGTCAGTACAGACAAAACTATCACCTAGGGAAGCTAGGGATATCTACGGGCTTACAGACAATGCCCTGTCAGGAGAATGATGAAACATCCACACATGTTCTGTGGCAGTGTCCGCCACTTGTTCAAAGCAGGTTTAGGCGCCTTGGAGAATATTCATTACCAGATGCTAGTTTGAATCACTTTGAGGTTTCTGTCGGTTACAGTTTTAAATGATATACTATAGTTTTTAAGTATACTATAACCAGTAACAGTCCGGATAGCTGAGTGGTTAGAGCACAAGGCTATCGTACGGAAGGTCGCGGTTCAAATCTCGCTGGCGGCAGTGGGATTTGTATCGTGATTTGACGTCGGATACCAGTCGACTCAGCTGTGAATGAGTACCTGAGTTAAATCAGGGTAATAATCTCGGGCGAGCGCAATGCTGACCACATTGCCTCCTACAGACTATCCTGTAGTGTACCGTTACGGTCTTGAATGAAGTGCTTTAACACACTTCAAAGCCCTGATCCAATATGGATTGTTGTGCCAACGATTATTATTATTATAACCAGTAAGGGGCACAACATTGCTTTTAAGATTTAGTGCGATTTCCTATGCCGATATTATTGTTATTATTATAATGAACGGTATTATATGGGAGCTACAATATTTCCTGTATATCCCAAACGAGTTGGTGACACCAGCGTGGAAGGCGCCGGACATTGCCTGCTTTCTTCCATAAAAGAGTTGGAGGAAGTCCTCTCTAGGAAAAAGAGGAAGGCACCAGCACTCTATGGTATCCCGGCAGAAGTATATAAACTTGTGCTCCACCATCGTTAGATCTACTGCTGAAAACGAATATTTTTTTCTTCTCGCTGGAGGGTGGCGATCACTTTGTATGCTTGTCGTGGTCGGAAAGTGTTAAAAAAGTTCATCAGGAGCAGATCCGTTGAACCGATACATGCTGAAACATATTTCAACTTTAGATTTAGAGTAGGTGGTGGATGATGTCATGTAGGTCATAGATGCACCTTATGAAATTGATACACACAACCGTCGGTCTCGACAGGTGGTGCTCATCGTAACGGTTGCTGTGAATAATGTCTTTAATTCCGAACGATGTAGAAACATTTTAGACACACTGGACAATTTATTCCACGAGTCGGATATCGAGGGATTATTTCTGAGAGCGCTTCCTGATCAATGAGACATTTGAAGGTCAGGCGAATAGTAGATTTGGCATATTGATTCGTTGGATAACCGGATGCAGTCATCCATCCTCACGGTTTCAGTCTCACACTGAAAAAAAAACCTGAAATAGTCATCTTTACTAAAAGAAGAATACCAACGCTGAGTTCCATATCAGACGGTGAGTCAACAGTCGCGCCTAAACCAATGGTCAAGTACCTTGGATTGAGGCTCGACTCAAGGATGAACTTTTTCGAGCAAATCAAAGTAGCATCGGACAGGATTGCAGCTGGATTTTCTTTCTTAAGTATCGGCTAAGGGCATCTATCAGGCGAAGTCTTCTAATGAGTGCAGTGCAGTCTGTTCGGCTCTGCAGGCCGGAGGAATGGGCTGATGCCCTTGAAAGGAAGGTGTCTTGAAGCACCTTGTGGAATTACAGAGATGGGGAGTTTTGCAGGTGAGATCTGTCTATCTGACTGCCTTTGAACCAACTGTGATAATGATCGCGGAGTGATTCTTGTCTTTCTTGCTAAAGAAGGAGCGTAAAGCCATATACAGGCGCAAGAGCACGGATGGAACCGTGTTGTGCATTACATTCGGGTTCATCCAGTTCCAAAGAAGATTGAGTCGAAAGTGAGGGTAGGAGGTTCCTTGAACAAACAGTTCCCTTCCTCCTTTACCCTTCCGTTGTTGAAACGAATTCCCTGATTTGAAGGCTTCCTAAGGCAGGAGAGTGGGAGGGCTAGTCGGAGGTAATGCGACAGACGATTACAGCCTTGTTCTGTGACGGCTGGAAGGTGTATAGTTGATGGTTTGGACGCGTACCGTTGCGAGAACATTTTGTGCGTAAACGTATTCACCTACCCAAAAAGAGTTTTGAATATTGGGAAATTAGAAGCTCTTCCGGTTTTCCAATGAGTGAGCCCTTTAACACTTACTCGTATTTTGCTTCCCTGATACGCTAAATTGGACTGAACTTCTCCAAAGGCGCCTCAGAAATTATCCACTCAGTTAGAGCCCCCAGCCTTGTATTGCTATTCACTTACATTCTGTTCTGCATATCCTCAATTAGCTGATTGCAACCATTGCAAAAAGATACCTGATTTGTACAATACGAGTACGTTTCGGTCAAATAGTTAATTTTCCCTAATGTCTCCGTCGTATCAATGGCTGACATGATCTCTGAAATGCATGTTCCCTAATGAACCTATTAAATATGTAGCATGGTCAGACAATTGTACTTTGCTGGAAGTCTCGCATCGGTGGGTCTCCATACACTTTTTCCTCTGCACAATCGGCATTTCATCAGATTGTGGCTCGTGTGCATTAACCTGTCCACGAATGGCAGCTGTTACAATTAGAGTCTTACAATTGAAATTACTGCCATTTGGGTGGCATGTTTGTATGTAATTATTTACTCGAAGCGTTTAATTATCCAATACAGCGAATGAATCGGAATGGGTTGTTTTCAGTCAACAGTAGTCATTTCACGATTGACTAGCTTCTCTTGGATTTGAATTGGAATGTATGTTTGCTTCCAATTCGAATGTTATATTTGCGGAAAATAACTTTCCTGCATTTGGGCATCAATTGACGCAATCTTTCCTCGTATTACGTTATTACAAAAGAATGCGCTTTGGGAAGATATGTTTTTTACATCTGAACATTTTAGTTTTCTGGAGTATTAGGGTGAACCCACACAGACGGCTCCAGACTCGAGAGATGAGTAGCTTTGATTTGTAAGGTGGAGAAATATACGAGGTTTAGGTGGAAGAATCTAGATCTAATCTTAACATATTAAAACCTGTTCTCGATTAATTATGCATTTTTCTTGTTCATAAGCCTAATCTGAATGGGGTCGAGAGGCTTTCAAATCACTATATCAAGCCAACGTTGTTAGGGCCAGCATTTTGGTCGTTTCTCATCGATCTCGATGCTCAGAGCAATCTTAGCAATTGATTTTTCATCGGCGCAAATTATATGGTGCCTCCCAAGTAATTCCTCTACGATCGGTGTAAACCCATATCTATCGCGGATATTCTCATTTCTGGTTTGATCATGGCATGTTACGCGTCTGCCCATAACTGCAAAGCATCATTCATTGTCTTTTATAGTCAGCCAACACTTAGAGCCATAGACTGCGGATGCGTCAATCACAAAAATGCCCCTTCATCCAAGTTGGGCAAATGGGTCAAGTAATTTCATAACAGCGTTCACCATTGGCAGATTGCATTGATCCGAGATACTTAAATCATTCAGTTCTGGGCAGGTCACTGCTACTGATAGTGATAGTGCCTGTTTCATGGGGATCGGTCGTCAAAAACCCAGTTTCATTCAAATCTGAGACCGTATTGCATGAGGCGATAATTCTATTCTTGAACAAGTTGCTATGAAACGCTAGAAAAATATCATCTACATAAAGCAGTCTACCAGGCACTCAATGTGGAATGCCTCCCTGATGATTACCAACAGAAACCCAAACGGTTTTACTATACCCGCCACACGCCGCACAGTTATTTGAATGATGTTTCGAATACGGTTGTTAAAACAAAAATGTTCATGATATGAGATAGCAATCGGTTTGGACGGTAATTTGAACATTCTGGGGGATTATCTTTCTTTCTCCATATTGGAACGGTGGTAGTTTGTTGCTAGTCGAATAATATTGTATCCTCCTCAATAACCGGATTGAAGAACTTACTAAGCCACATTGTTGGTCCCAAGATCTTCGCTTTCCAAAGCGTAATTGAACCTTCATTAATACCTCCTTCCCGATTTTTTACTTGGTCGATAGAAGGGGTGTTATAATTGGTGTCTTCAGTATGGTCCCTGTTAATCTGAACAGACGGGAATACCAGTTGCTCTGACCATTGGTGAGAAATGGTGTTCAAGGATTTTATAAATCTTCATACTTTCTGTTCCATCCAATTTTATATCTATTTTTTGGGCTTTACTAATTTAAGTCCTCTATGGATACCGTGGTTCACCAAGATAATATATTCCACCATTTTCGATTTGAAGTCTTTCAATCACTTTTTTCTGACAACCTTCCAGGTGCTCACTGAGGTATGTTTAAGACTTCCATCCAGTCCGGCGGATTTATACTTTTTTGCAACGGATGCACGAAATTTCGTATTTCCAAGATTTGGCCATTTGTCGATTGGAATCTTGGTTAATCTTAGAAGAGTTTTAAATTTGGTAGTCTTGGTATTGAAAAAGACGTCCAAATCATGATTCTACAATGCAGGAGAGATTTGGTTCGACAGTTTGAGGCGAAATCAGTTAAGAGTCTCGTGAATTCACTCATTTCCTCAGCTGTCAGGAAAACCCGAGGAGGAGGAAGACCTAGTGTTCATTTATGTGAAGACAACGAAGTGGTCGACAATGGGATACTAGAAAACTTCTTTAATATTAGAGGCAAATATTGTAAGTAGTTGAAAGGAACTCTGATAGCGCGTCAATCATACACTGATGGTTTGTTATGTAAATGGCTGAAAGGGACCAAAACATAGAAGTCGGCAGATTTCACGGGTATGGACGAAGGGAAGTTGCCACTTTAAAGGAGTGCCTGCCGTCCGGTTTCTTCGCGTTCGAACTCAATATTTTTCGCAAGAAACGAACTCTGAACATAATGTGCAATACAGCTCCATTTGTTTGTGTTCCTCACCATAAGCAGCTATGATAATATTGTCTGGATTAAATTGGTTAATGACGAATCCTATCCCACCTTCTGAAAAAAAATTAGGCGGAAAAATCAGGCACTGGTGAAAATTGTACGGAACCAATTACTATCCTTCTTTTTTCATTGTTGACCCCGAGAGAAGTAAGCTCGCGGGGAAATCCTTTCCACTTTCCTCTCGACAGGTCTGAGTATATTCATTCTTCAGGAGCAACCTCTAAGCTTGACTTCACTCCCTGATAATCACGAAGCTACGAGCCTCAGGCAACAAGTGCCACAACGTTATCTGTATAACCAACCAGGCGTCATGTCGAGCTTTACTAGACTTTCGTAGGAAGTGTTCCAGAGATCCGACCTTACGATGGACCCTTGTGCCACTGGCGACGTGATCCGAATTCTGCGCCTCATACTATAGAGCAGGGTTTAAACCGGAACTAGCTTGGGATAAGTTCCTGGTGGCACGTAGCGCTCTAGCAAATCTATTCCTGAGGTTTTCGAGCATCTTCCCGCCAGTGTCAAGCATTCAAAGTAATTCAGTGTCTCCATTGCTTTTTTCTGCCGATTGTGTACTGCTGACGGGATACAGTTGGGCCACGACGTCTTCTTTTTTCAAAGAGTGCTTCTTCTAGCTCTTTCATGATGAAAAGTGCGCAATCTCCAGTGCATTTCACATAGTTGTTATCAGCCCAAGTGGAATACGCATTGAATAATACACGCTGATCAGGGTACCATAGACTCAACAGAAACAATGCAGGCTGCTGTTACCGCGTTTATAGGTCAAGTTA
Organism: Hermetia illucens; assembly: GCF_905115235.1. Lineage (NCBI taxonomy): Eukaryota > Metazoa > Arthropoda > Insecta > Diptera > Stratiomyidae > Hermetia > Hermetia illucens. The sequence goes on along the minus strand of NC_051850.1, from coordinate 151,151,243 downwards.
CGATAGTGTGGGCTGCAGCTAGCTTTATGTGTTGCTAGGTGTGATGCTACCTCTTGTAACTGGAGCACATCTGCACAAAAAATCTTATGGCTGATGCGTTAACGTTGAAGGGGCTTCATGGATGCCCCCTCCTCATTACATGATGGACACGTATCATCTTGTAAAATTACTATTCTGAACATATGCTTAGCTAGTGAATTATGGGCAGTCAGAATGCTCGTAATATAATAGTTCTGCAATTCTGCCTGCTTTTCGACGGAATAAGCTTCCAGTTTGTTTGGTTCTGAGGGAAACTTTTGATGTGTTTTGCGGCTCTTAGTGTCTGTCATGTATCCTTATAGAAGGCCTATTCCCAGTTTTTGCATTAGCAATTCCAATGACATTCCAATTGTTGGTTCCCATCCTGTATGAAGAAAATTGAAATTTCTAAGGCATCTGAGATAGAGTAACCATGTAGCCCGAGTAGGTCCTCTGTATTGAATCTACATATAGAGTTCCAATGATTTCTACATTTCTGAATGATTTTTGAGGAGATCAAATCTCGATGTCCTCAATGCAGCTTGGCTTTTGATGTAGATCGTAATGCACCAGCCCTGCAATGGCTCTTCAATCACCCACGTAGCTAATTTTAGCTTTACTAGAAATTGTATTCTCTGTAAGTAAGCATATTAGGCCTCGACTAGGACTAGGATTACTTGTCGCCTCTATAAAAGGTAGAAAAGCGAATTAGAAAAGAAATCTTAATTTGACCTATTTATGTATTCATACTTTCAATTACGGCTGATTTTCCAATGCTTCAATAATCTTATATAAATACGTCAACTCTGTCGATCCCTTTTTTCCCGTCAACTCTGCCTCTTTCAGGTGCTCGGCCAGACGTGTTTCCATTTTTATTCTCAACTGTTAGATGCATATTTTGTTGCAATGGTCGCAGGGAATCTTGTGTATCCCAGATTTGGTCATTTGCTCGATTGGGTTCTTGACTGATCCCAAGAACGTTTTGAGTTGGCTGTTTTTGTTGCTGATAATGACCTTCAAACCATGCTTCTCCAGTTTTCACTTCAGTGGAGGGGAGGTTCGATTAAATTGCAAAGCTGATCTCTTGTGTCCGGGTAGCTGAGTGGTTAGAGCACAAGGCTGTCGTATGGAAGGTCGCGGTTCAAATCTCACTGGTGATCTTGAATGAAGTGCTCTAACACACTGCAAGGCCCTGATCCAATATGGATTGTTGCGCCAACGATTATTATTATATTAATCTCTTTTTGGACTGTTGTTCTGGAGTAAGTTTGGTGAGTGCTTGCCATTAAGGAGTCCTCTTCGATTTTGTGATCACACTGCTGATGGTATGGACAGCGTATTCATTTAGTTTGGTAGCATCCCAAATATGTTTGGTCTCCGCCTTCCAAGAATCCCGCTTAGCATCTGGTGTATCATGTAGTTGAAAAAGTCGACTTAGTGCTGATGAGTGTGGAGCAAAGTGCTGGAAATGACTCGTTTGGTACCCGTCGGTTTCCTGTAGATCTATAAGTCTCATGCCTTGAGCGTATTTTCTACTTCATTTCTTCAGATGTCATCCACTTACCTTTTCCAAAATCTTACCATCAAACCAGTCGAAGCCAACTTCTTTCATAGCTTGGCTATGACGATTTCACCGATGAACGCATGCAGCGGTTTTCCTATCGGAGCTCATGTTGACTGCTTATAATACTCGGCCTTAAAAATAGATTGTTCATGAAGATTCCGATCGGCTTCATACATTGTTTTACCTTTCTTAGAGCACTCTATTCAAGACCTTAACGCTATGCTCGCCCGAGATTATTACCCTGATTTGACTCAAGTACTCATTCGTAGCTGAGTCGACTGGTATACGGAATCCAATCATGATAACAAATGTCCCTACAACCAGTGAGATTTCAACTAATGAAGTACCAAACGGGGGTCTTAAAAGCAAAAATTTACGTCTCCCCTTAACCTTTACGCAAATTTCTTTCATTCACTATATGCTTGGTATTTCATAGTTTCCATGTGTTCACTAAATTTCTTTCGAATCGGTGCAGCGATTTTGGAGAAAAATGCGTGTAACATATTGACAAACAGACTGACAGACAGACTGAGTAAAACAATTTTAATAACGGTTTACACAAAACCTGAAAACGATTTCCATTTTCTTATCTAGTTCCTTTCCATTGGTACAGTTTTATGTATGATAGTAAACTTTCTTCCCTGTGAACCACATGATTATCTTTCTCTCCTGTGTATTGTTGAGGTTCCAGGTGTCATTTTCCTCGATGTCATTAGCTGTTGATTGGTAATGTCGGAAGGTAGATTTTGATTCGTTATGACTTGCGGTTTCGTACAGCATAGCAGCGTGACCGAAGTGGTTACAAGGTGGTATTTGCTTCCTTTCCTTAATTCAAAAACACGTCATTTGTATGAATTATAACGAACACAAATCCACCTTGTAAATTTTTTTTTGATTCTTGTTTCTTTGTTGTTGCAAACTTCAGTCCGATGTCCAAGAGTGTCATTTATATCATGATTTCCAGTTCCATCTCTTATTGCTTGTACCACTGTGAATTCCCACAACAATCTTGTTACTTATTTTGTTTTTCCTTCTTCGCTTACTCTCCTTACTCCCTTGTTGTTTGAGCACTTTATTCCTAAATTTGACGCTAATACCAGACCTGGTCCCGATGGGCTTCCACAACGTTTCCTAGTTAAAAGCAAAGGAAACGTCTTTCGCCTTCTGGTAATAATTTTCAAACAAAATCCTGAAGAGTGCTATTTTTTAAACATTTTTAAAGAAGAGTGCTACTTTTTAAACCTTTGTGAAAGAGTGCCTTATTATCTTTAATCTCAAACAGTAAAATCTTCAAGAGATACGTAAACGAATGATGATCACAGCGAAAAAGTCACATTTCTAGCCGATTCCGCACAGTTTCTTTCAATGGTGAGCATCCTGCTCCTTCCTCCTTCTTCTGGAGTTCCACAAGGATCCACTGGAGTTCCTTTTTATTTCTATTTTCCATTAATCGCATTCCTTCTTTCCTCACCTGCTCATACTCTATTAATATTACGATTTCTGTGAAGCTACAATCGCATATCGTTCCTTGCGGACTGAGTTCTGAGTGCGAGCATAATGGATGATACTTTCAGTTTTCAAAATTGTTATGAGTGCTAATCGCTCCCACTTGATTGAGTGTTATTTATTTTAAATATCAATGCGCCTACATGAAATCATAATTAGTGAATAAGAAAAGCCACAAAAACGTCAGCTCCCAATCATCATCGGTGAAAACCGGTTACTTAAATGCTAAGATTCGTGTGCATCTAGGAAAGATATCTAATTAATTGAACACGTCGTATATATCGTAGCCATATGTATGAATCCATAATGTATGTATGCTAATGATTACCCCACATATCAATGAGTTCATTCAGATATTGGAACCAGCTGCCATAGAACAACAGCAAATGGACACCGGTTGCACTTTGATTCAATATGACTGGTCATTCAGACGATGCTTATCACATAGAATGGATTCAATGTAGCCGACGGCACATAAAAGTCCAATAAAAGATTTTATTGAACATAGAGTCGTGAGAATTTCCGACATTATCCATAAATTTTTGTCAAATTTGAAAGAACATATCATAACTTTTTGCTAGTGACATTTTCGTTGGCAACAGATGTAAGCATCTATAGATGGAGGCTCAAGCAAATGAGCACAAAGATGTGCGATCATTCAATATGAGATAGTGAGTTATGGGGCAACGGCAGTGGTTTTGAACGATTGATTTGAAATGGAAATTCATTCGTTACGAGACGCATTCTTGGCATCATATATAAAATTATCGGAGGTCCGAGTCCTCTTCACATTGATCATTCAGCTTTGAATTTCAGTGCAACTATCAACATTGCATGCTTTAAAGATTTCTCCTCTCTAGAAATTAACACCTCGTTTAAAAGTCCTTCGCAATATAGTATCAAGTGAAAGAATTATCACAAGATTCTACTTTAACTTAAGTTCCCTTTTCCTTAATGAGGGACCTATCTACTGTCATTTTCGCCTTTATTCGAGAGAATGGCAACTTATGTACTATTAAAATCTGGTGACATTCTTGTTGATGTGATCAAGACTCTAAAGTGGAAACTGTTCTACCCTAGGTGACTACGACTTCGATACTTTTTTCTAGTATTTTCATCGACATCTTCAACACGATACTGGAGGTTGTTTTATTGTTATCAGCTGAACTTTCGACCAAATCCAAGGTATGGTACTCCTACAAAATCTTTTGCCGGCCAAGGGACACCGAGTAAGACTCGATATTGGTGGACAACCCAATGGACTACAAGTTCAGTTATTCATCGTTGACAGATATTTAATGGTATTCCCTTTCCTATTATTGTCCTTAAAGAATATTTGTATCTTTAATGTACCAAAGAATATCGGAAGTTGTTCATTGGACTATTGTTTGGCTTTTCCTTAAGAGCTCGATATCAAATGTGCAAATTGAACTCCAGAATTGGATTCCTTACGGCCAATTTAACGCTGTATTTATATTCGAGGCTTTTATTTTTATTTAGAAGCCAATGATGCTTCTCCTCACGTCGGTATATTGTGGGACAATTCGATAAATCGATTTACACCTTAGAAAAGTTTAGTCGCTTCAGGGGGCCAAAGATATGACAACCGAATTCCCTGCTTTAGAAGCCAATTTTCAATTTCTCTAGGTGGATTTACAGATATTCTGATGAACCTTGAGGGTTGGAAAATGCTGGTTTCATCTGAAAGGTTTCATCAAGGGTCCGCAGAATGTGGAATGCTCGCTAATAATAAACCGAACGTTTTGTGCCTAAACGAAGTAGGATGGTGGGACTTCGGAGAGTACTCCTCTCCTACTTACAGCAATGTGCTTTCGTACTTTGGAAAGCCGAGTGGTAGCAGACGCGAATCCAGTGTCGGGTTGTTTTTGCCGGATACCGCAAAGCGCACTCTCTTAACCTGGGAGCCGATTTCTGACAGATTTCTAACTGCTAGATTTCGGGCCAGGTTAAGGAGCATTACAGTTGTTCAATGCTGTGCATCAACGGGACGTCCGCTGTTGTGGAGAAGGATGCTTTTTATGAGTAATTAAACGCGGTTCAGGAGAAGCATCATAAAGGTGATCTGAATGCCAAGGTGGGATCTGACATGAATTTGCTCGGACATGTGATGGGGAAGCACGCTCTGGCGACCGTAACAGTAATAGTGGTAGGTTCGCGGCTTTCTGCAATTTCCACCGTCTCGTCATCGGTGACACACTGTTCGAGTACAGAGCCTCTTCGCGATCGGCATTAGATTTAGGAAATCGAAGCGAAATCCCAAGAAGTTCAGCGTAGTGTACGCCATGACAAAATAGAATTTGCTATTAAGTTGGTCAGGAAAGCAGAAGATGCCACAGATCGCAATGATTTCAGAAATGTATGCTGCTTCACGAAAGAGCTTACATGTGGTCGCAAATCTTTCGATGGTCCTCTGAAGAACGTCAACGGTTGACTTCTCGTCCACGATGATGAAGAGGTGTAAAGAACACGTCACCAAAATACATAACCCAATAACACCTGTTGAGGTTCCTCATCTCCTTTATGAAAAAGGGGCATCCTGGAGAAACTAATAGCTCCTATCAGAGCGACATATGATGATACAAAATGTCGCGTGCTGCACCGAGGGCAAATTTCAGAGGATTTTGAGGTCCAAAGTGGAGTCCGCCAGGGTTGCATCCTGTCACCGATATTACTTCTTCTTGTTATTAGTGACGTGGTTCATGCTGTCCTGTCTGGAAGACGTGGAGGAATTCAATGTCCGATGGTATCTTTCTCCTCCTCTGGATTTGGAAGGAGAGGCAAGTAGAGTTGCACTGAATATAAAAACCAACAAAACCAGTCCGACACTCTCCCTATTTACATAATTGGGCAGAGCACCGAAGGCGTCGATCAATTTATATATTTAGGAAGCTAGTTTCTACCGACGGCGGCACAGAATTACATGTTGCCCGATGTATTAACAGCCCTAGATCCGCCCTCGTCGCTGGCCTGATACTATCTCAAACGAAAAACTTGATCGGCGCACTGGCTTCACCCTCGTATGCGATGTGATAGAAAGACGGAACTGGCAGTAGATAGGTGACACATTAAGGAGAGTCGACAATTGCATTGCTGGCTACTCCAGACGACGAAATTCACTGCGACATTCAAGAAAAAAGGGGAATCGTTATGTTTATGTTGGACAATTCCGGTGGTATACATAATTCCCGTTGAGAAACAGGGTCAACTGACAGTGGATAGCAGCGTATAACCTAAATTTGAATATTTGTAGTCAGTCTGTGCGTCCAGCTCTATTTGTGAGAATTGTCCCAACGTTCCTGCTGCACCCTGATTATGCGCGGTATACCCTCCCGTCGTTACTCTTCGCCATTATGGCCACCGGGTAACTTTCAGTTGTACAATTTTTGCATCTCCACAGTAAGAATGTTGATACACACCGTTCCGCAATTATGAAAGCACCTCTGTCTGACGTTGTTCGGAATGCACTAGCGACTCTTAATGTTTGGGTAAGTTTTTTTTGTACGCCGTTGGACTACCAACTAAACACCTCCCCGTAATCAAAGAACTAGCTCGAATCGTTTGACACATTTCGAGTAGGTTTCCCCGTTTTCCCGGATTAGGGAGTCTTAAAATTATGCAATTCTTTCCCTAAAAAACTCTTTGTCATTTCGACCAGTGAAGGGTCGAATTCAATCTTCTTCGCAACAAGAAAAACCCGCCAGCGCTCTTCTGTATCTCCCTGACCATGTTGTCTGTACAGAGCTCCTCTATGCGCGCCCAATTTCGTACAAGTGAGGCCGAAACTCTCCATGTCCATTCAGAAGTAGGGTAAGGAAATAATGAATCTGATTATACTTTCGATTCAACCACGGATCCAAATTGCTAATAAGGTTCATTTTGCCAATGAACTTGCCACTCAGTTATTGTGCGTTGTCCTTCTCCACGAGCAACCTCTTTAGACTTCTTCTTTGCATCTGTAGATACTTCAACAAGAAGAACAAAGGGGATCACTCCCGTGATCATCATCACGGTTGGTTCTGAAACAGTGCGATAGGCTGGAGCAAACGTCTCGGTCTCTGTACTTGCAGAAGGTTCTTACACCTTCTTCCCAAGAGCACCAGCCCATATCTTCGCACCAACACGAAGACGTCGACTGCTTGATATAAAGTCCTCAACGCTCGAAATTAACCTCAGCCTTATTCATCGCTGCTTTGATTTGCTCAAATAAGCTCGTCTTCAAGTCGAGCGTTAAACCAAGACACTTAACTGTTTGCTATTAATCTATATTCTATAATCAACTCACCGATCGATATGGGACGCAGGATTGGGATTCACTTTCTAGTTAAGATGACTGCCTCCGTTTTTTTTTTTCAAAGCAACGCTGAAACCAGGAGCCAGCTAATTTGCCTCGCATATCTGTCCATCTTGCAGGATTAAAGGCATTTCTCCCATCAAGCGTTAAGAGGGGCATTAACCGTCGGAATCGGCGTCTGTGTGTTTCGGCTCGATGAACCACATCCGCGACCTCCATAACAACATCCACCCTGGATCTTCCAGCTCTAAAGCCCAACAACCTTGGGGATAAGTCTCCGGCAGCAGAAATCGCTTCAGTGAGTCTACTCCTAATGATCTTTTGGAGCACTTTCCTTACTATGTCAAGTACACATAGCGGTCTGCATGCAGACGACAGCTCAGGGTCTCCTTTCTCTATATAATGCAGTCCATGTAGTCGGTACTGAGTTTGCAGGGATTCCGTAGAGCCCCCATCTTCCGATTGACAAGTGAATATTCGAGTCCTCAAGGATCCTCATTTACCTAGTCTTCTAGGTGCTGCCAGAAGCACTTTGCCTCTGTTCATCGGAGTCTCCTTTTAACTTATCTGTACTCTGCTATTGTGGTGCATGTCTTCTCCAGAGCGTATAAATGTTATGCCAAATAGCGGAGCCCACGACACTGCTTCCGCAGGTACATAGAAACATAGAAGGCTTGTCACGCTTAGATAAAGTTCATAGAGGAAAATGTTAACGTATGTGCGGATATACACTCTGGTTAGTAATACCCTCCTCAGTGAAAGGGTACACCAACGTTTGACATCATGCCAATCGGTCTATCTGCCGCACGCAGATTTTCTCTAAAACGGTGATACCTACTTACACGAAATTTGGTGAAAGGCATGAATAACATTATCCTAAATTGAGTTGAAGGGGTGTTCCTATACATGTAAAGGACGGTATACAATTTTTGATTGATTTTTTTTATTAGTACTTTACAAAGCAGGTATTACTTACGATATCAGTTGAGGCCATTCCTAGAAACTACACAGCTGAAAAGTCAGGGCAGTCTAAACCGATATCTGAAGTTTATTCAATCTTGAAGATGTCGAAAGGTCGTCACACGCCTGCAGATACGAGTATAACTACGACCGTGATGAGTAGTTCATCGAGATTTTCACGACTTTGAATTTCGGTTCAAAATTATCACGATGCGGCACGGTATATCTTCAAAGTCCGCAACATCATCTTAGGTAGCTTATGCAATTGCTGACGTGATTAAATAATAAAGCGGCTGAGTACCAGTCAAGAGTAGAAACGAGACAACCCATGGAAAGCCCTTTCATGGGTCACGAGGACCTTCCCAGTTCCTTTGTAATTGCAGAGCCGCAGATGTGAAAGCTATGGGTGAGAGGCCCAGAATTTGCGCTTCAGGGTGACACGTCAAAAGATGACCAACCGCTACAAACTGTGACTGACTTACCTGACAAGCTCTATACTGCACTCCACCCAAGCATCGCGAAAGTAAGGTTAGACATAAGAAACACCAAGAACCCATTTAACGAAGCTGGTCCTGAAATTGTCAAGCTAACTACCGAACTAACGATTAAAAAAACACGGAATTAAACCCCAGATAAGGAGGGAATTAGTTCGGACCATCGAGTTTTTTTTATACCAATCGCGCAATATAAGGGCAACATCTATGGTAGAAAAAGAAGACGAGGCGGACCCTGCCTAAGATGGAGTGATAGCGTGGGTCAGGACGCCAGACAGCTTTTAGGGATATCGAATTGGTGGACCTCGGTGCAAAACCGGTATGTCTGGAGTTTCTTATTAAGGCAGGCCTAGACGGAATACCGGTTGTTGCGCCGTTGATGATGGTGATGATGATCAACAGTACAACAATGTCACAAATACGCAGCTATGTACTGCCACGACACGGCCAGTTGAATCATCATAATGTCCTTGCACTCAATCACCGCCGGTGCTAATTAATTACAGAGTCTTACCTGGAAGACGAAAGCCACTAAGGGCTTCAGCTACTTTAAGTATCTTCTTCTTTTACCGAAGTGATCTTCCCCCTCAAAGTTCAGAAGAATGGTCGTGGAGAAGTCAGTCTACTTACAACTCTTGAATTGTGAACATCATTGGGGCTTATGAAGCAGCTTTCTGTTCACTGTTGCTAGATAAAACAAAAACATGATGTGATGAAGTCTATGTGTAGAAGGGAGTTGCAAGTCACGGACTGAGAGACTGCGAGTATATGACCTTCCCTTTGAAATAACGTTAAATTATACAAAAACGTGTTTAAGGTAAACTTTTCGTCAGCTCCTCGATCTCGTCGCCTCGGGTTCGAATCTCGGTCGTCATTAAATTTTGTGTTCATCTTTGTGCTATTCCGCTGCTATAGACTTTTCACCGTGATAACGAAACTGAAGCCCAATCTCATTGAAAACTGTGAGTCTATGAATGACCGAAAAGTCTATAAGGACAATTTGGTAGAAAAAGAGACGGGGCCTGAAATGGAGCGATGACAAGCAAGCCTTTTTCGGATACCACTTTGCGGACGGTTAATGAAGATAGATTTCCTACACTCCTCAAAGGAGTGAAATGGAGACATACAAATAAGATAATATCTCGTGTGATATTTTAGGTAGAGCATCCAACGATGCAACTGTCATGGAGTATACCGACTATCTGAGTCATCGAAATGACTGGATCTGAGTATTTACCTTTTATTAGAGAAGCCATTAAAATTTTAGTAGAAAAGATTCTTTCCTTCTTCAACTAAGTAACATCCAAAAATTGCACTGGGCAGTATTCTCAGGGGTATGCATTTCTTTTCAAGGTTTTGTGTAAAACAAAACCTTATTAAAATCGGTTTACTGTCTGTCTGTCTCTTTGTCTGTCTGTCTATCTGTCTGTCACACGCATTTCTCTCGGAGAAGGTTATAGCGATTGACACCAAACTTGGTGGAAAGGTGGAAACTGTGAACGCTGACGAATAAAGTGAGTTACATCAATCTACGGCAAATTTAAGGGGGGAGGGGGGGCTCATACATGCAAAAGGGGGGGTGTAATTTTTTTTTCACCAAATATACTCATGTGGGATATCAAATGAAAGACCTAGATTAGTACTTTCCCGGCTTGTTTCTTCATTCCGATTGACTACTTAGATCGTGCGGCTCTTGGCAAGTGGCTATTGAAGCGTGGCAGAGAATGTACAATAATTCGCAATATGTTTACTATAAAATCTCAATCCTCTGCGAATTACCCTAGAAGTACAAACCGTTTATAATCAATATTGCATAATAAATGTCCATTCTGAATTTAGGTCGGCATCGTTGCAACGTTCATTAGCTCTGAACACTGAAGCACTTCAGACACTACCGATTAGAGGACTACCATGGAGATATGTGGATTGCTGTTGTGATCATTCGCGATATAAACTCGAATGTGTGAGAATCACATTTAATCCGTCGTTTGCGTCTCGATTACAAGGAGTTACAGCGTTTAATTAATGTCATGCACATGTTATATAAGAATGTAGCCGAGAAGTGCAGTGCGTGAATTTGAGTAGCAGAAATGGCTTGTAAGTCTGAATGATGATCATAAACTCCACTCTTATTCCATTACATCTGGTCTTAAATTATTTGTTCCATATTCAAACGGAGGATTTACAATATTGGGGCTCAAATTTATGTCGAATCGTGCTCACTGGTCTTGTACATGTGCAACAGAGATTAACTGCATAAACAGATAATTTCCTAGTTGGGTTGAAAGTTGCGAAACTGAAATTAACAAAATATCGTGGTGCGTTTAATGTACGTGCTTCAACAAAAATCTGCTAAAGCGGCCGCAACCACCTACAGTCGTTTAATTTATCCTGAATGATGGCAACTACTAAACGGAGCCTAAATTATTTAAATTGTTCATGTTCCACTGTAAGGCAAATTTAATGAATATTCTGATGAAAATCACCTTTAAAACAAGTTAGGAAACCGGAAGGTAATCACTTTGGATATTAAAAGATTTAAATATTTCTTATGTAAACATATTTAAGCGGACAGTGGTCCCTTTTGTACCTAGCTCGTAATCTTTATACTTTTAGTTTGTCGAACAATTCATATTAGTGTAATACTGACAGTGTAAGACTTTCAGAATGCAAGAAATTTGCGCAAAAGTGACAACTTTAATTATTCTAGGATAAAGTTAAGGGGGTTCGCAGTCAATTTCTAGAAAATATACTTATAATAAACTTGGTAATATATTATTATTAACTTTATTTAAACAAATATCGGTACGAAGAGCATTGTGAGGCCTAGATACCATGTCCGTAGATCACTATATTTCTTTGCAGATATTTGGGTTAAGTAGGTCCTTGAAGTACCTAATCCTTTTGGGGCCCCCGTAATCCTCCCCTTTGAAACCAATGTCAAAACTAATACCGGTTTCGGAAAGCACTAATCGAGACCTTTCATTTGATACCACTAATCGAGACCTTTCATTTGATACCCCTCATGACTACATTTGGTGAAAAAAGTTACACCCCCGTTTTGCATGTATGGGGACATCCCTTAAACTCAACGTGGAACTATGTTACTGACTGTATGCAGTGCGATTCACATGCCCCACTTTGCCACAAAATTTCGTATCAATAACCGTAACCGTTTCTGCGTTCCTGGGCATTGGCCTTCCTGGGCATGATTAATAATTAAGGTTTTGTGTAAAACAAAACTTTATTCAAATCGGTTTACTGTCTGTCTGTCTATTACACCTTTGAAGGTTGAATAAAGTTTTGTTTTACACAAAACCTTAATTATTAATCATGCCCAGGAAGGCCAAGGGAGGAAAATGCAAACCGTAGAAGTGAACTAGGAAAAAGCAACAGAAAAGTACTTAGGATTATATCCGAGTAAACAGACATAAAATTACGAGGCGGGAGGAAAGAAAGACAGAACCGCTGAAACAAAAAGGTAGGGAAATTGGTGGAACTGCGAAAAAGCAGAGAAAAGCTGAGAAAAGCAGCTTACTTCCGAAGTTCGAGAACAACGAAGGGCTGGAAGAGATAAATTTCCAATCGGTAGAAGAAGGTCTCAAAAACCAGCCGGAGGAAAATCGGAGGGTTGCTAAACGGTAGGTGACACTAGGAAACTATTTAGGACATTGCAAATTAATGACCATTCCATGTTCAGGTCACAAATTGGTAGGTAAACCTATTTGACTTTTTGTGCACCACATAGGTACGCAGAGAGAAAATCTGGTTCCCAGGTGAAAATTATGCTGAAAAATCGGTCTCCAAGGTGAAAATTATGTGCCCCACTTCTGATTGCCTTGTTTTTAAAAAAAAATTATTCCACGCCATCGGCATCAGATATAGCTTCGTTAGCATCCCATTCCCGTTCATGAGAAGAAGCCAAAAAGGAGTGTACTGGAGAAAGGATAAAAACCCTATCAAGATTAAAGAAGGCCAAAATAATTGAAGTTGAAAGAATGGAAGGTAGTAAAGAGATATATGTGCTTGAGGCTTGGTGAGGGTACGATATGAATTTTCACGTCCTAAGGTTCCAGACAGATTACAGGTTAGAGACAAATGGTATGTCCCAAGAAGATACTCTGACAATAAATTAAGACTTCAAATTATAATGAAGTGAATGGTCGGCACTAAAATCGCTTAAATAAACCTCCAGCAAGCACGATATAGCCAGAAGGAATTATTGAGTTAATTTGGAAAATATCTTTGCGAAAAACTAAAATGCTACTTTCAGAGTTCTCGTCTGTAGGCTTGGCGTAGTTCAGATAACCCTGCAATGTTGCGGAATCGCAGCAAATCTCCGTTGACTCTTTTGTGGAATATAGGCTGCACATACAGTGCCAAACAAGGATGAAAATAAGCATCTATCATCAAATGGGAAACGAGCCCGGGTCGACAAAATCAAAAGGCGCTATCATTGCTGATCGATCGTGCAGCTGATGCACTCCTTAAGCAATGATATCAACCAAAGAAGTGAATACCCTCTCGGTACCTAGAAGGACCACTCAATACGTGGATTGAACTAACGTTTGCCTTCTGCAGTTTTAATATTAAGGTTTAAAATTTTATCTACTTTGAATGGTTTTCTTAAGGGTGGTTCGATACTACCCATATACAGGGTGCGGTAGCATAACTTCCTTTTTTAAAATGCGCGCCACTCAGTTAGTTGATGTCATAACGGAGCGCTAGTGGTCTCGTTCAAGAGGGGATACTGTAAAGTTTTGTCCCGACACGGTTCAATCGCCATCATGCGTTGGAATAGTGAGTAGCATGCCTTTGCCGTTGAGGTTTACTTTTCAAGCGGATGTTCGGTTATTGCAACACAGCGTGCATTTCGGAATCGCTTTAATTTAGCCCCGTTGGCTCCCGTCCCAGACCGCAAATCAATTGTTACATGGGTCATTACATTCAGACAAACTGCAAGTGCGACAAAAGGAAGAACTGGAGTCCCTTGGCCCGTTAGATCACCTGAGAACATTGAAGCAGTGAGAGCGTCAATGTTGCGATCGCCAGGGCGTTCTGCGCGCAAACACGCATCTGCCCTTGGACTATCCGATCGTTCTGTGAGAAGAATTCTTCGTGATGATCTTCATTTTCATCCCTATAAGATGGCGATAGTGCAGGAACTTTCAGAACGTAACTTCAATTCTCGGATGAACGCGTGTGAGCTTCTTCTTGATGCCGTTCCCGAGGGTACTATTGTTTTTTTAGCGATGAAGCCCATTTTCATTTGTGTGGGTCGGTTAAAAAACAAAACATGCGCTACTGGGCTGACACCAACCCTCGAGAATTGCATCAAAAGCCTTTGCATTCACCCAAAGTCACAGTATGGTGCAATTTCCTCAGCTGGAATTATTGGTCCCTAGTTTTTTGAGGAAAATGAGGTTACAGTGACAGTGAATTCGGACCGGTATGTAAACATGCTACATAATTTTTTTTTCCCACGGCTTGAAAATTTGGATTTGGGGGACACTTGGTTCCAACAAGGCGGTGCAACAACACACACTTCAAGAGCATCGTTGGCTGTTTTGAGGGAACACTTTCCAGAGCGCCTTATCTCAATTAGAGGCGATTTGGAATGACCGGCACGCTCTCCCGATCTGTCCCCTTGTAATTTTTTTCTATGGGGTTTTTTGAAATCCCGTGTTTATGTGAACCGTCCAAGAACCCTACAAGATTTGAAGACCAACATCCAAGAAGAAATTGCCAACATAACACCTGCTATGCTAACAAGAGTCATGACAAACGCCAGAAATTGGTCTACGCAATGTATGGAGAATGGGGGACGTCACCTAACAGATTTGATCTTCAAAACAATGTAAATAAAAACTTTAGACATGTACCTACATTATAAAAAATAAATAAATATTTTCCGATGCATACAATAGTTTTTATTGAGTTTTGAAAAAAGGAAGTTATGCTGCCGCACCCTGTACATTCCTTCAATTGTTACTACTCGATACAAGCAACCTGGCACTCTGCGAGGGCTTTTTTTGGAGTTCGAACGACTTATTTGGCTTCTTTGAAATCTTACCTCAATGCTGAAAGTAGCCTTTGGCGCCATTAGATGTGGCTTTGCCAATAGCTACTAAGAACTCTGAAATAATAATAATAATAGCTCGACCGAGATTATTACCCTAATTTGGCTCAGGTACTCATTCACAACTGAGTCGACTGGTATCCGACATCAAATCATGATAAAAATCCCGCTGTCACCAGTGACATTTGAACCGCGACCGTCCGCACGACAGCCTTGTGCTCTAACCACTCAGCTATCCTGACACGAACTGTGGAATACCTCGCCTAAATACGGTACCACAGCGACGTTCCCTATAAGCCCTGTCGGAGTAGTAAGTGTATAGTAAGTGCGGGAATCTAAACTCCGCAAACTGCTTCACAATGATCTGCAGGATGTTGATATGGGTGGCACAGGTTAACGCAGACCCTGTTCTTTGTCGATGTCACTTTTGAGATGTTGCTTCTTGCGTTTCAGGACTAACTATTTTTTTGTGATAACAGGGCATGCAAATTTGACAGTTCGGAAGCTGTGTCTGCCGCAAATATTAATGATTCAGCTACGGTATACTGCATCACGAAAGTGGTCGCCAGAATTTCGATGGTCTTGTGAGGGAGCTGCTTAAGAG
Organism: Hermetia illucens; assembly: GCF_905115235.1. NCBI lineage: Eukaryota > Metazoa > Arthropoda > Insecta > Diptera > Stratiomyidae > Hermetia > Hermetia illucens. The sequence goes on along the minus strand of NC_051850.1, from coordinate 151,135,706 downwards.
GTAAAGGGAGCACCACCATTTTTTAACCTTGTAATGTCCGGTGAAGTTCCACCAGTTGTGAATGAAATGACTAGTCATGTAACCTGTGGATAGGAACTGCTCCTACAAATAGAAGAGAAATCATCTCGACCATTAATGCATTCGAATAGATCAAGGATACTGGGCTTAACGGCCTTCCCATAGAACTGTACATAATTATCCCTGCAGTTTATGCAGAGCTGCTACCTATACTCATCCACAAATCCTGCGAATCTGCGGTCTTCGTTTGTGGGTGGAACAAGGGATATATAAGATTCCAAAGAAGGGCAAAGATGGTAATTGCTGAGGCGGTACTTGCGTACTCCGTCTCGTCGCATCATAAATACCTAAGGCCGTCCTGATACACACCGAGAAACACCTGGAAAGCTTCATCAACAAAGAGCAGGAGCCCTTCGGAAGATCATATGGGGTTAACATCTCTGCACTACCTGCTCATCTTCGATTTTGAGAAAGATTCCGGTAACGTGAACATGAAGTGAATCTGGAATGATCTACGCCGGAGGGGTATTTTGGAGAAACTTATCCTACAATCAGAGCGGCATTTGATGGTGTGAAATATCCCATGTTTATGAGGTCAAATTTTGAAGCATTTTAAAGTTCAAAAGTGGTGCCTGGCAAGGTTGTATTCTGTCGACGATACAATTCCTACCTATTACCGGTGATATTCTCCATAATGCCTGGTCCATAGAAAGTTGAGGACACTAATGACCGATTTTTTCAAACACCCCGATTACACTAACGAAATCTGTTTGATATCTCGTCAAATCATGGCCTTTGGAAAAATAGCTTTGGATTTATAGGACTCTTAGTCTAACTGGTGATGGCAGGTTAGGTAGGAAGAGCTACCTATATTAATGCCCAGAACATCGAGACTGCCGATTAATTTGTCTATCTTGGTAGTGTTTTCTGTCCCCGGTCTGCTCTCGGTAGATGAATATAGACAACCTTTTATTTCAGGACTAGTTGGTTTTCCGCACCTCAACCACCCTCGATTCTACAATGCATCCTGCCGTGTGCCAGGTGACAAATAGAACAACAACAAATTTTGCATCAATGTTGCAAGTGACCATTAAATAAGAACTAAAAGTCCTAGCAGAAGGGCTGCTGATCATTGGTACATTGCCTAGCGCTCTGATATATCAAGTGTGGCGAAGGATAAGGACAACGCACTTCAAAGCCTAACCTAATCTGCTGCTCGCTATACTCAACGCACGGCAATAGAAATCTTCTCCTCTAGGTGAAAAGGGGCATATGGCAAATCATTTTGAGCTAGTTAGATAATTATGTAAACTCACAAGCTTCCAATTTATTAATTTTCCTTTTTCTCCTGCAGGTCCGAAAAGCCTCGGGTCCGCGGGGAATTACCTCTTCTCCAATCTCTCGTTATGCCTGCAATTTAGATACCTCAGTTTAATAAACTTACCATCGGGAATACCTTCTCTTCATTGATCGGTGGCTCAATAGCTTAAACGAGTTAGTATCAGGGAAAACCCGCCCTGATGCTGCTCTCCAAAGAAACTGATTAAGTACTTACCTTCGCCAGCATAGTTCCAACTGTTCTGCCCCAAAAAGGATAAATAAGCGCAAAACGATTCATCGAAGTTTTCAACACTTTATTGCAATATTTACATATAAATACAAATGCTAAAATATCCTGCATGCCTTACGTACAAGTATTAAAAAATACTAGAAAATGATCATTAGAATTAGAAGTAGACATTATCTGAAACGACTGGCTCTAAATTGTGCTTGAGTAAAAAGATTCGATTCTAGTCTAGAAATTATCATCGTTTTTGCAGTATTTATTGCTTTTCGATTTAAATTACGTATTTTCGTATTTACATTATGTAAGAAGCAAAAGATTCGCATTTTTTTTTAACAAAAGCGAGAGTCAACAAAATTATAAATAGTGAGATAGTCCTTAATATCGGAGGACGCTCTTCTGGTCTTTGACTGAAAGCGGACGGAGCTGAGTAGTTAGGCTGTCTGATGAAGGATAGCTGCCTCTGATCCGATTGCACAAAATTTCTAGCTCAAATTTTTCAATGGAAAAAGAAAAGAGTGAAAATTTATCGCGTGTGTCTCCCCCCGACAATTCGACGGTTACAAAAGTAAGAAATAAATAGTCTTAAAGAGTTAATATTCTACTTTGATATTGGAAATGTTTAAAGCACTTTTAAGAGAGAGATTCTTTGATTCGTTAGTCGTTAGAGTTCCTCGCGCATCGTCTCACCCGAGTTTACGGTTGGCAGTCCCCGTTTTGCAATTCCCGTTGCAATTCACCACTGACCATACCCAGTCAACATAGTTTGGAACTTTCGCATAAATTCCGAATTTGTTCTTCTTCGCACAACCATCGCCGAAACTAGTAATCCCGAAAATGGTCCAAGGATGATTCGGCTGGGTGGAGTCGCGACAGAGGAGGGGTCCGCCTGAATCGCCGGCGCATGTGTCGATTCTACCTCGTTTGTGGCCGGCGCAGAACATGTTTTTGGTAATGGTGTAGTCATGGTACACAGCCTTGCAGTTCTCCATTGAAATGATAGGAACCTCCGCCTGGTTTAAGACGCTGGTCCCGGCTTGATCACGGTTTCGTCGCTTGCCCCAACCGATCACAGTGCATTGGATATTTTTGGGAAGAGGTTGATATGGCTTCGGCATGCAAGCATATCCTATCCACTGGCTTGGGCTGACGGATTTTGGAAGTCTGCGTTGAGGAGATAAATACAAAACTTTATTCATAGCGAAATTACTGGAATGTGTAGGAAGAATAGCTGTCTACATTGCTCTCAAAGCTGAAGTGTTAAATGATTATTTATTCAAAGCGGTTTCCGCTCTTTCACCTACCTTAGAAGGGCTACATCACTGTCAACAGTTTTCTTATCGTAGCTGGGATGCTTAATACTTTTGACAACCCTCATCTCGATCTCGGAGTCGTCCTTGACATCTAAATTATGTTCACCGATTCTAACGTATAACACTTTGCGTACACAATGTGCTGCAGTTAACACCCAGTTAGGCGCAATAAGTGTTCCTCCACAGAATGCCTCCTAAATAGGACCGCATACGAGATAAATTATTAAAAAAAAACCGTTTTTTATCTGCGACAGAATTTTACTAAAATGGTGAGCATCATGCGAAACATAGTTGATAGCAGAGAGAGTTATAATCTTACCTTGAACCTATTGAAAATGACCACTTGCCAAGGCCACTGCCCCCTCCGGGCAGTTTTGCCTCCAATGATCTTTAACATATTATTGATGCTATTTCGTCGACTGCTTCGAACTAACGAAATTCCACACTTTAGTTTGAGGGGGCTATATTCTGGACCACGGTAGCCCTTTCCACTAAGAATGTAATCACTGGCAATTGCATTTGAGTTGACAACGTCCTTTCGGCTTGTAGCCACAGGCTTCAAGTCGAAAGGGGGCGTCTTGTGGACTTGAGACTCGACCCAAGCTTGGCAGAAACTTCCTTCCGTGTAGCAATAGGCTATCTCACGAAGTACTTCTTTGCCACAATATTCGCGGATACGGCATTTCCTAAACGAAAAAAAGAAAGAATTGGCTTATTTTCTTTTGTCTTCTAGCAAAATAGAAAGACTGAAAATCTAAATAGTCATAATTTTGAGAACTTAAATTAACCTCAAAGGCAGGTATCTAAAAGGTAACGGAAATATCAATGGAGGTAACAACAGACGCGGAGCTTCTTTCAGCCCCTTCTTCCCTTCATAAACAATGAAAATTCTTTCAACTAGTAATTAATTTCTTCATTTTGTCGTTCAACTTAATCCCTAATAAATGGGATCAGTGTCACAGTCCAATGGCTTTTCCCAAGTTGCTGAGATCGATCGTTCCTTCATTCTATTCCTGTCACATTTGCCCTTGCTTTATCGTATGTATATTAACAATAGGAAAAAGAGTCATAATATAAGATTTTGAGAAACCTTTACGGTTTCAATGTGTCCTTTCAGATCATTGTCCATCATATGTCAGAGAAGTTTTGTTCAAAGTTACCTTTTGACAACCCAAGCAGCTAAGGATATTCTTTCAATTCAGACCCGTAAGCTCCATCTTGGGATAAAGAGTTGCTCAGGTGGTGTCAACCCAATAATTTACGGTCTTGATCGCAGCCGTTGAAATAATTTTGGAGATGGAATATGGGAGTAATATCAAGCCATATTTTCCGGCGAATGTAACATCTACTTCATTTTTATGTGAGGCGATAATATGGGCTTTCTTTTACAAATCTGCACAAGCTCTTGTCAAACAAATTAGTGGCGTTTAGAAAAAAACGGAAGCCGATCGGAAGGTGCATAGGGAGGAACCCGGACTGGCTGAATACCTTAATCCCGGCGAAAATTTTGGGCCCGAGGAAAATCACCATTCCTGCTCTTCTCTTTAGGTTTGTGTAGGCTGCAAGTATATCTTACACTTTGTAACATGTCTATTTTTAACGCTTCTCATCAATGTGGGATTGGGAGGCTTAAAACCAATGATGTGATTCCCAATATTAATGAAAACATAATTCCTCTTATGTTAGGACAGGACGCAGGCACGGCGTTAGGACGTAAGGAAATTAGTCCGAACAAATCAAATACGTGTCTGCACGCTAAATATTAGCACCCTCACTGGAAAGACCGAGGAGCTTGCAAGAGCCCTTCAGAAAAGGGGCATTGATATCTGCGCTCTTAAATCCGATAGTACGGTGCCAAAAGCTACGACATAGAACGCGAACGGAGCAAAAACGGTTATAAACTTCTCTATTTTGATAGCCCGCACACTCAATACGGCATTGGCATTACTACTTCTGTGGGTTTGAGTGATGCCGTTAAAGAAGTCGAACGAACTGATGACCAGCTGATAAAGCTGACCATTATATTAGCTCATCGCACTATTCATTTCTTCACCGCGCACGCACCACAGACAGGTCGACTTGATGCCGAGAAAGTTGCCTTCTGGCAACTTCTCGATTCAAAAATCTGAAACGTGCCTGCGGATGATTATATCATCATTTCAACCGACCTTAATGATCATGTGGGTGAAAAAGCAAACGGCCCTGGCGGAAAGGGGTTTGGAGCGCGGAATGGGGATGGCGAGCATATGAACGATTTTGCGAACATCCTTTTGGTAAACGGCGACATTTTACCACCGTCACTGACTGCAAAGCCTTTCCCTAAGAGACCATTGCACTTCAGTGTCGGCCGTTGATCACCTTCTTGCGAATCAAGCCACCGATAAAATAGCGGGAGGAACGCCCTGGCCCGCAGCGCATTAAATGGTGGCGATTTTGTGACAAGAAAGAAGAAATCATCTGTGGAATCGGAAACGGTTTCATGGCTATGAATCTAAGAAACGAAGAGAAACGTCTACCAGGGATGGAGCAGTCCAGGGTGCTTATTGGGGGATATGAACCCATGCGCACAAAGGATTGCTTAAACTTCACCAAAAAGAACCTCCGAATCATAGTGGGAATTCTCACTGGTCATTGTTGGCTGAACTATCACCTAGGGATATCTACGGACACTGCCTGCAGGTTCTGTGAGGAGGAGGACGAAACCTCTATGCACGTCCTGGGACAGTGTCCGGCACTTGTGCAAAGTAGGTCGATACATCTGGGAGAACAATTAATATCAGATGAAAAGCTGAAACTTCTGGAAGTGGGGAACATACTAAAGTTCCTAACGGTTACAGGCCTGCTTGAGATACTATGATCAACAGGTATACTATAACAAGTAAAAGGGGCACAATAGTTCTTCAAGGACGCGGTGCAACTTTCCCTTAACAGAATAATAATAATAAGAAATCATCGAACTTATGCGATTACCAACCATTACGACTATAGAAGAATCGTGGCACCAATTTAAAGACATGATCCACAAAGCGCCCTATGCAACATTCAGGATCAACAAGCGGTACATCAACCGATATACTTGGCTTAAAGGAGGTCTGCGAAAAAAGTACCTCTACCACAAGTTTCTTGATTATAAAACGCTGGCCAATTTACTTAGAATGGCAACCGGGAAGTAAAGATAACAACAAATGAAACTGTGGGAAGCAACAGGGCCTGACGACATCTCATCTGAGGTCTTGAAACCGAAGAGCTGGAACCCACACTGCGACTCGGTGAATTCCTCAATCGGTCTATTGAGGAAGGTAGAACACCATCTGACTCACAAAAAAAGGACCACAGTTCCAATGTGGAAAAAGAAAAGAAGTCCAGCAAAATGTTCAAATTACCGTCCGATCCGGTTGTTGTCCCATACCAGCAAGATTTTTGCACGCATTCTTCAGTATCGCATTCGCGAAATACGGGTTTGTCAAAAACTGCAGAACCACTGACGCTTACTCATGAAGAAACACAGTGAGAAGCATCGCTCTCTTTACAGTGCATTTCTGGATCTGGAGAAAGCATTTGACTGGCATACTCTACACAACATCACCTTGTGGAAGAAGAACTCGTGCGCTAGGTTCAATTACTTATCCACAATCCGAAAAGTAAAATTCGAAATATGACAGGTGTATCAAAGCCGCATCGTGTTTTTGTTGATATTCATTAAGGAAACGCCCTCTCACCACTCCTCTTTGTTCTTGTTATGGACACTGTCACACGAGACATCCAACGTCCAGTGCCCTATACAATGCTCTATGCAATTTCAAAGCCTCGCGACTGCATCCACATCAGGCCTTTGAAAGAACAAATTGGCACAACCTATCAGGACGAGTCGACTCCGCTTGACAAAGGCCAAAGAAAAAGTAGATCCGCTACTGTGGTTCGTTGAAGATAAAGTACATGATTATACATTATATTTTACAATATTAGGCGGAGTGCATGGCCAGGTGGATTCCCACCGAGGAAATATACTCTTTTTGTTCTTCTTCCTGGTAGCTGTTAAGAAAAGCAACAGGATAACTGAAAATCTGGATCTCTACAGAGACCTCACAGTCCAGTCTATTCCAGTCGGACAAATTTGATGTAATAATTTTACCTAGACATTTGTAGTGAAGCTAGTGACCTATTTTATGGTTTACACGGCGAGATCGCTCTTCGAAGACTAGACTGTCATCCTGAAAGGCTTTCAGGACAGCAATCCAAAGGTGTCATTACCCGGTTCATCCACCTACAGCATGGTGCTGCGGTAGACCGGGTTGACTGGTTGTTTGTTTCCTTTGCAGGACGAAAGGTGTTTTGGGCAGGGTATCATTGTCACTAGTAGTTTGGAATGAATATATTGGGGTTGAGTTCTATATTTGATAGGCGATTGTCAGTACGGTTGGTACACAGAGTAAGGCTGCTATCGTGAAGGAAAAGCAAAGGACGTGCTTATCACGAAGGGTCCTATGATCGCTCACATCAGAATGAGGGGCATAACATAGCCGCTCACTTCAAAACCAGAAAACAAATACCTTAGAGCGATTATTGGTGGTAATATTTATAACATATCAGCATGGTCCTGGCAAGGATGGCGTCAAGTATGGGGGTTCTGAGATGCACCCGCAGCCTCCTTATAGAGCTGGAGTGGCTCTTTACTGCTGGTGTAGAGGAACACCGCCCTTAACAGTGTGCTCTGTCTTCAGAACCGTCCCGAACCCGAATGATGCCAATCGATATTCTGGCCGATAAGGTAACGCTCATCTATAAAAGGCCTACTCCTTCAACTGATCGTCACGTAAAAAATTAAGAAAGAGAGGAATCATTGAGCAAATGACAATAACGGTAGGAACAAAGGAAAAAGGTCAATGGACTGACAGATTAATTCCCAGTGTGAAGGTGTGGACGCAGAGAAGGCAGGGAGAGATCAATTACAATTTTAAGCAATTTCTCACAGTGCATGGCAGATAGCGCAAAGCTTTATACTGGACAGTACACCCAACTGTCCCAGTTGGATGTATGTCTTCTTCCATTGTCCAAAGGAGGAAAGGGAAACTCTAGAAGAGCCATTCGAAAGAGCATAGCACAGGCAAGCTTAATTGGCAGTACTTGCATGTTAAGAGAACTGCAATGCAGTTGACTAGATAGTAAGGAGGATCCATAGGCTGAGAAAGGCAGAAGAAACGAGAAGAACATGGTCGCGAATGTAATTTCTAGGCGAAGGGAGAGGTAGCTAGAGCGATGTACAAACTGCGGGTAATGTTTTGCGGTCTGTCTCTGGTGAATAGAACCGGATTTATGTAGTCGTTTTAGCGGGCACAGTTCGACTTATCGACATGAGTATCTGTGCTAGTGGTCCTGAAAATTTTCACCTCCAAAAAGAAAGACGTATCTGAGCATATTGCATTTCTAAGTTGTAAGGAGTCGCAGACCTCAAATCCACTACCAGTCAAGTCGATGCGGATTTTCAAGGCCTCATTAGCTTCATGATTCCCCCCAGGGGAAGTGTGTGAAGGCATACCCTTTAATGCAATGGAAAGCTTGCACTTAGTACAGAAAGAAATTTTCACTACTGTTCCCTTATCAGGAAAAGCAGGAGAAATAGAAACTTGTGATGTTGACGCAACCAGCGTAATGCCATTATGTGAAAATCAATTTATGCGAACCGAACCCCGTGAAGCTGCCCGCTATGGCTAGCGAGAGACATATCACGAACTCCGTTGAGGGGAGATACGCCACCAAGCATGGAAGAAAGCATCTGTTCAATTCATCGAGGTAAGAATTTTTGGTGGCCAGGAGTCGACGAAATTACAACCGAACTGGTTAAATATGGAGACGGTTCAGCAACTGGTGCTCAAGGTGTGGAACAGTGAATAAGGGATACCTTATATCCTTTTTAACCTGGCCCTGAAAATAATAATCTACGATGCCTCCTCTTCAAGTCCACCCAACTACTGCTCTATGCTGAGGATATTAACAACCCGGGAGGTACAAACTATCTTTATCCAGATCGAGCAGGCGGAAATCGGAACATTGAAGATAGAGGGACACAACTTTGGATTCGTCGATAATTACTTCTGTCTAAGGTCAAAAAATACAAGCGATAACAGCTGTGATGACGAAATTCACTCATGGTTGTTAGCAGACAACAGAGCCTATTCCAGCTCACTAAAAACTATTCGGCCCGAAACACCTAACCATATGATCAAAGCTTTTATTGTGCAATCGTCCTCATGTATCCCTTGGAAATTTAGGTTTTTAGCCGTGTGCGAGAAAAGAATTATCCAAGAAAGTTGGATCTCCCTACAGGAGAATAGGCGACTCCCTAGGCTATATTGACGAAATTTATGAGCGATATTATGACTGTCGGTCCAATAGGTTGCGATGGGCGGACCACTTAATAGATTTGGGTGAGGATAATCCTATATAAGAGTGAGGATGATCCTACAAGGTAATAACTTTGGTCGAAAAGAAAGACGCGGCCTCAAATGGAGCGATGATGTAGGCCAGGACGTGAGATAGTTTTTAGGGATTTATATTTGGTACATTTGGAGTTCCTTACTAAGACAGGCCTAGACCGGATACCGGTTTCTGCGCCGTTGATGATGATGATGAAAAGAGTTTTCAAGCCTCCTTGCAACGAACTGTATATCTGCGTATTACCGGTCCCACGAGCGCTTCATCTAGTATAGCTCTTAATGCTCAATTCCCAGCCTTAGATTTATATAATTCGACTACTGCAATGAAGACAACTCAAATACTAATTCGTTTGGGAAGACGCGAGGAGTGCAGAGTAGTGGAAGGAATATTGGGAGAACTAAATTCAATTTTTGTGATGCACTCTGATTTTCAGGTCCACAAACATCTATCTGGTAGAAGATGGGGACTTATATTCAAATGTGTAGAAAATTAAGGCGAACCAAAAGAGTGTGTGGCGGGATGTGCTTAGTCCTCTACACCGATGGTGCAAAAACAGAAGAAGGTTCTGGAGCAAGAGTCTACCTTTCGGATAAAAACTGAACAGTTTTTCAAAAGTAGCAACCTGGTTGATTGGAGAGTGAATTACAGCCACGTTGCGATCTGCGACGATAGGCGAACTGCCCTGAAGGCGTTGAACAGTCTTTTGATCACAACAAAAATCGGAATATAGAAATCGTTTGAACTCTATATCTAGTTTCAATGCGGTGGAACTACCCTGGATAGAGAGATAGAAAATCTTGGATCTCTTACCAAAACAGAGTTCAACCGGGTTCAATGCCGAGACTCAAACCAGCAATTGGGGTGTCAGTTAGCCAACGCTACTGATGCTGTTGTCAGGAACTGGGAACAACCTTTCCATATGGACAAGTGGCGAAAAATTAGATACTCCAAACTTTTTCTGTCAGAATCAAACAAGCATTATGCAAAAGTTTGTCCTGTCCAAAAGCCGGAAGACATGCAGAGATAATGTTGTTATCCATCAGGATATGAATTCCAAAAAATGATACGCGTGAATCATGTAATGATGAAGAGGAATCCACGGAGCATTTCTTATGTGGCTGTTTGCCTATGGACCCATAAGGCGTCAGATTTTTTGTGCTTCTGTACACCAAGAGCCGTGGGTAAGATCGCATTTATTAGCGGAAATCATGCCATACATGACCGAATCTGTTAAACGAGGGCATTGATTGCAATGGACCACTACGGTCTGAGTGCTCAGAGGCTATGGTTTTCCTTCACCCCATACACACGGGCACATCGCTTATATAAATTCGGTATAATGGGCTTGACTATCTGTAACCAATGGGAGTAAGAGGACGAGAGAGTCCCCCACTTTACGTCCTTTTTCCCCAAATATCTTGGAAAATATTCTTCAACGGGGAATCGGCGCTTTCTCTACCACTAGGAAAAGTCCTTAGATTCTCAAAAACCAGGCAGCATGACAGCTGGAGGCAGTCTGAATAGAGACGCCAGGAGATAGCAACATGGGCTTTACATATGAGACCTTGCAGTTGGGAGCTAATGCTCCTCCTTCGTCTCAACCTACTTACCTACCCGGCTCAAGCCAGAAATACCATCATGAGCTTATCACTAATTTTTTAATTTAAAATTTGGCTTCCGATGTTATTATTCACGCAGTAATTCATTAATCTTAACATTATGCTATGTGAAAACTTACAAATAATCTTCTTCTATGTGGCAGGCGGTGTCAGATTTTGACCCACTAACTATTTCAAATTAGTTGAATGTAACGAAGTACATTAGTTATCAATACTGACTGACATTGTATAACTTAAATTTCCATCTATTTTCAGCGGAGACGCGACGGGACGTCAGAAGGTCTGCTTCCAAGATAAGATTGTGTTTTCATTTAATTTCGAACAAATAATGTGTTAATTTGGAATAATTGTTATCAATTCCAGAAACACTCATTATGTTGAATGTTATATAAGTGAGAGTACCTTTGAACTTGAGTATTTTTTAGTGAATTTACAAATAGATTCCCATGGGCGCCCACATATGGTCTTCATTGAAATGAAATGTCTGCAGCTTTTATTAAGTTTGCGTAAGGATTGGGTGTTGCTTAGAAAATAAGCAAACCACCTGTGATGACGGACAGGGAGCAAGCATTTAGGTTTGCTTAGTAAACTGAGTTGACCTTGGCTCGCATAATTTTTGTTTTATATTTTCTTATCATCGAGTGTTTGAATAAACAAAATCAATCGAAAAAGTATTTTTGAATAAGATACTTACTTATATCTCCTTGTCGTACATTTGGCCGAGCATTTGGTCCATTTACTCCATCGCGAATAAACTCGTCGATGTCTCGGTGGTAACTCGAAAACGGCTTTCTCCCTGGGTAGAACTCGGCTCGAATTCCTTCCTTCGTCATAGTCATCATCATATTCGAAGTTGAACTCTCCCGGACCATTTATATCCTTCACGTCTGACTCTTCCTCGTATTCAAAGGAAGAATCCTGAGGAAGAGCTTTTCTCCCGGTGCTAATGATCGCATCAAATGCATTCGCTACTTCGGGATCGTAGACTTGGAAATCGCCATTCCATTCCTTAGACCTAATTGATTTCACCTGTCTTCTATTGAATTTTTTCAAGTACAGGTCGCTTTCGTCCTCTTCTTCCTCCTTTTCCAAGTCTTCATAGTCCTCGACTTCGATGACAATTGGTTTTCGTTTCTTTTTGTATTTTTTGACTATGTAATCTGGCTCTTGCTCGACTTTGGGTACTTCCTCATACACGGGAATTCGATGTGGCGGGGAGGTTGTGTAATGTGAGTTGAAGGTTGAGGTTTCGAACAAGGAGTGGTCTGGATGACATCTGTTAGGAGATATTTGGTGTGTCATTTATTCTGGAGTTAATTAACGTGGCAAATCAAGTAGGTGCATTTAAATGGATTTGAATCCATAACGGAGATGTCAAAATTAAAACCTATCCTTACCTAGAGCACTTCCTTTCCTCACTATGCTTCGTCTCACCGCATTTCCGACGATTTCGACAATATCGTTCGCGACTTTGTCGACACAATGGATCACATGCACTCCATTTTGTCCATGGCGTAAAATACGTTCCCAATCTGCGTCGGTGGCTCCATTTTCTCGGCTGATCCAAATTGTGATGATGACCTATATCATGTCTTATTTCGGCGATTTCCTTGCGACTTGGTGGTCTGGGGGGTCTTCCGATAGCGTGTCGCACCTCGTCTCGAATTTGTGACTTGGCATCTTGAACGCGCGATGTCTGTAAGCAATAAATATCATTGTGAGGAGCATATTAATACCAAAAAGCAACTATAAATGTCTGTCTCTCGTGTGCAGATGGAAGCAACTAAAAATAACCCTCAATGAATTAAAAAGGGCTTGACTCTGCTGTCGGATATGTTTTCTGTGTTTAACACATGTTTCATAGGTTCAATTTTGCTCGTGCTTTGAAACGAATTTACGCCAGTAAATATTTATACATGCAATTATTAGGCAATTATGAGTACTAAACTGTTTTTCATTCAGTTGGATTTCATTACGCGGCTTCTGGCAGGGGTGTACATGTGCTGTGAATTTCCTCAGCATTCAATGGAGTCTGTCTCTTTTGATGTTTTCAGCCCAACAATATGTTTCCGCGATTAGTGCATGTGGCCAGGCCAAATGCACTGTTGCGAAACACCAATTTTCGGTCAATGTACGAGTATAAGTGGAAGAAGGATTCCCAACGGCCTAATAAATCAAACATTATCCGGAAGCATATGCGATTCGGTTTCCCGCATAAAAGTATGTTTAGATTTTCCCATCGGATTCAATACCGCTTGAAAAATAGCTCACACTCGTTTTTAACATAAATAGGTTAATAGAATGGTGCATGCTTTTTGGCCGTTCCAAAACTAGCATAGCAATTCCGGACGAAAAAACAGAAATTAAATTAAGTGAATTCTGGGATCATTTGGAATCCTATTACTTATTTATAGTAACTTAAATTATCTGTATCTGATTCTGATTCCCCCAGGAGGAATAGAAATTTTAATAAAAAATGGAGTAATGGAGTTTTCACCTTGGGGTCAGTTTTTCTGTGTAATTTTCACTCGGACCCGAAATCTCTCTACAGAACTTGCAGTGAAAAAAAAATTGGCAAAACCTATTTTGATCAACCTTAGGAAATAGAGGGACTGAACGGTAAAATACGTTTCAGATTCGGCACTGTAATTCTGGGTAAGGTACGATGATGTAACACCTACAGCCCTTCTACCAAAGCTTACTCTCACCTCTACTCTGGTAGTTTCTAGATGAGAAGCAGCGAAGCAGCGTATGAAAGAGGGTGAATGGCGGGGGCGAGGGTGACAGGGACTCGTCAGAAAAAGACGAATCAATGTTTAATTCATTACCCTAGAAAGACGTGAAAATAATACTCGGTAACTTTTATCTAAAGATCAGAATAGAGCTGGTCCACCGTGGAACCACTCAGGGCAATAATCTGCATAATACAATTAATGAGAACGCAAACAGGCTGAAGAATTTGCTTGCAACGGCAGCATGGTAACCTCATCGACTAATTTCCTAATAAATAATGGATGATAACTGCTGGTTGCTATTCCTCCGTTGTGGGGTATTGGGTCAACCACATCTACGTGCCATCCCTTGAGGTTCGCTGAAATGAGCTTCAAGTCTTCCCGGAACTTCCCGAGATGCCCACATTCTTCCTCTACTGCTCTGCGCCCAGTGCTCTTGTGAGAGTGGGTTCCACTGCGTGGCGTAGTCAGCAATGCAATTGTCGCCCCTCCTTAATGTGTGACCAAACCGCTGCCACTTCTGTCTTTGAGACGATTAAGTTTTTCGTTTGCAATGGCAAAAGGTCAGTGTGCTCCTTGGATACGACGCAGACAGACTTTGTGGGCTTGGAGCTTTGAGTGACAGTAGTGGTCACTTTCCATGCACTACTCCCATGTAGCACCACAGAAAAAATACTAGCATAGGACAATCTCAACTTGATCTTGGTAACTGTATTTTTAGATTTTAGGTAAAGCAGCGACAGTGAAACGAGTGCTAATAACTCGTTGAATGACACTAAAGTCACACCGTTGATAGAAACCAGCTTTCTACATATACAAATTGATCGACGCCTTCGATGCGCGTCCCATTAATGCAGCTAGAGAGAGGTGATGCTGACTCGTCAGACTGAAAACCTTGGTTTTGTTGGTGTTCATCTTCAGTCCAACTTTATTTGCCTCTCTCCGCCACGATCCATGGCATGTTGAGAGAGCACACAGTCATCTTCCACGTAGTCGAAGTATTTGAGGAAAGATGCCATGGTCCAATGAAATTTTCCACGTCCGTCAGAGAAGGCAGCATGAAGAAGGCCACTGATAACAAGAAGAAATAATATAGGTGATGAGATGCAATTCTGGCGGGCTCCGTTTTGAACATCAAATTTCATTGAGATTTTACCTCGTGAGCAGCACGTGCCCTTTTGGGCTATCATATATTACTCTGATAATAGCCATTAATTTTTCTGGAATGTAACTCCTGCACAGAGGAGGCGAGATACACTTCCTGTTCACGCTGCCTAACGCTTTACTCGAAATCAATGTAGAGCAGGTAAAGCGAGGATCAAAAATCCGCGCACTGTTCCAAAATGATCCGTAAGGCGTTAACGTGTCAACCGAGCTTTCGAGAAGCTGTTTTATATATAAGTAGAAGTGGCAGATTTGCAAGCAGAAGCTGCTAGTATGGTGATAAATAGTTCTGCGGAGATGCGTTGATGCAGTATGCGCTTCTGCTTTCCGCGGCATCTTTTGCTTCCCTGGCTAGCGTAATAACGAATTCCTTTCTGTCACGGTGCACCTTGAACGTTCTGCGATTTTGCTCGGTATTGTAGGTCGAGCCTTCGATCCATTCCGTTCATCGATCCGCTTTCACGTCTCCGCAGTCAGCCAGATCTTATGATACCCCTTTATGAAGTGACCTGCGTAGTACCCGAGAAAAGTATATGTTTACTGGTGGTCCATGGTGGTCCAATGATCATCGGGGTGTTCTCAATAAGATAACTCTCCCACTGCCGAACGACAGCTGGATCACGCAAACGATTTATGGTGAATTTGTTGGTCGCGGCCCTCCACCCTGAGAGAAGTGGTGGACGCCAAATGCAAGCGAGTTTAAGCGAGCAACAGATGGTGATTTCTTTCGAGGCTGTTGTCAGCGGCTCTTTATTACGCACATTAAAAAGGCAACTCTTAAATTTACAGCTGATTGCAAAGTGATCAGTGTAATTCCTAGTACGGTGTCAGTGGGTTGAAACCCAACAGACCTTATGGTAGGCTTCGTGCTCGAACAATATGTCTTCAATAACGAGGCGGTGGAGTTTACAGAAATAGACAAACCTCCGACAATTATCGATTCGGTCCGTACTCAGACCGTGTTTCCCTATCACATGGCCACACAAGGTGTTTTCAGAACCCGCCGCGAGATTCAAATTACCTACCGCTCGTCATCTTTAGAAAGCCTCTCGTAAGCTGTGTTTAATTGCTCATAGGAAGTATCCTTCTCTGTTATATTGGAAGCTTCTGCTCATAGCACTGTACAAATGTATTACTTCTAATTTGGCCCGCAATCAGTCAGAATCCTTTCAGAAAGCGGCTTCCAATTCAAGAGGGCGGGCTTTGTGGTGGCCGTAGTCGCGTTTGCTATTACTTGGCTTTCTAGAGTACTTTTGTGCAGTCTCACCATCATACTTCGCTTAGGCCCAGAATGATCACCTTATGTTGTTGAAATTCTCGCTCGAGTTGGAGAAAGCGACCGTTCTGAGGACCCTCGCTACCATTGTCGAGGATCATGCACACATTCGAGAAACCAATCATACTCCGTTTTCCATAGTCAAAGGTCGTGTGCATGAAGTTAGTTCCTTTCCGAGGTGTTGTTGACGTTTCGCTAATAGTAATATTTCCAAACTGTCAGACTAGTAACCCACAGCCTTACAACCCACAATTTCTGTACCCTTAGAGGTCTTTTACGACAGGCATGGAAAACTTTGAGTGTATTCTTAGTCCTGATGATTAGACATACAATTTAAGATCCCGTTACAACTTGATGAAAAAGCAGGATTGTAGTCCAGAACAAGATTTTCGCAGGACTGAACGGAGAATCTGAAATCGATGGACCCAATATTGGGAGGGGTTACTCAATGCAACAACCCAACATCCACACAACGAATGAGCAGAGGCCGTATATGAATCCGCCACACCACCTGCATTCGAAGAAGGCAAGGATGCACTAAAAGCGCTTAGAAACAAAAAAGCGCAGGGTGTGGATGGGATATAGGCGGAGCTGCTAAACATTAGAAATGCGCCGATGGTTATGAAGCCTCACGAGCTCTTATACATTATTTAGTCTGACAGTACTGTACTGGAAGATTGACACAAAAGTGTCTGCCCTATTTATAGAAAAGGTGACAAATTCTACTTTGAAAACTATGCAGGCATATCGCTGTTGTGTACATTATTAAACCTTTTTGCCCCCAGTATAAAAAGTACGGCATACGACGGTGCATTCTACGCAGCAAAGAAATTCAGGAAAGACGGACGGTTCCTTTTTCAATCCACATCGGGACGGACGTAGATCTTACTGTGATTTCTGTATCGTAAGTATCTAACGGAATTGGAGCCGAGAAAAAACTAGTAGTCGCCTCCCTTGAAAATGAGAAAATAGAATGCGGAATTCTGAAAGAGGAATTTTCAACGCCGAAGCTGGATGGAAGGTTAATCAGCGAAGTTCCCTTTATTTGGGGTTTTAGAAAGAGTCTGTTGTTCCTTGTAGACATAGCGGCGGTATGTAATTTAATTAAGTAATAATATTAGATGTAAGAAAGCGGGTTAGTATTAGTGTGTTATATCGGGACGAAAAAGAGTTATTGAGCTCTGTAGTCCTTTCCTGATGTTGAGTTCAATGTTTTTCCAGATTTGTGAAAGATAAAGAGAGTTTAGTATATGATATGATGGTAATGACTACTGGGAAGTAGTCGAGGGTTTCCCAACAAGGAGTGGGAAAGAATCAAAGGCCGAAATGTCAAAATGATATAAAAAATTGGTGATCTTGAATAAATAGGATTGAAAATGTTGTTTGAAGAGAAGGTTTGCGAAGATGATAAATAGTTGGTGACCTTGATTGGTTAGTTAGAGTGAGTTCAGTGGCGGATATTGAGGAAGGAAGAAAATACGAGGCGGTTATAGTTCAACGGTTGGAGACCCAGACGATTCTGGGGTCATAGTTTTGGGCCCAAGGGAAAAAAACATTGAAGAAATGACTGTACCATTCAAGGGCGGTACAGTTTGTTTGCAGCTGAGGTGATGCCAGCTATATTTTTTGATAACGCGGTGGTGAAATCGTGTGACACTAAGATTTTTGTGGGAATGGTAAACGCAATGAGAACGACATAAGAACTCATTAACTCAAGTCTGAACTAGGTCATTATTGCCATAGATTATTAGCTTGACAATTCAGGGGCGAAGCAGCAAAAACAGGGAAGGTCGGCAAGACTTAAGAAGCTCAGACATGTTTTGGAGTTATCAGACACAGAATGAGGATACGATAACTCAACTCTATCTTGAGTTTGACAACATAATCTTGCCATCGATGGAAAAGCTGACATCTGCCCCTGTCAATACTTTTCCCACAACGTTAGTGCCAGACGCGACAATGGCAGAAAAGCCTCAGTGTCGAATACCGCATGCTTACTGGAAGGAGTGCTGGAAATAACTTAATAAGGGGCTCCATAACGACATAATAGAACCGGGTGATTGTAGAAACAGTTGAAACAGAGTGAAGGAAGTTTCCGGTGGGTATTTTTGCTACCTGCATATTAAGCTCGCCTCAATGCCGTACCAAGGGTAGATGGTATTCCCGATAAACTTGGTAATTCCCGGAATTTGTTCATGTTAAACTAGGTACAGGGCTATCACCAGGCTTTGATCAATGAAGCGGATAGAGGGAAAACAGCAATGAGTTTACTTTAGTATCATGTGCAATTTAAGAAACTGCCGTTTGGCATCAAAACAGCATTTGCTTAAAGGAAGTCTTCGACGGGTTGGAGAAGTAGTAGCTTACCTAATTCACATGCACTCAGAATAAGGAGTTTAGTCGTGACTGACTTCCACGCCTAAGCTAGCATACCCGAATTTCGAGAAGAAACTCACGCTAGTAGCGGATAATAATAATAATCGCTGGCGCGACAATCCGATAGGATCAGGGCCTTAAAAGGGGTTAGAGCACTTCATTCAATATCGTAATATATACTACAGGATGCAAATCCCACTGCCACCAGCAAGATTTGAATCGCGAACTTTCATAGCCTAGTGCTCTAACCACTGAGCTATCCGGGCACAGTAGTGGATGCAAGCGGTTAACCCCTAAAGGTCGATTACGTATACTAGTAGCACATTTAACGCGGCCGAGAAAAATTTGTGTACGATGGAGCGATAGCTTCTGGCTATGCAATTGTCAATAACTACTGATGCTTCCTGCTGGGAAAACCATTCAAAGTTGTGACGGATTACAAACCGCTTAGCGAAGCGTAAAAAGCAAAGGACAGCAGAAAAAAATTGTCGGAGTACGATTTCAGGGTGATTTATCAGGCAGGAACTTCAGTAGAAAATGCAGATGCCTTAAGTAGGTCAGTGAGTAATGACCGCGAGGAGAGTGGGATGTGCGATTGTTTGGTACTGATTCGCTCAGAAAGCGAAGTGGTCAATTAGGCGCAGTCCTCTGGAAGATTAGGCCAGCCCGCCAAGCTCTTGGATGATAGCGTGTCAAAAAATCCAGATTTGGCGGCCACCAGGGTGCAAGCAAGATTTATGTTAGGATCAGGAGATTCTTAAGGTGAAGTCGAATCAAGGAAGATGTCTACCTTTTTAAGTTTGTAATGACACGGCCAGAAGACCATCCTTAGTGGCCGGAAACGACTAAGATGGGAAAGCTCTATTCCAAGTTCCTAAAAAAATCGAAATTGACCATGAAGGTCTGCTTGCAAATACTGAAGCTCCACCGAAGTGTTTCGTCGATAAGCGCTTGCTTGTCACTTCCCCGCGCGTCCCTCACGCGTTAATTTACAAAATTCGCTGGAGCTTCAGTGCGGATAAAACGAAGCCTTGATGGAATGTGAAGAAGCGTCGAAGATTGAATTCTCGCGATTCCTTTTGATTTGATTTAGGTTATTTTACAGTCTGCGAGGAGGAGCGTCTCGATTGACCTTTGCCTATCTGAAAATGCACTTGGGCGGAAGTTTCCCAACGCTTGGTGGACACAAGTTTTGGGGGATGGATGGTATTCCGCAGATTGTGAATTGAGAGTGAAAATTTAGGGAAAGAGGAAGAGTCCTCAAACTTTCGGTTATTTCGATTATTAAGCATTTATCTTTTTGCCATCCTTTTGATTTCTCATCTAATCTTTCCACCAGTTGCAATATTTTTAATGAAGTTTGCTTTTGGGTTATTTCATTTCAACGCTTTTGATATATCCGTTTTGGTTATTTTCTTATTTTTGGCCGATTTTGTCGTTTCTTTTGCCTTTTACCAATTTATGATTATTGCTAATTATTTTGATGATTGCTCTTCTATTTGATTGCTTTTGGTCGGTTTCATGTCATAACAAAAATGATAACCAGATGACCAGCGTCGCCTTCCTCCTTCCACGTTCACTCCAGGTCAATGGAGCTTGGTTGAGCTTGACCCTTCAGCGCGCCGCGGCAATTGATGGTAGTACGAGGCCACAAAGGGTGATCCTGTGGGTGGGGTTGGTCCTTCCACGCAGGATGCAAGGGCGAAGGACGTATGTATGGCTTCATGAGTTGAATTGATTGAATTGATTGGTTCGAGAGCAATTGTCTGACCTTCGACTCTTGATGCCAAAAACGTACTCAGTGCATCAAGCCTCAAAGCAAGAATTCTTCAACTAGTATCGCGTATGTATTAGACAGACATGAAGAGGGACGTAGAAATGACAATTTTTACAGACTCGAAGATAGGTCCAGATCCGAGAACTTTTACGGACATAACGACAGATTCCGATTTGACTATATGTGCAATTATGATGACTCGGACGGTAATGAATTGTCCTTGGGATGGACCGTATAGTAGATTGCGTATAAACAATCATAGCATCCTTGAAGCTGGCTTTTGATGGCACAGAAACATCTACCCCTTTCCGCGTGGAGCTTTGATTCACTCAACTCTACAGGGGGTTTTATATCTACTGTGTGATCATGTACACACCCTGCTCAAAAATATAGCAACAGATAGTGGTAGTGGAACTACAACCAGTCTGTCGGACGAATCGAGTGGACCTCTTTTCGTGAGGCTTTTCGCCAGCAGTTCAAGGGTTCCTTGGATGACTGAGATTCCATTAGACTTGTCCTCTTGGAAGGATTGATGCCATATTGCCATGAACATGCGACGAAGACGAGTAGTAATATTAGAGGTTGCATAGGTTATGAGGAAGAAAAGAACTCGACCTTGTATTATATGGCCCGGCCTCCTCAGACCTTCGCCTAAGGAAAGGTTTTCTCAATGAACAATCTGTGTACGCTCTCTGTTTCTGGCAGAAGGCCGTCTAATAGATGATGCTAGAGGGTAGTACAATAGGTCTAGTGTAAAGCCTGAGGGCTCGAAGTTGCGCTCCCAATCTTTCATCTTAACCTAACTTGCAGAAGTTATATATTTTTTTCTCCTTGGCTATGATGACGATGTTTTAGGACAAATCGTTTACTGTAATTCTCAATGTTTTGCGATTATCTACGGCCATGAGGGAGTTCAAGAAGTGCATACTTTCGTCATTCAGTTGAGTTGATTTTGAAATGAAATATTTGCGATAAGTATTCGACGCATGCATGCGTTCGCTCCTAAAAACAGTCATAGTTACTAATGTTCATTCTTACAAATGCGACAGCAACTTATTTCTAAGAATGCGAAATATCTTAAAATTTTAATAAAATTGACGAAACAGCGGCGCCAAATCTTTTAAGATATTTTTCACACCTCAACATGCTCTAGATCATGTTTCACATGTCCAAACATTCGCTAACTATTAAAATTAAGCAAAAATTTCACACAAAATCCCGGATATCATAAACCATGTTGTTTTACAAGTTTCCAGACAAATTGTTTTCACTTTCACAGTTCATGAATTTATGGACATTTTCAATGTCGCACGAAGGCTTTCGATTCAGACTGGCCGTTGGCCGGTCGGTGGACGAATTATTGACCGATTTGTAATGATTTATTAATGGAATTAAAGTATTAAAATTGTCGAGTATTAAATGATGCCACGTTTATAGTAAATTTTTGGCACGAATCCTATAATTTAAGTGCTTTGTAATTTATGTGATGCTCGAGCCTCCAAATTTCTTCCTGATGCGATATTTTTGGTTCTCGTGAATAGCAAAGCAGATAAATGTTCTTATTATTTTCATCATTCTAAATTTTGCAAAATGTTAAACAAATTTCTTCCAGGAAAATCGTAAAATTTTATTTATAGATGCGATTCTTATCAAATGAATTATTCATTGGTTAGCTACCACATTCGTTGACTAATGTTTGAATTTTTTGAATGAATCATACGGGGTTCGAAAGGTCTTTGAATTGAAGCGCTAGAATTTTGACAAATGATGGCAGTTAGGTTGAAATGAGATTGCTTTTTTGACGCATTTATTATTTAATGTGAAAAATTTATTGCAGTTACTGAATACTTAGACGTTTAAAGGGAATATTGCACACGTTTAAAGGGTGATCTTTAGAACCGAGACCTGTCAGTTTTCATCGTCTCTCTGGAACAAGTATTGTAACCTTATGGGAGTTTTAACACTATATTAAGGTGAGTTCTGATACCTTGCTTGAGAACATGACACAATGAATGGTTTCGATAGTTCTCCAATGGTTCGTTGATCATTGTCAACGCCGATGGTAGAGCTACCCCTAAAATATAACAAGTCGGGAAACCGGAAGCTGGACGCTTCAGGTACGAAAGGTTTTGTGTATTTCTTAGTACGTAGCACGTAATATATCCATATATTATGTGAGAGTATCCACTTTCGGGTGATATTGACATTTATAGTCTTCAATTTTCAAAGAAGCAACAAATTTGAGGTATTATAACTTTGTTAGTAATAGTGCGATTTCCACCAAACTTGGTAAGATCATGCTCTATGTTATAGCCTATATCACTGCATCATGGTACTAGGATGAACTTAAGGGGGGTTTCTAACCAATTACAAAAAATTGTAGTAATATACTATTATTAACTTTATTTAAACATATATCGGCATGGAAGGTATTTCGGAGCCCAGGCACCATATAGTGGCAGCCTCCTGATTTTTTTCAGATTTTTCGGTTTGGTAGTTTCTGAGAATGGCCCCCTTAAAGAAGTGATCACTTTCAACCCCCCGCGCTCCCCACTCTTCCAACGAATGTCAAAACTAAGATCGGCATCGAAAAGTACTAATCGAGACCTTTAATTTGATACCCCACATATTTGATGAAAAAAAATTGTACACCCCCCTTTTGCATGAATGGGGACCCCCCTCAGACAGAAAAAAAACCTAAAAAAAATTACAAAATTAACCGTGTAGGTTCGTCAGCATCTACTAGTGCAACAGTGAATTGCACAGCCGAAAGCCTGTGGTAAACTGGGATTGGAAAAGTGGGCGTGGGGTTTCTTTGGCACTTTAGTACTTCACGTGACCTTAATCCGGTACATTGTGACCGCACCAAAACTTGAAACACTAAACGGAGAACATTGTGAGAAGTTCGAGAAGTTTGGAAAATAAAAATTCCGGCTCGGCCGTGTGTAGCTCGACAGCCGGAAGATTCACGATAGATCACATCCTCTTTAGATACCTCTTCTGTTTCTGTTGATAATGAGACGTGCTTTTTGAAGTCCCCTCCCTACATCTCTTTTATGTATTGAACTACATTGATTTTCGAAATGTTTTACTAAATAGAAAATAACAAAAAGATATCAAATCTAAAAAGCAGTCTACGTCCTACACCAACGTTCGGGAATACAGAGTAGTTGACAGCTACTTACTTTAGTTCGTGAAGGACATTTCAAGTGTGACTAGATTCCTAAAGTTGTGCACCATAACTTTTGTTTGGCTACTTCGAATTCCGAGTGCAGCTTCAAAAATTTGTTGAGCAACCAGTGCAAGTTTTTGAACCTCGAATTGACTTGAGTTTTTTTTGGGGTTCAGTATGCTTCTTCCAAGTAAACCTTCTACCTAGGTGTATTCCCAAGTATTTTACTTCCTTACATATACATAGTTAAGCTGAACTGGGAACATGCTCGTTTCTTCAATGTGAAGGTGACTTGATTACACTTTGTTTCGTTGACTTTGATTCTCCCGAGGGCCAACCAATGCTCAACCCCTTTCATGTGATTCTCGAGGTCTCGACATCCAACACTAGGATTCGAAGGTTCGCAGAGTACCGCTGTATCGTCAGCAATAGTAAATGGTTCGCAGTATTTTCCAGTAAAGCAGAGGGCCGGGGAGACTACTTTGGGTTACTCCCGATTTGATGTTAGATTCTCGTGAGGTGAAAGTTTTTTTTTTTTATAACAAATCTGCTGTCAGTCAAATACGACTCGAGAATTTTATGGGTATTCGTAAGTATTTTTTCTCTCGATTTTGTAGAAGAAGCCTTCATGCCAGACCTTGTCCTCCAAGTATTATTGCACCTTGGATAGTAAGAGTTTCTCGGATACGACGTGACAAACACGGAGTTAAATGAAGTTGAAACCAGTAGTCTTTTTAGGATCAATGTGGTTTTGCAAGGATCTTAAGACAGTTAGGGTGCAATTTACGGAACCACTAGCTGTGGGTTTGGTTGAAAAATGCCTCCCAAGAGTTGAGGAAAGATTGAACAATCCTGGCTGGTGATTTAGCGTTAGATATTTAGGACCATCTTATTTCTGACTATGTAATTAAAACGATTCATCAGAACCTTGAACACAAAAATTGGTTGATTATAGAAAGAGAATTCGGACCTCCTCTGATATGAGCCGCAGAAAGTACTCGATAGTTCTGTTATTTGACAACCCGAGTCGTTTCACGTAAATTATTGATGTTGTTATCCTTAATAATAGTAGGTTTGAGCGGGAATTGTTAGAGAAAAGGGTGAATTATGAACCACTGGTTCAGAAAATCGAGGAGATGGTTGTAGTTTCCCATAATATTGCCAGTTACAGGTCTTCCTCAGTCTTTCTCCCGTTCAGTTGGGGGTTCAACTCTTCTTGTTTGTATGCCCCATTTTACTTGGCCATAGCATGCCCTGGATAGAGTCGCGAAACTGTCAAATCATCATCAAGCATATAATGCTTTTTGGTCGTTTCCAATCGACTTCGATATTCAGACCAATGTGCAGTCGACAAATGAGTTTTCATTAGCGCAAATTACATAGTTCCTCTGGGCCGGTGTCTTACCGCAGAGCATATCAGATGAGTTTGTGTAGCTCACGGACAAACGCCTTCTCTCAGAAATGCAATATAGAGAGGGCTATGCGGCGCAGCGTGTATTGCATTGAAGTTTTGCATTCCAGTCTTGACAAACACTTCATGATATGGGACAGAAACCGGATTGGATGGTAATTTGAATATTCTGCTGAAGCATTTTTCTTTTCGTATATTGGAACGGTAGTGCTCTACCCTACTCAGTAACCAGATTAAAGAACTCACTGAACATAACTGTTGAGTCCCAGTTTTTATCTTTCTAGAGCTCATCTGGGATGTCGTCAGGTTCTGTAGCCTTCACCGATTTCATTCGTGAGATTGCTTCGTCGACTTAAGTGGCACTAATGAGTTTACGAGTAATTGCTCTAATCGCCGGCAGTACTTGTGGAAGCAGAGGGTGGACGAATTCCTCCCTTGAAATCTATTCGAACTATTCCCGCCATCTACCCTTCGTGGCTCATCGATTTTCCAGTGAAGATACATAGCATACAGGCACGTATTAAGTTGCTTTCAAGTAGTTTACTTACAACCTGACGCCGCCCTTGCTTCAAGAACCTTTACCCATTTCTCGACGTTGACCGGGGCCCATCCTACTGTGTCGACTAAGGTGAACGATTTAGCATTTTTTCAAGGCTTTTTAAATGACATGATCATTTTTGTAATGCCATTGAATGCGTTTCTTTGGTCGGCGAGTCGTGGGACCGTAGGAATTAGCATAGTGGAATAACCCCAACTATAATTTATTTATCTCTTTTTCTGATCTCCGCATTTTATTTTTATTTTACTGAGAATACCACAAAATACACTGCCTCAAATCCCCTTCCTTTCTCTGGGCTTGGGACCACAAAACGATGTAAGTAAGTGTGTCATTTACAGGTATTGTACCTAAATCTCTCATACCTTCCCAAGATGTCCTGCCGTTCTCACACAGTCTGGTGCAAACCAAGAAAAGTATACCATTTTGTAAACGTACGGTGTCGCGGGGAATCCTTGGTGGGTTTTCAGAATAATTTACCACCGACCACCGCCACCAAAGCTTTTTTAAGTAGACCCTACGTCCGAGTTTAACAGTTTGGTATTGGCGAAAGCTTCAAAATGTGACACAGATAAATGCGTTGTTAATGTTTGAGAGGAAATCCTCAGATAAAATACATGAAATTGCAGGCCAACATGGGAGGGGGAGGGGAGGGGGCAGGGGTAATAGCATGACAATTAGAAAGGGTCCATAGTAAATTTACGTGCAGTTTAAAGGGGCTCTCCATGCATTGAAAGGAGGAATGTAAATTGTTTTTCACCTTATATAGTTATGTGGGGTATCAAATGAAAGGCCTCGGTGAGTACTTTCCGAGACTGAAATTAGTTTTAACACACATTGTAAAGTGCGCGAATAAAGAACCAAAATGTGCGCACTTTAAGTGAGACAAGACTCATTTTCGGAAACTACCTAACCCAAAAATCTGAAAAAAAATCAGAATGATGCGGTTATACGAAATTTAGGCGTCAAATTATGTCCAATTCCGATATCTCCTCAAATAGGTAAGTAGGAAGTATACTATCAACTTATTGAAGTTGCCTGGAAAACCCCCTAAAGTTCATCATAGTAGTATCAAATTTTGCAACAGCATAGAGGAGAATATTTCGAAACATCATTAAGGTTCTGTGGAAAACACTCATATTAAATCTAGGGCTCAAAATAAGTCCCATTCCGAAACCTGCTTAAATAAACCTGCTAATGGAACGGAACTGTCATGGACTCATCGTTCCTCACAGAAGGAAACACAAAACCTTTTATACCTGAAGCTTCCAGTTTCCCGACTTATTATATTTTAACATTAATTTTTTTCTCAATCTAGAGCCCCAATAATGTTTAGCATATTGGAAACGCGATGATGAGAAAGAATCATAAAAATACTGCGTAGTAGGGAAAGGACAAATGAATTTCTGTAGTGCCTAGACTTAAGACAATAAAGGGACAAGATGGCTTATGTGTCATAAAACCACGGTCACTACAAGAGCTCCCCAGACTTGCTCCATGAGAGATAGCTGATGAACAACACAGACACGGTTATGAAACACGCCCTCGCTAATTCGGTCGGCCTTGGATGGACACTTATGAACTGAACCTTTTAATGGTTGCTTCGACCATGTTGGTATTGAGAAAGTGATGAAACTACTGTATCGTATTGGTCTTAATATCGCTAATGTTACCGATAATTGCTCCATTTCATCTGTACTGACAGTTGTTCTCGGTCATAAATATTTCTTTCCCGTCAATGTTTGTAGTTTTGTTATTATTCTATTTTTTTTTTTAAATTACTGAAGTTTGTCATAAATTTTTATGCTGGTTTGTATTGTATTCTATGTATGATGTTTCACTTTCCAGTTTAGTTTTTGCCGCTAGCTTCCGGGCATTTCAGATCAAATCATTCATTTCACCTTTGCCGAGTTTGGTCTTCCAGTGTCACTTAAGTGATCGTTTTGAATCCGTCCTTTAGCATTGACGATAACCGCTAGTGTTGGATCATCTTCTCAAAATATTCACTGTAGGCAAATACACACAATTTACCTCATCCTCTTATTCCTTTTTCGTCACTCCGGCATGCCATATATTTGACATGATATTCGACTGTGATGGGAAAGTGATGCGAACTAGAATTTAGTCTTCAGAGAAGCCAAAAGCGAATTGTATGTTCCTCTTGTTCCTATATGATCCCTTTTTTGCTGAATACCAATTGGTTCACAGGAAAACAATCTCAATAATCTTCTGTCTTTGAATTGGTTGAAGAGGTGGTGCTAGAAGCTCGGATAACAATGGTGACAGTTTTAATTGAAATAAAGAAAGTTCAGGAAGCGTATGCTACAAAAAGGCATCGGAGAAAGCGAACAATGAACATCGAGATTTAGTTACGTCGGCGTTTTACCGATCTTCCTTATTTCACTGTTATTATTTTACTTATAATTTTTTCGAAACCGGATAAAAATCTTGGGAGATATTGGGAGAATTTTTAAAAAATCACAAATTGACCACAATTTTTAAAACCTTCCAACAGCAACGACCTTTCAACCGTCCAAACTCTCCAAAAATAGTCACAAAATAATCGGAGTTCACTTTGGGTTATGAAATTTCTGTGACCCAATTCCTACAACTCAACAAATTGAATAAAAGCGCCTCTAATGTCGCAAAAACTGAAATTCAATTGCGACCAAAGTGAAACTAATGATCCTATAACAAGGCAAAATCAGAAGTCAAATAACTATTTATAGTGCACAAACCCATATATCATTTTCGAGCGGAATTCAAAGTCAAGCCTCCGAAGAAGGCGAAAATTGTCACTGGATTTATTTATCTTGATCTAACTTTTCCATTCGATGGAAGAATTTTGTTATGAAATTTGTTCTATTGATTGTGTTGATGGTAGCTTATAAGTATGTACATAACTTAGGGGTGCAGTCGCCATAATCACAAACCTTAATAACAACACTTTATCTTGGAAACTGAATAGCTTTGTGTTGTGCATTTTTTTGAATGCACTCATTTATTAAGTTAACTTACAAATAGGTCGATCAGAATAACTTGACGGTGTCGACGAATGGAATGTTGTCTTTGGAAATGACTTACATTGAAAAAATGCACTCGGTTATTACGTAAGGTGAATGAGCAATCATAGAATGTAGCTTTATTTGGAAACAATTTCCACAGAGATCATTTCAGTTGTGGAAAGTCCCCATTCATCTCTTTTATAATGGATGCAAAAAGATTTTAATCTTTGCTCTGGATTCACTTACAAAAGTTTATGCCTCTAACTAAGCCAACTACACGACTTTTCAACTTTTCCACTAGAGTCAATCAAATTTGGTTTTCTCTTAAAAGGTCCTATATAATTACCATATTAAGGGCAAAATATCTCCCATAAAATCCTGAGAAGTCATCCAAAATGAAAACTTGACAAGCTTCGGATCCGAAAGTATTACGGAATCAGCTTAACATCCCTCTCCAGAAAGAAGGTAGCAGAAAATATTCATAAAAAGAAAATGTCTGTTTTGTTTACCCTAGCAAGCAGAATCCTGTGGCAAATTTTATTAAAGTCGGTTCTCTGTCTGTTTTTTTTCCTTAAGCGGAAATCTTCTTCTTGCGGCGTGTGGGATTATAATCACCCTTTAATTCCTCTTCACTATCCCGCGGTTCCACTGTAGATTATTACGTCCCGGTGTGGACATGGCTCTAGTCTCTTTTGTCACCTATCGATTGTATTTGCAAACGCGCCTTTCTCGACTCGACAGAATCCGCCCTACCATGTGGTTAACTGCATTCCAGTTCCAATGACTTCTCTACATTTTTCCTTTCTTCTGCGAATCCAGGACAATGTAAGAAGATATGCTCTTCCAGAATACCATCATAGTGGGAATTGATTGCCGTGACTGCATAAGCCATTTTGTCGGAGACTCACAGAACACTTTTAAGGCACTTCAATAAACCGAACTCTTCCTTTAAGCATTGTATGCGGTATGTAGTGCATTTTCCCAAAATTCACCACTAGCTACAAGCTGGCTACAGGTGCGCCGCAGTCTCTCAACATTTGGCATCATCCTTGCCAAAACCATTCTGATATTACACGCCTCTTGTTTGAAATTCAACCTAGCAGTAAGCACAGCTAATAGATGCTGAACATTATCATTAGCGCAGCGGCAAGTATATTTCGTCTTCGTTGCAAGAATAGTCAGAATAGCTGGTTTCTTGATGATTGTAAGCTGCAAATGGAATGGTAAAATTCTGTACACCGGTCAATATACAATAGTAATCTCATGGGAGGGCAACATCAGTAGTGAGATATTACGAAGTCTGCCAAGCGGAGAAGCGCGTGAATGAAAAAAGAAAACCAACAATATCTTTGAACTCGAAATGAACAGGGAACAACCGCTCCAGGCAAGTTTGTTTTGAGAATAAATCGATGGCCCTCCTGTCGAAATAAGAGGGGAATTTGAGTTCCGATTACATTGGTAAATTGCTCAGCAATCATATAAAAGTTCTAGGCAACACCTACTCAAAACGACGGGCAAATGTAACCGCTTGCTAAGCATGGTTTGAAAACCATAGGGATCAACGCTCACTGCGAACGACACGCACGCCACTACAGAATACTGTGTGGTGTATTTCCAAGGCATACTTTTTAAATACACTCGTATTAAATTACTCGTATGTTTGGCTTAGGAAAACTTCTCTGTTTACCTTAGACAACAAAAAGACCAATTTACTCGTCTGTCAGGCAGACAAAAGTGTGTGTCTGTGTTTGACAAATGTCCGCTTCGGGTGAATTTCTAATCCAGAAAAACCTCTCTCTCAGTCAAACAACTGTACTTGTGTCAAACCAATGTCTGTGCCTGCGGAAATTAGAGCCTGAAAATAACAATCGAATGCAAGAATCTAGATAAGCAAACTTTGGGAGAGGGATATTTATGTTGAGCTAAAAGCAATTAAATTCTAGAAATGTAGAACAGAATGCCATAAAAAGAATGAACAAAGTATATGAAGATATGTAGACAGCTGGTATACCGCGGGGAAGATTGGGTTATGTGCAGACTCCGCAAGAAAATATTTCTAAAGAAATACTTCAAACACTGTTAGCTATCGCAAAATGTGTTCACCCTTTCGGACACTTCAGTTCCCCACGTCTCATTTACCAAGACTTCACGTATCCTTATATTGGTGCATACCAGAACCTAAAACGAACCTAATGCGCGAAATAAAATTGAAAATAAGAAAAGAGTGCTGCGATCAGGAGGGAAGATCCACGATGGATCACATCCTGGCAACCAGGCGTCGCAAGAAGTAATTTTTCTTCCGCATATATCGATATTTCGGGAACTACTTGATCCCTTCTTCAGTGCCCGGTGCATAATGGAAAGGAAAAGGAAAACTGCTAATTAATTTTTGGCCCGAATAGTGAAACCAGAATTTATTTACCGCTGGAACGACAACAAAGGCGGCAATGCTTTTTTTTAAATTTGGTGTCAAATCGTCTTTTATCGAACCGGCATCTTCCTACCAACAACGAGATCCCCGCAGTATCCCAGCATTTGTATGCATAAAATTTTACCTTATCCCGAATGGCGAAAACAACAACAAAAATGGTAAATGATTATTTTTAAATATTTGAATATTTCATTGTTATTATTGGAAAAATTTAAATGAATTTTAGGGCTTCGCAAAGTTTAAAAGATGAAAGGATTTTGTGAATAAAAGTATCAAAAGAAAACTGAACTGATGATTATTTGTAAATTAATATTTTAAAATATGTGTCAGAATAGGAAATAGGGAATGGAAAGGAGGGTAATAGAGATATTGAAAGAAGTCAAGTAAGAAAATGAACCAATGCTTCCTACCTCCAAATAAAACTCTCGTCACCTTGTCACAGAACAAAACGAACTAAATAATGCACCGGTTGCGAACCCGCGGACACAAAGTATTGCCAATCACTACGCCTAAAGCGTAGAGAGAAATTCCGGGGCATCGTGGACATTATGCAGAAAAACTGTAAATATATTGCCTTTATTCCGGTTGAGCAAAAATCTTAGGCTGCACACGAGTAAAAACCAGATGAGATAGGTAGTGGCAACGTCAGTACTGAAAACAAGGACAGCAACACCACGAAATTGGACCTATTAAATTTTCAAATTGGTCAAATGGTGACGAAATCTGTGTGCAGTTATTGGAATCCAAGAGAAAATATTTTAGTTTAAAAAAAAATTGTTTTCCTCTATAGACTCTATAACTCTATAGAATCAAAGGTCCTACTATTGAAGACGATTACCTTGCCAGTCCGGAGGCTTAACTTCTTTCCAAGCAAAATTACGAGATGTGAGCCTATCTAGGTTCCCATAAGGAAGACGGGATGGTGTGTAGGGAGAAGATGTCCTGAAATATATACGAGTGAGATAATCCATTTCAGAAAGCCAATAGGGACAATATCTATGGTAAAAAGCGGACAATGTAGGAGACCTTTTTTCACATGGAGCAACAGCGTAGGTCTGAATAATAAATATCTGTTAAGGATATCGAATTGTTGGACGTCGGTTATAAAACACTTGGACTGAACATCTGATCAGCATTGTGCTTGCCTGGGATTATTCCTCCTAGCTACTCATTCACAGCTCAAATAGCTGATATACGACATTCACTTTACGATCCAAATTCCTCTGTGGCTAATGACTCCTGCGTAGTAAACGATGATTTAGTTTTAAAATTTTGGGCCTTGAGCAGCAAAGACTATGCAGTCCACAAATGTGAGGAAGTTTAAGAAATGAAACCAACAGAATGCCAACCATTTGCTGTCAAGAAAAAAAACCCCTTCCCAATGACAAATCTAAGCTATATAAATCAAAACATTGAGGTTTTTGTTACAAGAAGAGACACCACTCTCTGATCCATCTAAACAAGGATCGAAAAAAAAAGCAGAACGAATCATTTCTCAGTCAACAATGCCTTCCCTTCAAGGGGAAAGAATGAACAGCCAACGCTTGCAATCGCATTACATTCTACTGCGGCAATCAATATTTCAAATTTGTGGGGTTCCAGTGTATCACTGTTCTCCACATCACTCCAAAATGGGGGCTTCCGCCGTGAACGGTCACTCATACATATTCAACAGAGTATCCAGGATTCACAAACTTGTTTCAAGGCAATTTGAAAGCACACACCTTCAAATGAACAGACGCTCATTCAAAGCTGAAGGGATGTCACAAGATCTATTACGAAAACACGGAAACTAGTGTTGATAAGCCTAATATGTTTGAGCTACGATATCATGCCCAATTGTGGGAAGTCGAGCGTAGTAAGTGGCGTGACATTGGCATTGCGCTGGTCAAGGAAGCAAAAGCTGCCGCAGATAGTAATGATTCCCGAATTGTATACCGCATCACGAAAGAACTTAAGCGTCAAGATTTCAAAGAAGATCAGCCACCTTGAGCGCGACAATTGCGCATAAGCCAATTATCCGTATATTTATTGATGTGGATAAGAAAGGGTGATATTGTTGGCCACGTTATGCAGTGGAATCCACTATCCTAATATGGCCGACGAGGGGGTCGCCCAAGAACACCTGCAGAAGAATAGTGGAGATGGAGGAAAGCCCTGGACGGAGCTAGAACAGACTTCTGTAAACCGCCAATGTTTAGAAGTACTTAACGCACTACCCCACATTAAGGTACAAATGGCAACCATTTATATTCATAGAAAGGGTCTAGAACGGTTAATATGCAACGATAACTGGTCACCAAAAAAAACAGTTACTCCGACAAGTGATCGTTTTTCCAGCTTTTCGGGGCAACAAAGAGTAGTGGTTTACTGTTCGCGCCTAGCAGAAAATTGCAATCTTCACGCTCCTCAAAAGATATGTTCCAATCCATAGGAATTACGACGTCCCCGAGACTGTATCATAAAGCTGGTGCAACAAAAATTCTTTACGGGGGAAATTGACTGTTTAGATAGGAGGAAATCAGTACCGAAATCTAGGTGAGTTATCCCTGCATCCCTTTGTAAATATGAATGGTATTCTAAGGGCAAGAGAGAAGATTACAAAATTCAGATCTGAAAGAGAATGCAAAACATCCAATGCTCTTTGCCAGAAACCATGATTGGCAGGACTCAACAATTGATGGAAAATTTCCAAATAATCCCGCCCCCAAACGTATTGTGTCCAGTAGAGGCAGAACAGACCAATCCGACAACTATCAAGCGATCCCAGTTTTTTTGAATCATTAACTCCAGGACTGATCTGATCGTCCAACAGCTTTTATCTCCTCCGGCATCATATTCCGATGATTCTATGAAAACTGGAAATATTTAAAGAAGATAAATGAATACTGCAGGAAAAAATGGTTTGTTGGACAAAATGGAAGGTTGAAAGAAAAAAGCCGGAGATTGGCTGTATCTGCTAGATGACACCGACTCCCCCCTTATTGAAAGAAATATATGCAAATTGGTATGCAGCCATGGACTGATGGCCTATTTCCAGTGATTGGGACTTTCACCACAAATCAAACACTACATGAAGAAAAGAAATACTCCTAACGATCCCATCATCTGTATTTACAATAAAGCGACTTTTCTAGCGACTGTCCATCGTGTCGACAAAACTGACTTTTCAAATAGCAATTTCTGTTCTTAAACGACAGGAAAGCCTTACTATAAATAA
This sequence comes from Hermetia illucens, assembly GCF_905115235.1. Classification (NCBI taxonomy): domain Eukaryota; kingdom Metazoa; phylum Arthropoda; class Insecta; order Diptera; family Stratiomyidae; genus Hermetia; species Hermetia illucens. The sequence continues at coordinate 151,101,637 of NC_051850.1, read as the reverse complement.
GTCCATCTGGCTGCGCTCACATGTCGGTTGTCTACGAACAATTCATAATAAAATTTACTCAACTTCCTTATCGGATGTAATGCCTTGCTCGGGACTAAACCGTAGTATCCAGCCAGTGGACTATTAAAAATCCAACTGCAAATTACTGGACCCAACACTCTTTCCAGGATGGGACTGACATGCATGAGAACAAAGTTCTCGATCTCCCACTTCCTTTTATATGCACATTCATCAGCGTTATCTAAACCTTGTGAGCTGCTCGATTCGATAATCAAATATGACAAACTCGTTGACATTAACCATATCTAATTGTAGACAAGCCGACATGCATTTAATTCAGAATATATGAACCACCGCAGAATTACGATCAATTATCAGCCCACAATGTTGCAGCTGTTAAGTCTTGTTAGCACTTAAGCCGAACTATCAATTATTCGCAGCTACCACAACAATAGCCGACATGATCATAACAATTAATTTGCATCCTGCCTCGATTCTACGCTTCATAAAACTCTCCGTATTTCATTGACGCCGGCCGATGCGCCATGGAATGCAACTCTTCCCCCGACGACATGATGGTCGATGATTATATCGGGCTCAAAAACAATGTGCCATTAAAATTCATTTCAAATAAACTGCTCGCACTGACCAAGTGAATGCCACGCGGATCGGGGCCTTAGAAGACTGATTTATCTGGAGGAGAGAGCTTCAATTCAGTCTTTATTGATTCTATTTGAGATCGATGACTTGGCCAATTTAGGAAGTCATAGATTGCAAAAATTTCGACCCCAGACGAATTGCTTTTGAATTCCACTTAAAAATAACTTGGCCATCCCAGCTAGGTATTTAGATTTTACGTCGAGGAACGACATTGTAAAATTATGATAATTCCTCAATAATTGTTTGCTTACCTTTTGATATAAAAATTTCAATCACGATCCTAGTGCAGTCGAAAGATATTTACATTTCAATGGACGATATCTTGGAGACCACGCTGAATAGTTTATGGTTTGTTGTGTAAAATTTTATTGCATGGACACATATTTTCGAAAATTAGACCTATTGGACGCTCAGGGAATCGAAAAGATATCATATCCAGACAGTCATGTTTGTATAAGGCGAGCCCCATGAATCAACTCTCCCCAGACATAATACCAACTCGTCGTCTTCGGATTGTTGTTCCATTGAATTCTAAGCCTTCTTCAGAATTAATCATGCCGATATGTCTTTAATAGCTCATATGTGACGACCACTTTAATTGATTAGTGGATTTCCGACCATTGCTTGTAAGGCCCGAAAAGTCGCGTACCGGGAATTCAAAAGAGACCAATCTCGCATTCCAGATCCCCAGTCAGCAATCATCCACGGACGGCCCATTTTGAATGCTGCGAGCGTTTGTAATATTGATGTGAAGATAAATGGCTACAATTATGATTAAGAACAGATTGAGCGAAAACCCCAAGCATGACTAATTAATTTGTTCTACATCATATGTTTCACTCCTCGGGACCCGTGTTGAAGGGTTCAGATCGTCTGGCCCGCGGGAACGCTGGAACGTTTCCGAGAGCAGCAGCATCGTGATCCAATAAGGTTGGCTATGGGAGGCGGAATGAATTTCATCTTCTTTAAGATATTGTTTTGATAAAACTCTAACTAGTTCGTGATTTGATGAGTTAACCCTGGTACTCTTGGTTGCTTCTTGAAGGAATATTTTTCAATAAAGATACCTAAAACTTTGTTGGAAATCTCGCATAAACACATCGGCGTATTTCTTACCAAACTTCATAACTAGAAGATCACATTAAGGTCACTTCCTTACAAGCCATCTGCAAACCGACCATTAACTTTGGTTAAACTAGAAACGAGAGTGCGAAGAAAGTGCAAATGAGGAACGGGTTAAACCGCATGGAACGTGACAATCCATGTTAATCTCGGCGTGTTCTCCGAATGCACGCTGCAGTTGTGCAACCAGCACATGAGACAACATCCCACATTTGGAGCGCTATGGGATACAACTTCTTGTTTGGAATGGAATCATGGTTGTAGCCTAGAAGACGCATACAAGTAATTACTTAACAGGTCAAAAGTGGCAGATGAGATTTCAATACAACTCGCGGGAAGTAGTTCCCTTGTTGGCTTTAATTATATGCTATGCTTTTCTGAAAGGGGTGATTCTATCGAAATTGCTTTTTCCTAGTTTCTGCATTCTTTGTTGCTTCTGGGTGACTGCGGTGCATTGCATAATTATGTGATAGAAAGTTGCAGGTGTTGGGACGTCTAATTTTCGGACTTTGATACGTTGCCAAGTCTAGGAAGTGAATGAGAAATGGGAAAGAACGTGAAAGCCTAGCAATGGTGTACATGGAAAGATATATATCATATTATTCGACCATCTCTTGGACAGGAGGGCAAAGTCAGTAGATGATAATGATCCTTGTTTATTCCGAACTAAGTCGACGCACACCTCCCAAGAGGTAGTCACGGATAGTCCAGTCATTCTGGTGTTGAACTAACGTGAGCGGCGATAAGCACGACGACCCGGCATTGCACGGACTTATGATTTGGGAAACGATTTGGAATAGGTTGCACATGACCAGGCATTCTGTTACCTCACTATAGCATAGTGACATCTCATGGAAACACCTTTTAGGTTAATGTTACAGCTACCTCCGACCTGATAATAATCTTAACAGAGCTGCAAGTACATTCAGAGCTATTTATTTTGCAGATTCAGTTGTGGTCGATTCCTGACTAGCGTCTGATCCTAACTAACTAAAATGGAAGATTCTAAAAGAAATTCCTTTGCAAGAAGCACGGAGCTATGACGGTCACCTACCAAAAGGCCCCGGCGAAGAAGACAACTAATAGCGAGAAAGTGGGTGAACGGTAATAGTGCAGCGAAAATGGAGAGACGTGTTCGGGTTCGGAAAAAGAACCACGAAAAAAGATGAAGACGAAAGGCAGGGGTAGAGAAAGAGAGGCTGCTCAAATATGGGGTCGTCGTTCGGAAAAAGAAGGACACTACCATTTTGCAACGAAGTACGGATATCAAGAATGACATAATGATTAGAGATAGAGGAACTCGTGAACATTACTCGACAACGCCAGCGAAACGCCGGGAACACCGGTAAAGAGGAGCTGAGGAAATAGCGAATGGTTAATGCAACCCCTAGCAGTGCAAAATGCTCAGCCTCAGCATGGGGGTAGACAATTAATAAAATGAAACACAGCAAAAATCTTCCAAGTTAGAAGGATTCCGGGAGATGATAACCAAAAGGCATCGAAAAAAGGCCAAATTACAACAACGACAGCGTTAGTTAGCAATGGCAGTGACCCCACTACAGCAAAGTCGAAGTCAACTACGACAACACCGCGCCAGAGAAAAGAGGAGGGGCAAACCACCGCCAAACGGACAGCCTATTTCATCAAGCAAAACACTAGGAGATCTTTCGCGGTAGTTCTTCAAGAAATTTGCAACAACGACCAATTTAAATGCCCTGGGGAAAACGTTGAAATCATCCGGCGGAATCAAACCGGCAGTATACTTGCCGAAATTGGAATGAAAACTAACAAGAAGAATACGTTCCAGAGTCCAGATCATTCTAGGCACTGGAGCCTAGAACCCAAGTGAACCCTCGAACTCTCTCACGAACACGGAAGAGGTGGAGGAAGTGATGAAAGTGGATAACTCAGATGTGAGCAACTTCAAGGTGGGAGTTACATCTGTCAACTCCAGTGGACAAAAATTAACCGTTGGCATCGTCACTTACACGATATCGAGCCAAGTTCTTCATTCCGAGAAAAAATAAAGATCGAGTGGGTCACTTGCAGGGTAAGGCGAAGGACAGTTTCGACTCGCTGCCTTATATGCATATAACAGGGGTTGAAGAAAGCAGGAAAGAATGTGTTACATTGTAACGAACCCATGCAAGGATCACGGTCTGCAAAAAGAAGATATGGCTCATATTCCTGGTTCCAGGCAGTGACAGGTCCTCAAAGAAGTTTTGCAAAAGTGGAAGTCGATCACCATGATCGACATCCTGCAAGCGCTCATTACCTGATGGAGCAGATGGTGCCAGAAGGAAGAACTGAATTGATGCTCCTCAGTGAGCAGTACCGAGATAAGAGCTCACCTCGTGGTATGTCGGTGTATCTGGCAATACTCTCATCTGGATAAAAGATACGTTTAACATAAAAGGGGAAGGTCTTTTTCAGCGATTTCCTCATACCGAACGAATCTATGTCCACTTTTCTGAATACGTACAGCGCTTTGGAGAACGAGATTCGAAACACGAACGGGAATTTGAAGCTGGCGGAAACTTGATCGCCGGAGCCCTCGAATGGTGCAGGCCTCAACTAGATTCTCGGGGCACACAAATTTCGGAATTATTTTCCTAGATAGAGGCTTATTGTCCTAGATATAGGTAGCACTCCGGGCTACGAGGGACTATCCTTGTCGTGACCTTTGCTAGGATTGATGACTATGGCGGGTACTGAAAGATTTAACGGACAGTAATACCTAGTACATGTCCTTGGAAGTGATAAACAGGTCCTCCCAATGTTTGAATATCCGACAAATATCTATTCGGTGGAACACCGCGAATGGCGATGTTGCCGAAATTGCCGAAACTTTCTCAAGAAGGGTGAATAAGCCACCAGACCCGGGCGTGAATAAAAAAAATCCGACTTAATCGTTATTGAACTCAAGAAAGAAAGTATATTCATTATACAAGTTGGGTATTTGTAGTTCGGTCCCTACTAAATATTCAAATGGTGCAGACCTCCTCGTTTTGATGTGAGAACTTGCACAAAATAGTGAGCATTAACATCGCTGTCTTGAACTTCGTCTCCGTGAATAAGAAAACACCAAAGTATTTACTCATCTCCCTGTTCATTTTTTGTTGGTAATTTGTCTATGTTTAAATCATACTATAAGTTGCTTAAAGATTGAGACTATTCTCTAGCCAAGCTTTGCCCCAAAGTATGGGCGGATTTACGCTCAATACAATTCATTTCAATATTAACTTTATTTGAGTAGATATCGGTATGGAGGGTATTGCAGAGCCTAGGCACCATACAATGGCAGCCTTTTGGTTTTTTTTCAAATTTTTCGATTGGGTAGTTTCTGAGAATAGGTCCGTTGAAGAAATCATCTCTTTCTACCCCTCCCACCCTCCATATTTCCAACAAATGTCAAAACTAACACCGGCATCGAAAAGTATTACTCAAGAACTTCATTTGATAGTCAACATGACTACTTTTAGCGAAAAAAGACCCCCCCCCCCCCAAAATTCAACGTGAAAGAATGTAACTCACTGCATGCGTGAGCATTCACTGTTCCCATCTTTCCATCAAATTTGGTATCAATCGCCACAAGCATTTCCAAGAAAAATGCGTGCGGCAGACAGACAGACAGTAAACCGATTTTAATAAGGTTTTGTTTTACACAAAACCTGAAAAAAGACTCTCTAGTTGGATAGTAAAACCAAGCTAAAGTAGTTTATAAGCACACTTAAATCATGCATAGTAGAAGGAATGTATTTAGTAGAGGCAGCCGTTGGCCTTGCCTTGAAAGCCCCCAAGTTCATCTGGTATATTGGAGGGGATGATATACAACAGGCCGCTCTAGCTCTTCCAACTAACTGGTGATATATCGGAGATACAGTAAAAATGTTGGCGAGCTCGTTTTACATTGCATCCAATGACAATGGTTATGGATAGGACTTCCATTGTAATTTTGTTTGACAACTGCTGCATGCTGACGATACTAGATACTAGGGATTTTTTTAATTGAGTTAGCAAGTGTTAGGCAAAGTGTACTCTGATCCTAAAGATGTAGCTAGTTAGCTTTAGGAAGAGCTTCTTCTTTACAAAATGGACAACAAAGACCACATTGTTTTAGCAGGTGTTCCTCAAAGTTCCGTACTAGGGTGCTTGCGTTTCATGTTCATCTGTAGCAAGTATGATGCCTAGCACGAACGAAGCAAAACTATTGTCACAGCTTGTTTATCCGAAATGTTTGAAATCCATCCCGGGAGCAGTATGAGACGCTTTGAACCGATAGAAGGTAAGTTCGACACCAATGCCAAGAGTATGCAGTATGTAAGCGGAATGTACCATCTCAGGGATGAGATATCTATTGATCTTCTAGCAAACGAGGGGCGTTACCTCTACCAGAGAAGGAGGCCAAATTTATCTGAGGTGACTGCGGCCTTTCTAAAAGCCACTAGTAAGAAACAGTCCAGGATATGTCTCCAACGCTGGAATAATCCCAATTTCAGAACAGTTTTAGGTTATTTAAGAACTATTGGCAACCAAAGGAAGACCTGTAGAATATAAACTACGAAGAAACCAAGAGCAGTAGTGGTAATCATTCACACTTACCTCAGTGGTGCATCTGACGGAGTTACATCTCTGCAATACATGTAACCATCAGTGTCAAGTTGAATATTGATCAGCTGAGAAGACCGTAATCAAAAAAGTTTCATGATAAAAAGGCAGGGTATAGCAGAAATGTGCCCCAGACTAGACGTCAAAAACAAACCAGGCCTTAGTCACACAGGCGTTAAACGGTATTTATGCTGTTTGAAAGATGGCCTGGAACCAGAAGACCTCCTCAAGAAGAAGAAGGCGAATAGCAAAGATCACCTAACCGAAGGGGAATGTTTTCAGGAAACTCAAATTTGAAAAAGGAGGAAACAGATAGGTTAGCTGTGAAAGTAGGAGCCAGAGCCCAGGGTTAAATATGTTAGCGTGAGGAAGGGCTTCTACCCAGTTCCTTTTTGAAGCAAATGCTCATTCGTTCAGATGGGATAGAGTGCCACTTTCGACCAGCTATTATGCTGGTAGGCTACACCTCGGAGGGCACGGGGAACCATAGTCCGATATTGGAGAGAAACTAAACGCGTAATTGGAGACAGAGGTCAGTCGTAGGACGACTGAGGTTAACTTTTACTATGCAAAAGCTGCATTTGCAATTTCGAGGGATGATACTGGAATAATGCTGGTTTAAGAACTCTGGGCTTCCCCGAGCAGATTGGCGCTCTACTAAGAATATAAGTGCACCTAATTTGCTGAAAACTTGAGAGGTGTCACAATTCTTACATCCAAATTTAAATGTCTAGCTGCTTCTCTAATTAGGGATCTCATGGGTCTATAAGTTCCATTTTAGTACTCGAGAGTTACCTCCCAGGTTACGACACTCGGATGCTACCGGAACAAGTCGTTAAGCTGATGAAGGAAAGGTGCAACTACTTTTTTTTATGCTAATATGTAGAATAATAAGCAGAGGAAGGAAGAAGGAAAATTGGGGACTAACAAAGGAACTATGCTCACGGATAGAATATGATGGGCAATGGGGACTTTTAAACCATCTAAATCACCTGGAATTAATAGTGTCTTTCCAGCGTTGCTCCAAGGGAAGGGGGAAATGATTTGAGGCTCCCTCATGATGGTGGTAAAGGGCAGTATACCCTGGAATACATACCCTGAGTATATAGGCGGACAAAAGTGGTGTTCACTTCGAGAACGGATTAAAAAAATCTTTTTCATCCTTTTCAGACCAATTTGTCAGATATCTTTTGTACTGAAAACAGTAGTGGAAGTCTTGAACAAGGCGACAAGTGGTCACCGAAATATGCATATTTTTAATAAATAATTTCGGTAAAGTATAAAGAAACTTTTCTTGGATTTTCTTTTATAAATATGAGAACTTCCTATGTGACAGAATCCAACTTGTCACAATGTTCAGGAAACTACGCAAATTTGAAAGACTGATTTGTATTTGTACCACTGGGACGATGAGGATATGTTTAACGGCGCTTTTAGAAATCTTCCTGGGTTTGACCTCTCTTCATCCTCAGGGAAACAGAGAACAGAGATATCTTGAATTAGCGATACCGAGTAATAGCATCCCACAAAAGTTTCATTTTCATAAGAAATTTAAAATACGATTCAGAAAGAGGGTATGCAATCAACTGATCATCTGGCACACTGACGGATCTCTTACAGCAGAGGGAAAAGTGGAATATTATAATCTTAACCGACCACCGGATATCGTTTCACTCAAGCCCAACTTGGTGAACTCTTGACTGGTATGACGCTAGGCTCGTACAATAAGATGTGGCTGGTGAATGAGGCAGCGGGTCAGAATAGCTAGAAAAGGAGCAGAAACGTCGTTAAATAGACCAGAAAATCTCTATAGAACCAGAAAAAGATTCCTGGCTTCAAAAATAAGGAATAAGTCGGAAACTTAAAGGAGGTCCGCCGTAAATTTTAAAAATATATTAATATACTATTATTAATTTTATTTTGGGAGATATCGATAAGGAGGGTATTTCGGAGCCTTGATGTCATTTAGAGGCAGAATTATAATTTTTTTCAGATATTTTTGGTCGGTAGTTTCTGAAAATGGCCCCTAATTTAAGTGACTCTTTTATGACCCCCTCACTCTCACCGTTTCGCAATGGACTTCAGAACCAGATTTGGGAAGTGCTAACCGAGACCTTTCATGTGTTACCCCACATGACTACACTCGGTGAAAAAATGTTGCCCCCTCCCCAACTTTGCACTTATGCGGAACCCCCTTAACTTCCAAGAAGGACGATGTAACTCAGCGCATGAATGGTCGCTCACAGTTCCCATCTTTCCACCAAATTCGGGGTTAATCGGTAAAGCGGTTTCTGAGGAAAGTGCGTGACAGACAGAGAGACAAACAGGTAGACGGACAGACAGTAATCCGAGGTTTTGTTGAAAACAAAAAATCAGTTTTAGCGAACCTATCAAGACCAGATCAATCCAGGGTGCTTCCGGCGAAATACGAACTGAAGCTCTTTCAAGATTCTTTAAACCTTACCAGCCATAGGATCATAGAGGAAATACTCACGAATTACCGCAGGCTAAACTACCCAGCGGTCAAAGGGTAGTATAGGTCCCAGGGCGAAACATGGATTGGTAGCCACGATGGAGCATAAAACCTGGGAAACGCCTGCTGAACCAACACCAATACCTCTACTACCAAACTCTATCTCCATATCCACATGTTGATCGCTGGGAGTTCTTTCTTTATGAAAAACTGCAGACGAAGAAGGATGAAAGCGAGTCTCCCGCGCTTAAAACCGAGACAAAATATATGAACTGGTTATCCAGGTTGGAGGTCAGGTAGGGCTGACAACCCTACACGGAAAATCGAAGCCACGGAAGGAGCCTCGAACAGGATGGATTCCAAAACGACGAACCCGGCAACGAAAACGGATAAACGATTTGCGCATTTTCTCATGCCGCTGAGCAGCTAGTCGATACCTTGTCCCAATATAAGGTTGATGTAACAGCGTTGCAAGAGATGTGACCACTTTCAACCAAATTAACCACGTGCTGATTGAGCGCCGCCATCTCTCAGCCTTGATGAATGTCAGGACGTATAGGGGAACCAATATAGACTCGGATCACTATCTCGTTGGCATAGTGCACCAAGCTCAAACTACGACACCACCTACAATCCCCTCTGACAATCAGGTGAGAGTGAATACTGAAGCCAGTCACAACACAGCCCTCCGCAACATCAATAAGGACGAATGAATGCCATAATAACCGCAGTCAACAGAGATCCTGGAGATGAAGAACGTTACCATTGATACGGCCACAAACATACTTGGCCCCAGTCGCAAAAAAAGGCGGAACGGCTGGTTTCACAATGAATGTAAGCTAGCAACGGAACGGAAGAATGCTGCATACCGAGTAATACATTCTCAAAGAACGCGGGCACGCGCGGAAACTCATCACGAACTCCGTCGAGCGAAGAAGCAACTTCACAGACGGAAAAAGGAAGCCTGGGAGAACCAACAAGTCTGTGACACGTCTGTGAACTAGAAGAGTTCAGGGAGCAACTGCACCAGAGGGAAATCTGATTTTCGACAGAATGGGCATATTAGAGTGATGGATTGAGTACTTTGATGAGCTGCTGAACAACCAGAACATCGGCGAGTTGGAGGTCCCGCCATCTGAAGACAATGGACAAATACTGCCACCACCAATTATAGGAAAAACAGTTCGTGCAACTCATCGGCCTAAAAATCATAAGTCGCCAGGATCCGATGGAATTACAGCCGAATTGGTTAAATATGGAGGCACACAATTACACCAAGTGGTTCATTAATTTGTGTTCAAGGTGTGGGACAGCGAATCAATGCTTGGCAACTGGCAAAGAGGCATTATCTGTCTCATACATTAAAAGGGAGATATTACACAGTGCAGCAATTATAGAGGTATCAAATTGCTGAGTATAAGATGAGATATTCTTAGCTATCTTACTTGGCCGGATAGCCCCATACGCCCAGAACATCACTGGTCCATATCAAAGAGGTTTCACTCACAGTAACACATCAGATTTTCTCTGTGCGGTAAGTGATGGAAAAACTGTTGGAACATGGACATCAATTGCACCATCTTTTCATCAACTTTAAAGCCGCAAGGGTAAAACTGTACACGACCATGAGAGAATTCGATATCCCGACGAAATTGATAAGACTGACTGGGGTGACCCTGGCCAATGTGCGAGGCCAAATAAAATCAGCAGAATCACTTTCAAGACTATCGACATCAACAAGGGTCTACGACAAGGGGATGCCTTATAAAGCGTCGTCTTTAACCTGGCCCTTGAGAAAGTCTTCCATGATGCTGAGGTAAATGCAAGAGGTACGATTCTCTTTAAGTCTACCCAACTAATGGCTCATGCTGACGATATCGATATCATGGGAAGGACGACCCAAGGTATACAATCTGCCTTCATCCAGATCGAGAAGGCGGTTATCGGCGCGAGATCTTGGGTTGCACATCAATGAAGTCAAGACAAAGTATATGGTGGCAATGTCAGTACCGAAAACCAGCCAACCAACAACATCAAACCGTACTGGTCAAACGGAAAGAATAAAGATAGGAGACTACAACTCAGACGCATCGTCAGACGTCAGCTTACAAAAACTGTTTCGTTCGAAACGTCTCACCATAGGGACTTGGGTTCTTAGTAACAAAAATTACGAACTCTTGGGCGCGTTCGAGAGAAGAATCCTGAGAAGAATTTTTGGCCCCCTACATGAGGATGGACGATTCCGTAGCCTACACAATGACGAAATCTATGAGCGATACCATGACCATCAGGTTGTGGATAAAATCCAGCTCAATAGGTTACGGTGGGCGGGTCATTTTATCCGTATGGATGAGGATAATCCAGCCTGGAAGGTCTATAAGGGCAATATCTAAGATAGAAAAAGAAGACGAGGTAGACCTGCCTGAGATGGAACGATGGCGTAGGTCAGGATGCCAGACAGCTTTCAGGGATATCGAATTAATGGACCTCGGCGCAAAACCGGCGCACTATTATTATTAGTATTAGACCGACTTAAGTATACTGTTTGGTGCCGTCCATTGTCAAAAAAGGATCATTTTATCACATTTTTGTTTGCGAATGGATATGACGGTGTAACTTGTATTGCTGATGTTCAATATCGAATAATGTTGCAATTTTTTCAATGCCAGTCAGCTGTTGAAATCCATCCAAACCTGTGGTTTTAAATGAAACTGCAGAGCCCCCTTCGAGGAAGTTTATGATTGACTGTTAGCAGATATTTCCGTGACCAATTCCGATTATAAGATATTCATTAGAATCTCACATACTTGCATGGGCTTATCTCGGGAAAAATATGGTTAAGGGGATGAGCCCTAGTTGGTAAATGATTCGTTGATTCGTTTATTTAACTTGCTTTAAGATGATTAGTAGATAATAGCCTATAATGGAAAAAGTGATAAGGATAATACCTTAGAATATTAAAACCTCAAAATCTCCTCTATAATTACCTCAAAAGACCCTAAATCAGATTCAGGAATCATTTGCAAGATCATAAACAAATCTCCGACTGTGAATTTTCACGGAAAAGCTATAAAGCGCCGCAAGTAATGGCTCTTTTGTAACTCGATCTTTATTTGTTGGATGTTTTCTCGCATAGTTTGTAAACATTGGAGCACATGAATGCAGTTACACATCTGCACTTGTACCCCATACGAGCAGACAGCTAAACACGAAAATGATAATTTCACTGGTGAAATCGGAAAAGTTTATCACCTTCACAATAAATCCAGAGTCGAAGGGCGTAAACCATGTGGTTGGTCGTCATGTTCTTCGGCAGTTAATGGAGCGACGGTGCGCAGCTTAAAACCACCTTTGTACACGGGTTACAGAGTCATCAAGATAATTAATAGGTGAAGTATGTATGTACCCGTAGTCTGCGAAATTTAGAAACTATAAGATGTGGTGAATGCTGATACCATGCAGCACGAAATCCGTTTCGCTTGTGTAGATTCCACTCTCGCTTTTTGGTGATTTTCAGTTATACTAGATTTCGCGATATCTTTCCTATCCCCATGCAGCTCATCCCACTGAATTCTAGTAATGTTACAGATGCAGAATCTGTCGTCATGTTCATTTCTAGAATTTTACAACACGGACATGAATGGCCGCTGTCAATTCATGGATGCTCCGAAAACTACAAACCGATACAATTCAGAAATATTAAAAAACACTTAAGACTATTTAAATCAATAAAATTGTTCGTAACTGAATAATTGATGAAAGTAGGTGACTTGGTTTATTGCCCAAAAGAGAGGTCGATGCGTGAGTTCACGTCGTACCGCGTGTCCATCTGTGAACTCAAAAGGAACACGACAGAGATTCATTTCGATCACGAATTAAGATAAATACGAGTACGCCGCCTGCAACAGTGGGTGCTCTCGAATTCCCTATGTATGCTGGGATGCTATGGTTTCTGGCTGTAATTCAAACATGACCTATAACTTAATAAACACTCCATAACTGAAAATGTAGATTGAAATTGATGGGACCATGGTTTTATTGGCATCTTTACGACGCGACGGTACCCTCGTAACCATACAAATGACTTGAATTTCGGGAAAGAATCGTTTTTATAATTTATTGTATCTTGTTTTTGAATAAATCTTAATTAAGTGGCTGAAGTGTTCTTTAACAAGTGTATCTTTAATATTTTTATGTTTTGAGGTTGTACGTAGGATTTCAATCATATTTGTCTTTTTGAATTTTTTCCCAAGTTAATTTTTAGGATTTCAGTATTCAAGTTATTATAGATTCTAATTTACATTCTCGATTATCTTTCAAAGTGGTGCAATCATTAAAAGTGAATACTTGTGTGGAAAGGAAATATGTTCTTGAAAACCATAGCAACAATGCTACGTGGAAGATTCCTAAATGTCTCAAATTGTCGACACTACATAGAACTTGAAAGCTGGACGCTTCAGGTATGAAAGGGGTTGTGTATTCCTTATATAAAAATATTTGAGTGGACATTGTCCCATTAATACGTAGACCGTAATCTATATGTATCTATTATTTCAGAATACCCACTTTCGCACGATACTGACATTCAAAGTCTTGAATTTGCACAGAAGCGACAATTTTGATCTAATATAACTTTGTTAGTAATAGTGCGGTTTTCACGAAACTTGGCAGGATTGTGCTCTATGTATTTTATAGCATATATTTCATGATTTTAGGATGAACTATTATTAATTGTATTATATATCGGTATGGAGGGTATTTCGGAGTTTAGGCACCATATAGCGGCAGCTTTCTGATTTTATTCAGATTTTTGGGTTGAGTAGATCCTCTCTCTTGTGAATTAAATATCAAAACTGACACCAGCTTTCAAAAGCACTAATTAAGACCCTTTATTTGATACCTCATACGACTATATTTGGTGAACAAAAATTCGCACTCCCCTTTTGCATATATGGGACCCCTCCCCCCTCTTAAATTCGACATAGAATGACGTAGCTCACTGTATGCGTGAACATTCATAGTTTTCACCTTTCCACCAAATTTGTTGTCAATCAGTATAACCGTTTCCAAGAAAAATGCGTGTGACAGACAGGCAGATAGATCGCGATTGTAACCATATAACAGGTCGTAGTGACCGCAGCTTTGCGACGGGAGCGGAATCTTATTCGTCTCTTTCTGAATTAATTTGCCTAAATAATGCATTTCATAATGTAGACTCATCCTAATTTTTGCCGCAGATTGCACATTATTGAATGCATTCGGGCAAAATTAATTTTGACAGAGGGGAATGATTTGCCGCATCCGTAGGCGCACCCGCATGTCGCTGCAACATAAACTCTAGAGAATTCAAGGCAAAGGTAGTGGCATGCAGAGCGGTTCTCATTAAGAACAGCTGATCGGTGGCGAGGTAAGCACAGTTGAAGTGGTGAGTCTGGAGGACCAGCGGTGAAGTGTCTTTGGGAGAAGGAGGATTGGCGTTGACAGAAGGTTTTTTTTTTTGGGGAATTCAACTTATTCGTGAGTATTAATCTTGTGATTCATCATCATCATCAACGGCGCAACAATCGGTATCCGGTCTAGGCCTGCCTTAATAAGGAACTCCAGACATCCCGGTCTTGCGTCGAGGCCCACCAATTCACCAATGAGTAATGTTTGAGTTTTTTGAATGAATCATACGGGGTTGGAAAGGTCTTTGAATTGAAGCGCTAGAATTTTGACAAATGATGGCAGTTAGGTTAAAATGAGATTGCTTTTTTGACGCATTTATTATTTAATGTGAAAAATTTATTGCAGTTACTGAATACTTAGAGGTTTAAAGGGAATATTCATCATCAACGGCGCAACAACCGGTATCCGGTCTAGGCCTTCCTTAATAAGGAACTCCAGACATCCCGGTTTTGCGCCGAGGTCCACCAATTCGATATCCCTAAAAGCTGTCTAGCGTCCTGAACTACGCCATCGCTCCATCTTAGGCAGGGTCTGCCTCGTCTTCTTTTTCTACCATAGATATTGCCCTTATAGACTTTCCGAGGTGGGTCATCCTCACCCATACGGATTAAATGAGCCGCCACCGTAACCCATTGAGCCGGATTTTATCCACAACCTGACGGTCATGGCATCGCTCACAGGTTTCGTTGTTATGTACTCTACGGAATCGTCCATCCTCATGTAGACAGCCAAAACTTCTTCAGAGGATTCTTCTCTCGAACGCGGCCAAGAGTTCGCAATTTGTCTTGCTAAGAACCCAAGTCTCCGAGAAATACATAAGGACTGGCAGGATCATTGTCTTGTACAGTAAGAGCTTTGACCCTATGGTGAGACATTTTCAGCGGAACAGTTTTTGTAAACTGAAATAGGCTCTGTTGGCTGACAAAAACCGGGCGCGGGTTTCACCATCATAGCTGTTATCGGTTGTGATTTTCGATCCTAGATAGCAGATGGTCTCACGTTCGGTTCAAAAAGAAAAAAAAACAAGAATATGATGATGGACTATAGTAAACATTCCTCCCCCCTTATGCGGTAGTGTTCTTTTGTATCGCAGAAATCGCTTGTCGAAACCGGTATGGGGTTGATACTAACCAGTTCTGCAATTTAAGGAACAATATATAGAAAAGTGAATCTCTTATTAAGCATTGTCCTTAGTTGGAGAAGCACGCGTGAATCTCCAATTAAGTATTGCCCTTAGTGGGAGAAGCAAACAAGTAAGAGGTTTAATCTTCGTCTAAAAATAGAAAGAGAGACAGAGTCCAAGGAGCCTTGCAAGACTGGAATAATTTCGGGATCGGACAGTAGCTATCAAGCTTCTATGCTATATATAGGGGCAAAGCTATCCATCAATCAATTACAGAACTTGAAAAGGGTACACATATGAAGGAAGATTTATCATTGTTGAAGATAAGAGAGATTGAGAGACTGGAGCGGGGAAGAATAGTCCCCACGGGGAAAAGTGCAGAAAAGAAGGATTGGTTGAATTTGCTTTGTACAGCGAGGCAGTGAAAGTTCCGGAAGGGAAACCAAATTAGAGAACAATATTCAAAAATCTTCCCAATGAAAGAATTGAGAAAGACTGGATTGAGGTGAAATCGGAGGAGGAATGTAGAATAAGAAAAGATATCGACGAAATCGCTTCTGAAACGAATTTGGTGGTCAAAGGTTACACCCAGATCTTGAAAGAAGCTCAGAAGTGATAAGAGTTGTCCATCAGAAGACTAGGAAAATGATATTGGAACGGAGTGAAGCGAGTAGCGGATTGAATAGTATTTGATGACATTTAGTTTCAGTATGTTCGCAGAGTACAAACACCCCGGAGTATCTAAGTTATCGTCCAAAAGAGTGACCCGCGCCGGATGAAATGCAAGCAAATAATTTAGGGTCGGGCAGGTGAGGAAGGAGGGAAAGTCATTAATAAAAATTAGGGACATTTCTAGACCTAGTATATAGCCTTGCAGAACCCCAGAAGAATGAGAGAAGAAGTGGGATGAGTATCCACGAAAAACCTTTGCGGAAACGATAAGAAACAACATGTTTGGAGTGGCGCCTTTTGTGATTCACGTAATGAAATCGATATAAATGAAGTGCATTTCTTCCCGTGAATTGGGACATTTAGCAATGAAGGTGGTAAAGGCTAGAAGGTTACAAACAGGAGATCGATGTTTCACAAAACCATCTTGGCAGTGCGGCGTGCCGACAATCGGAAAAGGCGCAGGAGTGGCCACGAGGCCGGTGGAAAAACGAAAATTTTACAGTCTAGCAAATTCCTTCATAGCAGAAGTTTGTATTGAATAAAGTTAAAAAAAAAAATAAAATAAATAATAATCATTAATTAAAATTATACATACAGTACATAATCAAAAGAATACATACAGTGGTTTCAATACAGAGTGACTCCTACTGTTTCCCTTGAACTACCACATTGTGATCGTGATGGGCAATCTGAATGCTGACAACTCCCTGCTATGACGTATGGTGGGGAAATGTGGTCTTGAGGTACATAATGATAATGATAAAAAATTTATGGTTTTCTGCAAATTCAACCATCTCTTGTTTCTACGAAACTACTACTCCCGCTTGCTCGCAAATTTAGGGAGTTCGAGAAATTTCGCAGGAAGTAGGAGAAAGAGATGATTTTTAAGACTTTGAAAAAATACGCCCATCTAGAATGAGACAGCCGGGTTGCCGTTTCTATTCTTCCTACAATTGGAAGGATGATTGCTTAATCAGTGAACAGGCTAGTTCCCTTCTAAATCCTTTTAGAACCTTTTAGACCTTGTGGTCTACATTTCAATCGATAATATCATTTTTCCTCAAAATCCTAGACTTTGACCACGTTTGGAAAGACAGCCTGCTTAACACCAAAATCAAGTTAATGTGCCTTCAAGCTAAAGTTCTCTCTGGGCTCCTATATGTGTACAGACAGTACGCGGAAAGTAATCACAACTGTTGTTCGACAGCTCCAAGCTCATCAATTCTGGATATTCTGGTCTGAAACAATTGCAAATGAAGAACGGACCGTCGTGTGGGCTAGGTATCAATAGACGTGTTGATTAGAAGATCATCATCATCAACGGCGCAACAACCGGTATCCGGTCTAGGCCTGCCATAATAAGGAACTCCAGACATCCTGGTTTTGCGCTGTGGTCCACCAATTCGACATCCCTAAAAGCTATCTGGCGTCCTGACCTACGCCATCGCTCCATCTTAGGCAGGGTCTGCCTGATTAGAAGATAAGTCATACTTTAAGAAAGGTCGAAAACTTCATTGCATGCAAAACTGAATTGATGAGTTGGAAATGTACTACACAACCAAAAGCCATCATAGTACCCCTATATGAAATCTGTCGCTCACTATTCTCCTCAAATGAAATCAATAATGGTGATTACAGATGATAAGATAGCTTAGTTAGTCGGACATCAACTTTTCAGGTTCCTACGTTCCCCGCTCTAGGTTCAAATCCCGGTCCCATCATGGATGTTTATGTTGTTCTTTGTGCTTTGGTTTCTGGAGGTTTCTCCCTTTAAGTACATGAAAACCACTAAATCTTTCATATCTGAAGTGTTAAACTTTCAATTTCCGATTTGGTCGAAATGGTATGTTATGGGTTCAACTAAAACTTCGAGATATTGATAACAGTCGTCGGGGAGACGACGCCTTTCAAAAGAATTCTCTATGAAATTATGGCTGTCCTCGCTTAAATTCTCTAGGGATTTATTGACTGACTTATACATAGAGCTTATTCCTGCTGACAGAAAAATATCACCCCCGGAGTTCCAATTTGGCGCCGGAACCAAAACAAGCGACATGAAAAATTATTCATAGAACCGCTTAGAAACGAATATGCAATTAAGGTGATACAAGTGAATGGTACTTACATTTACAGCCACGAATATAAGAACTATAACTAATATTTCTAATAACTTCATAATAATATCACAGTTGTGCGTTATGGGGTAGAAATATGTCCGCTTCGACTGTCGATTTGCTGCTTTACATGCTATCTCATTTCACCTGCAAAAAAAGAAACCCTTTTGTAAATTCATGATAAATTGTAAAATATGGAATAAATTAGAATTATTATAAAGTGGAGCAGAAGAGCTGTTAATATTGTTTTTATTGTGAAAAATTTATTTGATGAGTAAAATCCAAAAAAAGCAACAAATAACAATAACGTAACATAATCAGAAATAACCTATTTGAGCAGTGTCGAAATGGCCACCTCTGGTTAATTAACTATTTCCAGAAATATTTAGGCAATTACACAACTGTTCTAGGAATACTCGGTTCCATTC
The DNA here is from genome assembly GCF_905115235.1 of Hermetia illucens. NCBI lineage: Eukaryota > Metazoa > Arthropoda > Insecta > Diptera > Stratiomyidae > Hermetia > Hermetia illucens. The sequence goes on along the minus strand of NC_051850.1, from coordinate 151,082,989 downwards.
TCAGAGTAGAACTGATTTTATTTAAATCAAACTATTATGCCGCTTTGCACAGGTCTTTCTTTGTAAAGCTGACCAAGGGCTCTAGTCGGTCAAGATTAGACGACTACCCTGCAGATGTACTAAAGGAAGATATAATAGCAGCAGGATGGACTAGAAGAATGGAAACGCACGTTTAGATAAGTATTCAACGGATTGCGATTATCTGTTTCTATTTTCCTAACTTCAGAATAAAATTAAGATTCCTGTAGGGATTAAATTTAGTTTCAGTTAATTAGCCAACGACAAGCTAGCCGAAGGCGATAGAGTTTATCAGTCGGGTCCACGCAAGATTAGCGATTGTGGGAAGTTCGATCCAGGAGAATCTAAGGGGCTGGATAGTGTCTTCAAAAGGATGTCCGTGTACTCGGCGACGAAGAGACTATAAAGTCTTATCAGTCATAACCCATAAGCAAACGGTGGAGAAACTTTGAAAGGTGTACTTTCAAGGCTGGAGGAGCTGAACCATAATGCTGAGCAGGCGACAGCCATGGATGGTGTTGCGGTCAAAAATAATTAGTAGTAAGTTAGGTCCGGCTCTAGGAAATTGGGGTACATGCAGTACAATGGACTACAATCTTCCGTAAGAAATTGTTATGCCAATACCGTCAAATCCTGGCGTTGTGAATGTACCCCCCGCAATAGAAAATTGGCTTTCCAGTCCACCAGCGCCAGATAATCTATATATTTCAGAGAGATGTTAGTCACTATAAGTCGTTCAGAAATCTATTCAACACGGTTTTTGATAGCACCAATATTAATTCAGCAGAGCTAATGATGTTCAGTAGTGAATTGAGTGGCAATGCGAAACGACTGTTAGATCATTTAGGAAGCTATTGGGGAAAATATAACCAAATACGCGACCCATTGAGTCAATGATATAGAAATTCGCGGTTCTTGGCAGTAAAGGAGATCCGGACCTTGTTGACCTTCCTTAAATTTCAGACCTACATCCCTTATTTATGTTAACATTTGGATAATGGAACTGAAGTGAAAAAGGAAGCTTTCGTATGACTAAGAGAAATTTCAGTATAGGACTCTGCGTAAAGATGAAGCTAACCTCACTGACGATAGCGAATAAGAGTAGTTATTTGTTAAAATGGAACGAATTTTGGAAGGACGGTTCGTAATTTCGATTTCTTTGAAGACAGGATAATGTCAAGCTAGGAAGCTCTTATCGTAAAGCAATATGGTAATTTTTGGGCGAAGAAGAAAGGTGGGTTATTCTGAATAGTTAGAATAGAAAATCCCTCAAATTTACACTTAGGAATACTGGGAGCAGGAGGTAGTAAAAGTCTTGTCAATTCAGACACCAATGCTGACGCGAAAACGGAGAGAGTAGAGTCAGTGTAGGTAAATCGTAAATCGGAGAATGGAACGGACTTATTCATTCTTCAAACTTCTCCAATACCGACAAAGCAGGGCAATAACGGTAGGAAATTTGGTAAAATCTATATATATATTGCAGTCAAATATTGCACATTGTTGGACCACTGAGCCTGGTAGAATTGAGAATTGAGGTGCCATTGCGCAGCAACGGACATCTAAGGAGATTTATCACGTCTTCGTAGACATCAGGTTTATTTGCATAACCAAAAGAGTGCAGGTGAATATTGAAGAACATCAAAAGCACATTTATCTTTGGCCCGGGAAAATTTGCCAACCACATTCAAAAAGGACAGTAGAAAACTTAGCGGACTGTAGAGACGTTTAGATGGTTCGACGAACCTAAGAAACTGGAAGCTCTGTTGGTCGCAAGAGTAGAGCTCCACCATCGTTACAAAGTACGAGAAATACAGGGAAGCATACGCGCTGGTAAAAGGAATTATATCGTCTCAATTAGTAGGGAACTAGAAGGTACTGCAAGTAACAAAGATTCCGCTACCGTATATCCTATCACGAATGAACTTGGAGATAGAAGTAGGCCGAGCAACGTCAAGATCGTGAATAACTCAAATAGGTGAAAAGTTTATTTCCCAATCATTCATAATTGTATAACATTCGATGAAATCCCATCTCCTGTCGATAATATGATTCGTCACCGTAACAATCAGATATGGACTTCTACCACCATCTCACTCAAACGAATCTTCCCCCGAAACTATTTCCCGCAGCCCCTAAAATTTCCGTAGAGTTGCTGCTCTAGTTTTCCCAGAAATTCTGGCAATCTGACATCTTCCCTAGACGCTGTAAGGAGGAAAAAATCGTTAAGATCCTGGAGAAAATTCTCCGGCTTCACTATGACAATTCAACAAAGTGCATTTCGAAAGCTTGGTTGAAGTAGAGCGGGTTAGTTTCCGATCCTCCTCCGCATATGCGATTTGGAAAAAACTTTCGGCAGTGTCAAAACGGTGTGCATCTGGAGTGTTCTGCGAAAGAAAGACATTCCGGAGAAGCTAATATCATATTATCATCTTTCCTTAAACACTTCATATACACTGTTTGCCTTCTACCGATTCGTGAACCTTGGCGCAATAGCTCCAAAAAAGGAGGTATAGATGACCCCACTGAAGCAGCAAAGTCAAGGATCTCAGTCTAATAAGTTATTATACGCTTTCTATTTGCATCAACGGACTTCTACGGACGATGGCCCCGCATTCGACAACGTTCACTTTCGCTATTTTGGCCAAAATCTTGAATTTTGATTATTTCTAATTAACTTCAAATTGAAACCGCTACTGCTACTCAAAAACTTCAAACTAAATATCATCAATGCGTCGCACTAGGGTACCCTGGTCTGAAATAATATCAAACGAAATACTTCGTTGAAATACGTGTCAGATACCTATCGACATGGTGATCAGAAGACGAAAATTGCAGTAGATAGGTCACAGATTAAGGAAGGGCAACAATTTCATTGCGGGCTATGCCGTGGGATGGAATCCACTATTCTAGGATGGTCGACGAGTGAGTCACTATAGAGTTATATTGCTCAGTTCAAAGGAAGAAAAGAAACTTCTCACAAGGTTTAGGGAGGAAGTAAAGCACATTACCAAAAATCATCAGTAACATAGGTGCGGTTGACGCGTTATCCCTCACTAATGTCCCATGAGCAAGCAGTAGAGGATCAAAGTGGTAAAATGAATAAAATTTAACAACGTCAGACAATGACTCTACTGGTAAAGTAGAGAGCTGTAGGAGTTCCACTATGGACGTCCCCAGTGGAGTTCTCCTGAGAAAAAGAGTTGATGGGTGCTTTGGGTTTCATATAGCCTGTTCATCTAGATTCCTTTCTTTATTAACTCCCAGAAATTAAAAGGAAGAACTAGGAGGCTAAATGAAGGAACGGGTTGGATTGCTTTATCAGAGGAAAGTAAGCAAAATTGGGGTCGAATTCAATAAGACGGTTTTTGATTGAAACTAAATCTCGAACTTAATAACTTGGGACTTAATGTGCCTAGGTTTTCAAGTATATTACATGCATTGGTCGTCCCACAACATAACTAACACGATTTTCTGAACCTTCATATTTACAATATAAAAACATTTAGCTCCTATCCTATCATTGAACGTTCTTTACTGGCATATTAAGTGATTCCATTTCCAGCCAAGTCTTCCCCAAACGGGTATATAATAACTCATTTTCTTCTTCTAATGCCGCAAAGTTAATGATTTCCTAGAATCCACCATGAACCTCGAATAGGATTACAATTTCAAATTCTTGTCTTCCTCCTTAACAGCTTGCTCCAAGACTTATCGAAATTTCAAACACAGTTTCGATGTGAAAGACAATCTCGAAAGCCACCATCCATTTGCAGAATTATGGAGCAGCCCTAACCAAATACAACAAATTGCTGATCCATAATTGGCAACCTGATGGGTTTCTTGTCAACCCGGGAATTCTTCTGCGGACCTCAATCAATCGATAACAACTTGCAACATACTTTGATTTATAGACATTCATCCGCCATATCCATGGTCCGGCTCAGTAAACGAGACAATCACAACAGACGTAACAAGCAACGGACAAAGGAGATGTTATGCGGGATACTGTGTAGAATATAGTACAAGTGCATAAGCGACGAAATTGGGCACGCTGTCGCTGACCACTACTGGTTTATTAGTTCCCATCGTCTTCTGAACAGGGAAAACATTAACATCATCTCCTTTTAAGGAGCAGGTTTGCTGCTTCTGTACGGCGGGATTCGCTGATGGAATTACTGCCGGGAGGAATGGTTTGATGGTAAATATATAAGGAACAGTGTATGCTATTCAGAATCAGAGCCTTGGAGTTTTCGACTAACCTATTTTTCTAAACGTCCTGTTTGTTATACATCGACAAGTTTTAAGCTCCAGCAAGGTTAGATTTTCTGAAGATTTTTACTCTGACTATTATTGGTTCTAAATTTTATTAAAAAAACTGAATTAGGATTACCCTTTAATTCAAAATACCTTAGTCGTCCCTGAAATGAGCTGCCAACTTTTATCTTTTCCGGCAACACTGTAACCTTCCATTCTTCAAGATACTTTTCGGTGTCTGGCCATAATGAATGTTCTTACTGTAGGATACAACCATAATGGGTTGAAGTTATTCGTTCGTAAAAAATTGCATTTCGGTCTTACAAGAGATAATGTAGTCGATTATACTGGAAGTTCCATTTAGAGGCAGACCCTTTGATCAAGCTCATAAGATCAGGTCGTATATTTCCATTTTCAAATATCGAAAATGTGATCTTTGGTAAACAATAGGTCGTAGCAAATCCTGTCGTTGTCGTTGGCTTAAATAATTGGCATTCCTCGCCGATGAATGGGGCTTTCGAGGACGGAAGCTATTTGGATACAATGTTTATATCATAACAACCCATGATCAGATTTTAGATTATTACCATGATGCATTTTCAGTATCCTTTGATGGATTGTAATTAAATTTTAATGATATACTTCTATACACTAATTTGTCGGACATCTGAACAGTTTCCTTATCGTATTAATATTAATTTCCTATTCGAGACTAGAATCCATTACTTATCACTATGAATGATAACCACATAACAGCAGGATCTAAAGGCTAACATTCAACCAACTCAGTATCGCACCGTCAAATTTTGATTGCTATAATGGAATTGGTTGGGCCGCAGACTTCGTTTTCCAGGAAAGAGCTGAATGTTATCTAACTTAAGAGGCTGAAGTCAATGACTATCCATTTCATATATGTTTCTGGGATTGAGAACATTGCTGAAACAAACAACTTCAAAACTGGACTCTCGCAACTGTACGTCGTCGAACCACCAATTAAACACCTCCCTATCATCAAAGAACTAGCCTGGCACCGTTAGACACATTACTTCGCGCTAGCCCTCCCGCTCTCCCGGCTTTGGGAGCCTTCAAGTCAGGGAAATCCTTTCACCAAGGGAGGGGAGGAAGAGAGCTGTTAGCTCAGGGAAGCCGTTGCCTTCCGGTAACTCCGCCGATCGAGTTCAGTCTTCTTCGCAATAGGAAGAGCCCGAACATAATCCGTAACACGACTCCATCTGCCAGCGCTCCTCAGCATCTCTCTGACAATGTTGTCTGGAGAGAGCACCCCCATTTTTGCATAAAGCTCCTGACGAAAGCAGTCCCACCTTGCACAAGGGAAAAAAGTGTGTTCAGCGTCGCCCGCCAGTCCAATCCACACAATCAGGAGATTCCGCGTAGTCTATCTGCATCTTCGCTCATTTTGCCAAGAGAGTTGCCACTCAGTAAGGGGGCGTTGACGTTCTTCACGGACAACCACCTCTCTTGAGTTTTCGCCCTTGCGGCTGTGGATAGCTTTACGCTTCTTGACAAGGAAGGCAACGGAGATCACTTCCGCGATCACTATCAGTGCGATAAGCGCGTTGCTCACATAAGAGGACGTCTCCTAGTAGATATAGGGCTCTCAACATTCGCCATTAGCCGACCCAAGGCCCAGGCTCCGCTGCTGCGTTGCTTTGCTCGAAGAAGCTCATCTTCGAGTCGAGCATTAAACCAAGTTATTTAACCATTGATTTTGTCTCTATAGTTAACTCGCCGATCGATAAGGGACGCACGAACGGGTTTCTCTTTCTGGTCAAGATGACTACTTCGTTTTTTTTCCAGCGCAAGAATGAAACCATAAGCAATCATTCATCCAGTTCCGCATCAATATGCTAAGTCCGCTTTGCGCCTGTTCAACAGTGCGCCCGGAAACAATTGCCACAACGACGTCTATATAACCTACCAGGCACAACTTTTCGGGTATATCTAGTCTCAGCAGACTATCGTAGGAAGGTTTCCAGAGGTCCGGCCCTAGGATCGATTGCTGTGCTATTCTCGACGTGATTTACATCCTCCTCTGGCGCTCTAGCGTTTCATAGAGCAGGGAACGGTCTTTCAGATAATCGCTCAATATCCGTAAGATATAGCTTGGCACGTGGAATGAGTTTTATCTTGTGCCTAGCATATCTGTCCATCTTACAGAATTGAAGGCATTTCTGACATCAAGCGTTATGAGGAGCACTATGCGTCGAGATCGGCGGCTGCGTGCCGCATCCACGACCTCAATAACAGCATCCACTGTGGATCTCCCTGTTTTGAACCCGAACTACCTTGGGGATAAGTCCACGGCAGCGCGGATCGCTTTTGGAGCACTTTCCCGGTTGTGTCAAGCATACACGACGATTTTTGTACAGCCGGCAGCTTTGGGTCACCTTTTCCCTTGCGGATCAGTGCGAGTGTCGCCACCTTCTTGCGACAAGGAAAAATGCTCTAATTCAGGCAAGTGTTTAACGCCTCGAGCAGCAAGTCTGGCCGTTGGTGGAACGTATAAACTTATGCTGAGATACCATCAGTACTGCGCGCCTCCTCGATTTTAATATACAGGGCCTCGGCATAGCCCCGATTTTCCGCCAAGTCCCCGCGGGTCCTCATTCACCTAGTTGACCAGGTTCTGCCTGCGGCAGAGAAAGCAATTTTCGCTTTCATTCCAGGTTTTCGCTTGGTAACCTACCTGACCGCATCTCCGGCATGCTGTCCTCCTGTCGAGCCCTGGCAAGTCGCTGATGTGTGTCCACAGCTGTAGCACTTAATAGGGATTATCCGCATTCGTACACTGCGTACTACTCATCGCAGCGGTGAGCGACGCGTTTTTGCGCTACTCCAAAACGCAGTGAGCTCTTCCCCCTTCGCTGCTATTTTGTCGATTTTTTTTTGGATAATTAATTCCATCGAGGTAAAATCTCAGATGAATTTGAAGTCCAAAACAAAGTTCGTCCAAGTTGGATTTGCCACCGACATTATACGACTTCTCGAGGCGCTCGCACTATTCCTCTACTGTTCTGCGCTAAGTGTTCTTGAAGTGACCCACTTGTCGGCCATCTTGGGAGAATGGATTCCACGGCATGGCCAACAATGCAATTGTCACCTCTCCTTAATGTGTGACCTATCCACTGCCACTTCCGATCACCGTGCGCACAAATGCCAAGCCTGTCCGCTGACCTAGTTCTTCATTTAAGATACCGTCGGGTCAATTCACTTCGATGATACGGCGCAGATAAGTATTGACGACACCTTGGAATTGTTTAACAGTGAAATTCACTTTTCATGTGGTATTCCCAGAAAGAACACTAGTCTTGACTTGATTTTGCGAATCTAGCGCTGTTAATGCGTTAGGCGCCATCTAGTTCAGTACCGCCGTCGGCAGAAACCCCGCTTCCTAGATATACAAATTGATCGACGCTTTCGATGTTTTTCCCATTAATGCAGATAGGTAGAGTGCGATGACCCATCAGATTGAGAACCTTGGTTGGGTTTGTGTTTATCTTCAGTTCAATTCTACCTTCCTCTCTTTCCAAATCAGAGTCATTTGGGGAAGATTCATGACCCGATGAGAGAGCAAACAGATGTCATCAACATAGTCGAGGTGTTTGATAAAGGTGTCATCGCACACCAGATACACTTCCTATTCACGCTGTCGGAAGTTTTTTCGAAATCGGTGAAGACTAAGTGAAGCGAAGATCTAAATTCCGTGTACTATTCCAAAATTATTATATTAAGGGTGTTGATGTAGGAGGATCTAGTCTGTTCTCTGTCGAGCTTTCGAGATGTTCTCTGATACGTTCTAGGAATATTTTAGCTATGATCTTTCCACCTGCAGGGAGCACACATCTCTTTCTCGAATTGTCTCACTCATTACGTGTGACCTTTTTGGAAATCATTCTCCTCTTCCACTCTCTGGGAAAAGTCATGAATTCCCAAAATTTCCGTACGAATGAAAGTATAGCAGTAAGTGCAGGTGTAACGGTAAATAACTGTGCGGGGAGACAGTCAAGCCCAGCGGTTTTACTCCGTTTGAGTACGTTGATGCCGAAATGATTTCACTTCTACTTGGAAGAACAGGCCGTAGCCGCATGTTACGTCGATTAGCCATTTCATTCACAAGAGGAAAACCTCGTCGGATGTGATACGCTTAAGAGCCGTGGTGAAGTGTTCTTTCCACGTCTTCAGTTGTTCATCATTGTGGATGAAAAGTGACCGTTGACGTCCTTCACAGGCCCATCAAAAGATTTGAGACCACATGCAAATTCTTTCGTGATGAGGTATACTTTATAAATGTATCGTTGCATTCTGACGTTCTGTAGCATTTTCCGCTTCCCTGACCAGCGCAATAGTATATTTTCTCTTGTCACGGTGCGCGCTACGAGATTTCGCTCAGTATCGGAGTTCGAGTGCATCACGACTGCCATCACTCGCAGCGGTCATCAGAGCCTTCAACCCCTTCCGATCATCAATCCACTTCCACGACTCTGCAGTCAGCCAGATCTTATGACGCCCATTCAGGACGTGGCCGATGACCCGAGAAAAGAGCATTTTTGCTGGCTTCCCAATTCTTATTGATATACTCAGGCGGGTTATCTAGTACGCCGTCCGAATTTAGGAAGAATTTAAGGAATTACAGCTCTCCAGCCCGGAGAGAAGCAAACGTATGTCACCATCAGCAGATTATCCCTTTTGAGACCGATGTTAGCGCCTCCTTTGTTGCGCACATCCAGAAGACAACTCGTAAATCCATCGCTGATCGCAAAGTGGTCAATCTGATTGCTCGTACGGTGTTGGACAGTTGAAACCCAAATGACCTTATTATAGGCTCTGCGATTGAACAATGTGTTACCAATGACAAGGCGGTGAAAATTTCAGAAATTCACGAACCTCCCACCGTTACCGTTACGTTCGCCAAGACCGTGTTTCCTCATCACATGTCCGTACAAGAAGTTGTCAGATTACCCATCACGATCACTGAAGGTGATATTCAAAAGCCTCTCTGAGTTGCCTTTAATTGCACTTAAAAAGCATCCTTCTTTATTATATCGGAAGTCCCTGCTGGTGGATAGCATGGTACAGTTATAATGCTCCTTAACCTGGGCCGCAATCTTGTAGTTAGAAACCGGTCCCAGATCAAGAGAGTGCACCTTATGATAGAAGTCAGAAGCACCTCTACTACCACTTGGCTTTCCAGAGTAAAAAAGCACATTGCTATTAGTGTGGCCAGAAGGAAAAGAGTGCTCCCCAGAATGACACCATCTTACTTTGCTTAGGCTCAAAATGTCCAGCTTATATTGCTGGAATTCCCACGCAAGTTGGAAAAGGCGACGAACTCGTTTTCGCTGTTTTGTCCAAATCCTGAAAATACAGCTATATTAACATTAGCTCTGTTACTTCGAAACCAAGCTCTCATCAATTCATGTGTGCGTTGTGTTGTCGACGTATTCTGGCCTGGGGAATAAGAACTAAAGAATTTAGTCGGTGTACGGACCATCTGATCTGGTATAAGAATAATAAGTGAGAATAAGTGCAGCTTCTCAGAAAATCGTGGAAGGGGGGAGGGGATTTAAGCACATTCACGTGAATTGGAATAGCAATCTGGCGTTCAAGGCAGCCGGTCCGCTTAGACAGAATACACTTAACTGCGCGTGAGTTAGTTCCACGAATAAAAAAATTGCGTGGTCAATTAGGACCCGAACCCCAGAGGATCTGAAGAGTTGCTTCTGTCCTAGATGAACGTTTCTAAATAGTCAATTTGAAGCTTTTAAATACTATCATGCAGTGCCATGAAGGATCCTCGCAAGGCATCAACCGAGTTGCTGAACGTTGAGAGTGGAGAGTAGAAACGGCAATAAAATATCTCTGGGGGGGAGCTTCTCGAGGTATGCTCGAAGTATGACGGGTGTATCAAAACCACTTCGTATCTCTGTTAGTGTTCATCAAGGACGCGCCCTCTCCCCACTCCTCTTTGTTCTTGACACCGCTTTATGCAGATGATGTTTTCCTAGCATCTAATAGGAAAAATGATCTCGAGCAACTTGTCCAAAAATGGATGAAGTGGAGTTCCACAACTGGTGTTCTTTGTAACCGACGTATCAACGAACGTCTCAAATCTAAAATTTACCACAATGTCGTCCGTCCAGTCGCTCTCTATGGTTCTGAGTGTTTTCCGACTATAAAAGACAATGAACGGCGTGTTGCGGTAATGGAGACGAAGATGCTGTTGGACTAGTGGCGTGACACGTTTTGATCACATCCGAAATGAGGATATCCGCGATCGTTATGGGGTTGCACCGATCGTGGAAAAGTTGCGAGAGAGGCGTCTTCGATGGTATGGTCACGCATTGCGTGCCAACGAGAATTCACTTGCCAAGATTCGTCTGAACATCGAAGTCGATGGTAAACGACCAAAAGGCAGACCGAAATAACGGTGGCTTGATTCGCGCAGGCATTCGATAGAGCGAAATAGTGAAACCGATCACAACGAGCCGACCCCGCTAATGAATGGGACAAAGGCTGAAGAAAAAGAAAGAGGGAATATCACATTGAAGTCAGTTCAGTCAGTTTATTAAGAACAATTGTGAAAATGAGAAACGAAATCAAGATGATGTGTTATAAGTTGATACATAGAATTGACTTGACTCATGACTAGCCGTCCAACTAGAATATACCCTTTCGACAGTTGACCAATCGGACTCGAAATACACGGGAGACATTCATTGCAGCAACATTCCGAGCAACAGAGGCTACTTCGCATTCCATTAGACAAGGTCTCAACAGAAGCGTTGTATAACGATACTCGAATTATCAAATTTCCAATGTTAATGGCTACTTCCGAAACCAATATCAATTAAGGCAAACATTTCTAGGTCAGGCTTGGGCACAATGAAGCATCATTCCGACCAAATTCATTTGGTTCAATTCACCGATTAAAGGCCAATTCCAATGATTCGCGAACAGTACGTACATAGAGAGCAAGTTCAATACCGACTCCTGAATAAATGTAGAGTAACCTGGCAACTGAGCCAACCTCCCATTTGTTACCGATTTTCCCACAGAATCTTTCATATGTAAATCATATACGAGAACAGAAGCACATTAGAAGAAAAAAGATTCAATGGACAATTATCGAGCACGAGAGGGCGGAGGAAAATCAAGGTTTTATCAAAATATTTTTCCGATCTGTGTATGTTTTCATAAAACAAGCCAAGAGCACATCCAGATCGTCGTGTGAATCCAACCAGCCCCGAGTCAGAAACCACACAGAAGACACGACGGAAAACTGAGAATGAAGAAAAAATTCTTCTATGCCGCACCTATAAATGATTTGGATAAATTTAGAGATCCACTAAATCAATTTAGATGCAAATTATGGTGTAGATGTGGATCCAACACGAGATATTTATTGAATATCTTCTTCCTTCTATCTTTTTTGTTTTGGATTTATGGAAAATGTAGGTCAATAGCATGAAGTAGCTGCGCTTTAAAAAAAGATAGGATGGCAGTCGGTATCCACTATAAACAGAAAATACGGCCAGAATAGCATCACTCAGCTGTTTCGTCACATCTCGATTGGATTATGATGATGATGATGATGAAGAAAGATGAGCCATTTAGCATTGTTTGATTGGGAAAAGCTACTGAAATATCCACTTGATCCATTCTATATTTATCGGCCTGACTGATACGTTGTGATCGCTGGAAAAAAGGCGAGACCGGAATACATGGTCGAAGTCCAATAAGGAAGAGGAAGTCAAGATTCGGATCTGAATTATTCCTAATGAGTCAAAGAATGAATGCCGTTTCACTTAAATTGATGAACGACTGCATATTCAAGTGCACAGTGCATTATGGGCTGGAAAGAAAGGTACGGGACCGGCTCGAAATGGATATGTGCATTTATGCAATGCCGTGCAGCATTCCAGTCGGTTTGCACAAAAGAACTGTTTGGAATTGAATAGTCATTTCGAAATCGAAGCTCGTGTCGTACAAGCAATTGTACACGATCTGAAGTCAGGGAATCACTAAATCATTACCTCTCAAAACACACTCGCTTCTGCCACTCATCTGATATAATTCATCCAACTTTCTACGTTGGCTCTTTTGTTCTTTCAACCAACTCCATTCCAAGCATTCCGATCAAATCTTCATAATCCGCTGTTTAGATCTGTAGCATCAAAAGAAAAAATCTTGAAAATTTAAGTCTCGAATAAATCTTTTCCTCGTGGAGTATGTAAACAAATTGGGAGATCATGTTTAATTAGACGTCGTCAAAAAACATTGAGAACTCATTGGTATTGCTTACGAAGGTATGTTTGCTTTACTTGGCTCCGTACTCCAGCTAATTTGTTTACTTAAGGGCATATTTCGCAGTACTTAATAAAGGCAAATAAAGAAAATTATTAGCCCCTAAATTAAAATTTAGAAAAATTCACATGTGGGCTGTTATTCACACTTTAATTGATTAAGTGCGAGCAACTTCAGTGGGTTTCATTGGAATCTCTTTGAAGTATTTTGATTGTAAACTCTGTTTATGATTGGAGCTGGATCGTTATTGGGCTCATTAGATAGGTACAATACGATATGTAAATGGAGCACAGAGAGGCAGTTGTTAGCGTAATCAGTTCAATTTTACACATGTTGTCTGCGGAGGCTAGAATTCGAATAAAAATATATGACCTTGCCCTTGTTATGCGGAAGTTCAAGAATGTTTTCACAGTTGAAGTGTCGAAAAATAGAATTTCAGTTTAATAGCCTTTGATGTGATATGTGCTCAGTCATAAACTTAAACGGAAAAGCACTTCGCTAATTGAGCAGAAACATGAGAAAATTTCGTCAGCGTGGTAAACAGAGTATAAATGAAGTAAGTACTACGAAGTACATTTAGTTGGTCGACCCTATGAGTGGGCATGGTATGCTATCAGAATCTTCGTACTCGGTTACTGGCAATATAGACTAACTCTGCTTCTTAGGGAAAATAATCCAAGTATTGATTATGTTGTTTCATATTATTCTTTCATTGAATGGTTCAGTACGGACCATTGTAAAAGAGTAGTGCAAAACGGGCGAATTGAATTACTTTCAAATGCTTCAAATTTCGACATTTTACTCCAAAAATTGCAACCCACGCTCATTTATAACGTTTACAATAACAACTTTAAAAAGCTTGCATCTCACGTTGAGCAGGTGGAAAAATCTTCAAAAGACTCTGGCCTGGGCACGCCATAGTTGCGGAAATTTACCTACAAAAGCCACCCCCGACTGTAAAGGTATTGGATGTATCCTCTGTGACCTAACTGATCTCCAACTGATCCAACCACTCCCTGGTAGCAGGGGTCAGCCTGTAAGTCCAACGACTTGTTTCTGACTGGTGCCATCGCTGTTGTCATCTACTTATGGATCTCTCCTTTCCGGCTTTTTAAGGTTTTTTTGTTAATGAGGTGGAAATTTTCAAAAGACTCTAGCCTGAGCACGTCAGAGTGTGGGATTTTTACCCACTAAAACCACCCCCACTCCCCTCTATCCCCTGAAACCATCATTAGGTACTACATCACGGGACAGAGTTAGCTTACTTTTGCTAGGTCTCCTTTTGTCTACCCAACAATTAGCCTTAGCGGAAGAAATTGATGCGGTTAAGAAAAACGGCCTACTGCAGAAAAGGCTAAGAAAATTACGTCCATTCGTCGATCAGCAGGGCTTGTTGAGGGTCGGGGGTAGACATAGAAACGCAAATATCGCCGAAGATCATAAACATCCGATTCTACTACTTCGGGAGCAATTAATTATTCGTAAAGCACACAAGTACACTCTTCATGATAGCGCCACGGCAGTCCGTAATCTATTAGGGAAGCACTACTGGATTCTGAATTATCAGAAAGTGATACGCGACGATATACATCGGTGTATTACCTGCGTGAGGTACACAAATCAACGGAAGCAGCAGCTAATGGGCGATCTACCAGCAGTCCGGATCACACCAGGCCCGCCATTCTTGGATTATGGCGTGGACTACGCCGGGCCTGTCAAGGCACGAATGTCAAGAGGTCGATCAACAGCCACGCTGAAGGGATGTGTCTGGGTTTTCGTCTGTATGGTGACACTTCATTAATTTTTCCATCATCCTCCAAGTTGTTTCAGAGGCTAGCATGTGATCCACGATATTCTCGACAAGAGCGCCCCGACACTAAATTACACCTCCGCCATGTGTGCGGCGAACCTGGCAGTTAAAAAGAACATGCACCACATCCTCCGGATTAATTACGCACGTTGGGTAACATGGTGAGCTATGCCCGTGTCCGCTTACGAAATGCTTTAGGTCGTAGTTAACTTCACCGTGCCTATGTTTGATCCATTTTGAGATATCTGGGATAATCCCGCTAGTATAGCGTCCTTTAGATGAATCATGTTATATCTTTTGTCACTCCAAAATAGCGTCACTTAGTGCTAATTGCCGACGATAGTTACAGGGCCCGTCGATTGCATATGTTAAGTCATAGAGACGTCGGTCTTCGTTCGCCAAGATCTTCGCCTTATGTTGTAGCATAAAGCAATATTGAGCTGACAGACCTCGAGATAACAAACCAACGACTTTGCTTAGGGCGACCTATGGTGCGGTAACATTTTGCCATTTTGCCTTGCTGTTAAATTCTCAAAATCCCGCTTGAATTTCAGTTTCTTGGTCAATCATGACTCTAACGTATTTAAGCATTAATTGCGAATTTACAATGTGTTTGCTAATCCTGAGCTTTGTCGAGGATGCAAATATACCTCGGTTTTATTCTCTGCGAGTGTCAGACTAGCAGATCTGATTTCAAAAGTTGCTTCGTTTGTGAGGACCTCGATCTCCTTAATATCTTGCGCCAAGATTGTCACTCCGTTGTCGTCTGTGAAGCCAATGACTGTCACTCCTTTGGGTAGCTGCAATTGCAAAATTCCATCCATTGTTATTCACAGCCGAGAACTGAGGACCGATTCTTGTGGAACCCCATAAATTGTTCCATACGTCTTAGGCCACCGTCCGGATCGTAATACAGTGGCCTCTCCTGGAGAAATCCTACAACTATGTACTATGTGTAAACACAAAACCTTATTCAAATCGGTTTACTATCTGTCTGTTCGTGTGTCTGTCTGTCTGTCCGTCACACGCATTTTTCTCGAAGACGGTTATAGCAATTGACACCAAATTTGGTAGAAAGCTGGGAACTGTAAACCCTCACGCATACAGTGAGTTACAACCTTTTACGACGAATTTAAGGGAGGGTCTCCATACATGCAAAAGGGGGGTGTAAATTGTTTTTTCATCAATTTAAACCTGTACAGGTATTGACGGTATCCTCTATGGCCGGTGAGAAACTTGGTGAGATTATAATTGATCTCTATATGCTTTCCCTTCAGTCCAACGACCCTTTTCTAACTGGTCCCATCGCTGTTGTCATCTGCTTATGGATCTCCCTTTTTCGGCATCTTTCACCTGCGATAAAGAAGGGATGGACCTGCCGTTATATATGTTCATCATCTCGATGTCAGTCGGCGGAATCCCGAGATGACGAAAGCTGCATCATCTGAGACGACCCTGATGCCAGAACACACACTTAAGGCGTCTTTTCCTAAGCGAATATTATACCAGAACATCCGCTCTTGCAAGTAGTTAAAGTCAAAAAATAATTGGCCGAGTTGAATGCATTCTTCGCAGCCGGTGTCGCCAGTACTCTTCCTTCCGTGAATTGCATTTTCGGCCAAGCCAGTAACAATTTTGATGGCATCAATGGTTACACGTTTACGTAAACTTTTATTTTCCTTTGGTTTCGCTTCGGTATTCCCAATTTGGGTACATGTTTTCCTCCCTCTAAAATTTTAGTTCCGTTTGTTGGCCTGATCAAGACGCCTTCCTTCCTTTTTGGCGCTTCTCCTACCTGATCGAGGGTCGACGACCTTCTGTTTGGTGTCACTTGGGCAGGGATGTTCGGCTTTTCCTCGGGTTTTCTTTCTTCTTCCTGCGATCTATTGTAAAGCACCCTGAGTTGATGTCTGCCTGTCCGTCTACCTTTCTGTCTGTCTGTCACATCCTGGTACTCAGAGATGGCGGTGAGGAAGACGGAACGGCAACCCTGTCGGCTGAACCAAAACCAAGTGGCCGAGGAGAACCTCCATAGTGGTGGCACCGGGAGACGCTGTATTCATTTTGGCTTGTCGGCCGTGATACAGTAGGCGAATGCTCCAAAGGACTAATTAGGGCGATCAAACCCGAGTCTGCACGGGGACTCATCTGAAGTGGCAATTTGGCCACGAAACCTTACCAGGGGTATACTGGTAGCATGGGAACCGGGATAGCTCTTGGACTCTCATACTTCGGGTGAACTCCCGTTGTATGAGAGTACAGCTCGGTTGTTAGCGGTTGCCCCTTAGTGGGAGCTTCACGGGGGTTGCGGTGATGCTCAAGCGAGAAGAGACCTTCTGGCCTTGGCGTGGTGTTGCGTTTCAACACGGGTGCCGTACTCCTTAGGTCGGTAGAGATTTAGGTAGGTCTTACATCAACCAGTACGAATGATAAGCCATGCATTTGGTATAGACTGGTATCATTGTTGCTTGTCTCAGCGGGGCTCTGATTGTGGTTACAAAATCAATCCGTGTCTTAAGAGGACCGTAGGATTAAGTCTCACGACAGGTACCTACGTTACGTCACACCCGACTTATTAGAAAACGGCTAGACTGCTTGTCGCGAAATTTGGTGAGAACGTGTGGTCTGTCAATCTCTTTTCATATAGCTAGTGGCGCCATTTTATGTTGAGTTTAAGGGGGGGCTACCCACACATGCGAAAGGGGTGTGCAATTTTTTTTCACAGAATATGACCGTGTGGGTTATCAAATGAAAGAGTTCAATTAGTACTTTTTGAAATTGGTGCCATAATCGGGTGAAATTTAGGAGTGTGGGCTCAAAAACTGACCACCAAAAGTGTAACAGTGTAACATTCCAGAAATCTGAAAAAGATCACAGTGGTGTATCTAAACCAAATCTAGTCCTCAAAATACATCCCATTTCGATATCTGCACATATCAAATTAATAATAGCATATTTAAGAAATTTAGCCAGAAACTCCTTAAGTTCATGCTAGAAGTACAAAATTTGGCAGTGGTATAAGGGACAACATTGATGCCTTCTATGCCTGTGGGAAGTTTGAAGTAAATACATTGTTATAGAAGGGGAAACTGTCATATTTTATGTGAATTTCGTGTATTATAAAATGTTTATGACATCATAATCGCATATCAATTCGTCAATACCACAATAAAATGAATTCATATAAATGGGGGGTCGTTGGGAAACATTTTATTTTAGTTTTTTAATCAATTATACATGAATCAATTACTCAAGGCAGACATATGTAGTGTTCGCCGGCTATAAAAGACAATGAACACATCCTGGGGTAGTGGAAACGAAGATGTTGCGTTGGACTAGTGGCGTGATACGTTTTGATCACATCCGAAATAAGGATATCTGCGATCGATATGGGGTTGCACCAATGGTGGAAAAACTGTGAAAGAGACGCCTTTGATGGTATGGTCACGTAATTCGCGCTAACGAAAATTCGCTTGCCAAGATTAGTCTGAACATCGAAGTCGATGATAACCGACCAAAAATCCGGCCGAAACAACGGTGGCTTGATACGCTGGATGGGGATTTAAAAGCCTCGCGATTGCATCCAGATCAGCAAATATATGCGACCTACTTTTCTCGCCAAGATTAAGGGGTTTATTCAGAATACCGTTCAAACGCGGGATTTTACTGTCCTTCAACGCGGGATTTTACTTACCTTCAACAGCTCGTCTCTGGTGACATTCAGAGATTGCTGGAAAATTTTAGTGCCCCCTCTATGCGAATTGCAAACACTATCCGAATTAGTGAAAAACTGGGGGTTATTCTAAGCAAGAGGCTTCTTTAAAAAAATGTGAAACGAGCTCTCATAGCTTATGGACTCTGAAGGCAGGCCTTTTCCTTTATATGGGTATTCAGACTTTAGGTAGTAATGTACGTTGCTGTCCGCTCACGCATCTGTAGTTTGGTAGGTTAAGGTGGGAGAAATAGCCGCATCAGTGCCATAAGCACTATATCCAACGCAGCTTTAAATGGTTATTGGCTTAGATCTTTGAGGAAACAGTGGACATGGGGGGCACAGAACACTGGAAGAGTTATCGGTAGAACAGGATCCAGTTTTAATAGTGCCTTCTGATTCTCGGATCCCCATGGATCCGTTTGGTAGAGGATATGAATTTATCCTGAAACGTAGAGAAAACTGGGAGGAACTAGAAGAGTGCGGGATATATGGGAGCCCTCCACACCGATGGCAACAAACAGAACAGGGTTTTGGAGCAGGAGTCTACCTCCCGAGTAAAAGCAGGAAGCAGGCCTTGGAACAATATACAGCGGTCTTTCAGGCTGAACTGTATGCAATACTAAGGGCGGCAATCTGGGTGATTGAGAGTCGAGTTTGGGCATTTCCGTTCTACCACTAAAAAAAAAATTTGTGTGGATGGCGTAGCAGGGTGGAAACCCCATACTCCGCACCACCGCTTTTGGTTCGTCCGGTCATTTGTCATCGATGTTCAGACCAATCTTGGCAATACCATCGAAGACGCCTCCCTCGCAATTCTTTCAGCATCGGTACAACCTCATATCTATCACGAATATCTTCACTTCGGACATGATCATGGCTTTATCACAAACCCTCTGAGATGGCAATGGCAAACAATATTGAGTGTGTGGACTAACAAACTAGAGAAGTTTATATTGGGTTTTCTTGTAGAGCGCAGATATCGATGCGCTTCTCTGAAGGGCACTTACGAGTTACTCTGTCTTTCCAGTGAGGGTGCCAATATTTAGCGTGCAGGCAAGTATTTGATTTACTCTGACTAATTAACTTTACGCCCTGACGCTGTGCATGCAATTGTTAAGGTAGCTGCCACCAAGAGAGATCACGTAGGATTTAGTGTAGTGGAATAATTCCAACTATACTTTCTTTATCTCTCTCTCTCTGATCCTTTGAGGACCGCCACGCTATGTGCGTTCTTATGAATTACTCATTATAGCAGCCCATAAGTCAAAATGTGCCATTATATCATGAGGGGAGGAGGAAGATAGTGGTCGGGGACTACCTAACTTGGTATCTCGATTGGGGTCCCTAATGGACGGCATTGAAATCGCCTCAGAAAATTTCTTTGTGTTTTCAGATCGTTTTAGATCATGGTTCACCCAAGATGGTGGGCCTGATTGTGTTACTGTGCAACACTGAGGAGTCAGAAACAATTCATATCTTGTTCTTGCCAAACGCTCACTCATGATTGATATAAATCCGAAATACGACAAACGGCAGCGCAGTTTAAGCAAGACGAGGAACAGTCATTGATGAATTAGAAAGCAGGCGGTTCCCTACTTCTGCAAAATGAAATATTTAGCAATGTTGTTGCTAATCTATTGGGAAGTGCCCTGCTCACGCATCCGAGCATGACGGTTAGACCCAACTCTGCAGTGAAATTCATCTAAAGTAACTCTTGCCAAGAAACCTCAAAGGAGATTATCAGGTATCATGGGACCCAGAATGATCCCCTAAAGGTATGTGCTCTATGAAAATGTGCCTCCGGCCCGGTTATTTGCGGTTGGACCCCTAGCGGGATTTTCATGGTGCTTGTGGTTGTGCCCATATTCCTGACAGAATTCCTTGTGGGATCAAATGTGGAGTTGCGCTCTACAAGCCTATAATTATGGCAGGTTTCACATCCACACGTACTCACTATAAATCAGTACCGCGATGCCAGTTACGGCAGGATTCTGATTGCAACTGTCAAATCAGTCTGTGTTCAAAGAGAACCGCGGAGTTATGCCTACGCAGCAGGTACTCACTTTAAACCAACCAACAATACGAGTTATCCGTAAGATTCTCACTGACAATCGGATGAAAACTATGGACGACAAGACTAGATTCGTTGGGCAAATAAGTAAGCGCTCATTCATAGAGTCTCCTTTGAAACTTTAATTCGATCACACCTTATTCACCAGAATCGCACATGATAATTCCTTCCTATTTCCTTTACTCAAGGTCCATTTAAGGAACATGAGCTTCTAAACAGATAAATACGTAGAATTTGCTCTTACCTGAGTGAAGTAGACATGAAATAGACACAGGCAGGGTTTGGGAAGAATACTATCACGGTTTACAGGAAGCGTCCACGAATTGGTGATTATATAAAAATATTGATATCCGCCTGCTAAATGAAAGACATTAAAATTTACTTTTGTAAATCAAGTAACTTATTTTCGTAGAGTAGGGCTTAATGACTATATACATATGTATATACATATTATAACGGCATAGCCACCCATGGAGAAATATATTGCAATAACCACGAAATGCTTTCCCCATACTAAGACACCTCAAGCAATAAACATCGAGATAAATTCATTAGGTGGGTGTATAATATGATTGATGACAAACAATACCGTCTAGACTAGCATCAAGCGATGACGTAATTCTTGAGCAATTGATATTTGACGTACCATGAAAGATATCGGCTCGAAGGTCATCTATGTAGATTATCTATGTAGATTATGATATGAATTTCTGGGAAATACTTCCGAATTAGAACAGTCAGCCCAGATTTCATCATCATCATCAACGGCGCAACAACCGGTATCCCGTCTAGGCCTGCCTTAATAAGGAACTCCAGACATCCCGGTTTTGCGCCGAGGTCCACCAATTCGATATCCCTAAAAGCTGTCTGGCGTCCTGGCCCACGCCATCGTTCCATCTTATGCAGGGTCTGCCTTGTCTTCTTTTCCTACCATAGATATTGCCCTTATAGACTTTCCGGGTGGGATCATCTTCATCCATACGGATTAAGTGACCCGCCCACCGTAACCTATTGAGCCGGATTTTATCCACAACCGGACGGTCATGGTATCGCTCATAGATTTCGTCATTGTGTAGGCTACGGAATCGTCCATCCTCATGTAGGGGGCCAAAAATTCTTCGGAGGATTCTTCTCTCGAACGCGGCCAAGAGTTCGCAATTTTTCTTGCTAAGAACCCAAGTTTCCGAAGAATACATGAGGACTGGCAAGATCATAGTCTTGTACAGTAAGGGCTTTGACCCTATGGTGAGACGTTTCGAACAGAACAGTCTTTGTAAGCTGAAGTAGACTCTGTTGGCTGACAACAACCGTGCGCGGATTTCATCATCGTAGTTGTTATCGGTTGTGATTTTCGACCCTAGATAGGAGAAATTGTCAACGGTCTCAAAGTTGTATTCCCCTATCCTTATTCTTGTTCGTGTTTGTGTTTGACCAGTGCGGTTTGATGTTGTTGGTTGATTCGTCTTCGGTGCTGACGTTGCCACCACGTATTTTGTCTTGCCTTCATTGATGTGCAGCCCAAGATCTCGCGCCGCCTGCTCGATCTGGATGAACGCAGTTTGAACGTCTCGGGTGGTTCTTCCCATGATGTCGATATCGTCAGCATAGGCCAGTAGTTGGGTGGACTTGAAGAGGATCGTACATCTTGCATTCACCTGAGCATCACGGATCACTTTCTCGAGGGCCAGGTTAAAGAGGACGCATGATAGCGCATCCCCTTGTCGTAGACCGTTGTTGATGTCGAATGGTCTTGAGAGTGATCCTGCTGCTTTTATCTGGCCTCGCACATTGGTCAGGGTCAGCCTAGTCAGTCTTATTAATTTCGTCGGGATACCGAATTCTCTCATGGCCGTGTACAGTTTTACCCTGGCTATGCTATCATAGGCGGCTTTAAAGTCGATGAACAGATGGTGCAACTGTTGTCCATATTCCAACAGTTTTTCCATCGCCTGCCGCAGAGA
Source organism: Hermetia illucens (assembly GCF_905115235.1). Classification (NCBI taxonomy): domain Eukaryota; kingdom Metazoa; phylum Arthropoda; class Insecta; order Diptera; family Stratiomyidae; genus Hermetia; species Hermetia illucens. Next base: position 151,060,832 of record NC_051850.1, on the reverse strand, counting down.
GAAAATCTGATCTGTTGCTGATTTGCCTGGAGTGAAGCCTCTTTGATATGGGCCAATGATGTTCTGGGCGTATGGGGCTATCCGGCCTAGCAAGATAGTGGAGAATATCTTATAGATGGTACTCAGCAACGTGATACCGCTATAATTGCTGCACTGTGTGATATCTCCCTTTTTATGTATGAGACAGATTATGCCTCGTTGCCAATCGTCAGGCATTGATTCGCTGTCCCATACCTTGAGCACAAGTTGATGAACCACTTGGTGTAACTGGTCGCCTCCATATTTAACCAATTCGGCTGTAATTCCATCGGCTCCTGGCGACTTATGATTTTTTAGCCGATGAATTGCACGGACTGTTTCTCCTAAACTTGGTGGTGGCAGTATTTGTCCGTCGTCTTCAGTTGGCGGGACCTCCAACTCGCCGATGTTCTGGTTGTTCAGTAGCTCATCAAAGTACTCAACCCATCGCTCTAATATGCCCATTCTGTCGGAAATCAGATTTCCCTCTTTGTCTCGGCAGGATGAGCATCGAGGTGTATAAGGCTTCATCCTGCTGACTTGTTGGTAAAACTTCCGCGCCTGGTGCGGTTGCTCCCTGTACTTTTCTAGTTCACAGACTTGTTGGTTCTCCCAGGCTTCCTTTTTCCGTCTGTGAAGTCGCTTCTCCGCTCGACGGAGTTCGTGATAAGTCTCTGCGCGTGCCCGCGTTCTTTGAGAATGCAACATTACTCGGTATGCGGCATTCTTCCGTTCCGTTGCTAGCTTACATTCATCGTCAAACCAGCCGTTCCGACTCCTTTTGCGGCTGGGGCCAAGTATATTTGTGGCCGTATCCATGATAACGTTCTTCAGGTGGTTGTGAAGATCATTAGTTGATGCTTCATCTCCAGGTCCTCTATTGACTGCGGTTATTACGGCATCCATTTCCCTCTTATAGGTGTCGCGGAGGGTTGTGTTGTGGATGGCTTCAGTGTTCACTCTCACCTGATTGTCAGAGGGGATTCTAGGTGGTATTGTTATTCGAGCTCGGAGCACCATGCCAACGAGATAGTGATCCGAGTCTATATTGGCCCCCCTATATGTTCTGACATTCATCAAGGCTGAGAGGTGGCGGCGTTCGATCAACACGTGGTCAATTTGGTTGAAAGTGTTCCCGTCTGGAGAGGCCCACGTATGTTTGTGGACTGCTTTCCGCGCAAACCAGGTACTTCCAACAACCATTTCGTGTGACCCTGCTAATTGAATAGTCCGCAGTCCGTTATCATTTGTTTTTTCGTGTAAGCTATGGGAGCCAACGTATCGCCTGAATACGGGCTCCTTCCCTACTTGGCTGTTAAAATCCCCAAGTATGATTTTGATATCATATCTGGGACAGGCTTCTAGGGTTCTTTCTACTGCCTCGTAGAAGGTATCCTTCTCCGACTCTGCAGTCTCCTCTGTAGGGGCGTGAACGTTTATGAGGCTTATATTTCTAAACTTGCCTCGCAAGCGCAGAGTGCATAGCCGTTCGCTTATACTTTCAAAGCCGATAACAGCAGGTTTCATTTTTTGGCTGACTAAGAAACCTACTCCGAGCACATGGTTCACTGGATGGCCGCTATAATATATGGTGTAGTGGCTCTTCTCCAGGAAACCGGTCCCTGTCCATCGCATCTCTTGCAACGCTGTTACATCAGCCCTATATTGGGACAGGGTATCGGCTAGCTGCTTATCAGCTTCATCTCTGTACAGGAAGCGCACGTTCCATGAGAAAATGCGCAAATCGTTGTTCCTTTGTCGTTGCCGGGTCCGTCGTTTTAATATCCGTCCTATCCGAGGCTCCTGTTGTGGCTTCGTAACAGGTTGTTTTCCGTGTAGGGTTGTCAGCCCTACCCAACCCCCAACCTGGAGGACCCGTTGGTACAATTTGTCCCGTTTTTAGGCGCGGGAGACTCGCCTTCATCCTTCTCCATCTGCAGCTTTTCGTCAAGAAAGAGCTCCCAGCGGTCACCACGTGGAGGTGGAGATAGGGTTTGGTAGTAGAGCTGTTGGTGTTGGTTCAGCAGGCATTTCCCAGGTTTTATGCTCCATCGTGGGTACCAATCCACGTTTCGCCCCGGGACCTATACTACCCTTTGACCACCCAGCCCAGATTTGTGCACTAAAAATAGTTTCTCGGCAGACGTGATAATAGGAAATGGCACTTTTTTAGGGTTATTAGAGGCACACTTCCCATTGTCCCTATACACATGTCGACTCTTTACCTTGTAAACAAAGATAGCCAAAGATAGCCCGTATAGGTCTAGACTCATATGTAACGTATATCCCTCATATTCCGCAAGAAGGGATAAATTCCGCTGATGAGCAGAGCTACTTATTGCAGCTCCATCAGCCTCCTTTTCACACCCCTTAACATACTTCGCTACTTCTGCTAGAACTTTGCTCATACCTTGGAATCAACAAACAAAAACAAGTATCTTAAAGCAGGACACTTACCCGTTGGATTAATTAGCATGAGAGTACCAATCACCAATTACCACAGACGCAAACTATCTATTAGCAAATTATCACATTCTCAAACATATAATTTACATACAATCCGACCCGAAACACAGGCTACCTTGTACGTATCGTAATTGCAGATAAAAATCAATAAAACAAACACACTTGTTCGCTAATTGTCACGTGCACGTTGGCTTATCCGATCGCCTGCATCCGTAGATCGAAACTCGCCCCGTGAAATGGTCAATTACTTAAAATATGGTCAAACCGCCGAGTGATAAACTGTCACCAAACACGTTCTAAATCCGCTGCGAGAGGCAGTGGGCGACTGTTTACCTGTCCACTTACCACTTAAGAACTTAATGCGCCTACTGATAGCGAGTGAGTGCAGGCTGCAGAACGCAGCAGCATGTTATGACGGCGATGCACCGTGGTATCGAACAATGGAAGCAACCACTTAACACCTTCCCTGCCGTCTACGTGTGTTATCTCACCTTTGAGCACTCAGTCAGACAAAGTATCTTTCGAACTTTGTATCTGTCGCTTCAGTGATTTGTCTATAATTGGGTGACAGCTCGGTTGAGGGTATGACCTCAAATTCTGGCACCTGTTATTTACTCTAGTTCAATCCTAATGCACCAGTCAAGCGGAAAACACCTTTGGACACTTAGTCAATGAATAATTGCATAATTTTTCCGATTTCCTGTGTTAGGTTTTCAGTTACAAAGGTGGAGTGGTCGCCTATGACCAGTTCAGCCTTGGCGGTGTTACATTGAGTGTAGACTTGCATGCATACTAAGGAACAGATATTTGCGGAGAACTAGTTAAAAAGACTAAGAAAGATCGATGCATGCACATTAATGCTGGCCAGTGGGTTCAGACGTGTCGGCCCAAATTTAAAGACTTTGAAGTAGAGGGACAGTAGCCTCCCCGTAGCATCAATTTTGCACCTGTCTGCAACTTTTCAAAGCACTGCGATAGCCTACCACCGACAACCCTATTCGTCACCTCCGCAATCTTGGGTAGCCCGCGGTAAGCGACGACATCCGTCCCGCCATTCTGGTCCCTACGCTATTTTACTCACTGATGACTGGCTGGACCGTCAACGGTCCGACCCGTAGTACGAGTTCCATTCATAGTCCATAAATGCCTACACTATTCTTCCATTTAAGAGATCTTACCTTTCAGGTGTCATGCAGCGCTTACTCAGCCCATACTTTGTTCAGGCGTTGGTTGTCGCCGGGCTGACTGCAAAAGTCCAGTCCGATACAGCTGGACCGGACTGCAACAGCGTCCACTCTTCAGGGCATGTCAATCAAAATTTTCCTCTCCGTGACCATGCATTTCTGATTTATGGACACGGCGACTTATATGGTCATCATATGTTTGAACAAGTACACGTTGACGGGTATTGGGTCCATTTGGAAGATCTTTTTAGAAAATTTCTTTTTTGCTTTCTTCAATTTCTTGGTAAGAAACATGATAGGCGCGTTGAGTTAAGAACGTACACAAATGCGTTTATAATGAAGGCTTTTCAGAATTTATGGGTCTTATCCGCAGCCATATACCCATATGGCTATACATTCACACATGGCTTGACCTTTCGCTTGGAGCAACTTCGAGGATTCTTTACTATCCAAGCAAATTTATTGAGAAAGAGAATCTTGGATTTTAGATACTCCAACGTTGCTTTCACTGAAGCTTCCTATGAACTTGTGATTAAAAATATTCTAGGAAGTATTTCTGGCAGACTTAGTTTGCTCAATCATAAGACGTAATCAGCCTTCTTGGAATACTTTTTGTCAGTGTCTAACATATGATGCCGTGGATAATTACTGTTTTGAGTGACTTAGAATTAAATGGGTTGTAGCGTCCCGGAATTGATGACCCCATGATTCAATATTTCTTCAATTCTAATTGAGAATAAATGGGTTTCAAAAGAATCATGAATCATTTTTTAATGACGAGCGTTTTTGTAACAGTGCTTCAACGTCCTGAACTAGGAAACATGTCTAGATTTTGAATTCATTTAATATTTTAGAAGTACGGATATGTATGCGCATGCATATCTAAAAAGAAAAAACATTTCGGTGAAAGTTGAATGTTCTGCCCCATCCCAGGAGGTGAGGATTTTAAAGGAGGGAGAGGGGTTGAAGGGGACTATTTCTTCTTTAATCCCGATAAAAACTCGTGACGGTCCTCCTAATTCAAAAGTTATAGCAAAGTATTTTTTTTATATCATCGTGGCGGTTTAGATTTTTAACCCTACTAGGTTACAGAGTAATGGTGGGGAGACTACGGGGAAGGGCAGAATCCCCCCACCCTTCACCAACTTCGTTGAAAAATTGTCGCGGGCTTGAAAAGGTATAGTCAGGATTAATTTTGAACCCAACACTCGCAGGCAGAAAATGAGGTAGGAAAGGAGAAGCAGGAGATCCTTTCCCGCAAACCCTTTTTCTTCAAAGGGGGAGTATTTTCATATCATTGTCACAACATTAATGCCGTTTATAAAGCTTAAACTTTACTACAAATTACTATTACCAAGAAACACAATAATCTTCACTTTGACTTTTTTCCGACTTACTTTTCCTCGCTTCCTAACTTGCCTGACTTTCTATCTTCGAAACCTCCAACCTTGAGACTGTAATGGTATGGCCCTCAATCGAGGATCTCTGTGCGTGCATCGTCCTATGGGAAGCACCTATTTTAATTAGAACATGCGCAGGAGTCGAGATATCTGGGCACGCCAGCCACGTTTTTTGGTGGTGGCGGGTTTAGCTCCGGCACTGGGTCCTTGAGTAGACGCAATAAACCGGTGGTGTTAACTTCCAAACTAATGTTGAGTAGAGGCTCGCTGAAAAGTCTCAGGTTCTCCCCGTATACCAAATGCACGGGTCTCGCAGCAAATTCCTCGAAATTAACTATCTAGAGACCAAGTAGAAAAAGTGGCACGGCTCGCGTCCAAGAAAGGTCGTCTAGGGCCACTGTACTGCCTTCAGCGTCCTGTACCACCTTTCAACCATCGCTTTGGACTGGGGATCGTTTGAAACGAGGAGTGTGGATTCTGAGAAGAGGGGAGACGCAAACTGCATTTATTGGTCGGTGATTATAATTGCTGGCACACTAAAGTGTGAAATCCACTCGGGACTGAGCGCGTCGGCCCAAAATTTTCCAAAATCTCCTTCAGAAGTATCGCCTCAGGCCACCGCGTGAACCTACCGATGATTGTGAGGCAATACCTAAAACCATGTGAGTTTCGCCAAGGGCCAAATAAAGCGGGATGAACTGAGGGAATACGCCTACTTCTTTCCTCACATGTTTCGTATTCTTGCCCTTCTGGCATGCGATGAACTGTCTGGCCCAAAAATTAATATCCTTGTTCCGGAATTGTGATGGTCAAACGACCATCTTGAGTGGTCGAAGATGACCTAGAGAGAAGAGCTATCCCAAGAACCAAAAAAATTGGCGAAATTGGCCGTGAAGGTCCGCACGCAAATACTGAAGCTCCAGCGGTGTCCTTCATCGACACGTGCTTGCACGCCTCTGTGCTAGCCAGGCTCGGGGATGTGTGGGAGTTCCTTGAGCGCTTCGATCCCTCACGTCTCATTCTACAAAATTCACGGGTCTATACCGGTGCGTGGATCAGCACCGGATCCTAAAAATAACTACACACACAAACATGGGAATTCGATTTTTATTGAGAGCTTCTTGAGCAGCTTCTGAGGTTCCCTCCCTTCCTCGACATCGTCAGGCTATTATTCTGGAGGGTATCCCGACAAAGAAGAAAGAATATTAAATTTTTCAATTCCTGAAACGAAGAGAAAGCCGTTCCACATAAAGGTAGGGAAGGACACTTCTCAGAAGCTTGGACGGCAATACCTTTCAGCAGAGGGTCCGTATATTCAAAGCTTTCTGGGAGGCAATGACCTACGAGACGGCCAGTCAACATAATAAACGACTAGTTCTGGTGATATTCTACCAAGTATAGGACAGGAAACTCTACCATACAAGGTGGGTAAGGAAATTGAGGTTTAGGAATACTTGCTTCCGGGGGAGAAAAGCCGTGAAACCTAAAACTGGGAGGGTGGAGCCTAACCAGGAACTATGTTGAGAATCTATTGATCCTCCATCCGACACAACAAAACAAAGTGGTGAACCGGAACAGGCTACCTTCGCTCTAGTTCGTATTCCGCCACTCAAGATGGTCGTTTGACCATCGCATTCCCATTTTAGCCATTACAAACGGCGCGCAACCTGGGACGGGCGTACCTTCATGGTCAATTTCGCCAACTTTTTAGGTTTTGGGGATAGCTCTTCCCTCTAGATCGTCTTCGGTCGCTCAGGATAGTCGTTTGATCATCGCGATCCTATGTTGATGATATTGGCCTCTGCAACACTTGACAAAGTGTCAGCAACTACGTTAACTTTTCCAGACACCTGTTGAATGTCAGAAGTGGCTGGTAAAACTGAAGTGGCGAAGTTGGCGAGGGGACGCTTTCTTTGTAGGCCTGGACATCCTCCTCACAATCAGGCGAGGGTCCTTGGTCTTCGGCCCAAAAAGGTAAGCGTTAAGGTTCTATTGATAATAGGCGGAAGTTTAGAAGTTTAACATGTCCAAGAACCTTCTCAGATCCTCAATTGTTTTCGGAAACAAGAAGCTCGAAATAGCTTACACTTTAGCTAGCTGGGATTGGATGCCTTCAGGGGTAATCAGGTGGTCGAGGAATCTCATCCGCGATGCAATTTGTGTTTTCAATGACACTCACTAGGCGGGCCCCGAGGAGACGTTGAAAATACACTTGAGGTTTTCTTAATCCTCGAGCTCAGTCGATGACGCGACCAGAACATCATCCAAATAAACGAAACAAAAGGAAAAGCATCGCAGCAAACACTGAATGAATTCGAAGTCAGTTGGGTGCGTTCGACATGCAAGCTGCTCGCTCCGCCACATTATTGCGATAAACTTTGATTTGCCAACCCTACCCCACTTAAAAGGAAAAGATAAAGAGGGTATGAACAATATTATAATAAAAAGATGAGGAGAACCCCGGAGTGAGTGAGAAATTTCTTTATTCTTCTACCCCGGTAAAATTCGTGGCGGTAACCTCTTTCCAAAGTTATGACCTCTTAAAGCGGGTGTTTTTTGATATTATTATGCTTGATTTTTTAACCTCTCTGCGTCTGGGGGAGGACAATATCCAGGAAAATGGTAGAAGTCTCTCTTTGTGACTTCGTTGTAGATTTGTGAGGTCCATTTCTCTTTGAAAAATGATGGCACCCCAAAGTGGGGTTATTTTCATTTTAAAATGGTAAGCTTTAATTTTTAATTCTATCTTCGTAGGGTAAAGGCGGATACAAAGGGAGAGGCAAGAGGTCTTCTTTCTCACGTCGGGACGAAAAATTTCGGCGGTCATCCCCTTTAAAAAGTTATGGTGCTAAAAATGGGGTATATTTTGAAATTATCTTGGGGAATTTTGAATTGTCAGCTCCAACTCGGGTAGAGGAAGATAGTGAATATAGAGGGAAGTCAAAGGTCCCCTTTCACAAATACTGTTAAGTAATTAGAGCGGCCATATTCGGTTAAAAGGTTATGGAATCCTTGCGATTATTATGCCTACGCTTATTGGTATGGCAATCATTGTCGCGACGTGCGAGAGTAATTGCCAAACTAGTAGGAGATTACCGCCCCTGCGCGAAGCTGTCTTGTTACAGAAGTAGGATAGAAATTGTAATGAGGGCTACGACCTTCGGTTATCGAAAACTGTTTATGACTGGTTTCTTTTCTCCCTTGAGCGTAAGTTTCGCTGGTATGGGCTGGGCACTCTGAGCCTTAATGAAGGAAAATAGAAGATTCGGGAGAATATTCCTCTCCCTCTTGTAACAATTTTCAATTTGTATTTCGAAAAGTTTAATGTTAGTAGATGTGAATCCGATGATAGAATTTTCCTACCGGCTAATGCAAGAAGCACTCTTCTCCGGAAAGATCCCATTTCTGATAGAAACCTTTTTCCTCACCTTGTGGCACTCTGCTATGGTACATGCGAAATGGTGTCGGATTGCTGCTGATACAGAATGAAAGGATGCTTTCTATGAGTACAAGTACAACTCAGGAGAGACTCCCTGTAAAACTTTTTCGTGCCAGTACTGCAGCTTCTGCAGGGCTGTTGCTTCCACTCATTCGCAAATGTAGGGAATCTCAAAGCTTTCCTAGTGAGCGAAAGACGGGGATGATCGTTAAAATAGTTAAAGTCACATGTCATGAGTGTTCCACATCCTCTTCATTTTTTTTTTTGAAACAGAGAAGCTAATGGCTATTATCAAAGCGACATATGATGACCCAAAATGTTGCGTGTTGTAGTAGATGACGTAAAATTTTGGAGGAATTTGAAACCCAAACGAAATTCGCCAAAGATGCATCTTGTTATCAACAAAATTTCTTTACATTATCGTGCGTGGAGAGGTTCAATGGACAGTGTAACTTTTCATTAAATACCGCGACTTTCACTGGGTCATGGACCTTCCCCAAATAGCTATGGATTTGGAGAAGGAAGCAAACAAGTCGGAAAGGTAAACACTAACAAAGCCAAGGTTCGAGGTCTGACCGATTATCCTACTCTTCCACTTTGCATAGAAGAACAAAACATCGAGGACATTGAACAATTTTTCTATAAAGGTAGCGTTGTTTGTGCGAACGGCGGTACCGAAACTGATGTCGCTCGACATATGGGTAATGTGCGGATCACCTTCGCTGGTTTGTCCCAAATCTGAATATGCTACTATTAAACACTCATTTCAAACATGCACATGAAAAGTGAACGCGACTGCTATTCGAAAATACCAAGCTTCCATCAACTCATGCTTCGTCGTACCTGGTACGGTCTCAGAAAATAGCTAATAAAGTGTTGATGGGAAAGCGGATTATGTCATGCCATGGAACCCACAGTAGGTTGCTCTGCAACTGCGTGGCACTTAACAGTAGAGGAAGAGGGCAAGCTTCTCGAAAAATCGTCGAGGGAGTTAAGGCTCTTTGTCAGCAACCGAAAACCATCGCACGAAACTGTGGCTGATATATTTCATATAGGGATTTGCGATAACCGTATATCCGTATACCTATGTATAATTTTGTTAATAATAATAACATTTGAGCCAAACTTTCCAGTATCATTCAGTACAACCAGAGTCCGACCTAGGCCTAGGAACTCCAAACATCGTATCTATATTCCTAACATTTTGGCCTATGGCATCGCTCAATTTTTCAATTTTTCTTGCTAATAACCCATATCTCCGAGGAATACGTGCAGACTGGCACAATCATTACCATGTAGAACACATGCCGCTCATATTCCGGTTTGTTATTCCCATTTTGTTAATATCGCCAGCACAAACCAGCAGCTGGGTGGACTTGAAGAGGGCAATGTCTCTGGTAGTTATATCAGCATCATGGATCACTTTTTTCGAAGGCCAAGTTAGGAAATATGCTTGGTAGAGCATCATCTTATCTTAGACCGTTCATGATGGTGGAAGATATAGAGAGTGACCCTGGTTGTTTTACCTGTCCTCGCAGATTGGGCTAGGGTTACTAAGTAGGCTGCAGAGTTGTCAAAAACAAATATAGCCTGGCTAAAACCATAACAGATGAATAACGCGATGTTGGTATAACAGATGGTAGGAAAAAAATGGGTTTCAGTGATGCAGAAGCTAAATAGTTTCCGATTTATCTCAGAGAAGGCTTGATACTTTAATAGAGGCCAATAGAGGGAAAGAAAAGGTGAGTAGTAAACAAGAAAATGGCAATGCCAGGTCTACTACTGGTGGCTTATTTGACGGAGGATATGGCGGAATCGCTCAGAACCGTGATTCCTTCGAATTTCTACGAAGTTACGGAGACAAATCTTCGACATTTGCTATCGAGAATATACTACGGCACAAGTGATTTTCGCGCAAGCAAGAGTTGAAAGTGTACCGAGACTCCTAAAAAAATCTCCAGGAAGATGGATGTTGAAAGAGCAGAGTGGAGTAAGAAGATAAGGTAACAGAAAAACTAATCTGTTGCCGATTTCCCTGGACTAAAGCCTCTTGATGAGGGCCAATGTAGATAGTGAAGAATAGCGAATATATATCGTGCTCAGAAACGTGATGCCCTTTTTTCCCTTTTTAACGTAGGGGAAGTAATGCCTCGTTGGCAGTCATTGCACATTGATTCCCTGTCCCTAAACTTTACCATAAGTTGATGAACCACTGACTACAAAATAATTCTATAGTAGTTAGCACCAATAATTGGTAGAATAATGCATCTGCCGAGATCATGATAACTAAGAAGATGACGAAATCGTTGTCATATTTTCCAATTAAGTAAGATGTAAAATTCCTTGATATTTGCCAAATGCTATTTTGAGTACACCCGGTTTGGAATCAAGGAAGTAGATAAAATATCTTAATTTGAAAAGATACATCTTCCGCACACAATATCAATTAACCAATGAATATTTATCAGATCAAATTATACCAAAATTATCACCAATTAAACATGAGAAACATCTGGACCCCAAACAGAACACAAGGTAACAAAAACCTACATTTGTAATTTATTACAATAAAAAATATTTCCCACCGATCTAAAATGTCTAAAGTTTTTCATTGCGCCGTAGACATGAATAACTAACTTCATCGAAGAAATAATTAAATTTTCAACATGTCCGTTAAATTAATTAAATAATTAATTATCTTGAATGCGACCTCATGCCGCGGTTTGATCTTAATCTATATACATCAAAAAAGCTTTATCTTAAGATAGTTGGGGTAATTTCGAGGTGTCAACGAGGCAAGCACCCAGTTCATTCTCATCCGCGTTTTTTTTCCAATTTTATTTCTTCATTCCAGTGTGTTCCGGAGAAGAGTTTACAAAGCATGAAAAAAAACGACGGAAAGTACTTTAGCTTTTCTTAAAATCATTTAATATATCTTCAGATTAAGCTTAATTTCAGATCTGACAGCTTCATTAGCTTAAAAGTCAGCTCTGCAGACAGGCGGCGTGCCAGCCATCATCTATGATTGTAATTCGAGGAGTACGAGGAGGAACCGGTTTGGCGGTATCTCAGCACATCTAACACTGGAGCGGATTGTGCTCCTATAATAAAGTGAATGAATTCCATCCTACGAGCGTGTTGTTTTTTAATTAAGCCTCTTAACATGCTGATAGTCAAAATAAAAAGAAATAAAAATGACTTTAGAATTAATTACATGGTCAGAGCTGGAAATGTATGGATCATAGATGACCAGATGATCTGGCACAGGTGGAGTTGGGGAAGAGCTCAGGAAGCGGCGTTACGGGGGGTTCTGTTTGGTGCTATTCACCTGTTCTCTGATATATAATCCTAAGGTAAGGTGAAACACCCCTAAGATATCCGTTCTTTGGTAATAAATGTTAGGTCGCGTAATATTAAAGCAATGGGTGGAGAAAGTCTCTCAAGCGACAAGTGATATCATCACCCGCGAAACCCAACCCAACCAAAATATGAAGGACAAAGAACTCGGAAAAGTGGATGGGATAGTTCTTCGACTGCTAGCCAACTACTGAGAAGAAGAAACTCGCCTCCCCACAGAGAACAAACAAGGTGAAAACCAATCATAATCGTAGCCGATTGGTTGACCTTTCTGCGAAAACCTGTAATAAAAGGTGACTTCAAAGATTCAAAAAAAAGGCAAAACTAATCTGAAAATAATAGTGAATCCAAAAAGATACCTTCTACGTATATTGGCATTCTTTGACAAGTTCGGTAACTAGTGGTTCCAAACAAAAGTCTCGAATCTCATCCAACGAGCGCAAGTAGGAATCGCTCACAGAATAAGGACTTTACGCTGAAACTGAGTAAATCTCATAAAAACTGAATTCAACTTCCTCAATAAAATGGAGAAGGTGTCAAACCAGCAAGGCAAGGAATGTAAGTTTAAGGAGGACGTTCCCAAGAGTAAATGCGCCAGCAACCAAAACAGGCCAAAAAAAATCCAGAAATGTGAAAAAGAAAGCCACCCTGAGGAGATTCACGGTAGACGTATGTTATCCAAAGGAATGAATCAATGGTCGGCACTCGATTTGCAGTTAGCGAGAATTACCCAGTCGCTAATCCATACAAACAGGAAATGTGCCGAAAAACCGGGCCGGTCGCTGAAAATTATCATGTGCGGGTTCCTATTAATCGCTCTTTTATATAAAAAGTTCTATTCCTAGCCCATTAGAAAAGTTCACATTCGGGGGGATCTCCGCGAATGCGAATCGCCCCCAATGGATAGTCAGCAATCAGGGGGTCAGCCTGTATTCGAATACCACCTCACTGATACCTGACCGAATCATAAGGTACATAGTAAGAGCTGTAAAACATGACCGTTCTTAAGCCTTATACAAGGGGCGGCATCGAGCCCAACATTGCCCTTTCCCGAAGACCCCAACTGACGAATTAGATCGATCCGAGGACAAAGACTACCAAACAGCTCGTCTCTGAGACGTTAGGAAGAAAACAGGTTTTGATGGTGCAAAAGCCAAATGGTACCCTCCCTAGCCAAGGAAGGAAGCCTCTGGTAGCAAGAGTGAGAGTAGTATGGAACGAGTCCGGAACGAGGCACGATTCAACACTTTAGTGACAAAAGTTTTTCCTGTTCACTTCTTAGACAATTAAACTGCACTTCAGCTCGAATACCTAAAAGCTGTCTGGCGTCCTCACGTACACCATCGCTTCATCCCAGACAGGGTCTGCTCCGTTTTCTTTTCTTACCATAGATATTGCCAAGCGGATTAGATGACCCGCCCACCGCAACCTATGTATTTATGGTTGAAGATCATAGTCCCTTATTTCCTAGCGATCCAATTGATATTTGTTATTAGAAATATGCCACGGATAAACATGATGGCCGTCTATCTTCCGAAAGTAGCAACGAAAGAAATGGGGGAGCGGGTAAGCTTCATGATCTTCCGAAATGAGAGCCCTGAGCCGGAGTTGAGGAAATAACAAGGTAGACAGTAAATAAAAATTTCCAACTTTTTGGTAAGCATTTCCCGTTGGAAGGAAAGGCAACACCGCGAAAAATTCAAAAAGCTCTATCCCGCAATTGGTTGTGCCAAACTCAGTCAGATAGAATCTCCATCAAGGAGGTTCAGCAGCGAACAACCGAATCGGAAATTTTCTTTTCAGAGAACTCTCTTTATTCCTGTCCTACCAGATCAAACCTCTGGTTGTTGAGTCTACAGTTATGGCGGGGGAAATTTCCAAGAAAGAAATTGGAATACTGCTGTGTCAAGAACGCTGGATACACTTGAAGTAGATCTAGGGTCTTCTGTCATGAGACGTAATTTGGAATACCACTTACAAAAAACCGACTGCCTGCAACATCCTAGAAATCAATTTTAAAAATATATGTGCCTTTCAGAGTTTCTAATTGCAATTCTCGAAGCTATCCAAGTTCCAAGCTTTTAGGTTTCATCATAGATCGCAAGTGGGGCTCCGTTCCTGGTTACAACTGTTACCTCATCAAAGAATTTGATGAAATATGAACCCAGCTAGACTGAGAACAGATCTCTGAAGGTTCTTAAACGGTTCAGAACAAACTGGGGACTGATCAGGGTACAAGAAAACATGCACAATGAATAAAAGTCCATATACAAGCGGGATAATTTCAGAAAATTTTGGCAGGTCATGAAATAGGCCAGAGAAGTAAGCTGTACTAGAAATAGGTGCCTTCGATAACACATCGCACAGGCAAATATGGAATGCTTTTTTCTGGAATGGAATTGAGAATACCCTGGCCTTCCGGAGGAGTAAAATAAGTACAAATTCCATAATCTTTCACAATCCCAGGTGATCCTTAGGGTGATGCATTACTATAGCGAATTCAAAGCGTCGCAATAGATAAGCTTTTGGAAAAACTAACCAATGCCAGGATAGGCGTCAAAGGTTATGCGGATAATACAGTAATATATAGGATTATAAACAAGGACACTCTATTTGAGAAAATCATCCATTCAACTCACTAGGAAGCGCAGGCTTGAATAAACAGGATGTTGAGGGGAAATCACTCTAAATTAAAAGCGGGTCTAGAAAACGTACATTAGAAATATATGTTGAAAACAGCTGAGAGAAATAAGGATAAACATCGAAAATACTACTTTAGAAGTATACTGAAAAAGTATGCTGCGTGGGTGGTAATTTAGGTGGACGGACGTAATATCAATGCGACAGTCAGAGTTATAATTTATAATTTCAAAAACTCGATATTACTCATACCATGAGATTATCCCCAATTGATTGCTTGGTGGTTTGTTCAGGATTGATGTTTCTTCATCTACATATCATCCAATTCAGATGAAGATGAAGAGGAAAATCTTCAGAATATTCGCGTGTATCTTTCGGTTGGAGAACTCCCTAAACTGCAACAACAGGTTCTTCGGGAGGTAAACTTGTATCCGGTGCCAGATTAATACTTACATTTACAAGGCGCGCTGTCATGTCATGGTGGTCAGTTCGGGATACTGGTTCAGAGTGTGCAACATCTAAATAGTACAGCGTTATGTACCAACGAAGACTTTCGATGCAAAGGAAAAGGTGGCTATCTATGAGCAACTTAACGGCGTCCAAGATAGACTTCATAAAGGTGACAGCAAAGTGAGTTCTGGTAACAGCTTCCTCGAAGGTATGACGGGGAATCAAGGTCTTGAAGCCCATAATGAAAATGGTGAGGTGATCGCAGCAAACTGAGGATCTTTATTGATGCTAGAAGGCAAATGTCATACATTTGGTCGTAACAATTTGCGGGAGGCGCAGTGTAAGTGAAATCATCTCGGCCACCCACATGAGGCAAAGTCACTGTGCTGACAACCTTCCTGTGGAACTGTTCATCGTAGCTCCTGTTGTCTTGCAGAATTGCTTGAAATGAGATATCTCATTTCACTGGTTAGGAAATAAAAAATATCTACCTAACAAAACTACTGATGAAGAATGCTAGTGGCAGGCTGCATTTAAAATTTGGAAAGTGAAAAAGTATTTCAAATGCTTACGCCATACCACTTTCTACACTTTTAAATGTGAGAGAAAAGGGAGTTAATAGTTATGCATTTTCATATACCTCATACAAAGACCGTGGGTTGTTGCTGGAGTAGTCATGGGACTAAACTTCCAACATGCTGCCCTGTTGTTTGCCAATGGCAGTAATCGACCCCGTTCCTGCATGGTAATCTCAAACGATTTCCAGGCTAATTTGGTTAACGATGTATTTGATGGCGACACCATATCGGCTAAACCATAAAAAGTCAACAGGGAGATAAAGAGATACTATGGTCCTCTGCATATTTGACGCAGAAGACGTTCCCAGTGGAACATTCGTCAGGATGTGATGGCAACGTTCACCACATATGCTGGGGAAGTTCCAACATCAATGCAAGGGGATCGAGACCACTGGAGTATCTAGTAGGAACCGATTTGCAGATCCTTAATTTGGGTAATGAACCTACTTTCTTCAACAAGGTCAGGCAAGAAGTCATCGACATCACGGTGGCCTCTACTGACATCGCGGCTCTTGTCGGAGAGTGGAGAGTATCTAACGATATCACACTCTCGGATCGCAGACGCATTCATTTCGCAATGGGCATGGATCCACCTCCACCCACTCCATTTGGGAATCCGCGGAAGACAGATGGGTTGATGTATAAAATAGTATTGAGCGCCCAAGTCACGATCCCTGGGAAGCGCACCAAATCCATTATTGGAATTGAGAAGACAACCCAGATGATCACAACTAGCATGAGAGAAGCATTCGAAAAAAGCTGTCCACTCAAGATGCCAAAGAAGGATAAATCACCATGGTGTCGAGTTCCACTATGGTATTTTACCCTTCTTTGGCAAAACAGAGGAGAACGACAAGGATGCTCCTCAATAGTGAAGTATGATTCAGATGCTAGCTGGAATCGCTATAAGAGGCACAGAAGCTTCTAAAGAGGAGCATAAGATCGGCTAAACGATCATCATGGACACGCTTTTGAGGCAACCTCAAAGCTGAAGCGGATTCTGCTCAAAGAACGGGGGTAAACAGAAAGCGATGAAGAAACGGCAAACCATTTGCTTGAAGTGCACCATCTCGGGGCCAACAAGTGCATACAACCCTCAACCGAGAGACTGGAATCTGGCATGCAAAGTAGTAACACCGAAGCGGGTAAAATAGACATTTAACTCGTTCCATAGATAGAAGCCTACAGGTCCGGATGGTATCATCCCTGCGCTAGTAATAGAGGGAATGGATGCCCTGAGTCTACACATTCGGAATACATATCGTGCATTCCTAGCACAGGCTTATATTCCAATTAACTGGCGTGATGTGAAGGTGTTATTCATTCCCAAACCAGGGAAACCCACCTATGCAGACGCAAAAAGCTCCCGAGCGATCAGTCTAACGTCTTTTCTACTAAAAGGACTAGAAAGACTAATAGATCGGTTCATAAGCGATACTCATATTCCTAAGTGGCCACTTCACTATATACACGCTTGCCAGAAAGGCAAATGCATGGAAACAGAACTCCATGAACTTACGGCAAAAATGGAAAAGGCAATGTCCGAAAAAGAATACGCCTGAGGCGTATTCATGGACATCGAAGGTGCCGTCAATTTTGCCTCATTCGTGGCAATTTGGATGCGACAAAACAGCATGGAATCTAATCAGTTATATCCTTCACATGTTAGAGTGGAGACAATGGTGGGGCCAGAACTAGCTCTTGGAATTCGACCATCTACTGTCAAGTCTACTCTGAAGGGTGAAATTGTAAGGATTCACGCAGCCGAGTGGAGAAATTTAGACTCTTGCCGGTCGGCAAAAATCCTTGTGAAAGAGCCTAGGGTTACTACAGCAGCATTTTTGTTGTTCCTTAAGAAGTGGGACACGAAAACCCTAGTAAGGCTTTTAACGAGACACTGCTCCTTAAATTACCATATGGAAAAAAATTGGGCGGTGGTTTGGGCTATGTGCAGCCAATATGAGGAGGAGGAGGAGACGGCTCTGCATTTTCTATGCAGCTACCTGGCCTCCTCAAATCTCAAACGAAGACACCTAGGCAAGGTTTTCTTCATCGAAGAATCTGAACACTCTCTGCCTCTAGAGAATGTTCTCAGATTCGCTAAAGCCTAAGAACGCCATAGGCGGGAAGCCATTGAATAAGTGATTTACAGGGATAGTACAATGGGCCTAACAATGGCCTGAGTGCTCGGAGCTGCGGCCCCCCAGTAAGCTAAACTAAACTATGCATTTTCAAATAGAAAAATATTGAGGTCCCGAAATTTTCAGCATAAACATAAGGAACCGTAATTCGCTGCAACGAATACTTTCTGAAGTCAGTGAACTTTTAAATATAGTCGAAGTGATTCTATGCTTACAAGATACATATTCCTGGAAGTAACACGACAGGTGCTAATTAACAGCCTTCGTTAGTAGCTTCCATCTACCACGATGTAGTAATGAAGTTGATCGCCAAATTAAACAGGAAACCTCCTACATTCCGCTCTGGCTTCCAGATTTGCAGTATACGAATACGCCAATCGTTCAGATGACAGAGAGACTAAAACTAAAGAATAATTTATTTGCGCATGCCAAACACTTTTCAAATCCGCGTATCTTTTATTTATTTTTTCCTAATTTACAAGGTAAATCGGTAGAATTAGCAAAAATATATTTCAGTTGTGGGCGCATCGAAATTAGCAAGGTTGGCTTTCGCTCATGTTCTCATACTGCACATGTTTCACAGTTTACCTCCAAGCCATGCCGGCCTCTGACTTTCTGGTGAATATTCTCATCTATCTTTTTGCACTGATTTGTTTACAGAAAGATACGACGGCGTCTCGGCTTCTGACGGTTTGGCAATCAGGGTCCAGCCTAAATATAGCTTCCCCTGAATTCAATATTGAATTGATATCCAGTAGTTTGGTAAATATAGTACGTTTGACTCGTAAGGCTCCATTCCATCAATAGTGCGACCAGTGTCGATGTTTAAGATACCACTAAGCTCAAAAATTTTGACTTTTACGACTACTCGTAAAATATTCCGTGAAGTGGCTTTTTCGGAAGACATTCGCCCCACTCGGGAGGATTTCGCTTTTAATTGGCCAATAAATCACTGGCAGAACAGGAACAATATTTTAAAATTCATATTCATTTGTAATAAGGTGTAATTTTAGTAGACCTCCTTTTCCGAAAAACAGATGTTCGGCATGTAATTGGCCCCAGAAACACAGAGACAAAATGAAGGAGGAATATCTTTTCTCGGAATGTCCGATTTCTGCTGGTCGTTCTGGAGGTTTATGAGATCTTGTTTCAGGTGGTTCTAGGCGCCCACACAATGCCAGCCATTTACAGTATATGGTAATAAAGCCTCGACTATCTTGGCGTTTGAGCATATCTTGTTGCCTTTATAAAGAAATTATTGAAGAACTTCTGCTAATTGATAGGATGCCAATGGAAACACCTTCGGATTGGAAGCAAAATGTGTGCCGTAGGAGTCTGACCACAAATTTATAGATATTATTAGTTATGTCAGTTGCAAATGTTTATAATTAAATAGATATTGTAGAAAATAGATTGGGTGGTTCAGGTAGCAAAAGTTTCCCGTTCTCTCATTCGATCTTAATTTGAATTTATTTTAATCCAGAAGATATCGGAAGCACTTCCTTGATTACTTTCAAGTTTTCAGTTGGACAGTTTCTCAAGGTGATTGATAGCCGTCCGTTCTTGTCAAACCATCAACGTTGCTTTTCAAGATGTGTTAACAGTACTTATTATTATTATTCTGTTAAGGGAAAGTCGCACCGCGTCCTTGAAGAACTATTGTGCCCCTTTTACTGGTTACAGTGTACCTGTTGATCATAGTATCTCAAGCAGGCCTGTAACCGTTAGGAACTTTAGTAGTTCCCCACTTCCAGATATTTCAGCTTTGCATCTGGTATTAAGTGTTCTCCCAGATGTATCAACCTACTTTGCACAAGTGCCGGACACTGTCCCAGGACGTGTATAGAGGTTTCGTCCTCCTCCTCACAAAACCTGCAGGCAGTGTCCGTAGATATCCCTAGCTTCCCTAGGTGGTAGTTCAGCCGACAATGACCAGTGAGAATTCCCACTATGATTCGGAGGTTCTTTTTGGTGTTAACAGTACTTACCAAATTATTTATTTATGATACCCCACAAAGTAGAGAGACAAAATTTACACACTTTTTCCACATCTTTGGCATATAGACCAAGAGGACTTTGGGGTGGTACAAGGGAAGGAAGGAATCTGAAAATAATAATCAGGAAAGAAATGGGAATGAAACTTATGATTCGGGAACTCAGGACTCTAGTATAACTTATAGGGGAGAGTCTGCACGTTGCTGGATGCCGACTTCTCTGAGTTGCAGTGCAGTTGTTCAATAGTCGATTATGGATGCTACAAATAGTCTCAAGAAAAAAGTGTTTGAGAGTAATCAGTTTCTAGAATTTTCCCATCAAAAGCACCGAAGAGAATCCTAAAGGGTGAGAAATAACCGACTGACGTTGATGAGAGAGTCACCACACTAGAAGAAAGATGACGTGGGGATTACGGCTAGGTCCATGCGGTTTGCCAACGGAAGAAATCAGAGACAGTGAAAGTGGAAAATCGCATTGAAATTTCTAGGAGATTATCAATTATAGAAGATTGAAGAGAGAGAACAGAAAAAGGACAAAAAAACAAAATTCAGGCACGAATTATTCATCCCTACTCTGAGCGAGTGAAAGGAATAACGCATCCTCGAAATTTAAAGTGCAAAAAAAGCATACAAGAGTAGTCGAAAAAGAACAAGCATATCTTTTGGGACATGGAGTCTGTGTCTACTGCAATGTGCCTTAGGAGTGCCTGAGCCTTGCGGCCGCATCCGCCTCTCTTTCGGGATGATATCTTTTGGAACATTACAAAATGTAAAAGGAAGACAATTTATTAGAAAAACAGGATGGGCGAGATAGGGTCTCCAAGTGGGTATGAACGTGAAGAACGGCCGAAAGAAAAGCGCA
Organism: Hermetia illucens; assembly: GCF_905115235.1. Taxonomy (NCBI): domain Eukaryota; kingdom Metazoa; phylum Arthropoda; class Insecta; order Diptera; family Stratiomyidae; genus Hermetia; species Hermetia illucens. Next base: position 151,040,303 of record NC_051850.1, on the reverse strand, counting down.
AAGGCGTGGAGCAACGTTGATGAAAACAAAAAGATTTGATCATTATTTCCAAAAGCGAAGTAGAAATAAACCCGGTACTGATGAGCTGATCAAACATTTTCGAGAGGGAAATTGATGTTGGAGGTCAAAGTCGGCCATAAAAGTAGCGAAAGACTTCCTGTAAATGGCAGGGAAATGGCTGAAGCAACATATTAAAGTAAAGGCTAAAACATAATAAAAGCTGCCTCCCGCCAGGATTAGAAAACTGTTTAGATCGATTGGATTGCAGTAGCTGGAAACTAAGAAGTTCCATACGAAGGGATGCAAATCACTAGCATCAGTTTACCAGCACAACAACTCTTTGCCAACCTCCAAGGCGTAGTCTGAGCCTAGCTCTGCCAAGGTTGTAATTGTGGCATGAATCAGGAGCCAGCCCCTTACTGACCCCGGTCGAGTAGTGCGCATTGAACTGGTAGCCCCGATTGAGATAAGCTAAGCATAGGCCAGACCTCAAGGAACTATGGTAGGGGTTTTATCTACGCAGGTCCTGGCCATTGCGACTCACTCCCTTGCACACGAAGTACTGGTACAATTTGCATGGAGAAAGAAATTAAAATGATGCAATAGTAGGGACGGAGAAAAAGTTAGCTGAGTTTGAGTGCAGCAGCAAATGCATCGCTCGCTGCAGTATACCGTGAAAGAGGCAGCTTGGCTGAAATACCCGATAAGACATTGGGATGCACACAGTCGAATTAAGAAGAAGACTCGTAAAATAATGCGACACCCGCGGTAGGAACCACGACTTCAGCACCATTCAGTGCTGCTGTTTCGGAAAGGGGCGCAGATTCAATCGCTGAAAGTGAGCAGATGGTTTCGGAAGAATACAGTCGACTGTCCTTGCAGAAGCCGAAAAGGAAAGTCTTATCAGAAAATGCGACGCAGCGTTAGGCGCATGCATATCTGCCACCTTATGCCAGAAAAGCGTGGGTAAAGGCATGAAAAACAAGATAATGGAGCTGGAAGAATTCCTTCTACAGGTGGACATCGAGACCAACAGAAAATGCTCGAAAAACAAACGCCACCGCATTTCCGTTGAGAACACCGTGAGCGCCAAACATACAGCAAATAGGAGTTCATTGCAAAGGGAATTGGGAAGAAAGCGAAAAGAAGAAGACTCATCTGAAGCAGACTCCACCGAGGTAGTCTCTACTGGTGAAAACAAGAAGACGAAGAAGATTAAGAGAAAACAACACTTCGTGCAGCTGGAAATCCGTATACCTAAGGCGGGCATAATTCCCTGTATATCCGGTACGAATAGATGACAGCGGCCTGGATGGGGAAGAGGATTGCCCATTTTTCACTATGAAAGAGTCGGAAGAGCCAGCTTTATCTACGAAAAACTTGTGCCAGGTTAAGATGGTATCCCTATATTTAACGCTTGCCTGAAACAAGACGTTTTCCTTCCTGCTCGAAGGTGGTGAGAGTTGCGCTGATTACCACCGATGCATACCGACCGTTCTGTGTGCTTGACTCGACCGGGAAATAACTCGAAAAGCTTCCCAGGAGTAAGCTCACTGAACTGATATTTGCTACTGGGAACTTACCTCCGAGACGGTTTGATTTTAGAATAGGAAGATCCACGGTGGATGCTCTCATGGAAGTCCTGGATGCAATCCATTAAGCTGAGGAACGCAGCCGCCAATTTGTACGAGTAGTGTTCCTCATAACGCTTGATGTCAGAAACGCCTTTAACGGCGAAAGAAAAAAGACATGCTAAGCACCTCAGACAAATTATTCCACCTGCCGAGCTATTGTGTTAGAAATCACTCCCCGTTTTGTGAGACTTTAAAGAACCAGGAGATCACTTCATCAGTAGTACAGGGATCCATCTTAAGGTCGGACCTCTGGAACGCTTGTTACGATAGTGTGTTAAGATTCAATGCGCCAGAAGAGTCGCACCCGCTCGGTTACGCTCATGATTTGATTTGGCATATTGATGCGACGGGTAAGCGAATTGTTGATTGTTCATGGTTTCACCTTTGCTCTCGCAAAATCGGACCCTGCGGCTTATATCAACCAGCGAGTTGATAATCGAGTCAAAACCCACGGTTAAGTACCTTGAACTAATACTCGAATCAAAGATAAGCCGCGAGCAATCAAATGGCTAATGGCTAACGTAAAGAATCCCACATCTAATAGACAGCGCCTTGTTACAAGCGCAATACAGTCTGTGTTGCTCTAGGACTGCTTCTCTGGGCAAGGAGATATATCGTAAATGCTTTAGCAAGAGCTTTGCGAATGGCATCTGCCTGTCGCGCTAACTCTGAATCGGCTGTGATTGCGGGAGTGATTCCCAATGTCCTTGTTCCTATGGAACGTAAATCTATGTACAAACGCAAGGGGGAAAGCTCGATGGTTGCTTATGAAAACCGGCATCACACACTAAATAAGTCGCAACTCTTTGCAAAACCAGTCTGGCGGTATGATCCGCTGTAGGTTAGTTCAGACTGCCATAATCTGGTATGCATTCACCTTGACTTGGTGCAGTTGATGAGCCTTGACCGTCTAAGGTGCGCGGCTGCTAAGTAATGTGAGACTCCACCATTAACAGTCGCCAGCAGGAAGTAGACTGTACCTTCGGGGCTCTGCCAAGAGCAGAGCAGAGTCTGTCTATTTCATTAGCCCGCTTCCAGTGTCGCCAATACTTCCGTTTGGAATACACGGGCGAATCCTATATGACCGCACGGCTCGACTACGTTGTTTGTGAAGCCCGGTTTTTATGTGGTGTAGCCCATTAGGGAATTATAGTCATAGGGTCACGGTATCCAACATACTCGTACATTAATAATAATAATAATCGTTGGCGCAACAATCCATATTGGATTAGGGCCTTGAAGTGTGTTAGAGCACTTCATTCAAGACCGTAACGGTACACTAGGAGGCAATGTGGTCAGCATTGCGCTCGCCCGAGATTATTACCCTGATTTGACTCAGGTACTCATTCACAGCTGAGTCGACTGGTATCCGACGTCAAATCACGATGCAAATTCCACTGCCACCAGCGAGATTTGAACGGCGACCTTCCATATGACAGCCTAGTGCTCTAACCACTGAGCTATCCGGACAACATACATTGCTGTCAGATTAAGTGAGTCGAGAGTGTAGATGATGCCACACCTTTTCTTTCTGGTGGAAAGTGGGGTGGAATTCTACGAAAACTTTATGAATATACAAGGGAGCTTTCATTAGGTAACATTTTCTCAGAGAAATTAAGGAATGCTGACAAATGAAGCGTGTTACGCGTTACGTTCGGGTTATTCTTGTTGCGAAGAGGATCAAGCTCGACTCGTGGAGAGGCCGGATAGCAGGTGGTTTTTTGAACTCACAGTTCTCTTCTTTCTCTCTCCACCCGTTTCTAGAAGGAATTCCCTAACTTGAAGGTCTCTTAAGCCGGGGAAGCGGGAAGGCTAGCCGAAAGTAATGCGGTAAAAAGTTCCATATTAGTTCTTTAGCGACGGAAAAGTGCTTAGTTGGTAATCCAATACCGTACCGTTACGGGAGTCCAACAGCGTCTTCGTAAATCCATTCACCTACCCTACCCACCAAAAAAGCAAGGTAGGATGGAAAATAAAATTTAGGAACTCTTGCTTCTGGGGAAAAAGCGTGTAACCGCTTGAAAAACAAAACAAGTCGGGAAACCGGAAGCTTGATCCTTCAGGTATAAAAGGTTTTGTGTTTCCCTATGCGAGGAGCATAACGCAGTTCTCCATTGGCTGGTAGCATTGACACGAATATTTAAATTGCTCAGTGCTGTCAGCTGCAGTAACCTGCCCAGAAGTGAGCGAATTAAATACCTCGAGTCAATGTTACCAGCCAATGGAGAACTGCGTAATGAATTTGCTTCGCGCATTAATGCGACCCGGATGAAGTGGCATTCCACAACTGGTGTTCTTTGTGATGGACGTATCAGCGAACGTCTCAAATTTAAAATTTACCGCAATGACATCCGTCTGCCGCTCTCTATAGTTCTGAGTCTTGGCCGACTATAAAGACAATGAACGGTATCTTACGGTAATGGAGACGAAGATGTTGCATTGGACTGGTGTCGTAATACGTTTTGATCACATCCGAAATGAGGATATCCGCGATCGGTATGGGGTCACGTCGATCGTGGAAAAACTGCGAGAGAGGCGTTTTCGATGGTATGGTCACGTAGTTCGCGCCAACGAGAATTCACTTGCCAATATTGATCTGAACATCGAAGTCAACCGTAAGCGACCAAGCGGCCGAAACAACGGTGGCTTGATACCCTGGATGGGGATTTAAAAGCCTCATGATTACATCCAGGCGTTTGATAAAATAAAATGACGAAGCCGATCACTATGAGCCGACCCCGCTTGTGAACGGGACATAGGCTGAAGAAAAACAAGAAGTTGTGAGGAGCGACGTGTGCATGACAGCTGCGTGTCACATAGCTAAAAAATCCATTGTCCTCTATTTTTTAGAAAGCGATTTAAATAAATCATTTGATGGAAAGCCCTGTATTGATAACAGTCAACCTCATACGCGAGTTTAATATTATTAGCAAATTCGAAGAATTTAACCTAAATCAAACAAGTCGGGAAACCCGAAGCTGGACGCTTCAGGTACAAAAGGTGTTGTATATTTCTTAGTACGTAGCGCGTAATATATCCATATATTATGTGGGAGTATCCACTTTCGGGTGTTATTGACATTCATAGTCTTCAATTTTCAAAGAAGCAACAACTTTGACGTATTACAACTTTGTTAGTAATATTGCGATTTCCACCAAACTTGGTAAGGTCATGCTCTACATTATAGCCTACACCACTGCAATTTCGTGCTAGGATGAATTTAAGGGGGGGGAGGGGGAAGGGTTTCCAGTCAATTATAAAAAATTATAGTATGATAATATACTATTCATCATCATCAACGGCGCAACAACAGGTATTCGGTCTAGGCCTGCCTTAATAAGGAACTCCATACATCCGAGTTTTGCGCCGAGGTCCACCAATTCGATATCCCTAAAAGCTGTCTTAGGGTCTGCCTCATCTTCTTTTTCTACCATAGATATTGCCCTTATAGACTTTCCGGGTGGGATCATCCTCATCCATACGGATTAAGTGATCCGCCCACCGTAACCTATTGAGGCGGATTTTATCCATAACCGGACGGTCATGGTATCGCTCATAGATTTCGTCATTGGGTAGGCTACGGAATCATCCATCTTCCTGTAGGGGGCCAAACATTTTTCGTAGGATTCTTCTCTCGAACGCGGCCAAGAGTTCGCAATTTTTTTGCTAAGAACCCAAGTTTCCGAGGAATACATGAGGACTGGCAAGATCATAGTCTTGTACAGTAAAAGTTTTGACCCTATGGTGAGACGTTTCGAGCGGAACAGTTTTTGTAAGCTGAAATAGGCTCTGTTGGCTGACAACAACCGTGCGCGGATTTCATCATCGTAGCTGTTATCGGTTGTGATTTTCGACCCTAGATAGGAGAAATTATCAACGGTCTCAAAGTTGTGTTCTCCTATCCTTATTCTTCCCGTTTGACCAGTGCGGTTTGATGTTGTTGGTTGATTCGTTCTCGGTGCTGACGTCGCCACCTATTAATAACTTTATTTGAACAGATATCGGTTTGGAAGGTATTTCGGATCTCAGGGAGCATATAGTGGAAGCCTCCTGAGTTTTTTCAAGTTTTTCGGTTGGGTAGTTTCTGAGAATGGCCCCCTTAAAGAAATGGTCACTTTCAACCCCCCGCACTCCCCACCTTTCGAACAAATATCAAAACTAAGACCGGCTTCGAAATGTAATAACCAAGACCTTTAATTTGATATCCCGCATGACTATATTTGATGAAATGAAATTTTACACCCCCCCCCCCCCCAACCCTTTGTATGTATGGGGACCCCCCCCCCCCACCCTCCTTAAATTCAACGTAAAAGGATGTAACTCACTATATATGTGAGCGTTGGTAGTTTCCACCTTTCTACCAATTTTGGTGTCAATTGCTATAACCGTCTTCGAGAAAAAAGCGTATGACGGACAGACAGACAGACATTAAACCAATTTGAATAAGGTTTTGTGTTTACACAAAATCTTAAAAAGTACATCTGCAGCCTAGCCGGGAATATTTCTATGCTCGACATATCGATGTTTGGACCAGGAACACGCCAGTTCACTTATTTGCCAGAAAGGGAATTTAGGTCCCGGAACCCAAGAAATGTCTGACCCCACGTTGGGCGCTATCTGTACTGATATATGTATGTACAAGTACGTATATGATAGACCGAAAAACCATTCAAGTTGACTAAATTCAACTAAGAGGGCAGAGTTTTCCTAAAAACTTAAATAGATGGCGAAGTTGATTTTACAGGTACACTTGCGAATAAAGCAGCATTCCCTAGCCTGACTTGTCTAGGAGCTCGCAAGTACATATATGTCAACGGGAGACATGGTAATTATTTACAGCGTTTTGAGATAGCTCTGCCCTGTTGACTGACTTCCGCCTATCCTGACGGTCTTTGGTATCGCCCAACCAAATGTCATTGCAAGTGAGTAAGGAAAATAATAATTAATGGAGCATGTCGAGGTTTCTAAAGATTTATGAGGTTCCATCAACTACCTGTTTTGCATTGCTGACAGGATTTTCCATATCTTCAGAAGAACTTTGAAATATGGATCATTTTTGTGAGTAGCGACCGCTATCATTATATGTTGTTTAATTTTTTATATTCAAAAATCAATGAAAGCCATATTGTCATCAATAATCACGCAAATGGCTAGAATGCTGGCCTAAATTTAGGTCCATTCTTTGAAATATTTATAGCCCAGTTATTTCAACAAATTACTCTAAGGTTTGGCCACCTAGATTACTTTTATTTAAAACCGCAGGACAATTTTCTTTGAAGGTATAAACATATATTAAGTCAGAGGTTTACGCCAGTTACTCCAAGAATGGTGTTGGATTTGACCATAACAAACGAGCCACCGAGCTACTATACCACCTGTTACGCTGAGTGGTCCTTGGAAATCGGTGTGAACGGATCGCAGAAACCCCGGTGGTCATTTGAATGATACTGTTCAAATCGTCAATAGCATAGAATATACGATGTAATAAATTCAATACGAAGCAAATTTAATCAAATTTACTGCGTTTTATTTTAATTTAAATGCAAGCAATTTCGTCGGGGGCCCTGTGGTTAAATCGTTAATAAAAACGTGTATGTCAGCATGCAATTTTTCAAATTCGTGCACGGACAATTTCGATAAATGCTGTTAATAGCAATATTGCGTTCAGAGTGTCAAGTGCCAGTCCTGATCCCAATTAAAATTATGTAGACCTGTGTATGAGTACTTACCAATGGCATGAAAAAAACTCGGCGATAGGTGCTTCTGTAAGATCAATTCAAGAAACGGCAAGATTAGCCTCAACACTTCTTTTATTATCCAATTTTATTTCACTTCTGGCCCATATACACTTGCAGTGGTCATTTATTTACACAGTTCGCCTGCAGACGTGAATAACAAGAATCACTACCGACAAAAGTATTCAAATAAAGCCTTGAAAAATCGATAAAACGCTTACTTAGAAGATAAGATATTTCAAAAATCTAAATTTACAAACGGGACACTCGATCCATTGAATACTCGTAAAATTATTTTTAGCAATTTCGCGCTGAGAAAGAAAACGTGCTTCTAATGCCAATGTCTGGACCAAAATTCTCAAAACTGCATGGAACAGGGTCTCGTGCAAAATTCCGTAAACAAATCTAAAATCATTTAAGATACACGATCGATCACTTGGAACTGCAAGCAGGATTGGAAATTTCTCAAGATGAAATCGAAACCGAAAACCGATCTTGAAGGTTTCCCGCCACACACGCGAGTGTAACGGTTATTGCACCCAACGCCACCGCAACGCTGATGCAACCAATTCGTTTGTCGCACGATCTAACGCAAAAAAGATTGCGATCAATTTGACGGTCATTCACGCCACATCCGCCCGAACATATGTTGCATTGCACTGGCAGCACATGCAATTGATTTGTCGTGCGTCCGCTCTTATTTATAAGTGACGAATTGCAAAAAGTACGCAAGGAAACCGCAGATAAACCGACCCGGCAGATGCAACTTTTTGCTCGCAGACTGATCGCCAGATAGCTTTATCCGATGCACGAGGAACAAGAAGTCTCGCGGAACCCAGATGCAGACAGACGAAACGACCTTCCGACTGGGCGTCTGTCTGGTTTCTGAATTTTCGAATGAATGAATGAAAATCTACGCGAGGAAACCCACGGCCCAGGCGCAGTTGAAAGCGACTCGCGCAGATCGCTTTCAAGTTGAACGCGATCGCGCGCCCAGCGGACCGATCGATTCGTTATCTTCCCTCTAATCCGGTTCCGGTCAGATACGTGCTTGGTGAGATTCCTGCAGTTTGGGTGATGCAAGTGCGTAAGTTGCATGCAGCGTGCGAATCGTGGGATTTGAAGTGGCTACAGGTTCCTCGGCGCAGCGGGAATTGAAGGCATCGAAAGTGACACTCGATGTACGCTAGAAACCGCGCAGATCAACTCAGCTGCCTTCCGCGGAAGAACGAGCGGCCTCAGATGTGATTCTCGCGCAACTAAGCCGCCGGTGGAAGAGGTCTGTGGGTTTTGTGGTTTGGGGTCCCGAGCCGCTCTCAATGAAAGCTGGCGTGGGAAATGACATTAGACTAGATCTGGTGGTGATACCAAATATGAGACGTTTTCCTATAAATGAATCACTTCTGCAGAGTTTAATACTTAATAAACTTGCTGGGTTTATGACACGTTGATGCGTGAGCTCACACATATGCGTATGCGATTGGTAACCCGAGTTCATCGCGTATGGGTATGTCGTCGCCAACCCCCACGTTTTCATTCAAAATCTTTTTGTGGAAATGCAATTTTCCTTATTCGCCCTAGTGCCCACATTGGGCGCCATTTGTTTTAAGTTTAAATTCATATCAATAGAAAGGACTTTATCATTCATCCTTTCTATTACGGGAGAAAAAGGGTGGAAAACTGAACATCTGATCGGATTTTAGTCTTATTTACGTTAGGGAGAAGTGAAGTTACTTGCGTTAAAGTCATTGAACGGAAGTTGTACGACCATTTCGACTAATTGAGAAAAGGATGTTCAAGAGAAACCCGAGAAACATCGGTCAGCTTGGTTTTTCAGGTTAACCGAAAATTTCAATGCTACTACCGGGATAGTCTGGGGTACAGCGTGGTAAGCTACCCCTCGGACACCACCTTCTCGTGGTAAGGGAGCCTACGGTAGTTTACTACTACAATAAGTGTGTCCAAAAGCACATGAAGATGGAAGCAAACGATTGTAACTCTCCAATTTGTCACAGACTTCGAATCCACCCTCGAATTTGGAAAATCAGGTCGTGGCCGAGGTACGGATTTTGGAGGCCTCACCAGATTCATTTTGCCCCACGGAGCAATTTGTGGAAGACCGGCTCTCCACTTCAGTGGAAAGCCTGCACACGGTGTCTACGTGCGGTCAGTCAGAAAGGATAGTACAGCAACTCCCTTAATGAGAGGAACTGGAAACCTGACTATGGCCGGCCTGCCGACAACAGTGTTGCCTAACTCTTCCAAAAACACAGGAGAGGAAATTTCGGCAGAACGAAACTTCAGCTACAAAAGATACGGGACTACAGGGTTGCCAATCAGAACCTTGTGCTGGAAGAAAGGGAAGCTACTGATGTAGACGCAACCGGTCTGATTCCGGCGTGTGGAAACAGATCCATGCAATACCGACAAAGTGAAGCTGTGGAGGACTCCAAGCCGACTACAACGGAAGGTATTGCGAAAGAAGTTTCTTGGGAATGAGGACGTGGTCGTGTTACACCACCAAGTGTGGTGATTTCCAACGAAATCGGATGCAATAAAGCGGAACTTTCGGCTGAAGGTGAAAATAAACTGGTAATCCCGGTGAAATCCACACTGAACGTAGCAGAATTTTACGTTAGCTGTGGTGTTCATATTAGACTACACTTATGAGTACAAACATAAGAGTCAGGCAAATCAACCTGCAGAATGCTAAACCCTCTTTCTATTTACAGGCGGCAAGACTGGCAAAGTTGCAAGACTGCCCTTACAAATTCCTCGTTGAAGAGTTATGGGTTCGTTCTAAAAAAATTTCTTCTTTGATGAGAGATTCTCGAGAGTGAGTGCCTGTGTCTAATGGCAAAATTGTTAGAGGCGTCAATGATACAACAACCGGTATCTGGTCTAGGCATGCCTTAATAAGGAACTCCAAACATCCCGGTTTTGCGCCGAGGTCCAATTCGATATCCCTAAAAGCTGTCTGGCGTCCTGACCTAAGCCATCGCTCCCTCTCACGTAGGGTCTGTCTCGTCTTCTTTTTCTACCATAGATATTGCCCTTATAGATTTTCCGGGCTGGATCATCCCCATCCACACGAATTAGGTGACCCGCCCACCGTAACCTATTGAGCCGGATTTTATCCACAACCTGACGGTCATGGCATCGCTCATATATTTCTTCATTATGTAGAGTACGGAATCGTCCATCCTCATGTAGGGGACCAAAAATTCTTCAGAGGATTCTTCTCTCGAACGCGGCCTAGTGTTCGCAATTTTTGTTTGCTAAGAATCCAGGCCTTCGAAATACATAAGCACTGGCGAGATCATTGTCTTGTACAGTACGAGCTTTGACCCTATGGTGAGACGTTTCGAGCGGAACAGTTTTTGTAAGCTGAAATAGGCTCTGTTGACTGACAACAACCGTGTGCGGATTTCATCGTCGTAGCTATTATCGGTTGTGATTTTCGACCCTAGATAGGAGAAATGATCAACGATCTCAAAGTTGCATTCTCCTATCTTTATTCTTCCCGTTTGGCCAGAGCGGCTTGATATTGTAGGGTTGGTTGGTTTTTGGTGCTGACGTTTCCACCATATATGTTATCTTGCCTGCATTGATGTGCAACCCAAGATCTCACGCCAATCGACGCCTGCTCGATCTGGATGCAGGTAGACTGTACATCTCGGGTTGTTCTTCCCATAATATCAATATCGTCAGCATAGGTTAGTAGTTGGGTGGACCTAAAGAGGATCGCATTTATCTCAGCATCACGGATCACTTTTTCCAGGGCCAGGTTAAAGAGGACGCACGACATGACATCCCCTTGTCTTAAACCGTTACTGTTGTCGAATGGTCTCGAGAGTGATCCTGCTGCTTTTATCTGGCCTCGCACATTGATCAGGGTCAGCCTAGTCAGTCTTATAAATTTCGTCAAGATACCGAATTCTCTCATGGCCGTGTACAGTTTTACGCTTGCTATGCTATCATAAGCGGCTTAAAAGTCGATGAAAAGATGGTGCAACTGATGTCCATATTCCAACAGTTTTTCCGTCGCTTTTCCATCTGTTGCTGATTTGCCTGGAGTGAAGCCTCTTTGGTGGGCCAATGCTTTTCTGGGCGTATGGGGCTGTACAACCTACATAGCAAGATAGCGGAGAATATCTTATAGCTGGTACTCAGTAACCTGATACCTCTATAACTGCGGCGCTGCGTCATATTTGCCTGAACAAGTAATATACAACATATAAATAACAACAACATAACAATCATATGAAAACGCTAGCTGTGTCTAAACTAATAGCACGTGGTCTGCCTGTTCGGATAGGCTCCGACACAATTGTGCTTGCATGTGCTGGCACAAAACGAATTACAACATACCTGGGTTATCTATCCTACAACGACTCTGGTAGCACAGGGTTCAGCGCCCAAAAACCGAGTGACAGCTGGCATACATAGGCTGAAGGCCTGGTCATTTCTCGTCCCCACGTTCGATCATCGTGGGCGAGACCAGAGAACTTAACTCTTCCTGTTAGCCTGTCTGATGTCTTGGGACAAATAAAACCTACAACAACAACAACAGCGACGGTTTCTTTTAACGGAGAACGTTTCGGCGCCACTCGATATTGTGACCAACTGCCAAATGTGTATACTCTGATGAATGCCTACTTTATTGAGATTTTGTGTAAAATAAAACCTTATTAAAATCGGTTTACTGTCTGCCTTTTTTTTTGAGAAGGTAGAAAAGACAGGACACCAGCGTGTGGGATTTTTACCCACTAAAACCACCCCCGACACCCTCCCTACCCCGCGGAACCACTATAAGGTATTAAATCACCGGGCGGAGTCAGCACACTCTAGCTTAGTCACCTTTCATCTATACGTGGCGTACATGAACCCGCTTTTCTTCTCTCCTCGACCTTTCGTAGTTTGGTTTGGATAGATGCAATCATGGAGTTGATCGCATCCCAATTCTCTTGTTGTGCTAACATTCTCCTCTAGTTTCCTCCTTTCTTTCACAAATCGCGGACACTGGAAGAATACATGCTCTGGGTCTTCTGAGACTCCATCGCAATTTTGACAGTCGGGTGAGGTCTCCAATTTCCCGCTCTTGCATCTATGTATGGATCTCTCCCTCTCAACGTTCTTCGTCTGCGATAAGGAAGAGATTGGCTTCGCATTGTATATGTTCGCCATCTCATCTGCCAAGATGTATATCGGCATCATTCCAGAGATGATGAATGCTGTATCATCTGAGGCAGTCCTGAATGCAGAGCATATCTTCAGGGCTGCCCTCCTGTAGACTACACTCAGTTTGCTTGTGTTAACTGACATCCCAACACCCCCTCCAAACTGAGATTGCATAGAGCATGACTGAGCAGGAGCAACCTAGAGGTATACCGTGGCCCTCCCGCGTTCGGCATTATCCTCGCCAGGGTCATACTAGCAGTGGATGATTGGTTGCAAACATACTGCACGTGTTGCCTATAACTGAGCTTCCTGTCTATCACCACCCCCAAGTATTTGATGGTTGGCTTGGAAGTGATGATATGATTTCCGATTCTAATACAGGCGCTTAGTAATGGAGACCGGTTCTGTTTTTTCCTCTACAAGTGTCAGACCAGAGCTCTCTAACCAACTTTTAACAGCACTGATTGCCTCACCTGAATATAACTCATCATTTTCGAGATGCTTTGCGACAACAACCAACGCTATGTCGTCAGCGTGACCCACCACCGTGGCTTCCCCCGGAAGGAGAAGATTAAGTACATCGTTGTACACAATAGTGGACCCAATACGGAGCCCTGCGGGACACCCGCGGAAACAACGTACTTCTGGGGTTCGTTATCGGTATCATCCAGAGCCTCCTTTCAGCCAAATAGGTATCAACGATAGCAGCGAGATGGTCGGGATTTCCGTATCAGATTCAAATTGGCCGAATTGACTTCATTTTTCACGTCCAGGGTTACTACCACGTAATATTTGCTGGTACTTTCCTAGTAACCAATTTGATGGCATCAATGGTTGATCTATCTTTACGGAACCCATACTGCCAATATGAAATCTAAACAACCGGGAGTAATCTATTATGGTATAGCTTACCCGCTCTAACATTTTCCCCACAGTGTCCAAAAGACATATGGGTCGGTATGAGGATGGTTCACCTGGAGGTTTACCAGGCTTAGGCAGAAGTATCAACTTCTGCCAATTCCGTGCCGCTGGAAACATCCCCTCCCACATCCACGCTTCGAACAGCTCAGCAGACATGTCCAGTCTAGATTTCACGGCAAGCTTACGGTCCTTATTGGGTGCTCCGTCCAGGCTCGGCGTTTATTGTCTCCTATTCTACCTCAGATCTACGACAGCTCGTCTCTAGTGACTGCCGGAATTACCGTCATATTTAGAGGTGGTCGGAAAGTGTCGGTGCCTTCCTATTTCTGGGAGAATAACCCCTGGAAGATTTTCGACAAGAGGGTAGGACACGTAATCTGCGGAAATGAACGGCGTCTGAATCGTCCCATTACAATTCTATGAGCACTCCCCCATGAATTTACGTCCGCTTCTCAGCAGAGCTCCTTAAAGCATTTTTCTTGTTTCATTGGATTCTTTTTGCCCCTGATCGACGCTACCTATCGCTCTCTGAGCCGCTCTTCTAGCTCGTTGGTAGCCTGATCGAAGGCTGACGAGTTCACCATTCCACCAGTAGCTTGGTCTTCTACCGGGAAATGAGCACCTCCTAGGCATGGATGTGTCACATGCTTTAGGGATGCATTGGGCCACATGGACGGCTCTTTCCGTAGAGTTGCCTGCTTTATCAGGTTGATCTAATGACACCTCTCAGGTCTGCTCATCTAAAGATTTTGCAACCAGGCTGGCATGGTCTGCTCAAGTAAATCCTGTCCCCATACACATTTTGTACACCACACATTTTTTTCACCAAATATAGTCATGTGGGGTATCAAATGAAAGATCTCGTGTGAATAATAAATGTAAACGTTACGTGCTAGGTACCTGTAGTGTCCAGCTTCCGATTTCCCGACTTATTTGTAATGAACTCACTAAAACCTGTATGAAATATCTTTGATATTGAACGTTGGAAGCTCATTGCCTCGCTTCTTCATTGGTATTAATCTGCATCTGTTAGATCTATTCAAATGTTCTCAACCTGGTATGTAATAGCTTTTTATTAGTCAAATTGGAAATGACGTGCTGAAATTGAAATTTTTGCTGCATAACATCATACAGAAATATTTTCAGCAGTATCAGCTCTCGAACTGCATTCCTACCATAACTGCGCTATCACTAAAATAAGATACCATCCATGCAACATTTTTATCAAACAGTAAATAAACATCCGCGACCTTCACTTACTCAGACATTTCTGGAATTCCTTCAGATTCTCGCCACAAATAATCATTTCCATCTTAATTTTATACAAACTGACAATATTTTCCGAACAAATTCTACACAGAACACTAATTAGCACCAAAGTAAGCGTATCTCCCGACGAGAAGCAGATAAGGTCCCTCCTCTTTTCAGCACTCACATCAAGTACTTCTTATATCATTCCTATTTTCGTATGGAGCTGGGGCATTAGACGCCGAATAATTTTTCGAATTCCCACTAAAATTATAATTGACAAACTGATAAAAGAGATGACACCTTATCAGCTACCAAGTGAAATTTATTGCTGGAGATGAGTTAGTAGTTTGGGCCACCACAAGGTCTGGGTGTATTTTTATGCACTGACTAATCACTTAGTGTGAAAATTGGGAATATCGGAGTGACGATGGTGACCCGACCTATCCGCGGACCTATCAATCATACAATGGTCCATGGAGAATGCATATGGTGGTGTCAACACAAACAATTTGGTCTTTCAGAGCATTTGATGTATGGTGTCAAGTTTACCATTGGCCTTGCATTCATAAATACTTGTGAATGCATTTCCAGACTTAACCCTTTTGTATTGAATTATTACTGGGGAAGCTGCAGTACTGGTAGCCTTTGTTTAGTCCTGGCAAACATAATTGATGCTCTTTGCGGACACGACACCTCTGGTTAACATCGTATCTGCGTGTAATGCACTTCAAAGCTATAAAAGGAGCCATTGTTGGCTTTTCTTTCAGAATTGACATGAAGATGTACGTCTAAAGGTATGAACTTCATCAAATTTACTCAAAGTTCCAAAAACTCTTCGAACTGCAGCGACGAAACTTGATATTCCGTAGGAAATTTGATATCCATCCAGGTAACGTGAAAATTAAAATCTAAGAAATATAAAATGGACTTATTCTGGTTTTGCTATATTATTTATTGTGCCTACGCGTATCTGTATCTCTATACGGTAACGTATTAATCGGATGTGCGAATAGGAAAGTAAGATTTATTACAAATAAACATGGCTATTAGCATTCAATAGGAATGCGTGTATCATATTATGACTGTTAGACTTAGATAAGGATTGAAATGAATTCACCCTACTTATAACAAATCACGCAAACTCATCAGACGGAGTTGAGTTATGCTGAAAATATGATGTTAATCTGCAAGCTGACGTCACGCTTATAGAAAAGCGAAAACACTATATAAACTGTGACAATTTGACATGAATTAATAAACATATCGAGAAACCGGAAGCTTGATTTGAGTGGATATTTCTCCCGTTTGAAAGTAGCTCTCAATGGTTATGCATTTACTGACATTCCAAGTCTTCGACTGCAGTAAATTTACACTAAGCGATAATTTTGACCTATTGTAACTTTGTTAGTAATGATGCTATTTCCACCAAACTCGGTAGTGTCATAATTTTCTTCAGATTTTTCGTTTGAGTAGGGTCCTGTTTCGAACCGCCACACTCGTCCCTTTGCAACCAATAGCCAGACTAACACCTATGTGTGCATGTGTGTTTGTTTGTGTACGTTTCCGTTTAACGGAATATCCCGGATTTGTTATGTATCGTAGGATTTCCGTTAGTAGATGTGATGCTACCCGCTGCAGTTGTAGCAGATCAGCACCAAAAATCTGATGTCCGATGCGTTCATAGGCGAGGCACTAACATAGAAAATGTTTCGTGAATTCCGCTTCCCCATTACAGGATGGACATGTATCATCTTGGATAATTGCTATTCTGAACATATGCCTAACTAGTGAATTATGGCCAGCCAGAATGTCCACAATACTTCTGCAAGTCTTCCTGCTTTTCGACAGAATACACTATTTTTTTTTGGTTCTGATAGGAAAAGTTTGGTGTGTTTAGCAGCATTAAGGCTTCGTCACCTGCATTGTGGGAAGCCTGTTCCCAGTTTATGATAATAGCATTAACCAATGCTACTGACACCTCAATTGCTGGTTCCGGCATGGGACAACACAGTTCAATCGATTTCTACATACCTGAACGATTGATCAAAATACTACTCAACGCCCTCGATGCAACTTGACTATCGCTACAGATTGCGATGCGTCTGCCCTTCAACCGCTCGTCAATCATCCAGGTTGCCACCCTTAGTATCGCATAAACTTCAGCCTAAAGGACCGTTCTGTATTGTCTCGAGGGAAAAGCGCACAAGTTTTTATTCAAGAGGTAGACTCCTGCTCCAGAACCATTTTCTGTTTTTGAGCCATCGATGTAGAAGACATCATTATATGCGGACACGCATTCCTCTCGTTCGTCCCAGTTTTCTCTTCGTTTCAAGATAACATCATATCTTCTAAAATGTGAGATATTGCTTTCTGTTTGTAGTTAAGTCTAAAATTGGTAGACCAGTAGCTTACTCCAAACTACAATTTTATTTTATTATGCATATATATATTTCGGGAGCAACTTACTCCCTTCATCAGTAAGTTGTTCCCGAAATATATATATATACATAATAAAATAAAATTGTAGTTTGGAGTAAGCTACTGGTCTATCAATTTTATCATATCTTCTACCAAACAGATGTATGAGGATCTGAGAATCAGAAGGCATTGCGAAAACTGGATTCAGTTCTCCTACAAACTTTTCCAATGTTCTGTGTCCCCACGTCCATTGTTTCCCATAGATCTAATCGAACTAGTCTATCAGCTGCTTTCATTGCAGTGCTCTGAATAAACAAACGCAAGGGCTGCAAATGGAGTAATGCATTCAAAGCTGCGCCGGATATCGTGCTCATGGCACCGGTGATACCCAGACACACAGTTCTTTGCAGCGGCACTACAGATGCATAAGCGAACATCGGCCTGATGATAGCAACATATATCCACATTAGTTCCTGAGGCCTAAGTCCCCATGTCAAGGCAAACCTCAGCCTACACAGCCCATAAGAGTGAGAGCTCATTTAACTTTTACCTCGACATGTTTGTTCCAAAGAAGCTTCTTGTCTAGAATAACTACGAAGTATTTCACTTCTTCAAAGAGTTGAAGGGTTACGCCCCTCATCTCTGGAAGGTAAAGACCATTCAGTTTCCTCCTTTTTGTAAATAATACCTTTGTGGTATTATTTCAGCCCATGCCTGAGACACCAATTCAAAGGTAGCTTAAGTACTGAGGAAGAGAGTAAGCTTTCGAAATACGTATTTACTAACTATTAAAATATATTGTAATAGGAGCAAGCTACCTAGTTTTATTTTTATTTAGAAAAACTACGAGCATCGGAACGATAACTATTTCACCAATTCTCACCCAAATCAATGGCGCGTTGTGTATTTCTGCAGACAGTTCCGAGATGTCGACCAACAACTAGCACAGCCAGGTCATCCGCATAAGCTTAAGCGTGTATTTGCAAATTTTGCAGTTCGCATAGTAGTGAGTCGATCAATATACTCCACAGAAGTGGGGATTGCACTCCTCTTTGAGGGCAGCCTTTCGTCGCTTTTTGAAGGGCGCATATTCAAACACCCCTTCAATGTCCCCGAACACCCTCATGGCATACTCGCCTTTCAGGATTGCGTCCTGTATCTTTAATACCAAAGAGTGAAGAGCAGACTAACAGGATTTAC
This sequence comes from Hermetia illucens, assembly GCF_905115235.1. Taxonomy (NCBI): domain Eukaryota; kingdom Metazoa; phylum Arthropoda; class Insecta; order Diptera; family Stratiomyidae; genus Hermetia; species Hermetia illucens. Next base: position 151,021,963 of record NC_051850.1, on the reverse strand, counting down.
CCCGTTGGTAAACATGTTGGCTTTCATTTGGTCGGTGTGACCTTAGTGTCCTCTCGCGAATGTGATACTCAACCAGTCTCTCCAGACATTTCAACGAAAATAATGTTAGGCTGATTTGCCTGAAATTCTTCTGCCAGACTTAAGTATGAAGGCTACTATAACCTTCTGCAGAGAGCAAAGCACATAGCCCAGAGCAAAGAAGTTGTTCTAAGTACTCTACACCCTCCTTTAGCATTGCTGGGTATACGTCGTCCATGTCAGCTACTTTGAAATGTTTAAATGATAGTATAGCAGCGTTCGCCTTTTCATTGGTGACAACCGCTCTCGCAGTGTCCCAATTGCCCTTGCAACACCTTCTTGTTGAAGGGTTTGTAGAAACCACCAATTCACTTCTTCCCACTTCTGAGACCTGTTCTCCCAGGTGGTGTACTTCCCAAAGAGTACTATATAGACTGAACTTTGAAGTTCGTGAAAGTACCATCCGGTTTTCTAAGAGAGTCCCACTTGGCGGACTCATCCTTATTAAGGACTCTGCACAGCCTGAAAGTCTCCCTTTCACCTTCCAGTTCCTCACAGTATGCTCCGCTCGAAAAGAGTCTCGTTTTGAACGTTTTAGAAGCCTTTTAAATTCATGCTGTGAGTTTCGGAAGTTTAGCCAGGAGAAGCCTCGTCAAAGCGTTTTAAAATTGTGCATTTCAGAGTTTTCAGTTGATCTTCTATCGCCCAATTGATCTTCTATCTTCCAATCCGTTTTCCTAGCATTCCGTCTTTGTATTACAGGCTGTTCGTCTGCAATAGTTAGACTAAATTCTAAGTAACAGTGACCTGAGAGTGAGACTTCATCTAGCACTCGCCAGTTTCTAATCAGGTCTAATAACTTTGAAGTGCAGATTGTTAGGTCAATTACCGGCATTACCAGCTTGTCCTCATCTTCCATCAAAAGTTCCGCTTTCTTGGGTTCGATTTCTCTGGACATCGCCACACTTGGTGATGTAGCAACGCCCATGCCCTCCTTCCCAAGAAACTTTGCCTTATTTAGCAGTGCGTTCCGTTGACGTCAGCTGGGAGCATGGAATGCATGGATCTGCTTCCACATAACGCAATTAGATTGGTTGGGTCCACATGACCAGCTTCCATTTCTTCCGTTTTTTAAACAAAACCTTATTAAAATCGGTTCAATGTCTGTCAGGCTGTCTTTTTTTTTTTTTTATACGTTGTAAGGTGGAAAGGTTCAAAACCTACCGCTGACTCCTGCCATACGGTTATGTGAGACTTTTACTCACTAAAACCACCTCCTTCTCCTTCGCTTACCCCCCGGGACTGCCATTTCGGTATTACATCGCGGGGCAGGATCAGTTATAACCTGCGGCTTCTGTCGTTATTTGTCACTTTCCTCCGAAGCTCCTCCTTCCTCAGCAGATTGTGGATCGCCTTCATTAATTTTTCCACCGCCCTCCAAGATGTTTCAGAGGCTAGCATGTAGTCCACGATATTCTCGGGTGTCAACCGTGCCTCGGCGTCAAATTCCGCCTCCGCTCTGTGTACAGCGAACCGCGGGCAGTTAAAAACAGCATGCTCCGCATCTTCCGGAATCATCACGCATGTCGGGCAATACGGGGAGCCGTCACGCCCGAAGCGATAAAGGTATGCACGGTACCCTCCGTGTCCGCTTAGGAATTGAGTTAGGTGGTAACTAAGCTCACCGTGTCTTCGCTTGATCCATTTAGAGACATCTGGAATAATCCTGTGTGTCCACCGTCCTTTAGGTGAATCATCCCACCTTTTCTGCCATTCCAAAATAGAATCACTTCGTGCCAATTGCCGACAATTGGTATAAGACTCATCGATTGCATATGATGGGTCATACTGGCGTCGACCCTCATTCGCCAAGATGTCGATGGGGACCATGCCGGCTATCACACAAGCTGCTTCATATGAAGTTGTACGGTAAGCGCATGATGTACGTAATGCGCTTAATTGGTATTAGGCTGCGATTTTTCTTCTGTTTGCTTCCACCTTCAAAGACGATGCCCAGACTGGAGCTGCATAAAGCAAGATGGAGCTAACAACTCTCGAGATCAGGAGCCGACGGCTTTGCCTAGGACCACCTATATTTGGCAACATTCTTGAATTTTAGTCTTTGGTCAACCATAACTCCTAGGTATTTAAGCGTTGGCTGCGACTGTATTAAGTGTTCTCCAATCCTGATCTTTATCGAAGTCTGCTTCTTCCGCTTTGTAATCAAAACTACCTCGGTTTTATGCTCCGCGACTGTCAGACCAGCTTCCTCTAGCCAAGACCTGATTTCAAAAATTGCCTCGTTTGTGAGTACCTCGATCTCATCAATGCCTTGTGCGACAATAGTTACTCCGATATCGTCTGCGAAGCCAATGATTGTCACTCCTTTGGGTAGTTGTAACTTTAAAATTCCGTCATACATTATTATCCACAGGAGAGGACCGAGGACTGATCCTTGTGGAACCCCGCAGGTTGTTGTATACGTTTTAGGTCCATCATCTGTCCACCATCTGTCTGTCTGTCTTTCCGTCTGTCTGTCTGTCTGTCTGTCTGTCTGTCACAGGCACTTTTCTCAGAAACGGCTATACCGATTGACACGAAATTTGGTGAGAAGGTGGGAACTTTGGACCCCCAGACATGCATTGAGTGATATCCTCCTTCGTTCAGATTTAGGGGGGGGTCCGAATACATGTAAAAGGGGGTGTAAAATTTTTTTTCACCAAATATAGTCATGTGGGGTATCAAATGAAAGGTCTCGATTAGTACTTTTCGAAGCCGGCCTTAGTTTTGAGGTTTATCATAAAGGCGGGGAGTGGGAGGGGTGCAAAGTGATGACTTCCTTAACGGAGCCATTCTCAGAAACTACCCAACCGAAAAATCTGGAAAAAATCATGAAGCTGCTTCTATACGGTGCCCAGGCCTCAAAATACTCTCCATATCGATACCTGTTCAAATTAAGTTAATAATAGTATATTATCATATTTTTGGGGAAATTGAGTAATCTCAGAATTATAAAAGTTGGTAGTAGTATAAAATATAATATGGAGCATATTATCTCCAAGTTTGATCGAAATCATACTATTAGTCATAAAGTTACAGTAGCTCAAAGTTGCCTTACCGTGTAAAGTTACAACCCGAAGTACTAAATCTGATATGTTAAATGCATATTCTTAACGGGCTACGTACAAATGGGATAGTTTTACACTCAAATATACTCACAGGAGAAGCAAACAAAACCTTTCATACCTGAAGCGCCCAGCTTCCGGTTTCCCGACTTGTTTCTGGTAGGGGCGGAGGAGAAGATTCTGACATGCAAGGCTGTAGCCACCTCTCCTTTGCCGTTGAAGTTTCCTTCTCCCGAGCCTTTCCTCCCGTTTTTTGGAAGAGTTAACAACAGTTTCACCGGCAGACCAGCCATAGTCAGGTTTTCAGTTCCTCTCATCAAGAAAGTTACTGTACTGCCCATTGTGGCTGACCGCGGCGTAAACACCTGGTGTAGGTTTTCCACTGAAGTGGAAAGCCTGTCTTTCACAGATTTCTCGGTAGGGAACATGAGTCTAGTGAAGCCTCCAAAATCCGTGCCTCAGCCACCACCTGATTTCTTAAAGTCGCGGGTAGATTTGAAGTATGTGACTTCTTACCACTTTGAGAGTTACAATACACGCACACCACGGATCATCAACCCCGATTTGCTCGGGGTATCATTAGTACCCTCCTCTCACAAGTTTCAAGTGAATTGAACATGCCCACTATCCAGAAAGATCCCGATGAAAAAAAGGTTTGGAAGCCGCGAAGAAGATTGTCAAGAATAAAACTTCAGACTTAGACACCGTTCAGAATAAAACTCTGGTAGTGGCCGTCAAAACAGTTCCAAAGTGGTTCGCTGAAACATTTACGATGTCCTTCAAAGAAGGGATTTTTTCCGGAAAAGTCGAGGTAACAGAAACTTGTGCTAATCGCGAAATTAAATAACCCTTCGGTCGATCTTCGTCTGATAGTCTTGGGTTAAAAAGTTCGTAAACTAACATACAAATGACGCTACTAATATTGTGTCCGGATAGCTGAGTGGTTAGAACACAAGGCTGTTGTACGGGAGGTTGCGGTGCAAATCTCACCGGTGGCAGTGTACGAGCACAATGTTGACCACATTGCCTCCTGCAATGTACTGTAGTATACCATTACGGTCTTGAATGAAGTGCTCTAACACACTTCAAGGCCCAGATCGAATATGGATTATTGCGCCAACGATTATTATTTTCCGAGTTATCACAATCTCGGCAGATGCCGGATTTTACCTAATACTAGCACTAAGTGCCAAGCATTTACGCTCGGACGATCTTACTTACTTAACAACTAAAGGGGCACTGGTGGTGGTGGCCGGTGGTAGGTCAGTGGGAGAATCCGTCGAGTACTCCCCGCAACATCGAGCACGTAAGCAGAATGGTGTACTTCTGCATGGTTTGAACCAGACTGTGCGAAAGTCCCAGGACATCAAGGGAAGCCGTGAGGGATTTAGGTACAATACCTGTAGCTGACAATATTATGGGAACTACAACCACCCGCTCGAGACGCCAAATTTCTTTGATTTCCCGAGCCAATGGCTCATAGTTCACCTTCTTCTCCACGTATTTCCGTTCAATGTTGCTATTATAGGGGATAGCAACATCAATAATATACGCGGAGCGACCTGTCTTTCCAACTAACAGTACGTCAGGCTTGTTGTGTGCGGTATGCCGATCAGTCAGAACTTGCCGGTCCCAATACATGCTATAAGCAGAACTATCAAGTTCTGCTTGCGGCTCATATCGGTAAACCGGACATGTTCCAGTGATCAGCCCATGCTTGCATCCAAGGTTTTGATGGATAACCTTACATACAGCATTAGGCCTGGTGATGTATTGCACCGGTGCCATAACAGTACAGCCAGAAATGAGATGGTCCAACGTTTCTAACGCCGAACCACACATTCTGCACTGGTCGTTCTCCACCCGTTCTTTCATGATGAGCTTTTTATAAGCTCGGGTGGCGACCACGCCGCCCTTAATGGCACACATGAACCCCTCCGTCTCAGCAAAGAGCTCCCCAGCACACAGCCATCTGTTCGACAAATGCAAATCGACAAATGGCTGCCAAAGACAATTCACATGTTTACCGTGCATTGCCTTCGACTTCCATTCATCGATCAGCTCTTGGTCCGGCTTCACCACACTCAGAGGATTGAAAGATCGATCCTTCAAGTTAACAGGAGTCAGTCCACAGACAGCCACATGTAAAGGACTCGCCTGCTATTTGCTGTAAAAGTAACCGCGCAGCGAGTCGACTTGGCGATGATTTTGTGCCGCCATGTCAACCGCGCCCCTACCCCCGATGTCACGAGGTAGCTTAATCCGCTCCACGGCAGAGATTGGATGATGCATTCGGAATTTGGACATAGTTGTCCGTATCCGCCGCTGAACGTTTTCCAGATCGGTCTTCGTCCACGGCAATATTCCGAATGCATAAGCCAATGAAGGGATGGCGTATATATTCAATGCGCTTATTTCATTTTTCCCCGAGAGATGCGATTTCAGCACCAGCTTTACACGTCGCAGGAATTCGGACAGCAGAGCATCCTTCAGATCACCAATTCGAGCATGGGTTCCTTGCAGAATTCCTAGGTACTTATAGAAGTTTGTCTCGGTCATAGGTTCGATGTGGAGGTCACCAATGCTATATCCGGCATGCGGCTCGTGATGACCTTTGCGGATGGATTGGATTCGACACTTGTCTAATCCAAATTCCATTCGAATATCACGGCTGAACATGTCTATTATTCGCAACAGACTTTTAAAATGGTTGTCAGTACCAGCATACAGCTTGATGTCATCGAAGTACATCAAGTGTGTCAGTTCGCACTTAGCACGTTGGCCATACTTTATTGCAAAACCATGCCCTCTAGCATCATTCAGTAGCCATGAAAGGGGGTTCAGTGCCATACAAAACCAAAGGGGACTCAATGAATCCCCCTGGAAGATGCCCCTCCGTATGCGGATGGGCTCTGAGGTATTAGCACCCTCAGATGTACGGACTGATAAGGTGGTATGCCACCCTTCCATGACTGTCGCCAAAAACTTTATTAGTTTCGGATCAATGCGATACAGATGTAAGATATCGATTAGCCAGGTATGCGGAACGCTGTCGAAAGCCTTGGCATAATCGATATAGCAACTGAAGAGGTGTCTCTGGCCTCTAGTTGCTTGTCCTACAACTACCGAGTCGATAATGAGTTGCTCTTTGCAACACCTTGACCCAACTCGGCAGCCCTTCTGCTCCTTGGACAGAATGTTGTTGGTCTCGAGATGCGCATTGATCCTTCCACTAATAATGGACGTGATGAATTTGTAGAGGGTTGGTAAGCAAGTGATCGGTCTTGTGTCTGCGGGGTCCTGCACCGTGTCCTTCTTAGGGATAAGGTAGGTAATGCCGTAGTGAGGAAAGGTGGAAATTCCTCCGGCCGAATCATGACCTCATTTATACTGTGTACGCTGGTAAATTTCTTATACCAGAAATTCTGCACCCGATCCAGACTTGGGCCCCTCCAGTTCTTGGAGATGTTTATGGCTCGTCGAACTTCCTCTTCGGTAACATCCGCGAAATTCATACCAGGTGTATGGGCATGTCGGGTGCCTTCGGCGGTAATCCATTCGGCATGCTCAGCACGCTGGGCAGGTAACCCCCAAAGTCCACCCCAACACTCTTTCGCTTCCGTCACCGAGAACTGTATTGTCTGGGCGCTCTGTTGGTATTTGTTGAAAGATCTGAAAAAGCTCCGCTGGTTCCTCGCGTATGTTGCATTCTGGACACGTCTGGAATAACTTTCGCCATACCGTCGTAACCGACTGCATATGACAGAAAGTTTCTGTTTTAGTGTGTCCAGAATTTCAACAACGGGTGTCTCACAGGGGATGGCATAGTTCCGGTAAACCCTCTGCACTTTATGTCTCAAACGTCGGCTGGCATTGCCAATGCTGATCTGAATCAGCCTAGCAATGTCCTGCCTTAGTGAGTCCCGCCGACGTTCCAGACGAATTTTCCATGGTGGATCTCTTTTGTCACTCAAATCAATAACACTAAAGCGAATCTTCTGACCGTGCAATCTGACAGCCGTATCAGAATACATAAGTGATTGTAGTTGCAGCAGCGACTTATCAGCATACAGTCGAGATGCAATCTCATCATTGATTTGAGATAGAATTTCCGGAGTTGCTGGAGAGGCATAGAGCCTGGGAATACCTGGTCTATGCAAAGGATCCATATCCGAGAATTCTATACACGCTCTTTGGAATTCGACCCGAACCTCAGCGGAAATCTCTGCTGAACGGTGGAGAAGAGTGCTTCGGGGAGTACTGAAACTGTTACCTGCTGTGCGGCGTGGTGTTGTTGATGCCGCCGCCTCTGCCCCCATCGACTCTCGGTCACCAGTTTCCCCGATGACTTCAAGTCGAACACGCTCCATGATGGTGGTCGGGATTGTGTCGCTGTGGGTAATAAAGCGGTACTGGTCTGCGACTCGCTGCGCAGTCACGTGCGCGAATTGCGGGAAACACTCGACGAATCTCTGGTGCAGCAAGGGGCGGTAAGATGTTGTACCCGCCTCCGCCGTTATTTCGTATTATAGTAGGAGCGGATGATGAAGAGGTTCATTTCTTCAGTCCATTTCATCCGCTTCCTACGCGAACCTGCTGAAGTGGTCGCCACAGATTGTGGCGAAACAGCTGCAGCAGGCGGAGCTGTACTCCTGGTCGTCGTGGCGCCTAGACGTCGAACCGCCCCACGACTAGCGGTTTCGACGCCGTGCTGCCCATTACGAGAGCCCGACCCACTCACCAAGTCAGACGACTCCCGCCGGTTATCCGTACCGGACCTTAAATTTCTCCTTCTTCTCATTTTTGGTGGTGCATTTTATCCCTGCTAAAATAACACCAACAGCTCTACTATCAAATCCTATCTCCATCTCCACATGGTGATCGCTGGGAGTTCTTTCTTTATGAAAAACTGCAGACGGAGAAGGATGAAAGCGGGTCTCCCGCGCCTAAAAACGGGACAAAATGTACTAACTAGTCCTCCAGGTTGGGAGTTGGGAAGGCCTGACAACCATACACGGAAAACCGATGTTATGAAGCCACGGAACGAACCTCGGACAGGATGGATTTTACAACGACGAACCCGGTAACGACAACGCATTCACGATTTGCGCATTTTCTTATGGAGCATGCGTCGATACCCTGTCCCAATACTATATATTATAGAGGCCATCCAGTAAACCATGTGCTCGGAGTAGGTTTCTTAGTCAGCCAAAAAATGAAACCTGCTATTATCGGCGTTGAAAGTATAAGCGAAAGGCTATGCAAACTATGTTTGCGAGGCAAATTTGGAAAAATCAGCCTCATAAACGCTTACGCCCCTACAGAGGAGACTGCAGAGTCGGAGAAGGATACCTTCCACGAGGCAGTTGACCGGACCCTCGAAGCCTGTACTAAGTATGATGTCAAAATCATACTTGGAGATTTCAACAGTCAAGTAGGGACGGAGTCCGTATTCAGGCGATACGTCGACTCCCATAGCTTATTGCGAATTATTCAGTTAGCAGTATCGCAGGAAATGGTTGTTGGAAGTACCTGGTTTACGCGGAAAGCGGTCCATAAACATACGTGGGTTTCTCCAGACGAGACCACTTTCAACCAAACTGACCATGTGTTGATTGAACGCCGCCACCTCTCAGCATTTATGAATGTCAGAGCATATAGGGGGGCCAATATAGACTCGGATCACTATCTCGTTGGCATGGTGCTCGGCGCAAAACCGGGATGTCTGGCGTTCTGTATTAAGGCAGACCTAGTCCGGATACCGGTTGTTGTGCCGTTGATGATGATGATGATCATTAGGTAAAATCCGGCATCTGCCGAGATTGTGATAACTCGGAAATAATAATAATAATCGTTGGCCCAAAAATCCATATTGGATCGGGGCCTTGAAGTCTGTTAGAGCACTTAATTCAAGACTACAGACACTACAGGATTACAATACCCTATAGGAGGCCCAGTGGTCAGCATTGCGTTTGCCCGAGATTATTACCCTGATTTGACTCAGGTACTCATTCACAGCTGAGTTGACTGGTATCCAACGTTAAATCATGATACAAATCTCACTGCACAAGTGAGATTTGCATGGCGACCTTCCGTTCGACAGCCTTGTGTTCTAACCACTCAGCTATCCGGACACACAACGTCCGCTCCTACTACGAAATAACAACAGCGGGGCCGGTACAACATCCTACTGCCTCTTGTTGCACCAAAGATTCCTTGAGGGTATCCCGCAATACGCGTATGTGACTGCGCAGCCGGTTGCAGACTAGACCGCTTTATTATTCGCTGCGACGCAATCCCCGCCGTTATAAGGGAATGTGTTCGGCTTGAAGCCATCGCAGAAACTGATAGTCGATAGTAGAATCGATTGGGGCAGAAGCGGTGGCACCAATAACAAGATGCCGCACTGCAGACGACAGTTTCAGTACTCACTGAAGCACTCTTCTTCACCCTCATTGGTCGGCTAGAGGAATTTCCATGCATCCTCATTGCGAGCATTATCTACTTTGTCCCTAAAAAGGATGCAGGATCCTCCAGATGACCTACAACTTGCTTATCATCGCTCTAAAAATTCATTATCAACAACATATAGTCCGAGAACCGGAAGCTTTGCAGAGTTGGATCAAAGGGTTGCAGCCAGTTATTATCAACTCAGTAATTAGTGGTCAAAGAAATATATTGGTCTGAACCTAAATTTCAAGAATATTTTCTCTTGTTCTCTTCTTACTCTTCTGGAAAGATTCTTTATTATCATATAAAACTTATTTCAACTGATATGTATTAGAAAATCTTTGTGGAAAGCATATGCTGCGATTGTCCAAGATTGCAATCTACCAAATTAACTTGGCACTTTGATATGGAAACAGACGAGAACAGCAATGGAAACTACATTTTTCTAAAATCATTGTAATCGCACTTAATTGTTGGAGATTAGAGCTTATATCCAAGTACATCTCTACTGGAAATAATATCTTTCGCGAAAATGAAATATTTGCAGTTTAGTACGCGCGCAATTTGGTAATTGAATAGAGAAAGTGAAAGTAAACTAGAAAAACTATTCTTTGCAAGTACTATCTCTAAGAAAATCAAAGATGAAGATGAATTTATCTAGCATCACTTCATAGTATAACTTGGTGATTCCGACCAGACGTGAAAGATAGCCGATTTGCTAAGATATTTTCGCCAATAATGGGAAAATTTTCCCACAATTTCCTACAATTCGTTTGAGTAGGCACATTATCTACATATGTTGTTTCCTCTTTTTATACATAACATTAACATTTTATAAATTCTCTCTCTCTCCTATAATTATGCAATTTTGAAGATCAATGGGGTTACCATATCTATCATATTTTGTATCAAAATTTATTTTTACTTGAATCACCTGAGAAACTTGTTTCAAAAAGGAAAATGACCATTTGGAATAATTTTTAATTAAAATAAGATTTCCATTTTCTAGCTTGTTTACGTGCAAGTCTTTATTTGGTTCAGTAGTTTTTTTATTCAAAAGTATATTCAGTTATTTTACAAACGACCGTCAAAAAAATGTATTTATTTAAATGTTTTGTGGTGACCAAAATTGTGATTAACTGGATGATCTGAACCAAAAATGTCGTTGGATTTAATTAACTAACATAAAATGACGGAGAGGTTAGATGGGTTTCGAAGGCTTAAAGCGGGTACATTTTTACGACTTTTTTTAAATATCCAATGAATTTTATTCAAACAGGTTATCATATAAAAGATTGAACATTTTGAAAATTCAGACATCGGCACCTTATCTCTTGCGACCCTTCAAAAATTTCTCTAGACGCTCTCAGGACAACTCATCATCATCATCATCATCAACGGCGCAACAACCGGTATCCGGTCTAGGCCTGCCTTAATAACGAATTCCAGGTGCATCAATTCGATATCCCTAAAAGCTGGCTAGCGTCCTGACCTACGCCATCGCTCCATCTTAGGCAGGGTCTGCCTCGTCTTCTTTTCCTACCATAGATATTGCCATTATAGACTTTACGGGTGGGATCATCCTCATCCATACGGATTAAGTGACCCACCCACCGTAACCTATTGAGCCGGATTTTATCCACAACTGGACGGTCATGGTATCGCTCATAGATTTCGACATTGTGTAGGCTACGGAATCGTCCATCCTCATGTAGGAGGCCAAAAATTCTTCGGAGGATTCTTCTCTCGAACACGGCCAAGGCTAGGAACCCAAGTTTCCGAGGAATACATGAGGACTGGCAAGATCATAGTCTTGTACAGTAAGAGCTTTGACCCTATGGTGAGACGTTTCGAGCGGAACAGTCTTTGTAAGCTGAAATAGGCTCTGTTGGCTGACAATAACCGTGCGCGGATTTCATCATCGTAGCTGTTATCGGTTGTTTTTCGACCCTAGATAAGAGAAATCATCAACGGTCTGAAAGTTGTAGTCACATATCTTTATTCTTCGCGTTTGACCAGTGCGGTTTGATGTTGTTGGTTGGTTCGTCTTCGGTGCTGACGTCGCCACCATATACTTTGTGTTGCCTTCATTGATGTGCAGCCCAACATCTCGCGCCAATCGCCGCCTGCTCGATCTGGATGAAGGCAGTTTGTACGTCGTGGGTGGTTCTTCCCATGATGTCGATATCGTCAGTATAGGCCAATAGTTGGGTGGACTTGAAGAGGATCGTACCTCTTGCATTTACATCAGCATCACGGATCACTTTCTCGAGGATCAAGTTAAAGAGGACGCATGATAGCGCCTCCCCTTGTCGTAGACCGTTGTTGATGTCGAATGGTCTTGCGAGTGATCCCGCTGCTTTTATCTGGCCTCGCACATTGGTCAGGGTCAGCCTAGTCAGTCTTATTAAATTCGTCGGGATACCGAATTCTCTCATGGCCGTGTACAGTTTTACCCTGGCTATGCTATCATAGGCGGCTTTAAAGTCGATGAACAGATGGTGCAACTGTTGTCCATATTCCAGCAGTTTTTCCATCGCTGATTTGCCTGGAGTGGAGCCTCACCAGTATGGGCCAATGATGTTCTGGGCGTATGGGGCTATGCGGCCTAGCAAGATAGTGGAGAATATCTTATAGATGGTACTCAGCAACGTGATACCTCTATAATTACTACACTGTGTGATATCTCCCTTTTTATATATGAGGCAGATAATGCCTCTTTGCCAGTCGCCAGGCATTGATTCGGTGTCCCATATCTTGAACACAAGTTGATGAACTGCTTGGTGTAATTGGTCGCCTCCATATTTAACCAATTCGGCTGTAATTCCATCGGCTCCTGGCGACTTATGATTTTTTAACCGATGAATTGCACGGGCCGTTTCTCCTAAACTTGGTGGTGGCAGTATTTGTCCGTCGGCTTCAGTTGGCGGGACCTCCAACTCACCGATGTTCTGGTTGTTCAGTAGCTCATCAAAGTACTCAACCCATCGCTCCAATATGCCCATTCTGTCGGAAATCAGATTTCCCTCTTTGTCTCGGCAGGATGAGCATCGAGGTGTATAAAGCTTCATCCTGCTGACTTGTTGGTAAAACTTCCGCCTACTGTGCCTGGTGCGGTTGCTCCCTGTACTTTTCTAGTTCACAGACTTGTTGGTTCTCCCAGGCTTCTTTTTTCCGTGTGTGAAGTCGTGTCTCCGCTCGACGGAGTTCGTGATAAGTCTCTGCGCGTGCCCGCGTTCTTTGAGAATGCAGCTCAACTATTGGCACTAAATTAATTTAGGATTAGACGCGCCATTCCTTAATGCGTGATCTATTAACGAAAGTCTCGTTTTCTGGTCAAAACTTCCCTATACCGGCCAATGTTTTCTTAATTCTGCGACGCAGAAAAGTATCAAGTAGGTAAATAAATAGGTAGGTAGTTATCACTGCGAATGAGAAGAAGAAAAAAAATAAATAATAACAAAACAGCTAGATAATGCGATAAATCCCAGCAAAAATAAGAAAAATACTAAGAAAGGAAAAGAAAAACGAGAGCAAAGGGGAAAAAGAAAAAATAATAGCCAAACAAAACCAAAAATGCAGTAAAAATGTACTCTGAGGACTCCCCCCTCCTTAAATATTAACTCCATATTCAACCCCCGCAGAACTCACGGATGACCAAAAAGCCATCCCAACCTCATAAATTTTTTTCATCTGTGTGCAGAAAACTTCCACACACAGTGTTTTTCCAAGAAGAGACAACAATCGAGTTGCTCCCCGCCGCAGAATATTAAATCAAAAGAACAAGCCAAAAAGGGAACGCGAGAATTCAATCTTCCTCGTCTGGAGTCAGCGAACAAAGTGAAGATGAATCATTGAGGACGGAACGGCACAGCATATAGCCGACTACCTCCGTATTCTATCAAGGATCCATCTCACCCATCACTTCATCCCTACGAAGAAGAAAGAATATTTAATTTTCTTCAAATTCTTAAACGAAGAGATAGCCGTTTCACATAAAGGTAGGGAAGGACACTCCTCAAAAGCTCGGACGGCAATACCTTTCAGCTTATAGCCGCAATGGCCCATAGATCCAGAGGCTTCTGGGAGGCAATCACCTACGGGACATTAAGTCGCAAGCAAACACAACAAACGACTAGCTCTTATGGTATTCTACCAAGGATAGGGCAGGAAACTCTATGTTACAAGGTGGGAAAGGAATTTGAGGCTTAGGAACACTTGTTTCCGGGGAAAAAGGCGTGAAACCTAAAACTAGAAATCTGAAGGCAAGTGTACGTGGAGCCTAGCCGGGAACAATATTGAGAATCTATTGATTCTCTATCCGACACCACCAAATGAAGTTGTGAGCCGGAATAGGCTATCTTCCACTTGATTCAGGAAACCTGCAAATAAGAAATTATGCCTGAATCCAGGAAATGTTGGGCCCCACTTTGGGCGCCATTTGTAATGATAAGTGTGATTATTGGAGATCAGGTCGATCATCCTGAGTGGCCGATAACGACCTAGAGGGCAGAGCTATCCCAAAAATCTAAACAAATTGGCTAAATTCACCGTGAAGGTCCGCCCACAAAGATTGAAGCTCCATCAAAGTGCTCGGTCGACACGTTCTTGCACGCCTCTGTACTAGCCAGGCTCGGGAATGTGGGGGGATCTTTTATATGAGGCACGGCCTCTGAGGTTCCCACCCTTCCTCGACATCCTCAAAGTGAATAACTGGCCTGAGGATGTCGAGGAAGGGTGGGAACCTCAGAGGCCGTGCCTCATACAAGATCTGAGGCGGAAGAGACAGCAATTGAGACGGTGATCCGTCGTGGATCTTCCCCTCCTTGATCGCGGCACTCGGGTCCGGAGACTTACGGCTCCACGCGCGCGGTCGAGCCGTTTTTGTTTTTTTTTTTCTTTTAATTTCCAATTTTAGTTCGTGTTCTGTTTGTCCTTCGATAGGCCGTCGCGAAATCCGTATTAATGTCGAGCTTAGGATCCGGTGCGGACCCACGCATCGGAATAGACACGCTGTTTTGAGTAATGAAGCGTGAGGGATCAAAGCGCTCAAAGGACCCCCCCCCCCACATTCCCGAGCCTAGCTAGCACAGAGGCGTGCAAGAACGTGTCGACCGAGCACTTTGATGGAGCTTCAATCTTTGTGGGCGGACCTTCACGGTCAATTTAGCCTATTTGTTTAGATTTTTGGGATAGCTCTGCCCTCTAGGTCGTTATCGGCCACTCAGGATGATCGACCTGATCTCCAATAATCACACTTATCATTACATATACTATAATTTTTAGTAATTGATTGCAAGTTCTTCTAGCACCAAGAAATTGCAGCAAGTTTAGTGGAAATCGCACTATTACTAACAAAGTTATGCCAAATTTGTTGCTTCCTTGCAAATTCAAGACTTTGAATGTCAATATCACCCGTCAATACGAACATATATTACATGATACGTTTTAATGGAACAAATACAGACTAAAAATTTCTTTACAAAAGAAATAAACAAAACCTGAAGAGTCTAGCTTTCGGTTTTCGTAATTTGGTGTGAACATACCTATTAATATAATGAATTAATTCTCTTGCCAGTTCGACGACTTCCTTCTTTTCTCCTCCTCCTGAACCCCGCAAAACATTAATTTAGGGAGATCCTCCAGAATAATGACCTTAGCATGTCAAAGAAGGGAGAGAACCTCAGAGGCCGTGCCTCAGTAAATATCTAAGGCAGAAGAAACAGGGATCGAGACTGTGATCTCCCCCCCTTCGATCGCGGCACTTGGGCCCAGAGATTTATGGCTCCACACGCGCGGTCAAACCGCCGTTTTTAAGGTTTTGTGTAAACACAAAACCTTATTAAAATCGGTTTACCGTCTGTCTGTCTGTCTGTCTGTCCGTCTGTCTGTCTGTCTGTCTGTCTGTCTGTCCGTCACACGCATTTTTCTCGGAAATGGTTGCAGCGATTGACACCAAATTTGGTAGAAAGGTGGGAACTGTGAACGCTCACGCATACAGCGAGCTACATCCTTTTGCGATGAATTTAAGGGGGGTCCCCATACATGCAAAAGAGGGGTGTAAATTTTTTTTTCATCAAATATAGTCATGTGATGAAAAAAAAAAAAAAAAAAAAAAAAAAAAAAAATTTACACCCCTCTTTGCATGTATGGGGACCCCCCTTAAATTCATCGCAAAAGGATGTAGCTCGCTGTATGCGTGAGCGTTCACAGTTCCCACCTTTCTACCAAATTTGGTGTCAATCGCTGCAACCATTTCCGAGAAAAATGCGTCATGTGGGCGGCCTGGTCTGATTATGCTTCAGGTTAAAGTTGCGTAATTAGGCAAGTCCTCACACGACCTCCGCGTGGTGGCCGCTGGAAACCGTCTTCGGGCGGGCCAAGAGTGTGTAGGGCCGGGCTGGGAGTAGGCCCATCCAACTGACGAGGATCTGCTTGTCTGCTGGTCATGTGTTAGGGGCAAGTAGATCTGGCGGGGGGATGGACTGAAGTAACAGCCCGGGGATCGTCCTCCCTGCATCGGAGAAGGTGCTAATAGGACCCCAAGCCAAGGTGGAACAGCATACGCCGAGGGCTGCGTGGCCAATGGGGAGCTTGGTCTTTAGTATGCGAACTCTGAATAACTTGGGCACCTTCAGTTTCAATTAAGACCCTTACCCTGGTGGCCGGGCCAGCCAGGGTGGACATTCTTCCCGGACTACTCGTGGGACCAAGACATGGACTCAATTAATAATAAAAAAACCAAAATGACGATAGAAGAGGAGGCGATGATGCCAGGCGCATCATCGGAGGACGAGCTGCTGGCCTCCAGCCAGGAGACAGTGGCCGTCGAGAGCAGTACACTCGGTGCCAGCCGTAGCACCGTTATGCTGAAACCAACCGCAGGGACCTCCCGGAGCGAGGCGTCAGACGGACTAGTGGATTCTAGCCTGGAATCCACTGCCGTCAGGCTGGGTGTAGCGAGTACCAGACATAGTACTCCTGACCCGAAGCCCTCAGCGTCGGGGGATCCCTCGAAAACGAAAACCGACAAGAATCGCCGGAAACCGGCTAAGAAGCGAAGGTCCACGGGTGTCCTGCTCAAGAGTCAGTACCAGAAGGCCATGCATATTCTCGGCAAGATTGCCAAGAATAAGGAGGCCGGTACTGTCGACGAGCGGGATGAAAAAGACCTCGCTAAATACCAGGCGATTGTTGATGAATACAACAGCAAACGCCGGGCTGACGAACAGAAGGCGAAGCCCATCGCTCTAAAACGTAACCGATCTCAAGACGAGGTCGAACAAGATAAAAAGCGGAGTAGAGTGGGCAAGAGCGCAGACGCCAAGCAACATACGAAGGAAATTGTTCAGCAACCGTCAGCCGGCGGGCCACGTACTGCGAAGACCTTCAGCGATGTGGCCAGGAGTCACTTATGGGTGGCGCTGGCGGATGGCAATTCTGCTAGCGGCAAACTAACGCTGGAGGTGTGGACCAGTGTTGAGGCTAGGCTGTCGGGCATGGTCTATGAACATCTCGTGGAAATCGGAGGCAAACACCCGGACTCACTCCCCACTTTGATTCATCTCATGTGGTCCGTGGGTTCCACGTAATAGCTTGCATGGACCAGTTCTCTAAGGACTTTCTAGGCTCGTGCGTCGCTAAGATCAGCGACGCTTGGGAGGGCGTTAAGCTCAAGACTATCCCTTACGACGAGATTCCCAGGAGACCGGTCGCTCGCATTTGGTTGCCGAAGATCCGCATGGAGAAGGACAAGCTGGTCCATTTCCTGCGCCTTCACAACCACGGGATTCCCATGGACGACTGGGTTGTTATAAAGGAGGAGGAACCTCAGATAAACAGCCAGCCCGTACTACTCCGCATAAACGAGGAGTGCCTGGAGGCACTGAAAAAGGCCGATTACAAAGTGTCGTTCGGAGTCAGGTATGCCAAAGTAAAAGTGTTCCGCTCCGCAAAACCGGACGACGACCTTGACCCAATCGACGCCGCCAACGAGCTGTTGGAGGAGATGACGATCGACGGTCCGACGGGGGCTGTCGAACCCACCACGAAAGCAGATCATGCTGAGGGTAACGCAGATAAATCTGCAGCACTCGAAGTGTGCCTCGGCTAATCTGCTCGTCTTCCTCTTAGAGGAAGACATCGACATCGCATTAATACAGGAGCCCTGGGTCGGAAGCGACCGAACCATCAAAGGGCTCCAAAACAAATATTTTAATCTATTCCACAGCACAGGAGACGCTGATCAGGCTAAACCTAGAGCATGTATTCTTGCGAGGAAGAGTCTGCACGCTTTTCTGTGCCCGGACCTGAGTTCCAGTGACCTAGTTGTGGTCAAGCTGGAGCAGGTGGGGGCAGAGAACGTGTATATTTCCTCGGCGTACATGGCTCACGACCGATCAGCTCCGCCACAAGAACTACAACATCTGATGAACACCATAACACCAAAGAAAGCCAACCTGCTGATAGGCTGCGACGCAAATGCAAGGCATACGCTTTGGGGCAGCTCTGAAATCAACGAAAGGGGTGAGTCATTCTTTGATTTTATTATTACTTCAAATTTATCGGTGTGTAACAGGGGCAGTACACCAACCTTTCATTTCCCCTGCTCGGAGAACTGTGACGGTTGGGAAGAGGTCCTTGATATCACCCTAATAACCAACAACGGGATTCTTAGGGTGGAGGACTGGAGAGTGTCTGACCAGAGATCCTTCTCTGACCACAGTTGGATACTCTTCAGTCTAGATCTCGCCGCAGAGGTCTCCAAGCCCTTTAGAGACCCCAGGAGGATCGACTGGAGAAAGTTTGGTCAGGTAATTAAGAACAAACTCTCCGGTGCGCAAATTGGTAAGATTGGCACGACAGACGAACTGGAGTCAAAGGTCGGGGCTCTGGAGAAGGCTTTTGATACCGCCTTCAAAGTCTCGTGCCCTGCTAAGTACAGCAAAAAGACCCTGCCACCGTGGTGGAACGAAGATCTCTCTAGTCTCAGGAAGTTGACCAGAGAAATCTTCAACATCTGCTACAGGCAAAAATACTGGCAGCCATACAAGGACTGCCTAAAGAAGTACAAGTCGGCCATCAGGACCGCCAAGAGGCGGTCTTGGCTAGACTATTGTCAGAACATTGAAAGCACTAGTGAATCCGCGAGGCTCAATAAGATTCTGTCCAAGGAACATAAGAGTCCATCCTTCCTTAAAAAGTCGGAAGGCTCCTGGACGGAATCTTCTAGTGAAACCTTGGAGCTGCTGGTGCAAACGCACTTTCCCTCCAGCGAGGAGGACTGTGAGTCAGAACCTCGCTTGGAGGGTTTGCGGCAACCCCAGCTGTGCGAGACTATCAAATCGGTAATTACCGGGGATAGGATCGGCTGGGCTATAAACAGCTTCTCCGCATACAAATCTCCGGGCCCAGATGGCATAATGCCAGTCATGCTACAGAAGCAGCAGGAAAGGGTTGTGCCGTGGCTTGTTGAGATTTACCGGAGCTGCATCACTTTAGGATACGTACCGCAGTCCTGGAGGCGCGCACGGGTGGTTTTCATACCGAAAGCGGGCAGGCGCGGTCATGAGTCCGCGAAGGACTTTCGACCAATCAGCCTGACCTCTTTCGTGCTGAAGACCCTAGAACGCGTCCTGGACATTCACTTAAGGACGATTATGGAGAGAACGCCTTTCTCTAAGTCCCAGCATGCCTACCTCAAAGGAAAATCCACAGAAACCGCCCTCCACGAGGTAATTGGCACGGTTGAGCGGTCGCTGCAGTACAAGCAGTATACCCTTGCTGCCTTCTTGGATATAGAAGGAGCCTTCAACAACGTCAGTACCAACGCCATCAAGGAAGCCTTGACCGGTATTGGATTGGAGGGGTATCTCACGCATTGGATTATATCCATGCTGAGTACCAGGATAATCCAATCCGATCTGGGAGGCAACCACTTGACCAGAGCTGTGAACAGAGGCACGCCCCAGGGTGGTGCTATCTCACCGGTGCTCTGGTTAATAGTAATGGACAAAATTTTACGTACATTAGACAGCAGCGGGGTGAAGGTGGTGGCGTATGCCGACGACTTGGTGATACTAGTATCTGGGATGTTTCTGTCCATTATGAGCGACATTATGGAAGGAGCGTTGCGAAAGGTGTGCCTGTGGGCCGCAAGATGCGGACTCAGCATAAACCCAACCAAAACGCAACTGATGCTATTCACCACCAAGACAAGGATACCTGAATTCCATCTACCACGGCTGAATGAACAAAGATTGGTTCTTTCCTCTAATGTGAAGTATTTGGGTGTAATCCTGGATCCTAAGCTAAATTGGAGGTTGAACATAGAACTGAGGGTTAAGAAGGCCTGTATAGCCTTCTATGCCTGTAAGAGAACCTTTGCCAGGAAATGGGGTCTCCAGCCGAGGATGGTTCTCTGGATGTACACCGCTGTAGTGCGTCCGATCCTGACGTACGGATCTATTGTATGGTGGCAGGCTTTGAAGAAGAAATACAATAGAACGAAGCTTAATAGGATTCAAAAAACCGCGTGTGCAGGTGCTACGGGGGCTCTGCAGTCTTGCCCGGCAGATGCTCTCAATGTACTCCTGCATCTCCTCCCCCTTGACCTCCACATCAAATATGTTGCAGCGGGCAGTGCCGTCAGACTACGTGAGTCCGGATGCTGGGCAGCGAAGTCCTACGGCCACAGCATCATTCTAGATGAAATACCTCGAGAAATCTGGGCATCCCCCACGGACTATGTCACACGCAAGCTGAACTTCACGAGAAACTTTGCTGTGGACCTTCCAACCAGGGCAAAGTGGAAGACCGGCGGCGTGTTGCAAGACTATGACACGGTATTCTTTACGGACGGATCAAAGATGGCCTATGGAGTCGGCGCGGGGGTTTTCTCGAATACACACGGTGTATCCAAGTCGTATGGTCTCCCAGGTTTCACCAGTGTATTCCAGGCGGAAGTACTGGCGATATTGGAAGTCTGTCGATGGCTGGAGCGTGATTCGAGTCCCAAGCGTAACATAGCCATTCTGACCGACAGCCAAGCGGCCATCAAGGCCTTGTACTCAACGACGACATCTTCCCGGTTGGTGGGGCAGTGCAGAGACACGCTCAACCATCTGGGCGGCACGCTCAAGATCACTCTCCTCTGGGTTCCCGGGCATAGGAACATAGAAGGGAATGAGCGGGCTGACGGATTGGCCAGGCAAGGCTCTGCTCTTGGCAGTCCCTCGGGGAACACAGTCGGTGTTCCGCTGGCGGCTGTCGGGGGCCGAGTCTACTCGCACTGCCTAGCAGCCGCGGGCCTAAGATGGCGAAGGCTTACAAGCTGTGCCAAATCAAGGAGAATTTGGCCCGCTTATAACATAGCCCGATGACGAGAGCTCCTGTGCCAGACGCGTGCAAATGCATTCAAGATTACGGCGGTCTGCACGGGGCACTGGCCCATAGGGGACCACGCCGCTAGGCTCGGCTTACCCTACAACTCGCATTGCCGAAGCTGCGGAGAAGGAAGGGAAACCCTCATGCACTTTCTCTGCGATTGCCCGGCTCTAGCTCGAGTCAGGCTGCGGACACTGGGTAAACCATTCTTTGGGGACCTCAGTGAGATTTCTAGTTACAGGGTCGGAGAGCTGCTTTCCTTCGTGAATGCTACGGGCTGGCTCTGAGGATCCGAGCCAGCTGGACTCCGCTTCCCTGTTCCTATAACAACAGTCACTGTCTTGGGAGTTTGTGGCATCAAAACGGCGCACCAAAGCGCTAATTGGGCTCCTCGGAGCGGCCACTGATACCTACCTACCTACCCATAGTCATGTGGGGTATCAAATTAAAGGTCTCGGTTAGTACTTTTCAAAGCCGGTCTTAGTTTTGACATTTGTTGGAAAGGTGGGGAGTGCGGGGGGTTGAAAGTGATCATTCCTTTAAGGGGGCCATTCTCAGAAATTACCAAACCGAAAAATCTGAAAAAAATCAGGAGGCTGCCACTATATGGTGCCTGGGCTCCGAAATCCTTCCATACTGATATCTGTACAAATAAAGTTAATAATAGTATATTGCTATAATTTCACTTCAAAACCCCCCTTAAGTTCATCCTAGCACCACGAAATGTCGCGACAATATAAGGTATAACATAGAGCAGGATCTTACCAAGTTTGGTGGAAATCGCACTATTACTAAAAAAGTTATAATACGTCAAAGTTGTTGCTTCTTTGCAAATTCAAGACTATGAATCTCAATATCATCCGAAAGTGGATATTCTCACATAATATATGCATATATTACGTGCTACATACTAAGAAATACACAAAACCTTTCGTACCTGAAGCGTCCAGCTTCCGGTTTCCCGACTTGTTTAGGTTTTTGCTCGCGTTTTGTCTTAACTCGTTAGGCTTACTTGAATCCCTATGTTCGTGCGGTTATTTTCATGATCCGGTGCTGACCCACACATCGGTATAGACACCTGAATTTTGTATAATGACACGTGAGAGAGAGCTAAACCCGCCCCCCCCCCCCCCCCCCCCCCCCCCTACACACATTCCCGGGCCAGACTAGCACAGTAGCGTGAAAATATGTATTAACCGAGCTTTAGTATTTGCAGGCAGACCTTCACGGTCAATTTCGCCAACTTTTTATGTTTCTGGGATAGCGCTTCCATCTAGGTCATCTTCGGCCACTCAGGATAGTCGTTTGGCTATCGCAATCCCCTTAATTTACTCTCTCTTGCCTCCTTGATGACCATCTTCAATAACCTGCCCTCAACAATGGTCCACACTTTTCCTATACGTGACTCGTAGCCACGTCGCTGAAGCGTTTCGCAGTGCTTATACCATCGGCTGGCCGTTGCTGTTTCACTGTTTGCAGAGGTGGCTTTATATCTAAGCCCTTGCACACTCGACTCCGTTGGCTTCGTGGTGTGACCTTGTTTTGAAATTCATTGGGCTTGAAGGCGGTTAGTTTCGCCTTCTTGTGGTTTCGAGTACGTTTCTTGTTGCATTTCCAATCGCATTGTTTTTAGCGAGGTCCATTTTATCTTGCTTGTCGACAGTTCTGACCTACTTATACTTTGCAATCTTGCAATCTTGGAATTAGAAGAAATGGTCTTCCGATGATGCGCCTGGTTGCACCACCCGTTCTTCTTCTACCATTGTGTATTTTTGTTTGTTGAGTCAATTTCTTGGTTTCACAAGGAATCCAGGAATAATGCAACTACCTCAGCCACCAGTGTAAGGCTCCTACAAGGTCCAAGGTATTCAGAGTCTGGATACGAAGTACGAGTAGGTGGTGTCCCCACCGTTCTATTTTTAATACACCCTTCGGCGTCGTTACTAGTGACGTTATAAGGTGTGACGTACTACGTGTGTAAACTTCATTTTCCAAGAAAATTGTAGCTTTAAACGCCATACGATCAAGCTACTTCTGCTACTAAGCAATTTAAAATACCTCCATAATGCCGGGTCAACGCACCGGAAAATTATCCAGCCTGTTTACATGCTACTCGCACCTAAGAGTCTGGCAGCCATTTTTGATAGTATGCTGGCTATTCTAAATCTGCCAATCATTAATTTTCAGTCGTGTCTATCAAAAACCAAATTGTTTATAATTTCGAAAAGTAGAATATTGTTAATTTCGTTAAAAATGTTCATTTCATGGGAGCTAAAAATGTATTTTGTTTAATTTTTTGAATGTTCGGCATTGACCTATTTACTTTCAAGCTTCTGAGTGCGTAAATAATTTTTTCTAATGTGCAATAAAAATAAATTAATTAATTAACATTATCTTCGGTTGATAATAATGTCAGCTTCGGACACCACTCAAATTTTTATTAGTCTCTATTTTATTGGCTTAATTTCCATTTAATTTTCCTCAAATCTACTTTTATTATAGATGCTTATTGGTATAAATGAATTATGGGTTAAATTGAAATTATGAATTTAATTAAGATCCATAAATGGTGCTGGGTTAGTTTTTACGGGCAGCAAAATAGGCCGCATTATTTTCATAATGGCTTTACTATAGGCAAATCCGGGAATCGGGTGGAACAAAGTGGTAGATTTCTCTGAAATAGCTGTTCAGTTCACAGTTTTTTGTTTGAGGTCATTGGCGCATCACCAAAGTTTTATGAGGAAAATCCTTAAAAATGAGAGCGTAACTATTTCAATTGCATTCTCACAGCGAACAAAGCAGGCATTTCTCAAATAGGTAAAGTCAACCTTGAGTAAAAAAATGTGCTTCCAGGAACTTTATTTCTTCTAAAATTGCTTGTTGAAAGGCCTCCCGCCATTTCGCTTTCGTGAATCTCAGAATATTTTCCAGATGCAGATAGTCCGGAGATCTTCGTTAAAGAAAACCTTGCCAAGATATTTTCGTTTGAGGTCTGAGAGGGCCGGGCAGAACCAAGCGAACCAGGCTGTCAGCCTTTTCGTTGCCAGCTATGTCCGGGTATCCTAGCACCCACATCACGAATGTTTCGTTCAGTCAGAAACTCCACACGTCGATGAAGATTATTGAGCTTGTAAGATATTACAGGGTCAATGAGGAGTAGAAGCTCGTGTCCATTTATCGATCATTCCAAATGAAAGAGGGGTAGATTTAATTGCTTCGAGTGTCGTGGTCGGCTTAGCACTCATTGCTCCAGTAGTACTTGGGCAACCGAACCTTTCTTGAAAAAATAAAAAAAAGCACCCTCCTTTCACATGTATTGGAGCCTCCTTAAACTTACCACATGGCGCTACTTGCTGGATGTAAAGGGATCAACAGACTACACGCTCCAACCACCTTTTGTAACAATTGGTCTAGCCGTTTCCGAATAAATCGGGTATGACAGACAGACTCGACTCTAATAAGGTTTTGTTTCACGCAAAACCTAAAAAGGCCTGGGGAGAAGTGGATTCTTCATGAATGGAATTTTAATATTTTACTCGAATTCTTCGAACTATTCTCGTTAACTATGACGTCAGCATCTTATTTGCATGGTTTAGTACGCAGTAAATTAGCACGACATTGAGAAGTTTGAATTGCTATAACTTTGACATTTATAGCCGGATTTCCATGAAACTTGGTATGCATATGTGCGATACTGTCCTCTATACCGATGCAAAATTAGAAAAATAGTACTCCCAGAATGATATTAAGGGGGTTTTCAGTCAATTTCTTAAAGTTGGTAATATACTATTAGTAAGTTTATTTGAGCAGATATCGGAGTAGGATATATTTTGAGATCTAGATGTCATATAAGTGTTTACACAAAACCTTAAAAAGAGCTGGAGAAAAGTCGATTTTTCATAAACGGGACTTCCATATTTCACGCGAATGTCAATTATTCTCACTAATTGTGGCCCCCCTTTAAACTCTAACAGCTTTGCCGTTTCGGAGAAAAGTGCCTGTGACAGATAGACAGACAGACAGACAGACACTGAATCGATGAACGTATTACACAAAACTTTAAAAATGGTATCGAAAAATCGTATGACCGCTATAATCGTTGTATCGCCCTCGGAGACGACCAATAAAATCAAATTTTATCAATATTTTTTTTCTATGTTAGGCTACGAAGTTTTTAGCCCTGCCTTGTCAAATATGAATCCTTCCTCTGGTGGTTTCAATTTTCTTCCACTCATTTTAAGCTCCAGCAACAGGTCGCCTTTCTGTGTTCATCTTATTCGCGCAATATTTCCACTCAGAGCAAACAGCGAGGTATCTGCTTTGTCGTTTCGCATGATCTTCGGGTATATAGGATCGCTGATTTTTATAGTAATGAGTCGGTCCGGCCTGGCTCTCTTTTGCAACCGTTTCTTGACTTCCACTGTAGTCCATTTAGAGCCTTCGGTGCCGTTAGTGTTTTTTTCCGCATGGCCAGATAAGTTTCTGCCTCCTGCCTTCCCAGATTGCGTCATCGTCGATTCCCCGTTTTTCAGGTTTTGTGTGAAACAAAACCTTATTAGAATCGATTCGATGTCTGTCTGTCCGTCTGTCTGTCTGTCTGTCTGTCACACCCGATTTATTCGGAAACGGCTGAACCGATTGTCACGAAAATTGGTAGGAGTATGTAATCTGCCGTTCCCTTTACATGCAGTAACTGACGCCATTTTGTGTTAAGTTTAAGGGGGGGCTCCCCATACATGTGAAAGGAGGGTGCAAAATTTTTTTTCATAAAATGTGGCCATGTGGGATATCAAATGAAAGGTCTCAATTAGTACTTTTCGAAACTGGTTCAATATTTGATATTGGGTGAAACATAGGGGAGTGAGGGCTCAAAATATGACCCCCAAAAAGTGTAACAGGTCTCGTTCTCAGAACCTATCCAACCGAAAAATCTGAAAAAAATCTCAATAGTGCATCTCTACGAAATCTAGGCCTCAAAATATATCCGGTTCCGATATCTGCACAAATAAAGTTAATAATAGTATATTTCCACATTTTAGAAATTTACCCGGCAACCCCCCTTATATTCATCGCAGAAGTACAAAATTTGACATGCGTATAATAAAGAACATAGTGCACAAGCTAGTCAAGTTTGAAGAAAATCCAACTATTATTGACAAAGTTATAGGGGGTAAAACTTTACGATTTTTTGTGAATTTCGGGCACTCTTCATGCATGACTGCATGACGTCATCATCACATACCAATTCGTCAATACCAGAACCAAATGAGTTCTTATGAATGGGGTCCCAAAGAATTATTTTGTTTTAGTTTTTTAGTCATTTGTATATGAATATCAACTGTGTATGTAGGTATATAGTATATGCGTGCTAATGAACTTTGTGGGTAGTGCCTAGTTCAAATAGATATAAGAAGTAAATCGGGAATATGGGTACGATAAATTTAGATACGTGCATATATGTGTACAGCAGGTAATAGGCAGTTTGTTTGTTTAGGGTGAGCGTGATATCTATGGCTCTAATATGAACGTATGTCTCGTAGTTTGGAAAAATATGAAGGATTTTGGATTTGTAGCTAATACGGATAGAAAAATTTGCGTTGAAATTTCTTACATAAGATGAACACAAAACCTTTATACCCGAAGCGCGAGCTTCCGGTATTCCGACTTGTTCTCTTTTGTAGTTGATTGGAGAAATTGCACCTCTACCTTAAGATCTCTTTCGGGCATTTCTGATCTGTCTTTATCACCTAAAAAACTTTTATGCCAAAGAGCTTTTTGAGAGGAGATGTCTGTAAAATATTAGGCGATGACGGCTTTACGGTTTCTTACCAGGACAGAGGCAAATCGTCAGACGCTGCCTCACCTCTGCCCTGGGAGCAGGGTGACCGAAGCGGCTCGCAGATGTTAAATGTTCTTTATATAATTCGCAGAACACAACATGACTCCAAATTATATTGAACGTAAATCCACCCTATTGACCAGAGCTTGGCCAGAGTTGAAAATATTTTTTTGAGAATTGCGGGGTCCTAAGTCCGCATCAACTTGATGTTGGAATCTTTCCCAGGTATGATATCAAAATCATACTTGCGGATTTTAACAGCCAAATAAGGACGGAGCCCGTATTCAGGCGATACGTTGGCTCCTATAGCTTACATAGGGATACTAATACAGGAATGCGGATTATTCAATTAGCAATGTCACACGAAATGGTTGTTGGAAGTACCTGGTTTGCGCGGAAAGCGTGCCACAAACAAATCTGGGCCTCTTCAAGCGGGACCACTTTCAACTGTTGATCGAACGTCGCCACCTCTCAGCCTTAATGAATGTCAGAACATATAGGGGGAGGGGGGGGGGCAATAAAGACTCGGATCACATCTTTTTGTCATGGGTGCTCTGGGCTAGAATAACAACACCTTCTAGAATCCCCTGTGACAATCAGGTGATCCCTCCGTAACACTTATACGGCTCTGGAGGTGAAGCATCATCAAATGTTCTTCACAATCACCTGAAGAAAGTTCTCATTGATACCACCATGAATATACTTGGCCCCAGTTGTAAAAAAAGTCGGAACGGCTGGTTCGACGATGAATATAAGTTAGCAACGGAGCGGAAGAATGCTGCATACCGGGTAATGTTGCATTCTCTCAGAGACTTATCACGAACTCCGTTGAGCGGAGAAGCGACTGCAGAAGACGGAAAAAGGAGAAAGGAAATTTGGGAGAACCAACAGATCTGTGAACTCGAAAAGTACAGAGAGCAACCGCACCAGGCGCGCAAGTTTTACCAACAAGTCAGCAGGATGAAGCCTTATACACCTCGATGCTCATTCTGCCGATGAGTTGATTATTTTGATGAGCTGCTCAACAACCAGAACATCTTTGAGGTGCAGGTCCCGCCAACTGAAGACGACAGACAAATGCTGCCACTACAAAGCATGGGAGAAACAGTCCGAGCAATTGATCCGCTTAAAAACCATAAGTCGTCAGGGGCCGATGGAATTACAGCCGAATTGGTTAAATATGAAGGTAACCAACTACGCCATGCGGTTCATTAACTGATGCTCACTCTGTGGGACAGTGAATCAATGCATCACGACTGGCAACGAAGCATAATTTGTCCCATACATCTATAAGATATTCTCCGATATCTTGCTAGGCAGGATAGTCCTATACGCCCAGAGGATTGTCGGCCCATACCAAAGAGGCTTCACCCCAGGTCAATCAGCAACAAATCTAGTTTTCTCTCCGTGGCAGGCGATGGAATATGGACATCAGTTGCACTATATTTTCATCGACTTTAAGGTGGCCTATGATATTATTATTATTTTGTTAAGGGAAAGTCGCACCGCGTCCTTGAAGAACTATTGTGCCCCTTTTACTGGTTATAGTGTACCTATTGATCATAGTATCTCAAGCAGGCCAGTAACCGTTAGGAACTTTAGTATGTTCCCCACTTCCAGAAGTTTCAGCTTTGCATCTGGTATTAAGTGTTCTCCCAGATGTATCGACCTACTTTGCACAAGTGCTGGACACTGTCCCAGGACGTGCATAGAGGTTTCGTCCTTCTCCTCACAGAACCTGCAGGCAGTGTCCGTAGATATCCCTAGCTTCCCTAGGTGGTAGTTCAGCCGACAATGACCAGTGAGAATTCCCACTATGATTCGGAGGTTCTTTTTGGTGAGGTTTAAGCAATCCTTTGTGCGCATGGGTTCGTATCCCCCAATAAGCACCCTGGACTGCTCCATCCCTGGTAGGCCCGCCCAATATAGTTCCCTCAACCGTTTTTCTTCGTTTCTTAGATTCATAGCCATGAAACCGTTTCCGATTCCACAGAAGGGTTCTGGCCCGTATAAAGGCATCCCTGCTCCCTTCTTGGCTAGTTCATCCGCTGCCTCATTGCCTTCCAGCCCAGCATGGCCTGGAACCCAAAGTATCCAGACCTTGTTGGACGAGCCGAGTGTATTCAGTCTCTCAAGGCATTCCCATACCAGTTTAGAGTTCACCTGGTTGGACCTAAGTGCCTTGATCGCTGCTTGGCTATCGGTGAGAATAGCTATGTTCTGCCCCCTGTAGTTCCTTTGCAGATTAAAGGAGGCACATTTGTCTATGGCGTAAATTTCCGCCTGGAATATGCTAGTGTACCTGCCCATTGGCTCAAAGTACATTTTCCTTGGACCAATGACACCGGCACCCGCTCCCTCTGCTGTGAGGGATCCGTCAGTGTACCAAGTAATCAGTTGCTGGTTTAAGCCGTATGTCACAGCCACGCTTTCCCAGTTTGTCTTGTTACTCCAACGTGTTTCAAACTTCTTATCGAAGTGAAACCTCGTTGTCATGTTGTCCCTCGGTATCAGTAATTCGGGATACCGCCTAGAAAGGATATCAATCTTCCTTCGATTTAGGCAGCTCCCCGCCTCACTCATACTGCCGGCCATCCTGAACATTGATCTCCTTGCCTGCATCTGTATGTGCAGATGGAGAGGGGCTAATCCCAGAAGGACCTCCGGGGATGCCGTTGGGCATGTCCTCATTGCCCCACTGATACACACGCAAGCCAGCCTTTGGAGCTTATGTAATTCCCTGGCTTGTGTGCTGAGTTGGGTTCTTTCTGCCCAGATTACCGCTCCATAGGTAATTATTGGTCTTACTATTGCAGTATATATCCAAAGTAGTATCTTCGGGCTACAACCCCATTTTTTTCCTGCTATGGATCTGCAAGTCATCAGAGCCCTCGTGGCTTTCCGACAAGTGTTTCCGACATGTGTCTTCCAGAGTAATTTTTGGTCTAGCGTGATTCCCAAGTATTTGACCTCTGTTTCTCGTTTCACCTCCATATCATGTAATGTTATGGCTTTCAGGTGATCCAGCTTACGCCTCCTAGTGATTGGTACTATGGTGGTTTTGGTTGGGTTGATCCGCAGTCCCACCTTCCTGCACCAGGCACTAGTAACCCTTAATCCAGTTTGGATTCTATCACATAGGGTATCTTCATATTTGCCCCTACAGATTAGAACAATGTCGTCCGCGTAGCCCTGGACTTGTATTCCAGTATTAGTTAACACGTCCAGGAGTTCATCCACTACCATACTCCACATCAGCGGCGATAGTACTCCGCCCTGTGGACAGCCTTGAGTGGTGTTCATGATAATAGAATTTGTACCTGTTTGTACCTCTATTTGCCTGCTTTCTAGCATTTTGCCCATCCAGAGTGCCAGGGTGTTTCCCACTCCTTTGCGGCTCAGGGCATCCTGTATCTCTGTGTGCGATGTGTTGTCGAATGCTCCTTCGATATCCAAAAACGCGCACAGTGCAATTTCTTTTGTTTCAATGGCGTCCCGTAGTACCTCTGTCAGCTGATACAGAGCAGTTTCAGTTGACCTTCCTGCCCGGTAAGCGTGTTGACAGTGATGTAAGGGATTACGCTTTAGAACGTTAGTTCTAATATAGTTGTCTATGACCTTCTCCACCGTTTTGAGTACGAACGATGTTAGGCAGATTGGTCTGAAAGATTTAGGGTGAAAAGGATCCTTTTTACCCGCCTTCGGAATAAAGACCACTTTTGCCCGTCTCCATGCCCTTGGTATGTAACCCAGTGCTATGCTCCCCCTTACCACCCTCAGAAGAGACTCTAGGATAATTCCTAGGCCCCTCTGGATAAGTGCAGGGAAAATGCCATCTGCTCCGGGAGATTTCATTGGTTGAAAGGTTCCCACTGCCCATCTTAGCCTAGCTTCTGAGCATACCTCTTTTGCTAGTTTCCAGCTCTCTTTCCTTCCCCTTTTATTCGTTGTTGGGGTGTCAGGCAGATTATTGTCGCCTGCCGCCGAGGGGTAGGACCCCGGGAAATGAGTTCTGAGAAGCAGGTGTACCCTGTCCTCCTCATTCTCGGTGAATGTCCCATCTTCCTTTTTCAAGCAGACAGAGGATATTCTCCCGTCTTTGGCTACAGCCTTGTACAGCCTAGTTGCTTCTGTGATCTGTTCAATCCCTTCACAGAATTCCCTAAAGCTGTTCCGTTTCGCTTCCCTGATGGCGTTGCTATACGCAGTCAGTGCATTTTTATACCTCCGCCAGTCCCCGGTTCGTTTTGCCCGGTTAAAGAGTTTTCGTACCTCCGTTCTCATTCTGGCTAAGTTTCTGTTCCACCATGGTACATCCCTTGATGACTTGACTGTCTTGGCCGGACAGCTGGCCTCATATGCGTCAATGACGATTGTGTTGAGGTCTTCCACCACCGTTTCTAATTCTAATTCGCTCCTGATGTCACCGCTCCCTTGAAGGTGGGCAATGTTGTTGCTCAGGTGCATTGTGTAGGATTCCCAATCCGTTCTCTTGGGATTCCTTATTATTCTTTTTATTTCGGAGTTACCCTCAATGTCGAATCTGATTATCCTGTGATCAGACATTGAGGGTTCATCCGACACCCTCCAATTCCTGACCATCCCGTTCATTAGGGTATTTCCTAGAGTTATATCTAGTACCTCTTGTCTGGTGCTGGTCACAAATGTTGGAGTGTTCCCTACGTTGTATATTTCTAACTTATTACTAAGAATAAATTCGAGAAGGTACTCACCTCTACGATTAGTGTCACTGCTTCCCCACACTACGTGGTGGGCGTTGGCATCGCAGCCGAGAAGAAGTGGTAACGCCCTCTCCTCGCAATACTCCGTCAGCTTTGCGACTTGTTCCGGTGGAGCCCGGCTCTCGTCTCCTGGGAAGTATCCCGATGCTACCACTACCTTTCGAGTGCTCCTCCCGGCTTCCAATGAGACTTGGATAGCCACAAGGTCCCCGGTTAAGAACTCTGAAAGACATATGTATTTTAGATTACGTTTGAGAATTATGCAAGCTCTTGGTTTTTCACAAGACGAGTCCCAAATTACCTGCATGTCTCCTCCTTGCAGACCGCGAATCTGCCCCCGGTACACCCAGGGCTCCTGAGCCAGCACTATTCCAATGTTCTCCTTGGAATTTGCCCTTGCAATCACTGCAGATGCAGCTCTCGCATGGTGGAGGTTTATCTGGGCTATCCTAGTGCTGGCCATTGGCTCCGTTATTGTTTGGAGCTCTTCTCCACTGTCGGAGTGTCACCCTCCTCCTCCGACATGGCGCTTTCCTGCGCGTCGCTGTCCA
The DNA here is from genome assembly GCF_905115235.1 of Hermetia illucens. Lineage (NCBI taxonomy): Eukaryota > Metazoa > Arthropoda > Insecta > Diptera > Stratiomyidae > Hermetia > Hermetia illucens. Next base: position 150,989,853 of record NC_051850.1, on the reverse strand, counting down.
CCCCGAGCCCTAGCAGTCCTAGGTCTAGGTCGTCCAGCTTCTGCTCTTCACTGGGCAGCAGGTCTATTTCCCTGGTTGATCCCGTTCTTTCCGCCTCTATGGCTTCCGCGACTTCTTCAGGGACCTCGGTAAGTTTTCCACCCGATGCCTCCTCCGAGGTCTCTTTCCTTGGCTTTTCCTTGTGCACATGCACGGGTATGTTGCCAAATCGGTAGTTGATATGACAACTCCGACGTTTAATTGCCTCTAGGGATCGGTCATCTACCCCGATCGTGAGGAGTTTACCCTTTCCCTCCACCTTGCTTCTGAAGACTCTCCATGGTCGAGTATGGAGATCTTCGTCCTGAGCAATTAGGAGTCTCATGAGGTCTTCTGTTACTATTGCCGCGGCCTTTGGGAGAAAAACTGTCACCATGTGGGCTCCTGGTATATCATCTCCAGCACATGTTGACAGTTCCACCCCTTCCCAGCCTGGCAATCTAGGAATTATGGTTCTGACCCATTCTGCGGTACCTTCCGTCGCGCAGTCCACCAGTATAAGGCCTGGTCGAAAGCGTATCCCGGTGAACACCAGTTTCGACGTCCATCCCTTGATCATCTGCTTGACGACCAGTTCTTCAATGGTTTCCTGTTCCTCCCGAGTGAGTATTTGCTCGGGAAACCTTTTTGGCAGTATGGCCAGCCGAATGCCCTTGACCGCACTAGCATAGCTAATGCCGGGCTTCCTGGGTCCTGCCTTCACTCCTGACCTGCCCGGGTTTTCTCCTCCCGTGGGTTCAGGTCTGGGTTTTTTGGGGGCATTCCCTTCATGCGGGCTGATCTCTGCTGCTCCCCGCTTTCTCGGCTCCGGTAGAGATGGCTTAGGTCTGTCCTGAGCCTTCTTAAGGGCCTCTTCTGGTTTCAGGCCTTCCTTCAGATAGCGCAGGTACCATTTAACCCCGGCGCCACTAAGACCTGTCTCCTTCCTGACGTCTGTTATATTTATCTCAGACGTGCTTTTGCTGGTCCCTGCTCTTTGAGCAGTGGTGTTCGTTGGCTGTAGTCCATGCAGTATACCAATGCTCACCTTGGATCCACTGCTTGACGTCCCAACTTCTCCCTTCTTGGGTGTAGTCACCTGGCTTTCAGTAATTCGGAGACGTGCCTCCACCTGATTAACCAGTTTTGGTGCGGTACGGGGCCCCGCTTTTTTGGTTTTTGTTTTTTTTTTTCCAATTTAGTACTCATTTGATTCCCACGAGTATGGGGGTTAAGAGGTCCGCCGTGCCATAGCCCCCCGTAGCACGGTAAGATCTAACTTACTCACTGAGGCGACCAGGTATCAGTGAGGCTCCGTTCGAATACAGTCAGTTACCCCCGACTGCAAACTATCCAATGGGCACGGTTCGCATGACACCCTGGATTGGGGGAGGTGTTTTTCGACTCCCCAGTCTAGATCCGTAGCGTTTTGTTAATAGTAGGGTCACCTCGTACAGGGTGTGGCTATCACCACTCACTAACGGTCTTGGTAGACGAGAGGCTTGGCCCCTGAAAAGGCACACACCGTCCCAGAGGAGAGACAACTCATCCTTAGACAAAGATAGGTTGGCCTCAGGGAGCTATGTTCCGCATCAGTCTATCCTGCAGTACACTGCTTGACCCCCCTATGATAGCATAGCCAGGGTAAAACTGAACACGACCATGAGAGAACTTGGTGTATGGACGAAATTGATAAGACATCATGGGGAAACGGCCCGAGATCTACAAACTCCCTTCATCCAGATCAAACAGGCATCGATTGGCGCGAGATCTTGGGCTGAATGTCAATGAAGGCCAGACGAAATACATAGTGGCAACGTCAGCACCAAAAACCAACCAACCAATAACATTAAATCGCACTGGATATCGTATCTTACTGAATATTTTAGTATAATCGTGAAGCTCGTTCCTTTTTGCTATCCATTAACATTGCATTGAACAGACTAAATTATATTAATCCATTTACGTTTTATTTTTCAGAACTATACGCATTTTTCACGCCCCCTCTAATAGGAGAATCGTTGACATTAGTTATACCAATATTCAAAGAAATCGTTCAAGTTTTATTCAAGCTACTGGATAAGTTCAATCTTCAAATGCAAAATTTAGAGTAAACCTCTTAACAGATAAAAAGCGAAGATGACTTCACGCTTTCGTACCAGGGCAGAGCCAACTCGTCAGAGACTGCCAGCAGCGTGACCGAAGCGGTTCGCCCACTTTATATAATTCGCAGAGCATGACATGACTACGAATTATATTGGGCCAAAGCTTGGCCAGAGTTGAAAATATTTTATTTGAGGGATCCTAACTCCGCATCCACTTGATCCCTCGTTTTGGCTCGGTACCCAAGCTTCATAAAATAAAAAGTAAAGACTGCTTCACGTGCCCTGGTATGAAATCGTGAAGCCGTCTCCGCTTTTTATTTTTGAAGCTTAGGTTGCTAAACCCAGGGGTCCGTGGACAAAAAAAAAGAGGAAATAAATTGCTCCCCATTTGGTCTGGTTGGACATCAAATGGATGCGGCCTTGTGATCCCTCAATCCTCAAAACAAAGTACCTCTAAATAGAATTTATATTCCATTTCAGATGTACTTCAGCAAACGATCTCTCAAGCAATTCTCGCATTTATGATAATAAAGCTGGATTCATACCAGATTCAGTTGTGAATATTATTGAAATGATATCACCTGGTAAAATATATATTTTCGAAAATAGTAAGAAAATATGTCCACATAAAGTTTTCATAATTTTCAGGATTAGTTACAAGGCCTAAGATGCTTGCCTTGGATTCTGCATATATTGAAGAGGAGAATTCAGGTAACTGGTCTTTATTTCGAATGCTAACGTACATGGTAAGTAGTTGTGTGGATGAGAACGAGTATTATCCTAGATTCTGTCATGACTTGCCTTTCCTTGGTGGTTTGGTAGTCAATTCCAGAAGAAACGCGTTGCCTTCGTCGTTTTCTTTACTTTGCATAGAACATCACTCGGGAACCGTTACCTGGCAAGGATGTTTATGAGTGTCCAGAATAGTCGAACCAGAGTTAGTGTCGAATTGGTTGGCTACCTCCTTCCTTACACTGTGCTTGTCCTTAAAGTCAAGAAGTGATAACAACCTTTCTTAACTCTGGTCCTTGTATAAAGCAGAACCTTATTAAAATCATTCCATGATCAGTCTCTCTCTCTGTCTCTATGTGCGACTGGCTGCCTTTTTGCTTTTTTCCAGAAACGGTTGCACCGAGTAACATAAAATTTTATATGATGATGATCGCCATGCTTATGCAACAATGAGTTGAACATGCAAAAGGTAGTGTACATTTTTTTTACCGAATATCGTTATATGGGAAAAGTCTATGTTAGTATTTTCGGAAGCCAGCTTAGTTTTGACGTCAATTCTAGAGAGGGGGAGCATGGGGGCTAGAAAATTATCGCTTATTTTACAGACCTATTCTCAGAAAGTACCCAATATTAGGCATTGAACCAGTTAGCATGGCTACAACGTTCGGGTAAGTGAATAGCTTCTTGAAAGTAATTCGATGATTCGGCATAACACCCAGGTATCTCCTACGTTTCCGCAATTGCTTCCTCTGCTAGATTAACCACTGAAGTGATAATATCTTTTAAACCCGTGTTATTCTTACAACCTTTTTATCTGCCTGATTTACAATCGAAAGCAGCATGTTGCATATAATGCGCTTCAAAAACTTTCCCAAGTCTAGTGAGACAATTGAGTAGCCCGAAAATAGCCCACCAGGTTATCTATCACTCTTTGATAGCAGCGTCAGTAGCTGTTTTTCCCACTTCTTTTTCTTCTTCTTCTTTTTCTTCAGCTTTTGTCCCGTTCACAAGCGGGGTCGGCTCATCGTGATCGGTTTCGCCATTTGGCTCTATCGAATGTCTGATCTGAGTGCAATCTCGCGGCTTTTAAATCCCCATCCTGCGTATCAAGTGCGTCATGCGTACACGTTGTGAATAATTACAGAGTTCACGACGGGCAGGAAAAAAATAGAAGTTCTTCTTCATTGGATATCGTCTTGGAAACCAAATTCGCAGCGGTGTACATTTCACGCTTTGTATAAAACTAGTCTGCGTACTGTTTGACATCACCTGTGGGCGTCGGTTTGGGGAGCCCTTTAGGTAGATCGAACATATCGCAACCACAGTAGATTTAGTTGTTGCTTCCTAAATATGCGTCACGAAATGGATGCTAACATCGGCTTTGAAAAGGAGAGTCGTCTGAGATAGTCGCTGTCATCGTCCATGTTGCTATTGAGTCTATTCGAGGGGAACAATGAATCAGCAATCACAAATTTAATACGGGTCCCTTCCGCGATTCGGCTGCCATTCAGCAGAATATTGATGAAAAATTCCTTTGTTCCTACGGCAGATGAAGTTGTCGCCCATGTCCCGAGAGGAAGTTACAAAGCCTGACTGGCTGTGGAAGCGTGGAGGCGAGTCGATGAACACAAGGAGCTGAGAGTTCAGTTCATGGTTGTACCTGGGATTATACGCGATGTGGTGGAACTCCGTTAGCATGAAAAAACACGAGAAATGTAGTGTAGCGTACGTGGCAAAAGAAATTCCACCACTGCGCTAGTGAGGGACACAAAGGCTACCGTAAATGGCAATGATCTCAGAGACTGAACTTCTCTATATTAACGGAAACACGAAAGTTTAAAATTTTCCAAAAGATTGGTCCATTTCCTCCAATTTTCTCAGCTCCAAGACCCCCCAACCTATATACCACCTTCCAGGACTTTTTTCCTCTAAGCTGGTGATCACGAATTTCGCTCCATTTCTTCAAATTGCCAATATTGCCGGAGAGTAGCCGTTTATCTATAATAACCGGATTTAGAAATCAGAGCAGACAGAACCGTATATAAAAGGGGTTGGTAAATATTGGATTTCAAAAGCTCAGCACTGCTTCAAAACACCAACTTTAGGGAACGAAACATTTTATTGCTTTCGTGAACACACTCATCGTAACTTTAAAAGGTTTCATTATTCATCTATGTCAATCATCTAGCAAGAATCGAGGCTATTATTTTACTGAGAATCTTAAATAGTTGTCGTCGCCGTGGTACTGTATCTGTCTCGCCTTCTTCTGGTTGTCCACCATCGCAGACACAGCCTCTTGGGCTTGGGGTGGTTGTTCGTCTTCGAGATCCTCCGCGGCAGTCTGGACAGCAGCGTTGTCCACCTTGTTGTCCACCTTGCTGTCCACCTTGCTGTCCTCCTGGTTGACCCCCTTGTTGTCGCGGTGGGGGCGGCCCCTCTTCTTCATCCTCATAATCTCCATTATTCACTTCAATGATTACTTGAGTACCGGGTCCATATTGGGGTTCTGCGAGGGAGTGAGCTTGGTAGGCGCAAGCAGCTAACACAAGGAAAACGAAAACCAACTTCATACTGAATTGTTCTATCTAGCTATCTAGCTAGTTAAAGCACTTGTTGCGACGAACTGTTATGAAAGTAAACGCTGACTGTGACTTATATATCTTTACGTTTTCGCCGTTAAAATTTGTTTTATAACGGAGTCACGACTGTATTTAGAGAAATGCCGCACAGGTTCATGAAGCAAAACTACAACATCATGGTTCAGGTAGTCTACATTTTGCATTCCGGAACTAGGGCCGCAGTGTCAGTCTACCCAAGCAAATTCTAAGATGCCTACTTCATGAATGAGTTCCTTATATATGTCGAAGTCATATAACTTAATATATGATGCTCCCGTTTATGCTTTTTTCGAAAGGAGAACCTGTTCTTACAAATGTTAAATTAATTTCCATTGCTTTCGCCAACATAACCCGCACAAAAATTTAAAAAATATGAGGTACAATAAGGTATTCACCCCCATCCTTCAAAACGCCACCTTATTTTGCCAAAGAAACAAAGAAGCAGAATCCGAATACTTTAAAAACATCAATGTATCCCTGAGAAAAAGATGCTATGGTCGTCTTACCCCACCGCCATTGCTGTCGGTTCTTGGTTACGAACTTCAACTACCCGAACGATTTTTCCACCAGCTTGCACTGCTCTATGCCAGATAGTTCTAGGGCAAGTGAGTTCCATTGCATAGCATAACCCCTAGTGGAGCTGTTGCTTATCTACTGTCATTCCCACCTTCTCATCAGCACATGTATTTGGGGGCATCCGGCCCGTCCACCAACCAATTTGTTCATTTGTTATTGTCTCAGGTTGCAGACCCTGATGACACGCCACAGACATGCACTGGTGAGACCTTAGACCGTTTGAGTCCTCCAGTGAAGGTCGCTTTCCATTCCTTATCCCTTCTAACAGGACGGAAGGAATAAGACTGAAGAAAAAGGAGGACGACGAGGAAGGAGTAAGACTGAGAACCTTCGTTTCGTTGGCAAATATCTCCAATCAAACATTTGACCAAAGTCATCAGCGTAGTCGAGGTGTTTGAAGGAAGATGTCATGGTCCCTTAACGCCCTCCACCTTCTCCAGACAAACCGGCATGAAAAACGGTACCTGGCCCGAGAAGAAAAAATATCGGTGACAGATTATAATACTAGCGGACTCTGCTCTGTAAATTCCTCAGAAATTTTACCTCTTCGTAGCATGTGAGATTTGTCGTTGTTAGTTTATCTGGAATGCACTTCCCGCGTAGAGCATTCCAAATACACTAAAGTTGCAGCTTTCAAAAGTTTTCTCCGAATTGAGGTGGAACAGAGATCTGAAACCCTCAACCCCTTCCGAAAAAATCCAAAGGAGGTTGATATGATCAGTACAGTTATATCCAGAGTCGAAACTAGCCTGTTCTTTTCGATCAAGCCTTGTAGGTGTTCTTTGATACGTTCCAAGAGTACGCAAATACAGCTCCAATTATCACACTCGAAGCAGGTACCTTTCTCCGCAATCTCAACGATCATCCCATTCCGAGAAACATCTCGAATTCCAGAATTGTATAAGTAGAAGTAGCAGGTCTGCAGAAATTGCAAGAACAACGATGACGACGATGAGCTGGTTGAGTTGATTCCAATTTTGATTGAAGGAGCAATCCGTATCCATGATACTATAGTTTAGTTAGTTTAGTTTAGTGGGGAACCCGCAGCTCAAAATACCCAGACCTTTGCTAGGCCCATTGTACTATCCTCGATCGAGATCGCCTATTCATCGGCCTCCCGCCGCGTTCGCAGACTTTCGCGAATCTGAGAAAATTCCCCAGAGGCAGAGAATGCACAGACTCGTCGTTGAAGAAAACCTTACCAAAGTATCTTCATCTGAGGTCTGAAGAGGCCGGGCAGCTGCATACGAAGTGTAGGGCCGTCTCTTCCTCCGAGACCACCACTCCGATTTTTTCCATGTGGTAATTTAAGAGGTAGTGTCCCGTTAAAAGCCCTACTAGGGTTTTCATGTCCCACTTCTTAAGGGACAACAAATATGCCGCCCCGGGTTCCTTCACAAAAATTTTCGGCCGCCGCCTCCCTTCAGAGTAGACTCGACAGTAGATGCCTAGATGCCAAAAGCTGGTTCTAGCACCACAATTGTGGATTCAGAACCTTGGTGAGCCAGACTGTCAGCTCAGCCTTATTACCAGCAATGTTTGAGTGACCCGGCACCCACATCAGGTTTTCCATGGCTGACCCGTCGGTGAAGATTATTAAATCTCCTTTTCTTTTGTTAATTACGACGGAGTATGTCTTTTCGAAAACGAAAAGAGCCACCTGATGTTTGCAAAGAAATTTGCGGATGGACGCATGACCGTATGATTGGCTGCCTTTCCACGCGCCAATGGTATCAAGGCTATTTACGTCGTTAGCTGCTTTCCGTTTTACCTCCAAATGGATTGGGAATAAGTTTAGAACAGCTTCGAGTCCCACGGTCGGCATACTAGTCATTGCCCCAGTAATACTTAGGCAACCGATCCTCCGAATCTGCATCAGCAGCTTCCCGCTGTTAGCAAAGTCCAGTCTCAGCTACCAGACGATGCGATTTTTGGTATTATCCCAGAAGATGGCGCTTCCACGTTAACTTGGAGTCAAGATGTACTGCGAAATATTTGACTGCTGCTAAATTTCTGCCCTTGCTAAGGTGGGTAGCGTGTAGCTGCCCCACTTGACGTTCCTAGTGAACATAACTAGTCCAGTTTTCCTAGCGTTCACCATGAGTTCATTACATGCGGTGTCGCATTCAGGCGATCACATACTGTGCCGGCAAACTTGCCGATAATTATTATGGCTAGATCATCCGCAAATACTTGTGCGAAGACTTTTGTGCCCTCGAGAAGCCGTAGCAAAGTGTTCATTACCAGGAGCCAACAGAGGATAGAGAACCCCTTCCAATTGGCAACCCCTAAAACACCCTCAATAGATTTCTGTCTGACCAATAAGTGGATCTTTCTCCACTCTAGCATGTGACGATTCCAACTGATGTTCATCAGTTCAGTGAATGAATTCCACGCTGTCTTGCCGCGTTACAAATCGCCGCGAATGAGGCATAATTGAACGCGCCTTCCATGTCCATAAATGTGCCTCAGGCGTATTCTTTATCGGACATTGCCTTTTTAATTTTTGCCGTTAGCTCATGTAGTGCTGTCTCCGTGGATTTGCCTTTCTGGTAGGCATGTTGCCTACATTGAAATAACCACTTAGGGATATATGTATCCCTTATGAACCGATCTACTAGTCTTTCCAGTTCTTTTAGCAGAAAGGAAGTTAGGCTGATCGGTCGGAAGCTTTTGGTGCCTATGTAGTTGGGTTTCCCTGAATATTACCTTCACATCACGCCAACTGGTTGGAATATAAACGAGTGCTAGCGCGGTATATATTCCGAATGTGTAGACTTAGTGCCTCTATTTCCTCTATTACTAGGACAGGAAAAATGCCATTCGGACCTGCAGACTTGTATCTATGGAACGAGTTAAGTGCCCATTTCACTCGTTCCAGTGGAACTACTTTGCATGCCAGAGTGCAATCTTCTGATTGAGGGATGTATGGGTCTGTCGGCCCCGAGATGAGATTTTGGATGCTGCCTGGGAAGTGCAAGCAAATGGTTGGCCATTTCCTAATCACTTTCTGTGTACTTCCCGCCCTGTAAACGTAGATAACCCAACTGCTAGCTACATTCTTTGACAAGGATCTGCTTTAGCTTTAAGGTTGCCCCAGGAGAATTGGTCTCATCGCAAAAGCGTCTCCTTGATGATCGTGCTTATGCTTGTTTCTAGAGCCTTTTGAATCTCTTTGTACTGAATCAAGCGATTGAATAAGACTTTGGAGTTCGATTGAGGAGCGTCTTTATCGTTCTCCCCTGTTTTCCCAAATCTGAGTTCCACCATGAGGTTTAACCTTCTTTGGCGCAACGAATGGACAGTTCTTTCGAAAGCTTCTGTCATACTGGTTGTTTTTTCAATTCCAGCAATGAATTTGATGCGTCTCCCAGGCATCCCTAGCATACATGGCGGGCGTTAACAACACAACCTGACATTATTCCCATACCTTTACTCTCTCACTGGTGGCAGTGGAATTTGAATCGTGATTTGACGTCGGATACCAGTCGACTCAGCTGTGAATGAGTACCTGAGTCAAATCAGGGTAATAATCTCGGGCGAGCGCAATGCTAACCACATTGCCTCTTACAATGTACTGTAGTGTACCGTTAAGGTCTTGAATGAAGTGCTCTAACACACTTCAAGGCCTTCCAATTGGATTGTTGCGCCAACGATTATCATTATTAATTGTGGTGTCACTATCACATAGGTCGGTAATCACTTTTTTCTTTCGAAACCACCCTATAGAAACGGGGTCTATCACTTCCGTTGACATACAACAAGTCAGCACGTCGGAAGTTTAAGCCCCTAATTTCCCCACCAACAACCCATGAATGTTGTACATGTCTTGCGGCTATTGATCCGCTACTTTAGAATGCTGCAAATCATGATACTGTAACTAGTCATTTCATCCATTTCACCGGATGTAATATGGTTGAAAACCGTGGTAAAGTGCTCCTTCCGTTCTTAAACTACTTATCATCATGGAGCTTCCTTCCCTCTTTCGCGCTGCAGTATACAATTCTGACCGTTACTATTTCTGGCAGCTTTTACTTCCATGGTCAGTGCGATGATAAATTCGTCTTTATCAAAGGAGCGCACTATGATGAACTTCCCGGGATTTCGTACAGTTTTGGAACTCGAAAGGGTCCTTGTGGCATCTGAGAAAAGAAGGTATTTTTAATGATGGCACCTGCCGTTTAATCAACGAAATAAGCGCCCCACTGCTGAACGCCAGCTGAATCATAAAAACGACCGGCGTTGAACTTGAAGGGTTGAATCTCTCCAATCTTGCGCGAAACAACGTATGCAGCACCTTACCGTGCGACCATTAGATAGTCATCCTTTTCGAAGTCGATGTCAGTATTTCTCTTGTTTCGCACATCTAAAAGACAACTATCATATTTACTGCAATGTAATCAGCCTTACTGCTCGTACGTTTCCAGTCAGTTGAGCCCCAAGTGACCTTATGGCAAGCGTTTTGCTCGAACAATGCGCCTCAAATAATAAGGTGGTGGTAAAGCAGACATTCAGAAACCGCCCCACTATTGCTACAATCGCCAGGACGGTGTTTCCCCATCACATGTTCAAGCAAAGTTTTTCCAGAGCACACCTTGATAATCATATCGCCCATCAATATCATAATGACGACTTGAGGAGATGTCTCTCGAACTGCATTCAGATGCTTATATGTTAAAAGGTTTTCTTGTCTACTGTATCGGAAACCTCGATTGGTGCGTAATACTGTTCTACCATAGCCTACAAAAGTCAACCCCTTTCAGCAGCCCTGATGAGACGAGTGGTTTTCACATCGAATTCAAGAGCAAGATGATGGGCATCATGAGCGCCCTTTTAATGGTTATAGAATGTCAATCAGGTCTATAGCCGACAGGAATTTTAATTTGTTCCCTATTTCCACATGTTGCAGCCTGACATCTGGTATTAAGTATTCTCACAGGTGCCATAATCTTTTTTCACAAATTCCGGAGACTGCTCCAAAGCAGATTTGGTCACTCTCTTCACAGAATATGCAGACAATGTCCGCAAATATCCGTAGCTATCCCAAGCGATAATTTAGTCTGTAATTACCAATGAGTACTTCTATTATGATCCTGGAATTCTTCTTGGTGAGATTTAAACAATCTTACGAACGCCTGGATTCATATCGCCCCATTAGCACCCTGGGTTGTTCCATCTCTGGTAAGTTCATTCAGTAGCATTTCTTCTACCGCTCCCCTTGATTCTTCAGCGTTATAGTCCACAAAAGGCTTCAGGTCTACATAGCGGCGACCATGCTCCTTTCCTGATCAGCTCATAACTATTCATTGCGTGCTAGCCCAGTGTGGCATGAAAACCAGAGTGTCCAGCCCGTATTGTGTGAGCCCAGCGTTCTCAGTCGACTGAGGTATTATTATAGCAGTTTAGAGTTCACCTAGTTGGACATAAGTGCCCTAATGACTGTCGTTCTAAATAACAATGTTCTGCCGGCTATAATTCATTTGGAGGTAGAAGATAGCACGTCTATCTATGGCATATATTTCTGCTTGAAATATATGTATTAGTGTGCCTACCCATTGGTGCAAAGTACTTTTTCGTTGGACCAATGACCCCGGCGACCGCTCCCTCTCTTGAGCATGACCTCATGGCCCCAGTGAGACACGCGATAATAATAATCGTTGGCGCAACAATCCAATTAGATCAGGGCTTTGAAATGTGTTATAACACTTTATTCAAAACCGTAACGGTGCACTACAGTACGCTGCAGGAAGCAGTGATTTAACTCAGGTACTCATTTACAGTTGAACCCACTGGTACCCGACGTCAAATCACGATTCAAATCCCACTGCCACCAGTGAGATTATTACCGCGACCTTCCGTACGAGAGCCTTGCTTTCTAACCACTCAGCTATCGGTCCACTCTTACAGCGCCGGGGTTGGTAATACATCTTACAATTCTGACGTCAAAATAGCCTCTTTTTGAGGCATCATAACTTTTTAGGCACCTCCCCATTTCCTCTCCGAGAGTTGGGTGTGAAAACTAATCCTTTATCTGTATGGTTACCATTCTCCAAACAAACAATTTACTCCTAAGCATCGCCCAAATACTTGGGAGTAATGATTGACAGAAGGCTCAACTTAACTTAACATATTGAGTGCGCCGCAATTAAAGCGTCTTCCATCGCTGCAACGATCTCCAGGATACTACCGAATATTCTTCTTTCTAGAGTAGTCAGCTCCGCGCTACTCTATACAGCTCCAGCTTGAGCAACTGTTCTGGATCAAAAGTAAACTGTAGAAAATTTGGAACGGCGTATCGGCTAAGTGCACTTCTGGTATTCAGTGCGTATCGGACAACATCAGGAGAAGCAGCGTATGTATTAGCAAGGATGCTCCCCATAGACATCTTGGCGAATGGAGGCCGGCGATTCAACGACAAAACGTATGCATCTGGGGAGTCTAGCGTATTTCGACGGCAGCTGCCACCAAAGGAATCTATCGAAGAATGACAAAAGAGATGGGACGAGTCGCACACTGGTCGATGGATATACCGCATTATTCCGAATATTCGGAGATGGTTTGAACGAAGCCATGGGGAACTAAGCTACGAGTTAACGCAATCCTTTATCTCGATTTGGTCATGTCGAGTCACCATGCTGCCCAAGATGTGATATACCGTGCACCGAACAATAATGGAAGCGCTCGCATACAGGCGCTTAACTCCCAAAAATATTGAGCTCATGCTGGATTCAATGGATGCTTGGATGCGTCCGAACGTCGGATGGTAACACGACATCCAGCCTGCTTTACACTAGCAAGAGTGCCGGCGAGAACACACCAGTAGTAAATATTGGAAGTGACCTATTCAAAAGCAGTAATAAAGTAATAAGATCCCCGAGTGCAAAGCCTGATAATGGTGATAAAATTAGGCAACGCGCCTCGGTGAAGGATGCAAGTAGTGAATCTGAGGAGATAGGAGGAGATGTCAATGTTCGTCATAAACCAAATACTGTTCCGCTCGAAACGTCTCACCATAGGGTCAAAGCTCTTATTGTACAAGACACTGATCTTGCCAGTCCTCATGTATTCCCCGGAAACTTGGATTCTTAGCAAGAAAAATTCCGAACTCTTGGCCGCGTTCAAGAGAAGCATCCTCCGAAGAACTTTTGGCCCCCTACATGATGATGGACGACTCCGCAGCCTACACAATGACGAAATCTATGAGCGATACCTTGACCGTCCGGTTGTGGATAACATCTTGAGAGTGATCCTGCTGCTTTTATCTGGCCTCGCACATTGGTCAGGGTCACTCTAGTCAGTCTTATTAATTTCGTCGGGATACCGAATTCTCTTATGGAGCAACTGTTGTCCATATTCCAACAATTTTTCCATCGCTTGCCGCACACGCTGATTTGCCTGGAGTCAAGCCTTTTTGGTATAGGCCAATGATGTTCTGGGCGTATGGGGCTATCCGACCTAGCAAGATAGAGGAGAATATCTTATAGATGGTACTCAGCAACGTGATACCTCTATAATTGCTGCACTGTGTGATATCTCCCTTTTTATGTATGAGACGGATAATGCCTCTTTGCCAATCGTCAGGCATTGATTAGCTGTCCCATACCTTGAGCACAAGTTGATGAACCACTTGGTGTAACTGGTCGCCTCAATATTTAACCAATTCGGCTGTAAGTCCATCGGCTCCTGGCTACTTATGATTTTTTAGCCGATGGATTGTACGGACTGTTTCTCCTAAACTTGTTGGTGGCAGTATTTGTCCGTCGTCTTCAGTTGGCGGGACCTTCAACTCGCCGATGTTCTGGTTGTTCAGTAGCTCATCAAAGTACTCAAACCATCGCTGCAATATGACCACTCTGTCGGAAATCATATTTCCCTTTTTGTCTGGGCAGGATGAGCATCGTGGTGTATGAGGCTTCATCCTGCTGACTTGTTGGTAAAACTTCTGCGCCTGGTGCGGTTGCTCCTTGTACTTTTCGAGTTCACAGACTTGTTGGTTCTCCCAGGCTTCCTTTTTCCGTGTGTGAAGTCGCTTCTCCGCTCGACGGAGTTCGTGATAAGTCCCTGCGCGTGCCGCGTTCTTTGAGAATGCAACATTACTCGGTATGCGGCATTCTTCCGTTCCGTTTCTAGCTTACATTCATCGTCAAACCAGCCGTTCCGACTCCTTTTGCGACTGAGGCCAAGTATGTTTGTGGCCGTATCCATGATAACGTTCTTCAGGTGGTTGTGAAGATCATTTGTTGATGCTTCATCTCCAGGTCCTCTGTTGACTGCTGTTATTGCGACATCCATTTCCCTCTTATAGGTGTCGAGGAAGACTGTGTTGTGGATGGCTTCAGTGTTCACTCTGATTGTCAGAGGGGATTCTAGGGGTGTTCTTATTCGAGCTCGGAACACCATGCCAACGAGATAATGGTCCGGGTCTATATTGGCCCCCTATATGTTCTGACATTCATCAAGTTTAAGAGCTGACGGCGTTCGATCACCACGTGGTCAATTTGGTTGAAAGTGGTCCTGTCTGGTGAGGCCCACGTATGTTGGTGGCCCGCTTTCCGCGCAAACCAGGTACTTCCAACAACCATTTCGTGCGATGCTGCTAACTGGATCATCCGCATTCCGTTATCATTTGTATTTTGATGTAAGCTATGGGAGACAACGTATTGCCTGAATATGGGCTCCGTCCCTATTTGGCTGTTAAAATCCCCAAGTATAACTTTGATATCATATCTGGGGGAGGCTTCGAGGGTATATTTCTAAACTTGCCTCGCAAACGCAGAGTACACAGCGGTTCGCTTATGTTTTCAAAGCCGATAACAGCAGATTTTTGGCTGACTAAGAAACCTACTCCGAGCACATGGTTTACTGGATGGCCACTATAATATATGGTGTAGCGGCTCTTCTCCAGGAGACCGGTCCCTGTCCAACGCATCTCCTCTAACGCTGTTATATCAGCCCTATATTGGGACAGGGTATTGGCTTCATCTCTGTACAGGGAGCGCGCGTTCCGTGAGAAAATGCGCAAATCGTTATTCCGTTGTCGTTGCCGGGTTCGTCGTTGTAAAATCCGTCCAGTCCGAGGCTCCTGTTGTGGCTTCGTAACAAGTTGTTTTCTCTCCCAACCTGGAGGACCAGTTGGTACAATTTGTCCCGATTTTAGGCGCGGGAGACTCGCCTTCATACTTCTCCGCTTTTCGTTAAGAAAGAGCTCCCAGCGGTCAGCACGTGGAGGTGGAGATAGGGTTTGGTAGTAGAGCTGTTGGTGTTGGTTCAGCAGGCATTTCCCAGGTTTTATGCTCCATGGTGGATACCAATCCACGTTTCGCCCTAGAACCTATATTTTGACCACCACCATCGGAAAAAGAGACTCACAGCCACCGATTTTTATAAGGTTAAAACCTTAAAATGGAAGATTAATTCAATATTTTGGAAATAACGTATCAAGTTCTAATAAAATCCGACCTTCAGAAGTCTAACGAGTGATGACAAACTGTGCTTTTGTTGACATTCGAAACATTCAATCAGTATTTAATGGGTTGCTAGGGTATAACGACCCAGACGAATTCCACTAAGCAAAATTGTGCAATTGGATAATGAACTTTAATAGAAAAAAGTGGAAAACAACATAGAAAACTTGACACGACCCATGTAAAAATGTTATGAAAGTTCGATGAACTAACAATTTTCCTAGTAATGACAATTATAAATGGAAGCAATGATTCAGCTGATTATATACGCGGTTTACTGCTTTTAAATGGAAAACGTGATGGCATATGTCTAAATATATTTTTGTTTATATACTTTGTTTACGTAAACATTCGATTATCGACTCCGAAAGTATAAATTCTTCCTCAAAGTTTCGTATTACAACATTCTCTTTTGGCAAATCCTTTATTAAATACAAATATGGCGAGGTTAGATCCACAAAAATACTTTATTGATTTCCAGATTACTTTAACAGAGAAAAATTAAAAATACGCAATATACTCCGAAATACTTCGCCAAGATCCTACCCTACTCACTGGAAGCTATGCCACATCGGCACTGACTTATTTCGAACGGTCATTACCGTCTGCCAATGGTCGAATGATTGTCCTGTTGTTCCAGCACCAATAAAGACGGTACCCAGGACAATTTTTCGACCCATTTTATTTTTCGTCGCGACCATTGTTTTTATCGAAACGTTATCCAAACTTGAGGAGTTGTTATTCAATGGCACATAAATTGTCGAAAAGCTGGGGTCCCACCGAGTGGATAAGGATGGCCGGAACATATCACATTTCCAGGAATTCACAAGGATGTTGTGCTCGAACACAGTAGTCTTCACGTAGATCTCGCCAGCTACACTTTCAAACTCCTCCTTGACTTTGATAGGACAGCGCATACGGGTAGTGGTAACTTTCAGGTGGAGCTCTTTTGGAGCTTTAGAGGTTTTCGACGTGATTTTTTTCTTCACTTCTGAGACCTTTGAAAGACTCCAATGCCTTTTAAGGCTTTCTTTTGAGTCGGTTTCAGCGGGTTTCTCTTCTGATGTCGATATGTTGTCAGGACATTCGTCGGAGATTTCAAGGATAATTTCGATCTGTCCTTTCGCCGATGTTGTGATCTGGAATTCGAAATTAACAGAATTAAATGTATGTACTCGAACAACGAATCGTCATCTATTATGTAAGAGGAAAGAAGTTAGAAATCTGTGGTTGGGTCCTTCAGAAATGCAATAATTATTGCGGGATGGTAGGCAACAAATACCACAACATAGTAATCTTTCCTTCTTGAATTTATTCTTCGCAATAAGTTAGAAATATACAACTTAGGGAACACTCCAACATTTATGACCAGCACCAGACAGGAGGTACTAGATATAACTCTAGGAAATCCCTAATGAACGGAATGGTCAGGAATTGGAGGGTGTCGGATGAACCCTCTATATCTGATCACAGGATAATCAGATTCGACATTGAGGGTAACTCCGAAATGGAAAGAATAATACGGAATCCCAGGAGAACGGATTGGGAATCCTACGCAACGCACTTGAACAACAACATTATCCACCTTCAAGGGGTCGGTGACATCAGGAGCGAAGTGGAATTAGAAACGGTAGTGGAAAACCTCAACACAATCGTCATTGACGCATATGAGACCAGCTGTCCGGCTAAGACAGTCAAGTCATCAAGGGATGTATCATGGTGGAACAAGAACCTAGCCAGGATGAGAACAGAGGCACGAAAACTCTTTAACCGGGCAAAACAAACCGGGGACTGGTAGAGGTATAAAAATGCACTGACTGTATAGCAACGCGATCAGGGAAGCGAAACAGAACAGCTTCAGGGAATTCTGTGAAGGGATTGAACAGATCACAGAAGCAACTAGGCTGTACAAGGCTGTAGCCAAAGACGGGAGAATATCCTCTGTCTGCTTGAAAAAGGAAGATGGGACATTCACCGAGAATGAGGAGGACAGGGTACACCTGCTTCTCAGAACTCATTTCCCGGGGTCCTACCCCTCGGCGGCAGGCGACAATAATCTGCCTGACACCCCAACAACGAATAAAAGGGGAAGGAAAGAGAGCTGGAAACTAGCAAAAGAGGTACGCTCAGAAGCTAGGCTAAGATGGGGAGTGGGAACTTTTAAACCAATGAAATCTCCCGGAGTAGATGGCATTTTCCCAGGGCTTATCCAAAGAGGCCTAGGAATTATCTTACAGTCTCTTCTGAGGGTGATAATGGGGACCATAGCACTGGGATACATACCAAGGGCATGGAGACGGACAAAAGTGGTCTTTATTCCAAAAGCGGGTAAAAAGGATCCTTTTCACCCTAAATCTTTCAGACCAATTTGCCTAACATCGTTCGTACTCAAAACGGCGGAGAAGGTCATAGACAACTATATTAGACTAACGTTCTAAAGCGTAATCCCCTACATCAATGTAGAGATGATGAAGAGGTGAGGTGAGACGGTCACTCTCAGCAAGAGTCGATCGCCACTTTTGTAAATGAGGATGATAAGAGCCTCTTTCCACAAACTAGGAAAATGATTCTCTTCAAGGTTCTTTTTGAAAATAATGGAGAGGGAGAAGGAAATAGACTGATCAGTTTTAATCGAAAAAAGGTTAGGAAGATGATCAGTGCCAACATCCACGTCAAGGTCGCCAACAAGGAATGGACTAAAGAAGAGGATATTAGAAGGTACGGGACAGCCACTCGTAGGAGAGAAGAATGGGTAGAAGGGGAAAACACATAGGAACACACAGGAAAAGTAGCGGCAGAATAAATAATAATGTGATTGGGAGGAGTTAAAAGAGAAGGTAGAGGCTATAACTGGGCGAGATTGGGGAAGTTGTGAATGTGAGACTAAAATGGTTTGAGGTTTCCGCCCTCAAGCGAGGCTTCAGTACTGTCCAGATATCAATTTTTGACCTTAAGTTTTGAATGGTTTCCCGAAAACAGCAACTTTTCCCAGCAGCAAGCTTTTGACGAAGTTTTTTGGAAGACTTCAGTGGCGAACCTGACTAGGTACGAACGCAGAGAGGAAGACGAGAAAGGAAGGTAATAAAAAAGGACATCTGATAAAATGGTGTAGAAGGTGCCATATGTTTGATCGTTACTGGTCGTTAATGGAGAGATAAGGAGCCAGGTGACTGTCGAGAGAGAGGGCTTCAAAATTCGCGTTACGAAAGTTGACTTGCAAGCTTGCGCAAAACAGAGAAGTAGTGTCTGGTGACCTGAGCATCAAACGTGAAAGCAGGATGAAGAACGTCAATAGCAACGTAAGAGGGAGCATAAAGGAATTGAAAAAAAGGACAACACAGAATAGTTGAAGGGGACAAGATCAAGAGCGCGATTTAAGTGATTTTCGGAAAGTTTAAGTTGGAGAGTGATTCGCCACAGAGGATGAAAGGAAGAGAGGGGATCAAAACGATTAGGACTTATGATAATCTGTCGGAGAAATCAGGGCACCGAAAAGGGAAGCTGAGGCAAGGAAAACATACACAGGATATCGTAAAGGGGTGTATATTTGGGAAACGACTCGCATGGGGGCAGAATCGCAGGTGCAAAAAAAGGAGGAAATCATGGCTTCGGTACGGAGTGGAGACTTAACAGCTATCAGGGCACCTCCGGCCGTTGACTTGCCAAGTGCAGCGCAGTCTCTGTCACAACGAAACACACAGAGTAATCTTCGAGGAGGGCGGAATCTGAAATCGGTTTATCCAACCAGGTTTCAGTAATGTAGACGACGTTTTGTTGGAATGCTAAGTAAGATGAATTAGAATTTAGACCACTTACATTTTAGTAAAAAAGCCTTATATTTTGAAAATCATTCAAGACAGAAGGGGGGGGGGGGAGCGCCTGAAATCTTCTGAAAGCTTGGTCTTTAGATAGTGTCCGGATGGCCCAGTGGATAGAGCGCTAGGCAGTCACACGGAAGTTTGCGGTTCAAATCTCATTAGTGACAGAGGGATTTGTATCGTGACTGGATGCTGGATACCAGGCGACTCAGCTGTGAATGAGTACGTGAGTTAAATCAGGGTAATAATCTTGGCGACGGCAATGCTGACTACATTGCCTCCTACAATGTACCGCAACGTACCATTACGATCTTAAATGAAGTGCTCTAACACGTTTCAAGGTCCAATTGGATTGTCGCGCCAACGATCATTACTATTATTGTTGGTCTTTTGATAAGGCTGATAGAAGCAGCAAAAAGGAAGGTTGGGCAATGGCGTCGAAGTCGTGGAGATATGTCACTTTGAAGGAAGTTATCACTCGATCGACAGAGGCATACTTCAGCAGCTTCACACACGAGGGAGGTGACGGAATTGAGTTAGTCTTCCCGAATAGTTTTTTTTTAGGAGAGACCGGGGGCAGGAGGCCAGGATGACGACAGGTGAGGTAGGCATCAACGCAGCTCTAAAGGAAGCGCGCGGAGGTTTCGGGTCAGCGGCAGCAGGACAAGTGTCAAAGCTACGTAGCACAGCCAATGACAATACATAAGCGAAAACTAAATAATGAACTCCGGTTTTAAGGTCACCCATCAGCTGACCGTGAAAAGACAAAGCTGTTTTTATCCCGATTCTGCAGATCGATGTATTTACGAATCGGGGAGGCAGTAAATGTAAGGAGGCAATAGGTGACATAGATTCTGTGGAAGCGACTCCAGAAGGAGACAAAATGCTCCTGGTCATCTTGTAGCATTGACATTGGAAAGCCCCGAGTAGTGAATCCGATGCAGTGCGATCTATCACCAAAGTCCGATCCCTACAAGACCATTTTACATTTCTTCTAATGCGGCTCAAATCTCGCCGGTTCTTTTTCGTCCTTAGGCTCAGAAACATTTCGCCTTTCTAGCCGCCGGAGCTGTTGTCTTTCGCAGTACTATTCCCTCTTTCACTAGTAGTTCCCCTATTTCAAGGAAGAGCTGCTGCAATGATCCACAGTTCAGGAATACTCAGCAGCGCAATTGAAAGATGGGTGACCAAGGAAGGGTTACTGTCCCAAACACCGACAGCACTCCGACATTCCGCCAGTATAACTACGATCTGAGCTTTTCTACGGAATTTTTAACGCAGGCCCATAGAAGGCAATGGAAAATTACACAGGAAACGATCGCCAATAAATTTTCTTTGAAGTAATGAACAGCTCTTCTCGATGTCAATGTCCAGCGAACATCTTTCAAGTTTCCGGAGACTTTGTCAAAAGAGGTATACAAAACATAAGACTCGGTCGCAAATAAAAGAGCCGCCACTGAATCACTAGTGGAACCCACGATGAGCGATATTGTAATAGTTTATGATGTGTTAGTGACCAAAAAGGGACCCTCTCACGGGTTATGTACTGACGGCCAATTGAAATCTCTAGCTCACGAGGGATTTGCCTCAAGCTTAGGCAGATTGCACAGCGTATGAGAAGCCTAAACGAGGAAATCCCTAAATTCACAAAACTGCGCAGAAAAACCTCCATTACGTAATCAATACTCAGCCAAAATGCAAGGCCTCGTGCAAGAACTTTTTCTGTCCGGGCTATCGAAGCCAACACTATCGACAAGGAGGGATTTACTGAAAACTACCTACTTTTCAATACGAACGAACTAGCTAAGGCATTTTTATCTATGGAGGCAAAAAAAGCACTGGAACGGAATGGTATCCTCAGCGTGCTGGAGCTTGTATTTAGACACAAACTAGACTTCCTACTCAGTGCGTATAACTCATATTTAACAAGTTTTCCCTCACATTGGAAGGCTAAGAACTCGTGCTGATGAGCAAAAGCAGATGAAATCCTGAGTTGCCGTCAACGTATCATTGTATGTTGGATATAACGGAAAAGATGCTTAAAAGGGTGATCAAACCAAGACCAGCTAATACGACGCGTCCTGCATTCGACTTGCCACCAAAACGGTATACGAAGCGCGATCGTCCGCGATGACTGGTTGAAAAGTAATCCAAATGGTCACATGAGTCTACTAATGAGAGTCGTGTTTCAGGCTCTTGCAAATATTGAAAAACTACTACTACTACCTACCGAAGAATGAACGCGTCATCAGGGCGGAGCGAATAAGGCTACAGTTGATATGTTTGATGCTCAATGTCGGAGGTCCCGCCCTTCTCTACGGTTCTGAAATGGAACCTGATATCCATCATTGAGTAGCGTCCGTTTGTTGCTCTGTTTAACAGCCCACGGTATTGTGTTAGCAGGAATTATTTTGACAATCTGCACGCGGCAAAGCGGATATATATATGTATGTCAAAAAGTTGAAGAAGAGCGAATTGAGAACTAGATATACCGTAGAACTGATCAGAAACGTGCGACTGCGTTTCAGGCGAAGGCAATACGAGACTTATTATTACCTAACTCAACTATTCAGCCGGCATGGATTTTTCAGTCTTATCTGACTGTAGTGGTAGACGATACCTACCACAAGGACAACGTACAAAGGAGAGAGGAGGAGGGGATCAGCTACCTCGAGATACATTCACACCACAATACAAAGTGAGGACATCTGAAACCGAGTGGAGGAAGAGATGGATAGGAAAAACACCCGCT
The DNA here is from genome assembly GCF_905115235.1 of Hermetia illucens. NCBI lineage: Eukaryota > Metazoa > Arthropoda > Insecta > Diptera > Stratiomyidae > Hermetia > Hermetia illucens. Next base: position 150,967,770 of record NC_051850.1, on the reverse strand, counting down.
GAGGCTTCCTGAACAACCGGTATCTGGTCTAGGCCTGCCTTGGTAAGAAACTCCAGACACCCGGGTTTTTCGCCGAGGTCCACCAATTCAATATCCCTAAAAGCTGTCTGGTGTCCTGAGCTACGCCATCGCGCCATCTCTGGCAAGGTCTGCCACGTCTTCTTCTTCTACCATAGATATTGCCCTTATAGACTTCTCGGCTGGATCATTCTCATCCATACGGATTAGGTGACTCGCCCACCGCAACCTGTTGAGCCGGATGTTATCCACAACCAGATGGTCGTGGTATCGTTCATAGATTTCATCGTTATGTAGTCTACGGAATCGTCCATCCTCATGTAGGGGGCCAAAAATTTGTTATACCTAGGGACTAGCAAGGTCATAGTATTGTATAGTAAGAGCGTTAAATACAAGAACGATAATGAAAGTAATTATGGATGGCCACAGAATTATAAACATGTGCATCAATGCGTCATATTAGTGAGTTGTGAAATAAATTTACTACAACTTGCAGTTACTTACATTCGACGATTTGACGGGAGTCGCAGTTAAGTCTTTCATTGGAAGCCATAGTTCGTCCGTGTAAAATTGGCCGGTTCGTGTATTTTCTTTGAAAATTTTGGGATCCAGAAAGCACGTGACTGTACCTGAATGAATGGAAAATGGTATTAGCAATCGCACAGGAAGCCGATTCACACACATATTTAGTGAAAAAAAATGCACCCTCCTTTTGCATGTACGCATGTATGAGAACTCTCACACAGTTCCCACCAAATTTGATGTCAATCGCTATAACCGTTTCCGAGAAAAATGCGTATGACAGATAGATAGACGGACAGTCTGACCTGTGAATCTCCCATCAGAGGCATCCCTTCGTGCGTATAAAGGAATACTCGGCGCATGCGTATGAATATATATTATACTTTCCCTTAAAAGGCTCAACTGCTGGTGGAAGAGTGATTTGCCTCATCTTCGGTTGGCGTGCCATCGACCATCGGGCCCAGACAGCAATGGATAGGTTTGGACAGAAGATGAAACAGAGACCTTACAAGGACGCTCGAAGAAATTTGGAGCTAGCTACACAACGAACCAAGAGGAACTGCTGCAAGCAATTCTGCGCTAAAGCAGAGGAGGGAGCGTGTTTGTAATGAGGAAATCAAAGGTCAGGCGACTCCACAAATTACATATCCCAATCTCCTACTGAAAATTATTCAGGGTTTGTTTCTTCAGCAGAGCTCAAACCGGTTAGATGTGGCTGTAACACCCCCAGTGACGACGAAAAAAGCACTGGAGATTTGCGGTAGGTTGGAAGACAACAAAGCACTGGGCTTCGATGTCATACCAAAAAAAGCCCTTAAGCTTGCCGCTAAGTCGAGGCCAAAAAATATATTTGTAGAGTTGTTTGAAGCATGTTTGGTGGATGGAATCTTTCCCAAGACATGGGAAAGACAAAGGCTAGTGTTGTTGCCTAAACCTTGTAAGCATCCTGGTGAACCATCTTTCTACAAAGCTATTGGACACTATGAGGAAAATGTTGGAGCGAATAATCTACAACGGTCTAGGAGTCTTATCAGAACGACAATTCGGCTTCCGTACGACTAGATCAACCGTCGACGCCATCAAACTGGTCTCTGGCTTGTCTGAAAATGCGATGCATGGAAGGGATGGCACTAGCAAGTATTGTGCAGTTTGTCATTTTTGAGGATGTCCCTTGCGATAGAGGTTCTGCGAGAGCACGGAAGAAAAAAGAGGGAGGAAGTCCTCAAAAATGACAAACTGGCCTGAGGATGTCAAGGAAGGGTGGGAGCCTCAAGAGCCGCGCCTCATACAAGATCTGAGGCGGAAGAGGCAATAATTGGGACTGTGATCCATCGTGGATCTTCCCCTCCTTGATCGCGGCACTCGGGTCTGGAGACTTACGGCTCCACGCGCGCGTTCGAACCGTTTTTTTTATTTTCCAATGTTAGTTCGCGTTCTGGTTGCTATTCGATAGGCCGTCGCGAATTCCCTAGTCTTGTCTATTTTGGAATCCGGTGCGGACCCACGCATCGGAATAGACACGTTGATTTTCGGTAGTAATGAAGCGTGAGGGATCAAAGCACTCAAAGGGCCCCCCCACATTCCCGAGTTTGGCTAGCACAGAGGCGTGTAAGAACGTGTCGACATAGCACTTTGATGGAGCTTCAATCTTTGCAGGCGGACCTTCACGGTCAACTTAGCCAATTTATTTAGGTTTCTGGGATTGCTCTGCCCTCCAGGTCGTTATCGGCCACTTAGGATGATCGCTCTGATCATTCTACCCAGCTAGTTCATTACAAATGGCGCCCAACGTGAGGCCAACATTTCCTGGATTCAGGCCTAATTTCTTATTTGCAGGTTTTCTGAATCAAGTGGAAGATAGCCTATTCCGGCTCACAACTTCGTTTGGTGGTTTTGGATAGAAAATTAATAGATTCTCAACATTGTTCCCGGCTAGGCTCCACGTACACTTGCCTTCAGATTTCTAGTTTTAGGTTTCACGCCTTTTTCCCCGGAAGCAAGTGTTCCTAAGCCTCAAATTCCTTTCCCACCTTCTAACATAGAGTTTCCTGCCCAATCCTTGGTAGAATACCATAAGAGCTAATCGTTTGTTGTGTTTGCTTGCGACTTAATGTCCCGTAGGTGATTGCCTTCCAGAAGCCTCTGGATCTACGGGCCTTTGCGGCTATAAGCTGAAAGGTATTGCCGTCCGAGCTTCTGAGGAGTGTCCTTCCCTACCTTTATGTAAAACGACTATCTCGACTATCTCTTCGTTTCAGCATTTGAAAAAAATAAATATTCTTTCTTCTTCGTAGGGGTGAAGTGACGGGTGAGATGAATCCTTGATGGAATACAGAGGTAGTCGGCTATATGCTGTGCCGTTCCGTCCTCAATGATTTATCTTCACTTTGCTCTCTGACTCCAAACGAGGAAGATTGAATTCTCGCGATACCTTTTTGCTTGTTTTTTTTTTATTTAATATTCTGCGACGGGGAGCAACTCGATTATTGTTTCTTCATGACCAAACACTGTGTGTGGAAGTTTTCTGCAGACAGATAAATCCATTTATTTCATTACAAATACTATAAAGAAGTGGTTGAAAGATGCAGGTGTTGCACTCGCGGAGGATAAACCAGAGGCAATGCTTATCACGAGGCGGCGTAAGGAATCTACTGCCCATATCAGAAACGGGAAGGATATCATCACTTCAAAATCAGCAATTAAATACTTCGGAGTGATGATAAATGCGAGACTGAATTTCAAGCAGCACTTAGAACATGTTTGCACCAAGACGTTCAATGTTAGTATGGCCCTGGCAAGGATGATTCAAAATGGTGCGTAGGCTAATTATAGCCAGAGTGGTCAGCTCTATACTGCTATACGCAGTGCCAATTTGGGCACCTGCATTACATATCGCATGCAATCTTCGAAAGTTGAACGCGGTTTATAGAAAAACCACCTTAAGAGTTGCTCTGATGGTCTGATTATAGAACCATCTCATACGAAGCGACCTATGCGGTAGCTGGAATAATGCAGCTCAACATTTTAGCCCATGAGATGACCCGATTCTTCCTCTGATAGACACATGAAAAACACCGAAAGGGAGGAATCGTTAAGTAGGTGGGAACAACGGTGGGAACGAGTGGAAAAGGATGAATGGACCCACAGATTAATTCCCAACATCAAGGTGTGAACGCAGAGAACGCATGTTGAGAAAAACTATGGTCTCATGCAGTTTCTTAGGAGACACGGCAGTTACCGTAAATACCTCTATAGGTTTAAACTGGTCAGTTCACCCCACTGAACTAGAATATAGTGAACGACATGACAGAGGCAAAGAAGGTGAGAAAGGCGCGGGGGGAAATAAGCGAAAGGGGAGGCTAAAGCCATGTCTACCTCGCGACGAAATACTTCGTGATGGTTCTGCGGGGCAGAGGATAGAAATTAGCGGGTGGTTTTAGTGGGGAAAAATCCCACACGCTGGTACATGAGTACCAGTGCTTTGGAAGCGTTCCACCACCGGAAAACAAAGAAAACAAGTCGGGAAACCGGAAGCTGAGCGCTTCAGGTATGAAAGGTTTTGTTTGCTTCCTGTGTGAGTATCTTTTAGAACTATCCCATTTGTACGTAGCCCGTTAAGAATATGCATTTAGCATGTCAGATTTAGTACTTCGGGTTGTAAATTTACACGGTAAAGACAACTTTGAGGTACTGTAACTTTGTTAGTAATAGTATGATTTTGATGAAAATTGGAGATAATATGCTTCATATCATAGTGTCCGGATAGCTCAGTGGTTAGAGCACTAGGCTGTCATACGGAAGGTCGCGGTTCAAATCTCACTGGTGGCAGTGGAATTTGCATCGTGATTTGACGTCGGATACCAGTCGACTCAGCTGTGAATGAGTACCTGAGTCAAATCAGGGTAATAATCTCGGGCGAGCGTAATGCTGACCACATTGCCTCCTACAGTGTACTGTAGTGTACCGTTACGGTCTTGAATGAAGTGCTCTAACACACTTCAAGGCCCTGATCCAATATGGATTGTTGCGCCAACGATTATTATTATTATGCTTCATATTATATTTTATACTGCTACCAGCTTTTATAACTCTGAGATAAACTTAAGGGGTGTTTTACTCAATTTTCCCAAAAATATGGTAATGTACTATTATTAACTTAGTTTGAAAAGATATCGAAATGGAGAGTATTTTGAAGCCTGGGCACCATATAGAGGCAGCTTCATGATTTTTTCAGATTTTTCGGTTGGGTAGTTTCTGAGAATGGCTCCGCTAAAGAAATTATCACTTGCACTCCCCGCCTTTTTAAAATCACAAAAGCTTCGAAAAGTACTACTTAAGACCTTTCAGTTGACATGACTATATTTGGTGAAAAAAAATTTTACATCCGCCTTTTACATGTGTGGGAGGCCAGGAGAGAGTAAGTCCCACGATCTACATAAGAAAATCGAGTCGTCACTGGGCAAAGTAGCTGAGGTAAAGATGAGCTAGGACTCAATGCTAATTAAATGCAAGGACCTGGATGAGATCACCACAAAAGCGGAGATCTGCGAGGCCTTAAGGGCTCAGCTTGGGCTAGATTCGATCCTTGAGTCCAATGTGATAAGGCTCCGAAAACCATATGTTGGTACTTAGACGGCCAAAATAGCCTTACCATTCGAAGCAGCAAAAAAGGCTATTACTGTTGGCGAAATACGCGTCGGCTGGGTCAGCTGTCGACTGCGAGAACAGATATCGCCAAACAGGTGTTTCAAATGCCTGGAATTTGGACACATCTCGAGAAACTGTTCAAGCAAGTACGATAGATCTAACCTGTGCCGAAAATGTGAGAAGAAGGGCATATCGCCAAAGAGTGCAATGCGAACCCTAAATGCCTGCTATGCAGAGAAACACAGGAGGGTGACGTCGATCATCTCACAGGCAGTTACAGATGTCCGGCGTTTAAAAAGGCGACTTCAGCTTTTCGTAAATGAAATTCCTACAGCTGAATTTCAACCATTGCCCGGCAGCTCAGCAGCTACTGTCTCAAAGTGTGCTGGAACATGAAATTGACGTTGCGATTATATGCGAATATTACAAAGACTTCCACAGTGGTGTCTTTGTATCAGACAGAAGCGGCAAAGCGGCAATCTGGACTTGCGGAAACCCAGCGATAAAAAATACGAACAATAGGATAGAAGACGGATTCACACGAGCGAAGGCAGGCAGCATTCATATATTCAGCTGCGCCGAGCCTCACACTAGATGAATTCGCATTGATTTTGGAAATATTAGCTTCCGAAGCAAGCGGCCACAACCCAATAATAATGGCTGGCGATTTGGGCCGAAGATTGGGGAAGTCGCGAAACAAATGCTAGAGGCCGCATATTGCTCGAAGTATTTTCACGTCTGAACGTTGTTCTGACAAATACTGGCGGCGTCAATACTTGTCGGAGACAGGATATGGGATCGGTGATAGACCTTACGTTTGTTAGCGATTTATTATCTAAGGATCTCCAATGGCAAGTGAGCGAGGAATATACGCACAGTGACCATTTGGCTATCATCTTCCAGATGGAGCGTACGACAGGAGCAAAGCGAATCAAGAACACTGCAATATCAAGTTGGACCTTCAAAAAACTTGATGAAGAAATGTTTGAGAGAATACTTCTGCAGGAAGCGATGCTGGTGGGAAATGCACGAGAAAAGGTGGCGCAGGTCCTTGAAAAGTTACAAAAAGCTTGTGACGCTTACATGCCTAGCCGCACGGTACTCAAAAAACGAATGCTCAACTTCTGGTGGAATGCCGAAATCCAAGAACTTCGTAAAGTTTACCTTAAAGCCAGAAGACACACCAACGTAGCAGCAACCGGTCTGAGTCTGAAGAGTTGCACAACCAATATAAGAAGGCGAGGAAAGAATTGCAAGCAGCGATCTCTAGATGCAAAACTGAACCCTTGAAGAGGTTATGCAAGGAAACGGACTTCGACCCATCGGGAGGTGCATACAAGGCAGTTATGGCAACAATCAAGGGAAAGCGCTCACCGCCGATCACCAACCCTGATTTGCTGCGGGAAATCATTAGCACTCTCTTCCCACAAGCTTCAAGTGAGTCGAACCTACCCACTGTCCAGGTTGATCCCGGTGAAATTCCCGAGGTAACCAAGAAAGAATTCCTGGAAGCCGTCAAGAAGATTGCCGAAAATAAAGCCCCAGGTTTAGACGGCATTCCGAATAAAGCACTGACAGTGGTCGTCGAGGCAGTTCCAAGGTGGTTCGCTGAAACATTTACGACATGCCTCATAGATGGGATTTTCCCGGAAGAGTGGAGGAAACAGGAGCTTATGCTAATCCCGATGCCAAATAAACCTTTGGATGATCCTTCGTCTTATAGACCTATATGCCTACTAAACTGCATCGGCAAACTTTTCAAACGGGTGATCTTCAATAGGCTTGTACTAATCATAGAAAAGGAGGGTGGTCTCTCAGACAGGCAATTCGGATTCCGAAAGGCAAAATCTACTGTCAACGTCATCAGCACAGCGACGGAAATTGCGGAAAAAACAATGGAGGCCAATCTTCCGGGGTAGTTACTCTCGACGTGAAGAATGCCTTTAATACGGCAAAATGGAGCAAAATAATTGCGGCAAATTGGGCACTCCTAAATATCTGTTGCACATAGTCAAGGAATTTCTCCGGGAGAGGATATTGTGTTACGATTCGGACGATGGACCTAAGACGTATACAACAACCTGCGGGGTTCCACAAGGATCAGTCCTCAGTCCTCTCCTGTGGATAATAATGTATGACGGAATTCTAAAGTTGCAACTACCCAAAGGAGTGACCATCATTGCCTTCGCAGACGATATCGGAGTAACTATCGTGGGACAAGACATTGATGAGATCGAGATACTCATAAAGGAGGCAGTTTTTGAAATCAGGTCTTGCTAGAGGAAGCCGGTCTGACACTCGCGGAGCATAAACCGAGGTAGTCTTGATTACCAAGCGAAGGAAGCAGACATCGATAAAGATCACGATTGGTGAACACATCATACAGTCGCAACCAACGCTTAAATACCTAAGAGTCATGGTTGACCAAAGACTGAAATTCAAGTCCCATCATTTAGCAACCAAGGCTTCCGGAGTGGCTACATTGTTGACAAGAATGCTACTAAATATAGGTGGTCCTAGGCAGAGCTGTCGGCTCCTGTTCTCGAATGTTGTTAGCTCCATCTTGCTTTATGCAGCTCCAGTCTGGGCATCGTCTTTGAAGGTAAAGCAAACAGAAGAAACATCGCAGCTGCATACCGATTGAGTGCATTGCGAACGTCATGCGCTTACCGTACAATTTCAGATGAAGCGGCTTGTGTGATAGCAGAGATGATCCCCATCGACATCTTGACGAACGAGGGTCGACGCCTCTATGACCCATCATATGCAATCGGCGAGTCCTATACGAATCGTGGGCAATTGGCACGAAGTGAATCTATTTTGGAATGGCAAAAAAGATGGGATGATTCACCTAAAGGACGCTAGACACACAGGATTATTCCAGATGTCTCTAAATGGATCAAGCGAAGACACGGTGAGGTTAGTTACCGCCTAACTCAATTCCTAAGCGGACACGGAGGGTACCGTGCATACCTTTATCGCTTCGGGCGTGACGACTCCCCGTATTGCCCGATATGCGTGATGATTCCGGAAGATGCGAAGCATGTTGTTTTTAACTGCCTGCGGTTCGCCGCACACAGACCGGAGGCGAAAATTGACGCCGGGGCACGGTTGACACCCGAGAATATCATAGACCACATGCTAGCCTCTGAAACATCTTGGAGGGCGGCACAATCCTCAGCAGATTGTGGATCGCCTTCAGAGGTTCAGAGGAAAGTTACAAATAACGACAGAAGCCGCAGTTCATAACTGATCCTGCCCCGCAATGTATTACCGAAATGGCAGTCCCGCGGAGTAAGCGAAGGAGAAGGAGGTGGTTTTAGTGAGTGAAAGTCTCACATAACCGTATGCAGGAGCCAGCGGTAGGTTTTGAACTCTTACACCTTCCAACGTATAAAAGGAAAAAAAAAACAAGGCAGACGGACAGACAGATATTGAACTGATTTTGATAAGGTTTTGTTTTGCAAACAAGTTCGGTTGACCACATTCAGTACGAATTGACCTTACAATCTACCTGTCGCTGAGCAAAGGACAAATTATATTTCAGTCAGCAATAGGCAGCGGCATGTCGGAAGTGTGGGAGTGAATCAATGCCGAAAAAAAGGCTAATAAAGATGGAACTTTATATTAATGACAAAAATTCACTCAATCATGGAGAATAACAATACACTCAATGCTATATATGTAAGTGATAAACCTACAGCAGAGGGACAAGCGCAAGCCAAGTAGAGACATCTATGGCGGAACAAGAATGTGAACCATAGCCCGGGAAGGAGAAGCTAACGCTGATTAATCCCGGCTGTGACATCTTCGAAAATGTTGGTAGTTTGACAGTTTAACAAAATCACTTACCGACATTCCTTTTCGATTCACTTGCTGTTAAAACCGCATTAGTTTCCTCTGTTTTTGGCACACTCTCCTTTTTCTTATCGTTACTAGACGAAGCAACCTTATTTTTTGGTATAAGACTATTGCTTTTTTCCTTCAAGGATCTATAAACGCCAGAGAAACGGTTGAAGCCTTGCTGAGTTTAAAAATAAAAAAACTATGTCATTATCAGAGTAAGGTAAAAAATGCTATGTGTATATCGTACTTACGCCTGCAGGTAGTTCCAATAATGCGTAAACAGTAAATACGAGGAATTGACCTTCGAAGAGTTTCTTTGGTAGCGGTTCATTTGGACTATATTCTTTGGTGTATCGTTTGATAGATGATCTGGAAATTAAAAAGAAAATATATTTTTAGCTAAGGGCACATAAAGGAAATTTTGATAAAAGAAACACCGAATACTAGCTGCTTGCTATACTACCAAGTGTAGAAATATTAGGATTTCATGTCACCTATTGCAACCCTTTCACGCCACCTATTATGACCACTTCACTGAATATTTCACCAAAATATGAATCCAAATTACGTTGGCATCCCATACGAAATATTATATTTAGGACCCCTAACAACTACACTTCGTAGATGGCAATATTATACCACATAGATACGTCCAATTATAATAAGACTAAGGCACTAAGTTGACGGCATATTGTTCACAATAAGCAAACTTTGCAGTCACTTCACTGAATCTCTCAACTAACACCTAATAAGTAAATAATGCATTGCGCATTGCACAAATGCACACGATTTTCAAAGCATGACCTAGTCTTTCCTCAATTTAGTCGTATATTTCTTGCTTGTACTCAGCCTCATCAAGTTGAAACTAGTTAGAATCCAAGAAATAGTACGCTACAATCACGGTGATATTTCAAACTTTACCCTTGCTTTTTTTTTCAAGTGAAAAAAATGATCTACGTTGAATTAATCATAACAATGAATATGCAGATTTACACCTCAAGATATTTGTTGATACCTTTTGAGCTGAATAAATTATATTTTTTCTGGTTATTAAAAAAAAAGCAATTCAAAGTTGTGGTTTTTCCAGATGATATGGCATTCTGAGCTAGCAGTAGGTAATCAACTACTACGATGTTCAATAAGTATCAATGTTTGGAAGCAGTTGGAGTTCATAACTGAAGCTAGGACTAACGTGTTTAACCATCTTTCAAACAATCTCATAGAAAGCTTCAAAATGACTCACAGGTTTTTGGTAGCTGTTTTTATTATGACTTTGAAGAATTATATCACCCAAATAAAGCTAGCCGAAAAGAATAAAAACAATCTTCGGTGAAAAAATCCATCTTAATTCCTAACACAGGCACCTTTTGATACTCCTTCCTCCTCTCCTCCTTCCTTCCTCTCAACCAAATAACCCAAACTGATTTTATAAAAAAATATTCCAAACTGATTTAATAAGAAAAATATGTTTTTTTGGAAGTGTTTGCCTGTGTCCTTGGGCCGTTGTGTAGGACCGTACCAGAAGCTAAAATACAAAATGAAAAATCTAGCGAAGAACACCTCAAAATTCCGGCTAGATGGCTACTCAATTGAGACCTCTCTTGCTTGAAATATTCAGGAAACCCCGTTTCTAAGATTCCCCAATTCGAACAAATGAACACTGATTTACTCGATTTAACCTGCAAAACTCAGCTCCCGACAAGCTGATTCTGCTAATCATCGGAAATCAAGCAACAGAACCTAAACCCTTCTTTCCTTGAAAAAGTTTTCATCATAGACTAAAATAATTTCATGCTGCATTTTTCGCAATTGCCTAGACCGATTCGCTAGGCAAAAATTTATTTACTAGCACGACAGCCTGGGCACATAAACGACGAGGAGGACAAAAGAAAAATTAAGTGAACATTTTGAAATTATTATGGAATTGAATAATGTTTAAATAGATTTAAGGTTTCGACGAATTTAAAGGCAAGAGTTTATGAAAACTTTAAAGTCAACGTTCATAAATGAATAACGTCGGAATTACCGGAAGCTGAGCACTTTAGATATAAAGGTATTGTATTTAACTTATGTGACGAACCTTCTATATACTTTTTTCTTTTCGCAGATGGCTATTAATTCTAAATATTTCTTCATATGTTTCCAATTAACGCCAGGTGTGGGAAAGTTGGCATGTATGTTGGGGTAAATCGGCATAACTTGACAATTATGTCATTTAAAGGTAAAGAAAAGTAGATATAGTTCGAGAAAAAACACTTCATTTCGAAATATAGTAAACAAGTCGGTAAACCGGAAGCTCGACGCTTCAGGTATAAAAGGTTTTGTGTTTCCCTATGTGAGGAGCATAACGCAGTTCCCCATTGGCTGATAGCATTGACTCGAGATATATAAATCGCTCAGTTCTGGCAATGGCAGTAACCTGCCCAGAACTGAGCGATTTAAATATTTCGGGTCAATGCTATCAGCCAATGGAAAACTGCGTAATGACAACCTGGATAAAGTGACATTCCGCAACTGGTGTTCTTTGTTATCGACGTATCAGCGCACGTCTCAAATCTAAAATTTATTGCAATATCGTCTCTCTGCCGCTCTCTATAGTTCTGAGTGTTGGTTGACTATAAAAAACAATGAACGGCGTCTTGCAGTAATGGAGAGATGTTGCATTACACTGGTGGCGTGTCACGTTTTGATCACGTCCGAAATGAGGATATCTGCGATATGGGGTTGCACCTATCGTGGAAAAACTGCGAGTGAGGCGTTTTCGATGGTGTGGTCACGTAATTCACGCTAACGAGAATTCTCTTACCAATATTGATCTGAACATCGAAGTCAACGGTAAGCAGCCAAAAAGCCGGCCGAAACAACGGTGGCTTGATACGCTGGATTCGGAGGCCTTTCATTTGATACCCTATACGACTATATCCGGTGATAAATTTTTTTGAATCCCCCTTTTGCATGTATGGGGAACCCCCCTTTAAACTCCACCTAATTTTATGCCACTCGCTGTATGCGTGGGATTTCATAGTTCCCATCTGCCCCCGAATTTCGTTTCGATCGGTTTAGTTTTGGAGAAAAGTGCGTGTGGTAGACAGACAGTAAATTGATTTTAATAAGGTTTTGTTTTACACAAAACCTTAATAAAAACAATTGAATACGAGTATTAAATATAATCAAAAACATGGTCTCTTCCTCTTATTTTCTGTTGATCTTTTCTTTTTTTATTTCTTTCAGCCGCCAGCAAGTTTCTGACTGGTGTGTCCGTTAAAAGTTCGGCTTTCTCCATTGTCTTCCACGATTAGACTCTTTTCTTGGCCCTGCTTTTGGTAATGGACATACTTCTTCAGGTGTTACAGAATGTGTAGACGTTGAAGGAAGTGCAGGAAAAGGATCATTTACTGATATCAAAGGGGGGCGATCAGTAACAGATGAAGTCATAAATTCAGAGTCATCGAATATGTCTGGATTGAAAGGAGGGAATCAAAGCAAATGGGAATGCAATGTTTACTATTGATGGAATTTGATCAATGGTCATTCTTTGTCCTGGAATGTTCCTTATCCAAGAGTCACAGGCAGAGTTAATATATTTTTTCATCGGCCCGAAAACACTCGTGTCCAAAGGAGGTTGTAACTTGTGGCTGCAGTGCGGAGGAAATGATAAAACCACAACCCCGCTTTCTTTGAACAAATCAAGAGCCTCAATAGACAAGTAGAGTTCTGATTATCAAGGAGAAGAAGAACTTGTTATATTGGAAAAATAAAGAAAGGGGGAGTCGTATTACATCCCGCTGAAATGCAAGCTTTCGGTGAAAGCCCAAAGTACACATCTGCAGCCGATTTTAAGTATTCAGACAACAGCAACTCTTGTTCTGGTGTAAATACCTGCAAGGAAATGGAAGCATAACCTAATAAGGTAGGTTAGTCAACTGTAAAATCACAATAAGTCTAACAGCTTATAGAATAGTCATCCGGATAGCTGAGTGGTTAGAGCACAAGGCTGTCGTACGGAAGGTCGCGGTTCAAATCTCACTGGTAGCAGTAGGTTTTGTATCGTGATTTGACGTCGAATACCAGTCGACTCGGCTGTGAATGAGTACCTGAGTCAAATCAGGGTAATAATCTCGGGCGAGCGCAATGCTGACCACATTGTCTCCGACAATATACTGTAGTGTACCGTAACGGTCTTGAATGAAGTGCTCTAACACACTTCAAGGCCCTGATCCAATATGGATTGTTGCGCCAACGATTATTATTATAGAATAGTGGCCAAGGACCGACTTCACACTATAGCGCCACAGAAGAAGAAGAATAGAGGATGCATATGTGTAGGTAGGTACTTGCAATTCTCGCAAGACGTATCCACAAGATAGAGATCAGGCTGCAAGAGTAGTTGCAGCATTGGATGTAGTAGCATTCCTTGAAATGAAGATCAAGGGCCTTCCGACATATTTGAACCTCCAAAAATTTTAATGACTGAGGGTTTCGTCTAGGGCAGAGACAACTCATCAGACGCTGCCTCACCTCTGCCCTGGGAGCAGCATCACCGAAAGTAGCAACAGATTTAAATGGCTCCTTTTTATATAATCGCCAACACGACAAGGATGCGAATTATATCCTACTTAAAACCGCCAGTACTTTAAGCCTGCTCATAATATGAATATTGAGGATTTTACAGTGATGACTGTTTTTATATTTTTTGAAGCTAATTCGCAAATATTATTTTGAACTAACTAAAGCGTTGTAAGTGCCATCAAGCGACAACTATTTGTATTGCAGGCCAAGGGAGCCATCTACTAATGGCGGGGTGAGCTCCTTCTCAAATTGGTGCAGCCAGCCATTAATAGAAGGCGGAATCAGGACCTTCCGAATACAATGAATTCATGTAGAATACAGAAATTTGATCTTCTATAAATTTGTTAGTAATAGTTGGATTCCATTCCAGAAACCCTATCTCCACCTCCACGTGGTGACCGCTGGGAGCTCTTTCTTAACGAAAAGCTGCAGACGGAGAAGGATGAAGGCGACTCTCCCGCGCCTAAAACCAGGAAAAATTGTACCAACTGGTCCTCCAGGTTGGAGGTTGGGTAGGGCTGACAACCCTACACGGAAAACCGATGTCACGAAGCCACGAAAAGAGCCTCGGGCAGGATGGACTTTACAACGACAAATCCGGCAACGACAACGGATTAATGATTTGCGCATTTTCCCATGGAACATGCGTTCCCTATACAGAGGTAAAGCTGATACCCTAGCCGATACCCTGTCCCAATATAGGGCTGATATAACAGCGTTACAAGAGATGTGATGGACAGGGACCGGTTTCCTGGAGAAGAGCCACTACACCATATATTATAGCGGTCATCCAGTAAACCATTTGCTCGGAGTAGGTTTCTTAGTCAGCCAAAAAAAGAAACCTGCTGTTATCGGCTTTGAAAACATATGCGAACGGCTATGCACTCTGCGCTTCCGTGGCAAGTTTAGAAATATAAGTCTCATCAACGTTCACGCCCCTACAAAGGAGACTGCAGAGTCGGAGAAGGATACCTTCTACGAGGCAGTAGAACGAACCCTCGAAGCCTGTCTAGATATGATATTAAAATCATATTTGGGGATTTTAACAGCCAAATAGGGAAGGAGCCCGTATTCAGACGATACGTTGGCTCCTATAGCTTACATGAAAAAACAAATGATAACGGACTGCGGATTATTCAATTAGCAGGGTCACACGAAATGGTTGGTGGAAGTACCTGGTTTGCGCGGAAAGCGGTCCACAAACATACGTGGGCCTCTCCAGACGGGATCACTTTCAACCAAATTGACCACGTGTTGATCGAACGCCGCCACTTCTCAGCCTTGATGAATGTCAGAACATAGAGGGGGCCAATATAGACTCGGATCACTATCTCGTTGGCATGGTACTCCGAGCTCGAATAACAATACCACCTAGAATCCCCTCTGACAATCAGGTGAGAGTGAACACTGAAGCCATCCACAACACAACCCTCCGCGACACCTATAAGAGGGAAATGGATGCCGCAATAACCGCAGTCAACAGAGGACCTGGAGATGAAGCATCAACAAATGATCTTCACAACCATCTGAAGAACGCTATTATTGATACGGCCACAAACATACTTGGCCCCAGCCGCAAAAGGAATCGGAACAGCTGGTTCGTCGATGAATGTAAGCTAGCAACGGAATGGAAGAATGCCGCATACCGAGTAATGTTGCATTCTCAAAAAACGCGGGCACGCGCAGAGACTTATCACGAACTCCGTCGAGCGGAGAAACGACTTCACACACGGAAAAAGGAAGCCTGGGAGAACCAACAAATCTGTGAACTCGAAAAGTACAGGGAGCAACCGCACCAGGCAACAAGTCAGCAGGATGAAGCCTTATACACCTCGATGCTCATCCTGCCGAGACAAAGAGGGAAATCTGATTTTCGTCAGCATATTAGAGCGATGGGTTGAGTACTTTGATGAGCTACTGAACAACCAGAACATCGGCGAGTTGGAGGTCCCGTCAACTGAAGACTACGGAGAAATATTGCCACCACTTAGTATAGGAGAAACAGTCTGTCCAATTCATCGGCTAAAAAATCATAAGTCGCCAGAAGCCGATGGAATTACAGCCGAATTGGTTAAATATGGAGGCGACCAGTTAAAACAAGTGGTTCATCAACTGATGCTCAAGATATGGAACAGCGCATCACAACGACGATTGACAACGAGGTATTATTTGTGTAATACATAAGAAGGGAGATATCACACAGTGCAGCAATTATAGCGGTATCACGTTGCTGAGTACCATTTATAAGATATTCTCCGCTATCTTGCTAGGCCGGACAGCCCAGAACATCATTGACCTGTACCAGAGAGGCTTCACTCCAGGCAAATCAGCAACAGATCAGATTTTCTCTGTGCGGAAAGCGATGGAAAAACTTTTGGAATATGGACAACAGTTGCACCATCTTTTCATCGATTCACCTATGACAGCATAGCCAGGGTAAAACTGTAGGCGGCCATGAGAGAATTCGGTATCCCAACGAGACTTATAAGACTGACTAGGCTGACCCGGATCAATGTGCGAGGCCAGATAAAAGCAGCAGGATCATTCACAATCGCATTCCACATCAACAACGGTCTACGACAAGGGAATGCGTCCTCTTTAACCTGGCCCTCGAGAAAGTGATCCGTGATGCTGAGGTAAATGCAAAAGGTACGATCCTTTTTAAGTCCACCTAATTACTGGCTTACGCTGACAATATTGATATTATGGGAAGAACAACCCAGCCTACCTTTATCCGGATCGAGAAGGAGGTGCGAGATTTCGGGCTGCACATTAATGAAGGCAAGACATGTAGTACTTCGTCTTGCGTTGTTGGCAGCCAACAGAGTCTATTTCAGCTTACAAAGGCTGTTCCGCTCGAAACGTCTCACCATAGGGTCAAAGCTCTTACTGTACAAGACAATGATCTTGCCAGTCATCATGTATTCCTCTGAAACTTGGGTTCTTAGCAAGAAAAATTGCGAACTCTTGGCCGCGTTCGAGAGAAGAATCCTCCGAAAAATGTTTGGCCCCTACATGAGGATGGACGATTGCGTAGCCTACACAATGACTAAATCTATGAGCGATACCATGACCGTCCGGTTGTGGATAAAATCCGGCTCAATAGGTTATGGTGGGCGGGTCGCTTAGTCCGTATGGATCAGGATGATCCCACCCGGAAAGTCTGTAAGGGCAATATCTATGGTAGAAAAAGAAGACGAGGCAGACCCTGCCTAAAATGGAGCGATGGCGCAGGTCAGGACACCAGACAGCTTTTAGGGATATCGAATTGGTGGACCTCGGCGTAAAACCGGGATGTCTGAAGTTCCTTATTAAGGCAGGCCTAGACTGTATACCAGTTGTTGCGCCGTTTATGATGATGATCTCATAAAATTTAAGTTTATTCGCAGCATTTTCAGTTCAGTGAAAAGTATCTCAAATCAACCCAACTTCGCAAATATTCACCCTTCTTACTCCTAGGAAAATTTCACTATACGATTTATAGGTTTAGCTAAAGTAATTATATTTCTTCTGAGTACCGCCTCAAATCATTAGTCACCCCTCGCGGTTGATTGGAAAGGAAAATTTCATCGGTTCAAAAAAATGTACACGCAGTCATTTTTATTAAAAACCGGGAAATATCTTCCGATTCTGGTTTTCCTCAAAAAAGATTGCATTTATATCTAAGCTGATTAAAGTTCCAATGGAATTTCCGACCTTGCCCATCACACATTCAAACCTATTGACCTTGTGTAGTAGCTATCGCTAAACTGAATTTAATTTGTATCTAAATTTCCGTATGGGCTGTACTTACTTTGTTTCAGAACCCATTGGGAACTTGAAGTTCTCGTTGAATTTCGGCCACGTGCAAGTTTGTATTGTGCTCTCGTAACGAGTCGACCCAGGGAAGACTTTCACCTGAAAACAGAAACATAACCATTGGAACTCACTGGAAGGAAATCCGTTAAGCCGATTGATTTGTTTTTACTAGAACTTAGTAAGGAACTGAGGCTCCACTGTTGATGTTACCTTGATAACGTACCCCTGAACTGTTTTCAATCCGAATAACGAGGGCAGATGCCGAGCGCCAATAAGATGCACGTTGAGCTCGGGTATTCCATTCGAGTACTTGTTGGATTCGCCACTGGCACCATCGCTGACCTGGGCCCCATTAGCCCTGCATGGGCCCGGATCAAGGGTCAGCTGAAAACCCACCTCCGGCTCGAGGCTGACCGAATGTCTGTTGTCGTACCGACCTCCAGACGCCCGGTGGCCCGGCAGTAATGACTTCAATTTGTTCAATGAAAATGACATCTTGTTCGTGGGTATCCAATACGAGCCACTTTCGATTTTTAGGTTTTCCGATTCCGATTCCGAATCCAAGCGTCCGCCAGCCGTTCGCGTATTGTCTTCTAATTTGTAAACTTAAAGCGTCACAGTGACTACGCTATGCTCACATTGTTCTAGCGCGGCCTTAGTACTACTTAAACCGCCACACTCACTGTCGAATACTAAGTAGTGCGGTCACGATTTTGCACTGTGCTTAATTCTTAACCCCACGGCGGTCGTACATCGATTCTAGTCACTGGTATCTATTGGATGCGGATCCCCAACCACTCAGTCTACGGATTTAGGTGTGTTTCCTATTGAGACTTTCAGTGAATGTCTTCTAGGCCTGTAAGACGAAAGATACACAAGATAAGGCACAGCAAATAATAAATTAAGAATGATTCGTTTTAACAATGATTAGCGTCATTAAGCTATCGTCGTCGATTGCAAAATGCACGAACTTCTTATTGAGAAAACACTCGAGGAAAATTTCATGAATTCAGCTCGAAAATTGAGGGTGAATTTAAGCTTATTGACTAATTCTGGTATGTTAAATGAAATGAATTATTCGGTTGTAATCAGTGTCAATTAAGATATATTTCCCCTTACGCCTAAAAGAGATTCTGATGTCCATCTGACGAAAAAATTTTGAAGCAACTGGGACCTCAGTTGGATTTTTATGATGAGAAACTGTCTTGTCTACATGTGACAATTTACAGTTGTTAAAATAATTACATAAAGCAGCTTTAAAAAACGACTTCGGAGTAGCATCCATAAGGGAATCAGGGTAATGAGCCAAGGGTTCTAAGGATCTTTGAAATAACTGATACGAGGGGGGCCCATAAGTTCCGGGAATTACGCTATGGTGGGGGGGGAGAGTGGGGGAACCTATTGTGTGACCACATGTCCGTTAGTGTTACGCCACCTGCGTCAGTGTGCGAAGTTGTGTCGCTGCGAGTGCATCGGTTCGCCTGTGAGATTTTTTTTAGTAAAACATAATGGCAGATTGTCGAGAACAACGCACGGCTGTGAAATTTGGTTTTCTGTTGGGGAAATCGGCCCCGGAAACAATTTTAATGCTTAAGACTGCTTATGGGGATGCTGCCTTAAGTAAAACCAGAGTTTTCGATTGGTTTTCACGTTTTAAAAATGGAGAAATATCTATTGAAGACCAACTTCGTTCAGGACGCCCATCAACGTCAAGAACTGATAAAATGTCGCCAAAGTCACTGCCCTCGTTCGTGAAAACCGTCGCTGAACCATTGATCAACTCTGTGAGATGTCGGGAAAGTCATGGAGTCCAATTCAGAGAATTTTATCCAAAGATTTGCACATGAGAAGGGTTGCAGCCAGAGCGTCGACTTCAGGCATGTTTTGAACTTCAAAATCAGCTCGAACCGGACCCTGAAATTTTTTTCAAGGTGATTACTGGTGATGAATCATGGTACTATGGATACAACTCAAAAGGAATATGAAAGGAACGTGTTTTGCCGCTATGGAGGAGGTGAAACAAAAATCGCTGGAAGGCTCAAAGGACATCCCGATGAGTGATTTTAAAAAATGTTTTGAACAATGGAAGAATCGTTTGGAGAAGTGGGTTGTAGTCCAAGGCGAATACTTTGAAGGTGATTAAAATTTGGTGCAAAAATATTGAGAAATAAAGAAGTTATGACGAAATTCCCGTTTCTCTTGGGTCTCCCCCTGTTAAATCTAGTCGTAATGAAAGGAAAAGCACAAATTACAACTCACAAATTCGATCTTGAAGTAACGAAATGTTGCTACTAGAAGCTTCTTATTTCGGTCTTCAACGTAAATTTGTTACTTTCATTCATAGTCCGGGAACCGGCAGTATCCAAACCTTCTGGATAAAACACAGAAACAAAATTTTGTGTGTAAAAAGCACTACCCCAAAACTGAGCGAAATGGGGAGGGCCGCGCCCCTATTATCTCTTTAACTTAAGGTGTTTGTGTGTCTCTTCTCAAGCCTGAGTAACCTAAAAGGAAAGCATATATCTCCTCCGTTCCATATCATCCACAATTGGGCAATACGCGTGAGCACTTTCTTCAAAGCCCTTAAAGGATATGTGGGACAATAAGAGTAAAGCTTGCCAGAATGTTTACTAGCTACACCCCTAAGACTGGGAAGATCTTCTTTACAAAGCAAACTCCCCATAATTTGGCAAACATGTCGGGCTTTGTCTTTACCGCGATTTTGGAACGTAAGCGCTGGTATCAGGATGATCACGCGCTAGGTGTCAGGCAGAATACTAGCTGTATGATTCTGGCGCAGGATGAGGAACTTACCAATAGTGCGATATTACGCACCAACTGAGACTTTGTTGCAAACGTGAAACAATGGTATTCAGGAGAGGCTTCCTAAAGGTAATATTGCGATCGTGATGGGACAACATAATGTAAGGTGGGGTCTGATAAAACCTTACTCGAACATATTATGGAGAGATAAGGTCTTGAGGACCGTCACGATAATGGTGAAAGGTTTGTGGCTTCTTTATGCAGCTTCCACCACCTCGACATTGGTGACTCATTGTTTGAGCACAGAGCTTACTATAAGGTAAGTTGGGTCTCAACTGACCGGCAACATATATCTAATAACATCGACGACATCGCGATCAGCAGAAGATTTAGAAACTATCTTTTCAGTGTCCGACAAAGAAGAGGCGCTAGCATCTACCTCAAGCGAGACCACAATTTGATGCGTTCGCATTTTCTCGCA
This sequence comes from Hermetia illucens, assembly GCF_905115235.1. Classification (NCBI taxonomy): domain Eukaryota; kingdom Metazoa; phylum Arthropoda; class Insecta; order Diptera; family Stratiomyidae; genus Hermetia; species Hermetia illucens. The sequence continues at coordinate 150,947,126 of NC_051850.1, read as the reverse complement.
AGGGTGGCGAGCTTCAATAATCAAAGTCAATACCATTCATTTACGGGACCCGATTGTCGTTCGACAGTACGTCCCCCTATGCCGGTATTTGATTCGGCTATGCACATATAAAAGTTTGTTAGACCACCGCATTCGCTGCGCAACTTAAAAGCCAACCTATTCTTGGGGTTACCGATATCATACAGACTCCCTCCTTACCTGAAAGGGAATTACTTGGCAGTTAATCACCATTATCATCACTGGTGCAACAGCCGGTATCTACACTACGCCTGTCTTGATAAAAAACTCCAGACATCGCTATTTTGTGGCGAGGTCCACCAATTCGATATCCCTAAAAGCTGTCTGAAGTTTTGGCCTACTCTATCTGCGGCAATGGCTGCCATATCTTCTTTTCTACCATATATATTTCCGCCTGCCTAGTTAAAAAAGAGCTTCCAGTTGCACTGCCGTATGACTTATTCCCCGGTCGCTCTTGGTGTGGTTCCATTAGTCAAATGATCTACACAAAGATTCTTCTAGGGTTTACTTCGGATATAGTCTGGGAATACAAACCCTAAGTAGCTTTTCAAAAATTGAGATGAAATTAACTTTATTTTTCGGTTTCGGCCAACACACAGCCTGGTTATTTGGCGCCAGCAGCAGTATGGCTATTATTTAGACCCTATTTCTTCCGAGGTCGTGTCGTATTCCTTGGCAGTATGTCGCTTATTCTCCAAACTTTTTCAATTTTACGAGCAAGTTGGTTATCATTTTTATGCTTTCACGAAGTATTTATACATGACGCGAGTGACACCAAAGAGTGTATGAAGGTTAAGAACGTCAACCTGCGTTCAAACCCTGACCCGGAATGGATGTTGTGTTTCTTTTAATGCTGTCCCGCTTTTGTAGGCACACAGCTTTAAATGTGATATTGGAGAAAACTGAAGTACAATCACTTTGAAAACTAAATGAAAAAAATAATGCAAAAACGGGAGACCGACATGCATATCCAATTTTGTAAAACACCGGCCTGGGGGAACCTTTTTGCTACCCGTTTTCGCTAAAAGCTAAGTGCTTAGGGCTATTTAGGACTACGAAATCGAAGAGCCAATATCCTTCTAAACTTCTGCAAGTTTGAATTGAGCACAGTGTGTAGCTATTCTGGCATATATAAGTATTGAATATTGGTCCTCAGTACTCATCTCTCGATTCCACAGAAAAGAGACTCAATGTACTTAGTAATGGCATTATTCTAATAAACCCAGCAGGAGGAATCATGGTAAATATTCAAGCAGGAGTAAGATAGCTGAGTAATGAGACCGAAGGTAAAGCCAGCCCCGGGATAAGAAAAATTATCAAAGAAAACAGACCACAATAATCCACAATGGGTCAAGGAGATAAGAACTCCCTACGCCAGCTCAATAAACTAGACTATGACTCTGTAATGCTAGATAAACTCCCAAATGGGAATTACTTCAAGCTGCTAAATGATTCGTAACTGGACTCAATCAAAGGACAATTGGATGTCAACGGAAGATCCACGGAGCTAATGATGAGCTAAGGGAGATCATTGTCAATCTAAAATCATCCATATATCATATTACATGATATGTTAGTTAGACAATCAAGACCGTAAAATACTGTAACCAATAAAGCCAATTCACCTTAAAGAATTCCCTTTAAATAATAATAAACAAGCAGTAGAATTAGAAGTATCGTTCTGAATATGCGCAGCAAAAATACGATATCGGCCTCGGAAGGGAACATTATTTGATGGTAATTTAGCTTCTCTTGCATGTCGTTACTGCGTCTGCTCACAAGGGTGCAAAGCATTGATTTCCCAATTTCCGCCTCCGACTCCACAATCTATCCGGCCGCCTGTTGAACTAAAACCACCATTCACGCACTGACAAGCCGGACAACATTATCTGTACAATTCTGATCGTGAAAGGCGTTGAGACACATTTGAGATAGTTTTGTGATTGAGATGCACGTAGAATCCGGCCACACTACTTAATCGGCCTGAGTGGCTACCGCGTTGGCTGGGCGTATTTACGCACACAGGTACTGATTTGTCTAATCTCCTTTCCGATGGCCGGCTTGGTTTTGAATCGATAATCAGTCAATCCAGATTTACGAGCCAGCCATATTCTACCCATGATCCGGCTTCCGGTTAACGTTGGACTGTTCAGGCATTACTGACTGATTGTGTGTGGCCAGCTATACAGGCCATTTCTACGATCCGGGTTTTGTTCAGCTACGCAAAAAACATAAGCAATTAGTTCTAAAATATTGATGAAGTTATAGGCGTTGCTCCGAAATGCTACAAGATCTGGCTGACAACGGAAACTTGGATTTTAATGATAATCAACTATAATGAGCAGCGAGAGAGGTGGAAAAAGCAATTCACCGCAATCCTACATCCGGAAACACTTCTTGTAAATACTGTATTTACCACCTATAACATACTAGTAAGGACTGCTCCCTCAAATAGAAGAACGCCTTAAAAAGTAACGAAGTAATGAAAACTTGTCAGTGATGGTTTTGCCCCAAGAGCTCTAGGTACTATTCGCCTTTAATTCATTAACATATTCTGCAAGGTCCTATTTTTCAGATTAAGATTGTGTCAACGAACGTACCCTGCTGTTCTAATAAGAACACTGCCACTTTTACACCTTAAGTTTCCTTACTCTTGCATGTGGAGAACTCGGCAAGTAGGACCGGATCCAATCCGGAAAATCTGCTGATCATTGATTTGAAAAGCTATAATCCGGGCCTAAGCGAAAATTTTCCGGGCTCCCCGTAATCCTTTTATTTCATGAAAGTCTATATTCCCGACCCTTCAAAAGATTCTGGACCCAAGGGGGATCTTCCTTTCTCTTCCTCTGAACATCTTCTGTGCAGCCTTGAATTATCTCCGGATCATTACGGACTTTTATGCCCCATAAAACCTTGATCAAAAGCTACTGCAATCCTGGAGGAGGCCACGTATATAGAATTGCGTCGGTCTATGTGTCAGATATCTGTTGATTAGAAGGCGAAAGTCACAGTGAATAGGTCACATTTTCTGAAAGGAATAAAACTTCGTTGCTAGGTATGGCATATAATAAAATCCATTATCCTGGAGTAGCCTACGAGTAGGTCGCTTTCGGGAAGGCCTGCAATGAACTGAAGCAAACTTCAGTGAACCGGCAACGACAGCGTGTTAGCACGGTTAACGCGCTACGTCCCACTCAATAAGCTACGATCATATTGCAGTTTGCCCGTGTGAAAACTTTGTCCTGACTTTGGAAAGTCCCTTATATTCTGCGGTTTAAACTTTAACTTCTTTTTAAACCTCGTCTATTCAACATTAAATCACTTGCAGTTAAATATGCTTCGGGTCTAACTTCTACGAATAAAAGTGATTTCATCCAATTTCCGTCGAGTGTAGTCACGACATTATAGCATTGTAAATGTGCAAAGCCTCTCTTACATCATTGACATCGAATCAGTCTTAAATTGATTTTGAAACGTATTCCGCTATCTTTTAATCGAGAGGTAGATAGAAGTCTGGAAAGGCGCTAGCAGGGGCCGATCGTAATGCATGCAAAATTTTAATTATTTTAATGACGGGAATTATTTGTGCAGAGCAGTTAACAGAAAAACAGTTTTAAGATAAATTTGTATATATTATACGATTATGATGGAGATGCAATTATGGACAATGAATAGAAGGCAAAATTACAAAATGACTATACCCGGAATAGCAACACATTCTAAGGCATCCATGCACCGCCATGGTACTTTTTGAAATTAGAGCTTCCAAATTAATTAAAGAAAAACAGTTCAACGTGTTAAGTATGAAAGGGTTTATGGTTCCTTTATTGATCCTTCTTTTGGTATGAATACCCTCACGTGCACCATTCGAGTGTGCTTAGTTATTTATAAATGAAAATACAATTTGAGTTTAGTCGAACTCCGATAATAATGATGAAGTTCCGACTAAAATTTCTATTTTTGTATCCGACTTTCCGACTTTTCAGTTAAAGCTTGGATTTTTCCCTATATATATATTATATTATATATATATTTTCTGAGAGTGCATATGCATGGAATGGATAGAAAACAGTAACAAACATGAAGTATCATTTTCACTGAAGTATAAGCAAAGGGAGTTGTCAAGAAAGAGAGAAGGACGAGTGCATGCTGGTCAACTGTTGGCGAAAAGACTTGTCACTCACTCCTGGAGAAACTCTGTTCTTCTGATTGGTGAAATTGCAACGTAGTAAATGGACGTCCGCTTCTAGTGCCAAGCAAAATATTCAAAAGGATAAATCAATGTTAAGCCAACAATGAATCTAACTTTCAAATTAAAAAATCGAGAAAATCAAGTTCAGAAAAGTTTAATGACGAACTGAAAAGTTCACTTCCAGAGAATGTTACACAGTAACCCAATATCGATCTGAAATTTGATACAACAAGCTCTGAGTCTAGTAGAAGAGTAGTCAGAATGAAGCGGTTTCACGATAAAACCCAAGAAGATCAGTGTCCTCCCATTCAACAATAGAGAAAGTTGGAAGAACTCCCCTGGCGCCCATCCCTTCCCGGTTAACAGCTTCCGCAGAGGTGCACTAGAACAACCATTTGGAGTATGCACTGAACAAAAGCAAGCGGACACGCAACAAAAAAAGGACGAAAGGAAAACATGGATTCGATACCACACATGGTGTGTTGGATATACCAAGTCATGGTGAAGCCCGTGCCTGACTATGAAAGACATGGAGCATAGGCAAGCTGTTAAGAGACTATCCTAGCTACAAACGCTCTGCTACCTATGCAGTATAGATGCCATGAAGGGAACAATTATTATTGACCTGGAGTCGCTACTCGCCACATACGGACCTCATAGTAAAAAAAGAGGCAAGACTTGTGCTTGGTGGCGAGGACTGGAGCTTTCATCTAAATGAACGTTAGCATAAAATGCAATTAACTAATAGGTTAATTGGTTAAGAGCATAGGACAACATAATCGAATCTTGCACACTATCCATATATAGCATTTCCAAATCAAATACGTGGTCAAATGATAGGATCACAGGGCGACACCGTGACCTGGTACACGGTAAGCACAAATCCTGTGAAACGTCTCCTATATTTCAAAATCGACGGCTCTGATATCGAATCATACCTCCACCTTCACACAGTGACCACTGGGTGTTTTGCCATCAAAACAGCACATGGAGAAGGCTGAAGGCGGCTTTTCCGCATCTTAAAATAGGAAAAACCATCCAGACGGGCCCTCCTGGAGAAGGGTTGAGCAAAGCGCTGACAAAACTTTCTCGGAAAAAATTAACGTGTCCAAGATCTCAGGATACAACTTCAGATTGGACCGATCAAACGGCAACGAATTCGCCAGGGTCACACGGACTAGTCTTTTGGGTCATGGAATGTTCGACCCATTTTTCGAACGGATGCACTGTGAGAGTTTTTCTTGGAAGTATTCCGTAGCAACATTAGCATCCTTGCGCTCCAAGAAACGAAATGGCTCCGGAGCGAAGTAAATGATTGCGAGCCTTACACAATATTTACCAGCGACAAAAAGCGAAGAAGCAGAGAATTCAGTGACTCCTTTGTCATAAACCACACATTTAGGCAGCTGATAACTGATTTCTAATCGATTAATGAACGAATCTGCTTGTAACAGGAGCTGGACTCCTAAAATCAATATGGAAAAGTTGAAAGACGACACAGACAAAGTGGCGTACATGTTCACAATCCAAGCACATTTCGGCACACTACCTCGTGCTGGTCCTGAAGAAAATAGTGACGAAATGTGGCAAAAAATTGAAGATGGGGCCCAGAGTGCAGCTAGAACGGAAGAACCGTTACAACCGTTCAACGAGGTTTGCTTGGAGGCGATTAACAAGAAAAACGAAGCTTATGAAGCTTCTATAGAGAGCGGAATGGCAATATCACATGAGCCAATAATCACGAAAAGCCCGAGCAACAATGAGTCCGGCGAAAGAGTAGGACTTTGCTCAGACAAGCTTAACCTCTCGCAAGATATCCTACTCGCGAATTAAGTGCATACATTTTTTGAGAAATATAATTTTCTGATTTTGAAAATAGTAAGAAATTACTACACTGGACATTACAACCCCGAGTGAACGAGCAACCCTGAGCTCATCGATGGAGAACATGAGTCTAGACTCAGATTCTCCACTTACTCTGGTGGGAACCAATCCAATTGGGACCCAGTCCTTACCGTACGAGCCGAAGCAGGCCCCTTCTGTCAGCACTCCTGACCCCAGGCTCCAATCGGCGCACCTGCTGAGGCTAAAGTCTTGCCCATGGGTAAGCAGCTGTCCACGATAAGTAAACTGCCTTCGGGCAAACCGCCTCCGGGCAAGCCGCCTCTGGGCAAACCGCCTTCGGGAAAACCGCCTCCGGGCAACGCACAACCCAAGAGCTGTGCCAGGGTTGAGGGGAAAGGAGCGTTCGGGGCACCTGCGGCTAGGAGGAAACCGAAGCGGCAGCGGTCCTCGGACAATCCTATCTTTTCGACACAAAAGGCAGCAAAGAGAGCTCGGCCCACAACGTCTAGACCGTCATTTCCAGCCAAGGCTATCAAAGCCGAAGGATGGGTCCTGTACGACGACTCTTAGCCATCCGGCTACGATACCGAGCAATGCGAACAGCTTAAGAGGAATCTCCTCCTAGCTGTAAGGGCTGCATCCGCGCAAGGCATTAAGCTTTGCTTTGAGTCGGTAGGTGTATATCGTAAAATGTCACAGCTGAATTTTGCCGACGAGGACGCGAACGAGTGGCTCAGGCAGTACTGCTCCTCCCTCAAGGATGTCGATGCGGAAGGGTGCGCGACTAACCTTGAAAAGGGTCTCTGAGCATCCATCGATCAAAAAGTGCTTCCTCTGGCTTCCAGAAGAAGAGCAGAATGGTGCTGGGGTTCTGAAACAACTTGGTGTGCAGAACAACCTCATCACTTCCACCTGGTTGCTGCTAGGCAGCAAAACAGGAGAGAGAGCCAATAGGCCTAGAACTTTTCTCACTATCGGCGTTCCCGAACCCGATATTAAGAAGATTCGTGAAAAATCGGGCTGCCGGCTCTACTATGGGCTAGGGACCGTCACGTTACAAGTGTCGGCTCCTAAAATCATCTTCATCTGAAACGTAAATGAAGTGCGACATTTCCCAAATAAATTTGCAGCGTTGTAAAGCGGATCAACAGCTGCAAGACATTTATATACCTCATACAAGAACCGTGGGTTGTTCGTGGGGTAGTCAGGGGCCTATTTACAACATGCTGACCTGTTGTATGTCAATAGAAGTGATCGACGCCGCTCCTCATGGTAGTCTCAAAAGACTTCCAGGCTAATTTGGTGAACAACCTATGTGATAGCGACACCACATCGGCTAAACTAACCACAAAAAGTCAACAGGGAGATAAAGAGATACTATGGTGCTCTGCATATTTTCCGTATGACACAGAAGGTGGAACATTCATCAGAACTATCCAATATGCCAAAAGTAGAGGCATAGGGGTAATAGGATGTGATGTCAACGCTCACCACATATGCTGGGGAAGTTCCAACATCAATGCAAGAGAACCGAGACTACTGGAGTATCTAGTAGGGAACTAATTTGCAGATCCTTAATTTGGGTAATGGACCCACTTTTTTCAAAGTGGTCAGGCGAGAGGTCATCGACATTACGGTGGCATCTCCTAACATCGCGGCTCTGATCGAAAAGTGGAGAGTATTAAACGATATCATGCTATCGGATCACAGGCGCATTGATTTCGTAATGGGCATGGATCCACCTCCACCCACTCCATCTCGGAATCTGTGGAAGACAGATTGAGTGATGTATCAAATAGAATTGAGCACCCGAGTCACTATCCCTACAAAGCCCATCAAATCCATTTCTGAAATTGAGAAGACAACCCAGATGATAACAACTAGCATGAAAGAAGCTTTTGAAGAAAGCTGTATACTCAAGATGCCAAAGAAGGGTAAAACACCATGGTGGAACTCGGATAAAACAGAGGAGAACGACATCACTGTCGTCCTTGCAAGGATGCTCCTCAATCGTGCTCTGAAGTGTGATTCAGGCACTAGCTGGAATCGCTATAAAGAGGCAAAGAAGGCTCTAAAGAAGAGCATAAAATCGGCTAAACGATCATCATGGACACACTTTTGCGATTCTGGTCAAAAAACGTAGCTAGCAGTTGGGTTATCTATGTTTACAGAACAGGACACAGAAAGCGATGAAGAAATGGCAAACCATTTGCTTGAAGTGTACTTCCAGGCAGCATTCAAAAGCTAATCTTGGGGCCAACAGGTGTATATAACCCTCAAATGGGAGACTGGAATCTGGCATGCAAAGTAGTATCACTAGAGCGAATAAAATGGACATTTAAACCGTTCCATAGATACAAGTCTGCAGGTTCGGATGGCATCATCCCTGCGCTAGAAATAGAGGGATGGATGCCCTGGGTCTACATATTCGAAATATATATTGCGCATGCCTAGCATACGTTAACATTCCAATTAAATGGCGTGATGTGAAGGTGTTATTCATTCCAAACCAGGGGAACCCACCTACACAGACGCAAAAAGCTTCCGACCGATCAGTCTAACGTGCTTTCTGCTAATATAAAATATATATATTCCTAAGTGGCCACTTCGCCATAGGCAACACGCCTACCAGAAAGGCAAATCCACGGAGATAGCACTCCATGAACTTACAGCAAAAATTGAAAATACGATGTCGACGATTTATGGACATCGAAGGTGCCTTCAATTATGCCTCCTTCGCGGCAATTTGTGATGCGGCAAGACAGCATGGAATTGAACCGCTTCTAATCAGTTGGATCCTTCACATGCTAGAGTGGAGAAAAATCCACATATCGGTCGGTAGAAGTCTATTGAAGCAGGATGCCTCAGGGGCTGCCCACAGGAAGGTGTTATCTCTCTGCTGTTATGGCTCTTGGTAATGGATACCTTGCTGTGGCTCCTGGAGAACAAAAAAGTCTTCGCGCAAGTATTGCAGACGACCTAGCCATAATAATTGCCGGCAAGTTTGCGGACACAGTATGTGACGGCTCGCATGCAACTCTGCATGAAATCCACAGTTGGTGCCTCCGCAATGGACTCACGGTGAACGCTAGGAAGACTGGACTAGTTATGTTCACTAGGAACGTCAAGTGGGGCACCCATGCTACCCACCTTAGCAGGGGTGGAAATCCAGCTGGCACAAACAGTCAAGTACTTAGGAGTACATTTCGACTCTAAGCTAAGGTGGAAGCACCATATCCAGGAACAATATCAGAAATCCTGCAGATTGCTCTGGTGCTGTAGGAATGCGATAGGTAAGACCTGGTGACTTTCACCAAAACGGATATACTGGATGTATGCATCCATAATAAAACCCATTTTGATGTATGCATGCATGGTCTGGTGGCCAAGACTGAACTTTGCTAACAGTAGGAAGCTGCTAACGCAGATTCAGAGACTTGGTTGCCTAAGTGTTACTGGAGCAATGGGTACTACGCCGACTGCGGCACTTGAAACTATCCTAAATTTACCCCCCATTTCACTTGGAGGTGAAACGGAAAGCAGCCAACGACGCATATAGGCTCGATACCATTGGGGCGTGGAAAGGCGGCCAATTAAACGGGCATGCGCTTATCTGGAAATTCCTTGAAAAACATCCGGTAGCCATGATGCCGACCGATCATATGGTTTCTAGATTCGTCTTTGGAAAGGCATACACTATCGTAATCACCGAAAGAATGGTCGACAAGTGGCCATGAGTCTTTTCAGATTACAGACTTAATAATCTTTACCGACGGGTTCGTCATGTAGGGTGGATCGGGCGCAGGGGTGTTCTCGGAGAATCCGATTATTGAACTGGCCCGACCCCTAGGAAAAATGACGACCATATTCCAGGCGGAGATATATACCATTTCATTGGCAGCAGAATAATGTCTGCGACAAAAATGGAGGGGTCGCACCATTCGAATCTTTTCCGACAGTCGGGCGGCATTATTAGCACTAAATAGTAACGACATTTCAACCCAACTGGCGTGGAGTTGTCATCAGGTGTTGCTGAAACTTGACCGATTGAACGAAACATTCCTGATGTGGGTGCCCGACTCGCCGAAACAGACTGGCTCGCCGAAGGTGTGGATCCACAATGGTGGGGCCAGAACCAGCTCTTGGAATCCGACCATCTACTGACAAGTCTACTCTGAAGGGTGAAATTGTAAGGATTCACACAGCCGAGTGGAGAAATTTGGACTCTTGCCAGCATGCGAAAATCCTTGTGAAAGAGCCTAGGGCCACTAGAGCGGCATTTTTGTTGTCCTTTAAGAACTGGGACATGAAAACCCTAGTAGGGCTTTTAACGGGACACTGCTCCTTAAACTATCATGTGGAAAATATTGGGGTAGTGGTTTCGGCTATGTGCAGCCAACGTGACGAGGAGGAGGAGGAGATGGACCTGCACTTTTTATGCAGCTGCCCGGCATCCTCAGATCTCAGACGGAGACACCTTGGCAAGGTTTTCTTCAATGAAGAACTTGCACACTCACTGCCTCCGGAGAATGTTCTCAGATTTGCTAAAGCTTGCGAACACCGTAGGCGGGAAGCCATTGAATAGGCGATTTACGCGGGTAGTACAATGGACCTAACAATGGCCTGAGTGCTTGGAGCTGCGGCTCCCCCCTGTTAAACTAACTAAACTAGGAGATAATGGCAACTATAATAAGCTAGAAAAATATCGCAATTATCATTGCACATCTACAGATCTACAGAATATGTTCCCCCGTCGTTTGAAGTTAATGAAACACCACCAGAGCGAACCTTGTATACAATGGCACGGGAATGAAGTGTAGAGGACGCATTGCATTCCATGAAAGATAATTTAAAATCGAAGTCTTGTAGAAGATATTGACGAAGAAGGTAGAAACTCAAGATAATTCCATTTTCCACAAAAAATAGAAGCGGGGGGACACACATTTTTAGGGTTTAGTAGTACATACACACATCTAGACCACACTCTTACCCCCTCTGCCATCCAATGATACTATCGGTTACCCCTAACCGCACAAACACACACAATAATATATGAATAATACTTGATCAAATATCGGCCAATGTAAACACAGCTCATTAGAAATGACTCACTAATTGCATTAACAATAATTACGCACTTCTCGCTCTTCTAATTCGATCACTCGCAAACAATTTCAGTTTACTGATCCCGCATTGGGCCGCTTTCACATGCTCCAATTTAACAGTCCCATTGAGGCAAAATTTTCGATTTTTAATCCGCGAAAAGATACCAACGCACTTTTGGACAGATAATAATTTTACGTGAATTATTTTCGCTTTCCGAACCTAAAACTGAAATATAGAGCAACGCTGGCTTCTAGCAAATCGAAAATATCACTCGTATCTGGAGGGACATACGACGGAACTCATGTGGCAAATTGCCTAGCACAACACGAACCACTCAAGCGAGCAATCTGCCGCTCTGGGGACAGGTGACACCTCTACGTCTGACTAATCTGTTATCAGTCCTAGCAAGCGACTGATAAGATAATTGAGATACTTACGTTTGCTATGCTCCCCCGATCGCAAAGTGGCTGTGGAAGTACTACATTCATGCATGTGTGAGATGCTTTTATTTAAATAAATTGCTCTCCATACGTTTGTAGGCTTAGACCCCGCAATATGTGCGAGTACAATGTTCGCGTTGGGGAGGAAGAATAAATTTAAAGTAATCAGCGGAAGATTGCATTCTTGTAGAAATAGTCACAATGACTAAATGAAGCGAAATAATTTTAATGTGGTATTTTTAGTAAGTATCAACCCGTTTTGTTGGAGGTTCGACGCCCAAAGTGCAGCTAGTGCTTTTGATTTGTGTACTTTATGTTTCTAATCATTTCTGTCCCGATTATCATCGTAAACAGCCTCGTTTTAGTTTAGTGCCTTTTCCTTATTGATAAGACAATGTCTCTGTCCAAAGCGTCTTTATATTTAACCCTTCACAAGTGTTATTGCATTCTCCGAGACGTTGTTTTCACAGGTGGCATGGCATCTACCTTGAACAATTCAGTTTCTCAAAATCTTTATCAAAGGGACTACAATACCAGCGCTTCCTCTGACATCAATCAAGTGATCCTGAAAGAGTTTCGTGGATTGCGGCTTCTTTGATTCGAACACTCACCTCATGGTGTTTTCCCAAAGGACACATAGAAATGCTAATACATCCCCCTTTACTCATTAGAATTATTATATTATGCGATAATCTCGGGCATTAGTAGCGAGTAAAGCAACTAAATGCCTTCTACATATCTAGTAACCAAATACAAATTGGATTCGATAAGATAATGATATCAAAATTTGTTCAATGAAAAACTTTAATGGACAGTTGTGTCAGCTACAGTCAATGTAAAATTCCCCGTGAGAAGGTCAAGACCTACCAATTTTGTTGTGAAATTATGTAGCTACCATTTCAATGATAACGTTAGAAAATCAGATCAATGAACAGCATGACGTAACCTTGTTGAGCTTTGGTGTTTTTTGGGGATTGAGCATTTCAAGAATTGCTTACAAATGCTGTTGGGCACAAAAGTTTTTAGGACGCATTGCAAGTTCTCTTCATAGTGCAATTGTAGTTTAAGGTCTCTTCACAGAGAGATTGAGGTAAGTTAAGATACATATATTTCGAATCGACTCATAAAAACCCAGTCAACATAAAACTGTCCAGAAGCTACCAGCTGCCCCCGATATCGTTTAGATACTTAAAACTTTAGCTACGCGGAATTGAAACACTACTCTTGTTTTCTATTAAATCATATATTAAAATTTTATCTTCTTCCCCTTACAAGAAATGCACCACTTATTCATGAAGTAAAATAATTAAAAATATAAAATAATTAAAAGTTCTAAAATTATATAAACTTTCGGCGGACGATACCGTCAATGGTGGTCACCAGACGAATCTGATGCTTCGCGGGCGTTCTTTCGAAGCAGCCGCAGGCTCGTCGAAGGCCTTCAGCCTCGACAAGGACACCCACTTGGGTTCGCCGCGGACGTCAAGTTTGAACGAGTGCTCGCCTCGTTCCAGAACTCTAAAGGGCCCTCGTTTGGTGGTTGCAACGGCTTCCGAGGGGCGTCCACCCTGATGAGGACCTAGTCACATGCCTCGAGACACTTGGGGGTGTTCACCTCCAATGTCGCGTGTCTGAACGGTGGAGTCGGCCGCATCTTCGAAATCGCGTCCCTAAGCAGACGCAGCATTCCCGAGTCGTTTAGCCCAGCTCTGATGTCCAGAACAGGATCGGCGAGGAGGCGTAGACTCTTCCCGTAAACCATCTCCGCTGGGTTGGCCGCGAACTCCTCTCGCTGGGCTGTACGGATGCCGAGGAGGACGAAAAGTAGGGACCGCAACCACGACGGATCGTCGCAGGCCATTAGAGCGGTCTTCAACGTTAGATGCCATCCTTCCAGCATATTATTGGACTGTGGATGGTATGTAGTAGCCCAATGCCGTTTAAAACCAAGGAGCTCTCCTAGCTCCGCAAATTGCATTCCCTGGTCCGTGATGATGACGGCTGGAACACCAAAGCGCCGAATCCATTTTCGACAGAGGGCCTCGACACATGATTGCGCCGTAATGTCAGACAGAAGTATTGCTTCAGGCCATCGCGTAAACCCGTCGATGATTGTGAGGCAATACTTGAATCCCTACGAATCTCGCAAAGGGCCGATGATGTGAAAGCGCTTGGTTGACCGAGGGAACACACCTACTTCTTTTCGAACGTGCTTTTTAATCTTGCACTTCTGGCACGCGATGCACTGTCTGGCCCAAGAATTTACGTCCTTGTTCATGGACGGCCAAAAGTATTTTTCTGTGACTAACGGGTTCGCCGTCTTGATGCCTGGGTGGACAAGATCATGAGTCGCGTGGAATACTTCCCTGCGAAAATCGACCGGAATGAATGGCCTGGGTCCCTTATTTGAGGTCTCGCAGAGTAAGTAACAGTTTAAGCCGAAAATAGGAAACTCCTTGAATTTATATTTGGAATTTGCCTTCAGGCTCTGAAACTTTGCGTCGTCTTTTTGTGTCTCGGCGTCAAAGCGTCTGTAACAACGTTGTCTTTACCAGACATATGTTGAATATCAGAAGTAATCTGGCTGATATAACTCAAGTGGCTAGGTTGGTGACGGAACCCTTTGTCGGGCTTTTGTCTGAGCGCGAATGGCAAAAATGGAAGTATTTTATAGCAAGGACGCGGCGAGTAATTCACGATCGTTGGCGCTGTAGTTGCGTTGAGCTGGGTTGAGCTGTTTTGAAAAGAAGCTTAACGGTTGCCAGATTTGATTCACCCATTGATGCAGGCGCGCCTACCTCAGTATCTGAGGCATCGACGAACACAGTTAGGGGAACATCTAGCTGAGGAAATGCCAGCAATGTTGCCTCAACAAGCTGTTGTTTGACTATCTCAAAACGTATGGACGCCTCAGTAGACGGCGCAACCTCGTGGGAGTCTTAGTTTTGGGCTTAATAATGAGCGACCCTGGGCAAGAAACGACGATAGAAATTTAGCATGGCCAAGAACCTTCGCAGATCCTTCACCGTGGTTGGAAGTGGGAAGCTCTTAATCGCCTCAACCTAGTCTGGGTCAGGTTGAAATTTCATCTGCTTCTGTAGAAATCTGCATTTTTCCACGTTTAAGACAAGTCCGGCCTCAAGGAGACGTTGAAAAATGCACTCGAGATGCTCTAAGTGCTCAGATTCGGAAACGAAAGCGACCAAAACATCATCAATGTAAACGAAACAAAAGTTTAAGCTTCGTAAAACAGAGTGGATGAACCTCTGGAAAGTCTACGCAGCGTTACACAAGCCGAAAGTCATCCTAGTGAACTCGTAGAGTCCGAAATGTGTGCAAATAGCCATCTTGAGAATGTCTTCGGGAGCTACAGGGATTTGGTGGTACGCCTTAGCTAGATCCGGGAGCTACAGAGATTTGGTGGTACGCCTTAGCTAGATCCAAAGTCGTAAAAACACGGCAATTCGTTAACGTGTCCGCGAAATCATGGATGAGCGGTATGGGATATCGGTCTGGAACTGTCTGAGCATTCAGACGCTTATAATCTCCGCAAGGCCTCCATTCGCCGTTTGGCTTAGGGACCATATGACAAACAACTATTTGATGGTCCGCATCAAATTTTCAAACTCTATCTTCACAACAGCAAGCTCTCTGAGTGAAAGAGGACGAGATGATTGGAAGAGGTTCGACATGATTGGAAAACCGGTGGTATTGATATGGTGCTGCACATCGTGCTTAACCGGCTTGGAGAAACTACTTTCCGTAATGATGTTGCAGAACTTTCGGAGGAATGCGCGAATGCGATGGTTGGCAACGTCCTCAAAAATTATCGAGAGAGTGTCATCTCGGCAGGCAGAAATCCCCCCTGACATTTATAACGAGGTTGCGGTGTCTATCAATGTTCTGTTCTGCAAGTCAAACAACCCATAGTGACACAGGAAGTCTGCGCCTAATATGGGGTTGCTGATATCCGCTAAAATGAAGCGCCACGAAAAATTTCAGCGGAGTCCGAGACTCACGTCCATCTGCCTCTAGCCATAGGTGCTGATGGGGGATGAGTTCGCAGCCGCTAAACGCAGGTTTTCGGTGTGTTCGGACGTGGTACTGCGCTTCGGGTAGCCGTCGCCGAGGCACCGAGCGAGCCTAACTTTTTACTACGCTAAACGTGCATCCGGTGGTACTTTTAGTCGCTTGAGCTCCATATTTCTGGTGGTGCCAACAAACCGTCGAGGTCGATGAGGTCCCGGCATATGACTACCGCTCCTTCAGGAAGCAGACCTCGATCGTGATTACGATTAAGATCTACCTCCCGAAAGCAAAGTACCTACCGTCCCAGTGAGCTTGGTGATGTCGTCACTATCGACTTCAGTTCGTCGATTTCCCAAGTTGTGTCTCGGGAAAATTGCGCGACTACGGGGTGCATGTACACCTCGTGCACTGCCACTACCGTGGCGGACAAGACCCCCAGCCATCCCGAGTCCGCCCAGACCAAGATGGCGCGTGTGCTCTCCGGGAGGAACTGCAGCCAGAAAGACTTTAACAGCTCCAAGCTGCTCCATTTCTCGTAAAAAAGAAAACCGAAAAAAAAACTTCCGCCGACCGTAGCGAAAAATAAATACAAATGCTAACAATAATAATAAATGAATTTGTAAATTGAAGTGAAACTGATAAATAGAAAGTAATAATAAAACAATATAGTTAATAAAAGGAAATGGAAAAATTAAAATAAAGTGAAGAAAATGACGTTGACTTATGTTCTTATGTTCACGACTTCGAACTGATTTAGTCACGTCTCATCGAAGTACGGAAAACGTCTGTCGAAACTCTTCCAGACTTTGCAAACTTCTAAGCCCTTGTGGGGGTTTCTAAATACCAATTGCCCGTCTGACCGAGCGTCGTAAGCTTCCGGTAGCCACCGAATTCGCTCGCTATCTCGTGAAAACTGACTTACGGAATCTTTTCCGAAATTTTTATCAAAGCAACAGACAGAAAACACACAAGCCCAGAGGACTATGGAATTTACGAAACGGTTGTCTTGGCATAAACTGCAATGCTATGCCTTTCATCAGATTCAATGCTTCAATAAATATTCGATATTTTGCAATTGGGAATTGCCGACAATCCGAATAAATTGCACGCCCGACTTCTCGAATCTTAACTAATTTTTCTTTCCTGTAGATGGTTATCTCTTTGCTTCCACTATTCTCTGGATTGTCTGAAAAGTACACACACTTTCTGAACTCTTCTGTGTCATCTATTGAACAAGCTCACGAAAGCCCGCGATCAAAGAGTAGTATAAGTCCCGAAGCGAAACGTTGATTAATACCCATAACAGAACATTAAACCTGGGAAACGCCTGCTGAATCAACACTTCACACTTCACTTCACTGACTAGGTACTACTGTTAAACCCTATCGCCACCTTCACGTGATGATCGCTGGAAGCTCGTTCTCAACGAAAAGCTACAGACGGAAAAGGATGAAGGCGAGTCTCCCGCACCTAAAAAACGGGACAAAATGTAGCAACTGGTCCTCCAGGATGGGGGTTGGATAGGGCTGACAAACCTTCACGGAAAACCGAAATTACGAAGAAGCCATAAGGGGAGCCTCGGACTGGACAAATTTGACATCGATGGACCCGGCAGTGAAAACGGACAAACGATTTACGCATTTGCTCATTGAACGTGCACTTCCTGTACAGGCCAAAGGTTGCCAAGCAGCTAGTCCTAACCCTGTCCCAATATAAGTATGATGTAACAGCGTTGCAAGAGATGCACTGAATAGGGATCGGTTTTTTGGACAAGAGCCACTACACCTTATAGTGGCGATCCAGTAAGTGCTCGGAGTAGGTTTCTTAGCCAGCCAAAAAATGTCCTGCCTCTATCGGCTTCGAAAATATAAGCGAACGGCTAAGCCCTCTGCGTTTTTGAGGCAAATTTCGAAAAATAAGCCTCATTAACGTTCACACCGTTACAGAGGAGACTGCAGAGTCTGGGAAGGATACCATCTACGAGACAGTAGAACGGACCCTTAAAGTATGCCCCGAATTCAATATCAAAGTCAAACTTGGAGATTTCAACAGTCAAGTAGGGACGCAGCCCGTATTCAGGCGATTTAGTTGGCCCCCATAGCTTACATAAAAAGACCAATGAGTTAGGTATATTGCATGAAATGGTTATTGAAAGTACCTGGTTAGACGGACGGGACCACTTTCATTAAAATAGACCACGTGTTGATTGAACGCCGCCACCTCTCATCCTTAATGAATATCAGAACATATACGGAGGCAAATATAGATAGACTTGGATCATTGTTTCATTGGCATAGTGCTCCGGGCTCGAATTACAACAGCACCTGCAATCCCCTCTGACAATCAGGTGAGAGTGAATACTGACGCCATCCACAACAAAGCCCTTCTTAGCACCTATAATGGGGGAATAGATGCCGCGTTAACGGTACGTAACAGAAGTCTTGGAGACGAAACATTGAAAAATGATCTTGACAATCACCTGAAGAACGTTATAATTGATATGACCACAAACAAATTTGTTCTCAGCCAGAAAAAATCTTGGAACATCTAGTTCGACGATGAATGTAAGTTAACAACGGAACGGAAGGTTGCTGCTCTTTCAAAGAACGCGGCACACGCGGAGCCTATCCCGAACTCCGTCCGGCGGAGAAGACAGAAAATGAAAGCCTGGGACAGCCAACAAGTCTGTGAACGCTTAAATCACAGGGAACCACCGTTAGCAGGATGAAGTCTTATGCTCGATGCTCATCCTGCCGAGACAAAGAGGTAAATCTGATTTTTGGCCGTATAGGCATATTAGAGAAATGGGTTGAGTATTTCGATGAACGACTTAAAAACCAAAATATTGGCGAGTTGTAGGTCCAAACAACTGAAGACGACAGAGAAATGCTGCCACAACCGATGCTTAAAGTGCGGGACAGCGAATCAATGCCTAACGATTTGCAATGAGGCATTACTTGTCCCATACAAAAACAGGTAGAGGTTCCAGGCTGCTGAAAACCATTTACAAGATATTCGTCGCTTTCTTGCTAAGCTCATACCAAAAAGGCTTCACTCAGATCAGATTTTTTTCTTTACAGCAAGCGATAGAAAAACTTTTGGAATATGGCCACCAGTTGCACCATCTTTTTATCGACCTCAAGGCCACCTACGATACCATAATAATAATAATTGTTGGCGCAACAATCCATATTGGTTCAGAGATTTGAAGTGTGTTGGAGTATTTCATTCAATACCGTAACGGTACACAACAGTACACTGTAGGAAGCAAAGTGGTCAGCATTGCGCTCGATAAGATAAGATAATTACCCTGATTTGACTCAGGTACTCATTCACAGCTGAGTCGACCGGTGTATGACGTCAAATCACGATACAACTTCCACTGCCACCAGTGAGATTTGGATAGCATAGTCAGGGTAAAATTAGAAGCGGCCATGAGAAAATTCGATATTCCATCGAAATTGATAAAATTGGCTAGGTTGACCCTGGCCAATGTGCGAGACTAGATAAAAGAAACAGGATTACTCTTGAGACCATTCGACATCAAAAATTGTCTAAGACAAGAGGATGCCCTATCATGCCTCCTCTTTAACCTGACCCTGGAAAAAGTGATCCATGATGCTGAGGTAAATGTAAGAGGTACGATTCTCTTTAAGTCCACCCAACTACTGGCATATGCTGACGATATCGATATCATGGGAAGAACGACTCGAGACGTCCAAACTGCCTTCATCCAAATTGAGCAGGCGGCGCGAGATCTGGGCTGCACATTATTGAAGACAAGACAAAGTGCATAGTGGTAACGTTACCACCAAAAACCAAAGAAGCGGCAACAGCAAATGGCGCTGATCAAATAAGAACAATAAAACTATGAGACTACAAGTTTGAAATCGTTCATAATTTCTCCTACAAGAGCTATGACGATGAAATCTGCGCACAGGTGTTGGCAGCTTACTGTACAAGACAATTATTTTTCCAGTTCTTATTTATTCCTCGGAGACTTGACTTCTTTGCAAGAAAAATTGGGAACTCTTGGCTGCGTTCGGAGGAAGACTCCTCCGAAATATGTTTGGCCCCCCTACATGAGAATGGACGACTTCATACCTTACATAATGATCAAATCTGTGAGTGGTATCACGATTGTCTGGTTGTGGATAAAATCTGGCCCAATTGGTTGCGGTGGGCGGGTCACTTTTTCCATATTGGTAAGGATGATTCCACCCGGAAAGTACGTACCCGGCCTTGTCTCAGATAGTGCAATGACGTAGGCGAGAACGCCAGACAGCTTTTAGAGATATTGAATTAATGGACCTCGATCCAAGACCCGTATGTCCGGAATTTCTCACTAAGGCAGACCTAGACCGGATACCAGTTGGCGCGCCGTTGATGATGATGTAAACCTTTACAAGAAGGCGGGCTCAATTTCCAGGAAGGTCGTAGCTCGCATTTATATATAATTTTCTTAGACGTAAGCAGGTGGAAACTTGCACCTTTTGCATGAGATAATTTTCAAGTATTGCTGCCAAAACTTGCATTGGTAACTACGGTTGCAAACTGCTTACATCTTGGTACTGGATAATGCATTTTAATATTTAAACATGGTAACGAACGAATGCAAAACTCATTTCACTTTCTCAAAACAGCCTCTCTGCAAAGAAATGTATTTGTGGGTGGTACCTGTGACGTGAGCACTGTAT
Source organism: Hermetia illucens (assembly GCF_905115235.1). Classification (NCBI taxonomy): domain Eukaryota; kingdom Metazoa; phylum Arthropoda; class Insecta; order Diptera; family Stratiomyidae; genus Hermetia; species Hermetia illucens. Next base: position 150,926,799 of record NC_051850.1, on the reverse strand, counting down.
ATGTATATTCACTGAAGCGAGCGCAGCCCATAGACTAGATATACGAAGAACTCAAACCAGGTCGATTTGGTAGAAGATGTAAAGTTAGTTAGAGGAAACTGAGACAAACCAGAAGAATGCGTGGTGGGATATACTCATGTCTTCTTCCGCTCAATTCTAGCCCTTCCCCCCTTCTTTTCGAGTCTTCATCGCCACTCATTGAAAAACAATTGTCAGTTGATAGTTCTATTTTTAACTTAGTCTGGAATGAAATTTTCGACCTTCTTCAATGTGTTCACTATCCCCATAAAAAACTGTTTTGCATCCCTGTCAGCATTCATCAAAAAAGCACCCTCTCACCACTCGTCGTTGTTCTTGTTATGGACACTTTCACGCGGTACAAAATTGACCTAGAGCAACTTATTCAAAAATGGAATGATCGCCTCATGTAGCACGGTTTCAGATTGAATCTAAGTAAAACTGCATCGTTGACGACCAATGCTAATGAAAAAGGCGTTATCACTTTACCCAAGACTAAGCTGTAAAATTGCTTCACGCATTAGCGCAATCCGGATGAGATGAGGTTCCACGACTAGCGTTCTTTGTGGTCAGCGCATCAACGAATGTCCCAAATTCAAAATTTATCGCAATGTCGTTCGGACTGTCGCCCTGGTTCTTAATGTTGGCCGACTGTAAAAGACAATGAACAGCGCCCCACGGTAATGGAGACGAAGATGCTGCGTTGGACTATTGGCGTAAAACGCCGTGATTACATCTGAAATTTGGATATCCGCGATCAATATGAGGTTCCATCGATCATGAGAGAAAGGCGTCTTGTTGACCTTTGGCCTTACAATTTTGAACCACAATTAAAAAGAAAATCATATTTTATGGCTCACAAAACTTTATTGATATTAAATTATATAATTTTCATAACATAACTTAATATAACGAAACACAAAATAATGCGAATCAAGAGAGGTATAAATGTCTGAGCTTATTATTTACATCACAATAAGTAAACTAAGAAAATCCATCAAAATTTACCATCAAAACTCTTCCTACAAACTACAACCTTACATTGTCATTATTGTTATTCTTGTGGTGCCGGAAATTACTCTCGCTTATCTCAATATCTATCCTTTCAACAAGTTCGTTGAATGTGACAATAGATTTGCGTCTCTCATTTTGCCCACGAGAACCTTCAGAGCTATCTGAGTTATTGCTATAACCCTCAAAGCTGTTTGTGTTGCTTTCATCGGAGGTATCCATGCTAGTAGCTCCTGATACCGCCATGGAAGCTTTCTTCTTGTATTGCTGGCCAGCTTCATATGTATCGCCATCTTCATAATAAAAATTATTTCCAACTTTATATTTCATTTCGTGGTCCATGCTATCCTCTGAGGAAATTGTCTCTGAAGTTGTTTCGTTTGAAATTGACTTGAAATTGTATGGTCGCAGCCAAAACCACCAAAAAGCAAATGCAGCAGCTGAAAATGGAGATTTAAGATGTAAGTGTATATTAAATTGTTGATAAATTGAAGACCCAACTTAATGTAGCGAAAAGCAATACTCCCAACACCGATATTCCTGCCACGAGTCCCGATGTGTCCGCAACAAGCTCATCACTCTTGGCTTCAGATGCATAAGGAGAAGTTTCCAAGTCGTATTCACCGTGTAAGTTATTCAGTCTCCTGAGAGAGGGATGAAAAGTTATAAAGTATAGTATAGTATTGAAAACCGAATAACTGAAATAATTCCTTCGAATAAAATCCGAAAATAGTACTACCATAAAAGCACTAACTTTACCAAAATTGAAGGAGTTGGTAAGCACTTATCGTACTGCCAACAATGCCTGTGGCTTAGCCACCATATAGTGGCAGCCTCTTAATTTTTTTCAGATTTTTTGGTTGGAGAGTTTCTGAGAATAATAATAATAATAAATTACGGACAACTATGTCCAAATTCCGAATGCATCACCCAAAGTCTGCCGTGGAGCGGATGAACCTGCCTCGTGACATCGGAGGTAGGGGCGTGGTTGACGTGGCGGCACAACATCATCGCCAAGTCGACTCGCTGCGCGCTTATTTTTACAGTAAAGAGCAGGCGAGCCCCTTGCATGCGGCTGTCTGTAAGGCAGACTGTGGACTGACTCCACTTAACTTGAAGGATCGATCTTTCAATCCTCTGAGTGGGGTGAAGTCGGACCAGGAGCGGATCGAGGAATGGAAGTCGAAGGCAATGCACGGTAAACACGTGAATTGTCTTTGGCAGCCATTTGTCGATTTGCATCTGTCGAACAGATGGCTGTGTGCTGGGGAGCTCTTTGCTGAGACGGAGGGGTTCATGTGTGCCATTCAGGATGGCGTGGTCGCCACCCGAGCTTATAAAAAGCTCATCATGAAAGAACGGGTGGAGAACGACCAGTGCAGAATGTGTGGTTCGGCGTTAGAGACGTTGGACCATCTCATTTCTGGCTGTACTGTTATGGCACCGGTGCAATACATCACCAGGCATAATGCTGTATGTAAGGTTATCCATCAAAACCTTGCATATAAGCATGGGCTGATCACGGGGACATGTCCGGTTTACCGATATGAGCCGCAAGCAGTACTTGATAGTTCTGCTTACAGCATGTATTGGGACCGGCAAGTTCTGACTGATCGCCATACCGCACACAACAAGCCTGAAGTACTGCTAGTTGACAAGACGGGTCGCTCCGCGTATATTATTGATGTTGCTATCCCCCATAATAGCAACATTGAACGGAAATACGTGGAGAAGAAGGTGAACTATGAGCCATTGGCTCGGGAAATCAAAGAAATTTGGCGTCTCGAGCGGGTGGTTGTAGTTCCCATAATATTGTCAGCTACAGGTATTGTACCTAAATCCCTCACGGCTTCCCTTGATGTCCTGGGACTTTCGCACAGTCTGGTTCAAACCATGCAGAAGTACACCATTCTGCATACGTGCTCGATGTTGCGGGGGGTACTCGACGGATTCTCCCACTGACCTACCACCGGCCACCACCACCAGTGCCCCTTTAGTTTTTAAGTAGGTAGGATCGTCCGAGCCTAAATGCTTGGCACTTAGTGCTAGTATTAGGTAAAATCCGGCATCTGCCGAGATTGTGATAACTCGGAAATAATAATCGTTGGCGCAACAATCCATATTGGATCAGGGCCTTGAAGTGTGTTAGAGCACTTCATTCAAGACCGTAACGGTACACCACAGTACACTGTGGGAGGCAATGTGGTCAGCATTGCGCTCGCCCGAGATTATTACCCTGATTTGACTCAGGTACTCATTCACAGCTGAGTCGACTGGTGTCCGACATCCAATCACGATAACAAATTCCTCTGCCCCCAGCGAGATTTGAACCGCGACCTTCCGCTACGACAGCCCAGCGCTCTAACCACTTGAGCCATCCGGACAGTTTCTGAGAATGGCCCCGTTAAATAAATGATCAATTTCGATCCCCCGAACTCCCCGCTTTTTCAACAAATATCAAAACTAACACCAGGTTCGAAAAGTACTAACTGAGACCTTTCATTTGATACCTCACATGACTATATTTGATGAAAACAATTTACATCCCCCTTTAGCTTGTATGGGGCCCCCCTCAAATTCGACGTAACAGAATCTAACTTATTGTATGTGTGAGCGTTCATAGTCCCCACCTTTCCACCAAATTTGGTGTCAATCACTGCTACAGTCTCCGAGAAAAATGCGTGTGACTGACAGACGGCCTGCGAGGAGTGGTCAGATCTCCCATCAGTCGCGACCCCAGCTGGCGCATTGGGGCATACAATCTGTTCATGTACTTTTCTTTTCTGACTGTGGGTGGGCTAGTGTTTGCTCATCTCTGGTGTCTGGACCACAATGGCTATGAAAAGAATACCTAGAATATAAAACCACAATGGAAAACGATAGAAGAAGGAAATTACGGTGCAGGGGCCTGAATCATTGCAGGGTCGCTCAGGATTTACTTGAGTTGACCACGTTCGAATCTGAAATGGAAATTGCCATCCTAAGTGATCCGTATAGAAACCGTCGCGGTGCCATATGGGTCACAAATTCAACTGGTGGAACGCCGATATGGGCTTACAGTCGACAGGCCATACAATGTACTGCAAGTCAGGCAGCCAGTGGCTTTGTGTGAGCGAAAATAAGTGGTGTATATATATACAGCTGCTACGCCCCACCAAGTTTGACACTGTCAGAATTCGAGCAAATGTTTGATAATCTTATTCTCAACGCAAGGGGACGAAGTGCAAACGTGATTGCTGGTGATTTCAATGCTTGGGCCCTAGAGTGAGGTAGCAGAGAATCAAATGCTAGGGGCCGCAGTTTATTAGAAGCGCAGATGGACATAGTTTTGACTAACGAAGGTGCTGTAAACACTTTTCAGAAAGATGGGTCAGCCTCGGTTGTAGACCTGACCTTTGCCAGCCGTACGCTGGCGGGTGGTATGTCCTGGTGCATCAACGAACGCTACACGAACAGCGATCACCAGGCAATCTTCTTTGAGACATATGTCGAGCCACAGGGCAAAGAGCCATAATGTCCGAAACTGAAAAAGATTTCAGGGTGATCTGGAAAATCTTTGGAAGAGCAGACTTTCATAGAGATGTGGTTAGATCAACCTAATAAAGCAGGCGCCTCTACGGAAAGAGCCGTCCATCTGACTCAATGCATTGCCAAAGCATGTGACGCGTCCATACCTAGGAGGCGCTCATTCCTCAGTAGAAGACCAGACTACTGGTGAAATGATGAACCGACCTGCCAGAAGCGCAGCTCAAAGAGCGATAGGTAGAGTCGATCAGGGGCAGAAGGAGTGCGCCTATAAGGCAGGCTGCAAAACCCTCAAGCTCGCCATCTAGCGCAGCAAGCGAAAATTCTTTAAGAAGCTGTGCTGAGAAGCGGACGTAAGCCCGTCGGGGAGTGCTTATAGAATTGTGATGGGGTGATTCACAGGCCGTTCATCTCCGAAGTTCACGTGTCCCACTCTGTTGCTGAAAATCATCCAGGGGTTATTCCCCCAGCAAGAGAAGAGCACCCACACTTTCCAACCACCTCTGAATGTGACGCCAATTCCGCCAGTCACCAGAGACGAGCTGCTGGAGATCTGCGGTAGAATGGAAGACAATAACCCGCCGGGCCTGGCGGAGTACCGAACTTGTCATGAAATCCAGGTCGGACATGTTTGCTGAATTGTTCGAAGCGAACATGTCCGAGGGAATATTTCCAGCGGCATGGAAGCGGCAGAAGTTGGTACTTCTGCCTAAGCCTGGTAAACCTCCAGGTGAACCATTCTTATACCGACCCAAATGTCTTTTGGACACTGTGGAGAAAACATTAGAGCGGGTAATCTATAATAGATTACTTCCGGGTGTTGAGAGCCAAGGCGGTCTTTCAGATCGGTAGTATGGGTTCCGTAAAGTCAGAACAACCATTGATACCATCAAAGTGGTTACTGGCTTGGCCGAAGATGCAATCCACGGAAAGAGTAGTACTAGCAAATATTGCGTGGTAGTAATCCTGGATGTGAAAAATGCATTCAATTGTGCCAATTGGAATCGAATACGCAAATCTCCAGCGAAGGTTCTATTCCCACCTATCTCGCTGCTATCATCGATAGTTATTTAATTGAAAGGAGGCTGTGGTATGACACTGATGGCGGACCCCAGGAGTACATTATTTCCGCGGGTGTCCAGCAGGGCTCCGTATTGGGCCCAATACTGTGGAACATCATGTGCAACGATGTACTTAATCTTCCCCTTCCGGAGGAAGCCACAGTGGTGGGTTACGCTGAGGACATAGCGCTAGTTGTTGTCACAAAGCATTTCGAAGATGCTGAGTTATACCAAAGCGAGGCAATCGATGCTGTTAAAAGTTGGCTAGAGAGCTTTGGTTTGACACTTGCGGAGGAAAAAACGGAAGCGGTCCTCATCACTAAGCGCCGGAAGAGAAACTACGCCTGTATTAGAATCGGGAATCTTATCATCACTTCCAAGCCCACCATCAAATACTTGGGAGTGGTGATAGACAGGAAGCTCAGCTACAATCTGCCTTCATCCAGGCGGCGCGAGATTTTGGGCTGGACATGAAGGCAAGGTGAAATGCATGGTGGCAACATCAGCGGCAAAAACCAAAGAAGCAATACCAAATGGCAATGGTCAGATGAAAACAATAAAGGCAGAAGACTACAACTTTAAAATCGTTGATAAGTTCTCCTAAATACGGCTGAAAATAAAAACCGGATGTTGGCAGCCAACAGCAGCTTCTTCACCCTACAAAAACTGTTCTGCTTGCCATAGAAGAGAATCGTCTACAACAGACTGCTACCCATCATCGAAAGCAGCAATGACCAGAACGTCAGGGTAGTTTTCAACGTGCCCACTCGACGATGAATGCAATAAGTAAACTCTTATTCCCTCCCTCAATCATTTCCTGGCTTTCCTTCTATCTCTCATACCGTTCCTGAAAAGTTTCTTTCCGTGGTTACTCATCTCGTTGCTTCTCTCCTTCCTCCGGCGTTCCCCAAGGTTCTATACTTGCCCAGGCATATCATTACTCTTACTCTTCCTGTTTTTATCAAAGATATCCTCACCTGCCCGTATCTGCCCGTATTTAAGGCCACCTTTAAATTATTTACCTCAATTTCGTCTCCGCTGGACTGTGCTCCCTTGAAGTCCAACCTTGATAATTTGATCCGTTGGTATTCGGTCAACAAGCTAACACTGAATGCCAACAAATGCCACCGGATGTGCTATTCACTTAAACCCTCCACATCATCCTTTTCCTATTCTCTTAGTGGACAACCCCTCTCACTACCGACCTCCTTCCAAGACCTGGGTGTAATATTCGACGACAAACTTCGTTTTAATTCCCACTTCGTTGACATCATCAATAGAGCTTCTAAAATGTCTGGTTTTATCCCACGTTCCTCCTCCGACTTTACCTGAATTCAGTCCTCCTTAACACTCTTCAACTCCCTTGTCAGAAACATTCTTAAATATTGCTGTGTAGTCTTGTCTCTCTTTCGTATCCGTGACTGTCTCGCCATGGAATGCCATGTATAATGAGGTGCTTGCTTCCCGTCCAGGGGGGGCTACGGTTGTTGTCTTTACGGATGATCTAGCTACGATTGTTACAGAAAAGCATCTAGAGGATGAGGTCTACGCAATGGGAACAGTAAAAACGGTAAGGTCCTGGCTAGGAAGAACCGGGCTGACCTTGGCATACGAGAAAACGGAAACAAACCTCCGAAAAACAAAATGCAAAGACGGAGTTACAGGTTCGTACCAGGGCAGAGGCAACTCGTCAGACGATGCCACAACGGTCGTGTAAAAATCGACTATCAAATACCTGGGGGTTATAATTGAAGCTAAACTGAAGTTTAGGGAGCACCTAAAGTACGCCTGCCAAAAGGTAGTCAGTGCCACTACGGCACTTTCAAAAATGTTGACGAATATTGACGAACCGAAACACTACCCGAGGTTGCTTAAAAGGCACCGGCTAAAGCCGGTGTGGTGCGATCTATTCTGCTTTACTCGTGAAAGGCGCTTGTAAACTCTCAAAGACGGAAGCAGTTGAATTCGGTTTATCGGCTGATGGCTTCGAGGTTTCGCAGGGTTTTCAGAACCATATAAGATGAGGCAGTACTGGTAATGACGGCATCAAATGAAAGGGCGTCCAGAACGTAGCATTGCGGCAAGATCAGAGTCTCTGACAGCACAAATGGGACCAATCTACGGAGGGTCGGTGAACGTACAGACTCGTTTCCAACATTAGGATACGGCTTGAGCGGAAATGTAGGGAAACCAAATACCGCAGTACCTAGTTCCTAACGGGACACGGTGGTTGCTACAGGCAGTATCTGCAACGCTTTGAGCGCAGTAACGTGAGCCCGTAGAATATAGTTGCGGAGATGCTGTGGTCGAGGGAAAACTGACCTACAATTTCCTCTGCAATTGTAAAAATATAGCAGGAGTTGCCGAGAGAACCAAGAAGGAGTAAAGCAGAAAGGAGCAAAAGGACAAGTGCCTAAAGGCAAAGTCACCCCGCGAAGTAGAAATAAACGCCGATCTCGAGGGGATGAAACTGGAGAAACGGGGATGGGGTCTAGTGGGTGCTTATCCCACACGCGCCTGTTCTACTTCCGCCGGTGGTCGGAACTGGAGCGAACATGATTTTCAACCTCCACGTCCCAACCAACAAAAAGTTGTGGTGTGGGATGGTCATGTTATCCCTATAAGCGTGATCCACTCCGGAATGTCTATAAGGGTAATATCTGTAGAAGTAGTAGATGACATAGGGGATCCTGCCTAAAATGGAGCGATGATATAGACCAGGGTTGTAGACAGCTATGAGGGATATCAAATTAAAAGACCTCGGAGCCAATTCGGGCTGTCAAGAGCTCCTTTCTAAGGCAAGCGGCAACCGGATACCAACACCCTTCAACCGGGGATAGAAAATTTTTCAAATATTAAATCAAAGCTGAGGTTACAGAGCTAAATTTAATGGATAAAATTTTTGCTTGTGGAAGAGTATTATGTAAATGCTAAACTCTTTTCATCATCATCAACGGCGCAACAACCGGTATCCGGTCTAGGCCAAACTCTTTTGCCCAATTAAACAAGTATGAGTAGTTTGAGTATGTAGAAATACTCTCCCGAACTTAAGGTTAGCCACTCTATGATGGCAAAAGCACTCGAGTTTTGGTGTCGGGTGCGTGGAGACCTGGGCGTACCTTCCTTTTTTAACTCGGTCCCCTATGCTTAACAACATGATTTGAATTTAGTGAGCCACCACTTTAAGCAACAACATTGTAGACATACAAACTGCGTAAACTGCTATCCCAGCAACGTGGCTTTAGCATCACATGATATGCTCACAAAACCAGTTTAAATTAAGTCGAGTTTGGATAGCTAGAACCCTGATAATAGCATTTTCCCGATATAAATATTAAATATGAATATCAGCTCAGAAAAAAATCCGTGAAATATCGGCGTTAATACTATGCCAAACATTTAGCCAAAAGTCTGGTATGCATAGCCGAACCAGTTGAACTTCCCGAAAAAGTATTTGATTTTATCTTTACTTACTCTTCTACATCAGATCCTCCGACAAATTGTCCTTCTTCGTCAACCGCATATATCCAAGCTCTCAATATGATTCTATGATCTGCTGTCCCCAACATTCCATCAGACCTTTCAAAAGTCTCCTGAGAATTTTCTTCGTCTCTACGAGCGGGTAACATCGCATACCTTAAACTATAAACTTCTGCCCCTACTTCCAAGCTAACGTTTTTCAAAACGCTCTCAAAATTTTCCGCAGGTTGATCATTAATTGTCAACATAGTCACATAGTTAGACGTCAAAACCTTCACAATTAAATTTACTCTGGTCTTCCTTCCATAAAAAGAGCCATCTCGATCTGCTGCTACCACCACCAGTTCAATACTTTCAAGCCCGTAAGGTAACGCCGCGATTGGATATATAATCCCCGAAGTTGGATCGATTTGGAAATAATCGTTTTCGTTCATGCTGTATCGGATTTTTGCATTGAGTCCTACATCTCGATCAGTAGCTTCAACTTTGATTAGATATTCAGGCATAAGGTTGTAGTACACGTCGACTTCTGGGTAACCAATTATGTAGTCTCCATGCGGAGGATGTACAAATTCTGGACTATGATCATTCACGTCTTCTATGATCAAGGATAAGGTGGTCAGGTATGGGTTGAATGGTATGTCATCTATAAGGACTAATGAACGAGAGGAGTTGTCTGTTGAGTATCTACTCCAGGTGGATCTCCGTTGCCTTGAGTTAGCCACTCCTGGGCAATTCAGCTTCAGTTGCACAAGGACCTGTGCTACTGGCATTGACTCAAAAATAGGGTCTTCACGATCAATAGCGATTGTTGTTAATTGGTAAGTGCGACTGTCAATCTTCACATATACTAGAAAAAAGATATTATTAGGGTTGATCCCAGTTCAAATAATGATTAATTTGTATACCTTTATCATTAGGTTCCATACTGAATATTGTGAACACACACTGACCGTACTTTGCATTCAGCAGGTCCGTGTGAGACTCTTCCTCCACAATATGTTTGACGAGCAAAGTAGACGAAACCGTTGTCATTCCATTAGGACATTCATTAGCGGCATCTACCGTAAGCCGAACCATGGCATATCCTTTGGCATTCGTCGTTGGATTCACCGCAACCGCCTGAAAAGTATATAAGCCGGGGCTGACACTATCATGAGCAACAAGTTGTCCAGTAGTTGGATGCACAGTGATACGTGACTTAAGATGAGCTGGAAAAGTGAAAATTCTGAATCGATTGCAGCCTAAACTATTTTGGAAGACTTGCCGTTAGTAATATCTAAAGAATAGTTCACTGAGGTAGTTGGCTCCCGGATTTTGGCTGAAATAATTCCTATAATTCCGACATAGTTAGGTTCAATGCGGTATAAATATAGTTTTCTGTCAAACGTGGGTGGATCGGACGGCTCAGGAGTGGTCGTTTGCGGACACATGTCATTCGGAGGAATAACGCAAGGCGGACAGGTACCATTACCAGCACCTAAACCAGGGAATACCGTTTTGAAGATCAAATATTCGTTGAGTGAACTGAACTCAATACTCACCACATGTAACTGGAATTTCAACCACAACAGCCGTTCTTCCGGACAAACCATCTTTGTTCTCCGCAACTATCGTCAAATCCAGTGATGTTCTCCCACTAAGTTCATCTGGATTAAGGTTTTCGTCGTTTATCTCCAACATAATGTTAACGGTACTCGATCTCAGTCTAAAGAATTTTGCGTCTTTTCCACCTAAGATAACCTCGATTCCATCTTGATAAGTATCTGTTTTAATGCGGATATCCTCGATGTCTAATTGATAGTACCGATCAAGTGTGCCTTTGTAGAAATTTTTGACAAATTCAGGAGGCGTGAAAACTGGGACATTGAGAATGATCGATGTGGATGCTGAGTCACCATCAATGTTGCGTGCCGTTATTATGAAATTTAGATACTTTTCACTTTGTAGAACGGATGAAGGTAGTCGTTGAATAACTTTTAGTTTGATTATGTTCTCAATTATGTGCAAGTCGAAATTTTGTTTGAATTCTGTAGAGAGACAACAAAGATAATACATACAAATAAAGGTAAGGCTTGGATTGAAATATCGTAATTTTTGAGTTCAGTATACAGCTGTCTAACGTCTCTAGCGATATTCATCAAGGAATCACCTAGTATTCTATTCCTCTGCGTTCTTATCATGAACACTGTCACGTTGGGCATTCAACATCCAGGGCCCAGGCTCTATGTAGATTATGTCTTCCCAGATTTTCACACAACATAGTTGATCTCAAGTAGCTCGTCCAAAAGTGGAATGATTGCTTCATACAGTACGATCTCCGATTAAAATGAAGTTTCTGACAGACTCCAAAAAAACTGGCGAAACTACTGTTTGTGAGAGTGATCTGGTGAAAACTCAGTGATTTGAGCATTTCGGATTGAGACTCTCAATTAATTGTGAATTGCCGCATAGAAGTGCTTCACGTATCAGCACAGTAGTGGCATTCCACCACTGGTGTTCTACCACAGCATCGTTGACTCTATAATCTCTATGGTTCCGAAGGCTGCTCGGCTACAAAAGACAATCAACATCGCCTTGCAATAGGGAGACGAAGATGCTGCGTTGGATCAGTGATTGCGATTTAATTGCGAGAGAGGCATCTTTGATTGTGTGGTCATCTAATCCGCCCTTACGAGAGCTCAATATCTTTTGAACATCCAAATCCAAAACAGTGATATCTTGATACACGCAGTAATTTAAGACACTCTTGACCCCCGACCGGAGGGGGGAGGGACCGAACTTATTAGCGAGATAAGGAAAAACGCGATGTAGACGTGCCGACCCTAATATCGGCTGGGAGAAAGGCAGTGTGCAGTGGGGAGGGGTGATAATCCTGTTAGGATATTGTTCTACAGATGTTTGGCATAGGTCTGGAAGGAATTTTTCTGTATGGACTGGAAAGGAAAGAGATTGACCATATTTCAAACAACCGGAATGGCACTTCATATTTTTTTGTGTATTTCTCTTATAAAAACATTTCAGTCAACGTTTGTCCCATTTGTACCTTGCACGTAATATATGCATATATTATGTAAGGATATCCACTTTCGCGTGATACTAACATTCATGGTCTTAAATTGGCACAGAAACCACAACTTTGTCCTGTTATAACTTGGTTAGTAATAGCGCGATTTCCACGAACCTTGGAATATGCTCTATTGTCTATATTACTGCAAAATTTCATACTTCTAGTATGAACTTGAGAGGGGTTTTGCAGTCAATTACTAAAAATGATAGTAATATACTATTATTTACTTTATTTGAATAGATATCGATATGGAAGGGTATTTCAGAGCCTAGCCGACGTATAGTGGCAGCATCTAGATTTTTTCAGATTTTTCGGTTGGATCATTTCTGGGAATGGGTCCGTTAAAGAAATGATCAGTTTCGAACCCCCGCACTCCACACTTTTTCAACAAATGTCAAAACTAAGACCAGCTTCAGCATATTCTAACTGAGACCTTTCATTTGATATCCCATCTGACTATGTTTGGTGAAAAAAAATGTACGCCAACCCCGCTCTAAAATTCGGTATAGAATGGTGTAACTCGCTGTATGCGTGAGCGTTCACAATATACACATTTTCCTCAAATTCAGTGTCAGTTTCAGTTTCCGAGAAAAATTCGTGTAGCAGCCAGACGGAGTGAGGAGTTGCCAGATCTCCCATCAGGCGCGACTCCAGTTGGCGCATAGGGGCATACCTATTGGTGTGTAAATATATGTTCATGCACTTTCTTTTCTGACTGTGCATGGACCTAGGGTTCACTCATCTCTGGCGCGAGGACCAATATGGCTATGGCAAGGATACCCAAAATATAAAACCATGGAAGACGAGAGAAAGAGGAAACTTACAGTGCAGGGACTTAGAACTCCAGTACCGGCGGCTTTTGAGGGTAAGGCCGTCGATATCCCTCGTCCGCATTGCCTCGGTGGTGGACAACTTGGCCACCGTGGTATATAATGCTACAAGTGATTTGGATCTGGAGAAGGAGGTGTTCAAGCGAAGTACGACCTTACCGAGAACACCGGGACCAAGAGCAAACAAAGCAGATCGTTGGTCGACAAAAACCTTGATAACACCACCACAAATATTCAAGATGCGCGACAGCAAGAGGTAGTCCAGGAACAAAAAAGAGACTACAGGGTCTCCTCCAATGTCAAAGACGGTAAAGGATAAGGTACAGGCAAGGTCAATAAACGCCAAAAACGATGAAGCGTATAAAAGAGTAATCTAGTCGTGACTCATTGAGACCAGAGTCCCGATCCGGAAGAATTAGCCTTCACCCAGCTTGGAGCAAAAATAGTTGAGCTGTCCGAGTTTATCAAGGACAAGCACAACGTGCACCAAACCATAAAGAATATGGTGAGGGCTATTAAAAAAGAAAAGATCCAGCGTTGGCTAAACTGATGACTCACGCTTTAAAAGCTCACTTAGGCAGAGTGCGTGCCCAAAAACATGAGATCTACATACAATGTAAGGACCTCGATAAAGTGACATCGAAAGGAGAAATTTGTACTGCTCTGAAGGAGCAATTCAAGTTGGAAGAACTTGCCGAGGAGTCTGTTGTAGGTTTACGAAAAGCCTAAGGCGATACTCAAACGGCCACAATACGAGTACCAGTGGAGGCAGTGCAGAAGTTGTTGGCGGCCGGAAAAGTTCGCATTGGATGAGTTGTCCATTTAAGCGAGCAAACTTCACTCAAGAGGTGGTTTAAATTCCTCACGTTTAGGCACTTCGTGAAGGTACGCACCAGCGGCATTGATCGATTCGATCGATGCAGAAGGTGTGGGGAGAAAGACCATGTTGCCAGGGAGCATGATAGGGACCCCAAACGCCTATTGTGTGAAGTAAAAGAGGGACAGGATAACCGGCATATTGCCGGAAGTGGTAAATGTCCGGAATTTTGGGGGTGCTGACTGCATTAAGAAAATGAGGTTTATTCAAATAAACCTCAATCATTGCAGAGTCGCTCAGGATTTACTTGAGCAGACAACGTTCGAATCTGACTTGGAAATCGCCCTCATAAGTGAACCGTATAGAAGCCGTCACGGTGGCATATGGGTTACAGATTCTACTGATGGAGCGGTGATATGGGCTTGCGGTCAACAGGCCATACAATGTATTGCAAGTCAGGCAGAAAGTGGTTTTATGTGGGCGAAAATAAGTGGTGTATATGTATACAGCTGCTACGCCCCCAGAAGTACAAAGAATGTGGTGCTGGTAAGCCAGAGCAGGTATATTGAAGCACAACTACTGGGTATTAAACCTCTCACTTTTTGATAAAATGGTTCAAGGATAATGAATAATTTGCTTATGTTGGAGGGCGCTTGGAAAATTCCAGCGAGCGGAACGGTAATTTCCGCTTGATTTGTTCCTCTGGTAAGGTTTAATGATATCCCTGTGATAATAAAGAAGGCTGGGCAACGTCGAGTTCCCGGGGATACGTTACAGCTCACACACGAGAGAAGTTCTCCTGATGCAGTGGAGAATTTCGTCCGAGAAGGTAGAATAAGCCAACCTGAATAAAAAAGGTTGCAGCAGGGTCGGTGGAATATGTAGAAGAAGAGGAAGAGCCAAGGAGATGGCAGTTGTACCTTCAGGTACTGCAGAAGCTATTGTCGGTGGAGCTTTGGAGGGAAAGCACATTGCGACCGGTTCGACGTCAGCAGGGTGGTCTGCGGTGCTGCCTGGCGCTATGATCGCCGGGTGACGAAACTTAGATGCTGGACAAGCTTAATTTTAAGAGTCAGTTAGGTTGACACTAGTATTTGAATTCCCATGTAGACTAGGCAGGGATGGTTTGGCGCCCGGGGGTACTAAAGTATAGCGCCAGTGTTAACCCCAACGGTGACTGGGTACCAGATGGGAAACAAAGCGCCTCAGTGACCGAAGAAATATGCACAGCGTGTGTCGTACATCAGCAAAAACGATGTCATAATGTTTGAAGTCAGATGCCGTCAACCCCATCATGAAAAAACCGGTAGGTGTCCGCAAATTTTCCAATGGTCCGATCCAGATCAAGGATCAACTCCTTATTCACGATGAAGGGGATGATGGTTAAGATTCTGACAAGGCGCATCTTGAATGCAACAACTGAAGGGATATTTGAATACTTCTTACTGTCGCGATGATACTAGCTAAAATTATCCTAAAATGCATCACAAAATAACAGCAGGTCACGATTTTGATGCCTAATCAAACCAACACCCTGCGACTGGTTTTAGAACAGTGCGCGGTGTTTACATCTGCGCGTCACTAGCTTTCCATCGATTTCCAGAACGCTCTCCCCAAAATCAACAATGAGCGTATCTGGAATGCTCTGCAAATATCTAATATCAGTTGTATCGATTCATCGGTTCGTATGAATTCAAAATCAGCCCGGGTTGCGTTATGTCACCGATATTATTTCTTTCGTTTTCGGATGCCTCTTGGAGCCACAGACCTTGATCAAATGACTTTTGATTTGAAGAAGATGGAAATCAGAGTAAAACAACAAAACTAAGGTTTTCAGTGTATCGATAGGATGGCGAATGGTCGGTGGATCGCCCTAAAACTGCATAAAGTAAAACAGGGCAGGAGAAATACGTGCTCCTCGGGAAGTCCTGCAGGGAGCTACAGTACATTTAATGAAACTGACAACGATGATATACAAGTGTTGTGCTTATGCTCCATTTAGACCATATACATAGCTACTCTGGATAACGTACGTCGAAAATATATGTAGGAAAGCTGCAGGAACTGATGAATTACACTCTTAATCTACAGGCCAGAACGGGGATCGGAGCAATGACACTTAAGAAGGAAGACGAAGTATTGCAGCATTGCTTGAACTTCATTTGTAAGAGTAGTTCATAGTAGAAATACTCGCAGGTCATCTCAGGCTACTCTTCCTCTTGGGGGACGATGAGGATATTTGAGGACATTATCTGAAGGGTAGTATAGGTCCCAGGGCGAATCGTGGGTTGGTACCCACGATGGAGCACAAAACCTGTGAAATGCCTGTTGAACCAACACCAATAGCTCTACTACCAAACCCTATATCCACCTCCTTGTGGTGACCGCTGGAGCTCTTTCTTAACGAAAAACTGCAGACGGAGAAGGATGAAGGCGAGTCTCCCGCGCCTAAAAACCGGACAAATTCTACCAACTGGTCCTCCAGGTTACGAGTTGGGTAGGGCTGACAACCCTACACGGAAAACAACTTGTTACGAAGCCACAACAGGATCCTCGGACTGGACGGATAACACAACGACGAACCCGGCAACGACAACGGAATAACGATTTGCGCATTTTCTCATGGAACATGCGCTTCCTGTCCAGAGATGAAGCTGATAAGCAGCTAGCCGATACCCTGTCCCAATATAGGGCTGATGTAACAGCGTTATAGGAGATGCGTTGTACAGGGACCGGTTTCCTGGAGAAGAGCCGCTACACCATATATTATAGTGGCCATCCAGTAAACCATGTGCTCGGAGTAGGTTTCTTAGTCAGCCAAAAATGAAAACTGCTGTTATCGGCCTTGAAAACATAAGCGAACGGCTATGCACTCTGCGTTTGCGAGGCAAGTTTAGAAATATAAGCCTCATTAACGTTCACGCCCCTACAGAAGAGACTGCAGAGTCGGAGAGGAAGGAAGGATACCTTCTACGAGGCAGTAGAAGGAACCCTCGAAGCATGGTAACGGACTGCGGACTATTCAACTAGCAGGGTCACACGAAATGGTTGTTGAAAGTACCTGGTTTGCGCGGAAAGCGGTCCACAAACATACGTGGGCCTCTCCAGACGGGACCCCTTTCAACCAAATTGAACACGTGTTGATCGAACGCCGCCACCTCTCAGCCTTGATGAATGTCAGAACATATAGGGGGGCCAATATAGACTCAAACCACTATCTCTTTGGCATGGTGCTCCTCTTTAACCTGGCCCTCGAGAAAGTGATTCGTGATGCTGATGTAAATGCAAGAGGTACGATCCTCTTTAAGTCCACCCAACTACTGACCTATGCTGGCGATATCGACATCATGGGAAGAACCACCCGAGACGTACAAACTGGCGTTATCCAGATCGAGCAGGCGGAGATCTTGGGCTGCACATCAATGAAGGCAAGACAAAATATATGGTGGCAACGTCAGCACCGAAAACGAACCAACCAACAACATTAAACCGCACTGGTCAAACAGGAAGAATAAGGATAGGAGAAAACAACTTTGAGACCGTTGATAATTTCTTCTATCTAGGGTCGAAAATCACAACCGATGATGAAATCCGCGCACGGTTGTTGTCAGCCAACAGAGCCTACTTCCGCTTTCAAAAACTGTTCCGCTCGAAACGTCTCACCACAGGGTCAAAACTCTTACTGTACAAAACAATGATCTTGCCAGTCCTCATGTATTCCTCGCAGACTTGGGTTCTTAGCCCCCTACATGAGGATGGACGATTCCGTAGCCTACACAATGGCAAAATCTATTAGCAATACCATGACCGTCAGGTTGTGGATAAAATCCGGGTCAATAGGTTACGGTGGGCGGGTCACTTAATCCGTATGGATGAGAATGATCCCACCCGGAAAGTCTATAAGAGCAATATCGATGGTAGAAAAAGAAGACAAGGCACACCCTGTCTAAGCTGGCGCGATGACGTAGGCCAGGACGCCAGGCAGCTTTTAGCGACATCGAATTGGTAGACCTCGGTGCAAAACCGAGATGTCTGGAGTTCCTTATTAAGGCAGGCCTAGACCGGATACCGGTTGTTGCGCCGTTGATGATGATGAGAATGCAAGTCTGACTCGATATTAATTACATCCCAGAGGAAAAGCTTAGCCCTAAGAGGGTGGTACACTATATAAAACATATTCTTAATCTTAAGCTTACCTCCAAGTAGTTCGAACTCCATTCCTTCAGTGTATGTTGTATTCATCAAAATAATATCCTCCAGGAACAGAGTTCCATTCTTGTCGACATACCCTTTATAAACGGAACGCTCAAATACAGGCATGGCTGAGAAATCAGGAAATTCAATTAGAACCTCGGCACTTCCCTCAAGATCGGCTCTCGATATTGCAACAACTGTCAACTGAATATAAGACAATGCACGAAGTTCTGTTTCATTGAAGGGTATAGTAAGCTCCAAACGTAGTTCAGTCCTGGATCCTCTTATTATAAAATTTTCGGCATAATCACCTCGAATCAGGACCGATTTCACATTCGACCCCACATTACCATCAAAGTGAATACCTTCGAAGATCAAACTACTGTCCTTGTCAATTCTTCCGTAGTATACAGTCTGACTGAATTTGGGAATCATTGGGAGGAGTACTGCAACTCCTGCATTAGCTATTTCGATACCCTCGCGGTTTGCTGAGAGAATAACAAAAAGATATCGACGATCTTGAAAGTTAATGTCGTTGATATCACTGAAAAAATCAATTCGAATAAGAGATTCGTTGTTTGAGACTCTGAAAAGATTCGCATCAGGGCCTGATAGGGTGAAAACAATCTCAGGAGAATAGTCCTCGAAATCATATGCTATATTTTCTATTGATAGATTGCCGAATTTGTCTAGGCTCCCGCTATAGTAATGCTTGTTGAAACGATGCTCTGAAAGGAGAAGTTGAAGGGATGATAAAAAATATTTTGAAGCTTTGAAACGGATAAGCAGGAGTTGTTTAGAGGTTAATTTTTTCTTTGCCAAAAGTGAGGTAAGAGACCAACTATAAATTTTTGAATTAAAATTTATTAGTCTTGGAGCCAAAATCGTATATCAAGCAGCAAACAAAACTTTTTTATTTAGAAAAAGCAGCGAAGAAAAGCTTCTGAAATTGAGCGTACAAAAGAATATCGGGTGAGGCTATTAAGGCAGGCATTAGTGCAATAATCACTGATCCTTGCTCTGTAAAGGGAAATCTTTATTTTCATGCGCAAAGCCAAAAACATAGCATTGTCAATTATTGCAAAAGCGAAAAGCAGGGCAAGATTAGAAACATAATTTCAATAATATACCTGACGACTTCTGTGGTATCTTCACAATAACCGAGCACGATCCATCCATAGTATCATTTCTATATGCAACTACTGCAAAACTAAAGAATGTCCTTTCTTCAATATCTTCGTCCACCAAAGGCCGAGCCAAACTGATTCGAACACGATTGTTCGAAGATGCTAAGTCAAAAAAGTACGCATCTTCTCCGCTCATAGCAAAATTCACGTCAGAAGTCCAAGTATCCAAGGTTAATACTAAAAGTTCCAAGTTCAGATAAAGCGTTTCGTTCAGGCTCCCTAAATAAACGTTTTTCTCAAAACGAGGTGGAGGAGTGAATGTTATGTTTTTATCAGGAGTTATCCGGATGAGGGCTGTCGAACTTCTAGGAGGCTGGCCGTTATCCTGGAATGAATTTTCAATATTGATAATTTATCCACACTTCCTTATATTGACAGACACATTTGAAAAACTTATGATTTTAGGACCAAAGGGTAAATGCCTACTTACCGTAGCGGTCAAGGTAAACTCAACAGGTTGAACCAGCTTTATCAAAGGGGCTGTCAACGTCAACATCGAGTAAAATGTTTTACCATCACTTCCAGTTTCTGGTTTAGTGCTGACTGCGACAATTCCCGCGAAATTTGTTGAAAATGTTACTTTATTGTCAAAAATGTCGATATCCCGAGCAGATACTTCCTAAAAGGAAAAAGGGTTCGGAAAAGATAGGAGAAAGTAAAGCCTACGAATACCTCTAACACGGTTAGATCGAAACCCCGGTACAATGGCAATGGTATGGAAAAGTTGTAGAATGGTTTCGAAAATTGTGGGTCGTATAAGTTTTCTTTTTTGATGTTTATCCGGAATACCTGTAAGTAGAAAAGACGGTAAAAAAAAATTGTGTAAAGTGCAAAACTGAAGAGTTTGAGACCAAACTTGTCAAGGCTCTATTTCATGTAATCATCACTTCGATTGGTAGACTTGGGCGCATAACTGGGATGTCTGGAGTTTCTTACTAAGGCAGACCTAGACCGGATACCGGTTGCTACGCCGTTGATGATAATGATAATAACTGCAAATATTGTTTCGAACATTTTTGAAAAATAGCCCAACCTTCATCAAAGTAACGCTGATTTGCTCGAAATTGTTGACTTACACGATAAACCTTTTTAGAGGTTTGAATAAATTAATAAACACGGGGGTTTTCTCTTCCCCACCAGATCAATGGATGTATGAAGCCATTACGAAAAAGTTCCTCAACGCTTTCAGAAAATCTTGGAGACCAGAGAACGATGCGATTTCCAAGATAAAGGCAAGGGATAAAAACATTATATTTTCTTCAGGAACCCCGTGAACAGCCAGGATCCAAAATCAGTGAGGTATGTAATCCTCAAGCCCATCTTTCTGATGTAGCTTCCTAGGAAAGTAAGCTATGTTCCTCCACACAAAATAAGAAATATCTGAACAGAATAGAACATTTTGCAAATAAAATGATGGGGAGTCTTCAAGTAGCAGCAACGCAGCGTTCATAAGCGTAAAGAGAGAGTCATCGAACAAATAGACTAATCGGAGTTCATCTTCGATCCACATTAGCGAGACCGCAAAATGGACATTCCAAATCTCAAAATTGCTCTTCAGATGTTGTACTTTGGCTTTAGCAATGTAGTTTTGCTCAGAACGTCAGAAACTGCACCAAGCCCTCCAACTGGGAAAGGCACCTATTTCGGGAAGCTGGACTCATTCATCGTGGACATCTGCAGCAAAAGGTTGAGACACCGGAAGACTGAATTCTGTACCATGGCAAATAATATTGAAAGTGAGAGGTATATTGAACCTGCACTCAGTATAAACTAGTTCGCAGTGCTAGGCACGGCTCTGTTTATGGTCTTCAAATAAATCTGTAGCCCAAGAAGACCGTGGGATTATGCATATTCGGGAGGTACTCACGTTAAAACCCAAGACCCTCCCCAATTGATCCTGATTCAAGTTAAACCTCTGGGAAGTTCCGTCCCCATGTACTCGAAGAGGGCGATCAGACCCGAGTCTAGAGCGGCGCACATCTGTAGTGACGAAGCTTTACTGTAGGTCATCTAGTACCATGGGAGCAGGGACGGCCCTTTCTATATTTTCCTGGAGAATTCATGGGGGATGTGCTCTTGGCCTGGTTACTTGCAATTGGCAATTTTTTGGGAGTTTCACGTTGGTTGTGATTGTGTCCAAATCGCAAGCAGAGCTCCTTGTAGACTCAGACGTGGAGTTGTCCAACTCGAGCACCGTACCTTTTAGTTGCGACAGGAGTGCTAGATGGGTTTCGCATCCGCTGGCATGTATTCTGCGCCTCAACTCAGTCTAAACCAGTACCGCAATATCAGTCATGGCAGGACTCTGCTTTTGGACTGCAAGTCGATCCGTGACCAATGAAATCCGCTGGATTAGGTTTGCATGGCAGCTACTCACGTTGAACCCCCTGGCCCTACCCCAATTGGTCTAGTCCGCGTCATTAAGTAGCTTTGTAGTCGTTTAAAGGATATTAAAAAATCTTGATTTAGTTGGGGTTGAGGGGTTTTATTGCTGTAAAAATTGAAACAGCAGATGGTGTCCTAGAGGATATCAGCTAGACTGATGTAATAAGAGGACAATTGCTGGTGAATTTTCGCTTACATATTATTGACTGTTTCCTACAAATATCTTGTTTGGCTGACAAATCAGTCTATATCAATTGCCATGTAGAGTCCAAAGCTTTCCTTATGTCAAGGAGACAGGCCATTGTAGGTATATTGTCATTAATTCTGAACAAAATGTCGGTTTTCAGGACTAGTTTCATGACCCCTTGGAAGTTCAGGATAGATGTATTTTTATCGCAGTACTCATATACCATTGGCTTGATAGTCCGCTCAAAAATTTTGGCGAAGGCTGGAAGTATAGAGACAAGCTAGCCGGGTCATTCCATTTTTTTTTTCTTTGCTATATCTTATCTGAGAAGACTTCTAGATCGAAGGGAATTGGGCCCCCGATGACTGTGGAGTATTTCAAGAGGATTTTGGGGGCGATCTTGTCAAACCCTGCCGGCCTTCTGCTCTTGCTTTATTTTTGATAAGCATTGCAATCATTTTGCGGTTGACGAAATGATTAGTGGGATTGAACCATTGAGTCTGTTTGTGGGGAAGAAGGTACTGGGCAGGTCCAGTCTGGCTGGTTTTTTGAGAGTAGGATAATTAGTGTCTAAGGAAAATAATTGGCACATTAGCATCAGCTTCAAAACTTCCTCAAATACCTCCTCGATCATTTCAGCATATTACCAAACCGCACCGTGATTTGTATCGTTAGAGTCGCTGATGCTGCGGAGTTGATGAATTGATTTATGAGCCATCATATATATGGTTTCCAATAACCGGTATCCGGTCTAGGCCTGCCTTAATAAGGAACCCCAGACATCCCGGTTTTGAACCGAGGTCCACCAATTCGATATCCCTAAAAGCTGTCTGGCGTGCTAGCCTACGCCATCGCTCCATCTTAAGCAGGGTCTACCACGTCTTCTTTTTCTACCATAGATATTGTCCTTATAGACTTCCCAGGCTAGATCATCCTCATCCATACGGATTAAGTGACCCGCCCACCGTAACCTATTGAGCCGGATTTTATCCACAACCTGACGGTCATGGTATCGCTCATAGATTTCGTCATTGTGTAGGCTACGGAATCGTCCATCCTCATGCAGGGGGCCAAAAATTCTTTGGAGGATTCTTCTCTCGAAGGCGGCCAAGAGTTCGCAATTTTTCTTGCTAAGAACCCAAGTTTCCGAAGAATACATGAGGACTGGCCAGATCATTGTCTTGTACAGTAAGAGCTTTGACCCTATGGTCATCGTAGCTGTTATCGGTTGTGATTTTCGACCCTAGATAGGAGAAATTATCAACGATCTCAAAGCTGTAGTATTTATTCTTCCCGTTTGACCAGTGCGGTTTGATGTTGTTCGTTCTTTGATTTTTCGTGCTGACGTTGCCACCATATATTTTATCTTGCCTTCTTTGATGTGCACCCCAAGATCTCGTGCCGCCTGATCGATCTGGATGAAGATATATTATACGTCTCGGGTCGTTCTTCCCATGATGTCGATATCGCCAGCATACCCCAGTAGTTGGGTGGACTTAAAGAGGATCGTACCCCTCGCATTTACCTCAGCATCATGGATCACATTAAGGAGGACGCATGATAGGGCATCCCCTTGTATATTTTCATTAGTTCCAACAAAACGTCGGTTTTCAAGACTAGTTTGGTAGCCACTTGGAAGTCCGAGATACTCATATACCATTGACTTGATGATAAACAAACTATTTCAAGGTTGGCAATGTGGATTAGTAGGATTGAACCATTGAGTCTATTTGTGAGGAGAAGATAGGATAATTAATATCTAAGGAAAATAATTGACGCATTAGCACCAGCTTCAAAATTTCCTCATATACCTCCTCAATTACTTCAGCATATTACCGAACCGCACCGTCATTTGTATCATTAGAGCTGCTGATTCCGCAGAGTCGGAGTTAGAGCAGTCTGGCTTGATGAAGTGATTTGTCAGCCATCAGATATATGGTTTGCATTCAACCCTGAGTTGGGTATAGTGTGTCAACCACGCCCACATTGTTTGCGGTTACCTGAAATACCCCCCAGCTCCCCACACGACTTCCCGAGACACTCGCACTTCTGCTCTACTGTTCTGCGCCCTTAGGGCGACCCACTCTTGTAACTCTTCACTGTCGCCTTCAGGTGTTGACAAAGGCTTGGAGCTTTTGAGTAACAGTGGAGTTCACTTTCCATGCACTACTCCCATATAGTAACAATGAAAGAACACTAGTACAGAACAGCCTCAAGTTGATCTTGCTGTTGAAATAACTGTATTTCCAAATTTTAGGCAGGGCAACATAAGCGGATCTAGCACTGTTAATGCGTCCAATTCGTCAGCAGAAACCACGCTTCCTAGAAATACAAATCGGTCGACCCCTTCCATACTCTGCCCATTGATACAGACAGGGAAAAAGCAATAGCCATTCAGGCTAGCTTTGTTCGTGTTTACCTTCTCTACTTGCCTCTCATTCCAAATTCAGAGCCATTTTGCCAAGGTCCCGGTGAGAGAGCAAACAAATGTCAGCCATCAGATGGCGAAGGGTCTTAGAGGCGTTGGGCGAATGGCTCGATGGAAGAGTTAGATATCAACGACACTGTGGTTACTGATGCCAGAGACGATTTCAAGGAATAGAAAGGTGTTAGAATTCGAAATTTATCAGGAAACGGCCAAGTGTGGATGGATGTCCCTTACATTGTAATTAGGGAGTTCCAGTCTGAAATTACAAATATTAGATTCAACAGAAGAGCACTATTTGTGAGTTATGTTCACTTAGGAATAGTTCGAGTTCCTGCTTACGAGCCCGATCGATTATAGAGTTGTTGTTCAACTCAATGACCCTAATATCCATGATTGGTTGCCATATGGTTGATCATTGTGTTGAACATTATCATGAACTCGGTTGGCCCGGGATGGAGGCGGCTTTTCTTTCGGCGTTCCTAATCGCCATTATTTAATAAAGGTGGAGCACTTGCGGTAGCTAGCAAGGTGATCGCTTGCCCCACAATTTATGCTCTTGGGACTTTCATCTGGTGTCCAAGAAAACTGTGTGTGTGTGTTATAATCTTTCATGCAGTGGAAGTTTAGTGTCGCATGACCGAGTTGCTACCAGTTTTTCCACTTCGCGCTCGAAGCATATCAAGGTGCAATTTATCACTTTTATTAGGGTGAAATCATCGATCTCAGAGGCAGCATCAAAAGTCAACGGTCCTCTTGCTTGGCCTTCGATCTGAGAAACGGTTTGCGGATAACACGCTACAAATGCCTTGGGTTTTCATATCCTCGACAAAGTCTTGTCAGGGTAGGGGTCATCCAGACCATGAATAATTAGTGACGTGGTTTTCTGCGAAGGGAGAGTATATGTGCGAAACTTCGCCTTGATCTCCACGAGAGGATTTTTCATCGCGATGTAGTCACGCTTAAATTTTAAGATTACTCGGTGATTTGAGCTTCCTAATTGGATGGTAACCTTCACAACCCTGAAATTCCCAGCGGACTCGACTATAACCAGGGTATATGTGGTTGTTGTTTTTGAGATCTTCATTGCAAGAGGATCTGCTCTTGCTAACAGGTTCGGCTCCAGAATTGACACAACGTGTCTGTTTTTACGATTGTCTCAGAATGAATACTCTAGGGACTTATTCTTATTTAGGGGCCTCAGTAGGTCTTCGTTCTTCTTAGAGAAACTATTTCATCGTTTATGTTTGTTGACTCCCCTTAATGGTATCGTCAAAGTCACGGCCTGCGTTAGGCACCTGACGGCTGACGACTAACTTCATTCACTTCTACTGGAAAGTAATAACTCAAACTTCAATCAACGAGCATAGAAAGCGCAACATTATAGACGACATACCACCAATTTTCCAGATCTCCGAAGCAAGGAGACCATTTGCACTTTATAAAGTCCTGCAGTAAGACTTGGTAACCATTTGATTTTACTCTAAGAATTTATATTTCAAACAGATAGAATAAGCTGCCAATGATTGGGAAATTCAAGGCATTCTTAGTCCACATTCTATTGGATACATGAGGGGACGACAAGGCTATCGTCTCAACTTATCAAAAGAGAAGACGGATGAGACTTTGTTGCCACATCTACTCAACGAGTTCACTAGTTCATCTAGCTAACCAACGCGGAACATAAGAGGAATTAAGTCTAGTAGCTGCGAAAGTTCCCTTGATGTGTGCATCTGCCTGACAAACAGATGGCCGTCCCAGCGGATGTTCAGACCATCTTCACGTGAATATTGTTGGACCAATGCACATCTCAAGAGAGTATCGACACGTCCAAATAATATCGATCGACGCAGAGGCTAGCCAAAAGCAATTACAAGAGAATTTCAAAGCTCAACTATCAGTAGTACACTCCACGTAGGATTATTTATCCTTTCAACATAGATCTCTTCAAGGCATTATTGCAGATGATACTGTGACAATCACTCAGCGTCAAGTAGAATGGTTGACAGGCATTGATAAATAAAAATAGTGATCGGTGCCACAGTTTGAAAGAATAAATTGGACTACAAGCGCATAAACTCCTGTACAATGGAGTTCCTAGAATTCCTTTTTTTATGAAGGCACACATACGTGTTTGTACGCGTAGGCAATATAAGGGAGCTATTAGAAGGTCATCGCATTCAATATAGATGTCAGGGCAAACCCTAATCTCATTGAGGTTATCCTGGTACTGGTAACAACTCAAGCGCCAATTCCACAGACATCTACAACACATCCAAGATATTTTTTTTTTCGAAAAAGGGGAAGCCGTAGTTCCAGCACTCCGCATTTTGTACTAACCCTTTTAGACAAACACAAACATCCATGACTAGAGCAGGGATTCGAACCCGGGTAGCGACGTCGAGATTTTGACTAATACCCCAACCATCTCGACCATCGTACCTTCAAGTTAATGCTACTCAACGGGCAATAACTAGAAAAGTTTCTCTTGCATTAAGGCTTAAAAAATCAAAGTTCTTCAGCTTCAATAACTACTTTATTCCAGAACCTAAAAACACAAAAAAAATCAATATTCTTAATCCTGTTTCCAAATTCCTTTCTCAAGAGCTACAGAGAAGCTCCAGTCAGAAAAGCAATATCCTTTTTGGTGCGCTGCAAAAACAAAATTGATACCAACCAATTTTCGAGATTCCAGGTCCTTAAGAGGTGATGAGGTATGGAGGAGTCCAGCGGAAAGAGCCAATCAGGGTTGACCGTTGCCGGAGAGATAAGGGCTGTGATTCCCGTGGTTAGTTTTATATTCTCAAAGGTTGAATGATGCGCAATTAACGTTTAATCTTTTGTAATAAAGGAATCTAAAGAAAACCCGGCAGCTGCTTGTTACTATCTATGATCTGGTAGGCTGAAACCCTCATTAAGGATAGTGGAATTAAACTTTGCACTGAAATAAAGGACGGCGTTTAAAACGTCAACGGCGTTGACCCTTATTAACGTTTATTCCGCATTATTTTATTACAGATATGTTTCATTCGATTAAATATGAAATGCTCTTTTTTTTAATAAAAATGTATTTTTCATACTCACCAAAATTGGACGCGACTGATCCTCGCATACTAGCGTGACTTGTAAGTTGATCCTTGAGCTACTTTGCTCCTCAACATATCTCCTAAAACTTGCAGTTGTGTAAACCTCCAGAAGACCTCTCGCATATCGTGCGTCAATGTAGTTCTCTGCCCAATTATTATTTGAAGTCGTTAGAATCCTTTCAGTGCCCGTCATTTGAAACGATTCAATCACCCCATAGAAGGTTAAGCTTAAATCCTTGTTGAAAGTGTAGCCATATTCGAATTGAGAACTCGTTATGTTTGGACTGGCACATTCTGAAAAAAAAAGAGTGGTTTATTATTAATACTTTTTTTGGTGATTTTTAAAACAAAACCGTGTTGAAATCGAAATTCATTTTAAATTTATCACATGCAATTCATTAAGAAATTATTGAACCTGTTTTCACGAAATTTGATAAAGCCATGAGAAAGGGATATGTCCTTTTCGCTCTAACTGTTTTTATATTGTCTTCCAAAGAAGATATTAGAATCAACAACCTATATATCGGTCCGATAAAACTATATATAGTCGCCATTCATCCCTTGGTGGAGTATAGTGCGTCAACCACACCTGCGCGCCATCGCTCGCGGTTACTTAAAATGCATTTCAGACCCCCAACGACTTCCCGAGACCCCCGCACTATTTTACACCGAATATAATAATGTGGGGTGGCAAATGAAAGGTCTTGATTAGTACTTTCCAAATCAGGTCTTAGTTTTGTAGCCAATTGCGAAACGGGAGATTGAGGTTGTCGTTAAGGGCTCACTTAAATCAAGGGGATACACATGAGAAAAATTTGAAAAAAATCATAAAGATTCCTCTATATGACGTCCGGGCTCCAAAAAGCCTCCATACCAATATCTGCTCAAATAAAGCTAATAATAACATATTAATATATATTTAAAATTTACTATGGAGCCGCCTACTGGAAAGTTTGGTGGAAATTCTACTATTATTAACAAAGTTACAATCGATCAAAGTTGCAAACGTTCAAAGTTTATACCCTACGGGCTATGTATAAAGGAAACCATCGAGTACCCGAATATCATTACATCAAAGATTAACAACACCTTTCATACCTGAAGCGCCGAGTTCCCGGTTTCCCACTTGTTCATCTTTAATAAAGAAACAGAAGACACACGTAAATAGTAAATGACCTTAATGTATAAGAAAATTCCCACACATAGTCAAAAACGAAAGGAAGAAAAAAATACAATCGAAGCAATTAGGTTGCGAAGATCCTATTCAAGGTTGAAACGCAGTTCCTTATTGGACGCGGGTTTGACCTGTGAAAAAAGGCAACTTATACAAAATAAGACTCCGAACTCCAAAATAAGCCTCCATCCTCCTACATGGAAGACCAAAGTTACAAGGTCACCAAAGGAGCCTCGCACAGGATGGACTTTACAACGACGGACCCGGCAACGACAACGATTCCCGTGGAACGTGCGCTCCCCTGTACAGACCGAATGCTGCTTAGCAGTCCAGGGACCGGTTTCCTGGAGAAGAGCCACTACAACATATATATTGTAACCGCTCCCCAGTAATCTATACGCTCGGAGTAGGTTTCCTAGTCAGCCAAAAAATGAAAGCTACTTTTATCGGTTTTGAAAACATAAGCGAAAGGCTATGGACTCTGCGTTTGCGAGACAAATTTAGAAATATAAGCCTCATTGACGTTCACGCCCCTACAGAAGACTCTGCAGAGCTGAAGAAAGATGCCTTCTACGAGGCAGTCGAACGGACCCTCCAAGCTTGTCCCAAGTTAAACTATCATAATCATACTTGGGGATTCTAACAGTCAAGTAGGGAGTCCATATTCAAGCGATCCTGACTACCATTGTTTACATAAAAGCACAAATGATAACGGAATGCAAATTATAGAGTTAGCAGTATCGCACGAAGTTAATTTGGAAGTACCAGTCCAAATTGAACGATTTTCAACCAAATTCATCACATATTGACTGAACCCCGCTACCTTTCAACCTTGATGAATGTCAGAACATATGTGGGGGCCAATATAGAGTCACACGAAATGGTTGTTGGAAGTACCTGGTTTGCGCGGAAAGCGGTCCACAAACATACGTGGGCCTCTCCAGACGGGATCACTTTCAACCAAATTGACCACGTGCTGATCGAACGCCGTCAGCTCTTAAACTTGATGAATGTCAGAATATATAGGGGGGCCAATATAGACTCGGATCACTATCTCTTTGGCATGATGCTCCGAGCTCGAATAACAACACCACCTAGAATCCCCTCTGACAATCAGAGTGAACACTGAAGCCATCCACAACACAACCCTCCGCGACACCTATAAGAGGGAAAGGGATGCCGCAATAACTGCAGTCAACAGAGGACCTGGAGATGAAGCATCAACAAATGATCTTCACAATCACCTGAAGAACGTTATCATGGATACGGCCACAAGCATACTTGGCCCCAGCCGCAAAAGGAGTCGGAACGGCTGGTTTGACGATGAATGTAAGCTAGCAGCGGAACGGAAGAACGCTGCATACCGAGTAATGTTGCATTCTCATAGAACGCGGACACGCGCAGAGACTTATCATGAACTCCGTCGAGCGGAGAAGCGACTTCACAGACGGAAAAAGGAAGCCTGGGAGAACTAACAAGTCTGTAAACTCGAAAAGTACAGGGAGCAACCGCACCAGGCACAGTAGGCGGAAGTTTTACCAACAAGTCAGCAGGATGAAGCCTTATACACCTCGATGCTCATCCTGCCGAGACAAAGAGGGAAATCTGATTTCCGACAGAATGGGCATATTGGAGCGATGGGTTGAGTATTTTGATGAGCTACTGAACAACCAGAACATCGGCGAGTTGGAGGTCCCGCCAACTGAAGACGACGGACAAATACTGCCACCACCAAGTTTAGGAGAAACAGTCCGTACAATTCATCGGCTAAAAAATGATAAGTCGCCAGGAGCCGATGGAATTACAGCCGAATTGGTTACATATGGAGGCGACCAGTTACACCAAGTGGTTCATCAACTTGTGCTCAAGGTATAGGACAGCGAATCAATACCTGATGATTAGCAATGAGGCATTATCTGTATCATACATAAAAAGGGAGATATCACACAGTGCAGCAATTATAGAGGTATCACGTTGCTGAGTACCATCTATAAGATATTCTCCACTATCTTGCCAGGCCGGATAGCCCCATACGCCCAGAACATCATTGGCCCATAACAAAGAGGGTTCACTCCAGACAAATCAGCAACAGATTAGATTTTCTCTCTGCGGCAAGCGATGGAAAAACTGTTGGAATATGGACAACAGTTGCACCATCTATTCATCGACTTTAAAGCCGCCTATGATAGCATAGCCAGGATAAAACTGTACACGGCCATGGGAGAATTCGGTATCCCGACGAAATTAATTAACAACGGTCTACGACAAGGGGATGCGCTATCATGCATCCTCTTTAACCTGGCCCTCGAGAAAGTGATCCGTGATGCTGAGGTAAATGCAAGAGGTACGATCCTCTTCAAGTCCACCCAACTACTGGCCTATGCTGACGATATCGACGTCATGGGAAGAACCACCCGAGACGTACAAACAGCCTTAATCCAGATCGAGCAGGCGACACGAGATCTCGGGCTGCACTTCAATGAAGGCAAGACAAAGTATATGGTGGCAACGTCAGGACCGAAGACGAATCAACCAACAACATCAAACCGCACTAGTCAAACACGAAGAACAATAAGGATAGGAGAATACAACTTTGAGACCGTTGACAATTTCTCCTATCTAGGTTCGAAAATCACAACCGATAACAACTACGATGATGAAATCCGCACACGGTTGTTGTCAGCCAACAGAGCCTATTTCAGCTTACAAAAACTGCTCCGCTCCAAACGTCTCACCATAGGGTCAAAGCTCTTACTGTACAAGACTATGATCCTGCCAGTCCTCATGTATTCCTCAGAAACTTGGGTTCTTAGCAAGAAAAATTGCGAACTCTTGGCCGCGTTCGAGAGAAGAATCCTCCGAAGAATTTTTGGCCCCCTACATGAGGATGGACGATCCCGTAGTCTATACAATGACGAAATCTATGAGCGATACCATGACCGCCCGGTTGTGGATAAAATCCGGCTCAATAGGTTACGGTGGGCGGGTCACTTAATCCGTATGGATGAGGATGATCCCACCCGGAAAGTCTATAAGGGCAACATCTATGGGGGAAAAAGAAGACTAGGCAGACCCTGCCTAAGATGAAGCGATGACGTAGGTCAAGACGCCAGACAGCTTTTAGGGATATCGAATCGGTGGACCTCGCCGCAAAACCGGGATGTCTGGAGTTCCTTACTAAGGCAGGCCTAGACCGGATACCAGTTGTTGCGCCGTTGATGATAATGAATATAGACTCATACCACAACCTAACAGATGTTCTGGAGATAGAGCATCAACTAATGCTCTTCACAACCACCAGAAGAGCGTTACCATTGATACGGAAAAAGGAAGCCTGGGAGAACCAACAAGTCTGTGAACTTTAAAAGTACAACGAGCAGCCGTACCAGACGCGCAAGTTTTACCATGAAGTCAGCAGGATGAAACCTTACACACCTCAATGCTCATCCTCCCGAAACAAAGAAGGAAATCTGATTTCCGACAGAAGGGGATATTGGAACGATGCCTTGAGTATTTTGATTAACTGCTGAACAACCAGAACATTGGCGAGTATGAGATCATGCCAACTCAAGACAGTGAACAAATACTGCAACCAACAAGCATAGAAGAAACAGTCCGTGCAATTCATCGGCTTAAAAATTGCCAGGAGTCGATGAAATTACAGCCGAATTCGTTTAATATGGACCAATTATACCAAGCGGTTCATCAACTTATGCTCAAGGTGTGGGACTACGAATTAATGCCTGACGACTTGCAACGAGGCATTGTCTGTCCCATACAGAAAAGGGAGGTATCACCCAGTGCAGCAATTATAGAGGTATCTCGTTGCTGATAACCATCTATAAAATATTCTCCGCTATCTTGCTAGCCCGGATAGCCCCATATGAACATCATTGGCCCATACCAAAGAAGCTGCACCATTTGGCCATTAGTTACACCATTTTTCATCGACTTTATTCAAGACCGAGACGGTACATTACAGAATACAGTCGGAGGCAATGTGGTCAGTATTGCGCTCGCCCGAGATTATTACCCTGATTTGACTCAGGTACTCATTCACAGCTGAGTCGACTGGTATCCGACGTCAAATCACGATACAAATCCCACTGCCACCAGCGAGATTTGAACCGCGACCTTCCATACGATAGCCTTGTGCTCTAACCACTCCTCTATCCGGATACCTATGACAGCATGGCCAGGTTAAAACAGCACACGGCCAGAAAGAGAGAGAGAGAGAGAATTCGATGTCCCGACGAATTTGGTAACACTGACTAGGCTGACCCTGGCGAATGTGCGAGGCTAAATAAAAGCAGCAGAATCACTCACGAGACCATTCAACATCAACAACGATCTAAAGCAAGGAGATGCCCTATCATGCGTCCTCTTCAACCTGGCCCTGCAGAAAGTGGTCCATGATACAAGAGGCACCATCTTCTTCAAGTGCACCCAACTACTGGCCTATGCTGACGATATTGACGTTAGGGGAAGAACAACCCGAGACGTACGGTCAACCTTCATCCAGATCAAGTAAGCGGCGCGGGATGTTGGGATGGACATTACTGAAGGCAAGATAAAGTACACGGTGGCAATGTCAGCGCCAAATACCAAATAGCCAACAACATTGAATCACACTGGTCAAACGAAAACAATAAAGATATGAGACTACAAGTTTGAGACGGTTGAAAATTTCTCCTATCTAGGGTCGCGAATCACAACCGATTACACCTATCATGAAATCCCCGCACGGTTGTCGGCTGCCAATAAAACCTATTTCAGCTTACGGAAACTGTTTCGCTCGAAACGTCTCACCATAGGGTTACAGCTCTCACTATACAAGACAATGCCAATCCTTATGTATTCCTCGGAGATCGGGGTTCTTAGCAAGAAAAATTGCGAACTCTTGGCGGCGTTCGTGAAAAGAATCCGCCGAAGAAGACGCCAGACAGCTTTGAAGGATATCGAATTGGTGGACCTCGCGCAAAACCGGGGTGTCTGGAGTTTCTAAGGCAGGTCGAGAACGGATACCGGTTATTGCCCCGTTGATTACGATAATAATTTTAGAACGGGATGCAGGGATTTACAGGGTTCAACGCCTAGGAAAGACAGAAGCTCATTGTGACGTCTAGGTAGCTGACCTCATTCACAGTGGAAATGAAAGTATCATGGATTTTGAGGTAATGTCTCTCCTGGCGTAATCTTCATGTCGTCGCGAAACAAGGTGGCTGGAAGAACTAAACTTTGGAGAATGCCTGCTGGACATGGGGATGAAAGGTTTTATTCGATGTTGACTTACCTTTTCCGCCCATCTAGAAAGCTAAGGATTAGTTTACAGAGGTGCGGATGAAGGTTGAGAATATCAGAGAGCTTAAAAGCGAGCGCGGTCTTGGAGGCGGACTATGGTTGGGTCGTTTTAATGACAAATAGCAAACTGGAAGCCAAAAAGTGCTCGTCGATAAAGAACTTAACGGTCCGCTGGAAGATCCTGATGGAGGAAGAAAGGAGAGAGATAGGCATGTAGCTATCGAGATTAAAAGGGTTTTCATTCTCTTGTTTTTTATGGGGTAGGAGCTATACCAGCACTCTTCTAATCAGTTGGGAAATGGGCCTTGAGGAAAGCCAGTCGATAATCGAGGAAATGATGTTGTGAATGTTTGCAGCACATTCTTTCGGGACTCTGGATGGAATTTTATTGGATGATGTTCGATGTAACAAAATGGATTGGGGGGATGGGTGAAGAGGTTAGGATTTAGGGGCGGTGGAAAGATGAGATCAATTGATGTCGGGAAATTGATTCGTGGACCTGGGTTACGAAAACCGAATGTGCAAGAATCAATGGTGTGCTTGTGTGATGCTAAGATGTTAGCCGGGTAGGAAAATGGTTTGGGATAGCTTCAATCAGTTACTTGCATACTTGATGAATTACTTCAGTGTACTGGCGAACCCTTCAGTGAATGGTAATGCCGGCTACCAAGCTGCCGGATGGGAGCAGGAATGGATCAAGTCTAGACTTGAAGATTGGGTTAATGAATTTTTAGTTTGCCTTTTGGTAATCCACAACTGAGAGGCAGGACCGACAGCTCTTTCAGGAAGTTTAACATCAAGGATTAAAACATCATGGACATTGACACTGATCACGGTTTTCAGGAAACGATATGTATGTACATATTGAAGTTGGGGTTAACAGTAATGTTACCAATAATGGTGAAGTGGTTCACATGCAAGTGATAATAATCTTTAAAGCAAGTGGGAAGGGCTGAGCTGAAGTGGGATAGACCTGTGCTTAGATGAATGTTTGCTAGAAAACGGTGAAGTCTTTCCCCATTCTGATGGGACCAAACCAAGCCCATTTACGTAATTTTGCGCCTGCTCCGGTGTTTTGGAGTATTCGCCCAGACCACGAACTTGGTCACATTTGACGCAGCGGTAGCTTTAGCAAGTTGCAATTTGTTGTTGCTGCTTATTTTTAATTTGTTCGAAGCTAACAATGGTAGCATATAAAGCTTTAAGATTCTGAGATGTGTTTTGCAGAATGTGGAGTCAAACGTCACCAGCTAAAGGTCCAATTGTGTATTCATTGTTTTTTTCCTAGGTAGCAAGGAAGGGTTTAACGCCGGACGTCCCCTATACCTTCAGTTCTTCATCGGTTTGTTAAACTGAGAAAGAAGAATCAAGGCCTCAGATGATAAAACTGGTCGTTTGTCCGCAGGGAAGGGTATCAGTGAAGAACTCATTTTGGTGATGATTTGATAACAATTAGCCGACTTTTCAATTAGGTAATTATCGGAAAAAGCACGAAAATAGTTCTGTATGATTTATTTGAAATCATTCGGAAATTTTACTACAGCGAGTGGCCGAACTCTTCGACCCACCTTCTTGCTCTTTGTCACTAGCGGTGGTATTGCTCTGACTTTTGCAGTGACCTCTGCACAGGGCATTTGCTCCATTTTTTTTTTTAGTTTTTGCCCCAGAGTAGCTGACATCGTTTGAGGGTTGGGTCCCTCAAACGTCTGTCTAATTATCGCTTCAAGGGAGACGACAGTCACTTAGAGCCCTCGAATTTGCAAACAACTTCAACTTTCACCGAGGAGGTTGCATTAATTCTAAGGCGATCTAACCCCATCGGCCATCCTAAGAGAATGAATTCCAATGCATGGTATAATCGCGTTTCTTCAAGTGTTAATTTTTTTTTACCAAATATAGTCATGTGGAGTATCAAATGAAAGGTCTCGGTTAGTACACTCCGAACTGGTCTTAGTTTTGGCATTTATTGGAAAGATTGGGAATTAGGGTGCCGAAAGTGGTCACTTCTTTCACGGACCCATACCAAAAACTACCCAACCGAAAAATCAGAAAAAGAAACCAAGAGGCTGCCACTATATGGTATAGGCCTAGACCTCAAAGTGCCCTTCATACCGATATCTGTTCAAATAAAGCTAATAATACTATAACTATATTACTATTATTTTTAGCAATTGACTGCAAAATCCCCCTTATGTTCATCCTAATTGCAACAATGTACGCTATAATATAGAGCATGACCCTACCAAGTTTGGTGGAAATCGCAATACTGCTAGCAAAGTCATAATAGGCCAAAGTTGTCGCCTCTGTGCAAATTCAAGACTTTGAATGTCAGTATCACGTGAAAGTGGATATTCTCACATAATATATGCATTTATTACGTGCTACGTATTAATGGGACAAATCTTCACTCAAATGTTTTTATAAATGAAATACACAAAACATTTCATACCTGACGCGTCAGGCTTACGGTTTCCCGACTGTTTGAACTAATGAAAAAGAAATTTATATGAGCCATTTGCACATTGCTTTTGCGTGACATATTTCGATACACGGTCTATGCCGACGGGTAATCTTTCTATAATAACACTGTACAGAAAAAATGCGGAAACTGACATGTCACTCTAGGGATTTAATTATAATAATCGGTTGAAGAATAGAGTCATTTGAATCTTGGACTTGAAGCGTGTTAGAGCAAAACTGGGATGGTCGAGTTAGTTCGAATTCCGGTTAGTCATGAATGTTTGTGGTCCCCATTGCTCTCCACTGGATTTACCACTCTGGTTTTACGCAAGCAATCATTCAGAACCGTATCTGCCGATGTCTAACATCCAGCCTATAGTACGTTTCCCTCTGCCATCAACACGATTTTTACTTCGACCCAGACCCGACCCACTTAGGATGGATATAACCCAATGCGTGAGATACCCCTTCAATCCAATACCGGTCAAGGCATCCTTGATGGCGTTGGAACTAAGTTTGTTAAAAGCTCCCTCTATATCCAAGAAGGCAGCTAGGATATACTGCTTGTACTGCAGCTACTGCTCAACCGTGCCAATTACCTCGTGGAGGGCGGTTTCAGTGTATTTTCGTTTGAGGTAGACATGCTGGGACTTAGAGAAAGCCACTCTTTCCATAATCGTCCTTAAATGAATGTCCAGGACGCGCTCTAGGGTCTTCAACACGAAAGAGGCCAGGCTGATTGGTCGAAAGTCCTTCGCGGACCCATGACCGCGCCTGCCCGCTTTCAGTATGAAAACCACTTGTGCGCGGTTCCAGGACTGTGGTACGTATCCTAAGGAGAGGCAGCTCCGGTAAATCTCAACAAGCCACGGCACAACCCTTTCCTGCTGCTTCTGTGGCATGACTGGCATTACGCCGTCTGGGCCTGGAGATTTATATACGGAGAAGCTGTTTATAGCCCAGCCGATCTTATCCTCGGTAAGTACTATTCAATACAAGACTTTGATTATGATCCCCAAATCAATCCCTGTCCAGACAAGATCTGCCTGTATGGCAGGCACTCAAGTTAAACCCCCAAATCCATCATATAAGTCATGATCGGTTGTGTCATGTACAAACAGTACAACTGAAGTGAATCTATCCTCCTTTTTATCAACAAAATTTTGGCCCTTGTTTGCAGAGCTTCTAGCTCCCATTCTTTCAAAATCCAGCGTTTCCTTAAAATGCTCAACTCATTGGCGTTGAAAGAATATCAAAAACTCAACAAAAAAATACTAACTTTGTGAAGCGGTTATTCCAAGGAATCCAAATGCCAAAAAAACTATGAACACTATTTTAGATTGATTTCCACATCCAAGATCACCTGGCATGATCACTATTTTTAGTTTCATCTTTCAAATGTAATTTCACAAAAAGATTCACAAAAATAGTAAAGCAGTTGATTTAACTTATTTTCCGATCACATTACACCCAAACTAATTTCATAATCATTTCACCAAATCAGTTATAAAGTTGTAACTATTTTAAATACTCTCTTTCAGCACCGAAAGTATCTTTAATTTCGAACTTAAATCTTCCAGACAATTCGACGTTTTTAACTAAATTTTTTCTAACCGTTTAGTTTGGAATTCCGACCACTACTGGGAGAAAATTTTAACAAAGAACTTCCATTTCCAACTTGTGTACCATTTTTTCAATATTTATCGTATCATCTTCAAATTTATTGCTATCTGATAAGTTGATAAATATAGTACACCCTTGCATTCCCCTGTAGGTTCTATATATGTACGTGTACATCATCGGTGGGCACCTTCCTCTACGAGTAATTGCCGGGTTTGAGGTAGGACGCAATCATTTTGTAATTATGTGACTTGCTATTGTAGCAATCAGAGACCGTCAATGGTGATAAGAAAAGTTGGAATTACTTTCATCTGTCTTTCACACTTTTTCTTCAAAGTACGCGATGATTTTGAAACAATCAATCTGTTATCAGAAAGGATGAGTTATGGTTCGATGGGAAATTATCAGTTCTGTTGGCTTCACAGTTTCCGAAGAAAATTTAGATAAACTTTTGTTGTATGGAGTTGAATCATACTTCTTCTTTTTCTTCAGTCTTTGTCCCGTTCACAAGCGGGGTCAGCTCGTCGTGATCGGTTTCGCCATTTAGCTCTATCGAATGCCTGATCTGGGTGAAATCTCGAGGCTTTTAAATCCCCATCCAGCGTATCAAGCCACCATTGTTTAGGCCTGCCTTTTGGTCGTTCTGACCAATCTTGGCAAGTGAGTGCTCGTTAGCACGAATTGCGTGACCATACCATCGAAGGCGCCTCTCTCACAACTTTTCCACAATTGATGCAACCCCATAACGATCGCGGATATCCTCATTTCGGATGTGATCAAAACGTGTCACGCCACTAGTCCAACGTAACATCTTCGTCTCCATTACCGCAAGACGCCGTCATTGTCTTTGATAGTTGGCCAACACTCAGAACCATATAGAGCGACAGGATGGACAACATTGCATTAAATTTCCGATTTGAGACGTTCGTTGATACGTCAATAACAAAAAATACCAGTTGTGGAACTCATCCATGGATGAATGAATGATGAATACCAACAAAGATACGAAGCAGTTTTAACACAGCGCCCAGTTTTTGACAAATCCGACTTGATCCGGTTATTTCAATGATTTCGCGAATACGGCTGTCAAGAATGCGTTCACAAAACTTCATGGTATGGGATCGGACAGTAATTTGAACATTCTGCTGGAGTGCCTTTCTTTTTCCATATTGGAACAGTGGTACTTTCCAGGCAGTCAAATGGTATTGTTCCTTCCTGAATAACCCGATTAAAGAATTCACTGAGCCACAGTGTTCGCTTTCCAGAGCTCAGATGCCATGTCGTCAGGTCCTGTGGCTTTCCCAAATTTCATTCGTTTTATTGCATCCTCGACCTCAGTTGCGCTGAAAGTGAGTCCTTGAGTGTTTTACGTAGGTACCTGTCGTGGAGACTTAATCCTACGATCTTCATAAGACACGGATTGATTTTGTGACCACAACCAGAGCCCCGTTGAGACAAACAACAACAGTACAAGTCTATACCAAGTACATGGCTTAGCATTCATACTGGTGGATGCAAGAATTACCTAAATCTCTACCGAACTATGGGATACGGCACCCGTATTGAAACGCGACATCACGCCGAGGCCCGAAGGTCTCTTCTCGCTTGAGCACAACCACAACCCCCATGAAACTCCCACTAGGGGGCCTACCGCAAATAACCGAGCTGTACTCACATACAACAGGAATTCTCCCGAAGTATGAGAGTCCACGGGCTATCCCGGTTCCCTGGTACCATGGTACCAGTATACCCCTGGTAAGGTTTCGTGACCAATTTGCCACTTCAGATGAGTCCCCGTGCAGACTCGGGTCTGATCGCCCTGATTAGGCCTTTGGAGCATTCGCCTACTGAATCACGGCCGGCAAACCAAAGTGAGTACAGCGTCTCCCGGTGCCACCACTATGGAGGTTATCCTCGGCCACTTGGTTTTGGTTTGGCCAACAGTGTTTTATCGTCGAGAAATTTATGGTAGAGGCGCCTTTTTTTCACGGGCCTTCATTTCAACATCGTCATTCCAAAGCCAAGTATCTCGGTTGATGTACCGCTTACCCGGCTTGGTGACCCCGAGGGTTGCAAAGGCCACTTTGTGGATCGTGTCTTTCATTTAGTTCCACGATTCTTCCCATTCGTAATGGTCGGCAATCGTATGAGTGAGATCATTTCTTCTTCCTTCTCACGAAATCGCCACCATTGAATGCGCCGCGGGCCAGTGCGTTCTTCAAGCTGTTTTATCAGTGGCTTAAT
Organism: Hermetia illucens; assembly: GCF_905115235.1. NCBI lineage: Eukaryota > Metazoa > Arthropoda > Insecta > Diptera > Stratiomyidae > Hermetia > Hermetia illucens. The sequence continues at coordinate 150,886,724 of NC_051850.1, read as the reverse complement.
TCGATGGACGGCAATCAATGGCCGATGTTGAGGTGCGATGGTCTCATAGAGAGTGGCTTTACAATCAGTGTCAGTGGTAAAATATTGGCGTCTTATGAGAATATAGTCGATTTGTGTTTTACTCTTTCCACTATAAAATGTAGGAAGATGAGACGATCGTTTGATGAACCATAGTATTCATAAGTACAACGTCATGATCCGCCAAAATAATTCTGCAGGTTAGCCCCGATAATAGGCTGGATAGCATCCGTGATAGAGAAAATCTACTTTAAAGAATATCTAAAGTCAAGGTGCAAACACTCGAATTTCTCTCTGAAACTATCGCATTTTGTTAAAAAAAAAAGTGGGAAATAAGAGAAATATTAGGCAAGAAATCTGAACCGGTTGCCTTGTGTGCGATGATTCGACAATTCCTACTTAGCGATCTTCAATTGTCTAAATGTCGGAGATGTCTGTAGATGTCAGAATTCAAGCCCTTTTTAGTTGCAAAGCATCGCGCAGTTTCGTACTTTCTGATTAAAACGAGAGTTGTGAAAATAACCATTTCATTTTCGACGCAATTTTGTGAAAGCCTGCACATCATGAAATTAGGCAGTGGTCTCAACAATTTTAACTTCATTTTATTTTTGCCCTTGAGATCCTGAAGCTAAACTAGTATACGAGCCTTAAAACCTCTCCGTTGACGAATTTTTTTCTAATTGCTCAACTAATATGACGTTTAAGATTATTTCACCGTCACTGAGCCCTCCTTGGTTACCTAATTCCTGATTAAAGGCCTTGTTGGATGCCCTGTACTCTCTCTCTCTCTCTCTCTCTCTCTCGCTTTGCTCGCCAAAGCAGGGGGAACTAAGCTCACCAGTCGAATATTCAAACTAACCAGCAGAATCTGGACAACCCAACAAATCCAAAATGAACAGACACAAAGCTTTCCTATTGTGTCAGGACTTAAGCAAGGAGATGGTTTCGCGCCGCCCTCTTTAACTTAGTGTACGCAGACGACGTGGATATTTTTGCCCGATCGATGCTTCTTGCGAAGGCGTTCGAATAGGAGTAAAGTTGGGCTCAGGGTCGATGAACATTAGATACATAACCAAAACTCGAAAGGCAACTGCTAGTATGCAGAACGTTGCAATGTACGAGCATAATTTCAAACAAATGGACCAATTCATCTACCTAGGAGCCCTACTCTCGAATGACGGAAACGAAAAAGACGGATTACTAGTGCTCATAAAGCATTTTATGCGATCCTCCCCATACGCATCTATAAGATATTAATTCGTTCCGTACCGCTGTATAGATGCAAGACGTACACCTTGACGCAAGGTCAAACATTAGTCAAAATCCGGAAATGCACGAGGGAAAAATTCCGAAACGAATGCTGAAAGGTAAAGCCAATCGTAGCCGACCAAAATTTGAATTTCCTTTCTTCCTGTGGAGATCCTTCCTTAATTTCGTTCCCATTGTTTCGAACTCTATCGGAACGTCCAACTTATGACAAATGCACATTTCTGTTTCCTCCCTATCGAAATAATGTCGCAGGGAAAACTGTACTACTTGTTTGGTTTGTTCAAATCTGATTAATTTTTTTGCAGCGCTGAACTGTCATCGCATTCACATTGAAAAAGAGGTTCCTAATTTCCCAATTTCTAAAGGTCCCAGCTATCGTATGCGTAGGGTACGTGGAGTAGGGTAGAGAAAGTAGGAAAGTTGGGATTGGAGTAAAAAAATTGGAAGTAGGTTTTGGCATGTCTCGTTTTTTCCTCCCTTGCACGAAATTCAATTCATTTTTGCCCTTCCTCGTAAATTAGTACCTCTGGAGCCAGCCACACCTTATTCAGTTTCATGGCGCTGCTACCTAGCTTTCCAATGGCTTCATGCATTGCATTGCGTAACCTATTTTCAGAAGCTTACTTCAATCATATCCTGGCAGATCTAATTTGGTTTTGCCGTTCGCTTATAAGTTCTGGGTGACGTTATTTTCCGGTTGAAAATCGAATACAAGTCAACTGAACATGTTTGTAATATTCTTGTTGGTTTTATAAAAAATCGAAGGCATCCACTACCATCCATTCAAACTTCTCGACTGTAAACTTCTTTGAATCGACACTTCTAAGTGACGAGTCCATACCTTCCAACACTCGTATCTTCTATGCTTTACACATCTTTATTGTACTTATAGATAATAGTTTGTTGACGTTTTCAATTTGCAGAAATTAAATTAGCGTTTTAAGAGTTAAAAGCTATCCGTTTATTTGGATCTACGTAAATGGAAACCGACAGCGCTTCTGAATGCTTCTATGGCCGCATATAGCACTTATGGGCCCAATCATATTATGCAAATCTCCAACCAATCCAATAACCTCATCCATGCACTAGAGCGGCTGAGTGAATTAGCCGTGACCGTAACTGCAGGAAAAAATTAAGATTCGACTACGTAAAGCCAATTTTTCATTTAACAATCACAAATCTGGAATAGCTCTGTTGGGTGAGGAAATTCAAATTCAGTTGGAACTTTCGCATTGCGCAATTCGGATTAAGCTTAAACTTTTGAAAATTCTCAGAAAATGGTGATCCTTTTCTTTATAATTACCGCCTCATTCCTAGTCTCCGTTCAGACTAAAGAATTGGTCTTGCCGCGGATGCTAATTAATACCGAAGAGTGTACTTTGAATCCATGTGAAGTGTTGAAACTCATGTCTCAGTATTTCCTCATAGTACATGCGGCCAGTCGGCCTCAACAGGAAAAGCCTGATCAGGAAAAGGCAGCTCCTTTTGTTGTTGAAATGAGTTTTGAGAAACGACTCCGTCAGGCTGAACGGCGACTCCAAGCTGTCGAGCAACCAGTGTGGAAGCTTCGTGAAGGTGTTAAGGCTGAATGGAATCATTGCACTGAAGGGATGTGTCGTTGCATCCCAGATACAAAAAGCTTTATCTGTTGGAATGCTCATTTGAAATCGATTCCGTCAACTCAGATTATCCCAATGGATATCGTTAATATGTAGGTCATTTTTAGGTTTTGGTCTAAATGTGTTTTATCAAAGAAATCCTTTTCAGCTTTGGAACTATCTTGGTTCTTCCCATTGCAAGTGCAAAACAATAATGTTTGGGGCACTACGTACACATTTCTATGAGCTTCTCATTCAAGGAAGTATTCTTTTATTGTAAAATTTGAGATAATTACTAAACGAGGGTCCTGGGGTTGTACGTGAGTACCTGTCTCGTGGACTTAATCCCACGGTCTTCTTAAGACACGGATTGATTTTGTGACCACAATCAAAGCCTCGCTGCAGCAAGCTACGACGGTACCATTCTATACCGAGTGCATGGCTCAGCATTCATACTGGTGAATGCAAGACCTACCAAAATCTTTACCGAACTAAGGAGTACGGCACCCGTGTTGAAACGCAACACCACGCTGAGACCCGAAGGTCTCTCTTCGCTTGAACACAACCCCCATGAAGCTCCCACTAGGGGGCCAAACGCAAACAACCGAGCTGAACTCACATACAACACGAATTCTCCTGAAGTATGCGAGTTCAGGGGCTATCCCGGTTCTCATGATACCAGTATACCCCTGGTAAGGTTTCGTGACCAATTTGCCACTTCAGATGAGTCCCCGTACAGACTCGGGTCTGATCGCCCTAATTAGGCCTTTGGAGCACTTGCTTACTTCATCACGGCCGGCAAACCAATGCGATACAGCGTCTTCCGGTGCCACCACTATGGAGGTTCTCCTCGGCCACTTGGTTTTGGTTCGGCTGACAGGGCTGCCGCGCCGTCTTCCTCCCCGCCACCTCGGAACACCAGATAATTACTAAAGGGGAAAAGAAGGAGTCTTCAGATTGAGTGATGAATTAATCTATCTCTTGGCACCCTACGTTTCACAGATATAATTTTATACATTGCCGAGGACATACACACTAAAATTTGTCCGGATTGAAGAATTGTTTTGTCGTTTGTTTGTTAAGTCTATATATAAACGTCGTTGTGGCTTCCACATTATGATGTTAAACTTAAGGACGCTAACCGACGATTGAACCATTAGTGTTCAACTCTTTCATTTTTGTGGTAACATTAATTTCTCGCACTATTAAAAGCAACAAAAATATTGATAGAGGTAAGTCCTAATTTAGGGGTTTTCATACATGGCTCTGAGATGAGGGAAGCTATCAACGTCTGCACAAAAATATTACTCTAGCGGCCGATTTGAACATTTTGTCGAGAGCTTGATTAAGGCTGCAGAGTTTCTATGTTAAATAGCGTCTCTCCTTCTTTTCAACACCTGAACCCTAACCTTAAGTTCTCAGTTAAATGAATTACTACCTCGCTACAATTTCAAGCTGGACATTCCGGATCTACCTAAAAGGTTTCGCATATATATATTCAATATTGAACTACTATAAAGGTTCATTCACGCGCCATCGTTGTAGGTTTTTGGTAACGCGCTCCATTATTTTCCGAGCAGATTGCAGTCCTTCTTCACTGTTCTGACAACGTATTTCTAGTGCAACCCGCTCATCCACCACCTTGGGGCAGCCGTTATCTGCATGACATAACCTGTAATGGAGGTTTCGCCCTTCCTTGATGTGTATCCTATCCAGTGCTACTTCTGCTTTCTAATCAACACATTCACAGGTATCAGGCTCGTACATCGACACTGTTCATCATTAGTCATTGTCTTAGACCAGAATACCCCGAAGACTTAGTAACTCCATCAAAACTGGAGTTTCCGCTTTACTCCATTTGTGAGCATTAATGGTAAATATAATCTCGCTTTTATTTGAAGTCCGCACCTGCTAGAGGTGAAACTTCACTGAATGTTACACGGTTCAGATTTGTAAGTGAAGGGCACCTTCCTTCTCTTCAGCTGCTCAACAAAGTGCATGGGAGGCCTATCATTAAGGTTTGTCATAGTGTTATTGAAAGGCTTATGGCCACCTCCAGTTTTTTTTGTGATACGGCATACGGTGGCCTCTGTTTCACTCACCAGTGCACTGATGGGATTCTTTTGTCAAGGGGCACACCACGTTGCACTTCTAGTGCTTTTCTGGGATCTTTACGTTCGTCATTTCGCCACCATATTTCCACAGCCAGCCAGATCTTGTCACGTCTTTTTAAGACATGATCGGCATGTTCAACCGCATCAGAAACAAAGTCACTTTTGATGATGTTTCAGGCTCGTCAGAGGCAAGGTGTTTAAAGTAGGTGTTGCTTGCGCGGAAGGAAAATTTTCCTATTGCTAAAGAATAGTCGAATCGCGAATGGGCGACCGTCAGTTTATGCTCCTCTTCAAAGTGCTGATACCTGATACCTACTGTTAATCGTGATATGGTTGATCTGAGCAGATGTTCGTAATTGGTTAGTCGAAACCCAGCTGACCTTGGGGTAAACTCTTCGTTCGAACAGCATGCCACAGTTGACGATGCGATGAAAATTACGGAAATTCACAAACTTTTCACCGTTGTTGTTACAATCACCAAAACCATTTTTCCCCATTACTTGTCCGTATGAACACGCAATGTAATATCACAGTACCTTGGTATTCAGATCACCCATCTCAATCATGGTGTCACCTTTAGGAAGCCTCTTATGAACCTCTTGTTGTTGCTGATACAAAGCATTCCTTTCTATTATATTGGAAATTGGAATAGCACTGCATAATTGGGATGTTCTCTAACCTAGACCTGAATCTGCTGTCAGAAACCGGCTCCCAGGTCAAGAAAAATCGCCTCGCAGTAATTGACAATAGCAGTCTGATATCAGATTCCCGTCCGCTGCAACATGATGTTCCAGGCTATCGAAGTATAGTGCCACACTTTTCTAAGAGCCAGGGAGTCTAGCTAATATTACCGAAATTCTCACCCTAGTTATTATTGCTTTTTGGCGGACGATATGATTTGTAAACTATGAAAAGCCCCAATTCGTAGGCAATGTGATGACCAGATCCAATCCGCGAGATTTACATAATAGGATAAACCCAGAACTAAAAGGATCCATTATTCTAACTGTGGCTTTGGCTGTCAAGTTTTTTGCAAAAACTATACATGCTAAGGCACTTCGTTTGTAATTTGAACACTTTTGATATTTGTTCACTCATCATCATCAATGACGCAACAACAGGCATTCGGTCTGGGCCTACTTTAATAAGGAACTCCAAACATCCCGGTTTTGCGCCGAGGTACACCAATTCGATATCCCTAAAAGTCATCTAGCGTCCTGGCCTAAGTCATCGCTTCATCTCAGGCAGGTTCTGCCTGTCTACCATAGATATTGCCCTTAAAGACCTACCATAGATATTACCCTCATAGACTTTTCGTTTGAAATCATCCTTATCCGACTTATCTCACCCACCCACCGCAACCAATTCAGCCGAATTTTATCGCTCATAGATTTCGTCGTTATGTAGGCTACGGAATCGTCCATCCTCATGTATGGCGCCAAAAATTCATCGCAAGATTCTTCTCTCAAACGCGGCCAAAAGTTCGCAATTTTTCTTGCTAAGAACCCAAGTCTCCGAAGAATACATGAGGACTGGCAAAATCATTATCCTGTTCGACCTTACGGTGGAACGTTTCGAGCGGAACAGTTTTGTAAGCTGAAATAGGCTCTGTTGGCTGACAACAACCGTGCGCGGATTTCATCACCGTAGCTGTTATCGGTTGAGATTTTCGACCCTAGGTAGGCGAAATTATCAACGATCTCAAAGTTGTAGTCTTCTATCTTTATTCTTCCCGTTTGGCCAATGCGGTTTGACGTTGTTGGTTGGTTGGTTTTTGGTGCTGGCGTTGCCACCATATATTTTGTCTTGCCTTCACTGATGTGCAGCCCAAGTTCTCGCGCTAGTCAACGCCTGCTCGATCTGGATGAAGGCAGTTTATACGTCTTGGGTCGTTCTTCCCATAATGTCGATATCGTCAGCGTGGGCCAACAGTTGGGTGGACTTAAAGAGGATCGTACCTCCCGCATTTACCTCAATCACAGATCACTTTTTCCAGGGTCAGGTTGAAGAGGACGTATGATAAGGTATTCCCTTGTCTTAAACCATTGTTGATGTTGGATGGTCTTGAAAGTGATCCTGCTGCTTTTATCTAGCCCAGCGCATTGGTCCAGGTCAGTCTAGTCAGTCTTATCTTGGGATACCGAATACTCTCATGGTCGTGTACCGTTTTACCCTGGCTGTACTACCATAGGCGGCTTTAAGTCGATGAAAAGACGGTGCAACTCATGACCATATTCCAACAGTTTTTCCATCACTTACCGCCCAGAGAAAACCTGATATGTTGCTGATTTGCCTGGAGTGAAACCTCTTTGGTATGGGCCAATGTTGTTCTGAGCGTATGGGACTATCCGACCCAGCAAGATAGCGGAAAATATCTTATAGCTACCTCTATAATTGCTGCACTGTGTAATATCTCCCTTTTTATGTATGAGACAGATAATGCCTCTTTCCCAGTCGTCAGGCATTGATTCGTTATCCCACACCTTGAGCACAAGTTGATGAACCACTTGGTGTAATTGGTCGTTCCATCAGCTCCTGCGACTTATGATTTTTTAGCCGATGGATTGCACAGACTGTTTCTTCTTTACATGGTGGTGGCAGTATTTGTCCGTCATCTTCAGTTGGTGGGACCTTCAACACGCCGATATTCTGATTGTTGAGCAGTTCATCAAAGTACTCAACCCATCCCTCCAATATGCCCATTCTGTCGGAAATCAAATTTCCCTCTTTGTCTCGGGATGATGAGCTTCGAGGTGTATAAGACTTCATCCTGCTGACTTGTTGGTAAAACTTCCGCGCCTGGTGCGGTTGCTCCCTGTACTTTTCGAGTCCACAGACTTGTTGGTTCTCCCAGGCTTCCTTTTTCCATCTGTGAAGTCGCTTCTCCACTCGACGGAGTTCGTGATAAGTCCCTGAGCGTGCCTGCGTTCTTTGAGAATGCAACATTACTCGGTATGCAGCATTCTTCCGTTCCCTTGCTAGATTGCATTCATCGTCAAACCAGCCGTTCCCCCTTTTTTTGCGGCTAGGGCAAGTATGTTTGTGGCCGTATTTATGATAACATTCTTCAGGTGATTGTGAAGATCATTTGTTGATGCTTCATCTCCAAGATATCTGCTAACTGCGGTTATTTCGGCATCCATTTCCCCCTTATTGATGGTCAATTTGGTTGAAAGTGGTGTCGTCTGTAGAGGCCCACGTTTGTTTGCGGATCTCTTTCCGCGCAAACCAGGTACCTCCAACAACCATCTCCTGTGACACTGCTAATTAAATGTCGTTGGTATCCCTATGTAAGCTATGGGAGCCAACGTAATGTCTGAATGCGGGCTTCGTCTGTATGATTTTGATATCATACCTCGAGCAGGCTTCGAGGGTTCATTCTACTGCTTCGTAGAAGGTATCCTTCTCCAACTCTGCATTCTCCTCTGTGGAGCATTAACATTAATGAGGCTTATATTTCTAAATTTGACTCGCAAGCGCGGAGTGCATAACCTTTTGTTTTTGTTTTCAAAGCCGACAACATCAGATAGTTCTCCAGGAAACCGGCCCCTGTCCAACATATCTCTTGTACCGCGGTTACATCAGCCTTATATTGGGGCAGGGTATTGGCTAGCTGTGGGTAGCATTCGATCTGTACAGGGAGCGCACATTCAATGATAAAATGCACAAATCGTTATTCCGTTTACGTTGCCAGGTTCGTCATTGTAAAATCCTGTCCGTGGCTCCTTTTGTGGCTTCGTAACTTCAGTTTCCCGTGTAAGGTAGTCGGCCCTACCTGAAGGACCAGTTGATACAATTTGTCCTGTTCTTAGGCGCGGGAAACTCGCCTTCATCCTTCTCCGTCTGCAGCTCTTCGTTAAGAAAGAACTCTCAGTGGTCACCACGTAGAGTTGAAGATAGGGTTTGGTAGTAGAGGTGTTGGTGTTAGTTCAACAGGCGTTTCCCAGGTTTTATGTTCTATTGTGGGTACCAATCCCTACTGGGACCTATACTTCCCTTTGACCGTCCGCCGTAGAATATAATGATGACTTGAAAATCTTACCCATAAAAGACGGAATTATTCAGTTGAAGGGGACATATTTTGATAAACGTGAACATCATCGCCTAAATTTGTTTGCCTCCAAAACAGGAACAACAAAAAGATAAGGTCTTAACTTTATCTAAGCTTAGAGCTTACCTATCTTTAAGAAAAATTGACAAATCTTTATCATAAATATTAAAAATTCATTATTATTTCTGTGTTTTTTAGAGACATATCGGGAAATCAGTTGGAGACTTTACATAAGGACACCTTCCGAGGATTAACACATCTCCATGAGTTGGATTTGTCAAACAATAAAATTAATTTTTTGCCCTTCGATTTGCTTGAAGATCTAGACAGTTTAGTGCAGTTGTAAGTACATGGAAGGAAATGAGTAGTTTATAATGGAACCAATCTAGTTCGACTGCAAAGAATACAGGATTTTTTTATTTACAATAAAATTTATAAGAATTCTTAAGAAACCAAATGAAAGCCTTCTCATGTTGGGCGGCGAATAAGGGTACGACAGTAAGAGCTCATTTTAAGGCTCAGTGCCTTTTTATATTGAATAGCTCAGATCGTAGAAAAATTTGTGAATTTAAAAAATTAGTCATTATCATATAATTTCAGGCGCTTACAAAGCAACGAACTGGACGAATTACACCCCCAAATATTTTTCAAACTGCGTAATCTAAACTTGCTAGATATCAGCAAAAACTCTTTGGTTTTGCTGCCAAACGTAATTTTCCACAATAATCCCAAATTGACTGTTATAAACTTATCTGACAATAAACTGGAAGAACTCGACATTGGCTTCTTCAGGGAGCAAACGGAGCTAGAGGAACTAGATTTATCCCGGAATGAAATACAACGATTGAAGGTCGATTGTTTCAAAAACTTACTCAAGCTGAAGATATTAGATTTGTCCAAAAATCAAATATGTGAGTAGAAAATTCTTTATTGTCAATTATATATTACTCAGAAATCCTAATATTTATTTATTTATAGCAAACATAAGTGACAACACATTTATGGACTTGGTCAACCTCGAAATATTAAAACTTCATAACAACAAAATCGTCAACATTTCCAACTATCTTTTTGCAAATCAAACGCAGCTCGTCTTTCTGGATTTGACCATGAATAAGATATCAAGGGTACAATTGCGTTTTTTATATTTTTATATGTCAAATATTTCTTGTAGAAAGTCTACCAAACTAAAACTAAAATATCTTTTGTATTTCCAGATAGAGAGCCATGCCTTCACATCCCTTACAAATGTGCAGGAGCTTCTTCTTGGACAGAATTCTTTATCGTCTATTCCAGTAGGCTTATTCCTGAAGCTAGAGAAATTGAAACGACTCATGCTCTTTTCGAATAATTTAGCTACGCTAGATAGTAATAGTTTCATTGGGCTTAAGAACCTGAAACATCTGCTCCTAAATAACAATATTTTGAAGAATTTCGCCATAGACGTGTTTCGGCCACTACAGAAATTAGAAAAATTGTGAGTATTTCCCTTTGGCCAATTGAATATTGAGAAATTCCGTCCATAAAGCTGAGCTGCATTCATTAACTATAGCTAGCAACTTACGGTGTAAATATTGCAAATAGGCCTTTATTAAACTGTCAAAAAACCATACCATTATATCTAGCCTGGTTTCTTATTACATCATTTCCACCCCAACTCTATCGCTATCTATCTATCTATCATTAAAAGTTTTGTCTGATACTGGAAGCGAAGAAAGATTTTGGCAACTTTAAAACTGTGCGACCTTCAGTAAAGTCACCGATGACTAACTCCGGGCAAGATATCTGGCCTATGTCCAGGTCGCGTTAGCATTCAGAAACTTCAAGCCTTTTTAGGCTCATATTCGTACTACGCGCAACCCTGACCAACTCTCTCCCACTTCCATTAAGTTCACAGGCTCCTCTACCTTTTCGCCTCAATTATCGTGCGATTAACTATGTAATTACTTTTCCTCCGTACATAACTCCTCTCACGCTTCTTCTTCTCTCCACTGATTGGATGCAACTTATTCCGCATCTTCCGCAATAATCTTTCTTGTCTCCTTGACATCAGTATGGGATCAGTCCTAATGGTTTTCCTAAATTCTTTTTGTTGAAACCAATCAATATGCATTCTTACATCTATAGAAAGAGGGTCTCATTATCGAAGAAGTATGATCATAGCCTAGCCGATCATGCCCTTGCCCAGAATTACTGTCCTATTTCGCTAGTCCCCTCTTGTTCCAAAATGGTTAAAAAATAGGTCAACTGATTAACAACGCCCTTCAGCTATTTTATAGCTAAAGAGCAAGACGGTTTTGTTTCATCACTCCCCTGATATTAAGCTACTAGATTCCATCAACTTCGCGACCAAATATCTCTGCGGGAAGTGCATAATTTCAACACAAATTTCACTGTTACCTTTGGCTCTGTAGATCACACCCTACTACTGTCCAAACTCACCTCATTGAGCATTTTCCTGTCATTCATTATGCGGCTCGCCTGTTTGTGTGTCCAATTCCTTTTCTCCTTTCTCTGGTGTACCACAAAGATCAATTCTGGGTCCACTACTATTTTTATTTTTTCTCAACGATCCTTCCTCTCTTTCAGCTTATATTTGCTTTTTGAACTCTTTTCCTGTGTAGTTACATTGACACTGTGACGTTCTGGGTCACTAGCGCTCTGTTAATGAGTTGACGCTAAACGTCAGCGAACATGCACTCTGTCCAACTCGCTCTTAATTATGTTAGCATCCTTGTAACACAAGAATCATATGGTTTCCCTTCACCACTTGGTGTACTATATCGCGTCAACTACACCTACGCATCATCGCTTGGGGTTACCTTAAATGCTCTTCAGCTTCCCTCACGACGTTCGCACTCTTCCTCCACTTTTCTGTGCCAAGCGCCCTTGGGGCGACCCACTCATCGACCATCTTGAGAGAGTAGATTCCACTACAAGGCATAGATCGCAATACAATTGTCGCCCCTCCTTAAAGTGTGACTTATCCACTACCATCTTTGTCTTCCTGTCACATCGCGTACGAGTGCCAAGCTTGCGCGCCGACCGAATTCTTTGTTTGTGATAGTATCGGGCCAGCGTACTCTAATAATACGACGCAGACAGGTATTGACGAAAGCTTGGAGCGTTTGAGTAACAGTGAAGTTCCATGCGGTACTCCCATATAGCACACGGAAAGAACACTAGCACAGGACAGCCTCAACTTGATCTAAATGTTGAGATAACTGCATTTCTAGATTTCAGGCAGGACAGTGCAAGCGGATCTAGTGTTATTAAAGCGTCGGGCAACATCTAGTTCGGTGCCACCGTCGGCAGACAACATGCTTCCTAAATAAATAGGGATGACCCCCTTGGTTTTGTCTCTCTGTCAACTGCAGGGTAATTTGTTCGAATTCCATGACCCAGTGAGAGAGCAAACAGATGTCTTCAGCATAGTCGAGTCGTTTGAGGAGAAATGTCACTGTCCATTAAGTTGCTCCATTATCCCCATACAAGGCAGGACGGAAGAGTTCCCCGATAAAAGAAGAACAATTCGAGTGCGTCTCACCCGCCTTCACTCCCAACAGGCAGTACAGCCTTCAACCCCTTCCGTTTATCGATCCACTTCCACGACTCCGCAGTCATCCAGATCTTATAACACCCTTCGAAACGTGAACGACGACCCGCGCAATACCCAAGAAAATAGCATTTTTGATGGCAGCCTAATGCTCATGATATTCTCAGGTAAACTACTCACAATATATCTGACGACCGATCAGCAAGATAGCTCTCCCACTGCTGAGCGACCACTGCATCATACAATCGATCGATGTTGAACTTGGAGGGTCGCAGCTCGTCAACCCAGTGAGAAGTGACGCAAGGGAACGTAAGCGAACATCAGATGGTGATCCTTTTTGAGGCCGATGTCAGCACCGCTCTTGCCACTCATATCCAGAAGACAACTCCTAAATCTGTCGGTTAGTTGAATCCCAACTGACCTTGGCCTTTGCTCCGCCCGAGTTCTTCATTTGAGATAGTGCAAAGCCAGCGTACCCCGATGGTACAACGCAGACAGGTATTCACGAACTCTTGTAGCTTTTGAATAACGGTGGGGGTCACTTTCCACTAGCACAACTTAACTCAACTTGATTTTGGTATTGAAATAACTGCATTTCCAGATTTAAGATAAGGCAGCAAAGGCGGATCTAGCGTTGTTAATGTGTCGGCTAACATCCAGTTCCTAGATATACAAATTGGTGAACGCTTTCGATGTTCTGCCCATTAATGCAGTTAGGGAAAGCATGATAATCCGTCAGACTGAAAACCTTAGTTTTGTTGGTGTCAATCTTCAGTCCAACTCTACTTCTACTTCCCTCTCTTTCCAAATTCAGAGCCATTTAGCTACATCAGTCCAGTGAAGGTGTTTGAAGGAAGATGACACCGTCCATTGAAATCCTCCGTGACCTCCGGGCAAAGAAGAATGAAAAACGTCATCGATAACGAGAGGAAATAATGTCGGTAGCAAAATGTAACCCTAGCGGACTCTGCTTTGGACTTAAAACCTCCGGGATTTCACCTCGATACAGTACGTGACATTTTCCATTGATCGGAATCATATATCGCTATGATAATAGCTATTAATTTCTCTGGAATGCCCCTTCAGTTTAGAGCATGCCAGATATTCTTCCCATTTACACTACCGAAAGCTTTTTCGAAATCGATGAAGAGCATGTGCAGCAAAGGTGTGAACTCCACGCACGGTGTTAATGTAGTCATTGCATGAGAATCCAGAGCGGAAACCAGAAAGCAGCCTCCTCTCTGTCAATCAACCTTTCAAGATATTCTTTGATGCGTTCAAGGATTATTTTAGCTATTGTTTTGCAACAGCAGGGATCACTCAGATAACACTCCATTTGTGACATTCAACACGGGAGTCTTACTTGAGAATCTTAACGATCATCCCTTTCTAGAAATAGCAGATCCGTAGTAACTGCAGGTGCAGTGATAAATAACTCGGCGAGGAATTGTCCAGCACGGCGGCTTTACTCCGTGTGAGTGCAACGATGGCCGAAACGATGTCTCTTCTATAATACTTGGAAGAACAGTTCGTATGCGAATCTTGCGGTGACTGCCCACTTTATCCACAAGAGGCTGAACCTCACCGGATGTGATATAGTTAGGAACCACGCTTAAGTGTACTATCCACCTCTTCAGTTGCTCGTCATCGTGGATGAGAAATTAAATTTTACTGAGAAAGAGAAGAGGAGACAGTACTCCTTAAAGGCAGACCTGACAGAAAACTGTTTGCAATCTTTTAGGCCCATGGCAATAATACCGTTATAGATAATTATGATGTAGTATTTGCTGGATGATTCTATTTTAGCCAAAGGACTTTTTGCTTGAAAAGCTCTGATAACCAGGAAAGCAATGGTAATATCTGGTTGCACCTTTATAGTGAAGCGTTGATGTTTGAGGATCATATCAGCGACTTAAAAATCCATAAGAAATATAGATCGCGTATAGCTTCCTCCTTATATCCCTAACAGTTATGTAGATTGATACGATTAAACACTTGTTATCTGTTTTCAAGATTGCTCTGGAGTTTGCACACAGGTTTTATAAAGGAACCTGAGGCTTCTGGAACATTCTTAAAATACCTCAAAAAAGGTGAGACGAAACTATAGTAGTGCCTCTAACAGAGCACTATTCCTTAAAATAACTCTTTGAGAAAAAGGAACTAATGGAATCGGCTATTTATAGCCAATATAAAAGAAACAGGGTAGATGACTCTTCTTCTTCTCTTTCATGTATTTTACTTCCGTTAAAGTAAAACGGAATTATTCGGCTCGTCTTCAACAAGAAAACGTACGCACAATGGGCCTATTCACACATGTTTCTCTTCCTTTCCAGACGAATCGATTCCAACAAGCTACAATCTCTGCCCACCGGATGCCTGGAGCACCTGCCAAAGTTGGTCGCTGTTAAATTGGAAAAGAATCCTTGGCACTGTGATTGTCGAGCATTATATTTGGCACGATGGTTACGAGCTTCTCCCCATAAACTTTGGGATGGTCAAGCTGTTTGTCGGGGACCAGGTGATTTAGGAGGAGTCGATGTTGGCCTACTTCGATATGATGACCTCTGTGAAGGACAATGGGCCAGCATGTTATCGTTGTCACCACGACTTCCAGTACGTAAAAATCAAATAGCTCAACCGAAAAATTTCACGGATTATGTAAATTTATATTTGAAACATTTAATCACTACAACTAGTTCTACCACGGAGAGTTTGTTTGGCGAAACTACAACGTTTAGATATTTCGACGAATCATAGAGAAGAATTGAATGGTTGAATTTGACATTATTTTACTTGCAGTAGTATGCATTTTATAAAAACTACTAGTTGGTTAATAATTACTGTTCAATGTTTTTTATTATTTGTCCGTACCCTACCTTATCCTGACCTTTATGAAGAGAGAAAGGAATTGGTGTCATTTTTTACTAGAAAAATAATTTTGGAAACTTGACTGTCGAATAAGGAAACCAGTTCTCATAGTGAGGTCTTTACAGGACGACTACCACTGCTCCTCAAAATAATGATTCTACTTTTTTTTCATTGGAGTTTCATGATTTCATGAGTAACCTACTTCTTACATGCCCACACCTATCCATCTTCTAATTCTGCCGGCATTTCCATAAGTGCTACGCAGTTCGCTGTTGTCGCCACGTCAATGTCCTTTCAAATAATCACATCATAATGAGTGAATCGCGTCACATATGATTTCTTTTCGAAGCTCTCTTAACTCGATTTCTTTACATCCGCAGCTCGAAATCCAATCAATTCTCGGTAGGGCCTCAAAAAAGGAAAAAGCAAAGTTAATCAACCACGTGTATCGGCATGGCCTATTTCAAAATCCGGATAATTCTGGCGTTCCCATGAACGAATTCGCCAGGAATCATACCTTCACTTGACATATTTTATAATATAATATCATCATAAGTCGTGACCTAAACCGTAAAATAAATAAAAACTCAATATGAGCAGAGAGCACAGTAAAATAAACCCTGATCCTGGTGATTGATAAAAATCAGATGACTATTGATTTGATCACCTCCATCTGCTTTTGTTATACCTGAAGGTCCTGAAGAATAAAAAACTCCAATCATCACCGTGAATACAGGTATTCATGCCGACAGATGCGGAGCCTATCGACTATCTATCTCGCATTTAGGGGGTAAAACCCCTAAATTTTAATACACTACGCCACACATTAGACCCATAACTAACCGGGCCTGCAATATGTGCGTAAACTCAACGACCATGAAACTACCATTTGCCATAAAAAGGTCATCCCGGTTCCCTTGGCGTCAAATAACCTCCAATGAGGCGTCGTGACAAAGGCCCCCTCAGATGAGCCCTTGCAAACTCGGGCCTGATCACCCTCCACAAGTACGTGAGGAAATCTGTATGCTAACATAAAACACGCCATAATTTCATTTTGGTACTGTAGTTTCAAGGTAGACAAAGGCCTAATAACTGCATTCCTTTTCCTTCAGTTAATTAGGTCTCATTTGTTTTCATCTAGCTAAATCTAATCTAATTATGATATGACAATATAAAAGCTCAGCGAAAGCGATCCTGACATCATGGTGAGGATCATCAGAAATTCTTCACGCAACCATGTACTCATAGTCCGACTTCTACCTCGTATTTGTAAATGTAAATAAGTAATGTGAAGATTCACCACCACATGGCAGTAATCAAACGTCACCAGACTGTGTCCGCTCCTAGATATGCTCTCGACATTTGCTCTTGCCGCAAATGGAACACAGCTTCGCCTTAGCCCATACTGTTGCTCTGATATGAATGAAGGTTCAATACTAGACTCTCTGCTGTGGGGTGTTATGTATTAGGGCATTCTTGGGCTTTCTGTCCCGGAAAAGAACACGATTGTGATTAAGCCGCAGCATAATTCCCTTTTCTCGTACTTAACTTCTTTCAATACCTCCATTGCCCTCCATCCTTTAAATTTCCTCCTTTTCATCCCGACATTCACTTATTTTAAAATCTCAATTTAAGAATTATTTTTTATTTTCCTTGTCATGATTTTATTTACAAAACCCTACCACCTTTTAACTCACCCCAAAACCGTAAAATATTTCCAAATGTTAATATAGAAAATTTATAATACTCCGAAAACGATCATTAACCTTTTGTTGTTGCTTTCCCATAGGCCTGCTCTGGCTACATATTATTGGATGCATTTGTAGCGTTTGTTTTTGGTTAAGGCGAATGAATGCGAGTGCGAATGATACTGGAGATTTTGTTTTTGTAATGAAGCGGTTTCGAGGCAGGACGACTCCGTACAAATTATAGAAAAAATCGAAGCAGCTTTTGTTATTGTCCCAGGTGAAGAGGAATTTTGGGTTAAAGGTCTGGGCGCGAGGCATTGGGCAGCTAAGAAAAGTGAACCAAGAACACGGCATATGAGTTTTTCGAGATGGTTTTGAAGCAAGAGTCTACCTCTCGTATAAAAACGAGAAGTGGGGTTTCCCTTTGGGACAATATACAACGGTCTTTCAGGCTGAAGTGTATGCGATCATAAGGGCGGCAATCTGAATGATTGACGAACGGATGAAGGGCAGGCGCATCGCAATCTTTAGCGATACTGAAGCTGCATTGAGGGCGTTGAGTAGTACTTTGATCACTTCAAAAATCGTTCAGGAATATAGAAACCGATTGAATTTTATTTATAAATTCAATAGGGTGGATTTACCCTGGGTGCCTGGTCATTGTGGTGTAGAGGAAAATTAAATCTCGGATGCCTTAGCAAAAGAGGTTTCAACTTTCCCCATGCCCGGACCGGAACCAGCAATTGGGGTGTCAATAACATTAGCTAATGCTGCTATCAAAAACTAATAATGACAAGTGGTGGAGCCTTAATGCTGCTGAACAGACCAAACTTTCCTTGTCAGAACCAAACAAACATACTGCAAAGTTTATCCTGTCGAAAAGCAGGAAAACTTGCAGAAGTATTGTGGGCATTTTGAATGGCCATAATTCACTAGCTGGGCATATTTCAGAATAGGAATTATCCAAGATAATAAGTGTCCATCCTGTAATGAGAAAGCGGAATCCACGGAACATTTTCTATGCGAGTGCCCCACCTACGGACGCATCAGACATCAGATTTTTGATGCTGATGTGCTCCAACTGCAGCGGGTAGCATCACGTCCACTAACGGAAATCCTGCGACACATAAACGACTCCGGGATATTCTGTTAGGGGAATCGAGTACAATGGACCACTAAGGTCTGAGTGCTCAGAGATTTTGCCTCTCCCCCACCTCAAACACACACACACATATTTGTTCGGACCGTCACAGTCGATTTGGCCAGCTTTTTAGGTTTTTCATCTTTTGACATCGAAAAATCTCCAAATTTGTCACACCTAGCCGGAAAGGATTGGGTTGCCTTCTCTGTGTTAGACCCTCCTGGCGGTACACTGTCGAACTACCAACTAAACACATCAAAGAACTAGCCCGAAACCATTCAATACATTAATTCAACCTAGTCCTCCCCTTCTCCAAACTTAGAGAGCCTTCCTTAGTAAGGAGGCTACTTATGCAAGGCGCTAACGATATACCTTTTCGCTAAGAATATCACCGCATACCTCAACTCCGTAAAGCAGACCGGATTGCGTTGCACACATGAGAAGACCTCTCCTGGTAGTTGTAGAACCCCCAATTTTTGCCATCATCCGACTTACGGCTAAAATTTGTGATGCAGCCTTATCCGCTGCTGTCTTCATTTACTCAGAAAAAATCATCTTTAAGCCGAGCGTCTAGCGTCTAGCCGAGACTCTTCTAGCATGTCGTGCGTTAGCAGATTATCGTTGAAATCATTCCAAACATGTGGCACTACGATGGATCACTGCGCTACTCTCACCGTGATCTCCATTCTTCGAAGCCTCATAAACCAGGGAATGGATAGTTCCTCATTATCTGCAAGGGGTATTCTAGCGCATTCCCATTTTTCGAAATTGAAGGTATTTTTAACATCAACCGTTATAAAAAGCCCTATTTTTTAAAATCAACAGTAATGGACCCCAGCTCGTTGAAACGCAATCACGGCCCATACGACAACATCCTTTAAGATAAGTTCCCCAACGCACGCATCACTTCGGCAAGTCTACTCCGATCGTGTCAAAAGTACACAGACAGGAATTCAGGGTCTCAGCTACCCGTTGAATGCGATCCATTTGTCGGCGAGTCTTCTTTTAACTAATCTTTCCCTCATTATTCGGGTGTTTACCTTTTCCCGATCATTTAAATGCTAAGCCAAACGGCGGAGCCTATGACGCTAGGTCCCAGTTCTAAAGTACATGTGTGGATTTAAGATAGTGCCCGCTTCAGCTCCTCCAACCCCTCCTACATAGTATCCTCCAGTGCGATTCTACCCATCCGATGCGCTTCTTTGCAGTTTAGGCCCCGAAATGTTAGCATGGATCCGGTGTTTAAAACTACTAACCCTGTTCTCGCCACCATTTTCAGGATCCGCAGCTCCGAATCCAAGACAGCCTCCCCCAGACCATCAACGCTGCTTGGAGGATTCGACATTTCATTCGGTGTTTGGTAGACAGTGAAAACTATTATCCAACCCCGAAGTCGGGCACCTTCCCAAACACAGAAGGCAGTGATAACTGACAAGCCGAGCGACTACGTGGCTACGTTCTTGTTCCGGTACTGTTCACTAATAAGCATGGAATCAGCTCTTATTCCTTCAGCGAAATCCACTAGCAACTCGTGAGAGGTTGCGGTGTGGTTGCATGTTAGTTTGTAGGATGCGTACCATATAAACTACATCCTACCCTTTTCCATTTCTGCCCTGACGACCGAATAGCAACCTTATCCCTGCGGCATGTTGCCATCCTATTTGCTCCCCGATAATTTGTAGAGAGTTACCCTTAGTCAAGGCACTTATGCCCATAGTTTAAACACGTAGGTCGGTAAGCTCCACCACAACGAGTTTTATGTCTCGAGAGTTCGGAGAAGTGATTCCTATCCGGATGTTGGTTGCCTCTCACATTCACGTTAAATGGCCTCTTTCATTTGGGTCCTTTTCGATATGGAAGACACTTCGTTAGCTTGATCATAAGCTGCACTATAAAATGTATCTCGCTGAGTACTTCTCCTATCCTTCGGTTGGTTTAATGAGCAAAATTGCTGATCTAGTTTCGCTTAGTCACCTAGTCTTTCCTTTTTACTCCACCATTTGTACCCGCCTTAACTTTAGACAGACGGTTTTCATTCCATGTAGCGGGTTATTTCTTCTTATCTTTTTTAAATTAATATCGGCTCAATGTCTATCCATCTGTCTGTCTGTCACACGCACTTTTTTCATAATTGAGTTTAAGGGGGGTCCTTATAAGTGCAAAAGGGGGGTGTCAATTTCACTGATTATAGCCATGTTGGGTATCAAATGAAAGGCCTCGATTAGTACTTTCCAAAGGCACTCTAATTTTGGAGGGTCAAAATTGATTCTCTCAACCGAAAATTTTTACATAAACTCAAAATTATTTCTTCCGTGTAAATTTACTGCAACCCAAAATACTATATATCTCTTTAAGGTGAGCAGTTTGACATTCTAAATATATACATACATTACAGGCTGTTGATGGGATAGTTCTGCACTCAAATGTACTCACAACAAACAAAACCTTTCATACCGTGAAGGATTCACGACTTGTTTGAATACTAGAGACTTTTTAGGTGTAATTTCTTGAGATGCGTCTTCCTCTTTTCACTTTTCCCCAGTTCGCTCTACAATGGATTAGTGGCGGTCTGTTTGGCATTTACGGTGTTATCAACGGGAAGTACGACCGCTACTGCTTTTCGCACGTCTTCTGTTGCTATCCATATCCGCCTGTTGAAGGGAAGGCAATCCAGCACTGTTCCAATTCCATCACCCCGCTTTCTACGCCTTTACGGTCGTTTTTCAGGAGCAAGTTGTAGGTACCACACTCGCTTCACAATTGCATGCATTTTCTGATAAGCCGTTCCTCGTCAGCTCTGCCAGTCAAGAATGTACGTCTACGCTTGACTTCCCCGGACCTCGCGCTCATATCGGCACTCGCTCGAAGGGACAGTCCAATAATATCGGTTCAAATCATACTACCTGACCAGAGTCCTGAAGAGACCACAACTGACACCTTGACAATGCTTCGTGGACTGCAGTAGAAAGTTGTCGACGGTTCCGGAGATTCCTAGGATGTGCCAACGTGTACCGCTCACTCGCGGTTTGCTATTCACAGAGGGTAGTACCTAGGACGTAGGGCTAATGGAAACTAGAGAACTAAAGGTATTTACTACGAGACCTTTTTTTTTTTTTGGGAGTAGGGTAGATGAATGCGTTTACGCATAGAGTGTTGGACTCCCGCAACACCACGCTGGCGGACTACCAACTAACCACCTCCCTGTCATCAGAGAACTAGCCTGGAACCGTTTGACACATTACTTCGGGCTAGTCCTCCCGCTCTCCCGGCTTTGGGAGCCTTTAAGTCAGGGAATTCCTTTCACCAACGGGAGGGGAGGGGAGGAAGGGAGTTGTTGTTAGTTCAGGGAACCCCTTACCGTCCGATCCCTCCGCCGGTCGAGTTCAATCTTCTTCGCAATAAGAAGAGCCCGAACATAATGCGCAATACGATTCCAGCTGCCAGCGCTCTTCAGCATCTCTCTGTTGTCTAGAGAGAGCTCCCCTGTGTCTGCATACAGCTGCTGGCGTTCAACGTCGTCCGCCACTCCATTGCAGAATACACAATCAGGAGATTGCGTCTTCCCAAACCCATGCAGGTAAGACTGAAAACCTCCAAGCCCACTTAGAAGTTGGTGAAGGAAGTAATCAATCTCACCGTGCGTTCTGTTCAACCATGGGTCTAATTTGTCGATGAGCCGCGCAGCCCACCTGTCCCTTGGCTCATTTTGCCAAGAAAGTTGCCACTCGGTAAGGGTGCGTTGACGTTCTTCACAGGTAACCACCTCTCTTAAGTTTTCGCCCTTACGGCGGTAGATAGCTTTGCACTCCTTGGCAAGGACGGCAACGGGGATCACCTCCGCGATCACCATCACAGCCAGTTCAGAAACGATGCGATAAGCAGACGCCACTCGCAAAGCTCCCCGCCTCTGCACTTGAGCAAGGCGTTTACAATGCACTTCCTTGTCAAGGGCATCAGCCCATACCTCCGCACCGTAGAGAAGAACCGACTGCGTTGCTCCCATGAGGAGACGTCTCCTAGTTGATATAGGGCACCCGACATTCGCCATTAACAGACTCAAGGCTGCGACTCCAGCTGCAACCCTGTCCGCTCCTGCTTTGATTTGCTCGAAGAAGCTCATCTTCGAGTCGAGCATTAAATCAAGGTATTTAATCGCTGGTTTTGACTCTATAATCAATTCGCCGATCAATATGGGACGCAAGGTCGGGATTCTCCTTCTGGTCAGGATGACTACTTCGGTTTTTTCCAGCGCAAGGTTGAAACCGTGAACAGTCATCCATCCACTTACCCGTTGCATCAATATGCCAAGTCTGCTTTGCGCCTGTTCAACAATGCGTCCGGCACCACGCGCGACTCTTCGGGCATATTGAGTTTCAGCAGATTATCGTGCTACTCCCGACGTGATTTCCATCGTCCTTCGGACCTCTAGCGTCTCATAGAGCAAGGAGCGATCTTTCAGATAATCCCTCAATATCCGCAAGAGGTAGCTTGGCACGTGAAAGGAGTTCGCTAGTGTGCCTAGCATACTCGTATCTTTCCTTCTTACGAAATTGGAGGCATTTCTGACATCAAGCGTTATGAGGAGCACTATCCGTCAAGATCGGCGCCTGTGTGCCCCGGCTTGATTAACCGTATCTACGACCTACATAACAGCATCCGCTGTAGATTTCCCTGTTCTAAACCCGAACTGCCTTGCGGATAAGTCCCCGGCAGCACGGATCGCTTCAGCGAGTCTACCCCTAATGAGCTTCTCGAGCACATTTCCGGCGGTCTCAAGCATACACAGCGGTCGGTATGCAGACGGGAGCTCCGGGTCTCCTTTACCCTTACTGATCAACGCGAGTCTGGCCACTTTCCAGCGACAAGTAAAAATGTCCTCCTTCAAGCAGTCGTTGAACACTTCAAGCAGCAATTTTGGCCGTTGGCGGAACACCAGTTTGTAAACTTCCACCGGGATGCCATCAGGACCTGGCGCCTTTCTGTTTTTCATAGTGAGAACCGCTTCTTCGAACTCTCTCATTGTGAAAAGGGAGCAATCCACGACGCTTTCCGCGCTATTTACATCAACCTGACTAGGTTTGCAGACGGCCTGTTATTAATTATTAGAAGACGGAAGTGAAAAAAAGGTTGACAACACAACGAATGGCTAACCTTAGAAACACATAACATAGCCTAGTAAAAGAGGAGTTGAAGCTTCTAAAAAAAAACTGGAAAGAGCTGAAACACTTTCCCAGAAATCAGCAACAGTGCCGCATAGGTAAAGACAGTATATAATCGTCGAATGTAAGAGCATCGATGAGTTGACTACTAAAGGCAGATTTGGTAAATCCCTGGAAAGAGAATTAAAACTGAAAGCCCTACGTGTACCGGAGGAGGCAGCACAAACTGGTACCGGCAGACAATGTGAAAGTATGCCGTGTTACTGGTACTGAATTACGGACCAGGTAACATTAAAGGATGCTGCAGTCGTCTTGCCTTAACAAACCCCTGTAGAGGTGCGGACATCACTAATCGTATGGGAATTATGGAGATGAGACGTGGATGATGACCAAACAACTCGCAATGTTATGAGCGTGTGGAGAAGATACCTTTCAAATATTATGAAAGGCTGTAAGGTAGGATCCATAAGAACGAATTGGAGAGATCTACTGACGCTATACTCTTCGTAGGAATAATAGAATAATAATTGAATATAGGGAGATTCTTAACTCTCTAATGATGGATATTAGAGGATGCAGTCCCAACACAATGATGTTGTAGTTCTTCTACTGGATAGTCGAATGACAAACTAGTGTAGTGATGTCTTAGACAATTCCTTCCAGAATACTACTAGAAAGGTTTATCGTAACTGGGAGTTGTGAGTCAATGTGCTGTTCTGAAGTGAACATGATAAATACTTCTCTCCGCTGGCCTCAATCAGGAATTTGTGCTACCTTTGAAGCGGATGCGACCATTGTAAGGTTACAGCGGAAATCGAGACAGCAACATATAAATGTTCCAAAAGCAAAAAAACGTTAGTTTTCTCGCAGATGCTACAATCTTAAAACAGTCATCAACTGAATTCCCGCTTATCGCAATAAGTGCTGACTTTCTTATCTCCCCGTCATTTTTCACGCTTCATTGGGGTTGACTCCGTGTCGCTTTTTGATTCCTATAACTTTGAGTCATTGAGTTACATTGTAGAGATAGATACAAACAAGGGAATAAAACTATCTCCTCTATCGCTACCCATTTCACCCACATACCCACAACAGTCACTTGCCAAACTCCCCGGCACTCGGCTTCAGCTCCCCCCACCCCGACACTTTGATAATTCAGAATCGATTACAAGCCCATTATCATCGATATAGTCTGCTATTTACTGAAGGAAAAATCAAAGGAAAACACCCAAAGCATTTATTTAATTAATATTTCTTGTTTATCGATAGCGAACAAATGTACAATGAAATTGTACAATAGTTGATAAATATTGTTGGAGGCGGAATTTGTAGGAAATTCATTTCTAAAAGATTCTGGGCTGTTCGTACATTCGGTGTCGCTCTTCTTGCTGACCATATTTTCCTTGTATAAATATTTGTAATTGGACAATATAAGTCATGTTGGTGGTCACGAAATTCATCAAGGGAATCATGAAATGTCTTCCAAAATTTCCGCGATGTAAAATTTGTGTAACAAGACAAGAATTTTTTCAAAGGACAATTGAAATTATACCGACAAAGTCTGTATTTTAATTAATGAATCTAAGGTGGACTCAAACGATAAAATATATAATTTAGAAGCACTGAAGTTACATAGATTTCTTCGAGAGTTTGCAGAAAAGACCACTAGAATCGGGATGGGATGTATTTTTCCTATCAGGTATCTCCTTCCACCCAGTCTGCCAAGTCAATCATTATTAGAACGTCCTTCCCCAGCTCGTGATGTTGAAAACGATGCAATTTATGTCGTTCCAAGTTTCATTCACCAAAAGCATTTTGTGGACGAATATTCCTGTGCTCCTGGTAGAGATTCTTCAGTGAGTAACGTAGTCCCTCTGGCTATCCCGTGGTATTATTTATCACGGTGGCGATCAAATTGTCTACCATGTGATTGCGAGCTTTCTTTCCGATCAGCTCTTCCTTTTTCCCTTGCGGCCCTCCCATAACATACCTACTTACAAGTGTATCTTCTTCTCTTTCTTCAGCCTTTGTCCCGTTAACAAGCGGAGTCCGCTCGTCTTGATCGGTTTCGCCATTTGACTCTATCAAATGCCTAATCTAGATGCAATCGCGAGGCTTTCAAATCCCCGCACAGCGTATCAAGACACCGTTGTTTCGGCCGGCCTCTTGGTCGTTTATCATCTACTTCGATGTTCAGATCAATCTTGGCAAGTGAATTCTAGTTAGCTCAGTATAACCCCATATCGATCCCGGATGTCATTCATTTCGGATATGAAAGTCCTGGGGGTTTAACGTGAGTACCTGCCGTGTAAGCATAATCCCACGCTTGAGCTCCGAGAAGCTCCGCCCGCGATGTAGGCATAACCACAACCACTTGAAAGGAACGACAGAATCTTTGATGCCAGCAGTTTTTCAAATATTTTGATGAAGTAGGAAGCTAGCTTATTGTGCTACTTGCGTCGGATCTTTTCCCGATTTTGTGACCGTAATTATAAAAGAGGTTCTCCACATGTTCGGGAAGCGACCAATCCGTGTCGTCGTGTTGAAAATCTCAATCAGATGCTTGACAGCATGGAGGGCGAGTTCTTTAACTATTTTGCCAGTAATTTGGTCGTGGCCACATGCTTTTTAGGATCGAGTTTTCTGAATTTTTAACTCTGAAGCGGAGGTTGGTTTTAGCAGATGAGGGTGAGCATCGCAGAAGTTGAATTTTGTTTTTCATTGGATTGGGGGTAAAAACATTTTCTAATTGAGTCGCCTGTGCAGCACTTTTTTCAGCATCACTCCGGAGCAACTAATCAGACTGAGACACCGGCTATCCTGCAAATACACTCAACGTATTAAAGCGCCGGGAATTTTTAGTTATACCATAAGACAACGTATTGATGGTCACTAGCTATTCAACATAGTTAGATCTTTCGCTCTCCTTTGATGGCCTCTAACTACTCTGATGCAAAGTTTTGTCACAACCAATTCTTAAATACACTGTTTCAGGGTTAACCTTTACAGTGCCTTTACCAATCATCCACCTCTCTGAATGTCAAACCTCAGCTTCCAGAACCCAAAACCCATTCGCACTCCGAACCTGTGTTCTAACAAACCTAGAACTCGACCGATCGCCGATTAATATTTTGTAAAGTAAATTAAACTTCTAAGGTGTGTTTCGTCTATGCTAGCGCTAGTCATGCTTGGTTTTATCAACTGCAGCTCATTTTTGTCTGTTCAGTAAACAGGCTAAAAGTTCAATAACATGCCCGAAGTGCACGTCTCATGAGATGTGGAGAGAAATGGTGAAAACGTCCCCGGTCCATAAATTAGGATATTGAATTGAATTCCTCCCCAGGCCCAGATTATAGGAAGATGAAGCTAACCTACCGCGTATTAGGTGGGAGTGGGTCTCCTGGTAGATGAGATCTGTAAAAAATAAGAATGAATCTACCCAAAAAAACACAAATTGTGGAAGTGTTTCAAGAACATAATAACCAATGAAGGGACTGTGACTGACCCCCTATTGAGAAACGAAATTAGCCACGGCATGACGAAATGAATCACCACTTGACACAATTACTGACCGAACATGATGGTGACAGCTGTTTCTCTTCCGATTGAAATTGGAAGGTTCGCCGTTTCGCACTGAATGCGGTGGTGACCCGGAAAGGCAGAGCATGTCATATTCTACTGTCCATGGTGTAACCCAGACAAAAACCTAGGTAGGAGATGCACTAAAAGTTATCGAAGAAGTGCTTAAATCAGTGAAAAATTGTGGCATGATTAATGCGTCGGGGATGGCCCTCTCTCCACCCTCTCTAGTCAAGTCTGGGAAGGTTAGTTGTTCAAAATGCAATCTTCCTCGCAAAGCAAACTTCTTTGCGGCAGTTCCACGCGGATAGAGGAGGGGGAGATTGATATTAAGTTTAACGGGTGTAAATCCTACATACTGCTGCAACCTGGTGCAGCAACACCTTTCTAAGATCCCCATATCCATTTTGAAAAAAAGTCGGGAAACCAGAAGCTGAACTCTTTAGGAATGAAAGATTTTGTGTATTGACCATCCATTAGACCATCCACGTCTAAATGACACTGACACTCAAAGTCTAACAATGCAAGAATTTTGCACAAAAGTGATAAATTTGACCTATTATAACTTTGTTAGTAATAGTGCTATTTCCACCAAACTTAGTAGTCTCATGCATGCATGCATAGTATACCTATATTACTGCTGATGATTCTATGGTAAACTTAATAGGTAATTTCTAAAAAATATACTTATAATAAATGTGGTAATATACTATCGTTAACTTTATTTAAATAGGTATAGATATAGAAAATATTTTGAGATACCATGGTACCATGTGTATGGAGCCCCATTTGAGTTGGGTAGTTTCTGAGAACAGATCATTGAAGTAACGGACCGCTTTCTGCCCCCGCACTCCTCTCCTTTGCAATCAATGTCAAAGCTAATACCGGATTCCGAAAGTACTAATCGAGACTATTAATTTGATATCCCATACCTTCCACACACTTCTTTTCACCTTTTGTGTGCTTAAACGCAATGCGGAACTATGTTACTCACTGCATGCAATGGAATTCACAGGTCCCAACCTGCTTCCAAATTTCGTATGATTAGGATTAACCGTTTCTGAGATAAGTATGACAGATAGACAGATTGGCAGACAGATGGGCGGACAGACAGTAAACCGATTTTAAAAAGTTTTGTTTTCCAAAAAAACTTAAAAAAAATACAATTAGCACATAGATAGACCAACTTAAAAAAAAGTAACTCCCAAAATGTTCATGTCAGTCCAATTCAGTTGTAATCCACCAAAGGATTGTCTAATGTACCACAAAAATGACCTAAATATAAAACAATAGAAAATTTTTTTAAATATATTTTATTTCACTAAAAATTTACAAATATTTAAACAACAGAAAATCCCATCAAGAAGAACAGGATCACAGATCTGGTAACTTATTCCACCTAAGGCCGGCACAATTTTACTGTACGGAAATACAATTAAAAATAGAGGCTACACTATATTCACAACAATCAAACTGAGCAGCTACAATTAACAAGATAACTATTGTATATGCGAAAATGTATCTTTTTGAATAGATGCCAGCTATTGCAAAGTACACAACAATGCATGCATTCCAAAGTGCTCGGCTTTCAATAAAGTACAAGTGGAAATTTAGAAGAAAGTCTTAACGTAAATTAGTCTAGAAAGTAAGCTTCCGTATACTAATTGCAAATAACACAATCAACTATTCAATACAACAAGTGAGAGAGAGATAATAATTAAATCTTAAAAGCACCACTGCAAATAACGCAATAATAATTTGACTTTAAAAGGTTTTCCTCGTCTTCAAACAAAATCATTTATCCCAAATTTGATTGAACTTACAAGCGAAACAATATCCCTGTTGCAACGAAACAATTTCAAAAAGGTCTAAACTAAAACAAAAAACAAAAATTGAGAATCAAAAATAAAACTTCAAAATTGTCCTAATTATAATTTCTAAACTTAAACAAGGAAGCCCCATGCCCGCTTAGTCGACTTCCAATTTACGAAAACTTCCAACGATTCCTACATCCATATCAGCATCACTGTTTCCACCGAAGTTTGCAGATTCTTTGGTTACCTCAATTTGCATGTCGTCCAGAGCCAGGATGGCTGCACGTCTCTGCTTGAGCTTCTGTTTGAATTCGGCGATCATTTCACTCAATGGAATAGTACCCCCGTATTCAAGTGGGAGAATAGCGGGGTCAAATTTGGATTTGAGTTCTTCGACGCTTTTGTGGAGCTGGAAAATGTAAAAGTGACATATTTAGTGAAGAAATAATGAATGTGAATCAAATTTTCCTTAGCTATAATACCTACTATCGGTTTAACTAAGCTGCCCTATTTGTGACCCCACATTATTGTGCCCCCTTAAAAACAATACCTTACTAACCTCAGTTAGAAAACTCGGTTTACCCAGGACTCAGAGGTTCCTATGAGGCCCGGAATGGAAATTTCAATGTAATAAAAAGACCCACCTAAATTTCACCCCAGACCCGTGTAATTTTCACCCCGAACCCCGCTTTCTTTATCGTATTCACCCGAATTTTCTCACCACGACCCTAGCTGTGCCAATAAAAATAATAAAATGCTGCAATGACACAGTGATCATATAAAAGTCACCTGACCAGGACTACCAGGTGCCCCATCGTAAATATCGTTCCACCCCGGGAGACCCGAAAGACTAGCGCACGCTTGTGGTCATACACATTTACATCAGGAGATGTTCCTGGGAACGTAGAGGCAAATTAAAACTGGAACTTTTGAGCTCAAAGTCTGCTCTTATAATTTTAAAATTTTGGCATGATAACAACTGACGATTAACTTCATTTGCGAAAAGTTCAGCCTGGTAGCTTCGCAAGCTGAGTATAATAGACGCAGATCTCTCAAACCAGGTTTAAAGAAAAAGAGGATAAAAATCATACACGATACCTCTACAAGGCTGAACAAACCACCTGGCCAAAACTTTTAACTTAAAAAAAGCGTCGGTTTCTACGTCGTGGTTGTCTCTCAATCGGAGAGTTATCGTACTTGGAATTGAGGAGGAGGGATGAAACCAAAGGAAGGGAAAAGAAAAGAAATAAAAGAAAAAATTTCTGTGTCGACATGGGCCTAACATGTGGCTGGAACCCAGGTGGAGTTTGGTTTCATCGTTGACAATATATGTCAAACTCGGAGGTCATTTGCGATCCTTAGCACTCTCGTAATACTGGGAACAGCATTCCCGGGACTGCCGAGTAAGCAGTTCTGACTCCCTAGCTGTAATTATCTGCAGTATTGCCTACAACATCGCTACAAAGAAGGTATATAAACAAAAATCACCTAAGTATCCAGTTCACAACTTTTGCTGAATGTAATGATAACTCCATGCTGAAACAGATGGAAAACCATTACTCGTCAACTAGACGTTCTAAAATATCTGCAATAACCACGGTTAAGCTCTTGAGTGTTTAATGTAGGTACCTGTCGTGAAGACTTAATCCTACAGTCCTCTTCAGACACGGATTGATTTTATGACCACAATCAGAGCCCCGCTAAGACAAGCAATAACGGTACCAGTCTATACGAAGTGCATGGCTTACCTATGTAGCATTCATTCTGGTGGATGCAAGAATTACCTAAATCTCTACCGAACTATGGAGTACGGCACCCGTGTTGATACGCAACAGCACGTCGAGGCCCGAAGGTCTCTTCTCGCTTGAGCACAACCACAACCACCATGAAGCTCCCACTAGGGGGGCCAACCACAAACAACCGAGCTGAATTCACATACAACGGGAGTTCACCCGAAATATGAATGTCCCTGGTAAGGTTTCGGGACCAAATTGCCACTTGAGATGAGTCCCCGTTCAGACTCGGGTCTGATCGCTCTGATTGGGCCTTTGGAGCATTCGCCTACTGCATCACGTCTCCCGGTGCCACCACTATAGAGGTTCTCCTCGACCACTTGGTTTTGGTTCAGCCGACAGGATTGCAGCCCCGTCTTCCTCACCGCCACCTCTGAGCACCTGCAATAACCACAGAGAACTTGCAACAGATTTGTGGATGGAATGGAGGGCAACAAGGCTAAGAATTTGAAAAGAATTCTTAGCGAAATTCTTAAGCTGGCCGATTGAATCGTAGGGAGGAAAACATGGGCTGAGTAAATTATCATCCACTCCCTCATCCCCTACCCCATCAAAAAAACTGCATGATTGATCTAATTTCTCCCCAAGTTTCTCTTCTCCGGATCCCCGAAAGAACTCCGGGTTGTGGGGGAATGTCCCTCCGACCGACCTAGTTACATGGCTTGGGGCATAAGACCCACCATCACGGTCTCAGCGTGTTAGGTCATAATGACAAATGATTACCTTCACTTGCCTGCTTGTTATAAACAAAACTATGAAGGACAATACTTTTAACACTTGACTTGGAAAGGTGAAGCCAGGACTCAAAAGCGAAAATCTTCAAAAGGCGCTGACCTGGTCACGTCACTCTGTGGAATTTTTCCCCACTAATACCACGATCGCCACCTGCCCCTTCGGCAAGTGGATATCCCATAAGGAATTATATCACGAGCGAGAGTTAGTCCCCACTGCCTTGGTAGGGATCAATCTGTGTCCACTGACGCCTTCCTGAGCATTTTCATCGCTCTTGCCCTTTACTTATAAATCTCTCCCTTTCAACGTTCTTCGTCTGTGTCTAAGGAAAATGGACTTCACGTTGCATGCATATGCTCATTAACTCGTCTGCCAAGATGTCGATCCGCAATATTCCCGGGACAACCTCAGACCGTTCTGAAGGCAGAATATACCCTTAGTAGTATTCTAGTAATCAAAGGCCCACAAGTATACCGCGGCTCGCTTACATTTGGCATCATCCTTGACGGAGCCAAACTTTCTACTAATGCTTTGTTGTAAACATAGTGTCTGAAACTGAGCTTAGTCTCTATCATCATCAAGTAATTGATGGCCGGCATGAAAATAATGATGTGATTCCCAATTTTCGTACGAATCTAATTTCGCTTACAGCACTGGGTGATAAGGACTACTTGCGTTTTTTATTCCGCAAGTGTCAGGCTAAAGCTTTCCAACCATGTGTAAATAGCACTGATTGCTTGGGACGAGCTCAACAATTCAATATCTTCAAGAGCAGTAGTTCATGTAAAAAGCTTTGCAGGAGATCCACAGAAAAAGATTACTCCAGAGGGGCGCCATCGGCACCATAAAGAGAAAACCTTCTTTTTCTGCAAAATACCTGTCGATAAGAACAGCGTGATAGGTGGGAGTACCAATCGTCACCGGAGATTTCCCTATTAGGCTCTAACTCTCCAAACTGAACGCATTTGCAATGTCCATGTTTAAACACTGGCCCAATTTATTGACGGTACTACACTTTCCATGAGTCACGTTATCTACAAAGCTAAGAAACAATTTGGTAGCAGCCATTTCAATGGTACAGGAAATATCCCCTCGGTCATACACGCTTCGAGCAATTTAGCGATCATTATACCCTTGATTTCACAGTGAGTTTTAGTGCCTATTTTTCCTCTACAGGAATTGCTGCCACATTCAGAGATCCTCGGAAGCTTTCAATGATTTTCAACAAGAGAGTAGAGTATGCCATCTAAGGGGATGAACGGTCTCTGAGTCATCCATCACAACTTTATAGGTGTTCGCCTTCAAAGTTTTGTCCACCTTCAAGCAGAAATCCTTAAACAATGTCTCTTACCTCTTTAGATAGTCAGACTGAAGTTTTCACGGGCTTCTTGTGCATATCGGTCCTAACTACTGCTCCCTGATCCACAAACTGATCAGCTAATTTTCGCACCAGCAGTTAGATCTTCCATTGGAGAATTATGCATCTTTCTTATCACGGACGAGTTATATCTTCTGTCGATGCATTGTATCATATGGAGAGCTCATTCCGTTGAGACGCCAGCTTCATTTGGTTAGTTTTAAGGACCACACAAAGCTACTGTCCGGTTGACTCCTGGCACATTGTATCACTTGCTGAGCGGCATTTGAAGCTTAATGAAGTCTATTATCCCAGATGGCAGACAACCCATACCATTCTATGAATCGACACCTCTTTTGAGTTTAAAGTATTAATTAAGCACAGTTTGAAGGATATATTTTAACCATATCAGGAAATGAAATTACTTCTCCTAGAATTTCAATGAATAGTCTCTCTTTTTAAGGTTTTATGTAAAACAAAACCGTATTGAAATCGATTTACTGCCTGTCTGTCTGTTTGTCCGTCACACGCATTTTTCTCGGAGACGATTTTAGTGATTCACACAAAATTTGGTGAAAAAGCGGGAACTGTGAACGCTCACGCAGACAGTGAGTTACACAATTCTGTGTCGAAGTTAAGGTGGGGGCCTCCATACATGCAAAAGAGGGGTGTACATTTTTTTTTCATCAAATATGGTTATGTGGGGTATGAAATGAAAGGTCTCGATTAATACTTTCCGAAGCCGATGTTAATTTTGGGATTTATTGGAAAGGTTGGGAGTGCGGGGATCGAAAGTTATCATTTCTTCAACGGACCCATTCTCAGAAACTACTCAACCGAACAATCTGAAAAAAAAATCAAGAGGCTCCCACTATATAATGCCTAGGTTTCGAAATACTCTCCATACCGATATCTGGTTAAATAAAGTTAATACCGGTACCCTATCTGCGTCCTACAATACACGAACGACCTGATCTACTATACCTCCACCAAATCTCCATTTCAAATAGCACGGCTCCGAAGCTAAGAGCGTAAAGTCCGCCACTATTCCAATACCTTCGAAAATGAAAGTACGACTTTTGCCAATCTCCCCGCATTGATTCCATCCTAGTTCGTCATGTCCTCAAATTCTTCACCAAGTGTCAATCTCCCGCTGATTACCCAAACCGTGCAATCGGAAATCGTTGAAGACAACTTTCTTCGAACTACTATGTTCCCACAATTTCTCCTAACACTCCAATCTAAAAAACACCCCCAATTAGAGTAGACTTCTGCACAGGTAACTACTCCCAATACCAATTTTATAACCCCTCGCATCAGCTTCTAATCTCAAAACCTCTTTCGCTGCCCCCATTCTTCCCATAACCTCGAAACTGGAAATTTAACGAGGACATTTACCAGATCTTTGCAGATTTTGAACAATATAGATCTTGAGATTCTGTATAAAATCATGCTCGACTTTGAAATTCCATCAAAAATAGTACGAATGAAGAATCTGACCATGGAGAACATGGAATCGCAGGCCAACATAACAACAGATTCAAGTTTGAAGCAAGGCGATGATTTCGTTTCCACTCTCTTCAATATAGCGCTAGAGTTTGTCCTCCCAAAAATTCCATACGTGAAGAGTAAAGTTCAATGCATACGACCCAAAGAAAGCCACTTAAAAGACGGGAGCATATGATATATGACCACAACAAGTTGCTGTTAGTATTGAACAATTGGAAAACGCAATAAACGACCCGAAAGCAAAGTATTCTAATAGGCAAGACTCGATTGGAGCAGCCACGTCATTGATGATAACCATCAACTCAGGACTAATTCAATCAATTAAAAACTCTGCTTTGGTCACTGTAGGCCAAAATAAAGCAGTTAGCGGTTAAAATTTGTAGGCATAATATGTTCCCGGATTGATAATTTATGGTCACGCTTTTCCCAAAGTAAAGGTGATACCCCATCTGATAAGTCTTTAACCAGATCGGCAGTCACAATCTTTATAGCAAGTGGATTACAGAGTGTCTATTAGGGGAGACAGTTTCTGTTTAATTGAGGCGCTCCTTCATCAAGTTGATGCGGACCTAGCACTCCCTCAATCCTTAAAAGTAAAAACAAAGAAAAGGTTTCACCCTTGACTCCTTGAGAAGCTTAATGAATCACATAAAACCGTTATCGTTTTGATGCCAAAATTGAATTTATAAAGTTGAGGATATAATATCCCAGAAACCCAACTGTTTTAATAAATTTCGATATTTTGCAATAAAATTTGGGAACTTTTAAAATGTCAGAGTTGCTACTTTCAAATACTTCCTAAATACTTACAATGATTCTCTTCTTGAGTTTATCACTTAAACAGGAAATTCCGAATTCGATTACTTTGTTAGCGTATTGTGGGATGTTAATGAAATGCGTTTCCTTATGACGCATTGGTGTTGAATTCTGTAAAAAGTAACAAATTGAGTAAAAAGTTCCAATCTCTACCAATTGTACAAATTACCTGTATACACTTAACAATATTCCTTAAATCCGTAATAGACCACAAACTAACAAATCCCATATTCATTCCCGACTCATCATTCACGTAAACATACCCAGCCACCTGTGACTCCTCATCATCCAACAACGCTTCACAGACCAGTGAATGCATCCGCGCCATTTGCGCCGAGGTAAACTTGTAAGGATCAAACTTTCCAGCAACCGAGATGATAACTTGTCTCCCCTGTTCATCACGTTGAGGTAGGGGTACCAAGTAACCATTATCGAAAATTTCCTCCAAAGCAGGATCCTCAATGTCCAACCTCCTGAACCAGTCCGGATACAATTGACGAATCGTTAGATATCTTTCGAGCATTTCACATGCTGCAGGAACAGAGAATTTTTTGGTACGTAGAAAACGTAGTAGGAACACTGCGTCCGTCCGACATTTTTTAATGTGCGGATGTTTTGAGATCCATTCACGTAATTGGGCAAGAGCCTGTTTACGAATATTATCATCTTCATGGAGTTCTTCTTTTGCGACCTTTTTCATTTCTGAGCTAAGTTTACAAACGTAGGGATCATAGTCTTCGGGGGTGGTTGACAGGTTGAAGGGACGAATTGTTTCTGTTTCCAACACTGAAAATAGAAAATGAAAAAATTACGAGTCAAATAAGAGTAACTATTAATTTCGTATGCTATGGTTCAACCAGATTTCCCAGAATATCTGGGACACTCCATCGTTGAATTTTGAAATATTTAATCCAAAAAAGCGTTAGGTGCTAAAGACGCCTTTAAAAGGATGCTTCTTAATCTAGTAGAAAGGTATAATACTCCAATCAAGTTCAGCTGCGTTGGAAGTACCACGAGTTTGGTGTCAGAATTGAATGGCGAACACTTTCCAAGATTCATCACGAAATCACTCAAACCAACTCTCCTTTAGTATAACTTTAAGATTATAGAACTTCGCGTATAGAATCATCGTCACCAAATTTGAGTTAATGACGTGAAAAAATTTTAGAATCATAAAGGATGCAGTTTAAGGAGCTGAGGCATACAGTCACCGATCTCGATTAGTAGTGCACCTCATAACACAATGTCAGAAATGTCTTTCATTCCATAAGATGGAAAACCACACCAAGCACACCACAAAATTCATTCCACGTGCCGGGCTATCTCTTGCGGACATTGAGGAATTATCAGAGAAGCTGCTTCTTAGTCTATGAAAGGATGAAGGCCAGGTCGAGATTATCACAGGGATCAATCTCTCGAATTCTGGAACGCTTCCTACTCGACATTTCAGAAGAGTCGTGCCCGGTCGATCTGCAGATGATGCTGTGACATTTGTGACCGGACGCACTGTTCATCAAGCCTAAAGCAGATTTGACATATTGATGCTTCGGGTAAACGGACAGATGAGTGCTGATAGTCTCGGAAAAAGGCGAATTAGTCCTCCTGACTATGAGTAAAAGAAAATCCCGTCCCTGGTTGGCGATCGGCGAGTTGACTGTAGAGTAAAAACCAATTTGAAGACTAGCTATTTTGAGCAAATCAAACCAGGAGCCTACAAAGCTGATAGACTGATGCTCTTGAAAAAAATATATATCATAAGTGCCTTGCGCAAGTATAGAGAGGGGACTTTGCGGGTGACCGCTGCCTAATGTTCTCTTTCAGAACTGACTCTGATAGTGATGGTTAAAGAGACCCCCGTTATTCTTCTCGTTAGGGAACGTAAAGTTATCTACAAGCGCAAGGGAGAAGACACAAGGCCGCTAGTTGCTCGAGGTTTATCAGAGACTTAAGTGGTTGAGTCGATTGATTATTGATTTTTCCTTTAACTGCTTCTAATCGGACATTAAGGTTTTCAGTTTTAACTGCACAAAATTGGGAAGGCCAGATCCCCTGACTGTGTATTCTGCAATCTGGTGGTGGATGACACAAATCACCTTGTGGAAGGTGGAATGCGATTTGTCAACAACTTGATATAGACACATGGGCACTATCCCAGATGAAGCTGCGTTGCGTATTACCTTTGGGTTCTTCTTCTCGCGAGATAGAGCGCTCCGTTGGTGGAGAGACCAGATGACAGAGGGTTGCATGGACTAGCAATTCCCTTCAGCTCTCCTCTCCCTTTGATGAAAGGAATTAATAATAATAATCGTTGGCGCAACAATCCATGTTGGATCAGGGCCTTGAAGTGTGTTAGAGCACTTCATTCAAGACCGCAACGGTACACTAGGAGGCAATGTGGTCAGCATTGCGCTCGCCCGAGATTATTACCCTGATTTGACTCAGGTACTCATTCACAGCTGAGTCGACTGGTATCCGACGTCAAATCACGATACAAATTCCACTGCCACCAGTGAGATTTGAACCGCGACCTTCCGTACGACAGCCTTGTGCTCTAACCACTCAGCTATCCGGACACATGATGAAAGGAATTCCCTGTCTTAAAGCCGGGGAACGGGAGGCCTAGCTCGAAATAATATGTTAAACCGTTTCTGGCTACTTATTTGATAAAGTCCAACACCTTGTTTGAAAACGCATTCATCAAGCCTATCCCGCCAAAAAAAACAAGTCAAAAAACACAAACTACTCACTTTATTGTTTTAGATTTCAGTAAATTTGCACAATTTTGAGCTACTATAACTTTGTCAGCAATAGTAGAATATTCACAAAACTTCGCAATATCAAGCGTTATGTCATAGTTTATACTACTACAAAGCTTTTTTCTAGGATGGACCCAAAAGTTGTAGAGCGGTGGGGATTTCCAGCTCAATTTTCCAAAATTATACTCGTGC
Organism: Hermetia illucens; assembly: GCF_905115235.1. NCBI lineage: Eukaryota > Metazoa > Arthropoda > Insecta > Diptera > Stratiomyidae > Hermetia > Hermetia illucens. The sequence goes on along the minus strand of NC_051850.1, from coordinate 150,848,714 downwards.
TATTATTACCTTTATTGTAGCAGATGTCAGTAAACGAGGTATTTTGGCCTAGACTAGAATGTAGAGGCAGCTCCTTCATTTTTTCAGATTTTTTGGTTATTTAATTTCTGAAAATGAGCATGTACAATAATCATTTTCTAACCGATCTTCTCCACATACTTGAGGAGGGCGATCAAACCCGAGTCTGCGAGAGACTTATCTGAAGTGGGTGTTGATACAAAGCCTCACCGGAGGTTATCTAGTACCGTGGGAACCGAGAAACCCTATGATACCATTTGTTCCAGGAGAATTCCTGATTCATTGCGTTTGACTTCCTGCCGCCCTACTACTTAGTTCCGGCAGAGGTGTCAGGTAGGCCTAGCACCTAGTGATATGAATGCCGAGGCTGAACTAATCAGAAACTTGTACTGCTGTGCCGGTTCTGGCGGGTATCTGAATGTGGTCTCTACATCAATCCGTGTCCGAAAAGGATCATGCAATAATGCCTACATAGCAGGTACTCACGTTAAACCCCCAGGACCTACCGCACTCTCTCGTTTATAATTATTGTCGAAAATGCGAAAAATACTAGTTGAAACCTTTTATTTAAGGCCGTATATGCTTATATTTGGTCAAAAAATGTACACACTTTTCTCATCCATACATGGACGTTCACAGCACCAAATTTCGTGTCAATGGGTATTACCGTTTCTTGGGAAAATGCTTGTGGCAGGCAGGCGAACAGACAAATCGACGGACAAATAAATAGACGGAAGCCTGCGGAGTTATCGGATCTCTCATTAGCCGCATACCTTCGTGCGGATAAGGGGGCTAATGCATTTATAAACCAATATGGACAAAGGGAGAAAGAGCAAACTTATGGCTCAAAACCCCAGTACTGGCAACTTTTAGTAGTGAGTAAGCAGGCTCCCGGGCATCGACATCCCTCGAATGCTACGTCGCTCCCAAGAACAACCATTACAAAAGCGTACAAAGTTGAGAACGGTGAGCGCCATAAGCCGGATAGGCACCAACTGCATCCAAGCGTAAAATTCTTAGGATACTTCTCAGGATCGAAAGCCGTATCCGTCCGGGGAAAGCGCAACGATCCAAAGCAGAAAGAGACCTGAGCCAAAAAAGAGTTTCCTAAATATCCCGGAAAGTCCAGAAAATGAGATCACTCTGGAAAGGCTATTGAACTGAACCCTAACCTAGAAGAGCCGCCCTTCATTTTGTTTTGAAGCAAAATTGGTGAACTGTCGGAATTTATCGAAGACAAGTAAACATGCACGGAGCAATCAAGCACATCAAGGTGAAAGTCATCAGGTTTCTGTACAATAAATCATGGTTCAATACGAAACAATCCAATAAAACCCCTAGAACTACTCCTTTAGCAGTAACGCAGTCGCCGGAGGTGACATCCAACCGTATACCCGCAGAGGGGTGTAGAAACAAGATGGTTCGCAAAACACCTTGGGAACCAGCAATTCATCTTAAGGATAAGCATTAAAACCTGGGTAGGTGGTAAAACATTCAACAAAAACACTAACGCCGCCAAGGGAGCTGGTGTCCAATCAAAAAGGACGGTTGTTACACTAACGTTGAACCAAAGAAAGCTACAACGAAGACGGAGAAAATAAGGGTCCGCCCGAAGTGGTAATCATTTCCAGCACTGGTAGTATTATTTCTTTCACAGTCGTACTAAGAAAGTTGAAAGCTGATCCTGATCTCAAAGACTTGGGGGGAATGTCAACAAGATATGAGGAACTAAAAGAGGATCGAAGGATAGAAAGCTTCGGAGGTCAAGCTAAAAATCTACTTAGTGATAGTGCTGCTATACACTGCAAAATAAAGGTCTCTACTGTCTTAAGAGAGCACCCCAACCTGCAGTGCTTACAGGAGGCCTCCATTGTAAATCGCAGAAAGGCGTATGGATGCACACAGACAACGACCATCCGACTGCCAGCAGGCATGGTGCACAAGCTGCGGGATGTCGGGACAATCGGTGTAAGATGTGTAGTTTGCCGGCTTAGAACAATCTCTTTGAAGATGAAGAGTCTCTTGTATGATCATCTAGCGAAAGCATGTACAAGTGTGGGTGAAAATGATTACATTGCTCGGAAATGCGACATGCTGGACAATGGAAAGGAACAGCAGGCATACTGGTAGAGCGGTCAAAGCCCTGGCTTCAAAAAGGCGCGAACTATGGTTTGAAACTAAGGGGTTCATTCATTATTTCTATAATTGTCAGATTTTTTATTATCTTTACCAAAAGTGTCCGGATAGCTCAGTGGTTAGAGCACTAGGCTGTCATACGGAAGGTCGCGGTTCAAATCTCACTGGTGGCAGTGGAATTTGCATCGTGATTTGACGTCGGATACCAGTCGACTCAGCTGTGAATGAGTACCTAAGTCAAATCAGGATAATAATCTCGGGCGAGCGCAATGCTGACCACATTGCCTCCTAGTGTACCGTTACGGTCTTGAATGAAGTGCTCTAACACACTTCAAGGCCCTGATCCAATATGGATTGTTGCGCCAACGATTATTATTATTATTATTATTTACAAAAAGCCGATTAGACCCGGACTACCCCTATATTTGACGGAGGACATCACACAATGATTAGATATCGATTTTATTTAGTCTGGATGACTGAGTGGTTAAAACGCTAGACTGTCGTAGCGGAAAGTCGCAGATCAACTAGGCAGGATGCTGCTCTCATTGCAGTGCTCTGAATAAATAAACCCAAGGGCTGCAAATTGAATAATGTATTCAGATCTACGCCGGATGTGGTGTTCATGGCACCGGTGAAACCCAGGCATACAGTTCTTAGCAGTTTACAGTTTACAGAGAAAACTCTTTTGTTTCACCTTAACCCAACCCATTACAGATGCATAAGCAATCATCTGCAACATATATCCACATTACTACCTGAGGCCTAAGCCTCATGTCGAGGCAAAGGTCCGCCTGCACAGCCCATAAGCTATGAGAGCTCGTTTCATCTTTACCTCTACATGTTTGTTCCAAAAAAGCTTCTTATCTAGAGTAACTCCCAGGTATTTCACTTCTTCGGAGAGTTGAAGGGTTGTATCCCTCATTTCTGGCAGGCAAATACCATTCAGTTTCCTCCTTTTTGTAAATAATACCATTGTGGTTTTATTTGGATTTACTGAAAGTCCATGCCTGAGACACCAACTGTCAATCAAATCAACGGCGCGTTGTGTATTTCTACACACCATTCCGAGATCTCGACCAGCAGCTAGCACAGCCACGTCATCCGCATAAGCTTGAACGTGTATTGGCAGATTTTGCAGTTCGTATAGTAGTGAGTTGTTCAGCATACTCCAAAGAAGTGGCGATAGCACACCTCCTTGAGGGTAGCCTTTCGTCGCTTCCGTTGTTAATTAGCTATCAACACCCACTTCAGCACACAACAATCTCGTCCGATTTCTCTGAATATCGCCACACTTGGTGGTGTAGCAACGTCCATGTCCTCATTCCCAAGAAACTTCGCCTTGTTTCGCAGTGCCTTCCATTTTCGTCGGCTAGAAGCCCTCCCGGGTTCACGGAGTCCGAGCTGCATGGATCTATCTTCACATACCGGCATTAGACCAGTTGCGTCCACATTACCAGCGTCCCTTTCTTCCGTTTTTCCAGGTACAGGCGGAGGAGAATGTTCTGACAGGCAAGCCTGTAGTCTCTTCTCCTTTGAGGCTGAAGTTTCCTTTTGCCGAGCCTTCCTTTCCCGTATTTTAGAAGAGTTTGGTAACAGTGTCACTAACCTACCGACCGTAGTCAGATTTCCAGTTGCTCTCATTAAGAGAGTTGCTGTACTATCGTTTTTGGCTGACCGCGTCATAGACACCGGTTGTAGGTTTTCCACTGAAGTGGAAAGCGTGTCTTCCACAGATTTCTCCGAAGGGGAACATGAATTAGGTGACGCCTCCAAAATCCGCGCCTCGGCCACGACCTGATTTCTCAGAGTTGCGGGTGGATTCGAAGTCTGTGACTTCTTACCACTTGAGAGTTACAATCCTTTGTTTCCATCTTCATGTGTGTTTGGACACTCCTAGTGTAGTAGTAAACTACCATAAGCACTCCCACAACGACAAGGTGGTGTCCAAGGGGGAGCGATGAAGGTTTTATGCAGATTGAAATCTACACAGAATAACAAGCTAAACATTAATTGAAGCAGCGGCCTAACACCAGAGCCTATATGATGGTTTAAAACAGGACAAGGAAATCTGCATCAACACCATCTCACTTTAAACTGGAAGATAGCGAAACTCCACGTCAAGCTGGAAGAAATCTCTTCCGTGATTTCGGGATAAACCGAGCCGCAAGCCATCTTTCGAAATATCTGCTTGTATGGAGATATCCTGATTCCTGTACTACCAAATCAAAGTTTAAATTGGGTACCAATTGAGTCCTGTGCGCCATTGGATACCTATCCTTTCGGGCACATGCCGCTATTTGCTAGTTGAAAGTGCACTAAACTTACTGGTAGTTATATGTTCAAACTATATATGTCCCTTCTATGTCTGTAGATCTTTCAAATTATATACACGATGTTGTATTGCAGATCATCTGAATAACTTAAATAATTTGAAATTATTTTAGGCGGAAAAATGGTTAACGATGGAGACTGCCAAATATATAGCAAAAGGGCTAATCTTTAATTTTTAGACCGGCAATATGTACTTGGAATCTTACAACCAAGAGGAAGGAGTTTTCCGGAGACTTTCAAGCAGGGACTGCAAAAAATTGCACCTTTCAAAACCGAGCTCTCGTTAATTTCAAAAATCGTATCGAAATTATCCATCCAGACAGCTAATGACCTGCTTTCATTTCCATAGCAAGAAAGTTTCGAAATTCGTTGGTTACTAGCCCACAAATTGCTGCACTCCAAGGCAAATGAAGCGTGCGAGTTATGACATACCAAAAAATAGTATGCAATCGTATATCCGACTACATTCATACCCAAAAGCCATTCCCCCCAAGTATGTTACGCAAGAGAACTACAAAACCCTTGATACCGAAAGCGCCCAGTTTCCGGCCTCCAGCTAGTTTTTTTCGATAAAAGATAAAATAGACACCAAACGCATACGAACGCCTTCTCCCAAACCCCATCCAATGACATGCCCTTGTACATCATCTACACAATTGAACAATTAAAATATTTAGATGGCATGACTGCACATGAAAATTGTCCAAGCTAATGTACCAATTTCTCCCCAAATTATTAGTACATATTTTGCTTTGTTTTATTTTCGTAATTTTCTGTTTTTTGTTCATCCATTTGATGCAAGGCAGCGAATATATTTATTCACTTCACGTACCGGATTTATGGCTAATCGTCTGAACATATCTAAATGCTTCTTCCCGTGGTGTTACCGCATATTTACATATATCGACTAACCCAAATGAATAATGCGACGATAAAAACACGATTAGGTGATTACATTCACGTGCTGGGATATGAATTCAGATAGTGCGAGTACTTCCAGCGGATTCGCTGATTTCGACATACTACATATCGGAAGATCAATCAGTAAAATTGAAGATTGGAAAAAAAAGATAGATGTGGGTATGCTTGTGCTCATACGGTCAACTTAACATAATTTCGACGTTATGAAAAGACTTTCGCATTTCTTTTTGCGAAGTTACATAACAACGTCGGAGATGGTGGTATACCATGTCTGGCTTGAATGATCTTCGACAACGACTTTGAAGATTAGATAATAATCTGAGTCAGCAAATGTGGATTAGTAAAAATGTACCTACTCTTTCAGGTGAAGACATTTAAGGAGGTCATTCAATATGAGTGGAGGACCAGCCACAAGCGTTTACATAAAAGCTTCAGACTAATGCGATTTTATAAGTGCGAGATGCTGTTATTATACATTAGATTTGTTGTTGAATTAGGTTAAAGTTAAGCTGAAACAGATAAAGATACATTTCTTGTTTTTTGCTTTCATCCTCTGGAGACCCACATTATTTCATCGCATGGGATGTCAACAATTTTAAAGTAAAAGGAGTTTCGCAATGATGACCAAAAAACTTATTCCCGAAATGCGGTATTTGCTGGATCAACAATGACTTACCCAAAAATAGGAAACTTTTTCAGTCATTTTCACTAGTAATCGACAGCTGCCTGCATCTTATTTTTACTCTCTAACCAGCTTCTTTTAGAATTGTTCACGTCCCGATAAAATCTAGTCACAGACCCATAATGTTATCTTTTTCGTAATTTGTGACCTTCTCACTACCGATTTGGACTTCTGTTTGACATGACGTTTTAAGGCTCACCCCATTAGAAATTCCTTACGCATTGAGTATGCATATGAATTCCGTTTAAAGTGATTTTGAAAAGTAGAAACATCAACAGCCTCGCCCATATTCCAAAGTAGCTATGCAGCCATTGACATAACGGTTGTAGACCCCAGAAATTTTGGCGGAACTAAAGTAAAGCGCAGGTCAACTACAACGGACAATCTTTACGAATTTTCACACTTCGATACAATTCTGCACTCATGGTCTTCCGATCTTTTGTAAGAAACTAGGCCTATTTCAACTTCACACACTATGTCCTAACCGACGTCGATGGATTTTGTAACGGTAAAGCGACACTCTGACCAATCTACATAGATATATGCCACTTTTTACTGCTTCATTCAAAGTAAATCTTCCTTAACTCCGCCATGCTATTAGGGGGGGAGGAGGGTTTGAGGCAACGTACTCTGTACTATCTTCAGTAGTTATTCCACTATGCTAAATCCTATGTGATCTTTCTTGAGGACAGGTCCCGCGACAGGCCGAGAAAATGCATACAATGGCGTTACAAACATGATGATCGGATTGAATCACAAGCCTCGGAGAAATGCTAAGGCGTCCACCTCAGTCACCGCAGCAGGACGGGCCCCGGTCCTGTCGAGAAATGGGCAAGGGTTCTTGACGCATGGACGGCGTCAGGACGTAAGCAAGTTAGTCCGAACAAAACGAACAAAACAAGTACGTGTCTGTACGCTAAATGTTTTTACCCTAACTGGAACGAACGAAGAACTCGCAAGAGCCCTTCGGAAAAGGGGCATTGATATCTGCGCGCTGCAAGAAACCCGATGGTCTGGTGCCAAAAGCTACCACATTGAACGGGAACGCGGTAAAAATGGATATAAACTTATCTATTTTGATCTCTCAATATGAATTTGGCATTGCCATCTCAGATGATTTCCGGGATGCCATTAAAAAAGTCGAACAATTTGATGATCGACTGATGAAGCTCACCATTATATCAGCTGATCGCACTAGTCACTTCTTCACCTCATCTTTCTACATTTTATAGTGGGAACATAAAATTTTACCACTGTCACTCATTGCAAAGCCGTTCCCTATGAGACCATCGCACCTTAACATCGGCCATTGATTACCGTCCTGCGAATTAATCCACCGATAAAACAGCGTGAGGAACGCACTGACCCGCCGCGCATTAAATGGTGGCCATTTGGTGAGGAGAAAGAAGAAACGATCTCACTCACACGATTAGGAAAGACACGATCCACAAAGCGGCCTCTGCAACCCTCGGAGTCACCAACCCGGGCAAGCGGTACATCAACCGAGATACTTGGCTTTGGAATGATGATGTTGAAATGAAGGTCGGTGAAAAGAAACGCCTCTACCACAAATTTCTCGACGATAAAACACCGGCTAATTGGCAAATTTATAAGAATGCCAACCGAGAAGCTGTCATCCGAGCAAACCATTACAAAAATCTTTACGATAAAATCGACACTCTGGATGGCAAGAGAGATCTATATCGACTTGCTAAAAGCCGTAACGAACGTACACAGGATATCGAACACTTCTGTTTCGTTAATGACAAGAACGGTACTTTGCTTACCAACTGTCGAGCCGCAACGGATAAATGGCGAGGATACTTCAAACAGATTTCAACTGAAGAATTTGTTCATCCCCCACTTCCACAATCATTGCCGACATTTGGACCAATTGCATCTCTCAGCGCAACTGAATCGAAGAGGCAATAAAACGAATGAAATCGAGGAAAGCGACAGGGCCTGACGACATCGCATCTGAGCTCTGGAAAGCGAAGAGCTGGGACCCAACACGGTGGCTCAGTGAATTCTTTAATCGGGTTAATCAGGAAGGAAGAACACCATCTGACTGGCAAGAAAGTACCACTGTTCCAATATAGAAAAAGAAAGGTAGTCCAGCAGAATGTTCAAATTACTGTCCGGTCCGGTTACTTTCCCATACCATGAAGATTTTTGAACGCATTGTTGACAACCGTATTCGCGAAATCATTGAAATAACCGTGAATCAAGCCGGATTTGTCAAAAACTGCGGAACTACTGACCCAATACACACTGCGCGGTTACCTATAGAGAAACACCGTGAGAAACATCGTCCTCTTCACATTGCATTTCTAGATCTAGAGAAAGCGTTTGACCGTGTGAGACATGAACTTATCTAGTATTCTTTACGACAACACTTAGTACCAGAAGAACTCGTGCCCTGGGTTCAATTGCTCTACCACGATCCAAAAAGTAAAGTTCGAAGTATGGCGGGTATATCAAAACCGCTTCGTATCTCTGTTGGTGTTCATCAAGGAAGCGCCCTCTCACCACTCCTCTTTGTTCTTGTTATGGACACCGTCACACGGGATATCCAACGTCCAGCGCCCTATACACTGCTTTATGCAGATGATGTTTTCCTAGCATCTGATAACAAAAATGATCTCGAGCAACTTGTTCAAAAATGGAATGATCGCCTCATGTAACATGGTCTCAAATTGAATCTAAACAAAACTGAATTTTTGACGACCGATCCCCACTGTCAGCGGCAGTGATCTGCCCAGAAATGAGCGATTTAAATACCTCAACGCTATCAGCCAATGGAGAACTGCATTATGAAATTGCTTCACGCATTAACGCAACTTGGATGAAGTGGCGTTCCACAACTGGTGTTCTTTGTGATCGACGTCTCAACGAACGTCTCAAGTCGAAAATTTACCACAATGTTGTCCGTCCTGTCGCTCTCTATGGTTCTGAGTATTGGCCAACTATAAAAGACAATGGACGACGCCTTGCGGTAATGGATCTTCGTCTCCACGTTGGACTAGTGGCGTGACACGTTTTAATCACATCCGAAATGAGGATATCCGCGATCGTTACGAGGTCGCACCGATCGTGGAAAAGTTCGATGGTATGGTCACGTAATTCGTGCTAACGAGAATTCACTTGCCAAGATTGGTCTGAACATCGAAGTCGATGGTAAGCGACCAAAAGGCAGGCCTACACAACGGTGGCTTGATACGCTGAATGGGGATTTAAAAGCCTCGAGATTACACCCATATCAGGCATTCGATAGAGCCAAATGGTGAAACCGATCTCGACGAGCCGACAGCGGTTGTGAACGGGACAAAGGCTGAAGAAAAAAAAGAAGAAGGTTAGCCATAAATCCGTAAATATGGGCGCCAGGCATGCGCTTTGAATACATATATTCCCTACCTATTCCTATTTTTTGTCCTTTTAGGCGGTAGGGTTTGGCATCACAATAAGTGCCTCATATCAACTCCCTGTTTCTCTCCATATAAGGCATAGGAGGTACTTAAAGATTCTTGGCAGGGTTTCAAACCAGCATCCCTTTCTTGTATGGACTACTTGACCTAGCAAAATTACGCTGCCTAGTGGCAATTGGAACTACTGACTGACATAGCAAACGGTATGACTATCACTAACTCATTTTCATCATCATCAACGGCGCAACAACCGGTATCCGGTCTAGGCCTGCCTTAATAAGGAACTCCAGACTCATTTTAGACAATAATAAATGAAGAACTTTGTTGGCCTATGCCCGTGGACATGATCATGAGATTTCATTGACAGTGGATAAGTCACATTTTGAAACGGCACCAACTCCACTCCGGGCTATGCCATGCAATGGTTGACAAGTGGATTGCCCTAGAAGTATGTAGTGCAAAGCTTCTTAGAAAATAGTGGAAGAATTAAAACGCGTTGCTAAGAAACGGCAGGCATGGCGCACAGGTTTGATTAATGGCCTGTGCTGCACATAGGACTTACAAGGGTTGATTTCTCGGCCAATACAGGTAGTAATCTGCGCTGATAAATGTTATTCGGCGAAAGTTTAGAAAACGTCTTAGAAGATTTGAGGCTATAGGGTTAGTGAACATAAAGTCCATTTCAAGACATCCGCAGTCTTCGTATACATTGTTAACGAATTTGAACGAAACCCGTTTCTCTGAATTGAGTCTTCTACTGCGATAAGCCCCTATATCACAAAAGGCCGAGTTACAAAACGTACTTCCAGTAACAAAGTAACTTTAGTCCAGCTTTAGTTTCTAGTTTGGCCAGCCTTTTGAAAATTTTGTGCTGATTTTGAGCTACACTCAGATCACAAAAGAAAGTTCCTTAAGTTCGGCTTCGGTTACGCGTCTTTCAGCCCGGTGTCGGTATCCAAAGGCCGAATACTGTCAGATTGGCCTTGATATTGACTTGTATGAATACTTCATCCTTGATGTAAATGAGGGCTGACTTTTCCTATTTTTGATATTTTCACGGAGAAGGGAATAGAAAGGAGTTTGGCGCCTTGCATTGGGATTTACCGAAAGCTGCTGCAATTCACACCTTTCCTGTGTACATTATTATTATTATTCTGTTAAGGGAAAGTCCTATCGCGTCCTTGAAGAACTATTGTGCCCCTTTTACTGGTTATAGTGTAGCTATTAATCATAGTATCTCAAGCAGGCCTATAACCGTTAGGAACTTTAGTATGTTCCCTGCTTCCTGATCTTTCAGCTTTGCATTTGGTATTAAGTGTTCTCCCAGATGCCTCGACCTACTTTGCACAAGTGCCGGACACTATCCCAGGATGCGTATAGAGGTTTCGTCCTCCTCCTCACAAAACCTGCAGGCAGTGCTCGTAGATACCCTTGCTTCCCTAGGTGATAGTTCAGCCGACAATGACCAGTGAGAATTCCCAGTATGATTCGGAGGTTCTTTTTGGTGAGGTTTAAGCAATCCTTTGTGCGTATGGGTTCGTATCCCTCAATAAGCACCCTGGACTGCTCTATCCCCGGTAGGCCCGCCCAGTATAATTCCCTCAACCGTTCCTCTTCATTTCTTAGATTCATAGCCATGAAACCGTTTCCGATTCCACAGAAGGGTTCTGGCCCGTGTAAAGGCGTCCCTGCTCCCTACTTGGCTAGTTCGTCCGCTGCCTCGTTGCCTTCCAACCCAGCATGGCCTGGAACCCAAAGTATCCAGTTGGACGAGCCGAATGTATTCAGTCTCTCAAGACATTCCCATACCAGTTTAGAGTTCACCTGGTTGGACCTAAGTGCCTGTATACATTAGTAGCATTAGCGTTTTGCAGTTTTATTGGTTTGGTATTGGTTCCAGTGATTTTCGATTTATTAATAAACACGCATGCAACCAGAAGTTAATTAATAACTCAGCACCGTCGCTTGTCTCGGTGTGGCTTTGTTCAAGGAAGTAGAACTTACCGAAATTAGCTTTCATTTTCCAAATGACAACAGAAGGCAATTCGATTAATAAAATGGATTCCATATACATATATCCAACCGATATGGTTCGAAACTGAAGATGCTGGTATTGCCGGATGGCTAGCTGTACCTCAAATTGCTTTCTGAAATTTTCCCCAAGGGATAAGGAAGCTCTTTGAGGGAACAATTCTAGTCCGAAGCACGGTTGTATATAGCTTAAACCTGCACTCGTCAGCTGTATATCAAACTGCTTTCTGCTATTGGTAAAAATAAAGGAGAAACACAGTCAGCAACTACCTAACACTAACGTCCCTTTATATCCCGGAAGCTTACTACGTTGCAACATTAAATTGAACCCTTAAAGAAATTAAGGCTTTCTCGAATTCATCTTAATTAAATGTTAATTGTCTGTAGGGCAAGTCCAAATGAGGAAATAGGAAAAATATAAATAAAACACTGGATCATTAACTTAATTGTTAGTTACCTTTTTCCAATGTTAGGCCCTTATAACTTTATATTTATTGTATTTATGGCCAGGTGCAAACTTTTTTAATTTGCATCTCATTGCATATAGTTTAATTTTAATTCCCATAAACCTTAATTTAAATAAGTCTCATCACATAATCTAACAATACACATGTTAATAATGAATTTTTAAATTAGATATTTATATAAAACATAATTTAAATAGAATACAGAATATGCCCTGTGAGCTGTTTACATTACTAGATTCTTTTCTAAACCTCCCATTTTAAAACCATTTTTTAATTTAATTAGAGAAAAAAACAATTGTTCTCACCAAAGCAGCATTTTCAGTTCAAGTAATGCAATTAATCGAATTAGACTTTTTAATTTTGCTTTTCCCAATTCGGATAATGTGATGTTGCTTAGTTTTAATTGTAGATCGCACAATCTACAATCAAATAATTCAATTAAGAATTCAATAAATAATTGCGTATTGCCTCAAAATGAAACGCAGAAAATTCATGTTCAACGAGTCTAATTAACAATTACTGATTGAACAATGTAGATAATTCCAGCATTCTTCAAATAATGAATTCAACGTTCACGCACCCTGAAAGTTGCTTCCTTAGGTAAAGGGTAATGATACGCCACTCATTTACAATGTTAATTAATGACTTTCTTTGTTCATTTTACCGAAAACTTCAGCAATACTGATTGATTAAGAACGATACTGCAAACCCACTTCCCTCATTAAAATGGAATACCCTAAAATAGCGATTACATGGCGATATGCATGCTCCAGAATGTGCAAATTCAATTATAATTAGACTCCCTAAAAAATGTTTAACCAAACGTAAGTGAAATTGAGTTTTTACCCCCTAAAAAATTCAAACACGGAAGGCGTTGGACCTATTTAGCAGGAGCTCCGAGCAAAATAATGTTTACTTTCGTTTCTAAAGCTCTTGCTTGGATTTTTTCTTGCATCTTGGCATACCCAATAAAAGAAGCTGACTTTCTCCCGAAGGCCAAAAGTCTACGTCTAATCCAAAATTTTCGGGTTTACCAATCTATCTTTTATTGAAGACTGCTCCGTTGCAAAAAATCTCTACTTAAAGTAAACAACAGCACGATAAGTTTGGATCTAAATTGATACAATGGGGCTCCTCTTCGGACACCACCTTGTCTTGGTGGGGGAGCTTGTGCTAGTTTACTACTACACCAAGAGTGTCCAAAAATACACGAAGATGGAAACAAAGGATTGTAACTCTCCAAATGGTAAGAAGTCACAGACTTTAAATCCACCCGCAACTCTGAGAAATCAGGTGGTGGCCGAGGCGCGGATTTTGGGGGCGTCACCTAATTCATGTTCCCCTTCGGAAAAATCTGTGGAAGACAGGCTTTCCACTTCAGTGGAAAACCTACAACCAGTGTCTATGACGCGGTCAGGCAAAGAGGATTATACAGCAACTCTCTTAATGAGAGCAACTGGAAATCTGACTACGGCTGGTAGGTTAGTGACACTGTTACCAAACTCTTCTAAAATACGGGAAAGGAAGGCTCAGCAGAAGGAAACTTCAGCCGCAAAGGAGAAGAGACTACAGGCTTGCCTGTCAGAACATTCTCCTCCGCCTGTACCTGGAAAAACGGAAGAAAGGGAAGCTGGTAATGTGGAAGCAACTGGTCTAACGCCGGTATGTACAGATAGATCCATGCAGCCCGGACTCCGTGAACCTGGAAGGGCTTCTAGCCGACGAAAATAGAAGGCACTGCGAAACAAGGCGAAGTTTCTTGCGAATGGGGACATGAACAGTGCTACACCACCAAGTGTGGCGATATCCAAAGAAATCGGACGCAAGAAAGCGGAACTTTCAGTGGAAGGCGAGGACAAGCTGGTGACCCCGTTGAGTTAGCGGCGGTTTTCATATTAGACTGGACTTATGTCTATAAACATAAGAGCTAGTCAAATCAACCTGCAGCATGCCAAAGCTTCTTCCTATCTACTGGCGGCAAAGCTGGCAAAGTTGCAGGACTGTCCTTATATATTTCTGGTTCCAGAGCCACGGGTACGTTTTAATAGAATCTGTGGTATTGGATCAGGCAGGGGGGGCCAGGATCTTCTTCGAAGAAAAATCTTCGAGACCGGGAGCCTGCGTTCTGATGTCAAAATTGTTAGAGGCAACCATAATGAGACAATTCTGTTCCTAGGACCTTGTTGATTCTTTGTGGCCTCCGCCGACACAAGAACTAAGGGATCTGGTAGTGTATGTAGAATCAAGAGGCCTTGAACTTTTAATAGGTTGTGATGCGGACGCTCTGCATATTTGTTTGGGCTGTAGCAAATGCAATCCCAGAGGAGAGAAGCTGTTTGATTTTATCACTTCAGCTGGTCTGATGACCGCCAACGTAGGGTGCGCCCCTACGTTCGTGGGACCAAGAAGAAGTGAAGTAATTGACTTAACAATCTGCACTTCAAAGTTGTTAGAGTTGATTAGAAACTGGCTGAAGTCTCACTCTCAGATCACCGTTACTTAGAATTTAGTCTAACTATTCAGGGGAACAGCTTGTAATACAAAGACGGAATCCTAGGAAAACGGATTGGACAAAGTTCGATGAACTTCTTGGCGACAAAGTTGAGCACCCTAGGCGACTAAGGACTCCTTTGGCGATAGAAGATCAATCGAAAACTCTGAATCGCACACTTTTAGAGTGCTTTGAAGAGGCTTGTCCTATTTCCCGAGGCCAAAGTGGTAAAACGGTTCAATGGTGGAACTGAGAACTGCAGAGACTAAGGAAATCAACCAAACGACTTCTAAATCGTGCTTGCAAATGTAATAAAGATGAAGACTGGCTAAACTTCTGGAACATCTACCCAGCGATGCTAAAGGAGGGTATGGAGCACTTAGAGCAACTTCTAAGAAATATTTTTCCAGGATGTCTTGCTCTGGGGTACGTGCCTTCCTCTTGGCAGAAAGTGAAGGTAGTCTTCATACCAAAACCTAGGAAAGACTACTCTAATTCAAAGAACTTCAGGCAAATCAGCCTAACATCATTTTTACTGAAATGTCTGAAGAGACTGGTTGAGCGTCACATTCGCGAGAAGGCGCTAAAGTCGCAACCCCTAAATGAAAACCAACATGCTTACCAACGTAGAAAGTCCTGTGAATCTGCTCTTCATTCTTTGGTTTCAAAGATAGAGGATGCAAGTCAGAAGGGTGAGTACGCGATATGGGTGTTCGTGGACATTGAAAGGGCTTTTGACTGTGCGCCATTCTAAAAGCTCTGTGATGCCGCCAGAGAGCATGGTGTTGACGAAACTCTAATAAAGTTGATCTACGCTATGCTAACGCATAGCGCTGAAGTGGGTGTCGATCGATAATTAACAACCGAAGCGACGTAAGGCTGCCCTCAAGGAGGTGTGCTATCGCCACTTCTATGGAGTATGCTGATCAACTCACTACTATGCGAACTGCAAAATCTGCCAATACACGTTTAAGCTTATGCGGATGACGTGGCTGTGCTAGCTGTTGGTCGAGATCTCGGAATGGTGTGTAGAAATACACAACGCGCCTTTGATTTGTTTGACAGTTGGTGTCTCAGCCATGGACTTTCAGTAAATCCAAATAAAACCACAATGGTATTATTTACAAAAAGGAGGAAACTGAATGGTCTTTGCCTTCCCGAGATGAGGGATACAACCCTTCAACTCTCCGAAGAAGTGAAATATCTGGGAGTTACTCTAGATAAGAAGCTTTTTTGGAACAAACATGTAGAGGTAAAGATGAAACGAGCTCTCACACCTTATGAACTGTGTAGACGGACCGTTGCCTCGACAGGGGGACTTAGGCCTCAGGTGGTAATGTATATGTTCCTATCATTAGGCCGAGATTCGGTTATGCATCCACAGTATGGTGCTGTTAAGGTGAAGCAAAAGAGTTTTCGCTGCAAACTAGCCACACTGCAAAGAACTGTGTGTGTGTCTGGGTATCACCGGTGCCATGAGCACCACATCCGGCGCAGATCTGAATGCATTACTCAATTTGCAGCCCTTGGATTTGTTTATTCAGGGCACTGCAATGAGAGCAACTCATACACTAATGCAATTAGATCTATGGGAAAGCAATGGACGTGGGGGGCACAAAGCATTGAAAGAGTCATTGGGAGAACTGAATCTAGTTTTGTAGAAGATATAATGTTATCTTGAAATGGGACGAACCAGAAGAATGCGTGTCTGGATATACTGACGTCTTCCACACCGATGGCTCAAAGGCAGAAAATGGTTCTGGAGGAGGAGTTTACCTCTCGAATAAAAACGAGAAGTGGGCTTTTCCTTTGGGACAATACACAACGGTCTTTCAGGCTGAAGTATATGCGATCCTAAAGGCTGCAACCTAGATGATCGACGAGCGGTCGACGGGCAGGCGCATCGCTATCTGTAGCGATAGTCAAGCTGCATTGAGGGCGTTGAGTAGTACTTTGATCACTTCAAAAATCGTTCGATTGAATTCTGTTTCTAGATTCAATACGGTGAATTTACTCTGGGTACCTGGTCATTGTAGTATAGAGGGAAATGAAATCTCGGATGCCTTAGCAAAAGAAGCTTCAACTTTCCCCATGCCCGGACCGGAACCAGCAATTGGGGTGTCGATAGCATTGGCTGATGCTGCTATCAAAAACTGGGAACATAATAACAGGTGGCGAGGCCTTAATCCTGCTAGACAGACCAAATTCTTCCTGTCAGAGTCAAATAAACATACTGCATAGTTTATCCTGTCGAAAAGCAGAAACACTTGAGAAAGGATTGTGGGCATTTTGACTGGCCATAATTCACTAGCTGGGCATATGTTCAGAATAGGAATTATCCAAGATGATACGTGTCAATTCTGTAATGAGGGTGCGGAATCCACGGAATGTTTTCTATATGGGTGCTCCGCTTACGGACGCATCAAACATCAGATTTTTGGTGCCGATGGGCGACAACTGCAGCGGATAGCTTCACATACACTAACGGAAATCCTGCGATACAGAAACGAATCCGAAATATTCCGTTGGACGGGGGAATGAAGTACAATGGTCCACTAAGGTCTGAATGCTCAGAGGCTTTGGCTCTCCCCCACCTCAAACACACACACACAACTTATCGAGATTTACCGGAGCTATATCTCTTTGGGAGACCAGCGCGTGGTTTTTATACCGAAAACAATCCACGGAGGACTTCCGACCAATCAGCCTCTGCTTTTTCTTAATGGCGCCTTTCTCTGAGTCGCAGCATGCCCACCTCAATGGCAAATCCAGAGGAACTGGTCTCCACAAGGTAATTGGCATGGTTGAGCGGTCACTACAGTACAAGCTTTACACTCTAACTGCCTTCCTGGATGTAAAGAGGGTATTTAACAACATTAGTACCAATGCCATCAAGCAAACCTTGATATCTTATGCATTGAATAATATCCATGTTAAGAACCAGGATAATACAGTCGGATCTGGGAGGTAGCCACTTGACCAGAACTGTGAGCAGGAGCGCGCACCTCTGGTTGATAGCGATGGATGAAATTTTATGGATATTGAAAAGGAGCGGGGTGAAGGCGGCTTTTACTGACAACTTAATGATATTGGTGTCCGGGATTTTTTCCTCCATTATGAGTGACATCATGGAAAGAGCATTGAATGAGGAATGCCTAAGGACAAAAAGATGCAGAGCCGACATAAATCCAATCAAAACAAACCTGATCCTATTTACCACCAAGACAAGGGTATCCGAATTCCACCTCCCGCGGCTAAATGAACAAAGATCGGTTCTTCATCCAAAGTAAAGTATCTGAGTTTAATCTGGCCCCCATGAGGAGGAGGGTTTAATCTGGCCTACATGAGGATAGACGATTCTGTAGCCTACATAACGACGAAATCTATGAGCGATACTATGACCGCCAAGTTGTGGATAAAATCTGACTCAATAGGTTACGGCGGGCGGGTCACTTAATCCGTATGGATGAGGGTTTTCCAGCCCGGAAAGTCTATAAGGGCAATATCTATGATAGGAAAAGAAGATTAGGTAGACCCTTCCTGAGATAGAGCGATGGTATAAGTCAAGACGCCAGACAGCTTTTAGGGATATCGAATTGGTAAACCTTGGCGCAAAACCGGGATGCCTGGAGTTCCTTATTAAGGCAGGCCTAGACCGGATACCGATTGTTGCGCGATTGATGATGATGAAGAAGACCTGTATGGTCCCCTATGCCTGCAAAAAACCTTTCCAAGTCATTGATGCCTCCTCCTCAGGATGGTGTATTACATCCCATCCTTACGTGCGGTACTATTTGGTACAGCGCAGAAACGCGTTGATTAGTCCCAGTGACACGCTCCGGGAGAAGAATGAGCGGCCTGAAGGACTGGCCAGGTGAGGCTCTGTTTTTAGCAGTCCTTCGGTGGGCACAGTCCGTATCCTGCTGGCGATGGTTAAGGGTGGAATCTACTGGGACCACTTAGCACCCACGAACCTCAGATGGGTCACCGTGAAGAAGGGTTACCGTGTGTGTCAAATCATTTTTGGATTTGGCACGCCTATAAGGAAACCCGATCTTGAGGACTCCTATGCCAGATGCATTCAAGACACTTTCAAACTAGATACCTAGAGTAGCTAAGAACCGGTGTCAAGCCATGTCTCGTTGAATGCTTGAAAAATAAAAACTTCGCTCGTATGATTTAACATTAATTGGTTAGTACTTAACCAGATAGGCCTAAGGGAAGTAAGTATTGGCTCAAGGTCTAGCACTGCTTCCTTGAAAGCACCTCTTCAGAACTTTGTTCTTTTCGTCTTAATATCTTCAAAAATAACCCAAATACATATACTTTTTTTTCACTTATTCCAGCTAAGTACACTAAAGTATGTTTCAATTATTTCGCCCTTGAAGCATGCCAGTAAGCCCGATCCTCGGCAATACATAGAAAGTGTTGTTAATTTAACTTTTTCCGGCCGGAAATTTGTATAGTTGAGTCTTTACTAATAATACGTTTAGTTTTGCTTCTATGATTAACACAATCGCACTCAATACTTCCTATAATCTCAAGAAAGAGCCCATAAAAGTGTTTTGATCCTACGCATGTCATAAGAGCTCAATTTGCTACTTCGAACGCACATAAGAGAACCACCTTCATGCATCTGAACATTCATGCACACTTGTGTACACTACAATCATGTATTCAAATCAAGTCGAACGTACATAGAATCTTATTTGATATGCGAGACAAGATTATTTTTCATTTTCCAGACAAATCGGACATTGGCTCATCTACGCTTCAAGACGACATTTCATACATTACACCGTCATATTACTAGCATGGAAAGATTGTATATGGTCGCTTACGTTAGTCTTTCTGTTCAATATTTGGGTCACGTTCGTGAAAAATGTACATCTCGAAATCATTGAAATTGATAGGATAGGTTAGGTTTC
Source organism: Hermetia illucens (assembly GCF_905115235.1). Lineage (NCBI taxonomy): Eukaryota > Metazoa > Arthropoda > Insecta > Diptera > Stratiomyidae > Hermetia > Hermetia illucens. The sequence continues at coordinate 150,829,281 of NC_051850.1, read as the reverse complement.
AGCAAGACACCATATGCGAGCACTATTGACCCAACTCAAGTCCACGGTGCCCTTCCTTACACATTTCCGTAAATAAAAAATACGTTCACTACTTAGAATTCGTATGTAATTTGAATTTGTTTATTTAGTCAATGGCATTCATTGTCGACAGGTAAAATTGATAGCGGACTGCAGGTGAATTACTCGTGGGTGCTTTTAAGCTACCGACACTTGATAGGCAATGGGACCGAATAGGTATCTTGTTTTTGGTACCAATTCCGTTTACTGCCCAAGCTTAAAGTAAGCCATTTGTCATGATTAGCAAGGTAAATAGAGATAAAAACCAATTTCCGGTAATAAACATCAAGAACATGGTGTTAATGGTTCAAATTTTCCATAAACTACTCAACAAAAAAAGATTGACACTAAAAGAGTAACGACAAACTAACCAAAGGCTATTCAAATTGCATCTTACACAACCGCTAATAGGTTCAACTAGTTGACCTAATCATTTTTACGGCGACCAATTCACCTTTAGGTTATATTATTAAAGCTTTTCAAAAGTATCTGCAACAAACAGTGTGACTGTTATGCAATAAAATATGGGTTATGCATGATCACGGCCGGCCAAGTTTCTCGCTTAAGTCTTTCGTTTTCGTCGTGGATTTTCTATTTGAAAAGCATCGTGAGTCACACTATTGACCTGAAAATCTGAAATTTAATTCCTTTTTTGTGCATTCTCGGTTTAATTTGGTTATGTTGACATTTGGGTTTGAGGGTTTTGTTGAGTTGAAATTTATTATTATTATTAGCGGAGCCCATGCAGGCATATTTTTGCATTTCGATAGGCCAAACTAATGCATCTGATTATCATTGAATATTGAAATTAATAAATTTGAAAAGTTTCTAAGGCAGAGATTTTGCAATTTTTTTTTTTATATTGTATTAATAACTCTATTCTAATATGGATTTAAATATCTGGAGAATTAACTAATTCAGGTGTACCCCTTTTTTGCACTAAGTCGTGGTATTTTACTATTGTAGTTTCATCAGAAAATTTATCGGCCCCTTTTCAAGCAAACTTTTAGTATATTTATCACTTAATTAAGAGCGAATTATAAATTCTTTTTTGCTCTCATGTCCTATTATAGTTATGAAATAGCTGCAACTGTTAGTTCAGTTGCGTTACAAAAGCTAATTTCTTAGATACTATAATTTGGTAAAGTTTCTTCCAAATTGATCTATTTGAAAAGTGCATGCCTGCGGAGTTTAATAATTTTCCCATTGGGGTTAATAGCTAGAAAACCATTAAATATTATATCCAGTGGTGAAAAAATAGTATAAAAAAATGGTTACAGATGCACCGCTGCAGCTGAATTTTCCACGAAACTTACATCATTTCTTTCTCTTTTGCGGATGTGAGATGTAGCGTACCACTAACCTACTGTTAAAATTAAATGGTAACGTTTGTCTGTGGGAGACCACAGCTTCTTATAAAATTCGTTTGGGATTTTCACTATCACATCTATTATGCAACTTTCAGTTCCACACTTCATGTTACTTAGTTACATACAAGTCAGTTAGGATACCATACATGACAAATATGTAATCATGAACTCAATTGGTCAAATTCTATCATAATTTCTCTTACCACTCATTTAATTAGTATAGGAACATTGTTAGAACAATTAAACGAGCGGGAATGGCGGACACTCCGGCAAAGAGTAGTATAGGTCCCAAGGCAGAAGCGTGGTTTGACACCTACAATAAAGTGAAACAGCTGGAAATCGGCTTCTGAACCGACATCAATACCTCTGTTACTAAATCCAGCTTCCACCTTCACGTGGTAGTCACTGTTAGTTCCTTTTTAACGAACAACTATAGACGTGTTTAAAAACGGAAAAAACTGCACTAACTAACCCTCCTAGTTGAGGGTTGAGTACAGGGATCGGTTTCCTGGAGAAGAGCTGCTACACCATATCTTATGGCGGTTATCTGCTAGGTTTCTTAGTCAGCCAAAACATGAAAGCGGGTGTTAAGCGGACGGCAATGCACTGAACACATACAGCCAAGAAAATTTCAAAAATAAGCTTCAATAACGTTCACGCTCTTACAGAGGAGATAGCAGAGTCAGAGATGGATAATTTGTGCAATTTAAAAGAAAAATCTAAAACCATTTCCTCCTTTACTAAGACTTTTTATTGTCAGCAAATATGCATATTTCGACGACTACTTGTCACCTTCATTAGTAGATATAGATACAAAAAACTTCTAGTAAAGGAGCAGGATTTTTGACTTATCATTACTTTTGTTATAGAATTTTATTAAAACGCTCTAAAATTAGGTTTTTGTTAATATCTTTAACAAGCAGAACAAACCTTTCGAAGTCTGCCGCAGATAGGATGTCAAAGCCATACGTACTTGGAGCTTCATCAGCTAAATAGACACGGAGCCAGTATACAAGCTATCGCTTCACGGATAAGATTATCAATGGCAACCGAGTTCAAGAGAAAACTCCTCCGACGAATTTTTGGCCCCCATCGGAGGATGGACAATTCCTTAGACTATATAATAATCCAATTTGAGCGATACTACCACCAAAAGCCGGCATAATAGGCTATAGTATATAGCTGCCCATGATCTACTTCAGAAAATCAGTGGGGACAATATCTATTGCAGTAATAGAAGAAGCAGCAAGCCCTGCCCCAGATTGGCAAATTGGTAGTCTAGAATTCGTTACTATGACAAGCCTAGGCCAGACACCGGTTGTTGCGCTCTTGATGATAATAATCCTACCAAGCCTATCATTCCCTATTATAAGTAGGTCTTAACTCTAACATTATATCAGAGCCATAGCTCCTCTTCATGAGTCAAAAAGAGTCAAGTTAAGACCTTAGTTTTGATCGTGCATTAGAACTCAATACCTTGTTTGTCAAATTTTTCATCATCTTCCTTTAGGAATTTAATGGTTATTTGAACTATACCTTTTATAATGGCAAAGAGTTCGGTTGTCCAGCTTTTCACAACGAAAGGGTATAGCACTCGAACAAGCTACACAATTTACTGTATTACTTACAATCTGATGAGGTAACAGAGCAGAAACATTTGACGCTGAGGACACAAAAAATGCTTCATGTATGACTTGAACAGCAGACTCCTAAAAAGCTGGAGTGATGATCAGCTAATTGGAAGCTAATTACAGAACCTCACCCACAAGGACCCTTCTTCAGCCTCCTCCCCAATCCTTTGCAGTCTCTTTCTTCCTTGGCCTTTATCCTGTTTAGAGGCGAGGTTGAGTTATCTCAATCAAATGTGCCATTTTCTCGGTCATCGGTTTGAGCCGGTTGGAGCCGAGAAGTTCCCAAATCACCATCGACCGAATCAAGCTATCGTTATTTTGATCGGCCTTTTGGTCGTTTCCCATAGACTTCGATGCTAAGGCTAATCTTAGCAAGTGAATTCTTGTTAACACGAATTACTTGACCATACCATCTAAGATGTTTCTCTCAGTAGAGTTACACCAAAAAATCCGCTCCTCGCTCAAATCCACCCGATAGCAGAAGTGAACCAAGTTCATTTTATTGAAAGAATTGCAAATCCTGTCATGATCCGGAGAACTTAGTAGCAGTATGTATCGCTAGGCGGGTTGCAGATTCGGCATTGTATTGCACAATGAAAGTCTAAGCGGGGGACCATAGTTTAAAATCTATAGCTTTACAATAAAATTCTATTCTGATTTCTACCATAGTTACCCTTGAGAAATGCAAAACAGTAGTAGTAATTGGGACTCTACAATAAACTGATAACCTAATTTATGGGAAACCGATAGCCATGGAGCATAAAATTTGATCTCAAATCGAAATACAACTACAAAATATCAGGCTTCAAACGCATTGCACTAGCTTTTACTTCGAGCAGATATTTGACCCTACTGATCTAACTAATCTTCGACCTCCGGAAAGACCTCCATTTAATTCTTTGAGACGCAACCGACCCCTTCTAATTATTTCAAACAAAAAAGGTTCTGAACGATAAGTCACAAACTTTGCCACTATACCGAGTTTCTATCTCATTGACTTTCACCATCCTCTTCCCTACGTTTCCGCATTCAGGTAGGTTTTATGATGTCTTTTGCTATATGGACAACAACTTGGTTTAAAATGACGACATATTCGGCGATAGCCTCAGCAGATCCACTAATGGGGTGGCTGAGAGAGATCCCAGCTGAAGTTTTCTTGAAGAAATTTTAATTTTTTTTGTACAATTTCGAAGGAACTCATAAGTGACATTCTAGATCCACCGCTAGTTATAATACTATCAATTTGGCTAAACAAACGTTATCAGTTAACCAAAAACAACTAATTTTATGGCTGAGACAAGAAGAATGTGCTTTAAATTCATTATCACTACATTTAATACGTCCAAATGATAAACCTACAGCAGCGAGATGAGCACAAAGACAAACACAAACACTCATGATGCGCCCGGGAGTCGAACACAAGGCACAAGGGGGGGACTAACACCAAATCACCATTAGTATCATAACATCTAACTGAGGGAAATATGCTGCCGAAGGCGATGAAATCCATAAATATAAATGTAGAGCTATGCCCCAGCCGGAGAATTCGCCACATTTGGAAAGCCAGGTTGCTCACTAATTCTACTTTGGTTCTTAAAAGAGATGAGAAGTGAGTCCGTATATCTTATTGAGCACTTCCTAAAAATAGACCTAAAAGGCGCCAGGGATAAGAGAGCCCATAAAAAGAGAGCAAAAAGAAATGGTTGAGAAAAAATGAATAGATAGACGCATCTAGTATCAAAAACCGAAAACCTTTCGATATAGGAGATTAAGCTAAAGGAGCAAGAGAAACAGCGAAGAAAAATCAAAAGAAACAACCATGATCAAACGCCTTTTACAATAAGACAATCGAAAATGAGGAGATAAGGAGAGGTTCTACAGAGCATATGCTTAAACCAAAACAAAACAACATACAACTTAGAGGGTATCTCTGTCATGCAAACTTGATGCATAAGTATCCTTGTTGCGCTTAGGTTAGAAAGAATGGGAGCCATGGCTTTTGCAAAGTAGTACGAAGCATCTTCAGCAAAAATTGTAGAATTCCAGAGATATTTCTTTCTAATGAGATGAAGCTTTCCCATCCCCCAATCAAACAGATTATTGCCAAAATCCAACTTGACATTCAAATCTGTCATTCTTTTGAAGGAATATCTCCTAAACTGGATTAATCTGTTGATAATCTTTCCACTGGGAAGCTCTATTCACAGGAGTACGCCGTTCTTTTGTGCACTATCCTGTTGTGATGGTCATTACTCAAAGTCTGACAGACTGGATCCTACTTATAAATAACTTCCGAAACATGAGAGCACTGTTGACAACAATCCAAAGTTAGTTTAACATTCACTCAGTGTTATCAATCAATATCAAAGGAACGAACGATCTAGTCAATTCTCATTATACTGCGTCACTAAGACCGTAGAGAGAACGAACATTGTGGGTGGCTTTGTATACCAAGCTTGCTGGCCCTTAAACGTATATTTCATTTGCTTGCCTGGGAATGGATTACTAACTGCTAACGAGGATTTGGATCATTAATAAGTGGAGCCTGCCTCATGGAGAAACACCCTCTCCACATTGCATTTATGGATCCCCAGAAGTTGTCTGACCGTGCATCATACAAACTTATCTGGTATGCATTGCGGTAACACCTAGTGTCAGAAAAACTCGTGCTCTGAATAAAATTACTCAACAGCGATCCGAAGAGCATAGTTCCTACAGAGTGTGGCAGGTATATGAAAACCGATTCTGACCAATCCGCCGGTGCCTCGAAAATTGTTACCTCCTACGGCATACCAGCCACAGATGCCGTGGCCAACTTTAAATTACCTACATTCTGACAACGGTACCTAGAGTTTTCGCAAGTAAAGATCAACCGTATCGCCACGGATATCAGCAAATTTAACATTGTAGTCCCTTCCTTAGAATCCTCGGTGTTAGACTATGTTGTTTATACGGTTGAAAAATTGCCGCCCTTGAATAAGTGCGGGGAGCTGAAAAGACAGCTCATAGTGGGTTTCGCGGACATTAATGAACACAGATCAACAAAAGTGCTGACCTAACTCGAATTAGGCAATGAGAATCCCTGAGTTCTTCCCCACGAAGTGAAATGTTTGGCAAGAAGTCCGCTTTTCAGAGAGTCCATTGAGTTTCTTTGGTTTCGGAGGCTGCCCGCTCGAGTTTGTACTATAGTGAAGGTTGTGGATCGTGTCAAAATAACGATCCTGGCCGACATACCTAGCAGGATAGTTGCGGGATGCAACACCTGGCCCGTTTCAAGCGTACCCAGCAACGAACAACCGTAAACCAGCAAAACAAGCGCCGCAGAGGCTTTCGGGGAATGTTTGTTTAGACTTGAGAGCAGTGTTTGTAGTAGAAACCATCATAAACCATAAACCATTATATGACGTAGGAAAAAAAGTAATAATAGACGAAAAACTTGTTTCTACCATGAGCGTTTCGAGAACAAAGCTCTTAAATGCCAACATTCATGCCACTTTCTGAAACAACCAGGGAACTAGAGTCGTCGTCCCCTAATAGTGCAGCAGGTGACGACGCCCTGAACTGCACAGGCTAATAATCCGCTGCAAACGAACAGGCATAAAGTCTCTAATAGATACCGAATCAGGCATGTCAGTTATTCAGCGCTCAAATGACAGTAAAACGAAAAGCTTGCTGACCTCAAGTTTTTCTCCGCCAACAATACAAAACAATTAAGGTCGATTTTGTCTTACGCTATGGTACTTTAACATGGCCGAGATTTCTCGATCGGTAATCGAAGCGGATTTTCTAGAAAAAAATAACTTGTTCGTTCGCGACAAAAGGAAACCCCTGGTCTGTGCAATGGCGAAAGCATTTCAATGACAATACTCAACGGCAATTCCCACAATTAACCGCCTCTACCAACTTTACAGAAGCACAAACTTACAACATAACCCACTACATTATCTCCATAGACACTCCGACCTCTGAACGTCGTCGATGGTTACCACCCGAAAAATAGGCTTTAGCAAAAGCTGAATTCAACTACATAGTGCAATAGGGCCTTTGTCGACCTTTCGACAACTCTTGGTCAAGCCCACTTGGCTCATGTTAAATGGAAAAGCAGTTTTCAGTGTCAAGTGCCAATAGACTTGGACGATATTCTCAAAACTGTCATTTGTACACCATTTGGTTCTTTTGCGTTCTCCCATATGTCCTTCGGACTCCGCAATGCAGCGCAAACCTTATAGCGTTTTCTGGATGCTAGATACGCGGCCTACGTTTCTGCTATGTTTACCTGGACAATGTTCCGAAAACGAGGAGGAGAAAGTTTTTAAGCTACTTCCGGCGTTCAGCATCAGAGTAAATTCGAAGAAATGCATTTTGAAAAGGACAAATATTGGAGATATCTAATCGACCAAAATCGAACCAGATCTATTCCAAGGCGGGTTGAAGAGTCCTGTAAGAGTATCTCTTTGCTATTGAGATGTCTTAACTGCATATGAGTGTTCGGTTGTATTGCCCCTGCTCACTTGTCCTCTAAGTCATATGAAATAGACGACGTTGTTTGTTGTCATTGGTTGAGAAATTTGGCATTCCACCAATTACATTCAGTTTCCTGGTGTTTCTTTGTAAATCTGCCGCTGTTTTCATACGAGAAATGAGGCGATCAGCTTTTGAAATCCTTTTAGACGCACATCAAAATAGTATTTCATTTTAAGAATCTTCTTTTAATCTTCCCATATCAACTTCACTCGTTTGAGTAGTTTTCCATGTACATTTTTTAGATTAACGGAAAGCGTTTTAAGCAAAATGATAGAGGCGGTAATATCGTTCACTTCTCACCGACGGTTACTGCCTTTGCACTCGTGGAATGCACAACATTGCCTTTAAACTCAGAAATGTCAAACAAAGGTCCTAAAGTTAAATTGGCTCAATTTCCGGAGATCTAAACTTCATTTTCGTTCATCCTAATATAAACACCGTGTTAAGACGATTCAATTTGGTTTACAGAGAAGCCCAGCAAAAAAAAGAACCCTAAAAGCATTGTTCAATAGGTTGATCCAGGTACTACAAGTACGGAAGAAACAGCGTGAATGGTTAAACAAATCAGTAGGACAACAAAATCTTGAGAGAATTGCCTGCAAAAAGTGGACCTCACAAGAACGTGGAAGCCTGAAAAAAGGTGGCACCTAAGGAAAAGAAAACAAAAAGGACGATACAGCCTTAGGTAATCATCATCTCTAAACGAGTTGAAGAGTCATACGTAGATATTTTCAGAAGAGTGAATGTGCCACATTAGACGGAACCTAAAAAGGCCATATTGTTCCGCATTCAAAAGTTATAACCCCAGATAAATGGTTACAAAAATGGAACATTCCTAGGACAGAAGAGAGATATAAGTTTGACCTTACTGGTCTTCACCAATCAGCAACAAAAATGCTACAAAAAGCGTACGATAGGACATAAAGCGCAATCATCATTCTCCCAGTAGGATCAGTATCTACACTGTTAGCTGTAGGGAGAATAAAGATAGGATGGGTTATGTGCCGGCTTAGGGAACAAGTGGCCCTAAAAGAAGTCTCAGATGTTTTGGCTTTAATCATCTAGTAAAATCACGTACCAGCGTGACTATAAGAAATGCGAAGCGGGTCATATGACCGGGACTTCATCAAAATGTTCGGATCATATTTGACCAGATGGTATATGTGTGGGTCATCCGTCTTAGGGCACCATGCTGATTGTCGAACGTGAGACCCTGCTAAGAATACTATCAGTTTAAGTGCCTTTAATTTTATATAAAAGTTTCCATAAACAGTCACATTCAGTTTTCGAAAAGAAATCACTTTCCCTGGCCCTGAAACAATCATACCTTTCGGCACACTCACCAATCTGATTTAGTATTACTTTTAATTATTGAAGCGGATCTCAGTTCTCGGATCTCGGTTTAAACTCATGTAAACATCATGAAAAGTTCATTACGACGAGAAGTAAAAGCACGAACCTTTTCCAAAGAAGAATCTTATGCAAAAAATACCATGTACCCTCGACGTTTAGTCCATACATACCAAACGAACACGAGGCACGGCCAACAACCCAATAATCTACCTTTCCCTTAGAAACCCCACACCGGCTCCCATACGTACTATCATTTCGAGATCTTCTACTTCACTCTATATGAAAATCGAATGTGCAACGGTAACTGGAGTGGAGTACAAACTGTAATTATCGTACTTTTCATAAGTAACAATAAATAATTGTACTCGCAGCTGTTGGCCTCCTTCGGTTCAAAAAACCATCCAAGATTAAGCCGATGAAGAAGCGAAAGAAAAAATCAACGTAAAAAAACCAGTTCAACCGAAGTATCTTTTTTTAATAACAACAATAAGAAAATTGTGCATGAAGTCGTGTCGCAGCGACGAAGAAAGTGATGTAAAAAGACAACAACAACCACAAATTTCTTCTTGCAGCAAGTACGAATGAGTAAGTGTGCAATGATGAAATCAGCCAGCCATGCTACACCGCGGCTTGGAGCCCCGGCTGCGGGTTGAACGCTACCTTGAAATTGAAATTTCCTAACCATCCAACCGATGAAGCTATAATACCAGTACCAAAGTACCACCACACGCTTGTCCAAAGCAAGGCTCGCATCGTGGATAAACTTGGAGTCAACTGTCTTATGTGCAAACGCGCTCCACAGTGGAAAAGTGAAAGCGAAAGTCGAATTGATTGCAAAAGAGACGATAAAGAAGAAATATCATAAAAAAAAGTCATAAGTTGGTAGTTGAAAAAGAAAAATATGAAAGAAGAACGGAAATTATCTAATAATAGGGGGCAGTGCTGTGAATCGTATCTGTTTGGACCGTTCAAGATGGTTTGTTGGATGATTTTTCGGATTTGACCTGACTATTGCGAAAGCTTTGGTCATTTAAGAGTTTGGCAGGTAGGGGACTGGTAGTAGCGCATTTCAGACCATTGCAAGCCGCCTACAAGAAATGCGCTAGACGATCTTCTTGAATTGCATAAAAAGATGGAAATTTGGTTTGGTAAGAATTGGGTATAGATATAGATACTCTACCCAGCATAGACCTCCAACTGATCAAAATCAAAAGAAATCACTGACAGTATATAAGAGCACCCCGGAAACGATCAGACTGGCAGATACCCATATCGTGCACTTCCCTACTGCAAAGTACCTTCCACCCAAAGCAAAACCGCCTCAAGAAGGAAGATTGGTGGAAGTACCCTGACAGCAGTGGATATGCTCAAAATCTACCTACAATGCCTTAAGGTCCTACAATGCCTTAAGATCCTACAATGCCTTAAGGTCTTACAATGCCTGTTCTCTAACGTTACACTATTAGAATATTAATATTTTGCCGTTAGTTTCTTTTTCTCCTGGTTACAGTTTAAGGATATTCCAAACACTGCATCTTCACCAAAGCCCCCCCCCCCTCCTCCATGACAAGGGAACAACTACACCATCGCCTCGTCTTAGTCTACACTATACAGAAATCTATATTTTTTTAAGCTTCCTCCAACGAAAATACCAATTTTCATTACAAGTTACAACTTCAAAGCAGTATCTTTGCAGACCAGGGAGTTCCTCAGATACTTAGTCTATTACTGCTATTATTTGCTCTACCAAATACCAACCACATTCATGAATATGTACATAATCAACAAAAAAATCACTTAGCACTTTGCACAGTATTTGTTTTAAACATTCTCAAGAACTTTTATCTCGAATTTAACTACCATTTTCGAATCTTCTTCGGAAAGTATCTTTTATAGAAATCGAATCCTTTCAACTTATGTAACTTTCTTCCAAAACAATTTTTCTGTTTCTTTAATCCTTTCTCCATTATAATCACAAAATCTATAATTTTTCCATAAATCTTGGAAGATTACGAAATTTTCTCAATAAATCTTTTTAATCTTTAAGAAAAAAACAAATTTTCACACTCACTTTTTGCGTTATTTTCCCTAAAATATATTTAAAAACCGAACGGGAGTGGTGAGGTTTGTAACTGAACTAAAAATTCACTTGTTTATTTCGGGATGGATAAAACCGAACTGATCGTGTCCACTATATAAAATAAAGATTTTATTTAAAATTCAGTTTGGGGGCATGAGACCAGTGAGTAATAGTTATTGCACCAACACATAAAGATACAAGAGAATTCTTGAATTCACCTCAAGTTACGTACATGTAGAGGGCACGCATATAACTATGGATATGAACATGCAATCATGGTGGGTAAGGTGTGGGGAAGTTCGAAATGCTTAGCATGCTGAATGGGTATTATGTGCACGGCGGGTTAGATTAAGTATCGAAACGGTAAGATCTCTCCATACAGTTTGTGCGGATTATCTTAACTCACAGATTGTTTTGATCGGATTTATCGATCTATCGATGTTACTTCAAGATGATTAAAAGATGGATGGGGCTGAATGATAAGTTCCGGTTATGTACGTGCGGAGGGTTGAACTAGGAGTAGAAGAGACGACTTCTAAATCATGGTTGTAAAAGCGACTAGATAAAAGACCAGTTAAAATTCCGGAATCACAGCGTGAATAGAAAAAGCTAACTCCTTTAGAGCATTCTGTGAGGACCTGGAAGGAAGGCTTAACAAGGATGAGTCCGCCAAGTTGGGCTCTCTTAGAAAGCCGGATAGTACTTTCACGAACTTCAGAGTTGAGTCTATACAGACTCTCTTGGAAGTACACCACCCGAGAGAACAGGTCTCAGAAGAGGGAAAAAGTGAATTGGTGGTTTCTGCAAACCCTTCAACACGAAGGTATTGCAAGAGGAATTGGGACACTCCGAGAGCGGTTGTCACCAATAAAAAGGCAAAAGCGGCTATGCTATCATTTGAACATTTCAAAGCACCGGCAATGGATGGCATCTACCCAGCGATGCTAAAGGAGGGTATAGAGCACTTAGGGCGGCTTTCAAGAAATATTTTTCGTAGATGTCTTGGTCTGGGCTACGTGCCTTCCTCTTAGCAGAAGGTTAAGGTAGTCTTCATACCTAAGCCTGGGAAAGATAACTACTCAAATTCAAAGAACTTCAGGTAAATCAGCTTAACATCATTTTCGCTCAAATGTCTGGAGAGACTGGTTGAGCATCACATTCGCGAGAAGGCCCTAAGATCGCATCCACTAAATAAAAACCAACATGCCTACCAACGTGCAAAGTCCTGTGAGTTAGCTCTTCACTCTTGGGTTTCAAAGATAGAGGACGCAACTCTGAAAGGTGAGTATGCGATGGGAGTGTTCGTAAACATTGAAAAGACGTTTGACTGTGCACCCTTCCAAAAACTTTGTGATGCCGCCAGAGAGCATAATGCTGATCAAACTTTAATTAAGTGAATCTATACTATGCTATGCTAACGCAGAAATTGTTATGTGCTGAAGTGGGTGTGGATCGCTACCTATCAACGGAAGCGACGATGGTGTGCTATCGCCACTTCTGTGGAGTATGTTGATCGACTCACTAATGTGCGAACTGCAAAATCTGGCAATATACGTTAAAGCTTATGCTGATGACGTGGCTGTGCTAGTTGTTGGTCGAGATCTCGGAACGAGGTGATTGACAGTTGATGCCTCAGGCATGGACTTTCATCATCATCATCAACGGCGCAACAACCGGTATTCGGTCTAGGCCTGCCTTGTGCCGAGGTCCACCAATTCGATATCCCTAAACGCTGTCTGACGTCCTGACCTACGCAAGGTCTGCCTCGTCTTCTTTTTCTACCATAAATGTTGCCCTTATACACTTTCCGGGTGGGATCATCCTCATCCATACGGATTAACTGACTCCCCCACCGTAACCTCTTGAGCCGGATTTTATCCACAACCTGACGGTCGTGGTATCGCTCATAGATTTCGTCGTTATGTAGGCTACGGAATCGTTCATCCTCATGTAGGGGGTCAGAAATTCTTCGGAGAATTCTTCTCTCGAACGCGGCAAAGAGTTCGCAATTTTTCTTGCTAAGAACCCATGTCTCCGAGGAATACATGAGGACTGGCAAGATCATCGTCTTGTACAGTAAGAGCTTTGACCCTATAGTGAGACGTTTCGAGCGAAACAGTTTTTGTAAGCTGAAATAGGCTCTGTTGGCTGACAACAACTGTGGGCGGATTTCATCATCGTAGCTGTTATCGGTTGTGATTTTCGACCTTAGATAGGAGAAATTATCAACGGTCTCAAAGTTATAGCCTCCTATCTTTATTCTTCTCGTCTGACCAGTGCGGTTTGATATTGTTGGTTGGTTGGTTTTCGGTGCTGACACTGCCACTATATACTTTGTCTTGCCTTCATTGATGTGCAACCCAAGATCTCGCGCCATTCACCGCCTGCTCGATCTGGATGAAGGCAGTTTGTACGTCTCAGGTCGTTCGTCCTATGATGCCGATATCGTCAACATAGGCCAGCAGTTGGGTGGACTTACAGAGGATCGTACCCCTCGCATTTGCCTCAGCTTTACAGATTACTTTCTCCAGGGCGAGGTTAAATAGGACGCATGATAGGGCATCCTCTTATCTTAGACCGCTGATGTCGAATGGTCTGATGCTGCTTTTATTTGCCCTCGCACATTGGTCAGGGTCAGCCTAGTCAGTCTTATCAATTTCATCGGGATATCGAATTCTCTCATGACCGTGTACAGTTTTACCCTGACTATGCTTTCATAGGCGGCTTCAAAGTCGATGAATTGATGGTGCAACTGATGTCCATATTCCATCGTTTACTGCACAGAGAAAATCTGATCTGCTGATCTGGAATGGAGCCTCTTTGGTATGGACCAATGATGTTCTGAACGTATGGGGCTATCCGACCTAGCAAGATAGAGGAGAATATCTTATAGATGGTACTCAGCAACGTGATATCTCTATAATGGCTGCACTGTGTGATATCCCCCTTTTTATGTATGGGACAGATAATGCCTCGTTGCCAATCGTCAGGCATTGATTCGCTGCCCCATATCTTGAGCACAAGTTGATGAACCACTTGGTGTAACTGGTCGTCTCCATATTTAACTAATTAGGCTGTAATTCCATGGGCTCCTGGCGACTTATGATTTTTAAGCCGATGAATTGCATGAATTGGTGGTGGCAGTATTTGTCCATCGTTTTCAGTTGCCGGGATCTCCAACTCGCCGATGTTCGGGTTATTCAGTAGTTCATCAAAGTACTCAACCCATCGCTTCAATATGCCCATCCTGTCGGCAGGATGAGCATCGAGGTGTATAAGGCTTCATCCTGCTGACTTGTTGGTAAAACTTGCGAGCCTGGTGCGGTTGCTCCCTGTACTTTTCGAGTTCACAGACTTGTTGGTTCTCCCAGACTTCCTTTTTCCGTCTGTGAAGTCGCTTCTCCGCTCGACGGAGTTCGTGATAAGTCTCTGGTCGTGCCCGCATTCTTTGAGAAAGTAACATTACACGGTATGCAGCATTCTTCCGTTCCGTTGCTAGCTTACATTCATCGTCAAACCACCTGTTCCGACTTTTCTTGTGGCTGGAGCCAAGTATATTTGTGGCCGTATCAATGATGGTTGTGAAGATCATTTGTTGATGCTTCATCTCCAGGACATCTGTTAGATGCAGTTATTGCATCATTCATTTCCCCCTTATAGGTATTACGGAGGACTGTGTTGTGAATGGGTTCAGTATTCACTCTCACCTGATTGTCCGAGGGGATTGTTGGTGGTGTCGTAATTTCGAGCCCGGAGCACTATGCCAATGAGATTACTATCCGAGTCTATATCGGCCCCTAATTTGTTCTTACATTCATCAAGGCTGAGAGGTGACGGCGTTCCATCAGCACGTGGTCAATTTGGTTGAAAGTGGTTCCGTCTGGAGAGGCCCACGTATGTTTGTGGACCACTTTCCGCGCAAACCAGGTACTTCCAACAACCATTTCGTGCGATACTGCTAACTGAATAATCCCCAGTCCGTTATCATTGGTATCCGTATGTAAGCTATGGGAGCCGACGTATCGACTGAATACGGGCTCCGTTCCTACTTGACTGTTGAAATCGCCAAATATGATTTTGATATCATACTTGGTACAGGCTTCGAGGATCCGCTCAACTGCCTCGTAGAAGGTATCCTTCTCTGACTTTGCAGTCTCCTCTATAGGAGCGTGAACGTTAATGAGGCTTATATTTCTAAACTTGCCTAGCAAACGCAGAGCCCTATATCGGGAGAGGGTATACGCTAGCTGCTTGGCAGCTCCATCTCTGTAAAAGGAGCGCACATTCCTTGAGAAAATGCACAAATCCTTACTGCGTTATCGTTGCCGGGTTCGTTGTTTTGAAATCCGTCCTGTCCGAGGCTCCTTCTGTGGCTTCGTAACTTCGTAAGGTTGCCAATCCTACCCAACCTCCAACCTGGAGGACCAGTTGGTACATTTTGTCCATTTCCCGCCTTCTTCTGCAGTTTTCTCCGTCTGCAGTTTTTCATGAAGAAAGAACTCCCAGCGATCACCACGTGGAGGTAGAGTTAGGGTTTGGTAGTAGAGCTGTTGGTGTTGGTTCATCAGGCGTTTCCCAGGTTTTATGCTCCATCGTGGGTACCAATCCACATTTCGCCCTAGGACCTATACTACGCTTTGACCGCCACGTTAAAAGTGCTATATATAAAAATGTAGGTGGCCAGTGCAATGAAGAAAGTTACAATCTGCAAAGCACTTGGGATTCTGTTTCTCAGACTATACTGCAATTTCACTTGGAAGAAACTTTATAAAATCTTTTGAAATTTAATCGCCGACTTTTATTTTTTTTATCATTAAAAACGCTTGGAAATTAGAAATTATAAAAAATTAGAATTAGGCTAAAAAATTGTTTTTTCTAATTTTCGAGCAGCTACTGTACTTTAGAAAAGAAGGAGAGGAAGAGATGGAAGGGAGATAAAACTGGAGGTTATCGTCACCTCCAGACGTGGTAAAGAGTCATATGCTGTCATTTTCAGGAGAGTGAAGACAAGCCATGAACTTATCAATTTGAGAAATAAGGAGACCTTAGCTCAATAAATCCAAGAATGTAACCGCCGAAAAATTCTTGAGAGAATTGAAAAGTCCCTAGGGCGAGAAGCGAGCATAAGAGCTAACACACGGTGGCGTTGACAAAAGCGCCGCTTAAAAAAGCCCATTCGGAAGAATAAAATTATTAATTCGCACAGATTTGTAACCATATTGATATAAACCCTTGGTGTGGGGTCCACAAGGTGTTAGTGAAAAGGATGCGAAACGCACCACAGGCAAACTGCTCGCTCCTCCTGGAAGGGTCGTGGAGGCAATAGGCATGATGGTGAATCTGGCAAAGGACGGACTGGGTTCTGGCAGCTACTGTGCGCTGTTAACATTGGTTGGATTGCAACTGGAACCAAATTAAAAGGGTGTTTCTTGACAAATGTTCCCGAATATTTTCGAGTCTTTTAGGGAGGACTTTCTGGTACGGGACGGATGAGGGCCCCCAAGGAGTACGTCAGCACAGCGGGGATACGAAGGACTAAGTTTTGCGACCCCTACTATTGAACGTCACGTATAATAGTGTCGGCCCCTATAGTTCTGAGTAATGCCGACTATAAAAGACCATGAATGGCGTCTCACGTTAATGGAGACAAAGATGTTGCGCTGGACTGGTGACGTAACACGGCTTGATCACATTCGAGATGAGAATATCCACGATCGATATGGGGTTGCACCGTTAGTGGAAAAATTGCAAGAGAGGCATCTTCGATGGTATGGTCACATTATTCACGCTAACGAGAATTCACTTGCCAAGATTGGTCTAAACATCAGACTCGGTGGTCAGCGACCAGCCGGCCGAAATAACGGTGGCTTGATACGCTGGATGGGGATTTGCAATTCCAAAATGATATCCAGATCAGGCAAATAACAGAGCAAAATGGCGCAACCAATCACGACGATGCGACCCCGATTGTGAACCGGACAAAGGCTAAAGAAAAAGAAAATTGTCGGCTATTATTTATTAAATCATCAAAATTATATTTCCATAACACATGATTACCCAAAGAAGTTCACCCTTAGGGATCCCTTCATCAACTGAATTGAACTTGATGTTTTTTTCCTCAAATTTCTCCTCCATTTTACACATAATTAAAATTCCATTCCAGGATTTGCAGGCGGACGTTACAGGTATTCGTATGACAAAGCTGAATGCTTGGCAGAGTCCTCCATCTTATCCCAATTAGCTCAACAAGAAAACAACATCTAAGTGGAATGAATGGTAGATTGAAACTGTCTGCTAAGTAACTTTTTTTTTACTTCTTTCCCCTATATTTTCAAGACTGGGTAGGCTTAACGTTCTCAACGAACTGTTTACCTAGTGTCCGCATCTTTGACCTGGCACCATCTTTCGCCGTTTGAAGACAGCAGCTGCTAAGTAGGGCGAGTAAATTCCGCTAGTGATAGTCGCCAGCGGGACACAGACTATGCCCGCAGAAAGACTGTCAAAAGCTTGCTTGACAAGTCCATTGGCCCACTCATTCTCCTCTATGGTCCCTTGGCTGGGGACCTAGAGGAAAGTGAGTTGAATGTAAGGCCCCCCCACTGCCCCACCAGACTGGAAGATGTTGCCACTGAGTACAAAGCTTTAATAACCACCTAGCTGTCGGTCAGAATGGCTACGTTATGCTTAATGGCCAGATCATGCCCCACCCGCCGACAAGCTTTCATTATCACTAGCACTTCCTTCTGAAATGCAATAGCAATCCCGCACCGACTCCCCAAACCATATTTTATTTGTTGGTGAAAAAGCGGTTTTGTGAATTTTATCAAGCTTGGTTCTTTAGCACTTTTTGCTCAGAATTTACCACCATACAATAGAACCGTGCATTAAAATGAAAAGAACCCCGGCTTTGTATATCCAAAGAACCACCCTCGACCAAAGGCCTCGAGTACCCTTGCCTTTGTGATAAATAGTATCAGCTCCGTTTTAATAGGATTTATTCCGAGTCCGCATTATGCAGGCTACAGGCATGCTTTTCCCAACGCGCCCTTATGATTTCACTCATAATGGAGGGAAACATCCGTGACACCAATATCACCAAGTTATCAGCATTCGCCACCACCTTCATCATTCATCATGGAGTCAAGAAGCTCTCTAATTACCATCTAACATTCCAAGTCATCGTTGTTTCAGTCTGCCTTTTGGTCGTTTGCCATCAACTTCGATGTTTCGGCCAATCTTAGCTTGTGAGTTCTTGTTAGCGTGAATTGCAACACCATACCATCGATGGCGCGCCTTTCGCATTGTTTTTACGATGGGGTCGTATCATCATTCCAAATCTTGACAAAATGTTATGTGTTGCTTCGCTAAAAAATATCATCTATGCGGTGTGAAAGAGGCTGGACTTTGTATGTCCCGTGTGGCAGTTTCCACAACAAGAACAAAGAGAAATGCTGAGAAGGCACTTCCTTGATGGACACCCACAGAAATATTACGCGGCTTTTATATACCTGCCACATTTCGAGGTCGCACTAGGTATTGTCGTCATTCACACCAGATAAGTTTATCTAGCACATAATCAAACGCCTTTTCTAGATCTAGAAATGCAATGTGGAGAGGTCAATGCTTCTCGCAGTATTCCTCCATAAGAAACCTTGTAGCCTGTATAAGGTCAGTAGTTCCGCAGTTCTTGACAAACCCAGCTTGGATTTGAGCGATATCACGAATGTGGTCGTTAAGAATTCGTTAAAGAGCCTTCATGGTATGAGACAGTAACCGAATAGGACGGTAATTTGAACATTCAGCTGAACTATCTTTCTTTTCTACCAATCAGATGGTGTTTAACCTTCCTCAATAGTCCATTTGAAGAACTCACCACGTCAGAGTGTCGTGTACCAGCTCTTCACTTTCCAGAGTTTAGCTATGATGTCGCCAGATCCTGTTACTTTCCCCGATTTCATTCGTTCTATTGCTTCCTTTATCTTTGTAATATTGAAGGGGGAAGCGGAGCATGAATAAATTCTTCTTCTTGCCGTTCCGAGTGTACAGTTTATCATAAAGGTCTGTGCCGCTCGGGTATTAACGGTTGATTTTCTTATAAATTTGTCAATTGACAAGAAACTTCTGATAAAGCAGTTTCTTCTCACGGACCTTCGTTTGGACATCGTCATTCGAAAGCCAAGTATCTCAGTGGAAGAAGCGCTTACCAGATTTGGTGACCCCGGTAGTTGCATAGACCAATTTGTGGGTCATATTGTTAGGTTGATTTCACATTTCTTCGACGATGGTAGTTGCTTAAGTAAAATTATTTCTACTCTTTTTTCACGAAATCCACTCCCTCCCCATTTCCCTGATCTCATCATTGCCCTCCTTGGCTTATGACCCCATGCTATGTATATAACATGGCGAAGTTAATAATACTTAGTTTTCTGACCAATTCCAGTTTACTGTTAATATATCGGGCTCCAGCAATAGCACTTAGAAAATTTATTTGCCCAATTAGGAAGTGCTCAGAGGTGGCGGTGAGGAAGTTGCCGCCCCGGCAACCCTGTCGGCCAAACCAAAACCAAGTAGCCGAGGAGAACCTCCACAGTGGTGACACCGGGAGACGCTGTACTCATTTTAGCTTACCGGCCGTGATGCAGTAGGCGAATGCTCCAAAGGTCTAATTAGGGCGATCAGACCCGAGTCTGCACGGGGACTCATCTGAAGTGGCAAATTGGTCACGAAACCTCACCAGGGGTATACTGGTACCATGGGAACCGAGATAGCCTCTGGACTCTCATACTTCGGGGGAACTCCCATTGTATGTGAGTACAGCTTGGTTATTTGCGGTTGGCCCCCTAGTGGGAGTTTCATGGGGCTTGTTGGTTATGCTCAAGCGAGAAGAGACCTTCGGGCCTAGGCCTGGTGTTGCGTTTAAACACAGGTGCCGTACTCCTTAGTTCGGTAGAGATTTAGGTATGTCTTGCATCCATCAGTATGAGTGTTAAGCCATGTACTTGGTATAGACTGGTACCGTTGTTGCTTGTCACAGCGGGGCTCTGATTGTGGTCACAAAATCAATCCGTGTCTTAAGAAGACCGTGGGATTAAGTCGTCCACACAGGTGCTCACGTGAAACCCTCAAGGACTCACTGCTCAATTAAGAAGTTATTTCCGTTGCCCCCCCCACAATATCGGTGAACTCTGTGGAGCAATTGAAGGTTTCTAGGGACAACTCTCACGCCTGTTATATTTTGGTGTAGGTCCATAGCTCGTAAAACGTAGCACTACTCCATACTACAAAACAGAAGAAAAGTCCAGATGGTACTTGAGCAAAAGATAGTTAGATGAAACAATAGTCGCGATTTTCACTTTCATCGAACATAAACAAATCAGTTTCTGCGAACCACACTTATCAGCAGAAATTCCGCGGTCCTACTACTGCAGTCACTGCAAACTGCATCAACAACTATTACTAATCATTGCATTATGTCTGTTGCACTCGTGCAATTCAACTTCAGTTTCAGCTTCATGTTGACTCCACATTGGACGGGTAGACCTGATTGCGAGAAGTTTATTATCTTACTTGGTTTCGGTCAACCCAACGCCGTCAATTATGCAGTTACCAGTTTCGCACTTAGAGATCTATTTTACCAGCGAAAGTCTGTACGGTCGTTGATCCAATGAATGAATAAATAAATGGGATCATGGTCATCATATGAGTAAACATCATGGCAGTTATTTCTATACCAGTACTACCTTCGCGGTGTTTAGATGTAAACACTGATCTAAAGTTTGAAAACGGATGGAAAAGCTTTAATGGTAATTAGTCTATCAGGGAAATTGGCAGTAACTTTCTAGTCTTTCGATCAAATTATTGAACTTTGATGGTTAACAGTTAAGTTAAGTTAATTCCCGCTTAGAAGCACCTAGTGGGCTTCAAATGTAAGCCTTGATGCGAAAACTTTATTTCGACCCATTATGATTACAGTGTCTAGAATTTATACATTTTTTTAGGTAATTGTGGTATATATTTGTTTGTCTGCTGTTCACTCTTTTGTGGAATATGGGGTTCACCCAGTCTCTTTTCATATTATATTTTCATAACGTTCCGATCGCTGAGGCTATGCCTCAATCTCATTACCATCACACATATTATGCTGGATCAGTAATAAGCCTACAGCAGCGGGGCAGCACGAAGACAAATGAAAACATCAATGACGAACCGGGAGTCGAACCAAGTGCAACTAGGACGAGAGGCTGACGCTCCCCCAACGCAAATACCACATCTCATCTTATTCTTTACCCTTTGTCCCATTCCGTTTCGAGATCCATTTATCTGGAAGGAGTTCTTTACTTTTTTCGGCCCTTAGCTTAGTACTTATGGACTCATGGCTAAGGTAGTAAGGAAAAAAAACGGTAGCCCACGGGGAATTCCCCTTTCTTCTCCACTCCCCCTGACTTCTCAACGGTACCTTGCTACACTAGAGTCACTTCTCGTGGTAACAACTTTCAGGTGGATGTTACAGCTACCTTCGTTCCTATAATAATTTTTGCGGGGCTGCGAGTACGTTCTATGACACCATTAAATTGGCAGAGCAAGCTCACTTAAAATGGACTCCTGGCAAGCGTCTGATCCCGGCTCAGAACAAAAATTTCCATAGGGGTAGACAACACAGACATAGGAATCATTTGAGGCGAGTGCACTTTCTAGCGGAAATAGCGGCTAGCAGGTGGCAACCAAAATACAATGACAACATCAAGAACAAAGACGAGGCAAGCGGCAATGGCCGAAATTTTTAGGAGCGACAATACATCATACTCACCGCTACAGGCAACTAAAATGGGAGATTCTACTATAAGCCCCTTGCAAGAAACACTAAAATATGACGGTCACCTACTAAAAAAGTAGAAACACGCAAGGTTCCAGCGGAGGAGGCGACTAGCAGTGAAAAAGAAAGTGACATCGTAGAGATTAAGGGTCCTGGCGACCAAAAAGCAGAGACGCCATCGAGTTCAAAACCAGGAAAAAACACACAAGAAAAGATGGCAAGATCCGAGTGCGTGACACTACCTTATTGGGAAAAAAAGTTGACAAACTCGCCAACCAGGCGGAAACGCAAGTCATCTCACGACGATGGACCTTTTTCGAAAGACAAGGGTAGACGAAAAAGGCTACTAAAGAAGTGGTCTTACAAAAAATGAAAGCTGCTGCCATCGCTCAGCGAAACATCTGTATAGATATCAAAAACGGCACAATGGAAATCGAGGAACTGCTGAACCTTGTTTCACACGAGCGAAACTCGTGGAAGACTGCCGAAAAAAAGCTGAAGGAAAAACACAATTCATAAGACGAAACCAAGAGAAAACGTCGTGGATTTGCCGTCAAGGACACGGCAAGAAGAATTCCGCGAGGTGGTAGCCAAATGGACCAAGCAGCGTTGAAGAAATAAGAAAATTCAATAACAACAACTTAAATTATATGGAAAACCACGATCAAAGACCATTCTCATCAAGCTGAACGAAAAGAGATCTCTCGCAGAAATCCTTCAAATTCGTAGACGTTAAATTTATCTAGTGGAGTCAATCCGGGGATATATGTACTTGTCGAATTTGGGTAGAAAGCTGATGAACAGTGTCCGTTCTGCGAGACAGTCCAGAGCATTCTAGGCACGAAAGCAGTGGTTTCAAGCCTAGACCAGATGTGCATCCTCGAAATATAGGTAACATCTGTTAATTCCATAGGTCAAAAATTGACCATAGTCACCGTCCCTGAGAAGACAGCGAACCAACTTCATCATTGTGGGAAAATGAAGATCAGGTGAATCCCTTGCAGAATAAGGTGAAGGGCAGTTCTGTACCGCTGTTTTGGGTGCTGGGCCCACGGGAACATAGCAGGGGTTTGCGGAGCACAGGACAGAAGCACTTTGTGTTACAAGTGTAGTGACCCCGGGCACAAAGCATAGAATTGCGAGTCGGAAAAGCGCTGTGTTCCTTGCAAGGACCAAAGTCTGCAGAAAAAAATATGTGGCTCATATTCCCGATTCCAGGTCAGGTCAGGTCATTAAAGAAGATTTGCAAAATATGAAAAGTCAAGCACTATGATCCACATCCTGAAAGTGAACATACATAGGAGTGCAACTGCTCACAACCTGACGAGGCAGATGGTACAAGAAAAAAGAGGTGACATTTTGCTCCTCAGCGAGTAGTACCGCCGATATCGCTTCCATCTGGGTGAGAGATACGGTTTACTCGCCAGTACAGACCCAACAGCGAAGCGATGGCTTCGTTTGGGTTCTTTGTGCTGAAATGACTGTTTTCGGCGTTCACCTCACTCCGAACGAATCTATGTCAGCTTTTTGGAATACACTTACTGCATTAGCGGACGAAATTCGAAACACGGAAGGAATAGTTGGAGAAGACTTTAACGATGGAGCCCTTGAGCCCCCTGGTTGCGAGGACACTATCCTTGACATGACCTCTAATATGGAGTCCTTAGTATTAACGATGCAACGAAATACGGTGCTGAAAGGTTTCACGGCCATTGATCACTAATACATTTCCTTCGAAGTGACGGCTCCTCCCAATGTTCTGATGTCCGGCAAACATCTACCAAGTGGAATATCGGAAAAACCAACTTCGGCAAATTTGTTGAAGCTAGGTGTAAATGAACCATAAAACCGAGCCACCGGCAGCTTGTCTATAGTCCCTCAAGTATAAGCTGATTACCAAAAAACTTGGTGTTAATCGATCATCCTGTTCCACGGAAACAGTAAATATGGAAGGTGCAGGCACCTTTTCCTGTCCACTCCATCGGAGCTGACGCCGTCGATGAAAGGGGGAATACTGAAGAATGTCCACCTTTTACTGCAGAGGAATGGAAAGAGGCGGCCTTGTCCAACAAGGACATCAAACACCAGGACCGGATAGTATTCCCAGCGAAGTAGTGAAACATATATCCAAATATAAGCCAACTTCCTACTCGGCACATTTAACGCTCGAACATTTCGAGGCTTGTGTTGATAATAATAATAAAAATCGTTAGCGCAACAATCCATATTGGATTAGGGCCTTGAAGTGTGTTAGAGCACTTCATTCAAGACCGTGACAGTACACTACAGTACACCGTAGGAGGCAATGTGGTCAGCATTGCCCTCGCCCGAGATTATTACCCTGTTTGGGCTCAGGTACTCATTCACAGCTGAGTCGATTGGTGCCCGACATCCAGTCACAATAACCAATCCCTCTACCACCAATAACATTTGAACCGCGACCTTGCGCAACGACAGTCTAATGCTCTAACCACTTGAGCCTTCCGGACACGTCTTTTGTTGACAATCGGGGGCAAAGACGACCCCGAGGCCCGTCAGCGTATCGTCCTCTCAATATATAGGATACCATGGTGAAGCTACTTGAGAAATTCATCGAGCCAAGGCTGACTGACGCAAAACGTGCTAAAGGAATACGGCTTTACAGCAGGACGATCTCCAATTGATGCGGATGAGGAAGTGGTTCAAACGGTGAAACTGACTGAGGCACACAATCGCCATTGTCGGCGATGAATGTTCCCGCTAATTATAAAAAAGCGCCTGCCTTTCAACGAAGTGATGCCACATGTTTGAAATGCTGGAAAATTATTTGCATATTCCAAGTCACCTTTTGTAGATATTAAAGGGTTATTTAAAGGACTCGAGATGTTAACGAAGAATCACATCTGATTGGATATGCAAATGATGTTGCAGCGCTCAGCACACACTGGTGAGGCGGCGAGCCAGCTGATGGGTGGCTGAGCGTGGATTCTCCCTGGCTCTGAAGGAAAACCAAAGTGATCGTCCCGACCAAAGGGCGAGTTTCCACAGTGCTCCCTGTTCAGGTTGGTGAAGTCATGATCTTGTCGTAGCCGGCGATTAAATACCTTGGCAACATGTTAGATAAGAAAATAAGCTTGTTCAGGCTGATTCGCAACACCGCAGACAAAGCCGCAGCTAGAATATTTGCGTGCTGGCCGATGCCGAATTTCGAAGACTTCTCATCCAATAGTCATTGTTTGTTGGTGTGTGTGGTTCAGTCCGTCCGTCTTTACGGTTCCGAAGCATGAGCTGACTCCCTCAGTAAGGAGATACACCACTAGCGTCTAGTATAAATACAACGACGAGTGACTTTGAGAGTTACGTCGTACCCATGCTGCTAAGCAGAGGTTTACATATCTTAAGTAAGAAAGTTGACGCTTATGATCCTTAGTGCATTGAAGCTATCGTGCGAAAGAGAATGGATCGATCATCGTCCGATGGATTGCATATGCCAATAAAGAGATTGTGAGTATCTTCAATGCAATTACTTTATTCGTGCCCGAGAGCATCAGCTTCACATGTCGTATAAAATCGTATAACAGAGCACCCTTAAAACAGTCGCATGCGTTTCTTGCAGAACTCCTAGGAACTCGTAAAAGTCTATCTCGTCCACAGCTTGGATATGGAGGTCACCAATGTTACGTCCGGCATCCAGCTCCTGAGTCCATCCAAATATGACAGCAGATCATATCAACGATGCACAACAGACTGTTGTACCAGTTTGGCCAGCAAACAATCGCTTTTGTGCCTACAGAGTGCTGCGCATGTCCTTTTTGTGGAGAAAGTAGGCAATCTCTGCAGTTACGAAGAGTGGAAATTCCACCATGTGAGCAATGACCTGATTTATACTATATACCAGCCTATGGACCCACCAGATATTTTGCACGGAATCCAAGCCAGAGCCCCTATTCTTCGGGAACATCCGCAAAATTCATACCCGCGATAGTGATATACTTGGCGCCTTCAGCAGTAGTTCACTCAGCAATTTAGGCGGGTAAGAATACGCTCTATTGGGATTGGTTGAATGATCTTAAAAATCTCTAAACACGTCTAGAATGACTAAAGCCAAATATCTCCGTTGATCTTCTTCTTCTTTAAAGCGGCGATGCTTCAACTTAATGTTAGATAATTCGGCAAGTCCCTATATGACCTATGCCTTTCTATATCCGGGCCAGAGTTCGAGCGACCTAAATGGAGTAGGCGGGAGTCGAGAACGTATATATCTACAACTTACATGGCTTACGAACGACCAGGTCCACCAGAAGAACTACAGCACCGAACGTCCAGCATCGCAGCGGAATAGCTGCGACGCCAATGTAAAGCATTTTTGATTTTATTATTAACACAAATCTATCGGTGTGTAAAAGAGGCAATACACCAACTTTCCATTTTCGCAGCTCGAAGAACTCTGACGGTTCGATGGGGGTCCTAGATATCAACCTGACTCCCCTCCCTTACCCTGTCTAACCTAAGATCCTTCTCAAATCACAGTTAAATACTTTTCACTCTAGATCTCGCTGCATATTATCCTTTCGGAGACCTCAATATTAATGGGCCAACAGAGGAACTAGAGTCAAAGGTCTGTGATCTGGAAAAGGCATTCGAAACCGGCTTTAAATTCTCGTAACACTGCAAAATACAGCAAAAAGACAGTACCACCGTAACTGAATAAAGATCTGTCCAACCTTAAGAAACTGACCAGGCCGGTCCTGAACATCTACTGCAGTCACAAATACTGAAAGCCATACAAGGAATGGCAGACGTGCAAGTCAGCCGTCAGGACTGCTCGAAAGCGGTCTTGGTTGAACTGTTGTCAGAACATTGGAAGCACCAGCGAGTTTACGAAACTCAGTAAGATTCTGGTCAATGAACTTTGGAACAAATCCGTTCTTTAAAAAGATGGGAAGGCTCCACAACGGAATCTTCTGGTGAGACCTTGGAACTGTTAGTGTATACACACTACACCGCCAGCGAGGACGAGTGTGAGTCAGAACCTTGCATGGGGGATATGCATCCCTAGCCGCGTGAGACTATCGAAGCTGTAATTGGGGTATAGCACCATCGTACACGGTCCAGTGAAGTGCGTTTCAACTCCTTTCAGGACTTCCCGATAACCCTATGTTCCTCTTCTACTGTTCTGTGCAAAGTTATCTTGAGGCGACCCACTCGTCCACTATCTTTGAAAAGTAGGTCCCACTGCATAACATAGCCAGCATTGGAATCGTCGACCCTCCTCAATGCATGACTTATGTATTACCACTTCCGTCTTCTGATCAATTCTTTCACGGATAAGTAGCCGAAATAGTATGAGGACCGCGTTCTCCAGTGACAAGTCACAAAAAATGTTGACGAAGCTTTGAAGCTTTGGAGTAACAGTGTGGATCACTTTCTACGTGCCACTTCCATATAACAACACAGAAAGAACATTAGCACAGAACAGTCTTAATTTGATCGTAATGTTGATATAACCACGTTTCCAGATTTTAGACAAGTCAACGAAGGCGCATCTAGCACTGTTATTGCGGTAAGCGGAGCCACCGTCGTCAGAAACCACGCTTCCTAGATGTACAAATTGATCAGTTGATCGAAGAGTGTGACGGGCATTCAGTTAATTTCATTGATGTTTATCTTCTTGCAGAGCATAGTTTGCAAAACCCAAAAAATGTCATTAGCGTAGTCAAGGGTTTTGAAGGGAAATGTTATGATCCATTGAAGCCCTCCGCTTCCTCCAGACAAAGAAGTTCGAAGATCTTCACCGATAACAAAAAGAAATAATATGTACGGTAAGATGCAACCCCGGTGAACTCCGCCCCGGACCCCGATTATTTTGAGATTTTACCTCACTCTGATCGTAGTCATTCATTTCTCTAGAATAGTCCTCCTGCGCAAAGAGCATTCCATATACACTCCCCCCGCCCCCGCTGTCGAAACCTTTCTTGAAAATCTTCAATCTTAACGATCACCCCCTTCTTCCACTCTTTGTGAGAGAACCCGGATTCCAAAGAATTCCGTATAAGTCGGAGTAGCAGTTTAATAGAAACTGCAGAAGCTGCGATGATCAGTTTCGCGGGCAGACCGTCAAACCCACTAGATTTATCCCGTTTGAATGCACTGATGGCGCCTCTATTTGGATGGGAGCAGTTAGTATCCGTACGTCACGGTGACTAGCCTTTTCATGTATGAGAAGTGGAATTTCACCGGATATTATACAGTTGAGAACCTTTGTGAATTACCCCCTACCATTCTGCAGCTGCTCATCGTCGTGAAAAAACAGCCAACTGTTAATTTTCTTGAGCGAACCTTCGAAAAATTTGCCACCGCCTGCAAGTTGTTTCGTGATGAAGTACCTGTATACGGTTCTGAAATTATTGCTATTTGTGCCAGCTTCTGCTTCCCTGCTCATTGCAATAATAAATTTCATTTTATCGTGGAACACACCAGGCTGAACTTCCCGAGATTTCGTATGGAATCAAGGATAAACATCTCATGACTTGTTCCTCATCGTAGGCTGTCGGTTAACAAAATCAAGCAAAAAAGATTCGAAAGAATTCAATCAAGTGGGAATAAAACATTGAGGACGGAAAAGGCACAGCTTCAGCTTTAGGTTTCGTCCCCCCCCCTCATCGAAGAACAAAAAAAGGCTATAATATTTTCTATAATGGAATTACAGCCGAATTGGTTAATTATGGAGGCGACTAATTACACCAAGTGGTTCATCACCTTCAAGTTGTGGATAAAATCCGGCTTACGGTTACGGTAGGCGGGTCACTTAATCCGTATGGATGGAGATGATCCAACCCGGAAAGTCTATAAGGGCAATATCTATGGTAGGAGAAGACGGGGCAGACCCTGCCTGAGATGGCGTAGGTCAGGACGCCAGACAGCTTTTAAGGATATCAGATTGGTGGACCTCGTCGCAAAACCGGGATGTCTGGAGTTCCTTATGAAGGCAGGCCTAGACTGGATACCGGTTGTTGCGCCGTTGATGATGATGAGCTAGTGGGTCGGGCAACATGTAGTACGGTACCACTGTCGGCGGAAACCACGCTTCTTAGATATACAAACCGATCGACACTTTCGATGCTCTGCCAATTAATGCAAGTAACGAGACTGCGATGACCTGCCAGTCTGAGAACCTCGGCTTCGCTGGTGATTTTGCTTCAATCCAACTCTATTTGCTTCTCTTTCCAAATCTAGAGCCATGTGCCCAATGCCCATGGCCCGGTGAGAGAGCATGCCATCAGCAGGGTCAAGGTATTTGAGGAAAGATCATAGCCCATTGAATTCCTCCACGTCCTCCGGACAAGGGAGCGTGAAGAACGTCACCGCTAACAAGAAAAAATAATATCGGTGACAAGATGCAACCTGGGCGGACTCCGCATTGGACCTCTGAGATTTTACCGCGGTGCAGTACGTGACATTTTACGCCATCATATGTCGCTCTGATAATACCTATTAGTTTCTCCGGAATGCCCGCATACAGCACTCCAGATACACTCTCTGTTCACGCTATCGAAAGCTTTCTCGAAATTGATGAACAGCAGGTGAAGCGAAGATCTAAATTCTGCGCACTGATCCGTAAGGTTAATGTGGTGAATGCAGGAAGATCCGGAGAGAAAATCAACCTACTTTCTGACGATCAAGCTTTCGAGATGTTCTGTGACGCGTTCCAGGATTATTTTATCTTTGTAACGGCAGAAAGCACGCAGAAACTCCTCTAATTGTCACACTCAAAACGGACGACCTCCATTGGAATCTGAACAATCAACCCCCCCCCCCCTTCTTCCACTCTCTGATTCCCAAGATTTCTGTTCGAATATGTTAGAAGCAGCAGATCTGCAGTAATTGCAGATGCTGCGATAAATAACTCCTCCCCTTCCTCTTTACTCCAGTTGCGTCCATTGATGGCCGAAATTATTTTTCTTCTGCTTAGAGGAACAGTTCGTATCTGCATGCTACGGTGATTAGCCATTTCATCTCCAAGAGGAGGAACCTCACCAGATATGATACGATTAAGAATCGTAGTGAAGTTTTCTTTATGCCTCTTCAGTTGTGTCATCGTGGATGAGAGGTCGACCGTTCACATCCTTCAGAAGACCATCGAAAAATTTGCGACCACATGCAATCTATTTCGTAATACGGCATACACTTTTGAAATCACTACGTTTTGCGCATCTTCCGCTCCCCTGACCAGCGCAATAGTAAATTCTCTCTTGTCACAGCGTACACTACGTTAAACTTCTCGGGACTAGTGTCTTTGAAGCCATTCATTCCGGTAGCTGCTGGACCTACGGAGAAATGGGACACCAATGACATCATTGCTTGTGGCAGCGGTACCGCTTCCGCTACGGTTTTGGCATTCCTATCGCCTCAAACCACGCGTTTAGTCCTGCCAAAAGAAATGGAAAACACGATCATGGGACGAAGGATCCACATTTCGCGGACCGCCGACAACATCAACCCATTTGATAACGAACGATACCAAAACTATACGTTGCTAGTTTTTTCTTCCCAGTCACCCTCTACGACACTAGGCCCCGATTGCCCGCATCTTTTTAGTCCCACAATTACTATCAAACGTCTGGCTTAAGCTAATTGAGCCGCAGGTGCCGGCATTAAATCTAAATATTCAGAGGGCAGAGGTGAGGCAGCGTCTGATGAGTTGCCTCTGCCCTGGACGAAACCGTCAGTCAAATTTTTGATTTTTTCGATTTCTGTTGTTGTTAGCGCTTAAATTTTTCAATAAAACAATCCAAAAGAATTAAGAAGAAACACACTCTATTTCTAAAAAATAAAAACTCTTTTCAAAATCTAACAAAAACAAATAAAAATAAACGACAAAATAAATGAACATTGGAACACTTTATAACCTGCTACTGTTGAGATTTACTTTATAGTAAACAATATTATTAAATTCATAACTCCATCGCAACCCGTCCCTAGAAGAATGACAAACATTGACTAAAATCATATCGAAAACCTATGAAAAGATATACTTACAAAGGACCATCACCTGATAAACAATCTTTGATTGACTCTTCAACTTTGTACTTGTATTTGGTTTCGACTTTCTCATAGCCATTGTTCGGCTAGAAAGGAGTTCGTTTGAAAACGATTTTCCGTCAACATTAAAACAAAGGATTACCTGAGGTGATATTATCACATTTCGTTCGATATCTTTATAAGCTTCCAAATACTTATTTAATTCGGGATTGGAGGTGTTTCTCAGCCACATTTCAACCTTCTCATCATTTAATGGGATTTCACCTAAATACCATCGTTTGACGTAATCTTCGGCATCAGTGAATGTTAGAAATATTTCTCTGGAAATTAAAATGTGGTTTTGATGTTAATATTTCTAGTGTTCATAGCAGCTAAATAATAGCTAACTGTTCTTGTTATTAGTAGCAATTGGAAATTTCGCACTCGTCTAATACTCGTGATTTAATTCGCCTTTGATCCAAGATATGTATATCAAGTTTTATCGAGATATTGCACTTACCGATCTTCTTCCTTTTTCCTCAATTCTATCATATGTAAAAACACATCTTCTAAGGCTCGAATACTGCAATGTTGATAAAAATGTTCATGTAATGCTGTACGTAGACTGAACACAGAATTAATTCGATCAATATGACTCCTATTGAATTGAATATGTTTTCTGTCTGGTGATACTATTGCTTCTACAAAAAGACGAGGGTAGACATAAATTCTTTTTCTGTGCCATGAAATAAGTACCAACCTTTAAAAATATGTCGAACATTTTCTAAATGTGTTTCCATATCAGAAGCAAAACTACCACTTGGACAAATTTTATCTGTCTTGCTAAATCGTTCCCAATCACGTTCAAAGTAATCAAAACGATCTACATCTATACCACATGATTTATTGCTGATAATCTGAAAGAGGGAAGAATTTATTAGAAGACAAAACTACAATGGTTAGGTATGAGTATTCGATTCTATTGTTGAGTATGTAACTATGTACGTATGTGCGGCGGGGGAGAAGCTATAACTTCAGAGCCTCAGGCCGTGGTGCCCCATTGTACTCGACACCCCCATCTAACGGAGTATCCCGAATTCGTTAACGTATCGCAGGATTTCCGTTAGTGGATGTGATGCTACCCGTCGCAACTGGAGAACATCGGCGCCGAAGAGCTGATGCCTGATGCGTCCATAGTCCTCCTGCTTTTCGATAGGATACACCTTGCGGTATGCATCTTCGGTTCTGCCAGGAAAAGTTTGGTGTGTCTAGCAGCATTCAGGCTCGGCCACCTGTCATTTTGGGACACTTGTTCGAATTTTTGAAGGCAGCCTGCTGGTTCCGTTCCCGGCATGAGGAAAATTGGACCCTCTTTTGCTAAAGCATCCGAGACTTAATTTCCCTCTACGCCACAGTAACCAGGTAACCACAGTAGTTCCACCGTATTGAATCTAGAGGTAGAGTTCAAACGGTTTCTGCATTCTCGAACGATTCTCGAGGTGATCAAAGGACTACTCAACGCCCTCAATGCAGCCTGGCTATCACTGTAGATTGCGGAACGCCTGCCCGCTCGTCAATCATTCAGTTTGCCGCCCTTAGGATCGCGTATACTTTGGATTAAAAAACCGTTGCATATTGTCCCAAAGAAAAGCCACTTCTTGTTTTTATTCGAGAGGTAGACTCCGACTCCAGAACCCTCTTCTGTTTTCGAGCCATCGATGTAGAAGACCTCCGTATATGCCGCCACACATTCCTCTAGGACTTCCCAGTTCTCTCTACGTTTAAGGATAACTTCATATCTTCTACCAAACAGATGTATGGGGACCCGAGACTCGGAAGGTATTGTAAGAACTGGATTCAGTACTCCCAGTAACTCTTCCAATGCTTTGTGCCCCCCACATCCGTTGTTTCCCCATAGATGTAATCGAATTAGTCTATGAGCTACTCTCATTGCAGTGTTTTGAATAAATATATGCGGTATCTGCAAATTGAGTAATGCATTTAGAGCTGCGCCGGATGTCGTGCTCATGGCACCGATAATACCCAGACACACAGTTCTTTGCAATGCGGCAAGTTTACGATGAATACCTTTTTGTCTCACCTTAACCCACCACACTCACTAATGATAGGAACATATATCCACATTACCACACAAGGCCTAAGTCCCCATGTCGAGTCAAAGGTCCGTCTGCACAGTCCATAAGCTATGAGAGCTCATTTCAACCTTACCTCTGTTTGTACCAAAGAAGCTTTTTATGTAGAGTGATTCTCAGATATTTCACTGCTTCAGAGAGTTGAAAGGTTGCATCCTTCACCTCTGGAAATCAAAGTCCATTCAGTCTTCTCCCTTTTGTGAATAATACCGTTGTGATTTTATTTGGATTAACTGAAAGACCATGCCTGAGGCACCACTTGTATGTCAGATCAACGGCACTTCGTATATTTCTACACACCGTTCCAAGATCCCGATCAACAACAAACACAGCCACGTCATCAACATAGGCTTGAGCGTGTTTGGGTAAATTTTGCTGTTCGCATAGTAGTGAGTCGATCAGCATACTCCACAGAAATGGCGATAGCACACCTCCTTGGGGCAGCCTTTCGTTGCTTATGCTGTTAAGTAGCGATCGACATCCACTTTAGCACATACCAATCTCTGCGTTAGCATAGCATGGATCCACTTAATTAAAACGTCATCAACACCATGTGCTCTGGCGGCAGCACAACATTTTTGAAAAGACGCACAGTCAAACGCCCCTTCAATGTCCACAAACACCCCCATCGCGTACTCACTGTTCACAGTTGCATCTTCTATTTTTGAAGCCAAGAATAAAGAGCAGACTCACAGGACTTTCCACGCTGGTTAGCATGTTGGTTTCCATTAAGTGGGTACGACCTCAGTGCCTTCCCACGAATGTGACGCTCAACCAGCCTCTCTAAACCTTGCAGCATGAATGAAGCCAAGTTGATTTGTCTGAAGTGCTTTAGATTAGAATAGTCATCCTTCCCAGGCTTCGGTATGAAGACAACCTTAACATTCTGCCAAAAGGTAGGCACATAGCCCAAAACAAGCGCTCTATACCCTCCTTTAGCATTGCTGGATAGGTGCCATCCATGCCAAGTCCTTTGAAATGTTCAAAGGCTAGTAGTATAGCAGCTCTCACCTTTTGATAGGTATCAACAACTTCCGCGGGCAGCGGGAAGATGCTGCAATTTATATTGTGTAAGCCGAAGACCATTATTGCTCTTCGCACTCAAAATGGAGATGATGCTCTACAGTTTCCTGATATGATTGAATTTCAATCTATCTAGGAAAAAGTGGAACACCATATGGCAACTTCCCCTGAGTACATTCAGACTCTTTTGGTCCATTCCAAATACCAAGCTCCACAAACCTGCACGTTTGTAGATGTCCTTCCTGGCATCCAAGAACTTTACCCTCCAAAGTCCATGCCCGAATTGTGTTCACCAAGCATGCGGATGATGTTCTGTCTTCCTTCGAGGGCCTGGTAAAAAACATCCGACATGTTCTGTCCTGCGCAATTCAGTGTTCACAATAGTGAACTTGGGCCAATCGCCAGCACTGAAAGCCGGGATTACCTGCTGGAGCGACTTTAAGGCAACCTCATCAATGGACTCCAAATGGAGAAGCCCATCGCGAAAACCTTGATTGTTAAATCTTGGCTTTGTTCCAGGCTTCAGCGTTTTTTTCCGCATTCTCGGAAGATGGTAAATTGTCCGTCTGACATTTTGCCATCCTTGGAGGAAACTCCCACGGCAGCAGTCAGAATTGAGGCTACAGCTTGTACATACGTCCTCTTCCTTCTCGCCTTCGTGTCCGTATTCCTATAGGAGGGATCCCGCGGGACGCGTAGATGTAAGCCCTGATGCGGAGCACAATAAAGCGTTGGCCACCACAAATGTGTTGGTCTTACGCTTCTTGTGCGCATTACCGCTGACAGAAGAATCTGATGCGTCCATTGTGGATCTCTCCGGGGTTACCGGTTTATCTCCACCTTCCACCGAAAATTTCGCTTGACCTGACTGAATTCAACTTTCTCAGCAATGTAGGAGTCATCCCAAAACTGCATGCAACGAAACAGCTAATGAAGACAACAACAATGACATCGATGGTTAGGGTAATGTTCAGGGCAAAACCTTAAGTCATGCCTGACCTAGTGTTGAATGTAAGTAGAAGGGCTAATGTTCGGTGTGTAACCTTTGGCTCTGGGAGTCTCGCATAGTTTGGTTGAAATCATGCAGAAGTATACCTTTTCGCACACATGTGTTCGATGTTCCACTACATCCTGAAAAACTGTTATGCCCTTTGATGATTATAGTGTGCCTACTTTAGCTATACATTACCGGTCAATGTTAAAACCGTCGGAAATTTTTGGAAGTCTTCTACGTCACCCATGTGTATTTTCTTACTTTATACCATAGCCGGACTTTATTCCAGAATATGCGTGGAGTTTTACTACCCTCCTCAGAGTCTGTACTTAGATAAACCCAACTTCCCTAGATAGTAGTTTGGCCTGTGACTATTCCCATTATGATCTAAGATTCTTCTTGAGAAAGTTCAAATAATCTTGGGAGGGCTTTAGTTTATATGTTTCCAATAGTACCTTGGGCTTTTCCATTCCTCGCAAGCTTGTTCAGTTTAATTTCCTCAACCATTCTACTTCTTTTCTGACCCCTCCCCGAACCTACGGAAAGGTTCTAATCCATATTCCAATATGGCCCAAAATCCAGAATATTCAAACCTTATTGCAAGTGCTAAATGTATTTCATTTGAGTGTCTTAATGATTGACAGACGGAATCGCAATATTCTGCCTACTATAATTCATTTGTTTGGAAATTGAGGGTGTCCTAAGTTCGCCATCCACTTGATGACGGACCGAACCAATTGGAGAGCAAATCACTTCCACTACTCGCAATCCGCGGGCCCCTTAGTTTTGAGGTTGCTACCCAATCTTTAAAAAGGAAACGACTCTCGAGCAGAAACAACTCATCAAACACTGCCTCACCTGACCGAAGTGGCTTTTATTGGCTGCCTTATATGAACACGTCATGGGTGCGAACTATATTGAATGAAAATCCGGCTAGTAACAACAGGCCTAAACCGACCGAAGCAGAACTCAATCTTTGTTTACGGATTGAAGGAGTCCTGAGTTCGCCATCCACTAGATGTTGGACCAGACCAACTGCTCCCGAGGCAGAGATATGGCAGCGCCTGATGAATTGCCTCTGCCGCAAGTTGTCTCTCTTTCTCCTATATTTCCTTTGAAGGTGAAAGTAACAAATCTACCTAGAGCGCATAAATGAAATATGCTAGCGTGCTTTAAAAATCGTCGCAGGTACTTTTTCCATAGACCAATAACTCCTATGCGGACTTAGGACCCCTCAATCCTTAAACAAAACAGTTACTATCGTCCTCCAATTTGATTTTATCGCATAAGACGTTCTTATATATATGATATTTACCCTTACGGTTAGGAAATGGATCTGACCTTTCGCGGCATATATACAAAAACTCACCTGACACCGATTGAGTGAGGAACATTCGAACTTTTCAGAATATTGATCTATGTAGAACCTCACCCCCGGCAGCACTCGCCGGTGCGTACCTTGCTAACTGGCTTGGCGTCAGAGCAAGTAATTGGATGTAGAGACTGTGGCGGTCTAATTACTTCCAGACACTTTTGTGTATTGCTTTTTTTCAAAATTTAAAATGAAAACAGCAGTACGGTTCGCGGTTCTTTCGTTCGCGTGACTTCGACTGCCTACTATGAATAAAAGAACGATTCCTATTGAGCCGGTTGATTCGCGTTTCCATCTTCCATTGTCCAGTCGGTTGATAATTTGTGTTAACGCGACTTGTTTTGGAAGTTGTTCGGTGAAAATTGAACGTAGCACGGTATCGTTGACGTTCGCATGACGTAAGTAGTGTGAGGGTTTTTGTCCCCCGATGTTTTGGCCTTGCAGAACTCGTCGAATTCTAGCCTCCTCTGATTCCAAAAAGGCATTTAAAATTCGTTTCTTTATTGCGTTGGGTATTTACCTTGTTGAGGAAGCTTCATTGCTAGATAGACGATGTGTGGATACACCTCTGGTGGTGCATATTCCATAATATAATCGAATTTCGTTCCTGTGTGATACCATGGCTTCTAAATGCGGATTCCACTTGCGATATCTAAAATTATGGATGATCCTTCAAGAATATCGGGAAATCTCACAGTTGATAACAAAATCATGGGGGATGGTGCGCCTATGAATATTTCAGCAGGATCACCCCCCTTCGCTGATTGATCGTTTGCCATTTCTCTCGATTTTGTTTCGACGCCGCGGACCTTGCTTTTTCCGTCTGCGTCAAATAATAGAATTTATTTGCTTTTGCGACCACTACCTAAAGTTATCACGGACCGATGGTTTCGAATTGTTTCTGCTCTTCGAGATATTAACCAATTACTTTTTTGTACGCACGCGGTGGTTTTACATGCTTTTGACTTTTATATGTGCAATCCTCTGCCCGTTCTCCAAAACTAGGTAACTGCTCACTTGTATATTCTGTAGTCTGTCTTCCAATTGAACAATCAGCGAGCGAGGTACATGCTTAAACTCATTAACGATTCTTCCGCCTCTCACGGGAATAACTTGGCTCGTCTGCCTCAGCTGACGTATGGTACAGGGCTGCCAAAACCCTAGATACCGTTGTCGAGGAGTGTGCGCACATTCCCGAAACCAATTATAATACGTTTTCAAAAGCCAAAGGTCGTAGCCGTGAAGTCAGTACCCATCCGAGGCTGTGAAGTTTCAAAATTTGTTGATTGGTAGCCCACCATTCCTCTACTTACGGCAAGCAAAGAAATTTTAAAGTGTATTCTTAAAGCCCCAACTCATATCCTTCTTTCAGCAAAAAAAGAAAACAAAAGTGAATTTTTTTTTAAATTTCAAACCCTTTAACTCAGCAAAGGCCAACCAGTAATCATCACCATCGATCAAAAGCAGTCACAAAGTACCGAGGACAACACATTCATAGCAAAGAAAGAAAAACCTAAATCTATAGAACCAATCAGTAATGTAGCGAAAAATCAACTCACATCAAAAATAAATTCTTCTTTGACGTTCCTCCATCGAAAGTTCTCTTTATCACTCACTATGAGCCGATTTATCAATTCCACTCCATATTCATGCTCCTCTGGGTTCTCTGAGAGTCTTATATCTTGGAATATTCTATTTATTATTAGGGTTCCTACTTGCTCATGCTGCAATTGCAAGATGATATTGTAAAATTTAGAAAAAAAATATAGGATTAATGATGAAAAATTGATTAATATAAAAATTACTGTTACGCACCTGATATTCTCTTCCATTATTGCATTGGTCAATAATTTTTTCCCAAAAATGTGAATATGGACCATGTCCGACATCGTGTAAGAGACCAGCTAACTAGAAAATAAATAAAACTATATGTAAAAACCACAGGAATAATACTTTTAGTTATGATACAGAGCCTTACAAAAGGCAAGAATAAGTTCCACTTCTTAGATTTTGAGGCGATTTCGCCAAAACAAAGGATATTCAATCAGTGTTACTCTCCAAATTATCGTTCCCCAGTGCCGATTCGCTAACAAAAAATCGGAAAACTAACTCAGCTCTCGCGCGTCGAGATGGTAAGTGACAGCAATCTCTTTAAAGAATCATGATCATCATCATCAATGACGCAACAACCGGTATCCGGTCTAGAGCTTTGACCTTATGGTGAGACGTTTCGAGCGAAACAGTTTTTGTAAGCTATCAGCGTCACAAAATCGTACCAACAACTACCACGAAATAACACTGAATTTTGTCATCGAAGAATCACTAACGATCAACCAATTGCACGTCGATTATCTGGAGAAAAATTCTAATCAGCGAAAGTCGAATTCGATTTCGTATTGGAACACGGAATATGTCAACCATCGAGAAGCGAAACTGGTAAATAGCGAATAATTTGCGGCGACTTTCGCAAACTTTCCGGACAAATAATTCCAGGTTATTGTTATCCAATTACACATGTTCATGACGTGACTGAACGACTACTGGGAAAAACTGTGTTCGCGACACTGAACCTAAAGCGTGTATACCACCAAATTCCTATGGCAAAAGAGGACATTCTTAAAACTACTGTTCGAACATTGTATGGGTTATTCGAGTTTCATAGATCAAATATTTCACAACCTGGGTTCCGTATTTTGCTATATTGACAATGTCAGCATTACACAAAAAACAGCTTCGTATTTTACGACTTCAAGACTATCGTTCGTCTATCAACGTAAGGAAATGTATCTTCCATCAACCGGAAGTTAATTACTTGGGATATAGCATCTAAATCGATGGTTACAAACCACTGCGTGAACGAGTAGCGGCAATTGTAGCTTATCCAAAACCAAAGACAAAGAAATTCGCAGCCCCCCTTAATTTCTCGAATAACGAAATCGACAATTTGGCGACAGACGCCATTAATACGGCTACACGCTGAAAGACGAACCTTATTAAAGTCGATAAAGTCGATAATTGTACACCTGAAGGTCAGACAAATTTGGCGCAGAAATCTCAAGCGAATTTTTGTTGAGGATCCATCCATCCATCATCCACTTGATGTCGGACCGGACCACTTGGGAAACAATTTGCTTCCTCCCATGTGGTCTACGAACCCCTCTTTTTTAAGACTAAACACCCAAGTTTTTTTAAAAAAGTTGACTGACATCCGGGGCAGAGGCAACTCATTAGACGCTGCTTCACCTCTACCGTGGGAGCAGCGTGACCGAAAGCGGCGACATGAGTGCGAATTATTTTGAAGTGAAATCCGTCGTATGTTGAGACCTAAACTAGACCCAGGCCGAATATGTTCTAAAACGTAAGTAGGTTAACCGCGAGGCACATCCCGCAACTTCGTTCTGACAGAGGCCATGGAACCTATCTGCAGTGATACTGGAAAAACAACAGTCCTTACGGAATCTTTTGAGCGACAGCTCAATGTATCTTCTCCACGAAAAGACCCAACCCTCATTGCGACCATTCAATCAACAATCTCTCGAGAAATTGCTACAACCTCACCATTTTGTCCTCAACGAATCCGTCAACGGATTCGAGAGATTTTCTGAGTTCACCACAACTCATCTCCGTGGTAAAAAACCTAAACGATAAAAGGTCAGCCGGGATTGATGAAATTCCCAAATTCGTCCTAAGAACTCTCCTAAATAAATAAATAGCCAAAACGATTGCCATTAGGGAAAAGGATGTATCCAGAGAACCAGAGAATTGTAAGACTATCTAACTTGGACAAGCTGTTTAAGGGAACATGGATAATCGAGTTGGTCCAGCATTGCGTCCTCACTAAAATAATTCCTAACCATGAGTTTGGATTCCAATGCAAACACTCTACCTGGCCCTCAATAACAAACCTTCGTTAGCGCGTGCTCTTGACCTAGAAAAGGCCTTCGACTCCAGACGGGAAAACGGACTCATTTATAAATTAGTTGAAAATCAGTTCTCTATCCCAAGGATAAGGCTTGTTATCAGCCTTATCGAAGATAGACACTTCTATGTCAACGCTGGGAATGAAATTTCCGATCTTTTGCCGGTAACATCGGGAGTGCCGCAAGGATCCGTCTGAGACCCAACTTTCTATAAAATGTTCACGACTGACGTTCCGTCCCCTATAAATCGACACTCACCTGATTCAATTTGCCGATGACAGATTAGTTTATTCTTCAGACCTCCGACCCAACAAAGCAATCAAAGTGATAGAGCATTCCGCAAAAACTATCAAAAATGAAAAAAATAAATGAGGCAAAGACACAAATCTGCATCTTTCGGAGAAAATCTAGGTACCCTAGTTCTAGATCCATCCACAAGAACGCTTGTTGAGTTATATGCTTCTAATTCATTTATACATGCAGCCTCAGGGCCTACTGGCAATAACAAGATAACGGAACTGATATCAAGACGCACAGGAGAGGATTCTAAAGGAATGCAGTGCAAGGCAAATTACTTTCCACCAAATTTTGGTGGCTTATGGGAGGCTGCCATCAAGTAGGCAAAACATCTGCTGCAACAAAAAGGTTGTCTCAGCATCATTAACCTACGAAGAACTATGTACATTGAGCATCGAGGTAGAAGCAATTCTCAATTCAATATCGCTTACAACGGTATCAAGTGACCTAAAGGATTTAGCCACATGAACACCGGGCCATTTTCTCATCGGCGAGCCATTAAAAGCTACTGTCGATCCACATGCACAACCCTCAAGGGGAGATCTTAACACAAGATGGAAGCTGGTTTCGCAAATCAAGGAAGAATTCTGGAAACGCTGATCCCAAGAATACTTAAGCGAACTTCAGCACCGGAACAAATAGAAAACAACGTCACGAAATATTGAAGAAGAGACAATAATTATCATCAAAAAAGACAACTCTCCCGTGATGAAATGGCCACTTGACAGAATCATCAAGGTGTATTATAGCGAAGATGGTTTAGCGAGAGTAGCCGACGTACACACAAAGTCTGACATCCTGAATTCCGGATTTACAAGTTAGCACCCCTAATTAAGTCGCCAACACAGAATATTGAAGAAGCAACGGATTTTCGTGAGGAAGCTAAGCATGGCAAAAAACGCAATCATAATGAAGGCAAATCGGCACAAGACACCTCTAAATGTGAGCTCACAGAGACACCATCTCGGCAAAGGAAGAGGCGAACGATGGGGAACGTATTCATGGCAGTTCTGTTGACGTCCCTGTTAGTCCCACTCGTCAAGAGCAGCCACGTAGAAGTAGTTAAATTCACTCAACCAGGACTTCACTTCGAAAACCAAGGAAAATTAAACTTGATATCCGATTACTGGAAGTTGGTAGTTTATTTCAATCTGCAGCCATAGGAGTCTGAATTACGACCCTTAAAAAAGAGCACAATAACTCTGCAACAGCTTTGTCAGCAGAGTCCTCTTCAAAGGCCCATGTGAACAAGTGGTCCATCCACTTCGACACCGCTACTTACACCTCGAGGAAGAAAACGAGCTACTTGTTGCGAAACAAGCGCCCGGGAGGAAGGAGGAACAGCCGCCAGCTCGTTATTTGGAGTTCTGGATTCGAATTATGCTACGGAAATGTCGGAAAAAATTTGTGATATTCACCAAAACGAAAACTGGTTCATGTCACTGCTCAAAAACACACTTCTATCTTGGACGCGACGATCAATATCATGAAAGAGAATCAGGAAACAATTGACCAACGATACAAGGAATAATGTCACTGATGCCCTCCATCAATTCCAGCTTGAACAACTATTTCTTCCCTGGTCTATCTACAGCATGGTTCTTATGGGTAGTATAGAAAGGACCCAAGTAGCGTAACTAGACATGATGTCGCAACCTCACCAAGGACAAATAAGTTACCTCTTACTATCGCCTCACCAATTCAACCAGGAGACCACAAAAATAAGGACTCATCTCCCGGCTGGTCTTTATCTGCCTATGGAACCAGAAGATACCCTTCAGTTATATAGGCTCAAGTCAGTGGAGGGCCGCCTGACCGTCAAGCACGCTATTTTCCAGAT
Source organism: Hermetia illucens (assembly GCF_905115235.1). Lineage (NCBI taxonomy): Eukaryota > Metazoa > Arthropoda > Insecta > Diptera > Stratiomyidae > Hermetia > Hermetia illucens. The sequence goes on along the minus strand of NC_051850.1, from coordinate 150,786,854 downwards.
ACCATTAATCGGCTTGGAAGAGTTCGCATTATTTAGAGTATTCCTAATTTCGAGGTGCTATAACAAAACACTCATAAAGGTACGGCAATCATGCAACTACCTTACCATTACCGCTCATCTCGATCGATATTACCCAGTGGCCGATTTCGAACTATCGAATTGCGTGATGGTACACAATTTACCTCATTTATGTACCCAGTCAGATTTCATTTATCAGCACGGAGCAAGTGAGAACAGATGCGAAATCGACCTCTTGAACAAAATCTCCATGCCAGAATCCTGTCAATGTAGAAATTCCGAAAACGAATAAATGGATTTATGATGGTTTCTCAATCTTTAAGTATAGTCTGTCCTCATTCTACTAGTACGCAGCATATTGAAGAATCAGGCATCTTAAGGGTCAAATCAGGCTGTGTCGCAAGACAAAACCACATAATTCTGGAGACACACCAAACTCACTCCAGCAATTTGACCATCTCCCATTCGAGGGGGTCACCCAGCTGTCCAAAATCAAATTCAACATAAGGGGCCAATCCGCATGCAAACGAAATACAACAGTTAGCGAAGGAAATCAAACAGCAGCAACCTGAATTTCCCAGCAAAATACATCGCCATCAACTTCACAACACTGTTCTGAGTTCATTCGGGCTTGGCCTAGCAGCTCTCATCACCCTCAGCTTAGCGTGGAAATATCGAACCCTCATATGCAGACAATGGAAGACGAAACCGGTATCCGCTGCACGAGGAAATCTAAGAATCTGATGACCCTACGAATCATCAGGATATTGAGTTCTACGCTTCTAATTCGTTTATACTTTGCGTATTTGTTATACTGTATAATATATTGTAATGTAAACATAAGATATACGCGAGTAAATTAATGACCGCATTGAAATCTGCAAACATTGTTCCACGTGCATGTAATTGCAAACTAGGCAGGATCAATGTTCGAACATTTTTTCACTCAAGGTAAGAAGGTGCATTGTACGCACTTTGTGATAATCAACATTTTTCATTATTTTCGCGTATGTCTTACGTATGCACAAAATTTGTATTTAAACTAACGGAGGAAAATAGACAGCTCAGTTCGATCGGAAAGAAGCTGTCTCTGGTGAGGCTGCTAGAGACGATCAAGGTAGGTACCTAAGATTCACCATAGGGTCAACAATTATTAATTGGTCGATTGGTGTTTCACCAAACGACACTCCCAGCAACTACAGTGCTTGGTTGATGTTTCGCCAAACAACATTTCGGAAGAAAATTGCGGCAAAAGAGTCGCAACAAACGCTCAAAGCTCAAAGTCGAGAACACCCCAGTGAGCAGTTCCGAATCGATCAAGTACTTAGGAATCCAATTCAATGAATTCCTAAAGTTCAGTCCTCACCAATTAGTAAGGCACGCGGGGTACTGAGTATAATCCACTTTCTTCTTCGTGAGAAGGTCGGTCTAAGCACCAAAACCAAAACTGACTATATGTAAAACCCTAATACGATATGTTACGGAGCATCGACGTGGATCACATCCTCATCGAAAGCCATCGAAAAAGGTAGGACCTTCGAATGCCGGATATTAAAACACTGTTCTAGGGTCTAGTGTCGGAACGAGAGACTTTCCCAGTAAGTGCGACAATCGCCTTTTACGACAAACAGACATATATAATGCAGAACAATTGAAGAGAAGGCCAGAATGGGGGAGAGGAATTGTTCTGCATCATATAGGGAATGGTGGAGTACAAACTTAAAAAGCAACGACGTCAGGAAAGCATACTGAACGCCATATGCTCCACTTCGCAATTTACAAGAACCATGTAAACCTAACAGATGACAATTTCCCACAAAATATGATGATTTAATAAAAAACACCTACCTTCACACAAAGCTTATGAAAATCATTGATTTTAATATTTGTATTTTCCTCCAAAGCCTGAAGGAGTTGCCCAGCTTTACTATAAACCCTGAAATGAGAAAAAAAAAATATAGTGAGGATACATACTACATAGTAGTCTCCCCATCAGTTTCTTACCCAATTGAATGATCATACCGAGTATGATTCAGGGCGGGATACATTTTGTCCATGACGCCCAATTGCTTTATTCCTTTCAGCCGTTGGAAAGCTTCAGTTTTCACTATTTGCTCGAATAATTCCATCTCTGGTATCGCCGACATTTGAAAGGAAAACTGTAACGGCAAAAAAACAAATCAGGGGGAACATCAATTGAAATCAATCAGATTAGATATAAGAGCTCGCGATATACTCAAAAAATCTACAAAGCTCTTTATCGCATCAAGTGTTCGTTATCATAAGTTTTAAATCCTCAACAAAATTATCGTCTTACTTTTTGCACAAATAGATCCATATAAATTGGAAAAACCAAGTCGATAGAGCTGTAATGTAATGTTTCATGTTCATGAAAGCAATTGGCATGAAACTCGTTTCTGACAGGACGAAACTGTATGAAGGTCAGAAATCGTTCAAAACCACATAGTGCGTCTCCGGTGGTCCCCACCAACCACTTAGATTAATTGATAGGTGCGGCCTTAGAATAATAGCATATCACCCTGTGTTTTCCTGTGGGAAACTGAAATCTAAGACACAGCATTTTTCATGTGAAATTAGAACACGCGCGTAAGTATAAATGTAATACTCATTTTACTCAGGCAAACCAGTTCCCCGGCCTTCGGCAAGAACACGAAGTCGAACGTCGTCCCGATACCAGACGGCAGCGGTGCCCGATAAATGGAGATGCCATGAGGACGGGTCCTTGTTTCGGTATTGCTCGCTAATTAGCACTAGATTAGCATTGGCTTCCGCAGCGAACTGTGCTAGCAACTGATGAGCGGTTCCACTCCGGTGCATGTTGATTTGTAAAATGCGAATCATGGCATTCGCACCCTAGCGCTTTCCAATTTTGCCCTGAAGATTGAACACCATCCCGAGCCCACAGTGTGTTCAACGCTCTCACTAGACGCGCCACGATCCCTGCAGAGAACGCAACTCTCGCTTTCATTGCAGGTCTTCGCTTGATAACCCACTTGGCCGCATCTCCGGCATGCTGTCCTCCTGTCCGGTCCCTTGCAAGCTGCTGACATGTGTCCATAGTCCAGGTACCTGTAGCACTTGGTGGAAACTATACACATTCGCACCCTGCATACTACCCATCCGATTTTGATTCTCCCGCTGCTAAGAAGTTTCGTCGCATATTGCTCGGGGACTTCCACCACGGCGAGCTTTTTGCCTCGAGCATTTACAGAGGTGGTACCCGGGTATTGGTTACCTCTGTACATTCACTCTTTATCGCCTCCTCTACTTCGACTTTTTCTGTGAGGCAGTCAATAAACCCTTGACCGCTTTGCAGAACGCACTCTTATTAGTAGTCTTTGGACCCAGTTCAACGAGAACTCCGCCACTCCTCGTTATCCGTATGGAGGACACCTCTGCTCCGTTGGCTTCAGGTTTCATCCCGTAGCGAATTTCACTAAAGACTTTCGCAAATGTCTTGCCTTCCGTCGACTTAATAAGCAGAGCCGACGGCCTATTCCTTCTGATTTTCCTCATCTTTTCTGCTCCTGGCTTTTGGTTAGCAGCCTCCTTGTCTTTGGATGAGGTGTCTCTCGCGGGGTAGTCACTTGTTTTCTTTTTTCCTTCTTCGCCTTCTTTTTTCGGGCCCTGGAAACTACTTCGATAAAGTCTGCTTCAGGCACGTCGTTCTCTTTCCGCTTTTTCCCCAGTTCGCTTTGCAGTAGGCTGTGGTCCGCTTGACGCAAGCAGCGTTCTTAGAGGGGACTACTTCTGTTTCTGCTCTCCAATCGTCTTCTGCTACTCTCCACGTTCGCCTATAGAAGTAGGTGCGGTCCAATAGTTCCTTCAATTCCATCAGCCCGTTTTTGACGCTTTTGCTGGCGTTCCTCTGGAGGAACGATGCCGACCGCATACGTTTCACCACAGCTGCGCAATTCATGATGAGCCTTTCCTCTTCGGCTCTAGCTAGGACGGTCGACTGCATTTGCACTCGGTTTGTGTCCGAATCCATCTGCTCAGGACTAGCGATTCTGACTGAGCTTTCTTTCGGAACAAGGGCACTATAAGATATTGGAGTTGCCATCTCGGCCCGGTCAGTCACACCACTTGATAAGGCTTCCCCTTTATTTGGGCTCCCCAGTGTCACATCGGGTATGCCAGCCCTCGCTACCTCTTTCACTGATCGCTGCGGTAAACGACGCATTTTTGTGCTGCGCCCAAACGTGCTCAGCTCTTCCTCCTTCCCTGTTGTTTCGTCGATTTTTTTTATTAATTTGTGTAAATTCTCCATGGAAAACTAACCAGCGCATCGTGTGCAAAGGAGCGGGCCGCAATAGTCGGGAACAGCCCCTACCCCAGTTCCCTGAGGTCTGACCTACGCTTAGCTGATCCCGGAATTCACGGACTAATCAACGCGGTCTAACACCGGTTCAATGCATACTACCCGACCAGGGTCCCGAAGGGGCTGGCTCCTGATACACGTCACAACTACTACCTTGGCAGAGCTATGCTCACATCACCCCGTCGACGTCGACAGAGAGTTTTCGACGGCTCCGGAGACTCCTAGCGTGTCCCGACGGGTACCGGTTATTCGTGATTCGCTCTTCACCGAGAAGCTTTTTCGAGGCTACTACCTAGCACGCAGGTATACTGCCAGCTAGGGGGTCAGAACTACTAACTCGGACACTTCGGGGACATCACACCCCGTATCGTAAGCGACCCTTTAAAGGTCGCTGACGACCCCTGACGGGAAAACTATATTGATATGCATAGTGGTACCGGGGAAGAAAGTTGATTTTTTTGAAAATTGTGGAAAATATTTCACCATAAAGACTCAAGTGGGTACCCGGTTATTGACAGTAGGGTTAACGAGAGGAACTGAAGCCCTGACCACGGCCGGAATCAATGTGCGTCAACCGACGCTTTCCTGAACGTTCTCATCGCTTTTGACTTCTACTTATAAATCTCCCCTTTCCGGCGTTTTTCGTCTGTGTTTAAGGAAAGATAGACTCGGTGCATGCATATACTCATTATCTCGTCTGCCAAGATGTCAATCCGCATCATTCCCGAGATGAATGTAAGACTGTTCTGACGGCAGAACATATGTTTAGTGCTGCCCTTCTATAGCCTGCATGCTATTTATGCATACTACTTGAAATGTCTAGTAACTTCCCCCAAATGGTGCAACAAGATAGAGTTCACCACTGTGACAACAAACAGCCTGCAAGTATACCGCGGCCCTCTTACGTTAAGGAATCATCCTATCTGGAGCCGCGGATACTTTATCGCAAACAGACTGTCCGTGTTGTTTAAAGCTGAACTTCTTGTTTATCATCACTCCTAAGCATTTGATGGCCGACATCAATGTGATATGATTCCCAATTTTAATAGAAAGCTAATTTAGCTTACAAAGCTTGGTGATAACGACCACTTCCATTTCTTTGTATGCAATGTCTCAATATAATTCGCAGTCAAATCGTGTTCTGAGAATCATTTAAAGGAGCATTTAATATCTGCAAGCCGCTTCGGTCCCGCTGCTCCCAGGGCAGAGATGAGGCAGCGTCTGACGGGTAAGGAGCCGCCTGAGCTGCCGTTAATACAGGGGATAAGTTTACGGGAGGGAAGGGAATATCGTGGAAGATGTTAAAAAGCATTGGGCCTAGGATGGATCCCTGACGGATTCCTGAGTTTACCGGGAAGTCGATGGAACGAAGTCCATCGAAGCGCACGTGGCAAGTTCTGTTGGAGATAAAGCTTCCAAGGATTCAGAATAAGGGGAAGGGGCAATTAGTCTGAATTAGCTTGTAGAGAAAGCCCTCTTTCGAAACTGAATCGAATGTTTTTTCAAGGTCTAAGGCGCAGGCTACGGTGCAATGCCTATTTTCCAGGAGATTGAGAATATGGTCTTGTAGGCGCAGGATTACCTGCTCGGTGGATCTGACATTCTGGAAGCCCAATTGATTAAGTGGCATGATAGAGGAGTAGTGCCTATTGTGGTGACTTGGTAGGATACTTTCGAAGATTTTTCCAATATTGGAAAGAAGAGGGGCCTCATATCTTTGAGATAGGTCGAGCACCACTTCATAGGGATAAATATTAGAAGGGCTGATTTCCATGATACCGGGAAGTGTCCGTTGTTCAGGCAGCTGGAAAATGTTAAGTGGCGAGAAGCGATTGAAAAGAACTTGAGACTTTTAAGGAGAGATGTGGCAACAGGCATATGCTGGACGGATGCCACCACCGGTGTTCTCCGTGGCGAAGTAGGCCTTTGCCAACTATTTTTGACAGAAAAGAATTGAAAGAAATTGACAATCTTTTTGCCATGTATAATGTGTTTTGCTACGTTTACAAAAAATTCGATTATTGATTGAAGTTCAAGTAGGAAAAAATTAGTTTGTAATTGTTTTGGTAGAATATCAAATTTCACATCAAGTTGAGTTTCATTCAGCTCTAATGCTCATTTATTCAAAAATACCGAAATGTTCCGAATAATTCTTCTTCTTCAAAATAATAATACGTTGCAACGTCGCATAGAATACTAGTGCTCACGAGGAACTTTCCATTTGCAACCTGAAATTGGAATGAATAGGTGAATTCCTAAATTGGTGACACCGAAGAACTCGCAGCAAAGCCCGTCAGGGCTGTTTGTTGCGTTCCGCTCATTGCGAGGACGACGAAGGTCGGCTAAACTGTGCGCCTGAAGAAGCCAGAACGCAGCGCCGCGATTGCGGCTTCGATTGTGCAATCGCAAGCAATCTGCCAAGGACACCCCGTATCAGCGCCGACTGGAAGTGCTAAAATCATTGTTCGGACCATTGAGCCGCTAGCCTGTAAGAATCAGGAGCTGACTTCGAGGACGTCGCCGCAGGGAACCGGAGCCGCCGTCAAGAATCAATTGCAAGTTACGACTACTGCTGCGAATAAGCAGCAACATCAACAGCAATCGGTGTTACCGAATGCAGGCGCAGTTATCTTGTAGATACTGGTGTGGAGGTTTCGGTTCTTCCCGTACCCCGGCACCATTGGCTATTCCCTCAATCTTTGAAACTTGCGGCGGCAAGTGGATGTGAGTCTTGGCTTGCGTAGGACGTTCCCGTGGCGATTCATCCTGGCGAATGTCAGCTTCCTCATTTTAGGCGCAGACCTCTTGTGTCAATATCGGTTGCTAGTGGACTTGCAGAACATGTCCCTTATAGACTCCACAACCAACCTTAATTCGTCAGGCAGAATCTTATCTTACCCCAACAACAATCTTTCCGTACTTTTGAAGGACATTACTGACTCTCGTGTTCGGGCACTCCTCCAAAAGTTCAGCCAGATTACTACCGAATGTAATCTCTCTAAACCATTAAAGCACAATGTGCAGCACCACATTAACACCACTGGTTCCTTTATCTTCTCAAAGGTGCGTCCTCTACCAGCCCAGAAGCTGGCTATTGCACGGAAAGAATTCGAGCAACTTATGCAACAGGGTATCTGCAGACCTACAGACAGCTGTTGGTCTTCCCCACTCCATATGGTCCCTAAACCAAATGGCGAATGGCGCCCCTGCGGGGGTTAAAGAAGGCTAAACGCACAGACTGTTCCTGACCGATATCCCATTCCACTCATCCACGACTTTGTGCATCATCTCGCAAACTGCCGCATCTTTTCAACCTTGGATTTAACCAAGGCGTATCACCAAATCCCTATAGGTCCAGAAAACGTTCGAAAGACGGCAACATGCACACCCTTTGGACTCTTCAAGTTCACACGAATGATTTTCGAGTTGTGCAATGCGGCGCAACCCTTTCAAAGGTTCATCCACTCGGTCCTGCGAAACCTCGACTTCTGTTTCGTATATTTGGATGATGGTCGCTTCTTCCTCAGATTCTGAGCACTTAGCCCATCTCGAGTGCATTTTTCAATGCACCTCCTTGAGGTTGGTTTAGTCTCAAACGTTGAAAAATGCAAGTTCCTTCAGACACAGAAGAGATTCCTCGGGCACTTCATTTCCCCTGACGAAATACAGCCTGACCCAGACAAGCTTCCCGCGTCCGAAAACCGTAAAGAAGTTGGAGGTTCTTGAACATGCTAATTTTCTATCTTCGTTTCCTGCCCAAGGCCGCCCAGTCCGTTTTGAAAGCGTACTTGTCTGGCCCCAAAACAAAGGACACACGAGAGATTATGTGGTCTGAAGAGGCTGTCCACGCGTTTGATAAATCCCGACAACAGCTGGCTAATGCTACACTCTTGGCATTTCCTCGACAAGATGCACCCCTAGCCGTTTTTATTGATGCCTCTGACATCGCAGTAGGTGCTGCTTTCACCAAAATGTGAATCAAGTCTGGCAGCCGTTGAGCTTCTTCTCTAGACAGTTAAACCCCGCTCAACGGAACTAGAGCATCTACAATCAAGAACTGCTCGCCGCGCACTTGAGCATTAAGTACTTCCGCTTCTCCCTAGAAAGCAGGCCGTTCAGTGTTCACGAACCATAAGCCTCTCAAGTATGCGTCCCCTTGTGAGCTTCGACACCTCAGCTTTATAAGCCAGTTCACGTCCGACATACAGCACGTGTGCGACAAGGACAACACAGTTGCTGACGCTTTGTCACGTGTCTCCGAGGTTAACATCCCCGCCTCACTCGACTTCTCGGCTATTGCCAAAGCGCACGAGGATGACACAGTACTTCAGAGCCTCAAATCCAACCGCAAATACAAATTTTGGGAGTTGCCCATCTTCGGCTCGAACCTCTCTCTCTGCTGCGAATACTCGGAAAAGGGACCCCGGCCATACATTCTGGCCACCTCTCGCAAGGAAGTGTTCCACGCGGTTCACGACAGCGCATCCAGGCATCAGGACGACGAATCGGTTAGTCACCGATAAATACCTCTGGCCCTCCACGAATAAGGACATCAACTCCTGGGCCAGAAAGTGCATCGCATGCTAGAAGTGTAAGGTCACCAGGCATGTAAGAAAAGAAGTGGGCTCATTTCCCCGCACTACCAAGCGGTTCGACACCTTACACCTCGGCATCATAGGCCCTTTGCGAGACTCGCACGGTTTCAGGTATTGCCTCACAATCATCATCAGGTTTGCGCGGTGGCCTGAGGCAATATTTCTGAAGGACATTACGGCGCAATCTTGTGCCGAAGCCCTCTGTCGAGAGTGGATCCCCTACTTTGGTGTCCCTGCAGTGATGATCACTGACCAGCAATTTGAGTCCACCTTTTTCTCAGAGTTAGGCAAACTCCTGGGATTCAAACCCCAGCGGACTACGGCCTACTAATCTAGAACTTTGGCACCGGACGTTGAAAGCCGCCATTATGGCCCGCGACGATCCGCCCTGGACTCAGGTCTTGCCTCTCGTCCTACTTGGGCTTCGAACAACCCGCCGGGAGGAATTTGTTTATATGAATAACATCCGAAACAAAAATACGTTGCAACGTCACATGGAAGACTAATGCTCACGAGGAACTTTCCATTTGAAACCTGAAATTGGAATAAATTGGTAAATTCCTAAAATCCTATGGAGAAATGATCCCAGCAAGAGTATTCGCACCTGTCAGCAACTAATGGTCACTTACGGTATGACATCAGCAGCGTATCAGACCATTTTATGCCTCGAGACTCTGAACGAGAAAGGGGCTCGATCTTGTCCCCATAGCTCTTCAGCTATCAAGCGCAGTTTCCACGTAAACGTTATGGCTGGATCCAATACTATCAGAGAAATGCGCGAAATCCAAAGGCAGCTCAAAAAATTGCTAAAGATAGCCGGCTTAACTTTAAGGAAATAGTCGAAGCACCTCGAACAGTGAACCGCGCGTCGGTGCTATATAACTTTTGCTTCTTATGCCACCCTCTACTCCCAGTCTTGATTGGAAGCTTGAATGATTGGACTGCGACGCATTTGAAAGGGTCTGACCACGAAGCGGAAGTGACACTGGATATTGCCAGGAACCCACAGGAATGCTGCAGTTCTATGGTCAACTTACAGAAATGGTTGGAGCTTCCCGGTTGTTTAAATTTGGACTTAATTCACGATGTCTAGGCAAAGCACTGGGTTGGATATTAACGATTCAAAACAGGGGACAACACTCCTGGTGGCTGGTATTGAACAGAAATTACTGACCTGCTTCTAAACCCTCTGCGTGACTTAACTAAATTAAAGGAGAAAGCACTTGTCTTGAATGAACAAAGGAGTACTCGAGAGATATCACCACTTTCCTGAAGTACGCAAATGCCGATTACAATTTACAATCACCAATTCAGCAAAGCGGCCTTAGTAATGCTACCCTAGTCAGGCTAGTGAAAGTGTCAATCAAAAACATTCTATTAAACAATGCGCAAACATACCAAGTAATCATCCTCCGGCGGTAGATGCGAGACTCCACCATTGAAAATGGCCAAAGTGAGGCTGCTCAGCTTGTTCATCCCTAAATACGCTGGTCTTCGATTACTTCAAGGTTGGGAGAACCAAAAATTCATATAATCACGGAATCTATCAATGCTAATGCAATAAATTCGGGAAAAAACTTGAACAGCAAGGAACAAACACTCCACGACTTGTCATGTACTTCGACATATGAGGAGCTCTCATATGCTAGTGTTTACGTCACAAAAGCGATTCACAAACTGGCAACCTCGTTGTTAACCAAGATATGAAAATGGTCGGAGTCGCACATCTCTAGTTTGCAAGCTTAGTGTGGTCAAAACACAACCGTTCATCACATTATCTCTACTCAAGATCCCAGAATTTCGTGATTTTAATTAATTTGTGTGGTTTGCGGCTTTTAACTTGGCTGGCAACCAGGTTGTCCGTTTGTAGACGATTTAAGCCACGTGAAGTTGCCGCAGATTTGCGGTCTTGGTTAGACGTCAAATCTGTGCTCGGATTTGCTCTTTATTGAAATTGGGGTTGTGGTCACTTCCCACTTCCGGTTCACAATTTTTCAATGATACAGTTATGAGCAATGATAGCTCGAGATGTCTGGAGTTTCTTATTAAGGCAGGCCTAGACCGGATACCGGTTGTTGCGCCGTTGATGATGATGATGATGATAGCTCGTTGCTGTTTTTTGCTGCGTATATAAAATGAAAACGATTATATGGATATGTAACATATAGCATAGCAATATATGGATATTGTTTTTAATGAGAGAGACACCTTCTCGTTTCAGTTATATCTTACAAATAAATCACATCATGTGTGTGTGTGTGTGTGTGTGGGAGGGGAGAAGCTACAGCTTCTGAGCACTCAGGCCGTGTTGGCCCATTGTACTCGCCACCCCCGTCTAACGGAATATTCCGGATTCATTAACGTATCGCAGAATTTCCGTTAGTGGATCTGATGCTACCCGTCGCAACTGGAAAACATCGGCATCAAAGATCTGATGCCTGATGCGTTCATAGGAGGGGCATTCACACAGGAAATGTTCCGTGGATTCCGCTTCCTCATTACAGAAGGGACACGTATCATCTTGAGTAATTCCTATTCTGAACATATGCCCAGCTAGTAAATTATGGCCTGTCAGAATGCTCACAATACACTTGCAAGTCCTCCTGCTTTTCGACTAGATAAACTTTGCGGTACGCAGGTTCGGTTCTGGCAGGAAAAGTTTGGTGTGTCGAGCAGCATTTAGGTTCTGCCACCTCTCATTGTGGGAAGCTTGTTCCCAGTTTTTAAAAACAGACTTAGCCAACGCTACTGATACTCCAATTGCTGACTCCAGTCCCGGCATAGGGGAGATTGACCCCTCTTTCGCTAAAGCATCTGAGATTTTATTTCCCTCTACGCCACAGTGACCAGGAACCCACAGTAGTTCCACCGTATTGAATCTAGACATAGACTTCAAACGGTTTCTGCATTCCTGAACGATCTTCAAGGTGATCAAAGGACTACTCAACGCCCTCAATGCAGCTTGGCTATCACTGCAGATTGCGATGCGCCTGCCCTTCAACCACTCGTCAATCACCTAGTTTGCCGCCCTTAGGATCGCATAAACTTCGGCTTGAAAATCCGTTGCATATTGTCCCAAAGGAAAAGCCCGCTTCTCGTTTTTATTCGAGAGGTAAACTATGGCTCCAAAACCCTCTTCTCTTCTCTGCCATCGATGTAGAAGACTACCGTATATCCCGCCACACATTCCTCTGGGACTTCCCAGTTCTCTCTACATTTAAGGATAACTTCATATCTTCTATCAAACAGATGTATGGGGACCCGAGAATCGGAAGGGATTGTAAGAACTGGATTCAGTACTCCCAGTAACACTTCCAATGCTATGTGCTTCGTATATCTCTACACACCGTTCCAAGATCCCGATCAACAGCAAGCACAGTCACGTCATCAGCATAAGCTTGAGCGTGTATTGGCAAATTTTGTAGTTCGCATAGTAGTGAGTCGATCAACATACTCCACAGAAGTGGCGAAAGCACATCTCCTTGGGGGCAGCCCATCGTTGCTTCTACACTCAGATAGCGATCGACACCCAGCTCAACGCACAGCAATCTCTGCGTTAACATAGCATGGGTCCACTTAATTAATGCGTCATCAACACCATGCTCTCTGGCGGCATCACAAAGTTTTTGAAAAGGCGCACATTCAAAAGCCCCTTCAATGTCCACGAACACCCCCATCGCGTACTCACCATTCAAAGTTGCATCCTCTATCTTTGCTACCAAAGAATGAAGAGCAAACTCACAGGACTTTCCACGCTGATAAGCATGTTGGTTTTCACTAAGTGGGTGCGACCTAAGTGCGTTTCCACGAATGTGACGTTCCACCAGTCTCCCCAAACCTTTCAGCAAGAATGAAGTCAAGCTGATCTGTCTGAAGTTCTTTGGATTAGAATAGTCATCTTTCCCAGGTTTCGGTATGAAAACTACCTTAACCTGTTGCCAAGAAGAAGGCACGTAGCCCGGAGCAAGACATCCTCGAAAAATATTTCTTAGAGGTCGCTCTAAATGCTCCATACCCTCCTTTAGCATTCCCGGATAGATGCCATCCATGCCAGGTGCTTTGAAATGTTCAAAGGACAGTATGGCAGCTCTCACCTTTCCATGGGTAACAACCGCTTTCGCAGTGTTCCAGTTCCCCTTGCAACACTTGCGTGTTGAAGGGGTTGCAAGAACCGTCAACTCTCCCCCTACCACCTCTCTCACCCGTTCCCCCGAGTGGTGTACTTCCAGGAGGGTCTGTACTGAGTCCAATCTGCAGCTCGTGAAACTACCGTCGGGTTTTCTAAGAGAATCCAACTTGGCCGACTCATCCTTTTTGAGGACTCTGCACAGCCTTGAAGTCTCCCTTTCGCCTTCCAGTTCCTCACAGTACGCTCTAAAGGAGTCTCGTTTCGAGCACCTAACGAGCCTCTTATATTCACGTTGTGAGTTCCTGAAATTCTTGTTACTTTTGCAAGCACGATTTAGGAGTCGCCTGGTTGATTTCCTGAGTTTTTGCAGTTCTCGGTTACCGCTTTGGCCTCGGGAAATAGGACAAGCCTCTTCATAGCACTCTAAAAGTGTGCAGTTCAGAGTTTTCAATTGATCTTCCAGCACCAAAGGAGTCCTTAGTCGCCTAGGGAACTGTACGTTCATTGAACTTTGCCCAATCCGTTTTCCTAGGGTTCCGTCTTTGTACTGCAGACTGTTCGCCCGCAATAGTCAGATTGAATTCTAGATATCGGTGATCTGACAGTGAGACCTCGTCTAGCACTCGCCAGTGTGTAATCAACTCAAACAATTTTGGGGTACACATTATTAGGTCAATTACTTCGCTTCTTCTCGGTCCCACGAACGTAGGGGCGCACCCTACGTTTGCAGTCATAAGACCAGCTGAAGTGATGAAATCAAATAGCTTCTCTCCTCTTGGATTGCATTTGCTACTGCCCCAACAAATATGTTGAGCATTCGCATCGCAACCTATTAAGAGTTCGAGACCACTTGATTCTGCATACACTACCAGATCCCTAAGTTCTATATTGTGTGAGTCGAAGACCATCATTGTTCTTCGCTCTCAAAATGGAGATGATGCTCTACAGTTTCCTGATATGCCTGAATTTCAGTTTATCTAGGCAAAAGTGGAGCACCATATGGTGACTTCCCCTGAGCACATTCAGACTGTTTTGGTCCAGTTCGAATACCAAGTTGAAACCCTCCACCTTCGTAGATTTGTCCTTTCTTGTATTCATGAACTTTACATGTTCTGTCTTGCGTAGCTCAGTGTTCCCAATAGTGAACTTGGGCCGACCGTCAGAACTCAAAGTCGGGATTGCCTGCGGGGGCCACTTTAAGGCAGCCTCGTCAGTGCACTCTTAATGGGGAAGCCCGTCGCGAAAACCTTGATTGTTAAATCGTGGCGTCGTTCCAGGCTCCAGCATTTTTTTCCACAGATATTCCCAGAGGATGGTAAATTGTCCCTTTGACATTTTGCCATCCTTGGAGGAAACTCCCAGGGCAGCAGTCTGAACAGAGGCTGCAGCTTGTCCATATGCGTGGATGTAAGCCCTGGTGCGGAGCACAATAAAGCGTTGGCCACAGCAAATGTGTTGACCTTACGCTTCTTGCGCGCATTACCCCTGACAGAAGAGTGTAGTGCGTCCAGTGTGGATCTCCCTGGGGTTTCCAGTTTATCCCTACCTTCCGCCGGAGACTCCGCCCCCTTGCTTCCAATTTCTCTGGACTTTACCGCACCTAGTGGTTCAGCTACGTCCATGCCGTCATTGCTAAGGTGCTTCATCTTCCTTCACAGTGCTCTCTTCTGCCGCCAGTTTGGGGCCTTTCTAGGTTCACGGTGTCCTGGCCGCTGGATCCAGTTCCATATACTGGCGTTAGTAGCATCCACGTTACCAGCCTTTCTTTGGCTCTTCCCGATAAGGGTGAAGGAGAAGGTTTTGACAGGCAGGAAGTTCCGAAGTGGCCGAAGTTCCCTTCTGCCGAGCCTTCCTCTTCCGTTTGCGGGTAGATTTAGGCTGTAGTACCCCGGACGGCCCGGCCGTAGTCGGATTTCCAGTTTCTCTCAAATTGAGTTACCGTACTTTCCTTTCTGGCTAACTTCGCCGTAGTCACTAAATGCAAGCTTTCCACTGAGTCGGAAAGCATGCCTTCTACAGATTTATCTATAGGGGGTATGAATGTGGTGAGACCTCCAAAATCCGCGCTTCAGCCGCGACATGAATGCTCATGGTCGCGGGTGGATTCGGAGTCTGTGAGTCTGTACCACTTGGAGAGTTTATACCCTTCGTTTCCATATTCATATTTTGGATACACTTAGTGAAGTAGTAAAATACTACAGGCTCGCCCACTACGACAAGGTGGTATCCAAAGTGGAGCTAGCTCTCCTTTCAAACAACGTCGTGAATGGTACGGGCTAACCCTGAAGATCTGAGCCAGTTGATTTCTACTCCCCTTGCTTTTCCCAAAGCAGTCAGGTCCAGTTTGTGGCATCAAATCAGCGCCCAACACAGCCTTACGACCTTATCTCCCGTGTGAAAGATATATCATTGAGTTTCTGTTGGTCCACGTGGAACTTAAATTTTCTTATTTGAGTCATGTCGCCTGGTGCCTGATGTAGAAACCAAGTATAACAGTGTGAATAACACAAAACCTTATATTATATTGTCATAAGTCTTGCTGATCCTAATTTTATTCAGATTATGAAGTCCTGGCAAATATTCTGAAATTTCGTTTTCAGCTTTAGTTTAGTTTGGAGCTTTTGGGCAGTTGTGTGGTTCACTTTCCATCTGCTACTCCCATATAGCAAGTCCAGAGCCATTTGGCCAAGATGCAGAATTCGGTGAGAGAGCAAACAGCTCTTTAGACAAGGCATGCAACCCTAGCGGACTGCGCTGTAGACCTAAAAATTTTGCGCCATCGTATGCCTCTCTGGTAATAGCTATTAGTTTCTCCGATACTCCCTCTTGCGCGTTCGAAAGAATTCTCGAAATCGATGAAGAGCAGGTGAAGCGAAAATCTACTCTCCGTACACTGTTCCAAAATGATCCGTATGGTGTTGAGGTGGTTTATTAACTTTTCGACGGCAGAGAACACACAAAAGCTTTTAAATCTATTAGCAGTGATCCCAGTACCTTGATCCACGACCACCCGCCACATTTAAGGAAGAGTTTGATTCCTCGCTTACGATGATAATGCGCCACAATCCAATTAGATCAGGGCCTTGAAGCGTTTTAGAACACTTCATTCAAGACCGTAACGGTACACTACAGGAGTGCAGTACCCTATAGGAGGTAATGTGGTCAGCATTGCGCTCG
Organism: Hermetia illucens; assembly: GCF_905115235.1. Classification (NCBI taxonomy): domain Eukaryota; kingdom Metazoa; phylum Arthropoda; class Insecta; order Diptera; family Stratiomyidae; genus Hermetia; species Hermetia illucens. The sequence goes on along the minus strand of NC_051850.1, from coordinate 150,770,593 downwards.
CCTGAGATTATTACTCTAATTTGACTCAAGTACTCATCCACAGCTGAATCGACTGGTATCCAACATCCATTCACGATATAAATCCACCACCTTCCATTAGGACAGCCCAGCGCTCTAACCACTAACCCTTCCCAATACGCATTGATACGATACTTGAATTTAATTGACTGCATCCTGATTGCACTATGCTATTCCAGGGGTTTACTCTGTAGACGACTCGCTCAATAGTGAATAATAACAGACTTGGTAAATCGAAGGCCCTCTTTCAACTGAATGTTTGCCTTTTGTTTTATTGAATGAATCTCCCACCTAGGGAGAGCTAATACCACTATACTAAAAAAGAAAAAAAATATTTTAAATATAAAACATTTATTCAATATCAATTCAAAACTTTGTACATTAACTTAACACTTGTATGTGGTGGCTCAACTTTCAGTACTGGTTTCCCAGTCTTATCAAGATACTTGTCATACACGATTTCGTTAATTTCTTGGAATCCCAATTTTTGAAATATTCTTTGAGAAAATGCTCCTGTCGCTTCAGCTTTCGCCACCTATATGAGGAAAAAGTCGAAAAAATGTTCACGCCAACGCTATCCTAAACTGAATATACCTTAATATTCTTCTCCTTGGCTAGAAGCTCGGCTCTTCTCAACAGCTCCCATCCGAGTTTATGTTGACGATATTTGGAATCGACCGATACAATACGAGCATCAAAGATAGTGTCAACGGAAAACTTCGAGAATAAGTCAATTGGAACGTTCACGTTGCAAAGAAGTCGACAGATTTTTCTAAAATTTTCTGTTTTACATTCGGCTACCTTTTCATCGTATTGTTCTTTATCACCTTTTCGGAAGTAACCATTCAGCATTACACCGGCGATCTGCAAAGATGAATTTAAATTACTTAAAATCTTTAGGCTACCAATGACGTGAGTAAAAGAGATACAGGAATAAACGGTGGTAGACAGAATGTGTTAAATGTGTACCATAACTTCTTCTACAGTTTACTGAGGTTACGAAAATTTGTCATCAGGTTGTCGTGGAACAAACGGAACTTTAGCTACAAGCATCACGTAGCCAGCAATGGAGTTGGTGCCTTTCCTTAATGTGTAACCTATCCACTGCCACTTTTGCCTTCTGATCAACACATATACTAACTAACACGTGCGTCAACCCAGACTCGAAAGTGACAGACATCAATTTCGATACCGCTCTCGGCAGAAATGACCCTTACCAGATATACAAATTAATCAACGTCTCAGATTAATGCAGATAGAATTTTGCATATCTCCTTCTCCAAGTGCAAAGCCATTTAGCCACGGTTCATAATTGTCATTCATACTCAACAGAGATGGAGTGAAACTGCTTCATGACAATACACCCCATGTACCCAGAATAACAGCCCAACCGCGTACAACTTTTTAACATTTGGATCATTTTTTGGGCGACAATTTAACAATGTAGTAGCTATCAATGGGAATTCTGTCACATTAAAAAGTCTGCCTATAACGAAACTGGCATGAGTTCTGTTGTATCTCGTTAGGAGAAGTATTTCGAATCTGCTGGGGCTTATTTTGACTAATCAAATTCATTCCTAAACCTTGCTCTTGTTTGGAATTTTATTACCTAATCCGACAAATCATCATCCCTAATAACACGGGAAATGTGGTAATGTTCTCCTTGCATTCATTATTCAGCTGTCCATCATCGGGAACGAGGCGTCCACCGTTAGTGTCCCTCATAGAACCATCGAAAGACTTATAGTCACCTATAAGCTCTTTGTAATGTGACATATGGTAAAGAAATCGTGGTAATGGCAGCTTCCCTCGGCAATATAATGGTGGCATTCCCTTTACAGCGTACAGTACGGTCAACTTCTCGCGTTTTTTTTTTACGGTAAAGGGGTTGCAGCGTGCCGGGCTCATCCCCTCTTGTAACTATCAACGAAGCTTTCAGCTCCTTACGTTCGTTGATCTGTGTTTCCGGAATCATCTTGTATCGTGATTTGACTTCAAATATCAGTCGACTCAGCTGTGAATGAGTCAAATTAGGGTAACCATCGGGGGCGAGCGCAATGCTGACCACATTGCTTCTAATAGGCTACTGCAATCCTGTAGGGTACCGTTATGGTCTTGAATGAAGTGCTCTAACACATGTCAAGGCCCTGATCCAATATGGATTGTTGTACCAACGATTATTATTATTGCATGACGTGACGAGTTGTCGTTAATGTGTGATCTATCCACTGCCACTTACATTTTCTCACTAACACGTCTACGGTTATTTGACTTGTACGACGACGAAATCCATTGTTTGGAATTGTCTATCATGTTTGCAGCTTTCGAATATTATTGGATGCCACCTTACATGCGCTACTACCAAATTGCAGCACAACAGAATATTAGCAACTCGATATTGGTGTTGAGATAGTTGTTGTATGATGCTTGGGGAAAGATAATATCCTTCATTGAACCTTCTAAATCCTGCAGTCAGGGTAGCATCAAGAACATCATTGATAACGAGAAGAAAAATATCGATCACACAATACTATCTTCGCGGACTTGAACTCAATGCAGCAAATGATATTTTGCGCCAGGATATGTTACTCTGATAATAACTATTGGTTTCTCCGCAATGCCTCTCCCGCGTAAAGCATTTTAGATAAACTCAGTTCACTCTGTCCAAAGATTTTTCGAAATCGATGAAGAACAGGTAGGTCGGTGATCTAAACTCCACACACTACTCCGCAATGATGCGGAGTTTGTTAACGACGGGAGGGTTCAAAGCGGTTTTCGCTGTGTCCTTTGAGGTGTTCCAAATTGATTTTAGATAATATCATCACGACAGCAGGAAGCACGCAAATAGCCACATTATCACGGGTACCCTTCCTCGAAACCTTAACGATAATCCTCTTCCTGTACTCACTGAGAAAGATCCCGAATGAGTGGAAGTAATAACCCTGCAGGGACCGAAGTAGAGAAGTAATAACCCTGCAGAGACAGAGTAACCAGATCACGGAGCAATACCCGAAGATGCTTCTAAAGAAGGTGTTGAAGAAAGTTAACGAGGATTCAAAGGAATATAATATATATAGTATAAAGCCTGACAATTTTGTAGCTTGATTGATGGTTTAGAGTGTGTGAATGTCGAAGCGGAGCTCATGGTTAGAAGTGACTCCAGGGTCTCAAATGTAGTCCTGATTTGATAAGGAATATCCATCAAGAGAGTATGAAAATGGGGTGGGTGAGGATTTGAGCGAATAGTACATCGAATTAAATTTTATGACGTTTAGCGCTAACTTATTAGCAGGGCACCAAGGAACTAGTCGAAAACAGCTGCATGAAGCAGTAGGGAGAGGGGGAAGGTCGTTCATAAAGAATAAAGAACCCAGAATAAAGCCTTGTGGAACGCCAGAGGAAGGGGATCGCATGCAGGATTCGTTGGTAAGGTAAGAGGTTAGCCATGTTATAAGTGATATTGGAACGGTGGGAGAGGTTAGTGTCGAACACTTTAGCACCAAGAGTCTGATCGCCACTTTTGTGAAAAAGAGATGATGAGCGCCTCTTTCCACAAGCTAGAAAATTAGTTCTCTTTGAGGCTTTTGTTGAAAATAATGGAGAGGAGAAGGGAAATGGACTGACCAGTTTTAATTACAAAGAGGGTTGCAATACCGTCGTGATCAGAGCCAACATTAGTGCTAAGGTTACCTACCAATGAGGTACACGACAAAGAGAGGAATGGCAGGAGATAACATGAAGGCGGAGATGCGGTAGCATCGACAGAGGAAAAGTAAGGGGGGTAAATCACAAGAGAGTTGGGGAAAGTTAGCAGATAATCCTTTCTGGACTTAAGTATTAGATATTTGAACGAGGAACACAAACGAAGTCAGCGTGGTTTCCAGAAGACAGGGAATTGTTCCTTGCAGTAAGTTTTTTGTGGACTTCAGTGGCGAACCAGACTGACCTGAGTGCTTGGTAGTACGTTGATGAAGAGAGGAGGAGGGCCCAGCTGATTCTCGCCAAGGCCAAGTACAGGCTATCAAAACTAGCCTTACGTACGGCGATTTGCTAAATTAGTTTTAAAGCTTAAGTTATAATCCAAAAATATAAACTAATATAATTTTCAATGCTATGATAAGAAGAAAAATCGATAAAAATTTGATATCCTTAGAAGATTGTGTAGATAATTAACGAAAACATAAGGAAGAATTTACATAATTAATTTATCATTTTTTTTGTGAAAGTGGTTGAGAACCGGACCTTCAAAGTTCGGAAGGCCAGGGTTACCATTCCTCACATTAAGGAATAGATATCACAATTTTTCGTATTTTTGTATTATTTCTTTTCCTATTTTCATTTCGTTATATTTTTTTTCTTGCTTCTTTTCTTCCTTTAAGTTTATTCTTACGTTCCTTTTTTCTTTTTTTTTTATATTTCGTACTTCTATTTTTTAGATTTAGATATTTTTTTTTTAAATATTTTTTTTCATTGAATATAGTCATGTGGGAAATGAAATGTCTCGATTAGTACTTTCCGAATCTGGTATTAATTTTGACGTGAATTGTAAAGTATGAGGAGTCAAAATGTATGCACTTAAAGTGAGATAGGACTCATTTTCGGAAACTACCCAACCTGAAAATCGGAAAAAAATCGGGAAGGTGCGCCTACATGAAATCTAAGCCTGAAAATATGTCCCATTGTGCTCAAAGAAACTTACTAATAGTATATTACCAACTTTTAGAAATTGACTGGAAAACCTCCATTAAGTTCATCCTAGGAATGTTTTGCACCAGCACAGAGAAATCCGGGCATTAGTGACATCAATGCGTGAATTTACTACATCTGAAGCTATGCAAATAAGATGCTGACGTTATATTTAAATAGAATAATTGATATTCGAATGAAATATTAATGTCCCATATATGAAGAAGTGACTTCTGCCTAGTCCTTTTACCCTTTGCTGTTATTAGGTGAGCCCTTTTTAAGGTTTTGTCTGAAACAAACCTTATTAAAATCGATTCAATGTCCGTCTGTTACATCCGATTTACTTGGAAACAGCTGAACCAATTGTCACAAAATTTGGTGAGAAGGTGTAATCTGTGAACTCCTTTACATATGCCAAGTGACGCCATTTTGTGTTGAATTTGAAGGGGGGCTTCCCATAAATGCAAATGGGGGTTGTACTTTTTTTGGCAGAATCTGGCCATGGGGGGTGGTATCAAATGAAAGGACTCGATTAGTACTTTTCGAAACTGATCTTATTTTTCGTTCTGAGAGCCTTTTCAGCCGAAAAATCTGAAAAAATTCACAATGGTGCATCTATATGAAATCTAGGCCTCAAAATGCATCTCATTCCGATATCTGTTCAAATAAAGTTAAAATAGCATAATACCATATGTTAGAAATTTACCGGAAAACTCCCTGAAGTTCATCCTAGAAGTACAAGGTTTGGCATTGGTATAAGGGATAATATAAGGCATAACTTTAGGAAGGTTGAATGAAATTCAACTATTATTAACAAAGGCATTGGCGTTGAAACTTTTGCATTTCACGAAAATTTATTGCACCCTAAGAGTGTATGCTGCCTAGGCTCTGAAATACCTTCCGTACCGATATCTATTCAAATAAAGTTAACAATAGTATATTACCATAATTTTTAGTAATTTACTGATAAATCCCCCTTAAGTTCATCCTAGAATCAGCAATTATCCTCCCAAGCTTAGTAGAAATCGCACTATTACTAACAAAGTTATAATAGGTTAAAACTGTAGTTTCTGTTCAAATTCAAGACTTTAAATGTCGGCATAACGCGAAAGTGGATATTCTCACAAAATATATATGCATATATTACCCAAAGAGTACATTGTCACAGCCGGGGTACCACAGGGATCGGTACTTGGTCCCCTGTTGTGGAATATCATGTATAATGGGGTGCTTGCTCTTCCCGTCCCAGAGGGGACTACGATTGTCGGCTTTGCTGATGACCTAGCTGTGGTTGTTGCAGCAAAACACCCAGAAGATGTGGAGGTTTACGCAACGGAAACAGTGAGAGCGGTAAAGTCCTGGCTAGAAAAGGCCGGGCTAACCTTGGCGGACGCGAAAACGGAAGCGGTCTTGATAACGAAACGCAGGAAAAATAACACTGTAAAAGTGGAGGTCGGTAGACATACGGTCGTATCAAAGCCGGCTATCAAATACCTGGGGGTAATAATTGACACCAAGTTGAGTTTTAGGGAGCACCTAGAGTATGCATGCCAAAAGGCAGCCAGTGCCACCACGGCACTTGCAAAAATGTTGCCAAATATTGGCGGGCCGAAACATTGCCGGAGGTTGGTGCTAGCCGGAGTGGTGCGCTCCATCCTGCTCTACTCGTCGCCTGTGTGGGCAGAGGCGCTTGCAAACTCTTAGAGACGGAATCAGGTGAACTCGGTTTACCGGCGGATGGCTTTGAGGGTTTGCAGTGCTTTTATGCTTTTAGAACCACATCAGATGAGGCAGTATTGGTGGTGGCAGGCATGATCCCGGTTGACATTCTGGCCAAAGAAATGAGTGTCCTGTACAATGCAAGACATATGGAGGGGCATGCACAGCGTAGAAATGCGGCAAGGTCAGAGTCGCTTGATCTCTGGCAACGCAGATGGGACGAGTCTGCGAAAGGTCGGTGGACGCACAGGCTCATTCCCAACATTAGGGTGTGGCTTGAGCGAAAACATGGGGATACCAACTACCACATTACCCAGTTCCTCACGGACACGGTGGTTGCTACAGGCAGTATCTGCACCGCTTTGGGTTGGATGATTTTCCGAACTGTCCCAGATGCGATGGCATACTGGAGGATCCAGAAAATGTGATGTTTCACTGCCCACGATTTGCGATGGAGAGAAGGAACTTAAACCAGGTGCTGGGCAGGAGCGGGACCCTGGAGAGCTTGGTTACTGAGATGCTGGAGTCCGAGGAGAAGTGGCTTGCGGTTGGCTCTGCAATCATCCAAATGCAGGAGGAGTTGCAGAAGGAACAAAGAAGGAGGAAAGCTGCAAATAGGAGAAGGATGAGTGCCTAAGAGCGAACCTACCCCGCGAACTAATACCTCAATGGTGGTCCCCCGGGGCTGGGGCTGGAGAGACCGGGGGTGGTTTTTAGTGGGTGTGAATCCCACACGCGCCCGCTGTTGTTCCGCCGTTCGGGCGGCGGAGCTGCGGCGGACGTGTCTTTCTAAGATTTTCCACCTCCGTGTACGCACAAAAAAAAAAAATTTGCATATATTACGATACTAATAGATACTAATGGGTCAAATGTTTTTATAAAAGAAATACCCAAAACCTTTTATACCTGAAGCGTCCAACTTCCGGCTTCTCGACTTGTTTTGTATTTACTTTTAGTGAACTTCTTCATATTTGCTAATAATGTTGAACTCCTAGTGACAAGCGTGAGGAATTAGCTATAATCGATAGAGTACTTTGAGTTTTAAATTATTATGGAAGTGCACTTGCTCGCACTTAAAGTTTTTCACATAGGGAAACACAAATTTTTTTACACCTAGAGCCTCCAGCTTCCCGTTTCGCGATTTGTTTTAAAGTTGCAACTGAGGTTGACCTCTTAAACGACAAGTGAGGGATCGAAGTGCTCAATGGACCAGCCAACATTCCCAGGCCTGGCTAGCGAAGAGGCAAATAAGCGCATGTCGACAGAGCACTTCGAGCCGCCTCACAAAAATCGAATAATTAAAACCAAGTGGTTTTTGGCAATTCGACTTTACTTAATTTTCCTCGACGAGACAAAAACCAGAACAAATAGTTACGATCGAAGAGCATAGTAACGAGCATCGATACACTTTGCAATGCTGTGTTAACTTTTTAAATTATTGAAAAAAAATCGACTCACAAAAACTGACAAATTTGAGCAAAAATTCACAAATTGAATACTGGGTTCACAGTACCACTTGAAATCATATGAAGAGCATATATATAATTCATTATACTCCAATCGTTCTACTAGATTCAATTTATCGATAAACTCTTTCCACACCTCTAATTAATTGTTTGAAATATGTGATAATAAAGCTGTCGTACCTTATCATCCTCGGTAACTGCTATAATGCTTAAATTCTCCTCAAGCGATGAAAGTATGTACGCCTCCAAATCAGGATTATCACCTTCCGGAGTTGATAATTTAGCCGCTTTCGAAAGAGGTTCGTCTTTATAGAAAAAAGTCTGCAAGTGCCTCAAGACTTCCTTGTGACGATCAGCACCCACTGGTTTGTATGTGAACTGCATTGCGGAATTATTCTTCCCCAACAGCTTACAACTGCGATGCAAGCTCCTTCTTACTACCGAAGAGAACCTAAACAAAAGATATTTTTCATAAAGAGACTGACTCGACTAAAGTCAAAGACATTGCCCATAAATTATACTGTTACTTACATGCTGTTTGAATTGCAACTATTTACTTTCTTGGAGTTTCCAAAAGCAGTGCTCACGTCTAATACAATAGAAGCAGTTTATTGCGAGACGATTAGACTATCATATGCTATGCTACGATAAGAACGAAAGTTGATAAAAATAATATCAATCTCCAAGGCCATTAGGTACACACTTAATATATCACCGCAGAAGCGTGCGGAAGCTAAATTTAAAATCAAGATTTTGAATATGCCGGAGGAATACGGTGGAGTACGCGGCTACTTGGAGCATCTGTTTTCCGCGCATGTTTCCAAAGTCTATGTAGCTCGGAAAATTGAAAACATTAGTTCCGTGGCAGTTGCCAAGATTTTAGATGGAACAGACTAATTAATTGGATTTTCGTTATTGATCGTTGGGCATATTTCTATTTTGGAAAATGCATAGAAAGTAGGAACACAAGGAAGTAAATTTGAACATGGAATTGATCCCTCCAAGTCATTAAACTTTTTGAAATCTAACAATTAGCATTTCTAACGCACCTGAAATACGAGTAAATCGCAGAAACAAGCGTACTGCATAGAGAACAATTCATTAGTCAAAACTCACTAAGAGGCCAGATGTTCTTTGTCGTTGATAACTCCAAAGATGATAAAAAACATGTTTTTTCTTCAATGAAAACAAAAGATCAATTCATAATTAGCGCTTACCATGCAGATGTGGATGAATACATTTTTCATAATCAACATAAATATTTACTCTTCAAAAATGTGGAGTGGTATTTATTATACCACGGCTGATTTTCAAATTAAATGTGTTCACATAAAACATGATAGTTCAATAGCGATATGACCTTTTCGTAATCCTGAGATATTATGAGATTTCTGGAGGAAGCACTGTTGTGTTTTCAGGTCGGAACCTACAAAGAAGGTTGAACCGCAAAGATTAACTAACCGATGTATGAATTTCCCTGATTTTATTATCCGAAGTGGTGGCCAAGGCATCCAAATGGGCAACCGACTGTTAGTGCTGACTGGCTCTGTCTCGTGTGTTGTATCTTAGCTTGAATGTTTTTTTATTTTGATATGGTGGTGGTATGAACATGATACGGCCCCGATCTAATGGAACCATGGGGCCATATTCCAATGCGAAGAACCGGGGCTAGGGTTTCCAACCCTTAGACAAGTTGTTGAGCAGAGTATACTTTGAGATAGCTCCTCCACCTTCTACAGCGTTGGATTCAGTTATCGTGCGTAGAAACAAAATCCCAGATCACTAAATCGCGAACTGCAAAATACGTCAGAACAAATATTAAAAAGAAAACTCTTGTGATATCTTATCAAAAATCATTTATTTCTTCATGCCATTTCTGAAGCTTTACACAATCTAGCTAACAAACCGGTCAACTGCAACAAAGATCCCAATCCATCAACTATTTTCATGTGTGTCATCCCAATTTCCCGTATAAAAATCAACTTCAACTGCTCATCCATCGACATTCGCTTACACACTCGGAAAATATTTCCAATTATATCCTCAGCTGCATAGCCCAAACGCCACAATTTCGCCAATATCTTATAAGCCTTATGAATATCATTCTGAATACAATGTTGAAGCATATCCTGAAGCAGCATCGGATGCGGTTCATCACAAACCTTGAAAACATTCTCGCCGCTTATATGACCAAATCCGTTCGCCGTCGACTGTAAATTATTCAAAGCCTGTCGCATATCTCCCTGGGCCGTGAATACAACAGCCTCAAGACCTTCCTCGTCGTAACTCAAATTTTCACGCTGACAAACTTCAATAAGTTTCGCCAATATTTGAGCATCTGAGAGTTTGGAAAAACGAAGCATTGCACAACGAGATTGAATAGGTTCAATGATTTTTTCGGATGTGTTGCAGGCTAATGCAAAGCGTGTTGTGTTGCTGTAAATTTCCATTGTCCGCCGCAAGGCTTGTTGTGCTCCCTCGGTCATGCTATCGGCTTCATCGAGAATCACAATTTTATGTCGTCCACGTGGTAGTGTTACTTTTTGTTGGGCGAACATTTTGATTTTGTTACGAACAACATCAATGCCGCGCTCATTGGATGCATTGAGTTCGAGAACTGCATCTTTGTAACTGTCGCCGAGGAGGATTCGAGCGAGACATTGAATTGTTGTGGTTTTGCCTACACCAGGTGGGCCCTGAAGAAAGTGGGGAAATTGATTGGGAAATGAAACTTTCAATATTTCGATGATCAACAACAAATGATCTAGTAACATCCATCACTTACTGCAATAATTATATTTGGAGCATTTCCTTGCGTAGCAAACACGGCCAATCGACTAACTGTATCCTCATTGCCTACAATTTCCTCGAACTTTACTGGTCGATACTTTTCAATCCTGAAAACAATTGTTTCGAAGGATGAGTAATACCATTGAATTTTGTTAGACATTATATATTCAAGCTCCTGCTAAAGTAAAGAAAGATAAAGTTAGAAGAGAAACAGCGGGCATTTTACGCCGAAAAACAATACCTTATCGGACTAGTCCTCCAAATTGGAGGAAGGGTACAATGGGATTAAAATAGAGATGCGCGAAACATCATCTTAGTAGGTACTATGATATCACATCTCTTTTTGAAAAAAACTGATATTAGAATGTAATATCACAAATGTCAGCTTCCATTATACAACTCCGCCATGCTATTAACATAGTATGATGGTCCCAAGCCCAGGTAAAGGAGGAGGGTTTGAGGCAACGTACTCTGTACTATCCTCAGTAAAACAAAAATAAAATGCTGAGATCAGGGAAAGAGATAAATAGAGTATAGTTGGAGTTTTTCCACTATCCTAAATCCTACCTGATATCTCTTATGCATACAATTTCGTTAGAAACAAGATGCTGGGATCGAGTAACAAGCCTCGGAAAGATGCTAGGGCGTCCATCTCAATCCACGCGGCAGGACGGGCCTAGGTTCTGTCGAGAAATGCGCAAGGGTTCTTCTTCATGGACGGCGTCAGGACGTAAGTAAGTTAGTCCGAGCAAAATAAATACATGTGTGCACGCTAAATGTTGGTACTCTAACTGCAAAAACCGAGGAGCTCACAAGAGCCCTTCGAAAAAGGCGCATTGATATCTGCACTCTGCAAGAAACCCGATGGTCTGGTGCCGAAAGCTGCGATATTGAACGCGAACCCGGTAAAAATAGCTATAAACTTCTCTATTTTGGTAGTCCGCACACTCAATATGGTGTTGTCATTGCCATCCCAGAGGAGAGTCGAACGATTTGATGATTGGCTGATGAAGCTCACCATAATATCAGCTAATCGCACTATTCACTTCTTCACCGAGTACGCACTACAGACAGGTCGACCTGATGTCGAGAAAGATGCTTTCTGGCAACTTCTCGAAGAAAAGATTTGTCAGGTGCCCGCTGATGACTATATCATCATTGCCGGCGAACTTAATGGTCATGTGGGTGAAAAGTAAGCGAAGGGTAAGCGGTATATCAACCGAGATACTTGGCTTTGGAATGATGATGTTGAAATGAAGGTCCGTGAAAAGAAACGCCTCTACCCCAAATTTCTCAACGATAAAACGCTGGCCAATTGGCAAATATATAAGAATGCCATCCGGGAAGCAAAGAAAGCAGTCACTGTCACCCGACCGGACCATCACAAAAATCTTTACGACAAACTGGACATTCGGGATGGCGACAAGGATCTGTATCGACTTGGTAAAAGCCGTAACGAACGTGCACAGGATATCGAACACTTCTGTTGCGTTAATGACAAGAACGGTACTTTGCTTACCAACGGTCGAGCCGCAACGAATACTTGGAGCAGATTTCAATTGAAGAATTTGCTCATCCTCCACTTCCACATTCATTGCCGACATTTGGACCAGTTCCACCTGTCAGCGCAATTTCCAGTTAACCCGTTGGGGAGTTCCGTCCCCACGTACTTAAGGAGGGCGATCAGACTCGAGTCTGCAAGGGACTTATCTGAAGTGGCTCTGCCACGAAGCCTCACCGGAGGTTATCTGGTACCATGAGGACCGGGATGGCCCTCTGAGAGCATATGCTCCAGGAGAATTCTTGGAGGATGTGTTCTCGACCCGGTTATTTGCGGTTGGCCCCCTAGTGGGAGTTTCATGGCGGTTGTGGTTATGCCTACATCGCGGGCAGAGCTCCTCGGAGCTCGAGCGTGGAGTTGCGCTGTACAACTCAGGTGCCGTACTCCTTAGTTGCGGCAGAGGTGTTAGATAGGCCTCGCATTCACTGGTATGAATGCTGAGCCTGCACTCAGTATAAACCGGGACCGCTGTGCTTGCATGGCAGGGCTCTAATTGTGGTTCCAAAATCAATCCGTGTCCGAAGAGGACCGTGGGATTACGCCTTCAAGGCAGGTACTCACGTTAAACTCCCCAGGACTTTCATGTCAGCGCAACTGGGTGCTCAGAGGTGGCAACCCTGTCGGCTGAACCAAAACCAAGTGGCCGAGGAGAACCTCCATAGTGGTGGCACCGGGAGACGCTGTACTTACTTTGGTTTGCCGGCCATGATGCAGTAGGCGAAAGCTCCAAAGGCCAAATTAGGGCGATCAGACCCGAGTTTGCACGGGGACTCATCTGAAGTGGCAAATTGGTCACGAAACTTCACCAGGGGTATACTGGTACCATGGGAACCGGGATAGCTCCTGGACTCTCATACTTCGGGTGAACTTCCGTTGTATGTGAGTACAGCTCGATTATTTGCGGTAGGGCCCCTAGTGGGAGTTTCATGGTGGTTATGGTTATGCTCAAGCGAGAGGAGTCCTTCGGACCTCGGCGTGGTATTGCGTTTCAACACGGGTGCCGTACTCCTTAGTTCGGTAGAGATTTAGGTATGTCTTGCATCCGCCAGTCTGAATGCTAAGCCATGCACTTGGTATAGACTGGTACTGTTGTTGCTTGCCTCAGCGGGGCTCTGATTGTGGTCACAAAATCAATTCGTGTCTGAAGAGGACCGTAGGATTAAGTCTCACGACAGGCGCCTACGTAAAACACCATGGGCGTCATTGTCAGCGCAACTGGTGCTCTGAGGTGGCGGGGAGGAAGACGGGGCGGCAACCCTGTCGGCTGAACCAAAACCAAGTGGCCGAGGAGAACCTCCACGTGCTGGCGCCGGGAAACGCTTATCGCATTGGCTTGCCAGCCGCGATGCAGTAGGCGAATGCTCCAAGGCTTAATTAGGGCGATCAGGCCCGAGTCTGCACGGGGACTCATCTGAAGTGGCTTCGGTCACGAAACCTTACCAGGGGTAACTGGCACCATGGGAACCGAGATAGCCCCTGGACTCATATACTTCGGGAGAATTCCTGTCGTATATGAGTACAGCTCGATTGTTTGTGGTTGGCCCCCTAGTGGGAGTTTCATGGGGGCTGTGGTGATGCTCAAGCGAGAAGAGACCTTTGCGCCTCGGCGTGGTGTTGCGTTTCAATACGGGTGCCGTACTCCTTAGTTCGGTAGAGATTTAGGCAGGTCTTGCATCCACCAGTATGAATGCTAAGCCATGCACTTGGTATAGACTGGTACCATTGTTGCTTGTCACAGCGGGTCTCTGATTGTGGTCAAAAAATCAATCCGTGTCTTAAAAAGACCGTGGGATTAAGTTGCAAGACAGGTGGAAAGCGAAGAGCTGGGACCCAACACTGTGACTCAGTGAATTCTTTAATCGGGTTAGAACACCATCTGACTGACAAGAAAGAACCTTCTTCTTCTTCTTTCTTTTTCTTCAGCCTTTGTCCCGTTTACAAGCGGGGTAGTCCCGTCGTGATCGGTTTCGCCATTTGGCTCTATCGAATGCCTGATCTGGGTGCAATCTCGAGGCTTTTAAATCCCCATTCAGCGTATCAAGCCACCGTTGTTTAGGCCTGCCTTTTGGTCGTTTACCATCAACTTCGATGTTCAGACCAATCTTGGCAAGTGAATTCTCATTAGCACGAATTGCGTGACCACACCATCGAAGACGCCTCTCTCGCAATTCTTCCACGATCGGTGCAACCCCATAACGATCGCGGATAATCTCATTTCGGATGTGATCAAAACGTGTCACGCCACTAGTCCAACGCAACATCTTCGTCTCCATTACCGCAAGACGCCGTGCATAATAGTCGGCCAACACTCAGAACCATAGGGGGCGACAGGACGGACGACAAGAGAGTACCACTGTTCCAATATGGAAAAAGAAACTATCTTTCAGCAGAATTTTCAAATTACCGTCCGATCCGATTACTTTCCCATATCATGAAGATTTCTGAACGCATTCTTGATAACCGTATTCGCGAAATCGTTGAAATAACCGTGAATCAAGCCGGATTTGACGAAAAATGCGGAACTACTGACGCAATACACGCTGCACGTTTACTCATGGAGAAACACTGTAAGAAGCATCGCCCTCTTTACATTGCCTTTCTGTATTTAGAAAAAGCGTTTGACCGTGTGCCACACGAACTCATCTGGTATGCTTTACCACAACACTTAGTACCAGAAGAACTCGTGCGCTGGGTTCAATTGCTCTACCACGATCCGAAAAGTGTCTCTGTTGGTGTTGATCAAGGAAGCGCCCTCTCACCACTTTTCTTTGTTCTTGTTATGGACACCGTCACACGAGATATCCAACGTCCTGCGCCCTACACACTGCTTTATGTAGATGATGTTTTCCTAGCATCTGATAACAAAAATGATCTCGAGCAACTTGTCCAAAAATGGAATGATCGCCTCATGCAACACGGTCTCAGATTGAATCTAAACAAAACTGAATTTTTGACGACCGATCCCCATGAAACAAGCACAAAATTACTGTCAGCGGCAGTGATCTGTCCAGAACTGATCGATTTAATTATCTCGGGTCAACGCTATCAGCCAATGGAGAACTGCTTTATGAAATTCTTTCATGCATTAACGCAACCTGGATGAATTGGCGTTCCACAACTGGTATTCTTTGTGATCGACGTATCAACGAACGTCTCAAATGTAAAATTTACCGCAATGTTGTCCGTCCTGTCGCTCTCTATGGTTCTGAGTGTTGGCCAACTATATAAAGACAATGAACGGCGTCTTGCGGTAATGGAGACGAAGATGTTACGTTGGATTTGTGGTTGTTCCGAGAGAGGCGTCTTCGATGGTATGGTCACGCAATTCGGGCTAACGAGAGTTCACTTGCCAAGATTGGTCTGAACATCGAAGTTGATGGTAAACAACCAAAAGGCAGCCCTAAACAACGGTGGCTTGATATGCTGGATGGGGATTTAAAAGCCTCCAGATTGCACCCAGATCAGGCATTTGATAGAGCCAAATGGCAAAACCGATCACGACGAGTCGACCCCGCTTGTGAACGGGACAAAGGTTGAAGAACAAGAAGTCGTGTACGTAGCATAAGAAACACCAGGTGGGGAACCTATCGTTCTAAACCTACAGGAGGCAAAGGTGCCCTCCTCCCTCCTCGACGACCGAATAACAATTATTTGATGACACTATCTCTACCTCTTCAAACTGTCTCATTCTTGTTAAATGTCCTTTGTTTCGAATTTAGTGAACCCCATTGCAGTATGGGGTTGTAGTCAGTTGAAAAGCTATTGGTGATCAATGACTAGTTCAGAGCTATTGGTAGAGGCCAAGGTGGAAATGTGAGCGTAGAATCGCGGGACGAACAGTATATGACATGGATCCAGCCGCTTAGTCTGTTGTTATTGGATCAAGAAAACATTATCAACTAACCCCCAACAAAACAAACAATTTAGGAAGTTCGAGGTTGATTTAGGAAAGCTATCATACCAAGGCAAATTCCGTCGCTTCGTCTGCTCGACTCCATCACCAGCTGTAGATGTAGATTCCTTTGCTGTTTCCTTCATCACGAAATCTTATATGCAAACCAATTTAAAAGACGATTCGTTTCGAAATCACTGGATTTGGCGCCCAAATTGACTTCAGATGAGCCGAGAGGAGCTCACTGACAGCCAATTGTTTGGCGGCATTGTCATATCGAAGAACTGGAGACTTCCTTTCGAAAAATACTATAAATTTCTATTTCCATTTTGAAGTGAAGAAGAGCGATAACTAGTTTATTCGTTCGTTTGTTAATATTCAGCTGTAATGTCTATGTTCTAGTTAATTTTTTTTTGTAATAATAGCGCGTTTGGAAGATATAAATCCGACAATTGTTCAAATGGCGCCCATCCGCTGTAAACGAATCGCAGTGAAGTGACCAGTTCGTCATTTTGATGTGAACAAGGTACAAATAATTAGCTGTCAAACAGTCAGGAAAAGAAGGATTCGGCACCAGTGCCACCAAAAAAGAACCAGAAGATTAATTGAAAATAGATCCGTTTGCGGAAATTCCTTTGAAACTGCTGTGTTTGCGATGTCGGGTGTAGTGCGAAGGTAATTTTCCAGCATGGATTGAAATTTCAAGTGATGACAGCAAATCTAAGATTCCATCGTGCATGTCACCATCGTAAACGTTTTGCGGGCTTAAATACTATTTGTTATATTTCTAGCTATGATTCCTCTGATGATTCACGGCCGGAAGGGAAACGTTCTCGCCTGGACTCCACATCGAGCAGTAAAAAGAAAAAACACAAGAAGCATAAGAAACACAAGAAATCGTCTCGTAGTGAACGTGAGGCAGGTGTCGATGGCGGTGGGAGCGATCTTAAATCTAAAAAACACAAGAAACACAAACGAAAACATAAATCTAGTGTGGGATCAGGAGATTCTTCCGACACTGGACGCAATTCGTCCAGACGCGGAAACAATGGTGCTAGCGGAGTACCGTCCAGAAAATCGGGCGGTCTGAGTGAGAAGTTCACGGATATAATGGAGAAAGTTGGGAAGAATGCGGATTCTGTGGTGATTATAGAGAAGACGTCGAATGGGCATACGATTGCTATGAAGAAACCAAATATACCCACTGACCCTTCGAGCTTGGTGGAGGAGATCACAAGAACGTTAAATGCGAAGGCGATACCGTCGATGGAGATTGTGTCGTCGGAGTCGGAAAGTGATGTGTAAGTTTGATCCTTTGTTATGTCGCATGCCAGGGAATTTGGGGTTAATGAGTGTATTGATGTTGGGGGCTGAGGTGTTTTTCGGACAATTTCACAGCTGAGCCTTGTGCAGCATGCAGTTGAGAGTGGAGCAGGACATTCATTCTTTAGTTATACAAAGATCCAGAAATTAGGGTATTGCAATGAGTGTACTTTGGTTATTAGCGTTTGTAGGCATGGATCCCCGAAATACAAAGTAGTTAACGAATTTTAAGCGTCGAATTTATAAGATGTACAGTAGCCGCTCGGAAATTAGAATTGGTGGTTCAACTTCCGAGCTTAGAGATTCGTTTTCTGTTTACAAGGTAACAGTTGGGCTAAAAAGTTCGTAAGCGAACATAGACCACATGATCCCGCCAATAGGGTTACTGGGCGAGCCTGACGTTTCGCGCGCGCTTTTTTTTGAAGCGTCTCTCGGCTCATCGAAGGCCCTTTAGTCTCGACAAGGAGACCCACGTCAAGCTTGAAAGAGTGCTTCCTTCGCTCCAGAACTCTAATGGGTCTTCTTACGGTGGTTGCAGCCGTCTCCGAGGAGCCTCCAAGCGAATGAGGACCTTTGAGCATGCCTCGAGGTTCCTGGGGGTGTCGACCTCCGATGTCGTGGTTCGGGAAGTTGCGAGTCGGTTGCAGCTTCGAAACCGCGTCTCTGACCATACGCAGCATGCCGCTTTGGTCTGATGTCCAGCACAGGGTCGGCGGGGAAGCGCAGATTCTCTCCGTAAAACATCTCCCAATGGCTGGCCGTGAACTCCTCTTGGTGAGCTGTGCAAAGGTCGAGGAGGACGAAAGGCAAGGACCGCGAACACGACGGATCGTCGCGAGCCATTAAGGCGGCCTTTAGTGTCCGGTCCCGATGTTCCAACATCCCATTGGACTGTGGATGGTATGCAGAACTCCTGTGGCGTTTCAAACCTAGGGGCTTGCCTAACTCCGAGAAAAGAGTAAACTCAAACCGCATTTTCTGGTCCGTGGTGATTACGGCTGGTACACCCAATCGCGGGATCCACTCTTGACAAAGGTATTGCTTCAGGCCACCGCGCAATCCTTTCGAAGATTGTGAGATAATACTTGTATCCGTGCGAGTTTCGAAAAGGGCCAATGATGTCGAGATGGCTGGTATGGAAGCGCTTGGTCGACCGAGGGAATACGCCTTCTTCCTTTCTTACGTGCTTGTTGCACTTTTGGCACGCGATGTACTGTTTGGCCCAAGAGTTTACATTATTGTTCACAGACGGCCAGAAGTATTTTCCAGTGACTAACTGGTTCGTCATCCTAATGCCTGGGCGCTCAAGGTCGTGTATTGCGTTAAATACTTTTCTGCGAAAATCGCCCGGAATAAGTGGCCTAAGTCCCTTGTCTGAAGCCTCACCCACTCCTTGAACTTGTATTTGGAGTTTGCCTTCAGGCTCTGAAACTGCGTCGTCTGCCGGCGAGGACTATGACCTCCGAAATTCGAGACAAAGCATCTGCCACGACGTTGTCTTTTCCAGACAGGTGTTGAATATCAGAAGTGAACTGGCTGATAAAGCTCAAGTGTCGAAGTTGACCAAGGGACGCTTTGCCGGACTTTTGTTTCAAAGCAAAAAAGAGTAGAGAGTATGGCCCGTGAACAATGTGAACGGCCTGCCGTCAAGGGAGAAATGAAAACATTTCATGGAAGGAACGCGGCGAGTAGCTGACGATCGTAGGCGCCGTAGTTACGTTGAGTTGAGTTGTTTCGGAGAGAAACTCAACGGTATCCAGGTTTGAGTCATCGACAAACACAGCTAGGGGTGCATCTGGCCGAGGGAATTCCAGAAGTTTAGCGTCAACAAGCTTTTGTTTGACCGTTTCAAACGCGTGGGCGGCCTCAGTAGTCGACGAAGTCTCTCGGGAGTCTTTGGTTTTGGGCTTAGACAAGTAAGCGTTGAGGATCGCTGGTGATGAACGGCCTTGGACAAGAAACGACGATAGAAATTTAACATGCCCAAGAACCTTCGCAGATCTTTCACCGTAGTTGGCAGGGGAAATTCTTCATCGCTTCAACTATGTCTGGGTCAGGTTGGATTCCGTCAGGGGTAATCCTGTGGCCGAGAAATTTTACCTGCTTCTGTAGGAATTTGCATATTTCAACGTTTTGAACGAGTCCGGCCTCAAGGAGACGTTGAAAAATGCACTCGAGGTGGTCCAACTTCTCAGATTTGAAAGAAGGAGCGACCAAAACATTATCCATGTATATGAAACAGAAGTTTAAATTTCGTAGGATAGAGTGGATGAATCTTTGGAATGTCTGTCTGCCCAGCGTTGCACAAGCCAAAAGTTATCCTAGTGAACTCGAAGAGTCCGAAAGTTGTGTAGATAGCCGTTTTCGATATGTCTTCGGGAGCAACAGGGATTTGATGATGCGTCTTGGGGAGATCCAAGGTTGTGAAAATTCGCCAGTTTGTAAGTGAATGCGCGAATTCATAGACGAGTGGAATAGGGTATCGGTCGGGAATTGTTTGATCATTCAGACGCCTGTAATTTCCACATGGCCTCGATTTGCCGTTTGGCTTAGGAACCAAGCGAAGTGAAGATGACCAACAGCTATTGGAGGGTCTGCAAATAACTCTGTTTCATTAAATCGATAGCTTCTAGGGTGATAGAGGACGCACCATTGAGAAGATCGGGGAGCCGTAAGTGTTGATGTGGTGCCGCATATCGTGCTAAACCGGCTGGGAGAAACTACTTTCAGTAGTGAAGTTGTGGTATTTCTTGAGGAGGGCATCGTAGGTTCTGCGTTATCAATGTGTTTGGACTGGGTTCCGGGAGAACTGACACCTCAGCGCCCGTGTCGATCAGGAAACAACGCCTGCCCAAAGGGCCGAAGATTGTATGGCGACCTGGTACTGTGCTTCGGGTAAAAGCGTGTTCACCACTTTGGATTTGCTGGTTTCTTTATCTCAACTATCGCTACTTCCGAATTTAAATTCTAGGTTTTCTTTCTTTACGATTGATCTATTAATCATTTTCAGTACTTTTCAATCTCTCTTAAGCCTAATGAAAAGAACCTTATATGTATACTTAATTTTGTCTTTTCTTTACTCTACGTTTTTTTCTGCGTCTGATTGCTTTGATGGGTAGGTAGTTAGTGAAGTTTTCGCGCCCGGCCTCCTGTCAGGCCGCCAGCTGTGTCTTAGGCAGAGGCGAATTCACTACGGCCATGCATTCGTGGTTCGCGTCTCCCATGTGCCGCCACATGCTGCTCTGAAATTAGAATAAGTGGTTCTAATTTCCAAGCTTAGAGATTCGTTTCCTGTTTATATAATTACTGTTGGGCTGAAAAGATCGTAGGCTAACATAGATTTTTTTTTTTTCATAAAATTTGATTTTATTTTCCAATATAGTTGCCTTTGAGGGCGATACAGCGCTTATAGCGGTCATACAATTTTTCGAAATCATTTTTATAGTACGATTTGTCTTTACCCTCAAAATAAGCCTGAGTTTCGGCGCTAAATTCATGTAATTTTGCCATCGTTTTCATTGATTTGTGACACCGTACATTATCTCGATGAAGCAGCACTTCCTTATCTTCAAATGGGGCCGTCTGTTTGCGATTTCTTCTTTCAAACGCCCCAATAACGCTATGTAAGTCGCTGTTGATGGTTTTTCACTTCTCAAAATAGCCGAAGAATACTATACTATGCGCATCCCAAAATACTGATACCGTAGCCTTGCCATCCGATTGTTGCGTCTTTGCACGCTTTAGAGTCGATTCACCACGTGCAGTCCTCTCAGATGACTATCGTTTTGATTCTGATGTGCAATAATGGAGCTATGTTTCGACCATTGGCACATATCGAAGCATAAATTCTGATTTTGGATTATGGAGGAAACCCTTCAAATACCGCTCCTAATCGTCAATTCGTTGTTGTTTGTGGTCGATTATGAGTTCGCGCGGCACCCACTGTGAACAGAGCTTTCTCATACCCAAACATTCATACACGATGTGTTTAACACGTTCCTTTGATATCTTTGGAGCCCCGGCTATCTCGATCAACTTCACTTCTCTCCTCTTGTCTTCACTCACGCGTCCGCTGCGTGCAACGTCCTCAGTGCTTATTTCGCTCGTTTAAACGTAGCAAACCACTCCTCAACGTTTGATTTTTCTGGTGCAAAGTCCGAATAATATTTATTAAGCCAAGCCTTGGCTTGAACAGAATTTTTTTACGTCAAAAAAACAATGTTTTATAAACACTCAAAATGCCTTTTTATCCATTTTCTGCAAACTAACAAAAGTTACTCCACTCAAAATGTTCTATCCGAGAAACTAATAGTCTGACAGCTGTCAAATTTGTACATGCGTCTTTTGAAGGTTAGGGTTAACTAAAAATCATATGGCTTTAATAATAGTAGCGTCATCTGTCCAACCGGTATTTTTTATGTTTTATTTCCCATTTTTCCTATATGCGGCCATATTCCTGTTTTTCTTTGTGTAGAGTAAGTGAATATGGCTACGCACTGAATGTTGGACTCCCGCAATGGTAAGTCGTCCAACTACCAAGTAAACCCTCCCCACCATCAGAGAACTAGCCTGGTTCCATTTCATACACTATTTGGAGCCCTCCTATTCTTCGATCTCAGGGAGCCTTGAAATATCCAAATTTCGTTCACCAAAGGAAAGGAAGAAGTAAAAGATAATTGTTAATTGAACCAACTCATTGTTGTCTGGCCCTGCCGGTCGAGCTCAAGCTTTTTCACGAGAATAAGAACCCGAATGTTAAGTTACCTTTTCAACCGTTTTCCTCAGAAAGTTGTCACTCAGTGTTTGTTGCTGTTCTTGGCGAACAACTACTTCGGGGACTATTCTCGCGGTCACCATCACCGTCTATTCTGGGACAGCGCGGTAGGCAGACGCCACCCGCTAAATTCTCCATGTTTGCACCTGCGCAAGGTCGATCCAAGCTTCGATCCAAAACTCGGCATCATAGACCGAAACGAATTGCGTTGCTCTGATAAAAAGACGTCTCCTGCTAAAGGCCGAGCCTCCAATTGCGGGCTTGTCTACTGTTGCTTATATTTGTTCGAAAAAGCTCATTTCCGAGTTGAGCGTCAATCTAAATACTTAACCTATAACTATAAACTATGACTCTATAATCAACTTGCCGGTTGATATGGAATGCAGGGTCAAGATTCTCTCTTTAGTCATCGTGCCTGAAACTATGAGCAGTGCCTATTCTGCTTTGTGTCTGTTCAACAGTGCGTCAGGCGCTAAATGCCGCAACATCATTTGCAGGCGCCACTCTTCTGGCTCGAATCTTAGCAGACTATCGAGTGATGCCTTTCTAGATCCATCCCTAGGGTGGGCCCTTGTACTTCTCCCGAAGAAGAACACATTTCCGATATCAAGCTTTGTAAGAAGCTACTCGTTGAAGTCAACGCTGTATCTCAGCTCGATGAATAGCATCCACTGTGAATCTTCCTGCTCGAAAAGCGAATTGCTTTGAGGATAAGTCTCCCATAGCATGTATCACTTCGGCGATTCTGTTTCCTTTCCGTCTATACCAAACATACAGAGTGGTTGGTATGCAGACGTCAACTCAAATTATCCAACGCAAAGTAAAAATACTTGCGTCGAAAATTCGTCATCGTCTTATTCCGTGTACGAAATCCAGGCAAAGCAAGGTTTTATGCTAAACTTAAAGTCGAGCGCCATCCCGAATCCAGATGACTGCGGTACCTGAGAAGTTGAGATGCTATTTGGCTGGGGTCCATGTTTCGGCACTGTTCGTTGTATCGCCTATTCATCGGCTTCTTGCGTACGGCGTTCGCAGGCTTTCGCGAATTTGAGAACATTCTCCAGAGACAGAAAGCGTAGACTCTTCTTTGAAGAAAACCATACCAAGGTATCTTCGTTTGAAGTCTAAGGAGGCAGGGCCGTTTTTTCCTCTTCCTCATTGGCTGCATATGGCCGAGACCACCACTCCGATTGTTTCCATGTGGTAGTTTAAGGTGCAAAAACCCCATTAAAACCCTACTAAGGTTTTCATGTCCCACTTCTTAAGGGACAAAAAAGATGCCGCTCTAGTGGCCCCGGGTTCCTTCACAAAAATTTTCGCTTTCCGGCAGAAGTTCAACTTTCACCATTCGGCGACGTGAACCCTTGCAATTTCCGCAAATGCCAAAACGCTGGTTTTGCTCTCACCATTGTATATCCAGAACCTTGGCGAGCTAGTCTGTCAGCCTCCTCATTACCAGCTATGTTTGAGTGGTCTGGCACCCAATAAAAAATGTGTCGTTCAGTCGGCCAAGTTCCAACAGCATCTGATGACAACTTCAGTTCAACTGATTTGATATGTCGTTGCTATTTAGTGCTGATAATGCTGCCCGACTGTCGGAACAGATTCGAATGGTGCGACCCCTCCATTTTTGGCGCAAAAATTATTCTGCAGCCAATAAAATGGCATATATCTCCGCCTGGGATGTGGTCATAATTTTTACGAGAAGTCGAGTCAGTTCTATAATTGGATTTCCCGAGAATACCCTTGCGCCCGATCCGTTTTCCACGAATGACCTGTCAAGCCCTGGGGCCTAATTCTGTTTGAGTATATTGATGGTCGAGGTGATTTCTCTTCTATTCGAAGAAGCAGTCTGTTACCGCTTATTGTGGTGTTTAATCATTTCATCTACAAAAGGTGTAACTTCACCGGATATGATACGGTTAAGAACCGTAGTTACGTGCCCCTTCCACTTCCTCAGCTGTTCGTCCACGTGGATGAAGAGTTGACCATTAACGTGCCTCACAAGACGATCAAAAGACTTGCGACCACATGCAAGTTCATTCGTAATGTGGTATACGGTTTTGGAATTATTGCTATTTGTGGCAGCTTCTGTTTCCTTGAACAGCGCAATAACAAATTCCTCCTTTTGTCATGACGGACACTATTTTGAACTTTCCAGAATTTTGCACGGAGCTCGCTCCCAATTGCTTGCGATCAATAGAGCCTCCAATCTCTTAGGTTTATCGATCCGTTCGCAAAATTCCGCAGTCAGCCAGATCTAGGAGCACCCGAACAACAGCATTGATGGCCGCCAAAGGATCATCAACATCCTCGGGCGGGTTATTTACGATATTTCAGCCCGATCAGCAAAATAGGTCTCCCTGGATCATATAAACAGTCGATGTTGAACTTGAAGAATCGCAGCTATCCAACCCTGCGCCTTTTTTTTTGACGTATCTCTAGAAGTGAATTTCTAATCGTAAAGTGGCTAATCTAATTGCTCGTACGGTGTTGACCAGTTGAAACCCAACTGACCTTTCTTAAACCCCAACTCACTGACCTAGTTCGGTCATGCAATGGGATTTTTTTAGCAAGCAACACGAGATGAATAGTACAACTGAGGAAACCGGTAAACTTTTCAGGCAGTCCTGCAATCAGTTGAAAGATTGTAAGCCTATAGGCACACTAAGGGTATTTTCAACAGCTACCATTGAATGAAGAGAGAGATTTTATACAAAAATTCATAAAAAATGTGCTGATTTTGAAAGAAACTTGACTGGATAGCAAAATTGCTTGTTCCTATGATAAAAACTATTCAAAAACTACTCCCACGGTGTAATTGATTCACGTAATTTGGCTTTTGCTTTCATAAATCTTTTAATTCGAACGCATATATATTTTTTTATATATTATTTCTCTATCATTTCAGAAACGAAGTGGACGAAGTGGCTAGCCCCGATGTAGCAGTCATTGAGGACGAGTTAAATCTTGAAGAGCTCATGAAACAAAAGGCTCTGTTACAGGCTCGCCTCGGTGCCTATCTGTCCGAATCCGATGATGATACCTCTAAGGGTGGCGGCGATAAGACAGAAAAGGCGACTGCAGCCAAGAGTAAGAATATCGATGAGTCTAGTAATAATAATAAAAATGTTTCTAAACCACAAAATAATGAATCCGATATTATATTGTTGGATGATTCTAGCGGCGCAACAACGCCGACATCGAAGGCACCACTGGCCTCTAAAACACACCATCAGCCGCACTCTGATCACTATCACGACCATGATTTAATTGTTGAACGATCATCTGTGATGGCTAAGAAGCGAACTCAGAAAAGTCCGGCGCCCACGCCAATAGGACGGAATCATTCGCGTAGTCGAAGTCGTGATCGTAAGCAAATTACATCCTATAGTAATCGTGAATCTGATCAGCAACGATCAAGTAGAATAAGTGGTAGTCGACGAGGGGAAACTGAGAATCGTTTCAAGGAGGATCTTCGTGATGAAATCAATCGCGATAAGGAACGACAACGGGAACGTGAGAGACGACAACATGAGATGGAGCGTCATCGATATTCAGATCGTGATCGTGATCGAGCTGGAATGAGATACAGTCGTGGTGGTGGTGACGGGCAGTCCCTAGATCGGGATCGGGACCGTCGGAAGCGTGAACGCAGTCATAGTCGCAGTAAGTATGAATCTGATAGGCGACGGGAACGAGAAAGGGAAAGAGAAAGATCTCGTGAACGTGATCGTGAAAAACGTTCCAGGAAAGAAGAACGAGATAAATTCAAGGGGTCCCTGAGCGAAGGACAGCATGTTCAAAAGGATTCTAGCAGCGATAGTGAAATTGCTGATATTGACATAAAAGAGGATGAAGATGATGAGGAGAAGATTATCGAAATGAGGCGGAAGAGACGGGAGGAGTTACTTAAGGTAAGGAAATCACTTTCAGTTGGTATTTCTCATCCAAAATAAAAATGTGTTTTGGTTCTTCAGAAATTGGGTGCCAATGGTGACAATAACGACAAACAGGAGGAAAGTGTACGAGCTGTACAGCCAGAAGTATCTCGTGATGTATCCAGGGGGGCATCGCCCGCTTCAAAAGTGTCGTTATCACCAAGATCATCTTCCAAACAAGAACAGCGATCTCCGGCTTCTGATTTCAGAGACGATGATAATCCGGAGAGCTCTAATGGATCTCATACACCACCGTTGCAGCCCAAGGATACGCGGCAAGATAGTTCACCAAGACCTGATAATGGCGGGGACAAAACAAAACAAACTAAAGAACCATCGAAACGCCCAGAATGGGACATGTTTGCTGATCAAGATGTCGATTCCAATTTCGATGTGAGTGTAAATATCTTCAAAAATTGTTTAATTCTAATTGTCTTCTTGCTTGGTTGGTAGAAATTGACATTGCGTTTCTTTTTTTTTTCTATTTCAGTCACCAAGCACAGTTGTCGCTAATAAGAATCATGTGGAGAATCCAGCACTCACAGACAATTGGGACGATGCCGAAGGCTACTATCGCGTCCGCATTGGTGAAGTTCTTGACAATCGGTACGTGGTAAGTGGCTACACAGGCCAAGGAGTTTTCAGTAACGTAGTCCGTGCACGTGATCAGGCCCGGGGCAACGCAAATGTAGCTGTTAAGATTATTAGGAATAATGAAATCATGTAAGTTGTCCTTAAGGTTTTGTGTAGGAACTTGGCATATATTTTGATGCATTTGATAAATCGGTTCCATCTTTCGCTCGATAGGCATAAAACTGGTCTGCGGGAGTTAGAAATCTTAAAGAAATTGAACGACGCTGACCCTGAAGATCGATTCCATTGCTTGCGACTCTATCGTCACTTTTTCCATAAGCAGGTAAGCTCAATCCTCTCATTCTTTTTGAAACAATATTCTGTAATTAAAAAAATATTCTGTTATAGCATCTTTGCATGGTCTTTGAACCGCTCGCGATGAATTTGCGAGAAGTCCTGAAAAAATATGGCAAAAACGTTGGATTACATATCAAAGCCGTTCGTAGCTACACTCAACAATTGTTCCTTGCATTAAAACTACTGAAAAAGACTGGAATACTTCATGCCGACATTAAACCCGACAATATCTTAGTGAACGAAAGCCACCTAATATTGAAGTTATGCGATTTCGGATCGGCTTCAACTATCACAGATAATGAGATTACACCGTATTTGGTGTCGAGATTCTACCGATCGCCTGAAATTATTTTGGGAATTTCATATGACTATGGAATTGATATGTGGTCTGCTGGGTGTACGATTTATGAATTGTATACAGGGAAAATTTTGTTTAGTGGAAAGTCGAATAATCAAATGTTGAAGTTTTTCATGGACTTAAAAGGTAAGATACCCATTCTGTGAGCAAAATTACAAATAAAGGCTGACAGCCCTATTACTTGTGTAAAATGTAGTACTTTGTTTATAGCGAATAACAAAAAATTAACTTCTACTTGCAGGAAAAATACCAAACAAGCTCATTAGAAAAGGACAGTTTAAGGATCAGCATTTTGACCAAAGTTGTAATTTCCTGTATCATGAAATCGATAAGTTAACAGAGAGGGTAAGTAGTTTGTTATCATATTTGAGAAACTGAAGTAAACGACGATCATTTCAAACAAATTGAACTGGTAAATGCTGCCACACTTTTGAATGTTTTTACCAAACAAAAAAGGTTGATGAAAGGGCTAGAATCACAATGAGACTCTTGTTAACGTGTTGCGCTTATTAGTAAATTTATTCCTGGTAGATGGAACATAAGATATATACGTTTTGCTTATGAAGTTTAAGGAATACAAGTGAAGATATCTTTGAGTTCTCAGCTTCATACGTTCAAATGCATCTTCTTTCTTTTTCTTCAGCCCTTGTCCCGTTCGTTCGTGAGGTAATTCCATTCAAAATCTAGAAATACAAGTAAGTGAAGGTCAACATTAATCTCAGACTGCTCACTATTTTTATTCTGTGTACTACTATAAGCGGCTAGCACATGAGAGGTGACCGTCATAGTTGCTTGAAAGTTTCAAGTTTTCGTCAAGAAAGGGCGAGAGTTTATAATTATTGTAAATTCTCACTCTTTCATTGGCGTGATAATCCAATTAATTCAAAGCCTTGAAGAGTGTTAAGACACTCCATTCAAGACCGTAATGGTACATTATAGGACTATAGTACATCATAGAAGGGAATGAGGTTAGCATTGCGCTTGGCCATGATTATGGTTATGGCCATGGTATTCGACATCCATTCACCAGTGAAATTTAAATCGCAACCTTGTTTACGACCGCCTTACCTTCCAGCCACTGAGATACCCGGATACGGCACAATGACAGTTTCATTACTGATTATGCCATGCTGTGGAATTCAGTATCTCAGAATAGTTTAGGGGTGGGTTTACTATTAGTGATTTCACTGAGATGAGCCACATATTTCTTTTTCAAATCTACAGCCATTGCTGTCCTTTGACAAGGACCTGAGTTTCATTCCAGACTATCTCAGTAAAGCGGGTCATTTTTTCACAATCATATGTCGCTTTGGAAAGTCGCCTTTTTAGTTTGTACTGAATGAGCTTTTTGCGCAAGGCAATCCAGCCTCTTGTTGATGCTATCGAAAACTTTCATCGGATTTACACGAAGGTGGAGCAGGGTTAGAGTGTTGAGGTGGTATTATAAAAACCAATCATATGACTTTCAGGAATGTCTATGAGAAGCAAGAGTAGCGCCCAGACGGTACTATGCTCTCTTTTATATTAAATAGATTACAAATTTCCAGAAGTATTTTCGAAAAATTCGAGAATGTAACTGGCAGGGCCTCTAATAATCCTCCTAAAAGTCACTTTAATAATGCACAGAAAATTGTAATACAGAAGAAAAAAAGATAATAAACGTGCAGTTTTCAAATAGACCGACTTCACTAAATTTTTATGTTATACAAGAACACTAATTCATTATGTTTATGGAGGCGTTGGCTGCCCGGGGTGAGTTCCTCGCGTCGTTCGAGTCGCTACCTGGAAAGAGGTGGAAGGATGAGTATACATAATAGTCAGTGAAAAGCCTCACGCAATCACACATACACTAAGGGGAAAGGGAAAGTCGCACCGCGTCCTTGAAGAACTATTGTGCCCCTTTTACTGGTTATATTGTACCTATTAATCATAGTATCTCAAGCAGGCCTATAACCGTTAGAAACTTTAGTATGTTCCCTACTTCCAGATCTTTCAGCTTTGCATCTGGTATTAAGTGTTCTCCCAGATGCCTCGACCTACTTTGCACAAGTGCCGGACACTGTCCCAGGACGTGTATAGAGGTTTCGTCCTCCTCCTCACAAAACCTGCAGGCAGTGTCCGTAGATATCCCTAGCTTCCCTAGGTGATAATTCATCCGACAATGTCCAGTGAGAATTACCAGTATGATTCGGAGGTTCTTTTTGGTGAGGTTTAAGCAATCCTTTGTGCGTATGGGTTCGTATCCCCCAATAAGCACCCTGGACTGCTCCATCCCCGGTAGGCCCGCTCAGTATAGTTACCTCAACCGTTCCTCTTCATTTCTTAGATTCATAGAAGGGTTCTGGCCCGTGTAAAGGCGTCCCTACTCCCTTCTTGGTTAGTTCGTCCGCTGCCTCGTTGCCTTCCACCCCGCATGGCCTGGAACCCAAAGTATCCAGACCTTGTTGGACGAGCCGAGTGTATTCAGTCTCTCAAGGCATTCCCATACCAGTTTAGAGTTCACCTGGTTGGACCTAAGTGCCTTGAACGCTGCTTGGCTATCGGTGAGAATAGCTATATTCTGCCCCCTGTAGTTCCTTTGTAGATTAAAGGAGGCACATTTGTCTATGGCGTATATTTCCGCCTGGAATATGCCCATTGGCTCAAAGCACGTTTTCCTTGGACGAATGATACCGGCACCCGCCCCCTCTGCTGTGAAGGATCCGTCAGTGTACCAGGTAATCAGTTGCTGGTTTAAGCCGTAGCAGTCACGCTCTCTCTGTTTGCCTTGTTACTCCAACGTGTTTCAAACTTCTTATCGAAGTGAAACCTCGTTGTCATGTTATCCCTTGGTGTCAGTAATTCGGGATACCGCCTAGAAAGAATATCGATCTTCCTTCGATTTAGGCAGCTCTCCGCCTCACTCATACTACCGGCCATCCTGAATATTGCCCTCCTTACCTGCATCTGCATGTGCAGATGGAGAGGGGTTAATCCCAGAAGGACCTCCAGGGATGCCGTTGGGCATGTCCTCATTGCCCCACTGATACACACGCAAGCCAGCCTTTGGAGCTTATGTAATTTCCTGGCTTGTGTGCTGGGTTCGGTTCTTTCTGGCCAGATTATCGCTCAATAGGTAATCATTGGCCTTACTATTGCAGTATATATCCAAATTAAATAATCTTCAGGCTGCAACCCCATTTTTTAAGGTTTTGTGTGAAACAAAACCTTATTAGAATCGAGACGGTGTCTGTCTGTCCGTCTGTCCGTCTGTCTGTCTGTCTGTCTGTCTGTCTGTCTGTCTGTCTGTCTGTCTGTCTGTCACACCCGATTTATTCGGAAACGGCTTGACCGATTGTCACGAAAATTGGGGAGAGTATGTAATCTGGTGATCCCTGTACATGCAGTAAGTGGCGCCATCTTGTGTTAAGTTTAAGGGGGGGCTCCCCGTACATGTGAATGGAGGGTGCAAATTTTTTTTTCACAGAATGTAGCCATGTAGGGTATCAAATGAAAGGTCTCAATTAGTACTTTTCGAATCTGGTTCAATATTTGATATTAGATGAAACATAGGAGAGCGAGGGTTCAAAATATGACCCACAAAAAGTGTAACAGGTCTCGTTCTCAGAACCTATCCAACCGAAAAATCTGAAAAAAATCACAGTGGTGCATCTCTACGAAATCTAGGCCTCAAAATATATCCGGTTCCGATAACTGCACAAATAAAGTTAATAATAGTATATTTCCACATTTTAGAAATTTACCGGGCACCCCCCCTTATGTTCATCCCAGAAGTACAAAATTTGGCATGCGTGTAATGAAGAATATAATGCACAGTTTGGTCAAGTTTGAAGAAAATCCAACTATTATTAACAAAGTTATAGGGGGTGAAACTTTACAATTTTTTGTGAATTTCGTTCACTCTACAACCCGCATGACGTCATCATCACATATCAGTTCGTGAATATCACAACGAAATGAGTTCTTAGGAATTGGGTCGCAGACAATTATTTTGTTTTAGTTTTTTAGTTATTTGTCAACCAGACATGTGTGTATGTAGGTATATAATATATGCGTGCTAATGAACTTTGCGGGTAGTGTCTAATTCAGTTAGATATAAGACGTAAATCGGAAATATGGGTACGATAAATTTAGATACGTGCATATATGTGTACAGTAGGTAATAGGCAGTTCGTTTGTTTAGGGTGAGCGTGATATCTATTTCTCTAATATGTACGTATGTCTCGTAGTTTGGAAAAATATGAAGGATTATGTTGGATTTGCAGCTATATACGGACAGAAAAATGTGCGTCTCTTACATAAGATGAACACAAAACCTTTATACCCGAAGCGCGAGCTTCCGGTATTCCGACTTGTTTCTTGCTATGGATCTGCAAGTCATCAGAGCCCTCGTGGCTTTCCGACATGTGTCTTCCGGAGTAATTTTTGGTCTAGCGTAATTCCCAAATATTTGACCTCTGTTTCTCGTTTCACCTCCAATCCAAAAACGCACACAGTGCAATTTCTTTTGTTTCTATGGCATCCCGTAGTACCTCTGTCAGCTGATACAGAGCAGTTTCAGTTGATCGTCCTGCCCGGTAAGCATGCTGACAGTGATGTAGGGGATTACGCTTTAGAACGTTAGTTCTAATATAGTTGTCTATGACCTTCTCCACCGTTTTGAGTACAAACGATGTTAGGCAAATTGGTTTGAAAGATTTAGGGTGAAAAGGATTCTTTTTACCCGCTTTCGGAATAAAGACCACTTTTGCCCGCCTCCATGCCCTTGGTATGTATCTCAATGCTACGCTCCCCCTTACCACCCTCAGAAGAGACTCTAAGATAATTCCTAGGCCTCTCTGGATAAGTGCTGGGAAAATGCCATCTTCTCCGGGAGATTTCAGTGGTTTAAAAGTTCCCACTGCCCATGTTAGCCCAGCTTCTGAGTATACCTCTTTTGCTAGTTTCCAGCTCTCCTTCCTTCCCCTTCTATTCGTTGTTGGCGTGTCAGGCAGAATGTTGTCCGTAGGGTAGGACCCCGGGAAATGAGTTCTAGAAGCAAGGTGTATCCTGTCTTCATTCTCGGTAAATGTCCCATCTTCCTTTTTCAAGCAGACAGAGGATATTCTTCCGTCTTTGTCTACAGCCTTGTACAGCCTGGCTGTTTCTGTGATCTGTTCGATCCCTTCACAAAATTCCCGGTTAAAGAGTTTTCGTGCCTCTGTTCTCATTCTGGTTAGGTTCTTGTTCCACCATGGTACATCCGTTGATGACTTGACTGTCTTAGCCGGACAGCTGGCCTCATATGCGTCAATGACGATTGTGTTGAGGTTTTCCACCACCGTTTCTAATTCCAGTTCGCTCCTGATGTCATCGCCCTCTTGGAGGTGGGCAATGTTGTTGCTCAAGTGCGCTGCGTAGGACTCCCAATTCGTTCTCCTGGGATTCCTTATTATTCTTTCTATTTCGGACTTACCCCCAATGTCGAATCTGATTATCCTGTGATCAGACATAGCACAAAAGTGTAATCGACCGAAACCACTTAGGTAACGCAACAGGAAAAAACCTGAATTGTTTACATAGATGGCGTACACTCTCCAATAGCCACGTGGTAGTATGCGTTGTTTGGTTGGTGGTATGCGACGAGGTTGGCGGCGAAATTTTCATGGTGATCCGTTGGAGATAATCTTTGACAAAAACTCCCGGTGGTCAAAATGATATGGAACGTGGATAAGTTCATCAATTATGCTGATATGTAACTGTATTGGCCGGATTGCTCCGCTTGATGCACGAAAGTGGAGAAGGCAGATATCTCAATTTGTTTTCGATATACTAAATAATGATTCTTATCCAGGTCGTTGTCGGCTTTTTCCATTATGTATACTCGATCTATTGTTGACTTTTTGAGTGGATCGGATCTGATATCGCGTCTCCGTCAGTTACATCAAATTCTGTGCTGGAATAGGATGTTATTCTTTTATATGCTCCTTTCGTCTCGAGCATACACATTTAAAAAAGGCAAAACATTAATTTTTGATTCGTTTTTCATTCAAGGAAAAAGTGGTCGTCATGCCAGTGATAAAGCCATCTCGAAATCTCCAACAAGAATTGATTGCAGATCAAAATCTGCCAGATGATCAATATCGGAAAGTAACCCAACTTCGAGATCTTCTTGACAACGTATTTGCTTTGGACCCGTCGAAACGTGCATCATTGAATCAAGCATTGGCCCACCCCTTCATTCAGGAGAAAATGTAGGAAGTCAACTACAAGTGCGGCAACCCAATGGCCAGTAAACAGAGGCAGAAAAACGGAAATGTTGCTGCAGCCCAGCGGATAAAAATACAACTGAATTATGATTTTTTGAATGTAATTTTCTTACATTGAATAATTTAATTTGTCTAGTTATCAGTTGGACTTTTCTTTACCAAAAGCGAATTATCAGTGGTGGAATAGAGCAAAGAAAATTAATACAATCCGTATAAAGTCAAATTACATGCATATGCAATATTCTAAGTGATTGCGGGGTAAAATATTAATTCAAAGCACACAAATAACTTTATATCAATATTCAAATGAGAAAAAGAAATACAACAGAAGTAGATTTCGTGTAAGCTAAAAACAAACTCCAGAAAGAAGCTTTTTTTCTAATAATTTATTGGGATGACTATTAAATTCAAACAAAATGTTTTCCATACGAAAATCAAAATATACATGAATGTCGTGAATGAAAAACGTCTAATCTATCATTTGTCTCGGTGAAATTTACTTTTCTTTTTCTTTTTAATTTTTTTTTTCATTTTTGATTCGGTTTGAAATGGTGATATGTGACTAATTGAAACAATCTGATTTCAGAATTCATGGACCAGACACTAAGCAACATATTGAGGCTGAGACAGTCATTATCTTTTTGTCTGAAGTTTGATTAGTGCCGAAAAGATGTAGAGTAATTGTTGGCATTAATTCAATGAGAGGTAGTGACATACTTAACTGAAAGAATAATCAAATTTCTCTACAATCAATCAAATGCATATATATATTACGGTAAAAATTTCATACGGAAAATTGATTTGATCGTGCAGTTACAATTCCTAATTCTATCCATTATTTGGTGGATAAAATCAATGTACTAGATAATTGCGTTTGAATTTATCATTCACCGCTTTAAACTACATATGCTATTGCTCAGTAAGTAGGCGCGCAGGATAAACAATTTCTATTCATGTAAAGACAAAATCGCACATTGCTCTTCGTAACAAATCTAAAATCTAATTTTCCGTAGAGCATAGAAATTAAAAGCAAATTTCCGATGAATATTTTTACGACGATATGCACCCCATGATCTCCCATTAAATGTTGGTCTAATTTAATATTTTGTTTGCAGAATATTCTGATGCCCTACAATTATCAAGGCGGATAATTAGCAGGCCGAATGCCAACTTCTGCGTATTTGGCAGAATTAAAAGAAATTCAGAAAGATATTTTTAACCATTTACGCTTACCTAGTATCGTAAGTAATGGAAAGAAAATTTCCAAACGTGTAAATTTTCAAGGGTTGTGAATAACTTCTTTTTTCTATTCTGTTTAATTTTCAGATCGGTGGTTGCCCAGATATTCGAGCGACGATTAGTTTCGCTGCAATTCTCGTGTACAGATTCGGTTTGTAGCAAACTATTCAGCATGAGTTCTATGTTTCAGATATACCGGCGTAAAAGGCCCTCATAAAATTACAGGCTATATGAAATACGTCGTATAATTATTGGTATGAGTTTTACAAGCAGTTGAATGTACACATATGTCTCTTTGGTATCTTAATTATGAGGCGGCCGTTTAGATGGAATCTCTCGGTTCACATGAAAGTCTGTGCTCTTGGTTTAAATGCTGAGGTGGTGTTAGTCACTTCCAAAACATTTCTTGTAAGGATAATAGAATCTAAGCATAGCCTCACTATTAAAAAAAGAAAAGATAAATCGAAGACTAAAATTTGGGAGCTTCAAATACAAGGTGTCTCAAAAGAAATTTTATATTTAGTGGATCGATTAAAAAAAAAGTAAGCTGTATATAGAAAAAATGTTTAATAATTTTTAAAATGCACTTTTTGGGGATTTATTTCTTAAAAATAATATCGTCTAAATGTAGACCCTCGCGTTCTCGGCACTCATTTAATCGAACAGTAAAATTACTTAAGACGTCTCGGCAGGTAGACTCAGGGATGGCTGCCACTTCGTGACGGATATTTTCTTGCAAATGCGCCAGTGAAGTTGATTTATTGGCGTAAATTTAAGATCTAAGATAACCCCATAGGAAAAAATTCATAGGGGTTAAATCTGGAGTGCGTGGAGGCCAATTTATGTCACCTCTCTGGGAGATCAATTTGCCTGAGAAAATTTCACGAACACGTGGCAGAGACATATTGGACGTGTGTGAAGTTGGAACCATGTTCGTTGGTTTTAACCAGGAAAGTTTTGCAGTTCAGGTTCCACATAACACTCTGAATTCATTGTAACTGCACGAACCCACAAAGTAAGGGCCGATAATTCCTTGCGCCGATATCGTAGCCCTTACGGTCACTGTAGGCAAACGTAGGGATTTCTGATGTTTGCGTTTTAGGATTCGTTGCACTCCAGTGGCGGCAGTTCTGCTTATTTACGTGGCCATTAAGATGAAAATGAGCTTCATCCGAAAACAAAATGTTGGTAAACGTTGAAAATCGCTCAATTACCTGATTTATGAAATTAAGCCTCTGACTGGCATCTTGGGGCTTTAATTCTTGCACCAATTGAATTTTGTAGGGGTGCAGCTTTAGGTCTTTGTGCATAATGCGATGTAATGATGATCTATCCACATTTAAAGCACTTGCGCGCTTCCGAATTGAAAGGTTCGGGTCGTCACGAACAGACTGATTAATATTCTCCACGTTTTCTACCGTTCTTGATGAGCTAGGTCGGCTGGATTTTGATTATCCAGCGTTGTACCAGTCTCTTCAAACTTTTTAACCCAATGTCGAATGAGAGGAACGCTTGGCGCATCATTTAAGTGGCGAAAACCTCGTATACTGCAGAATTTTCTACGCGCTACAGTTGCCGAATCGCCGTTTTTGTAAAACTCTCGCACGCACAACGCGCGGTCTGCTCCCGAGAAACACTCCATAGCGACTGAATTCCTAAGAGCCACGCCACCGATTGACATAACCCCCGCGCCCCTCGGATACGTTGCGTTCACGCAGTAAGCTAAATAAATATAAAATTTCTTTTGAGACACCTTGTATAAAAGATTGTGTTGTGCTCATATGCAAGCAAACTATAAGAATAACTTGATGACACATATGCAACTAGAAATGTCAATGCGTACTATTTATTGGTCTGTCGTCCATTTTAATACGATACTATATTAACATTTTAAAGCAAACTTATTTCCTGTTGAAAATGCTATCAATAATAGTATTTATGGTTGTTTGTGTTGGCCCACGCTGTCCAGCAAAGTAATGAAAGGCGTATAGATAAATGCGAGAGTTAATGTTGAAGTTTTCGAGTATTATGGGTCAATTATAAGAAAATAAAAACGATTTGTCGTTTTCTGTGTTGAGCTTGCGCTACTAATATCTAAACAGATGCACTTTTGTGTGTTTATTTTCAATTGGGACTTTGTGCTATCAAATTTGTGGATCTTGACGGGATCAATATCGGGGATTCCATAATTATTTCACTTTTATTTTAGCACAAGTTAAAAATTTGAAATTCTCAAAAACCGCTTTATCAATCTAAGATATAATTACCATCATTAACTAAAGATGTCTGGCATCTTTTCTGCAAATTTTCAGCTTCGCATTTGTAGAAATGTAGTGGAGAGGAAAAATAGTAACCAGGGTGGTGTCAAGCGTTATCTAACCGGAGATTTTTATTTCCCATCGTATAGTCTATAGATATAAATAAATGACAATTGGATCAGGTGTTGGTTGGTAGTAAAGTCACCATTCTCAACCGACTTTGTTCGTGTTCGATGGTGCAGATTCTTCCCTTCTTTCGGGTGATATGTAAGCCACGACATTTACCAGCTAATGATCCAACAGATTTACGTCGGCAACACCAGTGAAACAAACTACTCTATCGAAAACTCGTCCATCCAGAAGCCACGGTAGGGAAGACGTCTCCTGTAGCACGGTCCGCATGGCTCTCTTTTGAGTTCACGTGGCCCTTAACCTAGGATTGATCACTGAGTTTCCGTATTTTAGTAACCCGCTCTGCGGCGTAGATTTCTAACTCTGAAGGCTCTTTTATATCCATACCAACGCGATTGTAGAGTCGAATCAGCAGTTCACAGCAGTCTCGTTTAGATGTAAATTCGACCTCACCAGTTATATCAGTTCAGTCATCAGCAAACCACCATTCAGTTCTACTTCCGGCAAAGTCATCTTGGCTTTTAATGGTTTTACTCTGGTATTTCGAAGAGCAGATATAGTCGCTTCGCTATTTGATTCAATGATCCTACTGTACACTATTGCAGCGTATGCTGATTCAGAGGCATTGCAAAATCCCTGCAGTTCGCAGTGCCCGCCTTTGTCATAATGTATTCATCAAAGAATTCGGATGACTTCCAGGGCCGGTAACTATACCTCGAAGCATTTGTAATCTCGTAATAAACCTCCTCCCAACCAATTTTCTGCAACAGAATTTTTGCCGCAATCGTCATCGGTGCTGTGTTGAAACGCGTTGAAAAGGCTGGTGGCGGGGTTGCATTTTAAACATTTGAAAAATCTTTTCAATATCAGGTGAAGTAACAAATTCATATTTTCTCCATCTAAATAGAACAGAAGTGTCCGAATAGTTGAGTAGTTAGAGCACACGGCTGTCATACGGAAGATCGCGTTTCAAATCTCATTGGTGGCAGTTGTATTTGTATCGTGATTTGACGCGGATACCAGTCGACTCAGCTGTGAATGAGTACTTGGGTCAAATCAGGGTAATAATCTCGGGCGAGCGCAATGCTGACCACATTGCCTCCTACAGGCTCTCCTGTAGTGTGCCGCTGTGGTCTTGAATGAAGTGCTCTAACACACTTCAAGGCCCTGATTCAATATGGATTGTTGCGCCAACGATTATTATTATTATTAAATAGAATTTACACTAAACCATCTTGCAGTTAAAGTTCGTTTATCGTTAAGACTGGCCGCTGTTGTTGTTGCTGTAGAGGCGTTAAATACTGGTCGAACCTTTGTGGTGGAACTCTCCATCTTGATAACCGGGTGCTGGCAAATATAATTCGCGTCCCGATCTTCCCCAGTAAATGGTCTAGGTCGATGGTTTCCTACATGCCTTGTGGTGAGAACGTCGAAGATCCCGATCCCAATCTAAGCGCATTTCAAACTGCTTAAAGCAAGCAAACGCCTTGTTTTTGGAAGTTCCTAGCGGTGCGATTGCAGGGTTGTCCTTAAGCGGTAACGTTACAGCATTTCTACAGTCTGTTTGGCGGACTACTGGACTTTAGTAGTTAAATTCACATTCATCCATTGATGTGTCGTCAGAGTCGAAGAAACCTTGAAGCGCCTTTTCGAAATCTGCCAGATGCTATCCAATCTATTATACGTTGCAGTATGCCCTTCCTCAAACCTCGTCCAATTTTTTCTTCGAAGACCTCCGCCTTTAGGATCAGGCCGATTGCACATTAAGTCGGGATCCGTCAACTGCAGGCGGGAGGCCTATTTCGGCTTACGGATGATCGACGAAACGCTCACGGATACAAACTTTCGAATAGTTGCTGAGTGTATACCACCAATTCCAAGCGTCTTATTTTTCTCTAGATCTAACTTGTTAGCGGCTTTCAGATCAGATCAATGTTTAAGATTCAGGATGACCGATAGTGAACAGAACCGTGGATCTTCTATTAACACCTCAGCCATTTCACTATTCGTAGCCATGTTTACACTCATGTCCTTGAAGTGTAGTAGTGTGTGGTGTTTTTCGTTGCATTCGAGGCAATTTGTTTCTGGGGTCGGCGTGATTTTTTTTGCTTGGCAAATAGTAAGTTTCTTAAAGAGTCACAGGCAAACAAGAGATGTTCCCCTTTGCAGTAGGAATAGATTTTTGTGGTAGGTTAATACAGCAAACGGTTTACGCTTAGGAAACTGTGATTTTATTGCGACCAGTAGTCTCACTGTTGAATTTCTGCAGCACGATGCGGGTCACAATGGTATTCAAATCTTGAATTGCGAACCTCAAGTTACGTAGTCCAACCAGTTAGTTGCCGATTGTAGTCTCCATGTGCAGCTGCCATCACGTAATTCGCAGACCTGTCATCCAGCTTCTTGCCGACAATAACAACGTCGCGTCATTCAACTCCTACTTATCGAGTGTATGCAAATCGGTTTGCATTACTCAGATGAAGGTGGGCAAGCGCATCTTTCGCGGACCCTCGTAAGTATCCTAACATATATTGGAGTTTTTGAATATTGCTCAAGGGTCGATTATTATGAATCATGGCCTTAACCTGGGGTCATTCTCCTCTGACCAGTAAAAATTGGTATTTATATCCGCAGTAGTCTCTAGACAAACCAAAGTTAGCATACGAATGCTATTTTGATCCTGAGGTGCGATTTCTTCGAAGAACCTGCAGCAAAATATGGACCTGATCTCTTATGAGCGGATTTCGTCTCCATCTTCATATGGATGCCGAAGTATATGCCATCAGCTAGTGGTGTGCGCTCTAGTTTATTTTTACTGTTTGAGGAATAAATTTATCCTTTTCTAGCATGAATGGCACTAGCCATAGCTATGTATTCCGTTTCTGTTGGAGAGAGTGCTACTATCCTTTGTCTAGCAACACATTATGAGATAGCATCACCAGCCATAATGAATATGTATCCTGTAATTGACTTGGGAATCAGTTTGTCTAACAATTTTGGGCATGGAATTCCTAGAATGGAAGAGTTTATAGTCAATTGTACCTATTAAGTACCTACCTCTCTTCACTGCTGTCTAGTGCAATGAAGTGTAGCAGTCATTATACCAAGCCACGTTGTTCACAGCAAACGCTTTATCTAGCTGTGTAGCTGCAAATAGCGAACACCCCACTGTTTCTCTATACGGTACATCTCTTTCTGTCTTCT
Source organism: Hermetia illucens (assembly GCF_905115235.1). Taxonomy (NCBI): domain Eukaryota; kingdom Metazoa; phylum Arthropoda; class Insecta; order Diptera; family Stratiomyidae; genus Hermetia; species Hermetia illucens. The sequence continues at coordinate 150,730,054 of NC_051850.1, read as the reverse complement.
TTTCATCATTTTCCATATTCTTACGCAGTTTTGCGCGTGTATTACACGAATTCAGACATTTCAAAACGCTTTAACACTTCCGCAGTATAGGCTGTGTGATCAAAATATATTCCTTCCTCAGCCTGTTTGATGCGAATGCCGACGCAGGACTCAGCATTACCAAGGTCTTTCATCACAAAGTACTGACAGAGTTGTTCTTGCAGCTTTACCAACTTGTTCACGTAAATAGCTAAGATGAGTTGAACCTTCCCAACCGTAGTAAATGCATGGATCTATTTTTGATTTTACGAATTTCATCTCTCTCAATTTGGAATCTAGGATGATATTCCATTGTCCGCCTGCTTACTTCAGACCGTAAATTGCTTTCTTTAACTTGCAAACGCGTCCGGTGGAATCATTGAATCCTTCTGGTGGGTCCATATATATCTCTGCGTCTATGCTTCCTTGAGGAAACATCGTTTCTGCATCCATCTGGTGAACTTTGAAATTTTTGGCCACTGCTAACGCCATTAATAATCTCACACTGGTGTAACGCATAATCGATCTATACTTTTGAGTGAATCCTTTTGCCATAAGTCTGCCCTTGCACTTGATAGGCTTGTTGTTGTTCCTCTTCAGCTTACAAACCCATCGACACTTGCTTCCTTTTGGCAGTTTAATGAGATTCCAGGTGTCGCTCTTCTGTTGCGACTCCTAACCCTATCCCCGCCCAACTTCCGGGTAACGTCGCTAAAAGGGTGGCACTCGTACCGCCACTGCGGTTACACGGCGTGCGGAGGCGCCGGAGGCGTTTGCCGCGCTTGCATTCGTTTAAAAAATACACGAATACCTAGAAAAGCAAAAAAGAAGAGTCGTCCGTACCCCACTAGAAACGAAAAACACAATTGCCGAAGCGGAACTCACACAATGGAGTGGAATTATTTAAGCTCCGCTGCCGACAGCGGAATGAAAGCCAGGAGAACCAACGGGAGGTCAGAGGGGCAGTCTGTACAACTTGTTGGTCAAATCTTTAAAATAATCAAATATTTTAATCTATAAGCGGTTGCAATTAACTTGTGTAGTGATGAGCGCTGCACAACAGTACCTTTTCTATATTCAAATAGCCTACGGGAATCTGCCACTGCTGTCGACAACGCCAATGCTTGCTGCTCCTGGAGCTGCTGTTTTTGCAGTTATTGTCGTTGTGATAACGTAAACCAAATATTGTAGGGCATTCCGAGTGCCTCGAAATCCTTATTAGCATGCGCTAAATGGAAATCTATAAGTATCTAGAATGACCTAACCTGCGGTTGCTATTTTTTCTGCTTATAAATTTGTTGTTGCTGGAACACAACTAACGTTGGATTGACTACCGTATGGGAAGCACCGCCGTTATTCTTGCTTTTCCAAACTCCAGCGTCTGACGGAGATTGTGGCAGTGAATTTCTGTTTCCTGCTTCTAATCCTCCACAAACGAGTGCTGTTGTCGGTGGTGAAGATGCCGCTGATGTTGAAGTTGTGTTTGCTGTTGACAATGCATTCGTGGTGGTTTCTATACCATGGATGATCCCGCTTTTTGGCTTTTTGTATTGGTTAAATGTTGCGAGCTTGGGGTCAACGATTGTGGGGTTCACAATTAAAGTATAGCTATTTCGCTCAATAAATTTAAATCATTTATTACTCATGAAAGAGAATACATTATAAACGTTACTGACTTATGACAACTCAATTTAAGAACATTTATCAATTATTAGAAATCAATTATAAAGCAATGTCATTTTTGTATTTTTTATTCAAAACGAGAAAAAACTTATATCAATTTTTTTTCACCCATCACTAACTTTTTTAATACTCGAATGCTCCGCCAGCGGCGGACAGTTGTTATGTCATCAAAACTTGAGTGAGTTGTGTTTCCAGCAATCTTATTTATTTCTTAAATCATGTCATCTTCTGTTTTGGCTTTATCTGTGTCCAAATCATTATAATAACATCGTAGCAACGGGTGGGATCATTCTCATCGATACGGATTAAGTGACCCGCTCACCGTAACCTATTGAGCCGGATTTTATCCACAACCGTCATTGTGTAGGCTACGGAATCGTCCATGCTCATGTTGGGAGCCAAAAATTCTTCGGAGGGTTCTTCTCTCGAACGCGGCCAAGAGTTCGCAATTCTTCTTGCTAAGAACCCAAGTCTCCGAGGAATACATGAGGACTGGCAAGATCATTGTCTTGTACAGTAAGAGCTTTGACCCTATGGTGAGACGTTTCGAGCGGGACAGTTTTTGTAAGCTGAAATAGGCTTGACATCAATATGCTTCATTTTATTATGGAATACAGGGTTCAACAATAATTTCTGTGCACTCATATTATCATTATATAAAGTGATTTGATACATTCTATAAGTCACTTCAAACTGTAAATTTCTCAAGTAAACTGCCTCTTTGCAGGCTTCTGATATTGATACATATTCAGATTCTGTACTAGAAAGTGTAATACATATTCGTTTATTACAACTCCCAAGATATAACTGACCCAAACAGAGTATAACAATATCCTGAATATGATTTCATTAGTATCATTGCACCAGTTTAGGATAAGTGAGGGATCCTAAGTCCACAACCACTTGGTGGACCGGACCAAATGGAGAGCAACTTACCGCCACGTCTCTTTGGTCCGCGGATCCCTCGTTTGGGGCATGGCACCCAAGCATTAAAAAATTATAGGACAAACAGTTTCGTCCAGGGCAGACGCTGCCTCATCTCTGCCCTGGGAGCAGCGTGACCGTGAGTGGCATCAGATGGAAAACGCTCCTTTATATATTTGGAAAAACACGCCAAGGGTGCGAATTATACCCAATAGAAACCAATAGTTAGGTGACGCAGCATCTGACGAGTTGTCTCTGCCCTGGACGAAACCATTTGTCCTATAATAACCCTCAATGTTTATGTTTTTATCTTTACTATATTTCAAACCTTCAATCCTTTGTCTCTTTCAAATATCTTAAGATTCTTTTAGCATAAACCCACTGTTTCTCAGTAGCACAACTATTAAATTGTTTATTTTTTATTTATTTATTTTTTATTCTTAAGATCGTTAGTTACATTTCTGTCATTTGAAAATACAAAGAAATCGTCGACATATAGTGTCACTATGGTTTTACTACTGCTGGACGTTTCATATATGTTATAAACATGGCTCAGTTTTAGATTTAATATAACCGTCAACTAATATGCAACTATCCCCTTTCTTATGCCATTCACGGGATGCCTATTTAAGACCATATATGGCGTTTTTCAATTTTGAAACTTTATTAATTCTACAGTCATAACCTAAAGGCTTTTGCATATATATTGTCTCACACAAATCTCCATTTAAAAAAGCAGTTTTAACATCAAAATGAGTTACTTCTAGGTTCAATTCTACTGACAAAGCAAACAATAACCTAAGTGTTGTATGCCGCACTACCGGAGAAAATGTTTCACTATAGTCTACACCATATTTTTGACTACAACCTTTAGCCACAAGTCTGGCTCTATAACGAACATTATTTTCACTATCACAGTTCCTTTTTAGGACCCACTTGCACTTAACTATATTGACACTTGCAGGAACGTCAACAAATTCCCACGCGTGGTTGCCTTCAAAGCTTCTCAACTCTTCTTTGACGGCCTGTTAACACTGCTACTTCTCGGGCCCTTGAAGTGCTTCTTCTAAAGACAGTTCATTGCTGAAGTATTCATTACACTCTTCTGTGCACATGAATCCATATCTGTCTGGCTTTTGTCTCTGCCGTTGTGGTAATGTTTTTAATATGGCGTCTGATTGCTGCTCTTCATCAGTCTGGTACATAGGTTTCATCCATTTCATTCGTCGAAATGAATGAATCCCCACTATCATGATCTGAGAGCTCTCCCACTGAAGATGTATGTGGACCATTCTTTGTTGGTTTGTCGTCTATCATTCCCATTTGCTTCAAATAGCCATCAAAATCTCTATTACAGAACTCTCTGCCATTATCACTTCTCAGTACTTGTATTTCATTTGACGTCAAGTTTTCAACTCTTGCTATAATCTTTAAAATATTGTAAAGACTCATTTTTATTTTTCAAAAAAAAAACATATATCATGCGGCTGTGATCATCAACAAAGACCTTAATCCTCCTAAGGATAGATTCTCCATTGGGCCACATATATCACTGTGTACTATTTCTAATAGCTTAGTACTTCTGTTCCCTTTGTTATTGCAGGGCAACCGACTTTGCTCTTCTTCACAGCTTACTAAACAAACTTATTAATGTCTGCCTTCTTAGTTAATTTGACCCTCTCCACAGCATCCTGCATTTTATTCATGTTATAACTGTTGACGTGCCCCAATCTACGATGCCAAACCTCTGGAGACTCTGGTACTGCTGCCACCAAACAAGTAGAAGTATTCAATTTATAAACTCCATTTACAAGTGATGCAGTGGCTACAAGAGTGTCCTGTTTATTAAATATCTCGCATCTTTCGCTTCTAATGGACCCTGTTGCCCTGCCTTATCAACTGGCCTACTGACAATAGGTTAGTAGATAACTTGGGCACACATAAAACATTTTCCACAGTTATGTTATAGTCACAGTCTTCAGTTGACGTTTTTAGGTTTATGCTTCCACAACATACCACTGGGATTTTATTCTAGTTAGCCATCACGATTTCCTTCTTAATCCCAGAATAACATCCGTCAATCATCCAATCTTTATTGCTTGTCAAATGCGAACTAGCGCCGGAGTCGACATACCTATCATTCTCGTCTAATATTCTGTTAAAAAACACGGCACTAAATGCATTACTCGTTTTTGACGATTTATTTTCTGGATCCTTGTTGCATTTAAAAGTACACTGATTGCGGTAGTGGCCATGTTGTTTGCAACTATAATATTTGACGTTTTGTTTTCCTTTGATAGATGTTGACACTTGTGCATTTCCGCCATCTTTCTTGGCCATAGACTGTACGCTCTTTACATTCTTTGACTGATTGATGAATGAATGATTCCTACGGAAACAAGCAAAGGCACTGTTGGCATCACTGTCTTCCGGTTCCGTATCCATTAATTTCCTTTTAATGGCGTCGGTCGTGATTACCATGCCGGAATGCTCGATTGCCATTATCATCGGCATATATTATACTTTTCAGATAATCCAGCCAACATGATCAAACCACTCCACTCGTCGTTTATGCGAAATCCTTGTAACTTCTGACCAGCTTCAACAATTTCTGATACATATGCCGTCTTCGAAGTGCAATTTTCTAATCGGATAGATATTAAATTCCTCAGAAGACTTATTTTTCTTGTAAATCCCGAGTGATCGAATAACATCTTCAATTTATTCCACAATTCTTTCGATGTTGCGACGTTCTTTATATGTGCATAAAGAGTCGGGTTAGAATCAACTTCGCTTTTGTTTCTGCATCGTCTGAAGCTGCTGGAGTAACATTGTGTTCAGGTTTGATACATCCAACCTTTCCCTCTAATACGAGGACATTTTCTGCTGCGAAACACCATTCGCTGTAATTTTCGCGCCCCTTCAATTTGGGCACACTGATGAGATAGTTCGAACTGGACGCCATTATTTTGGATGCCCCACGATAACACAAGAACAAAAAAAATTGTTGAACTAACACACTTAGTTCTATTCTGCCACGAATTATATCACGTATTTTACAACGATTTATAATTATACTGTCGCGAGAACTTCCTGTGAGCCAGGGGCGGTCTCAGTGTCTCAGTGAACACGAAGAAAAGATGCAAATTTATTTTGATAGACAAAGGTGTGAAGAACACAGACAACTTCAGTACACATATCTTATACAAGATGGCGTTAGTAGTAGATACACATCTATATTTTGCTACTATAATAGAGCCCATCTTTCAAAAAAAGAGAAATAAAAGGAATAAGAATTCCTTATTTAATGAAGCGGCTGGCCCGCAGATAGGATGGCAATATGTTCATTACGAACACCTGCCGTAATTACTAAATGGTTCAAGATTCTTACTGCCGCGAGTATACGGTATGCAGAAATAAACTGCTCCAAGTTTGAATCTATTATGAACATTTATTCAGTGATTTGATTTTCTTCTACGCAAAATCTTAAACCTAAAAATTGCAATTAATGAATTAACAAAATCCTGACTTTGCTATTAGTTCAAAAAATAATTCAACACCAATGACATGAGCAATGACGCAGGTTGCAATGAATGTTTTGATTCATTGATAGCTTACAGTGCATGGGAATATGATTATGATAAGTTTAGTTTAGTTTCTGGGTTTAGAGCACTATATGTGTAACTGTAGTATTGCTAATCGTCGATGCCATCTAATTAGATTGGGTTTATTTTTCATTGTTGCCAATAAATTTGCTGCTGGTGTGGCGCAGCATTCGAAATTTATTTCAAATGTTGCGAATGCGAGCGGTTAGATGACACCAGAGCATGGAGTAATCACAAATTGCAAATGTGGAATTACGAATTGAAACGTTTATTCAAACAATCGAAAATAACTCAAGAAAAGAAAGAATAACGGAAACACTTTCAGAACAGCGCGAGCGATCCATCGTCGTTTAAGGCTGGAGGCAGAAAAGAGTAATTCCCCTGCCGCCAACGAACGGCACTTTTTCAACGCCTGCTTCCCACTCCTGTGGCGAGCTCTAAACTGAGTGGAGAGCGCCGGTGGGGCGTCATCTAACCGCTCGCATTCGCAACATTCGAAATAAATTTCGAATGCCGCGAATCCTGCTGCGCCACCCTGGTATAATTGATAAATGGAATTTGATTTTCATTTTATTAACAACTAGCTGACCCGGCGAACTTCGTGCCGCCATATTTTATTTCTTCAGTGGGAACAATTGCAATATTAATTCTTCCTTTGACGTTGTGAATTGACAAAAATTTAGTGGAAACTAAATGAGGCCAATTTTCCCATTGCCAATGTTGAATAGTGTATTTGAAAACACTTCTGCCGATATGTCATTTTGTAACGCCGTTCGTTGTTAACTTGAGGGTTTTCACGTATCTCCATAAATTTGATGTCTTCAAGAAAACATCCAATTCATCATTAGGCGTTGATCTCGGAATGACTGGCAGCGTGTGGTGAAAATTTCCGGCCAGTAGAATCATTGCACCTCCGAAGGAATTCTGATTGTTACGCAAATCTCTTAATGTTCGTTCGAGTGCCTCGAATGCTCGTCTGTGTGCCGTCGTATACTCATCCCAAATTATTAAGTTACAATTTTGAAAAACTTTCCCCATCGCTCGTCAGGACGAATGGAATGAATGGAACACCTTCATCTGCATTGTATCCTGCTTTCCGTAGGTTCTAAACTACGGAACGCATGGTATCCAATGCTCTTCCCAGCGAAATTTCTGTTTCATATCCCTTTTCGTCGATATCTCCGTGTCGAGCAAATTGAATCTCCTGAAGATCAGCGTCGTAGTATAGGTCAAGGTTGCAAAATTTTGTGGGCTGGTTGTGCTGTAGTTACTGGTAACACACAAGTAATTCAAAGTGTAATTGGAGTTAAACTATGTTTTCATAATATTTGTAAACTTTCCTATAAATGGTAGGTTTGAATTTATTGACCGACCGTCGTTTAATAATTTAAATGTTGCGGAGCAGTTCACATGTCACAAAAGTCAATTGTTATAATCGAATTGATATATCTGTTAGAATGATTCACTGTGTCAGAAGTGAATTCTTCTCCTAAGTTAAACAATTCCTGACTTGTGAATTTTGCAGGGCCATTTGATTTAAAAAAATGGTTACTAGGAGGCTGAAATGGAGCTTGTTTATTTTGTGTATGTTGGGGGTTTCTCACTGAAAATAGATGACTATTTCCTGACCCAATGTCAATTGGTTGAGGCTTCGGTTGTCGAATTTGGGAAGAACTTTGACTATTACTGGGTTTTTGGTGAACATTTTGTGGATACGTCGCTTGTTGGCCATAGTTTGGAATATTATGATTTACAAGGGGATGCCCTATCATGCGTTCTCTTCAACCTGGCCCTCGAGAAAGTGATCCGTGATGCTGAGGTAAATGCAAGAGGTACGATCCTTTTCAAGTCCACCCAACTACTGGCCTATGTTGACGATATCGACATCATGGGAAGAACCGCCTGAGACGTACAAACTGCCTTCATCCAGATCGAGCAGGCAGTGATTGGCGCGAGATCTTGGGCTGCACATCAATGAAAGCAAGACAAAATATATGGTGGCAACGTCAGCACCGAAGACGAATCAACCAACAACATCAAACCGCACTGGTCAAACACAAACACGAAGAAGAATAAGGGTAGGAGAATACAACTTTGAGACCGTTGACAATTTCTCCTATCTAGGGTCGAAAATCACAACCGATAACAGCTACGACGATGAAATCCGCGCACGGTTGTTGTCAGCCAACAGAGCCTACTTCAGCTTACAAAAACTGTTCCGCTCGAAACGTCTCACCATAGGGTCAAAGCTCTTGCTGTACAAGACTATGATCTTCCCAGGCCTCATGTATTCCTCGGAAACTTGGGTTCTTAGCAAGAAAAATTGCGAACTCGTGGCCGCGTTCGAGAGAAGAATCCTCCGAAGAATTTTTGGCCCCCTACATGAGGATGGACGATTCCGTAGCCTATACAATGACGAAATCTATGAGCGATACCATGACCGTTCGGTTGTGGATAAAATCCGGCTCAATAGGTTACGGTGGGCGGGTCACTTAATCCGTATGGATGAAGATGATCCCACCCGGAAAGTCTATAAGGGCAATATCTATGGTAGAAAAAGAAGACAAAAGGGAGACCCTGCTTAAGATGGAGCGATGGCGTAGGTCAAGACGCCAGACAGCTTTTCGGGATATCGAATTGGTGGACCTCGGCGCAAAACCGGGGTGTCTGGAGTTTCTTATTAAGGCAGGCCTAGACCGGATACCGGTTGTTGCGCCTTTGATGATGATGATGATGAGAATGCTCCTGCTAGCGTTGATGGCTTCATAGCTCTAATCGCCGAACCTAGTGGTTCTGTTAAACCCGACAGAAACGAATTTAGGCACATTTCGTTATATAATTGATTTTTGGAAATAATTATGCATGCGTCTCTTTCGTGAATATTTATATGATTTGTCATACTAGATAGTATTTCAATCACTTCTCTATAAAATGTTTCCACTGAATTATTGTTTTATCGCAATGGGTGCAGATCACGGATTAATGAGGTTTCGTTCCTCTTATCAGAATAATGTAAGATCAGATTTTCCTTAATTGTGTCCCAATCTAAAGGAGTGCCATACATATTTAAAACTTATTGGCCTGGCCAACGATTTTATTTCGGATAGCTCGAATCATAAGCTGCCCATAGGAGGTGCCACTAGTTACTTTTATTATGTCCAGGATTTCGTTCACATTATTCAGGAAGTCGTGTAAAAGATGAGGGTTGCCTTCAAACTTCGGTATATCCCGAATCGCGTCAGGGATTCGAAGCATTTGAAAAATATCATTTGGAGTTGTGGAATCGTTTTCGTTAGCCATTTCCAAAATATTAGTTTGATTTTTATGGAAGTAGTTAATATTAATTGCGTTAGTACGTCATTACGATGCGAGATGTCGAACAGTGCACATCGTTGCGTCGTGAGCTTCGCTATGTTGCGCGCTCTCTTTTAGCGTGGCGAGATATATGTTTTCTTGAAAGTGAAAACGCACGATTTATTTATTAATATGATTTTATTTCCAATCGTCAAACTCAACTCTAACAACTCAACTGCCCGTTACATGTCTTTTTCGTGCCCTTATATGTGGACAACATTATCTTAAAATCAACCTTTGAACTATTGACTAAATAAGAAAAATGAAACGCTCATTAGGATTATCTGAAATACATTATCCTGTCGACTCATTAAAATGCATCTTTCAGCTCATACGCATTCTAAGCCTAATCAGAAAATTGATTCTTGCGTCTCAAATTTATCTTTATTTGTCGTTGTCTGGTTTATGACTGGCGTTAAATTACATACGTTCGTAGTCCTTCGGGAGGGTTTTAGGGAGTAGCAATGATTGAGAACAACCAGGTTTTAACCAAAACGATGGTCTTTATGTTCAATTTGAAAGCGATTAATTGACTAGTAAGTTTAAATTGCAACGGAAAAGTAACAAGTCTAATGTGAGCTGAGTCTAATATTATGTAGGGAGGCCAATATTATGTAAATCTTACCAAAAACGATCCTTGTTTGTTGTTCTTTAGTTCCGATAAGCCACGCATTCTTATTGGAATTCGGCATTAGTTTATTGGAACTGATATGTCACATTATTTGTGCATTACAACATCTTATTTACTAAATTTTATTGAGTGTTTGTGTTGATTTGTATAGTCCGATGTAACACTTTGGCGTCGTGAGCATGTAAATGCCAATATGGTAAATTTTTTTTGTGGGGGAAGATGCCTTCGTATTATTGAGGAATTTGATGAAACCGTACAGCCGCAATAATCTATCAATAGAAGAAAGGGTAAATCACAGTGCTAGAAGAATTGTGGAAAATGCATTTGGAATTGTGGCAACGCGATTCCGCATACTTATAAACCGCATGGATTTGAACAATAAAAAAGCTACCATAATAGTTCTAGCATGTTGTTATCTCCACAATTTTTTAAGGAGAACCAACCCCTCTGCAACTTTAATAGCAAAAGAAACAAGAATGAAATACACAAAGTATTTTAACGGCGTTGGAGCAGTGCCTTGGCAACGTTTGTTTATAAATGAAAACAACAATTAGGATTTTTGATTTTATAAGTATATATTTATATTAAACTATATGATTAAATATAATAATAACAGAAAGGAAGGAGGGAAAGTTATTCACCGCTATGCTCACTTGAAATTGCTAAGGTTTCAGCAACATTTACTGTAGTCAACCGTAGGGCTCCCAATTGCCCCAGCGTGAAAATGTCTTGTATCGCTTTTTTGGCATATATTTGTTGGAGCGGAGCAAGCTTCCTAAGTGAAACTGCCCAACTTTCAGAATGTGTGCTGGCATCGTCTTTCGGCTTTTCTGAGGATGCCAACTGGGCTAGCGCGTCTTTAAGTAGCGCATTCCTACAACCACCTGAAGAACGTTATCATGGATACGGCCACAAATATACTTGGCCCCAGCCGCAAAAGGAGTCGGAACGGCTGGTTTGACGATGAATGTAAGCTAGCAACGGAACGGAAGAATGCCGCATACCGAGTAATGTTGCATTCTCAAAGAGCGCGGGCACGCGCAGAGACTTATCACGAACTCCGTCGAGCGGAGAAGCGACTTCACAGACGGAAAAAGGAAGCCTGGGAGAACCAACAAGTCTGTGAACTCGAAAAGTACAGGGAGCAACCGCACCAGGCGCGGAAGTTTTACCAACAAGTCAGCAGGATGAAGCCTTATACACCTCGATGCTCATCCTGCCGAGACAAAGAGGGAAATCTGATTTCCGACAGAATGGGCATATTAGAGCGATGGGTTGAGTACTTTGATGAGCTACTGAACAACCAGAACATCGGCGAGTTGGAGGTCCCGCCAACTGAAGACGACGGACAAATACTGCCACCACCAAGTTTAGGAGAAACAGTCCGTGCAATTCATCGGCTAAAAAATCATAGGTCGCCAGGAGCCGATGGAATTACAGCCGAATTGGTTAAATATGGAGGCGACCAGTTACACCAAGTGGTTCATCAACTTGTGCTCAAGGTATGGGACAGCGAATCAATGCCTGACGATTGGCAGCGAGGCATAATCTGTCTCATACATAAAAAGGGAGATATCACACAGTGCAGCAATTATAGAGGTATCACGTTGCTGAGTACCATCTATAAGATATTCTCCACTATCTTGCTAGGCCGGATAGCCCCATACGCCCAGAACATCATTGGCCCATACCAAAGAGGCTTCACTCCAGGCAAATCAGCAACAGATCAGATTTTCTCTCTGCGGCAGGCGATGGAAAAACTGTTGGAATATGGGCAACAGTTGCACCATCTGTTCATCGACTTTAAAGCCGCCTATGATAGCATAGCCAGGGTAAAACTGTACACGGCCATGGGGGAAATCGGTATCCCGACGAAATTAATAAGACTGACTAGGCTGACCCTGACCAATGTGCGAGGCCAGATAAAAGCAGCAGGATCACTCTCAAGACCATTCGACATCAACAACGGTCTACGACAAGGGGATGCGCTATCATGCGTCCTCTTTAACCTGGCCCTCGAGAAGGTGATCCGTGATGCTGAGGTGAATGCAAGAGGTACGATCCTCTTCAAGTCCACCCAACTACTGGCCTATGCTGACGATATCGACATCATGGGAAGAACCACCCGAGACGTTCAAACTGCCTTCATCCAGATCGAGCAGGCGGCGCGAGATCTTGGGCTGCACATCAATGAAGGCAAGACAAAATACATGGTGGCAACGTCAGCACCGAAGACGAATCAACCAACAACATTAAACCGCACTGGTCAAACACGAACAAGAATAAGGATAGGGGAATACAACTTTGAGACCGTTGACAATTTCTCCTATCTAGGGTCGAAAATCACAACCGATAACAACTACGATGATGAAATCCGCGCACGGTTGTTGTCAGCCAACAGAGCCTACTTCAGCTTACAAAGACTGTTCCGCTCGAAACGTCTCACCATAGGGTCAAAGCTCTTACTGTACAAGACTATGATCTTGCCAGTCCTCATGTATTCCTCGGAAACTTGGGTTCTTAGCAAGAAAAATTGCGAACTCTTGGCCGCGTTCGAGAGAAGAATCCTCCGAAGAATTTTTGGCCCCCTACATGAGGATGGACGATTCCGTAGCCTACACAATGACGAAATCTATGAGCGATACCATGACCGTCCGGTTGTGGATAAAATCCGGCTCAATAGGTTACGGTGGGCGGGTCACTTAATCCGTATGGATGAAGATGATCCCACCCGGAAAGTCTATAAGGGCAATATCTATGGTAGGAAAAGAAGACGAGGCAGACCCTGCCTAAGATGGAGCGATGGCGTGGGCCAGGACGCCAGACAGCTTTTAGGGATATCGAATTGGTGGACCTCGGCGCAAAACCGGGATGTCTGGAGTTCCTTATTAAGGCAGGCCTAGACCGGATACCGGTTGTTGCGCCGTTGATGATGATTCCTCTCCTCTAGGTGCGCATCATTCGTTCTTCTCCTTTTGCGGCTGGGCCCATGCTCATGAGTTTCCTGAAATAATTAAATAACGTTAATTGTAACATAAATTAACGAATAATTTGAAATGTAAGTATAGAATCTTAGATTAATAGTTACTTACCGTTGGTAACTCAAGATCTCTTTAGTCACAGTTGTATAACTAAAAATCAAATCACGCAACTTATATTTTGTGTTGTAAATATATTATTTCCGCTTTGTTTTGGGCAAATCTTTGGATGGCAATTTTGTTAGAGTTGTTTCTTATAAAATTTGTGGAAAATATTAGTAACAAATATTAAACCGCTAAAATACTAAACTACTCAAAAACCCTCGTCAATTTAAACGAGATAAAACTTTCGAACGAGAAATTTACCAAGTTGCAACGGAATACAATATTTTAAATTAAAGGAGAAAACGCGAGTGTTCACTGCCGCGGTTGGAAACAGAAGAGACCGACTTATTTCCATGCGGTCCTTACTGTCCCAACCAACGGCATTTTTTTACCGCTGATTCTCCACTCCCCTGGTGCGTTCAGAAAACGCGTGAGTGGAGAGTTTCGGAGTTCAGCGCCATCCACCCGTCCGCATCCGCAACATCCGAAATAAATTTCGAATGCTGCAGATCCTGCCGCGCCACATCTCCATCATCCAAGTCGACAGTAGACGTACCACTCAACTGGATTTCTTGATCCCTCAAGAACTCAACTAGATCAAAGTACCATAACGTTGGTACATACTCCTCCTCGACGCCAGCTCCAGATTTTCGGCTCCTCTCGACTTTTTTACACTCTCTGCGGTAGCAGCTTCTTATATTTTGAAGTCTTTTTTTCGTGGTGTTTTCATTCGCGTTTCCGTCTATGGACTTGTATACTTCCAATAGTTTTGAAAGTGCAATTTTTTCTTATGTTTGTCTTTAAAGACATCCACTTTGATCTTCCAAAGCTCCGGCAAGGTTTGTAGCACGGAGAAAAACTCCCTCCACGCCTCAGTATCTACAATCCCTATCATACTACTTACTACAAATGTAAATAACTTCTTTCAATAATAATTTAAAATATACATCAAACAATGGCAAATCTAAGTACTATCAGGTTTTTCTTAATTAATTTTATAAATTTAGCTGAAAAATTACAATGTATGGTGTAAGCGGCTTATAACTTACTGACTATCTACGAATATAATGTTCCTATTTATACTGTGTCAGGTAATTTCCTAATTTCTTCGTCAATACTAAATTATCTTACCTCGTTTTCCGCCTTGCTACAGGAGTAATCTCTGTCGATTGAAAATTCCATGAAAACTATATCTAATTCGGTATGGCGACGTCACTATAAGAGTTCTCAGTCAAATTTAGGAGCTTGTATTTGACCTTTTATTCTTCTATTATTCGAAATAGGTTTTTGACATATTTTTCGTATGTTGCAAAGTTTAATACACAATTTCACTGTTCTTCACTCTTGTAGCGAGTTTTGAACTGAGTAGAACGCCGGTGACGTCATCTGTCTGTTGGTAGTCGCGACATTCGAAATAAATTTCGACTTTTATCCAAACAAACATACTGATTCGACTTTCCTTTGTGCCAATGAATTTCATTTAGTTTATTTCGCCAAATACGTATTTCGGAGGCCACTCGCTGCCTTCCTCAGTCGAATAATCCCAACAATATCCTTAGTCTAAATATATACTACCTATTTTAATCTAATTATCTTAGGGAATTATATCTTAACTATATCTTAATTCTTAATTAACATATTCCCTTCCTGGTATCAGTGAATACAGATATGAACCTCCTGAGGCTCTTTTCCAATGAAAAAATTCCCGTAAGGTGATAGATTTCTAAAGGGAGGTACATCCTTTTTATTCCGTTAGGATAAAAAAAAGACACTATTTATTTTTTGTACTATTTTTAAACTTTATTACGCTTCACCATTATGAGTCTTAAAATTAATTCACAAAGTTATTAATATATTGGATATTATTTTATGTCCTTCCGAACATTTCTACGTCCGACATGGGCATGGGAATATTGTATGTTTCCAAGTCTGCAGGAAATCTCGAGGTAATGAAGTTTTATTTTCATTCCTTGACAAATTTGCAAATGTAACTCTCCATTCCTTAGAATTAGGGTTCTCTTGGATCCGATTAAAAATTTTCAATTTAAATCTTTTTTGTTTACAATAAATGAAGGTGAGTATTATGATCATTATCGGAATAATGATTGGACCCCAATTAATGCGATGTCTTCCTCTAAGAGGAAGACAAGCAGATTAGTGAGGCGCACTTCGAGTGCTGCAAATTTATCTGCGTTACCCTCAACATGATCTGCTTGCGTGGGGGGTTCGCCAGCCCCCGTCGGACCGTCGATCGTTATCTCCTCCAATAGCTCGTTGGCGGCGTCGATTGGGTCTAGGTCGTCGTCTGGTTTTGCAAAGCGGAACATTTTTACCTTGGCATTTCTGACTCCGAACCACACTTTATAGTCAGCCTTTTTCAGTGCCTCCAGGCACTCCTCGTTTATGCGGAGTAGTACAGGCTGGCTGTTTGTCTGGGATTCCTCCTCCTTGATAACAACCCAGTCGTCCATGGGAATCCCAAGGTTGTGAAGGCGCAGGAATTGGACGAGCTTGTCCTTATCCATGCGGATCTTCGGCAACCAGATGCGAGCGACCGGTCTCCTGGGAATCTCGTCGTAAGGAATGATCTTGAGCTTAACAGGCGGCGCTGATCTTAGTGACACACGAACCGAGAAAGTCCTTGGAACTGGTCCATGCAAGCTATTACGTGGAACCCACGAACCACCTGAGATGAATCAAAGTGGGGGTGAGTCCCGGGTGTTTGCCTCCGGTGTCCAAGAGATGCTCACAGACCATGCCTGACAGCCTAGCCTCAACACTGGTCCACATCTCCAGCGTTAGTTTGCCGCTAGCAGAATTGGCATCCGCCAGCGCCACACGTAAGTGACTCCTGGCCACGTCGCTGAAGGGCTTCGCATTACGTGGCCTGCCGGCTGACGGCTGCCGTACAATTTCCTTCGGATGTTGCTTAGCGTCTGCGCTCTTGCCCATTCTGCTCCGCTTCTTATCTTGCTCGACCTCGTCTTGAGATCGATTGCGTTTTAGAGCGATGGGCTTCGCTTCCTGCTCGTCAGCCACGCGTTTGCTATTGTATTCATCAACAATCGCCTGGTATTTAGCGAGGTCTTTTTCATCTCGCTCGTCGACATTACCGGCCTCCTTATTCTTAGCAATCTTGCTGAGAATATGCATGGCCTTCTGGTACTGGCTCTTGAGCAGTACACCCGTGGACCTTCGCTTCTTAGCCGGTTTCCGGCGACCGATATTCTTGTCGGTTTTCGCTTTCGAGGGATCCCCCGAAGCTGAGGGCTTCGGGTCAGGAGTACTATGTCTGGTACTCGCTACACCCAGCTTGATTGCAGTAGATTCCAGGCTGGAAGCCACTAGTCCGTCTAACGTTTCGCTCCGGGAAGTTCCTGCGGTTGGTTTCAGCACAACGGTGCTACGGCTGTCACCGAGTGTACTGCTCTCGACGGCTACTGTCTCCTGGCTGGAGGCCAGCAGCTCGTCCTCCGATGATGCGCTTGGCATCACCCCCTCTTCTTCTGTCGTCGCTTTTGTTTTTTTGATAATTGAGTCCATGTCTTGGTCCCACGAGTAGTCCGGGAAGAATGTCCATCCTGGCTGGCCCGACCACCAGTAACTGATAATACAATTGTAAAATTTTATGAAATAGTTTCTAGATAAGTGAAATTTTCGTTTATCACAATTGGATGTTAACGTAAAATTTTTTGCTAATTGAATCAAAATACTACTATCATCTATATGATAAATATCTGCATTACAATCTCTAATATTTTGACAAATTTGATTCATAATGCAATGTTTTAAATTATTTCGGTGATGTAATGATTTATCTGTGGCATGTTCTAATATTCATTATGATACTCTAATGTTTCAGTAATTTGACAATTTATTTTGTTACATGAATTTTCGTTTGCCAATGGTACAATTAGTTTTAGATTGACAGCAAACCTACTTTCAAACTTTTAACTTTATTTGAATCGATTTGATAAGTAATGATTTCTTCGTGGGTTAGGAGAGATAGATGAATGGTGTTGAGATTGGAGAGGATTATGTTGTCCTGCAATTCACTTATCAGTCTGTCTGTGGCCTGTATGTTTAGTTTAATGTTCATTGCCATGATACTTTGTCTGGTTTGAGAAATCTCTGTTGTCATAAAGTTTTCTGTCGTCTCGAATAGTATTCAGTAGCTTGTTTATGGATGCATTAAAATTTTCGCTTATTTGTACCTGTTTGTTCATATTGGTTATTATTTCGTGATTATTTACTATATATGAATAGTTTCTAGATGGATATTTATGATTTGTCTGTCTTCATCGTCCATGGTTCCTACTATCCATTGTTTATGGTTCCTAAAATGTTTATTAAACCTCGTTTCTGTACGCTATGGTGTCCATTTTCCAATGTTATATATTTGTGGCGCAGCAGGATTCGCAGCATTCGAAATTTATTTCGAATGTTGCGAATGCGGGCGGTTAGATGACGCCACCGGCGCTGATTTCTGTTGCGCAGAGAAACTTGGACTTGGACGTAGTCGTGATAGGGAGGAGACTAGTGCAATTGCAGCTATCCCAGAAACCTAAAACGTTGGCGAAGTTGACCGTGAAGGTCCGCCCGCAAAGATTTAAGCTCCATCAAAGTGCTCGGTATTTTATAGTTTTGTGAAAATTTAAATAATACAAAATTGTCTCGTAACTGATTCACTTTTTTAGGTGTCTACACCGCCGCGGTTGGAACAGAAGAGACCGGCTTATTTCCATGCGGTCCTTACTGTCCCAACCAACGGCATTTTTCCACCGCTAATTCTCCACTCCCTTGGTGCGTTCTAAAATGAGTGAGTGGAGAGTTCCGCGCCACCTACCCGTCCGCATCCGCAACATTCGAAATAAATTTCGAATGCTGCAGATCCTGCCGCGCCACATCACTCCACCCCCAGACGAAACCTAGGGGGTTTCGGCGACGGATCCCGGAACTTCGTTCCCCGTTAATCCACAAAGCGGACACAACGCTGCTTCGGGGCGCACACGGGTTTCAGCCTGGACAAAGAGACCGCCTTTTTGTGTCCACCGATCTCGAGCTGGAAGAAATGTTCTCCCCTCTCGAGAACGCGGTACGGGCCCTCATATGGAGGCTGCAGCAGCTTCCGGACGGCATCCGTCCTGATCAGCACGTGCGTGCATGTGTCCAGTTCCTTGGGCGAACAAGCAGGTATGGACGAGTGTCGAGTGGGTGGTGGCGTTTTGATGCGTCGGAGATTGTCCCTCACCAGACGCACCAACCCCGACTCCGTGAGACCCGATCTCTAGTCGAAGACCGGATCGCTAGGGAGTCTTGGGTTCTCCCCGTATACCAGCTCCGCGGGGCTGGCAGCAAATTCCGACGAGAGGCAAGACTTGAGTCCAGGACGGATCGTCGCGTGCCATAATGGCGGCTTTCAGCGTCCGGTGCCAACGTTCTAGCATCCCATTGGATTGCGGGTGGTATGCAGTAGTCCGTTGGCATTTAAAACCCAGGAGTTTACCTAACTCCGAGAAAAGGGTGGATTCAAATTGCATTCCCTGGTCAGTGATGACCACTGCAGGGACGCCAAAGCGTGGTATCCACTCTCGGCAGAGGGCTTCGGCACAAGATTGCGCCGTAATGTCTTTCAGAGGTATTGCCTCAGGCCACCGCGTGAACCTGTCGATAATTGTAAGGCAATACTCCTGTCCTGTTTTATTGTGTATACGGATCAATTTCTGGCTAAAATCATTTCATTTTCTCATTTGTTGGCTGCTTCTTCGCTAGACAACTGTCTTCTCTTAACTTAATTCCTCGTAACGATTCCGCTCAGATTAACGCTGCCAAAATAACCCGCCAAAAAACAAAATCCACTTTTCAAAAATTGCACCTCATTAAAAAATATTCACCACAACAAGCACTGAATAAACCCACCTAACTATCACTTAAGATGCTATAAAAAAATCCATCTCCAAACTTCACAAACATCTCGAGCAAAAAACTGTCACCTTCTATAATCTTCTTCTATTCAACTATTTCATGGCGTATCTCCGATTGAGATCCTTTCTTATCCACTTTAGAGCGTAAAACTGGACAAGTTGAAGGGTTTCAAGCTACTGCTGCGGGAATTGATCTTTTGCAATAGCGATATTATCTAATTCAATATTGACTTTGTTTTTTTAATTTCATTTAATTATTCAAATTAAATATCTTTTCGCCAATTTGTTCATTTTTTTTAAAGTTTTTGCGTATTTAACTTATTGTTGTACATAGATCTGAATATTCAATATTTTCATCTACTTGAGTACATATATAGTTTTAGGGAATCACCCATTAAAAAGACATAGCGTCAATATAGTCAATTCGTTTGAACCGTTCGAAATGGCGTAATTCGCCTTGAATAATCAAACAGATCATATCATATTTTTTGTTTTGAAATACATTTTCACCGGTCTAATATTTTCTTTTCAACAACCCACCGACTGGAAATTAAATTCCATTCTATTTCATACAAAATTTAGGGAATTGTATTACATGCTTTTAAGGTATCCCATTCATTTCTAGCTCCAATAGAGTTAGTTTCATTAGTTAAATATAGTCTCAAGGAGAATCCTCGGTTACCGATAAATTTTTGAATGCCGCAAAAAGGCATCAGTAATTTGATGATTTAAACTCACAACTGAGGAAATCCTACTTAGTCTTACATGATTTCGAGCAAATTGCCCTTGATTTGATTGTAATTTCAACTTTAAATTCTCTATATAATAATATAAGTAAAAAAGAATGTTTTAAGATCTTTTTCTAATTCACTTAATACGTTCGAAAATAATTGTTGTTGTATGTATTTTATTAGTTTCACTTCCACGATTGTTAGCTCGCTCAAAGTTAAACACTAAATCGACATTTTCAAAGTTATGAAAAATCTCAAAATGCACATTAGAATCATTTTTGTCTTTGAAAAGGAAGAGTACTTCTTTAAAAACTCTAAATTATCCATTTGAATTTTGTTGAACTTGAACTACTTTTTTTTCAGTGTGAGTCTTTAGTAAACGCTTAACTTCCTTTGTTTAAAAACACGCGATAATAACAATCCAGGCTGCACTACTTTCGTAGTGGATGTACGATGCGAAGTTAATAATAGTAGTTTAGTCGGGCTAAGGCGGCTTAAAATGTCCAAAACTACTCGCGAGTGTTACATGCCACGGTTGGAGACAGAAGAGACCGGCTTACTTCCATGCGGTCTTTTCCTGTCCCAACCAACGGCACTTTCTCACCGCTAATCCTCCACTCCCGTGGCGAGTTCTAAAAAACAAGTGTAGAGTTCCGCGCCATCTACTTGTCCGCATTCGCAACATTCGAAATAAATTTGAAATGCTGCGGATCCTGCCGCGCCAACTTTGCTTTTACGAAATTTTACCACTTTATGTAAAATCCAAGACTCTGAAAAGTCTTTTAAAAAATCTGGACCATTCTACCACATTTTATTTTTATTTCTCTTTATTGGAGACATACCACTAACAGTATAATCAGCTGGATTTGCCTTGTGCTTGTAGAATATTCGTACCTTTGGTCAGGATTAGAAATATTCAAGATCCCACTATATTATTACTATAAATATATTTTCGCAATACTTCGAATTTTATTCCACTCAATGGAATCATATTAGCCAAACATAATGAAATCTTCAGATCATGAGTTAGACTTCAAATTATTATCTGCTTAATTAATAACACTTCATTATGTTAAGGCACTCAATTAGAAGTTTTAACTGAATTGAATAAAAAAATAATCAAATAAAATTATTCTTTAGAAAACTTTTCCGAGAACCAACGAAGGCAGATCCACTGTTCAGCATTATTTAAACGAAAAGAAAAAAATAATTGATTAATTACAGACCCACCTTAAGGAGATTTCTAGTGTTTGGAATTATGAAATGTATCCAAACCATCTATAGTATAAAGTTGACTCACAGCAATTTGTGTATAAGTTATCAAACTTAATCATGTAAACAAATGAAATTCGCGAATATTGCAATCACAAATTGACTTCTCCTATTCCGTTCCTCATTCGCCAGTTATTCAAATTCTTTTGTATAATAAAGGTTAACATTCTTTCATACAATATTGCCCATTTGGAAAATTGGTGTGAGCAGAACCTTGCCAAAGACACAATGCAGATTGTTTTATGAACATAATTAAGAATTTTACAACGTAAGGAAAATTTGAACATGTAAGTGATGTTCAACAAAGTAAATGTTTAATGTTGTTCAAGTAATCAAGACTTTGCTATTTTAAAGCTCATGGGGAGTCTGCCCAAGTGCTTCACAATATTCTTTGACCACAAAGAGCTAGCTTGATTTGGAGAAGAGTCACCAACTCAACAGCTAAGATTAGAACAAAGATTGCCAGCAAATAATGAATTGAATATACGTTATTTAGAATGAATAATGAAATATTTAAATTTAAAACGGATGCGATTAGCATCGCATCAAAATGATATTACTGAATAAATTATATTTTTCACTTCGTTATAAAAAACAGAGTTTCCGTTCCTAAGATCATACGATCTTCTTTATTTCCGAATCAGAACTGTTCACTAACATGTAGGATCTTAACTATTTATACTATATCTACGCAGGCCAAATATTGTTCTTTTCTTATGAAGAACAAGTCATAAAATTGATTTCTATTTTTGACACGCAGGTCAAACTCTTATTCAACCATCTGCGATGCAGATGTCATAATATCTAATACTCGTACATTCCCATCACGTGGTACACAAATGTTACACTGATTGGGTCAGAGTGCATCTTGTAATCATGCGTTACACAGATGTTACATTGTTTGACGCGCAGGTCAAAGTACAAAGATATCTTATCTTAGAACTATGGTACAAGCAATATAAATAACATATGCTTGTACTGTAGATTTCCTTAAACAAATATTATTGTTGTACTATAATTAATATCCTGTGCCACATCATGGAGTATCGTGCCCTTCAGCAGCATTAAACCGAAGGGTGGTTTTAATACATCCTGCATTTAATCTAGTATTCATTGAATAATTATTTGCCATTAGGCCCAACATTTTTGAATTATTGACATTTACCTTTGATAGCGTGGGCGTTGCAATGTTTACAATCGCTTGCTATTGGATTATTGGCTCCAACATCTTTAATGATAAATATTCAATGCACCAAATATGGAAATATGAAGCAAATAGGGATAATAGGGTCCCAGCTGAATTACTAAAAACTTGAAACATTCTTAAGTGTTAATTTATAATTTTAGAAAATGTAAAGATTAATAGATCATTTGGGTTGAATGAGTTGGAAATTGTTGATTTAATTTGCATTGATTTGATTTTCGGATGCATCAACAATGTACTATGGTGCTTATATGCATATAAACAGATATCAAGATTAATAGAGAGGAAAATTATGAGTTGAAGTTGGTATCTAGGATCGTTCTCTCTACTTAAATAAGAGTTAAATAAAACTGGGTTGATATCTAAATAAGTGGAATCCTATTGTTATTTAATTCCGTATTTTTATGGCTGGTTACCATCCAGTCGAAAACGATATTTTGAAGCAGTTGCTTCTGTAACCTATCCTCTCATCAACAATACATACTTAAAGGAGAGAACGACCTGAACTCAGGGCCCTTGAATATTTTAACTCGTTGCCGCTGCAAGGATGCAACATAGCGGAAGGAACATCACCAAAGATGCAATCTGCGAGAAAATTGTCACCAAAAAAATCTCCCACGATTCAGCCTACTTTATGAGACAGCACGATTCAACGATTCTTGGCAATTTCACAAACAATATATCGTTCGGTTGTAGCTCCTCCTTTTCTGCTAAAGTAAGTCGATGCACACACGCAAGCAAATAATAGTTGCCTATCTGGAAATATGTGTGTCCGGATAGCTCAGTGGTTAGAGCACTAGGCTGTCATACGGAAGGTCGCGGTTCAAATCTCACTGGTGGCAGTGGAATTTGCATCGTGATTTGACGTCGGATACCAGTCGACTCAGCTGTGAATGAGTACCTGAGTCAAATCAGGGTAATAATCTCGGGCGAGCGCAATGCTGACCACATTGCCTCCTAGTGTACCGTTACGGTCTTGAATGAAGTGCTCTAACACACTTGAAGGCTCTGATCCAATATGGATTGTTGCGCCAACGACTACTATCTGGAAATATAATTTAATCATTGAAACATTCCAACTAAAAAGTAAGTTAAACTTAAATTGTTGTTGAACACTTCGTCGACTATACATTTCCTGAAATCATTTTGTTTCCAAATTGGCATCGTTCGTCTGGTCCTTCGATTGAGATCCTTTCTTATCTACTTTAGAGCGTAAAACTGGACAAATGGAAGGGTTTCAAGCTAAACCTGTTTTCACACGCACATGTATTATTGGAAGATCTCCGTCAAGATCCATTCCCATTTTCTCATTTGTGTGGGATTGCAAGCTATGGCAACAAATTAGTACGTCTACTAATTGCGTGTTACCATGCTTGTCCTACACGTTTAACTAAACCTCTTCCACGACAATTATGTAATTACATAGTTTTCATCCGATTGCGCATTGATAATCAATGAGTCAGAGACACCTTAACTCTCATTGCACATTCCAAATACGAAATAAGTGAGAGATATAGAGCTCATATTTTGTCTCAGTTTTAGCTTTTTACACATTTCGATTTCACCACTTAACAGTTAGTTTTTCTGTATTGTCCTGAGTTTCGATTGTTATAGTCGAATCTCTGATAGTTTTGTCTTGAGGTATTTTGCGGATTATGAGAATCTGATTGGTTTTCCCGATTTTGAGAGTTTTGTTGATTTTGTTGATAGGGACTTTTCTTTATATGTACATCTATCGTGGGCAACGGTCACGGATCAACTAAACTGGAAATAATTGGGAACGCAAGCAATGCGCTCCGGTGCGTAAAACAAAAGAATGAGACGCACGATAACTGTATTTCTCAACACTCCCGCCGTTTGAGTGCGTCGAGGATCCTATGCCTAAACCGTTACATAGATGTTGGAACTGTGTCTTTGGAAGTGTTTTGGTAAATATATCTGCTAGCTGCTGATAAGTAGGAACATATTCTACCGATATTTCCCCACTCTCCACAGTTTCGCGAACGTAGTGATGCTTGATGTCTATATGCTTGGTTCGCTTGTGGAACTCCGCATTTTTGATTAATCGGATTGCACTTTGATTGTTTACTCGCAGGACTGTCGACGTTGTCGGTAGACACCCGAGATCGTTTAACAATTTCCTCAGCCAAATTGCCTCTTTAGCAGCCGCTGCTGCCGCTACGTACTCAGCCTCCGTTGTGCTCAGTGTGACTAGCTTTTGTCGTTGGGACGACCACGTCACAATCCCGTTCGATAGACAAAACGCATACCCAGTGGTAGATCTGCGCATCTCCGTGTCACTTGCGAAATCTGAGTCTGAAAACCCCTGTAACTTCGAGTTACTCCCGCCGCTTTTGTACATTATCCCGACTTTCGTTGTTGCGACCAGGTACCGATAGATTCGTTTCACTGCTTGCCAGTGGCTCTCGTTGTGATTGCTAAGAAATTTACTAACTGAATTCACCGAATATGCGATGTCTGGCCGCGTCACAACCGCAAGAAACATTAATGATCCCACTGCTTCTCAAAACGGTACTGTACTGGGGCTTTCATCATCTCGATCGTTTGGAACTAGTCGCGCGTGCGGGTCTGCAGGAATACTTGCCGCTTTTGCATCAACCATCTTAAATTTATTGAGAATTTTCTTCACATACGCTTCTTGATGCAAGAACACGGTTTTATTTACTCGATTTCGTTCTATTTGTACCCCGACAAATAACTTTCCATCTCCGATCGTAATTTCGAACGCGCTTTCCAACGATTTTATTACTGATTCGAGAGCTCCACTTGTTTTTGCTGCTACAAAAAGCGCAAAAAATACATCTACACCGTCTACTTGTCCTCGAAAGATACACTTGTCGGCTTCCGTTTCGCTAAACTGATATTTATCTAAGAACTCGCGAAACTTTTGGTTCCAGCACCTGGGTGCTTGTTTTAAACCGTACAACGACTTGTTCAGTTTACACACGAAACCACGTTTTTCTTCTTTCTTGGCGTTGAGTCCCTCCGGTATTTCCATGTAGATCTCTTCCTTCAGCTCGCCGTGCAGAAAGGCTGTTCTCACATCAAATTGTGTAAGCTCCAAGTCCTGTTCAGTCACCATGGCCAATAGAACTCTCAAGGAGTCGTATCCCACGACTGGCGAGATAGTCTCCGTATAGTCGAGTCCCTGTTTTTGTTGAAATCCTCGTGCACAAAGTCTCGCTCTGTATCGGTATACGTCGCCCGACGTGTCTCGTATGACCTTGAATACCCATTTCGAATCTATAGGCTTTTGATCCGTTTTCCTTGGTACGATTGACCAAGTCTCGTTCTGCTCGTGCGCATCTAACTCTTTCTGAATTGCCTCGACCCAATTTTCTACCTCGGCACTGTTCATCGCCTCCTGGAATGTATTTGGCGGATTATATTCAGCGAAGTCGATCTCAAACCGTATGGGTCGGTGGATGTTTGCACCGCCCCGCAGTTGTCTGTCATTGCCTAGTTGATTTTTATATTCTTCTTGAGCTTCCAGACACTCTTCCTCATGTTGCTGTTCAACGGGTTTTGCCACATCTTCATTTTCGCCCGCTGGAAGGATGTATTCGAATTCTTTGCCTATTTCTGGCCCAAGTTGTGACTTCTCGTTGAATATGACGTCTCTTGATATATATATTTTATTATTCTGTGGATTGTACAAACGGTAATTCATAGAGTTGTTCTGATATCCAACTAAGATCAACTTTGTGGCCTTTGGATCTAATTTCTTGCAAAATTGTTTGTCGATATGCATGTACGCATCCGATCCGAACACTCGAAAATGAGACACATCTGGTGTTTTTCCAAACCAGATCACGTATGGTGTTTTCTCTTTACCTGTAGCAAGAACTCGGTTGAGCACAGTCACTGCTGTCCCGACTGCTTCGGCCCATAGCGACAGAGGAAGTTTCTTTGCCGTTATCATCGTGCGCGCACTCTCGATGATTGTTCTGTTGTCACGCTCGGCTTTCCCATTCTGCTGGGGAGTGTAAGGTGCCGTGTTTACCATCTCGATACCACGAGCCTCGAGATATCGCTTCATTTCAAAGTTGCAATACTCTCGACCGTTGTCCGTACGTAAAATCTTCATTGGCTTGCCGAATTTGTTGTTGATCAGCTTTTCGTATTTCTGGAAAATGTCGAAAACATCAGATTTGTGTTTCATGAAGTAAACATACCGAAATCCTGATGCGTCGTCCTTGAAGATTATGCAGAATCTTGTACCACCGATCGACTCTGTTGAGAATGGTCCGCACACGTCCGAATGTATGTATTCTCCAGGTTTTGTTTTTCGATTTGTCTCATTCTTCTTAAACGAAAGCCTGTGTGCTTTTCCGAAGGCACACGATTCACAGAAGAAATTGTCAATATCCACTAATTTCACACCGCGAATGATTGATACAGGTTGATCACACTCCGAGCTCGGCGTGTATCTGTTGTTTTGTTTTTTTTTTCTGTTTAATACAAAAATTGCTTGACTCAATAAAAGGAAGAAAAAGGATATGTATATGGAAATACTACTGAATTTAATGCAAAAAAAATATACCAAGAGTCTTTTGTTTTTCTTTTCCTAATTTTCTTCCAAAGGTCCTCCCAGCGACGCACACGCAAAGAGGAAAATGTCTCGCACACATTCCGTCCAGAAATTCTTAGAGGCCACGATCTTCTATGGAGGTCGCACACTTAATGGAGAAGGTCTCCCGCAGCTCGAAACTGAAACTTTAGCACAAGATCACTACACAACTGTTCCCGCGAGAAACTGAGGAAATTCACATTAACGGCAGCAAAGCAAGCTCCTCTTGGACAACCGTTTTGCCATTCGTTAATTACGTCCTCTTGGCAGACTATGTTTTCTGTGGCCTTTTATCATGCCGCCTCACGCCCATGCACAAATTTACCAAAACTTAACGTCGTTATAACATCAAAACTTTGCACCGTTATCTCATTAAACCAATTCCTACTTCTTCCAATTTTGGAAAAGGAAACTTACCTTCCTTCCCAAATCCCCAAAGTTGAAATTCGAGAGAACACTAAATTACCTCTAACTCCACTCTATACGGCTCCGGTACAAACAATGAAATTTTCAAATCCCACCGGCCGTTGATCAGCTGTCCACCCACGAACCGGTCCATGCCGCTACGCTCGCCTTGAACTCCGAGAGTTCATGTTGCAACAACAGGCAAGTGGGCATATAAATGCGGCAAATCATTCCTCTCTGTCAAGATCAACTTGCATTCAATAATGTGCAATCTGCGGTGAAAATTAGGGTAATTGCACATTATGAAATGCATTATTTGAGCAAATTAATTCAGAAAAAGGCGAATGAGATTCCGCTCCCGTCGCAAAACCGCGGTCACTACATATTTTACTATAGAGGCCTGGAAGGGTTACCTTTTCGAGCTAAATAAAAATAAATAGGTTGAGATCAAAAGGACGTGAGTGGACATGGCGCGTTGCTGGAGAAAAATTGACACTTCATTACGCTTAAGTTCGGTGGGGGTAATGTGATGATGTGAGGTTGTATCACCTTAGAGGGGGTCTGTATGTGTGAGAGGGTATGGGGAAGGATGACTGCTGTTTTGCCTAATAGTTTGAATGGGGGTATTCCAAAATGGGGAAAAGTGTTTCAGGCATTATATTCCAACGCGTTAATAATCCGCGAAGCATTCTGCTAGGGCGATGAAAACTTGGCATCAAAGTTAGTCCTTTGAATGGTTCGACTGGCCACTACGATCGTCGGATTTAAATCGGATTGAGCACTTTTAGCAACAGATAAAACGCGAAATGGTGGTCGTGCTATTATAGAGTGGTGTAGAATTATTCCAGATGGCTGTAAGAACTTAGTTTACAGCATGTCCTGTAGAATTGAAGCAATTTTAAAAGCAAAAGGCGGACATATAAAATATTAATGCAGTATTACTCTAAATTTAAGGCAGAATCACTAGACGGATCGAGTGCCATTTTTTAGATATTATTTTTTCATATTTTTGTTAAAAAAATTGATGAAACTGTGTTTTCTATTCGTATACTTTTCGAATGTTTTTAATTTTAAAATTCAAAAAATTTTGAGCGAAGTTATCTCAGAAGTTTTTTCCATCTATTTTTAAGCTGAAAGCATTCGATCGAACTTCTAAGCCATTGTATACCGGTAAATACCTGGTATACTCAGGCTTCCTTGATGACATGCTCGTTTTAAACCTCTCAATTATTGGAGGAGACACAAATTTTCTGACAATTCTGTATCGCGCTCCCTGCAGTGATCATATTTATTGCTGGTTTTCACTTTTATATTAACCCTTTCATTAAATGTGGAAGACACGAATTCTCTGAAAATTCTGTGCCGCAGTCCTTGCAATAACCATATTTACTATTTATGTCTTTCAATTTTATATTAACTATTTAAATAAACGAAGCGAATTCACTGAAATTCTGTGTCACGGTCTTAAAAAAATGTCAAAAAACTCATCAAGAGAAATAAAAGAAGCCACCAATTTGAACATTTCGTCACGTACAGTGCAAAAAAAACTAGTTAAAGCAAGGATGAGGAGTTATTTTCCCAAAATGAAGTCTCTACTGCGTGGAACCAGTATTAGGAAACGACTTTCATTTACAAAAAAATATATTAACATTTAAGGCTTGCGGTTTTAGTTGGCTATTCTAGTGCCAGTAATTGTGCAATGCAGATACGCGCGTTGAAATCAAAACACACTCAAACAAGGCAAAGGTTTCTCTGTATTTCGTGCGATTGTAATTAAATTTACAACGTTAAACCCGCCAGCAAGTGATCTAACTTTGCCGACTCGCTTGCCGACAGGCGCCTGATCAACTCGCTCTTGAGCTGAGAGTACGATGCCGACTTCACTACGTCGGACACCAGAAGTATGGACTCTTCGTCCAGGCCGACCACCGCGTGGTTGAAACGGGTCGCGTCCGATGTGATGCCGGACATTTGGAACTGTGCTTCCAAATGCACGAACCACAGCTCGGGGTTCCGCCGCCAAAACGGAGGAACGCGTACGGCGAGGGCGGTCACCTGTGGGTCCGATGGGCCTGCCGCGTCTTTATTGTCAAACGACATTTTTCTTACCGAGAAGTACGAGATTGAGATGCAAACGCGGTGAGTTTATACTGAAACGCGGTGAACTTTACACCGACACGGCAGGCGGCTCCCACAAATGCACGCTCGAAACGAGAAAAACAACAACCGAAGCGGACGCTCTCCAGCGCAGACCAAAAACACCAAGGAAATGGAGAACCCGCGATGCGAAAGACTTCAATGCCGTCTCTTGCGGCGATTTTACTTTTATTATACTATATGTAAACAAAATAACTCGAAGAGAGAAAAAAAAAAAAAAAAAAAAATGATAATGCAAATAATGACAATAAATACTTAAACTTGAAATTTCCCTCTAAACGTGCGATGGATTCTTGACGGCGGCTCCGGTTACCTGCGGCGACGTCGTCAAAGTGAGCTGGTTGTCGTTGTGATTGCTGATGTTGCGACTGCTGCTGCCGTTGTTGTAAATTCTGTTGGAATTGCTGCTGAGTCGGTTGCTGTTGTGAGTTCTGCTGGTGCTGTTGCTGCAACTGCCACTGTTCGATTCGTTGCTGTAGATTTTACCACTGCTGTGCCGGGTTTTGTTGTTACTGTTGCAAATGACGTTGAATTGCTTGCTACTTTGGCGTTAGCTTTTCTTCGCTCGGCTCTAACTGGGCGCGTTGGTTGCCGTGTTTCCTCTCGGGGTCACCACTTTAGTTGGCTATTCTAGTGCCAGTAATTGTGCAATGCAGATACGCGCGTTGAAATCAAAACACACTCAAACAAGGCAAAGGTTTCTCTGTATTTCGTGCGATTGTAATTAAATTTACCTTCTAGCTTACTCTTTATAATATATCTTTGAAATACAAATTTTACTTTAAGATGATATGTTTGGTTACAAGACAACTGTACAAATGAAAATGAAACGTAAAATGAATGTGACCGACTTAGTCAGCGGTTGGCAACTTAATCATCAAAACGTTAGAGGAAGAAGAAGAAGTCTCCTTTCATCTGTTTCTTTTCTGTCCCCAACTCATGGCACACTTTTTTCCGCCGGTCCCCCACTCCCGTGGCGTGTTCCGCAAAGTGGACAGATCCGCGCCATCTATTCGTTCGCATTCGCAACATTCGAAATAAATTTCGAATGCCGCGAATCCTGCCGCGCCACACGGTTACGTGCAGAACAGAGGCAACTCATCAGACACTGCCTCACCTCTGTCCGGTTCGCCATTAAGTGGATGGCGGACTTAGGAATCCCTCAATTCTTAAACAAAATTTTATTTTAGCCTCGCCCGGCTTAGGCCTAAAATTTTACATGGCGGATTTGTGTTCGTTATAATTCATTCACATGACGTGTTTTTGAATTAATAAAATGAAGCAAATACCACCTTTTAACCCCTTCGGCTACGCTGTTCCCAGGACGGAGGTGAGGTAGCGTCTGATGAGTTGCCTCTGCCCTGGACGAAACCGCAAGTCTTAAATTTTACATCTTGGGTGCTTGTCCAAGGATGAGGTTTCCGTGGACCTCAATCGCGAAAGCATGTGCTTTCCAATTGGTCCGGCCTGTCATTAAGTGGATGGCGGACTTAGCAGTCCCTCAATTCTTAAACAAAATTTTATATTAATATGCCGAATCGTTTTTTAATATAATAATTTGGTCGAATGAATCGAAATTTTAGTTGAAAAATTCAAAAAAAAAAACGTTATCGAGTTTGGTGTGAGCCTTCCCAGAGACTAAAGACCAAAAATATTACAGCCCCGGTTGAACACGGTGGCGGTTCCCTAATGGCATGGGAATGTTTCTCTGCCCCAAGGGTTGGACAAATGGCGAAAATTAATTCAAAAATAACTGGAGCGCACTATGTAAATATTTAAAAAAAGATGACTAGTGCAGATGACTTGCGCTTGGGTGTAAGATATTTTCCAACAAGATAATGATCCTAAGCACACGAGTAAAATTGCATGATAGTTCCTTATTGAAAGCGGCATTGAACAATCAGAGTGACCGGCTCAATCGCCAGATTTGAATCGATTGAGCATCCGGACTCCATCTGGAGAAGCATGCAAGAAAGTGGATAAAAATACCTAGAAATACCTTAAAAAGTTTAGTTAGCAGTGTTCCAAATAGACTAGCAAAGGTCATAAAAAAAATAAACTAGCATACCAGATATTAAATATGACGTTTTTTGACACACAAATAATTTTTGGCTATTTTTGTCCAGTAATTGAAATCATTTATTATACATAAAACATAATTATAAAACATTGACATTTTGGTTATATAAATATCTAATTTATATATAAACTAAGGATGAGTTAGTAAGTACAGAAGAGAAAAATTTGACTGAGCTTTGCCAGCCTCGTGACTCTCACCCCGCTACCCACAGGTATCCGAGCCACTTAGGCGGGTGAGTTTCCCTTCATGGTGAATTGCATCGTTCCTGTGCGGAGCCCGGACGAATCCGCTTATGCCTCCACACTGTTATGAAATAAAAAAAATGTAGTTCTATTTTGAAAAGAAAATACTTCCGCTTTTTAGTTTGTCAGGCGAGAATACTTCTTGCTTTGCTTTGACTAGATCTTGACTGTGATCAACTTGTAAAAATGGTAGTGTAGCAATGGCTACCATTCAAATTTCCACATCACAATTCACCTTAACCACTCGATGTATCGTTCCAAACTTGTAACATTGACGAAGTCTATTTTCTCATAATGTAAATATGTAATGTAATAAGCCACAATTAGTTTATAATAATGCACGAAGTTATAAAAAGTTATTTTCTCAACACGTGTACAGTTGCGAGAGCGATTCAAAACAGGTCAGCTCTCGTTGGCGGTCCGAAACAGTTAAGCCCTTTTTTCTTGCGAGTAGGGTAGGTGAATGCGTTTACGCACAGAGTGTTGGACTCCCGCAACAGCACGCTGGCGGACTACCAACTAAATACCTCCCTGTCATCAGAGAATTAGCCTGGAACCGTTTGACACATTACTTCGGGCTAGCCCTCCCGCTCTCCCGGCTTTGGGAGCCTTCAAGCCAGGGAATTCCTTTCACCAACGGGAGAGGAGGGGAGGAAGGGAGTTGTAGTTAGTTCAGATAACCTCTTACCGTCCGATCCCTCCGCCGGTCGAGTTCAATCTTCTTCGTAATAAGAAGAGCCCGAGCATAATGCGCAATAGCATTCCAGCTGCCAGCGCTCTTCAGCATCTCTCTGACAATGTTGTCTTGGGAGAGCTCTCCTGCGTCTGCATAAAGCTGCTGGCGGAGGCCGTCCCACCTCTCGCAAGAGAAAAAGATGTGTTCAGCGTCATCCGACACTCCATTGCAGAACACACAATCCGGAAACCGCGCCTTCCCAATCTTCTGCAGGTAAGACTGAAAACCTCCATGTCCACTTAGAAGTTGGGTAAGGGAGTAGTCACTCTAACCAGCACGGATCGCTTCAGCGAGTCTACCCCTGATGAGCTTCTCGAGCACTTTTCCGGCCGTGTCAAGCATACACAGCGGTCGGTATGCAGATGGGAGCTCCGGGTCTCCTTTACCCTTACTGATCAACGCGAGTCTGGCCACTTTCCAGCGACAAGGAAAAATGCCCTCCTTCAAGCACGCGTTGAACACTTCAAGCAGCAATTGTGGCCGTTGGCGGTAAACTTTCGCCGGGATGCCATCAGGACCTGGCGCCTTCCTTTCATAGTGAGAACCGCTTCTTCGAGCTCTCTCATTGTCAAAAGAGGACAATTCACGACGCTTTCCGCACTATTTACATCAACCCGTACAGGATGTCTGGGGAACAATGCCCGCACAATGCGGTCCATCTGGTCCCAACAGTTAAACCCTTGGGTGTTTAACGTAGGCACATGTCATGGAGACTTAATCCTACCGTCCTCTTAAGACACGGATTGATTTTGTGACCACAATCAGAGTCCCGCTGAGACAAGCAACAACGGTATCAGTCTATACCAAGTGCATGGCTTAGCATTCATACTGGTGGATGCAAGATGTACCTAAATCTCTACCGAACTAAGGAGTACGGCACCCGTGTTGAAACGCAACACCACGTTGAGGCCCGAAGGTCTCTTCTCGCTTGAGCATAACCACAACCCCCATGAAACTCCCACTAGGGGGCCTACCGCAAATAACCGAGCTGTACTCACATACAATCCGTTCACCCGAAGTATGGGAGTCCAGGAGCTATCCCAGTTCCCATGGTACCAGTATACCCCTGGTAAGGTTTCGTGACCAATTTGCTACTTCAGATGAGTCCCCGTGCAGACTCGGGTCTGATCGCCCTAATTAGACCTTTGGAGCATTCGCCTACCGCATCGCGGCCGGCAAACCAAAGTGAGTACAGCGTCTCCCGGTGCCACCACTATGGAGGTTCAGATGTGCCGGCGGTAGTTTAGTGCATCGGCGGAAGCATTTACATTGCCGGTGATGCAGTCAGTGGCTTTCGTCTCCGCCCCCAGCTGAAACCGGGCGGTTTCAGTGGGGGAAACTGGGCCGTGATCCCGCCAGTGTTGCTACCGGGCGAACATGACGCTTCGCATACGGTCTTCTGGTGCGATCCCCGGTTCGGCGAAAGCTTTCACTCTCGACAAGGAGACTCGTTTTGGCCCGCCCCGGACGACGAGCTTATAGGAGTGCTGCCGTGACTCCAGGACTTTAGAGGGTCCATCATATGGCGAGGGCAGCGAGAAAAAAGTGGACTCAAACTGCATCCCTGGTCCGTGATGATTACGATTGGAACACCAAAGGACAGAATCCGCTCTCGACTGAGGGCCTTGACACATGATTGTACCGTAATGTCAGTCAGAAGTATTGCTCCAGGCCACCGCGTAACCCTGATCATGTGAGGTAATATCCATGCATGTCTCGAAAAAGGCCAATGATGTCGAGGTGGATGGTGTGGAAACACTTGGTCGATCGAGAGAATACGCCTACTTCCTTTTTTACGTGCTGTTGATCTTACACTTCTGACACGCGATGCACTGTCTGCCCCAAGAGTTTACGTCCTTGTCCATGGATGCCCAGAAATATTTTCCAATGACTAGCCGATTAGTCGTCCTGATACCTGGGTGCATAAGATCGTGTATAGCGTGAAATACTTCCTAGAGAAAATCGGCCCGAATAAATAGCCTAAGTCCCTTGTCTGAGATCTCGCAGAGTAAGTAGGAAACTCCTTGCACTTGTATTTGGAGTTCGCCTTCAGGTTCTAAAGCTCCACGTCGTCTTCCTGCGCCTCGGCGATTGCCATAGAATCGACCGCGGCGATTCGTGACAAAGCGTCCGCAACGACCTTCTCTTTTCCAGACACATGTTGAATGTCCGAAGTGAACTGGCTGGAAAGTTGGCAAAGAGACTGGTTTTTGTTTAAGCGCGAAGGTGAGAGGTTTGTGGTTCGTGAACACCGTGAACGGCCTGCTACAAGCGAGAAACGGAAGTATTTTATAGAGAGGTCGCTCAATCAGCTGTTGTTTGACGGTTTCAAACGCCTGGACGGCCTGAGCAGACCATACAACCTTACTAGGATCTTTTGTTTTGGTCCCAGACAAGCAAGCCTTGAGATCGCTTGGTGGTGAGCGGCTTTGGGCAAGAAATGACGATAGAAGTTTTAACATGCCCAAGCACCTTCGCCTATCCTTCACCGTGGTTGGCAGGGGAAAGTTTTTGATCGCTTCAACCTTGTCTGGGTTTGGTTGAATTCGCACCGGCCTCGTTTCAGGCCGCCAGATCTGCTGGCGGTAGTTTATTGCATCGGCGGGGGTCTTAACACTGTTGGCGATTCCGTCGGTAGTTCACGTCTCCGCTCTGCCATTCGCCGAGGGACCAAATGAAGTGGAAATGTTCAATTGGTGGTGGAAAGTCTGCATATACCCTGCATAATTAATTCGTTGAAATCTTTCCGCGGAACGCCGAGCTTCTAGGGTCTAAGAGGAATCAGTAGTGTTGACGTGGTGCTGAACATCATGCTTAACTGGCTGAGAGATACTACATTCGAAAGTAATTTTGTGATATTTTTGGAGGATTCCCTGAACGCGTGGGTCTGTAACGTCCTCAAAAATTATTGAAAGAGTATTGTGTGTTGTGGGGTCTATATCTATATCAAGGACCTATGCTGCATACCTACCGGCAGCCCATGATGATATAGGAAGTCTGCGCGTAATATGGGGACACTGATGTCAGCGCCACAAAAAGACTTGAGGAATGTGTGTGGGGCAGAGATAGCAAGATGTTAACTTGAATAGGCGCATATTTGTATCTAAAGCTACTAAAAACGAAAACAAATACCAAGCACATATCTTTTGTATTGTTAGTATTGTTCTTTTTTTTTTTTGGTTCTATTCTATGTCTAATGAGGCTATGCTTAAGTTTAATTAATATTACATACAATGTCCCCCAGCTTAGTTTGTAAAATTAATAGATTAGACGATAAGAAAAACCATCAGTTTAAAAAGTAAAAATTGTGTTGTTTTATTACCGCTTTCCGTGAAGTTACAGGATGGCACTGAGCTTGCTTTCTCTTGTGCGTTGGAAGTACTACTACTCCTAGGTAGGTACATTATTGTATCTGGATTAGGGCTTCACCGTCACAATGCTATCTTAAAGGAGGTTCCAGGATATTTACTTTTGTTTCTAGCAGATACAAATGCGAGGAGTGCGTATTATGTTTTGATTGAAATTACTGCGAACCTCCTTTAAGTTCATCCTAGATCCATAGGATGTAGTAAGATAGAGTTCAATAGGAAGCATCATATTGGAAAGTTTGGTGGAAATCATACTATTATAAACAAACTTGTAGTAAGTCAAAGTTGCCCTTTTTCGTCAAGATACTACTCCCCACGATATAAAATGTGAATACCACGTAGAATTGGATATCGAGCGTATTAAAGGTATATATACTATGAGCTATATATAGCATAGCTGAGTGGTTAGAGCACAAAGCTATCGTACGGAAGGTCACGGTTCAAATGCTCGAGAACGCGGTACGGGTCTTCATAAGGAGGCTGCAGCGGCTTCCGGACGGCATCCGTCCTGACCAGGACGTGCGTACACGTGTCCAGTTCCTTGGGCGCACAGACAGGTGTGGACGAGTGTTGGGTGGG
Source organism: Hermetia illucens (assembly GCF_905115235.1). Lineage (NCBI taxonomy): Eukaryota > Metazoa > Arthropoda > Insecta > Diptera > Stratiomyidae > Hermetia > Hermetia illucens. The sequence goes on along the minus strand of NC_051850.1, from coordinate 150,693,467 downwards.
AGAAGTGGCCTTGATGCGTCGGAGATTGTCTCTCAGCAGACGCACCAACCCCGACTCTGTGAGACCCGATCTCTTGTCGAAGACCGGATCACTTGGGAGTCTCGGGTTCTCCCCGTATACCAGCTCCGCGGGGCTGGCAGCAAATTCCTCTCGGTGTGTTGTACGTAGGCAGAGTAGGACGAGAGGCAAGACTTGGGTCCAGGACGGATCGTCGCGTGCCATAATGGCGGCTTTCAGCGTCCGATGCCAACGTTCTAGCATCCCATTGGATTGCGGGTGGTATGCAGTAGTCCGCTGGCGTTTAAACCCTAGGAGTTTGCCTAACTCCGAGAAAAGGGTGGACTCAAATTGCATTCCCTGGTAAGTGATGACCACTGCAGGGACGCCAAAGCGAGGTATCCACTCTCGACAGAGGGCTTCGGCACAAGATTCCGCCGTAATGTCTTTCAGAAGTATTGCCTCAGGCCACCGCGTAAACCTGTCGATGATTGTGAGGCAATACCTATAACCGTGCGAGTCTCGCAAAGGCCCTACTATGTCGAGGTGTATTGTGTGGAACCGCTTGGCAGTGCCTGGTGACTTTACACTTTTGGCATGCGATGCACTCTCTGGCCCAGGAATTGACATCCTTGTTCATGGGCTGAGGTAAATGCAAGAGGTACGATCCTCTTCAAGTCCACCCAACTACTGGCCTATGCCTGGCCTATCGACATCATGAGAAGAACCACCCGAGACGTACAAACTGCCTTCATCCAGATCGAGCAGGCGGCGATTAGCGCGAGATCTTGGGCTGCACATCAATGAAGGCAAGACAAAATATATGGTGGCAACGTCAGCACCGAAGACGAATCAACCAACAACATCAAACCGCACTGGTCAAACAGGAAGAATAAGAATACACAATGATGAGCGATACCATGGTTGTGGATAAAATTCGGCTCAATAGGTTACGGTGGGCGGGTCATTTAATCCGTATGGATGAGGATGATTCCACCCGGAAAGTCTATAAGGGCAATGTCTATGATAGAAAAAGAAGACGAGGCAGACCCTGCCTAAGATGGAGCGATGGCGTAGGTTGGGACGCCAGACAGCTTTTAGGGATATCGACCGATATGGACCTCGGCGCAAAACCGGGATGTCTGGAATTCCTTATTAAGGCAGGCCTAGACCGTATACCGGTTGTTGGGCCGTTGATGATGATGATGATAAGTGGACCCAGCGTGTAGCTAAATATTTTTACATAAAAAATCAACGAGAGCGATAATTCTACATAAGCAACCTAACAATTTTCGAACCCTAACTTCAGCTAGTGGGCCCAACATTGTCCTTTCAGTGAGGGATTTTAGCAATAAATCTCCTTTTTCTGTTCGCCTAATATGGGTCTACCATTACATTCATTGCAGCATAAAATCTACTTTCTATTGTATATTCGCCTAATGTTATGTATGGATAGGGTTTATGAGTACGTTTATGTACAGAGTGTTGAACTCCTCGCAACTGTGGAACGTCAGATTAGCAGCTAAGGGGGATATCTCGGAGTGCCGAAATTATAGAAGTATCATATTACTGAGTACCATCTATAAGATGCTATCTTACTTGGTCGGGTAGCCCTATAAGCTCAGAACATCATTGGCCCATTCCAAAAACGCTTCACTCCAAGCAAATCAGCAGTAGATCAGATTTTCTCTCTGCGCGAAACAATGGGAAAACTGTTGGAATATGTACCATCTTTTCATTGATTTTAATGCCTTCTCATAGGCGACATACCTAGGATGAAGCTCTATAAGACCATGAGAGAATTCAGTATCCCGACGAAATTGATAAGACTGACTAGGCTGACCCAGACCAATATGGGAGGCCAGATAAAAGCAGCAGGATCATTCTCGAAACCATTCGACATCAACAACGGTCTACGACAAAGGGATGCCTTATCATGCGTCTTCTTTAACCTGGCCCTGGAGAAAGTGATCCGTGATGTTGAGGTAAGTGCGGGGAGCACGATCCTCTTTAAGTCCACCCAACTACTGGCCTACGCTGATAATACTGTGCTGATTATGAGAAGAACGACAAAAGATATACAGTCTACCTTCATTCGAATCGAGCAGGCAGCATACATTAATGAAGGCAAGACGCAGTACATGGTGACAACGTCAGCGTCAAAAACCAACCAACCAACAACATCGAATCGCACTGGTCAATGCAAAGGTAAAAGTGTTCCGCTCTGCAAAACCGGACGATGACCTAGACCCAATCGACGCCGCCAAAGAGCAGTTAAAGGAGATGACCCCCCACGCAAGCAGATCATGCTGACGGTAACGCAGATAAATATGCAGCACTCGAAGTGCGTCTCGGCTAATCTGCTTGTCTTCCTCTTAGAGGAAGACACCGACATCGCATTAATACAGGAGCCCTGGGTCAGAATCGACCGAACCATCAAAGGGCTCCAAAGTAAATATTTTAATTTATTCCACAGCACAAGAGACGCTGATCAAGATAGACCTAGAGCATGTATTCTTGCGAGGAAGAGTCTGCATGCTTTCCTGCGCCCGGACCTGAGTTTCAGTGAACTAGTCGTGGTCAAGCTGGAGCAGGCGTGGGCAGAGAACTTGTATATTTCCTCGGCTTACACGGCTCATGACCGATCAGCTCTGCCAGAAGAACTACAACATCTGACGAACACCATAGCAAAAAAGAAAGCCAACCTGCTGATAGGCTGCGACGCTAATGCAAGGCGGGGCAGTTCCGAAATCAACGAAAGAGGTGGATCATTCTTTGATTTTATTATTACTTCACATCTATCGGTGTGTAACAGGGGCAGTACACCAACTTTCCATTTCCCCTGCTCAGAGAACTGTGACGGTTGGGAGGAGGTCCTTGATATCACCCTAATAACCGACAATGGGATTCTTAGGGTGGAGGACTGGAGAGTGTCTGACCAGAGATCCTTCTTCAACCACAGTTGGATACTCTTCAGTCTAGATCTCGCTGCAGAGGTCTTCAAGCCCTTTAGAGACTCCAGGAGGATCGACTGGAGAAAGTTTGGTCAGGTAATTAAGAACAAACTCTCCGGTGCGCAAATTGGTAGGATTGGCACGACAGACGAACTGGAGTCAAAGGTCGGGGCTCTGGAGAAGGCATTTGATACCGCCTTTAAAGTCTCGTGCGCTACTAAGTACAGCAAAAAGACCCTGCCATCGTGGTGGAATGAAGATCTCTCTAGCTTCAGGAAGCTGACCAGAGAAATCTTCAACATCTGCTACAGGCAAAAATACTGGCAGCCATACAAGGACTGCCTGAAGAAGTACAAGTCGGCCATAAGAACCGCCAAGAGGCGGTCATGGCTGGACTATTGTCAGAACATCGAAAGCACTAGTGAATCCGCGAGGCTCAGTAAGATTCTGTCCAAGGAACATAAGAGTCCATCCTTTCTTAAAAACTCGGAAGGCTCCTGGAGGGAATCTTCTAGCGAAACCTTGGAGCTGCTGGTTAAAACGCACTTTCCCTCCAGCGAGGAGGACGATGAGTCAGAACCTTGCTTGGAGGGTTGCGGCAACCCCAGCTATGCGAGACTATCAAATCGGTAATTACCGAGGATAGGATCGGCTGGGCTATAAACAGCTTCTCCGCATACAAGTCTCCAGGCCCAGATGGCATAATGCCAGTCATGCTACAGAAGCAGCAGGAAAGGGTTGTGCCGTGGCTTGTTGAGATTTACCGGAGCTGCATCTCTTTAGGATACGTACCGCAGTCCTGGAGGCGCACACGAGTGGTTTTCATACCGAAAGCGGGCAGGCGCGGTCATGAGTCCGCGAAGGACTTTCGACCAATCAGCCTGGCCTCTTTCATTCTGAAGACCCTAGAACGCGTCCTGGACATTCACTTAAGGACGATTATGGAGAGAACGCCTTTCTCTAAGTCCCAGCACGCCTACCTCAAAGGAAAATCCACAGAAACCGACCTCCACGAGGTAATTGGCACGGTTGAGCGGTCGCTGCAGTACAAGCAGTATACCCTTGCTGCCTTCTTGGATATAGAGGGAGCTTTTAACAACGTCAGTACCAACGCCATCAAGGAAGCAATGACCGGTATTGGATTGGAGGGGTATCTCAGCCATTGGATTATATCCCCGCTGAGTACCAGGATAATCCAGTCGGATCTGGGAGGCAACCACTTGACCAGAGCTGTGAACAGAGGCACGCCCCAGGGTGGCGCCATCTCACCGGTGCTCTGGTTAATAGTAATGGACAAAATTTTACGTACATTGGACAGCAGCAGGGTGAAGGTGGTGGCGTATGCCGACGACTTGGTGATACTAGTATCAGGGATGTTTCTGTCCATTATGAGCGACATCATGGAAGGAGCGTTGCGAAAGGTGCCTGTGGGCCGCAAGATGCGGACTCAGCATAAACCCAACCAAAACGTAACTGATGCTATTCACCACCAAGGACAAGGATACCTGAATATCTGAATTCCATCTACCACGGCTGAATGAACAAAGATTGGTTCTTTCTTCTAATGTAAAGTATCTGGGTGTAATCATGGATCCTAAGCTAAATTGGAGGTTGAACATAGAACTGAGGGTTAAGAAGGCCTGTACAGCCTTCTATGCCTGCAAGAGAACCTTTGCAAAGAATTGGGTTCTCCGGCCGAGGATGGTTGTTGGGCCGTTGATGCTGATTAACCTTCAACTCGCAGTGTTGTTATTGTTATAAATTCGGAGTACTCCTTCATATATCTCCAAACTCCAATATGTATGCACGTATTAAAGACATAAATATAAGCATCAGAAACAAATAAACATTGCCTTATACCGAATACATGTATGTACTTTACTTCGCGCGCAAAAATTTATGTAAGTAAATTGAAAATCGCTGGTTAGAAAGTACATACATGTATTCCATCTGAATTGAAGACTACTCACAAACTCCATTACCACATTCATTGCATGCATATGTCTGTTTTCAGTAACTGATACTGATATACAAAAAACTACAAAAAACCGAAAAAATGAGAACTATGATGTCCCATGCTACCCAGTCCATATGAGTCCACTTTATCTGATGAAGACGTCATACGCCCTTTAGGGTACAATAAATCCACATTAAATGGAAAAATGTTACCTTCTGTAACTTTGTTAATAATAGTTGAATTTCCTTCAAATTTTCCAGGAATATGGCCTTATATATTGTTTATAATGACGTCAAATTGTGTACATTGATATTTGCGTTCTACAAGAAACTCGATGGTGCGGGGCCACAAGCGGTTATATAGAACGCCAACGCGGTAAAAATGGCTACAAATTTCTTTATTTTGGTAGCCCATGAAAATAGATGTGAAAGGGATTCATAGGCCGCACGTTTTAGGTATGACAGACAGACATACCAAGACATCAAATCGAGTTTAATAACATTTGGCTTTCGTTTTGTTTAAAGGGGTCATCCCGTGTGTCGGGTTGGAGAAATCGATTTTTTTTGCATGAATTGTATCTATATATAGTGGAGAATATGTGGGTAAAGGGATTTTCCGATATTCCGAGTCGTTCAGAAATTACAGTGTTAAGCAGGTAAGGAGTTTGCAGCCGTGGCTAGAATACTCGATGAGAAAGAGCATCGAATCTTTTTTTACTTGTTAGTTTTTTACCTGAGCCTTATAAATTCGAACGCAGGTATAAATATAAAAAGATGGAAAACCAATCAATTGTCTAAACTTATTTGCTGTTTGGAATAAAAAGGATAATCCAGTCTAGAGTGAGCACTGAAGACTTTCAAGCTATACTCAGTTATATTTTGTTGTAAGTATTGTGCTGTTTGTGTGTTCAGTGATTTTTTTAAATGGATCGTACAAAGGGTGATCGCTTTAACGTTCAACGTCATGCTCGGACTAAAAAACGAGTATTTCATGGGAATCGGTACTTATCAGAGAAGAAAAAAAACTTCGCATCAACATCAGCAAAGAAACTTTTAGCAAGCATGAACATGGATGTTCCAATTGCGACAAGTTTTGTATATTGTATATTGGATTTTGCTGGAGTTTTTTCCGGTATTTCTGCAAATAATAAAATATACGTAGTAGAAAAAAAGGAATGCATAGGACATGTTGAGAAAAGAATGGGAAAGCGGCTTAGAAATGCAAAGAACAATCACAAAGGCATTGGTGGACCGTTACCGTTAAGGTTATTAACGACTTCACTACATTTTTTGGGCTAGCTATTCGTCGACACGCAAATTCGATAGAAGGAATGAAGCAAGAAATTTGGGCAACTTTCTTCCATAAATGTTCTACAGACGAAAATCCACAGCATCAAAATTGTCCAGCAGGCGAGGACAGTTGGTGCAAATGGCGCAAAGCGGAAGCTAAAGGAGAACTGGATAGTTTCCACCACGAGAAGGCACCTTTGACTGAAAAAGTTCCAACGGTCATCAAACCAATCTACGAAAATTTGTCACGAGATGATCTCTTGAACAGATGTTTAGGAGCAGGGACCCAGAATAACAATGAGTCGTTAAATACATTGATCTGGACTTTCGCTCCTAAACACCTTCATCCTGAGGCCAAGGTCGTAGAAATAGCCACTTTTCTGGATGTAATTATTTTCAATGAAGGATTCAATGGCATTCTCAAAATCCTAATGACAATGGGATGTCAAGTTAGTCACATATGTCAGGTTTATGTCGACCGCCGTAATGAAGCGCGAATTTGGCCGTCCGAACGACGATCGACTGACCTCGCTAAAAGAGCCACAATTGACACCAGAGAGCAACAATCGGCCTTACAAGACTCTTTTGAAGAAACGGAGGGTACTCTCTATAAACCAGGTATAGCAGATTAATGATGAGCTAAAATTTTACTGTTGATAATCACATTTAAATTTTCAAATGCGTTTTTCTCGAAACTGCATCTTGAAAATCGGCTGCCACCATAGCTCAAAATCTATCCAACCAAATTCTTTGAAATTTTCACGGCTTCTTTAGTACATATTTCTACGGTCCGCAAACTAGGTTAATTGCAATCGGACGGGTAGTTTTCTTTTATTCATAAAAAAAGCCGTAAAAAAACACCAAAATCCAAAAAATTAAGTTTAAAAGTCCACCAAAAATTTACCTTTTAATATTTTCTAATTATCCTAGTTTGCGGACCGTGGAATATTGTCCACATTAAAATGCCGTTTAGTTTTTTTTTCCTCAGATGGCAGCAGAAAAACATCTTTTTTTTTGGAGATGGGTGCATAAATTGACACGTATTCCGAAAACTAGCTATGATATCATTCTAAAAAATTTATCACATATACTAAAGATATCAATAAACATATGGCGAAAAAATCACGTTTGTATCTTTTTCCAGTTCTCCAAAATAATTTTTCAAAAAAAGGCAAAAAACGGCCTTCACACGGGATCACCCCCTTAACACGAAACTTTAAAAAGTAGTAAAGTGACTTCAAATAGCGTTAAAACTCGCTATTTGAAAATACATTCCGTATCATCGTTGGAAAGAGATTTGCAAGTTTTCGATCAAGTGTACTATTAATTTTTTCATGCACAGTCACAGTTTCTTTGCCCATCTATTACAATCTCGCCATATGTAAACAAAAATACCGTCTAGATCACAGTGCAATAAACGTCACTTTCTCCAGGTAAATGTCATTTTGCATCTTGTTTTCATGAAATTATTCGATGTTGGAATTCCTAGTCATTTCTTTTTATGGAGGGTTTCTCGCAAAAGGACCGCGAACACTTGACGGATCTGCTGGCGAACTATTTCGACGAAGAGGTCGTCATAGGGGTCGCCAAAACGCTCACAAAAAACATCCAACCAGTTGAAAGTCTGAAAGGTGAGTGGAAATTTTAGTTTGTTGATTCCAAATGTTGGTTAGCGGATGCCAAAGGACTCAATCCTGCCGCGCAAAGCATGACGGAAGTTTATCGAAAACATTTTCTTTCAGATGCATGCGAGCTGATATGTCTGCACGGCACCGATGTCCGCAATGTCCTCAACAAGAAAAGCATCAAAAAGGAAGTCCTCTTCAAATATTTGCACACTTGCAAGGTTGCTGCTAGTACACGTTTCACCAAGGCAGCCCTCATAGAGGACATCATAAACTTCTGGGCACTACAGGACTCCCAGCCCAAGCCAGTCAAAGATGAGACATCACACCAACCTGAATCACAGCATGTTGCAGATACCGAAAACTTCCCGATTAATTTAATGGCGCGACAGTTCACACACTGGTTTTTTGATCGTTTCAACTCTAACAAACTCTCAAGCGACGACTTTTGGGGGGACGTTAATATTCAGATTACAATTAACTACGAGGACGAAATCGATGAAAGAGATGCGTCTGGGAGTCAGGAAGCTGTTCACATGCTGAATCAAATGAAATCCGACTTGAATTTGTTCTTCAATGCGTGCACACTCCATCAAGGCTGCCAGGGACGAATTGATATTCATGGATTGGTGTTGGTGCTGTCCTGCGGCACGATACATACCCCAGGGCTATGTGTGGGGGTGTTTGAGACTGTTTTCAAACTAATGAGAGATCCTTTCACTGAAAATAACTGGAAATTAAAAGGAGCGAACTTTGTGCTAAGGAGCAAAGGGAATGCAGCTGCGGTCACTTCTTTAATGGAATTTGAGTCCCTGCGAAACTTAATGGCTTTGCCTGCTCCCAGTGGAGATATTTAACGCTGAATTATCAACGTTGTTAAATATTTATTTGGATGGAGTTGTATTTTATAAGTTTTGAAATAAACGCCCATTTGACTGAGGTGAATACGTTTATTTGCTTTAGAGTGGTTACTGCTTGGTCTTATGTGTCGTATTAAGAGAGAAAGCGAATTTAATTTCCAGCTACCAACATCGGTCCTTTGACTAAATATCCGGATGAAACGGAAAAGTATAAAGAAAAGTCACTATAGATCACAAAGTCATGAAAATTAAATTGGTAATCACTAATATTAGGAGGGAAAAGAACCACAAATTGATATAGAGGTTGGGGCAGGAAATTGGGGAAAAGATGCAGATGCAGGATTTTTTAGAGTCATCCCAAAGATTGTCTGAAGAGAACAGAAAAAGTCACAAAAGTCGCAAACTGCGGAACTACTGACGTAATACACGCTGCGCGGTTACTCATGGAGAAACACCGTGAGAAGCATCGCCCTCTTTACATTGCATTTCTGGATCTAGAGGAAACGTTTCACCGTGTACCACACGAACTCATCTGGTATGCTTTACGACAAGACTTAGTGCCAGAAGAACTCGTGCGCTGGGTTCAATTGCTCTACCACGATCCGAAAAGTAAAGTTCGAAGTATGGCGGGTGTATCAAAACTGATTCGTGTCTCTATTGGTGTTCATCAAGGAAGCGCCCTCTCACCACTCCTCGTTGTTCTTGTTATGGACACCGTCATATGGGATATCCAACGTCCAGCGCCCTATACACTGCTTTATGCTGATGATGTTTTTCTAGCGGTGGAAAAAACTGTTGGAATATGGACACCAGCTGCACCATCTATTCATCGACTTTAAAGGCGCCTATTATAGCATAACCAGAGTAAAACTGTACACGGAGAGAATTCGGTATCCCAACGAAATTGATAAGACTGACTAGGCTGACCCTGGCCAATGTGCGAGGCCGGATAAAAGCAACAGGATCACTTTCAAGACCATTCGACATCAACAACGGCCCACGACAAGGGGATGCCCTATCATGCGTCCTCTTTAACCTGGCCCTCGAGAAAGTGATCCGTGATGCCGAGGTAAATGCAAGAGGTACGATCCTCTTTAAGCCCACCCAACTGCTGGCCTATGCTGACGATATCGACATCAGGGGAAGAACCACCCGAGACGTACCAATTGCCTTCATCCAGATCGAGCAGGCGGCGATTAGCGCGAGATCTTGGGCTGCACATCAATGAAGGCAAGACAAAATATATGATGGCAACGTCAGTACCGAAAACGAGCCAGCCAACAACATCAAACCGCACTGGTCAAACAGGAAGAATAAGAATAGGAGAATACAACTTTGAGACCGTTGATAATTTCTCCTATCTAGGGTCGAAAATCACAACCGATAACAGCTACGATGAGGAAATCCGCGCACGGTTGTTGTCAGCCAACAGAGCCTATTTCAGGTTACAAAAACTGTTCCGCTCGAAATGTCTCACCATAGGGTCAAAGCTCTTACTGTACAAGACAATGATCTTGCCAGTCCTCATGTATTGCTCGGAGGCTTGGGTTCTTAGCAAGAAAAATTGCGAACTCTTGGCCGCGTTCGAGAGAAGAATCCTCTGAAGAATTTTTAGCCCGCTACATGAGAATGGACGATTACGGTGTGCGGGTCACTTAACCCGTACGGATGAGGATGATCCAGCCCGGAAAGTCTATAAGGGCAATATGTGTGGTAGAAAAAGAAGACGAGGCAGACCCTGCCTAAGATGGAGCGATGGCGTAGGCCAGGACGCCAGTCAGCTTTTAGGGATATCGAATTGGTGGACCGCGGCGCAAAACCGGGATGTCTGGAGTTCCTTATAAAGGCAGGCCTAGATCAGATACCGGTTGTTGCGTCGTTGATGATGATGTATTTCTAGCGTCCAATAGCAAAAATGATATCGAGCAACTTGTCCAAAAATGGAATGATCGCCTCATGCAACATGGTCCCAGATTGAATCGAAACAAAACTGAATTTTTAACGACCGATCCCCATGAAACACGCACAATCACTGTCAGCGCCAGTGATCTGCCCAGAACTGAGCGATTTGAATACCTCGGGTCGACGCTATCAGCCAATGGAGAACTGCGTTATGAAATTGTTTCACAACCTGGATGAAGTGGCGTTCCGCAACTGATGTTCTTTGTGATCGACGTATCCGCGAACGTTTCAAATGTAAAATTTACGGCAATGTCCGTCCTGCCGCCCTCTATGGTTCTGAGTGTTGGCCAACTATGAAAGCCAGTGAACGGCGTCTTGCGGTAATGGAGACGAAGATGGTGCGTTGGACTAGTAGCGTGACACGTTTTGATCACATCCAAAATGAGGATATCTGCGATCGTTATGGGGTTGCAACGATCGTGGAAAAATTGGGAGAGAGGCGTCTTCGATGCTATGGTCATGTAATTCGTGCTAACGAGAATTCACTTGCCAAGATTGGTCTGAACATCTAAGTCGATGGTAAATGACCAAAAGGTAGACCAAAACAACGGTGGCTTGATACGCTGGATGGGGATTTAAAAGCATCGAGATTGTACCCAGATCAGGCATTCGATAGAGCCCAATGGCGAAACCGATCACGAGGAGTCGACCCCACTTGTGAGCGGGACAGGGGCTCAAGAAAAAGAAGAGAATAAGTCGCAATGGTCTGAATATCACTGCAACACGTGGACTTCTCAAGGAAGATGCGGAGTAAATCTCACTCATGCTGAATATATCGCTAGTAAGCCAGAGCAATAGACATTTGTCGGAGTAACCCGCTCTGACATGATCCCTTTCATTGCTCCATGCGAGCGCATTTAGGTGCCGCTGCTGGTATCGTGAATAGACGCATCTGTTCTGTTATTTTGGTAGCGTTAAATTCATTCATTTTGGAATAAGTGGTGGATTTATATATAGTAATCCCTCGTTAAGACGAACTCGCCGAGGGACAAAAATTCTCAGTTCGAAGAAGTTGTCAGAAGTTGTCCGACAACATAGTAGTCTTTTACTTCTATCCAGTCTCCAGAAAGCTGGTTGTTGGCATGTTTTTAAAAATTACCGAATGCATTTTCTTTTTATCTGATCCAAGTTTTCTTTATAACTTACATATAATTTTTGGTGGAAATTTGTGCAAGCATCTTCAAAATCATCAATGCTGTTATGACTAGTGACGGGAAATATGACTCTTTTCAATAAGTCGACTCATAGCTGAGTCGACTTCAAAAAGTCGCCATTATTTTCACTTCGCCTATAGCGCTATGAGAAAAAATTTCGTATCGAAAACTTTAAAATTAGCTTATGTTTTAAGCATTACATCTAAATTAATTTCAGGATAAACAGTTAGACTAATATATTGCGATTTCTGTTTCCTAGTATTTGACATTCAGAAATTAAAAACAAGTCTTGGAAAAGAATATATTTATTCTTTGAATAAAGTCTGGTGTGCTGGGGTTATATTCAAGTTAACACATTCCAATCTCTACCTCCGTAACACACTCCTCAAGTCAGTACTTACCGGTAAATAACACCATAAACTCAAGAAGCGCATTCCCCAATTCTCAGAGAATATTTCCCAATTTTACCCACATACAATCATCCGGTCCAGTTGTGTGGAAGTGGAAGATCTCTAGGCAATCTTTTTAACATTTTAATTAACAAGCGAAATTGTAATTAGTTGAATTCAAACCGCTTATAGAAAACATTCAATTCCGAAATTCAGGTTGTTTCATTCGAGACTTCATAACACATTCCTCTTGCTTCCGACAATAGCATACATATATGTACATATTATCTCATCATGTTCACTAGACATGGTAAACTTATGCGAAAAATTGATCTGACGTTGTAATTACGGTCTCGACTTACTAAAATGTCTCTCATATGTAATATTAGAAGTCGAATCTATTAAATATTCAAATATTCCTTCATTCCATATTGAATTTGTACACATTTTGTTCATACCATACTTCACCTTATAATTGTTTTGATACAAAACCTTAAAATGATCGTTTTGACGTGCACGGCACTAAGTTGCCCTGTAAAGATCGCCTACCCACATCCATACGTACAATACTCATATTGGCTGCATTTGCAAATCAGATCTTCAGGCGACTCTTCTGAGGCGGTTCAATGTTCTTGTTCTTCCCCTTCGATTTCATTTTCTCTTTCATGCTCTTTCTCTGATAAACTACATGCGACTGGTAAGTCTTCCTTCAGACAAGAGTTACAGATGATCGTTGGCCAGCGTGAATAGTCGTTTCTAGGTGTAGGAAAGATGTAGATATTGGATCAACTTCTAAAGGATTGTCCGAGTTTACAGTAATCCAAGCTTTTTTTTAACAATTCGAAGTGGTTGGTTACTAAACTTTGCTCCACGAGGCAATTGTGCACGCAAGGCGTTTCGTTTGAGGTTTGGGTCGAACCGCGAGCATTATGTCAGTTTTTGATCGCTTTCGCGTTGTGTGCTAAAAACATTGCGACGAAATGTCAAATCAGCTGAGGAATAAACAGAATATTCCATTAAATCACATTGAATACATACAATTACATAAAGTATTGTCTAAATAATTACCTACCCAACATCCAGTTCTGACAAGTAATTGCTCACCAAAGGGAACGACTTTGATCGCGCTCGTCGTCCATGCACACTCGCGAGTGATATTGGAATGCCCCTAATATCAAATAAGAAAGTTTAAAGGCGTTGCAGGTGTAGACAAAAAAGTATATCATATAAGAGAAAGCACTTGAAGGTAAATATGTACGTCTTCTTCTTCTATGCTTGTGTCAGGTAAATGTCCGGACATCAGACATGCAAATGTCTATTTCTTTCTAGCAAAGTCTGCGTCTGTATCAGATAAATGTCTGAGTCTGTCTCAGCCAGTTTGTGTCAAACAATAGGCACACTGATGTCTGTGTCTGAAGCACACAAGTGTTTGGACAATTGACTCTCACAGTACATGTATATAAACAATTTAAGTTTTGAAATGGGGGGAAAGTCCAGTTCACAGTGCACACAGATATTTGGGCGCAATTCAATTGACAATTTCAGTTTGCAGCCAACACGCTTGTAGATATATATATGTTCATGAATTGCAAACAAACTCTCCACGGCATGCACATGGATGATCCGAAATAGAATATTTGGTCGGTTGCTTGTAATTTGTAAACAAAGTGTGTCGGTTGCAAGCCGAAATGGCGATTTGAGATGCGTGCAAAGGTAAGTGTGCCTGTGAACTGGGAAATAGTCCGATCTATTTGGGAATACCCAATTTACAAACTTAAATATCTATGTAGGCATATTTCGTAAACGGTAATTGTTTATATGCACGTACTGTGCATGTCAATTACTCAACCATCTGTTTGCTTCAGACACAGCCATATGTCTGTTGCCGGTTGTCTCATACAGACTGTCTGATGTCAGAGGCATACTCAGACATTTGTCTGATACAAAACACACTTTTTCCGAAGCAGATATTCAGCTGAGACAGACATTTGTCTGACGTAGACGCAGACATTTGTCTCTCTTGTGTGTGAGGTAGACTCAGACATTTGTCTGATGCAGACATTTATTTGAAATAGACATTTGTCTGCCTGATAGGTGATATAGACACATCCACGGAAGAAAAAGATATATTTACTTTCAATTGTTCGTCCAGAACAAAGTCTACTCATCAGACGCTGCCTCATCTCTGCCGTGGGAGCACTGTGACCAAAAGTAGCAACAGATGGAAAGCGCTCCTTTTTATACAATGGCAAACACGACGTGGCTGTGAATTATATAACAAAAAATTTAGCTTTGGCCCAGCTTGGGCTTAAAATACTGGCGAATTTCAGTTACGCCAGGCTTGTTGTGTGGAGTATAGCGATCAGTCACAACTTGCCGGTCCAGAACTATCAAGTACTGCTTGCGGCTCATATCGGTAAACCGGACATGTTTCCGTGATCAGCCCATGCTTGTATGCAAGGTTTTGATGGATAACCTTACATACAGCATTATGCCTGGTGATGTATTGCACCGGTGCCATAACAGTACAGTCAGAAATGAGATGGTCCAACGTCTCTATCGCCGAACCACACATTCTGCACTGGTCGTTCTCCACCCGTTCTTCATGGTGAGCTTTTCATAAGCTCCGGTGGCGTCCTGAATGGCACACATTAACCCCTCCGTCTCAGCAAATAGCTCCCCAGCACACAGCCATCTGTTCGACAAATGCAAATCAACAAATGGTTACCAAAGACAATTCACGTGTTTACCGTGCATTATCTTCGACTTCCATTCATCCATCCTCTCTTGATCCGACTTCACCCCACTCAGAGGATTGAAAGATCAATCCTTCAAGTTAAGTGGAGTCACTCCACAGTCTGCCTTATAGACAGCCGCATACAAGGGACTCACCTGCTCTTTGCTGTAAAAATAAGCGCTCAGCGAGTCGACTTGACAATGATGTTGTGCTGCCACGTCAACCACGCCCCTACCTCCGATGTCACGAGGCAAGTTCATCGGCGTCACGGTTGGCTTTGGATGATGCATTCGGAATTCGGGCATAGTTGTCCGTATCCGCCGCTGGACGTTTTCCAGACCGGTCTTCGTCCATGGCAATGTTCCGAATGCATAAGCCAAGCCCTAAGCGAATACATTCAACGCGCTCATTTTATTCTTCCCGAGAGATACGATTTCAGCATCAGCTTTACACGTCGCAGGAATTGGGACAGCAGAGCATCCTTCAGATCACCAACTCGAGCATCGGTTCCTTGCAGAATTCCTAGGCACTTGTAGAAGTCTGCCTCGTTCATAGCTTCGATGTGGAGGTCACCAATGCTATGTCTGGCATGCAGCTCGTGATGACCTTTGCGGATGGCTTGGACTCGGCACTTGTCTAATCCAAACTCCATCCGAATATCACGGCTGAACATGTCTATTATTCGCAACAGACTTCTAAGATGGTCGTCAGTACCAGCATACAGTTTGATGTCATCTAGGTACATCAAGTGTGTCAGTTCGCACTTAGCACGTAGGCCATACTTTATTGCAAAACCATGCCCTCTAGCATCATTCAGTAGCCATGAAAGGGGTTCAGTGCCATACAAAACCAAAGGGGACTCAATGATGGGCTGAAGTATAAGCACCCTCAGATGTACGCACTGATAAGGTGGTATGCCACCCTTCCATGACTGTCGCCAAAAACTTGATTAGTTTCGGATCAATGCAACTAAAGTGGTTCTTGCTTGTCCTACAACTACTGAGTCGATAATGAGTTGCTCTTTGCAACCCCTTGACTCAACTCGGCAGCCTTTCTGCTCATCGGACAGAATGTTGTTGGTTTCGAGGTGCGCATTGATCCTTCCACTATGATGAAGGTGATGAATTTGTAGAGGTTTGGTAAGCAAGCAATCGGTCTTGTGTCTGCGGGAGGAAGGGTGGAAATTCCTCTGGCCGACTCATGACCTCATTTATACTGCGTGCCAACCGACTGTGCACGTTGGTAAATTTCTTATACCAGAAATTCTGCACCCGATTCAGAACTTCCTCTTCGGTAACATCCGCAAAATTCATGCCAGGCGTATTGGCATGGCGGGCGCATTCGGCGATGATTCACTCAGCATGCTGGGCGGGTAACCCACAAAGTCAGCCTCAATACTCTTTTGTTTCCGTTACCGAAAACTGCACTGTCTGGACGCTGTTGGGATTCGTTGAGAGATCTGAAAAGCTCCGCTGGTTCCTCGCGTATGTTGCATTCTGGACACGTCTGGAATGACTTTCGCCATACTGTCGTAACCGACTGCATATGACAGAAGGTTTCTGCTTTAGTGTGGCCAGAATTTCAACTACGGGTGTCTCACTGGGGATGGCATAGCTCCTGTAAACCCTCAGCACTTTATTTCTCACCCGTCTGCTGGCATTGCCAGTGCTGATCTGAATCAGTCTAGCAATGTCCTGCCTTAGTGAGTTCCGCCGACGTTGCAGACGAATTTTCCATGGTGGATCTCTTTGGTCACTCAAACCAATAACACGAAAGCGAATCTTCTGACCGTGCAATCTGATATCCGCAACTGCACCACAATACACAAGTGATTGTAGTTGCAGCAGCGACATATCAGCACACAGCCGAGATGCAATCTCATCATTGATTTGAGATAGAATTCCCGGAGTTGCTGGAGATGCATAGAGCCTGGGAATACCTGGTCTATACAAAGGTTCCACATCGGAGAATTCTATACACATTCTTTGGAATTCGTCCCGAACCTCAGCTAGACGGTGGAGAAGAGTGCTTCGGCGAGTACTGAAACTGTTGCCTGCAGTACGGCATGGTGTTGTTGATGCCGCCCCCTTTGCCCCCCTAGACTCTCGGTCACCAGTGTCCCCGATGACCTCAAGTCGAACACGCTCCTTGATGGTGGCCGCGATTGTGTCGCTGCGAGTAATAAAGCGGTACTGGTCTGTGACTCGCTGCACAGTCACGTGTGCGAATTGCGGGAAACGTTCGACGAATCTCCGGTGCAACAAGGGGCGGTAATATGTTGTACCTGTCCCCGCCGTTATTTCGTAGTAGGAGCGGATGATGAAGAGGTTTATTTCTTCAGTCCACTTCATCCCTGAGACGCTGCGGTGGCTTACAGCCATTCAGACTGAAGCTATCCATCCTTGTTCCTTTCACAACCGGGCTTGAGACTGGCTACGGCGGAGTTTTATTATTATTATTCAACAAATTTGTTTTATCTATATCTAGTCTGAGACCGTGTTGCTTGAGGCGTTCATTCCATTTTTGAACAAGTTTCTCGAGATGGGCTTTTCTAGGAGATGCTAAGAAACATCATCTGCATGTAAGGTGCTGGTCGTTGGTTGTCATGTACGACTGTGTCGAACAAAGAGGAGTGACGAGAGGACGCTTTCTCAATGAACACCAAGAGATACAAGAAACGGTTTTGATATGTCCATCATACTTTGAACTGTACTTTTCGGATCGCGGTAAACATCCGGCTTGGTTGAAGAGTATTTGAACGCAGACGTTCGGTTGTCAAGAATGCATTCAAAAGTCTTCATGATATAGGACAACAACCGAGTTGGACCGTAATTTGAACATCTAATGACGTCCTTCTTCTCTTTGGAATAATCGTGCTGAGCCACAATGTTAGGTTTCAATTCTTCGCCATACAGAGCTCAGCTAGAATGTCGTCAGGCCCTTTTGCTTTTCCCGGTTTGATTTGATTGCTTTGTCAACTTTAGTCGCGCTCACCGGTGAAATTGCTTTATCTAATCGTCGCAGCCCGTCGATCCGTTAAGCATAATATTCTTCTTTACAAACTCTTTCTGCTGAACTTCTCTTATTGATCATCTCATGTGCAGAATTTCTTTTCATGGTTACTCATCCCGTTCCTTTTCTCTTTCCTGTAGGGTTTTCTACGGTTTTGTATTTGACCCCCTGCTTTTCATTTAATCTTTATAAATGGTCTTCCCTCCTCCCTCAGCTGGCCGTGTTTGCTTTATGGAGACTACTTTAAATTATTTGCCTCTGTTTCGTCTCCGTTAGACTGTGCTCTCTTGCAATCTAAGCTACTTGTGGATATTCTGGTTTGTTGGTGCTCGATTAATAAGCCGGCATTGAACCCAAATGCTACTGGATGTTATACTCATTTAAACATCCTTTTTCTTCTCTCTTTGTGAACAGCCCCTATTGACCTCCTCTCAAGACCTGGATGTAATTCTCGATGACAAACTTCGTTTCTATTAGAGTAGTTTATCCCGGGTGGGTTTAGTTTGTTGACTCCTGAGCCAAGGCACGTGACAAAATCTATGTCTTGACAGGGAGGAAATATTTGAAAATCAGGAACCTCGGCCCTTATATTGCGGAACTGCTAGCATTCGGGTTAGCTCTAGCACGTGCCATCTAGTTCCTAATATTATCTTCCCCAATCGGTGTTCACGACCGGTCTAGGGGAGTTTGGTTGGTTTAAAGCCTTGATGACTGTGTTGGTGCTAATGTAATGTAACGTTGGACTCTCATCGTAACAGTACCCAACAACCGACTCTGACTTTACCTCAAATCCTCCTTTTAAAAAAGAACTATCCCTGTGCGGATATCCTTCCTGGTTTCGCATTCACACTCTCTTCGCTGCAACAGCTCCGAATCATCCTTGATATTTGTACACTTTTCATGGCCTATAATTGGCCAATGAATATTTTTGAAATCCTCTTTGCGGAGTTCGACAACTATTTTCAATCTCTGATCCCGAGATTATGCCGGTCCTACAACACTCCACAGCTTGGGCCCTTTGGCTCCATCTTTTTCCCTAGTTTTAAGCGTAAGTTAAGCTATTTACTTGCATCTCTCTCTGGAGCCACACGTAATTACAAATCTACACACATAGCTTCTCCTCTTTACAAGTATTATAGATTTTATTTCAGCAAATAAGTACTTATTTCGGGAGCTACTTACTCCCTTCTTCCGTGCTTAGCTCCCGAAACAAGTATCTATTAGCTAAAATAAAATCTATAATACTTGTAAAAAGGAGAAGCTATGTGGTTAAGTTCTACAATGGCTTTACAAGCATCAGAAACAAGAAATATTTTAGATGTTTACGTTTCAGTATATTTTCTATTAAATAAATAAATGAAAATGTTGGGTCAGATTTCAAGCACTTTCGAGGTTTATTATTATTGATAAAGCGGGCCCATTTAAATTGCGTACATATACATTCACATTATGTTATCTTCCCCTTGTGATTTGTTGAAAGTGACTGCTTACTATCCTGACAGCAAAGTCGTATTCTATGAGACCATCGCACCTAAACATCCGCCGTTGGTTGTTGTCTTGGGCATCAAACAATGGGAGCAGTGCACGGGGCCGCCCCGTATAAAATGATTGCAAGTTCTGAATAAAATAAACCCATTCGAGCCACTATCATAAAGATCGGAATCGAGTTAAAACCACGATTTACAAAGCGACTCTTGGAGATGTTGTGCTCAGCAAGTAATTTTTGTTTCTGGAACGATGATGTCGAAATAAAGGTCCACGAAGAAACAACCCTCCCTAACACACGTCCGCCAACGATAGGAAGCTGGTTATTTGGCAAGTTTATAAGAATGCCAACCGCGAAGCAAAGGAGGACCTCGTTGCTATCCGACCCACTAGCACGGGGTCCCGGCAAGCTAACAGTGTGCAGCAACACACCAGTCCTTTCCTTAAGTTTTTATAGCGACACTTGCAAGTACAGTTGTGTCGGAGCCATTTTCGAGTTTAAACACAAATGCCGTTATTCGATTGTTCACGGTTAGATTATGTATGATTATTATTAACGACACTTTGTTCATTAAAATAAATAGTTAACAGGAACGCCTAATGAAAACTGCTAAATTACCGCCAACAATAATTTGAGCCTACTGCTCAAGGTAAAAGAGTCGTTAACCTGTTGAACTAACGCCCCACTGGCGGGTGTGCCCGAAATGCTTACAGGGAGGGCTGCAACGCAACTCCATAGGTTAATTAAAAAGTCTGGAACTTGCTAACAAACCGTCAAATCGCGAGGGGCAGACTTCAGGAATATTTCGTGCAGACATCAAGGGCTTAATTTGACGTTCTTGACATTGGCAGAAATTCCAAATACCATCGTTATAAAAGTTGAAGATACAAAAGAAAGGAACATTGCCTGACGCAACTAAATTTTAGAAAGCAAAAGATGAGAATTTATATGGTTGGGCGAGCTCCATTTATTGAAGATTCAAATTTGCAACTTTTTCCAATTCATTCACTTATATATGGCAGTACTTTTCCCATGGACCACATGACACACGTGCAGTGGTGCCAACCTGTCCACGTGAAAAACCGAAAAGTAACCCATTCTGACATTTCATAATACTACACACAAAATCGGTAAGCGATAGGTTTCCTGCCGTCGTCCTTAAATTTTCTGGAAAAAATCCGTTGTACCATTTGTCTGACTAGTTTTATCATTTCAGTAGATTGTAAACAGTTCAAACCAAATAGTGAACAAACCAAAACAAACGATCTATAATGACAACATTGCGATAATCGGGCAGAGACTTGAGAATCATCATCACACATCAACGACACAGCGCAAGAGGTTCGGCAGCGAGGCGAGCAAATTTCACGTTCCCGCGGGAAATTGGGATTTTCTGAGAAGACACGATGGCCCATCGATTGATTGCCTCCGCGCGGCTGATGGAGCGGTGTCTGCGGAGCACCCTGGTCGGCAATCCGGCGATCCGGAGACAGGTGAGGTCGCAATCTAGAGGCCGGGATTGGATGGCGATGACAAGTGATGCAATAGCTACTTCGCAATCGAAATTGACGTGATTTTGAATTGTTGCCGCGACAGCAGAGAATATTTTCATGACTTGTCATCCAACCGTCTCGATCCCCTTTCGATTGTTTTTGCCGATTGTTGTGACACAGTTTTTTCGTCGTTTTCGAGCGGGCACTCCAGCCGGCGATAGTCTAACCTCAACGCGAGCCAATTCCCAGTATTGGCCCTTCTCAGACTTCCTGGATTTACAGCGCTTTCTTGTCTTTTGCAGTTACACCACAATTTGCAGTTGTCCCGGAACTCCGTGGGCGCGCTCGAGGAGATTTTGAGCGCGTGGAGGATGTTCTGTGAGAAACCGCCTCCGAAGGGCTTCGAAAAGTATTTCCGGCCGTCGAGTGGTGCCAAGAAAGCGGCGATGGGTGAGGAAGGAAATAAGAAACATTCAGACGGGAAGAGCGATCAACCGGAGAAGCGGCAGGAGGGTGAGACCCCGAGGTCAACCGGTCAGCAGAGCGACTGGAACTTTGGGATGTTCAGTCCGAACCAGTCGAAACAGAAGCGCGGCGGCGGATCGGGTCGTCCAATTGGCGGTGAGGGTGGCGACAAGGAAAAGTGGCTGCTGCTCGGCGCGCTTGGCACTGTCGCATTCCTCGGAGCGCTGGCGTACATGGACATGGGTTACAAGGAAATCGGCTGGAAGGAGTTTGTTAATAGGTAACGCTGCGCACAGTTCCAATTGGACTTGGTCTCAAAAGATCTCTAATTTTCAGTTACTTAGCCAAAGGCGTAGTGGACAAATTAGAAGTAGTTAATAAGAAATGGGTGCGGATACGTCTGACGCCCGGCACATCGCAGGAGGCGCCGGGTGTGCTCTGGTTCAATATCGGCAGCGTGGATTCCTTCGAGCGCAACCTGGAGAATGCACAGGCCGACCTCGGCGTAGAGCCAATAAATTACGTTCCAGTCATTTACAGAACAGAGGTTGAGGCTGCCAGTCTGACGGGACTGCTGCCCACTTTGCTCATCATCGGCTTCCTAGTGTTTATGATGCGGCGCTCAGCGGAAATGATGGGACGCGGCGGTCGCAAAGGCGGCGGACTGTTCGGCGGCGTGATGCAGTCCACGGCCAAGTTGATCAACTCGAACGAAATCGATGTACGCTTCAAGTGAGTAGTCTAAACCCTTTTCTTGGAGACAACTTATCTCGCCCATTTCAGAGACGTCGCTGGCTGTGAAGAGGCTAAAATCGAAATCATGGAATTCGTCAACTTCCTGAAGAATCCGCAACAGTACATTGACTTGGGCGCGAAAATCCCCAAGGGGGCTATTCTCACAGGACCGCCGGGCACCGGTAAGACTTTGCTTGCCAAAGCCACTGCCGGAGAAGCAAATGTGCCGTTCTTAACGGTATCCGGTTCAGAGTTCTTGGAGATGTTTGTGGGTGTAGGTCCTTCCCGTGTACGTGATATGTTTGCAATGGCGCGGAAACATGCCCCATGTATTCTGTTCATCGACGAAATCGACGCCGTGGGACGGAAGCGTGGCGGCAAAAGTTTCGGTGGTCACTCCGAGCAGGAAAACACCCTAAATCAACTTCTAGTTGAAATGGATGGCTTCAATACTAACACGAACGTCGTCGTCCTTGCTGCCACGAATCGTATCGATATCCTGGATAAAGCCCTGTTGCGCCCGGGCCGATTTGACCGGCAAATATTCGTCCCAGCGCCAGATATCAAAGGTCGCGCGAGTATATTTAAAGTACACTTGGGTCCTCTAAAGACCAATGTAGATAAGACCGATCTAGCTAGGAAAATGGCCGCGCTGACGCCAGGTTTCACCGGGGCAGATATAGCAAACGTCTGCAACGAAGCTGCGCTGATAGCTGCCCGCGATTCTAACGAATCAATCATTCTAAAGCACTTTGAACAGGCAATTGAACGTGTTATCGCAGGCATGGAGAAGAAAACAAACGTCCTGCAGCCTGACGAGAAGAAGACTGTGGCGTACCACGAAGCGGGGCACGCCGTGGCCGGTTGGTTCCTGGAGCATGCCGACCCTCTATTGAAAGTTTCTATTATACCCCGCGGCAAGGGACTTGGCTACGCTCAATACCTGCCGAAGGACCAATACTTGCTGTCGAAGGAGCAACTGTTCGACCGTATGTGCATGACGCTCGGAGGTCGAGTGGCGGAGGAGCTTTTCTTTAATCGAATCACGACCGGTGCCCAGGATGATCTCAAAAAGATCACCGACAGTGCCTACGCCCAGGTCGTCCGTTACGGTATGAACGAAAAAGTTGGAAACGTTTGCTTTGACACCTCGCAATCTGGCGACCCTATTTTCACGAAACCTTACTCTGAAGATACTGCTCAGTTGATAGACGCGGAAGTGCGCGATCTGATTGCTCGAGCCCACGAACGAACAACAGAATTGTTGAAAAACAAAAAGGAAGAAGTGGCAAAAGTTGCAGAACGCCTGCTTAAAAACGAAATTCTCAGCAGAGACGACATGATTGAGCTACTTGGGCCGCGCCCGTTCAAGGAGAAGTCGACTTACGAAGAGTTCGTGGAGGGAACTGGATCATTTGAGGAAGACACCTCCCTTCCGGAAAGTCTCAAAGACTGGAACAAGGAAAAGAGCGCAAATACCCCACCGCCGCCATCGCCAAGCGATTCACCACAGAAACCAGCACCAGTCACCCCGTAAAGTACCTGATGGAGTTTTGACCCACACTTCTTATCCATCAGAGTGTAATCTCGTTGTGCCCATCATAGCTTCGTACTTCCTACCTTGAGTTGTTATTTTACGCCGTTCTTGTCGCGTCCGCCAGTTCCCAACCCTTGATTCCAGATGAACTCTGTCTGTGACGAAACCCTTTGAAAAATGTGAAAAGCGAGAATACGAGCGAAATCGTGTATTGGTCGGGTGGCACGATGATGATGTTCTTCTACGCTCCAGTCAGACTGGAGTGTACTCGGAAGCGTTGTTACAATTACCACGGATTAGAGATAATACCTGAAAAAGTTTTTATTATGCAATTTAGAGACACAAAGAGAGAAATGATAGAACTATAATAAACGTAAAATATTTATAGAATTAAATTTTGAAGTCAAATTGTTTTTGTTTCATTTTTATTTGTTTGGTTCTTCCTTTAGGTGTATCTTACAAATGATTTGTAATAAAATATATTTTGCTGCAAGATGCGGCGGTGGTTCAGTTGTTCAAATCAGTTCGTAACTCTGTTGTTCGCTGCGTAGCTCCTCTGTTGTTCGCTGCGTAGCTCCTCAGTTGTTCGCTGCGTAACTCCTCTGTTCGCTGCGTAGCTCCTCTGTTGTTCGCTGCGTAGCTCCTCTGTTTGCTGCGTAGTTCCTCTGTTCGCTGCGTAGCTCCTTTGTTCGTTGGGCCACTCCTTTATACGGTACCTAGTTTTTCTATTTGCCTGCTAATTACTGCGTTTTGAAGTTTCTGGTATGGTCGGATATCTCAGCACTTTTTTGTTGTGACTTCCACCTTTAATTTTTATCTTTACCTGAAAGTCACACGCGAGATGGAGGGGAAGGGAAGGATTAGCCTTGAGTTGATTCTGGTATCTACGCGACGATTAGCCCCCA
Organism: Hermetia illucens; assembly: GCF_905115235.1. Classification (NCBI taxonomy): domain Eukaryota; kingdom Metazoa; phylum Arthropoda; class Insecta; order Diptera; family Stratiomyidae; genus Hermetia; species Hermetia illucens. Next base: position 150,668,910 of record NC_051850.1, on the reverse strand, counting down.
TCTTCCTTTCTTCCTCATGGGGGGTCAGATGATATGGTGGACCTGCAGTGACCGACCCCAACTTAAACGCCTCCCACTCCAGGGGAGGAGGAGTTCCCCATCTTCGACTGCGGTGGAAACACGTGGCGGTCACCTTCCCTTAAAACTTATGGGCCCTCAAAATTATGCGTCTCTGTCAAAATGGTATGGTTTGCAATGACAAAATGCGATTTGCGATGGGCAAAAGACCATTCTAAGTGGCCAGAAACGACCAAGAGCGGAGAGCTAATTATGTCGTGGTCGGGTCAGCCCATTATGGATTCGGTCCCCCTCTCTTCTATTATTAAAAACACATTCATTCACTAAATCGACTATTACTAACCTAATAAGCCTATTTTGTCACTTTCTTTGTGAAATGGAAAAGGTTGCCAAATTGATGCCCTCTACACGGACTTTAGTAAAGCGTTTGAGGGGTCGATCATCAAATATTAATAGGCAAATTATGCGACTGGGATATCTGGATCACATTTAAATTGGCTCAAGTCCTACCATATTTCGTTAAATACCAAGGTTGAATATCCAAAAGTGTATCTGCGTCCGCTGGGGTGCCAGAGAATAGTCGTTTAGGTCCTCTTCTCTCCAATATATTCACCTAATAACCTATCACGGTTATTAGCGGGCATCTCTCATCTTCTCTATGCTGATGACCTAAAGTTGTACCATACTATCCATACTCACTCTGATACAGTATTTCTTCAATCCAAAGTCCAATCCCTTGAGCAGTACTGCAATCGAAACAACGTATGTCTTAATGTTAATAAGTGTCACGTGATAAGCTTTTCCCGAAAGAATGCAAGTAGAACTAATTCTTACTGCCTTAACAATGTCGAACTGAACAGAGTTGAACATATCGAGGACCTCGGAGTATTTTTAGATAACAAAATGCGCTTTCACCAGCAATATGCGAGAGTGCCATCCATGGCAAATAAGCAGCTCAGTTTCATCAAGAGAAGTGCAAAAGAATTCAAAAATATCTGGGTCATTAAGACCTTGTATACCACACTCGTGCGGCCTCTACTTGAATATGTAGTCTGGAACCCAGCGCATGAACTACACTACATAGATTCGAGTCTATTTAAAACCAATTCACCATAGATGAAGCTTTGGAAGCAGTGAAAAGGGTCCAGATTGCCCAAAAGAAGGGTTCCTCCCCGCAGAGTGGAAAATACAAAAGCTTGTGTTGATTCCGAAAACAGGTATGCTGGTAGGTGAACCAACATCCTATAGACCTATCTGTCTTCTGAATACAATAGGCAAGGTCCTCGAGCGGGTAATATATAACTGGCTGTATGCATTAATTGGTGGTCAAAGGGTAGTATAGGTCCCAGGCCGAAATGTGGATTGGTACCCACGATGGAGCATAAAACCTGGGAAATGCCTGCTGAGCCAACACCAATAGTTCTACTACCAAACCCTATCTGGGAGCTGGGAGCTCTTTCTTAACGAAAAGCTGCAAGACGGAGAAGGATGAAGGCGAGAAATTGTACCAACTGGTCCTCCAGGTTGGGGGTTGGGTAGGGCTGACAACCCTACATGGAAAACAACTTCTTACGAAGCCACAACAGGAGCCTCGGTTGCCTGGAGAAGAGCCGCTACACCATATATGATAGTGGCCATCCAGTAAACCATGTACTCGGAGTAGGTTTCTTAGTCAGCCAAACAATGAAACCTGCTGTTATCGGCTTTGAAAACATAAGCGAACGGTTATGCACTCTGCGCTTGCGAGGCAAATTTAGAAATATAAGTCTCATTAATGTTTACGCCCCTAAAGAGGAGACTTCAGAGTCGGAGAAGGATACCTTCTTCGAGGCAGTAGAACGAACCCTCGAAGCCTGTCCCAGATATGATATCAAAATCATACTTGGGGATTTTAGCAGCCAAGTAGGGAAGGAGCCCGTATTCAAGCGATACGTTGGTTCCCATAGTTTACACCAACATACAAATGATAATGGACTGCGGATCATTGAATTAGCAGCGTCACACGAAATGGTTGTTGGAAGTACCTGGTTTGCGCGGAAAGCGGTCCACAAACATACATGGGCCTCTCCAGACGGGACCACTTTCAACCAAATTGACCACGTGTTGATCGAACGCCATAACCTCTCAGCCTTGATGAATATCAGAACATATAGGAGGGCAATATAGACTCGGATCACTATCTCGTTGGCATGGTGTTCCGAGCTCGAATAACAACACCACCCAGAATCCCCTCTGACAAGCAGGTGAGAGTTAACACTGAAGTCATCCACAACACACCTATAAGAGGGAAATGGATGCCGCAATAACCGCAGTTAACAGAGGACCTGGAGATGAAGCATCAACAAATCATCTTCACAACCACCTGAAGAACATTATCATTGATACGGCCACAAACATATTTGGCCCCAGCCGCAAAAGGAGTCGGAACGGCTGGTTTGTCGATGAATGTAAGCTAGCTGCGGAACAGAAGAATGACGCATACCGAGTAATGTTGCATTCTCAAAGAACGCAGGCACGCGCAGAGACTTATCACGAACTCCGGCGAGCGGAGAAGCGACTTCACAGACGGAAAAAGGAAGTCTGGGAGAACCAACAAGTCTGTGAACTAGAAAAGTACAGGGAGCAACCACAACAGGGGCGGAAGTTTTACCAACAAGTCAGCAGGATGAAGCCTTATACCCGGGATGTCTGGAGTTCCTTATTAGGGCAGGTCTAGACCGGATACTGGTTGTTGCGCCGTTGATGATAATGGTTACAATTTGGGATCGCGAGCTCATCAATCGGAGATTTCCCTCATAAACGACCTTACCACCTAAGCAGTGCGGTGAAGCGGTACAAACTGGATTAGAAGTTCGCAGAACCGAAACGGAGGACACAGATGGCCGGAACTTGGTACTCCTTAGGCAAAGTTGATCAAAGTCTAAGTGATTATTTTGGCCCCCAGCTGTCCTTTCGATCGGGTTTCGAAAACCCTACTGCCCTTTACTAGCCATATCTACTAGCTGCATCATAGAGGCGTGCTAGCGCGTATTGACCGTACATTTCAGCGGAGCTTTAGTATTTATGGGCGGACCTTCACGGTCAATTTCGCCATGTTTTTAGGTGTCTGTGATAGCTCTGCCCCCTTTGGTCATCTTCAACCAACTTGGATGGTCTTTTGGTCATCGTCCACTCTCCTTAAGCCATCACAACTATTAGTGTCTTTCTACCGACATACTACGGTACCATTATGTACTGTCATTCTTATGAACCCGGATTAGAGGCTTTCCCAAGTAAACTAACTCCTACCAAAAAATAAGTGCAAATAGGTGGCCTAAAAAAGTGAGCTTCCTAGAAGATCCACTTGTAGAGATCACCCCGCTTCCTTTGTGACAACATAGGTCAAATCTTCGTTCGGATTCGTGTTCCATCTATTGAGTACGTGAGCAATAAAGTTATAGCCGAACAAATCCAGTCATTTGCAGAGCTACAAATTTATGAGGCTAGTGCTATTGCCATCGGGCTCATTTTTAGCCATAAAAAATTGCTAATTTATAAACACCCATCAGAGCTTTCATGACTTAATTAAAAAATAATTAAGTGCAAATAGTCTGCTATCTGGTAATATACAATAAATATTGATTCTGTTGCGTGTGTGCCATATAATCGCATCTCCCTGAAATATCGTCCATGCCCTCCCGGAAAAATTGCCAAAAAAAGGAAATTGTGTCTAGGCGCTCCCCATAAAATTTTACCATTAATTAGTTGTAATTTTAAATGAACAGTTTTTTTTATAAAATTATCAGCGATCGGTAATTGGCAATTTGGACGGACAGGGATAGGCGTTCCAATCTTCCCTGTCCGATGGCTGCTTACTGTCACTGACACTGCTCCGAGGTGTAGCCATTGTATCTATTTGTTGTGGCTAAATTAACTTTGTAATCGGTTAATAGTAGGCATGCAGATGTAGATGTGGCGCATGAGGGTAGAAAATGATTAAAAAACGCAAAATTCCTTATGGTTGGGGTTTCATTATGCTTATTTAATGGAATAATATGCAATTTCCCCAACACCTACAGGGGGAAATGTGTATGGGGGTGACTTTTACATGCCTGAACGTTTCACATTAGTGGGTAATCGCATTTTATCTTTTTGAATATTCGTTAAATTGCTTTGAAAAGATACATTTTGGAGTGGTATGACGTTTCTATGGAGAGCTTGTAATTAAAATTGATTGCAAAATTTTAATCGTAGGAGCCACGATTCAGAGGGTCAGTTAATACCTTTCCGCATAATGGAGAAAAGTTAATTGGAAATAATGATTATACGGTTGACCATAGATCCGTTAAGTAAGATGCTTTTACAAGGGCATTGTGTGCATAGGATGGGGGAGCTCTAGCCTCTCTCCCTTTTCAGCTGGAGTACATCAGAACTGGAAATCCGGTTTAGCCTCTGCAGCATAACACTGTTCTTAGAGATGCATTTGATGGTGTGACAGTGCCTATATGTTATTCTCATTCTTTTGATGCAAACCCTTCCTCTGTTTTCAGTTCTATCGCCTTCTTTGGTTTACGCTGTCTGATCAGCATAGAGCTGATTCCACAGATCGGCATCGAGCCGCTTCTTCCGCTGAAAGTTTAGGCGAAGGATCTAATAAGTAAGTGTTCGCCTGAGGTCAGTTTCAAGTTTCCATATAGGTGTTCTGCCAGAGTATTCACTTTCCTCCACACTAATGGTGTTGAAATTTGCATGGGGTAGCCAGCAACGTGATCTAGCCACTGCCACTTCCGTCTTCTGATTAGCATGTCTACGAGTAATTGGCCTAAGCACCGACCAAGTTTTTCGTTCGAATTTGTATTAGGCCAGAGTACTCCCATGTGCCATTTCGATATGGCAATACATTAAAGTCTTGGGGGGGTTTAACGTAAGTACCTGCCATGAAGGCATAATTCCACGGTCCTCTTCGGATACAGATTGATTTTGGGACCACAATCAAAGCCCCGCCATGCAAGCACAGCGGTCCTGGTTTATACTGAGTGCAGGCTCAGCATCCACACCAGTGGATGTGAGGTCTATCTTACACCCGCATCTAAGGAGTACGGAACCCGAGTTGTACAGCGCAACTCCACGCTTGAGCTCCGAGGAGCTCTGCCCGCGATGTAGGCGTAATTACAACCACCATGAAATTCCCACCAGGGGGCCAACCGCAAATAACCGGGCCGAGAACACATCTTCCAGGAATTCTCCTGGAGCATATGCTCTCAGAGGGCCATCCTGGTTCCCATGGTACCAGATAATCTCCGGTGAGGCTTTGTGGCAGAGCCACTTCAGATGAGTCCTTTGCAGACTCGAGTCTGATCGCCCTCCTCGAATACGTGGGGACGGAACTCCCCAACGGGTTAACTGGAATCAGCCCGAGGCGGAGAACCCCAATGGAACCTTTCACCAGCTAATTACCGTTTTGCTTACAATACAACACAAAAGACATCACAAGACAACACTGACACCAAACACACAAGACTGGTGGCTAACCACCGCGGCTACTAGGCCATTCGCCCATCAGCTGCAAGCGAAGCAGCGTCGAGGAGCTCCCTCCTTCGTTGGAAGGCAGCACGCGCGAACGCATTAGCGCATTTAAGTGTCCCACTGCTAGCAAGGCACTGGCGAACATCGAAGATACCGTCCAATACGTGAACGCCCATGTCGTCTAGATTGCGGATGTCACGGTACGCTGGACAGACATAGAGAACGTATAATCAGTCCTGCGAGTTAGCCCCACATAAAACACAGCCCTGACTGGAGGCAAGGTTGCGCTTGAAGAGGAACTCATTCGAGCTAGCATGCCCCGTCAGGAGGAAGTCCATCTCGAGTCCGAAGTCCACGATGGAACTTCCTCTGGCAGACATGTTTTTAACGTACTTATACGTGACCCGACCTTTCCCACATTCATTCCATCTAACCTGCCACTTAGATGTTACGCTCTCAGTTAAAAGCCTTTTCACCGCAAGCGGTCCTAACCCCTCCACCTGATCAACACTTACTAAATCGGTTTGCAGCAAAAAAGCGCTCCTCCTGATCCTGTAGGCCGTGGCACGCCGGATTACCTTCAGATCAAGAGGAGGAACACCCAACAAGACGTGCATGGCGTCAGTCGAGACGGTACGACACAGGAAGACACGCTAACAAAGCCACTCGCTGACAAGCGTAGAGCAGCTGCCTGCCGATATGGCAATTCAGAAGGAATAGTAACTTGATGTTGGTGTCGGAATAACACAGTTGCATTTTAAGATTTTATTTAAAATAACTGAAGCGTATTTTCCGCTGTTAATCCCTGGAGCTTCATAAAGTTCGGTACTGTGGTCGACAGAAAAAGATTACTGGATATAAAAGTTGACTGCGCAAGAGCCGAGGGTTGTGTAGTTAATGGGGAGCTTGGTCTCTACTCTGGGGACTCTGAACAGCTTGGGTAACTTATCTTGGAGGCTGGACTAGCCATTTTCTTCGGATTACTCGCCGGACCAAGACATGGATACAAATTTCAAGAAAAAGATGACGATAGAAGTAGAAATTCGGTGTCAACCGTGGCACTGCTGTATTGTAACAAAAAATAACTATCTCAGAACACCGAGGCGGCAGACGAACCAACTGTTTCTAGCCTGAAAATCATTGTCGTCGAACCAGCTACGGCCCTTGTGAGAATTAGCCATGGTACTTCTACCGACGCTGGAAGTCATTCAGGGAATGAAGACCGGCAGCAATACCAGCTACCGGAAGTCAGCGAGCAAGTGGAAGTCGAACAGTCCTACTTAACAGGATTTCAAAGAATAATAAGGCTAGTATTGTAGATGGGCGGGCTAACAACCTCGTTTAATAATCGGTGATTTCTCAGGAATATAATAACAAACAGTTGGAAAAACAGCAGAAGGCGAAACTCAAAGCCATCAATAGTAGTCGAACTCAGGATGAGGTTGACCAGAAGAACCAGACGCCCTATAAACCCTTCAATGGTTAAGAGTCAATTATGGGTGGTGACAGCCGATAGTAATCCTGCTAGCGGCATACTGGCGTCGGAGGTATGAAATAAAGTTTAGGTCAGGTGTAGGAGCTGATCATCGAGCATCTCCAGAACGCAAAGAGGGAGCAGGAAGATGTGTCCCTTGTACCCAAGTGGTCCGTGAGTATCAAATAATAGCATGCGACGATCAGTTCTCCAGAAACTTCCTTAGTTCGTGCGTCACTAAGAACAATGCCGAGTAGAGGGGAGCAAAGAAGTTCAAGATTCTCATGACGAGATTCCAAACAGACATCGCTTCTCATTGACGGAGATTCGCATGGAAAATTGCCCAAGCCTGGCGTTTGATCATCACAGGTTCCACATATACGGCGAAGTGGAGATCGAGGAAGGGGAACTCCAGGTGAACAGCAAATCGTTCCTACTCCTTTGCTGAGTGGATGACAATTTTGACAGAGTCGACGCCTCCAATAAGCTTTGGAACGAAATGGTAAGCGACAGCCTGGGACCGACAGCCTAGACTATGGTGGGTGTAGTGAAGATAAATCTACGTCTTAACTAATTTGTCGGTATTCGCCCGAGAAAAAGATATCAACATCGCATTAATACAGGAGGTTGGGAGGAGCTCCTTTATATTACCCTATCAACTGACAATGTGAATTTCTGGATGGAGAATTGGAGAGTATCTCATCACAGATCTTTCTCTGGAAAAGGCATTATAAATTGCTTTTAGAACTTCTTACCCGGCATGTTTTTTTTCTTCAGCCTTTGTCCCGTTCATAAGCGGGGTCAGCTCGTCGTGATCGGTTTCGTCATTTTATTTTATTAAATGCCAGATCTGGATGCAATCTCGAGGCTTTTAAATCCCCATCCGGCGTATCAAGCCATCGTTGGTTTGACCGGCCTTTTGGTTGTTTACCATCGACTTCGATGTTCAGACCAATCTTGATAAGTGAATTCTCGTTAGCGCGAATTACATGACCATACCATCGAAGACGCCTCTCTCGCAGGTTTTCCACGGTCAGTGCAGCCTCATATCGATGCGGATATCTTCATTTTGGATGTTATAAAAACGTGTCACGCCACTAGTCCAACGCAACATCTTCGCCTCCATTACCGCAAGACGCCGTTCATTGTCTTTTATAGTTGGTCAACACTCAGAACCATAGAGAGCGACAGGACAGACAACATTGCAGTAAATTTTAGATTTGAGACGTTCGTACACCGCTATCAAAATAGAGAAGTTAATAGCTATTTTTACCGCGTTCGTGTTCTATGTCGCAGCTTTTGGCACCAAGCCATTGGGTTTCTTGCAGAGCGCAAATATCAATGCGCCTTTTCCGAAGGGCTCGAGCGAGTTCCTCGGTCTTTCCAGTTACGGCGCCAACATTTAGCGTGCAGATACGTATTTGCTTTGTTCGGACTAACTTACTTACGTCCTGACGCCGTCCATGCGTCAAGAACTCTTGCCCATATCTCGACAGAACCGGGACCCGTCCTGCCGCGTCGACTAGGTGGAGGCCCTGGCATTTTTGCGAGGCTTGTTACACGATCCGATCATCTTGTTTCTAACGACATTGGATGCATTTTCTTGCTCGGCCTGTTGCGGGACCTGTCACTAGGAGAGATCAGGTAAGATTTAGCTCAGTGAGCTTGGGACCAGCATACTATGTCAATAGCATGGCGGAGTTTCCGGCGTAATACAGCAAAAGTCATTACTACTAACCAGGACAGTCTCCAACATCTACTGGCAATGGCAACGGCAGCTACACAAGGATTACCTAAAGAGGTATAAGTCGGCCATCAGGAATGCTTGAAGCGGTGCTGGCTGGATTATTGTCAGAATATCGGAAGTATTAGCAATTTTGCGAAACTCAGTAAGATCCTGAGAAAGAACAGCCCAAGTCGGAAGGCTCTTGGACGGAATTTTCTGAAAAGTTCCTGGAGTTGCTTGTCCAGATGCACTTCCTCGCCATTAACGAGGACTACTTGTGGGAAGAGATTGTCCGTCGTTTAAGATTATCGAATCAGTAATGATAGAGGATAAAATCAGCTCTAAACAGTTTCTCCTCATCTAAATTCCCAGGCCCAGATGGTACAATGCCAAATATTCTCCAGAAACGACAAGGAAAGAATGTACTGTGGAGAATAGAGATTTATTCAGGCATTTACTACGCTCGTTGAGACGTGCGCGTGGTTTCTTACCGAAAGCAGGCAGGTGCGGAGCAGGCAGGTGCGGCCGTAAGTCCGAATTTTCAGGCAATCTGCTTCACTTCATTGAAGATCCTAGAGCTTGTGTGGACATCCACTTAAATGACGGAGAATTCACTCTTATCCAAATCTCTAATAACTTACGAGACAATTAGCGCGGTTGAGCGGCCATTGCACCGAAAGTAACATACTCGTACCTTAGTTGCCTTCTTGGACAAAAAGGGAGCATTCAGAAACGTGAGTACCGAAGCCATTAGGCTCCAACCAGAGAAAAATTGAAGATGTGTTTTGCGCAATGGATAGTATAGTATAGGGAGAGCTACTTGACCAGAGCTGTGAGTAGAGGGACATCCGAAGGTGATGCCATCTCCTCGGTGTTCCGGCTTCTGGTTGATAGTGAGGGATGAAATTCTACGATATTGGACAGGAGCGGGGTGAAGATGGTGGTTTATACCAAAGATTTGGTGGCATTTTTGTCAGGGATGTTTACCTCTGTTATTATTATTATTAGATTATGGACGGGGCGCTCGGAAAAGCAGCTGAAAAAAGTTGCACTACTTGCAGCAAAATGGATAAAAAATGGCATTGTCCTTCAATGTAAGGTATCCTGGATTGTGGGTTAAGTTGGAGATTAAACATAGAATTGAGGGTTAAGAGGGTTTGTATAGCTTTCGTAAGGAAATGAGGTTTCCAGCTGGAAATGGTTCTCAAAATGTACACGTGGTTGATTTCATCCTAAAGTACAGTTCTACCGTGCAGTGGCAGCGACCGGGCAAAGAATAAAATGGAATTAGCTTAATAGGATCGAAAGAACCGAATGTGCAGGTGTTATTGGTTCATCACCTGCGCCAAGTCGAGGAGAATTTGGCTTGCCTATAACAAGACCTGATCGCAAGAGCTCTTATTCCACACGCGTGCAAATGTATAGAAGAGTATTCACAATTCGCATTGTCAAAGCTGCGGGAAAAAGGGTGAGAAACCTGCAGGCGCTTTCTTTGCGATTGCTCAGCTCTAGCTAAAGTCAGGCTACGAACACTGGTCAAACTATTTTTTTGAGAATCTCAAGGAAATCTCTAGTTGCAGATTGGGAGAACTGTTTTTTTCGCGAATGCTAAGGGCTGGCTCTGAAGATCTAAGCCGGCTGAACTCTGTCCCTTTGCCCCTACCACAGCAATAATGGTCTTAGGAGTTTGTAGCATTACAACGTCGCATTATAGCGCCAAGCAGCTCAGAAGAGACTTCCAACCATGCTTTCGATTAGGCTACAGATCTAAATCGCCCTTTGCCGCTTGACTCATTTTGTCACTCATTTAGTGTGCCGTTCTTCACGTGTAATCACTTCCCATGAAGTTGATCTATGCTCTGTCCTTGTGGGGCATGCCTCCCGTTGAGCATTTAAATGTTGTACCGAACGACGGAGCTTATGGTCCTTCCTTCTGCTGAGCAGTATTTTCCGCCGTAAACCAATACATAGTAGACTTGTCACGGCTTGGTGTCCTCCGGGGCATGGAAACCCCGCAGACTCTCGAGAGAAGGTTCATAATTGAATTTATGACATTGTCGTACCCTACCAACCTACCAACCTCGATGCCTCCCAGTGAGGCTCCATCTTGGATGCTTCCTTTACAGGCATCCTTTCCCCTCTGGAATGTGGGTGATGGATGCAATATTTGAAGTCATCCCCAACCAGGATCTGCCTCTCCGGACCTAAAACGGCGCCCTCCAGAGCATCAAGCCAGCGTCGAAAGTCTGGTATCGCTTCATTTGGTGATAAACGCTGGAAAATGTCATTCCTAAACACCAAAGCCAAAAAAGCTATCCTCTCGGCCTTGGACAGGAATCCGAAGTTGAGTGTCGTCTCGAATCTAGATGGCAGTACCCGATAAGTATTTGTTCCGGTAATGTTTGCTGATTAGCACTAGATCAGGTTTTACCTCCGCAATGAACAGTGCTAGCAATTAGTGAGCGGTTGCACACCGATGTTACCCTGTAGGATACGGATCATATTAGCTACTTCCTAACCCTTGTCGGTTCTGCGCTGAATACTAGATACTACTCCGAGCCTGCAGGGTGTGTCCCGCTCTCACCAGCTGCGCTACTATTCCTGCAGAGACCGCAGCACTCCTTTTTGCTGCCAGTCTTCATTTCGTGACCTATCTGGCCGCATCTACTGCACTCTGTCTTGCGGTCGGATTTCCGATGCGCTGTAGATGTGTGCCCATAAGCTTAGATTAACACTCGGGAACTATTCTGACTTTCTGAATTTCCCGCCATTAAGACATTTCCTGGCGTAATGCTCGGCATTTTCCACCACAGTGAGTTTTTGGCTTCGAGAATTTGCAAAGGTGATACTTATTCGGGCATTGGTTGCCTGTGGACATTTACGCTCGATGGCCTCTTCTACTTCGATCTTTTCTGTCAGACAGACCTAATTTCTGACTAGAAATGAGAGTCGTCTCTCCCAGTAGCTCCTTGATCATATCGCGGGTCCTAATTCAACGAAGATTGCGTCACCTTTCGTTTTCCATATGGAAGATATTTCTGCTTCATTGTCTTTAGATCTTCATCTTATAGAGGCTCTTGCTGAAGCTTTTCGCAAATGTCTTGCCTTTCGTCGGTTTAACGAGCAGAGCTGACGGTCCTTCGTTTCGTCGTCTTTTCCTTATTAGCTTCTCCATTTGTGACCGTTTTGACTTTGGACAGACGATTTTTTAACATCGTGGTGTATTGTTTCGTTTTGTTCAAATTCCCCTTTTTAAATTCTGGAGAGGTGCCTTCCGTTTTGAACGTACTATCTGTGGCCCGTTTGGCGTTGCCGTAATCTCTGCAGGAAGTGTTTCTAGTTTCCGTGCATTTTTTTTGTTGGTTTTCATGACCGCCTGTAGAAGGAAATGCGGTCAAACAGTTCTTCCACTTCCATCAGTCCGGTTTTTACGTCTTCGCTAACATTTTCCTGGAGGAAGGTCGCAGTTTTTTGGGTTTTTCTCCAGGTTTCGTTCCGAAGCAGCAGCACTGCAGGATGTTTTAGTTTCTTCTTTATTTGACTATGCACATCATGGCTATTCGTTGTGTGTTTCAGCCCTTGTTGCCTCCTTCGCTGGACGTTGCGGTCGGCGAGGCTTTTGTGTACTGCGCCGAAACGTAGTCAACCTTTTCTCCTTCTCTACTATCTCCTCAATTTCATTACCTTTATACTCCATGGAAATGATACCAGTGGGTCGTGTGCAAGGGAGTGAGGGGCAGTAGTCGGGTCCCCACTTTGGCTAATTGTGGTCTAATCTACGCCTGGAACTTACGGACGAATCAGCTTTCGCTCGGAGAGGTGGGGTCGACTAATGCCGGTTTAGTGCACACTACCTCATAAGGATCACGTAGGGTTGGCCCCTGATACGTGCCACAATTACCACTTCGTAGAGGCTCACATCACTTCATCGCTGTTGGCAGGCAGCCTTCGGGGCACGGCACGCTTCCAGGTTGCTTATAGCTAGGGTAGTGAGTTCGATCCTGCTCTATGCAGCTCCAGTTTGGGGAAAGGCATTTCAGATTACATTTAACGCTAACAAACTGAGTTGAGTCTGTAGAAGAACAGCCCTGAGGGTGTGCTCGGCATTCAGGACTGTCTCAGATGATGCAGCATTCGTCATTTCTGGAATGATGCCCATTGACATCTTGGCAGATGAGATGACGAATATATATAATACAAAGTCTATCTCTCCTTTATCGCAGACTAAGAACGCAAAAAGGGAGAGATCGCTAAATAGCGTTGGGAACGCTCGGGAAAGGGGCGGTGGACACATAGGCTCATCCCTGCCATCAAGGAGTGGTTGGAGAGACGGCACGGTGAGATTAATTATAATCTTACTCAGTTTCTCACGGGGCATGGAGGATATCGCCAGTACCTGTTTAGGTTTAAACTAGATACCTCACCCGATTGTCCAAACTGCGATGGAGTCCCAGAGGACCCAGGGCATGTATTCTTCCACTGTTCAAAGTTTGTGGAGGAAAGGAAAAACCTAGAGGAGACTCTAGGAGAGGTACTCGTACTAGAGAATCTGGTGCGAAGAATACTAGCATCTCAGGAAGACTGGGATGCGATCAACTCCATGGTCGTATCTACCCACAGCAAACTGCGAAAGGCAGAGGAGACCAGAAAAGCGCGGTTACGTACGCCGCGTAGAGACGAAAGGGGACCAAGGTAAAATAAGCTGACTCCGCCCCGTGATGTAATACCGTACGGTGGTTCCACGGGGCTTGGAGGGAGTCGGGGGTGGTTTTAGTGGGTAAGAATCCCACATGGTGGCGTGTCCAGGCCAGTGTCTTTTGAAGATTTCCACGTCCTCAAAAAAAAAAAAAGGCAGCCTTTGGGGACTCCCATTGAATCCCGAGGTATACCGGTCACTGGCGGTTCGCTTTCTTACGGCTACCAACTAGGGCGCAGGTATAATGCCAGCTAAGGAGTAAGAACTACTTGTTTCGGAATCTTGAAGACGCCGTTCTCCGTAAGTAATACGTCAAAGATCGCCGACAATTCGTGAAGAACTGGGCACTAAGTAGGGTCTTCTGCACAATTGTGTAGCTCTTGAATCTAGACCAGAATCTCGCAGTTAAGATTCTTTCAGAAACCGACTCCCAGGTTATGAGGGCGCCGTGCGCCAACTGCTGGCAATAATATGCAAGCGAATTCAGATCTCTTACCACTAGGCTTTGCAGAGTGTCTTAAATACCAAATGTCAATGCTGGATCACATAAATTAGTTGCTATCGTAGCCTCTCACTGAAGAAGCATGTAAATAATACTGAGGTATTATCATTTGAAGTTAGAATGTTCCTTATGAGAAAAAACCTCGAATAAGGTGTTGAGGTATAGTTCCGGAGTTGTAGAAAATCGTTATCTTAGTAGACCCCTTAAAGAGTACGTCTCCTCCCCCAGCGTTGAATGAAAAATTATCCCATCTAAAAGGTTTTCCACACATTAACAACCAACTGCTCAACTTTAATACGCCCCAGAAGCACCACGTAATGACTTGTTTAAGTTAACGACTATACCGCCAGCAATTTATACCTAACATGTTCGCGTCTTGCCCGTAAGTCATATTTTTATGCCTCGTGCTTTTGTTTCCTTCCTTTCTCCCACCAGTCGCCGAGGATCACGTTACACTTTCTTATAAGTTCCCATTTTGCTCCGTTTGTTCCTTTGTGTTGTTGCAAGCGGAATGCCAACTACCCCGTGTTGTACCAACTGGCCCAAATCTAAACTACATGAGGTGAAATGTTCAAGCCTACATATTGCCTAAGACAAATCGCCATTATCCTTCAGGACAAGAGGGTGAAAAACGCTGCCGAAATTTATCACAGCATACAAACTGTCACCCGAAAGTATAAAGAAAGAAATGAACAACTTTTCAAGGAGTTTGTGATTTTACTTCTAAACTTGCTCCCAGAGTGGATGTATGAGGAGGTCCTGTTTTATGTGGGGATACACTGGCGGTAGCGAAAATGGATACCATGCTCAAAATGCAGTGTTACCCTTAAAAATGTCTGCGGGTTTCAAGAGTAATTAACGGTCATTAACAATTTTATAGTTTCCAAAGTCCTTTACGAATTTTCAGTTATTTAATCCTTTTGCTGAGAGTCCTGCACGAATACTGAACTCAGACAATTTTTTGTCCAAACAAGCTTCCAAGAACTCTTAACCGGTATGGTCTTCAGATATTCCGTCGCCTGAAGCAATATATGGAGCATTTTCGAAATCACACATTGTCCAGGAACATAACATAACGCACGTAAGGAGTGCAATTCTCGGAACATTCGTATATGAAGTGTATTGTTAGCTATTCCCAAGTACTTCACTAAGGAGCGAATAACATTTGTCGTGTCGCCTGAAGAAATGTCCATACTTGTACGGTCGACTCCCGAAGAAGTTTCACTAAAGTCCTGCTTGGACAAAATTCGAGAGTAATGTTATGTTCCGTTCAGAAAGTGGCTGTTCCTGGAGAATGTCCTGTTGGCGTCAGGGTGGGTAGCATACGACGCTCATTGTCGCATTGTGAGATGAGCACGTACACGTGAAACATTCGCTTTGTGAAACGTTAACAACTGCAAATAAAGGACAAGAATAATGGAAGTATTATACTAAGCCGAGACAAAGTTTTTCTTACTCGCAGGCATTTTCGACGTGGGAGTTAAGCTGGAGACGGGTTCCTTTTCTTTTTGACTCTACATACGATTATGATGTCTATGGAGCATAATGGGTGATAGCGAACGTTCTCAGAGGAGGAAGTTTGGGTGATGAAGGTGACTTAATCTAGGCATAGTTTAGCTTAGGTTATGGATCAAGAAAGTAAGAAACGGGGAAGGGAGACGAAATGGAATAAGAGGGTTCTAAGCCAAGCACAGTGCATTTTATTGCACCTTCAAAAGTTTAGCGAGCTCGCAGGCATAACTTGAAAAAAATATTATTCATTGTGAGACCACGTAGCCGGTCGTTTTGTGATTTTTGGTTTCCACTCTCTACAGCTAATTTAATCGAAGGTAACTCTGGATGACTCCCCACAAACAAGCGAATTCCTTATTTAAAGAAAATCAAATGAAATTCGCTGTCCTAACAGACTAATGCAATCCTACATAGCAATGAATCAGCAATTGAAAAAACTTAGAATGGTTTAGATGATGACCTCATGGCCCGTTAAATACCACTTAAATTCCATGGAATTTCGGCAACAGCCAGAAAACTGACTGAAAAAAAAGCCGAAACGGAGAAAACACTCCAATGAATAAAGGTGAGCAGTAGAAAGAGCAAAAAGGGCAAAAGGAAGATCCGCATTGAAGTAATAATTATTTCTAATAAAGGAGATGTGTCCTACACGGATATTTTTCGAAGAGTGATAGCGGACCCAGAATTGAAAGACTTATGGGCCTTATCAGGCGAACTCAGAAAGAAAATCCTGAGAAAGCAAGAGACAGCAGTCGAATGCAAGGACCTAGACGAAGTTATACCGGTGTTGCATTAAAAGTGCAATTCGACCCCAACGATGACATAAGAATAACGAGGAAGGTATGTAGAGGTACACAGATTGTTTGGTGGGGAACATAAGGATCGGTTGAGTCATGTGCAGACTCAGGCAAGCATTTCTATGGAGATTGCCTAGAATTCGCTCATTTTGGAGTAGCATGCACCCACCAACATATTAGGATGAACAGGTGCAATAATTGCCGAGAAGAGTATCACCTCATTAAGGACTCATGATGCATGTTGCGCTAGGAGAAACGCAGTATGGACGATCGACACGTTGGAGGAGCCAAACATATAGCAAGGGTCTGAATGGCATGGCTAAATAATAATAGCATTATGTGCGGGGATGTGATCAATTGATTTTGCAGCTACAGAAGCGCAGTAGAGTAGAAACCACAGCCTGCGGACTTCCGAAAAGCAACGACGGAAAACGTTTGCTAAACTTAAACACTGATCTCGTGTATTAAAAGAAGGGTCAAGTGCAGGCACGTTGAATTAAATTCTAGTTTGACACAATTTCTTATGGAACACGGTTATAGGAATAGGCTCCCCGCGTTAGAAAATAATTACATGTCTATTGACGTCGAAATAGTGGTTTTATCTTCCCAATTACCCTCATACTCATTTATTAATTATAATAGTTTCAAAGTTGAATTCTTACAAAGCGGAAAAGAAAACGCGGGGATTGGTTGACACTTCACGTGACATTACGGCGCGAGCAATTTGAATGTTGCTCGGTTTAGGGTTTGTTATTTGTTACTTTCCAAGTAATCAATCAGTTGATAACATGATAGTGGGAAATCGTTGCGTGAAAGGACGATCTTTCTATGTACCCTACATTTCGGCGGTAATGGTAACAAGCTATATAGAAAATTCTGCCAAGGACAGTGCCTCAAACATATTTCCCATTTTACAAGTTTGAGAAATTAAATTAATGCAAATCTTCGCCATGGTGGTTAAAGGGTAGTATAGGTCCCAGGGCGAAACGTGGATTGGTACCCACGATGGAGCATAAAACCTGGGAAACGCGTGCTGAACCAACACCAACAGCTCTACTACCAAACCCTATCTCCACCTTCACGTGTGACCCGGGAGCTCTTTCTAAACGAAAAGTTGCAAATGGAGAAGGATGAAGGCGCGTCTCCCGCGCCTAAAAACGCGACAAATTGTACCAACTGGTCCTCCGGGTTGGGTAGGGCTGACAACCCTACACGGAAAACCAAAGTTACGAAGTTACAACAGGAGCCTCGGACTGGACGGATAACACAACGACGAACTCGGCAACGACAAAGGAATAATGATTTGCCCATTTTCTCATGAAACTTGCGCTCCCTGTAAAGAGATGAGCTGAGCAGCTAGCCGATACCCTGTCCCAATATAGGGCTGATGTAACAGCATTACAGGAGATGGGTAGAACAGGGACCGGTTTCCTGGAGAAGAGTGGCTATACCATATGTTAGAGTGGGCATTCAGTAAACCATGTGCTTTGAGTAGATTTCTAAGTAAGCCAAAAAATGAAACCTTCTGTTATCGGCTTTGGAAATACAAGCGAACGGCTATGCACTCTGCGCTTGCGAGGCAAATTTAGAAATATAAGCCTCATTAACGTTCAAACCCCAACAGAGGAGACTGCAGAGTTGGAGAAGGATATCTTCTACGAGGCCGTAGAACGAACCCTCAAAGTCTGTCCCAGATATGATATCAAAATCATACTTGTGGATTTTAACAGCCAAGTAGGGAAGGAGCCCGTATTCAGGCAACACAATACAATTGATAATGGACTATGAATCATTCAATTAACAGTATCACACGAAATGGTTGCTGGAAGTACCTGGTTTGCGCGGAAAGCGGTCTACAAACATACGGGGGCCTCCCTAGATGGGACCACTTTCAACTAAATTGACCACGTGTTGATCAAACGAGGGGGCCAATATAGGCTCGGATCACTATCTCGTTGGCATGGTGCTCCGAGCTCGAATAACAACACCACTCAGAATCCCCTCTAACAATGAGGTGAGAGCTAACACTGAAGCCATCCACAACACAGCCCTCCGCAACACGTATAAGAGGGGAAATGGATGCCGCAATAATCGCAGCCAACAGAGATTCTGGAGGTGAAGTAGCAACAAATGATCTTCACAATCACCTGAAGAACGTTATCATGGATACGGCCACAAACATACTTGGCCCCAGTCGCAAAAAGAGTCGGAACAGCTGGTTTGTCGATGAATGTAAGCTAGCAACGGAGCGGAAGAATGCTGCATACCGAGTAATCACGAACTCGGTCGAGCAGAGAAGCGACTTGACAGATGGAAAAAGGAAGCCTGGGAGAACCAACAAGTCTGTGAACTAGAAAAGTACATGGAACAACCACACCAGGCGCGAAAATTTTACCAACAAGTCAGCAGGATGAAGCCGACAGGATGGGCGTATTAGAGCGACGGGTTGAGTATTTTGATGAGCTATTGAATAACCAGAACATCGGCGAGTTGGAGGTCCGCCAATTGAAGACGATAGACAAATCCTGCTACCACCAATTATAGAAGAAACAGTCCGTGCAATTCATGGGTTTAAAAATCATAAGTCGCCAGGAACCGATGGAATTACAGCCGAATTGGTTAAATATGGAGGCGACCAATTACACGAAATGGTTCATCAACTTGTGCTCAAGGTGTTGGGACAGCGAATCAATGCCTGACGACTGGCAAAGAGGCATTGTCTGTCTCATACATAAAACGGGGGGAGATATCACACAGTGCAGCAATTATAGAGGTATCACGTTGCTGAGTACCATCTATAAGATATTCTCCGCTATCTTGCTAGGCCGGATAGCAATATATGCCCAGAACGTCATTGACCCATACCAAAGAGGCTTCACTCCAGGCAAATCAGCAACAGATCAAATTTTCTCTCTGCGGTAAGCGATGGAAAAACTGTTGGAATATGGCCATCAGTTGTACCATCTTTTCATCGACTTCAAAGCCGCCTATGACAGCATAGCCAGGGTAAAATTGCATACGGCCATGAGAAAATTCGCTATCCCGACGAAATTGATAACACTGACTAGGCTGACACTGACCAATGTGCGAGGCCAGATAAAAGCAGCAGGATCACTCTCTAGACCATTCAACATTAACATCGGTCTAAGACAAGGAATATACTATAATGCGCTCTCTTTAACCTGACCTTGGAAAAAGTGGTCCGTGATGCAGAGCTAAATGCGAGGGGTACGGTCCATGTTAAGTCCAACCAACTACTGGCCTATACTGATGATATTGATATTATAGGAAGAATAACCCGAGATGTAAAAACTGCCTTCATCCATTGGGCTGCATATCAATGAAGGTAAGACAAAATATATGATGGCAACGTCAGCACCAAAGACGAACCAATCAACATCAAACCGCACTGGTCAAACGGGAAGAATAAAGAGAGGAGACTTTAAGACCGTTGATAATTTCTCCTATTTAGGGTTGAAAATCACAACCGGTAACAGCTTCGATGGTGAAATCCGCGCACGGTTGTTGGAAGCCAACAGAGTCTATTTCAGCTTATAAAAATTGTTCTGCTGGACACTCCAACCATAGGGTCAAAGCTCTCACTGTATAAGGCAATAATCTTGCAGTCCTCGGAAACTTGGGTTCTTAGCAAGAAAAATTGCGAACTCCTGGCCGCGTTCAAGAGAAGAATCCTTCGAAGAATTTTTGGCCCCCTACATGAGGATGGACGAATCCTAATCTATGAGCGATACCATGACCGTCAGGCTGTGGATAAAATCTGGCTTAATAGGTTCCGGTGGGCGGGTCACTTAATCCGTATGGATGTGGATGACCCAGCTCGGAAAGTCTATAAGGCCAATACCAATGGTAGAAAAAGGAGATAAGGCAGACCCTATCTGAGATGGAACGATGGCGTAGGCCAGTATGTCAAGTAGTTTTTAGGGATGCCGAAGTGATGGACCTCGGCACCAAACCGGGATGTCTGGAGCTTCTTATTAAGGCAGGCCTAGAGCGGATACCGGTTGTTGTGCCGTTGATGACGATGATGACGAAAATCTTGATGAAGGAAACTGATGGCTACAGCGGCATTTTTATTATTCTCCAAGAAAGGGAACATGAAGATTGTACGTGTGATACTAATGGTCGCCTTTCACTGAGCAGTTAGAGGAAGAGAAACTGAAGGTATTGACTACATACGACGGTCGTTTGAAAAGTCTGCGCAAAGTCAGAGATATAACACTACTAGGGCGTGTCGAGGTCGTTTTTAATTAGTCGCATATCTTGGAAGAACACACGCAGAAAAACGCCTCAGGAGACTAAAGAGAAGCTTGATGACCATTGTGGTGACTTTACAACTTTGATTAGAACAGTTCGTAAGTGTTTTCAAAATTTTCGAAGTGACCATATCGGCACAAGTGGCGCTGAACGTTACGAACGCTCCGTTGAGATTACTACTTAAGAAATGATTGATAAAATCTATGATATGCTGATGGATGACAGAAGAGGGAAGATGCGTCAGGTTGCTAGTGCTGTGGGCATCTCGAATCAACGGGTACATAATATTTTGCACACACATTGAAAAACTAGCTGCAAGATGGGTGCAGCGATTGCTCACGCTTGATCAAAAACGAAATCATGTGAAGCGTTGCAAGGACGGCTTGCAGCTGTTTCAGTAGAATCCGCAGGGCTTTACTCATCGTTTCGTCACTGTGGATGAAACTCTGATCCACTAGTACACCCCTGAGACCAAGGAACAATGTAAACAATCAGTTGTCAAGGGGACATCTGCGACAAAAAAGGCGAAGATAGGCTCCTCGTCCAGAGAGATTATGGCAATTGTCTTTTGGGATTCGCAAGGAATAATCCTTATCGACTATCTGGAAAAGAGTACAATTATTACAGGTGCATATTATTCAACGTTATTGGACCGTTTGAAAACTGGGTTGCAAGAAAAACGCCCACAAAAAAGTCCTTTGGTGGTTAATTTAAATCGGGTTCCAACTCGTTTCACACCCCCTCTATTGTCCAGACTTCTTCGGACTACTATTTATTCCCCAATTTCAAGAAGTGGTTGCCGGGAAAACGATTTTATTCAAATGAGGAGGTGATTGCAAAAACGATTGGACATTTTCTAGACTTGGACAAATCCTGTTATTCGGAAGGAATCAAAAAATTAGAGTAGCGTTGGACGAAGTGTAGATGCCTAAAAGGAGACTATGTCGAAAAATAAAAAAGGTTTGCTCCAAACAAATAAGTAGTTTTTATTTTTGCACGGACTTTTCAAGGCAAATGCACCCCAAAAAGGATTTATTTAACCAATCATTTGGTTGTTTTTTGGCTTTATGAGACAAACTTAAATCCGCAAAAATTTGGGCGGTACACAGGAAACTATCTAAATAGAAGTACCATGGACAGCACAGTGGGCGGAATACGGCCCAAATGGTTAGAGCCATTTTCATCCCTAACTAGACTTAAGATTTTTAGTAGTTTTAGATTTAGCCGACCTTGAGGTTGTACTTGTAAACTAGATATGGAATCGCTATTGACAAAACCAAGTTCTAGTCATGTCTAAAGTTGATGTATGGTTTGATAAAGGATATCTCCTTAAATACTTCTTCATTCATTTTGATTAATTTGACCTTCAATTAAGCAATTCTCACCAACTTTTCTTGCATTCCTGGAAAATTTAACTCATGTGGCAAGAAATTGGAAACCTCCCGCAAAACTATGTGTTGCCCACTTGCATATGTGTTGCGTACATATCTACGTACGTATATTTGAACAAAGTTCGAAGAGTGCTTGTCATTCACATTCGAGAAAGTAACACCCGCATGAAGCCGGAGAGAATTTCGGACAAGTTTAAATACACGTGACCTCAAAAACCAAACAAATAATACTAATTCCATTTAGGATCTGTGTATGCTTCCCAGTTTTTGGCACAGTAGCCATCCTGTGGTGCACATAGACGCATTACTCCATGCGATTGCTTGTATGGGACATGAAGTGGTTAGTTGGAGCGAATATAAGTGCAAAAAGGATTCAACCTATCATCCGGATCCAGAAGAAGTACCTCAGACGTTCAAAACGTTCAAAATTGTGTCCAGTTACTTGTTGAAAACAGGATTGGGGTGCATAGAGTGATGCGAGGAAGTCTTTGGTGGAGGAGTACCTGCAGGATAGGTGAAAAACGTTTGATTTGAAAAGGGAGGGAGTGACAAAAGGTTACAGACCAAAGTCTATTCTTTCGCAAAAATGAAAAAGCAAGGGCAATTCCATACTCTAAAAGCAAGCCAATAGCACCTTTGTCTAAGTCTAAGTCCTTATCCGTTTCCTTACCATATTTTGCCCGATCACGCCATCAGAAAACTTCATAAAGTCACTTTCCGCAGGACCTTAGCTCATTTCGTTGTAAAGTTGACTAACTTGTACGTTTGAGCTGGGAAAATAGAAGGAGGACATGTTCTTGTCTCTGAAGCATTGACTCTCGCCCAGTTAATTTTATCATTTAATTACGGTCACAACCCTGACACCACTCGCATGGACACTTTCGTCATGAGGACACATAACATTTAAGTATGCACGGCAAAGTATTTATCATTGGACAAGCACGAGCACTTACGTATCCTCAGTACCTTGTGTGAATGTTTGTTTGGAAGACAAATTAATTTTCCAACTTGTTGACAGGCTATGAAAATGACAGAGTGGACATTTAGAGTCCTGTTGACTTTTAATACACGGTGATGAGTGAGTTAGTTGGTAAAACCACTCCTTTCGAGCTGTGGATGGATTTCAGAAGTTCTCAGTCGGAGTTCAAGTGCAAACTGAGTAAAGGATATGCCTTTTGTTGCGTAATAGGAAAAGTTCGTTTTTCGTTTGGAACGTATCGGGACTTGGAGTTTCAAGGAAGGACATGAAAGGCAGTATCCAACAAAAGGATAGCGTTAGTCGTCTGTTTTGCCTTTGTGGATCAAAAGATTGAGGGAGTGCTGCTTGCGAACCACTCCTTATTGCATATCTAGGTCCCCGATATATGGTTGCTCCTTACTCGGTCATAAAACTTGTTCGAATTATTTATGATATTTATTATTTATGAATGACTTTACACGAAATCCCTGCACAGCTCCTAGTTCGGTTCGAACACCAACAGGAGCCTTCCCTCCACTTCTGCAACTTGGGTTATTACTTCTACATGCAATCTCGGCATTATTCCTACTATTTCGTTCTAGGCCTATTATGACTTTGTTCTGAATTTACGAGAGACGAATTGACATTTTATTGTCCCTATAAATTCTTTATCAATATTGTTAGCGACGACATTTACAAAAACAGGAAAATGAAAACGATGAGATGCCGTCAATCTCCTACATACATATTTTTTTTCGCTAACAGCTCCAAGCACGCAACAGTCATTTAAGCGATTTTTATCGGAAGGAAAAATGTCAGCCCATCGCCGTGGAGGGCTAATGGACGAGCTACTCGTCCACGTGTTTGCCTGCAATCGAAGGTTTTAAATACCAGTACCATTATGTGATTTGAATCCTATCCACTGGAATATTAACTACTCCTCAGGTGAAATTGTTATGTTATGCGGGAATCGTTGAAAGAGTTTTGATAAACAGAGATTTGGTGTTGATGGAATGAGTGTTATTGTTTTTTGAGTAGTTCCTTTAATTCTGTTAAGGAGGTTGGTTTTTATTGAAAGAAGAAGGAATCATTATTTGCTAACTATTTCAGAAGGGAAAATACTTAATAGTTCCGAATGAGTATGCACTTCAAGGTCCTCGCTTGAAGAAACAGAGTGTAGTCGAAATTGGGAAAGTATTTCCGATGCGAATACTCATTCGTGAGGAGCAGGAAATAATTGAGGAACTCATATCATGGAGATGTGTGATGGACGGACAGAGGCCATGGAGGGCTAGTTTAGGACTTTAGTCCTTAAATTGCCGGGATAGAAGGGAGCGGAACTGTCAAGATGCGCTTACTGGGGATGATGTTCCAAGAGCACATGGTATCAGTATATCTTCCTAAAGTTGCATCGATTGAGAAGGGGAAGCGTCTGTGTCTCCTCAGCACTCAATACATAGATCTCCCTACGCGATTATGCAGAGGTGGGCTTTTTACGATCGTAGATGTAGATTAGGTAGCATCCTGTGTGGAGTTGCCAAATCTCCCATCAGGCGCGGCCCTTCGTGCGGATAAGGGAATGCTCGGCGAATGTGTCATGGACATGCACATGCATGCCCTCTCTAACCTTTCTGTATGTTATCTTTCCCAATCTCTTCATGCTCCGTCTTACGTTGCCCCTGACGCCCATCATTCAGCTCTCGAGTTCGATGTTCAGATATCCCGACTCCATTTCCCTGTGGCTCGCAAGCCTACCAAGTTCAACTTTCGTAAGGCATACTTCGAAGGTTTAAGCTGGCGTCAATCAGCTGGGTCCCCCTCCTTTCTCAACTTACGTGTGACCAAGCACTCAACATTTTCTATACCATTTTATCTCATCTTCTTCCTTGTTACGTTCCCTCCTCTCCTAAATGCTTACGCTCTTACCCCGTCTGGTTCACCACTGAAATTCACAAAAAACTACGTCAAAAACAAACTGTGAGATAGAAGTTCCTGCCTTCTAGACACGTTGCTGACTTAATTTTTCTCAAATCCCTTCGTTCCTCGGTCAAATCCTTAATACGTAAGTCCAGAAACGAATATTTGTCCAGCGTGGAAAACTCAGTAAAGCGCAGAAACCTAAAACCTTTCTGGTCCCACATTCGCAACTCCGCTGCCCTGCTCAGTTATCCCCTCCGTCCATTAAATTCTCTGGCTTCTCAGCTAACTCCCCCAACTATCTTGTGATTTACTCTACCGCTACTTTTCGTCAGTCTATGTTCCCCCTCCTTCCTCCGAATCCCTCCTGATAGTGGATGTAGCCTGCCCACATCGCCTACCATTCCCCTTCTTACTCTTATCCTTGTCGAATACCTCATTGGCAAACTTGATGTCAATGTCGGACCTGACTACGATGGTCTTCCAAACCTCTTTTTGCTCAAAACTGGTAAGTCCATCTCCCTTCCCCTATCTCTTATTTTCAACAAAAGCTTCGAAGAGAATCATTTTCCCAGCTTGTGGAAAGAGGCTCTCATTATCCCGATTCACAAAAGTGGCGATCGTTCGCTTGCCGAGAATTACCGTCCCATTTCGCTCCTCTCCTCCTGTTCCAAAATCCTGGAAAGATATGTCAGCGATTGGTTGTCCGCCCACTTTGGCCAACACATAGTGAAAGCGCAACACGGTGTCGTTAAACGTAGGTCCACTGCCTCCAACCTGCTTGACTTTACCAACTTTGTCGCCAAATGTCTAAATTAACGGCAAGATGTGCATACCATTTACACTGACTTCGCGAAAGCCTTCGACATTGTAAATCCCAAGATACTTCTATCCAAACTCTCGTCCCTAAACGTTCCCATACTACTTGTTTTATGGCTTGCCTCTTACCTTTCCAACCGATACTGCCGCGTCTCTTTTGACGGCTGTACTTCCCGCTCCTTCTCCCCTTCTTCTCGCGTCCCACAGGGATCTATTCTGCGTTCTTTGTTATTTTTATTTTTTATAAACGACCTTCCTCCCCTCCTTACTTGTCCCTGTTTGTTCTATGCAGACGACCTTAAGCTGTTTTCCGCTATATCGTCGCCTATGGACTGTGTTTCCCTTCAGTCTAACCTGGACACTCTGGTTCGTGGGTGCTCGACTAATGGTTTAGCGCTAAACGTCAGAAAGTGTTACTCTATGTGCTACTCCCTAAAATCCTCACCCACTTCTTTCTCCTACTTTCTTAACGGACATTCCTTATCCTGCTTAAATTCCACTCAAGACTTCGGAGCCACTTTCGACAATAAGCTCCGCTTTGACACCCATTGCCTCGATATCATCAATTGAGCAGCAAAATTGTCAAGCTTTATACTTCGCTCCCCTCTTTGATTTTGACTCCATCCAACCTTCCTTAGCTCTCTTCAATTTCCTCGTGAGGGATACCCTCGAGTATTGCCCTGTGATGTAGTCACCTTCCCGTAACTGTGATTGAGTCGCCCTTGAAAATGTCACAACGTAAATTCTCTCGTTCTCCTTCTTTAAGAAAAGTTTCCCTCGTGTGGAATGCTCCTCCCACCTCCGCTTTCTGAACCTTCCTAGAACACCGTAGATCCTATCTGAATCTAAGCACATTTTGTAAACTTTCCTCGGGTCTGATAGACTGCTCTGCCGCTAACGGCATCACCTGCCTTCCTGCGTCCGATAAATAACATAAGGTGCCCTTCGCAGAGCTAGAAGTCTACTTTCATTCCCCGAATCCTAGGCTTGGCCCTTGGCCCTTTTAACTTCTCTACTTTAAGCAGTTTTAAACGTAGGATAAGTTTTTTGCTTTCTCCTCCTCTTGAGGACAATAATTAATTGGAACTTACCCTGTTTGTTGTCCGTTAAATTAAATAAATAAATAAATAAATAAATGAATCCGGAGATGTGCGTGTTTGAGCATGCTTATGCGCGGGCCAGGTAGGTGGGAAGTAAACGTCCACCCGTGGATAAAAATTGGCTATGGGAAGGATACCCAGAAATGAAGCCAAACATGGAGGAACAGAAGGAGAACAAAGTTACGGTGCAGCGCTCCGGAAACCCAGTACCGGCGGTTTTTGGGAGTGAGCAAGCGGGCTCCCGGCCATCGATATCCAACGAGCGCAGTGCCTCTGTAGTGGGAACCTTGGCTATTGTGGCATCTAATATTACAAGCGTAGGAGAGGGAACGCAACTGGCTCCATTGACCGACCCGTTCACAAGGAGCTCGATTTTTCGCAGATCATCTTCCACACGGGCACAAGCCCCCGCGATCGCTATCCCCATTGAGAAGTGCGTACCGGAAGTCTTGGATGAGGAAGAATCCTTGACGAAGCTCATAAGAACAACGACTGATGCTGCCAGTGAAACTATTGCAGTGGCGACCTCAAGAAAAGGGACCTGACCTTCAAAGGCGGATGTGAAAGCATGGAGAAAAGTGGAACCGCGGAAAAGGAATGATCGGAGGAAGATAAGACCGGAGGTGATTATCATTTCCAAACGAGGTGAAGGGTCTTACGCCGACATTCTTAGGAGAGTGAAGGCAGATCCCGAACTCACCAGCTTGGGAGACAATGTCAGTCGCATTAGATGGTCCAAGAAGGGCGACCTTACATTGGAGCTTAAAAAATCCAAGGATGTAATCGCGGACAAATTCGTGAGCCAAATCGGAAAGTTGTTAGGACAGGAAGCCGACATAAGGGCTAGCAGGCTGGAGATCACTATAACCTGCAAAATTTAGACGAAATAACGACGAAGGGGAAGTTCGCGAAGCACTGGAGAAGCAGTTCGATCTTGCCGGGCTACAAGAGTCAGCGGTGAAAATGCTGTGGAAAGCCTTCGGGGGAACACAAACTGCCATCATCAGCCTACCAGTGGAGAACGTACTCAAACTGTTAGCAGCAGGAATAGTTATGTGTCGTCTAAGGAAACAGGTGACGTTGAAGGGGTGATTTAGATGTTTTGGCTTCGGTCAGATTGCGAAGGCATGCACTAGTCTAAATGATAGGTCGAAGCAATGCAGGAGATGCGGAATGGAAGGCCACATCAGCAAGGACTGCGGAACTGACCCAGATTGCCTATTGTACAAAGAGAAGTAGGTTGTGAATCATCGGCACATTGCAGGCAGCATCAGGTGCCCGGAATGCAGGAGAGCCCTTAACAGAAATCGCAGATGAGGTTGATACAAATCAACCTCAACCACTGCGAGTCGGTGCAGGATCTACTCTCGAAAACCATTCGCGAGAATAACATCAATGAGCCAGGGTGGTAGCATTTGGTTCAAAGACCAAACGAGCCAAGCAGGACTATGCGCTTGGGGAGAACAAACCTTCGAGGAAATAATGGAGAACTCGGAGGAGGGCTTCACCACAGCATATGTGAAATTCGTCCACATCTACAGCTGCTATGCTCCACCCAGCGCTACATTCGCCGAGTATGAGCAGATACTTGCCGCTCTGGTTTTGGATGCAAGAGGATGTTGGCCGACCATAATAGCGGGCGATTTTAATGCGTGGGCTCTTGAATGGGGCAGCCGGACAACTAATGTGAGGGGACATGTTTTCCTCTAAGCACTTGCTGAGCTAGACGTGGTACTGGCGAATGTTGGGGCTTCGTACACTTTCCGGGGAAGGGGCCTTGGGTCGATAGTGGATCTGACATACGTAAGTGCCACTTTGGCCAGTAGAGTCGCTTGGCATGTTAGTAGGGACTATACTCACAGCGACCACCAGGTAATTTGCATAGAAATAAAGGGTGGATCGAGCTCGAAATAGAGTTCCCGTAAAATGCCGGGTGGTATGCTCGGCTGGCCGCGAAAGCTTTCGAGGTGGACCCATTTGCCGCGGCGCTCAAACCCGATATATCTCTGAATGGTATGGTTAGAGAAGCAGCCACCCGATGGGTGTCGCAAGCATGCGATGCTGCTATGCCCCAGAAGGCGGTTGCTCCCCAGTAGGCAACCCTACTGCTGGTGGGACAACGAAATCGCAAGCTTGTAAGCCTCATGTCTCCAGGCAGGAGGTTTTGCCAAAGGTTCAGAGGAAGGCCCGGTGGCAACGGTCGAGTGGAGGCACACAGGCAATTGCATGGCCGCCAGAAAGAAGCCATTCGAAGGAGCAAAAAGAACTGATTCAAACGACTGTGTGATCATGCCGACATAAACCCTTGGGGCGAGGCCTACAGAGTGGTAATGAAAAGGCTGCGGAGATTACCCCAGGTGACCTGTCCGCGTCTGCAGAAACAGATTGTTACCACTCTGTTCCCTCACCACGAAAATAGGGGAAGGCAAATGGTTGTCCAACTAAATGAGGTCATAATAGCTCCAGTAACTGTCAAACACCTGTTGGAAATATGTGGTAGGATCGGTGACAGCAGTCCCAGGTGTGGATGATATCTCCAACCGAGCTTTGAAATTGGCAGTGAAGACTTGGCCCGACTTTTTCCCCAAAGAAGGAATATTCCCTGCCCAGCGGAAAAAGCAAAAGCTAGTGTTGCTTCCGAAACCTTGCAAGCTACCTGGAAACTGAGCATCGTATCGTCCTATCTGCCTGCTGGATGCAATGGGGAAGATGATGGAGAGAGTCATCAACCACAAGCTCCTGCCCATTGTCGAAGCCAGCAATTGTTTGTCGGAACGCCAGTTTGGTTTCCGACGTGCCTATTCTGCGGTGGATGCAATAAACATTATGGCAAACCAGGATGGATGATTGAGGTTACCACGGAGCCCTGCGGAAGACCCGCGGAAACAACGTACTCTTGGGTCATCGATGTCATACCAGTGCCTCATCTATCTATATCAACCTTCGCTAGAGATTTGCTTATTAGATTCCAATTGGCCGAATTAAATGCATTTTTTCACATCCAGGGTTACTACCACACAGTATTTGTTGGTACTACGCTTTCCTTGAATTACATCTTCGGCCAGTAACCAATTTGATGGCATCAATGGGTGATCTCTACGGAACCCAAACTGCCGATCTGAAAGGTCGCCCTGGCTCTCAACAACAGGGAGTAATCTATTATAGATTACCCTCTCTAACGTTTTCCCGCAGTGCCCAAAAGACATATGGGTCTGTATGAGGATGGTTCACCTGGAGGTTTATCAGATTTAGCCCTGTCAATTTCTGTTGCTTCCATGCTGGTGGAAATATCTCCTCGGACATGCTCGCTTCGAACAACGAAGTGGATTTCCCGGCAAGCTAAAGGGCCTTATTCGGTACTTCGTCTAGAGCCGGCGTTTTATTGTCTCCTGTTCTACCGCAGATCTCCAGCAGCTCGTCTCTGGTGATTGGCGGAATTGATGTCACATTCAGAGGTGGATGTTTTCAGGAAGAGGGTGGGACACGTGAACCGTCCCATCACGATTCTGAGCAGAGCTCCTTAAATCATTTAATCTTGCTTCGCTAGATGGCGAGCTTGAGGGTTTGGCGGACTACCTTATAGACGCATTCTTTTTGTCCTTGGTCGTTTCTAATAAACTGGGCCCCCTGCAAATTAAATCTCTGCTAGCCCACTCTAGGGCCCAAGCGTTAAAATCACCAGCAATCACCTAAATTCCGAACGTTCACCACTTCCGGCAATATGCCGGTTATCCTGCCCTTTTTTACTTCGCACAATAGGCATTTGGGGTCCCCATTGCAGACCCTGCAATATGGCATTATTCCCCACACCTTTTGCATAGATCGGATGGATAAATTCTGCTGGTGCATGCCTTCGCGAAGTGCCCAAACATGAGGCATTTAAAGCACGGCAGACAAACCATCTATTCCGAACTTTTCTCGGCATTTTGAAAACCTACATCAGACTCCTCGGTAAATTCTTCCAATTTGAATTGTTCCTTCAGAGCAGTACAAATTTTTTCCTTTCCTTTCTTCCCTTCGCTTTTTTGCGGGCAACTGTAGTATATCCATCGTTTTCGTTCCCCTTGGGCTTCGCAATGCTGGGCAACTTTCCTACATTCGCTGTACGCTTTCGTCCGTTCGAACTATTCATGCTAGTCTTCAGAATTGCCTGTCCGTCTTTTTTCTCTTTGGTGCCTGCTGACTATTTAGAGGATCCTCCTTTTTTCCGCGTACTCGTTTATTTCACTTGGGTCGCTTGTGACACAGTTGGCACAGCAGGATTGGGCGTATCCTTAGCATTCTTTTTCTCCATCTCTGATCTATTATGAAGGACTCTAATGGCTCTCACCAAATTCTGCTTGTCCTTGATAAACTCGGACAGCTCAACCATTTTTGCCCCAAGCTGGGTAAAGGGTAATTCCTCCGGATCGGGATTTTGCTTTCTATGAGCCTCCATAGAGTTACCCGTTCTGTACGTTCCTTTATTTTTGGCGTTTATTGACCTCGCCTGTACCTTATCCTTTACCGGCTTTGACATTGGTAGAGATCTCATAGTTGACGAGCTTCTTTTGAATGGATCCCTTTCTTGGTCCTGGAGTACTTCCTGCTGTCGCGCATCTTCAACATATGTTTATGGTCTTATCACAGTTTTAGTCGTCCAACGATCTGCTTTCAGTTCATCTTTGTTTGGTTTTGTTACCGGTGTTCTCGGCAAGGGCGTACTTCGCTTGAACACCTCCTTTTCCAGATCCAAATCACTTGTAGCATTATGTGCTAAGGTGGTCAAGTTGTCCACCACCGAGGCACTGCGGTCGAGGTATATCGACGACCGGTCACTCCCAAAAGCCGCCGGTACTGGGGTTCCGAGCCCCTACACCGTAAGTTTCCTCCTTCTCTCGTCTTCCATGATGGTTTTATGTTCGGGTAATCCTTCCCATAGCCATTTTGGTCCACGCATCAGAGATGAACAAACACTAGCCGATACACAGTCAGAAGAGAAAGTGCATGAACACATATTTGCACATCAAAAGGTATATCCCTGTCAGCCACCTGGGGTCGCGCCTGATGGAAGATCTGGGAACTCCTTACAGGTTTGTCTGTCTGTCACACGCACTTTTTTCAGAAATGGTTATACTGATTGACACGAAATTTGATGAAATGGTAGGAAATGTGAACGCCCGAACATGCACTGAGTTACATTTTTCTTTCTAGATTAAGGTAACATTTTTTCGCCCAATATAGTAAATAATGGAAGGTCTCGATTAGAACTTTTCGTAGCAAGTCTTAATCTTAACATTCCTTGGAAAGGCGGTAAGTGCGGAGGGTCGAAAGTGATGATTTCTATAACGGAGCCATTCTCGGAAACTACCCAACCAAAAAAAACTGAAAAAAAATCATGAAACTGCTTCTGTACGGTATCCAGGCCTCGAAATACTCTCTCTCTCTCTCTTTCGATATCTGCTTAATTAAGTTAATAATAGTATATTACTGTTTTTGGGGGGAAATTGGCTAGAAACTCCCCTTAACGTTATCCTAGAGTTATAGAAATTTGCAGTAATATAGATTATAGTATGAAGGATTTACCCTCAGGATCAAAATCGTACTAATACTAACAAAGTTATAGTAGCTCAAAGTTGCCTTTCCGTGTAAATTTACTGCAGCACAAAGTACTAAGTATCAATATCAATAATGATATTAGTATCAGGGATGTTTCTGTCCATTATGGGCGACATCATGGAAGCAGCGTTGCGAAAGGTGTGCCTGTGGGCCGCAAGGTGCGGACTCAGCATAAACCCAACCAAAAGGCAATTCACCACCAAGCCAAGGATACCTGAATTCCATCTACCACGGCTAAATGAACAAAGATTGGTTCTTTCCTCTAATGTAAAGTATCTGGGTGTAATCGTGGATTCTAAGCTGAATTGGAGGTTGAACATAGAACTGAGGGTTAAGAAGGTCTGTATAGCCTTCTATGCCTGCAAGAGAACCTTTGCAAAGAAATGCGGTCTCCGGCCGAAGATGTTTCTCTGGATGTACACCGCTGTAGTTCGTCCGATCCTGATGTACGGCTCTATTGTATGGTGGCAGACTTTGAAGAAGAAAAAACACTAAAACGAAGCTTAATAGGATTCAAAGAACCGCGTGTGCGGGTGCTACGGGGGCTCTGCAGTCCTGCCCGGCAGATGCTCTCAATATACTCCTGCATCTCCTTCCCCTAGACCTCCACATTAAATATGTTGCAGCGTGCAGTGCTGTCAGACTACGTGAGTCCGGATGCTGGGCAGCGAAGTCTTACGGCCACAGCAACATCCTAGATGAAATATCTCGGGAAATCTGGGCATCCCCAACGGACTATGTCACACGCAAGCTGAACTTCACGAGAAACTTTGCTGTGGACCTTCCAACCAGGGCAAAGTGGAAGACCGGCGGCGTATTGCAAGACTATGACACAGTATTCTTTACGGACGGATCAAAGATGACTTATGGAGTCGGCGCGGGGTTTTCTCGAATACACACGGTGTATCCAAGTCGTATGGTCTCCCAGGTTTCGCCAGTGTATTCCAGGCGGAAGTACTGGTGATATTGGAAGTCTGTCGATGGCTGGAGTGTGATTCGAGCCCCAAGGTCACTCTCCTTTGGGTTTCCGGGCATAGGAACATAGAGGGGAATGAGCGGGCTGACGGATTGGCAAGGCAAGGCTCTGCTCTAGGCAGTCCCTCGACGAATACAGTCGGTGTTCAGCTGGCGGCTGTCGGGGGCCGAGTCTACTCGTACTACCTAGCAGCCGCGGGCCTGAGATGGCGAAAGCTTGCAAGCTGTGCCAAGTCAAGGAGAATTTGGCCCGCTTATAACATAGCTCGAGCACGAGAGCTCCTGTGCCAGACGCGTGCAAATGCATTCAAGATTATGGCGGTCTGCACGGGGCACTGGCCCATAGGGGACCATTCCGCTAGGCTCGGCATACCCTACAACTCGCATTGCCCAAGCTGCGGAGAAGGAAGGGAAACCCTCATGCACTTTCTTTGCGATTGTCCAGCTCTGGCTAGAGTCAGGTTACGGACACTGGGTAAACCATTCTTTGGGGACCTCAGAGAGATTTCTAGCTGCAGGGTCGGAGAGCTGCTTTTCTTCGTGAATGCTATGGGCTGGCTCTGAAGATCTGAGCCGGCTGGACTCTGCCTCCCTGCTCCCATAACAACAGTCACGGTCTTAGGAGTTTGTGGCATCAAAACGGCGCACCAAAGCGCTAATTGGGCTCCTCGGAGCGGCCACTGATACCTATCTACCTAACCATCAATATCGCACTAAAGTGAGTGAGTGAGTGACATCCTAGATGCATATACATTACACGTACAAATGAGATAGTTCTGCACTCAAATCAGCTGACATAAGAAGCAAAGAAAACTCTTCATACTTGAAGCGTAGAGCTTCCGGTTTCCGGACTTGTTACTCCCTAATAAATGTAGACAGATACCGTGAACCGATTTAAAAAAGGTTTTCATTTGTACAAAACTTTAAAGGTAGTTTTCCAAAGAAAGCACCCCTTCCCTTCAACGTATCTATTATATGTCATTGGGTCCTGGGAATAACTAGGTAAATCGAAGTTCATTCAAGTTTATTTGGGGTCAGCAGCAGCGCCAATATAGTAGGTAATACCACTGAAGTTTAAAACATAGAAGGCCAGAAGTAACCATAAAGGGACTTGATCTATGAGTGCAAGTCGACTTATCTAATTATTTCCAATGGTCACTTAATTATTAATGGGTAATCATAGAAACTAGCGTTTTTGTCATTAGCAAATGCATAGGAAAGACGGATTCAAGTCAAATACCACCCCCTTGAACCGCCAAGTGCTTAAAGAATAGAGAATGCATGAACTTGCTGCAGTTGTTTAATAATTTTTGCATGAATAATAAATTAAATACTAAAAGCATTCAATCTGCAACTTTCTCCCCCGATTCCATGTTCCTCCATTTAGCTTCTGGTCCATCACGAAACTACATACAGGTAACAACACTTTACCATAACTTTACCGCCGTAAAACATGTCGGACAAGAAGTTATGGTTTCGCCTAACTTGTTGGTCTTCCAAGTTGAACAGTTATCCCTGCTTTCTTGCCATCTTTCTTGTATCTTAAACATTTCGAAACTTAAACTCGAAATACTTTCCACCAACCGAAAATTTTGATATCGCCAATATAGCCAAGCCGTACTATATGATGACCAGAAACTCCTTCAACAACTAGAACTCTCTACAGTATGGGGATACGTGTTGTCATTTACAGGACGTGAAAATTACAGGAGGAAAGTTACTCTCTCCTGGACAACTCACAACAACACCAACAGCAACAGAATGTGTCTTTGGCTGGAATTCTTAGCCGCCGGAACCCATGTTATCCGGGAAAGTTCTCCTGTGTGTGGTTATGAATGCTTTATGAAATTATATGGCAGCATAAAAGACTTTAAGTTAATTAACTCGTGGCGGCAAGTTATAGGAAGTGCCTTAAGTTTTTAAATAGCTGACAACTTGTCTGAAACGGTTTAAAGGAAAGTTAAACTGTTGTTGCTGTTGTTGGTGTTGCTGGTGTGTTCGTTCAAAATGTTGCCTTTGTTTGCGCATTTCGAATTATGATATTTGGTGGGGATGATCATACTTACCACATGGGGGATGCTAACTTCAGGTGGTAGGCCGTTCCTACATACATTTTTTCATATTTGCTTGAATACTACATATGTATGTACTTTCAATTCTTTGTTGAAAAATTTTGAGTAAATACCATAGGAAAAAGGAAGAAACTCCACCATCATTACCGGAAGAGAGATTGGCTTTCAAGCTAAATTGGTGGAAGGGAATTGAAGGTCTGCACCGTGAAAGTCAATAAGCCGAACACCGGAAAATTGACATTCAGGAATGAAAGGTTTTATGCATTTCATGCGTGAGCATATTCGCCTTATTTGTATGCAGCTACTACTACTTTTTAGGCAGCTAGCATGTCAGACTCACCCCCTCACCCACTTCAGTTTGACATTGATATTCAGTGTTCGGTTCTTCGCTCACCGCTCCCACCTTCCCATCAATTTTCATGTCAAACAATGGTGCAGTTTCTGAGAAAAGTGCATATAGTAGACTGACAGACAGACGGACGGACTCACAGGTCTGTAATGTCATCACTGAAGGGCAAGCGCTCCCCAGCGATTACCTGTCCGAAATTACTACAAAACATAGTGGACACTCCCTTCCCAGAGGATGTGAACTACATAAATCTGCCTAAAGTCCATGTAAACCCCGACGAAATTCCTGCAGTGGTAGAAGAGGAAATTTTTGATGCTGCAAGGAAATTCGTTGAAAATAAGACCCTACTGCCAGATGGAATCCCAAATATCGCCCTGAAAGTGGCAGCCAGGTCAGCACCAGGTATTTTTGCCAAAGTTTTTACGACATGCCTTAGAGAAGGAGAATTCCCCGAGCAACGGAAGCTGCAAAAGTTGATACTTATTCCGAAGCCAGGTAAACCATTGGGAGACCCCTCCTCATTTCGGCTGATATGTTTGGTCAATACCATTGGTAAATTATTTGAACGAGTATTATACAACAGGCTGCTCGCTGTTGCGGAAAAGGAAGGAGGCCTATCCGACAAGCAATTCGGGTTTCGTAAGGGGAGATCAACCATTGATGCAATCAACATGGTGACTGGCATGGCTCGCGCTGCAATACAAGATGGCGAATGCTGCGCAGTGGTGACACTCGATGTAATAAATGTATTCAACACTGCAAAGTGGACGAAAATCGTAGTGCCTCTAACCAAACTACAGGCTCCAAAGTACATTGTACGCATCGTTGTTGCATTTCTTCTTGGAAGAAGATTATATTGCGACTCGGACGATGGAGAGAAATTATTCCCAATGACGTGCGGCGTACCACGGGGGTTTGTCTTAGGTCCTTTACTGTGGTTAATTATGTACAATGGAGTGCTGACGCTACTCCTTCCTAACGGCGTGACAACTATTGGCTTTGCGAACGATATCGGGGTAACAATAGTGGCAAAACGCTTAGATCGAAATCTATGCAAGTGAAGCGATGTAGGAGATCAATTCCTGGTTGAAAAAGTCCGGTCTATCACTTGCTGAACATAAAACGGAACTAGTGCTAATCAGCAAAAGAAGGAAAGACACGACCGAGAGTTGGTGAAAAAACAATTTACTCCCAAGAGTCGCTTAAATATTTGGGAGTAATGATTGACAAAAGACTCAACCTTAAAAATCACATTGAGTGCGCTGCAACTGAAGCATCTTCCATCGCTGTAACGATCTCGAGGATACTACCGAATATTGGCGGACCAAGACAAAGTCGACGTCGTCTTATTTCAAGGGTAGTTAGTTCCGCGCTACTCTACGCAGCTCCAGTTTGGGCAACCGTGTTGGAAAACAAATTAAACTGCGGAAAACTAGGAATGTTCGACTAAGTGCATTCCGGGTATGCAGTGCTTATCGAACGACATCAGGAGAAGCAGCATATGTACTGGCAGGGACAATCCCCATAGACATCTTGGCGGATGAAGGTCGGCGTCTCTACGACAAAATAACAGAGTTTTTAAGTGGACATGCAGGTTATCGGGCTTATCTATATCGATTTGGACACGACGAGTCACCATGTTGCCTAAGATGTGGTAACGTGGCTGAGAATGCGGAGCATGTTGTATTTGAGTCCTCAAGGTTTACAGCACACCGAACTAGGCTGGAGGCGATCGCAGACAGCCGCTTAACACCTGGAAATATAGCGGAGTTTATGTTGGAGTCAACGGAGGCTTGGAATCAAGTGGTAATTGAGCTGAAAATGATTCATCAACAGCTAAGGCATGAAGAACTGCGAAGAAAGCAAGAAAGGGAGCGAACAATAATGCGCCGCAATGCTTATAGCAGTTCCGTGGGGAGAGTGGAAGAAGAAGGAGGTGGTTTTAGTGAGTAGGAGTCTCACATAACTGTATGGCAGGCGCCAGCAGTAGGTTTTTAATTTTTTCACCTTCTAACGATGAAAAAAAAAAAGACAGAAAGACATTAAACCGATTTTAATAAGGTTTTGCTTTGCAAATAAAACCTTAAAAAGTGAATAGGAGATCTAAAGGCACTACGAACTGTTGCGCATATCGAACAACATTTTAGGAAGCGATATTTTAACGAGAGAAGGACGACGGCTTTATGATCGAATGTATCTCACCGGGTAGGCGGCAGTTCGCATGGAGTGAGATAACCGTTGAGTGCCAGTAGAGGTGGAAACAGTCAAAAAAAGGCCGATGGACCGACCAAATCATATGGGGTATTCCGAAATGGATCGAGCAATCCAAAGGCGAAGTATGTAAGTTTCGACCTAATACATGTTTTGAGCGGACACAGAGGTGATGGTGCATACCTCAATTTATTTGGGTATGATTATTTGCCGTATTTTCCAAAGTGCCCGAACATAGCAAAGAACACGCTTTATTTCAATGCTTGAAGTTTGCAGTTTATTGGGTCGCAACACCGAAAACATGATGAAGTATATGTTGAAATTGAACTGCAATAGAAAATTTGATCGCAGTCATCCATAAAAAGGCTTTGACAGTAGGAAGTCAGCCATAAGGAGGAACGAATACGAAGCACGAAGCTGAGTAGGAGTGCAGGAGAAATTCTGATCGAGCTCGCTGATGTAATAACACAATGAGAGTCCCACGCAGCGAGTGCAAGGAAAAGGAGGTGGCTTAGTGAATAAGAATTCCACATAATTGTCTGCAAGCAGCCAACGGTAGATAGTCATTGAACTGATTTTAATAAGGGTTTGTTTTACGAAAAACTTTAAAAATGGATATTGGTATAAAAATACTCGTATATCAGTTTCAGATTTATAGTCTCCGGAACCGTTCAACCGATCACTATAAAAATTATTTTTGATGCAAAATGTTTTGAAGCTATTCACGTAATTGTAAGGTGTCCCTTGATGATGCTGCAATAGATCAATTTCTACATCTTTCAAGGAGTCGTCATTACATATAAAAACCGTGATTGTCATTAGCTATTGTAAAACAAATTCTGAAAATTATTGAAAGTGCGACTCAAAAAATTGAACGTTGGAAGATCAACCAGTCATGCACGGCAAATGTCAGCCAGTAGAGCTGCTCGAACGAGAGTCACGCATGGAAACAGATCGAATCACTTCAACCTACTTCAAAAGCTACTTAAACGTCCGAGGTGCAC
The DNA here is from genome assembly GCF_905115235.1 of Hermetia illucens. Lineage (NCBI taxonomy): Eukaryota > Metazoa > Arthropoda > Insecta > Diptera > Stratiomyidae > Hermetia > Hermetia illucens. Next base: position 150,630,011 of record NC_051850.1, on the reverse strand, counting down.
GATTTGACAACCTGCGAATTTGAGTTTCCGCTGCAAGTACTGCCGAAATATATCAAGAGCATGGTGTAGTAATGAAAAATCTCGCAAAAATGTTAACTTACAGAGGTGCCGCAATTCTAGAGGAGCAAGTGGCATGACGCAAAGTGGAATTCTCACGACAGCCTTGATCGCGCTTTCAAATGGTATCGTTTGGAGAGACGAATATTGTAAAATATGTAGATTTCACATACACATCTAAAGTGGAAAAACAAGTGTAACAGGTGGGTTGAAACGTTCATAGGCTAACATAGAAGTTGCCTTCAAGGGCGATGCAGCGGTTATAGCGGTCATACAAATTTTCGACGCCATTTTTATAGTACAATTTGTCGCTAACCTCGAAATAGGCCTCAGTTTCGGCAATTACTTCTTCATCTGAGAACAGGAGAAAGTCGCTGGGGACCAGATCTGGAGAATACGGTGAATGCGGAAGCAATTCGAAGCCAAATTCACGAAATATTTCCATCGTTTTCATTGATCTGTGACACGGTGCATAGCCTTGATGAAAGAGCACTTTCTATTTCTTCAAATGGGGCCGTTTCTCTGGGATTTCATCCATCCAACGCGCCAGTCCACTCAGATTACGATCGTTTTGATGCTAGTGTGAAATAATGGAGCTTTGTTTCGTCCATTGTGACATATCGGCGTACAAATTCGGATTTACGGAGGAAGAGTTTCAAATTCAACTCGGTGTTGTTTTTGGTTGATTATGAGCTCACGCGGCACCTACCTTGAAAAGAACTTTCGCAAATCCAAACATTCATGCATGATATATCCAACACTTTCTTTTCATATTTTTAGAGCCTTCATCATTATTATCATCAACGCGCAACAACCGGTATCCGGTCTAGGCCTGCCTTAATAAGGAATTTCAGACATCCCGTTTTTGCGCCGAAGTCCACCAATTCGATATCCCTAAAAGCTGTCTGGCGTCCCTACCCTATCGCTCCATCTTAGGCAGGGTTTGCCTCGTCTTCTTTTTCTATCATAGATATTGCCCTTATAGACTTTCCGGGTGGGATCATCCTCATCCATACGGATTAAATGACTCACCCACCGCAACCTATTAAGCCGGATTTTATCCACAACCTGACGGTCATGGCATCATAGATTTCGTCATTGTGTAGGCTACGGATTCGTCCATCCTCATGTAGGGGGCCAAAAATTATTCGGAGGATTTTTCTCTCGAACGCGGCCAAGAATTCGAAATTTTTCTTGCTAAGAACCCAAGTTTCCGAGGAATACATGAGGACTGGCAAGATCATAGTCTTGCACAGTAAAAGCTTTGACCCTATGGTGACACGTGTCGAGCGGAACAGTTTTTGTAAGCTAAAATAGGCTCTGTTGGCTGACAATAATTGTGCGCGGATTTCACCATCGTAGCTGTTATCGGTTGTGATTTTCGACCCTAGATAGGAGAAATTATCAACGGTCTCAAAGTTGTAGTCTCCTGTCTCTATTTTTCCCGTTGGACCAGTGCGGTTTGATATTGTTGGTTGGTTGTTTTTCGGTGCTGACGTTGCCACCATATATTTTGTCTTGACTTCATTTATGTGCAGCCCAAGATCTCGCCACACGTGCCACCTGCTCGATCTGGATGAAGGCAGTTTGTACGTCTCGGGTGATTCTTCCCATGATATCGATATCGTCAGCATAGGCCAGTAGTCGGGTGGACTCAAAGATGATCGCACCTCTTGCATTTACATCAGCATTACGGATCACTTTCTCGAGGGCCAGGTTAAAGAGGACGCATGATAGGACATCCTCTTGTCGTAGACCGTTGTTGATGTCGAATGGTCTTGAGAGTGATCCCGCTGCTTTTTTCTGGCCTCACACATTGGTCAGAGTCAGGCTAGTCAGTTTTACCAATTTCGTCGGGATACCGAATTCTCTCATGACCGTGTACAGTTTTACCCTGACTATGCTATCATAGGTGGCTTTAAAGTCGATGAATAGATGGTGCAACTGTTGTCCATATTCCAACAGTTTTTCCATCGCTTGCAACAGAGAGAAAATCTAGCCTGTTACTGATTTGCCTGGAGTGAAGCCTTTTTGGTATGGGCCAATGATGTTCTGGGCGTATGGGGCTATCCGGCCTAGCAAGATAGCAGAGAATATCTTATAGATGGTACTCAGCAACGTGATACCTCTATAATTGCTGCACTGTGTGATATCTCCCTTTTCATGTATGAGACAGATAATGCCTCGTTGCCAATCGTGAGGCATTGATTCGCTGTCCCATAAATTGAGCACAAGTTGATGAACCACTTGGTGTAATTGGTCGCCTCCATATTTAAACAATCCGGCTGTAATTCCATCGGCTCCTGGCGACTTATGATTTTTTAGCCGATGAATTGCATGGAGTGTTTCTCCTAAACTTGGTGGTGGCAGTATTTGTCCGCCGTATTCAGTTGGCGGGACTTCCAACTCGCCGATGTTCTGGTTGTTCAGTAGCTCATCAAAGTACTCAACCCATCGCTCTAATATGCCCACTCTGTCGGAAATCAGATTTCCCTCTTTATCTCGGCAGGATGAGCATCGAGGTGTATAAGGCTTCATCCTGCTGACTTGTTGGTAAAACTTCCGCCTACTCTGCCTGGTGCGGTTGCTGCCTGTACTTTTCTAGTTCACAGACTTGTTGATTCTCCCAGGCTTCCTTTTTTCGTCTGTGAAGTCGCTTCTCCGTTCAACGGGGTTCGTGATAAGTCTCTGCACGTGCCCGCGTTCTTTGAGGGTGCAACATTACTCGGTATGCGGCATTCTTCCGTTCCGTTGCTAGCTTACGTTCAAACCAGCCGTTCCGACTCCTTTTGCGGCTGGGGCTAAGTATGTTTGTGGCCGTATCAATGATAACGTTCTTCAGGTGGTTGTAAAGATCATCTGTTGATGCTTCATCTCCAGGTCCTCTGTTGACTGCGGTTATTGCGGCATCCATTTCCCTCTTAGAGGTGTCGTGGAGGGCTGTATTGTGGATGGCTTCAGCGTTAACTCTCACCTGATTATCAGAGGGGATTCTGGGTGGTGTTGTTATTCGAGTGATCCGAGTCTATATTGGCCCACCTATATGTTCTGACATCCATCAAGGCTGAGAGGTGGCGGCGTTCGATCAATACGTGGTCAATTTGGTTGAAAGTGGTCCCGTCTGGAGAGGCCCACGTATGTTTGTGGACCGGTTTCCACGCAAACCAGGTACTTCCAACAACCATTTCGTGTGACCCTGCTAATTGAATAATCCGCAGTAAGGTAAGTAACGTGTCGCCTGAATACGGGCTCCTTCCCTACTTGGCTGTTAAAATCCCCAAGTATGATTTTGATATCATATTTGGGACAGGCTTCGAGGGTTCGTTCTACTGCCGCGTAGAAGGTAACCTTCTCCGACTCTGCAGTCTTCTCTGTAGGGGCTTATATATCTAAACTGTTTTCAAAGCCGATAACAGCAGGTTTTATTTTTTTTGTCTGACTAAGAAACCTACTCCGAGCACATGGTTTACTGGATGGCCACTGTAATATATGGTGTAGCGACTTTTCTCCAGGAAACCGGTCCCTGTCCAACGCATCTCCTGTAACGATGTTACAACAACATTATATTGGGACAGGGTATCGGCTAGCTGCTCATCAGCTTCATCTCTGTACATGGAGCGCATGTTCCATGAGGATATGCGCAAATCGTTATTCTGTTGTCGTTGCCGGGTTCGTCTTTGTATAATCCGTCTAGTCCGAGGCTCCTGTTGTGGCTTCGTAACAAATTGTTTTTCGTGTAGGGTTGTCAGCCCTACCCAACCCCCAACTTGGACGACCAGTTGGTACAATTTGTCTCGGTTTTAGGCGCGGAAGACTCGCCTTCATCCTTCTCCGTCTGCAGTTTTTCGTTAAGAAAGAGCTCCCAGCGGTCACTAGGTGGAGGTGAAGATAGGGTTTGGCAGTAGAGCTGTTGGTGTTGGTTCAGCAGGCATTTCCCAGGTTTTATGCTCCATCGTGGGTACCAATCCACGTTTCGCCGTGGGACCTATACTACCCTTCGACCACTTTTTAGAGCCTTAGCTATTTCAATCAACCTTACTTTGCGTTATCAGTTGTCATCAGATTGGTTTACTTCTTCCAGTATCTCAAGAAAATCCGCAAGTTTTTCATAGGATACACAGGTAGAGCAAAGTCTGTCGGATTCAGCTAGTATACTATTAGGCTACATTGCTCGGGTGTCGCGGAGAAAAGGTATTGGGTAGGACTCTTCTGAAAGGGCTAAGGTATTCCATAGCAGTAGGTATTTCTTAAGTTTTGCTGTTTCGGGTAATGTATTTCGCAAGACTATGACAGCAGATACCAGCGTTTTGACACTCTGCCCTCTTCTTAATTTTTTTATCTTCTCCTAATTCAGGTCTCATCCTGCCAAGTTAAAGCTGTGATTTCATGATTATAGGTTCAACCATTTCAGAGCAATTTATTCGTGGGAGACAGAGTTAGACACTATCGAATATCAGATTTTTGTGAAATTGAAAAAGTCAACCCACTGACGTTAATCCTCTCCTCTAGTTCTCATATATTTTATTCGTTGCTTCCAAATTGTGTTAAATATTTGATTAAAGAAATTTTTTTCTAATTTACTGTCTATTTAAACATAAGCTAAAAAAAAATTCAAAGTCATGCTCAAAATTTCATAATCATCTTAACTAAGCATAATTTATATTTGCGTATACAGTGCGTTCATAAATGATAGAACCACTTATCATTTCCAACTTTTTTCTACTTTAAATGTGGAAAGCAACAATAAAGTTCAATTTTGTCCCAAGCATCTTTGATTGCCTTTTTCAAGGTTGTAAATGTCTTCAGCCATGATGCCCCATACTTCTGTGTTTAAGCTAGGAAACTATCATGCAAAAAAATAATTTAGCCGAGTTGTACTGCCTCAAATACCGCAACATGACGTAGAATTGCCTGATAAGTTTCGGAGTTGATTCGGATACCGGTGAATGCTGAATGTGCTACCCAAATCATCATAGATTCCCACGGAAATTGGGCATTGCATGGGTCCTTTCTTCAAATCATGCCAATAATTGGTAAATTTGTCTGGTTTTCTTTCACAGCCTTCTTTTATCGGACTAATCAATCTAAGCATAAAGAAGTGAAAATATAAAGAGTGGAAATTGGAGCTTGTTTTACCTTATTCCATTCATTCGTCGACGTCTGATGATAATGCGCAAAATTTGCCAGAGTTCGTAATATTTCGGTTATAACATCGGAGCTATTAGCTTCGAATGTAATGGAGGTTTGGCGACTCTTTTTAAGTTTTCCGCGATTAGTGGGGACGCGAAATCGGCTCGAAAATAATGAGGCTCCATCGCAGTGCTCTGTCGACACGTGTTGGCTGCCTTTAGGCTTGGGAATGTAGGGGGTAGGGGTCTTTTAAGCACTTCGATCTCACATATGTCATTTCACAAAAATTAATGTGTCCTTTACCGATGAGTGGGTTTGTACCGGATTCTGAAAACTACCAAACCAATAAGGGGCTAGTGTGCTCATAATGAGAAAACAACACGCGAGGTAAATCGGAATTCAAACAATTAAAAAAATAACAGCGCGACCGCGCGTGTTGAGCCGTAAAGCTGTAGATCCGAGTGCCGCGTTCAAAAGGGAAAGTCAACACGGATCGCACCTTCAATCAATGTTTCTCCTGTCTCAGATGTATGGTTAACCGCGGTCTTCACCCTACCTTGGCATCCTCAGACCACACTCTATTGGAGAATGTCCCATTATGAGAAGAGTTTTGCGTGGCTAGAGCTTTGAAAAGGAATGTCTCTTCGGCTCCCGTCTTGCACAGTCCCGACTTCTTCAAACCATTCGCCATTCATTGACGCAACTCAATATGGTGGTGCTGGTGTAGAAGGTAGAGGAGGCTGATGAAGCTCCGATAGCATACATTTCGAACATTGTTCGAAGTGGTAACTGACCAGGCTTGTTAGCAATGATGAAGGGAACAAGTGGTTCCCGAAATATCGGTATTTGCAAGAATAAATATTCATACCAACGAAAAAGAAACAACAAGTTTTTATTATTTCAAATGACCAGGCTTGGCTCAAATGACCAGGCTTGGCTCAAATGACTGATAAACCAGTCAGACCTTCACGGTAGACTGGCCAGATGGGCATTGAGGCTTTAAGGATTCTCGTTCATCACTAAACACGGAAAAGACTCACATCATCTGGTGCTAGATTCTCTATGTCGTATGTATTCATCAGCTGAGGTGGATACTTTGGAGAAAACTGGTACGCAGCAGACGCGGATTTTGATTCGCCACATTTTCGGTGTGCGGGGTATTTACAACTTATTTAGCGCATTAGGAGAATTTCAACAAACTCCTTGATCTGCAGGAAGGCGAAGGAGATGAGCTGCAAGAGCAAGGAGCTAGGAAGCTTTGGATTCCGAAGGGGCTGACGACTGAGATGATCACCCCCCATGATCATCCTTTAAGTGTACATGGAGGGGGGGGGAGGGTTGGTAAAACCTTGGGTAGACTGTGGTTGTAGTACTACATCCGTAATTGTGAACGTGCAGGACGTCAAACGTCAAACGCCGTAGCCTCTAATGGGAAAATTGATCATTATGGGTGTATCAGCGCTTGAAAATTGATCTTTTCGGTCTCGCGTCGGGAAAATTGGAGCAATAGTTGTTCTCGATTCTCTCTCGAACTTTTCATTCATGGACCCGATTAAACGGTTTAACGCAAATGTGCTGACTGAATACTTGGAGAAGAGAATTTTTCATGTTTCTGGAATCCTCGAATGGATAACGTCTGATCATTACATTTGTGACTTTCCACGATCTTCTGAAGCAGTATGGCATTCAACATATTTATACTGTTTTATACTCTCCGGAGGCAAACGCCTCGGAGACTGTAAATTGCTTACTGTTGGCTGCTATACGCGCTGATATCGGCCCTGATCAAAGAGAAAGGAGTATCAAGTTATCGTCCATCTTCCATCCATCTTCGTTCAACAAGACACGTCTCGATAGAGATAGAGAGTCAGCCTTCCAATCTCGCTGCTGTGGTTTTGGATCTCTGAAGCACAATCTGACTGTGTGGATGCCCTATACTTCACTAAGGAGTGAATAGGGTACACTAATACGTCGTTGTTGGGTGTAGTGATCTTCAGTTGTTTTTGCTTCAGCTGCCTTGTAGTGTTCGCGGCATTGCGACATGGTCGGTATATCATTTGCCTTTTCGAAGGTCAATCTGACAACAGAAATGATTCAGTTATATGTAATATATCCTCTTTTTCTTCCAGGTTAATTCCCCTTAGCTTTAACAATTACCCTTTTCAATTTCATAGTTCCCGACATTCATTTATATCAAACATCTAACAGGTAATTAATTTTATAATAATAATAATCGTTGGCGCAATAATCTATATTGAATCAGAGCCTTGAAGTGTGGTAGGGCACTTCATTGAAGACCGTGACGATACGCTACAGTACCCTGTAGGAGGCAATGTGGTTAGTATTGGCCCGCTTCATATTATTACTTTGATTTGACTCAGGTACTCATTCGCAGCAGAGTCGACTGGTATCCGGCATCCAGTCACGATAACAAATCCCTCTGCCACCAGTGAGTTTTGAACCGTAACCTTCCGCTACGACAGTCCAGCGCTCTAACCACTTGAGCTATCCGGACCCAATTAATTTTACTTATTTTAAAAAAAAATCCTAGCAATTAGTAGACTCTCATAAACTTGCCCAAGTTACCTATTGCCCACATTACTCGATGCAGGTAAAGTGATTGGCTTCTTCGTTAGGATGAATGCCGCCTGTAATGCAATTTGTTGTTGTTTTCGTTTTTGCTGCGCCGACTTTGAATTTTCAAGTTCAAGGTTGGTGTCAGCGAAAGTGAGAATTAGTGGCATCGGTACCGGCTGATAAGGTTGACAGCTGATCGGATGTATGGAGCAAGGAGATCGATTTTGTTTTTCTAAAAAAAAGGAGATTAATTTTGGTTTTTAGAAAGTAAAGTGAACTTGGATTTTGTGAAAAATGGTCTTTGGAGCGGAGTTTCGTACACGAAACATCAATGATGTTGTTCGTCATCCCCTCCCGGAATTGGATGGGAATTCTCCTTGTGGGGTACAAATTATAAGGCGGGGGGGATGTAGAATCCCGATAATTCGTGTGGTTAGGGGCCTGACGATTTTGTGTGAAATATCGGGATTACCAATTGCCGGGGGTGCAAAATAAAAAAAATTAACTCCGGAAAACGAATAATCGATATATGAATTATCGGGATTCCACTGTATTAGACTTTGAGAATTGCCATTAATAGATAAATAACGTACAAAACTGCAGGGTATTGTCAATTTTCTCAAGAAATTTCAAATGTACAGTGGTTCTATCGTTTATGAACGCACTGTTATATGACCTTGAAATAACTTTTCATTTGGAACAATAAAGCGGGGTAGCGACACTTAATATAGCTCAGCCGAAATTACACCACTTCAAAATCTATCTTTTCGTAATCAGCAATGCAATCTTATCTATGGAGTTGACTGACTGGTCTTCAGAACTATATTTTGGATTTCATATTTAGTTGCTTCTATTACACTTTTCGGGGTAGTTAGAAACTGGTCACGATGCGAGTTCATATTCGGATCTTGTGTTTTGTAGTTTATCTTTTTCAAATATGTAGAAGTGCAAATATCTTATATTTGGCTGGAATTCCGTCACCAAGTCATGGAATATGGTAAATAGTGATATTATTTTGTTTATAATTGATATCTATGTAGTATAGCTGTGTTAAAAAATTATTTATTGACGAATAGTTGTATATATTTTAAAGTATGCAACAGAAGCTATCTTAAAGAATCTTGAAGCACACCACCTGTTACCTGCACAATTATTTGTTTTTCAACATATGCAGTAAATTAGAGGCTGGTCAGGAATTATTTAAATGCTAGGCTTGGGGAGAGCACAATGCCGATTTGTTCTGCGATTGGGGAAGTGAAGGTGTTTATTAATTGGAGACTGATTGTAGAGGTTCTTGAAATTTTGTGGCCGAGAAGTTGCATGCATTCATCTTATCATTGTTTAGTATTGAATGATACATTTAAATCTATTGTGGTGTGTAGGATGATATATTGACAATTTGACAATTTACAATAAGGGGGAATATATTCTTGTAGGTCTAAGAGGACCACTTTTTATGAGAATTTTTTTGAAGAGACTGTTAGAGTTTCCTGGAGATAGTTCTAAAATATTTAATTCGCTTAAAAAATAATGGTATTTAAGCCAGTGACAGAGAATTTACGAATGTGGTGCGAAAAAAGGCACAAATGGTTGGAAAAAAGATTATTTGATACAAGTAAATCTGGGTAGCAAAGGTTTTCTTCTATTTTTATTTCTTTTTTAGAATTTTTGACGGGAGGTTGAAATAAAAAATATGATTTTTGACTCTAAAAATGCCGCCGTTTTAAAGCTTTAAAATCGGTGTCAAACGATAAAGAGAAGAATAAAAGGAAACCGTTGTGACCTAGGTAAATATGTATCCTAAAATTGTGTTTGACATTTTGACATTGGCTACCGACTTTAAAAAAGTCGTTTGGAAAAAAAAAGCGTTTAAAGTTTTAAACTATGTGTTCCACCGTTCATTGGGCGCAGTTCACAGGCTTATATCTTGTTGGGTTTTAATCCAAATAACCTGAGTTTTCGGAAAAATATTTTTAAAATGTGCGATCTAACCAATGCGACTTCCGATCACCTGATGTTTGTAATAGTATCAGGCCAGCGTTCCCCGATGATACGACGCAGATAGATGTTGCCGGAGGCTTCGAGCTTTTGAGTAACAGTGGGGGTTACTTTCCATGTGCTACTCCCATATAACAAGACAGGAAGAACACTAACACAGAACATTCTCAACTTAATCTTGGTGTTAAGATAACTGCATTTCCGGATTTTAGACAAAGCAGCGAAAGCGGATCTAGCGCTATTAATCATCATCATCATCAACGGCGCAACAACCGGTATCCGGTCAAGGCCTGGCTTAATAGGGAATTCCAGGCATCCGGATTTTGCGCGGAGGTCCGCCAATTCCATGTCCCTAAAAGCTGCCTGGCATCCTGAGCTACGCCATCGTTCCATCTCAGGCAGCGTTTGCTTCGTCTTTTTTTTCTACCATAGATATTCCCCTTATAGACTTTTCGGGCTGGATCATTCTCATCCATACGGATTAAGTGACCCGCCCACCGAAACCTATTGAGCTGAATTTTATTCACAACCTGGCGGTCATGGTATCACTCATAGATTTCGTCGTTATGTAGGCTACGTAATCGTCCATCCTCATGTAGGGAGCCAAAAATTCTACGGAGAATTCTTCTAGCGGAACAGTTTCTGTAATTTGAAATAGGCTCTGTTGGCTCTCAACAACCGTGTGCGGATTTCATCATCGTAGCTGTTATCGGTTTTGATTTTCGAACTTAGAAGAAATTATCAACGGTCACAAAGTTGTAGTCTCCTATCTTTATTCTTCCTGTTTGACCAATGCGGTTTGATGCTGTTGATTGGTTGGTTTTTGATGCTGACGTTGCCACCATATATTTTGCCTTGCCTTCATTGATGTGCAGCCCAAAATCTCGTGCCGCCTGCTCGATCTGGATGAAAGCAGTTTTTACGTCTCATGTCGTTCATTCCATGATGTCGATACCGTCAGCATAGACTAATAATTGGGTGGACTTAAACAGGATCGTTCCCCTCGCATTTACCTCAGCATCACCGATCACTTTTTCCAGGGCCAGGTTAAAGAGGACGCATGATAGGGCATCCCTTTGCCTTAGACCGTTGTTGATGTGGAATGGTCTCGAGAGTGATCCTGCTGTTTTTATCTGGCCTCACACATTGGTCAGGGTCAGCCTATCCAGTCTTATCAATTTCGTCGTTATACCGAATTTTCTCATGGCCGTTTAAAGTTTTACCTTGGCTATGCTATCGTAGGCGGCCTTAAAGTCGATGAATTAATGGTGCAACTGATGTCCATATTCCATCAGTTTTCCTATCGCTTGCCGCACACAGAAAAATATGATCTCTTTGGTGTGCGCCAATGACGTTCTGGGCATATGGCGCTATCCGACCTAGCAAGATAGGGGAGAATATATTATAGATTGTACTCAGCAACGTGATACCTTTATAATTGCTGCACTGTATGATATCTCCCTTTTTATGTATGGGACAGATAATACCTCGTTTTTATTGACAACTTGAGCATAAGTTGATGAATCACTTGGTGTAATTGGTCGCCTCCATATTTAACCAATTCGCCTGTAATTCCATCGGCTCCTAACGACTAATGATTTTTAAGCCGATGGATTGCATGGACTCTTTCTTCTCTACTTGGTGGTGGCAGTATTTGTCCATCGTCTTCAGTTGGCGGGACCTCCAACTCGTCGATGTTCTGGTAGTTGAGCAGTTCATCAAAGTATTCAACCCATCGCTCGAATATGCCGATTCTGTTGGAAATCTTTGTTTCGGCAGGATGAACATCGAGGTGTGTAAGGCTTCATCCTGCTGACTTGTTGATAAAATTTGCGCGCCTGGTGCTGTTGCTCCCTGTACTTTTCGAGTTTACAAATCTGTTGGCTCTCCTAGGTTTCCTTCTTCGTCTGTGAAGTCGTTTCTCCGCTCGCTGGAGTTCGTGATAAGTCTCCGTGCGTGCCCGCGTCCTTTGAGAATGCAACATTACTCAGTATGCAGCATTCTTCTGTTCCGTTGCTAGCTTATAATCATCGTGAAACCATCCGTTCCGACTCGCTTTGCGGCTGCGGCCAAGTATGTTTGTGGCTGTATCAATGATAACGTTCTTCAGGTGATTGTGAAAATCATTTGTTGATGCTTCATCATCATGATCATCATGATCTCTGTTTACTACGGTTATTGCGGCATCCGTCCCCCTTATAGGTATTTCGGAGGGATGTGTTGTGGATGGCTTCAGTGTTAACTCTTACCTGATGATCACTGGGGATTCTGGGCGATGTCGTTATATGGGCTCGGAGCACGATGCCTAGAAGATGATCTCACTCAATATTGGCCCTATATGTTCTGACATTCATCGAGGCTAAGAGGTGGCGGTGTTCAATCAACACGTGGTCAATTTGATTAAAAGTGGCCCTGTCTCGAGAGGCCCAATTTTGTTTGTGGACCGCTTTCCAGGTACCAGGCAAACCAGGTACTTCCTAAAACCTGTACTTCCTAAAAGTGTGACACTGGTTATTGAATAATCCGCAGTTCGTTATAATTTGTATTATATTTTGATGTAAACTATGAGAGCTAACGTATCATCTGAATACAGGCTAACGTATCGCCTGAATACAGGCTCCGTCCCTACTTGGCTGTTAAAATACCCAAGTATGATTTTGATATCATACCTGGAACAAGCTTCAAGGGTCCGTTCTACTGCCTCGTAGAAGGTATCCTTCTTCGACTCTGCAGTTTCCTCTGTAGGGGCGTGATCGTTAATGACGCTTATATTCCTAAATTTGTCTCGCAAGCGCAGATTGCATGGCCGTTCGCTTATATTTTCAAAGCCAATAACAGCGGGTTTCATTTCTTGGCTGACTAAGAAACCTACTCCGAGCACATGGTTTACTGGATGGCCGTCATAATATATGGTGTAGTGGCGCTTTTTCAGGAAACCGGTCCCTGTGCCACGCATATCCTGCAACGCGGTTACATCGGTCCTATATTGGAACAGCTGCTTGGCAGTTTCCATCTCTGTACAGGGAGCACATTTTTCAGGAGAAAATGCACAAATCGTTATTCCATTGTCCTTGCCGGGTTTATCGTTGTATAGTCAATGCAGTCCGAGGCTCCTTTTGTGGCTTCGTTACAGGTTATTTTCCGTGTACAACTACAGTCCGTCGCAACTACAGTCTGGAGGACCAGTTGATACGATTTGTTCCGTGTTTAGGCGCAGGAGGCTCGCCTTCGTCCTTCTCCGTCTGCAGCTTTTCGTTAAGAAAGAGTTCCCAGCGGTCACCACGTGGAGGTGGAGATAGAGTTTGGTAGTAGAGCTGCTGGTGTTGATTCAACAGGCGTTTCCCAGGTTTTATGCTCCATTGTGGGTACCAATCCACGTTACGCCCTGGGACCTATACTACCATTTGACTACCAGCACTATTAATAAGTCGCGCAGTATCTAGTTCGATGCCACCGTCGGCAGAAGCCATGCTTCCTAGAAATACAAATTGATCGACGTCTTCGATGCTCCGCCCATTAATGTAAATAGGGAGAGTGTGAAAGCACCAGATCTGCAGCAACTGCAGGTGTAGTGACTCTGTAGGGGGCCATCAAGACCAGCGGTTTTACTCCGATTGAGTTCATTGATGACCGAAATGATTTCTCTTCTAGTCATTTCATCAACAAGAGGAGGAACTGTGGTGAAGTGTTCATTCCACCTCTTCAGTTGATTGTCATCATGGATCGTGGTCGGCCGTTAACGTCTTAGACAGAACTATCGAAAGATTTGCGACCACATGCAAGCTCCTTTGTTATGCGGTATACACTTCTGAAATCATTGCATTCTGTGGCATCTTTTGCTTTTCTAACCAACCCAAAAGTAAATTCCCTTTGGTCATAGTGCACATTACGCTGAATTTCTCGGAGTTTCGCTCAGTACTGGAGTTCGAGCGCTTCACGTCCGCCGCCAGCCTTCAATCCTTTCCATTCATGAATCTACTTTCACGATTCCGCAGTCAACCAGACGTCCTTTCGGCGTTCTGTACAGCGTCCGAGAAAAGATGATTTTTGATGAAGGCCCAATACTATTCGATATTCCTCAATATGTCTGCGTCTGATCAGCAAAGTAGAGCAGTCGATGTTGAACTTGGAGTGTCGCAGCTCCGCACTTCAGTGAACGTTAGCCACCATCAGATGGTGATCCCTTTCGAGGCCGATGTCAGTGCCTCTCTTGTTCTCCTAGATCTACCGCTGACAGCGAAGTGATCAATCTGGTTTGCCTTACGGTGTCGGAAGTGTGACTAAAAAAGTATGTAACGTTAGTCTACGAAAATATCTGGCATAACTGGTGATGTTAGGTGTATGTAGTAGAAACGTGGTGAATGTCATTGCCCACCTGACATATCGTATATATTTACCTAAGAATAATTGAAAACTTACAACTAAACAATCAGACAAAATGCAACCTCTGCACTGGCTGACGTGGAGATGAGAATTTTTGGTTGCCGGTGGATGGAATTAGGGAGTGAAATAGAATAAAACGCCATCCCTTCTCCCCAGTATTAACCTCCCGAGAAAAACTACTTTTTTTAATAGGGTAGGTGAATGCGTTTACGCACAGAGTGTTAGACTCACACATCGGTACGCCGTTGGAGCACCAACTAAACACGTCGCGAGAGAATTGGCTTGGAACCGTTGGATACATTACGTGGGGCTAGTCCTTCAGCTCTCAGGGCTTAGCGGGGTCTCAAGTCAGGGAAGTCCTTTCACCAACGGGAGGAGAGAGGAGGAAGAGAGTTATTAGTTCAAGGAACCCCTTGCTATCTGGTCCTTCCTCCTGTCGAGGTCAATATTCTTCGAAAAAAAAAAAAACTCGAACGTTATGCGCAACACGACTTCATCTGCTAGCGCTCTTCATTTACTCTCTGACCACATTGTTTGCAGAATGCGTAATTCCAAGATTGTGCTTTCCTAATCTTGTGCAGGTAAGACTGACAACCTCCATGCCCACTTAGAAGTTAGTTAAGGAAATAGTTAATCCCACCGTGTTTTCTATTCAGCCATGGATCTAAATTGCGAAGAGCCGTAGAGTCTGCCTCTTGGCTCATTTTGCCTAGAGAGTTGCCGCTCCGTAAGTGTGCGCTAACATTCTTCAGGGGGAACTACCAACTACCAATTCCCCCTGAGGTCACCATTATCGCTCGCTCTGAGACAATGCGAGGGATAGATGCTACTCGCAAAGTATCCCCTTCTCTGCATTTGAACAAGGCGTTTACGATATACCTTCTTGCCAGGCGCATTAGCAATGTGCTGCTCGCATAGGAATACGTCTCCTTGTAGATGGGGTCCCCGACATTCACCATTAGCTGACGCAAGGTCGAAACTACTGTTGCGGCCTTATCTGTTGCTGCTTTGGTTTCCTCGAAAAAGCTCATGTTCGAGTCGAACATTAAACCAGGGTACGTATTTAACCGATGGTTTGGCTCTTTAGTTAACTCACCAATTGATATGAGAACAAGGTTAGATTCTCTTTCTGGTAAAGATAACTACTTAAGATTTTTTCGGCGTAAAGCTGAAACGATAAGGAGTCATCCATCCGCTTATTCATCAACAATGCATTCAGCGACAAGTGCCGCAAAGCCGTCTGACCAAGCGCTACTCGCTCCAGGGGTCCGGCCCTAAGATTGACCCCTATGCTACTCCCAACGTCCTCTGTCTCCGTTCTTCTGTGAGTCTCTAGTGTTTCATAGAACAGGGAGCGGCCTCTCAAATAATCTTTCAATATCTGTAAGAGATAATTGGACACGTAGGATAAGTTTTTTAATGTGCCTGGTATCTGCCCGTGTTGAAGGCATTTCTGACATCAAGTGTTATGAGAAGCACAGTCCGTCGAGATCGGCGGCTGTATGCTTCGGTTCGATGAACCACATCAACGACCTCCATAACAGCATCCACCGTGGATTTCCTGCTCTGAATCCGAACTGTCTTGGGGATAAGTCCCCGGCAGCACGGATCGCTTCAGCGAGTATACTAATAATGAGGGAAATACTCTCCTTTAAGCAAGCGTTGAATGCCCCGAGCCGTAAGGTTGACTGTTGGCAGTATACTATTCTCTAAATTTCGGTGGAGATACCATCAGGATCAGGAGTTACCTTTTCATGGTGAGAACTGCCTCTCTGAGCTCTTCCAGGCACTTGACGTCTACTACGTTGTTGACAACAACCCGTGAAGGTCCGGTTTGCGCTTGTTGTTTACAATTGCCTTAAAGCGAAGAGAGATCATATACCTAGAGCCTAATATATTTGGTGTGGGAAACAAGATTAAATAGCTATTGGTATTTACAGAGATCGAGTTAATATTTGGAGATAATTCGGCTAGATAAAAAAGCTTAAACAAATGCACTGGGAAGAGGTTAACAAAAGTGATCTCATACTATTAGCTAAGTGTTGTCGACAGATTTACCGCTGGAGCTACCTTAGCCTAGACTAAGCAATATTATGATAAATGGGACAAGTTATTGATTTTGGTGTAAGAGTATAATTGGAAGTATTCAGTCGTAGAGTTTTACTTTACTGTGTATCAGTTGTCGCTGAGCTTTCTGAAGCAAATGATCTCAGATTTATTGGCTGAAATTTGTTATGACCCTATTGGTCAGGGATTCGAGAGAGAAATAGCTTAAGGAGGTTTTGGGCCCATTCGCGTACAGGATAATGTCGTCCGCGAAGAGAATCTGCTGGATACGGGAAGGCCATTGTAGTCAAGAGGAGAGCTGGACTACCGTTTGCGTGGGGGAGAAATTAACGGGAATCAAGGATTGCCAATTTAGTGGATCTGTAGTTTTCGAAGCCGAATTACGTTAGTAGACTGATTGCATGTTAAGCTGAATTAGTAAAATGCGCTTGAAGGTTTTCCCAATATTGGATGGAAGAGAAGTGGACATCTTTGAGGTCACCAGAACAACCCTTCTTCGGAATAGGTATCATGAGAGCTAATTTCCGGGTTAGAGGGAAGTGAAGTGCCTGTAATCTAGGCAGTTGTTGGAGAGAATGGCAAGACGCCCGCCGATGGTGGATGAACACTTTCATAGGATGAATTTTGAGATACTGTCTGGGCCCTGTGATTTTTTATTGTCAGGTGGGATGACTGAAGTTCAGTTTCTTCTTGGGAGGTAAAGAAAAGGATAATGTCTGATAATGTCGCCCGGGAGGCGGGAAAAAAAGGACATAGAAGGAGTTCTTTCATACCTACCCTTTTTCGTTGCAGTAGTGACAATCTCTGACTACCAGATGAGGTCGCAAGTGACCAGCTACGCTGGCAGATATTTTTTCCTTAAGGGAGTGTAATTGTAGGTTGCTTATTTTTATCGGGGAGTAATTGTTGGAAGTGGACGATTCGGATTTGTTTTGAGGAGGGAGCTTCTGGCGATTACTCACCGTCCATTGGATCGAAGAAGGTACTATATAATGTGCCCAAGGGCAACATGTTGTACAAAAAGTCAAATTGCTTCAGAGGCTGATTTTGTGCGGGCAAATATTAAAGGTGATTATTTTAATATTTCTGGTATTGCAAAAATTATTCAATACCGGGCGACTTTGAATAATTTAGGGTTGCATGCAACACCTAATTTTAAAGTATATGTATGTGCTCCCTGTATTTGAAATGCGGCGTGTGGGACAGTGCAATCGAATGATTCTGCAAAGGACATAACCTACCCGAAGCCTCTTTGTGAAGCCAGAAGGAATATTTGGTCACCGAATATGCTCTCATAACAAGAGAGGCAGACATTCTACCGATTCGTCAGGGCATCGGAAAAAAAGCTTTTTAGGCCTTATGAAGAGTGCAGTCTGGTAGGAGACCAGAGATGATTAAAAAGCAAGACGGTTCGTACAACTTGGCTAGCAGATGAAGACGCAACGGAAGTGACTTCTCCATATTTTTTTGTGAAATAAACTTCTTAGAGTTGGGAGTTCAGCAAGCAAATCTGGGGACGCACTGGGAGGGACAGAAATCCGAGACTGAATAGAAGTATGAACAGAGGTGCTGCAGTAACCACTTTACCAGTCTCAGGGATAAAAGTAATTGAAAAATCTAGATTTTTCGCTGTTTTTTCGTATCTAAATTTTACGCAGCAGTTTATTTTTAAAATAAATTGTGTTTAAATTAGGTTCATATAGAAAGATAAATTAATTTTTAACCAAAATCCTTAAATTTCTTTCAGGAATTTCAGACTCATCGAAGAACTTGCTGCAAGGGGCCATAACCTTACAGTTCTCTCAGTCGACAAAGCTAGGAAGCCAATTCCAAATACTCAGATTATAGATATGGAAGAAATTTACGAAGTGGTTCACGATAATTCTGAGTTCAATATAGGTGATTTCGTGGCACCTGGAGTGTTCGAAGAAGTTCAGATAGTCTTCGATTTAGTGTATAAAAGTTGCAAACTGATTGGCGAATCGAAAGGCTTCAAGAAATTGCTGAGCTATCCAAATAATCATAAATTCGATTTGATTATAAATGACAGCACTATTTTCGGCTGTCTAGTGGCCTTCCTCCATAAGTTTAACTATCCGCCATTGGTTAATGTTTCTCCGTACAAGTACACTCCGACAATGGCTGAGTCTACCGGAGGACATATTTATGGAGCATATATCCCTGGTCCTGTTCATCCGTTTGGTGTCAATATGTCTTTCATGCAACGATTGGAGAATACAGTTGTGGGTCTTTATGAAATATTGTAAGTTGTATGTAAGGATTTATGAATTATTTTTATTTTCTAATATTGAAAATTTATTATTATTATATATGTAGTTTTCGAGATTTATTCACCCCTATAGGGATTGATCAGGCAGGAACTATGTACCAAATTTATAATTATTGACGCTTGAGGGACTCCTCAAGTAAGTGGCTCGCTGAATGGTGTTTGCTAAAGTTTAGGGATAATTTCTTGGCAACAAGGGGAAGGTGGGATGCAGCGCAGTTATCTTGAGGTGCCATAGAACCGACTTTTACTGAGAGAGTAACCATCGATTGTGACACCAAAATTGGGCGGTCGGTGGGCATACAGTATTAAGTATGTATTGACAGATAGACGGAGAGCTCATAAAATTAATATTCAAAGATCGTACCAAAGTGGGGTTTTTCCATTCCAGAACGGTTAAGCGGTGAAAAAAGGTCTTTCTGGTACTGGCTTCGGAAAACACAAATCCTAGTTATATATCAGACTAGATTTCATGTTACACAGTTGATAAAGAATTTGTGCATATTCCTACAATTTTGATGCATTTTAGGTCTCAACTGACATAACATTTTCGGTGAGGCAGCTTCCTAGCTCTTTCTGTGTCCACGATCTCATTATGACATTAAAAACAAAGAGTGTTATGCCCTGCGATAGATCTTCCTTGCCCTGCGATAGATCCTTTCCTTGCTTTTCGATCCGGCAGGTCTGTCAATTACATCTGAACAGTCCACAGGTGGTCGGTGATCGATTGGAACAGTATTTGGTTAGCCAGTTGACTTCAAGGGAGCTGGTACGTGGGTTGAATGAGGTGCCGGAATATATATGAAAGGCTTTATGCTCAAATTGGGCGCGAAGTTATGCCATAGCGGCGGTGATTACATTCATGTGAACATTGTGTCCTGTTGTGTTTTAAAATGAGGCTCTTGAGTATGTAATTCGTTCATTTTACGAACTTCTAATATGCAGACACACCTGATGACATCGCAGTTGCGTTCTGGCTAGCGAAGAGCTTCGACACAACACTGTGGCACAGTGGGGTTTTCTATCTGGTTATCGAGAGATCTGATTGGCAAGAAAGAACGACCTTTTCAATGTGGAAAAAGAAAGGTAGTCTAGCAGAATGTTCAAATTACCGTCCTACCTGGTTGGTGTTCCATACCATGGACATTTTTGAACCCTTCTTGACATCCGTATTTGTGACATCATTTAAATAATAGTTTTCTCTAGAACTGAGGAACTACTGGCGCAATATATGCTGGTTATGGAGAAATACCCCATTTTCTACATTGAATTTCTGGATCTGGAAAAGGCCTTTAATCGTGTACCATACAAACTCATCTGATAAGCTCTCAGGCAACAGTTAGTACCAGAGGAACTCGTGCTCTACCGCAACTCGAAGAATTAAGATCAAAGTGTGCTTATGTTTATCAAATCCGCTTCGTTCTTCTGTCGGTGTCCATCATAAAAAAGCGCTCTCTCCCCACTTTTTTTTTTGTGGAACGTCTATCTTTCTTTACGCACCTCTATGCAGATGATTCTGCGTCTCAAAAGAGCTGATCTCAAGCATATCACATCCGAAATAAAAGAGAGGCCTCTTCGATGCTATGTTTATGTTCTCTTCATTCCTAGTGGAGTATAGGCATGCACATAGTGAGCTGTGTTTCTGTTTCATTATCATCACACTTACTGCCGTGTAAGTAATAAGCTCACAGCGGCCAGGCAAAGACAGAAGGTACCCAAACATTCACGACGATTGGGAATCGAACTCAGCGCAACGAGGTAAATAGGCCAGTGTTCCATTTTATCAACCACCGCTAGAGGGTTTAGTAGAGCAGTTACTCTGAAGAAGAGGCAGTTTACACACAGCTCTCACTTCGTGACCACCACAATGATAGTCAGGATCAATACTGGATTTCAATAAACAAATCAAATATAAAAAACTTCATTCATTCAAGTTGATAGCAGAAAACTTAACATGGCAATTTCCAAAATGGTGACCCCGAATTTAAAAAAGGAGAATTGCCGGGTTCAAGGTAAAGGTATCAGCAGTGATAACCCGAACTGGGTACATAGTTTCTCAGGCTTCAATTCTCACGACTTTGAAATTTGTTTTAAAATCGTGGAGGCAAGTTATGTGAGGTATAATATAAAAGATGATGGATGGCAAGCCACTACAAACTGCAGCCGACATAGCTGATAAGGTTTGCGCCACACTTCCGCCAAGTATCGCGGAAACAACATCGTTGGCTTCAGCAGCGGAAACGCAGCTAGTCTAGTAATTATCAAGTTAGCTTGCGGTTCTGCGAACGGAGGTACACATAGTCAAACAGGAGTCTCAACCCGAGAATTCTTCCGCACTCGGACGTAAACCTCAAGGCTTTCATTCTCCATCGCATTCACAGTCCAGATCCAAAAGGCGTCGTCCCCAAGGTATATGCTGGAGATTAAATGCGGAAGCCACCAAATGCGTGAAACCGTGTAGCTGGACTTCGGGAAACGCCATCGGGAGCCATTAAAGGTGGCAAACGGCCCTGTTTCATCGTCTTCATGCTACCTGTTTTTGTTCGACAAAAATACGAGAACACGGTTCCTCATAGACACAGGAGCCGATATATGTGTTTATCCGCCCTAAAAATTCCAAGGAATTTTAGAAAGTAATGTAGAAAGGCACAGTCCGAGCTTTCGGCTGCCAACAGAACACCAATTGTAACATCTTACACCAATTGCTAATCTTACACTCAATCTCAGCCTTCGACAGGATTTCTCATGGAGATTTGTTTGAGCATGTTACGGGGTCCCTTCAGATCCTCATTGGTTCAGAGGTTGTCTTCGCGACTCAACTTACCTTACCTGCCAAGGAGAGATGGCAGACTGTACAATCCCGACCATCACAAGAATTAATGAAGGAACCTATTAGCATGATATCTTATATGAGTTTCCGGAGATTACTTATCCGGACGGAATTGGTCAAGACCACCAGTTGCTTTACAGCCCAGGCGATTAGCTTCGGACACGCTGAACATCGCGAAAAAGGAATTCAATACCATGATCCAGCTAGGATTGCTGCTCCATTAAATAATACGTGGGCTGCACCCTTCCATATGATGCCTAAAAAGAATAGCGGGTGGAAATGGTGCCGAGATTATCGCACACTCAACGCCCGGACTTCCACCGACAAGTATTCAGTTCGGAACATTCATGATTTCGGCCAAACACTCTATGGTAAAACTGTCTTTCCTACAATAGAACTGGTAAGAGCATTTAACCAGATCCCGATAGCTGAAGAAGGAGACAACCACAACAAGGAAACATAGGGCTTCGACTAAAGAAATTCTAGGTTCCGGATGTCACCGGCAAGCAATGGTGTGATGTATCTACTGGTGTCATCCGACCTTGTCAGCGATCAAAAGTGACTCGTCGCGTGATTGCACCAGTCAGGACTTTCGCACTCCATGATCTAGGTTCGAGTATGTTCATCTGAATCCTATCGTTATGCCTTATTGCCAGGGGCAACGCTACTGCCTGGCCATAGTAGACGGTTTCTCACGTTGGCTGGTAGTGGCACCAATCACCCTCAAGAAGCCATTACAGTTGCTAGATCTTTTCATGACACATGAATGCCCATATTCGGTATACCCCTTCGGATCACCAAAGATCAAGGAAGATAGTTTGAATCAAGGTTGTTTTAAGAAGTCAGAAACCTGACTGGTGCAACCAACATCAGAATTACAGCATACCATCCGGCAGCTAATGACATGGGGTTTTCACCGGCAGCTCAAAACAGCAATAGGATGTTACAATACTGGCTGGACAGAAGCATTGTCTGTCGTGCTACTCGGCATTCGTACAGCTTGGAAGTGTACCTCGGCGAAATTGCAGAAGAAATGGTGTATGGTCAGTCTTTACGCCTGCCAGGCTAATTTTTCGATTTACAGTCCAATCACGAGCAAGTATACACGTCTAATTTAAGCCAATGAGTTGAGACAGCGCTTCCAAACGTTACGTGCAGCCAATACGAGTTAACATGACAGCAAAAGAATTTTCATATTCAAAGACCTGGCAATAACAAGCCATGTCTTCAGGATGGTCCAAAGAAAATACTCCAACATCCATAACCGGGCCCATATCGGGTGATCAGTAGAACGGATAAGTTATTTAAAGTTGAAGTTTCTCGACGTATCATTACAGTTTCTATCAATCGGCTCAAACCGGCTTACGCGATGGCCGACGATATCGAAGAGAATCCGATCTTGGACCAACAACAGGAAGCCTTCGTGGCGATGCTGCTCCCGAGAGAAATATCCTCTATTATGTATTTCATTCCATTTGGTAATCAGCGATGGAGTTGTAGCCCTTCCTCAAAGTGGCTTATTCATTGTCACTTTTCGGAGCAACACGTCTAGGGGTATCTGGTTCGTAAGATGGCAAAGCTCTTTTTTGAGACTGTATTAGGCCAGAAGACGCCGATGACTAGACGCAGATATGCAGTTGATGATGAGGTTGAGAATGGTGTGGTACAGCCTCAAGTTAATGTTGGGATTGGGATAGCAGCATTTTCCCATCTTGGATAAAACAGCGAAAGTGAGTTTAGCGTTGTTAATACCTCGAGGGGTATCGTTGTCGTCAGAAGAAATACTTACCAGATGTTGAATATCCCTTCTGAACAGAGTAATCCAAATAAACTGCCTGCTGATGCTCTTTAGCAAGTATATCCAAGATTTAAACTACGTGTACTACTAGACAGAGACTGGGTAAGATAGATAAGGTCTCTAGATTCTTATATTCAGAGCGGAAATTGGTATGCCATTGTTGCTCCGTTGATTCCTTCCAGGATTATATTGGCTATTAACTTTGCGACCGCTGGAAGCATGAAAATAATCCTCCAATTGCCAGACTCAAAACGGATATTCTTTTTGGGAATCTTAATGATTATCAATTCCTTTCGTTCCATGGGAAGGAGTTCAGATTACCAGGATTAAGGAGTAGCAATTCTGCAAATATTGAGGGACTACATGCATGTCCGCAATGATACGGTTTACGCCGGCGGCTTTAGGTCTTTGAGTGCGTTGCTGGCAATGATAATTTCATTTCTACTTAGAGGACCAATCCGTGCTTTCCTGTTCCACTAGCCATCCCCTTTACGATAGGTAGAACTTCACTGAATGTTATATGGTTAAGAATCGCGGTTCGTTCTACCTATTTAGCTACTCTTCATCTTAGATAAGAAGCCTATTGTTAATGTCTCTCTCGGGGTCATCGAACAGCGAGGTTTTGTGTAATGCGGTATACGACAGAGGAATTGTTGTTCTTTATGGTGGTTTCTGCTTCGCTGATCAACTTTGGAATTCCTTTTGTCACGACCTATGCTATGCAAAATTTCTCGTACTTTGCCTTTATCTATATGCAGCAATGAAGCTTTCAGCTCCTTACGTCCATGCGCCGCTCAGGTTTCCTTCAGTCACTCATCTCTTGTGATGCTCTTTTCCGACTTGGCCGAAAACGTTACCTGTGATGTCCAGTGGTCATCAATATTCTCGGGTGGCTTATCCAAAATTTTAGCCGTTTGCCCAATTCGAAGGTTCTCACTCAGCTGGATGACACTCAGGTGGTGGTAACGGCGCGTATTGAGTTTGAGGGCCACCGTTCTTTCTTCAACGAGTTGACGCAATCCTGACGCGGATGATGGTCCTCATTCGGGGCCGATTTCAGAGTTTGTTTTTTTCCGCACATTTAGAACACCTAACAGGTGGTCGTGATCAAATTAATCACTGATTAAATGCTCGCAGCTGGTCAGTTGAAAAGTTATGGATCTTATGACACTCCTTGTGCGCGAGCAGTTTGTGGCCGATGATGAGGTGGCGAAAGCTATAGATACCTACAAACCTGTTACTATTATTTTGCCATCACGCAGGGTATATCTTCCTGTTTAACGATGCAGTTGGGTATAATAAGAGTTCACCTTGGCATTCACGTAACGTTACACTTTCCCACTTCCAGGTGACCTCTCCTTAATTACATGTAGCTGGTCATAGAAAGCACGCTTTGTCTCTTTACTGGAAATTTCCGTTGGAAGCACTGCACAATTGTAATGTTCCCTAACCTAGACCGGTGTACGTAGTAGGATGAAACTATATTGTCACAAGTTTTCTCCGAAGTTGCCAATAGAGAGGTGTTTTCAACGGTTTTTCAGCTGTTATTTGCGGACGATCTAGCCGTGGGAATAATCGGTGAGATTGCAGCCACAGCACGTAGATTTGCTGATAATAACATTTGGTGCCTCCAGAATGAATCCCCCTTAACGTTAGAAAACCGGACTGGCTATGGGGGGAACTCTAGCTGGCACAAACAGTAGAGTATTTAGTATCTAACTTGGAACTTGTAGGAACAATATTAGAAATCCTGCAGATTGCTTTGCTGCAGTCGAATTGTCATATTTAAGACCTATGGACTTTCGTCACATCCACAGTTAAGCCCACTTTGATATGTACATTCATTGCTTGGCGGTCAAGGCTGAACTTTGTAAACAGTAAAAGGATTCCCGCATAAATTAAGACCAGACTCGTTAATTTGTCCAATTTGCCTTAGTATTACTTCGCAACCTTCCGAGAGTCAAGCAGCGTCATCAGCACTAAATAGCAACATCCTATCAAGCCAGATCGGGCGTAGCTGCCACCAGTTGCTGCTGAAATGTAGCTCACAAAACTAAATGAGGAGGCTGATAGATTTCCTCATCAAGGGCTTGGGCATGCAATAGTGGCTCTCCTTGCTTCCTTGCAAACACCGGAAGAAGGAGGGTCTAGTAAAGCTGTGAGTGCTTGGAGATGCGGCTCATCGCAAATCTTTCGACCTTATTTAAACTGGAACGGAATCTTGCTATCAGGTCCTCGTAAAAATTAGTTTTAAGTTCAGTAGGGTGTGGCTTGCGGTGATTGAAGGCAACCGTACGGCACGGAATTGGCTCCTACGACTACTAGGTTTTGCACGGAAAACAAGTGCAGTGACTCAAAAGGCGACGAGAGTAGTCTCTATAGTGCCATTATTTATCAACCCTATAACCCCGGAATTCTCTTTCAAAGCGGAAAAAATTAGCATTCCAGGAACTCCTGGGTACTGCTCTCGAGGGGTGTGTCCACAATCCAGAAATTAATCGAAGTCCTTGTTCTTAGCCAAAGGTTGTCGCCTGGAGGTTTTTCACTATCTTTGGCGTGTTTCATGTTTCGATAGCAAAATACTTTAAGAATTGCCACTTTACTTGCTTACGTATCCTGTAACCCCAGAGCAAATCGTTGGAGGACCCTTTTAATAATCATGACACACTAATGCTTATAACGCAAGAAGGGAATTTAATTTGCTTGGCCTGCTGAGATAGTTACCATTTTGTACACCGTTTTATCTACTTCTACGAATGTACGGATTTTTAATGACATTATCCGAGTGTATAACCCGTGACAATGGCATCGCCAACCAGAGCCATTTGCCTTTTCGGCCTTTTAGCAGGTTTAATTTATGTATTTTGGTTTGATTCCTCCATTTCTAACTCTCTGCAGCATTTTTTTATTTACCTTGTAACAGGGCCATATTCATCAAGGAAGGACTAATAAAAGAAATCCTTATGGAAAAATAGAGGTTTAAGCAAGTTAGACTCAATTCCATGATTCCATATCATAAACTTCCAAAAAAGTGGTATTACCAGTTCCTTAATGATAAACATCCATTTTCAGATATCGAAGATTCAAATTCCAGTCTAAATTCGACGAACTCGTTGTTTCAATGACCGGCATGCAAGATCTTCCTAGCACTTTTGACCTGATCCAAAAAGCATCACTCACACTCCTCAACATTCATCCTGCGACGGATTTCCCCTTACCTTTACCGCCCAATGTTATCGGAGTTGGTGGACTACAAATTTCTGACCCTAAACCTCTTCCAGCTGATTTGGAAAAGTTCATCCAAGGCTCCAAAAAGGGTGCTGTGTTAATAGCGTTTGGGACGAATGTTCGTAGCGATGTATTTGAGGACGATAAGCAACAAATGGTGATAGATGTAGCGAAGAAATTCCCGGATTTTAACTTTTTGTGGAAATTCGAGAAGGACCCGACTGAGGGAAAGGTGCCCAATTTGTTAGTGAGAACATGGTTACCGCAGAATGATATTTTAGGTAAGCAAGATTTCAAATAAAAAAAAGGACCTAATTAAGATTTCATATTTTTGAAGCTCATCCAAAGACCAAGGCATTCATTTCTCACGGAGGCGGATTGAGCACCCACGAAGCTACCTGGCATGGAGTTCCTTTAGTTACCATTCCATTTTTGATGGACCAGAAAACGGTAACTACATGTATATTCCGATCAGTTCTTCTAGTATTTTCATCCCTCATTTTAAATTTACAGAACTCATATGGATCAGTTATTGCTGGAGTTGCAGTCAGCGTTGATGTTCAAACTATGACTTCGATGGACCTTGAAGCAGCTGTTCGGACAATACTCGAAGATCCATCATACACTGAACGAATGAAATTGCGGTCGCTTCGGTTTAAAACGCGTCCAATGAAGCCAGTTGACGAAGCAGTTTGGTGGATTGAATACGTCCTAAAGGATCCAAGTGCGACGCATCTACGTTCGCCGGTTATTGAGTTAGGTTTATTTAAGGGAAACTGTGGAGATCTTTTCTTGTGTTGTTTCTTTGTTTTAGTTTTAGTCCTCGTTATTTTACGTTGTGTTCTTTCAATTTTGTGTAGATTTTTAAGCCCTAAAAAATCCGGACAAAAGGTTAAGAAAAGTTAAGGGAAGGTTATGAAAAAATTGGCAAGGAAACTATATGTGATTCTCGTGCCTAAAATGATGCTTGAACTGACAAAACTCACTCAAATCCCTTTTTCGTCAAATGGTTGTTATTCAATAAAGCTTTCGATTTGATTTAATTTTGTATGCGGTGTATTTTGTTTTCCATGCATTCCTCATCATTCGGTGTTCATCTTTTTTTTATCCCTCCTCCTATGGCACCCAGACGTTGTAGCTTCATGAATTACATTATACTATAGCTGTACTGGATTAGTTTTATGTTTGAAAGGTTCTATACAAAATGAGCTCCTTGTATGGCTGATGATCTTTGTGGTTATCTTAAGTGAGTATCCTGCATCCGATAGCCAGCTACGCAAGATAAGTGAAGTGGTTGTTGGTCGACGATCGGAGCGTCCGTATAGAGTGCCTGGTTGATACAGGCTCCGCCATCCCGCTGCTTCCAAATGCTGGCTGCAATGCCAGCATCTCACGCTACATGCCGGGAATGCCGCCCTCCCAATTGTGCGGAGCAAAGACGACCTCGCAAAATACAATCGAAGAATATAACAATAAACTATCGGAAAAGCAACAAGCGCAACCAAACTCAGGTCAAACAGAAAAGCAAGAAGAGGGTCTGCAAGAACTCAAACGCTAAGTAACCACTGCAGGCAGCAAAGTAACAATGTCCGCCCGACGGAGCACGCACTGCGAAACCCTTCAGCGACTTGGTCAGGAGCCGCTACCACATGATGATTCCCCCGTAAATATTGTCTAATAGAATGTGGGGACCAGTTCTCCAAAACCTTTCTGGGTTCGCTAAGATCAGCGGCGTTTGCGAGAGCGTAAAACTCAAGATGGTCCCATACGATGTACTTCACCGAAAACTGGTTCCTCCAGAGGCATCAGGAGGAACGATTAAAGGAATTCTGTTCAAGTTATCAAGACCAAACTCTTCGATGCTCTCATTGCTAGCATTGGCATGACAGACGAACTGGAATCAAAAGACGGGGCTCTGTAAAATGCATTCAAAAACTCATTTAGAGTCTCGTGCTATGCAAAATACAATACATTGCCGATATGGAATAGACATTTTGTTCAATTTCGTAGGAAGCTGACTAGGGACTTTCAACATTTGCTATAGGTGGTAATCATACAAGGACTCCTTGAAGAAACGACCATCAGGATTACCAGAAAGCGGTCCTAAGGGTATATTGGAAGAACATGGAAAGCATCTGCTAGTCTCCGATACGATTTAGGACTCTGGCCAAAGTACATAGGAGCTCACCGTCGTCTCACCGTTGAAGGACTTCTGGACGGAATTTCCTAGTGTGGTAATGGGTACACTTCCCCGCCAGCAAGCGGGATTCTAAATGAGAACTTCACTTAGCGGCTACTTAGTCTCAGTCGTGTGAGATTAGCAAATCTGTAATCATCCAGGATAAAATAGCTGGACTATAAACAGCTTCTCCATATATGAATAATTGGCTCCAGATGTCATTATGCCAATCATGCGGCAGCAACAGCAAGTAAGGGTTATAACATGACTTGTGTTTTTGATAAGGAAACGGGAGCGTCCACACGAAGAATTTTCAGCCAACTAGCTTTACTTTGGTGTGTTAAAAACCTAGAATGCACCCAGAATATTTACGTAAAGAAGATCATGCAAAAGCACATTCCCTAAAAGAAGACGGCTCTTCACAATTAACACGGTTCAACTATAGCATTCTTTGGCATGAAGAGAATATTCAATAGCATAAGTACCAAATCCATCAAGGCGGGTTTAACCGAAATAGAATTGGAGATCTTGCGCCCTCTACATTGCTCAATGTATAGTATCCATACTAAAGGTCAGGATAATCCAATTTAATCTGGAAAGTGAGCACGTGACTAGACCGGTGTGCAGAGACTCGCTCAATGGTGTCACCATATCTCCGGTACTCTGGCTGATAGTATTCATTGAAAGCCTACGAATGTTGGACAGGACAAATGCGAAGGTGGTGCCATATGCCGACGACTTGGTGATATGAATCAGAGTGATGTTTCTCAGGGTTACGTGTGAAATTTTGAAGGGGGCGTTGGAAAAGCTTTTTAGCACCTTTTCCAGTGCAGGGAGGACGAAGCCCGGCCTGTTGCCCCCTCCAGGCCCGCTTGCCACTAACACATGACCAGCAGGCAAACAGATCCTCGCCAGTAGGACTTGCCTACTTCCAGTCTGGCCCTACACACGCTTGGTCCTGCCAAAGAGGGTTTTCAGCGTGTGATGGTATGAGAACTTGCCGAATTGCCATTTGCAAACTTAACCTGAACCATCAGACCAGGCCTCCTTAGTTGCATGACTAAGCAGAGATTCTTCCTAGCTCTGGAGAAGGTGTTCGCTCCGATCAAATAGGAGATCCCCACAGTTTTCTCTGCAGCGACTTCTTAAGGTTTTATGTAAAACAAAACCTTATTAAAATCGGTTTACTGTCTGTCTGTCTGTCTGAGTTTTGTTTTTTTGAGGAGGTGAAAATTTTCAAAAGACATAGGTTTGGACACACCAGTGACTTCCTCCCTGCCCCACGGAACTACACATCATCTCGGTGCGGAGTCAGCTTACTCTAGCTTAGTCACATTTCTTCTATACGCGACGTATGTAACCGGGCTTTTCTCTTCTTCTCTGCCATTCGCAGTTTATTTGGATAGATGCGATCATGGAGTTGACCGCATCCCAATTCTCTTGTTGTACCAGCACCTCTCCTAGCGTGTCCTCTAGATTCCTCCTTTCTTCCACAAATCCCGGAAAGTGGAAGAATACATACTCTGGGTCCTCTGGGAGTCCATCGTAATTTGGACAGTCGGGTGAGGTCTCCAAAATACCCCTGGGGTCCGCCACCGGTGTCATACCAGAACCTCCTTTCAGTTAAGTAACTATCGACGATAGCAGCGAGATACTAACCTTCGCTAGGAATTTGCGTATTAGATTCCAATTGGCCGAATTGAATGAATTTTTCACATCCAGGGTTATTACCACACAATATTAGCTGGGGCTACCTTTTCCGTGGATTGCATCTTCGGCAGAGCCAGTAACCAATCCGATTGCATCAATGGTTGATCTTGCTGTACCGAACTCATACTGCTGATCTGAAAGGCCGCCTTTGCTCTCAACAACCGCGAGGAATCTATAATAAATTACCCGTTCTATATGAGGATGGTTCACCAGGAGGTTTACCAGGCTTAGGCAGAGGTACCAACTTCTTCTTCCGCTTCCATTCCACTGGAAATATCCCATTGGTCACAACAACTCAGCTAACATGTTCGGTCTGGATTTCACGGCAAGCTTAAGGGCCTTATTCGGTATTACGTCCAGGTCCGGCGCTTTATTGTCTCCTATTCTACCGTAGATCCCCAGTAGCACGTCTCTGGTAACTGGCAGAATTACCGTCACATTCAGAGGTGGTTGGAATGTGTCGGTGCCCTCGCCTTGATGGGGTAATGACCCCTGGATGACTTTCAGTAAGAGGGTAGGACATGTGATCTGCGGAGATGAACGGCCTCTGAGTCGTCCCATCACGATTCTGTAAGCACTCTCACGTCCGCTTCTGAGCAGAGCTCCTGAAAACATTTCCTCTTGCTTCGTAGGATGGCGAGCTTGAGGGTTTTGCGGGCTGTCTTATAGGCGAGCTCTTTTTGCCCCTGATCGACTTTACCTATCGCCCTCTGAGACGCTCTTCGGTCTCAGCGGCAGGCTGATCGAAGGCTGGCTAGTTCACCATTCCACTAGTAGTTTGGTCTTCTACTGGGGAATGAGCATCACCTAGGTATGGACGCGACACATGCTTTGGCGATGCATTGGGTCACATGGAGGGCTCTTTCCTTAGCAGCGCCCGCTTTATCTATGAAAGTCTGCTCATCCAAAAGCTTTTGCAGACCAGCCTGAAATCTTTCTCGGTTTCGGGCATGATGGGTTTTTGCTCTGTAGCTCGACACATGTCTTAAAGAAGATTGCCTGGTGTTCGCTGTGGGTGTAGCATTCGCCGCACCAGGGCATACTACGCGCCAGGGCAGGGCTGACAAAGGTTAGGTCTACAAGCGAACCTGACTCTCCTTTCTGAAAAGTGTTCAGCATCGTTGTTAGCCAAAACTATGTCCATTTACGCACAAGCTTCTAATAAACTTCGCCCCCTGGCATTTGATTCTCTGCTACCCCACTCAACGGACCAAGCGTTGAAATCACTAGCAATCACGTTTGAACTTCGTTCCCTTGCGTCGAGAACAAGATTATCAATCAGAGTGAAATTATGCGGTGTTTCCAACGATTAATTAATTGAAGTAATAAAAACTTGTTGTTTCTTTTTCGTTGGTGTGGGTATTTATTCTTGCAAACACCGATATTTCGGGAACCACTTGTTCAAACAAGTTTGCACTGATGAAGGGAACGAAAAAGAAACAACAAGTTTTTATTACTTCAAGATTATCAAGCATTTCCTCGAATTCAGACAGTGCCAGACTTGGTGGGGCGTAGCAGCTGTATACATATGCACCACTTATTTTTGCCCACACAAAACCACTGGCTGTCTGACTTGCAGTACCTTGTATGGCCTGTCGACCGCAAGCCCATATCGCCGCTCCACCAGGCGAATCTGTGACCCATATGCCACCGTGACGATTTCTATACGGTTCACTTATGATGGCAATTTCCACTTCAGATTCGAACGTGGTTTGCTCAAGTAAATCCTGAGCGACCCTGCAATGATTGAGCTTTATTTGAATAAACCTCACTTTCTCATTGCAGTGAGCGCTTTCTTATATTGTGGGCATTTACCACATCCGGCAATATGCCGGTTATCCTATCCCTCTTTTACCTCGCACAATTGGCATTTCGGGTCCGTATTGCGCTCCCTGATAATATGCCCGTTCTTCCGAGGCCTTCTACATCGATCGAATCGATCAATGCTGCTGGTGCATACTTTCGCGAAGTGCCCAAACATAAGGCATTTAGTGAAGTCCCGCCAACAACTTCTGCGCTGCCTCCGCTGGTACTCGTTTTGTGGCCGCTTGAGTAACCCTATAGGCTTTACGTAACCCCGCAACAAACTCCTCCTTCCTACTCCTTCCCGATCTTTTCAGCTCGAACATGGGATCCCCTTTCTGGGTTCTTCGGATTCTGTTCACATTTCCGTTCATATCTGTTCGGTCGGGATCGGCTTTGAGCTTTCTTAGTATCTGTGCGTAGGACTGATTGCCCTTAGTGGAGATAACAATCGCACTGTTGCTTTTCCTTTCGCATTTTTGCTGGCAACTTTAGTCCATCCATCGTTTCCGTTCGTCTCGGACTTCGCAACGCTGGTCGACTTTCCTACATTTTCTGCTTTCCTCTTGTCCGCCTTTTTTCTCTTAGGTGCCTGTTGATTATTTAGTGGATCCAATTCTTTTCCATGTACTCATTTATTTTGCCGTGATTCGATGACAGTACGCTTATCCTTCGTAAACTCGGACAGCTAAACTATTTTTGCCCTAAGCTGGGTGAAGGGTAATTCCTCCGGGTTTTTTATACGCTCTTTCGTCCTTAGCCTTTATCGACCTTGGCTGTACCTTATCCTTTACCGTCATTGGCATTATTGGAGATCTCATAGTTGACTAGCTTCTTTAAATGGATCCCTTTCTTGGTCCTGGAGCATCTCCTGCTGTTGCGCATCTTGAGTATGTGCCTTCAGTTCATCTTTGTTTGGTCTTGTTACCGGTGTTCTCGGAAAGGTCGTACTTCGCTTGAACACCTCCTTCTCCAGATCAAATCACTTGTAGCATTATATGCCAAGGTGACCAAGTTCTCCACCACCCAGGTACTGCGGTCGAGGGATATCGACGACCGGGAATGCGCTTGGTCACTCCCAAAAGCTGCCGGTACTGGGGTTCCGAGCCCCTGCACCGTAAGTTTCCTCTTTCTATCGTCTTTCATGATGGTTTTATGTCCTGGGTATTCTTTCCATAGCCATTTTGGTCCATGCATCAGAGATGAGCAAACGCTAGCCCATGCACAGTCAGAAAAGAAAGTACATGCTCACATATTTACACATCAATTGGTATCCCCCTATCCGCCAACTAGGGTCGTGCCTGATGGGAGAACTGGCATCTCCACACAGGTCTGTCTGTCTGTCTGCCCGGCACACGCATTTTTCTTGGAAACGGTTACTGTGAACGCTCACGCATACAGTGAGTTACAACCTTTTACATCGAATTGAGGGGGGGTTCCAATACATGCGAAAGGAGGTTGCACTTTTTTTTTTAATCAAATATAGTCATGTGGGATATCAAACGAAAGGTCTCGATTAGTACTTTCCGAAACTGGTCTTAATTTTGACATTTGTTGGAAAAGTGGGGATTGCGGGGGACGATAGTGATCATTTCTTTAATGGGCCCATTCTCAGAAACCACTCAGCCCAAAAATTTGAAAAAAATCAAAAGGCTATCACTATGTTGTACCTAGACTCGGAAATATCCTTCATGCCAATATCCTTTCAAATAAAGTTAATAATAGTAGCTTCCGGTTTCCGGACTTGTCTCCTTTTTTCCAAGGGAATTGTGATGTCCACCATTGAAGTTTGGCGGTTAAGCAATATCAACCGCGGTTAACAATATCACCTGCTCATTACCAAAAGACGCTGGTAAGGGAGACATGTTTTTTGTATGTTCTTTTACACTTTAGCAAAGATGGCTTTGCTTTCCATCATTTATTGAGTTCTCGAATTAGTACAAAACCAGGATCAATTTCGTGGCCATTTCAGAATTCGGGACATGCAGAACAACCCACTTAAAGCCTGATTTCTACGTCTCCATTCTTTATAGTTCACACAATAACGGTATGCCACTCTAATCAAAGCAACCCTCCCAGCAGTCCTGCAGAAATAATGTGAAAATGTATCCTGACAAAAAAGTAACGATATAAGAGCTTCGATTTAAATGTAAATGATACATGTTGGCATTGTGCAACGCCAAGCAATTAATGAGTAACAAACATCTTCGCCCCCACCACGTACGGACAAAAAACATTCAACAGGGACGCCATACGCCGTGTCCTTAGCATAAACACGAACCGCATCCCGGCATACAAAGGAGTCAGGCAGAATAGAAAGCAGCAGTGCAGGTTCCACAATTCACTAAATTTACAGGGGATTGAGATAACCCAAGCTGAGGGCGGTATTTCATTAAGAGTAACAATAGACCCTATTGTTGTTAGAAAGTCATTTTAGCCAGCCAGTCGTCATTGTGTCGTCCCTGATAGAATGAGACTTGGTGTCAGTTTTTAACGGACAAGCATAATATAATGGTTGGAGGGCAGGAACGCACTTGGGAAGTGTCGTGGCGGGCGGGGGTGACGACGAGCTTCGACGACTAACATGTCCTTAGACCATTCGAAAGACATATGTTAGCAGATTGCTTCAGGCGAGTCGTCTCTCTGCATGCCTTTCATTTCATATTAATGTGGCTGAGTTCAGTTTATCTTTGACGGGCAGGGGGGCGGGGTGGATGCCTCCTCGGAGCATCCAGTGTCAGGCAAGATGGAACAAACCACACTATCACTGCTACCATTATGCCAGTGCACCGCAATCCCATATCGAATAGCTTGAATAGCAACAGGACTCGGGGGGATCGGGCGACAAACAATAATATACAAATGTTATGACTCAACACAAAAATGAAAACAATAGAGATGGGAATTTACGATTGAATTCCGGCAGGTGTTCTGCTTAAATTATGCTGCATTCTCGCTTTAATTTGTTCTTGGCTATCATAGAGATTCGTTGAATGCTTCTCGTCCTTGGAAATTCTGCTCAGTTTCCCTGCATATTACAACCGAAGTCGGGTGAATGGAGGGTTATGGGGAATGTGTACGGCAAATATTTTCACCAGAATGGAATGATATTATTTTTTGGAAGGTTGTCCAGGCATTAAGCCACCAATTTTCACTTCAGTTCCACTCGTGCCAGAAGATCAACACTGAAGTGAGTTGGTACTATTCAGCCTCACATCAAGGTCGCGGCTTACCACCTCCCCATGGTGTGCATCCACAACCAGTTGGTTCTCCAAATTGGAAAAGTGTTTAGTAATGTACCTTCAGGTCCTTGGTATCTCCGCACTCACGAGAAGGGGGTCGTCAATAATTCCCCGATGGAGAGTTCTTTCCCATTAGAATTTTTGCTGCTGACATTCTGTCGCATAAATTAAAGCGACCACCTCTAACGCGAACTCTTATAGGTTCGAGGACATCTCTCGATTGAAATGTAAATCGGTCGAATTGAATCGGCAAATAAATTGAGGAAATGTGTGGTCGGGGAGGCATAGAGAGAGAGTTCCACCGCAACAGCTACCAACTGGTCGGCTAACTGACGCTCCCTTCTCCAATGAACCGACTCCGAACAAGCAGAAATATCCGAGTTGAGTTGAATGCGTACCAGGACTCATAGGCACTAGTTCTCGCTACCTTTGGGAATTCCATGAAGCAAATTCCGCTAAATATTGCCTGTCTGTGCTTCGTTTTAATGTCGAATGGACATGACAACGTTAATTGAGAGACAATGGCCGGGTGGAGAGCCCGTGGAAGGAGAGGAGAATTCCGAGAGTGCTGTTGCTTTTTTAAATTGCTCGAATAATTGGCCGTTGAGGATTGGAATTAGTCGTGCCAATTAAAGTATTTAATGGTGGAATTGAATTGAAACTGCCATAGATGAAATGTTGATTTACTTTCGGATTTGATATGGAGGGATCTCCGGCCTGGATTGAGGTCATGGGTAGTAGGAAGGGGTCAAAGTTTATTGTCGATTCAATGAAGGACACTGAAATGGAGATTGCACAACGTTTTCTCCACGGCACTTCCACATTTGTTGATCCCTCCAACTTGTAAACTAATTTCTCCGTAAGCTTCCTACATAGTAAGTAAACACTCGGAACCTCCATAAATATTTTTTATTAAAAATTGATACACCGTTGCACTGAGCAAACGCTAAATCCCCTCCCCCGAACTAAGACCTTCTAGGCATTTGCATATTCAGGGAAAAAGCTATTTTTTATTGACTATTGATTACACAACTTCATAGTTTACAGCCAATAACACTTTTACTGCACTCATATATGTACTTGCCGGGGCTGAAGGAAGCCAGTCCTTATAAATCTGAAAATGTTTATTTTGCGTTTTGTTTGTCGATTGGAGGAGAGGAACGATAAGTTGCTGAAATATTCACAACTCAATAAAGTCATGTGAGTACAAAGAATCCAACGAAAAGATAACATTTCGTCTGGTCCTGAAGCTCATAGACCTGGAGACGAGCAATTCAAGGGTATGCAAGGAATTCCTTGTGTATACACTTGGAAGGATTGTATCTGTTGCAGAATGGAAGGTTCGGGGTTATACATCAATAAGATCGCATCTAGGAAGTCATGTTTGTTGAAGATAATAAAAATTTGGTGAATTGTTCATGTAAGGATTTACTATCGAATATTTTTCGCTATTTAGTTGAAGGGAGGTATTTTATAGTTTCATCATAGTAGGAGGAAATTAGGCCATCTATTTTTGGATGACTGTAAAGGAAATTGTGCACACCTGTAAATGCAACTTAGTGCCGAAGGTATACGCTTAACACAAGTTTCTTTCTGGGCAGGAGTTAGATCTGAGTTTTCGTACATACGTTTGTAACGAACACACTCACTTCAGCCAGCACGAATGAACAATGGCAATTCGCTGCCATCAAACTTATTCTTAATTTATGGAGTTAAGTATCGTTACTTTTAACTCCGTGTCCCTTGTATCTCACGCCCAACGTGCCACTGCCCGGGTATTGATCGACTTTCTGAAAGCAGACATTTATTGCGTTTCGGAGACCCATTTTAAAAGCAGGCATAACGTGAACTTCACCGGATATAATACCATCTGGGATGATAACAACACCGGCTCCGCCTTATTAATCAAACAAGTCGGGAAACCGGAAGCTTGCCGCTTCAGGTATAAAAGGTTTTGTGTTTCCCTATGTGAGGAGCATAACGTAGTTCTCCATTGGCTTATAGCATTGACCCGAGATATTGAAATCGTTCAGTTCTGGGCAGGTTACTGCCATTGCCAGAACTCAGCGATTTAAGTATCTCGAAGGGCAGGTTACTGCCATTGCCAGAACTCAGCGATTTAAATATCTCGCGTCAACGCTATCAGCCAATGGAGAACAGCCTAATGAAATTGTTTCACGCATTAATGCAACCTGGATGAAGTGGCATTCCCCAACTGGTGTTCTTTGTGATCAAGGTATCAGCGCACGTCCCAAATCTAAAATTTACTGCAATGTCGTCCGTCTGCCACTCTCTATAGTTCTGAGTGTTGGCCGACTATAAAGTACAATGAACGGCGTCTTGCGGTAATGGGGACGAAGATGTTGCATTGCACTGGTGGCGTGACACGTTTTGATTAGGTCTGAAATGGGAATATCCGCGATCGAACGGGTTTGCACCGATCGTGGAAAAACTGCAAGAGGGGCGTTTTCAATGGTGTGGTCACGTAATTCACGCTAACGAGAATTCAACAACCAGTATTGATCAGAACATCGAAAGCAATGGTAAGCAACCAAAAAGCCGGACAAAACAATGGTGGCTTGATACGCCGGATGGGGATTTAAAGGTCTCGCGATTACATCCTGATGAGGCATTTGATAAAATAAAATGACGAAACCGATCATCACGAGCCGACCCCGCTTGTGAACTGAAGGCTGAAGAAAAAGAAAAAGATGTGAGGAGCGACGAGTGCACGACAGCTCCGTGTAATATAGCTAAAAATTCCATTGCCCTCTATTTTCCAGATAGCGGTTTAAATGAATCATTTGATGGGAAGCCCTGTGTTGATAATGGTCAACCTCATACGCTTCACGCTCTGAGTTTAATATTATTACCGAATGAAAACAATTTAACCAGCATCAAATATAAAAAAGGACTAGGGAGAATTAGATTCTTCTTGAATGGAATTTTAATATTTCACTCGAATTTCGATTATTCTCGTTAATTATGACGTCAGCATCTGATTTGCATGGCTTTGGAAGCAGTAAACTCGCGCGAAATTGATAAGTTTGAACTGCTATAACTTTGGCGTTAATAGCCAGATTTCCATGAAATTTAGTACGTATATACGAAATGTTGCCCTCTATGCTGTACAAAATTCAAAAGTCCTAGGATGAATTTAAGGGGGGTTTTTCAGTAAATTTCTAAAAAGTAGTAATATACTATTAGTAAGTTTATTTGAGCAGATATCGGAATGAGCCATATTTTGAGGCCTAGATGTCATCTAAGCGCAGCACCCTGATTTTTTTTTTCGGATTTTCTGGCTGGGTAGTTTCCGAAAATGAGTCCTGTCTCACTTTAAGTGCGTACATTTTGAGTCCTTACTCACCCACTTTGCAATTCATGCCAAAACTAATGTCAGTTTCGGAAAGTACAAATCAAGACCTTTCATTTGATACCCTACACAACTATATCCGGTGAAAAACATTTTTGAATCCCCCCTTTGCATGTATGGGGAGCCCCCCTTTAAACTTCACCTAAATTTATGCCACTCACTGTATGCGTGGGATTTCATAGTTCCCATCTGTCCACACAATTTCGTTCGGATCTGTTCAGCTGTTTTGGAGAAAAGTGCGTGTGACAGATAGACAGACAGACAGACATTGAATCGATTTTAATAAGGTTTTGTTTTACACAAAACCTTAAAAAGATTATGAATTGGAGGAAGTCGCCATAGACAACCTGCTAACTTGTTCCGCTGCGGCGGCTTTCATTAAAACGGCTGGCAATAAACGGATTCTCATTGCCTCCGTTTATACAGGGTGCGGCAGCATAACTTCTTTTTTTAAAATGCGCGCCATTCAGTTAGTTGATGTCATAGCGGAGCGCTAGTGGTCTCGTTCAAGAGGGGATACTGTAAAGTTTTGTTCCGACACGGTTCAGTCGCCATCATGCGTTGGAATAGTGAGGAGCGTGCCTTTGCCGTTGAGGTTTACTTTTCAAGCGGATGTTCGGTTATTGCAACACAGCGTGCATTTCGGAATCGCTTTAATTTAGCCCCGTTGGCTCCCGTCCCAGAC
This sequence comes from Hermetia illucens, assembly GCF_905115235.1. Taxonomy (NCBI): domain Eukaryota; kingdom Metazoa; phylum Arthropoda; class Insecta; order Diptera; family Stratiomyidae; genus Hermetia; species Hermetia illucens. The sequence continues at coordinate 150,590,664 of NC_051850.1, read as the reverse complement.
CGCAAATCAATTGTTACATGGGTCACTACATTCAGATAAACTGCAAGTGCGACAAAAGGAAGAACTGGAGTTCCTCGGCCCGTTAGATCACCTGAGAACATTGAAGCAGTGAGAGCGTCAATGTTGCGATCGCCACCCCGTTCTGCGCGCAAACACGCATCTGCCCTTGGACTATCCGATCGTTCTGTGAGAAGTCTTGATGATCTTCATTTTCATCCCTATAAGATGGCGATAGTGCAGGAACTTTCAGAACGTGACTTCAATTCTCGGATGAGCGCGTGTGAGCTTCTTCTTGATGTCGTTCCCGAGGGTGCTATTGTTTTTTTTAGCGATGAAGCCCATTTTCATTTGTGTGGGTCGGTTATTGAAGATTTGAAGACCAACATCCAAGAAGAAATTGCCAATGTAACACCTGCTATGCTAACAAGAGTCATGACAAACGCCAGAACGCGGTTTACGCAATGTATGGAGAATGGGGAACGTCACCTAACAAATTTGATCTTCAAAAGAATGTAAATAAAAACTTTAGACATGTACCTACATTATAAAAAATAAATAAATATGTTCCGATGCATACAATAGTTTTTATTGAGTTTTGAAAAAAGGAAGTTATGCTGCCGCACCCTGTATTAGGTGCCAATCTAGAAATGAAAAACTGAGCCATGACTTAAAAGTCTTGAGCGACCTCCAGTGGAAATCTAATTACCTTGTCTTTGGAGGCGACTTCAACTCCAGGCACACTCACCGGGGCGACACGGCCATTAACTGTAATGGGAAAACCCTACTCAAATGGATCCACGACCCTTTCTCGCCTACCAATCTCGTGATGGTCTTGCCGAATTCTCCGTCAAGGCCCAGTAGTCAATCTATATTAGACTATTTCCTTCTGTCTATGGAAATGAAGCAAAGCTTTCAGGTAATATCATGTGATACCAGGCATGCCCGACCATTTCGCGGTCAATCTCAAACCTTTTTCTCTGAAAAAGAGAGTAATGACCGCAATTAGGTCTTTCGCCCGCACTGACTGGGATGAATTCAGGGCTGAGTTAGCACCAAAACTCAACTTGAAAAAGGTCTCAAATAATCGTAATCTGTTGGAAATCGACGAGACTATTAACTTGACGTCTGACGCTATTAACACTGCTACACGCAGGAACTCTAAGCTGATAAAAGTCGATGAGTTTGAATTCTCTTCCACAATGCTGCACTTGAAAGTTAGGCAGATTTAGAGGCGTAATCTCAAGCGCAAATTTCACGAGCACGGGAATAAAGTAAATGCGGAATATAAAGCGTTACTCTCCCGGATTAACTGTACGCTAATCCGTGGTATGGTGGCGATCTTCCGTAGCAAGGAATTGACCGCAAACGGGGAAATACAAAGCCCGCAACTTTGTTCTCACCCAAAACAAAGTACGAGCCTGCAGTGATGCTGAGAAAGCAAAATCACTTGGGGAATTCTTCGAGCGACAGCTCAACGCAACACCTCCGAGCAACAGAACGGCTCTTACTAAGACTGTTGATTCAACGGTCAGAGATTTCACTTCTAGGAACTGCTACAGAATCACATCTTTTTCTGCCCAGAACCCTTCCAACATGCCTACTGATTCGAGCAAATTTCTGAGTTTATCACAACTCACTGCCATTACCCATAGCCTTAACGGTAAAAAGTCAGCAGGCCCAGATGGAATTACGAATTTCGTCTTAAGAAATCTTCCAGTAGCCTCCATTAAGTTCCTGCTTGCAGTTTTTAATAACTGCATTAATAATGGCTACTTCTCATCCACCTGGAAAATAGCCAAAATTATAGCCATTCGGAAAGGAGCTGTCTCCTGTGAACGTGGTAACTTCAGACCCGGTTCACTTCTATCTAAGCTGGGAAAGCTTTTTGAGAGAGCATGGACCGTAGGGCTGGTCCAACATTGTAATCTTAACAACATTATTCCAGACAATCAGTTCGGTTTCCGTGCTAAACACGGAACACAGCACGCCCTAAGCTACCTCCACGATACTGTGGCCAGCAGACTTAACGTCAATAACAAACCCACGGTAGCTTGCGCTCTGGATTTAGAAAAGGCCTTTGATTCCGTCTGGATAAACGGGCTGATCTATAAACTGATCAAATACGAATTCCCAATCCGGACGATCAGACTTGCCATCAGTTTCTTCGAGGATAGACATTTTTACGTCAGTGTTGGAAATGAGATTTCCGATCTTTTGCCGGTGACCTCTGGGGTGCCGCTGGAATCCATTTCTGGTCCCACTTTATACAACATTTTCACTGCTGATGTCCCCTCCCCTGAGGTCGGTATAGAACTTATGGAGTATGCCGACGACACATTCGTCTACTCCTCTAATTTTCGTCCAGACAAGGCAGTTAGCGATATAGAGGATTATTTGGTTGATCTCTGTTATTACTACCGGAGTTGGGGTATTAAAATTAACTCAACCAAGAGACAAGTCTGCATCTTCAGGAGGAAATCTAGATACTTGGGATCTAGATCCATCCACAGGAAGGCTAAAGGCCTGAAACTGGAAATCGGAAATACAATAGTAAGAGGGTCGAAATCGATCAAATATCTAGGAATCAATTTCAACGAATTCCTAAGATTTAACTTTAATGTTAAACTCGCCATTGGAAAAGCAAATGGTGCATTGCGCAAGATCTACTTTCTTCTTGGCAAAAAAGTGGGTCTAAGCACCAAAACTAAGCTGATCCTATATAAGACTCTCATCAGGCCCATCATATGCTACGGAGGCCTTCGTGGATCACTTGCTCTTCGAAAGCCATGGATAAATGTATGTCTTTCGAACGCCGTGTATTAAGACACTGCACTGGATTGTCATACAATTGGAAGACTAAGAAGTACGGCAGGAACGCCATAGTATACCGGCGAGCAAATATAGACCCCATTAGAGAATATATTCTCAACATTACGGAGCGGTTTTTCAATAAACTTGAAAACCATCCAAACCCAAAAATTAGAAGACTGCATGAGTAGGGCAAAACAATCCCACTAGCGACTTTCCTTAGGCCGTACTAGATAGTGAACCCTGACCTAAAACCAATAATCCTGTCCCTCTTCGAGACACCTTGCCTGGTAGGAGTGCAAAGAGGTTAAGCACTATATAAATATTAAGGCGGATTTGCGTTCAATATAATTCGTAGGCATGTCGTGTTTTACGAATTATATAAAGGAGCACTCAACATCTGCGAGCCGCTACGGTCACGCTGCTTCCAGGGCAGAGGTGAGGCAGCGACGATTTGCCTTTGCCCTGGTAGGTTAAGTAATGTTTCAATAAAATACAAAGCCAAGGAACGTTATAAATTACAGTTTGTTTTTACACAATAAAGTTAATTACAGAGAAGGTTGGGTAGGCCAAACAATGTTTAGCCACCCATTGTAATAGTTCTAAGCTAGCTAAGCTAATTCTAAGCTACTCGTAAGCAAAATGTATTAGATATAAGACACTATTTGAAAATAAATAACAAAAAAAAAAAAAACGAACACACTCATAAATATTAAGAATATCCTAATGAACTCTGTCAACTGTGACAAGACAGTAATTTATCATAGGTAAGAAATATTTAGCTGGGAAGTTTTTTGAAATAAGAACTTCTAAATCAGACAGATGCAGTCCTAAATACCAAGAGATCTCGTTGGGGTCGCCAAAGTAGCCTGGCTGTAGTTAGAGCTGGCCAGTCGCTAAAAAGAAGTGTTGCAAATCTCTCCTTATTCTCAACAATGCGAATTGTAGAGGGGGCCGGATCTGGTGGCATACTTCCCTATCGGTTAGTTCCCTGCAAACTAGTTGGGCAGGCATTTGCGCGGGTCTGAGCGAAAAGTTCCTGCTTCATGAAGTTATGCATCTTCGCCATCTGGTGTCAGTGAGGAAGTGTGAAGAGGGGAGCCCCATATATACAGTTAGCCGACCTACTAATGAAGGCTTGGTTGTCGGCCAGAGTGACTATGTTACGCTTGTGGCTCAACTCACGCCCCTATGCACATCTCAAGAACCATCCTCGGCTTAAAACTCCAAATAAAGGCGAGGGTCTTCTTGCGAGCGTAGAAGGGTTTACAGGCCTACTTAACCCTCAGCTCTTTGTTTAGTCTACAATTAAGAGCTCGCTAAAGAGAAAGCGGACTGCATTGTGAAATATTGTGTCATCCTAGTCAAACAGCAAGTAGTTTACCGCGTCGGACCAATCTAGTCCGCCGCGGACTGCGAACGCTTTGTGAGAAATGATGCGACAGACGGGAAAAATGGATACCAAAAAACTAACTGAATTTGTCCGTAATCACGTTAATTTGTATGATTTTTGCCATGTAGACTACAAAAATGTTTTAAACAAGTCGGGAGACAAGGAGCTTGACGCTTAAGGTATGTCCATTGTTTTCCTTATAAAAAAATATTTTAGTGGACCATTGTACCTAGCACGTAATGACTATGCATATATTGTATCAGAATAGTCACTTTAGCATGATAATGAAATTCAAGGTCTTAGAATTTTTACTGAAACGACAACTTTGACTTACTATAACTTTGCTACAATTTCCACCGTACTTGGCATTACCATGCTTTATATTATAATCTCTATACTATAGTTACATACTATCATTAACTTACTTTGCACAGATAGCGATATGTAGGGTATTTGGGAACCTAGGTACCGTATAGGAGTTTCATGATTTTTCCAGATTTTTCAGTTGGTTTTGAGAATGGGTTTCTCAAGGAAATAACCACGTTCTAGCCTCCCTCCAACGGCATTAAGTGTATTGAACTGAAGCCAATATTCATCATCATCCACAGCGCAATAACCGGTATTCGGTATAGGTCTGCTTTAATAAGGATCTCCAGAAATCCCCGGTTTTGTGTCAAGTACACTAGTTCAGTATTACTAAAAGCTATCTGGCGTCCTCGTCGACCTCATCGCTCCATCTCAGGCTGGGATTGTCTCGTCTTTTTTTTTCTACCATAAATATTGCCCTTATCGACTTTCCGGGCTAGATCATCCTCTTCCATACGGATCAAGTCACCCATCTACTGCAACCTATTGAGCCGGATTTGATCCATAACCAGGCGGTTACAGATTTCGCCATTATGTAGGCTACGGAATTATCAGCATCATCATCATCATCAACGGCGTAACAACCGGTATCTGGTCTAGGCCTGCCTTAATAAGGAACTCCAGACATCCCGGTTTTGCGTCGAAGTCGACCAATTCGATATCCCTAGAAGCTGTCTGGCATCCTGGCCTACGCCATCGCTCCTTCTTAGGCATCTTAGTAATCGCCCATCCTTATGTAGGGGGCCAAAAATTCTTCAGAGGATTCTTTTCTCGAACGCGCCCAAGATTTCGCTTTTTTTTTTGCTAAGAACCCAAGTTTCCGAAGAATATGAGGACTGGCAAGATTGTTGTCTTGAACAGTAAAAGCTTGGATGCTATGGTGAGAAGGTTCGAGTGAAACAGTTTTGGTAAGCTGAAATATGCTCTGTTGGCTGACAACAACCGTGCGCGGATTTCATCATTGTAACTGTTATCGGTTGTGATTTCCGACCCTAGATAGGAGAAATTATTAACGGTCTCAAAGTTGTATTCTCCTATCTTTATTCTTTCCGTTTGACTAGTGCGGTTTGATGTTGTTCGGTGGTTCATTTCTGGTGCTGACGTTGTCACCATACATTATGTCTTGTCATCATCTGAGAGATCTGGCTACACCTATTCGATCTGGATGAAAGCAGTTTGTACGTCTCGGGAGGTTCTTCCCATGATGTCGATATCGCCAGCATAGGCCAGTAGTTGTGGGTGGACTTAAGGAGGATTGTACCTCTTGCATTTACCCCAGCATTACGGATCACTTTCTCGAGGGCCAGGTTAAAGAGGACGCGTGATAGGGCGTCCCTTTGTCGTAGAACGTTGATGATGTCGAATGGTCTTGAGAGTGATCCTGCTGCTTTTATCTGGCCTCGCACATTGGTCAGGGTCAGTCTAGTCAGTCATATCAATTTCGTCGGAATACCGAATTCTCGCATGGCCGTGTAAAGTTTTACCTTGGCAATGCTATCATAGGCGGCTTTAAAGCCGATGAATAGATGGTGCAACTGTTGTCCATATTCCAAGAGTTTTTCCATCGCTTGCCGCGGAGAGAAAATCTGATCTGTTGCTGATTTGCCTGGAGTGAAGCCTCTTTGGTATGCGCCAATGATGTTCTGAGCGTGTGGGGCTATCCGGCCTAGCAAGATAGAGGAGAATATCTTATAGGTGGTGTGTGTGTGTGTGTGTATGATGGGGGAGAAGCTACAGCTTCTGAGCACTCAGGCCGTGTTGGCCCATTGTAGTCGCCTCCCCCGCCTAACGGAATATTCCGGATTCGTTAACGTATCGCAGGGTTTCCGTCAGTGGATGTGATGCTACCGGTCGCAATTGGAGGACATCGGCACCAAAGATCTGATGCCTGATGCGTCCGTAGGCGGGGCATTCACATAGGAAATGCTCCGTGGATTCCGCTTCCTCATTACAGGAGGGACACGTATCATCTTCGGTAATTCCTATTCTGAACATATGCCCAGCTAGTGAATTATGGTCTGTCAGAATGCCCACAATACACCCGCAAGTCCTCCTGCTTTTCGACAGGATAAACTTTGCGGTACGTATGCATTTAAGCTCTGCCACCTGTCATTATGGGAAACTTGATCCCAGTTTTTGAAAACAGATTTAGCCAATACTACTGATACCCCAATTGCTTGCTCCGGTCCCGGCATAGGGGAGATTGACCCCTCTTTCGCTAAAGCGTCCGAGATTTCATTTCCCTCTATGCCACAGTGACCAGGTACCCAGAGTAGTTCCACCGTATTGAATCTAGACATAGAGTTCAAACGGTTTCTGCATCCCTGAACGATTTTCGAGGTGATCAAAGGACTGCTCAATGCCCTCAGTGCAGCTTGACTGTCATTGCAGATTGCGATGCGCCTGCCCTTCAACCGCTCGTCAATCAGCTAGTTTGCCACCCTTAGGATCGCATAAACTTCGGCTTGAAAAACCGTGGCATATTGTCCCAAAGGAAAAGTCCACTTCTCGTTTTTATTCGAGAGGTAGACTCCGGCTCCAGAACGCTCTTCTGTTTTTGAGCCATCGGTGTAGAAGACTTCCGTATATCCCGCCACGCATTCCTCTGGGTCTTCCCAGTCCTCTCCATGCTTCAGGGTAACTACATATCTTCTACCAAACAGATGTATGGGGACACGAGAATCGGAAGGCATTGTAAGAACTGGATTCAGTCCTCCCAGCAACTCTTCCAATGCTCTGTGCCCCCCACATCCGTTGTTTTCCCATAGATCTAATCGAATTAGCCTATGAGCTGCTCTCATTGCAGTGCTTTGAATAAATATATCCAGGGGCTGCAAATTGAGTAGTGCATTCAGAGCTGCGCCGGATGTCGTGCTCATGGCACCAGTGATACCCAGACAAACAGTTCTTTGCAGTGCGGCTAGTTTACGGTGAAAACCTTTTTGTCTCACCTTAACCCACCATACTACGGATGCATATACGAACATCGACCTAATGATGGCAACGTATATCCACATTACCACATGAGGCCTGAGTCCCCATGTCGAGGCAAAGGTCCGTCTGCACACCCCATAAGCTGTGAGAGCTCGTTTCATCTTTGCCTCTGCATGTTTTTTCCAAAGAAGTTTTTTATCTAGAGTGACCCCCAGATATTTCACTTCTTCGGAGAGTTGAAGGGTAGTACCCCTCATCTCAGGGAGACAAAGTCCATCCAGTTTTCTCCTTTTTGTGAATAAAACCATTGTGGTTTTATTTGGATTAACTGACAAACCATGTCTAAGGCACCAGCTGTCTATCAAATCAATGGCACGCTGTATATTCCTACACACCGTTCCAAAATCCCGATCAACAGCAAGTACAGCCACGTCATCAGCATAAGCTTGAGCGTGTATTGGCAAATTTTGCAGTTCGCATAGCAGTGAGTCGATCAGCATACTCCACAGAAGCGGCGAAAGCGCACCTCCTTGAGGGCAGCCCTTCGTTGCCTCCGTAGTCAGGTAGCGATCGACCCCTACCTCAGCGCATAACAATCTTTGCGTTAGCCTAGCATGGATCCACTTAATTAAAGCATCATCAACATCATGCGCTCTGGCGGCATCACAAAGTTTTTGAAAAGGTGCACGGTCAAAAGCCCCTTCAATGTCCACGAACACCCCCATCGCGTACTCACCATTCAAAGTTGCATCCTCTATCTTTGTGACCAAAGAATGAAGAGCAGACTCACAGGACTTTCCACGTTGGTAAGCATGTTGGTTTTCTCTAAGTGGGTGTGACCTAAGTGCGTTTCCACGAATGTGACGCTCCACCAGTCTCTCCAAACCTTTCAGCAAGAATGAAGTCAAGCTGATCTGTCTGAAGTCCTTTGGATTAGAATAGTTATCTTTCCCAGGTTTCGGTATGAAAACTACCTTAACCTGTTGCCAAGAAGAAGGCACGTAGCCCAGAGCAAGACATCCTCCAAAAATATTTCTTAGAGGTCGCTCTAAATGCTCCATACCCTCCTTTAGCATTGCCGGATAGATGCCATCCATGCCAGGTGCTTTGAAATGTTCAAAGGACAGTATGGCAGCTCTTTGCACTACTTGTACTTGTTCGCCCGCAATAGTCAGATTGAATTCTAGATATCGGTGATCTGACAGTGAGACTTCGTCTAGCACTCGCCAGTGTGTAATCAACTCTAGCAATTTTGGGGTACAGATTGTTAGGTCAATTACTTCGCTTCTTCTCGGTCCCATGAACGTAGGGGCACACCCTACGTTTGCAGTCATAAGACCAGCTGAAGTGATGAAATCAAATAGCTTCTCTGTTCTTGGATTGCATTTGCTACTGGCCCAACAAATATGTTGTGTAGGTGGTACTCAGCAACGTGATACCTCTATAAGTGCTGCACTGTGTGATATCTCCCTTTTTATGTATGAGACAGATAATGCCTTGTTGCCAATCGTCAGGCATTGACTCGCTGTCCCATACCTTGAGCACAAGTTGATGAACCACTTGGTGTAACTGGTCGCCTACATATTTAACCAATTCGGCTGTAATTCCATTGGCTCCTGGCGACTTCTGATTGTTTAACCGATGAGTTGTACCGACTATTTGTCCGTCGTCTTCAGTTGGCGGGACCTCCAACTCGCGGATGTTCTGGTTGTTCAATAGCTCATCAAAGTACTCAACCCATCGCTCCAATATGCCCATTCTGTCGGAAATCACATTTCCCTCTTTGCTTCGGCAGGATGAGCCTCGAGGTTATAAGGCTCTATCTGCTGACTTGTTGGTAGAACTTGCGCGTCTGGTGCGGTTGCTCCCTGTACTTTTCTAGTTCACAGACTTGTTGGTTCTCCCAGGCTTCCTTTTTCCATCTGTGAAGTCGCTTCTCCGCTCGCCGGAGTTCGTGATAAGTCTCCGCGCGTGCCCGTGTTCTTTGAGAATGCAACATTACTCGGTATGCGGCATTCTTCCGTTCCGTTGCTAACTTACATTCATCGTCAAACCAGCCGTTCCGACTCCTTTTGCGACTGGGGCCAAGTATGTTTGTGGCCGTATCAGTGATAACGTTCTTCAGGTGGTTGTAAAGATCATTAGTTGATGCTTCATCTCCAGGTCCTCTGTTGACTGTGGTTATTGCGGCATCCATTTCCTTCTTATAGGTGTCGTGGGGGGCTGTGTTGTAGATGGCTTCAGTGTTAACTCTTACCTGATTGTTAGAGGGGATTCTAGGTGGTATTGTTATTCGCGCTTGGAACACCATACCAGCGAGATAGTGATCCGAGTCTATATTGGCCCCCCTATATGTTCTGACATTCAGCAAGGTCAATTTGATTGAAAGTTGCCCCGTCTGGGGAGGCCCATGTATGTTTGTGGACCGCTTTCCGCGCAAACCAGGTACTTCCAACAACCATTGCGTGTGATCCTGCTAATTGAATAATCCGCAATCCGTTATCATTTGTATTTTCGTGTAAGCTATGGGAGCCAACGTATCGCCTGAGCACGGGCTCCTTCCCTACTTGGCTGTTAAAATCCCCAAGTATGATTTTGATATCATGTCTGTGACAGGCTTCGAGGGTTCGTTCTACTGCCTCGTAGAAGGTATCCTTCTTCGACTCTGTAGGGCGTGAACGTTAATGAGGCTTATATATCTAAACTGTTTTCAAAGTCGATAACAGCAGGTTTCATTTTTTGACTGACTAAGAAACCTACTCCCAGCACATGGTTTACTGGATGGCCACTATAATACAGGAAACCGGTCCCTGTCCAATCTATCTCCTGTAATGCTGTTACATCAGCCCTATATTGGGACAGGGTATCGGCTAGCTGCTCATCAACTTCATATCTCTACAGAGCGCGCACGTTCCATGACAAAATACACAAATCGTTATTCCGTTGTCGGTGCCGGGTTCGTCATTGTGTATTCCGTCCAATCCAAGGCTCCTGTTGTTGCTTCGTAACTTGTGTTTTCCGTGTAGGGTTGTCAGTCCTACCCAACCCCCAACCCGGAGGACCAGTTGGTACAATTTGTCCCGTTTTTAGGCGCGGGAGACTCGCCTTCATTCTTCTCCGTCTGCAGCTTTTCGATAAGAAAGAGCTCCCAGCGGTCACCACGTGGAGGTGGAGATAGGGTTTGGTAGTAGAGCTGTTGGTGTTGGTTCAGCAGGCATTTCCCAGGTTTTATGCTCCATCGTGTGTACCAATCCACGTTTCGCCCTGGGAACTATACTATCCTTTGACCACCGAGTATTGATCGACTATAAAAGACAATGAACGGCGACATGTGGTATTGGCGACGAAGATGTTGTGTTGGACTAGAGATGTGATACGCCGTGATAATATCCGAAATGAGGATATCCGCGATTGATATGGAGTTACACCGATTGTGGAAAAATTGCAAGAGAGGCGTCTTTGATGGAGTGGTCAAGTAATTTGCGCCAAAGACAGTTCAGTAGCCAAGATTCATCTTAAATTCGACGTTGGTAGTAAGCGACCAAGAGACCGGCTAAAACAACGCTGGCTTGATACGGGGGATGGATATTTGAAAGCCTCGTGATTACAACCAGATGCTTGTGAACGGGGCAACGGATAAAGAAAAGGAAGAAGTTAAGGTGCTCAAGGATATGTAATGAAATTTTCTGGTACTGTTACTTTGTTCAACTCTTAGAGGTTGTGTCAGGTCCATCTAGTCCCATAAAGACTAATCTTGTTTTATCGTCTTAATTGACGGATCACAGAATTGTAACTTTGGACTTTTTGGGGCAAGGAGGACTGGGGCGCAACCAGCTTTTGATACTTATTATGCTACACGTTTGAATATCAACAGGTTGAAAGGCGAATTCAGGATTATTCTGTCATGAAGGACTACGTATAAGACTTTGAATTTCTATCATATAATGTTTCCAACCATGATGTTTGCCTGAGAAGCAAAGAAGCTCTTAAGCAGGTTCTCTGGTTTGATAGGTGGGTTTTTTTATTCTACTGCTTTGTCTTCAGGTCACCAGAAGTATCCTTTGGGATATGATTGGAATCTGTCAGTAACTGCAATCCCAGATGTGAATTACAGAACAGTCTTAAAATGAACTCAGTTGTGTACAATGAACGAAATGAAGCTCGATTAATTAATCGGAAGTTGCCGTAAACAACAAAAGAGAAATTAAGCCACATAGCAGTGATTTACGCAAAACTACCAACCCAAATAACAACTGTCGAACTCTGATTACCAACCCCAAAAGTCCTCAATAGCACCAAACGAGAATCTTTCCGGTTTCAATAAATTAACTAAACCGAACATTGCATTTGAACTAAAATTTATAGCGTGACGAAGTAAATACATCATTCAAATGCCGTCCATCTTTCCTACACGCTCGACAATGAATACATTGTCGTCCTTGTTGATTCCGTTCCCATTCATCAGTGCAAGATATATAAACTTTCTTTCGTTCCGCTTCCTCAAACTTTCTTTTCTGTTGCGTTCCACCTTCAATTCTTTCCCTTAGTCAACCTTGGGTATTTTTAGGAACTGGGGGTTTCTGCGAAAAAGACAAAGTGTCTCTAGTTCTGTACAGTCTCGTAGTGAATTATTATCGGCATTTGTAAAATCCAATTAAAGGCACGTAATTACCTCGACTACAAGACTACAACCTGCGCCAAATAAATACCGAAGCAACATTGTTGAAGGGAGGGTGAGGTGAAGTTAACTGTGGGGTTTTGTTTCTGAGAAAGTCGATTGAAAAAAGACCCATATTTGAAACTAGAACTGAGCTTTTGGATGACATGGTGTAGAAGGGGGTGGCGATCACAGTTCAGTTGTCGCCGAATCTGAATAGGAAGGGCGTAATCTTATAGACTATAGACTTTGGCAGGCCATTAACAGGTATGACTTAGATAAAAACATCTTTTTGAAATTGACAATACATGTTTGGGTGTCTGCACGTTGTTCAAAAGATGCCCCTTGGCTTCGAACAAGAGTTTTCAGATAGGTCTGATTGAGACATTTTCTGGAGAGTTTAGTGGAATCCTCCAAAACTGCATCGGAATAAGGATTTTGTTTCCTCTATTCATCAGATATCGTTGCTATCTGAGCTCGCAGCCAAAGGCTAAGGAAAATCGATGTTTAGTGATAATATTTTTCATCGACCCTCTAACAATCAATGAGACGATGCGGGACTGTCTATGCAGATTTGATTTTCTCGAGAACGCTATCTTGGGCACGGAGGGGTGGAATTTGGTTAGGAGAAATATTAATGGCAGGACGCTTGAATGGGATATGCTTCACTCAGAATTTAGAGGGAAGCGGGTCCTAGAAATGATGTTGAGAATGGAACTTGCAGTTTTAAATACCGGATTCACGTCCACGTTCCGTGACCCAGACTGCGTCGGTTTCCCTGGTGTCATGGGTGCAGGAGTGTCGATTTCGTACTGACAGATTTGTTGAAACTCTTAGCCCGGCAGGTTAGCGCTGTGGGTGGTTTGGAGATCGATTTGCTGCAGCTAATACTGTCATCAGTTTCAGTTGTGCACTGTTCCATTAATACTGAACGGATCGGCTGTATTGTATACGCATCCTGTTCGCAATGAAAGAGGTAGATGATTTTTTCTATGTAAAGAAATTGAGGCGCCAGGATCAGGCGGTATCTCGATAGATTTTAGTTTAAATTAGAGGTTTGTTAATTTTGTTAGGCGCATTATACTATTCCCATAAGTCACTTATTCAATGGCTTCCCCTCTACGGGGTTTGGAAGCTCTTGCGAATCTGAGAATATTCTCTAGAGACAGAGAGTGTGCAGATTCTTCATTGAAGAAAACCGGGCAGCTGCATATGAAGTGTGGGGCCATCACTTCCTCCTCATCACATGACTGCATTTAGCCGAAACCAACACCCCAATCTTTTCCATATAATAGTGAACAGGATAAAGGCTGAAGAAAAAGAAGAAGTTTAAGAAGTAGTGTCCCGTTAAAAGCTCCTTTCATGTCTGGCTTCTAAAGGTACAACAAAAATGACGCTCTTGCAGCCCCGGGTTGTTTCACAAAGAGTTTTGCCTGGTGGTAAGAGTTCAAATTTCTTCACCAGGCTACGGGAATCCTTGCAAATTCACCCTTCAGAGTAGGTTTGACAGTGGATGCCAAAAGCGAGCCAATCCGTCAGCCTCGTCATTACCAGTGATGTTTGAGTGCCCTGACACCCACATCAGGAATTTTTCGTTCAGTCGGCCAAGTTGTAGCAGCTCCTGATGACAACTCCACATCAGCTGCCTTGATATTTCGTTGTTGTTTAGCGATGATAATGTTACCTGACTATCGGAATGCTGCGATTCCATCACTTTTGTCGCAAGCTTTCTTCTGCTGCCAATGAAGTGGGATATATTTTCCCCTGGAAAATGGTAGTTATTTTTCCGGGAGGATGGGTCAGTTCCACAATCGGATTTCCAAAGAACACCTTTGCGGCCGATCCGTCCTCCATGAATGAACCGTTGATGAAAATTATTATGTTTCTTCTCTCAAAAGGCCACTTATCGACCGTTTTTCTCTTTTGGTGATTACGACAGAGTATGTTTTTTCAAAGATTTGTCAAGGAGGTTCCAGATGAACGTCGTCCTTCCACGTGCCAATGGTATCGAGTCTATATGTATCGTTGGATGCTTTCCTCCAAATGTATAAGAGGCAGATTTGGGATAGCTTCGAGGTCCGTGGTCGACATAATACTCATTGCTCTAGCAATACTTGGGCAACCGAGTCTTTGAATTCGTCCGCCAGCTACTTCCTGGTGTTAACAAAGTTCAGTCGGGACCACCAGATGATGCATGTATATATCAAAGTTGATGTGAGTTTTATTTTTGATGTATACATTCAATGAATCCGTTGTGGTGAAAGTCCCCAGGTCTTACTTATTGGAGTCCTACAGCATCAGAATACTTTGCAGGATTTCTCATAGGCTAGATCGTCTGCAAATGCTCGCGCGAAGGCTTTTGTGTTCTTCAGGAACCATAGTATCCATTGCCAAGAGTCATAACAGAGGTGAGAGAACCCCTGCCTGTAGGCAGCTCCTAAGATATCCTGCCTCGATAGAAGGCTAAGGCACATTATTTTTCGAACATCGCCTTTTCAATTTTTACCATGAGCTCATGGAGTGCTGCCTTTTTGGAGTTACCTTCCTAGCAGGCGTGTTGCCTCTAGTGAAGTAGCCACTTAGGAATGTGTGGATCTCTTATGAACCTATTTGTTAGCCTTTTTAGCCCTTTAGTGGAAGTCGGAAGTTTTTTGCGTCCGTGTAGGCGGTTTTCTTGGTTTGGGAATAAATATCATCTTAACATCCCGCATTTAATTGGAATGGAAGCGCGTGCTAGGCATGCCCGGTATATGTTCCGAATATGTAGAAATAGTGGATCCATTCCCTCTAGTACTAGTGGAGGAATGATGCCATCCGGACCTACGGACTTGTATCTACAGAAAAGGTTATATGTCCATTCTACTCGTTGCCGTGATACTACTTTCCATGCTTGATTCCACATCTCTCAGTTGAGGGCTGTATGTACCTGTCGGCACCGAGATGAGATTTTGGATGCTGCCTAGGAAGCGCACATCAAGCAAATGGTTTGACGTTTCTTCATCTAGTTTAGCTGCTATTATGTCCTTCTTCAGAGCTTTCTGCGCCTGTTTATACTGATTCCAACCAGCGACTGAATTAGGTCTTTTAATACGATTGAGGAGCACTCACGTCATTCTCCCCTGTTTTGCCAATCCGGGTTCCACCATGATGTTTTGCCCTTCTTTGGCATTTTAAGGGGACAGTTTTTTTCAAAAGCTTCTCTCGTGTTAGTTGTGATCATCTAGGTTGTCTTCTCAATCAATGGATTTGATACGTTTACCAGGGATCGTCGCTCTGGTGTTTAGTTATATTTCATACGTCGCTCAAATTGTCTTCTGCAGCTTCGAAATGGAGTGGCTAGAGGTGGATCAATGACCATTAAGAAATCATGCGTCTGAGATCTGAGACTGTGATTTCGTTTGCTACTCTTCAAGCTTGGCAAGATCCGAAATGTCAGGGGATGTCCCCGTGATGTCGATGACCTCCCGCATGACAACGTTGGATAAGGTGGGTTCATTACCCAAATTGAGGATTTGAAAATCGGTTGCAATGATACTGGAACTTCCCCACGATATGTGGTGGGCGTTAACATCACATACTGCGATTACCCTCACAACTTTGCTTTTGCCATATTGGATAGCTTTGATGAATGTTTCACTGGGAACTTCTTCTGCGCAATAGGGGAAATATGCAATGCATCATAGAATCTCTTCATTTCCTCAGTGACTTTTTATAGTTAGTTTGGCCGTTGTGGTGTCGCTATTGATCCGACGACTGACAATGCTGCAAATTTATTTGAGAAATATGGAACCAGCAGCTCGTTTGTAAGGAAAGTTTTCCTGTTTTGCTACCTAGTAGTCTCCAGGTGGAGGTGTTGAGGTTATTCTGGAAAGCAAGTTGTTCCAGAACCTTAGCATCATTACGTTCTCTTTTGGAAGCCAGATGAAGAAATTTTTGAACGATGGCAACTCAGATACCCTTTTCATGTAAATTGCGCACTTTCTCACACACCGTTGCGGGAGAAGCAGTACTGTCTGAGTCACTCGTCCTTGTTTTCGTCGACGAAGTTTAGCCGTATTATTTTACGGTATACAACTACCGATTCAAAACGAGGCTTAATGCCTTACGAGAATGCAGTCCTTACAGCTAGGAAGAGTTTCATCTTAAGCTGTTCGCACTGCTCAGTATCGTATGACGAATTAATGTCGTCATGCAAGACCCATCCATTAGCATCGATAACCTTAGCTGCAAATGAATGCTTAACCGTTGCCGGACGAGCCCTCTTTGTTGACTTTTGTGTCAAAAAGTTGGGATCGTCCGAGTCCCTCTGCCGCAGGTGCCTCGGATGCTCGTTTCCTCCCAATCTTGGTATAGCCCGTGAGCCGTGATTTGCCCGGAGGCGGTTTTGCGGATGATTATCAATAGGCAATACTTTAGTCTCAGTAGGTGGCGCCGATTGGAACCCGGGGTTAGGAGTATTGACAGAAGAGGTCTGGTTGGGTTCGTCCTTCAAGGACTGGGTCCTTATCGGATTGGTTCCTATTTGAATAAGCGGAGAATCTGAGCTTAGACTCAGGTTTTCCTTCGATGAGCTTAGGATTGCCCTTTCACTCAGGGTTGGATCGTTACGATCAAAATTTGTTTTAGTTTCTTTTTTATTAGTTGAAAAAAAAACTAGGTTTTCGTCCTTATCCTGTAAATATTTTTATTTTTTCTCGCATACAATCGTTTCGGAGACCACGTGCCTCCTTCCTCAGTTTTTGTTTTGTGGATTTGATATAATTGGCTGCTATGGCCTTAGTTTTGCGAGGAAAGTAACTCGATATCGGCAGAACCGTCTTTGCCGAGACGGTGCTAGTTGAACCTAGGTGTTGCCCGATACGTAGAGTTCACCGTTCACGGTTACATCTTAAACGATGATTACCCTTAGCTTCAAGTGTTACCTCTGATGTGCTAAAAAATCTTCCTTACTGAGTTCCCTCACCACGGCAAATAAGGTAATCGAACTTCATCATATGTGATACGGTTTAGAACCGTGGTAAAGTGTGCCTTCCAGTTCTCCATTGGACAATCCAACGAGGTCTACGTGGAAGTTATTTCTGAATGCGGTATGCAGTTTTGAAATTATTGCGATCAGTGTCATCTTCCGCTTCACTAATCAAGGCAATAACAAATTCCCTTTTGTTTTGGCGCACACTACGTTGAACTTGGTGATTTCGGCAGCTCGAGCTCCCCAAGGTTACCATGCATCGGTCAATAAAGCCTTAAATTTCTTCCGTTCATCGATCAGCTTCCACGATTCCCCCGTCAACCAGATCTTATGACGTATCCTCACGACGTAGCCGACGATCTGCGTAGTACTCGAGGAAAGAGCAGCTATTACCAGTGGGTTGCTCAGGGTATCTGCCATCCGATTAGCAAGATAGCTCACTCACTGTCGATATTGAACTTGGGAAGTCGCAGCTCTCTAATTTTCTGAGAAGTGGCGAACGCAATACGGAAGTGAAGGTAAGCGATCATCAGATGGTGGGTCCTTTTTGCGTCGATATAAGCGCTTTTCTTGTTATCTACATTCAGGAGACAATTTCTAAATCTACTGCTGATCGTGAAGTGATCGATCTGATGGCTCGTACAGTCAACTGAAATCCAGCGATCTTATGACAAGCTCTGTGCTCCCACGATTTTCGTTAAGATTGCGAAGGCCATGTTTCCCATCACATGTCCGAGCAAATTGTTGTCAGATCCCATCTTCAGATCACTCATCACGATCACAATGTCACCTTTAGGCAGCCTTGTAGAAAGCATCCTTCTCAAATATCGGTAGTCTCCGTTGGTCCATAGCCCAGCTCAATTTTGACACTTGGACCGGAATCTTCCAATTAGAAGTCTGCAAAAAACTGGTTGCCAGGTTAAGAGAGCGCGCTTTGCCGTAGCCGTCAGAAATAACCCGACGCTGGGTTCGCGTCTGCTATCACTCGACTTTGCAGAGTGCAAAACCACATTATTTCGCTTAGGCTCACAATGTTCAGCTTCAATCGTTGGAGTTCCCGCTCAAGTTGGAGGAAGCGAGCATTCGGAGGACCCTCCCTACCGTTGCACTTTCCAGAAACCATTGATAGTTTGTACTCGCTTAGCTTAAGGTCGTAGCCGTGAAGTTAGTCTCTATACGAGGCGTTGTTGGCGTTTCATTGGCAATATAATTTGCGGGCTGGTATTCCTTTTAGTAATCTTTTACTACAGGCAGGGAAGAGCTGAACTGAACTTATTCGTAAGTTCAAGCCTATTAGGACATATGCAGGTAAGCTGTAAAAGTTTTGATGATTTGCAAGTCGGTAGCATGGAAGATATGCGGGCGCACACCCAAAATACGACGCTGGATATACATATACGACACTAGGAAGACCAATCATTACCTATGGGACGGTTATTAGGTGAGGGAAAATCATATTCATTGCAATACCTTGTAGGTGTATCACGAGGCATGAAAACCTACCCAACAGCGTCCCTCGTGGTCCTTCAGTGATTGGATCTCTTGATCTTCGAACACAGATGTAGGTAAGGAGGGCAATCTTAAATGAGTCCGAAGGTATCACCGAGATGGAGAGATTCCTGAATAAAGAAGAAAAAAAGATTGACACTCTTTCTAGGCGACAATCCGACTTACTGACGTTGAAGCATGGTGAATGACAATGAAGTTTCACTCCAATAACACAGAGAATGGTAGGGACTTATTGCTGAAACCAGCAACTTATCACCTGGTACATTGACGGGTCCTCACTATAGAGAGTGCGGGGGTAGTAGTAGCTGGTCCAAGGAAAAAGTTCCTTGAATCAATGGGTAAGCGGCGGAAATAGACGCTATAGATAGGTGAGCCTACTTACACCTTCTCCGAGGGAATTAGTACCGTTTAGCGATCGTTATAGTGTGAACAATATGCTCTAGCTGCCTTTCTGGACATAGATTACCAAAGCTTACAAGGAATTAGATTGCACGGGTTTCTTACGTATTGGAACGTATCCATGCTTAGAACTAGGATAATTCAGTCTGATCTGTGAGATAGTCACTTGACAAGAGCTGTGTGCTGGGGCAGCCCCTAGGTTTGCGCCTCTTTTGCAGTGCTCTGATTGATAATGATTGATAATGGTGGCGCATGCCGACGACTTGGTGATATTGGTGTCAGGAATGCTCCTCTCCGTTATGACTGAAATCACAGAGCAGCCTGTGGGTTGCAGTATGCGGACTCGGCGTAAATTCAACCAAGACGGAGCTGATGCTATTCCCCGCCAGTACCCGAATTCCACCTTTCGTGGTTAAATAAATCAAGATTGGTTATTTTCTCGAATATACATCCGGATCCTATTCAGCCTTCTACCCCTGGAAGAAAATCTTTGTAAAGAAATGTGGTTTTCGGCCAAGGATGGCTTTCGGGATGGACACAGTCGTGGTTCGTCTCATCCAACGTACAGTTCTATTATATGGTGACAGACGCTAAGCAAGAAGTACAATCGAATAAAGCTTAGCAGGATTCGAAGAACCGCATCTGCAGGTGCTGCTCCTGTCCGGCAGATGCTGTAGCTTGCAGTGCTGTTAAATTATGTGAGTGTTGAAAGTAGTAGTACCCTAGATGAAGCATTTTTGCAACTCTGGGTGTTTCCAATGGATTATGCCATACGTAATTCAATCTTCACGGGGAACTTTTCTATAGGTTTTTCAACCAAGGTAGGGTGAAGGACCGGCGGCGTGTTGTAAGTGTTGGGAAACAGTATCCTTCACCGACAGATCAAAGGTGGTCTGTGGAGTCAATGCGGAGGGTCGTTGAGGGAATGAACGTACTAACGAATAGGCTGCGCTCTGCTCTTGGCAGTTCCTCATTGGTCACAGTAGGCGTCCCGCTGCGACTTTCAGGAGCGAATCTTAGCAGCTGCTCACTTGAGACGGCGAAAGTTCACCATATGTGCCAAGTCAAGGAAAACTTGGCCCACCTATAATAAGTTCCGATAGCAAGAACTTTTCGGTGAGACGCGTGCAAATACGTATAAGATTGAGGTGGTCTTCATAGGGCACTAGCCTATAGGGTCATGCCGCCAGTGTCGGTGTACCCTACAATTTGCATTGCCTTAGTTGCGGAAAAGGAGGAGAAACCTCCTTCAGGCACCTTGTATGGTATTGTTCAACCCTAGCTAGAGCTAGGCTAAGGACACTAGTTAAACCATTTTTTGAGGCCTCAAAGAGATCCCTAGTTATAGGGTGGGAGAACTGTTGTCTTTTGTAAATGAGGTATTGGATGATCTGTTCGGGAAGGGAGCAGAAAGATTGTTGTATGGAGCAGAAAGATGGTTGAGAGAACTAGACTTACTAGCAATGGGACAGTCCAGGGTGCTAGGATGATAGTGGTAATTCTCGTAGGTTACTGCAGGTTAAATTATCTCCTGGGAAGGTGAAATATCTGAGAACATTGTTTGCAGATTCTGTGGGGAGAATGATGAAACCTTCATATGTATTCGGAACGCTTGTCAAAAGTAGGGAAAAGGAGAATATTTAATACCACACGCTGGGCTATAACATTTGGGAGTTGGGAGCATCCTTAAATTCCTGTCGGTTATAAAATTGATCAGCATGCAGGACCATTAGAACCATCAAAGGGGCATAATGGCTCTATTCGAACCCGGGGCAACTTGCTTCGATAGCGTTACTATTACCTTTTAGGCTATTATTACCTTTTAGGAATTTTGTTGTTATTGAATGAAGAGAACCATTCTCGATTTATATCTGACTTCTATCGGCCTGGGGATAGTCTATGGACGATTGGGAAAAAGATTTCGGTAATAAATCTTATATTCATCTAATATCATCCCCACGATTAAATAAGGAAATCAATGGTAAATCTGGTTTAATAATTGCTTCTAAGATTGGAAACAGGGGTACCATGAAACAGCAGGAAGGGTTGGCTCTGGAAGCGACTCGGTCAATGAAGAAATCATCTTTCTTTATCAAACACGTGTTAACAAACAAGTAATAATTCACCCCAAGGAGGAGGTCGTTAATGGTTAACAAACAAGACCATATTTTCCTTATGAAAATGTAGCTCCTCGAAGTCAAGCCAGCCCGTCGTTCATAAAACAAACATAATGGTCGCTACTTTATCATAAAAATGACCACTGTTTTCTGCAGAAAAAGTTTTTTCCATGTAAATATGAACATAATTTTCACCCCTTCCTTGGGTTAATCCAGATCGTTGCTAGGCTAGCATTGGTCAAATTTATCTGGGCAAAAGTTGGCAGTAAACACTGTGCCTGGACCAAGATAGTAGGAATTTTGAAGGCCCACTGAGAAAAAGATATTGCAATCTTTGCGTTGTCCTTGAAGCAAGTTTCCAATTTGTTTATAGATAAGGTTCAGGATAGCATCTCGAGTTTAGCATGCAAATAAGTTGTAAATCACAACAAATCCGGTTCAATTCCAACACCCCCGCAAGTCTGCAAAGGACGAAAAAATTATGAAAACACATCCCACGAAAAAAAGTTGAATAAAATCAATGAGCTTTGGACAAGGATATCATTTTCCTCCAGAAAAACAGAACCAATACACTCTTGCCATCCTCAATGTGAAATGGAGAAAGACAAAACTTTTCCACTATTTCCATCGAAAGAACTGAAGAGAGTCCCATTGGGGGAATATAGAGTGTGAATTCGATCCTTAGTTTCAATTTTTCGGGATTTCAGGCCAGATTTCAGTAGCTAGGAATTTATTATTGGTTGCATAGAAGCGATTAACGTATCTAATCTTGACCGACTTAAGCTTAGGCCTACGTACGTGACTCTCCAAACAAAGTGCCATCAAAATGGCACGGAATGAAATTTGTATCAGGACTTGTTTGTGCCCTTTTTTTTCCTCCGCTTTATCGCAGCCAATATTGTAGATATCCTTTTCTGTGTATATCGGTGGATAGGGAGGATATTTATTAGGAATCTGATAGAAATTATCTAGGGATGAGATAGAGAACAAGTTGCTGGTGGAAGTGTGTATGGGTGTGTGGTGAAATAGAGCAACAACCATATCTCGATTACTGGCCTAAATTTTTTCTTGCGTCTCGTTTTCCCTGGGAAGGATGAGAGTTAAATACAAATGCCATATACAAGCTGCATGGGGTGTCCCCTGGCTCCCTGATATTTCGAAATATTCGAAAGGATATCAACAGGCTCCGTGGGGACCGATTTCCGTTTTTCATGGCTGGTATCGGATTTCAAGTGTTTTTGCCTCTCATATTGGAATAGTATTTTTTCCGTTGCCCTAATACATGGCGGGGATAAGCACGGCATAGGATGATGAGGTTTCCGGATTTTCAGGGGGATTTCAGCTGGGATGGCGGAGCAAAGTTTAATATTTATATATTTTGGCTTTTTAAGGCATCGAAAGAAGGGACTGAAAGTGAGAGATCACGACTGCCTACTGATATCGTTCCCATGCTTCTATGTCTTGATTTTATGAGCGTTGACTGGATTGAATAGGATACGGACGGGGATGGCAAAAGGATAGTTTGATTCTGGAAGCTATTATGAAGAGCATTAAGAAATTTTTACGATTGATCGTAAAAAAGTTAGCGCATCAATTTTAATGTGCACGAATGAATAGAGCCGTGTTTTCACCTAGTTCTAGTGAGGATATGAATATGTGTCGACGATTTTATTGTGAACGCTCGTTTGGCAACATTGGAAAATGATAATTTCAACATTAAAATTTATGGGGATGAGTTTTCTCTTCAAAATTGTAATTACTTTGATGAGGAAAACCAAATAAAGCAGAGTGATTGTGTTAGCCGTTGGTCAGAAGTAATATACTTTCAGCTGTTTTGTTACCTCTGCAATTTAGTAAAAAAGGACCTTAATTTGCTTCACAAATTATTAACAAAAGCCCTTACTACCGTGGGTAGATTATATAGCAAGGACAAAGAAGTGAAGTAGAAGGCACTTATCCCCACTTATGTTGAGCCTCTGAAATATCTCTAATGTAGTTTGGTTCTATAATCGGGACTAATTTAGAGAAATAAGCAAATTTGTTGGTTTTCCAAAACATTGGAGGAAGTATGCAGGGCACGCACTTTCGCTTGTCAATTTTTATTTTCATCGGATGAAGGAAGACGACGTTACTGCACCAGGTCACCATCCCCACTTCTCTTCCCATTATCCCGCCAGAATACGGTGAAGTACTACTTTGTGAGGAGTCTATAAAGCACTATTAAATCACGCATCTCTCATGGCTCCCGGGCCCGATCCAGTTCCTGGAGCTTTTCTTGTATCCTACACGACCAGTGTATGGGTCTATCCGCCGGAATTATCCCACAGTTATTGCCTTTTTCGGTACAGCTCCTTTGTAATGGCTTTTCAGAAATCCGCAATCTCATTAGGTGGATTCGCCATCCTTCTCTGGTAGAGACAGTGCGCCTCATTAGTTGGAAGATACAAGGGTCCCGTGATGACACACACTGTCTTACAAGATCATCATCATCAACGGCGCAACAACCGGTATCCGGTATAGGTCTGTCTTCATAAGGAACTCCAGACATCTCGGCTTTCCGCCGAGGTTCAGCAATTCGATATCACTAAAAGCTGTCTGGCGTCCTGGCCTACGCCGTCGCTCCATCTTAGGCAGGGTCTGTCTCGTCTTCTTTTTCTACCATAGATATTGCACTTATTGACTTTCCGGGTGGGATCATCCTCATCCATACGGATTGTATCCACAACCGGGCGGTCATGGTATCGCTCATAGATTTCGTCATTGTGTCGGCTACGGAATCGTCCATCCTCATGTAGGGGGCCAAAACTTCTTCGGAGGATTCTTCTCTCGAACGCGGCCAAGAGTTCGCAATTTTTCTTGCTAAGAAACCAAGTCTCCGAGGAATACATGAGGCCTGGCAAGATCGTTGTCTTGTACAGTAAGAGCTTTGACCCTATGGTGAGACGTTTCGAGCGGAACAGTTTTCACAAGCTGAAGTAGGCTCTGTTTGCTGACAACAACTGTGCGCGGATTTCATCATTGTAGCTGTTATCGGTTGTGATTTTCGACCTTAGATAGTAGAAATTGTCAACGGTCTCAAAGTTGTATTCTCCTATCCTTATTCTTCCTGTTTGACCAGTGCGGGTTGATGTTGTCGGTTGATTCGTCTTCGGTGCTGACGTTGCCATCATATATTTTGTCTTGCCTTAATTGATGTGCAGCCCAAGATTTCGCGCCATTAGCCGCCTGCTCGATCTGGATGAAAGCAGTTTGTACGTCTCGGGTGGTTCTTCCTATGATGTCGATATCATCAGCATAGGCCAGTAGCTGGGTGGACTCAAAGAGGATCGCACCTTTTGCATTTACATCAGCACGGATCACTTTCTCGAGGGCCAGGTTAAAGAGGACGCGTGATAGGACATCCCCTGGTCGTAGACCCTTGTTGATATCGAATGGTGTTGAAAGTGGTCCTGCTGCTTTTATCTGGCCTCGCACATCGGTCAGGGTCAGCCTAGTCAGTCTTATTAATTTCGTCGGGATACCGAATACTCTCATGGCCGTGAACAGTTTTACGCTGGTTATTCTATCATAGGCGGCTTTAAAGTCGATGAATAGATGGTGCAACTGTTGTCCATATTCCAACAGTTTTTCCATCGCTTGCGGCAGAGAGAAAATCTGATCTGTAGCTGATTTGCCTCGAGTGAAGCCTCTTTGGTATGGGCCAATGATGTTCTGGACATATGGGGTTATCCGGCCTAGCAGGATAGCGGAGAATATTTTATAGATGGTATTCAGCAACGTGTTACCTCTATAATTGCTGCACTGTGTGATATCTCCCTTTTTATGTATGAGACAGATAATGCCTCGTTGCCAATCGTCAGGCATTGATTCGCTGTCCCATACCTTGAGCACAAGTCGATGAACCACTTGGTGTAACTGGTCGCCTCCATATTTAACCAATTCGGCTGTAATTCCATCGGGTCCTGGCGACTTATGATTTTTTAGCCGATGAATTGCACGGACTGTTTCTCCTAAACTTGATGAAGGCAGTATTTGTCCGTCGTCTTCAGTTGGCGGGACCATAAAAACCAACTCGCCGATGTTCTGGTTGTTCACTAGCTCATCAAAGTGCTCAACCCAATATACCATTCTGCCGGAAATCAGATTTCCCTCTTTGTCTCGGCAGGATGAGCATCGAGGTGTATAAGGCTTCACCCTGCTGACTTGTTGGTAAAACTTGCGCGCCTGGTGCGGTTGCGCCCTGTACATTTCTAAGTCACAGACTTGTTGGTTCTCCCAGGCTTCTTTTTTCCGTCTGTGAAGTCGCTTCTCCGCTCACCGGAGTTCGTGATAAGTCCCTGCGCGTGCTTGCGTTCTTTGAGAATGCAACATTGCTCGGTATGCAGCATTCTTCCGTTCCATAGCTAGCTTACATTCATCGTCAAACCAGCCGTGCTGACTCCTTTTGCGGCTGGGGTCAAGTATGTTTGTGGTCGTATCCATGATAACGTTCTTCAGGTGGTTGTGAAGATCATTTGTTGATGCTTCATCTCCAAGTCCTCTGTTAACTGCGGTTATTGCGGCATCCATTTCCCTCTTATAGGTGTCGCTGAGGGCTGTGTTATGGATGGCTTCAGTGTTAACTCTCACCTGATTGTCAGAGGGGATTCTAGATGGTAATGTTTATTTGAGCTCGGACCACCATGCCAACGAGATAGTGATCTGAGTCTATATTGACCCCCCTATACGTTCTGGAATTCATCAAGGCTGAGAGGTGGCGGCGTTCGATCAACACGCGGTCAAAGTCGAAAACAGCAGGTTTCATTTTTTGGCTGACTAGGAAGCCTATTCCGAGGACATGGTTGACGGGATGTCCACTATAATATATGGTGTAGCGGCTCTTCTCCAGTAAACCGGTCCCTGTCCAACATCATCATCAACGGCGCAACAACCGGTATCCGGTCAAGGCCTGCCGTAATAAGAAACTCCAGGCATCTCGGTTTTGCGCCGAGGTCCAACAATTCGGTATCCCTAAAAGCTGTCTGGCGTCCTGACCTATGCCATCGCTCCATCTTAGGCAGGGTCTGCCTCGTCTTCTTTTTCTACCATAGACATTGCCCTTATAGACTTTGCGGGTGGGATTATCCTCATCCATACAGATTAAGTGGCCCGCCCACCGTAACCTACTGAGCCGGACTTTATCCACAACCGGACGGTCATGGTATTGCTCATAGATTTCGTCATTGTGTAGGCTACGGAATCGTCCATCCTCATGTAGGGGGCCAAAAATTCTTCGGTGGATTCTTCTCTCGAACGCGGCCAAGAGTTCGCAATTTTTCTTGCTAAGAACCCAAGTTTCCGAGGAATACATTAGGACTGGCGAGATCATTGTCTTGTACAGTAAGAGATTTGACCCTATGGTGAGACGTTTAGAGCGGAACAGTATTTGTAAGGTGAAATAGGCTCTGTTGGCTGACAACCACCGTGCGCGGATTTCATCATCGTAGTTGTTATCGGTTGTGATTTTCGACCCTAGATAGGAGAAATTGTCAACGGTCTCAAAGTTGTATTCTCCTGTCCTTATTCTTCTTCGTGTTTGTGTTTGACCAGTGCAGTTTGATGTTGTTGGTTGATTCGTCTTCGGTGCTGACGTTGCAGCATGTGCAGCCCAAGATCTCGCCACACGTGCCGCCTGCTCGATCTGGAAGAAGGCAGTTTGTACGTCTCGGGTGGTTCTTAACATGATGTCGATATCGTCAGCATAGGCCAGTAGTTGGGTGGACTTGAAGAGGATCGTACCTCTTGCATTTACATCAGCATCACGGATCACTTTCACGAGGGCCAGGTTAAAGAGGACGCATGATAGGGCATCCCCTTGTCGTAGACCCTTGTTGATGTCGAATGGTCTTGAGAGTGATCCTGCTGCTGTTATCTGGGCTCGCACATCGGTCAGGGTCAGCCTAGTCAGTCTTATTAATTTCGTCGTGATACCGAATTCTCTCATGGCCGTGTACAGTTTTACCCTGGCTATGCTATCATAGGCGGCTTTAAAGTCGATGAACAGATGGTGCAACTGTTGTCCATATTCTAACAGTTTCTCCATCGCTTGCCGCAGAGAGAAAATCTGATCTGTTGCTGATTTGCCAGGAGTGAAGCCTCTTTGGTATGGGCCCTGTCCAACGCATCCCCGATATTGTCCTCTATGCGCTGCACGCTTTCAACACGATTTTCGGGATTCTGAACTCACTCAGTTGTCTGGGCTTAGGAGTTTATCTCACATTGAACCGAGTGAGGCTTTACGGTTGATTCATTGCATTCCCCCGTTGCGTTTGAGCATGGTTGGCCATCTGCAACCCCCTACCACCCAACCACCCCCCCGCCCCTGACCCTTATAGGCAGGATCGCACTACTCTTCGGGTTGAGTTTGGATGACCTCTTAGCTCCGAGTTTTCCTTCTAAGCGGCTTCCTAAGATAGCTCCCTTAATGAGCCCTCTAATTGCGACCAGGTAGGTGACCTCAGAGGAGGCTTGGCTGTTGAGTTAAACATGAAGTTGTCTATTACTTTGATGAATTAGAAAAACAAAGGGATCTGGTTAATTCTGGCAAATTAGAGGTGCAGTCTGGCTTATCCTTTCCAAAGGCAATTCAAAGCTATAAATTCTAAGTCAGAGATGATAATGTATTAAATATGAGGGTCAAAAAGTAATCAAAATCGGCTTCCTTGACTAATGCTAGGTAAGGCGGTACGCTCCCTGCATTTTTATCGGCCACGCAGAGTAGTTTGATTGATTTGATTCCAGATTGCCTGTATATCATTTAATATAAATATTACGGACGTAAGGTCACATAGCATATTCGTAAAATTCTTGAACCGTCGTAAATTGGAACGAATTTTATGGTATGACCGTACCTTTCTGTTTTCTTTTCATTCGCCACCGTCGTCACACATTCCAATTCAATACTTACTGTGACATATCCCATATTTGAGAATAAACCGAAACCTATGAATGTACTGAACCATGAAAACGGACGATAGAGTTCACGGAAATGATGGGAAAAACTTACGTGACAAAATTTTATAATCATGCCCCGAAAAAAGATGTAGACGTTGCAGGAACCATTGAATGTCACTCAGAGAAGATAATCGAAGAAATCGTTCGTGCGAATGGTACAGTTCAGATCTTTAACAAAGACAAAACCAACACTAATAGGAAATCGAGAAAATCCTTCTATGGAAGGAAAGTCTACTTTCTACACTAGCAGCTAGCGAATGAGTGAGCCGGCGAAATGGAGGCGGGGGTGGATTGTTAGAGAGACATTTGAAGTCAACCGCAATATCCTTTCGAGCCAAAATAAATAAGAGAGCGAATAAACGATTCAATAGAGATGAGGGTTGATTATTTTTCCTTTGCTAGTGTGATTGTATTGTTAACAGTTCCCTATAAAAAATGTTTGGATCAGAATTTTGACGAGGACTTGCATAGTCGGGAGAATCCCAGGAGATGACCGTGGAAGGACAAAAGCGAGAAGTTTATTCTGGGACGAACCCTTTTAATGAAGCTGAGTCGTTTATTGATGCTGCGTCTGGAATTACTCAATTCATTCACCAGACAGTTAAAGGCGAGGCTCCGTCATTCAGACCTGCATTTGTTCATACTTTCCAGCTCAAGTGATCCAAGAAACAATGAAACGTAAACAATAAGCAGATTTTGAAAAAGAGCAACCAACCTCCTGAAGTATTCCGAGTGCACAGTTTTTTCTGTAGTGGCTGTACAACTCCGTTAAAATCCTGGGCTCAACCCTGCTGTTTCTCACTGCAAAAAAAAAAAAAAACAATTCTCTGCCTCCTTCTCTATTTACTACCCTTCATCGCTTCTTTTACAAAAGTGTACAATTCGAGGTTTAAGAAGCTCAACACTTGGGATTTAAGTCACTTTGCAATCCTTTCACATCTTCGAAATGTCCTCCCGCAAAGCCCGGGTGCGACGAAGGAAAGTGGCATATAAAAACAATCTCAGGGTTGAATGCTACTTCGCATAGCGACACCACCACCGACGGGGTTGAAAAAATATAAGAAGAAAAATACTAGATAGCAGCATTAAGTACAAGCCGAGCTATACCACGAAAATGTATGCAAGAGAGCATACGTTGGGCACAGGGAGCGGGTGCGAATTTAGCTGGTTTGAAGGGAGTATTACGGTTGATACCGCCCGCCTTCTGAATGCTATTGTAATGAAATTTACTTAAAAGCTTTTTGAACATCACTTAAATCCGCGAGCTTAGCGAATCTATTTCCAAATTCATTATACCATCCAGTGTTTTATCGAAACGGCTTGGAGTGGAAAAAAGGATTCCAGCTCGAGATGAGGCGAGCGTTCTTGTTGCTTTGTCGTGAGAATTACTGATTCTGAAGACTGTTTTCACCCGCGCTTTGCATCCCTTTTTCAACAAGAAAACAATTTTTTACAACTGCGGCCTCCCGTTGCTCGGCTGCCACTATCTGGAAGGGGTTGTTTCTTTGGCGAGATAGCATTTCGGTACTATCGAAAGGCACTTCAAATGATGATTTTAAAGAGTGCGTTTTCACTCCGGGTTTTTTTATAGACGCTCTCTTGAAATCCTGAAAAATCAGTTTGCTTCAGGCCAAAGTAATTTTATGCCATTCCCGTCACGCCTGCCCCAATGCCATACAAACGGGAATTAATTGCCTATCTATTTGCTATCAGTCATCCCGAATAATTCTTCTACGCATAAATAATGTAAAAGTCGACAATTATGCATTATTCATTGTCATTAATCATCGAATGACCTCCCTAATTTATTCATGTGCGTTTGTCGGAACGTAATACAATGACCATATCCTTTATGGTGGTCATAACATCGAACTGTCGTTTTTTTTCGCTGAATTTAAATTAACAAATAATAGTTTCATAAAACTGCTCTACAAACACATATCCGCGGCCATGGGGAAGCCACGATTTGCCGCCAAATGACCACCACCCCCAGTTTGAAATATCCTTAAACCGGTGGGGGTGAGCTCCTCTTGTAAGAAGGAATAATCGCGCGGGCTGTTATCACTAGACACTTTTATATTTATTGTTATTCGTCTTTTATTTTGTTCACTCTTGCTGGTATTTTTATGTCCTTCTGATGGGCCCATTTAATTTGGAAGCTTGTTACTGAAGCTCTCGCGTTTTATGCATAAAACTACTGGCTAAGTCCGCTATAAACATTAGCAGGGGCTCGTAAAAAGAAACACTAGATACTAGCCGTTAAATTTGATTGGCAATTCTTAGTTTAGTGGGGGTGGATTTAAATTTCGTGCATGCAATGAATGTTAAATTTTTGAGCAAGCTTTGGCTGCTGTGTTTTAAGGGAGAGAAGTCTTGTTATTCTATGTTTTAAGGGCGAATAAACTGCCAAAATGATATGAATTAAACGAATCAGTGGATAATATTTGCTGGGAACTAATTTCTAAAAGATATTTTTGTTGAAAATAAAAGTCTGCTTAGAGTTGTTTGCATCATCAATCGGGGTATCCTCAATCTTTACATTACAGTATTCAAGGGTCTTCTTCTGGTTATTTTGTTCTGGGAGACGTTCACGCTTCGCTTCGAATTGCAAGAGAAATTTTGAGTCAGATTGGCCAAGTACCAACAGGGACCTGTGACATCTGCCATTTGGCATTCTCTGATAAAGAGTGTTTGTTTGGGGTGGTGAAGGGCCGTTAATCGCGTAGTAGGTTCTATCGTTAGTGTATCGGCTTTTGAGGCTTTTTCTCAGGTAACTGTAGATAATCTGGTTCTGCCTTGCTTTGGTTCTGCTTTTGACTTTTGCATTATGTAGTTAAGAATTTTTTCAAAATTTCTTGACAAACAATTGAAGAATGGAGGTTCAGGAACGCCGGCCCTAAAAGGACTCCGGTTGGGGTTCTGCGAAATCCTAAGAAGGGAGGAAAGGTGGTCAAAGTCAAACCGGTGCTAAATGGCTCAAAACTAGAAGGCTACTGATCCGAGCCCAACGCCTGCACAAAGAAGGTTTATCCTGACACTGTCTTGGTGGGCCTTGCTTCCAATCTAATTTCTAAAGTTGTAGTCAGTGAGCCGACGACTGCTGCCCCGAATTCTATGGTGGCGGATGAAGTTGTCAACCGCTTAAAAACTATCAAAGTTTATTGCCACCCTCTGAAATCTCTGTACTTACCTCAAGCCTGAACATTGAC
This sequence comes from Hermetia illucens, assembly GCF_905115235.1. Classification (NCBI taxonomy): domain Eukaryota; kingdom Metazoa; phylum Arthropoda; class Insecta; order Diptera; family Stratiomyidae; genus Hermetia; species Hermetia illucens. Next base: position 150,559,310 of record NC_051850.1, on the reverse strand, counting down.
AACGTTTCCTGTCAAGGAATTGTCTCTTCACCTTCGTAATCTGTCCCAGTGGAAGCTCGACGCTTCATCATTATCATCAACGGCGCAACAACCGGTATCCGGTATCTAGGCCTGCCTTAATAAGGAACTCCAGACATCCCGGTTTTCCGCCGAGGTCCACCAATTCGATATCCCTAAAAGCTGTCTGGCGTCCTGGCCCACGCCATCGCTTCATCTTAGGCAAGGTCTGCCTCGTCTTCTTTTCTTACCATAGATATTGCCCTTATAGACTTTCCGGGTGGGATCATCTTCATCCATACGGATTAAGTGACCCGCCCACCGTAACCTATTGAGCCGGATTTTATCCACAACCGGACGGTCATGGTATCGCTCATAAATTTCGTCATTGTGTAGGCTACGGAATCGTCCATCCTCATGTAGGGGGCCAAAAATGCTTCGGAGGATTCTTCTCTCGAACGCGGCCAAGAGTTCGCAATTTTTCTTGTTAAGAACCCAAGTTTCCGAGGAATACATGAGGACTGGCAAGATCATAGTCTTGTACAGTAAGAGTTTTGACCCTATGGTGAGACGTTTCGAGCGGAACAGTCTTTGTAAGCTGAAATAGGCTCTGTTGGCTGACAACAACCGTGCGCGGATTTCATCATCGTAGTTGTTATCGGTGGTGATTTTCGGCCCTAGATTGGAGAAATTGTCAACGGTCTCAAAGTTGTATTCTCCTATCCTTATTCTTGTTCGTGTTTGTGTTTGACCAGTGCGGATTGATGTTGTTGGTTGATTCGTCTTCGGTGCTGACGTTGTCACCATATATTTTGTCTTGCCTTCATTGATGTGCAGCCCAAGATCTCGCGCCAATAGCCGCCTGCTCGATCTGGATGAAGGCAGTTTGTACGTCTTGGGTGGTTCTTCCCATGATGTCGATATCGTCAGCATAGGCGAGTAGTTGGGTGGACTTGAAAAGGATCGTACCTTTTGCATTCACTTCAGCATCACGGATCACTTTCTCGAGGGTCAGGTTAAAGAGGACGCATGATAGCGCATCCCCTTGTCGTAGACCCTTGTTGATGTCGAATGGTCTTGAGAATGATCCTGCTGCTTTTATCTGGCCTCGCACATTGGTCAGGGTCAGCCTAGTCAGTCTTATTAATTTCGTCTTATAGGTGTCGCGGAGGGCTGTGTTGTGGATGGCTTCAGTGTTCACTCTCACCTGATTGTCAGAGGGGATTCTGGGTGGTGTTTTTATTCGAGCTCGGAGCAAAATGCCAACGAGATAGTGATCCGAGTCTATATTGGCCCCCCTATATGTTCTGACATTCATCAAGGCTGAGAGGTGGCGGCATTCGATCAACACGTGGTCAATTTGGTTGAAAGTGGTCCCGTCTGGAGAGGCCCACGTATGTTTGTGGACCGCTTTCTGCGCAAACCAGGTACTTCCAACAACCATTTCGTGTGACCCTGCTAATTGAATAGTCCACAGTCCGTTATCATTTGTTTTTTCGTGTAAGCTATGGGAGCCAACGTATCGCCTGAATACGGGCTCCTTCCCTACTTAGCTGTTAAAATCCCGAAGTATGATTTTGATATCATATCTGGGACAGGCTTCGAGGGTTCTTTCTACTGCCTCGTAGAAGGTATCCTTCTCCGACTCTGCAGTCTCCTCTGTAGGGGCCTGAACGTTTATGAGGCTTATATTTCTAAACTTGCCTCGGAAGCGCGGAGTGCATAGCCGTTCGCTTATTCTTTCAAAGCCGATAACAGCAGGTTTCATTTTTTGTCTGACTAAGAAACCTACTCCGAGCACATGGTTTACTGGATGACCGCTATAATATATGGTGTAGTGGCTCTTCTCCAGGAAACCGGTCCCTGTCCATCGCATCTCTTGCAACGCTGTTACATCAGCCCTATATTGGGACAGGGTATCGGCTAGCTGCTTATCAGCTTCATCTCTGTACAGGGAGCGCACGTTCCATGAGAAAATGCGCAAATAGTTGTTCCTTTGTCGTTGCCGGGTCCGTCGTTTTAAAATCCGTCCTATCCGAGGCCCTTGTTGTGGCTTCGTAACAAGTTGTTTTCCGTGTAGGGTTGTCAGCCCTACCCAACCCCCAACCTGGAGGACCAGTTGGTACAATTTGTTCCGTTTTTAGGCGCGGGAGACTCGCCTTCATCCTTCTCCGTCTGCAGCTTTTCGTCAAGAAAGAGCTCCCAGCGGTCACCACGTGGAGGTGGAGATAGGGTTTGGTAGTAGAGCTGTTGGTGTTGGTTCAGCAGGCGTTTGCCAGGTTTTATGCTCCAGCTCGACGTTTAGCTCCCCAAAATTTTGTGGACCAGGCGGAGCGGAAGTTCGGTTCTTGTATGATCTCGTAATCCTGAGGAAATGTTATCTGGTCTTAGTTGAAAGAATTAAGATTGCAGAAACTGCTAAATATTCAGAATGTGTTCCACTCTGTACAGGCCAGTTGGAGGACTGTGAAAGTCCTCTTCAAAGATATTGTCAGTGCTAATAGGCTGGTCCGGGACCCTGGGCTTCGGAGCGCTTATACTCGATGACTTAGTACCAAAAGCTGTGACATAGAATGTGAACGCGGTAAAAATGGCCATAAAATTCTCAATTTTGGTAGCCCACACACTCAATACGGTGTTGGCATTGCCATCTCAGAGGCACTCATGACCTTGTACTTGTGAATACATGGTTCATCAAAAGATTGTCTCATCTTGCTACATTTTATAGTTAGAAAAGTAAGACGCAGATCGACTATATTCTCATAAGATGCCGACATTTTACCTCCGTCACTAGTTGCAAATCCGTTTCCTATGAGACTATCGCACCTCAACATAGGCCCTTGATTGCCGTCTTGTGAATCAAGCCACCGGTAAAATAGCGGGAGGAACACATTGACCGCCGCGCATTAAATGGTGGCGATTTCATGAAAAGAAAGAAGGAATGATCTCACTTACGCGATTACCAACCATTACAAATGTAGAAGAATCGTGGAACCAAATTAAAGACCCGATCCACAAAGTGGCCTCTGCAACCCTCGGCGTCACCAAGTCAGGCAAGCGGTACAACAACCGAGATACTTGTCTTTGGAATGACGATGTTGAAATAAAGGTTCGTGAAAAAAAAAAGCCTCTACTACAAGTTTTCTGATGATAAAACGTTCCCCAATTGGCAAATTTATAAGAATGCCAATCGGGAAGCGAAGAAAGCGATCGCTGTCACCCAGTGGTCCATTACAAAAATCTTTACTGGACACTCGGGTACTAGTATCATAGGAATCGGGATAGCCCCTGAATTCACATACTTAGGAGAATTCTTGGTGGGGGTTGTTGGTTACGTTCAAGCGAACAGAGACCTTCGGGCCAGGGCGTGCTATTGCGTTTCAACTCGGGATCCGTAGTCCTTAGTTCGGTAGAGATGTAGGTAGGTCTTGCATCCACCAGTATGATTGCTCAGCCACGCACTGGATGTAGACTGGTACCGTTGTAGATGGCTGCGGTAGGGCTCTGATTGTGGTCATAAAAACAATCCGTGTCTTAAGAAGACCGTGGGATTAAATCCCCGAGATAGGTACCCACGTAAAGCACAGTGAGGTAAGTGTCAGCGTAACTGAAGTCGAAGAAGGAATAAAATTAATGAAATCGGGGAAAACAACAGGACCTATAGACATCGCATCTGAGCTCTGGAAAGCGAAAAGCTGGGTGGGTGTGGCTCAGTGAATTCTTTAATCGGGTTAGGAAGGAAGAACACCATCTGACTGGTAAGAAAGTATCACAGTTCCAATATGGAAAAAGACAGGTAGTCCAGCAGAATGTTCGTTCGATCCAATTACTTTCCCATAACATGTAGATTTGTGAACGCATTCTTGACAATCGTATTCACGAAATCGTTGAAATAGCCGTGAATCACTGCTGACGCAAGACACACTGGGCGGTAACTCATGGAGGAACACCGTATTGTCCTCTTTACATTGCGTTTCTGGATCTGGAGAAATCGTTTGAACGTGTGCCACACGAACTCATCTGGTATGCTTTATGATAACACTTAGTGCGCTGGTTCCAAATGCTCTCCCACGATCCGAGTAGTAAAGTTCGAAGTGTGGCGGGTGTATTAAAATCGCTTCCTGCTTCTGTTGGTGTTCATCAAGGAAGCGCCTTGTCATCATTTGTTTTTGTTATGGATACCACCATACAGAACATCCAGCGCCCCAAAGACGGACAGGATAGGAAAGGAGTGGAATTAGAAATTAGCGGAAGAGGAATGTTCAGAAGTTTGAGTAAGATGGGCAGAGCTGGAAACTAGCAAAAGAGGTATGCTCAGAAGCTAGGCTAAGATGGGCAGTGGGAACCTTTCAACCAATGAAATCTCCCGGAGCAGATGGCATTTTCCCAGCACTTATCCAGAGAGGCCTAGGAATTATCCTAGAGTCTCTTCTGAGGGTGGTAAGGGGAGCATAGCACTGGGTTACATACCAAGGGCATGGAGACGGGCAAAAGTGGTCTTTATTCCGAAGGCGGGTAAAAAGGATCCTTTTCACCCTAAATCTTTCAGACCAATCTGCCTAACATCGTTCGTACTCAAAACGGTGGAGAAGGTCATAGACAACTATATTAGAACTAACATTCTAAAGCGTAATCCCTTACATCACTGTCAACACGCTTACCGGGCAGGAAGGTCAACTGAAACTGCTCTGTATCAGCTGACAGAGGTACTACGGGACGCCATTGAAACAAAAGAAATTGCACTGTGCGCGTTTTTGGATATCGAAGGAGCATTCGACAACACATCGCACACAGAGATACAGGATGCCCTGAGCCGCAAAGGAGTGGGAAACACCCTGGCACTCTGGATGGGCAAAATGCTAGAAAGCAGACAAATAGAGGTACAAACAGGTACAAATTCTATTATTATGAACAAGGCTGTCCACAGGGCGGAGTACTATCGCCGCTGATGTGGAGTATGGTAGTGGATGAACTCCTGGACGTGTTAACTAATACTGGAATACAAGTCCAGGGCTACGCGGACGACATTGTTCTAATGTGTAGGGGCAAATATGAAGATACCCTATGTGATAGAATCCAAACTGGATTAAGGGTAAGTAGTGCCTGGTGCAGGAAGGTGGGACTGCGGATCAACCCAACCAAAACCACCATAGTACCATTCACTAGGAGGCGTAAGCTGGATCACCTGAAAGCCATAACATTACATGATATGGAGATGAAACGAGAAACAGAGGTCAAATACTTGGGAATCACGCTAGACCAAAAATTACTCTGGAAGACACATGTCGGAAACACTTGTCGGAAAGCCACGAGGGCTCTGATGACTGGCAGATCCATAGCAGGAAAAAAATGGGGTTGTAGCCCGAAGATACTACTTTGGATATATACTGCAATAGTAAGACCAATGATTACCTATGGAGCGGTAATCTGGGCAGAAAGAACCCAACTCAGCACACAAGCCAGGGAATTACATAAGTTCCAAAGGCTGGCTTGCGTGTGTATCAGTGGGGCAATGAGGACATGCCCAACGGCATCCCTGGAGGTCCTTCTGGGATTAACCCCTCTCCATCTGCACATACAGATGCAGGCAAGGAGATCAATATTGAGGATGGCCGGTAGCATGAGTGAGGCGGGGAGCTGCCTAAATCGAAGGAAGATTGATATCCTTTCTAGGCGGTATCCCGAATTACTGATACCGAGGGACAACATGACAACGAAGTTTCACTTCGATAAGAAGTTTGAAACACGTTGGAGTAACAACAAACTGGGAGAGCGTGGCTGCGACATACGGCTTAAACCAGCAACTGATTACTTGGTACACTGACGGATCCCTCACAGCAGAGGGAGCGGGTGCCGGTGTCATTGGTCCAAGGAAAATGTACTTTGAGCCAATGGGCAGGTACACTAGCATATTCCAGGCGGAAATTTACGCCATAGACAAATGTGCCTCCTTTAATCTGCAAAGGAACTACAGGGGGCAGAACATAGCTATTCTCACCGATAGCCAAGCAGCGATCAAGGCACTTAGGTCCAACCAGGTGAACTCTAAACTGGTATGGGAATGCCTTGAGAGACTGAATACACTCGGCTCGTCCAACAAGGTCTGGATACTTTGGGGTCAAGGCCATGCTGGGCTTTAAGGCAATGAGGCAGCGGATGAACTAACCAAGAAGGGAGCAGGGATGCCTTTACACGGGCCAGAACCCTTCTGTGGAATCGGAAACGGTTTCATGGCTATGAATCTAAGAAACGAAGAAAAACGGTTGAGGGAACTATATTGAGCGGGCCTACCAGGGATGGAGCAGTCCAGGGTGCTTATTGGGGGATACGAACCCATGCGCACAAAGGATTGCTTAAACCTCACCAAAAAGAACCTCGGAATCATAGTGGGAATTCTCACTAGTCATTGTCGGCTGAACTACCACCTAGGGAAGCTAGGGATATCTACGGACACTGCCTGCAGGTTCTGTGAGGAGGAGGACGAAACCTCTATGCACGTCCTGGGACAGTGTCCGGCACTTGTGCAAAGTAGGTCGATACATCTGGGAGAACACTTAATACCAGATGCAAAGCTGAAACTTCTGGAAGTGGGGAACATACTAAAGTTCCTAACGGTTACTGGCCTGCTTGGGATACTATGATCAACAGGTACACTATAACCAGTAAAAGGGGCACAATAGTTCTTCAAGGACGCGATGCGACTTTCCCTTAACAGAATAATAATAATAAGATGGCCAGGGGGAAACTTTGAACTACTGAAATCACCCGGACCAGGTGGCATTTTCCCGGCACTACTCTTGAGAGGCCTAGAAATCTTCTTGCGATTTATCCTGAGGGTGGTAAGGGGAAGCATAACCTTGGAATATATTCCAAGGGCATGGAGGTGGACAAAAGGAGTCTTTATTTCGGAAATGGATCTCTCTCCAACCAAAATCGTTCAGACGAATCTGCGAGGCATTATTGAAGTAAATGAATTGGCTCTGTGTGCGTTTTTGGACAACAAAGGAACGTTTGATAATACTTCTCACACAAAGATACGAGATGCCTGGTATACGAAATACTCTGATCTTCTGTGTGGGCAGAATATTAGAGAGTAGGCAAATAGAAGTACTAACAGGTATAAATTTCATTGTCGTGAATATTACCCAAGGTCGTCCACGGTAGTTGACTAGGAGAGCAAAGAAACACGGGATTACAGGTCCATGGTTACGTTGATGACATTACTCTAATCTGTAGGGGCAAATATGACGATACCCAATGTAACAAAATCCAAAGTGAACTGCGTATTACTAGTAATTCTTGGAAGGCAGGATTGCCTATAAATTCAGCCAAGACCAACATAGCACCATTCACTAGCGAGCGCAAAATTGAACACTTGAGAGACATCAGATTACATGGCAAGTGAAGAAAGTTTGACAATGTAAGTTGAGTTAAAAGTTTTTAGGACTATTCTAATGTCCGATTCTAAAGTTGTCCTGCTCGTCATCAGGGCTTTTCAGGCTATTTTGGGTTAGGATGTCTTTTATTCAATAATTTCGATCCATTGATGGCGTCATCCAATTTCGAAATTCAAGCAGTGATGCGGTGTCTTCGCCAGTGCCCAACGCTTTCGGAGCTTCTCCATTTCTGTTCACCCTTCGAATACCCTTTTAGATATCTAAGTGTCGTCAATACGTTGAAGTTGACCTTTCCACTACAACTTCAGAAGTTTGATTATTTTGGAGACATCAGGGTCGACAAATATTTGGTGCATCTTATGGTTATATCTAATTTCTCTTGCCGATGTCAAAGAAATTTAAAAGGAAAAGTCGGATGGGCTGTTTTGGGCGTGAAGAAAAACAATTCGTTAAAGGCTCATGAAAACAACATTTAGCTTGGCGTCAAACGGTTGCGTTGTCTGAATTTATCAAGGAAAAGTAAGTTACTCATAACGTCATACAGGACGTGATTAGAGTGCCCTAAATAAGGGGTAGGGAAAAGGAAAACTCCGAAGAAAAAACCGGATTGTAGTTTGTTAACAGTGTCCCAATCAACTTTGATTTAGCGAAAGTAATTAACGCGTTGAATTATCTTTCCAACGAAGCTTTGCCATTTACCATTGCGGCATCTTGGACTACATGAGTCGCTGATTCTGTCAATTCTCTTGTCCACACTAGTAGTCCTCAAGTAAAAACGGCTTGCCTATTTAAACAATCATTCGTTTTTAGATTAGTATACGTTATTTCCTCGCGCGAGGTTAGAGAATTTATTAAAGGTAGGGTGGATTTCCAGAGTCGGAAAACTGATTTAACACCTACTCAAACTACTAAATTCTCTTCCCACCTTCACGCTCGTAGACCCTGGATATTGCAAAGCAGTAGAGAAGAGATGGTGAACGGCTCTCAGCTTCGTATAACGGATATGGTTCCCCAAATTAGGGCTTTTTCAACAGGCTGAGAATATTTTGAAAGTACAAAATAGCCTTGGAAGCCGAAACTGAGCCTAGAAAATACAACGACGGCGACGACAACGGGAAAGACGTACGCTTTCTGTTCAGAACTGGCGCTTCTGGTCATATTACAAGATACATGTCCTGGCAGTCCACGAAGGGAGACTATTAGTCAGTGAGGTATTTGACTCTCGAAAGGATACTATTATCGCTATTACTGGAACGTGAGAACGCTCCACTAACATCATTGACTTCAGACCAATCAATGAATGAATTGGTCCTTTTCGAGTGAAAAGTAACTTTCCCAATGTATGGTTAATCAACGATATGCTCCAATGGAAGAGAGGGAAGACTCAGTAAAAGACGAATTTTGTAATCTCTTGAGTCGTCATTTTCAAAAAAGGCCACGGTATAATTAAGGAGAAAGGCGACCACTCGGAAAAATTACGACCATATTCCAGGTGTAGAGATATGCCATTTCATTAGCAACAGAAGAATGTCTGCGGCAAAAATGGAGGGGTCGCACCATTCCAACCTGTCCCGACAGTCGGGCAGCCATCAAGTCAATTGGTGTCGAGTTGTCATCAGGTGCTATTGAAACTTGGCCGACTGAACGAAACATTCCTGATGTGGGTGCCGGGGCACTCAAACGTCGCTGGTAATTAGCAGGCTGACAGACTAGCTCGCCGGGGGCTTGGATCCATAATGGTGAGGCTAGAACCAGCTTTTGGAATCAGACCATCCTCTGTCTAAAGGGTGAAATTTTAAGGTTTCACGCAGCCGAGTGGAGAAATTTGAACTAGGATCGGATGCACTACAGCGGTGTACATCTAGAGAACAATCCTCGGCCGGAAATCCCATTTCTTTGCAAAGGTTCTCTTGCAGGCATAGAAGGCTATACAGGTCTCCTTAATCCTCAATTCTATGTTCAATCTCCAATTTAGCTTTGGATCCAGTATTAAACGCAGATACTTTGCATTAGAGGAAAGAACCAATCTTTGTTCATTCAGCCGTAGTAGATTGAATTCAGGTATCCTTGTTTTGCTGGTGAATAGCATCAGTTGCGTTTTGATTGGGTTTATGGTGAGTCCGCGTGGGGCGTGCCTCTGTTCGCAGCTCTGGTCAAGTGGTTGCCTCCCAGATCCAACTGGATTATCCTAGTACTTAGCATGGATATAATCCGATACGTGAGATACCCCTCCAATCCAATACGGGTCAAGGCTTCCTTGATGGCGCTGGTACTAACGTTGTTGAAAGCTCCCTCTATATCCATGAAGGCAGCTAGGGTATATTGCTTGTACTGCAGCGACCGCTCAACCGTACCGATTACCTCGTGGAGGGCGGTTTCTGTGGATTTTCCTTTGAGGTAGGTTTGCCTGGGCTTAGAGAAAGGCGTTCTTTTTATAATCGTCTTTAAGTGAATGTCTATGACGCGCTCTAGGGTCTTCGCGGACTCATGACCGCGCCTGCCCACTTTCAGTATGAAAACCAATTGTGCGCTCCTCCAGGACCGGACCGTCGGACCGTCGATCGTCATCTCCTCCAACAGCTAGTTGACGGCGTCGATTGGATATAGGACGTCGTCCGGTTTTGCAGAGCGGGACACTTTTACCTTTGCATTCCTGACTCCGAACCACACTTTATAGTCGGTCTTTTCCAGTGCCTCCAGAGATTTTTCGTTTATACGGGGAAGTAAAGTTTGGCTGTTTGTCTGGGGTTGCTTCTCCTTGATAACAACCCAGTCGTCCATGGGAATCCCGGGGTTTTGACGGCGCAGGAATTGGACGAGCTTGTTCTTATCCACGCGGATCTTCGGCAACCAGATGCGAGCGACCGGTCTCCTGGAAATTTCGTCGTAAGCGATGACCTTGAGCTTTACGCCCTCCCAGGCGTCGCTGGTCGTAGCAACACAAGTCCCTACAGGACTGGTCCATGCAAGCTATAACGTGGAACCTACGGATCACCTGAGAGGAATCAAAGAAGGGGATGAGTCCCGCGTGTTTGCCTTCGGTGTCTAGGAGATGCTCACAGACCATGCCCGACAGCCTGGCCTAAACACAGGTCCACACCTCTGGCGCTAGTCTGCCGCCTCGCGCTTCGCCTTTTGCATGTCTGCCAGGCGTTTGCTACTGTATTCGTCAACAATCGCCTGGTATTTAGCAGGGTTTTTTTCACGCCGCTCGTCGTCAGTACCGGCCTCTAAGATTGCTAAGATTGCTTCTGGTACTGGCTCTTGAGCAGGACACCAGTGGACCTTCGCTTCTTAGCCGGTTTCCGGCGACCGACGTTCTCGTCGGTTTTCACTTTCGAGGGATCCCCCGACGTTGAGGGTTTCGGATTAGAAGTATTATGTCTGGGACACGCTACACCCACTATTATTTTTTTCAGATTTATCTGAAGCGTAGTTTTTGAATGGGTTCTTAAAGTAATTGTCCCTTTTGGGACCCCCGCACTCCTCTTTTTTACCTAAGACCTGATTCGAAAAGTACCAATAGAAACCTTTCATTTCTCCCAATACAGCCAGTATTGGGAGAAAAAAATTATGCTCCCGTATTTTATATGTATGGGGACCCCTTCTAAGTTCGACGTGTAGCAATGTATTTCACCGCATGTGTGGGGGTTCATAGTTCCAACCTTTGTACCAAATTTCGTGTCAACAGGTGTAACTGTTTCTGAGAAAAGTGGGTTTAATAGATAGAGAGATACTGATCCTTTTTTTTTGTTTTCAGCAAAACCTTAAAAATGGAGGCGCATGCACAACAGTTTCTTTGTTTAAGTGAACAGTTCACAGACTATATATCTAAACTTGAGCTCTAGTTTTTAAGGTTTTGTGTAAACACAAAACCTTATTAAAATCGGTTTACCGTCTGTCTGTCTGTCTGTCTGTCTGTCCGTCTGTCTGTCTGTCTTTTTTTTTTTTTTTTTTGAGGAGGAGGAAATCTTCAAAAAGACACTGGTCTGGATACACCAGCGTGTGGGATTTTTACCCACTAAAACCACCCCCGACTCCCTCCCTGCCCCGCGGAACCACCATAAGGTATTACATCACGGGGCGGAGTCAGCTCACTCTAGCTTTGTCACTTTTCTTCTATACGCGGCGCACGTGACCGCGTTTTTCTCCTCTCCTCTGCTTTTCGCAGTTTATTTTGGATAGATGCGATCATGGAGTTTACCGCATCCCAATTCTCTTGATGTGCTAGCATTTTCGGCACCAGATTTTCTGGTACCAGCACCTCCCCTAGAGTCTCCTCTAGATTCCTCCTTTCTTCCACAAATCTCGGACAGTGGAAGAATACATGCTCTGGGTCCTCTGGGACTCCATTGCAATTTGGACAATCGGGTGAGGTCTCCAATTTAAACCTGTGAAGGTATTGGAGATATCCTCCGTGCCCCGTGAGAAACTGGGTGAGATTATAATTAATCTCACCGTGTCGTCTCTCCAACCACTCCTTGATGGCAGGAATGAGCCTGTGCGTCCACCGGCCCTTTCCCGAGCGTTCCCACCGCTCTTGCCATCTATTTATGGATCTCTCCCTTTCCGTCTTCCTCGTCCGCGATGAGGAAGAGGTTGGCTTTGCATTGTATATATTCGCCATCTCATCTGCCAAGATGTCAATCGGCATCATTCCGGAGATGACGAATGCTGCATCATCTGAGACAGTCCTGAGGGCAGAGCATACCCTCAGGGCTATCCTCCTGTAGACTGAACTCAGTTTGGTAGCGTTCCCTGACATCCACAACGCCTCCCTCCAAACTGGGGTTGCATAGAGCATGATCGAGGTCACCACCCTGGCTATAAGTAACCTAGAGGTATGCCGTGGCCCTCCAATGTTCGGCATCATCCTTGCCAGGGCCATACTTGCAGTGGATGATTTATCGCAAACATACCGCACATGTTGCTTATAGCTAAGCTTCCTGTCTATCACCACTCCCAAGTATTTGATGGTCGGCTTGGAAGTGACGATATGATTCCCGATTCTAATACAGGCGTAATTTCTCTTCCGGCGCTTAGTGATGAGGACCGCTTCCGTTTTTTCCTCCGCAAGTGTCAGACCAGAGCTCTTTAGCCAACTTTTAACAGCACCGATTGCCTCACTTGAGTATAACTCAGCAGCTCTGTCTGTCTGTCTGTCTGTCCGTCACACGCATTTTTCTCGGAGACGGTTATAGCGATTGACACCAAATTTTGTACAAAGGTGGGAACTGTGAACGCTCACGCATACAGTGAATTACATCCTTTTACGTCGAATTTAAGGGGGGGTCTCCATACATGCAAAAGGGGGGTGTAAATTTTTTTTTCATCAAATATAGTCATGTGGGATATCAAATTAAAGCTCTCAGTTAGTACTTTTCGAAGCCGGTCTTAGTTTTGACATTTCTTGGAAATGTGGGGAGTGCGGGGGGTTGAAAGTGATCATTTCCTTAAGGGGGCCATTCTCAGAAACTACCAAACCGAAAAATCTGAGAAAAATCAGGAGGCTGCCACTGTATGGTGCCTTGGCTCCGAAATACCTTTCATACCGGTATCTGTTCAAAGAAAGTTAATAATAGTATATTACTATATTTTTTGTAATTGGCTTGAAACCCCCCTTAAGTTCATCCTAGCGGCACGAAATTCTGCAATGATGTAGGCTATAATGTAGAGCATGATCATACCAAGTTTCATGGAAATCGCACTATTACTAACAAATTTATATGATAATACATCGAAATTGTTGCTTCTTTGAAAATTGAAGACTATCAATGTCAATATCACCCGAAAGTGGACATATGCTTATATTACGTGCTACGTACTAAGAAATACACAAAACCTTTCGTACCTGAAGCGTCCAGCTTCCGGTTTCCCGACTTGTTTATACTTAAAAGTGAACAGTACTTGATTTTGCTATTTCAAAGATTCAGATGCAAACAGCAACTAATCCTTTAGTTTTAAAAAGTATAAGGACAAAGTTTGATGCTTCATGACATAAATCGAAGAAGAAAGATTCTAACGAAATGAAAACAACTTAACTTCTTGTATCGAAATGTAAAGATACAAATCTATATATGACTGTAGCGCTGCATATTTGAGTTGTAGGATTTATGTAGTTTCACTTTAACTTCCTTACGAAGCAAGCCCAAGTGTACCATTTTCAAAACATTGGATAACAGAACTTTCTTCTGATACGTAATTCTTCTTAATTTAGCTAAACTAGTGTAAGATGATGAATAGCTGTACTTAGCATTCGCTGTCAAAGTATCATAGAATTGTTAATTTTTGGCAGTTTGCCGATGAAATATTTTTTATCTGGTGAAATCTCTTTGTAGATATATATTTCCCGTAGTAGGCGCCCCAGTTTCACAAAGTTTGAGTTTTCAGCTTTGCTTTCCTAACTAATTGATAATAATTTTTTAAGAGGAAAGTTTAAGTTTTTCCATTAGGCAGATAGCAGGGCTTGAGTGTTATCTGATTTGATTTCATAAATGACCCACTCCCTCACAGTATGTCTGTATCCAGATCTTATGGATAAAAAACTTGAACAAGATTTAGTATGTGAGTAGTACTATCCGAGATCTAAAGGGAGCCACCATTTATTTAAGCCAATTTTGCCTGCATGTTATATCCACCATCTTCATACATATATATAAACTGTCGGGCTGTCGGGCAAAATCTATCAAAGCTGTTCCAACCCCATCGAAATTGTTTTCACTGGTTGTGCTAGTTTAGTTAAGGGGGAGCCGCAGGTCCAAGCATTCAGACCTTTGCTAGGCCTATTGTATTATTCTCGGAGATCGCCCATTCATCGCCCGACAAAGAATACACAGAAAACCTTACCAAGGTATCTTCTTCTGAGGTCGGGCAACTGCATACGAAGGGCAAGGCCGCCTCTTCTTTCTCCATCGGCTGCATATAACAGAGATTCCCATTTAATTTTTTTCCATGTGGTAGGTTAAGGAGCGGGATCCCATTAAAAACCTTAGTAGGTTTTCCATGTTCCACTTTTTAAGGGACAACAAAAATGCCGTTCTAGCGGCCCCGAGTTCCTTCGCAAAGATTTTCGCCTGCTGGCGGAAGTTCAAATTTCCCCGTCCGGCTGTATGAATCCTTTCCATTTCTCCCTTCAAAGTGAACTTGACAATGGGTGGCTGGATACCAAAAGCTGGCCCCACCACTGTGGATTCAGAATCCTGGCAAGCCAGTTTCTCAGCTTTTTCATTACCAGTGATGCTTTAGTGCTCTGGCGACCACATCAGGAATGTTCCGTTATGTCGGCGAAGTTTCAACAGTACCTGAGTGTTGATAATGCTATCCGACTCTCGGAATAGATTCGAATTGTGCGATTCGGTTCGGTTTTATTATGGATGTATACATCCTATGAATCTGTTCTGGTGAAAGTCCCCAGCTCCCATCTACCGCAGTCTCACAGCACCAGAGCAATCTGCAGAATTTCTGGTATTGTTCCCGGATATGGTGTTTCCACGTTAACTAAGAGTTGAGATGTACTCTTAAATATTTGACTGTTTGTGCCAGTTGGATTTCCGCCCCCCTTAATGTGGGTAGCGTGTAGTTGCCCCACCAGGCGTTCTTAGTGAACATAACTAGTCCAGTCTTCCTAGTGTTTACCGTGTTTTTATTATGGAGGCACCAACTGTAGATTATATGAAGTGTTGCATTCAGGCGGTCACATACTGTGCCCGCAAACTTGTTACGACTAGGTCGTCTGCAAACGCTTCTGCGAGAACCTTTGTGCCCTCCAGAAGCCATAGCTAAGTGTCCATTACCAGGAGCCATAACAGAGGAGAGAGAACCCCTTCCTTTGGGCAACCCCTGTTTCAATAGACTTCTGTCCAACCAATATATGGATCGTTCTCCTCTCTTACATGTGAAGGATTCAACTGATCAACAGCAGTTCGATTCCATGCTGTCTTGCCGCGTTATAAAACGCCGCGAATGAGGCATATTTGAAGGCGCCTTCGATGTCCATAAATACGCCTAAGGTGTATTCTTTATCGGACATTTACCTTCTCAATTTTTGCCATTAGCTTATGGAGTGCTCTCTTCGTGGATTTTCCTTTTTGGTAGCCCTGTTGCCTATAATGAAGTTGCTACTGAGGGATATATGTATCTTCACTGGTTATCTTATTTTATTGAATACATGTATAACTTTTTTTACCCGAGTATGCCAATAATTCTGTTTGGAACGAAGGTTGACATGTGTACTATTGAAAAAATGGTGCCTCTGCGCCACCCTCGATCAGATTTTTCTTTCAGTTGTTATATTTGATAATTATTTTTCTTACCCGAAAGCATCGAGAGCTTCTCTTCTGAACCAAAGTTTGAGGTGCATACTTTTTGTAAAATATAGGTTACTCAATTTTTCCCCTGGAACCCTGTGGCACCCTGACTTCAAGTTTCTTCTCACTGGGGTATACATCCCTATATAAGTAAATGGGGGTTTAATTTTTTTCCACCGCCCGCCATCGAATAGCTCACAGTTCTAATTTTACTGGAGGCAGTTAGATTTGCATCGAGACGTAACGCCGGATACTAGTCGAGTCAGCTATGAATGAGTACCTAAATAAAATTAGGGTAATAATCATGGGTGAGCGCAATGCTGATCACATTGCCTCCTACAAGGTGCTGTCATCCTGTAGTGCACTGCTAGGGCCATTAATGAAGTGCGCTAATATACTTCAAGGCCCTAACCCAATAGGATTGTTGCGCCAACGATTATCGCCATAAATCTGAGTTGCCACATTTCCAGCAAATGCTGAATTTTACCTAATACTAGCACTAAGTGCCATTGACAACATTTTCTTTGCCTTGCCCGGGGATAATCTGACGAGAGAATGCATTTGATAATATGCCATATGCCTTCGTTTTCTCCTGTCTTTTTGCATGAACTTTGAAGTTCAAGGCAAGTTTTGGCGGGACCGGCTGATTAGTGAGACGACTGATAAGCGGGAGATGGGATAGGGGATCGTTTTGCTTGACGAGGAGGTTGGTCGCGGACGAGTTTTGTTCTGCTGGCGTAAGGGAGCTGACTGTTTGGGAATTGCCATAATTGGCGATTGTATGCATCAAGGTATTAAAATTTAAGGTGTTAAGATTTACAATTGTCACGATTATCCTTAAATTTTTGGAGGTTGAAGTTACCGACAAAAATGGGAAATACTTCTGATGATGTAGCATTGCCAGCTGCTTAAATTTAACTTGAGTGACAAAATGAAGACAAGAGGAACTCTATAGGATCCATTGATGTGTTACACGAATGGAAGTCTGAAAATTTGCCTGGTGCATTGGTTGCTATCTTTCAACAACAGGTTTTCGGGAGAATTTATTGATTCAAATGTAACAAGAACTGAAGTTTAAAAATTTAGCACTTACGTCATCTACGTAGGTTATATTTGATTGTAAAACCATGAGTCAGTAGCCATAGTTCAGTGTCATGCAAAACCAAAGGGGACTCAACGAAAACCCTAGGAAGATGCCATTTCGTATATGGATATAATAATAATAATCGTTGACGCAAAAATCCGTATTGGATCACGGCCTTGAAGTGTGTTAGAGCACTTTATTCCAGACCATAACGGTACACTACAGTACACTGTAGGAGGCAATGTGATCAGCATTGCGCTCGCTGTGCGTATATGGATATGCATAGGTATTAGCACCCTCAGATGAACGTACTGATAAGGTGGAATGCCACCCTTCCATGACTGTCGCCAAAAACTTTATTAGTTTGGGATCAATGCCATACAGATGTAGTACATCGATTAGCCAGGTATGTGGGATGCTGTCGAAAGCTTTGTTATAACCGATATAGCAATTTAAGAGGCTTTTTTGACCTCTAGTTGCTTGGCCTACATCTACCCAGTCGATAATGAGTTGCTGTTTGCAACCCTTTAAGCCGACTCAGCAGCCCTTCTGCTCCTTGGACGGAATATTTTTCATTTCAAGGTGCGCATTGACCCTTCCACTAATAATATACGTTATGAATTTGTAGATTGCTGGTAGGCCAGTAACTAAGCAAGTGTTATGTCTGCGGGACCTACACCGTGTCCTTTTTGGAGAGAAGGTAGGTAATTTCGGTTGTGAGGAAAGGTGGAAATTCTTCAGACCGGTTAAAAACCTGGTATATGTTGTGGACCAATCGATCATGTATACCGGTAAACATTTTGTACCAGAAATTTTGCACCCGATCCAGACCAGGACGCCTCAAGTCTTTCGAGTTGTTTATGACTCGTCAAACTTCTTCAGTAACATCCGCAAAATTCATGCATAGTGTCTTCAGCGGTAATCTACACAACATCCTGGGCGGGAAATGCCCAAATTCCAATCTAATACTCGTTTGCGTTCGTTATTGAAAATGTACTGTCTGGATGTCCCGTTGGGATTCGTTGAATGATCAGAAAAAGCTCCGCTGGTTCCTCGCATACGTTGCATTCTGAACACATCTGGAGTAATTTTCGCCATACCGCGGCAATCGACTGCATACGACAGAAAGTTTCTGCTTTAGTGTATGCTGAATTTCTACTACGGGTGACTTCCTGGGGATGGCGTAGTTCCGGTAAAGTAAATGCTGCTGGCATTATGAGAGCTGATTCGAGTTAGCCTAGCAATGTCCTGTCTTAGTGAGTCATGTCGACGTTCTAGATAAATTTTCCATGCTGCATGCCTTCGGTCACTCAAACCAATAACGCGAAAGCGACAGTGACAGTGCATTCTGACACCCGCAACAGCAAGATATTACACAAGTTTACCTGGTTTATGCAAAGGATCCATTTCCAAGAAATGTATACACGCTCTTTGGAATTCGTTCCGAGCATTAGCGGAGACTTCAGCCAGACGGTGATGAGGAGTGCTTCGGCGAGTACTGAAACTGTTGCCCGCAGTGCGGCGGATTGTTATTAATGTCATCATCCCTGCCCCATCGACTTTTGATCAACAGTTTCTGCGATGACCTCAAGTTGAACACGCTCCCTAATGATGGCCGGGATTGTGTCAATGCGAATAATAAAGCAGTACCTGGTCTGCAACTCGCTGCACAGCCATGTATGCGTATTACGGGAAACGCTCGACTAATTTCTGGTGTTACAAGGGATGGTAAGATGTTGTACCTGCCTCCGACGTTATTTCGTAGTTGAAGCGGATGATAAAGAGGTTTATATTTCTACTTCATCGCTGCTTACATGAATTTGCTGAAGTGTTCGCCAAAGGTTGTGGCGAAAAAGCTGCAGCAGGTGGAGCAATGCTGCTAGTCATCGTGGTGCCTAGACGTCGAACCTCACCACGATTAGCGGTTTCGATGCCGTGCTGTCCATTACGGGAGCCCGACGCCAAATCCCCTTTCTTCCCATTTTTGGATTTGCGTTTTATACCTAATTGCTAGGTGTGGTACAGCCATTCAGACTGAAACCATCTACTCCTCCTCCTTTCACAACTGGGCTTGGGAGCGGCTGCGGCGGATTATTATTATTATTAAATATAGGCACGTGACATCCGAAATTAAAGGACTCAATTAGTGCTGATGTAGTTTCTGAGGAATCTCAGTACCTATCTAACCGAAAATCTGAAAAATGCACACTTAAAGTGAGACGGGACTCATTTTCGGAAACGATCCAATGTAAAATTTAAAAAAAAAAAAATAGGGGGCTTACATGATATCTGCTCACTCAAAGTTTCTCAAATAGGGAAACACAAAACCGTTCATACCTGTGCCCGGAAGCTTTCCCGACTTGTTAAAAGTCTTGGCATATATTTTTGATAAGGCAGTTTCCTATGAAGAACTTTGTAGTTTTAAGGGATGTATCTTTGCATTGTCTGATCGCGTCCTTATTTGTTGTAGCATGCTGGAAAAAAGTAGTCCCACTTTTCTTTATTTCTCTTTCATTCATGCACGGTCACGATCTAGCTTTTTTAAGTGAAGGATAGTTTTTATAATGCCACGCAGAGAGAAATACATTTTCACCAACATTCATAACTAAAAGAAAGGCTTCCCTCACCGTTATCAACTGAACCTAATTCTTTGGAATTCCAATTTCAGTGCAATTCAAAAATCATAAATCCACCGGATAACCATGACAGAAGCCCCATAAAATTACATAATACATTGCCACCACTTTAAACTTTAATCCAAATTTACTCCGCACAGTACCGGGGCCGAAGTTTAGCTCTCTAGTGGCCCACTACATCCTGGACCCTCCATCGTCCTTGGCCAGGGTGAAGCTGGACACAACAATAAATTATTGTGGGTTATTAGACGAACAATAATAGAAGCCAACTTTTGAAAAGCATTTACACATAGTAGTGGAAAAGTTCAAAGTGAAAAGCAAAAGTTGTAAATTACTCTCGATGACCAGCATTATTTTCGAGTTCGGGCTAATGAAGGGATTATTGTATAGTTTAGAGGACATCATTTCATTTTTGAGAGGGATGTGATGGTTAGGGCAGTGGATGTTGTGGGGGTAGTTAATTTTCTGGGAATTTCGTTTTGGGGGATAATGTGGTAGGCTAAATGTAGAGAGTGCCTTTGCCGAGACTGTAGTTAACTTTGAAATTGAAGAAACAAAAGTATTAAAGTTCGTTTGTAATACTAACATATGCGATATTAAAGTAAACTTATTAAAGTTTTGTATCAAATAAAACCTTAATAAAACGGGTTCGCTATTTTGATGAATTAAAGGCGGAAGGAGTGCTTATATATAAAAGGGGGTGTATAATTTTTTCATCGAATGTAGTGGAAGGCTATCACAGGTAGCGCTCCAGAGGTCCGGCCCTAGGATGGATCCCTGTGCTACCCCTGACGTGACCTCCATTCTCCTCTGCCTCTTCCGCGTTTCACAGAGCAGGGAGCGGTTCCTCAGATAGTCGCTCAATATTCAGAAGAGTGTGCCTAGAATATCTTTCCATCTTACGGAATTAAAGCGTTTCTGACGTCAAGCGTTACGAGGAGCACCACTCGTGGAGTTCGGTGGTTATTTGTCTTCGCTCGTCAGTTGTGGATCTCCCTGCTCTAAAATCGAATTGCCGTGGAGATAAGTCTCCGGCAGCGCGTATCGCCTCAGCGAGTCTACTTCTGATGGACTGGCCAGCAGTGTTAAGCATACAAAGTGGGCGGTATGAAGAAGGCAGCGAGTAGCGAGCTTTGCTCTTATGTATTGTGCTGCGGATGGCTGATTTGAACTCCGTCATTATGGTACATGCCTCCTCCCGGTCGCTTAGACGTAGTGTTAAGCGGCGGAGCCTGTGACACACCTTCCGGAGATCTGCAATTTCCACCGTCTGCCAATACATAGAAAATTTGCCACGTCTCGATGACCTCCTGGGCAAGGAGGTTCCGCAGGCCGACGTTATCAGGTCCATAGCTAAATTTACGACACTGTCGGCCGCAGCGCCACCACCCCCAGGAGTACCCTCCAGCGCGGCCCAACCTGTTCCAAGAATTTCGGCAAACCTCCCGGTGTTCACTTTCGCAACGCATGTACAGAAAGAGCGCCGGCGTGGTGCACACCGAGAATTTCTGTCCACCACTTCGAAGGTAATGTATTGGTGGCCGCATGCCGAGAAGTCTTCAGGAACTCGCCAGGCGTCCACCAGCGACATCAGTGATTCTGACGCAAAGGTTACGTCTGGAATGCTTCCCTCGCAGCCCGGGCGCCGAAATCTTGGGGCGGATCAAGTGTTTAGAACTACCAGTTCTGTTCTGAAGACTGGATTTTGTTTCCTTCTGGAACCTACGTGAGGCATGCCCCATTTAAGTGCCCTGGCAATGAAGTCACCCCTGACCAGGATCCGCCCATCTGTGCCTAAGATAGCGTCCTCCAAAGCATCAAGCCTGCGTGGAAAGTTCGGAATGGTCTCATTCGGCGTAAGATAGGTACTGGAAAACGTTGTCCCTGAACACCGAGTCCAGACAAACCCGTCCCCTCGGCCTTGAGCTCCCGAACCCATATGGCAGCGGTATCTGATATGTCAGGGTGCTATGAAACTGGGTCCTTTTTCGCTACTGTTCACTGATGAATATTAAATCAGTTTTGGTCTGCATAGCGAACAGCGTTAGCAGCTCGTGAGTGGTTGCACTCCAGTGCATATTGATTAGCAGGATGCGAATCATGTTGACCGCGTCCTAGCTTTTTCCAATTTTGCTCTGAAGAATAGACACCGCCCCGAGCCCGCAGTATGCGCTACGTTCTTATCAGACGCGTAGGTGTTCACTTTATGGCCTGACCGTATTTGCGGCATGTTGCCCTTCTGCCAGGCCCCCGACAGGTTGCAGACGCGTGCCCATAATCCAAACCACTTTAGCATTTGGTTAGGGCAGCCCGGATTCGTATCCTACACACTACTCAACCAATTCTGATTTTCCCGCTATTTAGAAGCTTTCTCACGTTTTGATCAGCAACTTCCACCACAGCGGGTTTTTCGCCTGGAAAATTCGCAGAGATGATACCAATTAGGTCATTTGCTACCTGCGGAAATTGGCATTTGATAGTTTCCTCCACCTCGTTCTTTTCTGTGAGGCAGTCAAGGTCTCGGATTTCCAGAAAACACGTGGGTCCCAGGTTGGAAAACAAAGTTTTCTTTCCCAGAAGCCTCTTGCCTGTTTCACAGAACGTAACTTTATTTGTTGTTCTCGGGCGTAGTCGACTAGGATTCCACCACCCTTCGTTTTACGAATGAAAGACACTTCTGCTCCGCAGTTCTTGGTTTGGTCTTGTAACGGATTTCACTGAGGACTTCAGCAAAATTCTTGCCTTCCATCGATTTAATAAGCAGTTAATAGTCGTCCTTCGTCTCCCCATCTTTTCTTTTGGTGCTCCGTGCACCGTGCGCACCTTAATTTTAAGCAGAGGGTTTTCTGATGACGCGGCGTTGTTGTTATTTCTTGCCCCTCCTTGCCTCCTTCTTTTAAGGAGAGTACCTGGGTGAAGTCTCCTTCAGATGCCCTTTCCTCCTTTCGTTTTTCCCCAGTTTGCTCTGCGATCTGTTTGGTACTTGTAGTGTTTTCATCGGGACGCACCTCCCCTAGCTACGTCAGCCTATTTTGCACCCCTTTGCTGACGTTTTTCTGGAGGAACGTCGCAGATGGCAAGCCCTTTAGAACTGACGCGCATTTCTTAATAAGTTTTTCCGCGGCGAATCCTCCTCTCCGTCTGCGCATCCCGATGTCTCGTCGAGTATTTCAGCCCTTGTTGCGTCTTTCGCTGGGCGCTGGAGCGAGCGATGCATTTTCGTGCTGCGTATAAACGTAGCCAACTTACTCTGCTTTCGACTCCTCGTTCGTTCTGTTTTTGTTCGCCATTTAAGTTTTTACCAGCGCATCGTGCGCAAGAGAGCGGGCCGCAATAGTCAGGAACGGGTATACTCTCGGGGATAAAGCCCGTACCCCAGTTTCCTGAGGACTTTTTATTGCGGAACTTTATCAGTCTGACGCCGGTGGGATCCGGGTGTCGTTTCCTGGCAAATATCTTGATGCACGACTGCCTTTCGAGTTCTTCGCTCCGCTTCCAGTAAGATTTGGACAGCCACGAAATCTGCAGTTAGAAACTCTGAAAGATAAATATATCTATTTTTAAGTTTGGCTTGACAATGATGCAAATTCTTGGTTTTTCATAAAAGGAATACGAAATAATCTGCATGCTTCCCTAGTGCAAACCGCAAATCTGCGGTACACAAAGGGTTCTTGAACCAGCACTATTCCAATGTAATCCTTGAAACTTCCTCTTGAAATTACAGTAGATGTAGCTTTTGCACGATGAAGGTTTACCTGGGCTATTGTAGTGTTGGCTCCATTAGTGCGTGGAGCTCTTCTCTAAGGTCGGAGTATCATTCTCCTCCTCCAACATGGTACGTTCTTGCTTTTTTTTTTATCTGATTTGAGTGCTAAAAGGCTTAGGTCTAGGAAGTTCAGCTCCTCCGCTTCTGTGGGCAACTCAGTCTTGCCTTTTCAGCGTCGATGACCCCGAAGGGATCCTTCGGGGACAGATATGCGACCAAATCTGTAATTAGTAGAGGTAGTTACGGCGTTTATTTGCCTCCAAGATTTGGTCATCTACTCCGTGCTTCTAAAAACCCTCCATAACTGTGTGTCGTGATCCATTTTTTGAATGATAGGGAGGCGGAGAAACATCTCTTAATCGTCTCAAGCGCTGCGACTTTGGACCATAGGTGTGTATGGTGTAGCACATGTCGACAGTTCCGCTCCCTTCCATCCTGGCAATTTGAGGACCCTAGTTCTAAGCCAGTCCGGCGTGTCCTCCGCTGCGCAATCTACTAGAGTAAGACCCGGTCGAAACAGTATGACACATGATATATGATGATGAGGTCCTCAATTATTCCCTTTTTTTACCGCATTAGCGTAGCTAATGGTTCAGGTTAGTTTTTTTGGGAGCATTCCCTCTTGTGGGCTCATCTCCGTTGTTCCCTGCTTTCTTGGCTGTTAGGCTTACGGCTTAGGTCCGTCCTGAGCCTTGTTAAGGTCGTCATTTACTTTCAGGGTCCCCATATATAGTGCAGATACCATTTAGCACCTGCGCCACTGAGGCCCAATGACTTCAGACGTCCTCTTGTTGGTTGCAGTCTTCGCAGTAGGCCAATTTTGACCTTGGCTCTACTGCTTAAAAATCAAACTTCTCCCTTCTGGCAGTATTGGTCCACTAAATAGTGTTTGAACGGCCTATGTGTGTGTTCATGCTAGGGAGTGAATCTGATATGTAATGTAGAACGGAGCAGCGTTCTGACATAATATAAAAATTGCTCAACTGGATAAGACCATCAGCCCCATGCATTTCACCCTTCAAGAGCGCAAAAGGTAATATCTACCAATAATAATGCTAGGTGGTGACGAACGTAACCCATTCATAAGTATCAAGGGCGGTGTATCGAGAGATTACCTGTCATTGTGCGAATTTCTTCTAAAGTAGAAGAGCACGATAACATTTATTTTCGAGTGATTCCACCGTGGTGTGATTTCGTGATGGGTCTCTGTAGCTGTGAATTTAGTAAGATCCGTTAACGAGCTGACAGTTTGTAGGTTTCTTATGTTCAAGTCTAAAATTGTCGCATCGGTGATCTTTTCAATACCTTTTTAATCTGGTGCCATCTGGTGATTTGCGATAAGTGTCAGAGCTCTTTCTGTAGTATCCCTTAATGTTTGATGTCTGTTTACCCTCTTATACTGTTGACAGACCAGTGGCCTTTCTCATTATCTTTTAATAATTTTTATCGCTAATGGGTCTTCGAAACCTTAGAGTTTAACTCAACTGTCTAAGCAGATGGTGGTGGTGAATTCGCACTCTGTGGTAGAATTGGCAGCTGATTCCAGTGAAGTTGTGTTTCAGTTTAGTTTTATTTAACTGTAGGAGAATGAAGATGAAGATCCCAACTTGCTGAAATCTTTAGAAAATCAAATTCCTGACTGATAAGCCCAGGTGCACTTCTGTAGCATAGGCCTACTGAAGAAACAATTTCGTTTACAGTGAGGCACCGGTATTCCTATAAAGATCAATCATTGTAAAGTTATTCTCCTGTTTGGTGGAAGACTTCGACCTCGGTCACCGATGATTACTCTGAGTTCATTAGGGGCATGGAGAGAACTCGAGTCAACTCGAGGTTGATCGGTTTCCGCCGACTCCCTGTGCTTACAGCTGAACCATTGCAACAACCTTACCATTTCGAACTCTGCAAACTCAGAATGTCTACAGGAGATCTATCCATTTATGACTGACAATAACAATTGTCAGTTTTTGGGCCAGTTTCCCGCGGAGTTTTCTAGCTGTTATTTATTTATTTTGAAGTGGTAAGATTCATGCCTTCTTGCATCGATGAGGACTCTCATGTAAAAGGAGGGGAATGTCCAGTCAAAGGTACACTAACGATGGAAGTTTGAATCACTACTCCACTGATAGCATAATCTGAATATTTACGCCACAACTTAAGCAGAATTTACTACACCAGTAATACTTTGTAGATCTGCAATTACTTAATTAACTTTTAACTGATCTCGGTGAGGGCTGTAGGGAATTTGGATATCTGCACCACTTGGTGCCCATTAAGTTTGCAGTATCCTTGGACAGCATTATAAGTTCTAGCATCTGGAATGTTTTATGTGGAAAATCTAGTCTGAGGGAGCTATCTAATAATAACAAAAAATATCATGGATTGCCCTTGTTGAAGTCGACATTCTTAACTCGAATATGCAGAAAATATCCAGGATTCGATTGGCATGCAGTGGATGAAACCACTATCTTCATGGGCGAAAGGCACTTTTTTCTATCAATTTATTAATCTATTAATTTAATTTATTTTCATTTTTCCTGTAGAATCGTTGGAACTCAACAGAACGCAACAGAATACCGAATGATACAGCAAAGAAGGATCACAATTGTAAGACCATATAGGATTATGTCGAAGGAATTTGCCTTGAAATATCCTAAGTCAATCACAGGCGAACGTAAATGCGTCGGATTTGGGTCCTCAAGAACGTAATCAATCCACCAAAGTGCAGTCTCCAAGGGCTTCATTGGTCTACTTTTAAACCGGAATGATCGCAATTTCATTCGCTCTGCATAGGATGAATTTTCTAGAACTGCTCGAACTGCCCCCTCTAAATTTTCGGTTGTCATCCTTTTGATGTCTACATGCGTCGCCACACCAGCCATTATTGAATTGTATGCATTCTGCAAATTTGAAAAGTAAAATTTTTAATGTGCCCTTGTGGTATACTTCCCCAAAACTCTCCTACAGTTCTCTGGTCCAGGAAGAATGGAATAGTGACAACAGGAACTCCATGCCATGTAGCCTCCTGGGTACTCAACCCTCCTCCATGCGAGATGAATGCCTTGATTTTGGGATGGGCTTGAAAGAAAAACCATTAGGGTTGCGAAAAATTAATCAAGAAAATTCTTACCAAGGATGTCATTCTGCGGCAACCACGTTTTAACTAATAAATTTGGCACTTTGCCATTTGACGGATCCTTCTCAAATTTCCAGAGAAAATTATATTCCGGGAATTTCTTGGTAACATTGATGATCATTTGTTGTTTCTTATCATCAAATAGATCACCATTGGCGTTGGTGCCGAAGGATATTAAAACTGATCCTTTTTTGGAGTCTCGTATAAAATTCTCCAAATCCGATGGAATTGGTTTGGGGTCGGAAATTTGCAACCCTCCAACTTCGATTACACTTCGTGGTAGAGGCACAGGGAAGTCTACTGCGGGATGAACATTCAAAAATGTGAGAACTCCCTTTTGCGACAAATCGAAAGCGCTGGGTAGGCTTTTGGTATTGTACAATGATGAGACAAGTTTATCAAATCTAGGTTGAAAAATGTATTTTCGGTATCTGAAAAAGGATCATTTTATTAACTTCTTTATTAATTTGGATGAACAAGCTTGAAAATGAAGTGATTATTTTTAGGCCAATTATTGAGCCTGTTGCTGAATGATATTTGAAATTTAAGGATAAATTGACTATCCATTCGAAATTTAAGTAATTTTCCAATATGAATACGAATATAACTCATAGGTTTGCTGGGGCCGGGGGTAATTCAAACTTCTTAACTTGATAATTATTGTAATTGTAACCATGACATTATTGAACATATTTAAGAAGGTAATTGTGTCTAGTTGTGCATAGCTGTGTGGCGGCACATCGGAGGCGCGAACTTGAATGCCACCGCGAATTTGCCTCTGCCGGCGCATTGAACGGCCGTGAAAACAGCTGACGGCCTGATAGAAGACCAGGGCGAAAAATGTCAAGATGGCAGAAGCTCTTGACTAGACCACCAGCGGAACGAAACAGTCACTAGAAAAGTAGTAAAATAAAGAAAAGTGTAAACCAAAGTAAAGCCAAAGTGTTGTTATTATCAGAAAGGATTTTGTCATATTTATATTGGGGGAAAAACTTATCTCCAAGCTGAGTGTTGTTTGATAGTGATGGCATTTAGAAGAATACCATTAAAGTTAATTGAATATGTTAGATGAAAAATTAATATTATATTTTAGTGGTTCGATATCCTTCGAGAGTAGAAATAAGCTCAGCATAGCATTTGACACGGCGAGTTATTTGGGGAAAGGAATGGTGAAGTGGAACAGGCCAATCTTCAAAGTAGTTATAGTAATAATACGCATTTAATAAGGAAGAGTTGGAGATTTGCAGAGTTATGAATGATAATAATATGTGGCAGACCTACACTATTTTTGATTGCGACAGTTTCGAGGGTAGAAAAAGCCCGGAGAAGAAAGAAACTTTGTAAATGATGTAAAAACTCATCCTTCTTTTTGTTGCCTTTTTACGTCCTTTGTCTTGTTTGACACCTGCCTGGGTTTATCAGGATGGGGATCGTCACTTCTTTGATTGAAATTTTGGTTTGGATGGAGTAGAGCGGCTGCGCAATAATATTTAGCAAGTCAAGCCATCACTGATCTGAACAAGCCAATGCGGGCCTGGAAGTTCTCTGACAAAAATCCTGTTTCCCCTATATTTTGTAGCAACCCGTGCTTCATGGGGCGATTTTTTCATTTTTTGGCGAGTTTCCGGAAATAAGTTTTGTTGTAAGATACTAGGACGACGTCATCTGCAAAGATCAGTGTATGGAGCGCTGATCGCTGGATGCCACACTTTTAAATCTGTTGTTTGGAACGGGGTTGAGCAGTTTCACTTAGTGGATATGTTTGACTGATACTAATATTTATCACAGTTCATATCAGATGAGCCTGCAAGATGCGCGGCTGAATGCTTTTTTTTTAGATGGAGAAAGGTAATGTAGTAAACCCTACTGTTGCAAAAATAGTAGGTGATTTTCCCAGTAAATGCCAATTGAATGTCGAGCCCTGGTGGCTAGGTTTAACATTATCAATGACTCTCACGCAGTTTCCGCATTTTTGGTTGTAGATTCCGTTTTCATGCTTCGGTTCCCCAGAAAATTCCAGATTTGCGGTACGTCACCTCCCTCTTCTCTCCTCTTCCAAGGCCTGAATATTTTAAAAGGAAGCCACGTATCTCTTCTGTAGTTTACTCCTAGTCCCTTTCTTCTTGATCAATTTTATCTACCTTAGTCAAGCGAAGGTTAGACAGTGGACTATTCTACCAGAAGTTAGGTCTTCTGCTGGGGAATATGCATCATTTTCACATTGAACCGCATTTTGTCTGCACAGTTTTCCTATTGGCTCCCAATATAGTTGAAATAAACTTATTTGGTGGCCTCTGCGGGAATAACCCTTATTAAAATGCAAAGATATGTTACGGACTAACGCAGCGCCAAAGAATTTCAGTCCCATAACTGTAACAGATCTTGTTTTTGAGTATGTATTTACGGTATATAACTTTTCTCGAGCAGTACCTTACCCAACTGGGCAAAACCTCATAAAGAAATTGCTCTTCCTTACATGTATCCTAGTTTTCAGTAGAGGGAAAATTCGGGGCGATGATAATTAATGTCCTTTCAATATTATCAAAATGAATATTTAATTTATTAAAGTTCCAGGCTAACGAGGAGATTTAAGGATTGCGAGGAATTATCTCCTCATCACTCCCCCTCCCTTCCTCACGGTAGGCCATTAACTGGTTTATGCGGCATTTCAACTGAAGGCCGTTATGAGGCTGAACTGCGTCGCTACGGCTGCAACAGATTTTTGCTGTTGCAGTAGCAGTGACTCCCAAAACGGAGTCCCATCTTTCGGATAGGTAAATTGGATGCCTGAAACTTGAAAAATGTTAAGGCATCAAGTTAGGAGAGAAAAAGAAAAATCTGTGCTTTTTGCTTTGCTAAACCTTTAGCGTCTGGATGGTGCAATAAGTTGCTGGACTTAGCTGCAAACCTCGTGAACTCTAAGTTCGTGAAGGTTGACGCACTGTCTGATATGAGAACGTCCCGCTCAGTTGTCTTCGATGGTGGCAAATACTAGTCGCCTCCTATCCAAGGGGATTCGCAGTATTTCGGTTCCAAGGCCTACGGGATCGTAGGGACCGAGAGGACGTATGTCTCCTTGTTCACGATACCTGTTGAAGATTCCTTTCATCCTGTGTCATTCTGGAGTTTAATCATGGAACTGATGTGCTCGATCTGATCTGCGCTCTTTCGAACTGTGCGAATATGGTGATCAGGATATAGTGTATAGTGACAGGTCCTACTTTTCTACTAGTTCGTTCCAGGGTGAATTGGGAACTCGGTTTGTGATGTTGAAGCAGACTACGCAATCTTTCGTGAATCGTCCAAGCCCATTACTACTGTGCTAGCTGGTTTATCTTCGATATTCCCAAGTGCGTTCAATCAAACTCTTTCATTATCAGACTATCAGTTTCTCCGGAGCCACAACACATTCAATTCTGAAGATAATGCAATTGTCAACTGTGAAGTTTGGACCTCTCCAGCGGATTGCAAGGTTGAGCTTTGTGTTACAATTCGAGAAACCGATTCTTCAATATTATCATTGTATCATCTTAATCGGTGCTTTGGACAGCCATCAACGTTCCACCTCTGAATTTGGCTTCAAAATCAATATTGCCTCCTTATATGTTGAAGTATTTCTGCAGTCATCGGTGGAATCTTTACGAGAAAAATTTTAGCTAATATTTGGTTATCTGTGATGAATTTGAAGGTTCTTACAAAACTGTATTAGACAAAATGGCGAACGAAAAAGACTACTGCCAAGCTTTTTCGATCTAAGTAGGAGTAGTTCTATTCTACTTTCTGATAATTCTGATAAACGCCAATGATCTAAATGCTGTTGTGTTCACACTGCACTTCATAACAGCGTGTGAGGTATTTCGTTTTCTGTGCTGTTCTTAGAAAGGTAAGGAAAGGAAGGTGCTGCCCTGATTAATGTTGATTGCGTTTGAATTTAGGTGGTCCTCGCGCCCTTCATAGTTTCAATGGTTAGCGTTTTCAGGGCAAGCTTATTTGAGTCGTTAGAGCCTCAAAGGTTATCGTTTTTCTCGGGTACGATTGTCAAACTTCAGCAATTCTGGTTTTGTCATAACATGGAGGATGAAACGTCAACATCTCATGTTGCTTCTGAAGGTATCTAGGAACTCTAAGATTGCCTGATGCTTTGCTATGAGTTTGCTTCTGAGTAGGCGGTCTTTCAAGGAAGTTATTAACTTCTCATAAACCCACTTGCTCGGTGTTGACACCACTGAACATGCTAAATATATTTGGAATCGGCACCAATGGAGTTCAACAGCAGCCCGGCACGTTATAGAATATCTTCCTTCATGCTCTTATATCGGGGAAATTTTCTAACCTATGCTTGTAATTTTTTGTTTAGGGATTGGACCAGACCAAATAGAGGACTCCTCCTTTTGTGTTTAACACGCAAAGTTCAAAAATTAAAACAGGGACGAAGACGGCTACGGTTTCGTATAATTCGCAAAATTAAAATTGTCCAGCTCCGGCCAAACTTTGGTCCGAACTGCGAGCGGATTTCCGTTGGATATAATTCGCACCCATTATGTTTTGCGAATTATAAAAGGGAGCGTATAACACCTGTGAGCCGCTTCAGTCACGCTGCTCCCAGGGCGGAGGTGAGGTAGCGTCTGATGAGTTGCTTCTACCCTGGTATGAAACCGTAGCCGTCTTCGCCCCTCTTTCAACTATGGTTGTAAATTCGGAATAATTCTTTTTA
Organism: Hermetia illucens; assembly: GCF_905115235.1. NCBI lineage: Eukaryota > Metazoa > Arthropoda > Insecta > Diptera > Stratiomyidae > Hermetia > Hermetia illucens. The sequence goes on along the minus strand of NC_051850.1, from coordinate 150,528,274 downwards.
TGGGTCAAAAAAATCCGAAATTGGGTAGAAAAGCAAATTTGACCATGTTTTTTAGCTTTATTTGCATTCTCGTTTTGAGAATGAAGGGGGTCCTAAGTCCGCATCAACTTGATGCAGGACCGGACCAATATAATTCGTAGGCATGTCGTGTTCTACGAATTATATAAAGGAGCATTCAACATCTGCGAGCCGCTACGGTCACGCTGCTCCCAGGGCAGAGGTGAGGCAGCGTCTGACGATTTGCCTCTGCCCTGGTAAGAAACCGTAAAGCCGTCGTCGCTTGACTTTTTTTTATTTGCATTCATCACTTCTGCCTGCCGGAGAACACTTTGCAAAGCATAAGGATGACCCATCACCTTGGTATCCAAATTTGTCTCCTTGTTTCAGCTTTGATAAGAATTTATTATGCTGGGAAACCTGGTATTATGTGTGTGTATTTCACTATATCATAATTGTAAGAATACTACAAAGTCCAAGCCTTTTCACCTTGACATTATTATGGTTGTGGTTCCGACACAAGGTATAATAGTTTGAAACTTCGAAATATAATGCAAATTGGACCTTCGATGTTCTTGAAAACCGAGGTTGATAGAATAAAATTTGCTGAGATCTTGTAAATGATTGTCGGGGTTCATTTCAAGAGGCCCCTGAGATATGTTTGCGGGAAGTTGGCAAGGGTCGACATATCACTATGCAATATTAAACAATCCGCAGAGTGTGTGCGAAGTTACAGAGGTAAGCTGCCGTTACTATCGTATGAATGATTGTTCTACTTTAGGCGTGAAAATCACTGGTTTTTTTTCCTCAGGACGAGAATCCCCTCATCTTCCTTTTCAGTTTATACCAATGATTTACTTTATCCGGGCTTACTAAATATTACAATTTTATAACTACTTGTACTAAGATAATACATACTTACAAGACTTCGTAGACTACTGCCACAAAATTCTCCACTCGCTGCATGAGTGTCATATTCACATTGAGTGGCTTAGTTGGACGAGGAATATAGGAAGAGTAGAAATGTCCTCCAACCATTTCGGCATGCGGAACGATGTATTTGAATGGCGAAACGTTAATTAGCGGAGGATAGTTGAACTTGTGGAGGAAACCAACCAAGCAGCTTGCGACGGTGAAGTCGTCCATGACCAAATCGAACTCGAAGTTGTCAGGGTAGTTTAGTAGCGTTCGAAATCCATCAGTTTTGCCAATTGCTTCACAGAATCTGTACACGCATTCAAAAGTTGAATGGATTTCGCTAAAGCTATCCGTTTTCATGAGGTCGTCCAGCCCATATTCCTCATTTTCATAGACCATTGAATAGACTTCTTGCATGTCTATTACGTGGGTATTCCTGATTGGTTTTTTGGATTTGTTTACTGAGAGTACTGTCAGGTTGTGACCTCGAGATGCAAGCGCTTCTATTAGTTTGAAATGCCTGGAAAGAAATTGGAGGGGTTTTAGAATCAAAGTATTATATTATTATTTGTGTGAAAGAAATGAACATAGAAGAGAAAGATAAGCACAAAGTCAAACATAAACATCCATGACTAAACTAAGCTTCGAACCAGGAACAACTGAACTCTTACATCGCACTGTCTCATTCCCCCTGAACTCTTTTTAGCAACGTTGCTCCTAGATCTTATAGTCTCATTGAATGAATAATGTTTGGTGGATTTGCAATTATATGATTCGTTTGCATTTATCACAATCATGGATTTACGTTACACCATTCACGATAGTTATCTGATGGGAGGCATCTTTCCTGCTAGAGATAAATATACCCTTATTGATTTTGCATGCGAATAATCCATGTACACCTTGCCTTAGTCTGGAAAGCACTGCAATTGCGAAGTCTCATCTACCATATTAGGTCGATGTTGTTCTTTCAGTTGCCGATCGATCCTGCATCCCGATTTCAAATCTTAATGAACACCTATCATCAAAATATATTGCTTGAGTGCTCCAGCCAAAGTGCATGTGAGAAACCTTTCTGAAGAACAATTTCCTATCAGACCTGCAAAGCAATTAGCTACAGCTTCCTTAATTATCATCATCATTTAACAACAAGAAGATACAACGACGGCAGAATCCAAGAAGGAATCGACCGGTAAGACATCCTTTGCAACTTTGAGAATTCATCGAGGGAACGGGCTTAAGGGAGCGTTAGAAGAATGTAAGTCGGTATTCAATGAAAGAACAAAGTGGAGACGTCACTATAAGGAAGAACACCCGGCCCTAAAAACGCACCTCGCGTCAGATTATAAGATTCTAGGCTTTTCTTGGACTTTTAAATTGTCATTAGCTTATTAGCGGCAGTGGCGCTCACACAGCTGGTGGATATAAAAGTAAGTATCTTCTTTCTTTTTCTTCAGCCTTTGTCCCGTTCACAAGCAGGGTCGGCTCGTCGTGATCGGTTTCGCCATTTGGCTCTATCAAATGCCCGATCTGGGTGCAATCTCGAGGTTTTTAAATCCCCATCCAGCGTATCAAACCACCGTTGTTTGGCCTGCTTTTTGGTCGTTTACCATCGACTTCGATGTTGAGACTAATCTTGGCAAGTGAATTCTCGTCAGCGCGAATTGCGTGACCATACCATCGAAGATGTCTCCCTCGTAATTTTTCCACGATCGGTGCAACCCCATAACGATCACGGATATTCTCATTTCGGATGTGATCAGAATGTTTCACGCCATTAGTCCAACGCAAGATCTTCGTCTCCAAAGCCGCAAGACGCCGTTCATTGGCTTTTATAGTCGGCCAACACTCAGAACCATAGAGTGCGACAGAACGGACGACATTACGGTAAATTGTAGAAATGAGATGTTCGTTGATACGTCGATTACAAACAATGCCAGTTGTGGAACGCCAATCCATCTAGGCTGCGTTAATCCGTAAAGCAATTTTATTACGCAGTTCTTCAATGGCTGATAGCATTGACCTGACATATTTAAATTGCTCAGTTCTGGGGAGGTCAGTGCTGCTGACAGTGATTGTGCCTGTTTCGTGGGGATCGATCGTCAAAAATTCAGTTTTATTTAGATTTAATCTTAGACCATGTTGCATGAGGCGATCATTCCATTTTTAGACAAGTTGCTCGAGATCATTTTTGCTATGTGATGCTAGGAAAACATGATCTGCATAAAGCAGTGTATAGGGCGCTGGATGCTGGATATCCCGTGTTAGAGAGTCCATAGCAAGAACAAAGAGGAGTGGTGAGAGGACATTTCCTTGATGAACACAAACCAAGACACGAAGCGGTTTTGATACACCCGCCACATTTCGAACTTTACTTTTCTGATCATGGTAGAGCAATTGAAATTAGCACACCAGTTCTTTTTGCACTAAATGTTGTCGTAGAGTATACCAGATGAGTTCGTGTGGCACACAGGCAAAAGCTTTCTCTAGATCCAGAAATGCAATACAAACAGAGCGATGCTTTTCACGGTGTTTCTCCATAAGTAACCCGTGTATTGCGTCAGTAGTTCCGCAGTTTTTGACAAAGCCGCCTTGACTCACGGTTATTTGAAGGTTTCCACGAATACGGTTGAGAAGAATGCGTCCAAAAATCTTGCCCGTATGGAAAAGTAACCGGATCGGATGGTATTTGAACATTCGGTTAGACTAGCTTTCTTTTTCCATATTGCAACAATGGTACTTTCGTGCCAGGCAGATGGTGTTCTTCCTTCCTGGTTTATCCGATTAAAGAATTCACTGAGCTACAGTGTTGGGTCCCAGCTCTTGGCTTTCCAGAGCTCAGATGCGAGTCGTCAGGTTTTGTGGATTTCTCCGGTTTCATTCTTTTTATTGCTTCCTCGATTTCAGTTGCGCTGATAATGAGTCCTTGAGGGTTTTACGTGAGCACCTGCCTGGAAGATCTCACGGTCTTCTTCAGACACGGATTGACTTTGTGACCACAATCTTAGCCCCGCTGTGACAAGCAACAACGGTACTAGTCTATATCAAGTGCATGGCTTAGCATTCATACTGGTGGATGCAAGACCTACCTAAACCTTTACCGAATTAAGGAGTACGGCACCCGTGTTGAAACGCAACACGCTTGAGCAAGCCAACAACCCCCATGAAGCTCCCACTAGGGGGCCAACCGCAAACAACCGAGCTGTACCCACATACAACGGAAGTTCACCCGAAGTATGAGAGTCCAGGAGCTATCCCGGTTCCCATGGTACCGGTATACTCTTGGTAAGCTTTCGTGACCAATTGCCACTTCAGATGAGTACCCGTGCAGACTCGGGTCTGATCGCCTCAATTAAGCCTTTGGAGCATTCGCCTACTGCATCACGGCCGGCAAGCCAAAGTGAGTACAGCGTCTCCCGGTGCGACCACTATGGAGGTTCTCCTCGGCCACTTGGTTGTGGTTCAGCCGACAGGGTTGCCGCCCCGTCTTCCTCACCGCCACCTCTGAGCACCAGTTGCGGTGACAGGTGGAGCTGCTCTAAATGCCAGCAATGATTGTGGAAGTGGAGATGAACAAATTCTTGTCATTAACGCAACAAAAGTGTTCGATATCCTGTGTGCGTTCGTGTTGACTTTTGGCAAGTCGATACAGATCTCTCTCGCCATCCCGAGTGTGCAGTTGATCGTAAAAATGTTTGTAATGGTCCGCTCGGGTGACAGCGACCGCTTTCTTTGCTTCCCGGCTTGTCAATTCGCCAGTGTTTTATCGTCGAGAAATTTGTGGTAGAGGCGTTTCTTTTCACGGACATTCATCTCAACATCGTTATTCCAAAGCCAAGTATCTCGGTTGATGTATCGCTTATCCGGCTTGGTGACCTCGAGGGTTGCAGAGGCCGCTTTGTGGATCGTGTGTTTCATTTAGTTCGAACACAATTCCTCCACATTCATAATGGTCGGTAAGTGAGATCATTTCGTCTTTCTTCTCACAAAATCGCCACCGTTTAATGCGCTGCGGGCACGTGCGTTCCTCGCGCTGTTTTACCGCTGGCTTAATTCGCAGGACGGCAATTACAGGCATCTTTAATGGCATCACGGAAACCATATTGAGTATGTGAGCTATCAAAATAGAGAAGTTTGTAGCCATTTTTACCGTGTTTGCGTTCAATGTTGCAGTTTTTGGCATCAGACCATCGGGTTTCTTGCAAAGCGCAGATATGAATGCGCCTTTTCCGAAGGGCTCTTGTGAGTTCCCCGGTCTTTCCAGTTAGGGTGCCAAAATTTAGCGTGCAGACACATATTTGTTTTGTTCGGAGTAACTTGATTACGTCCTGATGCCGTCCATGCGTCAAAAACCATTGTATGCTTTTTTTGGTCGGCCTGCCGCGGGACCTGTCACCAAGAGAGATCAAGTATTTTTTAGCATAGTGGAATACCTCCAACTATACTCTATTTATGTCTTTCACTGATCTCAGCATTTTATTTTTGTTTTACTGAGGATGGTACAAAGTACGTTGCCTAAAATTCTCCTCCTTTACCTTGGCTTGGGACAAGCATACTATGTTAATAACATGGCGGAGTTTGTATAGAAAAGTAAGTATTATCTGGGTTATTTGTCGGTTCAGAGGGTATGTCTAACCGATGCGTTCTCTCAAATACCATTATAATAATAATCGTTGGCGCAACAATCCATGCTGGATCAGGGCCTTGAAGTGTGTTAGAGCACTTCATTCAAGACCGTAACGGTACACTAGGAGGCAATGTGGTCAGCATTGCGCTCGCCTGAGATTATTAACCTGATTTGACGCAGGTACTCATTCACAGCTGAGTCGACTGGTATCCGACGTCAAATCACGATACAAATTCCACTGCCACCAGTGAGATTTGAACCGCGACCTTCCGTACGGCTGCGGAATGCAGGAGGAATGGGAATGTGCACGAAACCCACAAGCCATCTCCTTAAAGACCGTGACAGTGGCCATAGTCTGCGAATCGTACATTAACTACAGTAGTGAGTCGAAGTTGCGTCAAATCCTGGTCTGTAGAAAAGACACCGCAAATAAGAAAACGCTACTGTCTCGAGATGACATTTGCCCTCCAAAAGGCATTAGAAAGATAAGATCGCGGAGCGACTAGCAAAAAAGAGTGAGAGAGAGGTGTGACTTTGCTAACACGGAAAAGGATCGGGCCTTAGAAACACGCCTACTCAGGGTACAAGTAACATGGCTAACAGACGTCTCGCCCCAGCTGTCCAATCAATTTCATTTCGACAATTGCCACGTGCTGTCCAATCAATTTCATTTCGACAATTGTCACGTGCTGTATCAAAGTGAAATTCCGCCAGGGTTGTATATTGTCACCAATATTATTTCTTTTTCTTTTCGGTGACGTTTTTCACACTGCCTTGTTCGGGGGAGGCGGAGGAGTTTAATTAACTATGATATCTTTCGTCAACAACCTCGACTAAGCTCATGACATTTGTTTGCTATCTCACCGGGCCATGGATCTTGGCCAAATGGCTCTGAATTTGGAAAGAGACGCAGGGTTAGACTAATGATAAACACCAACAAAATCTAGGTTCTCAGTCTAACGAATTATCACAATCTCCTTATCTGCATAAGTAGGCAGTGCATCGGAGGCGTTGATCAATTTGCATATCTATGAAGCGTTGTTTCTGTCGAACTGGATGTTGTTAATACCCGTACGCGATGTGATCGGAAGGCGGAAATGGCAGTAGATAGGTCACACAATTGTATTGGTGGGTCCACCATGCAGTGAAATCTAGTCTTTCATGATGGGCTTTGTGTGGGTCGCCCCAAGAGCACTTGTCGCAGATCGGTAGAGAAGGAGTACGATCGTCTCGGGATGTGCTGAAGGAGCTGAAAAGCATTTTAGATAACCGCGAACGTGTTATACCCTATCGAGGGGTAAATGGCAACCATATATGTAATGGTATGAATGTGAAATAGTGGCTGCTCGCTAAAAATTACGGGTAAGTGAAGTTTGGCGTCGGCGTCGGTGTGGTATATCATAAGGTTCCCGCTATCCTTGTTTTGAAGGAGGTCAAAGCATAATCGCGTTTGAAGATAACTTGGCTGTGGTAGTCATCAGGAAATAACATCAGGAGTCGTTGAGAAATACGAAAATGGAACTAGTGACAAAAAAGTGAACCAAGCTGGTCTAGCTTGATTTGGTGGGGTAAAAGACGTAACCGATTTTGATCATCAATTTTAGGAAAAGATACACAGTCAGTGCTCGGATTGGTCTGAAGTAAATACCATGGGGTAATGATCCACGTAAAGTTCATTTTGAAGGGGCATCTGCATATTATGCCTGGGAGGTGATGTTACGGGAGGTTTTTGCCATACTTTTTTATAGGTCAACACCTGTCTGTAATGAATATGAGAATAATCGAAAAAAGATAGAACTTAGTTTACTATGTAGTAGGACATACCGGTATTCAGCATTTTCAGGGCCAGTTCGGAACATTGATGAACATCAAGAGGTGAATATTTCTTGATCCTTCCTTTGTGGAGCATGGGGCATTTACCTAGCCACTTCTTTCTAATCTGATCTTCAACGACGTTGTTTTTAATTTGTAAGTGATAGGTTCATAGCAACGGCAGGAAAAGAAGCAAACAAAAACATCTATGACGCAACCAGGAGTCGAATCTGAAACATATGTTCGCGGGGCTGATACTCAGCCAGTGCGGCCTATACCGGTTTCAACGATAGAATGAACCACAAACTTGTCACTGGATAGACTCACTTCTTCCATATATCGAGGAATGAATTTGTTGTGGGCATACGAAAATAAACTACCACTTGATAAAATTTCGGAGATATCGTGGCTACAGGACCTACACTTACGAAAATAGACATCAGGGTGGCTTGTTTCTTTGAGCAACACTTTTATATATAAACTTCCCAAGATTACGCAATGATCTTAATGTACAGATGCGTCAAGATTGATAATTTGTGTATTACCATTTAAATAATCTAGGGTTTCACTTCTTCTTCTTGGTTCCTGGATAGTGCCTTCTTCTAACAGAAAATTATGATAATGCAAACTTCTACATAAATGATTCTCATTGTTTCACTGTCTCAAGTTTCGACATCAAAATAAGTTCGTTTGTTGTAATATAACTTTCGCATTGGAATACTAACCATAGCCCGTTACTTGGAGATGCGAGGCCTGCCAAATACAAAATATTAGCACAGTTCACCGATCCGTGAAAATAAAATATGAAACATAAGAAACGAAAATCGAGCCGCATTTCGTTTTGGCACTAACACTCGGTGAGATGGGTTTCAAGATACTAAATTCCGAGATCTCAGCTACTAGACCAATGGAATAAGCCTAGCAGATAAGATTGAATTGTCTGTTTCAGAGATTATGCAAAGTAGTGATCGGAGCTACCAGTGTCGTAGGAAACAAAACTGTAAAGTGCTAGAAAGAAAAATAATATTCATATCTCTGAAACAGTCGCACTTTTAACAAAAGGAAAGCACTGGCATCGCTAGATACCAAGTAGTTGTATCTGGTTCAAAGCTAGAAGAAATTTTCGAAAACTTTAAAATTTGCAATTATTTTAATTTTTCAAAATTAGCGACCGCCTTTTCCTGTTAACCAACCAGTTTAATGACCTCTTCCCATCTGGCAATATCATTGTTTTATTCAATAAAATTGTGCTGTTCTGGCACTACTGCCGTTGTCAAAAGGGGGTACAAAAATCGTTACATATTCACCAGAACGCAGTGAAAATGGGCGAATTTAGCCTGTTAGTGCATACTTTTATCGATGTATGGAGTAATAATAGAAATTTAATGAAACATTCAGGAAAGGTCGTGTAGGCCAAACAATTGTAATAGTGACTAATTGCAAAAATTAAGTTCTATATAGCTAAATATAAACTAGTAAAAACATTTTTATTTTTTAGACGTAAAAAATTAAATTAAATTCATTACAACCCCCGGAATTTAAAATTGTGTGCGTTCGCTTTGCTTTCTAGCTGTGATTTGGATGTGCAGAGTATAGATACTATTGTAGGTGATTATTCTATTATATCTTGAGGGCCAATGCCAATGTTCTTTGCTGGCGTGTTGCAGTTCTGGCGAGTAGTTGCAATTGTTATTATATTCAGAATACATTTTAGTCTCCAAATTGGTCTATTGTCGTAAGTGCATTATTTCCAATTGTAGAAATTATTCAGTCTTTATATTTCTATTTTTGGTGTACGTTAGCTTCATCAGTTAACTTCTGTAATTAAGACAAGAAATAAATAAGAATTCAGTAACCACCTAGAACAAAATATAAATGAAGTCTGACCCGATTTAATAAAACATAACATAATGAAACAATCAATTATGCCATGTTACTCTTATAACTTTCTAGTCTGTAATCTAGATAAGAGAGAATGGCTTGACCAATACTGTTGTTAGTAAAATAAAAGCAGTGCGAGTTGGAAAATAAATGGAAAAGGATGAAGTACGGATAATTTTATCATGTTGAACCTTTCTTGGTCTCTTCTGTTGACTTCTTATCTTAAGACCAAGAAACGCTTTGTTTAACATACTTAGAATTATCCGATTTAAGTCAAATATGCGCCGTTTTGTTCGCAAACTTGTTGCTATTTAGAAGGCAACTTCATTATCCGCCCCTTATAAAACCCCCCTCCTTATTTGCAAAAAAAACCCACACAGCCAGTTTTCGCAAGCCTCTTTTGAGGCCAACTTAGTAGCATCAAGAACGTTTTGCATGGACCAGAAGAGATAGTAGTCACTTGGTGCCAGGTCCGGACTATACGGTGGGTGCGATAAGACATCCCATCCGAGCTCCCGTAGCTTCTGGCGGGTCATCAAACATGTGTGAGGCCGAGCGCTGCCCTAGTGGAGCACAACACCATTCCTATTGACCAATTCTGGTTGCTTCTGGTCAATCGCCTGCTTCAAATGGTCGAGTTGCTCACAGTAGAGGACCGAATTGAGTTGCGTAGCTCACAGTGGATGATTCCCTTCCAATCCCACCAAACACATTGCAAAACCTTCCTGGCCGTCAATCCGGGCTTAGCGATGGTTTGAGCTGGCTCGCCACACTTCGACCACGATCTTTTTCGCTTGAGGTTGTCATACGTGATCCACTATTCATCACCAGTCACCATCCGCTTCAAAAATGAGTCGAATTCGTTCCGTTTCAGCAGTGCATTGCCGGCGTTGATTCGGTCTAAGAGATTTTTTTCCGTCAACTCGTGTGGCACCCAAACATTCACCTTTTTTGGGACTCCAATCTTCTGCAATTGGTTCCAAATGGTTTTATGGTAAATACCCAGTTCCTGGCCAATTGAGCGAATGCTCACATGCCGATCTACTCGGATGAATTTTTTTCAGTCGCCTTCGTTGCATTTCTACCTCTCAGGTAGTAAAAACGTAAAATGTGACAAATTTCTTACTTGGTGGACTCCATCTTTGATGCGCTATAACTTGAGACTGAAACGTACAATCACAACACTGTCAAAGAGACACTTGTAGCACGCCATATAGTATGACCTGATACGATAAGTACAACACAAGATATGTTTAAGTACCGCCATCTATTGACAAAATATGACATTTCTTTTTCCCCAACTCAATATATTCTTTGATAGGGAGTTCCCCATAATGCCCAACAGGCAGGCATATCTGCTTAAAACGGTGGTTAGTTTGGAAGTTGGCCAGTTTATGGTAAAAGTATTAGTTTCTAAAACCTTAACAACGAAGGAACGATCCCATTTAACAAGGATGCTTCAGAAATTCTAGAAACATGTTCGACCTAGACTAGGTGCCTCAATCTGACGCCATTTAAAATTCAGCAGTTCTTCCCTTTTTGCTGTGAGTATAGCTTGTGTGATTGATCAAAGATTCCTGGCCCTAGTCTCCTGAACTTAGCAAAAGCCCGGCTTATTCGACATGGTTAGTCCAGAGCAAGATTACATGCAAGAAGAGAATCGAGTTTGTAGGCGGCACGAAGTGTGATTCCATATATGCAGTTTAGGTGCGAGGTAACTAGCTGGGGTTGGTCAAAAATACTATGTATAGTCGGCTCCTCGATTGTTTTTGATATATTGGTGTGTCGAAGCGTCGATTGTGCCGGGATTGTTTCCTTGTTTAAACGATTGAAGAACTCCAGTGATATGTCAGCGAAGAATCATTTTTGAAATCAAGCGTGGTAAACGAATGAAATGATCTTGGGCATGAGCTGAAAGGTGGGCAGCTAATAAGTTTGACGAGGAGATTTTCGAAGAAGTACTGCACCAAAATACAGCGCTCGAAGGAAGCGCAGAAGATAAAGCTTTACAGATCGGCGAAAAGTTGCGGCGAGTATGTGACGTCTCCAGGCCAAGGTATGTTGTATCCCATAAGCGAGCTCCGAACTTTTGATGGAACTCTGAAATCGGAGAATGCCATAAGGTCTGCCTCAAGGCGGAACAGTTACATGAAAAAAACAAAAACGCTCGGAAGAAATTACATGTGGCCATAATAAAAAAATAAAAGCGAACAATTTAAGCGACTGTGTAAGGAAGCTGACACGAAACCCTGGGGTGGCGTCTATAAGACAATAATATTGAAAGTCAAGGGCAAACGCTCCCCACCAATTTCTTGCCCTACTCTGCTTAATGGAATAGTAACGGTTCTTTTCCCACAGAATGTGAGTGCCGCTAACCTTCACACTGTCGAGATAGACCCCCGAAGTTCCCATAGTAAGTGAAAAGGAGGTTCTCGAAGATACGGAAAAAAAAGTTGGAAATAAAGCACCTGGCGAAGCTACGGAAAAAGTAGTTGGAAATAAAGCGCCTGGCTTGGATAGCATTCACAATAAAACTCTCAAGGCAGCAGTGAAAATAGCTCCAAATATGTTTGCCGAGGCGTTCACCACATGCCTTAAAGAAGGAGAATTTCCGATACAATGGAAGAAGTAGAAATTAATACTAGTCCCCAAGCCAAACAAACCTTTGGGGGAAGCTTCGTCCTTCAGGCCGATATGCTTGGCAAACTGTTCGAACGAGTAATCTATAATAGATTACTTCCAATTGCCAAAAAGAATGGCGGTCTCTCGCAAATCAGTTCGGTTTTCGAAAGAGGAGGTCTACAACGGATGCAACTGCCCTAGTAGCTAACACAGCTAACATCACACTTGACGAGGACAAATGTTGTGCAGTGATCACAGTTGATGTGAAGAATAGCTTCAATTCCGCTAGATGGAGCCAGATACTTGAGTTCCTAATCAACTTGGGCGTGGCGAAATACCTGGTGCATATCGTTGCCGACTTCCTAATCAATAGGACTCTATGCTGCGAATTAGATGAAGGAATGAAATTATACCAAACGACATGCGGAGTTCCACAAGGGTCTGTCCTAGAGTCACTCTTGAGGATTATTATTTATAACGGGGTATTGACGCTAGACCTTCCTACTGGTGTGGCCTCCATTGGTTTCGCGGACGATATTGGTGTGACAGTTGTTGCACGCCTTCTCGAAGAAGTCGAGCTTTATGCAAATGAAGCAGTCTATGAGATTAAATCCTGGTTAGAGAATGCTGGTCTACAGCTCGGAGGGTATAAGACGGAGAAAGTGCACTTTCATGAAGATCAAATTTGGAACGCACACAGTTTATTCCAAACCTGCGCTTAAGTACTTAGGCGTAATGATTGACCAGAGGTTAAGCTTCAGATTGCATGTGGAGGGTGGAGCAACCAAGGCATATAACATCGAGGTTACGAGGATGCTACCAAATATAGGTGGCCCAAGGCCGAGCCTTCGATTCCTTATTGGGTGGTCAGTTCGGGCAGATGCACTGAAAAATATAGCAAATAAGAATAAGATTGGAGCTGCGTATCGCATAAGTGTACCCCGAGCATGTTGCTCTTACAGAACAATATCCAATGAAGTAGCTTGCGTGATAGCAGGAATGGCTCCGATTGAGATACTGGCGAAAGACATACAACTACTTCACGAGCGAGCCTATCTCACCGGAGAATTTCCTGCTCGTCGGCGACAGTTCGCACGAACTGAAACTGCTGGACTCACAAAATCATATGAGATATCCGGAAATGGATCGAGCGATCCCACTCGAGGTAGGTTTCGACTTAACCCAATTTTTGAGCGGACATTGACGCTATCGAGCATATCTGTATTGATTTGGGCGTGATGATTCGCCATATTGCCTAAAGTGCCCAAATATTGCAGAGGACGCAGAACACGTTTTTTTTCATTGCCCAGATTCGAAGCCCAAAGGGCTACATTGGAAGCTACAGCCGGGGAGCACTTTACATCCAAAAATATAATGAAACTTATGGTGAAAGCAAAGGGGATATGGACCGAAGTCGAAAAGGTGATTGCAGCCATCGGAAAGAAGCTTAGGCAGGAAGAAGTCATCGGAAAGAATGAACGCAAGAGAAACACGAATATTAACATAAGCACAGAATAAATTCTTATCCAGCCCCACGACGTAATAGCAAGTGGGAGTTCCGCGGGGAGAGTGGAAGGAGAAGGAGGTGATTAAGATGAAGATGATTTTTGAACGTATTCTTGACAACCGTATTCACGGAGTTGTTCAAATAACCGTGAATCATGGATTTGCCAAGAACTGTAGAATTACTGACGCAATACACGTTGCGCGGTTACTCATGGAGAAACCCCGTGAGGAACCTCGCGGTCTTTACATTGGATTTGTGGATCTGAAGAAAGCGTTGGACCGTGCGCCAGACGAACTCATCTGGTATGCTCTACAACAATATTTAGTGCCAGAAGAACTCCTACGTGGGTTCAATTGCTCTAATACTATCCGAGAAGTGAGAAGTGTGTTGGGTGTATCAAAACCGCTTCGTGTCTCTGTGATGCTGCTTTCTACCACTCTTCTTTATTCTGGTTGTGGATACTTTTACACGGGATATCTAACGTCCAGCGCTCTATACACTGCTTTATGTAGATGATGTCTTCCTGGCGTCTAATAGTACAAATTATGTAGAGGAACGTGGCCAAAATGAAGTGATCCCCTCATGTAACATGGCCTCAGATTGAGAGAGGCGTCTTTGACGGTATGCTCACGTAATTCGCGTTAACCAATATTCACTTGCCAAGATTGGTTAGTAGGTTGAAGTCGATGGTAAGCGACCAAAATGCCGGTCTTATTTCATTTTCTGTTTCACGGATCTTTGATTGGTTGTTTTAGTATTTCTGTTTGTGCTGGTGGATTTCCCTTGAAATTATTTGATTTATTAAAGGGTCCTCTTAACTCGTTTTATCCTCAATACTTTTTGCCCTAATTTTTGGATAACATTCGTGTCCTTTCAACATCAAACCGCACTGGTTAAATGGGAAGAACAAAGATAGCTTACAACTTTGAGACCGTTGACAGTTTCTCCTATCTAGGGTCGAAAATCACAACCGATAATAGCTACGATGATAAAATCCACGCACGGTTGTTGGCAGCCAACAGAGCATATTTCAGCTTACCAAAAACTGTTTTGCTCGAAACGTCTCACCATAGGGTCAAAGCTCTTCCTGTACAAGACAATGATCTTGCCATTCCTCATGTATTCCTCGGAGACTTGGGTTTTTAGCAAGGAAAATGGCGAACTCTTGGCCGCGTTAAAGAGAAGAATGCCCCGAAGAATTATTGGCCCCCTATATGAGGATGAACGATTCCGTGGCCTACATAATGACGAAATCTATGAACGATACCATGACCTTTAGGTCGTGGATAAAATCCCGTTCAATCGGTTATGGTGGGCGGGTCACTTAATCCGTATGGATGAGGATGATCCAGCCCGGAAAGTCTATAAGGGCAATATCTATTTTAGAAAAAGAAGACGAGGCAGACCCTGCCTGAGATGGAGCGATGGCGTAGGTCAGGATGCCAGACAGCTTTTAGGGATAACGAATTGGTAGACCTCGGCTCATAACCGAGATGTCTGGTTTTCTTTATTAAGGCAGGTATGAACCGGATACCGGTTGTTGTGCCGTTGATGATGATGATTGGCCTTTGTCTAACTCGTTCTCCTACCACTCGGCGATAATCTCACTCCGTGCAAATTGCCACCGACGGGCAGACGGTTCTCCTGTGAGATGCGTTCGATGATAAGGCCTCGTCCTTTTCTCGACAAAATATCAATTTTGATCGTCGCAGGCCTTTTCGTCAAATATTGTTCAATAGGCGCGACATGTGCGGAGTGCATTTAAATTCCTATTTAGTTTCTTTTCCGGTGCATGCGCCCACACTGAGCATGTAATATACATATTAGGATCGGGCCTTGAAACAAGGAAGCGGCGCCCGACCTTGCCCTTTCTGGTATTTCAATCGGTAGCCCTCAGTTAGTTTTTCTCCTCTCACGTATAAATACATCTCTTCAAAATTTAAATGAGACCCGCTGCGCTGCTAGTAGGTCGCCATAGGGATGGTCTTTAGCTCGCTCATCTTATTCTGTTTTTCCGGCTTCGGTTGGTTTTCGAAACACTATTTCGACGATTGCTGGCTTGTCTTCATGTCAAACTGATAGATCCGCGTCTCATTATTCGCTTCAGAAATTATGCGCTCATCAACCATCTTTTGCTGCTGCTTTTCCAAGAAATTCAGACCTGTTAAGATGAGCCGGGTGCGACAATGTAATACGCAAAAATTTGTACCGCAAACAGCTGTCTAGGCAATGCCAAATTCGCTAGTACTCTCTTAGCCTGCTATGACAATTTTCGAGCAATTTTTTTTCGACTTTTTCGACGTTTCCATCGGTGGTTGATGTGGATAGGAGTATGGGACGAAGCTACCTCTAAAGTTCTCTTACCACACATACATATATCCGAGTTTCCGACAGAGCAGTCTCCGTAAAGCCTTTTTACAGAATTTTCAATCTTTGCTGAACAAAACTATCGATTTTAAAATACGACGAAAGATAAAAGGTTGACTAATGTAAAAACATGCCAGGCATATACTAATTATTTACTGGGGCTTAAAATATTGACATACATATCAGCTTCCTTGCGTGGTTCCCTTAAATTAAAAATTACGGGGACTTTTTGAACATAAAATATGAGGGAGCCATATATAGATAGCGAATCTATAGCCTCTTATCCCTGAATCTCTTTATTCAGTTTAATTTCATTTTTTGCGTCAAGGTGGTGGAATTTACCACCTTAAACAGGTAAGTTATAAAATATCGAGTGACACAATAAAGGAAGATTAAAAAGGTAAAAGCATATAATATAAGATCGAAGGAATTCGCTTTGAAGTATCCTAAATCAATGACGGGTGAACGTAGATGCGTCGGGTTTGGATCCTTAAGAATGTAATCAATCCACCAGAGTGCAGTGTCCAAGGGTTTCATTGGTCTGTTTCTAAACCGGAATGAGCGCAACTTCATTCGCTCAGCGTACGATGGCTCTTCTAGAACTGCACGAACTGCCTCTTCTAAGTCTTTGGTCGTTATTTTTCGGATGTCTACATATGTCGCAACACCAGCCATAATTGAATTGTATGCATTCTGTAAGTTTAAAATGAAAGTTTTTTCAAATATCTTTCGAGGAGTACTATCTGAAATTTGATTTACAGTATTCTGGTCAAGGAAAAATGGTACAGCAACGAGAGGAACTCCATGCCAGGTAGCTTCTTGGGTACTTAATCCTCCCCCATGCGAGACGAATGCCTTCATTTTTGGATGCGCTGGAAGAACAAAACATTCAGAGTTGCCTGTAATGCCAACTGAAACTTCTTACCAAGGATATCATTCTGTGGCAGCCATGTTTTAACTAATAAATTCGGTAATTTTCCATTTGACGGGTCCTTCTCAAATTTCCAAAGAAAATTGTAGTCTGGGAACTTCCTGGCAACATCCATGACCATTTTCTGTTTTTCATCGCCAAAAAGATCACTGCGAACATTTGTGCCAAAAGATATCAGAACCGATCCCTTTGTGGAGTTCTTTATAAAGTTCTCTAAATCCGATGGAAGTGGTTTGGGATCGGAAATTTGCAAACCTCCAACTTCGATGACACTTGGCGCTAGAGGTACTGGAAAGTCCATCGCTGGGTGAATATTCAAAAATGTGAGTACACCCTTCTGAGATAAATCGAAGCCGCTGGGTAGATTTTTGATATTGTAGAATGATGAAACCATTTTGTCGAATTTAGGTTGAAAAATATACTTCCTGTATCTGTAATGGAAATGAAAAACAGTTGGTAGTCTTCTGATATAAAAAGGTTAAAAAGGTTTTATGATTTGCTTAAGGGAACAGTTTAACCTGTTAGTGGATGGGGGTCAAGCAGTGCACTGCAGGATAGACTGACGCGGAACATAACTCCTTGAGGCCAACCTATCTCTCTCTTAGGATGAGCTGTCTCTCGTCTGGGACGTCAAGCAGTGGATCCAAGGTTAACATTGGTATACTACGTGCACAACAACCAAAGAACGCCACTGCTCAAAAAGCAGGGACCAGCAAAAACTCGTCTGAGATAAATATAACAAACGTCAGGAAGGAGACTGGTCCCAGTAGCGCCGGTGTTAAATGGTACCTGCGCAATCTGAAGGAAGGTCTGAAACCAGAAGAGGCCCTTAAGAAGGCTCAGGGCAGACCTAAACCGTCTCTACCGGAGCCAAGAAAGCGGGGAGCAGCAGAGATAAGCCCGCATGAAGGGAATGTTCCCAAAAAATCCAAACCTGAACACAAGGGGGAGAAAACCCGGACAGGTCAGGAGTGAAGGCAGGACTTAGGAAGCCTGCAATTAGCTATGCTAGTGCGGTCAAGGGCATTCGACTGGCCATACTGCCAAAAATGTTTCCCGAGCAAATGTAGTACTTACTCGTGAGGAGGCAGGCAGATGTGCTAGCGATGGACTTCGAAACTTGTGTTCACCGGGATACGCTTTCGACTAGGTCTTATACTGGTGGACTGCGCGACGGAGGAAACTGCAGAATGAATTAGAACCATAGTTCCTAGATTGCCTGGCTGGGAAGGGGTGGAACTGTCAATATTTGCTGGGGATGATATACCAGGAGCCTACATGGTGATAGTTTTTCTGCCAAAAGCCGAGACAATAGAAACGGAAGACATTATGAGCCTCTTAATCGCGCGGAATGAAGATCTCCATACCCGACTATGGACAGTCTTCAGAAGTAAGGTGGAGGGCAAGGGTAAACTTCTCACGATCGGGGTAGATGACCGATCCCTGGAGGCAATCAAACGTTGGAGTTGCCATATCAACTACCGATTTGGCAACATACCCGTGCATGTGCACAGGGAAAGCCGAGGAAAGATATCGTGGAAGAGACACCGGGTAAAAAACATACCGAGGTCCCCGAAGAAGTCTCGACAGCCATAGAGGCGGAAGGACTGGATCAACTAGGGTAATAGACCTGCTGCCCACTGAAGAGCAGAAGCTGGACGACCTAACTAGGAGGGCGATACTCCGACAGTGGAGAAGAGCTTCAAACAATAACGGAGCCAATGGCCAGCACTGAGATAGCACAGATAAACCTCCACCATGCGAATGCTGCATCTGCAGTAATTGCAAGGGCAAATTCCAAGGAGAACATTGGAATAGTGCTGGCTCAGGAGCCCTGGGTGTGCCGGGGGCAGATTCGCGGTCTACAAGGAGGAAGCATGCAGGTAATTTGACACTCCTCTTGTGAAAAACCAAGAGCTTGCATAATTCTTAAACGTAATTTAAAATACATGTGTCATTCTGAGTTCTTAACCGGGGACCTTGTGGCTATTCAAGTCTCATTGGAAGCCGGGAGCAGCACTCGAGAGGCAGTCGTGTCATCGGGATACTTCCCAGGAGACGAAATCCTAGCTCCACTAGAACAAGTCGCAAAACTGATGAAGTATTGTGAGAAGAGGGCGTTACCACTTCTCCTCGGCTGCGATGCCAACGTCCACCACGAAGTCTGGGGAAGCAGCGACATCAATCGTAGAGATGAGTACCTTTTTGAATTTATTCTTAGCAATAAGTTAGAAATATATAACTTAGGGAACACTCCAACATTTGTGACCAGCACTAGACAGGAGGTACTAGACATAACTCTAGGAAATACTCTAATGAATGGGTTGGTCAGGAATTGGAGGGTGTCAGATGAACCTTCTATGTCTGATCAGAGGATAATCAGATTCGACATTGAGGATAACTCCGAAACAGAAAGAATAATAAGGAATCCCAGGAGAACGGATTGGGAGTCCTACGCAAGGCACTTGAGCAACAATATTGCCCACCTTCAAGGGGGCGGTGACATCAGGAGCGAACTGGAACTAGAAACAGTGGTAGAAAACCTCAACACAGTCGTCATTGACGCATATGAGGCCAGCTGTCTGGCTAAGGGAGTTAAGCCATCAAGGGATGTACCATGGTGGAACAGGAACCTGGCCAGAATGAGAACAAAGGTACGAAAGGCCATCAATCGGCAAAAAAAATCGGGAACTGGCAGAGGTACAAAAATGCATTGACTGCGTATAGCAACGCGATCAGGGAAGCGAAACGGAACAGCTTCAGGGAATTCTGTGAAGGAATCGAACAGATCACAGGAGCAACCAGGCTATAAAAGGCTGTAGTCAAAGATGGGGGAATATCCTCTGTCTGTTTGAAGAAGGAAGATGGGACATTTACCGAGAATGAAGAGGTACACCTGCTTCTTAGAACTGATTGCCCGGGGTCCTACCCCACGGTGGCAGGCGACAACATTCTGCCTGACATCCCAACAACGAATAAAAGGGGAAGAAAGGAGAACTGGAAACTAGCAAAAGAAGTATGCTTAGAAGTTAGGCTAAGGTGGGCAGTGGGAACTTTTAAACCACTGAAATCTCTCGGAGTATATGGCATTTTTTCAGTACTAATCCAGAGACGCCTAGGAATTATCTTAGAGTCTCTTCTGAGGGTAGTACGGGGGAGCGTGGTACTGAGATACATACCAAGGGCATGGACACGGGCAAAAGTGGTCTTTATTCCGAAAGCGGGTAAAAAGAATCCTTTTCACCCTAAATCTTTCAGCTGGGGAGCTGCCTAAATCGAAGGAAGATTGATATTCTTTCCAGGCGTTTCCCGAATTACTGATATCAAGGGATAACATGACAAGGAGGTTTCACTTCGATAAGAAGTTTAAAACACGTTGGAGTAACAAGGCAAATTGGGAGAGCATGGCTGCGACATACGGCTTAAACCAGCAACTGATTACTTGGTATACTGACGGATCCCTCACAGCAGAGGGAGCGGATGCCGGTGTCATTGGTCCAAGGAAAATGTACTGTGAGCCAATGGGCAGGTATACTAGCATATTCCAGGCGGAAATATACGCCATAGACAAATGTGCCTCCTTTAATCTGCAAAGGAACTATAGGGGGCAGAACATAGCTATTCTCACCGGTAGCCAAGCAGCGGTCAAGGCACTTGGGTCCAACCAGGTGAACTCTAAACTGGTGTCGGCATGCCTTGAGAGGACACTGGATAGTTCGGGTTCCAGACTATGCTGGGTTGGAAGGCAACGAGGCAGCGGACGAACTAGCCAAGAAAAGAGCAAGGACGCCTTTACACGGGCCAGAACCCTTCTGTGGAATCGGAAACGGTTTCATGGCTATGACTCTAACAAATGAAGAGGAACGGTTGAGGGAACTATACTGGGCGGGCATACCAGGGATGGAGCAGTCCAGAGTGCTTATTGGGGGATGCGAACCCATACGCACAAAGGATTGCTTAAACCTCACCAAAAAGAACCTCCGAATCATAGAGGGAATCCTCCATGGTCATTGTCGGCTGAACTACCACCTAGGGAAGCTAGGGATATCAACGGACACTGCCTGCATGTTTTGTGAGGAGTATGACGAAACCTCTATACACGTCGTGGGACAGTATCTGGCACTTGTGCAAAGTAGGTCGAGGCATCTGGGAGAACACTTAATACCAGATGCAAAGCTGAAAGATCTGGAAGTGGGGAACATACTAAAGTTCCTGGCAGTTATAGGTCTGCTTGAGATACTATGATCAAAAGGTACACTATAACCAGTAAAAGGGGCACAATAGTTCTTTAAGGACGCGGTGCGACTTTCCCTTAACAGAATAATAATAGTGGATGAATATAATTTGGTTAATTTTTCGGAATTAAGTTTGCCATGAAAATGTGATTATGGCCTATGATGACTTTATTGAGACTGGGATTTAGTAAGGTCTTGGGATTCCCAAGAGTATAGTAGAGTATAGTATAGTATCCGATGAAATTCTACTTACCATACATGAAATGTTAAGCCACTATAAGGCGTGGAGTTTATATCCTCTAAATAGAAAATGAAGTTATCCCCAGGGCAGACGGAGTAAATCCACTGGGCTTGACGATCTCCACAAGGAACTTTAAATTCAAGCGAAGCCTTCTTGTTGCCATAGTTGGAGGAGTTGACAATAATAATAATAATCGTTGGCGCAACAATCCATGTTGGATCAGGGTCTTGAAGTGTGTTAGAACACTTCACACTAAGAGGCAACGTGGTCAGCATTGCGCTCGCCCAAGATTATTACCCTGATTTGACTCAGATACTCATTCACAGCTGAGTCGACTGGTATCCGACGTCAAATCACGATACAAATTCCACTGCCACCAGTGAGATTTGGACCGCGACCTTCCGTACGACAGCCTTGCGCTCTAACCACTCAGCTATCCGGACGTCCGGAATTCAATGGTTGATGATATTGTTCCTTAAGTAATGGTATTTGCGCTTTTTATGAACGGCTCCAGATTTAAAGAAGGAGACATAGTTGAATTCAGAAATCGTCGACTGTTCGTATCTTCATTACTTGATGCCTCGAAGCTCTCTCTTCGACCTCTATTGAGACTCAAAAGCTTCAAACTTTCATCAACTCTTGTGTGTATCATGTCATTTGGGTACTCTGACCTGAGATAATATCAAACGATGAAATCAGTAAGATAGATAGGTATTCATATAGCTCCCAGTAGTGCCTAATAATGCAAGCTATAATATTTGAAAAGAGGGTGATCAAAAGAAAAATTAGGCATCCCTCATAAAAATGATAATAGAAAGAACAGGACGGGGGGTCAAACAGTGGACTGCAGGATAGACTGAAGCCGAATATAGACTTTCTGGGGGCCAAGACTCTCATTTACTCACACAATGGCCTTTGTACGGGGTTGCCCTACTATTATCAAAACGCTAGGAATTTAGACTGAGGAGTAGCAAAAGACCTTCGTTCCTCAATATAAGGATTATGCGAACCATTCCCATTGGATAGTTTGTAGTCGGGGTAGCTGATTGTATAAAAACGCTCCGTTTGTACTGACACTTGGTGCCAAATAGTATCTGTGCTATTTTAAGGAAACCAAAGAGGCTCTTAAGAAGCCTCAGGATAGGCCTAAGTCTTCAAAAGCGGAACCAAGGAGGAGCGAAGCTGTGAAGAGCTACAAGGGGGAATGTCACAAGAAACCCAAATCTGGACCTAACGTGGAGAAAGGCCCAAATAAGTCAGAGGTAAACCACCCCAAATACCCACCCGTGAGGTGCAGTAAATTATCGAAGTCCTCATCGCCGCCTCGTAGATATGCAAGGGATAGAGTACGGACCTCGTGTTCACCGATATACTCTTTCGACCAGGCCTTATACTAGTGGATTGCGCGATGGAGGAGTTTGTGGAATGGAGCAGCGTTGAAGACGGAGGGACATTTGGCCTCCTAATTGCTCAAAATAATGATCTCCATAAGCGATTATGAAGAGTCTTTAGTAGCAAGATGGAGGGCAAAGGAAAATTTCTCACGATCCGGGCAGATGACCGATCCTGGAGGGAATGAAACGATGAACTGCCTTATTAACTATAAATTTGGCATGTGAACAGGGCAGGATACTTTGGTGGAGATATCGGAAGTAGAGTCTACCCAGATCCCCTAAGGAATCGCGAAGCCGAAAGAGATTGAAATACCAAGCAGGAATAAGGACCAGCTGCCCAACGAAAAGATGAAGCTGGATAATTTAGATCTGAATCTTTCAGGAGTGACGGTGGACAGGAAACGCAGAGAAGTGTCATGTTCTAGAAGGAAGATAACACTCCGGCATTGGAGAAGAGCCCTCACCATTACCTTTTGTTCTTATTATGGGCACTGTCATAAAGGACCTCCAACATCAAGCGCCGTATATAATGGTTTATGCAGATGATGTTTTCGGAGCACATTGTAAAGAATTTTTCAATTGGGTTGGCTTGCATGTCTTCCAGCTGTGGTTGTCGACAAAGAACAATCTGAAAACTTTCAACTTTATATAATACAAACAAGGTCTTCCGTGCACTCAAAACTAAACTGGATAAGATCAAGGTAAATCGAACAAAAGATGACTGGAGTGAACGCCCTAGTTCTAGTTTTTGAGTATAATATATAAACCCGGCCTGAAAGGAATTGGTAAGGGTTGACGTAGAAAAGAGGGCTAGTGAGAATAAGGATCAACATTGCTGATCAACATATAGTATGGCAAGATTTTGTTCCCGCGGATCTTCGTTTCTATAAATCAGCCAAAAAAATAGTTGATTCCTTTTGCTTCGGGGAGGGACCTCGTAAAATATTCTACTTTGTTAGCAACAACACTAATTTTTCTGCTAGGTGAATACTTACAACATTTCGTAGACTTCTGCTATTAAATTCTCCGTTCGCTGCATGAATGTCATATTTACATTATACGGTGCGGTTGCACGAGGGATGTAGGACGAATAGAAATGCCCCCCAAAGGCTTCTACCTGCGGTGTGACGTATTTGTACGGCGAAACATTTATTAACGGAGGGTAGTTGAACTTATGTAGAAAACCAGCCAAACAACTGACGAGAGTGAAATCGTGGATGACCAAATCGAACTTGAAGTTATCAGGGTAGCGTAGCAGGGCTTTAAAGCCTTCGGTTTTCCCACTTGCTTTACAAAATTTATACATAAATTCGAAAACTGAATGTATTTCGCTAAAAACATCTGTTTCTATAAATTCGTCCAGATCGTATTGTTCACTTTCATAGACCATAGAATAGATTTCTTGCATGTCGATTATGTGGGCATTTTTGATCGGCTTTTTTGATTTGTCCACTGAAAGAACTGTCAGGTTGTGACCTTGATCAGCAAGCGCTTCTATTAATCTGAAATTCCTGTGAAGAAAGAAAGAAAGATAGAAAGAAATTTTTAAATTCGTCATATTTCCTGCTATAGTCTAGAGATAATTATGTTTAGCTAGCAAGACTGATAGTAATCTCGGTTCAGTCTTTGTAAAACGACGCGAGATGGAAAGGGGAAGGCACTCTATTTAAAGTTCCACTATAGATGTACTGAAGGATCGCCTGCTGAACCGACATCAACAGCTCTATTACCAAACCCTATTTCCACCTCCACGTGGTGACCACTGGGGGCTCTTTCTTAACGAAAAGCTGCACACAGAGAAGGGTCTCCTGCGCCTAAAAACGGGACAAATTGTACCAACTGGTCCTTGAGGTTGGGGGTTGGGTAGGGCTGACAATTCTACACGGAAAATAACTTGTTACGAAGTCACAACAGGAGCCTCGTACTGGACGATAACATAACGACGAACCCGGTAACGACAATGGAATAACGATTTGCGCGTTTTCTCATGGAACGTGCGCTCCCTATACAGAGATGAAGTTGCTGAGCAGCTACCCTGTCCCAATATAGGGTTGATGAAACAGCGGTACAGGAGATGCACTGGACAGGGACCGGTCTCCTGGAGAAAAGTCACTGCACCATATATTATAGCGGCCATCCAAATTACATGCTCAGGCCATTGTTAGGCCCATTGTACTATCCCCGTAAATCGCCTATTCAATGGCTGCCCGCCTACGGTGTCCGCAGGCTTTAGCGAATCTTAGAACATTCTCCAGAGGCAGACAGTGTACAGATTCTTCATTGAAGAAAACCTTACCAAGGTGCCTTCGTCTGAGATCTAAGGAGGCCGGGTAGCTGCATAAAAAGTGCAGGGTCATCTCCCCATCCTTCTCACATTGGCTGCTGATAGCCGAAACCACCACCTCAATCTTTTCCTATAGTAGTTTGAGGGGCAGTGTCTCGTAAAGCCCTACTAGGGTTTTCATGTCCCACTTCTTGAGGGATAACAAAAATGCCGTTCTGGTGACCCCGGGAACCCTCAAATTCACTTTCAAGTTCGTGTTGAAGAAGGGAACTTGCCGTCTCTGAGAAACATGGTTTCCAAGTCAAATTAAGAACGGCCCTCTCACGGGGTTTAACGGAAACCCAACCCTGCCACGGTAAAGGACTGACAGTTTTCCAGGACAGCATCATCGTGTTCTTGCCAGGTTTGACGAGAGCTTATCATAAAATATCATATTCAGAAGATTTCTCGAAATTCAAACCAACTCCTCAATGAATCAAGAGTGTTTAGATCCCTCCACTGATCCTTCACATTGAGGAATGAATTTAGCGTCGACAAGGTGAAATAAAATGCTGTATATATAGTTGCCATTAGCCCTTGGTAGGGCATAGAACGGCAACAGTTATCTGAAATGCGCTTCAACTCTCCCAGAACTTGCCGAGGTGCTCGTACTCCTTCTCTATTGCGCCATGTGTTCTTCAGGCTACCCAGTCGTCGGCCATCTTAGGAGAGTGGGTTCCACTGTATGGCGTAGTTAGCAATGCAATTGTCGCCTCTATTTAATGTGTAATCTATTTACTGCCGTATTTGCTTTCCGGGTACATCGTGTATGAGTGTCAGACCTGTGTGCCGACCAAGTTCTTTGTTTGCAATATTATCAGCGCAGCGTGCTCCGATGGTATGACACAGAAAGTTGTTGACGGAGGGTCACTTTCTATGTGCTACCTCCAATAGCAACATCAGAACAGTTTCAACTTGATCTTGGTGTTGGGGTTTAGGACAACGCGCCAAAGGTGGATCTAGTACTATTAAGGCGTCACCAACATCCAGTTCGGTGCAACAGTCCGCACAAACCATGCTTCCTAGATATACAAGTTAATCAACGCTTTTAATGCTCTGCCCGTTAACGCAGATAGGGAGAGTACGATGATTCTCTGGCAGAGAACCTTAATTTTGTTTGTTTTTTTCTTTAGCAAAGATCCATGACCTAGGGAGAGAGCAAGCAGATGTCATCAGCGTGTTTGAGGAAAGATGTCATCGACCATTGAACTCCTCTACGTCCTCCGGACAAGGCAGCATGGAGAACTTCACTGATAACAACAAGACATAATGTAGCGTGACAAGATTCAACCCTGACGGGCTTCGCTTCGATTTCAAAATACTCTGAGATTTTACTGTAGCGCGGGACATTTTTCGCCTTAATATGTAGCTTTGATAATACCTATTACTTTCTCCGGAATGTCCTTCCTGGGTGGATCATGCCTGTTCAGGCTATCTCAAGCGTTCTTAAAGTCGATGTAGACCAAGTGATTCGTACCGTATCGATCTGCAGCGGAAACCAGCCTTCTTGTTGTCGACTAAGCTTTTGAGATGTTCTTTAATACGTTCCAAGATTATTTTAGCTATTATCTTTGCGACGGCAAGGAGCAAGCAGATACTCTCCACCGGTCAAAACGGGTGCCCTTCTTTGGAATCTTAACTATCATCGCCTTCTTCCACTCTCTGGCAAACGTTACGAATTTACAAGATTTTCGAGTGGAAGTGACAAATCTACAGTAACTGCATGAGACCATGGAGCTCAGCGGCTTTACTTCGTTTGAGTGCATTGATGGACGACTTGATTTCTCTTCTGCTTGGAGGAACAGTCGGTATCCGTATGTTACGATGACTACTCATTTCATGGACAAAATTAGGAACATGGCAGAATGTGTTACGATTAACACCTGTGGTGAAGTGTTTTTTCCACCTTTTCAGCCTGGGGTACATGTTATGGCATCTTCCATGACCAGCGCAGTAGCAAATCCTCTCTTGTCACGGCGGAGACTACGCTGACCTTCACGGGATTTTACTCAGTATCGGAGTCCGATTGCCACACGCTCGCGTCACTCTGAGAGCCTTAAACCTCGTATTCAACCAATCTTATGACGCCCTTTCGGGACGTTGCTGACAATTTTCGAAGATTTTTCTTTTCAACTCTATCTTTTATAGAAGAACCCACTTTAATCGTAAAAGACAAATAAAAACGATTCTCAAATTCGTTAATTGAACCCCAATCATAATATATAAAAAATTGAAAAGATTACATTAATTTTTATGGCCAAACAAAATTTCAAAATAAGTTTGAAATATCAAGCGTCACATAGCAAAACTTCCTTAACAGACTGAATAAAGCCAGCTCATTTAATAAGTTTTGGACACTCTGGGCTCAAGAAATAAAGCAGGGAATGAAGTGGCTGGGAACGGAGCGGAAACGTGCCTATATGGATCATAGCACTTTTGCGGAATGTAGAAAGGGTTCATGCCATGACAACAGGGTTGAAAGATAAAGGGTTGCAAGAACTTTCCAGAAATAGAACTGTTTAGGCCGCTCGCAGGAATGAAGAGCCTTAGGATCATATTGGGGATACTTTTGAGTCTTTGTAGGTTAAGCTACTATCTAGGGATGCTAAGGAATGATAGTGTCCACAGATTCTTTGGAGAGAGTTAAGAAACACATATTGTGGGACAATGCCAGGCACTCGTGGAATGGAGGCTAATACAACTTTTTTCATCGTTGGAAAGTGAAAAGGCTCGAAAGCTATCACTGGTGCCTGTCAAGCAGTTATGTAAGACTTCTACTACACTAAAACCTCCTCCTTTTCCTTCCACTCTCCCCGCATGACTACTATAAAGCATTGCATCGTGGGGCAGGATCAGTTCTTAGCTACGGCTCATTATGGTTCCCTCTCTTTCTTGTTTTCTTCGCAATCCTTCTTGCCCAAGGTGTTGATGACTAGTTCGATGCGCGATAAGCCTAGGGCAATCAAATACAACATGTCCCGTATTCTAGGGAACGTTACCACATCTTGTGCAGCATAGTGGCTTTTCGTGACTAAATCGATGTAGATAAGCCTGCTAACCTTCATGTCCACTGAAGAACTGCGTTAACTAGTAGCCTAATTTCCCGTAGCTTCTATCAATCCGTCTTGGAATGTGCTTAATCATGGGGTAGATGCAACGGACAGTTTGTGCGATGCATTCCCACCGTACTAGTTGCCGTCAAAATACGCTAGACTTGCCGATTACATACAATTTATTGTAGAGACGTCGACTTTCATTTGCCAAGATGTCTATGGGGATTATCCCTGCTAGTAAATATGCTGTTTCTCCTGACGTTGTTCGATAAGCACTGCATACCCGGAGTGCAATTAGTCGATATGTCATTCCTAGTTTTCCGCAGTTTGAATTGTTTTCCAGAACAGTTGCCCAAACTGGAGCTGCGTCGAATAGCATGGAATTAAGTACCCTTGAAATAAGACGATGTCGACTTTGTCTTGGTCCGTCAATGTTCGGTAGTATCCTCGAGATGTAGCGCACTTAATACGTTGCTTATAGTTGAGCCTCTTATCAATCATTACTCCTTAGTATTTAAGCGATAGTTGGGAGTAAATTTGTTGTTGTTTGTTCGCCAAATTTAATTTTCGCGGTTGTGTCCTTTTTTCTTTTGCTGGTCAGGATTACTTCCGTTTTATGTTCAGCAGGACTTTTTCAACCAGGAATTAATCTATCATATCGCCTAATCATTTTGCAACGCTATATCATTCGCATTCCAGGCCTCGTCCAACAAGGTCTGGATACATTGGGTTTCAGGCCATGCTGGGTTGGAAGGCAACGATGCAGCGGACGATCTAACCAAAAAGGGAGCAGGGACGCCTTTACACGGGCCAGAACCCTTCTTCCCTATACTGGGCGTGCATACCAGGGATGGAGCAGTGCAGGGTGCTTATTAGGGGATGCGAACCTTAAACCTCTCCAAAAAGAACCTCCGAATCATAGTGGAAATTCTCACTGGTCATTGTCGGCTGAACTATCATCTAGGGAAGCTAGGGATATCTACGGACACTGCCTGCAGGTTTTTTGAGGAGTATGACGAAACCTCTATACACGTCGTGGGACAGCGTCCGGCACTTCAAAGTAGGTCGAGGCATCTGGGAGAACACTTAATACCAGATGCAAAGCTGAAAGATCTGGAAGTAGGGAACGTGACGGTTATAGGCCTGCTTGAGATACTATGACACCTATTGGTCACTATAACCAGTAAAAGGGGCGCAATAGTTCTTTAAGGACGCGGTGCGACTTTCCCTTAACAGAATAATAATAATACTTCTCTAGTAGGAGATTGAAATTATCTCCCTTTATGCATGCGTTAGGATTGCTAGTTTGGCCATCCTTCATGCTCAACCCTAAATTCGACCGTTTCTGGATATACTCATTCAGAAAAAGGTCTTATTTGATACAAAACTATGAAGATATCTTGGTTTGTGTCACTGTTTCGAGTTTCATTTAATATCGACCACATTGGAATACTTACCATAGCCCATGACTGGGGGACGCAACTCCTGCCAGGTACAAAATATTAGCACAGCCCACTGACCCGTAAAAATAAAATATGAAATATAAAAAACGGAAGTCGAGTTGCATTCTGTCTTCGCACTAACACTTGGTTTGGTGGATTTTAAGATACTAAAATCCGTAATTACAGCTTCCGAATCAAAGGCATAAGTCTCACAGATAAAACTGAATTCTATGTTGCAGAGATCTTGCCAAGTAAGTAGTGATTGACACAGAGTGGCTGTAACCTTTACCGTATCTGGATCTGCTGAGAATACTTAGATAATTCTGTAATGATACATGGTCAAGGTAATTTTACTAATTTAAAGGCGAATGTTAATATAATAGTTTACTTTTGGGCATGGCAATTATGGCGTTTAGTTGCAATGACTATCATATTAGTTTCCCTCTTTATAATAAATTGTTTTAGTGCCCAAGGGTACTATTTGCAACTGTAGACATGCAACAGCGTTTATCGATAATTTTATATAAAGATTGACATTGTTTCTGATTGATGGTTCTGATCGGTTGATCGGATGGTTCTGTGGTTGAGTAGTACTCAAAATGTTTATATTGGTAGCGAAGACGTTTTTGTTCTTGGTGTAGATAAGTTTTCTCAGACAAATTACGAAATGAAAAGTAAGACTACTGATAATCGCAATTACAATAAAATGTTTGCAGATGAGTCTGTCTAATGGCTTAGACTTTTATAGCATGTGTTGAAATCAGAGCCCTGAAAGGTAAACAGCTAGACTGTTTCAGCATTCTCCTAAACGGCCTCTTCCAGTGAACTACCCTGCTTGGCGTTGGCCAAGCTCGCGCACTAGCTCCTGGATGTTTAACTAGAGGACCGTGGTTGCTCTCGTTCCGGGTTGCCGAAACCTAACTTCGGAACGATGGGGTAATCTAACACCACTGAAACAGAAAACACTAAAGGGGTTAGAAATAATACTTACTTGATTTGTATGGCTTAAGTAAATGAGAACACTCGCGACTCCACTTCAACATACCTTTATTTTCTAATCACAATATTCTATTTCACTCTTATTAATAATTTTTACTTAATTAATCTCAAAAGCGATTTTAAAGTAATTCCCGCGCGTAAAGTGTTCTCGGATAGAACCCTTTAGCTCTGTTCAGAGGCTTGTACACAACTCAAAAGTAAAAGTAACGTTATTCTTAAAATCACCTATGTTTGACCCTTCCGTGTTTACACAGTGCTTTGAAAGTGTTCTTGTACACAACACAATAACACTTGTTTGTTATTATAAATTTGGTTGTCGGCGACAAATCGACACCTGCTGTTGCGCTGCGAACTGCTGACACGGAAGAAAGTCATGTCGAGGCCAAATATATCATTTGGTATGTAACATGCTGATGCAAAGGCGGAAAAGAATCTCGTGATGTCCAAACAGGCCATTTGCATAGCATGTGATGTAACGACGGAAGAGGTTAAATGCGCAGGCAGACTGGGTTTCATGGGGCTAGCTCCAAAGATGCGGCTGCTGGAGAAAATCCGGTGAAATCGCTTGAACATCCTCCCGCGCAAAGAAAGTCCAATTGCCTGGACCTGGACTGTTATCTATTGGCAAACGGTCCCAAGTTTCTGGATATGGAAACTCTTGTATTGGTGTCACTCGTTGCCAGCTTGCATTCTAAGGGTGTAAGGCCATCCTTCTACCTCTAACGATCGAAATGATGGCGCCCAAATCGAAAAAACCCCTAAGTAGTGCGTAGCGCCTTAATAACCCCTTCCATCAATAGCCAGTCCCCTGGTAGATCTCCGATTGATGCAGAATTGTCTTCCGGGTGTTGATGTGTTGTTTTTTTCCGATGAAGTCGATTGTCTTGTTAGTATTATACATATCAAAGCTTATGCCTAATTTTCTTTTTGCGGAAGGGTCCACAATTTTGTTTGTTCTTAAATGTATCGTTCTTATTTTCTTCATTGTGTTCATTATTCTTTTATAATCGAATCTGCTCTTTAAAAATTATAATAAAAAAGGCTATTTAACCCTAGGACTTTGTTACAAGAGGATGAAAATGAAGAATGTAATAATTACACAAATATAAATACTTGGTCGTTTTTTATAAACGCCTGGAAAACTTGAATCGTTTAATTGGATACTATTTTGCTTGTATATGATGTAGTTATCATTATGTTCATATGCATTTTGTGTTTATAGTTAATTCTAGTGTTGATTTAGAAAATATTCATACTTCACAAGATCACCACATTTCGTTTTTTGCTTACTATTTCTGCAATATTTTTACTCTCAGTTAATTGTTCTCAGATTACTTATATTTCGTTTTTTTTCATTGTGCACTTAAGTGTGCTACCTATTGGTAGTAATTAAACTACACGCGTAGTAATCAAAATTACTCGAAAGCGATTCAATGCCTAGGGAATACCTCATCAGCTCAGTTTCACGATGACGTACCACGGTAAAGAAATGTGATCCATCAAGCGTTGACTTTGCACATTTGAAATCAGAGCGCCGGCTGCCCCAGACATTGAATCTCTTTTGCACGCGTCTGCATTCATTTTTGCTTGCATTCATGCTACCAACAACAACACATATCCAGCGACTGTCACCCAACATAACAAAAAACAAAAAAACAATCAAAACAAATCTGATACCTTGACACCATGCTACTGTTCTTGACCGTGACTTTTTTGCCGCCGGTCTGTTGTTAATTTGTATTAGTCACTTATTTACAATCCATTCATACACAAGAATTTTACGTAGGTTAGTGATTACTATTTAATTTCATTTATTTACATTACAATTTCGGATCCAACTACGGGTTTGTTTTTTTTTTTTTACATGGGAATGTATACACAGGAATTTTAGACTGAGGAATTTGCGGGTGACATGATACCTATAGGGTTTGTCGATTCTTGACCCCATCTCCCGTGCTGCCGATCCGCTGTTGCTAGATGGCTTATAAAGGTAGGGTGATCGTCATCCCCCTTTCGCTTCTTTCTGGCTAACCGTACCCAAATACCTACGATAACGGCCCCTACTAATAACCCTGCCAAAGTACAACCGTGGGGAATGTATTGTTTGAACACATTATCGTCATTAATTACTCCATCGAGTTCTCTCTTTAATGTGGCTATAAGGTGCTTGTTGTCCCGGACGAGACTGATCTCGGTTGATGGGAGATTAAACCGAGGAGTGACTGTTTCATACACCTTTGTCCAGTTTACTGTAATGGCTCGTGGAATCTCTTTTATCTGGAAGGGGACCTCGCCCATGGTACAATAGTCGAGCTCTACTAGAGAAACAGGAAACCGAATTTCTAACTGAGTGTCATTACACGTGATTGGTATTTTATCAACTTGCCCTTTGAATATCACTCCAACATGGGGGCTAATGCGACCGATGTAGGTCTCATTGCTCCACCGCGTGGTCGAACACCAATCCTTTAATTGTTGGCCTCCCCGTATAATTTCCTTAATACATGATGGTCCAGAGCGTAACAATTTTGTCTCATATAGACGAGGCAGAATCTCTGTAGACTCTTCCTCGAAGAAAAACTTGTCCGCATTGGGCCCAACGAATAGGATGCGGAATGGTATCGTTGTCCCCAAGTCCCAAGTGTTATTTTTAGAATCTGGAGGGGTGATAACTGCTACCTGTCTAAATTCCTCTTTATACGCAAGAGGAATTGTATATTCGATCGTAACGAGATCATTCTGAAGCCATGCAGACACTGGATTAACCTCGAACACTCTTTCTGGCTCATCTTGTTTCGGCAGGACTACCCCAGGGACCTCCCTATTAACCTGGCTTATAAAAGCAGCCAGTTCCTTGGTAGGTCGAATGTTTCGTAATTGCTCATGTTTGGCAACGATTTCGCTAATTAATGTTTTAACTCCTAGGGAGAACTCCGACAGCTCCTGCCTTAACATTTCTTTCCCCTGCTGCTCCATTAGCTGATTTATCTGGTTCTCCACCTGATGGTACTCTAGGTCCGTGATGTTTAACGTTAACGCTGCGATTTTTGTCTGTTGATGTCTAAGAGCTTTCACTTCCTCGCGAATAGCTATGTCTCGGTAACTAAGGTAAGCTACTGTCCCCGCCGCTAAGAGACCTGGGATATACTTAGCACCTGTTTTCAATAAACTACTTGATATCATATAATGGGGACTATACCAAAGGCCCGCCTAACTCGGTTGACCTTATAGGAAGCGGTCAACCGTCGATTAACATCAGCGACTTGGAGTTCGCTTGCAAGTTTCAGCTCGTTGCAATGTTCTTGGACTTCCTCCACCATCTGCCGCTCACATATCCTATGGAACTTTTCCAACTGTTGCGACATTGTGTCGAGATCACGCGTGAGGTTTACTGAGGTTGCAATAGTATATTTTAGGTCAAATGCCTTTACCTGCACTAATCCCAATTCCAAAATTCTGGTTTCCAAAACCGGGTCCACTGCCCAGGACACCACTGTGGCGGGCATTAGGCATATACACAGCAGAGTAGCCACTTGTGCTAGAGACCACGGCTTCCATCCTTTTCCGCTTCGCGTTCGGGAGGGAATGTTAGGTGGAGCCTTGTCCGGTTCTAACACATTATCATCTGCTTCCTGCGCTTGAGAGGGCTCAGCTTCCTTTTCTGGAAGAAGGGGAACGAGCTGATGCACAGCACGATGTATATTGTCCCTACCAGCAGTTTTTAATTTTACTTGACGGATGGTGCCCTGTTGATCTGGAAAAACTTCTAACACTCGCCCGGTCTTCCAATCTAATGACCTGTGACCACTTTCTTTGATTAGCACAAGTTCACCTGGCCTCAGTTGCCTACCGGGGGCCTTCCATTTATACCGCTTCTGTAGATACCCCAAATAGTCAGTCTCGAATTTGACCCAGAAATGCTTCTGCAGTTCCTGGATCTGAAGCCATTTTTTGGTTGCTGGGAGACTTTCATTTAGACCTTCCCCAGCCGGAGGTGACAATAGGCTTCTTTGAATGATGAAATGTGCAGGAGTTAGTACCTGTAGGTCATGACTATTATCAGCCAGCGGATACAATGGTCGGCTGTTTAATATTGCTTCCCATGTGCAGACGGCAGTTTGAAAGTTTTCATATGTCAGGTTGGAAATTGAAGGCATCCGCTTTATGTAGCGTTTTAGACTCCCCACTGCTGCCTCAAATAGCCCTCCGTAGTGGCTGGCTCTTGGGGGATTATGATGCCATACGATCTGACGCTGAGCCAACCTCTCCTCGCATACACTGGTCAACTTTCCCCAGGCTTCCCTGAGCACTTTGGAAGCCCCTGCTAAGTTTGTGCCGTTGTCGGAGCGAACCATTTTCGGCTGGCCTCGCCGGCTTACGAACCTTTGAAACGCAGCCAAAAATGCATTTGTGGTAAGATCCGTACAGAGCTCTAAATGTATCGCTTTAGTAGACATACATACGAAGACCACTATGTAGACCTTCATAGATTTTGTGGTCCGTAAATTTGATGCTTTTATTTGAAATGGTCCGCACAGATCGGTTCCCACATTTTCAAAAACAGCGGATGACCTGATTCGCTCGGGAGGAAGGTCTGCCATTTTCGGGATTATAGTGGCTCCTCGCATTCGAACGCACCTAACGCATCCCCTAATCCACTTCTTCACTCTCTGCTGCAACGCTGGAATGTAATATCTTTCTCGGATGATAGCCATTGTGAGTCCTGTTCCACAATGTTGGTGAAACTTATGAACATGTTGAATTATGAGGTCAGCTAGGTGACACTTCCCGAGAATTATAGGGTGTTTCTGCTCAAACGGGATGAGCGCCTGCTCTAATCTTCCTCCCACTCGGAGAACCCCAGATACCTGATCGACAAAGGGGTTTAGCGTGGACAGCCAATGGTTTTTCTCGATATTCAATCCCTTCTGAATTCTGAAAATTTGCCTCCCGAAGAGTAGTTTTTGTTGATACCTGACGACTGCCCACTCCGCTTGCTTCAACTCCTGAGCTGAGAATGTACCGGAAGTTCCCGATCTCCATCGACGGCATCTCGCGATTGTGTTTATCAATCGAGGTAAACTTGAGAATCGCTGAATGAAATCTGGATCAGGCGTAGGCTCGGAAGCAACTTCTGCTAGATGGGTCACTGTTTCAGCACCAGAACCGACGACCTCCGTGCGAGGGAGTTCCCCTTGCAAGAATTGCGGTCCATGGAACCACAACTTGTGAGCTTCTTTTATACTGGACGCCCCGTACAACAGATCATCCATATAGAACGCGTTCTTGATGATCCAGTTGATCTCCTCATCAGGAGCATTGTCGTCTGCCACCTGGTGAAGCGTTCGAATTGCTTGCCAGGGTGCACAGTCTAACCCGTAGGTCACCGTTTTCAAGTAAAACTCTCTTATCGGTTCTTGAGGCTTCGCCCGCCAGAGAATCCTAAGCTTGATCTGATCCTCCGGTCTCAAAAGTATCTGCCGATACATCTTAGTAATGTCACTAGAGTATACATACGCAAACCTGCGTATTCTAGTGACAATGTCGAAAATATGGTTTTGCAACTTTGGACCGGGATGGATCATCTCGTTAAGGCTCACACCATTTGATGTCGGACTGGAAGCATTGAAGACATTCCGCAATTTCGTCGACGTGGCCTCTTGGCGAACCACGCTTAAATACGGGATATAATATACTTCGCCGCTAGTGTCAGATTGATGATCCTTTGGAACTTCAGCCATGTGGTCCAAATTAAAATATTCTTCCATAAACTCATCCGATTTGAGCTTGTGGTCTTTGTTTTTCAACCACCTTTTCTCCTGACCGAGATAGTGCTGCACAGCCTTGTGGTACGAGTTTCCTAGTTTAATATTATCTTGTCGCCACGGGGTCGGTACCACGTATCGGCCATCGTTCTCTCGGTAATGACCCTTTACGAATAGGTCCTCACAAATTTCGTCATCTATGCGACTAGATTCATCTCTACTTAGGGGCATGTCCCAAAAAGCCCTTAAGTCCTGTTCCCATTCCTTGATAGTGACATGTGTTGAGGTGAACTTCGATACCGAGGATTCCGCCGGACCAGACACAATCCATCCCAATTTCGTGTTCTGGAGCAGGAAACTATCTACGGTTTCTACTCCATTCACGAAAAGTTGTGGAAGAATACTAGACCCTAATAAAACTGGAACGTGAGATGCATGTTCCGTTACGGGATCCGCCAACTTCTTCCCTTGAAACAATGCCTTTACTTGCGGCGGTACCTGTGGAAGGGAACCTTTAGTTACCCGTCTGACTACTAACGCTTTAGTGCTGACCTCGGAACCATCGTCCAATTTAAGGGTGAGACACACAACCGCTGACACTTTCCCTGCTGACACACCACCTACTCCTGAAATTTCGATGTTGGTCTTTTTCTTTTTTAACCGAAGTTTCTGTACTAGATCTTCGGTTATATAGCTGCTCTGACTACCTTGATCGATCAAACACCGAACTGGAACGGCATGTCCTTCTCTTGCCTCTAGCTTAACGACAGCTGTTGGAAGAACGGTTCCGGACCATGACAATGCTGTCGAATTTTTGGCATGATGAACAGCAGAAGACGGGTTATCCCCTTTGCACGGATGCATGGCAGTAAGATGTTGCCCTTTGCATATTTCGCATTGGAGATTCTTGCGTTTATTGCACGCTTCCCCCCTGATATATTTGTGGGAGAGACAGTAAATGCAAACATGATAACGGCGGAGCAGTTTCTCCTTGTCGGTACTTTCAATGAATTGAGGACACTGGGCTGTGAAGTGCTTCCCCATACATAAGAAGCATTTAATCCAGTTTCCCTTTTCACCTTCCGACTTGGAGACCAAGGCTATCTCCTTCTGGGTTTTTCTCTTATTCCCAAGATCCTCCGCCTTGGATATCCCACTAAGACCATCCCAACCGGGGGACATGACCACATATCTATTTTCTAGAAATTGGTCGATGTCGTTTATCGTAACGGGCATTTTTGGATCTCGTAACGTTAAGTCGAACTCCCTCCGAGTTGTCATATCCATTTTCCTCGTCAGGACGAACGGAATGAATGGAATACCTTCATCTGCATTGAATCCTGCTTTCCGTAGGTTCTGAACTGCGGAACGCATGGTGTCCAATGCTCTTCCCAGCGTTCTAGCCTCCCTTTGGTTTATCTGAGGTAAGTCAACTAACGCCTGAATTTCCTTTTCTATTAAGGCCCGACGATTACTGTACCTTCGGTCAAGAAGAACCCATGCTTGTTGGTAATTCTCTCCGTATATCCCTAAATGGTCGATTACACGTTTTGCATCGCCTCTTAACTTGCTCTGAAGCATCATTAAGCGCTCCGCAAAACCGATTTCAGAACCATCGTATACAGAGTTAAAGAGGCTTTTGAATGGTTCGTATTGACTGATGTCCCCATTGAATATTGGAATATCTGGGATGGGTGGGGCGGGTCTAAAACGATATCCTGAGTTCCAAGGGGAAAAATGGCTCGAAGGACCAAAATGGTTTGGCCGGGTGTGGCTGGGATCCAAGAAGAATTCTGAGCGGTTTGGTCCAGGAGTCCGCAAATATTCTGGGCGGGGCTGACTAGGATCTAATAAATAGTCCGGTCGTAGATGGGTGGGGAAGGGCCCAAGATTAGATGTACGCGGTTCGTCTCTCCACGTTGGATAATTTTGTCTATCCTTATCACAGGCCCCCCATGCCCCTCCAAATGCAACTTCACATCTGCTTGAACTCCTGGGCAGATCCCTAGCTGTCGCTTCACCTTGGAGTCTGTCGTTGACGTCTATGCCCAAGTCTCGTTCTAATAACCCTGTTTCAACTTGTCTTGGGACGGCCCCCCTACTCGAACTTCCTTCACCGGGATCTACATAATTTTGAGTCACTGGCGGGAGTTTAGGGACTTGCTCCCTAACTGGTCCCAAAGTTAACGGGTCGACCTCTGTTTGTCTCTCCTCAGGGATAAGAGAGGGATGAACTCTCTCAACGAACTCCTTTGTTTTCAAATAAACTGATTGCATGAGTCCCAGCTTATTCTCTCGAAAATATATTAAATCTGCCGAGGGATTCAATAATAGAAGCCGTTTATGTTCTGCAATGAACTCTAAATAGATCTGCCGGACCTCACTCCACGCGGTTTCAAAGCGTTCCTTAGTTCGCTTTTCCTGCCGCAGTTTGCATAGCGTCTCGCGAACCTCTTCAACTTTCAAAACCCGCTTTTGCTGAGCTTCAATGATCTCCTGGATCTCCATTTTTGGTTCTATTTCAACTGGTTGTCACTTAATTGAATTAAATATTTCCGTTTGGTACGGACAGTGACACACAAAATACGTGGGAGGCGCAACACTATAAGGATCTTTCCTTTGGTCTGAACGCGCCCACGTAACAACAACAATAACAAAAATACACACCAACGATGTTAGAGTGTCGTTTGAGAAACGTGGGAGGCGCAACACGATAAGGACTTTGCCTTGGGTCTGAACGCGCCCACGGATCAACAACACCACAAAAATTCACACCAACGATGTTAGAGTGTCGTTAGAGAAACGTGGGAGGCGCAACACTATAAGGACTTTGCCTTGGGTTTGAACGCGCCCACGGATCAACAACACCACAAAAATTCACACCAACGATGATAGAGTGTCGTTAGAGAAACGTGGGAGGCGCAACACTAAAAGGACTTTGCCTTGGGTTTGAACGCGCCCACGGATCAACAACACCACAAAAATTCACACCAACGATGATAGAGTGTCGTTCGAGAAACGTGGGAGGCGCAACACTATAAGGACTTTGCCTTGGGTTGAACGCGCCCACGAATCAACAACACCACAAAAGTTCACACTAACGATGATAGAGTGTCGTTCGAGAAACGTGGGAGGCGCAACACTATAAGGACTTTGCCTTGGGTTGAACGCGCCCACGAATCAACAACACTACAAAAAATCACACCAACGTTGTTAGAGTGTCGTTAGAGAAACGTGGGAGGCGCAACACTATAAGGACTTTGCCTTGGGTTTGAACGCGCCCACGGATCAACAACACCACAAAGAATCACACCAACGTTGATAGAGTGTCGTTAGAGAAACGTGGGAGGCGCAACACTATAAGGACTTTGCCTTGGGTTGAACGCGCCCACGAATCAACAACACTACAAAAATTCACACCAACGTTGTTAGAGTGTCGTTAGAGAAACGTGGGAGGCGCAACACTATAAGGACTTTGCCTTGGGTTGAACGCGCCCACGAATCAACAACACCACAAAAGTTCACACTAACGATGATAGAGTGTCGTTCGAGAAACGTGGGAGGCGCAACACTATAAGGACTTTGCCTTGGGTTGAACGCGCCCACGAATCAACAACACTACAAAAAATCACACCAACGTTGTTAGAGTGTCGTTAGAGAAACGTGGGAGGCGCAACACTATAAGGACTTTGCCTTGGGTTTGAACGCGCCCACGGATCAACAACACCACAAAGAATCACACCAACGTTGATAGAGTGTCGTTAGAGAAACGTGGGAGGCGCAACACTATAAGGACTTTGCCTTGGGTTGAACGCGCCCACGAATCAACAACACCACAAAAGTTCACACTAACGATGATAGAGTGTCGTTCGAGAAACGTGGGAGGCGCAACACTATAAGGACTTTGCCTTGGGTTGAACGCGCCCACGAATCAACAACACTACAAAAAATCACACCAACGTTGTTAGAGTGTCGTTAGAGAAACGTGGGAGGCGCAACACTATAAGGACTTTGCCTTGGGTTTGAACGCGCCCACGGATCAACAACACCACAAAGAATCACACCAACGTTGATAGAGTGTCGTTCGAGAAACGTGGGAGGCGCAACACTATAAGGACTTTGCCTTGGGTTGAACGCGCCCACGAATCAACAACACCACAAAAGTTCACACTAACGATGATAGAGTGTCGTTCGAGAAACGTGGGAGGCGCAACACTATAAGGTCTTTGCCTTGGGTTGAACGCGCCCACGAATCAACAACACTACAAAAAATCACACCAACGTTGTTAGAGTGTCGTTAGAGAAACGTGGGAGGCGCAACACTTTAAGGACTTTGCCTTGGGTTTGAACGCGCCCACGGATCAACAACACCACAAAAATTCACACCAACGATGATAGAATGTCGTTAGAGAAACGTGGGAGGCGCAACGCTATAAGGAACTTTGCCTTGGGTTTGAACGCGCCCACGGATCAACAACACAAAAAACAATGCACACCAACGTTGACGTTCAAGTTTTATGTTGTGTAAACGAAACACAATCACTATAATTTCCCGCACTTTATATATATTTTTTCACAAGAGAAATTACTTTTATAATAGTAATTTCTATTTAAAAACTTACTTTGGATCGTAATCCGGCTCGACGGACCAGCTGTTTCAGCATTCTCCTAAACGGCCTCTTCCAGTGAACTACCCTGCTTGGCGTTGGCCAAGCTCGCGCACTAGCTCCTGGATGTTTAACTAGAGGACCGTGGTTGCTCTCGTTCCGGGTTGCCGAAACCTAACTTCGGAACGATGGGGTAATCTAACACCACTGAAACAGAAAACACTAAAGGGGTTAGAAATAATACTTACTTGATTTGTATGGCTTAAGTAAATGAGAACACTCGCGACTCCACTTCAACATACCTTTATTTTCTAATCACAATATTCTATTTCACTCTTATTAATAATTTTTACTTAATTAATCTCAAAAGCGATTTTAAAGTAATTCCCGCGCGTAAAGTGTTCTCGGATAGAACCCTTTAGCTCTGTTCAGAGGCTTGTACACAACTCAAAAGTAAAAGTAACGTTATTCTTAAAATCACCTATGTTTGACCCTTCCGTGTTTACACAGTGCTTTGAAAGTGTTCTTGTACACAACACAATAACACTTGTTTGTTATTATAAATTTGGTTGTCGGCGACAAATCGACACCTGCTGTTGCGCTGCGAACTGCTGACACGGAAGAAAGTCATGTCGAGGCCAAATATATCATTTGGTATGTAACATGCTGATGCAAAGGCGGAAAAGAATCTCGTGATGTCCAAACAGGCCATTTGCATAGCATGTGATGTAACGACGGAAGAGGTTAAATGCGCAGGCAGACTGGGTTTCATGGGGCTAGCTCCAAAGATGCGGCTGCTGGAGAAAATCCAGTGAAATCGCTTGAACAAGACAATGTGGGCCATAAAATAAATTAAACATGAATTTCAGGGTTTATGGTTAAACAGGTGATGCCGCAAGCATTCATTCTTCTGGTGGTGATACTTTGGTCCGATACGACCAGATTGTTCTAGATTGACTTAACGCTGGCGTTTGAATCCCATGAGTTTGTCTAATTCCGAGAAAAGAGTGGACTCAAATTGCATTCCCTGGTCCGTGATGATCACTGCAGGGACGCCAAAGCGAGGGATCCACTCTCCACAGAGGGCTTCGGTTCAAGATTGCGCTGTAATGTCCGTCAGAGTTATTACCTCAGGCCACCGCGTAAACCTGCACATGAATGTAAGGCAATACTTGTAACCGTGCGAGTCTCGTAAAGGTCCTACGATGTCGTGGTGAATGGTGTGAAACCGCTTGGTAGTGCGGGGAAATGAGCCTACTTCTTTTCTTACATGCCTGGTGACACTGCACTTCTGGCATGCGATGCACTCTCTGGCCCAGGAGTTGATGTCCTTATTCATGCAGGGTCAGAAGTATTTCTCGGTGACTAACCGATTTGTCGTCCTGATGCTTGGATGCAGTACGTCGTGAACTGCGCGGAACACTTCCTTGCGAATAGTGGTCGGAATGTATGGCCGAGGTCCCTTTTTTGAGTATTCGCAGCAGAGAGAGAGGTTCGATCCGAAGATGGGCAACTCCCGAAATTTATATTTGGGGTTGGATTTGAGGCTCTGAAGTACTGCCTCATCTACCTGCGCCTTGGCGATAGCCGAGAAGTCGAGTGAGGCAGGGATGTTAACCTCGGAGATACGTGACAAAGCTTTAGCGACCATGTTGTTCTTGCCGGGCACGTGCTGTTTGTCGGACGTGAACTGACTTATAAAGCTCAGGTGTCGAAGTTGACGAGGGGACGCTTTGTCGGGCTTTTTTTTCAAAGCATATGTGAGAGGCTTATGGTCCGTGAACACTGTAAACGGCCTGCCTTCTGAGGAGAAGCGGATGTACGCGGCGAGTAGTTCCCGATCGTAGGTTCTGTAGTTCCGGTGAGCGTGGTTTAACTGTCTGGAGAGGAAGCTCAACGGCTGCCAGACTTGGTTCACCTTTTGGTGAAGAGCAACACCTACTACGATGTCAGAGGCATCAATAAAATGGCAAGGGGTGCTCTTGTCGAGGAAATGCCAAGAGTGTAGCATCAGCCAGTTATTGCCGGGATTTATCAAACGCGGGGACAGCCGCTCCAGACCACATAATCTCTCGTGCATCCTTTGTTTTGGGGCCAGACAAGTACGCATTCAAAACTGGCTGGTTTTGGGCGGCCTTGGGCAGGAAACGATGATAGAAGTTTAGCATGCCCAAGGACCTCCGCAAATCCTTTACAGTTTTCGGGCGCGGAAAGCTTGTAATTGCTTGCACCTTGTCTGTGTCGGGCTGTATTTTGTCAGGGAAAATGAAGTGGCCGAGGGATATCACCTGTGTTTTGAGAAACTTGCACTTATCAACGTTTAGGACTAAGCCGGCCTCAAGGAGACATTGAAAAATGCAATAGAGTGCTCAGACTCTGAGGAAGAAGCGACCAAAACCTCATCCAAATATACGAAACAGAAGTCGAGGTTTCGCAGGACCTAGTGAATGAACCTTTGAAAGGTTTGTGTCGCATTGCACAACCCGAAAGTTATCCGTGTAAACTCGAAGAGTCCAAAAGGTGTGCACATTGCGTCTTTGGAATGTCTTCTGGAGCTACACGGATTTGGTGATAGCCCTTGGTTAAATCCAAGGTCGAAAAGATGCGGCAGTTTGTGAGATGATGCGCAAAGTTGTGGATGAGTGCAATAGGATATGGGTCTGGAACAGTTTGCGCGTTTAGCCTTCCGTAATTCCCACAGGGGTGCTAGTCGCCGGTTGGCTTAGGGACCATATTGAGTTAGGCGACGTGGCGCTGCGTTCTGGGTGGCCGTCGCCAGGACCCCCGTGGGCCTAGCTTTTTGAGGTAGGCGCGTATTTACACGGAATCGTACATCTGGTGACTTTTTCGCCGAATCTGCGATGGTATGTAGGTTGTCCTGACGACCTGCTACCCGATCGCACTTCTCGAGGAGAAGACCGCGAGCGAGCTCGCGACCTGGTGCCCGAACGCTGAGTGTCCAACGTCGCCTTCATCTCAGCCATACTGGCCACAAGCGCGGCCATCTCGCGCTTCAGTTCGCCAACTTCGTCGGAAGGCTGTTGAACGGCCGCTATAGTTGGACGCGCGTGCCCCTCATGTACCTTATCGGCCGCAGCTTCCAGTGCCTCCAAAGAGAGGAGGCACGTGGTCTCCGAAACAATTGTATGCGGGGGAGAAAATAAAAATATTTACAGGATAAGGAAAAACACCTAGCCCTTTTCGCAACTTATACGACCAGATTGTTCTAGATTCACTTTACGGGGTAAGCAATGAATGTACTTTCGAATACTAAAGTACCGCGAGAATATTAGAAGAAAGCAAA
Source organism: Hermetia illucens (assembly GCF_905115235.1). Taxonomy (NCBI): domain Eukaryota; kingdom Metazoa; phylum Arthropoda; class Insecta; order Diptera; family Stratiomyidae; genus Hermetia; species Hermetia illucens. Next base: position 150,484,249 of record NC_051850.1, on the reverse strand, counting down.
AATGCATCGCACTAGAAACACACTTTTATTTTTAACATTATGTCAAATCTAATTTCCTAACTTCCATTATTTTTGCGACCTAATCAGGGCCTACTCCGCCACGGAGAACACCGGTGGTGGCGACTGTCAATCGAATTAATTCCACCATTCGAAATAAATTTCGAATGTTGTTAACCCCGCTGCGCCACAATACTAACTATTTCGAATACTTCTCTGTCTATTGAGATTATTCATTTGTGGCGGCAATTTCTACTTGCTCGATTATGAGTGTTCACTGAAGTGATCAGAGGGATCCGTGGACTACAAATAGCAGAAATGAACGGTTCTTCAATTGGTCCGGTCCGCCATTAAGTGGATTTTTTTTATTATGATGATGCCAAAGCTCAGGGGATGCCCTTTCATGCTATAAAGCTATAACACAACCGTGGCGAGGAGGAAGGAAATTAGGGATTGGAATGGGGTAGGGGTTGATCGTGAAGGAAGTGGCGATGCACTGCTTGCCTAAACATCTGTATGTGTAGTCAGACGGCTAAGACAGAAGATGGTAGTCAGTTCCACATTCGTATAGTTCGAGATAAGAAGAATTCATGGTATTTAATAGTGCGATTAGCACTGACCCTTAGAGCACGGGGATGGGAGTGGTTACTTACTCGGGTGTTGCGTTTGGGAGAGGGATAAGACCCGATATTTTCAGGGAGCAGTGACCATTTTAATAACAATAGGGGAGAGAAAGACATCCAACAATTCGTCTGCGCTCAAGGGGCTAAATTAAACATCACCGATGAGTTTAAAAGCTCTTCATAGAACTTGATCAAGGGCAGACAGTGCAGTTATGCCTGAACCCGCCTAAATGTGAGAGTTGTATTTGAGTTTAGGTCTAACGTGAGTCTTGTAGATCTGCGCTAGGTCGAATGGTGAACAACATCTTTTACAACGATTCAGAAACTTCAAACATTTCATCGTATTTTTCACATTGCTGAAGATGTGGTCGGCCCAGTTGAGCTTACTAGAGAAATTAATACCCAGTATGTTGAGTGAGGGTGAGTCGGGAATATTCCCCTCATCGGCAAGAATAGATTGTAAGGAGGGGGGAGCACATAGTATATTCGAAATGAGACATCATCATTAACGGCGCACCGGTATCCGGTCTAGGCCTGTCTTAATAAGGAACTGCAGACATCCCGCTTTTGCGCCGAGGTCCACCAATTCGATATCCCTAAAAGCTGTATGGCGTCCTGACCTACGCCATCGCTCTATCTCAGCCAGGGTCTACCTCGTCTTCTTTTTCTACAATAGATACCGTATACCTTACAGACTTTCCTACCTTACCGGGCTGGATCATCCTCATCCATACGGATTAAGTGACCCGCCCACCGGAACTTATTGAGTCGGATTTTATCCACACATTCGTCGTTATGTAGGCTACGGAATCGTCCATCTTCATTTAGGGGGCCGAAAATTCTTTGGAGTATTCTTCTCTCGAACGCGGCCAAGAGTTCGCAATTTTTCTTACTAAGAACCCAAGTCTCCGAGGAATACATGAGGACTGGCAAGATCATAGTCTTGTAGAGTAAGAATTTTGACCCTATGCTGAGACGTTTAGAGCGAAACAGTTTTTGTAAGCTGAAATGGGCTCTGTTGGCTGCCAACAACCGTGCGCGGATTTCATCATCGTAGCTGTTATCGGTTGTGATTTTCGACCCTAGATAGGAGAAATTATCAACGGTCTCAAAGTTGTAGTCTCCTATCTTTATTCTTTCCGTTTGATCGGTGCGGTTTGATGTTGTGGGTTGGCTGGTTTCGGTGCTGACATTGCCACCATATATTTTATTTTGCCTCCATTGATGTGCAGCCCAAGATCTCGCCCCAATCGCTTCCTGATCGATATGGATGAAGGCAGCTTGTATGTCTCGGTTTTTTCCCATGATGTCGATATCGTGAGCATAGGCCATTTGGGTGGACTTAAAGAGGATCGTACCTCTTGCATTTATCTCAGCATCACGGATCACTTTCTTCAGGGCCAGGTTAAAGAGGACGCATCATAGGGCATCCCTTTGTCGTAGACCGTTGTTGATGTCGAATGGTCTTCAAAGTGATCCTCCTGCTTTTATCTGGCCTCGTGCATTGGTGAAGATCAGCGTACTCAGTTTTACTAATTTCGTCGGGATACCGAATTCTCTCATGGCCGTGTATAGTTTTACCCTGGCTATGCTATCATAGGCGATTCTAAAGTCGATGAATAGATGGTGGAACTGATGTCCACATTCCAAAAGTTTTTCCCCCGCTTGCTGCATAGGGAAAATCTGATCTGTTGCTGATTTTCCTGGAGTGAAAGAGTTCTCCGCTCGACGGAGTTCGTGATAAATTTCTGCGCGTGCCCGCGTTCTTCGAGGGTTCGTTCTATTGCCTCGTAGAAGGTATCCTTCTACGATGAAATATTTGGTGTAATTGGTCGCCTCCGTATTCAACTAATTCGGCTGTAATTTCATCTGCTCCTGGCGACTTATGATTTTTAAGTCGATTAATTGCATGGACTGTTTCTTTTATACTTGGTGGTGGCAGTATTTGTCCTTCGTCTTCAGTTGGCGGGACCTCCAACTCGCCGATGTTCTAGTTGTTCAGTAGTTCATCAAAATACTCAACCCATTGCTCCAATATGCCCATTCTGTGGGAAATCTGATTTCCCTCTTTGTCTCGACCGGATGAGCATCGAGGTCTATAAGGCTTCATTCTGCAGACTTGTTGGTAAAACTTCCGCGCATGGTGCGGTTGCTCCCTGTACTTTTCGAGTTCACAGACCTGTTGGTTCTCCCAGGCTTCCTTTTTCCGTCTGTGAATTCGTTGTGGATGGCTTCAGTGTTAACTCTCACCTAATTGTCAGAGGGATTCTGGGTGGTGTTGTGATTGGAACTCGGAGCACCATGCCAACGAGATAGTGATCCGATTCTATTTTGCCTCCCATATATGTTTTGACATTCATCAAGGCTGAGAGGTGGTGGCGTTCAATCAACACGTGGTCAATTTGGTTGAAAGTGGTCCCGTCTTGGAGAGGCCCACGTATGTTTGTGGACCGCTTTCCGCGCAAACCAGGTACTTCCAACAACCATTTCGTGTGACACTGCTATTTGAATGATCCGCAGGCCGTTATCATTTGTATTTTGGTGTAACCTATGGGAGGCAACGTATTGCCTGAATACGGGCTCCTTCTCTACTTGGCTGTTAAATTCCCCTAGCGTGATTTTGATATCATATTCGGGATAGGCTTCGAGGGTCCGCTCAACTACCTCGTAAAAGGTATTCTTCTCGGACTCTGCAACCTCCTCTGTAGGGGCGTGCACGTTAATGAGGTTTATATTTCTAAACTTGCCTCGCAAGCGCAGAGTGCATAGCCGTTCGCTTATGTTTTCAAAGCTGATAACAGCAGGTTTCATATTTTGGCTAACTAAGAAACCTCTCTCCTTTTGGCCACTACCACCACCAGACCGAAGCATTCCTAACTTCAATTCAGGATGCTTCGCCCCCAATAAAAAGTTATAAACGGTACATTCTTCACGATTCATCAATCATCAACTCCAGTTGTAGGTTATGCAACTGTGAAGAAGAGACCATTCAGTACATAACATTTGCGTGCAGGATGTTGAGCAGTACCGAGTATACTAATCATCATAGCTCCGTCTGCAAGATTCTGCATCACAATCTTGCGTTGAAATATAACTTAGTGGCAACCTACCATCCTTACTTCTTCTTCTACCTACCATCCAAACTACTGAGGGATCACACTATTGCCACCGACCACAGTGTTAACCACAACAGACCCGGTCTAGTTCGGCTTCTGAAGGAAGAACGAGCGTGCTTCATAATCGATGTAGCCGTAGCGTTGGACCGGAACATTGTTGAAAAATAGCACGAAAAAATCCGGAACTACGGCTCCTTGGCGGACGATGTGAAGCAGTCTTGGAAGCTACAAAATATCGAAGTAGTCCCAGTGGTAATTTCAGCGACGGGATTAGTCCCGCAAAATTTGCATAAAGCGCTGAAAACGCGCGATCTTAGGGCTGGACTATACATGGAGATGCAAAAAGCGGTTATCCTTGCAACCTGTGCTATAGTTCGAAGAGTCCTGTATGGTAACAAACTGACCTAGTGGGCTCCAGTCTCGATTCGTACTGTCTTCCATTTAAGATCGATATCTGTGTAGTATAGAACCACACTTTGCGTTAAAACGCATCATCGCTGTGATGCGGGCCTTTGGACGTTGCCTTCAGCTCATCCTTAGGTTGATCGCCCCTCGGTCCGGTTTGGCGGAAAGAGGGTCCGTAGTCTTTTTTAGCTATATATTCTCTTTGTCAGAATTGCTTTTATTCAGTTTAATTTAATTTTTTGTGTCGAGCGTGTGGAATTTAGCCACTTACAGAAAACAATAACAGAATATCGAATGATATAACAAATACTGAGCAAAAGGACCAAAGCGCATAGGATTATATCATATGAATTCGCCTTGAAGTAACCTAAGCCGATCACAGGTGAACGTAGATGTGTCGGGTTTGGGTCTTTAAGAACATAATCAATCCACCAAAGTGCCGTTTCCAAGGGTTTCATTGGGCGTGTTTTAAACCGGAATGAGCGCACTTTCATTCGTTCAGCGTAAGATGGATCTTCTAGAACTGTTCGAAGTGCCGTCTCTAAATCTTCGGTAGTCATCTTCCTAACATCTACATGCGTCGCAACACCAGCCATTATTGAGTTGTACGAGTTCTGTAAGTTTCAACTGGAATTCTTTCTGTGTCCTTCAGATATATTATTCAAAATTCTACTTACAGTAGTTTGGTCAAGGAAAAATGGAACAGCAACAACAGGAACTCCATGCCAGGCAGCTTCTTGTGTACTCAACCCTCCTCCATGCGAGATAAATGCCTTGGTTTTTCGATGAGCTTGAAAGAAAAATCATTCAGGGTTGTGAATAGTTTATACTAAAAATTCTTACCAAGGACATCATTCTGCGGCAACCATGTTTTTACTAATAAGTTCGGTACTTTTCCATTTGTTGGGTCTTTCTCAAATTTCCAAAGGAAGTTATATTCCGGGAATTTCTTGGCAACATCGATGACTATTTGCTGCTTCTTATCTCCAAATAGATCACTATTGACGTTTGTGCCAAAACATATTAGAACCGATCCCTTTTTGGAGTTCCGTATAAAGTTCTCCAAATCAGACGGAAGTGGTTTAGGATCGGTAATTTGTAATCCTCCAACTTCGATGACACTTGGCGGTAGAGGTACTGGAAAGTCTATTGCTGGATGAATGTTTAAGAACGTGATTACCCCCTTTTGCGATAAATCGAAACTGCTGGGTAGGTTTTTGATGTTGTAGAATGATGAGACCATTTTGTCGAATCTAGGTTGAAAGATGTACTTTCTATATCTGAAAATCCAAAATTTATTCAATTAACAATATTAAACATAAAATGGGAAATGCTTGGAGGTGGAAGACATTGCTTCATATATGATTGTTTTTAGGGAAACAGTTTAGCTGGTTGGTGAATAATATCAGCAGTCACGAATCGGAGCACAGCCACCTAGACAGCTCTTTATCTGCAGGCTAGCGTTCACGACTTCTACGGACGATATTCTGGAGTATATAAGGAGCAAAGTTGGTTTACTTTCTCTTCTGGCCTGCATTAAACTCACAAAAGACAACAATACCGACCGGGTGATTGCATCTTTCAAGGTTACTTCTTTCTGGCCTGAAGGTGTATTCATCAAGCCATATAAGCGCCCCAATTCGCGGATAAATTTCGCGGCAACCCGCCTGCCTCACCGAACTATATAACTGGATCCATGTTCACTGTCCGTCTGTTTTATCAGAACGTCAAGGGTTTAAGATCCAAGCTGGGGCCTTCAATTTATCCGTGCTGGCTCAGCAACACCATACCATTTGTATCTCCAAAACCTGGCTGGACAATGTCATATTAAACTCTGAGCTCCCGGAAGGGTACTCCACTTTCCGCTGTGACAGGGACCGGGATGCATCTCGTCCAAGTCCATCGGCGGTGGAGTCCTAATTGCAATAAAAGATACACTCCCCGTCGAACTCGTCTTCTCCTCCTCTGGCTTTCTTTTAATTGTGTTGCTCTTCGTGTCTCCCCGCCCAACTTCCTCCCCTTCATTATTTCTTGTGTATATGTCCCCTGTGCTAGCCCTTCTCACCTGTATGAAGAATTGTTTGACACTCCTTACCGTCAGATTCCCTTCTCTCCGGTTCTTCCTTTGTGGAGATTTCAACCTCCCCATGCTCCACTGGCCTAATCATCCTAGCTTTCCAATTCCTTCCAACAACTTCTTTCATTCTTCCCTCCCACTTTCTTCCTTTATATACACTTGCTCTGCCCTGAATTTCAATACCTCCAAAAAGCCCTTCGGTCGCACTCTCGATCTCTTCCTTTCCAACCCCCCCGAGCGCCACCTCTCTTTATTTCCTTGCACATCCCCGTATGTCAAAACTGACGCTCACCACCCCGCGGTTGAATTTGAAGTGGAGCTCCCTCGTACAAAACCCAAAACCAAGCGTGAACCCACTAAGTTAAACTTCCGCAAAGCAAATTTTGACGGTCTGAACTCAGCTTCAGCGTCTTTCAAGTGGATACATATATTAAGCAACTCATCGTGTGATCAAGCTCTAAACACCTTCTACAATATTCTCTCTGATCTCCTCTCCTGTTATGTCCCTTCTTCCCCTCCTTGCCTACGTCCGTATCCAACTTGGTTCACAACGGAAATTCTTATTAACATTCGCTTGAAACATACACTGCGGAAGAAGTTTCGAGCTTCTAAGAATGACGCCGACCTTGCTCATTTTGAGGCTATACGCTCTACTGTGAAGTCAATGGTCAGAAAAGCGCGTAAAAGATACCTATTGAGTGTCGAAATCGCCCTTGCCAGCGGTAACTTGAAACTCTTTTGATTTCACGCTCGCAATTCCCGTAATCCAACTCAATGTCTTCCTTCTACTATCAGCTTCGCTGACTCCACCGCCAACTCCCCACAACAATCCTGCGACCTTCTCTGCACCTACTTATCTTCAGTGTTTTCTCCCTCGAGCCTTCCACCCTCTATACCTTTCTTAACTACAGACTCCTCCGAATCTCTAGCCATTCCTCTCCTTACGCCTGGGGCTTCCTAATCTCTTCCTTCTTAACTGCAGAAAACACATTTCCCTTCCCCTGAGTATAATCTACAACAGAAGTCTAGATGAATGCTACTGTCCCCGTCTCTGGAAAGAGGCCCTTATCATTCCTATCCTCAAGAGCGGAGACCCTTCTCTTGCTGTGAACTACGGCCTCATTTCTCTTCTTTCTTTCCTCTTGATCCAAAATCCTGGAAAGATACGTCAACGACTGGTTGCCCGCGCACTTCGGTCACCTCATTGTCAAAGAGCAGCATGGTTTCGGGAAACATAGATCAATGGCTTCAAATCTTCTGGTCTTTACCATCTTTGTTGCTAAATGCTTGAATTCACGACAGGAGGTACATGCTATTTATATTGATTTCTCCAAAGCCTTTGATACCATTGACCATAACATTCTCCTCTCTAAACTTTCATTACTAGACTTCCCTCCCTCAGTCATCTCCTGGCTTTCCTCACATCTCTCATACCGTTCCAGCAAAGTTCCTTTTCATGGTCACTCATCTGGTTCCTTCTCTCCTTCCTCTGGTATTTCCCAAGGCTCTATACTTGGCCCCCTACTCTTCCTGCTTTTTATCAATGACCTCGCCTCCATCCTCACCTGCCCGTATTTGCTTTACGCAGACGACCTTAAATTGTTTGCCTCTGTTTCGTCTCCGTTGGGCTATGCTCTCTTACAGTCCGTCGTCGGCCAATCCGACAAGCCGAGTAAGGAAATCCTCCATGCGGTGGCACTGGGAAACGCTATACTCAATAGAATTTGCTGGCCGTGATGCAGTAAGTGAATGCGTCAAGTCTTAATAAGAGCCGTTAAACCGGAGCCTGCACGGGACCTTATCTGAAGTGATTTTATTTCACAAAACCTTACCAGGGGTACACTGCTATCATAGGAACTGGGATAACCCTTGAATTCACATGCCACAGGCGAATTCCGTTGCACTTCAACACGGGTACCATACTCCTTAGTTCGGTAGAAATTGGGTAGGTCTTGCATCCACCAGTATGAATGCTTGGGCATACACTCAGTATAGACTGGTGCCGCTGTGCTTGTCTCATTGGGGCTCTGATTGTGGTCAAAAAACCAATCCGTATCTTAAGAAGATCTTGAAGTTAAGTCAACGCGCCAGGTACTCACATTAAACCACAAAGGCCGTAGCCTATCTGGACTATATACACACGTCAGCAGCTTGCAAGGGTCCGGACAGGAGGACAGCATGCCGGAGATGCGGCCAAGTGGGTCATCAAGCGAAGACCTGCAATGAAAGCGAGAGTTGCGTTCTCTGCAGGAATTGTGGCGCGTCAGGTGAGAGCGTCGCCCACACTGCGGGCTCGGGCGATGTCCGATCTTCAGGGCGGAATTGGAGAGGGCTAGGGTGCGAACGCCATGATCCGCATTTTGCAAATTAACAAGCATCGGAGTGCAACCGCTCACCAGTTGCTAGCACAATTAGCTGCCGAAGTAAATGCTGATCTAGTGCTGATTAGGAAGCAATACCTTATGGCATCTCGACTTATCGGGCACCGCTGCCATCTGAGTTCGGGACAACCTTCGGCTTCGTGTCCCTGCTGAAGGCCGGGGGAACGGGTTTGTCTGGATCCGGTGTTAAGGGATAAGGTTTTTAGCGTTTACCTGATGCCGAACGGGATGATGCCGGACTTTCGGCCAGGTGATTTTAATGCCAGGACTCTTACCGAGTGGCAACGTTCTTGGCAAAATGAGGCAAGGGGCAGATGGACTGTGCGGCTCATCGACAAATTAGACCCGTGGTTGAACAGAACGCAAGGTGAGATTGATTACTTCCTTACCCAACTTCTGAGTGGGCATGGAGGTTTTCAGTCGTACCTGCGCAGGATCGGGAGGGCGCGATCTCCTGATTGTGTGTTCTGCAATAGAGTGGCAGACGACGCTGAACACACTTTTTTCTCTTGGGAGAGGTGGGACGCCTTTCGTCAATAGCTTTATGGAGACACAAGGGAGCTCTTTCGAGACAACATTGTCAGAGAGATGCTGAAGAGCGCTGGCAGCTGAAATTTTTTGCGAAGAAGATTGAACTTGGCCGGCATAGGGAGAGAGAGAGAGAGAGGTATAGTCCGAAGTAATGTATCAAAGGGTTCTAGGCAAGTTCTCTGATGACAGGGAGGTGTTTAGTTGGTAGTTCGACAGCGTGCTGTTGCGGGAGTCCAACACTCCGTGCGTAAACGCATTCACCTACCCTACTCCCCAAATAAAAAAAACAAAAGGCCGCTACCTAGGAGTAGGTTAATACTTACAACATTTCGTAGAGTTCTGCTACTAAATTCTCCGTCCGTTGCATAAGTGTCATATTCACATTAAATGGCGCAGTTGGGCGAGGGATGTAGGAGGAATAGAAGTGTCCTCCAACGGCTTCTGCATGTGGAACGATGTATTTGTACGGTGAAACATTTATTAACGGAGGATAGTTGAACTTGTGGAGAAAGCCAATCAAACAGCTAACTAGACTGAAATCATGGATGACCAAGTCAAATTTAGTGTCATCGGGGTAGTTGAGTAGGTTTCTAAAACCATCGGTTTTACCAATTGCATTGCAAAATTTAAACATGAATTCAAAACTTGCATGAATTTCACTGAAAACATTTATCTCCATGAATTCATCCAAATCATATTTTTTATTGCCATAGACCATTGTATAGATTTCTTGCATGTCCATTACGTGGGCATTTTTGATTGGCTTTTTGGATTTGTCTATTGAAAGAACTGTTAAATTGTGACCTCGATCTGCCAGTGCTTCTACTAATTTGAAATTCCTGGAAAGAAATTTGAAAAGTTTTCGCATTACAATATTGATCCTTGCCGTGCAACTAATAAATCTACAGTTTTTGGTATCAATCGCTATCATTGTTTCCGAGAAAAATGCGTCTGACAGCCAGAAAGACAGTAAACCTGTTTTAATAAGGTTTGTTTTACACAAAATCGTAAAAACTGAATAAAAAAATAAAAATATTGAAGTTTGGCGTGCGGTAAAGCCCAGTGAGTGAAGGCATCTGGCAGAAAAGTAGGTCAGGCAAAACAAATGATACCCACTCAAAACTCGGGAGTGGAGAAACTGGAGAAGAGGCTGTGCGAATGGTTGAACGAATCAACAGCGCAAAAAACCCCTAAGGAAAAAAAGGCTCAACTCTCCAAAAAGAAAAAGATGGCTGGCGAAACTCACGTAGCCAAAATTCCGAAGATTCCGGTAAGGGGTGTGGGCGAGAGATTGAAGTAAGGTTATTATCATCACTAAATAAGACGAAGGGTCACATGCTGACATTTTCAGGAGAGTGGGCGCTGACCCCCGGCACAAAAAGCCGCCATTGTTCTACCAGTACTCAAACTGTTGGCAGCAGCGACAGTAAGAATATGACGAGTCAGGTCCTATTCTTACTGTCTTGGCTTCAGGCGCATCGTAAAGGCATGCTCCAGTGCGGATGATAGGTCCAAGCAATGCAGAAAAAGCGGAGGGAAGCTGGACACTACATCCAGCTCTGCGAATGCTTCGATCTCGTGAATGTTGGGACATCGACTTGGAGAGGAAAGGCCTAAGTTATACAGTGTGTGTGAGCGCCGTTTTTGTTAGAAGCGTTATTTCGCAAATTAGTCGGGGCTGCACTCACAATGACCACCAGGCATTCTGCACTCAGATGAAGGTCGAATCGGGCCCTAAAAATGGCTTACATACAGACCGGGTTGGACGACGAAAGCTTTCGAGAGGGATACGCTCTCTGCAGCGCTCCCTGTATAATACGGCCATTAAACAAGCCAATCATATCACCCAATGAGTGACGGAAACACGAGACGAGCATAACGAAACATGACATGAAGAAATGCATAAACAATTGCGGGGCTGCTTAATGAAGGCGATTTGCAAAAGTAAAAGGAATTGCTTTGAAGATCACTTTATGTGATCTGTCTACGCCTTCTGAATGACATTGTTGCCTCACTGTTTTTTTTAAGGATTGTTGCCTCACTGTTTACTCACCACAAAAAAAAAAACGGAAGGTAAAAGGTAGTATAAGTCAACGAGTGCGTGATACCTCCAGCCACTGGATATTTTCGCCAGCATCTCTAAGGTGTGTCTAAAAGAAGAAATATGCCCAGTCCATTGGAAATTGTTGTTGCTTTCCAAACCCAATAAGCTACCTGGAGATCTAGCATCATATCGGCCGATCTGCCTGTCGGATATAAGGGGGAAGATGAGATAGAGAGTCATCTGTAACAGACTGTTATCCACCGTCGAAAGCGGCAATGCATTTCGCACCCCGCGTACGGTGGATACAATAAGCATAGTGGTGAGCCTTCAGTTCAAGTGACTGCTGTGCCGGTTTGCTAGTGGATGTCAAAAATGCATACAATTCCGTCAACTGCAGTCGAATTAAAGGCGCATTGGGGTTTGGGGGGCAAACTACCACATTAGCCATTCTTTATGGGATACGGTGGTTGCTGTAAGTAGTATCTGCACCGCTTCGGGTTGGGTCATTCGACTAATTGTCTAGGATGTGGTGGTATAACGCACGATCGAGAACATGTTCCACTGCGCAAGGGTCATGATGTTGAAAAAGAATATGAACTTATGCGCTGGGATGGATCCTGAGCCCGGAGAATGCAGTTGCGGTTATACCTAGATAGTGGTTCTACAGGCCTGGGCCTGGAACTGGAGAGACCGGAGGTGGCTTTTAGTGGGAGCGAATCCCACTTACGGGCGAGGAATCCCTCGATTTTTAAACAAAATTTTAGTTTAGTCTCGGCCGGCATAGGCCGAAATTCTACAAGACGGTTTTCTCTTCATTATAATTCATACACATGTCGTGCTTTTGAATTAATATAAGGGGGCAAATGCCAACTTGTAACTACTCCGGTCACGCTGCTTCCAGGGCAGAGGTGGGGCAGCGTCTGATGAGTTGCCTCTGACCTGGACAAAACCACAAGTCATATATTTGGGTCCTCCAGGTTGGGGGTTGGGTAGGGCTGACAACCCTACATGGAAAACCGAGTTGAGCGGGCCATCGAAGTCTGTCCTAAATTTTATATCAAAATTATAATTGGAGATTTGAACACTCAAGTAGGGACGGAGCCCGTATTTAGGCAATACGTTGGCTCCTATAACTTACATCAGTATACCAATGACAAGGGACTGCGGATTATAAAGTTAGCGGTATCGCATGAAATGGTTGTTGGAAGTACCCTCTTTGCGCGGAAAGCGGTCGACAAACATACGTGGGCCCCTCCAGGCGAGACCACTTTCAACCAAATTGACCAAGTGGGATTGAACGCCGTCACCTCTCAGCCTTGATGAATATCAGAGCATATATGGGGTCAATATAGATACGGATCACTATCTCGTTGGCATAGTGCTCTGTACTCAAATTACATCACCTACAATCCCCTCTGAAAATCAGGTGAGAGTGAATACTAAAGCCATCCACAACAAAGCCCTCCATAGCACCTATAGGGGAAATGAATGTCGCAATAATCGCAGTTAACAGATGACCTGTAGATGAAGCATCAACAAATGATCATCATAACCACCTGAAGAGTGGTACAATTGCAAGAAAAGTCGGAACGGCTGGTTCGCCGATGAATGTAAGCTAGCAACAGAATGAAAGGATGCTTCTGAGTAATGTTTCATTCTCAAAGAACGCGGGCACGCGCAAAGACTTATCACGATCTCTGTCGGGCGGAGAAGCGATTTCACAGACGCAAAAGGGAAACCGGAGAAAACTAACAGATCTGTGAACCGGGAAAGTACAAGGAGCAACTGCAACAAGTGTGGAAGTTTTACCAACAAGTCAATAGGATGAAGCCTTATACACCACGATGCTCATCCTGCCGAGACAAAGAGGGAAATCTGACTTCCGACAGAATGGGCATATTGGTGCGATGGGTTGAGTACTTTGATGAGCTGCTGAACAACCAGAACATCGGCGAGTTGGAGGTCCCGCCAACTGAAGACAACGGAAAAATACTCCCACCACCAAGCACGGAAGAAACAGTCCGTTCAATTCATCGGCTTAAAATTCATCAGGAGCCGGTGGAATTACAGCCGAATTGGTTGAATGCTTAAGGTGTGTGACAGCGAATCAATGCCTGGCGACTAGTAATGAGACATATATACCAAATAGGCTTCACTCCAGGCAAATCAGCAACAGATCAGATTTTCTCTTTGTGACAAGCGATGGAAAAAGCCTTCAGTTACACCATCTTTCCATTGACTTTAAAGCCGCCTGTAACAGCGTAGCCAGAGTAAAAATGTACATGGCCATGAGACAATTCAGTATCCCGACGAAATTAATAAGACTGACTAGGCTAACCCTGACCAATGTACGAGGCCAGATAAAAACAGCAGGATTGCTCTCGAGATCATTCAACGTCAACGGTCTAAGGCAAGGGGATGCCCTATTATTCGCCCTCTTTAACCTGCACCTGGTGAAAGTGATTCGCGATGCAGAAGTCAATGCAATAGGTACCAATCTCTTCAAGTCCACGCAGCTACTGCTCTACGTAGACGATATCGACATTACGCGAGATTTACAGTCTACCTTTATCTAGATCGACCAGGTGGCGCAGGATGTTGGGCTGCACATTAATGAAGGTCAGACAAAGTACATATTGGCAACGTCAGCGCCAAAGAACAAAGAGCTAACAACATCAACCCGGACTGGTCAAAGGAAAACAATAAAGTTAGGAGACTACGACTTTGAGACCGTTGAAAATATCTCCTAATTAGGGTCGAAAATCACAACCGATAACAACTATGACGATGCAATCCGCGCACGATAGTTGGCTGCCAACACAGCCTATTTCCTTGCCTATTTCAGCTTACGAAAACTGTTTCACTCGAAACGTCTCACCATAGGATTAAAGCACTTACCAGATAAGAAAATGATCTTGCCTTATATATTCCTTGGAGATTTGGTCTATTATCAAGAAAAATTCTGAACTCTTCGCCATGTTCGAGAAAAGAATCCACCAAAGAATTTTTGGCTCCCTGCATGAAGATGGACGATTCCGTAGCCTATATAACGACCCCGACTGTCTGGTTGTGGATAGAATCTGGCTCGACAAGTTGCGATGGGCGGTCACTTAATCCGTATGGATGAGAACGATCCAGCCCGGAAAGTCTATAAGGGCAATATCTATGGTAGAAAAAAAGACGAGACAGATCCTGCTTGAGATGGAGCGATGGCGGAGGTCAGGACGCCACACAGCTTTTAGGGATATCGAATTGGTGAACCTCGGCGCAACACTGGGATGTCTGGAGTTCCTCACTAAGCCAGATCTAGAGCGGATACTGGTTGTTGCGCCGTTGATGATGGGCTTGTGTCCGATACCTTTCGACGAAGTAACTACAAAAGGATTTCTGAGTACATTCGCTGATTCGCAGTGGAGTGAAAGGATTTTTGACAGGGCATGGTTATAGGAGGTATCTCTACTGACTTAGTTTGGAGCATCCATTAAGTCGCGTTAATATGCTAATATACTTGAAGGCTCTAGACCCTTTCGCAGGATTTTGGAATCATCTCAATTTAGAAATTCGTTAGAGTTAATAGTTCTCCCATCCGACGTACCCTATTCGAAAGGATCTTCTTTTAATAAAAAGCAATTACTTTTTCACTTTTTCACATGTTCAGCACAGCTTCAAGTTTCGACATCACAATAAGTTCGCTTGAAATCGATCGGAGTAGATACTTACCATAGACCGTGACTTGGCGATGCGAGGCCTGCCAGGTACAAAATATTAGCACCGCCTACTGATCCGTAAGCATAAAATATTAAATATAACGAGCGATAATCTAGATGCATTTTGTCTTGACACTAACACTTGGTTCGATGGATTTGAAAATACTAAATTCCGAATCAACGGTCTAAGTCTTAGAGATAAGATTCAAATGTGTGGTACAGAGATAAGCACTGATTGCTAGCGAGTGGCTGTAACTTTTGCTGTATCTGGATCTGCTGAGTGAAGTTAGATAATCATATAATGGAAGTACATGGTTAAAGTGGTTACCCCAATCTGGAAGCCAACGACAATGTTTTACGATTGCGCGTTGCAATGACGGCGCTGAATTGCAATGATCATCATATTCAGAAAACACCACTTCCTACTGCAAGTTCATTATTTTGAATTGTAGACAAAACAACAAAGTAACAACGTTTATCGATAATTTAAATAATGACCGTGCTTGTGATTGGTACTTGTTTAAATTATTGAGAAATACTATGTTCATATAATTATAGAGTTTCGTTTTTTCTGGAGCTAAGTTTCGCCAGGCAATTATCAAATGAAAAGCCAAACTACTGTTTACTATCTTTACAGACTGATTATTTAGATTCTTTTCTGAATGTTTAGATTCTGATAAGTGTTGAAGTTTTGAAGGGTAAACACCTAGACAATGTTGGTCATAAAAGAAAATAAACTTCAACTTCAGGTTTATGGTTTGTAGGTAAACTAACCTTTAAACTCTTGAGATATCCAGGTTGCTATGGAAATGCCCGAATCAATTATATTGCTGGAAATTAGACTTACGAAGAGGCTAACCAAAGTTCGGTAAATTGACACTTTAATTTTTAGATGACACATTAATTTTGGTAAATTGCAAGTTGTTTGCCATAGTCTAGCAAAATTTGATGTGAAACTTCTGAAAAATCAGTGAAAATGAGGACGAGAAATCGCAAATTGGCTGATGTTGGGCTTGCATAAACTCCTTTACCAACAGCAGGAAATTCGATATATTAATCTCTACGTCAGCTGAAGCAACGCAAATTTTTAATGAATACGAAAATGCATATAGGGTGGATGCACCCTCAGTCAGAACTGCATCAAAGTCGTTTGGAAGATTCCAGATAGGACATTATTCCTTGAAGGTGAACCACATGAAGGTCGCCCAAATCTTCGACTGATGATAGGAATGTGGTAAATTGACCCATGAAATGGTTGGTCCGTAGCAAGAGAGACTGACATCGGCCACGAAGAAAATCACCATCTGATGGTCGCTTGCGTTCACCTGCGTGTTGCATCCGCCACTTCCCGCGGGGGTGGAGATCTGCTAACCCCTCAATTAAACATTTACCGCTTGAATGTCAGTTGTTGCTTGATAGTAGGAGAGCTATTTTTACTGATCGGCCGGCAGATATATTGAGTGAGAATATCGGTGAGCAATGGCCACCATCAAAAATGAAAGGGTCGTTATAAAATCTGAGTGACTGTGAAATCGTGAAAGCAGACTGATAAACGGAAGGGGTTGAATGAAGGCTCTACTGACAGCTGCAAGCGATGACGGGCATGACGCCCTCGAACTTGGATACCGTTCGAAATCCCGAGAAGTTGAATGTAGTCTACGATGCGAAAAGAGAGAATTTGCTATTGCGCTGGTTGGGAAAGAGGAAGATGCCGTAGATCGTAGTCCCGTGAAGGACGTCAACGGTCGACTTCACATCCACAATGATGAACATCTGAAAAGGAAGAAGGAACACCTTATCATGGTTCTTAATCATATTACATACGGTGAAGTTTCTTCACTTGTGGATGAAATGGCTAGCCACCGTTGCATGTGGAGCAGAAGATAAATCACTTTGGTAATCAAAGCACTCAGACGAAGTAAAGCCGCTGTGTTTGACGGTCTTCCCGTAGAGATATTTATCATTACGTTTGCAGTTACTGCTGATCTGCGGCTTCCACTGGTATAGAAATCTTGGAATTCCGAGATCTTTTCCAGAGAGTAGAAAAAGGGTATGATCGCCAAGATCCCAAAGAAGGGGACTTGTTTTGAGTGTGGTATTTGGAGGTGTATCTCTCAACATAGCCCTCCGGAATATCTACAAAGGGAAATGGATGCCGCAATAACCGCAACTAACAGATCTCCCGGAGATGAAGCATCAATGATTTTCACAACCACCAGAAGAGCGTTATCATTGATACGGCCACAAATATACTTGGTCCCAGCCGCAGGAAAAGTCGGAACGGCTGGTTTGACGATGAATGTAAACTAGTACCGGAATGGAAGAATGCTGCATATTGAGTAATGTTGCACTCTCAAAGAATGTGGGCACGCGCAGAAACCTATCAAGCGACTTCACACATGGACAAGGTAAGGAGAACCAAAACCTGAGAACTCGAAACCAGTCATGAGGAGCGGAAGTCTCATCAGCAAGTCAGTAGGATGAAGCCTTATACACTTCGATGCTCATCCCTTCGCAAGTCAGTAGGATGAAGCCTTATACACTTCGATGCTCATCCTGCGGAGACAAAGAGGAAAATCTGGTTTCCGAGAGAACGGGTATAGTGGATCGATGGGTTGAATATTTTGATGAACTGCTGAACAACCAAAATATTGGCGCGTTGGAGGTCCCGCCAACTGAAGATAACGGATAAATGCTTTCACTACCAAGTATAGGAGAAACAGCCCGTGCGATACACCGGCTTAAAAGCCATATGTTGCCAGGAGTTGATGGAATTACAGCCGAATTGGTTAAATATGGAGGCGACCAACTACACCAAGTGGTTCATCAACTGATGCTTAAGGTGTGGGACAGCTAATCAATGCCTGATGGCATGCGACGAGGCATTATCTCTCCCATACACAAAAAGGGGATATCACGCAGTGCAGCAATTATAGAGGTTGCTGAGTATCATCTATAAGATATTCGCCGCTATCTTGCTAGACCGAATAGCCCCATAAGCTCAAAATATCATTGGTCCATACCAATGAGAATTCACTCCTGATAAATCAGAGATAGATCAGATTTTCTCTGTACAGCAAGCGTGGGAAAAACTGTTGGAATATGGATATCATTTGCACCATCCCTTCGTCGATTTTGAAGCCGCCAGCATAGCGAAGGTAAAACTGTACAGGGCCATGAGACAATTCGGTATCCCAACGAAATTAATAGAACTGACTAAGCCCAGCCCAATGTGCGAGGCCAGATAAAAGTACCAGGATCACTCTATCATGCGTCCTCTTCAACCTGGCCCTGGAGAAAGTGATTCGCGATGCAGATGTAAATGCGAGAGGCACTATTCTCTTCAAGCCCACCCAACTATTGGCCTACGCTGACGATATTGACATTATGGAAAGAACAACCCGAGATATACAGTCTACTTTCATCCAGATCGAGCAGGTGGCGCAAGATCTCGGACTGGAGCTGGACTGGAAGACGAAGTGCATGGTGGTAACATCTGCGTCAAAAATCAAAGAGCGAACAACATCGAATCCCACTACTCAAAGGAAAACAATAAAGATATGAGACTACAACTTCAAATTTCTCCTATGTAGGGTCGAAAATCACAACCGATAATAGCTACTACGATGAAATCCGTGCACGGTAGTTGGCAGCTTACCGAGCATATTTCAGATTATAAAAATAATTTCGCTCGAAACGTCTCATCATAGGGTCAGAGCTCTTATTTCACGGGACTATGATCTTGCCAGTCCTTATGTATACCTCGAAAACCTGGGTTCTTAGTAAAAAAAATGCGAACTTTTGGCCGCGTTCGAGAGAAGAATCCTCCGAAGAATTTTTGGTCCCCTACATGAGGATGGACGATTCCGTATCCTACATAACGACAAAATCTATGAGTAATATCATTACCGTCAGGTTATGGCTAAAATCCGGCTCAACAAGTTGCGGTGGGCGGGTTACTTAATCCATATGGATGGGGATGATCCAGTTCGGAAAGTCTATAAGGGCAATATCTATGTTAGAAGGAGAAGAGGAGGCAGGCGCTGCCTGAGATGGAACGATGTGGTATGTCAGCACGCTAGACGGCTTTTAGGGATGTCGAATTAGTGGACCTCGGCGCAACACCGGGTGTCTGGAGTTCCTTATTAAGGGAGGCTTAAACCGGATACAGGCTCTTGCGCCGTTAATGATGATGATTTGCATGCCCTGCTGTTGCAAGGATAATAGATAAAATAGTTCTGGAACGCACCAAAGAACATCTGTTGATCAGGCGACATAGACGAGGTTCACCACATCAACACCCTACGAATCATTTTGGAACAGTGCCCAGAGTTTAGATCTTTCACTATACCTGCACTTCGTCGAATTCGAGAAAGCTTTCGATGGCGTGAACAGGGAGTGCGTCTGGAGTGCTCTATGTACGAGGGGCATTCCAGAGAAAGTAGAGGAACAGATGATGTTGCAAAATGTCATGTGCTGCGCCGAAGTAAAATTTCGGAGGATTTTGAGCTCCAAAGCCGCCAGGGTTGCATCCTGTAACCAATATTATTTCTGCCTATTATCGGTGACGATCTGCATGCTATCTTGCTCGGTATACGAGTACGGGGATGGCATCTGCTTGTCCTATCACCGGGTCAAGTTTTAAAGCCCAAGAACCTTTTCAGATCCTTAACAGTTTTCCGAAGCGGGAAGCTCGAAATCGCTTACATTTGGACTAGCTCGGGTTGAGCGCCTTCAGGTGTAATCAGGTGTTCGAGGAATCTCACTTGCCATTATACAAATTTGCTTTTCGTCACGTTAAGTGCTGGACCGACCTCAAGGAAACTCTCTGAAAGGTTTGCGTCGCATTACACAGTGTAAAAGTCATCCTAGTGAAATCGAAAAGTCCGGAACGTTGCGTATTGTCGTTTTCGGGATGTCTTCGGGAGCTACAGAGCTTTGATGATATGCCTTGACGAAGTTCAAAGGTCGAGAAAATACGGTAGTCTGCGTGCGCAAAATCCCAGATGATTGGAATGGGGTATCGATCAAGAATCACCTGAGCGTTTAGACGCCTGCAGTCGCTACAAGGTCTCCATTCGCTATTGGGTTTAGGGACTATATGAAGTGGCTAAGACCAACAACTGTCTGAAAGTCTGCAAATACTCTACTTAAGAAGTTCTTCGAACTCTTATTGATGTGGTGCTGAACATCATGCTTTACTGACTCAGAGAGGCTACACTCGGTAGTGATATTGCGGTATTTTTGAAGAAGGTGCGAATATGTGGGTCGGCAACGTATTCAGAAACGATAGAAAGGGTGTTGGGTGAGTAGGATGAGATTCTTCCTGATGACCCAAAGGTAGTTGTGGGACCAGTTATGTACTATATATCCACTACCAGTCCATAGTGGCACAGGAAATCCATGCCTAATATGGGAATGCTGATGTCCGCGATAATGAAGCGTAAAGAAAACGCTCGTCGGAGTTCTAGACTCAAGTTTACCTGCCTATAGCCATACATGTGGACCGACGAAGAATTTGTTGTCGCGAGTTTATAAGATTGCGGAATTACATTATGATGACAGGATACAGGAGGAACCGAGACTTTAGCGCCTGTATCGACCAGGTAGTCACGCGGGTTCAAGGAGTCGTAAATTGTGAATCGACGTGGTGCTACATTTCAGGTAGCATTCGTCAGAATTCCTGCTAAGCCTGTTTATTGGTGAGAAATTGGAGGAATTGTAACATTTTGCAGTTTTTTCTTAGCGAAGCAACGAAGGTTTCGCCATGTCCTGGTACTTGCCGAAGGTCCCGATGATTAATCGCCCATTCGGAGGCGGATCTTAACCCTGATCTAGTCTTACTTCCCAACGGCCTCTGCCAACTCAAAGACGGAAGCTGTCAATGCTGCGACTGAGCCACTTGGCTTGGTGTGTCACGAGACATCTCGCCAACCTCATGAACTATGTCTGTACTGTAGCAGCTCGGTGCCAACTTTGTCACCATCCAACTCCTCATTTCACGCAACATTTGGCTCGGCGCACGGTTAATTAGCGTTAGCTTAGTCAGTAAGTGGAGAGTTTAGCCGTTTAACTTACTGACAGGCACTTATTAGCTGCTCCTTTAGTCTTTTGTAAGAGCAGTCTCGAGAACGTTTTAAACAAACTCAACTGTCTCCTCATCTAGCTCGACCAGCGCGTGCTCGAAGCGAATGGCGCCGCCCAAAGCGAATTGGGATTCGAGCTGGAGGAACCGAGCTGCTGGGTTTCTACTCCAAAACTGCGGCGCCCGTACGGCCACGGCAGTTACCGGGGAACTTGCCTCTATTCTGTTTGACATCGCGATTTGCATTTGTGTGCATAAGACACGCAAGTTGCTCGTTCCGGCACACCTGATGCAAGTCCCGGACATTGTCCCAGCCCAGATAATGTTTGTTAACATCCCTATTTTCCCTAGGTAGTCTGCAGTGACTAGTGAGTATTCCCATTATGATCCGGAGGGTCTTCTTGGCGAGGTTTAAACAATCATTCAAGCGGTTGGGTTCATAACCCCCATGAGGACCCTGGACTGTTCAATTCATGGTAAGTTCATTCAGTAAAGTTTGATAAGTCGCCCCCTATAGTTGCTCTTGAGGACTGTCTATGGTGTATATTTCCACCTGAAATGCCAGTGTGCTTACCCATTGGTTCAAAGTGCGTTTTTTTCGACCAATGACCCCGGTGCCCGCTCACTTGATTGTGAAGCATCCGTTAGTGTACCAGGTAATCAGTTGCTGGTTTAAGCCGTATAGCGCTGTGACTCCAGACTCCAGACTTTGGCGCAACAATCCATATTGGTTCAGGTCCTTGAAGTGTGTTAGAGCACTTCATTCAAGAGCTTAACGGTACGCTACAGTACACTGTAGGAGGCAATGTGGTTAGCATTGCGCTTGCTCCAGATTATTACCCTGATTTGAATCAGGTACTCATTCGCAGCTGAGTCGACTCGGAATTACGATACAAATCCCACTGCCACCGGTGAGATTTGAACCACGACCTTCCGTGCGACAGACTTGTGTTCTAACCACTCGGCTACCCGGATACAATTGGTGAGACTGTTTAGAAAAAATATTAATTTTCATTCCTCCATGCCTCACTGATACTCCCGGACATTCTCAAGTTCCCCTTGTTTGCATCTGTATGTGCACATGGAGAGGAATCAATCCGAGAAGGACCTCTAGGGATGTCGTTGGGCAAGTTTTCATTACCTCACTGATATACACGGAAGACAGTCTTTGAAGTTTGTAAAACTCCCATAGGTAATCATTTGCCTTACTATTGCAGTGTATATTCAGTGGAGCATCTTCGGAGTGCATCGCCATTATTTCCTTGCTATGAAGCTGGAAGTCATCAGAGCCCTTGGGGCTTTTCGACATATGTTTTCAACATGTGTCTTTCAGAGTAGTTTTCGGTCTAGCGTGATTCAGAAATACTTGACCTCTGTTACTTGGTCGACCTCTATGCCCTGTAATTTAATAGCTGCCAAGTTATCAAGCTTAGGGATATTATATTAGCCTTGGCTGGATTTATATGCAGCCCCGCCTTTCTACACCAATTACTAGGGATTCGAAATCCAATTTGGGTTCTGTCACATAGGGTATCCTCACATTTGCCCCTACAGATCAAAACATTATCATCAGCGTAACCCAGAACTGAGCGATTTAAATATCTCGGGTCAATGCTATCAGCCAATGGAGAACTGCTTTATGAAATTGCTTCACGCATTAACGCAATCTGGATGAAGTGGCGTTCCACAACTGGTGTTCTTTGTGATCTACGTATCAACGAACGTCTCTAAATTTAAAATTTACCGCAATGTCGTCCGTCCTGTGGTTCTGAGTGATGGCCGACTATAAAAGACAATGAACGGCGTCTTGCGGTAATGGAGACGAAGATGTTGCGTTGGGCTAGTGGCGTGACACGTTTTGATCATATCCGAAATGAGGATATCTGCGATCGTTATGGGGTTGCATCGATCGTGGAAAAACTGCGAGAAATGCGTTTTCGATGGTAAGGTCACGGAATTCGTGCTAACGAGAGTTCACTTGCCAACATTGGTCTGAACATCGAAGTCGATGGTAAACGACCAAAAGGCAGGCCGAAACAACGGTAGCTTGATACGCTGGATGGGGATTTAAAAGCCTTGAGATTGCACCCTGATTAGGTATTCGATAGAGCCAAATGGCAAAACTGATCAGAACGAGCCAACCCCGCTTGTGAACGGGACAAAGGCTGAAAAATGAGGAACCCTGAATCTGCATTCCAATGTTTTTTAGGTCTCCTGAACGTTTAACAATTACCAGGCTGCACATCTATGATTATAACACCCAAACTTCTGGACAACCTGAATAGTGTTCACAACAATTGAATTTGTACGAGTCGCTACTTCTATTTGCCTATTCTTCAACATTCTGCCCATCTAGAAAGTCTGGGTGTTGCTTTTTCGTTTGTTTCTATGTCATCCCGTGAGCGTCCTTCCCGCTAAGCGTGCTCACATGAATGTAGGGGATTACGCGTTAGAAAGTTACTTCTTATTTAGGTGTCTATAACGTTCTCCACCATTTGGAGTAGTCGCAGAGTGTTCCCTAGAGTGATGTATAGCACCTCTTATCTTCGCCACTCTAACGACTAATTCCAGTGGTATCCCGGTGTCGTCTCCTGGAAAGTGTTCTGATGCTACGACTGCCTCATATGAATGAATTTGAAGTTTATTTTGAGAACGATTGCACGCCAGTAAACACGAACTCATTATTCCATCCCTCACACATCTTCAGGACAATGAGGTCCTTAATTATTTCCTGCTCTTCACGAGTGAGTCAGCAGTCAAATGCTCTTTATCGCATTAGCATAACTAATGGCGGGTATCCTGGTTTGCATTCATCCCTGATCGTCGCCTGATTTCCCCTTCCTTGGACTCGTGTTTAGATTTCTTGGCAGCATTTCCCTCCTGCGGGCTGTTTCCCGCTAGGCCCCGCTTTCTTGACTTTGATCCTGAAGGTTCATGTCTGCCCTGAACCTTCTTAAGAGCCTCCTGTGGTTTCAAGCTTTCCTTCAAATAGCGCAGGTTGCACTTAGCACCTGCACCATTGAGACCTACTTCCTTCCTGTCGTCTGATATCCTGAAGTCAGATGTACCCTTGTTCATCCCTGCTTTTTAAGCTGGCTTGGCTTCCATAAAGTAAGCCTTTCAATTATAGCTAAAAAATGCAAACGACGAATTTAATAAATCGATAGGTTTGATTACTTCTCCTTTGTATTACTTCTCCTGAATCCATTTTATTCAGTTTAATTTCATTTTTTGTGATGAGTTCTTGGAATTAAGCAATTTTGATAAATAAGCAACAAAATGTCGAATTATGTAAGAAAGAAGGATCAAAAAGGTGAAAGCATATAGGATTATATCGTAGGAATTCGCCTTGAAGTATCCTAAATCGATTACCGGTGAACGTAGATGTGTCGGGTTTGGGTCTTTAAGAACATAATTAACCCACCAGAGTGCAGTTTCCAAGGGTTTCATTGGTCGTTGTTTAAACCGGAATGATTGCAACTTCATTCGTTCAGCGTACGATGGATCTTCTAGAATTGTCCGAAGCGCTGTCTCTAAATCCTTAGCTGTCAGCTTTTTGATGTCAACATACGTTGCAACGCCAGCTACTATTAAGCTGTATGAGTTCTACAATTTGGTAACGATTTTTTTTTAAGTGTGCTTGAGGCATACTATCTGAAATTGCACTTACGGTGTTTTGATCAAGGAAGAACGGAACAGCAACAACAGGAACTCCATGCCAAATAGCCTCTTGTGTACTCAAACCTCCACCATGTGAGATGAACGTCTTGGTTTTTGGGTGGGCTGAAAAGAAAGTCATTCAAGGTTGTGAATAATTAAGTCTGAAAAATCCTACCAAGGATATCATTCTGCGGCAACCATGTTGTAACCAATAAATTTGGCACCTTGCCATTTGAGGGATCCTTCTCAAATTTCCAAAGAAAATGATAGTCCGGGAATTTTTTGACAACGTCGATGATCATTTTCTGCTTCTTTTCTCCAAATATATCACTATTGATATTTGTTCCAAAGGATATCAGAACTGATCCCTTTTTGGACTTCTGTATAAAATTTTCAAAATCTGACGGAAGCGGTTTTGGATCGGAAATTTGCAGTCCTCCGACTTCGATAACACTTGGCGGTAGAGGTACTGGGAAGTCTATTGCGGGATGAATATTTAAAAGTGTGAGCACGCCCTTTTGTGATAAATCGAAACTGCTGGGTAGGTTTTTAATGTTATAGAATGATGAGACCATTTTGTCGAATCTAGGTTGAAAAATGTACTTTCTATATCTGAAAATGGATAATTTATTTAATTAGTACTCAAATACACATAATAGGGATGGACATGGTTGGAAGCAATTAATTACTTGACTCCGCTATGTAGTTGTCATTAAGCAGGGCAAACCTTTCTTTCAGCGAAGACTACACAATTGTCAAAAGTCCCACCAGAGAATATTGATGAACACTCGGCGCTCATCAAAAATACATTCATGTCTAGGTACTATATAGTGGCAGTCTCCTGATTTTTTTCAGATTTTTCGGTAGGGCAGTTTCTGAGAATGGGTCCGTTAAAGAAATGATCACTTTCGACCCCCCGCACTCCCCCTCTTCCTAGCTAATGTCAAAACTAGGCCCGGAAAGTACTAATCGAGACCTTTCATTTGATACCCGATATGACTATATTTGGAAAAAAAATGTACACCCTCCTTTTGCACTTGAATTCAACATAAAAGAATGCAACACACCGAGCGTGAGCGTTCCCACTTTCCACCTTTCCACCCAATTTGGTGTCGATTGCTATAGCCGTCCCCGAGAAAAATGCGTGTGACGAACAGACAGACAGACAGAGGTGAGGTGGCCAGATTTCCCATCAGGCGCAACCTCAGCTGGTGAATTGGGGCATACATATTTTTGTGGAAATATGTGTCTATGCACTTTTCTTTTGTGACTGTCCATGGGCTAGTGTTTACTCATCTCTGGTGCGCGGACTAAAATGGCTATGGAAAGGATACCTAGAACATAAAACCACTATGAAAGACCTAAGAAGGAGAAAACTTAAGGTGCAGGGGCTCGGAACTCCTGTACTGGCGGCTTTTGGGAGTGAGCAAACGGGTTCCCGGCCATCGATATCCCTTGACCGCAGTGCCTCGGTGGTGGACAACTTGGCCACTTGGCCATATAATGCTACAAGTGATTTGTATCCGTAGAAGGAGGTATTCAAGAGAAGTACCACACTACCGGGAACACCAGTAAATCTAAGAACGATGAGTTGAAAGCAGATTGATGGTCAACAAAAACGGCAACGACACCGACCCCACATATTCAAGAAGAGAGACAGCAGGAGGTACTCCAGGACCAGGAAAAGGACCCATTCAGAAGAAGTTCGCTAACTTTGAGATCTCCGCCAATGCCAAACATCAAAAAAGACAATACGGAGGGAAGGTCAATGAACGCCAAATGTGAAGGAATATTTAAAAGTAGTAATCCGGTTAGGACTCATGGAGGTCAGAGCCCCGATCCAGACGAATCACCCTTCACGCAGGTTGGTGCAAATTAGTTGAGTTGGTGAGAGTTATTAGAGTGCTCTACAACAAATCACAGCAGGAAGAACAAAACTCCAAGGACAAGTCGAAATCTGCTTCCCCAACGGTATCATAGGCGACCTAAGCGACACCTAATCGTATTACAATAAACCTGCCATCAAAGAAGAGAGTACGGGAAAAAGATGTTGATCCTCTGGGAAATCATCAAGCATATAAGAGGGAAACGGCCATGCAAAACGGAACTAAAAGCATCGAAGAAAGAAACCAGGTCCCACAAGTGCGAGCTCCGGCAATGGAATCGGCAAAATCCAAGGGGGATGAAAACGGTAGAATAGGACGAAGAAAAAGGCAAAAATTCGAATTCGCCCAGATCTCCAGCAAGGGAAATTTGTCCTACGCGGAGATACGGATAATTGACCCTGACCTAAAAGATCTAGACGAAAATGTCAGCAAGATTTAAAGGACCCAGGATGGTGACCTCATGTTTGAGCTGAAAAAATCCAGCTTGGGAAAAACTGACGATTTCTGAACTTATGTTAAGAACTCACGTATGGAGAATGTCACAGTACGGACCCAAAAACATGAGGTATACATACAGTGCAAGGATCTCGATGAAGTGACATCTAAAGGAGAAATTTGCACTGTCTTGTTGGAACAGTTAAAGTTGGAGGAACTTGGCGAGGAGTCCATTGAAAAGACCACATTGCGATTACCAGTGGATGCAGCGCAAAAGGCCGGGAAGGTTCGAATAGGATGGGTTATTGCGACGCAGGGGGTGTGGGGAAAATGGTCATATTGCCATATTACAATAGGGACCTCAGATGCTTATTGTGTGAAGGAAGGCTAAATGCCGGAAATGCTAAATGCCCAGAATTTAGGAAGGCGCTGACTTCTATGAAAAAATTAGGTTTATTCAAATAAACCTCAATCATTGCAGGGTCGCTCAAGATTTACTCGAGCAGACCACATACGAATCCAAGGTGGAAATTGCCATCATTAGCAAATCCTATAGAAAGCATCACGGTAGCGTATAGGTTACCGATTCGACTGGTGGAGCAGCGATATGGGCATGTGGTCAACAAGCCATACAATGTATTGGAAGTCGGACAGCCAGCGGCTTTGTGTGGGCAAAAATAAACGGGGTATATGTGTACAGCTGTAACGCCCTACCAAGTCTGACACTGTCCGAATTTGAGGAGATGCTTCACAGTCTTGGTCCCGATGCAAGGGGTGACTTCAATGCTTGGGCCCGTGAGTGGGGTAGCAGAGAGACAAATGCAAGGGGTCGCAGTCTATTAGACGCTTTGCAAAGTTGGATATAATTCTGGCTAACGAAGGTTATGTAAACACCTTTCAGAAAGGGGGGGGTAACCTCGATCGCAGACTTAATACGCATTCCCCAGTAGATGACCAAACTACTGGTGGAATACTGAATTAGCCAGCCTTCGATCAGCCTGTCACCGAACCAGAAGAGCCGCTCAAAGGGTGGTAGGTAGAATCGACTAAGGGCAAAAAGAGGGCACCTATAAGGAAGCCCGCAAAACCCATAAGCTCGCTATCCAACGGAGCAAGAGGGAATGCTTTAAGGAGCTCTGTATGGAAGCGAACGTTAACCCGTGGGGAAGCGCCTATAGAATCGTGATGAGGCCATTCAGAGGCCGTTCATCTCCGCAGATTACGTGATTACGTCTTGTTAAAAACTATCTAGCGTTCATTACCCTCGTAAGAGGAGGGCACTGACAGCGACCTCTGAAAGTGATGGGAATACCGCGTCACCAGTGATGAGCTAGTGGAGATGTGCACTAGGATAGGAGATAACAGAGCTCCGGGTCTGGATGTCGTGTCGAATAGGGCCCTCAAGCTTGGCGTGAAATCCAGACCGGACATGTTCGCTGAGTTGTTTGAAGCGTGCATGCCCGAGGGGATATTTCTAGCATCATGTAAGCGACAGCCGTGAGCCAACCTCCTACATAACAATTTGTCTTTTGGGCGTTGCTAGAGTGAGTAATCTACAATAGATTACTCACTGTTGTTGAGAGCCAAAGAGGCCTCTCAGATCCACAGTATAATTTTGTCAGTGCCTACAATACTACAACTATTCTTTGTATTTAATAAATACTTACATCATTTCGTAGGTCTCTGCTATTAGATTCTTCGTTCGCTGCATGAGTGTCATATTCACATTGAAGGGTGATGTTGCGCGAGGGATATAAGACGAATAGAAGTGTCCTCCAATGGTTTCTGCATGCGGAATGATATATTTGTACGGTGACACATTTATCAGCGGAGGATAGTTGAATTTGTGTAGAAAACCAGCCAAACAGCTAACGATGGTGAAATCCTGGATAACCAAATCAAATTTGAAGTCATCAGGGTAGTTGAGTAGGGTTTGAAAACCATCGGTTTTACCGATTGCGTTGCAAAAAGTATACATAAATTCAAAACTTGAATGGATTTCACTAAAAACGTCCATTCCTATGAATTCATCAATGTCATATTTTTCGTTGCCATAAACCATTGAGTAGATTTCTTGCATGTCCATTATGTGGGCATTTTTGATTGGCTTTTTTGATTTGTCCACTGAAAGAACGGTCAGGTTGTGGCCTTGAGATGCCAGCGCTTCTATTAATTTGAAATTCCTGAAAAGAAATTGAAGAAGTTTTATCATTAGTATAATGTCCTTTTGTATGAAAATGAGAATCTACAAGAGCAGGATAAGCACGAATCCAAACAAAAAGATCCATGACCGAAACCGAAAGCACGGAACAAGGAGACTGGAGTTTTTCCATTGCTTATCATGCGTTTAACTAAGAAGGATACGGTACAAGACTTCGTAAATACAAGACTGATTACTTTCCCACTCTCCACACAGGTCTATCATCAGCGAGATATTCAATATCCACCTTCAGATCAACAACATTCTAACCGAGGAACAGAAAAACTGTCGAGTTGGATCAAGGGATTGCAAAGAGCCACATGTTATGGATTCGGTAGTTGTAGAACAGTCAACGAACACTGTTTAGTTGCTATACCGATTACGCGAGGGTTTACTTTCCCATCTGAGGGTTTCAAGTTCTCAGAGTCTAGTTGTATACGGAGACGTATCTTCCAGAGGAT
This sequence comes from Hermetia illucens, assembly GCF_905115235.1. Classification (NCBI taxonomy): domain Eukaryota; kingdom Metazoa; phylum Arthropoda; class Insecta; order Diptera; family Stratiomyidae; genus Hermetia; species Hermetia illucens. The sequence goes on along the minus strand of NC_051850.1, from coordinate 150,454,641 downwards.
TCAATGAGTTCTTTTTGGTTTTGTGTGCACTGAACTCCCTTTAATGGTAACTGAATGATTATAAACGGCATGGTTTTGGAATCAAGATTGGCCTTCGTGCCGAGTATGAGCTGACACACTTGATGAGCTTAAATGATATCAAGGAATCTGTTGGACATAGTTGATGAGATTCGACTTAGGGAAATGTGGAATTCAAGTCATCCGTAAAAGTTATCCTCAAGCGTATGCGTTTGAGATTTCAGCAGCCAAGTAGGGAAGGAGCCCGTATTTAGGCGATACATCGGCTCCCATAGCTTACATAGGGATACCAATGGTAACGAACTGGGGATTATTCAATTAGCAGTATCGCACAAAATGGTTGTTGGAAGTACCTGGTTCGCGTGGAAAGCGGTTCAGAAACATACGTGGGCCTCTCCAGACGAGACCACTTTCAACCAAACAACAACAGTCAGAACATATAGGGGAAGCAATATAGACTCGGACCACTATCTCGTTGGCATGGTGCTCCGAGCTCGAACTACGACACCGGCAGCAATCCCCTCTGACAATCAGGTGAGAGAGAATACTGAAGCAATCCACAACACAGCCCTCCGCGACACCTATAAGAGGGAAATGGATGTCGCAATAACTGCAGTCAACAAAGGTCCTGGAGATGAAGCATCAACAAAAGATCTTCACAACCACCTGAAAAATGTTGATTGATACGGCCACAAAGATACTTGGCCACAGCGGCAGAAAAAGTCGGAACGGTTGGTTTGACGATGAATGTAAGTTAGCAACTGAACGGAAGAATGCTGCATACCGACTAATGTTGCTTTCTTAAAGAACGCGGGCACGCGCAGAGGCTTATCACGAACTCCATCGAGCGGAGAAGCGATTTCACAGACGGAAAAAGAAAGTTTGGGAGAACCAACAAGTCTGTGAACTAGAAAAGTACAGGGAGCAACCGCACTAGGCGCGCAAGTTCTATCAACAAGTCATACACAAGTCATAATATACACCTTGATGCTCATCCTGACGAATCAAAGAGGGAAATCTGATTTCCGAAAGAATGGGCATATTTTTTTTTTGGGTGGGGTAGGTGAATGCGTTTACGCACACAGTGCTGGACTCCCTCCCCTTCAAATCAGGGAATTCCTTTTACCAACGGGAGGGGAGAGGAGGGAGGGAACTGTCAGTTCAAAGAACGCCCTGCCGTCCGGCTCCTCCACCGATCGAGTTCTATCTTCTTAGCAACGAGAAGGGCCGAACGTAATGGGCAACACGGTTCCACCCGTCAGCAGTCGTTTTCTGGAGAGAGATCGCCTGTGTTTAAATAGAGCTGCTGACGAACCCCATTCCACCTTCCAGAAGAAAAAAATGTGTGGTGGGCGTCGTCCACAACTCCATTGCAAAACACACAATTCGGAGAACGCGCCTTTCCAATCTTGTACAGGTAAGACTGGAAACTTTCATGCCCACTTAAAAATCGGGTAAGGAAATAGTCAGTCTCACCGTGCTTCCGATTCAGCGACGCACCCAAGTTGCTGATGAGCCGCGTAGTCCATCTGCCTCTAGTTTCATTTTGCCACGAGAACTGCCACTCGTCTAGAGTGCGTTACCGTTCTTCACGGGCAACTACCTCCCTTGGGTCATCTCCCTTGCGCTTGTATATGGCTTGACGCTCCTTAGCAAGAAGGGCAACGGGGATCACTTCCGCGATCACTATCACGGCTGGTTCAGAGACAGTGCGGTACGCAGACACCACTCGCCATGCTCCCCGGCTCTGTACTCGCTCGAGACGTTTACGATATACCTCCTTGTTTAGGGCGCCAGCCCATACCTCTGCGCCGTAGAGCAGGAGAGACTCTGTTGAACTCATCAGGAGACGTCGCCTGCTAGACGTAGGACCCCCAATGTTTGCCAATGTTCGCTGCTGCTTTGATTTGCTCAGAAAAGCTCATCTTTGAGTCAAGAGACAACCCGAGGTACTTTACCGCTGATTTTGTCTCGATTATCGACTCGCCGAGCGATATGGAACGCAGCGTTGGAATTCTCCTTTCAGTCAGGATGACTATTTCGGTTTTTTCCAGCGCAAGGTTGAAACCATGAGTAGTCATCCATCCGCTTACCCGTTGCATCAATATGCCGAGTCTGCTTTGCGCCTGTTCGACAGTGCGTCCAGCAACAAGCGCTGCGACATCATCTGCAAAGTCGACCAGGCGCGACTCTTCTGGCATGTTAATTTTAAGTAGACTGTCACAGGTAGTGTTCCAGATATCCGGCCCTAAGATGGATCCGTGTGCTACCCCCGACGTAACCTCCATCCACCTTTGACCCTCTAGTGTTTCATAGAGCAGGGAGCGGTTCCTCAGATAGTCCCTCGATATCCGTAAGAGATAGTTCGGTACGTTGAAAGTATTGTCTAGTGTGCCTAGAATGTCTTTCCATTTTACGGAATTAAAGGCGTTTCTGACATCAAGTGTTACGAGGAGTACCACCCGTTGAGTTCGGCGGCTATGTGCCTTCGCTCGTTGAATGGCATCCACGACAGCATCAACTGTGACTCTCCCTACTCTAAAACCAAACTGCCGGGGAGATAAATCTTCGGCAGCGCGTATCGCTTCTGCGATTCTACGTCTGATGAGCTTTTCGTCACTTTCCAGCGGTGTAAACCATACATAGTGGATTATGGATCAACGCAAGCGTCGCAACCTTCCAATGAGCAGGGAAAATGCCCTCTTTCAGGCAAGCGTTAGATGCGCCGAGCAGCAGGTCTGGCCGGTGTTGGAATATCAGTTTGTATACCTCTGCTGGAATACCATCTGGTCCTGGTGCCTTCTTGCTTTTCAAGGGGAGGACTGCCTGTTCCAACTCCAGTCCTTTGCGCTCTCCGCGCCGACGTCGTCATCCCATACGGGACGCGCAGGGAAGAGTGCCCTTACAATGCGCTCCATCTGCTCGGTCTTAAGTGAACAGGGTTTCCACAGAGCCCCGATTTTTCGGGGGCGGAATGGGCATACTGGAGCGATGGGTTGAGTACTTTGATGAGCTACTGAACAACCAGAACATCGGCAAGTTGGAGGTCCGGCCAACTGAAGACGGCGGACAAATACTACCACCACCAAGTATTGGAGAAACAGTCCGTACAATTCGTTGGCTTAGAAATCATAAGTCGCCAGGAGCCGATAGAATAACAGCCAAATTACTTAAATATAGACGCCACCTGTTACACCAAGTGGTTCTTTAACTTGTGTTCAAGGTGTGGGACAGAGAATCAATACCGATTGGTAACGAGGCATTATCTGTCTCATACGTAAAAGGGGAAATATCACACAGTGCAGTAATTATAGAGGTATCACATTGCTGAGTACCATCTATAAGATATTGCCCGCTATCTTGCTAGGCCGGATTGCCCCATACGTCCAGAACATCATTGGCCCATACCAAAGAGGCCTCACTCCGGGCAAATCAGCAACAGATCAGATTTTCTCTGTGCGGGAAGCGATGGAAAAACTGTTGGAATATGGGCAACAGTTGCACCATCTATTCATCGACTTTAAAGCCGCCTATGATAGCATAGGAACTGTATACGGCCATGAGAGAATTCGGTATCCCGACGAAATTGATAAGACTGACTAGGCTGACCCTCACTAATGCACGATTCTAGATAAAAGCGGCAGGATTACTCTCAAGACCATTCGACATCAACAACGGTCTACGACAAGGGGATGCCCTATCCTGCGTCCTCTTTAATCTGGCTCTCGAGAAAGTGATCCGTGATGCTGATGTAAATGCAAAAGGTGCGATTCTCTTTAAGTCCACCCAACTACTGGCCTATGCTGATGATATCGACATCATTGGAAGAACCACCCGAGACGTACAAACTGCCTTCATCCTGATCGAGCAGGCGGCTAGTGGCGCAAGATCTTGGGCTGCACATCAATGAAGGCAAGACAAAATATATGGTGGCGACGTCAGCACCGAAGACGAATCAACCAACAATATCAAACCGCACTGGTCAAACACAAACACGAACAAGAATAAGGATAGGAGAATACAACTTTGAGACCGTTGATTATTTCTCCTATCTAGGGTCGAAAATCACAACCGATAACAACTACGATGATGAAATCCGCGCAAGGTTGTTGTCAGCCAACAGAGCCTATTTCAGCTTACAAAAACTGTTTCGCTGGAAATGTCTTACTATTGGGTCAAAGCTCTTACTGTACAAGACTATGATCTTGCCAGTCCTCATGTATTCCTCGGATGCTTGGGTTTTTACCAAGAAAACTTGCGAACTCTTGGCCGCGTTCGAGAGAAGAATTCTCCGAAGAATTTTTGGCACCTTACATGAGGATGGACGATTCCATGGCATACATACGACGAAATCTATGAGCGATACCATGACCGTCAAGTTGTGGATAAAATCCGGCTCAATAGGTTACGGTGGGCGAGTCACTTAATCCGTATGGATAAGGATGATCCAGCTCGAAAAGTTTACAAGGGCAATATCTATGGTAGAAAAAGAAGACGAGGCAGACCCTGCATAAGATGGAGCGATGGTGTCGGTGAGGACGCCAGACAGCTTTTAGGGATATCGAATTGGTGGACTTCGGCAAAAAACCGGGATGTCTGGAGTTCCTTATTAAGGCAGGCCTAGACCGGATACCGGATGTTGCGCCGTTGATGATCATGATGATGAAGGAGTATGTTTGGTTTTTCGCTATATACGGATAGAAAAATGTGCGTTGAAGTTCTTACATAAGATGAACACAAAACCTTTATACTCGGAGCGTGAGGTTGCGGTGTTCCGACTTGTTTGATTGTGAATTTAGACTTTGTTTTCATTTTCCTATTACTGTGTTATTTTGATTTTCATTTTTTTCTTTTATCCTGTGCCCGTGTATTCAGTTGTGCTCCTTTACTATGTCACCGAATTTGGGCATACTCAACCTATTTTTCTCATTCTTTTACCCCCGCTTTAATTTTTTTTATCCTTGTTGGTAACCTTTTTTTGACCACTGTAGCAGTTCCTGAGAAAAATGAGAAGTTTTGAAAAACGTGTTTTCAAAGTAACGCGCCCAAAATTTCAGAAGATGTTTGTGATCATTCGAAATATAAAAACTTATGAAGTGGAAATGCAATTTAAAGACAGGTCTACAGAATGAAGCAGAAAAAGAATCAATCAGTCGAATCCGGCCCATCAATCACAAAAAGTATCCGAAAAGCGTGGTGCCACAAATTTAATTCACATGAATAAGATCGTGTTTTGTGACTTGTACGAAATCTGCTGACTTCTCTTCATAAGAAAAAAATTTCAAAAAAAAAATTGCGAGTTTCGACTTTAAGGAATAGTTCTTGAGACTATGTTATATGAAATTAGTAAAAAAAAATACGCAAAAAAAACTGCCGACTCACGAACGTATCGCCCCAACTTTCTGTGCTTAAGATTGATTTCAACGATTGTACCGTGAAATGAACTATCACATAGAACAGTTCGCAGCCGAAGATGGTGATTGTGGGAGGTATTTGTACACTGTAACACCTTGAACCTTTTACTACTAGAAACCAACTTAATTTACACATATCACACGTAGGGCTCCAACACCTCGCCCATCACTATCAATTCTAGCAACAAAAGCTTTATTGGAATTTTCCAATTTTTCCCCCAATTTTTCACAGCTTGAAGTTTTCATATCATAACAAGGTCGTTCAGTAACGACCTTACCATTGGAATACTTACCATAGTCCGTGACTAGGAGACGCAACCCCTGCCAGATACAAAATATTAGCACAGCCCACTGATCCGTAAACGTAAAATATGAAAAACAACGAACGAAAATCTAGTTGCATTGTGATTAGGCACTAACGTTAGGTTCGATGGATTTGAAGATACTAAACTCCATAGTAGATTAACGGTCTAAGTCTCATAGAAAGATTGAAGTGTATGTATGTGTTCTGCAGAGATAAGCAATGATTGCTACCATTTGGATGTCCCGTCCCCTCTGCTTTATCTGGATCTGCTTAGAAAAGTTAGATAATCGTATAATGAGAGTACTTGATTAAAGTTGTTAGTTCAATTTGAAGGTCGGCAACTATAGTTTACGCTTGCGCAGTACAATTATGGCATAGAGTTGACTATCATACTCGTATATGTTTCGAAAGCAGCACTTTAAGGGGGTCATCCCGTGTGTCGGATTCGCGGAATAGAATTTTTTTCTTTTCATAATTTGTGTCTAGATATAGTGTAGAATATATGGGAAAAGTGATTTATTGATATTGGGAGTCGTTCGGAAATTATAGTGTTAGACTCGCGATAACTCACATTCCAGATTTATGTCGATCGCCGTAATGACGTTCAAATGAGTTCGCTAAAAGGACAAGAATTGAAGCCAAGGCTGTACATGTGTTTCTTGAAGACACCTAAGGTTTATGGACTAGGTATAATAGATTAATGGTCAGTTAAAGTTTTATGGCTAAAAAACGCATTCTACTTTTTAAATGCGTTTTTCTCGAAACTGCATATTGAAAATCGGCTGCTACCATAATCCAAAATCTATCCAACGAAATTCTTTGAAATTTTCAGGACTTATTCAGAACATATTTCTACGGTCCGCAAACTAGGATAATTGCGATTCATTCAGTAGTTTTTTTTTATTCATTGAAGAAGCCATGAAAAAACACGAAAATTCACAAAAAAAAGTTCAAAGCGCTGCCAAAAATTTTCCTTTTAATATTTTTTAATAATCCTAGTTTGCGGTCTGTAGTTAAGTCTGTATTTTAAAATGCCGTTTACTTTTTTCCTTTAACATCATCGCAGCGCCATCTAGCGTGGCAGCAGAAAAACCCCCTTTTTCGGAGGTGGGTGTATAAATTGCTCTGAATTTCAATAATGAACCATGCGATCGGGTTGAAAAAATTACTATGTACGCTCAAGATATTACTAACTCTATGGTGAAAAATTCATGTTTGAATCTTTATCCAGTTCTTCACGAAAAAATTCTAAAAAAGCCCAAAAAACGGCCTTCCCACGGGATGACCTCCTTAAGTTGCTTGTGATTAGCGCTTATCTAAATGGTTCGAAGTACTATGTTTATATAATTATAAAGTTGTTGCTTTCGGATTAGGTAAGCTCCGTCAGACAACACAGAAAGTCCAAAGTAAAGCTATTGTTTACAATGTTTACAAATATATTTTGTCTGGTTATTTAGATTCTTTTTTAAGGTTTTGTGTAAACACAAAACTTTATTAAAGTCGGTTTACTGTCTGCCTGTCCGTCTGTCTGTCTGTCTTTTTTTTTCGGCGTTGGAAGGGGGAAAGGTTTAAAACCTACTGCTGGCTCCTGCCACGCAGTTATGTGAGACTTCTACTCACTAAAACCACAATGTTTTCGGGTGTTAAACGCCTGTCTGCGACCGCTTCCATTCTTGTTCGGTGCCCGGTGAACTTCGGGCAATCAAATAGGACATGCTCCGCATTTTCAGCTACGTTACCACATCTTGGGCAGCATGGTGATTCGTCGTGACCAAATCGATGTAAATAAGTACGATAACCACCATGTCCACTTAAGAATTGTGTTAACTCGTAGCTTAATTCCCCATGGTTTCGTTCAAACCATCTCCGAATATTCGGAATAATGCGGTATGTCCAACGACCAGTTTGTGACTCATCCCATCACTTTTGCCAAACTTCGATAGATTCCCACCGTGCCAGCTGCTGGCGAAATGCGTTAGACTCTCCAGGTGCATACGTTTTGTCGTAAAGTCGCCGGCGTTCATTCGCCAAAAAGTCTATGGGAAGCATCCCTGCTAGTACATATGCTGCTTCTCCTGATGTTGTCCGATACAAACTGTATACCCGGAGTGCACTAAGCCGATGTGCCATTCCCAATTTTCGGCAGTTCACTTTGTTATTCAGAACAGTTGCCCAAACTGGAGCCGCGTAGAGTAGCACAGAGCTAACTACCCTAGAGAGCAGAAGACGTCGACTTTGTCTTGGCCCACCAATGTTCGGTAGTATCCTCCAGATTGTTGCAGCGATGGAAGACGCTTTAGTTGCGGCATACTCAATGTGTCTTTGAAGTTGAGTCTTCTGTCAATAATTACTCCCAAGTATTTGAGCGATGCTTGGGAGTAAATTGTTTTTTTCGCCAACTTTAATTTTCACAGCTGTGTTCTTTGTTCTCTTGGTAATGAGAACTACTTCTATTTTATGTTCAGCAAGTGAAAGGCCAGAATTTATCAACCAGGAATTCATCTCCCATATCATTTCATTTGCATAGATCTCGATCTCGTCTTGATGCTTTGAAACCACTGTTATTCCGATATCATCGGCGAAGCCAATAGTTGTCACGTTTTCCGGTAGGCGTAGCGTCAACACTCCATCATACATAACTAACTACAGCAAGGGACCCAGGACAGAAACCCGTGGCATTCCGCAAGTTGTCGGGAATAGTTCTAGCCCATCGTCCGAATCGCAGAAAAGTCTTCACCCAAGGAGAAACTCAACCACAATGCGTACAATCTACTTCGGGGCCTGTATCTTGTCGAGTGCCTCGATGATGTTTTTCCATTTCGCACTATTGAACGCATTTTGTACGTCGAGGGTTATTACTGCGCAGCATTTTCCTTCTTCTATTGTAGCCTGAGCCAAGCTAGTCCACATGCTGATTGTGTCGACAGTTGATTTCGCCTTACGAAATCCGAATTGTTTGTCGGAAAGGCCTCCTTCCTTTTCCGCAACAGCGAGCAATCTGTTATATATTACTCGTTCAATTAGTTTGCCAATGGTATTGACCAGACATATCGGTCTATATGAGGAGGGGTCACCCAATGGTTCACCTACCTTCGGAATGAGTATTAGCTTTTGTAGCTTCCATTGCTCGGGGAATACTCTTTCCCTAAGGCATGCCATGAAAACTTTTGCAAACATATCTGGCAATATTAGGGACTCCATCCGGTCCTGGAGTCTTTTTTTCAGTCAATTTTTTTGCTGCGTCTAGAACCTCCTCATTTACCACTATTGGAACTTTGTCGGGATTTAAATGTACTGCAGGCAGACTTGTACAATCCACATCTACTGGGAATAGAGTGTTCACTATATTCTGCAACAACTCTGGACAAGTAATCGGTGGGGAGCGCTCCCTTTTTAGTGATGACATCACCGAACTATATTTGCCACCCCATGGGTCAAAGTCAGCTTCAGTACACATCCGCTTGAAATGTTCGGATTTGCTCTTTGCGATAACCACTTGTAATTTGTTTCTCGCATTTTGATACTGCACATGTAACTCCTCGAACTCAGGTCGGTTTCTTCTGCGCTGGGAGCGTCTCCTAGCTTTGAGGCACTTTTTCCGGCATTCCTCAATTTGGGAATTGTACCAAAAATTAGGATTTCGTCTTCGGAAAGTGCGACGTCAAGGCATAGCGGCATCGCATGCCTGCTGCAATTTTTCCACGACCTGTGAAACTTTGTTTTGTGCGCTTCCCGATAGCAATGTATCTTCCAAAAGACTCCTTGAACTCCTTGAACATTTCTGCGTCGAATTTCTTAGTTATCCAGCTCATCGTTATTCGTTGTAATGGCTTCATATTATTCCTTTGCGATGATAGCCTAATGATCGCTATGTGTATACTCCTCGCTGACACGCCACTGCAAGTCTCTGATTAGAGTATCACTGACGAAGGTGAGGACACCCACCAATTGCAATTCTCCCCTCCGGAATGTGTTGGCTCTCCCAGAGTTGGCAAGTATCACGTTCAAGCGTGAGAATGTCTCCAGCAATATTCGTCCTCTTGCGTTGATTTCTCTGCTACCCCATTCTTCTGCCCATGCGTTGAAGTCGCCGGCTATTACTTTGGGATTGTAGCGACTTGAATTGGAGGATAGTTTCTCCAGCAATGACGTGAACAGTTATAGATGTATATCCCTCCAATCTTGGCACGGGTGAACCCGTCCTCTGGATGTTTTTTCGCATCTACTATAGCTTGGTTTCCGCAGCTCCATATCGCGCCTTACTGGTTTTGTCTGCTATCCATACTCCGCCATGCAGATTTTCATATTGTTCGGATACAATGGCAACGTCGATGTTGTGTTCGAATATGCTTTGCGAAAGTAGGTCCTGGGCCGCTCGACAGTGATTCAGATTGAGTTGCATAAACTTCATTTGACCTTATTTATGAACGCCTTTCTGAACACTGGGCATTTACTGCTTCCTGCAATGTGGGCGTTGTCACTATTTTTTGCTTCCACCCAGAATACGCATTTGGGCATTCCGTTGCAGTCCTTTGCAAAATGGCCTTGTTCTCTACATTTTCGGCACAGATTTGATTTGTCTTGCGAGCTAGTTCACGCTTTCGTTATGTGACCAACCTGCCAGCACTAATAGCATTTATGCACTGGACTCTGTTCCCCTAACCGACAGACCACCCATCCAATACGTACTTTGCCCACTGTAATCGCTTTTTCCACTGCTTCAATAGGAAGACTTATCGATGCTATCTGCGTGTCACCGTACGCTTTTCTAAGTCATAGCACATTATACTCATTCACTGATTGTAATCCTAATTGGGTTTGAAAGGCCTCGCAGATCTCAGATTTTGTGGTGACTTCATCCAAATCCTTTCATTTGATCACCACCGAATCTTTACTTATTTTGACCGCCGTAGCCGCACCTAGTGATACTTCAATTTTCTCCCGTAGGTCTTCGCCTCCGTCTTATTCGCGTGACATTTACACTCTGATCCGCCAACGATGTATCTGCTTTAACCTTGCGTAAGATATCCACGTACGTCAACTCACTGGTTTTTGTTATTATCAGCGCGTCCGGCCTGACTTTTTTCTGCAGCTTCTTCTTAGGTCCTACCTTAGTCCAAGTGTCTTCGGTGCCGTTAGTGGCCTTTCCCGCATGCCCAGATAAGGTTCCGTCGTTCCTAGGTTGCGCCGGCATCTGTTTCTCTTTTTTCCTTTTCGCTGTTCGTTGGGGAGATTGCATTTCTTCATTTGGGTTTCTTAGTCGTTTGTTCCGAATTTCCGAGATATCCTTCTCACTTTGCAAAGAGCTTTTTGGGAAGAAGTGTCTTCTGCGTGGTTTGGGTTGCTACGGCAACTATCGCTTTTTGTTGGTTTATCGGCACTGTTTTTTTCTGCACGTGCTTTCACGTCCTCTTTGGCCTTGAAGTATGTTGCCCTGATTGAACGCACCTGATCTTTAATCGCGTGGTGTACATTATTAGGTTGGTTAACGTACTCCATTAAATTAAATCCTCTTAAATACAGTAACTACACTGCTGCTACTCTTATGGCATAACATGCGTTTTTCTGCCGAATTCGCTGGCGGTGATCGCAGTAATTTTGCGGAAAGGATCATCATCATCAATGGCGCAAAAACCGGTATCTGGTCCTTAATAAGGAACTCCAGACATCCCGGTTTTACGCCGAGGTCCACCGATTCGATATCCCTAAAAGCTGTCTGGCATCCTGACCTACGCCATCGCTCCATCTTAGGCAGGGTCTGCCGCGTCTTCTTTTTCTACCATAGATATTGCCTTTATAGACTTTCCTGGTGGGATCATCCTCATTCATACGGATTAAGTGAAAGGATCACTCGCGCTAAAAGGTAACAATGGGGACTCTCCACTGGACATTTTGCTAGTGGGAAGCCCACCGGAGTCCTCTGCTTCCTCCACTGTTTGCAGTAATTTAACTCAAAAAAGTGAAATTATAATAAGTTTATAACTACAAACTTATCCGCTTTAATTGGAGATGGAACTCGGGCTTCACTTCTCAACCGATTAACTGGAAATTAAAACACATTTTATTTGTTATATAATATGAGAGTCGACCTCACATTGCACGTGACGCGAGGCAAACGTACTGTCAGCAAGCTACGCGCTCCTGCTTGGAAATTACACTTTTGTGGATTGGTCCACACAATAATTGCACTTTCTACTCGCATTCAGTGTGAGCGTCTTGAATGTCCAATTCAGCATTCAGCGAGAGAAATGAATAAAGGGGAAGAGCCAAACTTCAACCTGTTTCTATTTCGATCAGCAGTCATAAACCAGCTAAAAACAGATCCTATTTGAAGCTTAAGTGTCCCGCCGTGTTGGTTCAGTTAAATTCAAACAATTTTTTATTATTTTTTGAATATAAAAGAAAAAAAAATAGAAGAAAAAAATCCCCATACGTGATTGAACCAAGGCCGCCCGGTCCGCGCGTACGCGCGCTCCCACGAGTCTGCCCGGACGTTGTTGGTCCTTTTTAAGGTTTTGTTTACAAAAAATCGGTTCAATGTCTGTCTGTTACAAGCCCTTTTCTCAGAAACGGCTATACCGATTGGCACGAAATTTGGTGAGAAGGTGGGAACTGTGGACCCGCAGACATGCAGTGACTGATATCCTCCAACGTTGAGATTTTGAAATTCTTTTCACAGAATATAGTCATGTTGGGTATCAAATCAAAGGTCTCGATTAGTACTTTTCGAAGTCGGCCTTAATTTTGAGATTTGCTGGAAACGTGGGGAGTGCGGGGGTTGAAAGTGATCACTTCTTTAAGAGGGCCATTCTCAGAAACTACCAAACCGAAAAATCTGAAAAAAATCAGGCCGCTGCCATTATATGGTGCCTAGGTTCAAAAATACCTCCCAAAACGATATCTATTCAAATAAAGTTAATAATAGTATATCACTATATTTTTTTTTTAATTGGCTGGAAACCCCCCTTAAGTTTATCCGAAATTTTGAAATAATGTAGTCTATAATGTAGACCATGATCTTACCAAGTTTGGTGGAAATCGCAATATTACTAACGAAGTTATAATATGTCAAAGTTGTTGATTCTTTGAAAATTGAAGACTATGAATGTCAATATCACCCGAAAGTGGATACTCTCAAATAATATATGGGTATATTACGTGCTACGTACTAAGAAATACACAAAACCTTTCGTACCTGAAGCGTCCAGCTTCCGGTTTCCCAACTTGTTTTTATTGCTTAGTTCCTGATGTGGACCACAAAAGAAAATAAGAGTGTATTTTAGCGTTTACAATCTGAAGGTAAATTGATATTTCACCCGGACTACCGGAATCATTCATACCGCTGGGGGTGATACTCACTGCTGGAATTATAGAACTGCTTTCCTGGCTATTGATATTCATCATCAATGACGGTAATTCCTACTTTCTCGATGATGAGCAGAAAGTAACTGAATTTATGCATACATGTCAACTTTGAACATTTATCCCATGAACTTCAGGATATTTACATGAAAATTTCCATGTTTATTATGAATTTGTTTTATCCATTATATAAACATGAAGCTTTGCACCTTGAAAGTAGTAATTCACCTGATGCATAGGGAAGCAAGGTTCAATATTGACATCATTTACAGGTTGAATAAAAAATTCAAAGATGTCCTGGATGTGAAATGGGAAGCAGGGTTGTGGCTATAAATTTATTTTTGCATGGGGTAGTGCTTATGAAAACGCAAGGTATATGGAAATTTACTTTTGAGGATCTTAGGAATATGCGTAGAAAGGATATGCATTGATTCGTCCTGTATATTTATATTAATAGATCAGTTTTAGTGGTTGTTGAATCATGTTCAACAGATCGGCATCACAATTGATGCTAAATTATACCTTAAGACATCTCATATTCTCTAAGAAACATAATATCCGAAAGTTGTCAAGTAAGAAAGTATCTTTTCAATACAACAAACATAAACTCCTTCTACATGTATATGTTAAAGTCAAGAAAAATTGCATGAACGAACTCATAACGTAATAATTAGTCATTATTAGAATATTTTACGGTCATATGGACATCGACCTGATTGCTTAGTGGCTCAATTCGGAAAATAATAACATAGGTCAATAAATCGTCAATCGACACGATTAGCTACCTTGTAATGTAATGTAAATATTGCAATGTAAGACTTTAATGAAACGCAGGCCATTTATTAAGTATAAATAGCATTTAGTGAACTGTACTAAGACAGTGTGAATAAATAATTCAGACGAACATTTTAGTTCGTATTTCTATTTGCACTCTCCCTTACCCAACAATATTTCCTCCTACAACCATTGGGAGTAATATTATCCTACCCGAAAACTTATCTCAGATACCGGAGCGGTACAAAAGAAAAGTTTTCTCAATAATTGGTCCGTCGAGCCGGATATAATTACTATAAAATCCGTGTTGATCCAATCCCCGATTCCTTAATCAAACTTTCTCAGACGAATATTGCTATATAGGTGGAGGTGCTGGAAAGAAATTACAGGAAGGATGGAGCATCTCGGAGATCAGCCGAGTATCGAGAAACTTCAAGCCCTGATCACGATGTTCAGGGCGAATCATCGGAAGCTGCTCGGTCTCCTCAAGCCAGACGACCCGTATTTTGGCGTGCAGGAGGAGATGGTGGCGAAGTTTGGGGCGATCAAGGCATTGATCGAGAGCGATCAAGCCCAGATTGGCAGCAGATTGATGACGGAAAAAGAAGATGGTGGTCAGACTGGGATACCATCCGACACATCAGGTGCCACTCATGATGGATTACATGTGGATAATTTTACCATTGCAGGATTAACGTCGATCCCGGCTGCCGGCACGTACACAGAGGAGAGGCAAACATGCGGGGTTTCAGAGCACCTCCCGAAATTAGTGTCGATCCAAATTCCGTTCTTTTGTGGCATCATCAAGGAAAGGAAGGAAAGGAAACATTAGTTACGAGTTGGAAACGGAACGAGTAACATGCCATTAAAATGGTATTGCATTTCTCTGTATTGTTATCGAGAGGGGTAGAATGGTGGGGATGACCCCCTCTGTAGCCCCCCTTCCACATTGGGACGATAATTACTCGACCTTATTTATGATTCTAAAAAAGCCCTTTTCGGGGTGCCATAACTTTGACAGAAGTAGAAAGAAGGGACATTCTTTTTCCTTCTATATATCCTTTTTACACTCTTACTCTCCGGGGGTATGGGAAGCAGACTCAACTGATGATACCAAAATACCCCCCATTAGACGGAGGGAATTTGAGAGAGAGGACATCCTTTATCACTCCGGGAATAGGGCTCAAAATTAAACCCTATCTTTTAAAGGGATTATGACCGCCACTGTCCTTTAACGGGGTTAGAAAAAGAGAACTTTTCTTTCCTCTACCTATCCTCCTCATTATGTCCTTCTTATGGGATAGGTTTGAAAATTCGAGTTGGCCATGCTGATGTAAAAGGAACCCCATTTTGAATGGCCATAACCTTATAAGGTTATGATGAGCGCATTGAGTTTTGACCGGGTTTGAACAGGAGGCACCATCCCCTTCCTCCTCCATAAACTTTTCACCCCCTCCGGAGACAAGGTTGAAAATTCTGCCTTCTCGAAAATTATATTTTAGCCGTCATCTGACAAATATTGTGCAACAAAGCACAATATGCCCATACACTACACAACGCGTTGCGCAAACGGCTCCGTTGCGCAAAAGATTTCAAACATGTTTGAAATTTATCAAACATTTGCGCAACGCATCAAACGGGCCCATATATCAGCAAATTATTGCGCAACAGCCTGCGTTGCACAATTTGTTTGATAGTGACGATACGGAACTGCTTGGTTGAGTTTAATAACTTGGGGTACACGACTGCTCATTGGGACCCAAGTATAATCCGTATTATAATGCGAAAGAAAGATTGTACATAGAACTCAGGGTTAAGAAGGCCTGTATAGCCTTCTATGTCTGCAAGAGAACCTTTGCAAAGAAATGGGGTTTCCAGCCGAGGATGGTTCTCAGGATGTACACCGTTGTAGTGTGTTCGATCCTGACGTATGGCTCTATTGTATGGTGGCAGACTTTGAAGAAAAAATACAATAGAACGAAGCTTAATAGGATTCAAAGAACCGCGTGTGCAGGTGCTACTGGGGCTCTGCAGTCCTGCCCGACGGATGCTCTCAATGTACTCCTGCATCTCCTCCCCCTACACCACCACATTAAATATGTTGCGGCGTGCAGTGCTGTCAGACTACGTGAGTCCGGATGCTGGATAGCGAAGTCCTACGGCCACAGCAACATCCTAGATGAAATATCGCGGAAAATCTGGGCATCTCTCACGGACTATGTTACACGCAAGCTGAACTTTACGAGAAACTTTGCTGTGGACCCTCCAACCAGGGCAAATTGGAAGACCGGCGGCGTGTTGCAAGACTATGACCCAGCATTCTTTACGGATGGATCAAAGATGGCCTACGGAGTCGGCGCGGGGGTTTTCTCGAATACACACAGTGTATCCAAGTCGTATGGTCTCCCAGGTTTCGCCAGTGTATTCCAGGCGGAAGTACTGGTGATATTGGAAGTCTGTCGATGGCTGGAGCGTGATTCAAGCCCCAAGCGTAATATAGCCATTCTGACCTACAGCCAAGCGGCCATCAGGGCCTTGTACTCAACGACGACATCTTCCCGGCTGGTGGGGCAGTGCAGAGCCGTGCTTAACCGTCTGGGCGGCACGCTCAAGGTCACTCTCTTCTGGGACCCCGGGCATAGGTACATTGAGGGGAATGAGCGGGCTGACGGATTGGCCACGTAAGGCTCTGATCTTGGCAGTCCCTCGGCAAATACAGTCAGTGTTCCACTCGCGGGTGTCGGGGGCAAGTCTACTCGTACTACCTAGCAGCCACGGGCCTGATATGGCGAAGTCTTACAAGCTGTGCCAAGTTAAGGAGAATTTGGCCCGCTTATAACATAGCCCGATCACGATAGCTCTTGTGCCAGACGCGTGCAAATGCATTCAAGATTACGGCGGTCTGCACGGGGCACTGGCCTATAGGGGACCATTCTGCTAGATTCGGCATACCATACAACTCGCATTGCCGAAGCTGCGGAGAAGGAAGGAAAACACTCATGCACTTTCTCTGCGATTGCCCAGCTCTGGCTACAGTCAGGCTGTGGACACTGGGTAAACCCTTCTTTGGGGACCTCAGAGAGATTTCTAGCTCCGGGGTTTGAAAGCTGGTTTCCTTCGTGAATGCTACGGGCTGACTCTGAAGATCCGAGCCGGCTGGACTCTGCATAACAATAGTCACAGTCTTAGGAGTTTGTGGCATTAAAACGGCGCTAATTGGGCTCCTCGGAGCGGCCACTGATACCTACCTACCTACCCTACATCGATGGTTGCAAGGAGTTACCTCCTGTGAGTAAGTTATGCGATTTGCTCCTGAAGAGGTATAAGCTGTTTCTGTCCATCCAAGCCCAATCTTCACCAAGTCAGCCCCCGGAGAAAAAAGCCTTTGCGGCCCAAACGAAAGGTGGTTGCACATATTGCAAAGGAAAACACGCGATGTTTTCATGTAACGAGTTCAGGAAGCTGTCCGTCGAGGATAGGAACGACTTCGTAAGGCGGTCCAAGGTATGTCGAAACTGTCAATCACATAATGATTCACGAAAGTGTAAGAGTAAGTGCGATGTTTGGAGTGCAATAAAAACCACCATACCATGCTACACCTTAAAAAAGCAGTAAGTACGAATTCTGCCTGTCAGCCGAAGGGAAAATCAAGCACGGTATCAATATTGCTTGCAACCGTCCTAGTATTGGCGAGGGGGCCAACTGGCAAGATTTCGGTACTTCGGGCTTTGATCGATCCTGGTTCCCAGACATCCTCCATCGCGTTGGCGGCAGCAAACAAGTTAGCTTTGAAGAAGAGAAATGTATTGGCGTCAGTATCGGGCATCGGTGGTGTTCATGCGGCGACTGTCCGGAAAACCGTCGAGCTCAAGATAATGCGAAATTTTGTGTCCAACTTTGAGCTGGTGATTGAGGCTTATGTGCTACCAGCACTAACAACCTTACTGCCGAATGAAGATATTATCGAAAACGGATGGATGAGGAAGCTACAACTTGCAGACCCGGAATATAACGTTAAGGCAGGCATTGATCTGGCACTGGGAGCTGAAGTGTTTGAAGAGATAATCGAGCCAAAAATAAAGAAAGGAGATCCATTGATGGGCCAAAAGACGAAATTAGGTTGGGTTCTCTCGGGCAAAGTCCCCATAGAGTCACCTGCAGTCACGACACTGATATCTAATATATCAACAACGGAGTTTCATATGGCGCTCCAACGATTCTTCGAAACAGGGGCAGATCAGGATGATGTAGCGGTTGCGAACGAATACGAGGTGATTTACGAAAGCACGGTCCAGCGTGACGCAGATGGCACATACGCGGTCACGTTACCATTCAAGGACGACCCTAAGGTAGTGTCACTAGGGAATTCAAGGAACAGGGCACTAATGCGTCTAAAACAACCCGAAAAAACGACTCGAGAAGGATGTTCAATTAAAGGAAGGATGCAAGAGTACATCGACCTTGGTCACATGAGGCGACCGATACCTTTTGTTGGAGAAGACAGAGACGTGTACTACCTTCCGCATCATCCTGTAATTAAGATGGAAAGCACGACCACCAAGATACGGCCAGTTTACGATGCTTCTGCAAAAACTTCGAGTGGTTCCAGCTTAAACAACTTTCCACAAATTGCAAGGCGACCTAGCGCATACACTGCTAAGATGGAGCAAATTTCGATACGCAATTACATCCGATATCGAGAAAATGTTTCCGATGATTAATATCCAGCCGTGTCATAGGAACTTCCAACGAGAGCTTTATAGACCGACAAGGGACAAACCTATACAGGATACGGACACTGGCGTCATTTGGCGAAAAGGGCCGATCCACGACTATATTGAAAAGATACGTCTCCGTGTTTGCTTGCATGGTAATGAATTGGTCAGTGATTTCTCGGGCCAAGCATTTCTGGCAGCATTCAAACGATTTACGGCAAGGAAAGGATTATGTTCGCAAATATACAGTGATCACGGCAGTACCTTTGTGGGAGCCAAGAATCAGATCGATGAGGAGATGCAGCAGGGGATAATTTCGGCAACAAAAGAGGATAAGCCATGAAATCCCCGCACGGTTGTCGGCAGCCAACAGAGCCTATTTCAACTTACAAAAACTGTTTCGCTCGAAACGTCTCACCATGGGGTCAAAGCTCTTACTGTACAAGACAATGATCTTGCCGGTCCTCATGTATACCTCGGATACTTGGGTTCTTAGCAAGACAAAATTGCGAAGTCTTGGCCGCGTTTGAGAGAAGAATCCTCCAAAGAAGGTTTGGCTCCCTACATGAGGATGGACGATTTCGTAGTCTACACAACGACGAAATCTATAAGCGATACCTCGACCACGGTTGTGGATAAAATCCTGCTCAATAGGGGTGGGTGGGTCACTTAATCCATATGGATGAAGATCATCGAGCCTGGTTTGGAAAAGAGAAACAGGAATGCTCATGAAATTTCCGGGGGTATGCATGCCAGAGAGCTACCTGACATTCAGAGGGAAATTCTACAAAGGAACCAGAGGGGTAGCAATGGGGTATCCCGTATCATCTTTGCTGCGTGACATATCCATGGACAAATTGAAAATGATCTACATTCCAAAGACCTGCTCCCAAAGATTTGGTCGAGATATGTGGAGGACATTTTCGTCATTGTCCATGAAGACAAAATAGAGAAGATGCTTTAGGTCCTGAATAAGGTACATCGGAAATTTAGATTTACCGTTGAGATAGAGGACAATCGAGAAATTCCGTTTCTTGATTTAAGGATCTTCTTTTTTTTTCAACATTTGTCCCGTTCAAAAGCGGAGTCGGCTCGTCGCGATCGATTTCACCATTTGGTTCTATCAAATGCCTGATCTGGATGGAATCTTGAAGCTTTTAAATCCCCATCTAGCGTATCAAGCCGCCGTTGTTTCGGGGGATCTCTATTGATATTTACATGAAGCCTATACACACGCAATGAACGATACCAGAAAATTCGAATCACGCCTATTTACATAAAATGGCCCCTTTCCATGCCATAATCCACTGGTTGTTCACCGTGCCCCTCAATGCTGAAAGATTTAGGAAAGAAAAGGAGTATGACACCGGAGTGAAGAATGGCTTCCAACCGTCGATTATTGAAAGGCTCAAGCGGAAATAAACCTCGTTAATAACTTGGAAATATATGGTGGCAACGTCAGCACCGAAGACGAATCAACCAACAACATCAAACTGCACTGGTCAAACACAAACACGAAGAAGAATAAGGATAGGAGAATACAACTTTGAGACCGTTGACAATTTCTCCTATCTAGGGTCGAAAGTCACAACCGATAACAACTACGATGATGAAATCCGCGCACGGTTGTTGTCAGCCAACAGAGCCTATTTCAGCTTACAAAGACTGTTCCGCTCGAAACGTCTCACCATAGGGTCAAAGCTCTTACTGTACAAGACTATGATCTTGCCAGTCCTCATGTATTCCTCGGAAACTTGGGTTCTTAGCAAGAAAAATTGCGAACTCTTGGCCGCGTTCGAGAGAAGAATCCTCCGAAGAATTTTTGGCCCCCTACATGAGGATGGACGATTCCGTAGCCTACACAATGACGAAATCTATGAGCGATACCATGACCGTCCGGTTGTCGATAAAATCTGGCTCAATAGGTTACGGTGGGCGGGTCACTTAATCCGTATGGATGAAGATGATCCCACCCGGAAAGTCTATAAGGGCAATATCTATGGTAGGAAAAGAAGACGAGGCAGACCCTGCCTAAGATGGAGCGATGGCGTGGGCCAGGACGCCAGACAGCTTTTAGGGATATCGAATTGGTGGACCTCGGCGCGAAACCGGGATGTCTGGAGTTCCTTATTACGGCAGGCCTAGACCGGATACCGGTTGTTGCGCCGTTGATGATGATGAATAACTTGGAAGGGAAAAGAAGAATAGAGGTCACACACTCACCGGCTTCATCAAAGCTAATAAAAACAATGAAAGAGCTAAACATCGACATGGTGCCATAAGTATGATTTACCAGCTCAAAAGCAGGTTGGGATGATTCAGTGGATCGTATAAAGTTACATGTCCTGATTGTGAGAAGTGCCATATGGGTCAAATTAAAAGACTGGTTTTGGTACGCTGGAGAGAGCACGAGAGAGAATCGGAAACAGCCAGGAGAAAGAATAAGAAAAGCACAAAGCTGAAATCAATGATAGCAGCATGAGCAGCATGCGGGAACAATAGGAAGTTGGACGCGTAAGAGAGCTTATCGATCCTAAGAGGGGAAGGAAAGGGAACAGATGGAACCACAACATGGGCAACGTGTAATCGAAGCTGCTAAGAGAGGTCGCAAGTAAGACACTCGGCAACAGTAATGCGAGCACGATCTCCAATTAGGTAATCTGTTAACAATTATAAGATCATCATCATCAACGACCCAACAACTGGTATCCGGTCTAGGCCTGCCTTCGTAAGGAGGTCCAGACACCCCCGTTTTGGGCCGAAGTCCACCAATTCGACATTCCTAAAAGTTAGGAATTGATATCTTAGTTGATCAGGTGCTGAAAAAGGGCACAATTTGCGCCCGAAATAGGTATATACAAATAAATAATATATCCCGTCTCAGGAAATAATCAATTGTATTCTATTTTATTTTATTTAGATTGTATTAGAAAACCTGGATAGAAACGACAAAATTGAAATTGAAGCAAAATAACAACATATTTACAATACAGAAGAGTGGTTGTAACTTAAAATCAAAAGGTTTCTTGGAGGGTCTCGTCATCTCGAAAGTATTGTATTGAGGAAGGAACAGGGGATGCTCCTCTCAATTTCTTTCCTTTTTATGAAAATTCCATTGCTTTTTGTTTATAACGTCGACATTCAGTCAAAAAGAGAGTTTGACTCTAGAGAGTATACAATGAGAGTTTACAATGAGATTTTATAACACAAATAATCGTCACATTGACTGCTGTGAGTCAGACATTAAGGGTTGATTTCAATACTTACCATTATATACACGCATACATGGACGTTATTATCGCAATGAAATAATAAGATCCGACTACCAGGATTGCTTCTGCTTTCCAAATTATATTACACTTTCTCATTCGCAATGTTACAAACATCTTTGACGATAATTTCTCACGTTCCAGACAACACATCTCTCCACGTTCGTCTAAATTCTAATTTAATACAAATTGATAATGGATAATCCTGATAAATGTCTATTTGTAAGTCATAAAGTGATATGTCTGCTCCGGAATCTAATTCCTCTGAAAGCACTTGAGAGCAGTAACTAAACAGAACCAACTCAAACGTCTAATTGCTATCACATTGTACCCTATAATCCGACAGATTACCTTCCCAACAGGTGCACTGAATGAATCAGGATGCTTTGCCCCTTACCCTATTTGTAATGGTATTTGAATGTTATTTATTTCCCCATTGGCGTGATAAGTACGTTCGTTGTCTTCTGACTTTCCTCGTGTTTAAAACTGAATCCTAAATCAAGTTCCTTATTCTGGATTCTGGATTTATAATGGCATAATATGTATTTGAACAAAGTAGCTTATTTTTATATTTTTCTTGATATATGTACATATAATTTCCACTTAAGACCTCACGCCTATTAAGGGAGTCATCCCACGGTTTGGGTCCAAGGAATCAATTTTTTTTGCATCAATTGTAGTATATGTATATAGTGTAGAATATAGGGGCGAAGGGATTTTTAGATGCACCCAGGCATTCCGCAATTACGTAATTATAGGTAAAGTGTCATAAGTCAGGTCTATGTCGATCGCCGTAATGCAGCGCGAATTTACCAGTCCGAACTAGAACATCGTTCGACTTCGCTAAAAGAGTAAGAATTGAACCCAAAACTTTACATGTGTTTTTTTGGAGAAACCGAAAATTTATGAACCAGATGTACCAGATTAATCATGATCAATGGTGCGTCCGGATAGCTGAGTGGTTAGAGTGCAAGGCTGTCGTACGGAAGGTTCAAACAAATATCACTGGTGGCAGTGGAATTTGTATCGTGATTTAACGTTGGATACCAGTCGACTCAGCTGTGAATGAGTACCTGAGTCAAATCAGGGTAATAATCTCGGGCGAGCGCAATGCTGACCACATTGTCTCTTAGTGTACCGTTACGGCCTCGAAGGAAGTGCTCTAACACACTTGACGGCCCTGATCCAACATGGATTGTTGCGCCAACGATTATTATCAACGGCGCAACAACCGGTATCCGGTCTAGGAATGCCTTAATAAGGAACTCCAGACATCCCGGTTTTGCGCCGAGGTCCACCAATTCGATATCCCTAAAAGCTGACTGGCGTTCTGGCCTACGCCATCGCTCCATCTTAGGCAGGGTATGCCTCGTCTTCCTTTTCTACCATAGATATTGCCCTTACAGGCTTCCCGGGCAGGATCATCCTCATCCATACGGATTAAGTGACCCGCTCACCGTAACCTATTGACCCGGGTTTTATCCACAACCGGAAGGTCATGGTATCGCTCATAGAGTTCGTCGTAATGTAGGCTATGGAATCGTCCATCCTCATGTAGGGGGCCAAAAATTCTTCGGAGGATTCTTCTCACGAATGCGGCCAAGAGTTCGCAATTTTTCTTGCTAAGAACCCAGGTCTCCGAGGAATATATGAGGACTAGCAAGATCATTGTCTTGTACAGTAAGAGCTTTGACCCTATGGTGAGACGTTTCGGGCGGAACATTTTTTCTAAGCTGAAATAGGCTCTGTTGGCTGACAACAACCGTGCGCGGATTTCCTCATTGTGGCTGTTATCGGTTGTGATTTTCGACCCTAGATAGGAGAAATTATCAATGGTCTCAAAGTTGTATTCTCCTATCCTTTTTCTTCCTGTTTGACCAATGCGGTTTGATGTTGGTGGATGGTTGGTTTTCGGTGCCGACGTTGCCACCATATATTTTGTCTTGCCTTCATTAATGTGCAGCCTAAGATCTCGCACCACCTGCTCGATCTGGATGAAGGCAGTTTGTACATCTCGGGTGGTTCTTCCCATGATGTCGGTATCGTCAGCATAGGCCAGTAGTTGGGTGGAGTTAAAGAGGATCGTACCTCTTGCATTTACCTTGGCATCACGGATCACTTTCTCGAGGGCCAGGTAAAGAGGACGCGTGATAGGGCATCACCTTGTCGTAGACCGTTGTTGATGTCGAATGGTCTTCAAAGTGATCCTGCTGCTTTTATCTGGCATTGCACATTGGTCAGGGTCAACCTAGTCAGTCTTATTAATTGCGTCGGGATACCGAATTCTCTCATGGCCGTGTACAGTTTTACCCTGGCTATGCTATCATAGGCGGCTTTAAAGTCGATGAATAGATTGTGCAACTGATCTCCATATTCCAACAGTTTTTCCATCGCCTGTCGCCTAGAGAAAATCTGATCTGTTGTTGATTTGCATGGAGTGAAGCCTCTTTGGGGCTCTATCCAGCCTAGCAAGTGTGAGTAGAATATCTTATAGATGGTACTTAGCAACGTGATACCTATATCATTGCTGAACAGTGTGATATTTCCCTTTTTATGTATGAGACAGATAATGCCTCGTTGCCAATCGTCAGGCATTGATTCGCTGCCCCATACCTTGAGCACAAGTTGATGAACCACTTGGTCGCCTCCATATTAAACCAATTCGGCTGTAATTCCATCGGCTCCTGGCGACTTATGATTTTTAAGCCGATGAATTGCACGGACTGTTTCTACTATACTTGGTGGTGGCAGTATTTGTCCGTCGTCTTCAGTTGGCGGGACCTCCAACTCGCCGATGTTCTGGTTGTTCAGTAGCTCATCAAAGTATTCATACCGTCGCTCCAATATGCCCATTCTGTCGGAAATCAGATTTCCCTCTTTGTTTCGGCAGGAAAAGCATCGAGGTGTATAAGGCTTCATCCTGCTGACTTGTTGGTAAAACTTCCGCGCCTGGTGCGGTTGCTCCCTGTACTTTACTAGTTCACAAACTTGTTTGTTCTCCCAGGTTTCCTTTTTCCGTCTGTCAAGTCGCTTCTCCGCTCGACGGAGTTCGTGATAAGTCTCTGCGTACTCAAAATGTGTGCCCCGAAAAGTGAAACATGTCTCTTTCTCAGAACCTATTTGAAAGAAAAATCACAGTGATGCACCTAGAGGAAATCTAGCCCCCAACATATATCCCCTTCTGATATTTGCACAAATACAGTTAATAATGGCATATTACCATATTCTAGAAATTTTCCCGAAAGCCCCTCAAGTTTATCCTTGGGGCACAAAATTTGTCATTAGTATAGGCGGTAATATAGGACATAACTCTGAAAAATTTGTGCGAGAGTTAACTGCAATTAACAAAGTTATAAAAGGTCATAACTTTCCATTTCACGTATTGCCGTTGCAATCTTTCGCAAAATGACCTTGTTCTCCTCACTTACTGCGCAGACTAGATCTAGAAGATAGTCTTGCGAGCTGGTGCAGACTTTCGGTAATGTGGCTGATTTGCCAGCACTTAAAGAATTTATGCATTTGACTTTGTTCTCATGTCCGGCAGACCACCCATTCAATACCTACTTGGCTTGCTGCAATCACCTTTTTTGCTGATTCGATAGGGAGATTTATCGACACTATCTGTGTATCACCGTAAGCCTTTGTTCCTTCTGTTTTTACGGTTCGGCTTGCAAAACAAAACTTTATTAAAATCGATTCAATGTTTCTCGGTGGTCAAATGAATTTTTTTCAGAAACGGCTATACCGATTCACACGAAATTAGGTGAGAAAGTGGAAACTGTGAACTCCCAGGCAGTGAGTAACATTCTACGTTGACATTAAGTTAATAATAGTATATACATATAATAGTATATAACGAGCTACGTACAAATGGGATAGTTCTGCACTCAAATATACAAACAGAAGGAACAAACAAAACCTTTCATACCTGGAGCGCGAAGCTTACGGTTTCTCCACTTGTTTGCTTTCTACTTCTACATTTTTTCGGATGGGCCGATTAGATTTTGTCTCCTGACATGCTAGGTTGCGCTATATTCGTTTCTCCTTTTTGGGTTCCGAGATGTCATTTCACCTTCGATGTCTTCTTTCCCAAAGAACTTCCTGGGAAGACATGTTTTCAACATCGGTTGTGTTGCAACGGCAACCAAAATTTTCCCTGGGCTGATCGGCACTATTCTTTCTTCGCGTGCTTTTGAGGCCTCTTTCGCTTTGGAGTACGTTGCCCTAATAGAACGCACCTGATGGTGGTGGACGTCCATCAGATTTTGGATTATTGGTCCCAGCTTCATTTTCAGAAGGGCCTCGGCCGTTGCTACTCCTTTCATCCTTATTCGAATTTGCTGGAGGCGATCGCACCAATATGATAGTATAGCCAGGGTAAAACTGTACACGGCCATGAGAGAATTCGGTATCCCGACGAAATTAATAAGACTGACTAGGCTGACCCTGACCAATGTGCGAGGCCAGATAAAAGCAGCAGGATCACCTGCAAGACCATTCGACATCAATAACGGTCTACGACCAGGGGATGCCCTATCATGCGTCCCCTTTAACCTGGCCCTTGAGAAAGTGATCCGTGATGTCGAGGTAAATGCAGGAGGTACCATCTTCTTTAAGTCCACCCAAGTGATGGCCTATGCTGACGATATCGACATCATGGGAAGAACCACCCGAGACGTACAAACTGCCTTCATCCAGATCAAGCAGGCAGCTATTAGCGCGAGATCTTGGGCTGCACATCAATGAAGGCAAGACAAAATATATGGTGGAAACGTCAGCACCGAAAACGAACCAGCCAACAACATCAAACTGCACTGGTCAAACAGGAAGAATAAGGATAGGAGAATACAACTTTGAGACCGTTGATAATTACTCCTGTCTAGGGTCGAAAATCACAACCGATAACAGCTACGATGCTCTTTCAGCTTACAAAAACTGTTCCGCTCGAAACGTCTCACCGTAGGGTTAAAGCTCTTACCGTACAAGACTATGATCTTGCCAGTCCTTATGTATTCCTCGGGGACTTGGGTTCTTAGCAAGAAGAATTGCGAACTCTTGGCCGCTTTCGAGAGAAGAATCCTCCGAAGAATTGTTTGGCCCCCTACATGAGGATGGACGATTCCGTAGCCTACATAACGACGAAATCTATGAGTGATGTCTGGAGTTCCTTATTAAGGCAGGCCCAGACGGGATACCAGTTGTTGCGCCGTTGATGATGATGATGGGTGATATTGCAATTGTTATAATACTTTGTGTGTTTTGACCAATATGTGTGGCTGGTGTGCTTTACTCTACATGGGCGTACATCCCAAGCATATAGTATTTCATAGAATTGTGGAATCAATTATTAGCTGAGAAAAAGAAGAATTATTAGCTGAAAGTAAATTTTCATTCCATGTATTCCTAGAGATCCCTAATTTTTCTAATCTGATTCGGACAGGAATAAACCAATCATTTGCAAAGGAAGCATACGTTACGGGGTTATTGGCCGATACTAAACGAACGCAGTACCTCAGTAGCCGAAAAATTGGCTACCATGGCATTTTCGATCATCAGGTGTACAGGTGGTGCTTAAACCGCTTTTGCCAAAGTTGTGTTCGGTCACATAATGACCATATATACCATAAACAGTAGATCCGAAAAATTAAGATGTGCGGCTGAAGGTTATATTAGTAAATTACCTGCTATGCAGACAGGTAGAGGGTATATACCATCGGGACATTGTGCTCAGCAGTAGATGACAAATGGTTTGAACCTGATGGGCGTGCAAAAGATTTCGGGAGGATATGTTTTTTTTTGCTCTATCACACTTTCATGGAGAAAATCATTCAAATTACCATCTATTTCTGAAAAAGGGCCTCGTCATTTGCAGAATGATTATCTTAAGATGTTGTTATGGCTTCAAAAAAAAGGTCTACGTAAATTTTGACAGTCGAAATGACGCGTGTCTACGACAAGTTTGTAACTAGTTTACCCTGAGAAGAGTTCTAAATGCATGGCTTGGGAGCTCGAGAGTCCATTGTTGCACCTTTTCCGTCTGCAAGGCGTTTAGAAGGAAAGGCTACCCCATATCAACCACAGCTAGCACGAAATTTCCGTAAGGGGACTGACTACGAACAACCGAGCCAGAATGGGACTTTTAAGATAGTCTAGTCTGCTTGTCCGCTCTGTCCAGATCTTCTCAGGAGTATACCAAATGAGTTCCACGCAGCTTGAAACTGGCGACCGCTTATCGCAAATATGGAGTAGACAGTCCTCAAGGTCATTCCTCTATTGAGCTTCAGAACCACCGCTACTTTTCCTAGCAAAAATTTATTTCAGGTTCGACGGGCTCTGTTCAGAAAAATTAGGCTGTTTTCCCTTGGATATAATTCGCATTCATCACGTATTTGCGGATTAATAAAAGGAAGCTAACCACGTTTGCTAACCATGTTGTTCACGCTACTCCTAGGGCAGAGGCAGCGTAACTCATCAGACGTATCTAACCTGGACGAACCAATAGTTGCAGCCCATGAACTAGAAAAATGGGACGCATTTTTTCTATTCACCATCAAATGGATGGTGGATTCTGGGCTCCCCCAATTCCTAACCAGAAAACAAATCGGGAAACTGCACGCTTCGAGTATGAAAGGTTTCGTGTGTTTCCTATATAAAAATATTAGTACCTAACACGAAATGTATTGCATATATTCTTCTTCTTCTTCTTTTTCTTCAGCCTTTGTCCCGTTCACAAGCGGGGTCGGCTCGTCGTGATCGGCTTCGCCATTTGGCTCTATCGAATGCCTGATCTGGGTGCAATCTCGAGGCTTTCAAATCCCCATCCAGCGTATTAAGCCACCGTTGCTTAGGTCTGCCTTTTGGTCGTTTACCATCGACTTCGATGTTCAGACCAATCTTGGCAAGTGAATTCTCGTTTGCACGAATTGCGTGACCATACCATCGAAGACGCCTCTCTCGCAACTTTTCCATCATCGGTGCAACCCCATAACGATCGCGGATATCCTCATTTCGGATGTGATCTAAATGTGTGACGCCACTAGTCCAACGTAGCATCTTCGTCTCCATTACCGCAAGACGCCGTTCATTGTCTTTTATGGTCGGCCAACACTCAGAACCATAGAGAGCGACTGGACGGACGACATTGCGGTAAATTTTAGATTTGAGACGTTCGTTGATACGTCGATCACAAAGGACACCAGTTGTGGAACGCCACTTCATCCAGGTTGCATTAATGCATGAAGCAATTTCATAACGCAGCTCTCCATTGGCTGATAGCGTTGACCCGAGGTATTTAAATCGCTCAGTTCTGGGCAGATCACTGCCGCTGACAGTGATTGTGCCTGTTTCACCGGTCGTCAAAAATTCAGTTTTGTTTAGATTCAATCTGAGACCGTGTTGCATGAGGCGATCATTCCATTTTTGGACAAGTTACTCGAGATCATTTTTGCTATGTGATGCTAGGAAAACATCATCTTCATAAAGCAGTGTGTAGGGTGCTAGACGTTGGATATCCCATGGGACAGTGTCAATAACAAGAACAAAGAGGAGGGGTGAGAGGGTCCTTCCTTGATGAACACCAATAGGGACACGAATCGGTTTTGATACACCCGCCATACTCCGAACTTTACTTTTCGGATCGTGTCAGAATTTTGACTTTTACATGCCACTGACATTGAAAGTTTTAGAATTCTTCTTGTTAGTAATAGTGCTATTTCCACCAAACTTGGTAGGCTCATGTTTTACATTAAACTATTAAGTTAACCTAAATTAAACTGTATTGCTGTAAATTTCATGATTGTGGGTTAAACTAAAGGGGGGTCTTACAATTCCTAAAAATGATAGTAACATACTATTATTAACTTCATTTAAACACATATCGAGTTCCATAGACACCGTATAGTGGCAGCTTTTTGATTTTTGGTTGGGTTGGTTCTGAGAGTGGGTCCGCGAAAGAAATGACCACTTTTCAGCCCCAGCCTCCTCCCTGTGTACATTAAATGTCAAAACTGAGAACCAGATTCGAAAGGTAATAATCGGGACGTTTCGTTTGATACCCCACATAGCTATATTTGGAGCGCCCTTTAAATTCAAGGTAGGACAATGTAATGTGCGGTCATAGTTCCCACCTCCCCACCGAATTTGGTCTTAATCGATGCAACCGCTCCTGAGAAAAAATGCGTGCTACAGACAGACAGTAAACCGTTTTTAATGAGGTTTTCTTTTACACAAAACCTTGAAAAGGAACAACATCACAGTTAAAGTCGGTGGACACATGGTCATCTTAAAATTTGGGGAAGTTGATCTCCAAAGGGGAAATGAACCCATTATTCAGGAAAAAAATTGGTGAACTTATGGCCATCGAGCATAGAATGTAAACGTGCCATTAGGATGGGTTGAGGACATAGGAAATTATAGATAATATTAAAAAATTTGCTAAATGGAGGTAAGGGGAAAACCGATTTCCCACAGGATATGGAGGTTGAAGTAAATAGTGAACGTACCGATTGAAAGATTTTCCGAGGTCGGAACATGCGATAGCGCACGAGAGAGCCAGTAATGCGAGTTCTTCCATTGCCTTAGGTTCAGTTCAAGCAGAAGAAAAGGATTTAAATATTTACGGGTTGTGAACTTGCGTATCGAAAATATTCGCATATAGATAGCATTAATTAATAATGATTAGGGTTTACGGGGGATACTTCTCTAATACTTTTAACAATTTGATATTCCACTCAAAGGAAGAACTGCAAATTTCTTTTGAGCTCTCTCAATATCTGGTTCAAGCCTCTCTAATTTTGAATAGTTGCCGGTGACTCAGAGAAACTTAAAACTTATTCGAAATGCATGCGGTAAGTACCTATCCATTAGTGGATATAGAGAAATTTTACTAAATTTATTATTCTGTTCAGATAAAAGCCAAATAATCTCTGCCATTAGACTTAATATCGAACAAACGAGGACCACAAATAAGCCAGCACAAATACGTATCACATGCAACTATAAAATCAATTGAATCAACAATAGGCACCGGGCTCACTATAGTCTTCCAAGGTACAACTTGCAAGGAAATGCCTATTTATGGTGGAAATAGTTTTCCAATTGACATTTTAGACATTTCACTACATCCACATTTATTGGCTTGATAGGATAAGATAACTCGGGCGTGCTTATCCTCTATAAGGACATGAACTCGTATATAGGCAGGTGAATGCGTACACATGATTGCTGATATTGTTGGAAGTCATGCTCCGTGCCTGGCTGCTCCCAATCGTACGGAAGACCTTACATGCTGCTCTGCCTCACATGCTGGCCCGACGACCCACAAACAATGGCTGCTTTCTTCGAAGGTAACTAACTCTGCCGATGTCTCAGGATATTTCAGCTTTTCAAAGATTTAGTAGAGGCACTCGTTGTTCCTCAGAAGGCGTCTAGGGTGGCTATCAAGGTCTTGTCGTTGCACGAAAACATGACAGGAATTCGATATAGTGAATCTAGACTACATTCCGTGATTGGTAAAATATCGAAATCAGAACGACGGAGTTCAGGCTTTGAGTTGGTGCGAGTTGCCGTCGATTCGTTCTGGAAGGATTGTGAGAAACTTCTCTTGGCCTCGAAGGATTAGAAGCGTTTTATGGAAGATTTGAAAGGTGTCGAAGGGTTGCAGGTAATATTATGGTTATAAAGTCCGGTAGGAAACTCTTTACCTGAATCCTGGCTATGGCAAAGAATATAGAAAGGCAACTCCAACGCCGCCGGCCTAGATCCGCACCGTACATCTTTCACGATAGCTCCACATCAACCAGAACGAAAGGATAATAATAGTCCGCCCTCTGCCATCCCACACAAATGGTTAATTCGACCAAAATCATTAAAAATTCCTGAAATGATTTCTTGTTTGTTTTTAATTTCATTACCAATTCCCGATGATTACGTGGTCTAGTCTGCTGCCAGCATACGGACTGGAAGGACCATCGGCTACACACGCACACACGCAACTAAATCATGCAACAGCAATTGGATTTCAACTATTTGATTAGCTATTGCAAATTACCAGTGGAACTACCCCAACATTGCTGACTCGCAGACTAGAGGACGGCCAGCATGGCCATCCGAGCCTACGCGGAAATTCCTGGTGAAATTAAAATTTAAAAAGCAAATCGCCAAAGTACACAAATTACGAAATCATGATTTACTAAAAAAAAATGTAAGGCGAGGGTGAAATCAAAACAAACACATCGAACGTAATGGAATTTGTAATGATGGGGGATGAAATTGTCGTAATTATTCTTTGTACTATTTTTATGGAAAGTGCAGTGGAAGAGGAAGGACCTTTTGATATTTGAACAGTTGTTGTCTGGTATGTGATTTTCAATTAACTGGCGTTGTGGGAAACAATCCACTGTGAAGCAATGAAGAGCCTTTGTGCATTGAAAAAGGGTAATTTTATATCTTACAATAGCATGGAACTGTCGACAGGCCGGGGTGAGTGATACTACCATGAAAGAGACGTATAATTTTGGTTACGTGTTCGAAAAAGCGAGTGTAAATCAAAGATATTGCGGTTACGTTCCCGGAAAATGCGAGTGTAAATCAGAGAGATTGCCGTAGATTATAATCGTCGCCATTTACAGGGGGAAAATTGCGTTGACAACCTTAGGAGCCATCTTTTTCGTAAAACACTAATAGAAGATTCTCAAATTATCAGAGTTACTCCGGAAACGGCAATATCTGCAATAGTGGAAGAGATAATCTGGTTAGTACTAAAAATAACTGCAGTTTTTGTTCCACTGCCGATAATAATAGATATTTCTGACAAGATCAATGGCACAGCAGGCTTCCAATTGAGTCACTAGTGTCACTTGATATCGAGTATGGCGCTATCGACATCGCCCAAGGAGGTAGATTCACCTTCCGGTGCATTGCTTGAAATTGTATGGTGGAAAAAAGTTATTGCGCATATTAAACTTTTCGGTACGTGCGTGAGAGAAACTTCGCGCCTTAGTTCTGGTGTTAGTGCCGTGTATGCGGTATATGTATGCGGCTACGTGTACGAGCACATGGCTGCAAGCTGGTGGCTTTCACAGCACAGACG
Organism: Hermetia illucens; assembly: GCF_905115235.1. Classification (NCBI taxonomy): domain Eukaryota; kingdom Metazoa; phylum Arthropoda; class Insecta; order Diptera; family Stratiomyidae; genus Hermetia; species Hermetia illucens. Next base: position 150,421,696 of record NC_051850.1, on the reverse strand, counting down.
GAGAAACACATACAAGAGGACCATCTAGGCGTCATCGATATCCTAACACACCAAAACACAGAGACCACGGGCTAGTTAGCCACCTCGTCCCTACCTAAGATTCATGTTTCGCTGCCATAAAATAGCACAGGTCTGATTAAGGTCCTGGAAGTTTAACGACAGTACCTGTCATGTAGGCATAAACGCACGACCCTGTTGGAATATATATCGATTTCGTGACCACAATCAGAGGAATTCTCGTGAAGTATATGCTCTCAGGGGAACATCCCGGTCCGGATAACCTCCGGTGGTGCTATGTGGTAAGAGTCAATTCAGATGAATCCCTTGTAGATTCTTCCTCCTTGAATACTAGGGGCGCCATTTTCCAATGGCTGGGTTAGAATCGGCTCGGTAGCACAGCCCTCATAATCATTTAATGATGAGTTCCGTCTTCCTGCGTATGCATTTTGACTTTAGAGTGAGGAGAACGGTGTAGTCAATATTATTTGCCAGCTGGATTCTTGCCTTTATTTCGTTAATTTCATTTGCGTGTCGTTTGTGCCAGGTCGCAAAACCTATTTTCTATTCAACGAGATACAATCAAAAATGTAAAATGGTGGATTCATATGAGAAGTGTAACTTGCATGTAACTGCGAATTTGAATGTGCTAGTCTCAGGGTCAAATTTTTTGAGAGGGATGCTTTCTTTCGCGTGTTGTAGGTATGCAACATAGATGGGCGGTAAATAATGGTCCAGGTCACAAGCAGTACCTCAAAACGTGCTGCCATTAAGGGTGGTAATGAATCGGCACTTGGACGATTAGGTTTAAGGGTTCCCGCTTCAGTGAAGCCTAAGCCCGTTTGTGAATGCGAATATCTTTGCTGGACGTAAAGTAAAAGAAACGCAGTCTGTTACTATGACTCTCTCCATCAAGGATGTAGCCGTGTGTTGTCGCTTGATATTAGGCGGCAATATCTGCAAGTAATATTTTAATATAATTTTGGGGCAGCGATTCATAAGACCGCTTCACGTCCGCGGTGGGAACTGTAATCTCCAAGATTCAAGACAAAGCGACCGCAACGACATTGTATTTTCCAGATACGTGTTGAATAACCGCGGTAAACTGGGTGATGAAGCTCAGTTGCCTGAGTTGGTGGGGAGACGATTTTTTGGGCTTTTATTTAATTTCGAGAATAAGGGACTTGTCGTGCGTGAACACAATGAATGGCCTGTCCTCGAGGAAGAAAAGGAAGTATTTAATAGAGAGGTACGAGCCCAGCAGCTCACGATAGTAGCAGCAGTTACGTTGAGCTGGATTGAGTTGTTTCGAAAAAAGTCTCAACGGTTCCCAGATTTAGAGAAAGTAAAGAGTGGCTCCTATCGCTGTGTCTGGGGTACCGATGGGCACGGCTAGTGTTGAATCTGGCTGTGTAAAAGCCAGAAGTGTAGTAATCGATAAGTTGTTGTCTAACAGGTTCAAACGCCTGGCCGACCTCAGTAGTCCACGCAACCTCGCGAGAGTTTTTAGCTTTGGGCCCAGACAAACAAGCGTTGAGGATCGCTTGGTGATGAGCGGCCTTGGGCAGGAACCGCGGATTGAAGTTTAACATGCCCAAGAACCTTCGCAGATCCTTCACAATCGCTGGTAGGGGAAAGTTTTTGATTGCTTCAATCTTTTCTGAGTGTGGTTGAATTCGCGTTTTCAACCCTTGGAATTAGCCCGGCCCCAAGAAGACGTTGAAAAATGCACTCGAGATGGTTCAAATGCTCAGATTCGGAAGAAGAAGCGGCCAAAACATCATCCACGTGACCGAAACAGAAGTTTAAGTTTCGCAGGACAGAGTGGATGAACCTCTGAAATGTCTGCGAAGCGTGGCACAAGCCAAATGTCATCCTGGGGAACTCGAAGATTCCGAAAGGTGTGCAGATAGCCGTTTTCGATATGCCTTCGGGAACAACAGGAATTTGGTGATACGCTTTGGCCAGATCCAAGGTTGTCAAAATACGGCGGTATGTCAGTGAATATGCAAAGTCAGGGATGAAAGGAATAGCGTACCGGTCGAGAAATGTTTGAGCATTCAGACGCCTATAATCTCCACAAGACCTCCATTCGTTTGGCTTAGGGACCAAATGTAGTCGAGATGACCCAACAGCTATTGAAAAGTCTACAAATCCTCTGTTTCATGAGATTATCGAACTCCTTCTTTACAGCTAGCTTTTGGATTGATAGGGGACGCCTCTTTGAGAAGATCGAAGGGCTGGTAGTGTTAATGTGGTGCTGCACACCGTGCTTAACCGGCTGGGAGAAACTACTTTCAATAGTAATGTTGCGATATTTTCGGAGGAAATTGTCAATTTCCAGGAAAACGATGAAAAGAATGTCGATTGCGCAGGTGGAAATTTTTCCTGACGACTTCAAAGAGGTTGCGGGGTCTATTAAGGCTTAGTACTGCAGGTCTACTGCAGTCCCTCTAAAATGCTTTGTGCTAATGTCCGATAAAACGAATCGCCACGAAAAAGCAATCCGCGCAATCCCAGACGCACGGCCACCTATCTGTAGCCATAAGTGTCGATGGGAGAGGGGTTCGCTGCAGCCAGTCGCAAGTTTTGCGATATCAATGTGTTTTGACGGGGACCGGAGAGAACTGACACCTTTGCGTCTGTGTCGACCAGAAAGCGACGTCCGCTCTGAAGGTCGAAAATTGTAAGGCGACGAGATACTGTTTAGTTTTTTATTGTATTGAAATTGACGGTGGTATCGACTAATTGTGCGGCCAATGAGGGCCCTGGCGTGTGAATACCTTAACGTCCTTTTCGGGAAGCAGACCTCGACCGTGATAGCGATCGCGATCTACCTCCCGAACACAAAGTACCTGCAGTCGCCATAGCTTGGAAACCGCGTCCGCAAGTGTCAGCACCATTGTCTTCAGATCTTCTATCTCCCGACGTGTGTCTTTAGAGATTTGCGTGACCATGGAGTGTGCGCGTACACCTCGATGGACTTTGTCGCCTGTGGCGAACAACACCTTTAGGGACCCCAAATCCACAAGGATTTAAATAGCTCTGAGTCGACCTTATATCCACTCAGCTGCTTATTTCTCAATTTATCTGACTGGGGATACGGTCGTCAGCTCGTTGAGGAAGTGATTCAGCATCATTCCCTCACTCACTGACAACCGGCGAGTCGTGTGATTTGCGGGTGCGAAAGGGTTTTAGTCTTGGTTTCTGCCTACTTTCTGTTTTCGTAGAGATGTCTGTTGTTGCTTGGGAACTGTCGTTGTCTGTAAAAAGTAAACTGATCCGTAACGTAGTGATTACACAAGAAGTTCCTTAAGGGAAGCGATTAGCACAGCCCTGCCCGAAACGGCTACTTATGGGAAGTGAAATCCTGTCCCAAGCGCCTACTGAGTCTTCACAAGGGAAAAATATTAATGCCATGGTTTGTGACTGGGCTTGGTTTGGAAATTCCAGTATCGTTCAAGAGAAAGCCAAAGAAATAGCTTTAAGCCTTGGAGTTCAAGATCTCGCTGCATCTAACGGTTGGCTGCAAAGTTTTCGCAGTAAACACAACATAGAATTTCAATATGTGCCTGGTGAAGTCTCCGCTGTTAATGCCGATGAAGTTGCATAATTTTTTAAAAAAACTTCCAGGACTTCTAATTGGTTATCGGCCCGAGGAAATTTATAATACCGATGAAACAGGTCTTTTCCTTAGACCATTACCCAGCAAAACATTTGCTCTCAAATCGGATAAGTATCACGGTGGAAAATTGCTCAAAGAAAGGTTAATAATTTTATTTTGCGCTAATTCCTCCTACTGAGGAGAAAAGAAAAACCACTCGTGATTGGGAAAGCTGCACCTCCCAGAGAATTTGCCTCCATGGACATCAAGCGGTTACCATAATTTGGCATTTTAATAAAAAGGCGTGGATGACAGGCGAGTTAATGGTTTAATGGTTAACGGAATTCAGCCGAAAAATTAGGCATTAAAAAAGGAAAATTTTGCTTTTCCTAGACAGGGCGTTATTAGAAATTTTAAAGTTCGCTATTGAAGCATGCATGTCAAACGCATCCAAAGGATGACTTGCCCTTAGCAAGGTTGTCTTCTATTTTTCAGTTGGCAGCAACATTTGGGGAGGGCTATTCCGATACAACAGAATTCTTCGGAATCGATAAAGAATTAGCCAATTTAGCGAAAAAAATTGCTAGACGGTCGGTATCCGCCCACAAGAGTTTTCACTGTAATAAGGATATGAGGGAAAAAAGGCTCTCTAGAGTTCAACTAACTTCGCTTGCTTAGATAAGGGAATTTTCGGTCAGGTTTGGTCCTTATTCTGGACGCCATATATTTGTAATTTATATTATATGCAAAAATGCTACAATGGAGGTTTGCGACTAGTCTTTGAACATCCTGTTCGCCTCATCCTGGGCCTTAATTCGATGGACTCTTCAATGGCACTCTTTTCAAGATTTTGTTTAAACTTTATCAAAACCGGTTTACTGTCTATCTATCTGTCTGAGTATCCATCTGTCTATTTGCTACACACCTTCTGCCCAGTATTTGCTATATGACATCGGTATCCAGCTCTAAGGCAACAGTGGTTGCTGCTCTCATCAAGAAAGGAGCAAACACTCTTCTGCATGTTTCAATGGGAAAGACAACTTATATTTTTCCATTGGTTAAGTGAACGCTCCCTCTGTTCTCAACATATAGTGCCTTCGATCTTTACAGGACATGCATTGTCATCAAAATTCTGTGGCAACCGATTCAATTGTTTTCGCATAAATTCTGAATGTGAGACAGATAAATAGATAATGAGTTCAGATTTCAGATGAGATGGACCTAACATATTCGCATTTCCAATTACATGTTCTGGCCACAAAACTGCCTCCAAACTGAATTAGTGGTAAATTTGATAACCGGAAAATAGGAAAAAGTGAAACCTTTCCGAGCTGCAGTAGTCCAAATTACATACCATCACATAACGTTTTTGTTGTTCATGCAAATGTGTTGAAAATTTCATCCTTATCCGCTATCTAACCGATCGTTTCCACTAGCAATTTACTTCCTATAATGGAAAAGAAAAATTATGCTATATTGCTATATCCACACGCAGATATTACCTAGAAAAAGCCAAGATAAAAAACTGTATCTGAACTGATTTCCTACTTGAGCCAAGCAAATTAGACGAATAAAATGAAACGGAAATGGTCTGTTCCAGGACAATTGGGAATAGTTTGTTTTTAGAGCTCTTGTAAAAGGATGCGGTTGCGATGTTTTTCTGCAGATATTAAAGTTTTAAATGAAAGAAAAAATGGCTCCTATTGCCGAGATGCAGTTAGAAACTGGAAATTTGCAAGTTCCTTTTAAGTGAGATTAGAGTGGTGTTGTAGGGGTAGGAAATGTGAGATGCTTCACTGGAGATCGATTGTTGGTATTGGAAATATCGAATGTGGGTTATGACTGTCCTGTTCTTACAGTTGTTGACAGTTTTATGATCGTACGTTTCAGTCTCCAGTTATAGGGCGTCAAAGATGGAGTCCACCAAGGAAGAAATTCGTCATATTTTACATTTTTACTACCTGAGAGGTAAAAATGCAACGAAGGCTGCATGTGAGCATTCGCTCGATTGGCCAGGGGCCAGTGGGTAAGGAGCAATAAAACCGTTTGGAACCATTTGAAGAAGATTGGATTCCAAAAAAAGCTGCATGTTTGGGTGCCACACGCGATGCACTGCTGAAACGGAACGAATTCGACCCATTTTTGAAGCGGATGACTGGTGATGAAAAGTGGATCACGTACGAAAATCTTAAGTGAAAAAGATCGTGGTCGAAGCGTGGCGAGCCGGCCCAAACCATCGCCAAGCCCGGATTGACGGCCAGGAAGGTTTTGCTGTGTGTTTCCATTATGAGCTGCTCAACTATGGCCAAGCCCTCAATTCGGTCCTCTACTGTGAGCAACTCGACCGCTTGAAGCAGACAATTGACCAGAAGCAGCCAGGATTGACCAACAGGAATGGTCCTCTGTTCCACCAGGACAACGATCGGCCTCACACATCTTTGATGACCCGCCAGAAGCTACGGGAGCTCAGATGGGATGTCCTATCGCCCCAACCGTATAGTCGGACCTGGCACCAAGTGATTACCGTCTCTTCCGGTCCATGCAAAACGCTCTTGGTGCTACTAAGTTGGTCTCAAAAGAGGCTTGCCAAAACTGGCTGTCTAAGTTTTTGCAAATAAGGGGGGGGGGGGTTTTATAAGAAAGGGATAATGGAGTTACTTTCTCAATGGCGACAAGTTTGCGAACAAAACGGCGGATATTTGATTTAAATCGGATAATTGTAAGTATGTTAAATAAAGCGTTAAAATTCGATCACAAATACGACACTACTTTTTCCCCAGCCCAATATTATAAACCTCGTTAAGAGGAATAACAGGAAAAACTATGTTTAATGTTCCAGAAAGGAGTGAACCGGAGGCCAACTTTCAAGTTAATTCGACTCGCCATGGTTATTGTCTTTTGAACGAACCTGCAATTCAAAGGTGTAACCCATTTTGAGCAGGAACCCTGCATAGAACCATTATCTTACAACAATTAGAACTAGGAAATATTTAGCCAGTTCAGCTGAAGCGCTTGGAAACAAGGTCTCTTTTCATAGATATAAGCAATATCATTTTTGGTCCTCGCATACCTTTGTAATTTGAAACATCTAAATAGTCAAAGGACTACAAATGATTAGCCGGTATATAATTTCCTGATCTCTAGGAATATATCTGCCAACAGAAATACCAGCCGAGCTTATGGCATACATTACGAACATTATAGGAAGTGGGAATACCACCAACGAAGAAACTGGCTTGAAGGATGGCACCAATGCTTACAGTTAACATGTGACCGGGAGAGGGCAACCAGTGAGACATTACTTAAAGTGGCTTTCGTTAATTCTGCTTTCATTGAAAAGCGTTTTTTTTTTGTATTTTGAAAAAGTAACAAATCCAGTACATGGCATTGTTAATAAAGATTAGGCTACAAAGCAAAGAGATGTTGATAGACCAGTAGCTTACTCCAAACTGCAATTTTTATTTTACAGTGTAGATATATATTTCGGGAGCCACCACGCCTCTTAGAAAGAGATGTTCCTTCAGCATTGTGGTGGTAGTTACCTCACATATGCCGACTTGCCATCCTCTTGGTGCTATGTTGAAACCTGGCAAACCTTAATCTCTTGCAATTCCAATTTTGTTCGACCGTAGTTCGATATTACAGCTTAGCTGCTGAATGTGTTGGCATCGATCACTCTCTTCATTGTGCAGTCTTCGCTGAAAAATATGGTGCATATAAGTAGGTTGAGAATTATGAGATCAAGAATACAATTTGAAGAATTCCTGATTTGATTGAAAATAATCATCATCATCAACGGTGCAACAACCGGTATCCGGTCTAGGCCTGCCTTAATAAGGAACTCCAGACATCCCGGTTTTGCGCCGAGGTCCACCAATTCGATATCCCTAAAAGCTGTCTGGCGTCCTGGCCCACGCCATCGCTCCATCTTAGGCAGGGTCTGCCTCGTCTTCTTTTCCTACCATAGATATTGCCCTTATAGACTTTCCGGGTGGGATCATCTTCATCCATACGGATTAAGTGACCCTCCCACCGTAACCTATTGAGCCGGATTTTATCCACAACCTGACAGTCATGGTATCGCTGATAGATTTCGTCATTGTGTAGGCTACGGAATCGTCCATCCTCATTTAGGGGGCCAAAAATTCTTCAGATTCTTCTCTCGAACGCGGCCAAGAGTTCGCAATTTTTCTTGCTAAGAACCCAAGTTTCCAAGGAATACATGAGGACTGGCAAGATCATTGTCTTGTACAGTAAGAGCTTTGACCCTATGGTGAGACGTTTCGAGCGGAACAGTTTTTGTAAGCTGAAATAGGCTCTGTTGGCTGACAACAACCGTGCGCGGATTTCATCATCATAGCTGTTATCGGTTGTGATTTTCGACCATAGATAGGAGAAATTGTCAACGGTCTCAAAGTTGTATTCTCCTATCTTTATTCTTCCTGTTTGATCAGTGTGATCGGTGCTGACGTTGCCACCATATATTTTGTCTTGCCTTCATTGATGTGCAGCCCAAGATGTCGCGCCTGTTCGATCTGGATAAAGGCAGTTTGTACGTCTCGGGTGGTTTTTCCCTTGATGTCGATATCGTCAGCATAGGCCAGTAGTTGGGTGGACTTAAAGGGGATCGTACCTCTTGCATTTACCTCAGCATCACGGATCACTTTCTCGAGGGCCAGGTTAAAGAGGACGCATGATAGGGCATCACCTTGTCTTTTCCCGTCGTTGGTGTTTAATGGTCTCCAGACCTATCCTGCTGCTTTTATTTGGTCTTACAAATTGGTCAAGTTCAGCCTAGACAGTCTTATCAATTCGTCGGGATACCGAATTCTCTCATGACCGTGTACAGTTTTAGCCTGGCTGCGGTATAGGGCCACAAATTGTATGAAGAGATGGTGCAATTCATGTCCATATTTCAACTGTTTTTCCATCGCTTGCCGCAGAGAGAAAAACTGATCTGCTGCTGATTTACATAGTGTGAAGCCGCTTTAGTATGGGCCGATGTTCTGAGCATATGGAGCTTCCCGGCCTAGCAAAATAGCGGAGAATATCTTATAAATGTTACTCAGTAACGTGACACCTCCATAATCGCTGCACAGGTGATATCCTATATTCTGGTCGTTGAGAAGTTCATCAAAATATTCAACCCATCGCTCCAAAATGCTCATTTCGCGGGAAATCAGATTTCCTTCTTTGTCTAAGCAGGATGAGCACCGAGGCGAATAAGGCTTCATCTTACTGGCTTGTTGGTAACACTTTCGCGCCTGGAGCGATTGCCCCTGTATTTCTCGAATTCACTGACTTGTTGGTTTTCACAGGCTTCTTTTTTCGTTTATGCACTCGACGGAGTTCGTGATAAGTCTCCGCGCGTGCCCCTGTTCTTTGGGAATGCAACGTTGCGTAGAATGCCGCTTCCGTTCCATTGATATCTTACATTCGACTGGGGCTAAATATGTTGGTGGCCGTATCCATGATAACGTTCTTCAGGTGGTTGTGAAGATCATTTGTTGATGCTTCATCCCCAGGTCCTCCGTTGACTGCGATTATTGGGGCATCCATTTCCCTTTTATAGGTGTCGCGGAGGGCTGTGTTGTGAATGGCTTCAGTGTTAACTCTCACCTGATTGTCAGAGGGGATTCTAGGTGGTATTGTTTTTCGTGGTCGGAGCACCATGCCAACGAGATAGTGATCCGAGTCTATATTGCCCCCGCCCCCTTCCCCCTCCCATATATGTTCTGACATTCATCAAGACTGAGAGGTGGGGGCGTTCTATCAACATGTGTTCAATTTGGTTGAAAATGGTGCCATCTGGGGAGGTCCATATGTATTTGTGAACCGCTTTCTGCACAAATCAAGTATTTCCATCAATCAATCAGTCGTGCGATACTGCTAACTTAATAATAGTCCGTTATCATTGGTATCCCTATGTAAGCTGTGGAAGCCGACTTATCGCCTCACTACAGGCTCCGTCTCTACTTGACTGTCAAAATCTCTAAGTATGATTTTGATATCATACTTGGAACAGGCTTCGAGGGTTCATTATACTCCACCGTCGAAAGTATCTTTTTCAGACTCTGCAGTCTCCTCTGCAGGGGCGTGAACATTATTGAGACTTCTATTTCTAAATTTGCGACATAAACGGAAAGTGCATAGCCTTTCACTTATGTTTTCAAAGCCGATAACAGCAGGTTTCACTTTTTGGCTGACCAGAAAACCTGCTTCCAGCACATGGTTTACTGGATCGCCACTATAATATATGGTGTAATGGCTCTTCGCCTGGAAACCTATCCCTGTCCAATGAATCTCTTGCAACGCTGTTACATCAGCCTTATATTTGGACAGGGTATTGGTTAGCAACTGAGCAGCATTCGGTCTGCACATAAGGCGTATCGTTATTCCGTTGTCGTTGCGGAATTCGTCGTTGTGTTATCCGTCCAGTCCGAAGATCCTGTTGTGGCTTCGTATCAAGTTGTTTTCCGTATATGGTGGTTAGCCCTACCCAACCCCCAACCCCAATTGGTACAATTTGTCCGGCTTTTATTCGTGCGAGACCCGGTTTCATCCTTCTCCGTCTGTAATTTAACGAAAAGTTACTTCTATCCGAGATAACCACCCCGTGGAAATAGTGGTACGGTTAAGTAGTAGAGCTGTTGGCATTGGTTCAGTAGGCATTTCCCAGGTAAAGGAGGGTATAGATCACTTAGAGCAATTTCTAAGAAATATTTTTCGAAGATGTCATGCTCTGGGCTACGTGCCTTCCTCTTGGCAGAAGGTGAAAATAGTCCTCATACTAAAGCCTAGGGAAGATGACTATTTTAATCCAAAGAACTTCAGACAAATCAGCTTAACATCATTTTCACTGAAATGGAGAGACTGGTGGAGCTTCGCATTCGCGAGAAGGCGCTAAAGTCGCACCCCCTAAATGAAAACCAACATGCTTACTAACGTGGAAAGTCCTGTGATTTTGTTTTTCATTCTTTGGTTTCAAAGATAGAGGATGCAACTCTGAAAGGTAAGTACGCGGTGGGGGTGTTCGTTGACATTGAAGGGGCTTTTGACTGTGCGCTCTTCCGAAAGCTCTGTGATGCCGTCAGAAAGCATGGTGTTGACGAAACTCTAATAAAGTGGATCTACGCCATGCTAACGCAGAGATTGCTTTACGCTGCAGTGGGTGTTGATCGCTTCTTAATAACGGAAGCGACGAAAGGCTGCCCTCAAGGAGGTGTGCAATCGCTACTGCTGTGGAGTATGCTGATCAACTCACTACTATGCGCACTGCAAAATCTGCCAATACACGTTCAAGCTTATGCGGATAACGTGGCTGTGCTGGCTGTTGATTGAGATCTCGGAATGGTGTGTTGAAATACACAATGCGCCGTCGATTTGATTGGCAGTTGGTAAATCCAAATAACACAACAATAGTATTATTTACAAAAACGAGGAAACTGAATGGTCTTTGTCTTCCAGAGATGAGGGGTACAACCCTTCAACTCTAAGAAGATGTGAAATATCTGGGAGTCATTCTAGACATGAAGCTTCTTTGGAACAAACATGTAGAGATAAAGATGAAACGAGCTCTCACAGCTTATGGGCTGTGTAGGCAGACATTTGCCTCGACATGGGGTAGTAATGTGGATATATGTTGATATCATTAGGCCGATGTTCGCTTATGCATTCGTAGTGTGGTGGGTTAAGGTGAAGCAGAAGAGTTTTCGCTGTAAATTAGCCACACTGCAAAGACCTGTGTGTCTGGGTATCACCGGTGCCATGAGCACCACATCCGGCTCAGCTCTGGATGCATTACTCAATTTTCAGCCCTTGAATTTGTTTATTCAGAGCACAGAAATGAGATTAGATCTATGGGAAAAAAATGGACGTGGGGGACACAAAACTTTTGGAAGAGCCATTGGAAGAATTGAATCTAGTTTTCGCTATGCCTTCCGATTCTCAGATCCCCATACATCTGTTTGGTAGAAGATATGATGTAATCTTGAAATGGAGAGAAAACTGGCACGAAGCAGAAGAATGCGTGTCAGGATATACTGACGACTTCTACACCGATGGTTGAAAGACAGAAAATGGTTCTGGAGCAGGAGACTACCTCTCGAATAAAAACGAGAAGTGGGACAATACACAACGGCCTTTCATGCTGAAGTGCATGCGATCCTAAGGGTGGCAACCTGAATGATTGACGAGCGCTTGAAGGCCAGGCGCATTGCAATCTGTAGCGATAGTCAAGCTGCATTGAGGGCGTTGAGTAGTACGTCGTTCAGGAATGTAATTGTGGTGTAGAGGGAAATGAAATCTCCGATGCCTTAACAAAAGACGCTTCAACTTTCCGCATGCCCGGACCGGAACCAGCAATTGGGGTGTCGGTAGCACTGGCTGATGCTATCGAAAACTGGGAAGAAGCTTCCTGTAATGGCAGGTGGGAAAGCCTTAATGTTGCTAGGCAAACCAAACTCTTCCTGTCAGAACCAAACAAACATACTGCAAAGTTTATCCTGTCAAAAAGCAGGAAGATTTGCAGAAGTATTGAGGGCATTCTGCCTGACAATAATTCACTAGCTGGCCAGTGTTCAGCATAGGAACTATCTAAGATGATACATGTCCATTCTGTAATGAGAAAGCGGAACTGAACATTTTATATGTGAGTGCCCCACTTACAGCCGCATCAGACATCAGATTTTTGGTGCTGATGCGCTCCACCTGCAGCGCATAGCATCACATCTACTAACGGAAATCCTCCGTTAGACGGGTGAATTGAGTATAGTGGACCACTAAGGTCTGAGTGCTCAGGGGTTTTGCCTCTCCCCCATCTCAAGCATACACACAGGCCTCAACCGAGTAGCCTCCAGGGTCTTAAAAATGATAGCGAAGAGGCACTAAAGGAGGTAACACGCCAGTTCCTCAGAAAACCGTCTGTCCATAGTCAAGGCGATTACGAATGGAAAATCACCAGCGGAAAAGATGAGGAAACAAACTACACGAACCGCAGACCGCAGGACAACACATTTCCTCAAGTTCCTAACAAGATCAGCTATATATATATACACGATAAACGACGGGTGGCGAGTTCCTTGTTGAATTAGGCCCGAAGAAAACCAACAACAGCAGGTTATGTGATGAGACCAAGAGGTTACTGGGAAAGGAGGCTCTGATTTCTAGTCTAGAAACCACGTGTTCTCTGGAAATCCGAAACCTTGACTCTCACAGGAAAAGTCGAAGTGGAGGAAACCATCATGTGTGACTGTTCGAGGGTAAGTTATGCCCGAATGGGCATCACTCCTGCGAATTTTTGAGGTCAAAAACTCACTGGCGTGGAAACTGAATTTCGAGTTCCTGCCCAAGGCAAAGAAGATGGCTTTGTCTGAATTTAGTTTTTGGGATAACGCTGATTTAACACCGAACGAGAAACTGCTGGACTTTGGGTACAGGCTTGATGGTCTGGGGGATGCTGTTTTGGGGACAAAGAGATGGTGAGGTGATTTCAACGCTAGGGTCCTTGAATGGGGCACTCAGACTCCAGAAAAACGGATCCTGGAAATGGCGGCGAGAACCTCATAGTTTTAAACACCAGATCCGCACCAAAATTCCGACGCGTAAGGTATGTAGAAACCATCACTGACGTAATGTAAGGATCAAGTGGTAGTGAAGAGTCGATCTCCACTGAGCCTGCACCCGTAACTTAGAAGCGTCATAACTTTTAGTGTATTTTCGGTAATGTCAAGATTATTTTCGAGTAGGAGGTAGCTGCAACATAAACTTGACAGCCGTTTATACAGGACGCCATCTTCTTGTACTAAAATGATAGAAGGCCTTAACTGTTAGCCCAGGTGCTGTGTATTCCTAAACGTGAAGTCCGTGTCATGGCTGGTCATTATTGCTACTGTTTATGTTAGTTCAATCCTTGGCGGGCTAGTATCTGTCGAGTACCACCAACTAGGAGTTGTCAATTTGGTACCGAAACAAAATAAAGTAAACAAGGTCGTTACCCACCAACAACTTTGTTCTGTGGTGTTATAAGGCAGGTATGGCTTTACCAAGAATCGTGATGACAGTTTTGCAATGTGTCAGGTTCAGTACTGGTTGATTGTTATCGAAGCTAATTGATGTCATGGACCATTCACCACGGATCGATACTGGATTTAAGTTTCCGCTAAGATAGTTTAACTACTGTAGATACGCCATCAGGGCATCACAGATAACAATAGATTTGTCTGAAAAGGAATTCGAGTGTTATCAGAGTGTCTTGGAGGAGGAATGGTACAAAGCGCCATCAGTGAAAAAGCAATTTTTGGCAATGGTAAGTCTCCTGCTGCCTTACTCTGGGCCAACAAGTCCTTTTTTGTAGAGGCTAAATTAGTATGTCAATAGCAGAGTTTGTTTAATCTTCGTACTTCTAGTTGTCGTTTAGGATGACGATGATTATGTCGGAGCGACTACCGACGCCAGACAGCTTATAGGAATATCGAATTGGTGGACCTCGGCGCAAAACCGGGATGGCTGGAGTTCCTTACTAAGGCAAGCCTAAACTGGATACCGGTTGTTGCGCCTTTGATGATGATTACTATTTTTGGGAATTTTACGTGATTCGCGATGTGACTTAAAGAAGTATCGGTTAAACTCAAATACCACCCCTAATTATCTGCATCCTCCATTCGGTCAACTATTATAGTATCAACGGAAAAAATCAACGCAACAGTAGGTATCACTTTGCCAGAATTCAGGGATTTAGTGCAATAAATTTTTACGGTTATGTCTTTTTACATATTCGTGTCGTTAAGTGGCGCCATTCTATCCCTCGTGCAACGGTTCGTTCTCCGTCGAAAGGAATATCCAAGCAATCTTAAATTCATTGTATGCAATTCAAGTTCAAGACACTTCTCGGATGAATTTTTGTCCTGCGGGTACTCCACTTGTTGCTGGAACATTTCAGCAAATTGCTGTGGCGAAATGCATTCTCCTTGTTATAGCCAAATTTGAAAATGTCTATAAATATTCGGTTATTTTTTCGTTTGTTTCACTACCAAGTTTGATTCAATTTGAATGTATTATGGGAAGGGAGAGGACGAGGAGAGTTTCGAGCCCTCTTCATATTAGGGAAAGGATAAAATGAAGTGGTGAGGATAATTCCTATAGGCAAACTTAACGTTCACTCAGGAGTTTGAGGGTATGCTATTTTAAGCACCTGTTTCGGCAGGACTTCCAACAATCGGGGTGTTTATGGGAAGTGTTTGGGGAACTCCTCCTGAATATCCTGCAGTGCAATTAACGGATCATGACATAAATTGCAGAAGGGGACAATGGCTAATTCCCTGAAAATTAAAGTCCCGGTCATCCTCGAATTCTCATTAAGTAATTAAACCATTTTGAGGAAAACAAGGTTTCCGAGAAAGTCAACAAATGATCAAAATAACAGTTCACCGAAACGACAGAAAGAATCCCTCATGAATATTATTGTGTCAGCCATTTGGCCGTTTGGTATTTTTCCCGATCCCATAAATTGGGATTTAATGAAAAGGAAAATTTTCTCTCTCTTCCTTGGCTCAAATAGACGTGAAATCAAAACAAAAATATTAACTCGACTTAAGAAATAAGCCATTGGAAACGGTCAGGGTGGCTGACACAAACGGACAAAAAACATCTACTCCACTTTTGGAAAAGTAAACTTTTTCTTATATTCTCCGGAGACACCACGGGGTATGATTCAACAGCGTCGTGGGAAGGCGGCATAGAAAAAAAATAAGACAAGTGAAAAGAAACAAAAAAAGAAAGTGGAAAAGCCCCCGAAAGAAAAACAGACATGACTGGAGTGGGAAGAAAACTAAAAGAAAAGAATTTTCCAGTTTGAACAATGAAAAGAACAAAAGGATGACTCCTTTAGACACCAACGGCTACTGTGTGCCAAGACGCCATCTTGGCAAATGGCAGGCAGGGCAACGTGGCGTCCATCGTCAATGGCGGCGAGGGATAGATAGCTGCGATATGCGGGTCGGGTGTGGAAGCATAAAACTGAATAGGAAGTAGCTCGGGAGCAGTTACTTTTTATTTTTTCCAATTTCACGCGTAAAATAGCAATTAGAGATTGTATGGCCGACGGCAATGCAGAACCTTTTCTAAATGATAGCAACTCAAGCCATGGAATGGAAGAAGGATATATATAGCAGCAAAACACAGCAACAATGAGTGAAATGAGGACAACAGTCAAATGGAAACAACAGCAAAACTTCAAGCACGACTATAACAATGAACTCGAGCAGTTTCTTCCGTTTCGTGCATGTATTTATATATTTTTCTGTTGCGTCCCTGATTTTTTCTTGGGCCGCCAGGACGATCAGGACGTTTTGTTTTCCAGCTATCATGCAATAGTGGAAGGGAAGACGAGTCAGCGGTTTATAGGCGACGGCAGACTGTTGAATATTACGGGCGTAATGCGCTAAGTTTTATGCACGGAAAAAAGTTTAGGGTCAGTTTGTACTGATCCTTATTCGATTTTCCCTCAATTAAAGTCTCTTTAAGTCACTAAATGGTGTAAGGCGCTTTGGAGTTATAAATTTATGGAGAAACAGAAAGGACTTTTAAATGCGTATAACCAGGAATAAGAGGGGAAACTTGCGAACATTTAATTGTCGGAATTAACATGGTAGGTCCATTCATTGGTACGTGGTGCATTTTGGTCTAGAACTTTATTGAATTTTAAAGAAACTTTACTGCTATTTTGTGTTCCAGCTATTGAAGGAAGTTAATATTTGTATGGATGGATTTAGACTGAAGAGTCGAAACATACTTCCCTCAGTACAAGGTGTGATGCGAACCGCACCCATTGGATGGTTTCTAGTTGGGGGTAACTGACTGGTACCTGGTCATCTTAGTGAGTAAGTTTGAGCTTACCGTGCTACGGGGGGAAGGGGCTATACCGCGGCAAGCCTCTTTAATACCACACTCGTTTAAATCAAATGAACGACCAGCGGACCCTGCACCCAAACTGGTCCCTCAGAGGGAAGAAGGCTTGAAACTAGAACAGGTCCCTAAGAAGGTTCAGAACAGAAATGAGTCTTCAATAACGGGGCAAAGAAAGTGCAGACCAGCCGAGAACAAGAAATTCAAACCCGAACACAAGAGAGGGGGGATAAATCACGGATAGGTCGGTGATGAAGGTAGGCGCCAGGGTGACCACCGTTTGTTGTGTAATAATTTCCGCAGGAAAGAATCTTTTGTGAGGAGGAGAAAATCATTGAAGACCTCATCTTCATGCAGGTGTGCGAAGGATAGAGTAAGGATCTCATGTTCACCAACATACGGGTTGGACCAGGTCTTATATCAGTAGGCTACATGACGGGGAGCAGGGTGCTAACCTAGGACTCTAATTCCTAAAATGCCAATCAAGGAAGGATTTCTTCGAGAATACATGGGTGGAACTCCTGCCGAGATCTCCGAAGGAATCGAGTGAACCTCCTGCTCCCAGACTAGGAGGAGCAGGACTACTTAGACCAAGATCTTCTAGGGCGCAACTCGGACACCGAAATGTGTTATATCAGGAGAGGAGGATGATACTCCTACATTACAGAAGAACTCCAAACATCATTGAAGTTAATGTCCAGGACCATGGGAAATCAAATAAATTCCCACCATGGAAAAAGTGCATTTGTAGTAATTGCAAGGACAATTTCTATGGATAACATTAGAATAGTGTGGCTCAACAACCCTGAGGCTACCGGGGACAGATTTGCAGTCTGCAAGAAGGAAGCATACATGTAATTTGGGATTCCTCTTTTGGAAAACCAAGAGCTTGCATCATTCCTAAATCAATGATAAAATATATATGTCTTTCAAAATTTCTGACTAGAGACCGCGTGGCTGCCCAATAATAATATGATAATAATCGTTAGCGCAACAATCCATATTGGATCAGGGCCTTGAAGTGTATTAGAGCACTTCATTCAAGACCGTAACGGTACACTACAGAATATGCTTGTAGGAGGCAATGTGGTCAGCATTGCGCTCGCCTGAGATTATTACCCTGATTTGACTCAGGTACTCATTCACAGCTGAGTCGACTGGTATCCGACGTCAAATCACGAGGCAAATTCCATTGCCACCAGTGAGATTTCAACCGCGACCTTCCGTATGACAGCCTAGTGATCTAACCATTGAGCTATCCGGCTGCCCAAGTTTCACTGCAAGCCGGAGGAGAACTATTGAGGCAATTGTCGCAACGGGCTACTTTCGGGAGACGACACCAGGATCATACGGAAAATAGCCATTAGACTGGCGAAGTTTTATGAGAGGAAGCAGCTACCACTTCCTCTCGGCTGCGTCGCCAACACCCACTGGGAAAGCAGCAACACTAATGTTGAGTTCATCTCCAGTAATAAGCTAGAAATACATAACGTAGTGAACATGCAAACATTTATGACCAGCACAAGGTAGGAGATGCTAGACATTCTGCTAAGCTTGCAGGTCAACTGGAGGGTAGCCCTCTAAGTCGGATCGCAAAATGAAGAAAATAAAGATTCAACATTGAGGGCAACTCGAAAGTAAAATGAATAATAGGCTGAAAACCGGAAGCTTTAGATGTGAAAGGTTTTGTTGATGTTTGATGCAAGAATATTTGGGTACACCATGACTCCATTTGTATATAGCTCATAGTGTATACACACTGAATGTACCCGATATTCAATTCGTTTTGGTACTTACATTAAGTTTCTTAGGGAGTAGAAATTTGACACCGAACAGATAACTTTGTCTTAATATATCTATGTTAATAATCGTAGGATTTCCATCAAACTTTCTACTATGCTGCTACGGATTGGAACCTATTTTACAGAGATAAGATGAACTTCAGGGGGGTTTCTAGTACATTTTCGAAATGTAATAATGTACTATATTATTAATTTTATTTGAGCAGATATCGTAATGGATCCTAGATAGCATGTATATGAATCAGCGTAATATTTTTCGACTCTCAGAAACGTATCCTAGGTATAATTGGCTTCTTTCGGAGGGAGATATATCGCAGTGCAGCAATTATAGAGGTACCACGTTGCTTAGTACCACCTATAAGATATTCTTCGCTATTTTGCTAGGTGGGATAGCCCCACGCGCTCAGAACATCATTGGCCTATACCAAAGAGGCTTCACTCCAGGCAAATCAGCAACAGAGCGGCTGAGCGGCAAGCGATGGAAAAACTATTAGAATATGGACATCAGTTGCATCATTTCTACATCGATTTTAAAGCCGCCAATCATAGCACTACCAGGATCAAAAGGATCTCGTTAAACGCCAGGCGATTGTTTGCGCAATCAAACTCACTTACGTGTAACGCTAGCGAATTGCTATTCCGCTAGCGGCAAACTAGCGTCATAGGTGTGGATCAGTGTTGGGGTCAGGTTGTGGGAGGGAGGGAGTTGTCATCGAGCATCTCATGTACGGTAAAAGTGTTTCGATTGTTGTCCATGGGTTCTACGTTGCAGCATGCTAGGATTAATTTTTCAGCGTCTTTCTCGGTTCATGGATCGTTAAGCGACGCCCGATAGGGCGTAAAGCTCGAAGTCATCCTCTACGACGAGATCCCCCGAAGACCGGTTACTCGTATTTGGTTGGCGAAGAACCGCGTGGATAAGGACAAGCTCGTTAAATTCCTGCGGTTTCAAAACTCCAGGATTCCCACGGGCAACTGGGTAATTATCAAGGACGAGTAACCTCAGATGAACAACCAACCTTTTCTGCGTCGTATAAACGGAGAGTGTCTGGAGGCATTTGAAAAGCGAAGGACAGTTTGGAGCGGAAAAGTGAAAGTATTTCGCTTCGCGAACCCGAACGACGACCTGAAACCAGTCAATGCCGCCAATGAGCAATTGCAGCAGATGATGATCGACGGTCTGACGAGGATTAACGAACTCCCCAAGCAAATCATGCTGAGTGGTAGTGCAGATAAATCTACAGCATTCGAAGTGCTCAAAGGCTAGCCTGCTTCTCTTTCTCCTTCCACTAGTATGGGAGCTCTGGATTGGAGGCGACCGAACTATTAAAGGGCTCTAAAGCAAATATTATGATTTCTTCCACTGCTTAAGAGATGCTGATCGGGACAAACCTCGCAACCGTGAGGAAGAGTCTGCATGCTTTTCTGTGTCCGGACTTCAGTTCCAGCGACCTAGTCGTTTTTAAACTGGATGGGGCGGCGAGAATGTGTATATTTTCTCGGCAAGCAGAAAAAGGCCAACATGTCAATAGGCTGCGACGCCAATGCAAGGTATCCGCTTTTGGGAGGCTCGGAAACCAACGAAAGAGGTGAGTCTTTCATTGATTTTATTTAGTATAAATCTTTGATATCACCTTACTAATCGACAATGGGATTCATAGGATGGAGAAATGGAGAATGTCTCACCAGAGACCCTTCTCAGATCATAGTTGGATACTTTTCAGTTTAGATCTTGCCGTAGGGGCCTTCAAACCTTTCAAAGACATCAGCAGGATCAACTAGAGGAAGTTCGATTACATTATCAAGAACAAACTCTCTGATGCTCAAATTGGTAAGATTTGAACGAAAAGCGAACTAGAATCAAAGTTTGGGGCCCTAGGAGACGTATTTGAAATTGCCATTAAAGTCTCGTGTCTTGCTAAATACACCAAGAGGGCACTGTCACTTTGGCGGAATGAAGATCAGTCCAGCTTCAGGAAGCTGATCAGAGGATATCTTCAACATTTATATTGGCGGCCATACAAGGACTGCCTGATGAAATACAAGTCGGCCATCAGAACGCCAAGACGCGGTCTTGGTTGGACTATTGTTAGAACATTGAAGGCACCAGCGAATTTCTGAGGCTCAGTAAGATTTTGTCCAAGAGACATAAGAGCCCTTCATTCCTTAAAAAGTTGGAAGGTTCCTGAACGGAATCTTCTGGTTAAATCCTAGAGTTGCAAGTTTAGACGCAATCTTCCCCGTTAGTGTGGGGACGGTCATTCTAAGCCTTGCATGGAGGATAGCGGCCACTCAACCGTGACTTTCAAATCGGTAATTACCTAGAATGAAATCGGCTTCTTCGCATATAAATTTCCGGGTCCAGACAGTATAATGCCAGTCATGCTATAGAAGGAACAAGGATGGGTTGTACCGTGGCTTGTTGAGACTTACCGGAGCTGCATCCCTTTGGATGATGGTTTTCATACCGAAAGCGGGCGCGACCGTAAGT
The DNA here is from genome assembly GCF_905115235.1 of Hermetia illucens. Classification (NCBI taxonomy): domain Eukaryota; kingdom Metazoa; phylum Arthropoda; class Insecta; order Diptera; family Stratiomyidae; genus Hermetia; species Hermetia illucens. The sequence continues at coordinate 150,400,899 of NC_051850.1, read as the reverse complement.
CGGCGAAGGGTTTTCAACCGATCAACCTTACTTCTTTTGTATTGTAGACCGTAGAGCGCGTCCTGGACATCCACTTAAGGACGATTATGGATGGAACGCCTTTCTCCCAGTATGCCCACCTCAAAGGCAAATCTATATAAGCCGCTCTCCACGAGATAATTGGAACGGTTGAGCGGTCACTGCAGCACAAGAAGTATACCCTAGCTGCCCTGCTGGATATAGAGGGAGCATTTAACAACGTTAGTATTAACGCCATCAAGGAAACCTTGACCAGTAGTAGATTGGAGGGGTATCTTAGGCATTCGATAATAGCCACGCTGCGAACCAGGATAACCCCGAGCGAAAGGGATTGCAGGTACTGCACATGGTAGACCAGTAGCATTTGGACGACTTGAAGCTTCTTCTTGACACTTATTTTTTAACTTAGTCATCACTTACAGTCTGCTAACCATGTTAGGATTTTAATCATGAGGGAAACCAGCCTGAGCTTCGGAACACCGCACAACTTGTTAGCTGACTCGAGTGATTTACGCATGGAATTTAAGAGCAAAATGATGAACAAGACAAGCGTCATAAGGGTGACCAACAAAGCGGGGAGAACAGCCTAGAAATAGGACTTCAAATAATCCGTTGAAGAATTTTTTGTACAGGTGAGAGTAATGAGTTTTTGGTCCCGGTAACAGAGGCGAAGGTAGGGAGAATATAAATAGAAAACAATAGCGGCGGTGTAATGGCTGAGTTGGTTGAGCGTCAGCTTAATGGTAGGGGAAACCAAATGTTTGCTAATAATTAAAAATCTTGTTTGTAGAAAATATTATCTGGGATCCTCTCATTATCTCTCTCATAAAAATCATTTAGCCTCTATGCACTTTTTGGAAAAGCTGAAGAGATAGAAGTCGCAGGGTGGTAAGCGGTTCTATATTTTCGGAGATTTTTAGTTTCGAAGAAATGGAAAGGTGTATGAACTGACCAGGATAATAAACAAACAGCAACATTTTCCATTTCCGCAAATTTGGCCATTTGGATGAGGTTAATGCAACTTTACTCAACAAGATGGTTTGCAAATATTTTTTTGAGAATTGTGGGGTTAGCGTATAGAGCCGTTTAAGAGAGGGGAGGCTTTCTCATGGTCCCATAATTTTACCTTATTCGAGCCCTATAGTTGAACAAGAAATAATGTCAGGGTGGCTTCTTTTTGTACTGAGCTTCAAATCTTTGTAGGCGGGGATCACCAGGGTTTCCAAACCTTCTTTAAGCTCCTGAATAAAAATTATGAAGAAAATCTAAGACTAAGGTGCAACAGGGAGTTAAATTAATGAGACTGGCATGGGTTAGCTAAACCGTGTATGTGGAAAATAGAATCCTCAAAGAAATTGTCATTCAAGCTATCCAGTGTTCCTTGCCTTTTGGTATTTCTCTGATGCATACTCCCGTAAACCCGCTTTTTAAGGTTTTGTGTGAAACAAAACCTTATTAGAATGGTGACGGTGTCTGTCTGTCCGTCTGTCCGTCTGTCTGTCTGTCTGTCTGTCTGTCTGTCTGTCTGTCTGTCTGTCTGTCTGTCTGTCTATCACACCCGATTTATTCGGAAACGGCTAGACCGATTGTCACGAAAATTGGTGAGAGTATGTAATCTGGTGATCCCTTTACATGCAGTAAGTGGTGCCATCTTGCGTTAAGTTTAAGGGGGGGCTCTCCGTACATGTGAATGGGGGGTGCAAATTTTTTTTTCACAGAATGTAGCCAAGTAGGGTATCAAATGAAAGGTCTCAATTAGTACTTTTCGAATCTGGTTCAATATTTGATATTAGATGAAACATACGGGAGTCAGGGTTGAAAATATGACCCACAAAAAGTGTAACAGGTCTCGTTCTCCGAACCTATCCAACCGAAAAATCTGAAAAAAATCACAGTGGTGCATCTCTACGAAATCTAGGCCTCAAAATATATCCGGTTCCGATATCTGCACAAATAAAGTTAATAATAGTATATTTCCACATTTTAGAAATTTACCCGGCACCCCCCCCTTATGTTCATCCCAGAAATACAAAATTTGGCATGAGTGTAACGAAGAATATAATGCACAGTTTGGTCAAGTTTGAAGAAAATCCAACCATTATTAACAAAGTTATTGGGGGTGAAACTTTACAATTTTTTGTGAATTTCGTGCACTCTACAACCCGCATGACGTCATCATCACATATCAATTCGTCAATACCACAACGAAATGAATTTTTATGAATTGGGTCGCAGACAATTATTTTGTTTTAGTTTTTTAGTTATTTGTCAACCAGACATGTGTATATGTAGGTATATAATATATGCGTGCTAATGAACTTTGCGGCTAGTGCCTAATTCAGATAGATATAAGACGTAAATCGGAAATATGGGTACGATAAATTTAGATATGTGCATATATGTGTACAGCAGGTAATAGGCAGTTTGTTTGTTTAGGGTGAGCGTGATATCTATGGCTCTAATATGTACGTATGTCTCGTAGTTTGGAAAAATATGAAGGATTATGTTGGATTTGTAGCTATATACGGACAGAGAAATGTGCGTCTCTTACATAAGATGAACACAAAACCTTTATACCCGAAGCGCGAGCTTCCGGTATTCCGACTTGTTTTCATTCAAATCGGAAAATATTCCAAACGTCCGCACATAAAGCATTTTTCTGACTTTCCCACAATGGGAACATACCAAATCGAAAACGGTTTCAACAACAATTTGGTCATATATTTTCGCATTATCATAATCTAATTCTGGTCTTTGTCAATTTCAAAATTGTAAATCCATTTAGTGCCCGACGTCAATTCTCCACATAGTTCCGTATTCCGCCATATAATCATTTCAATACCAACTGCGTCCAGAAAAATGAATGCCAACAATAGAGCGAGGAGCTGTGTGTGCTGGGGAGCGAATAAACCGGAGAAAAAATGAAATCCTTTTCAAAATATTTCGGGAATAGCACAGGCCAGGCCAGAGGCACAGGCGAGCGGTAGTCATGAAAGCAGGATGTTAGCATATTATACGAAAGCACATATCAGCATGTGTATACAATGCCGAGGTGTATCTTCCACATTATTGCAGTGTGTAAACTTTTCAACTTTTTACCGGGGGTGGGAGCCGCACAGATCCTTTTCATTTTTCGGAATTTTGTTGGTTTCAGACGTTCTTTTGTGCAGGAGAATTGGATAACGTATGTGATTGGAATTTGTGCCAAAAAGGGTGCATCTACTACGTATGATATTCATTTGACTGAGACAGATACTACGCTATCTAGATTTCGAAAGCCTGAAGAGTATCTTTTCAGTTTGAATGCGAGCCATCGGAATTCTTTCTTTAAGGATATCTTTTCGTTTTGGTTTCCTTCCCTAGAAAATCCTCTGTTTATCAACACCATCTGAGTGGAAGCAACACTTATCAGACTTCCAAGGTCCTTTTTCGGTGCAAACTGCTCAGGATATGAAGAAACGTATTTGAGGCTATCCGTTATTTTTCGTATTTTGCATATTTTGCAATATAACGTAAGTATGCTATGTTGCGGCACTGTTATACCGACTACGGATACACTACATCTGCCAGAATAGTGTACAACTAGTTTCAGCAACGGAAATATGTTTTTAAAGTGGGATTATGGTAATTTATTGAATAATTTCGTTCAGAAATTGGCTTAGAGATATGGTCCTTTCTGGTCTGCATTTTATATTTATCTTTCTGTTATCTCTGAGAGCATGTATGTATGTGGCATGGAATTCATCCTCACATGCTTTAATTTCCTTTTTTTAGAGAAAGAAAAAGCAATTGAAAATGATATGAAGTTTTTCATAAATCCCTGGCCTTGTAGTACAACTTTGAATGGATTGTGTTGATTGTGATGCTAATCCTTTTTAATTTAAAGACTTATGTTGGCGTTGGATGAAGTGATAATGAGAAATTTCACTGGATTTTACAAGGGAGCAATAGGTTTGTGGCGGCCAAGGCCTTATGATTGGCAAGTAAATGGCACTTTTTTTTCAAAAGTGAAATAAATCTTGTTGCATATTTTGCAAGTATTCCAACGATCACGTGAAAACACCAGTAAATCGTTTCAGAGGAACCGGGTTAGTTATAGAGTAGATAGATCATCCAAAGACAAAGCGTTAGGTTGAAGCAGTGTGTGGGATTCTCACTCACTAAAACTACGTCACTATTCCATCAATAACCTAGTGAACTTACCAAGAAATACTACTTCATTGGGAGGGCTCAGCACTTTTAGGATACACATCGTACACGCCTTCCAGATTCGTTTCGGTTTCTGGAGTTTCTTTTGGAGCGCCATTTTTGTGGCGCTCAGTGCGAATCAATTCTATTCTGACTTAAGTACCGCCCTCTCGGACCCCAACTTGTCGTCGTACGGGAGTCTGTGGTAGTTTAATACTACACTAAGGGTGTCCAAAAACACATGAAGATGGAATTAAGGGATTGTAACTCTCCGAGTGGTAAGATGGCCCAGACTTTAGATTGACCCCCTACCTTTGGAAGTCAGGTCGTGGCCGAGCAGGGATTTTGGAGGCGTCACCAGATTCATGTTCCCCGGGAGAAATCTATGGTGGTCGGGCTCCCCACTTCAATGGGAAACCTGCACCCGTGACTATGGCGCGATCAGCCAGGAAGGATAGCGCAACAACTCCTTTAATGAGAAAAACTGGAAACCTGACTTCGACCGGCCTGTCGGTGATACTGTTGCTTAAATTTTCCAAAAAAAAAAAAGAAGAGGAAGGCTCGGCAGAAGGAAACTTCAGCCGCAAAATAGAAGGGACTGCTGGCTTTCCTTCCAGAACCTTCTCCTCTGCCTCTACCAGAAAAAGCAGAAGAAAGGGAAGCTGGTAATGTGGAGCTAAATATGGTTGAATTTCGTTATGTGAAAACAGTTGGATGCAGCCCGGACACCGTGAACTTGGGAGGGCTCCAAACCGACGACAAAGGAAAACGCTGCGAAAGAAGGCGAAGTTACTTGAAAATGAGGACATGGATGCTGCTGTACCACCAAGTGTAATGATACGCAGAGAAATCGGACGCAAGAAGGTGGAACTTGCGGCGAAAGGTGAGAACAAGATGGTAACCCCGGTGAGATCCATACTAAATGCTGCAGACTTTCCAGTTAGCGACGGTTTTGTTAATAGACTACACTTACGTTTAGAAACATAAAAGATAGTCAAACTAACCTCCACCATGCCAAAGCTTCTTCCTATTTATTAGTAACAAGGCTGGCAAAGTTGCAGGATTGTTCTTATATATTTCTGGTCCAAGAACCATTTGTTCATTTTAGCAAAATCTGCAGTCTTGAATCAGTAAAAGGGGCTAGGGTCTTCTTCGGTGAGAGATCTTCGAGACCAAAAGTATGCATCTTGATGTTAAAATTGGTAGAGGCCACCATGCTGAGACAATTCTGTTCCCAGGGCCTAGTTGCGGTCAACTTACAATATAAGGTTAATGGCAAGAGGAGAAATATCATAGTTCACTCCGCGTACTTACCTTTTGATTCATTGTGTCCTCCACCGAAGCGAGAACTAAGGGATCTGGTAGTGTATATAGAATCAATGGGCCTTGAATTCTTAATAGATTGTGATGTGAACGTTCAGCATATTTGTTGCCGGAGTGAGAAATGCAATCCTAGAGGAGTGAAGGTGTTTGATCTGATGACGACGAATGTAAGGTGCACCCTATGTTCGTGGGACCAAAATGTGAAGTAAGAAGAGAAGTAAAGTAATCAGCCGATGATTTATATCAACCTCCTCTGCGACTTGTGTTGAGGACTCTCCTGTATTCCGGCCACTTGCTGTTGCCTGCAATATGCCAATGGATCGAGCAGGCGGCGCGAGATCTTGGGCTGCACATGAAAGCAAGACGAAGTCCACGGTGGCACCGTCAACGCCAAAAACCAAAGAACAAACAACATCAAATCGCACTGGCAAAATGAAAAGAATAAACCAATCTTCTGAACTGCACCATCTTTGCGACTAAATACCTCAGCTACCGGCAGAAAGTCCACGTCATTTATACGGACTTTTCTAAGGCCTTCGATTCCGTTAACCACGTGATACTATTGTTCAAACTCGCCTCTCTCAGCATCCCTCCATCACTTATTACATGGCTTGCCTGCTACCCTTCCTTCCAATCCTGTAGCGTTTCCTTTGATGCTTGCACTTCTACTCCTCTTTCCTCCTCCCCTAGTGTGCTACAAGGATCCATTCTAAGACCTCTTTTATTTTTATTCTTTATTAACGACCACCGCTCTATCCTTACTTCTCCTTGTTATACGGCGATGACCTCAAGCTGTTTTCCTTTCTTTCTTTCTTTCCCAATAGATTGCGCTTCCCTGCAGGCAAATCTAGATACTTTGGTCCATTGGTACACAACTAATAAGTTGGCTCTTTATGCCACCAAATTGCACTCGATGTGTTACTTGTTTAAAACATCCCCACCTTTTTCTCAAATTCTCTTGGTGGTTGCTCTCTGTCTTATCTGAACTCTATCCTCGACCTGGGTATAACCTTCGACGATGAACTCCGTTTTGACAGTCACTACTTCGATATCACCAACCATGCTTCCAAAAATGCCAGGTTTCGTACTGCGTTCCTGTATTGATTTCACCTCGGTCGAACCCACCATAATGCTTTTTAACTCCGTCGTGAGAACTATCCTTGAGTATTGTTCTGTGATTTGATCCTCCTCCCGTAATTGTGATTATTTTGTCCTAGAGAAGATACAGCGCAAATTCACCCGCTCGCTCTTCTTCAAGATGAACGTTCGGAGGTGGGCGGGATAGTCAACCGCTGGCATTCGTATGTTTCATCTTCCTTACTTACAACAACGTAGAATCTTCCTCGATCTTTGCATCCTCTTCAAACTCTCTACCGGCCTAATGGCTCCGCTTCTGCTGATATCATTCTTCGCAAGGCGTCATAAATATCGCGAGCTCGAAGTTTTTCCATTCCCCCTTCCCAGGACTATGTTGGAATTATAATGCACTACAGTTCCCGTGGACTCCTTTTCGCACTTTAGTTTTAAGTGTAAACTACAATCTTTGTTTTTCCTCGTTCTGCGGGCAATATGTAATTTGAATTTTTTTTCCGTTTATTGTCCGTTTAATAAATAAATAAATAAAGATAGGAGACTACAATTTTGAGACCGTTGAAAATTTCTCCTATCAAGGGTCGAAAATCACAACCGATAACAGCTGCGACGATGAAATCCGCCAAAAAAGTTTTGGGAAATCGAATTGGTGGACCTCTGCGCAAAATCGGGATGTCTGGAGTTCCCCTCTAAAGCAGGCCTAGACCGGATACAGGTTGTTGCACCGTTGATGATGATGGTGATAACTCTTACTCTCCCTGCTGCCAATAGTTTGAGTGCTGCCTCCACTGGTAGACTGTGATAGCAGTTTGTGACCCACCGTAGGGTTTATGTAGTGTCTTCGCTTCTGACTCTTGAAGTCCAATGAGTTTGAGCTCCTTTTCCGAAGCCTGGCGAACCTCCTCCTTCGTGGTACCTTCATCTCCTTGCAGACTATAAAGATCTCCGGCCTGCTAGCCCTGATTTCGACTTCCTATCCCAAAGAGTTTTCGATCTGGCTGTTATATCTTTGGATTTCTTGAGCTCTTGCATAAGGTCTCCTCTCTGAGGCCGTACTTTTTACTTGCTGCCTTCACTCCTCTTTCATTCTGGACCTTGCCGTACGCGAACCTGTTCCCTCGAACCATAGCCCTTATATTTTGATTAATATTCCGGCGTTTTTTGATGAATTCGCAAAGCTCTAAGATTTTATTATCTAATTCGATGAAGGAAGCTCGCGATTTGTCGTCGGTCTAGGCCTGTCTTAATAAGGAACTCCAGACATCACGGTTTTGCGCTGAGGTCCACCAATTCGATATCCCTAAAAGCTGTCTGGCGTCCTGGCCTACGCCATCGCTCCATCTTGGGCAGGATCTAAATCGTCTTCTTTTTCTACCATAGATATTGCCCTTATAGACTTTCCGGGTGGGATCATCCTCATCCATACGGATTAAGTGACCCGCCCACCGTAACCTATTGAGCCGGGTTTTATCCACAACCGGACGGTCATGGTATCACACATAGATTTCGTCATTGTGTAGGCTACGGAATCGTCCATCCTCATGTCGGAGGCCAAAAATGCTTCGGAGGATTCTCCTCTCGAACGCGGCCAAGAGTTCGCAATTTTTCTTGCTAATAACCCAAGTTTCCGAGGAGGCAAGATCATTGCCTTGTACAGTAAGAGCTTTGACCCTATGGTGAGACATTTCGAGCGGAACAGTTTTTGTAAGCTGTTAGGCTCCTTTGGCTGAACCGTGCGTGGATTTCATCATCGTTGTTGTTATTGGTTGTGATTTTCGACCCTAGATAGGAGAAATTATCAACGGTCTCAAAGTTGTATTCTCCTATCCTTATTCTTTCCGTTTGACCAGTGCGGTCTGATGTCGGTGGTTGGTTGGTTTTCGATGCTGACGTATTCACCATATATTTTGCCTTGCCTTCATTGATGTGCAGCCCAAGATCTGGCGCTAATAGCTGCCTGCTCGATCTGGATGAAGGCAGTTTGTACGTCTCGGGTGGTTCTTCCCATGATGTCGATATCGTCAGCATAGACCAGTAGTTGGGTGGACTTAAAGAGAATCGTACCTCTTGCATTTACCTCAGCATCACGGATCACTTTATCGAGGGTCAGATTAAAGAGGACGCATGATAGGGCATCCCCTGGTCGTAGACCGTTGTTGATGTCGAATGGTCTTGATAGTGATCCTGCTGCTTTTATTTGGCCTAACACATTGGTCAGGGTCAGCCTAGTCAGTCATATTAATTTCGTCGGGATACCGAATTCTCTCATAGCCGTGTACAGTTTTACCCTGCTATCATAGGCGGCTTTAAAGTCGATGAATAGATGGTGCAACTGTTGTCCATATTCCAACAGTTTTTCCATCGCTTGCCGCAGAGAGAAAATCTGATCGCGATTTGTCGCTGCACCTTATGTCGCTCAAGCAGTTATCCGGAATTGTTTCCTCCTTCCGGTATCTCACTGCGTTCTCCTTTTGGGAGTAGCATTTTCATTCGTGAAGGCTTGTGGTTTTAAGGGTAGGGATCTGCGAACGATGGAACTTCTTGTGAAAAGGTCTATCTTCATCCATCGCGCTTTTAATATTTGATGCCACAGTAGCCAATGTTCCCACAACTGAGACATTGCGGTTGTTGGATATCGACGGCCGGGTTTACGAAGAACTGCACCGTAACTTTCATCCTATCCTTTTCCTCCTTGTTTGGTGTTATTTCTGAGTATCCTTCCCATAGCCACGGGTGGGGGTGTTTATTCCCATCGACAAAACCTGTGAATAAGTATGCCCCAAGGGCATTCGCCGAACATTCTTTTATCCACATGAAAGGGAGATTTGGCAACTCCGCACAGGAATTTTAGTCAGTCTAACAAAGTCCGGTATTAACAAGTCGTGTCGGCGTTCCAAATTAATTTTCCGTAATGGATCTCTGTTCCAGCCTGACAGCCCCAATTGTACTATAATGCGCAAGTGACTGAATTTCCAGTAGCGATGGCATTAATTTGAGATCAAATCCTTACAGTTTCTGGAGATGCATAGACGATGTCCATTTTCCGAAAATTCTATATACACTCTTTGGAATACATTTTGAATCTAACCGGAGACTTCAGACTGACGTTTAAGAAGGGTACTTCAACGAATACTAAACCTGTTGAACGCAGTGCGCCGTGGTGTTTTTAGTAGCGCCGCCATTTTCCCTATTGGCCCTTGGCGCTCAATTTTCACGACGATCACAAGTCAAACATCCTTTCTGATGACTTTTGGGTTTGTATCGCAGCGACAAATAAAATATTCCTAGTCTGAAATGCTGGACAGGATATGCGGGAAACTCTTGAGGAAACTTTGGTGGAGTAAGGGGCAGCATGATGTTGTACTTGCTTCCATGAACTAATATGCCATTTTGGTTGTTTCTTCCTTCTTTCTTCTTCTGCTTGGTTGTCTCCGAATGGGAAAATTGTCACCTCCTCCCTTCCTCCAAACTCCCTGTAAGTTTGACACTTAATTGGCAGGGTGGAGGGTTATGAGCTTTCCGATGTTTTTCACGCGCTCGAGCCGGTATTTCGCCGCGATTCGCCAGGAGACTTTAGTGGAGTTACGCTCTTAATACTGGGTCACTTTTGCGGTCCATCTTCCAAGCTTGTTCTGGTCGACGCTAGCCAACTCGGATGTTCATTTTGGTTGTTAATTATATAATAAGATAATATCTTTTATTTTTATTGGTTCTTTTTCTTCAATTTGCCTTTAAATGCTAATGTTTTAAACAATTTTTTCACCAATAAATAAATAATCCAAATTATAATGGCTAAAACTAGTATCAAAAACAGGATAACATCACAGGAGCTGATTTGCAGTAAACTTAAATCCAATGTTGGCGGTCGCAAGTGTGTCGGGTTTGGATGGCGTAGTACGTACTCAATCCACCAGATAGCTGTGTCCATCGGGGATTGAGGGCGGTCTCGAAAGTTTTCTGATCGAGTTTTAGCACGATCCCTGTATGAGCTGTCTTCCAATACTGAACGAATTGCTTCTTCCAAATCCTTGGCGGTCATGGTTTGCACATTCAAAGTCTTCCCAACACCAGCAAGAACAGATTTTCGTGAATTCTGTGAAATTTGCGATTATATATGTATATAAAAGTATATTTTTCGCTAAGGAACACAAAAGATGCCACTTAAGAGTTTACCTGTATTTGGTCTAGGTAAAATGGAACGACAACCAGAGGAACCCCATGCCAGGTTGCTTCGTTTGAACTTAGTCCGCCGCCGTGTGATATAAACAGTTTAATATTTGGATGAGCTGGAACAATAAGATTCTTGTAATCGGAACAGTCTAAGATTCTGGTTCTACTAGCAATCATATGAAAACTATTTTCTTTCCTTTAAATAGACAGAAACATAGTCGCTTTCTACGAAATTCGACACTCACCAAGGATATCATTCTGCGGCAACCACTTCCTTATCAACAGATTTGATATGTTGTCATGTGATATATCTTTTCCGAATTTCCATATAAAATTATAGCTGGGAAATTTTCGAACTACATCTAAAATCATTTGTTGCTTTTCATCAGGGAACATTGAGGAGTCCACGGCGGTTCCAAAACATATTAAAATTGCGCCTGATTTTGACGTGGAAATGAATTGTTCTAGATCCTTTGGAAGCGGCTTGGGTTCGTCCACTTCTAATCCACCAACTGCAATCACGTTTGGTCCTAAAGGAATGTTAAAATCAGTCGCTGAATGGATATTTAGCAAGGCCACCGTTGTTCGCTGCTCAAGGCTCTGGAACGACGGGAGCGTATAGTTGTAGAAGGAGGCGGCAAGCCTATCACGCTGAGGAATATGAACATAGTGTCTGTATCTGTTAAAGATGGAAAATGAATCTGAGTAATACTGAAGTATTGTTAAGTCATAGAAAAAACGGGGTGACCTAACAAATTGTTGACTCCTTAAATTGTTTTTTAACTTTACCACTTGGTCGTAACATAACCATACATCCTTCAGGAGTACCCCCAGCTTCGATTTGTCAGTATTTTTTTAGAGGTTACGAAAGTGGGATAAATGCAGTCGTCTTTCCTAACTTAGCTTGTCTATGAATACTGTTTGACTTACACCTATTGCTTAGGCCACCACCAGCAGCAGGTTATATTTGGTGCATTGACGCACTTTTCGGTACTCACATGTAATCCACAATTGTAAAGCAAATATTCTCCAAACGTTGCAAGAAAGTCATGTTCGTATCGAATGGCATACTGACAAACGGAATATAGCCTGGAAAATAATGTCCCCCGATGATATCCGCAAGTTCCGGTGTATATTTATACGCAGATATCCCCACTAGAGGCGGATATCCAAACTTGTGTAGAAGGCCTAAAAGGCATGGTCCACCATTGATGTCATGAATAATCAGATCAAATTTGAAATGTTCTGGGTAATTTTGGAGCGTTTTGAATCCATCTGAAAGGAGGCTTCCCTCACAGATAAGCTGCATATAAGAGTATCCAATCTTTATTAAACGGTAGCTCTTTTCCAGGGTGATATCGTTTAGGGTGAAAACTGCTTTTTGCCAAATATGGGACGCTGTTTTCTCCAAGTGAATGTAGTGAACATTTTTAGGGGTGGTTTTTGAAAGATGTACCGAAAGGACAGTTATGTTGTGGCCACGTTCGGCTAATTTGTTGACGATCTTTTCATTCCTGTGGAACATGAAAAGAAAGTAATATTTATTATTTGTTATTTATTAATTAACCTATTTTTTAACGATTAAATAAGCATTGGTTTTCCTAGTCAAATTGAGAATCCTCTCAACCAAATTCAGAATTTTTCAAATTAATTTGAGAAGCTTCAATTTCAACATTTTTTACACCAAGTTTTTACCACTAGGTAAATATGGAACTGGGATTCTTTGAAAAATGACTGAGCTGTCCCATAAATTTGGTTTTAATAGACCATTCTGGATTCTGTTTGGGGAAAAAAATTCATTCTCTTTGGAATTGGCTCTCTTAGTTCAAGGACTTAAGATTGAAAGTCGAGAAGGAAAAAAAACAACACATCCTTACTTGTGGTTGCAATTGATTTCACAGCTTTCTGTAAAACTTCTTCGACATTTGGTGCTGATCAAATCATTCCATTCAGAACGACGGTTGCGACATTTTACTCAGTTATAGGCCTGATTTAGATAAAATCGTGATATACTTCAAATTGACATCTACCGTATCAAGTCATCATTGTTTTGGTCGGCCTCTTGGTCATTTCCCATCGACTTCGCTGTTGACATCTATCTTGGCAAGCGCGAATTAAATGCCCATACCATTAGCGAATGTGATTAGTGAGTGTTACGCCACTAGTTCATTACTGCGAGGCATCATTTATTGCATTTTACAGTCGGCCAGCACTCAGAACCAGGACGATACAGCGGACGACACTGTGGTAATTTCTGGATTTGAGACCCTCGTTGTTACGTCAATCACAAAGAACGGTAGGTGTTGAATGCCAGTTCACCTAAGTTACCGATTGGTGGATTGGTCGTCGAAAATTTTATTTCATTGAGATTCAATCTAATATATTACATGAGACGGTCATTCCACTTTTGGGCATGTTGGAAATCAGCTTTGCTATGAGACGCCATGAAAACATCATCTGAATGAACGTGTGTATAGGGGACAGGACCATGGATGTCTCATCTGACAGTGTCCATAACAAGAACCAAGAAGAGTGGCAGGGTTCTTGGCAAACTCGTCTTGATTCACGGTTATTTCAACGATGTTGCGAATACGGTTATCAAAAATGCGTTCAAAAGCTTTCATGGTATGGGATAGCCGTCGTATTTTGAATATTTTGTTAGACTGTCTTTCTTCTCATCATATTGAAACGGTGGTGCTTTCTTGTCAGTCAGACAGTGTTCTACCCTCCTCAATAACCCGATTGAAGAACTTTGAAGAATCCACTAGGTTACAGGTTTCTGCCCCAGCTCTTCGCTTTCCTTAGCTTAAATCCGATGTTGTTAGATCCTGTTGCTTTTTCCGATTTCTTTCGTTTCATCGCCTTCTCGACTTCTGTTGCGCTAAATTGTAGAATTTATTCGAATGTCGGCAGTACTTGTAGAAATGGAGGATGAGAAAATGTTTCCATCGAAATCTTCTCTAAATATTCCCGGCATCTGTCCTCCGCGGCTCGTCGATCGATAAGGAAAGTACCGTTCTCACAACAGAAGCGTTCTATGCGAGTAGTCGATATAGATGTCTCTCGCCATCCCGAGTTTCCAGGTTATCGGAAAGACATTTGTAGTGGACTGCTCGGGGAAGAGCGATGGGTTTCTTTATTTCCCAGTTGCTATTGCCAATTGGTCAATGTTTAATCGGCGAGCAACTTATGATACCGGTGTTTCTTCTCACCGACCTTTATTTGAACATCGTCTTTTCAAAGCCATGTGTCATGGATAATCAAACGCCTACCCGGTTTGGTCATTCCAAGGGTTGCATAAGATGTTTTTAGCCTGACTCCACCAATGTTCAACATTCGTAGTAGACGGCAAACGCGTAACTGAGATCACTTCTTTCCTTTTCTCACGGAATCGCTATCCCTTAATTTGGGTCAGGGCAGTGTGTTCCTCACGTTGTTTTATCGGTGACTTGCTTTGTAAGACAACAATCGACGGCCGATATAAATATGCGGTGGTCTCATAGGGAACAGCGTTGCAGTGAATAACGGTGATAAATTCCCTGCGCCTTATGAGGATATAGTCATGAAATTTAGGGAGATGAAGCAATCGTTTCATAAACCATGTATTGACAAGTAAAATGTCGTGAGTATCAGCAAAATGTACTTCCTGGCATTACGGAAATGTTTATAGATGACAATGCCAACAGCTCATTGCGTAAGTGAGCTACCAAAACAGAGAAGTTCATAGCCATATTTACCGCGTCCATGTTTTATTTCGCAGTTTCTGGCACCACGTTGTCGAATTCCCTGTAGGGTGCAAATATCTATGTGCCCCTTCAGTAGGGCTCTTACGAATTCCTCTCTCTTTCCATAGAGGGTACTAGTATTTAGTGTACATAGACGTTTTTGCTTGGCTCACACCAGTTGACTTACATCTTGGCATTTTTCATGTGCGACGAGCCGTTGCTCATTTCAGTCACCGGGGCTTTCCTGCCTTAGGCTTAGGAGCATTTCATCTTTTTATTCAATGTGACCAGGGCTGGTCACCAAGAAGGTCAGATAAAATTTAGCATAGTAGAGACTATCGGTTTTTTCCTCTTTCTCCTTTTGTGAGTCTAAGGTTAACGTCAGCAAGTCTGAAAAAATATAAGCATCAAAGCAAGGAGGGCAACCAATCGGACCAAAGGAAAAAAATCAACTACGGTATCATAAGATGTAATCAAAGGCAACAAACTCATTTTTTTTTGGAATGTATACATTTTGGTAAAGAACTGAAAACAAAGCCCTCAATAAACAAGTAAGACGAAAACAATTAAAATAATAAAGTTAAATGAAGGCTCCAATAACAGAAACAGAATCGCCGTACTGCAAAGGAGAACCAGCAAAGTTCTCGTGAAGAAATAAACACAATTGACTAACCGAAATGTTAATCATGTTCTTCTTATAACTAGAGCCGACATATAGGAAATCAAAACATAATGCGTCTGGCTTCGAACAAGTATATTTGGCTGCCAATTACCCCTTCATGAGGTATAGTGCGACAGTATACCAAAGCACCATTGTTTACGGCTCGTCAAAATGCATTAAAGCTTTCCTAGGATTTCCCAAGGCGCTTGTACTCCTCCTCCCCTATTTTGCGGCATGTGTTCAGGGCGACCGACTTGCCGGTCATCCTGGGATAGTGGATTCCTTTTCATGACGTAGCCACTAAGGGGTTGTCGCTTTCCCTTGATATGTGACCAATCTACTGCCACTCCTGTCTTCTAATCAACAAATTCACTGGTGATTGGGCTGTGAGTTGCGGAAGTTTTTTCTTCGAAATTGTTTCACCAAATCCAGTGCGATTTGACCGACTGCCATTACTCAGTCAGAGGACAAGTAGATGTCACCAGCGTAGTTGAGGTGTTTGAGAAAGGATATCATGGTACATTGTAGCGTGGGGTAACAGAGTGCAACCCTAGCGTACTGTCATTAGTAATTCAGATTTCCCTGAGATTTTACCTAAGCAGGTAAAGCACGTAAAATTTTGCGTCATTAAAACTCGTTTTGCTAATAGCGGTTGGTTTCTTCAGGATCTTTGTGATGGCAGGGAGAGAGAAATTTCCCATTAAATTATCGCTTTGCCCTTCTTTGGAATATTACCGATCGTTCCCTCCTTCCCCCTTGGGAAAGTTCTTGGATTCCCGAGATTTCCAAGTGGAGGAGCAGTTCATATCGGCATGTTACCGTCATTACCCATATGATACGGTTAAGAACCACTGTAAAGTGTTCCTTACATCTCCCCAGTTGCTCGTCATTGTGAATAAGGAGTCGACCGTTAACGTCTATCATAGGAGCCTCGAACGATTTGCAATCAAATGCAAGTTCTTTCTTGATATGGCATACAGTTTATAATACAGTATACAATCTTTGGTAGCTTCTGCTTCCTTAACAAATTCCATTTTGCCTCGGCGCAAAGTACGTTCCGGGATTTAACACGTGTTGGAGCTAGACACGCACCCCCCTCGACATCCGTTGCAGTTATCAATAGAATCTTCACTCCCTCTAGTTCAACTACCTGTACCCGAGAAAAGAGCATTTTTGTGGCCCAAAGCTCATCAGAAGGGTTACGGAGGATATATACCCTACCATCATCAAGCAACAGATGGATCATATAAGCAGTCGATGTTGAACTTGGGGGTCGCAGCTTTCCATCCCTGTGGGAAGGAACTCCCTTTAGGAGCGGATGTCGACATCTCCCATGTAACGCCCATCCAGACAAAAACCTTTAGATCTACTCCTGATTTCAAAGTGGTCAATCTGATTACTCGTACTACCAATTACGAAGCTTAAGAAATACATAAACCACTCACCATTATCGTTGCGGTCGCTAAGGCTGTGCTTCCCTATCACATGTCTGGCCAGGGTAATATCAGACCCCATCAGATCGCTCGCCACGATTACACTCGTACAAGTGTCCAAGCGCTTATAGAGAGCATTCTCCTCTTGTACATCGGGAATCTCCGTTGATACATAGCACAGCACAATTATGATGCTCTTTAATCTGGACCTAGATTTGGCAACTCAAATCCTGTCAAAAACCGGATTCCAGTTCAAGAAAGCGCTCCTTCCAGTGTATCAGTAATAATCTGACACCGGATTCGCATCTGCCATCACATGCCGTTGTCCGGATAGCTGAGTGGTTGGAGCACAAGGCTGTCGTACGGAAGGTCGCGGCTCAAATCTCACTGGTGGCAGTGGAATTTATATCGTGATTTGACGTCGGATATCAGTTGAGTCAGCTGTGAATGAGTACCTGAGTCAAATCAGGGTAATAATCGCGGGCAAGCACAATGCCTCCTAGTGTACCGTTACGGTCTTGAATGAAGTGCTCTAACACACTTTAAGGTCCTGATCCAATATGGATTGTAGCGCCAACGATTATTATTATTATCACATGACGTTATAGAGTACAAATGCACGTTGTTGCAAGGGGAAGGAGTTGCCACAGTTGTCACAGTTGCACCATCTAACTTCGTTTACGAGTTAAAGAAACGGAACATTCTGGGGACCCTCGAAGTAGTTTACTGACTTCAAGTTGAAGCTAGCTTAAATAATAGCGAGATTTATGAGCGATACCACGACCGCCTGATTGTGGATAAATAATACAATAATAATTGGCGGAATAATTCAAATGCATTAGGGCCTTGAAGTGAGTTAGAGCATTTCATTCAAGGTCGTAACTGAACACTACGGTACAATGTAGGAAGCAATGAGGTCAGCTCTGCGCTTGTCCAAGATTATTAGTCTGATTTGGGTCAAGTACTCATTCTACGACAGCCCAGCGCTCTAACCACTTGAGCCATTCGCGCGCGGTTATGGATAAAGTCCAGCTCAGTAGGTTGCGGTGGACAGGTCAATTCATCCGTACGGATGAAGATGATCCAGCCCGGAAAGTCTATAAGCGCCATAACTATGGCAGAGGCAGGCCCTGCCTAAGATGGTGCGATAGCGTAGGCCAAGACATCGGCATATTATCGGAATGTATGGAGTTGATGATGATGGTAAGCCGTGTTCTTTAGAACGTGGTAGTGTCAAGTATTAAATATAAGGGGTCAAGTAAGGCTTTAGTGGAGAGTGATTTAACTATAATATGCGTTAAAAAATTGAGAGTGACGGCTCAAAATATGCGCATCATAATGTGACTCAGTCGGGTCAAATGAGAGCAATAAACAATTGCAACGTTCAAATTTGGACAGTGTTATATTCATGCGGTCAAAGGGTAGTATATGTCCCAACGCGAAACCGAATGCTGCTGAGTAGCTAGCCGACACCCTGTCCCAATATATGACTGATATAACAGCGTTGCAAGAGATGTGATGGATAGGGACCGGTTTCCTGGAGAAGAGCCCCTACACCATAGATTATAACGGCCATCCAGTAAACCATGTGCTCGGAGTAGGTTTCTTAGTCTTTGAAAATATAAGCGAAGGGCTATGCACTCTGTGTTTGCGAGGCAACTTTGGAAACATAAGCCTCATAAACGCTCACGCCCCTACAGAGGAGACTGCGCAGCCGGATAAGGATACCCTCTACAAAGCAGTTGAGCGGACCCTCCAAGCCTGTCCCAAGTATGATATCAAAATCACACAATTCATCGGCTCAAAAATCTTAAGTCGCCAGGAGCCGATGGAATTACAGCCGAATTAGTTAAAGATGGAGGCGATCAGTTACACCAAGTGGTTTATCAACTTGTGCACAAGGTATGGGACAGCGAATCAATGCCTGCCGATTGGCAACGAGGCAATATCTGTCTCATACATAAAAAGGGAGATATCACACAGTGCAGCAATTATAGAGGTATCACGTTGCTCAGTACCATCTATAAGATATCCTCCGTTGTGTTGCTACGCCGGATAGCCCCATAACCCCAGAACATCATTGACCCATACCAAAGAGGCTTCACTCCAGGCAAATCAGCAGCAGATCAGATTTTCTCTGTGCGACAAGCGATGGAAAAACTGTTGGAATATGGACAACAGTTGCACCATTTATTCATCGACTTTACAGCCGCCTATGATAGTATAGCCAGGGTAAAACTGTACACGGCTATGAGAGAATTCGGTATCTCGACGAAATTAATAAGACTAACTAGGCTGACCCTGACCAATGTGTGAGGCCAGATAGAAGCAGCAGGATCACTCTCAAGACTATTGGACATCAACAACGGTCTACGAAAAGGGGATGCCCTATCATGCGTCCTCTTTAACCTGGCTCTCGAGAAAGTGATCCGTGATGCTGATGTAAATGCAATAGGTACGATCCTCTTTGAGTCCACCCAACTACTGGGTGGGAAGAACCACCCGAGACGTACAAACTGCCTTCATGCAAATCGAGCAGGCGAGACCAGATCTTGGACTGCAGATTAATGAAGGAAAACAAAATATATGGTGGTAGCGTCAACACCTAAAACCAACCAATCAACAACATCAAATCGCACTGGTCAAACGGGAAGAATAAGGATAGGAGAATACAACTTTGAGACCGTTGATAATTTATCCTATCTAGGGTCGAAAGTCACAACCGATAATAGCTACGATGATGAAATCCGCGCGAAAGCTCTTACTGTACAAGATAATGATCTTGCCAGTCCACATGTATTCCATGGAAACTTGGGTTCTTAGCAAGAAGAATTGCGAACTCTTGGCCGCGTTCGAAAGAAGAATCCTCCGAAGAATTTTTGGTCGCCTACATGAGGATGGATGATTCCGTAGCCTTCATAAAGACGAAATCTATGAGCGATACTATGACCGTCCGGTTGTGGATAAAATCCGGCTCAATAGGTTACGGCGGGCGGGTCACTTAATCCGTATGGATGAAGATGATCCAACCCGGAAAGTCTATAAGGGCAATATCTATGGTAGGAAAGGAAGACGAGGCAGACCCTGCCTGAGATGGAGCAATGGCGTAGGTGAGGACGCCGGACAGATTTTAGGGATATCGAATTGGTGGACCTCGGCGCAAAATCGGGATGTCTGGAGTTCTTTATTAAGGCAGGCCTAGACCCGATACCGGTTGTTGCGCCGTTGATGATGATGATATTCACATACCTGTTCTGGACCATCAATATTTCCAGACTATATCTATCAGCTGTAAACTATTGAAAAACTCACTAAATTCAATAAATGAAATGAATTTCTAGAAAAAAGAACTACTTACGCCCCGTAGTAAAAGTTAAGAGCTGTTGGCAGTTGTGAGTATTTGGATAGGGGGTCGATTAGATGCGAGATAATGATCTAACTCTAGGTTAGACTGATCTATATGTTTCTAATGCATATGTACTAAAGTTGATAAATAATCACTATCAGATTTTGGATGAGGCGAGTGGCTATGATGAATGTCGGATTGCGAGTAAGGTCCTAAGTCGAAACTTTATCATCATCATCAACGGCGCAACAACCGGTATCCGGTCTAGGCCTGCCTTAATAAGGAACTCCAGACATCCCAGTTTTGCGCCGAGGTCCACCAATTCAATATTCCTTAAAGCTGTCTGGCGTCCTGACCTACGCCATCGCTCCATCTTAGGCAAACTTTGCTTTTTATTCCTATTAAATTAAAGATAGACGCGCAGATAGAATAACGATTCCTGTACTAAAATACCACCGATATCAACCTACACTATAAATTGGTGCACAAGTTAAAGCTACATTTCGGTAGAGGTGTTATCTTTAGTTTAGTTTAGTTAACAAGGGGGAGCCGCAGCTTCGAGCACTCAGGCCATTGTTAGGCCCATTATACTATCCCCGTGCCTATTCAATGGCTTCCCGGCTACGGTGTTCGCAGGCTTTAACGAATCTGAGAATATTCTCCAGAGGCAGAGTGTGCAGATTCTTCATTGAAGAAAACCTTGCCAAGGTGTCTTCGTCTAAGATCTGAGGATTCCGGGCAGCAACATAAAAAGTGCAAGGCCGTCTCCCCCTCACATTGGCTGCACATAGCCGAAAAAAGGTGTCATCACTAATGATCGTAAAATAAAATACGTCTACACAAAGATATTTTTTTTCGCGTTGTTTGAATAGTTATGAACAACCACCTGGTTCTCTCTATAATAGTGCGTATTAATTTCACCGGGGTTTTGGGGGTTTTAAATAATATTCCTTAATGACACTCACCACAAATGGTGGCTAGGAGGAGGGAATGACAAAATAACTAAAATATTGGAACAATTCACACACGAAACAGCAAAAATACTGATCACGAGAAGTACTGCGAGGGGTTTCAACATCTCGACAGAAAAAAAATTGAATTCTATAACTACGAATAACAGAACTTAGCTAGCTCGACAGCATTACTTACAAGACTGAGCGCATAGGTTGCTGCGAGGTACGGTCTATCTTCTTAAAGTCATTGAATCAAGCATTTAATAGTCTCTCCAGATTAATTTGAACTTAAATATTTGTAACCGGAATTTTACAAAAGTTTTGGGAAAAACAGAAATTTTTGAAATACTTATCGGAAAGACTGAATGAGATAGATAATGCCATCTTGTATAAGTTCGCGGCTAGACAGTTGTTTGCTGATAAGAATGCGGCCCGATAATTCTGTAAGTATAGTTTGCTTGGAAATAATGCTAATTCATTGTACTATGCAATCTGTAATCTTTTAATATGTTGAACTCGCTCTCCTGCAACCAACAATACAAATTTATTAATATTTATCTATGCTCTCGCCGCAAATTCGATCGGAGATTACGTAAGATCTTATCATGAGCTCTCGATAGTGAGTTAGTGTCTGCCTTTAATGACCCATTTATTATTTGTTTGGAGCTTCCGGCTTATAATTTGTGGTTTCACTTTAGGAGTACTTTATATATGTATTTATTGACTTTCTCCCATAATCTTCTACTTAAATGTCTTTCAGAAGAAAGATGGCTTTAGACGGATGCCTGCATGATAACAATAGCAGATTCCAAGGGGCTTCTTCATGGAAGCCAGGTCTCTATTCAACATTTCTTTCTCCTCGCTGTGAAGCACAATTTCCGACTTCTATCAAAACTATCTACGTCTCCCTCCTGAAAACAAACCCGAAGCTTACCTACAATTCCTCTTCAAATTGCTAGACAGCCAAAATGAAGGTGCTCACACTCAACACTAATTCGCTCATTTCTAACGACAAACGTTTCGCTCTCCACAAGCTCTTAGAGGATTCCAATCCTAATCTCGCTCTCCTAAACGAAACCAGACTGGGGGAAGCCCCCAACGTGAAATTACATGCTCCCGGTTACAGTTCTTTCGCAACGACGCGGGCAGAGGCGCAACCATACTAGTTAAAGCGGGACAAAGGCCTAATAGTATCCCATTGGCTGCACTGGCGTCAAACTGCCTGTTAGCTGTAGTCAGACTTTCTGTCAGGGGTGGTGGCGTCCTCCGAGTCTTAATCGGCTCTTTCTACTTCCCGGGCGGCACAGGTCGTCACCTCACCCCCACTCTGGACGAACTCCGGGAAATCGCGATCAGTTTCGACGCCTTCATCCTCGGTGGTGACCTCAACGCGAGATACGTATCTTGGAGCGACTCAGTTAACAACGAAAACGGCAAAGTGCTTTTCGATTGCGCGGACATCATTAACGCGGGAGTGCCATCCTTTCCTCGTGGATCTTCTTTCCTAGACGGCTTTATAATCTCGTTCAATCTCTCAGCATGTGTCACTAGCTGCTCCTCTTTAGCAGCCCCCTCGGATCATCATGCCCTCAGCCTCTCTCTTTACATCTACAGCAAATTCTCCCTTCACTCTACCATCGGCAAAAACGCAGATCTTTCAATCTGACAAACTGGGACGATTTCCAACGCGACTTAGACAGTGTGCTGGGCCCTCCCCTGGACAAATCGCGCATCCACTCTAATGTTGAGCTAGATACATACATCCGGAAAGTGAACTCTGCCTTCGAAACTACAATTGACAAGCACGCTCCAGTTAAAGAACCTGGTTACTACAAATACGAGTGCCTTTCCTCCTCAACCCTCCTCTTAGTCCGCGATAGAAACAGACTACTGCAGCGCAGGAAACGTTTATTTCACCGATTACGGAACAGATGCAACGCTGACTACCGTCTCCTCTCCGAGATCATCAAAGACCTGTCCAGCAAAATCAATGGAGCCATTCGGTCCGAACTGAATGCATCTTACAAGAAACTCCTCAAATCCCTCAAACCCGGCTCTCAAGTTTTCTCAATAATTAATCGATTGGCCGGAAGAAAAAAATATACTAACTTCAACTCCAAACCCCGTTAAAAATAGGTGATCTCCAGTGTCACTCCCCTGACGAAAAAATATCCGCCTACGTAGACTATTTCAGCCACTTATTCAGAGCCAAATCGCCAGTGGACCCCATCTGGAACTCGGTGGTCGCCAATGCTGTCAGCGATAAAAGGTTGAGCTTGGAAGGGTAGCTTTTCTCCCAGATGCCCGGCTGATGTCCACCGAGCAGGCGATCTTGTACCTGCAAGACCATATCCTCAATCAACTGGCAAATAGGCATTGCACCGTAGCCTGCGCCTTAGACCTCGAAAAGGCGTTTGATTCAGTTTGGAAAGAGGGATTGCTCTACAAACTAATCCAGTCCAATTGCCCCCTCCCCTTATTCAGAATCCTCGCAGACTTCATCTCCAACAGAACTTGCCACGTGCGCTTCGATCGACTACGCTCCATCGACTTTCCGGTAAACTCAGGAGTCCCTCAGGGATCTATTCTAAGCCCCAAACTTTTTAACATCTTCCTCCACGATATTCCCCTCCCTCCTGTAAACTTGTCCCCCACGACAACGGCAACTCAGGCAGCCCTTCTCCCGCCCTCTTCTCCCAAAGACAATGGTCCTCCCGCGTCTGGAGGGCTCCTCTTCGCTGATGACACCATCCTATATGCGAGTGGTCTCAGGCCCTCAATAGCCTCCCTCTCTCCCAATATCTTAACCAATAGGGTCATCGCTTATTTCAACCGGTGGTCCTTTACCGTTAATTCCCTTAAGTCTGATGTTATTTGCTTCAGAAACCCCAGTGGGAAGTGCCACTGCGCACAGTGCCAGAAAGCAAAAACTTGCATTTACGCATTGCTAACTACACACTCAAGCCAAAATCAAACATTAAATACCTGGGAATCTCCCTCAACAACAAACTCAAATCCAATCCTCTCGCCTCTAAGACCTTAGCTGCCTTAAAAAACCTCCTCTCATCCCGGGCCCTGCTCCCTGCCATCAAAACCCTTTTATACAAAACTCTTACTCATCCAATCCTGACCTATGGTTTCCCAGCATCGGCAACAACGTCACCGAACGTAGCAGAAGCGCTCCAACGCTTTGGAAGGACGATACGCAGGAAATGTACGGCCAAATACAGACGGCCAAACCTAAAATTTCACCAAAACTCTCTTCTGTACGACCTTTCCGAGGTTTGTCCCATAATTCCGCACCTGATCAAGTTGTCGCGCGTTAGACTCAAAAAGTGGCTGTTCCACCCTAACCCGCTGATAAAAAATTTCGCTAAACGCAATGCATTGTTACGCGAGCAGAGGTACTACGTGTTAGGGCTGGCATTCCTCTCCGAAAGTAACTCTCCTCTCAACCATCACGCCTCCCCTCCCTCCTTCATCCCCTTCTTTTATCAAAGCTCCTCCCCGGACTTTCACAGAGGCTAAACGCATAAGTCCAATGTTCTGGCAGTCAACCCCCGCGCAGGTGTAGATCACCTTTTGCTATTTTTCTTTACTTAGTCCACATTAAGACAATAGACACTAATTAAACTGGAAAATATGTAATACCTCCAAGCATTAACTTCTTCCCTAAATTAAGGTCCCTCGTTCTACCAATTAGACTCCACAATACATGCCCCGCAATCCCACAGTCCTCTTCATTCCTCCCGCCTTGGGTCACTGTCCTTGCACAGGTCCAAATCGAGTAAAAGGTAGCCCTTTCTCAGAATGCTACCACCATTGAGAAAGGACTGCGCTTTACTCCAATCCTGTCGATCAAGCCTGTCCACCGGTGCCTAAAAACTCCCTTTTTTTCGTTTTCCAGTACGGAGTACTAGTATGTTTGTTTAGTTGTAAGTTATAAATTATTCTTAGGTTTAAGCACTTGTTATGTCAAATGAGCACTGAGATGCACCACCTTTTCACTTTATAACATGTAACCGGCTAGGCAGGATATTTCTGTAGGTTAGCATTACATACTTAATAAGTCACGCTTGAGCTTTTAAGTTATTATTGCTTTTGTACCGCACATGTATTTCTTTTCTTTGCTCAATAAATAAATCTGAATTTGAACAACAATAGCAGAATATTTTAAAAATATTTCCTCTATGCCAGCGCAATCTTTGTTGCCGGTGTTGAAATTGGCCTTTGTAATAAGTGGGGTGCAGTGGTCAGCATTGCGCTCACTCGAGATTATTACCCTGATTTGACTCAGGTACTCATTTACAGCTGATTCGACTGGTATCCGACGTCAAATCACGATACAGATCCCACTGCCACCAGTGAAATTTGAACCGCGACCTTCTGTATGATAGCCTTGTGCTCTTATCACACAGCTATCCGGACCCTTCTATAGCTTTGTTAAAAATGATAGGATTTGCACCAAATTTTTCAGTATAATGAGCCGTATTAAAAGCAATATTATTGGCATGGAT
Organism: Hermetia illucens; assembly: GCF_905115235.1. Taxonomy (NCBI): domain Eukaryota; kingdom Metazoa; phylum Arthropoda; class Insecta; order Diptera; family Stratiomyidae; genus Hermetia; species Hermetia illucens. The sequence goes on along the minus strand of NC_051850.1, from coordinate 150,375,473 downwards.
CTAAGACGAATTTAAAGAGGGTTTCCACTAAATTTATAAAATATAATAATATACCATTATAATATTAACTTTATTTGAGCAAAAATCGTGTCGGAGGGGTTAGACGTCATGCTATATTTTTTTTTAGATTTTTCGGTCAGTAAGTTTCTAAGAATGAGTCTTTTAGATAATTGATCCCTTTCTAACTTTGGCACTCTTCCTTACAATCAATGTAAAAAGTAAGACTTGTTAAGAAAAGTACCAATCGATACTTTTTATTTGAAACATGTGCTGCAGCATGGCTATATTCGGTTAAAAAAATTGAACGCACATTTCATATGTCCGCGGACCCACTCTTAAATTCAACGTGGAACACAGAATCTAATCAACGGAAGAGCTCTACCTCCAGCGAAACTAATCCGACCAATAAAGCAGAAAGAGAAATCGGTGCGAAGAAAAAAACCAAATAACCCGGCTCATAACCAGGAAATGGTCGCTGCAAGAAGACTATCCACGGAGGCGAAACTGCCTAGGCCTTGTATGTTTTATGGGATAATAAAGGTGACGTCCAATGGGTGGGGCTTTTCAGTCAAGTTTGAAGATTTCATCTTAACGAACAAGTATTGCTTTCCATTTCTGTGACGATGTGATGGAGGTAGTGCTGGTGTATATATATTTTGGGAGCAACTTACCTCCTGTATCAGTAGAAAGCTACTGACAACAATTGCAATTCTATTTATACTTAAACACTAATTACCTAAATTACTTTTTTAACAAAAAAAAAAAAAACCATTAAATTATTAACCTAATTACCTGTTAATTACCGCGGCGAGTCTTATTAATTTTGGGGGGCAATTACCGGAATCTATGTTTAATAACCGGGTCGCGTCTTCTCTCAAAATTTTTAGACTTTCCCGAGGGTCCAAGGTTGTCGTTCGGTTTGTATGATGCAAGAGTTCAAGATTTTCACGTTGAATGGTATGGGCTTCCTCGACTATGTGCGCTGCCACTGATGATCTTATGCACGACTTTTGTTTCCGAATACTACTTACCGCTTCTTTGAGGTCTTCGTTACATCTAGTCATTATCAGGCGTTTAGTCTGTCCTATGTATATTTCATTACATTCGGTGCATGTTATTCGGTAGATCCCGGTTTTTTTCCTCCGCTGCCAAAGGATCCTTGACGCTTCCCAGTAAATTCCGCAAGGTGGACGATCGACTCGAACCTACCACTTCCAGTTGGAAGTCCTGATGTTGTTAAATAGGTAGGAATACGGGATACTTATTCGTCTGGTGGTTACCTCCTTCTGCTGCCAAAATAGTGTTGTATAGGCGTGCCTATTGTGTTGCTTGACCTTCCTTCCAATAATTTTCTCAATAGTCTGAGGATTATACCCATTCCTATAATATACTGTCGTTACTTATTAAAACCGTATTCTGAAAGAGAGGATGTGATCAGTCAGTGGCTCATGCAATTATAAGCAGCCATTTTTTGGGAAAATGTGTGGTGCGAGCTCGCTTACTAGCGTTCTCTGCGTTGCTGTAGGTTTACGGTATATCTCGAACTTAAGCTTCCCGCTAGAGTTGATGATATTTAGATCGAGGAAGGGTAGAGCCCCATCCTTTTCTACGTCTAGTGTAAACTTGATTTTATGATGAATCTTGTTTATAGAGGAGTTGACCATGTCTATTTCGTCTCTTCTAATATTCGCAAATACGTCGTCTACATACCTAAACCATTCTTTAGGCATTATTCTCCTCGACTCAATTTCTTCCTCGATTGATGACATGAACCTTTCAGTAAGTAACGGCGAGAGGGGTTCCCCATCGCTACTCCCGAAGTAGTTTTGTAGAATCTATCCCGAAATGTAAAATAGCTTTCGTTCTTGCAGAGTCTGGCAATCTCTCGGGAGATGGCTGAGCCAGTTCGGATCTGGCCCGGAATGGAGAAGGAAAGTTCGTGTTTATGCAAACTTTGCCAGGCTCTGCATGAACGAAAACTATTTTACATTTCGGGATAGATTCTACAAAACTATTTCGGGAGTAGCGATGGGGAACCCCCTCTCGCCGTTACTCACTAAAAATTTCATGTCATCAATCGAGGAAGAAATTGAGTCGAGGAGAATAATACCTAAAGTATGGTTTAAAGGGCCACCCGAATTATATGCCAATTCCACTTTAGCAATTACCACTCGATTGATTGTAACTTGCTGCCTGATTATATAAGTTCGAACATACAGTGGTGCAATAGAAACATGACACAATACATAAAGAGATGTGCAGAACATATTACGACTTAGAGTCGACTTCAAAGCGGATGGTTCCGTACCAAAGCATTAGTCAGTCCTTTATTAGGAAGAGCCAATAGCAAAACCGACCCAAACTCAAGTTAAAGAACAACAAAACCTTCAAAATACGCTAGTAATACCGGCAAAAAGGACATCTCCTCGACGATATTCTAGAGAAGGTTAAAGAAAATCTCGTACTGAAACTGCTGAATGAGAATGTGGCACGAATTAGGTGAGCACCAAAAAGAGGACCGTTTTTCGATCTATTAACGAAACAAAACTGAGTATGACAAACTCCAAAAGAACATGGAGACTTCACTTGCCGAGTAAGTCAGAATTGGTTGTAGGAGGAACGAGATTTTCACAACATTCACGAGCAAAATGAAACTGGAGAACAGCTTGAAGAGAACAGAGAGGCCTACGATATCAGCTAACAAAGCTCTATATGCGGGTAAGTGCGTATGGGGTTGTGCAGGTTAACGCAGAATGAGCCTGGAATGCACCCTGCCGCCAGTTGAACTGGCCAACACCATCCAGGTACTGGAAAGTCGCAACATCACAAGTTCAACTTCGGACGTGGATGACCTTGAGAACAGAATTTGAGTTAATTTTGTGTATGAGCATTTATGTTAAAATGTTCACCAGCGATAAATATTCTCGTACAATTCTCGGTCACATCCTAAATAAACAAGAAATCTTCGCTCACAGCCTAAACAACCATATCTGGCAGGTTGGCGAATTATTTTTCATTCGATCACCAGCCCTTTGAATAGTCCAAACTAACAGGCAAAGCCTCCAATTACGTTACGGCCGTCAGTCAAATGCGGACTATTCAGGCGTAACTGACAGGCCGATGCATGCAATTATATGAAAAGGAAACCCATATTGCTGTTGTCTATGAACAGTACTAAATGGAAAGGCTGCGTCGTGGGCCTCAGAGAAATGAAGCCTAACAACAAGCAATGAAGTATTGCGAATATGATTTTGTTAGGGTTAATATAGATGACCTTTACATTTACAGCTGTTACATCGCACCAAGTATGACAATACGAGAGTATTTTATTATGCTAGCGAGCAACCCTAAATAGCACAACCCCAAGATGGCGACTATAATGCCTGGGTAGTGGTGTGGGAAACGAGAAAATGAACAAAAGGTCTTCTTATGCTTAAAAATCAATCTGACGAAGTACGAAAATGTAAATCCGTTTAGGCGTGGTGAATTAGGCTCCATAGTGAACTTACTCTCGTAAGTGACCTTGGCATGTCAGAAAGGAGTATACGCATAGTGACCACTGGTCGATATATATCACAGTGATAATCGATCCATGATAGATCGATCCAGAACAGTAAATCCTAACATGAATAGGTGAGGAACACGTTGGTCACAAAAAGTGCTTGATGAAGGCGCATTTCTGGACATATTGTGGTGGAATACTGGATTAACTGGAACGACTGGATTTACTGGAACTCTTTCTAGATATGAGGTGTCATAGTTGTCCCAAATGTATCGAACATGTGAAGCATTCATGCCACGATGGTTACACCTTTAGAAATACAACTACTGGTGAAATGCTTCAGGCCAGAAACGTCCAGAACCTACCTTCCCAATGACACCAATGAGTGCCAAAGGCATCTACCAAGCAATTGAAGACAAAGTGCTGGACGTAGCGAAAAGAGTTTGAGGTAATGGAGCTCAAATTTTGATGATATCCCAATCACCAAACAAGGCACTGAAGCTGCGAATTAGAACGGTACCAAGCATGTTTCGACAGGTGATTTTCTAAAAGAAGGGTTGTCACCCGCTGAGTGGAAATACAAACCATGTACTGATCCTAAAACCTGATAAACGGCAAGGTGAACAACATCCTATAGACCTATCTGTGCCTTTAATACAATGAGCAAAGGCTCCTGGACGGTGTATATTATACCGCCGGTTATTTATCAAATAGAAAATATGGCTCCCGGAGAACTCGGTCGAAGGTACATGCTAAGCTAACTAGTAAAGTCTGTGATGAAGGGAAAAACTGCATACTAGTGACTCTTAGCGTCAAAAGCGCATTCAATTTTATGAGGTGGAGCCGCATCTGAAACAACATACTAAGCTTTGACCCTATGGTGAGACGTTTCGAGCGGAACAGTTTTTGTAACCTGAAATAGGCTCTGTTGGCTGCCAACAACCGTGCGCAGATTTCATCGTTGGGGCTGTTATCGGATGTGATTTTCGACCCTAGACAGGAGGAATTATCAACGGTTTCAAAGTTGTAGTCTCCTATCTATATTCTTCCTATTTGACCCGGGCGGTTTGATGTTGTTGGTTGGTTGGTTTTTGGTGCTGACGTTGTTACCATATATTTGGTCTTGCCTGCATTGATGTGCAGCTCAAGACACCGCGCCAATCGCCCCCTGCTCGATCTGGATGAAACCAGTTTGTACGACTCGGATCGTTTTTCCCATGATGTCGATATCGCCAGCATAGGCCAGTAGTTGCGTGGACTTAAAGAGGATCGTACCCCTCACATTTATCTCAGCATCACGGATCACTTTCTCGAGGGCCAGGTTAAAGAGAATGCATCCTCTTGTCGTAGATCGTTGTTGATGTCGAATAGTCTTGAGAGTGATCCCGCTACTTTTATCTGGTCTGACCCATTCGTCAGGGTCAGCCTAATCAGTCTTATCAATTTCGTGGAATGCCCAATACTCTCATGGCCGTGTACAGTTTTACCTTGGCAATGCTGTCATAGGCGGCTTTAAAGTCGATGAAAAGATGGTGCGACTGATGCCCAAATTCCAACAGTTTTCCCATCGCTTACCGTAAGGAGAAAATCTGATCTGTTGCTGATTTGCCTGGAGTACAGGTTCTTTGGTATGGGCCAATGATGTTCTGGGTGTATGGAGCTATCCGGACAAGCAAGATAGTGGAGAATATCTTATAGATGGTACTCAGCAACGTCATACCTCTACAATTGCTGCACTGTGTGATATCTCCCTTTTATTGAGCGCATAATTAACCAAATCGGCTGTAATTCCATCGGGTCCTGGCGGCTTATGATTTTTAAGCTGATGAATTGCACGGACTATCTCTTCTACACTTGGTGGAGGCAGTATTTTCCATCGTTTTCAGTTGGCGAGACCTCCAACTTGCCGCTGTTCTGGTTGTTCAGTAGTTCTTCAAAGTACTCAATCCATTGCTCAAATATTCCCATTCTGTCGGAAATTAGATTTCCCTCTTTGTCTCGGCAGGATGAGCATCGTGGTGTGCAAGGCTTCATCCTGTTGACTTGTTGGTAAAACGTGCACGCCTGGTGCGGTTGCTTCCTGTACTTTTCTAGTTGACACGACTTCGCACTTGGTGGTTCTCCCAGGCTTCCTTTCTCCGTCTGTGAAGTCGCTTCTCCGCTCGCCGGAGTTCTTGATAAGTCTTAACATTACTCGGTAGGCGGCATTCTTTCGTTCTGTTACTAGCTTGCATTCATCGTCAAACCAGTCGTTCCGTCTTTTTTGGGGGCTGGGCCAAGTATGTTTGCGGTCGTATTTATGATAACGTTCTTCAGGTGATTGTGAAAATCATTTGTTGATGCTTCATCTCCAGGATTTATGTTGCGGTTATTGCGGCATCCATTCCCCTCTTATAGGTGTTGCGGAGGGTTGCGTTGTGAATGGCTTCAGTGTTAACTCTCACCTGTTTGTCAAAAGGGGATTCTAGATGGTGTTGTTATTCGAGCTCTAAGCACTATGCCACGAGATAGTGATCCGATTCTATATTGGCCCCCCTATATGTTCTGATATTCATCAAAGCTGAGAGGAAGCGACGTTCAATCAGCACTTGGTCAATTTGGTTGAAAGTGGTCCTGTCTGGAGAGGCCCACATATGTTTTGGACCGCTTTCCGCGGAAACCGGGTACATCCAACAACTATTTCGTGTAATACTGCTAATTGAATAATCCGCAGTTCGTTATCATTTGTATTTTGATGCAAGCTATGGGAGTCAATATATTGCCTGAATACGGGCTCCGTTCTTACTTGGCTGTTAAAATCCCCAAGTATGATTTTGATATCATATCTGGGACAGGCTTCGAGGGTTCCTTCTACTGCCTCGTAGAAGGTATCCTTCTCCGACTCTGCGCTCTCTTCTGTAGGGGCGTGAACGCCAATGAGACTTATATTTCTAAATTCGTCTCGTAAGCGCAGAGTGCATAGCCTTTCACTTATGTTTTCAAAGCCGATAACAGCAGGTTTCATATTTTGGCTAACAAAGAAACCTACTCTGAGCACATGGTTTACTGGATGGCCGTTATAATATATGGTGTTGCGACTCTTCTCTTCTTCTGTAACACTGTTACATTAGCCCTATGTTTGGATAGGGTATCGACTATCTACTTGGCAGCTCCATCTCTGTACAGGGACCGCACGTTCCATTAGAGAATGCGCAAATCGTTTTTCCATTGTCGTTGCCGATTTCGCCGTTGTGTTATCAGCCCAGTCTGAGGCTCCTGTTGTGGCCACGTAACAAGTCCTTTCCATAGCCGTTTTCATCCAGAAGGGGGGGGCGTTCTCTCATCTACCCGGGATGAGCATTAACATGCTCACACACGCACACCTCCAATGCGCATAAGTATCGGTTTATATGCATTTGCTGAGACGTCACTTATCCGCAAGAAAGGACGCACCTGATGGGAGGTCTCGAAACTCCGCACTGGTTTGCCTCTCTGCATGTCTTTCTAAGATTTTGTGTAAAGCAAAACCTTATTCAATTCGTTTTTCTGTCTGTCTGTCTGTCACACGTATTTTTTTCAGGGACGGTAATAGCGATTGTTACCAAATTTGGTGGAATACTGGGAACTGTGAACGCTCACGGATACAATGAGTTACATCCTCTTATGTCGAATCTAAGGGGGGTCCCCAAATATGCAAAAAGGGGTGTAAATTTTTTTCACCAAGTATAGTCATGTGGGGTATCAAACTAAGGGTCTCCATTAGTACTTTCAGACGACGGTCTTAGCTTTGACATTTGTTATAAAGTTGGCGAGTGTGGAGGTCGAAAGTGATCATTTCTTTAAAGGATCTATTTTCTGAAATTATCCAACCGAAAAAATCTGAAAAAAATCAAGAGGCTGCCACCCAAATACGCTCCATATCGATATTCTTTCAAATAAAGTTAATAATAGTACAATTACAATGCAAGTACAAGTGCAATAATAACAGTATATTACTGCTTTCCCTAGTTGCTTTTACGGTAGGTGATAAGCGGATATTGGCTATCGCATCCGTTTGCGTTCTGTATGATACGAACCTTCGGCAGTGGAAGGGTCTGTCTGTCTGTAACACGGCATTTTTTTTAGAAACTGCTATCCATCACCACCAAATTTTGTGGGAAGATGCAAACTGTGAACGCCCACGTATGCAGCCAATTTAAGAGGGGAGGGAGGTTTCATACATGCGGAGAAGGGGGTGAAATTTTTTTTTTCATCGAATATAGTCATGTGTGGTATCAATTGAAATATCTCGATTAGTATTTTTCAGTTCTGGATTGAGGGAAAAAAGTGGGAGGGCGGAGGCTGAATAGTGGTCATTGCTTTCGCGGACCCATCCTCGAAAAATCTGAAAAGTACTTTTCCATACTGACAATTAAAGTTAATACAAGTATAGTAAATTACTATAATTTCTGGTTTCCCGATTTCTTTATTTTTAAGAAATCTGGATAAAAAATGGAGCGTAATTTTAGGAAAATCGTTCGGAAAGTGACCATGGTATAGAAAATTCCTCTAAAAATAGTAATTTCACTATTGGGGTTGATTAGTTCGCCTTCTACTAAACATATATGAAGGAGTTTATTTGCCACATCCATGATGTCCCATTTAATGAAAATCTGACTCTTTGATAAACCGCCCCATTTTTAAGGTTTTGTGTAAACACAAAACCTTATTAAAATCGGTTTACCGTCTGTCTGTCTGTCTGTCTGTCTGTCCGTCTGTCTGTATGTCTGTCTGTCTGTCTGTCTGTCCGTCACACGCATTTTTCTCGGAGACGGTTATAGCGATTGACACCAAATTTGGTAGAAAGGTGGGAACTGTGAACGCTCACGCATACAGTGAATTACATCCTTTTACGTCGAATTTAAGGGGGGGGGGGGGGGGTCCCCATACATGCAAAAGGGGGGTGTAAATTTTTTTTTCATCAAATATAGTCATGTGGGGTATCAAATTAAAGGTCTCGATTAGTACTTTTCAAAGCCGATCTTGGTTTTGACATTTGTTGAAAGGGTGGGGAGCGCGGGGGGTTGAAAGTGATCACTTCTTTAAGGGGGCCATTCTCAGAAACTACCAAACCGAAAAATCTGAAAAAAATAAGGAGTCTGCCACTATATGGTGCCTGGGCTCCGAAATACCTTCCATACCGATATCTGTTTAAACAAAGTTAATAATAGTATATTACTACAATTTTTTGTAATTGGTTAGAAACCCCCCTTTAGTTCATCCTAGTACCATGAAATTTTGCAGTGATATAGGCTATAATATAGAGCATGATATTACCAAGTTTGGTGGAAATCGCACTATTACTAACAAAGTTATAATGCCTCAAATTTGTTGCTTCTTTGAAAATTGAAGACTATGAATGTCAATATCACCCAAAAGTGGATGCTCTCACATAATATATGGATATATTACGTGCTACTTACTAAGAAATACACAAAACCTTTCGGACCTGAAGCGTCCAGCTTCCGGTTTCCCGACTTGTTTCTGGTATCATTTGACCAACTAGGGAGTTTGGCAATCTCGTTATTCGAAAGATTGTAACGGCACGGCGACTGAGCTTTAATAACGAAGGGTTATATATTGCGAAATTATTGAGTGGTCTCCATGATATTGAATTGGCATTAAAGCCAGGACAGAGTATCATAAGTTGGCTCCGAATTAAAAGTTTTCTAGGCTTCTAATCTATGGATTAGTTATCCGATTCCTGCATAGTGCTCCCACCCCATTTACTCCATTCTTTCAAGGATATTCCATTCTCAATACTAAGTGAGGCCTACTTCCAGTGAATTTTACGAAGATTCTGACCACAACACATCACCCACATAACATTCCTGCATTTCCCATTTCAATTTAGCCACACTTGTTGTACTCCTCAATATGGATATCTAAAATCGACCTGTAGGACATTTTCCTCACAATCCGAATGGTAAAATACAAAAAAAGTCACCTGTCCTTTTACCGCTGCTTCGATTTCATTTCATTTCGCCGACAACGGTGGTCGCTGGACATGTTTGGGTTCCTCATGTCGGTTGTTGTCTATAATTCGATGGATCTGCTCGATGTACTTGAACCGCAACAATAGCCACGATATTTCCAACTGCCATGACTCCTATCGAGTCCAGCCAATCCTCCTGTGACCACCGCTGCCGTAAAATAGTACATAAAACTCCAACTTCACAAGACTGTTTTCCATTTTGTGCGGTACGGTTTGTCAGGAATGAATCCCACCATGATCCCAAAAATAGAGGATAAGACCATTGAGGCAGGAAATAGTAGTGGATCCGGTGAAATTCATGCTTATGCCGTGTAGATTTCAGACAGGATGGCATTGGTCCTGGCACCACATCTGAAGAATGTAAGATTCGTTTTCTGATTGTTTGGGGGTTGCCGGCTGGAAAGGATGTTTTTATTTGAGTTTCCAAATCATCCTGTTTCTGAAACAATATGGAAGTGCAAACATAAATCAAATGTTGTTCTGTCCTGCTATGTCCTCATTTCGGGACTCATAGAAAATCACTACGGAGCCTCGTTTATCTAAAGTTTATATCCTGCATTTTGACTCACTGACCATCAAGTCCTTTCGTCTTCATATAAAAACACCAACACTCTTATGGTGCTCCTCCAGACCAAGCAGGTCTATTGGATGGTGACGCGGTATTTTTTTGGTAACATCATTTCGCTTGTCTGCCTGCTGCTGCAGTTGTTGTTACAGTGAAAAGAGTCAGGGATAAAAGGATGAAAAAGGCTTTAATACGTGAAAATTTAATTTTTGGTCTGTTGCTTTTGGACTTCCTGACGCCCGTTCAGGACCGCGAGTCAACGCTGTCTTTGTCCGTGCAAGCAGCTACGGTGCCCGTGGAAAAATACCCGCAGGACAACGTAGGCTTGCCTGTACTAAGCAGTATCATTGTGCTGTTGAGGGCATTCATTCTAGTCCTGAAATAACATCGAAATAATGATAGGCTGTGCAACAAAAGGGAGAAAGGGGGTTTCTTTCATTTTAATGCCCGAACCGCGATGTCGGCAGCGGCTAAAGGCCGTGGAGAAAGGTATTACTATCGCCATTTTCTGGTTTCCTCATTCACCTCACTTTGACAGATACCGCATTGAAAAATCCAGGGAGTCCGTTTCACTGTGGCGAATCTCCTGGTAATTATCGCGGTCACTCAGGGACGTGGGTGAATTGTATGTAGCATATATAATATGGGATTAATCTGATTAAAGCTCATCCACTGCCGAATGGGTATGAACGTAGAAAATCTTTCATTGAATTCACTCGCCATTGTTTCAGGATTTTCGCTCGAAATCAAAATACGGTTGAGCAAAGAACAGCTTTTTACGGGCAGTTCAAAGTCTTGCCTCCAAACGATGTTTGCCCTCAATTTGAGCGAGGATGCAGCCAAAAACCCGTTTATATGCTCCGTAATTCACTCCATTGTGTTGGGTTTAATTAAATGAAAATAATTTAATTCTTTCATTTGTTCTCCAGGACATTACATAGTTACACAAAAGCAAGGTGGACACATGAAACGTCTTTTTCATTCATGAATCGAACGGCCACGAGACGTTCAGGGAATGCCATTGCCGTAATGCCATCCATTCTATTCGAGGATTACTTTCTGACACAATGTACAAGCCATTTTCAATGCTTACCAAAATAGTGCGGTGTAAGCAACTGCTGTTGTTGGCAACTAGTTTCATCCTTTTTGGTATGTTCAATTGTCCATCTCGAGGAATTGTAGTGATTCCAGTTTCATGTCGTTGTTGTTGATGCCAATGTGATGTTGCCAGCGAATTCATACGTTTTGCTACGGAGCCGTTTCAGTTGGCAAAAGTAACGAAACGAGCCATCCAACTGTCCCGAACCCTCTGACCAGGACATACTCCTGCTTGTATATATTGTTGTAGTCTTCGTTTGGAATTAGAGGAAAAGACCATTTAGAGGAATTGCTATCGTAGTGCATTCTGTGAAAAGATAGGAAGTTCCATTCAGTCAAGAGCTGGGGAGACTGTTTGAGCGCATACAGCCAGAGAGAGGATAAAAGGAACTCAAAGGACTGCAGAACGAATTCTAAATTTGTATTTGTGATGCAGGCATGTATTTGCTTTGCTGGGATATCAAGCATGATCGATGTGCACGAAGGGTTGATGAACTCCAGAAATCGAGGAAAAGGATTCCATCTCGATACTGCTAACTATTCAAAGAAAGGTTTTCTAATCCTGATTATGAGAAACTGGCAGTCCTTCTTGCAGCAGCAATCTGACCTAATTGGAACCAAAAATTCAGAAGCCTAAAGTCATACATTCCGCATTCATTAGACAGGGATCGCTTGGCCTAGGCTGAATCTAACTCATTCTGTAACCAGAGATGCAAAAACGAGGCCTCCCTATCGATACTGCAAACCGTCTCAGTTTCCCTAATTTCAAGATGTACAAATCGAATGATGATGCATCCCGAAAATGACGAACGAGCACTGACAACGACCGATGAAAGACAATAAATGGTTGCTGATGAATCTTTTCAATTGTGGCGGTCTCAAATTCAGTAATGAATGAAATACGCTTTTCTACGATATCAAGGAGTACTATTATGCGGTCTATTGGAGATGAAAGATATTATTCCTGTTCATTCTGATTAAAATTTTAATGGAACCTTTTATGGAATGTTTTATGAATGCCGGGGCATTAAGGCTTGGAATTTTAGTTTAAATAATTCCATGTTGGGTGTTTATATGTTATTTCCTAGATATTTGATGAACTCAGAGCTGAACGTTTTCATACGACCCGAAATGAACCCAAATGGTTCACGAAGTGCTGCTGGTGTGAGAATTATTTCCGTTAGTGCTTTCTGGAGCAGATTCAACCCTCTTCCTGTAAATTCAAAATTCAGCGGTTCATTCGGACAGAATGGTCACTCCAATAGGTGGAAGGTGGGAGAGGCGAGGGTGTCAAACAGAATAAGTTTGAGGAAACTAAGGGTAGTCAACACCAACAGCGCTATCTGCACCAACCAAAGCCTATCTACATTTCTAAGTGGTAATCACTGGGAGTTCCTCCTTCATTAAAAACTGCGTATGGAGGATGATGAAGGCGAATCGTCCCCGATTAAAAGCGGGACAAGCTGTACCAACTGGTCCTCTAACTTTAGGGTTGGGTAGGATTGACAACCCTATACTGCTATGAAGCCACAAAAAGAACCTCGGAATGGATGAATTTCGCAATGGCGAACCTGACAACGATAACGGACAAACGGTTCGCACATTTATTCATGGAAAGTCTCCCTATACAGAACCAGTAAACTCTGTGCTGTGAGTAGGTTTCCTGGCCAGCCACTCTTCTAAGAGGCAGTAGAACAAACCCACGAAGCCTTCCCCAGGCTTGAGTTCAAAGTTATGCTTGGAGATTTTAGCAGCCTAGTAGGGACGCAGCTTGTATTCAGGGGATACGTTAGCGCCTCTTATGACTATGAACAGCAGAATATTCAACTAGTAATGTCATACGAAAAACTACTGGGAAGTACCTTGTTCCTCGTAGAGCTACAAACAAACGTAGGCCTCTTCAGACGGGGCCGAATGTCGCCACCTTAAACCCTTAAGGAATGCCAAAGGATATAGGGTTGAGGTGCAATATAGTCTCGGATCATGACCTCTTTGGCATAGCCCTCCAGTCCCAATCCTCTCTCGCCAATCAGATAAGGGTGAACAGTGAAGCCATCGATAACTAAGTATTTCGTAACACATATAAGAAGGAAATGGATGCCGCGAAAACTGCAGCTAACAGAAGTCCTCGAGATAAATTCTTCACTGATGACCTTTATAACCACGTAAAGAACTTCATCATTGCTATGGCTATAGGGACAACCAACTACAGCCAGCGGTTCGTCAACTTATAGTCAAGGTTTGGGTCAATTACTCAATATCTGGTGGCTGGCGACGACTGCCTCATACTGTGTGGAGTTGCCAAATTTCCCATCAGGTGCTTCCCTTCGTGCTGATAAGGGAACGCTCGGTGGATGTGTTGTGGGTATGTACATGCGTGCGTCTGGAGAACACCCGTGAATACAAATTGGCTATGAGAAGGAGACCCAGAAATAAAATCAAGTATGGAGGACGAGAAAGGATTTTTTTTACGGTGCAGGGCTTCGGAGACCTAGTACCGGCGGTTTTTGAGAGAGGGCAGGCGAGCTCTCGACCGTCGATAGCCACCCCCCGACCATAGCATCTCAATAGTGCGCAACTTGGCTACTTTGGCATCTAATGCTAGAAAAGATTTTAGTGGAGTGGAAATGATATCTACACTGGATCCTTTTCGCAAAAGCTCAAACTTGGGAGGTCACCACTCAGGACAATATTACCCTTAGATAGTCAGGATTCGTCGCGGGACTCGGAAAGGAACTTGGATAGTCCCCGGATTGGTTTTTTTACCGACGCTATAAAAGACGAGCGTGAAAGATAGCAAACTACAACAGCGTTTGTATCCCTCGGGAAACGCATAAATAAACTTAGTGAGTTCATCAAGGAGAGGCGGAATATCCACTAAAATATCAGGGCTCTGATACGCAACATTAAGTTGCCCTATATTCGAGCGGCGGAGAAGAAAAACGCCCAAGCGCCATGTGATAAAGTGACGTCTTCTCAACATAAGGTAGGTTCGAACGCGGGTAAACGGAGTAGGGACGGAATAAGTGAACCATTTGGTGCCCAGGAAGCGGCGTAGAAGAAAAAGGTCTCTTCGTTGAAGAAAGCTACTCCGGAGAAAGTTTAAGGTGGGCCACAAAAAGTGGCAGAAGGAAAAAAAATCGTCCGCAAATAATCATTATTTCCAAGAAAGGAAACATGCCCTATGCCGATATCCTTCGGAAAGTCAAAGCCAATCCGCAATTGACAGACCTGGGCGGTAGTGTGAGTCATACCAGGAGTACACAGAAGGTGGATCTGATGCTGGAGCTAAACAGTAAGTAGTAAGTAAAAGCTCGAAAGCAACAAATAGTAATTGAGTGTAAAGACCTAGACGAAGTTACATCACAAGAAGATATCTGTGCTGCGCTAAGGGAACAAATCAATCTTAGCTTCTACTCCGTTAAGATTGAAGCTTGATATAGAGAACGAAGAAGGCACACAGACCGCTATCATTAGCTCGCCGGTTGAATCGGCGTTTAAACTGATTACCGCGAGCAAGGTAAAAATCGGCTGGGTCGGGTGCCGACTTAAGGGGCAAGTATCCCTCAAAAGATGCTTCAGATGCCTCGATTTCGGCCAGTTGGCAGTCAAGAACGTGCAGGAAATGTGGAGATGAGAGCTATCTTATCAAATACTGTATTGGCGATACATGTTCTGCAAAGAGAAAAATGGAGTGGAAGGCCGGCGCGCTGCAGGTGTTGGCAGGTGCCGGCATACGGGAGGGAGCTGAATCGTAGGGCAAAATGAGGTCGATACAAATTAACCCCAACCACTATGAGGCAGTCAAGATTTGCTAAGCAAACCATTCGGCAGTCGAATGTAGACGTGGTGGTAATATGTCAACCTTACCGAAACTACGGTAGTGTAACGCGGGTGAAAGAGTCCTCTGGAGACGGGGCGATATGGGCATACGGACGGGCGGGGGGGGGGGGGGTATTGTAAAGGCAAATACGTACAGCTGTTATGATCCTCCTAGTACAGCATTAGCGCAATAGAAGGAGATGCTAGATGGCTCGGTGTTGGATGCTAGAGACCACGGCCCAAAAATCATTGCCGACGATTTCAATGCGTGGGCCCTAGACTGGGGAAGTCGAGTACGAACACTAGGGGCCAAATCCAGCTTGAAACCTTCGTAGATCTGGACACCGTACTAGCCAATGCTGGATGCGTGTGCACCTTCCGAGGCAGAGAGCTAGACTCGGTCGTCGATCTGACGTACCACAGCACCTCGTTGGCGAAGGGATGGTCTGGCGGGTGAGTAAATAATACATCCACAGTAACCACCAGGCCATCTTTCTCGACATCAGGAACGTGGGAAGCGACCGTCGAGTGAGCAACAGAAACGGAAAAACCAGTATAGCTGGGTAGTCCACTGGATCTTTCGAGGAAGAAATTTTCCTGGTGTATTTAAAAGGAGATCATGACCCGAAGGGAATGGCGCTGGAAAAAGTGAGGCAGCTATGTCAGCGGGTAATTGAAGCATACGACTCTATAATGCCGCGACGCAAGTTCCACCACAGCAAGAAAACAAAGTACTGGCGGAATCAAGAAATCAGAGGGAAATACGAACCCGTGGGGCGCGGCTTACAAGGTTGTAATGAACAAAATTCGTGACTCTTGTTCAAAATAATCGCAACCGTTTTCTCTCAACAGGAAGAAAGTGAACCTCATCCAATGGTTCAAAAGGACGTTTTCTCAATCCTAGGGGTGATCGAGGAGGAACTACGTGTGGGCGAATTGGAGACAATAAGGCTCCGGAATTGGATGGGATATCCAACAAAGTCCTGAAGCTGGCTGCTAAAATCATAAACATCCAAACATCATAAACACATTTGAATCGTGCATGGCGGAAGGCGTCTTTCCCGCCCAGTGGAAAACGCAGAGGTTGATTCTGCTACCTACGCCCCAAAAACCACCTAGCGCTCCTTCTTTATATCGCTCTATATGTCTTTTAGACACTACTTGGAAGATGTTGGAGGGGGTGATACACAACAGGCGTCAGAAATGCCTTCAATTCCATAAAATGAGTAGATATGCTTGGTACACTAGAACATTAATTTCATGTACTGGGATACTTCTTGGTGATAATAATAATAATAATCGTTGGCGCAACAATCCATATTGGATCAGGGCCTTAAAGTTTGTTAGAGCACTTCATTCAAGAACGTAACGGTACACTACAGTACACTGTAGGAGGCAATGTGGTCAGCATTGCGTTCGTCCGAGATTATTACCCTGATTTGAATCGGGTACCCATTTGCAGCTGAGTCGACTCGAAATTATGATACAAATCCCACTGCCACCGGTGAGATTTGAACCGCGACCTTCCGTGCGACAGCCTTGTGCTCTAACCACTACCCAGATACTTCTTGATGATATTGAGTGATTATCAGAGATCCCACTTCTAGCTTTATGAGATTCTGGAAGGTTAGTATGCAGATCATGTCGGGGGTAACAAATGAATCGATTCACGAAAGATTGTCTGCTAAGACTTGACATGTCAGAAGAGTCGCAGCTAGTCAGTTTAGATGATGTTGCGGCACTTGTCGATCCGACTAGTAAGCGGCTCTACATCTGCTGAACGCTTCAGCCTTGTATTGGAAAAAAACCGATATACAGTTCAGAAATCATTACGATCTGCGGCATCTTCTGTTTCCCTGACCAGCGCAACAGAAAATTTCTCGGGATTTCGCTCGGTATCGGAGTTCGAACGCGTCACATCGACTATCACAGCGGTTAGTAGAGAGCCAGCCAGACCTTATGACGCCCTCCGAGACGTAGCCGACAACCTGCGCTGCACCCAAGAAAAGAGCATTTTTGATGGCGGCCCAAGGCTCATCGATATTCTCAGGCGCGTTACTCAAGATAACCGATCACTAAGATGGCACTCCCACTTTCGAGCGACAGTTGGGTCTTACAAGCAGTCGATGCTGAAGGGGGGGGGGGGGGGGGTAGCGTTCTTTAACCCTAGGAAAAGTTGCGGGTGCAAGACGCAAGTAAACGTAAGCAACCATCAGATGGTGATATCTTTCGAGGGCCCTTAAATATACTGCTGATCGCGGCCTGGTCGATCTAATTGCTTCTATGGCGTCGGTCAGTTGAAACTCCCTTATTGCGGGCTCTTTGCTCGAACAATGTGCCGCCATTTACGAAGCAGTGGAAGCTACAGAAATTAAAGACCCTTCCACTATTACTATTACGGTCGTGAAGATCGTGTTTCCCCAGCACATTCCCAAGGAAAGTGTTATCAGATCCCACCTTGGCGTTCAGATCACCCATCATGGTCACAATGTCACTTTTGCGAAGCTTTCTGTGTACCGGTTTTAGTTGCTCGTTGAAAGCTTGCTTCTCCACTACATCGGAAGTCTTCGTTGGTTCGTAGCATTGTAAAATTGTGGAGCTCCTTAGCCTAGACCGAAATCTTGCAGTTAGAAGTCTCTCAGAAACCGGCTCCCAGGTCAGAGGGCGCAGTTTGTGATAACCGTCGGAAGCAACCCGACACCGGACTCGCGTCTGCCACCACTTGGCTTTCCAAAGTATAAAAGCACATTGGCCCAAAGGGGAGAGGAGTACTCTCCAGAGTCCCACCATCTTACTTCGCTTAGGCCCACAATGTCCAGTTTATACCGCTGGAATTGCCGCTCGAGTTGGAGAAAGGGAGACTCTCGCTACCGTTGTTGAGAAGCGTGCGCACATTCCAGGAACCAATCATAGTCCGTTTCCGATAGCCAAAGGTCGTGCCGTCAGGTCAGCCCTCATCTGAGGTGTTGTTGATGTTTCGGTAGCAATTAAGTTTGAAATTTGTAGATTGCTAGCCCACAAATTTCTATCCCTTTCAGTCGCCTCTTACGATAAGTATGAAGATGATTGTTCGAAGCCACGTAGTTTTCTTACAAAATGCCCCTGAAAACAACCAATTTTTCCGCACAAAAATGGAGTTAACCCATAGAACAAATCGCAAAACGGGAAATTTAACATTCTTGGTATGGGGGGATTTGTATGCTTCCTTTGTATTTCTGTCAGAGTTAAACGAAGTTATTTACTGCATCCGGGGAAGGGGGTTCATAGGTCCCACCTTTCCAAATTGTGCGTCAGTCGGTAGAGCCCTTTTCTGAGAAGTAAACTGGTCTGAATAAGGTTTTGTTAAAACAAAAATCTGAACTGAGCGATTTAAATATCTCCGGTCAATGCTATCAGCCAATGGAGAACTGTTTTATGAAATTGCTTCACGCATTAACGCAACCTGGATGAAGTGTGGCGTTCCACAACTGGAGTTCTTTGTGGTCGAAGTATCAACGAACGTCTCAAATCTAAAATTTACTGCAATATCGTCTGTCTTGTCGCTCTCTATGGTTCTGAGTGTTGGCCAACTATAAAAGACAATGAACGGTGTCTTGCGGTAATGGAGACGAAGATGTTGCGTTGGACGAGTGGCGTCACACGTTTTGATCATATCCGAAATGGGGATATCCGTGATTGATATGAGGTTGCACCGATCGTGGAAAAATTGCGAGAGAGGCGTCTTCGATGGTATGGTTCCATAATTCGTGCTAACGAGAATTCACTTGCCAAGATTGGTCTAAACATTGAAGTCAATGGTAAACGACCAAAAGGTTTGATACACAGGATGGGGATTTAGAAGCCTTGAGATTGCATCTAAACCAGACATTTGATAGAGCCAAATGGCGAAACCGATCACGACGAGCCATTTGAGAACGGGACAAAAGCTAAAGAAAAAGATAAAGGCGTTAAGGCGAATCATTTAATTTACTTGGTGTAAATGGGTAGCAAAACATGTAATATCCGAGGTGGCCAGCTTATGGTTTCCGACTTCGAAAGTTTCAAGTTTTTTAATGCTTCTCTCTAGTGCGTCCTCTGGGGCCGGAATACTTTCGAAAGAAAAAGCGCCCTATTGTATGTTGCAGATTTTCACCATGTATTGAGATATGGTTGCAATTCTGTTGTTTGCTACTATAGGATGCAGACTATTTTCCATTAAGGATAAGGTCATATTCGATCTAGACATTTGGCGCGGAGCAGTTAAGGAAAAATGAAAAGTCCCAAAAAGCTGGAGAGAGTTGATGTTCTTTGTTAGAAATCTATTGTGATGTCCCACAGATATTTTACTGAACCCATATATAATGGAAGGAATGAACAGATTGTATCCCAATATGGAAACATCTGAAGAGTCTTTCGTCGGACTGATGACCTAGATTTCATAACCGAGCTATATTCGCATGGCCTGGCTGTTGAAACCTTGGCTTACCTTAATTCCTTTAGATCGCTGGAATTGGAACTTCCAGCGTAGACGTAATAGCAACCCGAAGGACATGAACTTTCAATAAAACTCCTGCAAATAAGACAACCACTTAAATTTTATTGCAGTTTTCGACAAGAAAAATATGCATTTATTGCTTATAAGGCTCTATAATAATTAGATTTATATATAATATATGTTTACTCCATAAACATTTCTCTTGCATTCTTTTTAATTTTCTCCCCTCTTCGAAATATTTCTTTGCTTTTGTTCTAAATATTTTTGTCAAATTATTCATTTGTTTTTTTTTTTGCATGTATATTTTCACATAAATCTATACGTAAAAGTATTTAATAATTCATAATATAATTTTGGTAATCGTATATATTCGATATACAATGACTGCTTCTATGTTTTATATTGTATTATATAATGGGTGACCATTATATATGCATGTACCATGAATGAGAGACAATTATGCACATTACGCTATTTCGAAAAGTTTATTCTTACTTGAATCATCTATTGCTATTTGGAATTTGTTCATAAAATTTCTAAAACAGTTATATAATTTATATAATATGTCATGTAGAGTAAAAGTCATTTAATTTCTTTTACTTTTCCTCTGCTTGAATTTCTGAGATTCAATGCTATTTCAAAAGAATGTAAAATGTATACGTCGTTTACTCTTGAAATTTGGTTTTTACGTATATGTCTGTGAATATGCTTGACAAAAAACTTTTCACTGCTCTGTTTGTATTTTTGGTTTTATATTTTTTTATTATCATTGTTATTTGGAGATTTGATTCACTAATCTGTCTACATTTTTTTGCTAAGGGTTTTAAGATTTATATGAGTATCATGACTGCTCAGTAAATTGTTTTCGCCAGTCTTTATGTATTTTATACTTGTTTCTACATGCAATAGCAAGGTTTCTGTTCTCTGTCTACAATTATAATAATTGATGAATTTTTTAAATATATATATGTAATTTATCGACTTTTTTTTATTAATTTTTCTTTTTCTTTTGCATTATATTCGTAAAACTCTATACAAATATTAATAAAAATATATATTCCGTTTCTTTTTAGATTTTAGGTAATTTTATATATTTTTTGTTAAATAATTTTGTAAAAATTTTTAATAGCAAATTAAGTGTTCTACTGGAATTGGTCTTCTTATTTTACAATTTTTATTATATTTACTTTTTATGAATTTTTTTTTTAATTTAGTATTCCGTTAAAAGCTAGAGCATTACTAAGACAACCCCACTCCTTGATATTTTCTCCTTTCATTCTTGCTTTTCCACTACGTGTTTGGAGTTTATTTCTTTATTCACATTTTCGTAAATATCAAATATGAACTCTTTGTAGTTTTCACTTTTAAGATACTCTCTTTAGGTCTCTGATTTTTATTCGAAATTGTTTATTGCTTTTATTTTTCACTCGCTCTTGGTAAAATGAAATTAAGGGGTGTTTTTGTGGATCTACCATAAAAAATGAATTGGTCAAAGATTAGCTTATATAATTTACCTTCGCCTAGAAGCAGTAGCTGTTTTTATAATGTATTGCTTTTAAAGGATTTTTTTCCAAATTTAAGATTACCATTCGAAAAGTTTATCGAATAATTAAAAAAAATATTTTTAAAATAGTGAGAAAACCTCCTATTATCAAGGTACTAAATACAAGCTTTAAAATTTGACCATTTGAATTAAAAATGTTAATACAATTTTATTTGAAACTGATAATTCTGCAATGGTAGTTTTCGTTGTTCATTCTAAATTCGAAATTGTTTCGCTTGTTTTTCTGTTCAATATTAAAAATTTTGTATTCCAAAACAGCAAATATTGTATTTGATCTGCATTTTCCTATATTTTATTTATTTTATTTATATTCGACAAGATGCGTATTGTTATGTAGGACAGATTGCTTTTGTCAATTCTTTATTCTTTTATTTTTGTCTTTGTTTTGAACAAATAATTGCTGCACGTTAGGGGGAAATTGACTACGTGATATTCTATGAGTATATTGTGTATGTAAGTTGAAAATAGCAGCCTTGCAGAAGAATTAAGCATGCATATAGAAATAGAATGGAATAGAGATGTAAAGATATTAAATAAAAACTACTTTAGAACAAAACGGTGGATAGCACCAGGACGTTTTAAGAAGAGGAAATGTGTGATGAATAAATAAATAAAAAGTGAATTATTTAAAAAATAACAATTGTAAAATAAATATAAACTGAATAAATAAAATAAGGAATGTATAACAATAAATAGGACGGGTAACAATTAGTTAAAAAAGTGCAAATTAATGCAAATTTGTATCACAAAAAATAACATATACTTTTGGCTGATATTGAATAATTTGATATTCATATAAAACTTCTAAAAATAAATATAAATTATAAATACAATTTAAAGAAACGGTTTTCTTCTTAGATTATGTGGAATAAATAATTTTCAAAAACATATTATTGACATAAAGTTTTCAGAGTAAATTTTTAAGAAATCATAGCTTTTCATCATTTCTTGCATTATGTATTTGTTTCAAGTGTTGAAAGAATGATTAAAATTATTTAGTGACTTTCTGGCATTTACTTTTCCTCATCCAACCATTTTCTTTTATTATTTTAATGGTATATTATTATATTAATGTTAGTATTGTCATGTTGATATGTATCTAATTTTTTTGGGAAAACTCCGTGATCATTTTATAAGCCAAACAATGGAAAAAAGTATAAATATTTTAATATTCTTTATAGTTTGAAGAATTTTTTTGTTTTATTAGAAAAAGTTAATAGGAAGTTTAAAGTGAAATTTGAGTATGACTATTAGTTGAGCTGTGTCAATTCGAAGCAACATTTAAGTTAATTATAGTCGGACTGCATCACAATTACTTCGAACGGATATGATCACCGCGCTATGATTCGGCCCATTAATGTCGCATCGATTTTTTAATGTAATATACAACTTTAATTCTCATGTGAGAAAGGCATTCAATGCGCACTATTAAAGCCTAACACCGAAATCCTTGACAAGGGACAAGGCTCTGGTATGACCCTGATGTCGGACTCCAGGAGTACGCTATTTCCGCAGCTGTTCCACACAGGTCTGTATGGAGCCCAGTGCTGTAGAACATCATGTAGAATTACCTTGTAATCTTCTAGTTTCGCTGGAGACCACTGCATTCGACAAGTTTGTAAGTGGTGATATGAATTTCAATTCGAATGCGAGCCTACTTTGTCTTACGCCTTTGTTTTTTATAAGAGGGCCGTGTTATACTTGTTATGGGAATGGTGAGCCTGAGCTTACCCAAGGTAACCCTCAGCCTTCTACACCATCTGAGGTGATGCACCCTTCGTCATATCAGGACTGACGCCGATTGACATCTTTGAAACGAAATGGTGGGTGTATGGAACGATAAGTCTATCCCTTCTTTGATGCAGATAATGAACCCCAAAAGGAAGAGATCTATACATCGATAGCAGGGAAGGGCTGGTGGAAACCATGAAGGAGTGGGCAAGGGCAATTATAATCTATCAGGGTTGGATGGTATCGTCAGTATGTCTGCGTTCGCCAAAACTGCAATGGAATTGAAGAGTACGCATTAGGAATTTACGAACGCGAAGAGAGAAACCTAAAGGAAACTGGTACAGCACAAACTCTAGGTAACCTACCTACTGAAAAGAGATGCTTCCTGTTCACTGCTGCATTGACCATTGGGCATCCACCTAATTATTTTCGTTTAATGTATATCCTATCGACTCCTTTGTGGACTCTCTCAGGGGTCGTCACAGGGTCAGAGGGTTTGACGTCCCCGAGGTGCCCGAGAAAATAGTCCTAGACCCCCCCACCCCCAGGACACCTGCGTCCTAAGAAGTAGAGTGGCGAAAGCCTCTCGGTGAAGAGCGAACCGCAAATTACCAGTACACGTCCGGACACACTGGGGAAGTGGTCGAGAGCTCTCTGTCGACGTCGATGAGGTGATGTGAGCCTATCTCTGCGGAAGTGGTAGCTGTGACGTGTATCAGGAGCCAGCCCTTCGGACACTTATCGGGTAGTGTGCATTCACCCAGTGTTAGTAGGCCGCGTTGCCCCGAGTAAGCGCTGATTCGTCCGTGAATTCCGGGATCAGCTAAGCGTAGGTCAGGCACCAGGGAACTGGGGTAGGGACTGTGTCTCCGAGGGTATACCTGTTCCTGGCTATTGCGGCTTGCTCCCTTGCATACGATGCGCGGGTGAGTTTTCCATGGAGAATAAACCAAAACCATAAAAATATCGACGAAATAGCAGGGAAGGAGGAAGAGCTGATTGGATTTATGCGCAGCACAAAAAGTGTCGTTCATTGCAGCGAGCAGCGAAAGAGGCAGCGATGAGACACCGGGAAACCCAAATAAAGAGGAGGCCCTACCAAGTTGCGCGACTGACGGTGCGGGGACGACAACTCCAATACTGTAGTGCCCCTGTTTGGAAAAAAGCCTAGTCAGAATCACTAGTCCTGAGCGGGTAGATTTGGACACGAACCGAGTGCAAGTGCAGTCGACTGCCCTAGCAAGAGCCGAAGAAAGGGTCATTAGGAAATGCGCAGCAGTGATGAAGCGTATGGGGTCGGCAACCTTCCTCCAGAGGAAGAAGGCATCAAAAACGGGCTAATGGAACTATTGGATTGGATCTCCTCCTACAGGCTAACGTAGAGAGCAGCAGAAGGCGATTAGAAAGCAGAAACAGCCGCTTTCCCGCTGAACGCTGCTTGCGCCAAATGGACTGCGGATAGCCCACTTCAAAGCGAACTGAGGAAGAAGCGGAAAGAGGACGACGTGTCTGAAGGAGACTTTATCAAAATAGTTTCAATGGCCCAAAAAAGAAGGCGATGAAGGATAAATGGAAAGAACTGATTACGCCGCCAGGGTCCAAGGAGGTTGCAAGCCAAAAGCCAGTAGCAGAAAAGACAAGCAAACGAAGAAAGACTAGACCGTCGGCTCTGCTCATTAAGCCGACGGAAGGCAAGACATTGGCGGAAGTCCTTAGTGAAATCCGCTACAGGATGAAACCAAAAGATAACGGGGCAGAGGTATCTTTCATACGGAAAAGGACGTTTGGTGAACGGTGCCCGAAGACGACTAGCAAGAGTACGTTCTGCCTAGCGGTCAATCGGTTATTGGGGGAGAAGGCAGAAAAGATAGAAGTGGAGGAGGCGATAAAACGTGAATATCGAGAAGTAACCAATGCACGGATATGTATCACTTCTTTAAACGCTGGAGACCAAAAACTTGTCGTGGTGGAAGTCCTCGAGCAATATGCGAGGAAACTACTTAACAGCGGTAAAATCAAAATTAGATGGATAGTATGCAGGGTACGAATGCGGATAGTCCCCACCAAGTGTTACAGGTGTCTGAATTATGGACACGGGTCTGTAGCTTGCAAGGGACCGGGCAGAAGAGCAGCATGCGGCTAAGTAGGTCACCAAGCGAGGACCTGCAATGAAAGTGAAAGTTGCGTTCTCTACAGGGATCGTGGCGCGTCTGGTGAGAGCGTCACAAACACTCCCTGCTCGGCACGATGTCCAATCTTCAGGGTGAAACTAGAAAAGCTTAGGGCTCGAATGGCAGGGTACGCATTTAAAAAATTGGCATGCACCGGAGTGCAACTGCTCACCAGTTGATAGACCAGTAGCTTACTCCAAACTACAATTTTATTTTATTATGTTTATATATATTTCGGGAACAATTTACTCCCTTCATCAGTACAAAGCTAGCAGTAGCTTCCAAGTCTCCTATCTACTGGTGGACGGCAGAAATTGCCTACCTATGAAGGGAGTGTCATAAGCTCCGCTGTTTGGCACAACGTTTACATGCCAACGAGAAGGCATGCGTCATAAAGGTGCAGCGCTATAAATAAAAGCAAAGCTCGCGGCTGGCAGAACCTGGACAATGAAGTGAATGAGGACCCATGGCGACTTGGCTGTAAACTTGTCATCCGGAAAATCGGGGCTCTGCTGAAGTCCTGCATACTAAATACCGACCAGATCGACGGTATTGTACGGGAATTATTCCCCAGAGATTTCGTACGGGTTGATGCAAATAGCGCGGAAAGCATCTAGGATTGTGTCCTTTTCACAATGAGAGGGTTCGAAGGGGAAGTGCTCGAGAAGCTCATCAAGAGTAGACTGACTGAAGCGATCCACGCTGCCGGGGACTTATCTCCATATTATGGAAAAAACCGAAGTAGTCATCTTGACCAGAGAGAGAATTCCGACCCTGCGTCCCATATCGATCGGCGAGTTGACTATAGAGTCAAAATCAGGGCAAATGAGCTTCTTCGACGAAATGAAAGTAGCAGCGGCCAGGGCTATATCTACTAGGAGATGCCTTCTAATGGGAGCAACGCAGTCCATTCTGCTCTATGGCGCAGAGGTATGGGTTGATGCCCTTCTCAAGGAGGTGCTTCGTAAACGCTTTGCTCAAGTGCAGAGACGGGGAGCTTTGCGAGTGGCGTATGCTTATCGCACTGTCTCAGAACTGGCTGTGATCGGTGATCGCGGAAGTGATACCCGTTGCCCTCTTTATCAAGGAGTGTAAAGCTATCTACAGCCGGAAGGCTAAAAACTTAAGAGAGGTAGTTGCCCATGAAGAACATCAACGCACCCTTATCGAGTGGCAATTCTCTTCGCAAAATGAGCCAAGAGGCGGATGGACTGCCCAGTTCATCGCCAATTTAGACCCGTGTCTGAACCGCAGCATGGTGAGAATGATTACTTCCTTACCCAATTTCCAAGCGGGCATGGAGGTTTTCAGTCTTGCCTGCACAGGATTGGGAAGGCGCGATCTCCTGATTGTGTGTTCTGCAATGGAGTGGCAGACGACGGTGAATACACCTTTTTCTCGACTTTCATCAGCAATTTTATACTGGCACAGGGGAGCTTTCCCCAGACAAAATTGTTTGTTTCAGGTGTCAATGAGACGTAAGCTACAGCACCCTATTTCAGCATATCCCGTCCATAAAGTATGGCGACCCGCTTTCGAATAATTCAAGCCTTGACAAAATTGAGATTCAGTTTCGCGGCATCACTTTACTCTGCTTGAAGTGACGACGATAAACAACATCGGCAATTCAACGTTAACCAAACCGAAATCATAGATTATACCCCTTTTCACATCCGCCACCAGCTTTCCGGATGCACATCTGGACCTGGTCTTTAATAATGGTAACTGAGTCTTTAAATTGCAACCCTAGATGATAAGCTGGCATAGTCTGTATTCGACGCAGAAAAGTTCAACAATTTCTATAAATTCACACGGTTTGCCCAAAAATAAAATGATGTGATGACGTTTCGACCGATGAATGATTCACGGACTGAAGGGTTCGGTGTTTGGATTGTGCTGATACGGGCCGACGTAAACGCGTATAGCCGCGAGTAGGGATCGACTTACTCTCTCAGGAAGTCCAAGTCCAGTTGTAAAAGGAGAAGCGATAGATAGCGTCAGTTTGAATGACTATAGGCTACCGCGCGTCTCATAAAATAGGTGAGGAAAGTGTAGGAACTTTGTAGTCTTCCAGGTTACTACATGCTTTCAGCATACTTAGCAGTTAGGCACAAAATGTTAGTTCATCAATTGGGGAGAAGGAAAAGCCAAAGGTCCGGTAAGGATAATCAGCGCGAGTTATTTGACTTCAAGTCCCGATAATGAACAGCACGGCGTCGAAACCGCTAATGGCGAAGCAGTTAGACGTTTAGACTCCGCCTGTGGCAATAACTTCAGCAGGTTCGCGTATGAAACGAATGAAATGAATGAAGAAATCAACCTCTTTATCACCCGCTCCAACTACGAACTAACAACTATGGGGGCAGGTCCCTAGTTGCATTAAAGTTTTGTCGAGCATTTCCCGCAATATACGCACGTTACTGTACAGTAAAATGTCACGTGGTAACGAAAAACCAAAAGCAGCAAGGAGGGCGGTTCTAAGAATATCATGTTGAGAATGCAAATCACGACCAAAGGACTCCTGTTATGGGTTATTGGAAAATTCGTTTGAAACAAACTAAGCTAGGCTGAGATTTAAATCAGCGCTGGAAATGTCAATATTAGCACTGGAAATGCCTGCAAACGGGCTGTGAAATGGCATTATCGGATCTAAGCTATCCCCTCCCCTCCCTCACACTCAAGGAGAAAATTCCTGTCGTATACACATGGCTGTTCTGAACGCAACGCAAACGAAGAACCAACGAAGCATTTTCAGGCCTCTTAAAGAATTTCAACATTGCGTTCAGACAGTGCAATTTTCGCAATATCCACCCAGCGGATTTTGAATGAATTTCGCGGATGTTACTGATCCAACAACATTTCAAAGAGTTGGAATGACCCTCGTCCGGGTCGAGTGCAAAATTGTTGGTACAAAGATGTTTACCAGTACTATATAGTCGTTTGGGTGGCATAAGCAAGGTCATTAGTCTACCGGAGAAATTTCCATACTTCCGGACTGCGGGGAATACTTTTCTGTCCTTAAAGGAGACACACTGCAGGATCCAGGAGACAAAAGACCAATTACTTTGCTTACTCATTCTCTACAAATTCAAATTGGATCTGGGCCTTGAAACCTTATGGTCGGAGGAAATGCGACCAGGATTGCATTCGCCCCTGATTTTTACACTGATATGATTACAGTACTCAAACACAGCTAAGTCGACTGGTATCCGACATCCAATTAGAATACCAATTCCTCTGTTGCCAGTGAAATTTGAACGGTATAAATTCATTCATACATTAATTAACAATATTTTGTCCGAGGAGCAAGAGTAAGTCGTTATCGATTCTATGGTTGGAGGGCAGGAAACTAGAGCCCAAAGTAGACTAGCCGCTATATTGAATACACCAAGGCTTTTGCATAACATGACTCCCCGGCGAACTGGTGCTCGACAAGAGAGACGGGCTTGAAGGGATCGGTTTCTTGCGTTTATTACGGGAGGCCGTTCACAAACTGAGGCCGCCTTCGCCAACTCGTCACGTACAACCAGCCGTCTAGGGAGCTTAAAGTCTGCACACGTTCTGGTGAGGACTGATGCCACCCATAAATCGCTGCAGCCATCATATGAGGGCCCCTATAAGGTTCTCGAGCATGGACAACATGCATTCAGTCTGGACCTCGATGGCAACCCCGAGACAATCTCTTTGGACAGGCTAAAGAATTTTGTTCCAGGAGACAGACGCCACTTGAAGGAAGCGTGAGCGCCGCGATTGTTTTGACGTCCGCTAGCCGATAGGATCCGAGAAACTGCGCCATAGTTTCTCTCGCAGAAATCGTGGATTGTTTGTGGTGTTTGTGGACACGTCGTTTTAGCAAATGAAAAAACTTACATCCAAGCCTCACACTGTTTTAATTTCAAGACCTGTCAGATGATCTCTTCTTGACGCAAGAGGACGAAGTTCAAATGTGATAGCCGATGACTTTAATGCGTGAGCATCGAGTGGAGCGGCAAAGAAACTAACGCAAGGGGCGGTGCTTATTAGTAGCATTTACTTAGTTGAATATAGTTCTTCCCAACGAAGGTTAGATAAACACTTTCACTTGTAGATCCGATTTTGCTAAGCCCTGCGTTGGAACGTCATATGTCCTGGCAAGTTAGCGAAGACTTCATGTACAGTGAACACCACCAAAAACAATGTATGAACAAACATTCATGGAAGTGTGGCTAGATGAACCTAGCAAGGCAGGCACTTTCACGGATAGAGTTCTCCATGGCATACAATATATCGCCAAAGCATGTGACGCGTCCATGCCTAAGAAGTACTGATTCCCCACTAGAAGACCCAATTCCTGGTGGAATAATGAACACACAAGCCTTCAATTGATTTGCCACCGAGCCAGACGAACGGCTCAGAAAGGCAATAGGTAGGACTGATCAAAGGCAAAAGGAACACGCTGGTAGGAAAGGCCGCAAGAACCTAAAGCTCGTCATGTTGCAGAGCAAGAAATAATATTTCAAGGGGCTTTGTTCGAAGGCGAACATTAAGCCACGGGGTTGCACCTATTAAATCGTGACAATACTTTTCTTAGGTCGTTTATTCCCACGTGCCCCACCATCTTTTTAAAAATCATCCAGGGGTTATTTCCCCAGCAAGAAGAGGGTGCTGACAACTTCCGGTGACCTCTAAATGTGACACTTAATCCGACAGTTAGAGACGAGCTACTGGAGATGGACGCCATACCAAATAGCGCCCTCAAACTTGCCGTGAAATGTAAACCTGATATGTTCGCGGAGTTGTTGGAAACATACATGTCTGAGTGGAGCTTTCTTGCATCATGAAAGTGGCAGAAGCTGGCACCGTTGCCTAAAGGTTGGCAAATCACCACTGGAACCATTCTCCTATAAACGCATACATATGTCTTCTCGACACTATTGGAAAAATAATGGAGCGTGTAATTTATAATTGATTATTCGCCGTCCTCGAGAGTCAAGGAGGCCTTTCAGATCGACAATACGGGTTCCGTGCAGCCAGATGAACCATTGATGCCATCAAAATGGTTACCAGCTTAGCCGAAAATGCTATTGACGGTAGGGGTTGCACCAGCAAATATTGCGTGGTGGTGACCCTGAACGTGAGGAATGCACTCAACTTGGCCAATTGGAAAATCTCTGGCGACGATTGGTGCCCCCCACCTATCTCACTGCTATTGTCGAAAGCTACTTGCGAGAACGGACGGCTTGGCATGACACCGATAATGCACCCAAAGAGTACGTGGTTCCTCAGATGTTCCATAAGACTCCCTACTGTGGCCACCATTGTGGAACATCATGAACAATGATGCACTTAACCTTCATATTCCAGTGGTTACGCCGACGACATAGCACTGGTTGTGGTCGCAAAGCATCTCGAAAATGCTGAGTTATACTCTAGCGAAATAATCCCTTTAAGGTTTGGTTAGAGAGTACTGAGAATGATGCCGAACGTGGGAGGGCCGCGGCATACTTCCAGTTCTACCGCGCAATATGGAGTCCCAGTTCAGGGAATAGCGTTGCATGTTACAACCACGCACAACTAAATGCGGTATATAGAATAACAACTTTAACAGTGTTTTATCCCTTCAGGACCGTCCCAGATAAAGCAGCGTTTGTCGTCCGGGGAATGCTGCTGACGAGATGACAAACATAATAACATCATTATTACAGGTGAAAAACAAACCGAAAGGGAGAGGTTCATAAGCAGATAGCAAGAGCGATGAGACCAGTCAGAAAAGGGTCGACTTACCGGTTGATCCCTTCCATCCGAGAGTGGCTGGAGAGAAGACATGGGGAGAGTTTCTCATCGGCCAAGGAGGATATGGTCAATACTGGCATAGGTTTAAATTGGACAACTCACCTAATTGTTCAAATTGCGATAGAGTTCCCAAGGACCCAACGCAAGTATTGTTCCAATTTCCGAGTTTCGTGGAAGAAAGGAGGAACCCAGACTCTATATGAAGTGCTACCACCTGAAGTGTGCTGCAGCTTGTGTCATCTATAGGCTTTTTAGAAGAGACCTCCGAGGCTAGGGGCGTAGAAGTTGGCTGAGGTGCACTACTTTCGTGCTTTCACGAACCTGAATAGGTTTGAAAGCTGTAGGTATTCATTTATGTCATAAGGATTTCTGGTAGGACAGAACATTTCCCATCATTATAATGGTTTTAAATTATTGCCTAGAAATAATTCATATTAAAGTAAAATATTTTCCGCTCCAACGCCTTTTCAATCGAGCAACTAATTAAGTTTCGATAATACAAAAAAGGCTTATTCATTAAAAAACGAAAAACGGTCGTAAAAAGTGAAAATTTGAATGGCAAATAGACAATTCCATTTATCTAGAATCATTACATGCGTTCATGTTTATAATTTTCATTAAAATGCTGTGCAATTTATCTTTTCATGTTTACATTTCACACATGATTATCCCTGGAATTACACGCACCCTGAATTGTGTGCATGTATATGTGTAATGCTTCAATCATAATTTTGTGGTTTTAAAGGTTTTTATTGGAAGAGTGCAATTATTATTGCTATTATCGTTGAGTAAATGGAGGGAGGATTTTTTGGAACCATTTATTTAATAAGCGTGAAACATTGTGAAACATAGTTTTTGTCCGTAAAAGCATAACTAAGATAATTGATTGATGCTAATTATCTTTTAAATAGACCACAAATTTGTTCGGTGTACTAAAATATTTTAGGATGGATAATGCAAATAGGGGAAGGGGAGATTATGGACCGAGCTTTAAATTGATAAACGTCCTGAAATTTACTTTAAAGGGATACAACTTGCGAGTATGTTTAAACTATTGGTGCAATGTGAATCAGAGAAATTCGCGGAATTATGTACAAAATATAAGTCTAACATATATACTTAATAGAAATCGGCTGGATTATGAGGTACCATTAAGAGTTTATTTCACAGGACGCCATGACCGAAAAGGTAGTTCATCATTATTGAAAGGCTTTTGTAGTTCAGAATAGCGAGCACAGTGCAGGTTGAATCAACAAGACTACATACAGGAGGAGCAAGTCGAGTTTCTAGGCGGTACGGAATGTTATTGCAAATACGTAGGTTAGGTATGAGGTTGCTAATTGGCCGCGTGTGTTGATGGCGCCTTAATAGTTTTCTCCTATATTCTTTCCCATCTCTTGCATCACATGCACGGCACTAACACCAGAGTGTTCGTAAATGCACGAAATTTTCCTTTTTGTAAAATATTGAAAAACGTCGAACAATGGTGCAATGCTTTTCTTTCACTATACAACTTCAAGCAATGAGCTAGAAGACGAATCTCCAGTATGTAGTCTTTTTGGATCGAAAGCTCCAGTTCGAGAAAGTTCTACTTCAAAAATTATGTCTGTATCGGATTAAGATTGTATTTGATCCTGCCTACTTTTATATCCCCCCACCCTATAAATAGCTCGATTGCGGGGGCCAACTGATTTTCAGCCAGTATTGTCGATGTCAACGAATCAATGGGCGAAAAGAAACGAATTATTGGGCGAAAAGAATACCTCCTCATGATGCTACTGGGGAACGTTTGATAATACGGTTTATTGGCTCGGACAAGTATGGAAAATCTAAAGTACAAATCTACAAGGAGGAGAAGTTCTATGTTGGAATACCCCATTTGTCTATGACTTCAGACATATTACAAATATACTGGATAAGCAGGGTGGTATTGCTAGCTCGAAAGGTTTCAGGTGGAAGGCAATCTCTGTTCCTGTATATTCATAACATTTCTTTGGAAGGCACTGTCCCAGCAACATTTCATCACCGTGCCAGTTTAAGGAATTTATTTAGTTTGATTAGGACGGATCACGCTGGAACTGACAAATTGCCTACAGTCACAAATCGATAGCAGTTCGCAGACACTAGGATTTAAAAGCTGGTTTTAAATGCACTAATTGGAAATTGCCTTGGCAGTGTTCAAGCTGAATGGTCGAACCTAAAATGCTTCTCTATAAAGGGTGGTGCTGAGGGCGTTTCAAATACCAGGAGTTTATGATTTTTCATGCATAAATGATAAAATCAGTAACAGAAGTCCACGTCCCTCTTAGGAAGGTGTGCAGGATTGAATATAAGAAATCTAATCCAACTGATATTAATTCGCATGCCTGCTGGCCACGTTTTAGGGAGAGATAAGAATTGGAATAAGCAATAGTTCGAGAGCTTTTCTTTCTGCCACTGTGAAAGGTGTCGAAGTGATCCCACAAGTTAAAAGATATTGGCGTGCAAACTTCGAGTGCTCAAGGCATCTACGGCTTCAATTTATTCTTTTGGTTTGACGATTTTGCCAGAATGGGCATTCCGTTCCTAGCTCATTCCTGGGACTACAGAAAAAAATCAAAAACTGACGAAAGAGGCATCAGAGAGAAAACTGTTGCCTTTAGACCAGGAGAGAAGTTTCATCTGGGTGCATGAAATGCACAGAATCTAGAATTCAGCATCAGAATCGTAAGGAGGGTATAGTGGGTACCGGCTACCCCTGTACATGAAGTATCTAGATGTCGACTGAACATCGCAAGACAGACGGAAGCCTTAACCGCCCGAAATCTAAATACTAATAAAATGCCCACGGGGCCTAATTAAGTATTAGCACCAAAAAGCCATCCACGCAAAATTTCACAGAAAATGCAAGTAGGTATTTCTAGAGAGCAAGACATCTGGTAAGGCGAATTGTAAACCATACCCCGGCTTCCCTAGTAAAAGAAGCAAAACTTTTATGTAAGATACAGGAAAATTGAGAGCGTCGCGAATAACTGATACCACGGCATCACGAGGCCAACAAATCAGGAACAGTGAAATTCCTATGATGTGTACATTGATAATTCGTATTTCCGGCTAATTCGTACATTTGCCGGTCTCCAGAGTTAATTTTCTTTATTTTGCACTCCCGATAATTGACAATCCGGATATTTCATACCAAATCGCCGGTCCCTCGTCGGTACAAATGATCAGGATTTTACTGTAGTTAGAACTTATATATATGTAGTTCTTGTGAATGAGAAATTCCCCATGAACGCTAAAGGTTCGAAATATCATAGAAGTGAGGCTCTTTAAGATGATAACTAAACGCGGGGTCAGAAGAACACAGCCTCTGTAATAATTTGATTCTTCCCACTTGGCCCACAGCCCTGGAGCATGCGGGGGTAGAGAACGTGTACATTTTCTCGGCTTACGGCGCATGACCAATTAGCTCCGCTAGAAGAACTAGAACACTTCACGGCCACCATAGCAACAAAGAAGGCCAACCAGTTGATAGGCTGCGACGAGAGTGCTCGGAAATCAACAAGATAGGGGAGTCATTCTTTGATTTTATCATTAATACAAACTTATCGGCATGTAACAGGGGCAGTACACCAAACGTCCAATTCCCCACCTCGGAGAACTGTGACGGTTGGGAGGAGGCCCCTCTAACCCTACTAACCAGCAATGGATACCAGTTGGATACTTGTCAGTCTTGATCTCACCGCAGAGGTCTCCAAACCCTTCAGAGAGCTCAGGAGAAACGACTGGAGAACGTTTGGTCAAGTAATTAAAGACAAACTCTCCGGTGGTGTGCAAATTGGCAACATTGGAACGACAGACGAATTGGTGTCAAAGGTCGAGGCTTGATAAAAGTATTCCATACCCTCTTTAAAGTCTCGTGCCCTGCTAAATACTGCTAGAAGACACTGCCACCGTGGTGCAATGAATATCTCTCCAGCCTTGGGAAGCTGACCAGGGAAATCTTCAATAATCTGCTACAGGCATAAATATTGGGAGCCATACAAAGACTGCTCGGAGAAATACAAGTTGGCCATCAGGACTACCAAGAGGCGGTCTTGGTTGGATTTTTGTAAGAACATCGAAAGCGCCAGCAAATCCGCAAGGATCAGTAAGATTCTGTCTAAGCAACATAGGAGCCCATCCTTTCTTCGTCCTTCCTTCCTTTCGTCAAAAGGCTCTTAGCCGGAATCTTCTGGTGAAATCTTGAAGCTGCTTTCAGACACACTTTCCCGCTAGCGAAGAGAACTGTGAGTCAGAGTCTTGCTTGGGTGGTTTGCGGCCACTCCAGCCGTGCGAGACTATCAAATCGATAATAACCGAGGATCGCCTGGGCTATAAACAACTTCTCCACATATAAATCTCTGGGTCCAGATGGCATAATGCCAGTTATGCTACAGAAGAAGCAGAAAAGAGTTGTTCCGTGGCTTGTTGAGATTTACCGGGGCTATCTCTCTTTAGAATACGTACCACAGTCTTTGAGACGTTTGGTGGTTTTCATACTGAAAGTGGGCAGGCGCGGCAATGAGTTCACGAAGAACTTTCGACCAATCAGCCACATTCCTTCCGTGTTGAAGACCCTAGAGCGCGTCCTGGATATCCACTTATGAGCGATTATAAAGACAATATCTTTTTCAAAGTCACAGGATGCCTATATCAAAGGCTAATCGACGGAAATCGCTTTCCACGAGGTGATTGGCACGGTTGAGCTTTCAGTACAAGCAGTATACCCTGGCTGCCTTCTTGAATATAGAGGGGCATTTAACAACGTTAGTACCGACGCCTTGAAGAAAGCCTTGATCAGAATTGGAGTGGAGGGGTATTTGTGCATCGGTTTATATCCCCCTATGTACCAGGATTATCCAGTCCAGTGATGGACGAAATGGTGCGAATATTGTTCAGCAACGGGGTGAAGGTGAAGGCATATGTCGACGACTTGGTGATATTAGTGCCAGGGGTGTTTCCGTCCATTCTGAGCGACATCATGGAAGGAGCGTTGGGAAAGGTGTGCCTGTGGTTCGCAAGATGCAATGGCGTCAGACTACGTGAGTCCGAATGCTGGACAGTGAAGCCATAGACATCATAACATTCTAGATGAAATACAACGGACTATGCCACACACAAGCTGAACTTCACGAGAAACTTAGCTTAGCTTTCCAACCAGGGCAGCATGGAAGACCAGCTGCATGTTGCAAGGCTCCGACACAGTATTCTTCTCCGAGAGATCATAGATAGTCTGTGAAGTCGGTGCGGAGGTTTTCTTGAGTACGCACAGTTTATCCGAATTGTATGGTCTCCCAGGTTTAAACCAGTGTATTCCAAGCGGAAAAAAATGACAATACTGGAAGTCTGTCGATGGCTTGAGCATGATCCGAGCCCCAAGGGTAACATAACCATTCTGACCGACAGCTAAGCAGCCATTAAGGTCTTGTACTAAGCGACGATATCTTCCAGACTGGTGGGGCAGTGCAGAAACACGCTGAACAGTTTGGGTTGCATGCACAAGGCCAGCCTTATCTGGGTTCCCGGTCGTAGGAACACAGATGAGAATGAGTGGGCTGACGGATTGGCGAGGCGGGGTTCTGCTCGTGGCAGTCCCTCAGCGGATACAGTCGGTGCCTCACTGGCGACTGAAAAGGGCCGAGTCTACTCACACTGCTTAGCAGCCACGGGACTTAGATGGCGAAGGCTAACCACCTGTGCCAAGTCAAGGACTTGCCCCGCTTATAACAAAACCCGATCACCAGAACTGCTGTCCCGGGCGCGTTGACAAGCATACAGTATTACGGCGGTCTGCATGGGGGACTGGCCCATGGGGGACCATTGCGCCAGGCTCAACATGCTCTACAATTCGCATTGCCGAAGTTGCGGAAAAAGGGGGGAAACCCTCAGGCACTTCCTCTGCGATTGTCCAGTTCTAGCTCGAGTCATGCTAAGTGCACTGGGTAAACCATTCTTAGAGGACCTCAGAGAGATTTGTAGCTGGGAAAACTGCTTTCTTTTGTAAATGCTATTGGTTGGCTTTGAAGATCTGAGCCAGCTGGACTCTGCCTTCCTGCTCTCATAATGGCAGTCACGGGTTTAGGAGTTTGTGGCATCAAAACGGCGCACCACAGCGCTAATGGGACTCCTCGGAGCGGCCATTGATGAATGCCTTCCACCGAGAAATGAATCTTGGCCATATGGCTTAGGATTTTGAAAAAGAGACAACTGTGGTCGAACTTAAGTTGAAAATTGTCAAAACCAAGGATTTTAGCCCGACTAATCAATGGTCCCTCTCTGTCCATATTAATGGAGGAAGCATCGAAAGCCTTGATTAATTTGTATAAAGTATTTTTGAAGTGTGGGGCCATCAGTGTTCTCTGGGTGGATACAATTTTAAACGAGGAAATTCTTCCGCGCATGTGTGAAGAACTCCATTCGCGGAAGTGCTTATCAGAAACCGTAAGCAGCAGTGGATAGGTCACACTTTAAGGCAGGGCCATATTCTCCCAAGATACAGAACAATGCAGACTAGAACAGTGTAGAAGAAGTGCGAGCTTGTTGTTCCGATGGGGGCTGAAGCATGTTTCACTAAATTGTTAACGATGACGCATAAGTACAGCTGATTTACCAGAAAGGAATTGATTGTATTATGAAAATGGCAGTGGATAGGTCAGGAAGTAAATAGGGCAAAGATTCCATTGCTTTCATTGCTATGCATTTTGAAGGTAATATCAAAGTGATAGTTCTCCCTAGAATCTACATGGCGGAAAATAATTGTAGCAGAGTGTTTTGATTTTGTTGAGAGTTGAAATCCAGTATCGAAAATTATAAGCAGGGAAGTACAGGTTCGGTTCATAACTATTCCATATAGGGGTCGTTTGTGCGCCCGTGATCTTGTGAATTATGTTAGCTCACTTGATTGTTCACGTAGCAGTATCTTACAGGTAACTTCCAAACCTTAATTTCAGTTTTTTTGGCGGAATAGGGACGTTTTAGTAGAAGTCAAATAGCCTCTGCAAGTGTATGGTTATAAATTGAACCTCTCAATAAAGGCTCTCTCTGAATGTAAGTCAAAATTCATTAAAATTTTACCATAACTATCGAGCGTGGATGCTAAATGCATACAGAACTGTTGCAATACACCCTACAGATGGTAGCGCACTGTACTGTCCAGCAAGTGGCCTTACTCTCTAGTATGTAACTTAAGCACGGGTAATTTTCCTCCCTCAAAAACCTCCCGTTAAAAATTACATGAACAAATTCAAACAGCTCTAACATGCTCCAACAACACCAACCCTAAAACTAATCCACAAGCATCTCGCATGCACATACCCACAATATAAATTGTTTGAAAACACAAACCAAAAACAACTTAATCATGATGGCAACAAACATTATTTATAACATTATTTCCCTGAATGCAAGCATAAAATTGTTTTCGATTTTCTCTCCAGATTTTTGTCTTTTCCACTCCAGACTCGATTCGCCCCGATACAACCGAGACAATGGTACAATAAAGTTGAATTCCTCACATTTTTCTCAGTATCATGCTCAATCTAGGGACTTGGCGCTTGTTGTCCAACAGCGCCATGTCATGATATTCAACCCACCCTCGCCCGGATACAGACATCCCGAAATTAGATGGATTGTCTTTGTACAGCAAAGAAGAAAGATTCAATACACGATATACAGCCACTGTGTATTTTCCACTTTTTCAACTAGCACCACCCTTGTGTACGAACAGGGCCATCTTCACCCTTCGCTTCCTGGAAAACTGTTCAATCCCTAACTCTTGATAGGACGGTACATTCGATTGTCTATAAGCCATCGCTGATCTATAAAGAAATCGAATAACTCGATATTGAAAGATTTGTTATCTGTTATTTTATACTCGGTGGAATGTCACAGATATAGGGGTGGCGAAGCAAGGATAGGAGCCTGCTAAAGTGACGTGATTCCCACTGAGCAGCACAGCGTCGAGCTGTGGGAGTGGAAACAGCGAGAGGTCCTCAGCATTTGCGGTACACAAAAGAGGTTGAGTTGCAGGGTTGTGTTTCCAGGACATTTATATATCTGGTAATAGCTGGTGGGGGGCTGTTGTGCGACTAAACTGGGGCCATTAACAATCCTTAAGTATGAGCAATAAAACATTTCGAGTAGTACTTAGTTTTGTGCAGTTTGCTCTTTTTGAATCTGTGGACTTCGTGAACTAGATCAGGTTTCAAGGGTGCATTGCGGTTGGATAGCTTCCTTCTTATTTTTCCCCCTAAAAACATTAAAAAGGATGTTCCTCAGTAAGGCTACATGAAGTCAGATGGTCAAACGTTCTTCATTTGATTCAATTCGGCTCACATGGAGTTGTTGCCGCTGGTCCTTTTCACAATTCTAATGTACCTAGTATTTGGGACAGGTCTATTGACTGCATCGTTATTTCCACCAGAGATTTTCCTTTCCCAAACACGTGATAAAACTTAAAAGTGCTGTTTTTCTCTTCCATAAATACGATTGCAGCCTTTCTGTTCGGGAATGAATTTTCCTCTCCCGGCAGACAAATTATTGCAGTCGAACCGAAACAATTCGAATTCCATTTTCTTCGAGACGCTGCAGTAAGTGTATCCTCTTCCGCGAGTACAAGGACGAGATTTGTTGCACAATGTTCTAAGTAGATTTTCGAAACATGCACAACATGAACAATTTACCAGGACTCGTGTTCTTAAGTGCAATGCACAATATTTTCCCACTCGCCCCCATTCTATCGGGCACCGCATGAAACAAGTGGCTGCCATAGACACAATGAAGGAATTTCTTCTGTTACAGGATCATGTGCGGGCTCGGAGGACACAGCCGAGGAACCTGTGATGTACGTCCTGAAGTTGTTATTTACCGCCAATGCAGTTTAATGATACAATTTGTAATCGAGGGAGTGGGAAGAGAGAAATGGAAAAATATAAATAAATGAACTGGCAGCAGTTTCAGGACAGCTACAGATATTTCATTTTAGCTGCAACGAATGCATGGGATTTTGGGATTTTATATGGGGCAATTATCAGCAAGGGATTTATTCAACTGATCTTAGTATCGCGGGAAAAGGAGTGAACAATTTATCACTACAGTGGATGAATCAATCTGTGATATTACTCAGCATGATTCAGTTTATTCTGAGTGGATAATGTAAATGGATCTACGTTTCTACATCCTAACTTAGTTATCAGACTTCTATTGAACATCTTATACGTACGTACGTTTTTTTGTGTCTATCTTACGCAGAATGAGACGATGTCGGACTTTTGACACAGGTTTGATGCTTCAGAGGTCGCTATCTTAGGGACAGATGGGCGGATCCTGGTCGGGGGTGACTTCAATGCCTGGGCACTTGAATGGGCCATGCCTCACACAAACTCCAGAAGGAAACTAATTTTCGAAATGGTGGCGGACAACAGGACTGGTAGTTCTAAGCACCGGATCCACCCCAATATTTCGGCGCCCAGGTTACGAGGGAAGCATTTAAGACGTAACCTGGCGTTGGAGTCGCTGGTGTCGCTGGTGGACGGGTGACGAGTTCTGAAAGACTTCTCGGCAAGCGACCATCAATACATAGCCTTCGAAGTGGTGGACCAAAACTCTCGGTGTATGCCACCCCGGCGTTCTTTCTGTGCATGGGACGTCGCGGAAGTGAACACCGGCAGGTTTGTCGAAACCCTTAAAACAGGTGGGGCCGCGCTAGAGGGTACTTTTGGCGTGGTGGCGCTGCAGTCGACACTGCCGTAAATTCAGTTATCAACCTGTTAACGACGTCCTGTGGAGCCTCGATGATAAGGATGGCGTCGAGACGTGGCAAACCTTCTACGTATTGGTAGACGGTGAAAATCGTAGAGCTCCGGAAGGAATGTCACAGGCACCGCCGCTTAACACAACGTCTAAGCGACGTGAGGAGACATGTACCATAATGACGGAACACATATCAGCCAAAAGGAGACTCCGCAGCGCAATAAATAAGAGCAAAGCTCGCTGCTGGCAGGATCTGCTCCACGAAGTGAATGAGGACCCGTGGGAATGCGGTTACAAACTGGTAACCCGAAAAATGAGGGCTCTGCGGAAACCCTGTTCACTTAAGATTGACCGCATTGTCAGGGCACTATTCCTCGTGTAACCTGTTTGGGATAATGACGTCGGCATGGAGAGCACAGAGGATCGTCCACTCTGGGACTCTATAAAAGAGTTGGAACAGGCAATTCTTTTTTATGAAAAGCAAGAAGGCGCCAGGACCCGACGGTAGTCCAGCAGAGGTGAACAAACTGGTATTCCAACACCGGCCACACCTACTGTTCGGCGCATTCAACGTTTGCTCGTTGGAAAGTGGTGAGGCTTGCGCTGATCAACAAAGGGAAAGACGACCCTCGAGTTGCCGTCTTCATGTATGCTTGACACTGCTGGAAAAGTGCTCAAAAAGCTCATCCGAAGTAAATTCGCTGAAGCGACACGCTCTGCCGGAAGATTTATCTCCTCGGCAGTTTGGTTTTAGAGCAGAGAGAACCACAGTTGATGCTGTCAATTAAGCCGTGGATGCCGTTCGACGAGGCACATAGCCGCAGAACTCGAAGGGTTGTTGCTCCTCGTAATGCTTGATGTCAGAAATGCCTTTAATTTCCTAAGATGGAAAGACTTTCTAGGCACACTAGATAATACTTGCCACGTCCTATCTCTTACCGATATTGAGGCACTATCCGAGGAATCGCTTCCTTCTCTATGGAACGCTAGAGGGTCAGACCAGGATAGAGGTTTCGTCGGGAGTAGCACAAAGATCCATCCTAGGGCCGAACCTCTAGAGCGCTACCTATGATAGCCTACTTAAACTTGACTTGCCAGAAGAGTCGCGCTTGGTGGGTTATGCAGATAATGGATGGCGCGGCGGACAACTCATGGTTCCAACCTTGCACTGGGAAAACCCGAAGTCATCATCTTGACTAAAACGAAAATCCCGACCCTGCGTTTTATATCTTTCGGCGAGTCGATAATCGAGTCAGAACAAGTGGTGAAGTAAGTACCTCGAACTGATTCTTGACTCAAAAATGGGCCTTTTTTAACAAATCAAAACAGCTGCAGATGGAGCTTTGACGTTAAGTAGGCTGATGGCAAATATTGGGGGTCCTACATCTAATAGGTGACGTGTCCTGATGACTTCAACGTAGGCTGCCCTGCTCTACGGTGCAGAGGTATGGGCTGACGCTCTAAGCAAGGAGGTATATCGTAAGCGTCTCGCGCAAGTACAGAGACGGGGAGCTTTGTGGGTGGCGTCTGCGTACCGTATTGTCTTTGAACCAGTCGTGATGATGATCCCGGGAGTGATTCCCGTTGCCCTTCTTGCTAAGGAGCGTCAAGTCATATACAAGCGCAAGGGAGATGAGCTAAAGGAGGTGGTTGCTCGTGAAGAAGGGCAACGCACTCTAGACGTATGGCAACTCTCTTGGCAAATTGAAACTAGAGGTAGATGAACTGCGCGGCTCATCGGCAACTTAGGTGCGTGGCTGAATCGGATGGATGGTGAGACTGACTATTTCCTTACACAATTTTAAAGTGGGCATGGAGGTCAGTCCTATCTGCACAAGATTGGAAAGGCACGATCTACGGATTGTGTGTTTTGCATCTTTAAAAAAAAAAAACAACTTAATAAAAAGGGCGAAAATTGAGGTTAACCAACGCCTAGATGCAGTTCCATTAAAGTGTCCGGTCAACATGGCCCTGCAAGCTTCTGTTTTATCTAATGCCGGTAACGTGAAGAAGGAGTCGTTTCCAATACTTCAATATTCAGCATGA
Source organism: Hermetia illucens (assembly GCF_905115235.1). Taxonomy (NCBI): domain Eukaryota; kingdom Metazoa; phylum Arthropoda; class Insecta; order Diptera; family Stratiomyidae; genus Hermetia; species Hermetia illucens. Next base: position 150,332,944 of record NC_051850.1, on the reverse strand, counting down.
TATGCTAGGTTAAAAAAATATTGACTCGACCGGCAAACATTGCCGGAAATACATACGATACTATCAAATTAACAGACGCGTAGAAACAATTTGACTTTAAGTAAGCACCTAAATTGTGAAACCGAAATACACTTTATAACCATGAAGGAAGCCGTGGTCCTCTAAATCTCACATATAAGTTGTCAAATTTAACATTATTACTATCGTTGTGAAGTCAACAATTTTGCTTGCGATTATCATGAAAACAAAAGTGCATTATAATCGGGAAGGATAAGCAACACATATTAAAGAATTCTGCATCATAGTTTTGGTGAGGAGGGCCAATCGGCTGGAGAAGATGCAGTTTCTTCCAAAAACAATCTCAAAGATTTGGTTCTTCTTGACCATAGGCGTCCATTCACTCGCAGATGCTTATAAAAAATCTGCGCAAAGGTTTCCCAAATTCTACCGACAAATAATGTCACTCAGATATCTAATTTTTCATATCATGTTCCGCTACACAGGCCAATAGTTGCAATTTTTTAATGCCCCCCCCCCCCCTTTTTTTGAGGAATTATCGCAAAATGCCGACCAAAATAATGTAAAATTTTCTTTTCTTCGTCAACCATGTTTCCGACCCTTTTTGCTTTCAAAATTTCTTCCAGCCAAAAAAAGCACCACAGTCTGATCTGTTAGAGAAAAAGCATATAATTGTGCGCCACCATGCAAAAGTGCATAGCGTTACGAAGTTAATTTGAAGAAAAGAGAGGGTGTATAAATGTTCAATTACTAAATAGAATTCAAGGTTTTCGGGGGTTTTAAGATTGGTAGATTTTGGGTAGAAATTTTTAAGTAAAGTTCAAATGATTCAAATTTAAAATGAATGATTTACATAGTTTGAGTTTTTGAGTCAAATAAATCTTGTACGATTGAATGTTCAAACCTTTTCTCCTCTTTTTCCCTCTATTTTCCCGTACCATAATAAAGCTCCCTCGTACCTAGTCTCGCACAGACGCTGGCTGATGGAAAACTAATTTTTTTCCCCGAATTTGCCGGCTTTTAGCCGAACTGCGTTTTTGGGTTTGTCGACTAATTTTTCACGAACGATTTTGTTGCTTCGAACATTCTCAACTCTTGAACAGAAATCTTCATTGTAAGCAGCAGCTAAATAAGGTGTCATCGCAAAAGTTTCTTAGTTTGTCTAAAAAATGAGTCCTTCTATGTTTTCAAGTATCTTACATTTAAAATATGTGTTGTGTATATATATACATTCCTACGATTCGGGAATATAACCTCTAAAAACTGCCGTAATATAATATATATAATAATTTCAAATATTTTTCGCTATTATCCTCACGTAAAATACACTTTTATATCATTATTTTGATTATAACCTTTGAATGAACTTTACGAATGTTTTCTTATTTACTGACAATAATATATTCTGTAATCTACTCTCTTACGTGCTAAATATTCGTTGCATAAGTCCACCTAATTTACCTAAGTGTTAGAGATAAATAAATATTTGGAGTTTTTTCTTCAGTTTTTGTTTGTATTCGAGTAATACGTATTGGTATGCAAAATAAATATTTATATCTATTAATTTATATATTTATAATTTATAGAGAAATCTACGAGTACTTTTCTTTCAAAATGAAATTAGCTTGGAGAAATATTACAATAACTTCATGGTTCAAAAATAAACCAGATCAGCGTTGATACGCAAAATCCTGAACGATCTTATCTATGCGGGGATGCTTTTCCTTAAAATTTTGGTAAAAATGAAGGAAGTAAGTGAAGATATCGATACATATCTTTATCTGTCCCCTATAATCATTCAGCTAAAAATTTCAAAATTACTAGAAGAAGTCCCGACTGCTCTTTTATGTAAGAGCTAGTGATGACTAGATTCGAGTTATCATTTCTTTTTTTGGTAATCTCTTTTATATTTTTAGTAATCTTTCTCATTCCAATGAGTACTCCTCAATAATAGATGAAAAGAAAATGTAAACGAAAGACTAAATGTAAGGTTTGGTATTGCTTTTATGTTTAAAATGTCTACTTGCCAGTTGAAGGGGTGAACTTTGCCGTTTTTATGTCATGGGTGGAAAGTTGATCAAGAAGGAACGACAGATCGGGTTAACATCAATGACTTTTAAATAAATTCAGCTCCAAAAAATTAAAATTTTGGAATTTGCCATCTTAGCCCCAGTTTCAGTGAGTTTATCTTCACAGTAAATTACTGAAGTCTTGACCATACTATCATATAATCTTTCCAAGAAGTAAAGTGTAACAGCAAAGCTCCCCCTCTCACCACCTCCCTAAAATGTATCCTACATGCTCCTTCTAAAAGCTAATAGAATGAAACAACCTTTTCGGAGAATAATTCCTAGAGTCAATGCTTAAAATCCAATCTTAAGTTACGTTACCACAATGTCTTCCTCGTTGTCGTCGCTGCTGGGTATTGATTCCCTATCCTTGATGCATGCCGACTCCAGGTGCTTATTCAGATACGACTTCAGGGCAAAGGTCTTATGACATCGTTCACATTCAAAGTTCTTATCAGACGAATGGGTTTGCATATGGGCACGAAGGTTCGACCGATCGGCGAATGGCTTACTGCAATGAACGCAAACATAAGGCTTTTCCCCCGTATGGGAGCGTAAGTGACCTTGCAGGAGCCACGGCCGAGAAAACAACTTTCCGCAAATCCCGCAACTATGTGCCAGCTTATGCGTCAGAAGATGCATAGCCAGTGCAGGCATTGAGACGTAGGCCTTCCCGCATGTGTTGCACTTTTTGGCTGACTGTGAATCAAGGCTTCGATGAGTCTGCTTGTGACGCGAAAGGTTACTGGAAGTTGCATACTGTCGACCGCAGTCTGAACACTTGTAGGTTCCCTTCCGAGATTTAGTAGGGCGAGTGCTTCCAGTCCTTTCCTCTTGGGTCTTTCCGACTTTGGTTCGGCCATCCACTATATAGACCTTTTCCTTTTTGATCTTCACCAGTTCGGGGTTCCAGAGTTCATCGTGCGATAGTCGATGGTGAGTATTATGAGATGATTCTGATGATGACGAGGACGAAGAATGGTCAACTTCGATATCAGAAGAGTGCTCGGACGTGGGAGGCGTTAGCGGTGAGCAATGGTCTGTGGTGTTCTCATAAGAATTGAAACGGCCACTCTTTAGGTGGACCGTGGATTTGGTCTCGCTTTCCTGATTTCCGTTATGGCAATTCGTAATGTAGTGTCCAGAGCTATTTGTTGACTTGTGTGAATTGGTAATTTCTTGCATGACACGAGTAGAATTGGTCGAAACATTACTATATGGAGTTGGTTCTTCCTGTTGCTGCAGGATGGTTACTACACAAGGAGCTGGAAGCGGTGGAAGGCTTTGCGATAAGGATAGCAGGTCATGTGCGGCCTCCGTTTCTTCGACGCTTCTTTCACGAAAGACACTGGCGGCGGAAGTGGAGTTGATGGTCGATGCTGCTGATAACGAGGAGCCAGTCGTAGTTGACGACGTCGACAATAACGCCGACGATGCTATCGCAGGAGTCGTTGTCGACGATGAAATTTCCAACGTTTTTTCTCGCTTCTCTGAATAATTTGCAGGCGGAGCATAAAAAATCACTTGTTCCGAAATTCCTTCAGATTTGAATGCTTTCCGCGTTGATTTCAACAGGGGCAAAAGAGGTGGCGGCGATGTGGATAAAAGAGGAGTGGAAGGAGTTTGGTTGGATCCTATTGCCGGTATTGAATTGCCTGTAGTTGTTATTATTGCCGCTGTTGTTACTGCTGCTCCCAACCCCATGGATGGTACTCCAGGCCGTGGTTGTGCCCCCGGTGCTAGTGACACTATGGAATCTGTGGTATGAGCTAGTACGGGGACTGTTGATATGGTAGTGGTTGAGTGATTTCGCGTGTCTGCCATTGTCTCGTCATCGGGTAATGAACAACATTCTGGAAAGAAAGATAAACGAAAATGTGTAAGACATCGGCAATGGAAAGAAAAAGAAAATTATTATCATTCAGTATTGAATACATTGCTTTTCTTCATTTGCATAATGCTTATTGGGGCTGATGAGATGGGAAAAGACAAACAGAAGAAATGCAAAGAGATTGCAATGTTAGCTTGTAGGTCCATTTAGGTTAATTTGCATGACTAAAGCCCAGAATAATGTTTGTATTTGCACAAAATATCGGCACTAGTTACGCCAACCATCAACGGTTGGCTAATATTTCTCAGTCGCATTTAATAAGCATGAGAGGTATTTAACGAAAATATTCCTGACAGCTAGGTATCAGGGGAAATAAGGGCTATTTTCATAACTTGCGCTTACTACGACTTCATTATCATTTTTAGTTGACTCATAGATCAGTCAACGATAACTCTATTTTATGTTCGGCCTGGACTGATTACGCCTAAGGGTAAAATTGCATAATTCAGCAAGTATTCACACAACCTTCTCGCAGAGGGTGCAATAGCATACGTCGAGGGCTGCATGACCAATGGGGAGTTTGGTCTCTAATATGCGAACTCTGAATACCTTGTGCATCATCAGTTTCAAGTGAGACCTTTACCTCGGTGGTTGGACTAGCCGGGGTGAACATTTTCGCAGATTATTACCGGGAGAAAGAAATGGACTCAACAAATACAAACTGATGCTACCAGAAGAATGAGGGTTGATTGTGCCAGGCACATCATTGAAAGACGAGCAGTCAACGGATAACAACCATCGAGGGCAATCGGTGCATGTCTTAAATTTGCTGTGCCAAACCCAACAAGAGGGGTCTCCACTAAATATCAGAGGAATGTAGACGAATACAAAAACAATCGCCGTTAAACACAATCGACCTCAAAATGGGGTCGAACAACAAAGCGGACACCAAACAACCTCTGTAAACAGTGAAATGGGAACGGCCGGGCGATGAGATATGCACTGACACTTACGGGAGTGGTGACAAATGGTGATTCCACTAGCGGCAAACTGGCACTTGAGGTGTGAACTTGTTTTAAGGCCGGGGTGTCGGAGATTGTCATCAAGCTCCTCCTGGGCAGGAAGGGAAAACAGAAGGGATGTAATACCCGCTTTAATCCCTCCTTGGTGGTCCGTAGGTAACACGTGATGACATTGTCGAGGAATTTCCTCGGTTAGTGTGACGCAAAGATCAGCGTCACCTGAGAGGGCGGAAAGCACAAGGTTGTGCCATACGACGAGTTTATTATAGATCCATGTGGATTCAATCCTTCCGTCTTCAAGACCCTTGGATGCATGGATGATTGGATGCTAATCAAGGAGAAGGAATTCCAGATGAACAGTCAACTTTTCTTACTCAAAATAAATGGTGATCGTCAGAAGGCACTGAAAACGGCGGACTACAAAGTGCAGTTCGGATTCAGGAATGCAAAGATAAAAATGTTCCGCTCCGTAAAGCCTAGATCCAGTCGACGCCACCAACGAAATTTTAATAATAATTATCGGCGCGACAATACAATTGGATCAGTGCTTTGAAGTATAATAGGACACTTTATTCAATCCCGGAACAGTATACAACTGGACTCTAGTGTCCTGGAGGACAAGAGTGTTAAGGAAAGCTGAAATAAATACGCAAACCTCAAAGTGCGCCGCGGCGAATCTAATCTGCTGGTCTTTTTCCGCGAGGAAAATATCGATGTCAGTGCAGGAGACCTGTATGGAAGAGGGTCAAGTTGTTCCATATTTGATGTCTACCATCACAGCAAAGAAGGCCAAACTGTTGACTGCGGAGCCAGTGCAAGGCATACTCTTTCTGGTCTGGTTTGATCTGGTTCCAGCGAAAAGCTGAAACCATGAGCCCTCATCCAACCGCTCACCCGTCCCATCAATATGCCAAGTTTGCTTTGCGCCTGTTCAACAGTGCGCCCGACAAAAAGTCCTGCAACATCGTATGCATAATCGCGCGACTTTTCCGGCTTATCAAGTCCCAGCAGACTATCGTAGGAATCGTTCCAGAGGGTCTGGCTCTAGAATGGATCCCTGTGCTACTCCTGACGTGTTTTCCATTCCCCTCTGGCCCCCCAGCGCTAATAGAGTAGGAAGCGATGTTTCAGATAATCCCTCAATATCCCCGAGCGATAGCTTGGCACCTGGAATGGGTTTTCTTATGTGTTTAGCATATCTGTCCATCTTACGAAATTAAACGGATTACGGACATCAAGCATTATGAGGAGCACTGTCCGTCGAGATCGGCAACTGTGTTGCTCGGCTCGATGTACAACATTCATGATCTCCATAACAGCGTCCACCATGGATCTCCCTGCCCTAAACCCGAACTGCATTAGATATAAGTCCCCGGCGCCGCTTTTCGTACACTTTCTTGGTGTCAAGCATACACCGCGGTCGGTAAGCAGACGGTAGTCTCCTTTTCCCTTGCTGATTAGCGCAAGCCTCGTTATAGCACGTCCAGTGACAAGGAAAAATGTCCCCCTTCAAGCAAACATTGAACGCCCCGAGCAGCAAGTCTGGTCGACTGCAAACTTCCGCCGGGATACAACCAGGAGCTGAGGCCTTTCTCCCTTCCATGATGAAAATCGCTTCTTTGAGCTTTTCCATCGCCAAAAGGGGGCAATCCTCGACGCTTTTTGCCCTATTAACATCAATCCATACGGGTTGTCTGGGAAATAATGCCCGTACAATGCGGTCCATCTGGTTGGTACTTAGTATGCAGGGCTTCCGCAGAACTCCGATTTTCCGGATGACAAGCTTTCACCTCGTTGACCACGTTCTGCCAAAGGCGAACTTTGCGTTTATTTATCACACTGCGCAGCCCCTTTTTTGCTGATCGGTAATCTGCCTTTATGGCGCATGCCCGGATAATGGAACATACAAGAGAGGCCGAGTTTGTAAGAAAGAGGGACAATCCATACATAAAGTCCAGGATTGACAAACATGCAAAAGAGCAAGGACATCATTTGTCAATGAATAAAGACGAGATATTGAGGGAAATAAACGACGTGAGGAAACTTAACCGACCCGAACCACGCACTGCATCGCCGGCAGTGCGTCGCATCGAACGCACCCTCCGCCATAGACTAAACCATCGGTGACACATCTGGCGGGGCAGCACGAGGCCGGGGTGAAGCTCTACTTGCTCTTCTTGCCGTAATCGCTGCAGGGTGCTATATTACTCTAGTTACATATTTGCAGTGCATTTTAATATACAGTGGCTTAAAGACGGATATATTTTTAATCTTTATTAACATAATATAATATAAATAAGAAACATAAAAGAAAAGTGAAGTAACTATACAGTGGTGACCCGAAAAGTGCACTCAAAAATGACTCCGGTTTTCATTTTCATTGATTTTGAGAAAGCTTTCGATTGAGTGGGCAGCGGGTGTATCTGGATTGCTCTGCCCAGGAGCATTACGGAGAAGCTAATAGCAGAGCGAGATATGATGGCGCAAAATATCGCGTGTTGCATCGAACTAAAATCTTGGAGGCTTTGTAGGCCCAGAGCGAAGTCCGTCAGGGTTTTATTCTATCACCGATGTTATTTCTTCTTGTTATGTTCTTCATGCCTTGTCCGGAGGACGTGAAGGAATTCAATAGGCGATGGTGTCTTTCCCCAAATACGTCGACTACGCTGATGACATCTCTCATCTGTTTGCCCTCTCTCGATTTCGGAAGAGAATAAGAGAAGTCGGACTGAAGATAAACATCAACAAAACTAAGTTTCTCAGTCTGATGGATCATCGCACTCTCCCTATCTACGTTAATGACCAGAGCATCAAAGGTGTCGATCAATTTGTATATCTAGGAAGCATGATTTCTGCTGACAGTGACACAGAATTGATCGGAGTACGCTGGCCTGATACTATCTCAAACGAAGAACTTGGTCGGCGCAAAGGGCTGCCACTAGTATGCGATGTGATCGGAAGACAGAAGTGGCAGTGTTTAAGTCACACATTAAGGAGGAGCGACAATTGCTTTGCTGGCTACGTTGTGTGGCAGAAACCACTATCGCAAAATGCCGGTGAATGGGTCGCCCCAACGGCACTTGGCGCAGAACAGTAGGAGATGAGTCTCGGGAAGTCATGGGGGTGCTGAAAAGCATTCCAGATAACCGTGGGTGAAGGCGTGTATGTGTGATTGCCGCGCTGTACCCCACCAGAGGGTGAAGGGCAACCATACACTGTGATAGCGATGACCCTACCTTAGATTTCCAGTTTGCTGACGGGACAGGTTACTCAGCTGAGTGCACTAATCCTTAGCATCCGTAGCGTAATCTCTAAGCCGGCTCGCCACTACAATCTAACCCAGACTCTTCAATAAACTGATCATCTCACCCCTTTCAACTACGAAGGCGGAATTCATATTCAGGTAAACCTAACCGCATACAATAGCCTTCGTGGAGTTGAAAGGGGTGAGATGATCAGTATATTGAATATGAATTCGAATGAGCTTTGCCGATACTTTACCCAGAAGAAACTGGCTGGATCAATGCTCAAAATTTTCTGACCGGCATCTCTCGGGGTAACAGGATAAAGATGAACCCGGAAATGGCATATGATACCAAGAACTTTTCCCTTAGCAACAATTCCGTTCAAATTCCTAAAAGTAAACAACCAGTGCATCTCCCCAAACGCCAACAAGGCCTTTGGGCCAAGAAGCTCCCTCCAGGTCAAGTTTTCTGCTACAAGTAGTTAATTGGACCTCTGATTATTGTTTGATTCATCTTGTGGTTTGGAATTTTGCCACGTCACAAGAGGAGGCTATGCCTCCAGGAAGGCAAGGAAAATGACGTACAAACAGGTTCTTTATGATTTGACGTAATTGCCGATACCAATGCCTAGAGATGAATATCCGAGAAATATTTATTTGTTTGCTTGAGCTGGGAGTGGTTTTTAGTGCTTAGACAAGATACTATGTTCACGCAGAGAAGTTTCGTGAAGCCGGTTCTCAGTGCTCAAAATTTTGTACAAAAACTTGGCAACAGTTTCAGGCTCACCGCAGGTTCGAATTTTGACAATTCCTCTTGCAACAATTTTACGAATTTTGAGAGAGCGTTAGGATCTCTTAAAATCTAGAGGATTCACAGCATACTAAGTTTGAAACATGTTCAAAATTGCATGGTACTAAAAAACGTTAAAGTAGTAAATGTTTGCATACTTTCAACGATTAGGTGTTGGCATAGAATTCACTGGGACAAAAGATTGAGGTCCTTTAATTCTTTCCTTTAACTTTCCTTTAAATAAGGGATAATTGAGAAAAAAATCTTGGTATTCTTCTAAACTGCTGTCTTGTGTGATCCAACAAGTAACCCTAACATCTAACCTAACATGGAACGTTTTCAATATTGTATGGGCTGCCTTATATCCTTCTGAAAATAATTTGAATATTTTAAATTATAGATAATATCTCTTACTGGCATGTACCGTATAGTCAGAGACATATCACACATTATCAGACAATATTTCCTTCAGTATCTAATTGAAAGTTTCCGTGTCAACTGTTGCATTTCCACATGGTCCCGTCTCCGCTTTTCCTTGTAGTGTGTTATCATAGCACTTGGCTGCTTCCATAAGATTACAGTTAGCACTATATTAACATTTCTTATGAAAATCCTCACCATACGTTCGTCGGCTCCTCCGTCCCGGACGAAAAGAAAGTTTCAACTTCATCCCGGCAAACTGCTGCCACTTAGGATATTCGGGGGTGAAATTTGAGACGTTTCAAGAAAACGTCCTACCCGCATGACACCGAATTGCTCGACTTGAAACTTTAAATTCGCAGCGACAATTGCATTGTGTTCCTAGCAAAGAACCCGAAGAAGAGGATTTTCTTTGGCTTCTCATAAATGCAAAATCTTTGCATTGCGACTTGATACGTAGAAACGACAAGGAAACGGCTTCCTTTTCACCGTCGTCGTACTCTCCACGTTCACGACATTACGTTACGTTTCTGCATTTTAAATTTTTGTCTTCAGATTAGCTCAAGGAGTTGCAAGTTGGGAAAGAAGATTAAGTTTTGTGTGTTTCCTTTTATTAGCTTTATAACTTTTAGCGAATATTAAAATGCACTTGCACATGTCGGGGTTCACATCCCTTTGCTGTTTGTATCGTTTTGTGTGGGGTTAAATGAGAGAAGTAATAGATTTTCGGGATGTCTTGCTTTAACGCTATTGTGGATGCGATGCGGTGGAAATGAGAATGGCGGGGATTGTGAATATTTCTGCGAGTTCTGGATTTCGGAAGGCAAATTCATGCAAGGAGGATCTTGATTTGAAGGCAGGCAGTATTCTGCAGATTTTCTCCTTGAAGAAATTCAATGATTAGTGTTTCAATTTCATGCTGCCCAGGAGCAATCGGGCTTTTTAAAGTACGGGTTTCATTCAAGATTGAAAGCGAAAAGGTGGGATTAATTTAATAAAATTCATGTTTAATTGCAGTTCTAAGATTCTGTTTAGTCCGAGGACTCGTCACTGAAGGGGTGAAGATGCAGTTCTAGGACTCGTCACTGAATGGGTGCAGTTAAAGCGGCATCGAAACGTTCTGTGTCGAAACGTGCTACGTCAGAACGTTCGCACCCAAACGTTATGCACCCTTCTGCAGAATTGGTGCTTCCACTTATTCGCAAATCCCGGGAATTTGAAATGTTTCGTAGCGAATGGAAAGTGCTCCCGTCTTCAGCAATACTTGGGTACTTCCTGCTTGAAGAACACTTCGAAAGTTTGATTGGCAGAAAGCAGGCTACCTTCCACTCTACTTCCTCTTGTATCGACCACATAAACACTCTTCGGATCATTGTGGATCCTGCCCTGGTGGCTCAAGTAGTTAGATCGCTGAGCTGTCGAAGCGGAAGGTCGCGATTTAATTCTCACCGTTGGCAGAGGGATTTATTATCGTGACTGGATGCCAGTCGAATCAGTTGTAAATGAGTACCTGAGTCAAATCAGGGTCAACCAGAGTGATAGTCTCGGACGAGCACAGTGCTGAGCACATTGCCTTCTACAGTCTACTGTAGCGTACTGTTACGAAGTTGAATGAAGTGCTCTAACACATTTCAAGCCCCTGATCCAATTTGATTGTTGCGCCAACGCTTAATATGCAAAGTTTAAGAAGCTGCTCCATAGTTTTCGACATTATAAGCCGGTAGTGTATCTGAAATGACAGGAAGGGCACTCGGAAGAAACTGATTGGTATTATTAAAGAGGCATCTGACCACCTTGAAAGGCACATGCTGTATTGGGATAAAATTTCAAAGGAATTTGACAGAAATAAAGTAGCATTTTGATACTAATACTTTTTCTTGTCTACAAAAAAATGTGGGCACTTTATATAGTTCGGTGTGCAGCTGGCCAAAAATGAAAATGAAGTTGACGAATCCAGCTCGCAAATAGAGCTTTCTTCTCAGTCCTGCTGAGTTTAAGAGCCAGCTGCATACACAGGATAGCAAAACTTCGAGTATAAAAAATGAAATAAGACCTGTGCTAGTTACGGATTAAAACAAGGATTTTTGCTTCCAAAGAGCTGGTCAATACTTTCAAGAGAAGGGTCCTGAGGGAAATAATAGAGGCTAAACAAGAGGACGGCCAATGATGAATTAGATACAACCATGAGTTGTACCAAATATTTGATGACCCTGAAGTCCCCAAATTAATAAAACCTTGGAAGTGAAGAGTTGCCCACGTTCAACGTATGGACGACACTTGGGTACCTAAAATGATTGTTGCGGTGCTAATCACCTCCAGACACTTGCCTGGAGTAGGAAAGTCGGGAACTGCCTGAATTAATTCAATTATCTTTTTTTTCTACCGAAGTGTTCTGCTTCCTAAAAGTTACCTATTTGCTAGAGTGTTTAGTAAAGCAGTCACTCGGTGGAAAGTTAGCCTCCTAAAAGCTTGAACTATTTAAAATCAAAACACGACTCTGATTGAATTTCTTCAAATCTGGTAATTCATAAAGTGGTGACCCCCAGTTGAAAAAGGAAAATTGCCGGGTTGAAGGTGAACGCAATAGTAGTGGAACCGAGAATTCTGAGAACACGCAATATACCTGCAGACAAGGGTATGACTGCAACCGTGGTAAACTAGACATGAAGTTTTCCAAACTTCAATCCCCACGAACTTGAGAGGAGCAAATGAGACAGCTCGTGAAGGACACATCCATGGATAACGAGAAACCCTCCCAGTTTCTCTGCCGCCTGCAGTGTCTCGGCGGTACTACAGAGCCGCTGAGGCGAAGTCCATGATTAAAATGCTTGCCACCTGCTCTTCAAACGATTATGGCGATGATGCATGGGGTCAGCCACTACAAATTGCAGCCGACGTAGCTGATAAGATCTATGCCACAATTCCGTCAGGTATCGCGAAAGCAATATCAGATATAACAACATCCTCGTTTTCAGTAGGGGAATCATCTGAAATTCTTCATCCTCAAGGTATATCCTGGTATCATTGGAGATTTAGTACCGAAGTTACCAAATGTGTAAAACCATGTAACTGGGCGTTGTTAAAAGTGGTCTATGCTCGACAAAAAGACGAGAGCACAGTTCCTCAAAGACACAGGAGACGATATATGCGTTTATTTGTGCTCAAGAAGCATGTAGAAAGATGCGGTTTGAGTTTCGGCTGACAATAGGACACCAATTGCCACATAAGGAATCGTTAACTTCGCAGTCAACCTCGGCTTTCGACGGGATTTCCCGTGGAGCTTTGTTTTAGCGGATGTTTCTAATCCCCTACCTGGAGCAGATTTCTTAGTATATTACAGACTCCTTTCAGATTTTCAGTACCGTTGTGTTCGTGATTCAATAACTCACCTTACCTGACAATCCCGAACATCAGAACAATTACTGAAGGAACTCCTTATAATGATATCCTACATGAGCTTCCGGAAATAACTCGCCTGGACGGAACTGGAAAAATTGCGTGTCAACAAACTAAGCATCATTTAGCCATAACCGCCGCCAGAACTATCAGTTGCTTTAAAACCCTAACGATTAAATCTACACATGGTGAACATCCCGCAAAAGGAATCCAACATCATGATCCATCTAGGATGGCGCATCCATCAAATAGTCCGTGGGCGCACACTTGCATATGGTGCCTAAAAAGAATGACGAGTGGAAACCGGAGATTATTGCGCACTTAACGCTCGGAATTGCGCCGACAAGTACCCAGTTTGGGATATCCAAGATCTCACCCAAACACTCTATGGTAATAGTGTCTTTTCAACAATAGATCTGGAAAGAACATTTAACCAGATGCCGGTAGTTGAAGAAGGCATACCAACGACTGCCGTTCGACCTTTATGAATTTCCATTTATGACATTCGGCCTACCAAAGGCAGCGCTAACGTTCCAACGATTTATCGATGAGGCGTTAGAGGTTTAAACTTCTGCTACGCCTACATCGGTGACATATTATTCGCTTCATCTTCACGTGAGGAGCAGGCCAGCCACTTAAGAAATTTGTTCCAAAGGTTGAAACAATATGCAGTAGTCATGAATGCAAGCAAATATATTTTTGGTAAGCACGAGGTCAGTTTCTTAGAATATATTGTCTCAAAGGAGGGAACACCTCCCTTGCCAGTCAAAGCCAGAGCGATACAGTCATACCTACAACCAATCAACGTGAAGCAGCTTAGAGCATTCTGGCAATTCCCTAAGGATATTCGAAGGGAGAACGGAAGGCTAACACCAGTGAAAGAACCTCGAAACCGCTGGGCAGATTCTATTGAAATTGGAGGGTGCGTTCGATGGATCGAAAAGGTTGGTGGAAGGACATTCTGAAGGCCAAGGGACGAAATGGGATGTAAAATTTCGACGACGACATTTTCTTTTTATTTTCAGTGATCTATTCAATGCCCTGTGAATTCGGGCTTAAGAAACCACCCAAAGCCTTCCCTGCTTGTCGTTGGAGGCGACTAAAAGGAATAAATATTTGTGGGCTACCAACCTGCAAATTTTTGAACTTTCCTGTTACCGGACAAACGTCAACAGCCCCTTTGGCTATTGAAAAGGGACTATGATTTATTTCTGGAATGTGCGCACGCTCCTCGACAACGGTAGTAAGGGTTCTCAAAATGTTCGCTTTCTCCTACTTGAGCAGAAATTTCAGCGATATGAGCTGGACATTTTGGGCCTAAGCGAATTAATATCGTGGGACCCTTGAGAGTACTTCCCTCTCTCTTGCGGAAATGTACTTTTGTACTCTGGAAAGCAGACGCGAATCTGGTGTAGGGTTGCTTCTGACAGCAACCGGAAGCAGCGTTCTCTTGACCTTGGAGTTGACAGACTTTTAACTACAAGATTTTGGTCCAGGTTAGACTTCCGATGCGAGCAATTAATCAGAGTATAGGGGAGACTTTCTAAAGATGACATTGTGATCGTAATGGGTGATCAGAATGCTAAGGTGGGATCTGACAACGCCTTCCTCGGACATGTCATGGGGAAACACGATCTTGGCGACCGCAATTGTAATGGTGAGGGGTTCGTGAATTTCCACCGCCTCGTTATTGGGGCGACCACTTCGCGATCAGTAGTAGATTTAGGAATTGTCTCCTGGATGTGCGTAACAAGACAGACATTGACAGCGGCCTCGAAAGGGATCACCATTTGATGGTCACCTACGTCCGCGTGCGTTTACGTCCGCCTCTCCTTCCAGGGTTGCAGAACTGCGACCCCTTATGTTTAATATCGATCGCTTGTATAATATAACAATGGTTCGACAGTGGGGAGCTATCTTGCTTATTGGATGGCGGGTATACTTAGTAACCGGTCTGAGATCATCGATGAGCATTACGCCGCATTGAAAAATTGTCCGTTTTCGGCTGCTACTTAGGTCGTCGGCTACGTCCCGAATGGGCGTCATAATATCTAATGACTGGGGAATCGTGGAAACGGATCGATCAGCGGAAGGGTTTGAATGCTTTATTGACCGCTGTATGGCGCGCGTGACGGACTTGACCTCCGATAACGAGCGAAATCCAGAAAAGAATCATTGCGAGTGCGCTGTGACGAGAAGGAATTTTCTATCGCGCTGGTCAAGAAAGTGGAAGATGCCGCAGAATGTAATGATTTCAGAATTGTATACCGCATCACAAAATAATTTGCATGTGGTGGCACATCTTTCGATGGTCCTGTGAAGAACATTAACAGTCGAATTCTCATTCACGACGATAAGAAACCGAATATATGGAAAGAACACTTCATCATGGCTCTTAGCCGTATTATACCCGGTGAAGTTACTCCTTTTGTAGATGAAATAGCTAGTTACCGTGTTCCGCCATTCATAAGAGAAATCATTTTGGCCATCAATGCACTCAAATGGGGTAAAGCCGCTGGGCTTGACAGTCTCCCGGTATAGTTAGTCATCGTTGCACCTGCAGTTACTCCAGGTCTGCTACTTCCATTCTCACTGAAATTTTGGGAATCCCAGAGTTTTTCTAGAGGGTGGAAGAAGAGGATGATTACCAAGGGTACCTGTTTTGAGTGAGACAGTGCGGGGGGGGATTATGCATGCTCCTTACCGTTGAAAATTTACAGTTAAAATAATCCAAGAGCGTATCAAAGAACATCTCGAATGCTTGATCGACAAACAATAGGCTGATAGGATTATGAGGTCGACAGCGGAGTCCGCCAGGGTTGCATCCTGTCACCATCTCGTTATCGGAGACGTTCTTCATGCTGCCTTGTCCGGAGAACTTGGAGGAATTCAATGGACAATGACATCTTTCCTCAAACACCTTTACATCGCTGATTACTGTTTGCAATAGAGGGAGATCGCGGGTTCTCAGGTAGCTGTGGTGGTGAGCTGTACCGCATTTCAGCGAAGCGTAGGTGTGGTTGACGTGCAATATCCTAATAAGTGGTAAATGGCAACCATATATGTATGGTCAATAGGAACCCCAAATGCTATTATGCAAAGAAAAGAAGGCACGGGATAACCAACATATTTCCGGAAATGGTAAATGTCCGGAATTGAGGAAGGCGATATGGGGTTGTGGTAGGCAAGCTATATAATGCACCAGGAGTCAGTCGGCTTGTGGTTTTGTATGGGCAAAAATAAGTTACGCATGCGTGTACAAGTGCCACGCCTGATATTGTCTGAGTTTGAAGATGTGTTGGACAGCCGACGCAAGGGAACAGAGTCCGAAGGTGGCCGCCGGTGATTTTAATGCATGGACCCTGTAATGGTAAGGCAGAGAGAACAACGCACGGGGCTGAAGTTTATGAAAGGCTTTTCCCCAATTAGATATTCTTCTGGCAAACGATTGTAATGTAATTACCTTTCGGAGAGGGAGGTCTACTTCAATCATAGACCTGACCTTTGTTAGCCATGCACTGACAGCCTCACAGTGGGCAAGTAACATACTCAAAGCCGAGAGGGACATCAGGCTCATCCGGAAAACCACGCTGGCTACCCAGCAGAGCAAAATGGAATGTTTTCAAAAGCTTTCTTCAAAGGCAGATGTAAACCCATGCTGGAACATATGATTCATAGGCTGGTCATCTCATGTCCTACTCTCTTGTTGAAAATCATCCAAGGTGAATAACCTAACACGAGTGAGGCGATGGCACTATTCGGAGAATCCTTGATGTGACAGCAATTCAAGGAATAACCACAAACGAGCTGTTGGAGATCTGCAGCATAATAGTTGACAACGTGTCTGGACGGAATACCGAATATGACCTTTAAGCTTGTTGTGAAATCTAGACCGGACGTGTTCGGCGAGTTGTTCGAAGCATGCATATCCGTGATGATATTTCCTATAGCATGGAAGCACTAGAAGTTGATACACTTACCTAGGGTTGGTAAGTATCCAGGTGAGCCATCCGCCTATAGACCCTATGGGAAAGACGCTACACCGGATAATATAATATATAATAGATTGCTCCCGGTCGTTGAGAGACAAGGAGGCCTCTTAGATCGAAAGTATGCGTTCCGTAAAGCCAGATCTGGTTACTGATTTGGCCAAAAATACGATTCATGGAAAGGGTGGTACCAGCAAATATTGCGTGGTAGTAACCATGGACGTGAAGAAATGCATTCAATTCGTGTACAATGCTATCCTTAACATTCCGGTTACAGAGGAGGGCACGGTGGTTGGCTTAGCCAATGGCATTGCACTGGTTGAGGTTGCAGACCATCTCGAAAATACTGAGTTGTAATTATGCGAAATTGCTTCGCTGCTACTAAAGCTTGCTCCGATAGCGTTGGGCTGGCACTCGCGAAGGAAAAAATAGAAGCAGTCCTCATCACCAAGCACCGGAAGAGGAATTTCGCTCGTATTAGAATTGGGAATCAAATCGTCACTTCCAAGCCTGCCATCAAATACTTGGAAGTGATGATAGACACAAAGAATGTCGCTGAATGTAGGAGGTCCGCGGCATACTTGCAGGCTATTTGTTGCCAAGGTGATGACTTCCATCTTGCTGTATGGGGTCCTTCTTTGGGAATCAGCGCTGCCTATCTTATATAACCACATAAACTCATTGCAGTCTACGAAAGAACAGGACTAAAGGTGTATTCTGCCTTCGGGACTGCCTCAGATGATGCGGAGTTCGTCATCTTAGGAATAGTGCCGATTGACATCTCGGCAGATAAGATGAAACATATATAAAACCAAGTCCGTTTTTCCTTTATCGGAAGCGAAAAAACCGAGAGGGAGAGATCTATGATTAGATGGCAACTGCGATGGAATCACTCAAACAAGGGTCCTTGGACACATAGGTTGATCTCTAACATCAGGGATTGGCTGAAGAAAGACCTTGAGGAAATCAAAATCTCTTTCGTAGATAAAAAAAGAAACTCTAGGTAAAATACTATCAACGGAAAACTTTGTCCGGAAAATGATAGGTGCATCAATCCGGGGTATTCTGCGAAAAGCGAAAGAGATTGGGAAGGCGCGGTTACAATCGCCGCGGCTAGACGGAAGTAGACCTAGCTTAGGTAGGCTAACTCCGCCCCATTTCTGAGAATTCTGCGAAGGCAACCGATGCATAGGAAGGAAAACTCCACTTGACAAAATGTAATGAAAGCAAAGTGTAAGCGGAGCTTAGCCGGGAAATAAAATAAGAGACTGAGCGAAGCTTCTGAAAGTTGGGACCCTGCAGAATCATGAATAGTTGCTAAACTAGTAACGCAACGTCCAGAAAATAACGTTCAGACGTCAGTAACCGGCTTTGCGGAGGAGGATGAGAGTGAATTTACCGTGAGCTCTTTTCTGCATTCACATTCTCACTTTGAGGGGGTTACATGAATTGGCTAAAAAGTCTATAGTCAGCAGGATCGATTGCTAGCTCGACGATTGGCTACAGTGACCGCAATGAAGCACCACCTTTCCAAATTGGTCTCTCGAAATTGTCACCTTCAATCACCGGCAATGCTGGAATTATCGGCAGATGGGGCTCAACTATGAGGGACGCCTTCAGAAAGAGAGCATTTTCTGTTGTGGTTGTGGCACTCCCTCATGCTAACTTTCATATCCACACTTCACTAACAGAATTTAAAAACTGGAGAATTTCTTGACGAGCATTCAATCCATTACCTGATGTTGCAAAAAGCTTGAAATCCTTTAAGAAAACCTTCCCAGTTTGGCGAGGTGTGAAATCTCCTGCTGTGCTCAATGAAATTCGTCACTCCTACGCAGAATTAAACCCCACGATTAAAGCGAACATACGTTATATCCCTGCAATTTCTTCACAGTCCTTCCTGAAGCGCAAATGGTATTAGGCATTACACGCGCAATATATTAACCACATAAAAGCATTCTCAACATGGATTCCCAACATGCCGTCGGCGCATCGTCATTTCAGCCATTATTCAATTCAGTTGCCACGCAATTAGCGTTGCAATAATTCTTCTGCGAAATTGCGGAAACAGCTTAAGGTGAAAATATAAACACCGTTGATTTACGACCTTCCAACTTTCACCATAACACTTTTACGCTACAAGTGCTCCGCGCCATCGTCATCCATACCTGCAGGGGTCTGATGAGAAGAGCCCCTAAGCTGTTGCGACATAATGAACGAATGATACAGAGGAATGCAAATAACGCAACATTATTCAGTTCGAATTAAATGAGAACTTACGAGCACGTATGCCTGTATGTTGCTCGTATTTGGTATCCCAGGAACACCTTCTACCGAGCCCTTCGTCCTGGCTCCTTTTCTCTGCCAGTTAAACTTTAATTGCTTACGAGGATTTATTTTTACGACACAGAACTCACGCAACAGGCAACTACCTCTGCTCTTTCTTACGCGATTTCAAGTGTTTTGTGTGGTGGAAGTTCTCACCTGAGAAGGCATTGAGACTGGAGTTCCTAAAAGTTTCATGATATCCTGAGTCGTTTGAGTTACTCCTTCCCACCCTCTTGGAGTCCTTTCTTTTTTCTCATAGGAGGAGACAGGATTTTGTTCCCTTTATTCTTTCAAGACTTGCAGACTTGTTCCAAGGACATAATCATTCAATTTGGGTGTTGTTCTCAAGAAGTGTGTACAGGACGTGCTTAAGTATTTCGCTAGGATATTGTGAGGAAGCACTTCGTACCTGACGGAGTGTCTTACAAGTTTTGGTACTATTTCGATTCTGAGACGGCTTGTTTCCTGCAACCTGTTACATTAAAGTGCGTACGATTCATTTGATTAAGCACGGGACTGACTTTGCAAAAGGAAGCGCTGTTTGAATATTTCATGTGACTCCATAAAGAACGATCCGTAATGCTTTTAGTGTTCACTAAGGAACGGCTTTCAGATCACCTCGATTGCGTCTATATAAATAAACCCCAAATGCATTTTTTGAATATATCAATCTTAAGACACTCTCAGAAGCACATCGTTTCACAGTAAAAGGATCGGTTCTTTCAAGGATCCTTTACTCGGTGTTATTGAGGCTTACTAAACTATCCTTCACCCTGTGCATCCTTAAAAAAATCTATTCATGAAATGATGGTAAGACCCCTGTGTTTGTATATGGCTAGTCATCAGTAAGTGCCAATTGAATGGAGTGAATATTATACAGAAAATAAGGAGCGGGCAAGGAGCCGAAATGAACGACAAGATGAAATGAAAATCCCTCAGCCATTCTTTCACACGAGCAACGCTCTCTCGATGGAAAAGAAAATTAAGTTGTCGAGAAACGCATCACATAAATATTGCATACCCTCGTCGTATGTGTACCAAGGAAGCTACATTTTTTCGGGATCTCCCGGAGTTCAACTACGGAATTTCTTTTCAGCTCAAGCACTTGAATTATAGCCTCCCTTTTCTGCCATTTTAACATCCTCGTGTATATGCAATACATATACATACATACTTGCCACTCCTTTTGACAAAACGGAAAAGGTCTCCTCTATACATGCAGATGCCATCATAAAAAGCAAGTTAAGTTCTCTGGGAAGAAAAGGAGCAAGAAAAAAATCACCCACTCGTTGATGAAAACTGAAGCTAGTTTTCGATGCTTGTAGGACCAGTTGACTCGTAATTCTTTTCCCGTTTCGAGTTTTATGGCGGTGTGTCCTTTATGCATACAATGTGAATTGAGAGAGCTTTGAATGCGAGGACCCGAAAGGGCTTCGGGATTCAGCTATTAAATTGCGTGCGTCCTTTCTAAACATATTTGAGAAGAAAAAAAATTAACAAGATAAGGGACCTCTACTTCGGCTGTATTAACATTTCCCCATGCATGTCCTTTTCAGCCGAATATAGTTCTTTCATTTATTTTTATGGCAATGGTTACCCGCGCCTTTTATTTAACCACGAATTGCTTCATTCTGGCGTGGTTTCAGTGAGTTATTTGACCTCGCGCAATCAGTGGAAACACGTGGAATGCTTTTAATTGGGAAGACCGATAGTGAAATGTTGAAATTTTTTTTCATTTTACTTTATGTTTGCCAAAATAGAACATCTTCTGCATCATTGGCCCGAAATAGTATCCACTGGAGACCAGCAACAGAGCTGATTTACCACCAGCACTTAGGGAGCGTGATCCTCTCCCCTCCCTCGTTAACACCAAGTCCAAGTATAAAGATCCTAATTTAGTTTTACAACAACAAACCCCTAAGGTATTAGCATCCGATCATTTCGCTTATACAACTCCCCATTATCCTGTATTTCTAATAATCCTTTTTGATGCCTGTTGTGTATCTGACATACTTAGGCACTACTTTAGCCAGAAGGGCTGTTCTAGATCGTTAGTGAGGCAATACTGATAGCCAACACCAGGTAATCTATATGGATTTTTTTTTTGTGCGTACACGGAGGTGGAAAATCTTAGAAAGACACGTCCGCCGCAGCTCCGCCGCTCGAACGGCGGAACAACAGCGGACGCATGTGGGATTCACATCCACTAAAAACCACCCCCGGTCTCTCCAGCCCCAGCCCCGCGGGACCACCATTGAGGTATTACTTCGCGGGGTAGGTTTGCTCTTAGGCACTCATCCTTCTCCTATTTGCAGCTTTCCTCCTTCTTGGTTCCTTCTGCAACTCCTCCTGCATTTGGATGATTGCGGAGCCAACCGCAAGCCACTTCTCCTCGGATTCCAGCATCTCAGTAACCAAGCTCTCCGGGGTCCCGCTCCTGCCCAGCACCTGGTTTAAGCTCCTTCTTTCCATCGCCAATCGTGGGCAGTGAAACATCACATGCTCTGGATCCTCCGGTATGCCATCGCATCTGGGACAGTTCGGAAAATCATCCAACCCAAAGCGACCTAAAAAAGGCTGCCGGGGAAAGCGAAAAGAACTGCTTCAAACAACTGTACGTAAATAGCGGTACGAAACCCTTGGAGTGGAACTTCTAAGGCGGCAATATAATGAATCTGGGGCCAAAAACACTGCAAGCAACTTGCCCATATCTCCCGATGGAAATTGTTGCCACTATGTTTCCTCACCACAAAAGGAGCGAAATGTTAATAAAGAGTTTGCGATCTTTCCCGTTACCAAGGAAGAAAATGTCGAAGGATCGTCGACAATAAGGTTGCAAATTTGGAAGCAAGTGCCGACAAAATATTGTAGACTGTACTGCATTCATTATTCAGTGCGAAAAACAAAAGTTGGTGTGCTTCCAAAAGCCAAATAAGCATCCGAATGCTCTGAATTATATCGCCCGAACAACTTGTGGGACAAAATAAGAAGAATGTGGGGAAAGTCGTATTCAACGGATTGCTTCACACCGTCGGTAACCTCAGTGGCTTGCCGATATGCCAGTATTGGTTTCGATGCGCCCAATCTGCTCAAGACGTAATAATTATGATGGTGTGCCTGGTAAGAGGCGCAGTGAATTCTGGCTGGTGCTGCATTATGTTAACGTTAGATGTCAAAAACGAATTGATTTCGTCAACTGAAACTGAACTAAAGCCCCATTGGCTGAACCCGGAGTTCAGCTTGATGTAGTTGCCGAATGCTCCAAGGCTTATATAGGCGATCGGACCCGAACCTGCACGAAACCTCATCTGAAGTGGCTTCGGTTACAAAACCTTACTAGGGGTGTGCTACCAGCATGGGAACGGATATAGCTCTCTGAATTTACATATCTCTGGAGAATCCATGGTAGTTCGGTTGTAGTGGTTGGGTCCGTAGTGCAAATTCCATTGGGGTTGTAGTTACGTTTAAGCGGAGAAGATACCTTCGGGCTTCAAACGTAGTGTTTCGTTTTAACACGGGTGCCATCTCTTTAGGGTTTAGGTAGGCCCTGCCTCCATCTGCATGGCTATTGAGCCGTGCACCCAGTATGGACTTGTACCGCTGGGCTTGTCTCAGCGGGGCTCGGATTGTAGTCACCAAATCAATACATGTTTTAAGAAGACCGTGGAATTAAGTCCACGAGACTTCCCCTCGGATACCACATTGTCGTGGTGGGGGAGCTTGTAGTAGTTTACTACTAAACACGAAGGTGGAAACAAAGAATTGTAATTCAAGTGGTGAGAAGGCACAGAGTTTGGAAGCCTCACCTAATTAATGTTCTCCCACAGAGAAATCTGTGGAAATTAGGCTCTCCACTTCAGTGGAAAACCTGCATCCAGTGTCTACGGCACGGTCACCCAAAAAGGATGGTACAGCAACTCCCTTAATGTCAGGAACTGGAAACCTGACTATGGCCGGCCTGCCGGTGACGCTGTTGCCTAACTCTTCTTAAATACGGGAGAGGAAGGCTCGGTAGAGACAAACTTCAACCGCAAAGGAAAAGGAGCTACAGGCTTGCCTGTCTGAACCTTCTTCTCCGCCTGTACCTGGAAAAAACGAAAGAAAGGGAAGCTGGTAATATGCTCGCGGGTGATCTAACGCCGCACTGCAAAAGAAAGCGAAGTCACCAAATACGGCAATATCTGGAGAAATTGGATGCGAGAAAACGGAACTTTCGGCGGGAGGTGAGGACAAGCTAACCCATGTGAGATCAACACTGAACGCAGCAAACTTTTCAGTTAGTGGCAGTTTTCATGTTAGACCTCACTTATGGCTACAAAAATAAGAGTTAGGCAAATTTATCTGCAGCATGCCAAAGCTTCTTCCTATCTACTGGCGGCAAGGCTGGCGAAGTTGCAGGAATGTGTTTATATTTCTGGTTCAATGGCCATGGGTTCGTTTTAACAGAATCTGTAATATTGGATCAGTCAAGGGGATCAGGATCTTCTTCGATGAAAGATCCTCGAGACCGAGGCCTTGCGTTCTGATGTTAAAATTGTTAGAGGTAGCGATGATGAGACAATTCTGATCCCAGAACCGGCACTTGAGTTATATAAGCCAGTTTACTTCTGATATCCAACACATGTCTGGAAAAAACAGTATTGTTGAAGATCCTCCTTGTCCTTGTCTCGAATCTCGGAGGTCACAATCATCGCCTTGGTCGATTATACGGCAATCGCTTAGGCACAAAAGGACGCGGCGGAGCTTCAGATCCTAAAGGCAAACTTCAAATACAAGTTCAAGGAGTTTCCTATTTTCGGCTCAAACTTTCATTTACTCTGCGAGACCTCAGATATGGGACCCAGGCGGATCCATTCCGGCCGATTTTCGCAGGGAAGTATTGCACGCAATACACGATCATGCGCAACCAGGCATCAGAACGACGAACCAGTTAGTCACCGAAAAATACTTCCGGCTGTCCATGAAAAAGGATGTAAACTCTTGGGCCAGGCAGTGCATCGCGTGCCAAAAGTGCATGATCAACAGGCACGTACGGAAGGAAGTAGGTGTATTCCCTAGGTTAACTAAGCGCTTCCACACCATCCATGTCGACTTCATCGGACCTGAAGGCCGCCTTAATGGCTCGCGACGATCCCTTGCCGTCCTTGATTGTCGTCTTCCTCGGCCTCCATATAGCGCAACGAGAGGAATTCACGGGCAGCGCCACGGAGGTGGTGTACCATGAGAACAAATAAACAGGTTCTTCTAAGGCTGTAAGCTCCTTGGAGGTCGCTGCAACCACCATTTGAGGGCCCCTTTAGAGTTCTAGAACGAGGCGAGCACTCGTTCAAACTCGACCCAAGTGAGTATCCTTGCCCTTCGACAAGCCGGCGACCGCTTCGAAAGCGCCCGCAAAACGTTAGATTCGCCCAGTGACCCTTATTGGTGGGATCGCGTGGTCAGTTTGCTCCGCTGAATCTGCGGGGTTTCAGCTGAGGGCGGAGTGATGTGGCGCACACCGGAGGCACGAACCTACGCACCAATCTGAATGAAACTGGGGTGACAAATGTCAGAAACAGTCATTTGGCAATATTCTCATTAAAAACACTCGAGCCCGATCCGTTGACCAGCTTAAGACCTAAAAACAGTAAAGTAACAATTGAATTGACAAAAAAAAACTAGATAATCCTAATATAAATAGAAGTGTGAACATGTACAATTTTGTGTGTGTAGATGAATAAAGTGCCAATAATAGTAATCACGGAAGTTTCAAATAATATTTTATTTGCCGTATGTAAGATTGGGGAAATCAGCACCCCAAACATTTATGTCAGAAGGCCGACGTAAACTCGTAGGGTATAACTTACAAGAGCCTCTTTCATAGACCTTATCAAAATAGTAGTACCCATATTTCCAAAGGGCAACTACAGAATGTAAGCTTCGATACTTCCATTAACGCTCTGCGAAAAATATATGAACATACAAATTTAACTAACTCCAACGCGCTTCTCCACTAACATCCCAATGATTGTCACCGAAAGCTATACCTGCAAACATTCCGCGCTCTTCTCCTGTGTACTCCACCAGCCCGCTTCTGCAAGTCGCTTCACCCCCAACTTTTGGTACCCAGCTCAACTTACTTTGCCTGTTTCCACGAGATTCTCGATTATATCAGGACTAAAACCTTCTCATCTCTGGCGCCTTTTCCGTGTAATAGCTTCTTTCAAAGTTTGGTGTCCAACAAACAAATCACGGGGAAATTTCCATGCAGCCCAGCTACCTTGCAGGCAAAGTTAAATAAATATTTAATCTTTCTGCTCTGGTTTATCAACACGGCATAATCTGTATTTTTGAAACCTAACTGTGATCGAGATCGTGTGGTTTTAAATGGACCAACTAGCATAATCATTCTAACTGCCTCTCTTTCCTGCTGCCCATCTTTTGTTTTCACTCTTCCCCTTAAGACTGTATTCCCCTATATATTTCTCCAAGCAAAGCAAGTTCTTTCATTATTTCTTATATATATATATTCCCTGTCTTTGCTTCTCTCACTTTGAGTAGTTTTCCATAGATAAACGGATATTGTAACTCCAGTTACGTTTATTTCTCTTTCATGGTCTGTACTAACTTTAATTTCTGCTCATTTGATTTAACGTTCCTAGCCATTCATCCGTTCCTAGCCACTACTCTTAGTCTTGCCCTCTCCAACCTGGTGTGCGTTGCTACCCGCAATCTCCGGATGCTCCTCCTTACGTTATAATGTTCATGATTTTGCACATGAATTCCATGTGCACGTCGCAATTCTCAAGTACCGTGTTGTGGGCAAGACGGAAAATCCCAAATTTGGAATGGCTAGTTTCCAAGTTTTGAATTCAGCCCTGAGTGTTGGCCGACTATAAAAGGCAATGAATGGCGGTTCGCGGCAACTGAGACGAAGATGTTGCGTTGGAATAGAGAGAGACATAAGACGTCTTGATCATATTCGAAATGAGGATATTCGCGATCGATATGGCGACCGTGGAAAAACTGCGAGAGAGGCGTTTGCTATGGTACGGTCACGTAGTTCGTAATTGCCAAAATTGGTCTAAATATCGAAGTCGACGGGAAAAGACCAAAAGGCCGGCCGAAGCTACAGTAGCTTGATATGTTGGACGGGAATTTAGAAGCCTCACGACTGCATCCAGACCAAGCCCACGGCCGAGCAAAATGGCGCAACCGACCACGACGAACCAACCCTGTTTCTGAACTTCTGAAGCTGAAGCTGAAGAAAAAGAAAACGAATTCAACCCTATCGATTACCTTCTTCTAGTCTAACGCAAGGATCCATTTTCAATCCACTACTATTTTTATTCTCCATCAACGACCTTACCTCTTTTGTTACTCTTCCGTACTAAATAGGTTTTCTTTAAAATCCCACATCCAAGGAGCCGCTAATGGGGGGAAAACGTGAGCAACAGTTAACGGCCATGTAAGGGATCCATTTAATCACTCCTTCAGCGAGGTTTGCTTAGCAACGTCAGGTGTATGAGGCACTACCAAAGTGATTTTGCTGCTGGAAGGCTCCTACAACCCGAGTAAAATGGTCTACTTGAAAATTTAACTTGCATTCAGTATTCAGAATATTAGAATTATACCACACAAAATAGCCACAAATTCGAAGCACTCCGCGGGAAATTCTAATACCGCCCAAAGCTGCTCTCACTCCCCCGACACGTTTAAATAATTTCTGATTAGCATGCAAATCAACACCTCAACAATGGCCGACGCAATGACAACAATAATTGTACTTAAATTAAAATTTCAATTGCAAAATCCTACGCAAATAGCAATAATGTGTATTTACATTTTAATGCCTGCGGCAATATTCAATTTAACCCGCGCGAAATTCAACAAGTTAGGAAAACATAGATGGGCAACTTTCCATCCGATGTCTGGCCAATAATTGGACGCTAAAGCTAATTTCGATTCAGAACGTTTGGTTTCGCTTTTCGTACCTGTCGTCGTCCTAGGGACCAGATAAAGATAATTTGTACCGCTATCGACCGGGGGCGCGAAGGGGTTGAAACCTGCATTTCAATCACGGCACACAGTTTGCCGCTCGCGCCAGGATATAAATCATTAATATTCCGCCGCCATAGATCTAAATAAATTTTCTAAATGCATCGCTGTTGAATGCGTTCTGCTCGGGGTTGGGGTAGATTCAAAAGCCTTTCGCCCGCTTCCGCATGTTATCCTCGCAGCGGAGTATCCCATATTTCAAGAGGGAACAAGCCACCCCCAAGGTGAGCGGGAGGAGCGACGAGGTGCGAAAACAACCACCCGATATTGTGGCTGTTAAGTGAAATCATAAATGCACGTTATGATCGAATAAACTAGTTAGCACGGGGGATAGATATAATTTCGCTTCCGGAGCGACATGAAGTGAATCGGACCGGAGCCAGGCGGAGCATAAAGATAGTCCAGTCGACCGTAGTACTACCAATTTGATAACATCCCTCGCGTGTGAGGCAATTTTCGTTTTGCAGATTGCCCATGTGTATACCTGCACGGATACAAGTATGCAAGCGTTGCAGCATTTTGCTTCGCTTGCTGCTGTT
The DNA here is from genome assembly GCF_905115235.1 of Hermetia illucens. Lineage (NCBI taxonomy): Eukaryota > Metazoa > Arthropoda > Insecta > Diptera > Stratiomyidae > Hermetia > Hermetia illucens. The sequence goes on along the minus strand of NC_051850.1, from coordinate 150,305,261 downwards.
GCCTAAATATCCGGTGCGAATTTTCCAGACACCGTCCATCCTTTTTCTAGCTCCCATCTAACGCCATTAAAATCCTCACACTTTCCAGCCGATCTGTGCTTCTATTCCTATAGCCGCTGCCATACTGCACCAAAATCGGATGCACTCGATTCCACATAATACAAATTTATCGTATTAATGGCACAAAGGTTCAACGCCGGAGTAATGGAGTTTTGGTCGTCGTTTTAATGTTATTATCGGTGTGATTAGGCTACCGTGCAAAATTGTTATTTTAACGGGCTACCTCATGAAAATCAACCCCCACACCACAGGGTAATTTCGATAAGGCTATTATTTTCAGGGGTTACCTGTTCGAATGGGGTTAATTTCGAAAGTGATATCTTGTCCCAACTCATTTTGTTGCAATTGCTCTGCTCAATGGTTAATGCGTAATGAACCTCCAAAAGGTATTTCCTCCGCATTTGCATTCCACAGCTGAACAGAAAAAATATTTCACGTAGTAACACATCACTCTGTTGCCCATCTCAGTCTAAATCCAATTCCATCCCGGCAACCCTCAAGCCATTACGACAAGCATACGTTGCAACTGTTATTCCTGGAGCCACAAAAGTGAATCCCGACCGAACCCTGAGATCCTGGCCTTAAACTGGTGCTACTATCGGTCGAGCGGATACCTTCTATGGAGTCATTATTATCCCTTTTATTATGAGTTAGAAAGCGTTCGGTTGAATTGAAAGTGGTCTGGGTTATTTTCGGGGAGATTCCTTCCAAATCCAAATTGGACGATACAATAGCAACCACAATGTAGTGGTTTCTCGTTAGAGGAATAATTATTGTAATCTTTGCATATTTGATCAATTAAAAAAATAATTTTATTGTAAGCAACCTGCAGTCTTTAAATGGTTCCGGAAATAAGACGCCCGGAATTTGGTTTAAAATTGAGTTTTGTTAGCTAAAAATGGGACCCTTTATTACGTATTCACGAGTGGTGAGATGGATAGGTGAGATTAAATCCAGCGTCCTTTTCATAATATCTCTAGAATCTCAGTGGTCGAGATCCATCCAATCATATTTATTTAATTAATAGACAACAAACAGAGAAAATTCCAATTAATTATTGTCCTCAGGAGGAGGAAAAAGCAAAAAACTTATCCTACGTTTAAAACTACTTAAAGTAGGGAAGTTAAAAGGACCAAGCTGTTTTGCATTATAATTTCGGCAAAGCCTGGGAATCGGGGAGTGAAAGTAGACTTCGAGCTCTGCGAATGGCACGTTGAAAATGTCTGCGCTACGTGTGTTATTAGACGCAGGACGGCAGGTGATCTCGTCAGCGGCTGTTGTAGAAAGGGAAGGTTCAGAAAGCGGAGGCGGGAGGAGTAATCCACACGAGGGAAGCTTTTCTTAAAGAAGAGGGAACGGGTGAATTTACGTTGCACATTTTCAAGGGCAAGATAATCACAGTTACGAGAGGGTGACCAGATCACGGAGCAATACTCGAGGATATTCCTCACGAGGGAATTGAATAGAGCTAAAGAGGGTTGGATAGAGTCAAAATCAGAGGGGAGCGAAGTATAAAGCCTGACAATTTTGCTGCTCGATTGATGACATCGAGTCAATGGGTGTCAAAGCGGGGCTTATTGTCGAAAGTGACTCTGAGGTCTTGAGTGGAATTTAAGCAGGATAAAGAACGTCCGTTAAGCGAGCAGGAGAAAGAAGTGAGTGAGGATTTTAGGAAGTAGCACATAGAGTGACACTTTCTGACGTTTAGCGCTAAACCATTAGTCGAGCACCAACGAACCAGAGTGTCCAGGTTAGACTGAAGGGAAACACACTCAATAGGCGACGATATAACGGAAAACAGCTTAAGGTCGTCTGCATAGAGCAAACAGGGACAAGTAAGGAGGGGAGGGGGGTCGTTAATAAAAAATAAAAATAGCAAAGGAACCAGAATAGATCCCTGTGGGACGCCAGAAGAGGGGGAGAAGGAGCGGGAAGTACAGCCGTCAAAAGAGACACGGCAGGATCGGTTGGAAAGGTAAGAGGCAAGCCATAAAACAAGTGGTATGGGAACGTTTAGGGACGAGAGTTTGGATAGAAGTATCTTGTGATTTACAGTGTCGAAGGCTTTCGCGAAGTCAGTGTAAATGGTATGCACTTCTTGCCGTGAATTTAGACATTTGGCGACAAAGTTGGTAAAGTCTAGCAGGTTGGAGGCAGTGGACCTACGTTTAACGAAGCCGTGTTGCTGTTTCACTATGTGTTGGGCAAAGTTGGCGGACAACCAATCGCTGATATATCTCTCCAGGAGCGAAATGGGACGGTAATTCTCGGCAAGCGAACGATCGCCACATTTCTGAACGGGGATAATGAGAGCCTCTTTCCACACGCTAGGAAAATGATTCTCTTCGAGGCTTTTGCTGAAAATAAGAGATAGGGGAAGGGAGATGGACTTACCAGTTTTGAGCAAAAAGTTTGGAAGATCATTGTAGCCAGGTCCGACATTGATATCAAGTTTGCTAATGAGGTATTCGACAAGGATAGGGGTAAGAAGGGGAATGGTAGGCGATGCGGGGCAGGCTACATCCACTATCGGGAGGGATTCGGAGGAAGTGGGGGGAACATAGACTGACGAAAAGTAGCGGCAAAGTAAATCACAAGATAGTTGTGGGGAGTTAGCTGAGAAGCCAGAAAATTTAATGGATGGAGGGGGTAACTCGGCAGGGAAGTGGGAGTTGCGAATATGGGACCAGAAAGTTTCAGGTTTCCACGCTTTACGGAGTCTTCCACGCTGGACAAATATTCGTTTCTGGACTTACGTATTAAGGATTTGATCGAGGAACGAAGGGATTTGAAAAAAAACTAAGTCAGCAACGTTTCTAGAAGACAGGAAATTCTTTCTCGCAGTCTGTTTTTGACGTAGTTTTTTTTTTGTGAATTTCAGTGATGAACCAGACGGGGTAAGAGCATAAGCACTTAGGTGAGGAGGGAACGTAACAAGGAAAAAAAGAAGATCAGATAAAATGGTGTAGAAAGTGTTGAGTGCTTGGTCACACGTAAATGGAGAGAAGAAGGGGAGCCAGTTGATTGACGCTAGGGCTGAGTTCAGACCTTCGAAGTTCGCCTTACGAAAGTTGAACTTGGTAGGCTTGCGAGCGACAAGAGAGTGGAGTCGGGATATCTGAACATCGAACTCGAGAGCAGGATGATGGACGTAAGGGGAACGTAAGATGGAGCATGAAGGGATTGGTAAAGACAACGTACAGGAAGGTTAGAGAGGACAAGGTCAAGAGTGCGATCTAAGTGGTTTCTAGAAAGTTTAAATTGGAGGGCGCCACAGGTGTACATGAAAGTGGATAGAGGAGGGGAAGGGTGGGTCGAGTTATTAGGGAGGGAGGGAAGGCCAGGAGTAATGGGCCAGGAGAGTATAGGAAGATTAAACTCGCCACAGAGGATGAAAGGAAAAGAGGGAAACAAAACGATTAGGGCCTCTGATAATCTGTTGAAGAAATCCTCGCACAGAGAAGGCGGGCTTAGGCGGGGAAAATATACACACGATATGATAAAAGGACATACGTTTGGCGGAAGGACACGTATGGTAACAGAATTGTAGGAGGAGGAGGAAAAGATGATTTCGGCACGGAGAGGGACTTAACAGCTACTAGGGCACCTCCGCCAGTTGTCTTGCCAAGCGCAACGCAGTCTCTGTCACAACAAAAGACAGAGTAACCTTCAAGGAGCTCAGAATTTAAAATCCTGTCATCCAGCCAGGTTTCAGAAATGCAGATGACATGATGTTGGAATGCTAAGGCAGACAGTGTGAAATCCGACAGCTTGGTCCTTAGACCACTTACATTTTGATAAAATAGCGTATAGTTATTGGAATCATTCAAGTTCGGCGAGGCAGGCTAGCGCGCCCCCCGTGACCAGAAAGAAGATTGGACGATAGCATCGAAGTCTTGCGGATATGTCACTTGAAGGAAGCTATCACTCGGTCAGGAGAGCCATCCTTCGTCAGCTTCATGCACTAAAGAGGTGGCAAAGTTGAGTTGGTTTTGCTTCTGATATAGGCCAGAATTTCGTCGGGCGTAGTGAAGTACGCTAGCCTTGATACGAGCACCTGTTTCGGTGGCGAGGCGACGTTCAATTGGGGGCCGCTCGGACGACATGCGGTCGGAAATGCCTGCGGTTCAGCCGTGGCGGGCGTCGATGATACACAGGGGGAAGCGTGCGGTGGTGCTTAGGCAGCGACTGTAGGATGAACGCCACAACTTCGTAGCGCATCCGATGCTGCGTAGAGAACTTGTCCCGCGGGTGGAGGACGATTTTTCAGTTGGCTAGCGGACGTCATCGGGTTGATACCATCTTTTATGGACACACTGGAATAGTGCGTGGCAGATAGGGGCAGAGAATTAGGATTAGTTGACAGGGGTGGCTTAGGTATGACGCCAGTTTTGTTGGCTGCAGTCGCCGGCGAGGTATAAGCAGAGCCAGTCAGCGGCATCTCAGGAGCTGAGACTACGCTGGTGCTCGATGAAGCAGCAGCTTGCGGGGGCAGAATTGTCGGCGATTTTGAAACTACATGTTGAATCCACGACAAAGTCGCCGTATGTTGATGCAGCAACTGAATTGCATCCGATAGCGTGGTACCGCAGCAGGCGTTACAACGATAGGTAACGTTAGGTGAAAATTTAGCCCGCATATCTATAAACGCAGAGGGAATACCCAAACATTTGGCGTGGAAGGTCGCACCACAGTACCCATTGCAGTCTAAAAATTTGGAGCGAATAGATTCCGGCTCCTTACAAATGGCACACAGAGTACCATAAATCGGCGAGGAAGTTGCCATAATAAATTTAATAAGAGATGATTGAACACAAAGCCACGGGAATGTAGTCAGAATAGTTTATCGATGGTAATATGAAGTTCAATTGAAATTAAAATTACGCGCACTAATAGGCAAGCGTATTGTCACAGTACCACGTAGCACTTTCTGTCTCCTCGACAACAGAGAAGCAGTAATTAGTAACAAAGATCGCAAAATTGGATGCAAAATATTGTTGTCGGAACAAAATTTTAAGTCACAAGAAGCACACAAGAAGCGCGAGAATTAGCCATTTCACTTGCGCGAGATATTGACACAACGCACAGCACCAGGTTACTCAGGGAAAGGCTCAGAGAATAAGGTAAAAGGAAACTGCAGAATATTCGCGATAAAAAGTCCGTGTGCACGTCCGTTCGACTCGAAGTTCATAGGGAAGAAGGGGTATAGACGGAGAAAAACTAAGAAGCTCCAGGACTCCTTGACAACATTTGATGACAAGTGTAGCCGTTTGTAAACCTGCTGTAAGGAGCTTAAATACAACGAGCAATTATGCCACGTGAGCATAATCGACGCCTTATGCGATATTGAGAACCGTATACGGGTATGCTAATAGCTTCTACCTTTCCTTTCATCACCTGGGACGAGGTAGGATGAGTTTATTCAGAATATTTCAGGTTTCAGGTCAATAAAGCACTTATATGCTTTGAGTTAGGATAGGCTTCTCAGTGACTTTCAGGTATAAAGCTAGATAGGTAGGTACAAGTGGTTTCGAGAAATCCAATTAAAACTGTTGTGCGCTGTTTACATGCTTAAGAGTGCAATTGCTGTGGGAGTCAGCCTAAAGCATTTATGATAGATATTAACGCCTCCATCATGCAGTTAGAGTTCACTTTGAGGCCCTCAAAGGATTATTTACCTTGTGTCTGAAGGAGCAAAGGAAGTACCTAAGGCTTGCTCCAATCTCTCTGAAACTTCTGCTGAGTCTGGCAGCATGATTCTCTATAGGCCAATGCACAGCGCATACCACGGATTTTAGATTTTACTTGACTTAGAACAGGTGGTGAGCCTTCGCCATAAGAAGCCAGCAGTTGTTAAGTAGTGTAAGTATATTTCTGCCTTCTTAGTTGCATTCAGGGCTCAGGCAGCGAGAGACTGTCGGCCACTTTGCTTGTCTGTTAGTCCGCTGATTCCCCTCTATGCTCCTATGACTAGAAATGGTAACATTGAGAGCATCAGCCAAAATGTGCAGCGCATATCTTCACTATCTTACCAGCCTGGAGGATGACATCATTGAGTACAAGGCCTTAATGGCTGCTTGGCTGTCAGTCAGAATTTTTATGTTACATTTGAGGCTAGGATCATATGTAACCATCGCTTGGCCTACAATATGACCCGCTTGAAATACATTGGCATTGAATTCTCACGCCTTGAATCCATGTGCTACCGTTGATTGTAACCCGCCAAATATCACTGATCTTAAACTCTCCGCTGGGTGAAAACCCCACAACAGAATTCCTTTGGAAAGGCGACTTCAGTAGACCGTTTCTTGTAAACCGTTTCGAATGCGCGAAGCTTCTGAGGTACTTTGTCTAGGATGCTATTAACCGCATCCGAATTCCCGGAGTCTGACAGCATGGTACAATACTGGCGATGAGGCATAGGAGTATATTAGAGACATCTTCCCGACAGTACTATAGAGCCCTAGTAGCATCTACGCTTCCGATCCTATTAAACTGGGCTTTGCTGCATTTTTTGTTCGGCACCACAACACAATGAAACCGTACATTAGGATGGGCCGGACCCCACTTTAGGTCGGAGATTCTATTTCCTCCGACAAATCTTCTTGTATGCATAGAAGGTTATATATGCCTTCCTAACTCCCAGTTATACATTAAGTCCCCAATTTAACTTAGGATGCAGGATCAGCCCGCATTCGGAGCGTCATTTCTATAATAAGGGACATCTCTGATACAAATATGGCCTAGTTGTCGACCACCTCTTACACATTATTCGAAGAATCTCATCCCTCACTATCAACCACGTGCCACAGCTAGGAACCTCTCAGATCAGATTGAGTTATTTTGTTGTTGTTTTAGCATAGATACTACTCATCGCACAGGACAACTTTCCAATTTTATTGTGGTTAGAGCCTTCTTGATGGCTTTGGTATTCACCCTACTGAATGCTCCCTTAATATCCAAGATGGCAGCTAAAATATATTACTTATAGTGTTAAGACTGCTTAATCGTGCTAACCACCTCGTAAAGGTGTGAACGAAATGAGGCTATAATAAATTTCTATAAAGCTCGCAATAACCCTTCTTGCTGTTTCCGGAGCATGGCTGGCATTATATTGTCTCGGCCCGGGGATATGTGTGCGGAGAAGCTGTTTATAGCCGCGCTGATTTTCTTCTTGTTAGATTCGATATCCCTAAATAGCTCTCGCTGCTTGACCTCCAAGAAGGGTTCTAATTCACAGTCCTCCTCAAGTAGGCCTAGCAGCTCCAGAGTCCCTCCTGAAAGTTGCATCCAGGAGCTGTCCAGCTTTTCAAGAAAGGATATTCTCCTATGTTCGTTGGCCAGAGACTGCGTCTTACAAGAGCGCTTGCACTTACCATGTAATAATAGGTCCACTTCTTGGCGCATCTGCAGGCAGTCCTTGTATGTGAGCCGAGGTTTTCGACATATGCTGGAGTCAGAAACATATGTCGAAAATCTCTCTGGTCAGCTTCCATTAATTGGCGATATCTTTGTTCTACCGTAGTGGCAATTTTGGTTTACTATATTCTCTCGGGCGCAAGACTCTGTAATCGATTTTGAATGCTTTCATTCGAGCCCCCACCTTCGATTCTAGTTCAAGTGTCGTTCAGAAATGACCAATGGCAGCATCGGTCAATTTGATTTTGATAACTTGACCAAACTTTCTCCAGTCAATTCTCCTGGATTTTTGAAAGGGCAGCAAACCTCTACAGAAAGATTCAGACTGAAAAGTATCCAGCTGTGATCCGAGGAAGATGCATTGTTTTAGTTAGTGAAGTGATGTTAAGGGCCTCCTCTCAACTGCTGATAAAGCGGGCAAACGCTCCCTTCAGCATGGTTGGCTTGAGAGACTATTAGTAACCGTTAAACCTTGGGACGGTTCACACTTACTTTGGTCATGCTTTTCAGAGTAGAGTAAAAGGACTAGGAGTCAAAGTCCCACCATTCAGTCGAAGATCACAGCTGATAAGTTGATGATTGTCTGCTGCGAGGATAACCCGCAGTCACCTTTTGAATTCTTAATTCTCACTTGAAAAATGAGTTACTGTCTCAAAGGGGTATAGGATGCACTAAGTTAATAGTGGTTACAAGAAATAAGGCCTCACCTGAGATGTCACGTAGATCATAGTGAGTCATCCTTCTTTCTTCCTTGAACAGGCTTGCGATCGTTTTTGGCGATGCTGACTACACTGTAGTGATATTCCGTGTTTTTTTGGAGATAGGATAGGTGAATGCACAGAGTGTTGGACTAACGCAGTGTTACACCATGGACTACCAACTAAACACCTCCCCGTCGTCAGAGAAATAACCTGGTACTTCGGAGTAGCCCTCCCGCCTTGGGAAGGGGAGTCAGAGAAGTCTTTTCACCAACGGGAAGAGAGGAGAGGAAAGGAACTGTTAGTTGAAAGAACTCCATCCGATCTCCCTTACTTCTTTGCAACTAGGAAATCTTGAACGTAATGCACAACACGACTCCATCTGTCTGCATTGTTCAGAATTCCTCCAGTTATGTTATCTGCAGAGAGTTCCCCTGGGCTTGATTAAATTTGCTGACGAATTCTATCCCACCTTCCACAAGAAAAAGATGTGACCGGCGTCATCCTGAACCCCTGCGAATTATACACTCAGGATTGTGTCTAATAACGCATTCGATTCAGACACGCACCTAATTTGCCATTGAGTCACGCAGTTCATCTGCTTCTTGCCTCATTTTGCCAAGAGACTTGCCATTTAGTGTAAGTTGCCGTTCTTCACGGCCACCCCCATTGAGTCTTTCCCTTGTGTTAGTATATGGCTTTATGCTCCCTTAGTAAGGATGGCAACGGACATCACTCCAGTGACAGTGAAATGGCGGATGTCACTCACAATGCTCCCTGTCTCTTCACTTACGTAAGGTCCTTACGGTATACCTCCTTCCCAAGAACATCAGCCCAGAACAAACTGCGCTGCACTCGTTAGAAGACATTGCCTGCTAGAAGTAGGACCCCAAAACTCCAGTTGCAGCCTTGTCCGCTGCTACTTTGATTTGCTCGAAAAAGCTCATTTTTGAGTCTAGTGTCAATTCAAGGTATTTAGCTATTAGTTTTGACTCGATTATCTACTTGTTGATCGATATGTGGCATAGCACAGTGGGATCTTGGGATCCTAAACCTTTCTCATAAAGTGAAAGACGGGGATGATCGTTAAGATTCCGAAGAAGGAGACCCATTTTTACTGTGATAATTGGAGGGGTGTCTGCATGCATCTTGACGTCGCGAAGATAATTACTAAAATAATTATGGAACGAAGATGGTTTCCGCTCCGGATGCTCCTGCGTTGACCACATCAACACGGATCACTTTGGAATAGTGCGCGGAATTTAGATCTTCGCTACACCTGCTCTGACTACTAATTAATGGGTGTTATCAGAGCGACATAAAAGTCATGTGCTGCACCATGGTAAAATCACGGAGGGTTTTGAGGTCGAAAGCGGGTTCCGCCAGGGTTGTATCCTGTCACCGGTATTACTTTTTCTTGTTATCGATGACGTTCTTGATGCAGCCTTGCCTGGACGACGTGGAGGAATTCAATGAACTATAACATATTTCCCCAAACACGTCGACTACGCTAATGGCTTATCTTTGCTTTCCCACTGGGTCTTGGCCAAAAGGCTTTGAATTTGGAAGGATAGACATGCAAAGTTGGACTAAAGATAAACATCAACAAAACCAAGGTCATCAGCCCGATAAGTCATCGCACTCAATCTGCATCAATGGGCAGAACATCGAAAGTGTCTATAAATTTTTATATCTAAGAAGCGTGGTTTCTTCCGACGGTGGCACCGAACTAGATCACGCCCAAGACACTAACAGTGCTAGATTTGCTTTCACTACCCTGTTTAAACTCTGGAAATGCAGATATCTCAATACCAAAATCAAGTTAAGACTGTTCTGTGCTAGCGTTTTTTCAGTGTTGTTATATGGGGTAGCACATGGAGGGTGAACTCGAATGTTACCCAAAAGTTTCAAGCTTTCGTCAATACCTGTCTGTGCCGCATCATCGGAGTACGCTGACCTAACACTATCTCAACCGAAGAACTTGTTCAGCGCACAGGCCTGCCCCCTGTACGCCCTGTGTTTGGAAGACGGAAGCGGCAGTGGATAGGTCACACATTATGGACGGGCGGCAGTTGCATTACTGGCTACGCCATGTAGGGGAATCCAGTCTCCCAAGATGGCCGACTAGTGGGTCGCCGCAAGCGCGTATAGCGCAGAATAGTAGAGGATAAGTACGAGCGTCTTAGGAAATTGTGGGGGTTGCTGAAGACATTCCAGTTAATCGCGAGCGATGACGCGTAGATATGGTTGACACGCTATTCCCCACAGAGGGATGAAGGGCAGCCATATAAATACCAATTCGAACATTCGTTACCTCCAGAGTTCCGGGCTCGATGGCTTCATCTACTACGGTCTTTTCTTTGTGGCAGTCAAGATCTTGGATTTCTAGAGAAAATGTAGATTCTAGGCTAGAAACCAAAGCTTTCTCTAACAAAAATCCTCCACTTCCTCACTTCACACAACGTACCTTGGTGTGTTGCTTTTGGAACTAATTCGACGAAAACTGCACCACCAATCATTTTCCGAATGGAGGACACTTTCGCTTCGCTATCTTCAGGCTTGATCCTGTAACTTTCGCGAAAGTCTTGCCTTCCGTCGGGATAATAAGGATAGGGGGCACTTCATCTTCCCGCCTTTTCTTCTGGTGCTCCACTATTTGTGACCGCTTTAGCTATAGCCAATGGGTTAATTCTTATTCTTTTTGGCAAATCCCCTTTTGAGCCCCGGAGATTACCTGGTTGAAACTTCCTTCAGATTCGCTTTCCTCCTTTCGCTTTTTCTCTGCAACGAGCTATCTGGGAATCGTTTTACATTTACGGTGCTCACAGCAAGACGCGGGGTGACTTTTGATTTTAGCCCATTTTTTGTTGCTCTGCATGATCGCGTGCAGAAGGAAATGCGATCAATTAGTTCCTCCAGTTCCATAAGTTCCACGGCTTTGCTTAGAACGTTTCAAGCCCCATGTGCTTCACAACTGTTGTGCATTTTCTCATAACCCTTTACTCTTCGATTTTGGCAAAAGCAATCGACTTTCGCAAAAGCAGTTGACTTCGCTGCGCACAAACGCAGCTATTTCCTTCTCTATTCCTATATTCTCAGGTTCATAACTTTTTGTACCTATAAAAGTTTTACCCGTGCATCGTATGCAAGGGAGTTTGTCTATACCCCACCTCCTTGAGCCCCGATCTACGCTCTCTCTGCACGGAATCACAGATGGATCAGCGCTCCCTCGGGCAATGTGGTCTACCATTACCTGCTCAATTCACACTGCCCGACCCGAGAGTGGTGGCTCCTGAAGTATGCCACAACTATTACTTTGGTAGAGCTAGGCTCACGTCGCCCATCGACATCAGCAAAGAGGACACAGGATTTGAGTACTAACACTCAGTATAATCACCTGTTTTCATTTTGCGTTTTTCTTCCTCTCCGACAAGTCTGCTCGTTGCATATTGACGTAATGGAACTCTTACTTAGCCCCAATAAGGAGAAAATCAGGCAGGAGTGATTACGGAGCATTTATTCCTTAAATAATTGATTAGTAAAACTGAACCGTTTTGTTTATATTTTATTTTGTTTCCTTTCCATATGCTCAATGAAATTAGTTTTCCTAACCCCACTGCACCCAACAAGGAGATAAAAGGCAGTATCGGCCTCTAATTGGGGTTTCTTTCTGAGAATACCAAGCTTCTAATTAAAACTATCCAATTAGATATGTATGTACAGTAACCACCTATCCGAAATCCAATCAAACATTCGGTTCATGTCACGAAACAAATTTAAAACACTACACCCAAAGCCATGGAACAATTTTAAATTGCTGCCACTCTCTGATATGTGACCCAGAATTCCCCACAGAGCTCTTGTAGGCAATTCCTGTAGAAAATATATCGCCCACATTTCCCAATCCCGATCAACCCCTGGCCGAATGAAGAAAGCAAAGCCAGGGGAGGTGGCATCTAAGTAGCTATTGTCGTAGATTATTTATTATGGAACAGAATCTAATTCAGTAGTCGACCGGAGCGGAGTTCGTGTCAAGGACATAACTACACAGAGAAAGGCTGAAATCGGGGTGGTAGATGAATGTAAGCGTTCGGTGAACGTTACACAAAACCCTAAAGTTGATTAGAATTGGTATATCATTTGGATAATATCGCAATTCGTATGCTGCCAAGTCATTGCCGCAACAGGGGTAATTCTTTAGGGGGTTTTACTGCCAAATGTAGCAAAACATACTATTCGCTATTCGTGCTTTAGAAAGTCAAGGCAACGACCAGCAGCGCCGAGCTGACTCTGCTCTACCTACGCAAACAAATTCAACTCAGACGAGCTGGGTGGGGGTAGTGAATTCATTACGGAAAGTCATTCGTTGTTATTTTATGCACTCTCCAAACTGCCGGATGTGATATCCTGTGTTCTGTCGCTACCGCGCGACAATTCATTTAACCGTCATCATATATGCTACGTGGGGCTGTAAAGCACATTCCCCCAAATGATCTAAACGGCAAGTCTCACACTTCTGCCTTTCATCTTTGCACCTTGCAGAATATCCTGGCAAACAGAAACGGTAGCGAACGTCTCTCCTTAACGAACTTAATGGTTATATTCACATAATTCACAATTCTCATCATATCCAGGAATCTTTCACGGAATGGCCGCAGTTACTGTGCTATGTCACGGAGAATTATAACTAACTGCGGGGTAGTATGTGGTACCGCATATAAGGTGAAAAGCAACTCACTGCTCGAATTAGACCGTTTGAGATGGCCAATTACGGGTGTAGAGTGTTCCGAATATGGACTGCGATATGCATTTAGTTTCAGCTAAAATAGGTTAGCAGCCAGCCATTAGTTAGCTGAGTTGGGAAGAAGATTCGCAGGGACTGAATGAAATATCATTTGAAATGCGAATCCTTCCCTCCTTAGTCAGTTTTGCTGCACCCTGTGACGAACTCATATGCAGATACTACGGATATTTGCCTATCTGTGATGGAGAAAAAACGAGATCCTCTCGACGCAAATGAAATACGTAAATTTATATGCATCGTCTGTCGGAGGGTGTATGAATTATAACGACTGAGACAATAACTACAGCAGAAGCTATCACAACTCTTCACACAACTTTCACCTTGGTCCCACCCCCCACTTGCCATCATTAATTCAGGGTACATTACTCTTAATTAAGAGAATTCATATTGCACTTCCACTTCAATCTGGCGTGCAAAGCAGGTGTGTAATTAATTAAAAAAATACGAGGAAAGCGAAAGAAATCCTGGGGGTGAACATCACGTAACGCACGCCGGGACCGTATCTAATATGCGTGTGTCAATCGATAAATATCCAACTAGTGTAGCACTCGCGAAATGGCCATCAATGTTGCATTGAGTGCAACCTGCAACGGTTTCAAAGATGCACTTGCGAATGAGGTAAGTGCATGCCTGCAAACCACGTAGCTGCTTGCTGCCATAGGATTACGTACTATCGTCACACGTAAGTAGAGGATGTCGTAGGCAGTCACCCTCAGCGGGTGAAGGCTTGATTAGCGCCAATCCTTTAATTATGAAAATTATAGAGCGGAAAATAATTTCCATACGCAACTATTATGAATTCCTTGATAAATGTAAAATGAAGTGCTTATTAGCAGCGGCCAGGAAGGACTATGATTTGCTAGCAACAAGTTGTAGTTCCCAGGGATTGACAACCAGCTGGGGTCGTGAATTGAATGAAAGTTTACAGTGCCAGTGCAATTTTAAGGATTTGAAGACTTTAATGCATCATGGGAAGTCGTTATCTGAAAGGGATTGCAGGTATTTTAGGACAGCGCACAAACCGTACAGTAATGTATGATATTCGGGCTACAATATCATTTGATGAGTCTATGTTTCCAGAAAAGTATAGGCTAACAGCCGAAGATTCTATACACCCCTCGGAACATCTTTTGAATTCCTGCCTAAAATATCGAATAAGTCCAAACTACACCCCACCATTGTGCATAGCAATTTTCACAATGCAAAATCGAACCTATCAAATCACATTCTTCAAATTACTTCCGCAACGAAGAAAACCTTAATTATTCCCAGTATACATTCACATATCCTTGACTGTATTTAATTGATGCAATGATAATGTCACAACGACAAGTGCTTCTCATTACATTTGATACACGGAGCTAAGTTAATTTATTCATCAGGAAACGGAACACAATTTCAATTAAATTGCCAACAGGGAGGAAAAACCAACGCTAACTTAATTAATGTTTCATGTTGGACGTGAACAAATCAACTATGTCGTTTTTCCTGAAAAAAGGATTGTGATGTATGAGCCTATGTATCTGCACTAGGGGGGTAGGGGGTAGGTTCAAACAAGCACGTTTGTTGCATCCGGCAGCCTCTTTCGGGGGCTTTTATGTTTGCTTTGTCAAACAAATTGACAACTTTATGGCTCTCGGTCGATATGTCGATTTGGGAAAGTTGGAAAATGAACTCTGTTTCCATCCTATGGAAATTTGTATACGTGTTTCAGAGAATTGAGAAATCATGACATGTAATATGGATTCCTCTTTCAGGACATGAGACCACACCATAATCAAATGTTTGGGGTTCATTTATTGGTATGGTCGATCAAGAGACGAGATTGATTAGCGCCTCAAGCTCTGGGTGGTAATTCAGCTCCTGCTGCAAAGAGTACCTCCTTTTGTTACTGGATGTATGAATGGCAGCTCAACGGAATTCTCGAGAAAACGTTCCTCTAACTCGGTATGCTTTCCTTCAAAGCGACCGTTTGTTCTTCCACTAGAAGACATAGAATTTCTTGGGAGATTAAGTTAGAGAAACGAGGGTCGTGACTCGTTGATTTTGTGGTAGAAATTCACCTATGATGCTGCTTGGCTTATCCGTTCCGTTACTGTGCCCCGTAAGTTATGTTACCACAGTTTTGGCATCTCCGATATGATCAGCGGCGACAGCGTAAGACTCCTAGGACCCTCTTTTATTTTGTGATCTTGCTGGAGAAAATAGAAACGAAAGCTTGAGGCGTCACAATCGGAACTCTGCAGAAGCCAATCGTTGGCTTGATTACTCACGGAGGTTCTAGTCTCAATAATTCAAGGTTGGTATACAGCAACATGTCAACAGCCAGTGGTCACTAGGATTCGTTAACTCGTACCGTTCTTTACGGACATTGCTTCCTGCTTCTAACAAGTTGGATAAGCACTTGATATTAATAGAACTGCAGGACCAACCAGACCAAGTTCTCTGTTCCAAAGTAACACGGAGGCTAAGAGGTATCAAACATTTAAGAACATAATTTTGATAAATTTCTAGGATTACAAGAAGCTAAAGCGCTTTTTCCAGGGCAAAGCAAGTAAGGTTGAAAGCCCCTTTAAACTTTATAGATGCCAAAATCAGAACCACCGATCTCAAAACGCTGTTCAAGGGGCAACTATTCAGCGTATTTGAACCAGTATATTTTTTGGTTTCGACCACGTAGACCGATTCGCCATGACATGAGGTAAATTCTTTACAGAATCCACCAAGATAACTTAGGAGGCTAGATTATATCGAACAGTTTTTGCTGAAGTCATTTACAAATTCGAAATTGGGAGAAGAAATTTGAAAAAAATACTCAAAGTTACAACGAAAATCCCAAGCCTTTTTCATTTTGGTTTACTAATGTATTCCTTGTCTTCACAGGTCGCAGATGGATTTGTTATCGTGACTGCATGGCGGATACCAGCCGACGCAGCTGTTAATGAGTACCTCAGTCAAATCAGGGTGGTAATCTCAGGCGAGCGCATTGCTGACCACAACTCTTCTTGCAGTGTACTGTAGTGTACCCTTGCGATCTTGAAAGAAATGCTCTAACAAACTTCAAGGCCCTGAGTCCCTCAACGATTACCTACCTTGTCGTGGTGAGGGAGCTCAGTAAGGAGGATCGTCCGGGAAACTAGATGTGACACTTGAAGATAAGCGGTAATCAAAACTCCAAGCCAAGGTGTGACTACCGTGGCGAGGGCTGAATTGTCACAGGGGTTAAGATATGGCCATAAACGGTGAACTCTGGGTACCAGCCGACTAGCCTTGTCTCGGCAAAAAGGAGTTCTGTCGAGATCAACTTATTTTCCCCGGTAGCATGGCAACCAACTATGGAGCAACTAAAAACAGCAACTAGGGGGACCCAGTCCTTAATGGATTAGCCGAAGCAGCCTCCTTCTGTCGCCATTGCTGACCCCGGGATTTAACTGGCGCCATCTGCTGAGGGTAAAATCACACCTACGGGTAACCATCTGTCTTCGGGCAGGAAACAATGCCTCCGGGTAAAAAGCTTTCGGGCAAACCGCCTTCGGGCAGACCGCCTTCGGGCAAACTGCCTCCGAGCAAACCGCCTCCAGGCACATCAACTTCGGGTAAAATACAACCGCCGGGTTGTGCCAATGTTGAAGGGAAAGGATCGTCTGTGGAATATGCGGCTAAGAGTAAACAGAAGCGGCAGCCGTCTTCTGACGTTGCAATGAAGGCCTGGCCGGTTATGTCTTCATTTGCAGCCAAGGCTTCCAAATCCGATGGATGGTTAGATATGACAACACCAATTCATCCGGTTACGATACAGAGCAGTGCGAGCAGCTTAAGAGGAAACTCCTCCTAGCTGCAAGGACTGCATCCGTGCAAGCGATTATAATTCGCGTTGAGTCGGTAGGTGTATACTGAAAAATGTTGCGGATAAACTTTGCCAACAAAAGCACAAACGAGTGGCTTAAACAGTGCGGCTTCTCCTTCACCAATGTCTGGGAGGGTGCGCGATTGACCCTGAAGTAGGTTTCCGAGCTACCATCGTTTAGAATGCTCGTAATGGTGCTGAGGTTCTGAAACAACTTAGAGTGCAGAATAACCTCAACACATCCACCTGGATTCTACTAGGTAGCAAGGCGGGGGGAAGAACCGATAAGCCGGGAACTTTCATCACGCTCGCGCTCCTGAATCGGATATCAAGAAAATTCGGCAACAAACCGGTACCGGCTCTACCCCGGGCTTAGGACCGTCACATTTCAAGTGTCCGCTCCTAAAACCATCGAAGTGGATGTGCCATATCTCTCAGATAAATTTGCAGCATTGTAAAGCGGCGACTACACCTATCAGTCGTCGAATCAAAGGTTGCACGACATGTATATACCTCATACAAGAACCATGGGTTGTTGATGGGGAAATTTGTAGCTTAAGCTACCGACGTGCTGACTTGTTGTATGCCAGTTGAAGTGATAGACCCCGCTCGTACATGGTGGTTTCAAAAGACCTCCAAGTTGTCTTAGTTAACGACCTATGTGACGGCGACATCACAACGATTAAACTGATAATAAAAAGCCAATAGGGTATCTCCCTGATTCGGAGATTCTATGGCGCTCTGCTTATTTTCCTCATGAAGTAGACAAAGCTCCTCCCCCCATTTGGGTAATGAACGGACTTTCTTCAACGTAATCAGGCAGGAGGTCATCGATATCACGGTGGGATCCCCTGACATTGCGGCTCTTATCGAAGAGTGGAGAGTATCAAACGACATCACTCTCTTGGATCGCAAACGCATTGATTTCATGATGGCCATGGATCCACCTCCACCTCCATCTACTATTTCGGAATCCACGTAAGACAGATTTGGCGACGAACAAAACAGGACTGAGCGCCCGAGTTACGATCCATGGGAAAAGAATCAAATCAATTGCTGGAATTGAGAAAACAACCCAAATGATGACAACCAGCACGAGAGAAACTTTCGAAGAGAGCTGCCCACTCTTGGTGGCAAAGAAGAGTAAAACACCATTGTGCAACTCGGATTTGGCCAAATAGAGG
Source organism: Hermetia illucens (assembly GCF_905115235.1). Lineage (NCBI taxonomy): Eukaryota > Metazoa > Arthropoda > Insecta > Diptera > Stratiomyidae > Hermetia > Hermetia illucens. The sequence goes on along the minus strand of NC_051850.1, from coordinate 150,287,249 downwards.
GGAACGACAAGGTTCCTCCTTAGCCGAGCTCTAAAGTCTGATTCAGCCGCTTGCTGGATTCGGTAGAAAAAGGCTCGAAAAGCTCTAAAGAAAAGCATAAAGTCGGCCAAAAGATCATCATGACGACGAAGAGACCAACTCGCTTATGGCGGTCTCAAAGCTAAACCGGATCCTTGTTAAAAACCGTAGTCAGCAGTTGGGTTATCTACGTTTACTGAAAGGGAGGTACACAGAAAGCGATGAGGAAATGGCAAACCATTTGCTTGAAGTGCACTTCCCAGATAGCATCCAAAATGCCATCTCGGGGCCTACAGATAGATAAAGCTCTCAACTGGGGCTCTGGCATGCAAAGTAGTTCCACGGCAACAAGTGAAATGGGTATTTAACTAGTTCCGTAGATGCAAGTCTGCAAGTCCGGGTGGTATTATTCCTGCTCTAGTAATAGAGGGAATGGATGCCTTGGTAGTTAGGGGAAGGGGTTAAAGATGATTCAATTGAGCATCCGGTAAGCGACGCAAGGAAAATAAACTGGCCAACTTCAGATTCCTCTCCTCATTCGAAAGCCAGCCGTGCTTTTTACAAAAACTATAAGGAATCTTGGAATTACGTCCAGTTCTCTATCTGAATTCACGCTGGATCCAGGAATGACAATATATTATGATATATCGTCTGATGAGAATCAACTTAATTTTGCGAGCCTCTTTCTCGAAATGAGATACTGATAGTTAGATACCAACAGGCATGCGACGCGCCAAAAAAAAAACAAAAATGTTTATCTGGTCATCAGCAGCCAGTGAGTGAAGTCGTTACTACAACGTCGGCCCGAAATATAAATTTGGCAGACATATTATGTTTGTGTCTCAATAACGGTGACAAACCATGAGATAGTCTTATTTATTGAACTTTTAGAAGACCAGTCAATCAGCTTGTCCCACCGCGGCTATTATGTTTGACAGTAATGCAAGTTGAGTTGATGTATTTCCGACAGTTTTGTTTGATATACACAATAGCCTCAAAGACTAAATTGGCTATAGGATTGCGCTTCGAATATCTGTGGAATGGTTTGCCTTAGAAGACATTATCTCAGATTCGCCGTGTTTATGGTAGTACAGCAAATTGAGGTGGTGCGATAGAGCGCCAACCTTGTAATCTCGTCGCCCTCGGTTCGAATCCCAGTTGTTATGGATAACGAAACATCAGCCCGGTGTATCTGGAATCTTAAAACAATTAGACTCGCTTTCAGGTATACCGAGAATAAAATTCCCCTAGATTGAAGAATAAGGTCCCTTTTTCATCTAAAATTACTACTTGGCAGAATATACACTGTAAGTGGGGATCTAATTATTATTACTACATTTGTAATACATATATATATATGGTTGCGATTCGCCTCTTCGTGGGGTATAGTGCGTCAACCGCACCTACGAGCCATCGCTCGCGGTTACCTGAAATACCTTTCAGCAACCCGCACGACTTCCCGCGACGCTCCTTGTCCTTGGGCGAATGATTCGTCGGCCATGTTGCTAGTGTGAATCCCACTGCCTGGCGTAGCTCGCAATGCAATTGTCGCCCCTCCTTAAAGCGTGACCTATCCACTGCCACTTCTGTCTTCCGATTACAGTGCGTCCAAGTGCCAGGGCTGTGCACCGACACGACGCAAGCAGGTGTTGAGGGGCAGTGGAGTTCACTTTCCATGTGCTACTGCCATATAAAAACACAGAAAGAACACTAGCACAGAATAGTCTCAAATGAATCGTAGTGTTGAGATAACTGTACTATTACATTTTGTTGAGGGCAGCGAAAGCGGATCTAGCCCTATTAATACGTTGGGCAGCATCCAGTTCGGTACCACCGTCGGCAGAAACCACCCTTTGAAGATATACAAACCGTTTTGGATCTCAAAATTTTCCCAGATTTTGTCTCGTTTCTACACTTGACATTTGGCGCCATCATATTTCGGTCTGATAATAGCTAATAGTTTCTCTGGAATATCCCTCCTGAGTAAAACACCCCAGATAGACTCCCTGTTCACGCTATCGAAAACTTTCTCGAAAGCGATAAAGAGTAGATGCAGCGAAGATCTAAATTCTGCGTATTGTTCTAAAATTAACCGAAGGATGTGGATGAGGCCAGTGCAGGAGGATCATGTGGGAAGACGGAGAGGAGTACTTTCCAAAGTCACATTAACTTTCTTCTCTTATGCACAGAATACCTAGCTTATACATATCGTTGGGATTCTTGCTCGAATTGGAAAAAAAGCGTACATTCTACCGGAGCAGTACGAGTGCCACCGTTCTACCAGGATGCGAGGCAGTAGGATGGTAACAAAGTCGACACCGAGCTGCTATAGCTTTTGTGGTTGTAGAGTTTCGGAGAGCACACAGAGAGCATGTGCGGATTCGAGTCATCTGGAGACGTTGGTCGCCACCATATACAAAATCTACGAGGTCCACTCGCAACAAGTGGTTAGCGAAGTGCCCCTTTACACGCCAAACGAGGCGATGGCGGCACTGATAGCCACTGTTTCTTAAATAGCAGAGGCAGTCAGTGCTTTGCGCTCGGGGAGTAGGACCAGATTATAGTCTAGATTTGGGCCGTCAGGACCCTCAGCGAGTACCGGCGTATGCTCGCACCACTGTACGTCGCAGAAAAGGCCACGAAATGGATCAGACCCTGCACTTTTTCAAAAAAAAAAAATAGGGGGATCCTTTTCTTACAATTTACCACCTCTTAAGACGACGTTACTACCTTATCGATACAGGCGCTGAAATCTTGTACACAGTATATCCCTCATTGACCTCACAACTTCCTTTAGGTCATCTGGAAATATCTCAACCTGCAACACCCTTTCCGTCATTTCTGGAAACCTTGCCGCCGCACGTATTCGCACACTTCTTCAAAAATGTCGCAACACAACTACCGAGCGTAGTTTCTGAGTCCCTTAAGCATGATGCAATACTGCTACCTTTTCTAGGGTGCGGCCATTACCACCGCGGATGCTCGCAGTTGCGCGCAAAGAGTTTGAACAACTTTTTCAGGAGAGTATTTCTTGACCTTCGACAACTTTTAGACAGCATCAATTCCCGTGCTACCTAAACCGAATAGCAAATGGAGACCTTGTGGTGACTACAGGCGTTTAAAGACCCAGACGATTCTAGATCGATACCCCATGCCACTCATCCACAATTTTCCGTACTCTATCGCAGAGTTTGTTAAGGTATATCATTAAATCCTTGGAGCTCCCGAAGACATTTCGAAAACGATAATATGAGCACCTTTCGGACTGTTCGAATCTAGTACGATGACTTTTGGAGTGCCGCGTAAACCTCTCAGAGATTTATCCACTCTGTGCTACGAAACCTCGACTTTTGTTTCGAATATTTGGGTGTTGGTTGTATCTTTCACTAACCTTTACGTACCTCGAATGCATATTTCAACGACTCCTTGAGGCCGGTCTATTATTTAATGTTATGAAATGCAAATTCTTACAACCGTAAGTGGGGTTCCTCGGCCACCTGATTACCCCTGAAGGCATCCAACAAGATCCAGTAAAAGTGCAAGCGGTATATCCCTAGCCGTATTTCCCGATAACTGGAAAATCGCCGTAGGTGATGCCTTTCAGCAAAAGGTAAACTGAATTATAGTAGTCGTGTAGTTTCTTCTCCAAGCAACTGACATTTAATACGTGCCTGGAAAGGAGCAGTTACTGACGCTTTGTTACGTATGGCCGAAATCATAATCCCCGCCAAGGAACGAGGCCGAGGTTTCGATAAGGAATTATTATTATTATGCTCTCAGGTTTCGAGGCAACGAATTGGCTAGTCATCGTAAAGTATTTCGGGCGTCTATAAGCCGCCTAATGGCTTACCAAAAGTGCAAGACTACAGAATGGCGTAGGCCTGTTCCCCCCATCCACCAAGCACTTCCCCACAATTAATCTTGATTTGATTGATTATTTGCGAAACTCGCAAGGTATGAGGTATATCTCATCGATAGGCTCGCGCGGTGGGCTGAGGCAATAACTCTGAAAAACATTTCTTTTCAATCTTGTTCCGAGACCCTCAGTCGACAGTGGATTCCACGCGTCGGTCGTTCGGTGTTCGAAAAAGGTCAAAAATGATCGGGATAATCAACCAAGAAACTTGGAAAAGGATGTTGGGAAGGATTTAAGCGAATGGGACATCCAGCTAGCAGTTTGTTAACCGAGCACCAGCGGACCAGAGTATCTAGGTTGGAGTACAAGTCCAGTGGAGATGGTACAGAGGCCCATAATTTAAAGTCCTTTGCGTAAAGCAGTTAAGGTTGAGGAGAGGTCATTAATAAAAAATAGGAATAATGTCACCCGAGTATAGAGCCTTGGGGAACCCAAGAGGAAGGAGAGAAGGATCGGGATAAGTAATCATGAAAAGAAACTCTGCAGGAAATGTATGATAGATAGGAGGAGAGCGAAGAGATGATTCACGAAGGGAAGTTAAATAGAGAGAGCTTGAAGAAGAGAATATTGTGGCCAATGGTATGAAAGGCTGGAAATTTATCTCCTGCAATGAATTAAGATATTTAGCACAAAAGTTGACAAGAACCAGAATGTTTGAAGCAGTAGATCGATGTTTTACGAAAGGATGTTGCGCTGTTGCTCTTTGCGTTGTTAGTTAGTCGTTGACGTAGCATTCTTCGAGACTTTTGTAGAAGATCGTATACCGAGGGAGGGAAATGTATTGCTGACATTTTCCAAGGGAGATGTTAGGAAGCTCATCAGAGCCAGGTCCGACATTCGTGTCAACATTACAAAAGAGTAACTCAATTAAAGAAGTGGTAAGAAAAGGAATGGCAAGAGGTTCGGAGAAGTTTGTACCCAGAAGAGGGATACAGGGTGCAGTGAACAAGGAGATAAACACGGAAGGGAAGCCAGAACAGAGTAAGTATCAGGATTGTGGCAGTGGAGTCAGCGAAATTGATGGAGAAAGGGAAAAATTAATTAGGGATCACGAGAATAGCGAATATGGGACCAAAACAATTTGAAGTTACTGCGAGCAATGATGCCTCGCATTTCTTACGCGATTTTTTAATCATACACTTTACAGTGGAGTGCTAACCTAAAAATGAGGAAGGTCGGCGTCATTCTTAGGCTGCTGTTTTTATGGGTCTCCGTGGCGACCCAAGTTGGGTAAGAACGCAGATAAGTAGGAGAAAAAAGGGAAATAACAGGAGAGAAGGCCGGACAGGATATTGAAATAATTGTTAAGAGCTTAGTTACACGTTCAGTTAGATAGCATGTGATTCAAGTTGATTCAAGCTAAGGCTGAGTTGCGACTATCAAAGTTGGTCTTTTAAGAGTAGAATTTAGCTGATTTACACGCAGTTTTGCAGTTAAAACGAACGAGCTCCATTTTAGATTTAAGGATGGGGGAAGGGTTTTGAGCCTCAATTTTGACATTCGGGGATGCGCAAGGAAGTGAGGAGAGATTGCGCTGGTGGTAGTTGGAAAGGAAGAGATAAAGAGGAGTTTTGGTGGTGTTGAATTGCAGAATACAACAAGATTTCATAAAAGATCCGTATGGATGAAGATGATCCCACCCGGAAAGTCTATAAGGGCAATATCTATGGTAGGAAAAGAAGACGAGGCAGACCCTGCCTAAGATGGAGCGATGGCGTGGGCCAGGACGCCAGACAGCTTTTAGGGATATCGAATTGGTGGACCTCGGCGCAAAACCGGGATGCCTGGAGTTCCTTATTAAGGCAGGCCTAGACCGGATACCGGTTGTTGCGCCGTTGATGATGATGATGATGAGAAGGGGAGAGTAGGAGAGGTTGTTTCAACGAATTGGAAAGCTAACATGAATAGGCTAATTGATTATTCGAAGGTTAAATCACTGCAAGGAACAAGCGGTACTTAACAGTAAGGAGTTCCGACAAACTGTCAAACAGTGTATACAAGTGAGAGGACAAGCACTGGGGACGTATATACAAGGGCAAGGGAATCATGAGGAAACATCAGAGGAGGAGAAACCGAGTTCGGCTCATAGTGGGTCTCTTATTGTAATTAGAACTCTACCGCCAGTGGACTTACGTAATGCAGCCCAGTCCCATTGGAAAATAGAGTACCCTTCGGAGAGCGTGGAATTTAATACTTTATCGTCTAGCTAGGTTTCAGCGATACGGGTGGCATGATGTCGTTGAGCAAACCCCTAAGCTTGCTTCTTAAACCCCTTACATTTTGATAAAACAAGCGGATAATAAATACGAATCCAGTCACATTGATCAGAGAAGCATACGTTCTGTTCTGAAATTTACCTTCAGGCTAAAAAGAAAGATCGCCGATTGAGTTCAATTAGTGAGGATAACTAGCCTCAAAAATGACCTATCGTGGTTGCTGCATTTTGTCAGGTCAGAGGACTATGAAGAAAGTGAGCCAAACTTTGCTCTTAATGTACCTCGTCCGTAGAAGTAAGGAACGCTAGCCGAGAGATAAACAACTGTTTTGGTGCAGACCATCTGGCGACCGACAAAGATGAAGTACCAGAGTATTACGCAGCGGCAGGAAGCTGAGCTTCATCGGTGATGGGGACGATGCAAAAGGGATGATTTGTGACTTGATGAGGAGGTTGCGGATATTATCCCGTTGAAGGTGCCGTGGAGCGAAATAGAATCCGTAACTCTTCATGTAAGATTATCACCCACTTGATAGCGGATCGGACTAGTTGGAAAGCAACATACTTCCACGGTTGTAGTCCATAGACCCCTCATTCTTGGGCAATCACTCAAACTGCAAAAATTATATGACTCGTGGTTTCGTCAAGGGCACCTTAAGCGCTTGCCAGCCATGGAAGCATGTTGCTTCCCAACTGGTCCGATGCGCCAGTCAGGTGGACTTAGGACATCCTCACTTCCTTAAAGAAAAATCCCATTTAAAGCCATTTTTTTAACCTTCAAGTCTGGGTTTAGTTGTTGTAGTTTTATACCTTTCAGATTCCAGCGAATAAATCTAGTTCAATCTCAGCATTTGGACTACCCACTCTCCTATCCACGTTAGTGCTATAGGAAGCAATTTCCACTTTCAGATAGTCTAAGACGCTCTTACATCAAGAGTCTAGGATAGTCTTCCCTTGAACTTGTTATCTGTGCGTATTTTCCCGCTTTGATTAGAACAGTTCCAAGCTCCTAATAAAAACCCGGCCTACATGGAAATCCCGCAAACCTTTATAACATCTTCAGAATTCCCACCCCCTTCATAAGATACAGAATACACACATTGTAGGCGTAACAAGTAAAATTCACATTTTCTGGGTACATTCATATCTTGAGTAAATCCTTTTATTCATATCTGGAACACGCACAACACAATGCCGCCCTCCTCCCCCCCCACTCGCTGCCGTTATTCAACATAACTACGTACATTCTGTACTCGAGCTAATAAAGATAACAAAGAAATGGAAAAAAATTCTGATGGGATTATTCTTCTTCTCGTTGAAGTAAAGATAAAAATAAACAACAATACCACCCGTAGAGGTCAGCATCGACCTGATAAGGATAATACTCCTGCGAAGTAAGGCGGCGGTTGGGGTGAGTCGGGCAGCAGTGGTGGCGGATAAACATGCTTTCCTTTTGTCCTCTACTATTTTAAGAATAACATAACCTAGGTATCTCTCAGTTCGTCCTGTTCGCCTAATGAGAGACTTTATAAACCCCATTTAGTTGCCTGCTGATAAGAACTTTCTTATTTTCAAGGATTTTCATCTCATTTTTGCTTTCAAGACATTGTTGTTCTTGCCGAGTTTGAAGATGAAGCGAAGGAAAATGAGCAATATTTTGGGAAAGTTTAGTGTGTCGTCCTTATCACTGACCTATTATCTCGTCGGATTAAGAGCATTCTTCTGTTGGTAATTGAACACTAGTCAAGTCAGATTTGTTTGGGGAAATGTTTATTGGTTGTGTGCGTTTGTTGCTGAGAATGTCGAACAGATCGCACGTAGGTTCCGTAATGAGTGCTAGTATGTAGGCAAATGGGTGGGGATGAAATGCAAATGAATCTCGTTTTGGGATTTTCGGATAATCAACATTGGCATTATCTGTGGTGTTCCTTGAGTGGAACTTACGGAGCTCAAGGACGTTCTCCGGGAATCCGGGAATTTAATGTAAGGATTAGTAGTGCTGCCAGTTGATGTACAGAAAACAACTCTGGGATTGGAATTTCTATTGCAGGCATTTGCTCCATGGAAATTTTTTCGAACGAAATTGAAGACACCAAGGACCACCAAAATCTATCTGTCTTCAAGGAAGTTTGACCTCGATTAATTATTTCACTTCAAACTCAAGGAAGGTGTCTACCTTTCTCGGAAGTCTCTTCTCCAAAAATCTGGTCTTGCCCTTAGAAATACAAAGGACACTCTGGCAGCCCGTCTTAATCCAGTGAACAACAAGTGGTGGGTGTTGACGTTACAACAGCCTCAATTTCCAGGAAAAGAAATGTATCCGAGAAAAATAGAAGAGAAATGAACTGGAGTGAAACAAATTGTGTAGACACATTTAATCCATGAACCCACTTTCCGAGCAACTCCTAACAGGTTGCTACTTTATTGGTCGTTTTTCGTTTTCGTATGCCTCCATTTCGTCCTTGCTTCCCGCCGGCCTGGCCATGGCTCACTTTTTCATGCAATGAGAATAATTTCGTATGGCCCATGCCCCGAATCATTTGAAACTTTCTCCGGGTTTCCGGTTCCCCTTTCACCCCCAACCACCCCGGCCCTACGTAATGGTAAATGTATTCGCATATACACAATATTACATGCTCCACTCTATTTTCACTCTACACTGGATCCGAACCTTTATCCTTGTGCAACGAGTGGAGGCCTCCTAATGGAAGTAATTTTTATTCGTAAAAAGCTTGCAGATGGTAACGATATGTTTTAGAGAGCGGTAAGAAAAAGGAATGATTTCGAAACGAAAGAATAATGTGTCACGACCGTCTTAATGATAGCTTGCCATTTTTCTTCGGACAACAACTAACGAAAATAACAAAGTTATAAATCACAAAATTATTTTAAAGTTTAGTGTGGAGATTTTCTTCCACTGGTAAAACGCAAACGATTTGTTACTTTATGAAGATTTATTTCAATAGTTTTGTAAGTTAAATTGTATGAACAATTGCATCGCAAGGATTCAATTCTTGTGCAGTTAAAGTAGCGTCAAGAGGGGAAGTTACTATAGCAGTTTCTCAGTTTACCGACGATTGTGGTCTTAATACGAGATTATATCCGGTTGAAAACTAATAGGTTCAGCTTGGATCAAGTGTACTCCTTTGTTGCAAACAGCCAAAAAAATCCCTGCTTCCAAAATTGCGAACTAGTGGGTTGGGCTCAAAAATCGGATGTTTGATGCGTCCAAAGGCGGGCATTCATATAAAAAATACTCCGTGGATTTAACTTCCTCATTACAGGAGGGACATGTTCATCTTGTACAATTTCGATTCTGAACATATGTATGTCCAGGGGTCAAGCAATGCACTGCAGGACAAACTGACGTGGAATATAGCTCCTTGGGGCAAACCTATTTCTCTGAGAGTGAGCTGTCTTTTCTCTATGGTGATGTGTGGCTTTCCAGGTGCCAAGCCCCTCATTTACCAAGACCGTTAGTGAGTTGTCATTGTCTCACCCTGTACGAGGTGACCTTACTAGTAACAAAACGCAACGGATCTAAACTGGGGAGTCGAAAAACACCTCCCCCAATCCAAGGGGGTTATGCGAACCGTGCCCATTGGATAGTTTCCAATCGAGAGTAACTGACTGTGTTCGAACGGAGCCTCACTGATTTTGGTCGCGTCAGTGAGTAAGTTTGACCTTACCGTGTTACGAGGGTCTATGTCACGGCGGGATACCTAACCCCCATACTAATGGGAATTTAATGAGTAACCTTACAAAAATAAAGTAAACTGCAACAAAACAAACGGGGCCCCATACCGCACAAAAACTGGTTAACGGTAAGTGAAGACAAATCTCCGAAATACTGAGAGTCAGGTGATTACACCCGAGAAGGGAGAAGTTAGGACGTCAAGCAATAGATCCGTAGTCAACATTGGTAGACTGCGAGGCTAACAACCAACAAAGACTACTGCTGAGAAAGCAGGAAAAACTAAATGCACGTCTGGGATCAATATATCAGACATCAGGAAGGAGACAGATCTCAGTGGTGCGGGTGTTAAATAGTACCTGCGTTATCTGAAGAAAGGTCTGAAACCAGAAAAGGTCCTAAAGAAGGCTCAAGACAGACCTAAGCTATCTTAATCGGAGCGAAGAAAGCGGGGAGCAGCGGACGTTAGGCCGTATGAAGGGAATGCTTCCTAAAAAAACAAACCTGAACCCAAGAGTGGAGATAACCCGAGGAGGACAGGGGTGAAGGCAAGAATCGGGTAGCTGCCATTAGCTATGTCAGTGTGGTCAGGGCCATTCGAATGGCCATGCTGCCAAAAATGTTTCCCAAGCAAATACTCACTCTTGAGGAGCAGGAAACTATTGAAGACCTTGTCGTCAGGCAGATGTGCAAGGGATAGACTGCAAAAATTTTGTTCACGCGGATACGCTTTCGACCAGACTTCGCGACGGAAGGCAGACCATACGACCATAGCTGCCAGGTTTGGAAAGAGCAGAACTGTCAACATGTGCTGAGGACGATATACTAGGTAAATGGGGAAAGTGCAGGAGCTTTACAGTGTTGCAGATTACTCACTGAGGAAGCTGTGGCAACACCTTGCGCTTAGGTGTAAAATGCAATCCCAAAAATGGGAAAAAGGAGAAATTTAAAGTCCGGTACGGATAATCGGCGGGAGTCCTTTGACTTGGTGACTGGGTCGAGCTCCGGTAATGGACAGCACGGCGTCCAAACTGCTAGTCGCGGAGCGGTTCGACGTCTAGGCGCCGTTCCGTCTGCTGCAGCTGTTATGCCACAATCTTTGGTGACCACTTCAACGAGTTCGCGTAGGCAGCGGATGAAGTTGACTGAAGAAATGAACCTGTTCATCATCCGCTCCTACTACGAAATAACGGTGAGCCGGGTATAACATCTTACCGCCCCTTGTTGTACGAGAGATTCGTCGAGCGTTTCCCGCAGTTCGCGCACGTGACTGTGCAGCGAGTCGTAGACCAGAACCGCTTTATAACTCGCAGCAACACAATACCGACCATCATCAGGGAACGTGTTGGACTTGAGATCATCGCGGAAACTGGTGACCAAGAGTCGATGGGGGCAGAGGCGGCGGTATCAACAACACCACGCCGCACAACAGTTTCAGTACTCGCCGAAGCACTCTTCTGCAGCTGAGATTTCCGCTTCGCAAAGAGTGTGCATGAAATTTTCGGAAATGGATCCTTTGAATAGACCAGGTATTTCCAGGCTCTAAGAAGCTGCAGCAACTCCGAGAAATCTATTTCAAATCAATGATTCGCTTTCATGTTATTGGTTTGAGTGACCGAAGTGATCCATCATGGAAAATTCGTCTGGTATGTCGGCGGGACTCACAAAGGCAGGAGATTGCTAGGCTGATTCAAATCAGTTTTGACAATGCCAGCAGGCGTATGAAGAATAAAGTTCAGAGGGTTTATAGGAGCTATGCCATCTCCAGTGAAACACCCGTAGTTGAAATTCTGGGCACACTAAAGCAGAAACTTTCTGTCATATGCAGTCGCTTACGACGATATGGCGAAAGAACTCCAGACGTGTCCAGAATGCAACATACGCGAGTAATCAGCGGAGTTTTTTCAGATCACTCAGCGAATCCCAACAGCGTTTAGATAGTTTTCGTTGACGCAAACGAAAGAATACAAGGGTGGATTTTGGAGGTTATCCGCCCAGCATATTGAGCATGCTGAGTGGATTGCCGCCGAAGGCACCTGGCATACCAATACGCACGCAACACTAAGATAGCCCAGATAAACCTCCATCATGCGAAAGCTGCATCTACGGTAATTTCAAGGCCAGGTTACAAGGAGAACATTAGAATAGTGCTGCCTCAGGAGCCCTGGGTGTACCGGGGGAAGATTCGCGGTCTGCAAGGGGGAAGCATGTAGGTAATTTGGGACACTTATATTCAGGAAGTTTAAACGGTCTTCATTTTTGTTGCTTTTACAAGTTCGATTCAGAAGTCATTTGGTTGATTTCCTGAGTTTTCACAGTTCTCGGTTCCACCAGTGCAACGTTTTACCCCTTTTGCCTCGAGAAATAGGGCAAGCTTCTTCATAGCACTCCAGAATTGTGCGATTTGGAGTTTCCTATTCATCTTCCAGTTCCAAAGCACTTTTTAGGCTCTTGGAGAGCTGCACTTTGTAGAAGTTCATAGAACTTTGTCCAATCTGTATTTCAAGGATCCTGTCTTTGTATTACAAAATATTCGCCTGCAGTGTTCACACTCAATTCTAGGTACCGACGATTTGACAGTGAGACTTCCTCTGGCATCTGCCAGTATGTAATCAACTCTAACACCTTTGAAGTGCAGATTGCTTAGTCAATTACTTCACTTCTTCTCAGTACGCGAAGGCCCAGATTCGATCATGGCTCTTGAACAAGGAAAATGTAAGGGGAGTGCCGCAGTTTTGTCAGCCTCAATTCCATTAGATCTGAGAAGGCTTTGGCATGCTGCTTAGTCTAATGTGCAATATAAAACAGTTAAAGGTGTATGCTGAGGTTGGCATGTCACCAGGATTCCCTCACATCGTACGGCCAAAATCTCGATCTCCTCACCTATAGGGGTAACACATCCCCGAATATAGAGTTTTTACGAAGATGGGGTTTAATGGCGTCGCGTTGCAAATGCAGGAGCGGAAGGTTTTAGGCGGACCGTAACCAACGCTTTAAGATAATGTCGTGCGGGCAAGAGCATCAAAATTTGTATGCAGAGATTGGACAATCTAAATGGCATAAACTACTCTAAGTGCATTGCTGTTATGCACGCTCTGAGAACTCGTCACTTCGTAATGTAATATACGTGATAGGGGGTGCACTCTTATAGGACCTAACGGTGGCAGTTAAATTGTATTTTTATGTCAATTTGGAAGGGTTAGATTCCCCATTGGCTGCTGGGATATATTTCAGCAAGAATCAGTACTAAAGGCTCTGTGATCATTCGGATCATTTCAAAATATCAAGGTTGTTATTGCGCCTGAAAAAGTCGTTGGAACAACCGTGTGCCTATCTGTTCATATTCGTAGGTTTTTCTGTTGCCAAGTGGGATCAGCGGTATATGCTTGCGCATGCGGGGCGTCTTGCTGAAGAAACTCTGAAAAGATAAAATCTCTAAGGACATCTTGTCTTTTCAGATTCTCTTCGTACCTTTTTAAAAAATACTGGCCAGGTTTATTTTGTTTTCGTCAAACCTGGTTTCGCTGCGCATTTCTCTAGGTCTGTCCCATTATACCTTTGAAGCAATTTATTGTCTCTTCCTATTGTTGTCACTTTTCTGCCAGAGTGAGTTGTGCTTTTTAGGTTTTGGCTTTTCTTTTTCGGTTTCCTAATATGTCTTCTGGTTTCCCTTCTGCCCCAGATTGCAGCTCACGCAAACCCCGACCAATGCAGTACGCGCGTTTTTAGCCCAGCGCCACGGGGAACGGGAGAGGCATCCCGTCTGGAGGTCCTCCAAAGTGAGTGGGGCGTATGGTATGAAAACTGATGAAGCCAGAGTGATTCGGGCATGAATCTGACTTCATAGATGTGAAGCCCAAGAGCAAGATGGTCAATAGGAAGGATCGTAGATCAATCAGGCATAAATTCATGTTCCTCACTCAAAAGCAGTCCAAGCTCAACCCCACCTTGGCGCAAGAAAGCGAATACCCAGCGCTGTAAGATGACTTTCCGGAATCCGGGAATTACCAAACGGACGTGATGCTTTATGACCTCGAAACTCCAAAGAGAAGCTATCTTGTACTGATAGATAAAGTAATGCTGGAGATGATAAAAGAGTCGAATTAATTAGGAGCTTCAATAAAAAAGGTTTGCGAGGGTGAAAGTGATTTTTAACAGGGACAAGAAATCAAGTAGTTTTGTTCGAATTTTTAAAGTTCATGCGCTCTTTCAAAAACCCTTCATACCGCAAAAATTCCTCCGAGTCCTACTCGTTTTTAGGGAGGAGGAGATCGTCGGGGATGCTATCTCGAATGTTAAACTGGCCACAATCATAGGTATAATAGGAGGAACCTCACGAGCCCACAAGAATACAATCCTTCCATGTGAAACTGACCTTTTCTGGAATTGAGCTTCTGAAACGCTCAGTCACCCGGATTTCTGTTAAATAGTTCATCGCAAAACCAAAAGCATTGCTTGAGTGTGGGCGTCTGCCAAGGAAGTTTGGTCAGACCGTAGCGTTAAGGATTGCGCATGCCCAAAATGACAAGAAAATTTGGGATTAATTGAAAGAATGACAAAAACGGCTTACGGCTTCCTTAAACAAAAATGTTGATATTAGTTCAGCTAATGGCCATTCAAAACAGTACCATGGGAGAATCCAGCAAAACTTTCTTCAACTCCTTTATGAATCTTAACCGAGATGAATCACTTGATTCCAACTTTCTGATCCTCGAGTCCGTGGATCGAAAACGTTTGAAGAATTCTCATGTCGATGCCAACCAAGTGTAACGCTATACTAAAAGCTTTTCCCAAGTCATAGCGATTAAATTACCCAAAACCCAAAAGAACGAGCAAGTCCAGCAGCCCCTCCTGGGCCACAGGCTTTATCCTAGTATTCCACACATTACAAAGCCAAGATATTCTAAATGGTTATGATAACCTCAACAGTGACATCATGTTGGCCAATGGTAAGGATCCTTTAATATATAGCAACCATAGTCTGCTGAAAAGTTAAACGTCTCTAGAATTCTATGTCAATTCTAATAACACTGACGTCATATCGCTTCAAAAAACTTTTTAGTTAAGCTTAAATTCTCTCAAAACCGGATCTCTGAATAGAATATAATAGCCGAGTGCAGAATGGGGGGTTATGGTGGAGTCGCCATTGTCTTCAGCAAGCATATCCGCTTTCGAAAAATCAAATACTCTACGGATATGAGGACAATCATTGCTGAAGCATAAATCTGGACAAGATGCCTTCCATCTACTTTCAAGTGATTATGATGACCAGCCATTACAAACCGCAGCTGACGAGGTCTACGTCGCACTTCTTTCGACATCATGCCTCGCTGATTCAATGTTAGCTATACAACACCAGCAGCAGCAACACGTTTAACGCAGCTAGTTCAGCAAATATTAAGCCAACTTGCTGACTCCTTGAATTGATCCAGGCGGAATTCTTAGCGTTCTCGGTCCAGGTCATATACACAGCGCAGTTCCAAAACTGGGGGTTCAATTCCCAAGCCGTCAAATGTACGAAACCATGTAATTGGACTTCGATGAATCCCAATGGTCTTTCATTCCCCTTCACGCTCACTGTCTATGTCCAACCGAAATACGAAAACTCGGTTGCCTATAGGCACATGGACCGATATAAGCAAGTGAAAAGAAACGATCCAAGGCAGCCAGGCGAAGCCAACACCATCAGCAACCGCAAACTCCGCAACGATCAAGTGCCTAAATGGTGTAAGCAGTGGCGTCAATATCTTAGCAATGGATTCAACATAACACTTCGCAAAATGAATCTACAAACAGCGCTGCTGTCTTAAGTTTGCTAGACACTGCTCCCGCGGGAATGATTAGCGCGTCTATTAGTAACATCGATCGATTCGATTCTTCTTCCGCGATATCTAACGACATTAAAGTAAACCCAATCTTGAACCAACGTCAGGAAACTATCGTCAATAGATGCTCCCAGGAGGGACATCGATGGTTACCTTGGCTTTCATTGCCTTTCTGCTGTCAACCTCGCCTGGCTATCCCCAAACTATCATCGTGGCAAGAGACAACTAGATCCGCGCAGTGAAGGAGGCGAAGAGAACTTCGTTACACGAGACATGGATGAACATTTCTGAACATAACTCCCCAAAATGTTTTGGAGACAAATTAACCGACTCAAACCACTCCTTGATCCAAGGAGCGCCTAGATTCCTGGGAGGACACGAAGAGCCTCCATTTCCTGAACCTCGTGCAAAACCATTACAATAATGGTCCCGACATTTCCCGTCTAACACAAAACCTTTCACCACCTTGGAGTTTTATTATATCCTTTTTAATAAAAAAAAACAGTCTGCCCCTCGCACGGATCAATACTTACTTCCAATGTCTAAACCCTGCGGCTTCCTTCTGAATGAAATGTGACTCAACCAGACCCTTCTGGAGGATTATTTTGAGGTCTAGTCTGGTCCCGATTCTAAAGAAAAGAAAGACCCAGAACTATTTAAACAACTGCAGACAGATTTAGCTCCAAGCTAGTAAACTTCATGGCAAAAGCCAGGCTCAACTAGTACCTCGAGGACTACCATATTTTCCTCAACAACTGCCTCGCCTATAAGAAGTTTCTTCTACACATCTCCATCGGAAGAAGTCATAGAAGCATGCCCTAGAGTTATCCATTGGAATCAGTAAAGAGTGGACCTGTCCCTCTTGAACGTGATGCCAGACGTAAGGAGATTTTTTGTCTTATTCGCCCGTGTGGAGTAAGGAGAAACCCTTACTGCCAAGGTAGGCTGGTAAACAAGTCTAAAAGGTTGAGCGGTGGTGATTATGGCGTGCAATGTATCATCTTTGTCTTCATTACCGTGTGGCGTCCTTCATTGAATTTTATAGTCGACCGACACTCAGAACCATAGAGGGGCGACAGAGCGGACGAGACTGCGGACAATTTTGAATTTGAGAAGGTCATTGATACATCGATCACAAGGAACAGCAAGTGTTTACGCCACTTCATCCAGGTTTCGCTAATGCGTGAAGTTACCTCTTAATGCAATTCACCATTGGCTATTATTGCCTGTACAGAAGTGCATTTGCTTATTATCTCAGCGGAAAGGAAAGGGGATACAATTTTGGTGCTAGGATCGTATAAATGGACCATAATAATAATTTGAGGGCGTTGGCCCATTTTTCAATATCGAAAATTATTCATTCTGAGGACAATTATGCTTGTGACGCAGCTGGAATATAACGGCAGGTCTACTATCTATCTAAATACCATAGATTGAAATGAAAATCATAGAAACTACAGGGATAGCAACTAGGTCTTGCAACCACCAATCTTTCCAGTACTTGGAGACTATAGGAAATAGCGTGCAAAACTATTTCAGGAACACTTAGACTCCGATTTCGCCTAACATAAAGCTCAATCAAAGGATTTGAGTGATATTCGACATACTCAGAGCCTGTCAAATGACTTGAGCCTTCTCAGTATAATGAATCAGTTCCGGCTATAAGCCAACAAAGTGAAATGGTTCCATCGGAACCCCAATCTACTGGCTACCCATTAAATATGTACAGCAACCATTACGCTAACTGACAGCGCCCTACCTTCTATCATCCCCACTCAATTGAAAATAACTTCCTATTGAATCGACATCTCCATCGAATTGGAAGCTAATCTGACTTTAAAACCGGAAAACGATAATCGATATTGCACCTATAAAGAGACTTTCTCAATATATCCAATTTGGAATTATTACCCTCATCTGCCTGGAAAACTAAATTGATGACGATAACTGACTAAACTCTGTATGCTAATGATAGTACGTGGCGTATTGCTCCTTCGTCTTCAGATTTCTAATTGGTTCTAATCAAAACTAATTTCGAGCTGTTAATTTGCATTCGACAAAAGGATACGATTTTGAGTTTGGAATATTTGCATATCACACAGACGATATCTTTCAAAGAGACGGGGACGAGTCCGTCGAATCCATCCTTAAGCTTTAATCGTTCATGAATGAATGATAAGGACTGCGAGATGAATGCATGGTAAGTGGCCAGACGACTTGGAATGCGAAGGAGAGATGAGTTCGTATTGTCCCTGCAAAGACAGAAGTTCTTGAATATCCGTTTGCAGGTCACATCGAAAGAGGTCGAAAATTAGGTAGAACTATTTGAAGTTAGAATGATATTGTTAAGACAAGCGCTCGAAAAGAGAGAGAGAGTGGCAGGAAGGGCAGAAAAAGATAGATTATAAAGTGCGATTCGGAGCCGGGAACGCAAAGGTGAAAGTGTTCCGCTCACAAAATCGGACGGCGACCGAGATCCAATCGATTCCGCCAATGAACTGTTGGAGGAGATGAGGATCGACGGTCCGGCGGGGACTGGTGGACCCCCATGCTGGCAGATCATGCTGAGAAAATTGCAGATAAATCTGCAGCACTCGCAATTCACTTCAGCTAATCTGCTTGGCTTTCTCTCAGAGGAAGACATCGATGTTACACTAGTACAGTAGCCTTGGATCGGAGGTGACCGAACCATCAAAATGCTCCAAAGCAAATATTATGATTTATTCCATAGCCCAGGAGACGCTGATCAGGACAGACCTAGGGCATGTACCATATCTTCGCGAGAAAGAGTCTGCACGCTTTTCTGTGTCCGGACCTGAGTTCCAGCGGCAAAGAAGGCCAATTGTAGATACGCAGTAATGTGAATGCAAGGCATACGCTTTGCGGCATCTCAGAAATCAATGAAGGAGGTGAGTCTTTCTTTGATTTTATTATTAATACAAATACATAAGCGTGTAATACGGACAATATACCAACCTTTCATTTTCCCAGCTAGAAGAATTCTATTGGTTGGGAGGAGGTTCTTGATATCACCCTACTAATCGACAAGAGGAGGGTGGGGAATTGGGGAATGTCTGACCAGAGATCCTACTCAGATCATAGTTACATCTTTTTCAGTTTAGATCTCACCGCAAAGGTCTCCAAAACATTTAGAGATCCCAGGAGAATCGACTGGAGGAAGTTTGGTCAAGTTATAAAGAACAACCTCTCCGGGGCGCAAATTGGCAAGAATGGCACGACAGACGAACTGGAGTTAAAGGTTGGGGCTCTGGAAAAGGCATTTGATGCCGCCTTTAAAGTCTCGTTCCCTGCTAAACACACCAAAAAGATACTACCGCCGTGGTGGAATGAGGGTCTGTCCAGCCTCAGAGAACTGACCAGGCGTAAATATTGGCAGCCAAACAAGAACCGCTTGAAGAAGTACAAGTCAGCCATCGTGTCTTGGTTGAACCATTGTCAGAACATTGAAAGCACCACCGAATCCGCAAAGCATAGTAAGATGCTGTATTTTCCTAAAAAGTCGAAAGGTTCCAGGACGGAATCTTCTGGAGAAATCTTGGAGTTCGTTCAGACACACTTTCCCGCCAGCGAGGAGGACTGTGAGTCAGGGCCTTGTTTGGAGGGTTTGCAGCCAACCCAGCCGTGCGAGACTAACAAATTGGTAATTACCGAAAATAAGATCGGCTGGTCTATAAACAGCTTCTCCGCATATAAACCTCCGGGTCCAGATGGCTTAATGCCAGCCATGCTACAAAAGCAGCAGGAAAGGGTTGTGCCGTGACTTGTTGAGATTTACCGGAGCTGCATCTCTTGTGGATACATACCACAGTCCTGGAGACGCGTACTAGTGGTTTTCCTACCGAAAGCGGGCAGGCGCGCTCATGAGTCCGCGAAGGACTTTCGACCAATCAGCCTCACCGCTTTCGCGTTGAAGACCCTAGAGCGCGTGGACATCCACTTAAGGGCGATTATGAAGAGAAAGCTATTCGTTAAGTCCAAACATGCCTACCTTAAAGGCAAATTTACAGAAACCACTCTCCACGAGATAATTGGCACGGCTGAACCGTCACTGCAGAACAAGCGGTATACCCTAGCTGCCTTCTTGGTCGTAGAGAGCCCTTCAACAATTTTAGTACCAACGCCATGAAGGAAGCTTTGGCCAGTATTGGATTGGAGGGGTATCTTACGCGCGCTATAAACTTCGGAACACCCCAGGGTGGCGATCCCCCGACGCTCTGTTTAATAGTAATGGATGGAATGTTAGGAATATTGGATAGTGTACGCTAATGATTTGGTGATTTTAGTGTCAGGGATGTTTCTGTCCATTATGAGTGACATCATGGAAAGAGCTTTGGGAAAAGTGTGCCTGTGGATGGAGCGGTGAATTCCACCAACCGCGGCTGAATAAACAAATATTGGTTCGTTCCTCCAATATAAAGGGTGTAATCCTGAATTCAAAGCTAGATTGGAGATTGAAGATAGAACTGAGGATTAAAAGGTTTGTATAACCTTCTATGCACGAAAACCTTTGCAAAGAAGGATGTTTCTTTGGATGAACACAGCTGTAGTGCGTCCCATCCTAACGTATGGCTCTATTGTGTGGTGGCAGGCTTTGAGCAAAAAGTACAATAGAGCAAAGCTTAGTAGGATTCAAAAATTGCTTGCGCGTGTGCTACCGGGGCCTTGCAGTCCTCCCCGGCAGATGCTCTCAATGTACGCCTGTATCTCTTCCTCCTAGATATCCACATTAAATACTTTGTAGCGGCCAGCGGCCAGCGGCGTCAGATTACGAGAGTTCGGTTGCTGGACAGTGAAGCATTACGGCCATATTGTTATCCTAGGTGAAGCCCCTTGGGAAATCTAGGCATTCACCACAAACTATGCCACACGCAAGCTGAACTTAACATGAAGCTTTGCTGAGGACTTTCCAACCAGAGCAGAGTGGAACATCAACTGCCTGAGATGGGGCGCTGGTGTAGGCCAGATTGCGAGAAAGATTTTAGGAACATCGAATTGGTGGACCTCGGCGCGAAACTGGAATGTCTAGAGTTCCTTATTAAGGGAGGCCTAGACCGGATACCGGTTGTTGCGCCGTTAATGATGATGATGGAAATACTGGAATGATTGATTGAGTATATTGATGAACTGCTCAACAATCAGAATATATGTGCTGCCAACTGAAGACGCCGGACAAATACTGCCACCAACAAACGTGAAGAAACACTCCGTGCAACCCCATCTGTTTAAAAGTCATAAGTCGCCAGAAGCCTATGGAATAACAGCCGCATTGGTTAAATATGGAGGCGATCAATTACACCAAGCGATTCATCAACTTATCTCACTGTGTAGGGTAGCGAATCAATGCCTGGTGACTGGCGATGAAGCATTATCTGTCCCATACATAAAAAGCGAAGGAAAAACTTTTGGAGTATGGCAGTTAGTAGCACCATCACCAACGAAATTTAAAAAAAAACTAACTAAGGTGACCCTGATGTATGAAGCGAGATAAAGACACCAGGATCAGACTCTAGACCAGTTGACATCCACAAAGGTCTAAGACAGAGAGATGCCTTATCGGGGACTCTTTTTAACCTGGTCAAAAAAAAAAATTGGATGTGATGCAGAGGTAAATATGAGAGGCACTATTCTCTTTAATTCCATCCAAATTCTGGGCTATGTTCACGATATCGACATCATGGGGAGAATACCCTGAGGTATACTAACCACCTTCATCTAGATCAAGCAAGCAGCGCGATATCCTGGGTTGCACATTAATGAAGGAAAGACGAATTTTTCACCCAATAAAACTACGAAAATGTCTGATGAGCAGCTAATGAAATATTAAGGCAGAAGGAACGAGAATATTTAAACGAAGAATTGACGACATCATTCCGGGTAACAACAGAAGTCAAGCCTACAAATAATGGAGAGTTTGAAGCGCTGGTATTAATTCAAAGCCACTCTTTATAAAACTAACAAGTCGGAAAACCGGAAGCTGGACGCTTCAGGTACGAAAGGTTTTGTGTATTTCTTAGTACGTAGCACGTAATATATTATGTGAGAGTATCCACTTTCGGGTGATATTGACATTCATAGTCTTCAATTTTCAAAGAAGCGACAACTTTGACGTATTGTAACTTTGTTAGTAATAGTGCGATTTCCACCAAATTTGGTAAGATCATGCTCCACATTATAGCCTATATCACAGCATTTCGTGGTGCTAGGATGAATTTAAGGGGATTTACAGCCAATTACAAAAAATTATAGTAATATACTATTATTAACTTTATTTGAACAGATATCGGTATGGACGCTATTTCGGAGCCCAGGTACCATATAGTGGTAGATTCCTGATTTTTTTTCAGATTTTTCGGTTTGGTAGTTTCTGAGAATGGCCCCTTAAAGAAATGATCACTTTCAACCCCCCGCACTCCCCACCTTTCCAACAAATGTCAAAACTAAGACCGGACTCGAAAAGTACTAATCGAGACCTTCAATTTCATACCCCATATGCCTATATTTGCTGAACAAAATTTTATACTCCCCTTTTGCATGTATGGGGACCCCCCTTAAATTCAACGTAAAAGGATGTAACTCACTATGTGTGAGCGTTCACAGTCCCTACCTTTCTACCACATTTTGTGTCAATCGTTATAACCGTCTCCGAGAAAAATGCGTGTGACGGACAGACAGACAGGCAGACAGACAGACGGACAGACAGACAGCGCCCACATCACAGGCAGCAGCACATGTGCGGTGTATAGGAAGGCGATCGACACTATGTGCAAATGAGTTTCCTACAGCTAAACCTGAACCATTGCCAAGCGGCTCAGGACCTGCTCTCCCAGACGAAATTGGAAAACAAAATTGACGTTGCTATTATCTGCGAGCAGTACAAAAATCTAGACAGTGTAGTATGGGTCGCGGATAAGAGCGGAAAGGCAGCGATATGGACATGCGTAAATCGGGCCATAGAAGGAACCACGAGGATCCTCCAAAATGACTTCACTAGAGCAAAAATAGGCGGAATATCTATTTACAGCTTTTATGCGGCTGCAAGCCTTCAACAGAGGGGTTCCATTCTTCGGTGGAGAGGCTAGCAACAGATGCATACATCCATAGCCCTAAGTGGCTGGAGATTTCAACGCATGGGCTGAAGAATGGGATAGCCGAGAAACGAACGCAAGAGGACGTATATTACTCGAAGCGCTTTCTCGTTTAAATCTTGTAGTTGCTAACCCCCATAAGATAGAAATGGGGTCCGTGATACATGTCACTTTTGTTAGCGATGTTTTAGCTAAGGATCTGCAGTGGTATATCAGTGACGAATATGCACATAGCGACCACCAGGCCATCATTTTTTAAATCAGGCATGGTAAACGAATGAAATGGTCTCGGACGATCTGAAAGATGGGCAGCTAATAAGTTTGACGAGGAAATTTTCGAAGAATTTCTGCAGCAAAATACAGCGCCTGAAGGAAGCGCAGAAAATAAAGTTTTACAGAATGGCGAAAAGTTGCGACGAGCATATGACGCATCCGTGCCAAGGTATGTTGTATCCCAGAAGCGAGTTCCGAACTTTTGGTGGAATTCTGAAATCGGAGAATGCCACATGGCCTGCCTCGAGCATAGAAGGCGCAGTTAGCGAAATAGAAACCGATCTGGATACGAGCAATTACATGAAGAATATAAAAACGCTCGGAAGAAATTACATGTGGCCATCATGAAAAGTAAAAGCGAACACTTTAAACAACTGTGTAATGAAGCTGACACGAGCCCCTGGGGTGGCGCCTATAAAACCATAATATTAAAAGTTAATAATAATACTGTGTCCGAATAGCTGAGTGGTTAGAGCGCGAGGCTGTCGTACGGAAGGTCGCGGTTCAAATCTCACTGGTGGCAGTGGAACTTGTATCGTGATTTGACGTCGGACACCAGTCGACTCAGCTGTGAATGAGTACCCGAGTCAAATCAGGGTAATAATCTCGGGCGAGCGCAATGCTGACCACATTGCCTCCTAGTGTACCGTTACGGTCTTGAATGAAGTGCTCTAACACACTTCAAGGCCCTGATCCAACATGGATTGTTGTGCCAACGATTATTATTATTATATTAAAAGTTAAAGGCAAACGCTCCCCGCCGATCTCTTCACCTACTTCGCTTGATGAAATTGTAACGGATCTTTTCCCACAGAATATGAATATCGCTAACCTTTCCACTGTCGAGATAGACACCGCCGAATTTCCCATGGTAAGCGAAAAGGAGGTCCTCGAAGCTGCGGATAAAATTGTTGGAAATAAAGCACCTGGTTTGGATAGCATCTCCACTAAAGCTCTCAAGGCAGCAGTCAAAATAGCTCCAAATATGTTTGCCGAGGCGTTCACCACATGCCTTAAAGAAGGAGCATTTCCTATACAATGGAAGAAGCAGAAATTAATTCTAGTCCCCAAGCCAAACAAACCTTTGGGTGAGGCTTCGTTCTACAGGCCGATATGACTCCTAAATAATACTGGCAAACTATTCGAACGAGTAATCTATAACAGATTAATTCGAATTGAAGAAAAGGATGGCGGTCTCTCCGAAAATCAGTTCGGTTTTCGAAAGGGTAGGTCTACAACGGATGTACTTGTCCTAGTAGCTAATACAGCTAAGACTGCACTTGACGAGGGCAAATGTTGTGCAGTGATTACATTTGATGTGAAGAATGCCTTCAATTCCGCTAGATCGAGCAAGTTACTTGAGTACCTAATCGACTTAGGCCTGGTGAAGTACCTGGTGCATATCGTTGCCGACTTCCTAATCGATGGGATTCTGTGCCGCGAATCAGATGAAGGAATGAAATCATACTAAACGACATGCGGGGTTCCACAAGGGCCTGTCCTAGGCCCTCTCTTGTGGATTATCATATATAATGGGGTACCGACGTTAGACCTTCCTACTGGTGTGGCCTCCATTGGTTTCGCAGACGATATTGGTGTGACGGTTGTTGCACGCCTTCTCGAAGAAGTCGAGCTTTACGCACATGAAGCAATCTATGAGATTAAATCCTGGTTAGAGAATGCTGGTCTGCAGCTCGCAGAGCATAAGATGGAAGTAGTACTTATACCGAGCGGTGAAAGTGCATTTCCATGAAGATCAAAGTTGGAACGCAAACAATTCATTCCAAGCCTGCGCTAAAGTACTTAGGTGTAATAATTGACCTGAGGTTAAATTTCAAATTGCATGTGGAGGGTGTAGCAGCCAAAGCATATAACATCAGAGCGCTGGTTGCGAGAATGCTACCAAATATAGGTGCCCCAAGGCCGAGCCGTCGACCCCTTATTTCGAGGGTGGCCACTTCGATCCTACTGTATGCAGCCCCAGTATGGGCAGATGCACTGGAAAATATAGCATAAGAGAAAGATTGGAGCTGCGTATCGCATAAGTGTACTCCGAACATGTTGCGCTTACAGAACAATATATAATGAAGCAGCTTGCGTGATAGCAGGAATGGTCCCGATTCAGATTCTGGCGAAAGAAATACAACGACCTTACGACCGAACGTACCTCACCGGAGAGTCTCCTGCCCGTCGGCGACAGTTCGCAAGAACTGAAATTGTCGCGGAATGGCAAGAAAAGTGGGACGAATTAGAAAAAGGCCGTTGGACTCACAAAATCATATGGGATATCCGGAAATGGATCGAAGTAGGCGAAGTAGGTTTCGACCTAACCCAATTCTTGAGCGGACACGGAGGCTATCGAGTATATCTGTATCGATTTGGGCGCGATGATTCGCCATATTGCCCACAGTGTGCAAACATTCCAGAGGACGCAGAACACGTCTTTTTTCACTGCCCCAGATTCGAAACCCAAAGGGCTACATTAAAAGCTACAACCGGGGAGCACTTTACACCCGAAAATATCATGGAACTTATGGTGAAAGCAAAGGGGATATGGACCGAAGTCGAAAAGGTGATTGCAGCTATCGGAAAGAAGCTTAGGCAGGAAGCGAGTCATCCGAAAGAATGAACGCGAGAGAAACACGAATATTAACATGAGCGCAGAATAAATTTTGATCCAGCGATGTAATACCAAATGGGAGTCCCGCGGGGAGAGTGGAAGGAGAAGGAGGTGGTTTTAGTGGGTAAGAGTCCCACATAACCGTGTGGCAGGAGCCTGTGGTAGCTTTTGAAGCTTTCCACCTTCCATCGGAAAAAAAAGACGCACAGACAGACAGTTAACCGATTCTAATAAACACAAAACCTTAAAAACGGGCATTGGGAATAGAACTAGACCACACAGGAGATGATAATATTAATATCGGAAGTCGGAATGGAAGGGTCGATGCGCACCTCGACACCAACCACATTCTATCTGAGGAGCGGAAGGCTGTCGAATCGACTTGGTAATTGTAGGACAAGCGACTAGAGACCAAAGAAAGCCCTTCTGTTGCTATATTGATTATGTCAAGGCATTCGACAGCGTCCGCAAACCGATGTCCTATGTCTGTATCGCATCCGAAAGTTTTTGGGAACCGTCATGGAAACGTGGCCTACAACCTTATCATTGCGCTCATCTGAGGTTAACAATACCTCAGAGCCATCCTTTTGCGGAGAGACACTTTCCAGGAGGATTAGTTGAGTCCCTTTTGGTTTTGCATTATGTCGAAACCCCTATTGAATCAGGCCAGAGGGCATGGTTTTACGATAAAATATGGGCTACGTCCTAAGTGCGAGCTGACACACTTAAAGCAATTAGATGATATCAAACTATATGTTGTTTCTGACGACCACCTTAGAAGTCGTGATATTCAGATGGAATTTTGATAAAACAAGTGTCAAATTCAAGCCATATGCAAAGGTCATTCCAAGCCGCATGCCGGACATAGCATTGATCACCACATCGAAGCTATGACCAAATCAGACTCCTACAAATACCTCGGATTTCTGCAAGGAATCCATGCTCGAGTTGATGATCTGAAGGATGCTCTCCTGTCCAAATTCCTGCGACGTATAAGTTGGTACTGAAATCGTGTTTCTCGAGGAAGAATAAAATAAGCGCATTGAATATACGGAAACCGATCTGGAAAGCGTCCAGCGCCGGATACGAACTACTATGTCCAAATTCCGAATGCATCATCCAAACTCTGCCATGGAGCGGATTAACTTAGTTTCTGATATCGGGGGCCGAGACGTCGTTGGCGTTTGCTACAACATCATCGCCAAGTCGATTCGCTATGCGCTTATTTTTACAGAAACGACAGGCGACACTCTTGCATGCGGCTGTTTGTAAGGCATTTTGCGGGCTCACTCCACTTAACTTAAGGATCGGTCTTTCAACACTCTGAGTGGGGTGAAGTCAGAAGGGGGGGAGGGTGTCGATGAATGGGAGACATCAAGTTTAAGCCCCAATTCTCTAGGAGTGCATTTAGTATCAACCCGACAATGTATGGATGTCGAGCGTCATAGTCTAAATCTATCTACGAAAGCCTTACTATTACGGCACTCCAAAAAATATCTTTTTATTTAAATACAGTATCTTCTTCCAGGATTCGAAAATCTCAATTGCTATCGAAATAGTTCACATTTACCTAAGAAAAGTGGGTAGCCTAAAAAACAATACTAACTTCCCCATACCAACCACATTTTATTCCCTAAAGATAAGCCCAAACGCAACCAACTGCTCCTCCGTTAGCTTTAGCTGTAACTGCAGGATAATAAAAATAGTGACACGTATGCCGAATTTTATCAAAAGTCCTCTCCCAGCATCCGCAATCCAAAAATAGGTGCTCGCAAAAAGAAAAAGACATTAAAATGATGAATATTGTGTACATTTCCGGAGTCGGTCCTTCTCTTCATGAGAAGCGCCATTCCAGGAGCACGTGGGAAAAATTTACCCTGCGAACTGGGGATGGGTGCGGAGTTAAACGAAGCAAACCGAGATCCTCTTGAAAAAATGCTTTTTATTGCTCAAATAAATTTCATTAAATACGTGTTAGCAGATATTTTTTTATAAAATTCTGCAAGTCTCTCAACTTTGCCGTCTTGCTCGATGTTATTTTAATGGTTTGGCATATAATTGTGAAAATTCGCTCGGGAGCGAGGTTCATGATGTAGCGGGGGCGGGGGGTAGCCTTCTGCTGGCATAATGCTTTCCTCTAGCTTGGCGGGGGAGGACTGCAGACAGGAGTCAGGATAAATGCGAAAGTGTGATACTAACAAGTTAACATGGCAGAATGGGCCACTGTTCGGCAAATTATGGCGAGGCAAGGCTTAAGGGCTTTGAAGAAATGTTTATGATATAATTACCTTCCCGCACTAATGTGAACTGTTGTGGGGATATCTCAAGGAAATAGTGTTGTAATTCTCTTGTTTTAATTGTCGTTTAGTTTCAATTAAATGGCCCGTTACATGGGTATACCTTGGAAAACATCAATTTAAAGGGATAACACTGGGGTGGTCCTGAATTTTTCGTTTTTTTAACCTATTTGTAAGCTACCTCTAAGAAATCCGTTGAGATTTTTATGACAAATAATTTAATTAGTAAATGTTAGAAGGAGGAAAAAGGAAAAAAATGGACTGTTCACTGCTTCATTTAAGAAACAATTCTCGCCATCAAAGTTTCAAAAAATTTTAAGCCTTTCAAGCTTAAACTTTCAAGTTGTACCGTCTCATTCCTTAGTCATCCAAGGGTATGATAATAAATAGGAATTGGCGGAACTGCAGCCTGCAAAAATCAAGTTATAATCTTTGAATCACTTTTCCAGAACTAGACTTAATTATTTTAAATGCTTCAAAACAGGCCTAAAATCGAAAAGATATACCTGGGAGTCCCGAGATCTCTATATAAGCTGAAAACCAGGAGCTGAAGCTGATTTCCAACAAGCTTGGCAGCATTATAGGAACGGTGCGACGATCGTGATGGTTGAACATCAGCCTCTCATTCAAACTACCTGGGGTTTGCATCCCTGTCATCTTAGAAGTTTATGTTCCTATTTCGTGCTATACCGCTGCCGTGGAGTTGCCAAATCTCCCATGAGGCGCGTCCCTTCTTACAAATGAGGGAACGGTCGGTGGATGCGTTATGGAAAGGTACATGTACGCATCAGGAGTTGTGCTTATGCCCAGGCCGGGTAACTCAGGAACAAACGTCCACCCGTAGATAAAAATTGGCTATAGGAAGGATACCCCGAAACTAATCCAAATATGGAGGACGAGAAAGTTGTCCTATATTTGGCGGTAGACGAGAAAAATGCACAAGCATCAGACAGGCTGTCCGGATGGCTCAAGTGGTTAGAGCGCTGGGCTGTCGTAGCAGAAGGTCGCGGTTCAAATCTCGCTGGGGGCAGAGTTATTTGTTATCGTGATTGGATGTCGGACACCAGTCGACTCAGCTGTGAATGAGTACCTGAGTCAAATCAGGGTAATGATCTCGGGCGAGCGCAATGCTGACCACATTGCCTCCCACAGTGTACTGTGGTGTACCGTTACGGTCTTGAATGAAGTGCTCTAACACACTTCAAGGCCTTGATCCAATATGGATTGTTGCGCCAACGATTATTATTATTATTATCAGACAGGCTACGCAGGTGGCGCCTCCTTAACATAAGGTAGGTGAGAGCGCAGGCAAACGGAGTAGGGACGGAATAAGTGAACGCCTTGATACCCAGTAAGCAGCTAAAAGAAAAAAGCCTTTTTGCCGAAGAAAGTTGAGGTGGCGAAATTTCCGGGTGCTTCTTCGATTGCGACCCCAACTCTGACAAAAGGGAAAGAGCCTACGGCTTGTAAAACCGAATAATGTATAAAGATGGGTGGCAAAAACTGGTAAAAGGATAATAATCATTATCATTATGAAAGGAGATATATCTTACGTTGATATCCTTCAGAAAGTCATAGCCGATCTAGAATTGACAGGCCTGGGGAACAGTGTGAGTAGCATCAGGCATACGCAGAAGAGAGATCTGTTGCTGGAGCTGAACAAATCCAGTTTAAGACTTGTTCTCGCAACCCATTCGAGAATCGAATGTGGACGTGGCGGTAATCTGTGGACATAACCGAAATTACGATAATGCTACGTGGATGAAAGACTCAACTGGAAACGCGGCGATATGGGCATGCGGACCACAAGCCATTCAAGAGACAATGGCATTCCCGGGATTCGGCTTTGGCAGCAAAAAAGTCAACCAGGTTCATATCTACTGCTGTTACGATCCTCCTAGTGCAACATTAGCGCAATATGAGGATATGCTAGATCGCTTGGTGTTGGACACCAGGAGTCGAATCCTGCTTGAAATGTTGGAAGCGTGCCCATATTCCGAGGCTAAAGGTTAGACTAAGTCTTACCTCAGTACCTCGTTGGCGAGAGGGATGGTCTTGCGGGTAAGTAAACACTGTACTCACAATAATCACCACGTCATTTTTCTTGACATTAGAAATGGAGAAGGCGGCAGTGGAGTGAGCAACAGAAGTGGAAAAACCAGGATTGCTGCGTGGTCCAATGGAGCTTTCAAAGTACCGACGTTTCTCGCGGCTTCAGAAGGAAATCATGACTCAAAAGGGAACGACGGCATGCCAGGTAAATGAGGCATGCCATTCTACAATGCCGGGGTAGGAGTTCCACCTAGTAGGAAACCAAACTACTGGTACAACTAAGAAATCGCTCTATTGAGGGTATAGTGTCTGTGAGCGAGAGAGGCTTTCCCAAAGGACAAGACGACAGTCAGAGAAAGAATACCGCGATCTTCGAAATAATCTTAAAAAGACTACATTGGAAAGCAAGCGGAATTGCTACAAGCAGTTGTACCACCAGGCAAATACGAACCCGTGGGGCACTACGTACAAGGTTGGAATGAACAAGTTCGTTTACAAATATCACTCAAAGTGACGTGTCTGCGGCTCCTGTTCAAAATAATCGCAATCCTTTTCCCACAACAGCAATAAAGTGAACCTCAACCAACGGTTCAACAAGACGTCTTCACAGGAACTACGTGCGCGCATTGGGGATAATAAGGCCCCTGGATTGGACGGGATTCCGAACAAAGCCCTCAAGTTGGCTACTAAAATCAAGACCACATGATTCATACGCACCTTTCAATTGCGCACGGTGGAAGGGGTATTTCCCGTCCAGTGGAAAAGGCATAGGCTGGTTCTGCTATCGAAGCCCTAAAAACCACCTGTAGTTCGAATAAGCGTTACCTCTCGAAGAGAAAGTATGAGACGGACAGCATGGGTCGAAGGAAAATGTTATGACAGCAAGTGTTCCCCTCGTATTGGGGCCCCTGCTGTGGAACATAATGTATGAAGGAGTGCTCGTATTTCATGTGTCAAAGGGAGCAACGTTCATTGGTTTTTCAGACGACCTGTCGTTTGTAGTCGTTGCGAAACACCTCCAGGACATGCAGCTGTATGGAAATGAAGCCATTCATACCATCAAAGCATGGCTCCAAACGGTGATCTTAGACCCCACAGAAGATAAGATGGAGGTGGTCTTTATTACCAATCGCAGGGAAAACAATACTGTCAAACTCCGAGTTGATAATCATGAGATCTTTTCAAAATCGATCATTAGGATGGGTGGAAATTGAAGTTGGATAAACACAACAGTGCGTAACTTCGATACAGGAACAGCTGCAGAAACTGGATCGAGCCCGGAAAGCGCAGCGGACGCGTGACTTAGTCATGCTGGTGTAAAGCAGAGCTCTCCATGCAAACTAATATTTCACGGTAGCCCCACGTGGTTATGGGTGGGGAAGGCGGGTGTGGTTTTAGTGGGTGAAAATCCCCCATTCTGCTGCAAGCTGGTGTAGCAACGTCTTTTCAAGATTTCCACCTCCACGCATAAAAAAAACAAAAACAAACCACTACTGCAGCCCTATCACTTGATAATGGAAATGAAGCAAAGTCTCATTGAACCCGGATACTGTGTGGATGCCACATAGTTTACAAAGGAATAAACAAGAGAAATACTTATATTACAAATTCCATGATGACGCGGTTCAATTTTTTTAGGCCCCAATTTTTCATGGTTCCAGGTGTGAAAGTCTTCGTCCCTAAGGATGTTGGTAGTAATCAAGGTCCCATTCTGAAGCCAGTTTTGACAGAATTTTGCTTCGAGATTCATAACAGTGGACATTTCTAAACCTCATATTGAGAGCATATTTTTAGCTCACTGCAGACTTTTTTTTTCAGCTGTTAAGGGTTATTGTCTGAACTCTTCTTTAGCCTTTGGTGCATTCGGTAACCAGATTGGCCTGTGTAGATTGGACTCGCCACTTTTTTTGGTTATAAGTTTGCTCCCAGTGAAGCCGTGAGCTCCACTATCTAGTTAGTCAAGTCATATTCGTTACCCGACTGGGGTCGTTTCTCATCGACCTTGATGGCTAGGCTAGTTAATAATTTCACGTCAGCTTATCTACCGCGAAGAAGTGACAGAATGGACCATACCGATCATAAGAACAGTTACAGAAAGAACCCCATATGAAGCCATCCTTCTGGAATTTCCTCCGGACGGAGTCGTGCGAGTAACCCTTCAACCAACTAAGCGTCACATTGACACAATACCAAAACTAGGTTCAGTAGAACCTAGACGATTAGCGTCGTGGAAACTGAACACCGTGAAAAAAATTCAGTACCATTATCCAGCTGAAGGTATTGCCCATCTAGGATGGTGCCTAAAGAAAATGAATTAGTAGATACCCCTATTGAGATTATCGCCTACTCAACAGCTGGACATGCGTCGATAATTGCTCAGTTCACCATATCTGACATTTTGCCTAAGCTTCCAAAAACGCACTTGAGCAAATTATGCTGCTTGCATAACCGAAATTCAACGCACCTTTAGCTATCTTTGGCGATACATTTGATTTCGCGTTTGGAGCAGCCTTACAACAATGGATCAGTTACAGCTAAGAACCACTGGGTTCCTCAGTCTCGTGGAACATAAATATGGGTTGCATAACCGAAAACAACTGGCTATATTCTATGTCATTAAACACAGTCGCCGTTTCGTTGAAGTAAGGGATTTCACTATCAACTGCCAGCTTTCGCCTCCCATAAAAGGAAACAGTGCTCAATTTCGTTATCTAGATTATATTGGGCAGTTATAATCTACTAAGGTGACATGGGCAAATTGTCGTTCATTGAGAGCTTAAAGAGGAGAAATGATTAATTAATTATGCAAATGCTAGCTTTATTTCAGTCCACAATGCTGCAGCAAAAAGATCCAGAACTTCGACCGAAGCAGTTCCGGATGCCTGCTATAAGGTGTGAGGATATACTGTATCTTCTAACATTATTGTATACTTCCAAAAACCACGTTTAAAAGCGTACACTACTTATCTCATTCCGAACCAAACGTCTCCGTTAAATTAGTGCCACAATAGTAATTTTGGCCGTCAATCAAACCTCACTGGGGGAATTGAACATGAAGTTGCAACAATCTAAACTAAACGATGCCAGTTGGGACCTTCGCGTCACGATCATTCCGATACAAGCACCTACATCTGGTAATATCATTATGCTTTATTGCAAGAGCAAAGCTGCTACGTGATCACGGTTGCACCGCCATTAACGTTGGCTGGAGGCAGGACCATTCCCCATATCAAAAGGTCACATTACTTCATGATGTGCGGATCGATGTATATATCTTCACCATTTCAGTAACCTGAACGACACAGCACAAATCCGAGCCATAGCATACCATCATGCAGCTAATGGTAAGGCATTTTTATCGTCAAGACAAAACAGTGATGCCTTGTCACAATAGCTACTGAACGAAACCCTGCCGTGATACTAGGTAGCCGCATAGCCTGGAAACCACCACTGAGGCATTTATTCGATCAGCCATTACAACTCCCAGACGAATTCTTCGACATGCAATCCAACGAGGAACAACAATATACATCTGACATCGAACCCGTGTGTACTGCACGGTATTCCGAGTCTGGCAATAGAGTCCCTCAGAAGCCAGGCCTCCCGCAGGTTGTGTAAACCTGAACGCATTTGCGCACGTCTGGCTCAAAAGTTCCCTCGATCAGGTCTTGGTATAGCAAGGCCAAATCCTTCTTGATTTATCGCATATAGTCTACCTTCGCCATCTGAAATCAACGGCTGTTGAGTAGTCCGAAGAGACAGTTGCCAGCGGGACACAGACTGTGCCCATCGAAGCACTGGCAACGGCAGAACCCCGCCTGGCTAGTCCGCCTGCACCTTGATTTCCCTCTAGACTCTTATAACTGGGAACCCAGAGGCGGGTGTGTTTGGGCGTGATGTCTTGAGTGTTCAACGGATCAGTCTGCGGAATGTCACCATTAAGTAAAAAGCCTATACGGTTGCCTGGCTGTCAATCCAAATGATTATATTACATTAGGAGTTCGGATCATATCCCAGTCATCCGCTGGCTTATAGTATTGCAAGTATACTGATGAATTCTCGAAGAGAGTACGACTCGGCTTGCATGCGGTGCAATCCGCCATAAATTGCCCAGAATTCCTATGGTTCCCAAGGTGAGAATGTTACTATAGTCGTTGGGCTTCGCTGTCCAACATTCGGACTCACGTATTCTGACCGCACTGCACGCAGTGTATTTAATATGGAGGTCCAGTGTGAGGAGGTGACATTAATGACATCAGCAAGAATGCTGAGCTGCAGTAGCATCTGTACACGCGGTTCTTTGAATCCTATTATGTTCGTTCCACTGTACTTCTTGCTCAGCGTCAGTCACCACACAATAGAATCGCACATTAGGATGAGGTGAACCACGGCTGTGTATATTCAAAGAAACTTCCTCAGCCGAAAATCCTACTTCCTTATAAGGAGAACCAGGAGACGTTCAGCCTCCAATTTAACTTAGATTAAACTCTGATATTTTACTTTGAGGGAAAGTGTTAATTTTTGTTCATTTGGTCATTGGAAGTGGAATTGGGGTATTCTTGCTTTACTGGTCACTAGCATCCGTTCCGTTTTAATTTGATTTGCGAAGAGTCTGCATCTTGTAGGCAGCAACCTTCTCCAACGCACTCTCTATGATTTCACTCATAAAGGACTGGTATCCGATGTCAAATCATGATACAAATCCCACTGCCACCAGTGGGATTTGAACCATGACCTTCCGTACGACAGCTGGGGGGGGGGGGGACAGCAATAGGTAAGGCTACCCATGTTCGTTACGAAATTCGGGTGCGGGCATCTACAGGGGTGCTCTATGAAATGCCATGACGCAACTTTTTCTTACTGTTTCTGTAGCATGACTGGCATTATGCCATTTGAGACCGAAGATTTATGGACGGAGAAGCCCACCTGATGTTATCCTTGGTAATTATTGATTTGATAATCTCACGCGATTAGAGCTGTAAAGCTCAGAGTTACAATCGTCTTCGCTGCTGGAGAAGTGCGTATGGACTAGTAGCTCCAGGGTTTCCACAGAAGATTCCATACAATAGCCTTCCGATTTTTTAAGGATCTCGCAGATTCGTTGGTGCTTCCATTTTGCTGATAATGGTCAAGTCAGGACCGCTTCTTCACAGTCTTTATAGACGACTCGTGCCTCTTCAGCTAGTCCTTGAATGGCTGTCAGTAACTACGCCTGTAGCGGAAGTTAAAGACCTCCTTGATCAGGTTCCTGAGTTTAGACAGATATTCATTCCATCACGGTGAGAATGTCGCTTTGGGGGATTTTACAGGGCAAGAGACTTTGAAGGCGACTCCGAATGGTTCTTCTGGAGCATTGGTCTTTAACTCCAGAAAGTTTACCGTTCCAATGACGACCAACACCCGCTTTCGCAAGGACGGATAATACCGAAGGGAACGTCATCTTTGACGCACACTACGAAACTATCGGCTACTGCCTGCCCCCGGAGAGAGGTCCCAAAAGGCGATCAAGCGCCAGTTCCACAATCTGTAGAGCAATCTCAACAACAGAAGAGTTGAATTCCTATAATTCCCCTATTTGTTAAACAATTAAGTACAGCAGCTGTTCGGTAGAGAAGACCCGTCAACAATACTTTGAACATCATATTCTAAAGCAGGTCCAATATTGACAAATACGCAATTAGTTTATCCAAAACGGGTTCGTAAAACGTCCATCTGACAATTCAGCCGATACCCCCGGTGATTCCCAAAAATACTCGGTATCAGTCAATGAAACACTAACTAACTTTCTTGTAGGCTGGCATTTCTGAAAACTACACACTTTTAATTCCTCTCATATAGTCACCAAGAGGTGCACCTTAGTGTGGACCAGTATTACTGAGTCCCACACTTAAGTTGACAAGGAGCGTTCACATATTTCACAAAATAAATTTTTGGCTATTACAGGTCTCTCAATCTCACAACTTGGGTTTCATCCAAAACAAAAATAACATCTCCTTGGTAAGCTACCAAATTGTATCCCGCTTAGTAGCCTTTAGGACAGGCAGGTAATACACCTCTTTTGAGAGAATTTTTGACAATCACCACACAGGGAAGCCATTTCTTAATTGTGAGATTTGTTGCCTGGAATTAATAGTGACTATTATTAACAATAAGTGTCGTCGTCATTGTACAACACCCAAGGACTCCCAGTATGGTATGCATATGAGGGCAGATAACATGTTATGCTCCTTCGTCCGAAGTTCAAGAGGGACTTGGAAAATGCTGCCATCTATTGTTCAAAGTTAAAGTTAAGAGAAATACCTGTAGAGACTGGAAGTCAGTAAAATTTATTTCAGGATGCAATTGGTATACGATCGAATCCTTCCCTGTTGAGGTGACCCTGCTACCGAACAGGACAAAAGATAAAGACGATGGAGGCGCTTTAAAATTGCATCCTTACAGTGAGACTATTCCCACGCAAGTGGAGTTGAGACGAAAACGAGGATTAATTTTACTGGGCGTGAATCGCTTAGATTCTGTCAAGCTCACGTTTGTCGTATAGTTGTCGTACGATATTAGGATCTGAGATACTCGCCATCCAAGTACTCCAATGAACACCTCCCCCTTTCGAAAAATAATCGGTAAGACTAGGCTGAGTTGAATTACATACCCAGGCGGGAGGCAAGCTTTAGCTCTGCGGTTTCAAGACAATCATGTATTTGTAGCAATTTTGCTGTCCTATTTCTTCCACGGGTCAAAGGGATCCTGAAGAAGCTTCGATCCCCAGAGATTGACGCAACGTAGCAAATTAAAACTTGCCTTCAAAATCAAACTCCTCTGATCCTCATGCAACCGCACTCCTTCCTTAAGATATTGTAATGCTTCACTAATTTCTGGTTCAATGATTTAACGTACTTACTTCCGCCTTTCGATTTCTGGCCGGAGGAGCACCACCGCCATATATTCTGAATTTTCCTTATCCTGTTATCGTCTTAAATATTTAAATCTCAGAGCCGATTCATATCCCCGAACACGTGAATTTCTCATTAAAATTGTTTAATATATAAACTTCCTTCTGCATTTAGTATCCTGAATTTTGCCGACATGAGGTAAGATTTGGATTGTGAAACAAGTTCAGGGAGTTCAGCGACAGACTACAAGTGAACATACCTTAAACGTGAAAGGGGATGCCACTAGCCGCCACGAAACTGCAGTATAAATTCATGAGAGACTAGACTTGGCATCAGCAACATCAATGTAATGCTTGCATAAAGCATGGCGTAACTAGTCCTAGCATCCGCCGCTAACCACCCCCATCGTTGTGCTTCGATTCTTCTCAATTCTCTGTGGGTTATAGGGCACTCTACCCGGTGGACGGTCCATGGTCTGATCCACGGCAGGATGTTGCCCAAGTCTTATTTATTCTACATGTGGCCTGTAGCGTTCCGCACTCCCGTTTGCCACTTGTTTGGAAAGCGGCGGTGTGGAGTGCTTGGGAGCAACAGGCTCCTTGAGGATAAAACCAAACGCTGTGACGGGGATACATGTGTTTATGCGGATGAATGTATGTACATATTTTCGGGGAGCGTTGAGGGCAGAAATTCGGGAGAACCGACAGCCAAAAATAAAGTGTAGAGAATGAGGTGCTGGCTTCAGCCGGAGGGATGTTGTCTGACTGGTTTTCTGGCTCAATATGTTGGTTTGCTTTTAGAGTACAAGGGAATTTTCAGAGGAGGTAGTGTTGCCTTGACGGTTGCAAGGATAACTTGTTTTCGGGTGGAAAATGGTTATGGAAGCTTGTGCTCCTCTTGATAGCGTCTTTAAGAATTTGGACATCCTGGTTTATCCCAGGGATGCTTGCCTCCTTTACCGAGTTCAAAAAACAGCCTAAGGCACTTGGGCTTCTTCGTGGCGTTCATTTAGAAAATATAATGGATTCAGGGAAAAAGTCCCGCGAGAAGGATCCTAGGCACCTGGTAACCCGATTGCCCCAACCCTTCCTTTCCTCGTCGCTTCTGTTGTTGACTGGCTGCTTTGAATTTTATGCGATTTTCTGCGGTAGTTGTGAAAGTCGAGTGGAGCCGAGCTTGATTTTTACTTCTGGCTAGCCGGCGTTATGCTATCACTAATGCTAGAAATATAACCTCCAGAGAGGTCTAGCTGCCGGCCTGAAAGAGGAACGGGACAAGTGCATAGGAACTGAACGCCCAACAGGGGCCCGCAGGGTGCTGAACGGACTGATGCCATGTCTGCAGTTGCAAGTATGCAACATGGTGCTGCTCTGTTGAATAGCGCCATAGTTGTTGCCTGCTTGTTTTCGGACTGATTTTTCATTGCTAAGCACCGAAAAGTTTTTGGGTCAAAGTTTTTTTCCGCTGAAAGGGAGAAAGAATTCCCTTTTTTTCGGCATACTCTGCCGTAGCTTATTGCGAGGTCCGTGTGGCAATGCTCGTATAAGGGATGAAAGGCAAAGGCAAACTGTTTAGCCTTTTAAGTGCTGCTGTGTCAGAAGTGAAGGTTCCTGTTTTCGCTTTAAAAAAATAAAATTTCAGATGGGTATTCGTGAAGTTGAAATGGGTTTTAGGGAATTAACTTTTTTTACGGGGAACTGTTGAAGCTGGTACAAGTCGAACGGGCCGACTGTCGGCTATGTGAAATCATTCAGGTTTGCATGTTCGGATATGGATATTTGAAGGGTTTCCTTGTTGTGTTGTTGCTGGACTTTTTTTGTATCTTGAAAAGGGATTCCTTTCAATTTTTGTAATGCTTTGACTTTTGTAATGGGTTTATGAATGTAATTCAATTTGTTTGATAGTGATGCTTTTTTAAGGTTTGTAAGTTGCGATGAATGGATTAATTTTTCATAT
Organism: Hermetia illucens; assembly: GCF_905115235.1. Classification (NCBI taxonomy): domain Eukaryota; kingdom Metazoa; phylum Arthropoda; class Insecta; order Diptera; family Stratiomyidae; genus Hermetia; species Hermetia illucens. The sequence goes on along the minus strand of NC_051850.1, from coordinate 150,248,387 downwards.
CTTTTTGGGCGGGTATTGAAAAAGCAAGAAACTCTTAACGATAGGGAGAAAGAAGTATATTCAGAAGAATATTTTGAAGAAATTTTAGGTGAAATGATTTCATTGGGGTAAGATTTGCATGCTAGGATTTATGGTTCATTGCAGAAAAGTAAATAAATTTTGAATGAGTAGCATTCAAGCTCATCATTTCGTTTTCGTTCAATGTCATTATTATTGCACTTTAGGCTGTGAGGGTGATAAGCCAACCGCAGCAGGATATCACAAAGAGGAACATAAACACCCATGACAATCAAATATCTATGTATCAACTTGGTACACACGGTATATTGCAGTCCACAGTCGCGTTTTGCTCAATAGGACACCACCGATTAAAGCTGTGAGGCGCCAGGTTTTCCCTTTCCTCTTTACTGCATTTGTAAGTAGTTGTTAAATAAACTTTCAATTTTTTCCCCAGGTTAGGTTCAGATAACCCTTGGTCTTCCTAATTAGCGTGAGCGATCATCAGCCATATTTGGTGACATATACCTACCGCTACCAAGGAAATGTGGCGCGGCAGGATTCGCGGCATTCGAAATTTATTTCGAATGTCGCGAATACCAGCAGACAGATGACGTCACCGGCGCTCCACTCAGTTCAGACCTCGCTACAAGAGTGAGGAGCAGAGTAGGTGGCGAGAAACGTCAGATAGAAAATAATAATAAGAAAAAAAGAGTTAAGAAGATAGTTGGCAGTCATTGTAAAAAGAACGAGTTTTGTGCAGAAAGAAAATAGTTACGGGCGGAAATCAGTATAATTTCTAATATCCCTGAATTATAATAGGAGTACTTTTTTGAAATTGTGTATTGAACGTTGTTAAATACAAGCTCCTAAAGAAATATGAGAGATTTACATTCAGAAGCAGATTATATCTACAGCGAAAATCGGGCGGGATTCTGTATCGCAGTAGGCCAATGGGCCCATATATCGAGGAGTGAAGATAAGAAAATTGGAAGGTCGTGATTTTTCAGAAAAAGGACGCAGGAATATAAATTTCGAGCGATGGTATCTGGATTATGACCAAAATTTGGGAAAGCGAATCAATGCTTGATGATAGGCAAACAGGTATTATCTACTCACTGCAGTAATTGTAGACACCATACTCTAAAAATATTAATGAGGACTGGAGCGAAGTGATTTTTAAGTAGAGGAAAATTTTCTCGTAAATTTCAATTCGCAGATACTCAGCAAAAGAGCGTTGTAGTGTGACCAACACCGCGTATCTAGCCAACACAGGATCTATGCGCGGAGGAATTGTAGCGAATCTGGATAAGTACTTCTACTATCGATGTTTTTAAATATGCCGGTGCAATGCACACCTCTTCATATGCCGAAGAGGGATATCCGCCCTGAAAATGATTACAAAAGTGAACACCCATTTAATATTTATGTTTTATTCACACAGAGACATTTCTGCCACTTGTGCCGACCGTTGTTAATCATTACTGGGCCGACTTATGAGAACAGCAGAGTAGTAGAGATGATGGTTGCGCATTATCCGCCGCTAATATTGACGTTAGCAAAGGGTTGAGCAGTTAGGCGTTTTCGTCACTCGGTCTGTTACTCCGAAAATCCATTCCCCCTAGAAACAATAAATGGTGGCGTCAAATCCGGGTTTGTCATTTCAAAATAGTCGGACCACTTCAACTGTGCAAATAGTTAGTGAGCCTGTTTGAGAGACGCCCCTGTAAAACTTCGCTTTGTTGTACTAACTTATGAAGTCCGTGAACCGTACTAGCCGGAAAATAGAGAAGTTGCCTCTTAACGTCGGTTCTCAGCGCACGAGGTAGCAACTCTACCAATTTGTCCTCCGTTAAGGAATTTTCTAACCTGCTCGCTAGTTAACGTTCAGCTTTATAATAGCTGTCATCAATTGAAGTCCATTCCAGTCATCTACAGAATTCTTAAACTGCTGGCGAAGAGCCTTACGAAAAGCGGTACTCGATTCTTCCGGCAGACTGGTCTGGGGAGCACGGTCTTAGAGACTGTAATGATAATGGTGGAAGGTTTGTGGATTTCTGCAGTTTCCACTGCCTCGACATTGGTGGCACATTGTTCGAGCACAGAGTTCAGTTAGGTTTCGTACGAGCAAACAGGTTGACCAGTTTACGATCAGCTGTAGACTTAGGAGTTGTCTCCTGCATGTGCGTAACAAGAGGGATGCTGACATCAGCCTCGCTGCGTGTTGTGTTCGCCATTTTCGCATGGTTGGAGAAATGCGACCCTCCAACTTCAACATCGACGGCTTGTATGATCCAGCTTCCTCCCGAAAGTGGGAGAGCTATCTTGCTGTTGGCACGGAAAATACATTTAGCAACGCGCCCTATCTGTATTAATGGGCAGAGCATCGAAGACGTCGATCAATTTGCATATTTAGTTAGCGTGTTTTTGGCCGTCAGTGGCTGCGAACTGATATCGCTCGATGCACTAACATCGCTAGATCCCCTATCGCTGCTTTGTATTAAATCTGGAAATGCAGCTGTCTCAACACCAAGTTCAAGTTGAGCCTATACTGTGCTAGTGTTCGTTCTGTGTTGCCATATGGATGAAATGAAATATGATTTAGATATCGTACATGGGGCAGACTACGAGCGTTTGTCCCACTCTCTTGTAGAAGGTATCCTTCTCCGACTCTGCACAATTTGACGGATAATAAACAGAGTAAACTTCAATTACTCATTGCCCTTAGGAGGAGGAGAAAGCAATAATCTTATCCTATGCTTGAAACTACTTAAAGAAGAGAAGTTTAAAAGACCAAGTTGTTGTGCGTTGTAACTTCGTCAAAGTCTAGCAATCGGGGAATGGCAGTAGACTTCGAACTCTGCGAAAGGCACGTGATGCCGTTAGAGGCGGAGCCGTCCATCAGATTCGAGGAAAGTTTAAAAAAGTGCTTAAATCCAGATAGGATTTACGCTGCTCTAGGAAGAGGAAGTTCAAAAAGCGGAGGCTTGAAGGGTAGTCGACAGAGAATTTACGTTTCACATCACGGAGCCGTACACGAGGCTATTCTTCGCGAGAGAATTAAAGAGAACTAAGGAGGGTTGAAGGATGGAGTCAAAATCAAAAGAGGCACGAAGTATAAAACCTGACAATTGTTCTGCTCGATTGGTGACTTCGATGTATTGGGTGTCCAAGCGGAGCTTATTGCCGAAAGTGACTCCGAGGTTTTGAGTGAAATTTAGTTATGAAATGGAGTATCCGTTAAGAGAGTAGGAGAACGAATTTGGTAAGGATTTAAGTGAGTAGCGCTAAACCACTAACAGAGCACCAACGAACCAGAGTGTCTAGGTTAGATTGATGGGAAACACAGCCATAGGCAATGATATAACGGAAATAGCTTAAGGTCGTCGGCATAAAGCAAGACAAGTAAGGAGGAGGGAGGAGCTCGTTGATAAAAAATAAGAATAATTTAGGACCCAAAATTGATCCCTGCGGGACGCCAGATGAGGAGGAGAAGGAGCGTGATGTGCAGCCATCAAAAGAGACGCTGTAGGATCGTTTGGAAAGATAAAAGGCAAGTCATAAAACAAGTGGTATGGGAACGCTTAGAGACGAGAATTTGGATAGAAGTATCTTGTGATTTAGACTGTCGAAGGCAAAATCAGTGTGACTAGTGTGCACTTCCTGTCGTGAATTTAAACATTTAGCGGCAAATTTGATAAAGTGGAGCAAATTGGAGGCTGTGGAGCTGCGCTTAACAAAGCCGTGTTACTCTTTCACTATGTGACGGTCAAAGTGGACGGACAATCAGTCGCTGACAAATGTTTCCAGGATTTTGGAACAGAAAGGGAGGGGCGAAATGGGACGGTAATTCTTGGCAAGCATACAATTGCCCTTTTTGGGGCGGATGGGGGGTTGGGGGAATGATGAGAGGTTCTTTCCACAAGCTGGAAAAATGATTCCGCCCGAGGCTTTTGTTGAAAATTAGGAATAGGGGAAGGGCGATAAACTGACCACTTTTAAGCAAAAAAAGAGATTTAGAATACCAGCCGATATTAGCATCAAGTTCACCAATGAGGTACTCGACAAGAAGAGAAGTAAGAAGGGGAATGGTTGGCGATGCGAGACAGGATTTCATCCACTAGTGGGAGGTGAGAGGAGGTAGGAGAGGGAACCTTGATTGAAGAAAAGTAGCTAGCTGGGCAGTACAGCGGGTGTTGCGGTTATGACCAGAAAGGTTTGAGGTTTCCACGCTCCGATGGCTCTTCAACACCGGTAATATATTCGCTTCTGGACTTACGTATTAAGAATTTGACCGAGGAACGGAGAGTTTTGGAAAAAAACTAAGTCAACATAAATTTTAGAAGGCAGAAACTTCTTCCTCGCAGTATGTAGACCGTTTAATGCTTTCTTAATGTAAGGGAAGTTGGAAAAGTTAGGAGTTATGATGATACCTAAATAGACGATTTGTTTACCGATAGCAGCCGGAATTGAATTGATGTTAAGGGACAGGCTCTTGACGTTGGAGACAATTTCGAAGTCATCCTCAATCCATTCCTCCGGAAGACAATCGTTTGATACCTTTGAGTATTTTGGGCTAGTTTCCACTTGGAAAATATCGATTAAGCTTATTCAAAACTTTCTTGTTTCTCGTGAAGGTGTGAACTACGAGCTCACCGGCTTTTTAGAGTAGGAAGAGCAAGAACATCAAACCACACTGGTCAAACGAGAAGAATAAAGATAGGAGACTACAACTTTGAGACCGTTGATAATTTCTCCTAGCAAGGGTCAAAAATCACAACCAATAACAGATACGATGATGAAATCGGCGCACAGTCGTTGGCAGCCATCAGAGCCTATTTCACCCTACAAAAACTCTTCCGCTCGAAACGTCTCACCAAAGGGTCAAAGCTCTTACTGTACAAGACAATGATCTTACCATATACATGAGGACGTATTCCTGGGAAACTTGGATTCTTAGCAAGAAGAATTGCGAGATGGAAGGATGGCGTTGGTCAGGGTGCCAGACAGCCTGTAAGGATATCGAATTGGAGGACCTCGGCGCAAAACCGGCCCGATACCGGTTGTTACGCCGTTAATGATGATGAAGAGCAAGATGTGGATTGCAAATTAGACAGGTTATTGTGAGATTCCAGCAAGCATAGTCCAGAGAGAGAAAAATTATTCATGAATTTTTACTATCTAGACCGCTAAAAATTAGCTTGCAAAGGTGCGAGTGAATGTTCAGGTGTTCATCCCAGCTGAAAGCTCATATCAAAATCACAGGTTGTTACGGTTATTCCTCAGGAAGATATTGGTTTTACGGTTATTTCTGAGAATTAAGAAGGCTTAGCTTGGCGAACTGTGAAATGATATTGTTCATATCACAGTACTCATCGATCACCAATTTGATGATACGCTAAACGATTTTCGGGTAGGTGGAGAGGATCGAGATAGGCATGTAGCTTTCACTAGGAAGGTGATGATAACTCTTTTGCGGCCAGGGTTAATTTGAGCACATCTCCAGCTCACTGGAAAGTGGGCCCTTGGTAGGCAATGGCTAATTAGAAAGTACAAAAGAGGCTAGTGGTTACGGAGCATTTTTTGTGGATAATGGTTGTTTTGTCAAGCTATTTGACCTTTTGTTCTTATTCTGCTTAGTAGATGTTGCGACCATTTTGGGCTTCATGAAATTCGTTGTTGAGATAAAACCAGTATGGCTGATTATAGAAAGTGGGTGTTGAAATGCACTGGATTGGTTGGTTGTCTAGATTTAGGGGAGGTGATTCATGTGTTGATGATTTGTGTGGGGAGTGGTGGGCTCAGAGAAAATATTTTGCAAGGACTTTCAATTTCTGAGCAGGGGGCATGCCTTGGGGCAGGATATTACTGCGGTTGGTAACTTTGTCAATTTGAAGAAATAAGTATCTTGTAGAATATATCCTAGAGAAATTCATTCGGGAGGGAGATGAGGTTTCGAAAGTTAAGGGGGCGGTTTGACACAGTCTCGGCAAATACTTCCTGAATTACTTTATTATTTAGGAAACTAGATTTGGGATAGTTTGAGTCTTGGGTATTAATGACCCGCGCTGCGTTAGTGCAATGGAAATCAAGTACGGATAAAGACGATAGATTCACGATTCTATTGGGGAGTTACATATCAAGGATAATGGAGGCCTGGTCGCTGATGCTAAAAATGGTTTCAAGGAACGGGAACATATTGCGTGTCTTTCAACGCCACTCAAAATCTGCAACGAGTACAGATACTTGAAACCATACAATGACTTCCTGGAGAGATGCAAATCAGCCGTCAATAGTACCAGGCTGAACTATTGTCAGAACATTGAAAGCACCAAGGAGACGGCGAGACCCTGACCCTTCTTAACAGATTGGAAGTCTCCTAGACGGAAGCGTACTTCACCGTCAGTGAGGAGGACTGTGAGTCAAAACTGTCCTTGAAAGGCATGCGACCCCAATCGTGTGAGATTTTCAAATCAGTAATTATTGAGGATAAAATGAATTAAATTATAAACAGGAGGACCCCGAAATCCTTAAAAAAATATGTTCAGCCCTGGCCAAGCTTCGACTCAAAGTATAGGCGGATTTACGCTCAATATAATTCACAGTCATGTCGTTTGGGTCCAAACCCTAAATGAGAGGTCCGTTGACCAAAAAAAAGAGGGAGTAAGTTGCTCCTCATTTGGTCCGGTCCGATATCAAGTGGATATGGACTTAGGACCCCGCAATCCTTCCCTTGGACCTTCACGTTGAGTACGCTATGGCGTGCAGTGCAGTCAGACTCTGTAAGTCTCGAAGTTGAAAAGCGAATCCCTACAGTCATAGAAACATCCTAGATGAAGTACCTCGAGAACTCTAGGCATTACCAATGAATTGTATCATATGAAAGCAGAGCTTCAGAGTAATTTTATTGTGGGCTTTCTAACCAGGGCAGTGTCGGGTCAGTGGTACAATTCTCTAGGCTGGTAGGGAAGTGCAGGGATGCGGTGAATAGACTGGGCGGCACTTCCAAAATGACCTTCCTCTGGATTCCGATCGTAGGACCATAGAGGGAAATGGCGAGGTGGGGCTCTGCTCTACATAATCGTTCGTCCTGCTGCCAACTATCAGGGAGGGAATCTACTCATGCATCTTACGTTGGATTCCAACTCGCTGCTTTCCAAAGGTTACCTCGACTATCGTCAGATGCATAACAAATCGGTATGTAGGAAATGCTGTATAGGAGTTGTTTACTCGTTGGTTTATAGGTTAAGTCACTGTTTGAGTCCCAACCATCTAAACTACGGCGATCTTTATTCTTCTTCAACCAAACTGGGAATCAGTTCTCATGGACAGAAAGTATAATATTTCAAATCTTCTGCTAAGAGATTCCTCCTTTTAGTATGAAGTGGACTATCCCTCTTAAGGCTCTAAGCAAATTATATCCATTGTAAAACGTGAAGGATTAATTATTGCTTCTACCAAAAGCTCATACAATAAAACCCATTAAGTATTTCCATTCAAAGTTAAGTAAATCTCCAGATTCTGGTAAAAAGTGACAGCATCGCACTGTGTGTCCTCATAAAAACTACGCATATGGAGGAAGACATTCATTAGCAAACTAGAATTACGCATTGGTAAACCCATCCATTCAGCGGAATATAATTAGAACTTAACGCTTCTAGCGAATGATTCTCATCCTGGAAAATCGCCGACAAATCCTTCCTCATTGGAAGCCCCATTCTAAAGTTCACAACAAACAATACGTTCTAATGCACAGCCAGACTGCTGTTAAAAGATTTGATGTCTTATCCGCCATTAATTACCGTCCGTGGAGCAAGCGAGGAAAAATAGCAGTGAACCCATTAAAACTCCATCTAATTCCCGTTTTCTTTGTCTCTACTCCATATTCCATTTATCGTCATTGAATCCACAATTACGCTTAAGTCGTAATTAGCTCTTGTTATGGTTTTAAACTTTATATATGGCTCCTAAGGAGAAGAGAACTCTTTCCGAGGAGCAGACGATGGGGTGCGGTGAAACGCTGCGAACTTTTAGGGGTGAAAATGACGGTGGCACTCTGTCGGCTGCAAAATGATTGTGCTGGTAACCAGAGCGAAAGACCGTAACGAGTTTCTCTGGGAACTTTTGCTGCCGCTGCAAAATAAAAAGGATTTTCTAAAGAAACTTTCCTGAAAATTTACTATTTAGAGTAATCAACGTCTCGTCCTCTCACATAAGAGCCGTTCCGGCTCCTTTTTTGACCCCCTTGTCGGTTATGTTTGCGCTCGGGGGTGGCAGGGCCGGGGTGCAGGCCGTGTATAGGTTTATACTTCAATGTGTACGCTGTGTATGCAATTGTGTTAATACAATTCTATTCATGACTTCCAGCTTGTTCGAAATAATAAATTTCGAAAAAGGAAAAGCTTCGCTGATTTCTCTAATGAGAGTTCGATTAAAGCTGGCCATTAATTATTCATTGAAAAACTTTTCACTGCAAACAATGCAGAGTACTCTCAAAGTTTCTATTACTCTGCGGTGTATAACGCTGGGTGCCAGTACGGTCGGGCCGATGGCAAGGGGGTTGCAAAAAGAACCTGAAATCGAGCTGAGAGGTATTCAAGGGATGGACCGACTGTAGGTCGGACAGGGTGCCGACGAGCACGGCGGGAAGATGGGACGGTCAAATGTTAAAATTTATTAGATCCAGAATGGATGAATGATGTGAAAATAAGTTGGCTCCTGATGATCAATAATAAATTTACCTTGATGAGCAGACCCTTGATTTTTGATGAATGAAACGGTTAAGCTGTGATTGAAATTTGATTTCTCTTCAATTGCTTTCGAAATAATTAAAATTTGTATCATATTGAATTGAAATTTGGAGTGGGCCATTATCAGACGATGAATAGAAAGGACAGGTGTGCACTGATGGGATTTGAAGTGTAAAATGGACACTTAATGCTGTTTTAATTGATGCATTGAACTTGGAAGTAGTAAATTCAAGGTAAAGTCAATTGAAGTGTTAGTAGATGGTCTTTTGAGGGACGTGCCATTTTAAATTAATACTAAATCAAAATATCAATCATGAGGTTAGTAAAGGAATCCCAAAAAATCCCGATAACTATGCGCTTCTAGTCGACAAAACTGACATTCTACTGGGTATCCACCGAAAGTTCGCAACCATAGTCTGTCTCCTAGACCTAAGAAAAGTTTTCGACTCCGTATTGCCAGACAGACTAGTTTTTAAGCTGAAAGTTGAGCACCTCGACTTCTATCCGAGCGGAAATTCCAGGTCAACAACAGCAGTATCTCTCATCCCAATATACATGCCCAGCAGGTTCAATTTCAGTCCTTTCGACCGCGCTGTTTTTCCAGTTCATCATTGACCTACCTAAACTGAGCCCTAACTTTATTCGGATCAAATTCCTATAATACGCGAAAGTCCTGATCCTTTATACTTTTATTAAAAACATTTCCTTCTCAATCTCATTTGAATTCCTTTTAGACCTTGGAAATCATATTTTACCCACCAGAAATGTGAGACGATTGCATTTCACGGGAACATGAAGTTGATGCCGAAATTGAGGGACCTATTGCCACGATGTATGATGACTCCTACTTAGGGGCGACAATGACCTCTCGCCTGTCCCATGTATCCCACATTTCGAAGAGACTCAACTGAGTAAACGAGGCCTGCAATCCCTATCCTAAAATACGGCGCCCCAATGCCCAAAAAGTAATTGAACTGTTATATTGCAAATGCGACCTTTACTGATATTCAGGTTCGTTTTTTGGTTTGACAATTCCATATTCCAAAAATCCTCTGCAGGTATTCTAATATATACAAGAACGAAGACAATTTCAAATACGTTTCCAACCAAGTCTAGTTAGCTGTTAGCTTAAGAATGGTATTTTAGATATGAGTAATCGGAGGGCGCTGATATTAGCTTCAAGAGAAATCATCAAGCAACTTCCCTAACTTTCAGGTGCTCGGGTTATAACTTGCCAAATTCAACACTTAATATCTTTATGAGCCAACTTTTTCCAGTAACCTTAGCTAATAAAGAGGTTGGATCAGAGGTTGGACATTATCAGGGTCAGATAGTTCGATCTCCTCTTCCACTACTTGGACGAGTTGTCTTCAATGACTGATGAGCTCTTGCACGACTGTCCTTGTATAGCAGACGTTACCACGCTGATGAAGGGTAACACTTTTTCGGTCACTGTGTTTTGTCAGGCAAGAATAAGGCAAAATTTGAAGAGTTTAATTTGCCCTGCGACGAAACTGGTAGCTATTTTTGAATTGGTACCATAATGTTGGTATCATCAAGTGGGAAACCTCATTACAGTCGCGATTGATGCATATCAGGCCAGGTGACCGGCTAAGACAGTTAAGTCATCAAGCCATGTACCCTAGAAACTTGCCAGATTGAGAACAGAGGAAAGAAAAGTTTTCAACTGGGCGAAAAAAATCGGTGACTGGCAGAGGTACAAAAATACGCGCGGTCAAGGAAGCAAACCGGAACAGCTTCAGGGAATTCTCTTAAGGGATCGAACAAATCATCTAAGCAACCAGGCATTACAAAGCTGTAGCCAAAGACGGGACAATATCTTCTGTTTGTTTGAAGAAGGAAACTGGTCTGCATTAGCTAACCAATGTACTACCGGACGCCGTAGAAATGAAAAAAATAGCACTGTATGCGTTTTTTAATATCGAAGGAGCATTCGATAACACATCCGCAAGGGAGTAGGAAACACCCTGGCTTTCTGGAAGGGCAAATAAAAGTACCGGCCGGTACAAATACTATTGTAATGAATACTACTCAAAGTAGTCCACCCCAAACTGGATTAAGGGTTACTAGCGCCTGGTGCAGGAAGGTGGGACTGCGTATCTATCCAGCCAAAACCATCATAGTACCATTCACTAGGAAACATGAGTTTGGTCACCTGAGAGCTATAAGGTAATATGACATGGAGGTGAAACCAGAAACCGAGGACAAATATTTAGTAATTACATTAGACCAAAAATTACTCAAGAACGCGCATGTCGAAAAGCTACAAGAGCTCTGATGACTTACAGGTCCAAAGCAGGAAAAAAGTGGGATTGCACCACGCCAGGCTAATGATTACCTATGAGACGGTAATCTGCGCAGAAAGAAGAAGTTACACAAACTCCAAAGCCTGGCTTCCATGTCCATCAGTGGGACAATGAGGACATGTCCAACGGCATCCCTCGAATTCCTGCTGGGGTTAACCCAGCAGGCAAGGATGACAATCTTCAGGATGGCCGGGAGTATCAGTGGGGCGGAGAGCTGCCGAAGGAAGATTGAAACTCTCTCTAGGCGAAACCCCGAATTATTGATACCAAGGGATAACATGACAGTGAAATTTCACTTCAGTAAGAAGTTTAAAACACGTTGGAGTAACAAGGCATACTGGGAGAGTGTAGATGTGACATACAGCTTACCAGCAACTAATTACATGGTACATTGATAGATCCCTCACAGCAGAGGGAGCGGGGGCCGAGATCATTGGTGCAAGAAAGTTTTACTTGGAGTCAATGGGTAAACACACTAGCATATTCCAGGCGGGAATATACGCCATAGACATATGTGCCTCCTTTAATCCCCAAAGGAACACAGCGAACCGAACATTGCTATTCTGATTAACTCTAAACTGTTATGAGAATGTCATGAGAGACTGAATACGCTCGGCTCGCTCAACAAGGCCATGTTGGGTTGGAAGGCAATAAAGAAGTCGAAGAACTAGCCAGGAAGGGAGCGGAGATGCCTTTACATGGGCCAGAACCCTTGTGTGAAATTGGAAACGAGTTAATGGTTATGACATTAAAAAATGAAGATGAGCAGTTGAGCGAACTATACTCGGCGGGTCTGCCAGGAACAAAGCAGTCCAGGGTGTTCATTGGGGGATACCGACTCAAATGCACAAAGGATTGTTTAAACATTACCAAAAGACCCCCCGAATCATAATGGAAATTCTCACTGGTCACTGTAGGCTAAACTACGGAACTAGTGAGGCTAGAGATATCTACGAACACTGCCTGCAGGTTTTGTGTGGAGTGTGATGAAACATCTATACACGTTCTGGGACAGCGTCCGGTACTTGTGCAAAGTAGGTTGAGGCACCTGGGAGAACACTTAATACCAGATGCAAAGTGGAAAGATTTGGAAGCAGAGAATTACTAACGGTTATGGGCTGGCTTGAGACACTATAATTAATAGGTGCGCATTGTTTGGTTGGTTGGTTTTGTAACCGTGCTAATATTTACTGACCCAATTGCTTAGACCTTAGCAATCTCTCTCTCTCCGCCAAGGGTCCCAGTGTCACCTTTATCATCTTGAATAGTTTAACTAGATGACCAGAAGCAACTCCATTAAAAGATCAACAAACGATCATGGTGTGGCTTGGTAGAACATGGAAGCAGGGAACAGGGGCACAACGTGGAAACAGGGAATATCTTGGTTTAACCTCTGCTCTTAGTGCTACTCGCTCCCCGTATTAGGCGGGGAAATGATTTTTGATACGAAACTCAGGATCCCCTTTAAATTCTTTTGCGCCTAGGGTCATTCAGATGATACCTGCCCATCTACCCCTACAACTACTTGAGGAGAGAGCTTTAGTCGCCATTTACAGGCTACTAGTCCCGAGCCAGCATTCTTTCTAAAGGTGACGCTGGGATGGGGATGGGTGGTCTGAATTCCAAGGTGGATTCTGACAACACCTTGCTCGGGCAGGTGGTGAAAGGTGTTTAGATTTCTACATCGTTCACCACCTCGTCGTTAACGGTACACTGTTGGAGCACAGGACCTGCTATAACGTGAGATGGGCTAAATCCCGATTAAAACGTCGGCTTCGGGAAGTGCACAATAAAAGAAGTATTGACACAGGCCTTATCATTATCTAACGACCTCTCTTCACCTGCGTAACACTACAGCTCTTACTTGATTGCCGGTCCCCCAAATTATTACAAGCCGTAAGCAAACTTTCCGAACAACCCGTCCGCTACGTTACTGTGAAGTATTACAAGAAATGCAACGCCGTGTTCGTGGTGAAAAAAGATTTCCATTTTTGCTTTGATGAGAGAATCAGAAGCTGCTGAAAATAGCAACGATTTCTTTACCGTATACCGGATAACGAAAGAGATCGCAGATGATCATAAGCGTTTTGTTTGATTGGCAACGTCGGATTGGGTTTCTCATGCACGACGGTAAGCAACTGAAACCGTACAAGGGGCACTTCTGTACGATTTTTAACCGTACAACATACAGTGAAGTTCCACCTGTTGTGGATGATATGGATAACCATCTTATTATGCGGATACGGACCCCTCTTCTAAACAGGAACGAAAGTGCATACCATCGCCATAAATCCGCTCGAACGTGAACGTTTTCCCTGCAGCTCCTGCAATCTCTGTAGAAATGCTAATTCCAGTTAATCGTAAACCCCAGCAAGATGAGGATGGTCGTTAATGTTCTGGAAAAGGGCGATAAGTGGGGAAGAAATTGCGTGCTTATCGGTCGGTGGTAAACTAATCTAAGCTTCAAAAAGAACAACCTGAAAGTTTGATCGAAGGTGGATAGGCTGGTTGCCGCTGTCCGCTGTCCACTTTTCACTAAAAAGGAACTAGAGGAGATGGTTCTATCCATGAAGGACAAAGAACGACCAGAACCGGATGGTTTTCCCAGCGAAGTGCTGAAGCTGCTTAAGAAGCCCATCAGGGCAAGACTGACTAACGCAATACGCGCTGCCGGAGACTACTCACCAAAACATTATGGTTCGAATTCGGACGTAGTTAGTAACCCCAAATTTAATGTGAAACACTTGGCTTTGAAGTTTTTTTCCGTTATTATTTCTGTATTTGTGTACATTTCAAAGTACTATTAGCCAATAAAGGAAAAGTATCTTCCAAGTCAAATCTTTCTAGAGCGGGACGTGGTTCAAGTCGCCATTATCGACGAATGGTGCCCCTTTGTGACCCTAGACGTAAAAAACGCCTTCAATTTTGCAAATTGGTTCCACATGCTTAAGGCGCTGGAAAATCATACCCATACTCTAGGCTGCCTTTTCCGGATACTGAACTATATACTATTTAAAGGACCGTGCCCAGCTTTATGAAACCCGGAAAGGACAGCGCAACATAATGGCCGCATCAAAGGCGGCTCAGGGATCTATCCTCGGTCCTGACCTTTGGAACGCCTTATAGGATAGTCTTCTTTGACTCGAGATACTCGATTAATCGCATCTGATCGGATATGCGGATGACGTTTCGGCATTAATTACCGTACGCATGGTTGAGCAAGACTAGCGTACACTGAAATTGGTGATACAGTGAGTTAGCAGATGGATGGCTAAACATGGATTTTACCTAGCTCTGGAGTAGTGAGAGTCTTGTCTAATGAGTATGTTCCCACAATCCTTCCTATTCAGGTTGGTGAAACCATGCTCTTATCGACAGTGAAATACCTCGGCATCATGATAGACACGAAGACGAGTTTCTAGGAGCAGATTCGCAACACCACTGGCAATGCTGCGGCAAGAATGTTTGTAATTTGCGTGATGATATCCAATGTCAGAGACTGTTGTTTACTGATGAATACGGTTCAGTGCCTCCTCCTTACGGTGCAAAGGCAAGGGGCTCTACAAATTGTGTTCACCTATCGTAGTGACTCGGAGTTAGCAGTGAGGGTGATAGTTGGAGCTATACCAGTCACTCTCCATGCTGCTCTGCGGAGGCTTATACACCTAATCAAAGACTAGAGAAATAATAAATCCGCCGCTTATGAGGGAGCCAGCACTGCGAATTCAGGGGTAGCTTGACCGCGCATCTCATCAAAGACTTGTGGCAGTGGTTCAATCAAAAGCGCAACGGGGTTGACTATTACGTAGCCCAGCTGTTCGATGGATACGGGTATTTATAGCCTTATGTACACACAATTGAAATATCATGGTCCCCCGACTGCTTTTATTGCAAGGGTGTGGCGGATAATGTCTGCCACTCGTTTTTCGTCTGCAGAAGGTGGCAGCTTCATCGCCATCACCTTTCGAGGGAAGGGTGTCAAGTTTCCCTGGACACTCCCTGAACCACGGGAATGTGCTCCTATAATGAATAAGCATGGCCTAAGCTAATGGGTCAAACGGATCCGGGTTAGAGTCCTAGAGGCACTAGGGGGTCTTTCAGGCGGAACTCTATCTGAGACAGGAGTCTGGCACTTTGTGAGTAAGTGCATTTCACCTCCAATAAAAAAATGATGATAATAATGATGCAACCACTGAATTCAAGAAGACTTTGCCCGCATCAACACGGTGCTCAACGTGGGTCCAACTTTAAATTTGTAAGCCGTTGGGTATTATTTTTACACAGTTAAGGTCCACATCGAATCGTTACAAGAGATTGGATTCATCTAATGTACAGAGTGAGGTGCCACAGACAGATAGATTATGAAACTGAATAAATTACAAACTTACATAACTGAACATTTTTCAGATTTTCTATTTTTATTTTTTTATAATAATAGAAATTTAAATTTACAAAGTTTTAACACAAATATGTTCCGCCCCCCCACATATACTCTGCAGCAGTCTTTTTCTGGAGTGCTCGTACAGTCTTTGGCCCAGATATCGTTTTTGAGGGCTTCCGCAGTCTTAAAGCCGTCATTGTAAACTTTGGATTTCTGGTATTCCCACGGCAAAAAGAATCGTAAGGGGCCAAATTAGGAGAGCTGCCAGTTTAAATTTCCCTTAAGGAGATTAGGCGATCGAGTTACATTGCTTTCTAAAAGTCCATGACAGTTCCTTCTGTGTGGGCTGTGACCCCATCCTGCTGAAACCAGAAGCCCTCCAATTCAAACTCATCCGATTCAGATGAGGAAAAAATTGCCCCAATGGCTCGGTTATCTTCTTCAAAAAAATAAGGGCCAATGATCTCACTACTTGAATGGGCACACCATACTGCAACCCTGTCGGAGTGTAGGGACTTCTGGTTGACTTTTCTGGTGTTTGCCATACTCCAATAGCAAATGTTTTGTTTATTGACATATCCACTGAGATGCAAATGTGCCTCGTCGGAAAAGCAAATGACGGCGTCTTGCGGAACTGCAGCAAGTATATTTTCACAAGCAAGATGTCTGGCTTCATAATCACGTGACAGCAATTCATGGACGACCACCATTTTACAAGGATACATATATTAAGATGTTCTTTAACTATTCGATGAATGGGACGCCATTGCTCAATGGCGGCCTTAACCCTGACAATGTTTTCTGGGGTAGTGATGGTGTTCTGATGAACCCTTCTGATTGATGGCACATTTCCAGTAGTCTTGAATGCATTCACCCAAAAAAAAAATCGATTTCGATCGGCGACGCGGGCTATATTGGGCCTCTAACGGAAGGCATGCTGTACGCAGATTATTAAATGTGGGTTTTCACAATAGGCTTTCGCACACTATGTGCGCTGCCGTACAGACCACTCCATGTTAGCGACTGAGGAGGGTCACAAGAAACCTCCCTTCCTTCTCTGTTGAATGATACCAGCTTTCCCACCACTCACATCTGATACATGAGGAATGCTCCCACTTTTACATCCATCTGTCTGTGGCGTTCCACCCTGTATAAGGAAGAGCGGAATTCCCAACGTCACCAAACTGTTCGGAGTTATCAGATGATGTTGGTCTAGCAGAGAATAATACAAATTCACCGGTTTTATTCCATCCTGTCAAACTGACATCTTGAGCAGTTGACGAGCATTGATTAAGTTTTCTTGTTCTAGTTTCCATTGGACTAGCACGATTGACTTTAAAATCTTTCCACTCTCCAGGATGTATTTTCAGGTAGATCCATTTAGTTCCAAACCCATTGTTGACTTAAATTAACAAGAAGGTAATTGTACCTTATAGAAAATTTTAAAAAATTCTGGAGCTGCTTTGCCGATAGTAGAATCTAATTCCACTATTTTCCTACCAAATGTGCTGCAGAAGATCTGGTCTGGTAATTTTCCAAAGGATGGTCGGTTTCGGGTGGGATAAATGTCACATGGTTCAACCATATATTTCCACATTGTTGCAATCCTGTTGGTAATGCAGCATTCGTCCAGAAGAAGAATCTAAATACCAACTCGAGTTAGCTTTTACAGTGTTACTTGGCAAATGTTGAACCCACACTTTTGGACCATTATAGAACGAACATCTTTTTAGTGCAGAAGTGTGATACCTGATAAGGTTCAGTATTGATCCTCCTTGTTTATCAGGAAGGTGTATGGAATTGGAATAGGACAAATCAGGATATATACTCCTTCCAAACGTAAGCAACATTTCGAGTATTCAAACTTCCAGCACCAAGTGTTTGCATGCATTTTTAAATCGAAAACTGTCTGGACCATCTTCCAGCTTTGCGGTCACAATTCCTTCTTCCGTTTTCCTACCGCCATTATTTCTTTTATGGAAACAGAATGAACCCAATGTGGTTTTTCTGCAAATGTATGCGTTTCTAAGTCTTCCACTACTTGCACATAGCTTGTGCGATAAAAATTCTTTGAAAATATTTTTCTTTATTGGACCTAGAATGTGCTGCTGCAGAATTCCAACATGGATTAGCCCACCCCGAAAAGAAGGGAAATTCCACAAAGTTATGGATGGTCGCTTGTTCGCAGGCTGAATGCATGCATAGTTCGCATTTGATATACACAATGAGATTTCGCATTGGAAGTTCAGGGCAGTCCGCCATGTGAACCTGCATAATATAGAAATGTGCACTCGCAGAATATACGGATTCGCATGTGCATGCAGGCGGCGAATCTATCCCTTCTACGTTTCATACATGCAACTATTTTAAATGCAAAATTTCTTATCCGTGCCCATAAAAGCCATATGTGCAATGCATTTAAATGATATAGAAGATAAGCGGTTAGTTTTGATGATGGCCCTGTTGAATGGAAATTAGCTGGGAAATTTTGCGATTTCCTATTCTGTCCTCGGATCGCGAGGATGGTGCTCCGCTCGTAATTCACCCAATAATAGTTATTTGCGAATTTCCTTAACAATTTCACTATTTCGAGCTTCGACCAAATGATGGTTGACAGTGAGGTTTCCAACAGACTTCATACGACCCCAACCCTTGTTTGTTAGGGATGAAGAGCCTCCTAAATAAAACAGACTAGATGCTCCCTAAGCTTTCGCCTGTTTCTGCTTTCTCCTTTGTACCTGACGAGAAACCTGGAAAGAATTATTTATGCCTTTTTCAAAGGATGTTTTCAGGATTCTATTCAATTTCCTTGCCCATGCGAAACATGCAACATCTTCCCTTGAATTGGATTGTGCTAAACTGGCAGACGCATTAATGAATATTCAGATTTGGGGGAAATGCACACTCTTCCGTTTGAATCGGATTCGTTTGTCCAGTGTCTGTTCTGGGATTACCATCTTTTTTGTTGTTTGAACAGGTAATTAACGCGTAACAGACAGACAGTCAACATTTTTGTCCTTTGAAGTATTCATTAAGCCCAGCACAATACAAGGGAGTTAGCGTTCTGCGTCTCAAAAACAGTTCTCCACTGGAAACTTGCTCGCTGACTTTATTCAAATGAAAAACTGTCTACTGAACGCGATTAGGAAAATCAGTCCTGTGTCTGTTTACTCAGGAAAAATATAGTAGACGAGTTGGTAGAGCTGGTTACCCAGCAACAACTTGTGTAGAACAAACCCAATTGAACAATATTTATGATAGATAATAATAATGTAGAAAATAACTCCCTGTATCGAATTGCGATTGTTGCCGAATTTGACTTTGTTAATTCTTCTTAAAGAGTAGGTGAGGGAAGTATAGTCTATTTGCCGAGGAAACTGTTACATTACCTGCAAGTTTGCCATAACATCCAACTAACCTTAAACCAACCTTAAATTAGAAAGAAAAGGAATCTTAGGGGGAGGTACATAGCATACACTCACAAAAGTGTGATTGCAACTGATAAATGGAAAGAAGCATTTCGATATCTAGCTCGACAATGGCCAAATATTTTCTCTTTACCTGCTATATTTACAGGAATTTCCTCAAATTCTATGACAACTACATAGTTCAGTAGGTTCGATTTGTCATAGTCCCATCCGACGACTTCTTACCTTCGTACAATGAACGGGGGCTGGGAGGACTGTCTTTTGGTAGAGAAGTGATTACCGTGCTGAAGGTTCAAATGGGCATGGGAACTAGGATGTTATGGGAAGCACTGATCTGATGGTATCAAGTGCTTTCAGTTTTAATTAGTCCTGTGAGGATCTGTAAAGGTCGAATCACTCAGTTAATTAAATTTAAAGATACAATTTCAATCTCGATAGTGATAGATCAGGTCTACGTTGGACAAATTAAAAGACGGACGAGAAGCACCCTACTGCTAGTACGGATGATATTTCCTGGAAATTGCACAGGAAAACTGCTGCCGAACTGCCTCTGGACGCACCGCTTATGGGAAAACCACAACTCTTAGAATAGCAGCGATCGTCTCACCGTATTAATCTGTCAGACGGATCAGCAGTACAAAGGGCTCTGGCACATATAGCACGAGTAATACTACTTTGGCTCAAATTTAGTCAACCAGACAGAATACCGTTGCCGTTTTGGTTTTCTATTGGCAGCAGAACCTTAGGGACATGGTTTCTCGATGAGCCCTGGTGTAATTTGGTGCATCTTTCTTAGTGAAAGATTTACTTTGAGGGTTTTTACCTGAAAGCAGTTTTCTTAAATGCAAGAGAATGATTTTGCCCGGAGGCAATCGTTTTTCCCTATGTTCAATAGGTGGCGTTAAATAACAGGCAAGAAAAGCCAATCGACCCTTTTTGCGGAGCCAAAGCTAGATTTTCTTTCTGCGGCAAGCGATGGAAAAACTGTTGGAATATGGACAACAGTTGCAGCATCTGTTCATCGACTTTAAAGCCGCCTATGTTAGCATAACCAGGGTAAAACTGTAGACGGCCCTGAGAGAATTCGGTATCCCGACGAAATTAATAAGACTGACTAGACTGACCCTGACCAATGTGCGAGGCCAGATAAAAGCAGCAGGATCACTCTCAATACCATTCGAGATCAACAACGGTCTACGACAAGGGGATGCGCTATCATGCGTTTTCTCTAACCTTGCCCTCGAGAGTGATCCGTGATGCTGAGGTAAATGCAAGAGGTACGATCCTCTTCAAGTCCACCCAACTACTGGCCTATGCTGACGATATCGACATCATGGGAAGAACCACCCGAGACGTACAAACTGCCTTCATCCAGATCGAGCAGGCAGTGATTAGCGCGAGATCTTGGGCTGTACATCAATGAAGGCAAGACAAAATATATGGTGACAACGTCAGCAGCGAAGGCAAATCAACCAACAACATCAAACCACACTGGTCAAACAGGAAGAATAAGGATAGGAGAATACAACTTTGAGACCGTTGACAATTTATCCTATCTAGGGTCGAAAATCACAACTGATAACAACTACGATGATGAAATCCGTGCATGGTTGTTGTCAGCCAACAGAGCCTATTTCAGCTTACAAAGACTGTTTCGCTAGAAACGTCTCACCATAGGGTCAAAGTTCTTACTGTACAAGACTATGATCTTGCCAGTCCTCATGTATTCCTTGGAAACTTGGATTCTTAGCAAGAAAAATTGCAAACTTTCGGCCGCGTTCGAAAGAAGAATCCTCTGAAGAATTTTTGGCCCCCTACATGAGGATGGACGATTCCATAGCCTACACAATGACGAAATCTATGAGCGATACCATGACCGTCCGGTTGTGGATAAAATCCGGCTCAATAGGTTACGGTGGGCGGGTCACTTAATCCGTATGGATGAAGATGATCCCACCCGGAAACTCTATAAGGGCCATATCTACGGTAGGAAAAGAAGACGAGGCAGACCCTGCCTAAGATGGAGCGATGGCGTAGGTCAGGACGCCAGACAGCTTTTAAGGATATCGAATTGGTGGACCTCGGCGCAAAACCGGGATGTCTGGAGTTCCTTATTAAGGCAGGCCTAGACCGGATACCGTTTGTTGCGCCGTTGAGGATGATGATGATGAAAGCTAGTTGAAATTATAAAGCGCCTAGCACCTATAGTTCTATGGTTGCAACTACATCCGATAACTCCTTTGATCAATCAGTTGTTGCTTCAGCAGTCTTCCCTCTGCCTAGCTTTTCATAAAAATTTGCGTCAAGTTTTCCATAATTTGCAAATAAAGTTCTCTATTTAGATGATGAGCAATGAGGTTGTAGACCAGTTCAAGGTGGATAAGCGAGCAGTTTTATCAACAACTCTTCTATGTATTTCGGACATTCGCGTTCCAGTTGTTTCTTCTCAATGCTAAAGGTGGAGCCGTTCATTCCAGTGCATCTTCTTTCAATATTGAAATGTGGTATAGAGTCCTACACAATTAATTAAATCCTCTACTGACAGGTGCGGTGGTCGCGATGGCTTAGCGTTAAGCTCTCGATCTCATAACTTCGGTCATCCACGTCATATTGCCCCGTATTAACTGTAATGGAAATGAGAGTAAAACACAGTTTCATTGATACTGTAAGAATCCCTGTACTCCACAAAGGAGTCGACAGGAGAATTACAACTTCGCTACTACCCTGGTAAGTTGTCGAATTAACTGCTGCAAAACATTTATATATTTTATCTAGGAACCATGGATTGTTGGTAGGGGTCGCCTGGACTTCCAGCAGGCAGATTTACGTTATATCAGCGGAACGATCCAAGCTGCTTTTATTAAAGTCCTAGGTGGCGGGACAACAGTCAAACTAATTATAAGCCAACAGTGAGAAAACAAAATTGTGTGGACTTCTGCGCATATGTATCTCCTACGATGAGGGAAAATTAGCTATCGACACATTAAGGCTGTCCAAATAGCAAACAAAAACTAAGATCTAATCTGCTGTGATAAAATCGGAAATGCACATCCTGAACGTGGGCTAGTGCCCACAACCCAATTCCGTCAGTTCCACCATCTGCTGTTGTCGGAACGTATCTAGTATGAGTGAAAGAATATCACATCCTTCATCAACAGGGGCATTGAATTTCTAATGGACAAAGAACCTCTTCAAACGAGCATTGTAGACCAAGGCAAATGAATTCTGTTAACGGGACCGAGAGTTACAGATAGCTCTGAAAAAAAGCATAGGATTATCTAAGCGACCCAAAAGAAGACGATCAAGATACTCTAAAAACTAAAGAGGGAAAATTAGTAACCCACGTATGCAGATTAGGGGGCGTATCGAAAGCGATGAGAAAATTTTTAATTATCAACCTCGACCGGCTGGTCACTTGAACGAAATTTTGTGTCATATGAGCAGGTCATTTAGTTTTTTTCGTTTGATGACCGAACATGAATTCTGATCTACTAACCGAGTGAAAGGATGTCCTACAATAAGCCTCCATATACATATTGCTGGTCAAGGAGTAGTGTAGGTCACAGGGTGAAACGAGGATTGGTACCCACGATGGAGCATAAAGTCTAAGAAAAACCTCCTCAATCAACACCAACAGCTCTACCCTCCACCTCCACGTGGTAACCGCTGGGAGTTCCTTTTTAATTCAAATCTGCAAATGGAGGAGGATAAGGTGAGTCTCTCGCGCCTAAGAACGGGACAAATCACCACAAAAGCCACAAGGAGCATCGGGCTGGATTTACTATAAAATGTACGCTTTCTGTGTAGATCGCTACCCTAGCAGCTAGCTGATTCTCTGTCTAAATATAAAGCTGATTTAACAGCGTTACAATTGGTGCGCTGGAGAGGGACCATTTCCTGGGAAAGAGCCACTACACCATATATTATAGGGGCCATCCAGTAAACCATGTGGCTGAAGTAGTTCTCTTAGTCAGGCAAAAGATGAAACCTCTTGTCATAGGCGAGCACATAGCCTTCTGTGGTTGCGAGACAAATCTGGAAATATAAACCACGCTAATGTTCACGCTCCTTCAGTGGACACTGCAGAGTAGGAGATAGATACTTTCGATGAGGCAGTAGAATGAACCCACGAAGCCTTTTCCAGGTAGGATATTGAAGCATGTTTGAAGATTTTAACAGCCAAGTAGGGACGGAGCCCGTACTCAGACGACCCGTCGGTTCCCATGGCTTACATAAGGATATCAATCATAACGGACTGTGGATTACCGAATTAGCAGTGTCTCACGGAATGGTTGTTAAAAGTACCTGGTGTGCGTGGAAAGTGGTTCGCAAGCAAACATGGACCTCTCCAGATAGGACCACTTTCTTTCAATTGTCTACGTGATAATCAAACGCCGCCACCTCTTAACCTTGATGAATATCAGAAGATGTAGGGATGCCAGTATAGACTCGGATAAGTATCTCGTTGGCATGATGCTTCCGGCTCGAAAAACAACTCGACGGCCTCTGACAATCAAGTGAAAGTTAACACTGAGGCCATCCACGACACAACTTCTCTTGACATCTATGAACGAAGAAATGGATGCCGTAATGACGGCTGTTAACAGAGGTCCTGGAGATGAAGCATCGACAAATGATCTTCACAATCATCTGAAGAACGTTATAATTAACACGGCCACAAACATACTCTGTGTCTGTGAACTAGAAAAGTACAGGGAGCAACCGCACCAGGCACAGTAGGCGGAAGTTTTACCAAGAAGTCAGCAGGATGAAGCCTTATACACCTCGATGCTCATCCTGCCGAGACAAAGAGGGAAATCTGATGTCCGACAGAATGGGCATACTGGAGCGATGGGTTGAATAATTTGGTGAGCTACTGAACAACCAGAACATCGGCGAGTTGAAAGTGCCGCCAACTGAAGACGACGGACAAATACTACCACCACCAAGTTTAGGAGAAACAGTCTGTGCATTTCATTGGCTAAAAAATCACAAGTCGCCAGGAGCCGATGGAATTACAGCCGAATTGGTTAAATATGGAGGCGACCAGTTACACCAAGTGTTCACCAACTTGTGCTCAAAGTATGGGACAGCGAATCAATGCCTGACGATTGGCAACGAGGCATTATCTGTCTCATACATAAAAAGGGAAATATCACACAGTACAGCAATTATAGAGGTATCACGTTGCTGAGTACCATCTATAAGATATTCTCCGCTGTCTTGCATTGGTAAATACAAAAGAACCTTTACTTCAGGAAAATCAGCAACAGATCAGATATTCTCTCTGCTTTTGCAACTTTTGTAATATGGTTGTCAGTTGTCTCATCTTTTCATCGACTTTAAAGCCGCCTATGACAGCACAGCCAGGGTAAAACTATACACGGCCGTAGGAAAACTCGGTATTTCGACAAAATTGATAAGACTGACTAGGCTGACCCTGACCAATGTGCGAGGCCAGATAAAAGCAGCAGGATCACTCTCAAGACCATTGGACATCAACAACGGTGTAAGACAAGGGGCTGCCCTATCATGCATCCTCTTTAACCTGGAAAAAGTGATCCATGATGCTGAACTAAATGCAAGAGGCACCATCCTCTTTACGTCCACCCAACTGCTGGTCTATGCTGATGACATATACATCATGGGGAGAACGACCCGAGACGTACAAACTGCCTTCATCCAGATCGAGCAGGCAGTGATTAGCGCGAGACCTTAGCTTTTACTGTATAAGACAATGATCTTACCAGTTCTCATGTATTCCGCGGAGACTTGGGTTCTTAGCAGGAAAAATTACGAACTCTTGACCGCGGTTGATAGATGAATCCTCCGAAGAATTTTGGGCCCCCTATATCAGGATGGACGGCCACTTAGCTACATAACGACGAAATCTGTGAGCGATACCACGACCGTCTAGTTGTGGATAAAATTCGCCCCAATAATTTGCGGTGGGCGGGTCATTTAATCTTTATGGATGAGGATGATCTAGCCCGGAAAGTCTATAGTATAAGGGCAATATCTATAGTTGAAGAAGAAGACGGGGCAGAACCTACCTGCGATGAAGCAATGTCGTAGACCTGGACGTCAAACAGGTTTAAGGGGTTTCGAATTGGTGGAATTAAGGCAGGCCTAGACCAGATACCGGCTATTACGCCAGTGATGATGCTTGTTGGTTGGGTTATCAGTATAACAAGACTCTTTGAGATTGTCTTTTTTTAACAAAAAAGGGGTCAAAGAGATTTGCTACCTTCCTTCTTTCCTTTGGGATTCAATAGTTATTTTTGCATGGAGAGTAGCTTACCGCAGTTTTTACCTAAAACATATGTTTTGTCAATTTGAGTTGCGGTATTTTGCAGATTTCATAATGAATGGTTCTGGTATTAGCCACCAAAGTGTAGTGCCATCCTTAACTTTAACTTAATTTTCTCCGCAATAAGAACTATTCTGTGATATTTTTTTTTATGGAAGGGGGAGATCGTGAAGGTGGATTATAGGATATTGGATATGGTTTATTTATTAGAGTTAGTCGAGGGATGGAGAGTATTAGGGTGGTCAGGTTAGCCACGGCGGATAATTTCAAAATTTCCTAGTTCTCAGCAATGTACGGTAGTAATTTTTGTAATACTCCATGTAGAGGTGCATATTGAATACTCCTTGCTCCTGAAGATCAGACTTTTCAAAGGTGAATTTAATCGTGTTTGTTTGTTCGGATCTCTCTTATTTAGCCATTATTCTTGGACAACTTTTACCAGCGCCTTTTACAATTTAAGATGTTTACTCCATAAAGGGAGTGATAATTTATTACTGAAGCAGATTACATAGTTATAAAGTATGAAGATTCTCTGGCTTTTTATGATGGGAGACTATGATCGAAAATAGCGGTCACAATTTAACTTCGGTAGGTTAGAACAGAATTGTAGCCTCCCCATTTTGTGGATCACACACAAAAAGTGGATCACCTGTTTCAAAAAACAACTAAATCCATAAGAACATGAAATTTTCTTATAATTTAAAAAGCATATGAATAGTTTAGGTTCTAATGGAGTTTTAGGGAGTTTAACTCAATTTAATTATATATAGACTTTATACAACTTGGCTAATGTATATGACTTGCAGTTTCTTGCAGGGCAGAGGAAACTCATCAGATGCTGCCCCATCTCTGCTTGGGAGCAGCGTGAACGAAGTGGTTGCAAGGTAGCATTTGGACACTTATATCAATTCAAAAACACGACATGTTTGTGAATTATAAACAGTACAAAACCCGTCTTGGAAAATTTAGGCCTAAGCCGGCCGAGGCAAACAGAAGTTTGGCAAATGCATTCCAACAACTACTATTTTATCAAAATTCAATGGACTTACTGATTTTCTCTCATAGATTTAAACTGATTGTGACTCACCTGAAATGAAAGGAATACGAATATATTAAGTGTTAAATCTACCAAATATGAATATTTTTTTTGTATTAGATCCTATTTGCTTTTGCACTTCAGAAACACTGGTCAAATGGTACAGATTTTATACTCTATCGGATGGAATCTGGATTGGAATGAATCTTATGGAACTATCACTTCGGATTTAACCTAAAACGAGCACTATTTGGCTAATAACTAGGTGTAGAGGACCATTCAAAACTAAGAGGGATTTTGTTATCTCCTTTTTTTCTTCAGTCTTTGTCCCGTTCACAAGCGGGGTCGGCTCGTCGTGATCGATTTCACCATTTAGCTCAATCAAATTCTCGATCTGGATGCCATCTCGAGGCTTTTAAATCTCCATCGAGCGTATCAAGCCATCGTTATTTCGGCCTGCCTTTTGGTCTTTTACCATCGACTTCGATGTTCAGACCAATCTTGGCAAGTAAATCCTCGTTAGCGGGAATTACGTGCCCATACCATCAAAGCGCCTCTCTCGCAATCTTTTCACGATCGGTGAAACCCCATAACGATCGCGGATATCCATCCTCATTTCGGATGTGATCAAAACGTGTAACGCCACTCGTCCAACGCAACATTTTCGTCTGCATTACCGCAAGACACCGTTCATTGTCTTTCATAGTCGGCCAACACTCATTACCATAGAGAGCGACAGAAAGGACGACATCTTCAAAAATCTTCATGGTATGGGAAAGTATTTGGATCGGACGGTAATTTGAACATTCTGCTGGACTACCTTTCTTTTTCCATATTGGAACTGTGGTACTTTCTTACCAGTCAGATGGTGTTCTTCCTTCCTGAATAATCCGATTAAAGAATTCACTGATCCACAGTGTTGGGTCCCAGCTCTTCGCTTTCCAGAGCTCAGATGCGATGTCGGCAGGTCCTGTTGCTTTCCCTGATTTCATTCGTTTTATTGCCTCCTCGATTTCAGTTGCGCTGACAGGTGGAATTGCTCCAAATGTCGGCAATGATTGTGGAAGTGTAGCATGAGCAAATTCATCCGCTGAAATCTGCTCAGATTTTCTCTCTGCGGCAAGCGATGGAAAAACTGTTGGAATATGGACAACAGTTGCACCATCTGTTCATCGACTTTAAAGCCACCTATGATAGCATAACCAGGGTAAAACTGTACACGACCATGAGAGAATTTGGTATCCCGACGAAATTAGTAAGACTGACTAGGCTGACCCTGACCAATGTGCGAGGCCAGATAAAAGCAGCAGGATCACTCTCAAGAACATTCGACATCAACAACGGTCTACGACAAGGGGATGCACTATCATGCGTCCTCTTTAACCTGGCCCTCGAGAAAATGATCCGTGATGCTGAGGTAAATGCAAGAGGTACGATCCTCTTCAAGTCCACCCAACTACTGGCCTATGCTGGCGATATCGACATCATGGGAAGAACCACCCGAGACGTACAAATTGCCTTCATCCAGATCGAGCAGGCGGCGCGAGATCTTGGGATGCACATCAATGAAGGCAAGACAAAATATATGGTGGCAATGTCAGTACCGAGGACAAATCAACCAACAACATCAAACCGCACTGGTCAAACACAAACACGAAGAAGAAAAAGGATAGGAGAATACAACTTTAAGACCGTTGACAATTTCTCCTATCTAGGGTCGAAAATCATAACCGATAACAGCTACGATGATGAAATCCGCGCACGGTTGTTTTCAGCCAACAGAGCCTATTTCAGCTTACAAAGACTGTTCCGTTCGAAACGTCTCACCATAGGGTCAAAGCTCTTACTGTACAAGACTATGATCTTGCCAGTCCTCATGTATTCCTCGGAAACTTGGGTTCTTAGCAAGAAAAATTGTGAACTCTTGGCCGCGTTCGAGAGAAGAATCGTCCCCCTACATGAGGATGGACGATTGCGTAGCCTACACAATGACGAAATCTATGAGCGATACCATGACCGTCCGGTTTTGGATAAACATCGGCTGAATAGGTTACGGTGGGCGGGTCACTTAATCCGTATGGATGAGGATGATCCCACCCGGAAAGTCTATAAGGGCAATATCTATGGTAGAAAAAGAAGACGAGGCAGACCCTGCCTGAGATGGAGCGATGGCGTAGGTTAGGACGCCAGACAGCTTTTAGGGATATCGAATTGGTGGACCTCGGCGCAAAACCGGGATGTCTGGAGTTCCTTATTAAAGCAGGCCTAGACCGGATACCGGTTGTTGCCCCGTTGATGATGATGATGAAATCTGTATGTATTCTCGCCATCTGTCCGTCGCGGCTCGACGGTTGGTAAGCAAAGTACCGTTCTTGTCATTATCGCAACAGAAGTGTTCGATATCCTGTGTGTGTTCATTTGGGCTTCTGGCAAGTCGATACAGATCTCTCTCTCCATCCAGAGTGTCCAGTTTATCGTAAAGATTTTTGTAATGGTCCGTTCGGATGACAGCGACTGCTCTCTTTGCTTCCGCTTTTATCGTCGAGAAATTTGTGGCGGAGGCGTTTCTTTTCAGTGACCTTCAACATCGTCATTGCAAAGCCAAATATCTCGGTTGATGTACCGCTTACCCGGCTTGATGGCCTCGAGGGTCTTGGCCGAAGCCGCTTTGCGGATCGTGTCCTTCATTTGATTCCACGATTCTTCCACACTCGTAATGGTTGGTAATCGCATAAGTGAGGCTATTTCTTCTTTCTTTTTACGAAATCGCCACGATTTAATGAACGACTGGCCAATGCTTTCCCCATGCTGTTTTATCGGTGGCTTAATTCGCAGGACGGCAATCAACGGCCGATGTTGAGGTGCGATGGTCTGATAGGGAACGACTTTGCAATCAGTGACGGTGATAAAATGTCGACGTCTTATGAGAATATAGTCGATTTGCGTTTTACTGTTCCCACTATAAAATATAGGAAGATGAGACAATCGTTTGATTAACCATGTATTCATAAGTACAAGGTCGTGAGTGTCCGCCAAATCTATTGCACGCTCGCCACCCTCATTGCGTGCTCGAACTCCTTTCCCCCATGGCTTCTGTTACCGTTTGCCTTTTCACCCACATGGCCATTAAGATCGCCGGCCATGATGATATAGTCGTCAGCAGGCACGTTACAAGCCTTCTCATCGAGATGCTGCCAGAAGGCATCTTTCTCAGCATTAGGTTGACCTGTCTATGGTGCGTACTCGTGCAAAAGTGAATGGTGCGATCATCTGATATAATGGTGAGCTTCATCAGCCGATCATCAAATCGTTCGATTTTCTTAATGGCATCAGAGAAACCTTCTGAGATGGCAACGCCAACACCATATTGAGTGCGTGGGCTACCAAAATATAGAAGTTTTTAGCCATTTTTACCGCGTTCGCGTTCAATGTCGCAGCTTTTGGCATCGGGCATCTTGCAAAGCGCGCCTTTTCCGAAAGGTTCTTGCGAGTTCGTCGCTCTTTTCAGTTAGGGTGCCAACATTTGGCTACTTCCTTATGTCCTCACGTCGTCCATGCGTCAAGAACCATTCCCGATTTCTCGACAGGACCCGGGCCCGACCTGCCGCGTCGACTGAGGTGGACGCCCTAGCATTTTTCCGAGGCTTGTGATTTAATCCGGTCATCTTGTTTCTGACGACATTGTATGAATTTTCATGGTCGGACTGTCGCGGGACCTGTCTCCAAGAGAGAGCAGGTAGGATTTAGCAGAGTGGAATAACTCCAACTATACTCTATTTATCTCTTTCCCTGATATCAGCATTTTTTTGTGTCTTACTGAGGATAGTACTAAGTACGTTGCCTCAAACCTTCCTCCTTTACCTGGGCTAGGTAGACCAGCATACTATGTTAATAGCGTGGCGTAACCATTGATTGTTGTTCGCAATTCCTAAAGCATCTAGGGACATCGGATTGATTTGAATACAAAATTGATGTAAGTGCTCCTTTTAACCAAATGCGACCATTTTGAACTATTTGGGACACAGTCAACTCATTTAATCTTACATTTTGTTATATTTCTTTCTATGCTACTCGTAAACTTTACCTTCAGCAAATATGGAGTTTCGTTTTCCAGAAACATATAATTCCCTGATAATGTTCCGAGTTTCCATAAAAAACAGCAAAACAAGGGCTCTTGTCTGCCTTGAAAAAATGTAGCCTTCAATTGGTAAACTATAATTACCAGCGAGATTCTAATGGGTTCATCAAGCAATCATGAAGTCATTAGGTCTGTGAACACAGTGCTCGCTTCAGCCATCCAAAGGACTGAAAATACGTAAATGTCTAGTCCTCTCCAATCCTTCCACTATCTTCTATCGACACTTCTCCATTAGTTCTTCCCGTTAATGCAATTTGAATAAAATAGATTAAGACACGTGCATGATGAGTCGAGAAGATGGTCATTATGGCAACGCAAAAGTCTCATTAGGGACAGACTCACTATGGATTTTCACGCCATTAAAGAAAATTTTCAAATAGCAATTTTTGCGTTTATCATGCAATCTGAGGAAGTGTTCTTGAAGGAAAGAAGGTTGTGTAGTATCTAGACCTTCAACATGGCATTCTACCTAATTCTGTAGAAGGCTCCGGTTCTTTATGGTTGAGTCATAAAACAACCAATAGGAAATATACATTAATATATGTGGAGTGATTGAGAGGTCAGGACAAAAGTCATCTAACATACGAGGGCCGTTCAAAAAGTAATGAAGGCTGTAGATAAAAAATATAGGTATTTAATCTTCTAAATCAACACGTTTTTCTTCAAAGAGAGGGGGAGAGCGGGAAAGGGGGGAGGCGGCGTACATCAGTTACTTCCGTTGCTATACATTTTACTCCTAAATATCACACTGGTTAACACTAGTTCCGGGCTGTGGCGGGGGATCTATCCAGAAACTAGACTACAGTATGAGGTCTCGCATTCTCATGATGAAGCAAAATTTCGTTAATGCTGCTTTGCGGTTATTTTTAAGGTTTTGTTTGCAAAGCAAAACCTGATTAAAATCGGTTCAATGTCTGTCTGTCCGTCTATCTTTTTTTTAAGGAGGTGGAAATCTTCAAAAGACTCTGGCCTGGGCACGCCAGAGTGTGGGATTTTTACCCACTGCGATAAAGGAGAGATGTAGCTGGTGTTGTAAATGTTTACCATTTCGATTGCCAGGACGTCAATCGTCATCATTCTCGAGATGACGGACGCTGCATCGTCTGAGACGGTCCTGGAGGCAGAACACACCCTTAAGGCTGTTCTTCTGTAAACCGTACTCAGTTTATATGCATCGCCTAAAACCTGCAGCGCGTTTCCCCAAACTGGGACTGCATGCAGCAAGATGGAACTCACCACCCTGGCTATGAGCAGCCTGCAAGTATGTCGCGGTCCTCCTACGTTTGGCATTATCCTTGCGAGAGCCATACTCAGGGTGGATGCTTTTTTTGCAAGTATGCTCTCTGTTCTACTTAAAATTGAGTTTTCCGTCTATTATCACCCCCAGGTATTTGATGGCCGGCTTGGAAGTGATGATATGATTCCCGATTTTAATGCAGGCGTAATTTCTTTTGCGGTGCTTAGTGATGAGGACCGCTTCCATCTTTTCCTCAGCGAGTGTCAGTCCAGCACTCTCTAACCAAGCTTTAACAACACTGATTGCTTCGCTTCAGTAGAACTCAGCATCCTCGAGATGCTTTGCGACCACAACCAGTGCTATATCATCGGCGTAATCCACCACCGTGGTCTCCTCCGGAACCGGAAGGTTAAACACATCATTATACATGATGTTCCACAGTAGTGGGCCCAGAGCAGAGCGTTGTGGTACACCCGCGGAGACAACGTACTTCTTGGGTCCATCATCGGTATTATACCAGAGTGTTCGCTCACGCAGATAGCAATCCATAATAGCGGCGAGGTAGGTGGGAACACCAATCGTCGCCAGAAACTTTCGTATAACGTTCAAATTGGCCGAATTGGATGCATTCCTCAAATCCAGGGTGACCACAACACAATATTTGCTGGTACAACCCCTTCCGTGAATTGCATTTTCGGCCGAGCCAGTAACCGTTTTGATGGCATCAATGGTTGATCTGGCTTTACGGAACCCATACTGCCCATCTGAAAGGCCCGCTTGGCTCTCGACGACTGGGAGTAGTCTATTATAAATGACCCGCTCCATCATTTCCTCCATAGTGTCTAGAAGACATATGGGTCAATAGGAGGACGGTTCCTCTGGTGATTTGCCAGCCTTAGGCAGCTGCACTAGCTTCTGCCGCTCCCACGGTGCTGGAAAGATACCCTCGGACATGCACGTTTCGAACAGCTCCGCGAACATATCCGGCCTACATTTGACGGAAAGTTTGAGGGCCTTATTCGGTATGCCGTCCAGACCCGGGGCTTTGCTGTCGCCTATTCGACTGCAGATCTCCAGCAGCTCGTCCCTGGTGACTGGTGGCATCGGCATCATAATCAGGGGACGCTGGAAAGTGTTATTACCCCCTCATGTTGGGGAAATAACCCCTGGATTATTTTCAACAAGAGGATTGGACACGTGATCTGCGGAGATGATCGGCGTTTGAATCGCCCTGTCACGATTTTATATGCGCTACTCCACGGATTTATGTCCGCTTCCAAATAGAGCTCCTTAAAACATTCCCTCTTACTCCGCTGGATGGCGTGCTTGAGGTTCTTGCAAGCTTCCCTGTAGGCATGCATCTCCACTAGAAGACCCAATTATTGGTGGAATAGTGAACTTGCCAGCCTTCGTCCGTCTGTCTGTCTGTCTGCCTGTCTGTCGCACGTACTTTTCTCAGAAACGGCTATACCGATTGACACGAAATGTAGTGAGAAGGTGGGAACTGTGGACGCCCAGACATGCAATCAGTAATATTCTGAGATTAAGGGGGGGGGGGGGTCCCAATACATGTAAAAGGGGGGTATACACATTTTTTTCACCGAATATAGTCATGTGGGGTATCAAATGAAAGGTCTCGATCAGTACTTTTCGAAGCCGCTTTTTGAGTAGTTTTGAGATTTGTTAGAAAGGCGGGGAATGGGAGGGGTGGAAAGTGATGATTTCTTTGGCGGACCCATTCTTAGAAACTATCCAACTGAAAAATCAGAAAAAAATCATGAAGCTGCCCCTATATGATGCCCAGGCCTCAAAATGCTCTCCTTATCGATATCCGTTCAAATTAAGGTAATAATACTATATTACCATATTTTTGGGGAAATTGAGTAAGTTTATCCCACAGTTATAAAAATTGGTCCCTGGGAAGAGAAGAATTTTCACCTTTTGTGTTACAACTTTGCTTTCAGTTACCATCCCTTTTAACCGCGGAGGCGAGTACTAAATATGTATTATGAAAACTGTTCAACATGTCCAATCTGCGAACCGATCGTTTGGAAACTGCAGGTATAAATAGCTAAGAAAATACTGGACACGTTGGTATGCAACTCAGTAAACCTCCATATGACCATTCTGTTCTGTTCTGAAAGCTACGTTAGGCGATCAGTTTCTATTAGTAATAAACAAACAAAGAAAAAGGAACTTGTAATCATCTCGATGTCGAGAAAGGCTACACTTATAGAAGAAGGTCTCCTTTATACAATCTAAACAACCGCCTAAGGTCTGTTTTGTTCAGCATTGTAGGTTTGTGTGAAGGATGAAGTCTCATTGGCAATTTCAGTTTCTTTAATCTTCCGGCATTTACTGAGGATAAGGACTACGGCATTAAAGATAAATTATATTCTATTCACGAAAGGACATACGACTCCCGGGATACGAAATGGTAATGGGTGATTACAATGCAAAAGTTGGAAGGGCAAACGCGGGTTTTTTCGCGGATTGAAGTGATGCGTTTGCTTGGTCGTTTCCAGCACTCTCTTCTCAGGGAAATGTAACGGAACTGCTACAGAGCAATGAACCCGAGAAAGAAAAAGGAAGAATGGTATTGCCATTTTCTATTGGAACTTGCTTCCTTGTATAAAACTCGACTTACACAACAAAACACATATTATTAACTTCATTAGCCTTCATGCCTTTATGAATGTGCCATTCACCCCTTGATGGGGTATAGCGTGGCAAAGACACCTACGCGCCATCGTTCGGCGTTACTTGAAATGCGTTTCAGCTCCACCCACGAATCGGACTTCCCGAGACGCTCGTACTTCTCTACTGTTCTGCGTCAAATGGTCTTGCGGTGATCCACTCTTCCGCCACCTTAGGAGAGGGGATTCCATCGCATGGCGCAAACAGCAATGCATTTGTCGCCCCTCCTTAAAGTGTAACCTATCGACTGCCAGTTCCGTCTTCCGACCACAAGGCGTACGAGTGGTAGGCCTCTGCGCCAACCAAATTCTTCGTTTGAGGTAGTGCCAGACCATCGAACTCCGATGATGCGACGCAGACACGGACGCTTTGAGCTTTCGGGGAATAGCGGAGTTTATTTTCTATGTGCTTTATCCCATATAGCAACGCAGAAAGAACACTAGCACAGTAGAGTCTCAATCTTAGTGTTCAAGTAACTGTATTTGCAGATTTTAGACAGGGCAGCGACAGCGGATCTGGCGCTATTAACGCGCCGGTTAACAATCAGCCTTCTTTCAGCTTTCTTCAGCGTTCTCTATATACAAATTGATCGAAGCCTTCGATGCTCTGCCTATTATTGCAAATAGAAAGAATGCGATGACCCATCAGACTGAGAACTTTGGTTTTGTTGGTATTTGTCTTCAGTCCAACTCTACTTGCCTCTCTTTTCAAATCCAGAGCCATTCGGCCAAGATCTATGATCAGCAACCGTCAGGATGGGTGTATTTTGAGGCCTCGATTTTGCATAGTTGCATCACTGTGATTTTTTTTCGTTTGCTCGGTTGGGTAGGTTCTGAGAACGAGGCCAGTTTCACTTTTTGGAGCACACATTTTAAGCCGTTACTCCGGTGTGTTTCTCCCATCTGCAAAAAATAAGATTATTTCCGTTGTAGTCGGACTCTTTCATTTGATACCCCACGTGAAAAACAATTTACACTCCCCTCCATTCGCAATGCAAAATGATTCCAATTGTTGCATGTAAACGGACAGACTGAACACATGTTCTCAACAAATTTCATGACAGGCAGCACATAGAAAGCTGAAGCTGGCTAGACAGCGAAGCAAGAGGGACATCTTCAAATAACTTTGTGCAGAGGCGGATATAGACTCATGGAGAAGCGGCTACAGGGTTGTGATTAGGAGATTCAGAGGTCAAGCAAACCCGCAAATTACAGATCCCGATCTCCTATTGAAAACCGCTCAAGGTTTGTTTCCTCTGGAGAGCACAAGCGGTTACAGTCTATAGACATATCTAGATTTGCCTGTAATACCCCGAAGTAACGACTAAAAATATACTGAAGATTTGCGCCGGGCCTCGACGGCATATCAGACAAAGCCCTTAAGCTGGCCATTAGGTCGAGGCCAGGCATATTCTTAGAGTTGTCTGAAGTATGCTTGGTGCATGGGATCTTTCCGGAGACATGGAAAAGACAAAGGTTAATGTTTTTGCCTAAACCTGGTAAGCCTTCTGGTGAATCATTTTCCCACAGACCTATATGTCTATGGGGCAAATGCTGGAGTCAATAATCTACAACAGAATGTTCTCGGCCCTAGAGAGTCTGGGAGGCCTATCAGGTCGACAATTCAACTGTCGACGCCATCAAACTGGTCACTGGCTCAACTGAACTTGCGTTGCATGGAAGGGGTGGCACTAGTAAATATTGTGCTGTGATCATCCTTGACTTACACAATAATATAAGGAGGTTATTGGCGGCGATTGGTGTACCCAGTTACTTAACTGCGCTATTCGGCAGCTATTTAACGAAACGGGCAATGGAACAAAAGAATTTCTTGTCTCCCCGGGTGTTCCACCAGGTTCTTTTCTAGGCCTGCTATTGTCGAACATCATGTATAATGACCTCCTCAACGTTCCAGTTGCTAGCGAGGTCACAATAATGGGTTACGCCGATGACATAGCGGAGCCTGTTGCTGCAAAACATCTGGCGGATGTGTGGTATATTTATCCGAAGCAATCACTGGTATAAACTTGCGGAGGATACAGAGAGGAATCGTTAAGCAGGTGGCAACAACGGTGAGGGGGGGGGGGGAGAGAGACGATGGACCCACAGATTGACTCTCAGTATCAAAACGTGGACAAAGAGAATTCATGGTGAGATAAACTATAAACTAACGAAGTTTCTCGCAGAACATGGCGGTTACCGTAAATACCTCTATAGGTTCACACTGGACAGCTCACCCAACTGTCCCAGCTGCAACGGCATTTTCAAGGACCCGGACCATGTTTTCTACCATTCTCCTAGATTCGTAAGGGGGGTCTAGATGAGACATTGGGAGGAACAGTAGCACCGGAAAATATAGTTGGAAAATGCTTACGTGCCAGGAGAACTGGAATGCAGTGAACGACATGGTAGGGCGGATTCAGTGCAGGTTGAGAGAGGCAAAGGAGGCTAGAAAGGCGTGGTTGAGAATGCAATCGATAGGCAAAGGGAGAGCCATGCCCACCCGGTGACGAAATACTTTGTGGTGGTTCCGCGGGGAAGAGGACAGGATTTAGGAGTGGTTTTAGTGGGTAAAAATCCAACACGCTAGCACATGCGTACCAGTGCCCTTAGAAGATTTCCACCTCCCCGAAAAAAGGACAGACAGGTGGACAGAGGGACATTGAGTCCATTTTAATAAGGATTCCTTTCACATAAAATTTTAATAAGGTTTTGTACCACACAAATATGGGTCGAATGTTTTAATTATTAACCCATTTAGATCCGCTTTTGGCTCATAACCCCAAGCGAATCTCGTGATAATTGATATGCCTTAGACCATAAATGAGGCCAGCAATTTGCAGCTGGGAAGTGGGCGGAAAATCTCGAAAATTTAAAATTGCAGATTCGGGACCACTCGATCTTAAAGCAAAAATAGAGTTATTGCCTCGGTTCAAACCGACTGTTTTTGGTGTTTAAAATTGGCACGCTCGTCGGGTTTTTGAATTTTCGTGTTCGGAAACAACAACATATCGTAGCCGCTCCCGGCGATGCTGTAACGCAGGTAAGGCAGTGGCTGATGTGTTTGTCTCTGACTTGATGAACGCAACCGTAACTTGGCTAAGGCTCAAGGACTAATTCCTTCGACGAATTCAGATTCTTTCGAAACCATTTCTAGGGAACAGTATATACATGTATGTACTTAGCTGATAAACTAACGTTATCCGTGTTTACCTACTGAATATCTGAATTAAGCTGCCTCAATGTAACTAATAGGCAGCGTAACACAAATTATCACGGAATTTAGGGGTTCCTGGCCCATGAGTTGCATCCTCTTTCAGCAGATTTTGTACAAAGCGGGAATTACTCTTTATGTTACCGTAAGTCTGCGTGAATATAGTTTCAAAACAGTTCCCATAATTCTATTTCAGCCAGGAGTCACCCCTCCCCCCTTCCTCTCCACTCTACCTTATCCCAAAACAGTTGCAGAAAATTACCTTTGAGAATACTGCAAAAGGTCCTGATTAGGATTTAAGTAGATACTTATCGGAATTAGATACAGAAGAAAGCCCTCCATGGACACCCTCGTGCAGACATGATTGATGGTAACGGGAGCGGAACAAAGATTCATTCAGATAGTTCTGTAGCACCTTTGCCGCTACCAACCCATAGGGATATTACACGGAAACTTAACATCAACATGTACTACATCAGCACAACATAATTTCGTAATTACTTGCTCATTAAGTGAATGCACCGGATGTTGCCTGGTGAAATGGGAAAGGAAAAACTCTCACAATTTGTTGGTGTAAAGTGTTTTAGTATGTGTGGGGTGGAATGTATTGCATGCATCCTAGAAATTCGCCGAACGATATTCTATATGGCAATTAGTTAAGGAGCATTTAGACGTCCATTAGTAAACCATTTCCAACAGCCAAGTCACCGCAACCATTCATTAAGTGTCGGCAATTGTAACCTTAAATTTGTTTCTTTTGCTTTGTCTTCTTCTCGCCTGAATTAATAGATTTTCGCTATGCTTTCGGTTTTCCCCTTTCATTTTTCTAAAAGAATTGTATCAGAATAAATTTAATGCGAAATTACACCTATCACATCACCGTATCTAATGTTCCTACAAAAAACAGAATGTTCATATTTCCGTCGCCTGAGTTGAAATGGAAAATGAAATCCTGGTTTTAGACAGCGGTAAGAAGGGGAGAAACCAACATTATCAACTTAAAATTGAAAATTCCTGGGGTTAGGTGTTCCTTCATATTAGCCACTTACTTTTTGTTGTTTTGGACCCCGTTTCCCAAGCAAAATGATCCAGTTTGTAAAAAAACGGAGAAAACAATTTCCTCCAGTGCGTCATTACCTCTTTTTCTCCAATAACTTCGGTCCATTCTTCGTCCCTTTAATTAACGGAAAGGCATTGAATTTGTCTGCTTAGTCCGGGAGGACTACCATTAGTGGTGGCATACTACTATATGCTCGTATGTGGCTGTCGTTCTCTCTTTAATGAGCCAGGATACATCAACCACACTTCATCATCATCAACGGCGCAACAATCGGTATCCGGTCTAGGTCTCCCTTAATAAGGAACTTCAGACATCCCGGTTTTGCGCCGAGGTCCATCAATTCGATATCCCTAAAAGCTGTCTGGCGTCCTGGCCTACGCCATCGCTCCATCTTAGGCAGGGTCTGCCTCGTCTTCTTTTTCTACCATAGATATTGCCCTTATAGACTTTCCGGGTTGGATCATCCTCATCCATACGGATTAAGTGACCCGCCCACTATAACCTATTGAGCCGAATTTTATCCACAACCGGACGGTCATGGTATCGCTCATAGATTTCGTCATTGTGTAGGCTACGGAATCGTCCATCCTCATGTAGGGGGCCAAAAATTCTTCAGAGGATTCTTCTCGCGAACGCGGCCAAGAGTTCGCAAGCAAAACATTAACCACACTTATGTGCCATAATTCTCGGTTCGTTGAAATATACTTTAGCAACCCCCCCCCCCCCCCCCCCTGATCTATCTACCGCTACTTCCACCATCTGATCAACATGCCTAACATACGGGGAGAAGTCAAAACATCAACAGCCCAGACTGAGAATAGCTTTGGAATTCATCCAAATTTGCCTTCCGTTGAAATGAAAACTGGGGAAAGATATTTTGGAATAAAACCAAACCCTTCCGGAATCGAACAAAGGGCCTAATCCATCAACTCTGGGGTATACGAAACTTCTTGTGCAAACTTAAGAGAAGTATACATTGAACAAATCAGAAGGAACGTGGAAACCCAGCAGAGTTAGCGGATAAAAGGTTGAGCCAGTCCTCAAATCAGTTTCAGTTGGGCGTTTGACATGGGGGAAAGTCTGAAATTTTATAGAATACCGAAAAACGTACTTCGTAATAAGGACCAAGGCAGCGGATACTCTTAGTTTTCCAGATTCATCAGGAGACGCACTCCTGAAAATAATTTCGTTCCATCGGTGAGGCAAGTAATCGGTGGAAAGTGTGAATGAGAATTTAAATACCTCCTCCTCCATACCTAGAAAGTGAATATAAAGAGAACATCACTCCTAAGGCAGATATGGTGGCATGACGAAGAGTCTACCAGTTGCTTATTGAGGTTTGGTAGCAAAATAGTTTCTGGCAGTTCCAGCTGGCGAAGAAAATTCTTTCTACCATGCAAACCTCAAATCAGTGGGGCTCTCTTGGGGTAGCATCTATAGGGGAACCTAAATGACCTCGTCATTGCGCAGAATTCTTCTCAAATATTTTCACGAACCAATTGGGATTTCGAGCTTCCTTTGCGTCCGAATAAGCTATCCGATCTTGCGGAAGATTAACTGGTCGTCACTGTGAGTATAGTTTTTATTAATTTCATTAATAATAAAATAAAGATGATTCTTGTTGTTTATATGTACATATGTTGAATTCACTATTGGGAAAATGTAGGTCTTTAGATTCGAGAAACACTCGAGCAGAACACAGCCCTTGTTCTTTGTAGTTCGCAAAAATCTAATTCTAAACTAAAAGCAAC
Source organism: Hermetia illucens (assembly GCF_905115235.1). NCBI lineage: Eukaryota > Metazoa > Arthropoda > Insecta > Diptera > Stratiomyidae > Hermetia > Hermetia illucens. The sequence goes on along the minus strand of NC_051850.1, from coordinate 150,208,062 downwards.
ATCAACAGCGCAGCGAGTACTAAGTAAAAAACATCAAAACCATGCAGCAACACAACTACACCATTGTTAGAATCTCGACGTCTTTCGGTGGTCGTTATCAACAAGGATCTCCACATGCCTAGCAACAACAAATCCACGTACAATCATAACAACATCAACATTTTCATTAAGCTCAGGTGCATCTCCAACAAGCCAACTGCCGCATGAAATGAAGCGGTTGGGTGGTGACAAAGTCGACGCCGAGCTGCTACAATCTTGGTGGCTGCAGAGGACTCATTAATGAGGTCCACGTGCGACCCATAGTAGGTGAGGTGTCCCGCGACAACTTACATCAGGTGGCTGAGCTGCAGCAGATGGTGGCAGCATTAACACCCACCGTCTTTGGGTTGGCAAAGGTTGCTGGTGGTTTACGTTCGGGGAGTGGGTCTCGATCAAGGTTTAGATCTGTTAGATCGGCTAGTAGGTCGTCGAGTCATGCTGGCACCGTCGTAAGTTCGCTGAAAAGACTATAAAGTGTACCAGTCCTGTAATATCTCACTAAACAAATCAGACTCGCCGGGAGTTCTGTTGACTGCTACTTGAAATGCAGCACTACATCGCCTCACAATTTACGATCACTTGAGCTGGCACAACTAGTCGATACAAGCGCTGAAGTTTCGGTTCTTTCTGCATTTCGTTTGAAACTTGCAGCAGCAAATTCTTCGTTGATCCGCACGTAGGGCTACAGGCAGGCATACTTGAGTTTAGGACTTCAACGAATGTTCTCTTGGCCCTTCATAATCGTGAACATCACTATTCCCATCTTAGACGCAGATGTCTTGGGCCACTATGGTTTGATAGTGGATATACCTAGCAAGTCCTTCAATGACCCCACAACTTTCCTTAGGCCATAAGAAAAAATCTGATTCTGCTCACCCAGTACTCTTTCCATTGTTTTTGAAGACGTTGACGGTGCACGTATTCATGCACTTCTTCAAAAATATCGCAACATCCCTACCAAGCGCAGTCTTTCTGAACCCGTTAATCATGATGTTCAGCACCACAGACCTTCAAAAAGTTGTTGGTGGAGACTTTGAAGCGACTATCGACGTCTAAATGCTCAGACCATTCAAGACCACTATCCCATCCATGACTTTACACACTCTATCGCTGCCGTATCTTCTCGACCTTGGACTTAGTCGAGACATATCATTAAATCCTTGTAACTCCCGAAGATATTCCGAAAACGGCAATATTCACTAGGATGACTTTTGGGCTTGCAAAATTCATCTAATCTGTGCTACGAAACCTCAACTTCTATTTCGTATATTTGGATGATGTTCTGGCCGCGTCTTCCTCTAAGTCCGAGCATTTAGAGAACCTCGAGTGCATTTTTCAACGACTCCTTCAAACCGTCTTGGTACTCAACGTTGAAAAGTTCAAATTTTTACAATCGCAGGTGAGATTCCTCAGCCACCTGATTACCCTTGAAGGCATTCAAGGGGCAAGCGATTTCTAGCTTCCCGCTTCCAGAAACTGTGAAAGATTTCAGAAAGTTCTTGGGCATGTTCAACTTCTATCGTCGTTTCTTGCGCAAGGTCGCCCACCATCAATCGGTCCTTAAGGCCTTCTTGTCTGGGCCGAAAACAAAAGACTCCCGTCTGACGCCGTAGATGCTACACTTCTGGCATTCCCTCAGCAAGACGCACCCCTAGCCGTATTCGTCGATGCCTCAGACGTTGCCGTAGGTGCTGCTCTTCACCAAAAAGTGAATCAAATCTGGCAGCCGTTGAGCTTCTTCTCCAAACAGCTGAATCCCGCTCAACGGTATATCTTTCAAGGCAGGCCGTTCATATTGTTCACGGACCATAAGTCGACAATCGCCGAGGCACAGAAGAATGAGGCAGTTCTACAGAGGATGAGGACCAACTCCAAATATGCATTCAGGGATTTGAAATAACACTTGCTTTTCTATTCGCTAGTGTTTTTTATTGGTCTTGCAAATATCAATATTTTGACAACCACTTCTCCCAAGTTCCAAGTTCTTCTAAACACTGGGCATTCGTCGTTGCCTGCCATGTCGCAGGCAGTTGACTCTTTTCGCCGCCTTGCGAAGTAAACATTCAAGACTAGTTTTCCAATTCTTGCGAGTGAAGGAAAGAGCAGTGGATAAGAAGAGAAGAACACCACACAGATGCTCTCCTATGAACTGGGAGCCGATTTCTGAAAGTCGTGGTAGATGATTGGAACGTAAGGTGGCCTCTGACAACCCTTCAGACATGTGACGCAGTGCCATTGTCTAGGCGATTATAATAACAAAGGCGAACAGTTTGTAGACTTCCGCCGTTTTTACTGTCATATTATTGTCGACATTGGGGGCATACTGTTAGAGCTCAGGGTAATTAATAGGCAAGGAGCATATTGGTCATATTCAATTTAAAAATGCAACACAACTTTCTTTGTTCACGGCGGATTTTCAAAATTTGTCTGTGAATTGATATGCGAAGTGTCACTCGGTTTTTCTTAGAAAAACACCTCTAACTTTGACAGATTGACAGCAAATTATTATTTTTTATATCCACTTTTTGCACTCTAAATTTCCAACTATCTGAAGTAGTGAGAGAAATTCGCCCCCAACAGTTATCCACCTTGTCGTGGCGAAGGAGTTTAGTAAGGAGGAGTCTCTAGTGAGGTGATACCTGAAACTGAGCGATAATGAAAACCCCAAACCAAGGTGTGATTACCGTGGCAAGGGCTGAATGATCACAGAGGTTAAGATGTGGCCATAAGTAATGAACTTTGGGTATCCCCCAATTTCTATTAGTCTTGTCTCAGCAAAAAGGGGCCCCCCAAGATGGACTTGTTTTCTCTGATGAAACAAAGATCGTGGCAACGAACTATGCAAAAATTAAAACCACAAAACAGGATATTTTGCGTTTTCAGCAGCTTCAAGCATAAAATCCCGAGCTGTCATCACTTAAAAATTGTTTCCTCTGGCTTCCAAAAGAGGAGCGTAATGGTGTTGGAATTTTGGAACAACATGGTGTCCACAATAACCTCAACACCTCCATGCAGTTAGGTAGCAAAGGAGAAGAAAGAGCGGATAGACCAGCAACTTTCCTTACTTTCTGAGCTCTTGAACCGAAGATTCGGGGATAAAGGGCAGCCGGCTCTACTACGAGCTTGGGATCGTCACATTTCTAGTGCCGGCTCCTTAAACCATCAAAAGCGACGTGCAGCCCGCGGTATCTTCATCTGGATTGTAGATGAGGTGTACATCTATCAAATAAGTTCGTAGCATTGTACAGTGACAGTTGCATTTATCAGTCCCAGGATCAATTGCTGGAAAACATGTATATGCCTCCTATCTACGCTTACGGAGTGTGACGTATATAGGAAGCGATGAAGAAACGGCAAATCATTTGCTTCAAGTGTACTTCTCAGGCAGCATCCAAAATTTAATCCCGGGGACGTCAGGTATATACAGGACTCAATCGAATAATTTGATTCCCGTATGCAAAGCTGTATCACTGGAACCCCTGAAATGGGCGTGTATCCCGTTCCATAGATACAGGTCTGCGGGTTTGGATGGTATTATTGCTGCTGTAGTAATAGAGAGAAGGGATGCCTTAGGTATATATATTCGGAATCTATACGGTCTAACTTTGTTTTTGCTAAAAGGACTAGAAAGAATACTAGGTCGGTTCTTCAAGGATACATACATTCCTAGCTGGCAACTTCACTATGGGCAACATGGAGGGGTTTTCTCTCCTCTGTTATGGCTCTTGCTCATGGGCACCTTGCTATGTCTCCTGAGGACACAAAGGTCTTCGTACGGATATTTGCGGGACTTTTAACCGTAATAGTTATCGGCAAATTTACGGGAACAGTATGTGACTGCTTGAAGGCAACACTGTATGTAATCCACCTTTGGCGCCTCTATAATGGACTAACGGCGAACGCTAGCAAGACTGGACTAGCTGTGTTTACTTCGAGCGTCATGTGCAACAGCCAAACGCTATCCACCTTAGCAGAGGTGGAAATCCACGTGGTGCAAACAGCCGAATATTTAGGAGTACATTTCGACCCTCATCATCATTATCAACGGCGCAACTAATGGTATCCGGTCTAGGCCTGCCTTAATAAGGAACTCCAGACACCCCGGTTTTACGCCGAGGTTCACCAATTCGATATCCTTAAAAGCTGGTTGACTCCATCTCAGGCAGGGTCTGCCTCGTCTTCTTTTTCTACCATAGATATTGTCCTTGAAGACTTTTCGGGCTGAATCATTATCATCCGGATACGGATTAAGTGACCCGCCCGCCGCAACTTGTTGAGCCGGATTTTATCCATGACCAAACGGTCGGGGTATTGCTCATAGATTTTGTCGTTATGTAGGCTACGGAACCGTCCATCTTCATGTGGGGGACCAAAAATTCTTCTGAGGATTCTTTTCTCGAACGTGGCCAAGAGTTTGCATTTTTTCTTGCTAAGAACTCAGGTATTTGAGGAATAGGACTAGCAAGGTGATTGTCTTGTACAGTAAAAGCTTTGAACCTCTATGGTGAGACGTTTCGAGTTTTTGTAAGCTGAAATAGGCTCTGTTGGCTGCCAACAACTGTGCGCCGATTTCATCGTTATAGCTGTTATCGTTTGTGATTTTGAACCCTAGATAATAGAAATTATCAACGGTCTCAAAGTTGTAGTCTCCTATCTTTATTCTACCCGTTTTACCAGTGCGGTCTGATGCTATTGGTTGGTTAGTTTTTGATGCTGACGTTGCCACCACATACTTTGTCTTGCCTTCATTGATGTGCAGCCCAAGATCTCGCGTCGCCTGCTCGATCTGGATGAAGGTACATTGTACATCTCGAGTTGTTCTTCCCATGATGTCAATATCGTCAACCTAGGCCAGTAGTTGGGTGATTCGCATCGCGAAACACTCCCTCCAGGGCCAGGTTAAAGAAGACGCATCATTGGACACCCTCTTGTCTTAGACCGTTGTTGATATTGAATGGTCTCGAGGGTGATCCTGCTGCCTTTATGGGGCCTCCCACATTGGCCAAGGTCAAGCTAGTCACACTTATCAAATCCGTGTGGATATCTCTGATGACCATGAATAGTTTCACTCTGGCTGTGCTGTCATAAGCGACCATAAAGTCGATGAAAAGATGGTGCAACTGATGTCCATATTCCAACAGTTTTTCCAGCGCTTGCCGCAGAGAGAAAATTTTGAACTTCGGCTAACGTGAAAACATTATATCCAGGTATAATACCAGAAATCCTGAAAATTTCTCTGATGCTGCAGGATTGCTATAGGTAAGACCTGGGGACTTTAACCGTATACGGAAAGCAGTTAACGACGTATAAAGGCTTGATATCATTGGCGCGAGGAAAGGCGGCCAATGATACGGTGGCTCTGATGCCGGCCGATCATGTGGTCCCCAGTTTCGTCTTTAAAGTAACATACTCTGTCGTAATCAGAAAAAAGAAAGTATCGTCGGTAAATGGCTATGAGTCTTTTCGGATTGTAGACTTAACAATCTTCACCGGTCAGTCATGGAAGACCTATCGGGTGCAGAGGCGTTCTCGAGAAATCCGATTATAGAACTAGCTCAATCTTTCAAAAAAGTGACGGTCATATTCCAAGGGGAGATATACGCCATTTTACTGGTAGCAGAAGAATGTTTAAGACAAAAGTGAAGGGGTCGTACCTTTTGAATCTGTTCCGACAGTGGGGTACCATTTTTTGCACTAGACAGGAACGAAATATCAACGAGTTGGTATGGAGTTGTAATCAGGTGCTGCTGAAACTTGGCCGACTGAACGAAAGATTCCTGAGGTGGGTACCAGGGCACTCAAACATGGCTGGTAATGAGGTAGCTGACAGACTGGCTCGCTAAGGATCTGGATTCACAATGGTGGGGCCAGAAACAGCATTTGACATTCAGCCATCCACTGTCAAGTCCACTTCGAAAGGTTAAATTGTAAGGATTCAGGTAGTCCAGTGCAGAAATTTGAATATTTGTGCTGTCTATTAAGAAGTGGGACACAAAAGGTATCGGCTATATGCAGCTAATGTGAAGAGGATGAAGTGACGGTTCTGCAATTCATATGCAGTTGCCAGACCTCAGAATAAAATAACTTGATAAAGTTGTCTTCAACGAAGAGTTTGTGCATTCTCTGTCTCTGGAGAATGTTTTCGGATCTGCGAAAGCCTATGAACACCATTAGGTAAGAGGCCGTTGAAAAGGCGATCTCCTGGGATAGGGCAATGGGCCCAACAAAGGCCCACTAAACTAAATTAATGGGAGAAATTGTATTCTCAGTAAATTTCTATTAGGCGCATCTTCTTGTAATCGAAAATATAAATGGTTCAGTAGCATTCGCATTGAGCAAGACTGATACGTTTTGCATGCCAAATTGTTCGAGCAATCTAGGATAACGAGAATTAGTAGGAGCTAGAACCTAAGATACAGTAGCACCTCATATCTAAGTATTCGGGTATACATGGCCCCCTTGAATGAGGCTCAGTGTCAACAGTACTATAAAAGGGATTTCACCTTTTATAGGCTCCTATATCAGCATCACCATTTGCCGATGATGGGTCTCTTCATCTGAGAAAAGAATGTCTATTTAGGCATTTTGGTGGACCTTTGTTATTTCTGCCCTAATCATGGGAGTGTTAGGAGTAATATATATTAAGTGCTTGCACCGGAAATATTTTGGTATAACCAAACATATCATCAGCAATCCGCGTAAAATTTTCCAAAGGATCTGTTTGCTAGCAAACTCTGCTGAAATTCAGCTTCATAAGTGTCCATATCATGGAAGTTTATGGGAGAATTGTCATTGAATAGTTTACCGAAATTTGGATGAAAAATTCTCCAGTGTAAAATTGTCAAAGTAGATGTAAATATCGTTTTCATTAAATATTTCACAGATTTTAAATCCAATATTTACCTGGCCCATTTGAACAGATTACTTGAAACTTATTTGGTCACTGATTGATTCAGAACAGGTACCAAACCATCCCGTTCGACAAAAATACTGCCGACATACGGAAGCCGCTCCGCCATTCATGGAAAGCCAAATGGAAAAACAAAATATTTCCCGACCATGACTGGTCAGCATGAAAACTCATTCAACAGAATTAAATAATTTAATTAAAACCGTTATACCTTATTCAAATGTGCGAGTTGGGAGCACTGAGTGCGGGAATATGCAAAAAGAGCCAACCCATCCATCCCATGTTGACTAGAAGTACAAGCGGACCATCTCTGCAATGTATGGTTTTAGTCCTTTTATGGTTAGCTCTTCATAATCCAAATCCAGGATGAGGCGATGAGTCGCCTCTCTCCTATTACTCGCCGTTCACCTGGTCCATTCGAGTCCTGTTGCTTCCACCCCCGACTAGACAGCTTCGGTAGTGTCGGCAAAGATTGTAAATTGGGATACTGGGGAATTTCGAAAGTTTTTTTCTAGATTGTGGAATAGAATAATAAAGAGTAGAAAAGGACGAAGAAAAAATGCTCAGGTCGAAAAGACGACTACGGCTCTTTTGAGCTAATACTTTTCAGTCGTTCATGCATATTTATGATCACTGCTGTCCGTGCTACTTCACCCCCATTTGCCACTACTATAATGGCTGTGTACACTCCTCGTGAACAAGTTGAAATCAAGGAAAATGAGCTTTACAGAATGGTTGTGTGTTGCGGCAGACAAAAATTGTGTGTTCGGGAATAGATATGAATGGTTCAGTGGATGAGTCCGAGTGGCAGGCACTCGGCAACAAGGACGCCATGTCATGAATATCACACCTGGGAGATTATATGTCTGTTGCTCTCTTCATTTGTCCGCAAAAATTTGAATGAGGTGAAAGTTGCAGCAAAAAACCAGGATGTGTTTATAATTCAGGAGGACGTATCATTATTTAGAATTATTCAGTGCTACTGTTATATGCTCGTGGGATGTCCTGATATCTCTGTCCTGAGTGTAATTGAATTTATTAGAATGTCTTTGGAGGTGCGGTATCTAATGGAGCGAAGGTGGATGCGGAAGTGTTTCCACTAAGGAGAATGGAAAAGAAGTAGTTGGTTTGGCTTATTTTCGTGGAGGCGACAACAGTTTCGCACCGCAGGGGATGAACCAATATTTCTCCGAGCACTGCATTGGTCTTACTATTTCTTCCTTATCAAGGCTTCAATTTTTTCAAAAAACTTCAAACAAAGCAAACCATTAGAATATTTTGCTTCCTATTCGGAGGTATCAGAGTAAATTCGCCTTTACCAGTCTCTCATTTTACGACTTCATTTTTCCTTATGGCATTAAATTTTTAAACTAATGCCAAGTCAGGAAGAAAAAAATAAACTGTGATGTCTTCCTTGCGATGAAACTTTTTCATTCCTCTCGAACTCCATGAGCTGCTTCGGCAAGTCGGACATAAATGAGACAGAATCGAGCGAAAAACCCTTCTACCAATTATGATGGAGGAGCACTTGGAAATAGCAACAGGAAAACTGTCTCTTGAGTTTTCCTCTGCTTTTAATCGCATTAAGAAAACCTTTCTTCACTAGACAGCGAAATCTCATTACATTAACATCACTGCTGTACACTTTAACCGCCTTCAGGAATCACACCTCGGGCGCTCATATATATATTTCAGGCTCCTTTGACTCGGGTTGCTCAGAGGAGTGGGGAGCGTGTGGCTTGTAAGTTTCTCGGGGTGTTTAGTGTCAATGGTATACAGCACGAGTGGAAAATATTTGTAATTAAAGCTGAGCTGAGCAACTATCTAAGGTATTTACTTATGCTAAGAACGTATCCTTTTCCATGATACCCTCATTGCTGACCAAAGCAGTCAATACTTTTCTGCAGACCGAAATATTTAGGAAATTAAGTGAGACATTTTCAAACCCTCACACTTCCTTCGAATAAATCAAACCGAACTACTTTCTTCGGATGCTGTGCATTAGCATGACACCAAAGCTCCAGAAATACCCGTGAGAACAACATCTATACATAGAACTGAGGTTAATTTCCTATTCAAAGGTGTGGAACACATTGTGAATAAGAAAACAGTTCGAAATGGCATAAAGACGGCAAAGGATCTCCTAACTAAGAAAATTCTCATTGCCATTTAGAGCCTTTTACGCAATTCTACAATGAAATTTAGGACTAGTTGGTATCCGGATGCTCGCTTCATCTTTTATATTCCCATCCACTCTCACCCTCCTTTCCAACTCCTCCCTCCCCGCCCGCGATTCTATCCGCAAGGCTCTTGATAGCATCCTCTCAGTAAATTGTATTTCCTTCTGTTCAAATTATTGCTGTACACTTTCGGAAGTCTTAATGAACGTGATGGTGGTGATGGCGGGAGAGTACGGACAGTGGTGGGGGTAGGAGGCTGATGGAAGGTTCATTAAGTGTATATTTACGAAAGCAACAGTTTTACAAGGAAACGAACTGAATGCTGAGAGAAACTGCGCTACATTTCGCACAGTATGAAAAGCACATCATAAAAGCATGATGAGGTCCTTGACATTAAAGAGGTAAGCATGAGGAAAAATACAGGAAACAAGCAACAGGCACAGTTTTGATAATGGAGGATTTGTGTCAGCGTTTTAGGTTTTTTGTTGGTTTCGCGAGTGTGCTTTCAATTTTTTGTTTTTAAATGCGGAGTTTCTAGAAATTTAATCGCGTAAACGAGTATTTTACCCAAACTTCAATTCTTTCTCTGGTACCATCTGCACTGCGCCTGTCTGTAGAACAGGAAAGAGGTAATTCCCAATAAAACCGGACACTGAGCTTTGACTTCGATTGATTGTTCCTCTTTCTCAATACAACCTGTTTGCTTTAGAGTCACCCCATTTATCTATAGTGATATTTCACATTTGTAGGTTGCTTCGTCGTTGAAGAAATTTTTCCAAGATTGAGGTACACCAGATCCAGTAACGGCGTTCGTGGATATATCTGAAGCAGAGTCAATATACATCTTTTTCTGGGTAAAGCTGACAAAATGCATCTGATTATCTTTGAAGGCATCCAACCGGATCCAGTCAAGGTGCAAGTGATTTCGAGCTTCCCGCTCCCGAAAACTACTAAGGGTCTGAGAAGGTTCTTGGGCTGTTTAATATGTCAAACTTCTATCGTCATTTCCTGGCCAAGGCAGCCACCCTCAATCGATCTTTGACATTTTCTTGTCTGGGTTGAAAACTAAAGACTCCCGTTTGATTGTGTGGTTCAAAGAGGTTGTCTGGGCGTTTGAGACTACCAAACAACAGCTGGTTGATGCTACACTTCTGGCGTTCCCTCAGCAAGGTGCACCCCTAGCCGTATTCATCGTTCACGGACTATAAGCCACTCAGTTTTGCTCTGAAAAAAAAGCCTGCAAAATGTTCCCTTGCCAACTTCGGCACTTGAGCTTTATCAGCCAGTACATTTCCGCCATTCAACACGTGTCTTGAAAAGATAACGTGGTTGCTCACGCTTTATCATATGGGGGTACCGTTGTCTTTCCGGCAATCGCCGAGGAGAACAGGGACGACGCAATCCTTCAGAGCTAGAAAACCAACTACAAATACACATTTAGAGGGTTTTCTATCTTCGGCTGAATAACGAGTATATACTGCTACACCTTAGACAAGGGGCCAAGCTTTCAGAAAAGAAGTATTTCACGCCGTTCACGATCTCGGAGCACCCAGGTATTCGGACAACGAATTGGTTTGTCATCGCAGAGAATTTCTGGCGTCAATGAACAAGGATATTAATTCTTGGACCAGACAGTGTATCACATGCCAGAAATGCAAAACTACAAAGCATATGAGGAAAGAGGTAGGAGTGTTGCTCGGTCCACCAAGCGTTTCTACACAGTTCAACTTGCCATCATTAGCCTTTTGCGGGACTCGCACGGTTCCCGGTATTGCCTCACAATCATCGATAGGTGTACCTGGTGGCCTGAGGCGAAACCCCTGATAGAGATTACTGCATAATCTTGTACACACTTTGGTGTGTCGGCAATTATAATCACCGACCAGGGAATGCAGTTTGAATCCTCCCTTTTCTCAGGGTTTGGCAAACTGCTCGGCTTTAAACGCTACCGGACAACTGCGTACCACCTGCGGTCCAATGCTCGAAAGGGAGCAAAGGACGCTGAAGGCCGCTATAATGCTTCAAGACGACCCTTCTTGGTCGTAGGTCCTGTCACTTATTCTACTTAGCCTCCGGATATCCAATTGAGAAGAATTTGCTACTAGTCCCGCGGAGCTGGTATACGGGGAGAACCTGAAACTCCCCCGCGACACAGTTCTCTACATCAAGTCGGGACTTAATGCCACGAGTCTGTTGCTGTAGCCACTACCACCCGCCAACCAGTCGAGAACAGTGGTTGACGTGCCGGACGATCCTCGGAAGCTGCTGCAACCAACTTACGAGGGCGCCTTCGACCTCCTCGAGCAAGGCCGTCATCATTATAGCTTGAACGTCGGGGGCACGGTCGAACGGATCTCCTTGGCTCGACTAGAGTTTTTCGTCCAGTAAGAAAACGCAACCAGGGCGACGCGTCCGTTTTGACTTCGGGCAGCCGAGTTGATGGATCCATGCAACTCGGGGAACTCCCTTTGGCTTCAGCTGGGAGTGGAGTGTTGTGCCAGAACGCGCAACTGGCGAGTTGGATGCACGCAAGTGTGAATAGTGGTGATCCTAATATCGAAAAATAATTTTTGACAGCGAAAATTGTTTTTCAATGTCTGTTCGCGTACAGAAGGGGACCGAGGAGGAAAAAGACTCCTCTCTAATAATGATTAATTAGTATACATTGTAATTTAACAATAACATTTAGATTAATATTCAGAACAAGTAATAAATGATGTCCTGGGACTTTTGCACAGTCTGGTTCAAACCATGCGGAAGTATATCATCCTGCATACGTACACGATGGTGCGGGGAGTTCTCGACGGGTTCTTCTATTGACCTACCACCGGCTGCTACCACCAGCGCCCATTTAGTTTTTAGGTAGGTAGGATCGTCCGAGCCTAAATGCTTGGCACTTTATTAGATTCAACTCAACAATAAAAATGAAATTTAAAAAAATAATTTTATGACTATTAAAATAACATTCAGCTAAAATGTCGAGGTGGATGCTGTTGAAGCGCTTCCTTTTTTACGTGCTCGTTGATGTTACACTTCTGACACGTCTGTCTGGCCCAAGAGTTTGCGTCCTCGTACATGGAGGGCTAGCAGTATATTCCAGTGACCAACCGGTTCCCGCACTGCTGTCTGGGTGCGCAAAATCATGTACTGTGTGGAATATTTCCTCAATATTCTCAACGGTTGCCAAGTTTGATTCATCCGTTGGTGAAGAGCCGCGCCTACCGCTATGTCTGAGACATCGACGAACACGGCTAGGGGTGCTTTTGACTGAGTAAATGGCAGTAGTGGAACATTAACAAGGTGTTTGTGTTGGCAGTTTCAAATGCATGGACAGCCTCAATAGACCACGCAACCTCGCAGCAGTCTTTGTTTTTGCGCTCAGGCAAGTAAGCTTTGAGAATCGACTATTGATGAGCGGTATTGGGTAGGAAACGACGAGAGAAGTTTAACATGCCTAAGAATCTTCGCAGATCCTTCACTACGGCTGGTAGGGGAAATTTTTTGATCGCTTCTACCTGATTTGGGTCTGGTTGAGGTCCGTCAGAGTTGATCATGTGGCCGAAAAATTTCGCCTGCTTTTGTAGAAATTTGCATTTTTGAACGTTTAGAACAAGCTCGGCCTCGAGACGTTCAAAAATGCACTAGAGATGGTCCTGAAAAATGCACTTAAGATAGTCCAAATGTTCTTCAGGAAGAAAAGGCGACCGAAACATCATCCGAAACAAACAAAAACAAAAGTTTAAATTTCGTAGGACAGAGTGGATGAATCTCTGAAATATCTCCGCCGCGTTGCACAAGCCAAATGTTATCCTGGTAAACTCGAAGAGTCCGTAAGCTATCCAAATAGCCGTTTTCAGTATACCTTTAAAAGCTACAGGGATTCGGTGGAACGTCTTGGCCAGATCCACGGCAGTTTGCCAGTGAAATGCGTAAAATCATGGATGAGTTCAATGGGGTATCGATCGGGAATTGTCTTCCTATTTCATGAGATCTTCGAACTTTTTCTTTGCAACAGTTAGCTTCTGTGATGATATAGGCCGCACCTTTGAGAAGGTGCTGCTCCTCGTACTTTACTGACTAGGAGAAAGCTTTTTTTGAAGTGATGCTGCTGTATTTTCGGAGGAGTGCGCGAATGCAATGATCGGCAATGTCCTCGAATACAATGGTAAGAATGTCGTTTGCGCAGATGAACATTTTTTCTGACGATTTTAAAGAAGTCACCACGTCGGTTAGGTTGTTGCCTTGCTATCTGCATGAACACAACTTTTGGCCGACGTGACCAAATTGCTAATGAAAATATAGAAATAGAAAATATAATTCCTCTTTATTTTACTGATTAAATTTACAAACACCGTACGAAAGTAGCTCGCTTTTGCGATCAAGAAGGGAAAAAAATACTAAACAATCATGTGCTGCTGTTTGCATGTATACTATGTCCCCACACGTTGGCAGTCGGGACCAGAAGACGGAGGAAGCACGCAGGCCAGTCTCGTGCCAGGCCTTCAACTGTGTCGGCGGTAGTTCAGTGCGCCGGCGGAGGTGACTTCACCCCCAGCAATGCAGTCGATGGTTCTTGCCTTCGATCTGCCGCTACAATCTCATGCCTGCTAACACCTTGGCAACTAAGCTAGCACCCTATGTGGTTGTCATTTACTCCTTAGTAGGGTATAACACGTAAATTATCCCTATTCGCCATCGCTCATGGTTACGAGTACTTGAAATGGGATTCAGCCTCCCCGTGACTTCTCACGATGCCCATACACTTCCTCTGCTGTTCTGCCCGAAGGGCTTTTGGGGTGACCCACTCATCGGCAATCTTAGGACAGTGGGCTTATTTTATGGAGTACTTAGTCATTTCATCCACAAGAGGAGGAACCTCATCCGATGTGATACGGTTAAGATCCGAGGTGAAGTGTTTCTTCCACCTTTTTAGCTGTTCGTCATAGTGGCAAGAAGGATTTTTGCTTGCATCAGTGGTAATTCAGACAAGGCAGGGTTTTACGAGATACGCAATTCAATGAAATCGGATGACCTCTTTGACTTCACCTGGTCATTTTGTAAAGTTGTTTAGGCCAGTTTGGTGGACTAACTATTAGCTTGTCATGAGTTTGTCTAGAAAGTGAATGCGGCCAAAGCGTGCCTAGGAGTTCGATCCTTATTAACGTTCTAGCTTTTAGGACCTCATAATCTTGATTGTCCTTAATGTTGGACACTTACCGTACTGCCTTCAGGGGAATGCGTAAAGTAAATTAAACGGCTAGTTTTCTAGCTTCTCAAACTAATCGCCGTTGGTTTTTCATATTTAATTTGCACCTGATAAATCTGGCCTGTGTCAGTGACATCATCTATAAATTTATGGAGACGTCACTCCACCCTTTTACCAGACTGAATCTTTATCGTTCTCCAAATTTTCAAAAAAGAAAATGGAGCAGCTTGTGCTATTTCTAAAGTAATTTCTAATGAAAAAGAGCGTTTACTGCATGTGCACATTGGCAGCTCTACACTACTCTCGCTATCAACCATTTCCGGTCTTCCAATTTCCAGCATCACTCTACGCAGCTTTTTCTAAAAAAAAACCCAATATTTCCTGCAATCTTTTATGATGCTACCATTTTGCCACATAGACACTGAAAGGAAATTAAGTGCTGTTGCTCCTTATTTTCCTTGTTAATTTTTATGTCCTTCCTGCGAGTCATTATTTCTGGACGTAGTCTCGAGGTCGAACGTGGGTTCGAGCTTGAAGGCAATCAGTTAAGTCTCGTCGGCTGTCGTTTCAAATAAAAACAAAACACCGAAAGACTAAAATGGACTCAAAAGGCGCTTAAGGAAATGAGTTGAGCCTTTCCGAGAACTGTTAGGCTCTCTGCCGAAATCATGGTCTTTTCGGCTATTTGCGGTTCAGTTTTCCGCCAGTTTTCCATAGTTCGTTGAGAGCACCGAGGGGTTGGTCGTCTTGTTTGTACACTCGGTGAATTCACAGGGCATTGGGACTTGTGTTTGTCTACTTTCTCTCGCCTCTCGCCATTTAAGCTTTCCGGAAGATACGGTGGTCCTTGAAGAAATGCTCCGGGATTTTCATCTCTTAGGGAGATTTTATTTATTGCATAGTTTCAGATACATTTTACCAAGGCTCCTGCAGCTACTTTTACCGAGTGTAATTGTGCTAATGCTAATTAAAAGTTTTACGAACATAGACACTCAGTGGGTGCATGGGAAGAGAGAAGCTGCTACGGGTGGCTCTACGGCTGGGAATTGTTTTGGGATAATTGCCATGAGTGCTCCAAAATGAGGGACTATACAACTTTTATTTACGGTAAATTAAATTGATGTAGTGAATGAATTACGTTTCGGACTTGAATGGCAAAAGTTGCGTTTAAAGGCGATGAGATTTCCTGAAATTTAGGAGATTAAGCAACAAATGGTCTGTTGGCGGTGTGCGGAGTGAAGCCGGTTTTGGAAATATCTCTGTTGGTTTTCTATATTTAAATCAGACAGGAGAGACACAAAAACAGGAATATCCCTCCTTTAATATAGAAAATGTTATTTCAGGTTTCCGGAGGAATGTTTGATTTGACTGTGAATATTGAAAAATTTGTAGCGAGCCTAAATATTGACTCATCAGAAATTAAAAGAAATGCTGTCTCTGTTGGGATGTTTCGGGGAGTCTGGAGAAGGATCAATCGAACAATTCTAAGGACATAGTTTGGTATAGACAGAGCAGGCAGCACCTTATATTAGCGCGTCCAGAGCTTTGCAAATATTCCCCGCAATGATTCAGTTCTGCAATGAATGGCATTTGGTAGTAATTTATTTCTCCCTGACAATTTTGCAGCTATTCCACAAGCTTTTATGCAACCTTTAAGTGACTCTTTAGAAATCGTTGTTTATTTCGGAGATTTCTTGTCTCAGAAGTTTACAGGATCATTCCTCAAGTACCAACAAAAGACACCCTGCCTTACTTCAAACTACCCTTAATATACAGAATACTCCTATGTTTTCGCTTCGTCAGACCGTTACTCTGATTTAATGACATGAAATTTCCTTATGTATAACTCCAAATCGTTCCAGAGATTCATCCACTCTCTCCTACGAAGCTTAAATTTCTGTTTCGTATTTATGTATCATATGTTGTTCGCCTTTTCTTCCGAATCTGAGCGTTTGGACCATCTCCAGTGCATTTTTCAATGTTTTCTTGAGGCTAGGTTCGTTCTAACCATTGAAAAGTGCTAATTCCTGCAAAAGCAAGTGAGCTAGTGAACACATGAACACCTCTGACGGAATTTAACCAGAACTAGATAAGGTTAAAGCGATCAAAAACTTTGCCCTGCGGGCCACGGTGAAGGATCTGCGACAGTTCTTGGGCATGCTAAACTTCTACCCTCGTTTTCTGCTCAAAGCTGCTCACTATTAAGCGATCTTTAACGCTTACTTGTCTGGGCCTGAAACAAAAGTCTCTCTCTCTCTTAACGGGTGAACGTAACCTGCCAACTGCAGAGCTTCTTTTCTAAACGGTTAAACCCAGCTTACAGCGCCAACGTGAGCTACTCGCCGCGTACCTCTTTTCTGTTTCTCCCTCGAGGACAGCCCGTTGACAGCGTCGTTGTAGACGTTTTGTCACGAATATCGGAAGTTACAGTCCCAGCCGCCGTCGATTAGACTCATACAGAACCACCTTTCAGAAAGGACTCTATGTTATTATAAAGATAATGCATCTTAGGTCGGTGTGCTTGAGCGTGGACAAGCAATGACAGAAATAAATGCGCGAATGAAACTTCGCGATGTCGCCCTTACTTCAAGAGTTGCCAAGGTATTCGCTGGACCCGATCTGGATCATTTAACAAGAAAAAAACAGCCAGGAAAAGAAGCAGGGAGAAATCAACTTGAGAGCAGCACGTTAACTTACGGAAGTCGAAGGAACCGGAACATCCACAAACCCATGCGCGACCCTGGGTGCGTCGAAATTTCAACTCTCATCAACTGGTTGGAGCAGGGCAACTTATCCAATTTCATCAGTACAAAGCTATTATAAGTAAGTAGCTTTCTACTGATGAAGGGGGTAAGCTGCTCCCGAAATATATATATACATAATAAAATAAAATTGCAGTTTGGAGTAAGCTACTGGTCTATCAATTTTAGGCATAACTACAAATAGAAGACAATATCTAACCTTTTAGATAGGGCAAGAAACTTAATTAATTTGAGGGATGAAATAGCGCTAGAGAACAGGAAAAATAAAGAGGAGGGCCTATCCAACCGCATATGTAATCCCATTCGTAGCCGAACATCGCTGCTGGCAACGGATTTTTGAGGCACATGAAAAGAGGAAGGTCGGAATCCGAGATATAGTCGAATGGCAGTTCCAAAACTTCCTCTAAACGACCTGTGGAACGAAAATGTTGCAGAGGTAAGATTCGGTTGATCAACGAAATATGAGAAGAAGTCAAGGAAACAGTAGCCCTTTTGAAGATGACCGCGATGCTTGGAAAGACCGCAAAATAAAAGCTGAACGCCCAACGAAGCAACACAGTGCGAAAGGCTGTGCTATTTGAGGAGTCAACCCTTCACTGGGTCTTACTACACGAGGCTATTAAGATAAAAGGGTCTTGTCTAAAACCTACCCAAATAATCGAAGACCGAAATGTCCGCTTAGAAATTGAGGAAGAGAACGAAATCAGTTCTAGTCACAATGGGCAAGATGTGACCTCTGTGTTACTCATCGATAATGGAAGTTTGAAGACACTGGAACGCAGGGAGTGGAAATATTACGCTGACTTATGTCCAAGTTCATAAAATTGATTAGCCAGCCGACGAATCCTCATGGCAATATAAAGGTAATTTATGGCGGTATGCGACGATGACAATTAGCGAACTAATCAATGCTGTGGACATATGGCAAATATAGGAACCTCAGTAAAAACGAAGATAGCCAGAATCAAACTATTTAGTAGCATATTTCCCCTATGACCTGCAGATGATTTCACCCAAGACGGAACTGCTGGGCCTGGTCAACTATTGCAAGGCACACAGCTTCAACGTAACGTTAACACAAAGGCACTTAAGGAAGCTTCGGTTAGTACAAGAACAACGTGAAGCATGAGAGCTTTCATGAATTTATTATTAGACAAGATTTCATAATACACAGTAGGGCCACCCTCGTTAACAGGTAATAGATAATGGACATTTCCTTCCCTACGGCTCTCTTTTAGTGTGCGGGCATGTATCTGATGAGACCTCGCTCTCATGCCACAAAGACATACTTGAAATCGATACCATTGATAAGCAAGTACGGTAATCACTGCCTTATATGGGAGTATATATAGATTGACAAAGACACAGCAGCAGAGAAAGCGTATTTGGTGCGGACATAATTACCAGTTACATCAAGTGATTCATCAACTTGTGCTCAAGGTATGGGACAACGAATCAATGCCTGACGATTGGCAACGAGGGATTATCTGTCTCATAGGTAAAAAGGGAGATATCACACAGTGCAGCAATTATAGAGGTATCACATTGCTGAGGACCATCTATAAGATATTCTCCGCCATCTTGCTAGGCCGGATAGCCCCATACGCC
The DNA here is from genome assembly GCF_905115235.1 of Hermetia illucens. NCBI lineage: Eukaryota > Metazoa > Arthropoda > Insecta > Diptera > Stratiomyidae > Hermetia > Hermetia illucens. The sequence continues at coordinate 150,189,357 of NC_051850.1, read as the reverse complement.
TAGAACATCATTGGCCCATACGAAAGAGGCTTCACTCCAGGCAAATCAGTAACAGATCCGATTTTCTCTCTGCGGCAAGCGTTGGAAAAACTGTTGGAATATGGACAACAGTTGCACCATCTATTCATCGACTTTAAAGCCGCCTATGATAGCAAAGCCAGGGTAAAACTGTACCCGGCCATGAGAGAATTCGGTATCCCGACGAGACTTATAAGACTGACTAGGCTGACCCTGACCAATGTGCGAGGCCAGATAAAAGCAGCAGGATCACTCTCAAGAGCATTGGACATCAACAACGGGCTACGACAAGGGGATGCCCTATCATGCGTCCTCTTTAACCTGGCCCTCGTGGAAGTGATCCGTGATGCTGAGGTAAATGCAAGAGGTACGATCCTCTTCAAGTCCGCCCAACTACTGGCCTATGCTGACGATATTGACATCATGGAAAGAACCACCCGAGACGTACAAACTGCCTTCATCCAGATCGAGCAGGCGGCGATTGCTGCGAGATCTTGGGCTGCACATCAATGAAGGCAAGACAAAATGCATGGTGGCAACGTCAGCACCGAAGACGAATCAACTAACAACATCAAACCGTACGAGTCAAACAGGAAGAATAAGGATAGGAGAATACAACTTTGAGACCGTTGACAATTTCTCCTATCTAGGGTCGAAAATCATAACCGATAACAGCTACGATGATGAAATTAGCGTTGTCAGCCAACAGAGCCTATTTCAGCTTACAAAGACTGTTCCGCTCGAAACGTCTCACCGTAGGGTCAAAGCTCTTACTGTACAAGACTATGATCTTGCCAGTCCTCATGTATTCCTCGGAAACTTGGGTTCTTAGCAAGAAAAATTGCAGAATTGCGAACTCTTGCCGCGTTGGAGAGAAGAATCCTCTGAAGAATTTTTGGCCTCTTACATGAGGATGGACGATTCTGTAGCCTACATACCGACGAAATCTATGAGCGATACCATGACCGTCCGGTTGTGGATAAAATCCGGCTCAATAGGTTATGGTGGGCAGGTCACATAATCCGCATGGATGAGGATGATCCAGCCCGGAAAGTCCATAAGGGCAATATCTATGGTAGAGAATGAATCTTGCATGAGATGGATAGATGGCGTAGGCCTGGACGCCCGACAGCTTCTAGGGATCGAATTGGTGGACCTCGGCGCAAAACCGGGTTGTCTGGAGTTCCATATTAAGGCAGGCCTAGATCGGATACCGGTTGTTGCGCCGTTGATGGTGATGATGATGATGCTGTTATAGGTGGGGATACCCATAGAAGGAATTCCATCTTCTCTGCCCTTTGTCTGCTAGTCTCGCCAGAAGTACCTCCTTCTTTATAGATAAGTTCTTATCAATAACGTGGTTTGGAGTAATTACCTTTTAATGGAGTTTCCAACTTGATGAGTAGCTAACTTAAGTTGGTAGAACTACTTTCAACTACTGCCCTTAATTAAGCCCGGCAATTTAAGTTGGATTTGTTGGTCGCTGGATTGCCTACAAACTGGCTTTTGCATTTTTCAATAAGAATACTGGGTGCTACGCAAGCCTAGACAACTGGCAGTCTAGCACTTATCCTTGATGATAGTATGGAATCTTCAATCTTCAAATGCTACAATTCACATCGAACGGCTCCTTGGCACACCGTAGGCTTCCTACCTGATAATTTCACCCCTAGTTTGAAAACGTTTTAATGGGAGTTTTATTTCTCCTCTTCCCTCCGCTTTTTGATAGTGGATTTCGATCTCTTGGGTGGTGTCAACCTTTATCCCTTCTCTCCTTTTCATAGAAACAAAACCATATTTAGATCCTTCGTCAGCATAAGCTTTCCTATTTTTAGCTTTTATTTCTATTCTGTTGCTCTACAATCGATTTGCCCCCTCCCCTTCCGGTTCCATGTATTCAAAATAACATCAGCATCGAAATCAGAAATCCTGTTTTCAGACATTCGACAATAATAACAAAGCAACAATACGTTGAGTTCATTCAGTTCCTTTCGCAACACAGAGCGCAGCTTAGACGTCTTTTCTTATTAATCCTTGTGTACGCGAAGCTCCTCGAGTGTAGTCTTTACCATTCGAAACCAGAAAAATGAAAATAAACGAGCAAAGCAAATAAGCAAAGCTTTACAATCTTAAGTAAACCATTTAGCGAAGAATTGTACAAATATTGACTCTCTCTTCACTCCTACCTTTCGTCGATTTCCAAGCACCTTATTTCCAACCTATTTACAAAAAAAAAATTGTTTTGCCTTCGATTTTCCGTTAGAATGTTTCGCAGGAAAAAAAATGCAAAAGGGAAATTCCTCGGAAGGCGAGAAGTCCTTCCATTCTTGGGCTGCATCATTTGATACTTGTGCTACCATCACGATATGCGTTGTCCCCGATTCCTTCTGCTCCATTCCATTCTCGCGAAATTTTTCCTTTCGCCAGCCATTCAAGCGTTTTCCATTCCGGCAGAAAAGTTGTTTCGTTTCGTTTTTCTCGGCACTTTGCCTTCTTTCCTTGATTGCTAATCGCACATACGTGAAAGTTGACATTCCTGGCACCAACAGGTACTGAAATCATTTCATTCAACCATGTAAGGAGTTGTCGGTGGCAGGGAGCCTGGGAGGGTTGGTTTCAGCGAGGAATCAAAAGGAAAACGAAAAATCCTTCGTTCAAATTTTATGACAGTCAGTTAAGCTGCTCCCTAAAAGGACTCGTGTAATGCCAGTCAACAACAAAGCTTCCCATCCGTCCGCGTGCCTCACGGAGGCACTTGGGAAGTTGCCCTCCTGGCTTCCGCCAGTTTGGTGATGGTGTCTAACGCGGAAAACATTTTAGCCAATTGAACAAACATGCATGCTCGAAACGGGTATATTGTCGGTGGCTGATGTAACAGAAATGAATGTAGAGATTCCTTAGTATTGCCAGCTTTTATCATAATTGCTTTTAATGTTGTCGCACAGAACGGCAGGAGGTGACTGCAATTTTCATTTTTTTTCATTCAGGATACTTTCGCAGTATGCAGGACCTTGAGATTATAGTTTTCTGTTTCTTTCGGAAATATGCATAAAGACCTTTCGACAGCAGAAAGATTGAAGTATATATTCAACTGTGGAATGCATAATGTCTGACTGAGGCATGCTCTTCCACTCAGCGAGCTTTCTGAGACCCATAGCATCGTTTCTTGTTACGAGTTGCACAACTAATCTTATATTGCATCTTCCGATCGTCCGTCAATTGCTCTACTTATATCACTCAACAGTCGTAAATGAAAATATTTTTCAGTTCTCCCATTCAGGGCTGCATTCATGTGATTCTTAGGAGAATAAATACTACTGTCACCTTATTATTATTCAGTTAACGGAAAGTCGCACCACGTCCTTGAAGAACTATTGTGCTCCTTTTACTAGTATAGTGTACCTATTGATCATAGTATCTCAAGCAGGCCTATAACCGTTAGGATAAAAAAGTTCTTTTTTGTGAGGTTTAAGCAATCCTTTGTGCGTATGGGTTCGTATCCCCCAATAAGCACCCTGGAGTGCTCCATCCCGACCAGGCCCGCCCAGTACAGTTTCCTGAACCGTTCCTCTTCATTTCTTAGATTCATAGCCATGAAACCGTTTCCGATTCCATAGAAGGGTTCTGGCCCGTGTAAAGGCGTCCCTGTTTCCTTCTTGGCTAGTTCGTCCGCTGCCTCGTTGCCTTCCAACCCAGCATGGCCTGGAAACCAAAGTATCCAGACCTTGTTGGACGAGCCGAGTATATTCAGTCTCTCAAGGCATTCCCATACCAGTTTAGAGTTCACCTGGTTGGACTTAAGTGCCTTGGTCACTGCTTGGCTATCGGTGAGAATAGCTATGTTCTGCCCCTTATAGTTCCTTTGCAGAATTAAGGAGGCACATTTGTCTATGGCGTATATTTCCGCCTAGAATATGCTAGTGTACCTGCCCATTGCATGGCTCAAAGCACATTTTCCCTGGACCAATGACACCGGCACCCGCTCCCTGTGCTGTGAGGGATCCGTCAGTGTACCAAGTAATCAGTTGCTGGTTTAAGCCGTATGTCGTAGCCACGCTGTCCCAGTTTACCTTGTTACTCCAACCTGCTTCGAACTTCTTATCGAAGTGAAACCTCGTTGTCATGTTATCCCTCAGTATCAGTAATTCGGGATACTGCCTAGAAAAAATATCGATCTTCCTTCGATCTAGGCAGCTCCCCGCCCCACTCATACTACCGGCCATTCTGAATATTACCCTCCTTGTCTGCATCTGTATGTGCAGATGGAGAGGGGTTAATCCCAGAAGGACCTCCAGGGATGCCGTTGGGCATGTCCTCATTGCTCCACTGATACACACGCAAGCCAGCCTTTGGAGCTTATGTAATTCTCTGACTTATGTGCTGAGTTCGATTCTTTCTGCCAATAGGTAATCATTGGCCTTACTATTGCAGTATATATCCAAAGTAGTATCTTCGGGCTGCAACCCCATTTTTTTCCTGCTATGGATCTGCAAGTCTTTAGAGCCCTCGTGGCTTTCCGACAAGTGTGTCCGACATATGTCTTCCAGAGTAATTTTTGGTCCAGCGTAATTCCAAAATATTTGACCTCTGTTTCTCTGTTTCTGTCACCTTACTCTCGTAGGAGATGCAAGGAATCATTTCTATTATGTGAGACCTTAGCAGTGGCAAGTTTTCATATTATAAAAGCACATGAGGTCGATGTTTTTGATACCCATTTCCACGGCAGCGTTGTTAGAGAGCCCAAGTGAGCCCGCAAGAAAATTAAAGGAAGCGCCCCAAAAGGAAACATTTTGAATACACTCACTAGGGAGGGTGGGGGGAAGGTGGCGTTTCTACTAGTTGAAGACTTCTGAACCCCACTATACACTACATTGTCGCCCTTTTTCCTCGCAAAACTAGTGACCCCGAATATTTTCCTTCTAGTTTGTTATTTTTTTGTTGTAATTTTCATATTATTTTTTTATTTTCTGCCATTTTCCCAACTTATGTGATCCTAGATTAACTACCCAGCTCCCGTAATCAATGTTTTTTATTAATTCCCTTAAATTCGGCTTACTATGCATGACTCCCCGATTTTGACGCTTTTTCCTCAATGTCAATGGCTCTTACAATTCTTTTCTAACCTTTTATCTCAAGAAATTCATAGTACGAACTTCGATTCTTTTAACCGAAGTGAGCTTACTTAAAGAGACAACGCCTTCACCGGACGTTTTTAGAAGAAATGAGAAAGGAGATATTGTCCGGAACATACTCATACAAACGTCTGAAAAAAGTCAGATTGTGTTTCGAAAAAAAAAACAAATAAGTCGGAAAACCGGAAGCTGGACGCTTCAGGTACGAAAGGTTTTGTGTATTTCTTAGTGCGGAACACGTAATATAATATATCCGTATATTAAGTGAGAGTTCCACTTTCGGGTGATATTGACATTCATAGTCTTCAATTTTCAAAGAAGCAACAACTTTGGAATATTGTAACTTTGTTAGTAATGGTGCGATTTCCACCAAACTTGATAAGATCATTTTCTACATTATAGCCTATGCTACTGCAACATTTCGTGGTGCTAGGATGAACTTAAGGGGAGTTTCCAGCCAATTATAAAAAAATATACTAATATACTATTATTGACTTTATTTGAAGAGATATCGGTATGGAAGGTATTTCGGAGCCCAGGCACCATATAGTGGCAGCCTTCTGATTTTTTTCAGATTTTTGCGGTTAAGTAGTTTCTGAGAATGGTCCCCTTAAAGAAATGACCACTTTCAACCCCCCGCACTCCCCACTTTTCCAACAAATGTCAAAACTGAGGCCGGCTTCCCATTTGCATGTATGGGGACCCCCTCTTAAACTCAATGAAAAAGGATGTAACTCACTGTATGTGTGAGCGTTCACAGTTCCCACCTTTTTACCAAATTTAGTGTCAATCGCTGTAACCATCTCCGAGAAAACTGCGTAAAACGGACAGACAGACAGACGGATAGACAGACGGACAGACAGACAAACAGACTGTCCAAATATATGCTTCCACTGTCCGAGATTTACGGAGGGAAGGAGTAATCCAGAGGATCTCTAAGAGAGGTGCTGGTACCAGAGAATCTGGTGCCACAGGTAGGACATCAAGAAAATTGGGATGCGGTGAACTCCATGATCGCATCTATCCAAACCAAACTGCAAAAGGCAGAGGAGAGGAGAACAGGGCGGTCGCAAGCACCGCGTATACAAGAAATATGACTAAGGTAGAATGAGATGACTCCGTCCCGTAATGTAATACCTTATGGTGGTTCCGCGGGGCAGGGTGGGAGTCGGGGGTGATTTTAGTGGGTAAAAATCCCACACGCTGGTGTGTCCAGACCAGTGTCTTTTGAAGACACCCCCGACCGACGTAAAAGGATGTAATTCACTGTATGCGTGAGCGTTCACAGTTCCCACCTTTCTACCAAATTTGGTGTCAATCGCTATAACCGTCTCCGAGAAAAATGCGTGTGACGGACAGACAGACAGAATATGGTGAGGGCTATTAGAGTTCTCTATAATAGATCACAGATGGAGGAAAAGAATAATAAGAACACGCCGAACCCGCTGTGCCAACAGTATCACAAGCGACCCAAGTGACGCCTAACCGTACTACCATCGAATCCCAGCGAAATAAGCGAGTACGTGAAAAAGAGGGGGATCCTTTAAGTAATCAGCAGGCGCCTAAGAGAAAAAAAGGCGGACAGGACATCCGGAAAACCAACACCAACAGGTCAGAAGGAGGAAACCGTACAGCGAATCTAGGAAACTCGACCAGCGTTGCGAACCCTAAGACCAGCGAAAACGATGGATGGACTAAAGTTACCAACAAAAAAGCGGAACAAAAGGCAAAATTGCGAACTCGTCCAGATGTAATTGTTATCTCCAGTAAGGGCGATTTGTCCTACGCGGAGATACTCAAAAAAGTCAAAGCGGATCCCGACCTAAAAGATCTGAGCGGAAATGTAAACCGAATCCGAAGAACCCAGAAAGGGGATCTCATGTTCGAGCTGAAAAGATCCAGCGTGGGCAAAACTGATGACTTTCGCACTCAAGTGAAAAACTCACTTGGGGAGAAAGCCGCAGTGCGTGCCCAAAAACATGAGATCTACCTTCAATGTAAGGATCTCGATGAAGTAACATCGAAAGAAGAAATTTGTATTGCTCTGAAGGAGCAATTCAAGTTGAAAGAACTCACCGAGGAGTCTATTGTGGGCTTACGAAAAGCCTATGGTAGTACTCAAACAGCCACAATACGAGTACCAGTGGAGGCAGCACAGATGTTATTGGCTGCCGGAAGGGTTCGGATTGGATGGGTTGTCTGCCGTTTAAGAGAACAAATTTCACTGAAGAGGTGCTTTAAATGCCTCATGTTTGGACACTTCGCGAAGGCATGCACCAGCAGCATTGATCGATCCGATCGATGCAAAAGGTGTGGGGAGAAAGGCCATATTGCCAGAGAGTGCAATAGGGACCCCAAGTGCCTATTGTGCGAAGTAAAAGAGGGACAGGATAATCGGCATATTGCCGGGAGTGGTAAATGTCCAGAATTTAGGAAGGCGCCACTGCAGTGAGAAAATGAGGTTTATTCAAATAAACCTGAATCATTGCAGGGTCGCTCAGGATTTACTTGAGCAGGCCACGTTCGAATCTGAGATGGAAATCGCCATCATAAGCGAACGGTATAGACACCGTCATGGTGGCATATGGGTCAAAGATTCGACTGGTGGAGCGGCGATATGGGCTTGCGGTCGACAGGCCATACAATGTACTGCAAGTCAGGCAGGCAGTGGCTTCGTGTGGGCGAAAATAAGTGGTGTGTATGTATACAGCTGCTACGCCCCGTCAAGTTTGACACTGTCTGAATTCGAGCAAATGCTTGATAATCTTGTTCTCGACGCGAAGGGACGAAGTCCAAAGGTGATTGCTGGTGATTTCAATGCTTGGGCCCTAGAGTGGGGTAGTAGGGAATCAAATGCTAGGGGGCGCAGTTTATTAGAAGCTTTTGCGCAGATGGACATAGTTTTGGCTAACGAAGGTGCTGTAAACACCTTCCAGAAAGGGGGATCAGGCTCGGTTGTAGACCTGACCTTTGTCAGCCCTTCGCTGGCGCGTGGTATGTCCTGGTGCGTCAGCGAACGCTACACCCACAGCGATCACCAGGCAGTTTTCTTTGAGACATGTGTCGAACCTCAGGGCAAAGAGCTATCATGCCCGAAACCGAAAAAGATTTCAGGCTGGTCTGCAAAATCTTTGGATGAGCAGAGCTTCTTAGAGGTGTGGTTGGACCAACCTGATATAGCAGGCGCCTCTACGGAAAGAGCTGTCCATCTGGCTCAATTCATCGCCAAAGCATCTGACGCGTCCATGCCTAGGAGGTGCGCATTCCCCCGTAGAAGACCAAACTACTGGTGGAATGATGAACTGACCGGCCTTCGATCAGCCTGCCACCGAACGAGAAGAGCGGCTCAGAGGGCGGTAGGTAGAGTCGATCAAGGGCAGAAAGAGTGCGCCTACAAGGCAGCCCGCAGCGAAGCAAGAGGAAATGCTTTAGGGAGCTCTGCTCAGAAGCGGACGTAAATCCGTGGGGGAGAGCTTATGGAATCGTGATGGGACGATTTAGAGGCCGTTCGTCTCCGCAGATCACGTGCCCCGCCCTCTTGTTGAAAATCATCGAGTGGTTATTCCCCCAGCAAGAGGAGAACACCGACACATTCCAACCACCTCTGAATGTGATGGCAATCCCGCCAGTCACCAGAGACGAGCTCCTGGAGATCTGCGGCAGAATAGAAGACAATAAAGCACCGGGTCTGGACGGAGTACCGAATAAGGCCCTTAAGCTTGCCGTGAAATCCAGGCCGGACATGATTGCTGAGTTGTTCGAAGCGTGCATGTCCGAGGGAATATTTCCAGCGGTATGGAAGCGGCAGAAGTTGGTGCTTCTGCCTAAGCCTGGTAAACCACCAGGTGAACCATCCTCATACCGACCCATATGTCTTTTGGACACGGTCGGGAAAATGCTAGAGCGGGTAATCTATAATAGATTACTCCCAGTAGTTGAAAGCCAAGGCGGCCTTTCAAATCGGCAGTATGGATTCCGTATAGCCAGATCAACCATTGATGCCATCAAATTGGTTACTGGCATGGCCGAAGATGCAATCCATGGAAAGGGTAGTACCAGCAAATATTGCGTGGTAGTAACCCTGGATGTCAAAAATGCATTCAATTCGGCCAATTGGAATCTAATCCGGAAATCCCTAGCGAAGGTTGGTATTCCCGCCTACCTCGCCGCAATTGTCGATAGTTATTTAACTGAAAGGAGGCTCTGGTACGACACTGATGACGGACCGCAGGAGTACGTCGTTTCCGCGGGTGTCCCGCAGGGCTCCGTATTGGGCCCACTACTGTGGAACATCATGTACAACGATGTACTTAATCTTCCCCTTCCGGAGGAAGCCACAGTGGTGGGTTACGCTGACGACATTGCACTGGTTGTTGTCGCAAAGCATCTCGAAGATGCTGAGTTATACTCAAGCGAGGCAATCAGTGCTGTCAAATGCTGGTTGGAGAGCTCTGGTCTGGCGCTTGCGGAGGAAAAAACGGAAGCGGTCCTCATCACGAAGCGCCGGAAGAGAAATTACGCCTGTGTTAGAGTCGGGAATCATATCATCACTTCCAAGCCGGCCATCAAATACTTGGGGGTGGTGATAGACAGGAAGCTCAATTACAAGCAACACGTACAGTATGCTTGTGATAAATCATCCACTGCCAGTATGGCCCTGGCGAGGATGATGCCGAACGTGGGAGGGCCACGGCATACCTCTAGGTTGCTTATAGCCAGGGTGGTGACCTCAATCATGCTCTATGCGACTCCAGTTTGGAGCGAGGCGTTGCGGATGTCAGTTAACACTAGCAAACTGAATGCAGTCTACAGGAGGACAGCTCTGAGGGTATGCTGTGCCTTCAGGACTGTCTCAGATGACGCAGCATTCGACATCTCTGGAATGATGCCCATTGACATCTTGGCAGATGAGATGGCGAATATATACCATGCGAAGCCAATCTCTCCCTTATTGCAGACGAAGAAGGCTGAGAGGGAGAGGTCCATAAATAGATGGCAAAAGCGGTGGGAACGCTCGGGAAAGGGTCGGTGGACTCACAGGCTCATTCCTGCCATCAAGGAGTGGTTGGAGAGACGACACGGTGAGGTTAATTATAATCTCACCCAGTTTCTCACGGGACATGGAGGATATCTCCAATACCTTCACAGGTTTAAATTGGAGACCTCACCCGACTGTCCAAATTGCGATGGAGTCCCAGAGGACCCAGAGCATGTATTCTTCCACTGTCCGAGATTTGTGGAAGAAAGGAGGAACCTAGAGGAGACTCTAGGAGAGGTGCTGGTACCAGAAAATCTGGTGCCGAAAATGCTAGCACATCAAGGGAATTGGGATACGAAAGGCAGAGGAAAGGAGAAAAACGCGGTCACGTGCGCCGCGTATAGAAGAAATGGGATTAAGCTAGAGTGAGCTGACTCCGCCCCGTGATGTAATACCTGATGGTGGTTCCGCGGGGCAGGGAGGGAGTCGGGGGTTGTTTTAGTGGGTAAAAATCCCACACGCTGGTGTGTCCAGACCAGTGTCTTTTGAAGATTTCCACCTCCTCCTAAAAAAAAAAAAAAAAAAAAAGACAGACAGACAGACGTACAGACAGACGTACAGACAGACGGACAGACAAACGGACAGACAGACAGATTGACAAAAGGCTCAACTTTAAAAAACACATTGAGTGCGTTGCAACTAAAGCATCTTCCATCGCTGTAACGATCTCGAGGATACTACCGAACATTGGTGGACCAAGACAATGTCGGCGTCGTCTTATTTCAAGGGTAGTTAGTTCCGTGCTACTCTACGCAGCTCCAGTTTGGGCAACCGTTCTGGAAAACAAATCAAACTGTGGAAAACTAGGAATGACGTATCGACTAAGTGCACTCCGGGTATGCAGTGCTTATCGAACGACATCAGGAGAAGCAGCATATGTACTGGCAGGGACAATCCCCATAGACATCTTGGCGGATGAAGGTCGGCGTCTCTACGACAATATGTATGCAATCGGTTAGTCTATTGTACTTCGACGGCAACTAGCACGGCGAGAATCAATCGCAAAATGGCAAAAGAGATGGAACGAGGCACAAACTGGCCGTTGGACCTACCGCATCATTCCACACATTCGAAGATGGATGGAAAGGAATCACGGGGAACTAAGCTACGAGCTAACACAGTTTTTAAGTGGACATGGAGGTTATCGGGCTTATCTTTATCGATTTGGACACGACGAGTCACCATGGTGCCCAAGATGTGGTAACGTGGCTGAGAATGCGGAGCATGTTGTGTTTGAGTGCCCAAGGTTTACAGCACACCGAACTAGGCTGGAGGTGATCGCAGACAGGCGCTTAACACCTGGAAATATAGTGGAGTTTATGTTGGAATCAACGAAGGCTTGGAATCAAGTGGTAATTGAGCTGAAAATGATTCATGAACAGCTAAGGCCTGCAGAACTGCGAAGAAAGCAAGAAAGGGAGCGAACAATAATGCGCCGCAGTTAAGAACTGATCCAGCCCCACGATACAATGCTTATAGCGGTCCCGTGGGGAGAGTGGAAGAAGAAGGAGGTGGTTTTAGTGAGTAGAAGTCTCACATAACTGTTTGGCAGGAGCCAGCAGTAGGTTTTGAACCTTTCCACCTTCCAACAATGAAAAAAAAACAGACAGACAGTAAACCGATTTTAATAAGGTTTTGTGTTTACACAAAACCTTAAAAATGATCTCGAGCAACAACAGGCACAATAACCGTCAGCTGCAGTGACCTGCCCAGAAGTGCGCGATTTAAATACAATATCTCGTGTCAATAGTGTCGGTAAATGTAGAAATTGCTTCACGCATTCACGCAACCTGGATGAAATGCCGTTCCACAACGAACGTCTCAAATCTAAAATTTACCGCAATGTCGTCCGTCCAGTCGCTGCCTATAGTTCTAAGTGTTGGCCGACTATAAAAGCCAATGAACGATGTGTTGCGGTAATGCGTTGGACTAGTGGTGTGACAGGATATCCTCGATTGATATGGGGTTGAACCGATCGTGGAAAAATTGCGAGAGTCGTGTCTTCGATGGTATGGTCACGTAATTCACGCTAACGAGAATTCACCCGCCGGGATTGGTCTGAACATCGAAGTCGATGGTGAACTGGATGGGGATTTAAAAGCCTCGATATTGCATCCAGGTCAGGGATTTGATAGAACAAAATTGCGAAACCGATCACGATGGGACGACCCCCCTTGTGAACGCGACAAAGGCTGAAGAAAAAGAAGAACAACAAGTCAACGTGGCCAAATTACTACTCCTTCAGAAAGAAAATGGCGGTATCCCATCGAATTGAGTATCAGGCATATTCAGCGCATATACTTGACGTGATATATATATGCGGTTTCCGACTTGTTTCATTTTCAGATATGAATTACAAAAAACAAAAGGTTGACTGACGGTCTCGTCCAGGGCAGAGGAAACTCATCAGACGCTGCCCCACCTCTGCCCTGGGAGCAACGTGATAGAAAGTGGCGACAGATGGTAATCGTAAACATAACATGAGTACGAATTATATTGAAATGAAATCCGTCGTATGTTCAGACCTAAACTAGGCCCAAGTGATTTTTTTGTTGCGGATGCGAGGAGTTCTGAGTCCACATACACTTGATGACGGACCGGACCACTTGGGAAGCAACTTACTTCCTCTCTTGGGGTCCACGGACTCTTGGATGCGATTATATATAAATGAAGCGATTACCACTTATCGCCACTTTCGGCCACGCTGCTCCCAGAGCAGAAGTGAGGCGGCGTCTGATGAGTTGCCTCTGCCCTGGACGAAGCCGTTAGTCAACCTTTTGTTTTTTAAAAAAAAACTTAGGTGTTTAGCTGAAAACGAGGGGCCCGTGGACCACAAGAGAGTCTCCCAAGTGGTTCGTTGCGTCATCAAGTGGATGCCAACTCATTATTCCCAGTGCAGTGTAGAACTAGAACTAGGATCAGAGTTTGCGTTACTATATTGGGCCCTGGTTGCTGTTGAAAATTTATTTCTTTCGTTGGATGAAGATATGCTTCTTAGATAGGCATATAATTTCTTGTGAATTTCTGTAGTAGTGTTGATTCAACCAGCTATAAGAGAGAAGGGGCAGCTTATTCGTCCTGGCTTTGTTGTAGCATGTATATATCTTCTTTTCAGAAGATTTCGAGTTGAAGGAAACTTTTTTGGAGCATATTTAACAAGGATGTATGACAATAACAACGCCAACCCTTGTGTTCGACTCGATATCACATCCACTTCACGAATCTTCCATTCTTTCACCACAATTATTTCGAAAAATTCCGGGGATAAACTCTGTCTTCTTTATACACCTCATACTCAAGGATATCTAGCTATTTGACTGATTGACATGCGAAACCTTCAAGTGACGAACTTTTAATTGCACCACATTAAAGTACTATCACATTTGCCTTCATTTCATGAGGAATTTGCCTGCTCTTGATGTTCCTGCTGTTTGGAAAATATAAAATGCCTTGGAAAATAACAGACAAATGAAAGAATTTTTCTGCAAACTTCCTGATATATTTAGAAGTATTTCCCTGATGACGGGGCGCTCCTTTGGTTGGCATACATAGCCAATTATGTATATGTATTCGTATTATGACATGAAGACGTAAGCTTCCTGACGAAAATCTCTACCTCTTTTCTGTTTCGGTTCCAGCATTACTACCACTCATTTTATACATTCTAACATTGCCTCTTACAGAATTTCTAGGGGTCAAGTTAATACGTAACTATAAAATTAAATGAAGAAAAATTCAAGAAGAGAATTGACAATTTAAACTTCTGCCGACTAGTGACAACTGTCCACCTAGAAAAGGTAAGCGGAGATCCTAGAAGGATTTTCCCAACAAGGCATTGCATTTTAAACTGTCGCTTTGAGAGGCTGAAGGTGGTAAGCTCGGTTATCTTTAGCCGATATCAGGAAAAGAGGAGGAGATAGCTCGTAATTTCATATATAAGTATCCAGTTTCCTCAGGCTAATGCCATTTTCTATTAACAAAGGCACGACACGGGCCGACGCGACAACTTTGTATATTTTTGTAGGCGACATCAAAACATGGACACCGACATCCAGTGACATTACGAAAGTATTAGGTTGTTGCAAATGAAATAGCCGCTTTGGTACTAAAGTTTGAAGCGACTGTAAAGCTTACAAAAATTTATTTATTTAATCAAAATAGGCGCCAGTTGATTCAAAATTCGTTTCTCAACAAAATCCAAGAACATGTATGCCAGTTTCGTAGAAGTCCAACTGTCGGGTGTTGATCAATTCGTCGAAAGAAATTTTGACAGCCTCTTCGTTCTTAAATTGTTTTTCCGCCAAAAAATGATCCAAATGCTTAAAAAAGTGGTAGCAGGTTGGCGAAAGGTCCGGTGAATCTGGTGGATGAGGCAGAGTCTCATACTGTAATTCGTTCAACTTTTGAATCATTGTTCTGGATACATAAGGTCGTACTTTGCAGTGAAGAGTATCACACCATCTCTGTTGACCAATCTCGGCCGTTGAATACTCAATTTTTGGTGCATTTCCTCGAGTTAGGCACAGCATTTCTATGCATTTATCGTTTCTCCAGGTGCCAAAAAAGAATAGTGGATTACCTTCTTCGGGTGGAGGTTCGGTTTCAGCATATGCTTCGGTGGCTCATCAGCATCTAGTCATTGCGCTGATCGGCGACGATTGTCGTATAATATCCACTTTTCATCAGATGTGACTATTCTGTGCAAAAAGGAGTTGTTTCTGTTGCGGGAGAGTAAAGAACTGCAAATGTCCATTCGAAGCGCCATGTTTTGCTCCATAAGGGCTTACGGTACCCATTTGGCGAGCTTTTTCACCTTTCCAAGTTGCTGCAAGTGGCGAGAAACTGTCGAATAGTGTACGCCCAGTTTCTCTGCAATGGCTCTCACAGACTCACATGTGTCGGATTTGCCTAGCACACGCAGCTCGTCGTTATCAATCGATGGTCCTGGATGTCCACTTGGCTCACTTTGAAGGTTTACGTCGCCTGACCGGCATTTTCCGAACCACCGCCGTGTAGTTCGTTCGCTTACCGTATCAGCTCCAAATGCACTGTTAATGCTCCTGGTCGCCTCTGCTGCTTTGTGATCGAGTTTGAACTTAAACAGAAAAAGTATATGTTCTTGGCTCTTTTCCATCCTTTTTTCCTTTTCATTCACTGTTATCACAACGATGGTGAAAATTGAAATGACTCCTCGATTAAATGTAGGAGTATTTATACTTCATTATCCGACACCAACAGCGCCAACTGGTGGTGGTTTGATACAGCAAAATCGCAACTAACTTCACTTGATTGCCAAATCGGCAATTTCATATGCAACAACCTAATACAAATGGACCGAATATCATAACATGACATTTCATATCTTGATCACGAACATAGGTCTATAGGAAGAAGTTCTTGAAGCCTCAAAAGTCAGAAGATATTCATCACTATTAACGGCGTGATAACAGGTATCCTGTCTAGACCAGCCCTTATAAGGAACTCCTAGTTTTGCGGAGAGGTCCACCAATTTAATATCCCTAAAGGCATTCTGACTGATTATCAGGAACTCCGTCGTGCGGAGAAGCGACTCCACAGACGGAAAAAGGAAGCTTGGGAGCAACCGCACCAGGCGCGCAAGTTTTACCAACAAATCAGCAGGATGAAGCCTTATACACCTCGATGTTCATCCTGCCGAGGGAAAGAGGGAAATCTGATTTCCGACAGAATGGGCATATTGGAGCGATGGGTTGAGTACTTTGATGAGCTACTGAACCACCAGAACATCGGCGAGTTGGAGGTCCCGCCAACTGAAGACGACGGACAAATACTGCCACCACCAAGTTTAGGAGAAACAGTCCGTGCAATTCACCGGCTAAAAAATCATAAGTCGCCAGGAGCCGATGGAATTACAGCCGAATTGGTTAAATATGGAGGCGACCAGTTACACCAAGTGGTTCATCAACTTGTGCTCAAGGTATGGGACAGCGAATCAATGCCTGACGATTGGCAACGAGGCATTATCTGTCTCATACATAAAAAGGGAGATATCACACAGTGCAGCAATTATAGAGGTATCACGTTGCTGAGTACCATCTATAAGATATTCTCCTCTATCTTGCTAGGCCGGATAGCCCCATACGCCTAGAACATCATTGGCCCATACCAAAGAGGCTTCACTCCAGGCAAATCAGCGACAGATCAGATTTTCTCTGTGCGGCAAGCGATGGAAAAACTGTTGGAATATCCAGAACAGTTGCACCATCTAAAGTCCACTATGATAGCATAGCCAGGATAAAACTGTACACGGCCATGAGAGAATTCGGTATCCCGACGAAATTAATAAGAGTGACTAGGCTGACCCTGACCAATGTGCGAGGCCAGATAAAAGCAGCAGGATCACTCTCAAGACCATTCGACATTAACAACTGTCTACGACAGGGGGATGCGCTATCATGCGTCCTCTTTAACCTGGCCCTCGAGAAAGTGATCCGTGATGCTGAGATAAATGCAAGAGGTACGATCCTCTTCAAGTCCACGCAACTACTGGCCTATGCTGACGATATCGACATCATGGGAAGAACCACCCGAGATGTACAAACTGCCTTCATCCAGATCGAGCAGGTGGTAATAAGCGCGAGATCTTGGGCTGCACTTCAATGAAGGCAAGACAAAATATATAGTGGCAACGTCAGCACCGAAGACGAATCAACCAACAACATCAAATCGCACTGGTCAAACAAGAAGAAGAGTAACGATAGGAGAATAGAACTTGAGACCATTGACAATTTCTTCTATCTAGGGTCGAAAATCACAACCGATAACAGCTACGATGATGAAATTCACGCACGGTTGTTGTCAGCCAACAGAGCCTATTTCAGCTTACAAAGACTGTTCCGCTCGAAACGTCTCACCATAGGGTCAAAGCTCTTACTGTACAAGACTATGATTTTGCCAGTCCTCATGTATTCCTCGGAAACTTGGGTTCTTAGCAAGAAAAATTGCGAACTCTTGGCCGCGTTCAAGAGAAGAATCCTCCGAAGAATTTTTGGCCCCCTACATGAGAATGGACGATTCCGTAGCCTACACAATGACGAAATCTATGCCATGACCGTGCGGTTGTGGATAAAATCCGGCTCAATGGGTTACGGTGGGCGGGTCACTTAATCCGTATGGGTGAGGATGATCCCACCCGGAAAGTCTATAAGGGCAATATGTGTGGTAGAAAAAGAAGACGAGGCAGACCCTGCATAAGATGGAGCGATGGCGTAGGTCAGGACGCCAGACAGCTTTTAGGGATATCGAATTGGTGGACCTCGGCGCAAAAGCGGGATGTCTGGAGTTCCTTATTAAGGCAATCCTAGACCGGATACCGGTTGTTGCGCCGTTGATGATGAAAGGCATTCTGGCGTTCTGGCTAGAACATCGCTCTATCTGAGGCAGGGTCTGCCGCGTTTACCTCTAGGCGACAAGGAGCAACTGCACTTTGAAGTTCGTAAATAAGCGAGGTTATTTGTTGGAATAATAGTGCTACTCAGCACTTGTTGATTATGTCAGATTTCTTGATTGCCGAGGGCTATTCGTGCCCCAAGTTTTTAAATTTACAGACCCTTTGCTCTAGAAAAAATCTAGTGTCCTCTTGTCGGTAAGGTTACTTCCTGTTGGACAAAAAGCCGATTCATGTCAAAATTGTTGGAAGAGGGGCTGAGAACTAACTCCCATTCTTGGATATTTTTTGCATATCAAATAGTACAATTCCTTGTAACCCAATTTCTTAAGGGCCGATTTCCTCCCTTCAATTTCGCACATATATTTCCACCAGAATAAAAGCGAATACAATGCTGATGCTCCCCATTTAACTCGAACACCATTTATGAATGGAATCGATAAACATTAATTTCCTGTAATATACGAACTTCCTGTTTTTCTTCTTGAACAGAAATTTGGTAACCACATATTTACATGTTGCTCAGAGAGATGCGTTCTTACTCACATTTGTATTATATTTACATACGTATGTACTCGTACAGTAAATGCCAGCTTATGTACTTGTGATTTCATATTTAATGATCAGACCTCTGTCATGTATGAAAGCTTTCAAAATGCACAAATGCGGGTGACACAGGCATAAATATTTCATATATGGGTTCAATACGATTGCACTGTCACTACTCACCGAAAAGATTATCTGAAATCAATAGCAATGAACAGCTTATTTGGAGTTGCATTTGGATGCATTTTATGACATAAAACTGACATGCGATAATTGTTTTACTAATCGGGGTAGTCTCTTTTGTGAAAAAAGTAGCAGTTTTGAGCACTGGGTGGACTTTGTTTCTTATTAAGAGTCCCCAGTATTTTTACATGCTCTAATTCTAGTAGACGAACAAGTCGGGAAGCCGGAAGCTTGAGGTATGAAAGGTTTTGTGTATTTCTTCTATAAAGAGATTTGAATGTGCATTGGCCCATTAGCATGTAGCACATAAAATGTGCATATATTATGTGAAAATTTCCACTTTCAAGCCATATAGACATTCATAGCCTTGAATTTGCAGAGAAGTGACAGTTTAACCTAGCATAACTTTGTTACTAACAGTGCGTTTTTTCACCAAATTTGGCAAGACCATGCTTTATACTGCAGCCTACATCGCTTCTAGGGTGAACTTAAGATGGGTTTTCCTGTCAATTATGCAAAAATTATAGTAATGTACTATTATTAACTTTATTTGAACAGGTATCGGTATGGAGGGTATTTCGGAGCCTAGGCACTATATAGTGGTAGCCCCCTGATTTTTTTCAGATTTTTCGGTTGAGTAGTTTCTCAGAATGGATTCGTTAAAGAAATTATCACTTTCATCCCCCCGCACTCCCCACCTTTTCAACAAATGTCGAAACTAAGACCGGCTTCGAAAAGTACTAACCGAGACCTTTAATTGATTAGTTGATTTAAATGATACCACACATGACTATATTTGATAAAAAAAAAATTACACCCCCCTTTTGCATGTAGGGGGTCCCTCCTTAAATTCAACATAAAAGGATGTAACTCACTATATGCGTGAGCGTTCACAGTTCCCTCCTTCCTACCCAATTTGGTGCCAATCGCTACAACCGTCTCCGAGAAAAATGCGTGTGACGGACAATCAGGCAGACAGACAGACAGATTGTGATGGGACGATTCAGAGGCCGTTCATCTCCGCAGATCACGTGTCCCAGCCTCTTGCTGAAAATCATCCAGGGGTTATTCCCCTAGCAAGAGGAGAGCAACGACACATTCCAACCACCTTTGAATGTGACGGCAATCCCGCCAGTCACCAGAGACGAGCTGCTGGAGATCTGCGGTAGAAAAGGAGATAGTAAAGCACCCGGCCTGGACGGAGTACCGAATAAGGCCCTTAAGATTGCGTGAAATCCAGGCCGGACATGTTCACTGAGTTGTTCGAAGCGTGCATGTCCAAGGGAATATTACCAGAGGCATGGAAGCGACAGAAGTTGGTACTTCTGCCTAAGTCTGGTAAACCTCCAGGTGAACCATCGTCATACCGACCCATATATCTTTTGGGGACGGTGGGGAAAATGTTAGAACGGGTAATCTATAATAGATTACTCCCGGTTGTTGAGAGCCAAGGGGCTTTCAAATCGGCAGTATGGGTTCCGAAAAACCAAATCAACCATTGATGCCATCAAATTGATTACTGGCTTGGCCGAAGATGCAATCCACGGAAAGGGTAGTACCAGTAAATATTGCGTGGTAGTAACCCTGGACGTGAAAAATGCATTCAATTCGGCCAATTGGAATCTAATACGCAAATCCCTAGCGAAGGTTGGTATTCCCGCCTATCTCGCTGGTATTGTCGATAGTTACTTAACTGAAAGGAGGCTCTGGTATGACACCGATGACGGACCCCAGGAGTACGTTGTTTTTGCGAGTGTCCCGTAGGGCTCCATATTACGCGCACTACTGTGGAACATCATGTACAACGATGTACTTAATCTTCCCCTTCCGGAGGAAGCCACAGTGGTGGGTTACGCTGACGACATAGCACTGGTTGTTGTCGCAAAGCATGTCGAAGTTGCTGAGTTTTACTCAAGCGAGGCAATCAGTGCTATCAAATGCTGGTTGGAGAGCTCTAGTTTGACACTTGCGGAGGAAAAAACGGAAGCGGTCCTCATCACGAAGCGCCAGAAAAGAAATTACACCTGTGTTAGAATCGGGAATGATATCATCTCTTCCAAGCCGACCATCAAATACTCAGCTCAGCTATAAGCAACACGTACAGTATGTTTGTTATAAATCATCCACTGCTAGTATGGCCCTGGCGAGGATGATGCCGAACGTGGGAGGGCCACGGCATACCTCTAGGTTCCTTATAGCCAGGACGGTGACCTCAATCATGCTCTATGCGACCCCAGTTTGGAGTGAGGCGTTGCGGATGTCAGTTAATACTAGCAAACTGAATGCAGTCTACAGGAGGACAGCTCTGAGGGTATGCTCTGCCTTCAGGACTGTCTCAGATGATGCAGCATTTGTCATCTCTGGAATGATGCCGATTGATATCTTGGCTGATGAGATGGCGAATATATACCATGCGAAGCCAATCTCTCCCTTATTGCAGACGAAGAAGGCTGAGAGGAAGAGATCCATAAATAGATGGCAAGAGCGGTGAGAACGTTCGGGAGAGGGTCGATGGACTCACAGGCTCATTCCTGCCATCAAGGAATGGTTGGAGAGACGACACGGTGAGGTTAATTATAATCTCACCCAGTTTCTCACGGGACATGGAGGATATCTCCAATACCTTCACAGGTTTAAATTGGAGACCTCACCCGACTGTCCAAATTGCGATGGAGTCCCAGAGGACCCAGAGCATGTATTCTTCCACTGTCCGAGATTTGTGGAAGAAAGGAGGAACCTAGAGGAGACTACAGGAGAGGTGCTGGTACCAGAAAATCTGCTAGCACATCAAGAGAATTGGGATGCGGTCAACTTCATGATCGCACCTATTCAAGATAAATTGCGAAAGGCAGAGGAAAGGAGAAAAGCGCGGTCACGTGCGCCGCGTATAGAGGAAATGGGATTAAGCTAGAGTGAGCTGACTCCGCCCCGTGATGTAATACCTTATGGTAGTTCTGCGGGGCAGGGAGGGAGTCGGGGTAAGTTGGGCTACTGAATAAGTTATTTTTGGGAAGATGGAAAGTCTGTAGTCATCCGAAACCACCTTCATTTAGTCCTTGTGAGCTACGTTCTAATCGATTATGCCCGCCACCGCAAAGTTAACCAGTTTTTTTTCAAATTTCTTCTCCTCCTACATATTCATTCTCAAGTAATCTTGCAGGTGCTTCTTAGCACTCAATGTTTAAGTGCTGTAGTCCCTCTAAACCACTGATTGACTCTACTTGCCTATTTTGCATGGAACGTGTGGCCCACAACGTTGAAATGCCGTCCAGGGGTTGGATTTCCCACTGGAGAGCGTTCTGGGAGTGGTGGCAACGTATCTCCCGTGACACACTAAGTAATTTAAATAGCTCTGCTCCCGATAGTAGCACCCAGTTTCATATCCTTTAAAAGGATTTTAGAACACGGATTTTCTTAAAAAATGCTTGAGGGTCCAACTGATTAGCGTACTGAGCATCCTGCAAGTGTTATTTTCATGTGCTGACTAACTTTTGATGGAGACATGGGTTTGGTTACTATTGCAGTTCTTACGTCTGTCAGACTCATTATATACTTACGAATGAACACGAACACAGACACCCAAGACAACCACGATTCAAAACTGGGGTAACGAGATTGTGAAGCTCATCTGCAACCAACTCGATCACCGCATCGGTGAGTATCCTTTTAATTTCCACACAAGTTTTCAGCAGAACTTATTCCTTCAGCTTCATTTTTTTGTCCTGTCCTTAAAACTGTTGGGAATAGCTTTCCCAATCACAATGTAAAAGTGGCCAATCCTACATGATTGGTTTATTTTATAAGTATCATTCCTATAGCGACGTTGATCCATGGGAGAGTGTTTTGTTTCTCCGTAGCTGGTTTGCATTTAAGAGTAGCCAATATACGCACTTGTGAACATGTGTATGCCGCCAGACATTCCTTGTTCGTATATAGTTGTTGTGGCGTTAGCCATACTTAGTAGTTAGATGATACCTAATTACGCTATTAAATGGAGCCTTGTAAACCACGCCAACTGAAGATAGAATTTCGGTTCAAATAGGCCTGGAAAGTTCTGAAAAATATTGTAAGCCTGTTTAGCTAGGTTTACGACGGCTTCTTCATAGCTTTTTGCTAAACATTCACCATAGAGTTACTTTTGTCAAAAGGAACATTCACTCGAGGCACCCTAGCAATCAAACTTATCAACTGGGAAACATACTTACAGAGGGCAATCAATGGGTTGATTTCATGTACACATCCATAATGGAGACCATTGTGGTGTATGGATTCACAGGCTCGATTGCCTTAGTATTATTGACAAAAAGAAGGATGGTAAGAGAATCGATATTTTATGCAATAACTGCCGTGGAGTCTTATGGTCACCTCTAGTGGATGACCACCGTTTTCATCCCAAGAACTAGACACAGTTCTATCTAAACGGTTATCATTCCAAGTTCATGGCGACTATCAACAGTCAGACCTTTAAGGTGAGTTTGTGGCATGGGTGGAGAAAAGTCCTATCTTCAGATCCCCGCGACTCAGTGATTATGGAACGTGGGAATATTGACATGCTTAGAATCCAACGAAGAAAGGTAAGTCCTGCAATTGACACCTCCGCTTCAAACACATCCACTCTGTGTATAACGCCCTGCTATTCTAGAAAAGAATACTAGCTAGAGAACTAATCTGCAGATTTGCCATTCCACTATAGGAATGTTTACAATCTTTTCCAGTGTAGTGTCAATAATATGATAATGGCCCCGGGCTGCAGCTCAGCATTAGGTGCGGAGAGGAAGTTTTCAAGGTTTTTCAGTCGCACGAAGAGGAGGAACTTTTTCTGTCACTTAGTTTTATTCCCACCCGGGTGTTTTCTGACAGTGGCGGAGCTTTTTGACTTAACAACTGAAATCTTGGGGACCTCGGCGGAAAACATTGATGAACATTGGGAAATCGTCGTGCTGCAAATGAAATTGTACATTGTTCCAGTACAGAACTTAATGTAAGGCCGGTTGCCCTTTTCAAACGGGTAATCATTTGATCGTTGCTTGCCTTGGCTTCCGAATCGCATCCACATCTATTACTAAGGCCAGAGAGTTTCAAGCCGTCAAACTAAATGGATACCCTTTTGTCGAAGCGGGGTAGCCTGTAGTAGTTTACTACTATATGAAGAGGGTCTAAACCATTAATATAGATGCTGCGGATATTGACCATGCGAACGGTAAGGAGCCAAACACTTCTTACCCACCCGCGACTTTGAGCAGTCAAGTCGCTGGCGAAGCACGGATTTTGGAAGTCTTAGCAGATATGCTCTCCACTTCATTGGAAAACCTGCCTTAGTATCTATGGCGCAATCAGTCAGAAAAGAGAGTACAAAAGTTTCCATAATCAGAGAATCGGGATTGATGACTGATCCCTGAATGCAATCATCAGAAGGAATTGGAATTGGAATTGGCATATCATAGATTTGGCAACATACCTGTACAAGTGCTTAGTGAAAAGCCGAAGGAATCTGGGAAGCCATAGAAGCCGAAAGAACTGGATTTATCAGGAAAATAGATATGCTGGCCAGTGAAGAGCAGAAGCTGGACGACCTAGAGCTAGATTTTCGAGAGTTTAGGGTGGATAGCGACGCGCAGGAAAGCGCCATGTCACAGGAGGAGGGTGGTATTCCGACAGTGGAGAAGAGCTCCAACCCATAACGTTATCTTTGGCCAGCGCCAAAATAGCCCCCTCCCCCTCTACCATGCGAAAGCTGCATCTGCGGTAATTACAAGGGCAAATTGCAAGGCGAACATTGGAATGGTGCTGGCTCAGGAGTCCTGGGTGTACCAAGGGTAGATTCCAGGGGTCGATTTGCAGTCTGCAAGGAGGAACCATGCAGATAATTTCGGGGACCTACGTCTCACCGGAAGCCGGGGGAGCACTCGAGGGGCAGTGGTGGCATTGGGATACTTCCCAGAAGACGACATCCGAATCCCCCCAGAGCTAGTTGCTAGACTGGTGAAGTACTATGAGAGGAGCGTTCTACCACTTCTCCTCGGCTGCATATCTACGCCCATCACAAAGTCTGGGCAAGCAGCGAAATCAATCGAAGAGGTGAGTACCTTCTTGAATTTATTCTTAGCAATAAGTTACATATATATAAAAAATAGGGAATACTACAACATTCGTGACTAGCAGTATACAAGATGTGTTAGACATAACTTGAGGAAATACTATGAATTGGAGGGTGTCGGATGAGCCCCTTATGTCTGATACAGAATAATCAGATTCAACATTGAAAACTAGCAAAAAAGGTATGTTCGGTAGCTAGGGTAACCTGGGCAGTGGGAACTTTTAGACCTTTTAGGTGGCACCTTCCCAGCACTAATCCCGAGAGGTTTAGAAATCATCTTAGAATCTCTTCTAGCTCTGGGATATATGCCAAGGGCATGGAGGCGGACAAAAGTAGTCTTTATTCCGAATGCGAGTGAAAAGGATCCTTTTCACTCTAAATCTTCCATACTAATTGGCCTAACATCGTTCGTGCTCGAAACTGTAGAGAAGGTCATAGACAATTATATTAGAAGTAACATTCTAAAGCGTGATTCCCGCCATCAGCGTCAACACGTTTACCGGGCAGGATGGTCAACCAAAACTGCTGGGTACCAGCTGACAGATGTATTACGGAATGCCATAGAAACAAATGAAATAACACTGTGTGCGTTTTTGGATATCGAACAACACATCGCATAATATGCCATCGAGGTTTCATGTCGATAAGAAGCTGGAGTAACAAGGCAAACTGGGAGAGCGTGGCTGTGACGTACGGCTTAAACCGGCAACTGATTATTTGGTACACTGACGGAAACCTCACAGCAGAGGGAGCGAGTGGCGGGGTCATTGGTCAAAGGAAAAAATTTACTTGAAGCACTAGCACTTTACATGGGCAAGAACCCTTCTGTGGAATTGAAAACGGGTTCATGACTATGACATTAAAAAGTGAAGAGAAACACCTGAATTAACTATACTGGGCGAGTGTACTAGGAATGGACCAGTCCAGGGTGCTTATTGGAGGATACGAATCCAAGCGTCCAAAGGACCAAGAAGAACTTCCGAACCATAGTGGGAATTTTTACTGGTCACTGCCGACTAAATTATCACCTAGGGAAGCTAGGGATATTTATGGACACTGCCTGCAGGTTCGATGATGATTGTGTTGTAACCTTTTTACACGTTCTGGGACAGGGTCTGGGACTTGCGTCAAGTAGGTCGAGAGAATACTTAATACCAGATGCAAAGTTGATAGACTTGGAGTTGGAAATACAATATATAAATCCCTAGCGGTTATAGGCTATAGTTAAAAGGTACACAATTTCCAGAAAAAGGGGCACAATAGTTCTTTAAAGACGCGGTGCGATTTCTCCTAATAAGACAATAGTGAGTAGCAGATCAGAAAGTTTTATTATCGTCTCCAGAATAATCTCCTAAGACCCGCTTCTGCATTGCGGTTCCAAGAAATCTACGGTCTATTTTTGATTAACATACTATCTGATGGCGACACCACAACGGTCGCACTAACAACAAAAAGTCGACAGAAAGATAAGGAGATTGTTTAGTCGTCTGCCTATTTCGATTATAGCGAGGAGAAAGTTTGCATAAGAGAGTCCGTTAATTATAGATTGGGTCCCTTGAAATCGCATCAAATCTATTGCTCGAATTAAGAAAACAGTCCAAATGATCACAACTATTATGAGTGGAGAATTCGTAGTGAGAGCTAGGCACTCAGTGTGCCAAATACGGGCAAATCTCAATTTTGACAATCGGATTTGGCAAAATGGAGAACCAGTCGTCAATCGAGCTCTGAAGACTGATTCATTTGCTGACTGGAACCAATGGAAAGAGCGCCAGAAAATCCTGAAAAAAGGCGTCATCATCATCATCAACGGCACAACAACAGTATTGAGTTTAGGCCTGCATTAATAAGGAACTCCGGACATCGTGGTTTTGAGCCGAGGTCCACCTGCAGAAAAGCATAACGTCGGTTAAATGATAATTATGGAAGCGCTTTGCGGGGAAGCCAACTCTCCCCAGGCAGCTTCGAAGTTGAAGGTGATTATTGTCAAATGGAGGAGGAAATACAAAAAGAATGAGGAGGAAATGACAAATAATGTCAGTGAAGGCAGCATCACAAATAACAACTTGGGAGCTGATAGTAATTAAAGCTATTGACACAAAACGTCTTATATTTCAATTACCTGGTACGGTGTGAAGGTAATATTTGAATCAATGCCTGACGATTGGCATGGAGGCATTATCTGTCCAATACATTAAAAGGAAGATATCATTCAGTGCCGCAATTATATAGGTATGACGTTGCTGAGTATCATCTATAAGACGTTCTTCGCTATCTCGCTAGATTGGATAGTCCCATAAGCCTAGAATATAATTGACCTATACCAAAGAGGCGGCCAAAATGTATTATAGGTCCCAGGACGAATCATGGATTGGAGCATTGGAATCAGCACGATGGAGCACAACACCTGAGAAATGGTTGCGGAAGCAACACTAGCAGCTCTACTACCAAACCCTATTTCCAGCTCCACGTGGTGATCGCTGGGGGTTCTTTCTTAACGAAAAACGGCAGCTGGAGAAGAATTTAGGAGAGTCTCCCGGAATTAAGAACGGTACAAATTGTACCAGCTGACCCTCCAGGTTTGGGGTTGAGTAGCGCTGACAGCCCTACACGGAAAATCGATGTTACGAAGCCAGAGGAGGAGCCTCGGAAAAGATGGAATTTAAAATGAGGAACCCGGCAACGACAACGGAATAACGATTTGCGGATTTTCTCATGGAACGTGAGTTCTCAGTACAGACCGAATGCTGGTCAGCAGCTAGCCGATACTCTGCCCCAATATAAGACTGATGTAACAACGTTGCAAGCGTCTGCGGTTTCCTGAAGAAAAGCCACTACACCATATATTATAGCGGCCGTCTAGTAAACCATGTTTTTGGAGTAGGTTTCTTAGTTAACCATAAAATGAAACCTGCTGTTATCAGCTTTGAAAATATAAGCGAAAAGCTATGCACTCTGCTTTTGTAAGACAAATTTACAAATATAAGCCTCATAAACGTTCACGCCCCTACAGAGAAGACTGCAGAGTCGGAGAAGGATAGCCTATACGAAGCAGTTGAGCGAACACTCGAAGCCTGTCCCAAATATGATATCAAAATCATATTTTCAGATTTCAACAGTCAATTAAGGATGGAATCCGTATTCAGGCGAAACGACGGCCCCCTAGTTTACATAGGGATACTAAAGATAACGGACTGCGAACGAAATGGTTGCTGAAAGTACGTGGTTTGCGCGGAACCCCGCCACCTGTCAGCCTTGATGAATGTCATAACAAGTAGGGGGTCCAATATAGACTTGCATTACTACTTCATTGGCATAGTGCTTTGGGTTGGAATGACGATACCACCTACAATCCCCTCCGATTAGCAGATGAGAGGGAATACTGAAGCCATTCACAACACAGCCCTCCGTAACACCTATAATGGGGAACTGTATCCCGCAATAGCCGCAGCTGACAGATGTATTGGAGATGAAGCATCAACAAATTATCTTCACAATCACCTAAAGAACGCTGTTATAAATACGGCCAAAAACATACTTGGTCCCAGCCGCCAAAAGAGTCGGAACGGCTCGTTTGACGATGAATGTAAATTAGCAACGGAAGAATACCGTATACCGGGTAATGTTGCATTCTCAAAGGATGTGGGCAGCTTGGGAGAACCAACAAGTCTGTGAACTCGGAAAGTATAGGGAGCAACCGCGCGCAAGTTTTACCAACAAGTCAGCAGGATAATCCTTAGACACTTTGATGTTCATCCTGCCGAGACAAAGAGGGAAATTTGATTTCCGACAAGATGGGCATATTGGAGCGATGGGTTAAGCATTATAATGAACTACTCAAGAAACAAAATATCGGCGAGTTGGAGGTCTCGCCAACTGAAGACGATGGATAAATGCTGTCACCACCAGGCACATACGTACATAAAAATGCGGATATCACGCAGTTCAGCAATTATAGAGGTATCACGCTGCTGAGTACCATCTATAATATATTCTCCTCTATCTTGCTAGGCCTGATCACCCCATACGCCCAGAACATCATTGGCCCATACCAAAGAGGCTTCACTTCAGGCAAATCAGCAACAGATCAGATTTTCGCTCGACAAGAAATAGAAAACTACTGGAATATGGACATCAGTTGCACCATTTTTTCATCAACTTTAAAGCCGCCTATGACAGCATAGCCAGGGTGTAACTGTACATGATCATGAGAGGATTCGGTATCCCGACGAAATTTATAAGACTGACAAAGCGGACTCTGACCAACGTACCAGGTCAAATAAAAGCAGGAAGATTACTTTCGCGACCTTTCAACATCAACAACGGTCTAAGACAAGGGGATGCCCTATCATGAGTCCTCTTCAACCTGGCCCAGGGGAAAGTGATTCGCGATGCAGATGTAAATGCGAGAGGCACCTTCCTTTTTAAGTTCACCCAACTGCTGGCCTATGCTGAGGATACTGACATTATGGGAGGAACAACCCGAGATGTACGGTCTACCTTCATCCAGATTGAGCAGGCGGTGCGCGATTTTGGGCTGCATATTAATGACGGCAAGACGAAATACATAGTGGCAATGTCAGCAGCCAAAACCCAAAGAACGAGCAACATCGAATCACACTGGGCAAATGAGATCAATAAAGATAAATGACTATCAACTTGAAACCGTTGAAAATTTCTCTTATCTACACAACCGATAACAGCTATAAGGATGAAATCCGCGCACGGTTGTTTGCAGCCAACAGAGCATATTTCAGCTTACAAAAACTGTCCCGCTCGAAACGTCTCACCATAGGGTCAAAGCTCTTACTGTACAAGATTATGACCTTGCCAGTCCTCATGTATTTCTTGGAAAGCTGGGTTATTAGCGAAAAAATGGGAAACTCTTGGCCGTGTTCGAGAGAAGAATCCTCCGAAGAATTTTTTACCCCGGTTCAATAGGTTGCGGTGGGCGACTCACTCGGTCCGTATGGATGAGGATGATCCCCCCCGTAAAGTCTGTAAGGGCAATTTCTATGGTAGAAAAAAAATACGAGGCAAGTCAGGCCTTGGATGGAGCGATGGTATAGGCCAGAGCACCCGGCAGCTTTTAGGGATATCGAATTGGTGGACCTCGGTGCAAAACTGGGATATCTGGAGCCTCTGACTAAGGCAGGCCTGGATCGAATACCGGTTATTTCGCTGTTGATAATGATGAAATGGGATGAAAAGTAAGAGCTTTTCCATGGGTTTTCTCAGAGGCCTTGAAAGTAAATGTTGATGATGATGAAATCCAGTAACTTGACGTCATTTGAGAATATCTTAAAGATTCGTAGGTGGAGTGATCTTCATCCATCCCATACTGTGGGAGTGGCAATTATATGGATTTCATCGATTTAAGGACAGCGACAATGGTGTTCAGTGGCATTCTAAGTATTTCAAGGACCTGTTACTAAAAGGACAAACAAGTGCTCAAATCGTCACTATATTTTTTTCTCGTTATTAGTGGTGTTCTCAATGTTGCTCCAGTTGAAAAATGTGCAGAACTTCGGCGACTTTGGTGAAATGGCTCTGGATTTAGAGAAGCAAGCAGGGAAAGTGGGATTGTAGATAAATACCATCAAAATCAAGATTCCTGGTCTGGCAGCCATGGCGCTTTTACTGTCTACATTAGTAAGGAAAGCATTTAAGACACTGGTCAATTTGGATATCTTTGATACTCAATTCACTTAATCAATTAGGAATGCTGTTGTTGTTTTTGCCAAGTTACTGGAAATGCAATATCAAGTTGAGTTAGTTCCCCGCTAATGTCCTCTCTGTGTTGCTATATTGGAGAAGCACGTGAAACGTGACCGACACTGTTACAAGGAGGTTTCGACGGCATTTGTCTATACCTTATCATCAGTATAGTCTGAACCGACGCAATCTAAGTTCTCGTACAGACTTCATACCTGAAAATGCCAGTGGGTAGGTCACAGATTGAGAAAGTGCAACAACTCTATTTGATTAATTGGTCCCCCTAGCGTTGTATAGTCACAGTAGTAGAGCTGAAGTGCAGGCTTTTTGTGAAGTTGTAGGGGAAGAAGTAGAAATACATTTCCGAAATCAGCAACGATCGTTCCCAGACGTGATGGTCAACCAGATACTTATTTGGAAACATATGTTGAGCACAAATTAATAAAGTTGCTTGAGAAGTCCTGTAAATTAAACTTACTTCTTTCAAGTGTGTAGGAGTTTTAACCCCTATGAACTCCACAAAAGCATGCTTGCGTATGATAGGTGAAATATCAAAAGTATTTGAGGAAGGCGGTGATATTAAGTGTACTGTTGAACAAATGTTTTACTTTACCTCAAACGAATCAAAAATTTATGACTATTCATAGCCCGGAGCATGTAGATGCTTATTTTCAAGGTGAAAACCGGACGATATACGTTCAGGAAATCTCTGTCTACATTCAATGGCGAATAGCGATGATAAATAAGACTTCCTAGTGAATCCGTGAAAAACGAAGCTGACTGGTGGATTTGTTCCAGTAATGAGTGGTATGACCTTTCTGTCAGCAGTGAGTATAAAGTTAAGGAAACTATAGGGGGTCGGTCACAGACAATGAATGCGCCAGGAGCCAGAAGCTAATAAGGCAATCCAGGACGAAATTGAAGGAAATCGACTCATAGGAGAAACAAAGAAATGCTGGAAGGTCTGTTGATGATACCAGCTAAGTGAATATTTCTAATTAGACGGGGTACAGTTGAAGGGAACAATGTATGGTAGTCCTTTTCTATATTTCTATATCAGTTGGCAAATGAGCTTTTACAATTTAAAGGAAACATTTTACAAAGAGTAAGCAATTCAAACTTACCGATATAATACAAAGGTGCGACGGTCCCTTCGGTTGGACTGACAGGCCCCAGGCTGGAAGAAGCGGTACTTGTGTTGGAGTTAGTTAAATTTGAGTTCGTAGCATTCACATTGATTAGCTGAGTTGCATTCTCCTTATCCTTGGAATTCAGCTTCACCAGCGATTGCGCCGCTGTCCATTCAAGCCTCCCACATAAAACCCCATTCACACTAGCACCGTTGCTTTTACACGTTTCCACAACAATGGCGCTTTGTTTCGCGACACTACCGTTTTGGATGCAATTAGATGTACTACTAGCGATAGGGGTGACGTGCAATTGTTGATTCTGGTGACAAGGATTATTGTTAGTATATTGGTGTTGGTATTTAGGCGATCGTTCCTGAATTTGTTGCTTGCGTTCAACAAAGTTCTCACGCGGCATTTTTGTTGCGTTAGTTTATTTATTATTCGGTTTGAAATCACCGGAAAAATTAGAAAATTCTCCGGAACCAATCGAGGGAGTTTAATTTGATTTCCGAGTATTTTAAATGCATTTAATTTCATACATTTTCAATTTAAATGATAATAAATACTTTTTTTTGGCATTTTTTCCGCCGATTTTATAAATATGATTTTTACGTTTTTTAAATTATTTTAAAAATATTTTCCTTTAATATTTCTCACAGAGACTTTATATTGCTTTCGTTGTATTGATTCTTTTAAGATTTTGTTACTGGTTGAGGGAAAGTTACGCAACATGTGTTTGCCAGTTGGCCAAGTCGCTGGAATGGAAATTGGTTTGAAGGAGATATAATATTAGCATTTCACCTCATAAATATCTAGTTTAATTAATCCGCTTTGGCTGTCCGGCCGAGAGAGTAAAGCATGTTTTTTTTCCGGTGACCGCGTTAAGAAATGCTTGCGGAGCAACAAGTAGTTGGCTGAGTGGCTGGTTGTCAGGTATGGCGGCAGAATGTGAGGAACAGCGCGGCTATAATGGCAGAGAAATGAATGAAGTAGCTACATGGTGGCGGCCGGGGGTGGGAAGGACAGCGTGGGTGGATGATGGTTGATTCTCCTTGTTCGCTCACGGAAACTCGATGAATGTCGTGCCGAAAGAATGAAACAGGTAACCGAAATGATGTAAAGTTGTGTATGATTGTGTTTTGGGGTGAACGTGTGGGGAGGACGAAGTAATAAGAGCAAACGATGATGGTGAAACAAGTGGTTGTTTGTCAATTCATGCCGGTTGAATAGTTTATTAGGTCTAGGCACCCAGAATTCTTAAGCAAGTCAGGTCGAGTTTTCTTGTCAGTACGAGGTTAGAACACCTTCAGCGACAGAACAGGGGAGGGAAACGCTCCACTTTGCGAATCATTAGAACTCGAGTAAAAGTCACTGAAACCGAAACTCTCCTTGACAATCTGAGTAGAAGCAAAGCACAGACTAGGACACAAGCAGAACAGCGAACTTTCCGGTAAAGGCTCCGATTTGCGAACTAAAACTTATTATTGCACAGGAAGTTCAGAGGCAGCCATACTGTGATGTATCGCGTTTATAGCAAACAACCCCAAGGGCTGCACTACGCACACCTACACCTTCACTGAAGCACGCAAAGGCAAAATGTAATGCAAAAATATGAAACAAGTGTGGCATGGCATCAACCCTCGTCATTGAAAACTTCACGCGCACATGTATGTCGCTTCCCTGTCCTGCTGCTGCCACTACACTCAACGCATCGAAAAGCGGAAAGCAACAAACTCATCTGTATTTGTGCATTGCTGCAATTCTACGGAGCTGATAATAATTAAAAATTCCCTATGAGCCGCATTATTCAAAGAGCGGAATCTATTCCTCATGCAAGGAGTTCGCAGGCTTCCAAGAAATCCTGTGCAGGATATATCGAACGCGCGCTTTTATCCACCTGACAACCAACCAAACGCCAAGCTAGTTCCGCTCCTACGAAAGGATATTCCCGGGGATATCTTCAAGATCGTCCTGAATTCGAGTCACATTAATCTGTTTGAGAATTAAAACACTTTCGCGACTTAAACGCTCGACCCGGAAATTTTATCCGGGAACCCGGAATCGGAAGAAGAAGAAGATACATGGCAGAATGGTCGTCAAGCGCCAGGGCGCTACACTGTTTCAACGAGAACTAACACATGAACATTAAACTCGCATAGAAACTACACACTATAATAGATACTTCGAGATTTTCACGCCGTTTTCAGCTAAACATCTCGACCGATCCGGGAAATTCTAATGCAGTCAAATTGCTGCAATGCAAATAAAACGGATCCGATTAGAACCGAACGAGACAGACTGGATTTCACAGGAAAATCAAACGAAAGGATATTCAATCTATTTATTTAAAAAGATGCACACACAAGCGTAATAGAGGAAAATATGAGTATAAATAAAGCAGGTGATGTGCGTCAGATTTGACGTACCACTCCCTTCTACTGGCGTCGCGATGCCCGTACACAATTGCACATGGCGACGAAAATCGGGACACCGAACGAAAAAACAACATATACACCACCCCAACCCAAATCTCGGACCCTGTTGCACCCTCTTTAACGTGAAAAACGTGGAAAACATTGGGCGCATTGCCGTGTGGGGTGGATTTTCTTGTTCTGTTGATTCATACCCGGACATCAGGACATGCGCTCTGCTAGCGGGATCATAAAGCGGCCGAGGGTGGCCGACACGGAAGTTCGCATTTCTTCGGCACACTATTTTCACATTCACATGAAATAGAGAATTCAATTCACCTTTCTATCGGACTTTTGCCACCCCCTTGGCTACATTCGACTCAATGCTGTGTACGCCGTGGTACTGCTCATTAACCCGGTTCGCGCCCAACCACCCCGTCCATCAGCAGACACCACTATTCCGCTTCCCGGTGTAATTGTATCGTTCTCTGGAGAGGTCTTCTGAATAATGCAGGCTCAGGATAGAGGAGAGGCATATAAAATTGCATTCTATCAAGAGTGTCTACTGTAGTGTTTCCCGAGAAATGTGGATTTTGGTTTTGATGTTTTTCTTTACTTTTTATTATCCTTGGGACTTTGGAGAGAATGTCCTTCACTATACTGCGGATTGCTACTTAGCATCATGTCATATACGAGTACACACATATGGGAGTACGTTGTCGACCTAAAAGATTCCCAACCATAAATATTCAAAATTTTACTGGATCCCTTATATTTTTAAAGAAACCGATTCCCCTTTCCACAAAAACAGATGAAAAAAAAATTGAAGGTTTATATTTTCATTTTCATTTGTTTCACAATGAAAACTTCTCCAGCCTAAACTTCAAACCTCAACCTCAAACGGATGGTGCAAGTGCAGCAACATTTTTGGATACAGTCATCAACGGCGGAACAACCGGTATCCGGTATCGGTATGCCTTAGTAAGGAACTCCGGATATTCCCGCTCTACGCCGAGTTCCACCAATTCGATATTCCTAAAAGCTGTATGCCTTCCTGGACTACGCCATCGTTCCATCTGAGGCAGGGTCTGCCTCGTCTTCTTTTGCTACCATAGATACAGACTTTGCGGGCTGGATCATCTTTACCCATATGGATTAGGTGACCCGTCCACCGCAACCTGTTGAATCGGATTTTATCTACAACCAGAAGTCGTGGAATCACTCATAAATTTCGTATTTATGTAGGCTATGGAATCGTCCATCTTCATGTAGGGGTAAAAAATTCTTCGGAAGATTATTCTCTCGAACGCTGCTAAGAGTTCAGAATTTTTTTGTCAAAAACCCAAGTCTCTGAGAAATACATGAGGACTGGCCAGATCATTGTCTTGTACAGTGAGAGTTTTGACCCTATAGTGAGACTTTTCGAGCGGAACAGTTTTTGTGAGCTAAAATATGCTCTATTGGCTGCCAAAAACCGTGCGCGGATTTCATCATCGTAGCTGTTATCGGTTGTGATTTTCGACACTAGATAGGAGAAATTATCAACGTCAAAGTCGTAGTTTCCTATCTTTATCGTTCTTATTTGACCAGTGCGATTTAATGTTGACACTTCTCTGTTCTTTGGTGCTGACAACGTTGCCATCATGTGCTTCCTAATGCCTTCATGGTTGTATAGCTCCAGATTTCGTACCGCTTGCCTACTCGATGGATGAAGGCAGTTTGTACATCTCGGGGTATTCTCCCCATAATATCAATATCGTCAGCATAGGTCAATATTTTGCTGGACTTCTAGATGACGCCTCTTGCATTAACATCTGCTTCGCGGATCACTTTTGCTAGGACAAGGTTAAAAAGGACCCATGACAGGGAATGGTCTCGAGAATGATCTTGTTGCTTTTATTTGGCCTCACACATCGGCTAGGATATCACTCTTATAACTATTGTGCTTTCATAAAGGACTATTGTGCCCCTTTTACTGGTTATAGTGTACCTATTAATCACTGTATCTCAAGCATGCCTATAATCGTTAAGAATTTTAGTGTATTTCCTACTTCCAAACATTTCAACTTTTCATCTAGTATTAACTATTCTCCCAGATGCCTCCATCTACTTTACAAAAGTTCTAGACATTGTCCCAGAGCGTGTCTGGAGGTTTCATCAACTTCACACAGAACTCGCAGGTAGAGTCCCTAGACATACCTAGCTTGCCTAGGTGATAGTTTAGTCGACAGTGACCAGTGGGAATTCCCACTATGATTCGCGCTTGGATTCGTATCTCCCAATAAACATCCTGGATTGCTGCATTCCTGGTAGGCCTGTCCAATATAGTTCCCTCAACTGTTCTTCTTCATTTTTAAAATGTTATAGCCATGAACCCATTTCCGATTCCACAGTTCTGGCCCGTATAAGGGCGCCCCTGCTCTCCTCTTGGGTAGTTCGTCCGCTGCCTCTTTGCCTTCCAACCCAACATGGCCTGGAACCCAAAGTAAACAGACCTTATTGACCGAGCCAAGCGTATTCAGTCTCTCAAGGCACTCCCATACCAGTTTAGAGTTCACCTGGTTGGACCGAAGTGCCTTGATCGCTACTTGTTTGCCAATAAGAATAGCAATGTTCTGCCCTTGCTGTCCTTTGGAGGTTAAAGTAGGCACATTTGCTTACGGCGTATATTTCCGCCTGGAATATGCTAGCGTGCTTACACATTGGCTCCAAGTACATTTTTCTTGGACCAATGAGCCCAGCACCCGCTCCCTCTGTTGTGAGGGATCCGTCAGTGTACCAAATAATCAGCTGCTGGTTTAAGCTGTATGTCATAGCCACTTCGCCCAGTTTCCCTTGCTACTCCAACGTGTTTCAAACTTCTTATCGAAATGAAACCCCGTTTTCATGTTATCCCTTGGTATCAATAATTCGGGGTACCGCCTAGAGAAAAAGAAGAATATCAATCATTTTAGGAAGCTTTCGACCTGACTGATACTCATGACCATCCAAAAGATTGCTCTCCTTGCCTGTATCTATATGCGGAAATGGAGAGAGGTTAATTTAGAAGGACGTCTAGGGATGCCGTTGGGCATGTCCTCATTACTGCACTGATACACACGCAATCCAATCTTTGAACTTTGTGTAACTCCCTGCCTTGCGTGCTGAGTTCATTTCTTTCTGCCCAGATTACCGCCCCATAAGTAATCATTGTCCTTACTATTGCAGTGTATATCCAAAGTAGTATCTTCGGGCTTCAACCCCATTTTTTTTCCTGCTATGGACCTACAAGTCATCAAAGCCTTTGTAACTTTCCGGCAAGTGCTTCCGACATGTATCTTCCAGAGTAGTTTTTGGTTTAGCGTAATTCCCAAATATTTGACCTCTGTTTTTCGTTTCACCTCCATGTCTTGTAACCTTATAGCTTGCAGGTGATCAAGGCTACGTTTCCTAGTGAACGGTACTATGGTAGTTTTGACTGAATTGATTCGCAGTCCCAACTTCTTGCACCCGACACTAGTAACCCTTAATCCAGTTTGGATTCTATCACATAGAGTATCCTCATATTTGCCCTGACACATTAAAACAATGTCGTCCGCGTAACTCTGGACCTGTATTCCAGTATTTGTTAGCAATCCACGATTTCGTCCACTATCATACTCCACATAAGTGGCGATAGTACCCCGCCATGTGGACAACTTTGAGTAGCATTCACGGCAAGACAATTTGTACCTGTCGCTATTTTTATTTATCTAGCATTTTGCACATGCAGAAAGCCAGGGTGTTTTGCACTTCCTCACCGCTCAGGGCATCTTGTATCTCTGCGTGCGATGTGTTATCAAATGCTCCTTCGATATCCAAAAACGCACACAATGCTATTTCTTTTGCTTCTATGGCATTCCATAATACATTTGTCAGCTGATGCAGAGTAGTTTTGGTTGACCGTCCTGCCCGGTAAGCCTAATGATACTGATGTAAGGGATTACGTTTTAAATGTTCTAATATAGCTGTCCCTTTCCTTCTTCACCGTTTTGAATATGAACGATGTTTGATGAATTGGTCTGAAAATTGTATGATGAAAACGATCCTTTGTACTCCCTTTCGGAACTAAAACCACTTTTGCCCGTTTCCATGCCTTTGGTGTATATCCCAGGGCTATGCTGCCCCTCACCACCCTCAGAAGGGACTCTGAGATGATTTCTAGGCCTATCTGGACTGGGAATATGCCACCTACTCCGGGTGATTTCAGTGGTTTAAGGGTTCCCATTTCCCAGCATAACACTTTTGCTCGTTTCCAGCTCTTCTTTCTTCCGCTTTTATTCATTGTTGGGGTATCAGGAAGAGTGTTGCCGATGTGTAATAGGACCCCGGAAATGAGTTCTGAGAAGCTGGTATACTCTGCCCTCATCAATCTCGGTAAATGTTCCGTCCCGACAAACGGGCGAAAGATATTGCCCTGTCTAGGCCACAGCTGTGTAAATCTTACTTGCTTCTGTGGTTTTTCACAGAATTGGAGGATGAAATTGTTCCGTTTTGCTTCCCTGATCGCGATGTTATACGCAGTTAGTCCTTTTTCCCGGTTGAAGAGTTTTCATATCCCTGTTCTCATTCTGGCTAAGTTCCTGTTCCATCAGGGTAAATCCCTTGATTGACTTAACTATCTTAGCCGGACAGCTTCAGGCTTCATTTGGGTCAAGGACGTCTTTGTTTGTAATTTCAGTTCGTTCCTTATGCCACCGCCCCCTTGATTGACTTAACTGTCTTAGTCGGACAGCTGGCTTCCTTTGCGCCAAGGACGTCTTTTGTAATTTCAGTTCGCTCGTGAGGTCACCCCCCCCCCCCCCTGAAGGTGGGCCTTGTTGTACCTCCATTCGCCTGGGCTTCCTTGTTTTATTTCGGAGTTACCGTCAATTTTAAATCTGATTACTTTGTGATCTGACACAGAGGGCTCATCCGACGCCCTCCTATTCCCCACTAGCCCTTTCATTAGAGTGTGGCGTACCGGGTTATCAACATTCGAAATTAATTAGGCTATGATTAATTAATTTTTGAATTGAAAAATATGAATATTGATAAATTGAAAAATGTCAGTTTCTTTGTGAAAAAAAAAATGAATATTGAAGTGGGGAAAATGTCAGTTTAAGAAAATGAAAAAAAGATTATGTCCCGCCTCTATCTCTCCAAAGTGCTATGTAGTGGCTAACATGTTTGAAGTTAGTGAAACGGAAGAGTTTTCAATAGACATTCAAAATGATGTGTGGCTTTACCTAACAAGGTAGAACGACAATTGGTGACCCCGAACTTCAAAACCAATCCAACGGTGCAGATTCCAGATACTACAAATCTGGTCCCCAGTCCTTCAGAAGAACCCCGCTGTGCCACAAGAGTATTTCCTAGAGTTTTGTCTAGTGCCTCTTGTCTAGTGCTGATCACAAATGTTGGGGTGTTGTTGTTATATATTTCTAATTTATTGCTAAAAATAAATTCAAGAATATACTCACCTCTTCGATTGGTGCCGCTGCTTCCCCAGACTCCGTGATGGGCATTAGCGTCGCAACTGAGGAGAAGTGGTACCGCCCTCCTCTCACAGTACTTCACCTGTCTAGCGACTAGCTTCGGTGGAACCAAGATGTCGTTTCCTTGGAACAAGCCCGATGCCACAACTGCCTCTTAAGTGCTCCTCCCGGCTTCCAGTGGGACTTGCACAGCCACCAGGTCCCCGGCCAGGAACTTGGAAAAACACATATATTTTAAATTACGTTTAAGAATTATGCAGGCTCATGGTTTTTCACAAAATGAGTCCCAAGTTTGCATGTTTCCTCCTTGCAGACCGCGATTCTGCCTCCGGTACACCCAGAGTTTCCGAACCGGCACTATTCCAATGTGCTCCTTGCAACTTGTTCTTGCAATTACTGCAGATGCGAATTTCGCAGGGTGGAGGTTTATCCATTATTGTTTGCAGCTCCTCTCCACTATAGGAGTATCACCCTCCTCCTCCGACATAGCACTTTCTTATGCGTCGCTGCACTCCTTGACACTGAGCCTCGATTATTTAGACTCTTCCATTACTCTACGAATCAAGGATAATCGAAGAAGACATGCTTGAGTTCTTCTGGAATTGCATGGCAACTGGATCAGTTAGGTGAGCTGTCTAGTTTAAAGATGTACAGATATTTACGGTATCCGCCACATCCCGTGAGAAACTGCCTGACATCATAGATCGCACCTATTTCCGCCTGTTTCTATCGTTGCCCACCTGCTCCACGATTCGTCCCTTTTGACATATTTCACGTGCGAATCAGAGCAAAAATTAGGCCTATCATTAATGTGCATCAACCCCATCTGAGACGGCTCCTAAGTTTGAATTCACTCTTCATGTTTACCGTACTCACCTTTTGCGTGTTGCATGCGATATGCAGTTTCTTTCCCCAAACTGGCAGTTGAGGGGGTCATTACCGGTCCGCAATAGTTCGCATCATCTATGATAGGCAATATTGACGTTAGATATTTGTATGTTGCAGGTTGGCAAATACAATCACTACATCGTTGGCACAACCAACTATCGTGGTCTCCCTAGCAACTGGAACTTTCAGGATATCATTACACATGATATTCCACAATAATGGTCCCAGAGCAGGGTCATTGGAAATAATGTATTCGTTAGGTCCACCGTTTCTGTTATAATCGTTCTTCCTGTTAGGTAACTTTCGATAATCTGCTGCCAGGTAACTAGGTACACTAATCGTCGCCAGAGAGCTTCTTACTAATATACGCTTCAACTAGACGAGCTAAAGGTACTTTGTAGATCGAGGACCGTCACCGCCTAATATTCTATATTGTATAATATTATACTTGCTAATACTACCCTTTCCGCATTTTTGGTTAAAACAGTTTGGCGGCATCGATTGCTGATCTAGCTGAAGCTGGTGGAAGCCAATTTGCTGACAATTTGCAGATTATTTACAATTCTCTTAGTGAGTTTTTCTTCGAGAAAAATTCTCCAGCCAATTACATCAGACTACCGTCATGGCAGATAACACAATGTCTCCTTTGAACTTGAAAAGCATGGGATGCCATATCGAATGTTACTTCAGAAGATCGACATGTGGCAACAGAAACATCGAAGTCTGCAACAAATGGTTGACTAATGATGTACTATTTTATGAGACCCAGTGAGGAATGCCTCACTTCAATTCATGATTCTTCGCTCCCAACAAAAAAATATGAATGGCACATCCTTCATGACTCCTCAATCACCAACTCCAGTTGAAGGTTATGCAACTGTGAAGAGGAGACCATCCAGCACATAACATCAGCGTGCAGGATATGGAGCAGTACCGCGTACACCACTTCCCATAACTCCGTCTGCAAGATTCTCCATCAAAATCTTGCGTTGAAGTATAACTTAGTGCCAGGATGGTAGTCCTTATTATAAGTATACTCCGCAGGGAACCTCGGGAAATGAACGGGCCAAACTACTGTGGCATCACACTATTGCCATTGACCACAGTTTTAATCACAAAAGATCCGATGTAGTTCTACTTCTCAAGGAAGAACGAGCGTGCTTCATAATCGATGTAGCCGTACCATTGCACCGGATAACTGTTGAAAAACAGCTAGAAAAAATCCGAAAGTATGGCCCATTGGCGGACGATATGATGCAGACTTGGAGACTACAAAATATCGAAGTAGTCCCGTGGTAACTTCAACGACGGAATTAGTCCCGAAAAATTTACATAAACCGCTAGGAATGCTCCATCCAAGAGCCTGGCTATACATGGAAATGCATAAAGCGACAATCCTTGCAACTTATGGTATAGTCTAAAGAGTCCTGTCCGGTAAGATTCTGGCCTACTCGGCTTCAGTCTCGATTTCTACTGTCTTCCATTTAAGATCTAAGCCTCTGTAGTATAGAACAACGCCATCACTGCTTGAAGTATTTGCGACATTCGGGGATGTAGCAAGACATCTTCGTATGGTCGTACACCCTTTGTGTTGAAATGCATCATCGCTGCAATGCGGGCCTTTGGATATTGCCTTCAGCCCATCCTTAAGTTGATCGCCCTAGGTCCTGTTGGGCGGGAAGAGGATTCGTGGGCTTTTTTAATTGTATATATTGTATATATGGATGTGAGTGGAGTTGCAAAATCTCCCATCAGGCGTGTCCTTTCGTGCCGATGAAGGAATGTTTGGCGATCTAATGAAAGTGATTCAAGCAACGTCTGTTCAAAATACGATAGGGGAGAAACCGGGGAAGAGGTTGCGCGAAAAGCTGAATGACTCAATAGGCCAGCAAGTCCCAAAAAGAAAAAAAGGACTTAATTCCTGAAAAGGTAGAACACATGAGGACTACAACTGAGCTGCCGGTGAAACTGAGAAAAGATTGACCAGACCTTCAAAGTCGGATCCGGAAGTATGAGCAGATGCTAGCGTCCTGGTTTTGGATGTACGTGGGCATTGGCCGACCATAATAGCAGGTGATTTTAATGCATGGGTTCTTGAATGAAGCAGCCGGACTACGAATGTGAGAGACGTGTTCTCCTCGAAGCATGCGCAAAGTTAGATGTGGCACTCGTGAATGTTGGAGCCTCGTAAATCTTCAGGGGAAGGGACCTGGGGTCTATAGTGGGCCTGACATACATGAGTGCCGCTTTAACCAGTAGAGTCGCTTGGCATGTCAGGGAGGATTATACTCGCAGCGACGACCAGACAACCTGCATGAAAAGGCGGAACAAGTTCGGAAGAAAGTTCTCGCAGAATGCCAGGTGGTTTGCTTGGCTGGACGGTGAAAGCTATTGAAGAGGATACGTTTTTCGCGATATATCTCTCAATGGTACGGCTAAAGA
This sequence comes from Hermetia illucens, assembly GCF_905115235.1. Lineage (NCBI taxonomy): Eukaryota > Metazoa > Arthropoda > Insecta > Diptera > Stratiomyidae > Hermetia > Hermetia illucens. Next base: position 150,146,836 of record NC_051850.1, on the reverse strand, counting down.
CAAAGCCACCTAAATCACCCGATGGGTGATGGAAGCAAAAGTTGGTGTTGCTTCCGAAATCTGCCAAGCTACCTGGAGATTCTATCTGCCTGCTGGAAGATGGGGGAAGATGGTAGAAAGAGTTATCTACAATAGGCTCCTACCCCTCGTCGAAAATAGCAATGGTTTGTCAGAGCGCCAGTTTGGTTTGTGGTGTGCCCACTCTTCGGTGGATATAATAAAAATGGTAGCGAACCTGGCAAAAGACGTACTGATTTCTGGCGGCTGCTGGATATCAAAAACGCATTCAGTTCAGCAAATTGGAGCAAAATTAGTGGAGCGTTGGCTGACATTGGTATTCCCGAATATTTAACGAATTTGGCGAAAAAATACCTCTCCGAAAGGAGTCTTTAGTATGGGATGGATGATGGCTCCAAAGAGTACATTGTGTTTGTGAAAGTGGCCCTAATAACGAACCGCAGGAAAAAGAACACTGTGAAAATTGAAGTCGGCGGATATACGGTCATATCAAAGCCGGTTATCTAATACCTGGAGGTTATAATTGACATCAAATTTAGCTTTAAGGCGTACCTAGAATATGCATGCCAAATGGCAGCCAGATAAAGTCGGAGCTTGCTTCTAGCTGGGGTGGTGCGATCCATCCTGTTTTACTCGTCACCTGTGTGGGCACAGGCGCTTGTAAACTCCCAGAGACGGAAGCAGGTGAAGTTTTGCAACCAAATCAAATGAGGTAGTATTGGTGGTAGCCGGCATGATCCCTTCCGACATTCTGACACAGGAGATGAGAGTGCTGTATCATGTATAGAGGGGCACACGGAACATGGTAATGGGACAAGTTCAGAGTCGCATAATCTCTGGCAATGCATTAGGGTGTGGCTTGATTGGAAATATGGGGAGACCAACTACCACATTACCCAGTTACTCATGGGGCACAGTGGTTACTGCAGTATCTGCACCGCTTTGGGTTACTTGATTCTCCGAATTGTCCTAGATGCGGTGGTATAAAGGAGAATCCAGGGCATGTGGTATTTCACTGCCTATGGTTCGTAGTGGAGAGGAGGAACCTAAACCAAGTGTTGGGTAGGAGCGTGAGCCCGGAGAATTTAGTTGCGGAGATGCTGAGGTCAAAAAAGACCTGGCTTATGATTCGTAATCATGAAAATACACGAGGAGATGCTGAAAGAGAGTCTGGAAAGGCGAAAGGACGAGTGTTTAAGAGCAAACCTACCTTGCCAAGTAATGCCTAAATGGTAGTCCTTCCGGGTTGGAGCTGGAGACCGGGGGTTGTTTTAGTGGGTGCGAATCACACACGCTCCGACAAAAAAAAACGATCTGCATTCGTCTGATTTCTTTTCTTCTTTCTGGTTTTGCGGTTAATAAATCAGATTTACTTATATAGCCGAGTTCAAAAGGTGCTAGCGATAGAAGACTCTTATGTTCTTACCTTCCTCGATAACAGAAATGCGGACCATGAAAAGGATATTTCATTAAACACTTTCTAAATGCGCATAAACATATAAGCAAATGCATTAAAAGAGAATACATAATAGCGAGAATATGCGGCTTCCTTAAAGCACTGTTACCAGCATATCCTTAAAGATTGGTTGCTCCAGTTTTTCGTCCTTACTAAACGTCTACACGGCAAGTGTAGCAAAACAAACAGAATATGGGAATGAACTATTGCTAGGGATTCTGGCTTTGCTATTGCTTCCATTATACTCAGGATAATGTGGTAAATGCGAACTGTAGAAGTCCCAGGCTGCAGGGAGGAGGAACTGAAGTAAATTCAAAATGAATTTGTTTTAGTAAATAGAAATGTTCGATGTGGATGAGCTTGGGCAAGTTTGGGAGTTTGTACGCTTTGTGATGGTGAGTACTAAGCCCTTTTACTGTTGCAAGTTGGCGGTCTTGTCCGGTTAATTTGATTGAAAGTTAGTTTGCGAAAAACATCTCAAGTTTTTATTAAACGTTATTTATGCAACGAAGTTCATTCAGTTCTACCTTCATAATTTCAAGTAATTAATTAAGCATGTTCTATGAATACTTTGAATTCAGAATGTATTTTTGATATTAGTGAATAGGAAGAATGGGAGAGTAGAATCTATTCTATTCGAGGTTATTCATAAAGGCAGAAATGGCTACTGACCCTTGACTTTTGGGCCTTCTCAGGAAACAAAATATTATCCATATAAAGAGCTATAGCCTTTTTCGTGAATAGTGTCAAAAAGTTTGACTTTGCAAAAAAAAAAACAATAATTTGCCACTCCCTCAATCATTTAATATCCGGGGCGCGAATTTTGGACCTCTCACGACATTCATACCCGCCTATAGATAAATCTGTAGAAGGCATGCTTTCCGACTCAGTGGAAAGTTTGCATTTAGTGGAATGGCCCCAGGCGGGCGACAGAAGAGGGCATTGGGAAGGAAGATGAAGCACCTTAGGAATAAGAATATGGTCGTGACTGTACCACTAGGTGCGGTAATGTCTAGGGAAATCAGACGCTAGGAAGCGGAAACTCCGGCAGAAGGTGGGGATAAACTGGTAACCCCGGTGAGATCCATACTAGATACACTAAACTATTCTGTCAGCGGTAATGCGCGCAAGAAGCGTAAGACCACCACATCTGTTGTGGCCAACGCTCTATTCGGCTCCACACTAGCAGGGCTTATATCCACGGTATGCCGGGAGGTGATCAAATCAGCGAGGGAGATCTCAATGAAGCTGGTCCCTCCCATAGGAATACGGACACGAAGGCGGGAAAGAAGAGGACGCAGCGCAAGTTGTAATTTCTGTACTAACTGCTGCCGTGCGAGTTTCCTCCAAGGGTGGCAAAATGTCAGAGGACAATTTAGCATCCTCCGGGAATGTCTGTGGAAAAAAAATGCTGGAGCCTGGAACGAAGCCACGCTTTATCAATCAAGGTTTTTGCGATGGGCTTCTCCATTTGGAGTGCACTGACGGAGCTGCCTCAAAGTAGCAGCATCTTCGGTGCGCTCTCTCACAATGGAGCCGCGTGCGGTGGATAGTGCATACATTCGCTGGAACCCCATATGGAGGTTCGCACTGATGACTACAGAGTAAATCCTGCCTGCTAGTAACTTCTCCTACACCTTCCAAGGAACAGGCGGAAGGAAGGTGTGAACGGAACTGACTTGATGTCAACTCGAATGATCAGATCTATATATGTAAACTGGACACTGTAAACCAATCAAGGTGCTAAGTGGAAGACAGACGAATACAGTGCGGGATGAGATGAGATTTTTCATGGATGAGGATATGGGAACTGCTGTACTCCCAAGTGCGGCTTTTCTTAGAGAAATTAAACACGAGGCGATCGAGTCTGTAGCGGTACAGTGTGGAGGAATTGCCGCCACAGGCGGACCGCGGCATACGCTTCTAACTGTTTTCCATACCACATCAGACTAAGTTTATGTCGAAAAACATAAAGATTGGTCAAATTAACCTACAGCATGTCAAAGCCTCCTCCTATCTGTTGGCAGCGAGGCTGACAAAGCTGCAGCACTTCCCCTACATTTTTCGGGTGCAATAGCCGTGGGTTCGATTTAACAGAATTTGTGTCCTAATTTCAAGACGGTTAGAGGCAACTATGCTGAGACAGTTCTGTTCCCAGGACTTAGCTACGGTCATCGTACAATATCAGATAAATGGCGAGAGCAAAAATCATAGTTTCTTCCGCTTATTTACCCTATGATTTTTGTTATCCTCCAGCGACGGAAGAGCTTAGGGATCTGGTAGCGTATGTAGAATTAAGTGGTCTCGAACTCTTAATAGGTTGCGATGCGAATGCTCTATATATTTGTTGAGGCAGTAGCAGATTCAATCCAAGAGGATAGAAGCTATTTGATTTCATCACTTCATTTCATGGAACCGAGAAGAAGCGAAGTAATTGACCAAATAATCTGTGCCTTAAAAGTGTTAGAGTTGATTACATACTGGCGGATGAAACTCTGAAGTCCACACTTTTAGAGTGCAATGAAGAGGCTTTTCCTATTTCCCGAGGCCAAAGCGGTAAAACGGTTCCTTGGTGGAACCGGGAACTGGAAATCACCCAGGCGGCTTCTCAACCATGCTTGCAAAAGTAATAAGAACGAAGACTGGTTAAATTGTAGGAATTCACAACGTGAATATAAGAGGCTCGTTAGGTGTTCCAAACGAGAATCCTTTAGAGCGTACTGTGAGCAACTGAAAGGCGAAAGAGAGACTTCAAGGCTGCGCAGAGTCCTTAAAAGGGATGAGTCGGCCAAGTTGGACTCTCTTAGAAAACCCGACGGTACTTTCATGAACTCCAGACTGGATTCAGTACAGACCCTCTTGGAAGTACACCACCCGCGAGAACGCGTGAGAGAAGTGGCATGGGGAGGGTTGACGGTTCTTGCAACCCCTTCAACACGCAAGTGCTGCAAAGGAACTTGGAAAGTTGCGAAAGCGGTTATTACCCACCTGGCATGGATGGCATCTATCCAGCACTGCTAAAGAAGGAAATGGAGCACTTAGAGCAACCTCTAAGAAATATTTTTCTAGGATGTCTTGCTCTGGACTACGTGCCTTCCTTTTGGGAAAAGGTTAAGGTAGTCTTCATACTGAAACCTGGGAAAGATAACTATTCTAATCCAAAGAATTTCAGATAGATCAGCTTGACTTCATTTTTGCTGAAAGGTTTGGAGAGATTGATTCGTAGGAACGCACTTAGGTCGCACCCATTTAATGAAAACCAACATGCTTACCAGCGTGGAAAGTCCTGGGAGTATGTTCTTCATTCTTTAGTTATAAAGATAGAGGGTGTAAATTTGAATGGTGAGTACGCGATGGCGGTGTTCGTGGGCATTGAAGGGGCTTTTGACTGTACGCCTTTCCAAAAAGTTTTTGTGATGCCGCCAGAGCGCATGGTGGTGATGATGCTTTAATTATCATCATCATCATCAACGGCGCAACAACCGGTATCCGGTCTAGGCCTGCCTTAATAAGGAACTCCAGACATCCCGGTTTTGCGCCGAGGTCCACCAATTCGATATCCCTAAAAGCTGTCTGGCGTCCTGGCCCACGCCATCGCTCCATCTTAGGCAGGGTCTGCCTCGTCTTCTTTTCCTACCATAGATATTGCCCTTATAGACTTTCCGGGTGGGATCATCTTCATCCATACGGATTAAGTTTTATTAATGCTTTAATTAAGTGGCTCTAAACTGATACCGATGATGGACTTAAGGAGTAAGTTGTTTCTACGGGTAGCCTCTAGGACCCCGTCTTGCATCCACTGCAGTGGAATATCATAACAATGATGTACCCAATCTGACAGTTAGGATAGGTGTTACGCCGACGTCATAGCGGTGATTATGGCTGTAAAGCATCTTGAGGATGCTGAGTTATGTTCATGCGAAGCAATTAGTGCTGTTCAGGCTCGGTTAAAAAGCACTGGATTCATACTTGCAAGTGACGTAATATCGTTCTTAGAAGCTTAGCGGTAAACAACATGTGCAACATTGTGGTGGTCTGACGTAATTTGCGCAACTATTTGAATTTAACGCATCACGAGAACTGGAAAGAACGCAAACGACAGTGACTCCAACATTTTATTCGCAACTAGTTTCCGAACGTTATGAAATTGCTTCACGCATTAACGCAATCTGGATGAAGTGGCGTTCTACAACTGGTGTTCTTTGTGATCAACGTATCAACGAACGTCTCAAATCTACAATTTACCGCAATGTCATTCATCCTGTCGCCCTCTATGGTTCCGAGTGTTGGCCGACTATAAAAGACAATCGTCTCCTGGTAATGGAGACGAAAATGTTGTGTTGGACTAGTGGCGTGACACGTTTTGATCACATCCGAAATGAGGACCTTCGCGGTCGCTATGGGGTTGCACCGATCGTGGAAAAATTGCGAGAGATGCGTTTTCGATGGTATGATCACGTAATTCGCGCTATTGAGAATTCACTTGCCAAGATTGGTCTGAACCTCGAAGTCGATGGTAAACGACCAAAAGGGTCTGAATGAAAAAACGAAATAGCCCTGGCTTGATACGTTGGATGGGGATTTAAAAACCTCGAGATTGCATCCAGATCGGGCATTTGATAGCGCTAAATGGCGAAAGCGATCAAAACGAGCCGACCGCGCTTATGAACGAGACAAAGGGTGAAGAAAAAAATAAGAGGAATATTGCAACTGAATCCACAGGTTTAACCATTTTGTCCAAATTTCCAGAATGCGACGAGGTCCCTGAGGAACCAGAACATATATTCCTCTACTGCCCAAGATTCTTGAACTAGGGAGAAAACCAAAATCAAGTGCTAGCATGATGGAGAAGTTTTTAGGTCACTAAGAGTGTGCAAAACAGGTGGAGATTGTAGCAACAGACTGTTATTCCCCAACTGGCAATGAGTCACAGAGTCCGAATTCATCCGTAGTTTTGAGCAATCAGGTCGCGGCCAAAACACGATTTTGAAAGTGTAATTCTGTGGATGACATGTTCTCCACTTCAGTGGAAAGTCTGCACCGAGTGTCTGCTGCGCGGTCAGGCAGAAAGAAAGTACAGCTACTCCCTTAATGAAGGAAACTGGAAATCTGACAACGGTCGACCTGTCGCGTAATTCTTCCAGAAAACGCGAAAGGAAGGCTCGATAGAAGAAAGTTTCAGCCACAAAGCAGAGGGGACTTCAGGCAAAATCTTGCTTTCTCTTTAGCCCTTACCAGGAAAACCGAAAGAAAAAAAAGGTGCTTTTGTGGATGCAATTGCCCTGATACCGATATGTGGAAACGGATCCATGCAGCCTGGACGCCGTGAATTTCAAAAGATTTCCAGCTAACAATGGCGGAGGGTACTACGAAGGAAGGGAAACTTTCAAGCAAATGAGGACATGGGCGGACTTAGTGCAAAAATATCCAAAGAAATCGGACACAAGAGGGAATTTTCGGGAAAGATAAGGACAAGCTGATAACCCCGGTGAAATCTACACTGGACGCAGCGGAATCTTCAGTTAGTGGCGTTTTCACGTCAAACAACGTTTATGTCTAGAAACATAAATGTTAGTCAAATTAACCTGGAGCTTGCCAAAGCCTCCTCTGATCTACTGTCAACAAGGATGCCGAAGTTGCAGAACTGCTCATATTTGTGTAACAAAAGCCATGAGTTCATTTGAGTAAAATCTGTGGTAGATTGAGTAGACTAGGATTTTCTTTTACTAATGAGTATCCGGTCTGCGGATATGTGTATGACCATAACCTTTCCGTCGAGCGGGGAGAGGAATAGTCTAGCTAGTGAGTGAATACTGTACGCATAATACTTAATACCTAATATATATATATATTGTATAATCTACCGACCTTTTTGAGCTTGGAAAATTCCAGGTGGCTCTAGAAGGAAGCCGTGACCCGATGGGAGCAGCAATGAAAAGCTGAGACAAAATGTAACCAAGGCGTGAGGCGCTACAATACCACGACGACGTTTTCGTTACAGCAGTAAACTAATCGACTGGTGGAATCATCAGATCTCGATGTTGGGATCATCCTGTAAACAAAAACAAGTCTGGAAACCGGAAGCTCGGCACTTCAGGTATGAAAGGTTTTGTTTGACGCCTCTATGACCCATCGTATGCAATCGGCGAGTCCTATACCTATCGTCGGCAATTGGCACGAAGTAAATCTATTTTGGAATGGCAAAAAAGATGGGCTGATTCACCTAAAGGACGCTGGACACACAGGATTATTCCAGATGTTTCTAACTGGATCAAGCGAAGGCACGGTGAGGCTAGTTACCACCTAACTCAATTCCTAAGCGAACACGGATGATACTGTGCATACGACTCCCCGTATTGCCCAACATTCGTGATGATTCCGAAGGTGCAGAGCATGTTGTTTTTAACTGCCCGCGGAGGCGGAAATTGACGCCGAGGCACGGTTGACACCCGAGAATATCGCGGACTACATGCCAGCCTCTGAAACATCTTGAGGGCTGTGAAAAAATTAATGAAGGCGATCCACAATCTGCTGAGGAGGGAGGAGTTTCGGAGGAAAGTTACAAATAACGACAGAAGACGCAGTTCATAACTGATTTTGCCACGCGATGTAATACCGAAATGGCAGTCCCGCGGGGTAAGCGAAGTGGAAGGAGGTGGTTTTAGTGAGTAAAAGTCTCACATAACCGTATGGCAGAAGCCAGCGGTAGGTTTTGAACCTTTCCACCTTCTAACGTATAAAAAAAAACACATAGACAGACATTGAACCGATTTTAATAAGGTTTTGTTTTGCAAACAAAATCTTAAAAAGTCGCGAAACCGGAAGCTGGACTTCCCAGGTATAAAAGGTTTGGTGCATTTCATATATAGGAACATTTCAGGGGACATTTGTCCCATTAGTACCTAGCACGTAATATATGCATATATTATGAGAGAATGTGCACTTTAGCGTAATAGTCTTGAATTTGTGCAGAAAGGACAACTTTGGTCTATTATAACTTTGTTAATAATAGTTCGATTTTCACGAAACTTGGTAGGAACATGGTCTATATTATAGCCTACATTGCTGCAATTTCGTGGTTCTAGGATGAACTTAAGGCATGTTTCGTAGTCAATTGCTAAAAATTATAGTATATATTATTAACTTTCTTGTGCCCGGATAGCCGAGTGATTAGAGCACAAGGCTGTCGTACGGAAGGCCGCGGTTGAGATCTCACTGGAAACAGTGGGATTTGTATCGTGATTTGACGTCGAATACCACATTGCCTCCTGCAGGGCACTGTAATCCTGTACCGTTACGGTCTTGAATGAAGTGCTCTAACACACTTTAATGCCCTGATCCAATCGGATTGTTGTACCAACGATTATTATTATTATTATTTCTTTGAATAGATATCGGTATGAAGGATATTTCCTAATCTAGAAACCATATAATGGCAGCCTCCTGGATTTTTTCTGACTTTTGGATTGGGTAGATTCTAAGAACGGGTCCGTAAAAGATGTTATCTCTTTCGACCCCCCCCCCCCCCCCCCCCCCCGTAGTCCCCACCTTTCCAACAAATGTCAAAACTAAGACAGGTTTCGGAAAGTAATAACCGAGACTTTTCATTTGATACACCATATGACTATATTTCGTGAAATAAAAATTTACACCACCCTTTGAATGCGGATTGCCCCTTGAATTCAACATAGCGTTCACAGTTCCCATTTTTTCACCAAATTTGGTCTCAATCAGTGTAACCGCTTACGAGAAAAAGGCGTGTGATAGACAGATTTTAATGAGGTTTTGTTTTATACAATGTCAATATCTTTGAAGTAGGTTCGAATGGTCTTCTCGATCGCCGAAGTTACCTAAAGGGAATGACGGAGATCTGTGAACGTATTGGGTATAAGCTTCGGCGTAGGAGATGAGCATCAGTGTCCCTTCGGGGACAATTGGCTAGAATTTTGAACAAACGGACACAAGTAGTTCACAGCCACTAGGGCTGGATTAAGGCCAGCATCAGGTGAGACGGTATGGGTCTTTGCTGGAATTGACCTCTTGGATCTTCTGAAGAATGTGTCCAACTAATTCAACCAGACGAGGATGACAAATCCATCCCACTTGGCCCCAAACATTCGAAAAGCCACTACGAAGAAGCTATACATGAAAAACCCGTTGGACCTAAGCTTTGATACTGTGTATTGATAGATAGGTCGAGTGAAAACAAGCAGAATTGAATTAACACCTGACAGAATTCCTTCCGGGATACGATGATTGTAGGAGGTATGTACATGGCTTCGGATTGGAGGAGCCTCCTGACTGCCCTGAATTGGCTGTTAGACTTGAGAACCAGGAGCGCGTTTTTTTTTCGCTGTTTGTGATTCGTAGATAAAAGGTATTCTCGACGTTGTTATTTAACCTGATAGCCCTGTGGAGGATATTTTGAAGTCGGGAGCAAATTGAAGCAAGAATAGTGGTGGAACAGTTCAGACTTCAGTAAGTGCGATGAATATGTGATTTGAACGTGCTACTTCCTGCGAAGTAATACGGTAACCTAATATGGGCACGGAGTAGGAGTTGCTTTGATGCTGCGAATCTCACGCACTCATCCAATAACTTCTTCCTATGACCTTCGCCTATAAGAAGCTTACACCAACCCGCACGTTGGAGCAAAGCGCTTCTGGAAATAATCAAATGAAGCAATTGTAAAGCGACATTATTGCGCACATAGACTAGTCCTGCTTCTCAAGGAAGAACAAGCGTGTTTCAAAATCAATATAGCCGTACCGTTGGACCCGAACACAGTCGAAAAACAGAAAGAAGTAAAAGTGGAGGTTGCTTTATGCTGGATTATTTAGTTACTTTCTCTATATGACCTGGTCTCTTCAATAGTCCTTTCTGCTATGGTGTACAATGTTTGGAATCTTCTGTTAAAGTTTAACCTGTCATCGATATAAGATATTTGCAAACAATGGCTTCGTCTTCAGTAGGATTTTCCCTCATCCCCTCCAAAATAGGTTAATAGCTAAATAATTCTTCATAAAGTAGAACGCGTCCCCTAATATCTATTACATAAGCGATATGCCTTTCTTCCCGCCCCACATTGGGTTAACTTATAGCCAAAATCAAATTACTATCAAAGCGTTTTACTTACCGCGTAAATTTTGTGTTCGTTTTCGCCATCTCTGCAGCAAGAAAACTCCATTTGCATTTAAGTACTGCTGGCACTCTACCCCCGTAAAGCTGGCTCCCTATATGCCTGCAAATGGAATAGCGCTAAACCGTCGTCGATCGAAAAAATATCTCATGTTGAATTTATTGGAAGTAAAGTGGTAATAAATTTCGCTGCGAACCAACCGAAAAAGGATTCCATAAAGAGCTGCAATTGTGCATTGGAACGTTGCGCGCGGTATTGCGCTGCACCACGCTGTTTCATTTTATGCTTCCGCAAACGCCATTCCCGCTGTTGCCGGAAAGATGGTTTTACCACTTTTATCCGTCGCAGTAAATTTTTCACTTGTTTTTTTCCTTCACCGATTTTTCTTCGGTTTTTCCTCCAAGATTTAAGTGTGATAAAATATAGAAGTATGCAAAATGCATCGATCATCTCACGCTGCACACAAGCTTGGCAATTGGAATTCTCCGAATCGGGAAGACAAACTTTGGATACGTTCTATCCACGGAATGGTATCCTGTGTTTTCAGGGACTCTGCGTGCGGTTAATATCCGCGGAACCAACGTTTCGGAACAGTGGATATGAAGAAAATTCTGGGTATTTTCACATTTGGGGTTGAATACTGAACTTGACAGCATGTAATAGGGAAGCGAGGAGCTGCAGCTTCGCATCGGGTGCGGTGACGCGATATAATTAGTACTCAAATTCCCAGTGATTCTACAAGAGGTATCGATTCGCCGAAATGATAATCCAAATGGGGACGAATTCATCAGTCTGACCAAAGTTTGAAGTATAACCTAGCTCGTCCTTCGTCCCAAAATTACACGCTTCTGTTAGCGTCATCAATAAAAGCCAACCACCCCTGGAGGGACGTCTTTATTGAGCATCAAACATGAGTTCCCACTTCATTGCCTTAAAGTAACCCTTAATTATTTTCCATAAACATTTCCTTACAACTATAACATGGATATTACTAATTTATGCTGTAATTGTTAACTTCATTCCATTTACGAGTCGTCGTTACATTCATAATTACACCTTTATTGCCAATAAACCTCCAAAAAATGCTCCTGTATATAAGGACAAATTATTTACATAGAAAACTTATTTACTCTTAGAATTTGAACTTCATCAAGCATTTGGAATTACTTTCGACTAAGCTTGACGATAGGAAGGATCCAGCTGTAGACAGGGAGGCACACACAAGAATAAATGCAAGGAAGAATCGAAGGAAAAGAAAGGACTCCCTCGTAAAGTCAGGCAATTACTAATTTTTCTTTTGCCTGTCATCAAAAAACAATTAACCGACGGCGATTGAAATCGACTTGAGTCATATAAACTAAAATTGACGCGCCTACCCGTAACTCACTGACTCACGCTACCCACGGAAAAAACGAAAGGACTGTCAGGAGTTTTTTGGAAATCATTAAGTGTCGAGTTCGAGTTGACTTGTTGATATCAGCAATAAAATAGAAAGGCGAATAATTGACGAGGAAATATTCCTGTATATAATACAAGTCGCCACGAACTTGGGTTTGGTTGATTCAGGAAGGTGGAAAATGTCGCTTAAGGCAGGCCGTTTCAAAAGTTCTCAAAGAAATCTACCTAGTTCTTTCCGGGAAATGTCTTCAAGTGGAAAGATGTCACAGGATTCTATCTAAAACGTTAGATACTCTGTTTCTTTATTCTGTTTTACAGTTTTTGTCAACTCATCTCTTCACAGTGAGAGCAAGTTCCACGGCTTACATCCTCAAGTAAAGAATTTACGTGAGAGAATAATACAGTGCGGGCTCAGAAGCTCAAAATATTCAAAAACGAAGTCAGAGAGAGTCCAGAAATGGTCACATCTACGGCATAAATTTATATGCTACTGCATTAATGTGCTACTTTAAACTACAGGAATTATAGGCGAATTATGTGAAGGACGTTTATGTTGAATTTCACACCACCACGGTTTTTAGCCGTATCACATCCCAGGAAGTTCCTCCTCTTGTGGGTGAAATGGCTAGTCACCGTAATATGCGGATACGGATGAAAGAGAAATCATTTCAGCCATCAATACACTCAAGTGGAGTAAAGCCATCAGGCTTGACGGTCTCCCCACAGAGTCATTTATAGCAGTTACTGCTGGTCTGCTGCTTCCACTCGTACAAGAATCTTTAACATCCGAAGTTTTTTCCAGAGAGTGGAAGAAGGGGATAATCGTCAAGATCCCTAAGAAAGGTACCCGTTTTGAGTGTGACAATTTGAGGGGTATCTAAGTGCTCCCTGCCGTTATAAAGATAATTGCTAAAATAATTCTGGAATGCATCAAAGACCATCTCCAAGGCTTGATGGACCGAGGGTAGGCTGGTTTTCGCTCCGGATTCTCCTGCATTGACAACATCAACAACCCACTGATTATTTTGAAGCAGTAAAGATCTTCGCTGCACCGGCTCTTCATTGATTTCGAGAAAGCTTTCGATAGTGCGTCTAGAGAATGCATCCGGAGTGCTCTACGTAGCAAGGGTATTTCAGGGAAACTAATAATTATTATCAGTTGCATTCTGTCACCGAAATTATTTCTTCTTGTTATCGGTGGTATTCTTCATGCTGCCATGTCCGGAGAACGTCGAGGAATTCAATGGACAATGACATCTTTCCTCAAACACCTCGACTACGCTGATGACATCTATTTACTCTCTTATCGGGGCATGCATCTTGTCCAATTGGCTCTGGATTTGGAAAGTGATTCTAGTAGAATTGGACTGATAATAAACACGAACAAAACCAAGGTTCTCAATCTGACGGGCCATCATACTTTTCCTATGTGCATCAATGGCCAGATAATCGAATGCTTTGATCAATTTGTATATCAAAGAAGCGCGGTTTCTGTGGACGGTGGATGTTCTTCGACGCATTAACGGCGCTAGATCCGGTTTCGTTGCCCTGTGGAGTGAATACTTAGCTGGAAGAAGGTTATATTTGTCCGGATAGCTGGGTGGTTAGAGCACAAGGCTGTCGTACAGAAGGTCGCGGTTCAAATCTCGTTGGCGGCAGTGGGATTTGTATCGTGATTTGACTCCTCGGTCAGTTTGAATACCTAGAAAGCACTGTTTTTGCCGACGGCGGCATCGGACTTGATATCACTCGACGTATCATCGGTGTTAACTTCACCGTCGCTGTTTTGCAAATGCAGCTATCTCAACACCGGCATCAGGTGGCTTAGTTGCCGGCGCAACTACCTAGTCGACACAGGCGCTGAAGTTTCGGATCTCTCCGTACTCCGCCATCACAAGTTAACATCGCAATCGTTTAAACCCGTGGCAGCAAATTCTTCTTCGATCCATACGTATGGCTACAGGCAAATAGATTTAAGATAAGGACGACGAACGTTTCCTTGGCGCTTCATAATCTCAGACATCAGCATTCCCATCTAAGGCGCAAATTTCCTAAGCCACTATGGTTTGCCAGTGGATATTCATAATGGGTCACTCTATGACACCACAACTTCCCTTGCTTTTTTTTGAAAACATTGCCGACGCTCGTATTCACCCACTTCTTGAAAAATACCGCAACATCACTACCGAGTAGAGCCTCCCTGAGCTCGGTAAGCATAATCTTCAGCACCACATCAACATTACCGGCTTCCCACTTTTCTCGAAAGTCCAGCAATTGGCACTGCAGAAGCTCGCAGTTGTACGGAAAGAGTTCGAAGGACTCCTTAAGCAGGGTATTGGCATACCCTCAGATAATTGTTCTTATTTGCCACTTCATAATAATAATAATAATCGTTGGCGCAACAATCCATATTGGATCAGGGCCTTGAAGTGTGTTAGAGCACTTCATTCAAGACCGTAACGGTGCACTAGGAGGCAATGTGGTCAGCATTGCGCTCGTTGCCACTTCATATGGTTCCTAAATCCAATGGCGGATGGAAACCTTGTGGCGACTAAAGACGTCTGAATGCTCAGAACATTCCAAACCGCTATCTTATCAACTCATTAACGATTTTGCGCATAACCACGCTGCCGTGTTTTCTCAACCTTGGCATACTCAGCTTTGAAAAGTGAAAATTTCTACAATCGCAGATGAGATTCCTCAACCACCTGATTACCCTTGAAAACATCCAATTGAAGCTAGTCAAGACGCAAGTAATTTCCAGCTTCCCGCTTCCAAAAACCGTTAAGGAACTTAGAAGGTTCTTGGCCATGTTAAACTTCTATCGTCGTTTCTTGCCCCCCTTGCCGTCCACCATCAATCGATCCTTAACGCCTTTTGGATTGAGCCAAAAATCTAAGACTCCCTGACTGTCTGACTGTGTGGTCCCCATAGGCTGTCTAGGCATTTGAGATCACCAAGCAACAGCTGGTCGATGCTACACTTCTGGCATTCGCTTAGCAAAACCCACCCCTAGCTGTATTCGCTGATGTTTCACAGATTGTCATAGGTATTGCTCTTCACAAAAAAGTGATTCGAATCTAGCAGCCATTGAGGTTCTCCTCCAAACAGCTCAATCCCACTCAAGGGAACTACAGCATCTATGATCGTGACTTACTCGCCGTGTATCTCGCAATTAAATACTTCTGGCAATCCCTTGAAGGCAGGTCGTTCACATTGTTCTTGAAAATTGGCCAATCACTTTTGCTTTAAAACAAAAGCCCGATGAACCGTCCCCCCGTCAATTTTCGCACTTAAGCTTTATCAACCATTTCCTTTCCGAAATTCAACACGTGTCTCGAAAAGAAAACGTAGTTCCTGACGCTTTGTCATGTGTTGCAGAGGTTAAGATCCCCGCCACCGTCGTCAATAGCGAAGAATTTGCTGCATGTCCCGCGGAGATGGTATACGGGGAGAATGTGAGACTCCCGAACGATTCTGTTCTCGACATCAAGTCGGGACTCAACGCTACTGGTTTGTTGCGTCTGCTCAAGGACGTAATGCCAAAACTGATGAACTCAAAGTCGCCAATCATCTCTGTACTAAACTAGCAACACGTGAGCGACTTTGTAGGATGCGGATCATGTAAGCTACATCCTAGGATTTTCAAGTTATCACCTTCACCAATCATACAATCTCCTTTTCACTGAAAGTCCTTGCTTTGTGTGCCGATTTTTAGGGTATGTTGTTCTCCTGTCAAATCATCGGCAGATTCCAGAGGTACGTCCATAGTCCAAAAATCTGTAGCACTCTGAGTGTACTTATGTCCTACATTTTACCCAACTAACACTGTTTTTCTTTGAACGCTAACGAGTTTCCTCGCGGTGTTCAGGGAGTTTTTGGGCCTCGACGATTCCCAAAGATGATGCCTAACCGGCTATTGGTTGTTTCGGGGTTCACGGTCGATGTCTTCTTCCATTTCGGCCCTTTCTATAAGACGAAGTTAGCAATCTATAGTGACCGCGGCTTCGCGGCTGGATCGGAATCTCATTCGCCTTTTTCTCAATTAATTTGCTCAAATAATGCATTCCATAATGTGCACAATTTTCGCCGCAGATTGCACATTATTGAATGCATTCAGGCGAATTGATCTTGGCAGAGGGGAATGATTTGCCGCCTCTGTAGGCACACGCGCGTGTTGCTGCAACATGAACTCTGAGAGTTCAATCGAGTTCAAGGCGAGCGTTGCGGCATCGGGACCGGCTCGTGGGTGGACAGCTGATTAACTGTCGGTGGGATTTAAAAATATGATTGTTTTTGCTGGAGCTGTTGAGAATGGAGTTGTCGAATCGAGTACGTTGGAAGTGATTTATTGGTCTTCCGAATTTTAACTTGGGGCGTTAAGTATGGTGGATCCCAGTAATTTTTTTTAAAAGACGAGAATTGGAAAACGCTCGAATTCGGAAAAGCAATTTGATGAGATAGCGGTGCATAGTTTCGATATTGTAAAGACGTTAATCGTGTTTTGCTAAATTTGTGCATGGGCGTGAGGCGACAAGATAGAAAACCCCATTAAACATAGTCTGCCAAGAGGACGTGATTAACAAACGGTGAAACGTTTGTCAAAGAGGAGCTTGCTTTGCTGCCGCTAACCTGAATTTCATCAGTTTCTGGCTGGAACAATCGTATAGTGATTTTGTGATGAAGTTTTAGTTTAGAGCTGCGGGAGACCTTCCCCATTGAATGTGCAACATCCGTAGAAGGTTGCATTTATAGCCTCGGAGAATTTCTGGTCGGAGTGGGTGCGAGAAATTTCCCCCCTCGCGATTGGCCGCTAGGAGGCCTCTTTAAAGAGAACTAAGAAAAGAAAAACAAAAGTATTGCGATATATTTTCTTTGCCTTAAATTCAGTAGCCTTTCTGTATATATATGTTTTGTTTGTTCCTTTTGAGCCAAGCCATTTTCTTATCAAACAGAAAAAAAAACAAAACTACAACAGATACACGTCACGTCGGAGTGAAAAAAACGTGGAAGTTTTTTGCTTTTATTTCATTTCCCTTTGTATTTTTTCTTTGATTTTATCTTTCTTGTTTATATAAGAAAAAAATTATAATATGGGATACAATGAATTTGAGCTATTTTTTTTTTTTTTTGATTGGAGGACTTCCTCCGTTTCTCTTCCTCCATGAGCCCGCAAAATCTTACTAGGGACATCCTTAAAATATTGGCCTGAGGATATCAAGGATGGAAGGGAACCTCAGGGGCCGCACCTCAATACGTGACTGTGATCCGTCGTGGATCTCCCCTCTCGCACGCGGCACTCGGGTCCGGGGACTTCTGGCTCTACGCGCGCGGTCGAGCCACTTTTGTTTTATTTTCCAGGTTTAGCTCGCGTTCTGGTTTTTTTCGTTAGACCGTCACGAATTCCTTTTTTTGTTGTATATTTTCAGATCCGGTGCGGATCCACGCATCGGTATAGACACGTTAATTTTGTACTAATGACACGTTAGGGATCAATGAGTTCAAAGCACCATCCCCCCACATTCGCAAGCCTGGTTAACACAGAGTTGCATGTGTTAACCGAGTACTTTGATGGAGCTTCAGTCTTTGCGAGCGGACCTTCACCGTCAATTTCGCCCATCTTTTAGGTTTCTGTGATAGCTCTTCCCCCTGGGTCGTCTCCGCCCAATCAGGATTATCGTTTGATCATCCTATTTCCTTTAAGTTCATTACAAATCACACCATATCATAGAAGGTACATTTGTCAGTTGTATTCCTAATTTGACCAGAATTTTTCCAGTCTTGGTTTTCCGTATGGAAGGCGTTTTAGCTTTACTGCCTCGAGTTTGATCTTGTGGTAGATTTCACCGAGCACTTTCGTATAGATCTTACACATAGCGCATTTAATGAGCGGATCTGTCGATCTAGTCCTGCTTCGCTCTTCGCTTCTCCTTTTGTTACTCCATCATAAGTTTCTTCCATCCTCTCCTTTCTTCTAGTCCCTCTTTGCCTTGCCTTTTTGTATCCTAAAGACTACCTGGATGAAGTCCTTTTCAATGGTGGTTTCCTTCTTCTTTAGTTCGTTTTGTAGTTGCATGTCTTTCGCTGCTGTTCATGCCCCCGCTGTTCAAGCTTTTGCTGGCGTTTTCCTGGAGGAACGTTCCAGACAGCACAAGCCTTTCCCTTTCGGCTCTGGAGAGTTATCTGAGCTGCTAGTTGGCCCCCTTTACCACTTTTTGTATGTGGTATTCTATTCTCCATGGTATTAGTAGACTGCGTTTGTGAGTTTCGGGAGTAAGTCAGGCCTGAGAGAATTGGAGTAGAGATTTGGACTAGAGCGTACACTCATTCCTGACTATTGTGTGTAAAGGAACAGTAGTCAGCAATGAGTGTACACTCAAGAATTAAACTCTTACTCCAGTTATCTGAGGCCTAACATACTCCCGAAACTCACAGATGCAGTCTACTAATTTCAGCGCAATGCACACTACCTGACCAGGGGCTCGCTCCTGATATACCCCACAACTCTTACCTTGCCAACAAAACAATTTTGAGAAAAAAATCGTTTTTTTGGCTTGTGTGTTGTTGATGGGAATGTGCGGCGAGCCGCCGAAAGATGGCGGACCAGACCAGCTCCCCATCGTAAGGCTTAGGACACTCGGATCGGTCGTGGAGTCCGTAACGAGGAGGATCCAGACTTCAAAAGAGCCAAAGTAAGGATAGCCAATCTTGAAAGAAGAAATGGCGAGCTGGCGAAGACACTCGAAGATGTGAAAAATCAAATGACATTATTGATCCAGAAAAATGGAAGGCTTACGGAGCAGCCAATAGCTGGGGAGGCGGGCCCGCCGTCTCCAAAGGTAGCCAGGAAAAAGTGAAGCTTTCTTCAAATACTTCTGCAGCCATGGAAGAGCTGGGCTGCTTTGAGGGCGAACAAGTTTTCGGCAGCGAATCTGTCCGCATGGACGACATAGAAAACAATCAAGCTGACGATACGAGAGACAGCGACAACGGTGGCGATGGAAATGTTCCAGAAGGGGGTGCTAACCAGGCTAGTTGTAGTAGTGAAGAGGGAAACTGGGTGAGTTTTTGCTCTATGTTTTTAAAAAATTAAAAAAGAAAAACAAAATTGACGAAAAAATTTTAACTAATGTAAAAAATAATACAAGTACGATTGAAAATTTAAAAAATGGTCCAATGGGGACCACAAGTAGCACCTGAAATAAAGAAAAGAGGTGCCCCCATTAATGTTTATGAATTAGGTGGTACAGATATAGCCACTCTACTTAATGGGAGCGCGGGGCTCTCGAATTTTATTATTAAAAAGACGGGGGGCGAGAGAGTCCAAGTCAAATGTAACAAAATAGCAGATTACAAGAAAGCACGGGAGGTCCTCGAGAGAGTGAAGGCTCCTTATTTCACCGACACTCCAAAGTAAGAGAAGGTGGAAGCCTTCTTCCTGAAAGGCTTGGATGCGGAAGAAGAGCCCGATGAGGTGTTCAAAATGCTCCGAGAGACGGGAGGTCAAGTTCCTCTCAGTGTCACGCTTTAGTACGAGGAGATCCGTTTCGGAAAAACGAATCCTGCCGCATTTCCTCGTGCAGATAAGCCCAAACAGACGGGGAAGCGATCTGATCCGCACCATTCGTTTTGAGCGCCTGATGAGGGGCGAAATAGTCCAGTGCCGAAGATACCAGCGCTATGGTCACCCGGCAGTGAACTGTTAAATGACCTTAAGATGTATAAAGTGCGGGAAAGGCCATACCCCAGCCGAATGTTCGCTGACTGAAGCAAAGGGCAAGGAAAAAACTTTCTATGTCAACTGCGGAAGCGGAGGGCATCCGACTTCGTACCGTGGATGCCCGCATACCGCAATGTTAAGGTCACAAGGCAGCAGGTGTCAAAATCCCATTACATTGTAGGAATCCACCGAAGAGAGGAGCTCCTTGATTTCGGTGCCAGGCAACAGCCTGACATTGTCTTGATTTCATAAACCCACCTCAGTCCGAGGCATTCGTTAACATTCAAGGATTTGGAAGTCTTGAGGAACGATAGACGAAATTGTGATGAGGGAGGTCGTACCGGAATACTTGTGGGTCGCCATTATCGTTTCAGGCATATTAATTGGGTCTGGATTTGAAACCTTTGAATGTATCGAAGTCTCTTGTATTCTGTTTTCACTGCCTAGAGGAAGGAATTTATACATTCTGTCAGTCTATGCAGTGGGAAACAATCGAGCCAAGTTCAAGGAGGAATTCCATTCTCTGTTTACGATACTCGAACTGAACAGGCTGCATAATTATTATATTATAGCTGGCGACTTGAACGCTAAGCATACCTCGTGGCTAAACGCCACAAACAATCCCAGAAGGGTATTCCTCAAATCTTGGTTAGAGCAATACCAGATATGTGGGTCAGAGAGTTCAACCTGGGCCATTCCTATCTACCTACCGATGGACAGTGGCGTCCACAGGCTGAACTTTAAACAAACAGATTGGAAGAAATTCCAAGACAGGTTTATTCGGGGCTATCGAGAGGAATGCCCACCTCTTGATTGGGAAAACGATAGTACAATTGCGCCAGGTGACAGGAACTTGAGCAACGAGGAAATTCTTCAGTATCTTCTCAATTTGGAGAACTTGGATACAATTGAACAAGTCATCCCTAAGATTAAACCTCGTAATAATATGGAAGGATGTGAAACTGCAGCCATAAAACGGTTGAAAAAAGTGAAAAGCCTTCTGCTCACTCCCATCAACAAAATCTATCGGAGATATGGGGACTATCATCATCCCATATGGGTTGAGTTCAAATCACTTCTAAAGATCGCGCGGAATCTTATCCGTCAATATTACGTAAATGAACCAATGGCGGGGGGGGCGGGGGTATTTTACCAAGCGATTCAGATTCCATGTTTACTAGATAAATACGTTATTCCTGAAGAAGTCACGAGTAACTGTGCCGAGAATTAAAATCGGTGGCAGCGAGATACAACACATTATTGACTCAGGTATAAACACAAATAGTGTAACTGCTGATGCGCAAGGCAATTACGTCGTGATGGATGATACTCTGAAACTCGAACTTGTAGGGGAGCACTTTGAATCGGTTCATTGGCCCAGAACGGACTTAGAGCCAACGCAACATTCGCAAATTGTAGAACGAGATGTCCACAATTTCAAATACAGCCGAAACGCACCACAGTTCTTCAGTTTAACTCTGCGTTGCAGGCTGATCTCATACGGAGTGATAATCTGCTTGATTACTTTTTCTCATGTGTGGAGTTAACTTCCATATTTAGAAGAGTAAACAATAAGAGATCATCCGGTATGGATGGCATTCCCAACGTGGTCCTCAGGCATTTACCAGACATTGCCATTCGTATTTATTGCATTTTGTTCAATAATTTATTGAACAATTCCTTCTTTCCAGGAAAATGGAAGAAAGCCCGAGTGTTCTCGATTTTAAAAAGAGGGAAGGATTCATCCAGTCCTAAGAGCTACCGCCCAATCAGTTTGCTGCCTAACATCAGCAAGGTGTTTGACCTTTTGGTATTGAAAGCCTTGAACGGGTAATTCAGGAAGAAGGAATTATTGTCGAATGCGCAATTCGGATTTTGATCAGGACATTCGACAATACAT
Organism: Hermetia illucens; assembly: GCF_905115235.1. NCBI lineage: Eukaryota > Metazoa > Arthropoda > Insecta > Diptera > Stratiomyidae > Hermetia > Hermetia illucens. The sequence continues at coordinate 150,125,205 of NC_051850.1, read as the reverse complement.
GCAATAACGAAGGTAACGTCTGATATTTGCTGGCGGATTAACAACGGTGAGTGCGTAGGCGCTTACCTTATAGCCATGGAGAAGGCCTTTGATACCGCCTGGTTGGATGCACTGATTTTCAGACTCCTGAAGAATGAGTTTCCCAGCCACTTCGTAGCGATGGTGTGTAGTATGCTGTATGGCAGGTGCTTTGTCATTACGGACGGAAATCTCACTACTAGTAGAGAATGTCATGTTTTGAATGGATTACAGCAAGGAACAGTGACTGCGCCTAAACTTTTTGCAGTACTTGCCGGTGAATTACTCAACTCTTCCGAGTTTAATAAACCTCCTAAAAGGTCGTTGGTTGCCTTTGCTGACGATCTGATAGCCTACACGGCACACAAGAAGGTAACTGAGGTGCAAATTGAGCTTCAGAGGATGTTCAATGATATTAACTTCTTCACGAACGGTTGGCGGATGAAAATTAATGCGTAAAAGTGTGAAACGATCCTGTTTCGAAATTCCTTGGCCAGTAGGAACTTGAAAACGAATTGGAAAGATTTCGACATTGTTGCGAACGAGGATAGTTCTGAGCGTATTCCTCATAAGAAGTAAGTTAGATACCTGGGTGTGCGTCTTGACGAGTGTCTCCAATTTAATGAGCACGTTAAAGTCGCGCTAGAAAGCGCTTGCAAGGCATTCATGTCTCTTCGAAGACTCTTTTATGCTCCACATCTTAGCGGAAGGTTAAGATTATTTGCTATCTTACTTTGGTTAGACCGGTGCTCAGCTACGGATGTACTATCTGGTTTAATTTGAGTGCTAGTCAAATGAAGAAAATAAGGATCTTTGACAGGAAATGTCTGCGTGCTTGCCGGGGCTTAATACAGGAAATATCTTCAGCCTGCTGTTTCTTTTGAAGTGCTGATTATAGAGGTGATATACGAACTCCATCGAGTTATCCCACATACTTTGAATCTGCGCCCGAGATAAATCCCACTTACTCGAAATAAATGAATTCCGACATCGATTCCTATACAAACTTTTTGCTAAAACAAATCCATGCTTTCTATTAATTCTTTTGGGGGCAAACGCAATAAATTGTCCCACTTAAACACAGGATTTCTCAAACGTTTACACTCAAGATTGTGCCACGTTTCCTTGCCTATTACACTGAAATGAATATATATCGCACCTGTTATACTCTGGACCACCCCAAAACTAATCTTTACAGCATGTATCCGAAACCGAACCGGAAGGCGTCTGTAGGCAAAAAAATGCTGCCTTTCGAAATTAAGCTCCCAATAGTGACATTCGTTGACCCAACAACAAAAAATCGGAGGGTAGTCGAGTAATTTATAGCAATTCTTGATAATCCTATGAGAATATTTTTTCCCTTCTCGAAGAGAAGTGAAATAGGACATGTTTCTTTTTCGGAAGAGCTTTGCACCCTTGGAGCACCGTGAGTCGGAATAAGAATGAGAAAAAAGGGTACCGAAGGAAACGGAAGATCCAAGGAGCATTCACAAAAAAACTTTTCTGCTTACAAAGTCAATGTTAACCAGAAATGGAGAAAAAAATTCCCGGATCCGATTTTCATCAAACAAAACGAGGGGCCGAACCGAACAGTAGCAACAGTGGCAAACAGTTTATAGGTCTACAAACTATAGTTATCCTTTTAGTTTGGTCGGCTGTCACCTAAGTAAAATTCCGGATAACAAACCCCCTCAAGTGCGACCTTAAAACGTTCTAATGGAAACGGGGCTTGTCTGACCACTTGTTGGTTCCAACAGGATTCGGTGTTTCTTTTCGGATGTGTTTGCCTGGTCCTCTTCCCCCTTGGGCTCGATTTTCCACCCGTTACCGTTAACCCTCAACTACCCATAGGCCTTTCTCATTTCACTTTGTGGCAATAATACCTTTACTTGTTGACTAACACGTAGCACGCATAAAGTCTACTTTTGCTTCGAGAAAACGTGATTTAGTTCAAGGATGGAGATTAGGCGACACATATGGGATGAAATTACTACGTGCAAGCGTAAGTGTGTTCGCAAGGTAATGGCGTACCGATTATACCTTTTCCGCATAGGCCAAGTGCGTTTCTGAGCAATTCAGACTTTTTCCGAATGCAAGAAAAACCATTAAAAAATTTTTCTTGGGTCGAAAAAGTGCGAATCTCTCAAAAAGATTTTCCATTATTCCATCCAAATATTTTGAAAATATAGCAGAAGTGAGGGTGCTTGAATAAAATCTCTGCCACAAAAGAACCCATTTCCACCCTACGCAACCGCCCACCACTCCTGGTCAAGCATCACTAACACGGCACAGGAGAAAATTCCGACAGTTCTAAGAACAATTTCGAGCCTTTTGATCAGAATGTTGTCGAAAGGAGGAAACAGACCAGCATATCCCGAAAAAGATGGAGCCAAAAGCGTATCGATTTTTATTTTGCTCGTTGTAATCCGATAGGATCAGGCTTAATATGTGCCATAATCGGTAGTAATCAGTACTCTTGTGAGGCCATAATTAAGGTTCTTGGAGAACTTGTGAAAGAGGACATGCAGGACACAAGAGGTAAATTTATGTGAAGTGAAAGAAAAGGTGACGATTACACAAGGGATAGAAATAATTTTGTTCACGTTCTTCGTGCTGACACATGAATGTATGCTTAAATAATTGGATAAAATTATGGCGAACGTTTAGAGGGTGGATACATTTTATTCAATCAGATGGATAATTGGAATTGTAGCTGGGTCGAGTTGGAGAGGGTTATATTGGACAATCCTTTATTTAATCACGGATGGGTATTGTCAGACTTTTTCATTTGTAACTAACGTGATTTGCTGTTCTCTTGTTTGCTGTGATGGTGATCATCAAAATTAGAATATTGTACTCAGCACATACTCCCCTTTGGACACCACCTTGTCGTAGTGGGGAAGCCTGTAGTGGTTTACTGCTACACTAAGGGTGTCCAAAATATGAATATGGAAACGAAGGATATAAACTCTCCAAGTGATAAGAAGTCACAGACATCGAATCCACCCGCGACCATGAGCAATCATGTAGCGGCCGAGGCGCGGATTTTGGAGCCCTCACCACATTCATACTCGCCTATAGATAAATCTATAGAAACGGAAGAGGAAAGCACGGCAGAAGGAAACTTCGGCCACTAAGGAGGGGGGACTACAGGCTGAATTCTGCCAGTCAGAACCTTCTCCTTCATCCTTACCGGGAAGAGCAGAAGAACGGGAAGCTGGTGACGTGGGCGCTACTGGTTTCACGCCACTATGTGGAGCGGCCCGGACACCGTGAACCTGGAAAGGCCACAAGCCGACGGCAGAAGAGAGTACTACGAAGGAAGATGAAACACCTTGGGAATGAGAACATGGACGTGGCTGTACCACTAGGCGCGATAACATCCAGAGAAATTGGACGTAAGGAAGCGGAATCTCCGGCGGAAGGTGGGGATAAACTGGAAACCCCGGTAAGATTCACACTGGACGCACCAGACTCTTCTGTCAGCGGTAATGTGCGCAGGAAGTGTAAGACCAACACATCTGCGGTGGCCAACGCTCTAAGTACTTTGGACACTGGAGGGTAAAGTTCATGAATGCCAGGAATGACAAATCTACAAACGTGGAGGGCTTCAACTTGGTATTCGAACTGGACCAAAAGAGTCTGAATGTGCTTCGGGGAAGTCACCATATGGTGCTCCACTTTTTCCTGTATAGACTGAAATTCAGTCATATCAGGAAACTGTAGGGCATCATCTCCATTTTGAGAGCGAAGGACAATGATGGTTTTCGACTCACACGACATAGAGCAAATTGCAGCATCTTCGGTGCGGTCTCGCATAATGGCGCTGCGCGCGGAGGATAATGCATACAGGGGCGGAACCCCTATACGGGGCTCGCATTGGTGATGGGACTTCAGAGTGAATCCTACCTGCTAGTAACTTCTCTACACCTTCCAAGGAACAGGGGGAAGGAAGGGAAGCCAGAGACGTGAACGGAACTGACTTGAAGCCAGTTCGAGTGATCGAATCTATGCAACCCGGACACCGCAAACTAATTAAGGTGCTAAGTGGAAAACAGACGAATGCTCTGCGGGATGAGAAGGGATCTTGCATGGATCAGAACATAGGAACTGCGGTACTTCCTAGTACGGCTTTTCTCAGAGAAATCAATCACGAGGGATTGAGTCTCTGGCGGTACAGTGTGAGGGCAACCCCGTCAAACGTGGTCTGCCGCTTACGCTGCTAACTGCTTTCCATAATACAATAGACTAAGTTTATGTCGAAAAACATAAAGATTTGTCAAATCAACCTGCAGCATGCCAAAGCTCTCTCCTACCTGTTGGCAGCGAGAATGACAAAGCTGCAGGATTTCCCCTACATCTTTCTGGTACAAGAATCGTGGGTTCGATTTAACAGAATCTGTGGCATTGGATCAGTAAAGGGGGCTAGGATCTTCTACGGCGATCCATAAGACCGAGAGCTTGCGTCCTGATGTCAAGACAGCTAGAGGCAACTATGCTGAGACAGTATTGTTCCCAGGACTTAGCTACGGTTATCATACAATACCAGATAAATGGTGAGAGGAAAAACATCATAATTGCCTCCGCTTATTTACTCTATGATTCTTTGTGTCCTCCACCAACGCAAGAGCTTAGGGTTCTGGTGGCGTATGCAGAATCCAGTGGTCTCGAGCTCTTAATAGGTTGCGATGCGAATGCTCAACATATTTGTTGGGGCAGTAGCAAATGCAATCCAAGAGGAGAGAAGCTATTTGATTTCATCACTTCAGCTGGTCTTATGAGTGCAAACGTAGGGTGCGCCCCTACGTTCGTGGGACCAAGAAGAAGAGAAGTAATTGACCTAACAATCTGTACCTCAAAATTGTTAGAGTTGATTACACACTGGCGAGTGCTGGACGAGGTCTCATTGTCAGATCAACGATATCTAGAATTCAATCTGACTATTACGGGCGAACAGTCTGCAATGCAAAGACGGAGCCCTAGGAAAAGGGATTGAACAAAGTTCAATTAACTTCTTGGCAAAAAAAACACTTCCCTAGGCGACTAAGGACTCCTTTGGCGCTAGAAGATGAATTGAAAACTCTGAACTGCGCAATTTTAGAGTGCTATGAAGAGGCTTGTCCTATTTCCCGAGACCAAAGCGGTAAAACGGTTCCTTGGTGGAACCGAGAACTGCAAAAACTCAGGAAATCAACCTGGCGACTTCTAAACCGTCTAAAGTAATAAGAATGAAGACTGGTTAAATTTCAGGAACTCATAACGTGAATATAAGAGGCTCGTGAGGTGTTCGAAACGAGACTTCTTTAGAGCGTACTGTGAGGAACTGAAAGGCGAAAGGGAGACTTCAAGGCTGCGCAAAGTCATCAAAAAGGGATGAGTCGGCCAAGTTGGATTCTCTTAGAAAAACCAAAGATACTTTCACGAGCTCGAGACTGGACTCAGTACAGACCCTCCTGCAAGTATACCACCCGGGAGAACGGGTGAGAGAAGTGGTATAGGGAGCGTTGACGGTTCTTGCAACCCCTTCAACACGCAAGTGTTGCAAGGGGAACTGGAACACTGCGAAAGCGGTTGTTACCCATGAAAAGGTGAGAGCTGCCATACTGTCCTTTGAACATTTCAAAGCACCTGGCATGGATGACATCTATCCGGCAATGCTAAAAGAGGGTACGGAGCATGTAGAGCGACCTCTAAGAAATATTTTTCTAGGATGTATTGCTCTAGGCTACGTGCCTTCCTCTTGGCAACCGGTTAAGGTAGTTTTCATACCGAAACCTGGGAAAGATGACTATTCTAATTCAAAGAACTTCAGATAGATCAGCTTGACTTTATTCTTGCTGAAAGGTTTTGAGAGACTGGTGGAGCGTCTCATTCGTGGAAACGCACTTAGGTCACACCCACTTAGTGAAAATCAACACGCAGCCAACTTGGAAAGTCCTGTGAGTCTGCTCTTAATTCTTCATTGACAAAGATAGCGGGTGCAATTTTGAATGGTGAATACCCGTGTTCGTGGACATTGAAGGGGCTTTTGACTGTGCGCTTTTTCAAAAACTTTGTAATGCCGCCAGAGCATGTTGATGATGCTTTAATTAAGTGGATCCATGGTATGCTATCGCAGAGATTGCTGTGCGCTGAGGTGGGTGTCGATCGCTACCTAACTGCAGAAGCAACGAAGAGCTGCCCCCAAGGAGGTGTGCTTTGGCCACTTTTATGCAGTATGCTGATCGACTCACTAATATACGAACTGCAAAATTTGCCAATACACGCTCAAGCTTATGCTGATGACGTGACTGTGCTTGATGTTGATAGGGATCTTGGTACTGTGTAGAAATATACAAGGTGCCGTTGATTTCATAGACAGCTGGATGGACTTTGCTCCACTGAGATGAGGGGTACTACCCTTCAACTCTCCGAAGAACTGAAATATCTGGGAGTCACTCTAGATAAAAAATTTCTTTGGAACAAACATGTAGAGGTAAAGATGAAACGAGCTCTCACAGCTTATGGGCTGTGCAGACGGATCTTTGCCACGACATGGGGACTCAGACCTCATGTGGTAATGTGGATATACGTTGCCATCATTAGGCCGATGTTCGTATATGCATCCATAGTGTGGTGGGTTAAGGTGAGACAAAAAGGTTTTCACCGTAAACTAGCCGCACTGCAAAGAACTGTGTGTCTGGGTATCACTAGTGCCATGAGCACCACAACCGGCGCAGCTCTGAATGCACTACTCAATTTGCAGCCACTGCATATATTTATTCAAAGCACTGCAGTGAGACCAGCTCATAGAATAATTCTATTAGATCTATGGGGAAACAACGGATGCGGGGGGCACAGCGCATTGGAAAAGTTACTGGGAGGACTGAATCCAGTTCTTACAATGCCATCCGATTCTCGTGTTCCCATACATCTATTTTGTAGAAGATATGAAGTTACCCTGAAGCGTAGAGACGACTGGGAAGACCCAGAGGAAAGCGTGGCGGGATATACGAAAGTCTTCTACACCGTTGGCTCTAAAACAGACGAGGGTTCTAAAGCCGGAGTCTACCTCTCGAATAAAAACGAGAAGTGGGCTTTTCCTATGGGACAATATGCAACGGGTTTCCAAGCCGAAGTTTATGCGATCCTAAGGGCGGCAAACTGGGTGATTGGCGAGCGGTTGAAGAGCAGGCAAATCGGAATCTGCAGTGATAGCCAAGCAGCATTGAGGGCATTGAGCAGTCCTTTGATCAGCTCAAAAATCGTTCAGGAATGCAGAAACCGTTTGAACGTTATGTCTAGATTCAATACGGTGGAACTACTCTGGGTACCTGGTCCCTTTGGCGTAGAGGGAAATGAAATCTCGGATGCTTTAGCGAAAGGGGGGTCAATCTCCCCTATGCCGGGACCGGAGCCAACAATTGGAGTATCGGTAGCATTGGCTAAGTCTGTTTTCAAAAACTGGGAACAAGTTTCCCATAATGACAGGTGGCTGAGCCTCAATGCTGCTCGACATATCAAACTTTTCCTGCCAGAACCGAACATACGTGCCGGAAAGTTTATTCTGTCGAAGGAGGAGGAGGGCTTGCAGGTGTCTTGTGCGCATTCTGACAGGCCATAATTCACTAGCTGGGCATATGTTCAGAATAGGAATTACTCAAGACGATACGTGTCCCTACTGTTATGAGGAAGCGGAATCCACGGAGCATTTCCTATGTGATTGCCCCGCCTATGGACGTATCAGGCATCAGATCTTTGGTGCCGATGTTCTCTAATTGCGACGTGTAGCATCACATGGGAATATTCCGTTAGACGGGGGAGGCGAGTACAATGGGCCAACACGACCTGAGTGCTCAGAAGCTGTAGCTTCTCCCTCACCATACACACACACACACGCAACACATAGGAATGTGGTAACCACATGAATTAGAAGAAAGCGGTTACGTCCTAGTGGGTTTGCGTGAGTATCCATTGCTTAGAGCTAAGATTGACTTTATGACCACACTCAAAGCCACCCTGTGACAAGAATAACAGTACTAGTCTATACTGACTACATGGCTCACACTGGTGGATGCAAGACTTACTTAAATCTCTCCCGAACTAAGGAGTACGACAAGCTCCACCGTAGCCTGTCCAAAGGCACGATTGAGAAAGGAGGAGGGAGAGAAAGCGGTAGCCTGAATGGATAAGTTATAATCAACCGTTTCAGGTGAGTAGGTTGTCACGAACTACGTAGGCAGATCACCAACATAGTTGAGTGAACTCTGATATCTTTCAAATACGGATAGGCCTTTAAGCCGACAACCCATCCATATCAAACTAGTTCATGTCAAGAAACCTTGAACATTTGTCTCGGATTGGACGGATAGTCGACGGCAACCAAGCAAACGTCTAACGAACTACTCTTTCGGACCCTGGCATATACGTTCCCAGAACAAACTCTTTCAACAGTTGACGATTTACAAACTAAGCATGATTGCAATCCAGGAAACATTGTTAACGAAATAAGCAATATGAATTCGCACACAATTTTCAAAAGTGGCAAACCATCGGGTTACAAGGAGTTTGGAGTTGCATTTATAGTGAGCAAACAGCTCAGGCCGTCCATCACCGACTTCCAACCTATGGTTGTGCGCAATTCGCATCAGGATTCGTTTTTTCTGGCTCATCAATTCGAAGTAGCCCAAAACGATGGCGGTATTGGTGATCCTACACACATCTTCCGGCATCAGAAGAAGTTGATTTCGCCGTGCGATCACTGAAATCTAACAAAGCAAAGTTAAAATCCGGTGGAACTACTAAATACGACACACCAAGTACTGCTGCGAATTTGGGAGCACGAGGAAATGCAAGATGATTTGCGCAGGAGCATCATCTGTCCCATCCACAAAAAGGAAGATAGATTGCGTTGTGCAAACTACAGAGCCATTTCACTAGTCCGTTCGTCCTATAAAATACTGAAGAAAATTCTGGAGAATGGACTAAGACCATATGCGACTTATTGGCGATTGCCAAGGCAGTTTCAGGTCGAGTCGTTCCACAACCGACCAGCTTTTTACCGTTAAACTTATCTACCAAAAGTGCTGTAAATATAACGTTTACATGTACCAAATCTTTATCGACTTCAAGAAGGCATACGACAGTAAAGATCATGGAGTACTGTACAACATAATGCTGCAATTTGGTATGCCAAATAAACCAGTTCAACTGACGAAGAGGACTATGACCAACTCTATCTCACAGGTCAATATCCAGAACAGGTTGACTGATCCTGTCGAAACACGTACCGCTTTGGAGCAGGGCGACGGAATGGCGCCGACGCTTTCCAATCTAGTACTCGAACACGGTATCCGAGCAATGAATACCAACACCAGCGGGACGCTACTCATTAAGGCGACATAATTGCTATCGTACCCAGATGGCATCAACATCATGATCCGAAAACTGACCGACACAGAGGCACTTTTGCATACTCTTGCTGTGAAAGGAGTTGGACAACGCATAAATGAGGATAAAACGAAAGTAATGATGGAATCAAGAAGTAGGATCCCAGCTCATTCAAACATCAACGTTGGGAACCTCAACACCGAACTCGTAGACAGGTTTATCTATCTGGTTAGCAACCTGCCAAAGGATGCCAATGAGACTGACGAGGTCAAGCGATGGATACGGCTGGCGAATAAGACTTTCTTCTTGGTCCTTCCTATATTCATTATATCGTGCACTGAAACACACACCTCCGTGTATAAAAAATCATCATACGACTAGCGTTTGCTATGGGTGTAAAACCTGGACCCTAATCCCTGCCTCTGAAAATTTGCTAAGCACATTCAAAGGAAAGTATTTCGGTGAATTTTCGAAGCGGTACGTGACCATGGGGAATGGCGCATCCAGTACAACCATGAGTTGTATGAACTGTACGATGAGTTAGAAGTCTCGGAATTGATGATAATGATGAAGGAATACAACACCCGAGCTGTAAACGCAACTCCACATTTGAGGCCCGATGGTCCCTTGTCCGCTTGGATGTAACCAACAACCCCCACGCAACTCCCACAAAGGGCCAACTGCAAAAAAGCGGGTTGAAAGTACATGCCCCAGCAATTCTTCTGAGATATGTAAATTCAGAGTGCTATCTCGGCTCCTATGGTACCAATATACCTCTGGTGAAGTTTCGTGGCCGATGCCGTTTCAGATGAGTCCCCGTGGAGACTTGGTGTGATAGACTTAAATAAGCTTTGGAGAATTCGCTTACTACATCACGACCGGCAAGTTAATGTGAGTTCAGCATTTCCCGGTAGAGAAGCCTCTTTCTTATGGGCCAATGATGTTGTGGGCCTATGGGGCTTCCGGCCTAGCAAGATAGTGGAGAATATCTTATAGATGGTACTCAGAAACGTGATACCTCTATAATTGCCGCACTGTATTATATCGCCTTTTTATATATGAGACAGATAATGCCTCTCTGCCAGTCGTCAAACATTGATTCGCTATCCCACACCCTGAGCACAAGGTGATGAATCACTCGGTGCAGTTGGTCACCTCCATATTTAACCAATTCGGCTGTAATTCCATCGTCTCCTGGCGACTTATGATTTTTAAGCCGATGAATTGCACAGACTGTTTTTTCTACACTTGGTGGTGGCAGTATTTGTCTTCAGTTGGGGAGACCTCAAACTCGCCGATGTTCAGGTTGTTCAGTAGCTCATCAAAGTACTCAACTCGTCGCTCTAATATGCCCATTCTGTCGGAAATCAGATTTCCCTCTTTGTCTCGGCAGGATGAGCATCGAGGTGTATAAGGCTTCATCCTGCTGACTTGTTGGTAAAACTTCCGCGCCTGATGCGGTTGCTCCCTGTACTTTTCTAGTTCACAGAGTTGTTGGTTTTCCCAGGCTTCCTTTTTCCGTCTGTGAAGTCGCTTCTCCGCTCGACGGAGTTCGTGATAAGTCTCTGCGCGTGCCCGCGTTCTTTGAGAATGCAACATTGCTCGGTATGCGGCATTTTTCCGTTCCGTTGCTAGCTTACATTCATCGTCAAACCAGCCGTTCTGGTTTTAGGTGTCGCGGAGGGTTGTGTTGTGGATGGCTTCAGTGTTCACTCTCACCTGATTGTCAGAAGGGATTCTAGGTGGTATTGTTATTCGAGCTCGGAGCACCATGCCAACGAGATAGTGATCCGAGTCTATATTGGCCCCCCTATATGTTCTGACATTCATCAAGGCTGAGAGGTGGCGGCGTTCGATCAACACGTGGTCAATTTGGCTGAAAGTGGTCCCGTCTGAAGAGGCCCACGTATGTTTGTGGACCGCTTTCCGCGCAAACCAGGTACTTCCAACAACCATTTCGTATGACCCTGCTAATTGAATAGTCCGCAGTCCGTTATCATTTGTTTTATCGTGTAAGCTATGGGAGCCAACGTATCGCCTGAATACGGGCTCCTTCCCTACTTGGCTGTTAAAATCCCCAAGTATGATTTTGATATCATATCTGGGACAGGCTTCGAGGGTTCTTTCTACTGCCTCGTAGAAGGTATCCTTCTCCGACTCTGCAGTCTCCTCTGTAGGGGCGTGAACGTTTATGAGGCTTATATTTCTAAACTTGCCTCGCAAGCGCAGAGTGCTTTCAAAGCCGATAACAGCAGGTTTCATTTTTTGGCTGACCAAGAAACCTACTCCGAGCACATGGTTTACTGGATGACCGTTATAATATATGGTGTAGTGGCTCTGCTCTAGGAAACCGGTCCCTGTCCATCGCATCTCTTCCAACGCTGTTACATCAGCCCTATATTGGGACAGGGTATCGGCTAGCTGCTTATCAGCTTCATCTCTGTACAGGGAGCGCACGTTCCATGAGAAAATGCGCAAATCGTTATTCCTTTGTCGTTGCCGGGTCCGTCGTTTTAAAATCCGTCCTATCCGTGGCTCCTGTTGTGGCTTCGTAACAGGTTATTTTCCGTGTAGAGTTGTCAGCCCTACCCAACCCCCAACCTGGAGGACCAGTTTGTACAATTTGTTCCGTTTTTAGGCGGTGGAGACTCCCCTTGATTCTTCTCCGTCTGCAATTTTTCGTTAAGGAAGAGTTCCCAGCGGTCACCATGTAGAGGTGGAGATAGGGGTTGGTAGTATAGCTGTTGGTGTTGATTCAGCAGGCATTTCCCAGGTTTTATGCTCCATCGTAGGTACCAATCCACGTTTCGCCCTGGGACCCTATGTTACTCTTTGATCACCGGGCAATCTATAACAATATCAAAGGCGAATTGGGTTCCGAAAAGAGCGCTGTTGCGGGACAGATAAGGACCTTTAAGAACACATTTTTACAGTGAGGTACTACAGTGCTCGCGACTGATTTTTACCCTGTAGATTGTCACGAATAATGGAGCGTTCGTGCTTTCCATCCAGAAGAGGCTATGACTGTCCACTTTGCTTATAACCTGTTCCTGTTGTAAAACACCCAGAGGAAGTGGAGATCTTAGCAACGGAGACGGTAAGAGAAGACGGAAGCGATCTTAAAAATGGCTCGTAGAAAGAAAGAAAATTCTGTAAAGGTGGACTAAACTAAAGGGAGTACCTAGGGTATGCATGTCAAGACGCAGTTATTACCAGCGCACACTTGCAAAAACGTTGCCGAATATTGGTAGGCCGAAACATTATTGAAAATTGCTTGTTATCAGAGTCATATGCTTTACGCGTCACCTATGTGTGTGGTGTGGAGGCGGTTGCAGATTCTGTCGGCTTATTTCCGACATTAGGGTATGACTAAACACTGAGAGACCAACTACCACATTACCCAGTTCCTCACAGGACACAGTGGCTACTATAGGCAACGTGTTTTCGGCTGGATGATTCATTGAATTAGCATGTATGCAGTGATATAACAGAGGATCCAGATGTGATGTTTCTTTACATAACAGGTTCGTGATGAAGAGAACTAACCAGAATGAAGCGCTTAAAAGGCCTGAGAGTATGGTTATCTAGATGCTGGAGTTGAAGGAGAACTGACTGATGGTTTTCGGTTTCCTCGATCGTAAAAATATGGAAGGAACTGAACTGAATGAGGAAAGCTCAAAGGACGAGAAGCGTGAATTCCTAAAGGCAAAGCCACTTTGCGAAGTAATATCTAAACGGTGGTTCCACGGGGTCTGGGCTGGAAAGAGTGGTGGTGGTTTTTAATGGGCGCGAATCCCTTGCGTTGAGGGACCGCTCAACGAAGGGCTGAAACATAAGTTTATTGAATACAAAGTGAATGTTAAAATATTAGACTCTTAACTTTCGCCTCAGCTTTAGGTCATGAAAGTCCTAAATAGTTTTAAATTTTATAGCTGAACAATTCAATGGACAGATCTATGTAGTCATCCATCACCGGGCCTTTTACCAAAATCCGAAAGAGCTGAATTTTCCAACTACATGCTACATTGATATCGAATATCCTTACGATAACAACCAACCATTCCTGCTTATGAAGTGATTTATTCAGACTTAATAAAATTTCATCCTTTTAGATATTCTGGCGACTTCTCAACAAAGCAATAAAATTTTGAACCAAATCCAAAAAGGCTTCATTACAGCCAACGTCACACACTAGTCCCGGCGTACAACGAAACGAAGAGAAATTATTTCAAAAGTCCTTTTTGGACAGAAATTCAACTATGCCTGCAGAAAATGACAGAAAATTTATAGCACAGATGTTACACAATTGATTTATACCTGCAAGGTAGGTGCGATTTGCGAAATGCAACCAGTTCCCTCCGTTGGCTTACGAACCGAAAGGGCTTAGGATATACTTACTATACGCGCGCTTGTAGATATATTTTCGGGGAATTGTGGCCCCGGACATTGAGGAAACGTTTCGTCTTCTCCCATCTCTGGCGTACTCCATATTACAAAGTGAACGGATGCGGATACGACTACCTCAAAACGCTAAGCCTAAGTCCACCCACCCAATTTGAACGCTTCGGGAGTCATACATTATTCACTCGTATATCCTTTAATTTTGTAGGTGAAACCTTTCTCCAGTTACATGCAACTTTTCACTCGTCGCACGATGAGTATGTTGGTGATTGCTTAAGGATACCTGCAACTGGGGAAAATTGAGCATTTTTCGAAATGAGGCAGGTTCGATTAGTCATTTGATAAGCCAAGAAAAAGGAAGTCAGGCTTTGGATTTATCAAGTAATTTATTGATTTTAAATTATGTCGGAGCCGAAAGTAAGCAGGATACTATTCAAATTCAAGATTTATCAAAACAGGAAGACCCTCCTTAACTCCCATACTTCTAGCAGGACATAAGTGGTCGGACAATTTTTGGCCTAACGGCGGAAGGAACTAAAATTTCCAACTATTAAAATTTATGTGTTGCTCCTTACCCCCAAATTGTGCTCTAAATAGCAAAACCTCCAAAAACAGGTATCAAACGTTTCGTATCGCCCCCTGAACAGCCACCTCGTCCTTCGTAATCATTACATAAGCCATAAGCTTGGTAGCAGTACTTCATTAATAAAATCCGATGCAATAAATTAAAGTCAGGAAGATCCTGTAAGGCGGAAAATGGAGCGATTAGATTAAATATAACATTTGCCTACTCGAGGGCTTCTCTTCATCGAGGATTTTTCGAGATTTTCGAAAAAACAAAAACAGGCTTGCGGCTACATTTTGCGAAAATTCCAGGACATAATTTTGTGATTAATTAAAAGCGAACGACGCACAACGCACCACTACAATGGCCGAGACATTGGGAAATCGTAAAGTCCGGCCGAGTAGTTGCGGGGTTTTTTGTGACGTTAATTTCCCAGCGCGATATTATCCGAAATTTCGAGCAGTGGATTACGCGGTAATGGGATATAAATTGCTGATAATTAAGGCTCATGGGTCACCATAGTCTTGGCCATGGCTGGTGGGCAAGTTCGTAAAAGCAATTAACCAAACGCTTCTTGCAGTATGTGCTAATGCTTGATCAAATAGCTAATTTTGGGGTTACCGATTTCAGTGAGCCTTTCTGAGTTTTCTAACCGAAGTCCTGGCGGTAGTAAAGCTTGGGGACAACACCAGCTTCACTTTTTCATACAATCCGCGTTAATCATGTTTTCTCCCAAACTTTTTCTAGATTTTCGGAAGAAGCCTTTCGTTACTAAGCAACCCTGAATGTCAGTCTAGGACCTTCCACATATTTTATTACCTTGACACCCTGAAAAGCAGTGGCATCGCTGTCAACCTTGTTCGCCATTAACAGACAGATAATTTCATTCCAATAAAATCATTCTCCGA
Source organism: Hermetia illucens (assembly GCF_905115235.1). Taxonomy (NCBI): domain Eukaryota; kingdom Metazoa; phylum Arthropoda; class Insecta; order Diptera; family Stratiomyidae; genus Hermetia; species Hermetia illucens. Next base: position 150,109,944 of record NC_051850.1, on the reverse strand, counting down.
CTATCGACGGTATCGTTTTCCCACCCGTCGGACTTCATACCGTATGCACAGGATATTACGAATATTAACTGAAAATTGTGCTGCAATTAAAGGTTCATCAGCGTCTAACACAAATTACTCAATTAGACGTAAAGGCACTCAGTGATCCTTGGATTCGACCAACTAAATTGACACCAGGCGACGGAGTAGCGCTCCTTATGCCTGCGTTCTCGTGTCCTTTGACGCGTTTGCTATTATTATTTCATAGTTCCTTTTCTTGCTCCTTTATTTTATATTTAGCACGCAATCGCCAAAATATTTCTTTAATGTAATTTTTATGGGGACCGCTGTAGGTACGTGCCTTCGAAACCAATTTCCGTTTTTATTTGAATATTCAACAATTTTCTGACGCAAGGACGTAAGAATTGTTACTGCTCATATCGTTGTCAACGACAGTTCTTTTAGCATTTCATGAAGACGAATTTAACAAGCAACAGGGAGACTTGTTGTGTTTGGGGTAGTTGGGGGCCAACATACTCTTGCAGCCACCTAAGAAGTTCATGTGGCACGTGAATGAATAAATAGGCACCTGAACGCAATCATTTAATGTTTTCGGTCATTTTTAATTCAGTAGTTCTCCCTGTTCGGGTGTTGTTGTCGCTTTCTCTGCTAGAAGGTGGGTGTTTTTTTTCGATTTCGACTTGGGCTCGAATGCGGAATTTGTGTTTGCTCAAATTGCGTGCAACAAATGAAAAGGTCGATTAAGAACGCTACCGGCTATAAGAATATGATTAATTGGAGCACGGAAGGGTTGATCCCCTTTTGAAGTAATGTGTAAGGCAGTTTCAATTGTTAAGGACATCTAGGCATTCGAAAACTTCTTTTCAAGATGTTTACCCCTTTTTAGTTTGGAATTATAGAATATTTCCGTGTAAAATAAATGACTTTAAATTAATTAGATTTATCAACAAGTATTCCCGAATCTACTTTTGTGAATCCTCATTGATCTCCAAATATTGATGAAGAGCAACCATCGATTCAATATGTATTTAAACCTATGTCACCAGAAGTACCCGTTGATATGTGGTCAATTGTCCCTCCGCTCGCACTCCATTATATATTATCGTACGTACACCTGCTGAGATTAATGTCTTGCTAACGAGTAAGCACATTACTTCGGGCAGGAAACAGCCTCCTGGCAAACCGACTTGGAACAAATCGCCTCCGGGTAAACCGCAACCCCCGGATTGTGCCAAGTTTTTTGGAAAGCATCGTCCGTTACATCTGCGACTAAGGGCGCAGCGGTTTTTCTAAGATCCAAATTTTTCCGGCCAAAGGGCTGCAAAGAATGCGCAGCCAGTAATGGCTAAGGCTGCACTTATAGCCAAGGCTATCGAAGCCAATGGATGGGTTTTGTATGACGACACCAATCTATCCGGTTAAGATACCGAGGAGTGCGGACAGTTTTGGAGGAAACTCTTTCTAGCAGTAAGAGCTGCATCCTCGCAAGACATTAATATTCGCTTTGAGTCGGTAGTTGTATACAGTATACCGTCCTCATTCCCGCTCCCCCGCTTGCGATACGGGGAATGGCGATCCCGAGGTGGTCGAATAGTGTGCATTGAACCGGTATTAGTAGACCGTGTTGCCCCGAGCGAGCGCTGATCCATCCATGAGTTCTGAGATCAGCCAATCGTAGGTTAGGCTTCAGGGAACTGGGGTAGGGGCTTTGTCCCCGAGAGTATACCCGTTTCTGATTATTGTGGCCCGCTCCCTTGCACACGAATCGTTAGTAAACAACTTAAATGGAGAAAAAAAAACAAATCAAAGGAGGAGATAGTAGAAGTGGAAAGTAACCTGGCTGCATTTATTCGTAGCACGAAAATCCGCTGCTCCCCCCAGCGCCCAGCGAAGGACGCAACAAGGGCTGAAATACCCGATGAGATATCAGGACGTGCAGACGGAGAGAAGGACTCGCAAAGTGATGCGGAGACAGGAATCCAGACCATACAACGCAATGTTATAATGGCGGAAAGAGGCACCGTGGAAACTGCCAAAACTAACCAAATGGTTTCGAATATAAGCCGAGTGGGAGAGATGTTGACTACTCTGGCGCAAGCTGAAGAGGAAAGGCTTATTAAGAAATACGCGGCAGTCGTGAAGCATATACAATCTGCGACGCTCTTCCGGAAAAACGTCGGCAAGGATTTCATATTATAGGCGGACATCGAGAGTAAGAGAAAATCCGTAGGAAGCAGAAACAACCGCGCCTCTCGGCGAGAACTCTACGAGTACCAAACGCATCGCATACAGCCCATTGCAGAGCGAATTGGGGGAAAAGCCAGGGGAAGAGACATCTGAAGGAGACTTCGCTCAGGTACTCTCCAGGGCTCAAAAGAAGAAGACGAAGATGAACAAGAGACAACAATACGTCGCGCCATCAGAAAAACCTCCGTCTAAAATTAAGGCGAACACGAAGGACGGAGCACCAGAGAAAAGGTGGGGACGAAGGAGGACTAGACCATCTGCTCTGCTTATTAAGCCGACGGAAGGCAAGGCTTTTGCGGAAGTCCTCAGTGAAATTCGTTACAAGATTAAACCCGAAGATAGCGGAGCAGAAGTGTTTTGCAGTCGTAAAACGAAGGGTGGTGGAGTCCTAGTCGAACTAGGCCCGAAGACAATAAATAAACTTATGTTCTGTGAAGTAGTCAAGAGGCTTTTGGGAGAAAAAGTTCTGGTTTTCAACCTGAAAACCACGTGTTCTCTACCAGAACAAGGATCCACTTTCATGGCACCCTGACATATCAGGTACCGTTGCCATCTGGTTTCGAGACGGCGCTCTGTTTAGGGTTCTTACCCAAGGCCGAGGGGACGGCTTTGTCTGCATTCGGTGTTCAGACCTAACGTTTTTTAGTACCAATCTTACGCCGAATGAGACGATGCCGGACTTTCGACGCAGGCTTGATGATTTGAAGGATGCCATCTTAGGGACAGATGGATCCTGGTCGGGGGTGACTTTAATTTTAGGGAGGGAAACGAATTCTGGAAATGGCCGCAAAAACAAGACTGGTAGTTCTTAACACCGGATCCACCTCAACGTTCCGGCACCCGGGCTACGAGTGAAGCATTCCAGATATAACATTCGCGACGGAGTCACTGGTGACTTCTAGGCAAGCGACCATTAATACATTGCTTTCAATGTAGTGGACACAAACTCTCGGTGTACACCTTCCCGGCGATCTTTCTGTACATGGAACGTCGCGAAAGTGAACACCAGGATGTTTATCGAAACTCTTGGAACACGTGGTGCCGCACTGAATGATACTCCTGGAGGTGGTGACGATGCAGCCGACACTGTCGTAAATTCCGTTATGAACCTGATACTGACGGCCTGCGGAGCGTCCATGCCCAGGAGGACAAACCTTCTATGTATTGGTGGGCGATGGAAATCGCAGAGCTCCGGGAGGAGTGTTACAGACTTCGCCGCTTAACACAAAGTCTAAGCGACTGGGAGGAGATATGTACCATAATGACAGAGTACAAATGAGCTGAAAGGAGACTCCGCAGCGCAATAAATAAGAGCGAAGCTCGCTGCTGGCAGGATCTGGTCGATGAGGTGGATGGGGACCTTTGGGGACTCGGTTACAAACTGGTAACCCGAAAAATCGGGGCTCTGCGGAAACCCTGTTCACTTATGGCCAAGTAGATGGACCGCATTGTAAGGGCACTATTCTCTGCGCACCACGTATGGGATGATAACGTCGGCGAGGAGAGCGCAGAGAACTGTCCACTTTTCTCTATAAAAGAGTTGGAACAGGCAGTCCTATCTATGAAAAGCAACAAGGTGCCAGTACCCGATGGTATTCCAGCAGAGATATACAAATTGGTATTCCAACACCGGTCAGACCTACTACTCGGCGCATTCAACGCTTGCCTGAAAGAGGACACTTTCCTTGCTCGCTGGAAGGTGGCGAGGAACTCCGAGGCGACTCCGAGTTGCCGCCTTCATATCGCCCACTATGTATGCTGTACACTGCTGGAAAAGTGCTCGAAAAGCTCATCAGAAGTAGAATCGCTGAAGCGATACGGCAATTTGGTTTTAGAGTAGAGAGATTCACAGCTGATGCTGTCGTGGATGCCATTCAACGAGCGGAGGCACATGGCCGCCCAGCTCGACGAATGGTACTTCTCGTAACGCTTGACGTCAGAAATGCCTTTAATTCCGTTAGATGGAAAGTCATTCTAGGCACACTAGACAATACTTTCTACATGCCGAACTATCTCTTGCTGATATTGAAGGACTCTCTGAGGAACCATTGGAGGTGCAGGCGGCGTCTCCTGGTGAGTTCAAGGCAGTCTGTCCTGATCTACGGTGCAGAGTTATGGGCTGACACCGTTGGCAAAGAGTTATCGTAACCATCTCGGGCAGGTACAGAGACGGGGAGCTTTGTGGGTGGCGTTTGCGTACCGAATTGTTTCTGAACTGACCGTGATGGTGATCGCGGGAGTGATCTCTGTTGCCTTTCTTGCTAAGGAGCGTCAAGCTATATCCAAGCGTAAGAGAAACGAGCCAAGGGGGGTTTGTGCCCGTGAAAAACGGCTCCGCCCTCTAGACGAGTGGCCGTTCTCTTCCCATTCGCCCATACTACCCCCCCCCCAAAAAAAAAAATACTGTTCCAAAGGAATAATTGGGAGCAGATCATTGCTTTTCGATCAGGGCACTGAGGTCCAACCACGTGAACTGCAAACTGGTGAGAGATTACCTTGAGTGACTGAACATGTCGGTTCAATTAGACCTGAATACTCTTGGTTCTTGACTATGTGCACTTAGAAGGCAATGAGGAAGCGGACAAACTGGGCGGGAAGGGAGCGGCGACGCTTCTACATAGACTACATTCTTCTTCTACATTCTGCGAAATCGGAAACGGGCTCATGGCTACGATATTGAAAAATTTAAGATAAAAAGCTGAGGGAACTATACTGGGCGAATCTACTAGCTTGGGTTGCTCATGTGGGAATACGAACACAAGCGCTTAAAAGACTGTTTAAACCTGACCAAGAAGACCTCCCGATTATAGTGGAAACATTCGCTGATCACTGTCGACTAAACTATCACCTGGAGAAGTTAGGGATGCGGAGAGGGACGAAGCCTCCACCTACTTGCCGTAAGGTCCATGCAGCGTGTACTTTACAGACAGAACAAGGAAGGCCAGGGAAAACCAATAGGTCTGTTAACTCAATGAATATAGGGAGCAACCGCACCAGTTTTACCGACAAGAAAGAAGGATATAACCATATATACCTTGACGCTTACATTGTCGAGTCAAAGAAGGAAGTCGGATTTCCGACCGTATGGCCATGTTAGAGCGACGAATTGAGTACTTTGGTAAACTGCTAAGCAACCTGAATATCGGCAAGTTGGCGGTTTCACCAAATGAAGATAAGGGACAAATGCTTCCACCATCAAGTGTAGAAGAAAAAGTAGTATAAGTATAAGTCACCAGGAGCGGTGATCAACTGTACCAAGTGTTTGGTTGTGGATAGGATGCGGTAGTTTGGTCACCCAATCTGTAAGCGTAGGGACGATCGAGCCCGGAAAAACTGGAAGGGTTGTATCTATGATAGCAAAAGAAAACGTGTCAAGCCACTCATGTGGAGCAATAACGAAACTATTAGGGAGTCGGTCTGCCATTTGTTTTGAGTTACTAAGGCTGGCCTCCACTAGAGACAGACTGTTGCGCCGTTGATGGTGATGCTTTGTGCCTCTGATAATAGTTATTAGTTACTATGAAATGCCTTGCCTTCGTAGAGCATTCCAGATACACTTCGTCTTCATGTCATCCATCGGTTTAAACACTATACAATGCCACAATCGATCTGAAGGAAATAGAAGGAGAAGCAAGCCTATTCTCTTTCTATCAAACTTTCGATTATTTTAATTTATATCCTCCATGCAAGAAGCTTGAATAAAATCCGGCTCAATAGGTTATGGTGGGCGGATCACTTAATCCGAATGGATGAGGATGTTCCAGCCCGGAAAGTCTACAAGAGCAATATCTATGGTAGAAAAAGAAGACTGGGCAGACCCTGCCTAAGATGGAGCGTTGGTGTAGGTCAGGACGCCAGACATCTTTTAGGGATATAGAATTGGTGAACCTCGGCACAACACCGGGATATCTGGAGTTCCTTATTAAGGCAGGCCTAGACCGGATACCGATTGTTGCGCCGTTGATGATGATGATGCATCAGTTTCAGCCGTTGGCAACGAACAGAATGCTTCTATTTAGAGGAGCAGGCAAATTCTTATATTAATGTGATTTACGACATTATCTACAAGAGGCGGAACTTAAAGGGATGCTATGTAATTGGGATCTGTAGTGAAGTACTCCTTTACCCTCCTTAATTGCTCACCACGTGGAGGAGGAGCCTGGTGTCAGTCTTCTTGACCGGATGGCTACGATCACCTGCAAGTTCCATCGTAATGCGGAGCAGAAGGTCTGCCGAGTTGGATTTATTTCCAAAGAGCAACTCATTACCGACTCGGTAGTTGTAGGACAAGCGACTAGAGAGCAAAGAAATCTCGCTAGTTGCTATATTTATTACGCAGAAGCACATTGACCCGAAACTATTAAGTTTTTGGCGACAATAACGTTGTCAGTGCGGCACTAACACCTCAGAGGCCCATTGGTAAATGGAGAGGTATTTTCCGGGAGGACTCGTAAGAAGTCTGTCACGAATAGTAAACATCTTCAGCGGTGATATTCGGATGGAACTTGGATCAGGCATACAAATTCCTAAGAATTCTGCAAGGAACTCATACTTGACCTGGTGATCTCGGGGAGGCTCTGCTCGTACTGGAATCGCATCTGTTGGAGAAGAATAAAATAAGCACGCTGAGTATATTTGCTAGCCCTTCGGTGGCTTTCACATTTGGAATATTGCCGTGAACGAAGACCAATCTGGAAAACATCCAGCGGTGGATACGGACTACTATGTCCAAATTCCGAATTCATCATCTGAATTTCACGGTGGAGCGAATGAACCTGCCTCGTGACATCGGAGGCAGAAGCCTAGTTGACATCATGACACAACATCATCGCCAAGTCGACGCGCTACGCGTTTATTTTCACAGGCTGTTTCTGAGGAGATATTGGATTGATTCCACTTAATTTGAAGGGTCGATTTTTCAATCCTCTGAATGGTGTGAAGTTAGACCAAGAGGATATTGATAAATCAAAGTCGAAGGCAATGTACGATAAACATATAAATCCTCTCTGGTAGCCGTTTGCCGATTTGTTTTTGTCAAATAGTTAACTGTGTGCTGGGGAGCTCCTCGTCGAAGCAGAGGGATTCATGTGTGCCATTCAGGACTCGTGGTCACCACCCAAGCTTATAAGAGCCTTTAATGAAAGAGTGGGTGGAGAATGACCAGTGCAGAAAGCGTGGTTGGGTACAGGATATCCTGGGACCAGCAAGTTCTAATTGATCGCCATGTACTGCATAACAAGCATGATGTGCTGACAGTTGACAATATGTGTCGTCCTGCATAGGTTACTGGTGTTGGATTACCCCATAATGGTAGAATTGAACGAAAACGTGGAGGAGATGATGAACTAGTAATCACTGGTTCGTGAAACTAAAGGAATTTGGTGTCTCGAAAAAGTGGTTGCAGTTTCCACAATATTGTCGGCTACCGGCATTGAGCTAAATACCTTACGGGTTCCTTATACGGAAGTACACCATTCTGCTAACGTGTTCGATGTTGCGGTGAAGTTCTGACAGATTCTGCCATTAACCTAGCACCGGCCTTCACCACCAGCATATTTTAAGTAGATATGGAAATAAAAAAACGCCACAGGAGAAAACAAAAAACTGTTTTCATACGCACAGTACTTTGCAGTCATCGCTTCGGTACACAAAGCGAACAAAGCGGAGGCAGGACCCTCAACAGCATGAATAAATGCCGTGGTAGCATGGAGGCCACCATTTTGGCAGAAGGACCAGGCAGCAAGGTTCCTGCAACTTGATCTCCAATTTGCGTTCGCTGGCATCACCATGGATGACACATGGTTTAACCATGCGTTCGTCATGATTGATGAGGAGACGATTGAGCTGGTCTCCGACGTGGTAAAATACGGCTCTTGGACACGGCTGAAGAAGAAGTTCATTAAACGTGTATCAGATAGGGAAATAACTAAGCTAATGCTTGGTAATGCCAAGCCAAAAGTCAGCACCAAGCTGTTACAGTATTTGTGGTTATAGAGGCTCCCGAGAGCACGTAGGCAATTGTCGTACGTGCGAATTCGGGATCCCTGGATGCATTGGCCGCCACCCCTTCTAAGATGTAAGAAGTTCACGAGCGACCCGTGGTTGAAGAGGTGTTGCGTGAGCCATCAGACTAGGTAAACTAGTTGAACGTTTTCTGCAGCGCCACCAAAGACGGCTGGTGATTTGTGTTCTGGTGGTGAGACTAGATTGTCTAGGTCTAGATCTAGATCCGCTCCTTGTAAAAAGCCATTTGGTAGTATGTTGTCAGAAACTTTGAGAAGTACCGGGGCGTGTACATACCACCGAAGGTTTTTAGGAAAAGGTCACTAAACATACCACCCCTATAGTTTTTCCCTAAAAGGTTAGTTTCGCTGAGGGCTCTGTCGACGATTAACCGAAGTGCAATATTTCGTCACCTAATGATTTACGACCCCTTGAACTGGCGCCACTGCCTAATCATACAGGCGCTGAAGTATCGGTTCTTGCCACATGTCGGCATAATCGACTAACACCATGATCTTTAAAATACGCGGGAGAAAATTCCTCGTCGATCCACAGTTATGGCTACGGGCAAGCAGATGTAAGTCAAGGCTTTCGACGAACGGTTTTCTTGGCACTTCATGATAGCGTGTATGAGCACTCCCACTTTAGGCGCAGACTTCCTGTACCACTATGGACTTCTAGTGGATCTACACAGCCGATTCCACAACTTTCTTTTGATAATTGGGAAGGATTCGCATATTTTTTCCAAAATACCACAAAATCACTACTGAACGTAGTCTCTCTAGGCCAGTTAAGTATGATGTTCGGCAGCACAGCAACACTACGGACTCCCCTATCTCTCTGAAGGTACGTTCATTACCACCAGAGAAGCTTGCAATTTTGCGGATAGAGTTCGAAGTTTTGCAGACTTTCAGACAGCATTTGCTTTTCGCCACTTCATATGATGTCTAAACGCAATTGTGAATAGAGACCTTGTGGCAACTACAAACGTCTGAATGCTCAGACGATTCCAGACCGACACCACATTTCACTTGTTCACGGTTTTGTGTACTCTATCAGAGACTGTCATATTTTCTTGAATTTCAGCTTAGTGAAGGCATATCACCAAATCTCAACTATCAGACTTTTCGGATTCACTGGGATGACTTTTGAACTGTGCAATGCGGCGCAATCTTTTTAGAGATTCATCGACTCTATGTTAAGAAACCTCACTTTTTTTGCATATCTGGATGGTGTTCAGGTTGCAACCTTTTCTCTTCAGAGTGTCCTCTCGCCATCTTAGGCACCTAAGCTTTATCGAAGTATGTGGGAAAAGAGGTAGACGTGTTCCTTCGGTGCACCAAGTGCTTTCACATAATCCATCTTGACACACAATCCATACCTCGGCCTTTAGCGAGATGTATGGTTTCAGGTATTCGCAAATCACAATCATCGGCAAATTCGGGTGTAGTCTGAAGCGATACCTTTCAATGGCATTTCTGTACGATTTTACGCCGAGACCCTCTGTCGAGAGTGGATTCTACGACATGGAGTGCCGGCAATCATAATTGCCGACCAGTGAATGCAACTCGGGTTTTCCCTTTTCTCCGAGTTAAGCAAACTCCTTGGGTTCGTCTTTTCATCGATCTTGGATGGAATGTCGTCAACCAGCATAATCGACTGACTTTGGGCCATCAGACTTATCGCTTTTACGGTCTTTTCAAAACTACTTGAATTGAGTAACGTGAAATGATAAATAAGCACATTCTTCACTTTTTTTTGCCATAAATACATGTCAACCTACGAAAGTGGAAATATGAAGTTGACAGAAAGTTGAGTTTAGATGCCGACCAGAAAACTTACGGCGAATTGTAACCTGGGAATGATTTCTTAATAAGCGCGAGGTGCAAAACCCAAAACCGATCGTCAATTTCAGGATCACAACCGCATCAAGTCAACAAAATCTCTAAGGGAGCTAAGATATTCCAGAACAGTCTATGCGGGCGTCGAACTACCAACGGTTTGATAAAAAACAAGTCGGAATACCGGAAGCATTTTGAGGTCTGTGTGCGGATGCACCAGTGTGATTTTTTTCAGATTTTTTGGATGGATCGGTCCTGAGATCGAGACTTGTTACACTTTTTGGGGCACACATTCTGAGCCCCTACCCAATTATGATTCAGCAGGTATCAAAAATATCATCAGTTTCGAAAAGTACTAATTGAACCCTTTTATTTGATATCTCACATCACCATATTCTGTGAAAAAAAATAACACCCGCCTTACACATGTATTGGGAGCCCCACTTAAACTCAATACAAAATGATCCCACTTGCTGTATGTAAAGGGATTCACATACCACATATTCTCACCAAATTTCGTGATAATTGGTTTAGGCATTCCCGAGTAAATCGGGTGTGCCAGACAGACAGAGAGACAAAATGGCAGCCAGACATACATATTGGAGCGGGTAATTCATAATAGATTTCTCCCGGTCGTCGAGAACCAAGGTGGCCTTTCAGATCGGCAGTATGAATTCCACCAAGCCAGATCAATCATTGATGCTATCAAAATGGTTACTGGTGTGGCTGAAAATGCAATTCACGGAAGGGGTTGTACTAGCAAATATTGCATGGCGGTGACCCAGAATGTGAGGAATGCATTCAACTCGGTCAATTGGAACCTTATACGAAAGTCTTAGGTGACAATTGGTGTTCCCACCTATCTCGCCGACTGGTACTTGCAAGAGCGGACGCTCTGGTATAGTACCGATGATGGATCCAAGGAGGACATTGCCCCACGGGTATCCCACAGAGCTCTGTACTGATCCCACTACTGTGAAACATCATGTATAATGATGCACTTAACTTTGCAGTTCCGGAAGAGGTCACGTCACGGTGGTGGGTTATGCATACGACATACCACTAGTTGTGGTCGCAAAATATCTCGAAGGTGCTGAGTTATACTCAAGCGAAGCAATCAGTGTTGTTAAAGCTTGGTTAGAAAGTACTAAACTGGCACTCTCGGAGGAAAAGGCAGAAGCGGTTCTTATCACTAAGCGCCGCAAGAGAAATTACACCTGCAGCCGGCCATCAAATATTAGGGTGTGATGATAGACGGAAAACTCGATTTTAAGAAGCAGATGGAGCGTACTTGTGAAAAAGCATCCACTACGAGTATTGCTCTGGCAAGGATGATGTCGAACATAGGAGGCAATGCACATAACCTGAGTGCGGTCTATAGAAGAACAGCCTTAAGGGTGTTTTCTGCCTTCAGGACCGTCTCAGATGATGCAGCGTTCATCATCTCGGGAATGATACCAATTGAGACGCCAGGCCCAGTTAAAAACAATCAAAAGGAAGAGATCCATAAGCAGGTGGCAACAGCGATGGGACCAGTTGGAAAATGGTCGTTTGACTTACAGGTTGATCCCTTCCATCGGAGAGTGGTTGGGGAGAAAGCATTACGAGATCAATTATAATTTCACCCAATTTCTCACTGGCCATGGATGATACCTGCATAGGTACACGTTTAAATTGGGCACCACACATAATTGTCCAACCTGCGACGTGATCCAAGAGAACCCAGCGCACGTATTCTTCCAATGCCCTAGGTTCGTGGAAGAAAGGAGTAACCTAGAGGAAACTCTAGGTGAAGTGCTATCACCAGAAAATTTTGTAAGGAGAATGGCAGCTTGCCAGGAGGATTGGAATGCCATAAATTCGATGATCGCAGCAATCGAGGATAAACTGGGAAAAGCAGAAGAAATAGGGAAGGCAGGTAGATGGACGGAGGTCTAGCTAAAGTAAGCTAACTCCGTCCGATTATATACTTAAAGATGGTTCCACGGGGTATGGGGGAGTCGGGGGTGGTTTTAGTGGGAAAAAATCCCACGCTATGGCGTGCTCAGGAGAGAGTCTTTTTAAGATTTGCATTTCCTTAAAAAATAAAAAAAGGACAGACGGACAGACATTGAATCGATTCCAATAATAAGTTATACATGAAACCTTAAATAGTACTGTACTCTCTTTTGGATCTAGGTCTCTTATTTAGAACTGTAATCACTCCCGAAATTAGTAGTTTCCCTTTCTCAACATGTCTAGATCCTGTCACATTTCACCTTCGTCCCTGCAGCAACAATTTATAAGTAAACTGCATCAATGTGAATAAAGAATGCGATTAATATCTTGGTATCGAATTAACGGACTTTACCGATTCGTGCCTGAGCAGCGCCACAGCAAAAGCAGATTGCATGACAGATAGTATGGATAGTGTGACGAACATTTTTACTGTCGAATTGTTATTATTAATGGCGGACTTGTTGCCAGTGCCATGAAGTGCCTGCAGCCCTGACGTTGGGTCGAACGTAATCAACGTGTATTTGTCGCATAGGTTCGTTGTCGTCGTGTCAATTTGGACATAAGGGAAGGGACACCTGTGGAGCAGAATAGACTCGCCACCCATTCATACTTGATGGGGTTTCATTCATGGTGATATGATTGAGGTGAAAAACAATAGTTTGCATGTGAATAAGCTCCAATTTTAGGTTCATTTAGTGGAGCATACCTGGAGCTGTCGGCTAGCACTTGAGTTTGCAATTATTCAGAATCTCATTAGTCATACAGTGCATCCGTCTTTGGCCTTATCTGCTTATTAGGGCTTAAAACAAAGAATGTAATGTACACCGTCAAAGCATGTTCACACCTAGTGAATCCAAGGAAACTATGGTAAGAAGCTTACCCTTCTTATCGCTGCACAACTCCCCTTCCGACTAACTTCTTACGGGAGGAAAAACTATCGCCCAAGACTAGTTTAGTGAATTTTTTTGTCAATGTCAGCAATAATTTCCACTACAAGACTACTGACCCGCCCTTGAGTCATGTTAAGCTACAAGACACGTCTCGACATAACCCGAACCTTCATCTTTTGCCGGCGGTTACACAAAAAGTGTCATACCAAAGCCTGAAAAACTCCAACAGGACGACAAAAGTGAGAGAAGGCCAAATACCGTAAAAAACGTCGCTGCCGACCGGGAGGGGGGAAATTTGAATTTGAAATGCAAACGTGGTGCTGTGGAGGCCAATTTGCATACTGCGGCATCGGACTCAGGATGTTTAAATTACTCGCAAAAATATTATCCTGACTGAGGCAATTATTATCATTTTCGAGAATTACATTTCGAGTAGTACTTTATGCTGTCTCGTCCTGTTCCCTTCGCGTCTAAATCCCCCGGCAGACACGATTAGGGTGAAATGCATTTTATTACGAGAAGGCGTAGTGCAGCCAACCCCAATTGCCGGAGACATGGAGAGGGTAGCATGCACTTTGTTAGCGCACTATTGTGTGGTGCATGCAATGCACTTTTTCCAATCGACCATAGTATGCACTGCTTTCTCCTCGAAATTGCATTTTTCGTTGGTTTTTTGGTTCGCGAGCTGGAAATGATGTGCAACACGCCATACATCAATGCCATTAGAGACATAATTCCATTCACTCGTGCTGTACAAAGCACTGCACTCACGACCTCTGTAATTTTATTTGGCAGGAACCCCTTTCAACTGATTTCCATACACAAATTGAAAAACAAATCATTATGAACTCGCATCGAAACTTGGAATTACTTCAAATTTACTCTAAACTTGCCGCATTGCCATAACGAGTGAGGGAAGACATCACATTTAATGGCGGATGTTGGGTTTCCAATTTGTTTATTTATACAGTGCAGGCCATTTTTTGGAAGACACTTCCTTTGTGTAAAAACGCCTTATTTTCAAGCCAACACCCTGGAATGACATCTTCAGTTACTTCTTCAGCAGAAATAATATTAGCTAAATGGACAGCCAGGAATCAAAACCAAGTGAAAGCCACATGGTGGCACCGGGAAACGTAGTATTCGTATTGATTTGCTGGTCGAAGAAGGCAAATACTCCAAAGTCCTGGGTGATCAATCCCAAGTCTGCATAAGGACTTGTTTGAAGTGGCTTCGGACACGAAGCTTCACCAGAGATTAGCTGGTACCATGGCGAACAGGACAGTTCTTCGAGTTCATGCTTCGGAAGAATTCCAGGGGTATGTGTTCTCAGCCCAGTTATTTCTGGTCAGCCTCCGCAACCAGGGGTTGTGGTTGTGTCCCCGTCATGGACATGAGTTCTTCGGGCCTCACCCATGGAGCTGCGGTTACAGCTAAAGTGCCGTACTCCTCCTCCCATCCTCTAACATGAATTTTGAGCCATGCATTCAGAATGGACTAGTACCTTCGATGCTTTTCACAACGGGGCTCTGATTGTGGTGACCAAATAAATCCGTGTTTTAAGAAGACCGTGCGGTTAGGCCTACACTGCAGGAACTCATGTTAAACTATCCGGTGTAACTTTGCTACCAGGCGCATTCTCAATGTTCAATCTTTCAATCATATTTTGAACGGCATGCCATCAGAATCTACATACCAAGATCAGTCCTTCGAGGAGCCTATCATTGCTTGATTTCATGCGCTATAGATTCTAATGAATCTTACCCCCTAAAGCCCCGAAGAATGCACTCTTTTTCCATCTATCAGTATCATTATCAAAACTCAAACTAAGCAGCTTTGATCCAAAGGTGATGAGTCAGCACCCTCCACATTTTATTTGTGTGCCGCGGCTATAGCTTTAACAACCTTTTAGTTGTTCCCAAATATACGGCCAAATATTCCTTGTTGGTTTCTCCTTCGCATTGAATATAGTCAGTCATATTGGCTTGGTTGACGATTAGTCCAATTTACCCCTTTCACTTTTTTTTCTTCAGCCTTTGTCTCGTTCATAAGCGGGGTCGGCTCGGTTCGTTTTCTTCGGACTAGCATTTCTCCGAGGCTTGTGAGTCAATTCGTTCATCATGTTTGTAACGACATTGTATGCATTTTCTTGGTCAGCCTATCATGGGACCTGTCACCAAGGGAGATCAGGTGGGATTTAGCATTTTGGAATAACTCCAACTATACTCTATTTACCTCTTTCCCTGATCTCAGCATTTTATTTTTGTTTTACTGAGGATAGTACAGAAGAAACCCGGTCATCCACGATTTCAAATCCAATTGAAGGGGAATGACTGTGCATTACCTTAGTCTGTCAGAGAGTAGGTGGAATAAACTCCACCCAGATTGTTAGCTGCAAGGATTAAACTTCATTCAAAGTATGCCCTGCTTGTCGTAAAAGGCGGCTAAAGCGACAAAGACCTGTGAATAGCAGGTTCCAATTCTCGAATTTGCTTATGCTTTTAAAGAAGCTATCATATCTCGGAATCGGGATGATCTTTCCGCAGAAACCTTTTTCTTTCGTCCCCGTTTTATGGAAAGATTCTGAAATACATTAAAAGACGGTCTTGGGGATAGCAATAATAACGTTGAGGAATTTGTGGTTTGCAGCAACTTCAGATACCTCGTCATTGATGGTATACTGTTTGAGCACGGAACTTGTATAAGGTCAGATGATTTTCAACCTCTCCTCTATCTAGCTGACTGCCGAAAGTAGCTAGCGAATGTCATGAGTATTCCGATCTTCGCTCCACCTTCTATTCATTGATTTCAAGAAGGCTTTTGACAGTGTGAAGAGGAAATGTATCTGAAATGCTTTAAGTAGGGACGTGAATAAATAAAATATGACAATCGGTGGATTTTATTTTTTCTTGGCGTTAGCAATGCTGCCTTATTCGAATGACTTAAAGAACTTAAATGGCCCACGACATATTTCGTCAACCACCTGAAGTAGCTGATTACATTTGCTCATTTGTTCTCCCATCAAATCATGTCTACCACAGAGTGTCGAATTTTGTCCTTTGGGGCTTGGCGCTTTTCTTCGAGGGACAGATTTTTGTGCTTTCGTTGACCCCATCATCATCAACGGCGCAAAAATCGGTATTCGGTCTAAGCCTGCTTTAATAAGGAACTCCAGACATCCAGGTTTTGCGCCGACGTCCACCAATTCGATATCCCCAAAAGCTGTCTGGCGTCCTGGTCTACGCCATCGCTCCATCTTAGGCAAGGTCTGGCTTTTGATGGAAACAAAAGTGAAATTCGTGCAAAAATCTTGGGTTGTCCGTTTTGCATAGAACGAGGACATAGAGGAAAAATGATGTTAATTTTGAAGAAGTAGTTATTTGTTTTTAAACTACAAGAAGAGAAATGCAATTGTAGGAGGTGAGATACGAGGAAAGAGGCAAAAGGGGTAATTCCCTTCAGAAAAAAAAACTTTCCAAGACAAGGAATAAAGTTAGACACTTAGAACTTAAAGCTAGCGTTAAAAGAAGTCGCCTCGGTTGTCGTGGCAGCTGAAATGTCATTAGTCATTTTTTACTTCATATTTTTATCTGGCAGTCAAAGGATAGAATAGATCCCTGGGCGAAACGGCCTGGTAGTTCTCTCTTAATGAAAAACTGCAAACAAAGAAGGATAAATACGAGTCCCCCGCGCTTAAAAACGGGTCAAGTTTTTCCAATTGGTTCTCAAGGTTGGGGGTTGGGTAGGGCTGACAGCCCTACACAAAAAACCAGTTACTACGAAGCCACGGAAGAAGCCTCGGACTGGATTGACAACATTGGCTGCAAGAAAAGTTGGAATGGCTGGTTCGACAATCAATGTAAGCTAGCAACGGAACGGTAGAATGCTGCATACCGAGTAATGTTCCATTCTCGAAGAACGCAGCATGAGCAGAGGCCTATAAAAACTCCATCGAGTGGAGAAGTGACTTTATGGATGGAAAAAAGAAACCTAGGAGAACCAACAGATCTGTGAGCTCGAAAAGTACAGAAAGCAACCGCACCAGGTGCGCAAGTTCTTAAGTCAGATGGATGAAGCCTTAGACACCCCGATGCTCACCCTGCCAAGACAAAGAGGGGACTCTGATTTCCGGCAGAAAGGGCATATTGAATCGATGGATTGAGTATTGTGATGAGCTGCTCAACAACCAAAACATCGATGAGTGTAAGGTCCCGCCAACTGAAAACGACTGACAAATGCTGTCACCATCAAGCACGGAAGAAACAGTCCGTGCAAAACCATAATTACAGCCAAATTAGTTAAATATGGAGGCAACCAACTACATCAAGTGGTTCATCAATTGATGTTCAAAGTATGGGACAGCGAATCAATGCCTAATGATTGGCAAAGTTGGATTATCTGTTCCATGCATTAAAGAGGGGATATCACGCAGTGCAGTAATTATAGAGGTATCACGTTGCTAAGTACCATCTATAAGAATTTCTCCACTATCTTGCTAGGCCGGATAGCCCCAGAACCTCACTGGCCCATACCAAACAGGCTTCCCTCTCGGAAAATTAGCAACAGACCAGATTTTCTCTGTGCTGCTAGCGATGGAAAAACTCTTGGAATATGGACAACAGTTGCACCATGTGTTTACCGACTTCAACGTCGTCTATGACAGCATAGCCAGGGTAAAACTGTATATGCCTATGAGAGAATCCGGTATCCCGGAGAAATTGATCAGACTGAAGTTGAGCCTGATCAATATGCGAGGTCAAATAAAAGAAGCAGTATCACTATTGAGACCAACGGTCTACGACAAGGGGATGCCCTATCATGCGTCCTCTTTAATCTGGCCCTAGAGATAGTGATTCGCGATGCCGATGTTAATGCGAGAGGCACCATCCTCTTCAAGTCCACCCAACTACGGGCCTAAGCTGACGATATTGACATCATGGGATGAACAACCCGAGATGTATAGTCTATCTTCATCCAGATCGATCAGGCGGCACGAGATCTCGGGCAGCACATTATTGAAGGCGAGACGAAGCGAAATACATAGTCGAGACGTCAGCGCCAAAAACAAGAGCGAGAACAACATCGAATCGCACTAGTCAAACGAAAACAATGAAGACAGGAGACTATAACTTTGAGACCGATGAAAATTTGTCCTATCTAGGGTCGAAAATCACAACCGATAACAGCTATGACGACGAAATCCGCGGACGGTTGTTGGCAGCCAACAGAGCCTGTTTTAGCTTACAAAAACTGTTTCGCTCGAAACGTCTCACCATATGGTCAAGGCTCTTATTATACAAGACTATGATCTTGCCAGTCCTTATGAATTCCTCGGAGACCTGGGTTCTTAGCAAGAAGAATTGCGAACTCTTAACCGCGTTCGAGGGAAGAATCCTCCGAAGAATGTTCTACCCCTAGATGAAGATGGACAATTCGATAGTCTACATAACGATGAAATCTACGAGCGAAACCAAGACCGTCTGGTTATGGATAAAATCCGATTCAACAGGTTGCGGTGGGGCGGGTCATCTAATCCGTATGGATGAGGATGATCCAGCCCGGAAAGTCTATAAGGGCAATACTATGGCAGAAAAAGAAAACGAGGCAGCCCCTATCTGAGATGGAGCGATGCCGTAGGTAGGGATGCCAGACAGCTAGGGATAGTGAATCGGTGGACCTCGGCGCAAAAGCGGGATGTCTGGAGTTCCTTATTAAGGCAGTCCTGGACCGGATACTGGTTTTTGCGCCGTTGATGATGATGATGGAAGCGGATCGATGAAGGGAGGCGATTGAAGGCTCTATTGACCACTGCGAGTGATGGTGGACATGACGGAAACAAAATCCGGTGAAATTCTTGCAAAGTGTGCGCCGTGACAAGAAGAAATTTGCTATTGCGCTAGTCGAGAAAGCAGATGACATCCCAAAGATTTCAGAAGTTTATATCGCATCACAAAAAAGCTTGCATGTGGTTGCAAATGTTTCTGTGGCCCGGTCCGTCATCAAATGGATGCGGACTCAGGACTCTCAGCATCCGTAATAGAAGCAAAAATAACTTCGGCTTGGTGTAGGTTTGAATTTGGGACGGATTTCACTCCAATATAATTCGCATTCATGTCGTGTTTGCGATTACATATAAGTGAAGCGATTACCATCTGTCGCCACTTTCGGTCACGCTGCTCGGAGGGCAGAGGTAGTGCAGCGCCTGAGGAGTTGCCTCGACTCTGGACGAAATCAGCAGTCAAGATTTTTTCTTTTTGAACTTGGCTGTTTAACCCAAAAAGAGGAGTCCGTGGACCACAATTAAAGAAGTAAGTTGCTTCCCAAGTGGTCCTGCTCGTCATCGAGTGGATGTGGACTCAGGATTCTTAGCATTCTCAATTTCGATGTACTGTGAAAGACGTTAACGGTCGAATTCTCATTCACTATGAAAAACAACTAAAGTGGTGAGAGGAACACTTCACCACGGTTCTTAACCGTATAACATCCGGTTGTGAATGAAATGCCTAGTCAGTGTCTAGTGCGCTGAAATGGAGTTAAGTCACTGGGCTTGATAGTCCGAGGCCGCAGAGTTATTTTTCGCTGCACCAGCAGTTACTGCCGATTTGCTACTTCCACTCGCACGGAAATCCGGGGTTTCGGAGACCTTTCGCGACTGAGTGAAAGAAGGGGATGATCGTCACAATTCCAAAGAATGTGCAACCTTTTTGAATGGGACAATTGGGAGTGTACTTGCATGCTTAATGCCTTCGCAAAGATAATGGCTGATCTCTCGAAAGCTGTCGCGACATGGAGCAGACTAGTTTCAGTTCCTGCATTGATCACATCGACACCCTACGGAAAATGTCAAGTGCTGTCCCGAGGTAAAATCTCGGGGATTTTGGGGTCAAAATCGGAGTCCGCCAACATTGCGTCCTGTTGCCGATAATATTTCTTCTCGTCATGGCTGACATTCTCCATTCTGCCTTGTCTGGAGAACGAAGAGAAATTTAATGAGTTATGACATCTTTTTCAAACTCCTCGCCTACGCTGATAACATCTGCTTGTTCTCTCACCGAGTCATGGATTTTGGTGTAATGGCTCTGGATTTGGAAAGAAGAAGGCAAATAGGGTTGGTGTGAGGATAGATTCAAACAAAACCAAAGTTTCTAGTCTGCAGATCATCGCACTCCCTCTATCTGCACTAATAGAACTCGAAACTCAAGCTAACATTTGACTGTGACATGTCATCGGGGTACTACTAGAAGACAAGTGAACTTCTGGGAAGTGAAGTACGAAGAACGGAAGACTTAGAGCTTCCTGAAGTAGTTATCCATGGTGACTTCGGTGAAGTTGTTTAGGCGTCGGTACCTTAAATGGTCTAGTCGCTAGTCACCGTCGTATTTTGAAATAGCCATCTCAGAATGGCCACTTGGCTTTCTCTTACTTTTTGGGTCATTGTTACTAATGTGAATTTCTGGGATATTGACGTACTGCATGTATTTTGGGGTTCTGTGAATGTGGTTTACCGGCAATGCGGGAGCTATATTACCGTCCATAACCATTTCTAAGAGTATATGGCTATTTCTGTAGTGATTTGTTTTAAATGTACGTATCTGGGAAGCGATAAACTTGTCTTACTTCATGTGTTACTAAAAAATCAAGGGTAAGGTAGGCCAGTTTCTGAAGGATAACACTTACAGAGGTAAAAAAGTCGCTGTTTCCACAACATACATATGATTTCAACTCGCTTTCCTAGACTGTCCTTTATCATTTGCTTCATACTTTCTATTCGTTTTTCTGAACTTCCGATTGCTACTAACAACAGGATAAAACGATCAAATGTTCCTACACCAACGCAGAGTATGGGAATCGCGTGACATGTCACAATAATGAGCCAAAACAGATTTCCACCGAAAGAAAAAAACAAAAGTTTTCGCAAAGTAATTTCAAGAAAATGGCAATAGAAATAAAATACAGGCCGTGATTTCTGCATTGGACAACGCAAACTGTTCTGCGATAGTTTAGGGTTTCTTCGGTGTAAAAAAGGAAGCAGAAAAACCCGGAACAAGAATGAAAACTTTTGTACAACTGCACAAAAAAGATAACAGTGTCGAGGGTGTCTGGGGTGGGTATGGAGCTCGGCAAACTAGCGGACGACATGTTGCTTTTCAAGAACTAGAACTTATCTTTCGGGCCGGACAGGACACAGCACGAATACACTATCATCAGTGTTACTTTTCGAATGGACACTTGTCTGATTCTGCGGAAGGATCTGTAAATATGAAACTTTGATATCATGTCCGTCATTGTGGTTTTGCTCCTTTGGGAGCAACGCCATCCAGCAGCGCATCCATCAGAATTTCTTCTGTGGTTTTTATAAAAAGAACCTTTCTTGGTTAATTAGCGCTTCATTTGCTATTCAGTTGCGGTCATTAAGGACTTCCTTGTCGGTTTTTTTTACATTCGCCTTCGCCCGCCGTGAGTATACCGAGAATCGGAGAATCCTTTTGGAAAATGGCAGAAACGTTCCTTCCTCTTTTCATATTATTCGAAAATGATTCAGCGAATTTTTGTTGTGAAAATTCGTAATTACGACTAGTTTGTGTAGTTCCACTTTGAAAAGAAAACTTGTTGAAAATATCAACAAGAAGTTTCGACGGAGCAGCGGAAATTCGTATTGGAACTGTCGAGCTCATTCGAATTAATTATTATTTTTGCCAAGAATGAAATGCAATAATGTTCTGAAGTGGATGATTTTCGGAATGAATAATATAGAATGAAACGGGAAAGTGCAGACGGAAGCAAAGAGGTTTTCCTCAAACTAAGTAAGAAGTAACGAAAACTACACTTGCATGGAAATAAAAATGAAAAGGACATTTTTTTTCTTTCTTTGCCTGCTTGCCGTGTAATTAGAATAAGCAAAACATTAATTATTTAAGGGTCTCCTGTAGTTTTCATTGTTGACAGTAAATATGCTCGTCCAGGACACAAGTATCAATATGTACAGATAAATTCATAAAATTTAGATTGGTGTTGTTTGGTGAATTGCATGCCGTAAAGTTATCTAAACGGAAAGTGCATGATCCATTCCAAGGCAGCCGAACTCATAATTGGAACAAATTGCCCAGCACAATAAAACCGTTTTATCGCATGTAATTATGAACGTGTAGTTCGGTTTTTCAAACGGAATTGGAACAGATGAATGATACACTACTATGTATTCACCTTAATCACCGGCACCACCTTCTATAATTTCAACCCCTAACCTAACGAACGTATTGTATTTCAACAGGCCGTTGCACGGTGACCCTTGGTGGTGTCAATATTTTATAACGCAGGGACGTAGTGGTGGACTATGGGAAACGCAGACAGACTGTGGGTTATACTTAGAAGCAGACGATGTCCTTCGATGACGAGCTGACCCATTGATCATGGCAGTTATTTATAAATTTAGATAATGCGGGATCATAATTTGGTGGATATTTGATGAGGTCAAAGTAGAGTGGAGCTAAGTAACTCACATAATCGAATGATTTGATGGATTCAACATTGTATCGAATTCAGAACTTACTCGTTAATCCTTGTCATTTATTAGTAGCGTATTGTTTTTTATAATTTTTGTAGCAGGGGAAGATATGACATTCAGATATCCCCTTTTACTAAAATTGGTCACCGTAATTTCGGAATAAAAACCGCTTCAACCCCCTTTTCAATAATTTTCAGATCTTCAAAGACAACGCTTATATTTCCGCAACAGGCCATCCCCTCTTTCCAACTGACCGCTTTCTGTTACTTCTCAAAAGGATGTTCAAGCCGCTTGTGGGAAAAACATGTGACGTGAATTATTGGAAAACGCTATTGAAATTTTCAATGTCAGTTAAAGTGTAGGTAGTTCATATACGGAGGGTAATTATTAACAGGTGCTACTTTTAGTTTGTGTACAGAGTCCATCATATCCTTTCAATAGTTTCCAAACTCTCACTTAAGGGGACTAATTACAGGAAACAAAACCTGTGGTTCGTGAATACACATAAGGTTCATTTTTAACGTTCATATGACATTAATTCGTTGGACAGATGCGGAGATAAGGAAAATTATATAAACTTCAATCACTTCAAAATTCCCACAGTTACGACATTAACTCTTGAACATTGTAAACTAAATATATGTAGGTAAGAAACATTCGTATTTCTTAGTGAAGTAAAACTAGAACCGAAAAAACTATGGGAATTTTTATTGTTTAAAAACAAGTCGGAATACAGAGATGGAATATTAAGCATTAAGTTTACCGAAAGTTGAGAAGCGAAGATGGCTTTACGGATTCGTACCAGGGTAGAGGCAACTCGTCATACGCTGCCTTGGAGGCTCATGCTCAAAGCGATTCGTAGATATAATTCCTAAAACATTGCATCAGCATTAAATGCGGTTCCCTATCTGCCCTTTTAAGGTTTTGTGTAAAAGAAAACCTTATTAAAATCGATTCAATGTCTGTCGGTCCGTCTATCACACACACTTTTCTCCTAAACGGCTAAATAGGTCCGAACGAAATTTGGTGGACAGATGGGAACTATGAAATCCCACGCATATAGCGGGTGGCATAAATTTAGGTGAAGTTTAAAGGGGGGCTCCCCATACATGCAAAGGAGGGATTCAGACAATTTTTTCACCGGATATAGTCGCGTAGGGTATCAAATGAAAGGTCCCGATCAGTACTTTCCGCAACTGCGTTTAGTTGTGAATTGCAAATTGTGCGAGTGAACAGTCAAAAGGTACGCACTTAAAATGAGGGAGGACTCATTTTCGGAAACTACCAACCTAAAAATCCGAAAAAACTCAGGGTGGTGCACTGGCCTGAAATCTAGGCCTCAAAATATGTCTCATTCCGATATCTGTTGAAATAAACTTACTAATAGTATGTTACCAACTTTCAGAAATTTTCTGGAAAACCCCTCTTAAATTCATCCTAAGACTTTTGTAATAGCATAGAGGACAATATTTCGTATATACATGCTAAATTTCATGGAAATCCGGCCATTAACGTTAAAGTTATAGCGGTTCAAACTTAGCCACTTCGCGCGAATTAACTGCTTCCACAGATGTTGACGTCACAAATAACGACAATAACTGACAGTGATGAGTGAAATATTAAAATTCCATTCAAGAAAAATCTAATTCTCTCCAGCCATCCCCCGATGTAGGTTAAATTCTTGGTATTTGCTAATAATATTAAACTCAGAGTGCGAAGCGTATGAGGTTGACTATTATCAACGCAGAGCTTTCCATCAAATGATTTATTTAAATCGCTTTCTAAAAAATAGGGGGCTATGGAATTTTTAGCTATGTGCCACGGAGCTGCCGTACACTCGTCGCTCTTCACATCTTTCTCTTTTCCTTCAGCCTTTGTCCCATTCACAAGCGGGGTCGGCTCGTCGTGATCGGTTTCACCATTTTATTTTATCAAATGCCTGACCAGGATGTAATCGCGAGGCCTTTAAATCCCCATCCAGCGTATCAAGCGACCGTTGTTTCGCCCAACCTTTTGCTCACTTACCACCGACTTCGATGTTCAGAGAAGTGTAAATTTTCGTTATCGCGAATTACGTTACCATACCAGCGAAGACTCCTCTCTCGCAGTTTTTCCACGATTGGTGGAACCTCATATCGATCGCGGGTATCCTCATTTCG
This sequence comes from Hermetia illucens, assembly GCF_905115235.1. Classification (NCBI taxonomy): domain Eukaryota; kingdom Metazoa; phylum Arthropoda; class Insecta; order Diptera; family Stratiomyidae; genus Hermetia; species Hermetia illucens. The sequence continues at coordinate 150,085,301 of NC_051850.1, read as the reverse complement.
GATGTGATCAAACGTGCCACGCCACTAGTCCAACGCAACACCTTCGTCTTCATTATCGCAAGATGCCGTTCACTGCCCTTTATAGTCGACCAATACTGAGAACTATAGAGAGCGGCAGACGGACGACATTGCAGTAAGTTTTAGATTTGAGACGTGCACTGATACGTCGATCACAAAGAACACCAGTTGGGGAACGCCACTTCATCCAGGTTGCGTTAATGCGTGAAGCAATTTCATTACGCATTTCTCCATTGGCTGATAGCATTGACTCGAAATATTTAAATCGCTGAGTTCTGGCAATAGTAGTAACCTGCCCTTCGAGATATTTAAATCGCCCAGAACTGAGCGATTTAAATATCTTGGGTCAAGGCTATCAACCAATGGAGAACTGAGTTATGCTTCTCACATAGGGAAACATAAAACTTTTAATACCTGAAGTGACAAGCTTCCGGTTTTCCGACTTCTTTTAAGGAGTTAAACTCAGAGACGACGATTTGTTGAACTTTTACTCACTAAAATCACCCTGAGCCGCCTGCCCCGAGAAAGTTCACTCTAGACTATTTTTCTTTCATTTAGTCGCGACCTTCCTTACTTCACAATGCTATTAATGTTGTATGTTCGTCCCAAGCCCAAGTAAAGGAGGAAGGCTTGAGGCAACTTACTATCATCAGTAAATCAAAAATAAAATCCTGAGACCAGAGAAAGCCATAAATAAAGTATAGTTGGAGTTAATCCTTCAGAAAAGGCGCAGTGATATCTGCGCTCTGCAAGAAACCCAATGGTCTGGTGCGAAAAGCTGCGACATTGAAGGCGAACGCTGTAAAAATGGATATAAACTTCCCTATTTTGGTAGCGCACACTCAATACAGAACTGGCAGAGGGTTTCCATGATGTCATTAAAGAAGTCGAACGATTTGATGATCGGCTGATGAGGGTCACAATTATATCAGCCGATCGCACTATTCACTTCTTCACTGCGCACGCACCACAGACAGGTCGACCTGATGCCGAGAGAGATGCCTTCTGGCAACTTCTCAATGAAAAGACTTGTAACGTGTCTGCTGAAGAGTATGTCATCATTTAGAAAAAGATAGGGACCAACGGTTTCGTCCAGGACAGAGGTAATCATTAGTCCCTATTTTTAAATGCTTGGGTGCCGTGCCCCAAACGAGGGATCCGTGGACCAAGAAACTTGAGAGTAAGTTGCTCTTAATTTGGTCCGGTCCAACATCAAGTGGATGTGGACTTAGGATCCCTCACTATCCTAAACAATCATCATCATCATTGCCGGCGACCTTAATAGTCATGTGGGTGAAAAGGCAGATTGTAATAGGTGCCACGGGTGAAAAGCGTTTTGAGCGGCACTATGAGGGTGGCGAGCGTATAAACGATTTTGCGAGGACCCATGGCCTTGTACTTATAAATACATGGCCCATCAAACGGTTGCCGCACCTTCCTATATTTTATAGTGGAGGCTTTAAAACGTAAATCGGCCTCTGCAGCCCTCGGGGTCAGCAAGCCAAGTAAGCGGTACGGCTTTGAAATGACGATGCTGAAATGACGGTCCGTGAAAACGTTTCCCAATTGGCAAATTTATAAGAATGTCAACCGGGAAGCAAAGAAATCAATCGCTGTCACTCGACCAGACCATTACAAAAATCTTTACGATAAACTGGAAACTCGGGATGGCGAGAGAGATCTGTATCGACTTGCCAAAAGCCGAAAAGAACGCGCACAGGATATCGAACACTTCTGTTGCATTAATGACTAGAACGGTACTTTACTTACCAATCGTCGAGCGGCGATAGATAGATGGCGAGAATATTTGGAGCAGATTTCATCCTCCACTTCCACAATCATTCCCAACATTTGGAGCAATTCCACTTGTCAGCGCAACTGAAGTCGAGGAAGCAATAAAACGAATGAAATTGGGGAAAGCCACAGGACCTGGCGACATTGCATTGGAGTTTTGGAAGAGCTGGGACCCAACACTCTGACTCGGTGAAGCCTTCAGTCGGGTTGCTTAGTAAAGTAGAACACCATCTGACTGGCAAGAAAGTACCACAGTTCCAATATGGAAAAAGAAAGGTAGTCCAGCAGAAAATTCAAATTGCTGTCCGATCTGGTTGATGTCCAATACCATGCAAATTTTTGGACACATTCTTTACAACCGTACTCGCGAGATGGTTCAAATAAGAATTGCGGAACTACTGACACAATAACCATTCCTCGGGTACTCATGGAGAAACACCAAACAGCAAAAAGATTACCCCCTTTATATTGCATTTCTTGATCTGTGTGAGGCGTTTGACCGTGTGCCGCACGAATTCATCTGATATGATCTGCGGCAGCAACTAGTACCAGTGGAACTGGTACGCTGGATTAAATTGCTATACCACGATCTTGAAAGTAGAGTTCAAAGTGTGGTGGGTATACCAAAGTCGCTTCGTGTCTCTGTCGATGTTCGTCAAGGAACCGGCCTTTCCTAATCCTCTTTGTTCTTGTTATGGACACTTTCACACGGGACACCCAGCGCCCTATACGCTGATTTAAGCGGATGATGTTTTCAGTCTCATAGCAATGCTAAGCTCGAGCATATTGTTCAAAAATGGAATGATCGCCTCATGCAACATGGTCTCAGATTGAATCTAAATGAAACATTTTGGCTACGAATCCTAACGAAAAAGCACTATCACTATCAGTGGCTATGACCTGTCCAGACCTCAGCGATTTAAATAATTCCGGGCAAGTCGCGTACCACAACTAGTGCTCTTTGTGATTGAGATTATCAACGAACGTCTCAAATCTCAACCGCATTGTCTTCCATCCTGTCGTTCCCTATGGTTTTGAGTATTGGCCGACTAGAAAAGACAATAAACTACGTCTTGCGGTAATGGAGACGAAGATGTTGCTTTGGACTAGTGGTGAAACATGCCCTGATTACATCCGAAGTGAGGATATCGCGATTAGTCTGAACATTGAAGTCGATGGTCGGCGGTTTGATCCGCTGGATGGGAATTTGAAAACATCGTGATTGTATCAAAGCATTTGATAAAATAAAATGGCGCAAGCGATCACCACGAGCCGACTCCGCTTGTGAATGGGAGGAAGACTAAAGAAAATGAAGGCTCAAAAATGCACTGGTTACCCAGACGTTAAACGCATTTCCGTCATTCCGTTTAATGGAAGTCACAGCCCAAAGGGAATAACTTGAACGGACTCGATGCTCAAAGGATATATTTCTCTCTGACTAGAATGCTCGAAGGAATGTCGTCTTGAGTCTGTTAGAGAAAACTCTTGACAATTTGCAAGAGGCTACATAGAGTCTAGCGATTACATTAATTTAATAGATCAAATCTTTGTTACCTAAACGACAAAATTGGATTTTGATGGTTTTGAAGGGTCGATGACATAACACCAGAAACTAGAGTAAAAATCTGTACCTGCAATAGGTTTTTCATTTTTTATAGATAATGTTTTCTTCGAGCTCTGCCTTTCCTGGATTTTTTAGCGGTGGAAATAATAAAATTAGCGAATTTCGAAAAGGATGGACTTTCAACACCATGTTATTTACGACTTGTCCCATAATTTTATCCTGGTTTATCGTAGATATTTGTTTCCTTAAAAGGTTCTAATTAGTAGAATAACTCCTTCTAGTCATAAATAGGACTTTTCTCTTTGAGTCCTACTGTTACGAAGCTTAAACTTTTCTGGCCCACTCTAGCCAATTTTCTACCATCTCAGATAATTGTCTTTTGGTCATTAATATCTGTCAGGATTAATAACTGGCCTGACACAAATAAATAAATCAGAATCAACCGTTTATCAGCGAATGATCTATTCATTTCAACAGAACGAATAATCGGGGCTACCGACAAATGTACCTTAACAATATAAACGCGTATTTACATACGTTTACATCCCTAGCGCCGCAACAGATCCTTTTTCTCATGCAACCGTGTAAAAAGAAAACTTTTCACGGATATTTTACAATCGGTTGTTGAAAAGGTTGATTCCCCGAAATATCCAAGGCAGTATCCAAAAATCCACATGGCAAGAGAGAAAATTGGCAAGGGACTTGCTGGTTTTCGAATTTTCCGTTTGCAATAAGAAATCAAACGGAGCAATGGGAAAGGATGGATCTGAGAAAGGTTCCATAATAAATTACATCGTTTTTGCTATATGCCACATACATTATGACCGCATTATAACAGTGTTACTAAATTATTCAAAATGAAACATGGGAAGACGTTTCATAGATAGACGGAATCAGGAGTGGGAATAGGACGGCGCAGGGATTGTCCAAAGCGGAAAAAAAGTATAACGATGTAGTACGCCTTGGCTGGTTGTAGCCAGTCATCCGAGCAAGTAAACGAAGCGAACGTTTGAAGCGATCAGAGGGCCGGGAACAGGATCCGGCGGTGGTGGGGCGAAATCAACCAACTGAACACGAGCAAAATCCAAACAAACAAATTTATGGCATGTCCTTGTTGTATCCTGTGTCGTTATGAATTTATTATTTTAATACCACGCTTTCGTTTCACTTCACATACAAACGTTCATATATTTCTGCGTTTTTTCCTCCACTGGCATCTTTATTTTTGTCATGTGGCTCCTCAGTGGAGCTGTAATCCACCCTTTAGAGCTTGCATAATATGCTCTACCCCATGTCCTCGTTTTGCGCTGTGTTTATCAACTGGTCTTATCTTTCACATAAGGTGTTGGTACTTGGCATGTGAACTTTGGGTTGCTTGATTCGGAGACATCTTCGAAGGTTTGGGCTTTGATTTAGGAGTGGGGTCATTAGGACCTACTTGAAGTGGAAGTTTCTTTTGACCTACTCCTGCCGCAAAGTTTTAGTGAATTATATACAAACTTTTAACAATGTCACCTGATTCAGACTCCTTTAAACTCATTGTCTTATCCCGTATAGAAAACTTTGCAGCAGTCACCACTGCCTGGCATCCTGCATGAACCCTTCATGAAATCGCATCTGTGTATGCGTCCTCCCACCATTGTTTGTGTTACATTTACTTCATTTACTTTTTTCCAACCTGTCTGAATGCCGAGGGTGATTCCTTCTGTCAAGCAAATGTATCTTCGCCTAAGCATGAGATGGCATCAGTTGTCAGCAAGGCCACAAGCCAAGGTGTGTCGTACAAAATTACGTTAAAAATGTTGCGGACTTGAGTATTGAAGCAATTGAAAGGGACATACATACAGTGAAGTAGCATCGGCTCCCCACCATGCTCGTCGCATAAGGAGCGCGCGGTAGGAAATAACGGTACATCGTTTAAGCATCCTCTCCCTTAACTCATTGGTAATGACGATGGATGACACTGGAAAGGATGTAGTTCGCAGAATGATTTAATGCCTCGATGTGCATACAAATGGCATCGTTTTATGGCAGGAGCGCAGGAGTCAGGACCAAACCAACTGAATGAAGTATTGCGCTCAATTTAGAAATGTGCTGTGAGAACGGGGTTGGCGCGGATGTGAACCCGTCAGCCGTTTTATAACGAGAAGACAGATAAATGAAAACTTCTCCGTGTCAGCTTGGCGGTGAGAGCTGCACTCATGGCTCGTCGACAATTTGTTCATATGGGGTAGTCTTTCAAGCAGAAATGCAAACAATAATCAGCTCATTCTCCCACTTGTCTCTACAGAAAAATGAGGGTGGATTTATTCAAATATTTAGTTTATGCTATTTGAGGATTATGGCAAAGGTCAATGCTGAATTGAAGTTGCTTGGAAAAGTATTTGCAACTATCAAAGAAAATTAGGGGGGCGAACTGATTAAAGGAGTTTTTGAATAAATAATACAATAATTGGGGTGCATACAACTAAACAAGGTTGCGACCCTAGGTATGCAAATAAATACGGGTAAACAGACGTGCTTCCATTTAAGGAAAGGAACAAAAGTTAAAGTAGGATTGACATTCGGACCTGGGCAGGTTTGGACCACAAAGGAGTAAATGTAAGGATTTCTTAGAATTACATTCCGTTTTAACAATCACCAATTATAAAGAATACCACCGAATTGGATACTTGCTAAACTTCAGCTACAATTCGATATTCACCTATAAACTTGTTGCATTCATTTCACTAATACTCTGGCATACAGTCGGTGTTCCGCTGGCCACTGTCGGGGGCCGAGTCTACTCGCACTAGCAGCCGCGGGCCTGAGATGGCGAAGGTTTACAAGCTGTGCCAAGTCAAGGAGAATTTGGCCCGCTTATAACATAGTCCGATCACGACAGCTCCTGTGCCAGACGCGTGTAAATGCATTCAAGATTACGGCGGTCTGCACGGGGCACTGGCCCATAGGGGACCATGCCGCTAGGCTCGGCTTACCCTACAACTCGCATTGCTGAAGCTGCGGAGAAGGAAGAGAAACCCTCATGCACTTTCTCTGCGATTGCCCAGCTCTGGCTCGAGTCAGGCTGCGGACACTGGGTAAACCATTCTTTGGGGACCTCAGGGAGATTTCTAGCTGCAGGGTGGGAGAGCTGGTTTCCTTCGTGACTGCTACAGACTGGCTCTGACGATCAAGCCGGCTGGACTCTGCCTCCCTGCTCCCATAACAACAGTCACGGTCTTAGGAGTTTGTGGCATGAAAACGGCGCACCAAAGCGCTAATTGGGCTCCTCGGAGCGGCCACTGATACCTACCTACCTACCCCTACCCTGGCATATTTCGCCATATAAAAATGGCCAATGTTCTTCGCATACAGTGAGGAACAAAGAAGCCAAACCGCAAGAAGCCTGAACCTTACCTCTGGACGTAATTTTTCATATTCTGTAGGTTTCAATTCACTGTCTGTGCATACGTTTTTTTGTTTTTTCGTAGGCCCAGCTCTTTTGACTCTTTGAGCCTACACTGCATCTGTCCTATCATGTGGTCAGCTGCATTCCAATTCTCCTGGTACGTAAGCATTTCCCAAATTAGACTTTCTGGTGCCATTATTTCTCCAATGTTTCCTCTTGACTTCTTTTTTCTGCAGCTCGATGACAAGGGAAAACGACATGCTGCAGATGTTCCGAGATACTGTGGTAGCTGGCACAGTTAAGTGAGTTATCTAGTTGAAATTTATGCTTGTATCTGCTGTATCCGTGCTTCTTTGTAAGAAATGAAGCTCTATTTATACGACCGGGCAGCGTATCCAGTACGGCGAAGACGAAAGTATTTATACGACCCAGTAGCTAACGTATCAGACACAAAAGAATTGTTCCATACATTTACTATGGGAATATTCATACGATCCAGCAGCAGGCGTTCCGTGTCCCGCATGACGCATGTCAGACACTGCATCGTAGAAACCAAGACCACTCATCTCCCGCCTTGAATTTAAATCGTGGAAGAAAATTGTTGCTCATGTCATTCCGCGCATCGCAGTGCGACTTTAAGGAAGTATTTCGTTCTTGTATGAATGATTTCATCAATAGAATGTCCACGCGGATCCGAAACGCTTGCTGCTGAATCGTATGAAAGCTGTCTCAGTAAATGTATGGAACAATTATTTTGTATTTGGCACGTTAAGTGCTGGACAAGCTAGCTTCTGGATCGTGTAAGTAGAGCTTTATATTTTATTTTTCACGCCTCTTCCGTGTGCAGACCTTCATGCTGGAAATTGATCGATGGGACTTTTGAACCTTTTTCGTATGTTCCCGTCGTTACAGCCATCTGCACAAGGATTCCCTTTCTCTCTATCTGTCGGATTTTCGGTCAGGATCGGCATCATTCTAGCTTTCGCGTAGGTGATGTCTGCAGCATTCTCTTAAGGCAATCCTTCATGAACTGCACCCATCTATTGTGTACTGCTTGTGGTATGCAGTGCAGTTTCCCAGACAACAAAATTTTATAAATATCGATTAACCTAGCATCTATCATACCTCCAAGATATTTGATGACTTGTTTTGAAGGAATGATATGGTTCTCCATTCTGACTCGAATGGTTGGTTGAATATGACTCATCGTGATTAGTACCACCTCTGCTTTGTATTCTATGAGTGTGGGACCTGCATTTTCCAGTGGAGTGATTGCTCTAGGAAACAACACTAGCATATACACTTCCATGCCTCAAACAGTGGATTCCGTACTCTGGCGTTCTCGCCATCATCATCACTGATCAGGGAAGGGCAATCATTATGGCGCACAACGAGCCATCTGGGCGCAGTTCTTGCCTTTCGTTCTACTTAGCCTCCATACAGTCTTCCGCGATGAGTTTGCTGCCAGCCGCTGGTGAACGGGGAGAACCTTTAGCTCCCTGGAGACTTGGTCCTCGAAAAGAGTAATCGCCTTGGAGAGACCGCATTGTTGCGCCTACTACGAGTGCCCGTTCTCAAATTGAAGCTACCTCCGCCATTTCGTCATACTTGGCCAGCGGTCTACACCCTCAAGAAACTCGAAGTTTGAAAGCACGGTTCGGTGAAGGCTGGTACCCTCAGAAAGCCGCTGCAGCCATCATACGACTGTCTTCGAGCATGGGGAGCATTCGTTCAGTCAGCACGTCGGTGGCTCAAGAGGATTTCCCTGGGCAGGCTTAAGCTTCTCGTGCAGGAAGCAGACGGCAATGGGAAGAAGCGAGAGTTCCGCATTTGTTTTGACATTCGCATCGTCGTCTCTCAGGATGGTCTATTGGACCATCTTCAATTCTATTTGGATATTATAACTCGCTTAAACGAAAAACGAAAAAATGGTTTACTTCCTCCCAAAGTCTTCTACTTCGCATTCGCCTGGAGTTCCATTAGAATAAAATCACAATCCGTCAGTGGTATGTACCATGCTTTATCTAAAAAAGACAACAAAACACCGACGAATCGCACCTTGTAATGGCATATCAGAAGACATCATTCAGAAACTGAAAAAGAAATCATAGAAGTCCCCTCTCCCCCGTTTGAAACCAGAGAGCTGAATGAGTATGTAACAATGAGGACAGAAAAGGCACACCTTGAGCTGACTGTCTCCGTATTCCATAAAAGTTTCATATCACCTTCCGCTTCATCCTGGTGAAGACGAAAGAGTGGAAAAAGGATCCCTTTGCTTTGGTTTTTTCAATTAGAACATCTCTACCAGGTCCCAATGATATCATAGGACACGCTTCGAAATTAGTGAAAAGGAATGACATCAAGGATGCAATCTGTTATGAATTTTTCTTCCTTGATCGCGGTTCTGGGCGCTCGAGTTTTCTCGCGTTCTGTGCTGAGTTCAGGCACTGTTAGCATATTTTTTTCCAATTCCATGTTGCTTCGTTTTCATACATATCGTAGAAGGTTTTCGGACACTTGAAGTTTTTATTCATGAGGGGAGAGGGCGTAAAATATCCAGGTCGTTCAAGTTACGTCCACGAAGGGAGTGTGCAACTGATCTCCCAAGATAGGGACAACACATAATAGCACCTTTCCTAAAAATCGGTTACAATTGGCTACCAGATCCTCTACCTGGCTTGTATTGTACCATTGTATTCGTTGGCAAGCTTGTAATAACTAATCTATGGGTTGCTCTCCATAGCATGCGTAAAGTTTCGGTGTCTGAAGTTGTAAGTCAAATTGAACGTGGCTAATCTTTGAGCCGATTTGAACCGTTCTTGAATTTTGGTTGACGATATTGCACTACTAATCTAGAGACTATACTCACCCCTTTTGCCTAGTATATGAGTAGTACCCACTTACTACTTATGTGGTTTGCGTCACCTCGGTTGCTTGGGAAGTAATATTGTAATAATGACACAAGAGTATTCTAACCTTGATTTTCTCTTAGGGGAAAAAATAAAGAAAAGTAAGAAATGAAAGCCAGTTAAAATAAGGCCACTTGAAATTCTATAAAACGGTATATTATTAATATGGTAGGTCCGTAGATATTAGTGGCCATTGCGAGAAGCCTAGGTAACGCTGCGGTGAGCGGATTTGATGCCATCAACTGTAAACATTGCCACTGCTGTAGAAAAAGGGATCGGCTCTAACTGCCCAGAGCTTCACAGCCAGCTTATGGCGCTCTCAAAAGAGGAACTTCCCCACCCGACAAGAAGAAATATATTTCTTCTCCCCCAAGATGGCTTATCTGAAGACTTCTCCCTCTTCTCCGTAACTTTTACAATGCAAATTGTGAGGTATGCCGAATGTGGCGGCGCGTTTCCCTATAAGCTGGTGCCCCTTTCAGACTACCCAAATTCTGTACATAGCGAGTGAAAAAACTGATGTGATAAGTTTCGTTCCAGGAGAGACCAGACTAGCTTAATTGACGTAGCGCAAGTGATGAGCCTTCGCTATCTGAAGTCGGCGGTTTCGAACGAATGCAATTAGATTCTACACTTGTGGAAACCCAAGTCACTCAGTCTGCTCATTTCTCTCTATGTTCCATACATTCAAACTAAAAAGAGTTTGATATTGAGCATCTCACTTAGACTATTTAGTGCGTCTCTGCACTGCTTCAAATAACGGCCTGCATATCGTCTAGAGTGAGAAGTTTACGCTTGGGGCTCGAATCATGGCCTGTCATCAACAGGTCCCTAGTATCGATAGTACCTCTGCTAGGGATTTCATCAATATCAACTAGAGTACCGCTGAGATGTCTCACCAAGAGGCGTCACTCCACTCACAAAGAGCATATCCTTCAAACACTCAAAATCGATACTTCAAAAGAATTTTAGGCCCTCTTCCCAACCTCCAACTAGTATTTCGAAAACCATCCTCGATCAACCCCGTTGACAGCAGCGGAGAAATGAGTGAATTTTCCCAGGATAAGGACCCGGAAAAGAGAATTTTTAACAAAGTTATATAGATAAATTAATGGACTTTGGGGAACTGATTTCTGCCCCGAACCTTGTTTTCACTCCCTACGAGCCTGTCCTCAGCACCGACGCATGTGATTTTGAAATTCCAATTTGTTGCATATGCCTGCAAATACGATGAAGCTCTATTTTTTTAGTCATTCTTTACGGCAAAGGAAATGGGTATCAGCAGAGAAAAGCTCGCTAACAATGGCATGCCTTTGATCATATCCGTTTGTGTTGATTCAAGTTTTGGCAACCTACCTTCTCAAGGCCGTCAACTGTAGGTTTGTTTCTAACTAACTATCTTCTCACTTCTTCAAAATAAGCTCATCAGTATGATGAATTTCAACAACCCTGGAGGGACATGATTCCTCACAATAGATCTAGCTGGTTTCAAGCGTGTCCCGAAAATGCATTCAAATGAGAGGGGATGAATATAGAAGCAGGAAATGCCTCATGCGAAGATTTATGGTTAACAGGAATACTTTCCCATGGAATGTTCCAAAATTCATGCCATTTTCCATATCCTTTCCTGAAGTGGTATAACTAAAGTCAAGTAGCGACCAAATAAAGGGGTCATAATGAGCAATTTAAAGATGGTTTCAACCTTAAATTACGGAAGACAATACAGCGGCCAACCCTTCCATTCCTCTTTTCACATTTACCGTTCCTATAAAAAGTGTACACATTTTGTACTTTCTTCGCAACAAAAAGATATTGCAGTTAAAATAAAGATGTCCTTTTGTCCCAGCTTTTTTCATTTTGTCATCGGGTTGATGGTGGTAAAAAGGTTATTATTGTGTTTTTATTGCTAGTCGTGTAACATGGGAAACGTAAGGTTATTAATATTTTTCCGGGCGCAACAAACCGAAAAGAAGAAATGGGTTTGCCGTGAAGATCTATGTATAGTATCTGTATCTGTACATTGAACGTCCTCGTCCCCACAAATAAAAGCAACAAAACCCCGGCAGAACCAAAAACAAAAAAGAAAAACATCTGAAACTGCAAACCGAGATAAGAAAGATATGAGTTACACAATAATAAAAACGGTAGACAATAGAGCAAGGACATCATGAATGGGTTTTTAGTGTAGCGGAATACAATACAATATCCTGAAATTCCATATTTTCCTAGGGAAAAATTCAATGTTAAAAAAAACTGGGTGAATGTGAGGGACGAGGGGAGTGAACGGGAGAAGGATTTTATCAGGTGGGAAATTGATGTGAGACATATTTTATGTAGGGTTTAAAACACACAAAAATGAGAAGGGTACTACTGTAAAATGTTGCGTAATATATGGGCAAAGGTGAAAGTGGTTCCGAATAATATGACGTGTAGTAAATTTCGGAATGGATTATATGTGGTCAGTTGCCGGATGGTCGTATTTTATTCAATAACAATCCAAAATGGGAACTGGATAAACTTCTACAAGGGGAGAGTTGCCTAGCTTGTTCATATATCCTTATATAGGTAGTTGCAGCCCTTTTGCTAACTTCAAATAATTGAAAGGCTGAGTTTCTGGTTATTGCTTTTACCATATGCGGTGATTATAAGTGTTCAATCTTCTACTTACCTGTGTTACGGTACTATTACCATTTTTAAGTTTTGTTGGCAAAACAAAACCTTATTAAAATCGGTTCAATGTCTATCTGTCTGTCCATCTCTGCACGCCACAGTGTGGGATTTTTATTCACTAAAATCACCCTCGAATCCTCCATACTAAGTGGAACCACCTTTAAGTATTACATTACGGGGCGGAGTTAGCTTACTTTAGCTAGGTCTCCTTCCGTCTTCCCACGGGGTTCATAACCCCGCCTTCCTCACTTCTTCTGCTTTTCGCAGTTTCTCCTGGATTACTGCGATCATGGAATTGATCGCATCCCAGTTTTTCTCGCAGGATACCATTCTTCGGACAAAATTTTCCGGTGATAGCACTTCACCTACAGTTTCCTCGAGGTTCGTTCTTTCTTGCATGGACCTAGGACATTGGAAGAATACGTGCGTTGGGTCCTCTGGGACCCTGCCGTAGTTTGGACAGTTAGGTGCGGTGCCCAATTTGAACCTGTACAGGTATTGACGGTATCTTCCATAGCCGGTGAGAAACTGGGTGAGATTATAATTGTTCTCCCCATGCTTTCTGTCCAGCCACTCCCTGATGGACGGGATCAACCTGTAGGTCCAACGACCCTTTTCTGACTGGTCCCATCGCTGTTGCCATATGCTTATGGATCTCTCTCTTTCGGCTTTTTTCACCTGTGATAAGGGGGAGATGGACCTGGTGTTATAAATGTTCATCATTTCGGTAGCCAGGATGTCAATCGGCACACCCCACACCTCCGACATCGATCGGACCGATCGATGCCGCTAGTGCATGCCTTCGCGAAGTGTCCAAACATTAGGCAAAAGAGATCTGTTCCCTTAGCCGTCAAACAACCCATCCAATTCGAACCTTCCCCACGGCCAACAACTTCTGCGCTGACTCCACTGGCAGTCGCATTGTGGTCCTTTGAGTATCACCATACACTTTTCTTAAGCTCACGATAAATCCTTTACTGAATTCATCCAACTTGAATTGTTGCTTCAAGGCAGTGCAGATCTCTTCTCTGGATGTTACCTCATCGAGATCTTTGCACTGGATATAGATCTCATGTTTTTGGGAACGAACCACGACATTCTCCCCAAGGAAGTTTAAAACTTGGTTACGAAAGCTGTCAGTTTTCCCCAAGCTGGATTTTTTCAGCTCAAACATGAGATACCCTTTCTGGGTCCTCCGAATTTTGCTGACATTTCCGCCTAGGTCTTTTAGGTCAGGGTCAGATTTCACCTTCTTCAGTATCTCCGCATACGTTAGGTGTCCTCTGCTGGAGATTAAAATTGCCTCCCGGGGAATTCGCATCTTTGGTTTCTTGTCTCTTTTCTTGTTCACGACCTTAGTCCGCCACCGCTCTTATTTACTTTCGGTTTCGCTTCGCTAGCCAACGTCCCTACTTTGGACACTTTGGCCCTTCTGAACTTTTAGTTCCGTTTGTTGGACTGGTAGAGACTCCTTTTTTCCTTTTTGGGGCCTGTTGATTCCCCAAAGCTTCGCCCGTGTTGTCTCGCACTCGTTTACTTGATCGAAGATCGATGACCTTGTGCTTTGGTGTCACTTGGGTCGCCTGTGACATTGTTAGGGCTGGGATGCCCGGGTTTTCCTTAGAATTTGTTACTTATTCCTGGCACCTACTGTAAAGCACCCTGATTGCTCTCACCATGTTTTTAATGGCTTGGTGCACGTTGTGCTTGTCCTTGATGAATTCGTACAGCACAACTATTTTAGTCCCAAGCTGCATAAAAGGTAGTTCTTCTGGGTCAGGGCTCTGTTCTCGATGAGTCTTGGCCAGATTACTCCTTTTACTGATTCCTTCGCCTTTTTCAATTACTGAGCTCCCAAGGACTTTTTCTTTCTCTAGTTTTGGTATTGGAGGCGATCGTAAAATCCGTCCGCCTGCCTGTCTGTCTGTCACACGAACTTTTCTCAGGAACGGCTATACTGATTAGCACGAAATTTGGTGACAAGGTGGGACCTGTGGACCCCCAGACATGCAGTGAGTAATATCCTTCTACGTTGAGATTTAGGGGGGTTCCCATACATGCAAAAGGCGGGTGTACAAATTTTTTCACCGAATATAGTCATATTGGGTATCAAATGAAAGGTCTCGATTAGTACTTTCGAATTCGGTCTTAGTTTTGAGATGTATCATAAAGGCGGGGAATGGGAGGGGTGGAAGGTGATGATTTCTTTAACGGACCCATTCTCATAAACTACCAAACCCAAAAATCAGAAAAAAATCATGAAGCTACCTCTATATGGTGCCCAGGCCCCAAAATACTCTTCATATACAAAAAAATTCTTGAATTCGTGGAGCATAGAAAATGGCTGCCCGAGGAGAAAAGAAAATTGAAACGCGTTTGCATGTCTTTGGGCAAGTTGCGATTGCTCACTCAAGTTAGGGCCATACTTGCAAGAATGTAAAATAAAATTTATATTTGTGGGCGGGGCGTCAGGTTGGGTGCTAAGTCGTACTATGTACAGCGTTATTTGCAATTTGCAGCTGTACCACGGGCCTGCAATGTTTAGCCTTATCCGTTCTATCATATTTGTCGCTTTCTCAAAAACATAGTTCAGGGGACATTTAAGATTCATCTTCGCATCAATCATCACCCCCAGGTATATGACAGCAGGCTTTGAAGTGATGTGCCGACCAACATGAATGTCAACCGTATCTTCTTTCCTACGGTTAGTAATTAAAGCCACCTCTGCTTTTTGTAACGTAAGGTCAAGCTTAACTATCTATAGTACCGTTTTATGGTGCCGACTGTTTCACTATCGTACACTTCAACAGCTCCAGGTTATTTCCCAACGATGTTTACGGTTAGATCATCTACGAAACCGATCGCCATGGCCTCCTACGGCATGGCGGGGACAAGGAGGAGGAAAAGTCGATTGTAGATAACCTTTTCTTGCATCTTTCCTGCCGCACCTACAAAGTAAATCGGGTCGTATTATGATGAACAACTAATAAGTCTTGGAAAAATGCTAGGACGCCCACCTCAGCCGACGCGGCAGGAAGGGCCTCGATCCTATCGAGAAATGAGTAAGGGTTCTTGACGCATAGACGGTGTCAGGACGTAAGTAAGTTAGTCGGAACAAAACAAATACGTGTCTGCACGGTAAATATTAGCACCCTAACTGGAAACACCGAGGAACTCGCAAGATCCTTTCGGAAAAGACGGATTGATATCTGCGCTCTACAAGAAATCCGATGGTCTGTGCCAAAAGTTGCGACGCAGAACGCGAACGCAGTAAAAATGGCTATAAACTACTCTCCATTGTGGTAGCTCGCACACTCAACACGGTGTTGGCATTGCTATCTCAGAGGGTTTCCGTTGTGCCATTAAGGAAATCTAACGATTTGATGACCGGGTGATGAAGCACATCATTATATTAACTGATCGCACTATTCACTTCTTCATCGAATACGCACCACAGACAGGTCGACCTGATGCCGAGAAATATACCTTCTGGCAACTTCTCGAAGAGAAGACTTGTAATGTCCTTAATGACCATGTGGGTGAAAAGGCAGATGATAACAGGTGCCATGGGTGAAAGAGATAAGGATGGCGAGAGTATAATCGATTTTGCGGACACCCATGACCTTGTCCTTATGAATACATGGTTCATCAAACATCATCATCATCATCTTCCTACATTTTACATTGGGAATAGTAAAACTCGAATCGATTATATTTTCATAAGACGCCGACATTCTACCACCGTTATTGATTGTAAAGCCGTTCCCTGTGGAATCATCGCACCTAAACATCGGTCGTTGATTGTTATCTTGCGAATCAAACCACCGATAAAACAGTGTGAGGAACGGACTGTCCCGCTACGCATTAAATTATTTCTGTGTTACCATGTGGGAATAGCACATGCAAAGTGAACTCCACTGTTACTCAAGAGCTCCAAGCCTTGGTCAACACATCGGAGTACGTTGATCTCCATCCAACCAAAGAACTTCCTTGACGCACGAGCCTGTCAGCCGTGGGTGACGTGATCGGAATTGGTAGTGCATAGGTCGCAGATTAAGGACCAGCGACAATGGCATTGTTGGCTAAAACATGCAGTGTAATCCACTCTCCCAAAGTGGCCGACGAGTGGGTTGTCCCTAGGGCACTAGGCATAGAACAATAGGCAAGGAGTGCAGGCGTTTCAGGGCGGGGCTGAAGGACATTTCAAATAATCGTGAGTTTTGGCACTTTGGTATGATTGATGCGCTATACCCCGCGAAGGGATAAATGCGACCACATATGGGAAAATCGCAACCTTCGACGCTTTCTTTAAAAATTGTGTAGAGAGGGAGAGAAGTCTGTGGTTTGGTCGGAATTATACACCGAGGATAGGGAAAAAGAAAGTAAGCCACTCGATAAACTAACGCGACCGCTGCACTGATAACTAAATCTTTTGTGGATTTTGTTATCGGCGACTTTACTGGAGTTCGCAGTGGTTTTAAAGTGGTAGAATGGTATCAATGGCGTCGAGAGCTCGGCCGTGTGTTAAAGGAATGGAGATGATATCCCAGCTAATAGTCATTAGGGTTGAATTAAGACCTTCAAAATTGGCCTTTAGAAAGTAGAAGTTAGCAAGTTTGTGTACATTATGGGAGTTTACACGAATTGAAGAGTGGAGTGATGATCATCAGGAACGACATAAGGAGAAGTTTCTGAAAATTTGAAAAGGTAACGCACAGGAAGGTTGGAGAGGATAATATGAAAGTGCGATTTAAGTTATTTTCGGTAAGATATGCATGAAAATACATAAGTAAAGAAAAGAGTGGAAGGAGCTAGTAAGAGGTGGTAGAGGTCCCGGGGTTAGGCCAACGTAGCATTGGTGATCACCGCAAATAATAAAGGAGTGAGAGAGAGGAAAGTTATAGTTAGGATATCAGACCTATCTAACAGATAATCCTTCATGCAGAGAGAGGATAAAACCGAGAAAATACACACAGTAAATAACAAAGGTACTTACTTCGGGCGGAGTAATCTGTAGGGTAACATAATTATAAGAGGAAAGGGAGGGGGAAAGATGTTTCCGGCAGAGAAAGCAGATTTTGCAGTGATTAAGACACCTCCACCCGTGTTTTCTTTCAAAGCAGCGCGATCTCTGTCACAGCGAGAAACCAAATAGCTTTGTAGTAGGTCAGAATCCAGAATCTTATCAGCCAACCAGATTTTAGAGATGAAAATGGAGTAGTGCTTGTAAATCATGGCAAATAGATTGCAATGCAATAGCATTTATGCTGGTCGGCGAGGTAAGCAATCAAGACGGACTAGTGAGGTTTCATGAATACTTCCTGAACCTAAATGAAACGTTGGGCAATGACATCCAAGTTCCGCCGATACCCTATCTTGAAAGAAGCTATTACAATGCTATCCTTTGACAGTTTCACACATGAAAGAAGCAGTGAAGATGAGTTGTAAGTAAAAAACAAGTGGAATCAGTTATTTTTGATCCTCATCATCATCAAGGATGCAACAACCGGTATGCGGTCTAGGCCTGCCTTAATAAGGAACTCCAGACATCCCGGTTTTGCGCCGAGGTCCACCAATTCGATATCCCTAAAACCTGTCTGGCGTCCTGACCCACGCCATCGCTCCATCTTAGGCAGGGTCTGACTCGTCTTCTTTTTCTACCATAGATATTGCCCTTATAGACTCTCCGGGTGGGATCATCTTCCTCCATACGGATTAAGTGACCCGCCCACCGTAACCTATTCAACCGGATTTTATCCACAACCGGACGGTCATGGTATCGCTCATAGATTTCGTCATTGTGTAGGCTACGGAACCGTCCATCCTCATGTAGGGGGCCAAAAATTCTTCGGAGGATTCTTCTCTCGAACGCGGCCAAGAGTTCGTAATTTTTCTTGCTAAGAACCCAAGTTTCCGAGGAATACATGAGGACTGGCAAGATCATAGTCTAGTACAGTAAGAGCTCTGTTGGCTGACAACATCCGTGCGCGGATTTCATCATCGTAGTTGTTATCGGTTGTGATTTTCGACCCTAGATAGGAGAAATTGTCAACGGTCTCAAAGTTGTATTCTCCTATCCTTATTCTTCTTCGTGTTTGTGTTTGACCAGTGCGGTTTGATGTTGTTGGTGGATTAATTTTTTCATTTTTTCACTGGATTTTTTTTGGTCACTAGATTTTTCTTCATCATCAACTAATTAAAACGCCCATCTGCTAAAAATCTTTATCAATTTTCATAGAAATCAGAATCTTCCCTCCTTGTCAGCGATAGGCTTCGATATTTTTCTAAGGACAAAACACGTCACCAAGTAAAATAATTTTTCATTAAAATTGGATCTTTATGCACCTGGGCAGAGGCCACATAGCACACAAAGTACCTTCCTGTAACACACTTCAATACCAAAGGATTCAATTAAGGAATTATTTACTCTCGTAAGAGACCATAAATACAATTCCATCTTTGCAATGAAGTCTATTCAAGCCGCAACATATAAAATCCTTAAAACCTGACTTTGCTCGTACCTTTGTGCACGTCCAACTAAAGTTCAGTTGAGAGTTGGTCATATTCAAGAGTTGCTTGTCTGCTTTATCAGGCTGTTTTCGAACATTCCATTCATTCATATCCATCCATCTCCATTTTGAATTCATTCCGAGACGTCGAGACTAACCTCCGGCAAAATATTATATATAGATGTGTGCAGGAACTTAAAGTTGCAGTCGGTACCCACCACCAAATAGGTTGTTAAATTCCTAACAAGGAGCCGGGCTGAAAACAGGGAGCACAAGTGAAGCAAGAACTTCATCCCAGAGGATTTCCAAAGGGAAAGTCAAAAGGAATAAAGGACGCATAGCGGATAATATTTTAGAAGCTAGACGTACGCGTACAACTGCAGGATTGCAAGCAACTTGGAGCTGCTCTACGTGGAATTTTGTATGTTTGGTTTAACTTTAGACCAAGTTTCTGCCATATAGTTATGCGGAAACAAGTAGTCACGAGCATTTAAGGGCTGTTTGGTCTTTTATATAAATTGGAAACGCTATGCGGAAAAGATTAAGCGACGTTGAGCTTAAATAAATTATTTTCTGATCGTTCATAAGGATATTTCCGGTACCTACGACAAATGTAGATTCCCCCAAATATACCTACCCCTATAGAAAAATTGCTCATTCAGTCGGAGCACTGGGGCGAAAAAGTTTTTGAATCGCTGGTTTACTGGATGCATCAAGTTACTCCAGGGTCTTTCTCGGTAGAACTGAGCTCTTTACCTACGGACGCTACCAAATCTCCCGGAATTTCAGATTTCGTGATAAGTACGCAGAGGATCCTATCAGATACAATGATAATTGACGTTTGCAGATAATGCGATTGGGTCAAAATTGTGACTGATTGAATTTGATTGCCTGCCTAACTCGTCTTATCTACGAGCTCGCCCGAGGTGTGCAGGTACTCAAGTTTCTAATTTTGATAGCATTAAAACGAAACAGATATAATCTTTTAATCAACATCGTTTCGACTTCCTAAGATGTTTCTATGGAGATAATCTGTCAGAAATGTTACTCGTAGTAAATTGTCTTGAAGCCAACCGGGTCCTGGCCGAGGGACTGGAATCATATGTTGCATGTGTAGAGATGAGCGTGTATTTCACAGGCTTTGTACGGCTGAAATGTTCGCCTGATATAATTCTATGCAATGGCTTGAGCCTCCTTGGGAAGTACTGTTAGGAGAGTATTAGCATGAATGGGAAGTAAAACCAGAGGCAACGTATTCTCTCCCCTGCAGAACATTCATCATCATAACGTAATCTCTTTTTGACATCTCTTCAGTCCTGTCGAGAAAATTAAGAGACATGAGGAAGGCTTTGCTTCTTTGTCTTCAGAAATTTATGAGTTAGTTGCTTTCACTTGTTAGGGAAATTTTCTAATCAAGCGAATGTTTTATCACGTGTGCAATGTTAAGACTTTAATATATTCAGGCATTCAGATTTTCAAGATAATTATGGGCCATAAAATAATCTATTCAATGCCTAACTTCTCTTAGCTACTGAAAACCACTTAATTTAACGCTGGATAAATAGGATGCAATTGACCTTTTTTAGTGTGGGTTTATATCGATGATATCCAGCGAGTGTGCGTACGCTCCTTATCTGTTTATATAAAGATAGACAAAGTGGATGCATAGTATCAACACGCGAATCTCTTACGAAAGTATCAAAATTTAGTTGAAGGAAAACCTAGAAAGTAACCAGAAAACAGAAACAAATGTGTAAGTCATAGACTGCCAGTTGGCCATTGATTGATTCAAGCAACATTATCCGTTTTGCTTAGTCAATGTAGAACCTTTGTCCATCATTACTTAGAATGGCATTCTGGCAGTTTGCTTAAATTTCTTCCAATCGCTTTGATGACCTCTTATAGGGATCCTTTACGGGTCGCTTACGATACGTGGAGTGGCGTCTCCGAGGTGCCCCAGCAAGTAGTTTTCAGCGACCTGCGAATGGCCCATACACGCCAGGACACACTGGGAATCGATGGGGTGATGTGAGCCTAGCTCTGCCAAGGTGGTAATTGTAACGTGTACCAGGAGCTAGCGCCTTCGGGACCCCGATCGGGTAGTGTGCATTGAGCTGATATTAGTGCTCCGCGTAGCCTTGAGCGAACGCTGATCCTTCCGTGAGTTCCAGTATAAGTTAAGCGTAGGGGAACCATGGTACGAGCTTTGTCCCCGAAGGTATATTCATTCCTGACTATTGCGGTGCTCTCCCTTGCAAAATAATATAAATATGGAGATAGTGGTAATGGAGAATGAGTTGCCTGCGTTTGTACGCAGCACGAAAATAGGTCGCTCGCCCAACGCCGGGCGAAAGACGCATCAAGGACAGAAATACGGGACGAGACATCCGCATACCCAAACAGAGAAGAAGACTCACAAAGTGATGCGGCACTTGCACGGAGACGGCAACCCAGACGGTACGACCTAGTGCAGTTTTTGAGGAACGACGTACAGTCGAAACTGCTGAACTGACCAGATGGCTTCGAATATAAGCCGGGTGGGAGCGCTATCGACTGTTCTTGTGAAAACGGAAGAGGAAAGTCTTATCAAGAAAAGTGCGGCAGTAGTAAAGCGCATGCGGTCTGCGACGCTCTTCCAGAAAAACGTCAGCAAAGGGGTGAAAAAACGGGTTTATGGAACTGGAGGAACTCTTGGACAGAATTTTGAATTACAGCAGACATGAAATGTGATAGAAGATGCGCGACAAACAGAAACAATCGCGTCCCTGCTGAGAACATTGCAAACGCCAAATTAATCGAAGGCGAAAAGGGACAAGGAGCAGCAACATGCCGCGTCATCAGAAAAATGTCTGCCTAAAATAAAGGCGGAGATGAACGATGGAGCATCAGAAGAAAAAGTGGGGAGGTGAAGGAGGACTAGATCGCCACCTTTGCCTATTAAGCCAACGGAAGGCAAGACCTTTGCAGAAGTCCCCAACAGAATCCGTTATAGGATCAAGCCTGAAGATAGCGGAGGGTTATTGTTAGTATAATCATGCTCTATGTTATAGCCTTCACCGCCGCAAAATTTGGTGGTTCTAGGATTAATTTAAAGGGGGTTTCGTAGCCAATTACTAAAAATTATAGTATTATACTATTATTAACCTTATGTGAACCATTATCAGTGTGGAGAGTATTTCGGAGTCTAGGCACCATATAGTGGCAGCCTTGCGATTTTTCTTCAGGTTTTTCGGTTGAGTAGTTTCTGGGAATGGGTTCGACCCGCCGCACTCCCTATCTTTCCTACAAATGTGAAAACTAAGACCGGCTTTGAAAAATATTGATCGAGGCCTTTCATTTGATACTCCTCATGACTATATTTGATAAAAAAATTAACATCCCTTTAATTCGACGTAGGAGGATGTAACTCACCGTATGCGTGAGCGTTCACAGTTCCCATCTTTTCACCAAATTCGGTGTCAATCGCCATAACCGTCTCTGAGAAAAATGCGTGTGACAGACAGACAGATATACATACAGTAAAGCGATTTTAATAACCTTAAAAAGGGAGTTGCGTTTTATGGATGGATTGTGACTCTCATGGAGAGGTTAACATGATCCGTCTCCTACAAATAAATATGCACCCGAGTACAACGGCTCACGAGTTGCTGGCATAGTTTTCTGCGGAAACCAAAGCTGATTTAATGCTCATCAGTGAACAGTACGTGAAGAAGGATCCAGCTTCATGGTACCCGACATATAAGGCACCACTGCCATCTGGTTTTGGGCTGGCATCCACCTTAGGATTCTTGCGCAAAGCCGACTGGACAGCTTTCTCTGGGTTCGGTGTTTAGGGGTAATGCTTTCATTGTCTATCTAACAACGGTTGAGACAATGCCGGGCTTTCGACGCGCCATTGATGCTTTGGAAGACGCTACCTTGATACAGAGGAGAGGATTCTGATCGGGGGTAACTTCAATGCATCATCGAAACTGCAGAGGGAAACGAGTTCTCGCAATGGCGGCGAGCACAGGACTTGTGGTTTTAAAGACCGGATCCACCAAAACGTGCCAGTACCCATGCTGCGAGGGAAGCATTCCCGACGTAACCTTTGCCCCGAAATCATTGGTGACGCTGGTGAACGGGTGGCGAATTCTAGGAGATTCCTTGGCAAATTACCATCTACCATGTACCGGACAGTTTGTATGTTTGACACTGCACGGTAAAGTGCTAGAATAGCTCTTCAGAAGTAGACACCAGCGTTATGACAAAAGTTTGGTCAGGACCGCTTCCCGTCAGACTTGGTGGTCGGCTTGTCCCTCTTCAGGCTGCCCTTGTATGGCTGTCAGTATTTGTGCCTCCAGCAGATGTGGTCAGATTCGTGAAATTGCACACATCTTCATTTCAACACAGTGGGAATGTCGTTTTGCTGTATTTGCAGAACAAGAGACATTAGAGGCTGCTCCGAATGCTTTTTCAAAAATCCTGGCGTTTAACTCTAATTCGCCTATTGTGCCAATGTTAACATTGGGTTTGTTCTTAATAACTTCAGCAAGTCGACCTTTCTGGGGTTTCTGAAAGAGTAGGGGATCCTTACAGCGAAATTTAGAGTGAATAATAGTCGAATTCGGGACTGGGGCCCTTCTTTGAAATCCTAGGAATAATCTTCGTTTCTCACGATTTGCGAATAAATAGAAAAAGTTTTTCGGAGCAAACTGGAAGGGATACTAGAAATAATTCATTGGAGAGACCGTCAAGGCTCCCGATTTCACATGCCCTCAGCGCGTTGATTTGGTATTTTACTCCGTATAGAGGTGCAGTCTGCATCCACATGTTAGGGCGACTAGCTACTTCATCCACGGGAGGTTGAAGTTCATCGGACGTTATTCGATGGGGAATTGTAAGGAAATACTTCACTTAGTGCTTGAGCTACACACCCTAGTAGACATGGAGCCGATCTTTAACATTCTTGAATCGAGTATGGAATACTTGCAATTGTTTCTGAAATCATTATTATCTGTATCTGCTTCTGTCTCTTCATCACTATGCACGTTATGTTGCACTTCACGGGATTTGTCACTGTATAGGAATGCGAGCGCGTCACGTTCGCCACAATCCACGAAAAACGCTCTTCACTTTTATCAATCCGGTTCAACACTTCCACAATCAGTCTATATGCTCTTTGGGAGCCTAAGTAATGCTTTTTTTATGAGTGGAGGTGGAAATCTTAAAAAGGCGCTGCTGGGCCAGGTTGCAGCAGTGTGTGGGATTCTCACCCACTAAAATCACCCGCACTGTTCTGCCCATATCCTCGCGGGGCCACCGTAAAGTATCACTTCGCGAAGAGGGCTCTGGTTTACACCTGCGTAACTAAGTCACATGTCCGTCGCGATAACTGCGTTCCGGACATCGTTTAACCTCCTTCATAACATGCTCCTGGTCCTCGGGTATAGCGGCACATTCGGGACAGTCTGGAGACTCACCTAATCCGAAGCGATGGAAGTACTTCCTGTAGTCACCGTGTCCCCTGAGGAACTGCGTTAGGTGGTAATTTAATTCTCCTTGCTTGCGCCGTCCAGCGGCCCTTTTTGGAATTATCCTACCGTTGCTACCATCTCCTGTACAGCCCCTTCCTAGAGGCCTTTAGGTAGCCCGCAGTCATTTCGGCCGGATTCACCCTCCTTTCTTGGTAGAGACAGTGTGCCTCATTCGCCAGGAAATCCAAGGAAATCATTCCCGCAATGACACACACTGCCTCACCTGATACCGCATCATCCTTGCTAGAGATCAACTAGCCTTTGCTGCCTTTTCACGAGCATAGTCCAGTCCAGCCTTTGAAGCTCAACTTGGCATCGACCATTACCTCCAGGTATCTAATGATCGTGATTACCAACATGGATTTTGACAGTGTTGTTTCTCCTGCCATTGGTAATAAGCATGATAGCATGATTCGTTTCACTTGCATGCAGTTCCACGTGCTGGTGGTCTTTCGCAACTACTACCACTGCCAGGCTGTCTGCAAAACCAATCAATGTTGCCTCCCTTGGAACGCGAAAGTCGAGCGCTTCGTTATACATTATGTTCCATAGCAGGGGTCCCAGTACCAAGCCTTGGAGAACACCTGCTGTCACAATATATTCCTTCGGCTCGTCATCCGTCTCGTACCAAAGAAGTTTCTCCGAAAGGTAACTCTCGATTATCTGAACTAAATAACCAGGGACAGCCAGTTTAGCCAGGGTGCCCTTAATCCAACCCCAGTTGGCTGAGTTGAAGGCATTCCTGACATCCAGCGTTACAAGCGGCCCATGCCTCCCGGACCAGGTCCACGACCGCTGGAACCATGGACCGCGCTCTACGAAACCCATACTGGCGCTGCGATAGACTACTCGCCAGCTCGAAGAACCAATTCGTCCACAGATCTCCCGTATATTCTCCTCGGTCACCCCGGGGATTGTGAAGACATCCTGTTGAACCATTGGATAAGGTCCGCTTTCTTCTTGTTGTTAGAAAAGGCTTGCGATTATTTTGAACAGGAGTCACGGGCACGTCACTTGGGGGATTTTCGTCCACAAATGTTGTTCATTGCAAACTTGTAAGCAGCGACCCACGAGTTTGTGTTTGCTCCAAGGCACAACTGCTTGTAGTAATTCCTCTTACTTTCCTGTTTAGTCTTCTTAAGGCTACTGCGAAGATCGCAGTATTCTTTCTCCGACTGCTGATGTTCTGGCTTCCCTCTGGTCCTTTGGCAAAGCCTCTTCGCTCGCAGATACGAGGCTCTCAACAGCGCGATTTCTTGGTTCCCCCAGTAGTCTCGTTTCCTACTGTGATGGAACCAGATATCCGTTGACATAACTGGCTCACTTTTTCCAGCGCCGTTCCCTTCGAAGCGTAACCTCCTTCTAAAGCCGCTAGGAATGTCTCCTCTTCGAAAACTCCAGAAGACTACCCAGCTATCCTGATTTTTCCGCTTTTGATGATCATTCGTTTACCGCCTTCCCCGTTCCTGATGTCGAGAAAGATGGCCTGATGGTCACTGTGGGTATAGTGCTTACTCACCCGCCAGATTATCTCTCTCACCTGCGAGGTATTGAGGTAGGTCAGATCGACGATGGAGCCTAGTCCTCTGCTTCGGAAGGTGGTCACGCATCCAACGTTGGCAAGTACGATGTCCAGCTCCGCGAAGGTTTCAAGCAAGATTTGGCCCCTCTATGTCACTCGACTTCCCCAGTCTAAAGCCGACGTATTGAAATCGCCGGCAATGATTTTGGGGCTGTAGTCTCTAGCGTCCAAACCAAGCCATCTAGCATCTCCTTATATTGCGCTAATGTTCCACTATGAGGAGCATAACAGCTGTAGATATGGACGCCGTTGACTTTTGCCCGTACGAAGCCGGCTCTCGGGAATGCCATCGTTTCTTGAATAGCTTGCCCTCCACATGCCCATATCGCGGCATTTCCCGATGAGTCTTTCACCCATGTAGCACTATCGTAATTTCGGTAGGTTTACATATTCCCATCATGTCCACATTCGACTCTGGAATGGTTTGCGAGAGCAAGTCTTGAGCTGCCTCGCAATGGTTGAGGTTGATTTGTATCAACCTCATTTAGCCTTACGATTCAGCTCCCTCCTCTATGCCGGGTACCTGCCACCACCTGCAAAGTCATCTACTCCCCTTCTCCCTTTGCACAACATGCACCGTGGATCTCCAGGGCAGTCTTTGATAAGGTGACCATCTTTACCACACTTTGCGCACTTTCTCGACCTATCCTGCTCGCTAGTACATGCTAATGCAAAGTGATCGAAATCGGGGTATTTGAAGCATCTCTTCACAGCTATTTGTTCCCTAAGTCGACACATGACCCAGCCCATCCTCACCTTGCCCGCTGCAATCAATTTAATCCCTGATTCCACCGGTAAGCTAATAATAGCGGTCTGTGTACCTCCATACGCCTTCTTCAGCATTTTGATGGCACTATCTTCTAGTTCGCTAAGGTTGAATTGTTCCCTTAGCGCAGATATCCTCTGGTGATGTGACCTCGTCTAGGTCTTTGCATTCGATCACTATTTGTTGCCTCCCAGCTTTTACGTCTGCTTGCCTGCACCTCCTCCATCTGGCCGCGAAAGCTATCCACTATCTTCTCACTAGATTTGCTTAGTTCCAGCAAAAGATCCTCTTTTTGTGTACGCCTGATATGGTTCACACCGCCACCCAGGTTTGTCAGTTCCGGATCGGCTTTGACTTTCGGAAGGATGTCGGCGTAGGACATATCTTCTTTCTTGGAAGTAATGATTTCTTCCGGACGAGTCTTCTTTTCCTCCTTGAGCCGCTTTTTGCTCGTCACCTTTATCAATTCTTCAGGTTTATGAGCTGTGGACTGTTCCCCTTTTGTCACAGTTGGACCCGTAGTCGAAGAGCTACCCGGAATTTTCGCCGGCCCAGCTTCCTCTTGCGATGAGGCTTTTTTCTTCTTGGCCGCTTGTTGGACACCAAGGGATTCACTTATTCCATCCTTACTCCGTTCACCCGCGTTCTCACCTATCTTACGTTTATGTGGCATGACCTGCGTCTCCCGTGTGACTTTCCCACATGACACTTGGGTGTTTTTCTCCTCCATCGCCCTAATATAGGACAACTTAATACCATGTGTCAGAGCCCTGATATTTTGGTGGATATTCCACCTCTCTTTAATGAACTCACAGAATTCATTTATGCGTTACTCCAATGAAACAAAGGCTGTTGCAGTTTGCTGCCTTCCACGATCACACTTTACAGCATCCATAGTTATTAGTTATGTTAGTCCGTGGACTCTCCAAGTTCCCTTCCGAGTCCCTCGACGAATCTCGACTCAGTGGTGACCTCCCAAGTCTTGACCTTTTTCGAAAAGGATCCGATGTAGATCTCATTTCCACTCCACTAAGATCTGTTGTAGTATTAGATGCGACAGTAGTTTCCCACTACTGAGGCACTGCAGTCGTTGGATATCGACGGCCGGGAGCCCGCTTTCCCGCTCCCAAAAACCGCCGGTACTGGGTTTCCGAAGCCTTGCACCGTAAAAAAACTACCCTCTCATCCTCTATATTTGGTTTCATTTCCGTGTGTCCTTCCCATTGCCAATTTTTATCTACGGGTGGACGTTTACTTCCTGGGGGCCCCTTTCGAGGCGGACGTCAACGTTTTTCTTGTTATACAATTCCCATACCTATTGCTCATCGCAATGTAGTTAATCTGATTGCTCAATTACCGCATGGACTTTCAGATTTTTTGGTAACTTTGCTATAGGAACCATGGCTGGGTCATTTACAAAGGTTACAGTCGTAACCGCTACACAGCACGTTCCTCAGCAGAAAGTCTAGTCCTAGGTCTTACGGTGACACCGCTGTGACAATGTAATCTTTGGGACACAATGTAGATAGGAACATTTTGATGGCATGCAGATTGAGGACTCTGATTTTGCTGGTCTTTATTTTCAGCCCGACTATGTTTGCCTTATTTTCCAAATCTATAGACATTTGGACAAGGCCCATGACTCCGTATCACAGCAAACAGATAACAAGAAGGAATAATGTTGGCTGCAGAACCCAGCTTAAAAAGATTTGTTTCGGAATTCAGTTTTCAAAAATTTTATCTTGATGCAGCACCTTACACTTCTGCGGTGATCCTCCTACTTTTGACGTTATCCTTTTTACGATCAAACCGATACTGGATGGTCTGAAAGAAAACAACCCAATCACCATCATTATTGGAATGTCGGTAATTGGTAATCGATTTTATGAGATAAATAGTCGATCTCTCTTTATGTGAAATGAGTTGACCAAACCGTGAACCCTCCCAAATTCAACAGTCAGAGCTTTGGGTCTAAATGAGGATCGTTCCCCTGAACGTTTAGTAGCATATTGAACCAATACCGCCGTGCAGCAATGCGTGTTAGAGATCCTTAGACCGTCCTTCTTTTGCGGGACTTTCGAGGTTCCATCATCATGGATATTGTACCGTCGACAGTCGGAAACTATCGGAAAGACTTTGGACCCATTCCTTTCGGCGGTTCCTATGGGTCCTAATGGTTGATAAGAAGCTCTCCTCTGGGAATTTTGACCTAATGGAAGCAGCTTACCTCGTTTTCAACCTTCCTTTTTCCGCACAAACTAAAAGGCTTAAAAATGCAGAATTTCATCAACTAAGTTTCCATTCTCCTTCAAAGACACACAATTCGAAAACTGTCTACGAAATTCACTTTTGCTTCCCTAACATCTGGATGCTTTCTTAATAAGGATCATCTTCATAAACTCACAGTTCGACTTAATTCAAATAGTCCCTCCTCTGCTCGTTCCCCAGTTAGCTGATTTCTCATCAACTTGTCGTAATAATTATGTATAAATTTACATCTGCAGAATGATCCAATGATTACGAACAGTAGATTTATATGTACAGACCGACATTCACGACATACAATAAACGACAGCAGTGCACAAAAGTCTCAATACTCTAAATCTTTTGTTCTTACTATACAAAATAACTGCTTCCATCTGAGCAACTTTAATTAAAAATCTCTCGTCCTTATAATTGAAATGAGCTCATCTCCACTAGAATGGAAGATTTTCTGTTCCGAGCCAAGGATTCTTAAGGCTTATTCGGTGGATAGATTGTCTCAGCGCGCCCAGTGCAGTCGTAAAGTTATGGCGTCGTTGCGCGAACCATATTCGATTGTGTGAGAGTGAAAGTTTCATCTGCATTTTAACCCATGGGAAATTTTTAGATTCGACTCATGAGTCAAGGACGAAACAGTTTAGGATTATCTCACATGTGGAATCTGGAAGGATGCGGATACATTTTGATCTACGAAGTTTACGGGATAACAGAAGTCCCTATTCGATTCGATAATCTGTTGTCTCTCCATTCATGGGTGACTTATTTTCCCGAAGAACTTGGAATTCCTCGGTAATTTTGCCCAACCTATCCTATTAAGGGTTCCATTTTCAATGTCTATCTATCACTCGCACATCTTCTGGTGCATTATTACATCTACTCCCATTTCCAACTGGATCAAAATCCCACACGAAAAGTAAGTAGAGGAAGAAAATTTGCAAGGCCCCATCACTAGTAATAGAAGTGAGCTGAGAGCAGCAAATTGTTGTTTGGTTTAGAAGAGTTTGTTGACGAATCTCATGGACTGCTTCCTCCATTCATATTCACTCGAAGGAATCGTTTCAACCTTTTGAAAGCAACAACTAAAATGTGACTTCCTCCAAGGATAGATTGTTTAAAATTGCAAATTTCAAGATGCTGATTGTTATTTCTGCCTTTAGAGACAGAAGTTGCTTCCAAGGTCTTGACCGGAATCTTGTTTGATATAGCAAAATGATAGTTAAGGAATCATAGATGTCGCAAGTGTTCCGAAATCTGAATATACGCTGCTTAGTATTGCATGGCGACCATGTCGATAGAGGGTAGTCCCTTCGTCCATACAAATGCAAGTGCCCACCTCTCACTATCGAATAAAACTTTCGCTTTGAGGAGCATCTTTTTGATGAATTGATATTAGCTTATAAAATTCCATCAATTTACTTTTAGGTTAACTACTAAGTAGGGATCAGTAAAAGGACTACAAGTTCAATTGATGCCGAATACAGCTCATTGTGATCTCATCATCATCATCAATGGCGCAACAACCGGTATCCGATCTAGACCTGCCTTAATAAGGAACTTTAGACATCCCGGTTTTGCGCCGAGGTCCACCAATTCGATATCCCTAAAAGCTGTCTGGCGTCCTGACCTACGCCATCGCTCAATCTTAGGCAGGTTCTGCCTCGTCTTCTTTTCCTACCATAGATATTGCCCTTATAGACTTTCCGGGTGGGATCATCCTCATCCAAAAAGTGTCCCGCCCACCGTAACCTATTGAGCCAGATTTTATCCGCAACCGGACGGTCATGGTATCGCTCATAGATTTCGTCATTGTGTAGGCTACGGAATCATCCATCCTCATGTAGGGGACCAAAAATTCTTCAGAGGATTCTTCTCTCGAACGCGGCCAAGAGTTCGCAACTTTTCTTGCTTGCTCCGAGGAATACATGAGGACTGGCAGGATCATTGTCTTGTACAGTAAGAGCTTTGACCCTACAGTGAGACTTTTCCAGCGGAACAGTCTTTGTAAGCTGAAATAGGCTGTGTTGGCTGACAACAACCGTGCGTGGATTTCATCATCGTAGCTGTTATCGGTTGTGATTTTCGACCTTAGATAGGAGAAATTGTCAACGGTCTCAAAGTTGTATTCTCCTATCCCTATTCTTGTTCGTGTTTTTTGTTTGACCAGTGCGGTTTGATGTTGTTGGTTGATTCGTCTTCGGTGCTGACGTTGCCACCATATATTTTGTCTTGCCTTCATTGATGTGCAGCCCAAGATCTCGCCACAGGTGCCGCCTGCTCGATCTGGATGAAGGCAGTTTGTACATCTCGGGTGGTTCTTCCCATGATGTCGATATCGTCAGCATAGGCCAGTAGTTGGGTGGACTTGAAGAGGATCGTACCTCCTGCATTTACCTCAGCATCACAGATCACTTTCTCAAGGGCTAGGTTAAAGAGGACGCATGATAGGGCATCCCCTTGACGTAGACTCTTGTTGATGACGAATGGTCTTCAGAGTGATCCTGCTGCTTTTATCTGGCCTCGCACATTGGTCAGGGTCAGCCTAGTCAGTCTTATTAATTTCGTCGGGATACTGAATTCTCTCATGGCTGTGTACAGTTTTACCCTGGCTATGCTATCATAGGCGGCTTTAAAGTCGATGAAGAGACGGTGTAACTGTTGTCCATATTTCGACAGTTTTTCCATTGCTTGCCGCAGAGAGAAAATCTGATCTGTTGCTGATTTGCCTGGAGTGAAGCCTCTTTGGTATGGGCCAATGATGGTCTGGGCGTATGGGGCTATCCGGCCTAGCAAGATAGAGGAGAATATCTTATAGATGGTACTCAGCAACGTGATACCTCTATAATTGCTGCACTGTGTGATATCTCCCTTTTTATGTATGAGACAGATAATACCTCGTTGCCAATCGTCAGGCATTGATTCGCTGTCCCATACCTTGAGCACAAGTTGATGAACCACTTGGTGTAACTGGTCGCCTCCATATTTAACCAATTCGGCTGTAATTCCATCGGCTCCTGGCGACTTATGATTTTTTAGCCGGTGAATTGCACGGACTGTTTCTCCTAAACTTGGTGGTGGCAGTATTTGTCCGTCGTCTTCAGTTGGCGGGACCTCCAGCTCGCCGATGTTCTGGTGGTTCAGTAGCTCATCAAAGTACTCAACCCATCGCTCCAATATGCCCATTCTGTCGGAAATCAGATTTCCCTCTTTGTCTCAGCAGGATGAGCATCGAGGTGTATAAGGCTTCATCCTGCTGACTTGTTGGTAAAACTTCCGCTTTCTGTGCCTGGTGCGGTTGCTTCCTGTACTTTTCTAGTTCACAGACTCGTTGGTTCTCCCAGGCTTCCTTTTTTCGTCTGTGAAGTCTCCGCTCTCTGGTATGATTTTGATATCATACTTGGGACAGGCTTCGAGAGTTCGTTCTACTGCCTCGTAGAAGGTGTCCTTCTCCGACTCTGCAATCTCCTCTGTAGGGGCGTGAACGTTGATGAGGCTTATATTTCGCTTATGTTTTCAAAGCCGATAACAGCAGGTTTCATTTTTTGGCTGACTAAGAAACCTACTCGGAGCACATGGTTTACTGGATGACCGCTATAATATATGGTGTAGTGACTCTTCTCCAAGAAACCGGTCCCTGTCCATCGCATCTCTTGTAACGCTGTTATATCAGCCCTAGATTGGGACAGTGTATCGGCTAGCTGCTCATCAGCTTCATCTCTGTACAGGGAGCGCACGTTCCATGAGAAAATGCCGAAATCGTTGATCCGTTGTCGTTGCCGGGTCCGTCTTTTTAAAGTCCGCCCTGTCCGAGGCTCCTGTTCTGGCTTCGTAACAAGTTGTTTTCCTTGTAGGGTTGTCAGTCCTAACCAACCTCCAACCTGGAGGACCAGTTGGTACAATCTGTCCCGTTTTTAGGCGCGGGAGACTCGCCTTCATCCTTCTCCGTCTGCAGCTTTTCGTTAGAAAAGAGCTCCCAGCGGTCACCACGTGGAGGTGGAGATAGGGTTTGGTAGTAGAGCTGTTGGTGTTGGTTCAGCAGGCATTTCCCAGGTTTTATGCTCCATGGTGGGTACCAATCCACGTTTCGCCCTGGGACCTATACTAGTCTTTGACCACCCTTGTGATCTCACCTCCGAGAATACGTGGGGGCGATTTGTGGGTCATCAAGAACTAAGCCTCCTGGATGCAAAGACCTTTAATGCGTTCTGATAACCTCACCCTGCACAAAGTGGTGCTACTAATAACAAAACTCTAAAGGAATTGAAAAATACCTTCCCTAGTCCGGGGTATTATGTGATGTGAGCTTAGGAATTTAAGAGAAACTCGCCGTATTCAGTGAGAAAGTTCGATCATACAGTGTAATTCAGGATTAGGGTATGGTAGACCTCTTAACTTTCATACTTCATCTGAATGCCAATAGCAAAGATAGCAACAAATAAGTGGGACTACATACCGCGCGTAAACTGGGCAGAGGCGTATCTTCGCAGTACTGATTACTAGATGATAACACCTAAAAAGGAAAATCAGACAGCGGAACTCAACATGGGCCTGGTGCGAAAACGACAACCAACAAAGATCCATGATTAAAAGTCGGGATCAGCAAAGGTATGAGAAATATTAGCCTATCAGATGTCAATCAGGGGCCATCAAAGGACTTAGAATAGATCCAAACATTCACTCATTCATTCAAGAAAAAGTGAGCAGTAGAGATCACCTGCTAAGATCAAGAAGAGACCTTATTGGCGAGCAGATTTGTAACGGAGGGGGTGGTAAGTTTGTGTGCGGCGATACATGTTTTTGATCAGCTCTGATATTGGTAGACAGCACAACAGAAGGCAAGATGAAATATTTTAGAACAGCTGTCTTTAAGTTGCCAAACTGAAGTGGGAAAAATGTTCAACATGTACTGGGAATAATCTACATACCAAAGGCATTCAAGGTGACAGTCTGCATTACCAAAATATAACGCGATAGTAGAATTTGTAAACCTCGTAGTCGCTCAAAATTAGCGTTGCCACATATGGCTGTAAAGGGGGCGTAGTAGCAAAGCGGAAGACAAAGGCAAACCTCTGACCATTTGGGAGGATAATCGACCCCTAAAGTGATTAAAAGCAATATATATCGTATCAATTCCACATCCAGTAGTATCTCAGCACATAGAGACCACAGCGGGATGAAATTGTGAAGATCATGGTAGCCGAAAAGGCAGGAGCGGACAAGGAGGTGCACCTGATGCTTATTTAGGACGGGCCTATTTGGACCTGGATCTCCTAAGACTCAAGGCGGACAACGAATCACAGGCAACTGTCACACTTAAAGAGGAAAGTGATGCTTTCACATTGAAAGAGAGCTATTAATGCAGTAAATGCCAGGGCTGGAACAAGGCCGGTAAGCTAATGTGTTTATGAACAGAGTGTTAGACCGCCCAATGGTGTGCTGTTGAACTGCCTTCGTCAGAGAAGTAGACTTGAACTTTGTGTCACTTTACTTTAGGCAAACCCAGCTGTCCTCTCAACTTAGGGAGCCTTCCAATCAGAGAATTACTTTTACCAACATAAGGGGAGAGAAGAAAGTCCAAGGAACCCACCACCATCCAGCCCTTCAACCGTTCAAGCTCCGTCTTCTTCGTAACAAAATGTGATCGTCGTCGTTTATAACCTTATTGCAGAATATACAATCTTTTGTAGGTGAGACCCAAAACCTTCACGCCTACTTAGAAATTGGGTAAGGAAATAGTAAGTCTCCCCATGCTTTTGATTCACTCAGGGTGTTAAGTTGCCAATGAATAGTGCAGTCAATCTGTCTGCAACCACTTCTTTCGATTCTTTTCCCTCGGGCTTGTAGGTGGCTTTACGTTCCTTAGTAGGAAGAAAAAATTCCCACGACCACAATCACAACCAGTTTGAAGACTATGCGACACCTGCAAAGTTCCCCGTCTCTGCACTTGGGCTACGAAGTCATAAACCACTAA
The DNA here is from genome assembly GCF_905115235.1 of Hermetia illucens. Lineage (NCBI taxonomy): Eukaryota > Metazoa > Arthropoda > Insecta > Diptera > Stratiomyidae > Hermetia > Hermetia illucens. Next base: position 150,050,352 of record NC_051850.1, on the reverse strand, counting down.
TTAGCCGAGATCTTCAGTCCATACCTGCGTCACCTGCTAGATGTAGGATCCCCAATATTTGTGATTAACTGACTTAAGACCGAAATTCCAGCTACAGCCTTGTCCGCTGCTGCTTTTATTTCCTGAAAAAAGTTCATCTTTAACTTGAACGTCAATCCAAGGTATTTAGTCGTTAATTTTGACTAGATTAATCACTCGATGATCGGTGTAGGACACAGAGTCGAGATTCTCTTTCTAGTCAGGACGTCTTCCTCGGCTTTTTCAAGCAAGACTGAAGCCATGAACAGCCATGCATCCGCTTGCTTGACGTATCCATATGCCAAGTCTGCTTTGAATCTGATCAACAGTATGTCCGAAAACAAGTGCTGCAACATCATTTTCATTGCCTACCAGACGCAACACTTTTGGCGTATTGAGTCTTAGTGAGCTATCGTAGAAAACGTTCCTAAAGTCCAGCGCTCAGATGGATTCCTGTGCTGCCCCGACGTGGTCTTCATCTTCCTCCACGCCCTACCGTCTCATATAGCAGGGAGCACTCTCTCCGATTCCCCAATATCTGCTAGAAATAGCCTGGCACGTGGAATGAATCTATGCCTAGCATATCTGTCCATCTTACGGAATTGAAGGTATATCTGACATCAAGCGTTCTGAAAAGCACAACCTGCCAAAAAAGGCATCCGCGTTGCGCAAGCATTTTCTCTTTCTCTCTCTGTGTTCAGTACACAGAGTCGTTAGTATGTAGACAGCAACTCAGGCTCTCCATTACCTTTTCTAATCACCGCAAGATTTACCACCTTCCAGTGGGAAGTGAAAATATGGTTTACAACGGAGCTCCATCGGATCGTCATTTCGTCGACTAGGTTCTGCCTACAGGAAGTTTTGTTTTCATTTATCGTGGTACATAGTCTCCTTCAAGGATCAATTAACGACCTGAATTCTGTCATTGGGCTGCATGCCTGCGAAACTTATGACATTACTTTTGTAGCTCCGTAGTTTTCGCCATCTAGCAATATATAGAAGGTTTGTAACGTCTAGATGTCTTCGTGAGCATGGGAGCCGCGCAGCCGGTTGTTATCAGATTCATAACTAAATATACAACAAGGTCAGTTGCAGTGCCCCCCCCCCCCTCTATGAACTTAAGCGTAGCTCTTCCTGCTTCAAGAGTTTAGACGAAATTTCCGGTCTTCACCGTCGCGACGAGAGATAGTGTCAACCACTTCGAACGCGATGTTTTGAAGGTAGCTTACTGAGAAGTCGTCCAGAACTCATCACCCATTCATCAGTGACACCAATGATTCCCACCTGAAGGTTACGTCGGAAATGCTTCCTTTGCGGCCTGAGCGTCAGAACGTCGACCTGGATCCGGTGATTAAAATTAAGAGTTCTGTTCTGGCCGCTATTTTGAGGATCTGGAGTCGTGATAAGGCATGCTCCAAATGCCCCGGCATTGATGTCACCCCGAACAAAGACACTTTCCACCGTGCCCAAGAAGTGTCCTACAGAATACCCAACCTACTTGAAAAGTGCGGAACTTTTTCATTCGGTGTTAGATAAATGCTGAAGAACGTTATCCCTAAACACCACATCAAAACAAAGGCATCACCGCGAACTTGGGTAGTGACCCTAAAGCGGATGCCACCCCAAACCCAGATATCAGCTGCACCTGATAAGTCACGATTCAAAAAGGCTGGGCCTTTATTTCGGTACTGTTCATTGATGAAGACTACCTTGAGCTTTTACCTCCGAAACCAACGGTGCATGGTGATCTGTAAGGTAAGGATCATGCTAATCGCTCCAAGCCCGAAGTATGTGTAACGCTCCCACCAGACGCTTCATGATTCCTGCACATTATTTTCTTCGCGTTTTCCTCGGTAACTTCCACCATAGCGAGTTTTTGGGTCGAGAATTTACGCAGGTGGTTCCCACCCGGACATTGCTTATCTCTGGGTTTTCACACTTAACCGTCCTTATTCCCAATGTACTTTCACCGCTTTATAGAATGCATTTTTTTTCGCTGTGCTCAGACCCAATTCGCCGAGGACTCTACCACTCTTCGGGAATGAGCTTATTGCGGATCATTCTGAGAACATTCGGCTCTTATCTTCCGCCAATATAATGAGTAGACCTGGTGATTTAGTTTACCTTCGTCTCCTCACCTTTTCTTTTAGTCTCTACAATTTGTATCCGCGTGGACTTTGGGCAGACAGTTTTCTACCGGTGCAACAAGTTATTCCCTCTTGTCAACTGCCTTCTTCTTTTAAACCCTGGGGACCACTTGAATGAAGTCTCCTTCAGTTGCGTCATCCTCTCTTCCCTTTTTTCCCAGTTCTACCAGGGGTCCGTGTAGCGCTTACGGCACGTTCTAATGCCCGCAATCTCCACCTGTAGAAGAAAACGTTATTCAAGAGTTCCTCCAGATCTATCAGCTCGTTGTTCACGCCTTTGCGGATTTTTTTTCTGGAGGAATATTGCGTAGCGCCTGCAGTTTGCAACTACTACCCATTTTCTGAAAAGCCTTTTTCTTCGGCTCTCGCAAGAAACATCGACTGCGCTCGCACTCAGTTTATATCCAAAGTCACCTACCCAGTTTCGGTAGTTTCCTCTGTGCCTCTTTCTGGAGCAGCAGAAATACAGGATCCTGGAATTGCCGTATCCGTACTGGATGCCGCATCACTTTGCGAAACTTCCTCTTTATTTGGGCCTGTGCAACCCGGTGACTCGTCGGGTATTACAGCCCTTGCTGCAGGACGCTGCGACGATCCACGCATTTTCGTGTGAGTCCACTCTTTTTCTTTGATTTCAAAGATAGACGATGCACCTCTGAACGTTGAGTATGCAATGAGGGTTTTCTTGGACAGTAAAAGGGCATTTGATTATGCGGATTTCCAAAACTTTGTGATGCCGCCTGGTGTTGATGAAGCTTTAATTAAGTGGATCTACTCTATGCAAACGCAGAGATTACTGTGTGATGAAGTGGGTGTCGATCGCTACCTAACAGCGGAAGCAACGAAAGGCTGTCCCAAGGAGTATGCTGATCGACCCATTACTATGCGAATGCAAAATTTACGTGGTGGACGTGGTTGTGCTTGCTGTTTATCGGAATCTTGGAATGGTATGTAGAAATATACAACGTGCCGTTGATTTGATAGACAGTTGGCGCTTCAGACATGGACTTTCATCATCATCATCAACATCGCTACAACCGGTATCCGGTCTAGGCCTGCCTTAATAAGGAACTCCAGACATCCCGGTTTCAAGCCGAGGTCCACCAGTTCGATATCCCTAAAAGCTGTCTGGCGTCTTGACCTACGCCATCGCTCCATCTTAGGCAGGCTCTGCCTCGTCTTCCGGGTGGGATCATCCTCATCCCGCCCACCGTAACCTATTGAGCCGGATTTTATCCACAACCGGACGGTCATGGTATCGCTCATAGATTTCGTTATTGTGTAGGCTACGGAATCGTCCATCCTCATGTGGGGGGCCAAAAATTCTCATGGACTTTCAGTTAATCCAAATAAAACCACGCTGGTATTATTTACAAAAGGGAAAAAACTGGATGGATTTTGCCTCCCAGATATGAGGAGTAGGACCCTTCAACTCTTTGTCGAATTCAAATATCTGGAAGATACTCTAGATAAAAAGCTTCCTTGGAACAAACATGTTGAGGTAAAATGGGTTGTGCAGACGGACGTTTGCCTCAACATGGGGACTCATGTGGTTTACATTGCTATCATTAGTAGTGTAGTGCACTGCAAAGAACTGTGTGGCGAAGTATACGTTAATCTTCTAGAGCGATGGCTCAAAAACAGAACAGGGCTCTGTAGCTGAAGTCTATCTCTTGAATAAAAACAAGAAGTGAGCTTTTCCTTTTGGACAATATGCAATACGTTTTCAACCCGAAGTACATGTGATCCTCAGGGCACGCGCATCACAAGCTGCATTGAGGGCGTTGAGTAGTCCTTTAATCACCTCGAAAATCGTTCAGGAATGCAGAAACCGTTTGAACTCTATCTGTAGATTCAATACGATGGAACTATTCTCGGGGGAAATGAAATCTTGGACGCCTTAGCAAAAGGAGGTTCAATCTCCTGCTGCTAAATATACCAAACTTTTTCTGCGGGAACCAGTAGTAGGAGTAGAAAGACTTGCAGGAGTATTGTAGGCTTTCTAACAGGCCATAATTCACTAGCTCCGACTAGAAATTATTCAAGATGATACGTGTTCCGCCTATAGCGAGGAATGGGAATCCGCAGACCATTTTCTATGTGAGGGTCCTGCCTATGGACGCATCAGACTTTTGGTGCCGATTTTTTCCAGATGCAGCCGGTAGGATCACATAAACTAACCGAAATCTTGCCATACGTTAACAAATCCGGGATATTCCGCTAGACGGAGGCTATAGTTTCTCCCCCACCACAAGCACACACAAACACAAGGCACCAAATTAGCTTTTCTTTCCTTGTTCTCATCTATTCCTCTGTTTTTAACTGATTCTCTTGAGATAAAATCACTTCCCCGACTATTTCACCCACCTTAAGTATTTAGATTAATAAGGCAGCCAAAACTTTCTAAATAGCTACACGGTTACAAACGTCGTACCCCATCTTAGTTCCGAATGAGTCAACCCTGACTCTTCAATCTACTGTCTAAATGAAAAAGGTGGAATACCATTGCATTCTGAAGACAGGGTAAATTCTTCAGAATCCTTCTTAACACTAGTGACTTGGCCCGCATTTTCTCCTTCTTTGCGATGCAAATTTTCATAGTTGACTCCTGGAACGTGCTGAAAGCTCGCCAACGAAATCATAGGAATTCGGCTGGGACTTGCAGATTAGGCGGGGGTGATATACTTAAATTCAGATTAAGAAATATGTGGTACTGCGTCCTGTTTTGCACATTGCACAAATTAAGATTTACTGTTGTTCAGATTTTGCATTATATATGTGAAGTGCACAATGTTTGGTGTTATGGATATTTGTGAATCATAAATTTTTGTTACTAAGAATGAATTTTCCTTGTGCAGATTAGTTGTGACTTGAAAGGATTCTGTTTGTAAGTTTATGAATTTAAGAAAATTTAGTAGTTGTATTTTATGATCAGACGCTTTTCTGTCAAATCTTTCAAAAGGTTTAGAAAACGTTTCAAGGAAAAAGTGAATAACTTTTAACTCTTAGTTTGCTAACATTTATATGTCCTCCGCTCAACTGATTTTCAATATTTCATGGGGTTGACCCATGTAGCCTAGAACCCTTAAACATATGAGCATATACAATTCGGCACGTTCCGCCAGAAACCAAACCGCCAAGCACTCTCGAACTATCTGCTAGCAATCTCTCTAGCAAGTAGAAACTCCTTGTGGACTACTCACTCCTTTTGCATCGAAAACGATCAAGAGCAGGCTTTTGATGTGTGACCTGGTCGGCTTTGGAGGCTGGTCCGTGCACCATTAAGAACTCTGACGATTTGCTTCCCGGTCATTGCAGGTCGTCAATTCCGGTCATCATCTCCAACCTGACTCTCTTTAAAGTGCTGATGCCCCTCAAGAAACTTTGTGCGTGGCACTGCATATTCTTTGTAAGTCTCCTGATCATAGCCTAAGTCTTCATTGCAATTTTGTTAAGTTTCACCCAAAACTTCGTCCTCATCAACGGTGCAACAACCGGTATCCGGTATAGGCCTGCCTTAATAAGGAACTCCAGACATCCCGGTTTTGCGCCGAGGTCCACCAATTCGAATCCCTAAAAGCTGTCTGGCGTCCTGACCTGCGCCATCGCTCCATCTCAGACAGGGTCTGCCTCGTCTTCTTTTTCTAACATAGATATTGCCCTTATAGACTTTCCGGGCTGGATCGGTCTCATCCATACGGATTAAATGACCCGTCCACCGTAATCTTTTAATCTTTTGAGCGGGATTTGATGCACAACCAGACCGCCATGGTATCGCTCCTAGATTTTGTCGTTATGTAGGCTACGAAATCGTCCATCCTCATGTTGGCCGAACGCGGCCAAGAGTGCGTAGTTTTTTTACTAGGAACCCAAGTTACCGAGGAATATATAAGGACTGGGAAGATCATAGTCTTGTACAGTAAGAGCTCTGACCCTATGGTGAGACGTTTTGAGCGAAACAGTTTTTCTAATAGAATCACGATGTTTCATTAGAGGTGTCAGAAAATGATTGGCCATGTGTCCGGATAGCTGAGTGGTTAGAGCACAAGGCTGTCGTACGGAAGGTCGCGGTTCAAATCTCGCTGGGGGCAGAGGAATTTGTTATCGTGATTGGATGTCGGACACCAGTCGACTCAGCTGTGAATGAGTACCTGAGTCAAATCAGGGTAATAATCTCGGGCGAGCGCAATGCTGACCACATTGCCTCCCACAGTGTACTGTGGTGTACCGTTACGCTCTTGAATGAAGTGCTCTAACACACTTCAACGATTATTATTATTATTATTAGTTTTTCTAAGCTAAAATTGGCTCTATTGGCTGCCAACAACCGTGCGTGGATTTCATCGTCATAGCTGTTATTGGTTGTGATTTTCGACCTTATATAGGAGAAATTTTCAACGGTCTCAAAGTTGTAGTCTCCTATCTTCATTGTTTTCGTTTGACCAGTGCAATTCGATGTTGTTCGTTCTTTTGGTTTTGGCGCTGACATTGTCACCAGGCACTTCGTCTTACCTTCATTAATGTGTAGCCCAAGATCTTGCATCGCCTGTTCGATCTGGATGATGGTTGACTGTACATCTCGAGTTGTTCTTCCCATGATGTCAACATCATCAGCGTAGGCCAATAGTTGGGTGGACTTGAAGAGTATGGTGCTTCTCGCATTTACATCGGCATCGCGAAACACTTTCTCCAGGGCCAGGTTAAAGAGGAGGCATGATGGGGCATCCCTTTGTCTAAGCCCGTTGTTGATGGTGCATGGTCTTGAGAGTAATACTGCTGCTTTTATCTAGTGTCGCATATTGATCAGGGTCAACCTCGAATTCTCTCATTGCCGTGTACAGTTTTACCCTGGCTATGCTGTCATAGACGGCTTTAAAGTCGATGAAGAGATGGTGCAACTGATGTTCATATTCCAACAGTTTTTCCATCGGTTGCTGCAAAGAGAAAATCTGATCTGTTGCTGATTTGCCTGGAGAGAAGCCTCTTTGGGCCAATGATGTTCTGGGCGTGTGAGGCTATCCGGCCTAGCAAGATAGCGGAGAATACCTTATAAATGTTACTCAGCAACGTGATACCTGGCAGGCATTGATTCGCTGTCCCGCACCTTAAGCACAAGTTGTTGAACCACTTGGTGTAATTGGTCGCCTCTATATTTAACCAATTCGGCTGTAATATAATCGGCTCATGGCGACTTATGATTTGTTTCTGACTGTTTATTTTATATTTAGCAGTGGCAGTATTTGTCCGTCGTCTTCAGTTGGTGGACCTTCAACTCGCCGGTGTTCTGGTTGTTTGGTAGTTTATCAGAGTACTCAACCCATCACTCCAATATGCCCATTTTGTCGGAAATCAGATTTCCCACTTTGTCTTGAAAGAATGAACATCGAGGTTTATAAAGCTTCATCTTGCTGACTTGTTGGTAAAGCTTGCGCGGCTGATGCGGTTGATTCCTGTGCTTTTCGAGTTCTCTGACTTGTTGGTTCTCCCAGGCTTCCTTTTTCCGTCTGTGAAGTTGCTTCTCCGCTCGACGGAGTTCGTGATAAGTCTCTGCGCGTGCCCGCGTTCTTTGAGAATGCAACATTGCTCGGTATGCGGCATTCTTCCGTTCCGTTGCTAGCTTACATTCATCGTCAAACGTCCCGTTCCGACTCCTTTTGCAGCTGGGGCCAAGTATATTTGTGGCCGTATCCATGATAACGTTCTTCAGGTGGTTGTGAAGATCATTTGTTGATGCTTCATCTCCAGAATCTCTGTTGACTGCGGTTATTGCGGCATCCATTTCGCCTTTATAGGTGTTGCGCAGGGCTGTGTTGTGGATGGCTTGAGTGTAAACTCTCACCTGATTGTCAGAGGGGATTCTGGGTGGTGTTGTTATTCGACCTCGAAACACCATGCAACGAGATAGTGATCCAAGTCTATATTGGCCCCCCTATATGTTCTCGCATTCATCAAGGCTGAGAGGTGGTGGCGTTCAATCAGCACGCGGTCAATTTGGTAGAAACCGCTTTTCCCGCAAACCAGGTACGTCCAACAACCATTTCGTGTGATACTGCTAATTGAATAATCCGCAGTCCGTTATCATTTGTATTTTCATGTAAGCTATGGGAGCCAACATATAGCCTGAATACGGGCTCCGTCCCTACCTGACTGTTAAAATCCCCAAGTATGATTTTGATATCATATCTGGGACAGGGTTCGAGTGTTCGTTCTATTGCCTCGTATAAGGTATCCTTCTCCTGCAGTCTCTTCTGTAGGGGCCTGATCGTTAATGAGGCTTATATTTCTAAATTTGCCTCGCAAGTGTATAGTGCATAGCCGTTCGTTTATGTTTTCAAAGCCGATAACAGCAGGTTTTATTTTTTGGCTGACTAAGAAACCTACTACAAGCGTATGGTATATGGCTGCTATAATATGTGGTGTAGTGACATTTCTCCAGGAAACTGGTCCCTGTCCAGCCCATCTCTTGTAACGCTGTTACATTAACCCTATATTGGGACAGGGTATCGGCTAGCCGCTTGGCAGCTCCATCTCTGCACAGGGAGCTCACGTTCCATGAGAAAATGCGCAAATCGTTATTCCGTCGTCGTTGCCGGGTTCGTCGTTGTAAAATCCATTCATTCTGAGGCTCCTGTTGTGGCTAACAAGTTGTTTTCCGTGTAGGATTGTCAGCCCTTAAATTAAAATTCGTCCCGTTTTCAGGTCTGGAGCCTTTCGTTAAAAAAGAACCCCCAGCGGTCACCATGTGGAGGTGCTCCTCGCGAGTGAGTATTTGTTCAGTAAGCGTGTTTTTGGCAGTAAAGACAGTCGCACCTGCATAGTTAATGGCGGGTTTTGTGATTCCTGCCTTCCTGCGGACGTAGCTGGGATTTCTCCCCCCTTGGGCTCAGGTTTGATTGCTTGTTTTTAGTATTACCCTCATGTGGGCTAATTTGGCTCCGATGAAGATGGCGTAAGTCTGTTCTGAGCCTCCTTGAGAGCTTTTTCTGGTTTCCGGCCTCTTTTCAGATAACGCAGCTACCATTTCGAACCTGCGCCACTGAGGACTATCTCCTTCCTGAGTTCTGATATACTGATCTCTGGCGTGCTTTTGAGCTGCTTTTTGAGCAATGGTTTTCATTGGTTGTAGTCCTCGAAGTATGCAGCTGATTGGCACCCCTTTTTGGGTTTATCACCTGACGGTGTTCCGGGATTGTGCCTTTGCCTGGTTAGCATTTTGTGTGCGGTTCGAGTTCCCGATTGTTGGTATCAGTTTTTTTGTTTTTATTGTGTACTTATTTGGTTCAGATGAGTATGGGGTTAGAAGGTCTGCCGTACCATACCCGCCCCCCTCCTGTAGCATGGTAAGGTGAAACTTACTCACGGAGGATACCAGGCACCAGTGAGGCTCCGTTCGAATACAGTGAGTTACCGTCGACTGTAAACTATCGACTGAGCACGGTTCGCATGACGCCCTGGTTTGGGGAGGAATTTTTTGACCCCCGAATCTAGATTCATAGCTCCTGCATTCTTATGTCAAGAACTAAATTCTATAAGAAAAATTGTACATCAGGTTGAAACTAACATCGTAATTAATAAGTACCACACTCATTTTAAAAAACTGGCTTAAGTGAAACCGTGGAGTGTCTGTATTCCAATTAAAAGAATTATCCTTTGCACAGACTCTCACACGCTTTTAGATCGTGCACAATTGCAAATCTCTAGAATCACCAAAGAGTGTTTCCTTTCTGTAAATTTCTGTAAATTCGCCACGAATATCTTTCGGGGTTATCTGATAATTTTGCACACCTGAAATTCAAATTTAGAACTCAATTGGACGCAAAAGTTACTCCTTGGAAATTCCTACAAAATGTGCAATGCCATGCAGGGTATCTCAGCCGGTCCGAAAACTTTCCTCCAGAATGCGCCACGAGGTTCCATGAGAGCTCAGAAATTGAATGGGACACAAAGTAAGACTTGCAGAAATTGAAAGCATTAATGCCGAATTGTGGGCAACCATAACCGAGGAAAAGGAAAGGATACAAATGTTACGGGTACAAGTTATGGTTGCCGCAATTCTTTACCTCAAGACTTTGGCCTCACCAGGGACAATCGGAACGAGCAGTTAACGCTTGCCACTCCTTGCAGTTCCTAGTTTTCGGATTTATACACATTCCTACCATTTCTGTCGCTGTTCCGGCGTCTGTTGAATGGGGATGATTTTGTGTGTGGGTGCTAAATTAAACACCTTCTTCAAATATCCTGTTTCCGGTTGACCTCAATAGTTATATCCTTCCTTAACGATATCGTGCTTAACGAAACTTTTCCGTACAACTTTCCTATCTATTTCGGGGATTTCGGATAGAGCGTCTCGCCCCACCTAAATCCTTTGCGAGTTCCGCTGAAAGTCCATGACGTTCGAACGTGGAGAATCACCCACCATCTAATGACATGCAAATTCGTTCGATTTATTTCGCGTAATAATGGTGTAGTGTGGCGCGTTTCTTCTGAAATCATAGATGACGTCAATAGTTGCTTTTCAAATTAGCCATTGAGGGGTGGTCGGTTAATGCAGCATTCATGATTGTAAACGAGGGTAGTAAAAATCACTTCCGGAATTGCATGCATATGTAAGCGAGTTCCGATCCGTAATCGGCATAATTTTAGCTAAATAGATTTACATGCATAGTCGTATGTAGGCGAGTCCTCTGAAAAAGTATTTTAGAAACCTAATGTACATCCGTACATGAATAATGGTACCCTTCTACGTTAGCTCCGCTGCGGAAAAGGAGAAGCATGCAGGCTTATACATATATCTATAGATAGACCAAATTAGAGGGTGTAGCTGCGAAGGATTTTCACGATTTAAACTGCAGCCACCGAATTTTCCAGAAGGGTTGTTATACTTAGCTGGAAATGATCTCGAAAGTGGGACCACTCTCCTTAGAAACTCTTATTCTTCGCAGAGCTTGCGAATGATGGAATACTTCAAACCTCCCGAAACATCCACTGCCCTCAAGTACTCCTCATTATAGCCAAAAAAATATAAAATCTGAGTGGCTTAGTGATTTTAAGCCAAACCCATGAATGCATGAAAGTCGCTGGGCCACAATGTGATGAGTAGAGTGAGTAGAAAAAGAAAACATTTCCAAGCCACGATGAATCACAATGGAAGGCGCATAATTAATGACTTTCATCCATTACATGGCGAAATTATATGTCCGCCCGTTGTTGATTCCGGAAATCATTCCAAGACGTCACGTCATATCTTTTTGCTTTCGATAACGTTCCCTTCATCCCGGCCTAAGGATAACGATATGTCAAAATGAGGCTTCTATTGTAAGCCCTGAAAGTAATACAAGTCATTTTGGATTTTTTTGGTGATATGTCTTGAAAAATTATTAATAGCTTTTTTTAGTAATCATAATGTTGCGAGAAGCCAGAAAAAAGGAATGAGGAAGAGCTGTAATTGATATATGCTTAATTACAAGGAATATTGAAGATGATGTAGTCGTTTCTGGGACAAAAAGAGGATTGAATTATGCCATGGTTTATGACTTTGACCTGATTTCATTGAAGTCCTTCAGAGTCATTGTGCTGAAGATTGAAAAGAATGAATTCATTTAAGGTTTCAGAAGATCAAGAGAAGCTAAAACTTGATTAGTTGAATTTTGCTTCCTCCTTTCGATGTTATCAATAATCTTTCATCCGTTCAAACTCATTCTTTTAGAAACTCTTCCGAAACTTTCTGCAATTTTATTCTTTAAAATATGAAATTACAGTTTATCCAAATAAATACAGTGGAAGAATAAATCCCTCTACTTATAGGTTAAATATATATATCAAATGCGTTTCAGTCTCTACGCTTCTACTAATGAAGCCTTGGGAAACGCTGTGAAGAACAATGAGACTAAGGGCTTCTGCCATCCTCAATTGCAAAACTTTACTGAAGTACCCTAGAAATGGAATAGAATAGAAAGCTCCCTCAACAATTTCTCAGCTTGTCGTAAGAAAGATCCTCTAGGTAACAAGAAGTGACACCTGAAGCTAAGCGGTAGTCAAAACCCCAAACCAAGGTGTGACTATCGTCCCGAGGGTTGAATGATCATAGGGGTTAAGATGTGGCCGTGAACGGTGAACTTTGGGTATCAGGCGACCCTTTTTCAACTAGCCTCGTCGCGGCAAAAAGGGGCGCTGCGGAGATCGACTTACTTTCCTCGATAAAACTGAGGAATGACAGCCAATTTTGAAAAACTAAAAAACAACAAAACCCTTTAAAAAACCAAAATTAAATCTCGATCTTGTCAATCCAACCCCGATTGTAGGGGCAACCCCAAGCTCATCAGTGAAGAACCTGAGTCTGTACCCAGATTCTCCACTTACTTAAGAGGGCCAATCTGATTGAGACCGAGTCCAATCGGCGTCATCAGTTGATTCTAAAGTCTTACCTATGAGTGAGCATCTGTCTTTGGACAGCAAACAACCCTCGGGCAAATCGTCATTAAGTAAGCCGCCTTCCGACAAACCACCTCCAGGCAAATCGCCTTCGGGCAAACCACCTCCGGTCAAACCGTCTTCACGCAAACCGCCTTTGGGCAAATCACAACCCACATGTTCTGCCCAGGTTGAGGGGAAAGGAGTTTCTGGGGTAATTGTGGCAAAGGCAGCGGTCCTCGGATTATACCAATTCTTCGACACAAAAGGCAGCAAAGAGGACTCGGCCAGCAGCAGCTAAGTCCTCATTTGAAGTCACGGTTATCGGAGCCAATGGGTGCATCTTGCATGAGGGCACCAATCCATCCCGTTACGATACCGAGCTGTACGCCCAGCTTGGGAAGAAATTCCTCCTAGCTGCGTGGATTGCATCCTGACACAGGATTAAGGTTTGTCTTCATTCGGTAGGTGAATACCGTAAAATGTTACGAATGAACTTTGCCACCGAAAGTACGAAGGAGCGGCTCAGACAGTACTGCTCCTCCTTCAACGATGTTTAGGAGAGTGCGTAACTGACCCTGAAGAGGATTTCCGAATTGCCATTGTTCAAAAAGTTCTTTCTCTAATTTCCAGAAGAAAAGCATAATCGCGCTGAGGTTTTGGAACAGCTTGGTGTCCAGAATAACTGCAACACCTCCACCTGGATTTTGCTAGGCAGTAAAACAGGAAAGAGCAATAGGTTGGAAGCTTTGCTTACCATCGGCGTTCCCGAACCCGACGTTAAGAAGGTTCGGAAACAGAGGGGCTGCGGGTTCTATTACGGGACAGTGACCGTTACCGTAGAAGTATGGGCTACTAAAACCATTCAAAGGGACGCGCAGCCCTCGGTATCTTCATCCGAAGCATACATCAGGTACCATATTTCCAGAATTAATTTGTAGCATTGTAAAGCGGCGACTGCACTTATCAGTCGTCGGATCAATAGCAAAAACACATTTATGTAGCCCATACAAGAACCATGCGTTGTTGGAGTGTAGTCAGAGGCTTAAACTTCCAATATGCTGACCTGCTGTATCTCAATGGATGCGAGCGACCCCGCTCCTGTAAGGTGTTCTCAAAAGGTATGCTGGCTAATTTTGTTAACGGCCTATGCGATGGCGACATCAAAATGGTCAAACTATCCATAAAAAGTCAACATATGCATATTTCTCCTATGGTGCAGTAGAAGTTCCCAATGGAATATTTATCAGTCCTATCCAATACGCCAGCAATAAAGATAGGGCGGTAATAGCAGCATGTGATGCAATGCCCACAACAAATGCTGTGGAAGTTCCGAGACTATTAGAGTATCTAGTAGGAATCGACCTCCCCAGTTTGGGTAATGAACCCACTTTTTTCAACGTGATCAGGCGATAAGTCATCGGTGGCGTCCCCTGACGTTGCGGTTCTGATCGGAGGGTGAAGCGTATCAATTGATATCACATTTTCGAACCACAGGCGCATTCCTTGCGTAATGGGCATGGGCCCATCTCCGGCCACTCCATTTCGGAATTCGTGGAAGACAAATTGGTCAACGTATAAAATGGAGCTAAGCGCCAGAGCTACGATCCCTAGGGGGCGTATCAAATCAATTGCTATAAATAACCCAATTGATCACAACTAGCATGATAGAAGCTTTCGAAGAAAGCTGGCCACTCGGGGCACCAAACAAGGGCAAAACACCATGGTGGAGCTCGGATTTTGGTAAAACAGAGGAGAACGACAAGGATGCTCTTCAATCAGACTCTAAAATCTAATTCAGCCGCTGATTAGAATCGGAATAAAGAAGCAAAGAAAGCTCTAAGAAGAGCAAAGATCGGCTAAACGATCATAATGGAGAGGCTTTTGGAAAGAGATTAATTCTCTTCTGGCAACCTCAAAGCTGAAGCGGATCCTTGTTAAAGGACGAAGCCAGAAGCTAGGCTATTTACATTTACAGAGCGGCAGGTACACAAAAAGCGACGAAAAAGGCAAACCATCTGCTTGCATTGGACTTCCGAGGCAGCATCCAAAATCTCATCTTGGAGCCGACTAAACCGAGAGACTCTAATCTGGCATTCAAAGTAATATCACTGTGGCCAGTAAAATGGACATTTAATTCGTTTCATATATACAAGTCTGCAGGTCCAGATGGAATCATTCCCGTTATTCAGAGTAGTATATTCCAATTTACTGACGTGAGATGAGGTGATGTTTATTCCCAAACCAGGAAAATCCACCTCCACGGACGTGAAAAGTTTCCGATCGATCAGTCTAACTTCCTTTCGACTTAAAGGACTAGGAAGACTAGTAGATCGGTTCATAAGAGATACATACATTCCTAAGTGGCTACTTCACCTTAGGCAACACGCCTATCAGAAAAGGAAATGCACGGAGACAGCACTCCATTTGCTCACGGTAAAAATTAAAAAGCTGGTATCCGAAAAAAGATACGCCTTAATTGCATTTGTGGGCATCCAAGGTGACTTCAATTATGCTTCATACGCGCCAATTTGTGATGCGGCAGGACAGCATGGAATCGATCCGCTGTTAATCAGTTGGATTCTTCACATGCTGAAGTGGAGTCGGCCAGAAGTCTATTGAAGCAGGATATCTTAGGGATTGTCCACAATCAGGGTTCTCTTCACTTTGTTATGGCTCCTGGTAATGCATACCTTGCTATGGCTCTTGGAGGGCAAAAAAGTCTTCCCTCAAGCATATGCGGACGATCTAGCCGTAATATTTGCCAGCAAGGTTGCGAACACTGTATGTCGTTGCTTGAATGCAACTCTGGATGAAACCCACAGATGCTGCCCCCGCAATGGACTGACGGGGAAGACTGGACTAGGCACGTTCACTAGGAACATCAGGGGCGGAAATCCAGCTGGTACAAACCATTAACTATTTAGGAGCACGTTTCGATTCTAAGCTAACGTGCAAGCACCATATCCAGGAACAATACGAGAAATTCTGCAGATTGCTCCCGCGCTTTAGGACCGCGACACATTCATAATAAAACCCATTTTGATGTATGCATGCATTGTCTGGTGACCAAGACTAAACTTCGCCAACAGCAGAACGCAGAGTCAGAGACCCAAGTATTCCTCGAGCCGAGTGCGGCACCCGATGCTATTCTAAATCTAGCCAACGACGCATATAACTTGCTCTATACCATTGGAGCGTGGAAAGACGACCAATCATGCGGTCTTGCGTGCGTCTGGAAATTCCTTGGCAAATACCAGATGGCTATGATGTTGCGCGATCATACGGCTTCCAAGTTTTTCTTCGAAAAGACATACTGCGTCGTAATCACTGAAAGAGAAGAATGATCGGTTCGAATCTGTTCCATTCGAAGCCAGTTGGTGTGGAGTTGTCATCAAGTGCTACTGAAACTTGGCCGACTACACGAAACATTCCTGATGTGAGTGCCAGAGCACTAAAACATCGCTGCTAATACCGAGGCAGATAGACTTGCTCGCCAAAGGTCTGGATCCACAATGATGGGGCTAGAACCAGCTTTTGACACCCGGTCATCCACTGTCAAGTCTATTCTGAAGAAGAGTGAAGAAATTTGAAATTTAACGGCAGGCGAAAATTCTTGTCAAAGATTCTGTTGAGCGGCATTTTTATTGTCCCTCAAGAAATGAGACATGAAAACCCTGGTGGAGCTCTTAACGGGACACTGCTCCTTAAACTACTATATGGAAACGATCGGGCGGCGGTTTCGGCTCTATGCATCCAATGTGTCGAAATGGAAGAGACGACACCTTGGTAAATTCCCCCTCTACGAAGAGTCTGCACACTGTCTCCGTTTATTCGTTGGGAATCAACGCGCCACGAAGAAACAAATTCTCCTGCACTATACTGGGATATTCAGAAGTGAATATCCAAAGAAACCCTATATTAACTTTATCGCCAATGAAACGGCCAACAAAAGGAAGGGAAGACGTCCGTCAGCGTACCTGGGAGGTTGTGAAGCTCAAGGCTTTCTCATACGATGAAATTCCCGGGAGACCATCTGAAGAGGAGGCCGAACTAGCAACTGTGTCCAAAGTAAATATTACAATTTATTCCATAACTCAAAAGGCATTGATCGCGGTAGACCTGCAACATTCTTAAAAGAAGGAGCCCTCCCGCTTTATTCTGTTCGAAGTGGAGTTTCAATGACTTAATCGTGGCCAACATGGAATAGGCGGAAACGGACGGCTTACGTGGTTCACGACTGATCAGCTCCACCAGAAGAACTACAACATTTGACGTCCGATATCGCAGCAAGTGGGCCAACTTATTGATAGGCTACGATACTAATGTGAGGGATACGAAAGAAGTGAGCCTCTCTTTGCTTTATTATTAGTGCGAACCAATAAGGGCGCAACGGAGACATTACAAAAACCTGCCATTCCTCAAACTCAGAAAACTGACAATGGTCCCTTTAAGGTCGTGAACTGTAGATTGTCTGTCTAAAAATCCTTCTCAGAACACAGACACCAGAAGGATTGACTGAAGTTTGGTCAAGTTCTCAAGAACAAGTCGCCGGCGCATAAATTGGTAACATTGCCAAGGAGTCGAAGGTCGGGGCTTTAGAAAAGGCATTCGAACCCGCCTTCAAAGTCTCGCGTCCTACAAAATACAGCAAGAGAACATTGCTGACATGGTGGAGTAAGTGGAATGTCTATACAAGGAGCTGACCAGGAAGGTCTTCAACGTATAATATAAGCACAAATACTGGCAGTCATGAGAGGACTTCTTGAAAAGGTAAAAAGTTGACAATCAGACCTGCCAGGAAGCACCAGCACTTCCCCGCCGGCGAGAAAGGCTGTGAGTCAGGGTCTTGCTTGGAAGGCATCTAGCACCAGTCATTTGAGATTATCTAATCGCTAATACGCGTTAATCAATTCAGTTGGGCGAAGAACAGCATCTCTACATATAAATTTCCGATCGCAGATGGCATAATAGCAATCATGCTCCACACATAGCAAAAAAGGTTTATGCCGTGGCTCATAGAGATTTACCACTTTCGCGAAGCACTTTTGAAGGTGGTTGTCATACCAAGCCCAGGTAAGCGTGGCCACGAGTCCGCGAAGGAACTTAGGCTTATTGACTTTACTTTTTTCATATTACAAATCCTAGAACGGGTCCTGGACATGCGCTTAGGAACGATTATGAAAAAACGCCTTTTCCCAGGTTTCAGCACCTCAGCCACAATAAATAAATTCCCAGAAATCGCTCTTCAATGACTGTTGAGCGGTCACACTACAAGAAATATACCCTAGCTGCCTCCCTGGATAGAGAGGGCGCACCCAACAACGTCAGTACCAAAGCCATCGAGGAAGATCTAACCAGGATCGAGTTGGAGAGGTATTTTCCGCAGTGGATAGTATCCTCGCTAAGAACCTGCATAATTCAATCTGTTCGGGGGTTGTTATTTTTCATCTTGGCTCTTTCCTCTATCAATTGAGATTATGGATCCTAAGTTAAACTGAAGATTGAATAGAGAACTAAAGGTTAAGAAGACCTCTACTGCCTTCTATGAGTGCAAGAGGACGTTTCTAAAGAAATTGTCTTTTCGGCGAAAGATCGTTTCCTGGATGTTCAGAGCAGAGGCTCCTCCATCCTAATGTATGGTTCTATTGTGTGGTTGTGTGGTTAACGCCGAGCAAAAAGTATAGTAAAAGAAATCTTAAAAGGATTCAAATAACGGCGTGTGTAGGAACCCTACAATCCTGGCAGGCACATACTCCTCCTTTTAATCTCCACAATAAATATGATGTAGCGTATAGTACACTCAGATGCGGACTCTGAGGACAACAAAGCCATCGTAACATCCTAGGTGAAATATATTGAGAGGAATTTCGCCGTGAGCTTTCAAATCACGGAAGAATGGAGGACCGTCGACGCGTTGCATGGTTATGACAGAATATTTTTCACTGGTGGATCAAGGATGGACTGCAGAGTATGTGCGAGGGTTTTCTTGGATACACACATGATTTGCCTAAGTGGATACTGGATGCTTCTCGATAGTTGGGCCATGGTCCGAACCCCAAAACTGCCGAGTGGCCATTAAGATTTTGTATTCAGCAGGCTGGTGGGGCAGTGGAGGGGCAGACTCAAGAGTCCGAGCGGCTCGCTCAAGAGATCTTGTCCCAGGCGCGTTTAAATGCACACAAGATCGCTGCAGTTTGAACTGCCCACTGACCTGCAGGGGATCATGCCGTGTACACGCCACACCCGACAATTTGAATAGACGAATCTGCTAAGCAGAGGGGGAACCATCAGGCATTCCCTTTAGGGTTGCCCAGCTTCAACGAGAGCGCGCCTGCGAACATAATCCTTTAAGAATCTCAAAGGGATCTATAGTTGAAGGGTGGGGGAGCTGTTATCCTTCGTGAATGTAGCGATTGGTTCTCAAGATCAGAGCCGGCTAGACTCTGCTCCCAATGCTTTTTTACATTCATTTATGGTGTTTGGATGGAGCGTCAGAATGCTGTACCACAGTGCTAATTGGGCTTCTCTGAGCGACAACTGCTACCTTCCTACCTACTCCAGGTCAAATTTCTGGACATGTACCAATTGATATACATGATATTCGCCATTGACGTTAGAAAGAAATGTACTTTAGGGCCAAGATGCTAGCTGAATAATTCCTCAAAGCTCTTTCTGCACAAGACAATGATTTTGCCAGTGCTCATGTGTGCCATTAAACAAGTTTTGGTCCTCGTTTACCGCTTTCAAATTCGGTTTGCTCCCCATTCCGCTATGTTTTCAGTAAGTGGTAGGTCTCTGTTGGCAAAAGCGATTAATAAAGGACATTATTAACTTGTAGGGAGTTGGCAAGCCAGTAATCGATCTTGTGTCTACGGAACAAAGTAGGTATCCCACAGGGAGTAAGGGTGAAAACAACTCTAGCCGAACAATAGCCTGATACAGTATAAATCAGGCTATTGTTCGGCTGTCAACAGGCAGTACAGTACACTTGTGTCAGAGATAATTGCATGGCTTTTGGCCTCGATATGCTTAGCATTCTGGAATTATAACACCAAAAGTCCTTCCCAATATTCTTTTGCTCCATCACCGAGGACAGTGCTGTCTGAACATTTGATTTGTTGAGTAATCTGAAAAGGTATCGCTGATTCCTCACATACGTTGTATTCTGTGTATACGTCTGGAGTGCGTCATACTTTCACAAGGAACTGCATACCACACAATGGGTCCTTTTTCGAAAATTTTGTACATGCTCAACGAAGAGTTCAGCCTGAAGCTGAAGAAGACTGCTTCAACGAGAACTGAACCTGTTTCCCATATTACGACGTGATATAGCCGGTTGACTACCAACTTCCCCCAACTCGCTGTACAGCCACATGCGATTTCCCCCGCTTTGATTCCATAGTAGGAGCGGATGAGAAAATGGTTCTTTTACTGGTTTAGCTTACAACAGTAGAAAAGTAAAAATCTCCATTCGGATATGTACGATATAACCAGAATTCGAACCCAGGACACGAGAACCAGAAGCTGAAGTTCAGTATTAAAATCGCATTTTCCGAGAGATATGTTAAAGGCTTAAGCGCCATAGAATTACTGCTGTGTTGTCCATGTTATAACCATTTCTCCATTCTCTAAAGTTTTAGGACTGTAAACATTTCCTCAAAGAGTATCCAGCTGTATCCAATATAAAGTTTGTAAAATAGCCGCGTTTAGGATTTTTATCCTTTTCTCTTTCTTCAGCCCAAACAGACGCGCATAATATGCCTTTTTGTTGTCTTCCCCTGCATTTGATGTTGCTCAACAAAAGTTACTATCTATTTACAACCAATTCTTCTTATCCTTCCTAATGATACTCCCCCACTTTGATTAAGTAAAGTTCTCGGAAAAGGCATACCGAAGCTTTCTGTAAGGTTGAATAATTTCCCAAGATGCATCCTGCAGGCTCGGTGCTGTTGAGAACATCCAGAGGTTCAATGTCACCCTTCTTTCAACCTGAGCACGATTCAAACTGTTACATTTGAGATGCTTTTTATTTTCACTTTACATTAAGAGCGATGACATACCCTCAAATAGGAAAATGTGGCAGGTAGTGGATTCCGCATCCTAGAATCTCTACATGTTCGTAATAAGATGATTGTAGCAATCACAGCAATCAGACTGCAGGTGCACATGCAGCGTGGTAACGAGAGCATGAACAAGACTCTCTAGAAATCGCATATGCCTGCAGAAATTGAGTGAAACCTATGCCGCACTGAGTATTCAATACATGCAGGAAGCGCAATCAAATTTCACACATCGTTGTGCCTAATCCAGCAAGACGATATGCAGGATTGTGGTTACACGGCGGGTTTAGAGGTTAAATACTCAAGTGCATATCTCAGGAGGCCAAAGAGGCGAAAGCAACATTAAAGAAGACACTTTCGGCTAGAGTCCTACCCCCAGTTACAGCGCGACATCATCACTTAGCGCCCCGAGATTCACCTCATCGTTGACATCGTTCCTGGCGATGCCATTACTGCCATCTTGAATTTAGATATGAGAGGGTGCGGAGACGTGGAGGAATCTATCTTTGCTTCGTTGACTAAGCACACAAAAACTTTAAAGGTAGCTAACGGTTCTGGATAAAGGACACATCTCCGACATGTTTCTGGATTCTTAGATTCCCCGGAGTGCTGTGATGCAGAAACTCCGGAACGTTGCATGCATCCAATAAATTCAAGATGGTGGACCGCTGGGAGCTTAAAGTTCCGTACAGAATGCGTTTACGAAGAGTGTAGACGATGTTACTTAACTACTTTTGGGAATTTTCCCGTAATGAAAGTTCACGAAATCAACTTAAAATAATTTACACTAATTACAATGCCGAAGAAGATTCGGTTTTGCCTTTCAACGCGATAGTCTTCCTCAGAATTTTATGGCTGCAAAGCTGGGTGGCGGTGGAGCTGAATACGGAAATGGCGTCATATAGCGAAATTCTCTGCAGCCATTAGCGGTGGCGAAATTGAGTTAGTAGCTTGCATAGGAGCCGTTAGTGCTGCATCGCGGAGACATACTTTCGGCTTCGATGGCGCACTTTGCGTTAATGCCACGAAAAACAATTAAAAGTGTCATCAAGGGTATCATAAAGCCTTTGCTTATCTCACATACCCTTAACCTATTGCAATCCTCGATTTAAAGGATGAATTCGGTGTTACCAAGTTGAGAGTTGACTTTCTACTGATTGTATTCCATGCTATGAACTGGATTTATTTCAGAATGACCCACCTATTTTTGAAGGACATCTGCCAGTGCTATCGTTGAACACAGCTCCATAGTCTTGGCTCCTTTGAAAATCATAGCACAGTCAGTAACTCCCAATTCTCGCAAATTAACTTTCACTTCCTCCACAACAAAACTTCATTTCAATTTCGAGTTGAATTCGAAATCGGAAACTCTCCAAGTATGCCCCACTGAAGTAAGGACCGAAATATACACGGAACACCGTGAAATCTGAAGCTCTGCTCAGGGATAATCTGAGCCAGGGAAAATGAAAGAATTCATTAAACGCCTGAGCGATAATCGAGAATTGATTGATTCTTAATGGATTCCTCCGTACAAAGGGCTAATTAACATTTTTTGAACAAACCGAAAGGCGCTAGATGCGCGGAACAGCTTCAATTGTTTTTCTTTTCGTCGTCCTTGTCGAATATAGTCATAGCAGAAAACGACAGGATTTCAATTAAACGCAATGAAGACGATCGAGAAGTTAACGCTTCGCTGATTCCTTGATTCAAATCCGTGCTTTTATCAGGTTTGAATCCTTCCATGACAAAATTAGACGAATTTGAAATTTTCGTAGAATTCTCTCTTTTGCATGTTAGACAAGAAACGGTAGAGTTAGCGTTTGATTCATCGTGAGAGTCCTTAGGACAATGCTGGATAGATGGCCATCGAAGTTATTGGAAATGAATAAAACATTAGCTAAGAGTGTATACTTTGAAGGACACAAGCGAATTGTAGACGGACGTAGTAAGCGAAGGCATCTTACCCAGATCATATGCCGCAAAAATTAACATCCGTTTTTGCAGCAGATTTATACTGAGGCTGGGTTACCTTAAATCTAAGACGCATATCCGCTATCGATATGAAACTATTATCATTGATTTCCAGCATTCCGACACATATTTCAGGGAGCTGTAGTCCTACCCTGTGCTATGCTTGTTCACTAAAAGCCCTAGTGTCTTGCCAGTGGATTACCTTTAGATCCTGCCTGATTATCTCAAAAAGGGTACAACTCTGTGTTCCTTAAACAAGGTCTACTTAAGTCTCGCTGAGTCGTAGATGCTTTCAATGGATTGATAGAAGGCCAACTAAGATTTCCTTTTGACAGCCTGTCGTAGCCGATGTAAACCTGCGATAGAACTAGGCCTTCTTCTATATTAAATTTCAGCTTGACGAAAGTTTGGTCGTTGGTATACAGATTGGGACAGACAAAAGCATTTTTCTATTTATTAACCACAATGCATCTTTTTAGGTTCGCTCTACTACGTTAACTAAAGAGTGGATTAAATTGTCTGCCCTCGACTCCTTTAAAGAATAAATCTATGACCCAAGAATGGACAAAACGTCCTTCCCCGTGAGAATAATGAACCGATTCGCTAAAATACACTTCAAATAATACAGGTCAATTAGCATAGTCCTCAGCAGCATAGATTCAATAGGGAACTTATTGCTAGGTCGACATATCTCCCAGTAAGCCATTTCATTTGTGGACTGGGTTAAAGGTTATAACCCAGTTTTGCATAGATCCTCTTTCCCAGTGCTTCCATGCACTTCCTTTATAGGAAGGGGTGGTCTGTTAACATGCATCGAGGAAGCTTGGAAACAGGCGATGTACCTGATTAGTAACGGATGATTCTCGTATGGTGCAATTTCGGTGCAGATGGATGATGTTACCTTGTTCTAGTCGGGCCTGAGGCATAATTGGGTCACATTGGTTTTTAATATCCTTTACACGTTCGGCTGGATCTACTTTGGCAGGTGTTCTAACTCATCACCTTACGTTTCGTCTTAGCCAGAATATGTCGATAAAAGTCATTTCGCAGTTATTCATTCGTGATTTCATCCAGTAGAGGGGATGCAACTGTTTTCAGAGATAGCTAAGACTTGACATGTGGTCTGAATTGCTCTTTAAACATCGGGTAGTATTGGTCTCGATTCCAACTGGTAATTAGATGGTTTCAGGTGGTTTGAATGACCACTTCTGTCTGATTGAGCCCGTATCTACCGGAGCAATATGCAATAATTTGAATCGTTCCACTAAGATTTACGGCAGTTTTATTCAAAAGATTGCTTAATCTGCCACCGAGTGATTATTGCTTAACTGCTGGCTAGTTCGCAGCTGTGCCGTCACTCTAGAAATGCCACCTGTTAAGTCATTCTGGCAGTCACACAAGGCACTTCTTTAAATTCTTCTACCATGAATCTGAAGATTACTGAACAAACGAGTATTTTTGATGAATGGTAGTCCATAAGTCGTGATCCTCTGGTTTCGGCAATTTGATAAGTCAGTACCAATTTTGTCCGCATCTTCTCAACGCCAATTTCGGTTCCGCGATGGTTCCCGAGCAAAGAATCCAGAACGTCGTGAAGAAATACAGACCCAAATAATCAATTACTGCAATCGTAGAGTTTTTCGTTTCTTCACTTGTCTCCAGGTTTTCATACTTGATTCATACTTCGTTTGTTTTGGGATGACTCCTAGGGTTTTTTTGGCCCCCTAACTCCTGCTCTAGATCCGCCTGCAATGCCTTGTCAGTTGCTGTAATACTTGGCAGTGGTGCTGGAAGTAATGCTCAAATGACTCCAATGGAGTAAATCCTGCTGGTCTGCTTGCCAAATGTTACTCTGTGACTACCTCACCAATTCGCTTGGATAAATCCACTATACGGTAAGCTGAAACTTCCTATTTTCTTCTGTTAGAACAAGGAAATCGGAAGCGTATAACAAAGATGAATAGTTCAGATTGAATGATTATCTGGTACACAACACATTATTCAAGCTTGCTTTCAATATGAGGACTGGAGCGGTACGACTCTGAGTTTGGTCGAACTTTTTTCTGGTTTAAGTACTCAGTAGTATGCACAACTCCACATTAACCTTGAATGCATATGCTTTCAGGAATGAACCCAGCGTGATTTTGTCGGTTTCATTTATGATGATGATGATGATGATGAAAACTACTGGCCAATATGCTATGCTGTTTAATTGGTTTGTCTTCATGTTACTACACCTTGATGAGAGCAATTCGTGGTGAATAACGTTATGGTGGGTCCACTGCTACGTTATGCATGCTGGACAGCGAAGCCCTAGGGTCATAGTAACATCCTAGATGAAGTAAATCGCGAACTCTGGGTATTCCCTACTGATTACGCCATACGCAAGCCAGACTTCACGATAAATTTTGCTGTCGACTTTCCAACCAGAGAAGAGTCGCAGACAGGTGGCATATCGCAAGACTGTGACACCGTGTTTTTCACCAACAGATCAAAAATGAACTGTGGAGTTAGTGTGGAAATTTTCTAGGAAACATAAAGTTTATCCGAATCGTATGGTCTCCCAGCATTCGCCAGTGAATTCGAAGCGGAAGTACTGACGAAACCGAACTTTACCAATGGCTGAGTTATGATCTGAGCAATTCTAATCAAGCAATATCCTGCAGGCTGATGGGACAGTGCAGAAACGCGATGAACCGTCTGGCCGGCACGCTCAAGGTAACTCTCCTCTGGGTTCCCGGTCATAGAAATATAGAGGAAAATGAGTGGGTTGTCGGATTGGCCAGGGTAATGGGCACATTCTGTGTTCCGCCAGCGGCATTCAAAGGTGGAATCTATGCGACTACTTAGCCACCGATGACCTCAAATGGCGAAGGCTCTAAACCTGTGTCAATTCAACGACGGCTTTACCCGCCTATAATAAAATTCTATCACGGCAGCTCTTTGGTCAGTTGCTTGTAAACGTCTTCAAGATTAGGGCGGTCTGCATGAGAAACTTACCTATAGGTGACCATATCGCCAGAGTCAGCATACTCTACAGTGCATTGCCGAAACTGCGGAGAAGAGGGAAAAACCGTCGGGCACCTCTTTTACGATTGGCCACCCCTAGCTAGAACCAGGCTACGGACACAAGGTAAACCATTCTTTGAGGACCTCAGAGATATCTCTAGCTGCAAGATGAAGAGCTTTTTTCCTTGATGAATGCTGCTGGCTGGCTCTGAAAATTTGAGTCGACTGAACTCTGCCCCTTTGCTTTGAACACCGAAATCAAAACGGCGCACCGCAGCGCTAAATGGGTTCCTCCGAGTGGCCTCTGAGACTGGGAGACAGCGAGTAGTGCCTTGAATTACACATGACACAGGGTGTGGATATAAATTGAGCACTTTGGCAAATAATGCCAGCGTAACTACAATTGCTTAGCTTTGGTTTTTCTCTTTAAATTTTTTACAGGTAGGGACTAGGCGATATTTGCAGATACTAATGTAACTGGCCAGCTTGGCGGCCTTTAATGTTTGGAATTGTTTGCTGTTTTAATTGCTTCATGACATTGCGTCAAGACCATGGGCCCGTTTTGATTTCTGCCATCGATTCCAAAGTATTCAATGTCGTGGTATCCATTGTCTGATGAATCCATTGTACCTTACTAGATAAGCTGATGATATTTGCTTATAATAAGAAATTAAGTATAAGTCGCTGACTGCACTGAATAAGCAATTATGTATAAGTCAATAACTAAAACATAAGAATAATCTTTTTGGATGTCTCCACAGTTCTCAAGGGGTGTTAACAGGCTTCGAAACAAGAACGAACACTTAGTGGACTCTACCTTATTGATTTTGACTTTCGGCAGCCAAATTTTATCAATGGGGTTTCTGGGAATTTTGTCAGCTGGGATCAGTTTAAGCTCCCAGTTGTCGTCGATCTCAGCACAACAAGATAGGAAGTCTCGTAAGAATTGCTATTCGGATGTAATCATATGAGGTCCTCAGAATGCTCTCTATCCCTGACTTGAGCGAGAATTCCTAAACCAAGTAGAATAGTGGAACTCTGGAGAGTACTCCTCTCCCTCGTGCAATGTGCTCTTGTACTGTGCAAAACCAAGTGGTAGCAGATGTGAATCAGGGAATGGGCTGTTTCTGATGACTACAGTAAGGCGCGCTCTCTTGATCTGGTAGTTGTAAGCCTAAAGTAATCACAGTGTCCAAAAACCAAATAGGTCTGTGTCGCTTCCATGATGCCGGAAATATCTCCTCGGACATGCACGCTTCGAATAACTCAGCGAACATATTTGCACTGAATTTCACGGCAAACTTAATGGCCCTATTCGGTATGCCATCCAGACCTGGAGCGTTGTTATCTCCTATTCTAGCGCAGATCTCCAGCAATTCTTCACTGGTGGCTGGCGGTATTGCTGTCACATTCAGAAGTCGCTGGAATTTGTCAGTGCCCTCCTCTTGCTGGAGAAATAACCCCTAGGTGATTTTTAACAAGAGTGAAGAGCACGTACAGAACGGCCTTGGAATCGCCCCATCATCATTGGCGTTCCCTTGGTCTATTCTGCCTACCGCCTTCTGAGCCACTTTTCTGGCTCGGTGACAGGCTGATCAAAAGCTGGCCAGTTCAGTGTTTCACCAGTAGTTTGGTATTCTACTGCTGAATGAGTACCTCCTAGGCATGGACATCACACTCTTTAGCTATGCATTATGCCACATGGGCAGCTCTTTCCCTAGAGGCGCGTGTTTTATTAGGTTGGTTTAAGCACACTATGAAGGTCTACTCACCAGAATCTCAGGAGACCAGGCTGACAACTACGAGCCTACAAGGTTTGAGGATTATTTGAATAAACCTCATTTCGTCATTGAAGTCAGCGCCTTCCTAAATTCCGGGCATTTAGCATTTCCGGTAATATGCCGGTTAGCTCGCTCCTCCCCTCCTTCGTGTAATAAGCATTTGGGGTCCGTATTGCACTCTTTGGCAATATGACTTTTCTCCAAACACCTTCTGCATCGATCGGGCCGATCAATGCCACTAATACATGACTTCAGGAAATGATCAAAGCATCTCTTTAGAGAAATCTTCACGATAGATCGTAATCGCAATGTGGTCGCTTGAGTGTCGCGCATAGGCTTTCAACAAACTCGCAATGGACTTGACTTGAACTTTCGATGTCACTTCATCGACATGCTTGCACTGTGTATAGACTTCATATTTTTGGGTTCGTACTATGACATTTTCCCCTAGTGAGTTCTTAACTTGATTTCAGAAGCCACCGTTTTTTCCCATGCTGAATTTTTTCAGCTCAAACATAAGGTTACCCTTCTGAGTTCTTCGAATCTTGCTAAGATTTTCGTCTAGATCTTTTAGGTCGGGGTCAGCTTCAACTTTTTTAAATATCTCCGCGCAAGACAAATTTCCCTTGCTGGAAATCACAACTGCTTCTGCTTCTCAGCGAATTCGCACTTTTCGCGTTTTTCTTCGCCTTTTTATTAACTATGTTGGTCGTTCCACCGTTTTCATTTCCGTTGGATTTTTCCGATTCGATTACCGGAGCTTGCGCTTAGGGTACCGTCCTTCCCTCCGTTTTATCTTTTTAAGGTTTTGTGTAAACACAAAACCTTATTAAAATCAGTTTACTGTCTGTCTGTCTGTCTGTCCGTCTCACGAATTTTTCTCGGAGACTTTT
Source organism: Hermetia illucens (assembly GCF_905115235.1). Lineage (NCBI taxonomy): Eukaryota > Metazoa > Arthropoda > Insecta > Diptera > Stratiomyidae > Hermetia > Hermetia illucens. Next base: position 150,022,060 of record NC_051850.1, on the reverse strand, counting down.
GTAGCGATTTGCACCAAATTTGGTAGAAAGGTGGGAACTGTGAATGCTCACGCATATAGTAAGTTGCATCCTTTTACGTCGAATTTAAGGGGGGTCCCCATACATGCAAAAGGGGGGTGTAAATTTTTTTTTCATCAAATATAGTCATGTGGAGTATCAAATTAAAGGTCCCAGTTAGTACTTTTCGAAGCCAGTCTTAGTTTTGGCATTTCTTGGAAAGGTGCGGGGTGCGGGGGGTTGTAAGTGATCATTTCTTTAACGAACTCAGAAACTACCCAACCGAAAAATCTGAAAAAAAACAGGGGGCTGGACTGTATGGTGCCTAGGCTCCGAAATACCCTACATACCGATACCTGTTCAAATAAAGTTAATAATAGTACATTACTATAATTTTTAGTAATTGAAAGGAAAGCCCCCTTAAGTTCAGCCTAGAATCACAAAATTGCAGGAATATAGGCTATAGCATAGAGCATGATCCTGCCAAATTTGGTGAAAAACGCAGTATTACAAACAAAGTTACAGTAGGTCAAAATTGTCGCTCCACTGCAAATTCAAGACTATGAATATCAATATCACCTGAAAGTGGATATTTTCACATAAAATATTTTACATGCTACATGCTAATGGGAGAAATGCACACTCAAATCTCTTTATAAAAGAAATACACAAAACCTTTCGTACCTGAAGGGTCTAGCTTCCTGTTTCCCGACTTGTTTGGTATTTGGTATTGGCGGAGATCTCAAAGTTAACGAACTTCTTCTGAATGGGTCCTTTTCCTGGCCCTAAAGTACCTGCTGCTGTCGCTCTCTTTGAATATGTGCCGTGGGTATTGTTGCCGGTTTTGTCATCCAGCAATCTGCTTTCAACTCATCTTTCTTCGATTTTGTTACTGGTGTTCTCGGTTGAGTGGTACTTCGCTTGAATACTTCATTTACCAAATCTAAAGGTCTTGTAGCTTTAAATATCACGGCGGCCAAGTGGTCCACCACCGTGGCACTGCGGTCAAGGGATATCGGCAACCGGGAACCTGCTTGCTTACTCTCAAAATCCGCCGGTATTGGGGTCCCGAGCCCCTGCACCGTAGGTCTCCTCCTTCTCACGTCTTCCATAGTCCATCCGCATGTCTGTCTGTCTGTCTATTTCACGCATTTTTCTCGGAAGCGATTAAAATGATTGACGCCAAATTTGGTAGAAAGGTGGAAACTGTGAACGCTTACGCATACAGTGAGTTACATTATTCTACGTCAAATTTAAAGGGGGTCCCCATACATGCGAAATAGTCTTATTGAGTATCAAATGACAGGTCTCGGTTAGTAATTTCCAAGGTATTAGTTTTGACATTTGTTAGAAAACTTGGAAATACGGGGAGCCGATATCTGTTCAAATAAAATTAATAATAGTATATTGCTATAATTTTCAGTAATTGACTGCAAAACCCTCCTTAAATTTATCCTAGAATCATGCAGCAATATAGGCTATAACATAAAGCATGTTCCTGCCAAGTGTGGTGAAAATCGCACTATCTTCTATTTTCATCGAAGCAACACTCTGAAACACGCAGATAGTTCATAATCCTTTAAACTTCAATGACTATCGCTTTCGTCCTGAGATCATTTCTGCAATATTGAAAAAAATCGAATACATTTTCACACTCGAAAGTGGCGTCTTTTAGTTCTTTCTTTCCAATTGTATAAGATGTAGGCTTGCACTTCGCAATATAAGCACTCGTGAATGTTTGGAAACATTCGTCAATATTTGTAACCGCAAATAACAAATAATTTCAAACGGATAACAAACCAACACATAAAAACTTACTTGAAATCTCACATTCACTCAATACTTAATAATTAACCCCGGGTAGTTTGCTAACCACATCATCCCTATTAATCCTTATCGAGAATACTTACCATTCTGACCATAATTTCTCCCGCTCGCACTCGATCCAATTCACCCCAAGGCGGATGATACCATCTAGTGCGAGAAACATTCTGAAAAGTGTGTAAAACAAAAACAAACAAACATTGCCAAAGAAGAAAGCAGAGAAAGTATAAGGGCGAATCCTTAAGAACATCGAAAGCCATCTGTAAGAGTTTCCAATTAATAACCAACCCTAATTAGAACACTCAGCTCCTTGGCGCCATCTTCGTGGTGCTTGGAGAGGAAAGTATCTTTGTACGGTGGAGAGCGTACATAGTGGAGGTAATTGTGTGTCCAGTTTGAATCCTCACGGCAGTGCCCGGGGGTGCCTCGGATTCAGCAATAAAATTCGCTTTTGAACGATGGGTGGCAAAGTATTAGTAGCGTCGGCAAACAGGAAGGATAGGTAGCAGCCGATGTTAATTACCTCGCCCTGTGGTACGCCATTAATCACCTCGTAATCGCTTTCAATTATAAATCTGTTGGTCTGATGCCAATTACTTCTTAATTCGCCACTTTTCCTTGCTGTTTGTGTTGAATATTGCTAAGGGGGTACATCAGAGGTGATTTTTAATACCTCGAGAAACTATGCAGAACCTGAATTGTTGAAACCTGCTTTGCGTCGGGCCCTTTTGTCATCTTGATCTGAACTAGAAGCAGGCAAAAATACCTGGCGAAAAGTAACATACTCGTATAATTGCAATTCGAACCCCAATCAGTGTGGGACGAATGATTTTTTTCTATTGCCAGTTCAAAGTTGATTTCCCTCTATTTCGGGAAACCACGCTGTCACATGCTCAAGTATAATTTGATTTTTACTCCCAAGCCGTCCCTGCTAATGTGAAAATCATTTTCTATTCCACGATTCTATGCTTCCTACCGGCACCCCTTAGCCAATATCTATTGGATATGATAGCGATGGTGGCGCACGATTAGAAACTGATAATTCCAGGTATTACAAAAGCAATGAGTTCAGTACAAATCACCTTCGCTTAGAGTCAAAATGCGTACACAAACGACTGACTAATGGAAGGAAGTGGGAAGCAAGTGTGAGTGGGTAATTCGTCCGCTCCCCCACAGATGATAGTCCTGAATCTTTCATTCTCCTCGGATGATTTTTTTCCCACCCGGTCCGTTGGCTTCAGCCAGGTATCCGGGGATGTGTGTAAATCCTTGTTTGTTTAACGTCCTTACAAATTGTTCACAATTTATAAAATAAATCATCGCTCATAGTCTTAAGTTCCACTCCTTGGGAAGTTCTGGTGGGGCTACGTGAAGGTGTGTTTTGTCCGCGGTATTTTTACCCCCATTCGGTGGAGTTGTGGGGCTTTGGCGTGTTTTGGCTCATTTTCTTGTAGAGGTGTTTTAGGTACGTATGTTTGGTTTGGTTCTGGGTAGAAAGTTCTTGTTACTTTTAACCCACTTGTGGTAAGTGAATTTATAATTAATTCGAAAAAATAATAAAAATTCAGGATAAATTCCTTGATGATTGGAAATTTTCTACTATTGTGTAGTTTTTTCCTCCCGCTAACATAAAATGTCTCCCAAATATGTTTCAGTATCTTTTCCCACGGGAAATATCCAGAGAACTTACAACTAGAAATTTTGTGGAAATGGATGACTTCCGGAAGACTCCACGAGGAAGTGAATTCTCGATAAAGTTTTCAAGCCTCCCAACTAGCAGGTTCTGAGGTAAACCTTGTACATTGGAAGGGACTACTGGGGACTTATGTATCAATACCTTCGATGCAGACAGACAAGATAAAGCAACTAATGATGGGTTTCGAAAACATCCACTTTTTGCAGTTTCAGTGAGTCGAAAGATTCTAGCGAAGCAGACAGATGGGCCTGTATGGCAAAGCGAACAACTTGCGTATTTTTTGAAGCCAGTTCGAGAGAATACTAGCACGAGGAGGAGCAAGACCCCTCACCCCTAATTAATCTATAATTTAAGATATCAAAACATGTCACGCCACTAGTCCAACGCAACATTTTCGTCTGCATTACCGCAAGACGCCATTCATTGTTTTTTATAGTTGGCCAACACTCAGAACCATAGAGAGCGACAGGACGGACAACATTGCGGTAAATTTTAGATTTGAGACGTTCTTTGATACGTCGATCACAAAGAACACCAGTTGTGGGGGGCAAAGGGTAGTATAGGTCCCAGGGCGAAACGTGGATTGGTACCCACGATGGAGCATAAAACCTGGGAAACGCCTGCTAAACCAACACCAACAGCTCTACTACCAAACCCTATCTCCACCTCCACGTGGTGACCGCTGGGAGCTCTTTCTTAACGAAAAGCTGCAGATGGAAAAGGATGAAGGCGAGGCTGACAACCTCACACGGAAAACAACTTGTTACGGAGCCACAACAGGAGCTTCGGACGGATAACACAACGACGAACCTGGCAACGACAAAGGAATAACGATTTGCGTATTTCCTCATGGGACGTGCGCTCCCTGTACAGAGATGAAGCTGCTGAGCAACTAACCGATACCCTGTTCCAATATAGGGCTGATGTAGCGTAGCGTTACCGGAGATGTGTTGGACAGGACCGGTTATCAGGCTGCCTCTGATGAGTTGCATCTGCCCTGAACGAAACTCTTAATCCCTATTTTTAAATGCTTGGTTGCCATGCCCCAAACGTGGACCAAAAAAACATGAGAGTAAGTTGCTCTCGATCTGGTCCTGTCCAACATCAAGTGGATGTGGACTTAGGATCCCTCACTATCCTAAACAATAACTCAACATAATGTTGGCATTGAGGTATCCGCATTTCCATTTTAAACAAACCAGCGATGGCGGATCTAATACTATAAATGCGCCCGAGACTATCGGCATAAAGAACGATATCAACATAGACAAATTGATCGGCAGCCTATATGTTCTACTCATTAAAAGAGAGGAATAGTGCGATGACTTGCCACACTGAAAGCCTGGGTTTTGTTGGTATTTCTCTTTAGTCTGACTCTGCTTGCGTCTCTAGCTAAAACCAGAGCCATTTGGCCAATATCCATGACTCGGTGAGAGAGTGCAGAGATGTCATAAGATTCACCCCCTGGTCACGCTGTTGAAAGCCTTCTCGAAATCGATGAAGTTGAAGTAAAGGGGTGATCTAAACTTTGCACCCTGCTCCAAAATGATCCGTTGAGTGTTGTTGTGATCATTGCAGGAGGATCCAGAGTGAAAACTAGGCTGTTGTCTCCACTGAGCTCTTGAGATGTTTTCTAATGTTTTCCAAGATGAAAATAATAATGTTAACTATTATTATTGTGACTGCAGGGATCTCCCAAATACTTCTACATTTGCCACAATCAAGACGTGTTCTCTTCTTCGGATTTTCGTCGATCATCCCCGTCTTCCAGCGCCTGCCAATGATCTCACATTTCCAGGATTTACAGATGAATGAAAGAAGCAGCTATGCAGGAATAGCCGGAGCTGCGATCAACAGTTTTGTGGAGAGATCGTCAAGTCCAGTGGATTTGTCCGTGTGAGTACAAGGGGGGCTTCACTAGATGTTATACGACTGAGAACAGTCGTCGTTGGAAATGAGGAGGAACAACTCTCATAGAACTATCGAGTGACTTGCGACCACAAGTAATTTTTTACGTGATACCTCTCAGCGTCAATAAGAGCATTGAGTTCTCTACACTCCTCGCAATGGAGATAGGAACTGAACTGAACGTTATGCTCTTCAACCCATTTCCATGGCCCAGCAGTCAGCCCATCCTTGTGGTGCCTTTCGGCACATGATCAACAGTTTCATTCCCATGGTTGCCCATGCCCATCAATATTCTCCGGTGAGCTGTCCAATATGTCTGCTCTCGGAACAACAAGATAGTTTTCCCACTGCGAAGCAATATCTGTATCTCATAAGAAAACCGTGCTGAGCGCAAAGCCCGCCACTCCTACAAGAAGATGAGAGCGAGATACGCAAGGCAAGACAGACGACCATGATGGGATGATTTTAGGCCGGTGTCAGCACCTCTCTTGTTACGCACATCTAGAGGACAACTCCTGAATTTACTGCTAATCGCGATGTAATCCGTCTTTAAGATATACGTTGCCAATCAGTTGATAGCAAATTGGCCTTATGTCAGGCTCTATGGTCAAATAATGACGAGTCGGTGGACGCTGCAGAAATCCCCAAACCGCCCACATGGTCGTTACGATCTCCAAGGCTGTGTGTCCTCTTCACATGTTAGAGTAATGTGTTATTAGAACCCACCTTGGTATTCATCCCATTTTGGAAGGATCTTTTGGGTTCTGTTGAGTTGCTCATTGAAAGTCTGCTTATCTTCTGCAACGGATGACTCCTTTGGTGAGTAGTTTAGATATTTGGACCGGAATCTCACTGCTAGTATACGGTCTGATACCAGTACCCATTTGCTGGCAGATGGGTTAAGCATTAATTCGACAACGGATTCACGATAACTTCCGGCAACCTTGTGAGAATAATCCAGAACAATTTCGCAGGAGAGGAAGCTCCCTAGTGCCCACCATCTTATCTTACTTAGCTTCAAAATGTCCAAGCTGTATCGCTGAAATGCTCGCACAAGGTCGAGAAAGCGACTATGTTAAATTGTTACACCAATTCGTGACAACAGGAGAGCCCCTAATGCATATCCGATTTTTATTTTAATTGTTTTATAGTTAGGAATAAATTATTCCCACTTAGAAAGACGACTTATTCTGGAAACTATTGTAAAAGACAACAAATACCAAGTTCACTATTTGGTCACTACCGGCCAGATGTCCCGTAATTATTTACAGTCTTCCTGGCATCCGCGTGCAGGGCCGGTGTACTATTTTCTTCACCACGACCAACCACAAACGTGTCGAAGGAGCACCTCAAAGCCAGTGATTTAGCCTCAACGATCACTAAACTTAAGGTCGTGACCCTACATACGATATACGATACTCCGGTCCGACACCAGGCGGGACCAGCAATAGCTGAGTTATGTTCTACGATTTCAGAATCAGGAGGCGTCTGGAGCAGCAGAAGGCGAGGACTTGGAGAACGGGGAAAAGAGAAAGATAAAAACAGCGGTGCTACTCCTCCCCCTGTATTCTGCGGAGACTCGATATTGTCTTCGAGAAGTGTGCAGTTGCTAGCCCTCAAATCTCTATCCTTTTTAATCGTCTTTTACGACAAGCAGGGAATACGTTAAGTGAATTCTAACCCCCCCCCCCCAATCTAAGGGGCACCATCTCCCCACTTTAATAGAAAGGTCCATTGATCTGGGTGGGGTTGGTCTACGTTGACACCCTGAAATATTAAGGGTGTTACATAATCATTCAAACTGTAGGAACTCATCCTTCTCTTAGATTCTTGTAAAAGATTAAAGAGGCGGACAATTATATTTAGTTAGGATGATGTTATAGGTCCTTTTTTGGCATTTACCTTTAATATTTCCTTAAAGATACCAAATTCACAATAACCATCTTACCAAGTATCACACGGAATTACACGGGTTAAAACAATTTTGAGCATCCACCTCGCTTTCCCTTTTTCACACACATTTCACCTGTTTCGAATTTTTCATCCCAGCATCACTTTTTCCCATTTTTATCTGCTTGTCTTTGGTTTTAAGCTGTTTCGCATATTTCCAGGGGATTTGTCAGGACTACGGAAATAAAATGAAGAGGTTAAGGATCCGCACCATTCCTCCGGAGCTGTTTACCTTGCCTTCTCCCAAACACGCTGATGATAGCATTAGCACGCAACAATAGCAGTAGGAAAAAATGAAGAAAGGCAAGACAAAAAGGTTCGATTCTTTGCATCGCCCACAGCTAAAAGTGGTGGAATCAACACCGTGCAAATTGGCGATGGGACTTTGGTCTAAATGCCCGATTGTGTAATAAGGATAGCTTCTTATTAGGAAGCTTAAAACAAATTCACAACACGTCTGGACTCTCAGTTCCGGTGGAGGAGCAGCATCGCTAAGGATTTTCATGGTAATTCGAATGGGTCCTTTCCATACGTCGGATCAGCCGCAGCTTACATTTGTCCTGCGGGCTCTTCAGGGTTGGACCAATGATGATGCGTGAAAATAGCAAGCTTTACAGGTTTTTGTTTTCGAGTCCCGGCAAGGTCGCCCTCATACCAAAAATGAAAGTTTGGTCGCCGGTACTTCGTCCGTACTTCAGACCACCTTAGAATTTTTCGCCTTGCTCGCGACGTTATTTCGCCTCGTCATTGTCCTTAATGAGGTGCAATTATTGCGAGGAGGATAAAAAATGGCGATAATTTGTCATGGCGTTGTTATGCGTTTCTTTCGCGTAAGTTCAATGGTAAAGTTGTGTGTTTACTCAGCGGTTTCCACAATAAATTTCCATTGCTATGGAGGTGGCAACGTTAAAGGCAATTTGGATTAGATTTGATTTTGTGAAACATGATTGATTCGAGTTTGACATGAAGTTCAAGATAAGGCATCAGACGAGATTGTGAAAGCAAAAGTGATTAAAGTTGATGTCAGCGAAGACCGTAGGGGAGCCGCTTTAATGGGGGATAATTCGCTAGGTAAACTGCGAGGCAATCGCTTTTCCGAGATTTTTCAACGGATTTACAGCACTTGCTGTATATTCGCGGAAGGCACGATTGTTTCATCTAATGCTTTTCCAGCGCGATGATATATGTAAGACTGGATAAGCATCCGTCAGATTAACATGACCTGGCAACGTAAGGAGGAAAACTTATTTTTCGGGAACGATTCCTTGGCGTTATTGATAAGGCTGACTAGGGGTGCAGGCGTGGCCACAATTTAGATACTAGTCCCGCGCTAATCAATGCGTAAATGGCATTGGGCATTTTCCAAAACAGAAGTTGGATCCGGAAAACCGCAAAAATTGACTCGTCAATAAATAAAGTTCTCAAAATCATCGAATATGGAAAACTCAGGGTAGTGTCAGGACGAATCGAAGTGTTGAGTTCATCAAAAGTCTAATCCTGGAAGCGAAAAGCAAAACTCAACCGAACATTGAGCCTGTTCTGATACCTTCCCATCAATTTGGGCTAACCATTAGAGTGAACGAGGTTTTCAGATAGTTGCCATCGATTTTTCAATTCCGATCCTAATTGATTGATTCTCTCGTTTCAAAGTGGTTGCAGGAAATTCACGCAATAGTTTCGCCGCCACTAAAATTCACTGAAATGTTTCAATTTCGCCGCTGCGACACTTTATGTAAATTACAGTGCGGACACACGTATGCAATTAAGTCGCGTACAAGCTCGCGCTAATTGATAAATTAGAGAATCTCTCGTGTAAAGGCTTTTCCAATCGAGGCCTAGTGGGATGTCCACAAAATTCAGAGTCACGTTTACAGGTGAATGAAGAACTGCAACTTTGTCAGGAGTTTTTTATTGCAGAAAATTCCAGGAAAATGTTCTCTAATTTGAGGATTTTAGTCACACATGGTTTCCGATGAAGTTGATGGACCTTTTATCAAAAATATCTTTGGATACATCTTTACTCATGGATCCAATTTGCATCATAAGGAATAGTTGGGAGGCATTTGCGGAGAGAAGCCCAGTGAAAACTACTGACACTGACCAGATGGCTTCAAATATAAGCCAAGTGGGAACGCTATCGACTATTCTTGCGAAAGCCGAAGAGAAATTGCTTATCAATAAATACGCGGGAGTGGTGAACTTCCTGTGGTCTGCGAGGTTTCTCCAGAAAAACTTCAAAAAGGGGTGAAATATGGGCTAATGTAGCTGGAGGAGCTCTTGGACAGAATTTCGTACACAAGAGGGACATGATGTATAACAGAAGATGCGAGAGAAAACCGCAAACGCCAAACGGATCGTAGGTACCCCTTTGCAGAGCGAACTAGGGAAAAAACGAAAGGAGGACGGGGCATCTGAAGCCTCAAAAGAAGAAGGCAAATAGGGAGAAGAGTCAACAACACGCGTGTCATCAGAAAACCCTCGGCTTAAAATTAAGGCGGATGCGAAGGACGGAGCACCGAAAGAGAAGGCGGGAAGAAGAAGGAGGGCTAGACTGCCGCTCTGCTTATTAAGCGGACGGAAAGCAAGACCGTTGCGTAAGCTCTCACCGATATCTGTTATAGAACCAAGCCCGAAGATATAGGAGTGGAAGTGTCTTCCATTTGGAAAACGAAGAGTGGTGGAGTCCTCATGGAATTAGGCCCGAGGACACTTTCTAACGTTTAATGCACCTACGAAGCAGAGTGCTTGGTTAGATTGAAGAGAAGCACGGTCCATTGGCGACGAAATAGCCGAAAACAACTTAAGATCGTCTGGATAGAGCAAACAGGGTCAAGCAAGGAAGGGGGCAAAGTCCTCGATAGAAAACAAAAAAAATAAAGAACCCAGAATAAATCCTTACGGGACGTCAGGATCGGTTGGAAAGGTAAGAGGCAAGCCATACAACGAATAATATTGCAACGCTTAGAAGCGAGAGTTTGGACAGAAGTATCTTGTGATTTACAGTGTCGAAGACTTTAGCAACAGTAGTGTAAATAGTATGCACGTCCTGCCGTGAATTTAGACATTTGGCGACAAAGCTGTGTTGTTATTTCAATATGTAGTGGCCGAAGTTGGTAGACAACCAGTCACTGACATATCTCTCCAAGATTTTGGAACAGCAAAGAAGGGAAATGGGACGGTAATTCTCGGCAAGCGTACGATCGCCACTTTTGTGAATGGGGAAGCGGGAAAATGATCCCATTCGAAACTTTTGTTGAAAATAATGGATAGCGGAAGGGAGATCCACTGACTAGTTTTAAGCAAAAAGAGCTTTGGAAGACCATCGCAGCCAGGGCCGACATTGGCATCAACTTTACCAATGAGGTACTCGACAAGAATAGGAGTAAGGTGGGGAATGGTAGACGAAGCAAGCTGGCAACATCCACTAGCGGGAGAGAAGAGGAAGAAGAAGAGGGAACATAGACTGAGGCAAAGTGGCGGGAGAGTAAATCACAAGGTTGATAAAGGGAATTAGCTGAGGAGCCAGACAAATTAATGAACGGAGGGGATAGCTGGGCAAGACAGTGAGAATTGCGAATGTGGGAGCAAAACGGTTTGAGGTTTCTGCGCTTCAGTTAGTCTTCAACGTTGATCAGGTATTCCTTTCTGGATTTATGTATTAAGGATTTGACCGATTAATGTAGAGTGATGAAAAAAAAAAACGCCAGCATGCTTTCTAGAGGACAGAAACTTCATCCTCGCAGTATGTTTTTGACAAAGTTTTTTTTGGATTTCAGCGGTGAACCAGACAGGGTGAGAGTGCAAGCACTTAGGAGAGAAGAGGATGTAACGGGGAAGAAGATCAAATAAATAGTGGAGATAGTGGAGAGAGAAAAGGAACGCAGTTGATTGCTGCCAGAGCTGAGTTAAGAAGAAGAAGGAAAAGATGATTTCGGCGCGGAGATTGGACTTAATAGCTATTAGCGCACTTCCGCCGGCTCTTTTGCCAAGCGCAGCGCAGTCTCTGTCACAATGAAAGACAGAGTAACCTCCGAGGAGCTCGGAATCCATAATCCTGTTATCCAACCAGGTTTCGGAAATCCAGATGACCTGATGTTGGAATGTTAAGGCAGACGGTTTCAAACCCGACAGAGTGGTCCTTAGACCCCTAAAATTTTGATGAAACAGCGTAAAGTTGTGAAAATCATTTGAGTTCGGCGAGACAGGCGGGCGGACCGGAAATTTTCTCAAAGCTTAGCAATATAAGGTCTTCACACCCATTAACACAGCCCTACTTACTCTCCTCTTGTCTCAATCGGCGGGATTGGTTATTTATATTTGCGAAATTCCTCAGTATATTATCTCAACTAAAGTAATCAGAAGAGAACCTTACGGCACACCGCAGAAATTGTCATCTTCTCCAGAGAAATTTGATAAGAATGGGTTCAACGTAATTTTTAGCTCTTATTTGGCCAAGGTCATGATGATGTTTTTCCATTTTATGGAGTTGATGAGCACATTTTTTACAGTCACTATTCTGGCCGATGTGATCTCAAAAACATTTCCCACCTTTCTCTAATTGGAAGATATATATTACATATTTCTATTTAATTGGCATTGAACAGCCATAAGAGGAGGAGTCGCGAAATGGTTTGGCTGACTTCGGAATGTGAACTAGCTTCTGGGGGGTCTTAGTTTCAACGAGTTCCATCGCGGCATCTAAAAATTCCTTATTAGCGATTACGTAGGCTTCGTCAACGCTTACATTGATTACAGGCATTTGGCATCCTGAAAAAAAGTGGTAAATATACGCAGGAAGAACTGACGACAAGTAATCGGTGGAGAGTACTTGCCTCTCAGTAATGACATTACTGTCACTCCTTGAATCATTGGTTTCATAACGAATTGGCTTAAAATTGTCAGTTATGCTTTTCATGGCAGCCGCTTAAAATTCTTTCTTTGCGCTTTTCCAACATCTCTCAATTTCTCTTCTCTTTGTTTACTTCGTACAAGTGCCGTGGAAGGTATGAAAAATGATTGTCTGATGTTTGCTATTCATATACTCCTTGCTGATATGTCATTGAAGGTCTTTGACCTACCGCTAAACAAAGTGAGGTCTACCACCGATGATAATTCATACCTCTGGAAAATGTTGGTTAGAAGCTTGAGAGTGCTTCTAAGAGTACTCAGTAGCATCAATCCTCTTGTACTGGTTTATCTTCCTGTACCAAATGCCAATCTGCATTTAAATATTTCCTGAATTCCTGTCAAACAACAATGATTTCTCCGTGCAGTTATTTCGGTGTGCTCTACTAACTTGGATAAAACACCTCGAATCCAAATTGTTATTCCACAAACCGCTAAATTTCAAATTTAAGCATTACATATCGAAGCGTAATAATCGCATTTTTCTATTCTAAATGCCCATCGTATCAAAACGCCCCCACCCTTATTACTTATTAAAACAAAAGCGAGCTGAAGTCAATGGAAACTTTGGAAAACTTTCTCCCAAGAGGGAATGAAGTAAACAAAAACAATAACTTCCATTCGAAATCGATGTTTCGTATTCAAAAAGAGAAAAACAAAAAGTTTCCAGGTAAGGTTTCTTCGGGTGAGGATTACCATAAAATTAAAAAAGTTATTAAATCAATCCGATATCATTGCAAAGCAATCACAGGTTGAAGTTTCTTTTATTGATGATTTTTCTTCTGGATTTCTTTTCCCAAGGGAAAATGATGTCATTCAATTCCACTATTCTTGTTCAAGCTTTTCAATTGTCGTTAAAGTAGGACTTTCATGGAAAATTGTTATAAAAAATGTCAGAAAATGTTACTGAAGTTTGCTCAGAGGCATTTTAAATTAAATCATATAACCATAATAAAATAAGATCGTATATGGAAAGCTCTAACTAAGCGGTTTACGAAGTGAGATGATGATAATGGAACTCTGGCACATATTATTCTCCCCATTGCCTCCCCATAGATAAGATAGATAATGATCGTAATGGAAAAATCAGATCTCAAACCCCATAATTTTGAAGTGAGCTTACAGGTTTGTTTGATAGGGAATGAACTGTCAACTGTCCTTAAATGTCCAACAGTTAATATCAGGAATGGAAGACGTTGGTTCCCAACTTATAAGAAACTTAGATACTTTGAAGCAACGTTCGGCGCAGGGATTTCAAACTCTCTAGTAGTTCTAAAATCTGCTGGATGCAGGAGCATATTTTGTGAAATGTCTTTAAAAGGCGATAGATACGCGAATGATGTTTGATTGATCGACTTCAGGCTGGTACTATTAGTTCAGCCAGTGCACAGTGTAAAGTAAGTACGCCCGTGTGGTGTCGATTGTGAAGGTATCTTAGAGTTCAGCTTAGGGTGTATCTTACGCCAATGATCCTTAACAAATTCAGAATTCCCAGGCTCTATGCATTTCCAGCAACTCCGAAACGTCTATCTTACGGTTATCGTCTATCAAGGTTAGATGTTTCGCTTTGGCATTATTGGTTTGAGTGTCGATTTCTTCGGTCACCATGGAAAATTCGTCTGGAGTGTAGGCAGTTGCGACGGTATGGCGAAAGTATGGTGAAAGTCACTCCAGACGTATCAAAATCTTTTCACGAATCCCAACAGAGCGTCCAGACAGTACATTTTTCGATGACGAAAGCGAAAGAATATTAGGGTGGACTCAGGGGGTTACCCGCCCAGTACAATGAGCATGCTGAGTGGATTACCGCCGATGGCACCCGCCAAACAGCTTGAAGAACTGGAAGGGCCCAGGTCTTTATCGGATGCAGAATTTCTGGTACAAAAAGTATACATGGGTCAGTAGGAACATAGCGTTAATCAAATCATTATTCGACCCGAGGAATTTCCACTCCTTTTACCTGGGGGATTACCTACCGAATCTTTAAGAAGGAAGGCCAAAGAAATCTCTTCAGTTGCAATATCGATTATGCCAAGGCTTTCGACAGCGTACAGCATGCCTGGCTAATCAATTCCCACGTGTGTATCGTATTAATCCTAAATTAATAAAGTTTTTGGCGACAGTCATGGAAGAGTGGCATACCACCTTATCCGTGCGTTCATCTGAAGGTACCAATACCTCAGAGCCAATCCGAATACGGAGGGGCATTTTCCAGGGGGGTTCGTTGAGTCCCCTTTGATTTTGTTTGCACTGAACCCTCTTTCATGGCTACTGAATGATGTTAGAGGGTATGGTTTTGCAATAAAATATGACCTACGTGTTAAATGCGAGCTAATGTACTGGACAGATATCTGTGTTCTGGAGAGCTCTTTGTTGAGAGGATTTATGTGTGCCATTCAGAACGGCGCGGTCAATACTCGAGCTTATGAGAAGCTCATAATGAAAGAGCGGGTGGAGAACGACCAGTGGAGAATATGTGGTTAGGTGTTAGAGACATCGAACCATCTTATTTCTGGCTGCACTGTAATAACCCCAGTGTAATTCGCAAACAGGCATAATGCTGTATGTAAAGTAGTTCACCACAACCTTGAATACAACCATGTGCTGATCACGGGAAGGGTTTACCGGTATGAGTCACGGGCAGTATTTGATAGTTCTGCTTACAGCATGTATTGAGACCGGCTAGTTCTAGCTGATCGGCACATACCGCAACAAGCCTGACGTGCTGTTTATTGACAAGACCGGTCGCTCCGAGTATATTATTGATGTTGTTATCCCCCATAATAGCAAAATTGAACGAGAATACGTGGAGAAGAAGGTGAACTATGAGCCACGTACTGTAAATCAAAGAAATTTGGCATCTCGAGCGGGTGGTTGTGGTTCCCATAGTATTTTCAGCTACAGGTACTGTACCGAAATCCCTCACGGCTTCCCCTGATGTCCTGGGACTCTCACAAAGTCTCGTTTAAACCATGCAGAAATACACCATTCTTCATACGTGTTCGATGTTGTGGGGAATTATTGACGGATTCTCTCACTACACTACCACCGGCCATCGCCGCCAGCGCCCGTTCATCTTTTAATTAGGTAGGATCGCCCGAGCCCAAATGCTTGGCACTTAGTGCTGGTATTAGGTAAAATCCGGCATTCGCCAAAATTGTGACAACTCGAGAAAAATAAATTAGACGAATTATCGCAGTAAAAATCGGAAAATAAAAATTAGAACTAACTAACTAACTAATATCAGAAATAGGACAAATAAACATAAATGAGAATATGAAATATAGGCCTCCTTTCCCTTGAGAGCTGTCAAAGTTAGGTCCACACCGAGGTATGTTAATTTTTCTTCCCGAATTAATTAAAATAAATTTAAATATTCGAAAAAGTTTCAAAATATGTCGCTATCATATTTGGTCATTATACCATTCTTCATATTCTGGTTGACACCACGATTTTCGTTTTCTTGCAATGCTTCTGTGGCGATGGTTCCTTTGAACAGTGATTACGTCCATAATACGTGGTCGGCAATACCGAGCTACATGGAAATCAATAAGCACCCAACCGCTAGTTTGAGCTAATAACACGCCAATGGTGATGGTATTTTGAAATCAACTACTCCCAAATTACTTTTTCGGCCTAGTGAGTTGGGGCTTAAGAATGAACTCCAACTCATCCTTGATTGTCATAAAAGGTGACTGAAAGGGTAGAAATTTACGAGCAAGCAACCTGCAAATTTCGACGCTTTACTGCTATCGAAATGCTAGCAATGCTTTGGATTGGGATTGATCGGTGATACGCCCAAACCTTTTACTATCCATAACGAACCATGATTGGTTTCTCGAATGTGCACACGCTCCTCGACAATGATAGCAAGCGTCCTCAGAATGCTTTCTTCCTCCAATTAGAGGGAGAATTCCAAAGATAAACGTTGGACGTTCTGGGCCTAAATGACTATGACTATGCCGAGTATTCCTTCTCTACTGTGTAATGTGCGTTTGTACTCTGGAAAACCGAGTGGTCGCAGTCGCGAATCTAGTGTCAGGTTGGCAAGGCGCATTCTCTTCACCTGCCAGTCGGTTTCTGACAGACTTTACGGTCCAGGTTAAGGAGCATAACCATTGGACAGTTTTACATACTAACGAATTCTTCCAATATAGTAGAGAAGGATGCTTTCTCTGACTAGCAATATGCAATTCAGGAGAAGCTTCTTAAAGTTCAAACTGTGATCGTGATGGCAGGTTTGAATAACAAAGGGGGCTCTGACAACACCATGTTCGGCCAGACCGACATATGATGAGGAAATAAGGTCTTGGCGACAGCAAGAATAATAGTGGGTGGTTTTCGGATTTTTTGACCGACACCGTACGAGCCATCAGAATGGTCACTTTGCGATGGGAAGTAGTTATCTTCTGAATGTGCCTAACAAGAGAAGCGCTGAGATCGGGCTAGAAATGGATCACCATCTGGTCGTCGCTTACGTGTTGCACACGCCACTTCTCGCGGGATTGGAGATCTGCGACCCATAAGCTCAACATCGAATGTTTATTAGATCCAACTGTCGTTTGACAGTGGGAGAGCGATAGCTGATTGATCGATAGATATACTGAGTAACCCGCTGAGAATATCGATGAGCATTGGGCTGCCATCAAAAATGCATTTTTCCCACATGGCGTACACCGGCACGGCCAAAAGGGGTATCACAAGATCTGGCTGATTGCGAAATCGTGGAAGCGGATGGATTGACAGAAAGGAATGAAGGCTATATTGGCTGCTTCGAGTGATGGCGGGCATGACGGGCAGTCGGAGTTCTATCCGACACCGTATGAAATCCCGAGAAGTTCGGCATAATGTACGCTATGACAAAAATGAATTTGTTATTAGACTGGTCAGGAAAGCAGAACGTAATGATTTTAGAAGTGCATACCGGCTCTCAGATCAATCTACATGTGCTTACAAATCTTTCGATGGTTCTATGAAGGACGTTAACCGTTGACTCCTCTTCTACGATGACGAGCAGCTGAAGAGGTACCAAGAACACTTTACGATGGTTCTTAACCGTATAATATCTGGTGAAATTTCTCCTCTTGTTGATGAAATGTCTAGTTACTATAACATGCGGATACGGATTGTTCATCCAAGGAGAAGAGGAATCAACTTGGTTATCAATGAATTCAAATGGAATAAAGCCACTGGGTTTGACGGTCTTCCCACAGAGATATTTTTCGCTAAACCTGCAGTTACTGCAGATTACCATGGAAGTCCTGGCAATTCGATACCTTTTCCAGATATTGGAAGAAGGGGATGATAGTTATGATTTCAAAGAAGGCACTCATTTTGTGCATGATAATTGGGGGGAGGGGGGGGGGGGCATCTGTGTGTCCTGTCGTCGCCAAATTAATATCTTAACTAATTTTGTAACGCATCAGAAAACATCTTGGAAGCTTGGTCAATAGAGAGCAGTGTGGCTTCCGCTCTGGATCCCCCTACATTGACCACAGCAGCAAAAGATCTTGGAACAGTGCGAGGGGTTTAATTCTTCGTTTCATTTACTCTTCATGGAATTCAAGAAGATCTTCGAGAACATGAACAGCTATAATCAGAACGACAAATAATGAATGGACTGAACTCAAAGTATTACGTGCTGCACTGAGGAAAAATCTGAATGAGATTTGAGCTCCAAAGTAGAATCCGGGGGGTTGCATTCTGTCACCAATATTATTGCTTCTTGGAGCGAGGAGTTCAATGGACTATAACATATTTCCTGTAGCAGTTCGATTACCCTGATCGTATCTGTTTGCTGTCTCAGAGAAGCAAGTAGAGTTGAGTTGAGATACCAAGAAAACTGAATTCTCAGTCTGAGCTTCGAAAGATTGAAGCTCTGTATATTTAGGAAGCGTAGTTTCTGCGAACGGTGGAGCCGAAATATATGTTGATTGACGCTTAAGAGCGCAAGATCCGCTTTCCCTGCTTGACTTAATACCTCAACCTGTGCTATATTGGTGTTCTTTCTGTGTTGCTATATAGGAATATCACATGGAAAATGCCTCCCACTGTCACTCAAAGGTCTAAAGCCTGCATCAACACCTGTTTGCCTCTTATTATCGGAGTATACTGGCCTGATTCTGTTTCAAATCAAGAATATTGTCGGCGCGCAGACCTGTCAGTAATAAGTATTGCTGCACTATCCAAAGATGGCCGATGGGTGAGTTACCGTAAGGACGCTTGGTGAATAACAATATGCATTTCGGAAGGTCCTAGCGAGAGCTGAAACGCAATTGGGGTTGCCATGAGTGGTAGCGTGTTGGTGTGGTTAACGCGTTATATCCCACCACCACCAATCATACATATATATCTTTCGGCCTGGTTATTTGTCGGTAGCCAGCCCAGGTTTCATGCTTGTTACTTTTCCAAACCACGAAGAAGATCTCGATGTGGTCACGCACTGGAAAAATCCAGCTGTTTATCGACACTCACAGACAGCAGAGAAGCTATATAATGATCACATTCACGAGGATGGATGCCAAGCCCACATTTGGTTTTGAGAGATTTCATATCAAGGTGGCAGTTTGCTGAGGAGTCCCTCTCCTTTTCTGTTATTTGACAATTCCATTAACGAAGCCTAATCGCCTGTGTTGTTATCAACCCAAATCACTTTTCAGTCAGTGGCCCCTTTGAAAGAAAGCCATTGTGAGATAATGTCGGTTTGAAAGTCGATATTAGCTGCTCGGGGCTATGGGCTGAGTGAGCCGCCTACTGCAACCTATTGATATTCCCATGTAGGGAGCGGCTTTTTCTTCCTAAGAACTCAAGTCTTCGAGGAATACATGGCAAGATCATCATCTTGTACAGTAAGAGCTTTGACCTTTACTGAGACGTTTCGAGCGGAAGTTGAAATAGGCCCTTTTGGCTGCCAGCACTCGTTTGTGAATTTCGTAGTCAAAGCTGTTATCGGTTGTGGTTTTCGACCATAGATAGCATGAATTATCAACGGTCTCAAAGTTGCACTCCCCTATTTTTATTGTCCTTATTTGATCAGTGCTCCTTGAGGTTGTGGCTTCTTTGGTTTTTGTGCTGGTCTAGCCTTCATTACATTCATTACAAATCCCACTGCCACCAGTGAGATTTGAACCGCGACCTTCCGTATGACAGCTTTGTGCTCTAACCATAGGCGGCCTTAAAGTCGACGAAAAAATTGTGGAACTGAAGGCCACATTCCAACAGTTTTCCCATCGCTTGCCGCACAGAGAAAATCTGAGCTGTAAAGCTTCTTTGGTGTGGGCCAATGATCTTCTGGACGAACGGGGCTATCCGACCTAGTAATATAGCGGAGAATATCTTATACATGGTAATCAGAAACGTGATACTTCAATTGTTGCTGTACTGCGTGTTACCACCCTCTTTATGTATGGAACAGATAATGCCTCTTTGTCAACCCTCAGGCCTGGATTCGCTGTACCACATTTTCACCATATGTTGATAAACCGCCTGGTGCAATTGGTTGCCTTCATATTTAATCAGTTCGGCTGAACTACATGGACTGTTTCCTCAATACTTGGCTGTGACAGCATTTGTCCATCGTCTTCAGTTGGCCGGACCTCTAACTCGTCGATATTCTGGTTGTTGACCAATTCATCATAGTACTCAATCCATCGCTCCAATATGCTCACTCTGTCGAAAATCGGGTTTTCCTCTTCGCTCGACAGGATGCGCATATAAGGCGTATATAAGGCTGCATTCTGCTTTTTGGTAAAATTTGCGCGCCTGGTGCGGTTGTTTCCTATATTTTTCGAGTTCACAGACCTGTTGGTTGTTCCAGACTTTGTTTCCTGTCTGTGAAGTCACATCTCTGCTCAATGGAGTTCGTGGTAAGTTTCCGCGCGTGCCCGCATTCTTTGAGAGAGCAGCATTGCCCGATATTCAGCATCCTTCCGTGTCGCTGTTAGCTTAGATTCGGCATCGAACCAGCCGATCCGAATTTTTGCGGCTGGGCCCAAGTATGTTTGTGGTCTATCAATGATAACGTTCCTTAAGTGGCTATTTCGATCATTTATCGCTCTGTAGTGACCGCAGCTGCGCGACGGGAGCGGAATCTCATTCGGCTCTTTCTTAATTAATTTGCTTAAATAATGCAGTTAATAATGTGCAATTGCCCCAATGTTCGCCGCAGATTTCACATTATAGAATGTAATCGGGCGAATTGATCTTGACAAAAGGCGAATGATTTGCCGCATCCGCAGGCGCATGCGCATGTTGCCGCAACATTTACTAGAGAGAGTTGAAGGCAATGTAGCGGCAAATGAAGCGGTGCTGGGTAAAAGAGGAGGGTGGGAGCCTCAGGGGCCGCGCCTCATCTAAGATCTGAGGCGGAAGAGGCAATAATTGGGATTCGGATCCGTCGTGGATCTTCCCCTCCTTGATCGCGTACTCGGGTCCGGAGACTTACGGCTCCTCGCGCGCGGTCGAGCCGTTTTTTTTTATTTACTTTCCCATTTTAGTCGCGTTCTGGTTATTATTCGATAGGCCGTCGCGAAGTCCCTATTAATGTCTATTTTGGAATCCGGTGCGGACTCCCGCATCGGAATAGACACGTTGATTTGTAGTAATGAAGCGTGAGGGATCAAAGCGCTCAAAGGACCCACCCCACATTCCCGAGCCTGGCTATCACAGAGGCGTGCAAGAACGTGTCGAGCGTGCACTTTTATGGAGCTTCAATCTTTGCGGGTCGTTGTCGGCCACTTAGGATGATCGACCTGATCGTTCTATCTATTTATATCATTACAAATCTCAAAGAACTCTGTTCATTGCGATTATTGCAGCGTCCATTTCCCCCTTGTTGGTGTTACGGATGGCTGTGTTGTGGATGTGTTCAGTGTCCACCCTCATTTGATTTTCAGAGACGATACTAGGCGGTATTGTTATTCGTGCTCTGAGCACCATGCCAATGAGACAGTGATCCGGGTTTATATTGGCCCCCCTAAATTTTCTGATATTCACGAAAGCTGAAAGCAAAACAGGCGTTCAATCAACACGTGGTCAATTTGGAAATTTGTGGACGACTTTCTGCGCAAACCAGAAATTTCCAACATTTAGTGTGACACTGCTAACTGAATAATCCTCAGTCCGTTAGCTTTGGTATCCTTATCTAGGCTGTGGAAGCCAACGTATCGTCTGAATACGAGCTCTGTCTCTACTTAGCCGGTAAAATCAGTCAGTATGATTTTGATGTCACACTTGGGGTAGGCTTCTAGGGTTCGTTCAACTGCCTCGTCGAATGTATCCTTCCCCTACTGTGCAGTTTCCTCTGTAGGGACGTGAACGTTAATGGGACTGATATTTCTAAATTTGCCTCGGAAGAGCAGAGTGTATACCCTTTCGCCTATGTTTCCAAATGCGATGTCAGGCAGCAATAGAAATGCTGAATGTCTTAGAAAGGGAGGTCCTACGCTGAATTGGAAGCAGTCCTCGTGGGATATGAGTGTAGCGTCAAATACAACAAAGAGTTGTGTGAAATTGATGGAGAGCCGGAAGTTTCGTCCTTGATACTACTCTAAAGGTTCCATTGGGCTAGTCACCGATAGTTGGATAATGGAGTGTGCTTGCCCTTGTGCTCATCCTACCTATCATTTGCTGGGCATTAAGTGAGATAATTCAAAAAAAGCTCAGGGTTTGGCGGAGGACCAAGGAAACTTTTCAGACAGTGTCACACCTCTGCTCTACAGTGCAGCTTGACTAAAAGTAGCAACAGGTGGAATTTTCCGATTTCATTCATTCATAAATACAATGGGAGTGAACTCACTGTCTAAGATTGGTCTGAACATAGAAGTCGTTGGAAAACGACCAGCACGACGAAGTTAGATGGTGTTTTGACAAACGTTTGACTCCCTCTGGGCCAAGTCTATGGTCCAGAAAAGTGAGTTTGATCAAGACGACCCAACCCCGCTAGTGAACTGGACCCACATCCTCGAACGTCTATATGATTGAAAATGAAGTAGAGAACAAGACAATCAGAGATTGTCTTATGCTCAACAAAGACGTGAATAGAAGACACTTTTAAAATTCAACCGAAAGATATTCTTGAAGTTTTCATTATGTAAGAAATGTTGCAATTTCTTTTGTCATGAGCCAAAAATGGAAAAAGGTCATACACCCCATTCGGTTTGAAATGAAAACATTTCTGGGTCCTAATGAGTTTCTCTCCACCATTAGCGGAAACGCTGCCATAGCACCGCTTCTCATGAAAAATGCAACTACGTTCACCCCACGGCTGGCTCGCACCTAACGAAAGATATTACAATCAACTACGATCGAATTGTTTTTTTTTCAGAATTGCGTGCGGATTGAGAAAAAATGCTAAACTTCCCGTGTACAGGCTGCAACCCCAAATCCCTAACAAATCAAGTGGCAAGGATTCCAAACAACCCACCCAACATCGAGCAGGTGAATCGACCGGCGTTGCCGAAAGCATGTTCCGGTTACAGCAACGCATTCCACCCCTTCCGCAACCCTCAACCGCGACCGATTGAATGGAACATGCAGGGTGCATATCAAGAAATCTAATCACGAAACTTTGGTGAATTTTCGAATCTCTTCGCGTCAGGAGTTTTATTGTCCTTTTATGTATGTTTTAAACGACGACGGGACGTACGAAATAGGGGATGATACTGTAAATGGTTGGGAAAGGACGGTGCTGTTTAATCCTAGAGCATTTGGTGGCGATAGTTTGTTTCCAAGACGAGCATAGAACTGAAATTCAATCCCCGTTTTTGGAAAATTGTTTCGTGGGTTGGATTTGTCGAGCGTACACAGTCTGGAGGGCTGATTTGCCAGAAGATTGTTGCACTGTTTCAGCAGCAAGTGTGGATAATAAAAAACCCTCAAACCCTTCATAACCGCCAAAAGCACCTTAAGGTTAATCCTTGCAACAGCCGGCAACATGCCACTGCTCAGGTTCTGCTGCATAGCCCATGTTTGTGTGGTGGAAAGCCACCACCGCACACTAGAGCTGACATTCGGTTGGCACAGCGATTATCTAGTTTTCGTGAATAATAAGACAAGTTATGTACCTGGCTATCACCTTCAATTGGGGCTCCATTGTACGGTGGCGGTGCGGCACACGTTCTTTTCGCATATAATTGCATAAGTTGCGAATTTCATGCAACTTCAGCGATTAGAAGTTGGAGCCAACGAACGACGCAACGCAATGTAAGGGTGCAAGGCAATTATTTGAAAATTGTTTCTTGTGCATTATGTGAGCGAATAATAATGCGGTATAGTGGGATTTTCACACGACATTATAAACTTTTTGATTAAGTGCATGATGGGGAGTGAATAGTGAATGCAACGAATGTGAAATTTTCTATGCGGTCTCATAACTCCTGGAAATTAGCGGCGTTAGAGTGGGATATTATTTTGAGAATGATAATTATCAATTTTAATGGTTGCAACAGGGAATAGTTGTAATAATGGAGATACTACAGTGCCTTTTATGGTAGAAAATGAGAGCATCTCTAGCTCGACAGATACAGCTGATATTCGCTTTATCAAAAGAAAACATGTTTCATCTATGGAAGGTCAGCCCAGAAATGACTTTTTGTCCCCCACAACCTATACACCATTTTTCACATGATCATAACTCAAGTTCCTTCTCTTCGGATTCTAATTATTAAGTGAGATGTTGACTTTCAAGTTTTCGTAAACATTTTTCAATTTTTTCTCAATTAATGATAAGGTTCGAATGAGCGGCTGAATGAGCACTATATTGAAAACAACAAAGGCGACGGAAATGATGGGTCAGATGTGTCTCCGGGTAACTGAGATATGCAACGTTGCAATGCCGTGACGCCATTTGCCACAAAGCAGAAAGCACGGCGGACCTTCTGCTACCCATCGTCGAAACCAGCCAACCAGTATCGCGTCCAATCTACGATGAGGGGGTTGTTAAAAGGCACACTAACTCCCAATGGTTGCTATGCTATATTGACTCTCAATTTCAAAACGTATTCAATTCCACCAACTGGGGCCGAATTAAAGACGCGTTGACATAGTTGTTCCTGAATATGAATATGGTACGAGAGGGACAAGGTCTCCAAAGAGCATATAGTCATAAATGCGCTACCGCAGTGACTAGATCCCCTATTGATTCATGCCATGTATAATAGAGCGCTCGTACTTCCCATCTCAGAAGAGGCTATGAATGTTGTCTTTGCCGATGACCTGGCTGTAGTTGTTATAGCTACGCACCAAACGGATGGGGAGTCTATGTGACGAAGACGGCGCAGGCGGGAACAGGCTGGGTTGAGCCTGGCCGATGCGGTCTTAATAACTAGAAAGAAAGATATGCAGTCGACTCTAAGCCGGTTGTCGAATACTTAGGTAGGATAATTGATGTCAAACTGAGCTTTAGCGAATACATAGAGTGTGAAGCTCAAAAGGCAACTAATTCCATTTCGCTGTATGTCCTCAGGCAATTCAGATGGGACGACTATTTGAAGAGTTGATGGACACACAAGCTAAGTCCCAACATTGGGCTATAGCTTCGGCGGAAACGCAGGGAGACCAATTGCACATTTCTCGATTCCTCACGGATCAAAATATAATGGCTGTTAGTAAAGTGTTGTCCGTTGGAGAATTTCTGCATCTTCTATCGGGCGCAGACCCATATTCTAGGAAGAATTTGTTCTCCCCTTCAGCGAAGTCATCTGATTTCTTCAGTTAAGGGAGAATGTCAGGGTGCAGTGCCTCAGGAATCCAATACTTGGGGGGTTTGGCATTAGCCAAGCAAGCTCCCAGTCGTCGATATCCAGCGACACAAATGTCTTAGTAATGAGAATGTTAACTACAATGGTATCAAATGTGCGCGGGAGTAAATAGACCTGCATTCATCGCAGATCCGTTTAAGAGAAGTGCGCTTCTTTGTAGGGCTCAAACAATAAGATATGCCGACGTTCTCAGAAGGATGAAGGTGGATGTAGAACTCGTAGATTTGAGAGGGAGTGCTTGATACATCACATAGACCATATGCGCGAGCTTAAGAATCACAAAGATCTTGCCGCAGTCATCCATAAATCGAATTGTAAATTCTTTATTGATGAGATTATCAGAAAAGGTGAGGTTTGTTAGGGGCTGAAGAAGAGGTTTAAACTTACTGAACTTCAAAAGCGATCGGTTGAAACGTTAACAAAAGACTACGCTAGGACATAAGAGGGATCCTAAGTCACATCCATCTGATGTTAGATCAGACCAAATGGAGAGCAACTTACTACCACGTCTTTTGGTCTATGGAACCCCCCGTTTGGGGCATAGTACCCAAGCACACAGAAAAAAAAAACTGACGGTTTCGTCCAAGGTAGAGGCAACTCGTCAGACCCTGGCTTACCCTCGGAGCAACGTGACCGAAAGTGACAACATGTGGAAAACATCAGTCCTTTTTTTCTTTTTGAATGCTTGGGTGCTATGCCCCAAACGTGGGGTCCGTGGACCAACAAACGTAGGAGTAAGTGACTCTCCATTTAGTCCGGTCCAACATCAAGTGGATGTGGAGACCCTTATATTCCAAACAAAAATTTAGCTTTAGCCTAGCTTAGACGCAAACTAATGGTGGTTTCAACTTGAATATAATTGGCATCCTTGTTGTGTTTTTCCGATTATATAAAGGAGCGTTTTGCACCTGTGAGGTGAGACAGCATCTGATCTGATGCCTCTGCCCTGGACGAAACCGTGAGTCCTTTTTTTCACTTTTATTAGTTTATCGATAGAAGCTTGACTTGAACCGCAACAAAAAATAGACTATTTTCCCCTAAGCGATGGAGGCACATAACCCAAATAGCTTTGCTTGGTCATATAACCAATGTATTAATCACTGTAAATTGCAGGTGCTATTAATTTTAATGTGAAACCGCTGCAGTACATTCAAATTGCAGATTATGCAAAGGACAGGTTCCGTTATGAAAGAAATTGGTGGGAATA
Organism: Hermetia illucens; assembly: GCF_905115235.1. Lineage (NCBI taxonomy): Eukaryota > Metazoa > Arthropoda > Insecta > Diptera > Stratiomyidae > Hermetia > Hermetia illucens. The sequence continues at coordinate 149,995,815 of NC_051850.1, read as the reverse complement.
TAATTATCAGATCATAACTAAATAACGAAGGAGCTACTTAGGCCAGAGACTAAGCAGGTCAAATAGCGCTATGAGCTCAGACGTTCTCGCCTTTTAGAAGGTAATAAAATACTTGAAAGTTGAGTTCATAGAGGTGAAGGACCTCTTTGTTGTTTAGCCCGGGAGGAAGTGGCGTGGGGATGACGGATATTTGCATGTGAGTGAGACCTTGAAGAAAAGAATGTCAAGGAACATCCTCTGATCCAAGTATTCAAGGAGCAATTCATGCTCCTTGCGAATATTACTAGCTTATTCAGTACTCCAGGAAGAACCCCGGCGTCTATAGTGCGCTTGACATTCGTAAATACTACGTCTGTCGGAACGTCTGATTACAATGTGGCAGTGAGTGACCATGAGCCAATCTATGTAGAGATGAAAAGCGAGTTTAGCTACAAAGGGAGCTCTCGTAAGTGCCACGTGGCCATCCGGATGAGAGTAAAAGCTATTGAGAGAGGAACCTTTTTGTCGCACTCGAGACCGATGCATCCACAGCAAAGGTCAGCCAGGCTAACCAATATGTCATTCACCCCTTTGTATAACTTCAAAGAGCAGAATTTATTTCTGTCCTAAATATAATATATCAGTAAAGTTGGAAGTCTTCCATTGAAGGTGTTTATGTAGTTTCATACCCGGCTTCACTTTGATGAACTCAAATAAGAAAGATGTCGTAAACTGAAAAGCAAAATATCAAAAAGGCCGCTGGATTGCTTTTGGTATGGATAGGTAAAACTTCTAATACTTTTTGCAACAAATGAACAGTTTTTGTAAAATAGGAAGTGACTGTCCGCCTACCCATCTTCTGTTTTTCCTTTTGTATGAAATGGGGAAGACGAGGCAGGCTCCGCCTAAGATGGAGCGATGGCGTAGGCCTTTAGGGATGTCGAATTGGTGGACCTCGGCGTAAAACCGGGATGTCTGGAGTTCCCTGTTAAGGCAGGCCTAGACCAGATGCCGGTTGTTGCGCCGTTGATGATGATGATGATGAAATGGGAATGCCTCGGTAGCGACATTGTGGATTTTTGCCTATTAAATTGGTCTCCCACCCGCTGGCCACCATTCAACCATGTATGCAGATTATATCAATGGCTTATTCGTACAGTGAGAAGTGCTTCTCCTACCCAATCCCGCACCTTGGCATTAGTTCAATGCTTCGAATCTTCTCCTAGGTGCAGCTTAGGGCGCTGTTATCATCAGCGCGAGGCCATTCATCCGCTTACGCGTCACAGCAATATTCCAAGTCTGCTGCCTGCCTGTTCAAGTATGTGTCCGGCAACAGGTGTCGCAACATGCATAACCGAGGTTCCAGAGGTTCGACCCTAGTGGTTTTTCAGATAATCCCTTAATATCCGCAAGAGATAGCACGCAGAATGAGCTTTCTAATGTGCCTAGCATATTTGCCCATCTTACGGAATTGAAGGCATTTCTGATATCAAGCGTTATGAGGAGTACTATTCGTTGAGATTGGCTAGATCAGCTTGGCCTCGATGAACCGCATCCTAGACCTCCATAACAGCATCTTCTGTTCTGAACCCGAACTGCCCTGGAGGATAAGCGCGACTCTACCTGTTCCAAAAGCTTCAAAAAACTTCCCGATTTCACCCTCGCGGCATTCCACACGCAGAGAGAGCGCTTGGTTGGTGCACGCCGGCGAGTAACGTCAACCACTTCATCAAACACATGTACGAATGATAACTTACCGAGAACTCTGCCAGAACTCGCCACTCGTCCACCGATAGTGCCAGAGATTCCAACGCCGAAACTGATATCAGCGATGCTTACTTCGTAACCTGGACAACGAAACGTTGGCGTGAATCCGGTGTTTAAAGCTACGAGACCGGTTTTCTCCGCCATTTCGAGGATCCATTTCCTTCTGGAGTGTGGCTGGCTCATACTCCATTCAAAGACCTTAGGATTAAAATCACCGTCTCATAATTCGCCCGTCCGTGTCCGAAACGTGCCCCTCCATAGTATCAAGCCGACATCGAAAGTCCGGCATCATTCAGCGTTAGGTAAACGCCAAAAACACCTTATTCCTAAATATCCGGACAAACCCATTTTCTCGGGCTTGGGCAAGAACACGGAATCGAACGTCGTGTTCAACCCCGGTACTCGATAATTCGAGACGCCATGAAGCCGGGTCCCTGTTCCGGTATTGCTCACTGATTAGCGATAGATCAGCTTTTATCTCCGTAGCGAAGTCCGCTAGCAGCTGGTGAGTGGTTGCATTCTGGTGGATGTTATTTTATTGAACGCGGATCATGCTATTTGCGCTCTAGCCCGTCTTAGTTCCGCCTTAAAGAATGGATACCGTCCCGAACCCGCAGTTTGTGCTACGCTCTCACCAGACGCGCCACGATCCCTGCAAAGAACTCAACTTCCGCTTTCATTGTAGGTTTTTGTTTGGTGACCTACCTGACCATATCTGCGACATGTTGTCTTCCTGCCGGGTCCCTTGCAAGTTGCTGACGGGTGTCCACAGTCCAGACACCTGTAGCACTTGATGTGGATTATCCGCATTCCCTGAAAAGAAGTTTCCGCGAATATTGTTTGGGGACCTACCCCACGGCGAACTATTGGCCTCGAGCATTTACAGGAGTGATGCCCATGCGGGCGTTAATTACCTCTGGACATTCACATTTTATGGCCTCCTCCACTTCGACCTTTTCTGTGAGACAGTCAATGTCACGGATTTCTCGATATAGGTTCTAGAGTAGAAACGAGTGCCTTGTTCCTCAGTAACCCCTTGACCACTTCGCAGAACGTACTCTTGCTAGCCATTTTCAGGTCTAATTCCACCAGGACTCCGCCACCCTTCGTTTTCCATATAGAAGGCATTTCTGCTTCATTGTCTTCGGGTTTAATTAAGGACTTGTGCAAATATCTTGCCTTCCCTCGACTTAATGAGCAGAGCCGATGGCCTAGTCCTTCTTGTCTTTTCTGTTAGCAGCTTTTGGTTTGTAGCCTCCTTGTCTTTGGACAGATAAGTTTTGGGCGGCGTAGCCAGTTGTTTTCTTTTATCATTCTTCGCCTTCCTTTTTTGGGCCTTGGAAACTATTTGGATAAAGTCTTGCTCTTTCTGTTGCGAATCGTTTGGTGCTGGCAGTGTTCTCATCTGGAAGTACGGCTGTTTCTGCTTTCCAAGCGTCTTCCGCGGCTCTTTACGTTCGCCTACGGAAGGAGACGCGGTCCAGTACTTCCTCCAGGTCCATCAACCCGGCTTTGACGCCTTTGCTGACGTTCCTGTGCAGGAGCTTTCCCGACCGTATACCCTTCACGACTGCCGCGCATTTCCTGATGACCCTTTTCTCTTCAGCTCTAGCTAGGGCGGTCGACTGCACTTTAAATGGGTTCGTGTCGGAATCCACCTGCTCTGGACAAGCGATTCTGACAGGGCTTTTTTCCGGAACAGGGACACTACAGGTTATTGCACTTGCTGTCTTCGTACCGCCAATCCGGCTACTTGATAAGGCTTCCTCTTTATTTGGGTGTCCCGGTGCCATATCGGCTATTTCAGCCCTCGCTGCTATTCTTGCTAGTCGCTGCTATGAGCGACGCATTTTTGTGCTGCGCCGAAACGCAACCAGCTGTTCCTCCTTGCCTGTTATTTCGTCAATTTTTTGCGCAATTAGGTTTATCCTCCATGGAACTTTCACCAGCGCATCGTGTGCAAAGGAGCCGGCCACAATAGTCAGGAACGGGCGTACCCTATGGGACACAGCATCTACCCAGTTCCCTGAGGCCTTACCCGAGTTCTCCTGCATCTAGCTGATCCCGGAAATCACGAACGAATCAGCGCTCGCTCGGAACAACGCGGTCTACTAATACTGGTTCAGTGCACACTCCCCGGGCAGGGTCCGAAGGGGTTGGATCTTGATATTCGCCGCAACTACTACCTTAGCAGAGCTGGATTCACATCACCCTATCACCCCAGTGCGTTCCGACTTGTATCCGCCATTCGCGGTTCGTTCTTCACCGAGAGGCTTTCTCAAGGCGACTACCTAGGACGCATTTATACTGCCAGTTATGGAGTCAGAACTTCTTACTCGGGGACCTCGGGACGTCACTTCACGTTAACAACCCATTAAAGGTCACTGACGACCTCTGAACGTGGTGAGGCACCCTACGTTTGCAGCCATGAGACCAGCTGCTGCATTTGCTACTCCGCCAACAATCATGTTGAGCTTTCGCAACACCACTTGATTCTGCATACGCTATCGGATCCCTTAGTTCTTGCGTCTCCCCGTGTGCTTCCATTCCAAGAGGCGGACTGAAAATGTTGTAACCACCATCATTGTTATTCGCTCTCAAAATGAAGATAATACTCTACGGTTTCCTGATATGATTGAATTTCAATCTATCCAGGAAAATGTGAAGCACGATAGAGAGACTACCCCTGAGCATCTTCAAATTCTTTTGTGCCAGTTTGAACACCGGGCTGAAAGTTGCCACGTTTGTAAATTTGTCCTTGCTGGTATTCATGAACTTTACCCTCCAGTATCTGAAATCATTGCCCGGGTTCTGTTCATCAGTGCAATTCAAATGGAAAATTGCCTGGCGAAATCCTTGGTTGTTAAATATCGACTTAGTTCCAGCTTCGAGCATTGTTATTCTGATATTTTGCCATTCTTGGAGGAAATTCTCACGGCGGCAGTCAGAAATAAGGTTGCATCTTACGTATATATCCTCTTCTTTCCTGCCTTCGTGTACGTATTCTTATGGGAGGGACCAGCTTTGTTGAGATCTTTCTTGCTGATTTGATCACCTCTCGGCGTGAATATAAGCCATAGTGCGGAGCACAATGAGGTGCTGCCCACTTCAGACAGACAAGCCTGCTGCATTCAGAGTGGGTCCCACCGGGGTAACGAGTTTGTCCCCACTTTCCGCCGAAAATTTCACTTCCTTGTTTCCAATTTCTTTCTACATTACCGCACCTGCAGTTGCAGCCATTTCTATGTACTCACTCTCAAGGATCCCACCTTTTTTGCTTAATGCCTTCCTCTGCCTTTCGTTAACAAGGTGATACGGTCGGGTACTATATAAGCTTGCGCCAGGAACCTGGTTGTTTGAGATTGTCTTTCTCAGTTTTGTCCCCCGGGTGGTTCCCAGAAAATGGTCCATGTGATTTGCAAGGATGAGGTGCTTGTATAGTTTGAGTCATTTTTCTCCCATTAATATATTTCTTTTCTACAAAATACGTATCCCCATCAGTAAGTGCACAGCACCTAACCTAAGGTAGGCAATCAAAATTGGAATATGGTTGGGGTATGTAATATACCGTGCGCTGAGCTGCCTTCGTTTCCTATTATTACACATATCTCTGCATCGATTCTTGACGTAGTATTTATAACTATTACTCGTTAATTTGGAAACTAAGTCACCCCCGGCAGATTATACAAAACACTACGACCGACGAGGGAGGAACCGTTCATGAATGAGACCTGTAATTCGAACCAAAATGTCGGTTTGAAAATAACTTAGACATGGGCCCATCGAATCCTCGCCGGCACGAATCTCATGACTAGCGTATTGTCAAGTCGCTAATTGCATATTTTCCCAACGGTCGGTCGAATTCTTCCAGCCTTCTCAATTTCCCTGACATACCATTAAACTAGCTCCCGACATTTCCCACAGTCGAATAATGAGCTGCAAAGCACGCACATCCTTCAAATATGCATTCAAATCATTCGGATACTTATCAAAAATACTCCACCTTGCCGTCCTCGTCCTGTGAAACAATAACGTGAACAATATGATCGACATGTGATCAATATGGCATAGAGCAAGACGTACTTGAAGCCGAACAAGAGGACTCACTTGTGCCAGTACCCTCGAACAAATAACATGTATTGTTCGGCAAAAGGATAACATATGGTCGCCTTGGACTCACCGGAGGGAGAGGAAAAAACCTAATATCGAACGAGTGAGACCAACACCCGTTAAAAGTTTTTCAATAATCGGAAAATTTGAAGTGATACGAGTATTCTAAACTGGATGCTGGGAAAGTTTTGTGCTCCACATATCGATTAAAGTGCCGCAGCACGTCAGTCCGCATGGCGTTACTACACAGTCAGGCGGGCGAGTCCTTTCGTGAGAACATTGCACGATTCCAGGACCCACGCGATGAGGTCATGAGCGCAACTTGAAAGCATTCCATCTGACGATAACGATATGTGCTCGAAAAGACGTTACATGTTGCTGCTGGAAAATTTCCGGATCCGCAGCGTAGGGTGGAAGCGGCGGGGGTTCCGTAAATACCAACAGTCATTAGGAGAATTATTTGAACGATATGAGAATCCGTTCGAGTGAGCCGGTAATTGTCTGCGAAAAAAAATTTCATTAAAGACACGATTACTAGATGGAGGCGGGAAGGGTCGAAGGTTACTCTATCAAGGTCTTATCTCATACTCGGGAAAAATATCCTTGAGAGTGGAATGGAAAATTTTATTTTAATGGTTCTCTCCAATAAGATGTAAGGACACCCAATATAATAGACCGAATGAGGAGAAAACCATAGATCTATCAAGTCGGCCCCCATTGTTTCCCATTAATCACTGGAACCACCGTCAATTCTGGAGAACAATTCGTCAATAGCATGCAGTTGCGAATGTAACTACGTAATCTGGGACTGAGTCAACACGTAAACCATGTTTGGGTCCTTCCGGCCAAATAGGGCAAAAATAGGATGCAAGCCGCCTGAAACCCGAGCCCAAGGAACAATATGGCCCAACCCGGACTGGTCGTTATTTTAATTATTGTGTACGGGGCTCAACTCCCGGAACGCAAGTATTGTTGTTAGACCTAATTGTACGTATATGTCAATGGCTATCAAGTAGCCACGGCGCGGAACTACGTATTAGAACTAACCCCAATGTAGGCTGGCAGGCACGACGAATATGTCCTGGAAGTACTCGATTGTGGGTTACACTTGATTGACACCAGATGTACAAGTAAATAGTGCTGTTGCATGTTTAACGATATTGTTGTTGAAATTCACGGACGCCACCGCCGTAGAGGAAACGAAATGTTAGTGGGCCGCATGTGGACTTGCTACGCTGAGTTTACTTAAAATGTTATTATGTTCAATTACGGCCAATGGTGGAGTGTCAATCTACACAGTTGGACTGCACTTGTAGAAATGAGGCTGTCCTTTCTTTCAATAGGTAGCTTTTTAATTGAGGCCATGTTTGCATTTTAAAGGATTCTCTTGGCAAAAGTAATCGGCAACGGAAAAAGCCATTTAGTATTAAATAACGGAATAATTAATTGCAATAAGGTAGTTTTACTGCACGAGAAGAATTAAGAGAACATTTAAACAAAACTAATGACGCATAGGGGTTTCCAAATCTTCCCTGGCTTATTTTCCTCTCAAATGCAAGCAGTCCAAGCAGGGGCTTTATCCTACACCGATAATCCTATGACAACTGTCGAGAAGAAAGGCATTTCTGAAAGTGAAAAAGTGTCGAGAAATCATGAGAAATGCCTCCTCAACCAAAATCCTACACCAGATGAGCACACCAATAAAAAAAAACACAATAAGGACACTAGTAACAAACAGTGGAGACCCCGTAACGCACAGAAACTGGCAATCAACTTTATGTTTTTTTAATTATTCACAGCCTTATTTTTCTTTCTTCTTTTTATTTTAAATTAATTTTTAAAGTATAAATTTTATTTTGAAAATTTATAGAGAGGAGTCCTTTTCCTCCTCGCCTGTTTTTGTACTCGAACTGAATTCTGTCATGACACCGAAAAACAATTTTCGCTGTCAAAATTTGTTTTTCGATGTCATGGCCACCGTGATGCGCACGCAAGTTGCTTACTCCGCCACAACACCCCATCCGCAGCTGAAACCAAAGGAGGTTTCGGCGAGAAACCAGACGCGCGCCCTCTCAACTCGGCTGCTGCAAGTCAACATGGACGCGTCGCGCGCCTCTCGCCCTGGTCGTATTTTCTTGCGGGACGAAGGGCTCTAGTCGAGCCAAGGAGATCCGTTTGACCGTCGACCTCGTTCGAGGACTTCAAAGAGACCCTCATAAGATGGCCGCAATGGCTTCCGAGGAGCATCCGTTCTAATTGTGACATTCGTACAGGATTCGAGATCGTTGTCAGTCTTTGGCAGTCTCAGATTTGCCCCGTATGCCAGCTTGGCGGAACTTGCAGCTAATTCTTCGCTATTGGCTGTCCGGAGGCCAAGTAGAATGACTGCAGGACTTTCTACCAAAAAGGATTATCGCGGCCTTCATTATCCTATGCCACCTTTCGAGCATCCCATTGGACTGCGGGTGATATGCGGTTGCCCGGTAGCATTTAAAGCCGAAAAATTTGCCCTATTCTGAGAAAGGGAAGGACTCAAACTGCATTCCCTGGTCGGTGATTATAATTGCCGGCACACCAAAGCGCGGAATTCGCTCTCTACAAAGGGGCTCTTCCCAAGATTGTCCTGTAATGTCTTTCAGAGGTATCGCTTTAGACCACCGCGTGCACTTATAGATAATTGTGATGTAGTACCTGAAACCGGGTCTCGCAAAGGGCTAATGATATCGAGATGGATTGTGTGGAAACGCTTGATGGACTGAGGGAACACTCCCACCTCTTCCTTCATGTCTTGTCCAAGAATTAATGTCCTTTTTCATGGATAGCCAGAAATACAGATCGGGAACGGCGTTAAATACTTCCTTTTGGAAATTGGCCGGAATTTATGGCCTCGGTTTGTTGCCTGAGTTCTCACAGTATATACTGGATGTTGAGCCGAAATTGGGAGACTCCCTAAATGTGTATTTTGAGTTACCCCTCAAGCTCTAAGGAACTGTGTCTTCCCTCTGCGCCTCGGTGATTGCCGAAAAATCGACGCTGGCGGGGATCTTGACCTCTCCAGCACGTGACTAAGCGTCAAAAACCACGTTATCTTTTTCAGACACGTGCTGATAAAGTTTAAGTGCCGAAGTTGGCGAGGGGACGCTTTGTGGGGCGTTTTTTCCAAAGCAAAAGTATTCCTCATGGTTCGTGAACAATGTGAACGGCCTGCCTTGAATGGAATACCGGAAGTATCTAATTGCATGGTATGCGGCAATTAACTCACGATCATAAATACTGTAGTTCCGTTGAACGGGATTGAGTTGTTTAGAGAAGAACCTCAACGACAGCCAGATTCGATTCACTTTTTGGTGAAGAACAGCATCTACGCCAATGTCCGTGATATCGACGAATCCAGCTAGAGATGCATATTTCTGAGGGAATGCCAGAAGTGTTGCATCCACCAGCTGTTGCTTGGTGCCTGGATAACCTCTTGAAACCACACAATCAGACGCTTTGGTTTTCGGCCCAGATATGAAGGCTTTAAGGATCGATTGATGGAAGGTGGCCTTGACCAAGAAACGACAATGGAAGTTTAACACGCCCAAGGATCTTCTCAGATCCTTAACAATTTTCGAAAGCGGGAAGCTCGAAAGCGTTTGCATCTTGACTGGGTCCGGCTGAATGCCTTCGGCGGTAATGACGTGGTTTAGGAATCTCACCTACGGTTATTGGAATTTCCACTTTTCAACGTTAAGAACTAGATTATCCTGAAGGAGACATTGAAAAATCCACTCGAGGTGCTCTAAATGCTCGGACTGAGAGGAAAAGGCAACCAGATCATCATCCAAATATACGAAACCGAATTAGAGTTTTGGCAACACAGAGTCTATGAATGTTTGCAAGGTTTTGATGGAATGCCCTGTCTATGTCCAAGGTTGAGAAAATACGGCAGTTTGCAACAGAGTCCGCAAAATCGTGAATGAGTGGGATGGGATATCCGTATGGAATCCGCTAAGCATTTAGACGTCTGTAGTTGCCATTGGATTTAGGGGCCATGTGAAGTAGCGAAGACCAATAACTGTCTGAAGGTCCCCTGGTTACCCTGCTTAAGATGTTTTTCGAACTCTTTCCGTGCAATTGCGAGCTTCTGCGGTGGCAATGGATGCACCTTGAAGAAAAATGGGGAGCCAGAAGCGTTGATGTGGTGCTGATTATCATGCTTAACGGGCTTAGAGAGACTACGCTCGGTAGTGATGTTGCGGTATTTTTGAAGAAGTACGCGAATACGTGCATCGGAAACGTCTTCAAATACGATGGAAAGAGTGCTAGGTGAGCAGGATGATATTTCTCCTGATGAGGTAAGGGAAGTTGTGGGGTCAATGAGGCACCTGTTATGTACATCCACCTGTTATGTAAATCCATAGTGGTGCAATAAATCCGCGCCTAAGATGGGTATGCCGATGTCCGCGATTGTGAAGTCTACCTGCCTGTAGCGATACGTGCGGAGCGACGAAGAATCTACTGCCACCAGTTTTCATGATTATAGAATTAAATTATGATTGCAGGATACGGGAAGAACCGACAATTTAGCGTCTGCATCGACCAGATAGTTGCGGACATGGTGCTGCAATTCGAGTAGCAGCCTCCTGAACTCCCGGCACATTTGCGAAATTGCAGGAGCTGGTACATTTCTTAGTTTCTAACAAACCTAGGATGGTACCAGCACGCCTCGGTACTTGCTGAAGGTTCTGATAGCCCTTCTCGGGAGGCAGATATAGATCTTCATCAAGTTCTACTCCCGGAACGCAAAGCGGCGACGCCCTTCGCCAACTCAGGGACGGTGGTTATTAATGCTGCCATCATCTGCTGTAGTTGCTACGATGGTCGCACGTAGACCTTATGAATTTTGTCCCCGGTATCAGCTAACATGTCCACATGCTCCGAATCCGAATCAACTGCCTCCTCGCAGTGTTGTTGCTACAGTACAGCTTGCTGCTGTTGTTGTGGAGCTGATATCACTTGGTGTTGCTGTTTTATACCGGAACCACCCGGACTGCATGTCATGACCACCACGGTAGGCACTTTTGTACGTCCGACACGCAAGTTGCTCGCTCCACCACAAGGCGAAGGCACATCCCCATAACACTAAAAACCAGGTAACTACACCGAAGATGGAAGAAGTTGGAAAATCAAGCAGTGGAGCCAAGGTCAACACTAGCCTACTGCGAGGACTGTAACCTACAAGGGTCCCTACTCAAAGCAGGGACCAACAATTTGCAGTACGTTTGAAGTCAGCATATTAGAAATCTGGAAGGAGACAGGACTTATTGGAACAGTTGCCAAATAGTATTTGCGCTATCTGAAGGACAGTCTGTAACCAGAAAAGGCTGTTAAGAAGGCTCAGGTAAGATATAAGTCTTCAACAACGGAGTCAAGAAAGCGGGGAGCAGTGAAGATCAGTCTACAAGAGGGGAATATTCCTATATAAAATGAAACCCAAGTCCAAAAGGGGGGAAATCGCGAGGATGCCAGAAATGAAGACAGGGGCCAGGAAGCCCCCCGATAGCTATGGTAATGCGGTGAAGAGCATTCGACAGGACAGACCATATTTTCTGAGCAAATTCTCACTCGGGAGTAGGAGGAAATCATTGAGGATCTCACTATCCATATCCATGATATGTGTGACAAAAATTCGCTTTCGGCCAATAAACTCAAAGTCTTCCCTGCTTGTCGTAAGAGATGACTAAAGATATAGACATCTGTGGGATTGCAATCTGCAAATTTCAAAACTTTATTGCAACCGATTCGTAAGTAACGCTTCGGCTATCGAAAACGGGTAATGATCGGTTTCTGGAAGGCGCATATGCTTCTAGATACCGGTATCGTGGGGTCGTTTTCTCCAACTTGAGTGGGAATTCCAACAATTGGACGTGTTGGGCCTAAACGAAGTAAGATGGCGGGACTCTGGAGAGGACTCCTGTCTCTCTTGCCAAGTGACAGCAAACGCACAACTGGTGTTGCCTGGTTTCGGACGAATCCAGCTTGGAAGATTCCGCTCCAGGTTAAGGAGCATCCCATTTGTACAGGACTATGCACTAACGCAGACTTCCGATATAGTGGAGAGGGATGCTTTCTACGAGCTATTAAACGCAGTTCAGTGGAGAGTGGTGATCATCATCATCAACGGTGCAACAACCGGTATCCGGTCTAGGCCTGCCTTAATAAGGAACTCCAGACATCCCGCTTTTGCGCCGAGGTCCACCAATTCGATATCCCTAAAAGCTGTCTGGCGTCCTGACCTACGCCATCTCTCCATCTTAGGCAGGGTCTGCCTCGTCTTCTTTTCCTACCATAGATATTGCCCTTATAGACTTTCCGGGCTGGATCATCCTCATCCATACGGATTAAGTAACCCGCCCACCCTAACCCATTGAGGGGAGGGATCCTGCTGCTTTTATCTGGCCTCGCAAATTGGTCAGGGTCAGCCTAGTCAGTCTTATTAATTTCGTCGGGATACTGAATTCTCTTTTGGCCGTGTACAGTTTTACCCTGGCTATGCTATCATAGGCGGCTGTAAAGTCGATGAACAGATGGTGCAACTGTTGTCCATATTCCAGCAGTTTTTCCATCGCTTGCCGCAGAGAGGAAATCTGATCTGTTGTTGATTTGCCTGGAGTGAAGCCTCTTTGGTATGGGCCAATGATGTTCTAGGCGTATGGGGCTATCCGGCCTAGCAAGATAGAGGAGAATATCTTATAGATGATACTCAGCAACATGATACCTCTATAATTGCTGCACTGTGTGATGTCTCCCTTTCTATGTATGAGACAGATAATGCTTCGTTGTCAATCGTCAGGCATTGATTCGCTGTCCCATACCTTGAGCACAAATTGATGATTGGTGTAACTGGTCGCCTCTATATTTAACCAATTCGGCTGTAATTCCATCGGCTTCTGGCGACTTATGATCTTTTAGCCGATGAATTGCACGGACTGTTTTTCCTAAACTTGGTGGTGGCAGTATTTGTCTGTCGTCTTCAGTTGGTGACCCAATTCGCCGATGTTCTGGTTGTTCAGTAGCTCATCAAAGTACTCAGTCCATTGCTCCAATATGCCCATTCTGTCGGAAATTAGATTTCCCTCTTTTTCTCGGCATGATGAGCATCGAGGTGTATAAGGCTTCATCCTGCTGACTTGTTCGTAAAACTTCCGCGCCTGGTGCGGTTGCTCCCTGTACTTTACTAGTTCACAGACCTGTTGGTTCTCCCACGACGGAGTTCGTGATAAGGAGGGTGGTGATGGGTAATCTAAATGCAAATGTGGGCTGCAACAACACTTTGCTGGAGCATGTAATGGAGAATCACGGTCTTGGCGACCATAACAATAATGATGGGAGGGTCATGGATTCCTGCAATTTCCAGCGCCTCGTCATTGGCTCGCCGCTTTGGAGGACGAGACTAGAAACACGGAAAAGAGAATTCTAGTTGAAGGACACTTTGGCATCAAACTCTCGAATGGGATACGCCTCAAACAGATTCTCGAGACACAGAAATTTTGGAAATGACCGCCTTGTCCTAAATACCGGTAGCACTCCGGCATTCCGACGCCGTAATTGCGAGAGAATTATTTCTGGTGTATCTTCTGCTATGAAGTCCTTAGTGTCAGCGGTCCTACGATGGAAAGTACTGGAAAGTTTCACGGTCAGTGATCATCAATACATTTCTTTCGAAGTGATAAACAGCTCTTTCCAATATTGTGCCGTTCGCAAACACTTACTATGCGGAAGATGGGGAAAATCGTAGTTTCAAAATATGTCGAAGCTCTCTCAAGAGGTTTAAATCAGCGACAAGCCCCAGCGCAGATAGAAGAACTGCAACTGAATCGCTATTTGCTTCCCGGAAAATTACTTGTTGCTTATACTTCGGTGAATTCCTTCGCATGCAAGGGGCCAAGACGAGGTGACGATTAGATCCGCAGATTATAAAATTGGGAAAAAGAACCTCTGGCACAATATCAAAAAGCAGAAAATACGTTGCTAGCTAACCGACGATGTAAACAGGGGCCATGGGGCCTCGGGTATAAGGTGGTTATCGAAAACTCGGTGCATATTGGTCGCCCTTTTCGATAGAAGGAGCGAAGATGGGAGAAATTGTGCAGGCCCTTTCCCTGTCTACTTCAGCCGAACTGACGCTGTCGGTGAAGGATAGACCACTCAGGAATGCCCACTCTTCACTGCAAAGGAACAAGAGTCCTGTTCATGAAGGATAAAAAAAGCACCACGTATGTAAGTACAACCCGAACTTGCTAATCTGCGCATTCAACGCATGTTTGATAGGAAGTGTTTTTGCCTCCCGCTGGAAGATTGTGTCACTTGTGCTGATAGGCAAGGGCAAAAGCGACTCCGAGCCGACGTCAGCATATCGTCTGCTCATTATGTTGGACACAGCGCGGAAGCTGCTTGAGACCCCATTAAGTCACAACTGACTGACGCAATACGTGCTGCAGGAGACTACTCGCCAACTCAATACGATTTTAGAGCGAGGCGATCCACAATTGATGCCATTAAGGAGGTGGTCTAACGGTAAAACTGGTTGAGGCGCACAATCGCTATTGTCGACGAGTGGTGCTCCTTGTGACCTTAAACGTAAGAAACGCCTTCAATTCCGCGGGGTGGTGCGATATGCTTGAGGAATTGGAAAATCATTCCCATACTCCAGACTGCCTACTGCACATGTTGAGGGACTATTCAAAGTACCGTGCCCTACTCTACGTGACCACGGAAGGACAGCGTCGAATGAAGGTAACAAGGATGGCTTCCCAGGGATCTATTCTCGATCTGGACCTTTGGAACGCCTTTTACGATAGTCTGTTACGACTCAAAATGCCCGATGAGTCGCATCTGTCCGGATATACACATTGGGAATGGTGATGCGACGTGTAAGCAGATGGATGGCTGAACATGGATTCTCTCCAGCTCTTGAGAAAACCGAAATCGTTGTGCTGACCAAAGTGAGGGTTCCCACAGTCCTCCATATTCAGGTTGGTGAAATCATGGTCTTGTCAAAGCCAGATATGAAATACCTCGGCATTATGATGGACACGAAGTTGAGCTTCTTCGAGCATATTCGCAACAAGCGGAGGCTTATATACCTCAAAGGCGCGGGAAATCAGAAAACTTGTGGAAAGAACCCGTACACTGTGCGCATGGCAGCAATCTGCGGAAAGAGAATAGAGAGGTAGGTGGATTGCGCATCTAATAAAAGACATGCGGCCGTGATTCAATTGAAAGCACGGTGACGATAATGTATCAGACGGTTAAGGGTTAGAGTTCTAGAAGCTCCAGGAGGGTGTTTTAGTCTGTCTGAGACAAGTGTTCCGCACACTTCATTAGCACGGCAATCATTCCTATAGACTTGCTGGCTATTAAAGCCACCACACGAACTAACACGCCGCATTGTCTGAGATCTAAAAGGGGAGAAGGAGTTAAGAAAGATTTTCAAAGATTACGAAAGCGTGTGGAATTCGAACTTGCTGGGGTCAAATTTAAGAATGTCAAAACCTAAGTAATATCTCTTATACTGCACCGAAGAATCGTCGAACAAGTGCACGGTGCACTGTCAGTATTTGGTAACACAAAAGTACACTGCAATCTATCAAGTATATTTGCCATTTGAAGGAATCTGGACACAAAACCCAACCGCAACTAGTACCTGACAAATACCGGTGCTACAAATTGTAGCACCTAAAGGTTCAACGCTAATAGGAGCTGCAAAACTATCTCTGAAGAGAAAGATTAACTATATTGTGGAACGACGGTTCCGCCAGATGGAATCAGGAGAACAAGTGAGCTGGCTTTAGTGGTTACAATTCTCTGCTTTTCAAGATTTGAAACCCCATCTTTGGAAAACATCCCCATTCTATAGAGCTATCCAAAATGATACGTAAATAAAGTAAATCCTCGATCGGGAACAATGTCAGTAAGACTGGCTACTATGGTACCATTAAGGTCTCCAATTGAAGTAAATCCTCAGGCGGTTAGGTTAGGATACGTTTTACTTTTACCCTATTAAGCACCCATATGTGGTGAACTCTTATTTTTCATAATCGGCTGAAAATTAACTGCCTTTAATAGTTAAGATCTAGCGTACTTTTCAGGGCGTAACTTCACCGATTGGCTTATAAGAACCTAACAATAAACTAGATCTTAAGTGATGACTTCTAGACACATGCATGTTCCTGAGGTAATTGAAGTGAAGAATGGGCAAGGATATCTATATATAATTTTCCCAGAGTTCGATACACTTTTTTTTAGATATAAAAATACAATTCCACAAAGTCTTTTTACACTCAAAAAGATACATTTAAAAAAATATTTCCTACCTACAGAACTCCCTCAGCCAACTCTACCCTTGTAAACGGAAATTGTTCTCGAAAGAAATACTTCAAATTTGTGACTTCTTAAGACCTTGTCGAGGTGTACACTTTTCACCCCCACAGAAATAATGTCTCTCCTATGAATGGCACTTAGGCTCGTCGGCGCGTCGCATCATGAACGACGCACCTGTGAAAATTTTTATATTTCCACGAAATGTAAAAAACATTATCGGGAAGGAGGTGGGGAATCGATGAAAAACAGATTTCCCGCACTCAATCCTTGAAAAGTGCCCAAGGGAGCGTGTGAAAGAGGCGTCGGATGATAGCAAGGAAGGTGGAGTGGAATGACATGTCTCTTACAAATCTGATTTGAATGAAGGCACGTACATTAACGCACCGTGCGACAATAACAAGGACCCAATGGCAGTGCTGAATGGGAAAAAGGTATCAATAACCCTGAAAGAATGCACGTTCTCCTGATGTTCGTATCGAAGGTATCGTCGACATTCACTGCGACGACGACAACGTCGTTCCCGCCGTAGTTGCAGGAACTTGATACGAACCGATACCGCGTGCCACTTATCACCGGCAGGAAGGTGAACGGAAATGGAAATCCGATACCTTGATCCGTGCCTAAGTGCGGGACACACTGTTGGAGCAGAGGAAAAAACGGATATGAATACGAGAACGGGGACGAAAACGAATATGGATAAGTAACGCAATGGCGAAAGGCTGGCAAAGTTGTTACGTTAACAATTGTTGATGAGTACGATGAGAATTTCAATGAAGCGCGACAGGGCTTCGTTTTAATCGAGTCGACAACGACATTGGCTACCTTAGCCATCATTTATGGTGTGATAGGCTAACATTGCCGGCGGGGTGCATATCAACATATGGGCATGTTGTACTAACACCTTGCTCATGACCTTTCATTGGTGTTACCACAATTAACGATTCTAAATTCAGAGGAAGGAACCTGCTCAAGAAACTGGAACTGCATAAGTATACATATAACTAGAATGTAGACTCATTATTTTAAGTTTATTGAAAAAGGCGAGCAATGGTCGAAAATGTCGTCAGTCTTAGAGGTTATGTGCCTCGTGGATTCTGTCACAGATACTTTATCATAATCTACTCAACCTACAGTTCCGATAGTTTAAAGGTGGGAAGGTTCCATTCGAAGGATTAAATATATCCACAAAGCGTGTTCACAGAAAGCTAGCAGATTATCTGGGAGTGAGCTCAAAATTATATTATTTTAATTTTGTTTAGCCTAGACCTAAGCTTGCAGTCAGAGATCTATCTGAAATCGGTTTGCGGATTATGAAGGCATCAATCTAATACCAAACTGCTTCCAGTAAGCATATGGACTCGAAAAGACAGGGGAAACTTGCTGAATGGGAACAATCCTTGTTATTTCCAAACCAAGATTGCTCACACCTTCCAGTTGGTAGCCCCGGATAACCATCACCAAACTACCTAGAATCCGGATGGGGCAAGTGGTTAGAACGCCTTCAGTCCTTAGAGGGGAAACAAACAATTGATAACAGGAGACAGGAGAAAAACAGCGTGGATCGCAGCAAAAAAGATTCCGCAAGGTAGTAACCGAAAGGATAAGGTAGTATCGAAAAAAGGCGAAAGTTCAACAACAAGAACGTAAGTTGAATAGCAATGGCAGTGACTCCACTGTAGTATAGTCGATGTTGTCTATCACGACAATATCAACGCCAAAGAAAAAGAGAAGGAACAAACTACGGACAAAAGTCCTACTCATCAGACCGAACGAGAGAAAATCTTTCGTGATAATTCTTCGAGAAATTTGCAACAATGCCAAACCAGAAGATGCTGAAGCAGACATCAAATCCATCCAAGGACACGAACTGTCGATGTACTGGCACAAAAGCAGTGGTTGTTATATCTGGATTGTCCCGCAAATACGAAAGAGGTGGGGGAAGTGATAAAAGAGGTGGGAATTAAATCTGCCAACTTCAGAAGATAGGAACGGACCATAGTCAATCTCTCTGGGAGGATAGCGAGCCAACTTCTTCATTGTGTGAAAATAAAGATGAGGTTGATGATTTGCAACGTAAGTCGAAGAGTAGCTACAACTCGCCTCTTTAACTGCTGGGCCTACGGTTTGGTTTTTCAGTATCTATCTAATATCGAAATTTAAAATTTATTTTCGGAAGTATCGGTAGCACTCGCATATCATGACACCTTAGTTCCGAGGGCACCATGCCTGTTATAGCCCTTGCTACGGGGTCCTTAGTGGCAGTGGTGCAACTATAGAGGGTACTGGAAAATTTCGAAAACGGCTCCTCCCGATGGTCCGAAATTCGGTAAACACAAAATTTTGCCGAAGAGGAGTAAATGAATCAAAAAACCCGAACAGAAGAATTGCGACTGGACCGCTAGCATGTTCAACAATGAGGTTTACCATCCCACCCTTCAATGCATTGGCGTTCAAAAGGAGACTTCGTAACGGGAAGTTACCTGTGTACTGCCAGACAGTTGAAATGACAAACCCATGGAGGAATGCTCCGAACCTCGGCGGATTGGTTAGCGTGGACAGCGGAAGACAGCAAAATACCGGACCTGGTATTTCCAGCGAAGTACTGAAAGTTATACCCTAGTATAAGCCGGACTTGCTACTCACGGTATTCAACGCATATTTAACAGCGGTTGTTTTCCCTTCCATTGAAAGGCTGCGAAACTTGTGTTGGTCAGCAACGGCAAGGCGGTCCAAAGAGTCGCCCTGTCCTCTCCGTATGTTGAACACAGCGAGGAAGATGCTTGAGAAGCTCTTCAACCCAAGGCTGACTGACGCAATAGGTGCTGCAGAAGACTACACACCAAAACAATATAGTTTTAGAGAGGGGCAATTCACAATTAATACCAATGAAAAAATTGTCCAAATGGTGAAAATGGCTGAGGCACACCGATGCCGGTATCGATGGATGCTGCTCTTTTGACCGTAGACGTAAGAAACGCCTTGAATTCTTCGAGGTGGTGCCACATATTTGAGACATCGGCAAATCGTCCCCACATTTCAGGCTAGTGAGGGACTATTTAAAGGACCTGCTTTACGAAACTCAGGGAGAACAGCGCAAAATGAAGGTTACGTTTGAGCAACACAGGTATCTACTCTTGATCTGAATCTTTGGAGAATCTTATACGATAGTCTGCCACGACTCTAGATGCCTGATGAACCGACTCGTGAACAAGTTTCTACAGTCAACGATTCAGGTTGCTGGGACCATTGTCAAGTCCAAGCCGACGGTGAAACACCTTGGTCTCGTGATCTTCTTTTTCATGATTTCGACTAGAATGTTTGCGATTTGGCGACTTATGTCCAATGTCGCAGGACCCTTATCCAGGAGACATAGTTTGCTAATGGGGGTTCACTTCGTCTTACATCACGATGCTGAGGTATACGCTGACTCCCTCAGTAAGGAGATGTACCGCAAGCGTCTAGACCAAGCATAACGACGAAGGGCTTTATAATTTGTGTCCGCCTATCATACTGTCTCGGAGCTAGAAGTAATGATGATGGTAAGAGTAATTCCGATTGCTCTCCATGCTGCTGGGCAGAGCCAGTAACAGTGCCTACGTTAAGCTCCAATTTGGAAGATTTTCCATTGCACTCTCATAGGAGGCCACATTCCTGTCACGATGATAGAAACACAAACGTGAGTTTCGTTTTCTTCGATTCGAGGGTAAACATCAGCACCGCCAACCAATATGCTGGCATCCATACTTGTCAAGGGCTGTGATGGGAGCAACGAAGTTAAGGGAATAAAAAACTTGATCACCTCAAAGAACACTCGTCACTTTAATAGGTGGGAACTCAAAGTGTCTGATGCTCTAGCCCATTTCTCGTTTTTATCCACAAGCTAGAATCCTGAATGAGAACTTTGTTCTGTTTCTGAGCCCTCCGTGTAGAAGACATCACGGAGTATCACAATTGTACAGTTCTACGTACCAACAGAGACTTTCGTTATGGTGGAGAAGGATGCTTTCTATGAGTAGTTACACGTAATTTAGGAGAGGCTTCCTAAAGGTAACATTGTGAACGTGGTGAATGACCTGAAGACCCTGGCGGGCTCTAACAACGCCTGGCTCGGACGGATAATGAGGGACCATGGTCTTGGCGACCATAACGATAATGGCAGGAGGTTTGCGGATGTTTGCAGCTTCCACCGAACACAGAGCTTGTTACTCTATGCTCGTCAGTAGATACAAGAATTGTCTTCGGGATGTGCGTATCAATAGCGGCACTTACATCGGCGTCGAGAGGATGGCCACTTATCTCGGCTTTCGTGTTGCGGCTGGCGTACCTTACGCATGAAACGCTTTCTGGAGAAACAAATAGCGACGTATGCGTACTTGTACGTGTTTCATGTGCTGCATAGAGATAAAATCACAGAAGAAAGGGGAGTCGCCCGAAAGGGTCGCATCTTGCCACCGATATTATTTTTTTTGTTACGGGGACGTTTTCCATGCTGCCTTGTGGCAAAGATTATCAGTGCGACGGTTCATCGTGCTACCCCTCTCTGTATTAATGAGCAGAGCAACCAAGGGTCGAAGAATTTATATCTCTAGAAAAGGTGGTTGCTCCTCCAAGACTTCATCAACAGCTGATACTATTTTAAACGAAGAACATGATCGACGAAAATAGCAGTGGATAAGTCACACATTAAGGACGGGCGGTGATTGCACTGGTAGCTAGCTCCCAGGATGGCTGACGAATGGATTGTCTCAAAAGCCTTAACGTAGAATTAAATTATGACCCGTAGATGTGGTTGAAGTGCTGTACACTACTAACCAACCATATATTCCTGCTACTAGAGACGATTTCCAAACCCGTAGCTACCAACTTGACGCAGAGGGGATTTGGTTAAATCCCAATGCTGTTCCCTTTTGGGCTTTTCACCACCATCATCATCAACGGCGCAACAACCGGTATCCGGTCTAGGCCTGTCTTAATAAGGAACTCCAGACATCCCGGTTTTGCGCTGAGGTACACCAATACGATATCCTTAAAGGCTGTCTGGCATCCTGACCTACGACATCGTTCCATCTCAGGCAGGGTCTACCTCGTCTTCTTTTTCTACCATAGATATTGCCCTTATAGACTTTCCGGGTGGGATCATCCTCATCCATACGCATTAAGTGACCCACCCATCGTAACCTATTGAGCCGGATTTTATCCACAACCAGACGGTCATGGTATTGTGGATAGATTTCGTCATTATGTAGGCTACGGAATCGTCCATGCTCATGTGGCGGGCCAAAAATTCTTCAGAGGATACCTCTCTCAAACGCGGCCAAAAGTTCGCAGTTTTTTTGCTAATAGACCCAAACCTCCGACGAAGATCATTGTCTTGTACAGTAAGAGCTTTGGCCCTATGGTGAGACGTTTCGAGCGGAACAGTTTTTGTAAGCTGAAATAGGCTCTATTGGCTGACAACAACCGTGCGCGGATTTCATCATTGTAGCTGTTATCGGTTGTGATTTTCGACCCTAGATAGGAGAAATTATCGACCGTCTCAAAGTTGTATTCTCCTATCCTTATTCTTGTGCGTGTTTGTGTTTGACCAGTGCGTTTTGATGTTGTTGGTTGATTCGTCTTCGGTGCTGACGTTGCCACCATATATTTTGCCTTGCCTTCATTGATGTGCAGCCCAAGATTTCGCGCCGCCTGCTCAATCTGGATGAAGGTAGACTGTACTCCTCGGGTTGTTTTTCCCATGATGTCAATATCGTCAGCATAGGCCAGTAGTTGGGTGGACCTGGAGAGGATGGTGCCTCTCGCATTTACATCGGCATCCCGAAGCATTTTCTCCAGGACCATGTTAAACAGGGCGCATGATTGGGCAACCCTAGTCTTAGACCGTTGTTAATGTTGAATGGTCTCGAGAGTCATCCTGCTGCTTTTTAAGGTTTTGTGTAAAACAAAACCTTATTAAAATCGATTCAATGTCTGTCTGTCTGTCTGTCACACGCATTTTTCTCCAAAACGGCTAAACCCATCCAAACGGAATTTGGTGGACAGATGGGAACTATGAAATCCCACGCATACAGCGAGTGGCATAAATTTAGGTGGAGTTTAAAGGGGGGCTCCCCATACATGCAAAGGGGGGATTCAAAAATTTTTTTTACCGGATATAGTTGTGTAGGGTATGAAATGAAAGGTCTCGATTTGTACTTTCCGAAACTGATATTAGTTTTGGCATAAATTGCAAAGTGCGTGAGTAAGGAGTCAAAATGTACGCATTTGAAGTGAGACAGGACTAATTTTCGGAAACTACCCAACCCAAAAATCCGAAAAAAATCAGGGTGGTGCCCCTAGATGAGATCTAGGCCTCAAAATATGTCCCATTCCGACATCTGCTCAAATAAACTTGCTAATAGTATATTACTACTTTTTAGAAATTTACTGAAAAACCCCCCTTAAATTCATCCTAGGACTTCTGGATTCTGTACCAGCATAGAGGACAATATTTCGTGTATATGCGCTAAATTTCATAGAAATCAGGCAATTAACACCGAAATTATAGCAGTTCAAACTTAGCAATTTCGCACGAGTTTACTGCTTCCAAAGCCATGCAAATCAGATGCTGAAGTCATAATTACCGGCAATAATTGACATTCGCGTGGAATATTAAAGTCGCATTTATGAAGAGGCTATTTATCTGCAGCCCTTTTTAAGGTTTTGTGTAAATCACTTATGTGAAATCTAATCTTCGAGAGATGTCCCATTCCGGTATCTGCTCAAAAAATTTACTAATAGTATATTATCAACTTTTAGAAATAGACTAAAAAACTCCCCTTAAGTTCATCCTAAGTGTACTAAATTTTGCACCGACATAGAGGACAGCCTAGTGCATTCACATGCCAGGTTTCATGAAAATCCAACTATTAGTGGGAAAGTTATAGCAGTTCAAACTTATCAATTTCGTGCTAATTAACAGCATCCTAAGCCATACAAATAAAATGCTGACGTCATAATTAACGAGAATCCAGTGAAATATCAAAATTCCATTCAAGAAGAATCTAATTCTCCTCAGCCTTTTTTTATATTTAATGTAGGTTAAATTCTTGGCATTTGCTAATAATATTAAACTCAGAGCGTGAAGCGTATGAGGGTGACCATTATCAAAACAGGGTTTTCCATCAGATGATTTATTTAAATCGCTTTGTAGAAAATAGAGGAATGGAATGGAATTTTTAGCTATATTACACGGAGCTGTCGTGCACTCGTCGCTCCTCACATCTTTTTCTTTTTCTTCAGCCTTCAGTTCACAAGCGGGGTCGGCTCGTGATGATCGGTTTCGTCATTTTATTTTATCAAATGCCTCATCAGGATGTAATCGCGAGACCTTTAAATCCCCATCCAGTGTATCAAGACACCATTGTTTTGGCCGGCTTTTTGGTTGCTTACCATTGCTTTCGATGTTCTGATCAATACTGGTTGTTGAATTCTCGTTAGCGTGAATTACGTGACCACACCATCGAAAACGCCTCTCTTGCAGTTTTTCCACGATCGGTGCAAACCCATATCGATCGCGGATATTCTCATTTCAGACGTAATCAAAACGTGTCACGCCACCAGTGCAGTGCAACATCTTCGTCCCCATTATCGCAAGACGCCGTTCATTGTCCTTTATAGTCGGCCAACACTCAGAACTATAGAGAGTGGCAGACGGACGACATTGCAGTAAATTTTAGATTTGGGACGTGCGCTGACACGTTGATCACAAAAAACACCAGTTGGGGAATGCCACTTCATCCAGGTTGCATTAATGCTTGAAACAATTTCATTACGCAGTTCTCCATTGGCTGATAGCGTTGACGCTAGATATTTACGTCGCTGAGTTCTGGCAATGGCAGTAACCTGCTCAGAACTGAACGATTTCAATATCTCGGGTCAATGCTATAAGCCAATGGAGAACTACGTTATGCTCCTCACATAGGGAAACACCAAACCTTTTATACCTGAAGCGTCAAGTTTCCGGTTTCCCGACTTGTTATATATGAGACAGATAACACCTCGTTGCTAGTCGTCAGGCATTGATTTGCTGTCCCGTACTTTGAGCATCACTTGATGAACCACTTGGTGTAATTGGTCGCCTCCATATTTAACTAATTCGGCTGTAATTTCATCGGCTCCTGGCGATTTTTGATTTTTAAGCCGATGAATTGCACGGACTGTTTCTTCTACACTGGTGGAGGCAGCATTTGTCCGTCGTCTTCAGTTGGCGGGACCGATGTTCTGGTTGTTCAGCAGTTCATCAAAATAATCAACCCGTCGCTCCAATCTGCCCATTCTGTTGGAAATTTTCCTCTTTATCTCAGCAGGCTGCGCATCGAGGTGTATAAGGCTTCACCCTGCTGACCTGTTGGTAATCTTGTACTTTCCGAGTTCAGAGACCTGTTGTTTCTCCCAGGCTTCCTTCTTCGGTCTGTGAAGTCGCTACTCCGCTCGCCGGAGAGCGTATAGATGCTGCCGATCTGTGTTGTGAATGGCTTCAGTATTCACTCTCACCTGATTGTTAGAGGGGATTGTAGGTGGTGTCGTAATTCAAGCTCGGAGTACCATGCCAATGAGATAGTGGTCCGAGTTTATATTGGCCCCCCTATATGTCAAGGCTGAGAGATTGCGGCGTTCAATTAGCACGTGGTCAATTTGATTGAAAGTGGTCCCGTCAGGAGAGGCCCACGTTTTTTTGTGGATTGCTTTCCACGCAAATCAGGTACTGCCAACAGCTATTTCATGCGATACTGCTAACTGAATAATCCTTTTATACTGTGTCGTGGGTTCGCATTCGCCCTCTGTAATATGCATCCTCACATATGATTAATTTCAAATTTTTATGATTCATTAGTAGCTTGGTTGCCTACTAGGCAAGAAATGTCCTCTAGTCACACGTCGCATATCTCAGTTATTCTTTGGGTCAATTCGTTTCCCTTGCTCATCGCCATTGCTTTTAAAGCAACGAGGCTATACAGCATTCAGTCCTTCTGAAATATCACTGTCTACCACCAGTACCTATCCTGAAATAGCACTTACCAGTATTTTTGTTGAGGTTGACAGAATAACAGATTTGCATGGTCAGAAGCTCGGACCAGCGGCCTTCAAATGAATGGAAATAAATTGTGCTCAAAATCTAATTCGAATGAGAAACCTTATCGAACTCTGTATGCAACAATGAAAAGGTGCAATTTTTACAAACCTAACATTTATAAAATGAAGCCAACATATGCTTTCCGCTTCTAAAACCGGCAACCCTCCAGCACAAATTTGTTCCGCTTACTTCCATTTGCACTTACCTCATAACGATCCCTTTGAGTTACTTTTTTTACACATTAGCGAACATGAAGCCTCCACTCTTCAATATTTCCTTAATTTCCGTGACAGTTTTAGTGGTCACATTTGTCATAAGCGGGAATCAGGAATTGGGATCGGGAGAGGAAACAGCACGTTAAGTATCATTGTTACATCGATATGGTATCCGGTGGGAGGAAGTGTTGCTTCAGTTCTGGCTGCCGAAGAATGCCTGTTACTATCTACCCTCCGCCAACAATCCCATTCTGTGGTGGTCGTGTCATTCCACACACTTTAGACATCTGGCAGTGAAGTGAAATTATTGGGAATAGACATCGATTCGCCCATGCAGCCATTTCTACCCTTGACTTAGAACGCTCAGGGCAGCCTTTAGCACAATTCATCCGATACTTTGAACAAATGGTCATAATACCTACCGACGGAGGTATGCTCGTATGTATATTTGTCCGAAGCATCTACCGTTACGTCCGGATTAAATCCTTTTAAGGTTTCCTTGAAGTTGACATTTTTGAAGTTAATACAGCGTGTATTTTGTGAGTCTAATGTGGCTGCTAATAGGAAAATATGAAAGACATTTTCAAGTCCACACGGCATGCATAAGAAGTCGATGAATGGGAAGTTTAGTTCCATTTCATAAATTCTCATGTGGGGCTCGAATGGGTCGAAGTATTTTGAATAGCGGAGGTACTCATTGCAGGCCAGGACTTATTGAACGTAATCACATAATTCACAATTTAATACATATGAACGGATTTATTTGGGGAGTAGACTGGAGGCTTTATGAAGACTTACTCAAAATATTTTTTGATTTGCAGTCTGAATGGAAGTCTGCAGTTAAGGGAAGTTATTCTCCGAGAGCAATACCATTTAATGAAAACATATGTGGCGTGGGTTAACTTTCAGTCGCTTAAATTATCTGTTCTATTTCGTTCGGATTATGGATGGAGTCTAATGTGGTTGCGGTTTGAAAGTTCACTGCAATTGAATAACTTATCAAAAACTAATCTTTGCGGTCTAAAAAGGGCTATCAATAAAGTAGATATAAAAACCCTGAATAGGAACTTAGCTCTTGAGTGTAAAGTCAGAGGGTACTCGGCATGTAAAAGGATTCACAATTGCCAGGATTCCACCAAGTTTCTTATCAATAGGAGTAACCGTTTCTGAGAAAATTGGTGGGGCAGACAGACAAACAAACAGAAGACAGAATATGTCCTCACATAATCGGAGATCAGGCAGCTCCTCAGTTGCCAGATCTCCCATCATGCGTGACCCCTGCTGGCGGATTAGGACATACCTGTAAACACGGCTCGGAACCCCAGTAACGGCGGCTTTTGGGAGTGAGCAAGCGAGGTTCCAGCAGTGGCTATCCCTCGATCACAGTACCTTGGTTATCGTGGCATCCAAGGCTACAAGTGATTTAGAGTTGGAGAAGGAGGTATTCAATCGAAGCAAGACCTTGTCAGAAACACCAATACCTAAGCTAAAAACTAATGGGCTGATTGAAAATTGCTGGCATGCGAAGGCGGTTTCAACACCCACCACATCTATCTAAGAAGGACGACCGCAAAAGAAACTTCAAGGTCAAAGGTTTAACCCATTCAGGAGGAGCTCTTCAATTCTCTGATCTCCACCAATGCCAAAGGCGGCAAAAAGTATGGAAAGCAAAAATGCTAATGGTGACGGAGTGTTTAAAAAAGGTGATCCTCGCAGGACTCATAAAAGACAAGCCCTGATATGAAGGAACTACCATTCATGCAGCTTGGGTAAAAAATAGTTTAGCTGTCCGAGTTTATCAATAATGTCGTCCGCGTAACCCTGGAATTGTATTCCAGTATTTGTTTACACGTCCAGGAGTTCAACCACTACCATACACCACATCAGCGGCGATGGTACCCCACCCTGTGGACAGCCTTAATGGTGCACATGACAATAGAATTTGTACCTGTCAGTACTTCTATACGCCTGTTTTTCAGTACTTTGCCCATCCAGAATGCCAGGGTGTTTCCCACTCGATTACTCTTTAGAACGTTATTCTAATATAGTTGTCTATGACCTTCTCCACCGTTTCGAGTACGAACGATGTTAGGCAAATTGGTCTGAAAGATTTAGGGTGAAAAGGATCCTTTTTACCCGCTTCCTTCCCCTCTATAATAGGTCGTAGGAGGAGGAAAGTATACCCAAGCAAAAGCTGAAATGGGTGTCCAAGCAGTGTCACAGGCGACCTAAGTGACACCTAACCATTGTGCGATAAAATAGTGCCGGGGAAAAATGGTTATTCTTTAGGGAGCCAGTAGGCGCCCAAAAGGAAACAAGTCGGGAAACCGGAAGCTCGGCGCTTCAGGTATGAAAAGTTTTGGATATTTCTTTTATAAAGATATTTGGGTGTGAGTTTGTCCCATCAGTACGCAAGACGTAATATACGCATATATTATGTGAGAATATTCACTTTCGGGTGATATTGACATTCAAAATCTTGAATTTCCAAAGAAGTGACAACTTTGATCTATTATAACTTTGCGATTTCCACCAAGCTCTGTATTATAGCCTACATTCTTGCAAAATTTCGTGGTGCTAGGATGAATTTAAAGGGGGTTCTGAAGTCAATTACTGAAAATTATAGTAATATACTATTATGAATTTTATTTGAAGGAATATCGGTATAGAAGATACTTCGGAGCCTAGCCACCATATAGTGGCAGTCTCTTGATTTTTTTCAGATTATTTGGTTGGACAGTTTCTGACAATGGCTCCCTTAAATAAATGATCACTTTCCACCGCCCGAACTTCCCGCCTTTCCAACAAATGTCAAAACTAAGACCAGCTTTGGAAAGTACTAACCGAGACCTTTCATACCCCATATGACTATATTTGGCGAAAAAAAATTTACAACCCTCTTTTGCATGTACGAGAACCTTCCCTTAAATTCGGCTTAAAAGGATGTAACTCATGCCTGAGCGTTCACAGTTCCCACCTTTCCACAGCAATGAAGGTTTCCACCTAACTCAATGCTTGAGCGGACACGGAGGCTATCGAGCATACCTGTGTCGATTTGGGCGTAATGATTCGTGATATTGCCCAAAGTGCCCAAATATTGCAGAGGACGTAGAACACGTTTTTTCCATTGCCCGAGATTCGCATTGGAAGCTACAACGGGGGAGCACTTTACACTCGAAAATATAATAGAACATATGATGAAAGTAAAGGGGATATGGACCGAAGTCGAAAATGTGATTGCGCCATTGGTAAGAAGTTTAGGCAGGAAGAAGTCAGCCTTCAAAATATCGGTTCGAAAACTTGACAGCCAAAGACCACACTGTGCTACCTTCTGGATCCTTTGAGCTGACTACGTGAACACCCTGGGATTAATTTAGAAGGATGTGCCTAGTTCTAAATTCCATTTTATTAGTTCTTATCCATTTCAAGAAATCTTGCGAGAGGGAAATTAACAGCTGCTACCAGAGCATTTGAACATCTGATATAGCAGAATACTACGGCTTGCCACGAAGTAAAAGTTCGGAGGAAGATTGCATTCTATTGTCGCAGTACGTGCTTTTAATCTCCCCCTCGGACACCACCTTGTCGTGGTGGGGGAGCCTGCAATAGCTTACTACTACACTAAGGGTGTCCAAAAATATGAATATGGAAAGGATGGATATAAACTCTCCAAGTGGTAAGAAGTCACAGACTTTGAATCCACCCGCGACCATGAGCAATCATTTCGCGGCCGAGGCGCGGATTTTGGAGGCCTCACCACATTCTTACTCGCTTATAGATCAATCTGTAGAAGGCATGCTTTCCGACTCAGTGTTTGCATTTAGTGCCTACGGCGAAGTTAGCCAGAAAGGAAAGTACGGAAACTCTCAAATAGGGAGAAACCGGAAATCCGACTACGGCCGGCCCGTCTGCGGTACTACAACCCAAATCTACCCGGAAGCGGAAGAAGAAGGCCCGGCAGAAGGGAACTAAGGCCACTAAGGAGGGGGACTACAGGCTGAATCCTGCCTGTCAGAACCTTCTCCTTCATCCTTACCGGGAAGAACGGGAAGCTGGTGACGTGGACGCTACTGGTTCAACGCCAGTGTGTGGAAATGGATCCAAGCGGTTCGGACACTGTGAACCTGGAAAGGCCCTAAGCCGACGGCAGAAGAGAGCACTGCGAAGGAAGATGAAGCACCTTGGGAATGAGGACATGGACGTGACTGTACCACTAGGCGCGGTAACGCCCAGAGAAATCGGACGCAAGGAGGCGGAATCTCCAGCGGAAGGTGGGGATAAACTGGAAACCCCGGTAAGATCCACACTGGACGCACCAGACTCTTCTGTCAGCGGTAATGCGCGCAAGAAGCGTAAGACCAACCCATCTGCTGTGGCCAACGCTTTATTGTGCTCCGCGCCAGGGCTTATATCCACGCGTCTAGCGGGGATTGGGACCGGTGTGCCGGGAGGTGATCAAATCAGCGAGAGAGATCTCAATGAAGCTGGTCCCTCCCACAGGAATACGAACACGAAGGCGGGAAGGAAGAGGACGTATGCGCAAGCTGCAGTCTCTGTTCTGACTGCTGCCGTGGGAGTTTCCTCCAAGGATGGCAAATGTCTGAGGGACAATTTACCATCCTCCGGGAATGCCTGTGGAAAAAAATGATGGAGCCTGGAACGAAGCCACGATTTAACGATCAAGGTTTTCGTGATGGGCTTCTACAGTTAGAATGCGCTGACGAGGCTGCCTTAAAGTGGCTCCAGCAGGTAATGCCAACTTTGAGTTCCAGCGTAGGCCCAAGTTCACTATTGTGAACACTGAGCTACGCAGGACAGAACATGTCGGATGTTGGCTACCGGGCCCTCGAAGGAAGGCAGAGGACATCATCCGCTTGCTGGGTGAACAAAACCCGGGCATGGATTTTGGACACTGGAGGGTAAAGTTCATGAATGCCAGGAAGGACCAATCTACAAACGTGGAGGGCTTCAACTTGGTATTCGAACTGGACCAACAGAGTCTGAATGTGCTCAGGGAAAGTCACCATATGGTGCTCCACTTTTTCCTATATAGACTGAAATTCAGTCTTATCAGGATCATCATCTCCATTTTGAGAGCGAAAAACAATGATGGTCTTCGACTCACACAAAATAGAGCAAATTGCAGCATCTTCGGTGCACTCACAATCGAGACGTGCGCGGAGGATAGTGCACACAGGGGCGGAATCCCCGTATGGGGGCTCGCACTGGGGAAGGGACTACAGAGTGAATCCTACCTGCTAGTAACTTCTCCTACACCTTCCAAGGCGGAAGGAAGGGAAGCTAGAGACGTGAACGAAACTGACTTGATGCCAGTTCGAGTGATTGAATCTATGCAACCCGGACACCGCAAACCAATTAAGGTGCTAAGTGGAAAACAGACGAATGCTCTGCGGGATGAGATGAGATCTTTCGTGGATGAGAACATGGGAATTGCGGTACTTCCAAGTACGGCTTTTCTCAGAGAAATCAATCACGAGGGGATCGAGTCTCTGGCGGTATGGTGTGGGGGAAACCCCGTCATACGCGGACTGCCGCATACGCTTCTAACTGTTTTCCATAAGACAATACACTAAGTTTATGTCGAAAAACATAAAGATTGGTCAAATCAACCTGCAGCATACCAAAGCTCTCTCCTACCTGTTGGCAGCGAGAATGACAAAGCTACAGGATATCCCCTATATCTTTTTGGTGCAAGAACCGTGGGTTCGATTTAACAGAATGTGTGGCATTGGATCAGTAAAGGGGGCTAGGATCTTCTACGACGAAAGATCCATAAGACCGAGAGCTTGCGTCCTGATGTCAAAATGGTTAGAGGCAACTATGCTGAGACAATATTGTTCCCAGGACTTAGCTACGGTCATCATACAATACCAGATAAGTGGCGATAGGAAAAACATCATAGTTACCTCCGCTTATTTACCCTATGATTGTTTGTATCCTCCGGTTCCTTGGTGGAACCGGGAACTGCAAAAACTCAGGAAATCAACCTGCCAACTTCTAAACCGCGCTTGCAAAAGTAACAAGAACGAAGACTGGTTAAATTTCAGGAACTCACAACCTGAATATAAGAGGCTCGTGAGGTGCTCGAAACGAGACTCCTTTAGAGCGTACTGTGAGGAACTGGAAGGCGAAAGGGAGACGTCAAGGCTGTGCAGAGTCCTCAAAAGGGATGAGTCGGCCAAGTTGGATTCTCTTAGAAAACCCGACGGTACTTTCACGAGCTCCAAACTGGACTCAGTACAGATCCTCCTGGAAGTACACCACCCGGGAGAACGGGTGAGAGAAGTGGTAGGGGGAGAGTTGACGGCTCTTGCAACCCCTTCAACACGCAAGTGTTGCAAGGGGAACTGGAACACTGCGAAAGCGGTTGTTACCCATGAAAAGGTCAGAGCTGCGATACTGTCCTTTGAACATTTCAAAGCACCTGGCATGGATGTTATCTATCCGGCAATGCTGAAGGAGGGTATGGAGCATTTAGAGCGACCTCTAAGAAATATTTTTCGAGGATGTCTTGCTCTGGGCTACGCGCCTTCTTCTTGGCAACAGGCTAAGGTAGTTTTCATACCGAAACCTGGGAAAGATGACTATTCTAATCCAAAGAACTTCAGACAGATCAGCTTGACTTCATTCTTGCTGAAAAGTTTGGAGAGACTGGTGGAGCATGACATTCGTGGAAACGCACTTAGGTCACACCCACTTAGTGAGAACCAACATGCTTACCAACGTGGAAAGTCCTGTAAGTCTGCTCTTCATTCTTTGGTCACAAAGATAGAGGATGCAACCTTGAATGGTGAGTACGCGATGGGGGTGTTCGTGGACATTGAAGGGGCTTTTGACTGTGCGCCTTTTCAAAAACTTTGTGAAGCCGCCAGAGCGCATGGTGTTGATGATGCTTTAATTAAGTGGATCCATGCTATGTTAACGCAAAGATTGCTGTGCGCTGAGGTAGGGGTCGATCGCTACCTGACTACGGAAGCAACGAAGGGCTGCCCCCAAGGAGGTGTGCTTTCGCCGCTTCTGTGGAGTATGCTGATCGACTCACTGCTATGCGAACTGCAAAAAATTTGCCAATACACGCTCAAGTTTATGCTGATGACGTGGCTGTACTTGCTGTTGATCGGGATCTTGGAACGGTGTGTAGGAATATACAGCATGCCGTTGATTTGATAGACAGCTGGTGCCTTAGACATGGTTTTGTCAGTTAATCCAAATAAAACCACAATGGTTTTGTTCACAAAAAGGAGAAAACTGGATGGACTTTGCCTTCCTGAGATGAGGGGTACTACCCTTCAACTTCAAGTTTATGCGATCCTAAGGGTGGCAAACTGGGTGATTGACGAGCGGTTGAAGGGCAGGCGCATCGCAATCTGCAGTGACAGTCAAGCTGCACTGAGGGCATTGAGCAGTCCTTTGATCACCTCGAAAATCGTTCAGGAATGTAGAAACCGTTTGAACTCTATGTCTAGATTCAATACGGTGGAACTACTCTCGGTGCCTGGTCACTGTGGCATAGAGAGAAATGAAATCTCGGACGCTTTAGCGAAAGAGGGGTCAATCTCCCCTATGCCGGGACCGGAGCCAGCAATTGGAGTATCAGTGGCATTGGCTAAATCTGTTTTCAAAAACTGGGAATAAGTTTCCCATAATGACAGGTGGCAGAGCCTAAATGCTGCTCGACACACCAAACTTTTCCTGCCAGAACCCAACATACGTACCGCAAAGTTTATCCTGTCGAAAAGCAGGAGGACTTGCAGGTATATTGTGGGCATTCTAACAGGCCATAATTCACTAGCTGGGCATATGTTCAGAATAGGAATTACCGAAGATGATACGTGTCCCTCCTGTAATGAGGAAGCGGAATCCACGGAGCATTTCCTATGTGAATGCCCCGCCTATGGACTCATCAGGCATCAGATCTTTGGTGCCGATGTTCTCCAATTGCGACGGATAGCATCACATCCACTAACGGAAATCCTGCGATACGTGAACAAATCCGGAATATTCCGTTAGACGGGGGAGGCGAGTACAATGGGCCAACACGGCCTGAGTGCTCAGAAGCTGTAGCTTCTCCCCCACCATACACACACACACACACACGTGCTTTTAATGGACCATTATATCTCTTCTTAAACACCGCGACTATGCTGATATCATCTGCTCGCTTTTTTAACGAAATATAGATATTGATCAAATGGCTCACATTCGCTTCGCACTTTTATATTTGCATTAATGAGCAAAGTATTGCAACCAGGGCTCAGTGACCTGAGAGTGTAGGATTTCAACCCACTAAAACTACCTTTCACCCAGTTACAAATGAGATTTCCTTTATCCAACCCCAGCACATTGGCTAGCTTCGCCGAGGAATTGAGTGCTCCTCAACAGCTTAAATCTGTTATTCTGTTAATTGTCGGACTTTTTTATTTTCATGCAAATGTAATGAGGTATGAACCACGACTGCATTGCCGTGGTGAATTCGGCTCCGTCGACGTACTGCACTGTTGCCACCGCGGCGGACGGCTTCATATGAGGCTCGCGTGCAAACTTCATTCATTCTAGATTGAACCGAGCGGACCAAGGGCTCAAAGACACCAACGTTTAGTGTTAACAACGAAGAACCAAATATTTTCTCCTATGTTCAAAGCCCCCCGTGTAAAAGCGTTTATCACCATTCCTTTGAACCCTTCTGCTTTCCTGAAAGTTAGAGAAGACAACGTGCCTATCCGAGAAAATCGCTTCGGCCGCATTGGAGAATCCTTGAAATAGCCCAGTCCAATCAATGAACACTTCCTGCGGATAAACAGACAAAATTGGCCCGTTTCTTCAGTGTGGGTGTGATCAGGGATCCTAAGCTAAATTCGAGACTGGGTACAAAACTGAAGGTTGAGAAAGAAATGGCGTTTTCGACGGAGAATGCGTCTCTAGATTCTGTCAACTGTGCTTCCTCCTAATGTCTTATGTATTGGCGGGGGCTGGGAAGGAATCCACTATAAATAATGTTTACCGGTATTCCTAAGAATGTAGACAAATAGGGATTTATTTAGTTATATTCATTATACCCAATAGATGGGAACAAATTAATTCTACTGTCGGCTTTTCTATAATTGATCGACAAGGGGTAGCTTCCTCCAAACTACAATTTTTAGCTTTAAAGATAAATATATATTTCGGGAGCGACTTACCCCCTTCATCAGCACAAAGCTACTAAAAATAATTGGGATTATAAAGTTCTGTTAATTTATTCACTAATTACTTAAATTATTTTTAAATTTTTTTTAAACTGTCAAGCAAATTACCTGCTGATTACCAGGGCGAGTCTTATTAATTTCGAGAGGCAGCTACCTGAATCTGTAATAACCCCGTTGCGTCTTCTCTCAAAATTTCTGGACTTTCCCAGGGGCCCAAGGTTGTCATTCGGTTACATGACGCAAGAGCTCAAGATTTCCCCGTTGAATGGTATGGTATTCTTCACTACTTACCGCTTGCTTGATGTGTCCGTAAATCTAATCGTTATCAGGCGTTTAGTCTGTCCTATGTATATCTTATTACGCTGCACGTTATTCGGTAGTTCCTACTTTTTTCTTTCGCTGCCAAAGGATTCTAGGTGCTTGTCAGTAAATTTCGCAAGATGGTCGATTAGCTCGAACCTATGATTTCCCGGATGTTGTTAAATAGGTAGGAATACGGGATAATTATCCGTCTCGTGGTTGCCCCGTTATGGTCCTAGAATAGTGTTGTATAGGCATGCCTATTGTGTTGCTTGATTTTCCTTTTGATCAGTTTGTCAATAGTCTGAGGATTATACCCATGCTTAATGGCGATGTTAATAATATGCTGTCGTTCCTTATTGAAGCCGTATTCCGAATTGCTTTTGGGAAAGTGTGTGGTTTGAATTTGCTGGTGTCGTTCTCAGCTTTAATGTAAATTTACGATATATCCCGAACTTAAGCTTAACGCTTGAGTTAACGATATTCAGATCTACATACCATACTTTAGGCATTATCCCCCCCCAATCTTGGTTTCTTCAATTGATGAGATGATTTTCAGTGAGTAAGGGCGGGAGGGGGTCCCTCATCGCGAAGTAGTTTTGTAGAATCTATCCCGAAATGTAAAATAATTTTCGTTCATGCAGAGCCTGGCAAGGTTTGCATATATATGAACTTTTCTTCTCCATTCCGGACCAGATCCAAACTGGCTCAACCACCTCCCAAGTCCAAAAATGAACTCTTTCACTGGCGTGTTAGGAAACAATACCTTTACGTCGAATGATACCATCACCTCGCCCTCACCCATCCTTTCAATGCGTCGCAGCTTCGCCGTCCCAAGGGCCTGACACTGATTGATTAACCACTTGGCAGTGTTGCACGTCGGTGAGTTCTAGTCCACAATGATTTCAATTGCGTCCCCTGAGGTTTTTCGGTTGACATCTGATTCTTGGAAGCGCAGAATTAGGCATTCGGAGTCGTCCAATATCCGGAAATATCGCACTGGCTGCCTTCAACGCTTGATCGACCCTCTTGATAGATTCGGGAAGTTTCGAAGAAGAAGTCGAAGAAGTTTCCACTCTCCAGTTTACGGAAAACATACCATAACGACGACGTTATCCCCCACGTCCGCTTATTTCTATAATTCAGAAAAAAATCATTCAATTAGCAGTGAACGGAATTACAGTAGAATTGGTTAAATACGGAGGCGACCAATTACACCAAGTGGTTCATCAACTTGTGCTCAAGGTATGGGACAGGGAACCAATGCCTGACGATTGGCAATGAGGCATAATCTGTCTCATACATAAAAAAGGGAGATATCAAGATTCTAAGCCGCGTTCTAGAGGAGAATCCCCCTAACGAATTTTTGCCCCCCCTGCATGAGGATTCCGTAGCCTGCACAATGACAAAATCTATGAGCGATACCATTTAAGTATTTAACATTCTTTATTTTAAATTTTTATTGTATACTTATTATTTATTAATAACAAATGAAAAATTATTGAATTCGTTCTATTTTTAACTTTAATTACAAAATTAATTGGTCATGAGGAGTATTGCTCCTCCTCGTGCTAGTTTTTTGTTTTCGAACTCCTGGCACACTTTTTTCCGATCTTCCACTCCCGTGGCGTGCTACGCAAAGTGGATAGATCCGCGCCATCTATTCGCTCGCACTCGCAACATTCGAAATAAATTTCGAATGCTGCGAATCCTGCCGCGCCACATCACTCCGCCCCCAGATGAAACCTAGGGGTTTCGGCGACTGATCCCCGAACTTCGTTCGCCGTTAATCCACAAAGCGGACACGACGTTGCTTCGGGGCGCACGCGGGTTTCAGCCTGGACAAAGAGACCGCCTTTTTGTGACCACCGATCTCGAGCTGGAAGAAATGTTCTCCCCGCTCGAGAACGCGGTACGGGCCCTCATATGGAGGCTGCAGCGGCTTCCGGACGGCATCCGTCCTGATCAGCACGTGCGTGCAAGTGTGCAGCTCCTTGGGCGAACAGGCAGGTATGGACGAGTGTCGAGTGGGTGGTGGCGCCTTGATGCGTCGGAGACTGTCCCTCAGCAGACGCACCAACCCCGACTCCGTGAGACCCGATCTCTTGTCGAAGACCGGATCGCTTGGGAGTCTCGGGTTCTCCCCGTATACCAGCTCCGCGGGGCTGGCAGCAAACTCCTCTCGGCGGGTTGTTCGAAGGCCGAGTAGGACGAGAGGCAAGACTTGAGTCCAGGACGGGTCGTCGCGTGCCATAATGGCGGCTTTCAGCGTCCGGTGCCAACGTTCTAGCATTCCATTGGATTGCGGGTGGTATGCAGTAGTCCGCTGGCGTTTAAAACCAAGGAGTTTGCCTAACTCGGAGAAAAGGGTGGACTCAAATTGCATTCCCTGGTCAGTGATGATCACTGCAGGGACGCCAAAGCGAGGTATCCACTCTCGACAGAGGGCTTCAGCACATGATTGCGCCGTAATGTCTTTCAGAGGTATTGCCTCAGGCCACCGCGTGAACCTGTCGATGATTGTGAGGCAATACTTATAACCATGCGAGTCTCGCAAAGGCCCTATTATGTCGAGGTGTATGGTGTGGAAACGCTTGGTAGTGCGGGGGAATGAGCCCACTTCTTTCCTTACATGCCTGGAGACTTTACACTTTTGGCATGCGATGCACTCTCTGGCCCAGGAATTGATATCCTTGTTCATGGAGGGCCAGAAGTATTTTCCGGTGACTAACCGGTTTGTTGTCCTGATGCCGGGGTGCGCCAAGTCGTGAACTGCGTGGAACACTTCCTTGCGAAATGTGGCCGGAATGTATGGCCGAGGTCCCTTTTCCGAGACTTCGCAGCAGAGCGAGAGGTTTGAGCCGAAGATGGGCAACTCCCGAAATTTGTATTTGGGGTTGGACATGAGGCTCTGAAGTGCTGCGTCATCCACTTGCGCCTTGGCAATAGCCGAGAAATCGAGTGAGGCGGGGATGTTAACTTCGGAGACACGAGACAAAGCGTCAGCAACAATGTTGTCCTTCCCGGACACGTGCTGGATGTCTGACGTGAACTGGCTTATGAAGCTCAGGTGTCGAAGCTGACGAGGGGACGCTTTGTCGGGCTTCTGTTTCAAAGCGAACGTGAGAGGCTTATGGTCCGTGAACACTGTGAACGGCCTGCCTTCTAGGGAGAAACGGAAGTATTTGATGGACAGGTATGCGGCGAGCAGTTCGCGATCGTAGGTGCTGTAGTTCCGTTGAGCGGGATTCAACTGCTTCGAGAAGAAGCTCAACGGCTGCCAAACTTGGTCCACCTTTTGGTGAAGGGCAGCACCTACTGCGATGTCAGAGGCATCAACAAAAACGGCTAGGGGTGCATCTTGCAGAGGGAATGCCAAGAGTGTAGCGTCAGCCAGTTGTTGACGAGATTTGTTAAACGCGCAGATAGCCTCTTCAGACCACACGATCTCTCGTGTGTCCTTAGTTTTGGGGCCAGACAAGTACGCGTTCAAAATGGACTGGAGATGGGCGGCCTTGGGCAGGAAACGACGGTAGAAGTTCAGCATGCCCAAGAACCTCCTCAACTCCCTCACTGTGTCCGCGGGAAGCTTGTTATCGCTTGCACCTTGTCTGGGTCGGGCTGTATTCCTTCAGGGGAAATGAAATGGCCGAGGAATCTCACCTGTTGTTGAAGGAATTTGCATTTCTCAACGTTTAGGACTAAACCGGCCTCAAGGAGACGTTGAAAAATGCACTCGAGATGGGCTAAGTGCTCAGACTCAGTGGAAGAAGCGACCAAAACATCATCCAAATATACGAAACAGAATTCGAGGTTTCGCAGGACTGAGTGAATGAACCTTTGAAAGGTTTGCGCCGCATTGCACAATCCGAAAGTCATCCGGGTGAACTCGAAGAGTCCAAAGGTTGTGCATATTGCCGTCTTTGGAATGTCTTCAGGAGCTACTGGGATTTGGTGATAAGCCTTGGTTAAGTCCAAGGTCGAAAAGATGCGGCAATTCGCGAGGTGATGCGCAAAGTCGTGGATGAGTGGAATTGGATATCGGTCAGGAACAGTCTGTGCATTTAGCCTTCTGTAATCCCCACATGGGCGCCATTCGCCGTTTGGCTTAGGGACCATATGCAGTGGGGAAGACCAACAGCTGTTTGAGGGCCTGCAGATACCCTGTTGAACTAGTTGTTCAAACTCTTTCCGTGCAATTGCCAGTTTCTGAGATGGAAGAGGACGCACCTTCGAGAAGATCGGGGAACCAGTAGTGATAATGTGGTGCTGCACATTGTGCTTCACTGGTTTGGAGAGACTACAGTTGGTAGTAATCTGGCTGAACTTTTGGAGAAGTGCCCGAACACGAGAGTCGGTAATGTCTTCTAAAAGAACGGAAAGATTATTGCCTGGGTGAGATACCATATGTCCCGACGAATTAAGGTTGGTCGTGGAATCTATAAGAGACTTGTTTTGCAAGTCCACCAGCAATCCATAGTGACACAGGAAGTCTGCGCCTAGTATGGGGAAGCTGACATCCGCCAGGATGAAACGCCACGAAAACGTCCTACGCAAGCCAAGACTCACGTCCACTTGCCTATACCCGTACGTGTTTATGCGGGAGGAATTTGCTGCCGCAAGTTTGAGCGGTTGAGGGAAAAGTTGATGTTGCCGAGGTACGGGAAGAACCGAAACCTCCGCACCAGTATCGATGAGGTAGCTGCGCCCGCTGAGGGGGTCGAAAATAGTTAGGCGACGTGGCGCTGCGTTCTGGGTGGCCGCCGCCAAGACCCCCCGCGGACCTAGTTTTTTGCGGTAGGAGAGAACATGTACACGGTAGCGTACATCTTGTCGCTTTATCCCCGAATCTGCGGTGGTACCAGCAAATCCCTTGGTCCGTGGACTGTCTTGACGACCTGCTACCTGATCGCCCTTTTCGGGTGGCAGACCGCGAGCGTGCTCGCGATCTGGCGCCCGAACGCTGAGCGTCCAACGTCGCCCGCATCTCGGCCATACTGGCTGTTAAAGCAGCAATCTCGCGCCTCAATTCACCCACCTCATCCGACGGTGGTTGAACGGCCGCCAAGGTTGGGCGTACGTACACCTCCTGCACCTGGTCGGCCGTCGCTGCCAGTTCCTCCAAGGAACCGGAGACGCAAGCGAGGATCGCCTGGGTGCCCTCCGGGAGCCGACGCAGCCAGAGCGACTTGATCAGGTCGTCGCCGATCTTGCTCCCACCCAATTTCCTCATTTCACGAAGCAATTGGCTGGGAGTTCGATCACCCAACGTTAAACCCGCCAGCAAGTGGTCTAATTTTGCCGACTCGCTTGCCGACAGGCGCCTGATCAACTCGCTCTTGAGCTGCACGTACGATGTCGACTTCACCACGTCGGACACCAGAAGTATGGACTCTTCGTCCAGGCCGACCACCGCGTAGTTGAAACGGGTCGCGTCCGATGTGATGCCGGACATTTGGAACTGTGCTTCCAAATGCACGAACCACAGCTCGGGGTTCCGCCGCCAAAACGGAGGAACGCGTACGGCGAGGGCGGTCACTTGCGGGTCCGATAGGCCTGCCGCGTCTTTATTGTCAAAAGACATTTTTCTTACCGAGAAGTACGAGATTGAGATGTAAACGCGGTGAGTTTATACTGAAACGCGGTGAACTTTACACCGACACGGCAGGCCGCACCCACAAATGCACGCACAAAACGAGAAAAAAAAACGACGAGCGAAGCGGACGCTCTCCAGCGCAGACCAAAAACACCACCAATGAAAATGGAGAACTCGCGATGCTAAACACCTCCTCGCCGTCTCTTGCAGCGATTTCAATCTTTTATTACTATTTTTTTAACTTTTAATGTATTGAACAATAATTTCACTTAAGTATAACTTTCAAGCCGAGCTGGGGTCCTCCTCGACGGCGGCACTGGTCGAATTTGTCGGCTGTAGCTGCGGCGTTGGCGGTGCTGGGGACGTCCGTTTGCTGCTGTTGTTGATCGTTGTGACAATGATGACTAGTCCGGTGCGTGAAAGGTGTTGTGCAGGAGGGCGTGCGTACGGGAAGTCGCGTGAAAATCTACTTCTGGTGAGGGTCCGACGTGTGTCGCGCAGTACACTGTGTAGAGAAGGTTTTCTCGCGTTTTTTCTTGCCTCTGCTCCGACTCGGGATGTGGAGATGCGACACGTTTTCGTGATGTTTACAACGGCACTCCACACTCAACTGTAGATGCGAACGCGTGAAAATCGCTTGCCGTACGGTCTACTGATGTTTTTGATGGATTTCTCAGTCTTTTGAAGTTCTATTTCTGCCGTGTTGCTCAGACGAATTTTGTCGTTTTTTAAATATCGGGGTCACCAATTAAGTATTTAACATTCTTTATTTTAAATTTTTATTGTATACTTATTATTTATTAATAACAAATGAAAAATTATTGAATTCGTTCTATTTTTAACTTTAATTACAAAATTAATTGGTCATGAGGAGTATTGCTCCTCCTCGTGCTAGTTTTTTGTTTTCGAACTCCTGGCACACTTTTTTCCGATCTTCCACTCCCGTGGCGTGCTACGCAAAGTGGATAGATCCGCGCCATCTATTCGCTCGCACTCGCAACATTCGAAATAAATTTCGAATGCTGCGAATCCTGCCGCGCCACACCATGACCGTCCGGCTCAATAGGTTACGGTGGACGGGTTACTTAATCCGTATGGATGAGGATGATCCCATACCGGAACGTCTATAAGGGCAATATCTATGGTAGAAAAGAAGACGAGGCAGACCCTTCCTAAAATGTAGCGATGGCATAGGTCAGGACGCCAGGCAGCTTTTAGGGATGTCAAATTGGTGGACCTCGGCGCAAAACCGGGATTTCTGGAGTTCCTTATTAAGGCAGGCCTAGACCGGGCACCG
The DNA here is from genome assembly GCF_905115235.1 of Hermetia illucens. Taxonomy (NCBI): domain Eukaryota; kingdom Metazoa; phylum Arthropoda; class Insecta; order Diptera; family Stratiomyidae; genus Hermetia; species Hermetia illucens. Next base: position 149,953,865 of record NC_051850.1, on the reverse strand, counting down.
GTTGTTGCGCTGTTGATGATGATGATGAAAGGTTGGTATATAGGAGTACCAGAATATTACACAAAAATTTCAGTTTGACACTTCTATTTACAAAAACTAACTAACTAAACACGATTCGTTATTTTCATTACTGTCAGATCTTTCAATTTCATCTGGAAATGGATTCCGGCAGGATAAACGCCTACGTTGTTTGGTTACAATATTTGCTTCGATACTTCGCCGCCCTCGATTCCGTATGATCTCTTCATCTGCCGATGTCAAGGATGAATTTAGACTAAACCTTCTCGCTACTGGTGATGCATTATCGCTCGGTAAGGTCAATAGAGCTCGGCGAGGAGTATGAAATGTGACAACATTTTCAGCCATTTTGAAATATTTAAAATTTGATAAGGGAATGTTCTGGTCGATGATTTCGCAGTTGCACAATGAGGTTTATTGGATTTTCTAAGCCTTTTATATCAATTATTTGACGGAAGCAATTATTAAAGGATAGTGTTGATAATTATATCCGGATATCTTAATGACCAAATAGATTAGCACATACTGTTGTTCAAGGAATCCCTTCAAGGACCCTGAAAACAATATGTTAGCTAATTTGTTTTTAAAACAAAAAATTTTGGTTGGGAAAATTACCCAGGGAGTTTTTGTTTAGGAATTGAAGGAGTCCTGACTTTGCCTACCCCTGACGGCACATTCTAAAAGGATAACTAAAAGTTTTCTCCAGAGTAGAGGTCGCTGATCGCTATATTACATGTGCCCAGGGATAGTATAAGCAAAAGTGACTACAGGCAGCAATGGTTCCTTTATACAGTCCGTTTATTTTTGAATCGGTAGCCGCAACGAACAACGACAGCGATTCATTAATTAGAAAATGAGTGCAGAAATTCTAGGAGATAGGTTCAACAATGAATCAACCACGATGTGGCCGGCCTAGAACTTCAAGGGATTTTGAAAACGTACAGCGTGCAAGAGCATCTGTTCATGAACAGCCTGGTCTCTGTACTCGAAAGCGGTCTAGCGTCTTAAATGTGCCCAGAACATCTTTAAACCGTATTCTCCACAAGGATTACCATTTACATCTATACAAACTTCAAGTGGTAAAACCTGAAGATCATACTCAGACACACTAACTTTTTCGGTCCAGTGCTACAAAATTTCGATGGTTTTAATCATCGATCGTCGTTTCAGCAAGATAGGGCAACATGTCACACCTCCTATGACTAAGTAAGTGTAGTTCGCGCAATTTCAGGGCTTTCTGCCCAGATTTAACCCCAACCTTAAAAGTAGAGCAGCAACCCAGTGTCTCTTTTTAGCTCCCTATATGAGGATGGACGATTCCGTAGTCTACATAACGACGAAATCTATGAGCGATATCATGACCGTCAGGTTGTGGATAAAATCCGGCTCAATAGGTTACGGTGGGCAGGTCACTTAATCCGTATGGATGAGGATGATCCAACCCGTAAAGTCTATAAGGGCAATATCTATGGTAGAAAAAGAAGACGAGGCAGACCCTGCCTGAGATGGAGCGATGGCGCAGGTCAGGACACCCGACAATTTTTAGGGATATCGAATTAGTGGATATCGGCCCAAAATCGAGATGTTTCGCAGGCCTAGACTGGATTGGAGCACTACAGCTGTATACACCCAGAGAACCATCCTCGGCCGGAGACCCCATTTCTTTGCAAAGGTTCTCTTGCAGGTATAAAAGGCTATACAGGCCTTCTTAACCCTCAACTCTATGTCCAATCTCCAATTTAGTTTTGGATGCAGCATTACACCCAGATACTTTACATTGGAGAAAAGAACCAATTTTTGTTCATTCAGCCGTGATAGGTAGAATTCAGGTATCCTTGGCTTGGCGGTGAATAGCATCAGTTCCGTTTTGGTTGGTTTCATACCGAGTCCGCATTTCGCAGCTCATAGGAACACCATTGGCAACGATGCTTCCATGATGTCGTTCAGAATGGACGGAAACATTCCGGAGACTAATATCACCAAGGCATCGGCATACGCCACCAGTTTTACCCCGCTGCTGTTCACTCTTCGTAAAATTTCGTCCATGACTATTAACCAGAGCACCGGAGAGATGGCGCCACTCTGGGGCGTGCCACTCTTCACAGGTCTGGTGAAGTGTTTGCCTCCCAGATCCGACTGGATTATCATGGAACTGGTGGTGACTATAATCGAATGCGTAAGACACCCCTCCAATCCAATACTTCTTGATGGCTTCGGTACTAACGTTGTTGAAAGCTTTCTGTGGATCTAGAGACTTAGAGAAAGGCGTTCTCTCCATAATCGGCCTTAAATGGATATTCAGGACGCGTTCTAGCCTCGGCACAACGTTTTCCTGCTGGTTTTGTAGCATGACTGGCATTATGCCATATGAGCCTGGAGGTTTATGGGGATAAGTTGTTTATAGCCCAGCCGATTTTATCCTCGGTAATTACCGATTTGATAATCTCGCACAGCTGGGGTGGCCGCAACCCCTTAAAGCAAGGTTCTGACGCACAGTCCTCCGCGCTGGCACGAAAGTGCGTTTGAACCAGCAGCTCCAAGATTTCACTAGAAGATTTCGTCCAGGAGTCTTCCGAATTTTTAAGAAAGGATAGGCTCTTATGTTCCTTGGACAGAATCTTACTGGGCCTCGCGGATGCACTGGTGCTTTCGATGTTCTGACAATGGTCCAACTAAGACCGCCTCTTGGCGGTTTTGACAGCTGACTTGTACTTCTTCAGGCAGTCGTTGTATGGCTACGCTAATCTAAATCTACCAAATCAAAAGCCTCGGACTTCCATTTATTAAAACTTAAACTTCCTGAAAATAAGAAATGCATACCAAAATTAACAAATGTAATATATAAACGTAATTAAATAAGTAATTAACTTCTATTTCAAAGAATTCTGCATATTTCCTAACTATCTTAAGACCTTTCACCACGTAAAATTAAGAAAAGTCCTTCTCTCTTCACCCATCAGGATGGGATCCTTTTCTTCCTAGTTACCAGTCGCTAATAGAACAACGGGTTGAGAGCTCTAATACCGTTCAAACTTCATCATTCAACTTTGCTACTCGCGCCACCCCCAATCCGAGAGCAGAGTCATCTTGCCATCTCCGACCAGCATCCTCGTGTACCATAGTCAGTCAAATCTTGTTTACGTTCCTAATAGCATTCCCTGGCTCTATTGAATTAAAGAAAGTTTTTAGTAAGTCTTGAAGTAATTTGATACTCAAAAATATTTGTAAAAGCTGTCGAGGACTTCATCTGCACATCCTTTCTTTGTGTAGACTCTTGCGTTTGCACTCACTCAGTTCGCAGTCATTTCAGGGATACATTTGTGATAAGTTCGGAGGATATGGGAAAGTCATTCATAGAATGGACTGATGACTGTATAAAATCCATTATGGAATGAAAAACATTTCATATTCCATTTGTGAGGTGGATGCGTGTTTGGGTTGCGGACTACGTAGCAATTCGAAATGCACTAGGATATGCCAGCAAGTGCGGCGGAGTTCATTTAACTCGCAATTTCATCTCATTTGTTTGTTGCGCGGTACCTCGCCTTATGATCCATAAAAGGTTATGTCTCAGCGTCAATCATTTTAGGGGAAAGTTTATTGTCTGCTCACAAATGTATGATTCAATGTGTTTTGAATGGTTATTTAAATTTTAGACGTCTGGGTCGTACGAGAAGCGATCGCGGTGTCAACTCAAACTGCAACCATACTTCTGCCTTCAAAATTTTTTAGGGATCTGAATAATAGTGCGTGCGCCAGTCGTGGTCTTTAATCGACTAGCTGTTAACTAGAAAGGGACATAAATAATAAACCTTATCAGGGCGCGGAGCTGAGCTGTCCGGATATATGATTGGTTAGAACACAAGGCCGTCGTACGGAAGGTCGTGATTTAAATCTCACTGGTGACAGTGGAATTCGTATCGTGATTTGACGTCGGATAACAGTCGATTCATCTGTGAATGGTACCCTCGGACACCACCTTGTCGTGGTGGGGGAGCTGGTGGTAGTTTACTACTACAACAAAAGCACATGAAGGTGGAAACAAAGGATTGTGACTTCCCAAGTGGTAAAAAGTCACAGACTTCGAATCCATCCACGACTTTGAGAAATTAGGTCTTGGCCCAGGCACGCATTGTGGAAGCCTCGCCAAATTCATGTTCCCCCACGTAGAAATCTGCAGAAGACTGTCTACGGCGCGGTAACCCAGAAAGGATTGTACAAAAACTCCCTCAATGAGAGGAACTGGAAACCTGACTACGACCGGCCTGTCGGTGATACTGTTGCCTAACTCTCCTAAATGCGGAGGGGAAGGCCCGGCAGAAGGAGACTTTAGCCACAAAGGAGAAGGGACTACAGGCCTGCCGGTCAGAAGCTTCTCCTCCGCCTCTACCTTGAAAAGTGAAAAAAAGGGAAGCTGGTAATATGAACGCAACTGGTCTAACGCCAGTATGTCAAAACAGATCCATGCATCCCGGACACCTTGAACCCTTTACAACGGAAGGCACTGGGAAAGAAGGCAAAGTTTCTTGGGAACGATTACATGGATGTTGCTTCACCACCAAATGTGCCAATATCAAAAGAAATCGGACGGAAGGAACTGGAACTTTCGGTGGAAGGTGAGGACAAGCTGATAACCCTGGTGACATCGACACTAAACGCAGCAAATTTTCCAGTTAGCAGCGGTTTTCATACTAGACTGAACTAAAGGCTACAAACATAAGAGTTAGTCAAATGAACCTGCAGCATGTCAAAGTTTCTTGCTATCTACTGGCCGTAAGGCTAGCAAAGTTGCAGGCCCGTCCTTATATAGCATATTTCTGGTTCAAGAGCCGTGGGATCATTTACCAAAGTGCGTGATATTGGACCCGTCGAGGGGGATAGGATCTTTTTCAATGCGTTTTGATGTCAAAATTGTTAGAGGCAAACGTACTAAGACAATTCTTTTCCCAGGACTTTCTTGCGGTCAACTAACAATACCAGAATAATGGTAAGCGGAGAAACGCCACAGCTGCTTCTGCTTACTTCCCATTCTTTGTGCCCTCCGCCGATGCAAGAACTAAGAGATCTGATGGTGTACGGAGAATCAAGTGGCCTTAAACTTTTAATAGGTTGTGATGCGAACGCTCAGCATATTTATTGGGGGGTTGCAAATGCAATTGTTGTTGTTCGATTTTACTATATCATCTCAGCTGATCTGATGACCACGAACGTAAGGTGCGCCCCTACGTTCGCGGGACCGCGGGAAGAAGTGAAGTAGTTGACCTAGCAATCTACACTTCAAAGTTGTTAGAGTTGATTAGAAACTGGCGAGTGCCAGATGAGACCGCATTCTCAGATCACCGTTACTTAGAATTAAGTCTAATTATTGCAAGCGATCAGCCTGAATTACAAAATGGAATCCGAGGAAAACGGATTGGACAAAGTTCAACGAACTTCTTGGGGACAAAGTTGTGCTCCCTAGGCGAATAAAGGCTCCTTTCACGATAGAAGATCAATTGGAAACTCTGAATTTTTAGAGTGTTTTGAAGAAGCTTGTCCTACTTTCCGAGGCCAACGTGGATAAAACGGTTCCATGGTGAAACCGAGAACTGCAAGGACTCAAAAAATCAACCAGATGACTTCTAAATCGTGCCTGCAAAAGCAATAAAGTTGAAGACTTGTTAAACTTCCGGAACTCACAGGCTGAATATAAAAGGCGAGACCATTTTAAAGCATACAGTGAGGAAAATGAAAGTTAGACTTTCAGGCTGCGCAGAGTCCTTAATAATAATGAGTCGGCCAATTTGGACTCTCTTGGAAAACCGGATGGTATTTTCACGAACTCCAGAATTGAGTCCCTCTTGGAAGTACACCACCGGGGAGAACAGGTCTCAGAAGTAGGAGAAAATTGGCATACCGAGATGCAACGGGTGGATGTTGCAAGGAAAATTGTGGCATTTCTAGAGCGGTTGTTACCAGTGAAAATACTTCAAAGTAGGAGGGTGTCATGAGCATGACATCCGGCACAGCTCTGAATGCATTACTAAATTTGCAGCCCTTGGTTTTGTTTGTTCGGAGCACTGCAATGAGAGCAGTTCATAGACTGATTCGATTAGATCTATGGGGACCAATGGACATAGGGGCACAAAGCATTGGAAGACTTATTGGGAGAAATGAATCTAGTTTTCGCAATGCTTTCCGATTCTTGGATCCCCATGCATCTGTTTGGTAGAAGATATGCTGTTATCTTCAAACGGAAAGAAAAATGGGACGAACCAGAAGAATGCGTGTCAGGATATACTGACATCTTCTAAGCCGATGGCTCAAAAACGGAACAAAGTTCTGGAGCAGGAGTCTACCTCTCGAATAAAAACGAAAAGAGCGCTTTTCCGTTCGGACAATACACAAGGGTCTTTCAGGCTAAAGTTTACGCGGTCCTAAAGGCGACAACCTGGCTGATTAACGAGCGGCTGAAGGGCAGGCGCATCACAATCTGTAGCGATAGACAAGCTGCATTGAGGGCGTTGAGTAGTACTTTGATCACTTCAAAAATCGTTCAGGTATGTAGAAACCGATTGAATTCTGTTTCTGAATTCAACAGCGTGGATTTACTCTGGGTACCCGGCCATTGTGGTATAGATGGGAATTAAACTTCACATACTTTAGCAAAAGAGGATTCAATTTCCCCCATGCCTGGACCTGAATCAGCAATTGGAGTGTCGTTAACATTAGCTAATGCTGCTATCAAAAATTGGGAAAAAGATTCTTATAATGACAGAAGGTCAAGCTTTAATGCAACTAGGTATACTAAACTTTTCCTGTCAGAACCAAACAAACTTACCACAAACTTTATCCTGTCGAAAAGCAGGAAGACTTGTAGAAATATTGTGGGCATTCTGACAGGCCTTAATTCATTAGCTGCGCCAATGTTCAGAATAGGAATTCTCTAAAATGATACGTGTCCATCCTGTAATGTGGAAGCGGAATCTGCGGAAAATTTTCTATGTGAGTGTCCTGCCTATGGATGCATCAGACATTAGCTGTTTGGTGCTGATGGGCTTCAACTGCAGCAGGGGGCATCACATCCACTGACGGTAATCCAGCGATACATAAACGAATCCGGGATATTCCATTAGACGGGGGACAATGGACCACTGAGTTGTGAGTGCTCGGAGGCTTTACTTTTCCCCCACCTCAAACACGCGCCAATACACACAGCTGAGTCAAATCACGGTTCTAATTTCGGGCGAGCCCAATGTTGAACACATTGCCGCCTGTAGGGTATAGTAATCCTGTAATGTACCGATACGCTCTAGAATGAAGTGCTCTAATACTTCAAGGCCCTGATCCAATTGAATTGTTGCATCAACCATTATGATTATTAATTGAGAAACAAAAGCAAACAAGTATTCCTCGCTCTAGAGATGTAATTGTAGACATCCTGGAAACAGAAAGTTAGATAACGTTATTAATCGGGATTCAAATTGATTTGGAGACAAGTGCAGGCTCAGCATTCATACCAGTGGATGCGGTGGCCTGAAGTTCTTTGGACTTGAATAGTCCTCTTTCCCAGGCTCCGGTATGAAGACCACCTTAACCTTCTGGCAAGAGGAAGGTGCGTAGCCCAGAGCAAGACAAGAAATATTTCTTAGAAGTGGCTCTAAGTGTTCTATACCTTCCTTTTGCATCGCTGGGTAGATGCCATCTATGCCAGGTGCTTTGAAGTGTTCAAATTATAGTGTAGCAGCTCACGCTTTTTCATTGATTTCCTGAGTCTTTTCAGTTCTCTGTTGCACCATGGAACCATTTTGCTTCGTTTGGTTCGGGAAATAGGATAAGCCTCTTTAAAACACTCTAAAAGTGTACGAGAGTTTCCAATTGATCTTCTATTTCTTCCTTAGTCTCCTAGGGAACTCCACTTTGTCGGCCAGAAGTTTACTGAACTTTGTCCAATCCGTTTTCCTAGGATTCTGTCTTTCTATTACAGACTGATCGCCCGCAAAAGTCAGATTAATTTCTAAGTAACGGTGACCTGAGGGAGGGACTCATTTAGCACTCACCAGTCTCTACTCAACTCTAACAAATTTGAAGTGCAGATTGTTAGGTCAATTACTTCACTTCTTCTTGGTCCCATGAACGTTGAGGTGTCCCATATATTCACTGTCATCAGACCAGCTGAAGTGATAAAATCAAACAAATTCTCCCCTCTGGGATTGCATTTGCTACTGCCCCAATAAATATGCTGTTAGATCCCTTAGTTCTTGGGTCGGCGGAGGGTACAAAGAATCATAATGCAAGTTAGCAGAGGCAGCTATGACGTTTATCCTCCTACCATTAACCTGGTATTGTAAGTTAACCGCAACAAAGTCTTGAGAACAGAATTGTCTCAGCATGGTTGCCTCTAACAAATTTGACATCAGAACGCAGGCCCTCGGTCTCGAGGATCTCCATCAAGGGAGATCCTAGTTCCCATGACTGATCCATTAGTACAGATTTTGTTAAAACGAATCCTTGGCTGGTGAATCAGAAATATATAAGGACAGTCCTGCAACTTTGCCAGCCTGCCTCCGGTAGATAGGTAGAGGCTTTGGTATGCAACAGATTAATTGGACTAACTCTTATGTTAGTAAACAAAAGTGTAGACTAATATGAAAACCGCCACTAACTGAAAAGTCTGCTGCTTATCTCGACAATCTGCAGAAAGTTCCGCTTTGTTGCGTCTGATTTCTCTGGACACTTGGTAGTGAAGCAACAACGCTCATGTCCTCATTCCCAAGAAACTTCGCTTTTTTTCGCAGTGCTTTCCATTGTCGTCGGCTAGGAGCCATCCCAAGTCCACGGTGTCCGAGCTGCATAGATCTGGAATTGCGCTAGTTTCGTCCACACCACCAGCTTTCCTATCTTCCACTTTTCCTGGTAGAGGTGGAGGAGAAGGTTTTGACAGGCAAGCCTGTAATCCATTCTCATTTGCGGATGAAGTTTTCTTCTACCAAACCTTCCTCCCTGGTTTTTTCGAAAAGTTAGAAAATAATGTCACCGGCAGGCCAGTAGCATTGATGAAGGGAACAAGTGGTTCCCGAAATATCGGTATTTGCAAGAATAAATACCCACACCAACGGAAAAAAAGAAACAACAAGTTTTTATTACTTCAATTAATTAATCGTTGGAAACACCGCATAATTTCACTCTGAACAGTCGTAGTCAGCTTTCTAATTTCTCTCATTAAGGGAGTTCCTGTACTATCCTTTCTGGCTGATCGCACGATAGACACTGGGTTTAGGTTTCCCACTGAAGCGGAGAGCCTGTCTGCCACAGTTTTCTCCGCTGGGAGCATGAATCTGGTGAGGCCTTCAAAATCCGTGCCTCGGCCACGATCTGATTTCTCAAAGTCGCGGGTGGATTCGGAGTCTGTGACTTCTTACCACTTGGAGAGTTACAATCCTTTGTCTCCATTTTAATGTGTCGCATTCACCATAATTTAACTCTGTTTCGTCTTAAGTTCCCTTTGCGTATATTTTGGCAGCCACATGTCATGTTTGAAATTTTAATCGCTTTTGGCAATTAGAGGAGGTATGGGATATAATTGTTCGTCAAACCTATGTGTAACAGCTTTTACCGGTTTTCGAATTGCTGACAAAAATAATAATTGAGAAAAGGAGGCCCATTTATGTAAACCTTTTTGTTACAGGTCGTCGCGCACTGAAGATATCATATACGCTCACCGGAGTCAATAAAAGTTAGTGGTCAATCAACCCGGCTTTTTCCAAACGCCCTCCCGATGCACTTTTTCCGACATAGTTACTTCCACCTGGGGCAGATAATTCCAAACATTCATGACTGCAACACCTGAACAATAATTTACAAATTCAATACTTTACCATTGTCCTATCTCCTCAGTACAACGGGACGAAAATTAATAATAGTCGAAGAGAAAAAAACAATACAAGGGAAAAATACCATGCAATAAGTATCCTCATATGTAACATATCCTGGCGTGTGCTTTTCTTTCGGTGAATGGTGGCGTTAGGAAGCGGATTCGTCCTGGTATGGAAGCGTATAAATCGAAAAGCGTCCATGGAGAGAAAAACGAGATGACCAAATGTCGCATCATGTAAAATATGACCGGACCCTTTTACGTCAGTGTTTCAACTTGTCCCTCGAATGTCCTTTCTGATCAGTCAGGATGTCAGCAACATATGCACACATACTACAGTCGTTCTATTCGTTTTGTTTGCCGGTACTTTTGCCATAACGTTAGTTTCGACTAGATGTGCGCTTCGGGTATTTCACGGCTTTCCTAAAAAGTTTCCGATACTGCAAGGATTAAATGGAGTAGTATCGATATTTTTGTAAATATTTTCTGTATTTTCAGAAATATTTGTCCCCCATCCTTACTAGGATGTCTATTTAAGGAGTTTTTTCATAATATCAATTTTTTAAGGAGCTCAAATCTTTTTAGAATGTTTCTTCGGAATGTTTTTTGTAAAAAAACCGGATTGATGAAAAACCTCGTAGTATAATACGGTAGTTTTTCTTAAAGTATAATCAATTGCTAACGGGCATTCACCTTTTAAACTAAAAAAGTATATTGAAAGTTTAGCTCCAATGTATGCATTGCATAAAGCCACCTAATCAACCCTAATTCCTTCTAATAATCTCCTCCTCCGCTGAAACTTCCCTAAATGAAAATCGGAACCCAGGAAACGGCGAAGCATCGTAGCCCTTGTCCGTTTTAACATTCATTTTATGAATTTTCCTTATTATACGAGCATGGCATACGTTTATGTAGATTTTTCCTTTCGTTATACTCCCAATGAACCAGGGAGTCGTATACCCATAACTTCTCCAGTTCCCGATCCTTTTGGACTTGGGATTCATATGTGACAACATCGGACGACGAACAAATGTCTGGAATGTTTTTAATACGATTCAACAACTCGACTCTCTGGTGATTTCCGTTTTGATGCTTTGAAGCATTGTTTGTCGCATATTGAATGTCATGTCGTCTGTCTTCAAAATGAAATGGTTTTTCTAAAACTGTTATCCTCAATTTCCATATATTATGGTCGTGTTTGCTTGGAAGCATTGGACGAAGGAACTGGGATTTCCAGTTTCCAAATAAGTTTGTTTCTGCAGTTTTTTAACTAGTTATGCATATTTTAGAGTCACGGGGGTGGGGACGCTTTTGAGCAAGTTTGAAGCGTTTGCGACAAACTGTATCAAATTTTTACAGTTTTCTATCGGAAGTTTCGAAAATTGTTGCAAGTGAACAAATTTACTAAATTTTGGTAGTTAAAACATAATCTCAAAATTCGGAAATTGCAGGATGACTCCACATCAAATTTGATATTGCTCTCCTCGGACACCACTTTGTCGTGGTGGAGTAGATTGCAGTAGTTCACTACTACAACAATAGCATCCAACAGATGAATATCGAAGCAAGAGAGTTTGGCTCCCCAAGTGGCAAGAAGTCATAGACTTCCCATCCACCCGCAACTTGAACGCATGGGATTGGGAAGTCTCAACAGTTGCATGTACCCGAACGCAGAATTCGGTGGAAAACATGCTTTCTGCTTTTGTAGAAAGTCCGCACTTGGCGCCTACAATGGGGTTACCCAGAAAGCAGACTACAGGTAAAAGGGAGGAGAAAGTTGACTACGATCATTCCGCGACACTGTTGCTTAAAACTTCCAGAAAGCGAAAGAGAAAGGCTCGGCAGAAGGAAACTTCAGCCGCGAATGAGAAGAACTAGAGGCTACATCTTATCTGTCGGAATCTTCTCTCCAGTCTCTGCTGACATTCTGGTGATGTGGACGCAACTGGTTTTATACCGGTATAAAGAAACAGATCCACGCGGAATAGATGCCAGGAACATGTGAAGGGTCCAAATCGACGCAGCGGAAAACAGTGAAAGAAAACAAAACTTCTTGGGAATGAGGAGGTGGTGTTGCTGGGCACAAGGTGTGACAATATCCAGATTAAACGGACGCAAGGAAGCGAAAATTTCAGCTGGAACTGAAGAAAAGCTGCTTACCCCTTGAGAAACACTGAACACAACATACGTTTCAGTTAGCCGCGATTTTTACATTAGCCTACACTTTTGTCAACAAACATAAATGTTAGTCAAACTGAACTCAGCATGGTAACGCCTCTTTTTTTCATCATCTTAAAATACCAGACTAATGGCAACAAGAAAGACGTCATAGGCGACTCTGTATACCGGGCCTGTCATTCTCTATGTCCTCCGCCGAAGCGAGAAGTACAGGATCTGGCAATGTATGTGGAGATGATGTGGTATGCCCCTACATTCGTCAAGCTAAAAAGAAGTAAAGTAATTAACAGGACAATTTGTATTCCAAAATGTTCAAGTTAATTAGAAAATAGCAGGTGGTAGACGAAATGTCACAGTCAGACCAGAGTTACTTGGAAGCTAGTAGAGCTTCTGTCAGTGAACCGACTATAATTCAACGGTTTGGGCGAAGTAGAATGTAGCCACCTAAGAACTCATTTGGCTTTAGAAACTCCACCACGTGCGGGGGGGGGGGGGGGGTACTTTCGCGAAAACAGGTGACAGAAGTGAAAGGGAGAAAATTAGCCATTTCAGTAAAAATTTTAATTAATTTACGTGCTCTACCGGTAATCGAAAAGTAAACTTTGAAGTGCGACGGGTATACCAAAATCGTTTCGTATTTCCGTCGGTGTTTATCATCTAGCCAGCCTGTCATATCTTTTTTCTGTTCTTATTAAAGATACCGTCACACGGGTCTTCCAAAGTCCAGCGCCCTATATACTGCTGTATGCAAATGATGTTTTCCTAGCATCTAATAGCCAACATGATCTCCAGCAACTTGTCCAAAAATCGAATAATCGCCTCATATAACACGCTCTCAGGTAGAATCTTAATCAAACAGAGTTTTTGTTGACCAATCCCCATGAAATTGACGTTATCACTGTCAGTGGCAGTGACTTGCCCAGAACTGAGCGAGTTAAATATCTCGGGTCAGTGCAATTACCCAACGGAGAACTGTATTATGGAATTATTTCACGCATTAGCCCAACCTGTATGAAGTGGTCTTCCACAACAGCTGACCAATGTGCGAGGCTAGATAACAGCTGCCAGATCTTCCTTCAGACTATTTGACACCAGAAACGGTCTAAGACAAGAAGATGACCTATCATGCGTCGTCTTTAACCTGACCTTGAATAAAGGGATCTGAGATGTAGTTGTTTACGGGAGAGACATTATCATCCGTCCGCCCAACTCCTGGCCTATGCATGATGACACTACCAGCGTTAAGAACGAACGAATCGACAACATCAAATGACATTGGCCAAACGAGAACAATAAAGACAATAGACTACAACTTTTATACCATTGATAATATCTCGTATCAAGGGTAAAAAATCACAACAGATAACAGTTACGGCGATGAAATCCGGGGACAGATATTGGCCGTCAACTAAATAGGCTCTAAAAAAACTGTTTTCTTATATATTCCGAGAAAACCTGAGTTCTTAGCAAGAAAAATTGCCAACTCTTAGCCACTTTCGAGAAAAGAATCCTCCGCAGAATTTTTGGCTCCTGCATGAGGTTAGATGATCCGGTAGTCTCTATAATGCCTGGTTATGTATAAAATCCGGCTCAATAGATTGCGGTCACTTAATCTGCATAGGTCAGGATGATCCAGCTCGGAAAGTAAGGGCAATATCAATGGAAGAAAAAGAAGACGGGGCAGACCCTGCCTGAAATACAATGACGGCATAGGCCAGAACGCCAGATAGCATTTTGGGATATCAAATTTGTGGACATCGGCTTGAAACCGGAATGTGTGGAGTTCCTTACTAAAGCAGGTCTAGATCGGTTACCGGTTTTTGAGCCGTTGATGATGACGTATCAATATATGTATCAAATCTAAAAGTTACCACCGGGTCGCCCACCTTGTTGCCTTCTATGGTTCTGCGTGTTGGCAGAATATAAAGTTCAATGAACGGCGCCTTGCGGTAATGGAGATGAAGATATTGCGTTGGACTTGTGGAATAAAATAACTTGATTATATACGGAATAAGGATATTCACGATCGATATGGGGTGGCATCGATTGTCCAAAATTGCGAGAGAGGTAGCTTCGATGGCATGGTCATGAATTTCTCGCTGACGAAAATTAATTTCCCAAGATTGGTCTGAACATTGAAGTCGATGGAAAGCGACCAAAGGGCGACCGAAACAACCGTGGCTGGATACGCTGCACGGGGGTCGAAAGCCTCGCGACTGCATTCAGATCGGGCAAAGCCCAAGTGATCACGACGAGCCAACGCCGCTGGAGAAGGGGCAAAGGCTACGAAAAAAAGAAGATTTAACATTGGTGACGTTGGGTGGGCCTTGAGCTTTCTCTCGACGATTTCTTGTGCGGTGATAGAATGATCTAGAGCTCATAAAATAACACTTGTAGTCTTTTATGGAGGGATGAAGCAGGTGAGGAAACCCCTCCCCCAAAGTGTTCCTTAATAAGGCCTTAATAATGAGAAAGAATTCCTCTTTATTGCGGCTGTTCTTCTCGGCAATGATTTGGAATACACTCTCCCTAAAGATGATGAAGCCTTATTGGGAGTCATCTGGCCATTCATACTTTGTCGTGTTTTCAATTTTTATTTCCTTAATTTCACTATACTCAATTTTTTTTCCAGGACAATGTAGGGTAGGATTTTTCTCCTAATAGTGTTAATTAGTTTATCGCCACTTACTTCTGTCCGTAAGCAAGTACCAATGTTGGTCCAATTCAAATATCGGCGATTATATCAACGGCGATTTTAAGATGGTGCATCGAAATATTTCCTACGTGACAATATATATGTCGTTCTTTCCCTCGATATTAAAGGTTAGATCCAGTTTTCAAATGACTTTGCGGCGGTCGCGGCACATTCTGAAGGGTGGCTGGAGATGGTAGAGCTTGAACTCGCCTAGAAAAATACGCAAGCCCAATTAAGAAAATTCTCTGCGCTTATCACTTCTTGAAATTTTCTTTAAATCTGAGCAAGAGTATTATTGACAAAATCTGACGGCATCTTGAGCTTCTATCAACTGCCTGAATTTGGCCAAAACCTTCTGAAAACGCAAAGATTTGTTCAAAACTAGTTGGAAATGAAAACTACCATAAACATACGTTACAGCCGTTCCACGCCGCCACTTTTATTGGCTTTGAAACGGAAATCAAGATTGTAGATACACGCAATGCCGAGACAAACACTATCAAAAATCCTCAATATCTACCCATTGTATAAATGGAATCGCTTCAACTTTGCCTGCTAAGCCCCCATGAAAGGCTGTCTGTACTCATCGATAATCCTTTTTCCATACACTATAAATCAAAATATATCCCCGCGAATTCTATACACATTCGATGCGTCTCAAATTGCCACCCAATTCCACGGATCGAATTCACTGTTCACTGCCTAAAAGCAAATACGTGTCAATTCCAACCCTTCTCATCATCTTTACGTCGGCCGTGCCATATCACGAGCTGGTAACTTCGCATTCCCTATTCACTTTCCAGGACACGGTGCAACTCATGTAAGATTTAACTGTCGCTGCTACTTTTCTACGGTATCACTTACTACAACTGAATCAAATAAAAAGGATAAGGCGATAGGGATGAAAAACAAAGCGATAAATAAAATAAAAATTCGATACACCTTGTAGTACAGTACTTGTGCCGGAAAAGGTGGAAACTGGAAGCTATGAGCCCTCATGACCGATTTTAGTCAGTTTTATTGAAAGGGTTTAAATTACAGCTGGATGCGAGTGCGATTGTGTTGCAATTACATTGTTTCAAATTCCAAGTTTAAGCGGAAGGGCGAGTAGAAGCAGGATCTTGGGTTTATATCAAAAGTGACAAGGATTTTTCATTTGGGTGAGCAGAAGCTAATTTAATGCAAAGAGTGGTTTAGAAATTCGAACGGGAACTAACTCTTAACTCTTTAAAATCAGATCGACTTACAGCGACAGACCAATTCACGCCCAGCCGTCGCAAAGTTCCTTTCCAAGGACACTTGTACATTTCGCCCTATATTCCGAAACATTCAACACGTAACCAGGGCAAAAATGACTTGATCATAGGGTAGTTAAGCTTCCAACCGACATTATTCGAGCAAACTGCTCTGAACAGTTCCTTCTTCTGCATCCCGTCCTTGTTCCTATTTCCTCCTTTGTCGGAATCGCTGAAAAGGGTACAAGGCGCCGTGCGAAGAGAGCATTCGTCGTACGTTTTACAACACTTGGAAACATATAACCCATTTTCCATTTTAATTAAATTCTTAATAAACGCAGACAAAGTAAATTAGTAGAAACATGGAACATTAATGTACCTGCCGTGAATTATTGCTTCTGTGTTGCATTGCAGGACGTACTGTTACAGGTGTCGTCGCCGCTACTGCGAAACTTTCGCCTGCTTCCTACTTGTGTTCTTGCCTCAGCTCCTTGGTGGGATGCTCACGTTCACGGTTTCTTAACTTTTCGGCTTTCTAATGTTATTACGATTATAGTAAAAGAACGGAGAAATCAGGCAACAGGAAGGAGAGGTTGTAGTGTAGTCGCCATGTTCGGTCCTTTTGTGCTTCAGTCTTGAAAGAAAGGAAAGTGTTACAGGCACTTGTGTGCTCGTTATGAACGAGGTTCAGTGCAGTGTTCAACCAGTTGATTATTTTCTGGAAATATGAAATTTTTATGATCGCTTTCAAAGGAAGTGGACTGCATGTAATACAATAGGATTTGAGGAGAAGAAATTTAATTGTTGCAACAGAAATTCAAGATCGTAAGAAAACGTAGAAAAGTGTGCATTTCACGGTAAGGAACAGGCCACGTACGAACGAAGGGAAGGAAGGAAGGACTTGAGGTCGAAGCATACTTACTTGCAATACTATCACTAGTTTCTTATTTTTAAGGCATTGTCTGAAACAAAACCTTATTAGAGCCAAGTCGATGTCTGCCTGCCCGTCTGTCTGTCTTTTTTCCGGAGGTGGCAATCTTCCAAATCCACTAAATTCCCCCTAAATTCTGTCCTCTTCCGCACGAAACCACCATAAAGTATGTCGTGACCTTTTCCTAATTATATTTTCCGTTGCTCCTGTTTCTCCCAATGTCTCCTCTAGACTCTTCCTTTCCTGAGCGAATCTAGAACAATGGACAATTCACGTGCCGATCAAAGGAAGAATTGGGTCCTTCATAGATACGTGCCATCTCATTAGCCAAAATTTCGATCGTCATCGTCCGATATGGTTCGATAACCACAGCCCACTCTTAAGGCGATCTTTCTATAAACCGCGCTCAGCTTTTGACTATTGCATGTGGTATGCAATGCAGGTAACCAAATTGGCGCTGCATAGAACAGTATAAAGCTTTAGCTATAAGCAGTCTACGAGTGCATTGCCAGGGTCATGCTAACATCGGACGGTTTGATGTAAACATTTTGTAAGTGCTGCTTGAAATTCATCCTCACATCTATTGTCACTCCAAGGTATTTAATTGCTGGCTTGAAGTGATGATATCCTTCCCCATTATGATGCGGGCAATGGTTTCCTTGCGCCTCTGTGTGATAATCACCGTCTCAGCGACTTTTCTAGAGCAGTGATTGGTTTGGATGAATATGATTCTATATCCGCCACCGCTATGTCACCGACGTAACTCACTACTGTTGGGGTCATCCTTACATATGATGTTCCAGAACAACAGTCCCAGAACTGTGCCCTGCGGCATACCCGCGGAGACAATGTATTCTTGGTTCCATTGTCTGTGTCGTACCAGAGCCTTCTATCTGTTAAATAGCTGTCACAGTTCAGTAACTGGATGCACCAATCGCCGCCAATGATCTCCTTATAAGGTTCCAACTGGCAGAGTTCAACGCATTTGGCACGTCTAGAGTAATCACAGCACAGTACTTGCAAGTGCCGCCCCTTCCGTGCGTTCAATTTACAGCTAAGCCAGCGACCAGATTGAAGGCCTCGATGGTTGATCTGGCTGCACGGAAGCCGAATTGTTGCTCTGATAAACCTCCCAGACTTTCTAAAGTCCGGAGCAATCTGTTCGCTCGATTATTCGCTCCAACATTTTCCCCCTAGTGTCCAGTAGGAATGTAGGTCTGCAGGAAGATTACTAGGTTAAGGCAACAATACTAACCTTTGTTTTTCCATATCTCGGGAAAAATCCCATCCACCAAGCATGATGCCTGTCTGTTTGACACATTCGAGTTATTCGGAAACGGCTGGATTGATTGTCACGAAAGTTGGTGAGTACGTGTGGTCTGTGAATGCCTTTTCATATAGCCAGTAGTCCCGTTTTGTGTTGATTTTAAAGGGGCTCCCCGTACATAACAGTGGAGGGCTCGCAATTTTTTTACACAGAATATGGGCATCTTGGGTATGCGAATTTGTTTGTTAAGGCTGAGCATAGTATCTGTGTCCGTAATATGTACCTACATCTTGTAGTTTGGAAAAAAAAATATTTTGAATAATTTGGATTTTTAACCACATACAAATAGAACAAGTCGGGAAACCGGAAGCTGGACGCTTCAGTTATGAAAGGTTTTGTGTATTTCTTTTATAAAGAGATTTGGGTGTGCATTTGTCCTATTAGCATGTAGCACGTAAAATATGCATATATTATGTGAAAATAGCCACTTTCAAGTGATATTGACATTCATAGTCTTGAATTTGCAGAGAAGCGATAGCTTTGACCTAGTATTACTTTGTTAGTAATAGTGCGATTTTCACCAAATTTGGCAGGATCATGCTCTATGCTATAGCCTATATTGTTGCAATTTTGTGATTCTAGGGTGAACTTAAGGGGGGTTTTCCTGTCAATTACTAAAAATTAGAGTAATGTACTATTATTAACTTTATTTGAACAGGTATCGGTATGAAGGGTATTTCGGAGCCTAGGCACCATATAGTGACAGCCCCCAGATTTTTTTCAGATTTTTCGGTTGGGTAGTTTCTGAGAATGGGTTCGTTAAAAAAATGATCACTTTCAACCCTCCGCACCTCCCACCTTTTCAACAAATGGCAAAACTAAGACTGGCTTCGAAAAGTACTAATCGAGACCTTTAATTTGATACCTTACATGACTATATTTGATGAAAAAAAATTTACACCCTCCCTTTGTATGTATGGGGACCCCCCCTTAAATTCGTCGTAAAAGGAAGTAACTCACTATATGCGTGAGCGTTCACAGTTCCCACCTTTCTACCAAATTTGGTGCCAATCGCTACAACCGTCTCCGAGAAAAATGCGTGTGACTGACAGACAGACAGACAGACAGACAGACGGACAGACAGACAGACAGTAAACCGATTTTAATAAGGTTTTGTTTTACAAACAAAACCTTAAAAATGTGCGTAGAAAGCTTCGCAAATGAACACAAAACCTTTACGAAGCGTCAGCTTCCGGTATCCGTCTGTTAGTGGATGCTACCCGTTGGAGCACATCAGCACCAAAAGCCTGATGTCTGGTGTCTCCATAGACGGGGCACTTACATTGAAAATGCTCCGTGGATCTTGGAGAATTCTTATTATGAACATATACCCAACCTGTGAATTACAGCCGGTCTGAATGTCCACAATACTTCTGCAAGTGTTCCTGTTTTCGACAGGATGAACTTTGTGGTATGTGTGTTAGGTTCGGACAGGAAAAGTTTGGTGTGGCTAGCACCATTTAGACTCTACCAACTATCAGCCTTAGTCAATGCTGCTGATACTCTAATTGCTGGTTCTGGTTCTGGCATGTGGAGATTCAACCTTCTTTTGCTAAGGTATCCAAGATGTCATTTCCCTCTACTTAACAGTGACAACTAGCATCGTAGAAATGGAGTTTAAACGATTTCTGCATTCCTGGACTATCGCTGCAGATTGCGATGTGTCTGCCCTTTAACTACTCGTCAATCGCCCAAACTGGAGCCCTTAGGATCGCATATACTTCAGCTGGAAAAGCCGTTGGATATTGTTCTAATCGAAAATCCCACTTCTCATTTTTATTTGAGAGGCTGGCTCCGGCTCCAGAGATAGAACAATAACGCCGTCCAGGACGCTAGACAGTTTTTAGGGATATCGAAGCTTATTACTAAGGCGTGTTTAGACCGGACACCGGCTGTTGTACCGTTGACGATGATGATGAGGTATGATTCCCCGGAAGCCTTGCACAGGAGATAGTCTATGGAGTTTGTACTTCAACCGCCACCTAACGATTGCAGCCTTAAATTCATCTGCCTTGATTTCAGGCTCTCGATTAATCATAACACTTAACATTTCCTCGTAATATCCCATCCCTACCCTAAAAGTACATAGTTATTGATAGCATTTTCTGGATTGCCTCGTAATGGTTTACATATTCACAGCCAGGAAATTCAAATATTATTAATTCTTACTAAATGTGATCTGACGTATACTGGAAACTAGACCACACAAATCGGTCCTTAAATGACCTTTCCCACCACAATGTGAAGTGGAAAAAGGGCATTTTGAAAACTATTTCAATCGGACCCGAGAAATCCTCCAAAATGATCAGGCGGGCCTTAACTCCAAAAAAAGATTGGAAGAAGTGTTTTAGGGAAATGCAAAGTTTTCGGAAAGACTCTCATCTATCAACAGAACGGTGACAGGCTGCCTCTCTGGGACACAAATCGTATCAGGTAAGACACAATAGGAGGTACCTAAATGCGTTCGAAACTAATTCCTTTTCGGATATGAATTTTAGCTGTCGGCTAATGGACTTCTCTCTCTGTCTATTTACCTTCCTGGTAAAAATGTTGCCTGCAGCAAAGCGTGTTCTTTATGACCCGGTCTATTGGTTTTTCCAATCCAAACTAGACTGATCCGGATGATGGGGACATGTTGGTCTATCATGATCATCAGCTGCGCAACAATCGGTATCCTGTCTATGCCTGCCTTAGTAAGGAACTTCAGACACCCGACACCAATTCGATATTCATAAAAGCAATCTGGTGTCCTGACCTATGCATCGCTTCATCTCTAGCAGGCTCTATCCTGTTTTATTTTTCTACCATAGATATTGCCCTTATAGGCCGGGTTCCGGGTTGGATCATACCACATGGTACAGATAAGGCGACCCACCGACCGCAACCTGTTGCGCCGGATTTTCCCACAACCAGCAGGTCATGGTATCGCTCATAGATTTCGTCGATATATAGGTTACGAAATCTTCAAGTTTTTTGCTAAGAACCCAAGTCTCCGAGGACTCCAAGGACTCGCAAGGAAATCAGGAAATCATTTTTGTAAGCTGAAATAGGCTCTGTTGGCAACCATCGGTTGTGTTTTTCTATCCTAGGAGAAATTATCAACGGTCTCATAGTTGTAGTCTCCTATCTTAATTCTTCCCGTTTGACAAGTGCAATTTGATGTCGTTGGTTGGTTAGTTTTTTTGTGTTGACGTTGCTTTCATTCATGTGCAGTCCGAGATCTTACGCGCCTACTAGATCTGGATGAAGGTAGATTTTACATCTTGGGTGGTTCTTCCCATAATGTCAATATCGTCAGCATAGGCCATTAGTTGGGTGGACTTAAAGAGGATGGTGCCTCTTGCATTGACATGCGCGTCACGAATCACTTTCTCCGGGGTCAGGTTAGAGAAGTCGCGTGATAGGGCATCCCCATTACTTAGACCGTTGTTGATTTTGAATGGTCGTGAGAGTGATAGTGCTGCCTTTATCTGGCCTCGCACATTGGTCAGGGTCAGCCTAGTCAGTCTTATCAATTTTATCAGGATATCGAATTCTCTCATGGCCGTGTACAGTTTTAACATGGCTATATTGTCATAGGCGGCCTTGAAGTTAATGAGAAGATTATAGAACTGGTGTCCATATTATTGCAGTGTTTGCATCGCTTGCCGCACAGAGCAAATCTGATCTGTTGTTGATTTGCCTGGAGTGAAGCCTCTTTGGTGTGGGCCAATGATTTTCTGAGCGGAAAAGGCTATCTGGCCTAGCAAAGTAGCGGAGAATATCTTATAGATGGTACTCAGCAACGTGATACCTCTATAATTGCTGCATCGCATGGTCTCGTCCTTTTAATATTTGGGACAGATAATGTCTCGTTGCCATTGATTCGAGGTTCCACACCTCGAGCATCAGTTGATCTATCGATGCAGTTAAAATCCTGTTTGAACTTGCAGATTCCCTTGAGGGAGTTCTTCTCTTCAAAACGCCTTCGTAGTGAGTGCTTAGTTGATATCGCTTTTCGTCAAATCTTTCTGTACCCGTCTCTATCGATTCTATTCGCAAATCAATTTTGTTTTCAGAGCTCTTCAAATTCGACCTTAAAATCTTGCCCTTCGACATCTTCTTCTAAACTTCGTCACAGGTAAGTAGGGATATTTTTGATTGCTTTTCTAATCCTATCAATTGTGATTCGGCCTCTGAGTGGGAATTTGTACAAGCGGCCTTTCAGTGATTTCAGAATGAGTTTACCCGGGGTGTTTTCATGTACGTGGCAAAATCTATTCACAATCTGCTACCTCTAGAAAGATTTGCTATACTGGAGAATATCATCATGATATAGATTGGTGGTGGTGTTGTGACAGTTCCTTCCTGCTACACTTCAGCTAAAAGCCAAAGGAAGTACATATTAAATGATTGCATAATGGCTTAATGACACTTTTCAAGGTTAGTTTGGTAGCCCCCCATAATAAAGGGCAGGGAGTAGCGGAATTGTCATATAGGCTAGTTTTTCCTTTCGTCAGCAAAATTTGGCTGTAATATTTTGCGGTATACACATACTGGCAGGCCTCAAAGATAGACGCCTTCTAATAATTCAGTTCCTTCGGCGGTGAAAAGTGATGGACTCTTTATCATAAAAGTCCCAATTGCCGCTTGTCAACCGCCTAGTTGACTGTGAATTGCGTTGGTTAGTTGAGATCATCAGGCTTCAATTTACCTTTGACCACAGATACGTCAAGGAATCCCTTGTTCACAGCCTTGATTCAACTCCAAGATGGCAGTTTTTCAGGAGACGGGTTACTGGAAGGCATTATTTTACTTGATGGACACTTTTGTGGCAGATATTTATATGTGATCATGTGATTATGGTGTCAGTATGTCGTGCTGATTAGAGTATTATGTCAGCTTCAGTGGTAGAATGTCTTTACTTCTACGCGGTTATAAAATAAATTAGAGATGTCGTATTTGTGATCGAAATTTGACGCTTTAGTTAACATACTTAGAATTATCCGATTTAAGTCAAATATGCGCCGTTTGCAAACTTGTTGCCATTTAGAAGGCAACTTCGCTATCGCCCCCCCCCCCTTGCTTATTTGCAAAAAACTCAGCCAGACTATACGGTGGGTGCGATAGGACATCCCATCCAAGATCCCGTAGCTTCTGGCGGGTTATCAAAGATGTGTGAGGCCGAGCGTTGTTCTGGTGGAACACAACACCATCCCTATTGAACAATTCTGGCCGCTTCTGGTCAATCGCCTGCTTCAAACGGGCGAGTTGCTTCCAGCAAAATCGTCCTAGCCGTCGATCCGGGCTTGGTGATGGTTTCGACCACAATCTTTTTCTCTCGAGGTTGTCGTACGTGATCCTCTTTTCATCACCCCTCACCAACCGCTTCAAAACTGGGTCGGATTCGTTCCGTTTCAGCAGTGCATCGCAGGCGTTGATTCGGTCCAAGAGATTTTTTTCCGTCAACTCGTGTGGCATCCAAACATCCAACTTTTTTTGGAATCCAATCTTCTGCAAATGGTTCCGAAAGGGTTTATGGTCTATACCTAGTTCCTGGCCAATCGAGCGAATGCTCGCATGCCGGTCTACTTGGATCATTTCGACGATTTTATCGGTTTCTACGACGATTGGCCTACCAGTACGGGATGTACCTTCGACATCCACTACACCAGAACGAAATCGATCGAACCAACGCTGTACTGTGCGAATCGTTATAGTATCGGACCCATAAACTTCAAAAATTTTTTCGGCCGCCTTCGTTGTAAAAACGTAAAATATGATGAATTTCTCGCTTGGTGGACTTCATTTTTGACGCGCTATAACTTGAGACTGAAACGTACGATCACAACAGTGTCAAAGAGACTCGTGTAGCACAGATTTTCGTCTTCAAATCGCCGTATGGTATGACCCGATGCAATAAGTACAACACAAGATATGTTTAAGTGTCGCCATCTATTGACAAAATACGGCATTTCTTTTTCCCCAACCCTATATACTAAAATATCAAGCACATGCTGCCATGAATTTGCTATTATACAGTTTGGAACACGCTTGCAAACATGTATTTTCGCGTTGATGTTGAGAAATTACAAAATTCTGATAAAAACCATGTATTCAACAGAAAAACACAAAAATCCTGCATCTCGCAAAAAGTTGCAGATACCACCAAGGTCCACTGACGTTAATCAGATAAAGGTTCAGTCTCCTCTGTAAATGACAAAATGTTTGAACCACGTTGTGGCTTATTACTCATGAATGCGTTGAATGGCGACTTGATTCGGATAGACACGAAACAAAACCTATAAGGGATCTATGATAGGCAAGGACGACGTGGGCCCTGTTTATGGTGCAATACTTAGGCGTCTGAAACTAGCGATTATGCCAGACTTAGACAGGACACCAATTATCAATCTTCAATGCATAATCTTGGGACTAGGGAGATAGATGGCCGAATAATTTAATTTAAAATAATTTTGATACTAAACTAAACTAGGAATTAGCTTCCTTTGATTGACAAAAAACCTTAAATTTTGTCTAGAATTTCTGGAAGTCAGGGGCTGATAAAAATAAACTATAATACATCATCATCATCATCAACGGCGCAACAACCGGTATCCGGTCTAGGCCTGCCTTAATAAGGAACTCCAGACATCCCGGTTTTGCGCCCAGGTCCACCAATTCGATATCCCTAAAAGCTGTCTGGCGTCCTGGCCCACGCCATCGCTCCATCTTAGGCAGGGTCTTCTTTTCCTACCATAGACATTGCCCTTATAGACTTTCCGGGTGGGATCATCTTCATCCATACGGATTAAGTGACCCGCCCACCGTAACCTATTGAGCCGGATTTTATTCACAACCGGACGGTCATGGTATCGCTCATAGATTTCGTCATTGTGTAGGCTACGGAAACGTCCATCCTCCTGTAGGGAGCCAAAAATTCTTCGGAGGATTCTTCTCTCGAACGCGGCTAAGAGTTCGCAACTTTTATTGCTAAGAACCCAAGTTTCCGAGGAATACATGAGGACTGGCAAGATCATAGTCTTGTACAGTAAGAGCTTTGACCCTATGGGGAGACGTTTCGAGCGGAACAGTCTTTGTAAGCTGAAATAGGCTCTGTTGGCTGACAACAACCGTGCGCGGATTTCATCATCGTAGTTGTTATCGGTTGTGATTTTCGACCCTAGATAGGAGAAATTGTCAACGGTCTCAAAGTTGTATTCCCCTATCCTTATTCTTGTTCGTGTTTGTGTTTGACCAGTGCGGTTTGATGTTGTTGGTTGATTCGTCTTCGGTGCTGATGTTGCCACCATATATTTTGTCTTGCCTTCATTGATGTGCAGCCCAAGATCTCGCGCCGCCTGCTCGATCTGGATGAAGGCAGTTTGTACGTCTCAGGTCGTTCTCCCGTGATGTCGATATCGTCAGCATAGGCCAGTAGTTGGGTGGACTTGAAGAGGATCGTACCTCTTGCATTCACCTCAGCATTACGGATCACTTTCTCGAGGGCCAGGTTAAAGAGGACGCATGATAGCGCATCCCATTGTCGCAGACCGTTGTTTATGTCGAATGGTCTTGAGAGTGATCCTGCTGCTTTTATGCTGCCTCGCACATTGGTCAGGGTCAGCCTAGTCAGTCTTAATAATTTCGTCGGGATACCGAATTCTCTCATGGCCTTGTACAGTTTTACCCTGGCTATGCTATCATAGGCGGCTTTAAAGTCGATGAATAGATGGTGCAACTGTTGTCCATATTCCAACAGTTTTTCCATCGGCTGCCGCAGAGAGAAAATCTGATCTGTTGCTGATTTGCCTGGAATGAAGCCTCTTTGGTATGGGCCAATGATGTTCTGGGCGTATGGGGCTATCCGGCCTAGCAAGATAGTGGAGAATATCTTATAGATGGTACTCAGTAACGTGATACCTCTATAATTGCTGCACTGTGTGATATCTCCCTTTTTATGTATGAGACAGATTATGCCTCGCTGCCAATCGTCAGGCATTGATTCGCTGTCCAATACCTTGAGCACAAGTTGATGAACCACTTGGTGTAACTGGTCGCCTCCATATTTAACCAATTCGGCTGTAATTCCATCGGCTCCTGGCGACTTATGATTTTTTAGCCGATGAATTGCACGGACTGTTTCTTCTAAACTTGGTGGTGGCAGTATTTGTCCGTCGTCTTCAGTTGGCGGGCCCTCCAACTCGCCGATGTTCTGGTTGTTCAGTAGCTCATCAAAGTACTCAACCCATCGCTCTAATATGCCCATTCTGTCGGAAATCAGATTGCCCTCTTTGTCTCGGCAGGATGAGCATCGAGGGGTATAAGGCTTCATCCTGCTGACTTGTTGGTAAAACTTCCGCGCCTGGTGCGGTTGCTCCCTGTACTTTTCTAATTCACAGACTTGTTGGTTCTCCCAGGCTTCCTTTTTCCGTCTGTGAAGTCGCTTCTCCGCTCGACGGAGTTCGTGATAAGTCTCTGCGCGTGCCCGCGTTCTTTGAGAATGCAACATTACTCGGTATGCGGCATTCTTCCGTTCCGTTGCTAGCTTACATTCATCGTCAAACCAGCCGTTCCGACTCCTTTTGCGGCTGGGGCCAAGTATATTTGTGGCCGTATCCATGATAACGTTCTTCAGGTGGTTGTGAAGATCATTAGTTGATGCTTCATCTACAGGTCCTCTATTGACTGCGGTTATTGCGGCATCCATTTCCCTCTTATAGGTGTCGCGGAGGGTTGTGTTGTGGATGGCTTCAGTGTTCACTCTCACCTGATTGTCAGAGAGGATTCTAGGTGTTATTGTTATTCGAGCTCGGAGCACCATGCCAACGAGATAGTGATCCGAGTCTATATTGGCCCCTATAAACTACATCCTTAAGAAAAATCCACTCCTTTGAGCAGTAAAAGCTACAGATTTATTGAATTCATGACTTCCACTATCAAAACACTTCCTGAAAGTTGTATTTTTTATAATTTTGTATCAGAGTTAGCATTTCCGCCCGATATCGATACCGACATGCTTCCATAGTCCACACCACATCTAGTCGTTAGGTCAATAATAAAAACTGTAAAAGTTTATATGAGAGTTGAAGATGATTTATAGATGCTGCTCGTTTAACTGGAGCCCACACATATTACAACCCCCTCCCCCTCTATCCGCAAAAAAAACTATGCTTCCAAAAAACAACATCCTGTTTCATTTGTATTTATACAACCCCCGACCCCATATGTTCGGGTGGCTGTATATATTTCACCCTGGCTTTTACGAGGAAGCTGCCGAGGACTCATGTGAAGTTTATATGACATTTTGGATTTATAGTTTGTTATGTTTTCGGCTTAACTTTCTTCATTTGGAATTAGCGTTCGCATGTGTGTATGTACGATTGGCTATGGCTGGGATTTTTGATAGTTTTTTATGCAATATAGTAAGCTTTCGATTGAATTGATATGAAAACGGGGGCGGCATACCATATATGTACAACAAACTTGACGGCTGTTTTTAGGTTAGCAGGTCAATGATGTGGAGGAATGTAAACGACATGTGTATTTTCATATGAAGTTGCTGTTTGCAAGGGCGATGGAACACATCGTACGTAAGGATATTTAGCTTTGATTTGTTCTGCAGTCAGCCCAATTTTTAAGCCGGTTCTTACGGCCTCGCCACCATATAATCATTTGATTTTCCTATTGTTGCAGACGCTACCCCTGTTTTCGTTAGCAAATCTTAATTTGTCATCTTACGAGGACCACCAACTTCAAAGCTAATGAGTTCACAGATTCGCCCCCTTAGGGTCGAACATTACTAAGAAAATGGTCGACTCTTTATAGCGTACGTTCTTCGTCAGTTTTTGAAGAACTTGCAATTTCAGATCAATCTTAGATAACGAGTTCTCATCAGCACGGATGATATGACCATTCCATACGAAGGGCCTGGAGTGATCAACTTGTTTTATTTTACTGACCTAGCCAAGTCCCAATAACTGTATTCATTGGCCTACTAATACTCAGTTCCATAGAGGGCCACAGGGTCAAGACGCTGCAGTATCTATTCAACTCGAGAAGTTCATTGGTACGTCCATCGCAAAGGACGCTAATTGCAGAGCAATACTTCCATGAGATCACGATCATGTGCATAGTGACTTTTGGCTTTTGGCTGAAAGCTCTGAGTTTAGTCTCGTCAAACTTTGTTTTCTTCTGATTTACCCTTCTAATTTAAGACGAGTTGCTTGAAAGCAATGAGTATGGAATTAGCGATTGGGTACTTCCCATAAAAGGGACTACATCGAAAAAAAGAAGAGTAGAAACAGGTGAGTTCTTTAGTAAGGACTGACGAAAGCGAGAACCAAATTGGAACGTGAACCGGTATACTCATGTAGAAACGTTCTTCTACCACTGATTACTGGTACAATTCGTAACAGATGAACTTGGATAGCAATCATGTAAATGCTTCCTTTTAATCGAAGAAGGCAATTTTTTCACTGCGTTCTTCCAAGAGAAACTGGTCATGCACTGCGTCAGGAGTACTATTATTCTTATAAAATCTAGCCTTATTGACAGTTATGTCAGCATGTTTGGTATGGGATAATAGCCATTGAAATCTTTCCTTCTCCTTCTATTTTTATTTCGTCCAACTACTGTCGTGTGAAGGTATGCAGGACTTACTCTTCCAGGCAATTATTGGGAGAACTGAATCTAGTTTTCGCAATGTCTTCTGATTATCAGATCCCCATACATCTGTTTGGTAGAAGATATGAAGTTATCTTGAAACGAAGAGAAAAGTGGGACGAATCAGAAGAATGCATATCAGGATACACTGACGTCTTCTACAAAGCCAAAAACAGAAAATGGTTCTGGAGCAGGAGTCTACCTCTCGAATAAAAATGAGAATTGGACTTTACCCTTGGGACAATACACAAGGATCTTTCAGGCTGAAGTGTATGCGATCCTAAGGGCGGCATCGTGGACGATTGACGAGCATTTGAATGGCAGGCGCATCGCAATCTGTAGAGATAGTCAAGCTGTATTGATGGCGTTGAGTAATACTTTGATCACTTCAAAAATCGTTTAGGAATGTAGAAACCGATTGAACTCTGTTTCTAGATTCAATACGGCGGAATCACTCAGTGTCTGGTCTGGCCTGGTCATTGTGGTGTGGAGGGAAATGAAATCTCGGACGCCTTAGGAAAAGAGGCTTCAACTTGTCTCATGCCTGGACTGGAACCAAGAATTGGGGTGGCAGTACCATTGGCTGATGCTGCAATCAAAAACTGTGGAATAAGGTTCCCAGAATGGTAAGTAGCCAAGCCTTAATGCTGCTAGACATACCAAACTTTCCCTGTCAGAACCGAACAAACATACGGCAAAATTTGTCCAGCACTGATTTGCAAAAGTTTTGTGGACATTCTGACTGGCCATAATTAACTAGCTGCACATATATTCAGAATAGGAATTATCCAAGATGATACGTGTCCATCCTGTAATGAGAAAGCGGAATCTACTGAACATTTTCTATGTGAGTGCCCCGCTTATGGGCGCATCAAACATGAGATTTTTGGTGCTGATGTACTCCAACGGCAGCGGGTAGCATCATATCTGTGGCGCGGCAGGATTCGCAGCATTCGAAATTTATTTCGAATGTTGCGAATGCGAACAAATACGAACGAATCCGGAATATATCTTTAGACGGGGGAATCGTGTACTATGAACCACTAAGGTCTGAGTGCTCAGAGGTCAAGTCATCACTGCTACAGACAGCACTCCCACGAATACTCCCAAATATCAGTGAATCTAGATACGTAGACAAAGGGCTGATTTCTCGAGTCATTAATTCGGTCTTGGTCTATGCCACTCCTCTATGAGCTGCAGTATTAATTACCAAGGAAATCAGAAAAAGCTTGCCGTGGTCATATAGGATGATTTCCCATGAGGTGACTAACGGCCTTCGAACGATGTCCTATGACGCGCCGTTACCCAAAGCCGATTTGTTGCCATGGCACATTTTGGTTGGATATATATATATTGTTGCCATTCACCAATTCGTGGTAGACTGAAATGCCCTTCAGCACCTTCCACGACTTCTTTCTTTTCTACTGTTCTGCGCCAAGTGGACTTGAGGCGACCCCCTCCCACCGTCGACCATCATGGAAGAGTAGATTTGACTGCACGATGTAGATCACAATGCAATTGCCACCACTCCACTCTTAAGTGTGTGACCTATCCACTGCCACTTCCACCTTCCGAACAGAGTGCGTAAGTGCCAGGCCTGCTCGCCGACCAAGATCTCCGGTTGAGATAGTGTCAGGATAGCGTACTCCCGTACTTCCGATTTACTACTCCCATATAGCAACATTGAAAGAACACTAGCACAGAACAGTCTCAACTTGATATTGGCGTGGAGATAACTGCATTATCGTATCTTCAGTCTAACTCTACTTGCTTCTCTTTCCAAATCTAAAACCATTTAGCCGGTCCATGACCCGGTGTTCATTGAATTCCTCTACGTCCTCCGGACCAGGCGAAATAAAGGACCGACAACCGATAACAAGAAGAGCTAATAACGGTGACAGGGTGCAATCCTGGTGGACTCCGCTCCCTCAAAATTCTCTGAGATTTTACCTCGCTACCGAACATGACATTTTGCACCAGCATATGCTATTCTGATTATAGCTATTAGTTTTCTCCGGAATGCTCCTGTTGCGTAGAGCACTCCAGATACACTCCCTGTTCACGCCATTGAAAACTTTTTCAAAATCTATGAAGACCTGGCACAATGAGATCCAGACTCCGTGCACTGTTCCAAAATGATCTTTAGGGTGTTAATGTGGTCATGCTGGAGGATCCAGAGCAAAAACCAATCTGCTATTTGTCAACTAATCTTTCGAGATGTCCTTTAATGCATTCCAGGATTATTTTCATTATTTTTTAATATTTTGATCTTAACGATGGATGGGAGCACGCAGATACCCCTCTAATTAATAATAATAATAATAATCGTTGGCGCAACAATCCATATTGGATCAGGGCCTTGAAGTGTGTTAGAGCACTTCATTCAAGACCGTAACGGTACACTAGGAGGCAATGTGGTCAGCATTGCGCTCGCACCCCTCTAATTGTCACACTCAAAGCGGCGGGCATTGCCACACTCTCTAGGAAAAGTCTCGGATTTCCAAGATTTCCATATAAGTGCAACTAGCAGATCCGAAGTAACTGCAAGTGTCATTGTTAAATTATGGGAAATTCAAAAACTAAAGTAGAAGTGGTTTCCGACGATAAGTTTCCTCTCAACTAAAGTTAAGATAGTTCCTAGTGACATGGGTTTTTTCCTCTATTTTTCAATTTTGTCTTAATTTTAAGTTATAGTAACACGAAGATTAACTAAGTTTACCTTTTTGAGAACTCCCTCTTCCCTCCCACCTTTTTCGACAGGTTCGTGCTATATTCCGATGTTTGTTTATTTTTCAGGTTCCGGAGCAGACCCGCGCATCAGTTTAACGACATATGAAGTTTTTTATGATGACATCTGACTATTCTCGAGCTTGGCTACAGCAGAGGAGTGCTAGCGCGTCTCAATGAAACACTTGACTTGAACTTCGCTATTGGCAGGTAAACCTTCACGGTTAATGATTGAAAAAAGCTATCAACTCTACATTGAAAATAAATTAAACGCGTTGGCTGAACTAGGTGTTCCTAGTTACTTAGCCGCAAAAGGTTATCAATACGGATAGAAATTTTTGGGGTAGGAACGTACAAATTTTGAAACTTTCCGCCAACCCAAAATGGTGGCTTTCTCTAACTCGAGAAAGAATTTCGGCAATTTGAGCTGGACATTCTCGACCTAAGCGAAGTAAGATGGTAGGATTCTGGATAGTACTTCTTGCCGCAATGTGCTTTTGTACTCTGAAAAGTCAAGTGGTGGCCGATTCGAATTCGGTGTCAGATTGTTACTGACATGATACTGACTTCAAGAATCAGGTTCACGTTAAAGAGTATCACAATTGTACAGTGTACACCAGCGGAGACTTCCAATATAGTAGAGAAGGATGGTAGTGATAATGGTGGCAGATTTGTGGATTTCTGCTGCTTCCACCATCTCGATCGATGCTAACATAACAATACAATCCAAATTGACTGGACAGCGGGACCTCCAATCCGTTCCAGCCGCCGTTTAAAAACGGTCTGTTAAGGGGTAACTGACAGGCCCGCCGGAGGGTATATGGTCGCATTAAGAATTTTTGGGGAGACTTCCCACATCTGGTCTTTCATATGTATAAATAAATAAATGAATAAATAATTTCACTTTTCTTGACAGCCGTTGATATGATTCCAAAATGCAATAAAAAAAGCAGCAAACTGTAACAACTAAAAGACTCCTCTTAGCATCATTCACGACTCCATTGCATCCTGTTGCGTCATTTGCCTGTGATTCTTGCCACGTTACTTCACAAATTTCCGTACACTCAAAACGTTGGAGCTCACTCAACTCCCCGGGAAGCCCCTAATTTAAACAAACTGTACCGAGTCAGGCATTAAGCGCTTAGTGCACCCACGATTCGAACTCGCTGCAACTTCGCTGCACAGCATAAATTTACGTCAGTCATAATTCTGTTTAACAAATTGTTGTGTAATTACCGTAGTTGCATTAAAAACGTTAAATTAGCTGACAAATGGCTCGGTCTTTGTTTTGCAATAATTTTAATCGCAACATTACACTCTCGCGGTCCAGGCTGCGGTGGCGACGGTGGAATGGTGCAGCATTGTCGGCTTATGAGGTGACGATGATGGGGTTGCATTCCGATGCCATGAGATGAAAACACCAAAAGTGAACTCTGCAGTCAAAATTCGAAATAACAATAAATATGGAAGCAAGAGCTTGTGGCAGTCACGGCGGTAGTCAATCGTAGGAAGAGCAAAGGTGAAATTTTAATAGGGTTCAAAATGGAAATCCTGTGACAGGTGAGCGTGATAAGTTGCTCCTCTGGCAAATGATTTTCCAATTGATTCAGGGAGTTTTTGCGGTTTATGCTAAGACCCTTTGGCTAAATCATAGATGCCCAGAACTAGAAGGGTGACTGCAGAATATTCTGGGTTTGTATAGTAGACACTAATAAATCTCCCAGTATTGTCGTTACTTTACAAAAAACCAGAGATTGACGAGAAAGTGTTTTCGGTGTAATAGGTCTTTCTGTGTAATATCATAGAATATTTTCTCACCTGGACTGAAACAAGAGAACAGGCAAATACTGAATCTAGAATCATATACCGTAGTATACTTGGCCAAGTTTCTTATTTATAATAAGGACTTAATTATTTCCAACTTGACTATTAATTACATTATGGTTTATACTCTTTAACAGGTTAGTCAACGATATACGAGCTGAAGAACTATTTTCCGTCTAGATGAACAAAACAAGTGCAGCTCGAGATTCTGCGTGACATGGAGGATCTAGGCGCCAATGGTACCAATAGTTAAAGACAACTGACCAATTGTGAAGGAGTAGCACATCTAAAAGAAACAACATCGAGCGCAATCTTTCTCGGAGCAAGAAAAACGCTGGCTTTATCTGTTAGCGCTCATAAGCATCTCTTTTACACCGTTTTTTGGAGAGATTTGTATTGTGTTTGAGAAAAGTTGCTGACAAACCGCATCCTACCGTCCACATTATAGTATACATAGGGCGTTTCTCCGAAGTGATCTCCATCCTCCTTTGGCCCACTAGAGTCTCATAGGGTAGAGGTGATATATCAGATGGTCCCTCACTCCGTATCCTGCAAGGGTTAGTGTGGCCAGTTTATCTGTCAATCTGAAGGCGTTTCTAACTTTAAGTGTTACGAGATCGAGTTCGATGAACCGCGTGCGCAAGCCATAACAGCATTCTTCGTAAACTTTCCAGCTCTAAAATCAGACTGTCTTGGGGTAAGACCCTGACCGCTATAGCGGGTCAGCTTTTAACTGAGCTTTTCGACCACTTTCCCGACCATGTCAAGTGCAGCTTCTAGTCTCTTTTCCGTTTGCTGGCCAACCCAAACCTCGCCTACCTCCGGCGGCAAGGAAAAACGCCCTCTTACAGGCAAGCATTCAATTCGCGGACCAGCAGGTCTGTTTGATAGCATAATTCTGTCCGAAACTGGCGCCTTCTTACTTTTCATTGAAGGAACTATGTCTTTAAGCATTATCATGGTGAAAAGCAGACAATCATCGGCGCCTTTCACGCTGTTGCTATCAACCCGTACGGAACGTTTGGGGAATAGTACCCACCCCCCATTTGCAGTTTGTAGATATGAGCACGTAGTATAAGGATCTGCAACATTTGGAAGAAGCGTCCCGAATTTATACCATACAGACTACCCAACCAATTCTGGTTTACCCACTGTTAACGGGGTCTTGACATATTGCTAAGCGACTTCTACAATAGCGAATTTTCAACCCCGAGAATGTGCAGATGGGATATCTATCCGCGCGTTGGTTACGTCTTTTGACATTCTGGATTGATGACTTTCTCCACTATTAGCTTTTCTGGGAAACAGTCAGGATCTTGGATTTCTCTTCCGGTAGTCCCTTGGCGATTTGAAAAACGTACGCTTGTTTGTTGACTTCGGACCTAATTCGATAAAGATTCCACCACCTTTTCGTTTTCCGCATAGTGGACATTTCTGCCTTACTGTATTTAGGCTTGATTTTACAGTGGATCACGCTATGAAATTCTACAAATATCTTGCCTTTCAGCGGTTTAATTTACAGTGGGGATAAACTAGTCCTCTTCGTTCCCTTGACCTTTACCTTGGTGCTCTACAATTTCCATTCTCCTTGATTTTGCAGACGGCACGTTGTTTTCCTTTTGCCCTTCTTCTTTTGAGTCCTGAGGGCTACATGGATGAAGTCTCCTTCCGACAGGTCTTCCTTTTCACGCTTTTTTCAGTTCGCTCTGCAAGGGACTATCCGCAGTCCGTTCAGCGCTTAAGGTGTTCTCAGTGGGAAGTGTCGTTGTTTCCGCTTTTCGCTCGCGTTCTGTTGCTGTCAATGTCCGCCTGTAAAAGAAAATGTATTCGTGGAGTTCTTCGAGTTTTATCAGCTCATTTTCCATGCCTTTCCTAGGGTTTACTGCAGATTCTTCGCATCTTCCGTGCTTTCCTGATAAAACTTTTCTCTTTGGCTTCAACATTCGAGTGTGCTTCCACCCGGGTTATATCAAAAGTCATCTTTCAAGTATCATCGAATTTCTCTCTCCTTCCGGAACAGTAGCACTACGAGGTACTGGAGTTGGGCATTCTGGACGATTCTGAGGCCTGCTTCTGCTCACACTATGGCCAAGTAGTACCCTCCCAAAATCGGGCAGTTCGAGGGCGTGTGACCGTACCTACATAGTTGCATGTTTCATGTGCGAATCATACATATCAGCGATTTCAGCTGACCGATTTTAGAAGTTTCTATGTCCATGGCTTTAAAAAAAGAATACCCTGCATCTATTCTTTGAGGATCTTCAACCATAAAGAGGAAAGAACCTGCTGTAAACAGAGAAACAGAGGCAGAAGTGGAGAGACAGGTGCCACTTCCCCATCATTCATTTCATAGGAAACACCTCCAAAATAAAATGGAGAACGATTCCAAACTCGTGTACAACAAATCTTGAAACTATCAGAACGCAAATCGTACCGGCCACTTTGTGTGGCAGTTCCCTAAGGCATACCGCCGGTTTCACACTGTCTGTCCAACCGGTATGTTTCCTAGTCACTCGTCTGTAGAGTACAGGGTATGCACCCAGTTTCTTTTTTAAGGTTTTGTGTAAAACAAACCTAATTAAAGTCGATTCACTGTCTGTCTGTCTGTCTGTCTGTCACACGCACTTTTCCTCAAAACGGCGAAACAGATCCGAACGAAATTTGGTGGATAGATGGGAACTATGAAATCCCACGCATACAGCGAGTGACATAAATTTAAGGGGGTTTTAAAAAAGGAAGGCGAGAAAGGGGGCATTTAAATAAAATATCACCGAATATAGTCGTGTAGCGTGTCAAATGAAAAGTCTCGATTAGTACTTTACGAAACTGGCATTGGTTTTCGCGTGAATTGCAAAGTGCGCGACTAAGGAGTCAAAATGTACGCACTTAAAGTGTGGCAGGACTCACTTTCGGAAACTATTCAACCCAAAAATCCAAAAAAAAGGAGGATGGTGCGCTTAGATATGAAATCCAGGGCTCAAAATATGTCCAATTTCGATATCTGCTTGAAAAAACTTACTAATGGTATATTACCAACTTTTAGAAATTTATTGAAACTCTACTACTCCTTTAAATTCATCCTAGGGTCAAATTTTGTATCAGCATAGAAGACAATATTTCGTAAACAGGTGCCAAATTTCATGGAAATCTGGCCATTAACGCCAAAGTTACAGCAGTTCAGACTTAGCAAAATCGCAGGAATTAACTGGTTCGAAAGCCATGCAAATAAGATGCTGACGTCATAATTAACGGGAATAATTGACATTCGCGTGAAATATTAAAGTCGCATTTATGCAGAATCTACTTATCCGCAGCTCCTTTTAAGGTTTTGTGTAAAACGCTTATGTGAAATCTAATCCTCAAGAGATATCCCATTCCGATATCTGCTCAAATAAATTTACTAATAGTATATTACCAAATTTTAGAAATTGACTGAAAAACTCCCCTTAATGCCACAAGTTTCATGAAAATCGAACTAATAGTGTCAAAGTTATAGCAGTTCGAACTTATCAATTTTTTGCGAATTAACACCCACTCACCCCCACCCGCTACGCCATACAAATAAGATGCTGACGTCAAAATAAACGAAAATAATTGACAGTGAAGAGTGAAATATGAAAGAGTGAAATATTGAAATTCCATTCCAGAAGTATCTAATTCTCCCCAACCCTTTTTAAGGTTTTGTTTGCAAAACAAAACCTTATTAAAATCGGTTCAATGTCTGTCCGTCTGTCCGTCTGTCCGTCTGTCTATCTATCTGTCTTTCTTTTTTTTTATGGATGGAGGTGGAAATCTTACAGACACTGCCATGCCAGGTTGCAGCAGCATGTGGGATTTTCACCCACTAAAACCAAACCCCACTTTCTCCTTCTTCCTTCCCCGCGGGACCGCCGCAAAGCATTTGTTCGCGGGGTGGACTGCGCTTTAAGCAACCAAGCGTTCCGTTCTTAGCGTCCTCCTTGCGCGCTCCGCTCTTCTAAGTTCTTCCTGTATTCTTTTGATTGCGGAGTTCACCGTACACCAGTTTCCCTCCAACATCAACATTTCCCCGACGATGTTCTGCGGGCTTAGGTTGGTTTTCAGGGAGTCTTCCTCCTTTCTGAGAAAAATCGTGGATAGTGGAACATAACATGCTCCGGGTCCTCAGGGGTGCAACCACATTCAGGACATAAGGGAAAATCATACAGCCTGAATTAGTGCAGGTACAGGAACTGCGTCAGATGGTAGTTAATCTCGCCGTGTCGTCGCTGGATCCACTCCTCAATATGGAGAATCAAATTGTGGGTCCAGCAACCCCTCTGCGATTCGTCCCACCGTTTCTGCCACTTCTCCAGTGACTCTCGCCTTGCTGCCTTTCGGTATTCTGCATCCTTATCAGGAGGATTCATTTTCCTTGTCTCGTACAGGCAGCGTGTCTCAGTTGCCAGAATTTCTGCCGGGGTCATTCCCGCAATAACACACGCTGTCTCGCCTGATATTTTTCTGAAGGCACTACACACCCTTAGGGCCACTAAGCAGTAAGTCATATTTACCCTCCTAAGATTACTCTCACACGCTAGTGCTTCCTCTCAAACTGGTGCCGCGTATAATAGTGTGGAACAAACCACTCCGGCCACAAGTAATCTGCGACTGTATCTTGGGCCTCCAAAGTTAGGCACAATCCGCGCTAATGATACGCTGGTATTTGCCGCTTTCTCACAGGCATAGTCCAGGTGTCCCGTGTAACTGATTTTAGCGTCAATCATCACCCCTAGGTATTTGATATCCGGTTTCGAAGTGATGACGTGACCGCGAACGCGAATATTAACCGTTTTTCTCTTCCTACGATTGGTAATCAAGGCCGCCTCCGTTTTTTGTTTCGCAAGGTCAAGCTGAACCATCTCCAGCCACGCTTTATGGCGCTAATGGTTTCGTTAGCGTACATTTCAACGTCTTCAGGTTGTTTCGTGACGACAATCACAGCTATATCATCTGCGAAACCGATTATCGTGGCCTCCTTTGGCACGGCAATTGCAAGGACCCCGTTGTATATGACGTTCCACAGGAGAGGACCCAACACTGAGCCCTGTGGTATTCCCGCGGTGACGGTGTAC
Source organism: Hermetia illucens (assembly GCF_905115235.1). Taxonomy (NCBI): domain Eukaryota; kingdom Metazoa; phylum Arthropoda; class Insecta; order Diptera; family Stratiomyidae; genus Hermetia; species Hermetia illucens. The sequence continues at coordinate 149,915,340 of NC_051850.1, read as the reverse complement.
TGCTTGGATCCCTCATCCGTGTCGTACCAAAGTGTCTTCTCCGAAAGGTAATTGACGAGGAACTTAGTCAAATAACTAGGGACACCCGTTTTAGCCAGTGAGCTTTTTATCCACTCGCAACTTGCGGAATTGAACGGATTTTTTATGTCCAACGTCACCACAGCACAGTATTTTTTAGACGACATCGCGTCTCGAGCCAGTTTCAAAACAACGTCTACGGCGTCGCTCATTGAGTGGGCTTGACGAAATCCAAATTGTCGCTCCGATAGTCCATCCTTATAATCGATGATAGGGAGCAGTCTGTTGTAGATGACACTTTCGAGCATCTTTCCTGCCGTGTCGATGAAGCAAATCGGTCGATATGATGATGGGTGTCCTGGATATTCCGCTTCGAGAGCAAAACTAGTTTTTGCTTCTGCCGCCGGTCGGGGAAAACTCCTTCTACCATGCATGTTTCAAACACGCTGATAAACCAGTCGGGTCTGGTGTTAACAGCGAGTTTAAGAGCTCTATTGGGAACAGCACCCAGGCCGGGTGCTTTGTCATTCCCAATTCTCCGGCAAATTAGAGTAGGTTGCTGCCATTGTCAGAACTGAGCGATTTAAATATCTTGAGTCAATGCTATCAGCCAATGGAGAACTGCGTTATGCTCCTCACATAGGGAAACACAAAACCTTTTATACCTGAAGCGTCAGTAATCGAACGGCCAAGGTTTGGCTAGCAGTCCCGGAAACATTAAAATACTTTCAGGGAGGGGCTGTGTAATAAGTATTCAGTGCCAAAATTCAAATTCCTCTCCAAATGTTTGTTCTTCAAACTAAATGTATAGATCCTGGGATCACTTCTTCATAACACATCCTGTTCAATTCGTGACACAATTCTAGTCCACAGTACTTCTAAGGGCTTTTGGGAATAGTAAAGAAATTGTTTTTGCTGAATCCACTTGTCCTCCCTAAAGGAAAATGAAATAATCTTATAGCCCATACGGAGACTACCCAATTTAACGTTAGCAGATTCAAAAATGATTTTCATTAAACGACGAAAATCAAATCAACCCATTGTAATCGGACTCCATGGGTCACGACCTGAAAAGAGAAAGTTAAGAGTAAGACATTGCAAACAAGTTTTGAAAGCTGATTTGAAGGCAACCCTTCTGTAAGTGGAGTAACGTTCCTCATCCGGAGGGTGCTTCTATTATAATAAGTTATGAGGAAACTTGTAATTTCCATTGAAGCCTGGAACGCTATCCATCACGTTTTACAACTTGCATCTGAAATTCGTTTGCATGGTTCATTGTCAAAACAAGTTCCAACAGCTGATAATAAAATTATCTCTTGGCGCATTATCCATTAGCATAAATTTCACAGCCTTTACGATTCCAAATGAAATTTCCATTTACCCTTTCTAGAATGGATTCCACCTAATTTACACACACATATGATAATTCAGCCCCTGGAACAGCATGAAAAGGGAAAGTCCCTTTCGTCATAACCAGTCCATCAACGTCCTTCCGTCCACTGAGTTCCAGAAAGCTGTGCAACGGAAGGTGCATCAATTAAGAGATATCTGCCTGGCTCGCCATTTATGCATAATTCACAACGATGAAATTATGCACATCAGCTTCACTAACTGGAAGGTCAACGATATTAATTTGATCGCAAAAAAGCGAAACGAATCAAAAAGGTACGGTCCGAATTGCATAAAGTCCTTCGAGACCAATAAATACCATTATTTACGGTTTCCAGTCGAAAAATGTTACGTTCCCTCCTTGCACTGAAATTACAGGGACTCCAGTGGACGGAGGGAAGTTTTATTTTTCCGAGTAATTCTCCTTGCACTGCATAATGGGCATTCCGTAGATAATGTTCAAGTCTGGGGTTAACACGTTCACCGAATGCAACAGACTGATAAAGGACCCTTGTCAGTTAGGTCTGCGGCGAAGCATCCCTGGCGGGCATAATTCACCATGTTTATGATGAAATACACACGAGTTGCTCCAGGGATGCTTCCTAATAGTTTGATAACAAAAATTGCTTATTATTCCTTGAAAAAATTTAGGGTGTTCAGACACGTGTGAATTTGGACGGATTGCTGGTTAAGGTACTATGTACCCTGTCTGAAGCTGGGCATATCCTTTGCCTTATATATTTCTAAAGTACATGTTCGTAACTATCGTAACTTCTTCCAATAATTATAATTTATCCTCCAAATTGACTATTCTTCTATTCAAATTCAACACCTTGCAACCAAAATGAATTGACCTGATGTTGCATTCAAAGCAGGAAAAGTAATGCACGGATGCACTCCCTTAACACTCACATGTCGACCAGGGAGAAGTAAACGAAAATAACCCAAGACAGGGGTGAATGAATTCCCTCCAGTGATTGCACGATCCCTCCAGACCGAAATTGTTGTTGCTGTCGCCTTCCAAAAATTAATAACTCAAAAAAGGGATTCCGATCAGTCACCACCTTAATAACCTGAAATGAACTACATTTTTAATGTTCAGTCTGGATGGTTCCCTTGTTCCTCGTTTTCGTCCCATGTTGGCTGCTTTCATTTCAATACGTGGCTCACGGGCTGAGATTAAAAACAAGCCCAAATGAAATGCGTGCAGCTGTGCCGGGAGAAAGCCTTACGAAACTAATGAAACGAATTCGTGGCTTAGCGCATGCCATAGAATCCTTAAAAATGCCTTACGGATATCCACGCACACGGTGCAATGCGCCGCGGATAAGCGTTTCAATGGCAATGGCAGGGCTTCCTGATAGGTACTCAATGGCACGTTTTTTAATTCGGAAAATTTCAATTTTTAAACCGGATCTGGAAATGCAGTAAATCAATACGATCGTTAGAGTATCGATTTACACTGCAGGGGGTTGATAATTTGAATAGAGTCGTGCAAGTTCGTTGATCGCTTAAAAGGTGGCTCAGTTCCCAGACATGTGAGTTGTTTCCTGGCTTCAGCCCATGTGAATGGAGACTAATTATGTTGTCTTTTGAGTCTGCACCTCATTTGTGAGCGGTATTGGGGGTAACTGTGAATACCCTTACTATTATTTGTTCAAATTTAGAATATTTAGTAAAAAGCTTGAAAGTACCGTTAACTTCTCCGACGGATTCAGAGATTAGTAGGTTTAGAAGGATTGGGAATAAGGGATGAAAGTATCATATCTAAAACTGACCAACAAGTTCCAGCTCTGCTGTGTGGGGTTACTAAATCCCCCTTCCTTTTAATAAAGCAACCCTCGGCGGATGTTTTATGGACATGTACCCGGGTTATGTGTATGATTATACTTGGCCCGTGTAGGTGAGAGCAACCGTCCACCCGTGGGTGGTTTTGACACTCAGTAACGGCGGTTTTTGGGGTAACCAAGCGGGCTCCCGAGTGTTGATATCCTCCAAATGCAGTGCCTTAATAGCGAGGAAGTTGGATACTGAGGCATCTTATACTACGAAAGATACAAGTGGAAGATGGCGAAAAAGGACATCCTGAGCTGACATCTGCCTATGGACCACTGTGAGTACTTGAGTCGACCGGGAATGTATTCAGGCTCAAGAATGGACTGACAGAAGTGATACATGCCGGCAGCGCCTTACCTCCAAGGCTATTTGGTTCAAAAGTAGGAAGACCCACGACGGAAGCTGTTATGGAGGTGGTGGATGCGATTCATCGAGCTGAGGCACAGACCCGCCGATCTCGCCGGGTGATATGTTACGTAATGCATGATGTCAGAAATGCCTTGAATTTCGTAGGATGGATAGATATAATATGCACACTAGTAAATTCATTTTATATTATCTGGGGAACTGCTCTCTGTGATATGAGATGCTAGAAAGTCGGAGGAGGATAGAGATCACATCGATAGTCTGTTGCGATTTGACATGCCAGAAGTGCATTGTAGGATAGGTAGGTAGGTACCAGTGGATATTCCGTTTTGGTCTTGCAATCACCAGAACACGACTATTGTAAGAGCAAAGTCGTCAAAAAGTTGTTTACGGTGTGTCTGTAGCCTAGCACTAGCTAGAACTGGGTAATGGCAAAGGAAGTGATTGAAGGTTTATCCCTGTTCCCCGCAGCTTCGGAAATGCGGATCGTAGGGTACGCAGAGTCTAGCAACAGTGTCCCCCATGGGTCAGTGCCCCCCGTATTCCACAATAATCATGTTTTTGGTTTCATGGTTTTGTTATAGGCACTGGTGGTGAAACACAAACTGTGCCCATCGAAGGATTAGCACGAGCACACCCCGCCTAATCAATCTGTCAGCCTACTGATTCCCCTTTAGGTTCTAATGACCGGGAACCGAGGGAAGGATGAACTTGAGCTTGCCACCCAGACTGTTCGGCACATTTCGACACTTCCCCACTTACGGAAAGATGTGGTTGTTGAGTACAAGGCCTTAATGACCGCTTAGTTGCCGGTCAGAATGGCAATGTTACGCCTGGAACTCGGAACATGCCCCAGCCATTAACAGGCTTCCAGTAACGCCGGTATTTCCACTTGGAATGCGTAGACGAATCCCGGGAGACTGTACGGCTCGGATACACTGTTCGCATCCGAGAAAATTACTTACACCAATTCCATAGACTATCTTTGATTCGTGTATGAAGAATGATGTATCATGGCCTTCCAACACGACGCCGGTCTTCCACCGTCCCCTGTTTTGCAAGTCCACAGCAAAGTTTCTCGTAAACTACAGCTTGTGCATCGCAGAGTCCGTATATTACTACGGTCGTTGAACTTTACTTCCGGACTCACGGAGTTTGACAGCACGCTACAGCGCATTTAATGTGGAGCTGCAGCAGTACGTAGAGAGTTTCTACCGGTTAGGATTGCAGAGCCTATTAGCGCCTGCACACGTGGTCTCTTGAATCCTATCAGGTTTCGTTCTATTGTAGTTTTTGCTCAGTGCCTGCAATAGAACCGTTCGTTGAATGAGACGGACCACGGCTGTGTATATCAACGGAAATATACTCGCCCGGAGACCCCAGTTCTTGGCGAAGGTCTTCTTGCAGGCAGGAAAGAACGAACCTTTGTTTTTTTTGCCGCGGGTGGTGGAATTCGAGTAGTGTCGAATAGCATCAGTTCCGTTTTGGTGGAATTAATGCCGAGTCTGCATCTTGTGGCCCACAAGGATGTTCCCAACGTTCCCTGGCACCAAGTCGTCGGCAGACGCCATCGTCGTTACCCCACTTTTGTCCAACATGCATATAATGTCCTCCTGTCCATAACGCATCATATCACTATCAATTATGCACCCACCCTGAGGCGTGCCTCTGCTCACCGGGTTGGCCAAGTGGCCTCCTCCCAAAACAGACTGCATTATCCTAGTTCTTATCGTGGGTATCTAATGTGTCAGATACCCCTCCATTCCAATACAAGTCAAGGCTTCCTTGATGACATTGGTACTAACGGTGTTGAATGCTATAGTATACTGCTTGTGCTGCAGTTACCGCTCAACCGTGCCAATTACCTCGTAGAGGGCGGGTTACCTTGGATGTGCCTTTGAGATAGGTATTCTGGGACTTGGTGAAAAGCATTCTCATCGTTAAGTGAATGTCCAGGACGCGCTCTAGAGTCTTCAACACGAAAGACGTAAGGCTGATTGGGTGAAAATCCTTCGAGGACTCACCGGCATGCCTGCCCGCTTTCGGTATGAAAACCTCGCGCACACATTTCCAAGAGAGTAGTACATATCCATGCTCCAATAACTCTCGAGGAACCACTACGCAACCCTATGTTTATAGCCCAGCTCATTTTATCTTGGGTAATTAACGATTTGATAGTCTCGCAGGACTGGAGTGCGGTTTAACAAGCTGCACCAGAATTTCACCAAAAGAGTGGGTCCTAGATCCGTCTGACTTTTGAAGATAAGATGGGCTTCTATGTTCCTTGGACAGAATCTTACTGAGTCTCACTGATTCGTAATGCTTTCAATGTTCTGACATTAGTCCAACAGGACCACCTCTTGGCAATTCTGTTGGCCAACTTGTAATTCTTCAGGCAGTCCTTGTATATCTGCCAATATTTGTGCCTGTAGCAAACATTTTAGGTCACTCTGGATAAATTCCTGAGGTTGGACAGATATTCAGTCCACGACGGTTGCAAAGCCTTATTACTGCATTTAGCAAGGCACGAGACTTTGAAGGCGAGTGCGGTTTCGAGACCCCCGACCTTTCACACCAGTTCGTCTGCCGTATCAATATAACCAATTTCCGCACCGGAAAGTTTCTCTTGATAGCTTGAACAAACTTGCTCTAGTCGACACTTTTGCAGTCTCTGAAAGGGCTGGAGGCCTTTGCAGCAAGATTCTGACTGAAAAGCATGCAACTGTGATCTAAGAAGGATCTTTTGTTACTGCGTTTACCTATGCGACCTAACTAAAAAATCGCGACCCTGCTTCGATACAGAAATAGTTAGGCTACCTTAGATTGACTCGAAGAGGAGCTTTTTCAAGTCAAGCAAGGCTGCAACCGAAGTTTCGGCTTTAAATCGGCTAAGGTCGAATGTTCTAATTCCTACATCCAATAGGAGACACCTTCTTATGAGCATAACAGATTCTCTCTTTCTAAGGAAAATGAAGCCATCTACAAGCGCAAGACAGAATAATCAACAGAGGTGGTTGCCCGGAAGAACACTAAAGTACACTAAATACGTGACAACTTTCTTGACGCAGTTGGCCAGGAGACAAAGCCGGTCATACTTTCTTCAGCCATGGAAGGTCGGATGGGATTCATCAACCACTTTATGCAGACTCAAGGGAGTTATTTCCAGACAACATTACCAGGGAGATGCTGGCAGATGCAGTAGTATTGCGCATTACGTTCGGGTTATTTTTGTTACGAAAATAGTTGAGCTCGACTGAATGAAAATATTTTCCGTGGACTCGCTATACCCTCCCGCCAGTCTCATCCCGCTGGTCAAAGGAAGTCAGGGAGAGCTCGAACGCATTCTAAGCCAGGAATATGAGTGCCGTAGTCCGAAGTAATGTGTCAAGTGGTTCCAAGCTAATTCTCTAATGACCGCGCGGTGTTTAGTTAGTAGCTCGACGGAGCACTGTTCCGGGAGTGACACAACACCCAGAGCGTAACCGTACAAACCTAACCTTTCCACGAGAAAAGGACCGAATCCTTTTCGTAAGAGCTCCAAACTTCAGAGGCCACTTCCGAGCATTGCATTGTCACCTTGGAGTGGAAATTCGCCGGTCAATTTGGGTAAAAATACGGGTAGTTCTCGGATAGCCATTAATGCTACTGATGCAAAAGACAAAAGTTGAAGGCAGGAAACTCGCAAGGCATTTCGTTCAATAACGGCTGTGTGAGTTCATTAAGCAGAAAAGGAATATGAATTAAAATCTGAAGATTAAATTAATGGCTACGGTTATTAAGTCGCCTTACAGGAACTAGAGAAGGAAAATGCGCAAGTAGGTAACACCTCCTCAGCTCAAGGTAAGGGAGAAAGTCGACAAATAAGGCCTTTTCGCCGGGGAAAGCTGAGCTGATCAAAATCGCGGGGAAAGTTGCTAGTTCTTTCTCAACATTGGCAAAAGGAGGGCAGCAAAATAATTTCTCCCGGAAAATTCCTCTGAGTGTAATTGCGCAGTATTTCTAGCGATTAAATTATTTGAAATAATTAAAAGTTGTCTTTTTCTTTTCGCTAGTGTTGTTTATTGGACGGATATTGAACGATACCCCCAGCTTGGAAAGCAGGTGCACTGTTATCATAAAGGGCGGACCATTCGATTTCAAAATCAGTTGAATTTTTCTGATCCTTGTGGGCATTTCATAGGTAGGAGTTTTCTCTCCCTTCCTATGGTTATCGTCGATGGAAAACTTAATATGGCTTCCAGACGATGGAAGAGGCTTTGTGATGTAGTCGTAGTAACTATTAGGAACTCCGCACACACAGTATACGAGTATACCTGTAAGGGTGCAATTCTTCTGATCCCAAGCTGGTGCCTCCAAAACAGGTGCTTGATAGACTGTCTTGGGTATATGCCTACCCTATTTATCCAGGAACGGTCATCATTCATAGTGTATTACAGCGCTTCAGCAAGACTTGGAGTTACATTGTCAACAACAACAGGCAGGACTTGACACTCAAACGCTGAAGCCCTGATCTTCATGGGAATTTTTTTTAAAAAAACCTCCATTACAGATTACTGTTTGCATTTCCGTGATATGAAATCAAGTTTCCATGCATGCCTTTCAGCATTGGCAATTGCCTACTGTCCAATAGATATACAAACAAACCTACGAGTAATTTCTTAGCCTTTTTATATTGTAGTAAGTCCAATCCCATTTTTAACCTCGAAAACAACCCGCTGACCATGCAATCAATTCCCTATAATCCCCCAATCCCAATTCATATGTAACCCTGGCCTAAATGGGGGTCTCTTTCGCTATTACCCGATGTCCCATTAACAATTTATAAAACGTGTTAATAACGTTAGCGAGTAAATTAACAGAAATGACAGATCCATTATTAACAAGTGAATTATTAGACTTCCCGCTGTTGTCGAGGATTATAAAATATATTTTCGGGGTAGTTATCATGTGGGTTGGGTGGTACACTGGAAGTGTCCCAGCTCCCGGCCATCTATCCAAGGAACGACACCACCGAAGTAGAGTTCTGACAGTGCCAATTCTGCAAGCCAGCACCAGGGCGGGCATGTGTGCAAGGACATCAGTATGCCAAATGCACAGGCACCTGCAGCACCGGTAGTGGCAATCTAATGATGTTTGGATTGCATGATACGATTTAATATCGTCTGAGGAATTAGATAAATGATATAAGTTTTGGGAATTGAATTGAATATTTGCTCTGCGTTGCAGAGAAATGCTGCAGTGTTGATTCAACATAAATCCAGACGCAGATAATGACTGGAGTCGAAATATTAATGTTATTAGAGCTGTGAAGCTAGTCGCAACCACGACTCGTATTAAGCAAATAAACACTTCCATTCGTAATGGAAATGCGTATGTTGGTGCGAGAAATTGAAATTTTGAAATCCTTGAGGGCTTGGCAACTAGATTCTTTGTGAAATGTTGCCTGCTATCTGGTAGAAAATTGTGGTTGAAAAATTGAATACAACGGGAAAAATTGCTATTTTTTTGAGAAAATCGGAATTATGATGCTTCAACCCCTGACTTGTGATTCTAAGCTTTATATTATTTATCAACTACTGATGTTTTAGACAAAGTCCTTTTATACTTTTTTCTAAAACAAAGGGAACACGTATCTTTATAACTAAAGTCACTTCGAAACAATTATCCCTTCGTTTATCTATCTTTTCATCGTAGATCTAATAACGAGTCTATCTACACCAGGAAGGAAATCGAGACTTGACCTACTATTATCTACCAATTCTTCCGTAAAATTTCACCCATGATTACGTTCCCAATATTTTTACGGGTGTGATCATAGTTACCAACGTTCTTATTACGACTAAGGCCTAAGGCACCTGATATGCATTTTTCAGGACAACGTCTATAGTATATCAATTGGAAAAAATCCTTCGAACCGATATTTATTGTGAAGCTCGATACTGTTACTTCAAAGGCAACATACCCTCCTGTAGATTATCCTCTTTATCCCGTTGTTTTCTAGCAGCGACAAATTGTTCTTGGAGGTGTAAAAAAGGGTGGAAACAAAGGAGACTGAAATACTCATCGAACGTCTTGGCAGCGCTTTGGACCAGAGAAGACTTATCCCATGTTTAGATTTGTCGCAGGTGGTCCAAGGGTCTAAATAGGGGGCGAAAAGCTCAATACTGTTATTTCAGCCACATAATTCTCAGGGCAGAGGTGCGACAACGTCTAATGTTTTGCTTCTAACCTGAACTTTACTCTGTTGCAATTCGGGTGCTTATTTTTTCCCAATTAGTCCGCCTTGCACTTGGCGGGCTCAGGACTCCCTTGATTCAAGTATGACTTGTCAGTATATATACAAAGTCAAAATATTCCCCCCTTAGAATCGGAAGACGGTTTATCTTCTGTGTGTATAAAGGAAAACAATGCTGAGAGTAAGTTAAATTAACTTACGTTACGTAGCTCGTTGTCATCCCCAAGTAAGAGAACATTGAGATTGCATTAATACAGAGGTTCTGGACTGGGGGTTGACTATATGTTGCAATGGCTAGATGAAGGACCTTAATACATACTACCTTACTAACTGATGATGGAAACGATTCATATAACCTTAGAGTGCCATGCGTATCTGAAAGTAATAATCTTTCCAGAATTCTTATTCATACCATTTGGACTCTGAAGTCTCCAAGGGTGAGTTCTGTGCATAAAGCAACAGAAGCAAAGGGAATACCACTTTGATGGAGTGCCTACTCTCAGGAAGATCCCTAAAGAAGTTTTCTGTATCTGCTACATCCATAACACCGGATGCTATATAGAGACCTTCTGACGCTATATGATAGGACCATCAAGACTGCCAAGAGGTGTTCCTGGTGGCGTCAAAAGCGTTCTGCTACAAAAACTTCGTTCCATCTTTAAAAAGGTAGATTTTCAGGAAGGAATTTTCTGGCTAGACTCTGGATGTAATACAGAAAGATTTTGCCGCAACTACAGAGGGCTGTGAGCCAAAACTCTATTATGAAGTTTTGCAGGCTTATTTGCTGGAGAATCTAAGGGAATAATTAGCTAACCCAAAAGACTGCCTTCTTCTTCTGACGGTCAGCTAACTTTCATTTCAAGTTATATAATTTTGATACACCATTTCGAGAATACTGCCTCGAATAGCATTAAAGCTACCATCTCTGCTTTATGAAACAGTGGACAAGTAAACTTCCCTACCCTTCAAGCCCTAGAATCCCTTTGAATACATATTTTCAATTTAAATAAAGTAGTTTTCTAATATTTCGAAAGCCACCAGTAAATTTTGTTGTTGTTTTCTTCGCACAGAGCTGCTCGTACTGCATATTATTAAATACATTTCTAGCAGCTAAAAGTTAGCTAAGGCGAAATGTTAAGCATGCGAATGTAAATGATGCTGGAGATTCTACGGGATTTTCGTTTTTGTAATCAGGCCGGCTCGAGGCATTACGACTCTATACAAATTATAGAAACGCTCGAGGCAGTTTTTGTTACTATTCCAGCTGATGAAGAATTTGGATTCAAGGTCTGGGCCGAAAATTTTGCGAGACAATGGGGTGACTCGATTTTAAAGTTGCTCGTAATTTAATCCTAAACGTCGCACTGGTACATTAAAACCGGTATCAGAGGAAGAGCGCAAGTGCAGCAGCAATCAAAAGCATTGAGCAAGGTCTTGAAGCCTGCAGGCGGTGGATCGAGTGACACCTTTGCCGTAGAGAATACGGAAACTTCCGCACAATTTGCAACCACTTGACGTCAAAAATTTTCGAAGATATCCAAGATGCCTACTAACAACCTCTTCAACATTTTGATGCGGATCATACCCCGTGTAAACAAGGCTGATTTGGTAAATCAGACATCCTATTGCTTGTAGACAAGTTCCTGTCTACCTTTTGCGCATGCGTCGGCGTAGATGATGAAATTGGCGTATCATTCTGTGGTTTATTCTTCACTGACCAATCTCCAGGTAAGAAGTTATATCAGACCACCGTTAGTGAGCTACCTGTTGGCAACAACGTCGCATCATTAAAGAAAAGCGAAAGAAGAAGATTTGTGTTTGACACTACAGAAGCGCCAACTTGAATGAATATTTACGTTTCCCTTCATTTTCATTTTGTGATCAATTTTAGCTACAAGTATAATCTGACATTAAAGAGCCTCAATATGGGTTCAGAATTTGTGGTATAGCTGTATTATTCCATGGAAGTTAGACCTTAGAGCTCAAGGAGAGAGGGCACCTATTTCTTCGGAGATTTTACGCTATCTTAATTTTTTATTCCGTACTATTTTAATTAATTCCTTGGATTTTGTTTCCTTCCTTTTTAAGGTTTTGTGAAAACACAAAACCTTATTAAAATCGGTTTACTGTGTGTCTGTCTGTCCGTCTGTCTGTCTGTCTGTCCGTCACACGCATTTTTCTCGGAGACGGTTATAGCGATTGACACCAAATTTGGCAGAAAGGTGGGAACTGTGAACGCTCACGCATATAGTGAGTTACATCCTTTTACGATGAATTTGAGGGGCGTCCCCATACATGCAAAAGGGTTGTGTACATTTTTTTTCCATCAAATATAGTCATGTGAGGTATCAAATTAAAGGTCTCGGTTAGCACTTTTCGAAGCCGGTCTTAATTTTGACTTTTGTTGAAAAGGTAGAGAGTGCGGGGGGTTGAAAGTGGTCATTTTTTTAACGAACCCATTCTCAGGAACTACCCAACGGAAAAATCTGAAAAAAAATCGGGAGGCTTCCACTATATGGTGTCTAGGCTCCGAAATACCCTCCATATCGATACCTGTTCAAATAAAGTTAATAATAGTATATTACTCTAATTTTTAGTAATTGACAGGAAAACCCCCCTTAAGTTCACCCTAGAATCACAGCAATGTTGGCTACAGTATAGAGCATAATCCTGCCAAATTTGGTGAAAATCACCCTATTACTAATAAAGTTATACTAGGTCAAATCTGTCGCTCCTCTGTAAATTCAAGACTATGAATGTCAATATCACTTGAAAGTATCTATTTTCACATAATATATGCATATTTTACGTGCTACATGCTAATGGGACAAATGCACACCCAAACCTCTTTATAAAAGAAATACACAAAACCTGAAGCGTCTAGCTTCCGGTTTCCCGACTTGTTTTATTTCATTTATAATATTTTGCATTGTCGTAAAAATCCATATTCAACTATTATTTATCATTAATTCTTTTTTTAATTTTTTTCTTTTATTGATCCTTCTCCCCCTTCTCTTTCTTTACTCCCATGAACTCACACTAAGTAGGGGTATCCTTCATTTTAACGGCCATGGGGTGCCAAGGCCAAGCAACTTCTCCTCGTATCTGAGCCAGGAAAATCATCATCATGATATGATCCATCGTGGATTATCCCTCTTGATCATGGCAATGGAGTCCAGAGTTTGACGAATCCACGAGTGGTCTAGCCTTTCTATTTTTATTATTTTTATTTTAGCTAGCGTGTTATCTTCCGCTAAGTTCGTGCGAAATTAAAATGTTTGTTGTGATTTCTCAGGTTCTGGTGCAAACCCACATATCGGTTGAATGACACGTGAAGTTCTGCGCCATGACACCAAAGTGTTTAAAGGAACACTACTCCCTCACACCCTCACATTCCAACCCAAGCTAGCAATCACTTGCACGTCGATTGTCAGCGGAGCACTTCAGTGGAAGTTCACTATTTATAGGCCGAACTCCACGCCAGAGACACAGATTTCAAGAAAAAAGAGCTTATACTGCATCTTCGTTTTTAGCCGGACAAGTACCGATACGTGTAACATAATACATAGGCACATCAATCAAATTGATTAGATTGTTGGTTGCTAGTTGTTGATCTCTGGTGACTTCCTCCGTTTCTAAAAGCATGTTTGACCAAATTTTAACCGCACCTTTAAGGTGTTCATTTGAAAGGGATAATCATCAGCAAGAGGTTGCTGCACTGGATGTACGAACTTTGGTGTTAAAGTATCGGCAGTTTATACCTAAACATCTGATCAAAGTGTTTATATTTTTTAACAGAGTCAGCATACAATCAAGGAAGGGGTCTTGCCCCCTTGCAAGAAATCTGATTTCGTTTGTTTGGCAAAGGGTATTTCCTCTAATTAAAACGAACGAGAAAATTTGGGTTGTAACAACAAGAATTTACAGTGAGCACAGCCTAGTCATTTATAGGATACCCGCTTATAAGGACTAGAACGTACGTTTCAGTCCCTATAATTTCAAGTGCCATTAAGTAGTCAAGCACCCAAAGAAACCATCAGCTTATTGAGAAAGCCAGTTTCAGTAAGAAGAAAGTTTAAACTACCAAGTTAATGTGATGGCTAATAGAATAAGGACTCTTTAAACGGTAGGCCGAAACCAAACAAAAGGATGTACATTTTTAGGGATTCACTTGTTCAGAATATTTTCCGTAGTATACTTGAAAACTCTACTGGAATAGTATTCATTCCCGTTCTGCTTTCTTTTCGCGTAGCAATGGTATGTAGAATAAATAACAGCGACGATACACCGGCGCCAGTTGCTCCTTTTATCCTTTTTAAGGTAAACCTTTTGTTTAATCAAATCGGTTTAGGAAGTCGAAACTCAGTCCAGAAAGACTCTGGACTGAACCCGCCAGAGTGTGGAATTTTCATCCCCCAAAACCAACCGCGACGCTTAGAAATGAGGACCGTTTCCATCCTCCCCTGTGCCAGTACCAGTCCAGCACTCTCAAACCCAGCCTTAAGAGTACTGATTCCTCCGCTTGAGTAAAACTCCGCACCTTCGAGGTGATCAGTGCCATGTCGTCGTTAAGTACATCAATGCACATGATGTTCCACAGTAGTGGAGCAAGTACGAAGCCAGACACTTTCGTATAAGGTTCCGATTGGCAGAATTGAATGCATTGCTCACGTTCAGTATCGAGACCATGCAATACAACCCCTTCCATTTTAGTATAAATGGCTGATCTGGCTTTACCCATACTGCCGATCTGAAGTGCCTCCTTGGCTCTCGATGAACGAGAATAATTTATTATAAATTACCTTCTCCATTATTTTCCCCATAGAAGACATATGGGTCTACAAGGGAACGGTTCTCATGGAGATTTATAAGCCTTAGGCATCGGGACTATCTTCAGCCACTTCCATGTTGCAGGAACGATTCTTTCGCACATTCATGCTTGCACGAACATATCCGGTCTACATTTCACGGCAATCTTGAGGGCCTTATTCGGTATGCCGTCCAGACCCGGATTTTGTTGTCACCTATTCTACGGCAAATCTCCAGCAGCTCGTCTCTAGTGACTGCCGAAATCGACAACACAGTCAAGGGCCGCTGGAAGGTGTCAGTGCCCTCCTCTTGTTGACGAAATGACTCCTGGATGATCTTTAACAAGAGGGTAGGGCGTGTGGTCCGCAGAGGTCAACCACCTCTGAATTGTCCCGGCAAGATTTTATAGGTAGTACCCCGCGGGTTTATGTTCGCCTGCGAACAGAGCTCCTTAAAACATACCCTCTTGTTCCGCTGGATGGCGAGTTTGAGCTTCTTGTGGACCTGCCTATAGGCATACTCCTTTCCCCTTGACCGATCCTCTACCTATTGCCCTCTGAGACGTTCGTCTGGCTCGAAGGCTGGCCTGTTCATTATTCCTCCTATAATTGAATCTTCTATGGGAGAAAGAGCATATTCTAGGCATCAATGCCTCGCATGCTTTAGCGGTATATTATTTGGCATGCAAAATATGAATATTTGTTAACCCATTGCTTTTGCAGACCGTCCTGACGTTCTTTTGGATTTCGACTTCCGGGGTGCGGATCTCCTGCCCTGTGGCTCCATTCTTAATTCAAAGCTGATTGCCCGGTGGTCGCTGCACGTGAAGTCCTCGGTAACTTGCCAGGACATATTACATGCCAGCGCACGGCTGACAAAAGTCTGATCTACAATTGGATCGAATCCCTCTTTCCGATAGATATTTACATCACCTTTGTTTGTCAGAATTATATCCAACTAAGCGAATGCTGCGTTATTATCTTTGCCGCGTCAATCGATAGCCCCCGCATTGACATCATCGGCTAAGTCCTAAAGTGGACTTCATTCTCTTGCGTCGAGAGCAAGATCGCCTAACAGGTCTTCAAATACAGGCAGTGTGAAGCTCGATGGAGCATAGCAGCTTTATTCGAATATACCGCACATTTTTCCTTACACACTGACCAGCGCTATATTGTATGGACGACTACACGTGTGGTAAATGACACTGAGGCACCGTCTGACTGTGTGGATGCCTTATAGAGTATAATGAGTGAATTGGAAACACTTAGGTTTTACAATTCCTGGTAACTTTAATTTTCCCCGCTTCGATAAAGCATGTTTAGCAAAATTTTGACCCCACCTTTAAGGTATGGCTGATGCACTGTAGGTATGAAATTTGGTGTTCAAGCATCAGTAGTTTATACCCAAACATCTGACCAAAGCATTCCATGAGTAACTCTCTTTGCCTCCCTTATTAATTCATTATCACACCATAGCATACCTCGAAATGTACTTTCCCTGAAAGATGTAAGATAGTGCTTATACTTTTCAAAAGAGTCTGAACACAAACAAGGAAGGGGTCATCGCCCTTGTTTTTTATCCTGGGGTTCGAGTACACCGTCAGGAAGATGACTTCAGAGGACACTAGATGTACACTGCTGGTTAAGTACACGCAGTTGCTAGCATATGCAAATGGCGTGGGTGTTTGGATCTGATCAGTACTTCGAATGAAGGAAGTAGTGGAGTGGAGGCGGTCAAAGAATAGAAAACAAAACCCAAAGACCAAAGTGGAAAAATCATCGCCTAAAGGCCGAACATCTCGGTCCAATTTGGTACAGGTAGATCAGTTCGTCTATCGAGGGATCCTATTTCCGAAAAACGACAATAAAGCTCTTCCCGCATCATGAGTTTGACATTGAAATGACACATTCGTTCGTAAACCTTACTAGCTCAATAACGCACTGAAGGCAAAGCGGAGAAGTGCCTTAAAGGGTCCGACTATCCATATAGACCACAAAATGTTTACTCTGTACTGCTGGAACTCCTGCATAGTCTTTATGTTCTGGATACCGCTATTATTGAAAGATGTGAATCAATTTCACATAGCAATAACTAAGGCCCATTGCTAAACTGTCCGCGTGTATCCAAGGATTATTCTGGGTGAAATAAATACTCAAAATTTCCACATTATAGAACCAAAAATTTGTATTTGCTTCAGTAAGTGTTAAGACAAGTAGGGTCCTTTGGAAGAGTATTGTCAATTCAGCGTTCATAGACGGGCAACAATTCATTGAAGCCCCAAAAAAACGTTCAAAAGCGCGCTTACTTGTTCGACGTAGTTAACGTTTTCAATTCAAATCAATTGAGCATGAACAATGTCTACGGAATATTTAAAACTTTCACACAAAAAAAATGTTATGCAAACAAACCCATAAAACACTTTTAATCCGGACAGTTTTGAAAATCCTCTTAACTGATAATAAATCCTTCCTCATATGCCAATTCACCTTATCCCTTGCTGCACCCTTCCCTAAAAAAACATCGAAATTTTATTAATGATACTTCCCACCTTTTCCTTTCAATTTTAAATGCATTGAAAAGCATCCTTTTTAAAAACAGGACACTGTTGGAAAATTGACATTGCTCGGATTATCCATAGTAAAAACGTCTCTTGACAAGACAAACAAACAATGCAGCAATAACAAGAACAAGGACGAGACTGTCACCTTGTTCGCATTCACATTGACATCCTTTTTTGGCGGATTTCGGAATGCAATCTACCAAATCGGGCGCACAAATTGACTAGGGTTCCTGCGAATGCAACAAACGGTTGTTCGTTACTCCTAACACCGCTAGGAACGTTATGCATGCGTAAGTACAAGTGAAACATCTGCGAAATCAATATAAGGGTCGTGCGCCCCGAGAGCGTATATGAAAACAGCCAGTGACCCTAAAATTTTGACTCAAATCCAAAATCCTGTCTACTGTGATTCCTGTTTGTGAAAGCAAATAGGGGAAACGAAAACGGATCCTAGACGAGATGATTCGATGTTGTTGGTAGCATGTTACACCCGGCCCCGGGCATTAGAATCTGATCACTTTTTATAGCGATTCCAAGGCGCAGATGTAGAACAGGCAAAAAAACTCTGCTCAAAACCAAAAGGACGTAAACGCATTCGAACCGCTACTTAAAATACGGAATTTATAATGCACCGTTTTTGTTCGGTTGGACGCACGACACACGCGTGCGCACAGTTATGTATCCTTTATAGCAGACTCAAGGCGTATTGTCCAAGGATGAAATTGGGCTGGCAAAAAGGAACGCATTCAAGCGAAAGATTTGAGTGAAGTATGAAAGCGAAAACCGTGAAGATTACCAAGGGTCTGGTTACGATAGGAGGTTCCGATGAATGGATACCGAATTATTTTGACGGAGAGATATTTCGTATGAAAATTTCAATTAATTACGAAACTGGTATTATAAAATGACCTCAAAAATATTTCACAGCTTCGACTCTAGATTTATTTTTTTTTTAATTTGAGAAGTTTAACAAATTCTGCAAATTTACCAGCATTAACATATCTTTTCCCTCCTTTTTAGAAAATAAATATCGCAGCTTATATGAAGGGTAAATTATGGGAGAACATCTTGCGGGGTGAGATGTAATATAATTCAAAACTCATAAATCTTCGGTGTTTTTCGTTCTTGCATCTGAACAAGGTAGATTTAAAGGATATACGTTTCAGTTCGTAGGTTAGAATCGAGGGGGGGGTAATTATTCCATAGAATAGGATGCCACTCGACGACTGGGTTGACCCGAAACTACATCGACCAGAATATCCGGGAACAAATGTGAACTTTCTATGAAATTTTAATGAGTGCAAGCATATAGTTTTTTTTTGGGTAGGGTGGGTGAATGCGTTTACGCACAGTTCTGGACACCCGCAACGGTACGCCGTTGGACAACCAAATAAACTCCTCCCCATCGCCAGAGAGCTAGCCTGGAACCGTTTGTCATATTACTTCAGGCTAGCTTCCGTGCTCTCGTGCTTTGCGAACCTTTCAAATCAGGGAATTTCTTTCACCAAACGTGAGGGGAGAGGAGGAAGGGGACTGTTAGTTCAAGGAACCTTCCGGTCCGTCCACCGGTCGAGCTTTTTGTTCTTTGCAGCGAGAAGAACCCGAACGCAATGATCAACACGGCTCCACCTGTTAGCGCTCCTCAACATCTAGTCGAAAATGTTGTCTGGAGAGAGATCCTTTATATTTCAATAGACTTGCTGACGAACCCCATCCCACCTTCCATAAGAGAAAAATGTGTGATGGGCGTCGTCACAACTCTATTACACCCGTCGAGTGCAAAACAAACAATCAGGAGATCGGGCTTCTCCAATTTTATGCAGGTAAGACTGAAAACCTCCATGCCCACCTAGGAGCTGGGTAAGGAAATAGTCAGTCTCACCATGTTGCTAAGTTGTTAATAAGCCCCGCAGTCCATCTGCCTCTAGTCTCCTTAAACCGAGAAAGTTACCACCCATCTGGTGTAGGTTGCCGTTTTTCGCACGCAACCACCTCTCTAAACTCTTCTCCCTAGCGCTTGTATATGTCTCTTCGCTTCTTGGGAAGAAAGACAACGGGGATCACTCCCGCGATTACAATCACTGTCGGTTCAGAGACAGTGCGGTGCGCAGATGTCACCCACAAAGCGCCGGTCTCTTTATTTGTGCGAGACGCTTGCGATATAGCCCATTCCCAAGAGCGTCAGCCCATACCTTTGCGACGTAGAGCAGAACAGATCAGGAGACGTCGCTTTCTACATGTAAGACCACCACTATTTGCCATTAGCCGATTTCAGGTCAAAACTCTAGTAGAAGCCTTGTTCGCTGTTGTTTTAAGTTCCCCGAAAAAGTTAATTTTTGAGTCAAGCATGAGTTCTTAGGTCCTTCACCGTTTATCGACTCCCCAATCGATATGGGAAGCAGGGCCGAAATTCTCTTTTTAGGAGGATAACTTCTTTGGTTTTTTCCAAAGCAAGGTTGGAACCATGAGCCATCCATCCGCTTACCCATCGCATCAATATACCAGGTCTACTTTGCACCCGTTCGATAGTGCGTCCAGCAACCAGGGCGCGACATAATCTGCATGAACGACCAGACGCGATTCTTCTGGCCAATCGAGTCTAAGCAGACTATCATGGGAAGAGTTCCAGAGGTCCGGCCCTAGGATGGATTCCCGCGCTACCTACGTGACCTTCATCCTCCTCTGACCCTCTAACGTCTCATAGAGCAGGGAGCATTTCCTCAGGTAATCCCTCAATATCCATACGATATAGTTCGACAAGTGGAAAGTATTGTCTAGTGCCTACAATGGCTTTCTATTTTACGGAATTAAAGGGATTTCATGCGTCAAGCGTTACAAGGAGCACCACCTAGTCTATATCGGCTTCTGTGAGCGGAAGAACGGAATCCAGCATTAACTATGGATCTCTCCGCTCTAAAGCCGAACTGCCGTGAGGAAGCCAGCACGTATCCCTTCGGCAAGTCTACTTTCGATGAATTTTCGAGTACTTTTCCAGCAGTACCCAGAATACAAAGTGGTCGGTATGAAGACGGCCCCTCAGAGTCGCCTTTCCCTTTACTGATCACCGTAAGCATCACCATCTTCCAACGAGAAGGAAAAATTGCCTCTTTCAGGCAACCGTTGAGCAATATATCTGGCCGATGTTAGATCACCTGTTTGTATACCTCTCCTGGGGTACCATCGACTATTGTCGTTTTCTCGTTTTTCATAGAAAAGACTGCCGATTCTAACTTTTTTATATAGAATGTGGGTAGTCCTCGCCGCTCTCCTCACTGCCGTCATCATCCTGTATGGGGTGCACAGGCAATAGTGTCTGTGCAGTGCGGTCAATGTGTTCGGGCTTAAGTGAGTAGGGTTTCTGCAGGGCCCCGATTTTTCGGGTTAGCACTTTACAACCGAGTCCCCTGCGGTCCCCATTCCCCTTGTCGACCCAGTCCTGGCAGCAGCGAACTTCTTCATCTGTGCGCTGTTATTATGGTACATGCCTCCTCCCGGTTGTTTAGGCATTGCATCAAGAGGCGAAGCCGCAAGCCATTGTTATCAGTGGCAACTATAGTGCCACCACCCCCGTGAGTATCCTCCAGCGCGCCTTACCTATTCCAAGGTTGTCGACATGCACAGGAAGAGCGCCGAAGGCAATATATTATCGAAAAATCTTCTAAAAGTAGTCAACCGTCCACGCGAAGGTTACCTCGGCAATGCATCCCTCGCATCCTGGGCGCCGGGACGTTGGAGTTGATCCGCTGTTTAAAACTTCAAGTGCTGTTTTCGCCACGATTTTGAGAATTTGTTTGTCTTTGGAGTCTGGGTGGGGCATGCACCTTTCAAGTACCCTGGCAACGCTCTCACCAGGCGCGCCATTATAATGATAATCGTTAGGGCAATAATCCAATTGGTTCAGGGCCTTGAAGTGTCTTAGAGCACTTCATTCAAGACCGTAACGATATACACTATAAGATCACTGTACCCTATAGGAGGCAATGTGGTCAGCATTGCGCTCGCCCGAGATTATTACCCTGATTTGACTGAGGTACTAATTCACAGCTGAGTCGATTGGTATCCGAAGTCAAATCACGATGCAAATCCATGCCTTGTGCCCCAAACACTCAGCTATCCGGACACTGCACCACTGGATATCCTTAGTTAAAGTCTGCCTGTCTATCTATTTGTTTGTCTGTTCTGTTTTTTTTTGTAAGAAGGTAGAAATCTTCAAAGATACTGGCCTGGACACGCTAGTGTGTGGGATGTGTACCTATTAACACAAAACCAACACGGTATCCACCATGGCCGGTGAGAAACCGGATGAGATTATTATTAATCTTTCTCTCCAGCCACTCCATGATCTCTTGACTGGTCCCATCGATCTAATTATAGATCTGTCCTTTTCGGCTTTTTTCACTTTCGCTAGAGGGGAGATGGACTTAATGTTCGTCATCTCATCTGCAAAGATGTCAATCGACATAATTCCTGGCATGACGAACGCCGCATTATCTGAGAGGGTCGGGAAGGCAGAACATTGACTGAACACACTCAACAGACCCTTAGGGCTTCCATGGACTGCATTCAATATTTGGGCATTCGATAAGATAATAAACTGGGACTGAACCGCGACATTTCGTACGAGAGCCTTGTGCTCTAACCACTCAGCTATCTGCGCCACTATACCTGAATATAACGCGACACTCCTTTTTATTGCAGGTATTTGAGTTATGGCTTGCCTGACCGTATCTGCGTCATGTTGTCCTCCTGTTTGATTCTTGATAGGTTTTGTCGGGCCGGATTCGTATCATAAATATTATCCAATCAATTGGGATTTTCCCGCTGTTAAGAAGCTTAATCGCGTATTGCTAAGCAACTTTCACCACAGCAAGTTTTTTACCCCGGAAGTTCGCGGAGGTGACATTCGCACTTAATGGCCTATTCTATCTCGTTCTTTTCTGTCAGGTAGTCAACGTTTCGGATTTCTAGAGAGCACGTGGGTTCTAGGCTAGAATTCAAAGCTTTCTCTCCCAGTAAATCCTGGACCACTTCACAGAACGTACCTTCATCTGTTGTTCTCTGGTCTACTTCAATGCGGACTCCACCATCCTTCATTTTCCGAATGGAAGACATTTCCGCTCCGCTATCTTCGGGCTTGATCCTATAACGCAAAGGTCTTCCTTTCGCAAAGGTCTTACCTTCCGTCGGCTTTATAAGCAAACCTGGTGGTTTAGTTGTCCTTCGTCTCTTCGTTTTTTAATTTGGTGCTCCATCCTTCGTGTCCACCTTGATTTTTGGCAGAGGCTTTTCTAATGGCACGGCGTGTAGTTGCATCTTCTTCTTCTTCTTTTGAGCCTGGAGAGTACCTAAGTGAAGTCTCCGTCTGATGCCCCTTCCACCTTTCGCTTTTTTCCCAGTTCACTCTACAACATGCTGTCGATTCGTTTGGCGTGTGTGGTGTTCTCAGCGGTGGACGCGGTTGTTTCTGCTTTTCGCGCATTTTCTTTAACACTCCATGTCTGCCTGTAATATGAAATTCTGTCCAAAAGCTCCTCCAGCTCCAGCAGTCGGGTTTTGTATATGTGCAAGCATATAGTGGATATAATGAAGAAGTACTTCCAGTAATGTACTAAGCTCCTTTGCTCACTACGCCATTTAAGCCCCTAAGGCAATATCGTTTCTACACCTTAGTACGAATTATTGTAAACGGGTCAATCTGTCAATGAAAGCTTTTCCAGAATGTGTTCAATATGATCCCTGGCAACTTATCCTGACCTTTCACTACGTCGATCGGAGTTGCTTGGCGTCGTTTCGACGACTATTAACTGTAAGCCAAAGAAATACTGAAATTCCCTTGGCGACCTGTTGAACCTTTTATGGATACCATTCCTATTTTTCGAAATGGACACGTTAGTCTACTAAATAAAGCCACCAACTGCATTGAAGTTATCTGTTTTCCCACCATCAAAACGAGAGGTACCTGGATGGGATCTATCATATATGCAGCGTTTAATAAAATAAATGGAATGGAATACAAGTGGAGTTCCACCAGTGAAATTCTACCGTGATTACCTGCGTTTTCAATTACTTCAAATCAGTCAAGTGGTGTAGCAGCTACAATGAATTTAAATAAATTTGAATTGGAAAGGAAATGTTGGAGATTCTAAGGAGAGAACCCCAAACTATTTAACGCCAACGTAGTGGAACGGCTCCTAACTTCATTCTTAGTTTAAGGCATTCAGAGACCCTTGGACTTGCATCCAAAAGACTGAATTAATTGGAAGGCCTGCGTCGTTTTACTTTCGGCGTACGAACTCCTTGCTTGTACACAATACGCTAAAATTTTAATAAAAAACCACCTTCGATTTCATCTAGAATAAAGGCAAGTCTTTAAATGTTATCCCATTTCCGATCTCGGTGCAGCCTTCCTTTCTGAACTGTCACTAGAAATGGCTCGCTTAGATAATCTGAGGAAGTAATATTGACATTATATAGTAAATGCAGCAGGAAAGACGTGTGCCCGGTGATGAAAATTGTTAGATGTATGCAATGTACGAGTAAGTGATTATATTCTTATCGAGGTTCTGCAATTCAAAAGCAGGTGGACTTATTGATCGTCCACTTACGTCAATTCAATCGAATATGCTTGAAGGTACTTGGCATATGTTGCTAGGATGGAGGAGTTAGCGTCCGCGCTCCTCTCTCTGGGTTTACGCTTTTTCTATTAATGATATAGAGTTACTCAATGATTGGATGTTCATCGTGAATGATGAGATGCTGAGGAAAGCCAAAACGAAAACTCCGAAGCATGTCATGTGATTGACAAACCCTCTTCATAGTAAGCGGAAGGTGGGCTGCTACCTGAGGACCAGATTCGAAACAATGCATTATCAGAGTGTTCGACTTAAATTCCCTCGTAAGTGAGTTGAGTAGTCTCAATTTATAAATACTGGCCTAGGGCCTGCTGAGTGAGCTGTTTTCAAGATCCGGCCCTCCAGAGTCTCAACGGCAATTACGTTGACGGGGTAGAAAAAATTCTCTTGTACAATTTTCTCAAAATGGAGAGATTATGAAGTATAAAAAGGCTAAAATCTCGGAAGTTACCTGGCTGAAATGGGGTGAATAGCGAAATATGCAAGCCGTCTGTCAGACCATTCTATTTCGTTTTCACTGTTTTCATGTGTGTGGCCTAAGGCAAAAATATTTCCCAGCATTTTCGAGGATAGGAGACAATCTAAGTTGACTTTCGGAGTTGTCAAAAGCTCCGTATTTAGCCCAGCGCAAGAGCTAATTATTTGGGAGGAAGGCGTTCATCCAAGATATCAGAGAGCGTTTCCATTAGAGGTCTATTTTCGTCGTGACGTGGCCTAGTGGATCATGAGAAGTGTACACAGCACAGCAAAATGGTATTTTTAGTAGCGTTGCTATTAAAAGGTTATTAGAAAGTGTTACATCTAAATGGCACATTAGATAGAGCTAATATAGTCAATCTCGGGTCACATTAGAGAAGGTTAGATGCGTTTCGGCCAGAAGGAGTTCCATCTTGGACTTTTCACTCAGGACATTGTAATTTCAATGAGTTCCTTTCCCCCGGAACCTTCCTTCTAGACAAGGTTTTATTAGTGGAAGTGGATGGAAGCAGATTCAGAGGACTGGTTGCATGTCATTTGTGTTCGCTTGTCGTATTCTAACATTGGTAATCTAGGAGACATGATCGCTAATATAGTGGACGACCTCTTTCAAGTAGGCCAGTATCTTACTCATAGTGAGGAACTTCGATGTTCTAATACGCGTGCTCCCTTTCAATGGGGTAGAGAGCTTCTCGACGCTACTTCATTCGTAGTATGATGGGTAAATACCTGTGTGTCTTATGTGTTATATCGTATAACGTACAGTTCTGGGCACCGTGCTGATTCCAATTAAGCCATCGGGGAATACTGTTCCCATGTACTCGAAGAGATTAGACTCGATTGGCGATTGGCCCTATTTTGGGAGTTTCACGATCATTGTCATTACGCGCACATCGTAGGCACTCCCTGTTGGCTAAATTTGTGGAATTGGGCTTTCAGCTTGGGTGTGATAAATTTGTGTTAAAAAAAAAGTACCATTATGGAAACGAATTTAGCCTGTGTCGACGTTTATAAAAATCTCCATTGCTATTGTGAAAAATCGCACGATAATGTTTATATCGTACGCATACGCAATTATTTCGCAAGACGTAAAAAACAGCGTGCCTTTTGTGTCCACAGGCAACTTTGATGCAACTTACTCCAGTGCCAGATTGAACAGTGGAGGTGCCAGTCCATCTCGTTGTTTTAAAAGATAATAGGCTGGCAGTATTATTGACTCTGACCTGCGCTGTTGTGTAGGTCATTGTCATTTTGCTAAGGCTTACCAGCTCTGCTGGAATTCCAAGTCAAGCATTACTTTGCACGGTACTTTTCTGTCAATATAGTCAAACGCCTGCCTGAAGTCTGCGAATATTTGATAGACATCGATAGTAAGTTTCCAGCATTTTTTAGCGTTTCATGGTAAATAGTTGATCAGTTGTCAATCTTTCAACCCAAAAAAACCCTTCTTGGTACTCAGTAACCATCTTATCAGCGTACAATCTAGCTCGTCTCTCCAGAGTTTCTTACAATATTTCATAGGACATATTAAGTAGTGAAATGCCTCTGTAAATGTGACATATCAATTCGTCACCTTTCTTGTGGATAGGATATATCCAAAAAGACTATACACAGGAGATGAAACTGTCTAGGCAAGCCTTGAAGTTTTACGGGACGAAAAATATAGTGTCCGGTGGGCGGGGCTTTTCAGTCAGGATCTCAGTTGTGTTCTGCACGATTCACAGTACATTAAAATTTTCGCCGAACGCACTGCGATCCTGACTCGGCCTCAAACTGGATGATTCTTTTTTTGTCCTGTTTTTTTTTGACAAGTTTTACCTCCTATGTGTGGTCTTCTTGGACATATCAACTTTTTTTATCACTTTTGCAGGATTTCTTCGTAGTTAAGGATTGAGGAAACCAAATTATCGATAACTTTCATAGTCAATAGTCCGCCTGGTTTAATGAGTTCAGCAGGGTTGTCATCTATAACCGGCGCCTTGTTCATTTTTTGACATTTGGTTGATATCTTTATTTCTTCCAACGTTGCCGGTTTAATGTTCCCATTATGCTCGACCATAACTCCTGTGAATTCTGGTGGTTGAGTTTTATGTGAGGCGTTGCGGAGCTCCTTGAAATAAAACGCCCATCACTCAGGTGATTCACTTTCGTTTCTTTCTTGTTTTTACCTAGGGTGGTATTGGTTTGATATCCATACCTCAAGCTCTTCACTACTTTGTAGGCTTATCTTGTGTGCTTGTTCATCTTAATATTTTATCAGTTGCTCGTCGGAGATTTTCGTAATTTTCTCTCTTCATCTTATGTTATCTTGATGCCTCGTTTGTCTTGCCTTGTCAAGCACTTCCTTGTATTCATGGTCAAACCATTCATTTCTTCTGCCCCAGGGTTCATATCCATCCATTCCTCTGGCTATTGTTTTGATAGTGCATTTCATTTAAAGGCTAATCCGTGAGATTCTTGAGAATAGTACCTAGTCTTCCTTCCATTTTTGCCTTGTATTCTCCCGCTATTGAATCATTTTCCAGTTTTTCCACTTCAAATTTTCTAAGTCGAAACTCGGCACCTGTAGGCACTTTTCACAATGTAGTAGTCGGAGTCTCAGTTCATTTCTCGATATGATCTCATGCCGAGGATATCGGAAGACCATCTTTTGGTCATGAGAATGTAGTCCATCAGCTTGAAGATAATGCCATCTGGGAATGTCCATGTCCTTTCGTGAATGTGTGAAAAGCCTGTCGATGAGGTGTTGGCTTTTGTCATTTGATATATCGTGGAAACTGTGCACTACGGTCGTTCTTCGATATGTTCCCTCGCTCCCAACCTTGGCGTTGAAATCCCCGAGAAATATCTTGACATCATTCTCAGGCGATGGGTCGTATATTCCTCCCAGGCTATCGTAAAATTGTTCTTTGACTTCGTCGTCTTTTTCATCAGTTGGAATGTATGTTGGCAAAACACATATTAAAAAATTTTCTTTGACGCGCAACGTTCACAACCTTTCATGTATAAGTTTGAAGTCGACAAGATTTCTTTTAAAGTCCTTATCCACGATGAAAGTGACTCCGAACTCATATTGACATGATACCTTTCCACTTTTGAAAATTGTATGTGATCTCATGTCGATAATCTTGCAACCATCTTAATTCGTATCGTGGATTGCTAGAAGCCTGACAATGTACTTGTTAGGCTGTTGAAGTAGGTCTTTGACAACACCAAATTTGTTCGTGATCTAGCATTCCAGGATCCAAGAGCGTAGTCATTCTTTCATCTGTGTGGTATTAATCCTGTCCGGGGCTGTTTATCCTGTACATGATGTTTGGTTTTTTGGTTGATGACGGGTTGTGAGCTCATTGCCTCGAAGCCTAGACTTGGAGGACAAGGCCAATTCTGTGCAGTCTGTACATGATGTTTGGTTTTTTGGTGGATGACGGATTGTAAGCCCATCGTTTCGAACCCCAGACCTGGACGACCAGGCCAATTGAATTAGACTCCCTTGTGGAAGGAGTGTGATTAGGTAGGATACAGTATGGTTACGTTACCCCAACTAAGTTGGGGACCCACCTCTACTTGTTTCTCAGTTTCCCCCATCCTCTTTTACAGTGGATAATACTAAATATGTTGCCTCAAACTTTACTCCTTTACCTGGGCTTGGGGCCAACATGATATTGACATAACATGGCGGAATTTTCTGTGATTCCTACCTCTTTCTTTTCCTTCTTTTGATCTTTTTTCATTGCTTTTTCAGATTTTGCTGGTTTAAGTAACCCTGCCGTTGTCCTGAGAACGTTGAGTGGTAGTCTGCCAGCTTTGTTTCTTGAAATCAGTGATGCTTCTTATTGTCGCTCCTCGCTTTGAGATGCGGTGATGCTCATCTTAGCAAATCCTCATTATTCTCGTTATTATAGGTATCAATAATTGTCATCGATAATTATCTTTCTGTCGAATCTTAGTTATGGCGGTTTTCGGGAAGTCTACTATTGTTCATAGCTTGCCCACCTTGTTCATCTATTTGTAAGTTAATTTACACTTTTGTTCAAATGCTCCTCTGTCTGTTTGAGTTGAATGGGATTTGTCGTTTAACATATCATAGATGGAAACTCAGGATTATACCAATAATCTTAATTTCAATTAGTTGTCCAACGGATCAAGTATGTTTGAAAGTGATACCCCTAAGGAGAGCAGGGACATTCATATTTTTGGTGGTTAATTTTTTGCACGTAGTCAATAAATTATTCTCTTCTCTGATTAGATATTATGCAGCTTTTACTTTAGATACAGTTCATATATGAAAATGTATATATCATCGTCCCCTCTTACGTACTAAAAACTTCTTTCTGCTTCAACTTTCTGTGCACATACCCTTACGAATATAATTCGGTTCAGCGCCATTCCGTATTCCTCTCCAAAGAAAAAACCTACCAGGTAAGGGTTGGTTCTGTGACGCACCAGGTACTCTTCAGACACGAATTCCGGCCCGAAAAAATTTTTTTTTGCTGTTGCATAAATCCATAATGAGCGTATGGCACACGACTTGAAGCAGCTAATTGACAACTATGGCTTTATGTTTTGTTAATGTCCTTATTATGGGTGCTCGTTGCATAATGAGGTCCACGATTAGGGAAAAGCGGTGGCATCGAGTGGCATGTGATGCAAACCAGTCAAACATAAAACAAATCCGCCGAAGTGGAACTGCGGCCAGGCGCAAACACAAAGGACTAGCGCGAGGAATACTAATGAGTTACTCTAGTGAATTTATGTCCTGAAATCGCGCATTACTCGTGTTAAAAATGCATGCGATAAGGTCCTAATTAGAAATACATATAATCCAATGTTTAGAGGTGAATTATGCGAGGTGGTGTTGAATACGAATTAGTGATTCTACTTTTCTGGGGTGTTTTCATGAAAACAGGGAATAATCAAAGAGTGTGACTTCCAGGATATCATTAGCATCATAAATTGCTACCAGCTGATACCAGCCCTAGCGGCTCGAATAATTTTTCAAACGAATGCTGTCGTAAAATTGATTTGAAATATTTCTGCGCCATATATCAATCGGGAGCGGGAGCAAGGTTCGTGCTTCAGCAAATTTACCATATTCCTCTAATTGCACAGTTGATTGCAATGCATATTGGATTATACCTGATTGGCGCACGAAATCATAGCTAAATTTGAATATGCACATTTATCACAAACAGAAAGTCCTTTATTCACCAAGGGCTTTCCAAAATCAACCGTGAAACATATTGTTTGCATAGCCGTGCTCGATTTCATATGCCTATAAATCCTGTGGAAAAATCTTCCCTACTTAAACGGTGCGGCATGTGTCGCGTGGCTGCCATAATTTATATCGCTTCTTCCCTAAATGCATTAAAGATATCTTCCTTCAATCGCCCTCAACGCCAGGTGTAACCTTTTTTCCTGCTCTGCATCTTCCACGACGTACATATGTAAGTTACCAAGGGATGAATTCGGAAAAAGCAACAAGCATTGTACTTTGTTAGTTTTTCATCAACAAATGAACCTTTGAACTCGTAGCAACAAATGGTTGCTTCGCAGGGAGATACGCATGGAAAAAATCCTTTGCAAAGTCTGGGGGCGAATTCACCTTTTGCAATGTGCGCCAAATGGCATTGCCGATCAATTGATCAGAGACAGATCAAAAGGAACTCGCACACCCGTTATTTTTGATGCAGGAAAGATGCAGTTGATTGTGCAAGAGGGTCCTGTAGTCAGAGGGAGAATGTGTTGTGATTAAGGCGGATTTGAGTGCAACTATTGTAATCAAAAGAGATAGTATTATGGGACATGGATGTTTTGGTAATGTCTTACTCTAATTTCTACGAGAAAAGTAGGCTGCTGCCCCCAGCATGTGAAAATGTACCTCACAAACAGATGTAGTCCTTATTCGACCAGAATCGTCTTTATACCTCTTCTCGTAAAATTAATCTTGCATTTCCTTACCTTTTGCCCGCGAACAAGATCAACATAAGCAAAATCCTGCCTCTATGATGACAAAGGATAACAAGAACATGGAAATGGAAATCGAAAGGAACGAGCCCCGTGAAAGCGGATACCTCGTAAAGGTGCATTGTGTTGTTTGCCAAACATATGTCGGAACTGATGGAAATCTGATGCATCCTATCAACAGGACGACCATCACATTATGCTCCAGTGCACGATGTGCGTCGTACACTTTTATGATAATTTATGATCCACATGAGATTTCTCCGGACAGCGTCCGTGCGTACGAAAATATTCTGAATATAAAATTCGATGTCGACATATGACGGCACGTCCGAAATTCACTGAAAATCGTAACAGTTGGCCATGAGGACCCTTATCTAGAAACAAGGATCGGGATGCATTCTGGATGAGGGCATCGCTCATAATTAACTGGTAAATGGAATGTCAAAGGACTGAAATGCAATTTCTAGGCGATATCGTTTAAATCAAGTGTAAGGGTGCATATGCCATATTTTATGATGGATAAGATAACTTAATCTAATTTCCTTGTGAAGATATTGAGAGTGCTCGGATGAATGATATGCTGGCTATTTCCAAACAATTCAAGTGCCTTTTCGCGAAAATGAGTAAAAGGAAATTGAACATTTTCTAAAATTTCTTAATGGGTTTTCAAAGTGGTAGTTTTTCAGTGAATATTTGGTGGTAGTATCTCTCCAATCCAAATTGAAGGGATGGCGTCCGCTGCTACAAGAAGCTGCATTCGAGGTAGCTAGCAAATATTGTAAGTCCTTTTTACTTAATTTATTTATTTATTCCAATACAGTAATCAGCTTTGTAAAAGAGAAACCCCAGTGGAATTTAGTGAATTTGAAGAAGATTGTACTTAGTCAAACTTATCTACTTTTCGAACTTTTACATTAGATACAAAAGATATATTCGCCAGCATGTCTTAAAGTACCCAAGATGAATAATACCTATTTTTGAGGTTTTCTGTAAAACAAGACCTTATTAGAATCGATGTCTGTCTCTCCGTCTGTCCATTTTTTTAAGGAGGTGGAAATCTTCAAAATACTCTGGCCTGGACACGCCAGAATCTGGGCTTTTTACCTACTAAAACCACCTCTGACTCCCTTCTACCTCATGGAACCTCCTTTAGATATTACATCACGTGACAGAGTTAGCATACTTTAGCTTCCGTCTACCCGCGGGGTTCGTAACCGTGGCTTCTTCAGTTCTTCTGCTTTTCGTAGTTTATTCTGGATTGCTGCCATCATACCATGCTCCGGACAAAATTTTCTAGTGATAGCACTCTATCTAGAGTTTCCACTAGGTTCCTCCTTTCTTCCAGGAACCTAGGACACTGGAAGATTCAATTTAGACAAGCAGATGAAATTTGAAGCTGCACAGATACTGACGATATCCTGCATGGCTGGTGAGAAGCTGGATGAAATTATAATTGATCTCCCAATGCTTTCTCGTCAGCCACTCCCCGATGGAAGTTATCAATCTCTAAGCCCAACGCCCTTTTCTGAGCCCCACCGCTATTGCCATCTGCTTCTGTATTTCACCCTGTCGGCTTTTTTCACCTTCGATAAAGGGGGTGGACCTGATGTTATAAGTGTTCATCATCTCTTCTGCCAGGATGTCAACCAACATCATTTCTGAGATGACGAACGCTGCGTCATCTGAGACGGTCCTGAAGGCAGAACACACCCTTAAGGATAATGAGGGATCCTTAGCCCACATCCACTTGGTGTTGAACCAAATGGAAAGCAATTTACTCCCACGTTTCTTGGTCCACGGACCCCTTATTTGGAGCATAGCACCCAAGCATTCAAAAATAGGGACTAACAGTTTCGTAAAAAGTAGAGGCAATTCATCAGACGCTGCTTTACCTCTGCCCTGGGAGCAGCGTGACCAAAAGTGGCAACAGGTGGAAAACGCTGCTTTCTATATTCGCAAAAACAGGCAAGGGTGAGAATTATGTGGTCAGCATCATTGAGATGCTTTGCAACTACAAGCATGTCGACTACAGCTATGTCGTCGGTGTAACCCACCACCGTGGCCTCCTCCGGAACCGGAAGCTTAATTACATCATTTTGCAGATGTTCCACAGTAGTAGACCCAGTACAAAGCACTGTGGGACATCCGAAGAAACAACGTATTCCTTGGATCCATTATCGGTATTATACCAAAACGTCGGCTCTTGCAAGTAGCAATCGACAATCGCAGCGACATAGGTAGGAACACCAATTGTCGTCAGGCACTTTCGTATAAGGTCCCAGTTGGTGACGTTGAATGCATTCTTCACGTCCAGGGTCACCACCAAGAAATATTTACTGGTGCAACCCTTTCCGTGAATTCCATTTTTCAAGTCAGTATCCATTTTGATGGCAACTATGGTTCATCTGGCTTTACAAAACCCATGCTGCCAATCTGAAAGGCCTCCCTAGCACTCGACGATCAGGAGTAATCTATTATAAATTATCCACTCCAAATATTTTTCCCACGGCCTCTAGATGATGTATGGCTCTATAGTATGACGGTTCGCCTGCAGGTTTGCCAGCCTTAGGCAGCAGCACTAACTTCTGCCGCTTCCATGCTGTAGGAAGTATACCCTCGGACATGAACGCTTCGAAAAAGGTCGGGCCTAGTCTTCACTGCCAGTTTCAAAGCTCGGTTGGGGATACCATCCAAACTTGGGGCTTTGTTGTCACCGATCCTACCACATATTTCCCGCAGCTCCTCCACAGTTACTAGAGGTATTATGCCCGCATTTAGCTGGACAACCATTTGCCTTCCCCTATTTTCGAGGTGAGGAAACAGAGTGATAACAATCTGTTTCAGGAGGCGCGGGCAGGTCACTTTGGGTGATCTCGACAGCTTTTTCATTACCATTTTGTTAGCCTCGCCCCGAGGGTTTATGTCGGTATGGTCACACAGCTGTTTGAAGCAGTTCTTTTTGCTCTCCGAATGGATTCTTTTAGGCGGCCACGCAATTACCTGTGTGCCTCCTCTCGACCGTCGCCGCCGAGCTTTCCTCTGAGCTTCTGACAAAGCCTCCTTGCTCGGAAACATGCGGCTTGCAAGCTTACGATATCGTTGTTCCATCAGTAGTTGGGTTGCCTACTGGGGAGCAATCGCCTTCTGGGCATATTAGCATCGCATGCTTCCGTCACCAATCGGATGATTTGGATGGCATTTTCTCTAGCCGTGCCGTTCAGGGATATCTCGGGTTTGAGCGCCGCGGAAAACGTGTCCCCCTCGAAAGCTTTCGCTCTCCAGCATAGGACCCGGCATTCTGCGAAAATTCTTTTTCGAGCTCCATCTGCCCTTGATTTCTACGCAGATTGCTTGGTGGTCGCTGTGAGTATAATCTGCCAAGCGACTCTACTGGCTAAAGTGACACTCACGTATGTCAGGTCCACTATAGACCCCAGGCCCCTTCCCCGGAATGTGTAGAAAGGCCCAATATTCGCTAGCACCACATCTAGCTCCGCGAATGCTTCGAGGAAAACACGTCCCCTCACATTAGTTGTCCGGCTGCCCCATTCAAGAGCCCACGCATTAAAATCGTCTGCCATTATGGCCGGCCAACGTCCTCGAGCATCCAAAACCAAAGCGGCAGCATCTGCTCATAAGTGGCGAGAGAAGCGTTAGGTGGAGCATAGCAGCTGTAGATGTGGACGCCTTTCACCTTCACTCTTGTGAAGCGCTCGTCCGGGTTCTCCATTATTCCCTCGAACGCTTGTTCTCCATTAGTCCATAGCGCTGAATGGCTGAATTGATCTTTGACCCAAAGGCTACCACCGTGGTTTCGATATGAAGCACTTATGATGGCCACATCGGTGTTTTTCACGCGGATGGTTTGCGAGAGTAGTTGAGAGTGGTTGAGGTTGATTTCTGCCAACCTCATCAGCAATTTGTGTTAAGGGGTCTCCTTTATTCCGGGCGCCTATTGCTGCCTACAACGGGCCGATGTTCTACACCGTCTTTCCCTTTGCACAGTAGGCAATTTGGGTCAGCTCCACAGTCCTTGATGATATCGGCTTCCACTCCACATCTCCTGCATTGCTTCGACTAGCGCATGCCTTCGCAATGTGATCGAAGCAAAGGCATCTAAAGCATCGCCACCTCTACCCTAAGGCGACATATAACCCAGCCTATTCTCACTCTCCCTGGTGCTAACAGTTTGAGTGCGTTCTCTACTGGTAGGCTGATGATGGTGGTTTGTGTTCCTCCGTAGACTTTCCCCAGCTTTTTCACTGATAACTCTTGTAGTCTGGCATGATCAAACAGCTTCTCCAACGTTTCGCGAACCTGCTCCTTCGTCGCGATTTCACCTATAGCTTTGCAGATTCTAGTGATCTCCGGCCTGCTAGCCCTTATGTTGGCTTCCTGCCCTAACGACTTTCTGATTTGGCTCAAGAATTTGTCCGCGGTTACATCCTTGGACTCCTTAAGCTTCAACATAAGGTTTCCCTTCTGGGACCGTCTAACGCGGCTGACACTGTCTCCCAAGTTGGTGAGTTCGGGGTCTACCTTCACTCTCCTGAGAATGTCAGCGTATGACCTTTGACCTCGTTTGGAAATGATAATCACCTCCGGTCTTATCTTTCTCCGATTATTTCTTTTCCTCGGTTCCACTTTCCTCCAAGCTTCCGCATCCACCTTTGAATGTCCGGTCCCCTTGAGGTCGCTGCTGGAATAGTTTAGGCAGCTTCAGTCGTAGTTCTCATGAGCTCCACCTTTTCGGGAGTTGAATCCTTTTTTCTTTTCGGGGTTTGCTGGCCTGTTAAGTCGTTCAGCTTTACGCGCAGCCTATTCCCCGGTATCTCACCTTCTCTATTTTGAACAGGAATTACTTGAGTCGCCAGGTTCACTTTTCCAATCGATGACTTTCCCCGTCGTTCGTCCTAAGCCTTGCCGTACGCTAAGCGGATGCCTCTTATCATGGCCCTTATATTCTGGTGAATATTCCTACGCTCCTTTATGAATTCACGCAACTCCATGATGTTTCTACTGAGAGCAGTAAAGGCAGCTCCAGACTGATCGTTGCCCAAAGCATCGCTCAGGTGATTCGGCGTCAAAGATTCTTCCTTATCGAAGACTCTCACTACGCACTTCCCACTGGGAATAGCGATCGCGGGGGCTTGTGCCCGTGTGGGAGGGGATCTGTGAAGAATCAAGCTCCTTCTGAACGGATCCGCCAATGGAGCCAGTCCCGGTCCCTCCCGTACGCTTGTAACATTAGGTGCCCCAGTAACCAAGGTTCCCACTACTGAGGCACTGCAGGACTGTCGGCACTGGGTTTCTGAAGCATTGCTCCGTAACTTTATTCTCCCTTTGTTCCTCCATGTTTCGTTTCATTTCTGGGTATGGCTATGGGAAGGCCAATTTTTATCCACGGGTGGTCGTTTCCTCTCATCTAGCCGGCCTGCGGATAAGCATGCCCATACACGCACATCTCCGGATGCGTGCATCTGGATGCCCATGACATATTCGCCGAACATTCCCTTATCCGCATGAAAGCACGCGCCTGATGGGAGATTGGCAACTCCACACAGGAGAGCAGGGTGTCTAGATTTAACTTATAGGTGAACTTCGTTGCAGAAAAAAACTCATGGAATGATTAGAATCAAAGAAATTAAGACTCGACGTAGACTACGTTGCTACCAAAAATGGCTCATGTGCTTCCTTCAGCCATTTTTTGTGGTGCTACTGGATTCTCCTGCTATTTGGATTGAATCTAGCTATTTTGAAATCAGAGGAATCTCGCTAATTGATGACAATGCCATGGACATTTCGAATTATCTTTGTTAAAAGTTCCATTTCCATCGGCCTCTAAAATGCATATGAGAAAATTTCAAAATGTGCGTGTGATTTCAATATCACTATCATATCTACAAATATTTTCCGCTCTCAAAAATCTTCTTTAAAATAACCTACAGGACCGACAAAAAAAGATTTTCTATCCTGCAATTTTCAATCTTTTTTTCATATTTTTTTACAGATGTCCTTTTGAGGTAAAAGAAATAATGCATCCTATTTCAAAAACTATCGCCTCTCACCTGGCTTCGTCTTCGACATTGACACTTCCGATACCCTCATAGGTGCAAAACATTTTGCGAAATTCTAATGTATCCTTTTTGATACGAAATGT
This sequence comes from Hermetia illucens, assembly GCF_905115235.1. Lineage (NCBI taxonomy): Eukaryota > Metazoa > Arthropoda > Insecta > Diptera > Stratiomyidae > Hermetia > Hermetia illucens. Next base: position 149,878,891 of record NC_051850.1, on the reverse strand, counting down.
GATGCCAGACACTCACTAAGTTTGTCTTTGCATCTGCACGCTCCAATAAATTATCCTTGAGACAGTTCGGGACAGAAATGCATACACAGCCACTCGACCAGGCATACTCGTACGTAGATGAAGACGGAAGCTGGAATATGAAGTAGGAGCAGCCAACATTTGTGGTCCAGATTTCATCTCATCATAACCCATTAATATTAAATGCAGGCTAACGAAAATGCTGCATGTGCAAATATCCCCGGATGGAGTTTCCTTTTCGAGCCATTTTATCGGAGTAAATGAAAGTAAAAAAAATACGCAGAATGCATGAGCATCAGATGCTACCGCAACATATTGCCACGTATGAGAGTGAAAGGATCTCTTGAGATGAATGGTATCCGACCGTAGAGAAGAATAGGTTGGATTAGATGAAAATGAAAGGTCGATTAACAGGATGACGGCAAGGCAAAAAAGAGCCTCTAAATCGTAATGTCTGAGCTCGGCACAGGCACGAATGGAACCTCCATAAATCCAATGTGGACAGACGGCACAAGGCTGATATAACTCCTAAATATTAATTTAACTTGGTATCAATTGGGGTTGCCATATAAGACCTCTATCCACTAAAGGACGTTTAGTTAAAAATTCTCTTATACTCATTAGTCTTCGACAGGTACCTTACAGATTATCCTTTTTTGCCTCCTAAGCTCACGATTATAATATTCTAAATGTCACTTTTCTAGTGCTTTTATCTCCTCCTTTTCTAAATAACTTTTAAATAAATGTAAGTACCAACAAAATTAACAACTCCCATCTGCTGAAAAATCGGGGTCACAACCGCTCCTACAACAACCGCTGGTCTTCCGTTCTGTCGAGGTTTTTTCTCCGCACGGTCAATGAAGGAGAAGACAGACGTCTTGGCGATTCAACTGATCAGACACTGAGCAGATTTTTTCGGTGCTAGCCGAGGTCAGTCTACCTGAATGTGACACGAGACCACTGGCCCCTGGGACCCTATTTCATATCATTGACGACAGCCGGCATGTGGCCACAGATCGTTAAGAAGTCGCATCTGTTTGGTCCAATGATCCTGCCTGGTCCCTGTTGCTTCGATTCTTTGCAAATCGTCCGGTTGTGAGAAGCGTTTTTATGAATGGACATTGGGCGCACACCGGACTCACTTTGTTTTCATTTTCATCCGATTAAGATCAGGATTACCTCAAGATGCTAAGCCTGTTATATGGGTAAGGTAACAAGAGGATGTGAGAAGTGATGATTTGGAAATTACTTGCGGTTGCGGAACGAAACGGATCCTTCCTTTTTCTTTGTTTCGCTCTTGTCCTTTTGTGTCCACTTAACGACTCGGATGAGGGTTGATTGTTTTTGATGATCAATTTATTGGGATTTTAATTGGATGGAGTAAGACCATATGCTCGTGAATAAGATGATTTTCGGTCTTGCTTCCTGATTTGATATTGGCAAAACATCTTGAAATTGGAGAGGAATATCGATTTCCTGTAAAATCGCCCCGTCTCAATCTTGCCTACTAAATTATTTCGCCACCAATCTGAACATTCCTCAGACATGCACTATTTATTATTCATTTCGAAACTACATACACTGTTACCTCGGAAGGAGGCTTTGTAGGACTCGTCGAAGTAGCTGGAGTACATCGAGTAGGTACGTGCATGCTTCTCGACACACAATATGAACAGATTGTTGCTCTTGCATATTTTGCACCTTGACAACGTGTTAGCTCAGGCACTGCTCCGCCGCCACCGCATTACTCCTTGCCGGCAGTTTAACAATATGCCAGCCCACTCGAATCCTTTGTGTTAATTAAATTGAAATGAGTGGCGATAATAATCGCAAGACAAACAAGAACCGTGCCTAAGTGCTTATTCAAGAAATCGTTGAGCGCAGCACGAGCGCGCTAGTGCGCCTCCTTCCGCTGTTAAGGCCTCTTTCTTCTGTTCGTAATCATCGTCATCCTTATTCTTGGTCCTCATCCTCACCATAATCATCATCCTCATCATAGCCATCATCGTATAGTCATCATCATCACAATGATGATTAAGTGAGTTGCATTTCGCTTCGCTCCACACATATTGCACTTTGTCACATCTTCATTGTGTCCCTGAAACGTCTTTTTGTTGCAAGTTCTTAAGAGTCTTGTCATATTGAAGCGATCCAAGTCCTTCCTAGGTAAATTCAAGGGATGCTCTCTATATGTCTGCTCGCTATTATTCTCAGCACAAGCCCAAACCTAAGACCGAGCTAGATCCTTGTGTTTGTCTCAAACAGCTTCCTCTTCGGTTTTTACGTATCTCAGGGCTCCCATATGAATGGATATCTTTCATAGAAAAAAGGCTGCAATCAAAAGCAACAACAGCTAGAGAGGACGAGACGGGATGGGGCGAATAATAAAAGGATTGCACAGAATATTTTGTACTGTTCGATGCATGAAAGGATGGATTCTGGGCATAGTGGAAAAAAGTGTTTGGAAAATTCAATGAATCTGTTTTCAGCTTTTTCATATGGAAAAGGTAATTTGCGTTCATTGATTTTGTGAATTTTCCAGGATGAGCAGAACTTGTATGTGTGGCATCAGAAGATGAGGAGGATGGACAGCTTCAAGAAATACGATTTTTTTCAATGATGCTTTGAATTAAATATTTTGCATAACATTCCCGATGGAGATTTCCTGGTTGAGTGCTTCAAATCATTGAAGACACTGGGCCTCAACAATTTCCTGTAAGGGTGTAAGTGAGTCCTCTCTTTTCTGACAATTTAGTACGAACTATTTTGGATTTTGTAAGTATTTCATAGTTCTAAACTCCGGCTCCGCTGATCCGGATCAATTTCATTGACGGAAGTTCCTGATATGCAGTTCATTTTTTGAGACACGTCCCTAAAGTTATCTTCAATGTGGTACTGATAGCCAGCCCTATCCACCTATCTTTAGTTCTAGTAACAACGTGAGGGATGATTCAATTCCTTAAGATATTCAGTGTCTAATTTCACTCTGTGTAGCTAATACGTTAGCTCGTTCATTTCCGAATATGTCCCTTGGACTGGAAACCTAGATAACGATGACATTGAACAATTCATCTAGAGTCTTGGTTAAGACTAGAGAGTCAAAAACCTCAAACAACGAATATGAGAGGCCAAATCATATTTGAAACTTTTGGCGAGCTAAACATTGTGCTAATAAAAAATCTATCCAAGTGGAAAGTCAATTTTGTTCGTCAACATGACATACCTCAATACCTCGTTGGGAGATGTATAGTCTGTTTCTGAGATCGTCTTGACTGCTGGCCAGGTAACTGTGGCAAAGAGATGGGGGAGCTTGAGTACTTGAAGCTGAGGGAAAACTGCTGACATGTCTCAAATATTTTCAAGACGCAAAGCAGTGGAAGTTGTCACAGATGGTTGCGCCTAGTAAAGCCACTGGGCTTGACGGTCTCCCCCGCAACTGCAGTTACTGCAGATCTGCTACCCACACTCGTACGGAAATCTAAGGAATTGTAGACCTTTCTCAGAGAGTGGAAAAAATGGATCTCCGTTAAGATTCCAGACAGGGGTACTCGTTTTGAGGGCGATAATTGGGACGACTGGACGTCGGATACCAGCCGACTCAGTCGACTGTAAATGGGTACCTGAGTCAAATCAGGGAAATGACCTCGAGCGAGCACAATGCTGACCACATTGTCTCCTACAGCGCACTGTAGTGTACCATTACGGTCTTGAATGAAGTGTTCTAACACATTTCAAGGCTCTGATCCAACAACAATCCATGCGCCAACGATTATTATTATTAATTGGAAGGATATCTGCGTGTTTCCTACCGCCAGAAAGATAATAGCTAAAATAATCCTGAAACGCAGAGAGTAGGGAGCAGACTGGTTTCCGCTCGGGATCCTCCTGCAATGACCACGTCAACATCTTAGGGTGCAGTTTCGAACAGCGCGCGGATTTTAGATCTTCGCTTCATATTCTTTTCATCATTTTCGAGAAAGCTTCAATAGTGTGAGGAGTGCAGCCGTATTTCAGGAAAGCTTAATAGCTATTGTCAGAGCGACATATGATGGCGATCAATGGAAAATGTAACGTGCTGCACCGAGATAAAGTCCTCAAAGATGTACTCTTTCCTCAAGCATCTCGACTAGGCTGATGACATCTGTTTACTCTCTCATCGGGTCATAGACGTGGCCAAATGACTCACGATTCGCAAAGAGATGCAGGTTGAGTTGGACTAAAGATAAACTACCACGAAATCAAGGTCCTCAGTCTGATGGGTCATCGCACTCTCCCAATGTGTATTAATGGGTAGAGCATTGCAGGCGCCGATCAATTTGTGCATCTAGAAAGCGTGGTTTCTGCTGATTATGTTACCGAACTGGATGTTTCCCCACGCAGCGCTGCGCTTCCGCTGCCTTGTCTAAAGTCTGGAACTGCTATTATCTCAAGACCAAGATCAAGTTGAGACTGTTCTGTGCTAGTGTTCTTTCTGTGTTGCTATATTGGAGTAGAACATGGAAAATGATTTCCAAAACTCCAAGCCCTCATCATCATTTATTACAAATTAGGAACTGGGTCACGCGCAGATCTGGCACTCGTGCCCACTCCGATTGGAAGGCAGAAGTGGCGGCGGAGAGGCCACACATTAAGGAGGGCCGAGAATTGCAGTTCGCTACGTCATGTAGTGGAATCCACGGGTAGGTCTAAGGGCACTTGGAGCAGAACTATAAAGGAAGGAAGGGAGGGGGGTGGAGCTGAAGGGTATTTCAGTTAACTTACAATACCAAGGGGTATGTGGGCATCACCGAAACAGCCAACTTTATCGCACCCCGACATATCAGGTACCGTTGCCGTCTGAGTTCGGGATGGCACTCACCTTAGGGTTCCTGCCTGGGTCGGAGGGACGGTTTTGACTCGGTTGTTTTTCAGTGTCTTCCTAACGTCGAAGGAGATGATGATGAACGCAGAGGGGCAAATCCTGGTTGGAGGTGACTTCAATGCCAAGTCACTTGAATGAGGCATGTAGCGAGAACAGGACTTGTAGTTTTAAACACCGGATTCACCCCAAAGTTCCAGCAGCCAGACTGCAAGAAAAGCATTCCCGTCGTAACCTTCACGTCAGAATCACTGGTATCGCTGGTGGAAGGGTGGCGAGTTCTGAAAGACTTTTCGGCAAGCGACCAATAATATATCGTCTTCGAACTGGTTGACACAAACTCCCGGTGGAGCCGCGCTGAAGGGGACTCCTGGGGGTGATGGCACTGCAGCTGACTTTCTCGTAAATTCCGATGGCCTGCGGAGCTTTCATCTCCACAAGAGCATCGACCCATGGCAAGCCTAATATGTTTTGGTAGACGGCAGAAATTGCAGAGCTCCGGAAGGAGTGTCACAAACTCCGCCACTTTAAGCAAAGTTTAAACAACCAGGAGGAGGCATGTATCATAATCACTGAGTATTGATTGACTTGATCGACGAAGTGAATGAGAACCCATGAGAACTCGATTACAATGTAGTAACCCGAAAAATCGGGGCCTTGCGGAAACCTCCCTCACTTAAGGCCGAACAGATCGACCGTATTGTACGGGCACTATTCCCTGCGCACTACGTACGGGATGATGACGGCAGTGCAGAGAGCGCCGAGGATTGCCAGCTCTTCTCTATAAAAGATTTCGCAGTTCTCTCAATGAAAAACAAGAAGGCGCCAGTGTTCAATAGCATCCCAGCAGAGATATACAAACTGGTGCATGACGTTAGAAATTTTAATTCCGTAAAATGGAAAGATATTCGAGGCACACTAGACAAAACTTTCGCGCAGGGATCCATTTCTATGACAGTCTGTTTAGACTCGACATGCCTGAAGAGTCGCGCCTGGTTGGTTACGCAAATGATGTCCCGGGACTTATTGCTGTACGCTCTGTGGAACAAACGCAAAGCAGACTTGGCATATTAATGAGACGGTTAAACGGAAAAAAGCCAAAGCAGTCTTCCTGACTGTAAAGAAAATTCCAACCCTGCGTCCCATATCGCTCGACAAGTCAATATTCAAGCCAACACCAACGGTAAAGTACCTTGAACTAACCCTTATCTCAAAGATGAGCTTTCTCGCGGCGGTTTGTCGATTATTCTTCCATTTTATCAATTATGATAAAGTTTCTCCTCTCAAATATAAATGTGGAAACCAGACGATCTCGAGGCATGGGGATAAATTCAGGATAGCTTCGAGTACCGCGGATGACGCAGATCTCAGCACTCCAGTCATAGTCAGGCAACGAGCCTTTTGGTCTGCTCCAATAACGACTGCAGTTAACAAAGTCCAGTCATCATCATCATCATCATCATCAACGGCGCAACAACCGGTATCCGGTCTAGGCCTGCCTTAATAAGGAACTCCAGACATCCCGGTTTTGCGCCGAGGTCCACCAATTCGATATCCCTAAAAGTTGTCTGGCGTCCAGGCCCACGCCATCGCTCCATTTTAGGCAGGGTCTACCTCGTCTTCTTTTCCTACCATAGATATTGCCCTTGTAGACTTTCCGGGTGGGATCATCTTCATCCATACGGATTAAGTGACCCGCCCACCGTAACCTATTGAGCCGGATTTTATCCACAACCGGACGGTCATGGTATCGCTCATAGATTTCGTCATTGTGTAGGCTACGGAATCGTCCATCCTCATGTAGGGGGCCAAAAATTCTTTGGAGGATTCTTCTCTCGAACGCGGCCAAGAGTTCGCAATCTTTCTTGCTAGGAACCCAAGTTTCAGAGGAATACAAGAGGACTGGTAAGATCATAGTCTTGTACAGTAAGAGCTTTGACCCTATGGTGAGACGTTTCGAGCGGAACAGTCTTTGTAAGCTGAAATAGGCTCTGTTGGCTGACAACAACCGTGCGCGGATTTCATCATCGTAGCTGTTATCGGTTGTGATGTCGAGATAGGAGAAATTGTAAACGGTCGCAAAGTTGTATTCTCCTATCCTTATTCTTCTTCGTGTTTGTGTTTGACCAGTGCGGTTTGATGTTGTTGGTTGATTCGTCTTCGGTGCTGACGTTGCCACCATATATTTTGTCTTGCCTTCATTGATGTGCAGCCCGAGATCTCGCGCCGCCTGCTCGATCTGGATGAAGGCAGTTTGTACGTCTCGGGTGGTTCTTCCCATGATGTCGATATCGTCAGCATAGTCCAGTCACACTACTAAAATAGGCTTTATTGTAGATATGTATATCCCCGTTAAACCTTTGTTCCCCACAGCCTCACGGCAATATGCAAGATTTCTACGTTAGTCAGATAACATAGGCACCAACTATAGATCATCCGCAGAGCTGTGTTCAAGCAGTGTCATAATAATAATGGATCTGGGCCTCGAAGTATGTAAAGGCACTTCATTCAGTAGCGAAACACTGCAGGCCGCCCGTAATTATTACTCTGATTTAAGTTTGGCATTTGCAGCAGTCAACTGGCATTCGACATGCAGTCACGATACAAATATTTCCGCTACCAGTGAGACTCCAGTTTTATAAAAGTAGTTCCTTTGTTTTCTATAGTCCGTTTTAAGTAAAACTATTAAAAGGAAAAGTTTCCAGTTTAACTATATATTTATTGTTTTTTTTAAGAATTACAGACGCGTGTTTCAATTGTGGTTCATCACGCTTTAAAAGGATATTGTGTTGGTGAGTAGTCTCCCGCAGCACGTATTGCGTTAGTAAGCCGTGGCTTAATAAGCTTCTCAAACAGCTTCCCCGGTGTGTCCAACATACTGAGTGAATGATACGTTGATGGCGCTGGGGTCGCCTTTGCGCTTGCTTATTAGCACAAGTCTCGCAACCTTCAAGCAGGAAAGAAAAACACCCGCTGTCAAACATGTGTTAAATGCATCGAGCAGGAAGTTCGGCTTGAATTTACATAAGAGTTTCAACACTCCGCTTCCTCTAGCTCCTTTGCAGTGAAGAGTGGGCATTCCTCAGTACTCACTCTTCATCAACTGCGTCAATTCGAATAGGGTGCACAGGGAAAAGGGCCTGCACGATTTCCTCTATCTACCCTGCTTTCAGAGAACAGGGTCACCGTTGAGCATGATGATTTCATGGCAAGGTGCCTTATTACCACTCTTACACTCTATGGTTTTAAGCGTCACTTCGTTTTGGCCTCTTGCGCGCAAACCAATCCTCCGAAGTCTGAGCCTGTTACCTCGTAGTCCACCAGTACATGGGTAATTTCCCGGGACGCAATTTCCTTCTGGGAGCCGATGCATGACAAGCTACGGTGATAAGGCTCATCGTTGAATGACCTAGCGATTCAATTGCGGTCTTTCTGTCTGCACCTTGGCTTTGTCGTTGATTTATCCCTCTTGAGAGAGTTGAGACAAATTTTGCAACGTCGATTTTCCCAATATTCTACCCAGTAGGTGTTTACTAGATGGCAGAACATTGGAAAGAGTCGTTTGTCACTTCAAAGAAAATTTACTGATTATCACTGGCCAGGAAATCCTCCACCGCCTTCCACCGTTGGACCTAAGAATTCCGTAGCAAAAGTTCCGTCAGAGATAGAGAGCGTCGGAATGTCCGGCTATTATCAGTATTTAGGACAATCAGTCCTGTTCTATCTATATCTATCAATCTGTGTACCTCGAGAATCTGGTTGAGGCATACTCTTTTGGAATTGCGCTTCTATGCATGTTTGTTTGCAGTATGTGGATCATGGTGCTTGATTTTTAATTTTTTGTAATTCTTCTTTGAAGACCCAGAACTGGGAACATGAGCCACATCTTCTATCTGCAGACCGAGGTCCTTTCAAAGGGTACAGTACTTTGTCGACTCACAAGTCTTTGCTTTGTGTCCGGGTTCGCCACATTTGTAACACAAATTGCTTCTGCCCTGCCCCTTGCAAGCCCCTGCTATATGTCCATATGCCCAGTACTTAAAACAGGGGTTTGGAACTGCCCTTTATTTTCACACAATGAAGAAATTGGCTGGCTCTTCTCTCAGGAGCAATAATAATGGCTAATTTTTGTCCTCTGCAGTTTACCCCCACCATAAGGTTGCTCCAATGGGTAATCTCTTTTTATTGGGTATTCCACCTCTTCAGTATTAGTGAGACTATCCAGATTCCTTATTACAAGGGGATTGTAGGCTGGGAACCTCTGGTTTCATATCTAGAACACTCTGGACTGCCTGGCAGAACGTAATTTTCTTATCGGTCTCGGTTAACAAGTAAATCGCCGGTTTGAGACCGCCAAATAGATTTGAGATCTGCCGCAACTTCTTCTGGTTAGGCGTTGTTGCGAACTTCCCAAGGAACTTCAGCGAAAGATCTCCCTTCGTTCGGCTTAATGAGAATGGCATTTGACCTTTGTTTGCCGCCGTAATCCACTTAGTCTCTGCTGTCGCTGTTCAACTTATGTTCTTGTTGTTGAATTTTCTCCTTTTTTCGGCGCTGTTTTGGAAACCTTATTCCCCAATATTCAAAGAGCACTGCCTTTTATTTTTCAAGTTATCACAATCTCGGCAGATGCCAGATTTTACCTAATCCTAGCACTAAGTGCCAAGAATTTAGGCGCGGATAATCCTACCTACTTAAAAACTAAAGGATCGCTGGTGGTGGGTCAATGGGAGAATCCGTCAAATACTCCCCCCAACATCGAGCACGTACTTCTGGTGTACTTCTGCATAGCTTGAACCAGACTGTGCGCAAGTCCCAGGACAGCAAGGGAAGCCGTGAGAGATTTTGGTACAATATCTGTAGCTGACAATATTATGGGAACTACAATCACCCGCTCGAGATGCCAAATTTCTTTGATTTCCCAAGCCAATGACTCACAGTTCACCTTCTTTCTCCATATATTTCCGTTCGATGTTGCTATTATGGGGGATAGCAACATCAATAATGTACGTGGAGCGACCCATCTTGTCAACTAACAGTACGTCAGGCCCAATACATGATGTGAGCAGAACTATCAAGCACCGCTTCCGGTTCATATCAGTAAACCGGACATTATTGCTTAGGATAGTGAGGGATCCTAAGCCCACATCCACTTGATGTTGGATCGGACCAAATGGAGAGCAACTTACTCCCACGTTTTTTAGTCCACGGACCCCTTGTTTGGGTCATAGCACCCAAGCATTTCAAAAATAGGGACTAACGGTTTCGTCCAGGGCAGAGACAACTCATCAGACGCTGCCTCACCTCTGCCCTGGGAGCAGCATCACGGTAAGTGGCAGCAAGTGGAAGTGGATACCTAATTGCCAAGTGTGGGGATTGCTTCCTAAGTGAGTAATCTGCAAAATTGCAAAGTTCTTGCACTTTCCTCACCTACCCCCTGAGTCGCTGCGGTGACGAACAGCCATTCAGACTGAAGCCATCCGTCCCTCCTCTTTTCAGAACCGGGCTTCGGACCGGCTAGGGCTTTTATTTATTATTTATTTTCTACTCAATATTCAATATTACAATTTATTATTTTTTAATGAACTAAGCACTTGCACTCTTCTCTATCCGGCGGACGAGAACAAAGAAACTTTTTATTTTGTTGGCATACGTGACATTTGTTTTCCAGCCGCTACCAGGCCGTCTATCGACTTTGCTGCGGCCATTATTACAGTGATGGAAGCGAATTCATAATGGTGCCCCAGGTTTGCGCCTCTGCTGCACCGCCATACTGTTTCGCCCGCTTAGTTATCACCTCGCGGAATTCTTCTTGCTGCCTCCTCTTCGGCAGATCCACGATGTTTTCCCCTCACCTCCTTTTGTCGGTTAGTTATTTCCCTCTGGTGGCCTGAGGGCGCCGCATTTGATTCAACTAGCGATGTGCTTTTTCCTCAGCTCCTCTTCGCTGTCTTTCAGGAGTTTCACTGGTGCAATAAGGTCGAATAGTTCTTCTATCTCCATTATGCCATTTTTGATATCGATAGAGATGCTTCGCTGGACGATGGTAGCAACCTTCATTTTCCGTAGGACTATTTCGCACTTCGTGAGTAGCTTCTTTCCTCTACCCTTGCGTTTGGGATGAGGTCCATCCTCTCCGGTGAGATGACTTACATTTCCGCCTGATTAGGAAGATCGTCACCCTTTTCTTTCGATAAAAGGGTGTCACATAGCTCGGAGTGTTCTATTTTTTCCCGTGATTTCTTTTTCGAACTCAAATTCCATAGGGTTTTGTCTTTTTGGGCGCCGGACTCGTAGCTTCTACAGTGTCACTCTATTTTCCACTTCCAGTCGCCTTCACTATTGGGACAGTGGACCTTTTTTTACTTGTCCAGTAGGTGACGCGCTTTTTGCAAAGGGGTCTATAGTAGAATCTCTCATTTTAGATGCCAGAAACGGTGAGGGTGGTGTATTGTTGCTCCTTCTAAAAATTTCGACTATTGCCGGTTGTATCATTTCTTTTTGCTGTTGTTGTCATTTAATTTTGGTCCAAGCTGTAAGCCGGCATCTTCGCTAGAAAGTGTAGTCGCCTTAAACGATCCCGTGATTGTCTACGCGAGCAGGGAGTTCGCGCATGGTTTGATACAAACCCTTATGGGAGTTTGTGTTCAGAGCCGGAATCAGGCGCTAGTCAGGATTCCATATCAACTGAGCCTGCACTGCCAACTTGATGGTGTAATAGCTCTGAATGAACTTGCAGCCCCTGCTATTATCGGAACGGAGACAGCTGTACCATTAACTTGAAAGCCATTTCGCCCAGATGTCACTCTTATGTACTAAAGTAATAGAATGTCACAGTTGTCAGCTCATGTGTAACATACCCCGAATCGTTTGCCAAATTACAAATCAATGCAATACCGAGTCTTCGTCGTTGTCGCCGCTCACGTTAGTTCACTACCAGGTTGACTAGTGGCTATCTGGGGCTACCAACTTTGAGGTGTGAGTCGAACTAGTCTGAAAATAGCAAGGAACGTTGCCATCCAGTAGCTTTGCCTTGTCTCTCCGTACCTGTTTGCCCCCGGTCGGTCCGGTATGGGTGGGTTCATAGAAGGGTAATCAGGACCTTCTATTAATAACCTTTATGGTCTTCATATATATATAAGTAAATTTCGTAGCACACTGGTATGGTGGACATATTACGCTTTCTTGTATGGGGCCTGCCAAATTGATGTCAAACGTGTTTTTTGTATAATTTATGTACGAAATATGACATTTTTGAAATATTTCGCGACTACGCCTACATGTCCCAGCTATGTTGACAGGCATTCCGCCGATTAATAAGAAAAGTTGCTTTTCGACACTGCTATATACTTTTGCATGTTCCCGCTTCATTCTTTACACGACAACAAAAACATTGAGATTATGATGCAAACAACTAAGCCATCATCCATGAGTAAATCAGATCCTCTAATCCTATTACTTAAGTGGGATTGCTAAACACACAAGATTAGAATCAAATAAATTTTAACAAGGTTGTCTGTAATCACGCAACTAAAGCCACCCGCACGCCCAGGACATTCACGCGCAAATATACGGCAGGATACACCAGACTAGATACCCTAACTGTGCTAGCAAGTATGTTGTACATATTAAAACACTTATACAAGTTGCGGTACTTCGTATAAATGTGATTTTCAAGTACTTGTTGAACACATCTGATTATCAAAACAAAAGCTCATTAGACAGGAACCTGCCGCGTCTGTAAATGGAGTCGAACAACCGCCAGGAATACTATGCCGCCATTAAGGACGTTTAAAATTTTAATTTCCATTATACACGCTCATGTGCAGAGCAAGCACATCCCCTGCTCGTCCACTGTTGCTTAGACAGCGCCTCAATTCCACCCTCTGCTAACTCTACATTAATAAGTAAAATGCACAATAAACCGAAAAACGAAAGTTGTTGCTCCTGTTGCCATTCGGGATCAACGTGATTACAAAGTGATGTTGTGTCATGTTGTATAGTGACGCAAAGTAATTGCGTCATATGTCCCGGAACACGGACTAGGGAAGAGTGCGAATGAAGCACGGCAGCAGCCGGTTTCCTACTGCAAACTTAACCCCATTATGTAGAGTAAGATTGAGTCCCAAATGAATGCGATTGCGGAGTGCGAGGAACTCTGGGTTCCTGAGGGAAATGAAAGAAATATTGCTTTTAAGCAACGAAGCGGGAATTAATTATTCATTATTAATCGTTTCATGCCGACATGCTGGACAATTGGCAGGAGGCTAACAGGAACCAGAATGCAAAATTGCATTGATTCGAAATTATACCTAAAGCTGAAGGATCAGGACTGCTACAAAGAGAATGAAAGATGTTGAAGTAATTGTTGAATGACACCATCCACCTCCTGCAGAATATAACACAATCGAAAGGCCTTTTATTTAAATACTCCGGATGTATCCCCAGGATATGAAAAATAAAATCGCAGCCGGAATGATGATCCGCTCTCATTCGAAAAATGACGGCGACAGCATCAGCAACAAAGTGCTGACTATAGCCACGAGGAAGGAGGACCAACAAAACAAAGCACAAATGGAGCAGAGTCTCAAATGCAGAGGCCAAGACACGGTCGAGGACCACCATTTGTATGACCGGACAAAACCAGCCGCTTATGCCGCCATAGTGCTTGCGTCGAGAAAAGTGCATCTGTTGTGTCTGTGCAAACTGTCTGAGGGTTTCTCGGGGTCTATGAACTTTTTCGGGTCCTTTGGGATTGCCCTTCTTTGTCGAATGCATTGCATGCATTCATTGCCGTCGCCACCGGTGTGTCCTGTTCCGATATGGATTACTCAGATCCGGTGTAAAGACCTCGCTATCCTTCTGTGTGTATTTTTCACCGTCACTTTTACGTGAGTGCAACAAATGCACCTACAGCAAATGCATATGCACTTTTTCATCCCTAGCATATCAGATTACATGTTTTCCTGGCATGAGCCTCAAGTCAAAACAATACATGCATCAATGTGCACCCGGAGAAAGCGAAGGAATCGTCTTACGGTTGCATAACCATCTTATGCCAGGTCGGGTTTCGATACACCGACAATTGGACACCGTTTCTACCCAGCGTGGCGTGAAAGAATGCACGCATGGTCTCGTGAGTGTTGTATTGAACAAACAATTTAACAGCTGATTGGTTCCAAGGTGGAAACAGATGATAATTCACATATCAGTTTGGTTCCATTAAATATGATTGGGTATTTATTACTGTCCTTTGTGGAAGTTCGGAAAAGGGAATCATTAAATGCATTCAAACTTGCATGCATGTAAATGCATTATGTGTGCGGTGTTGGTAGGCTCCTCGGGATCAGAAATATTTCCCAATGGACTCGTATTTGGAGTAGATGTATATATATATGCATGCATGTGCTATTTAAGGTTTTGTGGAAAAATCAGTAATAAAATTACCAAGTAATCATTGAACAATCAGTGAACTAAGTAACTCGCTATTTTTCTAGAATTATAGATTGGATTTTTTCAAGTACGTCACCTTAGAATGCCGCAATAACCGCGATTATTTTCTCCCTACTTCTTTTATATTCAGACTACCAACTTCTTCTCCTTATTTTTCTTAGCCTTTGTCCCTTTCAAAAGTGGGTTTGGCTCGTCGTGATCGGTTGCGCCATTTTGATCAAATCCTTATCCAGCATATCAAGCCACCATCGTTTCGGTCACCCTTCTGGTCGCTTACCATCGACGTTGATGTTCAGACCAATATTGGCAACTTTATTCTTGTTAGCACCAATTACATGATCATACGATCGAAGACGCTTCCCTCGCAATTTCTCCACAGTCGATGCAACCCCATATTGATCGCAAATATCCTCATTTCGCATGTCATCAAAGCGTGTGACGCCACTAGTCCAACGTAACATCGTCGTCTCCATCACCGCAACACGCCGTTCATTATGTTTTATAGTCGGTCAACACTTTATAAAAGATAATGAAGGCCGTCTTACGGTAATGGAGACGAAAATGTTCCTGAGGTTCATTTTCTCAGTCCACTTCGCTCACTGCGTACGCGAACCTCCTGAAGGGGTTGCGACAGCTGCTGGCGACGGAGCAATGCGCCTGGTGATCGTGGTGCCTAGATGTCGAACCGCTCAACGATTCTCGCCAGTTATCCGTTCCGGACCTTAAAATTCTCCTTCTTTTCATTTTTGGTAGTGCATTTTATACCTAACTGCCAGATGTGGTAGCTTCCTCAGGGAGTAATCTACAAGACCGTAAAGTTCCTCCACTTCCTCACCTGCTCCATTCAGACTCTTCCTTTCACAGCCGGGCTAGGGACCAGCTACTGTGGAGTTTTTATTCTTTGAAGGGAAGTTTCACTGGGTTCCGAAAGTACTATTGTGCCCATTTTACTGGCTATAAATGTACTAATTAACAATGATATGTCAAGCAAGCCTATAACCATCAGAAATTTTAATGCATTCACTACTTTCATTTTAAGATTGACTCTTACAGTATACTGCAGTGTACCGTTACGATCTTGAATGAAGTGCTCTAACACACTTCTCGGCGCTGATCCAATTGGATTGTTGTACCAATGATTATTATTATTATCGGGTATTAAGTATTCTTCCAGAAGTCTCGGCCTACTTTGCACAAGTGCCGGAAAATGTCCCAGGGCTTCGCCGCACTCCGCACATAATTTGCAGGCAGTGTCCGTAGACATCGCCAGCTACCCCAGGAGATAGTCTAGTCGGCCGTGATCACTGAGTATTCCCACAATAATCTGAAAGTTATTCTTGCTGAGGTTTAAATAGCCCTTTGTGCGCTTGAGTTTGCAGCCCTCATAAGCAACCTGGACTGCTCCGTTCCTGGTGGGTTCGCCCAGTATAGTTCCCCCACCCATTTTTCTTCATTTTTTAATGTCATAACAACGGACTCGTATCCTATTCCACAGAAGGGTTCTAGTCCGTGCAGAGGCGTCTCTGCTCCCTTCTTGGCCAAATTGTCCACTGCCTCATTGCCTTCTAACACGAAGGGCCCATGAACCCTGAATCCTTATTGTGCGAACTGAGCGTATTTAATCTCTGAAAGCATTCCCATTGCAGTTTGGAGTCCGTCTGGTTGGAGCTATCGGTCAGAAAATAATGTTCTGTCCCTGTTTCATTGGAAGTTAAAGGAGGCACATCTGGTAAGCGTATATTTCCGCCTCAAATGTATTAGTGTGTCTACCCGTTGGATCGAAGTGCGTTTTCCTTGAATCAAGGACCTCAGCGGCCGCTCCCTCTGCCGTGGGGAATCCACCAGTGTGCCAGGTAATCAGTTAAATATTTAATCCGTATGTCAATTCCACGCTGTCCACGTTTGTCTCATCGAAATGAAACTAGCTATCCCCTGACATCAGTAATTCGGGATGTAGCCTAGAAAGAATATTAATTTTCCTTTGATTTAGGCCGCTCTCTACCTCACTAATACTCCCGGCCATCCTGAAGATCGCCGTCCTTGCCTGCATCTGTATATATAGATAGAGATGAGTTAGTTCTAGAGCTCGAAGGATACCGTTGGACACTAATACACGCCCAAGCCCGTCTTTGGAATTTGTGTAATTCCCTAGATGTTGTGCTGAGTTCAGCCCTTTCTGCTCAGATTACCATTCCATAGGTCATTGACCTTACTGTTGCAGTGTATATCCAAAGCAGTATCTTCGGGGTTCAACTCCATTTTGTCCCTGCTATGGACTTGCAATTCATCAGAGCTCGCGTGTTTTTCCGGCTTCTGTTTCCAATATGTATCTTCCTGAGTAATTTTTGGTCTTGCCAAATTCCGAAATATTTGATTTCTATTTCCCATTTTACCTCCCTGCTCCATGGGTCTCAGGTGATCAAGTTTACGTTTCCTAGTGAATGGTTCAATGGTGCCTTGGCTGGATTTATGCGCAACTCTGCCTTCCAAGGCACTGGTAACCCTTAGTCAGCTTGGATTTGATCACAAAGGGTGTCCACATTTTTACCTCTACAGATTAAAACAATGTTTTCCAGTATTTGTTAGCCTCCTAGAAGTTCATCCACTAGCATACCCCAAATAAGTAATGATAGTACCCCACCCTGTGGACAACCTTGAATAGTATTCATAACAGTTGAATTTGTACCTGTTGGTACTTTTATTCCCTTATTCTCTAACATTCTGTCCGTCCAGAAAGCCAAGGTGTTTCCCACTCGTTTTCGGATCAAGGTACCTTGTATCTCTGTGTGCAATGTTTTATCAAATGCTCCTTCGATATCCCAAAAACCCACTCAGTGGTATTTCTTTTGTTTCTATAGCTTCTATAGTTCTGCCTGGTAGTCGTGTTGACACCGGTCTAGGTGATTACGCATTAGGACGTTAGTTATAATATAGTTGTCTCCGCCGCTCCACCGTTTTGAGTACACTCCTCCCGACAAGGGTACATCAGTTGATGACTTAACTATCTCAGCAGTACAGCTCATATCCATCATTAATGAATTTTTTGAAGTCTTCTACAACTGTTTCCAATTCTAATTCGCCTCTGGTATCACCGTGACAGAGGAGTTCCAATCCATTTTCATGGGACTTCTTATAATTCTCTTTACTTCGGAGGAATCCTAAATTATGTTCCGTCCTTACAGTCTATGAGTCTACCTTCCTTACAGCCACCGTTCGTGAACCATTGCTATTCCAATGTTACCCTTGGAGATTGCCCTTTTAATCAACGTAGACGCATCTCTTGCATGATGGATGTTTGCTTGGACTATATTAATGCTGGCCATTCGTTCCGTTATTGTCTGGAACTCTTCTCCATAGTCGGGTATCAACCTCGTCCTCCGACATAGCGCTGTAAGTCGCGCCCACCCTAAGCTCCAGGAGATTCAGGTCTAGGGGCGTCCAGGCTCTCCTTCCCACAGAACAGCCCACTTCTCTGTTTGTTCATTGATTGATGGAGTATCATACTTCAATATTCCTTTTGGGACAGTGGTAGGCTTTCTACCCGATGTCTTCTCCGGGGTACCTTTCCTCGGCTTTTCCCTGTGCATATGCACAGGTATGCTGCCAAATCTGTAATTGATATGCCAGATTTGATGGGTTAGTGCCTCCAGATGCCGGTCATCTACTCCGGTCGTGAGGGGCATACTTCCATAATCGAGTATGAAAATCATTATTCTGTGCCAATAGGAGGCTTATTAGGATCGTCCGGCTCTTGCACTGGGCCTTTGGGGAGAAACACTGTCACCATGTGTTCTCCCTGTATATCATACCCACCGCGTGTAGACAATTCTGCTCCTTCTCAGCCTAACAAGGAATATGATCCTAAACCTGTTTCTCGCAAGTGAGTAGATGCTCTGAAAATGCTTTTCGCAGTGGCCAATCAAATGCCCTTGATCTCACTAACATAGCTGAGTTGCAATGCAATCATCACTGAGGTTAGACCGATTCGCTATTTTGTAAGCCCTTTGAATAGATTCAGTTACCCACGAGTGCAAACTATCCAATGAACGCGGTTCTCATCGCACTCTGGATTGGGAGAAATGTTTTTCGACTCCCCAGTCCAGATCCGTGGTAGTTTGTTAGAAGGATGTTCACCTCCTACAAGGTGGGGCTATCATCACATACTAACGGTGTTGGTAGACGAGAGGCTTGGCTCCTGGAGAGTCATATATAATACTTCCATTATTGTATTGTTACAATTTAAGGCACTCTGAACCTCCACCATGTGAGCGCACATAATTACCCCGTTGAAAACACATAGAATGCAGTGCCTGATCGGATTCAACCACAACCAATAAGAGCCTAGCTTCATTGGCAAGATCTTTTGCAAACCGAAGGTCTACCAAGCGTAAATGGTTCTTTAGAAAGCAATGTTCGTCTATTCATATCTGTAACAAATGGATGGCGGAAAATTGACAATGGCTGGGCCAACGTACTTCTGATGTTCCCGTCATTAATATAGAATGGAAATGCATGATGACCTGTTAGATTAAGAACATCGGGTTTTTTGGTATTAACGTTCAGTTCAGCTCTCCTTGTCTCCGTCTCCAAATCCATAGCCAAGGCTCATGACTCAGCCGGAAGGCAACAGATGTCACCCAAATAGTCATCTTCCGAAACCAGCATGGAGAGAACTAACGGTAATGGAAAAAAACTATCTAACTTATCTCACTTGAGATTCTTTAGAATTCTCTTCCACGGGGAGTACTTCAGATACACTCCAAGTTGATACTTTCGAATACCACCTAGAAATCGCTGAAGATCAAGTTAAGCGGAGTTCTAAACTCAGAACACTGTAACGAAATGTGCAAGAACATCCAGAACGCAAAACTGGCCGGTTCTCTGCCGATCAAGTATTGGGGTTGCTCTTTGATGTTAGGATTAGCTTGGCAATTAAAGTAGAGACCATGCATGTACCCTTCCAACCATCGCATTCTAAACATGCGTTCTTTCCTTGAATTTAAGGTTGATCTCCATCTTCTACTCCCCGGGAAGATATTAGATTTCCAGCATTTGTGAAAAAGCGGAAGGAGCAAGTCTGCAGACACGGCATAGACTACAAGGAAGAGTTCCCCGGGGAGACCGTCCAAAGCAGCCATTTAACTCCGCTTGAGTGGACTTCTTTGTGATTGTGGTTTCCCTATTGTATGCGAATACAGAGTGCCGAAATAATCTTACAAATACCATCCTGGAGATGGTGCCTTCCTTTAGGATATTGGCAATCATCTCCCATCTTTTCTTCTGGTCTACAAGGAAAGTTATAATATTTCACGGATTTTTGGTATGTACAGTAAGTTAACAAAAAATGACTATTTATTAGTCTTTTCTTTGATGCATTTTTCAATCAGTCATTATGGGGCCAGCTCAATTCGTCTCATGAAAGCAGATTCGCTGAACAAAAGGTTCGCGATCAGGAGCAAGTTCTTTTGTGATGCCGTAAACACTTTTGAAGTCATTGCGTTCTGCTGCATCTCCCGCTTTCCTTATCAAACCAAACGAAAATTTCCTGTTGTACCGGAGTCTCGGTGGCGGAATTTGAGCGGGTCACGTTCGCCATCACTCGCAGCGCGCCTTTTACTCCTTTCGTTCATCGATCCCCTTCCACCGTTCTAAAGTCAGTCAGATCTTATAACGCGCCCTCAGAGCATGGTCAACGGCCTGTGTAGCAACCGAGAAAAGAGCATTTTTGGTGGGTGCTGAATGCTTATCGATATCTTCAGGAAGGTTAATTAGTATATCTGCTATCCGGTCAGGAAGAAAGTTCTCCCACTGTCAAGCGACAGCTGGATCATGCAAGCGGTCCTGTTCAATTTAGGCAGTTGCATCTCTCTAATCCTGCGGGAAGTGACAGATGCAACACACAAACGATTATAAACTAACATCAGATGATATGCCTTTTCGAGGCCAATGTCAGTGCCTCTCATTTTACGCAAATCTAGGTTCGGTCAATCTAATTGCTTTGGCGGTCACGGCCAGTTAAAGCCCGATTGACGCTATGTTTCTGTTGGTGCATAGCACTACACAGTTGCGATGCTCCTCAATCTGCATTGGAATCTCGTGCTCAGAAGTCTGTCAGAAACCCGCTCTCAGTTCAAAAGAACGCGCCTAGCGGTAGCCGTCAGAACCAATCCGGTACCGGATTCGCATCTGGTACCACTCGGCTTTCTAGAGTCCGAAATCACATTGTCATTACTGTGGCAAGTGGTAGAGGAATACCCTTCAGCGTCGCACCATCTTACTTCGCCTAGGAGCAGAATGTCTAGTTTATAACGTAGGAATAACCACCCGAGTTGGCTAAAGCGGGCAGTCCGGAGATCCTCGCTAGCATTGTTGAGAAGCGTGTGCACATTCCAGAAACATCATAGTCCGTTTTCGATAGGTAAAGGTCTTCAGCGCGAGTTCAGTCCGAGGCATTGTTGACGTTTCGGTAGCACACAATTTGCAGGCTGCTAGCTCACTAATTTCTGTTCCTTTCAGTCACCTCTAGCGACAAGCAAGGAAGAATTTGAATGTATTCTTATGCCCCGTCTACAAGGTAATAATAGGTTAAAAAATATCACAATGGAACAGTTGAATGGTCACTTTGACTATGCTAGGATCTCGGAATAGTAACTTCTACTCAGCCATTTACTATTTTCTAGCTTTGTTTGTTTGTGACTTCCTTCGCAATAATGCTTTGCTCGTAAGACTATGTGGGAACTTTAGCGAGCAGATATTTTAAAATATCTTTTCTTCAAAACTATTCCCACAGTATTCAATCCATTTAATTTCATACATTTCAAAAGTGTCCACTCCAGAAGAATTTAAACAGTCATCACTTGCCCTTTTTTCAAACCACGCTTGGTTGCAACAAGTGCTTCATCTCAAAAGGACGAAAATGCTTTCAATGCTTTCATAGTGCAGTATCGCCACAGTCCCGGTTCACATCCGGCCACAAAGTACCGGAAAAGCAGGAAAAAGAAAGGTGGATTTCTATGGACGCTGCCGTGATAATCACATATCCAAATCGCATTAATGGTTGAAGCACTTTCGGAGGACGTTACGGCCTGATACCAGTTCGTCCCCATAACCGAAATTGTATGGCGCGAATCCTGATGTGAAATAGAATCGAAGTCAATGCGGGAACGGGGACAGCCAAGTTAGATAACTGTAAGAATAAATGACTTCTGGATTACTGCAGTGTGCCTGGACACGGACAGGAGATGGGTGTACACATAACAAGGCTCGGCTCTCGACAGATCGGAGCTGGGTGTGTGCTTGACTGCTATATTCAATCAGCCAATATGGGTAGATTCGCCTTATCCACGAAAATCATCTATTCCTGTCGTCCTGTCCTGTTGATGATGACTTGAGCGTGTATCGTAGTTGCGGCCTGGGTGGCTGTTGAAGTTGTTGCTGCCACGACTTCGCCAAAAAATGTCTTCAGCCATCATTGCTCGCCTCCCTATCGGATGGACTTCCTCCACTCCTTGCCAATGCGGGCATTGTGTATCGGTTGTAACTGTACATGATGTCGTGTGTATCCTGTCAATATCAACTCGACGTTGTTAACGTATCGATGGATTAACGATTCGTGCGATATTAGGCGCGGTCCGATTTCCGCTGATTTCAAGTAAACGATTTCACGGTAGTTTTTCATTTTCATTTTCTTTTAGTTCCTCGTCTACACATATCCGGAGATATCAAAGCACTAATGTACATTACGCTACTTCCGATGAATGTATTTTTATACAGTGGGTGGTTAAAGAAACCTTACAGAAGGTGTAATAAATCCCTTAAATGCATATTGTGTACTTTAAATAGTACTTTTTCAGGGGCAAATGCTAATTCTAATATACAGTAAAACTCTTCTAGGTCCTGGAATATTGAAGGGTCGGTTTCGCTTTGAGCTGGAAAACCGGAAGCAAAGCAATACATGTCGAAAATATCGTGTATCATGTGTCAATAACATCGAAGCAAATATCTCAAAAAGAAGGATTAAACTTGTTTCTAACTACAATTGGCCTTGAGGAGAGAAGGAGAATTTGCAAAATTGTTGAGCATAGACTCCATTACTCATGCAAGACTCGAAAATACGAAAAGATATATCTATCTGGATCCTTTCACTTTAATAAAAAATGCTCATGTTCATGCCGGTGGAATCAAGATGCTAACTCTGCTTTTTTCACTAATTGGCACCCAGTTTGAATAAAACAAAACTTTATCTCGACTTGGGGTTTTAAGTACAGCCAGCGCATGGCTCAGATATCCATACCAGTACTATCCTCGGCCAAAAACACAACGAAAAGGAAAAAAATCTATGAAATAACAGGGAAGGAGGAAGAATTGACTACGTGTGGGCGCAGCACAAAAATGCGTCGCTCACCACAGAGCTCAGGGAAAGAGGGACCGCGAGTTCAGATGCATGCAGTGCTCCTGTTCCAGCTAGACCTTATCAAGAAATGCGCAACAGGGGCGAAACGTACTGGATTACCAATGTTCCTCCAGAAGAACGCAAGTAAAGGCGTGAAAAATAGACTGATGGAACTGGAAGAGCTATTGGACTGCATTTTCTTCTATTCGTCGGAGAAAGGAAGAGATGCCTGAAGGAGACTTTATACGAGTAGTCTTCAGGAACCAAAAAAAGAAACCAAATAGGACTAAAAGGAAACAATAGGCTACGCCGTCAGAAATATGTCTATCCGAAAGCAAGGTGGCTTCGAATAATAAATTATTAATAGAACAAATGGAGAAACGAGACGGACTAAACCGTCGGCTCTGCTCATTAAACAGAAGACAACAAGCAAGAGTACGTTCTGCAAAGCGATCTTGGGACTACTGGGAGTGAAGGCTCTCGTTGCTTGTCTAGAGTCTATGTGCTCCGTAGAAATCCAAGATCTTGACTGCATCGCAGAAAAGGTTGAAGTAGAGGAGGCCCTAAAAGTATACGTATCACTTCTGTGAATGCTTCAGGGCAAAAACTTGCTCTATTAGAAGTCGCCGAGGATCACGCGAGGAAAGTTCTTAACAACAGGACAATCAAAAATGGAAGGGTAGTATGCAGGGTACGAACGCGGATAATCCCCACCAAGTATTATAGGAGCCTGAATTATGGACATACGTCTGCAGGAGGAGATCCAAATGCCGCAGATTTCTGCCGTACATGCGATTTGGTAGGTCACCAAGCAAAGACTTACAGCGAACAAGAGAATGGCGTTCTTTGCGAGGATCGTGGCACATGTAGTGAAAGTGCTGCCCACACTTTCTTCAGGACGGAACTGAAAAGGGTTGGCACGCAGTTAGCATCATCCTACAAATTAACATGCAGTGGAGTGCAACCGCCCATGAAGGTAATGGGTAGATACGTATCAGTGGCCGCTCCAATTAGCGCTGTAGTGCACAGTTTTGATGTTACAAACTTTTAAGACCGTGACTGCTGTAATTAGAGCTAGAAAGCAGAGTCTAGCCGTCTAAATCTTCAGAACCAGGCCGTAGCGTTCCTATAGCTAAAAATCTCTCGACCATTGACAGGCTTCCTGTATCGCAGTACTTCTGCTTGGAATACACTGATGAAACTTGAGAGTTACACTATGTCTATTGGAGAAAACTCGCGTATCGACTCCACAGATCATCTTTGGTCCACCGATGAAGAATACTCTGTCATAACCTTTACAACAAGCCGCCGGTGCTCTACTCCACCTTGGTTAGAAAATCCGCAGCAAAGTTTCTCGTGAAGCTTGCATGTGACATAGTCCGTGAGGATTTCTCGAGGCACTTCGTCTAGGACTATGCCCGTAAGGCTTCGTTGTCCAGCATCCGAGCCCACGTAATCTGAGGGCACTGCAGGCTACAGTGTACTTAATGTGAAGGTCTAGGGGAGGAGATGCAGGAGTATGTTGAGAGCATTTGCCGGGCAGGACTCGAGAGCCCCCGTAGCACCTGCACACAATAAGCTTCGTTCAATTGTACTTTTTGCTCAAAGCCTGCCATATACAATAAAGCACTACAGCTGTGTACACCCAGAGAAACATCATCAGCCCTTTTTTTTGCGAAGGTTCTGCAGCCATGGAAGGCTATATAGGCCATCTTAACCCTCAGTTCTATGTTCAATCTCCAATTTAGCTTTGGATTTAGAATTAAACCCAGATACTTTACAATGGATCTTTACAATGGAATCTTTGTTCATTCAACCGCGGTAAGAGGAAGGCACCCTTGCCTTGGTGGTAAATAACATCAGCTTCGTTCTGGTTGGGTTTATGGCGAGTCCGCATCTTGTGGCCCACAGGCACACCTTTCACAATGCTTCCCGTTTGATGTCACTCATAATTGACGGAAACATCCCTGGGGCTAAAATCACCAAGTCGTCGGTATACGTCACGATTTTCACCCCGCTGCTACCCAATATTCGCAAAATTCTGTCCATCACAGAGCACCAGAACGATGGCACATCCCTGGGGCGTGCATCTGTTTATAGCGGTGGTCAAGTAGTTCCAGACCCGACTGCATTATCCTGGTACTTAGCATGGATATAATCCAATGCGTAAGAAACCCCTCCAATCCAATACTATCCAAGGCTTCCTTGAAGGCGTTGTTACTAACGTTGTTAAAGCTCCCTTTATATAAAAGAAGGCAGCTAGGGTATGCAGCTTATCTTGTGGAGAGCTGTTTCTGTAGATTTGCCTTTGAGGTAGGCATGCTGTGACTTAGAGAAACGCGTTCTCTCCGTAATCGTGTCTAAGTAGATGTCCAGGATGTGCACTACGGGTCATTCTTGTATTGGCCTAGCATTCGTTTGAACGCTGAGTCAAACGGTGGACCCTCTACGACTCCTTTTGCAACTCGAGACCTAAAACACCCAAAAGGCTTCTCACGGTTGTGTGCCCTCCAGTACATGGAAACTCCACAGGGTGCAGTTATTGAGGAACGTAATCAAATTTACGACGATATCAGCAGTGGCTTCTTCATCCCCCTTCCGCGAGAATTTACAACAATAACAGCGGTAGCTCCTTCATCCCTGGAGAATCTTGCAATTCCGCTCTGTTTACCTCCATAAACTTCGGCCAATGGGGGCGACGTTCTTCACAGGAAGAGCGCCGGATCAGTGTAGGCTCAGAAAGAACGTCGATCACTTGAAACGCGATATATTGATGGTTGTTTGCTCTTCTAGAACCCGTGACCGCTTCACCGAAGACACCAATGAGTTTAATGTCAACGTTAGGTAAAGAATGTTACCTGATACCAATCATTTTGACGTTACCGTTAGGTAAACAATGTTGCCTAGGGCGGGGGCGGGTTAATTAATGTTTATAACTACGAGCCCCATCTACGCCACCATTTCCAGCACCCGCTCTTCTATAAGGTTATAAGGCGTATATCATGCACATTCCTTGCATTGTCTCCCACCAACATTCGTCCCTCCGTCTCTAAGGTGATGTCTTTCACAACAGCAAGTCAATGCTGAAGGTCCCACATCATCAATGGTACTAGATGTACGTTAAAAAAATTACTCTTCTACACCAAAGACGTCCCTTTGTGAAAGAACCTGAAATCGCATGCCGTCCAAAACCTAGATAACAGCTGTACCTGGTGAGTAGGGAATTCACGAAGCTAGACCCTTCTTCCGGCAATCTTCATTGACAAGAACTAGGTCAGCTCACACCCCGAGGCCGGAGTATGTACAAATTCCCAGTTTGCTGTAAGCCTTCGCTTCATGACCCACCTGGCTACATTTATAATATGCTGCCCTCTCGTCAGATTTTCTGCAGAGTGTAGATCTGTGCCCAAAGTCTAAATGTCTTCCGTACTTTGTGGGGGCGGCCAGTACTCGTACCTTACACATTACCCAATCTACAGGTTGTTCGGCAACTTTCATTACAGCAAGTTTTAGCTTCAAGAATTCGCAGGGGTGATGTCTATTCGGATATTAGTTGCCTCTAGGTATACCCGCGTGATGGTCTCTTCCACTTCCCTCTTTTTTGGAAAACTGTCAAGATCTCCAATTTGTGTTGGAGATACAGGCTCCAGGCTAGAGAGGAAGAACTTCTTCCCCAGCTGATCGTGATTTTCAAATTGAATTCCAATAGTATTCCGCCAGGATCCGAGTTCGTTATGGAAGATACTTGTGCTCCACACTCGTGAAAGTCTTGCTTTCCACCGACTCAATAAGCAGGACTGGTGATTAAGAAAGGAAGACTTTCTTTGTTTGCCACTCATTTTCTTGTCCTGTCCTTCATTTCGGCTTATAATTGGCTTATATATTGACTGTTCCTATTCATCCTATTCTTCTTCGTCTCCTTTTCTTAAAATCTTGCCCAAGGGAATCTTTCTCCTTTCACATTTTCCGAATTCGGTCTGTAACGGATTAACGGATCATCTGGTGCCGGTTTGATATTTACGGTTCCTGCAGTGCGAATTACTACTCTTGCTTTTTGCAAATTGTCTACTGTGATCCATGCTTCATAAAAATAAATTGGTCCAATAGTCCCTCCAGTTCCATCTGTTCATTTTTCGGGTCTTTATGAACATTTTTTTCTAGAAAAAGATAATAACAGCTTTACTATTACCAACCATTTCCAAACAAGCTCTTTGGAAGCCGAGTTGACCCCTCCGCCTAAGTCCAAAGCCATCTGCTTAGTTCTAACGATTTTCTTTAGGCTTCATTCGGGCAGAGGAGCACTGCAGAGAACTTTTGCCGTCTCCAGCAATTCGCATCACTAGAAAACCTCCTTTATATCTGACCGTGCGCAGCTTGCAACCTTTAAGGATGTTTCTGCTACTGATGTCTCCTTTGCGGGGCGCTACTGCGAGCGACATATTTTTGTATAGCATCCGAATACAGCCAGCTCTTCTTCCTTCGATCTTCGCCTTTTTTTCCATTCACTATAAAATTTATACCAGAAGGCTGTGTGCAAGAAAGCGGGCCGTAGTAATCAGAAATTGGTGTACCCTGGGGGGAAAACCCCTACCCCAGTTCCCTAAAGTAGTACGAACACTTAGCTGGCCCCGGATCTTATGCACCACAGATATTACCATGACAGAAAACTGTCGGAAACCTTGAGAACTTTCATTGTGTCTACGGTCACTTGTGGTTCATGCTTCACTAAAGATCTTTTAAAAGACTATTACTGTGGTTATAATGCCAGGTTAGAACTACTTGTTTGAACCCTATCTCAGGAACATCAGTCAACGTACCTTGGGTAACCCTTGAGAGGATTTGGCTTTTATAACTATAAAATTGGCATCCTACTGTATTTATTGTGTATGTATTCAATGTCTACGGCAATGTATCATACCATCTGCTACAGAAGTTAGCCAGGATATACGACAGGAACCTTCGGTTAAGGAATCAGAATAAAATCGAATCTCCGATTGAGCAACTCCTTGGAGCATAGTTTCAATATTTTGTCATTAGAAAAACTGAATAGATCACGTTTCAGACCTCTAAAAACGAAGAAACACAATAAATATTGTATGACCCGTGCAATACTCGCTGATATGCACTGTTACCACTGTCATTTTAACTGAAAGTTAAGGTTTGTTTAGGGGATCGAATGCATCCATTCCCTTCACGGAGCTGCTACACGCCATTAGCAGTAGATGAGTCATTAATGACTTATCGACTCCGAATATGCGGAATATTGCATGCTAACGTCACCTTACCAAGGATGTAGGAAATCCCACCCAAAACACACTTCAACCCCACTCCATAACATCCATAACATCAGAGCATTGAGGTAAATCCCAGTAAAACTGTAAATATTCCCATTGTTGCTTCTTCCGGACCCGTAAAAGAAATCAAACATAGGAAATTTCCAAGCGAATCCTTCCCGGTTCACAGTCAGCGAGTCAAAGTCTCGTTTAATCCTCCCCGGGTCCGGATTCGAATCCAGGGTAAACAATTAATAATCCCCTCGCCGCATGAGTGACACGAACATATTTCAGACCAGCCTTTTTTCGGAACTTGTTGGCCGACTTTGTTGTCGGTATGATTTGCCGGATTAGAAATTAGGACACGAGCACGGGATGGCTAGGGTAATGGCGATGCTGAAAGAGCGTTTTAGGCCATTAGGAGCATTGCGTAAATCGCTTCACACTCTATCTGCAATTAGCTGCACACGAGACACGTGCCCATTGTTGGAACAAATGATTTTCGGACGACGATAATGTGCCGACGTGAAGGGAGACAAGGACGCAGTTCTGCAACAATCGCAGGACACGTTTGGGGAGGCAGAAAGCGACTGCAGTGCACTGGATTTGACAGTAATAATTGCCTGACGTTGCGCTCAATCCGATCTGTTTGACTGTAATTACGCTTGCACTCGGCCTAACAGTTCTTATCTGTCGCTTTGGACATTTAAAACGATTTAAAATTTTGAAAAGGGGCTGGACGGAAGGGAGGTGTTTTGGTTTGCTTTAATCGAGAGGACGTGCCGTGCGAATAATTGAAAAGAAAGTTCCCGTTCCCACAAGTTGTCTATTTAACCATGAATAGATTATCCTTATATCTGCCTTTCCTCCATGCAAAACGCAGAGTAACGCTCATATCATTTGTATCTTCATGCATGCGTCCCATGAGGAGAGATAAAACACATTTGCCTGTAATAGATTTTATATTCTAATCTGGCCTGCGGTCGCGTATCTATTATCCAGCTTTAAATGAGTCAGTTATGGAGAAACTTTTTGCTATTCAGTCCTTGGAAGTGGATTTTCCCATGGCTGAATCTACAAGCGGTTGATGTACACCCGAAAGAAAACATCGGACTTCAACTTCCGCACATCGTCATGTCTTATCAGACAGCTATCAACTGACCCCCTTCTCTTCTCCACGTGGGGCCCACCAGGCAAACTAATTTAACTTTGAAACGTTTAACAAACCCGCACTTATCTAGTGCCAAAAGTTGATTTTTTAATTCCAACGGCGATAGATTTATAGTGACAATGAACATTCAACGAACTCAGCAGCCACTCTCGCTCCTTGCAGCCATATTGAGGTCAGATCGCTTTATCCTGATTTCTTGAAAAATGGTGACTGCAAAAGTGTAATTAAAGTTCGACTGTGCTTGGAGCGATATTGGTCTCGCATGTGATGCACTTTAGGACTTTTTCTCGAATGTACGGAGTTTCGGGTGTTGTGATGTTTGATCGATTTCTTCAAGGTTCGAATCTGGAAATTAAAGTGGATGTTGAGAACAAGTTCAACCAGAAGAATTCATTAATCAATATCTTCCAGAGATAAACACTTTTTGATAAAGTTTTATGTTTCCTGAAGGCTGCAGATTGCTGGCGTTTCGATTCAAAACATTTTTCAGATTTAGCGTCTTTTCATTTGAATTTGTCGCTATGAAAGCGCAACTGACAATTGCGTTGAAAATGCGCATCTAACATACTATACGCCTTGTTGTACTCGGTTTGAAACTACTTCAAACTAACATCTTCTTACATATATCTCTCTCATCATAACGCTTCGAGAACCGCTTCAAGCTATGTCATCAATATCTTATCACCTCAGCATCGTCACACTACGGGTTACGCCACGGAGGACGTGGTAACTCCCACACTGCATTCGTAGAATGTTGACGCTGAAGTTACTGAAAACAACAGATAAGCAGGTCCCGAAACCGCACGTAAACTAATGCATCAAGTGGAGACGCACCTTTGTGATACTCATAACCAGATGTTAAAATTCAAGATCCAAACTCAAAATGCAACAAGATCCATATGTAAGTACGGTTGAGGTTACTATATCAGACGTCAGAAAGAAAGCAGGTCTCAGTTGCCTAAACTCCAAACGGAATGTGCGCTATCTGAACAGGAGCCTAACACCAAAGGAGGTCTTTAAGAAGGCTAGGGATAGACATAACCCTTCATCAGCGGAATTGAAGCAGGGTGAACCAGCAGAAATCATAAAGAACTTGTCAAGTAGCTTAACTCTTTATTATCAAAATGAGACAGGCCTATGTACCAAGCTGTCATGTTTCAGTCTTTCTGCCCTGGCTTTCCAAAACAATCTCATCTGTATCACTGAAGCATGGTTGGATGATAGGATTTTCCGCCCCGAGCTCCTCGAGGGATTCTCCGTTTTTCGCAGCGGCAGAGATCGCGCAGCTTTAGGTAAGTCTCCTACTAAAGGTGCCTTGATCGCGGTTAAGTCCCCTCTACGAGCTGAATCCATCTTTTCTTCTACCCTCTAAGACTGTATCACCTTTCGTGCTTTCCCTCCCATGTTGGATATACTTCCCTTGAATCAGTTCCTCCTATCTGCACGATGAATCCTTCGATAGTCTCTCACAAATCCTTACTGTCCTTTTAGGTCTTTTCCCTTCATTGTCTGTGATGGATTCAACCTTCCTTAGCTCTCCTAGCCTAACATTCCCGGCCCACCATAACTTCCAATTTGCTCCTTCCATCCGTCTCTCCCTTTATTCATTTTCATACACACCAGTGCTGCCCTTCCGTTCAACCGCTCCACAAATCATCTAAATCGCACTCTCGATCTAGTTCTCTTCAACATGTTTGAACAGCTACTTTCTCAATCTTCTCTTGCTCTTCCTTATGTTGCTCCTGATGTTCATAATCCTGCTCTTGAGTTCGAGGTACAACTGCCACGCCTCAACTCCCATCCTATGCGCAAGCCCTCTGAGCTCAACTTTCGTAAGAGCAACTTTGAGGGTTTTAACTTAGGTCATTCTCTCACCATTAACCTGCGACCAAGCTCTCCTCTTCTTTTATTCCATTTTGACCTCCTTCCCAGATATGTTCCATCCTCTCCGAAATCCCTGAGCTCCTACCCATTATGGTTTAGTATTGAAATCCATAAAAATTTCGTTTGAAGCAATCTGCGAGCAAAAAGTTTTTATTCACCGGAAGCCGCGCAGACTTTGACCATTTTAGCGCTCCGCGATATTCAGTTAAGTCGCTGATAATTAAGTCCAGGAAGGAATATCTGGACGGAGTTTAAGTCGAATTGCGAGTGGTAACTTGTCGCCTACCTTGTCTCACATCCGTAACGCCACAATGCCTCCCATTCCTCTTCCACTTTCATACAATTCTCTGGCTAAACTGTTACCTCTCCTCAGCTATGCTGTAGTTTACTTTGCAGTTACTTCTCCTTGGTGCTCCTCTCCCTCTTGTTCCTCTCTCCCCCTTCTGAGTACAGATTCCACCAAATCTCCTGTCATTCCCTTCCTTACTCCCTCTTTGGTGGAGTACCTCATCGACAACCTTGATGCCAATGTCGGACCGGACCCCGATGGGTTTCCCAACCTATTTCTGATTAGAACTTCTTAGTTCAGCTCCCTTCCTCTCTACATTATTTTCAATAAGAACCTCCAAGAATGCTATTTTCCCAGCCCGTGGAAAGAAGCCCTTATTTTACCCATACACAATGGTGGACTATACACTTGTTGAGAATTACCGCCCTATTTTGCTCCTCTTATCCTGCTCCAAGATCCTCGAGAGGTACGTCAATGACTGGTTGACTACCTCCTTCGGCCACCTTATAGCTACGGAGCAGCACAGCTCCATAAAACGTCGATGCTGCTACCAATCTTCTGAACTTCACCAACTTTGTGGCCAAATGCCTCCATGTCATTTACATGAACTTTTCTAAGGCCTACGATTCCGTCAACCGCGAGATAATGTTATATAAACGCGTCTCTCTCAACATTCCTCCATCATTCATAACATGGCCAGCCTCCTACCTATCCTTCCGATCCTGTAGCGTTTTCTTTAATGGTTGCCTTTGAGCCGTTTTTCCCCTCCTCTGGTGTGCCACAAGGATCCATCCTAGAACCTCTTTTATTTTCATTCTTTATTATCAACCTCCCCTCTATTCTCACTTGTCCTTGCTTGTTATATACCAATGACCTCAAGCAATTTCCTCTATTTCATCCCCAATAGATTGCACTTGCTTGCAGGCAAATCTGGATACTTTGCTTTGCTTCTAAAATGTCAGGTTTCATAATGTGTTCCTGTACTGATTTCACCTCGGTCCAACCGTCCATAATACTTTTTAACCCCCTCGTGAGATGTATCCTTAAGTATTGTTCCGTGATTTGGTCTCCCTTCCAAAATTGTGATTGTCTTGCCCTAGAGAAGATACAGTGCAAATCCACCCGCTCGCTCTTCTTCAAGATGAACCTCCTAGTGTTGAGTATCCCGCCCGCCTCCGTACCTTTCGTCTTCCATACTTCCAACAACCTAGAATCTTCCTCGATCTTTGCACCCTCTTCAAACTCTCTACCGGCCTAATGGACTGCTCCGCCTCTGCTTATATCGTTCCTCGTAACGCGTCAAACAACACGCATAATACCGACATTGTATTTGCCCTCGCGGAGCTGGAAGTCTATTTCCATTCCCCAATCCCGAGACTACGTCGGAGTTATACTGCATTACAGCTTGGTCCCGTGGGCTTCTTTTCGCACTTTATTTTTAAGTGGAAACTACGATCTTTACTTTTGCCTCCTTCTGAGGGCAATATGTAATTGGAATTTTGTCTGTTTATTGTCCGTTTAATAAATAAACAAATAAAGCAGCCCGCAACAAGGGAATGCTGCGAAGAAATCCAAACCGAAACTTCAACACGTGACACAAAGGAATACCTCAGGACCATAGTCCTTAAATTGCTAGGCTGAAAGGGAAGAGAACTGTCAACTTGTGCTGAGGATGATATTCGAAGGGCTCGTACAGAGGGACCGCCGCAATGGAAATCCAGAAGTGTCTGAACCTCATGATCATCCAAAACGAAATTCAATACACATAGCTGTGGTGAGTATTCAAAACCAAAGCGGTGGGTAAGTCAAACTCCTAATCAGGATAGATAGCGAATTTCTAGATACAATAACCCGGTGCACATGCATACGGAGAAACTTTGGAGGAGATATCAGGTGAAGCGATCGTGGAGATTATTAGGGCAAGAAGGACAAGTCAACAGTGAGTAAGGAAGAGGACTGGTCAACTATAGAGGAATAGAGCCGATCAACCCGAGTAAGCAAAGTCAAACACCATGTCGGAGGAAGAGGACGTGACTCTGCCACAGACAAGAGGTCTATATATTAATGGAGCCAGAGACCAACAGTAAAGTAGTCCAAGTAAACCTCTACTATGCAAAAGCAATTTCCAAGAATCATATTAGAATTATGCTTGCTCTAGAGTCCTGGGTGTACAGGGGCCAGGGAAAAGCAGGAAATTTAGTACTTCTTTTCTCAGACTTGAGAATATACTCAATATCTTCCCTGCTTGTCACAAGAGGCAACTAAAATGGATAGAAATTTGTGGGCCAGCTACCTGCAAATTTTCAATTTTCATTGCTACCGAAACATTAGCAACGCCTTGAATAGGGACTAACCTCACGACTACGACTTTCGATTGATTTCTGGAATGTAGGAACACTCTCCGACGACGATAGCGAGTGTTCTTAGAATGCTAGCTTTCTCCAAGTCGAACGGCAATTCTAATGATTCTGGGCCTATGTGAAGTAAGATGGTGGAACTCTGGACAATATTCCGCTCAGACTTGCCACACTAATGGCAAAGTGCTTTTGGGCTTTGAAAAGCCACGCTATACCAGACGAGAATCCAATGTCGGGTTGTTTCTTGCGGTTCTCTTGACGTGGGAGCCGGATTGTGACAGACTTTTGACTACAAGATTCTGGTCCAGGTTAAGGAACATCACAATTGTACAACACTATACACCAACGAAGACATACGATATAGTTAATAGGCGCGATTCAGGAGAGGCTTCCTAAAGGTGACATTGTGATCGTTATGAGTGATTTTAATGCCAAAGTGGATTTTGACAAGATACTACTATATGGTCTTCGTGATCAAAAAGGGGTATTTTCCCTCTCACATACTCAACCAATGCTTTGCCTGCCCTAGATGTTCAAGAGGCGCGGTCTTAGGAGTTTCCACTCTGTTTTGACATAGTCAGTCCATCTACTGGTGTCCTAGTTTACCGCAGTTCAAGCAACCACAGGGATGAACGGCTTCGTAGGTAACGAAAAGTTCTTGTTTTTTCCTGTGGTATAACGTCTCCCTAGCGTCCACTTCCGAAAGATGACGCTTTGGACCCAACGTCGTTCAGAATATACATGTAACCTACGACTAGCTCTCATAATTTCTGGTTGCAGACTGCAATACAAAGTCTCAACCTATTCTCGTTACTGAGGTGGTTGTACTAGCCTCGACAAAAGACGTTCTACTCCCTGATAGAAGTCTGAGAAGGATTCTTGTTCTCTCAATATCTGGCAGTCGGTTCCAAAATTGATCCCGGAGAGAATCTTGCAGATTTGGCCATCAAACTCCCTGGTTGGATTGTCGAAACTCCCAAGACGGAAAAGTATCCATTGAATTATTCTTCGTCGCAGAGATAAACAGAAACATACAAAAAGGAGATTTGTGAGAATACAATTTTCTTCGTTAAGAATCCGAGAGTAAAGTGAGGACGAGACATTGGAAACGAACTTGGACAGCTGAGACTGAGCGCTTTGATATTTCATCAAGGTTTCATCCCACTTGTCGCTTCATCCGGACGAAGAAGAAAGAATGTTAGATTTTTCTTTTACTGAACGAAGAGATCGCTGTTTCACGCCAAAGCAGGGAAAACACTCCTCAAAAGCCCGGACTGCAATACCTTTCGGCTTATAGTCGCAGGAAGTCAGTCACCTACGAGACGTTAAATGTCAAATACAAACACAAGAAATGACAAAGTCTAAGGTATTCTACCAACGAAAGGATGGGAAACCCTTCTTTACAAGGTGGGATGGGAATACTTGCTTCTGGGGAAACTTGAAAGACCAGCCTAGCCGTGATCAAAGTTGAGAAACTATTGTATCTCTATCCGCCACACCAAATCGAATTTGAGAGCCGGAACAGGATATTTTCCACGGATGTATTTATTTTGGACTAAACGAATTTGGGGCTATGAATTTATGAATGACGGACCCCACATTGGATGCCAGTTGTAATGACTTATGTATGCCATTTTACGATGCTAAGAGGAAACTTCAACAAAGGTAAAGGGACATTCTATAAACTAACAACAAGCCTGTTGCCGCTGCCGATCATAAGGGTTGCTTTTAATTTTTTCGGAGATAGGTATTTCCACATTAGCGGTGGAAATGAAATTTTCGATTTCTTGCCAAAATTTGAAGTACTGAAAAGATTCATTTTAGACCTCTGTCGGAATAAGACAGTCAAACCTGTAAAGTGGTACTAAATAGCTATTTGCAAATACTACTAGAAATGGGGAATAAACATAAATCAGGCAAATCTAAAGTCTGTATCTTTCAGACAAAATCTAGTTCTAGATATTTAGAATTGTCTTAATCATTAAGGTCATCACCATCAACATCAACCGCGCAAGGAAGGAAGGAACTCCAAACATCCCGGTTTTGCGCCGTGGTCCACCAATTCAATATCCCTAGAAGCTGTCTGGCGTCCTTGCCTACACCATTACTCCATCTCAAGCAGGGCCTACTTCATCTTCTTTTTCTACCATAGATATTACCCTTACAGACTTTGCGACTTTGCAGATCATCCGCATCCATACGGATTAAGTGACCCTACCACCGCAAACGAGGAGTGCATAGCCTTTCGTTTATGATTTCGAAGTCGATGAGAGGAGGATTCATTTATTGGATGGCCACTTTAATATATGGTATAGTGGCTCATCTCCAGGAAACCGGTCCCTGCCCAACACATCACATTCAACGCTGTTACATCAGCGCTATATTGGACAAGGTATTGGCTAGCTGTTTGGCAGCTCCTTCTCTGTACAGGGAGCGTACGATCCATGAGAAAATGCGCAAAATTTTATTCTGTTTTCGTTGCCGGGTTCGTCGTTGTGTTATTAGTCCAGTCCGAGTCTCCTTTTGCGGCTTCGTAACGAGTTGTTGGCTGTGTAGGGTTGTCCAGCGTCCAACCTGGAGGACCAGTTAGTGCAATTTGTCTCGTTTTCAGGCGCGGGAGGCTCGCCTTTATCCTTCTCCGTCTGCAGCTTTTCGAGCTCCCAGCAGTCATTACGTGGAGGTGGAAATAGGATTTGGTAGTAGAGCTGTTGGTGTCATGGGTACAAACCCGCATTTCACCCTGGTACCTATACTACCGTTTAACTACCTCTATCTCTATCTTAATTCAGGTCAAAAACCTAAAATTCACTTTGATCCCGCCGCTCTGAAGGTAAAAGTGAGACGGCTCCTGAGAAGTAGCCACTGCGCTTTATGGAGCCGAAAATCATCTTTTTTAATTTAATTAAGAGGAGCCAAGATGGGTCACCCAAATTAATCCTCGAGCATAGTGTAACTGACCTTCGACACAATTTATGCATATCCGATTAAATTGATCTCCATTTCCATTCAACTCCCCGGAACAAACCGACTCCAATCACTACCATTTAAATGAAACAATTCCTACGTAATCCTTCTATTCCAAACCATAACTGCCGGCCATTCACATACGTCACAATACAGTAATTATAAAACCATATCGCTTTCCCCTATCTCTCCATACTATTAAAAGCCAACATGTCATATTGTCAATTAGTCCAAAAGAATTTTTCCGGTCGATAGTTCCACTCGGTCCGTTAGTTGTTGCTTTCAAATAGCATTGAACCTAGAATCAGTTAATGCACAAACAGAAAATAATATGATAGCCTGTTGCCATGTACGTGAAACGAGGCGAACTATCCGAAATACATGGGAAGGACGAAGGAAAAGAAAAAGTCCTGGAATCGAAATCGTTCATAAACAACATGTTATCATGAATTTACTATGCCTGTTATACAATCAACAAATTACCAGGTTACAAAATCGATGGATGGGATGGAGTTTAAGTGAAACTTTTCCTTGCCAGGAGGGGTCCTCGTCCTTTTTTCGTATCATGACTCGGAACTTTTCTCGTTTTGTGCTATTCCATCTGCATGAGTAGTGTGTGTAAGAAAAACGCTATCAGAAAGTTTGGGCACTAGACCTAACTAAGGTACTCTGTCTGCAAAAGGGCAAAGGAAGTCTTGATATCCTTTCAATGCTATGTACTCTATGCTCTTGATTTTATTATTGAAGTAGGTCTAGCAGAAGGCCTGCTTCATAATCTCTAACCTAATGTAATGCCAATTTGCATTCGCTTAAGTTCAAAATCTCTGCATGTATGTAAGATCGGATTTTGAGAGGTAATAAGGAATCTTTCGACTTGCAAACTGTTCAACAATTCTAACCAGGACAGACTCCATGACATTCCCAGTTAGGCCTCATTTGAGCAACCTCAGAAGTATTTAGCCGTTCCGTATCACACATATCGTATACCATTCCTTCAATGTGCTTTCACAAGGAGCTACCCAACACCGCACATGCCGACATACTGCTATAAGTCCTAAATTGGAGAGTAAACATCACACAGAAGTTGACCACCTACGATTATCGTCGATATAAATCACGGACTGTTAATGTTGTTTACCTTCAAACCAGGCCCCATTTCGAGTTGAACTCGAACAGTCCAGTTGAGGACGTTCCGAGACGAAGAAACAGGGACAACGAGCATTTGCTGAATAGCCATGAAGGACCAGCAACAAGCCGGCTAGTTGGTGGTCGAGTCCGAAAAGTGCTCACATGCTGTCATCATCAATATTTGATGCGGCCCAATAGACGGACAATGAAATCAATCAGAAGAGAGCTCAAAGACATTCGATTACATTTCACTTCCATTCTTTGGCTAATCGACATGGAGACACGGTGACCCTACCATTATGTCCTTTTGAATGCCATTCTGGCAGCACTGGTGGTATGGTGTAATGACCAGGGTTGAGAATTCACTGACATCGAGGCTAAGTTGGGACCCAATTGGCAAGAATTATTTCAATTGGAGTTGTTAGTTGTAAGAATACTGGAAGGAGTAAATATACCGGCGGCAAGGACACTTCCTGAAGACAAACTGGAGACAAATACAAGCAAGAAAATCCTTCGTCTTGTTTTCAAACCTTTCGGTAACACTACATCAACCTATCTGTGCTCCTTTCCGCTACACTGGGCTCTATAGAATTTTGCCTATCTGATTTGCTGCACTAGTCACAGCCTAGTCTCGGGCACATTGACGTCGTTAAACTTGAAAACCACTCCGAGATTGTAATCTGAACCGAATTTATTGTAGTCCTGCCCTAACGTATATGTCGAAAGTCGTTTATCATCGGCAAGGGCTGAACGGCTCGTCCTGACGTGAAAAGAACTAAATAGACGTAGTGACCGGGTTTAGGTTTGAAAAAACCGCCAGCCCGAAATCTCCCCCAGCACAACTTCTTGCACAGGGGGACACAGAAGCAGGAGCTACGCGTGTCTCTGACAAACGCCTTTAATCTACTTATCTGGCAGGATCGCGTACTGTTCCGAGAAAATTGAAAATAGGCCACTCACGGGAACATATGCATGCATTCAACGAACTTGTTTCCAGAATGAACACTGAAGTAGTGTTTTATGGTTTCCCTTCCGAATCTCAAGGGGGTTGCTATCGAGAAAATGAACACTGTTGGACTGGAGCAAGTCCAAGTTCAGGTACTTCTTTCGAAGCACTCAAGTGGAAATCCCTGGGCGCATAAATTAGTTCTGCTTCGAGGACCTTGAAATTTCGTGCCTTTCCTAGTCGGTGGCGATGTCGTGAAAAGTCACTCCGGCTCGGATGCCAATAAAGCAAATGTGCCGGCATTGGACAACTGATTTATATTGAAAACAGAAAATGCGGAAATCCATCGAATTAGTTCATTTCTGCCTCTGACTTGAGTATCCGCATGGAAGCAACTTCACCCGGCTCTCCACTGACGCCAACAATGAATTTGCTGTTATTTTAGTTCGACATTTAAAAGCGACCTTGACTACGTTTGATTTTGGGCGGACCCTCCCCTTTTCTACTCTGAAGCAACTAATTCCACCATCTTTTGCCGAAACTAATTGGCATTAAATAACGTAATATCAGGAAGGGGAGGGGGGTCAATACGTTCAGTTTTTAAATTTTGCAAGTCATGCGAGCCGCTTTGCATACAGGCGTGACCTTCCCCTGTCGCCACCCAACACCTCAGCATCTTTCAAACGCCACTAAATCACCTTGTCCGAAATATTTGCCGTTCATTGCAATAAAAATTTTTCAATTAAGAAGCAGCTCCTCGGAGATCAAGGACCTTTTTACTGACGAGGAAAATTAAGGGTAAAACACAATACCCAGTCATGTATAAAAGGTCTTAAAATGTTTTTTGGGGAATCCTTCGTGCTCTCCGGCTCCTTTCTTTTTGTGCATTATTGAAGCCGAAAAGTTTGGCTTCCTTTCACGATATCGGAGACTCACCCAAGTAAGAAAAAATTGTTTTTTGAGAACGCGCACGGTGTTGATATGTGGCACGTGGCTTCATTTTTTTCGGGGAAAATTCGAGGAAGGCGTGCAATATGTAACATATGCTACATGTGTGCACTAGTTCTTCCGTTTTGTGACTCACTTCACTCAGCGATGTTGAGTGCAGCTGCGGTAAAGGTAGAGTGAGTTTCCTTTTCGTTATTTGAGTTAAGGAAGAGTAATTATGTGCAGGCAATCGTGGAAGGGTGTAGGTCTCATTATGAAATGAAAGTGTGTAATATGATAGTGTGGCATCATGGAGTAAAGATGTTGCACAAATTTGTTGTTAGTAATTTTTTGGTTGCGGCACATCACAAAACATACGGAACATTCCTAAAGATGTCGGTTACTTTTCAATGGGGATATAAGTGGGCAAAAGCCAACTAGGTTCCACATTGCTCAAAATTATTAACAATGACGTTGCTTTAATATTAACAGCATGGAGAAGCCATTTTAGATAATGCCGAGTGATCGGTACTCGTCGGGATACCCTGGGAGTCCTTCGAGATATCGACAACTCTCTGCTGAATTCAGGTGTATCAGCAATCAGCTCCTTTCCAAACCAGGAAAACCCACCTACACAGACGCAAAAAGCTTTCGACCGATCAGCCTAACGTCCTTTCTGCTAAAAGGACTAGAAAGATTAGTAGATCGGTTCATAAGGGATACACACATTCCTAAATGGCCACTTCACCATAGGCAACACGCCTACCAGAAAGGCAAATCCACGGAGACAGCACTCCATGAACTCACGGCAAAAATTGAAAAGGCGATGTCCGATAAAGAATACGCTTTAGGCGCATTCATGGACATCGAAGGTGCCTTCAATTATGCCTCATTTGCGGCAATTTGTGATGCGGCAAGACAGCATGGAATCGAACCGCTGCTAATCAGTTGGATCCTTCACATGCTAGAGTGGAGAAAAATCCACATATCGGTCGGCCAGAAGTCTATTGAAGCAGGATGTCTCAGGGGCTGCCCACAGGGAGGGGTTCTCTCTCCACTGTTATGGCTCTTGGTGATGGATACCCTGCTGTGGCTCCTGGAGGACAAAAAAGTCTTCGCGCAAGCATTTGCGGACGACCTAGCCGTAATAATTAACGGCAAGTTTGCGGATACAGTATGTGACCGCTTGAGTGCAACTCTGCATGTAATCCACAGCTGGTGCCTCCGCAATGGACTCACGGTGAACGCTAGAAAGACTGGACTAGTTATGTTCACTAAGAATGTCAGGTGGGGCAGCTATACGCTACCCACCTTAGCAGGGGCGGAAATCCAGCTGGCACAAACAGTCAAGTACTTAGGAGTACATTTCGACTCCAAGTTAACGTGGAAGCATCATATCCAGGAACAATACCAGAAATCCTGCAGATTGCTCTGGTGCTGTAGGAATGCGATAGGTAAGACCTGGGGACTTTCACCTAAACGGATATATTGGATGTATACATCCATAATAAAACCCATTTTGATGTATGCATGCATCGTCTGGTGGCCAAGACTGAACTTTGCTAACAGCAGGAAGCTGCTAACGCAGATTCAGAGACTTGGTTGCCTAAGTATTACTGGATCAATGAGTACTACGCCGACTGCGGCACTTGAAGCCATCCTAAATTTACCCCCCATCCACTTGGAGGTGAAACGGAAAGCAGCAAACGACGCATATAGGCTCGATACCATTGGGGCGTGGAAAGGCGGCCAATCCAACGGGCATGCGTCTATATGGAAATTACTTGAAAAACATCCGGTAGCCCTGATGCCGACCGATCATATGGTTTCCAGATTCGTCTTTGAAAAGACATACACTGTCGTAATCACCGAAAGAGAAGAATGGTCGACAAGTGGCCATGAGTCTTTTCAGATTACAGACCTAATAATCTTCACCGACGGGTCAGTCACGGAGGATGGATCGGGTGCAGGCGTGTTCTCGGAGAATCCGATTATAGAACTGGCCCGACCCCTCGGAAAAATGACGACCATATTCCAGGCGGAGATATATGCCATTTCATTGGCAGCAGAAGAATGTCTGCGACAAAAATGGAGGGGTCGCACCATTCGAATCTGTTCCGACAGTCGGGCGGCATTATCAGCACTAGATGGCAACAACATATCAAGCCAGTTGGTGTGGAGTTGTCATCAGGTGCTGCTGAAACTTGGCCGACTGAACGAAACATTCCTAATGTGGGTGCCGGGGCACTCTAACATCGCCGGTAATGAGGGGGCTGATAGACTGGCTCGCCGAGGGTCTGGATCCACAATGGTGGGCCCAGAACCAGCTCTTGGAATCCGACCACCTACTGTCAAGTCTACTCTGAAAGGTGAAATTGCAAGGATTCACGCAACCGAGTGGAGAAATTTGGACTCTTGCCGGCAAGCGAAAATCCTTGTAAAGGAGCCTAGGGCCACTAGAGCGGCATTTTTGTTGTCCCTTAAGAAGTGGGACATGAAAACCCTAGTAGGGCTTTTAACGGGACACTGCCCCTTAAACTACCATATGGAAAAGATTGGGGTAGTGGTTTCGGCTGTGTGCAGCCAATGTGAGGAGGAGGAGGAAACTGCCCTGCACTTTTTATGCAGCTGCCCGGCATCCTCAGATCTCAGACGAAGACACCTTGGCAAGGTTTTCTTCAATGAAGAATCTGCACACTCTCTGCCTCTTGAGAATGTTCTCAGATTCGCTAAAGCCTGCGAACACCGTAGGCAGGAAGCCATTGAATAGGCAACTTACGGGGATAGTACAATGGGCCTAATAATGGCCTGAGTGCTCGGAGCTGCGGCTCCCCCCATTTAACTAAACTAACTAACTAACTAATCAGCTCCTTTTGATCAGGTAATGTACATCGTAGTGGTATTAGAAGATCGTGTCGTGGCAAGCGTTGATCCGTCCATAAGTTAGGGTGCCCCACGGGGAACTGCATCCTGGCTACAGATAGCTCCCTTGCAGATGATTCGTTGGTACAAATTCCATGGAGAACAGAAGCACCGGCGGATAGTTGCCCTCGCCATGTTAGCTAATGAAGGTATCAATGGCTAAAACACCCGACTCCAGAGCGTACGCGGTCTAATACAAAGGAAGTTAAGCAAAGTGAGGAGGAGGTCGCTGAAACTGGTCAGGTTACTTTGGACATGGACCAAATAGGAGCCAAATCCACGCCAGGGAACGGCTTGTAATAAGGTGGGCACCAATTGTGAAAAATGGTCTAATGGAACTGAAAGCGCTCTTGACCCGCATTTCCTTTCATAGTCATGAACAGCAACGGAAGAGGAGCAAAA
The DNA here is from genome assembly GCF_905115235.1 of Hermetia illucens. NCBI lineage: Eukaryota > Metazoa > Arthropoda > Insecta > Diptera > Stratiomyidae > Hermetia > Hermetia illucens. The sequence goes on along the minus strand of NC_051850.1, from coordinate 149,835,907 downwards.
AGCGGAAATAAATGTACCTCACGCTGAGAGTACTATAAGTACACATGAACGGTAGACACACCGCTCAGAGCGAGTTGCCGAAGAAACGAAAGGTGACCGACGTATCTGGCGAGAACATCATCCTGGTAGACCCCAAAGTCCCAAAAAGAAGTTAACGAAAGACGAGAAGAGACAATAGATTGACCAACGTTCGCCTAAAGTCAAAGCGAGTTCGAATCTTGGAGCAGCAAATGAAAGGGTGGGGGATCAACGGAGGACCACCAGCACGGAAGGCAAGAAAGTCAAATTCGAGGGAAGTGCATCAGAAGTGACTTCGAAAAGGAAAACGAAAGATGGTGAAGTTCTCATTGAATTAGGTGAAGCGATAAAGGTGCTACTGGGAGAGAAAGCCCGGATTTCTAGCGTAGTCTATGTGGTCTTTGCGATTCTGAAATCTTCACTGCGTTAGAAAAAAGGCTGAAGTGAAAGGGTAGCAAAATGTGAATGCGCAGAAGAAACCAATACTGGGAGGGCATAATCATAGCGAATTCTTTCGAAGGAAGGGGGGGGGGGATGCAGTGTACATTATCGCAAATTTCCATGTCCGAAGGGTACACAACCATTGCTAGCCTCAATATATAGATATCATCATCGTAGATCATCATCAATTGCCGAGATGCAGAAGGAATGTAATAATCCCCCCATTTGGTGTAACATTGAAATGACTGGGAAGAGGTGTACATCAGAATGAAAGAGTACACATCAGCTGAAATAAGACTCCGCAGCACGATAAGTAAAATTAAAGCTCGCTGCTGGCAAGAACCAGTCCATGAGGTGGATAGGCATCCTATGGAGTTCGGAGTCGGTAGTTAACTAGTTACCCAAAAACATTGCGGCTCCCCGGAAACCTTATCCACTTAATGCCGAATAGATGTGCCGCATTATTTCTTAGGTATCCCATTCACCTTGATGTCATCAGCGTAGAAGATGCCAGTGATTGCACATGTTTCACCATGAAAGAGCTGGAGGTGAGGTTTCCTTGTGGCTGAAAGGTGGCGAAGCCTGCTCTAGTTAGCAAAGGCATAGGAAAAGCTAATTAGGAGTAGCTCCATAAAACCGATACGTACTGCCAGGGATTTGTACCCAAATCATTTAGATTTTCGCACAGTGAGATCCACGGTCCATAAAGGAAATTGGAAGAAAGGGGGAAGCACAGGAATCCTTATCAGAGCCAAATATCATCAAGGCTTTCAACGATAGTCTGATGAAACTTAACCTGCAAAAAACTCAAGCTTGCCCTTTTATAAAGAACAGCATTGCAGCATTGTTGAACAGATGCAAGATAGATTTGAGCTTTAATGCACCAGGTAAGCGAATGGTTGATTGTTCATGGTGTCGGAGTCGTGCTGGAAAAAAATGAAACAAACATCTTGACTAAAAAGGCTTTAACAGTAGTTTTCACCATTTCTCGAATAATAGTAACCGTTGTGGGTCCTAACTAAAGCAGTAGGCGTCTTCTTATAAATGCAATGCAATCTGCTTTGCTCTGGGATGTGGAAGTTTAGGATGATGCTCTGTATCGTAACGTCTCAGAGCCGGCGGTGATTGTGATCGCGAGAGTGATCCCCACCACCCTTCATCCTAAGGAGAGACAATCTCTTTCTGCTCTGCGGTTGATTGAAATATCAAATGATCGGCAGCATATAATAATGTATTGCATCATCCCTCAACGTATGTCACATCCTCAAAGTTCACCAGAAAATTTGGACATTTGCATGGCATGGTAATGAGCATTATATCCGCAGTGACGACAAAGAAATCTTTACGCAGATGAAAGGCAAGATCAAGAGTAAATTAACCATTTATTTAGTGTCAAGTAAAGTGACCGATTTTACCGAGAGAAATTTTAAGGAAGACATACTTTCCGAAACCGTTGAAACGGATATACATCTGGACGGTATTGTCAAGGAGAGTGGTTCTCAAATTCCTTAGTGAATGATGCAAGAATGCATTGTCAATACATCTAGAAGCCAAACGGTTCCCAGTATCAGACCAAGGACTGAGCGAACAGGGAAATTAAAGCCACATAGTTTCATGGAAATTGACTTTATCATGAACAAAAGGAAGCCAGGCAGTGTGGAAAGTAAGGATTTGTGAAATCCAGAAGACTTAGCGTCACATCAACCTATCCACCTGGAACAACGGATGCGGATTGTCTGAACAACAGTTGAGACAGTTTCATTATCAGTCGGCAATGGTCAGTGAGTATCTCCACTATAATCCGAAGGCGCATCTTGACAAGGTTTAACCAGTACTTTGAATAACCTGGTAAGTTTGCCCAGTATAGCTCCCTCAGTCATCCTGCTTTATTTTTCAATTTCAAAGCCATGAACCCTTTTCGAATTCCACAGAATTGTTTAGGTCCGAATAGAGGCGTCCTTGTTGCCTTTTTCATTGCCTTACAACCCAACATGGCCTGGAACCCAGAGTATCCAAAACTAATTGTTCGAAGTTGAAATTAATGTCTATGTTTTTTTACGGTTAATATGTAAGTTAAGAAAATAACTAGGCGTTTTTCCTTATATTGTAAATATTTTTATTTTCCTCCCCCCTCCGTGGTTTCCGAAACAATTGTATGCGGGAGGAAAATAAAAATAAAAATATTTACAGGAAATATTTAAGGAAAAACACCTAGTTCTTTGATCAAGTTCAGACTGTCAAGGTATTCCCACATCAGCTTGGAGTTTACCTAGTTGGAGCTAAGCATCTCGATCAGAAGAGCATCTATAGCTACTTTGGAGGTTGTAGGAGGGACATCTGTCTATAGCGCATATTTTAGCCTGGACTATGTTAGTGTGGTTCAAGATTCAAGGTGCATTTTCCTTTGACCAATGACCGGCGCTGGCCTCCTCTTCTGAGAGGAATCCGTCTGTATACCAAGTAATCAGTTGCTGGTTTAAGGCGTATGTCACAGCTACGCTCTCCCAGTTTCCCAGTTACTCCAACGAGTTTCAAACTTCTTATTGAAAAGAAATCGCGCCGGCGTGTTATCCTTTGGTGTTAGTAATTTAAATAATAAAAATAAAATAAAAAAAAATAAAAATATAAATATAAATAAATCTCCTTTCGATTTAGGCAGCCTCACAGATACTCCAGGATATTCTGAGAATCGCCCTCCTTGTCTGTTTCTGTATGTACAGATGGAGTAGTTTTAATCTCTGAAGGACTTCCAGCGATGCCGTTGGACATATCCTGCCCCACTGGTACACGGTTTTTGGAATTTGTGTAATTTCTTGGCTATTGTGCTGAGTTCAGTTTTTCCTGCCTAGATTAACGCCCCATAGGCAACCATAGGCTTTTCTATTGCAGTGCACATTCAAAGTAGTATATTCGGAGTGCAACTCTATCTTTTCCCTGGTATGGTACTACAAGTCATTAGTGTAGCTTTCCGACGCGTGTTTCCAATATGTTTCTTCCCGAGTAATTTCTGGCCTAGTGTGCTTCTCAAATATTTGACCTCAGTTTCTCGTTTCATCTCCATGTCGCGTAACCTAATAATTCTCACGTGATCAAGATGACGCTTTCTAATGAATGGTTCTACGATGACTTGGACTGGATTGATGTGCAGCTCCACCTTACTGAACCAGGCACTAGTAACCCCCCAGGCAAATATGAAAGTACATTCATATTTGCCACTACAGATTAAAACAATATTATCAGCGTAACCTTGGATTTGTATTCCAGTATTTGTTATGGGTTATATTATTTATTTTGTTCCTATCATCATCATTAACGGTGCAACAACCAGTGTCCGGTCTAGGCCTGCCTTAATAAGGAACTCCAGACATCCCGGTTTTACGCCGAGGTCCACCCATTCGATATCCCTAAAAACTGTCTGGCGTCCTGGCCTACATATGGATTAAGTGACCCGTCCACCGTAACCTATTGAGCCTTATTTTATCCACAACCGGACGGTCATGGTATCGCTCATAGATTTCGTCATTGTGTCGGCTACGGAATCGTCCATCCTCATGTAGGGGGCCAAAAATTCTTCGGAAGATTCTTCTCTCGAACGCGGCCAAGAGTTCGCAATTTTTCTTGCTAAGAACCCAAGTTTCCGAGGAACACATGAGGACTGGTAACATCATAGTCTTGTACAGTAAGAGCTTTGACCCTATGGTGAGACGTTTCGAGCGGAACAGTTTTTGTAAGCTGAAATAGGCTCTGTTGGCTGACAGCAACCGTGCGCGGATTTCATAGGAGAAATTGTCAACGGTCTCAAAGTTGTATTCTCCTATCTTTATTCTTCCTGTGTGATCAGTACCGTTTGATGTTGTTGGTCTTCGGTGCTGACGTTGCCACCATATATTTTACCTTGCCTTCACTGATGTGCAGCCCAAAATCTCGCGCTAATCACGGCCTGCTCGATCTGGATGAAACCAGTTTCTATGTCTCGGGTAGGTCATCGTCATATGCCATCCCGTAATACATCCCTCAACTGATCCAGGGCAGTTTCGATTGACTGTCCTGCCCGGTAAGAGTCTTAACATTGATGTAGGGGATTTCGTTAGAACGTTAGTTCTAATATAATTGTCTATGACCTTCTCAACCGATTTCATTACAAACGATGTTAGGCAAAGATTACGCACTTCCATGCCTTTGGCATATATCCCAATAGCTATGCTGCACCTTACCACCCTCAGAAAGGACTCTGAGATGATTTCTGTTCATCCCTGGCGTAGTGCTGGGAAGCTGCCATCAATTTCAATGGTTTAAGAGTTTCCACTGTAAACTTCTTTCGCTAGTTTTCAATTTTTCCTTCTCCTGCCCATTGGTGAGGTGTAAGGCAGGATGTTGTTGCTTTGCGCGATGGGGTAGAACCTGAAGAAATGAGTTCTGACAAGTAGGTGTACTCTGTCCTCTTCATTCTCGGTAAACATTTGATCCTCCTTCTTCAGACAGGCATAAGATATTTCCCCGTCTTTGGCTATAACTTTTTATAGTTTGGTTTCTTCTGTGGTTTGTTCTATTCGCGCAAAGAATTCCCTGAAGCTGTTCGATTTTGCTTCCCTAATCGCGTTACTATACGTTGTTTTTGCTTTTTTGTACTTCTGCCAGTCCCCAGTTTGTTTCGCCCGGTTGATGAGGTTTCGGCTCTTCTTTCTCATTCTGGGTTGCTTCCTGTACCCGCGGGGTACGTGCCTTGGTTACTTAACTGTTTTAGTCGTACAGCTGACCTCATTTGCGTCAATCGCGACTCCGTTGTGACCCTCCACTATTATTGCCAGCTTTATTTTGTGCCAGATGTCACCGATTAGATTAGCCATTGCGTCACTTAGGTGTCTTGTCTAGGAGATTCAGTCTGTTCTTGAGTTATATACTCCGAGGAGATATATACGTTCTCCGCTCGAGTCTGTTTCAGTTGTTTCACGATAATGTCATTGGAACTCAGGTCCAGACATAGAGAAGCGTGATGTCTGCTTCTGTTTGTCCTCGGCGTCAACTGGATCCAAGTCGTGCGGTTTCGAAAAGGGGAACATTTTTACCGTTGCGTTCCTAATTTTGAAGTGCACATTATAGTTCGCCTTTTCAGTGCCTCTAGGTACGCTCCAGGGTAGAAAATGGTGGTTGTTCCCTTGACTTTCTTTATCTTTTATCACCACCTAGTTGTCTATGTGGGTTTTGAAGACGCTATGATTGACGCTATGTTGCCGGTGATTTGAGTGATGAACGAACTGAGAAGGTCCTGCTGAATTGATCTCGCACATATGACCTGGAGCCCACGGACTAATTGGGAGTGATCAAGTTAGGTGATCCATTTCTCCTGTTCCGTCTTGTGGTCTAGGATATGTTCATTAACAAAATGACCCTCCGTTAGCGCCATAGAGCGTTGTTGAAGGGTTTCGCAGTTCATATTTCGTCGGCCGGTTGTTATTGTTTCCCTGCTTGCAGAGGTTGCTTGTCGGCCGAGCACAATCTGCCATTTTTGTTTTGTTGTTGGATCTCACCTTGAGATCGATTGCACTAAGTTCAACTTTGCAATACTGACAGAACCCCAGTCGCCCTCCGCTTCTTCGATAGCTTCCAATGGCCGATATTCTTATCCGACCTTGTTGCTTGCGGGCCCCCGACTTGGACTCTCCCAGGTACCGTCGGCCACCTCAACCGCGGAGGTGCCTTCTTATTGGTTTCAGCATAGTGACGCTATAGCTGGCACCAACTGTACATTTTTCATTGCCACGGAAGATTGATGTCCGAGCTTTTCGTACCCAATTTCAATTATAAAATTAGATTAAAGTGGAGCTGAGGATTGGGAAAGTGCATGTCTTAGTTTCTACATTGAGCAGGTTAGTTATAAGTTGGTTTCAAGCCGATTTCTAGGAATTAAGATCTGTTGGCTTTATTCCTAAGGCTTTAAGTTTGGAAAGGTGTACTAAATCTAGTTGGTGTTTGCCGAGGGTAGTTGCTACGCTTTCGTCCGATGAACCTCTTGAGCTTATCAGCTCGGAGTTCTAGAATATTAGTTTGATTTTGGCTCAAAACTATAGATTGTATACTTATGTAAACAATGGTATTATTCACAAAAAGGAGAAAACTGGAAGGACTTTGCCTCCCTGAGATGATAGGTACTTCCCTTCAACTCTCCGAAGAAGTGAAATATCTGGGAGTCACTCTAGATAAAAAACTTCTTTTGAACAAACATGTAGAGGTAAAGATGAAACAAGCTCTATCTACACTGATAAATAAAAATTGTAGTTTGACGGAAGCTGGTCTATCAAAAATGTATGAGCCGCATACGGCACGTTGAAAGATTTCGAACAAGGCTATAGGCCGCAGACAAGTTTTTGTAAGGATGACCAAGGAAACATCCAAGGTAACCCAAACGATATCAAGAAAATATGTATGGAGTACTTTAAGAAGCTGTTCAAGCGAATGGAAGTGCTGCAAGAAGTTCAGCTTGTACGAATCCAGAACCTGAAGCTCCTTCTATTTGAAAGGGGACCAAAAACCGAACAAAGTCCCGGGATTCGATGGTATTCCACCTAAACTATTACAGAGGGAAGGAAGTTGCTCGATAATCTCTCCCATAAACTTATTTTAAAAATATGGACTAATGAGAAATTACCTGATGACTAGGGCGAGAGCTTAATTTGGCCTATACTCAAAAAAAAGGAAAAACTTACCTGTGGCAATTATGGAGACATTTCCAGTTCTACAAGATCCTGACGAAAATCATCCAAGCTAGGTTGGAGCCATTCACGGACAATTAAGTGGTGAATACCAATGCGGCTTTCGAAAAGGACCGTCCACGATGAACCAGATTTTCACGGTCAAACAACTACTGGAAAAGTGTTATGAGCTCAACATCAATGTTCTTCGTCGACTTTCTTTCAGCGTATGATAGCATCAAATGAGAAGTTCAATATCATATGATGCTTAGGTTTCGTCTATGAGAAAAACTGGTACGTATGACCAAAGTAACCATGGGGAAGACTGAATTCCATGTAAAGGTGCTTGGCGAACTAACGCAATGCTTCGAAACGCACTGCATTTGTTATTCGTAAAATGGAGTTAAGTACCACGGAAATATTGCTCTACAAATCTTTGCAAATAGTGCGATTCGCTGACGACATAAACATAATGGCATGTTCAATTCCAGACGTCAAGGAAGTATTCCTACAACTAAATAAAGCAGCGCAATAAGTCGCCCTAAGAATTTATGAAGAGAAAACGAAATTGATGACCCAATTAAGAAGACAGGCGCCAATGCGAAAAAACCTGACAACGGGAACTTTAATTTTGAAAGCGTGAACAACTTTGTGTACCTAAGAGTAAACATAGCGAAAGATCATAACGAAAAGGACGAAGTTCAGCGACAAACAATGATGGCCAACAAATCATACTACTTAGTTCTACGGATAATGAAAAGGTAAAGGGTTCAGAGGAAAAATAAGCTCCGAATCCTTCGACACATTCGAACATAAAGTTCCACTAGATGAATCTGATTGACGAATTAGATACGTTGATAAGTTGTATCAGGTCTATGTCGACCCAGCAGAATCGGTAGTAAAATACGAAAGTTCCAGTGGGCTGGTCACGTAGAAGAATAGATAACAAGCGAATACCTAACAGGGTATTCAAAAACACATCCGAAGGACTCCACCCAGTGGGAAATGCATGCAAACGGTGGGAGAACTCAGTGGACGAGGGCAGTAAAAAGCTACTGAAATTTTCCAACTGGGGGACGCGATCGAAGGATCGAGATGTTTTTATTTAGATATTTACAGATGTAAGTAGTCGCCCCGACCTTCAACCAGATTATTGCCGTTCCAATACGGTATTACTAGTTCTTGGTAAATATACAAATAGTTCTTATACAGTCCTATTTGAGGATGGGATAGCTTGTTAATCGTGAGAAACTTCTTCTTCTTCTAGCCTCTCTCTACTGCTCCGCGAAAACGTGGTTCAACTTAGTTGATCAAAGTTGTCTAGTTAGGCTAATTCTTCCGGCTTATCGTCGAAAATCTAGGGTCGAAATCCCAACCGATAACAGCTACGATGATGGAATCTGAGCACGGTTGTTGTCAGCCAACAGAGCCTATTTCAGCTTGCAAAAACTGTTCCGCTCAAAACGTCTCACCATAGGGTCAAAGCTCTTACTGTACAAGACAATTATCTTACCAGTCCTCATGTATTCCTCGGAGACTTGGGTTCTTAGCAAGAAGAATTGCGAACTCTTGGCCGCGTTCGAGAGAAGAATCCTCCGAAGAAGTTTTGGCCCCCTACATGAGGATGGACGATTCCATAGCCTACATAACGACGAAATCTATGAGCGATACCGTCAGGTTGTGGATAAAATCCGGCTCAATAGGTTACGGTGGGCGGGTCACTTAATTCGTATGGATGAGGATGATCCAGGTGGAAAAGTCTATAAGGACAATATCTATGGTAGAAAAAGAAGACGAGGCAGACCCTGCCTAAAATGGAACGATGGCGTAGGTCAGGACGCCAGAGAGCTTTTAGCGACATCGAATTGGTGGACCTCGGCGCAAAACCGGGATGCCTGGAGTTCCTTATTAAGGCAGGCCTAGACCGGATACAGGTTGTTGCGCCGTTGATGATGATGATCATCGAAAAGCTTTGCTTCATTAACTCTAATCGACTGAATTAGCCTAGTCAAGCTACATAGGTGGAAAAGCTAATAGATATCCAATAATTTCTTTAAATTTTCTTAATCTTGAAAAAACTACAAAAATCTTGAAAAAATTACAAAAAGAATTCAATAATTTGCATTCTTTTCCAAAATTTCTTTCACAAATTACCTTGAATGTCGGAGGTCCTGTTAAAATCCAACTGCCTTGAGCTTCCTTGCCAAAAAATTTCTGAATTTCTTTTCACTGTTTCATTTATGTATATTTTTTCTTGGTGCTTCTAGATATGTAGTATACCTTGTATACCCTTAGGCTCCAGTTATCATATATATCTGCACATAAGATATTGTAGCTCTCTTACGGACATTGCAATGGGATTTTGAATATATGCTAACATCGCGAAGATAATTTCTAAGATCATTGTTTCTACGACGCTTTCCTCTCATGCAGTGATTATCACAACCAACAAAATTCCTTGAAGATTTCATCAATACTTGTGTTTTCCTTTCACACAAATCTTCCTGAATTTCAGCACCGAAACAAGCGGGAATCTGTTTATCGTCCCAACTCCATAGCACACCAGTCACCAGCCCACTCTATGCACACCCCCTAGCCACCACCAATCACTCACCCGCAACCCAACAGGACGAAAAGAGACGACCCGATGACACATTCAACTGTTGCAAAGTCACAGGTGGCTATCAGCAACACACTTGAGTCCGCACCACGAGCCTGTAGACATGAAAACAAAATATGTTGCGCAACATCGCACCCCCGAAATTGTGCAACAGCAACAACTGCCACCGAGGAAGGGGCCGAGCAACAAGAAGTCAAGCAACAAGGAGGAGAGCAGCCAGCAACAGGAAGTGTTTCCGACTATCCCGGAAACGGAACACATGCAAAGGAGAAGCGGACATGGAAGACGATGGGATTGGACGAGAGCAACAGGAATTCGAACCCTCCGAAATGAAACGGGTTCGTTGTTGTTCCGGTGGGTGAGCCATGTGCGCGCCTTCGACTCATTGAGAGCAACAATGCGAACAGGCGAAATTGGAACAGGATAACCGAACGATCACGAAAGGATACCGAATGCGAAACATTTCTCCTACTTGTGCGCGGGGTGGCGGCCACGAACCCGAAGCCACAAACGAGCTGCCTGTTGTGTGCACGAATCGAATCGAATGCAATGCGAGGCTTCCTAGGGCGAAGGGCGCATTCTCCGCCTCACAAGGAATCGAAACGGAGACTCGCATGCACACGGAACAGGATCTACTCTGGCACGAGCAAGTTCATCATTCGTGCATTCGATGGAACGTAAACATCCCCACCAGCCCGAGGGGGAACGGCACACGACCCGCGAAGGTTCCGTCGTGTTTATAAAAGGCAGTGCGCTCGGGGGTTGCACACTCAAAAGCCTTTAAGGGTCGCTTACGTTCGGTTCGCACTTCTCTTCTCTCCTTAAAACACTGTCTATTACACGGACTTGAGTTTTTCAGTTATTTATTTCCTTCTCGTCCGTCTACGTCTCGTCCCCGTACCGTCTCCGCCCTGCTCGTCGTTCCGCTCGCTCCGCCTCACTGTGTCCTACTATTATTATTGTGTGTGATCTGATTTTCACCGTCGTTTTCCTCGGTTTTCCTCAGTTCTTGCAGTTTTCAGTTCCCGTGATCACATCTCACATCCGCGTTCGCCTCCACAGGTGCGAGAGTTTGTTTACGGGTTGCGAGTTCGACTTGGAGCCGAGCCTCGTCCTGACCCCGTGATCGTGTTGTCGGTGCAAGGGCCCCACAGTTTCCAGTGGACGCCAGTTTGCTTCCGCCCAACTCAAGGTGCAGTTCAGTGTACGCATTCTAAGCAAAAGGGACTTTGATTGAACTCGTCGGGAACGAAAAGTTAAAGGGAGAAAGTTTCGAGGAAATTTGTCACGTTCGGGGTGTACTGAAGGATTTTTTTTCGAGGCATCCACTTCCGGTGTGCGGGTAGTCGGTTCAAGTGCAGTGACTCTGATGTGCCGGGATCGATTTCGTGCCTGAGATAAAGTGTATCACGTTTCCTTGGAGGGACTGGGCTCAGTGCAACTAAGTACGGACTCGATTGCACCCCGTTCTGTTCACAGCGGAGTGTTGGGCGCCCACAATGCATTGGACATTGGCTTGGACGCCGCAAAGACTGCCGACAAGCCGAGGTATCTGAGAAGACGTAAATCTGAAGAAATCAAATTCATGACAGCCCCAGTCGCTGGCTGCAGGATTAACGGCGCCCCGCAGCAGACACATCATTCCGCAGCACGACATCGCTTCGCCAAAACTCCCACAACGCGACAGCCCCATAAGGACTTACGCTCCATCGCTCTCTTCCGGTGTATTCTGTGCCTAAGACTTGTAACGAACTTTCTCTGAAGGGAAAAGCGTAAAACTGAAAAGCAAACATAAATAAGATTCTAGTTACGAAAAGATGCCACGCTGTTTAATGGCTAAGAAATGGAAGGCGTATCCTTGGCCCGATCGAACTGAGGACAGCTCCTCTAATCAAGGCTCGACAAATCCACCGGCGTCGAATTCAAGCGCTAATGGAAACGGAAGTGGCGCTACCGCCGATATTGATGACGATGAAGAAATTGACGTTGTGGGTGATTCCTCGGTGGCTGTTGTGAGTAGCGCGGCAGGAAGTGTTATTGGCATCAAGCAGGAACAGCAACAATCGCAGTCTTCACAATCCCAGCAGCATCAACAAGCCCAGCAACAGCAGCAACCTGTTAGTGCAGCCTCGTCGACTTGTTGGGGTCCATCGTCACCAACTGCTGGAGCCACTGCACCCAGTCCGCCACCACATTCGCCAGAAGCAACTCGTGGCTCAACTATTCTCTATAACGGTAAGTTTTACTTTGATCCTAGAATTTTTAAGTGCAACTGGCTTTATCCCAGTTGGGGAGCTGGTGCGCCATTGGATGTGGTAGTTTGGCTCTCGTAGTTCAGGTGACCTTTTAGTCCATTAAAGATGTAAGCTGGTCTGCCGGGATACCGCCCCCGCTCCGTCAGGCCCATTAGCCAAATACTCGATGCATTATTAATTTTTCTATTATGCCTGTTGCGAGGCGAGTCCGACTCGAGTCCGTTTCATCTCCCTCAGAGAAAATTGACCGGATTAGGAGACACAGTCAGCTCCCTACATTCACTTCCGTATCGGGATCGGTTTTGTTTCTGAACATTATCCGGATGATGGCGATAAACCCAAAGTTCGTGGAACTTCTCCGAAATTTCCTTTTCTGAGTACGTGCTTCCTTTCTTCGCCTATTTTAAGAAAGATTTCCAGCAGTATCTGTTGTTTTTGCATCTTTTTCCCTTACAGATGTGTACGGCCGGAGTGTATCTTTCGTGTGTTTTGTTTTGTGGTGCTTTGTGGACGAAATCGACAACGAATTACGTTCACCGGTCATGTAGGAGAGATTATTGTCAGTTGGGGCCACCTGACCATTTCGGGCTCAGGATACCCTCCCTGTGTTGCTGTTTGGCTGCTTACCTTTATGTTGACGACTGACGACGATAAAGACGACCGTCATCAATTAGCAAAATGATTTGCGACGAGATGCTTGGCAGGGACCGGAATGACATCTTGCCCGTCCTGGTCCTGGTCGTATGAGGTGTGTGCATAAATGTTGTGTGTACAGCAAGAGGGCACACGTGCATGGGCCCGGGGAGGTTTCTTCAGGTACCTTTTGCACAGGTGATTGCTTAGAAATTAGCTAATTCATTAATTGAATTGGACCGATCTGTTGATTGTGGCAGTGTAGGCGGATTAAGTGATTAGGTGTTGATTGTTTGGACAAATTGAGGTTTTTTCTCTGTGACGAAGTTGGCAAAGTAAAGGATAGAAGAAGTGCTTGGTGAAGCGGCTAATCTTCGATTTTGTGTAATTCTTTTCTGAGAAAATTGGAAGTTGCAGTGTCATGGTTGATTGGGGGCTACCTAGAAGGAATCAGTCTGGGGTGTTTTTCTAAAGGGTGTAAAGTATTCATTCCAATTTTCGCTCTAGAATGGCGAATGAACGTCAAAAGGACGAAAAGTTGTAATTAATGAGTACAAAGAGAACACAAACTTTAATAGAATGATTATATGGAACTGGAAAGTGTGCTCAGTTTTTTGCTCATGAGCCAGTCACTTTTTGTTAGTTTGCAATTTCCTTGGGGCTCGGAAGTCTTTTATTCTCGTTGGAGAAGCAAATGTTCTGGGAATCAACTATTAGAAGACAGAGTGATAGGTTGAAACTCACTAAAAGGAGTCGACTCTTGGGAGAATTGATCTTATTAGTAAACTAGAAGTTTGAGCCAAAATTAACTCTTTGAATAAATAAATACTAGCTTGGGACCTGGAACAGGAAATAATTAAAATAATCTTCTTCAGATTTTCCTGAAGTTCAAAGGTAATCATTCCGAACCGTAATTAGATGAACGAAAGGAGATTGAATGTGCTTATAAGGTCCATCTATTTTCAAAGAATAGCAAGATACATTTTTATAGTATATATTCAGTCCTGGATGCAATTCCATATCCTGTTTTAGCTAGATTTGTCTGCGTGGTAGAAGTTTCACTTTTATTTTATTGAAATTTTCCAGCATAAAAAAGTTGTTGAGGTCAATTTTCAAAAAGTAGTTGATTTCTAAGCAAATGTCCAAAAATGGTATGCAAAGTAGTGTTAAGCTTCACGATATCATGGTTAAAGGAAATTCTTCTCCCATTATTTATGTCTGGGTCTCCTTTTCTATTGTACTGCACAAACGTCAGTGTCTTTAATCATTTCTTATAAAATTTAAATTAGCAGACAGAAGGTCATTATTATAATTTTATTTTTAAGGACTCATAGGTAATAGAGAGCACATTTTGCAACCTATGCGTTCCAAAATTCGTTTCTTGAAACTTCCAAATCTTCCACTGAACTACATTCTTTTTCATTTTTGACAAATTGAATTAGCCCTTGCCTAGTTTTGGGTCTGAGGCCGATAGGAATACTCCGTTTTAATCTAAACCATGCCCTGTCAATGGAATCTGTATCTGGAGGATAATCAGGTCTTTCCAGACATTAGTCAAGTGCTAATCGTTTCAAAAGTTCTTACAACTATTCAAGCTTTCGTAAAAAACAGAAAGATGTTTGCCTTTGGTATTTTCAATTCAATGAAGTTGGCCTTTTCAGCGACTCCATATTCAGCAAGTTACTATAAGTCCTTTTTATCCCAATGTTTCCAGGATCGGTGTTTACTAGTAGTATGAAATGTACGAATTCACTTTAAAAATATGTTTAAATACTGCATCCGGCCACAGACAATTTAATTAGCTAATTCAAAATTTCCCAGCAGGAATAAACTACTGGCCAGTTGTCTACATTAAAGGATCGCTTCTATTGCTGGATGATTGGACTTAGTATCTTATTTAATATTGGGAATATACTTTTAGCTTAATATTTTTCAACGAATCATGGCATATATAGGTTTTCAGGGACCACTTATTTTCCATTTTCAGGGCGAGGTGGTTTCAACAGTCTTTATATTTTCTGGTAAATGCTAGAGCGAAAAAGTTCCTAACGATCCTGTTGTTCCGATAGAGGAATCTCATAAGAAAATGCATCACCTCGGTCCTGTGGGGAAGCATGACGGAAATGGCTTCCAGATGTAGTTAGCTGCGAATATGCTAATTCAAAAGCCTAACGTGGATATAAATGATATCGAACGAAACACCGCCTGTTTAGACTCTGGTAGGCCTGAGCTCAGAAAACGTTTTCCTTTTATTTGAGGACGGATTGTCTTCGCCCTCTGCCCAGGGTTGTTATTTACCCAAAACTAGTTGTCTGTGTAATAAGAGGAGGAACTTTGTTACTCCTTAAAATTAGTCCAGTCCCGGATCAGGTGGATAGGAGGCTCATGACCACTCACATCACAGAAAAACCTAAAAAAAAATATTAATCGAATTCAGAAAAAGGAATGAGAAGCCCATGGTCAAAAAAATGTGAATGACCATTTCTCTTCATTTGGTCTAATCCATTATCGAGGGAGTACGGACTCCGAGCTTCCTCAATCCCAAAGAAAAATCAGAAATATATATATATGTATATTATATTTTCATCTCTTTATGTACATAATATTTGGTTGTAGTCTTAACAAAAAAAAGATAAATTTTCCTGGTTGAAGCAGATTAAATTAGTCAAAACAAACCAAATCTTCTCGCAGCCAAAAAAAAACTGAAGAAAGAGGCTCACCAAAGTTTGTAGTGAACCAAAAGCATATTTTCTTCAGTCACTTTATTTAATTTTTTAAGGGAAGATCCACATTAGAAGAGAGAAAAACTGGTTCCCGAAATGCAACACTTGCAGAAATGAAATGAATTCTGAAGGGAAAAATTTGGATAGGTGAACTACAGGTTTTTCAAATTTGAGCGGCAGTTCTCTGCTGCTAAGGATTATTGCAAAGAGTCATCCATCATGATCCGCTGTTATTATCGGCAGACATAGTTCAATTTTTTACTTTACAAGCCAAATTAGAGATGTTATTATTTTCACCCTCGAATTTTATTTGTGGGTATAATCTATTATTCGATCGCATATATCACCCCTTCTATTCACTCCTGTTGATACAAAAAGCGACAAAAAGACTGAAAATTTTTCTCTGATATCACTTACTCCCCATGGTTCTAATATGGCGGAAGTGAGACGTACGATATCCTTAAAATAACTACTTCTGAGTTATAATGAAAAATAACCACCAACTGTATGCACTTCGGCTTTAAATGTACTCAAAATCCTTCCTCCTCAATCTTTGAATTCATGATGATTATTCAGGCATTGAAAAGTAAGAAGATGCTTCCCCTACAGTAGTCTCCATTAGCAGATGTTCCCGGCTTGGCAAAGTGAAGCTGGTTTTTTTCACGATTATATCCTTATTCTGCAAATTAGTACCACTTCCAAATCGAATTTCTGGTATTATACCGTCGGAATACTTACGGGATTGCTGATTCTTACTGTTGTATTCTGTCGATTGGGTACGAAAAATAGCATCATCCCCGCTCAACTACCAACAATGTTATCACCAAAGTCAATATTTTCTGGCTTTTGACAGAAATTCAGCTAGTCGTAGATATTTGTCTAGGAATTCCGCTTATACAGTACAGTATTTCAGTAACCGTTTGTCTCTGCTTTAACGCAAAATCATCTCTAATTTTTTTAGCATTTTCCTGGGAATTATAGAACTATTTTATCACTTTTTACCTTGCTTATCTTAATTTATTTGTTACCAATATTTGGATCTTCCTTCTTATACCTGGACAAGGTACAAGTATAGCAACTTTTTCACTTATCGCTATGCTTCCTTTCTTCCTTGTCACTTACGCTAGCTTTTCTCTTATAGACGCCCAATGACTGAGGCACTTTGCTGATACTGTTGCTTCATCGACGCCTGCCTGCCTGAATTTCTTTACACTTGAATTTATATAATTAGTGCCCCCTGTTTTTACCAATTTTCAATTCTTTCTACACTTTATCTTATTTGAGATTACTTTTAGTAAACAAAAACCGAGATTGTTAAGTGAATTTGCTTTATTCTCTCTAACTAACAAGATTTTATTGAGGAAATGGCCATTTTTGACCATGCGTCTTATATTCCTGGAGACAACACCTACCGACTTATAAGAAGGCAGAGTTAAAATACTTCAAAAATCATAGAAAATCTTTTCAAAATTCTTAAAAAATGATTTTTCTCGGTGTAAAGTACTGAAAATTAGTAAGATCCCCGCATTGCTCTCCATTTTATGGACTTCAATATTATTTTTCAAGCCTCAATAGAAAAAAATAAATTAGCTTCCTTCTGACTTTACATCGAAGCAAGTAAGAACAGTAAATAGTTGGTTCCCGAAATACAGCAAATCTTTTCCTGCTTCTCCTTCCCTGAAGGCGCTAAAAAACACAGACAACTTGACCTTTGGACTTAGGAAGTATCGTTTCCTATATTTCCGTTCTTCTGGCCTCGTTCTCCAGTTCGTTATATAAAAACTTTTTACTGTCCTTGCTTCTTCTTGCTTTGCCATCGCGTTCGCGGTTGTGATTATTCCACGCTCGCTGGCCGATTATTAATCTTGTATATTCTTGCTTCTGGCATTCGTTGCTAGACCGTGCGCCCATTAAAATTTTCATAGTTTGATCTAATTTTATCCTGTTTGATCCTCAAACTCCTCCTACAACTTAACGTTGCATTAGATTAATCAAGTACATATCTATCTAATAAGGTATTAGAAAGGTGGATTCCTTAGTAGACAAGGAAGTTCGCTTGTTCAAAACTTAAAGCACCCATGTTAGTGATTTGTGAGCCTCGTCTTACTTTCCAATTCGACCTTTATGTGTAATGTTTATAATTACGTATTCGAGAATCGGAAAGAAAATGTTACCAACTTCCCACAAAACGCCAATTCACTTTGATCAATTCTACTTAAGCCGCTGTTCTTTGTTCCTGGTAAAAGTGGTTCGTTTCAGCCGGGTTTAATCCGTGAGTGATATTTTCTTTCCTGTCCTCGACAGTTTCCCGATTTCATCTGCTAGAAGAAAGTGGACGGGGTCCTACTACTTTAGTCGCCCTCTATTGTCAAAGATTGTTGCAAAGCTTCTCCTTTTCATTCTCTACAGTTAATTTTCCCAGAAGGAGTGCACTTCTATGCTGTGCAAGTCAAATGCGGGAAGTTTACATTGTTATCCTTCAACTTCTGTATCTCTACGGAAATTTTTCTTCAAAAGAACATTTCCGCCTGGTCAATATAAAAAGCCGACGAACAACTTTAGCCTTTTGTATATAAATATTAGGTTTATTGAAAATAGCGTTCATTATGACTATCTCTGATTTCATTACCACACTCAGGCACAGGTTATCTTTTGAATAAGAACTTCGATATGTTCAATACTTGTTAATTCTCGATGGGTTAACTAGAACTATACTTCTTTGATAAGACTGTAAACTTTCAGTGCTACATAAATAAATACATTGAATGGCCAAGGATATTGCAAATTTGTGGTCACAGTTGAAATAGGATGTCATTGCTTAGTCACTATAGTTTAAAAAACATTGACGAAGAATTTTCTGAAATCGGTCATATACTTCTTTTCCTTCAATTCTTCTTCAATTCTTCCTTCTTCTCTTCACCCTTTCTTTTTCCCTTGTTCCGATCTACATAAATTCCATTCTTTAAAAAAACGCACTGGAAAAAGAAATAGCTGATTCCCGAAATACTGGTTGTAAATAATAAAAAAAACAATTTGTAGCCAATGTCGGAGGATTTTATATCCTTTTAAATGAACAATTTGCGGTTCTTGACTTGAAATTTATCTTATTTCAAATCATTAAGTATAAAGAAATTGGATAAATAATTCAGATAATTTATTTCCAACTTCATTAAGAGAGGGAAACTAGTACCCGTAGGTAATAACATAATTTAGCTTTACAATAGATATGATTGGTTCCTACATCAGTATTTATTGGGTTCGGAAAGTTATTTTTTTAATATTCCAATATTATTCTCTGAAGTCTATTTATGAAGAATCCGCTTTCCTTGTTTCTATAGCTTTTCCATTCCATATAAATGAACAGAAATTCTTCGGTGCACTAGGTTATTCCTGACTGATCTAACACTTGGTTTTCATTGACTTTGGCATCTACGAAATTTTGCAATCATCAATACCAATGCGGGGTATTCCCTAAGATGAAAATATTTATATCATTAAGTGCTCCAATTCATTGTTTGGGTCAAAGCTTCACAAGAGTTGACTTCCTAGTCCGAATTATTAAATTCTGTCGTTGTGGTAGGATTCGATTTTCGCCTTTCTGCAGATTATTAACATCTATTTACCGAAAATTTGAGGCATATTGCCAGCTTATCTAGAACTGAAACTTTCGTCAGAGAAACATCACATCTATGTAGTCGTACAAAATGTAGATCACAGGAAGTATTTCCTTGGTTTCTTAAACTAGTTTCAGAACAATTTGTTTATCTATCGGATTTCTAAGTTTTATTTCTCTAAATATTCCTAACATTTTTATATTGAAGGTTTCGTCAAAGAAAAATGAATTCATGAAATATTCCCAATTGCGATATGGGAATTTTCAAGAGCCACAAAACAAAACATGGTTTTTATGGGGATAAATTATTTAAATTTCAAAAAACTCCCACCGAAAGATAATTTTACCTACTGCCCGTGTCACCAATAACTTTTCTTTAATCAGCATGAATTAAGGGTACTAAGTTGGCTGCACCGAAAGACTCCTTTTGAATTTTCCGTACCCGAATTTTACTCAAAACTCTATTTAGATGGAACAAATCATCGGTTACTTCTTATTTCTGGCGATTTTAATTTAGTTTACTCATATATTTCGAGGCTTGCGGAGTGTTTTTTGTGTCTTTGAAGATCCTGTCAAAAACTCCACAAGGTATAGGCATACCTCGACTTATCACGTTAATTGGTTCCATGAAAGTGCGTTATAAGTCGAAAATGTAAGAAGTCGAAGCCTTAGAAATACATGCTCGTATGCATAGGGTAAAGAAGAGTAGAATTCCTCCTTAATTGTCATTTATGGTTTATGAAGAACCAAAATTAACATTTCGCATATATCACCTATTAAGAATCAATTCAAAATACATACAAAAATGTAAACGATTTTAGTTTATACTATCAAAATAAAGAGGAGTTATTAGAATGAATATTTATGAGTCACTCCTCATCATTTGATGACAAATCACGATGAATTCCTGCTGAGGTTTGCGGTTGAGAAGGTGTCCCAGATGCTGACGTTTTGAAAAATTTAATTAAAGTTATCCGACTTGCTTTAAGCTTTCTCGATTTGTACAATTCCTGATAACATTCAACACTTTTACTTACTGAAAAGGACACCGTCTGCTTTCTTTCATTGTCTCGATCATCCTTCAAATACCCCAACGCCTTCTCAATGTGTTCCGAAAATTTGGAAATTTTTTGGTTGGAAACTCTAAATTTTGTTGTACCAATTCTGTGTCATTTGTTAGAGTATTCAACAATTCTGCATTGAAAAGTGGCACTTCAGGAGTATTAATTACGTCAAATATATCCTCTTCATCGATTTCATCAAAGCCTATAGTTTTCGCAATCTCAAGAAATTCTCTGCAGATTTCTCATTCGGCCAGGCTTTGTTCATTGTGCCACTAGAAATTTTGGATATTTTCGACAGCCTTGAGAAAATCAAAATTTTTCCATATTTTTTTAATTGATAATTGGCTATCTTTATCCATCTTTATTAACGTTCCACCAACTGCCTGAAAGTTCGACGCATATAGTATGCTTTAAAGGTAGCAATTACACCTTAGCCCATGGGTTGCAGCAGGGAAGTGGTATTTGGCGGTAGGAAGACCACTTTCACATTTTTATCGCTTTGGTTGAGAGTTGCAGGATGTCCAGGAGCATTATCGACTAATAGCAAAACCTTGTGCGATAAGTTGTTCTTCCTACAGTATTCTTTGAATCCTGGACAAAATTCATTTCTAAACCATTCAGTGAATAACGCCGAAGTTACCCAAGCCTTGGATTTTCCGAACGGTACACCAGTAGAAGCTTCAGTTTGAAATCGCCAGCGGCATTTCCACCCAAAACCAGAGTAAGCCTGTCTTTGGAGACTGTGAAGCCTGGTGTTGTAGCTTCTTCCTTGGAAATAAACGTAAGTGATGGTAAACGTTTCCAGTAAAGTCCTGTCTCCTTAAAAACTTGTCCCGGTCTGTAACCGCATTCATCAATAAGACTTTAAACATGTCGGGAAATTTTGTCGCTTCATAATCAGCACTAGCCGCTTCTCCAGTCAATTTTAAATTATGCAGACCAAATCTTGATTTGAACTTGGCGAACTTCCTCCTTGACTTGCATTAAATTCGAAGAGTCGTTTTCACTTCTGATGGCATTGAACAAACTCCTCGCCTTTTCTTGGATGACTGCAGTTGAAATTGGTATGTTTATCTGGTTCATGTCGAGAATCCAGGCACACAGCAATTTTTCCATCTTCTCTAATACAAAGGGTCGGTGTTTTGTTATTATGGTGCTTTCTGGTGAAGAAATGCCCGCCTTAATATGCTCGCGACTTTTCTCCGCATTCCTTTTCATCTGTCTGGTAGTACATGTCTTCAATCCTAAGGAAGCAGCAATTTGCCCGGCTCTCTATGCTTCGTTCAAACGTTTAATTATTTCCTTTTTAAATTGTTTTTAAATTAATAACTTTCCTCTGCCTCTTCTTTTTAGGGGAGCTTCATCCTTTATCCATCCTGCTATAGGGGATTTTGATTCTTTTTCTGTTAAAGCAATTTTGTCGCTTAGAATAAGAAGGGCGTTTAAAAAAGTTTCTTACCAAGTTTTAGTCGTTAATTTCTTACTCGAAATCAAAACAATATCGTATTAGGCGTCCTTTAGTCTTGAGTTCTACTAACAAGATGCGTCTTGAGTTCTACTACCGAAATGAGAGCAAAACTTTCACCTTGTGACAAGAGTCCCTTTTTCTATGGTTTTAGATCTAAGCAGTCTCTCCCTTCCCTTCTTACGTCACTTTTGTCCCATTTGATTTTTTAAAGAAATTGTTCTACAATTACAAAATCGTAATACTTAATGCTGTGCAAATAACCCTACAGCAAAGAAATAATCACAGAGAAAAAGACAAATAACTATGATATAATCAGACTTCGAACTTGGGGGTGTGGGGTCGTCACGTCTATATTACTTCTAGAACACCAAGGAGACAGCAAACGGAAAACAGGAGCCGAACGCATCTATTGCAAAGGCCGATATCAGACGAAGTCCTCTCGAGTGAAATTAGTTGGAATCCAAGAATCATTCCGGCCGCCGGATACTTACAGGTCGGCCAGATCGTGTATGGCAGACTTTAGTGTTGCTATGCCTTTCATTGAGTAAATTAATAACTAACGTTTTTATAAGGCTTCCAATTTTCCAGATAAACAGAATTTTAAACCAAATAAATTTAAATATGTCAAGTCACAGCTCAACAAGGTTATTACTTTGATATCATTGAGAGGCTATACGGTTATTGAAGACTCTACACCTTCATATTTTCTCTCTTTTTTTAACATGCCAAGCAAATTCTTTCATCAATCACAAAACTTTTAACATTTGAGGATTGAGGAACTCCTAAGAGCTAATCCACTTAATATCGAACCTTCCAATTTTATGCTCTAGAGACTCCTTTTTTTAAAAAAAAAATACACAAATTTTCAAAAGAATGACTGTTTTGTCCAGGACTAAGGCAACCTATCAGACTCCGCCTCATCTTTACCCTGGGTACAGGGTAGCTGAAAGGGGCTACAGGTATAAAATCATGTCTTGTTTTTGATTATATATAAGAAGGCGATTACCACCTGAAACTTGGGACTCTTTCTACACAATCAGTACTGACTAAAAACGAAATCAAAGATCAATGAAATCTCGATCATTTTTACGGTCCTCAATGGTTGTTCAGGAACAATTGACCAGAATATACCGAAAATGTACTTCTCACTTTATGCATTGAATACCACTCCAAATCAATTGCTTCTCCTGCTCACTTGGTATGCTACTTTCCCCTTAGTATGGTTTTGAGGATTTCAATATGTTGAAATAAATCCGCTCTTAAAATATACGTCAAATTTGACTGTTGTTAGCTCAAAATCTGAAGTGAAGGAATGCATACAACAGCTACTCAATGGGTGAACTATAAGCACTAACTTCCTGTCACTATCCAATTTAAGAACTAAGCAGGGATCTTGTCATCCCTCCACAGACGTACTAGTTTTTCAGAAAAGCAAAAAACCGTAGATTTTATCAAAATATTAGGATTGTTAAAGAGACTTGCAGACTAAATGATATGAAATAATAAAAACTTGGTTTTTCTATTCGCTAATGTTATTTATTGGTTTTGCAAATATCGATATTTCGGGAACCACTTCATCAGTGCTAACAAGGACTTGTTAGCACTGATGAAGGAAGTCCCAACAAATAACACTAACGAATAGAAAAAGCAAGTTTTTATTATTTCAAATAATTTAATCGCTAAAAATACCGCATAATTATACTCAAACAAAATTATATTTTTTAAAGCTCGCCAAACAGAAATCGGGCTGTCCGCACGAACAGTCAGCGTCGTAGTCCATAGCGGACAGGTGATGTCAAACAGCACGCGGACTGTTCTCAGCGGACTACATAGTTTTATGCAAAAGTGATTGATTGTACACCGCTGCGAATTTCGTATCCAGGATTATGTCCGATGAAAAAGAACTTCGACTTTTTTCGGTATCCACTTTTTCTGTCCGTCGCGAACTCTATAATTTTTTACAAAGTGTCTGTAGTCCGCCGCGGAGAAGAGTAGTCCGCCGCGGTAAACCGCTTGCTGTTTCACCAGGTTGATGCAATATTTCATAATACAGAGTTCGCGATGGACAGTCCGCTCTGTTCGCGCGGACAATCCGCTTTCCGTTTGTCGAGTCCTTTTGTTAGGATGAAGATTGATACCAGAAATGTCTGTATCAATTTTCATCCTGAAAAACAGATCATCTTCAGCGGCTGCTACTTCTTCTTCTTCGTTTTTCTCTTTTTCTTTTTTTCTTTATTCTCTGCCTCGTTCGTCTCATCGTGATTGGTTCCGACACTTTGTCTGTTATTTGCCCGATCTGGATGCAGTTGCGAAGCTTTCAACTCTAATTTATTTATCTCTTTCCCTGATCTCAACATTTAATTTTTGTTTTACCGATTCCTTTTTAAGGTTTTGTGTAAAACAAAATCTAATTAAAATCGGTTTACTGTTTTAGGCATTTTTCTCGTAGGCGGTTGTAACGATTCACACCTAATTTGACGGAAAGGTGGGAACTGTGAATACTCCCGCATATGGTGAGTTACATAATTCTACATCGAATTTAAAATGGGGGTGTACATTTTTTTCATCAAATATTGTCATGCGTAGCATTAAATGAAAGGTCTCGGTTAGTACTTTCTAAAGCCGGTCTTAGTTTTGACATTTGTTGGTAATGTGGGGAGTGCGGGGGGTCGAATTTGATCATTTGTTTAACGAACCCATTCTTCGAAACTACTCAACCCAAAAATCTGAGGGTTCCGAAATAACCTAGATACCGATATATGTTCAAATAAAGTTAATAATAGTACGTTGCTATAATTTTTTTGCTTTGCTTTGCTGGAAAGGCCCCTTCAGTTCATTCTAGCACCACAATGTAGGGTATAATATTGAGCATGATCCTACCAAGTTTGGTGGAAATGGCACTATTACTAACAAAGTTATAATAGGTCAAAATTGTTGTTTCTTAGGAAATTCAAGACTGCAAGTGGATATTCTCACATAATATATGCATATATTATATGCGACGTATAAATGGTGCAAATGCACACTCAAATGTATTTATAAAAGAAATACACAAAACCTTTCATATCTGAAGCGTCCAGCTTCCGGTTTCCTGACTTGTTTTAGTATTGGAGTTCCAGGAATTTATTATGTATCTATTCATTTTCATTGCATCAGCTAGTCATGTTATTATGAAACTACTTTCCACCAATCGCATCGCTTTGATAGTAGCAAGTTTATTACAGTTGAGGGTGAGACACCATCCAAGATCACAAAGTTGTCTTCAATATTTAGACGCTACCGCGAACGTCAGAAAAAATTATCGGCATAGAACGGCTAAAATTATTTATATTTTTACCTGGCGGTACAAGATTATCTTTCCGTTCATTTTCCGCATGTCAAGATTCATTACTGTTCGTTCATTCACCGTTTCGAAACTATCCACTTTATTTTCGAACCTTCTCAGTACTATTATTATCTCATCTTCAAACTAAGAGTACCGCTGTTGGCAGCCAATTAATCCAGATTCCATTCCATTCCATTCGTGATTAACGATTAAAGTACTACTGAAGATTAACAGTCAGTCTAAGTTTATTTGTTGATGATAAGTTTCAGCTAACTATCATTGGCAATTAACGAGAAATTATATTAGTTGGCAATCACTAATAGTGACAATTCTTTTTAATCTTCAATCATGTTGATTACTAAAGAGAAAATTTAAAATAGTTGTAGTTTAACGGTTTAGTGTTTACTTTCTAAAAGATTAAAAAGAAATCCTAATGCAAAGCATTGTAAGCTCTTAGGTAGCTCATCTGGTAATCAATTCACTGATTAACGATTAATCATTAGCAGTTAGGATTGAACATGATTAGCTTCTTTCTATTCCAAATGAACACACGATTAAGGGTAATTGGACTTAATTTAACAATTGCGATGTGGCTGATACGAACAGTAGAAAATATTTGATAGTAAAATGCATATTTTTCAGGATAAACTTTCAATTGTGCCCTTGTAGTTGACATTAAATCATATTTAATTAGCCCAGTGCCCTAATCGCGAAAAGGCCCATATTCCCTACTATAAGCTCGTACTTCATAATAACTACGACATGTTCTCTTTGCCTAAAGTTTTTCACGCGCCTTTTTAACTCGATATTCACTACAGAGCCTCCATAAACGAAGAGGAAGGGCAATTGAAATTGACTCGAAAATTGCACCCTAATTCCTCTGCTATGAACAGAAAAAGTGAAAATCAATCACAGATTGATTCATATGTGCGTGCCATTAGCGGCAGGGATATTCTCTGTCTGGTTCCACCGTAATCGACCCAGCTAGATTATATCTTCTCTAACCCTTTCAAAACATATGAAGTAATGGATAGCGCTTCAATAACATACATTCGTATCAATCGAGGTAGATAAGTACCTCAATTACAAGAAACTTATACTTGGGTCCCGAAAATAGTTACATTGTATGTAGTTGAGCTCAATCCACGAAGGGTAACTTTTTCGTCATCGAAAAGGTCTGGGAGTGCACACCTGGTATGTGACACTAAAAATAAGCTCCATCGAGATATTTTATGAGGAACAACAAAGCCTGCCAAATTGGGTAATGCACACTCGTACATTGTATTGAAGGATTTTATATGCGCAAGGATTCTGAGGAAAACAAACTTCACTTCTTGGCAGTAAATATCTCGTATTAAGTTCTTTATCGCATGAACTCCTACCCAACCGAAATTAGCCTCAAACCCATAGTATTGGATTACCTATTTGCAGCATGTCCTTGTGCATGCACATATCGCAATTTTTCTCAACAGCACATCATACGCGCTACATCATCCCCCGCCACACCAGCATGGAAAAATGCTTACATATGATATTTTATTGCATGAAAAGCACCTATTTGTTTCTGGTTTTTATAACATGAAAAAGCAATTTACAGATGACATGTGACATTTTCACGCGTATATTTTCGAAATAAAGTTGAAGAAAGTGGTGACAAGAACGAGTCCTGGATCTCAACTCTACCCGCCGTACTAGAGCTCATTTATGTATACGACACTATACCGGGGCTAAGCCATGAACCAGAAATGCAACAGCTGGTCGCCCTCTTCAGGAATGAGTGGAATTGTAGTTGCAAAATCGGAAAGGATCACAAGACTTTCTCAAACTGATTTCACTGTGTTACAATACTATATATGCATGTCGTTCTTGTCGCCACCATTGCATTGCCATTTCTTTTGCCCATATAAATTTCCAGATATATGAGTATGTTGCCGAATGAATATATCCGGTATTTGGTACCCCCGTCTTGCCGCTGCACAGGATAGTGTAGCACTAGCTAGAGGGCTAAGGATAGAATTCCAGCTGCGGATCTACATATAGTATCTGTGCGCTTTCACAAGTGGAAACGAGCTAACTCCATTCAAGCCTTTCTTTCGTATGCAACAAAAGGAAACAAGGCAAATCCATATGTGAATCGTATGAGAGAAGTTTGTGAAAAGTCGTAGACGACGACTAATAAGAAAATCTGAAGACTGTGAAAAGTTTCCAAGAAAAGAAGGAGGCAAAATGGAGTAGCAACATTTAGTAGATGTGATTTTTTTTCGTTAACCCTGGAGTGAGTCTAGGTGAAGTGCCCTTTTGATAGGTTCATTTTCCATGACCGAATTTTACTTGTCCCCGCAGTAGCATTTTAGCTCCTCTCTCTCTATTTTGATCTGGTCGACTTCTTGAATTTTTCACTTCCATTTAGCCTTTATTACCATCAGGGGATAACGCACTCCTTCCCTATTTTCAATAAGAAGATTTCATTATATTTCCGGATAGGTAACCACTCGAAATCATAAAATTTATGCAGCTTTTCGTGTTTATCTGCCGAATTTAGTTAAAAAAATCGACTCCTTACCACGGTGTTCAAAATTGGAGACTATGCGTTTTAAGCCAAACCAACCATTTCAATCCGTTTTCCAGGGTTAATTTTCGGAATGTGCATCTGGCGCCAGGCTAATATTAAAGGCAGGTTCCTCTAGCTTAGAGAGGAGGTCACGGGGGCACAGAGACAAAGTCGACAATGTATTAAAACAAAAGTCAGACAAGTTGAAGAGAATTTTCGTTCCTCGAAAGACGACACTCCGTGGTACGTAGTTACCATTTTAATAGTTCACTCTTCTTCCTTAACATATCCTGGCTGACTCGCCTGTCGCCTCTCTATACTATTTCACTAGAAATGCCTTGGATCCTATGCCATTTGCTTCAACTTCAACCACTCCACGTATCGGGAGAGAATTTATCTTTAGTAGCACATGTGATAGAAAAGTCGTGTATTATCGCTTTTCTTTCGCTTCCGTACAACGTATTCTCATGTAGATTAAAAAGGTGACACAAAGCACAGGTTTGGGGTGGGTTTACGTTCACATTCGCCAACAATGAGCTTATGCAGTTTTCAATTGGTTTTCAGACGGAATTAATCCTGCCCTGTCGATTCATTTTGCATGACATCTTCCGATTATTATTTGCTCGGAGTGTAATATTGATATGCGAGGGGGTGGCTTTTCTTATAACATCATAACAAACTGGATGTGTGCGTGAGAATGTTGCCACTGTTCCAGTTTGGTTCGTGCCGTGCCTTGATTTTTCATATCTCCTTCAAGCGTCGTTCCTTGACTTTTGAAAGTATCTTTTTTTATTTTGAGTTATTCCCTTCTATTTTTAGAAGTTTCTCAGCGGGGGTTATACATAAATAATATAGCGTGAAAGTTATTTCGATATATCGACATTTCGAATTAGGTATTCTTTCCGACATTGAAGTAAGTCTGGGTTTGTTCTGTTTATGGATTATGCGTAACATAAATGTCTGCAAGATATCCTGGTGAGAAAGGGTTCAAGCAAAAGGTCTAACTTTTCGATGAGAAGGAATGTGGATTTTTTTCCATTTTCTAGGGCGGTATACAGGACAAAATTTTTCCGGAAATTTTCAATTTCTGTCGACTATACTAGGCGGCATTCACGGGATCTAGTCAGTCAGCCTTTCAACACTGAGTTTAGTAACATGACAAGATGTGGAATTTCCCTCCTTTTCAATAATGTGAACTATCTGCAGAGATATTACTCTCTTTCGTAGCCTTAAAGTGATGGTTCTTTTAAGGTGGTTTTCCCCTTCGCGTTAAATTTACTCTAGAAATATTTCAAGCTGCGTCAGTCCTACCTTAGCGTTGGAAACATTCTATTTCATCTGCAACGAGAACTTAGGTCTACTGATTTTTATTTCTTTGGCCTTCTCACCCTGGCTACTTAGTCGATGTATTTGTACCGAATTCCATGTTATTCGTTATACTGTACGGAGGTGTGTCTCAGAATCCATACTTTACTAAGCCGTGTTTCAGGATCCAATCGAAAAGGAGGTAGTTTAAACAGGAAAGCCAGGTTTATACATTAAGCCTGTTCATCATACTTTGCTCCAATATATTAAGTCCTTCTCCAGCCGTTTGATCCATTACGAGATAAGGAGAGTTCCGAGGTTTCCCCTTTCCCAAATTTTCGTCTTAGCAACTATCAATGGGATTATATTTTTATTTGGAGGAATATCTCTTTCAGCTAATGTGATATAGGTTGACGTCGTGGGCTGATGTATTCACCTCTCAAATCTAAAATGATCATTCCATAGGATCTCAACCAAGTTTGCAAACTGTGGTAGTTCTGGATGAATCAATGTATGGGATTGACATAATTTCCATGTATACCATAGCTTGTCAGCTGAATTAGAATCTCAACTATGATCATAACTCTTTGTGTTAACCTTTGTGTTTGTCCTGCAGATACAGGTTTGTGGCATGTATGCCTTGCCTTCTATGAAGGAATGAATACACATAGATAGGTTACGAAACGAGATATCGTAATTCCTTCCCTTCGACTTCTTTTATTTATTTATCGTAATGTCCTGAGAGTCGGTAAGGGTGTGACAGTTTTTTGAGCCATGCTGAAAGAACAATCTTTACCAGTTTTCCCTGGGACATTAGACTGCTTTTGACTGAAGCGACTGAATGAAATTATTTGTAATCAATGGGTGCTTCTGAAACTTCAATATGAAATCAGAATGCATCTTTGGGATAAAGTACCAGAAAATCTATCTTGTAGGAAAATGAGCAATCACTTTCTAGACCTTTCTAAACCCATTCAAGTTTCTTCGTCTGCGCTTTAATTAGGCTCCACAGTCGCGTCTTAAGTGCAGGACCCTTTCATCCTCTTGCTTGGTGATGCGTTTAGAGAGCAGCTCCTCCTTGGATGTCTACTGGAGTTGTTATATCCTTCTTCTTAAGGGAAAATAAAAACTTTCTGGCCCTCAGGTCCATTCCCCCTGCCTGCCGATATGAATTCACTATTCACCTGTATGGGTCCTTGCTACTATGTTGTCCAGTCCATAGTTGACGTCAAAAGCCGTCTTTTTGGGGGCATACGTCCTGGGTAGTTACAATAAAACGTGATACAATTTAGGCGGTGGAAACCATTAGAAGTAATTCCGAGGTTGATTGCTATCAATGAAAATTTGCATAAGTAACGGAGCAGAACGAACTTCACTACAGCGAAATATCATTCAACTTAAATCTGATTTGTCGGTAATATTATGAAGGGCCATCGACCTTGGGAGTCGGTGAGTGTGTTTAGGTTTTTTAGTTAGACCTGATACGAGCACATTGCTATAAACTGGCGACGATGGATAAGGACTTGTCAGATAGTCTATAATACTCCTCATTATAAAGTAGTGACTTTCAAAGTTTATGTGGATCATAATATACCTTATGAAAATTTCCTAGAGGCTAAGTCTAATTTGGGGTTTGATCGACCTTATAGATTATTATTTTATTGTGAAAGCACTGGAGACTGTATTTTTGTTCAGTGATTTTTTTCTGGCTTTTATTCTGGTCGTAGCTGATCTATCACCTCATCATGGCAGTACTCGGAAATTCAATACATTTGTTGCTACAAAATCGCAAAAGTTACCTATTATCAAGCCTCACGTCGTTCACGTTGAGATACAGTTCACTGTTGCCGGAGAGCACCTATCAACATTAGTAAAGTGCTCAGTTTTAGTAAGCTCGCAGTTATCGATAGTGATCTTGTCGGCCATATTAGTATCGGTCGACTAAAGCGTTCAGATTTAGCTATAGAGGCAGTCGTTTCAAATTTGGGTGAATTCATGATAAGAAAGAAGAGGAGTGACGTTAGGTTGTTTCCTTGGTAAGCACAGATGAGGACGTGGAGCGGTCTTGACGTATCTGTCACTCCCAGAACTCCCCTTTTTGGATCACGGTGGTGCTGTTTAATTCTACGGATGAGTTCCTTTTGTACCAGAGCAGAGCTTAGTGGATGAGGTTGTGTCGTCGGTCTGTGTTGGTCAAAGTTTTCTTCACGAAGGCGAAACTAATGAAGGCTCCTACGATGTTTCATGTTAATAGTACTAAAGCTCTTGAAACTAACCTGGTCGACTATGGTTTCAAAGATATAGCACTTGTTGAGGATGCTCTCTGAAGTCTCCATGGTGTGAGACAGCAAGCAAACCAGAAAGTAGTTAAAAAAAATCCGTCGAACTTCCAATCTTTTTCCACATTTAAATGATTGTAATTTCTTGCCAATTAAGTAGCGTTCTATGCTCCCAGAATCACTAACTGCAGAATCTCAATAGTTCAGAGTGTTCGATTTGTAGCTCGGATGCAAGTGGTAAAGAGTTCGAGTTTCTTCCCTTTTTTGGCAGGTTTTCGTATCTGTCTAAACCAAGAAGCCAAACATTCCACTCTTATTCTCTAAATTTTTCGTCTGAATATGTTTTGTCCAGACCAACCTCCTAACAAGCTGTATTTCAAAGAATTGGGCCCCAAGGTCTGCTTATTCAGGAAGAAAATAATATGGTCTTGTTAGTTGCGATGTACAAAATGTCATATGTGTTGATCTATCACCAACATCATATATCATGGGATCGACTGGTTTTTCGGCAATAAACTCAGAAATTCTAAGGCTAACGAAGAGATTCGGGATTGCACCGCATGTTTAGCCTTTTTCGACAGATGGTGTCTTTAAGACGTTTCAAATTTTAAAGTAGTGGTTATCTGTGGATTCTCGGAGGAGGTACTCATAATGAACAGAATAAAAGAAAACTGTTAGCTTCACCTGCTCTGTGAATTAAACTTGGCGAGTTTTTTTTGCGTATGTTAGATTAGACCTTCATTTCGATTTCATAATCGCAAACCCATCCTTGGTAATAAGACTTCATTTTCTTCTGAGCGGTCAGGCTATTTCTGACAATATTGACTGCAATTAATTCCCTGATCGTCCGTCATCAGAGGTGCCAATTTTTGGTAAAAATCTTCTGAGAGAACGCAACTGATATTCTACAATCTGCTAGCTCTTGATTGATTTTGCCACTGTGTTGTAGATGATGAAGCATGTCCAAGGCGTTTGACTACATGACTTTTTTGAAATGTCAAAACACCGAAAACATGTATAGCAACATCACTATAAACCGACGTTGAGCACATTCTCTCTTTTTGATAACAGCGGAGGTACCGATTGTGGACCCATTGAACAGTCCGGTTGCTGTCTGACTCCCAGTCTCCCGGCTATCGTGCTGACCAATTGTAACAAATAAGGACAATTTTAACCATATTTCGAGACAAGACTCTTCACTTATCTAGGATAGACCAAGTCTATTATCTCTCTTTATCGACCCGACTACATTCGAGTCGAATAGTTGATCGTCAAGCGGTATGACTCAATTCCTTGGTCAAAACCTAGAGATGAATTAACTCATAAAATCATATTTTCGATTTATTAGCAAGGTTAACGCTTTGGTAATTTCGAAAACGTGTCAAGGCGCTCCACTGTCAATGCAGATTTCACGTATTTTAATAAAAAACTTAGCCTTTAAATTGAGAACTCAATTGGTCTTGGATATCCTCAGAGTAATTACCACTGATTGATGGTATCGCCAGCTCAGTATATCTGCTAAAGTATTCAAAATTATCTCCTCCCAACCAACTCATCAAAATCCAAATCAGGTCGTCTTGATCCAATAGCTTACCGCACTGCAACGTATTCATTTCCCACTTCTTTTTCATTGCATTGAAAGAAAAAGCTTCAATTTCTCTTATCAAAATAAGTACAAAATCTCATTTTGAATTGTCACTAGGATCTGCACATTTTGTCGATAAAAGGAGAGGAAGTCTATGAAAGAATAAGTGAAATGAAAAGCAGAGAGAGAAAGAGAAAAGTCTCCTTCTTTAGATCCTCTTTAAGACTGCATACGACACTGAGTGCCAAACAAACAACAACTCCTGAGGTAATGCGACAAAATTTCCTATTGAAAGGCATGTTGCAATGAGGTGGGGTGTGAGTGAATGTACAGAAAACATTTCTTGAAAATGTCAAGTTGCCTGCTGCCGCTGCGGCCGCCATACAACAACCCTACTCTCCTCCTCTCCATCAGTTGCACCTATTCTTCTGCATTTCCATACTGAGTGCTGATGACGTATGGAAAAAAAGGAAAAATCATTATATATATGTACATACCTATATAAATATATTTCACCATTAAATCCAGACAGTCTGTTGCATGCAATGCAGACAATCTTTATCCTAAACTACCCTTCATATGTCTATATATCCCGAGATGAGTACATATGTGTGCATACCTTCTTTCTTTTCACTTTTTCCTCCAATCTCACCGTCGTTATCCTACATGATAGTACAGGGCTCGAGGAGCCAGTGTTTATTTTAGGGGAAGAGATTTTTTTGTCCCGTGTTTATTTTTTTGCCCGGCATACTCGTATGTGAAAAGGGGTGAAAAAATTGCGCGAATTTTCCTTAGCGTAAAATGTCGTGGTGTTGTCACCACTCTCGCACCTTCCTGTGACTGACTGTTTTATCATTTTTCTTAGTCCTGTTTATCGTCACTTCACAAATTTATCCCTTGGTATCACACGTCACAGTCTTCTTATTATCCTCGATGCTTTCTCGGACGGCTACGGAAGTAGATATTCAGGATGGTTGTGAGGCTCGTCAGGGTATGATTTTGTGATATGTGTGTAGATTGGGGGATTTCACATGGGATACTGGCGTGGTATCATAATACTATTTAGTATCTTGGACATACATAGACAGTGGAGGCGTAAAATTGTTACATATTTAAATTTTGAAGGAAGAGCTTGAAGATTGCGAGTTAAGCGATATTATGTGAGCCAAATCCGAGCACGCTTCTCAAATCTGGAAAGTGCGGAGTGATAGCCATTCCCTAATTCAAGGATTCCAAAAAATGAAGGCTAAAGAGTGAGTTTAGCTTTTTTCCCCATTCACACTGCAAATACCATCCCTTCATCTTTCACTCTAGAGTTTTTCCAGCAATTACTGCATCATTCCAGTATCAAGTAAAATAATTGAAGTGTACAATGACTTCCCCCACCTACCGTACGGCTATGCAGGAACGAATATCCGTTTCTTACAAAAGGGTTGATATTCTTACGAATATCCTTTCAGACAACTTCATTCGTATCCTATGGATATTATATCCTCTTGACTTGCTGCTACACATTCTCTCCATAACCCTTCCGTAATATGTTTGTATCTATATTCAGGATATCTTTTGCCCAGCCGTCGTTCAGATAAGTATCACAGAGCTTCGCCGTCAGATAACCAGCGGGTGGAGTGAAATGCTCTTGAATGCAATTCTTTAACGTAACTTTGCCACCACGAAATGCTACTCGTGGTTTTGTTATTGATCCTTGAAAAACGCATCCTTGAATAGACACTACACTAGAATTGAAGGGAGCCTGGGCACTTGTGGTTGATTTTGGTATCCTCGATGAAAACTTACAAAAGGGATTTTTTCTTCGGCAGTACCATTAGCCGTGCGGCTTGTCTATATCCCATACCGACCCAGTAATAGCTACCCCAAAGATTTTATATCGTCTTTATGAAAAGGAGCGGGAGGAATAAAAAAAATTGAAATACTCATACATTATAATAGAATAACAACCCTAAGGAAAATTTCGCGGTTTGTTGCTGTGTGTGCGCTTCAAAGGAACTTATTACGCCGCCACCGCTACAGCATGTAGTCAAAGCGCTAGCGGTTGTACTTCCACGAAGATATCTTCAGCCTTTTTACCAACTCCTGCCGCTGATACAACCGCATAAAAAGAAATTCTTTTGCACATATTTTTTTAAGTCTATCATTTAGCTACAGGCTTTCCGGTGAAAGCTATTTTGAAGGAAATATAATCTTTTCATGGGTGGCAATGAAATTCATTTTTATGTCGTTTGTTGTGGTGAACAGTATCCTTGATCATATTTTGAACGTTCTATCTATGTAGGTTGATGATGTCGGTTTAATTAGCTCTAACTTCCTCAATTTTTTGAAACGAGCCTAGACCCTCATTTTGAATTGGATGTAGATTTTTCGGCATTTTAGGAATAATGGGATTCTCTAGTAATATCAGTGATACTTCTACTTCTAAGACTGTTAATAACCTCAGTTATTTTCCTCAGGATTTACTCCTATAATACTTCCGAATATCCGAAACGATATTTATCTACCTTAGCACCTACAAGTATTGTAACTATTCTTTTATCTCAGAGGAAGGATAACAGCATGTTCTCTATATGATAGTTAGGTGCTGGAATCTCGATTCTCATGCTCATGGTTCAAATTCCAGTTACATTATAGATGATCGAATACGTCTGTGTGCTTATTCTGCTGTTCTAGACTTACCACTGGTGCAACATTAGTTCTGATGGTAATGAAACTGCAAGACACAATAAAAACGGAAAATACCAGAAAGAATAGATAGATAGTATCACACACACCTTATCCTTCTTCAAATCGGTGATCCTGCGTAAATAGTTGCTCTTAAAGAAAAGAGATTGAGCGAATTGGCATTAGTTCGCTTTAAGAGAAAGATATATCATCACAATTTCAGCAAGGAGACGAAATCAAAGAGCTACCTTCAAGGAAGTTGAAAACTGGCAATAAAGGCTGAAATGAGATGAAGTTAGAAAAGAAGCGCAGGATAAAGCCAGCCGTTTCCCGAGCTCTGACAATATGAAGAAAAATCCAGGTCCTGAATTGCTCTCTGTTGGGGTAAGCAACTCCACCACGAGAGTATGAAAAAGGAATTTAGGAGTGTTTGATAGAGTAACGCGTCAAATGTTATTTACCGATGTCCGATGTCATCTTATTTACCACAAATTATCTTAGTTAACACAGGTCGGAAGAGCAATTGCAGGTCATCAAATAGAATAAGCCACGAAATAAAAAAAAAGAAGAAAGGAGTTGGTAGAAAACAGATAATGATGAAGTGCGGAAAAATTCAACAGAAAAGAAGCAGAACCGAAAAGTACAATCCTCGAAAAATACTTTTCAGGATCGGTCAACGAGTTAGGAGACGACTCACGACATAATTGATGACGGAAAGTTGAGTGAAATATTGGACAAATATATCTCATGATCGACAAATCAAAGGCTTTTGGTGAAAATTTCGTGCATCTTCTGCTGCAATGAGATCTGCCTAGAGGTAGGATAAAGAGTGTAAAAGAACTGCCTGCACTGAGTGGAATACAGAAGCAGAAAAGGGTAAGGAGTTTTAACTGAAGAGAAGTAATGACAACCTAAATCTTATAACTTTGGAGCAGTGTCACCAAAATCTTAGAATTTGATGCAAATGAAAAAGGACTGGGTTGGGTTTCTGTAGTTGCGAGAGTGAAGCAAGAATAGTTGAAAGCTTCATCTAGATCGGTTTCCATTCTCACTAAAAAATCTTTACAACACCCACGATTTTGTTTCAGGATAGAGTGGGCTTAGTCTGTCATCAACCTAAACGCGGGTTGCACTAATTTGAGGAGTACCTCACTCCTTCCTTGTAGTTAACGGACCACCTTTTTGGGGGAAACATTCGTTGATTGTGTTTTTTGGGCAACAATTTGTTGATTGTGTTGGCGCAGCGTGAATTTTGTCGCAGATTTTCTGGCCGTCCGACACCCACTGGACAAACACTGCGGCGTTTGACCACTCACCTTGAAGAGACAGCACGAGAGGTCCCCAAGGAGAGGCAAACTCAGAGCAGCCGTTCTGCTGAGAACATAACTACTGTTACACAAGATGTCGAAGAGGGGCCCTGAACATCGACCAGACGACATGCCACGCAATTGGGCATTAACCGGCGGTCCCTACGCAGAATTTTTGGTGGATTTCAAAATGTTCCCTTACAAAGGGCAGACAGTGCATCAGTTGTTAGCTGTTGACCGCCAAACTCGTCCAACCTGCGCCCAAGCCATCCTGAATCTCAACGGAAGCGAGGGCGATTTTTAATCGAAAATTATCTTGAGCGAGAAGGCTCATTTCCATCTTAGCGATTACGTGAATCGACAAAATAATTGTTTCTGAGGCACCGAAAATCCATGTATCACCCACGAAGAGCCAAACCTGCTCAAAGGTACTGCGTGGTGTGCTGTTTGCGCTGGAGGAGTCATCGGGCTATTTTTCTTTGAGAGGCGGCCAAACGACGACTGTGGACAGCGCGCGTTACAGAGCCATGATTACGGAGTTTTTTGTTCCTCAATTGGATAAATTGGGATTGAAAAATATGTTGTTCCAACATGACGGTGCTACGCCAAACACTGCTCGAGCCACAACCGATATTCTAAGGGAAGCATTTCCGGGTCGCTTAATCTATCGTTTTGGTGATTTGCACTGGCTGGCCAGATCATCTGATTTAACTGTTCCACACTTCTTTCTATGGGGTTTTTTGAAGTCGCAGGTTTACGTCCACAAGCCTCAGACTCTTGAAGCCCTTAAGGGCTTCGCTAGGAATGCGAAAATCTGTCGCCCGAGGTTCTCGCAAGAGTTAAGGAAACAGGCCCGTATGGTCATCAGCTCTGACGGCGGTCACTTGGTCGATAACATCGAGTGATTACTTTTGCCCCATCTTGATGTATTTATACTTCATAGGCTGGCCTAATGAGATCGATGTGTGGATGGGATTCATTTTCGTTTTAAAAAGTGTTCTGATAATACTATCATAGATAATATAGTAAATGGTCTTTCCGTGCTTACGATCAACTCATTATGCGGCCACCTATTCTTGGATTACTCGTTCCATCTACATTGCCAGTGATCATGCGACTCCAATTTTGCAGCATCCCTGCATTCTCGCTCCCATTTATACGTCCGGCATGATATAGCTAAATGATTTTTTGTACGAGTATCCTTTTGCGGCTGAAGTTCCATTACCAAAACTGCATTATCTGATGTAGTTTTAAAAATGCTATGGACTCTCTGAATATCAGTGTAGGAAATTTGTTCGCTTCTGGAAATACCATTCTATGTAAGCGTTTGATACCAATGCCAACGCCCGTGCAGAACAAGTCATTGTAATGATTCTTTATTCGAATACGGAATACAGCCCAAGGCATCTAAGTCCTAATATGAGGTGATCGTGTTTCCAGCCAATTTAATCAGGTCTTTACCACTCTCACGGATCAGCAGTGGTGGCAACTTTAAGCAGCGAGATAGGAAATTCATGATTATTCAATCACCCGCGAGGATCAAAGGGTGTTTCAAACCCAAATTCGATATTGACGTTGAGTCTAGCCATCATGACACCATGAAGCTAGAAACCCAAATTGGCCGTTATTACCTGCTTGTCTGTCCGTGTGTCTGTCACACGTATTTTTCTCAGAAATGGTTATGGCAATTGACACCAAAATTGTGCAGTGAGGTTCATCATTCTACGTCTAATTTAAGGGGGAGGGGGGTCCCTATATATACAAAAGAGGGGTGTATCACCAAATGTCGTCATGTGGGGTATCAAATGAATATGTTGGAAAGGTAGGGAGTGCGGGGGGTCGAAAGTGTTCATTTCTTTCACGGGCTAAAGGGTTTCATCATTGTGAGTATTTGCCTTTTTTCTTGTGATGTGGTGGAACGTCCGAAATGGTTGGATTAACATTATTTCATATTATGAAGTTTGCAAAGAATCTTTGGTTTCTACATGCAGCAGGAAGTGTGGACTGATTAATGGATCTTGTGAATATAGCCTGTAAAATTATTCGATACTGCTTTAATGGATGCTGTATGTGCACCTTTGTAACGAATCCGTCCCCTTCTCAGACCCGTTTTCTTTTATATTTAATCCTTGGGTGTCCGCGGAGGTATTTTGTAAAGTTCTAACCTTCCGATGTGCCGCGCCCATTGGAGTTTTTTTTTCATTTTGATATTGATGTCGCCACCTATATATAGTATACAATGTCCTAAATTTTCCATACGATTATTTCTATCACGGGTACGTTTGCAAGTTTTTCCAAAAATTGTATGGACGCCAAATTGTTTTTCTGGGTACTTTCCTGGATTTTATGGTAGACGGAATTGCATAGTTTGTTTCGTTCACTGGATTTATCCGTTTATCAGTGGTGCAGGCTCATCAATGAGTTTACCATGAAACGGTAAGGAAAACTTTCCTAACAGAAAGCTATAACCCTATTACATGGCGAGTAAAGACAGTATACCATGAGCTGCCAACCA
The DNA here is from genome assembly GCF_905115235.1 of Hermetia illucens. Lineage (NCBI taxonomy): Eukaryota > Metazoa > Arthropoda > Insecta > Diptera > Stratiomyidae > Hermetia > Hermetia illucens. The sequence goes on along the minus strand of NC_051850.1, from coordinate 149,796,840 downwards.
TGCCCTCTATATTCTGGATAAGTCTTGGTAGTTGAAGTTTGAGTGGTTGGCATTCAGCTTGATATGGCGCTATTGGATGTTCTTAAACAAGGTCGCCATGTACTCGACACCGAGGTTCACATAAGCATCTGTTTCAACGTGATACCATAGTGACCTATATCCCTTCATAAACTGCCACTTCATTAAGCTCCTTTTTTTGTGGAGCCCTCATCTTCCTCCCAAAAAAATATTATTATTCAGTAGACCGCCCATCTTAAGGCTCCACGTCCGATGTTGAATGTAAAAATGACACATAGGGCTCTTTCATGTTGTTGTTATAACTGACACTGGATATAGGGCTTTTCCTTAATAATTTGGTAGCCCTGGCATTGGCATCACTTCACGTAGAAATGAATTGTATTTCCGATGAGATTGGCATCATCTCTACTATTCAGATATTTCTTGGATATACAGTAGAAGCTCGCATTAAGTAATTCAACTAACACTTGAACAGAAGTAGTGAAACGTTGAATGTTCCAATGTTCCATGTTTAATTCCAAAGATTCATAATGAGTTTAATAACAACGTGTGATCGGTACTCATTTGTTTGGATTGGACGGATAAATTGGGCGTAGTTCGGGCAACTGCTTTCCTAGAGGGTCGAGTCTAGTAAAGGCCAAGACTAACCATGTTTTGTGATAATTTTATGCCTATTTACTCGCCTGAGGTAGTTCGATAGTTTTACATGTTTTGGGACCTTCTCGTCAAGATACAATTTCTTTGTAGAACGAGCATCCTCATCAATAACCTGGGAGCCTAGATATTAAAGAAAATAAACAAGAGGAGAGTATGTCCCCTACTGTATTTCGGGGACTTCCACGAGCTCTTCGGTGATGTTCTCGATCCATGTGGCCATGGGCGGCGATGATACCGCTGGACTGATTGCAGTTGGTTGCACTTTAGTTAACTGGTCGTGCAGTGGTTTTATGCAATAGCGCCACCCTCAAATGAGGCGCCCCACTCCATTATTTCCCCTACTGATTCCATCCTTTCGTAGCGGTTTACGGAAGCTTGCGCTTTTTTCCGAGGAGACCAATCTCTACAATGTAAATTCAACTAAAAAAAAAAATACTTCAATAAAAATAGATCAGCAATTATTGCTGGAATTATTCCTTTAAAGAGTCAATTTCCCTTACTTACTACATCTGCCGAAAAGCACATATTGCTCCAAACGCTCCAACCGATCGCTGTCAACCACTTCAATCTTTTAATCTTTTAATTCACTCAAACAACCCTTACGTCAATCACAATGACTTTCAATCAGGTCTTCTATATGACAACCTCATATTTACCTCTTTACTATATAATTAAAACCAAACCACAGGTGAAAATTCCAACACGAACTTTCCTTTGCGATACCTCCCACGCCTTGCACTCAACTTCCCTTCCCTTTCCCGAATTTTATCCTTTATAAAATTGTCTTTTGCGCATTTCATTAGTGCACTTGCTGGAAAATGATGCCCTTTCAACAAGTTTGCGTGTACTTATCAGAACTGCTTAAAATGTTAATGAAAAATGTCCTTAATTTAGTTAGAAGCTCTCGCAGAGAAAATTAGTGGACCTACCTCAAACACATATTTCAGTTGCTGACCAACAGATACTCGGTGGGACGCGAAAGGACTAAAAGGGTTTGAGTTTGATGACAATGATGACTGAAAATATTTGAGTTGCATTTTTCTTAATTTCATTTTGTGGGAATGTTGGTCAAGTGAAATGGTCAGAGGAAGCAAACGTTTAGCGCTGAAGTTGCGGACGGGGTTGGGAGGGCTAGTTCCGCAGAAATCTGACCACTTGGTAAAATGGACATAGGGACGATGACTTCCTCAAGGAAATATTTTTGGAGTTGGAATTTGGCTCATAAATTTTCTGAAAAATGAAGGAATTTGAAGAAGCCCTATTATGGAAAAAAGCAACAATCGCCCTTAAATGCTCATTCAAAAATCGCAGAATTAAACACAAGCTTTGAAGGATTTGAAATTTCGGTGGCCAAATTCCTCACATGCGAATGTAAATATTTGCAGTTTCATACTAAGCCATAAACCTCGTTGCAGTCCCGAATGGAAGAAATCGGAATGAAAAGAATAAAACTCGCAATAGAGCATAAATGACGCCATACCATTGCAATGAATGAAGGTGTTATGAGTTTGTCACGGGGTTGGAGTTTACGGTCGCTCAGAGCTGACTCTGGTAGTTCCATTCAACTTTTAATTATCATTTCAGCACTTTAATATATGACTCGGAAAGGTCATGTTCACTGGGTAAAGTTGTCGTCGTTTTCGTCGCCGTCCTACTGCCATCAACATCAGCGGGTCCTTTAGCAGAATAACAACTGCACTTGCAGTACACACACTTGCCGAAGACAACGAGGCCAGATATAGGGATAATGTGTGATGTGAACATGCAAAAATAAATTTGCGGGATGTGACCTCCGGCGAAAATTTATATAGCGAAGTTTTAACTTCTGAAATTGTATGAAAGCTACGACTACGATACGATGCGACGAAGTATCAGGATGTGAGCCGTGTAGCAGCAGTTCCGCGGGTTACGAAAACAAAACACCAACTTTCTTCCTTTTTTACCGGCGAGGGAATTCTACCATTATAAAGCGGAAGAGAAAAGTTTTGTTGACTTTATCATTGTAAATGATTTAATGGTTTCGCTTAGAATGAAAGCGTCATGGTCAAAGGAACGGTTTTCGCTGAGACAGGGTCGAGGATTTTGTGTACTTTTCAAAGCATTGTAATCAAGAGTCAAATAATTCACTGTTGCTGCACTTTGTTGCTCTTGGGGGATTCTGTGCAAGTGGAAGGAGTGAAAAATTTAGGGAGAATTGAAATGATGAAGAACTGTCCTGAAAGTATCTGAATTTCATCTTAACGAATCAGGCAAACTCTATTGTTACTACTCTGTAGATTCATGTGACGTCTGACATCTGCAGCCCAGAAGAAACTCCGAGCCATGGTTATAGCATCAAAATAAAAGCGAGTTGCGAGCCTCCCAGATTTCATTTGATCCCCCCAAACCATATCATCCTATCTACTTCCACCTAGCAAAAAAGGACACCCCCATTACCTCCACTTCTCATAACATTCCAATAAATTATAAATCTTCAAAATAATCAACTTAAGCCTACCTTCAGCGGCCAAAGCTCATTTATATTAAATCCACTGCCGACGCAAATACATCCTTTCATGTCCCAGACTATATTAACCATATCTCTTCCTGCCGTGCCCACTCCTACTTTTCGAATGCGCCTATAACTTTAATGCACACATAGCCGTACATATGCATATTTGTATGAGCATACTTAGGACGAACGGTCGGTCGGTCTATCTTTATTTATTTCCACTTTAGCATTGGTGCATTGCGACAGTTGTTCGTTTTGGGGCAAAAGGCAGGCTGCTGGCTACATTTTATAGGGAACATCGAAAAAATGCCTAGACCTACAATAATGGTGTCTACATACTCCCGTAGCCTGTGATGGCAATGCTGTTGACTATATTTTATATCCTAGATGGAGTGTTCTTCTCATTCATATGACTAGTTCTCGGCGTAGAGAGCACTCCAGACCATATACGTGTAGGCCGACCGGGTACATAAAGTACTACTTGGTGTGCCTCGAAAAAAGGATATATAATATGAAGGCTTGAATTCATTATATAAATGTAGGTAGTCCCATGAAATGTTTAGTACATAGGAAAAATATTTTCCGTACGGTCCGCTTCCCGTATATGCTCCGATTGAAAGATACTCCCTGATTGGTTGGCTGATTTGGCTGTTTGGTCTCTATTAACCAGCGAAGCGAACAAGGACTTGCAACCCTACGACCGGGTATGAAGTCGCCAACTTACCAGCGAACATGAGGTTTGACAACATCCTCGCCCCGTCTGCAAAACGCCTCGAGCCGAGTTTGAACTGGATAAATGGGAAACGATTTATCCATCCAATGCAATGTGCTGTTCTTCGACTTTTTCTGCAAGTCGATGGCGGCACAAACAGCGACAAGGACAATAACAACAAAGACGATAAGGACACACCATCGTCTTGCAAGCGATGACGACAAAGGCCTATGTCTTAAGAGAGTGTAGTAGAGGTTGTTGCAGAAAATTTGGCATTCGCCCAAATGAAATTCTCTCGTTTTTCCGCCAGTCTTCGGTTCCATCTCTTGTCTAATTTCAATTCCATTTCGCTTTTGGCTATGTTGTTTGACTCCACTGACTGACGCGCGATCAATACCAGGGCCTTTTGCCAAAAAATGTATTTAGCCTAAATTTTTTCCTATTTGCTTGTCTTGTGCAAACTTGGAAATTTTATTACAGCATTTTTTCTGTGTTCATTTTTTTCAAGATTTCTTAAATTGGAAGTTCGAAAATGGGACTCGTAAATAAGATTTAGTAACTAGGATTTTATTTTAAGGACTATTTGGAAGATCTATGTGTAATTGCTTCCTTGCGAATTGAAGTGAAATCGTTTCCGCACGGATATCAATGCCACAGCGTCATAGAAGTCCACAAGACATTTTGGGATTTTTTGGCACTTTTAGAAGCCAATTTTTTCAGCTTCAATATCCATCTGTCGATCTGTACTTCGACTACATGCATGCAACTTTGGAGGAAGGTACTGGGTCGGAACTTAACAGCGGTTCTCTTCTTCAGGATTTTTTGAAGACACAAGAAAAGTGGATCCGGCTGTTGGTTGTATCTTCTGGATTGCTCATTCCTGAAAAATGTCTCTCACCAAATACCTTATTCTCTTTCGCGCCGTCTTCAACTTGGATAAGAATTCCAGTGGAACAGGTTGGGCATCCTAGGGCTAGGTCATGTTATGTACCGTTTAGAGACTCTTCTCCCTCTGATTAGGGATGCTAACTACGAGAGTACGATCTAGAATGCAAAACAGACTATATTGATAGAACTACAATGGAGACCCTGAACGTGAAGGAGGAAGATATTGTCTATGAGAGGAGAGGGCTAAGATGGTGGGACATTATGGAGTACTCATGGTAATCATCGAGTACATCGGTCCACTACGGCCTAAGACTATGGCTCTCTGCACCTCAAACATCCTGGTAATCCTTCCAAAGACCCCCAACACAAAGAAGGAAGAAGCTTTCTATGAGTAACTTAATGCAAACCTGCCCAGAGTTACCTCCTCCTACTTCCTACCTGAACCTGTGGATCGCAAGGAGAATGGATTAATGTTTCTGGACCTCTGCAAACTGTCTCTTCGGAAGAAACCAACATTTGACGGTCGCTTATGCTGTTTGAGTATTGCGTTTGCATCTCGTCGGAACCATGAAAAGGTTTTACTCCCAAATTGAACACGGATCGCTTTCATACTACCTACTACTACTACTACTACTAGCGGGGTTTATATAGCCTTAACCAGCAGTCTACTACAGAGGATGCTAAGAAATCTTGTTGACCATAGAAACCTGAAAGTAGATCAAGAAAGGTAAGGAACTGAAAAGTCTTAAGATCGCTGAAAGCGGCAGGAAGCACGGATCATTGGGGCTTCAATATAATGGAAAAACTGGCTAAAGGCACATATCGTACAAAAACGAAGTTGACTTTCTATTGGTTAGAAAAGCTTCCTATGTTGTAAACAACGATGATTTCTATATCGTATCTATGTCGCATTATAAAGGAGGAGGAGGATCACATTTGCATATGATCTAGTGAAGTTCGCAAAATGGTTAGTCACGATAATATGTGGAACCGACGAACCATCTAAATTAAGCAAAATTGTCTTTGTCATCAATTGCACTGCCCCCTTTCCCGTAAAACTTCCCTCCTCGAACGTCGTTCCTTTTTAAAATATATAGCATGGGGAAATTTTGCTAGAAGGTGGATAAACAACACAAGCATTTGCACCCCCAAAAAGAACATCCGCCTTGAATGCCGTCGCTGGGGGATTATCAGAGCGATATAATACGGTGCAAAATATTGTATGTTGTATCGAAATCCGCCAGGGTCAGTTTTGTTGTTGATTCTATTTCTTGTTGTAATCGCTGAATCCCCATTGACCGCAAGCAACTATGACGGTCTTCCTGAAACACCTACTCTATGCGAATAACATCCGGTTTCTCGCTCAATGAGTTATGAGCCTTGGCTTAATGTTCCTAATCTGAGGATGAGGAAAGGAAATTCTCCCAACTGAAGATAAATATCAGCAAAACCTGCTATCAGCAAATCTGCTTCAATGGGTAGAATATCGAACACATCGATCACTCGACGCTTTAAAAGCACCTGGTACACTTTTGATGTTTCTCCCAAAATTTGCAAGTGTAGCTACCTGGACAACAATACCAAGCTAAAATGATATGCCAAAATGTCCCCTCTATGGTACTACCTAAAAGGGACCCATGAATAGTAAGAGTCAACTCGAAAGCCGTCGTCGTCAACACCTACCTCTATTGTATACTCAAAGTAGTCTCACTCCTCCTGTGGTCGATTTTCTGTCCTTTCTGGGCTAAGGTTGTCTGCTTTGCCAATGACTTGGCCGTGGCCATTCCAACTAAGTACTTAGAGAATCTCCAAAAAGAAACAATAAAGGATTGAAACGTTGGCCGAAAATGGGCTTGGACGACCCTGGCTTATGTGAAAGGGGAAGTGCCTTTGACCACGAATCGTAAAAAGATAAGCACTGCCAAAGTGGAAGTCGGTAAGCACACGATCGTCTTTGAACTGCCTCTCCAATATTAGGCGGTTCTTATTAACTCCGAAGTAAGCTTTAGAGGCACTTAGTGTATACTTGACAAAAGGCAGCCGGTGCCACCACGGCACTTGTGAGGATATTGCCGTAATTGGCCGTCGAATAATGATGATAGCGTCCTAGGGTCAGAACTGGAAGCGCCCTTACCTTGGCTTTTTAGTTTACATGCCTGAGCCACAGCGGACCTTTCTTTGTATGATATTTAAACCTCCGTGAGGGAATAAAGAACTACAAAGAAAATGCGGGTGGAAGACAACGGAAATATCTATGAATCGATCAATGAATACATGGGGATGATGATGCATGAGAAATTAAGAAATAAATGCTGGTCTATGACAAAAGTAATAAATAACATCGGCGGACATACAGTCAGAATGATGTCATGCATTCTGCTCTGCCCAACTTTTGTGAAAGTATTGGTCAGGACCTTACATAACAGCAGTTGGCTCCTTGGGTGCTCTGATTGTACTTGGAGTAAGCAAGATGTCATGAGCACGCGAATTCTAGCTACATTGGAATGGAAGACAATGAAGCTGCAGATAAGCTACCAAGGAAGAGGGCGAAGACGCAGCTTTATTGTCTGTGGAATAGGGAAAGCATTCTCAGTCATCAGACTCAAAGAAGGGGATGGGGGGCTATTATGCTGGGAGAGTTAAAAAAAATGAAACAACCAAGGATGCTTTTGGGAGCATGTGAGCCAAAGGGCTCGCGAGATTCTTTAAAATTTAAAATTATAGTTCCTTGCCACTATAAGGGGTATCCTTAGGCTAAGTTACCGCCTATGGAAGCTGGTGATGGTGATCGTTTCGAATCTGCTCCTCAGTTAAGGTCCCCCCACATCTTTCTAATCGGGCCCTGATTCAATGTCGGTCGACCCGAGATCTATCACTCATCTGAAACATGTGCTTCGAAAGAAGGTTTAGCTTTTCAGGATTGCAAGCATCATTTAAAAGATGTGCGTTCCTTGGTGAAATAAATAATCAAATGACGCATAAGTGATACTTCATGAACGACGACACCACTCTGTCACGGGGAAATTTCATTTGATTGGATTTGGTCACACCCGCAATTTTCCTAACCTTATTCCATTTTTCCCAACTTGCACCAACTTTTCTGGCTACACTGCCAATTCCCAACAACTATTCGGTAACTTTCTTTATTCTTACTTTTTTTCTGGCGTTTCCTTCTCCTTTCTATCTTCTATGCATCTTCTACGTGCAGACTGCTTTGTGTCACCTCCCATTCTCTCAGCACCTTATTCCTTGGATAAGTTCCTCATTAGCACATTGGACCTGCATGCAGACGTATGAGAAGAATACTCGCGCAACCTGAAGGAAAGGCGTAAAGATGGACTTACGAACATCGCAGGTCAAAATGTGGGGTGGCGATGTAGGAGATGACGACACAAGTTTTAGATGTTTAGACGTGAATACTTCCGGATCCTGGGTTTGACCAACAGTGATTGCCAACACTTGGTAACCACTTTTGGTCATCTCCATTATCTGAGTCACAGATCCAAAGAAACATATGTTGTCAATTTATCTACGTATCCACTCAGTCATTCTAGTTCAGAGAAATGAGGACCCCTTTCCCAGGAGTGACCTCAGGTTCAATTACGGTAGCATAAGTCCGAACGTATACAATGTCGGCCTCGATACATTTTGGAATTGGTCCAGATAGTAAGGCAGATAACTATAAGAAACTTTTTTCAATAACCAAGGCTGCCTAATAGTAGCTCATTTCGATATTCCCCAATATTTTCGTTAATCAAATTTTAGTTATTTCCAAGAAAGGAAATTACTAACCGCCAATCTCTTTTTCTTGCTCATTCCAGGATACGGTCACGATATTTCAGCGATGCACTTCACAGCGTACCTGCCACGAATGGAAAATGAAGTGACGGTAATAACATCACAAAATCATCCATCTTCATCGCCAGCAACGTCATCGCAATATACCTACCATCAATCGACGACGGCTTCCTCTACGCCCGAATCAGCGGGAGAACGCTTTAGTCCACCTGCAATGATTCACATAAAGTCCGAAAACGATAGTCCAACGCAACATCAGTACCATAGTCGAAAGTCGCTAGCAATGTGCTTCACAAGCACGGGAGCGGCACTATCGTTACCGCCAAAAAAGAAAGACATCTACCGACCTTACTCACTGGATGATAGACCTATGCCTACACGTACCTACGAAATGCGAATACCGGCGGAAGAAGATTTGCATGCGGCACATGCAATATTAGATTTAAGTGCATCTACAGCATTCTTGCCTCCTCCGCAACCGCATCAACTCCAGCAGCATCAGCATGAGCAAGAGCAACCACATTCACCACACCATCACACGGAGGAACAGCATTCGCCGCACCATCAGCAACACCATGAAATGCTTGAGGTATCAACGGCAGAAACACAAAAACCTTTGGCGAACACACACCCTCTGACAACAATTTTAGTACCTGACAAAGAAGAGCGGTTGCACATTAGTAAAACAGAAGCGAATCCTGTACAGAATGAGAACAGCAACACCACGAACATAAATGTGTTGTCCCCCGGGATTAAATCGGGTACAAAAACCGTGGCGTACACTTATGAGGCTTTCTTTGTCAGTGATGGTCGCTCCAAACGAAAGACACAAGTAGATCCGGTCCTAACGGAGAGTAAGGCTAAGTACACCTGCACAGAATGCGGGAAGCAATATGCGACGTCTAGCAACTTATCCAGGCACAAACAAACGCATCGAAGTCTAGATTCCCAGTCAGCGAAGAAGTGCCACACGTGCGGAAAAGCCTACGTTTCTATGCCTGCTCTAGCCATGCACGTTTTAACGCACAAACTCTCCCACAGCTGTGGGGTTTGTGGGAAGCTGTTTTCCCGACCTTGGCTTCTGCAAGGTCACCTGCGCTCTCATACAGGCGAGAAACCCTACGGATGCGCGCACTGTGGCAAAGCGTTCGCTGATCGTTCCAACCTGCGAGCTCACATGCAAACCCATTCGGCTGACAAAAATTTCGAGTGCAAACGTTGCCATAAAACATTCGCGCTAAAAAGTTACCTAAACAAGCATCTGGAATCGGCATGTTTCAAGGACGATAGCAATTCAACAGGATCGATTATTATGGAGGGAAGAAACACAACAACACCTACAGGACTTTTGCTGAGCGATGTAATTCATAGTTCGAAACTGTCCGGGCAACCGATTTCAGGATCGAATCCCACTTCAACGGCAACAGCCACCCTTAGTGCGGTCAGTACGCTCCCTGCATCAGCAACGCTGAGTGGTGCACCCCATGCAACAAATGACGGTCTTCTAATAGCTAGTGTCGCAGGAGGTAAGGTCCTGACAACGGTCAATTTGACTCCAGTGCTCAGTGCAAGGAGCACAATACAAATAGCAGCATCATTCGGTGGGTAACCTTAGTATTAGAGAAAATAATTTTAAGGACATTCCCCTGGACGGAGGGAAAAATTCATAGAACAAATGAGCAGCTAAAAGATATTTTTTTCTGAAAAAAAATTAATGTTTTGCATTCCATTTAGTTGGCATGCCACCGCTTGAATCCTTCCCAAAATCCCTCTGCATTGTATTGTGTTAATTTTTACAAAGTTATGAAAACGGAGAAGGCTAAAGAGGGAAAGAAGTGGCGAATATAAAAGAAATTAATCGAATAATTGAAGCAACGAATAGATTTATTGCTTATAAAAATTGCCTAAGAGTAAGTTCAATAAGAGGCGAGTTAGCAACTAGACGTGGTTTGACCATACAAGCGGATAATCCTTGGACTGTCATTGATTGGGATACTAATGAGTGTACATAAGCGTCGCCAAGTGGCAGTCGGGGAAATTCAATATTTTCATAAGGCAGTTTTTCGTATAGTTTAGGAATAGCTAATAGCATTAGGACCGGTTATAAGAACGTCAATTCGTTTAGGTGGAAATATTTTTACATAAACGTTTTCCAAGGGTAATATACGTAACGTGGGTCGGGGGAGGTGCTGGCGTTTTGAAATGCTCGGCTCAAAATTGCCCGGAAATAATTCCATGGGAAGAGCAGGAAAAGTAGTTAAATTATTATTGAGTAAAACGTCACAAGTTTGAAGGAGTAGACGTTTCCAGCGTTTTGAAATGTTAGCACTACTTCCGAATCCTGGGTAAAACTCTCGTAATATTTAATAATTTATTTAATTTAAATTTAAGGTTTAAATTATTCAGCTTAATTTTAATTTCAACTTATCCACGTATTTCTGTTTTTTTTTTACGTGACACAGCGTCATTATCTTTCTTTTAAAACACAAAAAAAAATCATAATACGTCCATCCTTCTGCGCCTCGGATTCAATACTGTATTGATAAGAGGACCGGTCGGAAAAGTATATTTTAGGATCTAGTGAGTAAGATCTAGTCAGTACTGGATAATTTACCATTATATTGAGTTCACCAATGAATAATTTGAAAATTCATTCTAATTTGCAGTTTTAAGCTGCAATACTTGCTCATTCGAGAATATCCTTAAAAGGACTTAAATGAAAATGATATTTTTAAAATAGAGTTTCAGTAAAAAAAATGATCAACATCTGAATAATTCTCGAATGAGTTTATCGTGAAATCTAGTCATTATCTTAATTTCTATCATTGCTTTATCTAGTCAAATGTATCTTTTAATTTCACTCTAATTTATTTCTCTGTATAAAATCCCAGTTTCTTTAGGACGACCCTTATGCTTATCAAATAGGTTACTTCTCTAGTCTGTAATCAGCAGTGCATAAATATGAATGTCTATATCTACTTACAACTACTTACTAGCTACCTACTAACTATAAAACTAGAAATGAGGGAGATACAACTTTCTTTTCTTTAAAAGTAACTCTGAAAACAATCTTAAGTCATTCAGTTAAATGTACTGTGGTTCAAAACACAACGAAAAATTGAAACCAAAAGCAACGTTTCTCAAACAACGAACTAGTCATGTAAGGCATATACGACTTTAGCATTTTAGGATACGAATTATGGAAAAAGAAATCATTGATTTTCGTTTTTATAGCAGACAAGAAGGAAAATAGCAGATAAGAAATTTACAATTAGATGAATCCTTCAAGCAGTTTAGAAAATGGTAACGCGTACAATAGAATTCGTAGAAAGTCCAAAGTTTGACTTTGGTGTAGGATTAGTGGAAACCTATAAGCAATTTTCAATGTCAACGAAATTTCAAGCAATTACATTTGAATAAAATGGAAATACTCAATTTTAAGATAGAGATATTTGAAACTTAGAAGCAATAACTGCATTGTGGATATTTAAATTATATTATCGGTGTTGTGTATGTGTTATATGTACCCATGTCGAAAGACATATTGAAATATTCATTTTGTGGATATTCTTTGAGTATTGTTTGCATGATCCGTTTTTACTTTCAACTAACTTCTTTTTCTGAATGTATCTTATATTGATTCTCTAAAATTCAAGAAAAAAAAGATTTTGTTTAATAAATACCAAACATTTTTGGAGTGCCATCTAATATGGACTTTACCAAGGCCATTAAAAGTTCCCTTAGATTCTCACTGACAAATATTAAACTAATATCAATTTTTTTAGGCATACATTTTAAGATAGTCATTGACCCTTACGTATAGCATATTATCTCAACCACACCTACCCCGCACTTCCATTACTTCTCGACACGCTTACATTTCTCCTCCCTAATATACTTCACGTAGTTCTAAGGCAGTCCAACTTGACTCTAATTCATAGCACACTCAGCAATATACCTATTGCCTTTCCCAACTGTATGACCTATTCACTTCCACTTCTGCTCTTTTTGAGTAAGACTATCTGCAACACCTTAGTTCTACGATCTTCTGCATTTGTTTCTTTTGCATCCTCAATCCATCAGCTGAAAGGAGTATTGGTAGTAAATTTATTAAGGCATAAGTCATTGAATATCCTCGACGCGACTCAATATAAAGTTGACCACCCAAAGGTATACGTATGCTTCCCTTTGAGATTGGGAGAAGTAGAAAATGAAGAACTAAAAGACGTTATGGTTGTATTGTTTCGCAACACTTCCTTCATATATGCCTCCATAAATGTGTATGGCATGGGCATCTTAATCAGGATTGAAGGGGAAATTCGAGAACTGCAGGTGGTTCCCCTTTAAAATTCGTCTATGTACGATAAATTGCTCCAACGACCTGAAGGCTAAGATTGCCCAAATCATTCTTGGACGATTGGCTTGAAATAGCTAAAATCTAACTTTCGAGCTTCTTTTAACAATTTAGTATGAATCTCGGTCGAGTTCTAATTCATTAACGCATTTGCTTACGGCTTATCTCCCTGTCATAATAAACCTGCTGATAACCGTGCGATCTATCTCTTGCCAACGTTCTGCATATGTTATTACATTCGACATATCGCAATATTGTTTTGATAAATTTATATTCATCGCCCCCCCCCCCCTGAATTTTACACTGAAAATTCTATGGTAATCAATTTACTTAAAATAGCATAAAACCTGTCTTAAAAATGATTAAATATGATGCTTTTGCATGAGCGATGCGTTCCCGATAATTCATGCACCAACCAACTCCTTAACAACAACAACCAAGACTAGTTCTAACTACACACAATATCATTTCGCTTACAATATCGAAATGGTACATCCAGCTGATCCCTATTGATAGCAATTACATGAAAATGATGGTAGCTTACAAAAGATACTGAGCAATAAGGACCTAGGCGTCAATTTGTCTCTGAGGGTATTAAAGTGTCGTATTTCGTCCCTATGATGAGACATGCACTTTTCAATTTTTTTATCTGTCGGAGTTAGAAGCCTTCGAACTTCGGATATAGTAAGGCATGCGAAACTCTTTTCGTACTCAGCTTTTATCAAGGAATATGGTTTAGGATGAAAAAATGACAGGAGATACTGTTTTTGGAAAAAAGCATGATTTGGAATATCTTGGGCTTACCGTACTTCTACTGGTTATGTCTGATAATGCCTAAATAAGGATTTGATATAGCATTTGAACATCCTTATTTGCTACTATGTGCAACTGATAATCGACTGGATACTTTAACGCCAATACCCTTTAAAAGACTGTCTTTGCTGCATACGTCTCCCAAGAATTTTGCCTCTTTGTCGACATATGGTTAAAATTCTCTATTGATTTGAGGCGAATTATTGGTGGTCTATAACATTCTGAATAATATCTTCATCATCATCGAAAGCACGGTGTTCGGTCTAAACCTACCTAAATTAGGAAATCCTTTCGTGGCTACGTAATAGATAGTTTTTTCCTGTAGGCTTGTCAAAAGAGGGTCAGGAAGATCAGTTGGTGCAGTTTTTCTGTTTTAAGGGTGGGGCCCCGTTTACAATTTTACGCTAAAAACGGACTCCACCACATGGAAATGCAGATAGTATTTAGTAGTAGAGCTGTAGTAGCGAACATTTCCCAGGTTTCGTGTTCCATTGTGGGTACGTGGATATAATTTCTTCTTTGATCAAAATTTAACTCCTTTTGATAGGTAGCCCCAATTTAGCACAAAGCCAGTAACACCGTATTGAGAAACATGTGATTACTATGCACGTCTCTGGTATTTCCTGTGAAATCCTCAAATGAAATTTGTTTTTGCAAATTTTGCACAAACTTCACCAACATTCTAGTTAGACCAAATTTTTCAGTTGGAATTCAATGAATGAATCCAAAACTAATATTCAGTCTTCACTTTTATTTAACGATTTTGTATAGTCGAGGTCTTTACTTGACCAGCGAAAATAACATCTTTGGATGTTACCGACTTATCAAAAACAGTGCCTTGAATTTAGAAAATCTTAAAACATCAACTGAATCCTGCAAAAATTTCCGGCTTTCGTGTATCCTTCCCTCGTCAATTCTGCGGTTGTGACCAGTTAGGTCCTGGTGGTTTTACGTGAGCACTGATTACTTGGACATAACCCCCCGGTCTTCTTACGATAAGGATTGATTTTGTGACCACAATCGGAGTACCCTGTGACAAGCAACAACGATACTATATTGAGTGCATTTTTCGGCATTCATATTGAAATGAAATTCGACTCCTGCTCGGCAAACGGTCTCTTGTCCATTTGGATATAACCAACAACCCGCATGAAACTCTTAGGTCTGATCGCGTAATTAGGCTTTGGAGCATTCGTTTACTGCATCACGACCAGCAAGTTAAAGTGAATACAACGTTTCCCGGACCTCTGTCAATTTTATTCGGTCAGCAGAGTGGATGCCCCGTATTCCTTGTCATAACCTTGTAGTACCACCGTCGCTGTCAGCACATCGTAGTTTTCAGAATTCAACCAGACCTTATGCTATTATAACGTCAAAAAATTGGTATAATTCATGATTGCGGTAGCCGAGTTAGTTGAGCCTTAGCCTCTCGACCTCGCTGTCCCGGTTTCAAATCTCAATTCGTCATGGATGTTTGTGTTCATCTTTGTGTTGGCTCCCTCCACTGGATTAAGTGCGGTGGTAATAAAACTGAATCAAACAAGAAAAAAGTAACAACACGGGAATGAAAATCTTAGTAAGCTCTATACTTTATAAAGAAGTCAACAGAAGGCGTAAAAATAACTGTTAAAGTTAATTTTAAACTTACATTTTCTCATTTCAAACAAAATAAATGTATTTGATCGTCGAGTCCTGCCTGTATTGGTGAGAATCTAAGGGTAATTTTTACTAAAAACTGGATTTAAAATCCTTTAAAAGCCTCCACATTTTATCAGTCAGGTATCGAAACAATGTTATTAAAAATTAATAAATGATTTCCTTTTCTATGTTTGTAATATCCTGCATGCATATGCTTTCTTTCATGTAAACATCACGCTGTGAAAAGCTCAATTAGTGATTCCCAACTTCGTAAACATTCCAAATGAATTCTTCAATCTTACTGCACTGTATTGATTATGAATTATCGAAATGGTCGCAAAACTTATTAACTAAAACTACTATTCCAACTCTAGATTTTAGCCTACTGTACAACTCGTGTACAAAACTTTCTGTAAATACTTGAAACTTTTCATGTGTATATATGTGTAATTATGTATCTATTGAACGAAGCGTATTGCATGCAAAAAGTGTTGAAAAACACTAAATTATTTATATTACCAACAAACATAATTTTAGTCACACGCAATTTAGTGTCGAGTTTGTGTCAATTTTTATTGCATTTGTAATGGAATGATATGAATATGCTAATTTCATATGCAGATGTGAATATGCTTTATCTGTTATAATCTGTGGAAAGCGTTTAACCATTAATTTCGTTACGATTATATTTCGCTCCCCAGAAATATGAACAAAATTTTGATATTTGCATTACAAAAATTAGAATAATTTCATTGAAAATATTTGAATTCGGGTTCATTTTTCCATGTCACCGTGAATAGTTTTCATTTTTGCGATTTAAAAATTAAATAAACAAATTAAAAAAATAATAAATTTAGTTAAATTATAATAAAATCATTTCATTTTTGCCTTGCGAATAATTTTTTAACAAGTTTTTGAATGTTCAACATGGTTTTTCTTGAGCTTTCAAGAAAATCCATCGAAATTAGAACGTCTAGGAAAGGGATAGGGTGCAATATGAATGGTAATTGCGTTTAGTGTTTTTTGAAGTGAGTATTGAATTTGCTTTTTACAAAAGTAAAAAAAAATGGCAAGCGAGCAAAATACACAGGAGCCTTATCCGTAAATAAAATAGTTTCAAAAGTGCACGTTATAGTCTGTGTGACATTCAAAACTTTTCTGAAATTGAATGAAATAAAATGAATATTTGTTTTTGAAAATAAATGTAAATTTGAACAGTAATAATATTATTTAATCAAAAAATTAGTGAAGCAAGTATAAAGAAACCCGTAACGTTGTCATGACGAAAAGCCGGACAGTCGAGTGTTTTCTAGTCACTAGACTCTAGCGCGCTTGTACAATATTTCATTGAAGCAACCAATTGTCTCGAAATCAGCTTGATGATCTCATTAAACCTAAAAAAAATAGAATCCATTTTGAAAAGAAAAATAATTCTAATCTATTGGATCTAAAATAGTAAATAAATATAATGTAGTGGAAAAAGGCCATGTGACAGTCTAACATTAGTTCAACTGTATATTTCTCCGGAGCTCAATGTATTGTCACATGAGTACGAATCTCATACAGCTTTTGAACCAAAAATTATGTAAAGTACGGAAACTTTCGAGTGGATTTGTATTTTTTTGAAAATCTGTAAAAAGTTCTAAGAAAACAAAAATTGCTTAGAAAGATTTTTGCTTTGAGTTTATTGTAGTATTTGTAAATACCAAAGGAAATTTTCTAAACTATTATCATTTAATTTGAACTGATTTATAAATCAATTTGAATGTCAGCTTAATGTACCAAAGAAATACTCAATGTATAGAACAAATTCATCAGACGAGCATCTTTTTGTTTTCAACGAAATCTGATTTGTAAATTGTATTGAATTTTGATTTTGGATTCCTATATGTTGATGTTAGAAATTATCTCTCCGTTCACCCATATTTATGTGCTCCATGAATGTTACGAATGAACTTCTAACTTTATCTGATCTCTATTACTAATTTCTATCTATTTATTTATTTCTAACTTAATTAATCTTTAATCTGTACATAAACTTCAAGAGAATGAAGCTAGACCTAACACTCCAAATATAATTGTAAATAAACTACTTCTAAGATAGACGCATAAGCAATATTTATGAAACTGATAGGATAAGGACTAAAAATCACATCCATTTAGTTTAAAAGGAGATAAAAGTACAATTCATTGCACGTTTGTTTCAGTTGTTCATGTATTGGATAAAAATCAGTTATCGGATTCAGTTTAGATAAATCACATCCATACCTTACAATTAGACTAGTTAAAATTATTTAAATTTAATTTATATTATTTATATACCTACATGTTTTTATGTAGTAAAATTATTTAAAATAAAAACAAGAATTAAATCGATATCCAATTTTTTTCTTATTTGCATTGAGCTTTTGATTTTCAGTTGATTTTTTACTTGCTGATGTGGAATTTGAAATGCTTAAAAGTAAGTGTGGGTTATTGTATTGATTTGACCCCTTATTGAATAACGTGTACGGGAAAATAATTGCCGGATGATGGAAAAATTAGTGGAAGTACGTACAAAATAATAAGTGATTCTTACTTTTTATCTTCCTCTGAACTTTCTTGGTCACTTTGAAAATGCTTTGGCCATAAATTGTATCTTCCTTAATAGCAAACCTGAAGTTTACATTTAAACTGAAATTAACTATCCTACTCATAAACAAAGGAGGACAGTACATAAGGTCGACCTTTTTTGAATACAATTAGGACGGTGACAATTATTGTTTCTTCATTTGTGTATTAAGGTAATATGGGGGTACGTCCCTCCTTGTACTGCTTGGAATTTTGTCCAGAAGTTCACTGGTAACCAAGGGAGCTCTTCATTCAATTACCAAATTGTTTTCATAATGGACAGTCGTTTCTCAATATATGGATTGTCAACCAAGTAGTTATCCATGTCGTGTTTAATGTTAAAATATGGCAGATTCAAATGATTTGGCCGTAATCGAAGCTGATTACAATCGGAAGTTTCCAGTATACGTTGCAATGAAAAGTAATTTTGATTTTTATAAATGTTTGCTGACGGTTTCGTTCATCAGATGCTTTGTCACTCCTACCTTATGGATCATCGTGACCGAGAGCGGCTATAAATGTTTCTAACTCCGAATATACATAATAATGCATAAATCTGATATACGTATGAATTATGAAGCCTGGAATCCGTCCGTTCGAATCCTTGGCTGGACTGAGTCGAGATAACAACTACATTTTTGTTTAGAGATCACGTTGTACTGAGTACCCAATTTACAGGATAACCGCATCTACTTTTGAGGAGTGACTTACTCTCTCCGTCTTATGCACGGACCTCTTTTTGAGGCGAATCTGTTCTAATGAACGAAATCATCAGCAAACATTCCCCGAAAAGTTGGATATTCACCTAGAAAGAGCGGTCCGTGCAGAAGGAAGAAGGACCAAGTCGCTGCCTAAAATTAGTGCGGTCCACCATTAAGTATATGACGAATTCACAACCACTGAATCTCTATACAAAAGTAGAGTTATTTTGCTTTGTTTTTATCGAAAACGACTCCTGAACAAAAGTGGGATTTTTTTATCGTATGGGTTAATATCGGTTTCTGTTCCATTTCTTTCACGGTATATTAATCGACGAACGGGAACTTCTAACCTGTTTTCAATTCTAGTTTACTTAAAATATGCTCATATGTCAACATTCACTTGGTCCGCCAAGTTTTTCATTATCTAATTTTTCTGCAATATTTTCAAAATTACTTCAGACAGTAGCGCAGATAATTGATTTTCCATTGTGACCCCCTACGTTCTAGTGGAAAAAATACGGAGGCCAACTAGATATTCTGCCATCGCTCTCCCGACAAGGTTAGTTAACTTTCAACGCATAGTGGATTTTGGTCCCTTTTAAGAACATTTTCTTCCTGTGTAACCCAGTTTAGTTAATCGGCTTTTGAAATGGTACCAAAAACAAGCTTAGTTTAAGAAAAAGTTTAATAGAAAAATTTTCAAGGCACCCTCGTTGGAGTCCAATCCGTCCTCTGTAATGGCGCACAGTCATACATTGCTTTTGTTCTTCTCAATCACCTTCATTTTCACCAGGGCCAGGTGAATGAAAGTGGTCAGGTGAATGATAATGGCTAAGAACACGGGCAGAGCTTATCTTACACCATTGTCGTTAGTGAACGGGCTGAAGAGTGACCCTTCTGCCTTCATCTGGCCCTGAATATTGATTAGGGTTAACCCACTCAGCCTCATTAATTTGGTCAAGATACGGAATTCACGTATGGTTTTGTAAAGTTTCACCTTGGCTATGCTATTATAGATGGCAATCAAAAGTGAAATTGTAATCTGTTGCCGATTTATCTGTAGTGGACCCTCAATGCTGTTCTTGGTACATATGACTATCCATCCAAGCGCACAATAATTGTAGCACGAAATAATATTTCGGATTTTTAAGGTTTTATGCAAAACAAATCTTTATCAAAATCGATTCACTGTCTGCCTGTCTATCTGTCACATGCCCTTTTTTCGAAAAAGACTTCACCGATTCAAACGAAATTCGGTACGCATACGGGAACTATCAAATCCCAATCATACAGTGACATAAATATTAGGTGGAGTTCAAAGCAGGGTTCCCCATACATGCAAAGGGGAATGTAAAAGTTTTTTCACCTAATGCACGCGAGTAGTATACCAAATTTTAGTTTTGTCAAATGCAGGCTGCGCGAGTAAGGGGTCCAAATGTGTGCACTTAAAGTGAGACAGGATTCACTTTCTGAAACCAACTAACCCAAAAATTAGCAAAAATTCAGGGCGATTGGGTTATTTGAAATCTAGGTTTCTAAATATGTCTCATTCCGGAACTGTCATACACCGATCGTTTCTCGCAAACGGAAACATAAAACCTTTTGCATCTGCAGCGTCTGGCTTCCGATTTCCCGACTTGCTGTCTTTATGGGGCAGATAATTCCTCGTTACCAATCAACAATAGCTGATCACATGTCCCGAACCTTTCTTATAAGCTAATGAACTGCCTAGAGTGCTGGCCGTCTTCATAGTTGACCAATTTTGTTTTATTTCTACAAATTCCAGGCGACAAATGGTTCGTAAACCGATGAATTACATGGACGATGGTGCCCTTTGATGTTTGGTGGTAACAGCATTTGCCCGTCATCGGCAGTCTGCCCATACGATGAGAAATCAGATTTCTCTCTTTATCCCGGCAGGATTAGCATTGAAGAGTTTATGACTGCATCTTGCTGACTTGTTAGTAAAACGTCCCCGCTGCCCAAGCTCTTCCCTGTACTTTTCGAGTTAACAGGTCTGTCGGTTTTCTCAGGGTTCCTTTTTCTATCTGGGACATCACTTATGCGCTCGGCAGAGTTCTTCGTCTTTGTTCATGCCCGAGCTCCTTGAAATTTCTGCATTACCCAGAATGCAGGATTTTTCCTTTCCGTTACTAACTTACAATCGTAAAGGAACCAGCCGTTCCGATTTTTTCCCAACTGAAACCAAATATGTTTGCCACCGTACCAATGATAACGTTTTTCAGATGATTATAAAGGTCTATTGCCGACACATTTTCGCCAAGTCATCTGGTTGAAGTGGTTATTGCGGCACTTAATTACCCCTTGTTCGTGTTACGGAGTACTTTGTCCTGGATAACTTCAATATCCCCTCTCACTTGATGATCAGAGGGGATTTGCAATGGTGTTGCTATTTGAAGGCGGAGCAGCATGCTAATGAGACGGTGGCCCAAATCAATAATGTCCTTTCTGTAAGGCTGAGAGGTGGCGAAGCTCATTTAACACGCCTTCAATTTCGTTAACAGTGCTCCCACCTGAAGGAACCCACGTTTATTTGTGGGCACATCCAGAGAATATTTCGTATAACATCTCAAGCTGGACAATCTGTAGCCCCTTATCATTGGTAGTTTTAAGCAAGTTATGGGAGTTAACGTCTCGCCTGAATTTGGGACCCGTTCCGACTTGGCTGTTAAAATGCCAAGGTATAAGTTTAATTACATGTAAAGTATCCTTTTCTGACTCCTACAATGAAAGTCATATTTCAAAAATTTTTCGCAAAAAGGAAAGTTTATAGCCGCTTTTGGGTCAGATTATACTTTTCAAGTTGCTAACAGCTTGCTTTACTTTTTCGTCTATTTGGAAACTTATTTTAAGTAAGTAGGCGATAGTAATCTCAGCTTCAATTACGAACAAGTCTTCCACTATTCAATGCAAGAGCGCTCGTTCTATGATAAAATGCGCAAATTGTCTGTCGTTTTTAGTCAAGTCCGTTCTTTTGTATGCAACCAATCCAAAGTGCGATAGCACCGTCAGCCCTACACCAACCCCTAAATTAGAGGATTACTGGCACAGTCTGTCCCTCATTCTTCTCGTTCAAGAGTTTTCCTTAAGAATGGTCTTCCAATGATCACCAGACGAGTTGGAGATATGGCTGTAAAACCAAACTGTCGCTGTTCAGCAAGTATCTGTTTCGTGTTTCATCGTACATATCAACCCACCCAGTTGGGTCCTAATTATGCCGTATGTGAAGCATGGGATGTTGAACACAAATCCCAAATTAGAAATCTAAATCTGAATTAAAGACATCGAAAATAGTGGGTTTGTTAATGATCTTTTTTAATAATTTTTCGAATTGTTTCGAAAAATCGATCCCGGTCGATGTTTGTTACTTTTTGTTTAAAGTCTAAACTTTTGCAAATGTTATAGCCATCATTTTCAAAGCTTTCTGCACAGTTGTACAAAGAAAACTGAAAGCCAGCCGTACTTTATGCTCTATAAGCAACTATTTCAAAACTAAAGAGCATTCAAATTACTTATCGCGAAAAACTTCCACGGTGCTTTCTCGACCCCCTATATAGGACATAGTGCGTCAACAAACCATACATGTCATCGCTGCCGGTTTCTGGCAATGTATCACAACTTATTTCTGAGCATTTTGTACTCTTCGTCTACTTTCCACGTCATACAGTTCTTGTCCTTGCTATCTTTTTCTTCAGCCTTTGTCCCGTTCACAAGCGGGGTCGGCGCATCGTGATCGGTTTCGCCATTTCGCTCTATCAACTGCCTGATCTGGATATCGAGGCTTTTAAATCTCCATCCAGCGTCTCAAACTACCGTTGTTTCGGACTGCCTTTGTCGCTTACTTCGATGTTCAGACCAATCTTGGCAAGTGAATTCTCGTTAGCAAGAATTGCGCGACCATACCATCGAAGACGCTTCTCTCCCAATTTTTCCACGATCACTGCAACTCCATAACGGATTTCTCAATTCGGATGTGATCAAAACGTGTCACACCACTAGTCCAACCCAACGCAAGACGCCGTTCATTGTCTTTTATAATCGGCCAACACTCGGAACCTTAGAGAGCGACAGGACGGACGACAACCCGATTAACTTGTTTCTAACGACATTGTATGCATTTTCTTGGTCGACCTGTCTTGGGACCTGTCACCAAAGTTCTTGTCTTTGCTATGATGCTATATAATTGCCATACTATACGTTGCCAATGATATGATGTCATAACAATAAAATAACACCAAAATGTCACCGTACGCTACTAAATTAGTGCAAGAGATTACTGCATGCCGTCCTTTTGAAAAATAATTCCTCTTCTTTTTGGTATAAATACTGTATTTCAAGAAACACTACAAATACTAGTCACCAAACCACTCCAAGATGACAAATATTATGAACAAAGACCAGTAGGGACTAATTTCAAACGATCTTCTTTGAGAGGAGGACAAGTGCTCCAAATATTCACAAGCTTACAGTTATTCTTTGATTCTTCTATATTTAAATAGAGACCAACAGACAAATTGGTTGAAATACAAAAAGTGTCAATAGTTTACAGATAAACTTGACAGTTAACGAAGAAGGAGTTTCAATATCAATGAGAAATTATTGATGGTAGATCGCGACATGAGCAGTTACAATAAATACCTAAAGTTGATGTCTCCAAAAATAAACTGAGCAATAGTAATGCATTTTCATTATTTAAATAAGTTTATTCGAAACATACAGATACCAGATAGGAAAATAAAAGGTAATCAGCTGTCTAAACAAATTTTTGGAACCTCCTCGCATTTAAGATTTATCTGTCTATGCCTATATATGGAATATAATCCGAATATATTCCCAGATGTCCTTCTGAAGTGAAGACTTATACTGTTATACTTTTCTGCCTCTTTTTCCCCATTCTCAAAAGAGATAATCCGAAACCGATTTGTCACTAAATTTCATTTGGATTGAGTCCAGAAGCTTTCAAATCACTTTCTAACTTATCAACTAGTCTTTTTCGATCGGCCTTCAGATCATTTCTCGTCGACCATATCCAGGGTAATGTTGGATAATGAGTTCTCACTAGCGTGGATGACAGAACCATGCCATCGATGACACTCATCCCGCATTTTCTCGATGCGATTTTAATGATAAATGGGCCGCGAATATCTTCATTTTGGTGATCATCGTAGCGAGTTATGCTACTGATCCTTAAATTTAAGGCAATTGTAAAAGTGTCGTTCACGTAGGACGTCAGTTATGGACCAACACTCCAATTTAAGATAATTCGGTAAGTAAATTAATGACGCAGTTCACTAACACCTAAAAACACCGATTCAGCATAAACCTCCAGTTTTGGTCAGGTTGCTGTTGTTAACGGCAATCTATTAGTTTTGAAACCTTTACCTGCTTAGTAAGTTCAGAGTATCACGTTCGTTTTGAATGAAATTGTTCTCTATTGAAAACACGTTTCTGACATAATGTTGTTACTGATAGTAGTATTTTCACCAAATTTCTCAACTTTGTAATCTTCTCCAAATTATATAATACACGCCCCAAATGTTGGCTTTCTAGGATTCCTCATCTAGTTTCCAGATTAAAGAAAAACACTGTCTATAATTAGTGATTAATAATATTAAGACTTCACCAGACTAGACTAAGATTTTCCACAATTGAAGAAAATCACATCTTTGCGTTTGGAGGCTTCGATTTAATTTGAAGACATCATTAGGGCTTCTTTGAAGTTTCTGAGGATAAAACACACTTCTATCTACTCAATTTCAATAACGAGATTCTTTTTGACATTCTTAGTTAAATCTATTTTATTAATTTTTTTTCTCTCTTAATTGGTACCCGAAATTACTGTTTTGGGGCGAAGAAGTTCGTATGCATGGGGTTATCTCGACGAGCTTCGTAGCATGCTTAGAATTTGACAATTTCCACATAGCTAACACTTCATAGCAATAGGTCCAATGAGAATGGAACCTATTTAGATATCATAGCGGATGTATGGAGTGAGTAAATTCAGTTCATCAATCTCAAATTTATGTGCAAGTAAAAGACAGACGTCCGTTTCTTGGCTAAAAACTCCGAACTTACGTAGATAATATACTTCGGAAGACCATTTCCCTCTTCTTCTATGCATCTTATCTTGAATAAGGAGACAACTGGTTCCCTAGAAGATTATCCGCGAAACAATTAGAAAGAAATATTGTGAAAAAGGAACGATGTCTTGCTTTTCTTGTACCCACATATTTATGTAAATAGTTTTCTACAGAAAAACATGTAAGCCAGCTTCTGCAAAATTAGCGAGGCCATAAGTCTTGTAAACAAGGCGATGGCGCTCATTACTCGGCTGACTTTGTTGGAAGCTTGCTGATAAATATCGTCGATTCGCAAAAAACTTCCCAGTAATCTTCATTCCTATTTTGTACGTACTTCCGTTAATTACTTAAATTATTGAATTCAATAAACGTGGACAACAACTAAAGTGCATTTTCAAACTTACTAAAATCCCAAAGAAATCAATTTAATTCGCTCCTTTTCAAATTACTGGTAATAAAAAAATGGTCAAATCTGCCTGAATAATAAAATACCCAAAAACAAAACTATAATCCTCTGAGCTTCTCTAATATCATATTCAACGCTAAAAAAATCCCTTTCCCCGCAAAATTTGTATCATTACAAAAGCAGCTAAACCCTAAATTCGTCCAATCAATTTTCATTAGTTTGTAGCTTAAGCAAAAACCAACATCGCGTACTACGCAAACAAAAACTCAATCAATAAATAATATATGCAAGTGAAAAATCCTGAAAATAGGATATTTGATTTGATTCTCCTTTTTTGTGCACGTTTATGTATTTTCACTTTGTCGCGACTGCATTTTGATATTCCTTTCAGTGGTACACTAACCCATTCGTTCGTTTATTCAATTCCGAATGCATTTTTCATATCAACAACAAGTGCCCGATTCATCCCCTATTGTGTTTTTACCCCCTAATAAGGATGACATTGTGCATTTATTTAGTTTTTACCGCTTTTAAATGTTGCTATGTATGTATAGGTGGTTGTGTTTACGTGTAGAGTACCAAATTTACGCTAATTTATGTTTTATGGATTTTCAAGAGATTCCCCACTAGTTTTCGATGGAATTTTATTGGGGATGTAGTGCTAATATTATATTAAACAACAAATCAATCCTGTGAGCGGATAAAAATGTGGAGAGAAATTGCGATGCTATTTCACAATTTAGCGAATTAGTTGGTTGACTAATTTGATGTGAAGGGAGGCTTCCTCTGGTATGCCTTTGCAATATATTCTGGCAGCGGAATTTGAAATTTAATTTAAGTTTTTACACGGCGTTTATTGATGTGGTATGATAGGTAGGCAATAAATCGATTAGGATACACAATTAATAATAATTAATAGTGATGGAAGCAGAAACATTCAAGCGGAAAAATAAATCCATTTAAATTTGGAAAGTCTTTGTTGGTAGATGCAAGCTTTTTGGGTGTTGCAACCGACAAAACTCATTTTCCTCTTGCTTTATGTGTTGGAAGTATGGCCAATGACAATTCACTGGGAGCATATTGCTTCAACATACGGTATTATCATGAAAGCCGGTAATAACTATCAGAACTATTAAAAGCCGCTGTAATGAAACAAAAAATGTGGGGCATATTCTGTTTGGGCAGCCAATAGGTGGAGCTTGATTTTTGTGTTAATCTTTAGCTGTTTTCCCTCGAGTAGATCTCAAAAACCTAGCCGCTCTAAAGTAGCCGCAGTTTCATAGCACGCAAGACAGAGTGCGGCCTTATTGTCTTCAGTCTAGCCGCTTAGGGAACTCAGCATTGCACTTTTCTTCTACCAGGCAGTATTTCCCCATGGAACTTCCTTTTATATGCATTAAGAATCACATCGCTATATATCTTCCCATGCTAACTGACAATTACATGTATTTTGCTTAAGCATTCCCCTTAAGGAGATGTGACGGGTTCAATTTTTATAAAAATTTTCTTTTTTATTGTTGATATTGGTTGAAAATACATTAAAAAATATGTGGTGAGAATATGAAAGTCATATGAAAGGAAAGAACTTTACGGAAAGAATTTTACTGGAAGTGGCGTAATTTAAGGAGGGGTACAATGTTTGTGCTCACATTTTTCACGCGCAGTGAATAGACGGCTTCCCTACGAACATTTTGCTAGCCCGTTTTTTGTACAGGTGGAAAGTGAAACCTCTTCCTGATAGTGCCAACATTGACTGTGATTCAGTGTGAAGTAGGTTCAGTTACATAAAGCGGGCGAGAAAAGCATTGGGACAATTTTCACCTATGCTCGTTCCATGAAGCAGCCAGTGATTTTGGAGTGGGACTTCGTTTTTTAAAGGAATTGGGGTCATAGGAGTATAGAAACTGAATATAATTGGAGAAATTGAAATTAATTTATTAGCGAATGAGTGTTGCAATTTGCGGCACTAACTGTGCAATGATGAAAAAGTTGCACCTAGGCGTTAGCGTTGTCAGTCCATAATCATCATCAACGGCGCAACAACCGATATCCGGTCTAGGCCTGCCTTAATAAGGAACTATAGGCATCCCTTATCGACTTTCCGGGCTGGATCATCCTCATCCATATGGATTTAGTGACCCGCCCACCGTAACCTACTGAGCCGGATTTTATCCACAACCTGACGGTTATGGCATCGCTCATTGATTTCGTCGTTATGTAGGCTACGGAATCGTCCATCCTCATGTAGGGGGCCAAAAATTTCAGTTCATAATCGTTCCTTCGCAAGCTAGATTGGCATCTGGAAGGAACGGTTTACTTCTTTTTGGGAAATATATTAATCGAAATTCACTTTCATTGTGTAAGCCGACAGCAAAGAATACCTTTTAGTTTTGCCCATTTTGCTTGGTTCGGTGTTGTTGCACGATTTTACCTAAACTACTTGTGTCCATTCACTAAACCCATCACAGTTGATTGGAGACTGAGTTCAACCGATAACGAAAAATTGATTCTAGCCGCAAAGCTTGGGGATTTGTTGGAGTTCTCTCACTGTACTGGGTTTCAATCTCAATCGTCATGGGTGTCTGACTTTGGCTTGTGTTTGTCTCGCTGGTATGGGTTTATCACTTGCATAGCGTTAAGTGTGATGATAGAGGAGCTGAAGCATAATCTGACTAAGTGGATGCCCTGTACTCCACCAAGGAGTGAACAGGGAAAATTACTAATTCGGAAGTCAACATCTTAGAAGTCAATTCGAGAAGTTCTTTGGGAAAAAACCTAAAAAAATATAAATCCAAAGCTTTCCAAATTTTTATTCTAAAATAAAGATCTGCCCTTAAAATTTTGAGAAGCCCCCTTGGTAATTTTTATCTTCATATTTTTTATTACTTTCTCTATAATTTTGTAAATGTAATGAGCCTTTTTTGCCGTTTTTATTAAGGTTTTGTGTAAAGGAAAAACTTAATAAAATCGATTCACAGTCTGCCTGTTTGCATATCTGTCTGTCTGTCTGTTTGTTTCACGCATTTTTCTCAGAAACCGTTGTAGCGATTAACACCACATTTGGTGGAAAGGTGGGAACCGTGGACGCTCACGCAGACAGTGAGTAACATCATTGTACGGTGAAATTAAGGGGGGGAGGGGGTCCCTATACATGCAAAAGAGGGTGTACATTTTTTTTGAGCAAATATAGTTATGTAGGATATCAAACGAAAAGCCTCGGTTAGCACTTTCCAGAGCCGATCTTAGTTTTGACATTTGGAAAGGTAGGTGCGGGTGGTCATTTCTTTCACGGATCCATTCTCAGACACCACCCACCTAAAATCACAAAATTTTGCTGCAATGTCGGTATAACATATAGCATGATCCTATCCAGTGTGGTGAACGCACATCACATAAGGGACATCTTCAATTATTACAGTAGGTTCTTTGGGAGGAAGGAAACCCCAAAGTCCGTGCTGCATTAAGATATGAAGCAAGAAAACATCGATTGGGAATATGGTCCGTAGTGGATTTCGGATTTTTTGACGGCTACGTGCTGCCGTAGCATTTCAAATTTTCTCACGAAAGGTACCGTGGTATTGCAAATGATTATGATGCCATCTGCC
Organism: Hermetia illucens; assembly: GCF_905115235.1. Taxonomy (NCBI): domain Eukaryota; kingdom Metazoa; phylum Arthropoda; class Insecta; order Diptera; family Stratiomyidae; genus Hermetia; species Hermetia illucens. Next base: position 149,768,048 of record NC_051850.1, on the reverse strand, counting down.
GACACACGGTTTGGGAAGATTAATCGGACTCCCCCGTGCAATTCTTTTACAAATTAATATAAAAATCAGTATCTTCATCCTGGTGCATTTGAAGCTTGCTCCAGAATGGCCCTCGAAAACCGTTATGTATATCTCGAATCAAAATAATTAGAAAAATAAATAGCACGACTCGGTTGTCGCGACCGAAAGAAGAAAAAGGATACATCAATGTCTACCTTTGTTGCCTTTGGCGAAACGGAGGTTTGGTTTTCAATACATTCGCATGTTCTTCTCTTGTTTCATTACAAACTAGAGCCCAACATGTGATCAACAAATGAAATGAAGCTCTGGATAGGAGACTATATTGGTGGCAAGCTTTTCCTGCCTTGCCTTATAAATTTTTCCCTACTGTTATATTCTAAAGTTGCCTTATTCGTTGAGCTTGAATGGTTCTACACCCTTTTCAGTAAGTATATATTCTTCCGCCCCATACCCTTCTTACCTTATAAAGCGGAATTCCTACCTTTTTATTTCTTACCTTCTCATAGAAGGTTATCATTTTGTGTGGGCTTAGTGAATTGTAGGTATCACAAGTGGTTTCCTTCAAGAGTGCCTGGAGTTACCTTTTCAGTAATATACCAGTAGATGAGTATTTTCGTTAAATGTTTGTCCTGCAATAACTATTCCGTTTTGAAATGGTTTGGGAAATAGGAACGGTGGGTGCCTTAAATGCTAGCGCAGTTCAGCCTTGGTTTGCAAATTTTAAGAGTAGCAAATTTTAATTTGAGACTTCCCTCGTCCCGATTGGTATCGACTTCCATACTCGAGCTGAAGACCATTTCGAAACGCTGTTGGAAAAAGCGCCGTAGTTTACAGTTAAAATGTACGAGGGTGCGATGATAATTTATCAACTTGCCTCAACAGCAAAAGTGCAAAAAATCAGGACTTGAGTTACTCATCATCTGAGCCCAAAACAGAGAAGAAACAGACTTATCATTGCTGCCCGATCCGCTGAGATGACATAATCAAAAGTCACGTTTTTTAAGGTTTTGTGTGAAACAAAACCTTATTAGAATCGATTCGATGTCTGTCTGTCCGTCTGTCTGTCTGTCTGTCTGTCTGTCTGTCCGTCTGTCTGTCTGTCTGTCTGTCTGTCTGTCACCGCCGATTTATTCGGAAACCGCTAAACCGATTGTCATGAAAATTGGTAGGAGTATGTGATCTGCCGTTCTCTCTACATGCAGCAACTGACGCCATTTTGTGTTAAATTTAAGGGGAGCTCCCCATACATGTGAAAGGAGGGTGCAACATTTTTTTTCATAAAATGTGGCCATGTGGGGTATGAAATGAAAGGTCTCAATTAGTACTTTTCGAAACTGGTTCAATATTTGATACTAGATGAAACACAGGGGAGTGAGGGCTCAAAATATGACCCCCAAAAAGTGTAACAGGTCTCGTTCTCAGAATCTATCCAACCGAAAAATCTGAAAAAAATGTCAATAGTGCATCTCTACGAAATCTAGGCCTCAAAATACATCCGGTTCCGATATCTGCACAAATAAAGTTAATAATAGTATATTTCCATATTTTATAAATTTACCTGGCATCCCCCTTATGTTCATCCCAGAAGTACAAAATTTGGCACGCGTATAATGAAGAATATAATGCACAATTTGGTCAAGTTTGACGAAAATCCAACTATTATTAACAAAGTTATAGGGGGTAAAAATTTACATTTTTTTGTGAATTTCGTGCACTCTACAACCTGATGACGTCATCATCACGTATCAATTCGTCAATACCACAGCGAAGTAAGTTAGTATGGATTGGGTGGAAAAGAATTATTTTGTTTTAGTTCTTTAATCATTTGTATATGAATATCAATTATTCCAACGAGACATGTGTGCATGTAGGTATATAGTATATGCCTGCTAATGAACTTTGCGGGTAGAGCCTAATTCAGATAGATATAAGAAGTAAATCGGAAATATAGGTACGATCAATTTATATACGTGCCTATATGTGTACAGTATTCGGAAATAGGCAGTTTGTTTGTTTAGGGTGAGCCTAACATCTACGGCTGTAATATGTACGTATGTCTCGTAGTTTTGTAGCTGTATACGGGGAGAAAAATGTGCGTTGAAATTTCTTAGATAAGATGAACACAAAACCTTTATACCCGAAGCACGAGCTTCCGGTATTCCGACTTGTTTTTCTAAACATGGCAGGAGAGGGAAGCGTTGACTTTATGTGACTTCGAGACCAAGAAAAGGATGGATACGCTCATCTGATGTGCCTAGTTCTCTTCCAATAAAGCAATAATTTACTTTGTTCAGGACTGCCTGTTATAATGATGGGTGCTCCTGTAGACAACACTTTGGGGAAACACCCTCACTCCACGACTATGCAAAACTGCATAAAGGAACACTTGTTAAAGAAGCTTCCGGGTGGCTCATTTGGAAAGTTTTTGACCAACAACTTCTCTCAACCTGCCTTATGCAAACCGAATGATGTTTATTACGTTAACTTCGCAGCAATGTTTGACATTCCATAACGAGATCCTTTCTTATGAATTTGCTCAATATCTACTTCAGTTCAAAGTCGGCTGACCGGCTAAGAAATGGATACTTATTTAACTGCTATTCAGTGAATTTGTCTAATCTAGCAGTCGAATTGTATTTCCCGAGGCCATGTTGGCATGTACAAAGGCAAATGGCAAGGAAAGCAGTGGATTAAAATTCGAATGCGGGAGGGCTTCATCTGTCTGACCATGGATGGCATGACACCCAAATTTATTAAAGTCAGCATTAAAGAATTTGCATCACGATTGATATGGTGGCTTAGCCTTTCAAAGAAAAGAATTCCTGGAAGATGTAAATCGCCCGCGATCTTTCACATTGCAAAAAACTCCCAGAGGGTATAAAAAATCTCTGACCGCGATGCAAGTTATATGGAATCACAGTTTACCACCACTGTTCTCCTCAGGCTTTCCTCATCTCTGACTGTGTATTATAGGCTACGGGTTGACGAGTTGTGATGATCAAGTGGTCCTTGCTGATGGACTAGTTTCTATACCTAGGACTTTGACATAATCAATTCCACTTTTCAATTGAGCATTATCATGTTTTACAGAGGTGAAACCTTCGACTGACTCTGCGAATATCACCCGTCCAGAGGTAAAGAGCGGAATCTTTGTCATTTTCAGGGCTCAATTTCGGAATTGATTGTTGTAGCTTCATTTTGATAAGCACTCCCGAATTCGGTCGAAGGATAGGAATCATTTGAAGACTATTACCAGGTAATTAGGATAAAGACGTCATGCCTCCAGCCAACCAAACACTTTTTCGCAAAGTTGCCTTTAATGTAGGACTTCCTGAATCATCAAAAATCAAATTATTTCCTCTTCAGCTTACGTCTGAACGAACCAGTTTTCGTTCTTTTTGCGAATGAAAAAAGAGAGCTGGATACCATTTTCGGTCCGCTATTCCCCGGGACTGAGGTGATCGAAATTGTCATTGTTTTTATAATACTTTTCAGTCGAAGTCATTGACGTTTGAGCAAGGGATAAGCGAAATCATTCGTTACCTAATAAGGGAGCTCTCGGTTATAAATGTTGGTAAAATTCCAAGGCTAGCCGAACTAAAATCTTGAAGTAATGAATCGCTATCTCCTACGAGAATACACGGTCCATTAAGTTTAGTTAGAAGAATAACGTACCTAGCTTACCTTTTCCAACCAGTTCATGACTCTGCTGGCACTCTTTTATTACTATCAACAGGATACTATCCATTGTCATCAAGTCTAGACTGACCCACTTCTATTCCACTTTAGGAGCCCATTACAGTCATAGATATTTCTAAAGCAAATATGCAGTAACTACTGCTATACATAACTTTGGAAGTTTCCTCATTTCAATTTCATGACTACCTGAAATGATGTTTTCACCACTAATAACTGTTCACTCAGTATTATCTCTAAGTTACTCTGGACTGTTCCAATTTTAACGACTATACCCTTAAGTACCAATCAGATACTCTCACTCCATCTTCATATTTGTTGCTTCCAACGTAGCACCAATTCTCCCAATTACGCATACCACCAGCATTATAAATGTTCCATATAACTCCCAATTGCGTCTAGCGTCAGCGACAATAGCTCATTATTGAGTTTTCATTACATTCTCGTATTTGAACGAGGAGTAATAATTTTTGCTGACATATTGTAATCAATCCCATTCTGATGCTTCATTGGTTTCGCATGGATATATCCATTCAGACTCTTAAAACTCTGCATGAATGTACCATGGATGTATCTATAGATAGTCATGGAAGGATGTGTAATACTAGAAGGATTTTTTCCTTTGTATTGTATCTTCTGTAGAGTGGGAGATAAAGATTAATGTATTGAGAATTAGAGTTCATATTAGTAATAGATTTCTTATTTTTAGGATAAAAGAAATGGATACTCTGGAGATAATTTCCACTAGACCATTAAAAGGAAACATTAAAGTTTTCATTAGGAGGAAGCAGTAATTGGGTTCAGTATGTACCATGTAAATATACTTTGCACATGAATAGATACACAAAAAGATGCTTGCAGAAACTAAGCTGAATTCCAAGGGAAAACTTTAGCTCGTAGATATCTGCTTTATATCCAGTTAGTTGCCAACGTATATTATTTCCAGTATTGTTTCTATTGTTTGTTGTTTGTTATTAGTAATTTGTAGGAGGTGCCACTTCTATCTTGGATTTTGTTTTACATCTCCTCTTCCTCCAGTTCAAAACTCGTCTATTGGTATCATAATCATATAGTGTTATTCGTTTTTGGTTGTTTTATCTTCTTCGGAATTAATGCTGACCCTAATTTAAGATAAGTCATACTTTACGCAAGAGCGGATCAGGATTTCAACATTCAGAGTCAATATATCGGTTAAGTGAACATTTTACAGGCGTTTCCCATCTTTAGTGCTTTAATATTTCTCTCATTACCTACTTCATGGCCATGTATGTTGCCGGGTAAACACTCTTTGTCTGGAATGTTTAGTTTCATGGGGGTACCCAAGGTTTTTTTTAGACCTGGATATATGAGAACATCTTCGAGAGCCAAAGAGTGCACAAATTCTTCCCGGAAGTAAGCATTACCTAGGTATCTTCGTCCAAGCTCTGAAGAGGCCGGGTATCTGCATATGAAGTGCATGGTCGTCTCCACCACCTTTCTCACGTAGGTTCTCCATTAGCGTACGTTGCGACTTCATCCTTCAGCGCAAAACTGGTGGCCAAATACCAAACATAGGTTCGAGTCACACCATTTTGGAGCCATATACTTGGCGAGCCTGTCAGCCTCCTTACCACTAATGATGTTCGACTACCCTGGTACTCAAATCCGGAATGTTTCGTTCCTTTGGCAAAGTTTCAGTAGCAGTTAGTGGTAGCTTGACACCAACTGGCTTGATATGATGTTGTTGTTTAATGTTAACCATGCTTTCTTCTGCTGTTAATTAAATGTTATATGTATCATTCTTATTTTCACGAGAGGTCGGACCAGTTCCGCGAAATCCTCTCAAAATGAAGCGTCTTTCAAGACTGTACTGGCGGTGAATATAATTAAGTTTGTGTTCTCAAAAGACTCGTGGCCAATTATTAACCATTTTTCTCTTTTGGTAATTACAACAAAGTATGCCTTTCCAAAGACAAAACTCTGAACCATATGTATAATCAATAGGCATCAAAGCCACCTATAGGTTGCCCAAGCATTTCCAGATGGACGCATGACCGCATCATTGGTCGCCTCTCCACTCACAAATGGTATCAAGCTTATATGCGTCGTTAGTTGCTTTCTGTTTCACCTTCACATGAGTGAGGGGTAGATTTAAGGTAGGCTCGACCAGCTGTCTGCAGTTAGCAAACTTCAGTCTCGGTCACCAGATGATGCATGCACATCTCAAAATGGACTTTATTATGGATGTACACACTCAGTGAACCCGTTATGGTGGAAATTCACATGTTTTGCTTATCGCAGTCCTACAGTATTAGAGCAATCTAAAGGATTTTTGCTATTGTTCCTGCTTCTATGTTAGCTTGGAGTCGGGGTGTAAATACTTAACTATTTGTTCCTGCTGCATTCTCACCCCTATAAGGTGGTTAGTGAGTAACTGCCCCACCAAACATTTCTAGTGATCATAACTACCCCGACCTTTCTAGCGTTTATCGTGATTGCGTTTCGAAGGCTTAAACTGTGGATTACCTACAGACTTCATATGGCTAGATGATCCGCGAATTCTTGTCCAGAGACCTTTATGTCCTCGAAGAGCCCAGAAGAGAGAGAACCCCTTTGACATATTCCCTCAATAGACTTTCAACCGCCGAACATGTGGATCTTCTTCCATTCCAGCATGTTGAGAATTTAACCGATTTACCGGTCGTATCGATGCTATCTTGCCATGTCAGAAATCGACGCGAACGAAGCATATTATATCTTCGATGTCCATAAATTCACTTCCTTAACTTGAAATGAGCTCGTGGATTGCTGCTTGGTTTAGTTTTCTTTCGGAAAGTGGCCAGCTAGGAATGTATGGACCCCTTATGAGCCGATCTGCTAGTCTGGAGAAAAAAGTTTGACAGATGGGCAAGAAGCGTTTCGTATCCTTGAAGAGTTTTCCTTGATTGGAAATAAATATTACCTTCACATCACGACAGTTAACTGGAACTGGAGTAAACAAGTACCAAGCATCCGCGGTATATATTCCAACCATTCGTCCATTCCTTCTATTACTACAGCAGGAAAGATACTATCGGTCCCGGGATTTGTACCAGTTGAAGAAGTTAAACACCCATTTTAGTCGCTCAAAGTTCAGTCTCCCAGTAGAGGATTCTATGCGGCTGTCAAAGAGATGAGTTGCTACTTCTTTGCCACTTTTTGTGTATCTCCCACTTTGTAAAAGTAGGATCAGCTTCAACTTTGAGGTCGTTTCAAGTGAATTAGAGTCTTCGCGAAACTGTCTTCATGATGATCGTTTAGCCCAAGCTTTCTGAGCTTCTTTATAAGAAATTCAGATAATGCATGAATTTCCCTTGAGAACTTCTCCGATAAGAGCCGCCATATAAAGGAATACCACTGTGATGTCGATGACCGCTTGCCTGACTGCATCGAAGAAATTGGGTTAATTTCCAAGTTGAAGATCTGCAGTTGAATCTCTTTCAGATATGCCAATAGTATTGATCCTCTCGTTTTGGGGGTATGACTTCTCCAATAGATATGTTGGACTTCAATATCGCATTCAGATTATTACCCCTATGCCTTTACTTTTTACAAATTGGATAGCTTTAATAAATGCTTTATTGAGAACAACCTCGTCTGCCCTGTTAACTTTTGCAGTTAGTTTGACCGTTATGCTGTCTTCATCATCACGAGCGGAGTGTAACCCTCTCGCTAGCACACAATAAGTCAGCATGTCGGCAGCATAAGAACCTGGTTTTTTGACCAACAATTCATGGCTCTTATGTTATATGATATATACAAAAGTCTTGCAGCTGCTGAACCATTTCGAAAGACAGCCATTTTTCTTAGGAAATATTGCACCCCATCTAGCGCTGCTTGAGTCAATCGCTCTTGGTTTTATCGGCAAAGTTTATCCGGATTAGCTTGGATTTTCTTTCTTAGGAATTCGTAATGCTCACTATCGTAACTGGACAGATTGGTATTGGCTTGAAACCTACCCATGGATTCGGTAAACATGGATGAAAATGAAGAATTAGCTGTTACCGGCTGGGTCACCTCGGTCACCTGGTTCGACGAACTAAGATCCTCAGTTGACCGCTGACCCTTTACTTTGTTCTTCCACCTTCCCCACTCCCTCGATTGTGGTGCACATGAAGGTGGTGCAGGAACGCAGTTTGCGGAAGCCATTGTTTTCACCGAAGTTTTACTGTGGATAAGGTTTTGACATAAGCGGTCTCACTCAATGTTGGATCATCACTTTCGAATTGTAATTTTAACATCGACTTTTTATATAGACTTAGGCCATAATTTGCTGCCGTGGCCTCTGTTTTGTTCGGAAAAGTAAGACGATCTCAGGAGGACCCCTTTTTGCCAAGACAAGACTATTCGAAAATTGAGTTCGCTTGGTACTCAAAGTTCGCCGTGTGTGGTTACATCTAAACTCCTGCGAGCGTTCAGCTCTCGGTGCGACAGCCATTACTTCAACTTGCGTTCTGTAGTGCACTTGACAAATAGGAGATTCCCAGTTTCCTGCAGTTTGCTTGGTTTTTTGCAGCACATAACACACACTTTTGCCAACGATTCGACTACTTTGGTGGTTCTGTTGAAAACGTATCTATCTTCGACTTGGGGCCTGAATATGTTTAACTGTTGTCTCATTTAGCGGTCAATTCTGCTGTCCGGGCTCGAGATCGAAAAAGGGTACTTCAATGGTTCGACACTGATATTCGTTTCTCATCCATTCACTTCCACAACTCAGACCGCTAATCTTGTTGTAACTCTGAACTGTCCATTATATGGGGGCGCCACTGTCAATTTTGTTGAAACCCTGTCAGTTGCTTGCTCATTGAGGATGGCTATCATTCCCTCGAATAATATTTGCACATTCACCAGTTTAGAAAATTTCTTCAGGTAATCAAAGCGGAGTACATTATACCAACTCCGCTGCCGATGTTCTGAGGTCCTTTTTAAGAGTCTCGCGGAGGGCCAGTCGTGTCTGTTGTTGTGGGACATTATTGCTGATTTGAGCGATCGATGCCAACGCTTAAGAATCTCATTTGAAGAACGATAGTACGGCGTAATTTTATTGTTTTTTACACCAACCAGCTGGGAGCTGTGAAGAACGATGCTTCAAATTGTAATCTTTGATCGCTGATGATTACCGCTGGAGATTCAAACCGTGCAGCTGCTTCTGCTGCCATCTCCTTAATTTGCACTGCCTCTGGCCAACGGCTATACTCACGTCGATGTGTATGTACTGGAAGCTGGTATCTGGAATCTTGGTGTGTTCGGGGCACAATTTCATATGACTTCAAATTTTCCATTGTTAACACAGCAAACAGCAACGAGTCCCTTCGACGTAGATGGCCAGATATACCTTTTCTGGATGTGTTTTCTCGTAGAGTGACTTATGATCTAATTTTCTTAACAGTTTTCTACCTACTACCAAGAGTCAAAAATACTTCAAGCTGCTGTCAATCGCTTCCAGCTTGCTATCATACGTACTGTCCCATGTTTGCGTCTCGCAGAATTTTCTGGAGAAACCTTGGTTTTCAGTAGGTGTTGTCATTGAATTGCTCTAACATGAACATTTCCGTGTCTGAAGCATTACTTTGTGTCGCGAAAACAGCATCTATTCGCGGGTGTCTTTTTATCCGCTACTTGACTTTTCGTCCCCGAGAAGGCTTTTTCCAGTTCTGGACCCAAAAAATTGGGGACTTTTCTCTCTTTTTGAATACGACTTACAGTCGGAGTTGCCTATACATGGACTAGCGTCTGCAGAAATATACTATCTGTAGAAATTTTCTTGACTGTTCAAGCAACGCTGTCTTTTCGTAACCACGAATTGCTATCACCTTTTCCGGCAGCGGTCGTGGTCCATGCTCGTTTGGTCTAGTATCTCAGATTTATGTGCAAACCAAACTTGTGGCTCAAAATCAATGTGGTGCTGCTTCCCTGGTGCTATTGACACTGCCAGAATAATATCCATGAACACGAAGCAGATTTCGATTCCCCGAGGGCAGTGTCTATGTATCGCTGAAAAGTCTGTGTCGCACTTTTTAGCCCAAACATATGGGTAAACCCCCTGATGCTACTGGTATTTGACAATAGACACTCATGAGATTCCAGTTTGTACGAAAAAGCTTGCAGGTTTAATCTACGCACTTGTTGCGCTACTGGTGGACCTGTTGTGGCGATGTAGTGGAACACCCTTCTCTTCGGTATCGTCACTGTGCTCGGCAGGACGATAATATTGATGAATTCTCGCAATAAAAGGCGGTACTTCCCTATCAATGCAAAGAAACCTAAGCCGTACCAGTAAATCTCTATTACTCGTACTCTGAGGTTCGTCGCTTCCCATTATCCACTGTTCGACATTTGCGTCTATAAAGTCCCAACTCTTGTTGCAAGCCTAGGTTTAGTGTGAGCAGCGTTTTCTCATGGCGGCTACTATAGACAATGTGACAGATCTTTTCCTGAGTTTTGCCTCTACAGTTCAACGGCAAAAACACCGAATCTGCTTGCTGGACTAGTCTTACCTCTACCATTCGAACGCGGTGTTGCGAAAACCAAAAGGGTATGCCTACTTTGTAAAATGCTGGTAATTTCAATACTTGCAGCCTGCATTCCTCGCTAGTCGATTGAACGCCCTGTCCGAGAAGAGTTTTGTGTGATATGCGTTGACACATACGGGTAATCTTTCACCTAGCAAAGTTTTTGCTGCAATAGACGGAGGCGCCCTTTCGTTTTCCGCAAAGCTTGCTACAAACCTGTTCCGAAAAGGCTTACTCCTCCACGCTTGATAATCCACTGAACTGAAGATCATTTCCTGAACTAGGTTGCTATCTCGCGGTGCCGACATAGTGGAGACCCGTTAGTGCCTTCCTACTGTAAAGTGGAAAAACTAGGCTATGCTGAATGGATATTTAGATACCAGCATTCGATTGAAAGTATACATAAGCCCACATTGAGATCAAACAGTTCTTCCTCGTAACTGGGAGCATTAAACCTAGCCTACACGAAATTTCAAATGACCGACCTAGAAATATACTTTCAAAAAAGTCCGCTTGTGTGTCAATTGAATCTTGTGCACCTCGATATTGCAGGCCACCCACTGACCTGGCCTGATTTTATTGGTCGTTTACTTTGTTTATCCTAAAGGAAAATAAGCAGCCCCTTCCTTCCGACCATTGATGTAGCCCGAACACTTCATTACAAATAAGTTCTGAGGACAGTAGCAACGAGTGAATCGAGTATATGACACTACAGAATAACATCCTTGGAGAGAGGGAGGATAATGTGGATGGGTCCCAAAACATTCAGTGGAAGCGCCAAGTAATGGGACTGAGCGCTCACAGATGCAGATGCGACTAAATACGCCACTAAAATCACTTCATATCTACCTAGTTCTACTTTTGAATTTCTAGCAACAATCTTGCACCACAGGTTTTTCATCTGGTTTATGCGACTAAATGAGTGCAAAGTAGTAGTAGAACAGTGGGGGCTAGAAAAAAAGAAATTCCCACTATTAACATCCTTACGTAGTCCCCCCTCCCCTCTTAAATCTTCCTTCTACTCCACTTACGGTGAAGGAACAAAAAATAGTGACTTTCTCCAGTCGCTCGAGGAACACACTCAAGCATCGGCATTCATTCTAAAAAGGACACTGTTGCTTCCATATTCCACGAACCTTCGAACAAAAGCCTACCGTGCACCGTCTTCGTCCTCGCCGTCGGCACTAGTGCATAAGTTATGCGCCTACATGTAGTTGTCGAGTGATGCAATGGGGATGCTCCATACATACTCTAAAACTTGCCATTTAAAATTAATTAAAAAGCCTATTGTGTACATGCACTGGTAGTTCTTCCCCTTTTGTTTCAGGACCCCCGTCCCGAGCCTCCTTCGTACTTGTGGACATTTCAAAAGCGCGCACTACTCAAATGTGTGCATATGAGTTGATATGTATGCGAACTTTGCATTATTCATGCTCATCATACACGTGTTTACTTACATAAATGAATGGAAAACGTGGTCTCTAGTAGGCACGTCCATACTTACGCACATACATATCTGATTAAGGATGAGGTGCACTCTATAAGCCCAAGACACTGTGAGAAATGATGGGGGGCGTGTTGGCTTGAACGAATCAATAATTTTTTTCTTGCGCGAAAATTATTCACAAGGACTAATGTTTTGAGAAGTAATTGAGGTCAAGTTTGCTTGGATATCCTATTTTGAGGAGACATTTGGGGCTTAAAGCGACTCTTTCCGGTTGATACCAAATTGCTCAATTAGTCTTCGGAGAAAGTGGACGAATTTCCTTAAGCGTACAATGTTTTTGCATGTAGCACTGGCGGTATCTAAATATAGGAGTATGTACTGTAAAGTCCTGCATAAATAGGAAAATCGAAATGTCACATTTGAGTAGTGCTTCCAATGCTGGTATTTACTTACATAGATACGTACATAGGTCAATACTATCCTCATACTGTATCAACTTAGCTAGCATTTCAGTTCAGATAAGATCGACTCCGCCATTTCCATTGACGTTGATGCGGAACAGTTTGAACGACCTAATTTTGCATTCTCGAACCGGCTCATCCCCTTATCCTGCCATGTTGCACATTTCCATCTACGAGTCCTTGTTATAAATGCTTTTTGTTTATTTCTCGATTCATTTGGATGTTTGCTTTGCTTTTTCTTTGGCCGGAGGGAGGGCGACTGAAAAAATGAACTACAGAAGAATAGTCATCCCCATACCACCCCTAAGGACACTCGCTGCGATATAGTTTAAGTGAGTTATCGTGAAATACATAGTCCTTGACTGGTGCCTGCACAATCTGTAATTAAATTCAACAGCAACAACAAGAGGACGATTGGTGTAGTGCTCGTGTTGATTAATTAAAGCGTGTGTGAGTGATTTATGTTAGACAGGCAACCGATTGTGGTGCAGTGGTGCACATCTTTCGCCCTCCCTATTTCTTCTCGTCCTTGGGATTCTTGCTGATCCGTCTCTTGTTTGAAGACGATATGCTTTAGTGAGGAACATTTACATGAGATTGTGCCATTGCTTCACCAGGGATTACACTAATCCTGTATTTTGTGCATAAGAGGTATAGATAAAACTGAGGCGATAAGAGATTCTAAACATACATATTGCGTTAGGGATGGAGATTAGGGTTTGTGACAATGCTGAAAATACAAGTGAAGCGACACTTCTAGGAGACGATGCTGAAATCACTTTCGGATTTCTAGATGTGATACAAACTAACTACTACTTAGACACCTAGTTCTTGGTAAAGGATACACGAGTTTCATACTCTGAGTTGTTTGGAGGTGACTAACTACCCTGACAAAGCAAAGAGATATTTCTGAAGTGCAACATCCTTCGGAACATATCTGGACTTGTTGAAATTGATCACATTGCTCCCTTCCCTGTTGAGCTTGAGATAACTCAGAAAATTAATCGTATCCAGTTTGAGTTGTATCTTCTGTCCATATCTCTATTATTCCTTACAGTGGAAACTGCTCTTTATAAAAGCTCGACTCCTAAGGGCATTAATGTCTTACTATTTTACAATTGTTTGGTACTATGTAGTAATCTGCCTATAAAATTACCACGGTTGGAATTGCATAGAGCAGAATAAGGTACGTACGAGGTCCTCTAACTATAACTATCTGCACCGTAAATGATTTGTTTCTAAATCCATCCAATTCTTAATCATTAAAAAGAATAAATGAATGTTAGGAAGATCAGAGGACTATAGGTAGCCAAAGGTTTCGTGACCAAATTGCCACTTCAGATGATCGCCCTGATTAGGCCTTTGGAGCATTCGCCTACTGCATCACAGCCGGCAAACCAAAGTGAGTACAGCGTCTCCCGGTGCCACCACTATGGAGGTTCTCCTCGGCCACTTGATTTTGGTTTGGCCGACAGAGTTGCCGCCCCGTCTTCCCCGCTACCTCTGAGTACCAACAGTTCATTGTAGACAATACCCCGCTTATCCCATCAGACGCACAGCATCGTCTTCCATCCGAAGCGATTTGGTCTTGCAGAAGATGTCGCTGGTTGGGTGGCATCAACCCGAGATTTTTTTCGTTAAGGATTCTCGAAATAAACCCACTTTTCGTCGCCAGTCACAATCCGATGCAAGAGCATCTTTCTCTTGTGTCTGGCAGGCAAGATTTCATGCGGCACCCATTTTCCGAGCTTTCGAATCTTAGCCATTGCACGTAGGCGCATAAAACCGGCTTGTTGAGGAACACCTAATTGCTTGGCGAGCATTTTCTGCTTTTGAATATCGTCCTCCTGCAAAAGAGCCTCCAATTCGTGGCCCTTAACTTTCCTGAGCCGATTTTCACGCTCCTTATCGCTCAGATCGAAATCGCCATCTTTGAATCGACGGAACCAGTCTCGGCACGTTGTTTCCGATAGAACATTGTCGCCGTAGGCCTCCATAAGCATTCGATGCGATTCAGCGGCTGATTTCTTCAAATTGAAGCAAAAAAGTAGGGCTTCTCGTAAATGCTTTTTTCCGGGAACAAAACTGGACACTAAAAAAAAATATGGCGTGGTCATAGCAACTTGATACGCTGACTGACGTCACCTGTGAGCAAACAGCGAATTTAACCTGGTATATACATATATGTCTCCTATTCGTTCTGCTAGTGGAATATCTGCTATCCATACAATTTCTTTCCCTTTTCACGGCTACTTTCCCGTTTATCTTCAATGATAATGGACTCCAGTGACGTTACCATCACACGTAGTGCAAGTGTAAGCCTCTATAACACTTCCATGACGTAACTTAGATTCGAACTCGAACGTCGAGAAACAAATGCTCAACCACCGTGGCCATTACACAGTCTAATTGGGTTGTGATTTAAAACTAGTTACATTACCAAATTTTCGTCCCTGTCATCAGATACAGTCTATAAACCTAGGGTACAAACATCCAAATATATTAGTTTCTTTGCTCTTTACCTCCATTTCCCCCCTATTTAGCCAAGATCTGCGCATAAAAAAAAAGTGATAATTTGCCAGATCGAGGCTCAGTAAACGAGACGTTATTATCCTCTTCGTAGTCATTAATAATAAAATATGACCTTGGAGTACTTCGTTTGTATCGAATATACAAGAATGGTGATCTTATTTCACAAAAATGAATTTCAGGAGCCAGTCATCCCTTTTATTAGAGGGAAGCCTTCTGCTGTAAGTTCGAGTGAGTGTTTTTTTGAGCATATATACCTTGAAGTAATTAAACCTTTTCGGGCCCCCACACCTCTCCTTAGCAACCTTTCCTTTCCTAGTCAAAACTAATATTTTCTCTAAAAAGTACTAAGACCTTCCATTTGATACCTCACACACCTCGCCACAATCGGAAAAAAAATTGCGCTTATCTTTTACGCGTGTGGGAACCCCCCTTAAGTTTAATCTGCAGCAATGTAATTCACCGCATATGCAGCGATTCACAGTTCCCACCATCCCCGATACAGCCGTTTCTGAGAAAAATGCGTCTGAGAGGTAGAAAGGCGGAGGAAGCAGCATGTGTGACAGCAGGTATGGTCCCCATTGACATTTTGGGGAACGAGGATCGATGCCTCTATGACCCATCATATGCAATCGCCAAGTCCCGTAACTACCGTCAGCAATTAGTAAGAAGTGATACTATTTTGGAGTGGCATCAAGGATGGGACGATTCACCTAAAGAACGCTGGACTCAAAGCATTAATCCAGATATCTCAAAATGGATCAAACAAAGGCACAGTGAAGTTAGCTACGACCTAACTCAATTCCTAAGCGGACACGGTAGGTACCGAACATACCTTTATCGCTTCGGACGTGATGACGGAGTACGTTTTGTTAACTGCCCGAGGTGTGCCGCACACTGAGCTGTCGCGGAAATTGCGCCCTATTGTCATCAGAGAATATCGTGGATCACATGCTAGCTTCTAAAATAGCCTGGAGAGCAGTGGGAACATTAATAAAGGCGATCCACAACCTACTGAGAAAGGAGGAGCATCGGTAGAAAGTAGCAGATACCGACACGAACCACAGTTTGTAACTGATCCTGCCCCGCGATGTAATACCCAAATGGTAGTTTCACGGGGTAAGCGAAAGAGGAGGAGGTGGCTTTAGTGAGTAAAAGTCTCACACGTATGGTGGCAGTCCGCGATAGGTTTTGAAACATTCCACTTTCCAACTCTAGAAACAAGGACAGATGGACAGTGAACCGATGTTAATAAGGTTATATTTTCAACAAAACTTTAAAAAAAAGGCATACGTTTGACGGAATGGTTTGAACGGTCGCAGAATAGTAGATGCAACAGCAGGTGGTGGTTTCGGCACAAAAATACCGCTTAATAGCTATCAATACTGCTTTGCCGGTTGACTTGTCAAGTATAGTGCAATCTTTGCTACAACGAATGACAGAGTAACCTTGGCGGAGTTCGGAATTCAAAATTCTGTCATCCAATCAGCTTTTAATAATGCGAATTCTATGATGTTGGCATGCTAAGCCAGATAACTTGAAACTCGACAATTTGATTTTTAGACCATCCACATTTTGCTAAAATAGTCTTAAACTATGAATACCATTTAAATTCGGCCATGCAGGTGAACGGGCCAGAAATTTTCTTGAAACTTGGTCCTGTGATAAGGTTTGATGAAGATCCCTTGCCGGCAATGAAGGATATGTCACTAAGAAATAAGCTATCACTCGGTCGCGAGAACCATCCTCCGTTAGCTTCACATACGAGGGAGGTGACGGAATTGAGTTGGCCCAGCTTCTGGTGTAGGACAGTATATCCGGAAAAAGGAGAAAGTATCCGAACTGGTGGAGTAAAGTGGCCTCGACAGATGAGACAACGTTCAGCAGAAGGCACCGCTTGAGTCATATGATTTCGAGCTGGTGTATATATGCAGGGTTTTTCTAATCGATGCCCTGAATTTATGCTGAGGATTGTATTTTTTATCTGCAAGAGTCTTGAATACATCTTTCAGTTTATTCTGTTTTGTATAAATGTTATCGGCTTTTTTATGTCGGTTCAGCGTCTGTAGAATTCGTTCTTCGTTCTTCTCAATGGCATTGCGCCTGTGACATTAATGGGTTTAATGCTAAATACTGATTCTAGTGCATCCATTGTGGAGCCAGACCCTTGGTGAGACGATTTGTCAACCTGCTCATTATCAAGGATATTTGACTGTTTTCTTCAGTTGTCAAAGCTTCAACAGGAACTGATGATTTGATATTTTGTTACCATTTAGTGCAGATAACGCTGACCTACTGTGGTAACAGATTTGAATTGTACCATCTATTTTTTCGCAAACATTCTTCCGCTGCCAATAAAATGCCATATATAGTATTTTCGCCAGGACTTTGGCTAGTTTTTTTCTAAGAATTCTAGCGAGTTCACATTGCACTTACCTATCGTCAAATAACGTCGATAGAGGTCCAGTCCAATCAGCTGACCCAGAATAGATTTTCTCCAATTGAGGTAAGGATATCCCCTCAAAAAAATCAGTAAACTCTTTCTTTAGTCCATCTTAAATCAGTGTCAACGTAGTAAATCGGATGGAATCAGCTTCGTTTAAATGGGGTGTACATAGTGCGGTTCACAAGAATTGCTTGCCAATAGGGCGCTGGCCAGTAGAAGACCATGCCGTCAAGTTCGGCATACCCTATAAACCGCATTGTCAAAGCTGTGCAGAGGTGGAAAAACACTCAAGCCCTTCTTTTGATTATCCAGCTCCAGCTAGAATCAGGCAGATAAACAGTTCTTTGAGGTCCTGAAAGGCATCTCCAGTTGCAGGGTGGAGGAATTGCTTTATTTCATTAATTCTATGAGCGAGTTAATTCTCGCCGCACAACATAGCATACAATTAAGAAAATTCCTAAAAATTCAGAAATTGGAAGACCTACACTTTGGCTACAACAAATTTTGCGAAATTTTTAGGTAGGAGTTTTTGAAAAATGAAAGGAAGGTTCACCTTCAAAATTGGTATTATTTATTGAGTTGAGCAAGGTTCTAGTGTGATTGCGCAGTGAGCTATAAGTAGCAAGGTTTAGAAATGAACGAAAGAAAGGGACGACAGTTTTCAAAAGTTCGGGAGGAGACGCCTTCGACCATGAAGGCATTTATTTGACGGTTCAAATGATTCCCAATTTCTCAATACGAACATTAAAATCTTCTTTGACATATAATAAGAAAAGACTGACAATTTCATTATACTAAATGAGGTACGAAATTGTGACCACTTAATATTTACCTTGGAAGGATGTACATAAAACTCTTTCCACATAAATTGCTAAGTCTGTCATCCATCAGACGACTACAAGTGAATGCAAACTCTCGCATACACGAGCGAAACTTATGTTACCCTTTTTCTCGTATTCATAGATGAAGTTTGGATCAGAAAATAGGATATTTCTACGAGTTCTATATTCGTGAAATTTACTATTTTCAGGCCCCACGTTGGGCGCCGTTTGTTACAAAAAAGTATGTTATGAATATCTTACGGAGACTATAGAGTTTTTTTATTACCAGTCAGGAGTAATAGGAGATATGATGTCACTTTACAATAAATGCAGTTGCGAATTTCCGGCTTTTAATCGCTCGACTTGAGGAGGCTAGATCAACAAGATTCATTACACAGAGGAAGGCTGCACAAAATATTCCTTCTGTGGCTCAAGAAGTGATGGAAGATGACAAGCGACACAATTCGATGCGGCCCTTTCGGGGCTCTGTGAACCCCCATATTATTTCTCAAGGGTCATTACATCCACTGCAAGTCACTATAGGGTGTGGGGTTTAGGCTGCAGGTGTCATTGGTTCACTATTTTTAGAATAATACAGGTTAAAGAATTGTTAATGTCAGAGTTGGATGAATTGGGACTAGAGAATTTGCACACACAACATGCAACAGAATGTTTTAAGGCCGGTTGACATCGTTTTGGCGATATTTACTTACCGTCTCAAACTTTCTTTGGGCTTTTTTGAAGACACAGGTTAGGTGAATAAGCCCCACATAATGGAAACCCTTAAAGAGAAAGTCCTGAAATCGTTGCCAGAAGTGTTTAAAAAAACATGCAATGCGCCCCAACACGAGCTGTCTGTAAAGAACCCGGTGGCGGGGTGTTCTTTTCGGATTTTTCTCAGCCATAAGCTAGCCCGGGTGTAGTGGAACAATTTTCAAATTACCAGCTAGGGTCTAAAGCCACCACTATTCCGGTCGGTCTTCAGGTCAGTTCGTATCGGCTTAGATATTCAGACCAATCTCGGCTAGCAAATTGTTATTATGGTTGATAAAATAATCATATTATTCAACGTGATTCTTTCGCATCTTCGCAATTGGGGCCACATCATCTCCCCGTAACCAAAAAACGGCGTTCCTTTCCTTTGGAGTGTTCCTTTAAGGGTAAATAGGAAAGGACGCTAGTTGTGGAGCACCAATTCATTTAGAACCAACTTCATCTTGCTTGCCAGAATCTGAGGTGTTCAAAGCGCTCTTATCTCGGTAGGTTGCTGTCACTGACAACGAACTTTTTAGTAGTTATCAGAAAATCTGTTTTCTTGACATTTCGCCGTAGAACGTGTTGCATTCCAAGTCCTGGAATAGTATTTGCCAATTAGCTTAGATAATCTATAATAGAACGACGGGGCATAGCTTGTTTGCTAGATATACGCATAATCATTATCGTTTTGCAGAGATGCACTCTCTCATCTCCCTCCAGGCCATCCTGGTCAGCCTGCACTACTCCTGTTCCGCGTCGGTTTTCTAGAGCCACCTTTTTCTCGGCTAGGTTTAGTAGATTCCATAGCATGGCATAGCTAGTTATGGAGTTATCGGTCTCTCTTTAAGTAGGACCTATCGACTGCCACTTCTGCCATCCAATCGACACATCTACTGGTTTCGCTGCAAAGTTTTCATTCATTCAGCTAGTTTCTCGTTTGCTTTTTGGTAGGGCATCCCGATGACATGATGGAGAAAAGTTTCAAGGAAGAGTGAGAACTTATATCAATAGGTAACCAAAATGGCAATGGTTTGCTTTATGATCCCAACATCTGTTGCACCTTTTACGCTACAGCAAATAAGGATATTTTCATTGGAAATTATCCTTTTGCTTATTGGGAGGATTTTAAGTCATGTCGAAAGAATAGCGAGATTCAAAACTAGGACTGCAACAAAAATTTTGATCATTCTGCCAATGGCATATTTACAGCTCTAGAAAAGCAAATAATGCCTTTCGTCAGTTCCGTACCTCAGAGTTTACCGTTTCGCGATTGCATTTTTTCCTGAGGTGGTGGCAAACAACTTTAAGGAAGTTTCGGCTTTCAGATTTACTTTTTGAGCTTAGGAACTAGATATTATTTCATTCTCTTTAAGACTAAAATTTACCTATTTACGAAGTGGCTAACCTGTCGCTGATTTCGTTTTGTTTTTATTAATAGTTTCTATTTGCCCTTGATGACCTACCTATTGGAGTCTCCAAATTCCAACAGCAGGTGGCTATTTCTGGTATGTAATGTGTTTTACGAGGCGATGGTTGAGGAGGTAGAGCGCTAGCCTCTCGATATCGCCATGTATGTTTACATTCGTCTTTTTGCTTGTCCGTGAGTGGATCAGAAAATAATCGAAATTCTTCCCATTGAGATACTTGACAATAGGATTCATCTTTTTGCGCTTACAGCAAGGTTGTTTACGATGATGTTATAAGGACCATTTGAAAATGCTGCGCGGTTGACCTTTTCATTCTGAGATATAGTGCTCCTAAGCTTTGTAAATTTGATGAAGGCCGTTAGAAAGGGTAGCACAGATCAGCCCCTGGGGAGGGAGGAGTCGACAGGGTTGATGGTTTTGTACAAACGACAAAACAAACCCAGAGTATGCTCCGACCGAGTGGACTGCGTGTTTTGTCCTCGCGTCGAAACTGTGAACAGTAAGCAGGATAGGTGTCAAAAACATGTTTATGTCTTTTCAATATCTTTTTCGATGCGACAGGAGTGGTCCACAGTCCGATGGGGGAATGCTTCCGCAATTTAATAGATCCAGACCCATTCGATTGAATCCCCTTTCACGGCAGCAGGTCAAATTACGTATCGCTCGTCGCCTGGAGGGTTTTGGCGGGAAACAAGATCCCAATGTTGTCACAGCCTTCCTATAGGGCTGAGGTAGCTCAACACGGGTTGTGGAGAGTATTGTTATGGCCGAGCTCCAAGGGTCCTATGAAACTCGGAAAAGCTGTTGACAGTCTATTGACACGCAAGAGTACTACTTTGAGGAATATTAAATTACTGTAACAAAACTGTTTATAACTCTCCAGGATTATTACTGGAGTTCGTTTGTCGAACTCAGAGAAGGACGAAAGTTACTAGACATTCGTTAAGAAAACACATAATAGCAGATCTGAGAGATTTTATAAAAGACGGCCACTAAAGGCAACTTACTGGGCGGGCAGTTAGTTTTTGGCTGCCAACGTTATTCGAAAGCGTTTTTCATTACGAAACATTACAATCTTGAACTTTGCATTTTCCATATATAGAAAGAAATAATGAATTCTAACCTAATATGCTCACCTTCAATGACGAACAGAGTCCTTGTTATAGCCCTCTAATAAAACAACATCGAATGCATCAACATCTTGCATAATTCAGCATCTAAGCCTCCAATAATCCACTCCACCTATGTTCATCCACACATCTGCTAATGTACCTTGACATACATTCAAAGGATAACAAGAAATTGCTGATGATTAAATTTATGAATTTATACCTTGCTATTAAGGATTCAGTTGACATACCTCGGTTGCCTACTGCACTGTAGCCAAAGCCTCGTGCCTACTTCCACTTTGTTGGGACGAGTATCTGCATAGTCCATCTACGCCACTCTCCGAAATATTGTTTTGTTTTAATGGGCTGCATGGTGTACGCTTTAATGACTGTTTTGTTTTCATTGTATTGATTTTAGTGGGAAAGTGATGCTAAAACCCTTGTGTGGTTATGAGATTGTGGCTAAAGGGATGAAACACCACCGCACATACATAAAATGGTTGGATGCGACACTAAACCAATAGATCTGTTGGATTCTAGAAGGGAAATTTTGTGGGGTAGACTGGCACATTATTTACATATTGGTTGGTTTTTGACGGTGGGAATGTGATCCACTTAAGGTATGTGCATAGTTGCACGTAGGAAGTTCATGAAAGGACACTATAGTCATTAGTATCGGTATACTTTTGTTGGTGAACTACGCAAAGAAAGGTCAGAATTTAAGGAAGGGTTTTCAATGATATAAATTTCAACAGAACACCTTATATCTGTATAGAACTTAGAGGGAGTAATCCTTGATTCATGTGGGCTAGAACTGGGGTGTGCCTGCTCTTAAGTGTGTAACTCTGTAAAGCGGTCAAACTTTTCTTTCCTAGTTTTGATTGAGTTCTTTTCTGCTATTGGATCCATGTCTGATGTCTCAAACTGGTTGACCTTTTACTACTAGAGCATTTCATTTTCTGACTCCTTGAAGGTTCTCTTTATAAAGACTAGTTAGTTGTATACTAGGTTACCTATGTGACAAGCACAACAATATGATGCTTCCTTAGCAGCTTCGGAAGGACAGTTCCTTAGGATTCTCTTCTCAGAGTAAGCCTCACTCTTTTTTAGTATAAAATCTTTCTAATGCCATTTTAGAGCTTGTAAATAGATGGTGATCCACCAATTGCAAGTAATGGTATTCCTATGATATAGGTGCTAAATTATAGGAGCAAAAGGGTTTTGAATTATGATGGAGATAACATTTCCTTTCCGCAAAAAATTCAGAACTTACGCAGACAAGTTGCATACCTGATTTCGGCACTCCGATCTGACTGTTGTCTATTCTCAGTCCGAGAGGGATGGTCTAATTGTATCAAAATAAGGACCCATTTTTACAGAGTACATAGCGTTTCATGGGAAGAAGCAAATGATGATTATATTTTGTGGGGTAGGAAGTAAGAGAAAAAAATGAAATTATTAATTAGCCATACTTTCCAGTTATGCATGTTCGAAGTAGAGCTCAATTCAAATGTGTTTCAGAATTTTGGTCTTTTGGAAGCACCTATTTGTAAGATATTACTCAGCAACTAACGTAGGTCCACCCGCGTATCATTTTCCCTGAAAATCCTTTAACAACGACTTGTACCCTTACTCAAAGGCAATGAATGGTTTTCGGCTATTTTTCCTAGAGCTGTTTCCGTCAATTGAAGACAGACCAAACATTTTTGTCCAAATTAAGATCCAAAGTTGGTGCTGACCACCTTAACGTCACAAATTGATGTCGAAGAAAAGAACATGTTCATTACAAATTATGCTGCAATATACTTGGCTAAACAAGCTAGGATACGATAATCCGTGCAATGATTGCAATTCTTATTTCCTCGCCTTGGGCTATAGGGTACGGTTTTTAGAACGGAAATTCAACACTGACTTCGACCAAATAAATACTTCCATACTTCAATCAAGAGCCAAGAAGCATATCATTTTTGTGCTGGGATTACATTTCTGCCTGGATTATGAAGAAGCGTTGATGTATCTGAAGGAGAAGTTCAGTCCATTCAACTAGTCGAATATCCTATTTTCCCCTCCAAATATCAAACCGTTATGTATGTTCGGGACCCTGTGTAGAAATAATTACTCTTCAGGACTTTTGTATTTCAGTAGGGCAGTTGTCGGTTCTAAGACTCGAGCGACGTGTTTTGGCATATATAGGAGGACAGGATGAGCCACTTCTATAATGGAGAAAATCTAGTCGAGACCACTCTGGTGAAGAAATTTTAGGGTAACGACCTCTTACCTGGAAGTGTTCATTGTAATGTCTATTCTTGACAGATACGAAAGCATCGGTGGAGCCGATTAATTATGTTCGATAATGGATTCGGGTATGTCTTTTAGAATGGAAGGAATTTAATATTTCGAGAAGATATGCAGATTCAAATGTAAGAAACGTTTACAAGACTAAAATAAATAAATATACCTTTCCGGAGCTCAGATTTTGACTCCAAATTCCTATTTTGTTGAAGGATGGCGGACCGCGCCAAATGGGGAGCAACTTATTCCCTTTTTTTTGGTCTACGGATCCATCGTTTAGGGCTTAGCACCCAAACTTACAAAGATATTAGGCGAGGACGGCTTTACGGTTTCTTACCAGGCCTGAGGCAAATCGTCAGATGCTTCTCTTTCGGTCCGGCTCGATATCAACTGGATGCAAACTTAGGCCTCCTCAATCCTTAAAAAAAATATTTCCAGCTCTGGCCAGACTTTCATCCAAATTAGGGGCGGATTGACGCTCAATATAATTTGCAATCATGTCGTATTCTGCGAATATATAAAGGAGCATTTAACGTCTACGTGCCGGTTCGGTCACGCTGCTCTCAGGACAGAGGTGAGGCAGCGTCTGACGATTTGTCTCTACCCTGGTAAGAAACTGGAAAGCCGTCTTCGCCTAATATTTTTTCCAAATTCCTTTAATGTTTTATCTTAGCGTAAAAGGTTTAAGCTTATCGTATCATATTTAACTTTGATGGTAATTAAGATGTTATGTGGAATGTCACTTTATCGAAGGCTTTAACCGACAAACTCCAATGTAACAGCTTCGAGCTAGTACGTTGGAAATGCTCTATTGAATTAGAAAGTGTAGGAGTTCACTTTACTCCAATTCTATACTGTATTTGTACATACTTGGTTTCACAGAATAAAATCATCTGAGTAAGCCCAAAGTTGTCTCCATTTATCTTCTTCTTTCCTCGTCGAGGAATATCTTTGATGCTTTAGTTTTTCATTGGAAAAAAGTGGTGTTTTATAAATTTACCACCACTTTTCAGGAAAGCTTGAAAGCTTCACTTTTTCTGGTTCCTAAATGTGATCTTATTTTTGGAAGTTACCTATAACAGACAATTCTGTCAATGAACTGCAACCAAGCAATCGACGAAAAACATGAATTTTCCTAAGAAGACTGAACGGAATAATCTAGGACGTGGTTATATGGTGAACAGGTTAGTGAAAATGAATACTGATGAGGCTTACCTAGGACTTGTTATTTCTGGTGAAGCAAGTTTTCCTCAGGGTTTCACGTTCGCTGTTATTATTTTTTGCACCAGAGCGCTTTGTTTCCTTGTGGTTAACCACAACCACGTTTTAACTTAAACCTTCTACGAACGCCAAAAGGTTCAAATATTTGGAATCTACTGAAACCAACATTTCGAAAAGTATTTCGCCTGGCGACACTTAATCAGGTTGTTTACTTGCGAATGATACGAAATCGTTTCAGTCCCATTTCTGCCGAGGAGTTTAGCAAGCTCGGGAGTAATAAGAGTGAGGGACGAGTAAAAGACCCCTGTTTCACTGTGAATGCAGGGCAATCGGGACGCCTACAATACCTGATCTGACAGAGAAATGATGAATGTCCACATTGAAAATTGATCGATGAAAGTTGGGCAATACTATGACCCCTGAACCTGTGGCTACTTTTCCGGGTCAACATATAAAGGGACAAATCGAACTTCCTGAGCAACGTAACTTTCAAAAGCGATGCAATTATTCAAATGTGCTTTGAGGCGTTGAAGGGGGGGGTTGAGCAAAGTTGTAAAGCGCGTCGAAACCTGCTTTACATAAAGCATCTGGTTCTCTATTTTGTCTCTAAATTTTCACATGATCAGAGTCCCCGTCAATGTCTAAAAACAGGAACCTCTGCTTGGGGTTTCTAATTAAATGTTATATTTCATCGTCGTTTGCCTGGGTGTCAGCATTGATTTCCGAGAAGAAGGCAGACACAGCGATGGTGAATAAGAGCGAAATAAGTTCTGCTACCGCGTTTTAACTTAAGGGGAATCGTAGTTCCAGTATTCGGTATTTTAGTGCCACAAACATATATGGCCATGGCGGGATTCAAACAAGATGCATGAAATCGAAATTGCACATTTGATATCTCAATCACAAGCACTGGAACTCTTTGTAGGTGCTATAGTGATTCCTTCATCCGACAACTGGTTGGATGTCTGAAGATACCATGGACTGGCACCGATAGCTATGTCGGATCGGTCAGTTCTCAAGTCTAGCGTGCTGCTTACTCTGTTTTGTTCTTTTCGAATGCAGCTTCCCTTGCATATTCCCACGTTAGGCTGGACTTCTTGTTCCCGATTGGCAAATCCTTAAATAGTTCTTTCAGGTACCATTTACCCTTTCAACGAAAATAGCTTAAGCATCAATCGAAACACCCGCCCATAGACAATTAAATTTTCTATCGACGATGGAAAAAAAAATCGAAGTTTCAGTAAAGGCGACAGAATAAAGAGCCAAAGTTCCGACGTAGAAGATTAGGGTGTGTTTACCACAGCCAAAAAGCGGCTCAAAAGGTAGTATTGTGACTGAGGAGGAAAATTGGAAAACTCAGCCTTCGTAACCACATCGTCCACAATAACAGCAAATTCTCGTATAAAACGGCTGTCACAAGATAGGTTCGCAGTCCACATATCAGAATCATCAGCGATCCGACAACCGGTATCCGGTCTAGGCCTGCCTTAATAAGGAACTCCAGACATCCGATTTTGCGCCGAGGTCTACCAATGCGATATCCCTAAAAGCTGTCTACGCCATCGCTCCATCTTAGGCAGGGTCTGCCTCGTCTTCTTTTCCGACCATAGATATTGCCCTTATAGACTTTCCGGGTGGGATCATCCTCATCCATACGGATTAAGTGACCCGCCCACCGTAATCTATTGAGCCGAATTTTATCCACAACCGGACGGTCATGGTATCGCTCATAGATTTCGTCTTTATGAAGGCTACGGAATCGTCCATTCTCATGTAGGGGACCAATTCTTCGGAGGATTCTTCTCTCGAACGCGGCCAAGAGTTCGCAATTTTTCTTGCTAAGAACCCAAGTTTCCGAGGAATACATGAGGAGTGGTAAGATCACAGTCTTGGACAATAAGAGCTTTGACCCTATGGTGAGACGTTTCGAGCGGAACAGTCTTTGTAAGCTGAAGTAGGCTCTGTTGGCTGACAACAACCGTGCGCGGATTTCATCATCATAGTTGTTATCGGTTGTGATTTTCGACCCTAGATAGGAGAAATTGTCAACGGTCTCAAAGTTGTATTCTCCTATCCTTATTCTTGTTCGTGTTTGTGTTTGACCAGTGCGGTTTGATGTTGTTGGTTGATTCGTCTTCGGTGCTGACGTTGCCACCATATATTTTGTCTTGCCTTCATTGATGTGCAGCCCAAGATCTCGCGCCGCCTGCTCGATCTGGATGAAGGCATCACGGATCGCTTTTTCGATAGCCAGGTTAAAGAGGATGGATGATAGGCATCCGCTTGTCGTAGACCATTGTTGATGCCGAATGGTCTTGAGAGTGATTCTGCTGCTTTTATCTGGCCTCGCATATTGGTCAGGGTCAGCCTAGTCGGTCTTAATAATTTACATTAATGTACAGTTTTACCCTAGCTATGCTAGCATAGGCGGCTTTAAAATCCATGAATAGATGGTGCAACTGTTGTCGATATTCCAACAGTTTTTCCATCGCCTGGAGTGAAGCCTCTTTGGTATGGGCCAATGATGTTCTGGGCGTCCACATATACATAGATGATAATATGTTCTCCAAAATATTAAGTTTAATTTCACCACCTAGCCAGATACCAGAAGAGGTATTTTAGCTCATTGAACGTTTTGTATGTAACTTGGCATTGATACGAAGGAAAATTTGAAAGACCCCTGGAAAGTATTCTGGATGAATTATTACGCAGCGCTCAAATTTCTTGCTAATCAGCTTATGATAGGAAATACTACATATGCGACGCCATAACTTTTTGATGTCATTGATCCCCCCCCCCCCCCACCCTCCAGTACCTCCAAATTTGCTCGAATCAAAAGAACTCATAAAAATCATACGTTTTTTAAAGGTCGTTGGGGTTTAAAGGTGTCAATATTGATCGTTACAAATAAATAATGCAACAGAGGTTTTAATTTAAACACAAAAGCACGAAATTATCGAAATAATGCCAGAACAGCTTCCTCAAGGACCAGTTCACATGCCCATTCCCAAACCATAAAACCAACTGACCATACGCTCTCGAATTTCATGCTCATATTCAGCATTACTTCAAATTATAATAATTTAAAATTAATTTTCAAGTGGTCTCCTTTGAAAGTGCTTCCACTGCTAGTAATCAAATCATCTTCATTACGTTTTTTATTTCCGTTTTTTCCCGGTAATATGCAATACCCTTTTTTTTGTTAAAAAAAAGTGTAATCAGACCAAATTGAAGCATGCATGTATTGTACTTTTTTCAAGTTCCAATGTATGAAATTTAAATTTTATCACAAATATGAATGCAGCAGATAATAATGTTTCAATGAGTTTTATTTCCACTGAAACGTAGCATTCTGCAATGATAATGATGACGATAATGATAATAAAGTTATTAACATAAAAACTCAATTGAAGCAAATGTCAATGTGAATATTTTATAAAAAATATATAGGAAAATATGTATATATATAGGTAGACAATTTAGTGATTTACGAGTTCAAAGACTTTAGATTGATTTATTATTATTGTGTCTATAAATATATAAGCTTTGTGTTATTTGCATGATTTTAAAATCATAATTTCTGTTGACACCAAACACCTATTTTATAGATAATGAAAAGACGGTGAAATATAGATTGGTGTTATAAAAATATACTCACAAATGCATACTTATACACAATATTTGCGAAAAGCAATAATAAATACTTATTTTATACTATTTCCTAAGCACAATAATTCTAATTATTAATTAATATTACTTCGCAGCAATAATGAGAAGTCTAGCGCAATTTTTCCCAATATGTCAATTTTTATGTACACCAATTAAACATTTGTTTGAACCAAGTTGATGCAATGAATAATATTAATTGATAAACATATTTTAAAGTGATTATAAAGATTTGTAAGATACACAATGCTTGTGAATATTTATATTTATAAATTGAGTGGAAGTTTATCCTAATTATGTCCATCATTTATATTTTTTCTTGTAAAGAAATTTGATAGTGAATGTACATGTAAGGATTTGTGAAGTATGTGGAAAACTAAGTCTCAGATATTCTTAAAAATATTGACAGGCAATTATTTATGTGAATTTTATGGTGTGGTGAATAATCTTCTGAAAATACCTGTACCTGAGGTCAGTTTAGTCACCAAGCGATAACCTGGAATGAAAATGAGAATTGCGTTCTCTGCGGGAATCCTGGCACGTCTGGGGAGAGCATTCCACACAATGCGGGCTTAGGGCCGTTTTCAGTGTTCAGCATCAACGGAAAGGGCTAGGACCCGGATCTTATAAATTAATATGCACCAGACTGCAACCGTTCACGAGCAGAGGTAAAAGCTGATCAAACGTTAATCAGCGAGCAATACCAAAACAGGGACCCAGCTTCATGGAATCTCAACTTATCGGGTACCGCTGCCATCTCGGTTCGAAACGGCACCTGATTTCGGGTCCTTTTCCAAGGCCGACGGAATAGTTTTGCGTTGATTCGTTCTTTAGGGATAACGTTTTTTAGCGTTTACCAAACACCGAATGATATGATGCTCTAGAGGATGTCGTTGGCGTTGTAGCTGACGCCTGTGCATCTTCCATGCTGAAAATGCCCCAGTCGTGACAACCCTCTCCAGAATTGATCTTATTGATTCAAATCTACCTGCGGGGGAAAAAGCAAATGTTCAAAGACCGGTCTAAATATCAACAAATTAATACTCAATATAAGAACACTATACACAAGGGATGGCCTCCCGGTGCGTTTCGTGAATTTGTATGGTGGAAGAAAAACAGTGCGCACATTCGTCATTCTTAGATCACTTGCGCGTAAATAATTTCGCGTATTTACTCTGGTGTTAGTGCCCTTTATGTATATTGGTGTGCGGCCATGTGAATGCAAGCTACAAACACTTGGCTACTTGTCTTATAACAATTGAAGCAAGCGACACACCACAATCGACACAATACTCATCAACCACAAGAGTCACTGGCCAGTTAGCTACCCCGCCCCTACCCCACCAATACTCAATGACATTCGAGCCACTCAGACACTTGATTTGCGCTTCTTGCGGTTAGTCTACTGATTTTGTGTTCATTAATGGGCAGTTCAGTATCTCGCGCTGCTTACTCGATCTTCTTCTAGAGCCAGGGTAAGGTTATGAAGTTTGCAAGTTCTTCCTGTAAGTAGTCTTCTTGATCCCGCTATATCACATCTAATTTAACTTCGAACATCTTTGAATCCTTTGGGCCATCGTATTAAAAGTAAAGAGAGGATAGGGTTTAATGACTACCGTCTCTAAGGCATGAAAGATTTGTTTTCGGATAAAGATTGACAGAGATAGTTACAGGCAATGGAAACCGCTTCACTTAGAAGGTGGAACAGGCTAACTTGCCTTTATTGTCAAACCGATTGTTAAAATCCAGAAGGAACTACAAGGGATGATACAATACAAAACTATACAATTTAAAGTTTAGGGTACAACAGATAACAATTAAGCAAATTAATGTTTAATTGTGGATTTCAGTGCGTACGTATTTACAACTAATCCCGGTTTCAAATATACCTGTATAGTGGGTGAGAATCCGCTTTTTTTAAAGAGTTGTCTCCCGATTTTTCGAATGAAATATCAGTCCACGAAGGCGAAAGTCGTCGCTTAACATCAAAAGTGAAACAAAGGAAAACATTTCCTTCGCTAGTGTGATATTTATTTTACAAATGTCAATTTTTCAGGTGCAACTTATTCCTTTCTCATATGAGAAGACAAGTGATCCTCCGAATAGCGGTATCGGCTTAATATTTATCACACTAGCGAAGAAAACATCAGTCATTAATATCCTTTTTGCTGATGAAAAGTTTGCCCTTTTGGAAGATAGGCTTGCTTTAGCGCAGGATTTGAATTGGGAGTCATTTTTCACTTGGCTATCGGCAAGGGTTATCCTGATATAAATTCTGACGGGTTTTAAGGATGAAATGATATACTGTAGACATCCATTAGCTTGCATAGAAGTATCCGATTGAATCATTGCCGAGTTTAACTTAACTTTTTCGACCTATATTGGAGTGCTTGTATACCTGATAGGTTACTTTTACTATAAATCAGCGTCCACATTTTAGACTAAATTTATTTATTTATTTTACCTTCAGTGCAAAACAACGTCGACAAACTATTCCCGACATGATGTATTCGTAATAATACACTGAAATTTCCATCCGAAAACGGAAAAATATTCTGCTGATTTACATTAAAAAACAGTCTTCCAAAAATACTCCATACTAAGCAACGTTATTCATATTGTTTCCAGTTCGAATCCTAGAGGTTTTAAATGTATTATATATGGTTGCCCTAGGGTATACCACGTCAACCATACCTACCATCGCTCACGGTTACCTGAAATGCGCTTCAGCTCGGTCCCCGACTTCCCGAGATACTCGCACCTGTCCTGTCCAAGTGCCCTTGGGGCGACCCACTTGTCGGCAATCTTGAGGAAGTGGGTTCCACTGCATGGCATAGGCAGCAATATAATCTTCGCCTCTCCCAAATGTGACCTATCCACTGCCATTATCTTCTTTCTGTCACATCGCGTAAGAGTGCCAAGTCTGTGCGCTGAAAAAAGTTCTCCGTTTGATGTAGTTTTAAGCCAGCGGACTCCGATTATACAAGGCAGACAGGTATTGACGAAAGCTTGGAGGTTTTGAGTAACAGGAGAGACCACTTTCCATATACTATTCTATTATATCAACACAGAAAGAACACTAGCGTAGAACAGCCTCATCTGGATCTTAGTGTTGAGATAAATGCATTCCCAGATTTTAGACAGAGCAGCGAAAGCGGATCTAGCGCAATATTATTCAGTTCGGTGCCACCGTCAGCAGAAACCACGCTTCCTGGATATACAAATCGAACGACACTTTCAATGGTCTGCCCATTAATGCAGATAGAAAGAGTGCGATGACCCGTCAGACTGGGAACCTTAGCTTTGTTAGTGTTTATCTTCAGTTCAAGTCTACTTGCCTCTCTTTCCAAATTTAGAGCCATATTGTGAAGGTCCCCGACTACGTTGATGATATCTGTTTGTTCTCTCACCGGGTCAAAAGGTTTTGTCACCGAAGGTATGGAGGTATTGAAGATACCCTGTCTACATATTTGCTAACCTAGTAAGATTTTGTTAGCTGTTATTATCGTATTCATACTTGACCGCATTTCTGATTCTGGAAGATTGTTCAGTTTCCTTTAAACACATCCTACTCGTATTTTTGTGAAAATTAATGGAATCAGCATTTTTTTTCTGGAAGTTTTCATACTTGAAAGTAGCTCAATCCAGATCTAAATAATAAATTTACTAGTTGGCAGATTTAAGAACGGTTTGTCTACGGGAAATAAATTCATTATGAGCTAGCAATATTTGGGTCGTGCCCTTTCAAACATATATACCAAGGTTGGCCAAAATTAGTAAAATTTTGGTTATCAGGCGTTACTGGAGAGTCGGAAGGCTTGTTTTTTTTTTCACCCGTTCCGTCTGGATCTCCCTGTTCTACTTCCGCATCCACTAAAACTATTATTGTAAATCACTTCTATTAAAGGAAGGAATGACCAAGTGGCTGCTAATCTGTTGCACAACAGATTATTATAAAATTTCAGACACGAGAATAAGTGCAACCTTCAGATCAATTGGAGGTCAAGGGTTCAATCTCGATGAAGGAATTAACTCTTCATACGCAATTGATTAAAGACTTAGCCTTGAGCTTCTTTTTACTACAACGAAATCAGGAAACTTCTAAAATGCTGAGAAAAATGTATTTCTGTACCAGGAAACTATATATAAAAATAAAAAAAATGTATTAAAAATTATCTCGCACTCAGAGAAATTATTAAAAAATTCCCGTTTATATTTGTCTGGCCTTCGTATATGAAATAATAATAATATTAGACCTTTATTGTCTATTACGACTTTCTGGATTATCGGTAATAATTAAGAAGAGTTCGTATTATCCATGAAATGTGGCATACTGTTACCAGCTTTCGAAATGAAAATGCCACTTTGATTTTATCGTCCAGTTCAACACTCCCGATTCTTTTGTTGCTAATATTTCAATTATTTAATTATCATGAAGGTACCAAGAGATCCTTCTGAGTATCGACCACGTGAGCATCGACCATTGACGTGGATTGATTGGGACACCACAATTAGAGTCCATCAGCAAGTAGTATAATGGTACTGATTTAGTTGATTCACACCAGTGGATACTAGGCCTATCTAAAACTTCTCAATGCCTTACAAAGCAGGAAATTTAACCTATTCGGTATGAAGAATTGTTTCAATCTTTTTATGTTCAACAAAGTGTCAAATAATTTGGAAATGCTCTGAATTCAAAAAATGGGATTACTGGTTTGTTCGCTCTTTAATGGAGTATAGGCCATCCACACGGTCTCTGATGAAGCCGTGCTTTCCCATGATGTTTTTTTTCAATTTATTATAATGGGTAACAGTAATAATTCTAAATAAACTTATAATCCAAAATAGTAAAAAAAATACTGAACAGAAGCATGATTTATTGTTGTGTATTGGCATTTTGGAATGCCAATTTTTAAATTGATGAAACTTAACAGAGCTTCCCTTTGTATAGCTTCAAAGTAATTTCTTAAACAAAAACCGCATTTCAGGAACCAGCTGCTCCATTCTTGAGTGTTTCCATTTCAGGTTATAATTTACTTTTCTCAGAAGTTTGGTAGTATATGCTTACAATGGCATATTTTGTTATTGTACACGCTATATCTCTCACATTTGAAGTTTCCTGTCACTATATATTTGAATATCTGAGGTTAGTCTATAATAGATTGTATTGTATCATCTGTGCATAAAAAATATCCATAAGCAATATAAACAGCAATTCATATGTAGGTTTAGAGAATTGTTAATAGAATATTTTACATGTATGTATCTTACTAGATAAGAAAACTTCATTTTAAATATTTAAGGTAATTTTTTTTCGGCATACAATTCAACTGGGATGGGAGTTTTGTTAAGTGACTTTGAGGAAAAAGCAATTTCCAACAAGGTGTAGGTGTGTAAAAATATCTTTATGGATACATCTGGTTTTATTTACCGGAAAACTATATATATTTCTTTTCATAAACCTAATTAAATACCTTCATCTTTTCTGTACTAAATATTTCTAGATATTTTTTTAGGTTGGTGCATCTAAAATTTCTTACTTTACGTGATCATGATTATAAGAGAAATGGCTTATTTATTGTGTTAGCGCCTTTTACATTACAGAGTTTTATAATTATGTGCAACCATTGATGCAGATGGAAATTAGACTAGAAACATTATCAACATAATCGAAGTATCTCAGGCATTGTGAAACTAAACAAGTTGTACAACCCTCTCTAAGCAATGAGAAGCCGATATTGACAATAGTATCTCAACCATGCTAAGGGAATATTCGAGATTCATGCTAGTCTCGATATAGCTCCCTAAGTTCAGATAGACACTAAAATCGCTTTGTAGGAAATAGAGTAAAAGGTCATGTTCTAGTGGCACATTAGACCTTCTACGAAGGAATCAGTACAAGCTTCTCGCTTTTAGATTTTGATGACCAGGGGCTCCATCAAAGATGGAAGCACTTAGCCTTGCCGCAAGTTGGCACTACTATCGAAAAAAAAAAAATTCACTATCGTATAGTACATTCACGTAGACGCGAATTCGAAACGGGTATGTCCGCAGATTTTAGAAAAATTGAAAAAGAGCAATGTCGTTCAGTGATTCGATTCATGTTTTTGGAAAGGTAATTGCGCAGCAAAATCAAAGTGCGCTGGGATTCTCTGTACAGTGATTCTGCTCCTACGATGATGGCTTAAAGAGTTGCAATGTGGTCGCACGTCGGTTTTTGATGAGCCACGCCCAGGTGTCCCAAACAACGGCCACCATGGAGGATAACGTGACAAAAATCCAGGACCTCATATTGACAGACGGCCGATTGAAGGTGCGCCAGTTATCTTGAGCAGACAGTAGGCATTTTTAAAAACATGCATGAGAAATCTGTCGGCACGATGGGTGCCGCGTTTGCTCACTCAGCGCAACAAGCGCAACTATGAAATCATTTCAGAGCAGCGTTAGACGCTGTTTAAGCGTAATTCGGAGGAGTTTCTTTGTCATTTCATGACCGCCGGTACGCTAGAGGTCAAGGAACAGTGGACTTCACTCAGGGAATGTACTCCGAAGATGGCGAAAACTGCCCTATGGGCCGGAAAAGTGATGACCACCGTTTTCTGAGATTCATAAGGTGTGATCTGAATCGATAACCTATAGAAGGGCAAAAGAGTCATAGAGCTCTACTACGCCGAATTATTGGGCCAATTTGACATCGAATTGCAAAAAGAAAGCAACAAAGGAATCGCTCACATCTCCGCCGCTGCCACGTTCAAATCGGTCGAATTAGGCTACGAACTGTGTCCCTATCCAACGTATTTTCGAGATTTGGCCCGTGCGATTTCTTTTTGTTTCCCACACTCGCCGGACAGAAATTTGAGTCAAATGAGGAGGTCATCGGAAACTCGGAGACCTATTTGACAGACCTCCAGAAAACATATTTTTCAGATGAGTTAAAGAAGTTGAAGCATCGCTGGGTCAAGTGTATCTAGTTAAGAGGTCTCCACTTAGCTTTTGTTGTTGAGAAATGAATTACCACTTTTCAACAATGTTCTTTTGTAGGCTAAGTAATTATCGGACCGCTATCGTACATTAAGTTGGAATTATCTTTTTTTTAAATCTTCAATATTAATTAACATGAGTAATGTGGATTGAGCGATATTTAGGGAATATAGCTTGTGAATTTGAAATTCTCTCTTGAAGACTACCAGACTCCTTTTAAGCGGACTCGCCGTTGAGCATTATTTTCTTCTACTTCTTCGGGGAAGGTCGTATTGTTGTTATTTTTCTGGCTAGGTGTCGCTCTCAAGTCATTATTTAACGCATCTCAAATTATTGTTGTTCCCCTTAGGTTCAGGTTGTTTCGAATGTGATGCCCTGCGTCATTAATTCAGCACTACACCTTTGTCTGCATTACCGCGAAGCGACATTCATTATTTTTGGTAGTCGGCCAGCAGTCAACACCGTAGGTTTTCATTGTAGGCGACTACGGTAGGAGAGGTGTGGGTTAAGGTATTCGTTTGCACGTCGATCACAAAGAAAGTCCATTGCCGCTAATTGCAATAGCGGCTATTTTATTATTGACGTCCACAGAGCAAAATGACAAAAGGGCGATAGAGACATGAGACCGTATTTAGAGAGGCCAACTCTTCTCAGGGTTTGTTTTTCACGTTTTTCAAGTAACCACGAAGCGTGTATTAAAACTTTTGAAAACCGGGTTAGTCCACGGTAAAATTGACGATTCACTCGTCATTCTCATTGTCTGTACCAAAACTCCCACTGTAATAATTGCAGTCTACCTTTTTGCCAGCATACCATTAACATCACCCATAATAACGATCTAGTTATCAATGAACGGCACATTATCAATCGTTGTGTCGAGTAGTAGTGAGAACGCTTCTTTGCCTGCATCGACTGGACTTGTCTGTACGCACTTGATGAAGAGACGAATGGTATGGTCAGCTGAGAAAATAGTGAACTTTATCAATTAGTCATCGAATAAAGGTGTTACGGAATTTATCGAAGGTGGCCATATTGACCTGCTGGGAGCGCGGACTACCAAAGTGGAGAAAAGTGTACCCAGTTTGCCTCCGCTGCCACAGCTCTTGGCACAAAAGCACCACCAGCTTCTAGCAGTGTCATGTCGTAGTATCAGTTTATTGCATTTGTATTTGTAGTCCAACCATCTTCTATTCTTTTTGATCTGATCGTTTTTCCAAAATTTCGGTCTTGTTTCATCTTATACGACGTAGCTTCAGTTCCAACATTCACACAAATTTTCGAAGGTAACGCATGATCTGTCAGAAATTGTATTTATCTAAGTCCAATTTTGTTCATGATCATTGAATGAGATATTTTGGATGCACTAACCTAAGTAATTGGTTTCTAAACACGAATAATGTGATATTAATGGAGAACATCGAATCATAAATTTTAAAGAAAAGCAATACATTGTAAGCAATATTATACCCATAATTTACTATAAATAAAATGTATTACTTAAATATTACCTTATTAATAATTTACACCAATTAAATTTATTGCCTAAAATACAAATTAAGATCGATGTGGAAAATTGATTTAATCTCTAAATAGTTTTATTATTCATGGAAAAATAATCGAAAGGGACATGCAGCATGGAAAGCTTCGTAATCACAATCTGCTTCCTACCATTTTATTGCATAACATGTCTATTATACACTACAGAGTAATACATCGAAGAGTACTATATTTGCTCCCGTGCATATTTAAAAATCGATTTATGAACCACATTTATTGCTATTATTTATTATGTTTGCTGTTCCATCGTTTGAATCCGATTCCCGTTTGTGTGTCGTGGTTTGCAGCAAAAATAATTCCACGATTATATTTTCCATAAAATGTATAAATACTTTCTAAAATTGCCATGCAATCGATGAGAGCCGTTTATAATTTATGCTTATCATCGCAAATTATTTGAGACTCATTTAAAATTTGTACAGTAGTATCTGCATTATTTGATGGAGTAGCGGAACAGTTTTTTTTATTATATTTATTTTTTTCAGTCAAAAGACATTACACCCAATTACGATATTACAAATTTTTGTCAATTTATCTAGGAAGTTAACTTCGACATGAGCAAAGAACAACGAAATATATGAATTTAGGAGAAAAAGAACCACACGCAAAATACCAATTGAAAAGCAATTTATATGATATAATAATTGTTTATCGTAGCATTTTATCCACACGTGTTCCAGAATCATCGGCCTGAAAGGAAAATGTAATATTTTTGAGGTTTCTTAACAGAGCCCTAACTACTACCCAGAAGTAAGAAATTCGCCGAGTATCCAAAAGCAATAAAGAGTAGTTAATAAGGCCTTCAGCGATCAATTTGTAAAGTAAAAATAAGGCGCAATATTCAAGTGTAAGTGTATAATTGTAGAAGCTAGGACATCGAATGAAACACAAAGTGTGATCAATTCAAGAAAAGCAATTGATAGTTCTAAGGAATAGTTCTAAGATTCACTTATTTTGTCAATTGACAATCAATTCGGTTTAATTTTCACCCTTTTCAGAGATGTTGATTTAAATTCTCTGTTTTGTTTTACTTATTTTTTGTTTGTTTGACAACAATATGTATACTATCAAGTGAGTTTTGACGATACCAACAACCTTTAGGGAAAACTACTTAACACGGTCAAATTGAAGCTTAGCGAAAAACTGCCTTTAGAAAAATTATAGAATTTTCTTAGGAAACCATGGTCAGTATTGAAAAGTTTA
Source organism: Hermetia illucens (assembly GCF_905115235.1). Classification (NCBI taxonomy): domain Eukaryota; kingdom Metazoa; phylum Arthropoda; class Insecta; order Diptera; family Stratiomyidae; genus Hermetia; species Hermetia illucens. The sequence continues at coordinate 149,729,882 of NC_051850.1, read as the reverse complement.
TCGAGCTCTGAAAATGAAACAACGAAAAACAAAGCAATGAAAACTTAAATTAAATTGAAAGCAATATAAATTATTAAACCGTAAGATATCAACGAAGCAAACCCCTTTTGGCGTTTATTTGCAATGCAAAATGTATTGAAATTCGAAAAAAAGGAAATACCAATAAAAACCTTTTAAACAATTTAAAAAAAATGTGAATTATTTAATTGTGGTGCAATATGAAAACGAAAATTATTTAGCAATTTACCCAAAGCAATATATATTATATACCTTTTAAACATACCCTCATATATTTATGATCGTCTATTTATTATTAACAAACCTAACTGTTGTATGATAAACATATTTAAAGTGAAAGATAGATGCATAAAAAAAAATAAAAGGAATCAAAACAACAAAAAAATGATGAAAATAAAAACTCTAACGTTAAATCTTATTGCTAAATCTAAGCTTAGTCTTCAGAGCGATCGAAAATGAAAATATGAATGTTTTAGCATTATGTATTAGAGATTTTAAGATTAGTAATAGAAACAAGATAAAAGATCATGCTATGTCACACAAATGTTCCGTTTTTTACGTACATAGGTGATTCTAGAGCAGCTTCATCTTATCATTTTCTTGAGAGACTGATACAGGGAGTTTTGTATCTGTAGCATTTAATATTAAGTACATTTATCCATCTATCTACTTTTTGTTTGAATGGATTTACATATTATTCAGTTCTCAAATGTAGGTTATTATAAAATATTTAGAACAAATCTAGTCAAAAATGGTTGGAACTTTGGATTGAAAATGAACGAAACTGGCTTTGAATAGATCTAGCGCGCAAGTAAACGGCAGGTAGGTAATGTTTTGTAGACCTTGAATTACAATTGGAATAAGCGACGCAACAGGATATACTAATCCAAACTATTGCCATTTTGTAAAAACCATGGTCAAATCAATTCACTAACGCAATCTTCACTTAATGTCATCTTGGCTGAAGTAGGAGATTTTATATTCGAACCCTTGAGGTTTTGAGAGTGCCCAAATGCCAATTTTACCAATTTTTGCACAAAGTGCCAATTTATTAGAAGTTTGAAAATGACGTGAATGGACTGGATTTACAAAGCATAACCGTGAGAGAAGTAACTTATATTTCTATCGATATTCCCCATATAGGTATGAAAATGAGCGGACAAATTTTAGAAATACTCCACAAGCTATTTCAAACTTTTACAGAAAAGCACTATGGAAATAATCTCCCTTCATATCCGAAAGGGAATATCCTCATGAGAAAAGGGTTTTTTTGGGCCATTTGAATTCCTAAGTCGTAACATCTAATTAAGTCAAGATAAGAAATTGATGTCTGCTTGTTGGCACTGATAAGCATGAGGAGAGAACTAGAACCACTAGACGAATATTTTGACATCTATTAATTTTTATGGATAGTAACATACTGAAATGAAATATTCAAATATTGCATGTGATTTAAAATGCAAGAAATGCAAAGAGGGTACTTCTAATAGAGTTATTCTGGAAAAACTTTCATATGACGGCAGGCTCTTGACTCAAGACGTATCATTTCGGACTAATTCTCAGCTTTTTGGCGAACACCCTACGTAATCGCTGAACTTGAGTTCTTTGGTGGGAGTCTCTCATATAAGATAATGTAACGAACAATACCTGGATAGAGCTAAGATACCCATTCTACAAGCACTTATTTTGGAACACCCATGAACATCAGGAGTTTAGCCCAAACAAAAAATCAACCAGTTCAGAGCAACGTATCTACAAGGAGATGAAACTTCTGAATTTTAAATGAGCCTGCCTCGTCTTGTATGTGACAAACGAAGTGATCGTCTGGTTTCCTTCTCCAATTTCGCACCAATGATCGTTCTGACTTTCTTTTGTTTCGTTCGTTAAGGATAAGTAAAAACACACCCAAATAACTAATGTTTGCTAAGTAATCACCGCTATTCATAACTTCCTTCTTCCAATCTTTGCGTGGCTTCCATGAGTATAAAATTTGACATGGTTTAACCTGAAGAAATCTTCTGGTGTCTTTTCCCATGGTCAACTTCGACGAAACTCTGCTATTCAAAGAGCAGGCAAGATGGTAATTATTTAGAACATCCCAGCAATACAGTGGTTGGATGATCCCGGTATAGTCTACTTCTTCACTCCGCTTAGTTCTAGACCTCAATAGCAGCGACTGGGAGTGATAGTCTGACCCTTTGCAAACGTCACGCATTAACCTAAACTGCCGATCAACCACCAGACGCTCAACAATGCCTTCTTTTTGAGGAATTTTGGGTTGACAGCCAGAATTTCTTGATAATTTGTGTTAGCCAATTTTTTTTCACCGAGTATAGTCATGTGGGATAATAAATCCAAGGTTTCAATTAGTACTTTACGAAACCGATATTTTTGACATTGGTTGCAGAGAGGAGGAGTGCAGGGTTCTGGAAAGGGTCAGTTACCCCAAGGACCCGTTCTCAAAAACTACTCAACCCAAATATCTGAAAAGAAATATGGTGGCTCATGCACTTGGTATCTAGGCCTCATATACCCTTCATACCGATTTCTATTTAAATAAAGTTAATATTTGTATATTGCTATATTTATTTTAAATATATTTTCCAGAAATTGCCTGGAACCCCCTTAGCTTTATTCTAGAATCACGAACTTTTTCAGTAATGTAGGTCACAATATAGAGCGTTATACCACCAAATTTGGTGGAAGTCACGCAATTACTAGCAAAGCAATTGTCACTTTTATGAAAATTTCTCACATTCTAAGACTTTGATTGTCAGTATCATACTATTTGGATTGGCAAATGCATAAATATAACGAGCTAGGTACAAATTGCACAAATGCCCATTCCAGTCTTCCTAGCGTTCAGCGTCAGTCCATTATGGAGTCACCAACTGTTTATTTCATGTAGAGTTGCATTCAGGCGGTCTCATACAGACCCCGCAAACTTGCCGGTAATTATTATGGCTAATAGTCCGCCAATGCTTGCGCAAAGACTTTCTGTCTTCCAGGAGGCTGAAGATGGTATCCATTATCTGGAGCCATGACAGCGGAAAGATAACCTCTCCGTGTGGACAGAGGAGTAAATATCACCTTCACATCATGCCAGTTTAGCTAGACATGCACGATATATATTCCGAATATTTAGACGCAGCGCATCCATTCTCCCATTACTAGCGCAGGCATGACGCCATCCGGGCCTGCAGACTTGTTTCTATGAAAGGAGTTAAATGCCCATTTTAGTCGCTCCAGTGATACCACTTTGCATTGCAAATTCCAGTCTCCCGGTTGAGTCCTGTTTGCACCTGTCGGCCCGAAATAGTATATTAAGTATATATAAGTATATAAATATCGTGCGGCTATTTATCCGACAAATGATAAGTTCAGTCACCGCTTTACAATGCTGCATTTATTTGGGAAATATAGCACCTCATCTACGCTTCAGATGAAAATGCAAAGAGATGCACGTCCCTTTCAATGGTTTTAGGAGCCGATACTTGCATAGTGATGGTTCCTAGCCCGTTGAAGAGCCGGTAGCCCGATTGTTCCCGAATCTTCTTAACATCGGGTTCGCGAACGGCGATAATGTGGAAAGTTGCTGGCCTATCAGCTCTCTCTCTCTCTCTTGTTTTGCTGCCTAGCTCCATCCAGATGGAGGTGTTGAGATTATTCTAGACAGTTGTTCCAGAGCCTCAGCATCATTACGCTTTCCTTCTGGAAACAAGAAGAAGTACTTTTTGAACGATGGCAGCTCAGAGGCCCTTTTGAGGGATAGTCGCGCACCCTCCCACATGTTGTTGAGGGAGGAGCAGTACTTCGTGTCTTCGTCGCCAAAGTTTAGCCGTAACATTTTACGGCATACACATACCGACTTAAAGCAAAACTTAATGCTGTTCGCACCGCTTAGTATTGTAACGGGATGGATTGAATTCGTCATGCAAATGAAGGCCTAACTTTTTTCTATCTTTCGCGTCGAGAAGTTGAGATGGTCTGAGGACCGCTTCGGTTTCCCCTTAGCCACAGCTGCCCCGAGGTTGGATCGTCACGATTGAGATTTAATTTTAGTTTGTTAAAAGTTTTTTGTTCTTGGTTTAATAATTGGCTGCCTTGGCCTCAGTTTTATTAGGGAAAGTAGCTCGAACCCGGCAGAGATCCTTTTCGTCGAGACAAAGCTAGTTGAAACTGAGGGTCGGTTGGTACCCACATCTTAACGCCTGTGACTATTCAGCCCACAGTATGGTAGTCACACATTAGCTTCTGGTTTTGATTACCGCCTCACCTCTCGTTTCCTAGAGTATCTCCCTAATGAACTCCCAAACCATGACACGGTAGGTAATCGTCGACGGAGAATGTTGTATAAATAAATGGGAATTTTCTCTAATGCCGGAATCGGCGACCTAATGAATAGCATTTCCCGTTCACTCCTTATTGGAGTATAAGGAATCTTGTAAGTAAGACTGTGTGTCAGTTTCACTATCATCATACTTAACGCTGTGCAAGTGTTAACCCCACAGCAACGGGACAAACACAGATACCCATGATGACTGGGATTCCAACCCAGAGCAGCGCAATTAAAAGGATGACGGTCTATCCCGTCAACCATTAGGCAGCCACCTAACGAATTACTTGTTAAAAAGAGCAATCCCAGAAAAACTTCCAATGCTTCTAATTTATCGGAAAAGAGACTTGACCTGGTGACTTCATTACATTCATAAGAATCGGAGTTTTGGAAAAACCCGTAAAAATTCAGAATACCTGCTTATAAAATTTAGCAAATTCGATCAGGTAGCCGTCGATTGCTCAGAAATTTAACGAAATTCGAGGGTAAAAGTCAGAAGAACAAATCACCTGGGAGTCACTCTTTAACTGCAAATCTGGAAAACTGTCGAAAAGTTTGAAGGTTCGACCTGTCACCAGTAACCAATCACCTCTTCATCTGCAAAAAAGTTGCGCAAAGTATTAGGGTTGTGGGGAACACTCACTTTTTCAAAAGTGCGCAAAATGAATTGAAAATCGTTGGTTCTCTTATGGGGTCGAAAATTCAAATAATGATGACAGTGAGCAATACACGTATACATTCACCATTTTATAGCTGCTCATTGTCCGCTGATGGTTGACGCGAAGAGCCTTCCGCCCCGATAACTGATGGAAAATTATTACCCAGATGTGAGGCAGAAAAATACTCAGTCCAGTCACATAGAATTCCAATCGCTTAGAGGTGTTAAAAATGTTGAATATGTTAAAAACTTAATTGGGTAGAAGAATTGCTTTCAAAAATAGAATATTCAATGGCTTTTAGGGGTTCATAATCGGCAAGCTTGAAAGCAGCCAGCGTCACTACTGATAATCTGGTTATAGTTGACGTATAGAATGAACTTTTTGGTCAATTTTTCCCAGCTTTTATTTCATTTCGATATACACCGTACTTTAGGAACTAGTTTTTATTATTATAATAACGATTTCACACTTTTATTTTATTTATTTGTGTATATCATCTAATGTTTGAACGAAATAGTATGTTCCAAAGAGCATTTTCTATAATTTTTATTAAATTAAAATATTTCATTTAATGAAGTTGAGTCGATGAAAAATGGCGCAGAAAACCAAATGAATAGATTCAGTAAAAGTCGTTAAAAATATGGTAAAAGAAACTTTGTAGGTTATCTATCATCGACATGCAATGAATATTAATTGGTATTACTATTAGTAGGCAATTAAAAAAAAATAAGCTTGCGCCGCAGCTAATTATTTAGTAACGCAAGCATCTTCTTTTGTAGATATTTGATTAACTCTTTAACCGATTAGTTGATGGAATGCAACAAAACCAAACTTAACCATAATTATAGAAAATTTAGGCATTTGGACGACATATCTTTTTTTCGGAGCAATAGCTACTTTCGGTAAATATTACTTCGTTTTTTAGTTACTTTAGAAAAGGCAACATTAAAAAGGAGCTGCCTCCCTATACTTATTTATCCCGTAGTCGATTTTGGAGAGACAGTATTCTCAGAAATTGCAGTCCCGACCACCGACGCAATTACATACATGTTTCATAAATGTACGACTTCCGTTTGATGTATTCTTTTCGTATCAACCACTGTAGCTTTTCAATATTTTAATTGCAAGATATTGCTATGTATTCCAAGCAATGAGACACTATCTTATTTGATATATGCTGCAAGAAATTTGGAGTTCGATTTGATAATTCTTTCAGAAAATTTTTCGTATTTTGCTCTTTATTTTATATTAAATAGTATCAATATATACTTACTCATACTTAGACACTTATTAGTACTAACTATCAAGAATTGCTTTCAGTTAAAGGACAATCTCTTCTTGCTACAGAGAAAAATCCCTGAATCATTTACTCGACATTCACATTGAAATGTTCAACGTCTATAATAACTTCCTCTTTGTCAATTCCATATATGCATATATTATTCATTTAATCACACGCAACTAATTTTACAACTTCTTTATGAAAACAACGAGCAACAGAAAAAATATTTACCAAATTAATATAGGACGATAATAGTTGTAAATATGAAACCGTAGCGCATAATCCAGCAAAGCAAAAGTGAAAAGAGAGAAAGTAACCGTCGTAGATCTGTCTATGAGCATAGACTACTTACAATAGTATGAAAGCAACCATTTTTTCGTGAACTTCACTAGCTACACCATTCAGCACCGAATGGCTATTTTTTGGATAAGCAATTACGAAACTAAGTAAATAAATATATATACAAGTAATAATGTGTCTATGTGCAATAAATGTGTAATAGTGAAAATATGCAAAACACATTATATATGAATATATATATACATGAGTCAAGTTGTAAAATTAGCTAAAAGGACAGTCGACATTTAACGGGATTAAATGAAATGAAGAAAATTCAAGTGAAAATCTTATTACTAAATTAATAAAATTTTAAGCAATATATATATACATTGACCAGAAAACAAAAAATATATATTTTTCTCTTTTTTTGTAATTTACAACTTTTTTTTGTGTATAAATTAGAAAAAAAAACTATGAATAGTCGAAACGATGACGCGCGTATACATAAAAACTTATTGTAATTTGTGTAATTTAGACAAAAGAGACAAGAGAAAAATGAAAACAAAACTGATTAAACTAAATATATATTTGATGAAGACATTTAGAACAGAACATCCTTTATTTCTGTAACTCAAGACTCCGGATGCAAAGAAAAGCAACAAATGCGAATGTTATGATATATTAAAGTGAAATTGAATTTAGTTTTCCATGAAAATATCTTTTTTTGGCGCCAAATTGAAGCTAAAAACTAAAATGAGGCAACAAAGTAAAATATAACGGAAAAATTGATATTACTGTGAACTAGAAATGATATTTTATGGAGTTTTGATTTTCTTTCGTGAAAAACAATAAGACGAATAGAGCAAAGATAGGAAACAAAAAAGCAACAATTATTATTGTATTGTATTTATGAGGATGCATTTAAAAACGATGATAAAATTAAAAAAAAAAATATTTGAAAGTAACACAAAATAGGAAGTTTTGTATTATATTTTCATATTAAATAGTGTAGAAAAACAAACAATGGTTTTTCATTTCTGATGGTCCTGAAACTCCACATTTATTTCATTCATTTTTCATCCATTTTTAAATGACAGTTCGACTTATGGGGGCACTCGTTCCGTGGCATCTGCCGTGGGCGGACGCACTTCGTGTTTGTATCGACTGCGCTGTTTAGTTTGAAGTTGAATCTCTTTTTGCCTAATCGCGTGGGTGTAATAAACCTTGTTTCGTTTTTTTTTGTTCCTTATAGGCCATGGAGGTTAGGGAATGTGAATCGCCCCACAAGGAGAAAATAAATTTAGACTGGGTCCGTCTCCCAAATGCCAACATCTCCTCAGGCACCTGTAAGGCCACAGTTGAAAAGCCCAACAGGAAAAGGTGGCTACGTCCTAACCAGGAAAGAGAGAAGGGCTTCGAGGAGCCTGTCAAGACCCCCAATTCAATCTCCCACGATTAAACAGCAAAAGGTTTCCGGAATTCTACCAGCCACGGCTCAACTCAGGACCTAAGTAAAAGCTTTTCTCCAACGGAGAAGCAAAATATAGTTCCTATGGAGGAAACAACCCCAGTGTCCAAATACAGCCAGAACGCTCAATGTAAAGTGTACACAGTATGTGTGCAGAGAAACAACCTGACAATGTACAAACTGATTGAATTCTGTTTCTAGATTCAATACGGTGGATTTACCCTGGGTACCTGGTCATTGTTCTGTAGAAGGAAATGAAATCTCGGACGCTTTCACAAAAGAATCTTCAACTTTCCCCATGGCCGGACCGGGATCAGCAATTGGGGTGTCAGTAACACTGGCTGATGTCGCTATCAAAAATTGGAAGGAAGCTTCCTATAATGGTAGGTGGCGAACCCTTCATCATCATCAACGGCGTAACAACCGGTATTCGGTCTAGCCCTGCCCTAATAAGGAACTCCAGACATCCCGGTTTCAAGCCGAGGTCCACCAATTCGATATCCCTAAAAGCTGTCTGGCGTCCTGGCCCACGCCATCGCTCCATCTTAGGCAGGGTCAGCCACGTCTTCTTTTCCTACCATAGATATTGCCCTTATAGACTTTCCGGGTGGGATCATCTTCATCCATACGGATTAAGTGACCCGTCCACCGTAACCTATTGAGCCGGATTTTATCCACAACCGGACGGTCATGGTATCGCTCATAGATTTCGTCATTGTGTAGGCTACGGAATCGTCCATCCTTATGTAGGGAGCCAAAAATTCTTCGGAGGATTCTTCTCCCGAACGCGGCCAAGAGTTCGCAATTTTTCTTGCTAAGAACCCAAGTTTCCGAGGAATACATGAGGACTGGCAAGATCAGCGTCTTGTACAGTAAAAGCTTTGACCCTATGGTGGGACGTTTCGAGCGGAACAGTTTTTGTAAGCTGAAATAGGCTCTGTTGGCTGACAACAACCGTGCGTGGATTTCATCATCGTAGCTGTTATCGGTTGTGATTTTCGACCCTAGATAGGAGAAATTGTCAACGGTCTCAAAGTTGTATTCTCCTATCCTTATTCTTCTTCGTGTTTGTGTTTGACCAGTGCGGTTTGATGTTGTTGGTTGATTCGTCTTTGGTGCTGACCTGGCCACCATATATTTTGTCTTGCCTTCATTGATGTGCAGCCCAAAATCTCGCGCCGCCTGCTTAATCTGGAAGAAGGCAGTTTGTACATCTCGGGTGGTTCTTCCCATGATGTCGATATCGTCAGCATAGGCCAGTAGTTGAGTAGACTTAAAGATGATCGTCCCTCTTGCATTTACCTCGGTGTCACGGGTCACTTTCTCGAGGGCCTGATTAAAGAGGACGCATGATAGGGCATCCCCTTGTCGTAGACTGTTGTTGATGTCGAATGGTCTTGAGAGTGATCCTGCTGCTTTTATCTGGCCTCACAGATTGGTCAGCGTCAGCCTAGTCGGTTTTATTGATTTCGTCGGGATACCGAATTCCCTCATGGCCGTGTACAGTTTTACCCTGGCTACGCCATCATAGGCGGCTTTAAAGTCGATGAATAGATGGTACAACTGCTGACCATAATCCAACAGTTTTTCCATCGCTTGCTGTGGAGAGAAAATCTGATCTGTTGCTGATTTGCCTGGAAAAAGCCTCTTTGGTATGGGCCAATGATGTTCTGGACGTATGGGTCTATCCGGCCTAGCACCTCTATAATTGCTGCACTATGTGACATCTCCCTTTTTATGTATGAGACAGATAATGCCGCGTTGCCAATCGTCAGGTATTGATTTGCTGTCCCATACTTTGAGCACAAGTTGATGAACCGCGACTTATGATTTTTAAGCCGATGAATTGCACGGCCTATTTCTCCTATGGTGGCAGTATTTGTCCGTCGTCTTCAGTTGGTGGGACCTCCAACTCGTCAATGTTCTGGATGTTCAGTAGCTCATCAATGTACTCAACCCACTGCTCCAATATGCTAATTCTGTCCAAAATCAGATTTCCCTCTTTGTCTGGGCAAGATGAGCATCGAGGCTTCATCCAGCTGACTTGTTGGTAAAACTTCCGCGCCTGGTGTGGTTGCTCCCTGTACCCTGTTCCTAGTTCACAGACTTGTTGGTTCTCCCAGGCTTTCTTTTTTCGTCTGTGAAATCGCTTCTATGCTCGGCGGAGTTCGTGATAAGTCTCCGCGCGTGCCCGCGTTCTCCGAGAATGCAACATTACTCGGTATGCAGCATTGTTCCGTTCCGTTGTGAGTTTACTACAGTCATCGTCAAACCAGCCGTTCCGACTCCTTTTCCGGCTGGGACCAAGTATATTTGTGGCCGTATCCATGATAACGTTCTTCAGGTGGTTGTGAAGATCATTTGTTGATGCTTCATCTCCAGGTCCTCTGTTGACTGCGGTTATTGCGGCATCCATTTCCCTCTTAGAGGTGTCGCGGAGGTCTATGTTATGGATGGCTTCAGTGTTAACTCAGACCTGATTGTCAGACGAGATTATAGTTGGTGTTGTTATTCGAGCTCGGAGCACCATGCCAACGAGATAGTGATCCGAGTCTATATTGGCCCCCCTATATGTTCTGACATTCATCAAGGCTGAAAGGTGGCGGCGTTTGATCAACACGTGGTCAATTTGGTTGAAAGTGGTCCCGTCTGGAGAGGCGCACGTATGTTTGTGGACCGCTTTCCGCGTAAACCAGGTACTTCCAACAACCATTTCGTGTGACCCTGCTAATTGAATAATCTGCAGTCCGTTATCTTTTGTATTTTCGTGTAAGCTATTGGAGCCAACGTATCGCCTGAATACGGGTTCCTTCCTTATTTGGCTGTTCGTTGTGCTGCCTCGTAGAAGGTATTCTTCTCCGACTCTGTAGTCTCCTCTGTAGGGGCGTGAACGTTAATGAGGCTTATATTTTTAATTTTGCCTCGCAAGTGCAGAGTGAATAGCCGTTCACTTATGTTTTCAAAGCCGATAACAGCAGGTTTAATTTTTTGGCTGCCTAACAAACTCCGAGCACATGGTTTACTGGATGACCACTGTGATATATGGTGTAGTGGCTCTTCTCCAGGACACCGGTCCCTATCCAGCGCATCTCCTGTAACGCTGTTACATCAGCACTATATTGGAACAGGGTATCGGCTAGCTGCTTATCAGCTTCATCTCTATACAGGGAGCGCACGTTCCATGAGAAAATGCGCAAATCCGTATTCCGTTGTCTTTGCCGGGTTCGTCGTTGTATAGTTCATCCAGTCCGAGGCTCCTGTTGTGGCTTCGTAACAAGGTGGTTTCCGTGTAGGTTTGTCTGCCCTACCCAACCCTCAACCTGGAGGACCAGTTGGTACAATTCGTCCCGTTTTTAGGTGCGGGAGACTCGCCTTCATCCTGCTCAGTCTGCTGCTTTTCGGTAAGAAATAGCTCCCAGCGGTCACCACGTGGAGTTGAGATAGGGTTTGGTAGTAGAGCTGTTGGTGTTGGTTTAGCAGGCATTTCCCAGGTTTTATGCTCCATCGTGGGTACCAATCCACATTTCGCCTTGGAGCCTATGCTACTCTTTGGCGAATCCTTAATGCTGCTGAACAGACCAAACTTTTCCTGTCAGAACCAAACAAACGTACTGGAAAGTGTATCCTGTCGAAAAGCAGGTAGGCTTGCAAAAGTATTGGGGACATTTTGGCTGACCATAATTCACTAGCTGGGCATATGTTCAGAATAGGAATTATCCAAGATGATACGTGTCCATCTTATTATGAGGAGGCAGAATCCACGGAACATTTTCTATGTGAGTGCCCCTCCTACGGATGCATCAGCCATCAGATTGTTGGTGCTGATGTGCTCCAACTACAGCGGGTAGCATCACATCCACTAACGGGATCCGAATCCGGGATATTCCGTTAGACGGGCGAATCGAGTACAATGGACCACTGATAGCGGGTCTGAGTGCTCAGAGGCTTGGCCTCTCCCCCGCTTCAATCAGATACACAGTCGTCATTGACTGTGACTTGCTAAGCAACTATACTGGCTTTAGAGTCGCTTACATTTATTAGGTCCATTATATAATCCAAAACACTTTTTCCGAGCGTGTATCAGATACTAACATTCTCGAGTACCATGTCTAGTTACGCGAATACTTTGAGCAGAACACGTTCCCTCAGATTCTTAGTTTTGCTTCCCCATTCAAGAGCCCACGCGTTAAAATCCCCAACTATGATTTTCGGCCAACGTCCACTTGTGCCCAAAACAGATGGTTGAACCTTTGATTATATATCATATCTGACAAGTGTAGAGCTGGGTGGAGCATAGCAGCTGTATATGTGTGTGGATTCTTTTTATTTTTGCTTTGACGAATCTTATGCTCCATAATTTCCCGGAAGGCTTGTTCTCTGCAAGCCTATAGCGCTTTGACCCAAATACAACCACGGTGATTTCTATCTGGCTGACTAATTATGACCATATAGATACATTTCTCGCTGTTGATTTGCGAGAGAAGTCCTGCTTCGTGGTTGAAGTTGATTTGTATCAGTCCCATCTACGTTTTGCATTGAGGGCTTGCCTGCATTCTAGGCATCGACTACTGCCAGCAATGTGCTCATAGTCTCCTTCCCTTTGCAGAATAAGCAATTTGTGCCAGACCCACAATCTTTGCTGCTATAGCCTTCTGCTCGACATCTCCTGTAATCGATCAGTAATTTAAACCAGTGCACACTTTCACCATGTGACCAAAGCCAAGATAGCTAAAGCACCACTTCAGTGCACCTACTTCCAAAAGCGACACATAACGTTCTTCCTCTCCCTGTTGGTTTCAGTTTGAGTGCCGTCTCCACTGGTAGGTTGTTGATGGAGTTAGCTTCCACAATAGGCTTTCCTGAACGTTTTTACCGGTGACTCTTGTAGTCTGTTAAAGTTGATCCGCCCTTCAAAGATCTCGTGGTTATCCCATCTATATGCTCGCAGATTATAGAGATTTCCTGTCTGCTCTGCCTTGTGTCGGCTTCATGCCTTTGTCCTTGCTTTGAGTTCGAATATAGGGGGATCATTTTATCATCTTGCATTCGTATAGCTGAGTGGTTATAGCACAAGACTGTCACACGGAAGGTCGCGGTTCAAATCTCGGCGGTGGCAGTGGGATTTGAATCGTGATTTGACGTCGTATACCAGTCGACTCAACTGTGGATGAGTACCTGAGTCAAATCAGGATAATAATCTCGGGCGAGCGAAATGCTGACCACATTGCCTCCTACAGGGTACTGTAATTCTGTAGTGTACCGTTATGGTCTTGAATGAAATGCTCCAACACACTTCAAGGCCTTGATCCAACATGGATTGTTGGGCCATCGATTATTATTATTATCTTATCACCATCAACGGCGCAACAACCGGTATCTGGTCTAAGCCTCCTTTAATAAAGAACTCCAGATATCACGGCTTCACGTCTGGCGTTCCGACATACGTCATTGCTCAGTCGCAGGCAACCTTATAGACGTTTTGGTCTGGATCATCCTCATCCATACGGGTTAAGTGACCCGCCCACCGCAACCTATTGAACCGGATTTTATCAACAACCAGACGCTCATAGATTTCTTCGTTATGTAGGCTACGGAAACGTCCATCGTCATGTAGGGAGCCAAAAATTTTTTGAAGGATTCTTCTCTCGAAGGCGACCAAGAGTTCGCAATTTTTGTTTGCTAAGAACTCAGGTTTCCGAGGAATCCATAAAGACTGGCAGGATCATTTTCTTATACAGTAAGAGCTTTGACCCTATGGTGAGGCGTTTCGAGCAAAACAGTTTTTGTAAGCTGCAATAGCCTTTCTTGCTGCGTACGTGGATTTCATTATCCTAGCTGTTATAGGACCATCTTATGTGTCTTCAAAATTAGGGATTTCTGGGTCTCTCCTGAGTTTTCACCTCGTTTGGAAATGATGACAACCTCCAATCACACCTTTCTTCGATCTGCCCTTTTCTGCGGTGCCACGTTTCTCCGAGCTCCCATATCCTCCTTTTTATATACACTCCCTGACTCCGGGATTGGCTACGTAAGATTCACCTGCAGCTTCTCCTGTATTCCCTATTTGATTCACAATGTTGACAACATGTGATCTGTGAATCTCTTAACATACAATAAGTGACGCCATTTTGTGTTAAATCCAAGGGGGCGGAATCTTCATACAAATGAAAGGCGGGTGTAAATTTTGAAGGTTTTGTCTGTGTTTTTTTTTTTTCTTTTGCATCGTTGTAAGGTGGAAAGGTTCAAACCCTACTGCTGACTCTACTGAGACTCTTACTCACTAAAACCACCTCCTTCTCCTTCCACGTTCCCTACGGGACTACTATAAAGCATTGCATCGCGAGCCTGGATCAGTTCTTAATTGTTCTGTCTCTTTGTTGTTTTTCATGCGTTAGCTGTTGATGAATCATTTACAACTTGATTCCAAGCGCTCGTTGACTCCAAGATAAACTCCATTATATTTTCAGGTCTTAAGCGTGCACTGTCTGTGTCTGCCACACGCATTTTTCTCGGAGACGGTTATGGCGATTGACACTAAATTTGGTTAAAGTTGGTGACTGTGAACGGTCGCGCATACAGTGAGTTAAATTATTCTACTTCGAATTTAAGAGGGGGTCCCCATATATGCAAAAAGGGGGTGTACATTTTTTTTCACCAAATATAGCCATGTGGGTAATGAAAGGTATCGGCTAGTACTTTCCAATGGCGGCCTCAGTTTTGACGTGTGTTGGAAAGATGGGGAATGTGGGGGGTCGAAAGCAATAATTTCTTTAACGGACCCATTCCTAGAAACTACCCAACAAAAAAATCAAGAAGTTGTCACTATATGGTGTCTAGGCTCCGAAATTACCTCCATACCGATATCTTTTCAAATCAAGTTAATAATAGCATATTACTATAGCTTTGAGTAATTGATTGCAAAACCCCCCTTAAGTTCATGCTAACCCCACGAAATTTCGCAGCAATATAGGGTATAATATAGAACAAGATTTTATCTTTACCTACTATTTGGTGGAAACCATACTATTACTAACAAAGTTACAATAGGTCAACGTTGTCGCTTCTTTACAAATTCAAGACTTTGAATGTCAATATCACCCGAAAGTCGATATTCTCACATAATATATGCACATTTTACCTGTTACGTACTAATGAGACAAATGCACCTTAAATGTCATCATAAAAGAAATACGTTGCCTGGGGCCGATAGAATTACAGCCGAATTGGTTAAATATGGAGGCGACCAGTTACACCAAGTGGTTCATCAACTTGTGCTCAAGGTATGGGACAGCGAATCAATATCTGACGATTGGCAATGAGGCATTATCTGTCTCATACATAAAAAGGGAGATATCATACAGTGCAGTAATTATAGCGGTATCACGTTGCTGAGTACCATCTATAAGATATTCTCCGCTATCTTGCTAGGCCGGATAGCCCCATACGCGCAGAACATCATTGGCCGATACCAAAGAGGCTTCACTCCAGGCAAATCAGCAACAGATCAGATTTTCTCTCTGCGACAAGCGATGGAAAAACTGTTGGAATATGGACAACAGTTACACCATCTGTTCATCGAATTTAAAGCCGCCTATGATAGCATAGCCAGGGTAAAACTGTACTCGACCATGAGAGAATTCGGTATCCCGACGAAATTAATAAGACTGACTAGGCTGACCCTGACCAATGTGCGAGGCCAGATAAAAGCAGCAGGATCACTCTCAAGACCATTCGACATCAACAAAGGTCTACGACAAGGGGATGCGCTATCATGCGTCCTCTTTAACCTGATCCATGATGCTGAGGTAAATGCAAGAAGTACAATCCTCTTTTAGTCCACCCAACTACTGGCCTATGCTGCTGATATCGACATCATGGGAAGAACCACCCGAGACGTACAAACTGCCTTCATCCTTATTGAGCAGGCGGTGCTAGATCTTGGGCTGCACATCAATGAAGGCAAGACAAAATATATGGTGGCCACGTCAGCACCAAAGACGAATCAACCAACAACATCAAACCGCACTGGTCAAACACAAACACGAAGAAGAATAAGGATAGGAGAATACAACTTTGAGACCGTTGACAATTTCTCCTATGTAGGGTCGAAAATCACAACCGATAACAACTACGATGATGAAATCCGCGCACGGTTGTTGTCAGCAAACAGAGCCTATTTCAGCTTACAAAAACTGTTCCGCTCGAAACGTTTCACCATAGGGTCAAAGCTCTTACTGTACAAGACGCTGATCTTGCTAGTCCTCATGTATTCCTCGGAAACTTGTGTTCTTAGCAAGAAAAATTGCAAAATCTTTGCCGCGTTGGATGGATAATTCCGTAGCCTACACAATGACGAAATCTATGAGCGATACCATGACCGTCCGGTTGTGGATAAAATCCGGCTCAATTGGTTACGGTGGACGGGTCACTTAATCCGTACGGATGAGGATGATCCAGCCCGGAAAGTCTATAAGAGCAATATCTATGGTAGAAAAAGAAGACGAGGCAGATCCTGCCTAAGATGGAGCGATGACGTAAGTCAGGACGCCAGACAGGTTTTAGGGATATCGAATTGGTGGACCGCGGCGCAAAACTGGAATGTCTGGAGTTTCTTATTAAGGCAGGCCTAGACCGGATAACGGTTATTGCGCCGTTGATGATGATAAAAGGAATACACAAAACCTTTCATACCTGAAGCGTCCAGCTTCCGGTTTTCCGACTTCTTTTTCATGTAATATGGCCACGTGGGGTATCAAATGAAAGGGGTCGATTAGTCCCTTTTAAAACTGACCATATTTCTGATAAGCTGTTTTGTTGACTCGTCTAATCGTTCGTGTATCCTCTTCCTCAGTTTGTCCTCTCTCGTGTCTGAAGTGGGGTTACTTGTGTCTCTTGCTTCACTTTTTTATCCGACCCCTTTTCTTCCTGGGCCTTGCCGTGGGCCAACTTGATGCCTTTTATCATGGCTCTTATATTCTTTAGAATATTCCCGCCTTCCTTGATGAATTCGCTTAATCTTGTTAACCAATGCAATAAAGGCTTCCGATGGGTCCCTGCATCCTTCATCGTCCGAATGGTTCGGCGTCAAATTTTCTTCTTTTGCAAACCATCTCGCTTAATACTTCCCCGGGGGCTAGCCTGCCTAATAATGCATCACTTGGATTCAGACTATCTCTAACATACTTTTACTTGAAATAATAAAACTTGTTGTTTCTTTTTCGTTGGTGTGGGTATTTATTCTTGCAAATACCGATATTTCGGGAACCACTTGTTCCCTTCATCAGTGCAAACAAGTTGCCTTCTGAACAGTTTCATCTAGTGGAGTCTAGATTTCCATTCTACTGAAAGCCATAGTAGATACAAATCAAAGCAAACGTATTTTCTTAAATACTATGGACTACCCTCTAGACATTACTATAGAAAATTTGACCTTGTTCTCCCCATATCCCTTGCCTCTATTGCAATATTCCAGAAGGTTGCATGAAGTGCTATATCATTAAAATATATTATCCTGCTCCGACACACTTGAGACTATTCCACATAATACACCACCGACTCGTGATAATTTGACATTATAATCGAAATGAGTTTTATTGATTCATTTCAGATGCAAATGCTATTATTAATCCTGATGCCATAGACCACGGGACTGACGGATGAAATGGAATGGTTTCTATTTCGGTAGGAAAATTGCGATTCAATTAAATTGACGTTCGCATGGCGAAGACATAAACAGGTCTAGCCCTTGGTCAGCCGACATGCGACAAAGCTATAAACAATCAGGCAATGAAATTCAGTTCCACCTTCTCCGTTGCATATCATGACGAACATTGTCGCATTAACGTTAAGATGCTTATCGAGCGACCACTTCTTAGCTGAGCATTGAGCATATCATTATTTTGCAATAATTTATCTAAATTCAAATTAGTTTCAATCTAGATGGAAATAAATTATAGACATTAGCTGCGAACTGGAAGGCTGTTTTCAGGATCCACTACTGTGCGGTCGGGGTGAGGCCGTGTTGGGAGGATGTGTGCAATGGGACTTTAATTCATTCACCCATCCGCCGAGAGTTAATAAGAGTGAACAGGCAACAGCAATAAAGGGAGCCCCGGGACTATGTCTTAAAGACCACGATACAGTTTCTCACCTCGAAAACGAGGAAGCAATTAAGAACAAGAGCCTCATTCATTATGCAAATCACCGTCGGTGTCCACTAGGTCAAACTTGTGAACAATACTTAGGCGGTCAGTTAAGCCTTGTGAAGCAATAGCAACAGCCTGTCATAAGCACCGAAGTTCAGGGCGTAAAAGACACAAGGAGCGGGAATGGAGGACAACACCTACAAGAAAACAGTAAGTAGCCAATGGAGAGCTCATTACCACAATTTGCGATACGAATCACAATATTTCAAGGACTCCATGGACATTGTTGAATTTGTGTGTATGTTACTTGGGGATGTAGAGAATGTGGGGAAAATAATGTATCCTAGATTTTTCGATTACCTTAGTTTCTGCGTCTTTCAGTTGTTTTTCGCTTGCTTCGTGTCACGGAGTCAAATGAGACGCTTATCCCATTGGAGTCAGCGATGGTGAGTGATTGAACAAATAATGCAATAAGGACTTTTCATGTTGGTTGATACCCGATGAAAAACTAGAGATAGAAGTTTTGTTGCTCCACATACAGTCAAGGACATTGAAAGGAAATATTCATTGTTTTGAATGTTTTATGGAAGGTAGTTGGAAAATTATACCAGTTTCCCTTAGTCCTTGAATAATTCAAAAGAGCATTCACCCCAAGCTTGAGAGAATCCAACAATCAAATAACGCACCTATCCCCTACACTCAATCGCTCAAACATTTAAAAGAACGGTAGATGCCGTCAGCGGAGCACAGCAAGAAACCACTGACTCATAATGTGGCGAAAGGATATTTCCTGCAGAGTTGATAAATAATTTCACCGGAACATTATTAATAAAACCTGATACCACCTTGCAGGAATGATTCTAACCCGCTGTCTTTCTCCCCAACACTATTTGCCAGCCTCTCCCCACTAACTCATTATCCTATTATTTGATTTCTACAAATCTACATGGGCCAAATAGGATTTTATGACATTAAAATGTCTTCATCAAATTCACCCTTGCGTAAATCATTTCATCAAATTACGCAAAAGATTTTCGAAAAGGTTACACTAAAACATTTTTCCTGTTTTCTATTTGATGAATTAAATGGGGAAATCCTGCCATGTAACACGTCATATCAGAGGTAAATAGGTAGGTAGACTACGTGGGGAGTTGGGTTCTTCGGGGGAGTGTGGAAAGTCCTTTTCATTTTTGAATTTCGATTTCCACGAGGTAGTTTTGACATTTTTAATTTCATTTAACTCCCTTAATGACGAAAGTTTGGGAAGGAGTTAATTTAGCAGTCAAAACTTATGCGAAACGTGTTTGAGAGGAAATAGGGGATACCATTTGGCTGAAAAATAAATTTCGAATAATGAAGGGAGGTATTTGCAATTCGTTAGCATCGAAAATTGTGGAGTGCTGAATGTTTACTTCTGCCGTTTTGAAGGCTTAAGGGAAGCACCCAATAAATGCATTGTTCTGTGGAAATGGAAAGAGTAGAAAACTTCCTGGAGGGTTCTAATTAATTATTCTGATTAAGAAGGAAATGAAGCATGGGTGCAATGTCAAACCCGATTTTCGCTGGACTCATCAAAAACCACCACTGCAATCGAAAATAAAGGGAATATGTCCCATTCTTGACAGTGATTATTAATTCAGATGTCGTCCAGGATTTTGTTGGGACATTGCAGGTTATATTATTGTAAAGCTTTTTATTCTAGAATAGACTTAAGGGGGCAGTGGGTTCCCATCAGTAATTTACTTTTATTAACTTTATTTAAGGAAACACCAGAATAATTGGTATTCTGACGCATAGCCGTGATACAAACGCACCACCATTTTGAAAACAAAACCTTATTAAAATGAGTTCAGACTCTTTGTGAGCTCCGCTCTTACAAGTTCCGCCTAAATCCTTTTGATTGCGGAGTTCACGTCGGACCAGTTGGCCTCCGACTTTAGTCTTATCCCGACGATGTTCTGAAGAATTATCATAATTTTCAGAGAGTTTTCCAGACTCTTCCCCACTGTACCTGTGTCCTCAGCTATGCAAATGGGAGAATCAAGCTACTTAAATCAGTACAGACTTCCTGGAAACACCATATCCTGACAGGAATTGGTTCAAGTGGTGGTTAATCTCGCCTTGTTGTCGTTGACTCCACTCCTCACGAGGGATCAAAGCATGGGTAACTGGCTTGGATGTGGTAATATGGCCGCTAGCACGAATATTAATTGTATTTTTTGCTTTGTAACCAAGACCACCTTTGTCTTTTGTTCTGCAAGGTAAAGCTGAACCAGGTCTGCTTAGGTCCCTAATCTGTATCGTACCAAAGTATACTTTCCTTTCGAGGAAATTATCGAATAAATAGTCACATCCGTTTTAGCCAATAAACTTTTTATCCACTCCCAACTGACTGAATAGAACGAATTTTCATTCAATATTACCACAGCACAATATTTATTGGAGGATATTGTGTATCGAACCACCATCAGCGTCGCGTCTATGGCGTTGATCCTTCACTGAGCTTAATGGATACCAAATTAAAACTCCAATAAGCCATGCCTATATTTCATGATAGGGAGAAGTCTATTCTAAATGACCTTTTCGGAATTTTTCCTATCGTGTCTATTAGGCAATCGAGCGATATGATGATGCAGGTCCCGGTTGCTTATTGAACTTCGGAAACAAAACTAGCTTTGCTTGTTCCACTTCCTCTACCTTGCATGCCTCAAATATGCTACTGAATCAGTCGGGTCTGGTCTTAACAGCGAGTTTAATGGATCTATTGGAAATTGGATCATTTATAACAGATTCTTCCACAAGTCTTCGAAATCTCTCCCTAAATTATCGCAAGTATAGTGAGGACATCCAATGCTTGATTATACTTAGTGAGGACTACATCTCCCACTGTACCGAGCAGAAGATGCGGGCAGGTCGTTGAGGTCTTCGCCCTTTCATCTTCTTCATAACAACCTTGTACACTGTTCCCCAAGGGTTATAGTCTTCTACGTAAAGTTCTTTAAAACATTCTCGCTGGCTGATGTGTTTAGCTTGCTTAAACATTCCTCGAAAGTTCACGTATGATTCCCGTTTCTCTCCGAATTCTGGTTTGCTTTTAGCATGCAGCCGGTATTTCTGCGGTTTCTTCGTTCCATCAATAGTTTGACAGCTCATTTCTGAGGGTTCGCCAGCACATGCCAGTATCGCTCTAATTATTCGCTTCATCAATTATGGATGATGCCTTCCCAACAGCTACTCTACGAATGCGTTCCCTTCATACATTGTCATAGACCAGCCCTAGTTCCCTGCTTTAAAAATTGCCTGGTGGTCGTTTTGAATATACCAGATGATTTCCCTTGCTAATATAGTGCTGACATATGTCAAATCGGCTATTGCACCTGGACCTCACCTCGTAAAATGGACAACTTTACGGTGTAAGCGCCGAGTCTAGCTCAGCAGTTCGACTACTCAAATCCACAGCCCACGCGGTAAAATCACCCGATATGATTTTTGGGTATCGACTTCTGGAATCGACAACTAGCATATCTATCATTTCATCATGTTGTGTCGTCTTTGGACTTGGTGGGGCATAGCAGCTGTATATGTAAATACCAGCTATTTTTGCTCTAACGCATCTAGCTCACAGGAACTCCATCACCTCTTGATGATTGATTTTCGCACGCTCATATTGCCACCTAGCCAATAAAGTCTGTGGCCCAGGACTCACTGTAATTTTTCCAATAAGGCTCGGTGCTTTGACTCCCTTCTCATAGATGGTTAGTAAGAGTCGGTCCTGCGCTGCCTCGTATTGGATGAAATTGCTTTGAATCAACCTCACTTCTTCATTGCATCTAAGACCCTCCTAAATACTGAGCATCTGCTGCTGCCTTTTAGCAAAGCAAAGATTCAACCTTGCACTCCCGGCACTCACGGCCTTCCCCTCACATTTTCTGCATCTCTTTGCCAAGTCACAGTCACCGGTTCATTTCGTCGTTATATTGCTAAATTCAAAGCATCAAAAAAGCGCTTGAAGGACGCCTGCTCTTTGTATCCAGCCACTAGCAGTTTGAACGCTGCTTCAACCGGTAAGCTGATAGTTGCCTTTTACGTACCTCCACATGCCATGCTGAGCCTTTTTGTCTGCAGACTTTTGCAAACTGCGTGTTTCAAACTGTTTTTCTAGACCTTGTTCGTGATTGATTAATGTCTTTATATTTTATCACAGTCTCCTGCTTTTTGCGCATACTTCCGCCTTCTTTTTGAGCACTTGTCCACGTCGCCAAAGAAATTTTGATGCGGAAACTGCTTTAGCTTCAATGAGGGGCCTTTTTATCTTTTAACGTCCTGCGAGATAAAAAAAAATCATTCACTCCCTCCCTACTCTTCTTTTCGGATTTACTAGTTTTATTGTGAAGGGGGATCACTTGTGTTATCTGAGTGACGTTTGCTTCCTTTGGGGCATTTTCATCATCCCTGGTGTTGTTGTACATGACTCAAATGGTTCCGACCATGTTGGTTTGGTGTACATTGTGTTTGTTCTGTATAAATTCGGACAACTCAGTTATTCTCCTTCCAAGTAAGATGAACGATTCTCCTTCAGTATTCGGGTAGAGTTCCTCTGCTTAGTTTTGCCACTATGTACTTCTTAGCTTTCCGGGAGATTCCCTGATTCCCGTCGTTCACCAACGTTGGCTGCACGGGAGATCATAGGATCATGGAGCTTTTCCTTAATGGGTTCAGCGCTAGTTCTTGGCACATTTCCCGACCAAACGTAGTCAACTCACTGGGGACTAGTGATGTGCTCCTTTTAAGTGTCCCTTTAGTTTTAGCAGCCGAGGGATATCTAGGGGTACTTGGTGATCTGGCAACTCCGCTCTGTGAGTCACACGCACCTTATCCGTGTTGTAGTAGGGGTCTATGCGTCTTTCGTATTAAAAGATGAAATGTCAATGCCACATCGAATTGAATGTTGATATGTCTCAATGGTGCCACGGCGTACCCGAATATTCTTACATAAGAAGTCAAGAGAGCCTTCCATACCTGAAGCCGAGTTTCCAGTTTTCGATTTGTTTTCAATTTTTTTTTTTTGGTTGGAAAGTTCCTAAAAAAGGCTACTTAATTTAAAATATTTTTCCCAACCTCCTCACTTTTCCTCGTCTTCGTTACTAATTTCAACACAAAGACCTCATTCGGACATCACTATTCTGGACCTTTTATTTGGTGTCTCATATGACTATATTTGGCGAAAAAATGTTGCATCCCCTTTTGCATATATGCGGCTCCCCGTCCGCTAAAGTTTTCGCGACCAGATGTACTGATTATTTCAGCAACAAGCGAGTTGGCGAACGCGGAAGGTTAAGGTAGGCACTTCTTTACTGAGTTAGGGAGAACGTGTGAACCTCATAAGACGTACCTAAGAAGCTGATTTATTAGTTAAGCTCAGGCTCGGTTAAAGTAGGTTCCACGATCTCCATAAGAAACTCGAGTCATCACTAGGCAAACCAGCAGGCATCGGCAAACTTTTCAAGCATGCCATCTAAAATGGGTTTATTTCGATCACACAAATGGGGGTGGTCACTCGAATAGACAGTTCGGATTCCAAAAGGCGAGATCTACTGTCAATGCAAATAATACGGTAGCGAAAATGGCGCGGCCAGCAATGGGGGCCAATAAATCTTGCGCGCTAGTCACTCTCGATTTGGGAGAAGTTTTTCATTTTGCAAAATGGAGTAAAATATTTAAAGGTTTAGCTAAATTAGAATTCCTCCTTGAGAAGCTGACTCGGACGAAAGACATCTTATGTCCTATCGAACAACCTGGAAAGTTCAACAATGATCAGCGGAGTGGAGTGAAGTTATCATGTTACATCTCATCGAAAAGGTGACCGTCATTGCCTTCGTGAATAAAACTG
Source organism: Hermetia illucens (assembly GCF_905115235.1). Taxonomy (NCBI): domain Eukaryota; kingdom Metazoa; phylum Arthropoda; class Insecta; order Diptera; family Stratiomyidae; genus Hermetia; species Hermetia illucens. The sequence goes on along the minus strand of NC_051850.1, from coordinate 149,705,805 downwards.
GAGTCACTATTTCAGCACAAGATACTAGGGGGATCAAAATCCTTATAAACGAGGCATTTCGGGAAACCGGATTTTTGTAAGATTGCCAAGGTAGTTTTAATTACCAAATGAAGATGGGAACCATCGCTAAAGACTAAGATTGGTGAACAGTTTATATTCTTGTAACCAGCGTTTAAATACCTAGAAGTCATGATTAACCAAAAACGAAACTTCAAGCCGCGTCTGAAAAGTTTAGCAACAAAGGCTTTCGGAGCTACTACATTATTGGGGAAAATGTTGCCGAATATAGGTCGCCCAATGCAAAGTCGTCGGCTCCTTATACCGAGAGCTGTTAGCCAGATCTTGCTTTATGCAGGCCCTGACTAGCCCTCAGCAGCAGAGCAAAAAACAAGTAGGGAAAACATTGCAGGCCCATAGATATTAAGTGCATTGCGAAAATTGTGCGCATTCCTTACGTCAGGAGACGAAATAGCATGTGGGATAGCAAGTACGGTCTCCATCCACATATTGACGGACGAAGATCAACGCTCCTATAGCGCAATTAACAAATTGGATATCTATCGGTGGCAATTAGCGCAGGTTGAAGCTATTTTGAAGTGGCAAAAAGATAGGACGATTCAACTGAAGGAGACTGAATTCATAAAATTATTGCTCACGTTTCAAAGAGTGTTAAGCGACGCCACATGGAAATTAATTACGATCTAACCTAATTCCTAAACGGACACCAAGGCTGTCGCTCATATCCTTTATCCTTTCGGGCGTGGCGATTGTTCATGTTGCCCGATATATGAGGGTGACGGATATGGAGCATGTTTTTCTTAACTATCTGATATTTGATCGAAATTGTCGCCGAGCGGTTTTAGTGAGTAAAAGTAACAAAGGACGAGAGCTAACTGAAGGCAAATGATTAACATTGATCAGGTTCCTATCAAAGACAACAGCACATATCCAATATTTAGAAAGGTGTTCGACAGTTTGCACAAATAAGCTTCTTGTTGCAAAACCAGAACCAGTCCTAAATGGCTGAAAACCCAATCTCCCAGAGTGTACTTGAGAACAAAATCGTCGCCACATTGTTCAAGAACACGACCGCAGGAGGTACCCAGGATCAAGAAATTCCAACCTACTCAAAGAATCTCCTCAATTCCTCGATTTCTACCAATGACAAAAATGACGAAACATAACGCATAGGGAAGCTCACTTAATGCTTAGAGTAGAGGAATGTTTAAGAAAGGTAATCCGACTTAGGCTTATTAAGGTCGGACGCCTGATTCTGAAATAACTGAAAATATGCAAATTGGACGCACAGAAAGTCATCAAAGCAATAGTGCAAGCCTTAGGGCCCACATTATCAGGTAGCAAGAACAGGAAAGGGATCCCAATAAAAAGCCGAAAATTGTTACTTCAGCAGTATCACATACGACCTAAGCGCTACCAAATCTATTGGTATCTCCTCGTACAGGAGAAAGATGGGGACCTTTTGGAAATTATCGGTAGACTACTGATTTTATATGGACAAAATAGGCAGTGTAGTCCTGTTCAGCTGCTGGTCTCACCTACTCTGAAATTGAAAACAAGCTAGACAATCTTGTTCTTGATGGAATTTCAGTATTTGCGGGCAGACCTTCAATTTCTTTTAGGTTTTGAGATAACTCTTCCTTTTAGATCCCTCCAGAATCTCATTGGAACCTTTCTTTCAATCAAGTTGTCTGCCTTGGTAGCGTTACTTTTGCCGATAGTGTTTATCGATGTTATTGGGGAGATTACTAACATTATATCGGCCTATGATTTCACCAAAATTTAGAAATGCAAATAACTCAATACTGACAGCAAGTTGAGGTTGTTCCCCATCTATGTCCTCTCTGTGCCGTATAGGAAAGCAGCATTTTTAGCTATATCAATGGAATCTTCTACCTGATCGATCGAAAAGAGTTTTGTTCTAGAAGGATGTGGAGAAGATTTTAGGCTTCACGTGAAGTTCGGTGAAGCGGTAGTGGTAGTGCGAAGATCTGATTGACACATTGTGCTCAACATAGCGGTTTATATCAATGCCAAAAATGTATGAAAAATGCTGAGATAGTTCTTGGAAAGAACTTTAAAAACATAGGCAGCAAAATGCCTTCCTTCAGATGAGGCCTTGGCATCAATGTGTTCATTTCCTCTCGGTGTTGTTTACATCTGATTATATATACTGCAAACATCAAAGCTTATTGAGGATATGTTCGAGATCTGCCGGATGGATATGGAAACTTTCCTTTCTGAATGGCGTCGAAATATGCAAAAAACCCAGAAGCGATGAAATAGAGAGCATCCTCATAGGCAGTAAAGTTCCATCTTTACTTCTTTATTCTTTCTATATAATGGAGCCTTGAAAATATTGGCCTGATCTCAAATGGAATACATCCAGTTCACTCTGTAAAGCAAACAAATGATTTTTGGACGGGGATGTAAAATGGGATGGGATTGCCGTTCTGGAACAGATTTCTGGCTGAAACTACTTCCTTTGTTTCAAGGACACTAAAACTGAAATCGTTTTTCGCGTTACATTGGACCAGACACGCGAAACTGTGGTTTATGGAACGTCAATTATCCTTCAGTATTTCCTGTCTTCGTCCTTCTTATCTTAAGTATGCTTCCACCCGGTTTTACATGCCCTCCCCTTGCAGTGTGTGCAATGACAAAGAGAGATTGTCGGTGGTCAATTGGCCATCCTGACTGGCCGAAGACGACCAAGAGGGGAGATCTATCCCAAAAAGTTAAAAAGTTGGCACAATTGAGCGTGAAAGTCCGCCCGCGACACATGCTTGCACGCCTCTGTGTTGGCCAGGCTCGAGAAGGTGAGGTGTCCATTAAGAGCTTGAATCCATCACGTGTCATTTACACTAGGAATCACGCGAGCTAGATCTAGAACTAAAATACAAAAAACAAATCTGGATACTGGAAGTTTCGGGTATAAAGGTTTTATGTTCATCTTATGTGAGAAAATCTCCATGCACGATTTTCCATTCGTACATTGCTAAGAATACAAAATATTCCGCCATATTTTGCTAGATATTGGATTGGAATGTATTTTGAGGCCAAGGTTTCAAATAGTTGCATCACTGTGACTTTTCCAGACTTTTCAGTTGGGTAGGTTCTGAAAACAGCACCGGTTTCTCTTTTCGGGGCACACATTCTAATCTTGCCCATATTTCACCCCATATCAGAAATAAGATCAGTTTCGAAAAGTACTAATCGAGCTCTTTCATATGATACCCTACATGATCATATTCTGTGAAAAAAATGTACACCACCCTTCAGATGTATGGGGAACCTCCCTTCCAACTAAAAATGGCGCCACTCGTTGCATGTAAAAGGACACACAGACCACATGTTCTCACCAAATTTCGTGACAACAACTTCAGCCGTTTCCGAGTAAAGCGGAAGTGACATGGAACCTATTTTAATAAGGTTTTATTTCACACAAAACCTTAAAAAGACGCCTCGATCGCGAGCGTGGAGCCGTAAAACTTCGTGTGTAGTGCCTCGATCGGAAAGGAATTTCCACAGATACTTCCGATGTTTTTTGAGCCGCCGCCCTTCTTTAACATCTTCAGGCCATGATTTTGGAGGATGTCCTTAGTATAGATCTACCCAACACAGCACAGCAACTCTGAGGCTAATTCAAGGATTCGGAGCAGGAATTGAGTTCAAGGTGCTTCAGACATCAGCGAAGCAGCGAACGTCAGATGCGGAGGACTTCATTGCCTTCTGAAACCGCTTTCGATTCACAGGAATGTTGGTCGTCCTCTAAAGTTTCTAGTAGAAGGATCCCAATGCCGCTGATGTCGAAGATATAACACACTTACCAAGAAAAGGGAGCATCCTGAGTTTTCACTTCCTAGGTATATTCTGCGACAGCTGCCACCCTGGACGACCCTCTCTACAAATTGTTACCTTCCGCACGTCATTTCGTAGAGGAGCTCTTCCGTATAGTCAAATCGCGCAATCACAATCCATTATTTACTCAGGCAAAACTGAACTATAGGTTGACTTTCGTATCGTTTTATCACAAGCCGCCACTAATTAATATCAATTTTAGGACGCATTCAAATCTACCCTTTTCACAATCCGCTTCGCTATCAAACTTCTCGTCTCAAGCGGCAATCTAAAAATCATCAATTCGCCAGTCCAGCTGTTGTGCTGTCAATCGATCAGTTAGTCTTTGTCCCGCTAATTTCGTGCAAAATCCATTTTCATTCGCCTCAACCATTAGGCTTGCATTTGCCCCTGTCAGTTAAATAATAATCGTTGGCGCAACAATCCATATTGGATCAGGACCTTGAAGTGTGTTAGAGCACTTCATTCAAGACCGTAACGGTACACCACAGAATACTTTAGGAGGCAAAGTGTCAGTCAGCGTTGCGCTCGCCCGAGATTACTACCCTGATTTGACTCAGGTACTCATTCACAGCTAAGTCCACTGGTATCCGACGTCAAATCACGATACAAATCCTACTGCCACCAGCGAGATTTAAACCGCGACCTTCCGTACGACAGGGAATGCAGACATTATTAGTGACCTCTTTGCAAAGAATACGGTCGAACGAGTGTGATTCTATTCAGGTAAGACCAAAAATACCTGTGCCCACTTAGTGGTTGAGTTGGGCAGTAATAAATCTCACTGCATTCCCGCTTGAGAGTGCGAGCCCTCTCCTCACGGCCACATTTCCCAAGATACCATATACATGTTAGATCTCGATTGCATATTGTGAAGAACAACTTGAATTACTCACGCTACCGTCAAACCACTGGCTCCGAATAAATGCAATAGACAGGCCCTACTTGCAAAGCTCTACACCGTCGAACCTGCGCTAGGCGTTACAGTAGGTCTGCTTGTTAAGGGTATTATCCCATGCTTCAGAGCCGTTGGAAAGAACGACGGCCTTTGACCATCAACCAGCTAATCACAAACGTTCCAGCTGCAGGCTCTACTTTCTGACATATTTCGCCGGCAACTTAGACTCAACTGTGATCTCACTAGCTCTCGTAAGTGGAAGAGGAAGCGGGATCTAATAAATTAAATAAATTCTTATGATGCTTTTTGCTCCTTGTGTTTAAACAAATGGATATCGATCTACGTTTTGTTTTCTCCAAGATACATAAATACGCTTGTATTCCAAATCGTCTTACATTTTTCTATCCCAGAGCTTATTGAGAAAAAGCTGATAGAGTCTCCAAGCTACAAAGGTAGGATAACTAGTGCATTACTTACCGCCATAAAGCTCCTTTTGTTGTAAATATTCCTTGCATGCCAAACTCGTCCTTTTCTCACACAGGACAAACGAATAAAATATGACCATTATTGCCTCTTCAATTGACAAGCAATAACAGCAGCAGCTTACACTGGTACAGAATCCGAAAAATAAACGTAAACGAACTTGGTCCTTTCTCTCGTCCTAGGAGCGACAGGACGAAAAATACGAACCGAAGGAAAAAATTGAAGAATACTACTCACAATTGAATAGGAGCTCTCTTATATTTTCCAATTTGTCAGACAAACACCCTCGACATATACTCAAACACAAACATTTTCTAAATTCTTAACATAAATATGAGCATGTTTACTTGTTGAATTTGCCTTGTCGAAGATTATTGTTTGAGTTTTATATATGTGTGTATATTCGCGTCGTGTGTGCGAATGTCCTGGCGACAGGCTAGACGGGGTGGGATGCAAGCTCGGCCGCGCAGAGATATCCTCAAATTCAGTGTATAATGTCGTATTTTTCTAACAAATAAAGAAACAAGCTACACGGAAATATGAGAGCAAAAGGAACGAGTTACGAGATTTTACGGTCAGATCAAACGGATTTCGGAATTTAGATGGATTGTGTGATTCCGAGAGAATGTTTTTATTAAAAGATTTAATGGTAGCTTGGCTGGAGGAAGGTAAGCTGAAGAAGTTTAGTTTTAGGGCGAAATTATGGGGGAGGCTAGTTATTTAAGGACATCAAATTTACATTTCAGGGTCATTCATAGTTGCACTCTGCTGAGACGATTATCATATGTTTTTCTCCCGCAGGACGATATCTTGTTACATCATCAAAATGATCCAAAAATATCGGTTTGTCTGCAGGAAACAGCTCAATTTCTAAAATCAGAGTGCCCGGAGTTTCAGTCCGGTTCAGCTACGGTATATAAAAAATAAGACCAGTTTATTATTCGTTTTTAAGGTTTTGTGTAAAACAAAATCTTATTAAAATCGGTTTACTGTCTGTCTGTCTGTCCGTCACACTCATTTTTCTCGTAGACTGTAACAGGGATTGACACCAAGTTTGGAAAGGGGGGAACTGTGAACGCTCACGCGTACAGTAGGTTACATCCTGTTACGTGGAATTCAAGGGCAGGTCTATATACATGCAAAAGGCGGGTGTAAATTTTTTTTTCACTAAATATATTCATGTGGGGTATGAAACGAAAGGTATCGGTTAGTACTTTCCGAAGGTTCTCTTAGTTTTGGCATCTGTTGGAAAGGCGGAGAATGTGGGGGGTCGAAAGTGATCAATTATTTAACGGGGCCATTTTCAAAAACTGCCCAACCGAAAATATGAAAAAAATCAAGAGGCCTCCTTCCACACTGATATTTCTTCAAATAACGTTAAAAATAGTGTATTACTATAATTTTCAGTGATTGGCTTCAGAACCCCCCTAGGCTATAATATTGAGTTTAATCCTGCCACGCTTGGCGGAAATCGCATTATTACTAACAAAGTTATAATAGGTAAAAGTTGTCACTTCTTGGGAAATTCAAGATTTTGAATGTCAATATCACCCGAAAGTGAATATTCTCACATAATATATGCGTATATTACGTGTTACGTACTAATGGGACAAATTCACATTCAAATATCTTTATAAAAGAAATACACAAAACCTTTCATACCTGAAGCGTCCATCTTCCGGTTTCCCGACTAGTTGTAAATCTATTTCTTCACATTCAAAGTAAACCTCTTCGGACAAAATACACTTACGCCAACGTATTTTCGAACCCTTCAAACGAGAACTGAAGTCGCCTTCTGTTTAGGCGTACCGCATAACGATTGACGTTGGATTTCTTCGATCATCTCAAAATGATTTCTCCACAGTGACCTTGTGAGTTTCAGAAACAGACAGAAATCACATAATGCGTAATCAAGCGAATAAGGGTGGTTATGGAAAGAAATGCATCGATTTTTTTGGCGATAACGTCACAAATAATGAGTACTCTTTTTCAAAGAAATTGAGTTGTTTTAGCGTTAGCCCAAACTATGCAGGTTTTAGGCCCGAAATATCTTTTAGCAAAACCAGCAAGGTTTCTGTCAATTTGTAACAGATGGCTGTCAAAATGTTGCTAACTTTAGGTTTTACTGTGTGATTTACTCAGACGATTTAAATTTAAAATTGGTCTTACTTTTTTGGATACAGTAGTATCGTCCCACAGATCCAGCCACCGAACCGGGTTAGCTTGCCGGTACTCCCGCCTTCGGCCACTCCCCCTGCAAACAGCACATACGTGTACTTTAACAATAAAGAGAAGTTCGCTTGCAAAGTCAAATGAGTCAGGGTTTCGACTCTGAAAAGAACTTGTCTATAAGCAATGATGTCTCCGAACCATCGTACCTTACACTTTGGGAATATAGGATATCGTGTCAGAGGACATCACATCGAACGCGAGCTGCTGAACTGGTTGAGAGTGTCAAAGAAGGAGTTGATCCCCCATCGCGGACTTTTTAAGGTGGATGAGCGCCGTTCCTCGTCCAGCACCTCTTTGACAAACAGGTTCAGTCTAGACATCAGTTTAGCCTTCAGATATGACACCAATAGCGACTTCGGTATCCTATCGTACGGCTAACATGAGTTGCCGTATTTGAAGACCTTCGTTTGAAGTCCTCTGTTGGAGGATAAGCTGAATCTTCCAGGGTGACCGTGGACCAGCACTGCGTCGCATGCGTTCCATGAGGATGGATCGGCGCCCAACCCGCTGCTTCTCATTTTTCAAGATTCTGCCGTTTGGTTTCAGATATTCCGCCTCCAAAACTAAATTAATATATGTAGTAAGATAAACCTAATCAGTTAAATGAACTCTACCAAAACTCAACCAAATATATTGGAAGAATCAGATAATCAAACTAATAATTTCATCAAAGTCATCAGTTATACCCAAAAAGGAACTTTGAGGACTCCTCCATCTAATATTCTTCTCGAAAAAATCCTGGATGACCATAATATCATTCCAACCTCAAAAATTTATTTTCAACATATGCACAGGAAACTCCCATCAACGGAGAAACATCAATCGATTTGCTCCTCGTCGCAGAATATTAATAAAGCAAATCAAAACAAAAAGGAATCACGAGAATTCTTCGTTTGAAATCAAAGAATAAAGTGAGGATCGACCATTGAGGACGGAACGGTACGGCATTTAGCCGACTACCTCCGTATTCCTACTAATATCCATATTACCCGTCACTTCATCATAACGAAAATGAAAAAATATTTAATTTTTCAATGAAATGAACGAAGAGATTGCCGTTTCACATAAAGGTATTAAAGGACACTTCGTAGATGCTCAAACGGCAATATGTTTCAGCATATAGCCGCAAAGGCCGGTAAATCCAGAGACTTCTGGAAGGCAATCACCTACGAGACACTAAGTCCCAAAAACAAACACAAAAAACGAACAGCTCTTGAGGTATACTGCCGAGGATAGGACAGGAAACTCTACTCTACAAGGTGGGAAGCGAAATTGTGGCATAGGAACACTTGCTTCTGGTAAAAAAGCAATGAAGCCCGGAACTTGAAAAATGAAGTCCAGTGAACTTGGAGCCTAGCCGGAAACAATGTCGAGAAACTATTGTATCCCTGTTGGACACATCAAAAAGAATTTGCGAGTCGAAATAAGCTATATTCTACTGGCTCAAGTATTCGAAAACTGGCAAGTTTTGGGTCCCTGTTTGGACGCCATTTCTGGAAAATATGAGTTTGCAATGGTCATAAGAGGGGAAAGCTACCTCAAAAATCAAAAACAGATAGCGAAATTGAGAATGGAGCTCCCCCAGAAAAACTCTCTATCAAAAGGGGCATACTCAAATATAATGGCCTGAGAATACCAACGCAGGGAGGGAACCTCGAAGACCACTCATCACCATATATCTGAAGTAAGGGAGACATTGATTGAAAACGTGATCCGCCGCAGATCCTCCTTTTCGATCACGAAGACGGTATTGTCCATTCAAGCCTTCAATGGCTTCCACCCAAGGCAGCGTGAAGATGCTACCTGGTCGAACTCTACTTTCAAATTCAAATTTCTCTGTAATTTTATCTTGATGCAGCTGGCTGTCTAACGCTTTGTCGGAAGCGATGAAAGGAATTTGCAACTCGGTAAAATGTGAATTCCTGTCTGGAGGATCACGTGCCCACGTACTCGAGGAGGGCGATCAGACCCGAGTTTGCTAGGGACTCTTGCCACAAAACCTCATCAGAGGTTATCTGGTACCATGGGAACCGGGATGGCCCTACACTCCAGCAAATACTCCAGAAGAATTCCTGGAGGATGTGATCTCGGTTCATGGTGGTTGGGGTTATGCCTACATCAAGGACAGAGATCCTGGGAGCTCAAGCGTGGAGTTGCTGTGTACAATTCGGGTGCCGTACCCCTTAGTTATGGCAGAAGTGTTAGACAGGCTTTTCATCCACTGGTATGAATGCTGGACCTGCAATATAAACCAGTATCGCTGTGCCAGTCATGGCGGGGCTCTGATTGTGGTCTCCAAAACAATCCGTAACCGAAGAGAACCGTGGGATTATGCCTACACGGGAGGTACACACGTTAAATCCCCAGGACCTTCATGTCTAGAGGATCAATCCGTATCCAAAAATTACTTTGGTTTGCTATATCGTCTATCGGAAGTTGAATTTCGTCAGATGTTATCTGATTGAGAACCGTGACAAGATGCTCTTTTCACGTCTTCAGCTGCTCGTCACCATGGCGAATGAGAAGTCCCTCACAAATCAATCAGAAGGCATACACCGCCTAAAAACCCTTTTGTAATGCGGTATATTGTAGCGATTTCTGCTCCACTAACAAATCTAATACTGAAATTTCTTTTGTGACTTTTCGTACTTTTTCACCGGAGTCCAACGCATCGCATTTACCACGCGTACAGTCACCTATAGAGCTCTCGGTTTTTTATGTTCAGAAATAAAGGCACTTCTGATGGAAGACCAGTGCTCAGCAAAATTCTCGCGTAAGTTCTTTGAGATTTGTGTGAAGCGTGTTAGGGCACTTCATTTAGGACCGTAACTGCTATATACTATAGGAGTTAATGTGGTCAGCATTGCCCTGATTTGACTCAGGAACTGATACATAGTTGAGCTGATTGTAATCTGACATCCAGATGTAATACGAATCCTTCCGCCACCACAGAAATTTGAACAGCGACATTCTGCTGCAACAGTCTAGCACTTCAACCATTAAGCCATCCGGACAGTTAGACACGGTTCCATTCAGTTCAGTTCATTTTATTTTAGATCTCCCATATCTAGGTCGGGGTATTCGGTTTCGGGCGTTTTCCGTTCGACAGGCGCAACCGAGGGTTTTTTTTCTTTCTTTCAATTCTCACTGCCTGGGAGATTCTCTTAATATCTAAGGGTTTCAGATCCATCTTGTTGCGAGCTCCTGCCGCATCATAACATCAAAACAGGTGAATGGTGTTAACGACGGAAGGAGATTTAAACATTTTGAAAAACGCTTCTATGTTTCTGAGTATGGCTTGCATAAAAGAATCAAAGCCAGCGTCGACGGACCACTAAAGTTGGCTATATTTGGGTATATGTGGTTTGGGATAATCGTAAATTCTTGATTGACCATAGTTAATATGGATAGTCATTCCGATCATTTCTAATTCTACACAGCTATTTCAACACTCTAGTGAGTCCGTTCAAGTCATGGCTAGCAGCACAGAAGTGTAGACCAAAAGTTCAGCTATACTCACTACGCCGATGATAGTCTAACAGTAACGGTTGCATCACTTTTACTGGAGGCCACATTCATGGTCGTTACTATATTCGAGGTGAAGAACGGAGTGGACGCAGGAATGTTTTCTAAGGCAACAGGACGGCGCTGCCTGCTCGATCTGGATTAAGGCAGTTTGTACGTCTCGAGTCGTTCTTCCCATGATGTCGATATCATCAGCATAGGCCAGTATTTGGGTAAAGACGATCGTTCCTCTTGCATTTATCTCAACATCACGGATCACTTTTTCCAGGGTCAGGTTGAAGAGGACGCATCATAGGGAATCCACTTGTCGTAGACCGTTGTTGATGCCGAATGGTCTTGAGTGTAATTCTGCTGCTTTTATCTGGGCTCGCACATTGGTCAGAGTCAGCCTAGTCAGTCTTATCAATTTCGTCGGGATACCGAACTCTTTCACGGCCGTGTACAGTTTTACCCTGGCTACGCTATCATTGGCGGCTTTAAAGTCGAAGAAAGAGATAGTGCAACTGATGTCCACAATCCAACAGTTTTTCCATCGCTTGCCGTAGAGAGAACATCTTATCTGTTGCTGATTTGCCTGGAGTGATGCCTCTTTGGTATGGGCCAATGATGTTCTGGGCGTATGGGGCCATCCGGCCTAGCAAGATAGCGGAGAATATCTTATAGATGGTACTCAGCCACATGATACTTCTATAATTGCTGCACTGTGCACAGATAATGCCTCGTTGCCAATCGTCAGGCATTGCTTCGCTATCCCACATCGTCTCCTGCGGACTTATGATTTTTAAGCCAATAAATTGCACGGACTGTTTCTTCTATACCTGATGGGGGCAATATTTATCCGTCGTCTTCAGTTGGCGGGACCTCCAACTCGCCGATGTTCTGGTTGTTCAGTAGTTCATCAAAGTTCGCAACCCATCGCTCCAATATGCCCACTCTATCGGGAATCAGATTTCCCTCTTGGTAATTTTCAACTTCACATACCTGTTGGTTCTCCCAGGCTTCCTTTTTCCGTTTGTGAAGTCGCTTCTCCGCTCGACGGAGTTCGTGATAAGTCTCTGCGCGTACCCACGTCCTTTGAGAATGTAGCATTACTTGGTATGCAGCATTCTTCCGTTCCGTTGCTAGCTTACATTCATAGTCGCACCAGCCGTTCCGACTCTTTTTGGGGCTGGCGCCAAGTATGTTTGTGGTCGTATTCATAATAACGTTCTTCAGGTGGTTGTGAAGATCATTTGTTGATGCTTCATCTCCAGGATCTCTGTTGACAGCGGTTATTGCGGGTTAATATTTCTAAATTTTCTCCGCAAGAGCAGAGTGCATAGCCGTGCCCTTATGTCTTTAAAGCCTATAACAGCAGGTTTCATTTTTTGGCTGACTAAGAAACCTACTCCTAGCACATGGTTTACTGGATGGCCACTATAATATATGGTGTAGTGACTCTTCTCTAGGAAACCGGTCCCTGTCCAACGCATTTCCTGTACCGCTATTACATCTTCCCTATATTGGAACAGGGTATCGGCTAGCTGCTTGGAAGCTCCATCTCTGTGCAGGGAGCGCACGTTCCATAAAAAAATGGGCAAATCGTTGTTCCTTTGCTGTTGCCGGGTTCATCGTTGTGTTATTAGTGCAGTCCGAGGCTCCTGTTGTGGCTTTGTAACTTCGGTTTTCCATGTAGGGTTGTCAGCCCTACACAACCCCCAACCTGGAGGACCAGTTGGTACAATTTGACCCGGTTTTAGGTGCGGGAGACTGGCCTTCATCCTTCTCCGTCTGCAGCTTTTCGTTAAGAAAGAGCTCCCAGCGGTCACCACATGGAGGTGGAGATAGAGTTTGGTATTAGAGATGTTGGTGTTGGTTCAGCAAGCGTTTCCCAGGTTTTATGCTCCATCGTGGGTACCAATCCACGTTTCGCCCTGGGACCTATTCTACCCTTTAACCACCAGATAATGCTAAGGCATAAACGAAGTAACTTCAAAGTGGCAATGAGGATGAATGTACCAATATATGCTCCCTGTATACTTTATCTGGAGACACACGTTATTTTTTTTAAATTTTTATTTTCAGGTTTAGCTGGTCATTGGATGATCTCGCGCGAAACAAATTGGCGTGAAAGCACGTGTCGATGGCGCTTCAGTATTTGCGGGCGGATCTTCACGGTCAATTTCGCCATCTATTTTAGGTTTTTGGGATAGCTCTCCCCTCTTGGTTAGCAATCGATAAATAGAAAGTTGTCCTTCCTCTTCGTGAGCCGAACCGACAAAGTCTATACATTTCGCCTCCTCTGACCGACGAAGTCATTTACAAAGTGAATTCAGGAAGTCTAAACTAGGAAAGAAGGCTATGGCCAATATCTTCAGTAACCGCGGCGAGATCTGTCCGGTATAGGGATTTCCAGCATGTATACATAAACAGCAAGCAGCGGTAGCTCGGTTGAAGTGCAAACCAAACCTGTAACATGCGTAGAATCTGTAAATAAGTAACTACTGGGTTCGTTCAGTGGAAGTTATCAAAACCACAAGAGAATCAACTGTTTTAATGGAGTTCAATATGAATACCCAGAGGGTGCCGTCTGTCATAAAAGCTAGTGAACAACGATTCTCTTGTCTGAGCCTATAATTATTTCTAAATGACTTCCGAAGATACGACTCCATTTCCATACACAAAACCAAGTTAAGCCCCCATAAAACTTTACTGTTCCCTCATTCTAAGGCAAAGTCACTTTAGATAAAACAAATCGCTTTATCTAAACATAAATCATGTGCAAATATCTTCCAACAATATCTTTACTAGCAGTTAACATGAATCTGTTGTATCAACAATGGGCCAATATACGCACAGGGCACTTCCGCTGAACAACAGCTTACAGGTGTAAAATCCAAAAATTTTTATGAAGGTAAGCGAACCTCCACTCATCGCCGTGCTCTGTTTTATGTGTCTACGCCGCCCTTATCTAACCCTCTCGGAAAATAAACCGGAACTATAATAGTTCGACTCGAGCACATACTAAAGTCGCCCCGACACGACTATCATCTCAGCTGAACGCAACTACCCTTACCGTTGATGCCGCCATTAATAACGCACGAATTCATTTGTCAGGAGTTTTCATGTAGTTTTTTACGATTATTACAACTATTTACGGTTGTATTGTTGAGAATCGGTGCGATCGTCCCTTGGGTCGTATTCCTCTGCTAACTGGGAATGCCACCCTTTTGCCAACTTATCCATCTCTCCGAACTATTTAGAAGACAAGTTCCTCAATGTCGTGGCTCCCTTGCTCCAGATTGTTGTGTTCAGGGGATGGTATGCGTCATGCGTTACTGAAATCGTAATTAGTAGTGATGTGCGAATACTTAGTGCAGGAGGGGTTGGTGTTTTTTGGCAATATTCAACGAGGATGTTTACATATACGTTCATAACGTGTTTTTCGCATCCGAATTGGCTCCCTTGATTTGAGATCCTTCAATTGGATTAAAACAACTATTCTCTTTGGGTGTAAATGGAAAGTAATGTAATATTTTCCTGGAATACTCTCCTGGATTTCTAAGGAATACCCTCAGCAAAATATCCCTTTTCCATTACATGAGATGTTCTATATGTAACATGTAAGCTTCTTAGTCAACAAGGATCGAAATAGAAATTTTCCCAGAAAATAACTACTGTCCCCGTGATCCACTACATCTCAACTAATAGGAACCACCCCGTATCCCTTTCACACATTTCGCAGTACAATAGTCGAACCACGCAACAATTGTAGTCAGTCTTTATGGCGAAGGAAAAGTCATATCAGCAGTTGAACAAGAAAATCAACAAGAAACTACGGATGACTACAATTCAGGAGCACCACGAGGAAGTGGAGGACACATCAGACGGAGCCTTGAAAAGATTGAAGCTAGTTATGAAACTTTCCCTTGAATTCGTCATTGTCAAGAAATGGGACCTCAATTTACACGACACGATTGGGAAGCAACCAACCGTTTAACTCAATCTTAACTATTTCGAGAATGTCGCCGGAATATGAGTGAAACATTGAAACATTCAAACATTGGAATTGGGGTTAGCTCCGGGACACGTACGTACATATGTACGACGACGATTATGTATGAATAGTTGCCGGGTACATGTGAGCGAATGTGTGCATGATCTAATAATAAATGAAATTAAGTGAAGGTGTCAGGAGCTGCTAAAGATAAATTACACATTCTTTTAAATAATTACCGCCATGTTGCTGGTGCGCGCTGGTGGATGTGCGTCACTGAAAGGGGTATGAAAAATTAGGTTTTCCTCTGGGGGATTTATGAGTGATGACAATTGTTATAGATCGCTGTTAATGGTGCATTACCGAGAAGATATATTATGTCGGCTTATCTATTTGCCTTCCAAGAATAAACTTAAGAGATTCAGCCCACATCCTCTCCACCCTTAATAATTCCCAATACTCACGTCGTTTGTTCCCAGTATTTCATGGAAAATCAAAACAAATCATTCAATCAGTCTTAATTTTTCAAAGATAGAAAGCTTTATCGAAAATTCACCTATTATTATTTCCGAGTTATCACAATCTCAGCGGATTTTACCTAATACTAGCACTAAGTGCCAAGCATTTAGGCTCGGACGATCCTACCTACTTGAAAACTAAAGGGGCGCTGGTGGTGGTGGCCGGTGATAGGTCAGTGGGAGAATCCGTCGAGTACTCCCCGCAACATCGAGCACGTATGCAGACTGGTGTACTTCTGCATGGTTTGAACCAGACTGTGCGAAAGTCCCAGGACATCAAGGGAAGCCGTCAGGGATTTAGGTACAATACCTGTAGCTGACAATATTATGCAAATACAAGCACCCGCTCGAGACGCCAAATTTCTTTGATTTCCCGAGCCAATGGCTCATAGTTCACCTTCTTCTCCACGTATTTCCGTTCAATGTTGCTATTATGGGGGATAGCAACATCAATAATATACGCGGAGCGACCCGTCTTGTCAACTAACAGTACGTCAGGCTTGTTGTGTGCGGTATGGCGATCAGTCAGAACTTGCCGGTCCCAATACATGCCGTAAGCAGAACTATCAAGTACTGCTTGCGGCTCACATCGGTAAACCGGACATGTTCCCGTTATCAGCCCATGCTTATATGCAAGGTTTTGATGGATAACCTTACATACAGCATTATGCCTGGTGATGTATTGCACCGGTGCCATAACGCTACAACCAGAAATGAGATGGTCCAACGTCTCTAACGCCGAACCACACATTCTGCACTGGTCGTTCTCCACCCGTTCTTTCATGATGAGCTTTTTATAAGCTCGGGTGGCGACACGCCATCCTGAATGGCACACATGAACCCCTCCGTCTCAGCAAAGAGCTCCCCATCACACAGCCATCTGTTCGACAGATGCAAATCGACAAATGGCTGCCAAAGACAATTCACGTGTTTACCGTGCATTGCCTTCGACTTCCATTCATCGATCCGCTCTTGGTCCGACTTCACCCCACTCAGAGGATTGATAGATCGATCGTTCAAGTTAAGTGGAGTCAGTCCACAGTCTGCCTTACAGACAGCCGCATGCAAGGGGCTCGCCTGCTCTTTACTGTAAAAATAAGCGCGCAGCGAGTCGACTTGGCGATGATGTTGTTGTGCCGCCCCTACCTCCGATGTCACGAGCCAGGTTCATCCGCTCCACGGCAGACTTTTGGTGATGCATTCGGAATTTGGACATAGTTGTCCGTATCCGCCGCTGGACGTTTTCCAGGTCGGTCTTCGTCCGCGACAATATTGCGAATGCATAAGCCAGTGAAGGGATAGCGAATACATTCAACGCGCTTATTTTATTCTTCCTCGAGAGATGCGATTTCAGCACCAGCTTTACACGTCGCAGGAATTCGGACAGCAGAGCATCCTTCAGATCACCAACTCGAGCATGGGTTCCTTGCAGAATTCCTAGGTACTTGTAGAAGTCTGTCTCGGTCATAGCTTCGATGTGGAGGTCACCAATGCTATGTCCAGCATGCGGCTCGTGATGACCTTTGCGGATGGCTTGGATTCGACATTTGTCTAATCCAAACTCCATCCGAATATCACGGCTGAACATGCCAATTATTCGCAACAAACTTCTAAGATGGTTGTCAGTACCAGCATCCAACTTGATGTCATCTAGGTACATCAAGTGCGTCAGTTCGCACTTAGCACGTAGGCCATATTTTATTGAAAAACATCATTCAGTAGTCATGAAAGGGGGTTCAGTGCCATACAAAACCAAACGGATGGGCTCTGAGGTATTAGCACCCTCAGGTGTACGCACCGATAAGGTGGTATGCCACCCTTTCATGACTGTCGCCAAAAACTTTAGTAGTTTCGGATCAATGCGATACAGATGTAGGATGTCGATTAGCCAAGTATGCGGAACGCTATCAAAAGCCTTGGCATAATCGATATAGCAACTAAAGAGGTTTCTTTGGCCTTTAGTTGCTTGTCCTCCAACTACCGCGTCGGTAATGAGTTGCTCTTTGCATCCCCTTGACCCAACTCGGCAGCCCTTCTGCTCCTCGGACATAATGTTGTTGGTCTTGAGGTGCGCATTGATCCTTCCACTAATAATGGACGTGATGAATTTGTAGAGGGTTGGTAAGCAAGTGATCGGTCTTGTGTCTGCGGGGTCGTGCACCGTGTCCTTCTTAGGGATAAGGTAGGTAATCCCCGCAGTGAGGAAAGGTGGAAATTCCTCCGGCCGACTCATGACCTCATTTATACTGCGTGCCAACCGACTGTGTACGCTGGTAAATTTCTTATACCAGAAATTCTGCACCCGATCCAGACTTGGACCCCTCCAGTTCTTCGAGATGTTTATGGCTCGTCGAACTTCCTCTTCGGTAACATCCGCAAAATTCATGCCAGGTATATTGGCATGGCGGGTGCCTTCGGCGGTGATCCACTCAGCATGCTGGGCAGGTAACCCTCAAAGTCCACCCCAATATTCTTTCGCTTCCGTCACCGAGAACTGTATTGCCTGGGCGCTCTGTTGGGATTCGTTGAGAGATCTGAAAAAACTCCGCTGGTTCCTCGCGTATGTTACATTCTGGACACGTCTGGAATAACTTTCGCCATACCTTCGTAACCGACTGCATATGACAGAAAATTTCTGTTTTAGTGTGTCCAGAATTTCAACAACGGGTGTCTCACAGGTGATGGCATAGTTCCGGTAAACCCTCTGCACTTTATTTCTTACCCGTCGGCTGGCATTGCCAGTACTGATCTGAATCAGCCTAGCAATGTCTTGCCTTAGTGAATCCCGCCGACGTTCCAGACGAATTTTCCATGGTGGATCTCTTGTGTCACTCAAACCAATAACACGAAAGCGAATCTTCTGACCGTGCAATCTGATAGCCGGAACTGCACCACAATACACAAGTGATTGTAGTTGCAGCAGCGACATATCAGCACACAGTCGAGATGCAATCTCATCATTGATTTGAGATAGAATTCCCGGAGTTGCTGGAGATGCATAGAGCCTGGGAATACTTGGTCTATGCAAAGGATCCATATCCGAGAATTCTATACACGCTCTTTGGAATTCGTCCCGAACCTCAGCGGAAACCTCAGCTGGACGGTGGAGAAGAGTGCTTCGGCGAGTACTGAACCTGTTGCCTGCAGTGCGGCGTGGTGTTGTTGATGCCGCCGCCTCTGCCCCCATCGACTCTCGGTCACCAGTTTCCCCGATGACTTCAAGTCGAACACGTTCCCTAATGGTGGCCGGGATTGTGTCGCTGCTAGTAATAAAGTGGTACTGGTCTGCGACTCGCTGCACAGTCACGTGCGCGAATTGCGAGAAACGCTCGACGAATCTCTGGTACAACAAGGGGCCGTAAGATGTTGTAGCTGCCCCCGCCGTTGTTTCGTAGTAGGAGCAGGTGATGAAGAGGTTCATTTCTTCAGTCCATTTCATCCGCTTCCTACGCAAACCTGCTGAAGTGGTCGCCACAGATTGTGGCGAAACAGCTGGAGTAGGCGGAGCTGTGCTCCTGGTCGTCGTGGCGCCTATTATTATTATTATTATAATTCTGTTAGGGGGAAGTCGCACCGCGTCCTTAAAAAACGATTGGCCCCCTTTTATGGTTATAGTGTACCTATTAATCATACTACCTCAACCAAGCCCATAACCGTTAGGAATTTTAGTATATTCCCCACTTACAGATCTTTCAACTTTGCATCTGGTATTAAGTATTCTCCCAGATGCCTCGACCTACTTTGCACAAGTGCCGGACACTGTAGGCAATGTCTGTGGATATCCCTAGTTTCCTTAGGTGATAGTTTACTCGCAGTCACCAGTGAGAATTCCCACTATGGCTAGGAGGTTCTTTCTGATGAGATTTAAGCAATCCTTTGTGCGCTTGGGTTCGTATCCCCCAATAAGCACCCTGGGCTGCTCCATTCCTGGTAGATCCCCCCATTTTTTAATGTCATAGCCATGAAACCGTCTCCGATTCCACAGAAGGGTTTTGGTCCATGTAAAGACGTCACTGCTACCTTTTCGGGTAGTTCGTCCGCTGTCTCATTGCCTTCCAATCCAGCATGGCCTGGAACCCAGAGTATTCAGACCTTGTTGGACGAGCCAAGCCTATTTAGTATCTCAAGGCATTCCCATACCAGTTTAGAGTTCTCCTTGTTGGACCTAAGTGCCTTGATCGCTGCTTGGTTATCGGTGAGAATAGCAATGTTCTGGCCCTGTAGTTCCTTTAGCAATTAAAGAAGGCACATCTGTCTATGGCGTATGTTGCCCCCTGAAATACGCTAGTTTACCAGCCAATTGGCTCCAAGTACATTTTCCTTGGACCAATGGCACCCGCTCCCTCTTCTGTGAGGGATCCATCAGTGCGCCAAGTGATCAATTGCTAGTTTAAGCCGTATGTTCCATCCACGCTTTCCCAATTTGCCTCATTACTCCAACGTGTTTCAAACTTCCTATCGAAGTGAAACCTCGTTGTCATGTCATTCCTTGGTATCAATAATTGGGCATACCGCCTAGAAAGAATATCAATCTTCCTTCGATTTAAGAAGCTCCCCGCCTCATTGATACTCCAGATCATCCCGAATATTGCCTACTTGCCTGCATCTGTATGTGCAGATGGAGAGACCTCCAGGGATGCTGTTGCGTGTCCTCATTGCCCCGCTGATACACACGCAAACCAGTCTTTGGAGTTTGTGTAACTCCCTGACTTGTGTGCTCAGTTCAGTCCTTTCTACCCAGATTACCTCCCCATAGGTAATCATTGGCCTTACTATTACAGTGTATATCCAAAATAGTATCTTGGGGCTGCAAATCCATTTTTTTCTGTTATGGACCTACAAGTGATCAGAACCCTCGTAACTTTCCGCCAAGTGTTTCCGACATTTGTCTTCCAGAGTAACTTATGGTCTAGCGTAATTCAAAAATATTTGACCTCTGTTTCTCATTTCACCTCCATGTCATGTAACCGTATGGCTCTCAGGTGATCAAACTTACGTCTCCTAGTGCCAGTCTTTAGCGCTTTGATTTGCACAAGCTATAAACAAGATTCATTTGCCCAAGTAGCTACTCGTAAATTGAAGCTCAGTGGAGCGGCATTTTTGCTCATCAGTCGCTTGAAATGAACTTTAGAACCGTCAACTAGCTATATCTTTTCTTACGACCTCCTTTCTCTTGGTTTGGAATTTCGTTGCCGGTGTCCAGCCAGAGTTGTGGTTGAATAACTCCTCCTCCTTTTCGCGCTCTTTCTAATTTTGGGATCACTTTTTGGACTGGATAAGTTTTAACGAGCAATTTCCTTCGTTAACGGGGGCAGGTTTTCTCGGGGAATCCGATTATGGAACTAGTCCGACCCCTCGGAAACATGACAACCATATTCTAGGCGGAGTTTTGGACATCGGCAGTAGAAGAATGTTTGCGACAAACAATGGAGGGGTTGCACCATTCGAATCTGTTTCGACAGTCCGGCAGCATTATCAGGATTAAACAACAACGACATATCAAGCCAGTTCGTGCAGAGTTGTCATCAGGTGCTGCTGAAACTTAGCCGACTAAACGAAACATTCCTAATGTGGATACCGGGACAGTCAAACATCAATGGTAATAAAGAGGCTGACAGACTGGCTCACCGAGGGTCTGGATCCATAATGGTAGGGCTTTTGAAATGCGGCAATCCACTGTCAACTTTACTCTGAAGGGTGAAATTGCAAAGATTCACGCAGCCGAGTGGAGAAATTCGATCTGTTGCGGCAGGTGCAAATCATCATACATCTTTCTGGTGCAAGAGCCGTGGGTTCGATTTAACAGTATCTATGGGATTGGATTAGTAAAGGGGGCTAGGATCTTCTACGATGAAAGATCCATAAGACCGAGAGCTTGCGTCCTGATGTCAAGACGGTTAGAGGCAACCATGCTGAGACAGTACTATTCCCAGCACTTAGCTACGGTCATCATACAATACCAGATAAATGGCGAGAGGAAACACATCTTTACCCTACGATTCTTTATATCCTTCCCCGATGCAAGAGCTTAGGGATCTGGTGGCGTATGCAGAATTAAGTGGTCTCGAGTTCTTAATAGGTTGCGATGCGAATGCTCAACATATTTGTTGGGGCAGTAGCAAATGCAATCCAAGAGGAGAGAAGCTATTTGATTTCATCACTTCAGCTGGTCTTATGACTGCAAAGGTAGGGTGCGCCCCTATGTTCGTGGGGCCGAGAAGAAGCGAAGAAGTGATTGACCTAACAATCTGTACCTCAAAGGTGTTAGAGTTGATTACACACTGGCGAGCGCTAGACGAGGTCTCACTGTCAGATCACCGATACCTAGAATTCAATTTGACTATTACGTGGGAACAGTCTGCAGTACAAAGACGGAACCCTAGGAAAACGGATTGGACAAAGTTCAATGAACTTTTTGGCAATAAGGTACAGTTCTCTAGGCGACTAAGGACTCCTTTGGTGCTGAAAGATGAATTGAAAACTCTGAACTGCACACTTTTAGAGTGCTATGAAGAGGCTTGTCCTACTTCCCGAAGCCAAAGCGGTAAAACGGTTCCTTCGTGGAACCAAGAACTGCACAAACTCAGGAAATCAACCAGACGACCTCTAAACTAAACTCTAAACAAGAACGAAGACTGGTTAAATTTCAGGAACTCACAGCGTGAATATAAGAGGCTCATTAGGTGTTCGAAACGAGACTCCTTTAGAACGTACTGTGAGGAATTGCATGGCGAAGCAGAGACTTCAAGGCTGTGCAGAGTCCTCAAAAGAGATGAGTTGGCGAAGCTGGATTCTCTTAGAAAACTCGACGGTATTTTCACGAGCTCCAGACTGGATTCAGTACAGACCCTCCTGGAAGTACACCATCCGGGAGAATGGGTGAGAGAAGTGGCAAGGGGAGAGTTGACGATTCTTGCAACTCCTTCAACACGGTAGTGCTGCAAGGGGAACTGGAACACTGCGAAAGCGGTTGTTATCCATGAAAAAGTGAGAGCTGCCATACTATCCTTTGAACATTTCAAAGCGGCTAGTATGGATGGCATCTATCCGGCAATGCTAAAGGAGGGTATGGAGCACTTAGAGCGATCTCTAAGAAATATTTTTCGAGGATGTCTTGCTCTGCGCTACGTGCCTTCTTTTTAGCAAAAGATTAAGGTAGTCTTCATACCGAAACTTGCGAAAGATCACTATTCTAATGCAAAGAACTTCAGTTAGATCACCTTGACTTCATTCTTGCTGAAAGGTTTGGTGAGACTGGTGGAGCGCTACATTCGTGGAAACGCACTTAGGTCATACCCACTTAATGAAGACCAACATGCTTACCTGTGAGTCTGCTCTTCATTCTTTGGTCACAAAGATAGAGGGTGCAACTTTGAATGTTGAGTACCCGATGGTGGTGTTCGTGGGCATTGAAGGGGCTTTTGACTGTGCGCCTTTCCAAAAACTTTGTGATGCCGCCAGAGCGCATGGTGTTGATGATGCTTTAATTAAGTAGATCCATGCTATGCTAACACGGAGATTGCTGTGCGCTTAGGTGGGTGTCGATCGCTATCTGACTACAGAAGCAACGAAGGACTGCCCCCAAGGAGGTGTGCTTTCGCCACTTTTGTGGAGTATGCTGATCGACTCACTACTATGCGAACTGAAAAATTTGCCAATACATGCTCAAGCTTATGCTGATGACGTGGCTGTGCTTGCTGTTGATCGGGATCTTGCAACGGTATATAGGAATATACAAGGTGCCGTTGATTTCACAGACAGCTGATGCCTCAGACATGGTCTGTCAGTTAATCCAAATAAAACCACAATGGTTTTATTCACAAAAAGCAGAGAACTGGATGGACTTTGCATCCCTAAGATGAGGGGTACTACCCTTCAACTCTCCGAAAAAGTGAAATATCTGGGAGTTACTCTAGATAAATACCTTCTTTGAAACAAACATATAGAGGTAAACATGAAACGAGCTCTCACAGCTCACACAACTCAATTTGCAGCCCCTGGATATATTTATTCAAAGCACTGCAATGAGAGCAGCTCATAGGCTAATTCGATTAGATCTATGGGAAAACAACGGATGTGGGGGGGGCACAGAGCATTGGAAGAGTTACTGGGAGGACTGAATCCAGTTCTTACAATGGCTGCCGATTCTCGTGTCCCATATATCTGTTTGGTAGAAGATATGAAGTTACCCTGAAGCGTAGAGAGGACTGGGAAGACCCAGAGGAATGCGTGGCGGGATACACGGAAGCCTTCTACACCGATAGCTCAAAAACAGGAGAGGGTTCTGGAGTTGGAGTCTACGTTACGAATAAAAACGAGAATTTCCTTTGGGACAATATGCAACGGTTTTTCAAATCGAAATTTATGCGATTCTAAGAGCGGTACACTGGGTGATTGAGTTATAGCCAAGTTGCATTGAGGGCATTGAGCAGTCCTTTGATCACCTCGAAAATCGTTCAGGAATGCAGAAACCATTTGGTGGAACTACTCTGGGTACCTGGTCACTGCGGCGTAGGGGGAAAGAAAATCTCGGATGTTTTAGCGAAAGATGGTGTAATCTCCCCTACACCGGGACCGGAACCAGCAATTAGAGTATCAGTAGCATTGGCTATTTTCAAAAACTGAGAACAAGCTTCCCACAATGACAGGTAATAGAGCCTAAATGCTGCTCAATACACCAAGCTTTTCGTGCCAGAACCGAACATGCGTACCGCAAAGTTTCTTCTGTCGAAAAACAGGAGGACTTGCAGGTGTATTGTGGGCATTCTGGCAGGCCATAATTCACTAGCTGGACATATGTTCAGAATAGGAATTACTCAAGATGATACGTGTTCCTCCTGAAATGAGGAAGCGGAATTCACGGAGCATTTCCTATGTGAATGCCCCGCCCCGCCTATGGACTCATCAGGCATCAGATCTTTGGTGCCGATGTTCTCCAATTGCGACGGGTAGCATCACATCCCCTAACGGAAATCCTGCGATACTTTAACGAATCCCAAATATTCCATCAGACGGGGTGGTGAATACAATGGGCCAACACGGCCTGAGTGCTCAGAAGCTGTAGCTTCTCCCCCACCATACACATACACACACAGTGCTTTTAACAGGACGCTGACAACTACCATATGGAAAAGATGGGGGCAGTGGTTTCGGCCATGTGCAGCCAATGTGAGAAGGAGGGGGAGATGGGCCTGCACTTTTAATACAGCTGTCCGTCTGAGATCTGACGAAGTTACCTTGGTAAGGTTTTCTTCAATGAAGAATCTGCAGACTTTCTGCCTCTGGAGAATGTTCTGAGATTCGCTAAACTCTACGAACGCCGTAGACGGAAAGCCAGTGAATAGGTGATTTACGGGGATAATACAATGGGACTACCAATGGCCTGAGTGCTTGGAGCTGTGGCTCCCCCCAGTAAACTAATCTAACTAGCTTCCTCCAGTAAGATGCTGAATGATATATTTGCAATTTGAAGCAGTTGACATTGAAGCAGTCATAAAACAACCTCCTCTAAAGGTAATCAAGGAACTTATTTGTGTCTTGAAATTGCTTCTTCTGGTTTCTTATTGATAGCGTCACCTGAAAAGTCAGCAATCAACCTGCGTTATTAAAATAGAGTAAAACTAAAAAAGTCCTAAATTTGGATTCAGTGGCTAATGAGAGTGAATTAGGAATCTCCACGTAAAGCTGGTATTCACCATTGTGGAATAGATTGTAAAAGTTAAAAGGTTCAAGCGTGCAGTCAGCCAGGCAATGTCCTTGCACACTTTTATGGTTTCTGCTCTCGTGCCTGGCAATTACTGTGAACACATTGTTGCAAACAATAATACGATTTCAGTGGGCGTTAGAAAATTCTTCAAAGGTCCTGCCATTACAAACGTTATAACTGATCCGAAGAGAAAATAAAACAAAATTATAAACGAGCAACGAAGCAATTTAAAAACACATTACGTCAAAATTGTCGGAACAAGATGATAGCAACAGAGTACCCTGGAAGCAGCCGAACCAACTGACTGCGAGTTGATGTATACCGAAATAACGAAAAACGGACATCATAAATCAACATTAAAATCCATAGGGTACATCTTATGGATACGCAACGGGAAAAAGTGCCTCGATTCTGCTCCCGCTGTATTTTATGGGACATGGCATGTTGTAAAAATGGGTATGCGCTCCCCACAGCTCCACCATACCCCTTTTGGGCCCTGTTCCTTCTCCTCGACGCTTGCAGCGCATTGTAGCGAGAATACACGGGATCCTGTACATATTTGAGCTGAATGGGCCCACTCGTCGCATATACATACAGAAAGGATCCAAAAATGTAATAATGACACATAAATCACGGGCTTGTTGCTATTAAGCGTTCACACAAAATAACATCGGCAAGGACAAGACGCGTGCAATTCCACTGCGCACCACTCTCATGCACGCCCCATTCGGGGGCTGCAGTCCACGGCACCCACCACGATGTGGCGTCGCTAAAACTATTGGCCAAACGGCGAATCCTATTATCCTGTTTTGAATAAGGCTGTAAGGCTGTTGCATTCATTTCGGATAAGTGCTAGATTCGCACTTAACAACGTTGTGCAATCAGTTCAACCAAGTGCGAAGTCAAACTGTGGAAAATGTGTGGCTGCAGCAGAGCTGGAATTGCTGCATAGAGCGCGGCAAAACGCGAACGCCTCGCCGCACACAGGACACACAGGACTAGCAGGACTCGCAGGAGTGTTGTAGCGTCACTTCGCGTCAGCATGCAACAAATAAAGTTTACGCGGATGAGTTGTCACTAACGCGACAGTCGAGTTTGTTTCTATGCAAATTGCGAACAACAGCTGGCAGAAAAAATGTTAGAGGATGTTACGGGATGGCTTGTTGTGTGAATATTTCATTTCAACTTAGACAAAATAAATTATTGAACGCGACACGTTCGTATGGAGAAAATGCAGAAATGGCTACCAGCGCTGTTCGTTGTTACTGCATTTTGTCTCGAAATGTTAGTTGCATTCATGTGCGAATTTGCCATTTATTGTTAGTGAACTCACTCATCCAACACTGTGTGCCGCAAATTTGACTATTTTAGTCTATGATCTTTTGCGACTTGTTGGGTTCGATTATTGTTACAAATAACAATCACAACCGGAATATGTGAGACAAAATTCCAACAAACATACATATGATTGCGAACATTTCTTGGAATAATTTTCTACCACTTTCGCTTCTTGCTCTTTTGAATTATGATATTCATACATGGTTGCCATTCACCCACGTGGGTGCCATCGTACCCATTTCCCTAAAATACCACAAGACTTCCAGAGACGCCCGTACTCCTCCTCTATTGTTCTGCGGTAAGTTATCTTGGAGGAACCTACTCATCGTCTCTCCTTAATGTGTGACCTACCCACTGCAACTTTTGCCTTCTGATTACATCGCCCATGGATGATATGCCTATGTGCCGACCAAGTTGTGTCTTTGGAATAGTACGAGGCCAGCAAATTCCGATGAAACGTCGCAGACAAGTGTTGACAAAGGCTGGGAGATTTCGAATGACAGTGGTGATTACTTTCCATGTGGAACTCACATGTAGTAACACAGAAAGGACACTAGCACAGAACAGGCCCAATTTGACCTTGGTGTCGAGAACGCGACAAGCAGGGAAGACTTTAAGTGTATTGTTAAGCTTCAACTTATTGAGTCTTTCATAAGACCTTTGGAAACGCAAAGTCAATACATTGATGTTAGTAGCGAATCGTATATTGACCTACAAGGAATAGGAGAGCAAGAAATGCTGTTGTTTAGGAAGCTAATCGACGACTTCAACCTTAAAATGACATTGAAGAGAAGTCGATAAGGAAACAACTGCGAATCCACCTCGCGCAAAAGAATTAAGTGGACCAAAAACCAATGACCCAATACTTCGACGAAATGTATACTAGCAAGGCATGATCCTCCTACGTTCAAATAGTAGCAGTGATCTCTATTGGAGGAATGGGACATGTCCTATTCATAAAAAAGAAGGAAAAAAGATGCTCTGAGAATTATGAACTCAAATCGTAGTTTTTACTTGATAAACAGGGAAGTCAAAAATAGCTGAAAGAATTAATCCACTTGATATTCTTAGTGAGACAAAGACTCTAAAGAATAAAAGAAGCCGATGAGTTCAACAACATGTAATATCGCACTGGAGCATATGAAATAAAAGATGTCAATTAACCTAAATGACACATTGCTTCATAATCACCGCGAATGATATATTGGCCTAATAAAAAGTGGACGCTAAAGTCTCCTTGGACACGCAGCGAAATAAATTGGTCTAAAAATAAATAAAAGCAAGACGATATTTTTGACATAAACTAGGTCTAGGTTGGCAATTAGGTTCTATCACAATATTTGACAAGTAGATAGTTTCACGTATCTGAGGGCAACCATAATAAAGGAAAACAATGCAATGGACAAAATTGAAAGACCAAGTACTTGAGAGGAGCGTAGTTGGTGCTAGTTCTGCCCAACGAAGATGACATAGGTATCTTTCGAGAGCGGATCTTGCTCCATCATAGACTCGACATTTGTTAGCCCTGCACTGGTGTTTGCTACGTCCTGGTATGCTAGGAAGCGCTAAAGCCGCAGGGATTACTAGTCAATTATCTTTGAACAATCTTGGGAGCCACATGGCAGGGATATAATAAACTCAAGCCGAGAAGGACATCGGGTTGGTGAGTAGGGAGACGCCGAACTATGACAGTGTGCGGCAGTATTAGTCGTAAACTTCTTGTTTCACTATGGGCTGCTGCCTCTGTTAGGTTTCCAGGGAAAATTTCAACCATTTCGGCTGTTAGCCTACATCCGCCAGTATTCGACATGTATCCTGTATGTATTGTCGCTGACGCTTTGTCTCGGATCTCCAAGATCAACATCCCTGCCTGAACTGATTTTTCGGAAATAGCTGTGGCCCAGAAGGATGACGCAGTTCTTCAGATTATGCAGTCATACCCTAAATATAAATTCAAGGAGTTCCCCATATTCGGCTCACCATCCTCTTTCTGTTGCGAGATAGCGGAAAAGGGGCCTACACCATATATTCCGGCCGCTTTTCATAAGGAAGTGTTTCGCTCGGAACACGATCTTGCGCACTTTGCCATTAGGACAACGAACCGGTTAGTCTTCAGCAAGTATTATTGGCCGTTCATGACAGAGAGTGCTTCGCATACACATTGATATTGTAGGTTTTCGCAAGACTCATTTGGCCACAAATATTGCCCTACGATCATTGATTGATTTACACGGTGGCCTAAGGCAATACCTCTGACGGACACATCAGCACAGTAATGTACTGAGGCCCTCTGATGAAAAAGGATCCCCCGATTTGGTGCTCTTGGCGTCATTATTACCGATAAGGACATGTAGTTCGAATTTACTCTCTGCGGAGGTCGGAAAGCTCCTTGAATTCAGCACCCGCGGATAATCGCAGTCCAATGGGAAACTGGAACATTGGTATCGGACGCTGAAGACATCCATTATGACACACGGCGTTCCGTACTGGTCGCAAGTCTTGCTTTTCATTCTGCTTGATCTCCGTTCAACTACCGGTGAAGAGTTCGCTGAAAATCCTGCTGATAATGATATTCATGGAAAAAAGCGACGGGCTTGGGAAAGTGGGATTTTTGCGCTTACCACGGAAGACCGTTGTCAAATTAAGTTGCCTTCACCATTTCGTCATTCGTAATCAGCGGTCTACACCCCTATGGAGCTCGAAGTCTGCACCCTCGTATTGGTGCGGATTGATGCCATCCGGAAACCGCTGCAGCCACATACAAGGGTCTCTATAAGGTCCGCAAGCATGGAGAGCATGCGCGGGCTACTGAACCAGAAGAACGACAGAGAGGGCATCGACGCAATATAAAAGAGCTCGCAAAAACCTTGAATTGTTTATCCAGAGGAGCAAGATGGAATATTTAAATAAGGTATCCTTTGAAGCGGATGTAAACCCTTTGGGGTGCGTCTATAGAAATATGATGAAATGTCTGAAAAGTCGGTCATCCCCGCAGATCATAAGTCCTGCTCTTTTATTCAAAGTCATCTAGGGGCTATTGCCCAGCAAAAGAGGGGCGCTGTCATCTTTCAGAGATCCCTAAATGTGACAGCAAACATCCAGTTAAGTCATTCTCCTGTAGACCCATATCTATCTACAATAGACTGCTCATGGTTGTTGAAAGAGATCACCAGATCGGCAACATACGTTCTGTAAAAACAGAATAATTGTTTATGTCAACAAATTGACCATAGGCTTAGTTGAGAACGCTATTTACCGAAAGGACAGTACCAGCAGATATTCCGCAGTGGCGACCGCGGACTTGGGAAATACCTTCAATTGATTGGCGTGGTTAGTGTTCCCATCCACATCCTTGCTATTGGCAATAGATGACAGGAGTAAGTTATGTCTGCAGATGTCCCTTAGGGCTCCGCACTGTGCCAAATGCCTTGAAGCATGGTGGCAGGTTACACCGACAACATAGCTTGGTTGTATTCGCAAAGCATCTAGAGGATGCTGAATTATCCTAATACAAAACAATTGGTGCTATTAAGGCCTGATTAGACAACGCTGGATTTATACTTGCGGAGGAAAACACTGGTATAAAGTGCTGTAAGCGAAATTACGTCCGCAGTAGAATTGGCAATCATATCACCGCTTGCAAGCCCGCCATCAACTACTTGCGAATGAAGCGAAGTTTTAAATAATAAGGGTAGTATGCTTGTGACAACGCATTCACGACGAGTATGGCTCTGAAGACAATGGTGATGGACGTGCGAGATCCGCGGTGTACTCGCATGCTACTTATTCCCCAGGCGTCAAGTTCAATACTGCTTTACATAACTCCAGTTTGGGAAGGGGACTTCCAATGCGCGCTAATGGAGCAAAAATACGAATGAAAAACGCAGATTTTTGAAGGTGAAGGGCACCATCACCTTGGACATTGCACCTCTTGTTGGTGGGTGGAGAATATCGAACGATGCCCCGCTCTCGAAGCTGCTGTGCTTTGAAATGATCATGGATCCACCTCAAACCACTCCATTTCGGAATCCATGCAAATCAGATTGGGCGACTTACAAAATAGAACGGAGCACTCGAATTACGATACCTGCAAGGCGCATAGAGTCCATTGCTGGAATTGAGAAAACAACCCAGATAGTTACAACTAGCATGAGAGAATCTTTCGAAGGGAGCTGTTCACTCAAGATGCTGCCGAAAGGTAAAACAGCATGGTGGAACTCGGAATTGACCAAACAGAGGGGAACAGGAAGGGTGCTCCTAAACAGACCTGTAAAGTTTGATTCAATCGTTCAATCGGTGGAAAAATCGCAGAAAGCTTTAAAGAAGAGCTTAAGGTGATGATAAACGATAATCATGGAGAAACCTTTGCGAAGAGACTAATTCTCTCAAGGCAGTCTCAAAGCTGAAGCGGATCCTTGTTAGAGAACGCAGCCAGTAGTTAGATTACTCTACATTTACAGAGCGAGAGCGATGAAGAAACAGCAAACCATTTGCTTGAAGTGCGCTTCCAAGGCAGCATCCAAAATCTAATCTCCCGGCCGATAGGCATGCAAAATAGTATCACTGGAACGAGTGAAATAGTCATTTAACTCGATCCGTGTAGTGGAATCCATTGCCCCAACATGACCGACGAGTGGGTCACCCCCAAGAGCACTTAGCGATGTACAACAGAAGAGTGCTAACGTCTCCAGAAGTCGTGGGAAGAGCTGAAGCGCATTTCAGATAACCACGAGCGATAACGTATAGGTGCGGTTGACACGAAATACCCCACCAAGGGTCATTCATCATTGGCCATTGAGTATTCGAAATATATATTATGCATGCCCAGCACACGCTTAGGTTCGAATAAACTGGCATGATATGAAGGTGATATTTATTGCCAAATCGGGGCACCATCTACACGGATGCAAAAGCTATTCGACCGATCAGTCCAGCTTCCTTTCTACTAAAGGAACAGGGAAGTTTAGTAGATAGATAGATACATACATTCGTATTTGACCACTTCACTGTAGGAAACATTCCTACCAGAACGGCAAATCTACGGGAAAATATCATTGAGCTCACGATGAAAAGTCGATGTCGAATCAAGAATACGCCTTAGTTGTATTCATTGGCATCGAAGGAGACGTCAATTACACCTCATTTGGGGCGATTTATGACGCGGCAAGACAGCTTGAAATCAGTCGGCTGTTAACTAGATAGAATCTTCACATCCTACAGTGGAGAAAGATCCGCATAATGGTCGGACAGGAGTCAATTCAGGCAATCTGTTTCAGGGGTTGCCTACAGGGAGGAGTTCTCTCTCTTTTTTATGGCTTCTGCTTACGAACCTCTTGCTATGGCCCCTGGAGAACACAAGTTCTTCGCACAAGCATTTGAGGACGATCTAGTCATAAGAATTATAGCGAGTTTGCGGGTACCCTATGTGAACACTTGAAAGGAACTCAGTAGGTCATTTGGGGATGGTGCCTCCGTAATGGACTCACGGTGAAGGCTAGGAAGACTGGACTAGTGATGCTCATTAGGAGCGCCAGGTGGGGCAGTTTCCTGCTACCCACCTTAACAGGGGCGGAGATCCAGTCAAATATTTAAGAGTCCATTCAACTCCAAATTAACGTGGAATCGTCATATTCAAGGGCAGATTGCAGATTGTGTGCGATAAGTAAGACCAAGGGACTTTCACCAAAATGGATTTATTGAATGCATACATACATCGCATGCATCGTCTGGTGGCCGAGACTCAACTTTGCCAACAACAGGAAACTACTAACACAGACTCAGAGGCTCGGTTGCCTACGTACTACCGCTGTATTCGAAGCTAAATATGCCCCCATTCATTAGTAGTGAAACCTAGCGCAGCTAACAATGCGTGTTAGCTTGATTTCGTTGGCACTTGGACAGGCGG
This sequence comes from Hermetia illucens, assembly GCF_905115235.1. Classification (NCBI taxonomy): domain Eukaryota; kingdom Metazoa; phylum Arthropoda; class Insecta; order Diptera; family Stratiomyidae; genus Hermetia; species Hermetia illucens. The sequence goes on along the minus strand of NC_051850.1, from coordinate 149,673,345 downwards.
CCAGTCATACAGTCACGCATTCATCTCGGAATTTATAGGCAAACATCAAGTGGCTCTAATGCCAGCCGATCAGATTGTTCCCAGTTTTGTCTTTGAAAAAACTTACTTCGCCAAATAGCCACGAATCTTTTAGAGCTTCGAGTTATGGGAGATGGATCGAGCACGGGGTTTCTTTCGGGAGAACCGACCTCTCGGAAAAATGACGACCATATTGTAATGTCTGCGACAAAAACGGTGTGTTCGCACCATTCGAATCTGTTCCGACAGTTGGGTAGCATTATCAGCACTAAACAACAACGATATGTGAAGCCAGTTACTGTGGAGTTATCACCAGTGCTGCTGCGACTCGACAAAATATTCCTAATAGCGCCAGGGTACTCAAACATAGTTTGTAATGAGAAACCTGATAGTCTGGCTCGCTAAGGTTCTGCATCCACAATGGTAGAATGAACACCCGAACGGGGCATTACTCCCTAAAACGCCACATCGAAAAAGGTGGATTGGTGGTCTTGGTTATACGCCGTCAACCTAAGGAGGATGAAGAGACGGCCCTGCGCTTCATATGCAGTGACTTCCGCAGACCTCAGACGATGATACCTTGGCAAGGTTTTCTTCAACGAAAGTTCTACTCATTCTGTGTACATGGAGAATGTTTCCTGATTTGTGTAAGCCTGCGAAAGCTGTGGGTGGAATGCCATGGTATAGGCGATTTACGGGAATAGCATAATGGCCCTAACAAAGGCCAAGGCTTCTCGCACTAAAGTAAACTAAACTTGGCTTGACAAGAATCTGGCTTCACTAATAATGCGACCAGAAACAAAATTTGGCATTAAGCCATCGATTGCCATGTCTAATTTTGAATTCTTTTTGTTGACCGAAACTCTTTGTGAAAGAACTCTTTTTCAATGCCTCTTAAGAAAAGGTACCTGAAAACCCCTAACCCCTTTTAACGATGCATTGGAGCGTTGATCTTGGCTATATATAGTCAATACAGGGAAAAGATGGCCCTGCATTTCATATCTAGCTATCTAGCCGTCCCAAACCTAAGACGAGGATACCTCGGAAAGGGTTTCGTCAGTAAAATGTGTGTTCTCAAATGCGGAAAGCCTAAGAATGCCTCAGTCGACGGCTATTGACTAGGCAATTTCACAGGACAGTTCAGAGGGTCTAACAAAATGCTGAGTGCTCGAGTTACTGCCTAATTTAACCTAATCCAACCTACACACGTACACGTAAAGCGGGGTGGACGTCACGCGAGTTCCGTCATGCCTATTCAAAGACCGATTGAAGGGCAAACGGAACCCAAGAAAATATAGCGAACTCGTGGGCAATACGCATTACAAGCTGGGGGACTTTCCCAATTGAAAGATATGATCGCTCGACCGAGAAGAATGAAGACCCAGGATTCGTGAGACCCTGGATCGAAATCAAATTGGATCATCATAAAGGAAGATCAAAAAAGTTCAGAAAGTCGTACTTCAACGGACTCTGATACGAATACCAGAGAGTAGTCGGTGTTTGCGCGAAGAGCTGCACTATTTGTCCACGATGCTTATCGCATTTGCAACCTTAAGGGTACGTGGGATCCTATACATATATGTAAATATAAGCCATAGAAGGTGAGGCAAGGTTCCACATTTCACAATTAAATAATGCGAGGGGGATTTTCTAGATGCTGTGAAGGAGTCTAATATAGTCCAGAAAGTAATGGTGTTTGCCACATGTATCGTACATTACGGGAAACGAAAAGGATACCAAGAAAGTAGAAATCACTCATTTTCAGTAAGAAAGCGATAACTAAAATCCACTAAAAGAGGCTGAAGAGAGAGTCAATCTTGAGAAATGCGAGTATTCCATAAGGAGACTGGAGAATAGCTAACAAGGTCGCCAATAGGAGTTATGTGTTTAGGTACGTACCCTAATGATTTTTGCCACAAAAGAAAGCCATCAAACAGACCGAAATTCCCTCCATGAACTATATTTCTGAACGAAAATATCCTTGTATGCAATTATGGAAAATGCTCGCAAAAAGTCAACCTACACAACTTGAACCTGAATAACACTCGACTCACACTTGCGATACTTTTCGAACGTCACCTTCTAGCTCTTCGCCAATTATAGGCACGTACTCTCATAACAATTACCGAAAATCCTTTCAGCACCTCTCGCGAAAGAGCAGCGCGCCTAAGTAAGTAATGCAGTTATATAAGCTTTAAAACCAATTCCAGTTTATCTGCAAAACCATTAAATCGTGAGATTATTACACAGGAGCGAGAATCAGGAGTGTTTACAGGCACCTCCGAAATTCGTGCAAGGATCCGCATGCCTGTCTCAAATGGAGCACTTATTTCGAGTGTTTCTCGCTCTCAAAAGGAGCGTCGTCGACACATAAGACTTCTTGCGTGAGGCTCCACTCAACCCTTCGGCCGGGCGTACGGCAGATGGCTTGAGGGGATGATAATAAAGAATAGGCTTAAGTACAATATATCCTCACTCGAATAAACAAGTAAAGGGTGTGGGACAGGCGGAGAGGGTACAGAAAAGGAGGCAATTTTTGGCAACATCCAGTCGATATTTAATAGGCCATTCCGGGAGCAATGTTTGTCACAAAAATGCGTAAATTGATGGGAAAAAACTTTAACAATATCTCATATGGGATTTTCCGTGAAATTGGCTCCATGAAGGCTTAGAGCAATTGTACGTATTCGGCTCATAATTTGTTGGGGCATTCTAAATAAATTTTTCTGCCGCAACTGGCGGAATTTTCCGTCGTTTCTCTTTCGCGCGCTATAAACCGAAATATCGCGCATTAGGGAAATTTGCATGAGAGCACCCAACGGAGCGCATAGTCTGCCCCGTGCTCGCTGTCTTCGGTTTAGATTCAACAGATTAAACGATTAATATTCCGCGCGAAGTGGGGATAAAGATATAAAACTTGGTCCTTCGGGGAGGAATATAGCTGTTGCTGCGGCAGAGCGCTGTGATTTAATTTGGTCGCACATTCAATCATAAAAGTGCCCCCGCCCCTAGCCTGAAGACAATGTCTTATTCAAGCCGTCGAATATTATCCATTTATACGTGCTAGGACGATAGTTAGCGCGGCTACTGGTTAATGTGGCCCACAAATTTCAGGATGTTTTGGTGTGCTTTGACGTTGGAAATCTTGCAAGGCTAGCTTCCAATGAGGGTCAGTTCCTCAGAGTAAACATAAAGCTGCACTGAAAGACTTTTCATCCCTTGTCATGGTGTCAACTATTCAAACTATACTAACCCCAATCATCCCCAACAGAGAGACACTTATAACCACCGCTCGTTGAATGTTTCCTAACAGATTCCAATATGTATGCATCCTTTAAGGTGTCTCCTGCTCCTAAGGAAAGGTTCTCCTTTGCTCATTTTCTATGAGCGGCCGAAGCGCTGGGGATTACTGCCCTACATCTAATGTCGGCGGGAATTTAGCAAGTTTGGCTTGAACGGAGCCCGAGGCTGTATGGCAGCCGCAGCATGGTGCGGAACCGAGAGCGAAATAAGGGAATAATGCCAGCGAATTTAGTGAATCGTCCTTTTATGACATTTTAACTCGTGGGAATGATAAAAATTATAATAAAAAGTTTCATGCTATTGCTCGGCTGATTTATGACCTAAGTAGTCTATGGACTGTATCGCGGCGGCTGCTTCCTCCCATGGTGCGTTGCCAACGCCATTTCGAGTACAAGAGCTCAGTGGCACTGATGACGATGATGGCGTTTGCCTGATTCATTCTCACTCCTCCACAGCGGCCGTAGTTTTGGCCTAGAGGCGTTAGCCATTCTGTAGGGTTGTGGGGGTGGCATTAATGGTGGCAGTGGTCTATTTTTCGAGCGAAACTTCTTTCTATTTTTTTCTTTGCATTGTTTGGCAATTTCTTCGGGAAAAGTTTTTTTTTATGTTCAATATGTGTTGTCTGCCCGTTAGACGCCCCTTTAATGGAGAGGCCTTTTGTAGTGCCAAGTGGTCAGAAGATGTGACATGCGTAGGTCTGACTTTGGGACTTTTTGCAAACATTTATAATGGTCTTTTCCAGTCGTTGGGGCTAGTGGATGGACTCAAGGGTAGTTTTCGGATTTGCAAACAAGAAGCCAATTGAGAGTGAAGTATCGGAAGTGTGGGATTCTTATGGAATGCTGCGGCAGGTTGAGGAAGTTTTTGTGGGCTGATAGCCTCCTGGATATAATTAATATCAACGACAGCTTGCCATAGTGCAACAGTCGTGGCTAAGAAGATAATTAATGGTTTTTTGTAATGCGGTGTTGTTAATTGTGGTTTGTGAATGTTGCATAGTAGCTGTAAGCAGACACAGTGAAACAGTCCGTTTGGTGTACGAGATATTTTTTTGCAATCCACCATCGAATAGGAGAAAGCTGGGATGAAATATTGAAAGCCATATATGGTTAAAAGTGCATCCTAAGAAATGTAATTTTTAACTGATCTTACATATTCATTTTCTGTAATCGTTTCGCTAACCTTTCTGCCTCTCCCTCCCTATTTAATGCAGGAGCCGTATTATTCAAGAGTTTCCAGATTACACCCAGGTTCAAATTCCTCCTTCCCAACTAAGGCGGGGAGGAGCTGGACGGGGCTGTCATCTTGTCTATTAAAACAAAACCAAGTAAAATACCGTTTTCACATTGACTTGCTCTGAGGCGGTGGGGAGGAAGACGGGGCAGCTACCCTGCCGGCCGAACGAAAATCAAGTGACCGAGGGGAACCTCCACGAAGTGGTACCGGGAAACGCTGTACTCATTTTGATTTTCTGGTCATGAGGCAGTAGGCGATTGCTCCAAGGCTTAGGAGTATATATATAAGCGATCAGATCTGATCACGAAGCCTCATGAGAGGTTATCTGGTACTATGGGAACCGGAATAACCCTTTGACTTTATATGTCTCTGGAGAATTCTTAGGGCATGTTTTCTCAGCACGGATATATGCGTTTGGCCGTCTAGTAACGGTCTCATGGGAGTTGTGGTTACGTCCCCATCGCGAACAGAGATCCTCGTGCCCAAGGCGTGGAGTTGCGGTTACTCAGGTACCGTAGTCTTAAGTTCGGTAGCGATTTTAGATTGATCTTGCATCAACCCGTAAGAATGCTGAGTCTGCACTCAATATTAACTGGTCTCATTTTCACAACAAGACTCTGGTTGGGGTCAAAAGATCCATCAATGTCTTAAAAGGACCGGGTTAGGAAATAGGAGGACCAAATTGAGAGAAACTTACTCCCACTTTGCCTCTACCCTGGTAGAAACCGTAAGCCGTCTTCTTCTCCTTTTAGTTTTTGAACTTTTGGTGGTAAGCCCAAAAAGAAGGGCCCGTGAACCAAAAAGGGTGGAAGTCAGTTGCTCTCCTGACTGCGGACTTAGGAACTCTCAATCCCAAACAAAAATCTCTTCGGGAACTCGTTGAATCATCCGGACGTAACTGCCCAAATATTAACTGGGCTCACTTCTACCCTGGTCCGTAATCCCTCCAGGCGCACTGTTTGGCTGCTTTTATGTCATGCTTCAAAACTGCTGGAAAGTTACTTTTATTTATTGATTACTTGACACCGCTTTTTCCACCGGGTCTTTCCTGGTAGTACTTCGCTTCATTATAGGAATCTTTCGCCCGGAACTTGTGCGAAAGTGCAAGTAACAACAGTGCAATAAGCTGGCAGGAAAAAATAACGTGCGCTTTGCGACTACGCGTAAGGTCGACAGCCACCATCATCGAGTGTCAACAGAATGTGCTGGCTAGATCTAGTTACCGTAGAATAGTTGCTTTTTATATTACGGGTTACGTGGTTCTTTGTAAACAACTTAAGTGCGGGTTTGAGGCCATATTCGCGGGTTGACCTTGTGAAGTTTAGTACGAGAATTTGCTTCGGGAGTTTACTACGCTAGTTTGCCACGGGAGCTCACTACGTCTTACTGTTAACCTTCCAGGTTTGGTAGCTTCCTCGCAAGGAGAAAGGGTGGTCATTTGCGATAGCAACCTTAGCTATTGTTGATAAACTGTTGACACTGCAGCTGCGGGTTGCATTTCAATACTGACAAGGACTGGTTTCAGTACAGCATAAATGCGACTCATTGCGCACCACTCACCCAATGGAGAGTGTTAAATATTACCGCTTCTGTGTGTGATTCCATTGGATGGCTGCTCCCAATTGTCATGAAGCTGCCAGGGTCAAACTGTACAGGGCAGTGACAGAATTGAGTATCCCAACGAAATTGATAATACTGACTAGGCTGACCCTGACCAATGTACGCGGCCCGATAAAAGCGGCAGGATCACTCTCAAGACCATTAAAAATCAAAAATCATATCATGCGTCCTCTTTAACCTGGCCCTGGAGAAAGTGATCCGTGATGCTGAGGAAAATACGAGAGGTACCTTTAAGTCCACCCAACTGCTGGCCTATGCTGACGATATCGACATCATGGGACAAAAGACTCGAGATGTACAAACTGCCTTCATCCAAATTGAGCAGGCAGCGCGAGATCTTTGGCTGCACATTAATAAAGCAAGACGATAGATATTGTGGCAACGTCAGCACGAAAAATCAACCAACCAACAATATCAAACTGCACTGGTCAAGCGGGAAGAATAAAGATAGGAGACTACAACTTTGAAACAGTTGATAATTTCTACTATTTACGGTGGAAAATCACGACCGATAACAGCCGCGCACGGTTGTTGTCAGCCAACAGAGCCTATTTCAGTTTACAAAAACTGTTCCGCTCGAAACGTCTCACCAGAGGGTCAAAGCTCTTACTGTACAAGACACTGATCTTGCCAGTCCTCATATATTCCTCGGAGACTTGGGTTCTTAGCAAGAAGAATTGCGAACTCTTGGTCGCGTTCGAGAGAAGAATCCTCTGAAGAATTTTTGGCCCCCTACATGAGGATGGACGATTCCGTAGCATACATAACGATTAAATCTATGAACGATACCATGGTTGTGGATAAAATCCGGCTCAACAGGTTACGGTGGGCGGGTCACTTAATTCTTATGGAGAGGATGATCCCACCCGGAAATTCTACAAGGGGAATATCTACGGTAGAATAAAAAGACGAGGCAGACCTTGCCTAAGATGGAGCGATGGCGTAGGTCAGGACGGCAGACAGCTTTTAGGGATATCGAATTGGTGGACCTCGCCTTGAAACCGGGATGTCTGGAGTTCCTTATTAAGGCAGGCCTAGACGCGGTACCAGTTATTGCGCCGTTGATGATGATGATGACCCGTCTTGTTAGCTAACAGTACGTCAGGCTTGTTGTGTGGAATATGGCGATCAGTCAGAACTTGCCAGTCGCAATACATGTTGTAAGCAGAACTGTCAAGTACTGCTTACAGCTCATATCGGTAAACCGGGCATGTTCCCATGATCAGCCCATGCTTGTGTGCAAGGTTTGCATAGTGTGGATATCACAGTGCGGCGAGAAATGAGGTCACGAGGCAGGTTGATGGCTCCACGGCAGAGTTTGAATGATGCATTCGGAATTTGGATACTTGTCCACGGCAATATTCCGAATGCATATGTCAGTGAAGGGATAGCGAATACATTCAATGCGCTTATCTTATTCTTTCCCGAGAGATGCGATTTCAGCACCAGCTTGACACGTCGAAGGAATTCGGATAGCAGAGCATCCTTCAGATCACCAACTCGAGCATGGGTTCCTTCCAGAATTCTTAGGTACGTGTAGAAGTCCTTTTCGGTCATAGCTTCGATGTGGAGGTCACGAATGCTATGTCCGTCATGGGGCTCATAATGACCTTTGCAGATGGTTTGGATTCAACACTTGTCTAATCCAAACTCCATCCGAATATCACGCTTGAACATTTCCACTATTCGCAATAGGCTTCCAAAACCATCCAGTAGCCATGAAAGGGAGTACCATGCAAAACTAAAGGAGACTCAAAGAATCTCCCTGAAAGATGCCTCTTCGTATATGGAGGTATTGGCCCACTAATCACCTGATTTATGCTGTGTGCCAACCGACCATATATACTGGTGAACTTTTTATACCAGAAGTTCTGCACCCGATCCAGACCGGGGCCCCTCCAGTTCTTCAAGCTGTTTATGGCTCGTCAAACTTCCTCTTCGGTAATAGCTGCAAAATTCATGCCAGCCCTAGTGGTGACCCGCTCTTTCCCTTACGTCACTGAAAACTGCATTGTCTGGACGCTCTGTTGGGATTCGTTGAGTGATTTGAAAAAACTCCGCTGGTTCCTCGCATAACATTCTGGACCCGTCTGGAATGACTTTCGCCTTACCGTCGTAACCGACTGCATATGACAGAAAATTTCTTCTTTAGTGTGTCCAGAATTTCAACTACGGGTGTTTCAATAGCGATGGCACAGTTGTACTTTGTAGTATTGTATTTTGTATTATTGTGTATTGTGTACCTTGTTTGGTAATGAATAAATAAATAAGAATCTACCGCCGGAACGGTAGAATCACGAGGAGTATCACCATCGGTTTAGTAACCTATGCAGCCCATCGCAAGACGGCGTATCGTTCCATCCGTGACTAGCGACCAGCAATAGAGGGGCCTCGAACGTGGATTCTAATTTCACACCGAAAGCAGAAACTCGAACCTGGATCTTATTCTGTCGGCAGGACACCCTTCTGGCGAATCCTCTAACTCTCCTCTTACGGCGATCAAGAGCAATTCCAAACCATCTCTCCTTGTTAATAGTATAACCATAAAAGTAATATATTCTTCGAAATCCCTCTCCCTCTTGGCTCTTCACGTAGCCAAGAACAGAAGTTCTAGGAAATTTTTAGGTTTTCTTCTTATAGGTGTCCTTTCCCGCCCTGTAGGTGTCTTATAAATGGGACTCGGAACGCCCATTTTGACAGGACTAACCTTCAAGCCCACCACCGGAAGACGTCATAGTTATTAGTTTGCACAGGGGTGCTACGATTAGTGTTTACCACACTGCGATTGTCGGCCGTGGCCATCTATATAGTGGAAGGCGGTTCGTCCTTGCACAATGTACCTGGCATCATTTTTTCTCGTTGTATTGTTGGTGATGCATTTTTAAAGCAGAGTCAATGCTTGGTCCCGGGAGTATTTCGGAACAGCAGTATACTCTGGTTAGCACGATTATATTGGTAAAAACCTTAAGCGAAACCGATTTGGGGTATTTAGCAGCTTTAACGATGCACTCGTCAAGCAGTTGCTTTTGATTATCTATACTCCTTACAGTCTTGCCAGCTAAACAGAAGAACTAAGAGTCCGATGGAACACATTCTAGGCTTTTAAGAAAACAGTCTAGCGACAACCGCAGGAAGGTCAGCCAATCTTAACCTGCAGCATACCCGAATGGGTCGCTAAATAAAAGTGCATTGTGCGCTTGTGAAGTTATGAAATAAGATTATTTCGGGCTTTGTCACTTTCCACACTTTAACCAAAGTTTAGTTATCTATGTACTTGGATTTATAAGGACTCTGATGCGTCCACCTCCAACTCTGCTACTGATTCAAAAAAGAAACCCCAAAGGAAAAAGTATTAACATGACACTGGTACGTATATCAATGTTCAACGATATCCACTTCGCGTTCCATTTAGAAAGTTCGTAAATTAGATTCTGTAGATTTTTCTTCATTCACTTTACTACATCGACTTCAGGTAGCTAACATTTCGTCGGTTTATCGGCTTAGACAAGCCTATTATCCGCCATCCATACACATAACCACCCTTAAAACACTTTTTCCCCATATAATTCATAAATATCATAAAACGAAAAAATTCGGAAACAATCCAATAATATCGTCCTGTTGCTCCTTACGCCCCTTTAACCAAAGAAAAACACGTGAATGGCGGACGAAAAACAGTAACGGAAAAATTTTTCATTCCCCATTTACCTTGGCCAGAATGACGATTTTCATCTCTAAGCCATGATCCTATTCCGATATCGATAGCGGGAGTGAATTGCTTTCTACGAAGGAATCCTCATGAAACAGAGAGCACACGCACATATTCGGCAATGATATGAGAATCTTTTGAAAGGAAGCCGGGAATGAGGCTAATGTCATTTTGTCAGATTTGTAACTAAATTTAAATTTTCGTTTCTTTGGTGAACCTTTTCTCTTCTCTTTGACCTTTTTGTTGACTTCCTGTCCTATATTTCCTCCCAACGGTAGCGAAATGGGGGAAGAGCACTTATCACCGCCACTCGCTCCTGAAAATACAAGTGAATTCTTTGGGAGCATCGATAGAAGATTTTGAAGTGAATATCGATAGTATGATGAGTATAGTGTGCTCTGCAAGGACGAATAAGTATATATGGAAATAAATTTTAGATTCTTCTAATTCCAGCAGTTTTCGTGGATAATCAGTAAAAAGGATAAAAATATCAGGTCACCTAAGAATCAAAATCCTGAACTTTGGAAAAAGTCAATGGAAGCTGATATCTCAAATGTTTATATGAAATATCTTAAAGCATCTATTCAGAAAATCCTTGAAAATTCACTAATATCCACCTGGCGTCGTTTTTGATATCTTCCTCAATGAACTTGACAAGAGTTGGAGGGTTCTGCTATGCCGAGAATGTATCAATTCCAGTCCTGACGTAAAGTTGTTAATATTCACCAAAATTAAGGACCTTAAAAACATGGTGGCTCAAGTATGGTCGTCGCAGGACATCTCAACTTCACTTCCCAGACTTTCTTCAAACACACACTCCCAATACATAATCTACATATGGTCGGGCTTATATTTTGTGGGCTCCTGTTGATCTTATTTCCTTCACTCGCTGCGAGGCTTCTAAGGCTACGCACTCTCTACTGTCTTCCGGTGAAAACCTAACATTTAAATTCTATAAGAAAGCCTCATAAAAATTTATATAAAACAATCAGTTTATGTCTTTATAGTATTTTCCGTTCGTTAGTCGTTATTTGTGCAGCATTATAGGTCGGATGTTATTATTGTCATTGTTTTCTTCTGGTCCCGTTCAGCTTTTTTCGGGGGAACGTCAAGTAGGGCTCCATCATTCCGGAAAACGGTTTGACAGAAAGCAAACACTGAAAATATTTGCATCACGGGTATAGATTGACATTGTGAGATGTATTAAGTCAATTAGAAAGATATGGAGGGGAGGGCCGTGTAGGTGGACGGTTCACATGCTTTTTAGTTGGGAAGGAACTTCGAAAGGTTACAGTCGTAAAAGGGGATGTCGTGAAAAGGGAGTCGGGAAGGGATGTTAAGTAGGAGTTGGGATTATTTTTAATCGAAAGAATTTGTCAAAACCATATCTTATATAAAGTATTGATTAGATAAAATACGTCCCTGCTCCTTTCTAGGCCAGCTCGTCCGCTGTCTCATTGTCTTCTAAACCAATGTGGCCTGCAATTGAGTGAGCCGAGCGTATTTAGTCTGATCAGCTTGAAATTCTCCTAGTAGGAGCTAAGTGCCTTGATTGCCACATGACTGTTGGTTCAAATAACAATGTTCCGCTCCCTATAGGTATCTTATATTTTCTTTCGTCCAATGATCCCAGCGCCTGCTCCCACTACGGTGAGGAATCCGTCAGTGTACCACGCAATCAGTTGCTGGTTTAACCCGTATGTCACTGCCACGCTCTAACAGTTTACCTAGGTGCTCCGGTGTCTCTAATCGAAGTGAAACGTCCTTCTCATGTAATCCCATTGTTCCAATAATTCGGAATGCCGCTCAGAGAGAATATCGATTTAGGCAACTCCCCGCCTCGCTAGTTCTCCCAGATGGTCTAAAGATCACCCTCCTTGCTGCATGTCGAAATGGAGAAGAGTCAGTTCCAGATGTACCTCCAACGATATCGTTAGGCATGTTCCCACTGCTCCACTGATACAAGCATGCAAGCTATTCTTTGGAACACCATCAATAATTATTGGCCTTACTATTGCTGTGTATACCCCAGTGCAGCATTGGGGGTGAACCCCATTTTTCCCTGCTAGGGACTTGCAACTTATCTGAGCCCTTATTGTGTCCGTCACATATTTTCAAAATGTGTCTTCCAGAGTAGTTGTTGTCCTGGTGTGGTTTCCAAATATTTGACTTAATGTCGTTCAGAGGGTGGACTCACGCTTCCTAGTGAAAGGTATTATATTGGCCTTGACTGGTTTTTTTTGCGCAGCCTCGCGTTCCTTCCCAGTTATTAGTGATTTGTAGTCCAGTTTTTATTCTATCACATACGGTGTGCTCATATTTACCCTACAGATTAAGACAATGCCATCAGCATAACCCTGGACTTATATGCCAGTGTTTGTTAGTTTCCTTAGTTCAGCAATCATACTTGATATAAACGGTGATAACATCTCACCTCCTCGCGGTGGCCGTTGGAAACCATCTTCGGACGGGGTCATGGTGGGAGTAGGCTCATCTAGCTGATTTATTTATTTAAAAAGCAAACAAACCGACGACAGAAGAGGAGCTGGTGATGCCAGGCGCATCATCGGAGGATGAGCTGCTGGCATCCAGCCCGGAGACAATAGCCATCCAGAGCAGACGGACTAGTGGTTTCTAGCCTGAAATCCACTGCCGTCAAGCTGGCGCCTGGCGCTACCAGGCATAGTATTCCTAACCCGAAACTCTCGACGTCAGGGAATGCCTCAAAAGTAAAGACTGATAAGAAAGCCGGTCACTGGAAACCCGCTGAGAAGCAAAGGTCCTTTGGTATCCTGCTCAAGAGCCAGTACCAAAAAGCAAAGTATAACAGCAAACCCCTGGCAGATGAGCAAAAGGCGAAGCCCACCGTTCTGAAACGCAATCGATCTCAAGACGAGGTCGAACAAAAGCACAAGCTCTGGAGAAAGGTAAGCGGCAACAGAAACCACTTACTTGGTTCCGGGCCGGTCGACTGCATTTGGTTGCCAAGGATCCGTACAAATATGGACAAGCTCGTCCAATACCTGCGCCTTCAAAACCCCAGGATTCCCATGGACAACTGGGTAGTTATCTGATTCGTATAAACTCGCGTGCCTAGAGGCACTGAAAAAGGTCGACTATAAAGAGCGATTCGCGAAGGTGAAGGTGATCCGCTCTGCAAAACCGAACGACGACCTGGATTCAATCGACGGCCCCAACGAATTGCTTTAGGAGATAAGGATCGAGGTTTAGACGGTGACTGACGAACCCTACACGCAAGCAGATCATGATGAGGGTAACGCAGATAAATCTGTAGCACTCGAAGTGCGTCTCGTCTTACTTGCTTGTCATCGATATCTCACTAATACAGGAGCCTTGGGTCGGAGGCGACCGAACCATCAAAGGGCTGCAAAGCAAATATAGTGATTTATTCAACAGCACAGCGGACGCTGATCACGACAGACCTAGAGCATGTATCCTGGAGCATTAGCTCCCCCAGAAGAACTATAACATATTATAACACCATAGCAACAAAATAGGCCAACCTGTTAATAGGCTGCGACACCAATGCAAGGCATTCACTTTGGGTCAACTCGGAAATCAACGAGAGAGGTGAGTTATTCTTGGATTTTATTATTACTACAAACCTATCGGTCTGTAACATGGACAGTACACCAACCTTCCATTTCGCCAGCTGGGAGAACTGTGACGGTTGAGAAGAGGTCTTTGATATCATCCTACTAACCGATAATGGGATTCTTAGGATGGAGAACTAGAGAGTGCTTGACCAGAGATCTTCCTTAGATCAAAGTTGGATACTTTTCATTGTAGATTTCGCCGGAAAATTTTCCAATTCGTTTAGAGTTCCTAGGAGTATCGACTAAGGAAAGTTTGGTCAAGTAATTAAGAACAAACTGTCCGATACGCAAATAGGTAAGATTGGTACGATAGGCCAACTGGAGTCAAAGGTCGGATCCCTGGAAAAGGCTCACGATGCCACCTTTAAAATTTCCTGGCCTCCTAAATACAACAAGAGGACACTGCCACCGTAGTGGAATGAAGCCTCAGCAAGCTGACCAGGAAAATCTTCAATATCTGCTGTAAGCATTAATATTGGTAGCCATACAAGGACTGCTTAAAGACGTACAAATCGGCCATCAAGACCGTCAAGAAAGTCAACAGAATTCAAAGAACCGCGTGTGCAAATTCTACCCGGGCTCTGCAGACCCGCCCGGCGATGCTTCAATGTACTTCACCATCTCCTCCTCCTGGACCACCACATTTAATACGTTGTAGCGTGCAGTTCCGTCAGACTACATGAGTCCGAATGCTGGATAGCGAAGCCGTACAACCACTGTAACTTCCTACGAAGTACTTCGGGAAATCTGGGCATTCCCAATGGAATATGCTAAACGTAAGCTGAACTTTACGAGAAACTTTACTGTGGGCTTTCCAACTAGGGCATAGTAGAAGGCCGGCGTCGTGTTGCAGTATTCTTGACCAATGGATTAAAGATGGTCTGTGGAGTCGGTGCGGGGGTTTTCTCGAATACATGCAGTGTATCCGAGTCATATCGTCTCCCAGGTTTTACCCGTGTATTCCAAGCGGAAATACTGCCGATACTGAAAGTCTGTGGATAACTGGAGCATGATCTAAGCCCCAAGCGTGCATAGTCATTCTGACCGGCAGCCAGGCGGCCATTAAGACCTTGTACTCAGCTTCGACATCCTCCAGGCTATTGGAGCAGTGCATAAACGCGCTGAATAGTCTGGGCGGCACGCTCCAGGTCACCCTCCTCTGGATTCTTGGGCATAGGAAGATAGAGGGGAATAAGCGGACTGATGGATTGGTCAGGCGAGGCTCTGCTCTTGACAGTCCTTCGGCCGGTAGAGTCGGTGTCTCGCTGGCGACTGTCAATGGCGAAATTTACTCGCACTACTTAGCAGCCGCGGGTCTCAGATAACGAAGGCTTACCACCTGTGCCAAGTCAAGGAGGATTTGCCCCACTTATAACAAAACCCGATATCGAGAGTTCCGTGTCAGACGCGTGCAAATGCATGCAATATTATGGTGGTCTACACGGGGCACTAGCCCAAAGGGGACCATGCAGCAGGCTATGTATGCCCTACAATTCGCATTACCAAAGCTGCGGTGAAAGGGGAAACCCTCATGCACTTTCTCTGTGATTGTCCAGCTCTTGCTACCCAGACACTGGGTAAACCATTCTTTGGGGACCTCAGAGAGATTTCTAGCTGGACCGTGGGAGAGCTGCTTTCCTTCGTGGATGCGACGGGCTGGTTCTGAAGATCTGATCCGGTTAGACTCTGCCTCCCTGCCCTCATAACAGCAGTCACGGTTTTAGGAGTTTGTGACATCAAAACGGCCCACTACAGCGCTAATTGGACCCCTCGGAACGGCCACTGATACCTACCCTACCCCACATTGTCAACAAGCTTTAGTGGTGTTCATGACAATAGAATTTGTACCTGTCGGTACTTCTATTCGTCTACTCTCTAGCATTCTGGCCATCAAGAAGCCAGGGTTTGCTATCCTGATTGCATTAATTTACGTCGTCAGTGCACTTTTGTACGTCAGGCAGTGCTCGGTTTGTTTTACCCGATCAAAGAGTTTTCGCACCTCCGTTCTCATTCTGGCTAGATTCCTGTTTCACTGGGTTGTGTTTCTTGATGACTTAACTATGTTAGCCGGACAGCTGGCCTCATGGGTGTTGATGACGACTCTGTTGAGGCTTCCACTACTGTTTCCAACTCCATTTTACTCCTGATCCCATCGTCCACCTGTAAATAAGTTGTCACTCAGGTTTCTTGTGTTGGAGTGTTAGTCTATTCTGGGATTCCTTATTATTCTATCTAGTTCCGAGTTGTCCCCATGATGAATCTGGTTATTCTGTAATCCAACATGGAGAGTGTATCTTCGAATTCTTGTCCAAGCTGCTCATCAGAGTGTTCCCTAGAGTTATGTCTAGTCTCTCTTGCCTGGTGCTGGTCACGAATGTTGGCGTGCTGTCTACTTATGTATTTCCAGATTATTTCTCAAGGAGGTACTCACATCTTGGATTGATGCTGCTGTTTACCTAGATCTCATGGTCAATGCTGCCGACTAGAAGTGGGATCGCCTTTTTTTCGTAGAACTTCACCAGTTTAACGGCCAATTCTATTGGGATCTTCGCGTCGTTTCCTGGGAAGTGTCGTGATGTCGCGACTGCCTCGCTAGTTCTTCCCCCGACTCCCAGTAACACTTGGATAGTCGTGAGATCTCTAGTGGGAAACTCTGAAAGTAATATATATTTTAAATTTTGTTTGAAATTGATGCAAGCTCTTGATGTTTTACAAATCATCTGCATGCTTCCTCCTTGCAGTGGATGCGTCTACAGTTCTTGAGCCAGCGCTATTCCAATGTTATTCTTGGAACCTATCCATGCCATTACTGCATATATAGCTTTTGGATGGGGGAGTTTACCCTGAGTTTTCTTGATGCTTCGGAGCTCCTCTGCAATGTCTGAGTATTATCCTTCTCTTCCGACAAAGCACTTTCGAGCATTTTGTTGTCCGAAGAGCTATAGAACGTCCCGGTCTGCTAGATTCTCATCTGCGTAGGCAGCACCTTAATTGCTTGATCCTGCCTTTTCAACGTACATAGATTCCGCAATTCCTTCGAGGACCCCGGTAGGCTTTCCACTCGAGATGTCCTCTGAAACACCCTTCCTTGGTTTTTTCACCATATGTGCTCCTGGTATATCATCCCCAGCACATGTCAATAGTTTCGTTCCTTTTCAGCCAGTAGTCCAAAGCCATTCTGCCAGGTTCTCTAGCGCGCAGTCTACCAGTATAAGACCTGGTTAAAAGCGTATGTTATGCCAAGGAATACGAGCTCAATACTCCATCCGTCACAAATTTGCATGACGATGAAATCCTCAATGATTTTCTGCTCCTCACTAGTGAGTATTTCGTCAAGAAAGACTTTGAGCAGTTTGGCTAGTCGAATGCTCCACGCAGGCTAGGCTAATAGCCTAGCTAGCGGCAGGTCTCCTAGCTCCTACCTTCACCTACCTATCTTTTCGTCTTTGATTCGTTAACAATTGGACACGTTGAGCGTAATATTCTCACTGTGTAATGGTTTTTGTGTACTTTTTGGGATTTGAATAAAACAGAATTTTCGACGAGAAGCCAAAATCAAGCGGGTACTATCGCTGTCAGTGAAGTGACCTGCCAAAAACTAGGCAGTTTAAATAACTCGGGTCCATGCCATTAGCCAATGGTGAACTATGAAATTGTTTTAAGCGTCAGCGTAACTTGGATGGAGTGGCGTTCAATAACTGATGTTTTTTGTGGTCTTAAACCAAAAATTTAGTGCGGTGTCGTCCATTCTGCTGCTCTCTTGCTTCCAAATATTAGCCAACTATAAAAGGTAATGAACGGTTCCTCGCGGCAATGGAGATGAAAATGTTGCATTAAATCAGTTGCCTAATACGCTTTGATCACATTCGAAATAAGGACATCCGCGATCAATATCGACAGTGATGAAGCAAAAATTGCGAATTGATAGCCGAGCTAAATGGTGTGTCATTTGAGCCGATGGAAGTGACTTGCCAAGGTTGGCCTGAACATCGAAGTCGATGGAAAACGAAAAAACGGTTGACCAAAGCAATGCTGACTTGACTTGTCTGACAGACTGTTAATTTCATCAAAATCAAAATCTTTTACGACTCCGAACGGATAAAGAAGAAGAAAAAAAGAAGACATTTATAATGCATATATAAAACTTTTGAAGTTTTTTGACATTTGACGATTACATTCAAATCACCGCGAAATTGTAGAATTCTTGACGTAATGCAGATTGCACGGTTAGTTATGGAGAAGCATCGTAAGAATCATCGCCTTCTCTACATTGAGAGAAAGAAAAGCATTTGGCAGTGACCGCACAGTCTATCTTCATCTTGCCCCCGTTTTCTCAAGACAATTCCAACTTATTTAGAGTACATTGTCATTAATCACAGGCAATCACCTCCCTTGAGTCTGCAGAAGCTACAGTAACAAGGGCAATGGGGATCACTTCCGCGATCACCATCGCAGCCGGTTATGAGATAGTGCGGTAGGCAGATGCCACATACAAAGCTCTCCGGCTTGGCACTTAAGCAAGGCGCTTCTGATACAACTCTTTGCCAGAAGAGCCATTAGCCCATGCCTCCGCTCCGTAGAGCGGAACAGACTCTGCCTCACTTATGGGAAGACGTCTTTTGCAAGAAGTAGGAGCGCCAATATTTGTAATTAGCTAACTTATCGGCCAAACTTCGGATATAGTCTCGTCTGACGCAACTTTATTTTACTCAAAACAGCTAATCTTCGAGTCTAGTGTTAATCTTGATTACTTAATGGTTGGTTTTTACTCTATGATCAACAAGACTTAGACATGCAGACATAGGCTCTTGGCTAAGAGGGCTACTTCGGGTTTTCTCAGCGTCAGGCTGCGACTGTGGACAGGCAAAGATCTTGAGCGTTGTGCAAGGAATTCACGTTGGAGTAGCAGGTCAGAAAGTATTCATAAAAGAAGAGAGCACTAGGGGCAAATGCAAACACAACGTGGGCGCGAATTATATCCAGTGCCAAAATCGCCTTTATTTCGGCCTAACTTAGCGGAGGTAAATTTTTGTTTAGGTATTGAAAGGGTCCCGGCTTTGTATTTACTTGACTGCGGACCGCACGAACTGTGGGAAAACTTTCTCCTGCCTTTTGTAGACCACAGATTTTAGTACAATTTTTTGCGAAAGGATGATTACGGTTCCCTGGACCACAAAAAAGTCGGTCCCCAATTAATACAGTTTGTATGTGGACCCGGGACTGACTCAGTCCCTAAACAAAACTCTTTATACAGCTGTGAAAGGCAAGCACAGGGCAAGTAGGCACAAGACTCCATGAACGGATCCGATTCAGACGGGGAATAACGTAAAACAACACCATCATCTCCTAAACCAAAATAAAACTTAGTCCATAGCCATCGAACTGATATAATGAATACGAGTCAACCCTATTGTCGCTAATACGGTAAAATAATTTTTACAATTGGATATACTATTTTTAGTTGCAAAAAATTGTAAGTTGACGACAAAAATGAACCTATTTCTAGTCGATCTTCTGTTTCCTCTATTTAAAGTGTACCTTGAGAAAGGTGAAGATTGTACCTGCTTGATATCTACATTTCCACTAAAAAGAACCTGGACATGATTTGCATTTTAATCACTATCTCTAACAGATTTTGAACCTTAATCTGTCTACATTGAAACCCTTATTACGCTACGTTTGAGATAAGGTCGAGGATACGTGTAGTTCACGAAATATCAAGCAATAACGTCATTTAAATCTTCGACTGATAATTTCAATCAAAACTCCTAGAAAACTTTGGAAGTAACTCCAGCAGAAGATACCATCTCCCGCTTCCTCCTATCGTAAGGCATTCAAAATGGAAGAGCCAAATTTATATATATATATTCCTATGTACATAGAAAGATATACTCGTATGTATAAGCGAGTCCATGAATTGTCCTACCTTCTTCAAAATGTGGCATACGACTTTGTCTGACACTTGTCAGTCACAAACATTTTGCAACACCCACACCAGATGCCACCATATTACGTAAGGACTCGTAGATCTTTTAAGATTTCTAGGAGCAGGACTGAACGACAAGAGGATGTAGCATGTCCTGTGCTATCAAAATTTTCCTTAAATTCCACCTTTCGATTCCACCTGTTCCTTTTCTGTGCTCTGTATGACATCATTTTTGACACTCTAGTCTACTTTCGCTCCATATCCTTAGGACTCTTTTGTGTACCAAACCGCCATCCCCGTGTAGCCACATTTTCCGCCCCTGCACATTCCTTCTCTATCCTCCCCCTTTTCCTATCGATCCATGACCTTTGTTTTGTCAAATGTTTAAAATTTTGGGAAAACTTAAGACAACAAGTCAAGATAAGACCCAAATTCAAGACGATGGTGCCAGGAGATGGATACAACGCATGCTGTACGTTCATATTTATACAGTCAGATAGAAAACTTTAAGGACATTCGCCGATTTCTGACTTTGAGGGAAGGGACGAATCATATTTGTTGAATATATGTGAACTGACAGGATTTCATTTGCTCCATGCCGTTGATAGAATTCAGTCCACAATGCCCAACAGATTATTGAAAGAATGTTTTGAATGAAACTATGGAAGGCATGCAATGTGCACGCGGGGGAGTTTGTTATCCTTGTGGAAGAACATTGCATCAACTATTTTTCGGTAAAACGTGACTTCAGCAAGAACTTCTACAAGCCCCCACTAAATTGAGTTGATAATAGTTTGTTCTCCTAGTTCTCATCCAGAAAGGACAGCAATTGGCTTTGTCAATTGTGCTGAACTCTGTGAAATCCAACACCAGTAATCTCCATTCCTGCGAATCATCAAACGGAAAACTTCACTCGTTCAGTGTATTACATTAGCCAAACGATGAAGTGGAAACCGAAAAATAGGAGCCGGGGATAGGCAGTCGACAACTGCTAAAGACTTCTCACTTTCTCCCCCGCTGCTGAAGTTTGACCCACAAAATTTGCTTTGTTGTTTATTCTGGAATCTGTTGTTCCAGATAAACGTGCCGGTCGTTGGTTCGGTGCTCCTGTGTGTGTTTGTTTACATTAAAGGAAAATTCTGTCAAGTTTAAATGTCAATAAGAAATTAGATTCCAGGATTAAAGGACTCAATAAGTCTAGGTGCCAATCTCTTGCTCACTCCATTCTTCTCCCCTTCTCAGGACCGGCGATTATGTTAGAAAACGCCACTAGCCGGAGTGCCTCGTCGCAGGTGTGTCTTAACTCCCAATAAATTTTCCATCTCGGCCAGAGTGGTATTGGTGCCATTTTTCTACTGATTGATTTCGGCGACAAGAAGTGAAATGGTTACGATTTGAGAACGGGGCGTTTAGACAACCTGTGTCCATACACACGCACTACAAGCCGCCTAAAATGGATAAACTACAAGCAAGGAGCCAGGAGTCAGGAGTCAGGATGCCGACAACATGGCAGTCGAAAAGGCTCGGCCTTCTATAAAGTGGACACTTGTTCTGACCTTTTGAAGTATATATTGAATATACACACTCTGAAAAGTGAATTTTCCTTTCCAAAAAGGATTTCGGCTTTCATTTAGTCCTTGGCAAATCAATTGAAAAATGTCAGACCGAAGTCTTGCGGGTGGGTTTGAAGAAATAAAGCGATAGGAATGAAAGGAAGTGAATACTTATTTTAGAACTGGGGACAAAGACATGTGGGGGAGAGTGTGAAGAAGTTGAATGGAGGAAACAGGGGACTTTGAACTTTCAAAATTCAAAAGGTAAGTGCACACATACCCGAACGACACCAGTTGATTCTCCGTATCGAACAAGGAAAGTCGAGTGTTAATAATTTAACGAATCTTTATTGAAGTTTGATGTTTGAAAAATACCCTCCTGAATGACGAGCTGGGAGATACTGTGTAGGCCGCGGGAAGAGTGCGGTCCGTACTGGGGCGTGGGGCTGCGTTCAACATCGACAGGTGTGTTCCTGGAAGGTATCGTAATGAGTAAAGTGACCTTATAAATAAAACATTTCGCTCTGAACTTCTGCGTGTAGCAGACAGGACAAATTTCAACTTTTCATTTTCTCTCGGTTTTCTATGCCTTTTGACTGTAAATATGCGACTCCTTGGAAAAAAAAAACCTGACATCGTAGTTTGTATTCCTGGCTTTTTGCGAAGGCAGAATAGTCGGACGATTGCGATTAGAAAAGTGAGGGTGAAAATTCAGAATGCGGGTGAGATGAACGCTGGGAATTCAATAATGACATTTTGAAATTGAAATGTTGTCTTTTATGTTTTTGCTTTCGATTTAATTCAATTTAAGGTTGCGTGTAAGGACGAGGCAGTGATGCACGTTGTGGATCAAGAATGTGTTTAGATATTGGTTGCTCCTCACAGGGACAATTGGGCTCTATTTATTCATTCTTTACTAATAATTCTTCTATTTTTAGGACAGTATCGGTTAGACAAGCCAAAAGTAAAGTAAAGCCTGTGCTAGTATGTCAATATTTATAAGAACATGCTCTGTTAGGTAAGTAAACCCACTGGAAAATCCGGTGGCCTCCAAAAAATCAAAGTGAGGTCGGAAAGAGTTCATCATTTCATTTACTTCCATCTAGAACCAGAATGAAAACTCTACAAGTTGGAAGCCCGCGGCAGCATGGCAAGCACGCGGATTCATACCCATCATGACCAGGATTTTAGTTTGAAGCAAGAATCCCCAGTGCTTGCCGTTCACGTTCACGCTGCTGAAAAATGTTGCTTCAATTAAGTTAAGTAAGAAATTTGGCCGGCTTCAACGAGGAATGCTGTTGCTGATATAAGGAATATCGTCAGCAACCTGCTCGCCGTGAGTGCAGCCGGGGGCTCATCCTATTCCACCACCGTGTTTTAAATTTTTTATGGAAATGAAAGTTCAATAGATGTTGTAGAAAAATGGTCCAACGCAATATATATTTTCGAAATGTCAAGTTGACGTATCCTGAATTCAGAAGGCGATCCCAATCGAAGACGCTGCTCGTATAGTGCATTCTGACGTAGCGTGGGTCAATTTGGTAGAAACGAGGTTGCTGTTCTCCATCAAAAATATTCCCAAGCTCATTTGAGCAAGGATAAGTTTCCACACGACACAATAATCGCCATTAACTTAACTCACCAGCTAATCTAGTATGAAGGGACTATTTCAGACGAAGAAGTTGGCTTGTCAACTGTACGCGATGTGATCGAAAAGCGGAAGTGGCAATGGATAGGTGATACATTAAGAAAGGGCGACAAATGCTTTCCTGGCTACACCATGCAGTGGCACCAACTACCTCAAGCTGGGCAACGAGTGGATCGCCCAAAGCGCGCTTGGCGCAGAACAGTGGAAGAGCATTGTTGGCATCTTAGGAAATCGTGAGGAGAACTGGAGTGCGTGACAGGTAACTACGAACAATGGCGCGTTGGTGTGGTTGTTACGCTATACCATACCAAGGGAAAATGGTAACCATATATATGGTTAACCCGGATTTTGAAACACGAACTGCATGGTATCGTAGCGTTTTGGTGCCAGTACGGAAAGAACAAATCTCACAGACGCTGAACTGACACCAGGAAACCAATAGAATTCAAGCGGGGAAACCCACCTGAAGGACGCAATCAAGGCGGCTGTAGAGAAAATCATTGAACACAAGATTTGGTGCAGTAGAAATGAATGGTTTCACGAAGAGTGCCAGGGGACTATCCATAAGAAAAAGACAGCATATAAAGAATATGAGAGAAGATGAGACAAATTGGTAGAAGTACCTAACATGTACCTCTAACAGCAAAGTACAGAATCCTTCTCAAAAAATATTGTTGGCGAATATCAGAGCTGATTTGAAAGGGGAAAGTCAACTATGGACCAGATATTCTTAATGAGACAGGAGAATTTTCTTTGATTTCAAACAGGCCTACGACTATATAGATCGCTCGGTACTGTCCAAAAGATTGTCTGAACTGAAAGTTTTCACGAAGTTCATTAGATTCATCTGAATGAATTGAGTCAGTGTCGCGCTCATGGAAAATTGAAAGACCAGCTAACCGGCAGGTTGATTCCAAATTAAAGCAAGGCGATTGGTTGGTTGCAAGGTTATTCGACATCGGATGCTATAATTGTGCCGAGGGAACCCCAAGGACTGCTTGAAATCCTGGCGGTATTGGACATCGTATCAGCCAAATTTGGATTCGCGCCCGCTTTCCGAGGCAAAGGGTCAATCGTCGATCTGACCGCAGTATCTCGTTGGCGAGAGGAATAGTCTGGCGGATGAGTGAACCCCACAGCCAGAGTGACCATTAGGACATCTCTCTCGACATCAGAAACGGAGGAGGCCACAGTTGAATGAGCAATAGAAGTGGAAAAACCAGCATAGTTGAATGGTCCACTGAAGCTTTCGAGGAAAATACATTTCTGGCGACTTTAAGAGAAGGTTACGACCCGAAGAGAATGCGGTGGAAAAATTAAAGCGGCTATGTTAGCGGGTAACTGAGGCATGCGACTCTAAAATGTCGCGACCGAAGTTTCACAGTTACAGTAGGAAACCAAACTATTGGTGGAATCAAGAAATCTCGGTGTTGTGAGAATCCTGTCTGTGAGCGATGTGGCTTTGCCAACGGGCAAGAGGGAAGCTAGAACATCTACAGCCGGAAAAATAAAACTGCAATCTTTAAAGCAGCCTTCTTAAGGCGGAAAATAAGCGCAATTGCTAGAAGCAGCTGTGCCTTAAAGCAAATGAACAAGATTGGTGGACAACAATCACCTCAAGTAACGCGCCCGCGACTTTTGTTCAAAATAATCACAATCCTTTTCCCGTAACAGGAAGAAAGTGGACCTTAACAGAACGTCTTCTCAATCTCTGGGATGACCGAGGAGGATGAATTAAGGATAACAAGGCTTTGGGATTGATTCCGAACAAAGCTCTAAATTTACAAACACAAAGCTAAAATTAGGCCCGTATTGTTCATAAGCACATTTGAATCGTACACGGTGGAAGGATTACCGAAGCTCCAAAAACTACCTGGACAATATGGGGAAGATGCTGGAGAGGGTGATATACAACAGGCTGCTTCCGTTCATCGAGTTAGAGGTTGGTCTATCACAGGGACAGTACGGAACGGCCGTGGACCTGGCTCGCGAGGCATCGGCCACCGGTAATTGCTGCGCTGGATGTCAGGAATGCCTCTAACTCGGCCAACTGAAGTTGGATTATGAGCACCCAGGCTAAACTGGGTGTCGTTGTTACTTAACTTGGATAGTCGAGAGTTATCCCTCGGAGAGACTTCCTTGGTACGGGACAGATGACTTGACGAAGTGAAATGTTATGAAAGAAGGCGGTCCCCCTGACTCAGTATTGGACTCCCTGTAGTGAAATATGACGGAGCGCACGGCGTTTGGGTGCCAAAGGAGACAACATCGATTGGCTTTGCAGACGACCTGGCGGTGATTGCAATTGCGACACACCCCAGGATGTTTAACTGCATGGAAGTGAAGCCACTAACCAAAATTTCGAAAAAGGCTGCTATACCCATACGATCGAAAGCACAGAGAATTGAATTACCACCTAATACAGTTCCTTACATGACAAGCTGATACAGGAAGTACTTGCATCGCGTCGGATTGGATGAATCCTACTCGGTAAACCCGAAGACCCGGAGCATGTTATATTCCTTCGTCCGAGATTCGCAATTGAAAGAGAGAGGTTAAATGGCATCCTGAACACGGTGACTCCATAGTCGTGCTAGTAGAAATCAAGGCCCTCCTCGGGCAGGAATACTTCATGTTGGTCCTACGGAGATATGGGTGGATAAGTGAGGGTGGTTTTAATGGGTGAGAATCCCACACACTGCTGCAAACTGGCGCAGAAGCGTCTTTTAAGATTTCTACCTCCATCCATAAAAAAACGTGAATAATAATAATAATAATCTTTGCGCAACAATCCATGTTGGATAAGGGCCTTGAAGTGTGTTAGAGCACTTCATTCAAGACCGTAACGGTACACTAGGGGACAATGTGGTCAGCATTGCGCTCGACGTTACTAGGGACGAATATTGCAGTATTTCACCTATTTAACGAAAAGAAGTCGTAGTGCCTTCCTCTCGCAGCGGTTCAAAGGGCAGCGTCTGACGAGTTGCCTCTGCCCTGGACGAAACCGTTTGTCCATATTTTTTAATGCTTGGGTGCCATGCCCCAAACGAGCAATCCGTGGACCAAAAAACTTGAGAGTAAATTGCTCTCCATTTGGTCCGGTCCAACATCAATTCGATGTCGAATTAGGATCCCCCACTTATCCTAAACAATAATTTAGCTTTAGCGTCCTGCGAATCGATCCACCGATAAAACGGCGTGAGGAACGCACTGGCCCGCCGCGCATTAAATGGTGGCGATTTGGTGAGAAGAAAGAAGATGCGGTCTCACTCATACGATTGCCAACCATTACGAATGTGGAAGAATCATGGAACCAAATGAAAGACACGATCCACAAAGCGGCCTCTGCAACCCTCGGGGTCACCAAGCCGGGTAAGCGGTACATCAACCGAGATACTTGGCTTTGGAATGATGATGTTGAAATGAAGGTCCGTGAAAAGAAACGCCTCTACCACAAATTTCTCGACGATAAAACGCCTGCTAATTGGCAAATTTATAAGAATGCCAACCGGGAAGCAAACAAAGCGGTCGCTGTCACCCGAGCGAACCATTTCAAAAATCTTTACGATAAACTGGACACTCGGGATGGCGAGAGAGATCTGTATCGACTTGCTAAAAGCCGTGATGAACGCACACAGGATATCGAACACTTCTGTTGTGTTAATGACAAGAACGGTACTTTACTTACCAACCGTCGAGCCGCAATGGATAGATGGCGAGAATACTTCGAGCAGATTTCAACTGAAGAATTTGCTCATCCTCCACTTCCACAATCATTGCCGACATTTGGAGCAGTTCCACCAGTCAGCGCAACTGAAGTCGAGGAAGCAATAAA
Source organism: Hermetia illucens (assembly GCF_905115235.1). NCBI lineage: Eukaryota > Metazoa > Arthropoda > Insecta > Diptera > Stratiomyidae > Hermetia > Hermetia illucens. Next base: position 149,646,880 of record NC_051850.1, on the reverse strand, counting down.
ACAAATGAAATCGGGGAAAGCAACAGGACCTGACGACATCGCATCTGAGCTCTGGAAAGCAAAGAGCTGGGACCCAACACTGTGGCTCAGTGAATTGTTTAACCGGGTTATTCAGGAAGGAAGAACACCATCTGACTGGCAAGAAAGTACCACTGTTCCAATATGGAAAAAGAAAGGTAGCCCAGCAGAATGTTCAAATTACCGTCCGATCCGGTTACTTTCCCATACCATGAAGATTTTTGAACGCATTCTTGACAACCGTATTCGCGAAATCGTTGAAATAACCGTGAATCAAGCCGGATTTGTCAAGAACTGCGGAACTACTGACGCAATACACGCTGCGCGGTTACTCATGGAGAAACACCGTGAGAAGCATCGACCTCTTTACATTGCCTTTCTGGATCTAGAGAAAGCGTTTGACCGTGTACCACACGAGCTCATCTGGTATGCTTTACGACAACACTTCGTGCCAGAAGAACTCGTGCGCTGGGTTCAATTGCTCTACCACGATCCGAAAAGTAAAGTTCGAAGTATGGCGGGTGTATCAAAACCGCTTCGTGTCTCTGTTGGAGTTCATCAAGGAAGTGCCCTCTCACCACTCCTCTTTGTGCTTGTTATGGACACCCTCACACGGGATATCCAACGTCCAGCGCCGTACACACTGCTTTATGCAGATGATGTTTTCCTAGCATCTGATAGCAAAAATGATCTCGAGCAACTTGTTCAAAAATGGAATGATCGCCTCATGCAACACGGTCTCAGATTGAATTTAAACAAAACTGAATTTTTGACAACCGATCCCCATGAAACAGGCACAATCACTGTCAGCGGCAGTGATCTGCCCAGAACTGAGCGATTTAAATACCTCGGGTCAACGCTATCAGCCAATGGAGAGCTGCGTTATGAAATTGCTTCACGTATTAACGCAACCTGGATGAAGTGGCGTTCCACAACTGGTGTCCTTTGTGATCGACGTATCAACGAACGTCTCAAATCTAAAATTTACCGCAATGTCGTCCGTCCAGTCGCTCTCTATGGTTCTGAGTGTTGGCCGACCATAAAAGACAATGAACGGCGTCTTGCGGTAATGGAGACGAAGATGCTACGTTGGACTAGTGGCGTCACACGTTTAGATCACATCCAAAATGAGGATATCCGCGATCGTTATGGGGTTGCATCGATCGTGGAAAAGTTGCGAGAGAGGCGTCTTCGATGGTATGGTCACGCAATTCGTGCAAACGAGAATTCACTTGCAAAGATTGGTCTGAACATCGAAGTCGATGGTAAACGACCAAAAGGCAGACCTAAGCAACGGTGGCTTGATACGCTGGATGGGGATTTGAAAGCCTCGAGATTGCACCCAGATCAGGCATCCGATAGAGCCAAATAGCGAAGCCGATCACGACGAGCCGACCCCGCTTGTGAACGGGACAAAGGCTGAAGAAAAAGAAGAAGAAGAAGGCTCAAACTATTGGCGGTTTCACTCGGATAAAATTCGTAACCTTGGCATGTTTTTACGAATATATAAAGGAGCTTTTTCCGTCTGTTGCCACTCACGGTCGCGCTGCCCTCAGGGCAGAGGTGAGGCAGCGTTTGATGAGTTGCTTCTGCCCTGAGCGAAACCGTTTGTCCATATTTCAGGACAAAACGGGCCAAAACGTCTCCATCCGAAGTCTGCAGTCAGAAACTTACATATTTCAATTTGGAATTAAGAATAACGCAATCTCTTTGTTTTTCACAAAAAGAGCCGCAAACTCCTTGCAAATTTGCCGGATTCACGCGCCATTCTTGTGCTAACAGTACTCTAATCCTTGGAAATTTTTTCTTGCTGGTTTAGAACGTTAGACTGTGATCCTGAATTATTATGTCTACTAGTATTAGACCAGATTGAAAGCGTATGTTACTGAACATAAATTTGTCACTCCATCCCTTATAAATCAGCCCGATGAGAAGATTTCTATAATTTCCTACTCCTCATATATATTTGTTCCCAAAAAGGTCTGGGCAAATTTGTCAGTTGGATGTCCCTCATTACGCTAGCTTAGCAAACGCGAAACTCTCGGTTTCTCTCTACGCACCTAAGGGTTCCTCTTTCTTGGGTTCTGGCTTCTTGGGACCACTCTTTTCCTGTGTGCTGGCCCGCCTTGCTATAACCCCAGTAGAAATCAGACTTACTCATTTAGGCGATCAGGTACCAGTGAGACGTTTGTTCGAATACAGAAAGTTACATCCGACTTTGACGTATCCAATGTCCACGACTAGCGTAAAACCCTTCATTGGCGAAGCGCTTTTCGACCCTCTTATCTAAATCCGTAGGGTTTTTCGTATCTCTTCGTACAGGACAGGTATTGGTGAACGAAACGCTTGGCTCCTGAAAAGCCACTTGTTTAGCCCGTAAGTCATACAACTTATATTGATTCCGAGAAAGCTATATTCCTCATCAGTCAATCCTGAAGTCCACTGATTGGCCCTTCATCAGACATGAGCAAGTGGTATAGAACTATTTTACGAATAGAATTCAGCAGTATAAGAGCCGAGCATTGATTCAACAACGATAGTGAACGGCATCTCTACAACTTCATAAATGTTTCGGTTGAAGATTTATTGATTACTAATATACATCAAATGAAAATTATACACAAAGCAGAAATGAGCACTGTCCTTACCCACAAATCAATCCCACTGTCCCACCTTCCTCTTCTTCCGTTTCTCTCATTGTTGCCAATATATGTATAAACTCCAGAATTCAGGAAATATTTGAAAATCACTACAAACATCTCCTCCTAAATTATCCCTTGAAATCATATCTTTTGAAACCATTTCTCATATCTATCGTCTCGTCTCCGACTAGGCATCTACTGATCATCCCCAAAATTAACCGAATGCAATACGTGTTTTGCATAAACAAATAGCAAAAGCGGTTTTCGGGTAAAATTTGCTAAGCGTTCGTCATGCGAAGAATCTTAATTTGGAGGTTCTGGAAGGCATACATTTATGGCCGACCATGGTTCGTAATGTTTTAACATCATCGTCTCAATTGGCGGCAGGATTTTAACGGAAACCGTCCGTTGAGTGTAAGGAGGTATTCCAGGTATGCGCCCAGAAATAAAGTTCCCTGCCAGGATTAGTTGAGGCCATCCAAAATTTCATCAAGTAAATCGACGAAAGGAGTTGATACTGCTTCCCCTGGGCTGATAAAGGTGATACTTTCTTAGGGACAGAGCCGGAATTCGCCAGGTAAATTTGGTTTTCCTAACCAAATACCGACAGCATCCCTTTACGTCCTGCCAGACATCGAAACCGCCAAGCTGGATAGCCTAACTAATGTTGTGTTTTCTCTAATTTGCATATGACCGAAGGTAGTTTCAATCTTTATAATAAGTGCCAGGAAACCCCAAAAAAATCAGACACGGGCAGGCCGCTCCCACTTGGCGCCGAATTTGGTAAAACGGCGATGTTCGGGCAATTAGTTTAGATTTCACTATTGAATTTTCAGATATGACTGAAATTTTAATGTCCACCGTGCAAGGATTTATCATCTCTTCCATGAGTGCAGGCACTGGGTTGCGGTTTTATCTGCGGAAAATTCAGGTGAAGTGGCCGTCCCATGCCGGGATTTCATTCAGTCGCGACGGTGTCCTGTCTCGTGTATTCGAGTGCCTCCCTTAGAATGGAATATAACAAGGACATTCTTACTTTGTACGTATATATGGATAACAAATCGTCGGACAGCCATTTTGATTTATACAACTTGGGAGGGGGATGGAGTCGCGTCGGTAGGAAATAGTTGTGCACAATAAGAAAGATGTTAAACGAACTGTGAAATTTTTTTATTTGAATCGAGCTCTTTGGACTCACCCTGTTTTTATCCTGGCTGCGTTCCGTCCTGGCATGGTGGCGGCATCACTTGGAATCGAGAAGAGCAAGAAGTGAGGTTAGTTATAATCAGCGAGAGCAACAGAAGCATCAACAAAGCATCCAACAGGACGGAAATCCTGAAATGCGAAGACCGAATTGCGAATTTTCTACATGTACATATGAATGTTCTTGAGCATATACAAGTATGTATGCAGTGTACATACGGAGGAGTTGAGGAAAAAAACGGAACGCTTCGTTATGACTTTTCCTTTATTGACTTAACCACCGTACATGGCGGCAGTAGCGCGATTGGGGCTGGGAATCGCTACAATTGCCGGGAATGAGGGTTTCGCTGATGACGACGACGGTGGTGGTGGAAAACGGAGTAGCTGTACGAATTTAAGTTATATGATGGAATGGTGTAACAAGTTACGAAAAAGTTGCTTGCATCATATATGTACCAGTGTACATAGACGACGAGCTGGAGAGCAAGCAACAAGACATTACGGCCAGGCCGATAACAGGAGTCGGAGCATCTGATGAGCCGAGCGTGTCACAAAGAAAACGACCCTCAGTTTGCACAAAATCGTGATGTGAATTTTTTAAAATGCGTTTCCAGCAGTTTTCGGAGTTGGGTGAATTTTTGTAGAGGAATACTAACCGAAGGAATTTGGTACTACGCTAGGCTACAGTAGCTTCTCTCTGATTCTAAGAAAGAAATCTAAAGACCTAAAGGCTTAAGGAACTAGACTTCCATGAAATACTAAACCACACACTATTCGCCTTTTATATCCATATTGAAAAATACTCTACGGGTATCTTTTGAGTTTGCGGAACCATGTCCCATTCTTCCACAGTTCCGAATTCTCTTACAGAACCGAATATTTACGCAACAGATTTCCATCTTGCTAGATGCCCCCTATACTGTATTGTCTCCAGACACCTGAGAATATTTCAGAATTTATTCTAGGTTGAAGCCTTTGGAACGAAATATTATATTTTCATGACTTATCCAAACAATGCAGTATCCACTCTTGTTCTTTTTTGTACCAGAAGATCTTAATTCAATTACTGGAATTTAACTAATTAGAATCTCCTAATTGGCAAAACATTGGATAACTGATTCCAAACTGAAAGGTGGTGTTTGCTACCTTTGCTAAAACATACAAATAACAAAATGTCTGCTTAGTCTTACCTAGGAATCGAATAAAAAGAGGCACACAACATAGAGAATCAATGTGCAGCATGATGCGTTCAGGGAAAAACGCTGGATTTCAAAGGCCGTAATAACAACCGCGTGAAAGCATAGGTGGTCCAAGAAGACTTTTCATGATCGATGGCTAGATCGAGAGCCGGAGCGAAAAAGATCCGGGCTTAAGGTGAAAATTACGTGAGTCCCTTTATAATTACTTGGGCTTTAGATATTTCCTTGTCTGCCTCTACCCCGGGCCCAAGCGTCAGCCCTCATTTCCCCCTCTTTTGTTTTGGGCTTGAGCAATCTATCATTTCCTGCGCTCAGCATTAGTCTCGACTGGATAATGGATTTACTGGATGATTTGTAGCGAGTAGGCTTCAGAAGCTGCTTAAATTTTAACGTTGCATTTATCATCGCTTCTATATACTGGCTGGCTTGATAGAAATGATATGATTTCCAATACCAATGAAACCAAAGTTATCTCTGGCGTTGTCCACTATAGTGGCTTGTTGAAGGCTAATTACATGATTACCCATCATGTTCGATATTAGTAGAAGACGGGGGTATACTATATATTCTATGAGTGCATCATCAATGGCATACTGGAGAATTTTCTACAGGGAATTGCTGTCGACTACAGCAGATGAATTTCTGGGAATATCAGTCACAGTTGTGGGATGAAACTCCTAATATAGTTCCACATTCCACTTATATTCAAGAAGCAAGTAACTAACTTTATTTTACGGTCGCCTCTAAGCAGAACGCCTTCAACCGTCTTCCTTTGCTACACAGCCTATGTTTGAAGGAATATTTCCTTCTTTAGGAAATCCCTGGGTTCCTGCCAGGATTGTAGGATAGTTAAGACTGTAGCCTCATAGATGACGAGTTCTGTGAGGGACTTTATTTGAAAAATCATTATAGAACGACTGAAGATTTGCTAAACTATCTTCTGACTAGCATTAAAATGTGCCGACAAATATTTTAAAGGCCGGCCAAATAAGATTCAGGTTCCTGTGGAGAGCCAAGCATGAAAAACCACCACAGGAATTTCCTCAAAAAGGGTTTCCTTCGGGTTAGATTGCGTACCATAACCATCGAATTGAATTCCTCATCACGTGGCAGACGATTACGCTCCTGACGAAGAGATACCGTTAAACGAATTGTAGACACTTTAGAGAAGGGTAAACTTCCTCTAGCTAAATGAACTTCGAATAGTAACAATCTCCTGGAACAGTCATCATTATCAAGGCCGCAAACATCGATATCCGTTCTAGGCCAGCCTTAGCAAGGAACTGCAGACATTTCGGTTTTGGGTCGTAGTCCAGCAATTTGATAGCCTTAAAAGCTGTCCAGGAATAAACAATTGCTCCATCTCAGGGAGAGTCTGCCTTGTCTGCTTTTCCTACCATAGATATCGCTCTTATAGATAAGGCAAATATAATGATGCGTTTAACCTAGACCTGTATACAATCTAACCCATCTTTATTTCCCCTGTGGCGATCGATTTATCTACTAATTTACCAAAATGAAACTTGCCTGTGAAGGATATTTTGCCGCGAAGCGTCCTCTTATACTTTTAAGCTCTTACCTCAGCTTGCCGACCTTGTCTTTACCGGAGAAACTAGTGTGGCGACACTTCACAGGCACGAACCTTGAATCCATCGCCTTCAAACTACATTTTGTACAAAACACCAACGACGCTTGACATCGACATTCTGATGAGTATCCACGCACTCGATTATAACTCCGAGAAAATGGTCTTCAATTCAACATGCAAGTAGAAAACTATTTGCCAAATCTAACTGTCGGAGTGGCGATCAGCGGAGATTTTTATGCAACGCAAACCTGCGGAAGATTGGTATCGGAGTCAGCGGCACTAAAATTTTAACTAACAAGGATGGAACATATTTACACCATGTAGGATCTCATCGAAAGTAGAACAATCTACGAAAAAAGACCACAGCTATGCAAACTTGGCCACAAACTCTTTGAGGGCCATACCATGAGGGCAGCTATCATCACCACTGACGAAATAATGACTTGCGTTATGAGAAGCTACGTAGAATTCGAACAAAAAATACCAATATCTCAGACGACGCAAAGCTTTAGAGCCTGAACGCAAAATCCAAATACAAGGTCAAGGAGTTTCCTATCTTCGGCTCAAACTCCTATTTACTCTGCGAGGCCTCAGACAAGGGACCTAAGCCATTTATTCCGGCCGATTTTCGCACCGAAGTATTTCACGCAATACACGATCATGCGCATCTAGGTATTAGGACGACGAACCGGTTAGTTACTGGAAAATACTTCTGACCGTACATGAACAAGGGCACAAACTCTCGCAAGTTCAAAGTCAAAAAATACCTAAAAAAAGAAGCGTATACCTTCGGTCGACCAAGCGCTTCCATACCATCCATGTCGACGTCATTGGCTCTTTGCGAGACTCGCACGAATACAAGTATTGCCTAACAAGCATCGACTGGTTCACAGGGTGGCCTGAAGCAACACCTCTGACTGAAATTGAGGCACAATCATGTACCGAAGCCTTTTGCCATCGAGAGTGGATCCCGCGGAACAGGGAATGTAGTTCCAGTCTACTTTTCTATCGGAGTTAGGCAAGCTCCTAGGTTTCAAATGCCACAGTCCAACGGGATGCTGGAACGTTGACACCGAACACTAAAGGCCGCTTTAGTGGCTTGCGACGATCCGTCGTGGTTGCGGTCCTTGCCTTTCGTCCATATCAGCCTTCACACAGCCCACCGAGAGGAGTTCACGGCCCCCGCTTAGATGGTGCACGAAGAGAATCTGCGCTTCCCCGCTAACCTTGTGCTGGATATCAGAGCAGGGTTAAGCGACTCCGGCATCCTGCATCTGCTCAGAGACGCGGTTTCGAAGCAGCGGCCGACTCCACCTTCCCGACACACGACTCCGGAGGTCGATACTCCTGGGAACCTCGAGAATGCTTACAGGTCTGCCTTCGGGTGGACGCTCCTCGGCTACTGAAACCACCATACGAGGGTCCACTTAGAGCTCTGGAGCTAGGGAAGCACTTTTTCAAGCTCTACGTTCGGGACGCGCCCACGTGGGTTGCCTTGCCGAGATTAAAGGCCTTCGTTGAGCGGCGGGCGCTTCAAAAAAGCTCCCACGAAGAATCAGGTTCGCCCAGTTGCCCTCTTGGTGGAATCAGTTGGTCGGCTTGCTCCACTGAACCCGCACGGTTTCAGCTGGGGGTGGAGCGAGGCACGAACCACAAATGCTTCGCTGTGGTTAATTCGCCTCTGCTGACGCAATAAACTGCCGCTGAGACAACTGACGTTCAAACAGGAGGCCGGGCGCGAAAACTAACTACCTATCACCAAAGCGATCAGACGCAGAAAAGAAAAACCTAGGGTACAGAAAAGATAAAATTAAGTATACATGCAGGCTGGTTTTAGTTAGGCTTAAGAGAGAATGTAAAGTACTGGAAGTGAATAATATATCAATCGTAAAGAAAGAATTTGAATGCGGAAACAGTAGTTGAAATAAAGAAACCAGCAATTCTAAACTATATCTGAATGGACTTTCACATTTCGGTAGATGTCAGTCTACCAGGTGTTTGCCTTTTTGCAAATAACTATTATTATTGTCCTTCTTCTTTCTTCTTACATACAATATTTGGAATTTCGATTATTCAATCCTTCTAATCCTTCCAGTATAGGGACTACCGTTGATCGATAGGGAAACATCATCTGCATAAACCGGTGTGTTAGGCGCTGGATGTTGGATGTCCCATGTGACCGTGTCCACAACAAAAACAAAGAGGAGTCGTGAGAGGGCGCTTCCTTGATGAATAGCAACAGAGATACGAAGTGGTTTTGATACACCCCCCACACTTTTAAATTTAGTTTCCGAATCGTGATAGAGCAATGGAACCCAGCACACGAGTTCTTCTGGCACTAAGTGCTTTCGTAGAGCATTCCAGATGTGTTCGTGTGGCACATGGTAAAACGCTTTTTCCAGATCAAGAAATACAATATAAAGAGGGCGATGCTTCTCATGGTGTTTCTCCTCGCAGCGTATATTGCATCAGTAGTTCCGCAGTTGCTGACAAATCTGGCTTGATTCAGGGTTATTTCAACGATTTCGCGAATACGCATTCAAAAATCTTCATGGAACAGGAAAGTAACCGGATCGGACGGCAATTTGAACATTCTGCTGGACTACCAATCTGTTTCTATATGGGAAGTGTGGTACTTTCTTGCTAGTCAGATGGTGTTCTGGCTTCCTGAATAACTCGTTTAAAGAATTCACTGAGCCACAGTGTTGGGTCCCGGCTCTTCGCTTTCCAGAGGTCAGATGCGATGTCGTCAGGTCCTGTGGCTTTTCCTCATTTCATTCGTTTTACAGCTTCCTCGACTTCGGTTGCGCTGAGAGTTACGTCACCGGGCTTAACGTGAGTACCTGCCTCGTGGACTTAATCCCATGGTCTTCTTGAGACACGGATTGATTTTGTGACCACAATCAAAGGTATACCAGTCTATACCGAGTGCATGGCTTAGGTGGATGCAAGACCTACCTAAATATCTACCGAACTAAGGAGTACATCTCCCGTGTTGAAACGCAACACCACGCTGAGACCCGAAGGTCTCTGTTCGCTTGAACAAGAACACAAACCGCATGAAGCCCCCACTAGGGGGCCAACTGCGAACAATTGAGCTAAACGCACATCCAACAGGAGTTCACCTGAAGTATGTGAATTCAGGGGCTATCCCGGTTCCTATTGTACCAGTGTACTCCTCGTAAGGTTTCGTAACTATTGCCACTTTAGATGAGTCCTCGTGCCGATCGTCCTATCTAGGCCTTTGGAGCATTCGTCTGCTGCATCACGGCCGGTAAGCCAATGCGATGCAGCGGGAGAGGGGAGGAGGTTCTCCTCGGCGACTTGGTTTTGGTTCAGCCGACAGTGCTGACGCCCCATTTTCCTCCCCACCACCTCTGAGCATCGGTTGCGCTCACATGAAAGTCCTGGGCGTTTAACGTGAGTACCTGCCATGAAGGCATAATCCCACGGTCCTCTTCGGACACGGATTGATTTTGGGACCACAATCAGAGCCCCGCCATGCAAGCACAGCGGTCCTGGTTTATACTGAGTGCAAGCTCAGCATTCAAACCAGTGGATACGAGACTTATCTAATACCTATGCCTCAACTAACTAGTACGGCATCCGAGTTGTACAGCGCAACTCCACGCTCGAGCTCCGAGGAGCTCTGCCCGCGATGTAGGCACAACCACAACCACCATGAAACTCCCACTAGGGGGCCAACCGCAAATAACCGGGCCGAGAACACATTCTTCAGGAATTCTCCTGGAGCATTTGCTCTCAGAGGGCCATCCCGGTTCACATGGTACCAGTGAGCTTCGTAACAGAGCCACTTCAGATGAGTCCCTTGCAGACTCGGGTCTGATCGCCCTCCTCGAGTACGTGGGGACGGAACTCCCCAACGGGTTAACTGGAATCAGCCCGAGGCAGAGAACCGCAATGGAACCTTTCACCAGCTAACTACCGCTCTGCGTACGGTTGCGCTCACAAGTGCTCCAAATGATGGCAATGATTGTGGAAGTGGAGAATGAGCAAATTCTTCAATTGAAATCTGCTCGAAATATTCTCGCTATCTATCCGTCTCAGCTTGACGGTTGGTAAGCAAAGTATCGTTCTTGTCATTGACGCAACAGAAGTGTGCGTTAATTTCGGCTTTTGGTGAGTTGATATAGATCTCTCGCCATCCCGAGTGTCCAGTTTATCGTAAAGATTTTTATAATGGGCAGCTGGGGTGACAGCGATCGCCTTCTTCGGTTGGCATTCTTATAACTTTGCTAATTGGCCAGCGTTTTATCGTCGAGAAACTTGCGATAGAGGCGTTTCTTTTGACGAGCCTTCATTTCAAGATCCTTAATCCAAGGCCAAGTATCACGGTTGATATACCACTTACCTAGTTTGCTGACCCCGAGGGTTGCAGTGACCGCTTTGTGGATCGTGTCTTTCATTTGGTTCCACGATTCTTCTAAATTCGTAATGGTTGGTAAACTCCTTTCTTCTCACGAAATCGCCACCATTTAATGCGTGGCGGACCAGTGCGTTCCTCATGTTGTTTTTTTCGGTGGCTAAATACGCAGGACGGCCATCAACGGCCGATGTTCAGATGCGATGGTTTCAGAGGGAACAGCTTTGCAATCGGTGGTAAAATGTCGGGGTCTTATAAGAATCTAGTCGGTTTGTATTTTACTGTTCCCATTATAAAATGTAAGAACATGAGACAATCATTTGATGAACCATGTATTAATTAGTACAAGGTCATGGATGTCCGCAAAATCGATTATATGCTCGGCATCTTCATTGCACGCTCCAAACCCCTTTCCCCATAACACCTGTTACTCTCTTCCTTTTCACCCACATGGCCATTAAAGTCTCCGGCAATGATATAGACATCAGCAGGCACATGGTAAGTCTTTTCTCGAGAAATTGCCAGAAGGCATCTTTCTAGGCATCAGGTCGACCTGTCTGTGATTCGTACGCGGTGAAGAAGTGAATAGTGAGATCAGCTGATATAATGGTGAGCCTCATCAGCCGATCGTCAAATCGATCGACTTCTTTAGTAGCATCACGGAAACCCTCTGAGATGGTAATGTCAACATTGAATTGAGTGCGTGGGCTACCAAAATAGAGAAGTTTGTAGCCTTTTTTACCGCATTTGCGTTCTATGTGGCAGCTCTTAGCACCAAACCATCGGTTTTCTTGAAGAGCACAAATGTCAATGCGCCTTTTCCAAAGGGCTCTTGCGAGTTTCTCGGTCTTTCCAGTTAGGGTACCAAAATTTAGTGTGCAGACATGCATTTGTTTCCTTCGGATTGTCTGCTTAGTTACTGTTGGTGAAAAGCCTTTTTGGTTTTCGTCATGATAGTTTGCTAGTGTTCAGGGACTTATTTGTTCCGTCACTTCTTGGTTTGTCCTGTTTGTATGACAATTTGAAGTCGGTTTAGTGGATGTGAGGTGCTTTCTTATGAACCCACATAGTTTATTCGTTCCTCTCTCCGCTCTCTCTATTGACATGTCAGTCCAGGATGTACATTTTCATGTTAGGCATTTATACTTACACAGATTTATTAAAAGTCTAGGAAATTTTAAGCAAAACCAGGAGTTCTGCTCTGACTCCATTCATCTCATAAGGAAATTTGTTTGGCTCAATATTTGAAACTCCGTGCAAGTGAGTTACTCATATGAAGAAAAGTTGTAATTTCTCTTTTCTAAAATATTAATTCCGAGTGTAGATACTTTGTAAATTTCAAGTCACAGATTTATCTATTACTTGGCCATTTTGCCAAAGCCAAAATTAAAGCAACATATTCTCCGAATATTGTCCAATCGACATAAAATTGGATCCATTCAAAATCCCTCTCCATCTCCGAACTGACTTCAAATGAAATTGCACAGTTTTTTTCCTTTTCTTTATTAAAGAATGGAAAATTGAGATTGAAACCACTTTCGAAGTGGAAAAATGAAACGAATGGCGTATAAAACTGGCAGCGGAATCTTACGTCGTATGACAACCAACAGTTGTATGTGAAAGAAAAATAAGATGAATGTGAAAAGTTACAAAGTTGATACCAAAAACTTGCAAACATATAGTAATCAGTCTAGACTTGCCAATGATAACATTCATGTTATTTTTCAAGAAACACATCCATTTTAAATGTAACCACAATGACGTAGAGTAAGCACCCACATATGTGCAGCGGACGTAGGTATGTATGTTTGCCAGCACAAAGATTCACATATTACATTCCGCAAACATCTAAAAGCATTTTTGTAAATTGCCATAGAAAAATAGGAACTTAAAAATTGAACACTGAAATCTAGAATCCAGAAAAACCTTGCCCAGAGTTCTCAGCTATCTCCAAGTTATCGTGGAAAGTGAAAAGTGGAGTACACTCGGGTTGAGAAGTCAGCATCCATAGGAAGTCACCAGGGCCACTCAGATTTGATTACCATTGGTTTGCAAGGTAATAATAAAGGGTTATGTACTTGGGGGTAGATATGGCTAATTGCAAAACTAGCTCAATGGCTACATATTTCTTCGTAAATGTCACGCTCATCTGGACGGCCTAAAGTTTGAGGCCTAGAGAGTATTCAATGGCAGCTTCAGAATTATTTGCATCACTGCCGAAATGGGAAAGTGTTCATCTACTACTGCCATACATCGTGCAAGGATCGCAGACAGCATATTCTACTTATGTTAGTTTTCTCTAGACACAACGAAAACATTAGCGTAGAAAAACTATAAGAAGCAATGCTAAAAGCTTTGTGTAACTACAGTCCTATATTATCTAGGAATGAGTGAGTTATAGACGAGTCCTGGAGGAGCTTGCAGCGCCAGAACATCCACAGAGAGACACATGTTTAAACCGAGATAAATGCCAAAAGGGAAGGACACAACCGCGGAACGTTTGCGTGACTGCTACAAGTACTTTTCAACACCCAACACTTGAACATATTGGAACTTGTAAATTAGAGAAAAATAGCTGGAACAATTTCCCGTCAAGCGGTTATGTGATGCAATGGAAAGGAGCGAACTGAACCAACTGACATCCTGGCCCGGCGGCATTACAGCGACAGCAGGACATGGTGCCGTGTTATTAAACGTTTCATATTTGGAACAGTGACGTCGGATTTTCAATCACTTGCTTTTCTGTTGCTCCAGTTTCCCCAAATGATAATTAAATCCTCGGTCGAAAGGATTAATCTGCAGCTCGTCATCGCGCAAATTGATAGAAAGCTATCAATGTTGCAAGTGAGCTAACTGATGTTGCTTGATAAGCAAAAGGTGGACCTACATTGGTGCTTATTTGGAGGTCCAATTACAATACGAGATTAGTTTTCTTAATTGATGTACATTTCCCTTTTCCACTCGGAAATGACACTCCTGATTTAATGAGGTTAGCAATTTCGTCTACATACTCGTATGTTTGTTTTTCACATATTTTAGGTATTGATTTTTGTTGAAGTCATTAAAAGCATTTCTGAGCGGGTAGCAGCTTAGGAAATCTATGTAGGACTTTTTTAGGATTAAACATTCTTCGAACTATTCTATTGCTCAGGAAAGGATCTTTCTTAGAAATGAAGGAGCACATGGTCCTCCACTGAAAGCCAATAACATTCGCCAAAGTTTGGGCTTCAACACCCAGGCCCAGGTAGTGGCAGCGCAGGGCCCGTAAACTTTTTCTTGGGGAATGTGGATTGTAGTTATAGTGTACACCCCCTTCGCCCCATGATAAAACAGTATGTATATATTTAGGAAGATAGGGCAGAATGACGACCAATTGAGTTTAGGGGGGAGTTGTGGGTCCACTCCTGTTGAATATGACGTACAATAGGGTCATCGTCCTTCCTGTGTCAGAGAAAGCCACGATATTCGGTTTTACTGGGGATATTAGACGGAGGGAGTTGAGCTTGAGCTAGTAGAGGAGAGGAAACGGAGGCGGTATTGATCAACAACCATAGCAGAAAGAATAAGAAGTACGAAAGTATGAAGAATACGCAGAGCCATTTATGGTATACCCACATCTGGACATCTGGATTATGCCTGGAAAAATACGGTAAATACCATGGTATCGCTAGTACGGATGATGGCCGCCACTGCAAGCCCGAGATACAAGTATGGATTACTCATAGTCACCCTATTATATATAGTGTTAGTCTGGCAAAACAACTAGCAGAACATTCGAATGCATCGAATGTCTCACCTTCCTACATTTTATAGTGGGAACAGTAAAACACAAATGGACTATATTCTCATAAGACATTTTATCACCAACATGATTGCAGAGCCTTTCCCTGTGAAGCCATTGCACCTCAACATTGACCGTTGATTGCCGTCACTTGCTGGCCCGCCGTGAATCAAATGGAAGCAATTTGGTGAGAAGAAAGAAGAAATGATATCACTTACGCGATCACCAAACATCACGAATGTGGAAGAATCGTGGAATCAAATTAAAGGAACTATCCACAAACCGGCCTCTGCAACCCTCGGGGTCACCAACCCAGGTAAGTGGTGCATCAACCGAGATACTTGGCTTTGGAATAACGATCCGAAATGAAGGTCCGTGAAAAGAAACGCCTCTTCCACAAGTTTCTCGACGATTAAACGCTGGCCAATTAGCATCCGAACCGGGAAGCAAAGAAAGTGATAGCTATCACCCGACTTGGCAAAAGCGGCACGAAAGCACACGGGATATCCAACACTTCTATTGCGTTAATGACAAGAACGATACTTTGCTTACGAACCGTCGAGCCGCGACGGGTAAATGGCGAGAATATTTCGAGCAGATTTCAACTGAAGAACTAGCTCATCCTCCACTTCTAAAAGCATTGCCGACATTTGTAGCAATTCCATTCGTCAACGCGACTGAAGTCAAGGAAGCAATAAAACGAATGGGGTGGGAGAAAGCAACAAGAACTAACCATCTGGAAAGCAAAGAACTGGGATCCAACACAGAGGCTCCGTAAATTTTTCAATCAGGTTATTCAGGAAGGTAGAACACCATCTGCCTGGCAAGAAGAACCACAGTTCTAATATGGAAAAAGAAAGGTAGTCCAGCGGAATGTTCCAAGTACCATCCGAACCGGTTGCTATCCGATACCATGAAGATTTTCGAACGCATTCTTGACAACCGTATTCTCAAAATTGAATTGAAATAACCGTAAATCAAGCCGGCTTTGTCAAGAACTGCGGAACTACTGACGCAATACACACTGCGTGGTTACTCATGGAGACACAACGTGAGAATCGTCGGCCTCTTTACATTGCCTTTTTGGATTTAGAGAAAGCGTTTGACCGTAAGCCGAACGAGCTCATCTGGTATACTCTACGACAACAGGAGAACTCGTGCGGTAGGGCCAACTGCTCTACCACGATCGGAAAAGTAAAGTTGGTGTTCATCAAGAAATCGCTCTCTCTGCGCTCTTCTTTGTTCTTGTTACGGATACTATAATTCATCGTCCAAAGCCCTATACACTGCTTTATGCAGATGATGTTTTCCAAGCACCCAATAGCAAACATTATCTCGAGCATATTGCCCAAACCTGGAATGATAGCCTCATGCAAAACGGTCTCAGATTGAATCTGAATTTTTGGCGACCGATCCGCACGAAGCAGGCACAATCACTGAAAGCGGCAGTGGCCTGCTTAGCACTGAGCGATTTAAATATCTCGGATCAACGGTATCAGCCAATGCAGAACTGCATTATAAAATTGCTTCACGCATTAGCGCAACCTGGATGAAGTGGCGTTCCACAGCTGGTGTTTTTTGTGATCAGCACTTGGTAAAGGTTGGATTTTCAACCCCGTCTTCGAAGAGGTTGGACATTTTATGCAGGGGTCATCCTCCTTAGAAAGATGTGGTCTCTCAAATTGGAGTTTCTTTCTATATCATCATAATAAAGTTTGAACTTTCAACCTTACCCTAGGGGATGGGGAGGATATGTAGAAGAAAAATGACGGTTTCCCTCTCGAATTGCACATGATGGTGGACCGGACCAAATGAGGAGCAACTTACTCCCCCTAGTTTGGAGCATAGCGCCCAAGCATTCAAAATTAAAAAAACCAAAAAATGACTGACGGTTTCGTCCAGGGCAGATGCAACTCATCAGACGCTGCCTCACCTTAAACAACTACCCAGCTTTAGTCTAGCTTAGACTAAAACAACTGGCGTTTTAGTCCGATATAATTCGCAACCATGTCTTATTTTTACGATGATATAAGGAAGCGTTTTCCACCTGTTGTTTCGGTCACGCTGCTCCCAGGGCAGAGGTGAGGCAGCGTCTGATGAGTTGCCGCATATCTTACATATTCACAACATGTCTCAAAGATGTGATTTTCCCGGGAAAGTGGAGGAAACAGAAGCTTGTGCTAATCCCGAAGTCAAATAAACCTTTGAGCGATCCTTCCTCTAATAGGCCTATATGCCTGCTAAACAGCATCGACAAGCTCTTCGAATGTGTCAATCACAGAAATGGAGGGTAGTCTCTCAGACACGCAGTTTGGATTCCGAAAGGCAAGTTCTACTGTAATTGTGATCATTACAGTAGCGGAATTTGTGGAAAAAGCAATGGATGCTAATAAATCTTGCGCGTTAGTTACTTTCGATGTGAAGAATGCCTCCAACACGGCAAAATGGAGGAAAAACAAGGCGATTTAAGCCAAATATGGCGCTCCTAAATACCTGGTGCACATAGTCATGAAATTTTTCTCCGGGAGAGGATATTGTGTTATGATTCGGACGATGGACCGAAGATGTATAAAACAACCTGCGGGGTTCCACAAGGATCAGTCCTTCGTCCTCTCCTGTGGATGATAATGTATGATGGAATTCTAAAGTTGCAACTCCCCAAGGGAGTGAGAATTGTTGGCTTTGTAGACGACACCGAAGTGACTATCGTGGCACAAGATATTGATAAGATCCAGGCATTCACAAACAAGGCAATTTTTGAAATCAGATCTTAAGTTGAGCAAGCTGGTCTGACGTTCGCAGAGCATAAAACCGAGGTAGTTTTGCTCACCAAGCGAAGGAAGCAAACGTCGATAAAGGTCAGAATTGGTGAACACATCTTACAGTCGCAGCCAACGCTTAAATAACTAGGAGTCATGGTTGACCAAAGACTTAAATTCAAGTCCCATTTTGAAAATTCAGCAACCAAAGCTTCCAGCGTGGCTACATTATTGGCAAGAATGTTACCAAATATAAGTGGTCCTAGGCAAAGCCGTCGGCTGCTTATGTCGAAAGTTGTCAGCTCCATCTTGCTTTATGCAGCTCCAGTCTGGGCACCGTCTTTGAAGTTCGGCGAGTCCTATACCAATCGTCGGCGATTGGCACGAAGTGAATCCATTTTGGAATGGCAAAAAAGATGGGGTGATTCACGTAAAGGACACTGGTTACACAGGATTATTCCAGATGTCTCAAAATAGATCAAACCAAGCACGGTGGGGTTAGCTACCGCCTAACTCGATTCCTAAGCGGGCACGGAGGGTGCATACCTTTATCGCTTCCATATTGCTCCGGAGGATGCGAAACATGTTCTTTTTAACTGCCCGCGGTTCGCCGCGCACACAGCGGAGGCGGAAATTGACGCCAGGGCACGGTTAACATTCGAAAATATCGTGGACCACATGCTAGCGAAGCGATTTAGCTTCAGAAGAAAGTTATTATGCAAATAACGACGCAGTTCGTAACTGATCTTGCCTTGCGACGTTTGCAAACAAAACCTTAAAAAAGAGTCTCGTCTTTCTACCCCCACTAAAAACCCACGAAAACCCGTACTCCATACAAAATGTTAGAGCCATTCATTCAAGACCATAACAGTACACCACAGTAACACCGTAGGAGACAATGTGCTCAGCATTACGCTCGCCCGAGACTATTACCCTCATTTGACTCAGGTACTCATTCACAGCTGAGTCCATTTGGTCCGGTCCAGCATTAAGTTGATGCGGACTTAGGACCCCATCATTCTCAAAAAGAGAGAACCTTTCTCTTCCTTCTACATTCTCTCTTTAGTCCCTTCCTCCACACGGGTTGGGCTGGAAAATCAAAGTTTACTATGAACTTTTAAAGGGAGACGATTGCCACGATTTTTTCAAGGGGATTGAGAAAGAGTTTACCAATTCTGCTTTCATACCATCCTTTACTTCTGCGTGTTTGAGATTCAAAGTTAATCCTACCTTTTCGATATCAAAATAGACCTGCTTTAAGCCGCCATGGCTTTTAAGGTTGACGAAGATCACCGCAATTCAGCAATGGAATTAGAAAGGTTGGACCTTCCCTTTTCTTCTATATGTCTCCATAACCTCTACCCTTCTCGGGGTAGGGTTGACAATTCAAACTTTACCATTACGATATTTAAAAAACCCATTTTGAGAGACAATAACTTTTTAGGGAGGGGGTCTCCGCCACAAATTTTCATCGGGTTTGAAGAGGAGTCTTCCCTCTTCATAAATTCTTCACCCCCTCCGAGAGTGGGTTTGAAATTCAACGTCAACCTACCCTTTACTTTAAGGCACGGGGGTTATCCACCAAGGAAGCAGAGCTTAATGTAAGCCATTTACATTTTTGTCTTTTACGTAATTCACTCCCTACATACAGCTTAGAGATAATTTTCAGAGTAACAAAATTAGAACTGTGGTCACTGAAAGAAGCGAAACGTCAAATTTGTGATGGAGTCATTCCCAGTATAGAAGATTAAGATTAGTATTCAGACACAATGTAGCCGGGTACCTCAGGTTCGGCCATTTCTCTTTACAAAGTCTTGGACTATGCTTGTTGTCATCAGTTAGAATTTACATATTTTTTGCCTCCGCAGAGCGTAATGCATACGTTTGAAATGCAAAAAAAAAATCTATTTAGGAACCAAGTCTCATGAGGACATACTTTGCACATTCTCCATATTCTAACATTCGTAAAAAAACTTTTGAGGCGAATTTTCCAAATGAGGAAATTTGGTTTTCAAGTCAGTGAATTTTACTTGGAATTTTAAAACGATGGTCATTGGAATGCCGACTTGGAAAAATTCCTTTTCTTTGCTTAGTACAAAAAGAGTTAACCAAAGGGAGTTCATTAACTTCAGATCTTATGTGACGCAAAAGGAAACGTGAAGAATGTTTTGTAAAATTCACAAAGGTATTTGTTTGTTTTTTTGGACGAAAAGTAGTCTTTGTCAATTGTGATGGCAACGGCTTTAAGTAAAACCTTTAGGGAAATTAATGCGGATTGGTAGATCCAATCCGCTAGAAAATAAAATTCCAAGATAAGGTAAACATGTACGCAGAATATCAGGAAGTTCTTATTTGTTCCTGGAATAGTAGCAAAGTATCACCATACGAAACTTTATATTGTACTTCAAAACATTTCCTCATTCAGTTGAAAGCTTGAAGCAGATACCATATCCTTACGCTTTGAATGAATCATTCTACATTCCAAGGAACACTGAATTTCCCATGTAAATTATAAGTATGTTTACAAAACTACAAGATTTGTAGTTCTGCATCTTATGATATTTTCAATCCTACACGCCGGATATATGTACGCGACATCTTTAGTTTGTCGCACTGATATAAACATTTTCAATCGTCATGTCCCAATGTACGGATGTATCTAATCAAATTACATATTCCAAACATCGATTCCATGCAATATAGCACATCTGCTCAAAATGCCTTCAGTTCCCATCGCTAAATGGATTCCAAGATGCATAGAGAATAGAAGATGAAATATCGCAACGATTTGGTTACGTGTCCTCGATTCAACGGCATCTCAGCGTAAGCGGGATAAGGGTGCTGATTGTTCCTTGGGTTTAATCCCAACAATACGGAAGCAGGGACTATTTCCGCAGGATCATATTTATAAGACGCACTGGGAATGAACTTCATTGCTCGGAAAAAGTAAAATCCTTGAGGATGAGTATGAAGATGCATGGAAACTCTTAAGCCCCACAAACATTGAGTACCTTTTGAACTATTATTCACCACGACTTTTTTCTCAATACGCCTAATCATAGCAAATCGAAGCACTTATTGACACTATGTCAATCATCAACCCCAATATACCGTTTTCCGTGGGTTAAGGGTTCAAAAGCGTAAGGCTCTGAGCTATTCAGATGTAAAGACTTACTGTGGTTGCAATTTGATATATCCATTCATGTTGAAGCTATGATTCCCATATTCAATGCGGGGTGGTAGCGAGATAGTGGAGAATACTTCGTCTTTCTTAAGTGATCAATCAAATCTTAAGAAAGTTTCTGATTTATTGATTTATTCATGACTAACTGACATCAAGCTATTGCTGACGGTGGTGGTTGGTGGCATTGAGAAAGATGAAAGTTTGCAAAGGCGGTTCGCATATAATATCCTATTTCTGCTATTACTGCTGCAAATAATTGCTTATGTACATATGCATTAACGATTGCAGAGTTGATCTTGGCATAAGTTTTTCAATATAATGAGTTCTATTTGATAAAGCTCTTATATGATTGAATAGTTTAAATTTCATTAAACTTTTCTTTAAAACCTGGTGTGGACCTTCCGTGTGTCCGTCTATGTGACTATTTGTTTGTCTTTTCTCGTATTGTTCGAAAAAAATCAACCGCCCCTTCTTTGGGGTTTTGTAAGACTCCTCACTAACATCACATTCTCCTTTCACTCCCCTTGCACTAAGGCATTGGCTTTCTGGGCTGGATAAGTCCCTAATTGCGCCTCGCTGTGGTTTTTCCCCTTCTTTCTTACACAAAATCTTATCAAAACTAGTTTGCTATTTGTCTGCTTGTCTGTCACACCCATTTTTCCCGGAAACGGTTATTGCGGTTAACACCAAATTTGATGGAAAGGTGGAAACTGTGAACGCTCATCATTCAACGTCGAATTTAGGAGAGGGTCCCCATACACGGAAAAGGCAGGTGCACATTATTTTCACCGGATATAATCATGTGGGGTGTTAAATGAAAGGCCTCGTAGTTAGTACTTTTTGAAGTCGTTTTTAGCACTGACATTTGTTGGAAAGGTGGGGAGTACGAGGGGTCAGCCTTCAATCTTGTTTGACGTACAATCGTACAATAAACCTCGGGCAAGGAAACACAATTTGCTTCCAATTCTCAGTCAGGTTAACACATTTCGGGTAGTATGATGAGTCACTGCGTCCAAATCGATGAGGTAACCTTCTTGTCTACTGAAAAACTGTGTCAGCTCATAGTTTAACTCTCCATGATTCCCCGTTGAACTCTTCGATTAGATACGATAATTTTGGAACGTTGGCCTCGTTCACCCTGGTAATACGCATTCTGCTTCTCCTAATGCCCGCCATGTACTGAATGCATGGATTGCCCTTAGCGGATATGCCATGTATAACTATAACTCCCATTCATACCTTTGTGGAGTATAGAACATCTACGCGATCTCTTCTTTGTTATTATTAGTTTTTTTCCCATTTTGTTATCATCATACTTCATACTATTCAACTGATAAGCTTACAACAGCTAACAATCATAAAGACGAATACAGCTTAAACATCGCGTCATTAATTATAAGGTTCCTACAATTTGATTTGTTTTCTAGCACAGTTGCCCAAACTAAAACTATAGATGGTGTTATAGGAAACAACCCATCAGTGTTCGATAATATTGTCGTTATCATTATAGCCATCATTACAGTTGTGATCATTACATTCTCCGCTTCATTATTAAGGCAGGCGCTTCTTCTTAACCTGTTCGTTAGGCCTGGCTATGATTCTTTCTTCAAAGAATAAATTTACGGTTCCAGAATCGATTACGTTGCCCTACCGTTCGGTGTCAAAATGGCTAAGGATACCGCACGACTAATCCAGAATGATCAATTCCACTAGCTCTTTTCGTTTTAGTTGACAATTAAGGTCCTTACTGAAATACAATCATTTAAGGCCATACAAAAAAAAAATAGGTTTGATGTTGTGAGATAGGCTTTTGGTCCTTGTCACCTTAATTGTAATGAAAACACTGTTGTGTTTTGCAGCTTTGGTATACTTATCATCCTTGTATAACGATTTAAGTAAGTCGAAATCAAGCGTATAATAAACTATTTCCAAAGACTGCATACCCTCCCTGTAGATGAGGGCCTAATAGGGAAGATCTGAGGTAACCTGAATCTAGACGCTAGTGGAACCTTAAACCACTTCACTTTCACTTTCGCTTTGAAACTGAGACGATAACATTCAATCATGAAAAACTAATCCCTAGAACACATCAAATTAAAACTTCGATTTGAGTTTAGATTCAAAATATCTTAGAGCAAACAGCCTCGGGGGAATCCCAACCGCGGGGAATAAACCATTTATTGTATATAACACGCCTGCTAGAAAGGTCAATGGATGGAGGTAGCTTTTAGCACGTTACGACACACTCGTAGACACGTTCTAGTGTTGATAAATAGGACCAATCACCTGCTTGAATGGAGGAAGATGTACAGAGAGAGGTCTTTCCCCCCGTTACAAATACTGTATTTTCTGCGTAAATAAATAGATGAATTATCACGCCTGCCTCGCCGATCAATGGCTATGGGTTCACTGTCCACTCATTAAGCCAATATGTTAGGGGCTTAAGAACCAAACTGGGGGCTGTGCTGGCTCAAGAACATTATGCCATCTGTATTTGAGAAACTCGGCTTGATGACAAAATATTAAATTTTGGACTCTTTGAAAAGCACTCTGTTTGTTGCTGCAACTTAGATAGGGCTCTATTACTTAAGTTCACTGGTGATGGGGTCCTATTGCAACTTAACATCCACTCAGCGCGGAAACCGCCGTCTTCTCGGTTTCTCCTTATCACCTCTTACGTGTCCCTTGTCTAACTCCATTCCATTGATTGTATCTTATGTATATTGCCTTGTATATACGGTAACCCCCCCCCCCCCCCTGTTGATGAAGTGTTTGACAGTTTGTCTAAACACCTTATTGTCACATTCGTTTTCCTCTCTATTTTCCGTTCAACTGCCCAAATCATCCGAATTTTCAACTTCCTTCCACAAATGCCCCTCACTCTTCCCTACTACTCTCCTCTTTTATGAATACTTTTCTCTCTACAATTCAATACCATGATCATCTCTATACATCTCCGTATATCGAAACTGACGATCACCACCACCCACTGGAATTTGAAGTCGACCTCTTTCATTCCAACTCCAAAACCGCACGTAAGTCAGCTAAGTTTGCTGCCAGCAAAGTCAACTTTAAAACTTACAAGCTTCAGCCTTAGCTTCAATCAATAGTGATCACGTGTTATCTAACTCAATGCAGCAACAACGGCGGAAGGAAACTTCAGCCGCAAAGGAGAAGGGACTACATGCTTGCCTGTCAAACATTCTCCTCCGCCTGTACCGGGAAAAGCTGAAGAAAGGGAAACTGGTGAAGTGGGCGCAACTGGTCAAATTCTGGTATGTGGAAACAAATCCATGCAGCCCGCACACCGTGAACATGGGTGGGCTCCCAGCCGACGACAACGAAAGGCACTGCGAAAGAAGGCAATGTTTCTTGGCAACGAGGACACGGACGTTGCTACACCATCAAGGGTGACTATATCCAGAGAAATCGGACGCAAGAAAGCGGAACTTTCGGCGAAAGCTGAGGACAAGTTGGTAACCTCGGTGAGATCCATACTGAACGCAGCGGACTTTTCATATTGCAGTACACTTATGGCTACAAACATAAGAGTTATTCAAATTAACCTGCAGCCTGCCAAAGTCTCTTCCTAGTGACAGCAAGGCTGGCAAAATTGCAGGACTGTCCTTGTATATTTCTGGTTTAAGAACCATGGGTTCATTTTAATCAAATCTGTTGTATTGGATCAGTCAAGGGGACTAGGATTTTCCTCGATGAGGGATCCTCCAGACCGAGAGAATGCGTTCTGATGTCAACATTTTTAGGGGCAACCATGCTGAGACAATTTTGTTCCCAGGACCTTGTTGCTGTCAACTTACAGTATCAGGTTAATGGTAGGAGGTGAAACGTCATAATTGCTGCTCCTTACTTATTATATGATTCTTCGTGTCCTCCGGCGACGCAAAAACTAAGGCATCTGGTAGTATATGCAGAATCAAGTGGCATTGAACTCTTAATAGGTTGTGATGCGAACGCTCAACATAATTGTTGGGGCAGTAGCGTATGCAATCCTAGAGGCGAGAAGCTGATTAATTTGATCACTTCAACTGATTTGAAGACCGCGGTGTGCCCTACGTTCGTGAGACCAAGCAAAAGTGAAGTAGTTGACCTAACAATCTGCACTCAAAAGTGTTAGAGTTGATTCGAAACTGGCGAGTGCTAGATTAAGTCTCATTCTCAGATCACCCTTACTTAGAATTTAGTCTGACTGTTGCAAGCGAATCGTAGGAAAAAAGATTGGACAAAGTCCAATGAACTTTTTGGCTACAAAGCGGAGCTCATTAAAAAATTAAGGACTCCTTTCGCGATAGAAAATCGATTGAAAACTCTGAGTCGCACATTTTTAGAATGCTTTAAAGTGGATTGTCCTATTGCCCGAGGTCAACGCGGTAAAACGGTTCCATGGTCGAACTGCAAAGACTCAGGAAATCAACCAGACGATTGCCAAATTGTGTTTGCAAAAGCAATAAGGAAGAAGACTGGTTAAACTGTGGCGCAGCGGGATTCGACATTCGAAATTTATTTCGAAGTACAATAGACCACTAGAGTCTTCTCCCCCCTGAAACACGCACACATACCCAAAACTGATCGGTAGGGTGTTGATGTGGGCGAGAATCCAGAGCGGAAATCAGCCTGCTCTCCGTCGAACAAACTTTCGAGATGTTCTTTGATGCGTTCTAGGATTATTTTACCTATTATCGTTACAACGGTAGGAAGCACATAGATTCCCTTTCAACTATCGCACTCTTTGATATATTAGCAATTATCTTCACCTCTCACTCTTCGGGAAAGGTCTCGGATTCCCAAGATTTCCGTACAAGTGGAAGTAGCGGATCTGCTGTAATTGCGGGTGCAGCGATGAATAAATCTGCGGGGAGACCGTCAAGCCCAGCGACTTTACTCCGTTTGTTACGGTGACTGACCGTTTCATCACAAGGGAAGGAAACTAACCGGATGGGATACGGTTAAGAAACATGATGAAGTGGTCTTTCCAGCTCTCCAAAATGATCAACTGATTTGCGACCGAATGCAACCTCATTGCTTTCGGCTACAGTTTCCGCTTCCTTGACCAGCGCAATAGCAAATTCTCTTTTTTCGCGGCGCTCACTACGCCGAACTTTTCGGAATTTCGCTCGGCCTGCCATCACTCGCAGTAGTCTCTGTTGACTACTTCAACCTCTTCCATTCATCGAACCACTTCCACGATTCTACAGTCAGCCAGGTCTTATGACACCCTTCCGGACATAGCTATCGACCTGCGTAGCACCCGAGAAAAAAGTATTTTTGATGGCGATATTTAGGCGGGTTACTTCGTGTATCCGCTGTCTGTTCAGCAATATAGCTCTCTAACTATCGAGCGACAGCTAAATCACACAGGCGGTGAGCATGGGGGGTCACAGCTCTGGTGCCCTGGAAGAACTGGCCGATGGAACACGTAAACGAACGTAAGCTACCGTGAGGTGGTGATCTCCCGAGGCGGATATCAGCGCCTTCCTTGTTACGCGCATCCAGGAGATACCCAGTGAATCTACTGCTGATGGCAAAGTGTTTAATCTGATTAATCGTACGGTGTCGGTCAGTTGAAACCCAGCCGACTATATGGCAGGCTCTGTGCTCGAACAATACGCCACCAGTGATGATTCGTGGATGCTGCATAAAAGATGATGCCAAAGCTTCTCACTTATGAGCATAAACACTGTGAAGAATTGTTGCCCTGTATTCAGAGCGGTGGCAGAGATTAGATGAAAGAGGATAAATATGACTCTAAGGCTCGTAAGCAAAACTGGCAGCAGGTAGAAAAAGTTAAGAAAGCCAACGGAAGCGAGGAAGTCTAGGTCGGAAAAAGAGACAATTGTGATCATTTTCTTTGATGCCCGTAGCATCATTTATCGTGAATACGTTCCTACCAACCAGCCAATAACTGAACATTTTTATTTTGGCATCCTGAAGCGAGTATGAATTGTAATGGCTGGATCTTGGCCCCGGCAGTGCGCTGTGTCATTTGTTTTTAATTGTGTAGAGATTTCCCGCGAAAAAAGCATTCCTACGTTACTATGCAGGAGGTCAAAAAGCTGCAAATGGGCTCCTAAAATGGTTAATTTCGAAGGATTAACATGGGTGGTCCCTGTCATATTTGAATCAGAACTAAATGAAAATATTGTAGGAGTAGATACTAAATTTCCCCCGTATTATATTGCCAAATTTGGAACTTAATTGTCAAGCCCTTCCTCCAGGTGTGTTATTGACAGATAGGCAATGAACTTGCTGAGGAATGCCGAAGAGGGGAGAAAAGCATGATTTTAGGCGAAAGAAGAGGTGGAAATAAAGGAAGTATCAGCGAATTACTTTAATAGATAAAAAACCTACACGTTGCTAAGGTATGTGGCCTCGTAGCTGTCAACAAAATTTTCAAACTTCGTGATCATAATAATACCATCAGGACATACTTTGGCAGGGACTTCCTCCTGAATTGCATTAGGCCGACGACAGAATGCCTCTTTCTAATCTACATTCTCTACGTTTGGCACGCTTATGTGTATGTCATACCCTGAACTTTCCAGATCAAAGCGAAGGCTCGGTATGAACAAATTATAAGGAGCGAGGATAAAAGTAGTTGGCTAGTGTTAAAACCACCACTGTTAGAAGCTCCCCGAAACGAACTTCAGAGGGTGAAATCTTAATCTAGAACATACGGTAGAAGTATTTTTTCTAATGCCAGGAGGTCTTTGAAGACGCCAATTCACTGACATCTAGATGGTTACCCTGACTGGTCCACGATTATGAAGGCTATTTGAGTAATAGTAGCAATTGCAGCCAAAATGGGTTTGAAATCTTTATTGATGTGTTAATAATTATGGCTGTCGAACATCCACGTTTAAAATTGTAATCTGGTATTCGCTACAGCTAATCCTTGTCTCTAGTCTTCCATAATTTCAATGAAAATTCGAGGATCCGAGTAGGTAGGTAGGTGTTAGGCTTGCACCCAGATAACTTTCCCAGGATGAAATTGGCTTCAATACTATATAGAGTGTTAGACTTCCGTTTTCAACACTAATTATTATCACTTCGATAGAAAGCAGGGCAAAATAATAACCCTAAGCCAGCAGAATCCCGTAGAAGGCGGTATTCACTTCAATTCAAATCTACCGGTTTGGAAACTGAATTCATTTCAATGAAAAGATTACCCAAACGGACAACCTATTGAATCTACTGATGGCAACGTCTTATGTGGCCTGAATTTCAATGAATAACTAGAGAAAATTTTCAGATGCATCGCTTTATTCTCTGTTTATCCCACACTTCCATGGGTCAAGTATTATGTTAATGACCGAAGATATATCCTCCAGATATCTCCAGGCTTCCTGCTGAATCCAAATTGCTCCTTTAACGAGTGCGCAAGCATCTTCCTGTCCCTACAAAGTACAAGCATCCTTTTATACAAGATTCAC
Organism: Hermetia illucens; assembly: GCF_905115235.1. Taxonomy (NCBI): domain Eukaryota; kingdom Metazoa; phylum Arthropoda; class Insecta; order Diptera; family Stratiomyidae; genus Hermetia; species Hermetia illucens. The sequence continues at coordinate 149,618,674 of NC_051850.1, read as the reverse complement.
CGATTCCCATTTGAAGACCCAAAGTTCGATCAAAGCCTTACATGCATCAATATTAAGCAATGGCTTCCATGTACATATCCTGCCAATTACTTGATACTTTCAAAAATATTAAATGCACATCTCTGAGGAAGCCCCACTACCTACATGACTTCACCACTAGCGAGCGTTGCCCCAGTGGAAGAATCCAGAGAATTCGCCTTTCGACTACAACTAACAGTTTATTTAAAGGCATAAACACTTCGTTTTCGCAGTCTCGGTCCTCGTCCTTCGGAATACGAACGTACGAGCCAGATGAGAGACGTATACGAAACGAGCTCCTTTCAAGCATAATCCGGAATGAAATCATTGAATTTTAAACCCAAGTTTTCTTACAAATCGACAGACGATATCTTCCTTTCGTGTATATTATCCTTCGAAAGAGTGGCTTTCGACGGGCTCACAATGTATTGGATGCGGGGAAGCCCACTTTTCTGGGAGCATCTTCGTATGTTGTCGAGGAAAAAGATCAAAGTCATTTGGAAGTAAAAGAGGCGAATGGCTTAGAGGGCAACGAGCAAGGAAACGCAAGCAAAGGAACTCTCTCATTGAATATTTACAATTCAAAAACGTAAAGGATTCCTTGCAATAGAACATAATAAAAACGTCAGACTACGTGTGTACATTTGCCCCTAAAGAATTCGACCAGAAAAGTGTAAGGAGTCTCGACACGTTTCGGGATACTACTTACCACACTCTTTCTCTACTGATTTCGTTTCACGTAAGCAATAGCTTCAAATATCTCCTGCTTTTCCGTATTTTTGAAGCTTTCGCCTTTCGACTTGTTCTCTCGTCCTGGTTTCGTATGTTATCGAAACTGTCTGCGTTCTCACTGATTTCAATTCGTTAAAAAACGTTTTAAAGTTTAGCATGAGGAGTCTTATATCTAGTGTGTCGATGAGTATATTCCTTGTGGAATATCCACATCCTTGTTAGATCCAAGACTGGGTAGACGAGAGGATCCTTTGACGCTATTTTCTGGGCTAAGACCGAGAAAAAAGCACATCTCAAGATGCGCTGAAAGTGCTGGAAGCGTCTGTACTAAAATACCTTGGGAATCAACAGCTACAACGATAAATTTATTGATGATAACCAATGCAACTAGCGCCGGCTAAACCCAGGAGGGAGTTCTTCAATATCTCATTCAGAACAGGACTTTCGCTTGATGCTTGAATTGAGCGGAACTGAACGAGTTTTTGACTTTAGAGAAGCGGTTCCTGGAGCGGGAATTGGGAAGTGGACAGCAATACCAGAGGTGTTAACTGCTCACGCAGAGGTTGGTATTATTACGTGGTTAGATGTCAGACTGATTGTTCAGGCCACCCTTCTACTAATGCAGAGATATCGCGTCCTGAAAACAAACTAGATGACAGTCCATCTGTCAAGGATTCCAGTAATTAATGCGAACCCCACTTTTCATATTAACACAAATTATATCGATAACTTCTCACATTCATGCTCTCATGACCCAACATCAACGAAGACATTCCATTAAGGAAGAGTGTGAACCTCGTTGGCGAGGAGCTGACAGCATCACACTGCACACTGTGAAAATGGAGGCAATGTGTGGTGAAAAAGTGAAATTTAATTAAAGCATGTCAACTGATGTGGCAAAAAGTCATCCAATGTGAGGTTATATTTTGAAAATATCATCTGTGCACTTCTGCTTCAATTTCGCCCGGTTTGGGCTCAAATGGGGCGGGGGTGCTGAATACTTCTCGCATACGTGTATGCTGGAATATGTAGACGACGTATTGGTGGAATATTTTCTCTGAATGACATGGAGCGGGGGTTGAGCTACCGGCAACAGTTGTCTTCCTGTCGAGATATGATGAGATGATTTTAGATATTTTCTTTCCCTTAAAATGTGTCATTTAGGAGAGATATGAAAGCGCGACATTTCATATACGTACACATAAGTCCTCATATGATACGACATTATGCTGGAGAAAGCGTGACACACGTCTATAAATTGCAAAAATGTCGTTTTCCACTTCTCTGATTTTTGCGGTAGACAGTAATTTTAAAGTAGAGTAAGTCGGGTGGGTGTATCTTGATGCCACGCTGGGGTGAAAGACATTCTATTCCGTTGGGGGATGATATCTGATGTGCATATGCACGAAAAACTGTTGCTTCCGTTAATGATATAATCTTATCGGAGGAAGCTGGTGTCGTTGTGGAGAGCGCTCATTTTAAAAACCATTGAAGTGTCAGTTTTGACAGAGAAATTGAAAGCATTTATCATTCGAATGGTTTTTATACTTTGATTGGATCACTTTACTTTAGTAATTGAAATGATCTCAGAATCTCATTCTGGAGATTATTTAACGAAATATTGAGGGCTTTAGCCCTAAAATGAATCTATTCTCTTATATATTAACCCAAGGACTAACGCCTCTTCGTGAGTCCACTTGCAGTGATTTTGCGGCGGCTCCCGTTAGTTACCTCAGAGACTAAGAGTACTCTTATTATCACCTTTATTATTATCATTCTTTTAAAGGAAGTTGCATTGCGTCCTTAAAGAACTATGGCACCTTGTTGTGTTCCTTTTCTGGCCAGCTCGTCCGCTGCTTCCTTGGCTTTCAGGCCAATGTCGCCTGTAGACCAGGAAGTCATTATTGAACGAGCCGAGTGCATTCAGTATGCTAACCTGGTCAGAATTAAGCGCCCTTATAGATGTTGGTTGCCTATTAAATAGCAATGTTCTATCCCCCTTTAGTTTGTCTCGAGGTTGAATGAACATGCTGGTATGCTTACTCATTAAGTCGAAGAATGTTTACCTTGGACCAATGACTCCGAATTTGTGGACCTCGGGGCAAAACCAGGATGTCTGGAGTTCCTGCTATGAGAGATCCGGTAATCAGCTGCTAATTTAAACCGTATGTTACGGCCATGCTCTCCTAGCTTACCCTGTTTCTCCAACGTGTTTCAAACTTCCTATCCAAAAGTAGCCTGGTTGTCATGCTTTCCCTTGGTATCAATAATTCGGGGTACCACCTAGAAAGAACATCAATCTTATAGAGATCACCCTCCTTGCATGCATGGATAAATGGAGAGGAGCTAATTCCAGAAGGACCTCCAGGGGTGCCGTTGAGCCTCCTGATACACACGCAAGTTAGTCCTTGGAGTTCGCGTAACCCCAGGCTTTTGGGCTGAGATTACCGTAGGTAATAATAGGCTTTACTGTTGCTAGTATATCCAAAATATTATCTTCGGGGTCCGAACCCATTTATATCTGGCTATGGATCTGCAATTCATTAAAGCACATGTAGCTTTCCGACAAGTATTTCCGACGTGCGTTTTCCTGAGTATTTTTGGTCTAGTATAATTCTCAAATATTTGACCTCTGTTTCTCATTTTAACTCCATGTCATACAACCTGGCCGTACAATGGCTCTCAGGTAACCAAGCATACGCTTCCTAATGAGCCCCTCTTTCAAGACCAAGCACTAGTAACCCTTAGTCCACCTTGGATTCGATCACATTAGGTATCTTCATATTTGTGCCTACACATTGAAAGAATGTCGTCTGCGTGGCACTGGATCAGTATTCCAGGATTTAGTCTAATAAAGTTGTCTATGACCTTCTCCACAGTTATGAGTACAAATGAAATTGATCTGAAAAATTTAAACTAAAAACCATTTTTTTTACCTGCTTTCGAAATAAAGACCACTTTTACCCGCCTCCATGCCCTTGGTATATATCCCTAGATTATGCTGCTAGATGATTTCTTGAGCTCTTTGAAGTCATGCTGGGAAGATGACATCTACTCCGTGGGATTTCAATGGTTTAAATATTCTCACTGCCCACCTTACTCTAGCTTCCGAGCATAATACTTTAGCTACTTTCCAGTTCTTCTTTTTTCCCATTTTGTTCGTTGTTGGAGTGTCAGGCAGAAAGTTCTCGCCTTCCGCCTTCGAGAAATGCGTTTTTAGAAGCAGATGTACTCTGCCCTCCTCATCCTCAGTATATTTCCATTCTTCTATATTCAGGCAGATAAAAGATGTTGCCTTTTGGCTTTGGCTACAGCTTTATATAAACTGGTTGTTTCTGCAGTTTATTCATTCTGTCTAGGTTCCTGTTCCACCAGGGTACATTACTTGATGACTTATTTGTTTTCCACCACTGTTTCCTGTTCCAACTCGCTCCCGATATGACCGCCCTTTTGCAGGTGAGCCAATTTGTTGCTCAGATGTTTTGTTTAGAAGTTCCCATTCATCCTCATGGGATTCCTTATTATTCTTTTTATTTCGGAGTTACCCTTAATGTCGAATCTGATTATTCTGCGATGCGACATAGAGGGACCACCCGGAACCCTCCAATTCCTGACCAGCACATTCATCAGAGTGTTCCTTAAAGTTATGTCTAGTACCTCTTCTGTAGTGCCGGTCAGGAATGCTGGCATATATTTCTAATTTATTGCTAAGAATAAATTCGAGAAGGAACTCATCTCTTCGGTTAGATTCGTGGCTTCGTGTTGGGCATTAGCATCGCAGCTGAGGAGAAGTGGTGGTGCCCTCCTCTCACCAGTTTAACAACTCGCTCAGTTGGGATGCGGATGTCGTCTCCTGAAAAGTAAACTGATGCCATCACCGCCTCTTAAGTTCTCCCCTCGGCTTTCAGTCGACAGTCCTGCTCCTTCCCAACCTGACTATTGTCCTAAACCACTCCGCAGTGAGCACAAGCTTCCCTGTCACACAAGGTCTTCGACACTTTTCTACTCCTCACGAGTGAGTATTTGCTCGGAAAAAGTTTTTGGCAATATAACCAGCCGAATGTCTTTAATCGCAATAGTGTAGCTAATGGCAGGCTTCCTGACTTCCACCTTCATCCTTGACCTACCTGAAATTTCCCCCTTCTTGGTTCAGGTTTGAATTTTTTGTGCGCATTCTCCTTACATGTGCTAATCTCCGCTGCTCTCCGCTTTCTGGGCGCCGATAATGATGGCTTACGTTTGTCCTGCGCTAAGAGCCTCTTCTGGTTTCAGGCCCTCTCTTCAGATCAGCAGATACTATTTCGAACCTGCGTCACTTAGGCCTGGCTTCCTTCTGACTCCACTTCTCGACGCCCGTCGTGGGTGTAATCACCTGGTCTTCAGTGTTTTGAAGATTTAGTGGGTCTGGAATGGTACGGGTTCCCACTTGTTTGTTGTTATTTGTCTTCTTAATGTTCTTAATTTAATTACCCATTTGATTTCCGTATTTCCGTAGCACGGTAAGGTCAAACTTCCACTTAATCACCCTTGCGTCCTTAGTTCATTATGAACGTTTGGATAAACACATCAAAAAAGCTGTCATGTATATGATTTGCTTGTTTGAAATTGGCTAATTACCCAAATGAGGTCCACTAGAAAGGAGGGATGAGCCGCTCTTCCTAAAAGTGGCAGGTGATATAAAAACCCCGTGTGGATCAGAATGGAAATCCATAGCCCATACCAAAGGTAATTGTAACCGCGAAACGGGACAAGAAACGGCAGCAAGAAGACAATTGCGCCGCTTTCCAACAATAATAATTCACGTATTAGAGTGTGTCCGTTTCTTACAGCCAACGCTATGAGATGCACTACCCGCGTTGAAGCTCCCTGTGAACCTCGTTCTTCACTGCTTTCAGTTATTTTTTAAATTCGGAGAGCGAGCTGTTTGCCGGTCACGTCTTAGTCTCCTTTTCTGGCTTAGCAGGTTGTCGATTAGTTTGGCAGATGAGGCCCCCGAAATTGTACGTGCTTTTGGGTTGGTGTGGCATGATGAGCCGCCGTTTTGATCAAGTTGGTAAATGCCCCGACGGTAATGCTAACGTGATCCTTCGTTTTAGGTGGCGCATTGCTATTTATATTGGCACTTGTACATATTTTCGGCTTTAAATCAATTTCATGTTCTTTGTTATTAAATGTGGAGGTTTTCCATTGAATTGTGAGTACAAGCATAAAATAACGTCGTTAGAGAGCGATCAGAATCTTGTTGGCCCATCGGACCCGCAAGTGACCGCCCTCGCCGTGCGCGTCCCTCCGTTTTGGCGGCGGAACCCCGAACTGTGGTTCGTGCATTTGGAAGCACGGTTCCAGATGTCCAGGATCACAGCGGACGCGACCCGTTTTAATCACGCGGTGGTCGGCCTGGACGAGGAGTCCATCGTGCGTCCGCGTCTGACGTAGTGAAATCGGCTTCATATTCACTGCTCAAGACTGAATTAATCAGGGGCCCGTCAGTAAGTGAGTCAGCAAAACTGGATCGCTTGCTGGCAGGCCTAACGTTGGGAGATCGGACTCCCAGCCAACTGCTGCGCGAAATGAAGCAATTGGGTGGGAGTAAGATCGACGACGAGTTGATGAAGTCCCTTTGGCTACGTCGGCTCCCGGAAGGCATCCAGGCGGTCCTCGCGTGTGTCTCAGGTTCCTTGGAGGCACTGGCAGCTGTGGCCGACAAAGTGCACGAGGTGCACGTACGCCCGACCATAGCGGCCGTTCAACAGCCATCGGACGAGGTGGGCGACTTAAGGCGCGAAATAGCCGCCTTAACAGCCAGTGTGGCTGAGATGCGGGCGACGCTGGACGCTCAGCGTTCGGGCGCCAGATCACGAGCTCACTCGCGGTCTGCCACCTGAAAAGCGCGATCAGGTAGCAGGTCGTCAGGACAGTTCACGGACCGAGGGATTCGCTAGTACCACCGCAGATTCGTCAATAAAGCCACCAAGTGTACTACCCCTTGTAAATTCACGCCTGCCGCAAAAAAACTAGGTCCGCGGGGGTCCTGGCGACGGCCACCCAGAATGCAGCACCACGTCGCCTAACAATTTACGACCCTCTCCGCAGGCGCAACTACCTCATCGATATTGGTGCGGAGGTTTCGGTTCTTTCCGTACCTCGGCAACATCAACTATTTCCCCAACCGCTCAAACTGGCGGCAGCAAATTCCTCCCGCATAAACACATACGGGTATAGGCAAGTGGACATGAGTCTTGGCTTGCGTAGGATGTTTTCGTGGCGTTTCATCCTGGCGGATGTCAGCTTCCCCATACTAGGCGCAGACTTCCTATGTCACTATGGATTGCTGGTAGACTTGCAAAACAAGTCTCTTATAGATTCCACGACCAACCTTAATTAGTCGGGACAAATGGTATCTCACCCAGGCAATAATCTTTCCGTTCTTTTAGAAGACATTACCGACTCTCGTGTTCGGGCACTTCTCCAAAAGTTCAGCCAGATTGCTACCGAGTGTAGTCTCTCCAAACCAATGAAGCACAATGTGCAGCACCACATTATCACTACTGGTTCCCCGATCTTCTTCGAAGGTGGGTCGTCTACCATCCCAGAAACTGGCTATTGCACGGAAAGAGTTTGAACAACTCGTTCAACAGGGTATCTGCAGGCCCTCAAACAGCTGTTGGTCTTCCCCACCGCATATGGTCCCTAAGCCAAACGGCGAATGGCGCTCATGTGGAGATTACAGAAGGCTAAATGCACAGACTGTTCCTGGCCGATATCCAATTCCACCTCGCGAATTGCCGCATCTTTTCGACCTTGGACTTAACCAAGGCTTACCACCAAATCCCAGTAGCTCCTGAAGACATTCCAAAGACGACAATATGCGCACCCTTTGGACTTTTCGAGTTCACCCGGATGACTTTCGGATTGTGCAATGCGGCGCAAACTTTTCAAAGGTTCATCCACTCGGTCCTGCGAAACCTCGATTTCTGTTTCGTGTACTTGGATGATGTTTTAGTCGCTTCTTCCACTGAATCTGAGCACTTAGCCCATCTCGAGTGCATTTTTCAACATCTCCTTCAGGCCGGTTTAGTCCTAAACGTTGAAAAACGCAGGTTTCTCCAAACACAGGTGAGATTCCTCGGTAATTTCATTTCCTCTGAAGGAATACAGCCCGACCCAGACAAGGTGCAAGCGATAACAAGCTTCCCGCGTCCAAAGACAGTGAGGGAGTTGAGGAGGTTCTTGGGCATGCTAAACTTCTACCGCCGTTTCCTGCCCAAGGCCGCCCATCACCGGTCCATTTTGAACGCGTACTTGTCTGGCAGACGAGAGATCGTGTGGTCTGAAGAGGCTATCCGCGTGTTTGAAAAATCCCGTCAACAACTGGCCGACGCTACACTCTTGGCATTCCCTCTGCAAGATGCACCCCTAGCCGTTTTTGTTGATGCCTCTGTCATCGCAGTAGGTGCTGCCCTTCACCAAAAGGTAGATCAAGTTTGGCATCCGTTGAGCTTCTTCTCGAAGCAGTTGAATTCCGCTCAACGGAACTACAGTACATACGATCGCGTACTTGAGCATCAAATACTTCCGTTTGTCCCTAGAAGGCAGGCCGTTCACAGTGTTCACGAACCATAAGCCTCTCACGTATGCTTTGAAACAGAAGCCCGACAAAGCGGCTCGTCAGCTTCGTCACCTGAGGTTTATAAGCCAGTTTACGTCAGACATCCACCACGTGTCCGGCAAGGACAACATAGTTGCTGACGCTTTGTCTCGTGTCTCCGAGGTTAACATCCCCACCTCACTCGATTTCTCGGCTATTGCCAAGGCGCAGGAGGATGACGCAGCACTTCAGAGTCTCAAATCCAACCCCAAATACAAATTTCGGGAGTTGCCCATCTTCGGCTCAAACCTCTCTCTCTGCTGCGAAGACTCGGAAAAAAAACCTCGGCCATACATTCCGGCCACCTTTCGCAAGGAAGTGTTCCACGCAGTTCATGACTTAGCGCATCCAGGCATCAGGACAACAAATCGGCTAGTCACCGAGAAATATTTCTGGCCCTCTATGAATAAGAACGTCAATTCCTGGGCCAGAGAGTGCATCGCATGCCAGAAGTGTAAAGTCTCCAGGCATGTAAGGAAAGAAGTGGGCTCATTCCCCCGCGCTACCAAGCGGTTCCACACAATACACCTCGACATAGTAGGGCCTTTGTGAGACTCGCACGGTTATAGGTATTGTCTCACAATCATCGACAGGTTTACGCGGTGGCCTGAGGCAATACCTCTGAAAGACATTACGGCGCAATCATGTGCCGAAGCCCTCTGTCGAGAGTGGATACCTCGCTTTGGCGTCCCTGCAGTGGTCATCACTGACCAGGGAATGCAATTTGAGTCCACCCTTTTCTCGGAGTTAGGCAAACTCCTAGGTTTCAAACGCCAGCGGACTACTGCATACCACCCGCAATCCAATGAGATGCTAGAACGCTGGCACCGCTCGCGACGATCCGTCCTGGACTCAAGTCTTGCCTCTTGTCCGACTCGACCTACAAACAACCCGCAGAGAGGAATTTGCTGGCAGCCCCGTGGGGCTGGTATACGGGGTGAACCCAAGACTCCCAAGTGATCCGGTCTTCGACAAGAGATCGGGTCTTACAGAGTCGGGATTGCTGCGTCTGGTGAGAGACAATTTTCGACGCTTCAAAGCCACACCTCCCACCCGACACTCGTCCGCACCTGTCTGTGCGCCCAAGGAACTGGACACGTGTACGCACGTCCCGGTCAGGACGGATGCCGCCCGGAAGCCGCTGCAGCCTCCTTACGAAGGCCCGTACCGCGTTCTCGAGCGGGGAGAACATTTCTTCCAGCTCGAGATTGGTGGACAGAAAAAGGCGGTCTCCCTGTCCAGGCTGAAGCCCGTGTGCAACCCTAAACAAAGGCGCGTTCGCTTCAAGGACTGATGGGGAACACAGTTCCCAATTCGGTCGCTGAAACCCCTCGGTTACATCTGGGAGCGGAGTGATGTGGCGCGGCAGGATTCGCGGCATTCGAAATTTATTTTGAGTGTCGCGAATACCAGCGGACAGATGACACCACCGGCGCTCCACTCGGTTCAGACCTCGCTACAAGAGTGAGGAACAGAGTAAATGGCGAGAAACGTCAGATAAAAAATAATAATAAGAAAAAAGAGTGAAGAAGATAGTTGGCAGTCATTGTGAAAAGAACGAGTTTTGTGTGTAAAGAAAATAATTACGCACGGAAATCAGTATAATTTCTAATATCCCTGAATTATAATAGGAGCACTTTTTTGAAATTGTGTATTGAACGTTGTTAAATACAAGCTCCTAAACGGACAGACAGATAGTACTTCGATTTTAATAAAGTTTTCTTTTAAACCTTAAAAATAAGGTAATAATGAAATTAATTATATTATTATTACTGGATCTGCCCAGCTTGGTTTAAATAGTAAAGAAACACATAAAATACGTACAACTGGGCCTTATATTTTATTTATATTCATTATGATAAGTGTCACTGAAATCAGGCTCTCATATTTTTCTTACTGAGATTACTTACCAAATTGAAAGGTCACTTTCCGAACTTTAATTTCATTAAGTTGGTTGTGAATGAAGGTTACGTTTTCAGTGGAAATAACTTGATGGCATATTCCATAAATTGGATGTTAAAAGTGATCTCTCAGATATAAAGTTCTCAATCACTATTATGGACTTACTTTGGCTAAAAACGGCGATATTCAAAAATACCCCCATATCCAAACTGATGAAAGTTATTTCCAACCACACAATATCATAACCCCATAAATTCATAAAGCAACGATTTAATTTCATTCCTCAGGTTGTTTCCATTTTTGTCTTTCGAATGACATTTGAGTTATTGTCACATAACTTGTGAACCCTTATCACTGTCACCTTAGGAAGTGGTTCGTTTTGTCCGATTCGCAAGAACCAAAAAAAAAATACAGACTCAACCCGAATCACATAACGACGGCATCCCGTCCGCCAATATCGATAAGGGAAAAAGTCAAATGGAGAAAAAATATATAAAGTAAGAACAACATCACAAGGGGTACGCACGAAAAACAACCCTAACATATTTCCCTTGAAATCGGATTCCGTAACATTGATAGCTAATCGGAAAAGTAGTAGATATGGATATACAATTGCGTGAGGGATGATGCCCACATGTCCGATACTGCTTTCAGCGTGTATCACAAATATTTGTACAGTTTTCGCAACTTTTTTTTGATCTTGGAAGATACAAGGCACGCTGGTTTCTTTTTATGAGTATCTGGAAAAATTACTATTGAGTTTAATTAAAGTTAAACTAGTAGACAAAATTAAGGAAGTCATTTGGTTCCCCAGCGCAGCATGGACAAATATCTCCCATCCAACCAACAATTTGACAATCCTAAAACCTGTTTGACATCTTGGTCTATATCACCGCACCATCTCAGGCAAGTTCTGCCAAAGTCTTCTTTTTCTACCATAGATATTGCAATTATTGACTTTCCGAGCTGGATCAACCTCACACATCCTGATAAGGTGATCGGTCCACAGCAACTTATTGAACAAGAAGAGTATCTAGAGTGCTCTACGTATTATCAGAGAAACATATGATTGCTCAAAATCCCTCGTGCTCACGACCAGACGGTTGTGATATTGTTCATTAATTTTGTCGTTTACAGAAACAGTTCTTCCTCCTTCCTTCTTCCTATAGGAGGCCATCTTTGGAGGATTCTTCTCTTGAACGCGACTAAGGGGAAAGCTTTGGCTATCGAAAACACACTACGATTCGTTTTTGCAATGCGCGCAACCATTCAGAATGCTCGCTTTCTCCAACTCGAACGAGCATTCCAGCCTAAGCTAAGTAAGATGGTTTAACTCTGAAGAGTACTCCTTTCCCTCCTGGGTCAATGTTCGGGTACAGAGTTTGCCATGAGCGCAGATGGGTCCCTACTGATCGACATCGTATGGGTTATCAGATTGGCCACTCCTTGATCAGCAGCCGATTTGAGAGTTGCCTCAAGGATGTCCGTAACAAGAGAGGCGCTGACATCGACCTCGAAAGGGATCACCATCTGATGGTTGCTCCATCAGAGTGGCGTCCGCCACTTCCAGCAAGGTTGAGGAGCTGCCTCAGATTCAACATAGTCCTCTTGTATGATTCTACTGTTGCTGGACATTAGGAGAGCTATCTTGCCAATCGGATGGCAGATACACTTTGTAATCCGGCTGAGAATAACGATGAGCATTGAGCCGCCATTAAAAATGCTCTTTACGTGGGTGCTACACAGTTCGTTGGCCAAGTCCCTATGGGGCGTCATAAGGTCTGAGAGATTGCGGAACCATGGAATCGGATCGATGAGCGGGAAGGGTTGTAGTTTTTATGGACCGTTACGAGCGATGCGGGCGTGCTGGAACTCCGATACCGATCGAAATCCTCAGAAATTTAGCGCAGTGTATACCGTGGCAAAAGAGAATTTGCTATTGCACTGTTCAGGGAAGTGCAAGGTGCCGCAGATTGGAATGATTTCAGAACTGTATACGTTAGCACGAAGGAGCTTGCATGTAGTCGCAAATTTGTCGATGGTCCTGTAAAGGACGTCAACGTTCGGCTAAAACGATGATGAACAACTGAAGAGGTGGTTGGTTCTTAACCGTATCACATCCAGTGATGTTCCTAGTGCTGTGGATGAAATGGCTAATCATCGTAACATGTGCATATGGACTGTTTCTCCAACCAGAAGAGAAATTATCTCGGCCATCAACGCGCTCAAACAAAGTAAAGCCGCTTAGTTTGATGGTCTCCCCGGAGAGCTATTTATCGCTGCATCTTCAGTTACTGCAGATCTACTACTTCCACTCGTACGGAAATTTTGCCAAACCTTTCCCAGAGAGTGGAAAAAGGGGATGATTGTTAAGGTTCCAAAGAAAGGGACCCATTTTGAGTGGGACAAGTGGAAGGTACCTGCGTGCTGCCTGCCGTTGCAAAGATAATGGCTAATCCTGGACCGCATCAAAGAATATTTGGAAGCGACAGAGGGTCCTCTGCCCTGGTGTCCGTTCCGGATCCTCCTACTTTGACCACATCAAAACCCTTCGGATCATTTTGAAACAGAGTATAGCGTTTAGATCTTCGCTTCACCTGGTCTTAATTGATTTCCAGAAAGCTTTTGATAGTGTGAGCAGGCAGAGTATCTGGAGTGCTCCACGCATTATCAGAGCAACATATGATTACTCAAAATCTCACGTGCTTCACCGAGGGTAAAATGTAGGAAAATTTCGAGGTCCAAAAAACAATCCACTATGGTTTCATCTTATCACCGATACCACGTCCCCTCATTATCGGTGATGTTCTTCACGCTGCCCTGTCCGAAGGATGTGGAGCAATTCAGTGAATTAAGACATCCCCAAATACCTCGATTACGTGGATAATATCTGTTTGCTCTCTTACCGGGCCAAGGGCTTTGCCCAAATGGCTTTGGATTTAGAAAGAGAGGCAAATAGAGTTGAAATGAAGATAAACCTCAAGAAAACCAAGCTTCACATTCTGACGGGTCATCGCACTCTCTCTATCTGTATTAATGGGCCGAGCATCGAAGACCTTGATCAATTCGTATATTTAGGAAATTTGGTTTCTGCCGAAGATGGTACAACTGGATGTTGCCCGACGCATTAACAGCCCTAGATCCGCTTTCCCTGCCCAGTCCAATACCTGGAAATGTGATAATCTTAATGGCAACATAAAGTTGAGATTGTTCTGTACTAGTGTGCTTTCTGTGTTGGTATATACGAGTAGCATATGGAAAGTGAACTCCTCCATGAAAAGCTCCTTCTCTCTCAAACGGACTAGGAATTTTCTTTGAGGCATTTGGAATCGGCAGCTGTGTAGGCTATGGGGGTATTTTGAGGACTAATTGCCGTACAGGGGCATCACCCCGTTCAGATTTTCGTCAAGCAGTTTCTCAGAATAGCTTTGATGTAGGAACTAAAATATACTTCAGAAAGTACCAATCCAGACTTTTGTGTGTCATCCCATGGGGGGGATGGTATAATCTAGGATCAAAAATTGCACATTCTGTACAACATATGGACAATAGTCAACAGTGAAGTAAATAAACCAAGTGGGGACAGACTTGGCAGGTGTAGCTTCTGGCTTTAATCTCAAGGATGCGGATTGTCCTGTGGTGACTTACTGGGGGTCCTCCAGGTTGGTGGCTGGTTACGGCTGACAACCTAACACGTAAAACTAAAGTTCCGGAGCCACGAAAGAAGCCTCAGAGTGAACGAATTCTACAACGAAGGACCAGACAATGGAAAGAAATGAGCGATTTGTGCATTTTCTTGCGGAACATGCGCTACATGTATAGAAGAGGAGCTACCAGTCAGCTAGCCGATATCATGTCCCAATATAACGCAGATACATCAGCGTTACATGAGGTGCACTGGATACACACTGGTTTTCTGGAGAATTGTCACTACACCGTATATTATAATGACCATCCGGAGAACCATGTGCTCGGAATAGGTAGTCAACCAAAAAATGAAGACTGCTGTCATCGGCTTTGAAGCGGCAAATCGGCATCGTTCACGTCCCTACAGAGAAGGCTCTAATTTCGGAGAAGCCTGTTCCAAGTATGATATCAAAATACCATTTGGAGACTTTAGCAGCCAAGTAGAGGTAGATCTAGTATTTATGCGATACGTTGGATCTCATAATCTATGTAAGATCACCACTGATAACGGACTGAGTATTATTCAATAAGCAATATCGCACGAGATGGTTGTTGGAAATATCTGGTCTGTGCCGAAAGCGATCCACAAACAAACGTAGGCCCCTTCAAATGGGAAAATGACCAAGCGCTAATCGAACGCCGTCACCTTTGAGTGTTGATAAATGACAGAACATACAATATTCACTCAGAACACTATCTCGCGCTCTGTAATACCTATAAGCGGGAAATCGATTCTGCAATAACTGCAGCTAACATATGCTCTAGAGATGAAGCATCAACCACCTGAAAAGCGTTATCACAACCACCTGAAAAGCGTTATCATTGATGCGGCCACAACCATACTTGGCCCCAGCCGCAAAAAAGGTCGGAACGTCTGGTTCGACGATGAATGTAAGCTAGCAATGTAACGGAAGAATGCTTGTGGGCAGCCTACAGGTCTGTTAGTACGGAAAATACAGGAAGCAACCGCACCAGGCGTGGAAATGTTACCAACAAGTCAGTAGAATGAGGCCTCCTGCACCTCGATGCCGAAAAGGGAAATCTGATTTCCGCCAGAATGGGCACATTGAAACGATGGGTTCAGTACTGAGCCTGGAGCTGATTGAATTATAGTCGAATCTGTTAAATATGAAGACGTGCAACTACACAAAGCGGTTCATCAACTGTTGTTCAAGGTGTGGGGTAGTACGTGATAAATTGGAATGGGGAAATACCTGCCTCATACATAAAAACCGAGATATCACGCAGTGCAGCATTTATATAGGTATCATGTCGCTGAGTACCAGAAAATCATTGGCCCACTCCAAGAGATCGAAGCTTCTCTATGCGGAAAGGAATGGAAAAACGGTTGGAATATGGTCATCAGCTGTATCATCAGGCACCAACCTCTATAAATCAATCCAGCAACTGGTCTATTTTGTCGATATTGACACTACGGGAAGAGCAACCCTGGATGTACAATTCTTGGGCCACACATTAATGAAGGCAAAGAGGTATATGAAGGCAACGTCAGCACTAAAAACTAAAGAACTAACAACACCATTATTTACGGGGGTGTTAAAAAATTTTAGAAAGACACATCCATTCCAACTCTCCCATGTGAACGTCAAAGCTGGCATGGATGTAGTGTGGGATTCACACCTACTAAACAAGCACCCTCACCTCTCTCCCGCCTTTACCCCATAGGACCACCATTTAGGCATTATTTTGTGGGGCGGGCTTGCCTTCCGTAGGGCTTCATGTTTCCAACCCTGCAGTCTTCCGCTTCTTTGCTTCCTTCAGCAGCTCCATTCTGCCTTTAGGGTACAACCTCTCTATTTCTTTGCGCTCTTCTTGGGTGTGCTTGTATCCGCACAATTGTGTGAATGGCCGAAGTCCAGTTTGCCTCCAACCTGAGAATTTCCCGGATTAAGGGGCTGAGGCGAACTCCCAGGGTCTCGCTCAGGCTTCTTCTCTCCTCCCAGAATCTCGCGCACTCAAAAAGCACATGCTTCGGGTCCTCTGGGATCCCGCAACATCTGTAACATTTCGGGGAATCAACCACACCGATAAGAAGCAGATACGTTCGGAAGCGACCACCTTGTCCACTGAGAAACTGCGTGAGGTGATAGTTCACCTCCCCGTGTCGTCAGTCAAGCTATTCCCTAATATCAGGAATAAGCTTGTAAGTCCACCGACCCTTCGACGACTTGTCCCACCGTCGTTTCCAGAGTCTATGCGACTCTTCTCCTGCCGTTTGCCGGTGATCTACTTCCGTTCCTGATAGATCCGTCTGCCTCCGTCCATACACGCATCGCATCTCTCTTGCTAATAGGTCAATAGGGACCATCTTTACAATTACGAACGCCGCATCATCCGAACTAGTTCGGAATGCGCTGCATACCCTCAGCGCAATCAGACGATAGGCAGAATTTATCTTCCTCCAGTTCAGTACATTGTGCAAAGTCTCTACCCACAGAGGCGACGCGTACAACAATATGGACCGTACGACCCCAGCTGTCAACAGCCGACTACACTGTTTTGGCCTACCTACGTTCGGCATCATCCTAGCACGGGTCGTGGCGGCCTTTGCAGCTTTTTCACAGGGGTATGATATATGACCTTTGAAACTGAGCCTGGCATCGAGAGTCACGCCAAGATATTTGATGGTGAGACGATCATATGGCTTCCAACCCGCAGGCTGATCGTATTTCTTTTCCGGCAATTTGTAATGAGGATTGCCTCCCTCTTTTCCTACTGAACTGAGCCTATTTCAGCTTACGAAGACTGTTCCGCTTGAAACACAGGATCAATGCTCTGATCTTGCCAGCCTCCTCAAAGACTTAGTTTTTTAATATGAACGATTGCGAGCTTTTAACCGCATTCGAGATTGAAATGCTTTGCAGAATTTTTGCTCCCAACATATGGATGGGTGCTTTCTGCAGTCTATATAAGGACGAAATGTATGAATGCCACGACCGATGCAGTGGAGGGTCACTTAATCCGAATGGGTGAGGTTGATCCAGCCTGGAAACTCTCTAAGGGCAGTATTTATGGTAAAAAAAGAAGACGAAACAGACTTTGCCTGAGTCAGAGCAATGGCGTAGGTCAAGACGTCAAACAGCTTTTACGGATATCGTTTCCGAGGAAATTGCATGTGACAGATAGATAGTTAGCCTTCTTTGTAAGAAGTACTAAACATTAAATTTCATGTAATTTTAATATTTAAGTTTGAAAGTATAACAACCATCTTTTTGTACTAAAACTACTTTTGAGTCCTGATGAACAACCATTATGAAATTACATCCAAATATTCTATTCTTCTAAACATGAATTATATATTTTAACTTTATATTGTATTTTTAAACTTGGATTCGTCCTATCATAAGTACAAGTGAGTGTAAACATGGGTACCCCACACAATTGCAATGAACTAGTTGAGTTTCTTCCACCGAGGATAATGAAACCAGCCTTTGTTTTTGATTTGAAGAGGACACAGGAATTTCAAGGAAGGGATTGATTTTTTTCTGCAAAAGGAAAAAAGAACAACGACTTCACCCCAAACTATAAATTGTTCTTTGCCATCGAATATTAGATATCATTCGATTTTATTGCCTCCGAGGGATACGACGAGATTTATGTGCTGGACAATTTGGCACAGGTGGTGTTCTTTTTTAGTGCCGTCTTTCACCCACCATTGCCACTGTTCTGCAGTCCCGCTGTCACTCCCTTTCTTGACCCCATCCATACATATCCTTTGTCCTTCTTGATATGTCTTATAAATGCTCGCGTCGAGTTATTCTCACTTTTGCCCTTCTGTTGCTCGGAAGCAATGCCGAAAAGTTGGCCTTTTCCTTCACAGTTTTATTTTTCATCGTTGAGTTGTGCTACGACAAATTACACCCAAGAGATCGCCATCGATATATTCGATTCCAGCTGAACATTACATTCGGCAATGATGACCAAATCACAGCACAAATCATCGGGCAAACATTAGAACAAACTGGCGTCCACTTAAAGTCATATCCAAACTCATATGCATGCAATATGGCTCCTGGACTGTGGGGTGAGGATTGAAATTGAACAGAAGAGAGAGCGATGCTGCTGGATTTGGGGACCGTTAATCCTAAAATATTTAGTTTTGATATTTCCTATTTCCGTGGAAAAAAAATGAATTTCAACTTGGATAATTTAAACGCAGGATCAAACCAACGTCCCTAAAATAAATCCTTAGAATCCTTTCCGTGGATTTGGGTGCTGTCAGGGAATTTTCTGTCAACAGATTGGGCATCAATGGGGGGCTAATTTTTTTTCGTTCCAGATACTATCGATGACCTCAAATAACCAATCGAAATATATTTCTAGATTCAGGACTGCATAGGATTAATCACCCGCGGCCTACATACGTTATCAGGTCCATTCACAAATCCAAATATGCGCTGAGAACATTGAAGGAGACACTTTTGCAAAGTGCGGCATCGAAGGTTTAATGGGATTGGTCGAGTTAAATAAATTAAATTCGATTGCCGGTATTTAATGAGATCCTTTAGAGGGCAATCTAGTTGATAGTTTTGGGGACAGGTGTAGGTATAATGTTGCAGTCGATTTTGCCGCATTCACCAAATGAAAATTATATTTGAAACTTTCATTATATGTTGGCTTTTGCGTGGAGATAGTGATGATAAATTGTGGCATAATCAAATAGATTTCAGGTTGTTGGGAATATTAGATGAAGGTTTTTTGGTAATCCAAGCTGACATGTAGCATGTCACTGCAAGGACTTTGTGCTTCGGGTCAACAACTCCATTCTCATCACACGCAGCAGATATAGGAACTTCAAACCGCAAGCTCTGCTTTAAGAAGATGGCGATTGTACACAATTTAGGAGAGGGAATTTGTCACTTTGGAAGCTACTGGAAATTCAGAATCAAGCTGTTTGGAGGGGGGAAGAATCGATGACTAATACCGACTATCTTCATATATGTGTGCAATCTTTCCGAAGAT
Organism: Hermetia illucens; assembly: GCF_905115235.1. NCBI lineage: Eukaryota > Metazoa > Arthropoda > Insecta > Diptera > Stratiomyidae > Hermetia > Hermetia illucens. The sequence continues at coordinate 149,599,704 of NC_051850.1, read as the reverse complement.
ATCGCAAAGAGGTAATGCCGATTCTCGTTAATGAGCACGCATGCCTCGATCTCATCACAAAATCCTGAAGAATGGAAAAGATGTTGACAATACCCCCGCATTTCTACTCGTTTTCAAAGATGCACTTTTGCTTATCGTGAAGTTAAAACTTCAGTTGAGGTCTAAAAAGTAAACCCCGCATAGCCTATATGGAATTTTTAAAAAGAAATCCATTACAGAAGATTTAGTCTGAGTCTTAGGTATCTCGGACAAAAATTTTATCTCAAATAAATAATAAGATTCAGAAGCTGAAAATTGTTGTATTTCTACACAGTTTCCAGGCCGCTCTGTTATAAAAGTTTTTTGTGAAGCATCCCAATTTTTCTGATGTGCTACCACTTTCGGCACCAGATTTTCTGGTATCAGCACCTCTCCTAGAGTCTCCTTTAGATTCCTCCTTCTTCCACAAATCTCGGACAGTGGAAGAATACATGCCCTAGGTCCTCTGAACCTCCATCGTAATTTCGATAGTCGGGTGAGGTCTGCAATTTAAACCTGTGCAAGCATTGGCGATATTCTCAGTGCCCCGTGAAAAACTGGGAGAGATTATAATTGATCTCACCGTGTCATCTCTCCAACCACTCCTTGATGGCAGGAGTGAGCCTGTGAGTCCACCCAGCCTTTCCCCAACGTTGCCACCACTCTTGCTATTTATTTATGGATCTCTCCCTCTCAGTGATCTTGGCTGAGGAAGAAATTGGGTTTGCATTGTATATGTTCGCCATCTCATCTGCCAAGATATCAATCGGTATCATTCCAGAGATGACAAATGCTGCATCATCTGAGACAGTCCTAAAAGCAGAACATACCCTTAGGGCTGTCCTCTTGTAGGCTGCACTCAGCTTGTTAGCGTTACCTGAAATCCGCAACGCCTCCCTCCAAACTGAGGTCGCATAGAGCATGACGCATGCACGTGTTGCCTATAACTGAGCTTCCTGCCTGTCACCACCTCCAAATATTTGATGGTCGGCTTGGAAGTGATGATATGAATTCTGATTCTAATACAGGCGTAATTTCTCTTCCGGCGCTTAGTGAAGAGAACCGCTTCCATCTTTTCCTCCGCAAGTGTCACTCTCTAGTGAACTTTTAACAGCACTGATTGCTGCGCCTGAGTATAACTCAGCATCTTCGAAATGCTTTGCGACAACAACCAGCGCTATGTCGTCGGCATAACCCACCACCGTGGGTGGGGGAAGGTAAAGTGCATCGTTGTACATGATGTTCCACAGTAGTGAAGCCAATACGGAGCCCTGCGGGACACCCGCGGAAACAACGTACACATGGGCTGCATTATCAGTGTCATAGCAGAGCCTCCTTTCAGCTAAATAACTATCAAGGATAGTAGCGAAATACGTAGGAATCGAAATCTTCGCCAGGGATTTGCGTATTAGATTCCAATTGACCGAATTGAATGCATTTTTCACGTTCAGGGTTACCACTACGCAATATTTGTTGGTACTACCCTTTCCAGCAGTAGAGACGCCTGCTTTACAAGGTTTATCTAACCACACCTCCACGAAGATCTGCTTGTCCAAAGCTGTTTCAGACCAGGCTGAAATCTTTCTCGGTTTCGGGCATGATGGGCTATTCCCTGTGGCTCGACACATACCTCAAAGAAGATTGCGTGGTGATTGCTGTGGGTGTTCGCTGACGAACCAAGACATAAACCGCATCAGCGCAGTGCTGGAAAAGGTCAGGTCTACAACGAACCGGACCACCCTTTCTAAAAAGTTAGCCAAAACTATGTCAATTTGCGCGAAAGCTTCTAATAAACTGCGCCCACTGGCATTTGATTCTCTGCTACCCCACCCAAGGGCCCAAGCGTTGAAAGTACCAGCAATCACTTTTGGAATTCGTCCCGTTGCGTCGAGAACAAGATTACCAAGCATTTCTTCGAATTCAGACAGTGTCAAACTTAGTGGGGCGTAGCAGCTCTATACATATACACCACTTATTTTCGCCCACACAAAGCCACTGCCTGCCTGACTTGCAATACATTGCATGGCCTGTCGACCACAAGCCCATATCGCCGTTCCACCAGTCGACATGTGACCCATCTGCCACCGTGACGGTTTCTATACGGTTCACTTCTGATGGCGATTTCCATCTCAGATTCGAACGTAGTCTGCTCAAGTGAATCCTCACCGGCCTGCCATGATTGAGGTTTATTTAAATAAACCTCATGATTGAGGTTTATTTAAATAAACCTCATTTTCTCATTGCAATGAGGGCCTTCCTAAATTCCGGACATTTACCACTTCCGGTAATATGCCGGTTATTCTGTCCCTCTTTCACTTCGCACAATTGGCATTTGGGGTCCCTATTACACTCCCTCTCGATATGGCCTTTCTCTCCACACCTTCTGCATCGATCGGATCGATCAATGCTGCTGATGCGTACCTTCATGAAGAACCCAAAGATGAGGCGTTTAAAGCACCTCTTTAGTGAAGTTTGTTCTCTTAAACGGCAGACAACTCATCTAATCTGAACGTTTCCGACCACCAACACCGTCTGCGCTGCCTCCGCTGGTACTCGTATTGTGGCCGTTAGAGTACCGCCATAGGCTTTTCGTAAACCCCCAACAGACTTCTCGGTAAGTTCTTCCACCTCGAATTGTTCCTTCAGAGTAGTACAAATTTCTGCTTTCGATGCCACTTCATCGAGATCCTTACATTGTATGTAGATCTCATGTTTTTGGGCACGCACTGCGGCATTCTCCCCAAGTGAGTTTTCCACCTGAGTGCGAAAGTCATCAGTTTTTCCCACGCTGGATCTTTTCAGCTCGAACATGAGATTCCCTTTCTGAGTTCTTCGGATTCTGTTCACATTTCCGTTTAGATCTTTTAGGTCGGGATCCACTTTGACCCTTCTGAGTATCTCAGTGTAGGACAGATTGCCCTTACTGGAGATAACAATCACATCTGGACGGGTTCGCACTTTTGCTTTTCCTTTCGCTTTCGCTTCGCAACGCTGGTCGAGTTTCCTACATTCGCTGTACGCTTTCCTGTGCTGGTTTTCAGAGTTTCCTGTCCGCCTTTTTTTCTCTTAGGCGCCTGCTGATTATTTAAACGATCCCCCTCTTTTTCACGTACTCGTTTATTTCGCCGTGATTCAATGGTAGTACGGTTAGGTGTCACTTGGGTCGCTTGTAACACTGTTGATGCAGCAGGGTTCGGCGTATCCTTAGTATTCTTTACGTCCATCTGCCATCTATTATACAGGACTCTTATAGTCCTCATTATATTCTCTATGGCTTCGTGCACGTTGTGCTTGCCCTTGATAAACTCGGGCAGCTCAACTATTTTTGCCCCAAGCTGGATAAAGGGTAACTTCTCCGGATCGGAACTCTGCTCCCTATAAGCCCCGGCAGGGTTTTGTTCTACCTGCCAATGCACCAAAGTTTGGTCTACGGAAGCTGAAACCTTCACGGGTAAATCATCCACCTTAAAATAAACTCATCCAAATTTTGCATATAACACGTGTTTACATAATTTGTTTCTTCTCAAACATTTTCATTTCACAAAAGTACAGTCTAGTGCAGAAATCAATAAAGTTAGGTATGTTGGTCATTACGTACATGCACTCGCTTTTAAAAGAAACTATTCATTTCAGACTTTCATTACTTTGAGAACCGAGAGACTCGTGTATTCGCACCGGCGGTTGGAGCAGAAGAGACCGGCTTATCTCCATGCGGTCGTTTCCTGTCCCAACCAACGGCACTTTCTCACCGCTAATCTTCCACTCCTGTCGCGAGTTCTAAAACACGAGGAGAGTTCCGCGCCATCTATTTGTCTGCATTCGCAACATTCGAAATAAATTCCAAATGCTGCGAATCCTGCCGCGCCACAGGGTTACTCCTTTTATACGCTCCTTCACTTTTTGCGTTTATTGATCTTGCCTGTACTTTATCCTTCATCGTCTTTGGCAATGGTGGAAATCTCAAAGTTGACGAGCTTCTTTTGAATGGATCCCTTCTTTGTTCCTGGAGCACCTCCTGCTGTCGCGCATCTTCAACATATGCGGTGGGTGTTATCTCAGTTTTTGTCGTCCAATGATCTGCTTTCAGTTCATCTTTATTTGGTCTTGTCACTGGTGTTCTCGGTAAGGTCGTACATCGCTTGAACACCTCGTTCTCGAAATCCAAATCACTTCTAACATTATATGCCAAGATGGCCAAGTTGTCCACCACCGAGGCACTGCGGTCGGGGGACATCGACCACCGGGAGCCCGCTTGCCCACTCCCAAAAGCCGCCGGTACTGAGGTTCCGAGTCCCTGCACCGTAAGTTTACTCTTTCTCTCGTCTTCTATGGTGACAAGGCTAGGCTCCGAAACAACTTCCATACCGATATCTCCTCAAATAAAGTTAATAATAGTATAGTACTATAATTTTCAGTAATTGGTTGCAGAACTCCCCTTAAGTTCATTTTAACACCACGAAATTTTGCAGTAATGTAGGCTATAGTATAGAGCTTTATCCAAGCTTGGTGGAAATCGCACTATTACTGACAAAGTTATAATATATCAAAGTTGCCACTTCTTTTGAAATTCAAAATTTTGAATGTCAATATTACCCGAAAGTGAATATTCTCAGATAATATATGCGTATATTACGTGTTACATACTAATGGGACAAACTCACACTCAAACGCCTTTATAAAAGAAATATACAAAACCCTTCATTCTTGAAGCGTCCAATTTCCAGTTTCCCGACTTGTTTTCATTTTAAAATAAGCCGGAAAGACGACACACACAACCGAAGAAATACTATCCTATATTTTTCAGCTTCCTGCTTCGGTAGGAGCAAAAGGTTGAAGGCTAGCAGGCATAAAGTAAGAGTATACGCACTCTTGTTTTTCTTCAGCCTTTGTCCCGTTCACCAGCGTATCAAGCCACCGTGTTTAGGCCTGCCTTTTGGTCGTTTACCATCGACTTCGATGTTCAAACCAATCTTGGCAAGTAAATTCTCGTTAGCACGAAGCGCGTGACCATACCATCGAAGACGCCTCTCTCGCAGCTTTCCCACGATCGAAGCAACCCCATAATGATCGCGGATATTCTCAAGTCATGTGATCAAAACGTGTCACGCCACTAGTCCAGCGCAACATCTCCGTCTCCATTACTGCAAGACGCCGTTTATTGTCTCCTATAGCTAACATTCTCCTATAGCCAACATTCAGAACCATAGAAAGCGACAGGACGGACGACTGCGGTAAATTTTAGATGAATTGAGATGTTCGTTGATACGTCGATCACAAAGAACACCTGTTGTGGAACGTCACCTGATCTAGGTTGCGTTAATGCGTAAAGCAATTTCATAGCGCAATTCTCCATTGGCTGATAACGTTAACCCGAGGTATTTATATCGCTCGCTGCTGCTTACAGTAATTTTGACTGTTTCATGGGGGGCGGTCGTCAAAAATTCAGTTTTATTCAGATTCAATGTGAGACCGTGTTGAATGAGGCGATCATTCCATTTTTGGACAAGCTGCTGAAGACCATTTTTGCTATTAGATGCTAGGAAAAGATCATGTGCATAAAGCATTGTGTTGGGCGCTGGACGTTGTATGTCCCGTGTGGCGGTGTCCATAACAAGAGCAAAGAGGAGTGGTGAGAAGGCGCTTCTTTGATGAACTCCAATAGAGACACGAAGCGGTTTTGATACATCCGCGTACTTCGAACTTTACTTTTCGGATCGTGGTAGAGCAATTGAACCCTGCGCACGTGTTCTTCTGGCACTAAGAGTTGTCGTAAAGCATTCCAGATGAGTTCGTGTGGCATACGGTCAAACGCTTTCTCTAGATCCAGAAATGCAATATAAAGAGGGCGATGCTTCTCACGGTGTTTCTCCATGAGTAACCACGCAGCGTGTATTGCATCAATAGTTCCGCAGTTTTTGACAAATCCGGCTTTTATTTTAAAGTATTTCGCAAATACGGTTGTCAAGAATGCATTCAAAAATCCTCATAGTATGGGAAAGTAACTGAATCGGACAGTAATTTGAACATTCTACTGGACTACCGTTCAGTGGAACGGTGGTACTTTCTTGCCAGTCAGATGGTGTTCTTCCTTCCTGAGTAACCCGATTAGAGAATTCACTGAGCCACAGTGTTGGGTCCCAGCTCTTCACTTTCCAAAGTTCAGATGCGATGTCGTCAAGTCCTCTGATTTTCCCCAATTTCATTTGTTTTATTGCCTCCTCGACTTCAGTTGCGCTGACAGGTGGACCTGCTCCAAATTTTGGCAATAATTGCGAAAGTGGAGGATGAACAAATTCTTTTCCTCGAAGTATTCTTGCTATCTATCCATTGCGGCTCGACGGGTGGTAAGCAAAGTACCGCTCTTATCATTAACGCAACAGAAGTGTTCGATATCCTGTGTGCATTCGTTACAGCTTTTGGCAAGTCGATACAGATCTCACTCGCCATCCCGAGTGTCCAGCGTATTGCAAAGATTTTTGTAATGGTCTACTAGGGGGACATCGACTGCTTTCTTTGCTTCCCGGTTGGCATTCTTATAAATTTGCCAATTTGCCAGTATACGCATTGATCCTTACAAAGTAATGATAACCACGTCCATGAGCCGATCATCACAAACAGCGCTTGATTTCGTTAACAGCTTCGCGATGTTGGTCCAAATGCAGCACGTGATGAAAGTATCATGAAGATGTTAAAGATTCGTCACCTCAACAACATTTCCGTTTTTTTTTCATACCTACCTAGTAAATATTTTCCCTTCTAGATTAGCTATGTTTCGAATCCATCCCTATTAGTCTCATTATTCTTTTCACATAAACTGGACCTAATGCTCCCAAGATATTAGGTTGTTGCAAATGAAATGACCGTTTTTGTACTAAAATTTGAAACGACTGTAAAGCTTAAATTTATCTATTTAATCAAAATAGGTGCCAGTCGATTCAAAACACTTCTCCCAGCGAGATTCAAGAGCATTTATGCCTGTTTCGTAGAAGTCCAACTGTCGGGTGTTGATAAATTCGTCGAATTCAATTTTGACAGCCTCTTCGTTCCTAAATTGTTTTTCCGCCAAAGAATGATCCAAATGCTTAAAAAAGTGGTAGTTGATTGGCGAAAGGTCCGGTGAATATGGTGGATGAGGCAGAGTCTCATACTGCAATTCTTTCAACTTTTGAACCGTTATTCTGGGAAGATGAGGTCGTGCATTGTCGTGAAGGAGGAAGGATCTCTGTTGACCAATCTCGGCCGTTGAATACTCAATTTTTGGTGCATTTCCTCGAGTTGAGCACAGTATTTCTGTGCATTTATCGTTTCCAGGTGCCAAAAAAGAATAGTGGATAACTCCAGCTGTAGACCACCAAACAGTCACCAATACCTTCTTCGGATGGAGGCTTGGTTTCGGCATATGCTTCGGTGGCTCATCAGCATCTAGCCATTGCCCTGACCGGCGACGATTGTCGTATAATATCCACATTTTATCACATGTCACTATTCTGTGCAAAAAAGGATCGGTTCTGGTGGCGGGTGAGTAGAGACTTGTAAATTTCCATTCGAAGCGCCATGTTTTGCTTCGTAAGGGCATGCGGAGCCCATTTGTCGAGCTTTATCATCTTTCCAAGTTGTTACAAGTGCCGGGAAACTGTCGAATAGTATGCGCCCAGTTTCTCTGCAATGTCTCTCACAGACTGACGTGTACCGGATTCGACTAGCAAACGGAGCTCGTCGTTGTCAATCAATGGTCATGGATGTCCACGTTTCTCACTTTCAAGGTTTACGTCACCTGACCGAAATTTTTCGAACCACCGCCATGTGGTTCGTTCGGTTACCGTACCAGCTCCAAATGCGCTGTTAATGTTCTTGGTGGGCTCCGCTGCTTTATATAAACTTTTTAAACACCAAAATCGCAAGTAACTTCACTTAGTTGCCAAAACGGCCATTTCATATGCAACAACCTAATATTTCTCCTGGATTTTGTAGAAGACCTATCTGATTTCTGCCTGGTCTTGGGAAATGGTCAGTCGCAATATTATGGAAAAATTTATTGAATATTTCCTTATTTTCTTCCGTTAAATTAGGATGCAAGGAACTACAAATTCCTTGATATGCTCCGATAGTAGCCTGCTCTGTGGTTTGATTACGGTGAGAACTTACTTGCACTTTCGCTCCAAAGAACATAAACAAAGTCATCAGGCATAACGCATATAAGCACGCAAAGCAACTGAACCTCCCGCAATCAGTTTAAATTAAAACTAGCCACATTCTTGCCTTCCACTTGAAAACAGCCCCTAGCATTACTTTCACATATGGCGTGCAATTCTGCTTGTTGTATTATTCGACAGGCACACAATACTTTAATCAAGTCATCATCATTACCATAAAAGCCAAGTTTGCCGAAAAGTGGACAAATCGTCATGCAATCCACAAAGTTGCATTCGACTTCGTGACAATAAGGAATATGGCGAAACAGCCATGTAGTGGCGCTGATTTGTATGCATGAGTTGAATTATTATTACTACTTCGGATTTTCATATTTTCGTATTTTTTCCCGCTTTTCCTGCGACCCCTTTGTCGCTCCCCTCCCCCACGGACTCGATTTTGTTTGTTGTTTTCTGTATCCTTCGACATCGTCATCGCCGTCACAGTAAAAATTTATGTTGCGTGAGGAGTCGTTAAATTGCTGCGAAACTGATTTTTGCAAACCCCATTTTATGGTGATTTAGGATTCGACTGCATTGAATTTGCATTGTTTGAGCGGTTCAAATATTGAATATCAATTTGAGGATTCGCCCCGCGGAGAGATGGGAATACAAATTTGACTTCGACAAACTAAACTAAGGGTTCTGGTCGTTGGTAGTTTATGCCACGGACAATATTACTCGATTGCCAAAAGGACGAATTCTAGCTTGACCCCTTCACATGTGGAGTGTGTGAGTTGTGAAAAGTAAATCAAGTTTGCAAGAATATGAAGGTTACCAAAGCTGCTGAAATCCTGCTGATCCTTGAATAATTACATCGGCTTCTCAGAAACACACTCCCGACGCTTGCACCTATAATTAGATTCGAATGAGTGCCTGAGAAAGTCTGAACAATGCCTTCTTCAGGCAGCAACGAACAACATAATCTCATTCAACTTTGAGCAGCTCACGAACGGATAGGGATCTTTTGTAACGAAAATAACATCCAAGAGAAAGGGTCTTAGTCACTTCTCGAGCACAACGAGCACCCAATTTCAAAAGAAACTTTCGAAGTTGCTTCGTCATTTTTGCATGACGCACACACACACCGCGTGCACGAAGGCTCCACCTAACCCCATATTACCATCCCGTAATTACTCCTGGCAAATGAAGCATCAAGTGTACGCACCGCTAAGAACTTTTCAAATAATTTTCGAATATTGCAAAGTAAAGTCATCCATTGTGTTGAAAATCTCCGTGTAATTCCGTGAATAAAGATTGTGATTATGATTGCTTAAGCAGCATTGAGTTATTGTAGCTGGCAAGTTGGCAGCTTGGCAATCTTAGTTCGCAGGACTGATGGCGAGGCGACGACGGTGGCGGCGGCAGGAGTACCGAAAAAAAGGCTGAAACAACATCTTTTGTTACGAGGAAGTCGATGCGATCCACTCTAACGAAACATTACATCATACGCAAAACTTCCTTTTCAGATCACTAAGCCACCCTTTTTCCCAGTCATTTTTTTCCCATCCTTGTTGCCGGAATAGAAATGAGCCAGCACCATGATTCGGGAGATTTCTGCTTTTGTCAGTTGATAGCTTTGAAAATGGAGCCCCCGTGACGCTGTGATAGTATCGCTGTTGCCAATTTTTTCTCAATTTCCTTTGGCTTATGCATGCATATATAAAAAGATAATTTTTCATAACTTAGCCCCGAGAGGGAGAAGTCAGGCCTGAGATATGCCACGATATTAATATATCCTTTCCTTGTTGGCCTACAAAGCTCCCACACGTCCTCCTCGCAGCAACCATATCAACCAAACATTGATTCCGCCTTAGCTACTTCATCAATGCGATATGGAGTAACGTTTCAGTATTCAGAGAGGCTCAGTGGAAAGAATCTTGAATGACTTACTACAATCTGAGTGAGATTTATAGTTTGCATAAATAAATAACAATAAATTGCATGCATGTGCTGTAGATTGGTTATTTTATTTCAGCTGGTATAGTTTGTAAAAGAAGAGTTTTTAGGGCATAGATAGATTTATCGCCAGCGAATATTGCTAGAAATGGACTGTCGTTTTTCAATTTCAAACTGAGTTCTAGCTAAAGATATCACCAAAGACAGTCCTATGCATGCTGGAAACAGTCGTAGTCGTCTGCATTTTAGAAAAGCATTTAGTCGATTAAGGAGCATGCATGGGGTGAAAATTTGAGCGCGGATGCAATACTTATAAGAGACTAATTCACACAGTAGATATCCTAAGGATAGCAGAGTAGGCGAAGATATTTCTAAGCCAAAACATATAGTTACGGTTTAATTTAGTTCATCTTAGTGGGGAGCCGCAGCTCCAAGCACTCAGGCCTTTTGTTATGCCCATTGTAGTATCCCCCTCCCACCTGTAGCATTCGTAGACTTTTGCGAGTTTGAGAACGTTCTCTAGAGGCAAAATGTACACATTCTTCTTTGAAGAAAACCTTATCGAGATGTCTTCATCTGGGTAGGCCGGGCAGCTGAATGTGAAGTGCAGGGTCGTCCTCTCCTCCTCATATCGGCTGCATATAGCCGAGATTATCACCCCAACTTTTTCCGCATGATAGTTTAAGGAACAGAATCCCGTTAAAAGCCTTATTAGAATTTTCATGTCCTTCTTCTTAAGGGAGGAAACCATATTATAAGCCCTATTTTCACGTATTTTTTGGTTTCTTTTTGGGGGGAAGAATCATTCGGGATTTAATCAAATTTGGTCATTATAATAGCCATATTAACTCTTAAGATTTAACCTATAAAAGTGTTACGCAACAATATTCCGCTGAAGGTCGTGATCGGGGGTGTCCACCGGCAAGCCATGTAGCGATGTCAATTTTTATCTGAAACTAAAAAGTTTTTAATTCTTCATCACTAACTTATTTTCTAACAATATGAACATATGCAACAATATGCAGCTCAAAATAGTCAAAATCAAAAATTTTGCAGGTATTCAAAAAGATATTTCGATTTTCACCATTTTATTTTCACAAATTACATACAAAACGTACCCTTTAAAAGATGATTTCATACCCGATGTTGGCTCATATTCTTCGCAATTTTTTAAAGAATCATTCCTCCATACCTCTCTCTTGTGAGAAGCTGATGAGGGATGGCTCTCCAGACCGAGTGATAGCTTCCTTCAAAGTGACGTATCCCCACGATTTCAATGCTATTGTCCAATCTTCCCTTTGGCCAGAGGGCGTCTTCGTCAAAGCTTATCAGAGATCTAAGCTTCGTGAAAATTTCTGGCCCGCCCGCCTGCCTCGCCGAATTTAACTGATTCTGACAACTTTACACTGTTTTATTAAAATATAAAGCGTCTAAGGACCAAGCTGCCAGATTTCAAACTGTCTGCCTTAGCATTCCAACATCACGTCATCTGCATTTCTGGAACGTGGTTGGATGACAGGATTTTAGATTCCGAGCTCCTCGGAGGTTACCCTGCCTTTCGTTGTGACAGAGACTGCACTGCGCTTGGCAAGACAACCGGCGGAGGTGCCCTAATTGCTGTTATGTCCACTCTCCGTGCCGAAATCATCTTTTCCCCTCCTCCTCCATCTGTGATTCAGTCACCATACGAGTCATTCCGCCAAACGTATGTCCCTTTATCATATCGTGCGTATATTTTCCCTGCCTCAGCCCGCCCTCTCTGGTCCCAATCGTTTTGTTTTCCTCACTTCCTTTCAACCTCTGTGGCGACTTTAATCTTCCCATGCTCTCCTGGCCCATTACTCCCGGCCTTCCCTCCCTCCCTAATAGCCCCACCCACCCTTCCCTTCCTCTATCCACTTCCATGTACACCTGTCCCTCACTCTAGTTTAACCTTTCTACAAACTACTTAGATCGCACTCTTGACCTTGTTTTCTCTAACCTTCCTGTGCATTGCCTTTCCGAATCCCTTCATTCCCCGTCTTACATTGCCCCTGACACCTATCATCTAGCTCTCAAGTTCGACGCTCAAAAATCCCATTTTCACCCTCCTGTCGTGTGCGTGGTCGAAGGGTAGTATAGGTCCCAGGGCGAAACGTGGATTGGTACCCACGAGGGAGCATAAAACCTGGGAAATGCCTGCTGAACCAACACCAACAGCTCTACTAGAAAACCTCTACGTGGTGACCACTGGGAGCTCTTTCTTAAGGAAAAGCTGAAGACGAAGGAGGATGAAGGCGAGCCTCCCGCGCCTAAAAACGGGACAAATTGTACCAACTGGTCCTCCAGGTTGGGGTTGGATAGAGCTGACAACCCTACACGGAAAACAACTTGCTACGAAGCCACAACAGGAGCCTCGAACTGGACCGATTATACAACGACGAACCCAGCAACGACAACGGAATAATGATTAGCGCATTTTCTAATGGAACGTGCGCTCCCTGTACAGAGACGAAGCTAATAAGCAGCTAGCACCCAGCCCCAACATAGGGCTGATGTAACAGCGTTACAGGAGATGCGTTGGACAGGGACCGGTTCCCTGGAGAAGAGCCAATACACCATTTATTATAGTGGCCATCCAGTAAACCATGCGCTCGGAGTAGGTTCCTAAGTCAGCCAAAAAATGAAACCTGCTGTTATCGGCTTTGAAAATATAAGCGAAAGGCTATGCACTCTGCGGTTGTGAGGCAAATTTAGAAATATAAGCCTCATTAACGTTCACGGCCCTACAGAGGCCACTGCAGAGTCGGCGAAGGGTACCTTCTACGAGGCAGTAGAACGAACCTTGGAAGCCTTTCCCAGATATGATACCAAAATCATACTTGGGGATTTTAACAGCCAAGTAGGGAAGGAACCCATATTCAGGCGACAGACTGCGGATTATCCAATCAGCAGTGTCACACGAAATGGTTGTGGGAAGTACCTTGTTTGCGCGGAAAGCGGTCCACAAACATACGTGGGCTTCTCCAGACGGGACCACTTTCAACCAAATTGACCACGTGTTAATTGAACGCCACCACTTCTCAGCCCTGATAAATTTCAGAACAATATAGACTCGAATCACATGGCATGGTGCTCTGAGCTCGAATAACAGTACCACCCAGAATCCCCTCTGTCAATCAGGTGAGAATTAACATTGAACCCATCCATAATACAGCTCTCCGCGACACCTATAAGAGGAAAATGGATACCGCAGTAGCCGTGGCCAACAGAGGACCTGAAGATGAAGCATCAACTAATGATCTTCACAACCACCTGAAGAACGTTATCATTGATTCGGCCACAAACGTACTTGGCCCGAGCCGCAAAATGAGTTGGAACGGCTGGTTTGACGATAAATGTAAAATAGCAACGGAACGGAAGAATCCTGCATGCCGAGTATTGTTGCATTCTCAAAGAACGCGGGCATGCGCAGAGACTTATCACGAACTCCGTCGAGCGAAGAAGCGACTTCACAGACAGAAAAAGGAAGCCTGAGAGAACCAACAGGTCCGTGAACTCGAAAAGTACAGGGAGCAACCGCACCAGGCGCGAAAGTTTTACCAACAAGGCAGCAGAATGAAACCTTATACACCTCGATGCTCATCCTGCCGAGACAAAGAGGGAAATCTGATTTCCGACAGGATGGGCATATTGGAGCGATGGATGGAGTACTGTGATGAGCTACTGAACAACCAAAACATCGGCGAGTTGGAGGTCCCGCCAACTGAAGACGACGGACAAATACTGCCACCACCAAGTATAGGAGAAACAGTCCGTGCAATTCATCGGCTAAAAAATCATAAGTCGCCAGGAGCCGATGGAATTACAGCCGAATTGGTTGAATATGGAGGCGACCAGTTACACCAAGTGGTTCATCAACTGATGTTCAAGGTATGGGACAGCGAATCAATGCCTGACGATTGGCAACGAGGCATTATCTGTCACATACATAAAAAGGGAGATATCACACAGTGCAGCAATTATAGAGGTATCACGTTGCTGAGTACCATCTATAAGATATTCTCCTCTATCTTGTGTTCGAATAGCTCGGTGGTTGGAGCACTGGTTTGTCATATGGAAGGCCGCGGTTCAAATCTCGCTGGTGCCAGTGGGATTTGTATCGTGACTTGAATGAGTACCTGAGTCAAATTAGGGTAATAATCTCGGGCGAGCGCAATGCTGACCACATTGCCTCCTACTGGACTGTAGTGTACCGTTCCGGTCTTGAATGAAGTGCTCTAACACACTTCAAGGCCCTAATCCAATAGGGACTGTTGCGCCAACGATTATTATTATTATTATCTTGCTAGGCCGGATAGCCCCATACGGATACGAATTCTGTATCCCAACGAAACTGATAAGACTGACTAGGCTGACCCTGACCATTGTACGAGGCCAGATAAAGGCAACAGGATCACTCTCCAGACCATTCGACATCAACAACGATCTACGACAAGGGCATACCCTATCATGCGTCCTCTTTAACCTGGCCCTCGAGAAAGTGATCCGTGATGCTGAGGTGAATGCAAGAGGTACGATCCTCTTTAAGCCCATACAACTACTGGCCTATGCTGACGATATCGACATCATGGGAAGAACCACCAGAGACGTACAAACTGCATTCACCCAGATCGAGCAGGCGGTAATTGGCGCGAGATCTTGGGCTGCACATCAATGAAGGCAAGACAAAATATATTGTGGCAACGTCAGCACCGAAGACAAATCAACCAACAAAGTCAAGCCGCACTGGTCAAACACAAACACGAAGAAGAATAAGGATAGGAGAATACAACTTTGAGACCGTTGATAATTTCTCCTATCTAAGGTCGAAAATCACAACCGATAACAGCTACGATGATGAAATCCGCGCACGGTTGTTGTCAGCCAACAGAGCCTATTTCAGCTTACAAAAATTATTCCGCTCGAAACGTCTCACCATAGGGTCAAAGCTCTTACTAAACAAGACAGTGGTGTCAGGTATTCCTCGGAGACCAGGGTTCTTAGCAAGAAGAATTTCGAACTCTTGGCCGCGTTCGATAGAAGGATCCTCCGAAAAATTACATGAGGATGGACGATTCCATAGCCTACATAACGACGAAATCTATGAGCGATACCATGACCGTCCAGTTGTGGACAAAATCCGGCCCAATAAGTTACGGTGGGCAGGTCATCCATATGGATGAGGATGATCCAGCCCGGAAAATCCATGAGGGCAATATCTATGGTAGAGAAAGAACCCTGCCTGAGATGGAGAGGTGGCGTAGGTCAAGACGCCAGGCAGCTTTTAGGGATATCGAATTGGTGGGCCTCGGCGCAAAACCGGGTTGTCGGGAGTTCCTTATTAAGGCAGACCTAGACCGAATACCGGTTGTTGCGCCGTTGATGATGATGATGTCGGGAACTCTAACAGCTCCCTTTTCAGTTGCTCCACTTTCAAGCCCTCAAACTTAACCATCCTGGCGTAGGCAATCCCACCTATATACCATTTGGGAGGTCTGATTGTCCTCTATCCAAGTGATCACGAATTAAGCTCCACTTTCAGTTAGTTTGTGGCCATCGTCCATGGTATTCCAGCGTTGGACTTTCTGTCATTCTAAAGTGAAATCATTACTTGCTACCCAGTGCCCTTTAATTCTTATCTTATAGTAAAACATGACCTTGGCATTTTGAATAATAATCCAGACCACATCGATCAATTTCGTCCCATTGAATGTCTGCATAACACTCAACTCTATCTAAGAAATAAAGATAATTGCAATATTACCATAATTTGTTCGCCGCCATCCAGACCAATTGTCTCCATAGCACCAGTCTATGTCGGACGAATGCTTTTCGCTTCAAAAATTGTTAAAAGGCCAATTAACTCACTTAATTCGAACATCAAATATCTTTCATGGCGAGCAGTTACCTCTAATTTAACACTTTTTTGAACCATCATTATACTAAAAATGGACACAATTTGAAACAGCAAAAATCGTTACAAACAGCTTCATCTAAAAATCTCCCTTTCGTTGCCACTGATTGCCTTGTTAACTGCATCACATCCACCTTATGTGGGGGTGGAGTGTTGGGGATTGAATCTGTACTCTGGACTTTTGCTTTTTTTCAGGACCAGCGTATTCATATCTGGGTATCTGTCTCTGCTGATAAATTATTTCGAAAAGCCAATTTAAGCTGAGAACTAATTTTTCTGTGAATCATAGATATTGGGAGGGGGAGCGATTGCCTGGAACTGATGATGATAATGTTTCAAAAAATGGTATCCTTAGCACCCACTTCGACAAAATTGTTGTCTGCACATTTAGTGGCGTAGGGAAGTTGAAAATGTCAGTACAATGTAGAGGATGCTCGTGTTGGGGGTTGAACAAGTAGCAATTGTTGATGCCCTATTTATACTTAGATCGTTTCGAGTAATCTGTTTGAACTGTGTTCCTAATGTTGGTTTCTGGCTTTAACTTTTAATAAATAGATAGAATCAGGACTACTACTATCTACCATTTGGTTGGATCGTATTTACTACTTTCAATTGGAAATCAGAACAGTTTGCATGGATGTGATTGGGTCCTACCTGTAGCTCCAAAAAAGTGCTCTAACAAAGCATACCGGAGTCGTATTTCTTTTAAAGTTTAATTTTTTTCCAAGTAACTACCCTCTCCCAGCGTTCACTAAATCACAAACGAGTGCATTTAAATTACACACCCAATAGCGTTACCTACAACCTTCAGGTCTGAACTAGCGAGAAGCGTCAGGAAACAAGAATTTTTATCGCTTTAATAATCATAAATTAGGAACTCATCTGATGTTTAATTACAATTACTCATACACCACGGAGACGGGTGCTCGGTTAGCGCCACTAAATTCCGAGTGGTGAAAAGTGAGTTGTGGTCCCATAGGTGGGTGAAAAATGCATGTTGCTGTTCTTAGACCAGCACGAATCTGCTTTCAAAGGACTCGAAACATGTTACGAGGTGGCGAAGTAACTGGCGGTGCTGAAATTAATGGTCCTGATACTCCATATTTTATTAGAAGTCCTGATCAACGGTGGGGCGCTATTTTTTCCGTATTTGATTCAAAGTGCATCCGAGGAAATTTATGGCTCTTGCTTGGTCCCGATTTTTGTTGGCAGAAGATGATGTAAAGGATTATAAATTGACGGCTGCACAGAGGTAGGAGGGATATATAGTTGGAAGACTATTTTGCGTATTTTACAAGCTGCAATTCGAAACTTTTTTCATTACCACTGGAAGTATATTTCTTACGACTTGGAATACGAAGTGATTCTCGCCTGGGGACAGGACATCGTGGAAATTTGCAATGAAATCACTATTAAAGTCGGAAAGAAAACTAATTCAAAAATTAGTCCATTTCTGTTGATAACTTTTTTTATTTCTTTCAATTACGACGATAGACCGAAGGTAGGGCGAAAAGTCCGTAATTCGTCCTTTCACAGTGCCATGCAAGAAAGCGCCACTATTCTCTGCATAATATTTCCGGCATTTTGTTCATCACGACGAGGACAACAACGGCAACAAACACCAAATGCCAAACAAAAGAAAACATAACCAAAACAAAAGCAATTTCATAGCAGAGACGTACGAGAGAGCTTGGAGCAAGAAGAATTCCTTTCAGTATCTTACAAGGATTGTGTGGTATAGAAGTTAAATCCATAAATGACAAAAGACAACGAGATTGTCGACGTTACGAGACAGCGTCGATGGAGGTAGCGCGGCATAACGAAAACCCCAACAAAACCTTCAATGACGATGATGATAACGATAATGGTGATGATGAGGAGGACGATGGCGATGGCAATGGCAATCGCAATAGACAAAAAGACCCCAAAGTCCTTTTACAGACTACACAGCACACTACCGACTGCGCTGAAACAAAACACGCTCCAGAATAGAATGCTCCCTATCGCTCGCGTCGTACATGATCATGGAGGATAGAGTGTCCTGGGTTTTACCCGGGTAACGAGCACGGACTCATTGTGGATGAGAATGTTATTTGGTGAAATTGAGGCGGAATTCGTTCTTCGTCAATTTACTAAATAAATATGCAAATCTATGGTAATTTCTTAATTGTATGAAATTGATGCATAAGGATAACAGACACTATGAACAATACTCGAGATTCCGGCAGAGTGAAATGGAGAAACAAGTAAAATTGGAGTGGAGAATACGCATAATAGCAACAAACACGGGACCATGTAGAGTGGATGGTCCATCGACGTCGTGCGAGCACGGCATGTGTGGGAGGGAGGGTGCACTGGATGCTATTTGTGGTGTGCATTGCTAATATCCGAATATGTATGAAGACAATGTCCTGGGCATAATGAGACCAAACAATGAGTGCTTTCGTATAGATGAACGTCTTTAGAAAGGATCAGAAGAAAGTGAAGTGCTAACCATTCTCTTCATCCTATTGAAATGATTTGTTTAGTTTGATCCCCTCTCTAAACACTTCTTATGGTCAAAATTTCGTATCTGTTTGATGCAATGATGTTATGAGATAACACGATAACCTCAAAATGCTAGCGGCCGAACTTCAATGAAGTTTAGGAGAACACCTGAGGTTCAACGAACCTATTTATTTTCAAGGCAATCACGTAAAAGTTAGCACCTGTCATTGGAACAATTATGTAAAAGGAGAAGAATCATCTCTATTCAATCACGGAAGAGAGGGTTTTTTTTAAAGAAGAGATGGAGATCTTCAAAAGCCTAACCCTAGAGTGCACGTACCTTGAGGATGTGGGATTTTTTAAAAGCCAACGCTCACCAAGCTTCTTTACTTATTGAATTTTGCTTTTATTGGGAAAGGAAGCCCAGCATTTGGGATGGTTTCGCCGAGGAATAGGCTGTTCCTCAATAGCTTATGTCATTAAGCATATTATCCTTTAAGTCATTTAACCTCCCGCTCGGACTCCGCCTTGTGATTTGGGAGCCTGTGGTAATTTACTACAACACTATGGGTGTGAAAATGCGTCTGACGGACAGAGAGACAGACGGACAGACAGACAGTAAACCGATTTAATAAGGTTTTGTTTTACACAAAACCTTAAAAATGAGAGAGGAAGGCTCCTCAGAAGAAAACCCTAACGCACAGAAGAAGGGACTACGGGCTTGCTGTCAAAACCTTCTCCTCCTCCTCTACCAGGAGAAGCAGAAGAAAGGGAATCTGATGATGTGGAAGCAACTGGTCTGTTTCCAGTAGGTGGAAACACCACCCGAACATCATGAACATGGAAGGTTTTCCAGCCGACGACATGGCACTGCGAAAGAAGGTAAAATTTCTTGAGAAAGAGGTTCCGAGCATTTCTAGACCACCGAGTGAGGCGACACCCAGAGAAATCGGATACAAGAAAGCAAAACTTTGGGCGGAAGGTGAGAACAAGCTGGTAACTCCGGTGAGATCCACGTTGAACGCAACAGACTTTTCAACTAGCGGGAGCTTACATATTTCTTTTTGGGAGTTGGGTAGGTGAATGCGTTTACTCGCAGAGTGTTGAACTCTCGCAACAGTACGCTGTCGCACTATCAACTAAACACCTCCCTGTCATTTGAGAACTAGCGTGGAACCGTTTGACACATTACTTCGGGCTAGCCCTCCCGCTCTCCCGGTTCAGGGAGCCTTCAAGTCAGGGAATCCCTTTCACCAACGGTAGGGGAGGGGAGAAAGGGAGTTATTAGTTCAGTAAACCCCTTACCATCCGGTCCCTCCGCCGATCGAGTTCCTTTTTCTTTGTAATAAGAAGAGCTCGAACATAATCCGCAACACGATTCCAGCTATCAGCACTCCTCAGCACCTCTCTGATAATGTTGTCTGGAGAGAGCTCCTCTGTGTCTGCATAAAGCTGCTGACGAAAACCGTCCGACTCCTCGCAAGAGAAAAAGGTGTGTTTAGTGTGGTCCGGCACTCCATTGCAGAACACACAATCAGGAGATCGCGCCTTTCCAATATTGTGCTGGTAAAACTGAAAACCTCCATGCCCGCTTAGAAGTTGGGTAAGGAAGTAATCAATCTCAGCGTGTGTTCGGTTAAGCCACGGGTCTAAATTATCAATGAGCAGCGTAGTCCATCTCGATTATCGACTTGCCGAACGATATGGCACGCAGTGTCGGAATTCTCTACTTCGGTTTTTTTTTCCAGTGCAAGGTTGATCCATCCGCTTACCCGTCGTATCAATATGCCGAGTCTGCTTTGCACTCTTTGACAGTGCATCCAGCAGCAAGCGCCGCTGCATCATCTGCACAACCGACCAGGCGCGACTCTTCTGGCATATCAGGTTTAAGTAGACTTTCATAGGTAGCATTCCAGAGGTCCGGCCCTAGGATGGATCCCTGTGCTACCGCCGACGTAACCTCCATTCTCCTCTGACCCTCTAACGTTTAATAGAGCAGGTAGCGGTTTCTCGGGCTGCGAAAACGACACTTCAACACATCAACGGTATACACATTAACTTTACATGAATCATAGTATTTCCTTTGAATTTTGGAACTTCTGCGGCAATTGGTACACACGAGTTCACAGGAATCGTAATAATCACAATTAAAGCCTTTGGACATTTGTCCGCAATGGCAGAAGTCGCGAATAATACCAACATTGGTGTTGAACAAATTATCTCGAGTCCTTTCAGGTTTACGTGGCATGCCCGCTGGGATAACAACTCCATCGGTGCCATTCCTAGATTGTTACCTCCCGTCTTCACGGCTGTTTCCCATACCAATCCAAAACTCTGTTCCTATCTCACCCGCCAGTCCAGCAGTTCAACCAAGAATCGCTCCCCACGCCGCTAAGTTCGCCTTGAACTCTGTTGAGTTCATGGTGCAGCAACATGCGCGTGCGCTTACGGATGCGGCAAATCATTCCCCTCTGTCAAGATTAATTCGCCAAATGCATTTAATAATGTACAATCTGCGGCGAACATTAGGGTAATTGCACATTATGAAACGCATTATTTGAGCAAATTAATTCAGAAAGAGGCTAATGAGATTCCACTCCCGTTGTGAAGTCGCGGTCACTACAAGATTCCAGGCTTGCATAACGACGAAATCTTTAAATAATACCTTGACTGTACAGTCATGGCAAAGACCAAACTCACCATGTTACAGTAGGTGGGCCACTTAATCCGAATGTATGGGGAAGAATTTGCCCGGAAGGTTTATATGAGCAACATCTTTGGTAAGATCATCATCATCATCATCAATGGCGGAACAAAAGGTATCCGGTCTAGCCCTGCCTTAATAAGAAACTCCAGACATACCAGTTTTGCGCCGAAGTCCACAAATTCGATATCCCTAAAAGCTGTCTAGCTTCCCGACCTACGCCATCACTCCATCTCAGTCAGGGTCTGCCTCGTCTTCTTTTTCTACCATAGATATTGCCCTTATAGACTTTCCGGGTGGGATCATCCTCATCCATACGGATTAATTAACCCGCCCACCGTAACCTATTGAGTCAGATTTTATCCACAACCTGATGGTCATGATATCGCTCATAGATTTCGTCGTTATGTAGGCTATGGAATTGTCCATCCTCATGTAGGGGGCCAAAAATTCTTCGGAGGATTCTTCTCTCGAATGCGGCCAAAAGTTCGCAATTCTTTTTGCTAAGAACCCAACTCTCCGAGGAATACATGTGGACTGGTAAGATCATATGGTGAGACGTTTCGAGTGGAACAGTTTTTGTAAGCTGAAATAGGCTCTGTTGGCTGCGCGGATTTCGTCATCGTAGCTGTTGTGATTTTCGACCCTAGATAGGAGAAATTATCAACGGTCTCAAAGTTGTAGTTTTCTATCTTTATTCTTCTGGCCTAGCAAGATAGCGAAGAATATCTTATAGATGGTACTCAGCAACGTGATACCTCGTGCTCCCTGTACTTTCCCAGTTCACAGACTTGTTGGTTCTCCCAGGCTTCCTTTTTCCGTCTGTAAAGTCGCTTCCCCGCTCGACGGAGTTCGTAATAAGTCTCGGCGTGTGCCCGCGTTCTTCGAGAATGCAACATTACTCGGTGTACAGCCATTCCGTTGCTAGCTTACATTCATCGTTAAACCAGCGGTTCCGACTTTTTTTGCGACAGGGGCCAAGTATCTTTGTGACCGTATCATTGTTAACGTTCTTCAGGTGGTTGTGAAGATCATATCTTGATTCTGCATCTCGAGGATCTCTGTTGACCATGGTTATTGCGGAATCCATTTCCGTTTTATAGGTGTTGTGGTGGGCTGTGTTGTGGATGGCATCAGTATTCACTTTCACCTCATTGTCAGAAGGAATTGTAGGTGGTGTTGTAATTTGAGCTCGGAGCACCATGCCAACGAGATAGTGGTCCGAGTCTACATTCTTCTTCAAGGCTGAAAGGTGGTGGCGTTCGATCAGCACGTGGTCAATTTGGTTGAAAGTGGTCCCATCTGGAGAGGCCCTCGTGTGTTTGGGAACCGCTTTTCGCGCAAACCAGGTACATCCAATGACCATTTAATCCGATACTGCTAACTGGATAATGCGCAGTCCGTTATCAGTGGTATCCCTATGTGAACTATGGGTACCAACGTATCGCCTGAATACTGGCTCCGTCCCTACTTGACTGTAGAAATCTCCAAGTATGATTTTGATGTCATACTTGTGACAGGCTTCGAGGGGCCGTTCAACTGCCTCGTAGAACATATCCTTCTCCGACTCAGCCGTCTCCTCTGTAGGGGCGTGTACGTTTATGAGACATATATTTCTAAACTTGCCTCGCAAACACAGAGTGCATAGCCTTTCGCTTATATTTTCAAAGCCGATAACAGCAGGTTTCATTTTTTGGCTGACTAAGTAACCTACTCCGAGCACATGGTTTACTGGATGGCCGCTATGATATATGGTGTAGTGGCTCTTCACCAGGAAACCAGTCCCTGTCCATCGCATCTCTTGTAACGCTGTTACATCAGCCTTATATTGGGACAGGGTATCGGTTAGCTGCTGCGCAGCTAGCCGATACCCTGCTAACCGAGCTAGCTGTACAGGGAGCGTACGTTGCATGAGAAAATGCGCAAATCGTTAATCCATTGTCGTTCCCGGGTTCGCCGTTGTAACATCCATCCTGTTCGAGGCTCCTTACGTGGCTTCGTAACATCGGTTTTCCATGTAGGGTTGTCAGCCATACCCAGCTCTCACCATTTTATCCCATTTTTAGGCGCGAGAGAATTGCCTTCATCCTTCTCCGTCTACAGATTTTCATAAAGAAAGAATTCCCAGCGATCACCACGTGGAAGTGGAGATAGGGTTTGGTAGTAGAGCTGTTGGTGTTGGTTCAGCAGGCGATTTGCGTACGTCAATTGGTGATCTTGGCGCGTATCCAGGTTTTTGAAACATTCGGTTCCGGCAAGCCTTGCCAGAAGAACGGTTGGCGCAGTTGTTAATTTTGGTGAGGACGGTAAGGGATTTCTCGAATACAAAGGATGAGATTGCTTTCCTCCAGTACGTTGCTGGCTACGGTTGAAATCGTCCTTTGTGTGTCAAAATATGTAGGATTACATTAGCCTTGAAGCAATAGGGTCACAGGGCAAGCTGCTAAAAAGCTTTTAATCATGAATATCTCTTCTCAATTTTCCATAACATTTCGATGAAAAAGAGCAGTTGTATGGTTACTAATC
This sequence comes from Hermetia illucens, assembly GCF_905115235.1. Taxonomy (NCBI): domain Eukaryota; kingdom Metazoa; phylum Arthropoda; class Insecta; order Diptera; family Stratiomyidae; genus Hermetia; species Hermetia illucens. The sequence goes on along the minus strand of NC_051850.1, from coordinate 149,575,946 downwards.
TTTCAGGGAACAGCCTTTGTTGAAAAAACCATCGAAACCGTAACTTTCTTGAAAAATGCACGTATTAGTATAATTTAAGTGAATCACCATTGCCTACTTCCATGCCTATCATTCCTTCCTGTAGAAATAAATTAGTGTAACCGCAAAAGTCACTTTGTCATCCGCCTAACAACCATGTCATCTTCATAATTCGTTCCATTCGAAATGATAACAACAGTGAATACCCTCATCCTATCCTTAATGGTCACTAATTTACAAAAATCCAATTAAATCCAGCTCCCTTCTGGGAACCGCGTGCTTTTTTTCCTTGCTTTCTTTATCTTATCCTTGAAAGCAGCGTAACTACACTGTTCAAGGCTCTCCACAAGAAATTGCAGCCAGTATGGAGAAAAAAAAGAAGGTTCGTGTCCCTCAAGGATCAGGCGGCAATAAGAGAAATTGCATGAGCGGCAGCAGCTTCATATCTTCGCGTCTTAAATAATTCTCCACCAAAAATATCATCCTAATTGCATTAAATTTAATTCTAAGACATTAAAAAATCTTTCGCTTATCACAGATAAGAATAAACTGATAAAAAGGCGTCCGCGAAGTAGCGGATGAATGGGGAGGCTGTGAGGGGCGAGCAGCTTGCGAGTACAGCTTGTGCCGCGGGAAAGGATGCAAAAGTGCGGAGCATGTTGTTTGCAGTGGGATCAGACTTTTTGCTTGTGCAGGAAAATCAAGACTGTGGTCTATTAAGAAAGATCTTTTGATGTTGTATTGTTAGCAAGTTTGTCCATAGTTTTTGATTTCCTTCTCCATCCAGAAATGAGGAAGAGAAGGACTATGTAGTTAGCACGACAGATTTTTTACCGTACATACTCTAAGCTGCCAGACCTGATGAAAGTGTTGTTCATGGCGCCCGACGCTTCAGATCCTTATAACGAGGAAAAGGCGGCGAATTAAAACAGGAAAATCTTAAGAAATGAAAATGGGGAAAAAGGCCGAGCCTTAAGGGCATAAGATGGAGTGTTTCTTGTCACAAGAAGTTCACAATTGTCTCGGCAGCGTTAATTGTTGTTGGCGTTCGCTCTTGTCGACAGGACATCGAACGAACAAGCTACTACTCCTCGCTGGGCAGAAGAGGGTAACGCTATTGTCCTGCACCGAGGCCGGTTGAAATGAACAGGAAAAAAAGAACTCTCGGGGAAAGAAACAAAAATGAAAACTCCAGAGGAAAAGAAAAGACGACAGCGAAGACGCCGCCATAGGAATAACAGGATAACCGTCAAATAGCCCGAGGACGATCCATTTATAATTCCGTAACTGTTTGAACAAGAATATTACTAATTAAGCGCAATAATGACTTGAAATTTTTTGCCGCCCAATCTTCAGATGATGGCGCTTCTCCCCTTGGGTTCTGTTTTTGTTCCGTGTTTTTTTTCGTGATGCCATTTTAGCGCTAAACTTCTTAAATCTGTTTATGCCGAACGGGCGGTGGACTACGAAGGCCCAAGGCCACGCTATGGGTGCTATATGACATCATACCGGGCGAGAGAAGATTGGCATCCAGCAGCAGGTGATAGTGTTACCAATTTGTGAGGCTCCGGGGCGGAAGGACTTGTACTTGAGACGCGAGTTCCTTGTAAGTGTTCCTTTAAGGAATGGACGGACAGATCTTTTGAGTAGAATCCGTGAGAGGGGAATGAGGAGAATTTCTATTGAGACCCATTGACACTATCTAATTGGGATGCTCCACACGCCAATGGCATAGTTTCCACGTCAAAGTGGTAACTCGCTCACATCTTTCAACTCCTCAGGATTATGAAAATCGCACCAACAACCCTATTCAAATATATTCAGCTTCTCGAAGTAAGGGTGAAAATGGGATTGAGAATAATGGAAAGTGCCGATGCGATGGTTAAACTGGCGATGGCGAAAAAAAGTAATGAGCAACATTTCCCATTACCTCCAACTAGCTCTATCGTAGTCTCTCGTGTGTTGTGTTGCGCTTAATTTCGGGTAATTAGTTTATTTGGTTCTTGAAGAAGGGTCGGCTAGAATGGGTCCGCACACAACGTGCGCCATAACACTCCTTCTGTTCCTCATTTCCCTACCCACGGTACAGAAAATGTACCCAAGATTGTCCGGCAGTGCCTGAACTGAAGTGTTTCCAGCGTAATCTGTTTTGAAGTCTAACATCACTCTCTTTAATTGAAAGCAATTTAACATTTTTAATTTAAAGCAAGTTTTTCTTAGACTCTCTCCAGCTTGTATTGGAGAAGAGCTAGCTGGTCTAAGACAGAAACTGAAGGAGGGATACTTGCATACATACGTGCGCCCAGAAGATGATGAAAGGCAATACAGAACAGTTTCTTGCAGTAATAGTAGTCGTCAGCAGCATGCCAACAAACTGACATAATTAAGATATTAGCTGAGATGGTGCATAATTAAATTCAATTTAAAATGATTTTTAAATTAAGTGCCACCATAGCGTGTAATGCGAGCTGATGAATTATGACACTTTCGAGCGGTCCCCTTTCCTCGAATTAAATCTGGAAACGATGTTAAAGCCAGCCTTTCTTTCCCCCATTTTCCTCAAAAAAGAAACTTTCCAGAACAGTCATATGTCCACCTCTTCTTTTCGCTGATCCATATGTGCAAGTCAAAAGGAACAGCACTGGGAGTGGGATAACTCCTGATGAAACCCATGCCTATTTACATCAGTCAAAATTTCTACCACCGCATGCCTAGCAAAATCTACGGCTAAGCTTGCAGCATTCTGAAGTGCCTCAAATCTCGGAGATGCTTTGTGTCATGCTCCTGCATGACTTAGTAGGACATTTACATCAAAAAACTAAAAGTCGCAATTATACAGCATGAAAAACGAAATTTCGACTGTCTTGTTTGCAAGTTCCCTTGTTCCAGGCTTCCAATTAAAGGCCACCGCAATTGTGTCCAAAGTAAACGATCCTTGTCATCCGCGAAACTCGAAATTGCTTTATTTTGGACAACATGCTGTTTTAAATAGTCACTAGCTACCCGCCCCGGTTTTTTCGCCGCCCGTTCACTAGGACTACTGCAGACAAATAGTGGAGTTCGCCTCCATATCCTAGCAGGTCTGACGAAATAATGATGTCGCCTATCTGCTTCTGCTGTTTTTTTTTTGCTCTGCAGCGGGAAAAAAGGAAAAGCGGCAAGTTAAATTGCAAGCAAGCAGGGTGACTTTGATGACTGTCTGGTTGCAGAGAGTTCGCATTTTAAATTACCCGAGTGTCCCCATTTGCAAGACTATGACCACAGAGAGAATAATAAATTTTTTCTGTAATTATTGCAAGTCCAGCCTGAACGTCCATGGAAATGCATTCGAAGATGTATCGATTGCAGGGACGGAATTATGGTAGCAGGTATCGTTCAATTCCTTAAAGTGAGGACAATAAGGGCTACTCAAAAATCTGATTTTAGATTTGTTTCGTATTTTACGCATGTAATATAACGTCAACATGATAAAAATCAATCAAGAATAATAATTGAAAATTATCTAAGATTTTCCAGGATAACAGACGTATCAGCCTTTTGCCTGCAAAAATTAAAACGACCTTTTGTCAATACACACTAAAAGAGAGCTCTCCTTACAACGGAAAAGAAGCAAGTCACCGTTGAGTATAAAGTTTATTTAAGAGGCTGTTGTCGGAGGACGATTTCTGAGGGTCTATTTTGATTCTCTATTAGCTGAGCTCTTATACCAAGTCTGTTGTTTTATCCCTCGGTACGCCTATTAATATTATCTAAATACGGAGAGCATGCAGGTTCCTCGCTAAAAAGGGACGACTTCCACGACTTTGCGCATCATCTCGCAAATTGCCGGATCTTTTCGACCTTGGATTTAGCCAAGGCATATCATCAAATCCCTGCAGCTCCAGAAGACATACCAAAGACGGCAATATGCACACCCTGTGGACGTTTCGAGTTCACCCGGATGACTTTCGGATTGTGCAATGCGGCGCAAACCTTTCAAAGGTTCATTCACTCGATCCTGCGAAACCTAGATTTCTGTTTCGTATACTTGGAGGATGTTTTAGTCGCTTCTTCCACTGAATCTGAGCACTTAGCCCATCTCGAGTGCATTTTTCAACGTCTCCTTGAAACCAGGTTAGTCCTAAACGTTGAGAAATGCAAGTTTCTCCAAACACAGGTGGCCACTGCATTTTCCCTGAAGGAATACACCCCGACCCAGATAAGGTGCAAGCAATTACAAGCTTCCTGTGTCCGAAAACAGTGAAGGAACTGAGGAGGTTCTTGGGCATGCTAAACTTCTATCGCCGTTTCCTGCCCAAGGCCGCCCAAAACCAGTCCGTTTTCAACGCGTACTTGTCTGGCCCCAAAACAAAAGACACATGAGAGATTGTGTGGTCTGAAGAGGCTATCCGCCCGTTTGATAAATCCTGTCAACAATTGGCCGACGCTACACTCTTGGCATTTCCTCTACAAGATGCACTCGTAGCCGTTTTGTTGATGCCTCCGACATCGCAGTAGGTGCTGCTCTTCACCAAAAGGTGAATCAGGTCTGGCAGCCGTTAAGCTTCTTCTCTAAGCAATTGAACCCCGCTCAACGGAACTACAGTACCTACGATCGAGAACTGCTCGCCACGTACTTGGGCAATACTTCCGCTTCTCCTTAGATGGCAGACCGTTCATAGTGTTCACGAACCATAAGCCTTTCACATATGCTTTGAAACAAAAGCCCGACAAAGTGTCCCCTCGTCAGCTTCGACACCTGAGCTTTACAAGCCAGTTTACGTCAGACATCCAGCACGTGTCCGGTAAGGACAACATAGTTGCTGACGCTTTGTCACGTGTCTCCGAGGTTAACATCCCCGCCGCACTCGACTTCTCAGCTATCACCAAGGCGCAGGCGAATGACGCAATACTTCAAAGCCTCAAATCCAACCCCAAATACAAATTTCGGGAGTTGCTCATCTTCGGCTCGAAAATCTCTCTCTGCGGCAAAGACTCAGAAAAGGGGCCCCGGCCATACATTCCGGCCACCTTTCACAAGGAAGTTTTCCGCGCGATTCACGACTTAGCGCATCCAGGTATCAGGACAACAAATCGGCTAGTCACCGAAAAATACTTCTCGCCCTCCATGAATAAGGACATCAACTCCTGGGCCAGAGAGTGCATTGCATGCCAAAAGTGTAAAGTCACCAAGCATGTAAGGAAAGAAGTGTGCTCATTTCTCCGCACTACCAAGCGGTTCCACACCGTACACCTCAGCATAGTAGGCCCTTTGCGAGACTCGCACACAAGTATTGCCTCACAATGATCTACAGGTTTACGCGGTGGCTTGAGGCAATGCCTCTGAAGGACATTACGGCGCAATGTTGTGCCGAAGCCCTCTGCCGAGAGTGGATACCTCGCTTTGGTGTCCCTGCAATGGTCATCACTGACCGGGGAATGCAATTTAAGTCCACCCTTTTCTCGGAGTTAGGCAAACTCCTGGGTTTCAGACGCCAGTTAACTACTGCATACCACCCGCAATCCAATGGGATGCTAGAACGCTGGCACCTCCGTCCTGGACTCAAGTCTTGCCTCTCGTCCGACTCGACCTACGAACAACCCGCAGAGAGGAATTTGCTGCCAGCCCCGTGGAGCTGGTATACGGGGAGAACCCAAGACTCCCATCCGTTCTTCGACAAGAGATCGGGTCTTATAGAGTCGGGATTGCTGCGTCTGCTGAGGGACAATTGTCGATGCTTCAAAGCCACACCTCCCACCCGACACTCGTTCGCATCTGCCTGTGCGCCCAAGGAACTGGACGCGTGCACACACGTCCTGGTCAGGGCGATGCCGTCCGGAAGCCGCTGTAGCCTCCATATGAAGGCCCGTACCGTGTTCTCTAGCGGGGAGAGCATTTCTTCCAACTCGAGATCGGAGGACACAAAAAGGCGATCTCCTTATCTAGGCTGAAGCCGTGTACGCCATAAAACAACATCGCGTTCGCTTTGCGGAATGATGAGGAACGCAGTTCTGGGTTCAGTCGCTGAAATCCCTAGGTTTCATCTGGGGGCGGGGTGATGTGACGCAGCGGGGTTCGAAATTTATTTCGAATGTTGTTAATGCGAGCGAATAGATGACATCGCCGGTACTCTCCGTGGCTTATTTGAACTCGCCACGAGAGCGGAAAGCCAGCGGTAAAAGGTTCCGCTGGTTGGGGACAAAGGGACCGCATGAAAAGCCAACTGGTCTCTTCTGCTCCAACCACCGTGAAAGGAACCCGTTTTTATTCGGTAATTTAAACTGAAAGTGAAAAAATAAAATAAAGTTTTTTACCTTCTTACTCGCAATTGTGGGTTTCTTCCGTATGTGTGTTTGATTGTAATTTTAATCACTAAAATAAAGAAAAAAATCAAATCAGTATTTCTCTACATTTTCGCTATCAATTTGATCACATTGGCCAATGCCAATTCGGCATAGAAGCAGCAGAAACTGTTACTTCAGCAACGCAGGCTTAGAATTTAATAACAATATATCCCAAAAGCGGCAATTTGGCTCCGCGAGAGATTTGCAGCAGAACATCGAAAAGATTTGTGGAAACAATAAGGCATATAATATATCTTCGCCTTAAATTTAAAATGGTGGAAGAACTGGAAGCGCAAGATCGTGTTGACTTGTACACGTTGATTACAAGCAGCCAAATGTTTGTTTCCTCTTCACTTCTCTGTGGAATATAAGGCATCCAAGAATACCAGGACATCAAGGAGAGCCATAAGGGATTGAGGAACTCCAACCGCCCTCTGGAGACGCCAAATTTCTTTTGATTTCCCGGTCTAGAGGCTCATAGTTCACCTTCTTCTCCACGAATGTTCGTTCTATGTTGCTGGGGGATAGCAACATCAATTATATACGCGGAACGACCCTTCTTGTTAACTAACAGCACGTCAGGCTTGTTGTATGGTATGTGGTACTGCTTGCGGTTCGTCTGGCAAAACCGGACATGTTCCCGTGATCAGCTCATGTTTCCATGCAAGGTTTTGATGACACACCTTACATACAGCATTATGCCCGTTCGTGTATTGCACCATTGCCATTACAGTACAGCCAGAAATGAGATGGTGCAACGGCTCAAACGCCATTCTCCACCCGCTTTTCAATAATGAACTTTTTATAAGCTCAGGTAGCAACTACACCATACGGAATGTCAGACACAAATACCTTTGTTTCAACAAAGGCATCTGATCGACAAATGCAAATCGGCAGATGGCTGCCAGAGGCAATCTGCCTTACAAACAGCTGCATACAAGGGACACGCCTGCTCTTCACTGTAAATATAAGCGCGTAGCGAATTGTCTTGGCCGCAACGTCAACCATGTCCCTGTCTCCGATGTCATGAACAAGTTCATCCGCTCCACGCTGACTTTGAGTTATCCATTCGGAATTCGAAAAAAGAAGAAGGCAAACCTTGCCTGAGATGCAGCGGGGTCGTACGTCAGGACGCCAGATAGCTTCTAGAGATATCGAATTGATGGACCTCTTCGCAAAACCGGTGTTTCTGGAGTTCCTTACCAAGGCAGGCCTAGACCGGAAACCGATTGTTGCGCCATTGGTGATGATGATTCGAAATTTGAACATAGTAGACCGTATCCACCGTAATATTCCGAATGCATATGCCAATGAAGGGATAGCAAATATATTCATTGCACTTATTCTTCCCCGAGGGCTGTGATTTTAACACTAGCTTTACACGCCGTAGGTGGACCACGAACTCGAGAACGGGTTCTTTGTCTATGTCCGGCATGCGGCTTATGAAACCAAATTTTATCTAAATACCACGGCTTAGCATGTCTACTTTTCGCAACAGACAGATAGGCAGAGTAAATGAACTATATCAGCACGCACTTAGCATGTAGCCCATATTTGGTTGCGAAACCGTGACTTTTGGCACCATTCAATACTTATAAAAGGGGATTCCGTGCCATACAAAGCCAATGAAAGCTGGAAAATACTTCTCCGTATGCGGATGGGATCTGCGGTACTGGTACCCTAGGATGAACATACTGATATTGCCACCCTTCCAATACTGTCGTCAAAAACTGAATTATTTTGGGATCAAAGCGATACTGCCGTAGGACATCGATTGGCCAGGTATAATCATATGGCATAATCGATATGGCAACTAAAGAGATTTCTTTGACTCTAGTTGCCTGTCATACAAGTACAAGTCGATAATGAGCTGATCTTTGAGACCCCTTGATCTAACTTGGCAGCATTTCTGTTCAACGTACAGAATGTTATGGGTCTCGAGCTACGCACTGACCATTCCACTAATAATGGACGTTATAAATTTGTAGAGGATTGGTTCGGTTTTATGTGTGCGGGGCAGAACACTGTTTTTTTTTAGGGACAAGGTGGGTAACCTCCGCAAGGAAGAAGGGTAGAAATTTCTTAGGGCGGCTAATGACCTTGTTTATCCCATGTGTCAGCCGACTGAATATACTGGTGAACTTTTTATACTAGAAATTGTGCACTCGAACGAGATCGGGACCCTTCAGCCGTGCTCCACTTAGCACGCTCAGAATGCTGGGCGGGTAACCTCGAAAACTGTACTGTCTGGACGCTCTGTTAGGATTCGTAGAGAGATCTGAAAAAACTGCGCTGGTTCCTCGCGTACTTTGCATTCTGAACACGTCTGGAGTAACTTTCAACATACAGTTTTAAACCATCGCAAATAACAGAAAGTTTCTTCTTCTACAGGTGTCTCAGGGAATGGCATATCCCTTTTTGTCCTTTATTCTCAATTTCATATCATTTCCTTTTAAAGGTTTTGTGTAAAACAAAACCTTATTAAAATCGGTTCACTGTCTGCCTGTCTGTCTGGCCGTCCATCCATCTGTCTGTCTGTCGCATCTTTTATCTCAGAAACGGTTACTCATATGATAGGAAATCTGGTAGAAATGTGGACTTGTGAATCTCCTTGCACATAGTCACACGATAAGTTTAAAGGGGGTCCCCATACATAACAGACAAGCCCGTAGTCCCTTCTCCTTTGCGGCTAAAGTTTCCTTCCTCCTTTAGCCAAGCCTTCCTCTCCCGTATTTTAGAAGAGTATGGCAACAGTATCACCGACAGGGCGCCGTAGTTAGATTTTCAGTTCCTCTCATTAAGGGAGGTGCTGTACAATCCTTTTTGGCTGATCGCGCCATAGAGACCGAGTGTAGGTTTTCCACTGAAGTGGAGAGCGTGACTTCCACAGATTTCTCCGGGGGGCGGGGGGGGACATGAATCTGGTGGGACCTCCAAAATCTGTGCCTCAGCCACAACCCGACTTCTCAAAGCCACGGGTGGATTCGAAGTCTGTGACTTCTTAAGACATGGCGAGTTACAATTCTTTGTTTCCATCTTCATGTGTTTTTGGATACCCTTAGTGTAGTAGGAAGCAAGCTCCCCCACCACGACAAGGTGGTGTCCGAGGGTGTTAGGGCGTAATTAATATAATTTGTTACTACCATTTATGATATCTTAGGAAACAGTCAAATCAACTACTAGCATTGCATCAGTGGTTCTGAAGTTCTTGAAAAACTCAGGTGTGTTCACCATTATTTTAACGATGTCACGAATAAGGTTGTCAAGAACGTATTCAGAAATCTTGATCGTATGGGGTAGCAGCCGGACTGGATAGTAATTTAAACATTCTACCGGACTACCTTTCTTTTTCCAAATTGGAAGTGTGATAATTTCTTGCCAGTCAGATAGTGTTCTATCCACCTGAATCACCCACTTGAAGAACACATTGAGTGGCAGTGTTGGGTCTCAGGTATGTAATTTAGCTGAATTCTAAGCTACAATGTCGTAAGGTCTTGGTGCTTTCACCTATTTCATTCAATTGATTACTCCCTCGGCTTCAGAGGGGCTACAGGTTGTATTGTTCCTATTGTCGGCAAACCTTCTGAAAATGGACGATGAGTGAATTCAGGGCTTGCACGTAGCTCTAGAGCGGCCCACTCATTGATTAAGGAGATATTAGGTTCGATTGCATAGCGTAACCCGTAACGAAATTGTAGTCCTTTCTTAATATGTAAACTATCCACTACCACTTTCACTTTCCTATCAACACTTTGTGGTTTTCTGACCCGTATGAAGGCAAAATTTTTCATTTGTTTTTCTCTCAGAGCATAGAATCCCGATGAAACTACGCAGATGTGAGTTAATGAAAGTTTGCAGCTGTCATCTTTCAAGTAATCGTCAAAAGCCTTTTTGAAATCAATGATGAATATATGGAGCAAGAATTTAAATCGGGCGTACGGCTCCATAATGATCCCCAGGGTGATGATCTGATCAGTGCTGGGGAATGCAGAGCATAAGCTAGCCTGTTCTTTGTCTTCAAATTTTCAGGGTTTACTACCGACGCTGCTACTGTCCTGCACAATAGAACGTTGTTAAAATTGACGTATAGTGGCAAAATTAAAAGAGAGTAGCGTAGCGAGAGTTGTTCGAAGAATGTGTAAATATCGCCAGAGTATCGATATTCCTCCTGTCCATCCACATCGCTTAAACAGATCGCATGTAGTTCTAGTCTAGAATTCTGTATCCTTGCGTGAACCAGTACCACTTGAATAAATCATGGGGTCAGAAGTGAAAATCGTTTGATCTATCCTTAAAAGAATCCAAACAACAAGGCCATCTTCAGGCTTGAGCGCATCGCTTCATACTTTTCCCTAATCAAACTGAAAAACTCAAGCACAACGAAGGATACGCACTCATTTAAATACATACCTACAAACATTTATATGCGGGTGCAATCAACCAACTCGTCATTATCATTCCGAAACAAAAAGAAACGATTTGGCTCTCGTGCATTTATCACAGGATTTGTTGTGGAAACATTGGCGACAAACAATCAACGTCAAGCAAACAGATAAACCAACAAACATACAGACAAACAGTTCATCAGAGAATCGCTTTGATTTCACGGTAATTTTCAATTAGGACCCCGTTGAATGAGTCCAGGACGTCTGTCTCAGGGAAATCCAGGCACTCCCCGGTCTACGCAACACAGAATGTGTGCACAGAGTATGCCTCCCTACGTACTCGTACTCGTCTGATAATACGCTCAAGGCTCGGGTAAACAAGAATATTCTCAAATGTATCTAGAACGGATTGGAAGCAATTCTGATTGGCAAATGAATAGAACAATACGTGTGTCCCTGATTATGCCGTTTTCGGATTCTCTGGTAAATCTTTTTGCCGATGGCGTAGATACGCATGGCGGTTTGTGTAGGATAGGGAAAAGTCGTCTTGCATGTTGGGAAATGGATAAGAAAAGCAATTATAGGATGAAGATCTTTGAGGAGCTTTAAGGAACCCAAGAATACACTTGTGCTGCAAGTGTTCCCCCATGACTGAGGTAGTCTGTAGTAACAGGATTGTCGAATATGATGATCCAAATTTACCCTAGCCACTAAGGCGAGTGTTATAACCTTTTACAAACAGTAATCAGAATGTCACCTGGTGTCTATTTATGCACAGCATGCAGACAGGAGTATGTTTATTTCGATGGGCCCTTGATTACGATGGAGACCCACACACATTCAGCATAAGTTATTCCAGGCATACATGAGCGCATATATGTATTTTGGCGCCTACCCAGGAAAGGGGAGCCCAAAATAAGCAAGTGTGGACACTAAAGTCCAATGTTTTATCCATTATTGCACGGGAACATCTCAGGACACAGCGAAACACAACGGACAGAATGTGCGTACGTTACACAGAAATTTTCCTGTTTTGTAGCCGATTCAATTCGATTTCCGTAATTGAATTAAATTCAATGAACCGAGACGATTAAATCATAGGGAACAGATACAATCAGATTTTTCTCATTGTATGCTTATAAATCGACCATTGTAAGGGTTTTCTCCTGCATCAGAATCTGATATCAGAATTTGTAGTATTGAGTCTGCATGAAGACAATAAGTACGAGTGTAACGGTTAAGATCATACAATATTAGAACCTTCAATTTGAAATTAGAAAAAAAAAGACAATATAAAGTCGTAATCAGTGCAGAGGAAGATGCTGGACGCTTGCAAAGCTCGTCATTACCTGATATGGTCTTAAGGTATGTATTGCTTTGTTCTAGGACGTCCTCCTGAACTCCCAGGACGCTTGCTCAATTGACACTGTAAAGTTCTTCAAGATGCACCGTTGTGTCCTAGGAACCAAATTTAGCTAAGATTCTGGTTCTCATGATTTGATGGAAAGCACTCGGTAAATCTGCTATATTTCAACTTAGGTACAATATTTTCGAAAAACGACAGGTCGAGATGATTGAGCGTCAGCCTCTCGATCTCTATACTATGAATTCGAGTATTCGTCATGGATGTTCTTGCTCGTCCATTGGCTATCCCACTAATCAGGATCATTGGAAACTGAAGCTGTGTGGATGTCCTATAATACATAAAGTAGGAAACAGGAGACAAATACATTATCTTCATTCATTATATCTTGCCAACGCAAGTTTAGAACTTCATGACCCAGAAAGTGCATTTACTTTTGGTAGCAGTGAATTCGTTAGTATGTTTCCTGCTAACGCTTTTCTCGTGCCAAGGTCATCCACATTCTCAAATTCAAAACGAGATATACTGGAATCCACATCGCCAGTATTCCGGGTTCTCTCCAAACCATCCACCTCTACTGACGAATACATGCTTGAGAAAGATTCTGGCAAACAGAATGCTCGCTTCGACGTGTAAGACTGAATGAAAACTACTGAAATTTTAATGCCAATCTACCATAAAGGTCTGATTGACTCATCAGTCATCAGAGCGAAATGTGGTTAATTGCCACTTGAAATGCTGTGCCCTCCCGCTCTGCGCACCACAGTATAGTTTTTGGGGAATCTGAGTATAAATTCTTGGTATGCACGCCATCAGAACTACATTCACTTCCTCTGTCTTGTGCATTAGCGTTAATTCTATGTCATGTAATGGCGAACGACGAAAGGTTAGATGAAGTCACTGCTATGCTGAACTGATGTCGAAAGGAAATCTTTTTTTTTTAGTTTACTACTATACAAAAGGTGTCCAAAAATACAGGAAGATGAAAACAAAGGATTGTAACTCTCCAAGTGGTAAGAAGTCACAGACTTCGAATCCCCCAGCGGCTTTGAGAAGTTATCTTGTGGCCGAGGCACGGATTTTGGTGGCCCCCCAAGATTCATCTTCCCCCAAGGAGAAATCCCTGGAAGACCGGCTCTCTCCACTTCAGTGGAAAACCTACACCCGGTGTCTACGGTGTGGTCAGTCAGAAAGCATAGTACAGTACCTCCCTTAATGAGAGGAACTGGAAATCTGACACTGGTGTCTAACTCTTCCGAAAAACTGAAGGGGAATGCTCGGCAGAAGGAAACCTCCGCCGCAAAGAAGAAGGGACTACAGGGTTACCTGTCAGAACCTTCTCCGGGAAAAGTCGAAGACAGGGAAGCTCTGATGTCGACGCAACTGGTCTAATTTCAGTCAACGAACATAGCAACCTAACCTTTATCAAAAAATCGGACTGTTTCTGGACAGAATCTTACGACGGGACTCTGGCCCAACTTTGGCCCAGAGGTTGGAGGTTATATGGTACCAGTTATCAGAAAACATCAAATTGGTTCCTGGAAAATAGCGAAGCATCTCACCATATAAATCTCCTATGCTGGAGAAAGTAATACAGCCTCAGGACAGCTTTCTGCAGCGGCCGGAAGAGGTTTACCAAGAAAAAGTTGAATTCAGGCTGGCTTTTAAGTCAACTGTTCTTATTGACTTTGTATTAAAAATCCTATAGCGTTTCCAATTCTGAACATGTTTGCCTCTGAAGCAAATGTATATCGGCAGCATTGAGAACGATGACATGGCACGTGTGGTGGTTCGTTGCAATTTACGTATGGACTTTCAGACAGTTACCACTCACAACCTGAAACTTTCGGGTTGCCCTTAGGTAACTTACACAGTGGCTCTTCGCTGGATTCCTGAATGAAATACATATTTCGTACATACTGTCGAGATATTTGGATCACTGGTATATGCAACTTGAAGCAGAAACCAACGAAGTTTAACCTTGTTGCAATACATGAGCCAAAGGACTTTTGTTGTTCCTTAAACTATTTCTCTTCTAGCTTGTGGTAGCCTCCTTTGGACTAGCACATATTGGCATCGCCATGAAGGGGGCCCTTCCGGGTACTCAGTGTGTCACCTGTACGCAATTTTAACGGCACAACGCTCAAGACCATCGCTTAGGATGAAGGAGTAAAATCCGCCGGGCTCTGAAATTAAAATCCAGCCTCTAGAATTGACAAGATGTAACAACTTCCCTACCGTGTAGGTAAATATATTTACATACTATTCATTGCTTGGTTCTCGCTTGATTTGAGCAATCGTACAAAAACGCAATGCGTTCTCCCACAGCATCTTTGGTAGTGGATATTCTAACGTATGCTGGGGTTGTTGACGGCATGGTCCTTGTAGTGCAGTATTCCGCGAGGGTCACTACGAAGATGATCAATAGAAGATGGGGAGAAAACTGCCTCGATTTAGCAGGCAATGTGTATATGCCGTCTGGGAGCAACAACTGATACTAATTCACTGGACAGTTAGGCGGTCTTTTCGTTCCCCATTTTATTTTTGTCTACAGAAAGCCAGTGGAAAGAAATTGTCCAATTCGTCACTTAGAAGATCTCATGACCCTTAAGTTCTAATGGCGGCTTAATTGTCAATTAAAGTAGCTAATTTCGCTTCGAAGTTAGATTAAACGTCATACATAGATAAGACCCCGTACTGGCACAACCTCCTGTCACCACACAACACAAGCATAAGTTAAGATCGAACGACCTAAGGCAGTGTTCGTTCGTAGACGAAGCTTATATTTTTTCATGGGAGAAGCTTATATTTTTTCATGAAAGTCATTTTGCAAACATAGAACCCAACCCCAGCTGCAATTCTATGTTCACTTTCCAATGTAACTTTGAATTGAGGATAACACGAACAGCACGGTCAAAAAAGGACGAAACGTGACGGAACCCGCCTGAAATGAAGCAATGGCGTAGGCGGAAACACCAGCTTTTAGGAACCAGATAATTTTAAAAGATATCCTTACTAAGCAGTGTCCGGATGGGTCAAGTGGCCCGGACACTGTGAACTTGGGAGGGCTTTCAGCCGATGACAACGGCTGGCATTGCGAAAGAAGGCGAAGTTTCTTGGGAATGAGGACATGGACGTTGCTATATTACCAAGGGTGGCGATATCCAGAGAAATCGGAGGCGGAACTTTCGGCGGCAGGTGCATTCAAGCTGATAACCTCGGTGAGATCTACACTGAACGCAGCCCACTTTTCAGTTAGCCGCGATTTTCATATTACACTTATGTCTACTAACATTAATGTGCAGCATGCCAAAGCCTCCTCCCATCCATTCGCAGCAAGGTTGGCGAAGCTGCAGGACTGTACTTATATATTCCTGGCTCAAGAGCCATGGGCTCGTTTAAACCAAATCTGTGGTATTGAATCAGTCAAAGGAACTAGGATCTATCCAGGAGGAGAGAAACTGTTTGATTTTATAACTTTAGCTGGTCTGATGACTGTGAACTAGAGTGTGCCCCTACCTTCGTGTGGAAGAAGAAATGAAATAACTTACTTAAGAATCTGCACTTCAAAGTTGTTAGAGTTGATTAGAGACTGACGAGTGCCTGATTAAGCCTCACTCTCAGATCACCGTTACTTAGAATTTATTCTGACTATTTCAGGCGAACAGCCCGTTATACAAACACGGAATCCAAGAAAAGCGAATTGGACAAAGGTTCAATTAACTTCCTGGGGATAAACTGGAGCTTCCTCGGCGAATAAACTCTCCTTTAGCGATAGAAAATCAGAGCATTCAAAGAGTTATTGAGAGAACTGAATTACAGTTTCTTTGCTTTCTGATTCATCGATCCCCATATGTCTGTTTGGTTGACGATATGAGGTTATCGTGAAGCGAAGAGGAAACTGGGACGAACCAGACGACGTCATCTACGTCGATGGCTCACGATGCGAAAATTTTTCGGGGAAAGTCTAATGCGCTTGACTGCACTAGCATAGCTATTAGCGGGCTTTATGATTTCCACCTTCACCTACCCGGAATTTCCCCCTGTTTAGTTCAGATTTTTTACAAATATTCACATGATGTAGGCTTATCTCCGCTGCTCCCCAATTTCTTGGCTACGATGATGCCGTAGGTCTGTGCTGAAGCTTTTTAAGGGTCTCTTTTGGCTTTAGGACTACCTTCAGATAATGCAAATAACATTCAGAGCTGACGCCCATGATACCTGCCTCCTTTCTGGCGCCTGATATACTGATCTGCTTTTACTGGCTGGCTTTTGCGAAGTGGTCTTTGTTGGTTGTAGTCCTTGCAGTAGGCTCCTCCCTTGTTGGGTTTAATTTGACTCTTAGTGTTTCGGGGATATGCTTGATTGGCCAATTTGTGCTCGGTACGGAATCTCGCTTGTTTCGTTTTCCCTTTTTTATGTCCTTTCGTGTACTCATTTGGTTCCCAAGAAAATGGGTATTAAGAGGTTCACCATGCTATGGTCCCCCTTAGCACGGCAAGGTCAAACTTACTCACTGAGGTAACCAGGTATCAGTGAGACTCCGTCCGAACCCAATCAGCTACCCCCAACCGCAAACTATCCAGTGTGCACGGTTCACATCCTAGATTGAGGAAGGTGTTTTTTGATTCCCCAGTTTTAGATCCGTAGCGTTTTGTTAATAGTAGGGTCACCTCGTACAAGATGTGGTTATCAGCATTCACTTACGGTCTTGGTAAAAGAAAGTCTTGGTCCCAAAAGAGCTAGATATTACCCCCGAAGAGAGACTGATCACCTTCAGAGAAAGACAGGTTGGACCTAGGGAGCTATATTCTGCGTCAGTCAATCCTGCAGTGCACTGCCTGACCCCGTTCGGGCGAAGTTTTATAAGATATCATATTACCGTATATAATATTCGAATCCAATCCTGATGGTCAATTTTTCTGTCCAGTCGCATAATTTTTCTATTACTGAACTGAAGAAAAGGAACCTAGATATGAAGGAGCTCGGTAACCATAAAGTGGGTCCTTTCAAAACCACTATACGTGCACAGTTCTAAAGTGCTATAAAAGGAATCTGCAATTCAGGAGATCAAAGCCGACTGTTCCGCAAAAATGTTGACTCCATCTGGAGTAACCTATTATAAATCCCTTCATCATCATCATCAACGGTGCAACAAGCGGTATCCGGTCTAGGCCTGCCTTAGTAAGGAACTCCAGACATCCCGGTTTGGCTCCGAGGTCCACCAATTCGATATTCTTTAAAACTGCCTGTCGTCCTGACCTACGCCATCGCTCCATCTCAACCAGAGTGTGCCTCGCCTTCTTTTTCTACCATAGATATTGCCCTTAAAGACTTTCCGGGCTAGATCATCCACATCAATACGGATTAAGGAACCCATCCACCGCAACCTATTGAGCCGGATTTTATCCACAACCTGACGATCGTGGTATCGCTCATACATTTCGTCGGTATGTGGGCTACGGAATCGTCCATCCTTTTGTAAGGGACTAAACATTTTTGCTTGCAGGAAAATGTGTCGAACGACTTAGCTCCAGAGTCCCGTCGTTAGATTCAGTTCATTAACATCCGATAAATCAATAAAGGTGAGGTTGCTAAGTTCTTTAACGAAAGTCTTGCTGAGTTTTGCACAGTTGCTAATGTTTTCAATATTTTGGAAGCATTATAGTCAGGACCCTGTCTTGGCGGACTTGGTGGCACTCTGGCACAACTTCAAGTACTGCTGCAGATGGTTCCAGTCATCTTTCGAAAATCTACCATAACCAAACTTAGTTGAATTATCCAAAGCTTAAAATAAGGATTGAAATTATTTTTGGCACTATTTTCATTGTGTTAAAATTGCAAGCCTTTAATAGAATAATAATGAGCCACAATAAGCTCATTATTATTCTATTAAAGGAAGTGGTATTGCGTCCTAAAATAACTATTGTACTCCTTTTACTGGTTATAGTGTACCCATTGACTGTAGTATGTCTAGCAAGCCTATGACCGTCAGCATATTTAATATATTTAGTTCCCTCAGCTCATTTTTAAATTTCATACCCACGAATCCGTTTCCGATTCCACAGATGGGTTCTGGCCCATGTAGAGGAGCCACTGCTCCCTTCCTGGCCAGTTCGTCAGAGGCCTCATTCCCTTCCAACTCAACATGGCCCAGAACCTACAATATCCAAACCTTATTGTGCGAACCGAGCGTATTCAGTCCCATAACGCATTCCC
Source organism: Hermetia illucens (assembly GCF_905115235.1). NCBI lineage: Eukaryota > Metazoa > Arthropoda > Insecta > Diptera > Stratiomyidae > Hermetia > Hermetia illucens. The sequence goes on along the minus strand of NC_051850.1, from coordinate 149,557,637 downwards.
ATAACAGTTTAGAGTTCACCTGGTTGGACCTAAGTGCTTTGATCACCATTTGGGTGTTAGGTTATTTGGGGATTAAAGGAGGTACATCTGTCTACGGCATATATTTCCCTTCGGATTATGCCAGTGTGCTTACCCTTTGGTTTCAAGTACATTTTCCTTGGACCAATGACCCCGGTGGCCGCTCCCTCTGCTGTGAGGAATTCGTCAATGTACCGAGCAATCAGTTGCTGGTTTAAGCCGTATGATACAGCCACACTCTGCCAGTTTGCCCTGTAACTCCAACGTGTTTCAAATTCCTTATCGGAGGAACTTTATCATGTTATCACTTGGTAACATTAATTCGGGATATCGCCTGGAAAGAATATCAATGTTCCTTCGCTTTAGGCAGCTCACTGATACTCCCGGCCATCGTGAAGATTGCCCTCTTTGCCCGTATCTGCATGTGTAGATGGCGCGGGCTTAATCCCTGAAACACTTCCAGTAATGCCGTTAGGCATGTCCTCATTGCCCCGCCGATACACATGCAAGCCAGTCTTTCAAGTTTGCGTAGCTGCCTGGCTGCTGTGGTGAGTTCAGTTCTTTGCTCTTGCTTTGCATAGGAGTTCCAATCGGTTCTCGTAGGATTCCTTATTATTCTTTTTACTTCGGAGCTGGTCTGTTGAATTTGACTATTCTATTATCCGACATATAGGCCTCATCCGACACCCTCCAGCCTTCATCAGAATATTCCTTAGATTTATGTCTCGTAGCTCTTGTTTTGTATTGGTCTCGAATGATGGGGTGTTCTCGTGTTATATATTTCTAACTTATTGCCAAGAATAAATTGAATAGGCTACTCATCGGTTCGATTGCTGTCGCTGCTTCCCTAGACTCCATGACGGACGTTGGCGTCACAGCCGGAAAGAAGTGGTAGCACCCTCCTCTCACAGCAATTCACCAGTATAGTGACTAGTTCTTGTGGGATTCTGGCGTCGTTTTTTGGGAAGTAGCCTGATGTCACGAATGCCTTTCCAGTTCTTAACCCGGCTTTCAGTGAGACTTGGACAAGCACATGGTCTCCGGTTAGGAACTATTTTCAAATTACATTTAAGAATGACGCAAATTCTTGGTTTTTCACAAGAGGAGTCCGAAATTACATGCATGCTTATTCCTTGTAGATCGCAAATCTGCTCTAACACTATTCTAATGTTATCCCTGGAACTTGCCCTTGTAGTCACTATCGATTCATCTTTTGCATGGTGGAGATTTACTTGGTCAATCTTAGTACTTGTCATTGGCTCCGCTAGCTCTTCCCTACTGTCGCTATCCATTCTAAACCCTAGGTCTAGGCCGTCCAGTTTCTACTTCCACTGAACAGCAGGTCTATTTTCCAGATTAATCCAATCCTTTCAGCCTCTGTGGTCACTGAAGTCTCTTTCGGGAAGTTAATAGCTTTTCCATACGATGTCCTCTTCAAAGTGTCTTTCCTCGGCTTTTCCTTGTGCATGTGCATGGTATGTCGCCAAATCAGTAGCTGATATGGCAACTTCGACGTTTGATCGCTTCCAAGGAGCGGTCATCAACCCCGATCGGGAGAGTCTACCTTTGCTCTCTACCGTGCTTCTGAAGACTTTCCATAACCGCTTATGGAGATTTTCATTCTGAACAATTAGAAGGCCTATGAGATCTTCCATCTCTAGTGTGCTCCTGGTATATCATCACCAACACATGTTAGTTCTCCTCCGTCCCAGCCTGGTAAATTAGAGTCTATAGACTTAAGCCACTTCGCAGTGTTCCAGTTCACCAGTATGTCATCTGATCGAATGCGTATCTCGGTAAACAGAAGGTTCACAGTCGAATACCCTTGAGTGCACTAGCATAACCAATGGCGGACTTCCTAACTCCTGCCTTTACGTACCCGAGATTTCCTCTCTCTTGACTTCAGGTTTGGGTTTTTTTGGGAATATTCCCCTGATTGGGCTGCACCCCCTTTCTTGGCTCAGATGAAGATGCCTTAGGTCTACGCTGTAACTTTTTAAGGGACTCTTCTGGTTTTAGGACTTCCTTCAGATAACGCAAATAAGTCAAAACTGACGCCCTGAGGCTCTCTCCTTTCTGGCGCCAGATATACTGATCTGCTTTTACTTGCGCCTGGTTTTTGAGAAGTCCTCGCAGTAAGCCACTCTTAACTTTGACTTCACTGCTTCCCCCCTTTTGGATGTAATAACCTACCTACCTACCTAGTGTTTCGGAGATATTCCCCCGCCTGTTTGGCCAATTTGTGTTCCGTATGTGATCTCGCTTGGTTGCTTTTAACTTTTTTATATTCATTCGTGTACTCATTTGGTTCCCAAGAGTATGGGGTTTAAGGTGTCCGCCTACTTAGCACGGTAAGGTCAAACTTACTCACTGAGGCAACCAGGTATCAGTGAGACTCCTTCCGAACACAATCAGTTACCCCCGACTGCAAACTATCCAGTGGGTACGGTTCACACCCTAGATTGAGGAAGGTGTTTTTCGATTCCCCAGTCTAGATCCGTAACGTTTTGTTAATAGACGTTTTGTGCGAAACAGGGTATGGTTATTGGTACTCACTAACGGTCTTGGTAGAGGAAAGCCTTGGCCCCAAAAGAGCTACATGCTACCCTTAGAGAGAGGCAGATCACCTTCAGACCCCCTTCGGCTTACGGGCGAAGCTTTACAAGATATCATAGTTTCCGTATATAATATATTCGAATCCAATCCTGGTAGTCAATGTTTCTGTCCAGTCGCATAATTCTTCTAGTGCTGAACCAGGGTCTCTCTATGAAGAAAGGAAACCTAGATATGAAGGAGCTCGGGAACCATAGAGTGGGTCCTTTCAAAACCATGATTTTATCCAGCCATGAATTTTCCAAAGCGCAATAAAAGAAACCTGCAATTCGGGATATCTAAACCAGCTGTTTCGCAAAACTTTTGGCTTCAACTGGGGTAACCTATTATAAATCCCTTATCCCCTCAAAATACGAAAGTCCTTGTTTTATCTAAATCATAAAATATATCATAAATCCAAGTGGATTGCAATTTTTTTACTTAATGGACACCGATTTATCAACGTAAACCACAAGCAGACTATGTAAAGAGTCAATATACGGGCTCCCTTCCTGCAACCAGTGTTAAAATTAAAAGGAAGTTATCATCCACACTCCAGCAGGTGACAAAGAGACAAAGAACAACCCTTGAAAAATACTTTTTTCTACATCATATGTGGGAAAATGCCTCCACTACGCTCAACATATTCACGTATGGATACAAGGAAGCATTGACAAAAGTGTTCAACTTATTCAACTGTTTTAAGTTGAGTTTTCCGCGCTTCCCCGACACTCTAGACACTGGTGTCGTTTAAAATTTTCCGGCATCAAATAAGAGACAATCTTGAAACCGAAAATAGGGGCGAGGGCCCGACTGTCTAGGCTAAGCTCTTCTACATGCCACGCTGATAGGTAGATGCCCGCCGCTCATATCTTGCCCCACAGCGAGCATCCTGTATCCTTTCATCCTTTCATAATAGAACTTGAGCTATGCAATTCTACAATATTTTGTTGTTTTTTGCAACATTTCATCCTGTGCTTCAGAATTTTCTGCAGATCTAACCAGGAAAAGCATTTTAATTGTCCGCAGCATAACTTCATCCCTGCCGACCGTACCCTTTCTAGCCAGCACGGAATAACAAAGTTGTTTCAGTTGAGTTCCTGATACTTTCCTTCACTCTAGGGCTCCCCTAGCCCTACGCCAGTACCTCCAGTTGCCGCTCCTTTTCATAGAGTCAGCATTATTATTCTTCTCGGTAGCCAAGTGAGAGACAAAGACATCCGCAATCATCCAGACACACAGTCGGCGAACAATTAAAGTGCAACAAGGCACTTTCGCCGTTTTTCACTTGTAGCGAAGACATCCTGTCTGACAATTGTTCCAATTTGTTGGATCAAATTACAAGCATTTCAATTGCACAATTGCAACTGCAAGCCATGCAGTGCCCGGGATGAATGGAGCGAGCGCTACAATGAGTGCTCCTCTTGGCAGGCATGTCCATACCATCCCGGAAAAACTTGGCCGCGGAATATAAGCATTTTTGACGAAATATAAGTTGCTTGCTCACAAAGTGCATTCAGTATGTTCGTCTCGGGCAGGTAGTGTGGAAAGTAGTGTCGGGGAGGTAACTTGATTTGATGGCTTAAGGGTGGGGACTCGAGCCATTCATTAGGATTTTCGTGGATCTATCTTATTTTGTCAAACATGGATTTTTAAGCTACGAACATTTCTGATTCTAACTCGAAGATAATACTTGAAGACCTACTGTTTATGCCTTGAGTATCTGGTAGATCCTTCTATCTTTGATAGTGCAACAAAATCGAATCAATTTCCGTCCTGTAACACCAAAGATATCCCTTTAGAATACACACTTCCCCCCGTTCATTACATTTTTTCCGCTCCTGAATAAATGCACTTCATTGCAACTGCACAATGTTATTCAGGAAATAAGGACTCGGATCCGTGTCATTTATGCAGCCATCTTCATTGGACAAAGGTACAAATACAGGAAAAAAGTGATGGTTTGAACAAATACCGCTCCACTTCCGGGGCTCATATATGTAAGCCAGCGGGATGGGAAGGAGCATATTTTAAGAGTATGCAAGCTAGAATCTACTTGTTGTTGTATTTTTTGCTCATATCTTTTCCAGTTCTCAGAGTTGCCTCTTCATGACCAACATTCATTTTGCTGAAGACACACTTGGCGGCGATGATATCATGTGCTCGCACTCATACACGTTCATAGCTCTTTCACAAGACACTCGAAAGCAGTTATAATGATTCAAGGAAGATAGGCTGCTTTTGGGCACGTTCGCTGTCACTTTGTAACAAGGTCTTCCCCCACGTACAAAATTTTAAGTGGGTGCCAGTAAAATCACCTTTGATGATTTATGATGTTGCAGCTCTATCACAAGATCCTGCTGCTGCCATCCGCCTGGATGCCCCCGGCCATCCATTCAGCCCGCCTTCCACCCCGCAAACTTCTTTGGAACATGGAGCCTATTTATTAATGTACGTCTAGTTGTTTAGTTGCATCAATGGAGGAATTTGCTTGATTATTTAGCCTCCCTGATGTGGAGCACTTGAACGTCTGAACACCGAATTACTAGCCGCCATTACATACGTTCACTCTTTAGAACACAGACGTATCCGGCAGAGGATGGGGTGAAATAGGGTTGTCAACTTTATTGATTTATTACAAGGTTGCGCATTTTTATTGTAAACGTTAATTAATCGAATATTAGAGATAGAAAAATGCTCCTGATGATTTGTCCTAATTAGGATTCGTAACCTAAAAGGATTTGTAGAAATTGTAATAGTAATAAAGGCTGAAAAGTCATAATAAACGGCTAAGGTTTCAAACTAAATTAAACCATTACCAGACACTTCAGAGTGGGGGTATTAAGCGAGGTAAATGTGGTTACTAAAGAGTACTATGATCTGAATTTTAGGCCAACGAATACTGTAACAAGATAACGCCTTCCTTGATAAATAAAATACAGTTCGTTACGCCATTTCCTTGGTGACACAATTTCAAGCTTTACAACCTGCTAATAATAATAAACCCCCAAATTCCAAGCCCAATTGTGAAAGGAAGAGTGACAGATAGCTTCAATCTGAATAGCTGTACGTCACCGCAGCGTCTCAGGTAGGTGAGGAAAATGCAGCAACTTTGCATTCTTGCAGGTTACTCACTGAGGAAGCTATCAACATACCTAGCAGTTAAGTACAAAATGTAAACCTAGCAAGTCGGGAAACCGGAAGCTGGACGCTTCAGGTACGAAAGGTTTTGTGTATTTCTTAGTACGTAGCACGTAATATATCCATATATTATGTGAGAATATCCACTATCGCATGATATTGACATTCATAGTCTTGAATTTGCCAAGAAGCCAGAACTTTGACGTATTATAACTTTGTTAGTAATAGTGCGATTTCTACCAAACTTGGTAAGATCATGCTCTATGTTATACTCTATATTGTTGTGAAATTTTGTCGTGCTAGCATGAACTTAAAGGGGGTTTTGCAGTCAATTATTAAAAATTATGGTAATATACCATTATTAACTTTATTTGTACAGATATCATTATGAAAGGTATTTCGGAGCCCAGGCACCATATAGTGGCAGCCCCCTAATTTTTTCAGATTTTTCGGTTGGGTAGTTTCTGAGAATGGCCCCCTTAAAGGAATGAGCAATTTCAACCCTCCGCACTCCCCACCTTTCCAACAAATGTCAAAACTAAGACCGGCTTCCAAAAGTACTAATTGAGACCTTTCATTTGATACCCCACATGACTATATTTGATGAAAAAAAAATTTACGCCTCTCTTTTGCATGTATGGGGACCCCCCCCCCCCCCCCCCCCTTAAATTCAACGTAAAAGGATGTAACTCACTGTATGCATGAGCGTTCACAGTTCCCACCTTTCTACCAAATTTAGTGCCAGTCGCTACAACCGTCTCCGAGAAAAATGCGTGTGACGGACAGACAGACAGACAGACGGACAGACAGACAGACAGACAAGCCTCGAAGTACATTGTACGCATTGTGGTCGAGTTTCTCCTTGGGAGAAGACTTTACTGCGACTCGGACGATGGGCTAAAAATATTCCCGACAACTTGCGGAGTGCCACAGGGTTCTGTCCTGGGTCCCTTGCTGTGGCTAGTTATGTACGATGGAGTGTTGACTCTACGCCTACCGGACAACGTGACAACTATTGGCTTCGCCGATGATATCGGAATAACGGTGGTTGCAAAGCACCAAGACGAGATCGAGATCTATGCAAATGAAGCGATATGGGAGATCAATTCCTGGTTGAGAAATTCTGGCCTTTCACTTGCCGAGCATAAAGCAGAAGTAGTTCTCATTAGCAAGAGAAGAAAGAACACAACTGTGAAAATCAAAGTTGGCGGAAAAACAATTTACTCCCAACCATCGCTCAAATACTTGGGAGTAATTATTGACAGAAGACTCAACTTCAAAAGACACATTGAGTACGCCGCAACTAAAGCGCCTTCCATCGCTACAACGATCTCGAGGATACTACCGACCATTGGTGGGCCAAGACAAAGTCGACGTCTTCTGCTCTCCAGGGTAGTCAGCTCCGTGCTACTCTACGCAGCTCCAGTTTGGGCAACTGCTCTGAATAACAAAGTGAACTGCCGAAAATTGGGAATGGCGTATCGGTTAAGTGCACTCCGGGTATGCAGTGCATATCGAACAACATCAGGAGAAGCGGTATATGTACTAGCAGGGATGCTCCCCTTAGACATCTTGGCGAAGGAAAGTCGGCGACTCTACGACAAAACGTATGCAGCTGGAGAGTCTAGCGCATTTCGACGGCAGCTGGCACGGTGGGAATCTATCGAACGGTGGCAACAGCGATGGGACGAGTCCCAAACTGGTCGTTGGACATACCGCATCATTCCGGATATTCGAAGATGGTTTGAACGAAACCATGGGGAATTAAGCCACGAGTTAACACAATTCTTGAGTGGGCATGGAGGTTATCGTGCTTATTTACATCGATTTGGTCACGACGAATCACCATGCTGCCCAAGATGTGGTAACGTGGCTGAGAATGCGGAGCATGTCATATTTGATTGCCCCAGGTTCACCGCCCACCGAACAAGAATGGAAGCGGGCGCAGACAGGCGTTTAACACCCGAAAACATTGTGGAGTTTATGCTGGAGTCAACGGATGCCTGGAACCAGGTTGTAAGGGAACTGCAAGCTATTCACCAACAGCTTAGGCAGGAAGAATTACGACGAAAACAAGGAAGGGAGAGAACCATAATGAGTCGCAGCTAAAAGCTGATCCAGCCCCGCGATGCAATACTTGATAGGAGTTCCGTGGGGTGGGGAGAGTGGAATGAGAAGGAGGTGGTTTTAGTGAGTAGAAGTCTCACATAACTGCGTGGCAGGCGCCAACAGTAGGTTTTGAACCTTTCCACCTTCCAACACCGAAAAAAAAAACAAAAAATACAGACAGACAGACAGACAGACAGTAAACCGATTTTAATAAGGTTTTGTGTTTACACAAAACCTTAAAAATGACGAGAAGGAGAAATTTAAGGCCCGGTACGGATAACCGGGGGGAGTCGTCTGAATTGGTGACAGAGTCAGACTTCCGTAATGAACAGCATGGCGTCGAAACCGCTAAGAGTGGATCGGTTCGACGTTTCGGCACAACGATGACCAGGAGCAGGGCTCCGCTTGCTGCAGCTGTTTCGCCACAGTCTGTGGCGACCACTGAGGCGACTAAGGATGTGAACCCCTCTATCATCCGCTCCTATTACGTAATAACGGCGAGGGCAAATATAACATCTTACCACCCCTTGTTGCACCAGAGCAAGTGACTCGTAGCGACGCAACCCCAGCCGATATCAAGAAACGTGTTCGACTTGAGGTCATCGCGAGTCAATGGGGGCAGACGCGGGGACGTCAATAACACCACGGTGCACTGCAGGCAACAGTTTCAGTACTCACCGAATCACTCTTCACCATCCGTCTGTTGACCCCCGCCCGAAGTTCGAGACGAATTCCCAAGACCGTGTATAGAATTTCCAGAAATTGATGCTTTGCATAGACTAGGTGTTCTAAGCATTTCCAGCAACTCGAGAATGCTATCTCAAATCAATGATAAAATTGCATCTCGGCTGCGTACTGCTACATTGTCGCTACAAATACAATCACTTGCGCATTATGGGGCAGTTGCGTCTCTCAGATTGCAGGATCAGAAAATATTGGTTCGAGTGACTTAAGAAATCCTTAAATGGTAGCATAGGTCCCCGGCCGAATTGGATTAGTACCCATGATGAAGCAAAAATCTGGAAAACACTTACTGAATCAACACAAACAGCTCCGCTAGCCTATCTCCACTTCCACGTGGTGACCGCTGAGAACTCTTTTTTAACGAAAAGCTGCAGATGGGGAAGGATGAAGGCGAGTCTCCCACGCCTAAAAACGCGAGAAATTGTACCAACTGGTCCTCTAGGTTGGGGTTTGAGTGGGGCTGTCAATCCTACACGGAAATCCAACGTTATAAAGCCATAGAAGGATCCTCAGACAGGATGGAATTCAAAACGTTGAGCCCGGCAGCGACAACGGAATAATGATTTGCGCATCTTTTCGTGGAACATGGGCTCTTTGTAGAGAGATGGAGCTGTGAAGCAGCTTGCCGATACCCTGTCCTAATATAAGGCTAATATAACGTCGTTGCAGAAAATGCGTTGGCCAGAGACCGGTTTCCCGGAGAAAAGCCACTACACCATGCTCAGAGTAGGTTGCTGACTGAACACTGCCGTCTCTCAACCTTGATGAATGTCAGAATATATAGACTGGCCAATATAGACTCGGATCATTATCTCGTTTTCTCGTTGCGCCGAGCTCGAATTATAACACCACCTACAACCCCCCTCTGACAATCAGGTGAGAGTGAATACTGAAGCCATCCATGACACAGCCCTCCGTACACCTGTAAGGCAGAAATGGGTTTACTTTAGTGCAGGCGGGGAACGTATAGATGTGTACTTTCTCCCCTTAGTGATAAGTATAAGTTCCGTCTTATATACTATAATCAATAAGGCAGGATTCATTTACGCAGATGTTCTCCTCTTTATAGAGGCATGCAACAACAGTCACTTCAACGTCGTCAGCGAAATCAACGATGGCCACGCCTGGAAGTCGTTAGTACTCTGCTAGATACAATTATCTACAAGAGTGGATCTAGAACGGACCCTTGTGGGATGTTGCTAGTGGGTCGTTATGCTTTGAATCCTTCATATAAATCGCAGCATAGAAGTCCACTGACTAACAAGTCCCCAACGAGACGCACAAGATGTTTCGACCTTCCTAATTTGATTAAGGTCGTTAGTACATTGCTTCATCTCGCTGAGTTAAAGGCATCCTTCATATGGAATGATATCCTTCCACCGCATATACCCTTTTCGTGTGCAGCTTCAGCTATGTTAGTTCCCAAGTTTCACAATCGCAAATTCTCAAAGAGATCTCCTTCCGCTTCGTCATCAGCATCTTCCGGGAATGCTGGTGCAAAAAAATTTTGGAGTCTCGAACGAAGCCAAGATTTAAATATCAAGGATTTTGCGATGGACTCTTCCATTTGAAATGCACAGATTAAGCTGAATTAAAGTAGTTCTCGTAGATAATCCCAGCTTTGAGTTCTGGCGGTGGTCACAAGTTTAATCTGAGTACCAAGCTGTGCAGGACAGAACATGGGAATATCATTCGACTGCTGGATGGTAAACTTCGTAAAAAACTTGATGTTGTAAGAGGACCAAAAGTGTCTGAAGGTGCTAAGAAACAACCACCATGTGGTACTTTACTTTTTCCTGGATAGATTAAAATTCAATCATTTCTGAAAGCTGAACCTCTCGTGAAGAGTAGCGCATATAATGGCACAACCCTTTTATGGAGACTCGCACTGGCGAAGGAACTACAAAGTAACTCATGCCTGTTAGTAAGTTCTCATACACCTTTCTCTTCTCCTACATCTGCACAAAACGGGAGACCGCAAACCGGAGAAGGTATTAAGTGGATGGCCAATATTTAGAATATTCAGGGGGACAGTCTATAATCCACCCGATGGAGCAGAGTTGAGAGTTGAAAAAAATGCAGCAAATCAATCGGACGACTTCTGAGTCGTGTTTTTAAAACAATAAAAATGAAGACTGGTTAAACTTCAGGAACTCACAGCGTTAATATAAGAGACTCGTAAAATGTTCGAGGCGGGAAAAGCGGAAGAGAGACTTCAAGGCTGTGCAAAGTCCTTGAAAGAGATGAGTCGGCCAAGATATGAGCTTCATACCAAAACTCGGGGATAGTTATCTCCGAAGGTAAAGAAATTCAGATAGATCAGCTTGACATCATTCTAACTGAAATGTGATTGATTGAGCATCACATTCGCGGAAAAACGTACCCACTAATTGAAAACCGGCATACTTACCAAAGTGGAATTCCAGTGAGTCTGTTCTTCATTCTTTGGTTTCAAAGGTAGAGAATGCATCTCAGAGAGGCGTGTACATGGTGGGGGTGATCGTGGGCGTCAGAGGCGCGTTTGACTGCGCGCCGTTCTCAAAATTTGCGATGTCCCCGAAGGGCCGACACTTTAATTGAATGGATTTATTTTACGCTACCATTGAAGATGCTGCATTCTGATGTGGTTGACGATCGCTACCTTACAACGGAAGCAACTGCCCCATCGCCACTACTGTTGAATATTTTAAAGAGAACGCAACGTGGAAGTTCTAGCTGTTGGTAGGGATCTTGGAAACATGTATAGAAATGGTGCTGCCTCAGGCATGAAATCTATATCAAATCAAAGCCACAACGGCATGATATACAGATAGGAAACAAACTAGATGGTCTTTGCCTTCCATAGATGAGGGGTACAATCCTTCAAACATCTGAAATTCTTTTTAGATAAGAATCCGGAACAAATATGAAGAGGTAAAGATGAAATGCGCTTTCACATCCTATGGACGTACAGACGATCCTTTGCAAAGACATGGGGATTTAGGCCTCAGGTAGTAATGTGAATATATGTACGTTGCCACCATTCCAGGCCGATATTTGTTTGCGAATCCATAGTATTGTGGGTCAAAGTGAGATAAAAAGGTTTTCGCTATAAACTAATTGCCCTGCGATGAACTGCAGATGTAGGTTTTACAGGCGCCATGAGTACCCCATCCTGCACAGCTCCAAAAACATTAGTGAATTTGCATTCCTTTGATATACATGTTTAAAACACTGCAGTTAGGGCAGATCGTAGACACGTTTCTCTCTAGGGAAACAACGAACTGAATACAGTTTTTACAATGCCTTCCGATTCTCGCGTACCCATACAACTGTTTCGTAGAAAATATGAAGTTATCCTAGAGAAAATTATGCCCGGATATACTGAAAGCCTCTACATCGATGACGCAGAAACAAAACAGGGTTCTGCGGCAGAAGTCTACCTTTCGAATAAAAAGGAGAAATGAGCTTTCCCTTTGGGATAATATGCAACGGTCTTCCAGATTGAAGTTCATGTGATCCTAAGGGCGACTATCTGGGCCAGTCAATAACGAGTGGTTGAAGGGGTCGCACATTGCACTCTGTAGCGATAGCCAGCCTACACTAAGTAGTGCGTGAAGTACTCCGTTGATCACGTCAAAAATAGTTTAGGAATATAGACATCAATTGAACTTTGTCTGTAGATTCAATACAGCAAAACTACTTTTGGAGACTGATCACTCACGTCTAGACGGAAATAAAATTTCAGATGCCTTAGAATAAAAAGGTTCAATTTCCTCCATACTCGGATTGGAACATGCAAGCTTTGCTTGTCGAAAAGTAGGAAGACTTGTGCATTGTGGGCACTCTGACTGGTCATAATTCACAAGCGGGACTTCTGTTTAAGAAAGGAATTGTATAAGATGATACGTGCCCATCCTGTAATGAGGAAGCGGAATTGACAGAGCATTTTGTATATGAATGCCCCGGCTATGGACGCATCAAACAGCAGATCTTTAGTGTGTTGCAGCGGGTAGCTTTACATCCTTTAACAGAAATCCTACGATATGTGAACGTATCTAGAATATTTTGTTAGACGGGAGAATGGAGTACAATGATCCACGATAATCTGATGTTCAGAGGCTATCCTTCTCCTCATAGCCTTAAGAATTTTGTTAGGGGCTATCCCAACCTGGTGCTTTATTTCAGGCTATTTCCCTCGCAGCGTCTAGGACCTCCTCTTCACTTACCATTGGATTTTCGATGGGGTCTATGTGAACAGTGGAAAGGTGCAGGGTGCTCAAGCAAGGACAAGTAATCGGTGGAGAGTGTTTGCCTTCGTTTTTCGACATTACGAGCTTGTTGATACCACTGCAGATCCTTGCGTCTGACTCAAGTGTTCTCTTTTGCTATTTATGATAACCAGATACCCTCTTTATATTGCTCATGTATCTGCTTGTGTCTAGATCGGGTTTTGTTTCACTAGCTGCCCCTTCTGAGCCTTACGTTATTCTTGAATTTCAGAATTTCAACCAAAGGGTCTGTTTCCAGGAACCAATATACCTTGACATAGACACGATACATGCCCGCCATTACTTTTCACCCATCTAGGAAACTTCATCCATCGTTGCATTTGACAGCATTATTTCTTCCAAAGCCCTCCTCGTCAAACTTGCTGACTGTCCATCTTAAAGCTTCCCTCATCATCATCATCAGCGGCGCAACAATCGGTATCCGGTCTAGGCCTGTCTTAATAAGGAACTCCAGATATCCCGGTTTCAAGCCGAGGTCCACCAATCCGATATCCCTAAAAGCTGTCTGGCGTCCTAACCTACGCCATCGCTTCATCTCAGGCAGGGTCTGCCTTGCCTTCTTTTTCTACCATAGATATTGGCCTTATAGACTTTCCGGACTAGATCATCGTCATCCATACGGATAAAGTGACCCGCCCACCGTAACCTATTGAGCCGGATTTTATCCACAACCATCATGGTATCGCTCATAGATTTCGTCATTGTCTAGGCTACGGAATCGTCCATCCTCATGTAGGCGACCAAAAATTCTTCGGAGGATTCATCTCTCGAACGCGTCCAAGAGTTCGCAATTTTTCTTGCTAAGAACCCAAGTTTCCGAGGAATAGACGAGGACTGACAAAATCATTGTCTTGTACAGTAAAAGCTTTGACCCTATAGTGAGACGTTTCGAGCGGAACAGTTTTTGTAAGCTGAAATAGGCTCTGTTGGCTGACAACAACCGTGCGCGGATTTCATCATCGTAGCTGTTATCGGTTGTGATTTTCGACCCTAGATAGAAGAAATCCTCCTCCTACGATCCTTATTCTTCCTGTTTGACCAGTGCGGTTTGATGTTGTTGATTGGTTCGTCTTCGGTGCTGACGTTACCACCATATATTTTGTCTTGCCTTCATTGATGTGCAGCCCAAGATCTCGCGCCGCCTGCTCGATCTGGATGAAGATAGTTTGTACGTCGCGGGTGGTTCTTCCCATGATGTTGATATCGTCAGTATAGGCCAGTAGTTGGGTGGACTTGAAGAGGATCGTATCTCTTGCGTTTACATGAGCATCACGGATCGCTTTCTCGAGGACGCATGATAGGACATCCCCTTGTCGTAGACCGTTGTTGATGTCGAATGGTCTTGAGAGTGATCCTTGTGCTTTTGTCTTGCCTCGCACATTGATCAGGGTCAGCCTAGTCAGTCTTATTAATTTCGTCAGGATACCGAATTCCCTCATGACCATGTACAGTTTTACCCTGGCTATGCTATCATAGGCGGCTTTAAAGTCGATGAATAGATGACGTAACTGTTGTCCACATTCCAACAGTTTTTCCATCGCTTGCCGCAGAGAGAAAATCTGATCTGTTGCTGATTTGCCTGTAGTGAAGCCTCTTTGGTATGGGCCAATGATGTTCTGGGCGTATGGGGCTATCCGGCCTAGCAAGATAGCGGAGAATATCGAACGTTTACACCTATTGACACAAAATTCGGTGAAAAGGGGAGGTTAAAGGCCATCCGGGTTACAGTGGCTCTTTTATCCTTCTTTTTCAACCAGGGTTGGGTTGACCTTTTGAGCCTACCCCAAGAAGTACATTTCTTTATGTTGTAATTTCTGTTTCATAATCACTTTCGCTAACGCTATGGAAATGGAGAAGATCGCACATCTACAGACCATGAAAAATAATTGGAGTACAAGGACAACAATGAAAGGGAACTGTCCCATCACTGCAGGACTTCCGCAGAAAATTAATTTTGTTGGGTCGAATGCTAGGCTTTTCTCTTTGTGCCTTTGAAGTTAGAACTAGGATTGGCCTCTTACTCTTCAAATATAAACTTGGATCAGTTATGGAATTAATGAACTTATTGAACCTGTTTAGTAAAATATTGAAACCATTTAGCAGGGTGTTAGCAAATGCAAAGAGCTACCGGTAACACTTTTCACACCCAATGGACTGAAATATGCACATATCAATAGCCTCTAAATCTACACAGCTTATTTCTGCAAAGTACCTACCAGCATTTTGGACGTATTAAATGCAAGACTGGAAAACTTTTGGCCCTTATGTCTCACCACAAATCTGCCCTACCCGCGGCGCATATAATCTACCACCAACCCCGAACTTTATGGTTAGGTGAAGCTCAGTTGAATTTGAAATAGAATGTGACAAATAATCTGTTGAAGCTGATGTTTTCTGTTTACTCCAGTGTTATGCATGCATTACCCTAAAATTCGCAATCATGGCAAAAATAACGGACAGGGTGCTGCCGGTAGCCCTCCCCACTCCTAGCTTTTCTCCAATTAGAACCGCTGATGTGGCACAATAGTCACTTTAAATTATCTTTTCTCGGGAAAAACCCCTAACGCCAAACAGGATACTTAGGTTCCGCTCCGTTGGTATCACGCCGAAGGGCGCGAAAGCTGGTGTAAGCAAACGGGAGCAGATTTCCTTTCGTCTATGATTTTTTCCACTGCAGAAAGGACGAAATGGCGAGGATGACGATGACGAATAGCATGTCGCTCCACACCGCTGTGTATTTTGCTGACCTGAAAAGAAAAAATTTCAAATTGGATAGGATACACGTTTTATAGTTGAAAACTTTTCATAAAATGCGTTAGCGCTGGATGTACTCAGACGCAGTATAAAAGCCAAATGTGTTTTATGGCTTAGAATTGTATTTGAAAAATTGAAGTTGATGGAAAATCGAGTACGCACAAAACAGTGCCAAGTGAGTGCCATTTGGCATCTATTCGATTCGATTCTATGAAAAATTGGAAAGTTGTACATCTGGAGATTGCGGAAAGTTACTTTTCCGGGAAAAGAACTGTTCCTTGTTCGAAGTTTAAGCACAGTAAAAGGAAGGGGAATGCGCAGATGTACCAGAAAGTCCGTTCCGCAATCATCAAAGAAGGAATCCGTTTTCCTAGGTAACGTCAGTAAAATCAATTTGCAGAGATTCGACCAATCGCGAACCCTCACTTTTCACTTGTATTATAGTAAAATTATCCGTTATCATTTTTATCTAAAATTCTAGGCGGAATATGCAAAAACCGCCCCTATCAGCTCCGCACATTATCTGCAAGCTGCAGTAAATCACCGCGGCACGCATAACACCAATACCGAAAATGAACATATCAATTTCTTACTTGTCGCCTTTGCAACCAATTATTCAATTTCCCCCTCTCCTTTCTTCCGCGCAAAAAAGAACGAACTTATGAAAAATGAAGCTCAAAAACCAGCAACACGATTCCATTAAGCATTTGAAGTTGTGGAATTTCGATTTAAATTTTCCAAATTTACACCGACACCGAAAATATTTATGGTGTTTTTCACGGTGTAAAAATTGCTTGAGGGGTGCTTTGGATAACGATATCATATCGGGGGATGGCATTCATGGCTCCGGAGTTTGGGGTTATTTGGGTCCTGGTCGGTGGCTCGCTCTCGCCGCTTTGATATTCGGGGGTGGAATTGCTTCGAGTTAGCTGGCAAGCTGGTTATCTAGCTGACTGGCTAAGGGTTCTCGCGAGACGGATGGAATGGCGAGGAAGTATGGGCGTTTACAGGATATTCGCTCTGCGGGATGAACCACACTTTCGTGGAGAGAACTTAATCGAATTAATTTGAGCCCTTCTCACCGCAAATACACAACTTTTCGAGGTTGAAAGATTAAAATAAATAATCATTTGGAAAGTGTTTCACAGATTAAGGTATTTGCATACGATAACGGCTTTTGTGTGGATATTTATAAGTAAGGGATGAGAGGTAGGTTTAGTATCAAGAGTATGAAAATGAAGAGGGCACCAAATTCGGGATTTTAATGCCTGAGGATCCCTTTCTTGATTTTAATTTAAATGCAGATGTAATGAAACTCAGGGAAATTGATGTTGTAGCGATACTTGCGATGAGAGGGAATTCACAAGTGAACAATTTCATTAAGACAAGTAACAATCATTTCGAACAGGTGGTTGAACGCTTGAAGGGTGTAGTAATAAGAACAGTTCAGATTATGAGAAAGAAACACAGAGAAATTTTCTCACTTATAGGCATAAATAGGGGCGGAAAAGCTAGAAATTAATGGGAGTGCCTCTACTAAATTATAGAAGAAATTTTGCTCACTAGGTTTAGTGGTTTGCAAGAAATATCATATATAACGCGACATGACATGAGTTGCGATCTTAATCTGCAAAAATTTCCCGAAATTTTCTCTAAGAATTTTTAAATTCATCGAAGGTTCGATAATCTCAAGCGGAAAAGCAATTCCACTTTAACTGCCCGATTTCTGAAATATGCCGCTTCCTACTCACACAGTGCCTTAGTGGAAATTTTTAGGAGTTCTCTCGGATCATAGATTACTGCAAATTGAGTTGCCAACAAAAGATCACTAAGAAGTTCAGCATTCCCTTCCTTCATCTTAATACACTGAGGCAGATCTTCAACAGTTACGATTGATATAAGCTCCTCAGTTCTTCAACATCAAACACCACAGAGCTTCTTCGAAAGCGGCCAGCGTTGACATTTGTACCATTTCTATTGTATCCCCCGGGTTGGTAGGTGAGCAAGTAAATGTTCCTTGCTTGACACAAAGCGAACGCAGAATGTTATTACTGGATCCTACAACAAGCAACCTTTCATTAGCCAGAGCAGTTTTTTGAGGGTGGCAGGGAGCAGGGTATGCCGTTGGACTACTAACTGAACAACTGCCCATCGCCAAAGAGCTAGCCTACAACCGTTTGTCACATTATCTAAAGTTAGCCCTCGAGTTCTTTCACCTGTTAATTCAATGAACCCTCTGTCACCAGCCCCCACCACTGGTCGAGCTCTATCTTTTTTGAAATGAGAAGAACCCGAAAGTAAGCCGCAACACAGCTCCACCAGTCAGCGCTCCTCAGCATGTCTTCTGCACTGAGAGATCCCCTGTATTTAGATAGCGCTGCCGACGAATCCCACCCCACATTCCACAAGAA
The DNA here is from genome assembly GCF_905115235.1 of Hermetia illucens. NCBI lineage: Eukaryota > Metazoa > Arthropoda > Insecta > Diptera > Stratiomyidae > Hermetia > Hermetia illucens. The sequence continues at coordinate 149,539,597 of NC_051850.1, read as the reverse complement.
AAAATGCGAAGCACACAATCAGGAGATCCAGTCTTGTGCAGGTAAGACTGAAAACCTCTATGCCCGCTTAGGAGTTGGCTAAGGTAATAATCAATATCACCGATTCAACCACTCACCTAAGTTGCCAATGAGCCGTGAAGTTCATCTGCCTTTAGTTTCATTTTGACAAGAGAGTTGCCGCTCATCTAGTGTACATTGCCGTTCTTCACGAGCAACCACATCCTTTGGCTTTTCTCCCTTCCACTTCTGTATGGCGTTACGCTCCTTAGCAGGACTTGATTATCGACTCGCCAATCGATATGGGAGACAGGGTCGGAATTTTTTTTAGTCACTATGACTACTTCGGATTTTCCTAGTGCAAGGTTGAATACGTGAGCAATCATCCATCCGCTTACCCGTCGTATTAATCAATCTGCTTCGCATAACCGATCAGGCGCGATTCTCCTAGCATGTCGAGACTAATCATACTATGATAGGAAGCTTTCGAGAGGTACGGAGCTAGGATGGATCCCTGCGATACCCCCGACGTGAGCTCTATCCTCCTCTGATACTCTAACGTCTTATAGAGCAGGGAGTGATAATATACCTCAATATCCGTAAAAGGCAGATCGGCACATGGAAAGTACTGTCTAGTGCGCCTAGAATGTCTTTCCATATTACGTAATTAAAGGCATTTCTGACTGCAAGCGTTACGAGGAGCACCACCCGTCAAGCTCGGCGGCTGTGTGCCTCCGCTCGATGAACGGCGTCTACAACTTGCATGCCAGCGTCAACTGTGAATTTCCTTGCTCTAAACCCGTACTGCCGCGGGGACAAATTTTCAGCTGCTGATATCGGTTCAGCGAGTATACGAGTATGTCTGATGAGCTTTTCGAGCACTTTCCCAACAGTGTCAAGCATACAGAGTGGTCGGTATGGAGCTGGCAACTCAGGCTCACATTTCCCTTTCCTGATCAGCGCAAGTTTCGTCACCTTCCAATGAGAAGCGAAAATGACCTCTTTCCTGCAAGCGTTTAATGCGCCGAGCAGTAGGTCTGGCCGATGTTGGAACACCAGTTTTTATACCTCAGCTAGGATACCATCGGGTCCTGGTGCCTGCTTGTTTTTCATAGAGGGGACTGCCTCTTCCGCCTCTTTTATAGAAAAAAATGGGCAGCCCCCGGCGCTCTCCGCGCCGCCGTCATCATCCAGTACAGGGTGTGCAGGGAATTGTACCCATACAATGCAGTGCATCTTCTTGGCCTTAAATGAACAAGGTTTCCGTTGAGCCCCAATTTTTCGAGTTACCAGTTTGTAACCCAGTCCCCATAGGTACCAATTCACCTGGTCGGCCAGGTTGAGTGGCAGCGAGTTTGGCTCCTGTTTATTATGCTGCGGAGTCTTCTTTTGGCTGATCTGTATTCTGTCATTATGTAAGATCCTTCTCCCGGTCGTCACTCCCCGTATCGCAAGTGACCCGTTAAGGGTCACTGCCGACCCCTGGTCACAGCATAATACAACCAGAAAGAGTAACCTTTCACACATCTGAAATAATAAAAAACTTGTTGTTTCTTTTTTGTTGGTGTGTATATTTATTCTTGCAAATACCGATATTTCGGGAACCACTTGTTCCCTTCATCAGTGATAACAAATTTGCTCATCTAATGGCTAATTTCTCTATCCTGAAACGAGAAGAGGTTTATTTAGTTTTCTTAAAAAGTTTTTTAAACAATGGGCTGTTTGCTAATGAACAAGCTTTCATAGGCATCCAGCTGGTTAATTTTCCTTACCTGCTTTAGAACCTTCAAATCCTCTGCGCTTATTTTATGGCCGCATTCCACCATATGTTTAGCCACCATAGATTTAGTAGGTTTTCGGGAGTACTTGACAGCCAACTCTGCCTCCTTCATGTGCTCCCTAAATCTGGTAGTTGCTAGTCTTTTCGTTTGCCCGATATACACGTTCGGACAATCTGAGCAAGCGATTTTATAAATGCCGCTCATCTCCTCTACCGTTTTTCGGTCTTTTTCCCCAGCCAGCTGGGATTTTAGTCAAACCTTTTCAATGTCCTTTTAATGTCCTTGGACAGATTTGAGAAGGTGACACTTGATCGTTTTAGAGCGGTAGAGGGCGATTGTTGGGTATATAGTGCATTGAGATTACTAGGTTCTAACCTTCGTGTGTGTCTCTTGAGTTCAGGTCTACTTGATTCTGCATACGCTACTACATCCTATAGTGCTTGCGTTGGTGGAGAATACAAAGAATCATAGAGTAAATAAGCGGAGGCAACTATGATGTTTTTCCTCTCACCATTAATCTAGTATTGTACGATGACCGTAACCAACTCCTGGAAACAGAACGGTCTTAGCATGGTTGCCTTTAGCAGTCTTGACATCAGGACACAAGCTCTCGGTTTTATAGATCTTTCATCGTAGAAGATCCTAGTGTAGGGGCAGTCCTGCAGCTTTGTCAGCCTCGTTGCCAGCAGATTGGAGGAGACTTTGGCATGCTGCAGGTTAATTTGAGCAATCTTTATTTTTTCGACACAAAACTCTAATATGTAAAAGAAAACTATTACAAGCGTTTGCCGCGGCCTGCGAGTGACGGAGTTTCCCCAACACCGTACCGCCAGAGACTCGCTCCCTTGTGTTTGATTTATATAGCAGTGCCCATATGCTCATCTATGAAAGGTCTCATCTCATCCCGCAGAGCATTCGTCTGTTTTTCACTTAATACCTTCACTGGCTTGTAATGTCTGATTGGCATAGATTCGATCACCCGAACTAGCATCAAGTCAGTTTCGTTCACGTCTCTGGCTCTTCTTTCTTCCGCCTGTTCCGCAAATGGTGTAGAAGAAATTATTGGCAGGTGTGATTCACTCCTCACTAATGCGTGCCCCCATATGGGGGTTCCGCCACTATATGCACTATCCTTCGAGCGAAGCTCCATTGTGGGAAAGCGCCCCGAAATTGTTGCAATTTGCTCTAGATTTTGTGAGTCGAAGAGCATCATTATACTTCGCTCTCAAAATGGAGATGATGATCTACAGTTTCCTGATATGACTGAATTTCAATCTGACGAGGAAAAAGGGGAGCAGAATATGGTGAGCACATTCAGACTCTTTTGGTCCAGTTCGAATACAAGCCGAAACCTCTACGCTTTTAGATTTGTCTTTCCTGGCATTCATGAACTTTACCCTCCAGTGTCCGAAGCCTATGCTCAGGTTCCGCTCACCCAACATGCGGATGATGTCCCCTATCTTCCTTTGTGCGCCCGGTAACCAACATCCGACATGTTCTGTCCTGCGCAGCTCAGTCTTTACAATAACTGTCCTAATTCTCGCGGAACACGTGGTGCGGAGACAATAAAGTCTTAGTTACCACATATATGATGGTCTTACGCTTCTTGCGCACATTGTCGCTGACAGAAGAGTCTAGTGCGTTCGATGTGGGTCTCATGGGCGTTACTAGTTTATCCTAACCTTCCACCCAAGATTCTGCTTCTTTGCTTCCGATTTGACACAGCCAGATCCATGTCCTCATTCCCAAGGTGCTTCATCTTCCTTCGCAATGTCTCCTTTTAACGCTGGCTTGGGGCCTTTCCAGGTTCACGGTATCCGCACGGCCTGGATCCACTTCCAAATACCGGCGTTAAACTAGTACCGTTCACGTTACCAATTTCCCTTTCTTCTGCCCCCCCCCCCCCCCTTAAGGGTGTAGGAGAAGTTTCAGATAAAATTCAGCCAACAGTCCCTTCTCCTTAGTGGCTGAAATTCGCTTCTGTCAAGCCTTTCTCTTCCGATAGCGGGTACATTTGGGCTGTGGTGCCGCTGACGGGCCGGCCATAGTCGGATTTCCAGTTTCTTCTAAGTTGAGAGTTTCCGTACCTTCCTTTCTGGCTGGCTTCGCCGTAGGCACTAAATGCAAGGTTTCCATTGAGTCGGAAAGCATGCTTTCTATAGACTTATCCATAGGGAGGTATGAATGTGGCCACGACATGATTGCTCACGGTCGCAGGTGGATTCAAAGTATGTGACTTCTTACCACTTGGAGAATTTAAATCCCTTGTTTTCATATTCATGTTTGGACACCCTTAGTGTAGTAGTAAGTTCCCCAACGACGACAAGGTGGTGTCCAAGAGGAAGACAAGGACCGGGTACCCAGAGTAGTTCCACTAGAAAAAGAGTTCAATCAATTTCTGCATTCGTGGAAGATTTTTGAAGTGATGAAAGGACTGCTCAACGCCTTCAATGCAGTTCGACTATCACTACATATTGCGATGCGCCGATTATTCAACCGACTGTCAATCATCGAGATTGCCATCCTTAGGATCACATACATTTCAGCCTGAAAGACCTTTGCATATTGCCCCAAAGGAAAAGCCCTCTTCTCGTTTTTATTCGAGAGGTAGATTCCTGCTCAGGAATCCGGTTCTGTTTTCGAGCATCGATATAAAAGATGACAGTATATCCTGACACGCATTCTCCAGGTTCATTCCAGTTTTCTCTTTCAATATAACTTCATATCTTTCCCGAAACAGATGTAAGAGGATTCGAGAATCAGAAAGCATTTCGAAGACTGAATTCAGTTCTCCCAATACTCTGTGCCCCCACGTCCATTGTTTCCACATGGACCTAATCGAATTAGTGTATGAGTTGCTTTATTGCAGCGCTCCGAATAAACGAATCTAAGGGCTGCAAAGTGAGTAATGCAATTTAAGCTGCGCCGGATGTCATGCTCATGGCATCGGCAATACCTAGACACACATTTCTTTGCAGTATGGCTTGTTTACAGCAAAATATCTTTTTTCATCCCTTGCTTTTTAAACTCCCGATGCCGACTCTCCACTAATATTTTCAAGTACTGTCATGTCTGTACGCAGTAATAATGAGATTAGAGGAAAAGTGCTAATTAGATATGGAGGCGCCTTATCAAAGCCCTCCTTAACATAGGCCCTCCCTGACTATAGGGTAACCAAAACTTTTCATTTCATAGAAAATTATAAGAAGAAGTCATTAAGGCGAATCAAATTACGGAGTTGATTGTGGTAGTTTTGTTCATGGGAATTCCCAGACTTCCGCAAATTGTGAGCCGTCGGTCTTGCTGAACGAAACCACTGATCCATTAAACTTTTTTAAACCAAACTTTGCTAAAAACTATTCTTGTTTACCAATTGACCTCCTTCGAAAAAAGTGCCATTAACCATTCCAAATGCAATTTGCAATACTTTCCCTGCGAATCCTCGAATACCAAATGAGGACATTCTAAATTTTGTATCAGCATCTCCTCTGGCCGAAGCTAGTCAGACTTAAAGTCATTGCTGACCATCTGCAGAGCAACAGACTGCCACTAACCAACGTGCAACATTCTATTTATCCGGTCATCCAATGCAGATTTTAATTATAAATCCTCGTTTGAAGCGACTCACTCTGCTACATTGAGCCGGCCCACATGCATGTTATGCGAATGTTTTCAGCATAAACATGAACATCCTGATGCAAGTCAGGTACTTCACCGAGAATCCCGAGTCCGCCCAAGTACGCCTGGACTTCCGGGAACGAGTACCCAATCCACTTGGCCAGCATCGCCTTCCACCCACCCCATAAAGTAGCGGAAACATGCGAAAGGAGGCATTCGAAATTAAGCGCAGAATTATGCACACGGTGACCAGGTGAGCGTAAAATTTAACAGAAACATCAATAAATTTAATTGAATTTAATCAAATTTGTCAATTCAACGTTTTAATTATTTAAAGTCAATCGTTTGTGGTCCGATTGCAGATTACATGTGTAAATTGCTGTTGGCTGAAAATATGCACCCGCAAATGGGGTGTGGGCAAAGGAAACCGGGCTGGGGTGGCTGACCATCGGTGAGAGCCAGTAGGCTCTGCTGGCTGTGAAGGTTGAACAGCGTGTCGGCGGGCGGGCGTATGTAATCTGGTACACCTGAATACGCGACCTCATGCAATTGGGTTTAATTTACTACGTGGGTTACATGGCACAAGGATACGTTTCACAGTCGATGTTATTGAATATTAGACAATTATGGAAGATTAATTGGCTTAGCGAGTTTGGTTGATATCAAGATTTCCATGGAAATTTGGAGTTTGTGCTTCGAATGTGGAGAACAGATGAAGTAATTCCACTGAAATCTCCAAAAAGATTTTTAAAAACCTTGAACTGTGTGATGATTAGAATGCGTCAAATGCCTACATACCGAAGGACTTCAGCAGTAATAACGAAAAATGAGATCAGGTCTGTAGAACAAGGTTACAGCCCATGAGTTTATCCTACATTTAGATATATTGGAGTGGATACCTACAGAATATATTCCCATCTGACATTACTGTATTGTACAGATTCCAAGGATACCAACTGTCCACCCACGAACATAGAAATTACAGTAACCATTCAAGGCATACAGAAATGTCATGGCGAATTTTCGCGATAAAAAGATACACCGTCCAACGGAAACCCATAGATGGACGTTATCTCCAGGACTCGTAATTGAAAACAAGAGTAAATGTTTACAGGACAAAGTGCACACATACGACCGACGACGCAGGACGAGTGCAAATGAAATGGTAACGTAGAAAGAAAAAAATTTGCTCGATTAGTCCGACTAGTGTTCGATTGTGTGTACTTGTCCGCGAAACTGAATGAATGGTCGCCTATACAAATTGAAGCACAAGCACCGACCATGCATCAGAACCAGAATCAGATTCAGAGTCGTTTCAGCGGAACCAGAGGATTTCCAATCAAAACGACCAATTGGGGCTTGGCTAATTGAATTGGTTAAATATTGGTTTATTAAAAATTCCAAGCTGTCAATTGAAAACCCGAACATGAATCGCAGAAACCTCCAGCGAATTTCAAGGTTTATAGTTACCGGCCCTGACCGCCAATTTCAATGTGTGCGCAAGGATTCCAATTGTTACTATTATTTTAGCAGGCATTTAGGGCAATGATTGTTCAGTATCCCATTTCCCTTTCCTTGGATGGTTTTCGATTGTCACATCAGCTTGTGAAACTGAGGTGAAATCCTTATTGAAAACGAAATCGAAGCTTTTCGCATATCCTCTTTGCAAATAGAGCCACCTTCTATGAAAGGTTTTTGTAGGGTTCAGGAAAAATTTAGCTCTAGAAGATATGGTTCGAAATCTGGCTGCGAAAGAAAATGAAAGAAGTCACGGTGGTTGGTTTCACCAGTGATGTGGGATCAGAGATAAAAGCACAGTTAATAGCTCGATCCAGTGATTTGGGAGCTTAATTCTCAAACTCTTTGTTTTTCAATTTTCTTATTCCCCTATTCCTCGCTGTTGCCGAGTTTTAAGATTGCCAAGGAATTGCATTCCTTCTATATCGAGTGACTGTAAATTGCACACTATCAGCACCCACATAATGACTTTAAGGTGTCAGAATTAGTTGATATTAAGAGCTACTACTTAGACCAAATTAACAAACAAATTTTACTCAGATTTGAAAAAGGCCTCAAATTATACTTTCGGGACCCACCCTCGATTATAAGATGAAGATGATGAAAATGTGACGATAGTGACGGAAAGTTTGCTCCGAATCTTCAAAATCAGCATGTACCAGTGGGACTGAAAAGCTCGTAGGCTAGCACACAGATGGCGCTAGCATTACATCCATATGAGTTTTGGTTAACCCTAACTTTCAAAAGGGACATGGATAAATTTGACAACTGTCGGATTGTTAGTTTGTGGGATAGACCACTTTGAGTGAAGCAATTTTTGCCGGATAGCTGAGTGGTTAGAGCACAAGGCTGTCGTACGGAAGGTCGCGGTTCAAATCTCACTGGTGGCAGAGGGGTTTGTATAGTGATTTGACGTCGGATACCAATCGACTCAGCTGTGAATGAGTACCTGAGTCAAATCAGGGTAATAATCTCGGGCGAGCGTAATGCTGACCACATTGCCTCCTACAGTGTACTGTTGTGTACCATTATGGTCTTGAATGAAGTGCTCTAACACACTTCAAGGCCCTGATCCAATATGGATTGTTGTGCCAACGATTATTATTATTATTAATTGAGGCTCTAAAAATATCAAAAGAACGTGTTGGACATATCGTGCATGAATGTTTGGATAGATAGGTCTATTCAAAGTAGGTACCGCGCGAGCTGACAAACGACCAAAAACAACAACGAGTTGACGATTCTGAGCAGTTTTTGAAGCTTCTACTCCATAAAAAAAACCTCCATAAATTTATGCGTCAAGATGTAACAATGGGTGAAACATGGCTCCGCTACTTCACACCAGAATCAAAACGATCGCCATCTAAGTAGACTGCACGTCGTTAACCGATTCCAAAGCATGCAGAGGCGCAACAGCCAGCTGGCAAGGCTATGGAATCAGTATTTTGGGATGCGCATGATATAATATTCACCGACTATCTTGAGAAGGGATTAGCCATCAACAGCCACTATTACAAAGCGTTATTGGAGCGATTAAAGGCTGAAATCGCGGAAAACGCAGATTTTTCATTGTTCCCAGACCTCAAGAGAATGCTCGCTGGAGAGAAATCTAGCCCCGGTGAAGAGATAATCGCCCAAACTGAGACCTATTTTGAGGCTAAAGATAAATTCATCATCATCATCACCAACGGCGCAACGACCGGTATCCGGTCTAGGCCTGCCTTAATAAGGAACTCCAGACATCCCGGTTTTGCGCCGAGGTCCACCAATTCGATAACCCTAAAAGCTGTCTGGCGTCCTGGCCCACGCCATCGCTCCATCTTAGGCAGGGTCTGCCTCGTCTTCTTTTCCTACAATAGATATTGCCCTTATAGACTTTCCGGGTGGGATCATCTTCATCCATACGGATTAAGTGACCCGCCCACCGTAACCTATTGAGCCGGATTTTATCCACAACCAGACGGTCATGGTATCGCTCATAGATTTCGTCATTGTGTAGACTACGGAATCGTCCATCCTCATGTAGGGGGCCAAAAATTCTTCGGAGGATTCTTCTCTCGAACGCGGCGAAGAGTTCGCAATTTTTCTTACTAAGAACCCAAGTTTCCGAGGAATACATGAGGACTGGCAAGATCATAGTCTTGTACAGTAAGAGCTTTGATCCTATGGTGAGACGTTTCGAGCGGAACAGTCTTTGTAAGCTGAAATAGGCTCTATTGGCTGACAACAACCGTGCGCAGATTTCATCATCGTAGTTGTTATCGGTTGTGATTTTCGACCCTAGAGAAATTGTCAACGGTCTCAAAGTTGTATTCTCCTATCTTTATTCTTCTTCGTGTTTGACGAGTGCGGCTTGATTTTGTTGGTTAATTCGTCTTCGGTGCTGACGTTGCCACCATATATTTTGTCTTGCCTTCATTGATGTGCAGCCCAAGATCTCGCGCCGCCTGCTCGATCTGGATGAAGGCAGTTTGCACGTCTCGGGTGGTTCTTCCCATGATGTCGATATCGTCAGCATAGGCCAGTAGTTGGGTGGACTTGAAGAGGATCGTACCCCTTGCATTCACCTCAGCCTCACGGATCACTTCCTCGAGGGCCAGGTTAAAGAGGACGCATGATAGCGCATCCCCTTGTCGTACACCGTTGTTGATGTCGAATGGTCTTGAGAGTGATCCTGCTGGTTTTATCTGGCCGCGCACATTGGTCAGGGTCAGCCTAGTCAGTCTTATTAATTTCGTCGGGATACCGAAATCTCTCATGGCCGTGTACAGTTTTACCCTGGCTATGCTATCATAAGCGGCTTTAAAGTCGATGAACAGATGGTGCAACTGTTGTCCATATTCCAACAGTTTTTCCATCGCCTGCCGCAGAGAGAAAATCTGATCTGTTGCTGATTTGCCTGGAGTGAAGCCTCTTTGGTATGGGCCAATGATGTTCTGGGCGTATGGGGCTATCCGGCCTAGCAAGATAGTGGAGAATATCTTATAGATGGTACTCAGCCACGTGATACCTCTATAATTGCTGCACTGTGTGATATCTCCCTTTTTATGTATGAGACAGATTATGCCTCGTTGCCAATCGTCAGGCATTGATTCGCTGTCCCATACCTTGAGCACAAGTTGATGAACCACTTGGTGTAACTGGTAGCCTCCATATTTAACTAATTCGGCTGTAATTCCATCGGCTCCTGGCGACTTATGATTTTTTAGCCGATGAATTGCACGGACTGTTTCTCCTAAACTTGGTGGTGGGAGTATTTGTCCGTCGTCTTCAGTTGGCGGGACCTCCAACTCGCCGATGTTCTGGTTGTTCAGTAGCTCATCAAAGTACTCAACCCATCGCTCTAATATGCCCATTCTGTCGGAAATCAGATTTCCCTCTTTGTCTCGGCAGGATGAGCATCGAGGTGTATAAGGCTTCATCCTGCTGACTTGTAGGGAAGGCGTAGGGATAAAGGACATATCGCCAAGGAGGGCAATAGGGACCTCAAATGCGTATTGTGCGAAAGAAAGGAAGGAATCGATAACCGGTACAATCCACGAAATGGTGAATGCCCGGAATTCAAGAAGGCACTGACTGCAATTTAAAAACGAGGTTTATTCAAATAAATCTTGATCATTGAAAGGTCGCTCAGGACTTACTTGAGTAGAACCTCAGATGGAAATTGCCATTATAAATAGACCCTACAGAAATCATGACGGTGGTGTACGTGCCATTGACTCGACTGATGGAGCGGCGATATGGACGTACAGTCGTCAAGCTATGCAATACTCCATGGGTTAGTCGGCCAGTGATTTCGTGTGGGCGAAAATAAGCGGTGTGTACGTGTACAGCTGCTACGCCCCACTGAGTCTCATGTTGTCTGAATTTAAAGACATTTTAGACAACCTTGTTCTCGATTCAAAGGGACAAAGTCTCAAGGTGATTGCCGCTGACTCAAACGCGCAAGAAGCCGAATTCTATTGGAGGGTTTTGCCTAGTGCCATTTAGTTTTGTCCAATGAAGGTGATGCAAGCAACGTTCGCAGAGGGAAGTCTTTCTCAATCGTAGACCTGACCTTTGTTAACCCTGCACTGGCACGTAGTATGCCCTGGTACGTTAACGAGGACTACACCAACAGCGATCAACGGGCAATCATCTTTGAACTTGAGGAGGGAGTCATAGGCCAGGGAAACAGGATACCTAAAGTCAAGATGGGCATCAGGTTAGTATGCAAAAGCATTGGAGTGGGAAACTTCTTGAAAGTGTGGATAAGTCAACCTGCTAAAACAGGCTGCCCCATGGAGAGAGCGCTCGATTTCACACGATCCATCGTCAAGGCAGCCATACATAAGCTTAGAGGGCGGTAGGTAGGAGTGATCAGGAACAAAATAAACATGTTTTCAAGGATGTAAATCCGTGGGGGAGTGCCTTTAGAATTGTGATGGGAGAGAGACTGAACACGTGCTCTACTCTCTTGCTGAAAATAATCAAAGGGGTATTCCCACGGCAAGAGAGAGGCAATGACACATTTCAAGGATCTCTTAATGTGACGACAATTTCGGCAGTAACCACGGTCGGTAATTTACAACATATTACTCTCGATCGTCGAAAGTCAAGGAGGCCTTCCAGATCGGCAGTTTGAGTTCCATAAAGCCAGTTCAATGATTGATGCCATCAAAATGGTTACTGGCTTGGCCGGAAATGCAATTCACGGAAGATTTGTACCAGCAAATAATGCGGAGCGGTGACCCTGGACGTGAGGAATGCATTTACCTCGGCCAATTAAAACCTGATATGAAAGTGCCTGGTGGAGATTGGTATTCCCCTCTATCTCGTAGCTATTTTCGCTTGGTACCATCGATGAACCCAAGGAGTACGTTGTCTCCGCGGGTGTCCCAGATTGCATCGTACTTGGCCCACTACAGTGGAGCATAATGTACAATGACATACTTAACCTTCCGGTTCCAGAGGAGGCCACGGTGGTGGGTTACGCAGATTATATATCATTGGTAGTAGGCACAAAGCATCTAGAGGATGCCGAGTTATCCTGTTGCAAAGCAATCAGTGATGCTAAGGTCTGGTTAGAGAGCGCTGAACTGGCACTTGCGGAGGAAAAATCACGTCCGAGTCAGAATCGGCAATCACATCATCACTTCCAAGCCAACCATCAAATACTTGGTAGTAATGACAGATACGAGGGTAAGTTTTAAGGAACACGTGCGATGCGCTTATGACAAGGGGTGGTGAGCTCGATCTTGCTTCATGCCAACCCTATTTAAGGAAAAGCATTTCACATATCATGTAATGCTCGTAAACTGACTAGAGTCTATAGGAAGGCAGCACTAGGTGTCTGTTCTCAGATGAGACTGCATTCGTCATCTCCGCAATGATTGAATTAATATATTGACGATTCTAGTGGGTAACAATCCCACACTCTGGCGTGTCTAAGATGGCTAACAGACGGCAGGATAGCTGAGGTTCCCCAAACCATGAGTTTGTAGTATTGAATAGGCTTGGGTTCCGACGAGATGCCTTAGACGCAATCGGGCGAATATTTAAGCCGGTTGTCTCTCTGAGGCAGCAGTGCGTAAATGCATTTAATTTCACCACCCAATGAGAAAATAGTCCTTGAAAAGTCCATTATTCTCCCACGCTATGCTGATTTTCCATCAATGACAGAGAATACACGAACTTTACCATATTCGAAATATTGGCACATGTATCGAAAATAATCCCTATTTTTCCTAAACGGGTACACACAGGATACTAATTGACCTTGGCCGCTTTCGCTTCTTTCAAAGAACAGTTCGTCCACCCAACCCTTCAGTGATTATCGTAAAAATTTTAAGCCAGTCATTTGCATAACCATTACATGTTACCACGCTTGATCGTTATAGCTCGCAATCCTGCAATGCAATGTCCTTTGAGCTGGAAGCTCAACCCAATATTAACACGAGAAAGAAAGTTGCAATGAGAATGTTAAGCACATCACGAGACACGGGGACATACCCGTAACACTAACGACCATATCGGAGCTCCTAACAATAACCATACAAAACCCATAAGTAGAAGTTAGGAGGCAGAGCAACGAGGGGGGTAGGAGCCGCTTTCACTGAAATGCGAAAAAAATGTAAAACCAAACTGCAACAGTAAGAACGCCCAAGTAATTCAAAGTGTATACACGAAGGTTACTGGCAGCAGGAAACAAGCTAAAAAAGGGCCCGGTTTCAGTATCAACAGGAATTCCACGCCATATCACGGAACAAGGACTTTTTTTACTTCTACATTATTTTCAATTTTTTTTCCACCGTCTCACTTTTGGGATATGCTTTTTTTCGCGCACAACAGAAACAGGAAGCGACAGATTTTCTTCTCTTCCGAACAAGAAAAAGAAAGTTCCAAACCCGCATAACACTCTCCTTTTTTGCCGAACCGGCTCTGTCGACTTTTTTTCAGAGTTCGTTTCAGTAACTTGGCCACAGAAGCTCAGAGGAATTGTCCCTGCTTGAAAATCCCTTTTTATTTGGCAAGTGGGTAGTATTGTCGCTTTGGTGGGTTTAGAGCTGAGAATATTTAAGGTTAGGATACGCTCGTCCTGAATCAAGCAACCTCCAACCGCACTTAATCTCAGTGTTTGGAGAATGATTTTGTCCCTACTCCTGAGCTCAAGTACGGAGAAGAGAAACCAATGCCGATTTTAATTATGGGCTGAAGAGGGGAGGACAAACAACTCTGGATCAGCATCCTTCCTAGCAACACTGTCGAATTATTAACCGAAACCGCGACAACCTTGGAATTTCGCAATTCATTTGAAAGGAGTTACCAGACCCGACAAAATTCCAACGCTTGCATTCGCGAATAAGTTACATTCAAACAAAACACTCCCAGACCCTCCCCAGGAACCTTCGTCTGATGCCCGGAGCAGCTTGCCAAGGTGGCAAGGAAAATTATAAAAAAGATTTTTCTCCTTGTTTGTTGTAGTTGTTGTTATTTTTTCAACTCCCGCTCGTTCATATCGCTTGGATACACATCTTCGTTATAATTTTCCACTTGTTGTGGTTTCCCTTTAACCGTTACGCCTTCTCCTTTACCGGCAACAGGGTGGCCGCATGGAGGCTGCAATGCTAGATGTCTCTGCATACACGATAAAATTTCTATTCACAGCCCCCACCCCTTCCGCTGGAACACAAGGTAAGGCAACATAAATGCGAGGTTTTTTCAGTAATACTTTCACAACGCATTTTTTCAGGGTGCAAGTTACGAAAAAACTGTAGTCAGGGTGGCTGGGGCGCCTCACTTTCGGAACAAAAAAAAAATTGCAAAGTTTACGCTTAATTAAGTTAAAAGTAGTTTGTGCAGGTTGTTTGTGTCGTTATAACTTCGCCATAAACACGTTCAGTAGTTGGTGTGCCGGCGAATTTATTTGTTCTCTCGTGCAGTTCATTAATTGTTCGGCTGAAAGGAATCGCTAAATGTAAATATGACGGGGAGAAAGTTTTTTAATGGCCATTATTCTACGCAAGGGCATTATTGGTTAGGATTTGCGAGGCGTGATTGTTCTAGCGCATATGCCCTTTGCCAGCACCCTCTTCGTGCTTCAGTTGTCAGGGAATTCTGCAGTCTGGGGCGTGCTGGCTTGCACTTAAGCAAGGTAATGTTCGTTTTTACATCAGAAACAGGGAAAATTGAAAATTTACTAGTTTTAAAGCTTTGTCAGTAAAGGAAGGCCATTAACTCTCTGTAATTGGTTTCGGTAATAAGGTGAAAGCAGCAAGGGTATGATTTGGAGTTATTGTTAGCTTCCTGACCTTGCTCGAAAATAGAACTGGTTTTTAATTTTATAGAAAGCTAAAAGGTTAGCCTTACTTTAATGGTCAAATTAATGAGTAAAGCTTGTTATTCTAGGGGAAATATAATAGTCAACAAATTCAGATATGCCTTTTCCAGCAAAGGCATACCGGCCTAATTAGAGTCTTGTCACTCGAAGGATATGCACTTTTGGCTATTACTATATAGTGACTAGATCCTTTACTGAGCCGTTCGGTCATCTAGCCACCTTCTGCTCTCTGGTGTTCATCTCAATTGTCGATATTCAACCATTTCCTTGATGTGTCCTGTCCCCTACACCATAATAACCATTACATCTATGTCGCCACCTTCAACGATCTTTTTCTTTTCCATTAGCCGTTGTCCCGTTCGTAAGCGGAGTCGGCCCGTCGTGATCGGTTGCCTCATTTTGTTCTCTCAAATGTCTAATCTGGATACAGTCACAAAGCTTACAAATCCCCATCCAGCGTATGAAGCTACTGTTTTTTGGCTGGCCTTTTGGTTACTTATCATCGACTTCCATGTTTAGACCAAATTTATGTTATGAAAGACGTTTTTCTCAGAAATTTTCCACGATCAGTGCAACCCCATATCAATCGCAGATATCCTCGTTCTGGATGTGATCATGGCGTATCACGCATCTAGTCGAGGGTAAAATCTTCGTCTACATTATCGCAGGATGCTGTTTATTGTCTTTTAAAGTCGGCTGAGACTCAGAACCATAGAGGGTGAGGGGACATTGCGATGAATTTTAAATTCGAAGCGTTTATTGATACCTTGATTTTAAAGAACAAGAGTTATAAAACACCATTTCACCCAGGTTGTACTAATGCGGGCAGGAATTTCATAACACGATTCTCCATTGACTGATAGCATTCACCCCCGGGTATTTAAATCGCTCAGTTCTGAACTGGTAGTGATAATACCTTTTTCATGAGGACCGGCCGTCAAAAATTCAGTTTTATTCAGACTCAATCTGAGACCGTATGGCGGAACGAGGAACTTTCGTGCCGCACGCGCGCAAGTGCGAATTAAGTTGGCCACGATATCGAAAAACAATTTTGACAGCGAAAACGCAGACAAACTAGCAACAGATCAGATTTTTCCTCTGCGGCAAGCGATGGAAAAACTGATGGAATATGGCCATGAGTTGCACCATCTTTTCATCGACTTTAAAACCGCCATATGACAGCATAGCCAGGGTAAAACTGTACATCGCCATGAGAGAATTCGGTATCCCGACGAAATTGATAAAACTGCTTAGGCTGACCAATGTGCGAGGCCAAATAAAAGCACTGCTGCTGCTGATCTCTCTCGAGACCATTCGACGTCAACATTGGTCTACCACACGGGGATGCCCCATCATGCGTCCTCTTCAACCTGTTCCTGGAAAACGTAATCGCGATGCAGAGGTAAATGCTCTTCAAGTCCACCCAACTACTGGCCTATGCTGACGATATTGACATCATGGCAAGAACAACCCGAGATGTACAGTCTACCTTCATCCAGACCGAGCAGGCGGCGCAAGATCTTGGGTCGCACATAAATCAAGGCAAGACGAGGTACAACCAAAGAATGAACAACATCGAATCGCACTGGTCAAACGAAAACAATAAAAATAGGAGACTACAACTTTGCGACCGTTGAAAATTTCTCCGATCTAGAGTTCAAAATCACAACCGATAACAGCTACGATGATGAAATCTGTTGGCAGCCAAATTGCAAAGACTATCCCCCTCGAAACGTCTCATCATAGGGTCAAAGCTCTTACTGCACAAGACAATGATCTTGCCAGTCCTTATGTATTCCTCGGAAACCTGGGTTCTTAGGAAGAAAAATTGCAAACTCTTGGCCCTGTTCGAGAGAAGAATCCTCCGAAGAGTTTTTGGCCCCTACATGAGGATGGACGATTCCATAGCCTACATAACGACCAAATCTATGAGCAATACCACGACCGTCTGGTTGTAGATAAAATCCGATTCAACAGGTTACGGTGGGCAAGTCACTTAATCCGTATGGATGAGGATGATCCAGCCCAGAAAGCTATAAGGGCAATATCTATGGTAGAAAAAGAAGACGAAGCAGATCCTGGCTGAGATGGAGCGATGGCGTAGATCAGGACGCCAGACAGCTTTCAGGGATATCAAATTGGTGGACCTCGGCACAAAACCGGGGTGTCTGGAGTTCCTTATTAAGACAGGCCTAGAGCGGATACCGGTTGTTGCGCCGTTGATGATGATGATGATGTTAGTTGAAGTTCGAGTAGGGAAGCGGATGGTCGAGTCCGCCGAACAAGTAACAGCATATTCCCGTACAATTATCGCAACATCAAGATCTTCTTCAGGCTTAGCCGCATTTTCAAGAAGCACATCATCAACAGCCACATCATCAACAACAACAGTTACGTCTTCGTTAGCCAGTCGCCTCCCAACGGAACCATTAACACTACAACGCCGCAACCTTCGTCTTTGAAAATTATGAATTTATGTTACTAAATAGGTTAAGTTTCTACTCTTTTTGTAAATTCCTTTTGTAGTAAAAAAGTAATGTCAGACTACATGAGTCGGTACTGCCTCTTTTTGCTAGCGTAATAAAAGATAACCCCGCAAGAGACGGCACAGAGCCGTTTGCTTCTCTTCCGCTCTTTTCTTTGGTTCTCGCTTAGGTTGTTTGTTCCTACAAAACAATGCCTTCGGTAACTACCGCGGCGGTACGGGTGCCGCCGTTTTGTCAACATGGTTTCTACAATTCGAAGCACAATTCACTTCGGCCCGCGTCACAGCGAATGCAATTCGTTTTAATTACGCATTGGTCGGGCAGGAAAATGAGGCAGTTGGGCTTATCTCCGACGTCCTCAAGGACTACCCTTATAGGAGGTTAAAAGAGCAGCTCGTAAGACGCCTCTCAGTAAGTGAGACGGTTAAATTTAACCGCACGTGAGATGAAGCAGCTGGGGGGTGACAAAGTCGACACCTAGCTGTCTTTGTGGCCGCAGAGGCTTCCGGAGAGCACACAGGCCATTCTGACGTTTGCGGATTCAGGGTCTCTTCATATGTTAGCCATGATAACGAACAAAATCCATCAAGTCCACGTGCGAGTTATGATTGGCGAGGTGTCTCGCGACTTAGGTCAGGTGGCTCAGCTGCATGAGGCGGTGGCATTATTAACAGCCACCGTCTCTGAGTTGGCAGAGGCCGTCGGCGCTTTGCGTTCGGGGAATAGTATTAGATCAAGGTGTAAATCCGCCTCCCGAAATAGGCGATCAGCAGTAGGCCACTGGGACCTTTGGCAAGTACCAGGTCATGTTGGCACCATCGTAGGTTCGCTGAAAAGACTACAAAGTGTACCAGCCCCTGTAATTTCTGACCAAATAAATCAGATTTGCCGAGAGTTGTTGCGACTGCTACCTGAAATGCAGCACCACACCCCTTCACAATCGACAACCCCTTGAGCCGGCGCAAATACCTGGTCGATACAGGTGCTGAAGTCTCGGTACTTCCCGTATGCCGGCATAACAATTTAATACCACAATCATTGAAAATCGCGGCAGCAAATTCTTCGTCGATTCGCACGTATGGCTGCAGACAAGTAAACTTGAGTTTAGGACTTCGACAATCGTTTTCTTGGCGCTTTATAATTGCGGACATCAGTATTCCGATTTTAGGCGCGGATTTCCTGTGCCACTATGAATTGCTAGTGGAGATGCATAATAGGTCCCTCATTGACTCCACAACTTTGCTTTGGTCATCAGGAAGAATCTTATCCTGTCCACCCAGCACTCTTCCTATCGCTTTTGAAAACGCAACATCACTACCGAGTGTAATCCCTCAGGGCCCGTTAAACGTGATGTTAAACAACACATTAACACTACCGGCTCCCCAATCTTTTCAAAGGTGTGTCCTATACTACCGCACAAGCTCGCAGTTGCGCGGAAAGAGTTCGAATTACTTCTTAATCCCCAAATCCAATGGAATGAAGACTGTTTCGTATATCTTTTTCTGAATCCGAGCGTTTAGAGTACCTGCAGTGTATTTTTCAACATCTCTTTGAGGCCGGTCTAGTACTCAACGTTGAGTAGAGCAAATTCCTGCAACCGCAGGTGAGATTCCTCCTCCACCTGATTATCCCTGAAAGCATCCAACCGAACCCAATCAAGGTGCAAGCGATTACGAGCTTCGCGCTTTTAAAAACTGTTAAGGATCTGAGAAGGTTCACGGGCATGTAAAACTTCGTCTTATTGTCTGGGCCGAGATCAAGGACTCCCGTCTGGTTGTGTGGTTCCCAGAGGTTGTCCAGGCGTTGGAGACCATCAAGCAATAGCTGGTGGACGTTACACTTCTGGCATTTCCTCGGCAAGGTGCACCCCTAGCCGTATTCGTCGATGCAAATCTGGCAGCCGTTGAGCTTCTTCTTCAAATAATTCAGTCGCGTTCAACGGAACCACAGAACCTATGATCGTAAATTATCCGCCACGTACGTCGCGATCAAATACTTCCTTATTCCTTTAGAAGTGGGCCGTACACATTGTTCACGGACCATAAGCCACCCACTTTTGCTCTAAAACAAAAGCCCTACAAAGGATCCCATCGGCAACTTCGGCACTTGAACTTTATCAGCCAGTTCACTTCTGACATTCCACACGTGTCTGGAATAGATAAAGCGGTTGCTGACGCTCTGTCACGTTTTGTAGAGGTCAAAATCTCCGTCACCATCGATTTTCCGGCAATCGCCGAGGCACACAGAACTTGAGGACCAACTCCAAATACATATTTAGGGAGCTTCCTATCTTTGGCTCAACATCCAGTATACACTGCGAGACATCAGACAAGGTACCAAGGCGATATATTCCAGCCAATTTCACGCCGTTCACGTTCTGGCGCACCCAGGCATTCGGACAACGAAGCGGTTAGTATTTCTTTGTGTCCAACAAGGAAATTAATTCTTGGGCCAGACAGTGCATCGCATGCCAAAAAAACAAAACAATAAAGCCTGTGACGAAAGCGATAAAAGTGTTCCCTCGATCCACCAAGCGTTTCCACACAATCCACCTCGACATTGATCCTTTGCTAGACTCGCAGGTTTCAGGTATTGCTTCACAATCACCGATAGGTTCACGCAGTGGCGTGAGGGGATACCTCTGACAAACATTACTGCACAATCTTGTGCTGAGGCCCTCAGTTGAGAATGGATTCCATGCTTTGGTGTGCCGGCAATTATAATCACCGACCAGGGAATACAGTTTGAGTGCCACCTTTTCTCAGAGCTGGGCAAATTCCTCGGCTTTAGACGTCACCGGACAACCGCTGCTCGAAAGGTGGCGTAGGACGCTGGAGCCCGCTATATTGACCCAAGACGATCCTTCATAGTCGCCGGTTCTGCCACTCGTTATTCTTGGCCTCCGAACAGCCAAAGGCGGAGAATTTGCTGCAAGTTCCGCGGAGCTAGTATACTGGGGAAACCTAAGACTCCTCAACGACCCTGAGAGTCTATAAAGGCAATATCTATGGTAGAAAAAGAAGACGAGACAGACCCTGCCTGAGATGTAGCGATGGCGTAGGTCAGGACGCCAGCCAGCTTTTAGGGATATCGAATTGGTAGACCTCGGCGCAATACCGGGATGTCTGGAGTTCCTTATTAAGGCAGGCCTAGACCGGATACCCGTTGTTGCGCCGTTGATGGTTATGTTGACAGGCGAATTAGATACAACCATAAGCTGTACCAGCTCTATGGATGCGGTGAAAGGATCAAGATGGCTGGAGACCAAAGGCCGATTTGGTCTGCCGCGACATTGAAGAAAAAGAAGTAGGACCAACATATTAACATTTATTATTAATAAATAGCCCCTAGCTCACAGCAGAATTAGCATCTTATTAGGTTGTTTATTGAAATATTGAAAGGAATAAAATTTCCCTTGTTTAACTCCATCTACATGCATGGGTTATTGTCTGCATTGTCTCTTTAAGAGGTCAAGACCTTTCTGTTATTCGGGCTATAGTGGTTCTTGCTGCCTGGACTTTCAACATGTAGATTTAAGATTTTCATAAACCCAAAATTAAAACAATCTGATTTCAAGCAAGTGGCTAGACGGTCTAATGGTCCTCTAGCTATAAGGTAAGTCCATATACAAACTGCATTTTAAATATTATTCAACAAGCTTCATTTTCGTGCTCACTGCAATCTAACGTATAAAATCTTAATCGCAGATTTTATAGGATATAGATTCGCCACTGAGCAAGAAAAAAGTAAGAAACAAAATCGAAATTCCGATCATTCAACAATCTCAAGCACGAGATGAGAACATCCAAAACAGTTTCCTACTATCTAAAGTCAATATCTGGGACAAGATTGTTCTTCGTATGCAGCACGAGTAGAACTCGCAAACATTAAAAAGTCAATTTCCCTTGATTTTGTTTCGCTTAAATCCCAACCGCCGCCATACGTCTGCTAGAAGGGTCCTTCGATCCCTTTGAACCGTTCTAAGCATACAACTCCGTCATGGGGATGAGTTAAGGTTTTATGTCTTTTAATTTCAGGACTAACAGAATTGAATTTTAAATAAAGCGAATTGGATGGAATTTTTATTATATTCGTGCATAAGCTATTGTAATGCTGCCGTGTCATGCCGTTTTTCCTATCCTGATGTCGCGTAGGGCCATAATACAGAAAAGCAGACAGAGCGACTTCCTACTTTCTAGGAGAACTCCCTCGATGGATTGAGTGAAAACCCGGCGACAAGGAAATTTCTACTTTGTGTGCTAAAAGGATAACTAAGTAATTCCCGTATGGAGATATTTTCGAGCCATAAAAAACCGCGCCTTGTTCTTTACAAATTAGAAGAACATAAAAGTTGATAAATTGCTATTGAGGTTTTAATGAAAAACGTCGTGGGAGACAACTTTCTGGTTTTGATTTTTTTATTTCCCGTGCATATTGATAGCTGCTTAAAGGAGTGTTGTCCCAGTTTTGAACGGCATATAGTAGCATGAAGGTTGGAAAAATCTACAGGCTGAAACTGTGGACAGGTATTTCGGCCCCCCTGGTAGGCACTTAAAGAAGCTTTTAAAGTTCCTTCATGAAAAAATCCTTTACTCAACACAATGGTTTCCAAAGACTACTGAAAAATGATTGAATTCCACGCCGGAAAACACTGAACGCCAGACACAAAAACAGGAAGTCGGGATGTTCTTCCCTATCGGTCGAAACCGATGGAAGGATACATATTATCGACCCTACTAAAATATACAACCGTTAAAAGTATTTGGTCGGCAGAGGATATCATTCAACAATGTCCTTCTTCTGGTCGAAAAGGACGTCACTCCGAAGGGGATGAGGTTGACATGAAACTAAAGTCCGAGCCACTGTCACAGCACACTGTGTATGTTTGTTATCCTTGGATACCTATCTCAAGTCACGCTGAAAGTAGCAATTCATGTCGTGGCTAATTGCTATGTGACTTGGAGTGGCTGTATCCTGGCCCTAGTTTTAAAATGGTGCGTCCATATCAACAGTGTGTTTACGGGAACATCGCCAGTAAATTCGTTAAGGGCCTTGGAGAGTTGTCGGATGAGTTCAGGACCGGAGGCAGTCAGTTGTTAACTTATTCAAACGTTGGCCTAATGGTTTTGAATTTTAATTGAAGTCAATGAACACTGAATTTTTTATAGCGTTTATTTTTAATTTTTCGCATTCGCTATTGTTCGGTATCCTGTTGAGTATATATCGATCCGTCTGTGTTACACGGTTCTAATGGAAGGGTACCACTTTGAGCGATGCATGGCCGACGGTGTACGGCGTGAAAACACTACTTCCAAACCAACCCCGTCTACCATGGAGTTATCCTTGTCGAACAACAGGCCAGAACAACTGACGTAAACGGGCAATCGAACACTACACGTATTACCGAAATAATTCCACGCTTAGCACTTACGGAAAAACAATATTAACATCTACATAAAAAATTAATTTTTATCGGCTTGCAGACAATTGGACCTGCAGTGAAAAAACTCCCTGGGATGAAATGGAAAATAAAATGAATGAATAAAACAATAAAACACGGAACAAAACGCATACCAGCGTCATCCATCCAATTCAGCACGGCAACAGCAAATATAACAATTATCAGTTTTCGAATTCACTGAACAAAATAATCCTCTTTGAAGGCTGGCAGGATTGCAAATGTCGGCCTATTCGTTCAAATCCGCATAATGTACATATGCCCGAAATATATTCGGAGTACCCATGAATGCGTCTGTTCGTTGGTCCATCCGTCCGTCTGTCTATCTGCATTGTCGATCATTTCGCCCTGTTGAACAAGATATAGCGAGCTGCAAGGATATAGTACGTACACATCCTGTTGACCATGTTGCTCTCAAATTATTCCCTGATGAGATAACGACTAGCCCATGAACTTGTCCGCTAACTATCATCCTGGATCCACGATATTTTACTCATGAGTTTTATGGAGCGATGAAATTAGTGTGCCATTACTTGAGCTAGAACGTTGGAAAGTGGTGGGACATATATTAACCCTAGGCAGTATACGGGGATCATTTCAAATAGTCCTGCGTAACATGGGGGCATCGTGGAACTTCCTAGTAACTGGCTGGCCCTTTTATATGAAATTACAAGAGTACAATACCATACGATGTGGGACATGAAGGACTACTAATTATAGACGCGTCCTATCCTGGCTGGGAAAATCTAATATGTTTAAAGGCCAGGAACATATATATTCTTTCTAATGAAATCGGAGTGAAAACTTCCACGTTAACTAGCATCATGGAAGCGAGGCAATATAAACCTCCAGAAATATGACTGGAGATTATTGTGCACGTCAGTCAGAACTTACGTGGATTTCAATATATTCTATGCAGGTAACCTGCGTTGTTCAGCAATTTACCAATTTGCTGGGGTGGCTATTTGTAACCGTTATCTTTCAAAAATGATAACTGTTACTGCCGAAATTGAGCCTTGGCCTCTGAAATGTTTCGCCCCCAACTATCTCGATCCAAAGATCGCGTCTTCTAGTTAGAAAATCTTAGAATTGACCTGCAATTTGCGTCCACTGAGTCCTCCCAGCGTTTCCTTAGCTTCCATTTTGGTCGGCTACCATCGGCGCTGCCTTTCAGCATTCGTTTCGGAATCCTTCCCTAGTGCATTCGTTCGATGTGACCAGCCCATTGCAATTTCCGGATTTTGACTAGTGTAGATGGTGATGTATCTGATTCGACAGGCATCTCCTTCTTTTACGGCTCCGAAAATCTTTCGGAGGACTTCTCTCTCAAAGACATCGATCTGCTTTTCCGACATTTGTGTCAAGGTCAACGTTTCCCATCCATACACCAATAAGGGGCTAAGTAATATCTTCTAAATGTGTAGTTTATTGCGTCTGTGTCTTCTCAATCTCATGAGCAGAAGGACCACATAGAATGCTTTATGAGCAGTAGTAATTCGCTTTTGGCTCCTTCGACGGTTGCCTACGTTGACGTGGTGTGGGAGTTCAGTAAGGAAGATCCTCCAGGAAGCGAGAGGTGACATCTGAAGCGAAGCGGTAATCAAAACCCCAAGCCCAGGTGTGACTGCCGTGCCGAGGGCTGAATGGTCACAGGTTAACGGTGAACTCTGGGTACCAGGCGACCCCCAGTTTCACCTAACCTTGTTTCGGCAAAGAGGGGCTCTGCCTTTTCCCGATAAAACTGAGGACATGGCGGCCAATCATGGCAAAACAAAAAACAAAAACCTGTTAAAAAAACTACAATTAAATCTCGATCGAGACAATCCAACCCCGAGTGAAGGGGCAACCCTAAGCTCATCGATGAAGAACCTGAGTCTAGACGAACCGAAGCAGGCTCCTTCTGTCAGCACTCCTGACCCCAGGCTCCAATGGGCGCCATCGGCTGAGGCTAAACTCTTGCCCATGGGTAAGCACCTGTCCACGGTGAGCAGACAGCCTTCAGGTAAACCGCCTCCGGGCAAATCACAACCCACGGGCTGTGGCAGGGTTGAGGGGAAAGGATTGTTCGGGGCACCAGCGTCTAAAGGGAAACCGAAGAACTCTTCGACACCAAAGGCAGCAAAGAGGGCTCGGCCTTCATTTACAGCCAAGGCTATCGACGCCGAAGGATAGGTCTTGTATGACGACTCTATGATACTGAGCAGTGCGATCAGCATAGGAGGAAACTCCTTCTAGCTGTATGGACTGCATCCTGCCAAGGCATTAAGCTTTGCTTTGAGTCGGTAGGTATATACCGTAAAATGTTACGGCTTAACTTTGCCGGCGAAGACACGAACGAGTGGCTCAGGCAGTACTGCTCCTTCCTCAACGCTGTGTGGGAGGGTGCACAACTAACCCGGAAAAGGGTCTCTGAGCTACCATCGTTGAAAAAGTGCTCCCTCCGGCTTGCAGAAGAAGGGCGGAATGGTGCTGGGGTTCTGGAATAACTTAGTGCGCAGAATAACCTCAACACTTCCTCCTGGATGCTGCTAGGCAGCAGAACAGGAAAGAGAGAGCCGGGAACTTTTCTCACTATCGGCGTCCCGAACCCAATATTAAGAAGGCTCGGGAAAAATCGGGCTGCTGACTCTACTACGGGCTAAGGACCGTCACGTAACAAGTGTCGGTTCCTAAAACCATTGAAGGGGACGTGCAGCCCTCGGCATTTTCATGTGAAACGTAGATGAGGTGCCACATTTCCCAAATAAATTTGCAGCATTGTAAAGCGGCGACTGCACTTATCAGTACTCGGATCAATAGCTGCAAGACATTTATATATCTCATTCAGGAACCGTTGGTTGTTGGTGAGGTAGTCAGGGGCCTAAACTTCCAATATGCTGACCCGTTGTATGTTGTCTCAAAAGACATCCAGGCTAATTTGGTTAACGATCTATGAGATGGTGTCACTACATCGACTAGACTAACCATAAAAAGTCAACAGGGAGATAAAAAGATACTATGGTGATCTGCCTATTTCCCCTATGACGCAGAAGACGTTTTCAGTGGAATATTCGCCAGAGCTATCCAAAATGCCAAAAATAAAGGCATGAGGGTAATAGCAGGATGTGATATCAACGCTCACTACATATGCTGGGGAAGTTCCAACATCAATGCAAGAGGAACGAGACTACTCGAGTATCTAGTAGGAACCGATTTGCAGATCCTTAATTTGGGTAATGAACCCACTTTCTTCAACGTGGTCAGGCGTGAGGTCATTGACATCACGCCGGCATCCCCTGACATCGCAGCTCTGGTCGGAGAGTGGAGAGTATCAAATGATATCATACGATCGGATCACAGACGCATTGATTTCGTAATAGGCATGGATCCACCTCCACCCACTCCATTTCGGAATTCGTGGAAGACATTTTGGTGACGTATAAAATGGAACTGAGCGCCCGGTCACGATACCTGTAAAGCGCATAAAATCCATTGCTGAAATTGAGAAGACAACCCAAATGATCATAACTAGCATGAAAGAAGCTTTCGAAGAAAGCTCCCCAGTCAAGGTACCAAAGAAGGGTAAAACACCATGGTGGAACTCGGATTTGGAGAACGACAAGGATGCTCCTCAACCGTGCTCTGAAGTGCGATGCAGCCGCTAACTGAAATCGCTATAAAGATGCACAGAAAGCTCTAAAGAAGAGCATAATATAGGCTAAACGATCATGATGGAGACGATTTTGCGAAGAGACTAACTCCCTTGAGGCAACCTCGAAGCTGAAGCGGATTCTAGTTGAAGAACGTAGCCAGAAGCTGGGTTATTTACGCTTACAGGCAGCGATGAAGAAACGGCAAACCATTTGCTTGAAGTGCACTTCGCAGGCAGTGTCCAAAATCTAATCTCGGCGCCGACAGATGCATACAGCCCTCAAGCGGGAGACTGGAATCTGACATGCAAAGTAGTATCACTGGAGCAGGTGCAGATGACATCATTTCTGCGCTAGTAATAGAGGGAATAGATGCCCTGGGTCCGCATATTCGGAATATATGTCGTGCATGCCTCGCACATACTTATATTCCAACTAATTGGCGTGATGTGAATGTGTTATTTATTCTCAAACCAGAGAAACCCACCTACGAAGACGCAAGAAGCTACCCACCGATCAGTCTAACATTTCTTCTACTAAAAGGACTAGAAAGAGGCAAAAAAAATCTCCACGCAAGCATTTGCGGACGACCTAGCCGTAATAATTACCTGCAAAATTGCGGACACAGTATTTGACCTCTTGAATGCCTCCGCAATGGACCCACGGTGAACGCTAGGAAGACTGGAGTAGTTATGTTCACTAGGAACGTCAGGTTGAGGCAGCTATACGCTACCCACCTTAGCAGGGGCGGAAATCCAGCTGGCACAAACAGTCAAGTATTTAGGAGTATTTTTGACTCGAAATTAACCATATCCAAGAACTATATCATAAATCCTGCAGATTACTCTTTTGCTGTAGATATGCGATAGGTAAAACCTGGGGATCTTCACCAAAACGGATGCACTCGATGTATACATCCAGAAGAAAATCCATTTTAATATATGCATGAATCGCCTGGTAGCCGAGACTGAACTTTGCTAACAGCAGGAAGGAGCTCACCCAGATTCAGAGGCTTGTATGCCTAAGTATTACTGGAGCCGAGTGGAGAAATTTTATGTCTTGCCGGCAGGCGAAAATCGTTGTGTAAGAACCTGGAGTCACCAGAACGGCATTTTTATTGTTCCTTAAGACGTGGGGCAAGAAAACCCTAGTAGGGCTTTTAACAGGACACTGCTCCTTAAAATACCATTGTGAAAATTTGGGGTGGTGGTTTCAGCTATGTGAAGCCAATGTGAGGAGGCGGAGGAGACGGCCCTGCACTTTGTATGTAGCTGCCTGGCCTGCTCAGATCTCAGACGAAGACACCTTGATAAGGTTTTCTTCAATGAAGAATCTGCACACTCTCCACCTCTGGAGAATGTTTTCAGATTCGTTAAAGAGTGCGAACGCCTTATGCGAGAAGTCATTGAATAGAAGATTTACGGGGATAGTTCAATGGGCCTAACAATGGCCTGAGTGCACGGAGCTACGGCTACCCCCAGCAAACTAAACTAAACTAAATTCGCCCTAGGATTTCGTGTTTATCGTTTCCGTCCTTCGAGAGTACGGCTCCCAGGTAGACGACTTAGTCCACCTGTTCGAAATTATCCTGGCCAACGACAATATTCTGCATACTAACAGCCGCATTGCAAGTCAGGTACCTAGTTTTGGACTCATTTAGCCTGACCCTGAACCTCATTTGTTATTGGTTGAGATCTCCTGAGGACTGGTATATTATTCAGATGGTATCCATCCTAGAAACAATTAAGGACCCATAACTTTTGACCAGGCCTATTACTCTCATTAATGTATTTGCCAAACTACTTAACTCTATGATCAAGGTTCGTATCAATAATTTCGTAGATGAATACAAAGTTTTGCCTGGTAACTGTTATCCATATTCGGCAGGCATGCTTGCATCAACATCATCCTTCTACACATTTCGAGAGCAAAAGGTAAAGGTCAGCCGGTATTGCCTGTGGTCCTGGTCCTATGAAGAACGCCTATGTGAAGGTTGATCCAGCAACCTGAGATTGTTGTATGTGGGTCCCAATCATAATGTCCAACCAACGCTTACAACTAGTGCTGGACAGCATTCAAGTTGGAAATGGCATTCCACAGGGATGCGTTATAACTCCAATGTTGTTTAATATCTATATAACATCCTTAGGTTGTCAAAGGGTAGTATAGGTCTCAGAGCGAAACGTGGACTGGTACTCACGATGGAGCATAAAAACTGGAAAACTCCTGCTGAGCCAACACCAACAGCTCTACTACCAAACCCTATCCACACTTTGATATGGGAACCACCGGGAACTCTTTCTTAACAAACAGCTGCAGATGGAAAAGGATGAAGGCGAGTCTTGCGCGCCTAAAAACGGGACAAAGTGTACCAACCAGGTTGCGCGTTGGGTAGCGCTGACAACCCTACATGGACAACCAACTTTACGAACCCACAGAAGGAGCCTCGGACAGGATAGACTTTACAACGACAAATCCAGTAACGGAACGAACAAACGATTTGCGCATTTTCTCATGGAACGTGCGCTCCCTGTACCTAGATGGAGCTGCCAAGCAAATAGCC
Organism: Hermetia illucens; assembly: GCF_905115235.1. Classification (NCBI taxonomy): domain Eukaryota; kingdom Metazoa; phylum Arthropoda; class Insecta; order Diptera; family Stratiomyidae; genus Hermetia; species Hermetia illucens. The sequence goes on along the minus strand of NC_051850.1, from coordinate 149,510,728 downwards.
GATACCGTGTTTCAATATAGGTCTGATGCAACAGCGTTGCAGGAAATACATTGGACATATATTAAAGCGGCTGTCCAGTAAATCATGTGCTCGGAGGAGGTTTCTTAGTCAGCCAAAAAATGAAACCTGCTATTATCGGCTCTGAAAATATAAACGAAAAGCTATGCACTCTGCGTTTGCGAGGCAAATTTAGAAATATAAGCCTCATAAATGTTTAAGCCCCTACAGAGGAGACTGCAGAGTCGGAGGAGGATACCTTCTACGAAACACCTGCCTAAGCCTGCCCCAAGTATGATATCAAACTTATACTTGGAGATTTCAGCAGTCAAGTAGGGAGATTCAGGAGTATTCAGGTGATACGTCAGCTCCCATAGCTTACATAGGGATACTAAAGATAACCGACTGCGGATTATTCGCCACTAGAACATATAGACGGTCAATATAGACTCGGATCATTAGCTCGTTGGCACTCGTTGGGACTCGAATTGCAACACCACCCTCTGACAATCAGGTGAAGGTCCACCCTCATTAGCCACACTACTGAAGCTATTCACAACACAGCCCTCCGTAACACCTATAAAGGGAAACGGATGCTGCAACAACCTAACAGATGTCCTGGAGATGAAGCATCAACAAATGACCTTCATAACCACCTGAAGAGCGTTACCATTGATACCGCCACAAACATACTTGGTCCCAGCCACAAGAAAAGTCGGAACGTCTGGTTTGACGATGAATGTAAGCTAGCAACGGAACGGAATAATGCTGCTACCGAGTAATGTTGCATTTTAAAAAAACGTGGGCACGCGCAGAGACCGACCAAGAACTCCGTCGAGCGGTGGAGCGACTTCACAGACGGAGGAAGGAAGTCTGGGACTATAAACTCGAAAAGTACAGGGAACAACCGCGCTAGGCACGCAAGTTTTACTTAAAAGTCAGTAGGATGGAGCCTTATACACCTTGATGCTCATCCTGCCAAGACAAAGATGAAAGTCTCATTTTCTATAGACCTGTGGTAACCAGGGGGTGATTATATTTTCGCCTCCGATATCCAGCATCATACTCGCTAGCATTTTATTATACATTATGATCCCGAAGGTGCCCATACGAAATCTTGGTGAACACCTGCTGCAACGGTATATCCAATGGGCCTGTTATTTTCTCATAACAGGAAAACCTATCGAAGAGGTAACTCTTAATTAACCGAACTAAATAACCAAAAACATCCAGTCTAGCTAAAGTGCTCTTGGCCTACGTTGGCGAATTACAAGCGTTTACCAATGGTCGTCGCCTCCCGTGCCAGATGCTCAATCATTAGGATTACTCCAACCATAGTACGGGCTCAGTTGAGCGCATCTGATCGCTCGCATAGACCACCCCCTAGGTAGATAAACTAGCCTACTATATTTATTCAACATTGTTCTCACAATGTCTAGAGAAACATATGCTTTTAGGATTTCTGTGCCAGAACCTATTTTGCTCCCCAATTGGTCCGGTCCTGCATCAAGTTGATGCGGACTTAGGACCCCCTTCATTCTCAAAACGAATATTTCAGCTCTGGCCAAGCTCTGGTCAATAAGGCGGATTTGCGCTCAATATAATTCGTAGGCATGTCGTGTTCTACGAATTATATAAAGGAGCATTCAACATCTGCGAGCCGCTACAGTCACGCTGCTCCCAGGGCAGAGGTGAGGCAGCGTCTGACGATTTGCCTCTGCCCTGGTAAGAAACCGTAAAGCCGTCGTCGCTTGACCTATTTTTGCTTCTTTCATAATCCACCATCAACCAAAAATAGTTTTTTTAACTGCCAACTTTTTACCTATTTCGGGATCCAGTCTTCTCATCTTGCGTCTGCAGATCTTACCAGCGTCTCGGTAACGCCAGTGATCAAGACGACATTCTGTTGAATGATTGGTTAAGGGGCCTTTTCCCTATGCTGTGGAAATAGAGTCGTAATTATTTTCAAAATAAACAGCGGACTGGAGACGAGTTTTGCCCGCTTAACTTCTTCATGAGAACCTTAATCTTATCTTCTTCATTAGAACCCTGGTGCTACCTCTACATGGTCTGATGTGAGCCTTAAGGGGGTCATCCCGTGTGTCGGATCCGCGGATTCGAATTTTGTTGGCATTAATTGTATCTAGATATAGTGTTGAATAATTCGGAAATTATAGTGTTTATCATCATCATCATCATCAACGGCACAACAATCGGTATCCGGTCTAGGCCTGCCTTAATAAGAAACTCCAGACATCCCGGTTTTGCGCCGAGGTCCACCAATTCGATATCCCTAAACGCTGTCTGGCGCCCTGACCTACGCCATCGCACCATCTTAGGCAGGGTCTGCCTCGTCTTCTTTTTCTACCATAGATATTGCCCTTATAGACTTTCCGGGTGGGATCATCCTCATCCATACGGGTTAAGTGACCCGCTCATCGCAACCTGTTGAACCGGATTTTATCCACAACCAGACGGTCATGGTATCACTCATAGATTTCGTCGTTATGTAGGCTACGGAATCGTCCATCCTCATGTAGGGGGCCGAAAATTCTTCGTAGGATTCTTCTCTCAAACGCGGCCAAGAGTTCGCAATTTTTTTGCTAAGAACCCAAGTTTCCGAGGAAAACATGAGGACTGGCAAGATCATAGTCTTGTACAGTAAGAGCTTTGATCCTATGGTGAGACGTTTCGAGCGGAACAGTCTTTGTAAGCTGAAATAGGCTCTATTGGCTGACAACAACCGTGCGCAGATTTCATCATCGTAGCTGTTATAGATTGTGATTTTCGACCCTAGATAGGAGAAATTGTCAACGGTCTCAAAGTTGTTTTCTCCTACCCTTATTCTTCTTCGTGTTTGACCAGTGCGGCTTGATCTTGTTGGTTGATTTGTCTTCGGTGCTAACGTTGCCACCATATATTTTGTCTTGCCTTCATTGCCCAAGACCTCGCGCCAATTACCGCCTGCTCGATCTGGATGAAGGCAGTTTGTACGTCTCGGGTGGTTCTTCCCATGATGTCGATATCGTCAGCATAGGCCAGTAGTTTGGTGGACTTAAAGAGGATCGTACCCTTGCATTTACCTCTGCATCACGGATCACTTTCTCGAGGGCCAGGTTAAAGAGGACGCATGATAGGGCATTCCTTTGTCGTAGGCAGTTGATGATGTCGAATGGTCTTGAGAGTGATCCTGCTGCTTTTATCTGGCCTCGCACATTGGTCAGGGTCAGCCTAGTCAGGCTTATTAATTTCGTCGGGATACCGAATTCTCTCATGGCCGTGTACAGTTTTACCCTGGCTATGCTATCATAGGCGGCTTTAAAGTCGATGAACAGATGGTGCAACTGTTGTCCATATTCCAACAGTCTTTCCATCGCTTGCCGCACAGAGAAAATCTGATCTGTTGCTGATTTGCCTGGAGTGAAGCCTCTTTGGTATGGGCCAATGATGTTCTGGACGTATGGGGCTACCCGGCCTAGCTAGATAGAGGAGAATATCTTATAGATGGTACTCAGCAACGTGATACCTCTATAATTACTGCACTGTGTTATATCTCCCTTTTTATGTATGAGACAGATAATGCCTCGTTGCCAATCGTCAGGCATTGATTCGCTGTCCCACACCTTGAGCAGAAGTTGATGAACCACTTGGTGTAACTGGTCGCCTACATATATAACCAATTCGGCTGCAATTCCATCGGCTCCTGGCGACTTATGATTTTTTAGCCGATGAATTGCACGGACTGTTTCTCCTAAACTTGGTGGTGGCAGTATTTGTCCGTCGTCTTCAGTTGGCGCCGATGTTGTGGTTGTTCAGTAGCTCATCAAAGTACTCAACCCATCGCTCTAATATGCCCATTCTGTCGGAAATCAGATTTCCCCCTTTGTCTCGGCAGGATGAGCATCGAGGTGTATAAGGCTTCATCCAGCTGACTTGTTGGTAAAACTTCTGCGCCTGGTGCGGTTGCTCCCTGTACTTTTCTAGTTCACAGACTTGTTGGTTTTCCTCGGCTTCCTTTTTCCGTCTGTGAAGTCGCTTCTCCGCTCGACGGAGTTCGTGATAAGTCTCCGCCCGTGCCCGCGTTCGTTGGGAATGCAACATTATTCGGTATGCGGCATTCTTACGTTCCGTTGCTAGCTTACATTCATCCTCAAACCAGATGTTCCGACTCCTTTTGCGGCTGGGGCCAAGTATGCTTGATAACGTTCTTCAGGCGATTGTGAAGATCATTTGGTAATGCTTCATCTGCAGGTCATCTGTTGACTGCAGTTTTTGCGGCATCCATTTCCCTCTTATAGGTGTCGCGGAGTTGTGGATGGCTCCAGTGTTCACTCTTACCTGATTGTCAGAGGGGATTCTGGGTGGTGTTGTTGTTCGAGCTCGGAGCATCATGCCAACTAGATAGTGATCCGAGTCTATATTGGCCCCCCTATATGTTCTGACATTCATCAAGGCTGAGAGGTGACGGCGTTCGATCAACACGTGGTCAACTTGGTTGAAAGTGGTCCCGTCTGGAGTGGCCCATGTATGTTTGTGGACCGCTTTCCGCGCAAACCGGGTACTTCCAACAACCATTTCGTGTGACCCTACTAATTGAACAATCCGCTGTCTGTTATCATTTGTTTTTTCGTGTAAGCTATGGGAGCCAACGTATCGACTGAATACGAGCTCCTTCCCTACTTGGCAGTTAAAATCCCCAAGTATGATTTTAATATCATATCTGGGACAGGCTTCGAGGGTTCGTTCTACTGCCTCGTAGAAGGTATCCTTCTCCGACTCTGCAGTCTCCTCTGTAGGGGCGTGAACGTTTATGAGGCTTATATTTCTAAACTTGCCTGTCCATCGCATCTCTTGTAACGCTGTTATATCAGCCCTATATTGGGACAGGGTATCGGCTAGCTGCTCATCAGCTTTATCTCTGTGCAAGGAGCGCACGTTCCATGAGAAAATGCGCAAATCGTTAATCCGTTGTCGTTGCAGGGTTCGTCGTGTTTAACACGTCATAAGTCACATGCCAAATTTATGTCGATCGCCGTAATAAAGCGCGTATTTATCGGTCCAAATGACGTCCGCATGACTTCACTAAAAGGACAAGAATTGAAAGCAAGGCTGTACAGCTCAACAGTGGCAAGGGTGCTTCCAAATGTAGGCGGCCCGAAACACAATCGACGATTATTCTTATCGCGAGCCCTCAGCTCTGTGATTTTATTCGCGGGAGCAATATGGACGAGGAAAATTGCAGAAAGTTACAAGCGGTTAAGCGCTTTCCGAAGATGTTGCGCCTACGGAACCATATCTTATGAGGCAGCATGTGTGATTGCGGGGATGATCCTAGTGAATATTCTACCGATGAGGCAGTCATCTGTACGGGAATCAGGAAGCGAGCTTAAACAAGCAAAGTAAGTGTATGCAATAATTGGCTGCCTGACAAACAATATGGGACCAGGTGGAGAATAGCAGTATCCAATAAATTCACGTGAAAGATACAATTTTGACCTTCTATAACTTTGTTGGATTTTTTTCATACTTTCCAAAATTATTACTTATAACACTACCATTGTACATCTAGGATGGTAGAAGGTATTGTTGAAGATTTGTTTGGATTAATTCACCACGAAGAACAGCGATACTTCCGGACTTCGTATTGAATAAATCCAAACAAATCTTCAACAAGGACCAAGTTGAACTATTAAACATGGGCTTAAACTTTGCGCTCCTACAACCAAGTCTGCCGAAGGAACAGATCGCCATCGACATTGAGGCAGGCATTAAATTTGAAAGTTACGAAAGAAGCAACCCGTAATAATATATAGCTAGCATCCTTTCCTTGCATAATAAACCTGCCCTCAAGGACCTATAGATAGCGCAAAGACAAGGAGAAGTCGTGAAGAAACAGGAGAATCGGTGTTTTATTTAAAAGCACACAAAAGAAATGCGTCGCAATAGTGAAGAAGATGAACTAGGACGCGGTTATGTTCGAAAAACTTCGAACGGGAGAATACTTTGAATTGAGGAAAGACCCTTTGCAAGATACCATCAAACGGGTGAAAAAATGATTAAAGGAATATCGCCACATTATGGAAAATCCAGCCAAACTTCGGTCCCCAACCCCGCACTGCCAAGACTAGAGGGTCTACTAAAGATCCACAAACCGAGCAACGAATTCCAGGAAATTATAGCAGCCGCAAACTCCCCCACTCAAAATATCGTCAAGTGGTTTTTGAATAGGTTTAAGGAAGTAGGGCGACTACTCGCTAGAAAAGTCATTAGGAATAGAGAGGACCTAATCCAGGAACTGAAAGATCTGGAATTTATCACACCGGATGACATTTTCACCATTGTCCATGAACACAAAGTAGTGAAGTAGTGGAGGTTCTAAATAAGGTATATCGGAAAGTTAGTTTCACAATGGAGGAAATAGACAATGGAGAACTCCCGTTTCTTGATTTAAGGATCTTTAGGGAAGAAAAAGGGATATCTTATGACATCTACAGGAAACCTACATACACGCAGCAAACGATACCAGATAAATCGAGCCACTCCTATCACATAAAATGGCCCCTTTCCATGCCTATATCCACCGATTGTTCATCGAGCCCTCAGTGCTGAAAGATTTAGGAAAGAAAAGGAGTATACAATCGACATCGGAGTAAAGAACGCCTTCCAAAGGTTGATTATTGAAAGATTCATGTGGATAAGGTCGACGCAACTACTCCCAAACTTTATCATGGGAGCTAAAATCGGAAGAAAGGAGAGAAATGACGGGCTCTCTCCGGACCCGGGGTTTTCTCGTTGGCTCAGAATAGAAATTTCAATGAAAACATGATGGCTCAGTTTTTCTGAATAATTCTCACTTAGTGTCAGGAATTTCCCACTACTTGCTTACTTGACTTGAGAGCGTATTTTTTATTCCTGTTATGAAGAAAAAGTGTTTCCTGACTAATGGTTTCCCCCACTATTATGAAACTCTCTCTCTTTCTCTCAGTTAATGCTTTGTCCTACGGAAGTTCTGCGTAATTCAATAATCAACTGTGAATTCTGTGGCAGTAGGTGCAACCTCATATAGTGAAACATTTTTTGTTCTATAATACTATAAATCGAAAGGTGTCATATGTTTGCTAGAACTAAATAAAAAAAATGTACGAAAATCCCAAATTTCTTCCAAGCAATCTCAGAATCTGAAAGATTCCTTCTTCCCTAAAATCTGGGATGAAATCTGAAAAAAGTCAACAATATTTCAGTCAAAGCTACTCTTTTCTTGCTCATTACTTTCCTATTGTTACTTTGGTGTCAAACCAGTAGAAGGGTAGATTGTTATCATTAGCACCACCACAACTTCACTGCCACAATCGTTTTTCCTATTCCAAGTGGTTGTTTCATCCCCTATTTCCGTCACAGCGGTTTAATCTCTCGAACTCTATTGTTCATTGTATTTTAATCTTAACGCGTGCTTTCTTGTGTTTAGATTCAACTTTGCTCCCCGGCGTTTGCATTTGCATCATTAACCCTTATCAGGATACATAGTTTCTTTTTTTTTTCAGTTTCACCGCTAGGCAAAATAGGGTTGGAAATTATACAAGATTTTGAAGGTTCGTTCACGCAAAGTGACATTGTCTCCAGGAGGTTTCTCTTATATTGTTTGCTTAACTCATTCATGGAAATAAGAGGATAGACCTCAACGTAAGTATAAGGGCCCCAACGAAGGCAGCCTGTGGTATGGAGCTATAAGGTCTGCTGGTGTTGAAAAGTTAACTCGAATCATCCACTGATTGCTTCCACATAAACAACGCTGTAAAGCACTTTGGATGTCGTTCATAAACTTAACCAAATTTTCCTGTATGCATATACCTAGAGCCCTAATCCCGAAAAAGGTCCTGTAAGAACAAACCATAGGCACCAAAATTCCTAGCGGAACACCCTCCGGTGGAAGACTCACAATTAGAAATTTCGTAAGTATAATAAAAAGTGATTTTGTTATTCCACGGCTGTACCACGCGACTATTATCCTGAATGAACTGAGCTAAAAAAAAATTCCCGAAGCTACTCGATTTCGGAATAAGTCCTTGGACGTAACAAAATAAAAAAGAGCAGGAACTGGTAATCGACTTGAGGGCATTTTCGGTCTCTTGGGTGCTCTATTTCATGTTGCCTGTTGTTTACTTATCCGAAGATATTCTCGCCTTTTCTCCTGTTCTTTATTTCCCGACCACCACCTCCCCCTGCCGGCGTGCACGGCGTCGCCTCCGGTGTACGTGTATATCATTCACGGTAACTGTTATGGCATCCTTGTTCTTAAATGTTGTTGCCGCTGTTGTTCTTCTGTTGCTTTTTTTTTGTTCCCGTTTCCTTTTTCATGTCCCCGATTCTTTCAAACTTTTTTACGACCCATGTTATGTGTTGTAATCATTGCAAAGCTTTCACTTTAGGATAGCACTTTTATTTTTGAGTCGCTGTTAATGTCATTTTTTGCTTGCTGGCCAGGAGATCGGCGACGATAACGTGAAGTTTTTCTCGGACGAATGTTCAACACGTTGAAGACATGAAAGTGGAATACATATTTCTCCTTTTTGTTCCGGAGAAATTAACAACGATGAGTTATTTGATTTTGTGACTGGAGAACATTACTGGAGGACTCGTGGGTTTTGAATGAGATACTAACAATTATAATTCTTGGTAATTCTGGAAGCTCAACGACTTATCTACGGTTTCCAAGTAAAGGCATGCTGTTAAGAGCCTTGCTTATGAAGGAGGGGTGGGTTAGTGCCGATTGGGAATGAACGCCCTATAGTTTTAAACGCCAAATTAATAGAACTGCATGCAATCATATAAAGTGGTTCAAATCTATTGTCTGCACACGAAGTAGATAGTGATGGTGTAGAATTGGGTAGGCAGTGAGAAAACTTGGCGAAAATTATACATTGCCTTTTGGTAATCCAGTGTCAGGGCACGTTAGAAAGATCCAGCTTCCAGTATCTGCGCGTCACCTACCCGCCATTATTCGCGGTTCCCTGAAATGCCCATCAGTTCCCACCACGACTTCCGGAGACAACCGCACTCCTCCTCCACTGTTCTACGCGAAATGACTTTGGGACGATCCAATCGTCGGCCATCTTGCAATAGTAGATTCTACTTCATGGTGTAGCTGGCCATTCCATTTTTTCCCGTCCTTAATGTATGATTTATCCACTATCATTTGCGCCTTCCACAGTGGATACGAGGGGCCGACCTTTGCACCGCCAAGTTCTCTCTATAATGTCTGGCCAGCGCAGTCCAACGGTACCATGTAGACAGATGTTGACAAAGGCTTGGAGTTTTTTAATAACAGTGGAGTTCACTATGAATGAGTTCTTTCCATATAGCAACACAGAAACAAAACTAGCACAGAACAGTCTCAGCTTGAGCTTGGTATTTAGGCACCTGTATTTCTAGATTTCAGAGAGGGCAGTGAAAGCGAATATAGTGCTGTCAATGCGCCGGGCATCCAGTTTGGTGCACGCTTCCTATATATACAAATTGATCGACGCCTTCGATGCCCCGTCCATTAATGCAGATAGAGAAAGTGCGATGACCCCTTGGTTCTGCTGCTCTTTACCTTCAGTCTAACTCGACTTGCCTCTCTTTGCAAATTCAGAGTAATTGCGCCCAGATTCTTGATCCGGCGAGTGAGCAAATAGACGTAACAAGCGTAGCCTAGGCGTTTGAAGAAAGATGTCAAAGTCCATTGAATTTTTCCACGTCCTTCAGACAAGGCAGCATGAAAAACGTCATTTATAATAAGAAGAAATAATATCGGTGAAATGCTGCAACTCTGGCGGGCTCGAAATCATCCGAGATTTTACCTTAATGCAGCTCCTGACATGTTGTAGCCTTATATGTGGCTCTGATAATAGCTACTACTTTCTCTGGAAAGCCCTTCCTGGGTAAAGCACCCCAGATATACTTCATACTATCGAAGACTTTCACCTTTCAATGAAGAGCGGGTATAGCGAACATCTAAGCTTCACGCACTGTTCCAAAATGATTCGTGAGGTGTTGATATGGTGCAGGATCCAGAGAGAAAACCAGCCTGCCCTCTGTCGATCAAGCTTTCTAGATGTTTTTTGATGCGGATTCCAAAAATTTTTGTATGATTGGAAATCGCAGATCTGCAGTAACTGCAGGTGCAGCGATAAATAACTCTACGAGGGGGCCGCCAAGCTCAGCGGCTTTACTTCACTTGAGTGCTTTGATAGCCATATCAGTATGCTACAGAGACTAGTCATTTCATCTACAGGAGGAAGAACTTTACCGCACGTGATATGGTTAAGAACCATGGTCTTCAGTTGGTCGTCATCGTGAATGAGCAGTCGATCATTAACGTCAGGACCATCAACAGATTTACGACCATAGCTCTTTTAAGATGGGATATACGTACGTTCGTTCCTCGGAATCTTCCGGTTTCCTGACCAATGCAATAGCAAGTTCTATCTTCCTACAGCACAAACTACCTAGAACTTCTCGGGATATAGTTCGGTATTGGAGTTTGAATTCTTCACGCAGCCATCGTCCGTAGTGGTCAGTAGAACCCTCAAAGCTTCCGCTTCCATGATTCCGCAGTCAGTCAGATCTTATGACGTCCCTTCAGAATATAGCCAACGACCCGCGTAGCACATGAGAAACGAGGATTTTCAACGGCAACCCAATGCTAATCAATATTCTCAGGCGGGTTACTCAGTATATCTGCTGCCCAAGACCATGTTTCCCCATCTTATGTCCGACCCAAGTGTTGTCAGATCCCACCTTGGCATTCAGACTACCCATCACGATCCCAATGTCACCTTTAGGAAGCTTCCACGCGTTCAATTACTGATAGAAAGCATCTTTCTCTATTATACCGGAAATCTCCGTTTGTGCGTAGCATTGTACAATTCTGATACTCCTTAATCTGGACCGCGATTTTGCATGTCTCAGGACAAGAGAGTGCCCCAAACGGTAGCCGTGCCGATTCGCACATACTACCAGTTGGCTTTCCAGAATACAAAAGTACATTATTGATGTAACAAGAAGGAGAGGACTACTCTCCACAATCGTTTACTTACTTTGTTTAGACCTAGAATGTCCAGCTTATATCGCTGGAATTCCTGACCAATTGCAGAAAGTGAACATTCTGAGGACTCTTGTTACTCTTATCGAAGACCGTGTGCACATTCCAAAAAACAACCATAGTTCGTTTTCGACAGTCAGGGGCCTTATCCGAGGCGTTTTTGACTTTTCGATAGCAGTGGAGTTTCAAAATTTTATAGCTGCTGGCCCACAAATATTCATTCCTTTTAGTTTCCTTTTACGATAAACAGCGAAGACTTTAAGCGTATTCTGAAGCTCCAACACACAGTGCAATCGATAATTGTCTTATACACTTTTGAGGGTGCCATCAATACCAGCATATAACTTTATATCATCTAAGTACACCAAGTGTGTCAGCTAGCGCTTGACACCTAAACAACATTTGATTGCAAAACCGTGCAAACCCAAGGAGATTCAGTCCCATACAAAACAAAAGGGGACTCAACAAATCCCCCTGGAAGGTGCCTCTCCGTATAGGGATGGGCTTTGAGGTGTTGGTACCCTCAGATGAATACACTGGCGAGTAGTATGACACCCTTTCATGACTGCCGCCAAGAACTCTATTAGTTTCGAATCACTGCAATACAAATGTACAACATCGATTAGCCAGGTGTGCGGGAAAATAATGAGTTGGTCTTTGCAAACCTTTGATCCAACGTGGCGGCCAGTCTGCTCCTCAGAGAGAATGTTGTTAGCCCCGAGGTGCGCATTGACCGTTCCACTTATAATGGACGTTATGAATTTGTAGAGGGTTGGTAAGTAAGTAATCAGTCTTTTGTCTGCAGAGTCCTACACCATGTCATTTTTAGGGGTATGGTAGGTAATTCGCGCAGTGAGGAAGGGTGGAAATTTCCTAGGCCGACTAATAAACTGATTTATGTTATTCACCAACCGACCATGTATACTGATAAACTTTTTATACCTGAAATTATTCACCTGATCCACACCAGGACCCCCCATTTCTTCGAGCTATTTATGGCTCGCCGAACCTCCTCTTTAGTAACATCCGCAAAATTCATTCCTGACCCAGTGGCATGGCAGGAGCCCCCAGCAGTAATACATTAAGCATGCTCAGCATACTAGGCAGGTAAGCCACAAATTCTACCGTCACCGAAAACTGTACTGGCTGGACGCTCTCTTGGAATTCATAATGATTCAGATGTGAAAAAACTCTGCTGGTTCCTCACGTATGTTGCACTCTGAACACGTGTGGAGTGACTTTCGCCATATGTTCGCAGCCGCAGGACGGCAAAGAAGAGTGCTTCGGTGAGTTTTGAAACTGTTGCGCGCAGTGCGGTGTGGTGTTAGTGATGATGCCATCTCTCGTCGACTCTTGGTCATCAATTTCCGCGATGACCTCAAGTCAAACGCGTTCCCTGGTGGCAGCAGCGATTCTATTGCTGTGAGTAATGGTACGGTACTGGTCTGTGACCCGCGGAACAGTCTCCTGCACGTGTTGTGGAAAGCGTTCAACGAATCTCTGCTGCAACGAGGGAGCATATCATAAAGAGGTCCATATCGTCAGTCCACTTTTTCCGCTCCCTACGCGAACCTACTGAAATAGTCGTGACAGGTGGTGGCAAGACAGCTGCAGCAGGCGGAACAATACTTCTGGTCATGCTGCCATGTCAGGCAACCAACACCGGTTATCCATACGAGATCTTAATTTTCTCCTTTTCTTTTCTCCTCATTTTCGAATTTATATACCTAATTGCCAGATGTAGTGAAAGCTCCCTCGGAGAGTAATCTGCAACACTGCAAAGTTTCTGCACTTTCTTCTCCTACTTCCTGCGACGCTGCTGTGGCATAAATAATCAAGACGTCTCTTGCTTTTTTCTATTCGCTAGTGATATTTATTAAGCTTACAAATACCGATATTTCGATGTGGATGTTTTGAAGAGAAATGGGAACAACGCAGGTGATTTTTGATTCACCATTGGTTCACCATATTTTCGGTCTGCAGACTATTTGCAACTGATCGAGCCTGTTAGGGGGAATTCCAACAAACTCCCTGTTGGTAAAACTTTGGGTAGGCTGCGGTTGTGGTTTTATTGGGCTAAAATGGTTTCACAGGTCAAGAACTACATCTATACCAAACGCTCCAGCCTCTAATGGGAAAAGCGCTCATCTCCGATCGGGTATTTCAACGCTTGTATATCTACCTGATCGGCCCGTACCCCAGATCTCGTGCCGGAAACATTGAAGTAATAGTCGTTCTTGATTCTCTCTCGAAGTTTACGTTTGTGTGAGGCGATTAAAATGTTTACCGCGAACGGGTTGACTAAATAGCTGGAGAAGAGAATCTACCATATGTTTGGAATCCCTGAATCGGTAGCATCTGTAGCTATCAACGATCTTTTGAACCAGTATGGCATTCAACACATTTACGCTGCTTTATACTCCCCGCTGGCAAACCCCTCGAAGAGAGTAAATCGCCCACTCTTGGCTGCTATACGCAATTATATCGGTCCTGAACAAAGATATTGGGATAAAAAGATTTCATCATCAACTGTACACGAAACACGTTTTAGGGACATCCTACAAAATAATGTCAGGGAAGGGTGGAAACCTAAGAGGCAGCGGCTCACTGATCATTGGAGGCGGAAGGAACAATGGCCGAGATTGTGATCCATCGTGGATCCTTCCTTTCGATCGTGGCACCCGGGTCCTTTTCTAAATTTTTTTTTTATTTCAGTTGTAGTTCGCGTGAGGTTTTTTCCATTAGGGTGGAGCCAATCCCCGGGATTAAGCCAGTTTTCAGGATCCGATGCGGACTTACGCAGTGGCAACGACACCAGAATTTTTGAAGAATCAAGGATCGAAGTGTTCAAAGAACCGCCCCCTCCCCCATATTTCCGAGCCTGTCTAGCGCATCGAACCCCCCCGGGCCTTTTTGGCTAACTCTTTTTTTGCTTCTATAGATAACTCTTCCCTCACCCCGGTTACTTTTGATGGTCTTTTGACCATCGCAATTCATTTGTCATTACAATATGTGTGTATAACATATTGCCTTAGACCTTTCCACATTCTTCTAAAAAATAGTGAATATATTCTTCTTTTTCTTCAGCCTTTGTCCCATTTACAAGCGGGGTCGGCTCGCCGTAATCAGTTTCGCCATTTCGCTCTATCGAATGCCTGATCTGGGTGCAATCTTGAGGCTCTTAAATCCCCATCCAGCACATCAAGCCGCCGTTGTTTCGGTTGGCCTTTTGGTTCAGACCAATCTTGGCAAGTGAATTTTCGTAAGCACAAATTGCGTGACCATAACGTGGAAGACGACTCTCTCGCAATTTTGCCACGATCGATGCAACCCCATAACGATTACCGCAAGATGTCGTTCATTGTCTTTTCTAGTCGGCCAACACCCAGAACCATAGAGGACGACAGGACGGATGACATTGCAGTAAATTTTAGATTTGAGACGTTCGTTGATACGTCGATCGCAAAGAACATCAGTTCTGGAAAGCCACTTCATCCAAGTTGCGTTAATGCGTGAAGCAATTTCATAACGGTATTTAAATTGCTCGCTATTTAAATCGAAAATCACTGCCAATGATTTTGCCTGTTTTGGTGGTCAAAGGGTAGTATAGGTCCCGGGGTGAAACGTGGATTGGTACCCACGATGGAGCATAAAACCTGGGAAATGCCTGCTGAACCAACACCAACAGCTCTCCTACCAAACCCTATCTCCACCTCCACGTGGTGACCGCTGGGAGCTCTTTCTTAACGAAAAGTTACAGACGGAGAAGGATGAAGGCGAGTCTCCCGCGCCTAAAAACGGGACAAACTGTACCAACTGGTCCTCCAGGTTGGGGGTTGGGTAGGGCTGACAACCCTACACGGAAAACAACTTGTTACGAAGCCACAACAGGAGCCTCGGATAGGACGGATTTTAAAACGACGGACCCGGCAACGACAACGGAATAACGATTTGTGCATTTTCTCATGGAACGTGCGCTCCCTGTACAAAGATGAAGCTGATGAGCAGCTAGCCGATACCCTGTCCCAATATAGGGCTGATGTAACAGCGTTACAAGAGATGCGATGGACAGGGACCGGTTTCCTGGAGAAGAGCCACTACACCATATATTGTAGCGATCATCCAGTAAACCATGTGCTCGGAGTAGGTTTCTTAGTCAGCCAAAAAATGAAACCTGCTGTTATCGGCTTTGAAAACGGCTATGCACTCTGCGCTTGCGAGGCAAGCTTAGAAATATAAGCCCCTACAGAGGAGACTGCAGAGTCGGAGAAGGATACCTTCTACGAGGCAGTAGAACGAACCCTCGAAGCCTGTCCCAAATATGATATCAAAATCATACTCATCAAGTAGGGAAGGAGCCCGTATTCAGGCGATACGTTGGCTCTCATAGCTTACACGAAAAAACAAATGATAACGGACTGCGGACTATTCAATTAGCAGGGTCACACGAAATGGTTGTTGGAAGTACCTGGTTTGCGCGGAAAGCGGTCCACAAACATACGTGGGCCTCTCCAGACGGGACCACTTTCAACCAAATTGACCACGTGTTGATCGAACGCCGCCACCTCTCAGCCTTGATAAATGTCAGAACATATAGTGGGGCCAATATAGGCTCGGATCACTATCTCGTTGGCATGGTGCTCCGAGCTCGAATAACAATACCACCTAGAATCCCCTCTGACAATCAGGTGAAAGTGAACACTGAAGCCATCCACAACACAACCATCCGCGACACCTATAAGAGGGAAATGGATGCCGCAATAACCGCAGTCAACAGAGGACCTGGAGATGAAGCATCAACAAATGATCTTCACAATCACCTGAAGAACGTTATAATGGATACGGCCACAAATATACTTGGCCCCAGCCGCAAAAGGAGTCGGAACGGCTGGTTTGACGATGAATGTAAGCTAGCAATGGAACGGAAGAATGCCGCATACCGAGTAATGTTGCACTCTCAAAGAACGCGGGCACGCGCAGAGACTTATCACGAACTCTGTCGAGCGGAGAAGCGACTTCACTGACGGAAAAAGGAAGCCTGGGAGAACCAACAAGTCTGTGAACTAGAAAAGTACAGGGAGCAACCGCACCAGACACAGTAGGCGGAAGTTTTACCAACAAGTCAGCAGGATGAAGCCTTATACACCTCGATGCTCATCCTGCCGAGACAAAGAGGGAAATCTGATTTCCGACAGATGGGCATATTAGAGCGATGGGTTGAGTACTTTGATGAGCTACTGAACAACCAGAACATCAGCGAGTTGGAGGTCCCGCCAACTGAAGACGACGGACAAATACTGCCACCACCAAGTTTAGGAGGAACAGTCCGTGCAATTCATCGGCTAAAAAATCATATGTCGCCAGGAGCCGATGTAATTACTGCCGAATTGGTTAAATATAGAGGCGACCAGTTACACCAAGTGGTTCATCAACTTGTGCTCCAGGTATGGGACACCGAATCAATGCCTGACGATTGGCAATGAGGCATTATCTGTCTCATACATAAAAAGGGAGATATCACACAGTGCAGAAATTATAGAGGTATCAGGTTGCTGAGTACCATCTATAAGATATTCTCCACTATCTTACTAGGCCGGATAGCCCCATACGCTCAGAACATCAGTTGCCCATATCAAAGAGGCTTCACTCCAGGCAAATCAGCAACAGATCAGATTTTCTCTGTGCGGCAAGCGATGGAAAAACTGTTGGAATATGGACAACAGTTCCACCATCTGTTCATCGACTTTAAAGCCGCCTATGATAGCATAGCCAGGGTAAAACTGTCCACGGCCATGAGAGAATTCGGTATTCCGACGAAATTAATAAGACTGACTAGGCTGATCCTGACCAATGTGCGAGGCCAGATAAAAGCAGCAGGATCAAACTCAAGTCTATTCGACATCAACAACGGTCTACGACAAGGGGATGCCCTATCATGCGTCCTCTTTAACCTGGCCCTCGAGAAAGTAATCCGTGATGCTGAGGTCAATGCAAGAGGTACAATCCTCTTCAAGTCCACCCAACTACTGGCCTATGCTCACGCTATCGACATCTTGGGAAGAACCGCCCGAGACGTACAAACTGCCTTCATCCAGATCGAGCAGGCAGCGCGAGATCTTGGGCTGCACATCAATGAAGGCAAGACAAAATACATGGTGGCAACGTCAACACCGAACACGAATCAACCAACAACATCAAACCGCACTGGTCAAACATAAACACGAACAAGAATAAGGATAGGAGAATACAACGTTGAGACCGTTGACAATTTCTCCTATCTAGGGTCGAAAATCACAACCGATAACCACTACGATGATGAAATCCGCGCATGGTTGTTGTCAGCCAACAGAGCCTATTTCAGCTTACAAAGACTGTTCCACTCGAAACATCTCACCATAGGGTCAAAGCTCTTACTGTACAAGACTATGATCTTGCCAGTCCTCATGCATTCCTCGGAAACTTGGGTTCTTAGCAAGAAAAATTGCGAACTTTTGGGCGCGTTCGAGAGAAGAATCCTCAGAAGAATTTTTGGGCCCCTACATGAGGATGGACGATTCCGTAGCCTACACAATGTCGAAAACTATGAGCGATACCATGACCGTCCGGTTCAATAGGTTACGGTGGGCGAGTCAGTTAATCCATATGGATGAGGATGATCCCACCCGGAAAGTCTATAAGGGCAATATCTATGGTAGAAAAAGAAGACGAGGCAGACCCTGCCTAAGATGGAGCGATGGCATAGGTCAGGACGCCAGACAGCTTTTAGGGATATCGAATTGGTGAACCTCAGGTCAAAACCGGGATGTCTGGAGTTCCCTATTAAGGCAGGCCTAGACCGGATACCGGTTGTTGCGCCGTTGATGATGATGATGATTTAAATCGCTCGCTATTTAAATCAAAAATGACTGACAATGATTGTGCCTGTTTCATGGGGATCGATCGTCAACAATTCAGTTTTGTTTAGATTCAATATGAGACCGTGTTGCATCAGGTGATCATTCCATTTTTGGACAAGTTGCTAGAGATCATTTTTACTATCAGATGCTAGGAAAACATGATCTTCTTTAATGGCATCACGAAAACCCTATGAGATGGCAATGCCAACACCATATTGAGTGTGTGGGTTACCAAAATAGAGAAGTTTGTAGGCATTTTTACCGCGTTCGCGTTCAATGTCGCAGCTTTCGGCACCAGACCATCGTGTCTCTTGCAGAGCGCAGATATCAATGCGCCTTTTCCGAAGGGCTCTTGCGAGTTCCTCGGTCTTTCCAGTTAGGGTACCACCATTTAGCGTGAAGACACGTATTTGTTTTGTTCTTTGTGTGCGGACTAACTTGCTTACATCCTGACGCCGTCCATGCGTCAAGAACCCTTGCCCATTTCTCGAGAGGATCGGGGCCCGTCCTGTCGCGTCGACTGAGGTGGACGCCCTAGTATTTTTCCGAGGGTTGTGACTCAATCTGATCATCATGTTTGTAACGACATTGTATGCATTTTCTTGGTCGGCCTGTCGCGGGACCTGTCACCAAGAGAGATCAGGTAGTATTTAGCATAGTGGAATAACTGCAACTATACTCTATTCATCTCTTTCCCTGATCTCACCATTTTATTTTTGTTCTGCTGAGGATAGTACAGAGTACGTTGCTTCAAACCCTCCTCCTTTACTTGGGCTTGGGACCAGCATACTATGTTAATGCCACGGTGGAATTAAATAGTGAATATATTGCAGTCACATATATGTTCGCAGACCTGTTTTAATTACAAATTATCTCGTGTCTGACCCACTTAAGCTCAGCTATAGTTTTCTGATCCTAAAACAAAAACAACATCAGAACTCCGGTGATTTTTTTGCTTCTATTATTTTTCCCCTTCAAGCCACTTTAATTTACATCTACATTTGCAAGAGATACTCTGTAAGTTTGTAACAATTTCGACATCAAAACGAACAACTTGTTGGATTATAGGCGCTACATTGCTGTATTCTGCACAAGAAGGAGCGGCGAACAAGGGAGGAAGTGGCTGAAACAGGAGTGAAATAGGATCTGGTAAAAAAAAGAAAGTTAATAGCTCTTGGCTTCCAGGTTCCAACACCGTCTAATTGACTTAACGATTTCCGTGTCCGCACACATTCATCCATACATAAACATGCATTGGGTCTAGTTTCAATATTAACTTTCGGCTTAGGGCAAAGGATAATTTGTTCAACACTGACAAAACCAGAGTGGATGTACAAAGGAACGATTACAGCCTCCACTATTGTACACTCTATACTGAAAACGATCCGGAGATAGAAGTAGGTCGGTGAGTTCAGGCTAATAAAGCTGTACGATGAAAAAGATTCCAAGGACAGCATTTCCTTATTTGGAGAATCGAGAAACAAGACGCGCTTCTAGGTATACACTTACTCATTTTCCTGCAAAAATATAGGAGTAGACCACAACCAACCACAATAAAATTACAACAAGATTTTCCAACAAGGACTGTACCCGTTAAGCACTTGTCTCTCCCCAACTTCCACCCGGAGTGGCGTCTTTCGCAGCTTCCGAAAATCCATCTATCCAACTCCTATCAGTCTTGTGCGATGAGTAAACATCAATTAATCTGGTGATGTTATCCTCGGGCATTGTCCAAAAAGTTTTTACTGGAAAAGTTTTCTTCTTGGGCTGGGAATTTCGTTAGGAAATTTCGCTCCGTTTTATACCTATCCGGGTGAATATTCTGTTTTGTATTTTCCAGGATAACATACATACCATCACATTGTGGCGAGATGACAATCGAAACTTAGACAACTAAGAAATTTGCAGAAACCGGTAATTTCTTCGTCAATTTTAGGTTAAGATAAGTTGAGCAATTTCACATTCAAGTTTCCTTGAATGCTGTGAGTGTTAAATTTACGTTATTGACGCCTCAGGCATTTTGTACTTTCGCACGAAACAGTTTTGATGCATTCTACAAGTTTCGTATAATTTCAGGAAGAATGTGAATTTGTTTATTAGAATTAAAAAAGTTTGAGAAATAGTTGAGATGGAAATGGGGAGTAGAGTCTTAAATGATTATTACAAAAGCGACAGGAAGGGGAATTGTTGAAGAAGGCTAGTATCTACTAACTTATACAAGTTTCGGTTACAGGAGACCATTTCTCATCATTTGCGTGTTCGTTAGAATAACTCGGTCTTCCCATGGATGCCTTAGGGAAGTTACGCAGGACAGATATCCGGAAACGTTTAGAAAACAAGTCGGAATACCGGAAGCTCGCGCTTCGGGTATAAAGGTTTTGTGTTATGTAAGAGACGCACATTTCTCTGTCCGTATATAGCTACAAATCCAACATAATCCTTCATATTTTTCCAAACTACGAGACATACGTACATATTAGAGCCATAGATATCATGCTCACCCTAAACAAACAAACTGCCTATTACCTGCTGTACACATATATGCACATATCTAAATTTATCGTACCCATATTTCCGATTTACGTCTTATATCTATCTGAATTAGGCACTAGCCGCAAAGTTCATTAGCACGCATATATTATATACCTACATACACACATGTCTGGTTGACAAATAACTAAAAAACTAAAACAAAATAATTCTCTGCGACCCAATTCATAAGAACTCATTTCGTTGTGGTATTGACGAATTGATATGTGATGATGACGTCATGCGGGTTGTAGAGTGCACGAAATTCACAAAAAATTGTAAAGTTTCACCCCCTATAACTTTGTTAATAATAGTTGGATTTTCTTCAAACTTGATCAAACTGTGCATTATATTCTTCGTTACACTCATGCCAAATTTTGTATTTCTGGGATGAACATAAGGGGGGGTGCCGGGTAAATTTCTAAAATGTGGAAATATACTATTATTAACTTTATTTGTGCAGATATCTGAACCGGATATATTTTGAGGCCTAGATTTCGTAGAGATGCACCACTGTGATTTTTTCCAGATTTTTCGGTTGGATAGGTTCTGAGAACGAGACCTGTTACACTTTTTGTGGGTCATATTTTCAACGCTGACTCCCCTATGTTTCATCTAATATCAAATATTGAACCAGATTCGAAAAGTACTAATTGAGACCTTTCATTTGATACCCTATTTGGCTACATTCTGTGAAAAAAAAATTTGCACCCTCCATTCACATGTACGGAGAGCCCCCCCTTAAACTTAACGCAAGATGGCGCCACTTACTGCATGTAAAGGGATCACCAGATTACATACTCTCACCAATTTTCGTGACAATCGGTCTAGCCGTTTCCGAATAAATCGGGTGTGACAGACAGACAGACAGACAGACAGACAGACAGACAGACAGACAGACAGACAGACGGACAGACGGACAGACAGACACCGTCACCATTCTAATAAGGTTTTGTTTCACACAAAACCTTAAAAAGGGATCAGACCAGATTATACAGCAAAATAAACACTTCATAATTACCAGTGTAGGTAACACGGTTATTTTGGGAGGTTAGACGACCATCCTTTGTTGTTTGCTATTACGGAAAAAGACAGAGTCACACCTTACCTTTGGAAAGTCGTTCAGGTCTATTCTCATTTAAGTGGAGTTCTGCAAAAGATACATCCAGAAATATGCACCGAATTTTCAGCACTTCGTTCCCTCACACCATATTCTACTTGTCACGTGGAGACGACTTTGTGATAGACAAAGTGACTAAAAAGAATGAAAAAATGATCATCCCCTTGGTTTCATGGAATTTCGTTCTGTTCTTCTTCTGTTTGAGGGCTCTCCGATCACACCAAACGGTTGGTATTCCTTTTCACAACGATAAATTTCTCACAGAAAACGAAAATTTCAGCTTGAAAGGGGGACATACCCCTTCACTTCCGCGGAACGTCTGCACATAGTGAATGCAGAGAAAGATGAGGCAAATGATAAAAGACATTGAACACTTCAGTACAGTCGGCCCGTCAGCAGAACTATTCCCTAAATCTTTCAGTAAACGCGAGGGAAAGGGTCGTCAAAACGAGACCTCAGCTACTAAGGAGGCAAATTACAAGCTAAATGTCGGGAACTTTGGCCCTGGTGATGTTGACACAAATTGCCCAATATTAGCGTAAAAAGGACCTGGCACGCATATTGGATGCTGAAGAGTCTTCGATTAGCAAATGTGCGAAACATATAAGACCAACATATTTGTTTTACCCCGAGTTGACGTCTTCATACCGCCCACTATGTATGCTTGATACTACTGGAAAAGTGCTCGAAAAGCTCATCAGAAGTAGACTCGCTGAAGCAATACGCGCTACAGGAGATTTATCTCCCTGGCAGTTTGGTTTTAGAGCAGTGACATCCACAGTTCATGCTGTCCTGCAAGTCGTGGATGCTGTTCGACGAGCGGAAGTACATCGCCGCCGAAATCGACGGGTGGTGCTCCTCGTAACGCTTGATGCTAGAAACGCCTTTAATTCCGTAAGATGGAAAGACATTCTATGCACACTAGGCAATACTTTCCACGAACCAAACTATCTCCTACGGATATTGAGGGACTATCTGAGGAACCGCTCCCTGTTCTATGAAACACTAGATGGTCAGAGGTGGATGGAGGTCACGTCCGGGGTAGCACAGGGATCCGTCCTAGGGCGGGACCTCTGGAACGCTACCTATGGTAGTCTACTTAAACTAGATATGCCAGAAAAGGCGTGCCTAGTCGGCTATGCAGATAATGTCATGGCGCTTGTTGCTAGACACACTGTCGAACAAGCGCAAAGCAGGCTCGGCATATTGAAGCGGCGGTTAACCGGATGGATGACTACTCATGGCTTCAACCTTGCACTGGAAAAAACGGAAGTACTCATCCTGACTAAAAAGAAAATTCCGACTCTGTGTCCCATATCCTTCGACGAGTTGATAATCGAGTCAAAACAAGCGGTAAAGTATCTCAAGCTGACTCTTAACTCAAAGATGAGCTTTTTTGAGTAAATCAAAGCAGCAGCGAACAAGGCTGCAGCTAGAGTTTCGGAGTTAAGTAGGCTAATGGCAAACATTGGTTGTCCTACGTCTAGAAGGCGACATCTCCTGATAAGTTCAACACAAGATTGAAAAGGCGCGATCTCCGGATTGTGTGTTTTGCAATGGAGTTATGGATGACGCTCATCACACTTTTTTTCTTGGCCAAGACTTATACCTTGGGGTTGATTTTGTCAAATTATCAGCGCTTATTTTATGTCATCGGCGCTTATTTTATGGTCGCATTCCACCATATGTTTAAGCACCATTGATTTTGTAGGTTTTCGGGAGTACTTGACAGCCAACTCTGCCTCGTTCGTGTGTTTCCTAAATCTGGTAGTTACCAGCCTTTTCATTTGTCCGATATACACCTTCGGCAAGCGATTTTATATATGCCGCTCATCTCCTCTACCGTTTTTCGGTCCTTTTCCCTAGCCAGCTGGGATTTTAGCTGGTAGATACGACTTGATCCTACCAGTTGTATGTCAAACCATTTCAATGTCCGTTTTATATGCTTGGACAGATTTGAGAAGGTTACACTTGATCGTTTTAGAGCGGTAGAGGTCGATTGTTGAGTATACAGTGTAATGATATTACTATGTTCTAACCTTCGTGCGTGTCTCTTGATCATCGTGTCTATGGTGGGGCTGGTGTACCCGTTCTTCCTTGCAGTGTCCATGATAGAGTTTTTCGCTCCGGTAGTCTTTCTCTGTGAGTGAAATTGTTAGGATGCGGTGGATCATCGTACCATAAGAAAGAAAATAGAAAAAGAAAATTGTCCGTTTTGACATTTGATTAATAAATTTAAGAAAGGCAATTGGTGGTTAACTTCAACCTCATGAGTGAAGGTTATTTTAGGGTGTAGCGTGTTGATTTTATCCACCATATTTTGAATACTTATGTCCGGGATCACTGTCAAAATGTCATCCACGTACCTCAACCATATATTTGGCAATAATCCATCCTGCTCCATTTTCTCCTCCAGTGATGTCATAAAGATTTCACTTAGGAGTGGGGAGAGAGGATTGTTCATCGCTACACCCGAAGTTGTCTGGAAGTATTTTCCCCTGAATATGAAATAATTTTCATTCATACAGAGGGAAGGCAACCTCGCATATTGTTTAGCCTTTCTCCTTCATTCTGGTGTCGAACCAAACCGTAGTAGCCACTCTTCAAATTCAGTTATTGCCTCTTTTACAGGCGTACTGGGAAATAGAGCTTTGACATCAAATGATACTAGGTGTTCATTATCCGCCAAAGCCCCCACTGCACTCAATCTTTCAATCAATTCTTTCGAATTTTTGACAGATTGTTTTCCGTTGATAGAGCCCAATTTTTGGCAGTCCTCAACCAACCAATGCTTCTAAACACTTTATTTTGGAACGCTTGTATGACCTTCACGTTTGATTCTTTGGCACAACCCTTGAGATGGTTGCACCTATACATTTCAAAATATCTAGGAAGTCAATCAACCCCAATTGACGACAAGCCAGCGACCAAGGATCAATGTTGTGCTTGGGAATTTCCCATTTTTCGAAGACTTGCAAGTACGGAAGTATAAAATGATTAATCCCAACCATTTTTTATGCATAGACTGAACGGATCCTAGCTTTGGGGGTCAAAGCACCTAGTTTTTGACGGTCACCGGTATGGCAAAACCTGGCAAAGCGCATATCTGCCTTGATGCGCGTAAAATGAAGAGTGTCATGGACAAGGACGCTTATCCACTAATTTCCTTCGAATGGATTTTCACTTTTCAGGCTCAATTTATTACAAGTCTAGATCTGAAGGATACGTTACGCCGAATTCCACTGGATGAGGTATCCAAGAATAGGATTACTCTGACAGCTCCAGAGCGGTCATTCTATCTGTCGGCGACGATGCCGTTTAGGTTCTGCAATGCACCTCATATCATGCAAGGATTGATAGACAAAACCATCCTTGCTCATTTGTACTGTCAAGTTTTCGTATATTTGGATTACTTGCTGCTCTTCAGTGAGACTTTCCGCCAGCACTTTTTAATCGCTCCCTGTATGAGACACGCTTGTTTAGTTTAGAGCAAATTTGGTATGAAGGAAGCTCGAATCTTGGGGCATATCATCCGAAGTGGAGAAATTTATATCGATCACGGCAAGCCATTGTAACTCACAGAGCTAAATGATCTTATCATGAGGAGTGACAAACGCCACCTCGGATTGGTCGCTATGTTTATTTCATAAAATGTCAAAACTTCAATTCTCGATTTCGTTCGTATAAACCCTCCCTTACCGCGAGGAAAAGCCGATCTCCTTCTGAACGAGCCTTTCGATGGAGCTAGTTCTACTCCCTCAAGGGCGATTATAACATTTTGTAGCATATTGAGGTAGTACCCAGGCCCTTTTCTCACTCTCAAAAGCCACCGACACTGGGTGTTCATACGGGTCCGTATCGCAACATCCTTATTCGCCTGCTCCTTCATTTCCACACCGAAGAAATCAACATACTATCTAATTGCAGTTTAAGTTGAAAGGCAGGAACTAGAAGGAGGAAGGCTTCCATTCCTTGATAAATATGATATGCGTAAGAAAGGGCTTTTTTCCTATAGAATCCAAGTTTTTGCTACCGAAAGTTTTGCCGGTGTGTTTGTCTTGCGGCAATTAACGTTTTCAAATGTGTCAGTTATATTCCCAATTTAACCTCCTTGACAGCCTTAAGCCGTAACCTTCACTATAAATAGTGGGCTTGGGGTCAAATATTTCCACGCAACAGTTACAGTCATGGAGGACATAGAGAATCGGAGAGAGCTATTTTATCTTTGTCTCATTAAAAGACAAGCCTTCATGATCCCTTATCGTTTATGCAGTTTGCTCAAGGACCACCAGCAGTAGTAACTCTCAAAGTTAATGACATCCTACTTAATGTCAATAAATCCTCTCATTTCTCTTCCTCCATCTGCACACTTGTTCCCTTCGTAGTCACATTCTGTGTGCCTTGTTGTCCTGTGTATTTACACATGTACACATTTGTGTGACTAAGCCGCATACCATTTCTTCCACCTTCTTCTTCTCCTCATCAAGTCCTTTTTGGTACAAGAGAATTGAATGTACATGTAGATGTTTTATCATTCATCCACCCGTTCACTAAGTCTTACAACCCTTGACGTCTTAATCCTAAAGAGCCGGCAAACTTCTAATTGAAATCCTTTTAATAGTGAATCCTTTCGTCCCATGGCTTAGGCTCAATGAATTAATGCTCCACAGGATACATCACAAGATTGAATTTAAATTGCCAATCGATTTATCAGAGCAGCAGGACCAGCACAGGACTTCTTTGATAAGACAAGACAAAATTCCAAAGGAGAATTGAACAGTTCTCAAAATAGGCAAAGTGCTGCACTGAATACACAGAGAGAATGGAACATTTCTCTAGTGGTTATCACATAAATTGACGAAGCCGACGACTATAAAATTTGTGAAAAGGACTCGATGTCAAATTCTTTTTCAACACTCTTAAGCCGATCAGAGTCAAATTCGTTGTCGTCGACGGCGTCGTCCTTGTCCCTGTCGAATTCAGAGGCACAAACAACGCTACTTCTGGCCTCTGGGATACAATTTGTCCCCTCGGAAAAAAATAACCCGAGTATCTTTTCAAGTTGAGAGGAGCGACTAGATGATGTGAGTTTAAGAGGAACCGATCCCTAATTCAGCCTGTTCTGTGATGCTTTGCAATTTTGTTTGGATATCCGTTGCTGAAGACGAGACGGCTGCTTACCCGATATCTCGGTGGCCATATATCAGCACTAAGCCGATAAATAGATTAGGTTTTATATCATGAAGAAAGTAGAATGTGTTTGCACAAACTGGGTGCCACTCAGTGTAGGCTATTCAACCTTTTCGGGATTTTCCCTTTGCTTATTTTATGTGTCCATTACAAAGCCCAATTTCTTGTTCACATCCAGAGAGTAGGTGGGTGTTTCTTTTTCCTCGATTTTTTTATTTGATATTACACAAGCAATATTTAAATATCATTTGGTTGGTTGTGTTAACCAGTAATGCTGACGGTTCTCTAGTCTTGTTCAAAACACGGACAAGGCTCAGTTTGTCACTGAAAGTGAATTGGTTACTAGCAATCCTAGCGAATTTAATAGGTGCCCAAATTTTCCATCTTCCCACGAAAAGAGGGCTTGTTCCTGAAAATATTGTCCCACTGATTCAGAGTAGAATTTAGTAGATGTCTAAAATTCCAAAACTCCTAAAAATCCACCATTCGAAAGCTCCCTCACATTTCTCACACACCATTATGCACAATCATTGCAGATATATCATTTCCTTTCACATTATCCCCCGCCAACCCAGCTGTTCTCCACGAAACAGACAAGCTGAGAAATTGCCTCCGTTCGCATCTCTAATTCGAAATATTTAATCCTTCATGGATTATGCTAAGTGTGCAGCGGATTTATACTCCCGGTCCTTGTCCCTTGCGCTGTATTTTGTCGCACTAGGATACACAAAAGCACACACATCCAACTAGTTGAGATAAATGGCTTAAAATGAAATTTAGTAAAATTTAGAAGGAATAGCTAAGGATCAAGGGCAATGTTGCGTTAAAAGGATACTCATGTTCAACAGATCGAAATTTATTCATCCGAAGCTTCGTATCTGAATGAATGCCGGGCTCTTTTTCGGTTAAATAGTTCCTTTTTTTCAGGCTCTCGCTCTCCGCTCAATTCGGCTGATCACTTTGCTTGCTTACAGGGAAGATTTATTCCCGTACATCCTGCAGTCATTTTCTGGGGTGGCAACGCGTACTTTTAGATAATTGCGGAATTGTAAGGCTAAGCCCTTTTCTTGTGCTTCGCCGTTCTCTAGGTCCTGCTGTTGCCTTTATCTCCTAATTTGATTTCGTTTGCCTTTTGAAGGAGATTCACTCTATAACTGTCGGCCAGGCTTTCTACTTTCCCGTTGACTACGCTCCTCATGCCAGCCAGATTGCTGGATTTTATTTTATTTTAATTGAAGAAGTTGCTCCGAAATTAGATGTTGTAAGTGAATGAAAGTGAAGATATAATTCCCTTTCTTTTGGTTCGATGTCGACTTAATGAGCTGATGTCGAATATGCTGTTGCCTACGATTGGGGGTCCTCATTGAATTTTTTCACAGTGATGAGGAAGTTGGACTTTCCTTTCTATCTGACGCTGGGGTTTTGTTCAGTTTAATTACAGTTGAACTTATTTCACTTAATGATTGGAGACACATTCTTTGAGACAAGTTATATTTTAGCAAGTAACCCCTACCGTCTTCAGGGTAATAGGGTCCATTTTCTTGACAGTATTGCATTTGAAAGAGTATTTTAACTAGACCAGGGCCCATTACTTAAGCTATTTCAGTGGTTTCAGACCCTCATGGAGAACCAAAAATACATGTTGCAGAAAAACTAGTGAAGTTTCAAGTCTAACTCTTAACAGAACCTTCCAATTCCACCACAAGCAAAATTTCAAGCGTATCAACCCGAAGGACAGTATCATCCAATAAAGTCAACTAAATTATCTGAAATTCGATTAAAGCCACCCCCATAAAACTTTAAATCCGACTATTGTCAATGCGAATGATTTAGTGGAAGCCACAAATCCACAAAGATGACCCGAATGGCTTTTTTCCTTCTTTCTATTTTCCTATTCCTCCTGTTCCTGGATGCTGGCGAGTTTTGAGATTGCCAAGAAATTGCTTTCCTGCTATATCGGGTGACTGTAAATTGCACACTATCAGAACCCACATAATGACTTTAAGGTGTCGGAATCAGTAGATATTAAGAGCTACTACTTAGACCGCACGCTGGCGGTATACCCGAGTAATCTTCTGATAAGATTTGAATTTACACCATGACTTGCACGAAGGGTACCGGATGCCGAATATACAGGATGTTGGGTGTCGTCTAAGCTACTTATTTCCCTACCTACTGCGCGATTGGAACTATAGCGACACAGAGGGGGGTGTGCTGCTCAAGCTATTTCAAAGTTTCAAACTAAGTAAATTCCGTGAATATTTACCGCTTTATGTGACATTTTTTTATCACAAAGTGACGCCCTTCATGGAAGCGCCCCTTCTATAGCTGGTAATCGTGAAAATATGCGCTGACGCTGATTTTAATTGAAATGGAGAATATGGTAAGATGCGGGTTTTTATTTCAAGTATGAATTTAAATGACGACAGTTTAATATCCGCTTTCCAAAAATCATCCCCAGCTGATAGTAGTCGATAGGCCATGTGCTTGGGAAATGAGGGGAGATTTTCAGCCCAGGATTATAGGAAGTTTCTTAAACTGTTTGGTTTGAGCCGGATAGCTTATTATCAGGTGCACCAGACGAATGAACTACTCTTGTATGGTCACTTTTATCAAATTAATTAATAATATATATAATATTCTACTTAGATTAGGGAAGTCCCTTGATTGCACCTTCGGGACTCACGCTCCATTATAAGATAAAGCTCCGCGAATAATGAAGGAAAATAACGGAATGCATTCAGTACTGTTCGGCCATCTATAATCTACGGAGCCCCTCCATTGCTGAAAAATACATCATTTTATATGAAAAAACCCCATATACACGCAATCATCCTGCGATCCAATACTGCGATGTCCTTTGTCAGTCAGTTATTCAGTTTAGCCAGTGGCCACAGCTCCAAGCAATCGCCTTTTGTTAGGCCTGTTAAACTATCCCTTGAAACTGTCTATTCAATACCATTCCTCCTGTCGACTTTTATGTCTCCGAAAGCATCCTTCAGAGATAGAAAGTGGTCAGATTCTTTGTTGAAGAAAACATTGCTGAGGTATCTCCGTCTGAGATCTGAAGAGGCCCCGCAGCTATGAAGCATATGAAGTGTATCGATGTCACTCCTTTCCTTTTAAATGGCTACATATAGCCAAGACGAACATCCTTTTTTCTATGTGGTAATTTAAGGAGCAGTACAGGCCTCCATACCCGAGTTCGTAAGGGGTGACGAAAATGCTGCCCTAGCGGCTTCGGATTTTTTCATAAAGATTTTCGCCAGAATTTCAAATTTCTCAATACAACTGCTTGAATCCTTACGATTTTACCCTTCAGAGTAGGCTTGATTGTAAATGACTGGATGCCAAATGCTGGTATAGCGATGGCTATTGTTTTGACGTCCACTTCACCAATCCAATTAATATTAACAACTAACTAAACTGGATGTATCGTTTTATTTAAACCAAAAGAAACAGACGCAGAACAGATTCTACCAAAGCAACACGACACATTCGCACTCGGCTACGGCGACTTGAAGAAGGAAGTGTAATGCGCCGACTTCGTGCCAACTCGACAAATGTGCCAGGGGTAGTTCTGTGAATCAACGCAGGCGTTGCAGTCGAAGGTTCCCGTTTCCGCTACATAACTCCACCCCAGCTGAAACCGTGCGGAAACCCAGGACTTGATCCCGCCAATAGCGGGTCCGGACTTACCTAACGCTTCGCGGATGCTTTCGTGGAGCGTCCCCGAATCAGTGAAAGCTTTCAGTCTCGACAAAGAGACCCATTTGTTCCCGCCCTGAACATCGTGTTTGGAGGAGTGCTCCCATTGATCCAGGACTTTAAAGAGACCCTAATATGGTGAGAACAAAGGCCATCGAGAAGCATTCGCCCTAATGGGGGCTTGCAAGCATACTTCCGGGCGGGTGTCGACCTCCGGCGTCGTGTGTCGGGAAGATTGGGTCGACCACAGTTTCGAAACTGTATCCCTGCGCAAATGCTGCATTCTTGGAGTCGCTTAACCCTGCTCTGATATCCAGCACAGACTCTCCCCGTACACCATATTCGTGGGGCTGGCCATGAACTACTCTCGATGGGCTCTGTGAAGGCCGAGGAGAACGGAAGGCGAGGACTACGACGGATCATAGCTAAAGCGGCCTTCAGCGTCCGGTGTCCCATTCAACTACATATGGTATGCAGTGCTTCTGTGGCGTTTGGAACCCAGGAACTTACCTAACTCCGACAAAAGAGTGGACGATGATGATTGCGGCTGGTACACTAAAACGCAGGATCCATTCTCGACAGAGGACCTCCGCCTGTCGATGATTGTGAGACAATACTTGTATCCGTGCGAGTGTCGGAAAGAGCCAATGGTGTCGAGGTGAATGGTGTGGAAGCGCTTGGCCGACCGAGGGAACAAACTAACTTCCTTTCTTACGTGCTTGTTGATCTTACGCTTCTAATACACTATGTACTGTCTGCCCGAAGAGTTTACATACTTGTTCATGGACGGCCAGAAGTATTTTCCGATGACTACTCTGTTCGTCGCTCTGATGCCTGAGTGCGTAAGATCGTATATTGCGTGGAATACTTCTTTGCAAAAATCGACCGAAATAAGGTCTCACAGGCTTAGGCTCTGCGTCGTCTTTCTGCCCCACAGCGATTGACGTATAGTTGACGGGGCGGGGACTGTAACTTCCGAGATTCGTGACAAAGCGTCCGCAACGACATTGTCTTTTCCAGACACTTGCTGGGTAACGGAAGTAGATTGTCTGATGAAGTTCAGTTGCCGAAGTTGGCGAGGAGGCACTTTATCGAGATTTTGTTTAAGCACGAAAGTAAGAGGTTTGTGTTCCGCGAACACAATGAACGCCCTGCCCTCAAGGGAGAAGTGGAACTGTTTAATAGAGAGGCATGCGGCGAGTAGCTCATGATCGTAGGCGCTGTAGTTAAATTTAATGGGTTGAGTTGTTTAGAAAAGAATCTCAACGATTACTAGGTTTGATTCACCGGTTTCTGAAGAACGGCGCCTACCGCTCTGTCGGAGGCATCGACGAACACGGCTAGAGGTGCATGTGGCCGAGAAAATACCAGAAGTGTAGCATTAACTAGCTGTTAATTGACAGTTTGAAATGCGTGGATGACGTCAGTAGACAATGTAATCTCACGGGAGCCTTTCGTTTTGAGCTTAGACAAGTAAGTGCTTGGTGATTAGCGGTCTTGAGCAGGAAACAACAATTGAAGTTTAACATGTCCAAGAATTTTCGTGGATGCTTCACCGTGATTGAAGAAGAGAAAGTTTTTGATCGCTTCAGCCTTTTCTGAGTCTGGTTGAATTCCATCAGGGGTAAATATGTAGTCGAGAAATGTCACTGCTTGTGTCGAAATTTGCATATTTCAACGTTTAGAACAAGCCCGGCCTGAATAATAATAATAATCGTTGACGCAACAATCCATATTGGATCAGGGCCTTTAAGTGTGTTAGAGCACTTCATTCAAGAAGAGGTGAGCAAAACACCATCCATCTAAACGAAACAGAAGTTTACGTTTCGTAGGACAGAGTTTAAGAATCTCTAGAAAATCTGTGCCGCGTTGCACAAGCCAAATGCCATCCTGGTCAACTCGAAGAGTTGAAAAGGTGAGAGATCATTTGATCATTCAGACACCTGTAATCTTCGCAAGGCCGTTTGGCTTAGGGACCAAGGGGCCATAGGCAACGACTAGCTTCTGGTGTGGTAAAGGATCCTCCTTTTGGAAGATTGGGGAGCCGGTAGTGTTGGTGTAATGCTGAATATCGTGCTTAACATGGAGAACCAGAAGTTGCGAAAAGAACTCATCCCACGACTGTGGATTCCGGCCTTTATGAACCAGTTTGTCAGTTCTCTCATTACCGGCGATGGTCAGGTGCGATTGAATCCAAAGTAGCAATGTTTCGATCAGTTTGTCAAAGTTCCAAAGAATTTGGCAACTACTTCACACTCACTGACTTAACATGTTGTTACTACTTACTGGTGACAATACTACTCGACTGTCGTAGTAAACATTCTTCTGCTGCCAATAAAATGGCATATATCTCCCCCTGGAATATGATTGTCGCAAGGTCGGGCTAATTCCATAATTGGATTTCATTGGGACATCTCTGAGTCCGATCTGTCATTCATGACCGAATATGATACTTCCATATGGTAGCTTAAAACCGAGATGTACTTCTAAACGCCTGATTTTCTATACCAACTGGATTTCCGCCGTTGATAAGGTGAGAGTACCAGAAGCCATAACAGAGGAGAGGGAACCCCCTTGTGGCCATTTACCTTTTCTGTTAGGCATGTTGCCTGCGAATCCGATTTATTAATCTTTGATATCTTATAGTAAATAGTTTAATTTTCCTGGCTTACAGCTTTCTGAACCGATTCCACCTAATATATGGATCATCTGTAATCTGTTTTCCGTGGATTCCGAAGTGGAGTGTTTGGAAGTAGATCCATGTCTATTACGAAATCAATGCACCTTGCATCTCGGGGAGTTGGAGGTCCCGCCAACTGAAGACGACGGACAAATGCTGCCACCAACAAGCATAGAAGAAACAGCCTGTGCAATCTACCGGCTTAAAAACCATAAGTCGCCAGGAGCCGATGGAATTACAGCCAAATTAGTTAAATATGGAGGCGACCAATTATACTAAGTGGTTCACCAAATGATGCTCAAGGTGTGGGACAGCGAATCAATGCCCGACGACTGGCAACGAGGCATTATCTGCCCCATAGATAAAGAATCGATATCACGCAATGCAGCAAATATATTCCCCGCTATATTGTTATCCCGGATAGCCCCATACGCCCAGACATACCAAAGAGTCGTCACTTCAGGCAAATCAGCAACAGATCAGATTTTCTCTGTGCGGCAATCGATAAGAAAACTGTTGGAATATGGACATCAGATGCGCCATCTTTTCATCGACTTTAAAACCGCCTATGACAGCATGGTCAGGGTAAAAATGTACATGGTCATGAGAGAACTCGGTATCTAAACGAAACTGATAAGACTAACTAGGTTGACGCTGACTAGTGCGAGGCCAAATAAAAGCAGCAGGATCAGTCTCGAGACCATTCAACACTAACAACGGTCTAAGACAAGGGAATCCTTATCATGCGTCCTCTTTAATCTGGCCCTGGGAAAAGTGATTCGCAATGAAGACTTGAACGCGAGAGGCACCATCCTCTACAAGTCCATCTAACTACTGGCCTACGCTGATGATATTGACCTTATAGGAAGAATAACCCGAAATGTACAGTCTACCTTCATCCAGATCGAGCAGGCGGCGATTGGCGCGAGATCTCGCGCTGCACATTAATGAAAACAAGACAACGTCAGCGCCAAAAACCAAAGAACAGACAACATCGAACCGAACTGTTCAAATGAAAATAATAAGGATAGGAGACTGCAACTTTGAGACCGTTCAAAATTTCTCCTATCAATGGTCGAAAATCACAACCGATAACAGCTACGACGATGAAATCCGCGCATGGTTGTTGGCTGCCTACAGAGCCTATTTCAGCTCACGAAAACTGTTTCGCTCTAAGCGTCTCACCGTAGGGTCAAAGCTCTTACAGTACAAGGCAATTATCTTACCAGTCCTCATGTATTCCTCGGAGTCCTGAGTTCTTATCGAAAAAAATTGCGAACTCTTGGCCGCGTTCGAGAGAAGAATCCTTCTAAGAATATTTGGCCCCTGGCAGGTCACCAAATCCGTATGGAAGGATATGATCCAGCCCGGAAAAACTATACCGGCAATATCTATGGTAGAAAAACAAGGCGATGCAGACCCTGTCTGAGATGGAGCGATGGCGTAGGTCAGACGCCAGACAGCTTTTAGGGGTATAGAATTGGTGGACCTCGGCGCAAAACCGGGATGTCTGGAGTTCCTTAATAAGGCAGACCTATGCCAGATGATGATGATGACGACCACCTGCATTTCTTCTTCGTTGATTAACACCCATCCATCCATGGGAATTTGAAAGTGCAGGGACAGAACGTAAGAAAGTTCCTAAAGTTCTAGTCCTCGGATGCTATTGAATTTATCGTACTCACGGATCACTTGAAAGCAAATAAAACAGTGCATATATCCGTTCTCTCCCTATGACTAGCTTCGACAGCTTAACATTAAGCTGGTCTACACCTCCTGACTGACTCACCTACTAAAAGGCATGAACTTTGACAGATAACGGATGGGTGGATGGCAACGAATCTCACGAATCATTTCATTGCCTGATTCTTTCCCACTGACTCATTTCTGGTTCCGTCCATTTCCACGTTAACCTTGTTTGAGCCTAATGTTGTTGCAGCATCGGTTACAAGCAAAAATCAAATTTATTATATCTTGGCAAAATCTTCTTTGTCGTCTCCGGAAAGGCGCTTGCACATTTGCTCCTTTCATCCATTGCGTCTTTAATGTCAATTTGCCTTCTGGCTGGAACATCAACCCGCCCCTCTTTGCCAAGACCTTTTATAGGATGATACGGTACATTCTAAGCCTATATTTACTTGTTGTCGGGACGGACCAAATAGAGACCAACGTACTCCCACTTTTAGGTTCATGGGCGCTTCATTTTGGGCTGGGTAGTCAACTACTTTTGCCATTGGTAACACTAATTGTTTCCGCTTTTTCGTCCGGCAGGTTCAGTTTAACCATAACCATAAGATAGCGCCATCGATTTCTGTAAAGTTCTATGTCCCCGGGAAGCTTCATAACCACACCCACTACTAGATCGTCTGCAAAAGTCATCAATGTTGCCTCAGTTTTTGTCCAGGGCAATATTTCGAATGCATAAACCTGTGAAGAGGTAGCGAATGTGATTTATTGTGCTTGTTTTATTCTTACCGGAGAGATACGGTTTCAGTACCGGGAATTCGGGCAGCGGAGCATCTTTCAGAATACCAACTAGACCATGGGTTCCTCGCAGAATTCCTAGGTATTTGTAGAAGTCTATCTCGATCATATATTGGATATGGAGGGGACCAATGCTATATTCGACATGAGGTTCTTGATGACCTTTGCGGATGCCTTGGATTCGGCACTTGCCAAATCCAAATTCCATCCGGGTAACACGGTTAAATAGGTCCATTATTCGCAACAGGCTTCTAAACTCATCATCAATACCAGCATACAAAGTGATATCATTTACATAAGCACATCACGTGTGTCAGTTCGCACTTGGCACGTAGGCAATATTTTACTGCGAAACAATGACAAAGAAGGTTCCGTGCCATGCATCTCCGAACCGAACCGAACAGATAAACGCACTGATAAGGTAGTATGCCACCCTTCCATGAATGTCGCCAGAAATTTTATTAGTTTCGGATCAATGCAACACAGACGTAAAGCATCGATTAGTCAGGTATGCGGTACGCTGTTGAAAGCCTTGACATAATCGATATAGCAACTAAACAGGTTTCTTTGGCCCCCAGTTATTTTGGTAACATCCGCAAAATTCATGCCAGGCGGAGTGGTATGGCGAGTGTCTTCGGCGGTGATCCGTTCAGCATGCTGGGCGGGTAACCCCCAGAGTCCACCCCATTACTCTTTCGCTTCCGTCACCAAAAACTGATCTGAAAAAACTCCGCTGATTCCTCACTAAAAGAAATAATACTGTGTGTATTTTTGGATATCGAAGGAGCATTCGACAACACATCGCACAGAGATACAAGATGCCCTGAGCCGCAAGCAAATAGAAGTACCGGCAGGTACAAGTTCTATTGTCATGAATACTACTCAAGGTTGTCCACAGGGCGGGGTACTATCGCCGCTTATGTGGAGCACTCCTGGACGTGCTAACAAATACTGGAATACAGGTACAGGGTTACGCGGACGACATTGTTTTAATATGTAGGGGCAAATATAAGGACACCTTATGTGAGAAATCAGTGAGGCGGGGAGCTGGCGATACCCCGAATTATTGATACTAAGGGATAACATGACAACGAGATTTCACTTCGATAAAAAGTTTGAAACACGTTATAATAACAAGGCAAACTGGGACAAAGTGGCTGTTATATACGCCTTAAACAAGCAACTGATTACTTGGTACACTGACGGATTCCTCGCGGCAGACGGAGCGCGTGTCGTGGTCATTAGTCCAAGGAAAATGTACTTGGAGCTAATGCGTAAGCACACTAGCGAAAATATGTGCCTCCTTTGATCTCCAAAGGAACTACGGGAGCCGAATATTGCTATTCTGACTGACAGCCAAGCGGTCATCAAGTACCTTAAGTCCAACCAGGGAATCCTAAACTGGTATGGGTACGCCTTGAGAGATTGAGTACGCTCGACTCGTTCAACAAGGTCTGGATACTCTGGGTTCCAGGCCATGTTGGGTTGGAAGGCAACGAGATAGCGGACAAACTATCCAAGAAGAGAGCAGGGAGGTATTTTTACAGGCCAGAACCCTTCTTTGGAATTGGAAACGAGTTCATAGCAATGACATGAAAAAATGAAGAGGAACGGTTGACGGAACTATACTGGGCTGGTCTACCAGGAATGGAGCAGTCCGCGCAAAGGATTGCTTAAACTTCACCAAGAAGAACCTTCGAATCATAGTGGGAATTCCCACTAGTCACTGCCGGCTAAACTATCAAAGAAGCGAAGGATATCTACGAACACTGCCTGCAGATTTGGAAGTAGTGAATATACTAAAATTTCTAAGGGTTATAGGCGTGATTAATGCACTATGATTAATAGGTTCACTATAACGAGTAAAAGGGACACAATAGTTCTTTAAGATGCGGAACGACTTCCCCTTAACAGAATAATAATAAACTTCCTTCCTTTTGTAATTCGGTTACAGAATTGCGCTAAAAACACCATCATCACCACCAACGGTGTAACAACCGGTATCCGGTCTACGCCTGCTTTAATAAAGAACTCCAGGTTTTGCGCCGAGGTCCACCAATGGTATTCCTAAAATCACGCTCAAAATCTCCTTCTGAAGCACACTCAAAACATCTTCAGTCGCCAAAAGGAACATTTGCAATTAATATAATTTTAATTCCATTGATCCTTAGTTACAGTAGATAGAATCGATGAACTTGGATTTGACTTTACAAAAAAAAATTTGATAAAGTGTGGGAATACAGCAGAGACCTACAAATTTATAAGGTAATCTAGAGCTGAGGTTGATATCTAGATGCGATAGCGTCAGGGCGCAACGCAGAAAAGTGCTCAAATGATCTCTTGGGCTATAAAAACCAACGGCTTCATCAACTCGCCACGGTCAAACCGAGAAAGGTGGAAAAGCAGACTTTGGGAAAGCAAGGGCAGATGTCGCAGTAAACCGTCATTGATGAGGAAGAGGGTCCTATATTGAATAGAATGGAATGGTTATTTATGGTATGGAAAATCTAATATTTTAATTTAATATTTTTTAATTTACTTAAATGTTGTACCCGTCCACTTACTTCCACTAATTTTCATCATACGCCTACGATTGACACATAAAACTTGACCCCGACTCCACGAAATTGCATACTCTAGACCTAATTCGAATAACCCAACCAATTCTCCCACAGACTCAACCTAATTATTCAAAAAGAAAACGACAGCAAAATCCCTGTTGCTTGTCCACCCTACCGTAAAAACCGCACGAGAACGACTACCGAAAACCAGCTGCCAAATGAATTGATAGTACACGCATAAAGCTATTTCGTCGGGGATCCTGGATCCTGAACGCGAAACCCAATAACGAAATTTTCTAATTTAAAATTTCGCTAGGAGAAGTGGCGCACAGGACTACCATAAATTATCAACGCTTGTCAATTTTTAATTGTTCTCCAGCTACCATCCGCCAGCTCTCAGCACTTTTATGTCGTTAAAATGAAAACCTGTTTTCAAAGCTAATTTCCTGTTCCAGTGGAAATGATGAAGGATGTGGAGAAATTAAGGGTAGCAGGGATCACAGATAAGTGGGGAGAATAGCGGAATGCAGGCACGGTAGTGGATTGGCTTGTGCTTATACAGAAATTTTGTGTAGTCATCCTTTTTTCTCTGTCCCTTGTGGAAGATACATAAATTAGAAATGCTACGAAAAGAATCCTTGCGTCCCCGAAATAATAATATGCTCAGAATCGAGGTTTCCTTTGAACTGATAGGAAGAGGGTGTTTTTCGATATTAAGAGCTCTGCATTGCGAAGAGGTAGAGAAACCTGGCGGTCCATTTGGTATTACTACACTGCTAAGTCAATTTAAGGTAAGGCGTCGCTACCCAATATCCTTCCAGGACCAATGCAATTCAATATCAGGGAGGAATCTTAATTCGATATAATTTCACCCAGTCAAATTTTTTCGTCCTTCATATGCGGTTAAAGAAAATTGTCCCAGCAGTTCCTGGGGGAGTTTGAAATTATACTCGTTATTGCGTCCGTACTTAAGAGCTGAACTTATGGCAATCGTAGCTGACACCGAGTGAATCCTGAACAGTTGCTGACAAGAAACGAAAACGTTTGTAACGTATATTGCACTTTGGGGATTTCTCGCCAATTTCTTTATATTTCTGTATTTGCGGAAACACTTTACCAGCTGCCGTGAAAAGACATCCCATCCCAATATAAAGCTAGCAAAAAAGTACCAAAAAACCCATCGGCAAGAATGGGGGATGACAATAAAGTGGAAAGTGTAAATAGGGGAACGAGTGACTGGAAAATCAAATCGAAATCGCTTTCGACATGTTGCTACAACGGGAACATGCCGCTGACACGGTTGCGAGTATCGTAACCAATTTCATCGGTTCAAATACTCCCGCATTTATCAGCGATTTTTCTCTTCCCTTATGGGGGTTGTCGACGTAAATGAGACGACTGGCAGAAAGACTTGAATCTGGCGAAACTTCTGTCCTCGAACGTTTACGCTTTTTCCATTCGAGATTCTTTGAAATAAGACCATTGGGACTTTGTATCATAGAAATATATTTCCGTCGAATATACGTTTGGTAATCGGCGCAACAAAGTGATACGAAGGACAGTGGAAGGAAGATGGTTCTGTTCAGCAAGACTAAGGAGTAGCTTGACATTTCATCCGAGTTAATATGGACTTGCTTAGTATTTCAGCACATTTTCACCCCCAAAGAGAAGAGTCCAAAAGGATGGACGACATTGGTAGTTCAAACACGGGCTTACTGAATCCAAGGCGAGCTAAAATTGATCGATGAAAGAGGGTTTAAGAAATCCTTGAATGCAAGCAAGTGTCCTGCATTGTACCTTCAGCCCTAGTCAGCCGATTCGTAACTCCAGCATTCAAAATACATCTTTTTGGCATCTTCCCGAATGGGTTGTTGAGCGATACAACTCGAGTTTGTTACAACACGGAGGTCATACATCATCACACAAACATACACATATCAAGCCACTCTCATTTCTGCATTCGTGCCGTTTGAAGTTTAGTTATGACAAAAGGTCAAACGGCTTCGGCCATAAAACTCTCTTCCTTGTTGATAGCATGATAGAAAGGATACTCCATGTCCATGTTAGACGCAGCCCAGTCAGGGCTAGCGGAGTCGTTTGAAGCACGGAAATGGGACTTTGGCTAGTTGTGGACTATTACTACTTTGTTGCTCAATTCCCTATAGTTGCGTTATGGCTGACGAGCGCTACTGGCAAGCGTTCATCTATTTTGGCAATCTGATTTGCGGGAATTTATATGGGCTTGTTACTTTCGGACGGAGCAGGACGAAGTGCTCAGAATAGATAGATGGACAGTTATGTGGCGCCTTGGATACTTTTTTCCGATACATCTACCACAAAACGACCAATTGTCGAGGCAATGGGGTTTGTGGTTTATGATTGTTTTGAGAAAGTGCTAAATGTTGCTTGTTGACTGAGGGAATCGTAAGCCGATTTTTATTTGTTTCGGTTTATGATAAAAAAAGTGGAAAATTTTGATTGAAGAAAGTTCTGATGCTCTAAATTCCCGCAGAGTACAACTACATTGCAGTCAATGTCTCCTTTAGAAAATTCTTAGTTTTTTTCGGACGTCATTCTAACTATGGAAACTGCAGGTTAGATGATTCTCCTGAAGAGCGAAATCTTGACCACGGGAGTCAGTTTTCGGGTCTCGTAATAGGTATACATTTTTAAAACAGGTATTTCATTCTTTTGTCAACAAGTACCCAATCTACAAATCCTCCCTTCTACCGATCCTGTGAGAAATTACCAAAACCTCTCATCATATGTGACCTCCCGGGCGGATAAGGAAACGCTCGGCAGATGTGTAACGATGGAAGCGGTAACAAAACCCAATATCGGAGGTTTTTGGGAAAGAACAAACTCCAGGCCGACCATATGCAGAGACCTCGGTAATGGAAAGCTTGGGTACGTTTCATCTCTCTTTTGGAAGGGTTTGAAGTTTAGAGGGTAACACCAAGGGCAGTGTTGCCTTTTGGCAGCCGATGATTGCTGCAAGACTCGTAAGGAAAAAGGCGAATACAGAAAGCAGCAAACCCCAAAAGCGTTTCTTTAACAGGGAGAGCGCATAAATGAAGAGAATTGAAATTTCCACCAAAATAATCGTGTTCTCGTAGGTGCCATTAAGTTGTCCCAAAATGGGGGCACTAAAAAAAAATTTCAAATGCCGTGTGTGAAGCTCATGCGAAAACCGGGGTGATAGGTCGCTGCGAAAGTGACGATGAAAATAAGAACGGTATCACGGAGTCCTTATGCAGCCAGCAATCGGCCAAGAAGTAAAAAGCCTCTATATCGAAGAAAGCCGATGAATAGCGAAAATGGTCCACGGACTTGGGTAATAGCGTGGAAAAGGGACTGGACAGCAAGTGAAGACTAAAGTCCGAATGAAGGGCATAACAAACGAATGAAAGGCCTTAACCGAAGGAACGAGGCGTTAAAATATTGAAATAATAAAGAAAAGGTATGGATGGATAACTTCAGTTTGAATGGTTGTAGGCGACCGCAAGCGTCTGAAGGGGTAGTTGAGGAAAGTGCAAGATGACGAGGAGCATGAGTCCACCTGTTGAAGATGCAAGCAACAGTTTCAATACTCAAGCGTGTATAGAATTTTCGGAAGTGGATCCGATGACTAGGTATTCCTAGGTTCTATGCATCTTCAGCAACGCCAAGAATTCTATCTCTAATCAATGATGAGATTGCATCTCGACTGTCTGCTTGTATGTCACTACTACAATTAAAATCACTTGTGTATTGTGGCGCGGTTGCGATTGTCCGATTGCACGGTCAGAAGATTCGCTTTCGCGTTATTGATTTGAGTAACCGAAGAGATTCACCTCTCTGGATTAGTGCTGGGAAAATGCCATCTACTTCGTGTTGTTTCAGTGGTTTAAAAGTATCCACTGCCCACCCCCACTCTAGCTCCCGAACATACCTCTTTTCCTAGTTTCCAGTTCTCCTGCGGCGGTTGGGTGGGACCCCGGGAAATGAGCTTTGAGAAGCAGGTATACTCTGCCCTCCTCATTCTCGATAAATGTCCCATCTTCCTTCTTCAAACAGACAGAAGATATTGGCCCATCTTTGGGTAAAGCTTTGTAAAACAGGATTACTTCTGTGGTTTGTTTGATCCCGTCAGAGAATTCCCTGAAGCTGTTCCGTTTTGCTTCCTTGAGCCTTTTCCAATACGCAGTCAGTGCATTTCTGCACCTCGGCCAGTCCTCAGTTTGTTTTGCCCAGCAGAAGACTTTTCGAACCTCTGCTCTCACGCTGACTAGATTCTTGTTCCATCATGGTACATCCCTTGATGACTTAACTGTCTTAGCCGAACAGCTGGCCTCATACGCGTCAATGTCGACTGTATTGAGGTTTTCCACCACTGAGTCTGAGTTATTGCTCAGGTACGTTTCATAGGAATCCCAATCCGTTCACCTGGGATTCCTTAGTATTCTTTTTATTTCGGAGTTGCCCGCAATGTGGAATCTGATTATTCTGTGATCAGACATAGAGGGCTCATCCGATACCCATTAATTGCTGACCAGCCTGTTCATCAGATTATTTCCTATAGTTATGGCTAGTACCTCGTATCTAGTGCTGGTCACAAATATTGGAGTGTTCCCTAAATTATATATTTCTAACTTATTGCTAAGAATAAATTCAAGAAAGTACTCACCTCTTCGTTTGGTGTCGCTGCTTCCCCAGACTTGGTGGTGAGCATTGGCATCGCAGTAGACGAGAAATGGTAATGCCCTGCTCTCACAGTACTTCACCAGTTTAGCGAAT
This sequence comes from Hermetia illucens, assembly GCF_905115235.1. Classification (NCBI taxonomy): domain Eukaryota; kingdom Metazoa; phylum Arthropoda; class Insecta; order Diptera; family Stratiomyidae; genus Hermetia; species Hermetia illucens. Next base: position 149,467,704 of record NC_051850.1, on the reverse strand, counting down.
AGCTCCGGTGAAACCCGAATGTCATCTCTTGGGAAGCAGCCTGATGTCACGACTGTATCTCGAGTTCTCCCAGCTTCCGGTGAAACCTGGATAGCCACTGGTCAGGAACTCTGAAAAACATATATATTTTAAATTGCGTTTCAGAATTATGCAAGATCTTGGGTTTTCACAAGAGGAGTCCCAAATTGCTTGCATGCTTCCTCCTTGCAAACCGCGAATCTACCCCCGACTCAGGGCTATCCCAAAGTTCTTTTTGGAACTTGCCCTTGAATTTACCGCAGATGCAGCTTTCGCATGGTGGAGGTTTATCTAGACTATCTTAGTGCTGGCCTTTGGCTCCGTTATTGTTTGAGGCTCTTCTCAACTGTCGGAGTATCACCCTCCTCCTCTGACATCTCGTTTTCCTGCACATCGCTGTCCATCCTAAGCCCTAGAAGACCTAGGTCTAGTTCGTCCAGCTTCTGCTCTTCACTGGACAGCAGGTATACTTCGCTTACTGATCCAGTCCTTTCCGCCTCTATGGCTTCCGAGAGTTCTTCGGGGACTTCGGTATGCTTTTCACCCGGTGTCTCCTCCGAAGTGTCTTTCCTCAGCTTTTCTCTGTGTACATGCACGGGTATGTTGTCAGATAGTTGATATGGAAACTGCAACGTTGAATTACCTACAGCGATCGGTCTTCTGCCCCGATCGTGAGGATCCCACCTTTGCCCTCCACCTTGCTTCTGAAGGCTTTCCATAATCATGTATGGAGATCCTTATTCTGAGCGATTAGGAAGCCCACGCGATTTTCCTTCTCTATTGTTGCAGCTTTCGAGAGAAACACTGTCACCATGTATGCTCCTGGTGTATCATCCCCAGCACATGGTAACAGTTCTGCTCCTTCCCAGTCTGGCAATATAGGAACTATGGTCCTAACCCACTTTGCAATGTCTTCTATCGCGCAGTCCACCAGTATATGACCTGGTCGAAAGCGTATACCGGTGAACACAAGTTTCGCAGTGCATCCCGTGCAAGGTTTTCGATAGTTTCCTGCTCCTCACGAGTGGGCATTTGCTCCGGAAACATTTTTCGCAAAATGGCCATTGACCGCACTAGCATAGTTAATGGCGGGCTGCCAGATTCCTGTCTTCACCCTTGACCTGCCCGGGTTTTCTCCCCTCTTGGGTTCAGGTTTTGATTTTTTGGGACAATTGGGGCTAATCTCCGCTACTCCCCGCTTTCTCGGCTCCGATTAAGCTGGCTTAGGTCTATTCTGAGTCTTCTTAAGGACCTTTTCTGGTTTCAGGCCTTCCCTCAAATAACGCAGGTACCATTTAGCACCTGCGCCACTGAGACCTATCTCCTTCCTTGTTGCTTGTCCCTGTTTTTTGAGAATTTGTCTTGGACCTTGGACCTTGGACCTTGGACCTTGGATCCACTGGATGACGTCCCAACTTCTCCCTTCTTGGGTATATTCACCTGGCTCTCAGTATCTCGGAAATTTTCCTCTGTCTGGTTAACCACTTTGTGTGCGGCACGGGATCCCGCTTGTTTAGTTGTAATTTTCTTTATTTTTGTAAAATTACTCATTTATGACTTGCGGTTTCATCCAAGCCAGAGGCAACTCATCAGACGCTGCCTCACCTCTGCCCTGGGAGCAGCGTAACCGAAGTGCTTACAAGGTAGTATTTGCTCTCTTCTATCAACTAAAAAACACGTCATGTGTATGAATTATAACGAACACAAATTTGCCTTGTACAATTTTGTTTAAGAATCGAGGGATTCGTAAGTCCGCCATCCACTTAAACCGCAAGTGATAAATTTTGCAACTTGGGTGCTTGCCCAAGGATGAGGGTTCTGTGGACCACAACGGTGAAAGCATGTTGCTTTCCAACCGCTTTCCGATCCGCCATTGAGTGGATGGAAGACTTAGGAATCCCTTGATTCTTAAGGGGGTCATCCCGTGTGAAGGCCGTTTTTTTGCCTTTTTTTGAAAAATTATTTTGGAGGACTGGATAAAGATAAAAACGTGATTTTTTCACCATATGTTTATTGATATCTCTAGTATATGTGATCTTGATATCGTGGCTAATTTTTGGAATACGTGTTAATTTATGCACCCATCTCCAAAAAAGGTGTTTTTCTGCTGCCACGCTGGAGGGCGCTGTGTTCATCTGAGAAAAAAAAACTAAACGGCATTTTAATGTGGACAATTTTCCACGGTCCGCAAACTAGGATAATTAGAAAATATTAAAAAGTAAATTTTTGGTGGACTTTTAAACTTAATTTTTTGGGTTTTTGGTGTTTTTTTACGGCTTTTTTTATGAATAAAAAAAATGACCAGTCCGATTGCAATTATCCTAGTTTGCGGACCGTAGAAATATGTATTAAAGAAGTCGTGAAAATTTCAAAGAATTTAGTTGAATCGATTTTGAGCCGATTTTCAAGATGCAGTTTCGAGAAAAACGAATTTGAAAATTTAAATGTGATTATCAACAGTAAAATTTTAACTCACCATTAATCTGCTGTACCTGGTCCATAGAGAGCACCCCCCATTTCTTCAAAAAAATCTTGTGAGCCCGATTGTTGCTCTTTGGTTTCAATTCTGGCTCTTTTAGCGAGGTCAGTCGATCGTTGTTCGGACCGCCAAATTCACACTTCATTACGGCGGTCGACATAAACCTGACATATGTGACCAACTTGACATCCCATTGTCACTAGGATTTTGTAGTGACCGCGGCTGCGCGACGGGAGCGCAATCTCATTCGGCTCTTTCTTAATTAATTTGCTGAAACAATGCATTTAATAGTGTGCAATTGCCTTAATGTTCGCCGCAGATTGCACATTATTGAATGCATTCGGGCGAATTGATCTTGACAAGAGGCGAATGATTTGCCGCATCCGCAGGCACATGCGCATGTTGCCGCAACATTGCCTAGCGAGTGAGAAAGGCTATGTAGCGGGAATAGAAGCGGTGCGCGAGAAAAGAACGGTGAGGGTCTGGTTTTGGAGCGTTGAAGCGGTGCCGAGAAAAAGAACGGGGGAGTTGGATTTTGGCTTTTGGAGTGGATGAGCTGGGCGAAACAAAAGAAGCAGGAGTAAGGTCTTTTTCTGAGGGAATGGAGGAGCTGTGCGAAGGAAAGGAGAGGAAAGAGTTTTTGGATTTGGCGTTGGCAGAACTTGGAAGGTGGAAGAAGCACAAGAGGAAGAGCAGCAAGTGAGTTTAAGAGGAGGAAAAGAATAAATTGTTGACGCGGGTCGTGGGAGAAAGGAAAGGAAGTGAGGCGAAGTAGCCCGGACGAGAGAGAGGTAGGAGAGAAAGTAAGAATTGACATTTGGAGGGAAGAATTATGAAGAAATTCAAGCTGACGAAAGTGATGTGATTCAATTCGTGACGGGATGGATCGTTAGTGTCGAAAATAGTGGATAAATCCCAGAAAGACACAGTTGTACAGTGAGAAACGTGTGGATTCTAGCATAAATGATTAATCGTTATGTAAGAGTTAAAGCAATACGCCTGATAATAATATTCAAATCTAAATGAAATTAATTTTTTTATAATCGGTTTCCTTAATAGATTTGTTTTTAGAACTTTGTAAACCAGCCGCCAACCGAGCTCGGAGTGACGACTAGGGGTGAGTTATTGTTTTTATTTTTCTTTTTCTTATTGTTTTTATTTTTTTTTATTATTTCTTTTCTTGTTTTTCTTTTATTGATTTTCTTTTCCTTTGTGGAATTTTATCTTCATTTTATTTAGTTTTAATAATTGTTAAGAAATTGATTTGCACAATGAAGTGTGAATAATGTAATAGTGGTTTGAGGACTTCCTCCCTTTCAAATCCTCCTCCCCCCCCCCTGCAGAACTGTTTTATAAGGGACATCCTCAAAGTGAATAACTGGCCTGAGGATGTCGAGGTAGGATAGGAACCTCAGAGACCGTGCCTCACACAAGATCTGAGGCGGAAAAGTCGATCATTGAGACAGTGAACCGTCGTGGATCTTCCCCTCTTTGATCGCGGGACTCGGGTCCGGAGACTTACGGCTCTACGCGCGCGGTCGAGCCGTTTTTTTTTAATTTCCAACTTTAGTTCGCGTTCTGTTTGTCCTTCGATAGGCCGTCGCGAAATCCATATTAATATCGAGTTTAGAATCCGGTGCGGACCCATGCATCGGAATAGACACGTTGTTTTGAGTAATGAAGCGTGAGGGATCAAAGCGCTCAAAGGACCCCCCAACATTCCCGAGCCTGGCTGTCGACCGAGCACTTTGAGGGAGCTTCAATCGTTGTGGGCGGACCTTCACGGTCAATTTAGCCAATTTGTTTAGATTTTTGGGATAGCTCTGCCCTCTAGGTCGTTATTGGCCACTCAGGATGATCGACCTGACCACCTATTTCCATTTTTAACATTACAATTTTGAGAATGCCATTGAATCCTTCATTGAAAATAATTACAACCAGAAAAGTGGATATTTCTACGACCTTGGCCCCAGAATGAAGGTGTTTAGGAGTGAAAGTCCAGATCAATCCATTTAACGACTCGTTATTCTGGGTCTCTGCTCCTAAACATCTGTTCAAGAGATCATGTCGTGACAAATCTTCGTAGATTGGTTTGATGACTGTTTGAACCTCTTCAGTCAAAGGTGCCTTCTCGTGGTGGAAACTATCCAGTTCTCCTTTAGCTTCCGCTTTACACCATTTGCACCAACTGTCCTCACCTGCTGGACAATTTTGATACTGAGGATTTTCGTCTGTAGAACATTTATGGAAGAAAGTTGCCCAAATTTCTTCCTTCATTCCTTCTATCGAATTTGCGTGTCGATGAATAGCTAGCCCAAAAAATGTAGTGAGGTCGTTAATAACCTTATCAGTAAGTTTTCCAGCCCCTTTTCCACCAATGCCTTTGTGATTCTTCTTTGCATATACGTACGTATTCCTTTTTTACTACCACGTATATTTTATTATTTGAGGAAATTTGCAGAAATACCGGAGAAAATTCCAGCAAAACGCAATATACAATATACAAAACTTGTCGCAATTGGAATATCCATGTTCATGCTTGCTAAAAGTTTCATTGCTGATGTTGATGGGAAGTTCTTTTCGTTCTCTGATAAGTATCGATTCCCATGAAATACTCATTTTTTAGTGCGAGCATGACCTTGAACGTTAAAGCGATATCTCTTCGTACGATCCATTTAAAAAAATCACTGAACACTTAAACAGCACAATACTTACAACAAACTATAACTGAGTACAGCCTGAAAACCTTTCAATGCTCACTCTAAACTGGATTATCCTTTTTATTCCAAACAGCAAATAAGTTTAGACAATTGACTGGTTTTCCATATTTTTATGTTTATACCTGTGTTCGAATTTATAAGGCTCAGGTAAAAAACTAACAGGTAAAAAAAAGGTTTGATGCTTTTTCTCATCGAGTACTCTAGCCGCGGCTGCAGACTCCTTACTTGTTTAACACTGTAATTTCTGAACGAATCAAAATATCGGAAAATCCCTTTGCCCACATATTCTCCACTATATATAGATATAATTCATGCAAAAAAAAAATCGATTTCTCCAACCCGACACACGGGATGACCCCCTTAAACAAAATTTTATATTACTCCCACGAATATGGGTGTTAGGAGGTCTGCTTGCCATAGCCCCCCGTAGCACATTAAGGTCAAAATTACTCACTGAGGAGACCAGGTATCAGTGAGGGTTTGTTCAAATACAGTCAATTACCCCCGACTTTAAACTACCCAATGGGCACGGTTCGCATGGCACCCGGATTGGGGGAGACTCCCTAGTCTAGATTCAGTGTTTTGTGAATAGTAGGGTCAGCTTGTAAGGGTGTGGCTATCACTACTCACTAACGGTCTTGGTAGACGAGACGCTTGACCCCTGGATAGCTACACATCACGCTAGACGAAAGGCAGCTCACTGTCAAAGAGAGATAGGTTAGCCCCAGGGAGCTATATTCAGTCCGCTAGACCGCAAAGAAGAAGTTACTCATTCTTATACATATCCTTCCCATTCGCTCCTCTTCCCTAGATAAGGTTGGCAATTCTGCTTAAGCTTGCTGATATAAAAAACGCTATTTTGAGGGCTCATAACTTTTTAAAGGAGGGTGACACCACCAATTTTCATCAGCTTCGTGGAAGAGGCACCTCTTCGTTTCTCCATCACTTACCACCTCCTCCGGGGGCGGGGTTGAATGTTCCACCTTTACGTTATAATTCGCTTGATGGCTTAAGTTCAGATTAGTCACTAATTATTGTGGCCCATCCCTCATCATCTTTTAATCAATCGTAGTACTATCCTGCTCAGAGCTAATTGATATCTCTAGTACGCTGCAGCAGAATCCCTTGAAAATAATTATCCTTAAATACATTTATCATAAATTTGAATAAAACTCGTTCATCTAGGCACTAGGCCTGTCCGAAAGGTTTCGAAATAAAATTCAAATAAATTCGTAACTTTGATCAATGGATGAGGCTGACCAAACAACGATAACGGAATACTCAACTAAAATCGATTGCAAACTACGTAGACAAACTTTCCTCGTATTGATTATCTTTTCGAAATTTAATCTCTTAGGTCTATTCAATTTTGCTCCACAATTCAATACATTTGCAACACACGTTCGTTCTATCTCAAGACCACTTTGATTCCAACTTTATTAAACTTTAACCATCCACTGGGCAATTTGACCCAATATACCTACCTACATGCATATTACTCGTACGTCCTGTGGAAGCAGGCATTGATATCTAACTGCTCGTTCTGTACTGAGGAATTCGCTGATGTTGCTCACAAATCAGTTTCAGGTGGTTTGGGTCTAAAGAGGCTTTTGGATTGAAAGGGTAATATCCAACAAAATCAGAACTTGAGCAGAAGACAGCTGAAATTCCACAGTAAACTCGGGACCATACTTCCCTTTCTTACTATTAACGCACTTCCACATTCTTCCAAGTCAAATAATAATTTACGGAGTATTCCAGCACTCGAAGAGTCTGAAAATCTGAATCAATAGTTTTTCCATATGCAATTGCACTATCCAATTTTCTGCCTGCAGTCCTCGAACGACCGTAGGGTCGTGCTCTTCACATTCTTTAACTTTGATAGACCACAATGTGCTCGGAGAAATTTAATTTCGTTGGCAAACAGATCTCGCCGTTAAATTATACCCAAGTTGATTTTCATAATTCTCGGATACAATCAACGTCGCGTGCATTGGGAGCGTACGTATGTGTTTGAGTCAATTTCAAAATGCAGAAGCTCATCCTCGTATTAGCTCCGTAATATCAATAGGAAAATCTATCGTCACCTTCTACGGAATACCATCGGGGGATGTTCCAATCGGATAACGTAGCTCATGAGCCTTTACTATCTTTTCAATTATCTATTTGAGGTAGGGTAATGTGGACTTCCGTAGAACTCCGGCAATCAGCTAAGAAAATATTTTTAGATTGGATTTGGTATATGTCGCAGAGAGGAGTTTCCTGGTAGTATTTTTGGAGTGAATTTCAGGGGTTTTCCTCAATTGTGGGAAAAAAAGTTCTTAGATGGAAGGAAGTCTCGTTTCCCACCATCAATCCGCCAGTGTCCGTGAGTCGGCCATCCTACCGTATACCCTCACATTTGACCCAATCACGTCAATTCGTTGCTACATTCGCCCTACTCTACCCCAATCCAACTCCTCCAGCAATATGTCGAACAAAATACCAAGTCTATAATTGAAATTTGTACAAGTAAACATTTTCTTAATGATATCAAATCCATTATTCATCAGTTTCACTATATATGTATCTGAACCCGAGTCTATGGCATTCAGGCGAAACTACCCCGGGTAATGGACGAGTCAACCAACCAACCAATGAGATTGCATATTGGAGGGATCACTTGAGAGGGTTTAGTGCGGGGAAAGTAGTGCGAGCTAGGAAAGAGGTTGCGATTCCCTACTCCGAGGATTCATTATCGATGAGTATCCGAGGTTAAGACGTTTCAACATCTACTGTTTGTTGACTGTTTTTAAATAAGTCGATTTAAAACTGGAGAATTTCCTGAATGATTCCTGGAAGGATGGTTCCTTGCTTGAATGCGGTATTATCATCTTGTCAGCAGTTGCATTTTCCTTTGAGACTGAGTAATCCCGAGAAGGTATTGCGTTAGAAAATGCAATTTGAATACCATTAGGAGGTTGGCATTCGAATGGAGAGACGTGAATAGTGCTTAGAATCTAAGAACGAATCTCAGATTCATTTTCCCATAGGATAGTTTAGTGTATACCTGGAAACTGGAATAATAGTTTCTAAAGGTTTGGAGCTGATTCTTTGGATGAACTTTACACAACCTTGGAGATTATATATAACGCGTTTTCAAACCACGCTTCCTGAAGTTAACGAAAATTGTAACGAACTCGCTGCATCGCAATTAAAGGAATTGAAATGTCGGCTTGCAAAGACTGCTTAGGATGCAACTAGTTCGTAATAAGTAGAAGAGGAAAATGGTTCAATAGAAATTGATTGATTTTGTGAAAACAATCAGAGCCCCGCTGAGACAAGCAACAACGGTACCAGTCTATACCAAGTGCATGGCTCAGCATTCAAGCTGGTGGATGCAAGATTTACCTAAATCTCTACCGAACTAAGGAGTTGAAACGCAACACCACGCCGAGGCCCGAAGGTCTCTTCTCGCTTAAGCATAACCAAAACCCCCATGAAACTACCACTAGGGGACCTACCGCAAATAACCGAGCTGTACTCACATACAACGGGAGTTCACCCGAAGTATAAGAGTCCAAGAGCTATCCCGGTTTCCATGGTACCAGTATACCCCTGGTAAGGTTTCGTGAGCAATTTGCCACATCAGACGACTCCCCGTGCAGACTCGGGCCTGATCGCCCTAATTAGGCCTTTGGAGCATTCGCCTACTGCATCACGGCCGGCAAACGAAAGTGAGTACAGCGTCTCTCGGTGCCACCACTATGGAGGTTCTCCTCGGCCACTTGGTTTTGGTTTGGCCGACAGGGTTGCCTCCCCGTCTTCCTCACCGCCACCACTGAGCACCAGTGCCTCAGTAGTGGGAAATGTGACTACTTTGGCATCTAATGGTACGACGTAATCCCTTGGCAGTCGAAATTCGTGGCGGGACTTGGAAAGGAATACGCCGAAAGAGGAACTGGTCGACTTAACGATGCTGTTGTGAAAGACAGATAACAGCAATCAGGAAAAGCATATCTCCACTACGAGGAAGAACAAGGAGAGGCTGAATATTCACAAGATATCAGGGATCTGATACAATGTCACCCGAAAAATGCAGGTGACACCTCCCTAACATAAGGTAGGTTAAAACGCGACGAAACGGAATAAGGCGCAATTAGTGAAACACTTGATGCTCAGAAAGCAACCAGAAAGATCTCTTCGTCAGTTCGGAAAACCGAGCAATGGACAAACAAGCGGCAAAAAGAAACACCGAACGTTGAAAGGGGATCTATTTTTGAAGCAAAACAAAGCTAGCGGATAGTTATAGTAACCAAATTGATATTGCGATGGCGATGGTGACCATCCTGAGTGGCCCGAGATGACCTAGAGGGAAGAGCTATCCCAAAAACCTAAAAAAAAAACAAAATTTGGCGGAACTGACCTTGAAGGTTCGCCCTCAAATCTTGAAGCTCCATCGAAGTATTCAATTTTACGATCTCCTCCAATATCAAAGCCGGCAAAAGAGAAAGCTCATGGGAGCTCAGCAACTGAAAAAGGTGAAGGAGTCAGTAACAGGAGTTATCTGGCCAGGACTCACTGCGAACAAAGCCCTAAAGAACTACCTTTTATGCAACTTGGGACTAAAAGAGTTGAACTGTCCGAATTCATCAAGGACAAGCAAAACGTGCACGAAGCCATTAAGAACATGATGAGACATTAGGTCGCAGGAAGAGATAAGAAAGCCCGAAAAGCCGAACATCCCAGCCTCAACAGTGTCACAGGCGACCCAAGTGACACCCAAGCATAAATTCATCGACCTTCGCTCAAGTAAAATAGTGCGAAACAAGGAGGGGGAAGCTTTGGGAAATCAACAGGCCCCAAAAAGGAAACAAGTCGGGGAACCGGAAGCTGGACGCTTCAGGTACGAAAGCTTTTGTGTATTTCTTAGTACGTAGCACGTAATATATCCATATATTATGTGAGTATCCACTTTCGGGTGATATTGACATTCATAGTCTTCAATTTTCAAAGAAGCAACAAATTTGAGGTATTATAACTTTGTTAGTGCGATTTCCACCAAACTTGGTAAGATCATGCTCTATATTATAGTCTATATCACTGCAAAATTTCATGGTACTAGGATGAACTTAAGGGGGGTTTCCAACCAATTACAAAAAAATGTAGTAATATACTATTACTAACTTTATTTAAACAGATATCGGCATGGAAGGTATTTCGGAGTCCAGGCACTATATAGTGGCAGCCCCCTGGTTTTTTTAAGATTTTTCGGTTTAGTAGTTTCTGAGAATGGCCCCCTTAAATAAGTGATCACTTTCAACCCCTCGTGCTCCCCACCCTTACAACGAATGTCAAAACTAAGACCGGCTTTGAAAAGTACTAATCGAGACCTTTAATTTGATACCCCACATGACTATATTTGATGAAAAAGAATGTTACACCCCCCTTTTGCATGTATGGGGACCCCCCCTTAAATTCGACGTAGAAGGATGTAATTCACTGTATGCGTGAGCGTTTACAGTTCCCACCTTTCTACCAAATTTGGTGTCAATCGTTATAACCGTCTCCGAGAAACATGCGTGTGACGGACAGACAGACAGACAGCACCCGGTCTGGATGCTGTTCCCAATAGAGCCCTTAAACTCGCTGTTAAGACCAAACCCGACTGGTTTATCAGCGTGTTTGAAACATGCATGGTAGAAGGAGTTTTTCCCGACCGGTGGAAGAAGCAAAAACTAGTTTTGCTCCCGAAGCCGAATATCCAGGACACCCATCATCATATCGACCGATTTGCCTCATCGACACGGCAGGAAAGATGCTCGAAAGTGTCATCTACAACAGACTGCTCCCTATCATCGAATATAAGGATGGACTATCGGAGCGACAATTTGGATTTCGTCAAGCCCACTCAACGATCGACGCCGTAGACGTTGTTTTGAAGCTGATTCGAGACGCGATGTCGTCTAAAAAATGCTGTGCCGTAGTGACGTTGGACATCAAAAATGCGTTCAATTCCGCAAGCTGGGAGTGGATAAAAAGTTCACTGGCTAAAGCGGGTGTCCCTAGTTACTTGACTAAGCTCCTCAACAGTTACCTTTCGGAGAGGACACTGTGGTACGACACGGATGAGGGATCCAAGCAGTACACCGTCACCGCAGGAGTACCATAAGGCTCAGTGTTGGGTCTTCTCCTGTGGAACGTCATGTACAATGGGGTCCTTGTCCTTCCAGTGCCAAAGGAGGCCACGATAATCGGTTTCGCAGATGATCTAGCTGTGGCTGTCGTCGCGAAAGAACCTGAAGATGTTGAAATGTACGCTAATGAAACCATTAGCGCCATAAAAGCGTGGCTGGAGATGGTTCAGCTTGACCTTGCGGAACAAAAGACGGAGGCGGTCTTGATTACCAATCGTAGGAAGAGGAATACGGTTAATATTCGCGTTGGTGGTCACGTCATGACTTCGAAACCGGTTATCAAATACCTAGGGGTGATGATTGACGCTAAAATCAATTTCAGGGGACATCTGGACTATGCCTGTGAGAAAGCGGCAAATACCAGCGTATCATTAGCGCGGATGATGCCTAACATTGGAGGTATAGTCGCAGATTACTTGTGGCCGGAGTGGTTCCCTCCACACTCTTATACGCGGCACCAGTTTGGGAGGAAGCACTAGCGTGTGAGAGTAATCGTAGGAGAGTGAATATGACTTACCGCTTAGTGGCGCTAAAGGTGTGTAGCGCCTTCAGAACAATATCAGGCGAGGCAGCGTGTGTTATTGGGGGAATGATCCCGATAGACATTCTGGCAAGTGAGGCACGCTGCCTGTACGAGGCAAGGAAAATGAATCCTCTTGAAGAGGATGCAGAATACCGAAAGGCGGCAAGGCGAGTCACTGGAGAAGTGGCAGAAACGGTGGGACGACTCGCAGAAGGGTCGCTGGACCCACACTTTGATTCCCCGTATTGAAGAGTGGATCCAGCGACGACACGGTGAGATTAACTACCGTCTGACGCAATTCCTGTCAGGACATGGCGGTTACAGGAAGTACCTGCACCAATTCAGGTTGGATGATTCTCCCTTGTGTCCTGAATGTGGTTGCACACCTGAGGACCCGGAGCACGTTATGTTCCACTGTTCACGATTTCTCTCAGAAAGGAGGAGTCTGGAAGACTCCCTGGAAACCACCCTAAGCCCGCAGAACATCGTCGGGGAAATGTTGAAATCGGAGGGAAACTGGTGTGCGATGAACACCGCAATCAAACGAATACAAGAGGAACTTGGAAGAGCGGAGCACGCAAGGAGGACGCGAAGAACGGAAGGCGTGGTCGCATAAAGCGCAGTCCACCCCGCGAAGTAATGCTTTGCGGCGGTCCCGCGGGAAGGAAAAAGGAGAAAGTGGGGGTGGTTTTAGTGGGTGAGAATCCCACACGCTGCTGCAACCTGGCGCGGCAGTGTCTTTCTAAGATTTCCACCTCCATCCGTAAAAAAAAAAAAAAGACAGACAGTAAACCGATTTTAATAAGGTTTTACACAAAACCTTAATAAGCACGATAGTTGGACTAAGGTCGTAAAAAAAAAAGAAATGAGAAACCAAAGATGCGAGTTCGCCCAGAGGCAATTGTAATCTCCCCCATAGGACATCTAACATATGCGGAGATACTGAAGAAGGTGAAATCTGACCCCGACCTAAAAGACCTAGGCGGAAGTGTCAGCAAAATCCGGAGGACCCAAAAGGGGGTTTGAGCTGAGAAAATCCAGCGTGGGAAAAACCGACGGCTTTCGTAACCAAGTTATAAACTCACTTGGGGAGAATGTCGCGGTTTGCTCCCGAAAACATGAGGTCTATATACAGTACAAGGATATCGATGAGGTAACACCCAAAGAAGAGATTTGCACTGCCTTGAAGGAACAGTCAAGTTGGAGGAAGTCAGGGAAGAATCTATCGTGAGCCTAAAAAAAGTTTATGGCGGTACTCAAACTGCCACAATGCGACTGCCAGTGGAGTCAGCGCAGAAGTTGTTGGCCGTGGGTAAGCTTCGGATTGGATGGATTGTTTGCCTACTAAGGGAACAGATCTCTTTAAAAAGGTGCTTGAAATGCCTAATGTTTGGACACATGAAGGCATGCACTAGCAGCATCGATCGGTCCGATCGATGTCGAAGATATGAGGAAAAATGCATTTTGTGCGAAGAAAAGGAGGGAAGGGATAACCGGCATATTGGCGAAAGCGGTAAATGCCCAGCGCAGTGAAAAAATGAGGTTAATACAAATAAATCTTAATCATTGCAGAGTCGTACAAGATTTACTTGCGCAAAACCACTTACGAATCGGCAATGGAAATTTCTATCATTAGTGATCGGGTATGGGTCACAGTCGATATGGGCGTGCGGTCGTCAACCCATACAATATAGAATGGGTCAGGCGGCTAGAGACTTTGTGTGGGCAAAAATAAGTGTTATATTCGTATCTAGCTGTTACGCCCCACCGAGCCTCACACTGCCTGAGTTTGAAGACCTGCTAGACGATCTTGTTCACGACGCAAGGGGACGAAATCCAAAGGTGATAGCCGGTAAGTTTAATGCTATCGAGTGGGGCAGCAAAGAGACTAACGCGAGGGGGCGGTGCTTATTAGAAGAATTCGCCCAGTTGGATCTGGTTCTGGCCAACGAAGGCGATATAAACACTTATCGGAATGAGGGAACTGGTTCAATTGTAGATCTGACTTTTGTCAGCCCTACGTTAACACGTGACATGTCCTGGCAAGTTAGCGAGGACTTCACATGCAGCGACCACCAGGCAATCACCTTTGAACTAAGGACGGAGCCACAAGGCAGGAGACCCGCACCCCGGAAGCCGAAATCCAGAAGAACACCAGAATGGTCTGCCAAAGAGATGGACGAGCAGTCATTCATGGAGGTGTGGCTAGACTTGCCTAGCAAAGCAGGCACCTCTACGGATAGAGCTCTCCATGTCACACAGAGCATCTCAAAAGCATGTCACGCGTCGATGCCTAGGAGATGCTAATTCTCTACTAGAAGACCCAATTATTGGTGGAATAGTGAACTTGCCAGCCTTCGATCGATTTGCCACAGAGCCAGACGAACGGCTCAGAGGGCAATAGGTAGGATCGATCAGGGGTAAAAGGAGCATGCCTATAGGGAAGCTCGCAAGAACCTCAAGCTCGCCATCCAGCGGAGTAAGAGGGAATGTTTTGAGCAGCTCTGTTTGGAAGCGGACATAAATCCGTGTGGTAGCGCCTATAAAATCGTGACAGGACGTTTCAGAGGCCGATCGTCTCCGCAGATCACGTGCCCTATACTCTTGTCGAAAATAATCTAGAGGATATTTCCCCAGTAAGATGGGGGTACTGACACCCTCCAGCGCTCCCTGAATGTGACGCCGATTCCACCAGTCACCAGAGACGAACTGATGGAGATCTGCAGTCGAATAGGCGACAGTAAAGCCCCGGCTCTTGACGGCATACCCAATAAGGCCCTAAAACTTGCCGCCAAATGTAGACCGGATATATTCGCGGAGCTGTTCGAAACGTGCATGACGGAGAGTATCTTTCCTGCACCATGGAAGCGGCAGAAGCTGTTGCTGTTGCCTAAGGCTGGCAAACCTCCAGGGGAACCGTCCGCCTATAGACCCATATGTCTTCTAGACACTATGGGAAAAATGTTGGAGCGAGTCGTTTATAATAGATTACTTCCAGTCGTCGAGAGCCAAGGCGGGCTTTCAGATAGGCAGTATGGGTTCCCTAAAGCCAGATTAACCATTGATGCCATCAAAATGGTTGCTGGCTTGGCTGAAAATGCAATTCACGGAAGGGTTGAACCAGCAAATGTTGCGTGGTGGTGACCCTGGATGTGAGGAATACATTTAACTCGGGCAGTTAGAATGCGGGGGATGCGATCAATTTCATGATCGCTGTAATCCAGGATAAACTGCTAGAAGCAGAAGTGAGGAGGGCGCTGTTATGAACGCCGCAGGTAGACGAATGGAGACCTAGCTAAAGTAAGCTAACTCCGCCTAACTGATGTAATACCTGAAGGTGGTTCCACGGGGGGGGCGGTCGTGTGTGGCTTTTGTGGATCAAAATCCCACACTCTGGCGCGCCCAGACAGACAGACAATTGTTTTGCAAACAAAACCTTAAAAAACGTTCTCAAAATCCGAGTAAATTTAGTGGAAAATCAGGCACTCTTTCTTCGAGACATATGAAGTAGAAACTCTACCATCAAAATGACTAAATCCTTACGCTATCTTGTGGTTGCATCTATTCCCTAAATTATGTCTGGATTCAAAATTGCCCACTTAAGCCTTTCTCATTGAAAACCTTTTTATCTACACTCAGCCTTTGTTCAGCAGACATATTTTCGCTCTTATTTTATAAATTACGGTAATAAGGTTAAGACTTATTATCACATACGTACATACACGCAGACATATTTAGTCTCGTAAGTCTGGCATAACGAACAACGAGAATAATAAGGCAATCCTCACAAGGAGTAACATAATTTCATTGCCGTAAAGTAGAATGTAGACAACAGTTTTGCGAAAAAAAGGAATCAAATGAGGGAAGCATAGAACAATTTCGCTACACATGAGATTCATGAGGCATATTATAAACAACAACCCCGAACGGAGCGTTTTCAAGGTGGCCCAACTGTTGGCGATACCATCTTCATCTTGTGGTTGAGCCGCAAAATGCACAGTTTTCAACGCTAGAATTGTTTGGCGTAAAGAGGCAACCATTTGCATACCTTTAGACTTTGGCTCGTCATTTCTGAGCTGTGAGTCCTGAATTTCGTTGCCGTGTGCTTTCCTGTACTTATAAGCGGCTTAGCATTCGGAGAAGTAAATTCTATCATCGTATTATGCACGGCTCGGTTCCACAACAGAATATGCAAATCTCGCTTGTGCCATTGTCACATGCGGTTGGGAGATGGGGTTGCGTTTCGGTTGAGCCAATGCCTGGATGGAGGATATGTTACCTGTTACTGGTCCTATTGCTTAAAGCCTCTTTTGGCGAGACGTAAGTGTAACGGTGGTAAAGTGAGCATAACATACTATTCGTAGGAACGATTTAAAGTGTACGTAATTACAGTCAGAAGCAAGTAGGACATCCAGGGCTCTAGTAGTGTAAAGTCGGTCCTTTCGAGTAAATAATGTGGAGTACCTCCTGATATCATCTTTTGCGAATTTTCCCTGGCGTTGTCTTTAAACTTGCTCAGATATCACGAATCTAAACTGTTCTCATGTCACCAGCCCTATGAAAGCTAACCTAACTAGATTTTATGCACCGCGTCAACTCATCTAGTTAGCATCAGTACATTTGCATCGCTCCACCACCACGGCTGCATTTCCGAAATTATTCCACCGAACTTGAACTTCGCAGACAATTCCGCTTCCACCCCTATCGCACTTTCATTGTCTCCGTATCCGCTCTGAATAATGCAAATTCTCTATAATACGAATTACACGCGACACTAAATCGAAGCTCTATGGCTTCGAGCTGGGCGAGAGGGTCGTCATCTCCCGTCAGCAGTGTTAAGGATTCCCTGCAGTAATTTACCTGTTCCCGCTTTTATACTCGCACTAGGTTCTGTCTAATGTGCTCCTGCCCTTGTCCATAGTTTCGCTTATGTCTAATTATGCAATAATGTCCCGCGTAACTTTTTCTGTGTTTCAAGAACGCCCAGAGAATTGCTTTCGCACAGTGGAAACATAAAATTATCATATTTCATCCGGAATATTGTATACATCCCCGCATTGGGTTGAAGTGCTCGCATTACGGAGAATTAGAATGCGCAGAAAGGGAAGAGGGAAGAAAGTACAGAAGATCGTGGTTAAGCGTTTTCCTGAATGCATTCTTCCTTTTCGGTTCCTTTTTAAAATTTTAAATCCTGGCATTTATACAAGGACCAAAAAAATGAATATTTTCAAGATTTCGGTCCATTATAATTTTCACTTGAGCACTGGACATTCATGTCATTCCTTCAAGGATCATTCAGAACCATTTAGTGCGTGAAATGCATCTTCTCACGTCCAGGACAACCTACTGGAACAAGTTAGACTGCAATTTCCCTTCAACATGGGGTACCCATTCTTCCCTAAAACATTTGGAGCCGTATATACGATGACGCCAAGGACGACTTCCTAAGATGTGATATAATAGGGCAGCTACTTATGCTCCTTTACCAGTATATATCGCCAACATTTTCTCCTCTTACGCCTTCTGACGACGACTCTCGACTTCCGTTTCTTAGCTAATGTCTTTATTCAGCAAGTTAAGTTTGCTACAGGGGAGAAAGTTTAATTCATGAATATGTGCATAAGTTTTAGAGTCTGCCCTTTTTCATTTGCAACGCGATCCTTTCATCTTTCTTTATGTTATCTACTCGAAGGCAATGACTTTTTTCTTCTGAAATTGAATCGGACTCCTTTTTACGTATTCGTATTTTCTTCGTTTATCATGGAGGAGACGACAGAAAATAATGTTTTGCGCTTAGGGGCATAACTTGTGAATTACCATTTTTTCATCTAGTCTGGTTTAATGGTAACGAAGATTGGTTTGCAGTTTGTTAAATTTAATATTTTGGGAGAAAATAATGCCCAGTCGTGATGAATCCGGGTTATGTGAGCAGGAGTTCAGAGCACACACAATTCTTTTACCGTGCTTAGATAAAAATAAGACCCTGGAAGTGTGTCTGTTCGAAAACTGTTTCCGGGGTTTAGTTGCAGTTTCCCCCATTCCTTCAGTCTCACGTACAAAACTGAGTACCGAAAGATACAATTTGTTAAGAGCTTTCAAAGCTTTTAGTCTAATTAATCGCCAAAAATAGAAGAGTCATAACGCAGCTCTTCAGCCTTTATTTAGCCCTAAGCCAGCGGTCACTAATTTCCTGCTTACTCCACCAATCTTAATTTTTAAACCAGATATAGTCATTATTTCCATACTTTCTACCTCCTTTAATCAGACTTCCACTTCAGCCCTTATTCAGTCGCAGACCAGAACCAATTTTCTGCGTTTATTTTTCCGAATTCTGTATCTTGCAAAGTGCATCTGCAAGGGTGGAAAGAACACTCTACCCTTCTGGCTGAAGAAAATGTTAAAAAGAAAGACAAGTAGATTCTACTGCCACTGTGTCCTTTGATGTCTAATCAAAGGAGTGTTCAATAACACATTGCACACAGAAATACAAAATGCCTTGATCCGCAAGGAAGTAGGAATGGCTTTGTGAATGGGCATAACGCTAGAGAATAGGCGAATCTCCCCCTCGGATACTACCTAGTCATAATGGGGGAGCCTATAGTAGTTTACTACCACACTAAGGGCATCTAAACATGAACATGGAAACTAGGGATTTAAGCAACCATGCCGCAGCTGAGACACGAATTTTGGAGGCCTCACCACATTCATGCCCCTCTACGGAGAAATTTGTGGAAAGCATGCTTTCTGATTCAATGGAAATAGCTTACATTTGGTGCCTACGGCGAAGCCAATCAGAAAGAAAAGTACAGAAACTCTCATCTTGGGAGAAACTGGCAATCCAACTACGTCCGGCCCATCCGCGGTACTACAGCCCTAATCTACTAGCAAATGGAAGAGAAAAGCTCGGCAAAAGGAAACTTCAGCTACTAAGCAGGGAGGACTACAGACTGAATCCCGCCTGTCAGAACCTTCTCCGGAATAAAGGGAACCTGAGGACGTGGGCGCTACTCACTTAACGCCGGTATGTGGAAATGTACCTAAGCAGCCTGGAAACCGTGAATCTGGGAAGGCCCCAAACCGTCGAAAAATGAAGGCACTGCGAAGGAAGATGAAGCACTTCGGGAATAATAACCTGGACGTGGTTGCACCACTAGGTGCGATAATGTCCAGAGAAATCGGGTGCAAGGAAGGGGAATATTCGGTAGATAAACTACGGATAAACTGATAACACCGGTGAGACCCAAACAGGACAGACCAGACTCTACGGTCAGCAGTAATGCGAGCAAGAAGCGTAAGACCGACACATTTGTGGTGGCCAACGCTTTATTGTGCTCCGAACCAGGGCCTTCATCCACGCGTCCCGCAGAGATTAGGACCGGTGTGCCAGGAGGTGATCAAATCAGCTAGAGAAATCTCAACGAAGCTGGTCCTTCCGATAGAAATGCGGACACGAAGGCGAGAAGGAAGAGGATGTATGCGCGACTTGATGCCTCTTTTCTCACTGCTGCCGTGAGAGGCAAAGGATGGCAAAATGTCATAGGGACAATTTACCATCGTTCGGGAATGCCCGTGGAAAAAAATGCTAAAGCCTAGAACGAAGCCAAGATTTAACAATCAAGGTTTTCATGATGGCCTTCTCCATTTGGAGTGCGCTAATAAGGTTGACTTAAAAGTGCCTTCAGCAGGTAATCATTGCTTTGAGTTCTTGCGGTCGGCCCAAGTTTACTATTGTGAACAATGAGCTACGCAGGATAAAACATGTCGGATGTTAGTTTCGAAGGAAAGCCGGGGACATCATCCGCATGTTAGGTGAACAGAATCCGGGCATGGACTTCAGACATTGAAGGGTAAAGTTCAGGAATGCCATAAATGGCAAATCTACAAACGTGAAGGGTTTCAACTTCGTGTTCGAACTGGACCAAAAGAGTCTCAATCTGCTCAGGGAAAGTCACTACATGGGGTTCCACTTTTTCCTTTTTCAAACATATCAGAAAACTGTAAGCATCATCTCCATTTGAGGAGCGAAGAAAAATTGACGGAACGGGCAGAAGAAAGGGAAGCCGGAACTGACATGATACCAGTTCGAGTGATCGAATCTATGCAGACCGGACAGTGCAAACCAATGAAGATGTTAAGCAGAAAACAGAAGAATGCTCTGCGGGATGATATGAGACTCATGATAGGTCTCATATCATCCCGCAGAGCATTCTTCTGTTTTCTGACGACATGGAAACTGCCGTATCTTCCAGTGCGGCTATTCACAGAGAAATCAAACACGAGGGAATTGAGTCTCTGGCGCGACGGTGCGGAGGAAACCTCGTGATACACGGACTGCAGCATACCCTTCTAACAGCATTCCATAAACATATAGAATGGTCCAATTAACCTACAGCATGCCAAAGCCTTCTCCTATCTGCAGGACTGCCCCAACATTGTTCTGATGCAAGAGCCATGGGTTCGAATCTGTGGCATTGGATCAGTAAAGGGGGCTACGATCTTCTATAATGGAAGATCCATAAGACCGAGAGCTTCTGTTCTGATGTCAAAACGGTTAGAGGAAACCATAAAAAGACAGTTCTGTTCCCAGGACTAAGTTACGGCCATCGTACAATACCAGATAAATGGTGAGAGGAGAGACATCATAGTTTCCTCCCCTTAATTACTTTATGATTCTTTGTATCCTCCACAAACGCAAGAACCAAGGGATCTGGTAGTGCTTGCATAATCAAATGGTCCCGAAGTCTTATAGGTTGCGATGCAAATGCTGAACATATTTGTTGGGGCAATAATAAATGCAATACAAGAGGAGAGAAGTTATTTGATTTCATCAGTTCAGCTGGTCTCATGACTGCAAACTCAGGGTGCTCCCATACGTTCGTGAGACCGAGGAGAATTGAAGTAATTGACCTAACAATCTGTACTTCTAAAGTGCTAGAGTTGATTACAAAACGGCGAGAGCTAGACGAAATCTCACCGTCAAATCACCGATACCTCGAATTCAATCTAACTATTCCGGACGAACAGTCTGTAATACAAAGACACAGGAAAACGCATTGAATAAAGTTCAATGAACTTCTTGGCAATAAAATGCAGCTCCCTGGATAGTTAAGTGTTCGAAAGGAGACTCCTTTAGAGCGTAGTATGAGGAACTGGAAGGCGAAAGAGGGACTTCAAGGCTGGCCAGAGCCCTTAAAAGGGGTGAGTCGGCCAATTTGGACTCTCTTAGAAAACCGAATGATACTTTCACGAGTTCCAGACTGGAATCAGTACAGACCCTCCTGGAAGTACACCATCCACGAGAATGGATGAGAAAGTGGTAGGGGGAGAGTTGACGGTTCTTCCAGCCCCTTCAAAACGCAAGTGTTACAAGGTAAACTGGAGTACTACAAAAGCGGTTGTTACCTATGAGAAGGTGAGAGTAGCCATATTGTCCTTTCAACACTTCAAAGCACCTGGCGTGGATGGTATTTACCCAGCAAGGCTAAAGGAAGGTATGAAGCACTTAGAGCGATTGCTAAGAAATATTTTTCTGGCATGGCTTGCTTTGGGCTATGTGCCTTCTTGGCAGAAGATTAAGATAGTTTTCATACCAAAGCCTGAGAAAGATGATCATTCTAATACCAAGAACATTAGACAAATAAGCTTGACTTCATTCTTGCTGAAAGTTTGGTGAGACTGGTTGAGCGCCACATTCGTGTGACTATCACCCAGCTTGGGGCGAAAATAGTTTAGCTTTTCGAATTTATAAAGGACAAGCATAATATGCACCAGGCCATAATGAATATGATGGGGGCTATTAGAATCCTTTATAATGGATCGCTGGAGGAATAAGGAATACTAAGAAGACGGCAAAGCCTGCTGTTCCAGCAGTGTCACAAGCACCCAGGTAAGGCCTAACGATACTACCATCGAATTGCGGCCAAATAAATGAGTACGTGAAAAAGAGAAGGACCCTTTAAGTAATCAACGGGCTCCCAAGGGAAGAAGGGCGGAGTGCTAAAAGCCCAGAAGTAGGAAAACCAATATACGAACGTCGGCTAGCGTTGAGAAAGCCAAGGCGAAAAAGACGCAGTCCAAAGGTATTTTCCGATGACTTCAATGCTTGGAAGGTTGAATGGAGTAGTAGAAATTTTTGAACAGTTGGCTATAGTTCTGGCCGACGAAGCTGTTATTCACACCTTTCGGAAACGAAACTCTGACCCGATTGTAAACCTAACTTTTGTCAGTCCTGAAAACCCTCAAGCTCGCCATCAAGCAAAGCAAGAGGAAAGCTTTAAAGAGCAAGTCCAAAGGGGGTATGGGTTCCACAAAGCGGAATTAACCATTGATGCTATAAAATTGATTACTGGCTTGGCCGCAGATGCAATCCACGGAAATATTGTGTTGTACTAACTAACCTTATAATAATAATATAATAACAATCGTTGGCGCAACAATCCATTTTGGATCAGGGCCTTGAAGTGTGTTAGAGCGCTTCATTCAAGACCGTAACGGTACTCTACAGGATAGCCTGTAAGAGGCAATGTGGTCAGCATTGTGCTCGCCCGAGAGCTGAGTCGACTCGTATCCGATATCAAACCACGATACAAATCCCACTGCTTTCGGTGAGATTTGAACCGCGACCATCTGTGTGACAGCCTTGCGCTCTAACAACTCAGCTATCTGGACGAACTAACTTGGACGTGAAAAATGTATTAAATTCGGCCAACGACGATGACATAGCGCTAGTTGTGGCCGCAAAGCAACTCGAAGATGCTAAGTTGATTGAATGAGAGCTCTGTTCTGACACCTGAGGGGGAAAAGACGGAAATGGTCCTCACCAATAAGCGTCATCACTTCTAAACCGACCATCAAATACTGGGGAGTCATGATAGGAGGGAAGCTCAGATATAGACACCAGTGCATTATATGCGGCAAAGCATCGACTACAAATTGTCACGTTATACTTCTAGGTTGCTTATAGCCAAGGTGGTGAACTCGATCATGTTCTTTGCGGCCCCAATTTGAGGATAGGTTTTGCACATAGCAATCAACTTAAGAGTGTTCTCAGCCTTCAGAACTGTCTTAGATGATGATGCGTTCCTCCATTCTTGGAAATGATGCCGATTGATGTCTTGGCAGATGGGATGGCGAACAAATATTATACAATGCGAAGCCTCTATCTCTTTTATCGCAGACGAAGAACGCCGAGAGAAAGAGATCTGTAAATAGATTGCAAAAGCATCGGGAATGCTCGGGAAAGAGTCGGTAGACTCATAGACTAATCCTTGCCATCAAGGTGTGGTTGGAAAGGCGACACGATGAGAACAACAATAATCTTACCCAGTTTCTTACGAGGGATTGAGGATATCGCCAGATCGCCAGTAACTGCATAGGTTTAAACTGGATACCTCACCCGATTGTCCAAACTAGAGGACCGACAGCATGTATTCTTTCACTTTGCAAGTTTTATGAAAGAAAGGAGGAACCTAGAGGAGCCTCTAGGATAGGTACTAAGAAATCTGGTATCGGGAACGGTAGCACGTCAAGAGGATTGGGATGCGATCAATTTCATGAGGACGACTCGGAACTGGTTCTAGTCGATAACAATCCCACACGCTGGCGTGAAATACTATAACAGTATTTGATTAAAAAAAAGTTATTACAGCAAAAGTAATTCAACTATTCATAAAGTGACGCCAAAATTTCCGCTTCGTCGTAGTCCCGTGAAGCAAAACCCATAGTGTTATGAACCCAGTTTAAATTCTTGCCTACAACATTACTTGGTATGACCACGTTAGAGTGTGGGAATATGGTAATACGACTTTCTGTATCCTATAGATAATTAAATCATATCGTAAGTGTTGTAATACTACCGAAGTTACTCACCTTTGAAGAAAAATGTATTATCAGAAGCTATGTAACCGTCGCCGTTTTCTCAGTAACTACCTTCAAATGAATTTTGAGTATTTCTGCCAACAATCACTACCTTTCTAGAATATTTTTAAAATTCTTATGATATACACATCAGAAAGGACACGTGCCTGCATCAAATCTATAAAAATAACTCAAATCGTCCAGAAGGGACTTGACTTTCCCGGCCAAAATCTATAGAGCTCCCAAAAATAGCAGTTAAAGCGATGTTTATCGTGTTACAACCCCACGTCGAATCACTGTATAAACTTCAGTGTTTATCCAATTTGACATGTTCCATTCACCTCAAAAGACACGATAGGAATCTATCTCAATCTTATTTTTGTCAGCGACGCCATCATCTTAGCAATAGATACACCATACATCCAGGACCCGCCGTATCTACACTGGACATAATAAACCTCCAACTCTGACAGGTGTCATACAAATCGATTCACCGGAAGAATTATAATGTACTTGAATGGACGCTAAAGCCATCTTAAGCACTAGAAATTCAGCAGAATGATGTCTCGTTATAGTCTTCAGCCCCTACCCTCCTGCTTCCTCGCACGTTCGCTCCGTCTGAAAGCAATATTTTGTCTCTTGTGTAGTATCCGTAATCTTGATTTAGTAAATCTCAGGTGAATAGAAGGATAGTGCAATTTTCAATAGAAGTTTCAGCTTGAAAATATAGCATGTAGAGAGCCGAGGCGTGAAGGGAGGGGGATCTTTAGAATATATAGTGAATGACGGAGCCTTATCCTTGCATTATACCCGATAAAAGTAGATACAGTGAATTCAATGGGATGCCTGGCTCGCACAGGAGTCTCAAACATTTCATCAAATACCTTTCGAGTAAGCTTCCCAAGTTTACAGAAATATATATTTCAGGTGAATATTCGGGATTTTGAGTTTTCGGGTTTTGTTTCGTAAGCATTTAGGGTGCATTCGTTCGCTTGGAGGGCGACGACTTCTGCTGAGTACTGAAGGCTCCCTCACAAGCCTCGGCACTTTCCTCATTGGCTACCGATTTTTCTATTTCCTTGAGTGGTGTTGAAAGAAATCCTACTTTTATCCACTCCCTTATTTCTGATCTAAAAGGAACTCAATATTTTTTGTGTTTATTCATTTTCCTTGAATTCCACCAGTGCTCACGATAACAAGCTCATTAAATCTTCCACATTCAACCGAATTACATTCTACTCGAGAAAAGTGGAATACAAATTGAATCTTTTCGAAAATTCGTCAATTAACGCCCACTTGAAGTGAAAATCTTGAGAAATGACGAGAAATTGAATTGGAAATTATATAAGAGTCCTTGTAACAATTACTGTCATCTCCCGGTTATTTCTATGAATTAATTTCGGACATTGAATTGTATCAGAAGTTGCGCTCTTTGAATTTAAGACCATGCGCAATGTTTGGCTTGATTTTATGGCTGCATTAAAGATCGACACAAATTATGGAATTTACATGAATGATTTCATTAATTTTCTTTGAAGCGTGATTAGATAAGCTCCAGTAAAAATACAAAAGGCAGGAAGAGACCGTATTCAAGCTTTTGTAATAATATTTTTCAAAAGATGATATCTTGAAACACTACTTTAGATTCGAAGTCCAATTAGGTTTCTGAAGTGGAATGAAGGAGCAGAAAAGTTTGCTTCAGCTCAAGACAAGGCCGTCTTACTTAAACAGGATCAGGGAGCGCTCTTCTTTTCGTGAATCGCGAGTTCCACCAAATCTAAACATTTAATCTTCAATATGAAGAAATACTGTCTAAAAAGAAGACCAGACAGACCCTGCCTGAGATGGAGCGATGGCGTAGGTCAGGACGCCAGACAGCTTTTAGGGATATCGAATTGGTGGACTTTGGGGCAAAACGGGAATGTCTGGAGTTCCTTATTAAGGAAGGCCTAGACCAAGTTTTTGCGCCGTTGATGATGATGACTGTCTGATAATAAAAAAAAATATGATGGAAGCAGGGGCTCAGTCAAAGGAATATAGAACGGAATCTGAAATAACAACAATACAGTCATAGAAAGTGGGGTTCAAAGTTGCAGATTGTGAACTGATCATTTTGCCTAGACTCTATTACAGTAGTTTCGAATTTCACTAAGCTAGTTCTTTACTCAAGTTAGATGGCTTTGGTAAGGAGAAGTTATAAGGTTGCCATAGCCTGTCAATCACAGCTACACGCCATCACTATCGGTTTCTGGCAATTTGTTTTAACTTCCCCATCCAACTCTAGGGCAACCCATTCGTCAAACATTCTGTGATAATATTTTGAATGGTGTCACCTGCATGAAATCGCAGCCCTTTCCCAATTAGTTACCTATCCACTACCACTTTCACCGATATTTCCGTGGGCATATAAAACACACGCTTATAAAATGATTCATTTGTTATTATGTCAAGTTAGAATACCTCGATGACACAACAAAGATGCCAGCTAACGAAAGCTTGGAACTCCCGAGGAGATGGTGTGATTACTTCCCATGTGCGAACCACATATAGACATTGTGGAACCCAAGAAAGGTGGACTTCACTCTATAGTAGTTAAGAAAAATCGACAAACTGTTTGACATCTTTGAAGTTTTGCAAATTAATGCCAGTAAAAAGAGTCCAATGACAAGTGAGACTAAGAACCTTGAACCCGCCTTTCCCCCCATATCCAGGTCAAGGTCCATTACTCGTTAAGAGGGCAAGTCTTCTTCTTTTTCTTCAGCGTTTGTCCCGTTCACAAGCGGGGTCAGCTCGTCGTGATCGGTTTCGCCATTTGGCTCAATCGAATGCCTGATCTGGATGCAATTTCCAGGCTTTTAAATCCCCATCCAGCGTATCAAGCCACTGTTGTTTCGGCAGGCCTTTTGGTTGTTTACCATCGACTTCGATGCCAAGTAAATTCCCGTTAGCACGAATTGCGTAACCATACCATCGAAGACGCTTCTCTCGAAATTTTTCCACGATCGGTGCAATCCCATAACGATCGCGGATATCCTCATTTCGGATGTGATCAACGCAACAACTTCGTTTCCTTTACCGTAAGACGCCGTTCATTGTCTTTTATAGTTAGCTAACACTCAGAACTATAGAGGGCGGCAGCACGGACAACATTAAGGTAAATTTTTGATTTAAGACGTTCATTAATACGTCGATCACAAAGAACACCAGTTGTGGAACGCCCCTTCATCCAGGTTGCGTTAATGCGTGAAGGAATTTCATAACGCAGTTCTCCATTGATCGATAGCGTTGACCCGAGGTATTTAAATCGCTCAGTTCTAGGCAGATCACTGCCGTTAACAGTGATTGTGCTTGTTTCATGAAGATCGGTAGTCAAAAATTAAGTTTTGTTTAGATTCAATCTGAGACCGTGTTGCATCAGGCGCTTCCTTGATGAACACCAACAGAGATACGAAGCGGTTTTGTTACATCCGCCACACTTGGAACTTTACCTTTCGGACCGTAAGATTGCAAGTAAATGTAATGATATACTATAAGACTATTCTGGATGGCCGGAGTCGCTCTAAACAGAGCTAGCCCAAGAACCTAAAAAATTGGCGACATTGAGCGTGAAGGACCGCCCCAAATTATTGAAGCTCCACTGAAGTGTTCCGAAGACACGCATTTGCACATCTCTGTGCTAGCCAGGCGGGTGTTTTGGATACTTGAGTTCCTCACATGTCGGTATACAAAAATTCACGAATTATTTCACCGATACCTGGGTCCACAACAGAACATAACAAACATCAGAATATCGTGCAAGCTAAAACTGGAAAATAAAAAAAAAAGTGAACAACTCGACCGTGCGCATGGAGACGTGAAACTCGGGACCCGAGTGCCTGGTTATTGACTTCTCCACCCTGAACCAAACCACTACTTTAGTTTAAAATTTTAAAACTGAGAAATCACAAGGACTATTCTTTTCCAATAATAGGCCCGTCGGTCCACCCTCTCTCAGCCACCCAATATATCCCCAACTCATCATCGGCTGGGTTAACAACAAAAGTTCGTTAACGGCTTTTGCCCTTTATCAAGCCGTCCTTCATCGGATCGATCCAACAGTAAAAATCCATGCAATATCCTTGCATTCCAATGCATGCTATTTCACCTTAGCGCGAAACAAAAGCTAGAAATGCATTTGGCAACACGAAGCAAGATCAGGTCCATGTGGAAGCAACAACACAAGTCGAAAACCGGAAGCTCCTCGCTTCAAGTATGACTGGTATCGTGCATAAAAACATAGTTACATACTATAATTAACTTTGTTTGAGTAGACAACGATGCTGAGGGTATTTTGAGGCCTAAATACCATATTTTGATTTTTTTTCCAGATTTTTCGGTCAATCTAGACCCCTCCACACCTCCTCTTTCAAACAGATATTATAATTAGGGTCCGCTTTGAAAAGTACTAATGGAGACTATAATTAGCCAAAAAAAAATTTTCACTTTCCTTTTGCATATGCGGAGACCCCCATTAAAATCAACGTAGAAGATTGTAACTCACTGCATCGCATTCACAGTTGCCACGGTACAGCTGTTCCTGAGAAAAGTGCATGTCACAGGCAGACTCTGAACTAATCATCATCATCAATGGCGCAATAACTGGCATCCAGTCTAGGCCTGCCTTAATAAGGATCTCCAGAATGCCCGGTTTTACGCCGAGGTCCACCAATTCGATATCCCTAAAAGCTGCTTGACGCCTTGGCATACGCCGTCGTTCCATCTAAGACTAAGAGAGAATTTTCCTATGGCGTTGGTCAGGTAAGCGGAATATGTTGCAGTTCGCTATGATTTCAGAAGTGTATATCACATCACGAGAGAGCTTGCTTGTGGTCGCAAATCTTTCGATGATCCTGTGAAGTACGTTAACGGTCGACTTCTCATCCACGAGGACAAACAACTGAAGGGGTGGAAAGAACATATCCCCACGGTTCATGGCTAATCACCGTAATATGCAGATATGGACTGTTCATCCAAGCAGAAGAAAAATAATTTCGACCATCAATGCACCTACAGTTACTGCAGACCTGCTACCTCCATTTGTACGGAAATCTTGGAAATCCGAGAACATTCCCAAAAATCTTGGAAATCCGAGAACATTCCCAAAGATGGAAGAAGAGGATGATCGTGAAAATCTCAAAGAGGGAGACCCATTTTGAGTATGACAATCAGAGGAGTATCTGCTTGCTCTCTGCCGTCGTAAAGATAATAGTTGGAATAATCCCGAGACGCATCAAAGAACATCTCGAAAGCTTGATAGATAGAGAGCAGGCTAGTTTCCGTTACGGATCCTCCCGCATTGACCACATCAACACCCTACCGATCACTTTGGAACAGTGTGCGGTGTATTCATCTCCGCTTCACCTGCTCTTTATTGATTTCCAGGAGGCTATCGATAGCATGAACAGGGAGTGTATCTGGCATGCTCACCGCGGACATTCCGAAGAAACTATAGCTATCATCAGAGCGAGAAATCATCATCATCAACAGCGCAACAACCGGTAGTCGGTCTAGGCCTGCCTTAATTAGGAACTCCAGATACCCGATTTTGCGCTGCGGTCCGCCAATTCGATATCCCTAAAAGCTATCTGGCGTCCTGACCTACGTCATCGCTACATCTCAGGCAGGGTCTGCCTCCTCCTCTTTTTCTACAATAGACATCGCCCTTATAGACTTCCATACGGATTAAGTGTCGCCGCGACCACAACCTTTTGAGCAGGATTTTATCCACAACCTGACGGTCGTGGTATCGCTCACAGATTTCGTCGTTATGTAGTCCACGGAATCGAAATTATCAACGGCCTCAAAGTTGCACTCCTTCTATTTTTATTCATTCCGTTTACCAGTGCGATTTGATGTTGTTGGTTGGTTTGATTTTGGTGCTGACGTTGCCACTATATACTTTGTCTTGCTTTCATTGATGCGCAGTGCGAGATCTCGCGCCATCTGCTCAATCATCATCGTTCTTCCCATGATGTTGATATCGTCAGTGTAGGCAAGTAATTAAGTGAAGTTTAAGAGGATCGTGCCCTCGCATTTACCCAGCATCACGGATCACTTTTCCAGGACCAGGTTAAAGAGGACGCATGTGGTTGTTGCCGAATGGTCGCGATGACTCGTCAGGCTGAGGACCTTGGTTTTATTGATGTTTATCTTCAGTCCAACTCAACTTGCCTCTCTTTCCAAATCCAGAGCCATTTGACCAAGGTCCTTCACCCGTTGAAAGTGCAACTAGATGTTATTAGCGTAGTCGAGGAGTTTGAGGTCAGATGTCATGTCCATTGAAACCCACCATGTCCTCCGCACAAGGCAGTATGAAGAGCGTCACCGATAAAAAGAATAAGCAATTACGGTAACAGGATACAACCCAGGCGGACTCCGTTTTGCTCCTCGGAACCTTTCGAGATTTTACCACGTGGCCTTTTGGGCCATCATATGTCGGTCTGATAGTAACTATTAGTTTCTCCTGTGTAGAGCTGCTTATTGGGATTATTGTAGCTATTATCTTTGCAATGGCAGGGAGCAAGCAGATGTATCTCCAAGTGACACACTCAAAACGAGCCCTTTCTTTGGAATCGTTAAGATTCCATCATCCCCTTCTCGAATTCTCAAGATTTTCTTACGAATGGAAGCAGCAGATGTGTAGTAACTGCAGGCGTAGCGATAAATAAATCTCCGGGAGGACCGCCAAACTTAGCGGCCTTACTCCATTAGATTACGTTCATGATTTGTGATAAAATGGTTTCTCTTCTGTTTGGAGGAACAGTGCGCATCCACATTTCAGCTACAAGAGGGGGAACTTCATCGGATGCAATAGAGTTAAAGACCATGGTACAGTGTTCTATCTACCTCTTCAGTTGTTCATCATCGTGGATGAAAAGTTAACCGTTGATCTGAGACTACATGCAGGCTCTTTCGTAACTACTAAAATCATTGCAAACTGCGAGATCTTTCGCTTCGCTGCCCAATGGCCAATTGTCTGTTGTCACAGCGTACACTAGGCTGAACTTCTCTGGATTTCGCTCGGTATCGGAATTCAAGCGTGTCACGCCCACCATTACTAACAGTGGTCAATAGAGCCTTCAATACGTTCATCGATCCGCTTCCATGATTCCGCAGTCAGCCAGATGTCATAATGCCGCTTTGGGACGTTGCGGACAACATGTCTAGTACCTGACGAGCATTTTTAATGGCGGTCCAATGATCATCGATATTCTCACATAGTTACTCAATATATCTGCAGTCTGATCAGGAAGATAACTCTCCCTCTGTCGAGTAACAGCTGGATCATACAAGCGGTCGATTTTGAACTTAGAGGGTTGCAAGCGAACGTAAGTGACCATCAAATGGTGATCCTTTTCGAGGCCGATGCTACCAGCTCTCTTGTTACGCAGATCCAGGAGACAACTACTTAATCTACTGCTGATCGCGAAGTGGTCAATCTAATTGTTCGTACGGTGTCACCCAACTGATCTTATGGCTCGCTCTGTGCTCTAACAATGTGCCATCCATAGCGAGGCGGTGGAAGTTATAGAAATCCACGAACCTCCTACTATTATTGTTGTTGACGAATAAAGTTTAAAAATTTGCAGATTGTTAACCCACAAATTTCTAACCATTTTAGTTGTGTTATGACATGCAGGGAAGACTTTGAGTGTATTCTTCAGCCCTAACTTACATGGCATATGAGTTACATTATTAAATGATCAAAATGTAATGACTAAATGGTCTTGTCGTTGGTGAGAAGACCATCCTTAGTGACCAAAAGGGGAGAGCTAACCCAAAAACCTAAAAATATAGTGAAATTGACCGTGAAGATCCGACTGTATTGAAGCTGCATCGAGCCGCACGCCTCTGCGCTCCTCAGACTCGATAATGGGGGGAGGGGGGTGCTTTGAGCACTTCGATCCCTCACATGTCATTGCACAAAATTTACGTGTCCTACGTGCGGACCCACGCACCGGATCTTGAAAAATAAATGAAACCCAGGAATTTGCGTGCATCTATCGAAATAAACAACAATTTCTTCGATCTGTGTTTCCCCTGCCTGAAACGTTTTGCGAGGTATGGCCTCTGAGGTTTCCATCCAACCTTGACATCCTCAGGCCATGCTATAGGAGGATATCTCTTGTCTAGATCGATCAGTTTTGTGGGGCTAAAGAA
Organism: Hermetia illucens; assembly: GCF_905115235.1. Taxonomy (NCBI): domain Eukaryota; kingdom Metazoa; phylum Arthropoda; class Insecta; order Diptera; family Stratiomyidae; genus Hermetia; species Hermetia illucens. Next base: position 149,435,733 of record NC_051850.1, on the reverse strand, counting down.
GAGTAGGGGAAAATGAAATGCTCAAATCGGAAGTGCCTAGAGATAATTCATTATAAAGTATATTTTTATAATAATCATGCTGAAGTTACTCCATTCAAAGAAGAAGATGAAAAAAAAGAATCGTAGAGAACCCAACAAAAAAATGTAGAAAATGATAAAATAATAATTTACAGGAAAAGCTAGAATTAACATATAAAATTCAAATAAAAATAAAGAGAGAAAATAGTAAACAAATAAAACGATACAAAACCAAAAATTCAAGGATCTATAAGAATATTAGATAATAAAATAATAAGCAAAAATGATGAACAAAATAGAAAAATAAAATTCAAGAAAAAGAAGAAACATGCAGGAATTCTGGCCCTCCCCTTGTGGAGCTCCAAACGTCAAGTTCACTTTGTCAAAATCCGAAGCCCTCCACTCTTTTTCAAAGAGCACTTTCAGAAGAAAAATAAAATTATTGCAATTGTATTTTTTTTCAATAACCGCGGATGAATAATCAACAGAATCTATTGTTGAGCAGCTCTCAATATAATGCAAATACTACTCACTGCAGATTCCAATCATTTTATATGCTATGACAGTTGCCATTCTTCCTTCTTCTCAGGCGTTGAGTTAGAGGTGTTTCAAAAATTAACGATGCATTGCAAGACAGATTTGGAGATCCTCATCAGTTTTCGATTTCTCTAAAGTTCCGATTAATGGAGAATCTGATTGCGATTCTATGCTCTACACTATCCTTTCAACATTTTCTTTTGGACTCTTTTGATCCGGTGCTATTACGAACACTGAAGTTCTCGTCACGTCTGTTGTTCCTGGTATAGCGCTCCCACTGTCGCTGATATCGGAGGAGGCAGACAAAAATAGAACACACCAATTCTCGCTTTTGGGGCCTTTTCTACGATGACTGGCACTCTGTCTGAATATTTTTTCCAATTTGTCACCTTCTGCAAAGAGGTCCCTTCCTTTTATAATTTCCCTTTTTCCTCAAATAATCCGTTTAAAGATACCCAAATTAAATGTTTTTTTTCGTAGTGTTCTAACACATACCTTAGATGATGACTACGGGCACGTCACAATTTTTATTTTTCTTTTTGCACTTTAAAATTCGTCGCTGACGCACTCACCAGCAATCTTCCCGTCCAAATCCAAATCTCTACCACCCCATTTTCAGATCGGACTGTTCCGCTGTCCAACGATCAGCCGGTCGCGGTGCCGCTAATTTTCGTTCCTGATCCATGGCTTTGAACTTGGCTTCCATGCAGGGCTCAGCATCAACAGCAACGTACACTGTTGTGTTGAAGTATACGGAAGGTCATTCCCGTTAGCCACAGTCAATGGCCTGCCTGCATCCAATAAAGTGCAATATGGGCAAGTATATGAGAATCAGGGAACGGTGAGCCCGGCCAATTCTGGCTTGCCCCATTGGAAATTTATGAGATAAAAGAGTTTTGAATTGTTTAATTGAAATTGGACTCTGAAATTAAAGGAAAGGACCAGCGGTTGGATTGCTTCAGAAAAATAAGAAAAATTAAAAATTATTTAAATGAAGGATGGGATAGGAATTGTGAAATAAAGCGGAATAATTGGGAAAATTAAAGGGATACAGAAAATGTGAATATTAGGCATTATAGAATACATTACGATTATTTGATCAAATTGACCCCAGAAAAGACGAATGGAATTCCTCTCCTGTCATTAAGCCGCGGACACCATAAAGACTTAACGGTCTTTTAGCAATACCATTACTAACTATTGTTCGGATAAAATAACGAGTTCAATAGATGTCACTAGAAAATACCTGTGTGGCGCCGAAGTGCTAATGACTAACATTGGCCTGCAGTTTCCAAGATTGGAAGTTTTGATTGAATTAGAAGAGAAAATTCTATTTTTAGTAACTTCGTCGCAGATACACAAAATCCTGACTATTTCGCCTATTCTCTAAACGTAACCAATCAGGGACTTAGTTTGCAGCTTTTGTGCACTTGTCCACTATCAAAAATAGATTAGATTATAACTAATTTCATTATAGCGATGTGATCTTTGTCTTACGTTGAACTAAGGTGAATAGAACTCCTGCTTTTAGCCTAAAACCACCTGTTCCAGACCACATTGAGAAAAAAATAATTAAACGCGTTTTCTGTCGGGCTAGTCGCAGTATAAGAGTCTCAGGTGCTACTAGAGTATATTCATGATACAGGATGAAACCAACAGTTGGGATACCTTTTACTCATAATATGCTATTGTGTGTTGCTTCGTTTGACGTACTGCCTGAAGCGGATCAGATTCAAATTTATATAAAAAAGGGACTGGCTACCTCTTCCCTAATTCGATACTGTAGATATTCTAGTAAAATCTAAAACTAGAGCTTCAACAGCTTCAAATCTGTTATCTTACGCACTCAACATAAGTTTGTTCTATTTTAGAGCAAAGACGCTCTCTGACACTTCTTACCTTCAAACCTAGTTACTCCTTGCGAACCCTACAGTCATTACGTCCAGGGCTCTCGAAATCTAGCTCAGATTGTAAAAATGATATGTTGTATGAGTTTATTACAGCCATAGACGGTATAACCCAAATCAGGTCACCGCTACATTAACATTTCTTTCAAATGAGATCATATTTTTTTAAAGAAGGCTTCACCGAAAAGGAAATTCACAGTCAACTACTTAACGTTAGCTAGAACATCCAATTACTTTGTTAACTGTTGCATTAATCCTTAAATTTTAAGTATCTTTCAAACTTTCATAGAGATTGTCGCACCAAAAGTTAAAATTTCCCAGAATTTCATTGATGAAACCTACCCTGTAAAAATTTACAGCAAAATTACCATTCATATCACTTTTAACCACAGTTCGCATTCCTTTCTCCTCCTTCGTAACTTATTTGCTTCTGTAAAAAACGTCCTTTTGATTGAAATGAAATACTCTACTACACTTCACATTTTGACGGAGACCTGCTCAAACCATAGAAATTTTCTTAAGAATTCCTTGGAAATAATTGGGTGTGAGAGTATCGCAATGATGCCTCGTCTTCCGTGCAACTATGTATCCATAAACAACAATTTAAGCTCTTACTTTCATTTTGGGTTTCCTTAAGCTTCACCGAAAACAGGAGGAAAGCTCATCAGTAAGACGAAATTCTACGACGACTAAGTCCTCAAGAGCTCGTCGGTTGGGTTTCACTTCAAAATTCCTTAGCTTCACTTGCCTGACAACCCTGAAATACCTGGTCTAGTTGCTGGAGGTTACGAGCTGCGTCTCAAAGAAGCTCGAATTTCGATGCTACAGGTAGTCCTCGATTATGTGTCACTGTCCTTAGTGTTTGTGGAGTTGCCATTCTTTTCTAGCGTCCAAAACGGATGGTGGATTAAGGAGCCAGGATATGAGAGGAGCAACATATTCATAAACACGGGGAAAGAACAAGAAAGCTGTTCTTTTAGTGCAGTAGATATTTTCGAATCTTTCATTGTTTTGTCTTGGAATCCAAAAGAGTAGGTTTCTAAGAAGCCACTTCCAACAAATCATTTTCGTAAAAAGCCCATACTTAGCCCAGATTTCTATAGCCAAGACGTTCATCATCCAACCTTGACAACTCCGCTGAGTAACATAACGTCACACCCGCTATTCAGCTCGTCCTCGTTCCTGCTGCGCCACTATTTCTGCTCCCTACCCTCTGCTGCCTCGCCTGCACCTTGCTGTTGTGTCGTTATCCTCATCGACGTTGAAATTATACACAAAAGGTATTGCGTTCATGAAAATCCCTTTTCGGTATCTTTTAAGTTCCATTGATTGTGTACTGACATGGTCATCCTCGTTGAGTATTTCGGAACGTTAAGTGCTGGTTTTGATACCCAAGATTACGGAAGATAGTTAAGACTTGAAGGGTTTCTTAAGAAAATTACCTTTAGGGGATTTTCGGGTGAAAGTTTTCTTTTCGATTGCGTCAGCCGGTGGTGGAGGAGTGACGACGACGACGGGTGGAAAACATGAAATTGGTGTATCATGATATCAATACCTGTTGATTATGTGCCTTAATGCCGGTCGTTTTTGAGCAAGCGACCGCAATGTTGTCGATGGTGAATGGACTGTTGTATGGGAATTAATACGTTTTCTTATTATGGAGTCTATTTATGTCGTCGAGGTTTTCTTTTGATGGTAAAAGAACAATAGATGGATGATATGCTTTGGAGACTAATTCGCAGAGAATTTGTAAAGCAAATTACAATGGGATCATCACTAAATCATTATAGTTCGTGGAGGCCATGTTATTAGAAAATAAAAACGTCACAACGACTTAGAACCTTCGATAGTTTTCATTATCTACCAGGATTATGTCGCTTCGATTATGTCAAAAGATACGAATGTTACTTTAGCCAATTTAGACCCGAATGACCGGATTTGCAAAAAATTTTGCGAGTTACTAAAATGGAGAAAATCATATCTAGCTATGGACTATGATCAGGCTGCTCAGAGGGCAACGGCTGCCTCACTCGACGAAATCCAAGTAAAGCTTTGAGTCGGTAGGTGTATACCGTAAAATGTAACGGCTAAACTTTGCCGACAAAGATAGAAACGAGTGGTTTAGGCAGTACTGCTTCTCCCTCAACGATGTGTGGGAGAGTGCGCGAATAACCCTGAAAAAGAGCTCTGAGCTGCCATTGTTCAGAAAGTGCTTCCTCTGGCTTCCAGAAGAAGAGCGGAATGGTGCTGGAGTTCTAGAACAACTTGTGTGCAGAATAACCCTCCAGCTGGATGTCGCTAGGCAACAAAACAGGGGAGAGAGAGCGGACAGGCCGGGAACTTTTTTCACTATCGGCCATCCTGAACCCGATGTTAAGAAGGTACAAGAACAATCGGGCTGCCGGCTCTACTGCGGGCTAGGGACCGTCACCTTACAAATGTCGGTTCCTAAAACCATTGAATAGGACGTGCAGCCCTCTGCGTCTTCATCTGAAGCGTAGATAAAGTGCCATATTTCCCAAATGAATTTGCAGCATTGTAAAGCGGCAACTGCACTTATGCAGTTGTCGGATCAATAGCTGCAAGACATTTATATATCTCATCCAGGAACTGTGGGTTGTTGGTAGGGTAGTCAGTGCTTAAACTCCCAATATTCTGACCTGTTGTATGGCAATGGAAATGATTGACTCCGCTCCTGTACGGTAGTCTCAAAAGACCTCCAGGCTAATTTGGTTAACGACCTATGTGATGGCGTCACCACATCGGCTAAACTAACCATAAAAAGTCAACAGGGAGATAAAGAGATACTACGGTGCTCTGCACCTTTCCCTATGACGCAGAAGAAGTTCCCAGTGGAGCATTCATCAGAGCTATTCAATATGCCAAAAGAAAAGTGATGTGGGGTAATAGCAGGATATAATGTCAACGCTCCTCACATATGTTGTGGAAGTTCCAACATCAATGCAAGAGGATCGATACTACTGAGGTATCTAGTAGGAACCGGTTTGCAGATCCTTAAGCGGGAAGTAGATTTAATTCGTATAAAAAAAGGTACATTTTTGTGATGGCCACTTCACCATAGTCAACTCGCCTACCAGAAAGGCACGGAGACAGCACTCCGTGAACTCAAGCCAAAAATTGAAAAGGCGACGTCTGAAAAAGAATACGTCTTAGGCACATTCACGGACATCGAAGTACCTTCAATTATGCCTCATTCGCGACAATTTGTGATGCGGCAAGACAGCATGGAATTGAACCACTTTTAATCAGTTGGATCTTTCATGCTAGACATGCTAGGGTGAATCCACATATTGAGCCAGCAGGTGTTAGGGGCTGCCCACAGGGAGGCATTCTCTCTCCGCTGTTACGACTTTTGATAATGGATACGCTGCTGTGGCTCCTGAAGGGCAAAACAGTCTTCGCGCAAGCATTTGCGGACGGTCTAGTCGCAATAATTACCAACAAGTTTGCGGACACAGTATATGTACGCTTGAAGGTCATGCAATCTACAGTTGGTGCCTCCGCAATGGACTTACGGTGAATGCTAGGAAGACTGCACTAGTTCTGTTCACTAGGAACGTCAGTTGGGGCAGCTATACGCTACCCAACTTAGCGGAAATCCAGCTGGTACAAAGGGTCAAGCATTTAGAAGCACCTTTCGACTCCAAGTTATTGTGGAAGCACCATATCCAGGAACAATATCAGAAATCCTGCAGATTGCTCTAGTGCTGTAGAACTGCTATAGGTAAAGCTTGAAGACTTTCATCGCAACAGATTTATTGGATGTTCACATCATAATAAAACCCACCGAACTTTGCTAACATCAGGAACATGCTAACCCAGATTTAGAGGCTCGGTTGCCTAAGTATTACCGGAGCAATGAGTACTGCGCCGACAGCGGCACTCAAAGCTATCATAAACCTACCCCCTATTAATTTGGAGGTGGAACGGAAAGAAACCAAATGCCAAAGCATATAGACTCGATACCATTGGAGTGTGGTCACACGGTCATCCGCCCATCTGGAAATTTCTTGACAAACATCCTTCAGCTCCAGACTCGTCTCTGAATCGACATGCACTATCGTAACCAACAAACGAGAAGAATGACCTTTAAATGGATAATGAGGACAGATCACAGACATGTATTTTCACCAACACAAAGCCACTGGCTGCCCAACAGTACATTGTATGGCCTGTCGACCACAAGCCCATATCGTCGCTCCACCAGTCGAATCTGTGACCCATATGCCACCGTGACGGTGCCTACACGGTTCACTTAGGAAGGCGATTTCCATCTCAGATTCGAACGTGGTCTGCTCAAGTAAATTCTGAGCGACCCTGCAATGATTGAGGTTTATTTGAATGAACCTCATTATCTCATTGCAGTGAGCGTCTTCCTAAATTCCAGACATTTACCAATTCCGGCAATATGCCGGTTATCTTGTCCCTCCTTCACTTTGCACAATAGGCATCTGGGGTCCCTATTGCACTCCCTGGCAATATGGCCCTTCTCCCCACACCTTCTGCATCGATCAGATTGATCAACGCTGCTGGTGCATACCTTCGCGAAGTGCCCAAACATGAAGCATTTAAAGCACGTCTTTAGTGAAGTCTATTCTCTTAAACGGCAGACAACTCATCCAATCCGAACTTTTCCGACCACCAACAACTTCTGCGCTGCCTCCGCTGATACTCGTATTATGGCCGCTTGAGTACCGCCATAGGCTTTTCGTAAACTTACAACAGACTCCTCGGCAAGTTCTTCCAACTTGAATTTCTCCTTGAGAGCAGTACAAATTTCTCCTTTCGATGTCACTTCATCGAGATCCTTACATTGTATATAGATCTCATGTTTTTAGGCACGCCCTGCGGCATTCTCCCTAAGTTAGTTTTCACTTGAATGCGAAAGTCATCAGTTTTGCCCACGCTGGATCTTTTCAGCTCCAACATGAGATCCCCTTTCTGAGTTCTTCGGATTCGGATCACATTTCCGCTCATATCTTTTAGGTCGGGATCTGCTTTGACCTTTCTGAGTATCTCCGCGTAGGACTGATTGCCCTTACTGGAGATAACAATCACATCTGGACGGGTTCGCACTTTTGCTTTTCCTTTCGTTTTTTTGCTGGTAACCTTAGTCCGTTTCCGTTTGTCTTGGGCTTCGCAACGTTGGTCGACTTTTCTACATTCGCTGTACGCTTTCCTCCTTCAGAGCAATTAGTGCTGGTTTTCAGAGTTTCCTGTCGCCCTTTTTTTCTCTTAGGCGCCTGCTGATTATCTAAAGGATCCCCCTCTTTTTCACGTACTCATTTATTTCGCCGGAATTCGATGGTTGTACGGTTAGGTGTCACTTAGGTCGCTTGTGACACTGTTAGCACAGCAGGGTTTGGCGTATCCTTATTATTCTTTTCCTGCATCTGTGATCTATTATAGAGAACTCTAATAGCCCTCACCATATTCTTTATAGCTTGGTGCACGTTGTACTTGTCCTTGATATACTCGGACCGCTCAACTATTTTTGCCCCAAGTTGGGTGAAGGGTAATTCCTCCGGATCGGGACTCTGCTTCCTATAAGTCCCAGTAGGGTTGCTCCTTTTACACGGTCCTTCACTTTTAGTGTTTATTGACCTTGCATCTTGAACATGTGCGGTGGCTGTCTGTCGGTCTGTCTGTCTGTCTGCCACAGCCACATTTCTAAGAAACGGCTATACTGATTGGCACGAAATTTGGTAAGCAGGTGGAACCTGTGGAACCCCAGACATGCAGTGATTGATATTCTTCTACGTTGAGATTTAGGGGGGGTCTCCATACATGTAAAAGGGGGGTATAAAAATTTTTTTTACCACCGGTCTATTCAATGAAGAATCTGATAGAGAGTACCTCTATGAATACCGTTGAACAGATGGTTTGAGGGGACAATAAAATGGGCCTTATAAGCAGCCTAAGTGGTGGGAACTGCCCAAAAATGAGTCCGGAAGGCATAATAGACGTTTGATAACATTAAGGATCAATTATAACCTACTGCCAACAACGTTCAACTATTTAAAAGGCTTCACAGTCCAAGAATATAGTTAAAATTAAAGGTAGGTAAAACTCATGCACACTCCAGGGAACATCTCATTTTAAACAGCCTCAACGGCAACAATTGCACACTTCGATGCCAGCTTCATTCAAAAGCCTCTCATAAATAGGTACTGATTCAAATCCTATTATATACTCTACCAAACAACAGGATCCTCATTACCATAATACCAGTTAACAATAAAGCAAACGATTCGAAACATGTAGAACTGCTCCTATAATATCCGCTTAACAACAATCACCAGAAGCAGTTCGCAGTGAATTTCCAATTGCATAATAATTGAGGCAGAACATTTATCACACTAGGCCGTTGTGTCCATCATTGACCATTCATCCATCAGCTGTCAATTCGCGATGGACAGTTGTCGCTGCCATAACCCATAGATCAACAGGACAAACAGAAAATGAGCAAAACTCTAACAGAGCTATAAAGCAACTGCTCCCACTCCCCCACAAAACAAGGACGAGGAGAGACAAAATGCTGTTATCCTTTCATTTGAGGACGGTCAATGTTGATGTCGACAGGATCCGATTCCGCGCGTCTATAAATTTCCAAAGTGCGGGCATAAATAAAAATTGACGACTCATAAAAGCGAAACGTTTTCGGAGGAATTACGTCCAAAATGGAAAGTACAAGCGCAAGTACATCAGTAAAAGTGTAAAGTGTCCTGGAATGAACATGAGTCGGCTACAAGCGAAGGAGTGGAATCGTAAGGAGTGTCGTGGAAAATGATATCTTCAGGGAACACTTGAAGGCAAATCAATAGATCTGGTTTGAATTGGAACTTGTTGAAGCAGGATTCCATCAAATGACATCAGGACCCATACTGAATACTTCTAATGATTAGATGATCATCTCCAACACCTCTTAGCTGTTAAGTTAGATCAGGTACCTTCAATCGAACGATGAGAAGAAGAGCCAATTCCTAGGACTATTGCCAAAATCCTCCGTATCTTCTGCAGCCGCCCATTGTCCCAATCTCGCCCAGCTCTCTCCCACAACTTCCATATTTGTTTGTGATTTCTTGAGCGCTGGTTTCGTCATTGTTTTGTATTGTTACTAACAAGGAAGTACAAGAAGGACTAGATGGAGTGGGCGGTGCTCGAGCTGGGCCCACGACGTGGGCAAGGAGTAGCGCACAAGGATGTTTATTGTACTATTTGTTGTTCACTGAAATTTACACCGCCGACTTTATGGAAGCTTTATTGCACATATTGCACGTACAGTGCTCACCTATTGCCGGCGTCAGCACTAGCGCACTAGACCCCTAGCCGAGCACCGGCTGCTCGTCCTTTATGCAGAAATGGTTATGTGTAAACACACTTCATTCCAATGGTTCCATGCACATTATGCAAATGCTTGTACCGACCATGTTGTAAGGCTCAACTTATCCTGAGTGTCACTATAAACATTCGGTAGCGGCGATTATGGGACATAAAACGTTTCATCGTTATGGAAAAAATTTACAACTTCAAATAGCACACTATGGCTCGTATCCCCAGAATACGAGAATACGAGAGTGTACGCCATAATCGTTTTATGCACGTTTGAATGTGTGTTTGTTCGCTGCTATAATATTCGAATGTTCGTGCTTTAAACGTACGTAGAAATGCTGCTTCCCGACAACCGGGCCCGGCTTCCGTGCCCTGCAACTACCCCCAGCGTGTCAGGCATGACGATAGATGCAGGCTACAGACAATGACGGAGAAGTTTTTTAAGAGAATAATCAGGTTTTAAGTCAAGATATAAAAAGGAAATGAATTCATGGCGAAAAACAACAGGTTATACTTACATGTTGAATTTACGACTAAGTGTTTGTCTTAAAAGATATGTGCTATTAAGGACGATAATGGAATGCTTGCGCTGAATGTTGAGCGAATCTTACATGCATTTGTTATGTGCCATTATGTTTGTGTGCGCTGCAAGGATATATCCTGGCCAACATTTGATGGGAGATGAGAAATTATTCTTGGCTGGAATTCACTTTTATTCGCCTTACACTCGTCACTGGAATTCAGAAGGAAATAAAAACTTTTTTGTTGTGTGCAAACATTTTCCAGAGCAGACACCACAGAACTTGTTATTGTTTCGTATATGAAACTAATTTGACAAAAGAAAAGAGGCTTCCAGAATAAGTTAAGGTAGGCTGGTTTGATAGGTACCCACAGGAATTAAGCCTTTTGTTAGGCCCATTGCACTGTTCCCTAAAATCGCCTGTTCAACCACCTCCTGCCTGCGGCATTCGTAGTTGTTCAGTAGTTGCTCTTAGAAGCCAGTTGCACTGAGATGCGTCATCTTTAAGCAACCAACTCCTAAGGCCATGACTAGACTACTGTAACAGGAGAAACGGAGCAGAATTTAGCCCGCTAAGGTCTTCAGAGCCAACCCGTAGTATTTACGAGGGATAACAGCTTTCCCACACAGCAAGCATAGATCTCTTTGAGGCCCCAAAAATTATTTACCTAGTGTTCACCACTTGACTCTAATTTGAGTTTGGCAACAGTAAAGGGAGGAAGCAGAGGATCATATCAGCAAGGAATGTGAAGCTAACGCAAATTGCATACTAATCATCATCAGTGCATTGTAAGCAGCAGTAAGTGCACGCAGCACATGGGGCCCTCGATGATGATGCAAATCAACCTCAACCGCCGCGAGGCATCGGAGGACCCATCCGCCAGAAACATATTGATGTAGCCATAATTGGTCAATCATTTCAAAATTACTTTGAGTCAAAGATCAAAGGGGCTAAGTAACGCTATGGGTTTGCGAGGAACAGACCTTTCAGGAATTAATAGGGCACTGGAGGAGGGGTTCATTAGAATAAAAGTGAAAGGGATCCACATATACAGCGTCTATGCTCCGTCGAATGGCAGAAAGCTTTTGAGGGTAATACATTTCCTACAGTGCTTGCACCAGTTATAGCCCTGAATAATATGACAATAGAGAAAGCCACCCAAATAACCTAATATCTGACGGAAGCATGCGATATTACGACTGCTTCCCAGTAAACAAGCCAACTATAGGTAAAATAGAGAAGTTGCAACTTTACGAGCCGGATATTTTCGAGTAAAGAGGCTTTACTAGAGGCCTAGGGAAACCCCCGCTCGTGGCTAGTGACAGGAGGTACAGAAGCAATTATTGGGCCACTTAAAAAAGACTATTCGAAAAAGCAAAAAGAACTGCTTCAAACGGTTGTGCGAAGATCCCGGCATAGACTCTTGAGGTGGGCTAACAGAGCGGCAATGAAAAGGCTCCAAATATCACACCAGATGATCTGTTCTCATCTTCTGAAAGAAACTGTTGCCATTTTATTTTCTCACCACAAAAACAACAGAAAACAAACGGTTTACCAGCCCAACGAGTGCGTAGTAGATCCAGTTGCCGAGGAGGAACTGCGGGAAATATGTGGTTAGATCGACGAGGTTTTAAGCTGGTAATAAATGATCCCGACGTTTTCGCCAACACCTTCGAGTCATTCTTAAAAGAAGTAAAAGTTACAGTTGCTTCTCAACCCCAACATCGTAGCGCTCGATTGGAGTCGTCTACAACAGACTGTTAGCCATCGTCGAAAACGGCAATGACCTGCCGGAGCAGATCACGCTTAGGTTTTAGCGCGTCCACTCTATGTTGGATGCAATAATCTTAATGGTTAACCTAGCAAAAGACACGGTGAACTCTAGCGAATGTTGGCATTGGTTGCTAGAATGCGTTCAACTATTCCAAATGGAACCGAATCAACGACATCTTGGCTGATATACCGTAGGTGTTCCTTGATGTTTGGTAAGGAACAGATGAGGACCCAATAATAATGCTTCCTTTCCCAAAAGAAGATACGGTTGTTGACTTGGCCAATGAGCTGGTTATAATTGTCACAGTAACCTCCATTTACAGGATGGAGGCAGTGAGAACGGAAACACTTGCAAACTTTCAGAGACAGAAACAGGTGAATTCGACTCTCCGGCTGATGACTCTGGAAGTCTGCAGTGCTTTTAGAACTATATCAGATGACATAGTGCGCATGATCCGAGCCAACATTCACATGTGGAGAGAACATAGAGCGCAAAAATGTGGCAACATCACAGTCGTAAAGATCTCCCGCAAAGCAGATGGGACTATTCTTAGAAGGGTCACTGGAGGAAACACGGGGGAAGGGCAGTATCTGTCCCGTTTTTGGCTGGATGATTCGTCAAATGGTCTTGGAGACGGTGACGTAGGACGTTCATAAACCTAAGATCCAGAGCAAAGGATGTTTTACTGTGGACTGCTCGCGAACGGAAGGTAATCTGAACCAAACGCTGGAAAAGAGCGTAGGTCCGAAGAGTATAGTCGCGGAGATGCTGTTGCCGAAAGGGAACTGGGTTTCCTCCGCAACAACATGTCGGAAAACCAGATGGTGGACTCTTCAGGTATGAGAAGTTTTATGTTTCCTTATGTGAGGGACCTTGGGTGTATGGTAATTCCACTTACACGTAGTTAAAAATTTAATTGTATACTCATTTTCCCAAATAATTTGTTCCGGAAAGTATTGTATCAATAATAGCTATCTTCGTACGCTTCACACTAGGAGTCCAACATTATTAGCAAGTGTGTTCACCTATGTGGAGGACTTTAGTATTTCACTCGTATGCCAATTATTCTCGTTATTTTGAGGCCTTGATTTAATATAAGCACATCACCCTCATGTTTTTTAAATATCCTGTTTTCTTATGTTTTATTAAGATTTTCTGTAAAACAAAAGCTATTTATTCGGAAACCGCTGAACTTATTGTCACGAAATTTAGTAAGAATATGTGGCGCGAGATCTTGGGCTGCACATTAATGAATGCAAGACAAAGTATATGGTGGCAACGTCAGCACCGGAAACCAACCAACCAACAACATCAAACCGAACTAGTCAAACAGGGAGAATAAGGATAGGAGAATACAACTTTGAGACCGTTGATAATTTCTCCTATCTAGGGTCCAAAATCACAACCGATAACAGCTACAATGATGGAATCCACGCACGGTTCTTGCCAGCCAACAGAGCCTATTTCAGCTTACAAAAACTGTTCCGCTCGAAACATCTCACCATAGGGCCAAAGCTCTTACTGTACAAGACACCCTCTGTCTGATGGTTTCTCTCCCCTCTTTAGAACTTCGGCAGTGCGAATTGTGGGGTAGACCGGGTCTGGCGGCTTGCTCACCTATAATGCCACCTCCGCCACACCTCTGACCCAGAAGCTCTCGCAATTGGTTCTTGTTATAGGACGGTTAAACCATACTCGACTTAACACCGATGATGAACTTTCACCATCTGAAGTCAGGAGCCGCTAGGTAATGTTAATTTCATTTCCCTGCGGGTCACATCATGATCCAGTTATCGACAGGCCTCCAGTATCGCTAGTAACTCCGGTTGGAATATCCTGGTGAATCCCGAACCCTATACGACTCTGCACATTTCTGCGCATTCGAGAAAACCCCCGCACCGACTGCAGAGACCAATGGTGTACCATAATATTGCAACACGTCGCCAGTCCATCAGTTTGCCCTGCCTGGTTGCCCACAACAACATTTTTCTTGGAACTCGATTTGGGAGAATGCCCAGGGTTTCCCGAGATACTTCGTCAACATCCCGACTCATGTAGTCTGAAAGCACTGTACCCTAGAGCGTATTTAATGTGGAGATTGGAGGGGAGGTGCAGGAGTGCACAGCGAACATCTGTCGAGCAGGACGGCAGTGTTCCGAAAGTACTGGCACGAACGGTAAATCCTAAAATTTGATTAATTGATTGATTATATTGTGTCCGGTGTCCGGATGCCTCAAGTGGTTAGAGCGCTGGGCTGTCGTAGCGGAAGGTCGCGGTTCAAATCTCACTGCTGGCAGAAGGATCTGTTAGCGTGACTGGATGTCGGATACCAGTCGACTCAGCTGTGAAAAAATCAGGGTAATTATATCGGGCGTGCCCAATGCCGCATTGCCTCCTACAGTGTATTGAATGAAGTGCTCTAACACACTTCAAGGCCCTGATCCAATATGGATTGTTGCGCCAACGATTATTGTTATTTCTTTATTTATTTATTTAATGAGTCAAAGGAGGAGTCAAAGGACCCAAGCTGTAGGGCGTTGTAGGACAGGCATAGCCTCGGGATCGGATAGTGGAAGTAAATCTCGAGCTCCGCGAAGGGTACATAAAAAATGTCCGCATTACGTGTTATAAGACGAGGCGATACAGAAAGTAATATCCGAGTTGGCGGAGCAGTCCATCAGACAATTGCAGAGTTTGAAAAGAGTACACATATCAAGGAAGATACGGCGTTGCTGCAAGGAAGGGAGATTGGGGGTGCGGAGTCGTGACGGATAATCAACCCGTTAAAGGTTCTTTTTTGCAAAAGAGGGTCCGGGTGAATTTGAGTTCTACAACTTCCGGAGCACGGAAATCACGAATGCGAAAGGGGGACCAGACTACCCAGCAATATTCAACGATGTTTCTGACAAGGGAATAGAAAATTGTTAAGGAGGGCTGAATTGAGGTAAAGTCTGAGGAGTAACGTAGGATAAAACCAGACATTTTGGAAGCTCTATTGATGATGTCAACGAAGTGGGAATTGAAACGAAGTTTATCATCGAATATTACACCCAGGTCTTTGAAGGAGGTCAGTATTGAAAGGGGTTGTCCACTGAGAAAATAGGAGAAGGATGTTGGGGAGGGTTTAACGAATAGCAATGGACTGTAAGAGAGCACAGTCCAGAGGAGAAAAGACAGAGGCAAATAATTTAAGATCGTCTCCGTAAAGCAAATACGAACAGGTGAGGATGAAGGAGAGGTCATTGATAAAAAACAGGAAGAGTAGCGGTTTGATCAATAAAAATACGAGACTACAACTTTGAGAACGTTGACAATTTCTCCTATCTAGGGTTCTAAATCGCAACCGATATTGCATATTCATCATCAATATTGCCAAGTCTGCTTCGCCTGTTACACAATGCGTTTCGGAACAATCGCCGCAATATCATCTGCCTAACTAACTAGACGCTACACTCCCGGCATGTGGAGTCTAAGCACCCTATCACAGAATGCGTTCCATAGATCCGACCCTAGGATGGATACCCTCTGTTCTATAGTCGAATTGTCGCGGGGATAAGTATCCGGCAGCACGCATCGCTTCAGCAAGTTTACTTCTGATGAACTTTACAAGCACTTTCTCGGCAGTATCAAGCATACAAATCCACAATTCATTCTGCTTCCTGATCAATAATTCCAATGGGAAATTAAAATGCCTGTTGGAACTACAGTTTTGATACCTCTGCTGGAATACCATCGGGTCCAGCCCCATTCATAGAGAGGACTGCCTCTTCCAACACTTTTATGGTGAATAGTGGGCATTCCGCGGCATTCTCTGCTGTCATCATCCCGTAAAGGATGCGCAGGAAATGTTGCCCGTACAATTCGGTGCTCGATCTTAAGTGAACAGAGTTTCGGCAGAGCCCCAATTTCCCGGGTAACCAGTTTGTAACGTTTGTAACCGAGTCACCCCGGGGCCCTTTTCACCTAGTCGATTAGAACCTACCATCAGCGGATTTTACTCCTTTTTGTCGCGTTAATGAGTCTTCTTTTGTCTAGTCTGTACTCTGACATTGTGCGGCATGCCCCCTCCCAGTCGTTTAAACGTTGTGTCAAGCGGCGGAGTTTATGATACTCCTTCCCGATCGTTGCAATTTCCACCGCCCATATACATTTAAGGCAATCCCTCGATACCTTCCTAAGCATAGAAGCTCCGCAGGCTGTCGTTCTCAGGTACATAACTGAATTTACTACAGGGTCAACTGCGGTACGACCACCTCCAGGAGTATCCTTCAGTGCGAGCCAATCAGTTACAAGAATTTCGAAAAACTTCTCGGTGTTCACTTTCGCGACGTTCCACGCACAGAAAGAGCGCCGGAGTAATGTACACCGATAGGCCTTTCAGAGCAAAACTGGAAAGAGCTAGTATGCGATTAATGGAATCCGCATCCTGCAAATCAATATGTACCGAAGTGTATCCGCTTATGAGTTGCTAGCGCAGTCCGCAGTGGAAGGACTCATCTTCATGGCACCGCGACATATCAGGTACCGCTGCCATCTGGGTTCGATGCTTTGCAGGACGCTATCTTGGGCACGGCAGGCGTGGATGACTTCATTGCCAGGGCACTTGAATGGGGCATGTCTCAGTTAGACAGTTAGTGAGAGAGAAACGAATTCTCAAAATGCCAGCCAGAACGTTTCGGCGCCCAGGCTGCGAGCCGCAATGTGTTAAACCTCTCATCAGATGCGCCACCACCCTTGCATAGAACGCAACCTCTTCGTTACAAATATTTGCTTTATGGCCTCCTTGGTTACGTCTGCGGCATGTTGCTCTCCTGTCAGGTCCCCGGCAAGTTGGAGACGTATGTCTAAAATCTAAAAATCTGCAACATTTGGTTGAGACAGCCAGGGTTCATATCGCTGTTAAGAAGTTTCGTCACGTATTGCGTATTGCAACTTCCACGGTAGGGAGTTTTCGGTCGCTCTGGCAGTTTCTTCGGCGTTTCGCACATCTTCTGTTACTCTCCATGTAGGCCTGTAGTACGAAATTCGATCCAGGAACAGTCGACTGCGCCCGGACTCGGCTTTTATTCGAACCAGAGTCCCAAGGGGGGGGGGGGGGTGGCTGGTTCTTGATATGCGTTACAACTACCATCTTGGCAGAGATAGGCTCACATCGCCCCATCGACGTCGGCAAGGGTATCCGTCCATCGTCGGCGGCTGCGGGGACTCCCAGTGTGTTCCGACGTGGATCGGTCATTAGCAGTACGCTCTTCACCGAGAAAGTTTCCCGGGGCTTCTAACTAGAACTCAGGTATAATGCCAGTCTGATGATCAGAACTATCATACTTGCTCAGGTACCTCGGAACGCCACTCCCCATATCGTGAGACACCCGCTAAGGACTACTGACAACCCTTGAGGGCTACCCTCTTGACAGAGACAGGATAGCGTCTGATGAGCTTCACCTACCCTGGACAGTCGGTCTCTATCAAAACAGACTATCTGACGGCACACTCATACTCAAATCATAATCGAGCCAACTATCACCAATCAAAGTTGAACCCTGTACTAAAATGGTTGTTGGGATCAAGAAAATTAAATTAGCCTACGGAGGTTGAAATTGTCTATCTACCTAAAGCCCATACCTCTTAATGGTTTCCGAAACCGCAACTTTTATATCTTAATTTTCCTGAAAGCGTCTAAACAGCAAATAAATTTCGGCTGTTCATTGTTGACCAATTCCATAATTTCAGCAAACCCAAAGACCGGATCCATGTCAAAACTTTCCTACCACCGCATGAGAAACCACCCAATTCTAACTCTCAGCAAGGAACGAAAAAAAGTAAATAAATAGAGCAATTTCGAAAATTTGATAATATTTTTTCACATATCATAAGTTTTTATGATCTTATTTAAATTTTCTCCATTTTTATCGTTTGATATCATCGCAACAACATGAATTCCCGGCTCATGGTTGAGAGTGCCTAAAGCGCCACCCTACAGTGTTTTTAAGTCGCCCCCAAAAGAGCTAGCAAGCAGTAGGATATGTTTATTTGAGTTTTGCTTTCATCGTGTTTCGATATGAGCCTCACAGTTACAGTTTCCCCGAAAAAAAATAGATAGGCATCCACGCACAGTCGGGCCTCTTGCAATGAACAACCGGAGAAGAATCCTCTCAATCTTATTGGTGTGGAAAGTGTAGGGATGATATTAGAGGAAAACAAGATATATTTCGACCCCTTCATGTCACATTGAAAATAAGAAGCGTCGGCAAGAAGCTCAACAGCTTTTGATGGTTTTCAACTGATGCGAGTTAGTGGTGAAATACATGTTGGAAATTATTGGGAAATCGGATTCCGTGTTCCCGAGAACCCTTTCAAAGTAATGAATTCCTAGAAGAATTGTGGCTTTGGTTCACAGATGAATATTTTCCAAGCGAACTAGGTCCTTGAGAGTAGCTCAAAAACAATTGAACCAGAAGCTACGTACGAAGGAACTTCCCCAGGAGCCAGCCAGCAGGGTTAACTTTGCAGCCCACGGAATCAGCACGTGTCGCCACCCCCTGAAATCATTCAAGTGCGTCGTGACTCCCGCTAGTGATATTGAACCAATTCAAAAGATTATACTATTCCAAAAACTAAACCAGAGCAGCTTTTCTGATGTCTCCGAGTCTTATCGTAAGTCGTTTGACTCGACAACGATTCGCTATATTCCATTCTCATATCCATCGACGAGCAAGTAGGCAAACACATATTATAAACAGAGCGAAAACATTGGCAGGGGGTCGCAGAGCCGGGCGTAAAAGGATATGTTTTAATACATGCACATCAACAAGAGAATGAATGTTTCCAAGGAAAATAGCTAAATGGGGCCAAAATGACATTTAGGAGGCTGTTCAAACATATTTATGGCCTTCAGGCGAAAGGACGACGATTGAGGGTTTTAGGTTGTAGGGAGACGACCAAGTGGAAAAGCCAAGGCATAAGCAAACAACAAATCTCGTGTCTTTTCCTACATCAGCAATATTACAATCAGGCAGACAACAAAACAGCCAACCGAGAGCCATCAGATGAGTCCTGTTTGCTTTTCAGCGACAATTTTTGGGCTATGCCAGTAGTTTAGCATTAACATTTCATCTTCGAGCCGTTTCGCTCGTAGAGGCTAAATGATTACACAGCTCCTTGCTGCCGAGCGTCCTTGACTGCCGGCTTGTTGTTGTGCTGGAGGACGATGGAAAGGTTTTCGTATTATTTCTTATGATTATTACCAATTTTTACGGTAATATTTGTCGTTGAATTTTGATTGTGGAATTGTCTGTCTCTTCCGCTAAGTAAATTTCCTTTATTTGTGGCCTCGAGGCGCAAACAGTTTCTGAGGAATCTTTCTTTATTTTCTGTGTTATGTTTTGGTATTTGCCAAATACCATCGAATGTTCGGTGGCTACAGAGTGTGTTTCCAATGGTTTCCACTCTAACAGTCATCTGACACAAAAAAGGTCCTGGTGCTAAGTGGGCAGTATTTAATGCCGTGATGAAATCATCTAAGGATTTTAAAAGATTGTATCAACATACAAGGATGATTTTAGTTCTATCTTCCAAGGGCTTCCAATGTGTAAAGTACAAACCTCTGATGCTTTCACCGACATAGCAGGTATCAGTAAATGAGGAAAGTTCGACTTTAATCAGCTTTCACGTTCGTTATGTTTAAGCGACCCCACTTCAATCTAGGTGAGACTTTGTCTTCCTTGAAAATCGCGTTTGAAGAAAAAACTACTTACTTCAACCTTTGATCAAATCCTTCTCAACATTTCCCAGACTCCCTCCCCGGCATGACTGCAATGGAGGTATCATTTTGTTGAATGTGTGTGCTCGGAATCCACAATGGAATCATTTCGCACATTTTGGTGAGTACACACTTGGCCATTTCCATTCAATCACTTGGCACACAAGAGATCAGTGACCATAAAACTCGTAAATTTCAAAGGAAGTAAACATTTCAAGCTTAGGCGAGGAAAGTTTGTAGCAAGGGGGAAGTAGAAAAAATCAAATTCGAGATTTCGTTCAGGTGATAGCTCAAGGTGTTTGTAGAAGTCCCAAGTTCCGATAGAAGGCCGGGAAAAAGTCGCAAACTAAAGAAAGGCAAAGAATGTACCAACAGAAACTGTGCTATCGGAGAGGACTCGATAGCAACCCCCTCAGTCTTTTCTTCTTCGATTCAAGCCCATGATACGCGCTCCTTATGCACTTCCTGAAGTAAACAAACTCGAAGAGATCTTGAAAGAAGGATATAGCAGTTGCTACTTGTCCTTGTGCATTCCCCATTCGCGCGCTCTAGCTTCAGCATTTTTTCCGTGATAGTTCAACAATGGGGCGGAATTGCTCCCACGGTCGAAGCTCAAGAAGTTCGAATCAATTTAAATGCCCAGTGCAGAGTAAACAAATTAAAACACAATACACAGTCAGTTGAGCAAACAATTGCAGTATCCCTATCTTCGTCATTGGCTCCACTATGCACTACGTCCAAAATGGTGTGCCGTGCATCGTCCTCTACATACACTTTCAATTCTCTCAGTGATTTTCCGTTTCCGGAAGAATGGAACAGTGAGTTTAGAAAAATAAATTCGTTTTTACTTTATAATAAATCACTTGGTGTTATCCATAAATGTCCTTTAAGCCCTATCAAAGCAAAATCAAGGGATTCCAGATGTCTCCTCTCACAGGATCTGGACCATGCTTATAACATTTATTAGTACGAATAAGTAGGACTGAACGCCAGGTTACTGATTTTGAGGGACGCTATCTCATCTTCTCTATTTCAGCGAAGCAACCTTACTTAGTTATGCCATGAGATTTACTACGTACTGTTCTTTATTCAAATTTATCCTGGAAAGCTGGAAAAGTATGAACATACATTTAAGAACTGAGCCACGTGAATATTTGTCGAGAAAAGAGCCGAATTGAGGTCTGAATCGCTGCAAGATATCTTGACGTCCCAAAGAGAAATGAGGAGAGTCTCTTGGAAAATGGGCCTGTAAAATTATTTCACAGTAATCACCGTTTTTCATAACAGCCGAAGAAAAGAAACGAGAAAGGCTACTCCGGATAAAACATGTCCCTTCAGTTATGATCGTTGGTCATCACATAATGGCAAGGACATCTCGAAGGCCCGGTATGCTAACTTCGAAATCGTCTACAGGCAGGACCTTTATTGTGAGAAACCAGTTCACAATGGGCACCGTCAAAAAGTGTAATGCTTCTTGTATTGTGAAGAATTCTTCTTCTCTTTATTAGTAATATTATCCACAGCCAACGTTGAGGTCGTATTGGACTGCAGGATAGACTGATGAGGAATCTACCTTTCTAGGAACCAACCTATCTCTTCGAGCGGTTGATATGTGGCTCCCCAAGAGCCAAATCTCTCCTCTACGAAGACCCCTTACGAGGTGAAAACGCTGTGGATATGAACTCAATAGTTGAAAAACCACGCCCACTGGATAACTTGCAGGTAGGGATAACTGACAATAATCGAGTGGACCCTTACTGATACTAAGTCGCCACAGTGAGTTAGCTTGGCCTTACTGTGCTACGGGTGGTTATGACACGACAGACCACCTAACGCCCATACTCGTGGGAACTTTAAGAATACTAAAGTAAACAAATCGGAAAACCGCAAGCTAGACACTTCAAGTATGAAAGGTTTTGTGTATTTTTTTTCTAAAAACATTTGAGTGAACATTTGTCCCATTAGTACCTAGCACATAATGTATGCATATATTATGTGAGAGTATCCATTTTCACCGTCAATGTCAAAACTGGCATCGGAAAGTACTAACCGAGACCTTTCATTTGATACCCCACATGACTATATTCAGTGGAAAAAAAAGTTCCATCCCCCTTTTGCATGTATCCGACCCGATTAAATTTGGCGTAGTATGATTTAACCCACTGTATATGTGCGCAGTCACATTTACTACGTTCCAAAATGCGTGTGGCAGACAGACGAACAAACGGACCGACAGACAGTAAACCGATTTTAATAAGGTTTTGTTTTATACAAGACCTCAAAAAGACCAAAAAACAAACAAGCGGGATCCCGTATGGCACACAACCTGACTCATCAGGCGGAGACAAATCTTCACAACACTGAGAGCCAGATGACTACATCCGAGAACTGACAAGTGGGGAAATCAAGCAGTGAAGCCAAGTTCAACATTGGCCCAGTGCGAAGACAGCAACCAACAAAGGCCTCTGCTCAAAAGGTCAGCACTTCATACGACAGAAGGAGGCAGGTCTCAGTGATACAGATGATTAATGGTATCTGCATTATCTAAAGGAAGGCCTTAAACCAGAAGAGGCCCTTAAGAAAGCGCAGGACACACGCAGTCAAGAAACATAAACTAAAGCCCAAAAAGGAGAAATCCCGAAGAGGCCAGGGGTGAAGGAAGCAGTAGCTATAGTAACGCGGTAAAGAACATTCGACTGGCCATACTTCCGAACGTATTTCCGGAGCAAATAGCTACTCGTGAGGAGCAGAAAATCATTGGGAAATCCATCATCAGGGATATGTATGAAGAATAGAATAAGAAACTCGTGTTCACGACGTACACTTTCGACCAGTTTTATACTAGTACACTGAGCGACGGGAGACACGGCGGACTGGCTTAGGTCTATAATCACCAAATTGTCAGGATTGCAGGGAATGGAACTATCGACATGTGCTGAAGATAATATGTCAAGCGTACACTGACAGTTTACCTTCCCAGCACCGATTGCAAGTGATTGAGACGGGGAAGCTTCAGAACTTCTTCATCAATGAAAACATGGAGCAAGGAGAGGAGCAATGTCAAGCTTTTCACGATCATGATAGATGACCGCTCTTTGGAACCAATTAAACACTGTAACTGATCAAAATGTCAGGCGATAACGCTTTACGGTTTCTTACCGTCCGGTCCAGCATTAAGTTGATGCGGACTTAGGACCCCATCATTCTCAAAAAAATACTGTAACTGATACTCCGACATTGGAGAAGAGCTCCTAGCATTAATGCAGTCAATTGTCAGCGCTAAAATAGCCAAAGTAAACCTCCACCATGCAAAAAATGTATTGCACTAATTGCAAGGATAAGTTCCAGGGAAAGCAGTGGAATAGTCCCCACTCAAGAACCCTGCCTGCACCGGGGACAGATTCGTGATTTTTCAGAGTTTTTGGCTGATGATCTCACGCCTGTACAAGTTTCACTGGAAGCCGAGAAAAGAACGCATGATGTAGTCGTGAGATCAGATACTTCCCAGGTGACAACACGCGAATCCCACAGGATCGGTGTCAGTGGTCGTTGGACTGGAGAAGTTCTCTTGGGCTGCGATAGCAACGCCCACCATAAGATCTGGAGAAGCGGCCATACCAATCAAAAAGGTGAGTACTTTCTTGACATCATCAGATAACGTAGAAAACACGGCAACATTCCTGAACTTGCACCAGGCAAGAGGTACTAAACATAATTCCAGGGAACAATCTGATGAGGAGGTTGGTCGAGAATTGGAGGGTTGTCAGATGAGCTCCCTATGTCCGTTCACAGAATGATCAGATTCAATATTGAAGACAACTCGGACGTAGATAGATAAATACAAAATCCCAAGCGAAAAGACTGGGACCTCGACGCAAATAAGGCAAGTCATCCAACGATGGATCCTGATGGACTAAAAACCTAGCCAGAATGAGAACAGGAGCCCAAAAACTAGGGTGGAGCAAACCGAGGACTGGCAGAAATACAAAAGAGCACTGACAATGTGTAGCAACGCAGTTAGGGAAGCAAAACGGAACAGTTTGCGGGAATACTATTGAAAGGATAGAACAAACCACAGAAGCATCAAGACTATACAAAGCTAAAGCCAAAGACAGGGCAATATATTCTGTCTGCCTGAAAAAGGAAAGTGAGATATTTACAAAGAATGGGGAGGTCACTGTGTCATAGCTACGGCGAAAGGCAACAGCATTCTGCCTAAGACCTCAAAAAGAAACAAGGAGGGAAAAAGGAATATTAGAAACTACCAAAAGAGGTATGCTCAGAAGCTGGAAATGGCATTTTGCCAGCACTACTCCAGGGAGCATTGAAATTGTGGTCTATATTCAGAAAGCGGGTAAAAAGGATCGCTTTCACCTTAAATTTTCCAAACCAATCTACCCTCTACTTAAAACAGTTGAGTTGAATATAGACAACGCCTGCATCCATGCCAGCACGCTTGTCAGGCAGGACAGTCAACCGAAACAGTCCTGTATCAGCTGCCAGATGTATTACTGGATGACATAAAAAAAAGAAATAACATTGTGCACATTTCTGGACATCGAAGGAGCTTTCAATAACACCTCGCACACAAAGATCCGAGATGCCCTCATCCGCGAGGGGTGGGAAACACCCTGGCCTTCAAGATGAGCAGAATGTTAGAGAGTAGTCAAATAGAAGAACCGAGAGGAGCAAATTCTATTGCCATGAACATCCTTGAGTAGTGGAGATCGTATTATAACTATTAATATAGAGTATGTTAGTGATAAACTCCTGGGATAGCTAAGAAATACGACAACGCACGGTTCTACTGATGATATTGTTTTAATCTGTAGGGGTAGATATGAAGATACCCTATGTGACAGAATCTAAACTGGACGACGAATCACTAGTAACTGATGAAGGAAGGCGGAGCTGCGAATTCATTCAACCAAGGCTAATACACAGAGTATCATTCACTAATGGCTTGATCTCCCGAGAGCCATTAAATTAGATGACCTGGAAGTGAAGCGAGTGGTAGAGGTAAAATATTTGGGAATTACCAAAAACTATTTTAAAAGCTACATATGCCGAAAAACAACAAAGGCTCTGATGACTTGTAAGTCCATAGAAGAGAAAAGATGGGTATCGCGAAAAAGCTGGACTGGATATACACTACAATAGTAAGGCCAATGATTACTTATGAGGCGGTAACCTGGGTGGTCAGAACTGAACTTAGCACAACAGCCAGGGAGTTATACAAACTTCAAGTGCGATGAGGATATGCTTAATGGCATCCCTAGAAGGAATGACTCCTCCCCATCCGCACGTACAGATGCAGGCAAAAAGGGCCGATCTTCAGAATGTCCGGGAGACGAGGCGGGGAGCTACCCACATCGAAGGAAAATTGAAAATTTTTTAATAGGTTGAAGCAACAATATGCGTCATAGATACCATAGATGTGCTCCTTCAACTCCGAAAGGAAGTAGCCAAGCGGCTATTAGGGGACTTACGTAGGTAGGTGGATTCCAACCTGGCTTGGGAATACCCTAATAGCTGAATAAGCTAGGGTCGCACAATAATATCTGAATACTCTGGGTTCCAGGGCAGATTGGGTTAGGGAGGTTAGACAATGAAGCAACCACGTACTGGTCAAATAACAGGGACACCGCTGCACGGGCCAAAGCCATTCTCTGGAGTCGGAAAAGGGATCAGAGCTACTAAGCTAAAAAATGAAAGGGAGAACCGAAGGAAACTGACGACGAACTTACCAGGAACGGATCAGTATAAGGTGCTCATGGGAGGATACAAACCAAAACACTCGAAAGATCGTTTAGAACGTCTCCAACAAGAACCTCCTGATCATAGTATGAGTATTGACTAAATGATCATCTGGACCGCCAGGAATTTCCACGGTTATTGTCAATGGATTCTAAAAGGAGAGTGGCGAGGCTTCCACACATGTTCTGGCCCTGTGTTCTGGCACTTGTGCAAAACAAGCTGAGGCACGTGAGGAATACTTAATACCAGATGTCAGGGGAAACACTTGGATGTAGGGAACATAATATTGAACGAAAGGCTACAGCCAATAGGTATAATATAACCAGTGCAAAGGCACAATAGTTCTTTTAGGACGCAGTGCAATCTGCCTTGATAATGGTTTTTTTAGCACAACATTCTGATTTTGGGAGAGGGTACCGGCGATGTAATGGGAAGAATAGTGTTGATGGCCATAATCGACTATTCTGCTAGTTAGAGACAGAAAAATGCTCAAACTTTCGATTGATACCTTTCCATTGTAAGTAGTAAGTAGTAAGTATGGGGAAGTCGGAAAAGAAGTGCCTTATCCTTGCTAGGGCTTTCATGTCCACCTAGTTTTTAGGATTAAATGGACTCTAATAAAGCAAAACTACTGGGTAGCAACGATCTTTATTTCCGAACTAAATCGCGTGTTCAAGTTGTGGTGGCGAACTAACGTCAGCAGTGCCGACGAGGACTCGGCATAACACGGATTTATTATTTGGCTGACGGTCGGAATAGGTTGCATATGAGCTGAGGTATTATTCGTGGAAATGGCTCTCGGTCTAATAAAGAATAGGGGCTGCCACCTCGTCCAGCGAAGCATCTCCATAAATGTCAAAAATACATAATGACAGCAATCACCGGTAAATTTCCCTTAAAGTGAAAACCAGTCAATCAATATTCTGGTATACGGCGAAAAGTAGAACGTCGGGAAAATCGACGTTAGCTAATTTGCCGAAGCTCTTTCAAGACGGGCTACAAAGCTACCAGTTCCGAATGCGGCTTCTCGTTAGTGAAATCAATAATGAGCCTTACTTCCTCCACTTGCGATGCATCGGCGCATAAAGGAGGCTTCATCAAGAGTATTAGTGGACGGATGAAATTGCAAGTCTAGGAAGGAACTGTTTCAGACTTGGATGGATTGCACAGCGCGGAGGTTAAAATGACGCAACATCCTGATCTGCTGAATAATAGAAAAGGCACTTAACCGGGAAAAATCACACTGCTGACAGAAGCTATTCCTTGACATTCATGGATCGTCGGGTATAAATTGGTGACCAAAAAAAATGTTGTGCCCACCGATTACCCAGTTCCATGGATGCAGCGAAAATTTAACAAGTCGTGCAAGCACTTTTTCCTGCCCACCTCATCCAAGCTGACGCTGTTGATGACAAAGGGAGTACTGAGGAATACCGACTCTTCATTGTAAAGGAAGTGAAAGAGGCAGCCTTGTTCATGACGGGCAAAAAGCGCCAGGACCGGATGATATTTCAAGTGAAGTGCTGAAAATTGCATTCAAGTATAAGCCAGACTTGCAAACTCAGTGCATTCAACGTATGCTTCACTGCGACTATTTTTCCCTTCCACTGAAAAGTCATCAAGGGCAAAATCGATCCCGAGTGGCCGTCAATGCACGGTCCTCTCAGTATGTTGTACACTGCTGGGAAGGTACTTAACAAGCTCATCAAGCCAAGACCAACAGAAGCAATTCATGCTGCGGGAGACTATTCACCAAAACAGTAAGGTTTTAGAACAGAGCAATCCACAATTAATGCAGTTGAGGAAGTGGTCCAAGCGGTGAGGCAGGCTGAGATACACAGTCGCCTCTGCCGACGAGTGGTTCTCATTGGGATGCTTAATGTAAAAAGGCGACTACAATTATGCAAAGTGGTGCCACATACTTAAGGTGCTGGAAAAATATTTCCATAATCCACCCTGCCTGTAATGAAAACGACTATCTAAGTGACCGCGTCCCGATTTATGAGACCCGGAAAGAACTACGCAAAACAAAGGTAAGTCAAGTTCCAACGTCGGAGGTGGTAAGTAATGTAAGACCTACTCCGACACCTCTCCATGCTGCTGAGCGGAAGTTTGTATATCTCAGAAAGCATTAGTGAAATAAGGAACAGAGAGCCCGCACTCTCAGCACATGGAATCAATCACGGAAAAGAAATATTTGTGATCACAAGCAAGATCTTTCGAGATACAGTATGCAGCTTTAGAGTCACTGTGATTTGAGAAAATTTCTGCTTCCCTGACCAGCGCAATAAATTCCCTTTTATCACGGCATACACTACGTTGAATTTCTCGTGATTTCGCACGGTCTCAAATCTGGACCACTCCACACTTGCCGACAGTCGTCAATATAACCCTCAATCCCTTCTGTTTATCGGTCCACTCCCAGGATTCTATAGTCAGCCAGATTTTCTGACGCCCCTTCGGGACGTGACCGACGACTCGTGTAACGTTTGATGGCTCCCCAGTGCTCATCAATATTCTCAGGCGTGTTACTCAGTACATCTACTGTTCGATCAGCAAGATAGCATTCCCACTGTCGAGCGACAGTTAGATCATAAGCGGTCTATAATGAACTTGAAGGTTTCGTAGTTCTCCAGCCATGCATGAAATTGCGGAAGCAATAAGCAAACGAAGGCGTGCCGCCGATGTCAGCGCCTTTCTTATTATGTACATCCACAAGACAATTCATAAATCTGCTGCTCTTTGCAAAATTGTTCACCAGATTGTTCGTGTCAGCTTAAACACTGTGCCACCGATAACTAGGGGATGGGATATGCAGAAAACCATCAATCTCCCATCATTATCGTTACGGTCGGCGAGGCTGTGTTCCCTCCTCACATGTCTGAGCAAGTTGTCGTTGGACACCACTTTGCATTCAGACGATCCATCACGATCATAATGTTACCATTAGGAAGCT
Source organism: Hermetia illucens (assembly GCF_905115235.1). Lineage (NCBI taxonomy): Eukaryota > Metazoa > Arthropoda > Insecta > Diptera > Stratiomyidae > Hermetia > Hermetia illucens. The sequence goes on along the minus strand of NC_051850.1, from coordinate 149,407,151 downwards.
TGTCCGGAACTATGTGTAATTCCTCGGAGAAAGCATCCTTCTCCACTATATCGAAGGTCTCCGCTGGGGCTAGCTCTTCGTTTCCCAGAGTACAAAAGCGCAGTGCCAACAATATCGCAAGAAGGAGACAAGTACTCTGCAAAGTCCAAGTATTTTCTCGAAACCGTTGTAAAGGAGCGTACACATTCCAAAAACCAATCACGGTCCATTTTCGATAGCTAAGGGTCTCCGACGTGAGGTTAACCTCGATCCAAGGCGATGCCAACGTTTCGGTAGCAATTTCAAGTTTCAAAATTAGCAAGTTGCTAGCCTACGAATTTTTATTCCTTTTAGTCGCCTTTGACAACAAGCGAGGAAAATTTAAAGTGTATTCTTAAGCCACAACTCACATGCGCATATGCGCATAATATTAACTCAATATCAGATGTTTTACCATTACAAGCAGGACTCTATGGTCAGTGTAACCTACCACCGTGAGCGCCTCCGGAAGCGGATAATTGTACAAGATGTTGTACAACAGTGGACTTGTTATGAATCCTTATGGGACATCAGCCGAGACAACCTACTCCTTATCTGAGTGAAATTATGCGGTGTTTCCAACGATTGATTAATTGAAATAATAAAAACTTGACAAGTTTTTATTATTTCAACTACTCCTTATGTCGTTCATTGGTGTCATACCAGAACCTTCTTTCAATTAAATAGCTTTCGGCAATAGCATCAAAATAATTGGGTACACCAATCGTCGTCTGAAATTTTTGTATTAGGTGGTGATTGGACGAATTAAATGCACTTGTCATGTTGAGGGTCATCATCACGCATTATTTGCTAGTACTACTTTTTCCATGGACGACGTCCTCGACAAAGCCAATAACCTATTTATTGGCGTCAATGGCAGATCTGGCTTAACGGCATCCTTAGCTCTCAACAGCTGGGATCAATCTATTGTGGATTACTCCCTCAACCATTTTCCCCATAATATCTAAGGGACATATCGATCTATACGTGGATGCCTCTTCTGGAGGTGTACCAACCTTACCCAACAGCACCAGTTACCGTTGGTCCCATGGTTCAGAAGATATTACTTGGGACTGCCAGCCAACTCAGCAAGGAAGCCTTGTCTAGATTTGACAACGAGCTCAAGTGCCCTATTCAGTAAACCGTCAAGACTCGAAGCTTTGGTGTTGCCTATTCTACTGCTGATCTCCAGCTGCTCGTCTCTGATTGCTGCAAGAATTGCCGTCGCATTCAAAAAACTCTGGAAGGCGTCTGTGCACTTTTTTGCAGCGGGGAACAGCCCCTGTCTGATTTTTAACTAGAAGATGTCACCTGGAGTATGAAACGCCTACCATGCTAGGTTGACTTAGCCACACCTCTATAAAGGTTTGCTCATCCAATGCTTTTGTAAAGTAAATGTCCGTCTTGGCTTTAGATATGTTGGTTTTCTGACACGTAACCCTCTCCATAGTTCGAAAATAACAGTCTGATGATCGCTGTGGTGCAGTCCTTGCTAACGTGCTGGGACATACCACGCGTGCAGAGCGGACAAAGGCACTTGCGTTAGGGTTAATGTGCTTCACGTGAGGACGAGACAATGTGAGTGAGATTGAATGAGGTGCAGCTATTTGCATCCACACAAATCAACTGATCGACTTGATTAGGCTCGTTTCTATCCTGCGTTTTTGATAGCAAATTTTCCAGCTATTCGATAAAACTTGGATGATAATAAAATGTTTACCCTAAATCAAAGGTGTCACTTACATTTTGTTGAATGATACTGATAAGAAGATAGACTGGGGAATTAAAAAGATGCCAGTTCAGTTATTTTTCGGCACAGAATTTTTCACTCTCCATAGTGATACCCCGAATTGTCTTAAAGTAGAAATCTCATTCCCGATAAGTGACTTCTCAATGATTCCAAGAAAAACCTTCACTCATTGTTACCACCACAAACTGTAGAATATCCAATAGAGAATTTTTATTTTCTGTTAACAATTTTTTCTCAAGATATCTGTTATAGCATTTCTTCTTCATTTTTTACACTGCAAGGAAAATCGGTGCCCTTTCCCTGGAACGGCAACAACTGAGAGCCTGAAGAAATCCTTCACATTGTTTACTGTGACAGGTTGAAGATGGGTGCTGATAACTGCTAGTTCTCTACTAGTTCCCCTATTACGCTTGTATTTTCAATCGGGAAAACGACCTTTATCAGATTGCTGCTGCTCATCCTGGGACCATGCATACACGGCTGGTTGGAGGCGACGGTGGCAAGTGGATGCCTCGAAAGGAGAGGAAATACTTGTTTCCACTTGGACTATTTTTCCAATAAGTGCAGAAAAAGGAACTTAATGAAAAAATTGTCTGTTTGTATGAAAACGAGGATTTACGGCACTGCGCTTCGTCTCCTATATAAGGCACACGGGAGTAGCCCTCCTTGGCTTTCCTGTCTGCATGTAAGAACTGTCTAGTTGAAAGGTATTATCTAGATCAGAGGTTCGGAACGAGCTGTTGATGATGAGAGTAGTTAAGTGAGGTTTGAATAAAACTGTCCTTTATCGAAGTACCACCCATCTAGGATAACTAATAATTTAATCGAAGTCTCTTTAGAATGTCCTTAATATTCAATGACACTGTCAACTGCGATTTCTCGAAAATCGTGCCCACAAGTTTTCAAAAATGTAGGACACCACTGGATCTAGATATTCAATTGGATGCAGTGCCCAACTAATATAAGCCAAGGATTCCGTCCTTTAGGCTAGAGCAGCAGACGGAGTCATGCAACACGAGGAGCTCCTACGTGTTGGGCCCTCGTTGCAGATATCGGCAGCAATGATGATGATGATGATGACGCAGCGTTAAAGCTTCCTGATGACTATGAATACTAGTGGCGGTGGTGGTGGTCCTTAATCGTGCCAGATGCCTTTTTCATAGTCTCTTGGAAAGTGTTCAATTGGCTTGTGGTCACTTTTAACAGATGAGAGCGTTCTATTGATTTGATTAGTTTATATTCTAGCGAAGAGCCAACTTGCTGCACTGTTTGCGAAATGATTTTGAGTATTCAAGTGTGTTTCATCTTAATGAATCACGGAAAGGTCTCGCCGGTTTGATTTGAGCTAATATTTATTGTTTTTTCTGCAGTAATACAATGGGGTTTGATTTTATTTTTCTGACTTGAAACAAAATTATATAAGTATCGAGCTGAATATAAGGGAAGGGGTTATGGCAAATATTGACAGGGCAGTTGAAACCAGGTAATAATATTGAATTTCAAGCAATCTGTTGCCTACCGAAAAAGATGTGATGAAAGTCCTGGGGGGGTTTAACGTGAGTACCTGCCGTGAAGGCATAATCCCACGGTCCTCTTCGGACACGGATTGATTTTGGGACTACAATCAGAGCCCCGCCATGCAAGCAGTGCAGGCTCAGCATTCATACTAGTGGATGCGAGGCCTATCTAACACCTCTGCCGCAACTAAGGAGTACGGCACCCGAGTTGTACAGCGCAACTCCACGCTCGAGCTCCGGGGAGCTCTGCCCGCGATGTAGGCATAACCACAACCACCATGAAACTCTCACTAGGGTGCCAACCGCAAATAACCGGGCCGAGAACACATGCTCCAGGAATTCTCTTGGAGCGTATGCTCTCAGAGGGCCATCCCGGTTCCCATAGTACCAGATAACCTCCGGTGAGGCTTCGTGGCCGAAGCCACTTCAGATGAGTTCCTTGCAGACTCGGGTCTGATTACCCTCCACGAGTAGGTGGGGAAAAAGATGCCATACAAGAAAAGGGTTGATTTGGAGAATGAACATCAACTCAATCTTATTGCACAGCCTTTATGCTTTTTTTCCCTTTCTGAATAAGGCACCGAGAAGAAAAGGAGAAAAAACGAGGGTAATTAGGATGATTTCAAAATTTATGTTTAGCTACCCATATTTTTCGGACCATATTTTCACAGTCACAATTACTGAAGTTAATATTGCCCGATTCGTTCTCTTGTACATCAAGAAGAATTTGCACCGCCTTCCATGTTGTTTAGCTCCAATTTAGTCGTGGCAGAACCTGCTTTTGTTGGTGAAAATAAGACCAGTTTGCTTTCATTCATTACACTCCGATCATGTTTAGTATTACAGAATAGGTTAAAGACAAATTACCTCCGTAGTAATTTTTTCTAAATTGAATGGCTTCAACCATATGAAGGTCCTGGAAGCTTAACCTGAGTGTGCTGTGGCTCCTGGAGAACAAAAAAGTGTTCGCGCAAGCATTTGCGGACGACCTAGCCGCGATAATTACCGGTAAGTTAGCGGACACAGTATGTGACCGCTTGAATACAACACTGCATGCAATCCACAGCGCAGAGGTGTTCTCGGAGAATCCGATTATGGAACTGGTCCGACCTCTCTGAAAAATGACAACCATATTCCAGGCGGAGATATATGCCATTTCATTGGCAGCAGAAGAATGTCAAAAGTGGAGGGATCGCAACATTCCGACAGTCGGGCGCCATTATCACCACTAAATAGCAATGACATATCAAGCGAGTTGGTGTGGAGTTGTCATTAGGTGCTGCTAAAACTTGGCCGACAGAACGAAACATTGCTGATGTGGGTGCCGGGCCACTCTTACATCGCTAGTAATGAGGAGGCTGTCAGACTGGCTCGCCGAAGGTCTGGATTCACAATGGTGGGGCCACAACCAACTTTGGAATTCGGCCATCCACTGTCAAGTTTACTCTGAAGGGTCAAATTGCAAGGATTCACGAAACCGAGTGCCGGCAAGCGAAAATCCTTGTAAAAGCGCCTGAGATCACTAGAGCGGCATTTTTGTTGTCCCTTCACAACAGGGACACGAAAACCCTAGTAGAGCTTTTAACGGGACACTGCCCCTTAAACTACCATATGGAAAAGATTAGGGTGGTGGTTTCGGCTATGTGTAGCCAATATGATAAGGAGGAGGAGACGGCCCTACACTTTATATGCAGCTGCCTGGCCTCCTCAGATCTCAGGCGAAAATACCTTGGCAAAGTTTTCTTCAATGACAAATCTGCACACTCTCTGTCTCCGGAGAATGTTCTCAGATTCGCTAAAGCCTGCGAACGCCGTAGGTAGGAAGCCATTGAGTCGGCGATTTATGGGGATAGTACGATGGGCCTAACAATGGCCTGAGTGCTCGGAGCTGCGGCTCCCTGCAGTAAACTAAACTAAACTAAACTAACCTGAGTGCCTATCATGTAGGTATAATCCCACAGTTCTGGTCTGATACGCATTAATTTCTGGGTCACAAATATATAATAATAATCGTTGGCGCAACAATCCATATTGGATCAGGGCCTTGAAGTGTATTAGAGCACTTCATTCAAGACCGTAACGGTACACTACAGTATACTGTAGGAGGCAATGTGGTCAGCATTGCGCTCGCCCGAAATTATTACCCTGATTTGACTCAGGTACTCATTCACAGCTGAGTCGACTGGTATCCGACGTCAAATCACGATACAAATCCCACTGCCACTAGTGAAATTCGAACCGCGACCTTCCGTATACCAAATAGCCGAGCCGAAAGAGCATCCTCCAGGAATCCTTGGTACCAGGTAACCTCATTTCTTGCCGAAAACCACTTCAGACGACCTCGAGCTCATGCACTCTTCAAGAGCTTAATTGGAATTCGCTCAGTAAACAGAAATGTAAGCAAGCCATCATAAGACGTCCAGTACAACACTAACATAGAACATATGGAACTGGTAGCTATCCAACATGCCCATTATGGCCATTCCCCCGTCATATTGCTGCGTTACTAGTAAAGGCCTAGCTGACATCAAAGTTAACATTCGTCACTTTATCGCCCGTATTGTTTAGATTGCCGATATAAAAGTACGTTGAGCAGACACAGAGAAAATGTACCTCTTAGACTGTTCCACTTACAAAACAACCATAGTAGGAAACGATGCTCCGTAAGGCGAGGAGACATCCATATTATATCGTAGACGTTGACCATGATAGACCTGCCTCTGACAGACACACATTTCAAATACTTCTGAGAGAACCGATTTCTACTACTTTCGCTCCATATTATCTGCCATTTAGATGGCAAATAAGATGTAGCAATATGAAACATCCTTTTAACCGCAAATGGTCCAAGCCCTTACAACAATTTGCAGCAAAAATGCGCTTCTTCTTATCTCATAAGTCTTGACACCCCGAACTAACTCTTGATCAAGAGGAGAACACCCAACAAGAAATGCATGACATCAGTAAAAACCGAATGGCATATAGGAAGGCATGCTAACAAAGTAATTCACTGACAGACATAAACCAGATTCTTGCCCAGTACCATCATCACATATTCACCTAAAAGGTGGGAATGGTATGTAAAACACACAACGAAAGTCCCACATACATGGATCTAGAAAGACTTCTTGACGGACCCAGCTCACATCACATTGCAACTTGGACCAACTCTTTCCGAATTGCTCAGTCCGCCACAGCACTCCACCCCCAGCTAAAAGCAAAGCGTTGTCAGCGAGGAACCAGACGCATGGCTTCCTCGGCTCGACTGCCGCACATCAGAATGGACACGTCGCGCGACCCTCTTTCTGCCTAAAGATTCTTCCGGGAAGAAAGGCTTTACCCGGGGCAAAGAGTCCTTCTTGAGTGTTTCTCCGACATCAAGACAGAAATAAGTGGACCCCGCTCGAGAACCTCGAAAGAGCTTTCGTAAAGTGACTGCAGTGGTCCCCATCTTAATTAAGACTTGCCAATAGGAATCGAGATCCCTGGGCAAGTCTGTCTCGTTTTTCGTGGTTAGCGGGTGGTGGCGACTTCAGCTTTCGCACTACCTCCTTAAACAGGAGCAAAAAAACGTTGGTGTTAAGTTCCAACCTAATGCCGGTATAAGATCGCTGGGAAGTCTCAAGTTCTCCCCGAATACTAGCTCATTAGAGTATGAAGCAAATTTCTCGCGATTGGCTATTTGGAGGCCAAGTAAAACGAGTAGCTGGCCAGGCCACCAAAAAGGGTCATCTTGGGCTTTTAAGCTCCTGTGCCATCTTTCAAGCATCCTATTGGACTGCCAATGATACGCAGTTATCCCGTGGCATTTAAAGTTGAGGAGTATGCAGAAAAGTTTCTCAAAGTTATCCCCTCAGGACATCGCGTGAGCATCGCAAAGGACCAATGAAGTGGAGATAAATTGTGTGCAAGGGTTAGGTGGGCCAATGGAGCACGCCTACCTATTTTCTCATATATTTTTTAATTTTGAAGCCCCACATATATTTTGTGGTGACTAACCGATTCATTGTCTGGATGCATGGGTGCGCTATATGGTGACCGGCATGAAATACTACCTTGCGGAATCGCCTTATCAAAAGTCCAATAGCATATAAAGGACGTTGATCCGAGATAGGAAGCTCCTTACATGTATATTTGGACCTGCGTCGTCTTTTCGCGCCTCCGTGATTGCCCAAAAATCGATAGTGGCGAGGCCTTGATGCCAGCAATTACCTTATATTTTCAGATACGTTTCGAATGTCAGAAGTGTATTGGCTGATAAAGTTCAGATGTGAAGTTGGCTTTGCCAGGCTTCTGCTTCAAGGAAATATTTAATTACAAGATACGCGGCTAATAATTTACAATCATACGTGCTGTAGTTCCGTCGAGTGAACTCCACTCCTAAGAAAAAAAAGTCAAAGGCTGTTAGATTTGGTTCACTTTTAGGTGAAGGGCAGGCAATTTCTGGAGGATTCACGGATATGGTTAGCGGTACACCTTACTGAAGGAATTGCCAGAAGTATTGCTTCCATAAGCTGTCGTTTGGTAGTCTCAAATGCTAGAATAGCCTCTAGGGAGCACGCAATCAGGCGGGAGTCGATCGATTGGTGGTGAGTAGCCTTTGACAAGAAAAAACGTTAGAAGTCTAACATGCCCTAGAACCTTTGTTTCGCTTACACTTCAACTTCGGTTGTATGCTTTCAGGATAAATCTCATATGTGGTTGACAACTAGAGTGATTTGAAGGAGACGCTGAAAAATACACTCACGGTGTCCTAGTGCTCGGGCTCAGAGGAAGATGCGACTAGAACATCACCGTATCTTCGCAATTAAACCGTGTGACGTTCATTGTACAGCTGGCTAAAGTAAATTCAACTGGAGCTAGTGGTACCATGCTGCCGGGTTGTTACGCCAAAACAGTGGCACCTGTATTGTCACGGCAACTATGCCTTCGTTTTGTCCGTGGGCATCCTATGACGTAGCGAAGCAACCCGTAAGGACAACAAACAGAGATGAGAAACGGGGGCTATAAAGTGTATTTGTTATTCACTCTTTTATGTAGTATAGACCATCTACACAGTCTCTTTGTAGTTATTGTTGCTTCCATTGTGTTCTTAGTTTTCACTAAGACTGTGCTTCAGTGTAATTATAATCACATTTAATGTCATGCAAGTGATAAGCCCACAGCGGCGAGATAAACACAAAACGAACACGAACATCCACGGCGACTGGGATTTGAACCCAAAGCAATGAGTTTACGCGACGAGCGCTCAATCCCCTTAACCATCATGCCACCAAGAAGAGAGTGTACCTTCTCTTACGACGCTTTCCTTTAAATTTTCCAAAAATTATCATACACATATCTCAATGCATAACGATTAAAAATTTCAACTTGTACTTGAGTTGGAGTCGACACTCGTCCAAATACTTCACTTTTCGCGGGCATTTTGAACTTCCTAAAAACACTTTACCATCGGGGTTGCGTTCGACTTCTTTGGCAAGGTTCACTTGATTCCCTAACATTGACAAGACGGTACAGATGCATATACACTGATCGCACCTTTCAACCATAGTTTCAGATCAATATCTCTGGCAGGTGGGTTGATTTATACCTCCCCTGTCCCTATATCATTAGCCGAACGCTTAATTGATGTAGCCCCGATTCAAATTAGCCAAAAATCCTTTCTCAAATCCCATGAAGATTTTCTCATACTGGGGCATTTTTCTCATTTCCACATACACACATTTTCTGAATCCTCCTACTTGATTCTTGCTTACACTGTTGCTTCGAGTCCTGTCTAATTTGTTGTGTTATTGCGAATTTTTACTGCACCAGAGTCAGACCACGATTTGGTACTATTTATTCAATTTTACGGATTGAGGGAGACCTAAGGCCTCATCTATTTTATGGCGGACTAATTGGAAAAAAAATGTCCCCCTATTTCTGTACATGGACTTCTCTCTTTGGTCTTAGCAGCTAGCTATCCTGAAAAAGAACGATTGGGACAGCAGTCCCACGAGAGCAGAGTAATGGAAAGCAACCGTTTGCTCCCTTATCCATAAACGCAACGTAAGTCTGAATTATATATTATTTAGGTTGAAAACCACCTTATTACGACTTAAGTTTGATCCAAGCGAATTTTTCGTTAAGGGTTGAGGGGATACTACCATAAGTCCGCATTCACTTGATAACGAGCCAGACCAATTACTGAGAAACTTTCTCCTACTTTTTTTAGTTCACGAAGCTCTCTTCTGTTGTAATATATAACGGCCATCTTCTTCTTTTTCTTTGGCTTTTGTCACGTTTACAAGCAGGGTCGGTTCATCGGGATCGGTGGCGCCATTTCGTTCTATCAAAGGTCTGAAAAACAAAAATTCAAATCACCATCTAGCGTATCAATCTTGGCAAATGAATTCTCGTTAGCGCAAATTACGTGACCATACCATAGAAGACGCCTATTTCATAACTTTTCCACTATCGGCGCAACCCCATATTGACAGCGGATATCCTCATTTCGGATGTGATCAAGGCCATGTTACGCCGCCAGTCATCTCCATTGTCGCGAGACGCCGCTCATTGTCTTTTATAGTCGGCCATAGAAGATGGCTGGAGGACGACACTACGATAAATTTTTAATTTTAAACGTTCATTGATACGTCAACCACAACGAATACCAATTATGGAATGCCACTTCAGTTAGGTTGCGCTAATGCGTGAAACAATTTCCTGACGCAGTTCTAGATGATGATATTGACGCGAGATGGGATGGTAATAGTTACAGAAATCCATAAAACTTCCACCGGCACTAATATGGTTACTAAGATTATGCCCGAGCAAGTTGTTTTTAGAGTCTATCTTAGCATTCAGATCACATATTACTATTAGAATATCACCTTCGAAAAACCTCTATTAAACATAGAAATAGAATGCTCATAGAAAGTCTCATTCTCCTCTTTATTGAAATCTCCTTTTAATTGTGGAGTTCCCTAATATGGGCTGGAATTATTCAGTCAACATCCTACCCAAAACTGGCTCCCAGGCCAGCAACAGTCCGCGTCTATAACAACTAAAATTTACAAAGAACAAACGCACATTCCCGCAAGATCCAGCCGATATTATTCAATTTCGAGAATGGAAGTAACTGGAGAGTTTGACACCGTTGCCGAGTAGCATAGGAACATTTCAAAAACCAACCAAAAACTATTTTGGTTCTATAGTGGTTGTGTTTATGCACATATTGTTGACAGAGCTCCTTGTAGGCTTAATCGTGGAGTTGTGCAGTAAACCGAACTTAACTTGTGGCATAGGTACTAAACAAGCCTCGCATACACCGGTATAAATACTGAGCCTACACTCAGTATAACGCCAGTAAAATTTTCAAGCGGGTCATCAAATCTCTCATAGACGAGCCCTGTACTTCCAATAACACTCTACCAGAGCTCCAATTCGCCAACCGAACTAAACATTCGGTTGAGCACGCACTGCTTGTCCTCAAAACTGATATCCTCCTAGGTATCAATTGAAGGACACCCACCATAGCCTGTCTCCTTGACCTAAGGAAAGCTTTCGACTCCGTATGGCAATACGGACTCACGTAATAGCTTTCCAAAATCCTCAATTTCCATCTGCACCTCTGTAAGCTAATTCTTAGCTTTCCAGATGGGCGGAAATCCTTAGTCAACATCCAACAGCACCTTCCCTCATCCTATACTTGCCCCGCCGGCATTCCTCAGGGTTCAATCTTGTCTGCAACCCTTTTCTCCCTGTTCGCCGTGGACATTCCCAAGCCAACTCCACACCCGTATCCCATCTGGATCCGCCAATACGCGAATGACCTAATCCTATATACGGCCACCAAAGACATCCCCCGTGGTGAAGCGCGTCTGAATGCTTATTTAGACGAACTTTACCATTATTTCATCCGTTGGAAACTCTTCTTAAATCCCGACAAGTGCGAGACCATTGTCTTCCATGGAAACATGAGAGTGACACCGAAAATGCGGAGTGACATCAGATCTCAGTCACTTACAATCCACGACGATCCCATTCCTACTGTTAAAGAAGTCACTTACCTCGGAGTGACAATGAATTTCCGGCTTTATTTTCTGGTCTGATTGCTTCCCATCCCAAATGGAGGAGCGCAGGATCTTTCGCCACTGCGCCAACATTTTTAAAAACGAAGACCGCTCCAAGTACATTTCTAACCAGATCCTCTACGAGTCCTGCCAAACCCCACATATCGATGCCTTCCCTGCCCGTCATGCCCTCAACTTCCTTGTTAAGCGTCAATCCCATCCCAATCCTCTTGTCTCCAAAGCCATGCAGATAGAGATCGTTGAAGATAACCTTCTTCGGACTCATCTGTTTCCCCAGATCCTCTTATCCCTCCATTCATGGAACCGTCTTTACGATCCCCTAGGTAGAATAGTCTTCTACACAGGCAATTTCTCCGACTCCCAATTTTTTAAACCTACCCATCATTAGCGCCCCTCCCAGCTTTTAATTCCCATCCCTCTCCCGCATGTCACCCATCCTACCCCAGTCCTTTTTTTCTCCCAGTCCCACCCTGTTTTATATATGCTCAACGAGTGGAGGTTTTTGCGACCTTTCCTCCAAAATGACATGTAAATACTTTCATACATAACTTTTTAGTAATATGTTAGGTTAAGCGTTTTTATATACCTTAGACTAAGTTTAACTGTTAAGGTAGTCCCTAAGTTAGTTATAAGTTAATGTTGAATCTTTTTTTAAATAAAAAATTGTTGTTTTTCGGAAAGTATAACGCCAGTATCGATGTGCTAATCACGGCGCGGCTCTGATTGTGGTCATGGGATTATGCCTACACAACAGGTCTTCTTCTTCTTCTTCTTTAGCCTGTATTTCGTTCAGAAGCGTGATCGGCTCTTGCGCCATTTTGCTCGATCATGTGCCTGATCTGGTTGGAGTCCAGAGGCTCGCAAATCACCACTCATCATACCAAACCAATGTTGTTTCAGCCTACAGAGCATGTACCCACATTAAACCCCTAGGATCTTCATCCCATTTGATGACTTTTTGGTGACAAGCAGGTGTTGTTAAACTTCACGCCAACGTAAAATTGATATTATCTCCGAGGCTGCTGCATTATCTTATTTGTTATATGGCCATTTTCGGCGATTTACTGGCATTGAAAAAGCTAGTTCGTTTAATAATGCAGGTCGCATGTTATTCCCAAGTAAGAATATCTCTCTAATTGCTTGACCTGTTATTTTATGGACTCCGGCACTGATGCAATCAGCAAGCTCACCATATCCATTTTTCTCCAACCCTACACTAGCCTGATAGGCGCTGATCTTTGCGATAAAAACTTGTTCTTCTTTTTATGGCCTTTGTCTCATCTTCCTTTCATCTAAATCGAATTCGTAACTTTTTTCGGCCTTAAGTCTGGTCCGGTTGACGTCGAGAATCTCACAAATCATTGTAAAGTACATCAAAGCATTACTGTTTCGCTGGAATTTTTGGTCTTATTTATGCTTTTTGCTTTTGACTAAATATCCTTATGGCCTTCAGTACTAGTTAGCGCAGCAATTACCTAACAACAATATAAATATCACTGACGTAAGCTACTGTGAAAATGCAGTTAATAGCGAGCTTCTTGGATTTGCTGAAGTAACCACTTTAACAATAAATTCCACCAACAGATTGGAGAATGTGTTGAAGAAAACGGCAGGTTATTTCAGGCCTATCTAAATTCGGTTCTTTTTGAATATTACCAGATACTCCGGCTCTTTTGTTGTGATTCTTCGGGAGGTTTTGATAGGAGACTAACTAAGGTTGGAGTATTTTTCCGAATCCTACTTCAACGGAAATGGTTAATCCATAGTCGAACGCCCAGTGATGTTACCTGTCGACCATGTACCATGCTCTTCTTAACAATTCGTAGCTTTGCTGCTTACCATCAGATAGAAGCGATATTGTGCAGCTTCGCTTAAATTTATTGAAGATTCTCTCCCCTCTTGCTATGGGTTCTCCAATTTAGTACCTCCTGCCAGGATAGCTTGCTGCATTTGACGTAGTGGCTGAGGCGCTTCCACTCCAGAAATTGTCATCATTAGAGTTCTCAATCCTTTAAATGAATCCTTTATTTTCTTCATTCTTTCAGTGTGGTTTTCTTTCATTTATTCTTCAAAAATTTGCGTATCTATTCCCAGACAACAAGCAGACAACATTCAATTTGTCCTTTTGATGTTTTTTGTTTGAGTCCTGCTGCTTCGCCGCCAAGAATAGTTGCCGTCCAATTAACTGCAAACCCATACGTCTCCAATCCGGCTTCGACCAACTTCCAGTCACATTTTCTATTAATTATCAGAAACTATTACAAAGTCGTCATTAACGAGGGCTTTGGCACACTCACTCAGCGAATCCGATTCATTTCGTAACATTTCAGACGTTTTCCACTAAACTTTGTGGCAATCGCCATCCGTAAAAATCATTACCGTTGCGATCCAATTGACTTTTGTGTGCTTAAATTGTGAACAACAAAGTCATTGTGAGAAATTAACGGCCCCATATAAAGCATCCTTGAAGAAGCCTGCCCGAGGATAAAAATCCACTAAAGTTGAAATATAATGTCCGATAATATCCGTAACAATATATTTAAGTGTAATGAACAGATATAAACTCACTCCCTTAATGGTTTCGAGAGATTGTAAGGATGCGAAACCAAGTTCGCTTTCCGTCTTCGTTTCGGAAACAGGACCAAAACGGGACCAAGATGCGATGTGATGATGAAAAGGTATTGTATGGAGTAGAGTGGAAATTCGCATGGGTATTTTTCGGTGAACATGGCAGTAAATATGTCTGTAATATACTATGGGACTAAGGAGGAATTGTATCAGGAACCAGACACAAGGGTTCAATGGAGCAGGGCCGTGCTTCGAGACTGTTGAGTCATGTAGGATTCAAGGAGAACCGACCACGGAAGAGGCATGTGGAACTGAGAAATATACTCTTTGCATTGGGATAGTTGCGTTTGTAGAGAAGCGGATGGTGTGATGAATGACTTCTTAAGGATGCAGGTCAAATGTCGACCTCATGAGTCCTAGTTCTACTTTGCTATTGTGCAACCTGTGCAGAAGTACATCCACGATAGCTCAGTGGACAAAAAATGGGAAAAGTCAGTCTCTGAAACCTAGACTAAAACAACATCCGTAAATTGTCTTTGAAGGTCCTTTTCCACGATAACTTCTCACTTCCCAAAATCTAAAAAAGTACCCACTATAGTCCACCCCCTGCTCCCCTAACCCAAGGTCTTCAATGTCAGCTGACTTATATGTTTTGTTGCTTTTTGTTTTGTTTTTGTTTTATTGTTGTGTTGTTTTGTTATTGTTTACTACCCGCCAACATAGCACAGCAAGTCACTCATCATTTTTCGATTGGTCAGCGAGAAGTAATTTGTTGTTGAGGATATTACGATAGGGCACATGGTTAACGCCGAATAGCGTTATATGGTGGTAATAAAAGAAAAATCATAAAAAAATCGCTGATTTCTTCATTTTTCCAAGGGATATGAATTGGTGTTGCCTTCTCCATAGTAGCCCTTCCTACGGTAATAAGCAACTGACCAGATGTAGTCTTGTAGTAAACTTTACTTTTTAGTGCGCTTATAAGTTTAGAGTTGAGTAAAATGTATCAATAAAAGATTTTATCTAAAAACTAAAGCAAATATCCACTATAAGATTCAACTGCTGACAACTATAGATACAAATAGAGCAAGAAACAATCCAATAAAAATATCCAGATTTTCTGTAGGCCCACAAAATTTAAGACCGAAAGCAAATATGTATAGAAAGCGTCTTATTCGTTCACTCCCTTCAAATTTGATCCTTGTTGGAAGTGCATGATTGATATGTATGGTCGGGGTTAGCATTCTTACGTAAATGAGGTAAAGGCTCAGATAAAGCAGAGAAAGGGAAGCTAGTAAATAACTAGGTCTATTTGAGTTTAAATGAAAAAACCCGGTGCAATTGCTACTATCTACTTCATTGCCATAAATATATTTCTAAGATGTCCCACTCTTCGCAGCCTAAGGTTACCAAATCACCTACAGTGTTCCTATTACTCTACATCTGGCTGCCGGGGGCAACAGATCCTTTTTTTTCAGGCTCGGAAAAGAAAATGGGCTTAGGCCAATCTATGAAGAAGGAGGAGAGAGTTTTATTTGTCGCCAAAACTGTCATCAAATATCGCAACTCGTCAACAAACTTTCAGACATTGTGTGTCCACCAGTTTTCACAATTAAGTTTCCTCTACTTTTATAAACTAACAAAACGATTAAAAATAGATTGTAATGAACTCAGGGGAATAGTGATGATCAACGACGGATCACATCCTCGATCCTTGTTTTTTTCAGCTTCAGATGTTTGTTGACGTGCGATCTATGAGGTTCCCCCTTCCTTGACATCCTTAGGCCATTATTCTGGGGGATGTCCCTAAGATAAAGGAACTGCCAGACAATTTACTGACAACCGATTCTCTGCGAAAAACTATTGCTTTCCCCACAAAGACGGAAAACCGCTCTTCACCAGTAGTTACTCTTGTGCATTTATTT
Organism: Hermetia illucens; assembly: GCF_905115235.1. Taxonomy (NCBI): domain Eukaryota; kingdom Metazoa; phylum Arthropoda; class Insecta; order Diptera; family Stratiomyidae; genus Hermetia; species Hermetia illucens. The sequence continues at coordinate 149,391,298 of NC_051850.1, read as the reverse complement.
TGGTATGCCTTCCCCGAGGCTTCATTGCCGTTGAAAATGATGAAAATGGAAGATGTCACTCGACTCTCGCTTTTTCATTTCGCCGTAGCGCTTATTAATTCTCAGTCTGAGCACACAGCAAAAAAAATACCGGGCTGATTGGACGTTTCAAATTTGCACAAGTGGAGGTATTTGGCAGTTCAATTAAATATGTTCAGTAGAAAGCGACTCCACAAGAAAACCTAACGTGAAAAGCTTACCTGAACTTGAGTTCAGGTAGCGAGCCGCTGTCTCCGTCAGTCCGTCTACCAAAGACGGCACTCTTACCTCCGAAATGTCCGCGCTGACGAAAACCGAGCAGCAACGAACCAATAGCACCTTTTTTAATATTCAAAACTGCAATCCTTACGTCGCTATTGTTTCGTTTTCGTCAAACAGGTTGCTACTTTTTCTTTGTCTTCCGAAAACTCTTCCTAATCCGAACTTTTACGTCTTATCCAAAAATCAGCTGGAGCCTCTCGCAGCTAGCTCGCCTCATGCCGGCACTTTTTCACTCCTCCTCTTTTATAGCCTCACGACTCCTTGACTACTCAAATACGAAACACTCCCGCACCGGACTGGCGTATTGCCTACTTTTGTCTCTCAACAACGGACACTAGCTTAACACCAGAGTTCAGAAATCGCCCGATCAAATTAATCCCGAAAAAGGCGAATCCTGCACCCTTCGCGCAGCCACGGCCACTACAAGATGTTATCAATTGCCAATTCTCCAAGCACCGCTAAACTAGCAACGATGCCCACATATATGTCGTCTGCGAGGATGGCATGGGGGTGGCGGTGGGGTACGCCATTCCATGACGACATTATCAATGACTTCAAATCACAGCCTGTGGTGACTAGCCAGTTCGCTCAGATTCGAGCTAAGTATAATGATGTACTGCAGCAAAATGAGCATCAGCGTACTCAAATCGAGCTGCTCCTGAAAATGATAGGCAAACCTAGTGAAGTCTCTGCAATATCTACTGACGACAGTATTTCTTGCTATGAAAGAGAAACCGCACAATGCAGCTCTGAAGTAACTGAAGTACCAACTGACTTCCCCCCATTCCGCGAGCCACGTCCAATATTGACTTTATCATCACTTCCAGCGCAATAGGAGTTGGCAAGTGAAAAAAAACAGGTAACCGAAGCGGGAAAGGTATGCCTTGAAATCATCGAGGAGGAGCAACAAGAAAACTCGTTTAACTTCACCTACGAGCGGAAAGGAGCAAAAAACAACAGGCGCCTGCTAGGAGTCTAAATGCTCCCCAAGTGTGTCAAGTTTCAGTACCTCCTCTGCTTCCAATGCCTTAAAGCTCAAAAAGGAAACAGATCCTTCAATTACGACAGCTACCGAAATCGCTAAAGGGCGAGAACCTAAAGGTCGAAGCCACAGAGGACCATCTCAAATTTTTTTTCGCTCATCAATGAATACACATGGATCACTCCACCCCATAGAGGTGAGTCCATAATTATCGGCGGTCTCCACTGGAAAACTGAAGAAGAAATTATGGCTGAACTCACTTCAGAGTAAACAGTTCTGAAAGTTCGCTCGGATTCAAATTTTATGACCAGGAAAGAAAAGGCTATGCGCAAGGAGAATCCCTCGCTCCCTATCAAATCTCAGTCTGGTCTTTTTATAGCCAACTTTGAGCCCTCCCAAGAGCTAAGTGAAGATTTCTATATGATATCCATCCTCCGTCAAAGCTTCCCTTCAAAAAGGTGAAACCAGTAGAGCAAGTGAAGTGTTACTACTGCCAAAACTCCGAGCATATTTCTTAAAATTGCTCGATAGTACACAGATGCATTAAATGCACAAAGAGCTATCCGCGTGGGGAATACTCAAGGCTCACGACGGAATTTCCGCATTGTTATAACTGCGGCGAAAGTGGGCACCCTGGAAACGATCGTGGGTGTCAAGCATATGAAGAACGGTGCCAATTCCCTAAAATTAATTTATCCTTAACTAATGAAATTAAGTATTGTTGTATTGAACTCCGCCTCCCAAATTTTATACGCCGAACGTGCCACTAACCAATGGTCAATCTTTGACTATTTCCTCCTACCTAACGAAATCAAACAAAGGTTTCAAGTAAAATACTGCAAAACATCAGGTATGTCCGACCATTTCGAAATTGAACTTCAACTTTGCTGACGCAGAGGGGGCAAATTCAAGCCAGGCTTTGTGCTTCCTCCTGTCCTTTTAAATTTAATGCTTCCTTCAAACTGTCCTCCCACCACTCTTTAATTTAACTGCTCCCTTTCTCCCCGCTCTCGTTTCTCACATGTCTTCTCTCTCGCCTTCACAAGAGGGGTGACCCTCTTCTATTCTCCTCCTCGCAAAGATCTCAACCTTTTCTTTCTCTTCCTTTCCTTCTGGCCTTCACTTTGCCTAACAACCCTTATAACCTTGTTCCATCCTATCCTCCACGAATTTAAATGATATTAGCGCTCCCCTTCCGCTGGTGCGCCAAGGTGGCGGTGAGAAAAACGGGGCAGCCACCCTGTCGGCCAAACCAATACCGAGTGGCCGAGGAGACCTCCAAAGTGAAGGGGCTGGGGAAGGCTGTATTCACACTCCAAAATCCGTATTAGGTCGATCAGACCAGACCAGGAGAAGTTCTGTCTCATGTACGCTCAGCTTGGTTGTTGCGTTTAGCCCCCCAGTGGAGTTTCGTGGGGGATATGGTTACGTTCAAGCGAACAGAGACCTTTGGGCCTCAAACGCGATGTTGCGTTTCAGCATGGGGGCGTACTCGGTTGGTCGTCCTGTAAGTTAGGTCTTAAGAATACACTCAAAACCTTCCCTGCTTGTCGTAAGAGGCGACTAAAAGGAATAGAAATTTGTGGGCTAGCAACCTGCAAATTTTGAGACTCTACTGCCATCGAAAGGTCAACAACGCTTCTGATAGTTATTGACTTCACAGCAACGAGCTTTAGCTATTTAAAAAGGAGGCTATTTATTTGGAATGTGTGCACGCTCCCCGACAACAGTAGGGGATCCTCAGAATGCTCGCTTTCTTCAACTTGAGCGGGAGTTCCAGTAATATGAACTGAACATGCTGGCCCTTAGCCTTCTAACTCTGCGGCAATGTGCCTTTGTACTCTGGAAAGCCAAGTGGTAGCAGACGCGAATCTGGAGTCGAGTTTCTTTTGACGGCTACAACAAGGCGCGCTTGACCTGGGATCCACTTTCTGACAGACTTCTGCTAGACTTAGGTCCAGGTTAGAGAGCATCACAATTGTACAATACTACCCACCAACGGAGACTTTCGATGTAGTGGAGAATATTGCTTTCTATGAGCAATTAAACGAGGTTCAGGGGAAACTTTCTAAAGGTGACATTGTGATCGTTATGGGGGATTGGAATGCTAAGGTGGGATCTGACAACGCCTTCCTCGGACATGTGATGGGGAAGCACGGCCTTGGCGACTGTAACGGTAATGGTGGGACGTTCGTAGATTTCTACAACTTCCACCGCCTCGTCATTGGTGGTACACTGTTCGAGAACAAAGCTCGCCAATCACAGACAGCATGGTGGTTTCCACTCTGAGTAGTCCTACGGATCTACGGATCATTTCGGAACAGTACGCCGAATTTCGATCTTCACTTCATCTGCTCTTCATCGATTTCGAAAAAGCTTTCGATAACGTGAATATTTAGTGTATCTGGAGTGCTCTACGTAGGAGGGGCATTCCGGAGAGAAACTAGTAGCTATTATTAGAGCTACATATGACGGCGGAAAATGGCATGTGTTGCACCGAAGTAAAATCTCGGAAGATATTGAGGTCCAAGACGGGCTCCGCCAGGGTTGCATCCTGTCACCGTTATTATTTCTTCTTGTTATCGATGACGTTCTTCATGCTGCCCTGTCCAGGAGGGAGACAAGTAGAGTTGGACTAAAGAGAAACACCAACAAAACCAAGGTTCTCCGTCTGACGGGTCATCGCACTCTCTCTATCTGCATAAATGGGTAGAACATCGAAAACGTCGATCAATTTGTATATCTAAGAAGTGCGGTTTCTGTCGACGGACGCACCGAACAAGATGTTTCCCGACGCATTAACCACGGTAAATCCGCTTTCACCGCCCTGTCTTGAATATTGAAATGCAGTTATCTCAACACTAAGATCAAGTTGAGATTGTCCTGTGCTAGTGTACTTACCGTATTGCTATATGGGAGCAGCACATGGAAAGTGAACCGCACGGTTACCCAAAAGCTCAAAGCTTGCGTCAATACCTGCCTGCATCGTATCGTCGGAGTTCGCTAGCCTAACACTATCCCACACAAGCAACTTAGCCGGCGCATGACTTTGGACGGAACCGTCAACAATTTATGAACTCTAAAAAATGGGAAACTTGCCCAAAAAGTGCGGTCCATGTAGTAAAACTCTTCGAAATTAGCGTAGTCCTCCAGGTGGAGGCTTAAGTGCAACTAAATCTTCAAGAAAAATACTTATACTTATCGCCACTGCTGACGGCATAGGCTAATAGCCAACCTATCAGTTCCCTCGGGAGTCAAAGTGAGTCATATCAATGTAAAACTTTCATTTTAGTGAGACCCCAAACAAAAATGAACTCAACAGCGATATCTATCGAAGCAAATATGGACACTAACGGCTTCAACGGATCAGTTATAGTTAGACTTTCAGTTTTCTGGGATCCGATTACTGGTTCTCGGACCAAATAACCTGACGTGATGCAGGATTCTCCCACGAGAATGAAGTACGTGAGAGCCAATCGAAAACTAGTGAAGTTCGCAAAATGTCGGTACCAATTCTGCTTCCAGGACTTTCTGGTTTGTCTGAGTGTAATCACGCGGTATTTCTTGCAAATACCGATATTTCGAGAACCACTTGTTCCCTTCAGAGAACAAGTCTTAGACTTGTCAACACTAATGAAGGGAACAAGTGGTTTCCGAAACGTCGGTATTTGCAAGACCAATAAATAAATAGAAAAAGCAAGTCTTAATTATTTCAAACTACTGGCTCCGTCTGTCTGATATGTCGACAGTACCCAAGATGCACTTTTATCTTGATTTCTGAAGCACAGTAATGTACTATACAAAGGACGCAGGGACAAATGCTTACACTTATACATATTTCAACGCAATTACATATCTTCTGATATCCAAATTAACCTCACTCTTCTTTTGGCAAACTAGCTTGATTCCCTTTTTCGCGACAGTTTACACTTAATAAAGTAATTTCCCTTCACTTTTTGGTCGGGTATAGCGTGTCAAACACACCTATGCGTCATCGCTCGCGGTTACCTGAAATGCCGATTAGCACCTCCCGTGACTTCCCGAGATGCTGGCACTCATCGACTACTGCTCTGCTTTTGGGACGACCCACTTGTCGGCCATCTTTGGAGAGTGGATTCTAATGCATGGCGTATCCAGTAATGCAATTGTCCCCACTTAAACCTGGAAATAATAGGAGGTAAAAGGATCCAGTGAAGAGTTCATATCTACGTAGCATAATTTTAACATTTTATTTCAATAGAAAATTTACAGCTTTTCCATGTGTTCTGCTTTTATATCCTTCGGTAAAAGGGAGAATTTTTAACTTTTACGATGGTACCCATTCGACAGTTTAATTAGTTGCTTAAAAAAGAGCTACTACAATATAAGAGAAGGAAGTCCTTATCACATATCGAACATTCTTTGGTTGCAGTGTCACAATGTCAACTAACCACTTCACCGGCAATGACCCAATTCCAAACCCATAAAACTTCAAATTCACCGCCAATACCGCAAGTAGCACAAATCACGACTTAAATATTTGTCTCAGTTTCAGTAACAAATGCCATGTAATTTCGCAAGAAATTTAAACCATTTACGAAATAAATGTCCCCAGGATTTGAAATCGCTTTTGAAAAAAATTGAATCAATTGCGAATTCATTCAGTTCAACCATCAACCATCATCATTTTATGGAAACATGAACGATGTCGCAGAAAATCGAATTGACATCTTTTTTCCTCAGATACAAGTGTGTAGGTCTGTCTAAATGGATGCGGCGGTATATACACGTATATCTGGGAATCTATCTGCAAAGGTCTATGGTTGCAAGAACGCTTCGACGTTTCCCTTCTTGGAAGAAAATTCGCGCTGGTGCTGACTTCGTCCTGCCGCTCACCTTCACCTTCACCACATCTGCCGCTTTACCAAAATATAATGGCAATTCCGAGGAGGACAATTGTGGCTTTTCATCATACGAAACTGTGATTTTTTTACTATTATGACACACCAGTGAAATAGGTTCGACTATATCAAGGATATCTTCGATTTATGATGAGGGAACGATTGGAGACAAAAGTTTTCGTCCTTGACTGGCTTTGGAGTTCCTTAGATACTCTTCTTACTGGTTCCATGTAAATGTTGATCTTTCAAAATGTTTATTTTCCTACCGAATGGAAGCGATCTGTTGACCGTTTTTAGATACGCTCAAAAGCAATCAGTTGCATTAGCTCGGAAGGTGCAAAAATGCATAAAAAAGCTTTCATCCTTTTCCACCTAGTATTCCCTGTGAACACTACCAACTCTCGCAAAAACCGTGAGATGATAGTGGAACCTTACTTATGGGATTTCATGTTGATGCTGCCCTCCATGCGTTCCCAGCGTTGGAGAACAACGTGCCCCCACAGGAGCGATTTTCTAGATGACTTTAGATTGGTTCTCGGATTGTAACGAATGATAACCTTATGATAGCCTTATTCCTGTACCAGAAATTGAACGGCCGATATCACACTAGGCGCTTATCAAAGAATTTTCATCCACGGAACCGAGGGCCGACAAATCGAGGCACGGATTCTGTGATTCCTCCCTCCTCCCCCGACCGAAATGAATTGTAATCGAAAGAAAAGATGAGGGGAGTCAAAGTCACGGTCGCCGCATCCAACCACCGCCAATAGTAAAAATATCCAACAACAATTGTTGAAGAAAAACGAAGAAAATAAACCATTTACGCCACTGATCGAATTTCGGCCGTTATATAGTTTTTCCATTTCGTCGTCCTTCGCCAAATTGATGTTTGGATTATCGAGAGGGTGTTATGGTTTAGCTCATGTGAAGGATAGGATGCAAGCGGTGGTGCGAGTTATTTCTGAATCCGGTCGCTCGGTCCGGTCTAACGTCCCTGTCCCGGATTCGATTCACATCTTCGGGTAATGGATTCGAAATGAAAAAAGAAGTCGTTTCGATAGAAAAAATGAAGGAAAGAAACAAAATTCTCTTTTGTTTGATTGCTTTCCCGATAAGATTTCATCTTAGCCGTTGATGAACAAAAGTGAAACGATAGATCGTAATGGGTTTTTCCTTCGGCAGAGATCTTAAAAACTGAAACTTCTTGTCCATCAACATCATCGTGGGAGGATCTTTAAAGGGGTAGCTTCTATCGCTATTCCTTGGATTTTGGATTCTCTAAAATCTTTTGGAAAAAACCATTATTTCTGGAGCAGACTTTTCGAGAGAATCATTTTCAGAGCGGGGCTGACTAGTTGACTAGGAGGTTACTGTCTATGGTTAGGTCCCATTAAAGTAAGGCTTCCTTTTTCATCAAAATGTGGCTAGATTCCCTTTGCATTTAAGGACGATTTTCAATCTTTTTTTGTACACTGCATCGCGGTTGAAATTTCTAGGACTACATGGTTTCCTTTCATGGTACTTTCAACTCGACACAGTCATCAGTTCAAATTTTCCAACTTACACTGCTGCTGCACTCCCTTAAAGCACATCCATTCTCAACCACTTCCCATCTACAATTCGGAAACAACAAGTTAAGAAACGAACGACTCAACGAACAAATGAAAAAAGTAGAATACTCGGTCCGTTTTCGACCATGGAGAAGGGTTAATGGATTTAAAAAGCGTTAAACAAAGTGATATCCATTTGAATTGAAACATCGATAGCCACTTTAACGAGCTCAAATCAGGGCAACAATTTGGAATTGCTCTGGCTCCGATTCAGATGATTCCTTTCCATTGACCGTCAGATTGAGACCCCATTCAAGAAATAACGTCATTAAAAGCCTTCACAAACCAACTCGAGGTAGGGAGCGTTGAAATTTGGTAGTGGCGCACAATTACAAATCCATTAATAGAGTGTGCTTGGACTTCTTCATGTTAACCACCACACTTGTTCCAGGTCGGGATTGGATTGGATTGTTGGGATTGGAGAAAGAATTTCACTCGACGGTGATTAGGGATTCAATAACAAGGGAAAGGTTTAGATTCGAAGTGGAATACCAAAGCAACGGTGGAAGCATTTGCCTAGAAAGGCTCTAATTGTTTCAATTGTTTAACTACTTTTCAACCCCTTTCAAAAAAGAAAGGCGGACAGAAGACACGACCCTCGTGCGAAGCATCAATTTAAATATTATTTCAACATAATTTTTCGAATAATTTGTAGTTTGTCACCCCTTTGGGTTTAAGGCTTAAAGACATGTAACGGGTAAGTTTTTGAGTCCCCTTACCATCGTAGGAAATAAAAATGAATCCAAATAAGGCAGACGTGAATTCATCGCGTTTAAAAAACAAACCAATAACTTCCCATCAATTCGAAATCATAAAACTAACCCCATGATTTCAAAATCAATATAAGCCAATTGAAAAGCGATTCGCCGGTATGAGCCGAAGTGTAGCTACTTGACCGTCGGCAAAGGCAGCGAATATTACAGGCGCTATTGAGGGAATGGAATTGGACTTAAGCTCTGAAGATCGTCACCTTCAGGGTAAAAGTTCGTCAGAAAATAGCAAGCGGGTTAATTTGGAAGTCCACCCAATCGGCATACATAGGTGTCGTCTCTTTAACTCTGAGCAAGACCAAGGCTTTTGGTTGGCGCTATTTCTCATTGTGCACCAGGACAGCGGCCTTTTTGCGCAGAAGGGGGGTGGCGGAAATCGTCTGCTGCTGGACGATCCTAGGCTATCTTGGTTCTGTGTCGAAATCCACCAATTCGATATGCCTAAAAGCTGTCTGGAGTCCTGGACTATCCCATCGCTCCATCTCAGAGAGGGTCTGCCACGTCTTCTTTTTCTACCATGGATATTGCCTTTGTATACTTCCCATGCTGGATCATCCTCATCCATGCGGATTAAGTGACCCGCCCACCGTAACCTATTGAGCCGGATTTTATCCACAACCTGACGGTCATGGTACTGCTCATAGATTTTGTCGTTATGTAGGCTGCGGTATTGTCATAAATTCCTCGGAGGATTCTTCTCAGGAACCCGGTAATGATCTTCGAGGAAGGACTTTCAGGATCATTGTCTTTTACAGAAAGAGTTTTGACCCTATGGTGAAACGTTTCGAGCGAAACAGTTTTTGTAAGCTGAAATAGGCTCTATTGGCCAACAACGGTGTGTGGATTTCGTCGTCATAACTGTTATCGGTTGTTATTTGTAACCTGCTATATTTATTGTCCCCGTTTGACCAGTGCGATTGGACCTTGTTGGTTCTTTGGTTTTTGTCGCTGACGTTGCTTCAATGTACTTCGCCTTGCCTTCATTAATGGGCAGTCCAAAATCTCGCGCCACGCCGTATGTCTCGCAAGGTTAAAGAGGACACACAATAGGGCATGCGCATGTCTTAGCGTTGTTGATGTCGAATGGTCTCGAGGGTGATCCTGCTGCTTTTATCTGGCCTCCCACATTGGTCAAGGTCAACCTAGTCAGTCTTATCAATTTCGTTTGGATACCGAATTCTCTCATGGCCGTGGCCCTCGAAGGCCCTGGCTCTTCTATCATCATCATCATCATCATCAACGGCGCAACAACCGGTATCCGGTCTAGGCCTGCCTTAATAAGGAACTCCAGACATCCCGGTTTTGCGCCGAGGTCCACCAATTCGATATCCCTAAAAGCTGTCTGGCGTCCTGGCCCACGCCATCGCTCCATCTTAGGCAGGGTCTGCCTCGTCTTCTTTTCCTACCATAGATATTGCCCTTATAGACTTTCCGGGTGGGATCATCTTCATCCATACGGATTAAGTGACCCGCCCACCGTAACCTATTGAGCCGGATTTTATCCACAACCGGACGGTCATGGTATCGCTCATATATTTCGTCATTGTGTAGGCTACGGAATCGTCCATCCTCATGTAGGGGGCCAAAAATTCTTCGGAGGATTCTTCTCTCGAACGCGGCCAAGAGTTCACAATTTTTCTTGCTAAGAACCCAAGTTTCCGAGGAATGCATGAGGACTGGCAAGATCATAGTCTTGTACAGTAAGAGCTTTGACCCTATGGTGAGACGTTTCGAGCGGAACAGTCTTTGTAAGCTGAAGTAGGCTCTGTTGGCTGACAACAACCGTGCGCGGATTTCATCATCGTAGTTGTTATCGGTTGTGATTTTCGACCCTAGATAGGAGAAATTGTCAACGGTCTCAAAGTTGTATTCCCCTATCCTTATTCTTGTTCGTGCTTGTGTTTGACCAGTGCGGTTTGATGTTGTTGGTTGATTCGTCTTCGGTGCTGACGTTGCCACCATGTATTTTGTCTTGCCTTCATTGATGTGCAGCCCAAGATCTCGCGCCGCCTGCTCGATCTGGATGAAGGCAGTTTGAACGTCTCGGGTGGTTCTTCCCATGATGTCGATATCGTCAGCATAGGCCAGTAGTTGGGTGGACTTGAAGAGGATCGTACCTCTTGCATTCACCTCAGCATCACGGATCACCTTCTCGAGGGCCAGGTTAAAGAGGACGCATGATAGCGCATCCCCTTGTCGTAGACCGTTGTTGATGTCAAATGGTCTTGAGAGTGATCCTGCTGCTTTTATCTGGCCTCGCACATTGGTCAGGGTCAGCCTAGTCAGTCTTATTAATTTCGTCGGGATACCGAATTCTCTCATGGCCGTGTACAGTTTTACCCTGGCTATGCTATCATAGGCGGCTTTAAAGTCGATGAACAGATGGTGCAACTGTTGTCCATATTCCAACAGTTTTTCCATCGCCTGCCGCAGAGAGAAAATCTGATCTGTTGCTGATTTGCCTGGAGTGAAGCCTCTTTGGTATGGGCCAATGATGTTCTGGGCGTATGGGGCTATCCGGCCTAGCAAGATAGTGGAGAATATCTTATAGATGGTACTCAGCAACGTGATACCTCTATAATTGCTGCACTGTGTGATATCTCCCTTTTTATGTATGAGACAGATTATGCCTCGCTGCCAGTCGTCAGGCATTGATTCGCTGTCCCATACCTTGAGCACAAGTTGATGAACCACTTGGTGTAACTGGTCGCCTCCATATTTAACCAATTCGGCTGTAATTCCATCGGCTCCTGGCGACTTATGATTTTTTAGCCGATGAATTGCACGGACTGTTTCTCCTAAACTTGGTGGTGGCAGTATTTGTCCGTCGTCTTCAGTTGGCGGGACCTCCAACTCGCCGATGTTCTGGTTGTTCAGTAGCTCATCAAAGTACTCAACCCATCGCTCTAATATGCCCATTCTGTCGGAAATCAGATTTCCCTCTTTGTCTCGGCAGGATGAGCATCGAGGTGTATAAGGCTTCATCCTGCTGACTTGTTGGTAAAACTTCCGCGCCTGGTGCGGTTGCTCCCTGTACTTTTCTAGTTCGCAGACTTGTTGGTTCTCCCAGGCTTCCTTTTTCCGTCTGTGAAGTCGCTTCTCCGCTCGACGGAGTTCGTGATAAGTCTCTGCGCGTGCCCGCGTTCTTTGAGAATGCAACATTACTCGGTATGCGGCATTCTTCCGTTCCGTTGCTAGCTTACATTCATCGTCAAACCAGCCGTTCCGACTCCTTTTGCGGCTGGGGCCAAGTATATTTGTGGCCGTATCCATGATAACGTTCTTCAGGTGGTTGTGAAGATCATTAGTTGATGCTTCATCTCCAGGTCCTCTATTGACTGCGGTTATTGCGGCATCCATTTCCCTCTTATAGGTGTCGCGGAGGGTTGTGTTGTGGATGGCTTCAGTGTTCACTCTCACCTGATTGTCAGCGGGGATTCTAGGTGGTATTGTTATTCGAGCTCGGAGCACCATGCCAACGAGATAGTGATCCGAGTCTATATTGGCCCCCCTATATGTTCTGACATTCATCAAGGCTGAGAGGTGGCGGCGTTCGATCAACACGTGGTCAATTTGGTTGAAAGTGGTCCCGTCTGGAGAGGCCCACGTATGTTTGTGGACCGCTTTCCGCGCAAACCAGGTACTTCCAACAACCATTTCGTGTGACCCTGCTAATTGAATAGTCCGCAGTCCGTTATCATTTGTTTTTTCGTGTAAGCTATGGGAGCCAACGTATCGCCTGAATACGGGCTCCTTCCCTACTTGGCTGTTAAAATTCCCAAGTATGATTTTGATATCATATCTGGGACAGGCTTCGAGGGTTCTTTCTACTGCCTCGTAGAAGGTATCCTTCTCCGACTCTGCAGTCTCCTCTGTAGGGGCGTGAACGTTTATGAGGCTTATATTTCTAAACTTGCCTCGCAAGCGCAGAGTGCATAGCCGTTCGCTTATACTTTCAAAGCCGATAACAGCAGGTTTCATTTTTTGGCTGACTAAGAAACCTACTCCGAGCACATGGTTTACTGGATGGCCGCTATAATATATGGTGTAGTGGCTCTTCTCCAGGAAACCGGTCCCTGTCCATCGCATCTCTTGCAACGCTGTTACATCAGCCCTATATTGGGACAGGGTATCGGCTAGCTCCTTATCAGCTTCATCTCTGTACAGGGAGCGCACGTTCCATGAGGAAATGCGCAAATCGTTGTTCCTTTGTCGTTGCCGGGTCCGTCGTTTTAATATCCATCCTATCCGAGGCTCCTGTTGTGGCTTCGTAACGGTTGTTTTCCGTGTAGGGTTGTCAGCCCTACCCAACCCCCAACCTGGAGGACCAGTTGGTACAATTTGTCCCGTTTTTAGGCGCGGGAGACTCGCCTTCATCCTTCTCCGTCTGCAGCTTTTCGTCAAGAAAGAGCTCCCAGCGGTCACCACGTGGAGGTGGAGATAGGGTTTGGTAGCAGAGCTGTTGGTGTTGGTTCAGCAGACATTTCCCAGGTTTTATGCTCCATCGTGGGTACCAATCCACGTTTCGCCCCGGGACCTATACTACCCTTTGACCTTCTATCATAAGCGGCTTTAAAGTCGATGAAAAGATGGTTCGACTGATGTCCATATTCCAACAGTTTTTCGATAACTTGCCGCAGAGAGAATCTGTTGCTGATTTGCCTGGAGTGAAGCCTCTTTGGAATGGGCCGATAATGTTCTGAGCATATGGGGTTATCCTTCGGCGAGCCAGTCTGTCAGCCTCCTCAATACTAGCGATGTTAGAGTGGCCTGGCACCCACATCAGCAATGCTTCGTTCAGTTGACCAAATTTCAGCAGCACCTGATGACAACTCCACACCAACTGGCTTGATATGTCATTGCTGTTTAGTGCTGATAATGCCGCCTACTATCGGAACAGATTCGAATTATGCGACCTCTCCATTTTTGTCGCAAACATTCTTCTGCTACCAATGAAATGGCATATATCTTCGCCTGAAATATGGTCGTCATTTTGCCTGGATATGGTGTTTCCAGGTTAACTTGGAGTCAAAATGTACTCCTAAATACTTGACTGTTTGTGCCACCAGTTCGGTTCGATGCTGTCTTGCCGCATCGCAAATTGCCGCGAATGAGGCATAATTGAAGGCACCTTCGATATCAATGAATGCGCCTAAGGCGTATCCTTTTCCGGACATTGCCTTTTCAATTTTCGTCGTAAGTTCATGGAGTGCTGCCTCCCTGGATTTTCCTTTCTGGTAGGCGTGTTGCCTATGGTGAAGTGCCTACGGTGATATGTCTGTATCCCTTATGAACCGATTTACTAATCTTTCTAGTCCTTTTAGTAGAAAGGACTTTAGACTGATCGGTTGGAAGCTTTTTGCGTCTATGTAGGTGGTTTCCCTGGTTTGGGAATAAACAACACCTTCACATCACGCCATTTAATTGGAATATAAGCGTGTGCTAGGCATGCACGATATATATTCCGGTCCAATGTAGATCCAGGGCATCCATTCCCTCTATTACTAGCGCAGGAATGATCCGAACCTGCAGACTTATATCTATGAAACGAGTTAAATGTCCATTTTACTCGCTCCGTACCAGATTCCAGTCCCTCGGTTGAGGGCTGTATGCACCTGTTGGCCCCCAGATTAGATTTTGGATGCTACCTGGGAAGCGCACTTCAAGCAAATGGTTTGCCGTTTCTTCATCGCTTTATGTGTATCTCCCGTTCTATAAACGTAAGTAACCCAGTTTCTGGCTACGTTCTTTAACCAGAATCCGCTTCAGATGCGAGCTTGCCTCAAGAGAGTTAGTCTCTTCGCAAAAGCGTCTCCATGATAATCGTTTAGCCGATCTTATGCTAGAGAGCCTTCTGTGCCTTCGTATAGCGATTCCAGCTAGCGTCTGAATCACACTTCAGAGCACGATTGAGGAGCATCCTTGCCTTTCTCCTCTGTTTTGAGAAATCCGAGTTTCACCATGATGTTTTATCCTTCTTTGGCATCTTGAGTGGACAGCTTCCTTCGAAAGCTTCTCTCATGCTAGTTGTGATCATTTGGGATGTCTTCTCAATTTCAGCAATGGATTTGATGCGCTTCCCAGGGATCAATTCTATTTTATACGTCACCTAATCTGTCTTGCGCGGATTCCGAAATGGAGAGGGAGGAGGCGAATCCATGCTCATTAGGAAATCAATGCGTCTGTGATCCGAGAGTGTGATATCGTTGATACTCTCTACTCTCGGACCAGAGCCACGATGTCAGGGGATGCCACCGTGATGTCGATGACCTCTCGCCTGACCACGTTGAAGAAAGTGGGTTCATTACCCAAATTAAGGATCTGCAAATCGGTTCCTACTAGATACTCCAGTAATCTCGATCCTGTTGCATTGATGTTGGAACTTCCCCAGCATATGTGCCTCTATTCTGGCATATTGGATAGTTTTGATGGATGTTCCACTGGGAACGTCTTCTGCGTCATAGGAAAAATATGCAGAGTACCATAGTATCTCTTCATCTCCCTGTTGACTTTTTATGGTTAATTTAGGGAATTGGGTGTTACCATCACATAGGCCGTTAAACAAATTAGCCTGGAAGTCTTTTGAGACTACCATACAGGTGCGGGATCGATCGCTTCCATTGGCATACAACAGGAAGTTTAGGCCCACCAACCATTCATGTATGATGTCTTGCAGCTATTGATATGACTTATGAAAGCAGTCGCTGCTTTACAATGCTACAAATTTATTAGGGAAATGTGGCACTTCTTCTACTCTTCAGATGAAGATGCCGAGGGCTGCAAGTCCCCTTCTCTAGCCGGTAGTAGAGCCGGAAGCCCGATTTTTCCGATAGTGAGGAAAGTTCCTGGCCTATCGGCTCTTTCTCCAGTTTTGCTACTTAGCAGCATCCCGGTGGAAGGGTTGGTTACGGTTATACTTCACACCACATTGTTCCAGAACCCCAGAACCATTCCGCTTTTCTACTGGAAGCCAGAGGAAACTCTTTTTTAACGATGGCAGTTCAGAGACCCTTTTCAGGGTTAGTCGGGCACCCTCCCACAGATTGTTGAGGGAGAAGCAGTACTGCCTGAGCTACTCGTTCGTGTCTTCTTCGCCAAAGTTAAGCCGTAATATTTTACGATATACACCTACCGACTCAAAGCCAAGTTTAATGCCTTGCGACGATGCAGTTCTTACAGCTAGGAGGAGTTTCCTCCTTAACTGTTTGCGTTGTTCAGTATCGTACCCGGATGGATTAAAGTCATCATACAAGACCCATCCTTCGGCTTCGATAGCCTTGGCTGCAGATGAGGGCCGTTGCCGGCCGAGCCTTCTTAGCTGAGAGTTAGGATCATCCGAGGACCGCTGCGCTTCGGTTCCCCCTTTGCTGAGAGTTAGGATCATCCGAGGACCGCTGCGCTTCCATTCCCCCTTAGCCGCAAATGTCCCGAACGATTCTTTCCCCTCAACCTTTGCACTGCTCTTGGGAAGTGATTTGCCCGGAAGCGGTTTGCCCGAAGACGGTTTGCTTGGAGGCGATTTGCTTGAATGCAGTTTGCCTGAAGGCGGTTTGCCCGGAGATGGTTTACTGTCCGTGGACAGGTGCTTACCCATGAGCAAGACTTTAGCCTCAGCAGGTAGCGCCAATTGGTGCTTGGGGTCAGGAGTGCTGAGAGAATTAGATTGGTTCCCACCTGAGTAAGTGAAAGATAAGCTTACGGTTGCCCCTTCACTCCTGGTTGGGTCGCCATTATCGAGGTTTAATTTTATTTATTTAAAAGGTTTTTGCTTTTGTTTTTTTGTTTTCTCATAATTGGCTGCCATTGTCTCAGTTTTATCGGGGAAAGTAGGCCGATCTCGGCAGAGCCTCTTTTTGCCAAAACAAACACTAGTTGAAACTGGGGGTCGTCTGATACCCAGAGTTCACCGTTTACGGCCACATCTTAACCCTTGTGACCATTCAGCCCTCGGCACGGTAGTCACCCCATGGCTTGGGGTTTTGATTACCGCTCCGTTTCCTGGAGGATCTTCCTTACTGCGCACCCTCACCACGACAAGGTAAGTAATCGTCGAGGGAGACATATTCACTTAAGGAAGAAAGATATTAAAAAAAAATATACAGAGGATATGGGGGATGAATCTGCAAGAATTTGACAAGCTGCGTCGAATAAAGGAAGCCTTCACTTCTCTTCTCGGCTATATAAGCTCACCACTTCATACAGTATCACAATGACCGTAAGGTGCTACCATCCAGAAATACTGTGGCGAGCGCTAGACAGCTACCATTTGAAGTAACTAATATTATCAGAACTAACGGTTGACTAAGTGCGAATACGTGTCTCATACCAGGGTAGATCCTGGGATACTTGATAAACCCATGAATTCAAAAAATTTTTGAGTAGCTATCAATAATGTCTAAACTACATAAACAGATAGCTTGCGAAAACTGGCAGATGCCTGTCGCTCCTTGTCACTTCAGCTTTCAAATTTTCTAGTAATAACGTCAGATCTTTTGAGGTCGCTGATATTGGATGTTTACTAGAAGGCAGAGTAAAAGGACAATTTGCATAGAAAAATGCCGATACATCCAAAAATATCAGAGAAATCCATCTGAATAAATGAACTCAGATAAAAAACTATCTATCACATAAATCAATTCATCCCTGCTCCTCTCAATCAAAAGCTTACCTCATCACTTGGCATTCATTTTTAATTCCATTTTCCACGATGAATTACAAAAGTGTGGCCTCCTAAATTCAGCCATCTGGCATTAGAAAATTTCCCAATTTTTTCTGCCGTTGTTAAAATATTCTTGTGTGAAAGCGAGTTGAAATCGCCTCCACTTCACCCCCCAGCAATCACCAATCTGCATGTGAAAACGATAAATTTTTTTAAGGCTTACAACGTTCTATAGATTTTTAGGATTTTGGTTATTTCATAAACATGGCATCGGTGGGATGACGAGAGTTGTGCCTAAAATATCCTGATGCGAGCTGAGCTATGGCGGAGTTTAGATAGATGCAAGGGTGTGAGTGAACATGGAATTATTTCATACTTTTTCTACTATTTGAGCCGCTTGTACTTTTTGTACTTTTTGCACTTCTCAGGGGGTTGGAGCTAACCGAGAACTCTGCCGCCTAGCAAATTTCTCATAGCCTGTTAATCCTATCTGTTTGGGATTTTTTTGAATCACATGGCTTGAATCTCCAGAGCACTTTGTGCTTTATATCGCACACTAAAGGACTCTTGAGTAAGTCTTCCTGCTAAACTGGGATAAATAATAGTCAACCCTGCGAAGAAGGACAGTTTGACAGGGAGAATAGTGTACCACCTGTCCAACAATGTCGGGTAGTCCCCAACTTAATTTATTTGTTTAGATTTTTCCAAAAACATTGCTCAACGAGGTATGAAGTTCCTTTTTACTGGTTGACATGATTATTATAACTTGAGGCATTGGAATGATTAGAATTTTCCCGAAAAAAGTTCTGCATATATTCCAAAATATTTTCACTCCAGGCGAAAGTAATTCCAGCTCAGAGACTGTACAGGCATAGCATCAATACCAATGGCTGGCAATAGTACGTCGTTTCAGTGGCTGATTTTGGCGTTACAGAGATGAATGGCAAAATAGAAAAAGCCGCGTACCATCAGCAATAAAGAGACCGAGCCAATAAATAAAAAAGCCGCTTGACTGCTTCCGCTGATTATATTGCTGGACTGAGTAGGGTGGACCAGAAAAGCGCTGAAATGAAATTCAGCTCCCAATTCGCAGGGTCATAGCATCCTGGGCCGCAGCTTTGGACCGGATCTGACCGGACACTATGGTCCGAATGATCTGAAACTCTATTTGCATCCCGAATGTCCTCTATGTGTGCAGAAGTACGAATAAAACGGATCGAGTCCTGTTTTGTTCCCGGTCACTGCTTTCAATTCCGGTTTGGTATGTTTCCGCTTGGTCCCGAAACACAAACCGCAAGCCAGCACATATTCGTCAAAGGGTCAACATATTTGCATATATACAAAAATTCGCAATCGAAACGGGACGCAACACAACGCAATGCAATGCAATGAAACTATGCAAATATAATGCAAAATCGTTTGCACTCTCACAGCGAAATGGAAAGGAAAAAGCTCGCAACAGGATTTATGGCGGACGGATTTGCAATGTGGATGAGGACTAGCGGCGAGGCAATGGTGACTCCGCACGAGGACACTCCACGCTAGTTGTCCAAGAGTTAATAGAAAATAGCCAATTGGACTAAAAGTGGATATCGGACGGAGGAAAAAAAACTTTCCGACACTCTACAGGAAGTGCATGACTTCAAAGGTGAACAGCAGATTGTTTGTCCATAAACGACCACGGCAGTTTTTGCTACTGCCGGATAAGGGATATTGATTGATACCGAATCGCGGGAATATTTGCAAGGAAAGCCTCTTTTATGCTACTTATAAATTCCTACCTGTCAGATCAGCGGTCTTTTTTGGAACTTTGTATCTAATCTTGTTGTGAATGTAAAGATTGCATATCTATACAATAAGGAATTGGTTTGAAAGCGAATGATATCAAGCGTCACCTAAAGAATTCTACCAGTCTTATAATTGCCTTCCCATAAGTTTCTCCCGGATTTTCATTACCCAACCAGATTTGAGAGCTAAACCAAAAGCTGCCAAGCCAGGACATTAGCATAGAATACCGTTATATTTGGCGTGTCATTTTTTACACGATAGACAAATTTGAAAAAAAAGTCTAATGTCATCAAATAACTTTCAGTTTACAAAGCCACCTAGCGTAGCCCACAAAGTAATGCCACTTTAGAATGTAATATCACATTACCATCACCAAGCCTAATCCAGATATCACCTGTTAAAACTTCATCACTCAAATATCACATCATTACCAGCCAGAAGAGAAGTGATGATGCTCTTGGGATAAGTCAAATTTTATAATGACCGTACCGGCATGATATCACATTATCAAAATCATCAAATATCAGCAAACACCGCTCTTTTTAATATAAGTGGTCGCTTGCGAATGTATTAGTGTTGTGATTCCCTGTTCTCTCGGATCGTTTTGGGGTGGCAAAATATTTGTGTGTGATAAGTCGAACTATGCGATTATTGCGATTCCGAGCTAGGCAATAGAGCATGCATATACTTCAAAGTGATAAGTAATGCTCATTTGCAAGAATCAAGTTTCTCTGTTCTTGTTTGTGAAAATGAGTTGGTTATAATAGATGAGAACTGTTGCTTTCTTGTTTTCTTGATTCAAAAATGGATTCTTCATTCATACCCACATGTCGTTGCTGTACGTTTTACGACATCTATGTGGTAAATGCGGGGCAAACATCAATCTGATGATAAGTAATGTTTGATAAAATCGACTGCAGAGCATAACATGTGATGTTGGCGATATAACATCACATGTATAGTTAGGAATATGAAACCTGATGTTTGTGATATTACTTTGTACTTATTTATAATAATCGTTGGCACAACAATCCATATTGGATCAGAGCCTTGAAGTGTGTTAGAGCACTTCATTCAAGACCATAACAGTACACTAGAGGATTAGAGTACCCTATAGGAAGCAATGTGGTCAGCATTGCGCTCGCCCGAGATTATTACCCTGATTTGACTCGGGTACTCATTCACAGCTGAGTCGACTGGTATCCGACGTCAAATCACGATACAAATTCCACTGCCACCAGTGAAATTTGAACCGCGACCTTCCGTATGATAACCTTGTGCTCTAACCGCTCAGCTATCCGGACATCGTACTTATTTACTTTTCCCAAAAAGTGATTTGATATCACATTACCTACTAGGAAGATGTTTCGTGCATTTCTACCAAGCATCACACATCATAAGTGAAGTCACTGAAGTTAATTAGTTAGTTAAACCAATTGAACTAAATAGGTCCTCTTTGGGCAATACTTTGACTCACTTCTGAAAATTTCATAGATCGGTGTTTATTGTTAAGTAGTAGATGAGGTGATATCTACGGTAATAACCTGTGTTTCTCATCGCCTAATTTACATTTAAAAGGCGAGTAGTCCCGTAAAACCGGTGGATTTTCCCGGTTCTAATTTACAAATATCTAAAAAATGTCTCGGTAGTCTTCACGAGAATAAACATATCAGAACAAAATTGTCTGGTGCACGAGAGACGTCTGAGGTCTTTCTGGTGTTTAGACACCGATGCGTCCAAGGACAGTTTGATACAAACTGACGGTGCGTGATTCCTCGAATGAGGAGCTTAGACATTGCAGGCTGCCGCAAACACCAATTGAAACAATACCAAAAGAGGACAACATTGGTTGTCCTTGCCAGTATTGTTTCGGTAAAACTTTGTAATGTGAAAAGTGATACCATAGGAATGACTTGAAGGATCTAGAACAGACAAAAGAAGAAACCCCTCCTTTCTTCCTACCATTGGGGCAATTACCAGCGCGATAAAAGTCATCATCGCCCTGCAAAATAAATTAAATAGCACAGCAATTACACATTCATCAAATACAAGGTATGCGGTTCCGAAGAGGCTGTCATGAATGAGCAGATATCTGTTCATGAAATGCAGCAGATATACACGCCGGAATGGAAATAAGAAGCTTCTCCCTGATCTAAAGAAAACCCCAATAGTGATTCATTCAGGAGCTTGAAAGCAATCGCTGTTTCGGTCGCGGACACCTAGGGGATGGCCTTTAATTAACTTTGACCTAGAAAGAAGTCTCGGAGATGGCGCCCCACATCGATATACCAGTGAAGCCAACAATAATCAATTGAAGTCTGTAATGGATCCCATAAATTAAGCAATACAAAATTTCTCGCTCGATGTAACTCAGAATTTTATGTTTACAATAAAAAAGATGGAAAAGGGGAGACCACCGTACTTAATATGGCAGATAATTTCAGAGCTGCCAAGGATATTTTCATGATAAGCAAAATTATTCACCTAAAACCTTTCGCGAAGAAAAATAACCCCCCAAACTAGTAATTTAATATATGTTCAATACTAGCTAGGTCCGAACAATCCATCAAATGTTCAGATTCATACGTTCCCATAAGTGCCCTGGACCGTTTCATTCCTACTAAGTTCCCCCAGTCTAGTTCCCCAAGCCGTTCCTCTTCTATCCTGAGTGACATAACTTTTAACCCCTTCCCAATTCCATAGAAGCTTCTAGCCCGTAAAGTGGTGTTTTCAATGATTTTCTGGACAGCTCGCTGACTCCCAATGCAGAGCGAATTCCCCCAGCTATCTTGATCCTTCGATCACGTCCTTCAGTTGGAAAATATCAGCAGCCTATCAGTTCTCCCGCCGTTTGCGTGACTTTCCAGCTGGGGTGGCGTCCTTCGAGTATGCCTTTATGCCTTTGAATGCCCTATTTGGTATTTGATTTTCATCCATCCGTTCATCGTAACCACCCCAGTGCAATTTTCGTAGTTTTACCACCACCATCGCTGCTGGTGATCATGGTAGCGGCAAGCACAACAAAATCCAAGTGGAAAACAGCCTCGTGCTGGTATCGGGAAATACTGTATTCACTTTGGTTTGCTGGTCGTGATGCAGTAAGCGAATGCTTCATGGCCGAATTAGAGCGATCAAACCCGAGTCTGCATAGGAACACATCTGAATTAGCTTCGGTTATGAAACTTACCAAGGGTATACTGGACCGATGGGAGCCAGAATAGTCCCTGAATTATCATGTATCAGGAGAAATTCTAGAGCATGTGAACCTAGGTTTTGCATCTACCAGTATGAATGACCTGAACCAGGCACTCAGTACCCGTGCTTGTTTCAACGGGGCTCTGATTGTGGTCACAAAATCAATCCGTGTCTTAAGGAGACCGTGGGATTAAGTCCACTGGTTAGATGCTCACATTAAACCCAAAGAGACCTAATCACCAATGCTGCTAGATCATTATGGAGCTAGTGCAACTCATGGTTCTATCCAATTCGTTAGTCAGCTCCAAGTATTCGACTTAGAACAAAGTCCCCAAGTCCCCGCTTCACAGTCGTACAGTAGCACAAATCGTATTATGGGCTTGTAGATTCGGAGCTTATTTTACCGGTGCACCCTTTTACTTTTCATTTTCCGTAGAACTGAGTACGCTCCATCTTAGGAAGGGTCTGCCTCGTCTTCTTGTTCTACCATAGATATTGCCCTTACAGACTTTCCGCGCTGGATCATCCTCATACATACGGTCTAAATGACCCGCCCACCATAGCCTATTGAGCCGGATTTTATCCACAACCTGTCGGTCATGGTATCGCTCATAGATTTCGTCATTTTATAGGCTACGGAATCGTCCATCCTCATCTAGGGGCCAAAATTTCGGAGGATTCTTCTATCTAACGCGGCCAAGAGTTCGTATATTTTTTTGCTAAGAACCCAAGTCTCCGAGGAATACATGAGGACTGGCTAGATCATTGTCTTGTACAGGAAGAGCTTTGACCCTATGGTGAGACGTTTCGAGCGGAACAGTTCTTGTAAGCTGAAATCGGCCCTGTTCGCTGCCAATAACCGTGCGCGGATTTCATCATCGTAACTGTTATCGGTTGTGATTTTAGACCCTAGATAAGAGAAATTATCAACGGTCTCAAAGTTGTAGCCTCCTATGTTTATTCCTCCCGTTTGACCAATGCGGTTTGATGTTGTTGGTTGGTTGGTTTTCGGTGCTGACGTTGCCACCATTTTTTTGTCTTGCCTTCATTGATGTGCAGCCCAGGATATCGTCCCATGCGCCGCCTGCTCGATCTTGATGAAGGCAATTTATACATCTCGGGTCGTTCTTACCATGATGCCGATATCGTCAGCATAGACCAGTAGTTGATTGGACTTAAAGAGGATCGTACCCCTCGCATTTACCTCAGCATCACGGATCACTCTTTCCAGGGCCAGGTTAGAGATTACGCATGATAGGGCAACCACTTGTCGTAGACCGTTGTTGATGTCGACTGGTCTTGAGAGTGATCCTACTACCTTTATCTGGCCTCGCACATTGGTCTTAGGGTCTTATCAATTTTGGCGGGATACCGAATCCGCTCATGGCCGCATATAATTTTACCCTGGCTATGCTATCATAGCCGGCTTTAAAGTCGATGAAAAAATGGTGCAATTGATGTCCAGTTTTTCCATGGCTTGCCGCATAGAGAAAATCTGATCTGTCGCTGATTTGCCTGAAGTGAAGCCTCTTTGGTATGGGCCAATGATGTTCTGGGCATATGGGGCTATCCGGCCAAGCAAGAAAGAGGAGAATATCTTATAGATGGTACTCAGCAACGTGATACCTCTATAATTGCTGCACTGTGTCATATCTCCCTTTTTATTTATGAGACAGATAATGCCTCTTTGCCAGTCGGCAAGCATTGATTCGTTGTCCCATACCTTGATCACACGTTAATGGACGACTTGGTGTAATTGGTCGCCTCCATATTTAACCAATTTGGCTGTAATTCCATCGGCTCCTGCGACTTATGATTTTTAAGCCAATGAATTACACGGACTGTTTTTCTATACTTGGTGGTGGCAGTATTTGTCCGTCGTCTTTAGTTGGCGGGACCTTCAACTCGCCGATATTCTGGTTATTCAGTAGTTCATCAAAGTATTCAACCCATCACTTCAATATGCCCATTCTGCCGGATATCAGATTTCCTTCTTTGTCTCGGCAGCATGAACATCGAGGTGTGTAAGGTTTCATCCTGCTGATTTGTTGCTAAAACTTCCGTCCCTAGTGCGGTTGCTCCCTGTACTTTTCGAGTTCACAGACCTGTTGGTTCTCCCAGGCTTCCTTTTTTCATCTGTGAAGTCGCTTCTCCGCTCGCCGAAGTTCGTAATAAGTCCCTGCGCGTGC
The DNA here is from genome assembly GCF_905115235.1 of Hermetia illucens. NCBI lineage: Eukaryota > Metazoa > Arthropoda > Insecta > Diptera > Stratiomyidae > Hermetia > Hermetia illucens. The sequence goes on along the minus strand of NC_051850.1, from coordinate 149,366,925 downwards.
CCGCGTTCTTTGAGAATGCAACATTACCCGGTATGCAGCATTCTTCCGTTCCATTGCTAGCTTATATTCATCGTCAAACCAGCAAAAAGAATCGGAACTTTTTTGCGGCTGGGGCCAAGTATGTTTGTGGCCGTATTTATAATAACATTCTTCAAGTGATTGTGAAGATCATTTGTTGATGTTTCATCTCCAGGATCTCTGTTGACTGCGGTTATTGCGGCATCCATTTCCCTCTTATAGGTGTTGCGGAAGGCTGTGTTGTGGATGGCTCAGCGTTAACGCTCAGCTGATTGTCAGAAGGGATTCTGGGTGGCGGTGTTATTCGAACCCGGAGCACCATGCCAACAAGGTTTTGAACCGAGTCTATATTAACCCCCCTATATGTTCGATCAACACGTGGACAACTTAGTTGAAAGTGGTCCCATCTGGAGAGGCCCAAGTTTGTTTATGGACCGCTTTTCGCGCAAACCAGGTACCTCCAATAACCATTTTGTGTGACACTGCCAATTGAATAATCCGCCGTCCGTTATCATTTGTATTTTAATGTAATCTATGAGAGCCAAAGTATCGCCTGAATACGGGCTCCGCTTAGCTGTTAAAATCACCAAGTATGATTTTGATATCATGCCTGGGACAGGCTTCGAGGGTTCGTTCTACTGCCTCATAGAAGGTATTCTTCTCTGACTCTGCATCTCCTCTGTAGGGGCGTGAACGTTAATGAGGCTTATATTTCTAAATTTGACTCGCAAACGCAGAGTGCATAGCCGTCTCGTTTATGTTTTCAAAGCCGATAACAACGGGTTTAATTTTTTGACTGACTAGGAAACCTACTCCGAGCACATGGTTTACTGGATAGCCGCTATAATGTATCGTGTAGCGGCTCTTCTGCAGGAAACCAGTCCCTGTCCAACGCATCTCCTGTAACGCTGTTACATCAGCTCTATATTAAGACAGGGTATCGGCTAGCTGCTTGGTTGTTCAGGAAGCCCACGTTCTATGAGAAAATGCGCAAATCTTTACTCCGTTGTCGTTGCCAGCTTCGTCGTTGTGTTATCTGTCCAGTCCGAGGCTCCTGTTGCGGCTTCGTAACAAATTGTTCTCCGTGTAGGGTTGTCAGCCCTACCCAACCCGCAACCAGGACGACCAGTTGGTACAATTTGTCCCGTTTTTAGGCGCGCGAGACTCGCCTTCATCCTTCTCCGTCTACAGGTTTTCGTTAAGAAAGGGCTCCCAGCAGTCACCATGTGTAGGTTAAGATAGAGTTTGGTAGTAGAGCTTTTGGTGTTGGTTCAGCAGGCGTTTCCCAGGTTTTATGCTCCATCGTGGGTACCAATCTACGTTTCGCCCTGGGACCTATGTTAAATACTGATATTTCTGGAACCATTCGTTCCCTTTCATCGGTGTTAACATGTCTGATTGGGAGCTATTTGGGGAACCACTTACTCCCTTCATCAGTGCTAATAAGTCAGACTTAATGAAAGCAACAAGTATTTCTCGAAATATCGATATTTGCAAGACTAATAAATATCACTAGCGAACTGAAAAAAATAGGTCTTAATTATTTCAAATAAGAAACCATGGTATTTTCTTTAATTGCTGGATTAGACGAAAGAAAAGTACTCACGGGGAAAGACCGTTCTGGATTCGACGGCTGCTTGGCTAGAAGAAGGCAGACTCGTGTTCAGATCTAGCTGCCCAGCCTTGCCGCTTTGGGTGTAATAGTATTTCTCTAATATTCCCACATCTGGCCATTCAAAAAATTGTAGAGACACAAAGATAGATAAACAGGAATTAAATCAACTTCAATTAGGTCTTGTATTATACAAAACAATGACAGTGGTTTCGACAGAAATATTGGGGACCTAAACGATTCATAATTTTGAACCTCAACATGGGACCTTGGAAACCACCCACATTAAAATCCGTGCCAACTCATTGTAAAACCGTTCAGGATAAATGAAAATTCAAGAGGATCCTAATGAAATAATACTTCCAATCCTTTCAAATTCTTTTGTAAGTCTAAGAAAGTGCATTCATTCCATAAAGGAAGAGGTTATACTGTCTCAGCATTCGACATTCATTTCAAACTCCTTCCCAAAATAAATATTTCCTCTACGAGACTTTTCTCCATTATCAACCTTGATATTCGTCGCGCCTCTCATTTATTGTTTGCGTTTATTTTTTTACTAAAAAAAGTCCTTTTACTATTTGTCTGCCATTCCCCTCATCCCCCCGTATTTTCCTGAAAACCTTGTGTTCTTTTTTTCACTTGAACGACGCTTTGATAGTGGCAGTAGTAGTGGTAGCAATCAAGAACCTGAAGAATTGCAGAATAAAATCGTTTTATCTGCAAGTCACGTGATTGTTATTCTCGGCATGGTGTAAATTTGTATTCAGAAAACAAACTTTGGAAGTTGATGCCACCCCGGCACGATTTTCTTTCATGCCCCCTCAGTTCCCTCAAATCGTTGCGATTTGTCTGTACTCGCCAGGACATGCCGGAGCTCATCTTTATCTAGAAGATGAACGGCTTCTGTCTCACACCATCACACTCCCCCCGAACCATTCACTACACGTTCGCACCGTTTCATTTTCCCTTTTATTCGCTACCAAATTGCTGCAGTTTTCGGGGTGGTGATTTTGAACGTACCTCCTTATCACGGCCAACTTTTAAATTGTTCCCCAGATAGTGTCCCAGGATAAAAGAGAGTATACCGCGCGCCATTCTATCCTTTGGAATGTACATCGGGGTACGTAGTGCGGAAGCTACTGAAAACTATTCTACTTTTATTTAGCTAACACGCTTGTGAGGCAAGAGATAACCTCTGCCAAGTGCAATGAGACACCTCAGGGACGGAGTGTTAGAGTGTGCAAAAATAACGTTTTCTTTTTAAGGAGGAACGCATCTGAAATTGATAAAAGTCCAAGTTAGATTTATTCCTTTAGCCTTGAAATATTGTTGTCAGGAATAGATAAATATCGCAGATGAAAAAATGTTGCCTCTTTAGCTATGACTATCCACCGAACACCCTTTAATGCCGATGGTTGATATTCGCTTCAACTGTGTGTCTATTTCCGCTTAAAAATACAATCCCATTAGAGATTTCATCAAAAAATTATCTGAAATTATCCATGCCGTCGCAGATAATGGAAAAGTTCACACTTCATCCTGTACATTGCATATCTAGCTAATGACGGATTATAATCTCATAAAATATTAAATCCCTGATTGACCACAGCCTCCTAGACAATCAGACCGCCACTGCATCTCCTCCTTGATCCTGACTGCAAGTCTCCCAGCCAATGATTGAATAAAGCAGGATAATTGCAAAGTGCCCGTCCTCCAACAGAATATTTCGAATACAAATTGAATCTTTGGCACCACCCGGAAGTCTTAGTCCTGTCGCTCCTTTACGAATGCAAGATGAAAATATCCAACACAATGTCAGTCGTCTCAATCCTCCTGAGATTCCTTCAAGAGAAAAATTTAATAAAATAATTAATTGATTGGCTGCTGGACTGGAGCTCAATAATCAAATCCAATTTGAATACTTAATGGCACGCTATAGACCAACTTTTAATTTCATATCCTTTCGTTGATATGATCGAGTCGAATCGACTCCGAGTCAAGGCAATGCAAGAAAAGTTTCTTGTTCGTGTCGTCGGCGTTGAGAACGATGTCGTCCTTTTCGGGGGATAATGCAAATTATTCAGACTGTCGAACATTTCAGCGATTACTTTCAGACATACTCCATCCTGAGTTCAAGGAGAATTTTATAGTGTTTTGTTGAATGCATTAGTATGAGATGCAAGAAAAGGACATGATAGGGAGAAGTCACCTTGTACTGGTAATTGTCAGCTTCTTTGTTGAAGATAATCAAATTCCTTTTACACATTCACAGGAAGGAAATTGGGGAATTCTGGGCGAATTTTGTAGTTTGGATGCTCATTGAGTTGAAAATTAGGCAATTCTGTATATCTTTTATTAATTTGCAATTTAAAACGGAACGTGACTCTATAAAAATGAAGACCGGCTGCCTTCAATTTCCAAGGCTATAGTGAATCCAACTGCCGGAGGACTGAAGTCTCCACCATATTCCACACATATAGTTTCGCTTTGAGGCATGGCATGTCCAAATGGTTTAGTGGTTAAAGCAATATGTCGTCTCAGAAGAGGGCCATCATTCAAATCTCGCTGATAGCAGAGGGATTTTTATTGAGACTATATGTCGCAGATTAGTCGACTCAGCTGAAAATGAGTGCCTGAGTTAAATAAGGATAATAACCCCTAGTTGTGCACATCACATCGTTTTCCTCTGTTGCCCCAATGATTATTATCGTTCGGGCATGCAAATATGGTGTGTGTATGCTGCAGAAAGCAAGTGTTTACAGATGATTTCTATGCTGGCACTGACCGGTTTATCTCCAAGAAATATTAATTTTCAATCGCGCTCAAACAATTCAATTATAAACTTCGATTCGGATCTTCAAATATATAATTTCTTAAAAATTTAAATAGATACAATTCTAGACACTATTTCATACTAACCGAAGACTATGCTACTCCTGGCTTCCAGTATCAGGGGCGTTACTTTCTTCGCAAAAACTACCGCTGTCCGTTGCACTCTTCCTTATCCTCCATAAAACACAAAGAGCAAAATTCCACATATCTAAATGGTACCGACGAAATAGCGACCTTCACAAAGCTCCTTTAGACTTTAAGATCAACTGTTACTTTGAGGTGCTGCAGTGCTTCTACATGCCACTGAGATGTACTGTGAAAGGTGGTAAGGATCCAAAGGAAGGACATTGCCCTCTTCTGGATCCTTACCATATATCTTGTTTCCTCCAAATGTGGGAAAAGATCACTAAATAACATCAAAGATAACTGTCAGTTAATCGGATACTTGCCCTGTCGACAAAACCCAATGATGAGCCTAGATTGGGGCAAAGCCACGGCTTTGGAAACGGATTATATCAATTGAAACCTGAAGCTGATCAATAAATTCAATCCATGGAACGAACTTTTTAGGCGGCGAAATATTTAGTAGAATCAAAAGTGGAAAGTTTTTGAGCCCACGAGATTACAACATCGCCTTTATAGTTAATAACAAATTTACATAAACGATTAAAAGGTGCTCAGAGAAGGGGAGGAAGACGGGGCGGCAACCCTGTCGGCTGAACCAAAGCCAAGTGGCCGAGGAGAACCTCCACGTAGTGGCACCGGGAAACGCTGTATCGCATTGGCTTGCCGGCCGTCATGCAGTAGGCGAATGATCCAAGGCTTAATTAGGGCGATCAGACCCGAGTCTGCACGGGGACTCATCTGAAGTGGCTTCGGCCACGAAACCTTACCAGGGGCATACTGGTACCATGGGAACCGAGATAGCCCTTGGACTCATATACTTCGGGAGAATTCCTGTCGTATATGAGTACAGCTCGGTTGATTGCGGTTTGCCCCCTAGTGGAAGCTTCATGGGGGCTGTGGTGATGCTCAAGCGAGAAGAGACCTTCGGGCCTCGGCGTGATGTTGCGTTTCAACACGGGTGCCGTACCCCTTAGTTTGGTAGAGATTTAGGCAGGTCTTGCATCCACCGGTATGAATGCTAAGCCATGAACTTTGTATAGACTGGTACCGTTGTTGCTTGTCACATCGGGGCTCTGACTGTGGTCATAAAATCAATCCGTATCTTAAGAAGACCGTATGATTAAGTGTCCATGACAGGTACCTACGTTAAACACCCAAGGACTTCACTGAACGATTAAGATTTACAACGAATGACTGCCGTCTGGGTTTTCAACTCTCTTCTAAAGGAGGATACTTCAACAGAAAACCTTTTCTTCGGTAGGTGAAAATCTTCCAAAGACACATGCATATGGATTCCATCGTGTGGAATATTTTCCCACTAAAACTACCCCCACCTCCTATCCTCTTTCACGCAAAACGAGAGGAAAGTATTTCATCGAGTGGTAAACATGCCTCTAGTCTTTTCCTTCGCCCATCAATTGCATACGCATGCGCGCCTTTTTGACTTCCTCAACCTCTCTCAGCTGTATTCCAGTGCTCCTGCATATTTTCCCAGTTAGACTTTCCGGTGCTACTGTTTTTCCCAATATCTCCTCTAGACTCCTTTCTGCTATGAATCTAGGACAATGCAAGAAAACATGCTTTGAGTCCTCCAGAATACCATCGAAGTTGGGACAGCGGAGGGAGCTGGCCAGTTTAAACCTATAGAGGTATTTATCATATCCGTCATTACCCGTGAGAGACTGCGTGAGATCATAGTTTATCTCAGCATATATTCTCTGTATACACACCTCAATAATAATATTAATCGTTGGCGCAACAATCCATATTGGATCAGGGCCTTGAAGTGTGTTAGAGTGCTTCATTCAAAACCGTAACGGTACACTACAAAATATCCTATAGAAGGCAATGTGGTCAGCATTGCGCTCCCCCGAAATTCCTGATTTGACTCAGGTACTCATTCACAGCAGAGTCGACCAGTGAGATTTGAACCTCGACCTTCCGCTACAACCGGCCAGCGCTACATCCGGCCAACTCAATGCTGAAAATTAATTTTTGAGTCCATCGATCCTTTTCCGTCCGTTCCAACCGTTGCTGCCACCTACTTAAAGATTCCTCCCTTTCGACGTAACCCGCTCTTATGGCCTCGCCAGCAATTGGGATGTTAAGGACATCGTTGTACATAATGTTCTACAGTAGCAACCCCAGAACAGCGCTGTTGGACTACCGCGGAGACAATGCATTCTCTGGATCTATTGTCTGAGTCGTATCAGAGTTTTCTACCTATTAAATAGCTGTCAACAAGCTTAGTTAAGTGACTAGGTACACCAATCACCGCCAAAGACCTACTTGTAAGGTTCCAAATGCCCGAGTTGTGCGCATGTTGTACGCCACAGTGTAATACCTTCTGGTAGCCCCCTTTGCTTGCATCACATTGTCAGTGTCAGTTTCATGGCATCGACGGTTGGTCTGCCGTACGAAAGCCGACTTGTCGATCTAATAAGCCTCGCAGACTCTCTACAGCCGGGAGCAATCTGTTGTAGATTATTTGCTCCAGCATTTTTCCTATAGTGTCCAATAGGCATATAAGCGTGTAGGAAGATGGTTCACCAGGAGGTGTACCAGGTTTAAGAAACAACGCTAGCCTTTGTCTTTTCCATGTTTAAGGAAAGATCCCACCAGCCAAGCATGATTCAAACAACTCTACAAATATGTCTGGTCTTGACTTAACAGCCAGTTTAACGTCTTTGTTTGGTATACGTCGAGGCCTGCCGCTTTGCTGTCTCCCAGCATACCGTAAATGTCGTACTTCTTTCGACGTTACGGGGGTAGTGCAATCACATCTAAAGGTGTCTACAGACAGCAGCTGCTCTCCTGAGGAAACAAACCCTGAACAATTTTCAGTAAGAGATCGGAATATGTGATTGGCGAAACTGCCTGGCCTTTGGATCTCCCCATTACAACCTTGTAGGCGCTTCCCCTTGGGTCTATCTCCGCCTCTGTGCAAAGCTGTTTGAAGCAATCCCCCTTTCTTCGCTGCATAATCAATTTCACTCTTCTTCAAGCTTCTTGGTAAACGCGCTGCCTCACCTCCTGGTCAATTCTATTATTTGCTCTCTGAGTTGCTCATCTGGCTCGATGACACGCCGACCAAAGATCGGACAATTCACTATTCCACCAGCAGTTGGACCTTCCACTGGGAAAAGTATAACGTCTCGTCCTCGATGAGCCGCATGCCATCGCGATACACCCAGTGATATGGAGGCCTCTCTCTGTGGGTGTTCCTGGTATAGTATCCTAGTAAAACTATACATCTATGAATGCTTGCTCATCAATTACCCAAACACCAGCCAAACGTTGTCCTTATTCTTCGACGTGCAGGATTGATTTAGTTTTCAGGTCAAAGACAATTACTTGGTAACCACTGCGGGAATAGTGTTCACTGACTTTCCAGGACATATCGTGAGCAAATGAAGGACTAATAAAAGTCAGGTCCACAACCGAACCGGTTCCCCTTTCACGGTCAGTATTAACCTGATCATCGTTAGCCAATCTGATGTTTAATTGCGCGAAACCCTCCGAGAGATAACGCCCTCCTCGTCAATGAGCTTCCCCATTCTGTACCCTATGCATTTTGCATTGCCTCATACATTCCTGTTTGCCGTGGTGCCCGCATGCCTATAAAGCCACCCCCCCTCCCTGTGTCATCGGCAACCCATCCGTTATTGTCATGGTTTTTGTAGGGTTTGCTCATTATGGCCACTTTTACCTTCCATTCGAACGTGGTTTGCGAAAATAGGTTTTGAGCGACAGTGATTGAGGTTGATTTTGAACAAAGTCATTTTCCCACTGCATTAAGCGACTTTTTGAACTCAGGACACTTGCCACTTCCGCCAATATGCTCACTGTCCAGGTCCTCCTTTGGTTTCAACAGGGGTTGGAGTGTTGTGGCAAAACGAGCAACTTGCATGTCGGACGCACGCAAGTGTGAATCGTGGTGGCCATGATATCGAAAAACATTTTTTTGACAGCGAAAAATGCTTTTCAACCTGCGAGAAAGGAGTCGGGACAGTGCGGAAAGTTTTCCTACTATTTATTGTTTTAAATGTATTTAACTCAAAATATAGTTAATTAGTCAAAAGCCGTCAATAAATAAAATAAAGTGCTGATTAACTAAAAGATCGTTTCTTCTTTTTCTCACGAAATCGCCATCATTTAATGCGATGGATTTGCGCGACAGCAACCGGTAGCCGATATTGAGGTGCAATCGTCTAATAGGGAGCGGCTTGGCAGTCAGTGTTCCAAATCTTTTTCACCCATGGTACTTGTCACTGGCTACCTTTTCACCCGCATGACCATTAAGATCGCCTGCAATGATCATGTAGTCACCAGCAGGAACGTTACAAGTCCTTGCATCAAGATGTTGCCAGAAGGCACCTTTCTCGGTATCAGATCGACCTGTCTGTAGTGCATACGCGGTGAAGAAGTGAATAGTGTGATCAGTTGATATAATGGTGAGCTTCATCAACACATCATCAAATCGCTTGACTTTCTTAATGGCATCCCAAACGGAAGTAGTTTGAAAATGTTCATGCCTTTTAGACGCCTTTTACGACAAACAGGAAATACTTTGAGTCTTTTTTCAAACCCCACCTCAAAGTGTATCCAATCATCGCACTCAAATGGATCAGAGTCTTAACGATCTTGTCGATCTTGTCCTCATCAATAAGTAGAAGTAGTAGCTTTACAGAAACTGTGGGATCTGTAAGCAAAAACTCCCCGAGAGGAGCATGGATTGTTTTATGAGAGCAGTACATGGTGACCATTTCTGCTCCTATAATTCTTGTTCTACAAAATGTCGTCAGAGTAGTCCAAAGAATTGATGATTTTATGCTCCAGGCTTGACAAAATCATGGGGAAGAAAAACCGGACCCGGGGTGAAATCATGCGGGCTCCTTTCGAAATTCTTCTAAATCTGGGTCCCTCGAGCGAAATCCAAGCTCGGGCGAATCCTTGCCCCCCCTCCTCTTGAGAATAAATAATAAGTAAGTGCGTTGATTATAAGATCCTTTGCTATTACTTGTTTCATATTTCTAACAAAGTTCCAATTCATTTCTCATTAAATAGCAAATCTATTCGACATCAAAGTTCTTTTATTTCCAAAAAAAATTAGAAGCAATTGTTCTCCACAACAGGTTCTCTGATTCAGTCGCCATTGAGTATTTACGACTCCTGTCAGTGCCAAGAGCCTACTTTTAAATTATCCTAGACTTTAAGTCCCCATTACAAATACACAGCAAAGCAGCCACTCTTAGCGCACAATGGGAAACCTCGCCTTCCTTTTCATCAAGAGAGCCCGATACACAAAAAACGATTCTCGATTTTGCATTTTCAACTGATTTGATCCAATAAACTGAAAACGTGTCCCAGTTTTTTAAATAATCACATATTATGGCATTGTATTGTATTCATCTCCAGTCAAAGACTCTAAGCCCTGCGACATGAAATCTATGAAACAGACAGAAAATCAGATTTTTTTGTCGTTCTTTACCTCGATGTTCTTTGAAAAGTGGCTCGTTATGATGGTTTTCCCTTCATGTATCGGAGGTAGTAGTACCCACTCACGTCGGGCGTCCCTTTTCACAATGGCATTCTACTATTTCCAGTCCGTCTAAATTCTATAGGGAGCGACAAGTCGGTCCCAACCCTCTTTCTAAATCTAAAGCTATCTGGTCTAGTCCTCCTGTTGCCTTCGTTGTCGTTCATCTGTTGAAATACATCTATGGAATTTTAAGCAGCAACAGGTTTACCCCAAAAATACACAAAACGGCATCAAACAAGGACAATATAGCACAACAACAATAGCACCGACAACAGGAGCAACAGCAGCAGTAACAGGACACGAAAAGAAACAATGACAACATGGGAAGATTGTGGGAGTAGAATTGTTGGGTTTGCGATATTTTCTGGGTATCGATGGGGTCCCGTCTGAAGTACCGTCCGTAGCTTGGCAGCGCCTTCTCTACTGGAGGGGGACTTTCAATTCTTGTCCTTTCTCGCATAGAAAAGAAGCCTATTAAGACTTGTCAATTCCTATCTCCATCATTAGTTTGGTTAATCATTTTCCGTCACGTACGGTCATTACCCAAATTCCGAAGTTCCAGCTTTAATTTTCTAATTATTCCAGAATTTCACTCCACAATTTCATTCTCGTCGATACTTCCCTCTAGCAAATACCCCCATCGCTCAGCAACTTCAAGTAATCGAAATAGCAAAATCAAGGACTAGGTGATACAACAGCTGTACGGATAGTGGCAGAACATAGCTTTTCAAACGAGATGCAGGCTGGATGCCGATATAGTTTGCTGAAGATATGGCTAAGCTAAACAAGACGATATGGAGCATTCTCCAAAAAAGGATATTGCCAAGAGAAGTTTCTGCGAAATCAACCAGAAGTTAAGCGGAAAAGCAAACAATTCTGCGAGCTCAAGTTCGACGCTTCCCACAAGGACTAGGGCACTATGTCGTCGATTTGTTTGAGCTTTGAGTCCGTTAAGGGTTTCCTTTGGAAATTTTATCTGATATTAAAAATGGTATTGAACCATTGTGCAGATGTTGAGGGTGTGCGTTGTTGAAGATTAGAATTTTTTGTTGCTGCGATGAGAAACAAATGGAAATTAGGTACAGCTTCAATAGATTACTTTAACTTTATGTTGCCACTTATTAGGATACAATCCTTGGAAAATTTATCGGAAAAAAATATGTTTAACTTTAGGGTTCACATTTTTGGGGAAATAACAACGCCGACCGAATTAAGCAAGGAAAATTGACAGACGTTCTGTGAGTCAATAAGGGGACTAGTCTAGCGCTTATGTGCTAACGTTGGTCATTAAAAGCCGCAGTGACACCGACCCCATCCGAGCACAAAGAGTTAGGGGAGACTCCTCAGTACCGAGAGCCAGTTCCTTTTAGGAGCAACTCAACGATTATGAGATCTCCAGCAATATCCAAGGCGGAAAAGGACCTGGGCCACAGGAATTCCGTTAACGCGAGAAAATATGCGGAAAGAAGAATGGAGGCTTTGGAACAGAAGTTCGACCTGGAAGAGTCAGCCATCATTTTGCTTGAAGCGAAAATTGTTGAGTTGCCAGAATTCATCAAAGATATACACAACGTGCGCCCAGCAATCAAGCATATGGTGAAAGCCGTCAGGGTTCAATACAACAAATCGCAGGAAGATGGGAAAGATTTGAAGGCGAGCCCTAAAACTGTTCCTTCGACGATGACACAATTGACGCAGGTATACTCGCGGATGGGCAGAGGAAAACGAGGGTTCGGAAAAAGGAAGACGAACATCCAAGACATCAGCAGGTTCCCGAAACCAAAAAGGCGTACCGCCCGCTTTGAAGAAGAGGCATAAGACTTCGGTAGGCGGGAAAATAGTACCTGAAGCACCAAGGGAGCCAATGTCTCAAAAGGTACATGACAGTTGGACTAAGGTTGGACCCCAAGAAGCTATAAAAGAAGAAGGAGAGAACAGAGATCCAGCCCGAGATAACCATTATTTCAAGCGTGGGAAGTATGTCCTATGCAGACATACTAAGAAGAGTGCAAGCTGACCCTGATCACAAAGACGGGGGGGAAGCAGGATCTGGAGGAACCAAAAGGGAGATTTTATGCTGTAACTGAAAAGGTCGAAGAGAGCAAAGCAAAAATTTAGATGGGGGAAGCATGCGGTTGCTATATAGTGCAAGGACCTAGATGAGGCCACTTCTAAGCCGGAAGTCTGCACCGCCTTAGTGGACCAGTTCAAGCTGCACGAATGACAGGAGGCTTCCACTGCAAGCCTTAGAATAGTGTATGGAGGTACACAGACGGCGACCATCCGATTGCCAGCAGAAGCAGTGCGCAAGCCGCTGGCTGTGGGGAACGTCCCTATTGGATAGGTGGTTTGTCGCCTTAGAGAGCAAATCTCAATGGACAGATGCTTCAAGTGTCTCTTGTATGGACATCTAGCGAGAGTGCGCACAAATGAGGTTGATCGATCTAGCCAATGTAGACGTTGTGGTAAAACGCGTCACATTTCTCTTGATTGCAACAAATATCCCAAATACATGTTGTTTAATGGAAAGGAGGACCTGGACAGCAGGCATTTTGCCGAAAGCGGCAAGTGTCCCGAGTTCAAAAAGGCGCTAAATGCAGCGAGAAAATGAAGTTGGTCCAAATCAACCTCAATTACGGTAGGGTCACGCAAGACCTGCTCTTGCAGACCACGCATGAATCAAGCGGCTATTTTAAGCGAACCCTATAGAAACTCTAACAATAATGTGTGGGTAGCCGATCCAACAGGTGGAGCGGCCTTGTGGGCATGCGGGGATCAAGGGAAACAGGAATGTATGAGGCAGTCTACAAGTGGGTTGGTATGGGCACAAATAGACGGCATATACGTCTATTGTTGCTATGCTTCTCCAAGCCTGACGTTGGCCATATTCTAGGAAATGCTGGGCAGATTGGTTCTGAATACAAAACGACGATAAACAAAAGTCATCGCCGGTGATTTCAATGCATGGGCCACAGAATGGGAAAGTGCACTGACGAATGTAAGAGGCAGTTGTCTCTTGTAGGCTTTCGCGCAGTTAGATATCATACTGGCTAACGATGTCCAGGTTAATACTTACCGGAAAGGGGAGTCCGGTTCGGCTGTGGATCTTACATTGGTTAGTCCTTCACTAGTTCGCGATGTGTCCTGGAACGTCAGTGAAGAGTACATCCATAGTGATCACCAGGCACCGGTTGGAAACCGCTCGTCTGAAAATGAGGACAACGTCAGGTTGGTCTGCGAAAGCAATTAACGAGCAAACATTCATAGATGTGTGGTTGGATCAGGACACTATACAAGGTATATCATCGGAAAGAGCCCTCCATATTACGGAGTGTGTCGCGAAGGCATGCGGCTAATCGATGCCGAGATGTTATACTTTCCCTTTTACCGGGTCTATTGTTGAATAGACACTTTTACCGTAGATCGTTTGAGCAAAATCATGGATTTCCCGATGTGGGTACTTGGGGCGTTGAGTTGACGATATTCTCCGCACAGTCTCCACTCGTTATTTTTTTTAAGCGCTATATTCAAGGGTGCAGCCCATGGATTATTTGACAGACGCGTCGATTCTAGTTGGATCATGGTATCGAATTCATTTTTCGTGATGTTTAGCTTATCTGGGTTTTAAAGAAACTAGTGGTTCTGACGCTGTAGTTATATGATATGATGACACGCCATCTCCAGTTCCGTCAGGGAGAGTTATTTCGGGAAACTCCTTTAGGATATCATGATAAGGGTTTCTTCCAGTAATTGTCCTGATGGTCGGAAATGTACATTCTAACAACTTCCCTTAGTAGGTAAGGCTAGTTGTTGAATCGCGAAAACAACCGTGTCGGAAATCTGGAAGGAATCCGTAATGTGCCAAGAAATCTGCTCCAAGAGAAACGTCCGCCATAATAAACCTTTAAGGGAAATCCCATCGAAGGCCGAAGTTGTGTGTGAGGTTAACAATTCCATATCTGGCAATTGGTGTCCCGTCGAAAGTTCGAACCCCGGTGCTTGCATGGTTCTTGGAATTTTAAGCGAGGATAAAGGCACATATTGGCACATGTATGTATCAGGAACCAATATTTTTTTCGAAAACAAACAGGGGGCGTGAAGACGAAAAAACGGGGCCATTTGCCATCTTTATCGACTCCCGATTGCATTCTCCTGAAGTCCAGTTAACGGTTTCATGCATTTGTTCACTTTCCCATTAAATCTATAGTGGCACCAATATATATCTTGGGAACGTAGATTTTTGGACCTGGGCTGTGAATTTGATTGAGATCCTCGGCGTCTACGTCCGAAAGAATTCTGTTTGACCGCGTGTAGCTCCGTTCGCAGTTCTGCAAGTTGACTGGATAATTGTTGGACTAGCTGCGGTAAACTGGTTTCCGCTGTTGAAGACGAGGATGTGATTATATCTGATGGTGCTTCCGCGATACTTGATTGAAGTGCGGCATATACCTTATCAACTATGTCGACTGCAGTTTATAGTAGATGATCATCCATCGTAAACATAATCGGTTGAAGAGCAGATGACAGACATCTAAACCATAGATGTCTCATCAATGGCTCTGGAACATCGGTACCGCCGGGACACCGTAGGCAGCGGAGAAACCGGGAGACGTGTTTCTCATCACCCATGTACGTGTTCCCTACGACCTGGTTCATTTTTTTCTCCTGGCTGGCACACAACCGCTTTATTAACTGCTCGCATAAGGGATTGTATGAGCTATTTGTAATCGATTCTGTAATTTTGAACTCAGGATGACCACTTTGGGAATTACCAAGTGAGGTTGATGATTAATACCAGAAATTCAATGAAAGCCGTGTTTGTATATTTTATTTGTGGTGTTCACAAAATCAGAGCTATGAGTAGACTCATCTTCTGTCGAGTGACTGCTCTAACTCACTAGCAATTAGATAACTTTTAGAGAGTAGATTAGCTGGGCAAAAAAAAAGTAATTAAGTTAGCCAAGAAAGTTCCTGACTTTCTTACTGCTGGTGTCTCGAGGTGATTAACACCACCACGATAGGGTACCTACTAACGTTGATAAGTCAACTTTCTCGTCATAAGTGCCGAATATTATCGAAGAATATGTATGGATGCTTCGTTGCTCTACTCACAGATTCTGCAGAGATTGACCGCCAATGTACCTAGTATCCCCAGGGGGTACCCAAGAATATCACCATTATGATCCGATATCCCTTCTGGTGAGATTTTAACAATTCTCTGAGCATTTTGAAGAATATCAAATTCACCCAGTATATTTCTCTTAATTGTTCGTCTTCCATCCTTATTATCATTGCAATGGACTTCCCAATTCCACAAAAGCATTCTGGTCCATTTTGTAGCACGGTTTCGAATCATTCTTTTCTCCGTACTGTAGGAAGACAGCTTAACTCTACCTTACTATAACAAGTAGGCAATTTAAACTTTCAATACTTCACTAGATAAAGCCTGAAGTTGTTAAGTAAGGCAATTCCGAAAACCGATCATAGAAACAATTTTCGAAAGAAGGATCTAACATAGCCATCGTAGATGATGTGAACATTGACAGCAGGAACCACGGCCCAAGAGTATCACCACACAATGGTCAAAATTGGCCTGAAAAGGTACATTGCATAGCGGATTTTCGAAGAAAGCTGGTCGATGTCCTTTTCGGCCTAAACCCGAACAATTACGCATCGGTCGTGAACACTTGAAGGCAGATGCTAAAGCTTAGGTGTTACATAACATCCAGAGAGATTGATGTTCAAGCACCCCATCACCCTTCAGTATGTGGACTTCGAAAGCCCTAAACGTCTTCTGTTTCATTTAAGACCTTCACCTTCGGGTTAACCAAGTCAGACGAAGCATGGGCTCTATTTGAAAAGAAAGAAGTTAGCAGTCTCCCCTTGGCATTAAGTGCAATAAAGGACGGTGAAATAAATGCACTTTTCACTTCAACAACCACACGTCGAAAAAAGAAGGGCACGAGTTGAGAATTATAAGAATAAAATTCAGTAAACACCTTCAATAACAACGTTAAAAATAAGGGCTATCAACTTAAAAGCATTAATGAGCGCAACAAATCCATTAATTTCGATGTAATCGTTATTAAAGTCAATTTCAAATTTTTAAAAAATCGTTTAAGTCCCGGTGCCTTTCATTTTCACCCCCAGAAATTTTCTGTAATGTCATCCAATAATGAGAATGAAAAAATCAAAGTCATTAAAGTCATTTTCCAGATGATGGTTTCGCTCGTCATTCAAATAAATAACTTTCATCTTACTTTTTTCAGTTTTATAAAGAAATTACAGTGGATTTTGTTCTAATTTGTTTCAGTTGGTTGAGGATAAGATATTGAGAAGAAATTCAGTATATTCAGGTCGGAAGCAAATGCATGCGAACAATAAATAAATTCCGCAACTAATCTTTTTCACATAGCAAGGCCCCAAGACGACTTAAAAGAGGAGGGCTTCAGGCAAGATACTTTATACTAAATAAAATGCTGAGATCTAGGAAGGACATAAATAAAGTAAAGTTGGAGTTATTCCACTATGCTAAATCCTACCTGATTTCCTTTAGTGACAAGTCCCGCGAGAGGCGGTGATCGTATTGAGTCCTAAGCCTCGGAAAAATGCTAGGGCGTTTACCTCGTCGGCGTGGCATGATGGGCGCCGGTCCTATCTAGAAATGAACAAGCGTACTTTACGCATGGACGGCATCAGGACGCAAGTAAGTTAGTCCGAGCAAAACAAATATATGTCTGCACGCTAAATACTGGCACTCTCACTCACAAGAAACTTTCGAAAAAGATGCATTGACACCTGCACTCTACAGGAAACCCGATGATCTGGTGCCGAAAGCTGCGACAACGATTGCGAACGCGGTAAGAGTGGCTATAAACTTCTCTATTTCGGTAGTCCCAACCTCAACACGGTGTTGGCATTTCCATCCCTGAGGGTTTCCATAATGCCATTAAAGAAGTCAAACGATTTGATGGCCAGCTAATAAATAATAATCGTTGGCGCAACAATCCATATTGGATCAGGGCCTTGAAATGTATTAGAGCACTTCATTCAAGACCGTAACAGTAACACTGCAATAAACTGTAGGAGGCATTGCGCTAATAAAACTCATCATTATATCAGCTGATCGCAGTTCTGCCTCACTTTAGGTGTGCGCTTTTGCAATATGTAACCAATATAAATTTCGGAAAGTACTATTCGAAACCTTTCATTTAATACCCCAAAGGATTTGCGTGTATGGCAAGCCCCCATTTGAACTGTACGTAAATTAATTTATGGATGGGATTTTATAGTTCCCATATGCCCACCAAATTTCGTTTGAATCGATGTAGCTGTTTTGGAGAAAAGTGCGCGTGACAGACAGACAGTGAATGGATTTTAATAAAGTTTTGTTTTACACAAATGATTAAAATTCAATGAAATTTGGACGCTATATTAGTGATATTCCGAGCAATATTTGAGAATTTCTTTGAAAGATTTAAGCCAAGAATAATTTATGTAGTTACGTCACATTATTCCGCTCAAGGTCATAACTAGAGTTCTCCAATTGCGGAATGTGTAGCGACTCCAATTTTTATCTCAAACCAAAATGCTCTTAATTTTAGATTATCAACTTATTTTCTAAGAATCCAAACTTGAAACTTATCAAAATCAAAAATGTTGAAGTTCTTGAGAAAAATCAATTTTTTCCAATAAACGCAAAAAAACACCCTTAGAAAAAATGATAGCATCCAAAATATTAGTTCATATTCTTGGAATCATACCCCAGACTTCGTAATGATCGGTTTATTACTTTTTAGGTAGAATTCCCGGAATTGTGAAAAACGTCATTTCGTGAAAAACTGGTTTGATAAAAAAATTGCATGAGAAGTCGCCCTTAGGATATGAAGACATTCCTCACACTTAATTATTAATAAAATACAATTTCAAAAAAATCCAAATGCGCTCAATGAAAGCACTCATGCCGAGTATTTCTAAATACGCTATTTACATTGCGCTACAAGGTAAGAAGAGATGGAGTCAAAAACCAAAGGTTAGTGTTAGCTATGTAAGTGCCCCTCCGTCAAATTCACACTCATCCCAAACTACCCGCCCAGCGAAAATTCCCCATTTCACTGGCTAAAAAGTTCCTAGGAATCTTGAAAGAAAAGGAGATGAAAGCAACCCTAAGAACACGAGAGGACCCTAACTTTGACTCAGATCATTGAAGATCATGCGGCGATCTTCAATCTTATAAAAGAAAAGGGGCTACGAATCTAGTCACGCGAGCGGATAAGCTATAATACTTAATAGTCAAAACCCAACACTCCCGTTGAAGTCGCAATCGGGGCTGTTCATAACTACCTTCAAGCCCTCTCAAGAGCTCAATGAAAATTCCAGCACATCGCCGTCAATTGCTTCATTGTACGCAGGTGCGTGAAGTGTACAAAACCCATGTGCGTGAGGAATGCCCAAGACCCGCGGCAGAGACGCCACACTGTTGCAATTGGGGCCGAACTGGACATCCTGCCAACTACCGCGAATGCCCAGAATACAAAGATATGGTTGAAAGAAGGGAAGCTGGTAGAGCAAAAAAGAATTCCGAAATAATAAGAGTCAAGCAGACGCTAACACAGGTGTCACAAAGCTAGGAATAAAAGGCAACAAATTGGCCTTCAAAAACTTGATCGAAACTCTTGCTTCGGTCCAAACCAACGAACAGCGACATTTCGCTGCTATTCAACTCATTATGAATTTATGGAGCCAAATAATATCACATTCAACTCCGCGTCCCTGGTTTCACACGCCCAACGTACCACCGCACAAGAGTTGGTAGACTCTTTGAAAGCGGAATTCTATTGTGTTTCAGAGACACAATTAAGAGGCAGGCACAATATAAATTACCGGCTTTTATATTATTCGGAACGACAACGACTGCGGTACCGCCCTGTTAGTCAGAAAGGACTATGAATTTGAGGAAGTTGCCATCGAAAACCTGCAAACCTGATCAGCGGCAGTGGCTTTAGTTAAAACCACCGACAATAGACGCATCTTTATAGCTGAAGTCTACGTCGAATGAAACTCACTACCTGAGCAACATGTTTTTGAGTTTAACATAATTCGCAGCAATGGCTAGAAACCTCAACGGCGATAGCAAATATGGCCATCAAAAACTTTCCTAGGGCATCAATGAAATTCCTTCTTGCAGTCTTCAACAACAGCATTAATAATAGCTATTTTTCCAGCAAATGAAAAGTAGCGAAGATAGTTGCCTTTAAAAAAAGGCGGCTGTCAGGAACCACAAAACTTCAGGCCCATCTCTCTCCTTTATAACCTGGGCAAGTTTTTCAAGACAGCATGTACAGTGGGGTTAGTTCAACACTGCGATCAGAAAAACATTATTTCGGACCACCAGTTTGGGTTCCACTCCAAATACGAAACTCAACACGCACTAAGCTAACTTCACGACACAGTGAGCAGCAGACTTAACGTCAACAACAAACTCACAATAGTATGTGCGTTAAATCTTGAAAAGGCCTTTGACTCCGTGTGAGTAAACAGACTCCTATTCAAATTAATTAACCTCGAATTTCCTAATCCGATGGTCAGACCTGTAGTAAGTTTCTTCGAAGATAAGTACCTTTATGTCAACGTGCGAAATATTCCGACCTCCTACCGGGCACTTCCAGATTACCGTCAGGATCCATTTCAGAACCAATTCAAGGCTGACGCTCCGCTTCCCGAGAGCGGCGCAGAACTGTTACAGTTTGCCGACGACACGTTTATTTTCTCGTCTAGCCTCCGACCCGGTAACACAGTTATTGCAATTGAGAAGTATTTGTCAGATCTCTGCATATACTACCAGACTTGTGGTATAAAAATTAAAGAGGCTAAAAACAAGTCATCATTCTTCGGAGGAAGGCTAGGTACTTGGGATCTGGATCTATCGATAGAAAAGTTAAACGCTTAAAACGTCGCATCGGGAATACAGTATCACAAGAACTGAAATACTTGGCAATGCTATTTCGCGAACATTGAAGATTTAATCCCCACCTTGAGCTCGCTCTCAGCAAGCACTCAACTTAAATGTCTCTATATAAAGTCCTTATAAGACCCATTCTATGTTACGGGGCCCCTATATGAATCACTTGCTCTACCAAAGCTTTGAAGAAATGTGAGTTTTCTAGGGCAGAATTTTGAGACACTGTACCGACTGTAATACAATTGGAGAATAAAGAAGTGTGGCCGCAACGCAGAAGTCTACTGGCGAGCCCTCAACCTAATAGAGAGATTCGCCGAAAGGACGGAGAATCATCCCAATCCAACTGTATCTGCAGGGTAACACAACCCTTACCCATAAAATTTAATGGAATTTCGCTTTGAATTTTTTCCGGAATGACTAGATAAGCGATTTATGTAACAAAATAAAACAAATCGGTAAACCGGAAAAGCTGGACGCTTCGGGTATGAAAGGTTAAATTCAACGTAGAATGATGTAATTTACTGTATGCGTGAGTGTTTACACCTTTCCACCAAATTTGGTGTCAATCACTATAAGCGTTTTCAAGAAAAATGCGCATACCTCGTTGGTAAATGCCACAAATAATCCCAGAGGGGTATTCCTCAAATCTTGGATAGAGCAATACCAGATAGAGAATAAATGCGAATTATATGGGTCAGAGAGTCTAACCTGGCACAGGGCAAATTTCTATCTGGCTTTGTGCATTGCTGACCCCCGCTTGAACTTTAATTTTAGGAATCCTCAATGGAAACTACAGGCTCTTCCTTACGATAGCGACCATAACGCTATTCTTCTTGGAATTCTGTTCGATGGACGAAGAGGTCCTCTTCTGCCGATGGATAGTGGCGTCCACAGACTGACCTTTAAACAGATTGGAAGAAATTCCAAGAGAGGTTTGTTCGGGGATATCGAGAGAAATGCCCACCTCTTGATGGGGAAATGATAGTACAATTGCTGACAGGAACTTGAGCAACGAGGAACTACTCCAGTATTTTCCCAAGCTGGAGGACTTGACTCTGGATACAATTGAACAAGCCGTCCCTAAGATTAAACCTCGCCATAATATGGAAGGATATGAAACTGCAGCCATAAAACGGTTGAAAAAAGTGAAAAACTTTCTGCTCGCTCGCGTCAACAAAATGTATCGGAGATATGGGGACTATCATCATCCCATATTGGTTGAGTTCAAATCACTTTTTAAGATCACGCGGGTTCTTATCCGCCAATATTACATAAATAAAGTGAACTCCCAATGGCGGGAGAAGTTATAGGGTATTTCACCAAGTGATTCAGATTCCATGTTTACTAAGATAAATACGTTATTCCGGAAGAAGTCACAAGTAACTGTGCCAAGAATCAAAGTCGGTAGCAGCGAGATACAACACCTTATTGACTCAGGTATGTCTGGATAGCTGAGTGGTTAGAGCACAGGGCTGCCGTACGGGAGGTCGCGGTTCAAATCTCACTGGTGGCAGTGAAATTTGTATCGTGTTTAACGTCGCATACCAGTCGACTCAGCTGTGAATGAGTACCTGAGTCAAATCAGGGTAATAATCTCGGGCGAGCGCAATGCTGACCACATTGCCTCCTACAGTGTACTGTAGTGTACCGTTACGGTCTTCAATGAAGTGCTCTAACACACTTCAAGGCCCTGATCCAACATGGATTGTTGAGCCAACGATTATTATTATAGACACCAATAGTGTAACTGCTGATGCGCAAGGCAATTACATCGTGATGGATGATGCTCTGAAACTCGAACTTATAGGGGAGTGATAATCTGCTTGATTACTTTGTCTCATGTATGGAGTTAACTTCCATATTTAGAAGGGTAAACAATAAGAGATCATCTGGAATGGATGGCATTCCCAACGTGGTCCTCAAGCATTTACCAGACATTGCCATTCGTAATTATTGCATTTTGTTCAATAATTTATTGAACAATTCCTTCTTTCCAGGACAATGGAAGAAAGCCCGGATATTCCCGATTTTAAAGAGAGGGAAGGATTCATCCAGTCCTAAGAGCTACCGCCCAATCAGTTTGCTGCTAACATCAGCAAGGTGTTTGAGGTTTTGGTATTGAAAGCCATGAACGGGCATATCAAGAGGAAAGAATTATTGTCGAATGCGCAATTCGGGTTTCGATCTGGACATTCGACAGTACAGCAACAACGAAGGTAACGTCTGATATTTGCTGGCGGATTAACAATGGTGAGTGCGTAGGCGCTTGCCTTATAGACATGGAGAAGGCCTTTGATAACGTCTGGTTGGATGGACTGATTTTCAGGCTCCTGAAGAACGAGTTTCCCAGCCACCTCGTAGCGATGATGTGTAGTATGCTGTATGGCAAGTGCTTTGTCATTACGGACGGAAATCTCACTACTAGTAGAGAATTTCATGTTCTGAATGGAATACAGCAAGGGACAGTGACAGCGCCTACACTTTTCGCAATATTTGCCGGCGAATTACTCAACTTGTTCGAGTTTAATAAATCGCCTAAAAGGTCGTTGGTTGCCTTTGCTGATGATCTGATAGCCTGCACGGCACACAAGAAGGTAACTAAGGTAGGGCCTACAAATAATTTCTGTCGGTTTTTTTCTTAAATTTGAAGCTTTATTGTGAAAAATTGGTTATACATTCATTGTTCAAAGTATTGCCCATCGCTAGCCACAACTTTCTTCCATCTTTCAGGCAATTCGTAGATACCATCGCGCCAAAAATTGGCCGGCTTGGCCGTTATCGTCGTAATTGGAGAAGTGCTGGTCAGCCAGACCATGCTGCATCGACCGGAACAAATACTAATCAGAAGGAGCAATGTCTGGAGAGTACGGCGGGTGGGGTAGGACTTCCCATTTCAACGTTTCTAGATATGTTTTCGCGGGCTGTGCAACATGTGGACGAGCATTGTCATGTTGCAAAATAACTTTATCATGCCTTTGCTGGTATTGCGGCCGTTTTTTCTTGAGTTCGCGGCTCAAACGCATCATTTGACGTCGGTAGAGTTTGCCCGTGACCGTTTCGTTCGGTTTTAGCAGCTCATAGTATACCACACCCAGCTGGTCCCACCATATGCACAGCATGATCTTCTCACCATGAATATTCGCTTTAGCCGTCGATGATGAGGCATGGCCAGGCGATAACTTTCGGTTGCTTTTTTCTTCATATTGAAATAATGAAGTAGAACTCCCCGCAAAAACACATTATTTGGTACAAAATTGGCGATTTTCATGATGAAAAAAGTATTGTTGTTTACACTTCAATTAAATAATTTATACTGATGTTTGTGCCTGTTGACAGTAGCTTTCCGATGAATGTTTGGAAATGTGGATCAATGGAATAAAAAACAAGCTACGCCATTTATTGTGAAAACCGACAGAACTTATTTGTAGGCCTAATACAAGTTGAACTTCAGAAGATGTTCAATGATATTAAGTTCTTCGCGAACAGCTGGCGGATGAAAATCAATATGCAAAAGTGTGAAACGATTCTGTTTCGAAAGTCCTTGGCGTATGCCAGTGGAAACTTGAAAAGGAATTGGAGATATTTCCACATTGTCTCGAATGAGGATAGTTCTTCTTCCTCACAAGAAATGCGTTAGATACCTGGGTGTGCGTCTTGACGAGCGTCCCCAATTTAACGAGCACGTTAAAGTCGCACTGGAAAGCGCTCGAAAGGCATTCATATCTCTTCGAAGACTATTTTATGCTTTGCTATCTTACCCAAATGATGGGTATTTCAAGAAAACTCTCACGACAGGTTTCATTCTCCCGAAGCGTTCATGTATCTTGACAGGAATGGTCTAATTCTTAATTCTGTCGGTTATGTATCATATACATAGGCGAGCCACGGACAAAGGATAGAATATACCCCAACTCCGGAATTCGACTGAAGATACTCCAGAGCGAAAGCAATTGATATTAAGCGGGATGAAAAAGAGAAATCCTGGTACTGGTGGCTACGGGAGGGCGGTTAGCGGCGGCCGTGCTCAGTTCTGTCATTTATTTCTTGGTGGGCTTTGTAAATATATTGAACGGGTGCTGATTTTGCCTCCAGTTGTAACTTATACATACATATGTTATTATTCTTTGTCTCTTTGTAAATATTACAACTGTTATTATTACTTTTTCTCCCTATAGATGTTAATTAAAAAAAAAGAAAAATATATATACCGAAAAGTAAATAGTTTTAATTATGATAGCGATTAAACATTTATTTCTTTATTTGCCACTAAGGTCAAGAGAATTCTATCAGGTTTTTTGACTATTTCCCGACAACTTATTCTAAAATTAGATTTTAATTTCTTACTGTTTCACTTCTCTGTCTGTAAATCGTTATCCAACAATTTTGAGAGCCCACAGTGGCCATTAGATTTAAGCTATTTTTGTTAGTTTAAAAGATTGTTTTTTTTGTTCATTTTTCTAATCTATATATTATTGTTACCTATTGCTTACAAATAAAAAATAATTTTAAAAACAAAAACAAAGCCAGACAAACAAACAGACGGACAGACAGTAAACCGATTTTAATAAGATTTTATGGAAAAAAGGTCCGATTCTGAAACCCCCTTTAATGGTGGCGATTTCATGATAAGAAAGAATAAATGATCTCACTTGCGCGATTACCAATCATTGCGAATATTGAAGAATCATGGAATCAAATTAAAGACACGATTCATAAAACGTCCTAAGAAACCCGCGGGATCACCAAGCCAGGCAAGCAATGATGGCTGACCAATATTTTGCTTACCGACCGCCGAGCCGCGACGGATAGATGAAGAGAATATTTCCAGCAGATTTCAACGCAAGAATTATTCAAGAAAGTACCAGAGTTCCAATATGGAAAAAGAAATGTAAACTAGCAAAATGTTCAAATTACCGTCCGATTCGGTTACTGGCCCATACCATGAAGATTTTTTTTTTCTTGACAACCATATTCGTGAAATCGTTCAAATCACCGTGAATCAAACCGTGTTTGTCAAGAACTGCGGAACTACTGACGCAATATACGCTTCGCGGTTACTCATGGAGAAACATCACCCTCTTACATTGCATTTCAGGATCTGAAGAAAGCGTTTAACCGTGTGCCACAGGAACTCATCTGGTATGCTTTACGACAAAACCTAATACCTTAGGAGCTTGTGCGTTGGGTTCAATTGCTCTACTACGATCCGAAAAGTAAAGTTCGAAGTGTGGCTGGTGTATCAAAACCGCTTCGTGTCTCTGTCGGTGTTCATAAAGGAAACGCCCCCTCACCACTCCCATTATTATGTTCTCGTTATGGACTCTGTCACACGGAATATCCAACGTCCAGTACTCTACACACAGCTTTCCTAGCGTCTAATAACAAAGCTGCACAACTCCGAAAATGGAATGATCGCCTCATACAAGCCAGTCTCAGAAGGAATCTGAATAAAACTGAATTTTTGACGACCGATTCCAATGAAACAGACGCTATCACTGTTTGTGGCGATTTAAATATTTCGGATCAATGCTTTTAGCCAATTGTGAATCATGAAATTGCTTCAAGCCTCAGTGCGACTTGGATGAAGTGGCATTCCACAGCTAGCTTTCTTTATGATCGGCGAATCAGTGAACGTCTCAAATACAAAATTTACCGCATTGTCGTCCACGCAGCGCCCTCTATAGTTCCGGATGTTGTCCGACTATAAAAGATGATGAACTGCGTCCTCCAGTAATAGAAAGCAAGATGTTGCGTTGGACAAATAATACGTTTTGATAACATTCGAATTGAGGATATCCGCGATCGATACAGAGTTGGACCGATCGCGGAAAAATTGCAAGAAAGGCGACTTCGATGGTTTAGACATGTAGTTCGCGACCGAAACAACGATAGTTTGGTACTAGATGATGATTTGAAAGCCACGCGACTGCATCCAAATCAAGCATATGACAAAGCTACTGATCAAGATGAGTCGAACCCGCTTCTGAACGGGATAAAGATTGAAGAAAACTGTAACATGCCGATACGGACTGTCCCCAAACAGGAGTTAAATGATCTCCGCCATTATTGCATTCAATTGTTATAGGGGCAATGAGCTTTGACGGCTTGCTCATGGAATTACCCCCTGGAATTCCTGCAGTTTCGACAAAGTTGCTATTCTCGCATGTCTGTAAAACCTGAAAATTTAAGATCTTTCCCAGGGAGGGGAGGCAAACAGAGT